>NC_089511.1:58104140-63104140 GCF_036850995.1 Saccopteryx leptura | reverse complement strand
CTCTTAGATTTTCCTCAGACTTTTTGAGTCTCTTTTCTTTTTTCTGCTCTGCTTCCGTGCCTTTATTTATCGTGTCCTCTAACTCACTGATTCGATTCTCTGCTTCATCCATCCTGCTTTTAATTCTTCCATTGTATTCTTTATTTCAGATATTGTATTTGTCATTTCTGACTGATTCTTTTTTATTATTTCAATGTCCTTTTTTATATTTGTTATCTATTTAGGTTTTCGTAATGGCCATCTATGGTTGTTCTAATATCTTTGAGCATCCTAACAATCGTTATTTTAAACTCTGCATCTGGTAATTTGGTTATATCTGATTCACTTAGGTCCTTTTCTGGGGATTTCTCTTGGTTTATTTGTGTTGTATTTCTCTGCCTCTGCATTTTCTCTTCACGGGAGTGGCTGTGATCACGTGCTCGGGTGCACAAGCATTGGTGGCCTTGGCCTTTGCCCTGCCCCTGTGTGTGACGTTATGTTTGGTTCTGAGGGCACTGGCGAGCGCCTTTGCTCAGCTGCGGGTCTCCGCCTGTTTCTGGGCTTTTGCCCTGCCTTGCAGGAGGAGCCCACTCAAGGAAACACTGCTAGTCTTGGCTCTACCGCCCGGCAGGACTGCGTGCCCAAGTTCAGCTCAGTAGCGGAACTCCGTCTCTTCTGGGCTTTTGGCTCCACCCCCGTGGGAGGAGTCGGCTACAAAGTCAGACCTCAAGCCTGGGTTGCACAGGCGGGGCAAGGCTGTGCTCCTCTGCCCTTGCTCAGGGGCTGGTCTTCCACCCTTTCCAGGCTTCCTGCCCTTCTCCCGCAGGCTGGATTATAGACTGCCGGCAGCTGAGCTTGACCGCTTTTGCACGCCCCCTTCTCCCCAGCCGGGCAAGATTGAGCTCACACCTGAGCCCAGTGGTGGCCAGCTGGCTTCCGCCCCTGCCAGCAGAACCGCGCTTCTGTCTCCCGCTGCCGCCCGCCCTCCTGCGTGCCCTCAGCCGCGTGGGTGGGGGCGTTGCAGCTTGGACCCTAAGACTCACTACTGTAGACCCAAAAGCTCCCTCCTCCTATGTGACTCCACTCTGAATGCCACGGGGGAGCTTGTTTGGCTACTCTCCTGCTTCCCCTTGCTGGTATTGCTGTTTCCAGGGGAAACATTCACCTCAGCTTTGGGGAGTGACTCGTCCCAGGGGTTAGGGTGGCTATCTCCCAAAATGTCTTTCCCTGTGCCTCCTAGATTACACTCTCTTCCTGTTACTCTGGTCCTCTCCTCTCTCCCTATCCCCAGGAGCCCCGGGTGAGTGGTTGTGAGAGAGATGTTCTGGGCGGTCCCTTTAAGAAGGATCCTGGGTCTGAGAAATCAGACTTTCTCACAAACAGTATCCTGACTTGCCTCCAGCCAAATACTGTCTTTACACCTCTTCTGGGCTCTGGGGCTGCAGGCTGGGGCTTTGTTCCTGGCGCTCAGGACCCTTTCCCCTCTGCTAAACTCACTTTCCGCCACGCGAGTCTCTCCCTGCTGCCGTTCGCTCCAAGGAGCTGGGCAGCCCTCTCCGCGTTTCCGCTTTTCCTACCAGTCTCAGTGTGGCTTCTTCAGTGTTCCTTGGTTGAAGAGTCCTCTTAGTTTAGTCCAAAGTTGGTTTTTCCAGATGATAGTTCATAAAATTAGTTTGTAATGCACTTTGGTTCTGGGAGGTAGATATTGGTACGTCCTCCTACTCTAGCGCCATCTTGTTACCTTTCATCTTGATGCTCATGTTTCTAGACCCTGAGAGAAGCCCCATCCTTTGGCTTATTTGTCCTAAGATATCCTATTTGAGACTGCATATATATAAATCAACATATTAAAAAAATATAGTATTAATACCACCTTGAAGAAATTATTCTTTACTTTAGTAGAGAATTCATAATGTGATGTGATCCTTTAAGTAATTAACACAACCAATAAAATATATTTAAATCTCTATGCTCTCATTTGCATAACTGTGTATTGTATACCACTCTCCATGTAAAGATTGTCTTGCCATCATCCATTCATTGCTTTCCTTTAACAGACTGATATATTATTTGGTTTTATTATAAATTGTGATTTTAGGTTATTATTTATCACTGAAGAACATGTGAAAATATTGAAGAATCATATGATAGGCTCCATCAATTGAGTATTTCTACCAAGAAGTACTCTCTAAATGCACATGTGCATTAACTTATCAAAACTACAAATTAAATTATGACATTAAGATGTAATTATTATTCTGTTCTTACCTCTAATCATTTTGCTTTTCTTCTTCAAATATCACCCCAAATTTTATAACTCAGAAAAAGCCAGTTTTTATCTTCTTTTGGAAAAAAAGAATTCTAATATATTAATACAATACTTCCTCATTGTTTTGTTGTTTTGTTTTGTTTTGCTTCCTAAGTTAATGTAAACTAGGGCTGCATGAAATAATCTTTTATGTTAAGATTGAAAACTTTTATTAAGAAGTGATGTTAGATCTGTTCCTAGAGGCAGAGAATGATTTAAAGATGAGAGAGGATGATTCAATTCATTCCTTCGTTCATTCTTATAACATGAATTTATTGAGTCCTTACTATATGCAGGACACTGTGATAGGCATTAGGGATACAGAGATAAACAATGCTTACTACTCCTCAGATTCCTCCTCTGTATCTGTCACAACAAATTACCTAAATTCAGGTTCCACTTAGGCTACTGAGCATATGTCCTAATACATTTAAGGGCAGACCTTCTTCTTCGGTCCTCCCTATTATTATTTGTGTACTTGTCTTGAGGAGTATAGATTTTTTATTGGACTAGTTCATGTTTTATGATTTGGTCTGGATCCAAAGCTCTTGATGGCACAAGATTTATTTAACCCTTCAGCCATCCTCCTGTTAAGTAGATTATTTGTGTCTCATGCCCATGAACTACCTAGCCAGTCTTTTAGAGACAGAGGGGCTTTTTACCTAAAGACATTGATGGTTATCTGACCCAGTGCAGATGTGAATTAAACAGTGATGCTCTCACCCAGTTCAGGGGTCATTACCCTCCCTTAGATATTTGTTCTTCTAAAGTGGGCAGAAGGTCCAGCCTTGTGATTTCACTGAAAAACTTTTAAAATACTTTGTCTCTGTAGCTTACTTTTACTTCACCCTTTGACCCAAAGCTTGTAACTTAACTTGTTGGAGCCAATTCTTGTAAAATGACAATGGCCGGCTTAGGATTGGCCATTGGTTAAATTTCCTGCAACCATGGAAGTAATTGGGAGGAGGAGTGAGGGAAATAAAACCTCAGAGCAGCCAAAATATCATCAAGGCCAACCACTAAAGCCCATGTTGTTTTCTCTCGTTAACAGGCTCCTAGGCAATGTGTACTAGTTTCCTTTTGCTGCTGTAACAAATCAGCCCACATTTAGTAGCTTCAAACAACACAAATTTATTGTTTTTCAGTCTTGGAGGACAGAAGTTTGAAATGGGTACCGCTGGGATACCCATTGTATTACCGCAGTAATACAAACTCACAATGTCAGAAAGGCAGCATTCCTTTCTGGAGGCTCTCAGAGAGAAGCCATTTTTTTTTTTTTTTTTGCCTTTTTCAACTTCTAGCTTCTAGTTACCTGCATTCCTTGGCTTCTGGCGACCTCTCCTCATCAAAGCCAGTAGTTGGCTGATTGAGTCTTCCTCACAGAACATCACTCTGACACTGACTTTTCTGTTTCCCAATTCACTGATAAGGGCCCTTGTGATTACATTGGGCCCATCCAGTCATCCAGAATAATATCCATGTCTCAGAGTCAGCTAATCAGCACCCTGAATTCCCCTTTGCATGTAACTCAATAGATTCATTGATTTCAGGGTTGGGACATGAACAGCCTTGGGAAGTCATTATTCTGTCTTCTACACCCAGGCTGTACATATCCTTAGTTCACAGTAATACAAACATGGTTATTTGGTTGATGAGTTGTTGAGAGTAAGGAGCACTGAGAGTGGCAGACAACTGTCTATAATAGGAAATGAGAGCTGGGGGCCTAATGTCAAGAGAAGAGGTTAAAAGTGAATATCAGCCACAGAACTAGCAAATTACAGGAGTCTGAGGTCACAGAGAAGGAGAAAAATTCTCTCGACACCTTGCAGTGGTTCCTGGGAGGGGGGCATTCTATTTGATGGCACAAAACTTTAAACACTGTTCAAAATAGTGATCTTAGTTGGCTAGATAGCTCAGTTGGTTAGAGTATCATCTTGAAGCACAGAGATGCCAATTTGATCCCTCATCAGGGCACATACAGGAGCAGATCAATGTCCCTGTCTCCCTCTCCCTCTCTACTTTCTTCTCTCTCTCTCTCTCTCTCTCTCTCAAATCAATACAATAAACATTAAAAAAAATAGTGATCCTGAGTCACTAAGAAATGTTCTATTCAGTTTAAAAAACAAGCATCATACCATATATATATATATTTTTACAGAGACAGAGAGAGAGAGTCAGAGAGAGGGATAGATAGGGACAGACAGACAGGAATGGAGAGAGATGAGAAGCATCAATCATCAGTTTTTTTTGTTGTGACACCTTGGGTGTTCATTGATTACTTTCTCATATGTGCCTTGACCGTGGGACTACAGCAGACTGAGTAACCCCTTGCTCAAACCAGCGACCTTGGTTTCAAGCTGGTGAGCTTTGCTCAAACCAGTTGAGCTCGTGCTCAAGCTGGCATCCTCGGGGTGTCGAACCTAGGTCCTCCACATCCCAGTCCTACACTCTATCCACTGCGCCACTGCCTGGTCAGGCCATACCATATTTTTTAAAAAGAATTTAAAAAAATGAAACCATAAAAATATACAGAGGAAATATAGTAAATGTGCATTTAACTTCTGAATGAGAAAGGATTCTCTAAGCAAGAAAGCAAAGGAAGAAACAAAAAAAGAAAAGGTGCCATATTTTAATATAAGTAAATTACTTATTTAATATTTACTTATGAAAAATCACAAACCAAATTAAAAGGTAAATAATGAATTGTAAAAAATATTTGTCACTAATATGACAGTCAGCAACCTTAATTAACCAAGTTCACATGAAACAACAAAAAGATTAAGTCCACAACAGAAAAATAGGTATATATATATATATATATATATATATATATATATATATATATATATATATAGATAATAAGAGAAGAAACTGTAAGTGAAAAGATTAGACAAAAACGTTTAAGTTTACTGATAATGGAAACTGAAAAAGTTATGGCAATTTTAATTTATAAATTAACAACCAATTTTATTTATTTATTTATTTATTTTAAGGTGAAAAGAGGGGAGAAAATGAGGCAGATTATCACATACTCCCCAACTGGGATCCACCTAGCAACCCCATCTGGAGCCAGTGCTTAAATACCAAGCTATTTTTAGCACCTGAGGCTGATGCACTCCTATGGAGGTATCCTCAGCACCTTGGGCTACGGATCAAACCAATTGAGTCACTGGCTGCAGGAGGGGAATACGGAGAGAAGGAGAAAAGGAAGTAGGGGGAGAAGCAGATGGTCACTTCTCTTGTGTACCCTGAACAGGAATAAAACCTGGAAAGTTCATATGCCAGACCGATGCTCTATTCACTGAGCCACCAGCCTGGGCCAATACTGATTTTATAAAATGGATAATATTGATGTTAATGAAGGTGTGAAAAATATCACTCTCATAAATTGCTGTCAATATCTAAATGGTACAAAACCTCTAGAAGGCAATTTGACAATATGTGTCAAGAACCTACCTATATTTATATACTTTGACATATTAATTCTACTTATAGGTATCTATTAAAAAAGAAATTGAAATAGGGACAAAGATTTCTTCAGAAAAGATGTTCATCCTCATTTCTAATTAAATAAATATAGCCAATGAAGGTAATGGTTAAATGAAGTATAATACAGTTACATTGCAAACTATAATAGAGCCATTAAAACATATTTTCAAAGAATGTTTAATTATATAGAAAATCTTAAGTAAATTATGTCATTTATTTTATATTTTAGCAACCATTTTATGCAGAATAAGAAGAGAATAATTATATTAAATGTTAACAGAGTTATGGGGCTGTAACTCTCGCCTTATATTTTTTTTCCAAATTTTCAAGTTTTCAAAGATAAGCATGCTTACCTTTTTTTTTTTTTTTCCTTTTTTGTATTTTTCTGAAGTTGGAAACGGGGAGGCAGTCAGACAGACTCCTGCATGCGCCCACCCGGGATCCACCCGGCATGTCCACCAGGGGGCGATGCTCTGCCCATCTGGGGCATTGCTTCGTTGCAACCAGAGCCATTCTAGCGCCTGAGGCAGAGGCCATAGAGCCATCCTCAGTGCCCAGGCCAACTTTGCTCCAGTGGAGCCTTGGCAGCGGGAGGGGAAGAGAGAGACAGAGAGGAAGGAGAGGGGGAGGGGTGGAGAAGCAGATGGGTGCTTCTCCTGTGTGCCCTGGCCGGGAATCGAACCTGGGATTCCTGCACGCCAGGCCGACGCTCTACCACTGAGCCAACTGGCCAAGGCCAAGCATGCTTACTTTTACACTCTGAATTGTATTGTTTTGTTTTTCAAAATCAAACTAGAGATGTGTGTGATGCACTTTAGAAAGATTTTCAGATAGACTGGTTTAATTGTTTTGGTGTTTGAAGTTTCGGTTAGGTAGACAGTTCATCTATGTGTGAGCAGTCTGATCTCCCAAGATGTTGAATAAGAAATGGGTGTATTTTGGAAATACTGGCTTTAATGAAAGATAAAACTGTAAATTTATATTATTTAGTTAAGAGTTTGTTTTTTGACAACATTTTCCAAAGTGTGTTTTATTGCCCTGTGACAAAATGTATCTGTAATTAAAATAAAAGTAGGAAAAACTGTACTACCTTCCCTTCTTGGAGAGTCATAATTCAAACTAGCATCTTCGAAGTTCTGAAAAGTTCTGCAGTAATGAAACCTGCTTTGTTTTGTTTAAACCAGAGTTTTCCAAAGTATTCAGAATTCTAGTAAATAACCCCTGTTAATATCTCCCCTGGATCATATTTCATGCATGTTATGCACACTTTAGAAAACATGGGTTTAAGAAAAGCTTAGCTGGCTCATTCACTTTAGTGAATGAGTTTAGGAGTTCACAGCCTTGTAGACTATGAAGTTTCAATGAACTTTCAAGGTTATGATTGGACAAACTCAAGGCTCTGTACAGTAGCTATAGGCTTGAAAAGACTTCAAGTTCTACTTTGTTTCCAGATTCCCTTCCCCCACATCCCATCACCAGCCCCAAGCCAGTGTATAGCTGTCAGCTTACAGTCCTCTGAGCTCCTAATGGCTTTCCCTTCCAAGCACGCACAGCCCAATGGGGATGGGACTTTCCAGGCATGAACTCTGAAGGGAGACGATTCTCCAGCTTCCTACTCCAGATTGCAGAGCAATTTGCAATCCCATTCCTGTTACATCTGAGAGGATGTAATGATAGAGTTTATTGCTATAAAGTAGACCTTACATTAGAAGATAATGAATACATGTGTGGTCACCAGAGAATGGTGCAAATGCGTCCTTACATGTCTCAATGAGTAGCCTGTGAGCACTTTCTCTCTCTTTCTCTCTCATCTTCTGTCCTTTTCTCTCAAGGTTCTTTCGATCTTTTTGAGCTTTTCTTCTTTTCCTCAAGGGTCAGGATCCCAGGCAGTTGGGCTCCCTTTGGAGCTGGAGGAGCCATTTTATTATTTTCAGGTATACCCAAATGAAGCAATGTCTTTGACTCATGTTGACATTCTCAGAGAGGATTGGTTAAGTGTCCTATTATATTTCAGAGCCTCTGGCTCTTTTCTCTGGTTTAACTAGACTCTCTCCTAGGAAAAGGTGGAAGTGAGGAATAGGGGGGCAAAGACTCCGGTGAGAAGCCTATGTCACTCTACTTAGGTTCACGGATCCCCATGACACCATGGCAGGAGTTCCATGATCATGTCATTTAGTATCTTGTGGATATCTATAGTTTAGTCGACAGGGGAACCTTCAGGGGGTCCTCTAGATCCATATTTTCTTCTTCAACCACAGTGACTCTGCTTTATAATATACAGGGATGGGTAAAAGTAGGTTTATAGTTGTTTGTATGGTTATGATTATTATAGTAGCTTTATTAACTCAAAAGAATGTCACAATGGCACAGTGCACTTAGTAAGTACTATCTCCTAAGTTCTCAAATTGCCGGCCCTCATTATTTACAAATTCTTGTAGTGTACTTGCAGTTCTCAAGCACACTTCGGCACAGAGTTCTTTATTGTCATTAGTAAATCTACTTTTGCCCACCCCTGTATTGAAGCTAAAGGTAAGATTTTATTTGAAAAAAATCCCTGCTGCTAAAAGAAACAGTTGAAGACAACGATCTAGTCCAGTTCCCTGCATGCATCTCTCTGCAACAAGCAGCCATGCAGCTTCTTCTCAGATCCCTCCAATAATGGGAGCTCCTTACCATTCCATATTTGGTTGTGTGTTGTATGAAACAGAAATCTGCTTCCTTGAGACGCCTACCCATTGTCCCAGTTCTGCTTTCTGGAGATGGATGGAAATAGTTTAATCTGATTTCTCTACTAGGGCAGGGACTTCATTGATTTTTTTCTTTGCTGTATTCCTGGAACCATTGCTGGCACACAGTGGGAGCTTAATAAGTGATTATTGAATAAATAAATAGATGAGGATTCTCATGTGTCTGCTGTAAGATTACCATATGACTTGAGCCTTAAAAATTGACACACCTAAGGGCTCATGTGATGACAACCCCTCTGTGCCTCCTCAGTCTGTGTCCTCTTTGCCAAAGAAGTCCAGGATAGAGTGGCAATATATTAAGAACCTCTGGGCAAGGGGCAAGGATCTTTGAGATTTAATTTATTCTGCTTGATATGTCTGGAAAAATATAAAACAGGTACTACATAAAAGCAACTTGATAACCATGAAGAAAGAAACCAGCCCCTTGTCAGAGAATGAAATATAACCCTAGCATGAGGGGCATACTTATGTGTGGTCATCATTGGTGTTCACCAATGTCATAGGACTGGAGAGGCATTGTGACATCCCACCAGCTCCAATGATAAGGCCAGAAACTTCACCATTAAAGAATCATTTCTTTGGGTAAAGTACTTATCTCTTTTCTAAATGTAAACACTAGTCATATTGAGTTGACAATACCTTGAAATAAATTAGCTGGTTGGTTTGTTTTCTTTAAAGATAAGAGTCTCTAATGGCGTTGGATTCTAGGGGGAGAAGTGGGAATCAGAGAGAGAAGGGGCAAAGGCAAGGGAGCTAGTGTGTGAAAAAAAGTGCATTTTGTTTAACTTGATACAGCTGCAAGCCTAGAGCAAGCTGTTTTGGTAGAAAAAGCTATTTGGGGGAGGGCATTGGTCTGACTCCATGAAAACCCTTTGAAACTGCAGAAGAACCTCTTCCTCTGCCTAGCCGGCCACTGTGAGTGTTCCACGTGACTTTGGTTTAATGGAACCAGTGCACTCAAACATTTTGGAAAAGGGATGCTGGGTGCTTCCAAATGGCTATCAGGCTGGTGGAGAAGGTGTCCAAGCTTGGCTGGGCCATCCTCTCACCACAGAGGGGAAAAACCAATCCCTGACAAGCACAGGGCTGATTATTAGCAGTGTGATGAAGTGTTACTTCCTGTGCAGGACATTCACAATTCTTAAGAAATTATTTCCCAATCAGAGTGAGTGACAGTTTTAGAAAATGAAGGCTTTTGTTTTCTGCCTCTATGTGTGCTCTCCCTACCCTGCACTTCACCCAAATCACACACTTTACCCCAGAAGAAAGACTTGGCTTGGGAATGTGTGTGCCCACATTGCAGAGGTGGGTGGGTAGACAGAAAAATGCAGCTTACCTGCCCTAATAGAATCTGAATTACCCATACAGATATCTCTTCATAGTTCTTGTAGCCAAATGCTACTTTTTTCCTTTCCAAATAATGCAACTAGTATTATTATCCATGTGAGGGTGTGTTCACTCTTCTGAGATCACATTAAGATTACTCATTTAACAATCTGCGATGTTTTGAAACCAACACGTCTCACCATATCGCAGAGTAGGTTTTTTTTCTCTACTGATGTTTTGGTTGATAAAGACTGCCCCTGACCATGACTTTTAAGATGCATAAGAGTGGGGGATTGGAGTGCAAGGAGGCAAGGGCCACCCTATCAAAGCGATCACTGTTGACTCTTGGTCAGCAATGACAGTACACAATTCATGGCGAGTTGGATGCTTGCTGAACTGGTGCAGGGCCTGGAGGACGGACACTATTCTGAGCTGCCAGATGGAGCATCGAAGACTGAATCTGAAGTCATCAAAGGTGGCTTCTTGGGTTTTCAATTCCAGTTGACTTGAGGGATAATGAGGTGCTATGTTCTCTTATTGATCACACATGGAACAAATGCCTGTTTTAAGGCAGACCCTGTGTTAGGGTTTAGGGTAAAGACTAATAAGACATCATCCCCACCCTTAAAGAGTTTCAGTCTAGCAGAGACAGACATGTAAATAAGTGTGGTAGATACCTTACAGAGATATACTGTGGCAGATTAGAGAAAGTAGTCCGCTCTCTAAGGAAGGGGAGGGGTGAAGTTAGAGAAAAGTGAAGAGGTAAAGCTTGGATTATGCCTTTGTGAATAGATGGGCACTTGTCAAGGTGGGAATGAGAAGCAAATGCGTGTGTGTATTTACATTTGCATTTGCAAATATATAGAACAACATGATGCTTTGGGGGACTATATAGAACTTTGATGTCCAGGGTATAAATTGAAGAGAGGAAGATAAAAGACTAGAAATGAAATATAGGAACCAGGTAACCAGGTCAAAGAGCCCCATGTAGGCTCTGCAAAAAGTAAGCAAGGGGGAGCTACTGCCTAGAATTTAGGTAAGGTGGTGATTTAGACTTTCATTTTAGAAAGGAAAGGAAGGCAGGGATGAAGGTTTGAAGATGAAGAAACCAGTCAATAGTCTTCAAATACTTCAGGGAGGCCAGTGAGATGGAGGCTGGAATTACCTCCTGGGAAATGCAGGTGGTGATTTATCTTGAAGGAGAGCAACTACAGAGAGGTTGGTTTGGAGGTCAGACTAGAGTAGAGGCAGTATGCAGGCGGTGAGTAAGTGGAGACAGTGAATGCTGACAATGCCTTTGGAAGGCTTGTTTATGAAGAGAAGAGAGCCTCACTAAAATATTTAGGACTACTGGTTTTGTCTGGAAGTTATTTCACAAGCAAACAGGCTAGGGCAGCCTGATGGGACAAGAAAGGTGGTAGACTTAAACCAGCAGTTTTCAACTGACAGTCCATGGACCAGTCTGCCAGAAATTTCATGCCAGTCTGCGAAAGGGTTAACCATCCTGATTGGTCTGCAGACCAGTGTTTAAAAAAAGTGTTTTAAACTATTGAGAACATCCCAACTATGTCCTAGGTCCTGGACTAGGTACCTCGGCATAATAGTCTTGAGTCTTTTTCTGTTATCTTTCTTTCATTTTTTCTGCCATGTTTTTTGTTGCCACTCTCCCTGCCCCTTTCAGATCCCATCTCTGTTTAAGTGAGCTGGCTCTTTGAGGGCATCTGACTGCATCTTCTGTTACCAAGATGGTGTCTACATGCAATCTTAGAAGTCTAAGAGTTTCTCACAATTTTTTAATAAGTGGGAATAATAACAATAAGCAATACATGTTATATAGCAATAAATAATGTCATGAAACCCTAGTAAACCACTTAAAAAACTTAGGCAAGAAATGCTATCAGACTGGAAATGGGGGAATAGTCTTGACCTTGTCAGGATAGAGTGAATGTAGAAGCCCAGGGTGGTGAGCCTTTCCTGGAAGGTGGTAGTACACAGGACCCATCACACAGAGTTTGCCTGCCCCTGGGTTGTTCTAACAACATGTCTCAAATCTCTTTTATTTGTAGAATTGCAGAGTCATAATCATCTATTTTAAACAAGTGGGAGATTCAGACAACTGAAAATCAAATTGCAGATGTGACCGTAATACAGGAGACACACCTTCCTGAGTGCAGATGTGGTAAAATGAAAGAAGGAATGGGTGGAACAACTGTCAGGGTTTCCAACTTCTCCAACTTGGAAGGAGTCATTAGGTTAGAATAAAGGACACACTCCACTTACCCCAGCAGAAGCTTGAATAACTCAGTGTGTAGATCAGGAGTAGTAATAGCAGCTGTGTTTCCACGTCAAGTTTTTAATAGAGCTCAGAATCTGGTGGGGACCAAACGATTTGTGAAGGCAAAGTTTAGTCCCTCCAAGCTCTTCTTCCAGCATCCTTCTTCCCTCCTAGAGAACGACTTTGTATTATACATTCAGACTAAATACCAAGTACTGGATTAGGCATATTGAACATATTCATTCATTTGCATCCTCTAGCCACCCTCTGAGATAGGTACTATTATTATTTCCATTTTACAGATGAAGCTGAGGTATGGAAGACTAAGTAATTTGATCGAGACACATTGCTAGGTGATCTAGATATACCTGACTCTTATATCTGTGCTTTTAATAACTTAGCAATAAGGCCAAGATATAATCTTTGAGTTTTGTCCTCAGTTGACTATTTCCTCATTTTTATCTTTTTTTTTTTTTTTTTTTAGGTGAGATGAAGTTTTTTTAGGTGAGAAGAGGTGAGATAGTGAGGCCAACTCCCACTTGCACCCCAACTGAGATACACCCAGCAACCTCATCTAGAGCCAATGCTCAAGTACTGAGCTATTTTTAGTGCCTGAGGCTTTTGTTCTCCAATGGAGCTATCCTTAAAATCCGGGGCCATACTGCTCAAACCAATCTCAAATCAATCAAACCATTGGCTTCGGGAAGGGAAGAGGGAGATAAGGAGTAGAAGAAGTGTAGGGAAAAGCAGATGGTCATTTCTCCTGTGTTCCCTGACCAGGAATTGATTTCATATACCCAGGATGTCCATATACCAGGCCAACACTCTATCCACTGAGCCACCAGCCAGGGCCTTATTTCCTCTTAAAGTGTTACTCCTCCTAAAGTTTTTTGGAACTTTATAAAACTTGAAGAATCTCTACTATGATACAAGTCACTTCCAGCTTTGATATAGAATGCATTCTTAAAAACATGAAAATCAAAGGGATGGTTATTAAACAATAGACTTAGATACTATTTGGGTTGGTTAAGAGTTGGGAGGACTCTCAGAGATTTAAAAAGTAATTGTAAAGATGCTAAATATGCCTTGCTGTTTGGATACTGTATTTGACACTGCACTTTCAGAATTTCACCATGCTCTTTAATTTTTTCTTTTTCTTTATAATTGAACAGATTGGACATCAGACTGAGTCTAAAGACTGGCTACTGTTAGCACATCTAATAATTTCTATTTTTTGTCTTAATTCTATTAAATCAATGAAAACTCTCTGCTTATTTTCACTAATATCAGCACATTACTTGTCTTTTTTTCCACACAATTTTGTAAATGAATAGTTGAAAAATCAGACAATTGCATGAATCTTCTGTTACCAAGATGGTGCTGCTCTCAAAATGAATAGAGGAGCAGTTCCATTATAGAAAAAGTCTGTGTCCTTTTGTCAGCTGTTAAATAAACTTCTGAACTCAGTGTGTGGAAACAATTTAATTTAGAGATAAATATGTCTAAAGTATTGAAAGTGTGGGCTGTAAGTTAGTTAAACATGACAGTCAAGGACTATGAATAGATCAGATTAGCAAATGTTTTCAAAGAGGGTCTACTGTGTGCTCAGCATTGTGCTAGGCCATGTAGACACTAAGAATGACCTGTCACTCTGCGGATACTTTGAATGGGCCCATTTATTGGGGTGATATTTGGGCCTAAGAGGAATGGTGTAAAATTTCCTTGGACAAACTTCCCAGGTGACCACTAGATAGCCTCTTTGCAGTGAAGGGGTTCAACACACATGTATTAAAGATATATTAGGGCCTGGGCCAGTTGGCTCCGTGGTAGAGCATTGGCCCAGTATGTGGCTGTCCTGAGTTCGATTCCTGGTCAGGGCACAGAGGAGAAGTGCCCATTTGCTTCTCCACCCTACCCCTCTTGCTTCTCTCTCTCTCTCTCTCTCTCTCTCTCTCTCTCTCCCTTTCTCTCTCCTTTGTTTTCCCTTCCTGAAGCCCTGGCTCGATTGGAGTGAGTTGACCTCAGGTGCAGAGGATGGCTCCATGGCCTCTTCCTCAGGCGCTTAGAAGAGCTTGGTTGCTGAGCAACAAAACTCCAGATGGGCAGAGCATCGCTCCCTAGTGGCCTTGCCGGGTAAAGCCTGGTCAGGGCACATGCGGGAGTCTGTCTCTCTGCCTCCTCTCCTCTTACTGAATTTAAATAAAAAGATATATTAGATGCTAGGAACTAGTCAAGAGGCTGAGGGCAAAGAGACATAATCACAAGCCCTAAGAAACTTCCAGACCAGTGGGGACATTAACAGATGAATAGACAATCCCTTTACCGTGAAGGAAACGTGTTGATACAAAGTGCTATTGGAACATACAAAAGGACGCACAGGTCATCCTGAAAATTAAGAGAAGGCTTCCTAGAAGATTCATGAAGAATGGGGCAGAATTAGACAATACGCACAAAACAACATGAGCAAATCTATAGATGTGCATTTGGGGCTGCAGCTCTGAATCTCTATGAGACAGAGTGGGAGATGAGGTTGGAGAGTGACAGAAGGCCCAGGGCATGCAAAATACTGGATGAAAACTCTCACATCACTGTATCTAGAACTGGACCTTATATATGTGTCTACTCATTCATTATTTATAACTCTGGAGTAATTCTGTTTTTTTCCTGGAATATAACTAAAACCACTTCCCTACTCCAGTGATTGACCAGCTTTGGAAGTCTTTGAGTGAGGCCCTGATAAAATACAAAGAAAAATACCATTACCTGGAAGAACAATTAATTCCCAAGGGTCATAATGCACAAAATAAATTTCTAATTAGGTCTCAGGAAATGAAAAGAGATGAACTTTTCCATTGGTATAATCTTATGACAGGAATGAGATCCCCCAAGCTGACCAGGCTAATCTTTAGACAGAGTCATTCTTCTAGAATGGGAATGGATGACAGTAATCCTGCCGTGACCTCCAGAGATCATTTCTATGAGGGTGGCCATCTCAGCCCTTTTCAAAACATGTGAGTTGTAGCTGAAACTGTATGAAACCTCTGTCTAGAGCAGCTTGACCTCCCTCCCAGGACAACTCAGCGGACCACCTCCCATTAGTGTTCTCTGCCTCGCTGCTCATCACTCACCATTTCTGGTATTCCACAGCTCAGCTCCCTGAATATATCACTTCTTACCTTTTATGTTTAACAGCTTTATTGAGATATAATTCTCATACCATACAACTTACTCAATTCAACTGTACACTTGAATGACTTTCAGAATATTGACAGAATTGTACATCTATCATCATAATCAATTTTAGGACATTTTTACCACCCCTCTTAGCAGCCATCACCCTCGAACCTCCCATACCCCTCAGCCCTAGGCAACCACTAATCTACTTCTTCTATTTGTATATTTGTGTATTCCAGACATTTCATTCAAATGAAATCATACAATATGTGGTCTTTTGTGTCTGGCTTCTTTTATTAATTACCTTTTAGTCAATGACCTCTCACATGTTTTTTGACTTCAGAACCTTGTCTTTGCATACCAATGGGTATTTTCCTCTTGGTTTCACGTACCACATAATCCCAGCCCTGGCTCAGATGAACCAAACAAGTAGAGGCAAAGGAAGGACATGACACTGGCATATAAGATACAATTAGACAAGTCCTAGATGTCCCCAATTTCTCTTTCCCACTAGTTGACTTTCTACTACTATTGCCCAAAGACATGGGGTGAGGTTAGAGAGTGCGGAAAATGTTCTCCAAAGTGTGTACCTTGAAGGTGGCACATTTTTCTCAGTTATTTCTACTCCATGGTGTCTCTCTGGCACAATTCAAGTTCAATTGACTGGTTAGAACCAGACATACTTGACTATTCTGGTTGCTACAAGTTCAGCTCAGGGAGCATTCCTGTGTTGTGACCAACTCTTTCTCTTGGCACACAAGAGAATCAAGAGAAAACTGGAAAAAGTGACCCTTGCCTTTCTCTGATGAAGAGATTATATGTACCTCTGGGGTACCAAAAGAGCTTATATCACAGATTACAATTTATTGGACACTGCAGCACTCATTTCAATGAGTTTCCATGGGGATCACCATTTTAAAAAATTATTTATAAAATTAAATTTAATGGAGTGACATTGATTAATAAGAATGCATAGGTTTTAGGTAAAGATTTCTATAGAGCCCGTTGGCTCAGTGGTAGAGTGCTGACTTGGTGCATGGATGTCCTGGGTTGATTCCCGGTTAGAGCACACAAAAGAAGTGACCATCTGCTTCTCCACCTTCTCCCTTATCTCTCTTTATCTCTCTCTTCCTCTCCCATAGCCATGGCTCAGTTGGAGCATGGAGCGCTGAGGATGGCTCCATGACCTCACCTCAAACACTGAAATAGCTTGGTTGTCTAGCAACAGAGCAGTGGCCCCAGATGGGCAAAGCATTGGCCATAGAGGGATTATCGGGTGGATATCAGTCAGGATGCATGCAGGATTCTGTCTCTCTGTCTCCCTGCTTCTCACTTAAGGAAAAAACCATTTCTACAGCATTTGAACTGTTGATTATGTTGTGTATCCACCACCCAAAGTCAAATCGTTTCCATCATCGTATATTTGTCCCTCTTTACTCCCTCTCCCAGTAATCACTTCTCTTTTATCTATGTCCCATGAGTCTCAGATTTATATCCCACCTATGTGTGAAATCATATAATTCTTTTTCTGATTTACTTATTCCACTCAGTATAATATGCTCAAGGTCCATCCATGTTATTGTAAATGGCAATATGTCATCATTTCTTATGGCTGAATGTTATTTCATTGTATATATGTATTACATCTTCTTTATCCAATCCTCTATCAAAGGACACTTTGGTTATTTCCATGTCTTGGCCACTGTGAATAATGCTGTGATGAATGTGGTGGTGCATGTGTCTTTTCATATCAATGTTTTTGCGTTTTTTAGGTAGACACCCAGTAGAAGGATTGTTGGGTCATATGGTAGTTCTAGTCTCAATTTTTTTTGAGGGGATCACCATTTTAATTAGACTCATAAATGCTCCTTACATATTTATCTGCAAAACTGTTGAAAGTGGTTTCTCATCACAAAGGAGAAATCTTGCTTCTTAGAGAAGAGAATACTTTCCTTTTATGTCACATTATTATTATTATTATTCTTTAAAGAAAGCAGTGACTACACAGGTTGTAACATAAATGGTGATGTGAATTACCTTGAAGTCTCTCAGCCTCCTTGGTTACTTCAGTTGGCCAGGAAATGTAGCAGTGACTAGACAGGAGGGACCTTATGATGAGACTGTGAGTTTAGACACCCCCAGTGTTGTGCGTGTGCAAAGAGGAAACTAAGAGGAGGAACTGTTCTTCGGTAACCATCCTCACCCACGCATCTATAATTACCAACAATGGTTGCAGCGCAACCCAAAAAATATAAACATGGTGAGTTGGCTGAAGCCCAGGACTCTATTAATAGCCTCCTTGGCCCTACTAATAGCCTTGACACCCTCCCTGAAACAGACCCCAAATTGGAAGCAGAGGGTGAAGGGCCGTCTCAGTTGTGAGATGAAGTAAGGAGTCTACTCTTCCAGTTCAACAAGATCCATGTGTGAAAAGCCATCAAAATTATTCAACCATTCTGAGAGAGGCATATCTCAAAATAAACATTTTACTGGGCAGACCAGACAAGAACACAGAACCTTGGAAATTATAGGGTTTAAGTGGAAGGTGTGACAGGGGCACATCATCACTGCTTGGATGTTTAACCTGAACTGTGTTTGTTCAAGCAAGACAGGAAGTGGTCGAGAAGCAGTGTGACACAGTGGAAAGATCAGGGGCTGGGGAGTCAGACAGCTCCACATTTAGCTGGGTGGCCTTGGACAAGATTAGTTTCTGAACCTCACTTTTCTCCTTTGTAATATGAAAATACTAAAAATATCTACCTATAGATAGATGTTCAAATCATATATGGCATACAGATCCTCATAATGGAACTTTTTATAAACATAATTATTAATGATGGATTATTTTTTTTCTACATTTCCAAGGAGAAGAGGGGAGATAGAGAGACAGACACCCACATGCATCCTCACCAGGATTCACTTGGCAACCCCCATATGGGATCAATGCTCTGCCCATCTGGGGCCATGCTGGCAACCGAGCTATTTTTTAGCACCTGAGGCAGAGGCTCCATGGAGCCATCATCAGCTCCCAGGGAAGATACACTCAAACCAATTGAGCCATGGCTGTGAGAGGAGAGAGAGAAAGAGAGAGAGAGAAGGAGAGCGAGAGGGGTGAAGAGGCAGATGGTTGCTTCTCCTGTGTGCCCTGACTGGGCATCAAACCAAGACATCCACATGTCACACAAAATTCTACCACTGAGCCAACTGACCAGGGCAGTGATGCATTATTACAAATCAGAATTTCTGAAAGATTTAGCTGATATAATTTACACGGGTAATTCTGTTATGTTTTTTTATTTTTATTTTTTTGTGTGTGACAGAGACAGAGAGAGGAACAGATAGGGACAGACAGATAGGAAGGGAGAAAAATGAGAAGCATCAATTCTTTGTTGTGGCACCTTAGTTGTTCATTGATTGCTTTCTCATATGTTCCTTGACCAGGGGCTACAGCAGAGCAAGTGACCCCTTGCTCAAGCCAGCGACTTTGGGTTCAAGCTGGTGAGCCTTGCTCAAACCAGATGAGCCCATGCTCAAGCCGGTGACCTCAGGGTTTTGAACCTAGGTCCTCTGTGTCTCAATCTGATGCTCTATCCTCTGCGCCATCGCCCGGTCAGGCTCTGTCATGTTTTCAAGATGCACGATATATATTTTTAAAAGCTTTAAAATTTGAAAGGTATTTTTAGAGATTCTTCTCCTACATAGTTCTTACAAAACTATTCTGGAAAGTTAAAACTAACTTATTTGTTCTGTGTTTATATATTTTCAATATTCAAATATAATATCAATTTATTTATATAGCATAGTTATAAAATCAATTTCTTATACATTTCAATAAGGAGCAGCCCATTTTATGGATTGGTAAGTGACATATCTATTTTAATATTCAAGAAAACAAAACAGAAATTCTATCTCTTGGTAAAATTTTATTTAATCTTGAAAAGGACCAAAGAGGTCATTGAAACCCCCCCCCCCCCAATATAATCTATATTATACCTGAGACATGGTCATTCAGCTCCCACTTGACCCTTCGAGAACTGGGGACCAAGAGGCAATACATTCATTTTGGAGCCACCAAAATGGTTAAGAAGTTCTTCCTTCTGTTCAGTCAATTTAAGCTCTTATTCTCATTTATTGGTCCTATTTATCCCTTGGGATAGAGGGGGTGGAAACAGAACATACTCCTTCCTCTATATGATGGCCCCTGAGAGTTCAGAAGAATGAGGCCAGGGATCGCCAGGTCTTCTTCTCCCGGTATGCATTCTTGGCTGTCTCACAGAGCCATAGCCACAGGAAAATGCCTGATCTCTTGCTCAGTTAAATTCCAACCTTTGGTTTGCTAATTTTTATGTTTTTGAGCATTACTAGTCACTCTTGTTCTTTTTCTGTCTTTCAAGCTACCTTTAAATCTCTAGCTGTGGGCCCTGGCCGGTTGGCTCAGCAGTAGAGCGTCAGCCTGGCATGCAGAGGACCCAGGTTCGATTCCCAGCCAGGGCACATAGGAGAAGCTCCCATTTGCTTCTCCACCCCCCTCTTCCTCCCTGTCTCTCTCTTCCCCTCCCGCAGCCAAGGCTCCATTGGAGCAAAGATGGCCCGGGCGCTGGGGATGGCTCCTTGGCCTCTGCCCAAGGTGCTAGAGTGGCTCTGGTCACGGCAGAGTGACGCCCCGGAGGGGCAGAGCATCGCCCCCTGGTGGGCAGAGCGTAGCCCCTGGTGGGCGTGCCGGGTAGGTCCCGGTCGGGCGCATGCGGGAGTCTGTCTGACTGTCTCTCCCTGTTTCCAGCTTCAGAAAAGTACAAAAAAAAAAAAAAAATCTCTAGATGTGTATCTACTCCAAGTGTGTAAACTACACACACCTACCTTTCCCCTTCTGTCCCTCAATTACTTTGGAACACTCCTGTTCCCAGCAATAATAGTAACAGCAGCAGAAATGACATTCATAACTTACTGAGAGCTTGCTTCCTTTTAGGCACCGTACTTAAAAAATATATATCTTTGATACAAAAAGTTATGTAACAGAAGTTATCAACCCCATTTATAGATGAAGAAAATCAACTCTTCAAATGTGGATATAACCTTGACCAGGGTCCCAGAGTGAGTGATTGGTTTTAGTGATTGTCAAGATGCAAGTGGTGGTCTCTAATCCCCAAGTCCAAGCAGCTGGGTTCTGTGCAGCTGCTATTTAGTTATTTGAAGTCAGGTCAGCTTGGATAGGAAGAGCAGGAGGAATGCTATAAGGATTCACTAAAACATGGACCCATCAAGTGTGTCATTACCACACTCAGCTGGAACCAAGACAAAGGCACCAGGGTCAGAAGCTGGGAAAACCGCAGAGACCATGAAAGGGTCCCTGATGCAGATGTGAGGGACATAGCCCAAGATGTCAAATCCAGAGAAATCTCAGTAAGGAAAGTACCAAAAGGAGGGATTTTTCTCTTTGCCCGGAACATAGACTTACGCACACCCACGGCTGGGCTCCACTGCCAAAGTCAGTATATATACTCAAGATATTCATCTTCAGACCATGAAGGGGTCAACTTCAATTTCTTCTTATCTGACGTTTAAAGTCTCATTTTCTAGCTTACCTTGTACCTGGTGTGCCACAAAACTGTGCCTTGCAAACTGGGCTCAAAATAACATTTTGTGAATTAAATCACACTAAAAATGAACTAGGATAGCCAAGTCCTTAATAATATTAATTATAATAACATATAATATTAAATAATAATAAACCATTGTCAATTGTTCTATAAAGTGACACAATACTGAGAAATCATCCCCAAATTCCTTTTTAAAACCTAAATATTTATTTTGAGGCATCAGATCACCTCTCATTTACATCCCATAGATTTTAATATCTAGCTCAAACATAGTAAAAATAATGTACAAGAAAAGAACATCATTTATATTTATGTCTTTTCTGTTTCCAGTCTTTTCACATATTTTTTTTGTATCTGATATAAATTAAGTAGTTCAAGCTAATACACAAGGCTCTATGTTTTCCATTTTAGGAATTTTTTCTCTATCACCAAAATGAGTCTCAGAGAATTAACTTAGTCAAGGTGCTTCACTTAGAAAGGGTGAAATCAAGATTTTAATTCATGTTGTTTTAAATCTATTGTATCATGCAAACTCTAAAGCTTAAGCAATGGATGATTTTCAAACAACTTTGAGGGAAAAAGTAGTTAATGGGATGTCTCTCAGCAAACCACAGGAGTTTCAGGGAGTTCATTTGATCTTCAGCAAGATTCACACTCTGAGCCAGGCTCACTAACTCTAAACTTTTGCCCTGCCATAGTTCTCAGAGGTTGTTGTGTGACAGAGCACGTTTGAACATGACTAGTGGGCATGTCAACAACAAAAAGTGGAGAATTGACCAATGATACTGAATTGACCAATGCCAACCACTGGAACGGTAAGACCAAACCCTAGTTCACAACTCCAAAGGAAGGGGAAACATGAATTTCAGATATTCTTTTAAAACCTCTCATATCCAGGTGCCACGCTAATCTAAATAATTCCTTCTATTCTGTGCAATAGAAAGAAACATTGCTTGCTCTTTCAACAATAAAAGTTTGCACTTTTAAGTCTGATTTTATTTTCTCCTCTCTCCCAATTTATCTACTTTATATTTCTTTGTTTACATATGTAATGCCAGGGGCAGAAGCCAGGCAGGTCCACACTGGATTCAGGCAGATGGTAGAGAAACTGTGGAGCCAGAAAGCACTGGGTCATTCCCGTTCAATAGATTCTTGCAATGGCAGACAAGCAAACATGCAGAAGTAAACTGTTTCTCAGGTGAACAAACAGCAAAAATGGCCCCTCACAGTGGTGGGCAGACAATCTATAATCTGATATCCTCCCTGAGGGCAAGCACCTGTAGCCTCATGTAGACTATACATGCATGGCACTGCCATATGCTCATGCACTAATCAGGCAAAGTGCTTGCAGCCAATAAACCAGCAAGCAAACCAAATACAGCTATTTTCCCCACATTCCATCCCTTTAGGGATGCTCACCTCACAATCTATGTGACAGGTATCTTCCACAATTGTCCCTGTGCAAGGAGTGAGGTACATAAACAGAGTCTAGAGCAAAAGCAGAAGTTATACAATAATTACAAAGATGCCCTTCACAAAGTCTCGCTGAACACTCTGCCCAAGGAGCTAACTGGAGGCCCATCTCTAGCCCCCTACCCTACAGTAGGTGAGAGGGCCTATATAGTCTGGGGCCATGTCCACTAAAGAAGGTGTCCTTGGTGCATTCCTGCAACTGGATGAGAACAGCTTTCCAGTGCAGGAGGGGCTCCACAGGTGCGACAGCCCCCCCATCAAGGTCTCTTACACTGTCCACAAACAGCATGTCCACCCAACAAGGGAGTCATTGCCCCCTCTTGTTGCAGTTTGAGAGTTTATTACACCACTCAATGATCAGTCTATGATACACAGTCTAGCTGTCTGTGCAAATCATCAAGTTAAAGGTTCATTACAAGTGACTAGCCATACAGCTCTTTACTAAAGGACTTCAGCATCTTTCCATAAGCTTGCTGTCCATTGCCACAATCCCCATCCAAAACCCTCAGCAAGCTCACAGGGCCTGTGCTGCCTTGACAGTTCTCATACTGCTGCTGCTGCAAAAAAACAAACAAACAAAAAAAAACACCTATTACCTTCTAATGCCAACACCTGCTATACATTAAAAGGGGACCAGTGAATTGCCAATTTCACACGGGGCCTCCAGTCGCCACCCATCCCTTTTAGATAAGTTCATCAGCCTTCCCTCTATTCAAACTGGAACAGTGGGTCTTGAGGATCCTCCTCTCTCACAGCTGTCTCCAACAAGTAATCCTGCAGCTGTGCAACCCAAACACCAGCCATTTTCTTGGCAGCTGCCAGGACCACCCTTTTTCCACACTTTTTCCGTGGCTGGAACTTCTGTTGTGGCTCAAGCTACCGCTAAAGCTCTAACAGGACTCTATTATACCTGCCATCTACATTTTCCCTATCTTCCCTGGCTGCAATCAAATCTACTCACATCTGTGTTTGGGTAACCTTTACAGGCCCATTTCTCTTGTTAGTTGGGGGGGGTGCAGCATGGGCAGCAGCTCTCACAGCTTTATGATTCAATGCTGCCTCCAGCTCCCCCAAATCTGCCACCATCTGTGTAACCCCGTTGATGGGCTGCCCAACATAGGGGCTCAAGATAGCCACTACTGACCCAAAAAGGACTGATAGGGTGCTACAGAGAATAAGGTCCCTCATCCCTGAAGTAAACACTTCCTCATCTGGCCTGTGAGACCTTGGCTTGAAAGCTGAATTCTTCATACCTAGTTCCTGAAGGATCTGGGGTAGCTCAGTATATGACTGCTACTGACTTACTGCTCCTGGCAAGTCTCCAGCATTCTGCCAGACTGTGTAAATGACAGCCATCACCCATTCTAATAGAGTATGGTTTCCTGGGTTGTCATGACAGTTCTGAAGATACTGCCTCAAGGAGGAATGTATGGTAATGGAAGCTAATTTCTTCATCTCTGTTCCACAGAGCATGATACCATTCACCCCTGTGTCCCATAACTGCAGCAACCAAGCTGCCAGGGACTCAGTGGGTTTCTTCCTGAATTGCATCCCCAGCTCTACCAGCTCTGCCTGATGTAGGGCTGGAGCACAGAGTACCCCACTTCCTGCTGAGGGGGCTGCCCCTGCCCCTGAGGCACTCTTGGCTGCTGGGTTTTTACCTTCTGGGTGACCCCCAGCCAAGCTCTGAGTCTGCAGACAGCAGCTTCAGCTCAAACCTCCTCCTCAGAAGAGTCAGAAACAACTACAACCATTGACTCAGAGCCACTCTGCCATCATGGATACAAATTCTTCCTCAGCACCCACTTTGTCTCTTGTGGCTGCCGGCTCTAGGCCTGAAGCTGAAGCTTGAGTTTTTAAACCTGCAGTTGTTTCTCTAACAACTGTCACTGCCAACATTCAGCTTCCAGAGCAAATTAAAGCTCATGAACTTGTAATTTCTTCTCCAGACATCGTTCCAGTTCCCGACGCCATTGGTGCTCAGCCTGCACCTCACACTGCAGCTCTCGAACCTGCTTGGCCTCCTTCTTCAGTGCTTGCTCCAGTTCATGCCATCACTGGTTCTCAGCCTGTAGCCTGACCTGCAGTTCTCAGACCTGCAGCCCTTTCTCCAGTGACCATTCCAGCTCATGCTGCTGTTGACACTCAACAAAAGCTCATCCTGGAGCTTTTGACCTCTGGCAGCTTCTTGCACAGAGCTCTTGGTTTCTTCTCACAGGGTTGTAAAAAACACCTAGTCCACAGCCCCCAAAAGGACAGCCAAGGGGGATAGTCACTCCTCTATCCCATCCTTCAAAGCTGTTGATGGCTCCATACCAATCTAATCCAAATCCTGTCCTCTATGCCAGATATGATGCTGGTGGCCAAGGTCAGGCAGGTCCACATTGGATTCAGGCTGACAGTAGAGAAACTGTGGAGCTGGAAAGCATTGGGCCATTCCTGTTTAATCGATTCTTGCAATGGTAGATGAGCAAACAGGCAGGGGAAACCGCTTCTCAGATGAACAAACAGCAAAAATGGCCCCGCACTGTGGCGGGCAGGCAGGCAGTTGCCATTTCCATTTGCCGTGAGTGCAAGCACCCATAGCCTTACATTGATTATACACACGTGGTTCTAGCACATGCTCACGCACTAATCAGGTGAAATACTTGCAGCCAGTAAACCAGCAAGCAAGTCTGATACAGCTGTTTTCTCCACCACATATTTATTTATTTATCTTTGTACAAACACAATGAACACCACAAAGCCTTTTTTTTTTTCCTAAAAATGCAAAACTACAATTGAAATTTCACCATAACTCATCAGCCAGTTTCGGTTTTGGTTTTCAGCAGGTGTGAGCATGAACAGAAGGTGTTTCTGTAAATATAAGGAGGGGTATGCTTTTGTGTTCCACTTAGTATCAGGATGAAAATAATCCCCATGTTTTGAGCAAGATTTCTAATACCTTTTCAGTGATCCTTAAAGTGTAACAATGATGTGGGACAATTGTAACTTGTGGTAATATAGGATTTAAGATCACAAAGATGAGAACCAGGGAAAATAAAAGCTCTAACTGGGTGCGATTGTTCACTTCCTTGGAATAGGGGCTCTCCTTGCTCCACATGAACAGGTTACAGCAGAGACACAGAGTCGTTTGCACATGGAGCATCCTACATATGACAAGAGCACACTCAACAATCTATACAGGAGCACTTTCTTTGTCAGGCACAGTGATGAGCAGGCACAGGCAGCACCAGCATGTGGAAGACATGTTTTTCTGTTTTCAGGAAGTTCAGAATCTAAAGGTGAAGACACATGTTGAACTTAATCATTTCAATTCAACAGAGAATAAAGGACTATGGAGAGAACTATGGGCCTTTAGAGAAAGAAGTAGTGATCCCAGATACTCTCAGAAAAGAAAATCTCCCAGAAAAGCAGGTGTTCAGAGAAGTTGGTTTCAATGCATTCATGTTTTCTATTCAAGAAATATTCCCCTAACTAATACTACTCTTCATCTCCTGCCTCTTCGACTCCCATATGTGCCTTGACCAGGCAAGCCTAAGGTTTCGAACCGGCGACCTCAGTGTTCCAGGTTGACGCTTTATCCCACTGCGCCACCACAGGTCAGGCCTCCTGCCTCTTCTATTGCCTTCCTGCTTGACTGTCCTCTCACCCCTCTTTCCATGGCTCCCCATTCTCTGCTGGGGAAAGAATGTTTTACTTTGCAGACTGGTGGA
The DNA here is from genome assembly GCF_036850995.1 of Saccopteryx leptura. Classification (NCBI taxonomy): domain Eukaryota; kingdom Metazoa; phylum Chordata; class Mammalia; order Chiroptera; family Emballonuridae; genus Saccopteryx; species Saccopteryx leptura. The sequence continues at coordinate 63,078,056 of NC_089511.1, read as the reverse complement.
AAATAGGTGTCTAAACATTATTATCGTCTGCCTAAAGTGCTGCCTTTCCCTGACTTCAGCTCTTTCTGAAGGCCCGTTAAGTCGTTTGTTGTTGTTACTGTTTTTTAAAGTTTTTTTTTTTTCTGTGAGATCCAGTCTGCTGTGAGCTGTATGTAAAGCAAAGATACAAATAATGTTGACACAGTGCTTAAGGAAGTCAAGTGGTGATACTCTCCATTGTAAGAGGAATGTGAAATTGCCAGAGATCAGAATATAATTGGTTGTGCTTCTAAAGCTGCAAACTATTGCTCTTTCTCTTTGAGGCTTTCCACCTCCAGAGGTCAGAGAAGAGGGACCTTTAATATGCTTTTCTCTGACATGGGCTCTGGAGAAATGTAGCATCTATAGTCCAGATATACAATGCCCAGCCATGACACAACTATCCCGAAGGCAGCCAGGTGTCCCCTTGTTCTCCCAGAACAGCGGGAATATCACCCCAATGTCTGCTAAGGCAGTAAGCCCTGCTGAGTTGAGTACATAAATGTTTTGTTGGCTCCCGCTCTAGCCCTAGTCATTACCAGGCTCATGTCCTAGTGCCCATGGATCCATGAACCCCCCATGTGAACTGCTGCTTCATCTTCCTTCATTCAAGTCATCCCTTGCCTTGATGACTTTGTCCTTGAGAGGAAGCAAATTTATTTTTACATAGCTAGAGGGTTCTTCCTCATAGGTAATCATGTTTGGAGGATAACCATTTCCGCTGAGATGTGCCTGTCTTCAGGAGAAAATGAGTCAAATGGTGGCTCTGAAAATATTGCTACAGGCACTGTACCCCTTGCCCCACCCCACTCTCCCTCTAAGACCCTTCAGCCTGCTCCTGAACTATTGGGACCTTGAGTGTTAAATTTGCAAATGGAAAAAGACTGTTATCTTGCTAGCATACCTGGTATCAGCTACGTCCCAATAACTCCTGGTGCCAGCCCACTGCCTCGGCCTGTTCTGAGCTAGTTCTTCACCAGAGCTTTGGATAGGAAAAGACACAGGCAAAATCTGATGGCTCCACTTGTGCCCTGGGAGTTGCTCTCTGCTCATACTGGGACTACTCCTTGCAATTGCTCCCATGATCCACATGTGCAAATGTGTGTGTGTGTGTGTATCTCCATAGTTTTACAATGTTATGAATTCTTTACGTGCATTTTGAAGACTCATTTAAGTCCAGACCCATGTAAAACTTAAGAGAGACTCCCCAAATACCTGCCACCTAGCAGGTAAATTTTGCATACTTATTGAATTATTTAAAATTGCACCTTATTTTTGACTAGTGAATCCAAGTGTTATCTAGATGTAACTCAGTGCATTGATAAAATAGAAGCTTAGCTAATGTTAAATGATAGAGGAGGAGAGAGAGAGGAAGAATTCTGCAAGATAGGCACTGATATCCTGATGTGAGAGACGAGCTAACAAGGTAACTGATGTGGAAAACTTAATTCACTTGCAATGTGGCAGAGACTGTGGCGGCAGATAGACCTGGGGGATTTCCTCGCTTTGTCACTTTCTAGCTATATGATATTGGCTAAGTTGCTTAATTCCCCTCAGCCTGTTTCCTCATCTATAAAATCTAACCCATATGACTATGTAGATTATATAAGATAATGCATGCAGGAAAACTTTGCATGGTACACATCACATACTTACAGCTCAATGAATATTGTTGACCATTATTATTACTAGAGAAGTTTGCATTATGAGCATGCGATGGGACCACGTTTGACTCCGAACCCTTGGGCTGCTCCTATGAGGCCGTGTGTGTGGCCATCACTGTTCTTCCTCTCCGGGTCCAGTTCTAAGAAGAGGATGCGTCACTGCCTGCTGAATCACTCCTGACAGGGATCTGGCCATGAACATGTGCTTCCAGCTCTTGAGTGCCTGAATATTGCCTTCACAAGCTCAGGAGGCAGCTGAGGAAGTCCACGGGCCTTGCCACCAGGATTGCTCAAGAGGGCCCAGCAAGGCACGGGGCTGTTTTGCACCAGCTCAATGGGACCTCTTTCTGGGGAATGGGATGGGGTTCAGGGTAAGCGGCCATATACAACATAGTGTTTGGAAAGGGAAAATGGAAAGCCAACAGCACTACTCCCCACCTAAACCACATGTTCACACACCTTCTTTTTTTTTTTTTTTGTATTTTTCTGAAGCTGGAAACGGGGAGAGACAGTCAGACAGACTCCCGCATGCGCCCGACCGGGATCCACCCAGCACACCCACCAGGGGGCGATGCTCTGCCCCTCCGGGGGGTCGCTCTGTCGCGACCAGAGCCACTCTAGTGCCTGGGGCAGAGGCCAAGGAGCCATCCCCAGCGCCCGGGCCATCTTTGCTCCAATGGAGCCTCCGCTGCGGGAGGGGAAGAGAGAGACAGAGGAAGGAGAGGGGGAGGGGTGGAGAAGCAGATGGGCGCTTCTCCTGTGTGCCCTGGCCAGGAATCGAACCTGGGACTTCTGCACACCAGGCTGACGCTCTACCACTGAACCAACCGGCCAGGGCCTCACACACCTTCTGAGTGATCATAGACAGTGGCCATGGAGAACATCTAAGGATTTCCAAGGATGCAGAGAAAGGCAGTTAAAATTATTCAAGGCACATACAGGTACTAGAAGAGAAACTGAATGAGGAGCATCTCTCAGCCCAGAAAGATGGCGATATATATCCCCCTCCAAATAAAAAAGAATAATGAGAATTGGGAACACAAGCACAAAGGCCACAATGCCAAATGGTGGAATATTAAGACAAAGGGAAACAATTTAAACCTACAGCACTTAGTTAAAGAAAAGATAAGGAAATACCAAATTATGGAATGAGTAAGAAAGAATGAACCTACTGCTTTTAAAATGGATTAAGTTTAAAAATATACCCTCTATCATTTATACTCTGACTGTTTCCAAAGAAAGGATTTAAAGCTGTGTTTCAAAATGGAAACCACTTTGGGAAAAACAAAATGAGGTACCGCCCTGAGGTGTGAAGTGAAGGGCCTTTCAAACCTTGGGGGTCCCCTCGTATGCAGGGTCTCACACCTATAGATACCACAAAGCTGAAATCAAACTTGGTAAGTGCTTACTCTAGTCTCATTTACAAACAAGGAAACTGAAGCCCAGGGAAGGGAAGGAACATTCTGAAGAACTCAGTATACCAATCAGAGTCCAACCAGGAAAAGGGACACCACACAGAGTGAAAAAGAGGAAATTTCCTGCAGGACATTAACTGCACAAGTGATGGGGAGGGATGCAGAAAAGCCTACAGGGGCCAGCGAGGTAACCGAAGATTTTCAACAACAGGAGGAAGACGCAGAATTGTGGGAGCCCATAGGCCACCTTTGTGAGAGAAGCTGGAAGCCTTGTCCTGTGAGTGTTGGAACCACCCAGTTGATCGATTGCAGCCTCGGATGCTGCCTGAGGCAGAGAGCAAGGAGGGAGCACAGCCTTAGGTTTCCCCTTACTTCTGCCCTTCAATCAGCTTTCAGTACGTCCTGTTTGTCAAATTCAGCAGGAAGCCAGGAGACGCTTGGTGGTGGCGGTGTGACACAAAGCAGAGCAGGGGAAAGAAGACCAGTAAGCGGGTCTGGGAGAACAGCCTGGGACCACACGAGGCATCATTAGATAATCATTTCTTGGGCACGCCTCTGGAAAACACTAACGGTCTTCATAGAACATGCTGACTTTGGGGAGCAACCATCAGAGCTGCTTCTCACATGCAAAGTGTGGGGCTCGGTTGTATTTTGGCAATGGATGCATTCCTGATAAGTTTCCCTAACAGCGGATGATTCATACATAGTAGAATCCTATTATTATCTTTGTGAATGACAAATGTATTCTTAATGTATTTGTTTGGATTTCCATATATTGAGTTGGTTTTCTTTTTCTTTATAAGGGGGAGCCTTTCTGCAAATACAGTCATCTTGAATTTTGAAATTTGGAGTGCAAGCATTGGCAAGAGGTGGTTTGCGGAGATAAGGACTTTTGCCCCTTAACATAGCTATTAGCTCCCCTAAGCTTTCCCAGATCGATACACAATCCAAGTAAAACATGCATTTGTTGTGTGTGTAGCTTCAAAACATGTGTCCAGTCTCTACCTTGCAAGTAGATTACAGACCCTTAGACCTCTCTATATAGGAACTCCACTAATCAAGAGGCAAGGTAAACTTCAGAACGTTGGACAACCCACTCACTATAGGCAGTAACCAATCAGAAGGCTGGAGTGATGTCGGCACATTGTCCTGGAGACCTCCTGTGCATCAGGAGTGAACTCTTTCAATGCTGCATCTTCCGGGTGGTAGTGAGGAGCACTGGGGTGGTCAGGACAGCAGCAGTGTGCCAGTTGATCCAGAAGTGCATATCTTGACAGTTTGATAATCAATATGGCTATACTAGTGCATGCTGGCTGAAAATCAATATTGTTACAAGGCTCCTAAAACAGGGTGCTCACTGACAGAAGAGAAAGTCCTCTCAGGTATCCCAGGAATAAGGTCCTAGTTGCTAGTACTGGGGTTGCCTGGATACCTGTTTTCTCTCCAGGGATACTGCCAACCCCAGGGAAGTGACATCTCTAACTTGTGCTCAGGTCTCGGTCCCCAGCCAGTGCCAGGCATGCAATTTAATGGTATAAAGGTGAAGAAACAGTGCTCGTTGAATAAGGTTTAGAAGCTCTCTCTCCATCATGGCCAAGTTTTGGGTTTTTTTTTTTTCTTTTTCCAAAATCTTCCAGAAAAAGCAGAACCTTTGCCCAGACAGGACAAGTGTGTCACTAAGTTCTGCTTTCACTGTGTGTTAAGTGGAAATGATTAGGCAAGCGAGTAGTAAATAATTCCTCTCTGCATTTCCTCTGTATTGGGAGGCCTTGCCTTGGACCTCTGCACACTCAGACGGACAGTGAAAACTGTGATGATTGGCACTGATAACCCCAGGATGCCTCCTGTGTCTGTCATCCTGGCTTATCTCACAGAATGTTGCTGATGGGGCCACTTCCTGGATACAGGAGTAGGTGTGAAGCTGCTGGCTTGTGAGTGTCTTTCTGTGTGTCCAAGACTGACTTGGAGACTTCTGAGTTTGACAAAAAGTGGTGACACTTGTTTTAAGTAAGTCCCTATGGCTAATGCATTTCTGCCATCGGGCTGTGAGATCTGGACTGGGTTTGTAAACTATATGACTGTCTAATCACTATGCTATATGCCTGAAAATAGCACAGACTATTACTGAATCGAATCTGTAATTGAAAAATAATAATAAAGAAAGGAAAGTTACTGCTCCTAAGACAGATAGATGGTGAAAACTGACTTTACTACCAATGCCATCGACTGAGCCCTTACTCTGTGCCAGAATAATCATTTTACATCCTCAGATATAGTAAGTAGTTCTCCATTCTCCAGGTGAGCAAACTGGGCAAATGTTCAGTTCTCATGGGAGTATGTTGGGGGAGCTAAGCTGCCCACCCGAGCACTTCCCGGCCGGGTGGACTGGGAGACAAGGGAAAGCTCTGTGGTCTGTGGGAACTTTGGTCCAGAAGTTGGTAGAATTCTTTGGGAAACTTTCTAAAAATACTAGTGTTAGAGGTTCTCCCCAAATCAATTAAATCCAATTTGTCAAGGGTGCAGCCTGGGTATTGCTTTGCTGTGTTTTTAACTCTTCCAGGAGATTCTAAGAAAGAGCCAGAGCAGGGAACCATTTCCCTGGACTCAGTTCTGACCTTATCTGTTGGCCAGGCCCTTTTACCTCGAGTTGCCTTAAGTGTAAAAGGAATTTCACGGTAGCAGCCACTCATCTCAGACTGTGACACACTCACACTCGTGGGGAAAAGAAAAGTTAACACAAGAAAAAAGCACTTCTAGTCTAAGTTACCTACTAATTCAACATGAGCTCCTCTTTTAATCAAGCCCAAGTTTATAACCTGAGCTAGTCGATTCAGTAACTGTTTAGCGTTCTGTCCCAGGGTTCCCAGGAATGCCCCAGGGTACGTTGGTGGATCTTCAGGTATCTTCAAAGCAGATTCTGAAGGTTCTACTCCTCTGTGGGCCTGGAATGGTTAGAGCAGGGGTCTCAAACTCAACTCAGCATGTGGGTCGCAGAGCAAGATCACAGCCATTCGGCGGGCCGCACTAGGTCTACAAAAGGCAACTGTTACGCAACACTTTTCTCACTGCAGTTGAAAACAAAAAAAAATCAGTACAACAAGCACAATTGTACATGCAGTTTACTCAGTGTCACAAAATAACCAGAAACTGTAGTTCGCATCACAACTGCTGTTAACTAAGCTAATATCTAGCTAGGATGCTAGAGAAATGAAAAATACAAGTAGGCCCCTAGGCTTACTTAATTTTATCCAAAATATTTTGAACTTCGTGGATTAGTCTGCGGGCTGCACAAAATTGCTCGGCGGGCCGCATGCGGCCTGCGGGCCGCGTGTTTGAGACCCCTGGTTTAGAGTGACTCCTCTGGGCTTCTGCTGTGGAACATGCCTTTCAGCGTGTTAAGCAGAAAGAACTCTGGTGCTATATAATGGAGATCTAGGTTCCTGTTGAAGTTCAATCAGGAAGGGCTTCTTTCTGCCAAGAGGAGAAGGTATAACTCTCCAGTCACTGTAGGAAGGCAAGCGGCACAGCCAGCAAAAAGACACAGGACATTCATCTTAGAAAGACAAGCCATTTCTAGGTTATGGAATAATAGACCAGCAGCCAGTGTCTTTCAGAGTATGTTTGGAGAAATATCAGAAGTTCAGTCCCAACTGATATATACTTGGAACTTGCAAACAATCACGTTAGCAGAGATTGAACATAATGAATTCCAATAGTAATAAGGGCCCTACAACAAGGACAATGCTCACTCCTGTCCTCTAGCACTGGACAAGACAGCATGTAACAGGGAGAAGAGTCTGGAAGAAGAGAGTTAAGCTGGGCCAGGGCAGAGTCTGTTCAGCAAATGCTGGCTGGTGGTCCCTGCTTATGAGTTTATGTCAGACTCACAGATAGTAGATGGAGCCCAGCTGTCAGCTGTCATTGTCTTCCTAAGTTCTTCTCTGTTCTCCACCCATTACTCCACCTGCACAGGGTAGAAAGAAGGGGTGTGGAGCATACCTGGTTGTCCTTCAAGGCCAGATGGATGAGAAGGTTTATATCACACAGCACTCGAATCTGTTAGACAGATTTCTTCTCCTCCTGACCCCTTTTCTGCTGAGAATGGGACCTTCTTTTCCTGTGATTCTTCCCCTGAGTAGTCCTCAGCTGGACTCCACCTTCTCCGTTCTTCTCCCTTAGATGTGTTTTCTATAACATCCAAATCCCTTACTCTTATTCTGAAGAGCAGTTTCCCACCACCTCATGGAACTAAGGCGTCAGCCTGGCCCCAGACAGGGAGGTTCACTTGCATCCCCGTGCAGGTTCATCAAAGCGTGTCTCAGCCCAGGCTGCTCTCCCTACAAAGGGCTGTTGCATAGGCTGCAGAGTCTCATTAATTTAGAACATACTCATGGGGCCTAACTTGTGCTAGGACTCTTATGGAGAACAAAGCATAATAATCTCTGTTCTTGGAGCTTCCATTCTATGGAGGCAGGAATGAAGTTTTATCTAATACATACATATGCCAACATATTTGGAGGGTGATATGTACGTGCTCATACTCACGCATGTGTGTGTGTATGTGTGTGTAAATCAATAGGCAAATCGATGTCATTCTCACTCCAGCATTCGGGTTCATTCTCAACAATCCTACTGGCATTGTCTTTGTCTAATTGCTCTTCCCCTGTGAGATGGTGGGTGAGCAGGAGCCAGTTCAGCTGAGGTGAGTCCCACGGGGCTTTTAGGAAGCATGCTATCTGAGGGCCTCTTAAATGCAGATATGGAACTTAGATGGAGAATATGGCCTGGAGGTCCACCACAGAGCCAGGTGAGATGGCCATCCGAGAGGTTAAGGGGAAAGAATGCCATGGGGGCAAGGCGCAAAACGGGAGTCAAGAAATCAGGACAAGGAGTAGAGTAACAGCAAATGGGAAGTGGTCCCAGACAATGTTGGAGGTAAAGGCGTGGTGATTGTTTCGACAGGTATATGAGGTGGGACTAGGGTTGTTGAAGTCTATGCCTGCTATGTCCTTTCCCTCGTCCTCTCTTCCTATCACTTCAAATCCTCCCCACAAGCCCCCAACGGACAGGGATATTGTCCATCTTGCTCAGAACCATGCTTTGCCACAGAAGGTGCTTAGTAATCATTAGTGGACTGAGTGATGGGCTTCTGCCTCTGAAGCCTCCAGCCAGCCCAGCTTCGCAATTTCTCCCTCTTTTTCACTGAAGTCCTTAGTAACCTGGCAGGAAGCTCTTGCAGGGTGAAAAGCACACAGAACCAAATCCTGGCTCTGCCTCTTACCAAATGTTTCCAAGCCACTTAAATTCTCTCTGCCTTCACCTTTCTCATCTGCAAATAGAGAGAGTCCTCAGAGGTTTGTAGTAAGACCCACGGGAACAACATGTATGTCCATGGAAGTACATGACAGGTTAAACCACGAATTCAGTAATTATCTTGCACTGCCATGTCATCTCATTCAGTTGCTTTGAAATCTTTAACATTTTCACTTAATAAAGAGAACAGCCATCATTTATAGTGTAACTACCCCCTGCCACACAATGTTTACATGATGTCTAATTCTCCATGGGAGGCAGGTGCCACTATCCCCATATGAGAACGAGGAAAGCGAAGCTGGGAACGGTGCAGGGGTGAGCTGGGCATGCACCTGTTGCCAGTGCTACAGCCAGAACTCACATCCCGATCTGTCTGCCACGTGGCCTTGCTGGCTTCCTAGCCTAGAGTATACCCGTAGGCTGTGCTTTTAGGGTAATGCTAAGGCCAAGACCAGAAATCATGTCATTTTTTCTAGGTTTTTCAATGTTTTTATTTTGTTTTCAGCTTTATTGGGGTATAACTGACAACTAGAAATTGTATATGTTTAAGGTGTGCACCTTGATGTTTTGATTTTGATGTATGTATATGTTGGGAAGTGATCCCCACAATATAACTAGTTAACACAGCCACCAACCACCTCCCATAATTACCTTTTATTTTTGTAAAATCACGAGAACACTTAAGTTATATCCTCTTAACAAATTTCAAATCAATAACAGTACTGTAACCTTTAGTCACCATGCTGTACATCAGATCTCAAGAGCTTATTCATCTTACAGAACTGAAACTTTGTACCTTTTAACCCATATCTCCCCCTCCCCCTCCCCAGCCCCTGGCAACCACCTTTCTACCCTGTGATCCTCTGAGCTTGACCATTTTAGACAGGAATAACATCTTAATTATCTGTGTCTCCAACAGTATCTAATACCTTGCTTCCTTGTAACTAACAGAGATCAATATATTTGTTGGCTTTTAACATTCTATTAAAAACAGTATTGAGATTGTTTGACTCGAAAACTTTATGACATTCTCTACAGCAGGGGTCCCGAAACGCATGCAGCCCCCTGAGGCCATTTATCTGGCCCCCACCGCACTTCCAGAAGAGGCACCTCTTTCATTGGTGGTCAGTGAGAGGAGCATAGTTCCCATTGAAATACTGGTCAGTTTGTTGATTTAAATTTACTTGTTCTTTATTTTAAATATTGTATTTGTTCCCGTTTTGTTTTTTTACTTTAAAATAAGATCTGTGCAGTGTGCATAGTTTTTTTTTATAGTCTGGCCCTCCAATGGTCTGAGGGACAGTGAACTGGCCCCCTGTGTAAAAAGTTTGGGGACCCCTGCTCTACAGGTTGCAGTCTCTTGGCTCCAAGAGGTTAAATAAACTGAAAGTATGAATAGTCTCAAGAAAGTGCTGTATACCTGCATGATAGAATTGTACAATACAGGAAATGTTGGTGGGACAACCTAGGGTATTCGGGGCACTGTCCAGGCGGACAAACACTTTCCCTGGCCTGGAAGGACTGTGGGTCTGACTTGGTTGTCATGTGACACCCTGCCTGGCAGGACAGGACAAAGAATGAATCAATTGCCCAGCACAATGGTATGTGCTATTTCCAAGCTGCCTAACTCATGAGTACTGCACAATCCAGCAGCCCACTCTATAATTTGTCACACCAAAGGCTGCCTTCTTAGTAAACAGTTGTTCACACTTCTGTTCATTCTGAGTCACGACTTAGTGCTCAGACTGAAATGCCAGTGCCGTCTTTGAAATACACCATGGAGTGGGAAACCGAGGGAGGTGGGGCTGGGCAGGACAGCGCCTCCCGTGGAAACCTCCGGGCCTGCAAGGGAGCCAGGACCTCCTGCCGGGGTTCTGCAAATGATGGCAGCAGGGCACCCTCTCCTCACAGCTAACCCTGCCGCTAGATGAACCCCCTCTCTTTATAACTGAGGAAACCATGGGTGAAACAGTTTAGTGACTTGCCCAAAGTCTCACACGTCTGGGACCACTTCCCATTTGTTGTTACTCTACTCCTTGTCCTGATTTCTTGACTCTCAGTTTGTGCCTTGCCCCCATGGCATTCTTTCTCCTTAACCCCTCGGATGGCCATCTCACCTGGCTCTGTGGTGTACCTCCAGGCCATATTCTCCATCTAAGTTCCATATCTGCACTTAAGAGGCCCTCAAGCCCTGGCCGGTTGGCTCAGTGGTAGAGCATCGGCCTGGCATGCAGGAGTCCCAGGTTCGATTCCCGGCCAGGGCACACAGGAGAAGTGCCCATCTGCTTCTCCACCCCTCCCCCTCTCCTTCCTCTGTCTCTCTGTTCCCCTTCCGCAGCCAAGGCTCCATTGGAGCAAAGTTTTCCCAGGCGCTGAGGATGGCTCCATGGCCTCTGCCTCAGGTGCTAGAATGGCTCTGGTTGCAACAGAGCAACGCCCCAGATGGGCAGAGCATCGCCCCCTGGTGGGCGTGCCGGGTGGATCCTGGTCGGGCGCATGCGGGAGTCTGTCTGACTGCCTCCCCGTTTCCAGCTTCAGAAAAAAAAAAAAAAAAAGATAAAACTCCATCCCTTCCCCTAGAGCAATGCCACTTGCCCAGTGTGAATCAGGACAACTTTGAGCTTTCAGACGTAAAGCAAAGATTCCTGGGATAGGCAAAAACAACAGAGGGAGAGATGGCTGAAGGTGTTTCAGACATATGTTTATCTTCAGTTAGGCATGCTCAGCATAGTGCTGCCTGGAAGCCAGGAGAAAGGGTGAGAGAGACCCTTCTTGAGGTGCATAGCTGCATGTATGACAAGCTGTTCCCAACTTTTCACAATTATAAACAACTTTGCAATGAACATCCTTGAAATAAATATTTGGGTTTGTCCTCATACATCTTTTTTCCTTAGTCCAAATTCCAGAAAGTAGAAATGTTGGGTGAAAAGATATGCTCACTTTTAAGGTTTCCGAGGACTGTTGTCAAACTGCCAGGAAGTCCAGCTGTTTCTGCTTTCATGAGTGGAAGAGCCTGCCATTCTCCAGTGGGGGTTATCTTCTTCTTTGAAGGTTTTAACGGTCAGGTAGTCATTCCAAGGGGCTAGTCCTTCCTTCCAAAACAACAGCAGAACAACTCCAAACTGGAAACAAAGATGGAGAACACCTGATGTTAATATGTCTCAATTCCAGATGGGTTGTAAGTTCCACTCTGCAAAGAATAAAGACCTAGATAATGTGTCCATAAAGGCAACATTCATAAACTGCTTAATGATGGAACTCTAAGATGGTTTCAAAGGCCCATCTAGGATCCTGGAGTCATTCTTGACTTCTCTCTATTGTTCTCCATCAAGTCGCCACATCCTGTCAATTAAAAACACCTTTGCCACTCAGTCTTCTCTTCTAGATCACCTAGGCATCTGCCTCTGACTCTTAGTCATGTCCTCATCATTCCCCCAACTGACTGCTTGCTATCTAATTTTTTGCTTGTACCACTTCAATTCATCCTTCACAGCTCCAGGCTGATTTTTGTAAATGCCTATAACCATATCACCATTCAGCTGCATCCCTTGTTTTCAAACCTATCCTTACAGCCTAGCAGCTCCTTAAAGTGCTGTGGTGCTATGTTCCCTCATGTCTGCGTGCACAATAAGTATGCAAAAGCAGGATTTATTGCAACGAGACTCCTTGTTCACCATTTCCCACTCTGCTTTCTCCAGAGAACCATCTTAGACAAAATTTAGTTGAATTCATTTTATAGATGAGGAAATTGGAGAACCATGCCTGAAACACTTTCCCCTCTCTCATTCTAAATAGCAGACTTATGTTCACTATAAGAATTCAACCCATTATCTATTCCAGGAAGGTTTGGGACAACCCCTCTTTCTAACCCAGGCAAGGGGTTCCTTCTATGTGTCTTCATAGCACCAGTGCTTGCTTACCATCTTTCTTTTTTTCTTTCTTTCTTCATCATTTTTGACCTAGTAATTCTTTTTTTTAATTTTTAAATTTTATTTAGAAAATTAAGTTTAGCAGGGTGACATTGATCAATAAGAGCACATAGGTTTCAGGTGAACATCTCTATAGCATTTGAACTGTTGATTATGTTGTATGCTCATTACCCAAGGTCAAATCATTTTCTGTCACCTTATATTTGTCCCTCTTTACACCCTTCCCCCTCATTCAGTCAAGTCTTCTTCCCCTTCTCCCATGTTCTCTTCACCCTGGTAACCACTTCACTTTTATCTATGTCCGTAAGTCTCAGTTTTATATCCCACCTAAATGTGAAATCATTCAGTTCTTAGCTTTTTCTGATTTACTTATTTCACTCAGGATAATGTTCTCAAGGTCCATTCATGTTGTAAATGTCACTATGTCATTGTTTCTTATCACTCAGGAGTATTCTATTGTATATATGTACCACATCTTCTTTATCCAATCTGCTATTGAGGAACATTTTGGTTGTTTTTATGTCTTGGTCACTGTGAATGATGTTGCAATGAACATGGAGGTGCATGTGTCTTTACATACAAATGTTTTTGAGTTCTGGGGTAGATACCCAGTAGAGGGATTGCTGGGTCATATGGTAATTGTATTTTTTTTTTCTGAAGTGAGAAGCAGGGAGGCAGAGAGACAGATTCCCACATATGTCTGATCAGGATCCCCCTGGCATGCCCACTAGAGGGCAATGCTCTGCCCATCTCAGGCACTGCTCTGTTGCAACTGGAGCCATTCTAGTGCCTGAGGCAAGGCCATGGAGCCATCCTCAGTGCCTGGGCCAACTTTGCTCCAATGAAGCCTTGGCTGCAGGATGGCAAAAGAGAGAGAGAGAGAGAGAGAGAGAGAGAGAGAGAGAGAGAAAGGAGCAGGGAAGGGTGGAGAAGCAGATGTGCGTTTCTATGTGCCCTGGCCAGAAATTGAACCCAGGACTTACACACACCAGGCCAATGCTCTACTGCTGAGCCAATCAATCAGGGCCAGTAATTCTATTCTTAATTTTTTGAGAAACCACCATACTTTCTTCCATAGTGGTCGTACTACTTTACATTCCTACCATCAGTGAATGAGAGTTTCTTTCTCTCCACAGTTCTCCAACACTTGTTATTTTTATTTTTTATTTTTTTACAGGGACAGAGAGAGAGTCAGAGAGAGGGATAGATAGGGACAGAGAGACAGGAATGGAGAGAGATGAGAAGCATCAATCATCAGTTTTTTGTTGCGACACCTTAGTTGTTCATTGATTGCTTTCTCATATGTGCCTTGACCGTGGGCCTTCAGCAGACCGAGTAACCCCTTGCTTGAGCCAGCGACCTTGGGTCCAAGCTGGTGAGCTCTTGCTCAAACCAGATGAGCCCACTCTCAAGCTGGCGACCTCAGGGTCTCAAACCTGGGTCCTCCACATCCCAGTCTGACGTTCTATCCACTGTGCCATTGCATGATCAGGCTCCAACACATGTTATTATGTGTCTTGTTACCATCTTTCTCTACTGTAATTATTTTTTCATTTGTCTTTTCTTCTTCCTCAACTAGACTGTAATTTCCTGAGGACAGGGATTGAGCCTTATTCATATTTTTATTTGTATAGGCTTTAACAGTGCACATAATCAGTCATTGATTGATGGATGTTTACTGAATGAATAAATGAAGACTGGGTTACAGATCAGAGTAGGTATTAATGCTGGTGGATAAACACATTGGTAGTGACTCTCTCCAAGAAATAAGACTGGAGTACCAGCTTTCATATCTAAATAGCCCAGGTGCAGAAGTATGTCCAAATAGCATGTTTCCATTTGGATTGGAAATAGCTCTTTCTTTTGGGGATATAGTTTTAGTTTTGTGTGAGAACTAAATCAGAGAGTAATGCACCTCACATGCGCAAAATAACACAGGTTTTGAAAACTTTCATGTTTCAATTACTATATATATGTTTTTTTAAAAAAGCTACCATTTATTAAGATCCTACTAGGTATTGGCCCTATTTAACCTGTCACATAAATTTATTCCCTACAATAATACTAAGGGTTTAGTGCAAATGAAATTTATAGATTTACAAATGAAAAACCTGTTAAGTAGAGAGCTTAGAAACCCAGCCCAAGCCATGTAGCTGCTAATTGGTTTAAAACGGATTTTTTAGCCTCTAGAGCTCACATGCCCTTAATTATAAAACAACACCCTTTTGAAGCACAATCAGCCCTCTTAACCACCCAGTGAAATAAGCCGGGCTTGTATTCCTGAGCCCACTTTACAGGAGAGGACACTGAGCCTGAATGGTAACAGAACTTCCCAACTGTACCTTGCTTGGTAGCATTAGGCAAGTGGGACAGGATTCTGGGTCTCCTGACTCTTAGCCATCTACTAGATCTACTGCAACCCGTCAGTTTAATGGACATATTTTTTAAAAAAGATGTGAAAAGTGCAATTTGGATTTGTTCGGCGACACATGAAGTTTATGAATAGTCCCCAGCACGCAAACCGCCCAGCTGCTGTGGTCTCCCAAACCCACAGGCTGCCTGGCTGGCCCCTCGCTGAAGGCATCCTTAGGAAACAGCTCCCTCTATAGTCCAATTGGAGGAACAGCAGGGATTTAGGGCGCTCAGCCCCCAAACTGCCCTGAACTCCTGCCTGAGCAGTAGAACTCTCCCAGGTAGCTTGTGAATGTCTTCAACAGCTTGACCTACAGTGTTGTTGTTGTTGTTGTTGTTGTTGTTGTTGTTGTTGTTCCAGTAACAGGTCATATGTTATCCACGACCGTGCAGTTGAAAATGACTTCGATGGTTGTATTAAATCACTTATTAATCTCAGCTCTGTAACTTTGAGGGAATTCTACTGCCTCTGTTTCTTTCCGTCTCCATCATGATGGAGCGTAAGGTGGAGAAGAAGAAACAAGAGATGGCAGTAGAGGCAGAAGAGGGGAACAGCCAGTGCCAGGCTCCAGGGGAGGGGCAGAGCCTGAGCCTCGTTCCACAGGTAGATTGGCCCATGGCGCACCAGAGGAGGAGGAAGAGAAGCAGCTCCCACTGAAGCTAAGAAGCAGGACTGGAAGAGGGAGATGTGAGAGGGTAGAGGAACAAAGAGGGAGAGACTTGAGCAACTATGAAAACACAAGGTGGAGATATCTCTAGGCTAAATGTTCATAAAATCTCTAACCTGGAAGGATTCTAGAATTATCAAATCCAAATTTATTTCTTAAATTTTTATTCTCTTCTCTGAGACAAGTTGTACCCAAAGAATTTATATTCTCTTTCTTTTAAGGACAATTTTAGGACATATAAATTTGGGACCAATTTTCTTCCTGTGTGGAGAGCTAAGAGGTCATGCAGGTATAGTCAAAAAGCAAAATCTTGCTACCAGACAGGCCTCAGCAACATAGCTGAAACCCTTGTTACACCATAGAATGAATTGTACTTTCAAAAATCGGATAAGCAACTGATACCAGCTCTTTTCCGAGGCCACCTGGATGGCCTGAGGTTTCCACATGCCTTCCCAGTGAGGCAAACACTCAGTGGAATGTGCCCTTTTTCCCATTGGCACAAGAATTTCTGCTCCTCTCCGGCTCTTATTGTTCCCATTTCTGAAATGAGAACTTTGACAAGATTAAGGGTTCTCAGCTATGCTCTGTAGAATCTAGAGAATCTTAGTGTGCAGTCCTCTTGGTCTGTCTCACGGACCAGAGAGGCTTCTCTGGAACCTGTGTGTCATATTGGGTGTCCACCAAATATTTTATTTGAACAAAGAGCCCACAACTCAAAACATGTTTGAAAACTACTGGATCAGATGATGCCTACTGTGGTTCACTCGTTTATTCCCTCATTCAACACATATTTATTAAACACTTGCTATGTGCCAGGCACTGTTGTCAAGGAAACAATGGTGAGCAAAAAACAGAATTTCCTTGCACAATATAAACTATAATTTAAAACCAGCATTTGGCTTCCCTTGTAAATTTGACCTTGAACATAGGGACACATCCTCATCCTCATTCTCAGATGGGCAGTCAGGACACACACACACTTTTACACACACTTAACTTCCTCTTTTCTGGTTGTTTCACTTCCTTGTGAGAACTTGAATCTTGATAGGTGAATACATGATGTTCACAGAATCCCAAAGTGTTAAATAAATGTGCTTTTTCTAACTGGAAATTAGGACAATTAAGCTGACAAATAGGCTTTTCAAAATGCTTTATTTATTTATACAAAAGTTCTTCTAAAAGATATAAAAATATTGTTATGTTTCATGAATCTTACTTGACAGATATTTTTATTTAAAAAATAAGATTCTTGGGAAGAAAAACCATATTCATTATAATCATTCAGTTAACATATTATTTATGTCATCTCTTTCAGCATTCATCCAGTTGTTGGTATTTGAGAAAAGAAGAAACTGAGGTTGATTGAGGTCTTGCTCTGTGACAGGGGTTTTTGGGGGCATGTTCATAAGCACCTCTTGTTTCACTTAATCATTTAGTCTTCAGAGCAATACAGCAAGCACTATTTACCAATTTTTAGAGATAACAAAGTAAAGCTTAATATCTTTCTGAAGTTCACAAAGCTAGTGAGAAGTCCTCGTCTGTAATCCACAGCTGTTTTATCCTGAAGTCCGTCTTTATTTTCCTACTACGTGGTGCAACTCCCCACTTGCTCAATATTATTTGTTTCCAGTTCTTTACAATCACCTTTGGGCACATCTCTGAGTAAGCATTAGGAAGACCAAGTGATATTTTATCATTTCAAAGGTCACCAGTGGCTTCTCTAACTCTCCAACAGTGAAGGTACATTGTGTACATTTCCTGATTTAGTTCTCAGGAATACCAGTACTCTAGGCACCAATATCTTCTGCTTTGTGGGTGATTTTACCTTGTCCCACTTGGCTACCAAGTTCACCTTACATTAAAAATACAAAGTTCTTTAAAAGCAGGATTTCATAAAAAGAATAAAACAACCCCCCCAAACACACACACACACACACACACACACACACACACTCATTATCCCAGTCAGGGCTTTTTGCATCCAAATAAATCAGGGATAATTGATGAAAACTAGTAAGGTTTATGTTCTCAGGGTCTTCATAATTAAATCAATTCACATATAATTTCCTTGAAAACAGCTGTCAATTCCATATCATAGTGATTATTATCAATTATAATTTTCTTAGAGAATTTTTACTTTGTAAAATAAAAATAGTCTTCTATCTTCAAGATTCTTATACAAGTACACATACACACTCTTGGTTTCCAATGCCAACATTTTCCATCTGAACATTGCCCCACCCCCCTCTTTCCCTTCTTCAGTTTTGGAAATCCGATTATAACATACAATGGTAAAGATGCAGAATAGTTGAAACAGTATGGTGAGAAAGAAAAAAGTTGAATGACTCACATATCCTAATATTAAAACATGCTATAAAACTACAGTACTGGTATGGGCAGAGACACAGAGGTCAATCAAGTAGAACTGGGAGTCTAGCAATAAACCATTACATTTATAGTGAATTGATTTTTGAAAAGAATACTAAAACAATGCAATGAAGGAAGAATAGTCTTTTCAGCAAATGATTGCTGGGATAACTTTATATCCACACATGAAAGAATGAAGCTGGACTTTTGCCTCACACAGAAAAACTAACTCAAGATGAATCACAGACCTAAATGTAAGAGCTAAACCTATAAAACTCCTAGAACAAACCATAGGAATAAATCTTTGTGTCCCTGGATTTAGGTAATGGTTTCTAAAAACACAAGGGACAAATACAAACATAAATTATACTTCATTACAGTTAAAACTTTTCCCCTTCAAAGGGCACCACCAAGAAAGTGAAAAGACAACCACAGAATAAATTAAAATATTTACAAATCAAGGTTGTTGATAAAGAATTGCTATCCAGAATATCTAAAGAAATCTCACTGCTCAATAGTGAAAGAAAAATAATGCAATTCATAAGCAAGCAAGGGATTTACATAGACATTTCTCCAAAGAAGGTAAACAAATGGCCAAAAAGCGCATGAAAAAACATCACTAGCATCAGTGAAATCAAATAAAAACCACAAGATACCACTTGATACTCACTTAGATGGCTAAAACTGAAAAATTAAAAAAACAGGTAATAAGTGTTGGTAAAGATGTGGAAATTTTAGAATACTCACACATTGCTGTGGGTTTGTAAAATGGTGCAACTACTTTGTAAAACAGTCTAGCAGTTCCTCAAATTGTTAAACTACAGTAACCATATAACCAAGCAATTCTACTCTGAGGTATACACCCAAGAGAACTGAAAACATGTTCACACAAAAACCTATACAAGAATGTTCATGGCCATGTAATTGATTATAGTCACATAGTGGAAGCAATCCAAATGTCCACCAACTGAGAAATAGATAAACAAAATATGGTATGTCGTACAATATAATATCATTTAGTAATAAAAAAATGAAGTAATGATACATATAACTATAGCATATTGCGGATGAATGAATGAATCTCAAAAATATTGCACTAAGCGAAAGAAGTCACTTTTAATAAGCTAGATATTATAAATAATTCCATTTATATAAAATATCCAGAATAGTCAAATTTATTGAAAAAGAAAGAACATTAGGCCTTGATTGGTTGGCTCAGTGGTAGAGCCTCAGCCTGATGTGTGAATATCTCAGGTTTGATTCCTGCTCAGGGCACACAGGAGAAGCGCCCATCTGCTTCTCCATCCTTGCCCCTTCACCTCTCTCTCTCTCTTTCTCTCTCTCTCTCTCTCTCTCTCTCTCTCTCTCTTCCCCTCCCGCAGCTATGGCTTGATTAGAGCAAGTTGATCCCAGAAGCTGAGGATGGCTCCAAGCCTCCACCTCAGGTGCTAAGAAGAGTTCAGTTGCTCACTAAGCAATGCCCCAGATGGGCAGAGCATCGCCCCCTTTAGTGGGCTTACTAGGTGGATCCCAGTTGGGGCACATGAGGGAGTCTATTTCTCTGCCTCCTTTCCTCTCATTGAAGAAAAAAAGAAAAAGTAGAAAATATATGACTGGTTGCCAGGGGCTAGGGGGTAGAGGGTAATAGAGAGGGACTGATAATAGGTATTGGGTTTCTTTGGGGAGGTTGAAATTGATAGTGGTGACATATGCACAACCTTGTGAATATACTAGAAACCACAAAACCACTGAATTGTACACTCTAAAGATGAAATTCATGGTATGTTAATTATATCTCCAAAAAATTTTTAAAAAATTAATGGCAACATTATATAACAAAAATCGAGGCAGAGATGTCACTGCCCAGTTGTATCTGCTTTTTCTTCTTCCTGGGCCCAACTGAATTACTTTTTCCAAACTCCCTTTCAGTGAGGTGTGGCCAGGCAACTGGGTTTACCCAGTAAAATATGAACCTAAGTGATATACATCACTTCTAATCCTAGACTATTAAAATCTGCCAATGAAGAAACCTCCATAGAAATAGAGGGTGGTAGAGCCGTTAGAAGGATGAACCTGAGTCCCTGAATGACTGCGTGGAAGTGAGCTGAGTGACCTGCACTGAACTGTCAAGAGTAAGAATTAAACTTTTATTGTCATTAGCCACTGAAATTTAGAAGTTGATTGTTACAACACTTTGCTTGCTCTAACAAACATAACATGTATGAAAATTATGCCTCAGGATCTCTGCAAATTTTCTTAAGAACCATTTGTCATTTTTAACTCATAAAGTTAACCTTATAGAAGTTGAAATATTATTGGGATCCTTCAAGGATAGGCATTCATCTTCGAAATCTTATATTCAAACATAATCAAATTTATCTGCAAAGCAGTTGGATAAAAATCACAAAATAATTTCAGTGTCTCTAGTACTAGTGTATACATATGAAAATATTTCAATATTTTGTAATATTAACTTGCACACCAACTGGAAGAACTTCAGATGTGTTTTCATATACACTGCTCACAAAAATGAAGGGATCAGGGAACGTGCAGATGCTCCAGTAGTGCACTTTTGTGTAGTGCATTTTCACCAATGAAATTAAAGTTGGTTTTGCATCTCATTTGCATTATTGCACAACTTTCTTTGATTTGTCATTTGCTTTTCTGATGTTCTTGTTTAATTAAGAAAAATCAAATGCTTTTTTTTTATCTCTTCATATCTATTTTAAAATATCCCCTATTTTTTGTGAGCAGTGTAATTCTTTCAAGCTTAAACCATTGGCATCTATCCTCACCAATGTTATGCTGCAGTTATTTTATAATTTCCAAAAAATATTCTTAGAACCTATATGCTTTATACCTCCAAAATTAGTATATATAATGTTATATCATTATATCAATAATCTTATCAACAAGTGTTGTTTGGTATATAATAGAAAAATCGAGCATGTAAGGATTAGTTGTTTATCTAACCTGGTAAGATTTCAAAGTCAAAATTTTCATAACTCCAGTGTTAATTTTTTAAAAATCAGCTTTATTAAGGTATAACTGTATATACTTCTACTGATCTGAAATATCCATAACATTCATCCATCATAAGTGTATAATTAAAAATGTTCATTAAGTCTGAAGAGTTTGTTCAATCAGCTCCACCATCCAGTTTTATAATATTTCCATCACCCAAAAAACAGTTTTTCTTTCTGTTTGCAGTCAACCTCCATTCTTTCCCCAGCCTCAGGTAACCTACAATCTATTTTCTGTGTTTGTAAGCTTGTGTTTTCTGAACATTTCATACTAATGAAATCAGTACCATTTAAAATTTTTGCACCTGGTCTCTTTTAGTGACTACAATGTTTTTGAGGTCCATTCATGTGGCAGCATGTAACAATAGTTCTTTTTTACTGCTGAGTAGTGTTCTGTTGATGTAGACTTTTTTATCTACACACCAGTTGAAGAGCATTTGAATTTTTCCTTAATTTGGGTGATTATGAACGAAGTCACTATAAACATGTGTGTACAGGTTTTGTGTGAACATTTCTTTTAGATAAGTGCATGGTAGGATTGTTGGATAGAATGCTAAGTATATATTTAACTTTATTTTTTTTTAACTGCCAAAATGTTTTACAAATTGGCGGTAGAAGAAATAAATGAGGATTTTAGTTGTTCTGTGTCCTCATCAGTACTTGATATTTTCCAGGATTAAAAAAAAATATGTTTTGGCCTGGCCAGTTGGCTCAGTGGATAGAGTACAGACTTCCCAGGTTCAATCCCTAGTCAGGGCACATGAGAAGCAACCATCTGCTTCTCTTCCCCACCTCCTTCTTCTCTTTCCCTTCCCCTCTCTCAACAAGTGGCTCAACTGGTTCGAGCATCAACCCTAGCCACTGAGGATAGCTCGGATGATTCGAGAATGGGCCCCCGACGGGGGTTGCCAGGTGGATCCCAGTTGGGGCACTTGCGGGAGTCTGTTTCTCTATCTCCCCTCCTCTCACTTAAAAAAAAAATATATATATGTACATAATATATATAAATATGCATATAATAGTATTTAATTATGATTAATTTTTATTTGCCTAATGACTAAATATGCTGAGCATCTTTTTATTTGCTTGTGTTCTGTACATGTATTTTCTTTGGTGAAATATCTTTTCAAATCTTGTCTATTTTTTATTTGGGTAGTTTGTCTTCTTGTTATTGACTTGTAAGAGTTCCTTATATAATCTTGCTTTTTTTTCTCTCCAAGTTCACGATTGTCTTTTCCATTTTCTAAATAGTGTCTTTTAAAGCACAGACACCAAAAAATGTTAACTTTGGTGAAGTCCATTTCGGCCGCTTTTTTATTTTACAGTGTCATTTCTAAAAACTCTGCCTAACTCAAGATCACAAAGATTTTCATTTATGTTTTCCTTTAAAAGTTTTATCATTTTGTTCTTATATTTATCTGTATGATCTATTTAATTTTTAAATATAGTGTTGATTTAAGGCCACAATTGATCTTTTTTTTTTTTTAAAGATTTTATTTATTCAATTTTCAGAGAGAAGAAAGAGAGAGAGAGAGAGAGAGAGAGAGAAAGGGGAGGAGCAGGAAGCATCAACTCCAATATGTGCCTTGACCAGGCA
This sequence comes from Saccopteryx leptura, assembly GCF_036850995.1. NCBI lineage: Eukaryota > Metazoa > Chordata > Mammalia > Chiroptera > Emballonuridae > Saccopteryx > Saccopteryx leptura. Next base: position 63,055,650 of record NC_089511.1, on the reverse strand, counting down.
AGCCCAGGGTATCGAACAGGCGACCTCAGCGTTCCAGGTCGACGCTTTATCCCACTGCGCCACCACAGGTCAGGCTCCACAATTGATCTTCATGTATGTACACACCCAGTTGTCCCAGCATCATTGGTTGACCATTCTTTACCCCCATTGAACTGCCTTGACATCTTTACTGAAAATCAATTGATTAAAAATGTAAGAATCTGTTTTTGGATTCTTGATTCTGTTCCATTAATTTATATGTCTATCCTTATGCCTGTATTCTAGTGTTAACCTTTAAAACATAACTTACTATGCCAGGGGCAACTTTTTTTTTATATTAAGAATAAGCAATCTATCATTACTGAGGCATAATGTTTTGAACAACACCTTGAGCTCTGGACCAGTGGTGTCTTTTAATTGTTCATATTGATTCAAAGCAAGGTGGAAGTTAGAGGTACAGTCTAACTATGTGGAACCATAACTGTGTCTTACAGAATGATATGTGATTTGCTACAAATAGCATTTTAAAAGATGTATTTGCAGTAAAATTCTTCAATTTAATACTTGAAGCTATAGGGCTGACAGCTAGCTTGTGTTTATCTAATCTAATATAAGAACTATTATCAAATATTCCAGTCTGAGTGACATTTACATCACTATCACTATATCTGGTTGGATCTAAGATGCCATTAATTATAAAATGCACCATTATTTTATGTATGCTAAGAAAGAAAAAAATGCTTTCAATTAAAATATACAATGCTACCAACTAGAGAAGATGAATCCCTGCTATATAGGTATCAAATTCTAAATAAATATGCATCTCAAACTGACAAAATGTAGGCTAGCAAGGGAAAAGTGTTACTTCAGAGTTGTCACATTTCATTCTAAAGGGGATATTTCTATTGTAGGATCTCTTTAACACTATATTTTCTCCTTTGGTTTATATAGATTTTTAGAGTAAACTCAAATTCTATAATAAATTCAGTAATTTTCAATGTATTTCAAAGAATTTTGAAGTCGGAGATTATATTTAGACAGATTTAGACACATAGTGCATCTGTCTCAATGAGTCATTAATACTTCTTTATTCAGTGGGAATCCCAGATTTTGAATCTATGTGTATCCTTATTGTAATGCCCATCAGCTTGGATTATTTTGAAGCTATCAAGTGCTGAAATTTCAAAAATAGATCAATGATTTATAACAATCCTGAAATAGCATATTTAAAATCTGGACAATCTCAACAAATTTGGAATGTAGACTTCCTGTACCACGGCTATTGGTCACTGGCAAGACTGCTGAGAAGCCACAAGCTCAATCCTTTCTGGAATGTTCATGACAAAGTAGAGGACCTGCCAGATGTGAGTAGATCCCTGTCATTTTCTACAGGATCGAATTTCTACCATGGGCTGGAACTGTACACAGTCTGAGCAGCAGCTTCTGCAGGGTCATGCAAGGAACATTGCACCTATCATCACTTCCCCAAGTCTCTCACTTGCTGACCTGCCCCAGTGCCTTGGTATCATCTCTTCAAGGTGAGGCACTACCTCTACAGAGTTTTTGTCTAAAGAGAGATAATACCTATTAGATATCATTGTTTATTACTGGCCTGGAGGAAAACAGGATCTTGATGGGAAAAGGTAAAAAAAAAAAAAACCAAAAACAAGTCCTTTAGGTTTTTCCACATATGAGAAAGTTAAGACATGCTTAGGCCAACTTAAGAAAGAAGAGGGGTTACTGGGGAATGCATATTAGAAGGAAGCTTTAAATAGAAATTGCAAAGCTCTTCAGGGTTTAATGTTGCTCTAGAAACCCCCTGTGTCTGCTCTGTCCCGGTCCACATGGCCTCTTTTTTGCACTGAGCCTGCTTCTCTCTGCATGTCTGCTCTGTTCCATTCCCACTGGGCCTTTAACAGATTTTCAAGTTCAAATTCTGAATGAGCCAGAGGGCTTGTCCTAGCTATTACCTCAGTCTAGTTGGGTATATGCTTTCTCACCTGACCACCTGGTATGCCACCTGACCCTTGGTCCAGATGTTGCCTTGGCCAGCCCACGACCACTTCTAGTCCAAAATCTCTTCCTTTAGTTAGAGACAGACTGCCAGTGCACCAGTTCCCGCTAGAAGCGGATATGGAGCAGGGTGGGCAACTGTGTCCAGAACTGGCACTATCAGAGATATCGGGGTCCATAGAAGATGCTGACATCCAGGAAGAGGAAGCAGTGGAGAAGGGAAAGCACCACAGATAAACTTGTGTTTGACATCTTATATAATATGTATTTTGCATCGAAGTGCTTTGAAGACTACTACTCAAGAGTTAAGTGTTTTTACTAGGATGCAATTTTGCCTCTGACAACCCACAGCAGCTTGTATAAGACAACAGCATTGCTCATGACAAGTGAACAAGTATAATGTCTTAGCTAGGGCTTCCCTCAGAACAGAGTCTCAGACAAAGGCTTTTATGCAGGTGACGTATTTGTGATGTGAACTCGGGGAGCAAGTGAAGGATGAGAAGAGTAAACAAGGAAAGAAGAGAGTCAATACCAAGATTCTTTTGGAAGTTGGCCCTTGGTGTGGGTGACTGGTGCTCAATTCCCACAGGGTATTTTCGGGAAGCTTGCCACTGTGTGGTCTCAGAACCATCTACATGGGTGAGGAGATGGAGAAAGCATTTATTCATTGGATCCTATCATTTATTGACCACAGGGGCTCCACATATAAGTGTGGAACTCCACATATAGTTGCAGGTGAACTGTCGCCTGCAGGTCAAAGGGGCAGTGATAAGTATGAGCACAACTGTTTGACTGCATCTCAGGAAGCTGATCCAAGCCTTCAAGGAACTGATTTCTGCTTCAGTGCCTGAGTAAGAGGTGGGACCAGAGAGGTTTTGAAATACATAAGAGGCCTCCAACATAGCTAGTTATAATAAATTATGTGAATGAAACCCTCTCTTGGAAACAACATATATTTTCATCTTGTCTGGAATGTTTAATCCCATTTGGCATGCAAACACCTCATTTATGTCACTTTCCTTTACTTTCCCAGGAAAATAAACTCAAAAGTATAAACCCATACTTTAATTGGCTATTCTTTAGGGAATTTGGTCTCTTTCTTAGGAACTATCACACACACACACACACACACACACACACAAAATCTTCCGAGGGCACAGTACTTGGGCCACTATTGTGTTGTACAACTTCAAAAAATGCCATTGACATCCTAATTCATGAAATTTTGCAGAGCCACAGGGTTATATGCAGTGGCCTTAAACACTATTTCTCCTGAATTTTCCCACTGACCATGGTCAAGATAGAATCCATTTTCAAATGAAAAATCACCACCATAAGATATAATATCCCATCATTAGTGCTCTGTCCCTTTGTTAAAATACTCTTGACCTTACAGAAATGTGAGCATTGCTCAATGGGAAGCAATTTAATCTGTCACAGTCATTTTTAGTTTGGTAAAGAGATGAATCAAGTTCTTAATGGGAGTGAGAGCGGGGAGGAGAATGAATGAGGGACTGAAGACTAGAAGAGGAGGGTAGAGAGGGTGTGGTCGGCAGTTTTCCAAAGACAAACTTTAGTTACTTGATGGTTTGACCTGGGGCTGACCTTTCTCAAGCTAGTTTGAATCTGGTTCACTGTAGACAGAGCAGTATAATTCCTACAACTCGACATTAATCACATTGCTTCACCTATGCCTTTGTGAAATCTTCAGAAGCTACATGTCACAAGAATTTCAAAGCTAAGGGCCACCTCCATGAACAATTCCTGAGAGCTCTTGAGCATGATCAGACAGGAAGAACAAGAATACTTATAGTGCATCAAAGCCATCTATGGACTCTTAGATTTACCCGAGGTGTTTACTGTCTAAAATCATACAGTCAATACAGATTCAAAGACAGTCCAAAAACAGTCATGTAGAAATAGAGTGGTATTGAATCAAATAGGATGTCAGAGCAAGGTTGGAGGAATCAGAAATATTATATAGAATCCAAAACAATCAAGAGTTGGCAAACCATGGGCCAAATGTGACCTGCTGCCTGTTTGTCGTAAAGCTTGATTGGCACACAGCCAGAACCATTCCTTTCTATTCTGTCAGTGGCTACTTCCATGCTATAGTGGCACAGTTGAGTAACTCTGACAAAGACTGCATGGCTCTTGCAAAGACTAAAATATCTACTACCTACTCCTTTACAGAGTAAGTTTGTGGGCCCCTGCATAGTCTTACCTCTGTGTGTGCTGATACTCCCGCTTTACATCTTTTTACAGGGCAAAGATTTACTACTGAAAACTCCACTGAAGCACCGCTTCCTGAATATTTAAGTTATCTCAGAACAATAGAATAGAGTGTTGAGACTCATACTGCCTCAGCCTCCTCATTTGAGGATCTCCTTTGGGATGGGCAGCAGCTTTCTTTCCGCCAGTTCACAGACCCAGAGCATCAGTAGAATGCCAGGCACAAAACAGGGTCCTGGGAACACAGAGACATATGAAACATGCTGGGCTCGTTGTTCTGTGTCCGGGTGTCTGCAGAGGCCACACAAGGCAAGAGTTGCCTGTGGTCTAGCCTTCTCTCTATCATCTTTCTCCCTCTCTTAACTTCCCTTCTACCTGTATTTCCTTGCCTTTTTCTGTCTTTCCCCTCTAGCCCACATCTCAGGCCTGGCAGTGCCACCCAGTGGCTCTGACAAGCATTACTTAAACTTGCTGACTGCCCTTAAGGCTGAGAACTACCGACCACCAGGAAGTCAGTGCAAGCCTATAATTAGGGATCCAGAGACAACTGGAAGGCTCTAGGGAACAATTGTGATCCTACCCTAATAGCTCGAATTCACTTCAAAGGTCATTTAGGCCTTAGGGTAAATGATGAAATACCTGGTAGATTTGTTAAGGGGAAAGCCATCAGGAGGACCTTCGGTAATTAAGTTAAAGAGATTACTGCATTCAGCTCTGGGCAGAAACTGCCTTTGAATCCTTACAGGGATGTTATTTAGGCGATATATTACATGGATGTAATAAAATGTGCAATGATAGCTTCATGACATAACCAGTTTCTTGAGCCATCTTAATATTATGACTTACTAACATGAAATATTTCTCAGTTGCTGTGATTAACTGTTCTCTTTAATTCCATGTACTGACCTTTAATGACATCTTAGGTGCATCCAGTGGGGTGAAAGGAGTTGCGTATCTCATGGAGGCTGTCTTTGTAAGACTGCATTACATCCCCTTTGGATTCCCGCAAGGCTGACCTGACACCCTGTTCATTCTCTCTCACCCAGCACAGACTTAGCCTATGAGGAATGGACCATGGACCGTGGGGGGTAGGGAAATGACTGTGGTTGATTATGATAGGACAGGCTCTACAGACATTTAGTAAGTTAGTTTGGGTGAATGTCTGGCTCTAATTTTTGGATGCTGCCACTAGAAGGAAGGGTTCTCGGTTCCTGCTGTTTGGGACAATTCTGGGACAACAGGAAAAGTCTCATTCAACAACCTGCTATATGATGTTGGCAGCCCAGTCAGTCTCAGCCTTAGGGTAAATAACCTTACTCCATGCTCAGGTTAATTTGCATTAGCGTGAGGGAGGCTACACAGTGGCCACTGAAGTTAGGCTTGGCAACCTTGCCTTTCTGAGTAATCCAGGATCTGCTTGTGGATACTGGTCATTATAAAGCAATACTCACACTGTGACTACCATTTTCCCACCTGCCAAAATTATTTTTTCTCTTGGGGTAAACTGAGTGTCAGAATTCTATCTCACTAGGCCACCAGACATGTCCAGGGTCAAATGGTTCTGTCACTAGCCTTGTAAAAGTGAGAAGGCAGGAGAAAAGGCTACTGTCTCTCTATCATCATTATTGCTATGGCTAACCTTTCTGGGCAGAAAGGTGGTTGTTTAGAATATAGTGATATTTGAAAGATTTCCTTTTCCTAAACCATCTCTTTCACTTAGGTGGCCCAGGGTATAAAGTTATACCATGAGAAATTTATTCTTTTGGGTAAAAAAGAATTGTCCTCTCATCCACGAATTCTCTTAAAATAAAAACATCCAAAGAGGTTTTCTCCATGAAATCACTAACCACCTATGTTTGCAGCTTCTGAGTTGAACAGAGAAGTGAAGACCAGCTCCGTCCTTTAGAGCCTTCTCTGAAATTAATTGCTTGTTTGCACTTATTGTAATAGTTAAATTCATCAATAAAGTTATCCATCATGAATGTAACATTTTAAATGCTTAAAATCTAGTACTTTTAAGCATTTGTTTTTGTGTTTTTTTAATTTATTTTATTTTTTATTTATTCATTTTAGAGAGGAGAGGGAGAGACAGAGAGAGAGAGAGAGAGGGAGAGAGAGGAGAGAAGCTGGAAGCATCAACTCCCATATGTGCCTTGACCAGGCAAGCCCAGGGTTTCAAACCGGCGACCTCAGCATTTCCAGGTTGATGCTTTATCCACTGCGCCACCACAGGTCAGGCTAAAATCTAGTACTTTGAAAAGATGATAGAAACATGAAAGTTGGTTGTGGCTTGTGCTTTTCCACTTGGAGTTACTGGCAGAAATACTGAGGAGTTCCCAACTCAGCTGTGAGGTGCGACTTCAGCACCAGCCCCCAGACTCAGCTCAGGGAAGAGTAAGCGATGAGAGCAGAGGCCTTTCGGAAAGGACAAAGGAAGCTTTGCTTTTCTCTGTTTTGTGAATTTTTTCCTTAACAAATGATAAAGGTGTCCATCATTTACACTTGACTGCCCTATGCTGAATTATACCCAACCACCCATAAAATAAACAATAGGCACTGCTGTTCATGATCCCCACAAACTATCCTGGTACTGTGTCTTTTGTTGATCCTGTAGCTTCTACCTAGACTGTCTTTACTCTGGTTTCCTCCGTTCTAGATGTTACCTTGTCTTCAAACCCCGCTAACTTTCTCCTCTAGACTTCTTTGGCCACAAAGCTATCCTCTTCCTAAATTCAAAACACTCTCTGAACAAATCTCTTGGCATTTGTGCCTTCGTTACACTGCAGCTTCCCAAATGCATTGCTTGGTTACCTTTCACTCACCTACTTAGCCCGTGTAGATGTAGATCTTGTCTGTTCACCTACATGGAATTTCAACAGCTCTGGAATCCCCATAGTGTCAGGGATAGTGCTGCACATGGGATAGTCGCTCAGTTCTCTGTTAAATGAGTCTATCAAAGGCAATGGATAGACTTCTGTTTAAATAAAAAGTCACATATGCATTTTGAGGTCTCTACTCTTTGGCTGCGCTCAAAAGAGAGATCTCATTGAATGATATGGTTCACATTTGGCGCTAAACCTTAGTAATACAACTGAACATTTCCAAAGAGCTCAGCTTAGATAGGTGCTAATTGCACATGCTATCACAGCTATATTCTGCTGTCAGTATTTGAAGTGGATGATAAGGATGGTTGAGGAGAGAAGGGGCCAGTTAGTTCCTCCACTGGACTGGAGGGAAGGGGCCCTACTAATCTTTTATGAATGATGGTCTGTGGACCCATCAGAAAAGACTTGAGTCAGGAAAATGAATATCAGCTAGAAATATACTGTAGCTAGGAAACCGATCATTAGGCTTGACCTCTGGTTCAGAATTAGGTCGAACCATATAAAATTGCTACTCTAGCCATTTTTAAACTAAGAAAAATTTTCTATGTGATTCATCTTAATATTAACCTCCATCAAGTTGAATGCACAGTTCTCTTTTCCTTCCTGGATGTGCCAAAAATCTGGTTCTAGTTCCATTTTGTTTGGACATTTACATACAATGGTAAACCATGACGATTTTTTAATAATAACAATGTCAGTTATGAAAGCTTTAATTTTTATCTTATAAAGTGTCTATCTGTTTAGAATGTCTTTACTCTCTCAAGTGCCTATCTATTTAGAAATCCTTTCACAGCAATTTCTGCTCCTCCAAACATATTTGAAGCCATCTTTTATCTTGAAATATAAAGGCATTTTTAATAGGAAAAGCCATTTTTATAAGCTTTCTTCCCAATTTTTTCTCTCAAGGTTTATATTTTTGTAAAATGAAGAATTTTGCTCTATTCTGTTTTCTGTGGTTGATTTCTATGATTTATTATGTTTCTCAAAAGAACTGCGGGCCTTCATCTTATCCACTTCCTCTTTCCTGACACACACACCATTGTGACTCTATTTACCTTCTGTCTCCTCTCCCCCACTCAAAATGTAGGGAACATTTTATTCATCTCTTCTCTGCTCAGTGAGATAACAACTACCCACAGCACCCAAGGAATGTAACATTGGAGCTCATTACTTTGACAACTGCAGCATGGAAAGATTTGTCACCCCCAAACAGATGTCCATGGCTCTGATGACTGGTCACTGGGCTCAGAATGAGGAGTTTTGAATTCTAATATAAGCTATGACAGTGACTCCTTTCAGGACAACTTATTGAACTTTCAATTTGGCCATTTATTTCCATAATATTTATATTGAAATACCTATGTACCCCTTTTGTTTCTACCAGGCTTAACTGATTTATCCAGTTCCTCACAATTTGTGTTGTATTTTTCTTCAGTGTCTCAAATTCTTCAAGTTCTTCCTAAACCTGTTTTGTTTTTTTTTCTGTGAAGAATACATTGGTTTGAGAACAAGTGGTTATTGAGTGCTTAGCATCATCTGGGAGACGCAGATTCCTCTGTACTCTCACTCAGACGGTGGCCCCAGCCAGAAGGTAGAGCGACTTCTTTGTCTAGTGCCTGATTCACCTGAAGAAAGATGATAAGACCTCTGGGTTAGCACCAATGAGAAGAGTTTCGAATGTTTCCCTTCAGTCAGTAAATAATGTCTACCGCATTAGTGGGTACAGTCCAATGTCTCCCATTGGGCTAACTGTGCTGCAAAGGTACTCAACATCTTTAGTCACTAGGGAAGTGAAAATTAAAACCATCATGAGCTACTACTACAAACCTATCAGAATGTCTAAAGCTTAAAACATTCTGACAATGCTAGTGCTGACAAAGATACACTGCAACCGGACCGCTCACACATTGATGGTGGGAATGCCAAATGGTACAGCCAATTTGGAAAACAGTTTGGCAGGGGTTTTTTGGTTTTTGTTTTGTAAATAAAGATAACATTTTACCAGCAATCTCCTCCTAGGCATTTACCCAAGAGAAATGAAAAGTTATGTTCACATAGAAGTCTTTATACAAATGTTTATGTGGCTTTGTTCATAATAACCAAACACTGCAAACAGGAAAATGTCTTTCAATGGGTAAATGAATAAACTCTGGGCATCCACACGGTGGAACACTCCTCAATAATAAAAGGTACCTAAATACTGTTGCTTGCTACAAGTAAATCGCTAACACCCTATGGTAAGTGAAAGAAGTCAGATGCAAAAGGTTACATGCTATGTGGTTCCATTTATATAAAGGGGCTAAATAAAGTTAAAAGAAGAAAAGCAGGAGAAAAACAAAACTCTAGGATTTAAAAGAGCTCAGTGGTTATCAGGGTCTTAGAATGGAGAGAGAGGTCGACTACATAGGAGAATCAGGGAACCTTTTTGGGGTGACAGATCTGTTCTTTTTTTATATAAATAAATTTTTATTAGTTTTAATGGGGTGACATCAATAAATCAGGGTGCATATGTTCAAAGAAAACATGTCCAGGTTATCTTGTCATTCAATTATGTTGCATACCCATCACCCAAAGTCAGATTTTCCTCCGTCACCTTCCATCTAGTTTTCTTTGTGCCCCTCCCCCTCCCCCTTCCCCTCTCCCTCCTTCCAACAGATCTGTTTGTTCTTTATCTTGATTGTGGTGGTTGTTATATGGCTATATGTTTGTCAAAACTTGTTGAATTATAACACCAAAAGGTGTGAATATCACCGTTTAGAAATTATACCTCACTTTTGAAAAAGGGAAAAATGCCATCTCTGCCCTAATTGTATATTTGTCAAATGGGACTAATATAGCTGCAGCTGCTGGTCACAGGGATGATGTCGAAATATCAAACTCACAGGATTCAGAGAACCTTTTGTAAATTACGAGAATATGTCGGAGTGCTTTGAAATGTGCAAAGTGCTATACAATCGCCAATTAATACTACTAGATTTTTCTGATTTGTTTTTGTATTCAGCTATCTTGCTAAATTATTATTTATAAAGGCTTGTCCATTGATTAGTTCACCTTTTTTAAATAAATGAGCAAATAAGCTACCAAAAAATTAACAGTTAATTTCTTCCTTTCCAATCTTATATCTTTTATAACTTCTTATTTTCTCGTGTTGGTTAAGATCATCAAGCCAATGTTGAACAGTAGGTATTCATTTTTGTCTTATTCCTAACTAAATAAGGATCGTTATACAATTTCAGATTTAATATGATTTTTGATTGGTTTGGTAGATATCTGTTATCAAATAAATATAGTTTTTCTCTTTTGTGCCAAGAGCTGCTTAAAATGCTGCTTTTTAAAAAATTATACAAGATAATGGTTTTTTAACTGAATGTTTTTCTTGTATTTATTGAAATGATATATCAATATGTTTAAAAATTTTTTTTTCAATCAAACTTCAGAGCTAACCTTTTATATTCTTGTGTTTCCTTCTCTAGTTAATCTGTTATCTTCTAAAGGGCACAGACTTTGTCTTTTTGTGCCTGTATCCCCATTGCTTTGCCAAGTTTGATTTAAACAAAGTATTTATCTCCAGAACTTATCTTTAGGGAGAGGAGAGCACTTCAACCTCACTATTGAGGACTAGAGCCTCAGAAGAACACTTCTCCCAAAAGATTTCTAAATTCTTAGTTTCAAAATTAGCCTCAGTCCATCCAGTTGTCTGTGTCCCTGTCGAAGTTTTTTTGGTTTCATTCCTTTTGCCCACACAACTAACCTAAGAGTTAGGTTTTTTGTTGTTGTTTTTTTCAGAGTTGATGAGTACGAATACTTTTTCAGGCATCCTTAGGCCTTGTTACTATTCTATATTTTAACATCTCTCTTTCCTTATCAAGAGTGGGTGGGAGGTTGTGCTTAGGAGCCTGAAGATCTATTCTTCAAAGATCAGGATGTAAGCAGAAGAGGATAAGATACTGATGCCACTTGGAGATTTGCAGGAAGTTTCCGCTTATAACCTGGGAGTGTCAAGGACAATAGTAGCCAGTTGTAGGGCTGGTGGCCTACCTCAGGCTTGCTTCATTTTTTTTAATTTATTTATTTTAAATGTTTTGGACTATTTTTCTAGAGTTCTTTTTTTTAGATTTTTATTTATTCATTTTAGAGAGGGGAAAGAGAAAGAGAGAGAGAGAGAGAAAGAAAGAAAGAGAAAGGGGGAGCAGTATGAAACATCAACTCCCATATGTGCCTTGACCAGGAAAGCCTGGGGTTTTGAACAGGCGATCTCAGCATTCCAGGTTGTCGCTTTATCCACTGCGCCAGCACAGGTAGTTGGGTCTCTTGAGAAGCCTGCTCCGAGAAGAGACTGGGGAGATGGTATACTGTAATGCAGAAGAGCATGGGCTTTGGACACAAGCAGCCCTAAATTTAAGTTTTGGCTCTGAAATTAGTGACTAGGTAACCATAGATAACTTATTTAACCTTGATTTTTGGTATCCTCATGACTAAAATAAGTTTAGAAGTAGGTGATATTGAGTACCTGACACACAATAGACTCTCAAAATATGTTGGTTATTATTTCAATAGCAGTTGCCTAGATATAATCTGATATGATAAAATAGGTTTCTTCATAAGGGGACACTTAGAGGGGATTTTTTTTATCTTGTTTTATTTTCAATTTCTATCATAAAGGGAAAACATGTAATTTTTAAAATGCAGAACAAAGGGAATCATGACTCATATCTCACAAGTTACTTAGTTTATTTATTGTTTCATATTCTGTAATACTTCAGACAGTTATATAATCTGCCCTCCTTTCAGGATGCCAGGATAGGACATCAGAAACATAGGAAGAGTTTTTTGGGGGAAAGGAGTCATGATGTGTTGTAAGGAGTAGCCATGAGCTTTTCTGATGTTAATGTCCCATCACTTAAATTGAGTGAAACAATCCCAAACTCTGACTGATGTCAGAAAACATTTCTATTATGGTTGTTCTAGCTCTGAAATTTGATGAGACCTTTAGATAATGTTATGAGCCATCCACAGCCTGGCTTGTTGACAGGCAGTGGATTTGAGCCCTTAGTTAATCCTAGTTATACTGGCTTCCCAATCTCTTTAATTCTTGAAGTGATAGTCTGGATTTCCTCAGATTTCTGGGAATAAATTTTCTCAAGTGCTACTTTTTCTTTTCAAAGCCTACAGTTGTTTCTCTTATCTGTCCAACAAGATAGGAATCATTCACCACTCTCCTACTTTCATCCCTTCGCCTCTGACACACTTATCTGAACACCTGTTGTCTCACCTCCCCACGGGCCCTCTCTTCCAGCCAGGACCATTGGTGTGCCATTTTCATCTATGTTCCTCTAACTTCCTGCCTCCTTGCTTCCATGAAGGTGACTTCTCCATCTTACTGTTCCTCCTTTCTCTCTTTGTGGAGTTTTGAGATAGAAAAAATTTTAATTCTTGACATCTTTGGAATACATCTGTTATTAACTTTATTTTTGTTTGTTTAGAAGAAGTACTTTGATATACTGGAGTTGGTGTAAGAGTCTAAGAGAAAACTCAAGTGGAAACTGAAAGATATTTGCTAAATTATATTTGAAGAGACAAAGTCTTATTAACTGAACTCTGTCCAGCTCCATGATAGCTGGCTTATGAGTTTAGAATTATTACTGAGAAAGTATCTAGATGATGGTACTTAGAGAAGGTTGTATCTGGTTGTTCTTGGGTTTCATCCGTAGCTTCCCATAGACACAGCAATGAATGAGACGCTTCAGGGGTTTCTCTCCACTGAAACAATATTGTGGGGGGGCAGTATGTATGGACAGTATGTTTTGGGGTAGACGGAAGTATAAAAACAAAACAAATCAACCAACAAGCAAACACCAGTCTAGGTAAAATGGAGATTCAGGTGCTATTCCCCCGAGAGCTCCCTACTCACCCTTTCTGTGCTACTTCCTGCTATGCAGGGCGTCTTCCTCTTCTGTCTTCTGCAAATAGCTGACTTCAGAAAACTGACTTATCACTCTGTGAGAGTCAATATTCTTTATCTTAAAACCTCCAATGAATTTAGGCATTTTAAGCCCTATCTCTAACCATGAAAAATGTCTTGGATCTCATGAAGGAAATTTAGATATCAGAGGAACAAAAGTGAAAGGGTTACTTCTTGGTACTCTGAGGTTATAACACACCAGAAAAGTAGTCACTTTGTCTGCAGTCTTCACCTTCTCCTTTTGGTTGACTGTGTCCTATTCTCAGTCCTGTAGAAGCCTATATATCATATGACTGCTTTTTCCTATCACACACCTGCTACCTCTATATGTACACCAGTCTTGGACTATGGATGGGCATTTGCTTCAAGTGGAATCAATTCAAAGGCTAGGTTAAGCCAAACAGATTCCTTTTTAGAGTTTATTTGGAATGAAGATCTCAAGCTACTGAGACACTTAGCCATGGGAGCAGAGCAGAGACCAGGCAGGCCAAGACTGATCCTGGAGCTGGGGGGAGTGAGAGACACAGAGAAAACTGAAGCCGTAGGGAAACAGAAACCCTGAGCCAAGAATAGAAGCTAGTTAGTCCTCATCATCACTGTGCCCCATATTTACCATTTTGCTTACTCACTGAAGTTTATTTGTAACCCCAAAGTCAGTACTTGCAACACTTGTGTAGTCATTTGTGAGCATGAACAACATGTTGAAAAATTTGAATCACTCAACACCATGTTCCCAGCTGAAGTGGAACAAGATGGCATTATGCTATTTGTTTCAACTCTACTTCATGTCATTTTGTTTGTTTTATTTGTTTTTTTTTCTCCTTATTTTCCAAGTGGGAGATAGAGAGACAGACTCCCACATGCATCCCTACCAGGATCCACCTGGCAACCTCCACCTGGGGCCGATGCTCAGCCCATCTGGGGCCATGCTTGCAACTGAGCTATTTTTAGTGCTTGAGGCATGTAGCCATCCTCAGTGCCTGGGGCGATGTGCTCGAACCAATTAATTCATGGCTGCAGGAGGGGAAGAGAGAGATGGAGAGAGAGGAAGAGGAGGGGAGTGGAGAAGCAGATGGTCACTTCTCCTTTGTGCCCTGACTGGGAATCAAACCTGGGACATACATACACTGGGCCAACAATCTACCCCTAAGCAAACCAGCCAGGGCCAACCCTCCTTCTTACACAAGTGTCTTTTTTGTGGTCTATTGAGTGCTATGCTTTTGCATTTTTGTTGGTGATTTCACTCTTTCACCCGGGCACAGTCTTGAAATGCTATCTAGTATTCCTGAGCTCAAGGAGGCTGTGATTTTTCTTACAGATAAAATGCATGTGTTAAGTAAGCTTCTTTCAGACATATGTTATAGCACTGTAGGCCATGAGTTCAAGGTTAATGAATCAACAATATATCATATATATATGCCTTAAAACAGAAATACACATAAAACAAGGTTATGTATTAATCAGCTAGCAAAAATGTTGTGAGACTTGAAGGAACCTAATCCTGGATTCCCCCAGGCATAATGGCTCAGTCAGTGATTTTGTCAACTTTAGAGAACATAACTGCCACAAAGAATAAGAATTGAGTATGTCTGCACAGAGGAGAATGAAGCCAACACCAAAGAAAGCAGAAGAGAGACTGTGATGCTCCAGGCAGACAGACAGACAGACAGACAGAGGAGAAGCTCCCTCCTACTTTCAAGCTCAGTTCCTTTGAGGACTGGGGCTGACATCTCAATATCTTTACCTTTATTTAACTTCACTTGAGTTTTCTCTTCTTACAACCAACAAAGATTTGGCTGAAGCATGTCCTCTGTACATTACCTACCCTAAGGAGGATGCTGTGGAAAGTTGCAGAGGTCTCTCTGTGTGGGGACTGGCTCAAGGTCATGAGGAAGTCTACGTCTAATGGCTGCTGAGTTTGCCGAGGCTCGCTCCTGAGTCAGGCGCTGCATGAAAAATCAGCCCCATTGTCTCGGGGAGGTCTATGTTTTGATTAAATGTTCAACGTTACTTTAAAAGGGTGTTTAAGGACTTAAGCTTAAAAAAATACCAAACTTTGGTGTCAGTGAAAATGATCAATGACAACTATTTTGCAGCAACTTGCTTTGGTTTCTAATTTGAAGGATGTCAGTTTTAGAATAGTCTAGTTGTTTTCTTTGCTGTAGAATAAACACATTTTTGAAAACAAGTTTCAGTCTGAACAGCCCTTAAGGAAGTGTGTTTATCTGACAAAGCAGTGTGTATCTCCACATGGGAAATATATATATATATATATATATATATATATATATATATATATGAACCAGATCATGCAGAAAACACACAAAAATGTTTTAAAATCCTTTAAATGTGTGACCTAGTTGAAGGAATAAAGCTTTTTTCCAAATACTTGGTTTGATCGCCATGAAAAGTACGCATTCAATGGTGTCTGAGCACCAAGCAGGTCCCATAGCGCCTTCCTAGCCCTCTGTAGCCTGTGGTCTGTGGTGACTTTACACCACCAATCCACTATCTTTCACTCACCAAATATATGGTTTACATTGCAATCAACTTTTTATCCTGCTAACATACCAAACTTTTTCTTCGCCTTTGAAATCTCTAACATCCTTCCTGTCCTGTTTCTAAGCTCTCAGACTCTTCCCTTCAAAGTCAATCCAGTTGCTTCTCACCAAGAAAGGCTCTTTGATCCATGAATTTATTTTTCTTCAAACTGCTTCTCCATTCCTCTTTTCTGAACCTATCTGGTACTTGAAGAAAACCTTCTTTTATAAGCTATAGAATTTCCTAATGTGGTTGACTTTAAGAATAATGAATAAGTTCTGGCCAGTTCGCTCAGTGGGTAGAGCATTGGCCCAGTGTGTGGATGTCCCAGGGATTGGTCAGGGCACATATCAGAAGCAACCACTTGCTTTTCTTCCCCTCCCTCTCCCCCTTCTCTCCCTCTTCCTCTCTTGCTTCCAGTGGCTTGATTGGTTTGAAGGTTGGCCCCAGTTTCTGAGGATAGCTCAGTTGATTTGGTGAACATCAGCCCCAGACAGGGGTTGCCGGGTGGATTCCACTTGAGGTACTTGCGTGAGTCTGTCTTTCTATCTCTCTTTCTTTCACTTAAAAAAGGAAAAGAAGGAGAAGTAGAAGAAGATAATGATGATGAAGAAAAAGAGGAAGAGAAGAAGAAGAAATATTACACAGCTCAAATCAAAAATCATAGTACTACATGGAGGTAATAATAATTTCAATATCACAAAGTATTATTACATAACACATAATATTACAAAGCACAATTGACTTGAAGTCAGCTTCATTTCTTGGGGACCACAAAGCACATTAACCCTTGCTAAGTTCCATGGTTGTCCCACACATGGAATAAGTTAATTTAGCTCATATGGGTACATTTTTCATTTCCAAAGAGTAATTTTGGCCTTACCAAGTGGCGGCACAGTGGATAGAACATTGGACTGGGACACAGAGGACCCAGGTTCAAAACTCCAAGGTTGCCAACTTGAGTGTGGGCTCATTCTTCCTGAGTGTGGTCTCACCAGCTTGAGTGCTGGGCCATCAGTTTGAATGTGGGAACATAGACATGACCCATAGCTGGCTTGAGCCCAAAGGTGACTGGATTGAAGCCCAAAGTCACTGGCTTGAGCTCAAGGTTTCTGGCTTGAGCAAGGGTTTCACTCGCTCTGCTATAGTCCCCGGGTCAAGGCACATACGAGAAGGCAAGCAATGAACAACTAAGGTGCCACAACCGCAACAAAGAACTGATGCTTCTCATCTCTCTCCCTTCCTGTCTGTCTGTCCCTCTCTCTGTCTCTCTCTCTGTCTCTGTCACACACACACACACACACACACACACACACACACACACACAAGAGTAATTTTGTTAGTGCCAATTTGAAATATTACTTCATTGTCTTTGGGAGAAGACTTTCCCATGTAACATAAGTCCCTTTTTCATCATCTCATAAAAGCTTATGGAAGTAGGAATGACTCTCATTTTTAAGGCAAAGAAATACAGGCCTAACAGGAATGATTTACACAGAGAGAATGTTGGGTCTGAAATAGAGAAGACCATTTAAGTCCAAATCTAGGTCTGGGTATAGCAAGAGAAACCAGGGAAGCCTCACTCCTACAGCAGGGCCACCACGTAGAGGTGGGAAGATTGACACTGTATAACCTCAGAGTTTATGAGAAGGCTGTTTCCTGGAGTTGACCTCTTTGGCCAGATGTGGTGGCCCTACTGAGAGGACTCAGTCCGAGCTAAAGTGGAAGCCGGTGCCAGGTTCTAAAGGAAGAGATAAAGGGTACTTCATCTTACTTTTCTTCATGGACATCTGACCTAGTAAGGCTTCTAATCTCCTTTTATTTTTCCTTAGGTCACAGGAGTGGGAGAGTCTTTCAGGCCTCTCTCCTCAGTCTCCTTTAACAGGGTTCTCATTTCTATAGAAGCACCAAGCTAAGATTTCTTAAAGGGTTGGACTTCCAGACACATTTGGTTACTGTGCAGCCTGTGTCAGAAACAGAGTGGCCACATGCCCAGAAGATCTAGGGCCAAGATCTATGCATTTTGGACTTTACTCCTGACACATCTGGCAGGAGTTGAAAATGAAAGAAAAAATACGCCTACCGTCTCAAGAGACTTAGAGCAAGAACATACAAGGCAAAATGTTTTAGTCGTAGACAAGAAAATGCTGAAGAGTCAGCAAGGGATGAGGCAGTCAGCAAATATTCACTTCCTGTGAGTCCTTCCAACGTGCTCCTAGCCGGCCAACGCCAATTACATACGACACAGCCAGCAAACGCTACACCAGAGCAGCACCATTGGCCCGGCTGGCTCCAGTCAGCTGTGCTGCTGCCCCTTCTTGCCCATTCAGAACCTTCTGGATTTCTTCCTGAAGCAAGGAACTTTTCAAAAAAAAAAAAGGGCTTAGAAATGTGGCATTCCAGAGGCAAAGGCAGACAGATGTATAAGCTACTGCTAAACATAAATTTTCTGATTCTTTCAGGCACAAAACAAGGAATGCGGGTTGACTTTATTTTGATGAAATAGTTTAAAATAAATGATTTTTGTTTAATGATGGATGCTTTTCCATACTACACTTTAAGAATACTGTGATTTACCTGCACTCGGACAAAAACCTACTCCTAAAGTTTGCTGCATTAAATGAGAATTCGTATGCTAAGTCCATTAACCACAGCCACTGTTTTCAGGGTAAATCAGACTTGTCTCTTAAATTAAGAAGAAAAACAAGCAATTGCAGTAACAACTCATGCTGAGATGCTTTGCCTTTAGTGAAAAGGGAAGTATTGTTTTTCTCTGACCAGCCCACACAAAATCAGATATTTGATATGATTACTAAGAAGACGGAAAAGGTTTTCAGGAATGATTCCTGTTGCTGAGCTCCTAACAGGCTGCAAAGGAGTAAGTAGGAAGTGGAGGGGGCCAGCCAGCCCATTAAAACAAGGCTGAGAAACAGGACCTTTGATTCTGCAGAGCCGTCCCATGAAAACAGAGGAAATGAATGGATGGGTTAGGTTGGCAAGAGATTCCACACCAACTAAGTAAACAGTCACTTTATTTTTAGCACATACTATGGTACTGTGAGTACTGTGAGGGTACTCAGATGGAGGGGTGTTGCCCTTAGAAAGTGGTTGCATTTTGGACATTTGGCTAGCCAGGAAAACAGAAAACGCTCCCAACATTTACAACAGGGGTCTAGCTCCACAGGTGCTGGAGTAGCTGAGACACTAGGAGAGGGCGGCGCTAGCAGGAAGCCTCTAGCAACCCCTCAGCTGGGGGAACAAAGGCAACATTTCCAGAGCTCCAGGGTCTGGGGTGAGAAGGCAGAACTGGAACCATGGTGAGTCTGCTTGTGAGAGCAGAAGCCATGGAGGAGACCCAGCCATAGCCAGAGAGTGAGTTTGAGGCAGAGAACAAGGAAGAGAAACACCCTAACTTATTCTTGTTCTCTCTGCCGATATATCACCAGTGGCTGCCATTGACCATACCCAGGCAGAAGCCATCTAACCTAGGGGTCTGGGGCAGGCAACCTGCAGGGGTCAATCCCCTGAGAAGCAAGGCAGGGCAGGGGAGGGTCAAAGAATGGACAGGAGGCAAACAGGCCCTGTCTGGCACAGCGAACATGCTTGGATCACTTTTTACCTTCAACCACAATGACCTCACCTTGCCCTGAGCCAGACCATGACAAATCAGTTGCAATCTGCAAATGCTGCTGGAATGGACTCTGGGGTCAAGCTCTGCCTCATCTCTCACCAGCCACTTACCCTCATTTGGGCCTATTCCAAGACCCTTTTCAGGAGACACCTTAATTCTTCCAGGCATACGGCACTACAATACACAAAGCCTGTTGTGCGTCCTGTCTCTTCACAGAAGCCTTGGCAGTGTCTGTCCTCTCTGCTGTTCCCTGTAGGAACAGCCTTACAGTACTCCTGCCGCCCTAGGGCCAAGGGAGCAAGATTTTGTCCGGCTTTCATTTCATCTACATTCAGCTCTGAAAAGACCAGCTGAATACTTGAAGCTGTCACTGACTCAGTTCCTACTTAATGGCAGCCCTTCAAGCTGAGTGTCTCTCTGAGTTGATGTTGAAGGCCTACCTTGATGAAGTCAACCTTATCCACATAATCAGTTCAGAGGCTTTAGTGTTCCTTACCAGCTGTATGACCTCAGAGGAGTTACTTAACCTCTTTAAATCTGTTTCCTCATCCACACAATGGGAACAAACACAAGACTATTGTGTGGATTAAATGAGAAGACATCTATTAAAGCCCTTATCTCAGTGCCAAACAGAGAAGCAATGCTTAATAAATGGCACAGCTACCACTGTATCCTGTATCAGTCATGATTCCTTTAGTTATAAGTTACAGAAGCCCAACTCAACCTGACTTAAGAAAAAAAAAGTAGGCCTGGCTTCAGGACCACCTGGATCTAGGAGCTCATCCTAGGTCCTCATGCTGAGTTCTCTATCCTTCCCGATGGTTTTGAATCTTGGGCAGTCTATCCCCATGAGATGGCATGGTGGGTGCTGAGACATCCTCCAGCTGAGCAATTCGGAGAGAGAGATTGCAAGAGTTTCTTAGCAACCCTGCCATGAGGTTTCATTAGCCTGATTGGATCTCATGTTCAGCTGTGAATTAGTCACCAGGACCAGGGGATGGGATGCTCCAGTTGGCCAGGCCTGGGTCCTGTATCCATGTAGGCCAAGTCTCCAAATGAAAATGAAGGAGCTGCGTTCAGAAGGAAGCATGGACCAGAGAAGGTAAAAACAAGCTATTTTCACTACAGCAGCTATTTTTCTATTATTATTACTACAAGTTACTATTTATTGCTCACTACTGGTGCCACCAGCATCACCACTACTACTGCACTATACAACTTGTACCAAAACTTGGAGGAGTATTTAGTGAACAACTGGACTAACAGGCAAGGAAAAGGGAAAAATCATAAGAAGCTATAACAAGAGAGAAAAGATCTTGGATAGAAGGAATTAAAGAGCTCTTCATCATAAGTGAGAAGTAAAGTTAAATCATAGCCTAAAGTGGTATAAGTATCTTTCAAAAACAAAATCTATCTAAATGGCAATGCTATTTTGAAGTTGCTAAACTTAAACTACCTTGCTATGATTAGCCAAAGCTTTAATAACCATACATTGCATGTATGTTGTACACTTTCAGAACTGTACCTTCTATTTCAGCACTAACACAGTTATCTATGAAACAAGCCAACAACATTCCCCACACAGGAAGGCCTTGTCCACAAACACCTTACTGCAGACAATGAGAAATGCATTCCTCACATAGGAACATCATGATGTTGGAACATTCTACTTTTTCCTTCCCATGGTCTGAAGCAAAATAGGTATGGGATGTGTGTATTGAATTTCTGGCCAAGTTTAGTAGCTATAAACTACAAAAGAACATTGTTTGGCTATTTGGCAATGCCATAGTATCCTTGAACAACTGGTTTACTCCAGAATTAATCATGTATAGGAGTATAAAAATATAGAGAGAATGATACCATGAAACCAACAGCTCTGAACTTGAACCTACCTTATGCTCTGTCAACAGAATGATCTCTATTAAGTTTTGTTGCACAGAACACTAGAAAGGCTTTGCACTTGCCCCTCTTTGAAAACCATATTCTCAGGAATTAAATTTTCTGTTAAACAGTAATAAAAATTTAAAACCAATATGCTGTAATATTTTCTTAAGTCTATGCCTCTCCATGCAAAATAACCAAATAACTGCTGGTGAAGCTTGCTGGGGCCATCTGGCATTCCCACCTGAACAGTGGCCAAATCAAGTTGGCCGGAGTCCATCTGAACACAAGTCAGCTGACTAGGCCAAGCAAAGACTTCAGTTCAGTGTAAACAGAATACATGTTCTTTGTTTTGGCTTCTTTAAAAAGACTGTGCAACGGTTAGATCACATTATTTTGTGTAACAATTTTCAAATGAGGGAAACACGTATCAGGTAAACACTTTAGATAGCCTGATGGAGGACCTTAAGGGAGTGTATCTTCTCAACTGTACGGTAGCTCTGGGGAAACTAGTCAAGCAGTGTTAGCAAGTCTGATAGGTGACCAAATAGAAAAGAATAATATGACTTTACAATTCTAGACTTTATTACACTTTCAAACCACTTGAAATGCGGTAATTTTCTCAAGCAGCCCACTGGCAGGTAGGGCTGACAACTAATTTAGTGCCCATCCCACTCCTGCACACTCTTTTCCATAATAACACAAACAGAATGAAAATATTCTTCACCCATGTTGAGAAAAGACAGTCATTTGGTTTTCTAAGACTTTTTTTCTTTCATATTTTGAAGGGTGTTGTAAACCAGATTTAAAAACATGGCTCGGCAAGCAAGAAATCATTCCCCTGAGTGTTTATTAAGTGAATCATGAATTCATTCAGCATGACTACTTACCCAGAGAAATAAAGAAAAAACGGTAACAAGCTGTGAGTCTCCAAGAACCTTCAACTTTAGGATCTCCCCGGGAAAGGGTCACAAGTGTAATCATTTTCAGCTGTCCCGGCCTCGCTTCCACTGTCAGTGGAAATATCCAGGCAGGATGAATACACTTTCTGACTAGACTCTGAACTGACCTAGACAATTTTTTTGGAAATTCAGAATATGCTTTTCCTAAAGCTTCTTAATTTCTCCCATCCCTCCCTGACTGAAAACATCACTTATCCCATTACAGCATGTGGAAAGAGAGGGGAAGGAAAAGCAGACAGGGTCTGGATTCAGGATAAAAATTACTTTGTGAGTTTATGATTCTCATACATAACAGAGGACAATTTTCATGTTGTTTAGCTGATTCCAGAGCAGAATCGCCCAGAGAGATATTAAATACTGTATTCCACATCCTGAGTGCTCCAATGAGAACTGCATTTAATAATGTGATCCATAGCTTGCATATTTCCTGGAAATGTTTGAATATTTTGTCGAGTCCAGCTAGCCATTATTTCACTGGCCGCATGTGGAAGAATTCCCCTCTTTCACTTACATCGTGGTGGTTCCAAAGTCTTAGACTTCCTCCAGTGTCTGAGAACTGTCTGGAGATCTTAGTTCTAAAGAAATTTGTGGATTTGTAGTTTCTGAAGTAACTCTATTCCTCATTTGTTGGGTGACAGCTATTCAATACTTTAATGGCACAAGTCTCCCATCAGCTCTTAAATAGGCTCAGCCCTTTCTGTTTGGGAACTGTCTTTGAAACTCTATGATATGTGTCATTTCAAGGGCAAAAAAAAAAAGGCAGAAATGTTAAAAATATGAACAGATGCTAGGGTTCCAAAGACTTCCAACAGACTACAGCCTCCCAGTTGCTGACATCAGCAATATGGTTCTTATTATTCAGCTGGATGTGAGACGGCGTTACTTTCCAAGTATCATTCAAACTTTATGTAAAGAACATGGTTCAGCGCAGTTTTTGTGGAGTTAATGGAAGGGATCGTCCTCCTACTTATTCCTACAAATTAATGAGATGTCTCTAGTCCACTAACCCACTTCCAGGGACTAAGACAAGGGCAAGAAACGGACTCGGTTATGCATTGGAACTGAAATTGTCTTTCAGTAGTTCAGACGCCCAGTAAGGTCCAAATCTGCTGGATACATCAGAGTTTTCAAAGGCAGTAGCAAAAGGAAAGCAAAACATCTCTAGCAACAACAACAAAAAAATCAGAATAGTCAGGTAACCCTTAACCACTATCTCTAGCAACCACCTGCTCTCAGTCTGAACTTTTAAGTGAATGGATTGTAACTTGGATGGGGTAAGGATACAGCGTAAATAGCTCATGTATTTATAAAATCTCTTTAAAAAATCATCTCTGTTCAGCAAATACTAATCCAGCTGTGTCAAGCTCTTGGCTAAGTTCTTTATAGGTCCCATCTCTCCTAACCGTCACAGCAGTCCTGTGAAGTAAGTACTCCAAGTTGCCCATTTTACAGAAAAGATAGAGCACAGAGAGGTTAAGTAATTGCCCAAGGTCACACAGAAAGTAAGTGCAGAGCTGGGACATGAAAACAGTCTTGACTGATTCTAAATCTTCTTCGCCATTTTGTTACACTGCCTTGATAATAGGACAAGCCCCCCGCCTCAGTGATTTAAAACTGAAAAAGAAGTAGTATTGCTACTGAATATTTCGCTCTGTCATCTGTGGCTATTCTTTCCCTCTCCCTGGTCCCCTACTTGCCAGCCTCCTAATGATTCTTAAATTATTCATTTGGCATCTCTATTTTTGTGTTTTACCTTTTTTTCTTTGCATTTGTATGATGCATATACCGTATCAGCAAGGAAGCAGCCAGGAGACGTCTCTGCACAGCAAGGTTGGAAGGAGCCTTGGCCCTTCGGTGTGTCTGTGAACTTGACTCATACAGTCGGGGCTTCCGGGGCCTCTTGCCAGTTAAAAATTTCTGATTTGCCAACCCAAAGACATACACGCCTTCTGCAAATGGAATTCTTATCTTTTCTTCACCTGAGCAAGTTAAAGCTTCGAAGCAGAGTCCAGTTTCGTGATTGTTATGTCTCTTAGGATGATGATAAACATTTTTACTCTTTAAAACTAATGTATATAGTTACCTACTATTTCTATAAAAATCATGAATATGTGTGAATTGACAAGAACATGGTCTAGAAGGTTAAACAGGAAATTCAAAGCAGTAGTTACCTTCAGTGTTGATAATGGAAAATGGCAACTGAGCAGATGGGGGAGGAGGTGGGATGGAGACTTCTCATTCAACACATTTTCTTACTTTTTGATGAGTAAATTATGAGAACTCACTGACTAACTCAAAAAAAATTAAGTTGAAGACAAAAATGCTGTTCACTTTTACCTTGAAGGCAATCAGAGGCTACACTATCACCACAAGATCAGTCAGTTAAGGCTTAGGTTAGTCTAGAGACAAATTTCCACAAGCAGTGAGTGGCAGTTTAAAGACTAAAGAAAGATCGGTCCCTTATTATACATATAGCCCACACCACACCACTAAGGAGGTAGAAAGCTGAGGTAATGAGAGAGCAAAATGTACCAAGTTGTGTCACATACTAACAGGTTCTGACACCGCAAAACAAAAAGCAGGACTGCTGCAGGCCTTCTCAGAGCCTGAATGTGCCTTGTGCATTAAGACCCCCCAAGAGGGAGGGTGGTGTTTCCTAAAGTTCTTTAACAATGGAACCCCACTCCCCTTCAAGGAGTACCTTACAGAATTACAACATTAATTTTGTGTATATCAAACATATTTTAGAAAATGCTGGATTGTCAAGGACTCTTTCAAATGAGGGATTCTGTCGAAGCTGTATACCAGGGGTCCCCAAACTTTTTACACAGGGGGCCAGTTCACTGTCCCTCAGACCGTTGGAGGGCCGGACTATAAAAAAAACTATGAACAAATCCCTATGCACACTGCACATATCTTATTTTAAAGTAGAAAAACAAAACGGGAACAAATACAATATTTAAAATAAAGAACAAGTAAATTTAAATCAACAAACTGACCAGTATTTCAATGGGAACTATGCTCCTCTCACTGACCACCAATGAAAGAGGTGCCCCTTCCGGAAGTGCTGGGGGGGCAGATAAATGGCCTCAGGGGGCCGCATGCGGCTGGCAGGCCATAGTTTGGGGACTCCTGCTGTATACGGAGCTTTCAGTTCTACACAGAAGTAATTAGTTATAACCACCCACTCACTGTTGCAATGTGTCTGAACCTAAGATCTCCTTTTGACTGAAAATATACAGTACATTCAATTCAAGGAATATGGAGTGAATATCTGTGCAAGGTGCTCTGAAGCTCTGGGCCTACAGAAAGGACCAGTCTGGTAAAACTGTGCCTCCCACAGTGGAGGGAGGATCTGAGCCTGCAAAAAGGGCTAATTCAACAGACAGTGTGGCCTCCTTTACTCTCATTTCTAGAGTGCCTTTTCTGCCTTGTGTGGCTTCTTTCATACTGTTGGTATCCCATATCCACTTTTGAATTGAATTGAGCATTAGCCCAGGCATTTGACAGAAGCAGTGCTGAACCCCCTTCAAAACATGATGATGATAGTGAACAGCATTGGAACAGCAATGGATCCATGGCATGGGTCGTGCAGGGCACTTTCATGTTTGTAAATGGGCAACTGAACTCCCATTTTATGCCTGAAAACCAGAGAGACCAAGACGTTACTCCTAACATGCACCATGACTAGTACCAGGGTAGGACCCTGTGTGCAGCGTGGGTGTCATTTTTGTCTGTAGTGAAGCTTCACCCAGGGTCCACTTCACCAGCTGAGAGAAGCGGTAAAGACGTGCTCTGGAAGCGCACCTTTTAAATTGACCATGAGTTGAAAATAATAATAAACAGAGACCACTTTGAGACTTAATAAAGAATTTTTACATATGCCATTGACTTTCATGAAGTCCTCATCACAATACTGAGAGTGAAGGAGGTTCTCACATCTGCATTTTATAGAAAACAAAACAACCTGCCCTTGGTCACAGCCAGCAAGGGATAATGCTGGGAATCAAATCTACCTATTCTAGTGCCAAATCTCACATTCATTTCAGAACACCTCATTTACATGGACAGAAAGGCTGTTCTACTAGGGAAGTTTATTCTAAACTCTCACTAGTCATTATGAGATAATATTAGGAATTCAAAAGAATCCCCTTCCTCACTTTGTCACACCAACTTTGGTTCAAATTCTGGAAGATGTATCTACTGTAGCACCATAAGTAACTTGTTTTTTTAAGAGGCTTTTAGAAGAAATGTGAAAGAGGGCAAGATAATTGTCAGAGGTCTCGGATAGAATTCTGGCATTGGGTAAGTTGAGGGCCTGGATTCCTCACCAAATGTATGGTTTCAATTCCAAGCAACTTTTTATCCCGCTAACATACCCAGCTTCTTCTCTGCCTGTGCCACCTCTCGTGTCTCTCTTGTCTGCTACTAAACTCTCAGACTCTTCCCTTCAAAGTCAACCTCAAACATTGACGTGCATAATAGCCACCTGAGCAAATATCAAAAATGTTGATTGCCAGCTTCATCATCAGAAATTTTAATTCACTAATTCTGGAGAAAACTTTGATTATCTGAATTTTTAACAAGCCTCTGAGGTGCTTCTGTGACACAATTTAATAAGCTCATACTTCTTTAATTCCAAGAACCTGCAATGATATCAGAGTAAGTCTTTGTGTTTTAAATAATCATCTTTCTCATCAATAACTCTTTGACTTTGTTTAATCACACAATAATAGAAAATCAGTGAGTGATTTAACCCAATCAACATTCAATTCAATTCTGCAAACACCTCTAGTTTATTTCACACAAGGCACTGTGTGAAGCGATCAGTATATAAAACATGATCTCTGGCCTCCACAAACTCATTAGAGGAGATGGATGTGAACACAAATCACATAAACCAGTGGTTTAAAAAAAGCAAAATTATTGGGATACTCCTAAACCATGCAAGAGAAAGGAGTCACCTTGCTTGGAAGCCTGGGAATGCTTCCAGAGGAAGCAACAATTAATTAACCTGAACCTGGTTTCAACAGGTACTAACGGAGTAAGGACATTTTAGCAGGAGGGACCATGGTGAGAAAAGATAAGGAAATAGGGAAGTATTCCTGAGAAGTTCATATATAAGTAGTAGTTCAAATAGGTAATTAAAATAGTTTTATTTCTATGGTATTTTATAATATTTAATTTAATCCTTTCATTGGAAAGTCATTCCAATTTTAAAGATGAAAATACTAACAAGTAACTTGTTAATGAAAAAAAAAAGCCCACAGGACCTTTAACAAGATATTAATTTTTGGTGGTGATAAGGAATAATGGGATCATAAAATATTGTTGCTCTGTTGTCAATGTTGAAAAGCGTATCAGTGGCTGATAAAGCCACATTCTGTAAGAAAAGAAGCATATTGTAATTGTAGCATGCTACAGTGCAAAACTCTGTGAACCTGTGGCCTTGCTCTAAAATACACACGGACTTTCCAGTTCTGTCAATCAGTCTCCCACTATTTCTGTGGCACAGATCTGTGTTCCTTTGAGTCTCTCTTGCTTTTCTTCTCTAAAGGGTCCCAGGATCTGTTGGAAGTTAGCTGATTCTATGTTTGGAGTTCTGGAAAATGTCAGAATGGGTCTGGGACAGCCTGTGCTACCAGACAGCATGCATACTTTTATAAAATGCAAGAAGCACTATTCAAAGGACAAAATAGCCAACATGAAGGGGTTTCCCTTACCCAAGATGAACACTACAAAATTTAAAAAAAATTACATAATGTTTATTCAAAATAGATTGAAATGTATAGGAAAAAATATCATTCTTAATGATTCACAGAAGATAAAACTGATATGAAGTATATAAAATGTAATTATAATATAAAGAGGGTTAATATGATAGGCCATATTTAATAACATTGATTTTTTTTAACTAAGAGGATAGGATTATAAATGAATATTTTGTCTCATCTCTTAAAAGAAAGCAATTCATAGTTTATAGTTATATACCTTTTACCTTCTGTATTAGCAGGAAAGAATGAACAGTGGCAATTGAGGATAATTCTGAGAAAAGTAGGTGCTATAAGCAGAATAAGGAAGACCAACTAAACATGGTAAAACAGGGTCCCATAGTTCACTGACACCAGTGGTCGCACAAACTAGCTAAGTGAAAGGGGTGTGTCATCATGGGTTCTGAAAGGGTGCATTAGCCTCCTTTCTGAGACTGGTCTTTTTCCTTTGGTCAGCTAAGATGTAAAAATACTAAAATTACTGAAACTTTGGAGAGGCAAATCAGGAAGAAATAAAAATAAAATGATGGTATTTAAATCTAAGTTATTAACATTGGGGAACTAATTTTTGTTTCAGTGTACAGATCAGTGTTTTATTATTTTAATAGTATGTGTATTATTATTATTTTTTGTCTATCTTTTATTCCCGAGGTTAGAAGTAGGGAGGCAGTCAGAAAGACTCCTGCATGCACCTGACCAGGATCCACTGGTAGTCCACCAGGGAGCAATGCTCTGCCCATCTAGGGCATTGCTCCGTTGCAACTGGAGCCATTCTTGAATCTGAGGTGGAGGCCATGGAGCTATCCTCAGCATCCAGGCTAACTTTGCTCCAATGGAGCCTTGGCTGTGGGAGGGGAAGAGAGAGATAGAGAGAAAGAAGAGGGGAAATGTTGGAGAAGCAGATGGGTGCTTCTCCTGTGTGCCCTGGCTGGGAATCGAACTGGGGACTTTCACATGCCTGGTGGATGCTCTACTGCTGAGCCAACTGACCAGGGCAATATATTATGTGTATTATTTTTAAGTGTTTAAATGCTAAAGATAATTTATTATGGTAGAAGTGTGGTTTCAGTAAACAAATGGTTAGAAATATTTGTATTAGCAATCAATATTCAAATATTTAGGAAATATTAATTTGATAGATATATGTTTTAAGTTATTTTAATTATGAAGTATGCACAGATATTTAAAGGAATTTTGACTGTATAATGATTAAAGAAATGTTATTATCTGATGAATTCCTAAGACTATTAAACTGAATATCAAACAACCAAAAGTAATGAGTCTCAAAGGTTGCTCAAATATTAAATAATTTATTGATGGTTACTGTGATAGAGTTCATTTAATTGATAATCATATATTACATTTATGTATTATTTATTATTGAAGTATAACTAACATACGGTATTGTATTATTTTTAAGTGTACAGTATAATCATTTGATATATGTATAGTGTAAAAAGATCACTACAATATGTTAACATCCATCACCACACAGTTGCAATATTTTTCTTGTGATTAAAACTTTTAAGATCTACTCTATTAGCAACTTTCAAATACACAATTCAACATTGGTAATTATAGTCACCATGCTACCCATTACATTCCAGGATATATAAGTGGAAGTTTGCACCTTTTGACCATTTTTTTTTCTTTTTCCTTTTTTTTTTTTTTAGATTCCACATATAAGTGAGATCTTACAGTATTTAACTTTATCTCACTCATTTTACTTAGCATAATGTCCTGAAAATTCACTGATGTCACAAATGGCAAGATTTCTCTCTTTTTATGGCTAAATAATATTCCCAAAAATTACTTTTAAAATGAAAGAGAAGGCCCTGGCCGATTGGCTCAGCGGTAGAGCGTCGGCCTGGCGTGCGGGGGACCCGGGTTCGATTCCGGCCAGGGCACATAGGAGAAGTGCCCATTTGCTCCTCCACCCCCCCCCCTTCCTCTCTGTCTCTCTCTTCCCCTCCCGTAGCCAAGGCTCCATTGGAGCAAAAATGGCCCGGGCGCTGGGGATGGCTCCTTGGCCTCTGCCCCAGGCGCTAGAGTGGCTCTGGTCGCGGCAGAGCAACGCCCCCTGGGGGCAGAGCGTCACCCCTGATGGCCGTGCCGGGTGGATCCCGGTCGGGTGCATGCAGGAGTCTGTCTGACTGTCTCTCCCCGTTTCCAGCTTCAGAAAAATACAAAAAAAAAAAAAAAAAATGTAAGAGAAAAACTTGAAAGTTCAGATTAAGAATAATCCTACCACTTTTGTACCTACCCCAGTCCCCTATCACACCACAGAGGCCCCACAATTACAAAACAGAAGAGTGAATCAACACAGTCACTCCGGCGCAGTGAGTGTCTGACCTCCAGTTCTGTGTTTTCTTCCCCACCTCATGCGATGGTGCGATAGAGGTACATACATATGACTGGAAAGAAGAGGACTTTGTCATAGAAACCCCTGACAATCCTGGTAATTTGACACACTTAGTGGAATATGGTGGAAAGTGCACTAAGGAAACAGATGCGATTTATTTTCTTAAATTGGATGATAACTAGTGTGTGATTGGGAGCAATTTCTTAACTTCCTTATACCTCAGTTTTTCACCTATTTAATGTGGAATTGTATTTTCTGAAGTCTCTTCCAGTTTTTTCATTCTATGAAATACTGTGAAGGATGCTGACCTACTTCAGGAATAGATGAAGCCTTACTAACCTCTCAGGACTTAGCATTTACAAACAGGAGCACAAGAACCCTCAAGGTGGTCCAAGAAGGTCCCATTGTCCTTTTTCCTCTTCAAATTTCTGACATTAATTGAAATGTTAGTGTTATCTTTCTTTCTTTCTTTCTTTCTTTCTTTCTTTCTTTCTTTCTTTCTTTCTTTCTTTCTTTCTTTCTTTTGTTCTTTCTTTCCTTTTTTTTTCTTCTCTAATGGGTTACTCTTTTGCCATCATTTCATTGGGCTTTTGGAAGGCAGAGAAAATGGTTAGGCAGCCATCTTTAACTTGTGTCTCTTCATCTGGTTTCTGAGTAGCATTGCCTTACCAGGGCCTGGGATTCTCGTCTCTCTTCCTGTCAGAGACATTCCCACACAGTCGTTAAAATAACAGTCTAAATAAATGGATAAATCTAACCTCTATTTATTTGAATTTTGACAATGGGGTTCTTTAAAATACAAAGATTTCACTATCATCCAAGTGTTTCAGATGTTACCTGCCAGTGTTTTGTTTTGTTTTGTTAATATTCTCATTGTTCCATTTTTAAAATTTATTGTTTTAAGAGAGAGAGAGAAACCTTGATTTGTTGTTCCACTTATTTATGCATTCATCAGTTGTTTTTAATATGTGCCCTGACTGGGGATTGAACCCGCAACCTTGGCATGCCAGGACAATGCTCTAACCAACTGAGCTACATGGCCAAGGGCTTATTCTTTCATTTTAAAGCAAGATGGAGTATCTTAAATTTTAGAGGCAGTGGGAAAATTGCCATTATTAGAATTTGGTCTACACCAGTGGTTCTCAAATCTTAGCAAGCATCAAAATGATCTGGAAGGTTTGTTAAAACCTAGACTGCTGGGCCCTAACCCTAGAGTTTCTGGGTCAATAGGTCATGAGTGGGGCCTGAGAACTTTCATATCTAGCAAGTCCCCAGGTGATGTCAATGATGCTGGGCCAGGACCACACTGAGGGCTGCAGGTCTACATGAAATACAACATTTAGGTACTGAAAACAGATGAATAATTTATTTATTTGTTTAAAAATATTTGTTGAACCATGTGTCAAGCATTGTTATAGGCAC
The DNA here is from genome assembly GCF_036850995.1 of Saccopteryx leptura. NCBI lineage: Eukaryota > Metazoa > Chordata > Mammalia > Chiroptera > Emballonuridae > Saccopteryx > Saccopteryx leptura. The sequence goes on along the minus strand of NC_089511.1, from coordinate 63,024,009 downwards.
AGGGACATGGTAATGAGCCAAGGAAATGTGGTTTCTGCCTTTGGCAACCTTTTATGATGGAATTTTCCAGTTTTTAAGTAGAGGTTTGGATCAGAGGTCTGCTTCCAATGGAAAGTCTCTTTACAGTGTGGCAGCCTATCACATTCATTCCCTTCTCTGTGCCTCATTTACTTTCTCCAATGGAGCCAAGTCTTGTTTATAGCTGGACTCAGTTTCTCTTTCCCACCCCAACCCTTCATCATCATTTTCCCCCTCATTTTTGCCACAGCAATTAGGAGTCCCTAATATATCTTTTATCCTTTATTCTACACTGTTTTATATGCCTCTCTGTTTCATCCTCAGCTTTACTGGAGAAGTACAAGGCGATGGGCCATCTCTTACATCTCTTTGCAACTCCAACATTCAGCTCTTTCTCAAACACTCTAGAAGCTAAACGTGAGCTTGTTGATAGTCACTTGCAATCTCAATGCCCCCTTGGAGAAGGTGAAATAGAATGAAAATTGCCACCAACAACAACAACAACCCATCAGACCACACGGTCAGACAGTGTTTGTGGTGGCGAGGGTGGAGTAAAGGGATTGGAAACCAGGGGAAAAAAATAAATGTTTGGGTTAGGATTTTGCTAACTGAGAAAGAGCCAAGAGTGGTTAATTTCCCTTTCAGGACAGAATTTACCTTCTAAACAAGGTTTCTGTCTAAAAAAATGTAATGTGTTCCAAAGTTATGGAATCAAATGGCCGTTGGTGTTTTCTTGTTCAATATATCTTAATTTTGCTAAAAGTAGGTTCTGAGCCAGTTATAATTGAACAAATAGGTCTGAGATTACATTTTTATTACAATTGAATTAACTGGATATTAACTGCTACAATCTGGTTCAAATATATTAAGATAACAATAAAACCCTGTTCACCCTGAAATATATTGTGACATAGACATGGAAGAACAGTGCTTTAAAGCTGGAAGAATCTTTGTCATCATCCAAGAATAACAATGTCAAATAGTTAAGTATGGGCTCTGTACCTGGTCTAATTCAGTCTGAATCTTTACTCTGTCATCTCCTGGGGCATGTGATCTTGGGAAAGTTTTTCATCTCTTTGAGCCTCAGTTTCCTTATGTGTAAAGAGATTTTTTTAAATGAAATGCTGGTACAAGCCTAGCACGTAATAGAAGTTCAATGTAATAGCTAAATGGCAGTCATGATGTAGTTCAACTCTATCATTTTACAGATGAAGAAACTGAGGCTCAGGGTAATTGTAGTAATTTAGGGACAGAACTAAGACAAGAGTTTAGAATTTCTGAATTCCAATTCAACACTCTATTCAAGGTAATTTAACATTCATCACTCTATAATTTGGATCTTTCTAGTATATAATTTGTGAAAACTGGGGGAGTGAACTGAGCTAAAATACATGTTCCACTCCATTTGAAAATTAGGTTGAATATACATATATAACCTACTTATGAAAAAAACAATCCTCAAGCTCTTCAATAGTATTTAAAAAGTCAATCAATCATAGACATTATTTGTAAACTAATTATAAGTCATACTTAATGATTTAATTGAGAAGTCTTGCTCTAGATGACATTAATCTGAGTGTTGACTAAATGAATTTGAGTTGTGGTATACATTTATGTATACTCAATAAAAATTGCTGCCTTCTAGTCACATACCCTCTCAATACAAGCAATTGCCACCTCAAGAGATCCCTAATAGGAATAGTTGTTTCTTTTTTTTTAAATTTTGTTTATTGATTTTAGAGAAGGGACGAGGGGTGGAGGAGCAGGAAGCATCAACTCATAGTAGTTGCTTCTCATATGTGCCTTGACCAGGCAAGCCCAGGAGTTTGAACTGGTGACCTCAGCATTCCAGGTCAATGCTTTATCCACTGCACTACCATAGGTCAGGAAGAATAGTTGTTTCTTGTGAATAATTTCAGTGAATCCAAAGTTACTATATCCAGCAATGCCTCTTGGTCTGTATTTAAAATTTCGATGGTCAAAATGTCCTTCAAGCTCTCAGATAATCTTAAGTCCAGCATCTATGTGAACTTGCAGCCAACATTAGTCAACCTGAGAGCTCCTTCTTCTGTTCAGCAATAGAGCCTGGGGGAGTTATGGCTTCTTTATTTTTCAGTACAAGAACCATCAGATTCCAGGTAATTTACCTAGTCCAGATGGGAGCCAGTTGCTGAGGACATAATACGTATTCAATATATGGTAGCTGAGTTGAAAGTGTCAAAGATATATAATATATGGTAGCTGAGTTGAAAGTGTCAAAGATATATTATAGTTCATTCATGTTAGTTGAGTTGATTAAAATAATTAAAATTTCATTTTAAAGAGTGATTCTATAGAGATTATGTCCCAGAGGAAGTCTTGACCTAATAAAAAAGAAACAGAGAGTTGGATGAATTTTTTAAATGACAATATGATTCCAGATAAAAGATTTATTATTCAGAATGATTTGGCTTCAAGAGACAAGCAACCTGCTTGAGAAGAAGGAGGAATGATGGCTAATAAACCCATAGAGAGATGGCATGAGACTGGCTGAAATCAGGGACTGGAGTGCTATTGGCTTTCTCCATTTATCCTCAGAACAGCTTTTCCACTGACCAGAATCCCAACATCCCCTTGGAGAGGGTGGAGAAGAATGAAAATTGCCACCACCAACAACAACAACCAGTCAGACCCCATGGTCAGAGAGTGTTCATATTCTTATAGCCTTGGGAAGAGAGTAAAGAGGTTCTCTTCACCCTGCTACAGTTGGAATAATATAAGGAAGGACTCTGAAAGACCTGCCTTCAGCCACATGCCCACCATGGACAGTTTCATGGCCAGGGATGTGAGGTACCCATGAACAGGGGTACCTTTCTGAGAACATTAAACCTATCTACCCCTGCTAGCATTTACTGAATGCTTTCCTTGTGCCAGGCCCATGCATTCTCTCATTTACCTCTAAGGTAAGGATCATGAATACCTAGAAGGCATTTCTAGGGACACGTTGAATTGTCCTGAGGAGCACATGAGAGCCTGGCCTGGAAGAAGAAAGGGGAACCCTAAGTCACCAATAAAAATGAAAAGCAGGACCTGCACAGCAGGGTACCTCCTCCTCTGTTCCTTAATCACCAGGAACAGGAATGAACTCCAAAGGCAATTCCCTTCATCACCACCTCCAGCCCCAAACTTCATTTTGAACTGCTGTGGGTTCAGGTTTTAAGAAGTATGAAGTTAATACAAGTTAAGGGGTTCCCGCTTTTAATGAAAAGGAATGTCAACGCAGTTTCCTTTTGCAAAGTTTACAACATGCTACCATATGAGTACCCTGTTCATGCCCCTTAGCTATGTCCCTCTCAGAGAGGAATCCTGAAATACAAGCTTCGCTAGCTTCCTGACACATTTGCCTCTGGTAACACCTATCACAGCAAACTGCAGTGGGGCCTGGGATTTAAATGAATATCTAGGGTCTCAAACAACCCACTCTTTTTTCTAGAACACCACCCAGGGGGACTCTTCCCATTTGCTCTTGTCTTTTGAGAACTTGTAAAATTCAGGCTCTTTACAAATTTAAAGTGTCCTTCTACCTCAGTTAACTCAAATCCTGAACATGCATCCTTTTTGTAATTATCTGAAACTGATTTCTTCCTGTTCCACACATGAGTTGTCCTTCTCTAACAACATGTCGTCACTGGCTAAGGAAACATGGGCTGGAGAACAGCACTTGTTCCAAGGCAAACCCTTTGGCCCTGGTGTCATAGATTTGAACCTGACGTTCCCAGCCACAGCACTGCTGAAACTGATAGTCTAGTCATGTAGGGGATTTTCCTGACTCCGTGTCTGTCTCCCCGTGGCTGTTTATTTGTATTACTGTCTGCTTTGGTTTGGGACATTGACCTTATAAGTTGCTTCCCCAGCCTGAGCCCATAAGCCAGAGAGCTAGGAGTTTCCCTCTATGCTTCTCACAGCCAACTGGAAGGAAATGGCTCTTGAAACACACTGTTTCACTGAAGAGGGAGAGGGAGACGAAAAGGGAGGAAAGAAAGAGATATGGTGGGGGATGGGGGAGAGGAGGGGAGAAATCTTTTAAAATCATTGCCAAGCCAGCTGCGCCTCTCTGGACAGCTGAGTCATAGACAATCAGGCAGTTCAGTTGGAAGGCACTTGGTACACATTAACTCTTGGGTTCCGGCAGAAGCAGAGGATAGTTAAATAAAAGGGGGAGGGGGATAAGAAAAGAAAGCCACAATTTAATCCAGATAGCACTTCATCTGAGACTCCCTGTGATCAGAGGTGAACAAGAAGCTGGTTCCTCTACAGATGAAACTCCATCTTCATGTGGTTAGTCAAGAATCTCTTAAAGATATCTGAGTATTACTATTTGGTTTTTTAATACATAAATTACAGTAATTGCTAGAAGATGCTGGCTGCCGCCTCCTTATTGGAACTGGCTAAAGGCTGTCTTAAAATGTTGACCACTGAGTCACAAATTCATAATCAGTTGTGTCGTGGCTGGATCTGGCAGTCCCACACGGTACCAGAAGGTCATTATTGCAGAAATAGTTGGAGTAATGGTTATAAGTCTAAAGTTTGTCTGAAATGAAAAAATAATCTCCAGACTATGGCAAGTGAGGCTTGAAAGGAATCTAAAGAACATGGATGTGAGTGTAGTGGACCACGACTACCTTTGGCAGGGAATCTAGTCCATGTGGCATTCCCTGGGCAGTAGAATAGCATGTGCCCATTAGCAGTGTAGTTTACTCATAGGAGTTGCCAGTTCATTGTGTGTGTGTGTGTGTGTGTGTGTGTGTGAGAGAGAGAGAGAGAGAGAAGGACAATCTTCAATCTTCCTGAAATTTATCAACTGTCTGCACCTACCTCTCAGTTCTGTGGCCAGTGAGAGGCCTCTGTGTCCATCTTATTAACCCAAAGTTCTAAGTAGCCCCCAGGCCTGCTCTCCCCAATTCTATGCCCAGAGTATGCAGTGTTTTTGAAGAAATCCACAGTGCTATGTTAATAAGATTCCCTGCAAATCTATATTATCAAGACCCAGCTGGCCCAAGGCTAGGCAGAAATTTTTTTATTCATTTCTTTTTACTGCTGTCTTGTTCTTCCCTTCTAGACATAGACTAGACAAATAAAAGAAGTGTGTGTGTGTGTGTGTGTGTATGTGTGTGTGTGTATGCACACACATGGGGCTTATATAATAAGGAGATAAGAAATAAGAACCAGGGCCTCCTCTCTGCTGATGACCTGGGTACTTTCTTACCTGAGACCTCTTCTGCCATCTCCCACTTTCTTCTCTCCAACTCCAGAGCTCATGTTGCTCTAGGGAAGTGGCTCTCCATTCTGGCTGCACTAGAATCATCTAGGGCACTTTAAAAGGTACAAATATCAGGGCCCCATCCAACCCACAAATTTAATGTTCATATCATCTAGAGCAGGGGTCCCCAAACTTTTTACACAGGGAGCCAGTTCACTGTTCCTCAGACTGTTGGAGGGCTGGACTATAAAATAAATATATTAATATTATATGAACAAATCCCTATGCACACTGCACATATCTTATTTTAAAGTAAAAAAACAAAACGGAACAAATACAATATTTAAAATGAAGAACAAGTAAATTTAAATCAACAAACTGACCAGTATTTCAATGGGAACTATGCTCCTCTCACTGACCACCAATGAAAGAGGTGCCCCTTCTGGAAGTGCAACGGGGGCCGGATAAATGGCCTCAGGGGGCCACATGCGGCCCGCGGGTGGGCTGTAGTTTGGGGACCCCTGATCTAGACTGTAGCCTAGTAGGGGTCATCAGTACAGATCATTATTTTAGAGAGTCAGGGTACTGGTTTCACATGATGCTAATGTGAAACCACAGGCCACCATAATCTTTTTTACATGTCAAAGGAACAAGCAAATCACTTACCCTTTTATCTAACAAACTTGTGCACTGACCACAAAGTGGAATTTAAGGGTAGAGGATATCTGATCATCAAGTAATAACAGTTATGCTCAATGATTGCATCTCTTCCACTCCTTAGACTGTTCACTGCTCCACTCCAGCCTCTGAGTGGTTAACAAAGATGAATACTATCTGATATTAGAATCTTCTGGGGCTTATTTACTTTTGAGAAGACAATAAATGAGATGTGTTGTCATTAAAATGAAAAGTCCTTCTGGTTCAAGTTTAAAATGAAGTCTAACTCTCTTCACTGTAGTCTGTGTTAAGCAGGTCATTGTAGAAGAGAAGTAAACAAAAGTTACTCACTAACCCTCTTTATTTTGATCAAATAAGGCTCATTCCACATAACAAAAAAGTTCAAAGTTAGAGAAATCATCTATGTAGGGGCAACTCAGAGTTTAAAAATGGGTTGGAGGCCCTGGCCAGTTGGCTTGATGAATAGGTTGTTGGCTGGGTCTGCGGATGTCCTGGATTTGATCCCCAGTGAGGGCACACCTGTAAGTGACCATCTCTGTCTCTTCCCCTCCCTCTCCCTCTGCTCTCTCTCTTCTCCTCTTGCAACCAGTGGCTCAATTGGTTCAAAAATTTTCCCTGGGTGCTAAATATATCTCAGTTGATTCGAGCATCGGCCCAGACAGGGGTTGCCGGGTGGATCCTGGTTGGCATGCATGTGGGAGTCTGTCTCTCTCAAAAAATGGATCTGAAGTCAAACCTTTCTGCTGGTCATGTGACTTGGGCTTCTAAGTCAACTCTTTTGTGCCCTGGTTTTTTCATCTGTAAGATGAATATAATAATTATCCTTAATAAGAGCATTTTATTATAATAATCCATGACTTACTATGTACAAAGCACCTAGAACTGTGCTAACACATGGTAAGTGCTCAATAAATCTTTATTATTACCTGAACCATGGGTTATCACTTTGTGATTAATGTCAGATTCAGCTTGTAGCCCTATTTTTCCTGCCCACAATAATGAATACAATTTTAACATTTGAGTGCTTTTACTGAGGGCATATGTATTTTAGTTTGCCTCAGACCCCACCTCTCCTTATTGTACTGTAGACATATTTACCTGCTGGCCCTGAGTCTGGAATGCAGACTTACTAGGGCAGAAATTGTCAGTGTCATGTTTCAATGCTGACTCATCAGTGTCTAGCAGGTATTTGGGGCTTCCTCACTATTTGTTGAATGAACAAATGAGTTTGCACACACACAAAAAATCCTTTCTATAATAGCCCTGCAAGGGACTGTCCAGCTTCAACATCAAAATCTTCGTGACACAGGGTGTTCACTACCTCTCATTCTGTGTATGGACATTTCTGTTAGTTGGGAGTTTATTTGCACATTGAATTCAATGTAAAAAGCTCCTCAGTTGCCTTTAACTTTCATTCACTCCTCTGATATCTTGAAGCTATTAAGAGAAAATCTAGTCTAATTCTCTCACTTCATGGAGAAAGAAATTAATATCCAGGAAACCCAGTGACTCTCAGGAGGTCATGGCCCATTGCTGCAATCCCAATCCAGGAGTACACACTTCTCTTGGGAGTCAGCAGGCATCTTTATAGTGTGATTTGGGAGGTTCTAGTCCCTTGAAATATCGGTTCCTCTGACAATCGTTCAACCATCAAAGGTTCATTTCTTTGAATCTTGAAGAGCTTTTCAAATCTATTGAATAATCTTCTCTTGGAAGGCAATCATAAGGTCCTTTTTTTTTTATCAACCAACACCTCAGTGATTAATTAATTCTTTGGTAAGGGTAAAGATAAACAAGAAGAATGGGGCACAGGATAGGCCCTGAGGGGAGGGACACATGTTTAGAGGATGGGGGTTCAGGAAGGAGAACAGAGGAGGGGGTACTGGAGCCAAACCTCATCTACTTCTTAAGAAAACCAGACATTGCCCAGATCCACATGTGGCCTGATTAGAATATTGCTCAATGTCCCTTGGGGAAGGGGTGGAGGTGGGGGACAGGCAGTGGCTAATTTAATATAATCAACATGCAATAGGCTTCTTCGCCATTAAAGGAGAAAAGCAAACAAGAAGAAAAAAAAGCTTCCATTAATATACTTTCTAGAATCTCAATCCTAGTTGGAAATGGTTTTAGGGAAAGTGAGATGATGCAATTCCTGCTCAGCTGAATTCACCCTCAGTCCCTGGCTCCCCATCAAACAACAGAAACCTTTCATCAGGGACTGCATCTCTCTCTCTTTTTCTTTCTCCCCCTTTCTCTCTGGAGTAGAGACTCTTAAACCCTTTTGATCATGGCTTCTTTGAGGCTCTGGTAAAAGTTTTAAATCATCTCCCAGAAAAGTGCACAAACATGGAGACTTTTGCATACAACTGCAGGCAATACCCTGACCCCTGCTAAAAAAACAGTGCTCGTGGACCCTAGTTAGGAATCTTGTCTTTATGTTTATATTGTCAGTGGTTGGTAGATAGTAGGATCTCAGTCCATTTTTGAAGAAGGAAGGAAGGAAGAGGAAAGAAAGGAGAGGGAGGGAGGTAGAAGAGAGGGGGACAAGGAAGAAGATATCCATGGGCTACCCTAGAACTTTTTAAAACTTCCAATTCAATAGTGAAAAATTAGATGAAAAGAATGATCTAGATTCACTTCACAGGTAATCCTCTTGTCTGATAGCATAGTCAACTATCAGAGTAATGGAGCTAGCCATAGATCTATATCTGATTATTATCTACAATGCTCATATCCTTAGGAAAAGTCATGATGTTGGCCTGTTTAAGACCTTGGAAAAGAAAGAAAAATTAGCTGAAGTAATTGAGGACCTGACAAATAGAATAAAAGATCTCGGAGATAATTCAGGGATATTTGGAATGAAGATTTCAGCGACAGCCTTGCCTTCTCCCTCTTCCATCCATGATTCTGCCTGGGAGCAGATGGAGATGAGAGGAGAACCTTCAAGAAGAAGGTCATGGGGTACATAGACATTTAATGGGAAGCATGGCTAGTGTGTGGTAGAATTTCTCTGAGTCATAATAGGAGTTGGTAAGTCAGCCTCCAGGCTTTACCTGCATATTATTCCCCCTATTTTATTTATTTATTATTATTTTTCATTAGAAATTTTCATTTATTCTGTTCACATGGTTTCACGTTTCCCACTCAATATAACACCCTTAATACCCTGCAACATGCCCCCCACATTTCACCCCCTTTGCCTTACCTCCCCCCACCTCCTTCCGCCCTTTCCTTCTGGGACTTGCTGCCTTATTATCTGTGTGTATGTGTTATGTATCTATAATTTAGCTAATCTTTCACCCTCCTTGATACCATTCCCTCTTCCCCCTTTCCTCTGACAGCTGTCCTCCTGTTCCTTGTGACTCTGCCACTATTTCTATTTTGTTCCTCAGTCCATTGTATTTATTAGATTCCACATATAAGTGAGATCATAAGATATTTGTCTTTCTCTGCCTGGTTTATTTCACTTAGCATAATAATCTCCAGGTCCGTCCATGCTATTGCAAAAGGTAAGGGTTCCTTATTTTTTCATGGCTACATAGTATTCTATTTATAAATGTAGCATGACATTTTTATTCACTCATTCACTGACAGACACTTAGGCTGTTTCCATATCTTGGCTATTATAAACAATGCTGCACTAAACATAGGGGTGCGTATCTTTTTTTGAGTTAGTGTATTGGGATTATTTGGATATATTTCTAAATGTGGGATAGCTGGGTCATAAGGCAGTTTTATTTTTAAGTTTTTGAGGAATCTCCATACTGTTTTCCACAGTGGCTGCACTAGTCTGCATTCCCACCAGCAGTGCAGGAGGGTTCCCTTTTCTCCACATCTTTGCCAGCATGTACTGTGTATTGATTTGTTCATGAGCGCCATTCTGACAGGTGTGAGATGCTATCTCATAGTGGTTTTCATTTGCATTTCTCTGATGATTAGTGATGTTGAGCATTTTCTCCTATGCTTATTGGCCATCTGCATGTCCTTTTTGGAGAAGTGTCTATTCAGCTCTTTTGCCCATTTTTTAATTGTATTGTTTACCTTCCTGGTGTTGAGTTTTAGAAGTTTATTATAAATTTTGGTTATTAACCCCTTATCAGTCATATCAGCAAATATGCTCTACCACTGAGTGAGTTGTCTTTTCATTTTGTTAGTGGTGTCTTTTGCTGTGCAAAAGCTTTTTAGTTTGATATAGTCCCATTTATTCATTTTGTCCTTTATTTCACTTGCCTACAGAGATATATCAGCAAAAATATTGCTACGAGAGCTATCAGAGAGCTTATTGCCTATGATTTCTTCCAATATTTTTATGGTTTCATGACTTACATTTAAGTCTTTTTTTCATTTTGAGTTTGTTTTTGTGACTAGTGTAAGCTGGTAGTCTAGTTTCATTTTTTTTTTTTTTTTGCATGTATTTGTCTAATTTTTCCAACACCATTTATTAAAGAGACTGTCTTTATATTATGGTATACTTTTGCTTCCTTTGTCAAATATTAATTGGCTGTAAAGGCGTGGGTTTATTTCTGGGTTCTTTGTTCTGTTCCATTGATCTCTATGCCTGTTCTTATGCCAGTACCAAGCTGTTTTGAGAACAATGGCCTGCAGTATAACTTGATATCAAGAAGTATGATACTTTCCACTTTGTTCTTCATTTTCAAGATTGCTGAGCCTATTCATGTTCTTTTTACTTCCATATAAATTTTTGGAATATTTGTTGTAGATCTGTGAAGTATACCTATTGGAATTTTAACATGAATTGCATTGAATTGATAGATTGCTTTGGGTAGTATAGACATTTTAATTATCTTAGTTCTTTCTATCCATGAACATAGTATATGCTTCCACTTGTTTGTATCTTCCTTGATTTCTTTTTCAATGTCTTATAATTTTTTTAGTACAAGTCTTCTACCTCCTTGATTAAATTTATTCTTAAATATTTTTTTGTTGTTGTTGCAGTAGTGAAGGGGATTGTTTTCTTAGTATCTCTTTCTGATAGTTTATTATAGGTGTATAAAAATGCCACTTGTTTCTGGATATTAATTTTATATACTTCCACGTTGATGAATTCATTTATCAGGTCTAGTAGTTTGTTGACTGAGACTTTAAGCTTTTCTATGTACACTATCATGTCATCAGTAAACAATGACAGTTTTACTTCTTCTTTTTAAATTTGGATGCCTTTTATTTCTTATTCTTGTCTGATTGCTGTGGCTAGGACTTCCAGAACTATGTTGAATATGAGTGGTGAAAGGGAGAACCCTGTCTTGTTTCTGATATTAATTTTTGCCCATTGAGTATGTTGTTAGCTGCTGGCTTGTCATATATATTCTTTATTATGTTTAGGTATGTTCCCTATAGTTCTACTTTGTTGAGAGTTTTAATCATAAATGGGTGCTGGATTTTATTGAGTGCTCTTTCTGCATCTATTGATATAATCATGTGAGTTTTATCCTTCATTTTGTTTATGTGATGAGTCACATTTATTGATTTGTAAATACTGTACTAGCCTTGCCTCCCCGGAATATATCCAACTTGATCATGATGTATGATCTTTTTGATGTAATGCTGGATCTGGTTTGCTAATATCTTATTGAGAATCTTAGGATCTATGTTCATCAAGGATATTGGACTATAGTTTTCTTTCTTTATATTGTCTTTACCTGGTTTGGAATTAATATAATGCTTGACTTGTAAAAATAATCTTGAAAGTTTTTCCTCTCTTGAATTCTTTGGAATAGTTTGGAAGGATTGGTGTTAATTCTTCTTTGAATGTTTCTGTTGAATCTTCCAAGAGGCAGAAGCACCAGTCGTATTCTCAGGAGTGTGCAATGAAAAGCTCTGGCTTCAATTCCAGAAACCTGAGTCACAGACACATTCCCTGCTTCTTGCCTTACTTCCCAGAATGGTTCAGTCTCCAGTAGTTGGAGCAAGAGAGACTCCCAAGGATGGGGTTGTTGCTTTCCCCTGGGCTGATAGAGGGGATAGTCCTACCCAAGATAGACAATGACTGCAGTATTGGAGAATGACCCAGCACAGGGGTTCCAGTGGCTGTCCTCCACAGTGTCTCTCCCTGGGCCACTGTGGGGAAAACAGTTGTTATTAGGTCTGCTAGCTGGTTTATGGCTAAGCATGTGGCAGAAAGATACGTATATGTCTCTTTGAAAAGCTATAGGTGCTTTCCCTCAGTGGTGATTCTCCCAGATTGCGCTCCTACCACCGCAAGGTACAGAGCCCTGATTCCCTTAGCCACCACCATGAGGGATGGTTTTCCTGATCCCTTGACCTCCACTGTGAAAAGCAGTTTTCCTTTGCTTATTTGCTTGCCTGTCTTTGCAAACCTTCAATAAACGAGAATGGCCCAATGCTTTCTGGTTCCACAGTTCTTATACTGTCTGCCTGAATCCAATGTGAATCTACCTGGCTTTTGTCATTGGCATTACATCTAGTGCTGTGATCAAGATTTGGATCAGATTGGTATGGAGCCGCCAACACCCTTGAAGGGTGGGGTAGAGGAGTGATTGTTGTTCTCTAACATATGGTTCCCTGTGGTTATCCTGTTAGAGGCTTTGGGCTAGGTGTTTTTTTTTTTCTGCACTGCAAGAAGAAACTGAAAGTTTTGTAAGAGAGGCTATATGAGGTCAAAAGCTCCAGGACTGAACTTCAACAATGACATGAGCTAGAATAGTCACTGGAGAAAGAGTTGCAAATTTGAGGACTCCAGTTCAGGCTTCAGGCTGAGATCCAATAATGGCTTGAACTGGAACAACTGCTAGAGAAGGAGCTCAACCACTTTGAAGAGCTTTAGTTTGAAATGCAGGCTGAACACCAATGGTACCTGGAATTGGTACAGTTGCTTGAGAAGAGATTAAGAGTTTGAGAGAACCAGTTTGCTCTAGAAGCTGAATGCTGCCAATGGCAGTTTCTAGAGAAACAGAAGTGGGTTCAAAAACTCAATTTTCAGCTTCGACCAGGAGCCGGCAGCCAAAAGAGCTGAAGCAGTCACTGAAGAAGGAGTTGCATTTATGGCAATGGAGTGGTTCTGAGTCAGTGGTAGCAGGTGTTTCCAAAGGAGGAGGTTTGGTCTGAAACTGCCATTGGAAGACTCAGAGCCTGGGTGGTAAAAACCTAGCAGCCAAAAGTGCCTCAGAGGAAGGCACAACTCCTGAGCAAGTAGTTGAGCACCCTTTGGTCTGGCCTTACACTCAGAGAGAGTTGATAGAGTTAGGGGTGAAATTCAGGCAGAGACCCACTAAGTCCTTGGCAGCTTGGTTGCTGCAGCTGTGGAACATAGGGGTGGATGGCATCATGCTCTCTGAAACAGAGGTGGAGAAATAAGCCACCATTACCACACAATCCTCCTTGAGACAGTGTCTTCAGAACTTCCATGACAATCCAGGAAACCATATCCTATTAGAATGGGTGATGACTACCATTTGTACAGTCTGGCAGAATGCTGGAGACTTGCCAGGGGCAGTGAGTCAGTGGCAGTCATCTACTGAGCTGCAGAAGGTCCTTCAGGAACTAGGTATGAAAATAGCTGCTTTTAACCTAAAGTCCCATGGGCCAGATGAGGGGATATTTATGACAGAGCTGAAGGACCTTATTCTCTGTAGCACCCCATAAGCCTTTTTGAGGTCACTAGTAGATATCTTGAGGTCTTATGTGGGACAGCCCATCAATGCTGTTAAACAGACAGTGGTATATTTGGGGGAGGTGGAGGCAGCACAGAACCATAAGGCTGTGTGGATGCTACTTGTGTTGCCCTCTGTCTCTGACTATCAAGAGAAACAGGCCTGTAAAGGTTACTCAAACATAGATATGGGTAGATTTGACTGCAGCTAGAGAATTAGGGTAAAAATATATGGTAAATCTAATAAAGTTCTTTTGGAGCTTTGGCAGCAACTTAAACCAGAACAGAGGGTCCAGCCACTGAAACAAATGGCCCCAGAAGCTACCAAAAAAACCAGTTGGTGTGCACATGGCATGGTTGCAAGATTATATGATGGAGGTAGTTGAGGAAGAGGAGGATCCCTAAGGCCCATTGTTCCAGTTTGAATAGGGAAAAACTGAGGGACCAATCTAACAGGGACAGGCAGGGACCAGAGGCCCCATGTGGAGTTGGCAGTCCACTAGTCCCCTTCGAATGTACAGTGGGTGTTGGCCTTGGTGGAAACAGGTGCAGAATGTTTCCTCCTCTATGGGAACCCAGACAGGTTTGCTGGGACCCCAGTGGCCATTGTTGTTTATGGGGGCAAAACTTAGAATGAAGACAATAACTATTCCATTGGGGATAGGAAGACTGCCTCTTAAGCCATACAAGGTATATGTATCTCCTATTCTTAAATATATTTTGGGGGTAGGTGCGTTACAAGGACTGGTTGAAAACCACAGCCAGGGAGTTCTACCTTTGAATCTGGGTTGTGAAGGCAGTGTAGCGGGAATACGCAGCACATCTCCCCTTAAAATTACCTGTTCCATGGTGCATGACTAGCACAAAGCAGTACCACCTGCCAGGCGATTATGAAGAAATCATAGGGTCAATCCTAGAACTAGAAAATGTGGGGATCATCTAGCCGGTGCACAGCCCTTACAAATCCCTGGTATAGCCTGTGCGCAATCCAGACAGAACCTGGCAAATGATAACAGGTTACAGAGAACTTAATAAAGTTGTTTCCCATATGCACATTGCAATTCCCTCAATAACTAATCTAATAGATTGACTAAGCCATTAGTTGGGGACATACTACTTTGTGGCAGATTTGGCTAATATTTTCTCTATTAATATAGCTTCAGAGTCAAGACCAATTTTCCTTCATTTGGGAAAGGTGGCAATGGACCTTCACAGTATTACCCCAGGGCTATTTGCATAGTCCCACATTGTGTCATGGGCTGGTGGCTGCTGACTTGGCTAAATGGAAACAGCCAGAGGTGATATGTATGTACCATTACATTGATGATATCATGCTAACCAGTGACTCTCTTCTAGAATTGAATCAAGCAGTCCTTACCATGTTATCCCATTTGAAAGTATGTGGCTGGTGGTCAATGAGGGCAAATTACAAGAACCTAGATTATCTGTTAAATTCTTGGGGTTTGTCTGGTCTAGTAAGAGAAAAGTTATCCATGACGCGGTTATAGATAATATCCAGGCATTCCCATGCCTACTGCAGTAAAATATCAATAGTTACAGAAATTCCTAGGTCTGTTGAGGTGTTGTTGAGCATTCATACCCCATTTGGCTCAGTTTTTGCACCCCTTATATAACCTTAATCAGAAGAGAGTTCGTTGGGATTGGACTGAGCAGGCACAAGGTGCCTTTGCAGAGCTGAGAGAGCTGTCAGGGTGGCACAGGCCTTGAATATATTTGACCCCACCAGGCCCAGTGACCTTAACATCCAGGTAACCTCTGAGGAATTTGGATAGGGTTCATGACAATGAACAGAGAGCTTACGGCAACCTATTGGGTTTTGGTCCCAATTCTGGATAGGCGCTGAAGTCTGTTATTCATTAGTGGAGAAACAGTTGGAAGCTGTATACACCACCCTCCTAGCCACTGAGAGTATTACGACTACAACTCCAGTTATGTTCAAGACAACATACCCTATTGCAGGATGGGTGAGAGATTGGGCAACAAAACCATGTAGTGTTATGGCCCAAATCTCCACTCTGGCCAAGTGGAGTGCATACTTGTAGCAACACTGTGCTCTTAGCACCAGCCCATTGAGGGCAGAACTGCAGGAAGTCTTGGGTCCAGTCACCTATGCGACCCTAGAGTCCAGTGCATCTGTGGCTCAGGAGGCAGAACCTGAAGTCAGTCCCTACCAAGAGGGGCAGATGCCCATCCCTGAGGATGCCTGTATTACTGATGGTTCCAGCAGGGGCCAACCTGCCGTGTGGACAGCTATAGCCTTCCATTCAGACACTGAGACTATTTGGATGGATACAAGTACAGGCCAAAGCAGCCAATGGGTGAAATTAAGAGCCATGGTTAGTTGCCCATAATGAACCTTGACCTCTGGTGATTTGCACTTACAGCTGGGCTGTATATTGTGAACTGACCCTTTGGATTGCTACTTGAACATTAATCAGTGGATGGCAATACACCATCCACCATAAGGTCAGGCCATGTGGCAAGGCTTATGAGAAATAAAACAACAGAAGCAGGTTACAGTATATCATGTCATGGGCCATGCCCCTTGAGAGTGATCAGGCAGACATTTTGGCAAGGATGCAATGGTAAGAGACTGCACCTGCAGGTGATGTAGTGCAGTGGCTCCACCAGTGTATGCTCTATGTGGGACAGAAAACTATATGGGCTATGGTTAAGGCATGAAACTTGCCTGTGTCCTATGCAGAGGTACTTGCAGCTTGTGATCAACATGCAGTGTGTTCCAAGGAGCACCCTCAGAGACAACTGGAATCATCTTGACAGACCCAGAGAAGTTGTGTTCCACTGACATGGTGGCAGATAGATGTCAATGGACCATTAGCAAAGTTGGATAGGTACCAGTTTGCAGTCACCTGTGTAATACTGCCACTGGTCTGCTTGCTGCTTATCCTGCCCATAGCCTAGACCAGAGGGCAGTCAAAAAGGCTTTGGACTGCCTGAGTGCTACCTACAGGTGGTTGCTGGTTCTTGAATGTGACAACAGTACCCATTTCACTGGTTCTATGTTGAAGCAATGGGCTCAAGACCCAAGGGTGGACTGGAAGTACCATGTTTCCTACCATCCACATGCCGCTGGTATCATTGAGCAGTCAATCTAATGGACTCTTAAGGCAGGGACTGCTAAAAGAGGAGAGCACCAGCTTCCTTACTAGATGGACATGCCACTGTGAACAGTACGTGGACTTTGAATGAGACCTTGACAGAAGGCCCCAGCACTGGTGGAGGCAGTGGTGTGGTGGGATTCACTGGTTCGCACCAGTATGGCAGAACTGATACCTAATTTTTTGTTGAGTTTGGCAAGCATGTTGTTAAAGTGGCACTTGTAATCAGGGTTCTCTTTACAGTGAGCGGCTGGGCAGCTGCCCAATGTGGAAATCACAAATTTTCATTCCTTACTCTTTTTTACTGTTCATCTGCACAACAGTGTTTATTCTAAGTGCCCATAGTAATGTTCATTCCATCCATAGGTGAAAAAAATTGCAAGTGAGAACACCAATCAAGAAGCAATATGGAAAACCACAAAGAGAGCCTGACCAGGCGGTGATGCAGTGGATAGAGCATGAGACTGTAATGCGGAGGACCCAGGTTCGAGATCCCGAGGTCACCAGCTTGACCGCAGGCTCATCTGGTTTGAGCAAAGCTCACCAGCTTGGACCCAAGGTCACTGGCTTGAGCAAGGGGTTACTCGGTCTGTTGTAGCCCCACGGTCAAGGCACATATGAGAAAGCAATCAATGAACAACTAAGGTGTTGCAACGAAAAACTGATGATTGATGCTTCTCATCTCTCTTCGTTCCTGTCTGTCTGTCCCTCTCTCTGACTCTCTCTCTGTCTCTGTAAAAAAATAAATAAATAAATAAAATAAATTAAAAAAAAATAAAACCACAAGGAGATACCACCTCACACCAGTCAGAATGGCGCTCATTAACAAAACAACACATGATAGGTGCTGGCGAGGATGTGGAGAAAAGGGAACCCTCCTGCACTGCTGGTGGGAATGCAAACTGGTGCAGCCATTGTGGAAAACAGTGTGGAGATTCCTCAGAAAATTAAAAATGAAACTACCTTTTGATACAGTCATCCCACTTATAGGAATATATCCCAAGAACACCATATCACTGACTCAAAAAAAGAAATGCACCCCCATGTTTATGGCAGCATTGTTCACAATAGCAAAGACGTGGAAACAGCTCAAGTGTCCATCAGTGGATGAGTGGATTAAAATGCTATGGTACATATATACAATGGAATACTATGGGGCCATGAAAAAGAAGGAAATATTACCTTTTTCAACAACATGGATGGACCGGGAAACTATTATGTTAAGTGAAATAAGCCAGGCAGAGAAAGAAAAATATCATATGACCTCACTCATTTGAGAAATTCAAGGAACAATATGAACTGAGAAACAAAATTAAACCTTCATGAAGGGAAGGGGGGAGGGAGCTTTTGGGATGGGGGGTAACGGAGAAGTTGAGGGGAATATAGGGGAGGGAGATGCATTCGGGGAGACACCTGAATCTATGTAAATGCAATCAATCAATCAATCAGTCAATCAATCAAGAAGCAATATGGAGCCTGACTAGGTGGTGGTGCAGTGGATAGAGTCAAACTGGGATGTAGAGGACCCAAGTTTGAAGCCCCGAGGTCACCAGCTTGAGCACAGGATCATTTGGTTTGAATAAGGCTCAGCAGCTCGAGCCCAAGATCACTGGTTTGAGTAAGGGGTCACTCAGTCTACTGTAGCCCCCTGGTCAAGGCACATATGAGAAAGCAATCAATGAACAACTAAGGTGCTGCATCAAAGAATTGATACTTCTCATCCCTCTCCCTTCTGGTCTGTCTGTCCCTATCTGTCCCTCTCTTTGTCTCTATCTCTGTCACACACACACACACACACACACACACACACACACACACACACAAAGAAGCAACATGAAAATATCTTAAATGATAGTTTTATTGTTTTTTGTCAGTTATTTATTATTTTTTGTCAGGTATTATTTATTTTTTATTAATATTTTTAACTGTTTTCTTATAACATAATCTAGTTTGTGTACCTCTTTTATTGTTTTTAAGTATTATATGTATGAAATAATAAACCACCTTTCAATATATTGTTTTTTATACTTAAAACGGTCACTAGGGAAGAGAACCGGTTGTTAAATTATTTGAATTCCATCAGTGGGTAGAGGCTCTCTTTCACCAGATAGCCGCTCTCATCCAGCTGCAGATGTGCACCAGGGACATTTTACTCAGGCCAGATTTGGGCAACGGGGCAATGTGCTCCTTCCTGCCCCAACAGCCCTCCTTAAAGGCCAGTGGATGGACATGGCCCTGGATTGCACAGGCCCCTCATCTATGATGGGTGGCTTTGTTGGCACCATGGATTAGGAGGCTAGAGGTGGGCCTCTAGGTAACTCCCTGGGCAACCAGCACCTGGCCACCTAAGATAAAAGTGTATTATCCCTTGAGTGCTCAGGGAGAGTGCATTATGAACGGCAGCTTTGTAATTTCTTTATGGCCTATAATGAGTTCTCCCATTTTGTTATATATAGAACAAGCAGATCCTGGTGTACAGGTCAATAAGGTTTGGTATGCCCTCCCAGAGAAGCCTCTAATACCTGCTACTGTGCTATCTGTCGGCAAAACTCTGGCCTGTATTTTGCCAGAAGGGAGAGATTTGCCTCTCTTGGTGCCACTGACAGCTGTCTCATTTCACCCATAGCTTACTGGACATTGTAAGCCAGGCTTTGCATGCTCTGGTGGAAGAAACCAAGAAGGTGGAATGCCAAATGGAGAACCCCTCTAAGAATGGTGGGCATCTTTAGCAGCAGGCTGGCATACCATCTTTATTGTCATATAGATTGTGCTTTTGTAATTCTGTTGCTGTAGTCTGTACTGTTTCTGTCTATGTAATTGTGGGGGGAAAGGCTGTGTTAGGCTTGCTCGCCGGTTTACTGGCTGCACGTACTTTGCTTGATTAGTGTGTGAGCACGTGGCAGTGCCTCGTGTGGATAGTCTGTGTGAGGCTATGGGTGCTTGCGCTCAGGGCAGATTGTGGATGGCAGATGGTGGATTGCCTGCCTGCCACTGTGTGGGGCCATTTCTGTTGTTCATTCTCTTGCTGCAATGAGAAGAGGTTTCCCCTTGCTTGTTTGTTTGTCCAACTTTGTGAGACTTTATTAAACGGTAATGGCCCAAAGCTTTCCAGCTCCACAGTTTTTCTACCATCTGCCTGAATCCAATGTGGACATGCCTGTTCTCAGCCACTGGACAGTAATATACCTTACTCCTTGCACAGGAACCATCATGAAAGATACCTGTCAGTCGAGCAACCCTAAAAGTGTGGAATGTGGGGAAAGCAGCTGTGGATAGGCTTGCTCACTGGTTTCCAAGCTACAAGCACTTTGCATGATTAGTGCATGACTACATGGCAGAAGTCACATGTGTGTCTATGAAAAGCTGTGGGTGCTTTCCCTCAGTGGCGATTCTCCTAGATCACTCTCCCACTACTGTGAGGAATAGTTTTTCTGATCTCTTGCCCTCTACTGTGAAAAGCAGTTTCCCTTTGCTTATTAACTCACCCATCTCTGTGAGCCTCCAATAAATGGAAATGGCCCAATGTTTCCTAGACCCACAGTTCCTCTACCATCTGCCTAAATTCAGTGTGAACTTGACTGGCTTTTGCCACCGGCATAACAGCCACCAACTTTATACTCTCCTCATGCAACTCTAGTCCTCTAAGCCCTCCCTTGCCAGAGCCCCAGGTAAGTGGCCTTAAATGAAATTTTCTGCACTGGCCCTTTAAGACAGGACCTGCATCTCCAAGAGCTCTGTCTCTTTCTCGCAGACAGAAACCTCAGCTTTTTTCACCACCAGATGCCATGTTGACACCTAGTCTAGGCTCTGGGGCTCTAGGCTTGGGTGCCTGGCCTGGGGATGAGGATCCTCCCCTCTCAGGCAGCCCTCCCCATAGTGAGAGTCCCTCTGGACCCTCTGCCACTTGCAGGGCAGCCTTTTTTGTGTCCCCACCCTTTCTACCAGTCTCAATGTGGCCTCTGTGACTCCTTGGTTATAGACTCCTCTTTATTTAGTTTGAAGTTGTTTTTTCAAGATGATTGTTCTTAAATTTAGTTGTAATCCAGCTTGGTACTTGGGAGTGTCAGTTGAAACATCTGCCTACTTTGTCGCCATCTTGGATTGCCTTAATTAGATTCTTTAGCACAAATCTGTTAGTTTTATCCTCCAGCTTTATTTATAAAATGTTTTTTTCCTTTGGCAAATGACTATGTCCAAACTCTAAATTCTAAGCCCATGTGGTTATGGTCACATGACCCATTACTCTATCTTTAGAGATAACTTGCAGACCAGATATGGCCGATCAGTATATAGTAATCTTTCATAGTAATTGATTCTCAGGAGTCATGAGACATAAGCCCATGAGAGCCTTAAACAAATGAGAGTTGATTTTGGGATGCTGGTAGGAATTTTGGACTGGAAGCCAGGAGGGTATAAGCCTGGATCTGTTGGGGGCCATGAATGGAGAAGGCAGGTGTGTAGGTGTGTGCATGGAGCCGAGACAGAAGAAAGTGGGGTGGAGATAAAGAGCAATCAGTTCTTGGAGGCTCTTTGCACCTTTCTATCCACCTATTCTGAAGGTTTTCAGCTCCTTTTCTGTTTGGTGAATGTTTTATCTTAAACCACTTTGAATTGGGTTTCTGTTATTATGAATAAAGGAGTCTTGTCATTTTCTTTTCTGACCTCTGATTTTTTATTAAGAATCTACCACTGTGGCTCTGACTTTTGTAGGTTTCCCCTTCTCCCTATTTTATTTTGTTAATGTTATTTCCTTGGTGTTTCTAATAACTTTGTTTTTCATTATGGAGTATGACTAGGAGGGAGGTGTTCAGGGACTGACTGTGCTCATAGTGAGGTGTCACATTGGACCACTGGCTGGGAAACTGTCCCTTGGTATTGAGGTGTTCAGAAGTCCAGAAGAGCATGGAAGGCAGGAAGGGAGTGGTGTCCTCTGCCCAGAGGTAAGTATGAGGAGATTAGGATCTGTATTAATCCACACGGAGCAGCCTGCCAATCTGATATCCAGCGTAAGATGTATCATTGATTGTAAACTTTAAAATAGAAAAGGGGGTTGCCTGACCTGTGGTGGCGCAGTGGATAAAGTGTCGACCTGGAAATGCTGAGGTCGCCGGTTCGAAACCCTGAGCTTGCCTGGTCAAGGCACATATGGGAGTTGATGCTTCTAGCTCCTCCCCCCTTCTCTCTCTCTGTCTCTCTCTCCTCTCTCTCCCTCTCTGTCTCTCGCCCTCTCTCTCTTTTCTCTAAAAATGAATAAATAAATAAAAACATTTAAAAATAGAAAAGGGTAGAGTATGCTTAGTAAAAATGGTAGAAGCATTTAGCAGTTTCTCAGAGAATAAATACTACATTAGCAAACAGCTCTTAGAAAAATAAATAAATAAATTATTAGTATATTATGCTTAAGAAAGCATGGCCTGTACCTTATATTTTAGGATTACTTTAATCTATTCCAGTCATGCAAAATTTTCAAAAGATTTGACATGGAAAGGAATAAAGCTTGAATATCTGGAAAATTTCTTTCTGTGTAGCACCTCTTTCTCTGATGATGCCTGATAAACGGAACACGGTTACGTTATACATCATCCTGCCCAGACATGCTATCTGTAGAACATCCCTTCGTGAAGGTGATCCTAAAATACTCTATGAGAGTATTTTTTACACATGAAAGAAAATGTTATATCTAAAATGCAAACTCATGGGCATAAAAGGAAAGGTTCAGAGTCACCAATAGCCTGGAAACAAAATACTCATGACCAGTGACCAGTGTAATAGTGAGATATCTGGTATGAGTTGCTCAAGTCTCTATCTTTTCTCTCTCAGCAAAACAACCTTTTCCCCATTTAAGCCTTATAGAACAGTGCCCCCTAAACTCAAACCTCCAAAAAGTGGGCCTTTGAGAAATGTCAAGAGAGAGCAGGACACCTCACCATGCCTTTTGACACAGCTAGGTAAAGGGCCATTTGCTTTATTTAAGAATAAAGAAGTTAGGAAGCCCACACATCTAGTCAGAAGAAATGACCCAGAAGAGACTCAGAAATTCCTGGCTTCAATAGTACATTTGCTGCCTCTTATCATGCCCTACTATCAATCAAATTGTGACAAATTGAGGCCTTTAAACTTTAAATTTCAAGGCAGACATCATGTCAACCAGCACCACCTAGTGGAAGAGAAGGATTGATCACAGACTTTCTTCAGCACTCTTGCAGGGTTGCTTTTGCACTCAACAATGGACTGGGGAGAGCTGATTCTACATTAGGCATTCATGTTGGAGAATTTGGAAGTTTACAGGAAATAGAAATAGATATGCCAAGAGCTGAAAACATTCTGGCCTATGGAATGCTCCGTAATTACAGGGAATGACAACTAAAGTGGTTTAACGTCATCAGTCATTACTGGAATTTAAATTTATAAAATTGGGAGGTATATATTCTAATGGTTCCAAAGATAGTATTTACTACATTTAAAAGTAAAATCCATATTTAAAATATAATCTCCTGGGCAAAAAAAGGAGAAAGAATACAGATATTTAGAGAAGCTCTGGGGGTTGGCTCTACCCATTCTCCTCCATCCAGTGACCACTTGGATTCAGTCAGTAGAAGGAGGCCATGAGAATGCTGTTGATAAACTACTGATCAAATATACAAGAGCTAATCTGGAAACTTCTGTTGAAAATTGTATTCCAACCCTTAACACAAAACCAGAAAACTGTGATCCCTGCCTATAGCTCTCTTCATTGTGCCTGGAGGATTGGGAAAAAATTATAATTATTCTAATTGCAAACCACCTCTTGTCCCAGAAACCATTAGAATAGCCTGATTGATGTCTGGTTTTAAATTGCCAAGCATATATGTATAATTGGGACTCTTGAGTGCAAATAAACAAAAACCCAACTGCAACTAGCTTAGTCTAGGAAGAAGGGGTTTTTTGGAAGATTTCTGAGGATATTTTATACAATCAAAAAAAGAGTTGAACAACAAACTGTGAAAAGAGGAAAGGTGCTTCTGGACCTCTGCAACAATGGGAACCAGGGGCTGGATGACCCCTAAACTCTTGGTCTCTCTCTGGGTCAGTTTCACTTGTTCTCACAGTGACCAGGCTTTCCCTTTGTGGTGGGAAACATGACCATCTCCATCTCTCTTCTTACATCTTCTGCCACCTAAGAGAGGTTGGCCCCCTCTTTCCCTCAGCTCTGATTTTTTGAATTCCACGGAGGGACTGATTGGCCTGGCTAAGGTCAGATGCCTATGGATAGTGCTGATAATACTGCAGATGCCCCTACACGTTAAAAAACAACAGCATTTTGGAATTACCACTTTAGCCTCCCATGAGACCTCACACTAGCTACTACCTCAAACTAGGAATCCTACTTCATTTTGGGACTCTCTCCCAAACACATCCCCTACAGATCCCTGACTACTCAGAATTCAATGTGGATGGGTCACTTTCCAGGTAAACCAAAATTGCCTCCAGATCAGTTGCCGAAGGTTTAATCCACACCCATATTCAAACACAAGAACGCTGATCTAGAACGGAACAGAATCATACGGTTGACATGTCCATTTGGCTACCAAGGCAGGAGATGTTTCAACCTTGGCTTTTTCCGCCAGGTAAACACCAGAAGAAATGGATTTATACCTATGCCCAGGCTCCTTGGATGGTGAGAAAAGCTATCTGTTAGGAAGTCACAAGAGTTGGATTTCAGAACAGAAAGCCTAGGCTTTCCTGTGGATGCATATCCGCCCCTGAGTCAAGTCTCAAGGTTTCAAACTTACAGCCTACAAACAGCCCTGAGCATTTGTTACCCTTACCAGGAAAGTAACAATCCTTCCTCAGACTGTAAGTCTGGAACCAAATTAAGTCCAGCTTTGACACTTTTAAGTCAAATAATTCTCAAAAGTGACAACAAGTGGAAACAATGGGTTAAACCTTCAAGTGGTTTAATTACTATGCTCTTGTCCTAGTTTTCAGCTAGTGAGGGTAACTGGCTTGAAAATCAATAATACAAGATAGCATTATAAATTGTGATTATCATTTGTCAAAGTATAAAAGACTCTGGGGTAATATCAATTTTCTCCTCTTTATTCTATTCAAATAGAGATTTATCAGTCAGTAATTGCAGTGAACCCAGAAGGGCTGATGGTGAGAGTGAAGAGATCAATTAAAGAATAATACATAAGAGTTCAAAATATGAGTAACTAATTTCATAATTATTGTAAATATTTTATCCAAAAAAGTAATAAATTATGATATTTAAATGGAAATTCATGTAAGAAAGAAAAAATCATTAATGAAAGATAGGGACATACTATCCTTGTTGGAAAATACAATATCATTAAACCAACAGGATAATAAAATTAGCTGAAAGAAAACCAAGAGGATTATCAGCAGAAGGGGTCTTTGATGGAAAGTAGGACAGGCTGCATCATGAGACACTTTATGAAGCCAATTACCCATCAGAACAAAATTCTATCTTAGGAAAAACTGTGGTAAAAGTAGATGAGATGAAAGGGATGGAATCATAGATTCAAATATAGATTAGATCACCTAATAGGACAGTATTTATAATTGTTACAATTCAATGTTTCACTTCAAGCCCTAATTTTCTTCTACAAAATACGTAATTGCTTTCTGTTATAGAAGAGAAGAATTTTCAATTTTTTGATTGGTGCTAAAACCATACTACTGGTCCAAGCATTAAAAATCAGCAGCCACAAAATAATTTAAATTCAATTCTTTGTAGACATAAATTCATAAAGCCTACTACTCTAGTAAAGATTATAGAACTGGCCCCTTCCAGCAATGGACATTCACATTTTGACATAGAGCACCATGAAACTTCACTCCATTTTCTCTTCATCAGAATTTGGTGTGTGCCTGGTGTGGATAAGAACTTGTTTTTGAATAACCTTTTTATATGTCCCATGCAAGGATGCTGAGGAGAATATTCAGTGATTCCTGAGAAGAGCTGGATGAGGGGAAGGCACATAGAAGGAGTAGAAAGGAGACATATAGCTTCAGAAGGATAGACTAGGGATCACTGCATCTACATTATTGGAATTAAGTTCCAAGTTGAAAATTTTTTACTTGTTAATTATTCATATGCTAAAAATAATTGTAGTAGACTGGAGATTAAAGTTCTGAAAATGGAAGGATCCAAATTCTCTCTCTCTCTCTCTCTCTCTCTTCTTGACCCTACACCTTTATTTACAGAGTGACTTGTAATTGCTTTCCTGATATTAGAGCCTCAGCTTTTGAAACTATAAGACTTTATAGTTGCAGCATCTACTAAGGGCTTAGTCTTTGTGAACCCAAGTCCAAATCAATGAGATATTCTGATGGACACGATTTAATCAAGTATCAATTTCTACTTGGCCTTGGAACTCCACAGGGGCCAACATAACATTCACAATTGCACACACTTATATTTAGGGTTGGAATGAGGTGGAGTGCAGCACAGACAATGAAGAATTAATTTATAGCAGAAGCTCAGGATGATAGGTGTTATGAAGAAGAATAAAGATAGATAAGAGTAAAGAATGAAATGGAGATGCCAATTTAGAAAGATATTCTGACTGTCTGTGGGGAGGGTAATTGAGTAGAGACCCTAAGGAAGCAAGAGAGAAGGCCCTGAGAATATATGGGGGAAGGGCATTCTAAGAGAAAGGCTGGCAACTGCAGAAGCCCTGAGGTAGCCCAACAAGAAGACCCCTGAGGCTGAAACACAACAAGCAAAATGAAGAGTGGCCGTCAACAAGGTCCAACATGGAACCAGGACATAGCTGTATGATGCTATTAAAGACTAGGGGAACTATTAGAGGGATTTAAGTAGGAGAGTGCCATAACCCAACATTTAGTGCACAGTGAAGTTTGCTCAAGGTCCCCCCGGCCAGTAAGTGGCAGACCCAGGATTCATTTCTAAGGCCATGTGGCACCATAACCTAAACTCTTCATACCATGGGATTCCCTCTCATTATGCTGCAGGGTCTCATAGTAAGGTTTCATGAAGGTTTCCAGATAGTCTGAAGTTTCATCAATGCTTCCAAATACATTGGACTTACACCCTGAAGACAGTGATAGAAAACATAGCAGTTGGGGGCCTTTTTTATACTCAAAGGACACATGTTACTTTACTATGACAACTCCATTTAATTTGCCACAGAAAATCCTTATTTCAGCTGCCACATATCTGTAGAACTGTTCAGAATAAACTTTTCTCCATCTCCTGTTGCTCAGTCATCTTCACTCTGTCTTCTGCAAATAGCATGTGTATTATCCCTTTTTTTTTTTTTTTTAGTGAGAGAAGGGGAAGCAGTGACAGATTACTGCATGTGCCCTGACAAGGATCCACCCAGCAAGCCCACTAGGAGACGATGCTCTGCCCATCTGGGGCCCTTGCTCTGTTGTAACCAGCGCCATTTTTTTAGTGCCTGAGGCAGAGGCCATGGTGCCATCCTCAGTGCCCAAGGCCAACTTGCTCCATTGAGCCATGGCTGCAGGAGGGGAGGAGAAGAGCGAGAAAGATAGAAAGAGAGAAGCAAGAGGGGGAAAGGTGGAGAAGCAGATGGTCTCTTCTCCTGTGTGCCCTTGCCAGGAATTGAACCCAGGATTTCCACATGCTGGGCCAACTCTCTGCCACTAAAACAACCAACTGGGGCCTGGATTACCCCTTTTAAGCAAGGGGGGGGATATAGTTAACCAGCCTGACCAGGCAGTTGCGCAGTGGATAGAGCATTGGTCTGGGATGCGGAGGACCCAGATTCAAGACCCCGAGGTCGCCAGCTTGAATGCAGGTTCATCTGGTTTGAGTAAGGCTCACCAGCTTGGACCCAAGGTTGCTGGTTTGAGCAAGAGGTCACTTACTCTGCTGCAGCCCCACAGTCAAGGCACATTTGAGAAAGCAATCAATGAACAACTAAGGTGTCACAACAAAAAACTAATGATTGATGCTTTTCATCTCTCTTCATTCCTGTCTGTCTGTCCCTATCTCTCTCTCTCTCTGTCTCTGTAAAAGAAAAGAAAAAAAAGAAAAAGATAGTTAACCAGGGTCGTATAACAAGGTAGCAACTGTTCCAGCAACAGCAGTTCAGAAAGATGTGAAAAGATCTGTAAGTGGATGCCTTCTCTACAGATACACTGCTTTGAGGAATCTCTCTGTAGAGGACATTAAAATAATTGGAACCCGATTTCTTTATTTTTTTTTCTGATTTCTTTAGAATTGAGTAGTTTTCCAAGTTTATGTACTTTGTTAAAGAGTGAATGGTGCATGCTCAGCATAAAAGATTACACAGTGTAAAAAGAAAAGCACAAAAGAAAACTATTTTTTTCTTCAAATTATAGGATAACCGTAATGGACTGATCCTAACTGACAATGGTCTTAATTTTCTTAAAATGCAACCCTGTGTCTGTTTATATGTAAAAAAAACCCAGATAATGTGGCAGCAGTTTTACTATAAATAACCCCATTTCTAAGTGCCAAATAATGGGTGATGTGATGTCTCTCAAACATACACAGATTCAGCCTAGTTGGTTGTGTCCACAAGACTAAATGATAAGAACTGATATTTAACCAGATTCCTTTATACATTCATTCATTCAATAAATATTAAGTGCCAACTACATTCCAGGCACTGTTCTGGGCCCTGCAGAAACAACTCTGGGTAAAAGAAAGGCCTTTCTCTCATGAAGCTTATATTCTAAGGGAAGTAGACAAAAAGTAAACAAATAAATATGTAATTTACCAATTACGGGGGTCCTTGGGTTACAACACAGTTCCATTCCTATAACAGTGACATAACCTGAATTTTGGTGTAAGTTGAAACACATCCTAGCCTAAATCGCTTACCTATCTTAACACAGTTGTAAATTCATAATCTAGAACATAAAAACACAACTAGGCCACAGAAAAAGAAGAAGGACATAAATATACTGTATGGTACACTGTACTGTAGTAACAGAAAAAATGACAAAGCAACACAAATGGAACACTTGTGGGGTTTTTTGTTTGTTTGTGTTTGTTTTTTTTTACAGAGACAGAAAGAGGGATAGATAGGGACAGATAAGAACGGAGAGAGATGAGAAGCATCAATCATCAGTTTTTCATTGCGACATCTTAATTATTCATTGATTGCTTTCTCATATGTGCCTTGACTGCGGGCCTTCAGCAGACTGAGTAACCCCTTGCTTGAGCCAGTGACCTTGAGTCCAAGCTGGTGAGCTTTGCTCAAACCAGATGAGCCCGCGCTCAAGCTGGCGACCTCGGGGTCTCCAACCTGAGCCCTCCCGCATCCCAGTCCGACACTCTATCCACTGCGCCACCACCTGGTCAGGCACACTTGTGTTTTTAACAGTCCAAAATGGCATAGGTAAGTGTGCTGGGGGACGCCAACTCCCTCATATGTTACATTACTGCATATTCTTCCACCATGCACAACCAAACTAGGTTGCTCACATAATCTGTAAGTATGATACTAATGACGTAAGATGAAACACTCATATCTCAATTTTTTAAAGTTTTCATGGGAGTGAGTGTCATAAACTCAAAATGTATGTTGAGACTGTCATAACCCGGGAACCTCCTGTAGTGATAAATGCTGTGAGGAAAAAGGTAAAACAGTGCAAGAGTGATAAATGGAGAGGAGATGGAAGAGTGAATTTTTTTTAAATCAAGCATGTTCATAAAAGTGCTCTCTGCTTAAATGACATTTGAGCAAAGATACGGTCAAGACTACGGCATAATCAGAGGAAAGGTTGCTTTTAGTCATCATATTCTGCTAAGCCATGGAAAAGAATGGACCATTTCTGGATTTATCTTAAGAAGATTTTGAAAAAAACATTAAGTCTTAGTTAATTAAAAAATTCAGGCCAGGCCCTGGCCAGTTGGCTCAGCGGTAGAGCGTCGGCCTGGCATGCGGAGGACCCAGGTTCGATTCCCGGCCAGGGCACATAGGAGAAGCGCCCATTTGCTTCTCCACCCCCACCCACTCCTTCCTCTGTCTCTCTCTTCACCTCCCGCAGCCAAGGCTCCATTGGAGCAAAGATGGCCCGGGCGCTGGGGATGGCTCTTTGGCCTCTGCCCCAGGTGCTAGAGTGGCTCTGGTCGCGGCAGAGCGACGCCCCGAGGGGCAGAGTATCGCCCCCTGGTGGGCAGAGCTTCGCGCCTGGTGGGTGTGCCTGGTGGATCCCGGTCGGGCGCATGTGGGAGTCTGTCTGACTGTCTCTCCCCGTTTCCAGCTTCAGAAAAAAAAAAATTCAGGCCTGACCTGTGGTGACGCAGTGGATAAAGCATCAACCTGGAAACACTGAGGTTGCTGGTTCAAAACCCTGGCTTGCCTGGTCAAGGCACATATGGGAGTTGATGCTTCCTGCTCCTCCCTCTTCTCTTTCTCTCTCTCTCTCTCTCTCTCTCTCTCTCTCCCCCCCTCCTCTCTAAAGTGAATAAATTAAAAAAAAATTCAATTGGCTGGGATTCTTTCTAACCCTATTTCCTAGGCATTGCAGTGATAGGAAGACAACAATACACACACACACACACACACACACACACACACACACATACACATACATTCAAGGATTCTTAGTAATACATCCATAGACAACATGCTGTCCTGGAAAAAGGACAATTTTCAAAATCATTGAAAAGAGTGTGTAATTGGTGGATTCTACTTAGAATTCATCTTTAAGCAATTTTGAGTCATTTGGTTAATCTGCCCCCAGGTTTCTTTCACTCTATCTGTGAAAAATTATAACACTTGACCTTTGAATTGACCAAGTGGTTTAAATCAGATCCTAGATGAAAGAACTGGGCGCCTAAGAAATGCGTAAGAACAGGCTAATCTTATTGACCCACGTTCCATAGAATATTACTAATCGTGAAAAGTGGCACAGAGCAATGCAATAAACATAACATTTTATTTTGTTTCCCAGAAACAGAATTGTAACTTTTAGGGAGTTCAGGACAACAGTAGTGTAAACGCACTTTGGATTTATTGAAATGATTATTTTACTACATTGTTGTAGGCAGTTTCTCAGCTGGACTATTTGTTTCAAGTTTTTTATTCCAGCTAAAGATCAGGTCAACAGACAATAATAAGAGGGAGTACCATGTCTGGAATTTGATGCCCTAACTACAATAGCCAATCAAACATGCTATGCATATACTCATGATTTGTGAGATTAACTTCTCCCCTTGATCCAGTGGGGTGGGTCTAATGAGGTGGGCACAGTGGTGGGATTCAGCCAGTTCACACCAGTTCAGCAGAACCTATATCTAATTTTTTGTTGAGTTTGGCGAACCATTTGTTAAAATCGCACCTGTAATCAGGATTCTAAGGTGGGCAGCTGCCCAATGTGGAAATCACAAATTTACATCCTTACTCTTTTTTATGTTCATCTGCACAACAGCATATTCTAAGCGCCCGTAGTAGTAACATTCATTCCATCCACAGATGAGAAAAATTTGAAGGATCTATGCTTGTAATATTTATTTATTCATTTTATAAAACTCATTATACCTTTAATGAAATACTACATTTGAATTCCCTCACGTTTGTTACTTCAGTAAAAACAAACATACAACGTAAAGAGAAAAAGTGCCAAACAACCAGGGGGTGACAAGCTGTCATTGGAAATATCTTAAATAACAGTTTTATTACTTTTGTCAGGTATTATTTAATATTTTTTCATTAATATTTTAAAACTCTTTCTTATAACATAATCCAGCTTTGTGTACCTCTTTTATTCTTCTTAATTAAGTATTAAATGCATGAGATAATAGACTACCTTTCAGTATATTGCTTTTTTATACTTAAAATGGTCATTAGGGCAGAGAACCAGTTGTTAAATTATTTGAATCTCACCACTGGATGGGCACCAGGGAGTTTCCATTTAACATTCATTATAACAGTTTGGGAAACCTAGTACATATTTCATTGGATTTCCTTGAAATAGAATCAGTGGGACCTGCTGAGTTCTATTTTAAATTCACTTGTGTCTTATTCTTCCTTTTATCTCATGTCTACAGCATTAGGATTAGAAGAAAATTTCTGCATCCTGTCTGGTACTTAGCCACCACATCATGTGGTGGCTTTTCAATAATATATGAATGGACTAGTTTCTCATTTCTGTTAGTTATTTCAGAAGGCTTGTGGCATGAGAGCTACAGGGTACTCATTACTCTGCTTTTTTCCAAAAGTATTTTTAAGTTTTCCATGAACAAATCTAGCAAATAGAGCTTGGACCACTGTTGGACATCACCGTGCTATCCTTATTCCAAAACCTTTCTCAAGAAATTCATACTAATTTTACAGATGTGATGTCAGGCTTTCTCAAAATGGAAAGGTAAAATTTTGATCCATTAGAAACCCACTTTTAACATGGGCATGAACTCTACTGGAGCTAGTATTACAAAGACACCTGGAATGGATTGCACTGATCCTGATAGCTGAGAATTTTCTCTAAGCTGACAGGCCTTAGAGGAGAGTCAGCCAGCCTTGGCAGAATGAGCACACCTGACAGTTACTTGCTATTTCAGAGGCCCTCGTATGCTGACTAATCCTGGACAAAGTGTATTTGTCAGTTTGATCTTCAACACCAAGTGCAAAGTCAATGGGAAGCACTGACCCTAGTGCTCAGATGAGCATTTTGATAGAGTGAAAGTAATCAAATCTATATAAAAAAGTCTATAACTCAATGAGTATCAGTTTTAAATCTTTTTTTAAAATTTTATTTATTCATTTTAGAGAGGAGAGAGACAGAGAGGGAGAGAGAGAGGAGAGAGAGACAGAGAGAGAAGGTGGGGAGGAGCTGGAAGCATCAACTCCCATATGTGCCTTGACCAGGCAAGCCCAGGGTTTTGAACCGGCAACCTCAGCATTTCCAGGTCGACACTTTATCCACTGTGCCACCACAGGTCAGGCAATGAGTATCAGTTTTAAATAATACTTTGTACCTCCTTTTTAAAAATATACACAGCACTTTTTAGGATATGAGTTTATATAATCTAAATTACCATCTCCATTTCACAGAAGAGAAAATCCAAGGCTTAAGAAGTTAAGCGGTTAGCAAGGTTACACAGCTAGTAAATGTCAACTAGAACTAGACCCCAGGTACTCAGAGTTCAGATCTTCTGCTCTTCTCCCGCCAGTAATATCTTCCAATTCTTATGCCCTATAGATATATTTCCTCATTACCTCATTATATCAGTTACCTACTTGTTCTGTTCATGTTATTTTATCTTACACTAGATTTCTGATTTTCAGGTAGCTGATAGGCCAGGAATCCTAAAGAAATCTGAAAAATCCACAATGGATTCCCTGTTGAAGAAGATGGGAAAAAGATTTGTGGATAATAAAAATTACATTGCAGCACTTGTAGATCTAGGGTTTAAAGACTTCAAAAGACATTTAATTATCTCTTTCATTCCTTTTTAAGATTTAATTCAAATACTTTCTATTCTTTAAGATCCGTCCTGCTCATCCCAAATCATAGTGCAATCCTTCACATTTACTGTCTAGACCTTCTACCTACTTCTACCCACCTACTAGTTAGATCCTTAAATATTTACTTTCTATTGCACCCACTTGGCATTTTGTGATGAATGCCTTGGGTACCTCATATGTTATTGATTTGTGTTGTTATTATTATTTAATTTTCCATATATGGATTGCATCTCAACTAAAAGCTAAGCTTATAGAAAGAAAGCAAGGGCTATTATCTTAAACATTTTTTATTCTTTAGGTTTACAGTTGCCTTTAAGAGTATTTATAAGGGCTCTCCCTCTTGGGAGCATGCCCAAGCCCTCCACGTCTTCTCCCCTCACTCTCAGGTGTGTTACCTTTGCCTTTGTCTCTCCTAAGCCCCTAGGGTTCTTCTTCTGCCTCTGTAACTTGTTTCCCAGGCCTATGCACTCCAGCTGGCTCACTTCTACTAAGTCTATAACTTTCTAAATAAACTTTCTTATAACCTGAAATAAAATGTTGATAAAAATAGAACCAGGAAAAAATATGTTGTTACAGCTATGATAATTGGTTAACAACTCTATTTTGTTGGATAGTTATATGATCCAGAAATGCTAATGAAATACAAATAGATTAGTTCTGGAAAAGCTTTTGTTTCCTTTTAAGATGAACAGGGTGAAATAAAGTTGCTTACCCATTACTTTTTTTTCTTCCCTACCTGATATGGACATATGGCCTGGTCCCGTGGCAACCATTATGTAACATGAGGCAGGAAGCATTAGATTGAAAAGACAACAGCCAAGAACAGGAGGACAGAAAATAGAAAGAAAAATCCTGTGTTTGGCGAAATCAACGAGCAGTTGCACCAGTGCCAGGAGTCACCCTACACTGGTCTTCTTATTGATGAGATATTACATGTCTGTATTGGTTAAGCCATTTCTAACTGCAACTATATATATTGGGTTTTATACTGAATTTCAACTGCACATCTTTTTTGAGTTTCTTAATAGGCAAACAACAACAACAAAAAGAGATAATTAATCAGTTTTTATTTGTCATTGTCCTTGAGGAGAAACTATATCAGTTCCTTGAGGGAAGCACTGCTTTCTGTGGAACCTGGTTCAACAAATATCTCAGGTGTAATACCATAGAGAAACACTGAGTTATGATGGAAAATGTATTCAAATCATGTCTTCACATTGAATGCAAAATGAAATTTTATATGGTTGTTCCTGTAGCACCTTTTCATGTATACTGGTGATATACAAAATCCTAATTCACTGAAAACTATTATAGAAGAGATATAGGACTATATGGCATTAGTAGTTTTTTTATTGGACTTTGAAGTCACATAAACAATAAATTATATTTTTATGTCCTTATTTAAAGAATTTTTATCCATTTAGGTTGTCATACAATCAATGGAGAACAAAACATAATCCACCTATTATATAATTTAAAGTCTCACAATATAAACAAATCACTCTACTATGGAAACTTCCCAAAATATTGCTATGGAAGAAAGAGGTTTAAGGGTCTGAATTGATCTGCTTCACCAATCTTCTTTGATTCCATTCATTAAATCATTGCTTAACTTTTTCCCTAGTTAGATGAATTCTGAAGGTCATTTATAATTGGGTCTTCATCTATCAGACAAAACTAGCTGGCCCATTGCTGAATTAGGGAGAGAGGAAATACTGACTCAACCCATCTGAGCAGAGAGCAGCGTGGGCAGGGAGGGTCAACCTTAAACATCTTTTATTGCAAAATAGTTCCAAATCTCTTGAGACTGGACGAGTGGGAGATAATGGATTATTATGCTTCTAAAGTAGAAGCTAAGAGGACAGGAAAACAACACTTTGGTACGGAAAAGAAACGAGAGCCTGCCTTCTACAGAGGCCACCATTTAACCATTTTGGTATCTGTGAGGCAAACGGGTTTCTAAGCCTTAAGAATCTGCAATTATTAATACAAAACTGGAATTAATCTGAGGCTTGGCATTTTGTATTGGGAACAGAATTGGCCCTGCAATCCATAAGTGACTCACTGAGGAAATACTTGAGCATGTAGCACAATATGAGGGCAATATTTTAACAACAGAGAAACATGTATTACATGGGGAAGAATCATAAATGAAAGGAAAATAAATTAAGGAGTCAAGAAACCAGAGGGCGGTTCGCAGCAAGAGGCAGATACCATTACCCTGGAAGTGAAGCGCCAGCACTTTGGAAACAAAACATATGTGCTGGAATCATCAATGAACTTGAAATGAGACAAGAAATACCCAGCACCAGTTTGCCTTCACTTCCTTTTGTGCTTGCCGCATGCCAAATAGCTGAATATAAAGTGTCCTAATGGATGCAAGAGCATTTTACAAATTAAGTGCTCTGAAAATATAAGCCATTATCATCATTATTGGAGAAGAGGAGCCTACCATGTTACTCAGATTATGAAGTCTAATAGCCAAATAGTTTTCCCAGAAGGAAGCTATGAAACTCTAAATAAATTTTTTTAAAAAAACTTAATTTTTCAATCTTTAGTCTTGAATGAGGTTATAGCTTACCAATAAGATCCCTCTTTAACATCAAGAGTGTCAGAATAGTGGTAATTAGAAGGTGACTGTTTGTACTATTCTGCACTATTGTGGAGGAGCAAGAAGAGTCCATAGTGCTTAGGCTAGGGTCAGCAAACAAATAGTTTTGCCTTCCTCTATCCCATGTTCACAGCAGACATTGATAATTGATCCTGCCAGCTCTTCTAATCTCATCAGTGGCCTTAGAATTCTTGTTCACACAGCCTTCCAGGAAGCAACTGTCAATTAATAAGTACAATGAGCTGCAAACAGAATTGCTGAACTGCTGTCATAGCTCTAAGTGGTTCAGAGTGCTATTTCAGTTCTTCACCCAGCCTGAATGGCGCAGTGGCTCCAGCTCTGTGGAGCACACCAAAAAGAGAAACCCACTTAAGGAATAATAATCATGTCGACGACATCATCAATAGCAACTGTAATGATAATAAGATCTGCCATTTAGTTTGCCCTTACTATGTTCAGGAAGTTCTTTACATACTATTATTACCTCCATTTTATAGATGAGGAAACTGAGACAGAGAAAGTTAATAACTTGTCCAGACTCAAGATTTAAACCCAGTTCTTTGATTCTAGAGCCCACACTGTTAACTATACCATGAACAGAACCTGAGGTACAATCAGGGGCTTATACCATGGTCCATTATCCACATCCACGTCAGAACCTTTTGTGAAATGCAGAAGGAACCCTCTCCCTTCTTTCTTGAGGAAGTTGGTGGCTCTGGCTACTTCCTGAGAAGTCTACATTTGCTGGGAGTGTGCTATTACTCTAGACAGTGCAGAGAGAAAGCCAGTCATCTCAGACTTCAGAGTATTTATTTAAACTCAGCAAAGTTCACACAGTGTATACAAAAAGATTTTTGCAGGAAATGGAGATGTCATCTCTCTCTTTTATATGTACAGTCATTCCCCACCCTACCCCGACCCTAGGGCATGGCCACTGATCACAAAGCAGAGTGTGCACAGATCTCAGTCAGGGAACGCAGCGGGAACACCAATCAGACTTTCTGAGGTTTCAAGAGCTATTTTAATAAGTTTTCTCTTAGAAAATGAGAATTTTATACAGATACTAGATAATATTCTAGTCTTGATGACATCCGGGACACGATTTGAGTTTGGTCTTTCAGGAAGCGTCATTTATGGACATGGGAATGTGGTCAGGGGGAAAAACACATAAGGTTTTATGGTTTTCTAAGTCTTGCTTGTGGCAAATAAAGGCAAAATTGTGATACCCAGCTTCAAAGTGATGATACATCCTCCCTTATCACTAAAACCCAACATCTTCAGAATTTCCTGTTGTTTAACAAAGATTACTCAAAGTGTGATAACAAGATAGACGCAGAGAATAACCAATTATTAAATCATTCTCTTATTACTGTACTGAATCTTAGAAAGACCAGGTATATTTTTTTCCGATGAAGTGGGCAAAATTGTTTGGGGTGCCTTCTGTTCTTATTTGTGCCCTTCTTTTTTCTGTATGTTCCCCCTATCATTGCCCTGTACCCTAAAATACGCTCACAGATTCTCTGCTGCTTCTTATTCCTTTTTTTTTAAAATCTCTGCTTTAAAATTCCCATTAAAACTTGTCTTCACTAAGCCCCTTTCCCTTTAAGTCCTTCTCATTGCTAGAGGACCAATACATTAAATCTAGCCAAAATTTTAATCCAGCATTAATAGGAAAATAAATTGGAGTCAAGAGAAAGAGTTTCTGATTCTCACCTCAAAATCAAACTATTTAGGCAGGCAGTGAGTCCTCTGTTTTGAATAGGGGCAGCACCCACACTGAATTGAGGTGAACCGAGGTCTTTCAATATCCCCTTCTTGCACTGAATTTCATAAACGTAAGTGAGAAAAGAGATAAAACACACTCCCTACTGAAGCACATCCTGAACCACAGGCCCCAGGCATCCTGTACCTCCAACTGGAAATGATGCACACAGCTAACAAGCTAGGGCAAAGGTTACCAGACCTCACTAACCCCAAGTTGAAGGCAGCGTCCTTGTGTCTACGCAGTAGTTTGGAAAGCAATAGTTCTCATTGTGCAGGGAACATCTGTGACTTTAGTTGCAGTTGAGGCATTGAGAGGAACAATGACAAGGTCCTGCTAATGTCAGTACTTGAAAAAGAGCTTTGCTTGTTTTAAAAAGCTGCTGTCCTTTGTATTAAGCATCATTACTTCAAGTAACCAAGGTGATCTATATGTGTAATGATAGCCGGGTGCTTATAATTTTTTCTCCTGCTTCACGATCACATGAATGCAGTGAGCTGACCAGAACTATGCTCAGAAAAGTTATTACAGGAGACTTTTTCCTCTGCTCTTCTCCCCACTTTTTGTTCCTAATTTTGACTACTGTTTTTTGTCTTTGAGATCGTAAACATACAGTATGTATATACTATATATAAAGTCTTGATAAAGAACATCTTAATAGAAATTTAAAATATGCATGGACATTTACTCAGGAAGTGATCGTTATGCAACAAAAATGAGAAAGAAGTGGGGGTTTCAAGTAAAAGGAAGACTGTTTTTTGTATCAAACAGACTTAAATTCAATTTCCTTAATCCATTTCTATAACCAAGTATGAGCCCACAAACTTTGTGTTCTTTGTGGAAATACTGACATACCAGCTAAAGAACATATTTGTCGTGTTCTACTTTAAACCCTTGACAGTACAGGTGCTATTTCTGTTACCTGCAGAGAAAGTAAGTCCTCAAGTGGTTAATAGCCCTTTTTTCTTCAGCATTTACTATGTGCCTGGTGAGGAACTAAGCACTTTATATACAGTGACAAAACTTTTTTTTAAGAAGGTCCCGCTATTAACCTTGTTACAGAAAAGGAAGCAGATTCCCAGCCAGAAGACAGGGTGGAGCCAGAATTCCAATGCAGGCGTTTTGAGTTCATAGTCAATGCTCTGAGCTGCTAAGCACAGGTAGTGCCATGAAACCTGCAGTTCAACTCAGCCAAACCGCCTACAAGTCCCATTTTTGTCTCTTATTAAACGTGAGACTTTTGGTCAAGTTACTTCATCACTCTTTTCCAAAACAAGATTAATGCTCTCGTAGTATTGCTTCAGTTCTGCCTGCCTTTTTATATTTCATAATTTATTTTTGTGAGTATTATTTCTTCATATATATCTGAAGTGCTAAGAATAATTTTTGTCCTATTTTCTCTATTTTTAAAGATAACACCCAATAAAATGGACTTATTTCATGTACAGTGCTATGCATTTTAACATACATGTGGATTAATTTTTTTTTCTTTTTTTGTATTTTTCTGAAGCTGGAAACAGGGAGAGACAGTCAGACAGACTCCCGCATGCGCCCGACCGGGATCCACCCCGCACGTCCACTGGGGGCGACGCTCTGTCGCGACCAGAGCCACTCTAGCGCCTGGGGCAGCGGCCAAGGAGCCATCCCCAGCGCCCGGACCATCTTTGCTCCAATGGAGCCTCGGCTGCAGGAGGGGAAGAGAGAGACAGAGAGGAAGGAGAGGGGGAGGGGTGGAGAAGCAGATGGGCGCTTCTCCTGTGTGCCCTGGCCGGGAATCAAACCTGGGACTTCTGCAAGCCAGGCCGACGCTCTACCACTGAGCCAACCGGCCAGGGCCTGTGGATTCATTTAACCTTCACTACAATCGTGGTACAGGCTTGGTCCCTCATCATCACAATTCCCTGTGCTGCGTCCTTTGGAGTCACATCCCCCTCCTACCCTATTGCCCTGGAAACCATCGACCTTTTCACCATCATCTTAGTTTTGTCTTTTCTAGAATGTCATTTGATTGGAATCATACAGTATATAGCTTTTTGAGACAAGTTTCACTCAATATAATGCCTGTCACATTCATCCATGTGCTTGTATGTATCGTTAATTCATTCCTTTTTATTGCTGGGTACTATTTCATTTTACCACAATTTGTTTATCTGTTGACCTATTTGAAGGACATTTGGGTCATTTCCAGTTTTTGAGAATTATGAATAGAGCTGCTGTAAATATTCATGTACAGATTTTTATGTGATTATAATTTTCATTTTTCTAGGAGTGAAACTGCTGGATCATAATGTAAGTGTATGTTTAACAGTATAAGAAATTTACAAGCTGTTTTTTATAGTGGTTGTTCTATTTTCATTCCCACCAGCAATGTATGACAGTTCTGGTTGCTCTACATCTTTCTCAGCACTTGCTATTGCCAACACTTTTTATTTTAGTTGTTCTAATAGGTGTGGTGATATGATGGTTTTCCTTTCCATTTCTCTAACAGTTGATGGTGTTGAGCATCTTTTGTTTGCCATCTGTGCATCATGTTTGGTGAAGTAAAGATCAAGTTCTTTGCCAATTATTTAATTGAGTAGTTTATTTTCTTATAGGTGAGTTTTAAGAGTTCTTTATACATATATTCCAGATATAAGTCTTTTGACATATACAGTGTGTCCATGAAGTCATGGTGCACTTTTGACCGGTCACAGGAAAGCAACAAAAGATGACAGAAATGTGAAATATGCACCAAATAAAAGGAAAACTCTCCCAGTTTCATACCTATTCAGTGCAGTTCGATGTGGGCTCAGGCACAGATTTTTTAGGGCTCCTTAGGTAGCTATCCCGTATAGCCTCTACAGACTCGTCACTGACTGATGGCCTACCAGAACGGGGTTTCTCCACCAAACTGCCAGTTTCCTTCAACTGCTTATCCCACCAGGTAATGTTAGTCCTATGTGGTGGCGCTTCATTATAAACGCGCCCATATTCATTTGCACTTTGGTCACAAATTCAAATTTAGTGAGCCACAGAACACACTGAACTTTCCTCTGCACCATCCACATCTCGACTGGTATGGTCATGGGCTGCTCCGCTGTATACACGGTGTTACGTCATCATCTGCACATGCGCACATGCTGCCACCTCATCCTACAGAAACTGGGAGGGTTTTCCTTTTATTTGGTGAAGATTTCACATTTCTATCATCTTTTGTTGCTTTCCTGTGACCGGTCAAAAGTGCATCATGACTTTATGGACACATGGTATGTGACTTGCAAATATTTTTCATAGTAGATAGTTTGTTTTTTAATCTCATAACAATGTCTGTCACAGAGCAAAAGTTTTTAATGTTAATGAAGTCCAATTTATCTTTTTTTATTATTATTATAGTGTTGGTTAAATAGGTTTGTATATACGATGTATATGTTTGCTCGCCTTATAGTTTGCATTGGGTGTGGGAAACAGGCTGTAAGTTGGCAAAGTTCTTATAGCCTAAGGCTTAATTTTAAGACTAAGTCTTTCCCACCCTTTTAATACTAAGAACTTTTCAACATCCTTCTAATAATAAGATCTTCTCAAAACTAATTTTTCCCCACAGCCTTGACTATTGCGTGCGGGGGGATAGTGCACTCTTATGAGGAATCCCATTTATGCCTCAGATAAGTGGCTTTGTATGAGACTTTCTTATTTATATATTGGCTTAAAGGCTTTAATTTTCTACACTATAAAATAAAGCAGACCGGGGGTTCTCTCTCTTGGTTCCTGCCATCAGCATTGCAGAGGCCTCCCTGATCCCTTGCCCTCTATGGGAAAAGCAGAAAACCTTGGCTTTTCTTGTGGCTTGCCTGTCTTGGCAAGACACCAATAAACAGAATGGCCCACCATCCTCTGACTCCACTGTTTCTTTACCATCTGCCCAAGTTCAATGAGAACCTGCATGTGAATTGCCATGATGGCGGTCCCTGGCCATACATATAGATTATACTTTTTTGTGTCTTATCTCAGAATGTTTTTCCTAAGCCTAAGTCAGGAAGATTTTTTTTATGTCTTCTTTTAAAAGTTTTATCATTTTACATTTTAAACTTATTTGTCACTCATTTATATGTGCCAGGAGGTTTACGTTAAGCTTCTTTTTTTTTTTCTTTTTTACATATTGTTTCATCCTCAATTGTTGAAAAGACTATATTTTCTCTTTTAAATTGTATGTCCACTTTGGTCAAATGACAATTGACCATATTTGCATGCATCTTTTTTCTGAACTCTCTTTTCTGTTCTGTTGATCAATGTGTCTATCTCTTCACCAATACCATACTTTTTTTTTTTAAGTGAGAGGAAGGGCGATAGTGACACAGACTGTCACATGCCCTGACAGGAATCCACCACCAACCCCTGTCTTGGGATGATGCTCAAATCAACCAAGTTATTTTTACCGCCTGAGGCTGACACTTGGACCAATCAAGCCAATAGCTGTGAGAGGAGGAGAAGACAGAGAGGAAGGAAAGAAGAAGGAGAAGAGAAGCAGGTGGTTGCTTCTCGTGTGTGTCCTGACCAAGGATTGAACCTGAAATGTCCATACACCGGGCCAACACTATATCCACTGAACAACTGGCCAGGGCCTACCATACATATTAATTACTGTAGTTTTATAGTAAGTCAAAAGCAAGAAGTATAAATCCTCCAATTTTGTTCTTCTTTTTCAAAATTGTTTTGGCTAATCTAGTTCATTTCCTTTTTCATATAAATATTATAATCAGTGTCTGTATTTACAGAAAAAAATGCAAAGTGGGATTGCATTAAATCTATTGATCTGTTTGGGAGGAATTGACATCATAATTCTATTTGAGTCTTCCAAACCCTTGGAAACAATCCAAGAGAATCAGTAGAACACAGTATCTCTCTCTTCTTTCCTTTCTTTAAAAAAATTTTAATTTATTGTGTTGACATGGTTTCAAGTGTCCCACTCAATATAACACCCTCAGCCTCCCTCATCATGCTTCCCATGCCTCAGGCAAAGTCTCTCCATTCCCATTTCACCCACTTTGCTTCCCCGCCCCCTACCTCTTTTCCCTCTTTCCCTCTGGCACTTGCTGCCCTGTTATCTGTATCTATGTGTTATGTATCTATAATTTGGCTAATACCTTCACCTTCCTTGATCTCATCCCCTCCTTTTCCTTTCCTCTGACAGCTGTCCTCCTGTTCCTTGTGACCTTGCCTCTGTTATTCTTTTGTTTCTCAGTCTATTGTGTTCATTAGATTCCACATATAGTGAGATCACATGATATTTGTCTTTCTCTTCACAGCTTATTTCACTTAGCATAATAATCTCCAGGTCCATCCATGCTGTTGCAAAAGGTAAGATTTCCTTCTTTTTCATGGTTGTGCAGTATTCCATTGTGTGTAAGTACCATGGCGTTTTTATTCACTTGTCCACTGATGGACACTTAGGCTGTTTCCAGACCTTGGCTATTGTAAACAATGCTGCAATAAACATAGGAGTGCATATCTTTTTTTGTGTTAGTATATTGGGATTCTTGGTATATATTCCTAAATGTGGGATAGCTGGGTCATAAGGCAGTTTCACTTTTAA
The DNA here is from genome assembly GCF_036850995.1 of Saccopteryx leptura. Classification (NCBI taxonomy): domain Eukaryota; kingdom Metazoa; phylum Chordata; class Mammalia; order Chiroptera; family Emballonuridae; genus Saccopteryx; species Saccopteryx leptura. Next base: position 62,980,926 of record NC_089511.1, on the reverse strand, counting down.
TTTTTTGAGGAATCTCCATACTGTTGTCCACAGTGGCTGCACCAGTCTGCATTCCCACCAGCAGTGCAGGAGGGTTTCCTTTTCTCCACATCTTTGCCATACCTTCTTCTGTATTGATTTGTTCATGAGCGCCATTTACTGCCTATAATTACTTCCAAGATTTTTATAGTTTTGTGGCTTACATTTAAGTCTTTTCTCTATTTTGAGTTTCTATTTGTGAATGGTATAAGTTTGCAGTCTAATTTCATTCTTTTGCATATGGCAGTCCAATCTTTCCAAGTATGCTCTTACCTAGTTTGTCAAATATTAATTGACCTTAAAGGTGTGAGGTTTTTTTGGGGTTTTCTATTCTATTCCATTGATCTCTATTCCTGTTCTTATGCCACTACCAAGCTGTCTTGATTACAATGGCTTTGTAGCATAACTTGATATCAGGAAGTGTGATACCTCCCTCTTTGTTCTTCATTTTCAAGATTGCTGAGGCTATCCATGTTCTTTTTTGGTTCCATATACATTTTTAGAATATTTGTTTTAGAACTATGAAGTATGCCTTTGGTAGTTTAACTTGAATTGTGTTGAATCTATAGATTGCTTTGTGTAGTATGGACATTTTTTGTTAGTTTTTATGGGGTGGCATTAATAAATCAGAGTACATATGTTCAGAGACAACATCTCCAGATTATTTTGACATATTATTATGTTGCATACCCCTCACCCAAAGTCAAATTGTCTTCCGTCACCTTCTATCTGGTTTTCTTTGTGCTTCTCCCCTCCCCCACCCCCTCCCTCTCCTTCCTCTCCCCCCCATTACCATCACTTTCTTGTCCATGTTTCTGAGTCTCATTTTTATGTCCCATCTATATATGGATTCATATAGTTCTTAGTTTTTTCTGATTTACTTATTTCACTCAGTATGATGTTATCAAGGTCCATCGATGTTATTGTAAATGATCCTATGTCATTATTTCTTATGGCTGAATAGTATTCCATAGTATATATGTACTAAAGCTTTTTAATCCACTCGTCCACTGACAGACACTTGGCTGTTTCCAGATCTTCGCTATTGTGAACAATGCTGCCATAAACATGGGGGTACATTTCTCCTTTTGGAACAGTTCTATGGTGTTCTTAGGGTATATGCACAGCTAAAGACAATAAAAACAGAATAAAAAGACAAACTAGACAATGGGAGAACATATTCAACAATACATCTGATAAGGGGTTAATAACCAAAATTTATAAAGAACTTATAAAACTCAACATCAGGAAGACAAACAATCCAATAAAAAAATGGGCAAAAGAAATGAATAGACACTTCTCCAAAGAGGACATACAGATGGCCAATAGGCATATGAAAAAATGCTCAACATCACTAATCATTAGAGAAATGCAAATTAAAACCACAATGAGAAATCACACCAGTCAGAATGGCGCTCATCAACAAAACAACACAGAATAAGTGCTGGTGAGGATGTGGAGAAAAGGGAACCCTCCTGCACTGCTGGTGGGAATGCAGACTGGTGCAGCCACTGTGGACAACAGTATGGAGATTCCTCAAAAAATTAAAAATCGAACTGCCTTTTGACCCAGCTATCCCACTTTTAGGAATATACCCTAAGTATGGACATTTTAATGATCTTAATTCTTCTTATCCATGAACATGGTGTATGCTTCCACTTGTTTGTATCTTCTTTGATTTTCTTTTTCAATGTCTTATAATTTTCCAAGTACAAGTTTTTTACCTCCTTGGTTAAATTTGTTCCTATGTACTTTTTTTTTTATTGCAATAGTAAGACATATTTTATCACTTTATATTCATTTTGAAATATCCCCTAATTTTTGTGAGCAGTAAACATCAATTATGCCTTCATGAGTGTTATAATGTCTGCTTTAAACTGTCATACATATTTTATTTTATTTTATTTTATTTTTATGACAGGGAGACAAAGGGACAGATAGGGACAGACAGACAGGAAGGGAGAGAGATGAGAAACATCAGTTCTTTTTTGCCGCACCTTAGTTGTTCATTGACTCTGTTGCATATGTGCCTTGACCAGGGTCTACAGCAGAGTGAGTGACCCCTTGGTCAAGCCAGCCACCTTGAGTTCAAGCTGGTGAGCCTTGCTCAAACCAGATGAGCTCACGCTCAAGCTGGCGACCTCAGAGTTTCGAACCTGGGTCCTCTGCGTCTCAGTCCGATGCTCTGTCTACTGTACCACTGCCTAGTCAGGCTCAACTGTCATACATTTTTTAAAGAAATTAAGAAAAGAATCATCTGTGATATTAGTCGATTTTTACCATTTCTGTCGTTCTTCCTTTATTCCCGATATTCTACATGTACTCCTGGTATCATTTACTGTGTATTGAATAATTTCCTTAAACATTTTCTTAGACCAAGTCTGCTTGTGATAGGTCTGCTATTTTTATTTTTTTACATTGAGAAATGTTATTTTACTTTTAGTCTTGACAGTAAGGTACTCATTGGGTATAAAATATTTGTACTGGATATAATATTGATTTGACAATTGCTATTTTTTTTATCCATTTAAAATGTTGCAGTACTTTCTTTTGGCCTTTATGCTTTCTCATGGGAATTCTGCAATCATTTGTAGCCTTCTTCTTCTTTATGAAATGCATTGTTTTCCTCTGACAGTTTTCAGGACTATTCCTTGTCTCTAGTTTTTAACATTTTGATTTTGTTGTGTTTGGAGATAAATTTCCTTGAGTTTATTCTGTTTGGGATTCACTGAGTTTCTTGTATTTTAAGAAAAACATACACATATATATGTCTTTTGTCAATTTTAGAATGTTTTTTAGCAATTATTTTGTCAAATAATTTTATTCCTCCATGGTCTTTCTTCTCTCTTGCTGAAACTCTGATGATACAGCACTAATGATAGAACTTTTGGTGTTTTCCACAATTTCCTTAGGCTCTGTTCATTTTTAAAATGTCTGCTATTGAGTCCATCTAATGAATTTTTTTAGTTTGGACATTTTATTCTTCAGTTTTAAAATATCCATGTGGTTCTCCTTTATATCTTCCATTTCCTTGATGAGATATTCTATCTACTTTATTAATTTCACAAGCATTCACCCTTCTTTCAAATAATTCAATCTGTGTCATCTCGGATTTGGCATCTGTTCATTGCATTTTCCTTGAGAGTTAAGATTTCCCTGAGTTTTTGTTTGTCTCTTTGTTTCTGTTTTGGTCTATATTCTAGTTAACTCTGGATTAAATGCTAGACATTTAGAATACTGTGTGATGAGATTTGGAGTCTTATAAAATCCTGAGGGAAAGGACTTTCTTTTTTGTTTTAGCAGGCATGTGTCCAAGTTATGTTCAGGATATTCAGGCCATAGGTTCTGCCTTGCTTTCAGTTCAGTTTCCAAGGATTTTCAATGTTATTCAGATCAACTCGCATATGTACCACCCAGTGGCCAGTCTGAGACTGTGGCAGTGGTCTTTCCTGTCTGCTGGTCTTCTCATCCAATGGTATGCTTAGATCTATATATCTGCATATCAAAGGTAGACACAGCACTCAAATACAATGTTCTGAGATGACTCTTTTGATTTGCCACCTTTATATCCAATCTCACCAATATATATGTTTAACTCTCCGGGCTTCCAGTTAGAAAGTTGAATCTTTTATGTATGTATGTATGTATGTCCATTCCTCAGGGCATTTCTTGAGACTAGGGACAAATAGAAGGACAGAGAAAAAAGAAAAGCACTGCCACACCTTCATTGCTTAGGGTTCAGAACTGGAAAAAACGGGAGCAAAGACCAGCATGTTTCCCACTCTCTGACCCATGGAGTCTCCCTTTCTGTGCCTATTGAAGCCAAAATTTAGAGTTTCTCTTGGATCTCTTTCTGACAGATGTCAGTGTGCCTTTCAGATTTGAGACTGCCTTTGAGTTTAAGCTGTAAGACATTGGAAAAAAAAAACTGGTAAATTCACCACTGTTTTGGTTAAACTTTATATTCAGGATTAGTCCCTAGTTTGCATGCAGTAATTTACTTTTTAGAGATTTTTTTTTTTTTACAGAGACAGAGAGAGTCAGAGAGAGGGATAGATAGGGACAGACAGACAGGAATGGAGAGAGATGAGTAGCATCAATTATCAGTTTTTTGTTGTGACACCTTAGTTGATCATTGATTGCTTTCTCATATGTGCCTTGACTGTGGGCCTTCAGCAGACCAAGTAAGTCCTTGCTCGAGCCAGCGACCTTAAGTCCAAGCTGGTGAGCTTTGCTCAAACCAGATGAGCCTGTGCTCAAATTGGCGACCTCGAGGTCTCGAACCTGGGTCCTCGGCATCCCAGTCCAATGCTCTATCTACTGCGCCACCTCCTGGTCAGGCCTTTGTAGAGATTTTTCATTGCTGTTTCACTTAATCAGCCCAAGATTTATAGGTGCATTCAGTAGAATAGATAAGGTCAATTGTGCTTATTCCATCATCCTTAGAACCAGAACCCTGAGTCTTTTTAAAGTAATTTTTAAATGTGCTATTATTTTCATTTCATCCAGAGTGATTTTGTGGCTTAATTGTTTATTTCTTTTCCTGTCCTTCATTTTCTTAGAGGGTATGAATAAAAATAGTCTTTGTGTCAATTCTTCCACTAGAGCATGACCTTGGCTAAGTTACTTACTTAAACTCTCTGAATCAGTACTCTTAGCTATAATATAGGGGTCTGGGTCAGAGGTAACAAGAATTAGTTAGGAGGCTATTGCAGTAGTCCTAGAAAGAAATAATGGTGGCTCAGTTCAGTATAGTAGTGTTATAATAGTGTTCGTAACCTAGAGAGTCTGTTTGTCTTTTTTTATTCCATATTCACAATCTATCCATCCAGATGTTCAAGATGAACAAGCAGATGTGGTCAAAAGGTTAAAACAAAACAAAACAAAACAAAAACCCTGTTTTGGTTCTTTTTTCCTGCTTCCTCAAAACCAACTTTGATGTATGTTAAATTTTATTAAGAGGAACTGGGTTTGTTTACTCTAGAGAAGAGAAAGCTCAAGAGTGGGGCAGAAGAGGGTTAGAAACAGAATAGTTGTCTTCAAACAGCTAAGGAAACACTAAGAGATGAAACACTAAATGTGTGATAAGCAAGCAGGCACAAATAGAACTTAAGGAAAGACATAATAAGGAATCAATTTAGCTTAAAAACCAGATAAATTTTATAATTATTAGAGCTATCTAAAAGTGGAGTGGACAGTTTCAGACATGGGAGAATGTTGGTTGCTGTAGGTGTTCAAGCAGATGATTTTTCATGTTATTTTCAGGCTTAAGAATTATCATCATCTTTGTTTAGTGTTTGCTTATTATATATACTCAAGTTGCAGTGATATAGGGGGAATAAAACAGCAAACTTGTGGAAGATAATGATGCTTTTGAGAACAGATAAATTTTGGTACTTTTCTCCCTTACACTGGCTTTGTCTTATTCATTTTGTTTGTTCAAACAGAGTTGTGGAAGCAGTCTAATCAGTGGCAGCCATTTTGACTGAGAATTGATTCTACTCTGTCCTTCTACCCCCAAGTTTCTTTTTTCTTTTTCTTTTTTTGCATTTTTCTGAAGTAAGAAACAGGGAGGCAGGGAGGCAGACTCCTGCTTGCACTGGACAGGGATCCACTAGGCATGCCCACCAGGGGGTGATGCTCTGCCCATCTGGGGCATTACTCTGTTGCAGCAGGAGCCATTCTAGCGCCTGGGGCAGAGGCCATGGAGCTATTCTCAGCACCCGGGCCAACTTTGCTCCAATGGAGCCTTGGTTGTGGGAGGGGAAAAGAGAGATAGAGAAAAAGGAGAAGGGGAAGGGTGGAGAAGCAGATGGGAGCTTCTCCTGTGTGCCCTGGCCTGGAATCGTACTCGGGACTTCCACACACAGGGCTGACGCTCTACTGCTGAGCTAGCTGGCCAGGGCCCTACCCTCAAGTTCCTTAAAATACATGTTAAGTGATTACAAAAGTACCAGGCCCTGTGCTAAGTACTCTAGGTGCATTATCTCATTATATTTTCATAACAATATTTTGAGAAATCTATTATCATCATCATTTTGCAGATGAATAAAGAAGGCTATGAAATGTAATAATTTATCTGAGTTCACATGACAGTTATAATAGGCAGAACAATAGTCTTCCAAAGAGGTCTATGGCCTAGTCCCAGGAAGCTGTGATTATGTTTCCTTACATAGCAAAGGGACATTGAAGATGTAAGTAAGTTAAAGATTTTTAAATGAAACTATCATCTTTGACTATCCAGATTGCTCAAATATAATCACAGTATTCTTATAATATAAGAAGACAGGGAGGTCAGAGTCAGGGGTGCTGTAATTATAGAAGAAGAGTTAGAGAGAGATTTAAAGATGTTACATTGCTGGCTTTAAAGATAAAGTTAATATTATTTCCATTGAATAATATTAACTTGGTCTTTCATTATTTAAAAAACCTTAGACAACTTGATGAACTAAATAGTTCATTAAATCTAATTTCGCTATTCTTTGATTATAAAAGAGGTTGAAAAACAGAAATAATATGATTATAATAGAAACACTGCAAAAAGCAGTTAAATGTATTTTTTAAATAAAATCACTTTATATCCTTAAGTTTTGGGTATAAGAATTTCCAGATAATTTGCATAAAAGTGGCAACTGTATTTGTGTTATTTAAACTACCTGAATCTCTCCTCTCACTCTTCAATCAGACTAAAGTAAACATCTAAATCAAATTGTGACATCTTATTCTTTTTCTAATAATTCAAAATTGGTGCTCAGCAAAGAAATTTAGAACTGGGGGAAAACTCTTCCATTACCTGCATCAGAAAGGAAAAAGAATGCGTTTATAAAGAAAAAATAACAAGACAGAAGTGAAAGAGGTAAAACAAGAATGATGGCATTAACTTGGTTGTAAGGTCTGTGTAACCAGCAAAAAGTAAGCTTAGTTCAAGTCAACTGTCTCTTAGGACATTATATTAATAAGTATTCCTGGTCAGCTTTACTGCTATTACAGTTTAGTAATAGCCAGGAGCTCAATGAAGATAGTTATATGACTATGCACCATTTCTACAATGTAGCAATTCACCTGTACATAGTAATTGGTGCTATAATTAGTTTTGCCAATTTTCCCTAGAGAGAAATTGTTCTAGTATTATATCTACCTCAAATTATCTAGTTTCACTGCATGTCCCATCAGCATTAGTTAAAGAAATCTTTTTATTTTATTATTATTTTTTAAATTTTAAATTTTATTTAGAAAATTAACTTTAACAGGGTGACATTGATCAATAAGAGTACATAGGTTTCAGGTGAATATTTCTATAGCATTTGAACTGTTGATTATGTTGTATACCCATCACCCAAAGTCAAATCATTTTCTGTCACCTTATATTTGTCCCTCTTTACATTCTTCCCCCTCCCCCTGCCCCTCGCCCCTTCTCATTTATTCAAGTCCCCTTCACCATCCCTCACATCCCCTTCTCCCTCCCCCACATTTCCTTCCTTCTGGTAAGCAGTTCACTTTTATCTATGTTCATAAGTCTCAGTTTATATCCCATTTATGTGTGAAATCATACAGTTCTTAGCTTTTTCTGATTTACTTATTTCATACAGTATAATGTTCTCAGGGTCCATCCATGTTGTCATAAATGTCACTATGTCATTATTTCTTATAGTTGGGTAGTAGACCACTGTATATATGTACCACGGCTTCTTTATCCAATTCTTTATCAAGGGACACTTTGGTTGTTTCCGTGTCTTGACCACTGTGAATAGTGCTGCAATGAACACAAGTGTGCATGTGTCTTTACTTACCAATGTTTTCAAGTTTTGTGGGGTAGAAACCCAGTAAAGGGATTGCTGGGTCTTATGGTAATTCTATCCTTAATTTTTTGAGGAACCACAATATTTTCATAATGGTTGTACTAATTTGCATTCCTACCAGCAGTGAATAAAGGAGGAACCTCTTTTTAAAGAACAAATTTGATTGGCATTTTTTATATTCAACCAAAAAAAAAAAAAAAAAGAATAAAGGTAGAGGAAGAAGCAATGATCCAAATGACACAGGTTGTCTCCAGAAGTTGGAAAGGCAAGAAAGCAGATACTTTCTTAGAATGTCCTGAAGGAACGCACTCCTGCCATCACCTTAATTTCAGCTCAGTAAGATCCATACTGGACTTCTGACCTCTAGAATTGTAAGACACAAAATTTGTGTTATTTTAACATACTAAGTTTGTGGTGACTTGTTATAGCAGCAAGATGAAACTAATCTAACTAGGAAAGGCAGAGCTAAGATTTGAACTAAGTTGATATGAGCTCCAGAGCGCATGCGCCACAAGGCAATTTGCCTTTATGCTGTCTTTGGTTTAAGTGTCTTATATACAAAGACAGATCTGAGTCAGTCCATTGCCCACATGTTACAGATGGCATCCTCTCTGAAAACTTTATAGTCATTACGGCCATGAGCAGGAAGAGAAAGGCATTGTTAATAGTCATCTGCAATATATTGTAATAGACATATATTGTTAACAGTTAATATAGATTCAGAGTTGGAAGATGAATAGGACCAACAGTGTTATTTTATCTCATCTCTGCTTCTGAGGCTTGTCTTCCCTCCATAGTTTCCTTGTCAAGTGGTCATCCAGCCCTAACTGAACAACTCCAGTGACTGTAATTATGCATCTCCTACAGAAAGCCATGCCAGTTTAAAGCAACTCTATTTGTTAAGAATTTCTATTTTATTGATTTTAAATTCTCTTTATTGCCAGTATCATCAATGGAATAAGTTTTTATTGATTCTTATTTGGAAGGAATATTAAACTGGATGGTCTCTAAGGTCCTTTTTGACTCTTAGGATCCAAATTTGAGCCTTACGCAGGATATTAATACCAGTCTTTTAAGTTTGCTGTGAGGATTGGATATAATGTCCATAAAATATTCAGCATGTCAAGTAGCTTCTTAATGCTGTGGTGGTGATGATGCCAAAGCAAGAATAACTACAGCAGTTTCACAAATTTGAAAACAAATTTCTCATCTTTAGCAGTCTTTTAATCATAAGGCTGAATTTCTGTCCTTAAATTCTAGCGCCTTCATATGTCCATGACCTGAAATTGTGTCATGTACTCCACCCCCCTGTTCTTTAAATATCCTCCAGTTTGATTATATACCTCAAATTGTGATAAAGAAAACTAACTCTAGACCTCATTGTAAAATAACTTTGTTTTTTGTTTGCTTTCTTAATACTTAGTTAGGATAAGACTAGTTATAATGAAGTGGGTGGATTAGTGGATACTGAGTAATAATATAGGGCTACACAGACTATTGTAGAGAGGAGTTAGGGGACTAGGGGCTTCCTAAGGCAAGAGGAAGGCAGTAGTGATTTGAGTAAGGAGAGGATAGTAAGTAAGATCTAAATGGTGGAAAAGGTACAGAATGAATAAGTGGTAGGAATTCAAAGACAAATATCACTCGCTTCACAGTTTTGTCCTGGACATACAACTTCAGCCAGTATGAACATTACAACTGGCAGTGTCAAACTGACAAAACTGTTGTAAAATTTACTGGCATAGAAAGGAGAAGTTAAACCTTGCAATGGGAACATCTATTTTCATAGATTTTTTACTTGTTTAAAACAAATTTAAAAGAACTTGGCTCACAACTTAAACTACCTATAACATACTGTTCTGATTGATTGGGTCATCCCTTCTTTTGATAACCGAGAATTCTTCCATTTTCTCATTAGAACTTTAAGTACACTTAAACACAGTCGTTGACTCCAATCATATTCCAATCATATTTGAGATGGTACATGACTTCTCAAATATTCTTTAGTTAATCTTCCTATTAGGCCTTATTAATCATGAAATACTGGCTTCTACTACATTTATTATGGCCACTTGACAGTGTTCAGTAAGTCAAATCTTTTAGATAAAGTCAAGAATTGAATTTACTTTTGATTATGAACACTGTGCAATCATATTCATTGGAAGCGCCTCAAATTCTAACTAATGAGCTTCCATCAAGAAGTTAATACTCGTATAGTTAACTTGCACCACTAGACTCAAAATCCTTAATCAGACTTTCCCTTCCTTTGAATCTGGTTAGAGAAAAACACCTAGCCACCTTTTTGTACAGTATGGTTCTTCAACCATTATACTGACAGTATTAATAATTAGTAATTAGCTAAATCGACATCTATGGTAAAAATTATTTTATAAATGCCCATTATTTTTACAATAACTCACAAATCTAAAAATATCATCAATTATCTGTACCAAGAACATTTACAATGAAATGAAATGAACAGACTAAACTTGACTGAAATAGGGTTAATAGGGCTTAATTGTGGTGGGGAAAAAGCACTTGACATTTTCAAGTCATTGGCCAGAAAACTTAACAATTATTGAAATGAGCCTGGCACTTTGCCACATTCAGTGCTCTCTCTAGCTAAACCAGATATTCTAATCACCAATTATTTGCCAGGACAAAGAATAAAAATTAAGCATTCAAGAAAGAGATTTAAGAATACAGGTTTCCCTCACTATCTGAAAGTGTTCCTAAAAAACCTTTTGTAAGCTAAAATGGCATAAAACAAAGAAACAATTGCCACTAATTTATATAAAAAAAATTTTTAGTATCCCCAAATCCCCAAAATAACATACCAAGTAACACATAAAACCTAAAATAACACCAACATATAATAAAAGCAGGAATGCACAAAATAAATTAAGATAAATAAAGCACAGACGCTCTCAGGTATAGTTCAAAGCTATGATCGCCGGATGCTGAGATCCTGCGTGTAGTTCTCCAGGAAGGAGCTTGGTGGGGCCGCTCTAGCTGCTCAGGGAGAATGCTGCCTCTAAGATGCCCCTTGCAAACAAACTGAGTGCTATTTTTGCTTTTCACCTTTTTCTGTAAAAGTGAAAGTCATCTTCAGAGTTCTTGTGGTTAGTGCAAACAGGTACTAACATAGGTCCTTCTTAAAAGCAAAATGGTGTAACACAAACTTTCAAAAAGTGGGGATACATGTAATCAGTTCTGTGATTTGAACAAGTAATGTTCCAATGCTACCAAGGCATTTCTGTGCAAAACAGACCCTCTGGCAACTGAAATCATAAATCCAAGGCTGAGGCTGTTTCTCAGCAGCTTGCACATTTTGCCTTAAATGTATGGGGCTGGGAAAACAATACAAAAAGTGTGACAGAAGATGATCTGACTGGATGGTGGGCACACAGTGCATATACAGATCATGTGTCATAGGAATGTACATTTGAAATCTATATGATCTTAAGAACCAAAATGACTCCAATAAATTATTTTAAAAAGCATGATTGAACCTCCAATGTGTGCTGGGTCTTGTGCTAACTGCTAGCTAAATGCTACAGGAAATCTAAGAACTGTATTATTCAAGGAAGTTAGAAGCCTCTAGTTGGCCAGATCATTGGTGACCCTTAACATGTCATCTGTGTTAGGTGAGTACAATGACAAAACAAAATCATTGGCCAAGGAAATGTCAAGGGTTAATCTAAGTCAGTGTGCATCCAGGAAGCAAAGTTAGGGTAAATTGAAAGTATGAATCACAGTAACATTCATTACTTCATTTACTAAACACTAATTGCTGTACTGAACTGTGTCCCCTTCCCCCTCAAATTCATATGTTAAAGCCTTAACTCCTAATGGGATGGTATTTAGAGGTAGACCCTTGGGAAGTAACTAGGTTTAAATGAAGTCATGAGGGTGAGGCTCTCATGGTAGTATATAAGAAAAGATCAGAGAGCTTGCTCTTTTTTTCTGTGAATGCACAAAGAGGCCGTGTGAGTGCACAGCAAAATGGCAGCTGTCTATAAGCCAGAGAAGAGGCTTCAGAAAAAAACTACTTTGCCAGCATCTTAAACTTGGCCCTCTCATAACTGTGAGAAATAAATTGTGTTGTTTAAGCCACTCAGTCTATGGTATTTTGTTATGGCAGCCCAAATGGACTAAGATGCTCATTAAGAACCTACCATCTCCGAACACTGCACTAAGCATCAGGGAAGCAACAGTGAGTGGAACACAGTCTTTGTTCTCTAGAGTCGTGGAGACTGAGAACAAATAAGAATAGCCATGTAGGCCCTGGCCGGTTGGCTCAGCGGTAGAGCGTTGGCCTGGCGTGCAGGGGACCCGGGTTCAATTCCCAGCCAGGGCACATAGGAGAAGTGCCCATTTGCTTCTCCACCCCCCCCCCCTCCTTCCTCTCTGTCTCTCTCTTCCCCTCCCGCAGCCAAGGCTCCATTGGAGCAAAGATGGCCCGGGCGCTGGGGATGGCTCCTTGGCCTCTGCCCCAGGCGCTAGGGTGGCTCTGGTCGCGGCAGACCGACACCCCGGAGGGGCAGAGCATTGCCCCCTGGTGGGCAGAGCGTCACCCCTGGTGGGCGTGCCGGGTGGATCCCGGTCGGTGCATGCAGGAGTCTGTCTGACTGTCTCTCCCCGTTTCCAGCTTCAGGAAGAAAAAAAAAAGAATAGCCATGTACTAACTACCATAATAGGGGGAATTCAGGGGAGCTCATTACTGTTGAGATAGGCCAGGGAAACCCTTCTGAAAGAAAGAAGACATTTAAGTAGGATCCTGAAGGATGAGCAGAGTTTCTGTGGTGCTCAAGGGATTTGAATGAGGTGAGAACACTCTAGGCGCAGGGAGCTGTCTCTGAGGAGTGCACTGGGACAGGAAGGCAACAGCAGGCACTGTGTTTCATTGTTTCAAGGCCACACAATTTTTCATGTCTTATCATCTTAGAAGTTGAGATGTATCTTACAATTTATGACAAGTTATAGTTTAGTTGACAGTGTTCTCCACCCCCTTTCTTAGTAGAACATAAAATAATGGTCTGTCTTACAACCAGTGGTGCATTAGATTTGATGAAATGTGTGTTTTTAGCTTGAGCACCCAGAGACATGGCAAAGAGAAAGATCAGAAAAGCATAGAGCCTATATCTACAAGGGTTTTGTTCTTTGTCTTCTGAGAACTAGAGTTCCTTTGAAAGGTTTTAAGCAGACCTGTGTATGATCATTTCTCTGGCAAGAAGGCCAATTAGAAAGCCAGTGACATAAACTGTTCTGGCAAGAATTAAGTGATCTTCAATAGAGAGAAAAGTTTCAAGAACTGTTTGGGAGGCTGGATCGATAGAGATTGGTGATACACTGAAGGAAGGGCCTGGGGTAGGATGTTTGGGATGACTCCCTGGCTTCTGGCCTGCAGAATTTGAAGGATGGACATGTCCATCTTCAAGATAGGCTATAGGAAATGAAGAACAGGCCAAAGGGAAGAGGAGGAAGCCGTGGGGGTTGTGACACTTGCAGGAATTATAGATGGAGAGTCTCAGCTGGTTTTTAAAATGTGGGCCTGAAGCTAGGAAAAAGAAAAAAAACACATGCAGAAGCTAATACTTTGAGGATTTCTAATAGAATATACAAATTTTAGCAGCAAACATGGGCATGGTTAAGCTTGTCCAGGAAGAGAATACTAAATATATTGAATGAGAAAAAGAAAAGGCTGCTGATGAAATCTGGAGAAATCCAGTATGAAAGAAGCGAATAGAGAAAAGGTAGATTGCCCTTTGCCCTCTGTGTGCTCCATTTTGGATACACAAAAAAGACTGCAGACAGCACCACTTCCAGGAAATTGCCCTGGACATTTCTCTGTTTCCTTTACATCAGTTTGATTTTTCTTTCAATCTCCTAGTTTATAAATTACTGGTTCAGTATCACAGTTTTAGTAGTAAGATAGGGACAGAAAATAGAGCAAAACAAAAACCAAAAGGATCTTTAAAGGTAATGTCAAAGGGTCAAGCAGCAATGTCAATGTGAGAGGTCAAGAACAGTTCAAGGGAAAATGCCAGCAAACAAAGGTGGAAGATTCATGAACTTGTGATGCCTAAAGATAAATTATTTTAATTCCTGAGCAGAACCCATTGGCAGATTGAAAGGAATAACCATTTACTTGGCTTTATTCCAGAAGTCAGCACTACACCCATCATGTTGTTGAATAAATAGGTGAACTCAGTAACTTCAATGTCTTTGTTTGAAATTCTCTAAGACAGTAAGTCCTAAAAGTTCTCATGCAAGGAAACAAATATTTTTTTTGTAACTATATGAGGTTATGGGTGTCAACTACACTTATTATGATAATCGTTTTATAATATATATCTGTCAGATTTTATGCTATATGCCTTAAACTTACACAATGTTTTATGTCAATTATATTTCAGTAAAACTGAAAAACAAGCGTCCTTCTCACTTTAATTTTGCTCATTTTTATTTCAGTTTTCCATGTAGTATAATATAATAGGAAGTATAATATAATAATGACTTCAGAACCAGAAAGATCTGGGTTCAGATGTTGCCTGTGCTACATAGTAGCAGTGGGACATTGGGAAAATTAGTCACTTTAAATCTCAAAATTGTCATCTGCAAAAGGAAGAAACCTACTTCACATGGTTGTTTAAAATGAATGCTCAATATTTAGAGATTATTACCATTAATATTTGAATTCAAATAAAATCACATTAAAGACAATGTTCAAATCCGTGGAGCTTCCCTTCTTACAATCACTTCTGTACACAGCAGATCCCATCCCTCCCTAGTGCCGTGTTTAGGAAACTGTTGGTTTTCCATAGATGGTATTTATGAGCTATGGAGGATAAAAGATGTATAACCCTCCCCCTTTCTGCCCTCAAGGAATTTATATTCTATTAAGAGATAAAATACATAACATTAAAAAATAATCAAAAAACAGCCTGCCCAGTGGTGGTGCCTGGCAGGCTGAGAAACCAGGTTCAAAACCCCAAGGTCACCGGCTTGAGCGTGGGTTTGCGGGCTTGAGCGTGGGATCATAGACATAACCCCAAGGTCACCGGCTTGAGCGTGGGTTTGCGGGCTTGAGCGTGGGATCATAGACATAACTCCAAGGTCACTGGCTTAAGCCTAAAGGTCGCTGGCTTGAAGCCCAATGTCGCTGACTTGAGCCCAAGGTCACTGGCTTGGGAGAAGGGTCACCAGCTCGACTGAAGCCCCCTAGTCAAGGCACATTTGAAAAAGCAATCAATGAACAACTAAGGTGCTGCAACAAAGAGTTGATGCTTCTCATCTCTCTTCTTTCCTGTCCATCTCTCTCTCTCTCTTGTTAAAAAATTTTTAAATCAATAAACAAAGCTCTAGTTATCTCTATATTGACAAGTACATGAATGCATAGAAAAATACATAGAAAGACATAAATCAAACAAGTAACTAATTATTTTAGAGTGAAACGTGTTATTAGGAGTGTTTATTGTACTGTCCAAATTTTATAGAATGAGAATGGATTTAAAAATTAAATAGAATGAGAGGACCAGAAAAAAAAAAGTTAAATGTAGCAGCATAAAAAAAGAGAGGTCCTTTTAGCCAATGCCAAAGGCACTGTTGATCAGAATAGCAGTAGGAATAGGAACAGTGACGGACAGGTGGGACTGCCCAAATGAGTTTAAGAGATAATGAAGACAGCAGTGTGTAAACAGGCCATTTGAGTAAAGGCAGAGTGGGAGAGAAAGTTGGTGAACTAAACTGATGCCAAGTTATAAAGGGGCTATGCCAAGCTAAAATATTTGGATTTTCAGTGCCCAAGCTAGGCACATTCCAGAACTGTCATGAAGCCTTCAGTCTCTCTCCTGCACTGCATAATTAATACAGAATTCCAATCAGATCTGAAACAATTTCAGCTAAGCTATCAGGGCTAGTCACAAGCAAAAAATGTCCAGCCTCAGCATGTTGCCCTGTGAGTCCACAGGCACGGACATTTCTTAAGCAGAGGAAAAATGTGTATTTGGAATAATAGTCTATAGAAACAAAGAGAGTGCTCCAGTGAGGGCATTGTTGTGAGGTAAACACAGCTTTGTTTAAAGTTTCTCTTTCCCTCACACCTGTTATGCTGTGAAGGAGACTTTGTCGTGTTTGTCTTGTCTGATCCATCCCCCCCTCATTCATTCTGCCTTAAGTGTAGCAGCTTCAAGGGTTAGAGTAAAGGCACAGACTAGAGTAAGTTCCAGATTCTGTGTGACGTGGACCAACTCAGCCTGAGCCATTTAATGTTCATTCCAAAGGTGAGACAAATTTCTGTTTTTTAAAGATGACAATAGGTCTGACCAGGCGGTGGCGCAGTGGATAGAGCATCAGACTGGGATGCAGAAGACCCAGGTTCGAGACCCTGAGGTTGCCAGTTTGAGTGCAGGCTCATCTGGTTTGAGCAAAAAGCTTGCCAGCTTGGACCCAAGGTCGCTGGCTCAAGCAAGGGGCTACTTGGTCTGCTGAAGGCCCACAGTCAAGGCACATATGAGAAAGCAATCAATGAACAACTAGCAGGCGTCCCCAAACTACAGCCCGCGGGCCGCATGCGGCCCCCTGAGGCCATTTATCCAGCCCCCGCTGCACTTCCAGAAGGAGCACCTCTTTCATTGGTGGTCAGTGAGAGGAGCACTGTCTGTGGCGGCCCTCCAGTGGTCTGAGGGACAATGAACTGGCCCCCTGTGTAAAAAGTTTGGGGACCCCTGAAGGTGTCGCAATGCGCAATGAAAAACTAATGATTGATGCTTCTCATCTCTCCGTTCCTGTCTGTCTGTCCCTGTCTATCTCTCACTCTGACTCTCTCTCTGTCTCTGTAAAGATGACAATAGGTCACCTATACTCAATGTGAATAAACCATCACAATTCACTTCCATCTCTTTGTGTCTAAAGTGCTTTGTGTAAAAATTGCTTGTGTTGAATATTTCTTTTATTACTTCTCTACATAAAACTGTATTCTTACTGTCTCAAATAATTCATAGTACTCATATTTGAAATCTTTGAGTTTTCCATATTAACACTTAATTTCCTGAGAAGTAGAGCATTTTTATTTTACACTGAGGTTTGTCAAACACATCTTTTTCTGGCTCAGCCACAAGCATTAGAGGATGTCTCTGACAAGCCACCTCAGCTAGGTGTCACGATTGCATGAGACCAGAGACATGTAGTGCCACTGCAATGGTCCCAGATATTGTGGTTTGTTTCCTAGATTAGACAAAAGGTCACTAGGAAAAACAAAAATAACACGAAACATGGACTGGCTCCAACAAGAAAATGTAAATGAGATGTGTTCTGTGAGAGACTGACTGCAGTGAGGGCTTGCTACTTCCCTAAATGTCAGGATTTCTGCAACTCCAGGTTGCTCCTCATTCTCTCTCTCTCTTTATTTTATACTAATTTATATAGTGCCTAACTATGAGCCAGACACTGTCCTAAGCATTATATATACATCTGCATAATCTAACAGGATAGGCACTATTATTATCCACATTTTAGAAATGGAGACACTGAGGCACAGAGTACCACGTGACATGTCCAAGGTCACATAGACTAGTTAGTGTCAAAAGCATCTTTCAGATCCTGACAGTCTGAGTCCAGAATCCATGGGTTTGGCTACAATATTATCCTACTGCTTTAATTTTATACAATGAGACCATGTTTATTTTGAGTTCCTTTTATCTTCCTCCGTAGCTATTGCCTTTTCAGGCTACAGTCTGCTCACTTGTTAGTAATCTAGTTCTTTTCAGTTCTTTCAGTAATCTCCACAACTGCTGCCTCAGTCTCTCTTCCCTGAGGCTCCTTCTCTGGGTATATGTTCATATGACCTCATTTTTTTTTACAGAGTCAGAGAGAGAGATAGATAGGGACAGACTGAAAGAGAGAGATGAGAAGCATCAATTCTTTGTTGCAGCACCTTAGTTGTTCATTGACTGATTTCTCATCTGTGCCTTGACCAGGAGACTACAGCAGACTGAGTGACCCCTTGCTCAAGCCAGCGACCTTGGGTTCAAGCTAGTGAGCTTTGCTCAAACCAGATGAGTCCATGCTCAAGCTGGCAACCTCAGGGCTTCAAACTTGGGTTTGCATCACAGTCCGACGCTCTATCCATTGCGCCTCCGCCTGGTCAGGCGACCTCCATTCTTAAAAAGCAAAATCATTTAGGGGCAATAAAGCTCTCATCCTCTCTCTTTCCTTTCTTCACCACCAAATTTCTTGGAATAGTCATCTGAATTATTCTTTATGGGCACCTGAGCACCTTGCAGTCAGGTTTCCATTCCAAGGTTTTACTGTAACCACTTTCTCAGAAGCTACCTAAGGCTTTGTGATCACCACCATCTGGTGGCTTTTCCACAGAGCTTTTCCAAACTTCTCTGCTGTGTTTGACTCTGTGGACCATGCCATCTTTGAAAGTCCCTGCTCCCTTGAGGGCTACAACAGGGTGACCTCTTGCTCATGCTCCTTCCTCTCCACCTACTCTTCTCCTGTTTCCTGTGCTAACCTGGCACTCCAGGCTCCTTTGCCCATCAGTGGGTGTTCTCCAAGAGCCAGTTCTTGGCTCTCTCCTCCTGTTTGCTGTGCTTGCATCCCTTAATAATCTTGTCCACACCCACAACTTAACTTATCACCTCCCTTGACATCTCTATTTCTAGTTCTAGCCTCCTCTGACATCGGGATCTGCATTTCCCACTGTCAGACATGTTGCAAACCCAGGTACATCCACCAGAACTCTCATTTCACCAGGTGGGGCTTCACTAACTGCCCATTGAGCATCTGGAATAAACACCTCTAGGATCAGTGCAATTATAATCCTGCCTGCACGAACTATCAGTTACAAAATAGTGATTAATTGCTCAGAGCTCAGTGAATGTTAAAAAAAATTAACAAGCAATATGAAGTGTAAACATGAATCAGATGGAGAAACAAAGAACAGTCATATTTTATGTTGGCTGCATAATGACTAACCAGGACATACTTTCATGTACTGCTGATGTAGTCATTCCTTTCCCTGTCAATAGTTTCAAAAGAACCACCATATTTTACCCTCTTCTGTAAATTCCAGTCTCTTAGATTATTCTTTCTGTGGCCCCCTGGGATTTCTGAAGATGAAAATTTAGGGGCTCCTCCCTTCCAAACATCATATTTAAGACTTTCACCCCTCTTTTTTTGATTAAGATCATGCACAATGGGTCAGAATCTTTACTCTGGCAATAAAATGAGGTTAGCAGCAAACCAAAAAAAAAAAAAAAAAAAAAAAAAAAACAACTGGAAAGCGTTGAGAATTGTCTCTTTTAGCACAATCAAAGCCATGGAATACAACTGGAAAGTGATCTTTAGGCAAAGAAACTCCTCCAGAACAAATAGCTGTTTAATCTCTTTGTTAAGATCTCAGACTGGACAGTACAAGTCCTTCCTTGGTAACTCATTCCTGCAATTAACAATTAACAATGATTACAGACTCTTATAACTAAAAGTTTAGAGGCATAAAATTGCCTACATAAATATTCAAGGCCCTGGCCAGTTAGCTCAGTGGGTAAAGAGCGACGTCCTGAACTGACAAGGTCGCGAGTTTCATCCTCAGTCAGGGCACACATGGGAAGCAATGAAGGAACACATGACTGAGTAGAACAAGAAATGAATGCTTCCCTTGCCCCTCCCCTCTCTTTTCCCTTCTTCTCTCTGTCTCTCTAAAAATCAATGAAAATTAAGCCCTGGCCGGATAGCTAAGTTAGTTGGAGAGTCGTTCCAGAGTCTGAGGATTGACAGTTCGATTCCCTGGTTTGATTTCCCGGTCAGGGCACATACAGGAGCAGTTTGATGTCCCCCTCCCTCTCCTCCTGCCTCTCTAACAAAAAACAAAAAAACACAAAACAACAAAAAAGAAAGGAATACTTTTATTTATTCATTTTTAAAGAGGAGAGAGAGACAGAGAGGGAGAGAGAGGAGAGAGAGACAGAGAGAGAGAAGGGGGGAGGAGCTGGAAGTATCAACTCCCATATGTGCCTTGACCAGGCAAGCCCAGGGTTTCAAACCAGCGACCTCAGCATTTCCAGATCGACACTTTATCCACTGCGCCACCACAGGTCAGGCCAAGAAAGGAATACTTAAATGTGCTTTGGTCTCATGTCCAAAGGATCTGTTTCTGTTTCTGCACCATGGAGCCAAGCTGGCCTTCTTGGTCTCCCCTTGATTAAACAAAGAATGATGTGGGCGTGGTCTAATGAAGCTCTAACCCCAACCTAGTTCAGGGAGGAAAGCATCCTGAGGGCAGTGTGACTCATGAGTTCTGACACCTAGGGAGTCCATTAAATAAGTGAGTGATTGAGCAAGAACACAATGAAAGAGGAGCAGGGCAGGAAGGGGCTCAGGAATAAGTCAGATTATTAATTGCTATCCTGATGGGCATTGGACCTACCAGGACACTAAAGAGGTTAATAAGTGACTGGATGGGGATATCATGGTCAGTAAATGGAGATTCTCAAGTGAGCAGGCTCTAATTAACCTTTAAATATATCTCTTCATGGAGTCATTCTTTGTAGCACAAGAAACTTGTCCCCAGGCATTCCACCACTGTGGAGAGAACCGGGCCATGCATTGCCCTGCCTCTAATTACTGCCAACCTATTTGGATGTGGATTTTTTTGTTCATACTGCTTTTGCCATGAGACAGAGCCTTTGCCAGGGAAATCAGTGGGGGAGCTCCCATAGCACCTTGATAGAAATCTTCATCTCATTTGGTCAGTGTCCAACAAAGTTCTTGGCTATCCTCACTTTTGTGGTTAAAAGTGTAAATCACTCTATAGTTTTTCCTGTTAGCTGGCTTTCTTTACTCTTCTCTCTCTTTATATGTACTTAACTGTTTTCCTCCTAGTTAACTGTAATGTCTTCCAACTTTCTATACATGCCTCTCTGAACAAGATTGCCCACGGTGCACGTGCTGTGCCCATAATGAGCATTCAACAAATATTTTTTGAATGAAAGAAAGAATGAATGAATACCATAATCATATCACCCATTCTGTCAACACCCCCATCTACTTTTTCAGCCAGAGTTAGATCAATCCCTCATCTTCGGCTAGCCTTCCACAGGGAGGGCATGGGTTCTAAATCTCTGTAGAAATAATGGAGATTTTTTTTATTTCTTTTTGCCCCCAAGCCAACATTCAGAAAACTCACGATAAAAGATAACAGGCCCTTTCCTAGACTCTATCTACTACGGTCAGTTCCAGGGAACAGAGCTACCCCACCCTCTGGACTGCCCGAGTGTGTCTCTCCAAGAGGACATCAAGTCAGGTTGGTGGTTCTTGGTTCTCACCCTCCAGAGGTCTGGATTAACCTCCTCATTCACATATATGTGTCCTGCTTTTCTCAACAACATACAGGTGCAGATCATGGAGGAAAGTTACAAGAAATAAGCATGCTCAATTCCCAGCCAGGGCACACAGGAGAAGCGCCCCTCTGCTTCTCCACACTTCCCTCTCTCCTTCTTCTCTTTCTCTCTCTTCCTCTCCAGCAGTCAAGGCTCCATTGGAGAAAAGTTGGCTTGGGCAGTGAGGATGGCTCCATGGTTACCACCTCAGGCTTTAGAATGGCTCCAGTTGCAATGGAGCAACGCTGTAGATGGGCAGAGCATCGCCCCCTGGTGGGCTTGGCAAGTGGATCTCAGTCAGGCAAATGCGGGAGTCTGTCTCTCTGTCTCTCTGCCTCCAAGAGGCTTCTCACTTCAGAAAAATTAGAAATAAAGAAGAAAAGAAATAAGCATGCGAGATAGTTAACAATTTTAGATGGAGTTTCCCATGACTCACCAGCATGAAGTTGAAGGGTAAACACTGGATTATGGCTGGGGGTCATCCCTTGGGATCAGTAGCCACTAGTTCTGACCACTGGCCAAGGCTCCTACTAGACTCCAGTAGAGCACCTGAACTCTGAGCTCCCTCATCTGTCACTGTTTCTTCTTCTATGAAATGGGCATAAATATAATTTTCCCACTAAAACATAAGATTTCTATGAAAACAAAAATGACACAAAAATCAGAGCCTAGTATAATTGAAGCAACAGAGGTCTGTAGAAGGAAAATTATTTCCCCAAATTTCTACAGCTTTATTCACAATCCCAGCCAACCTAAACTCTTGGCCTCAATTATTCTACTTTGAGGACCCCAGAATCCCACCAGCTTCCACTGTTCCAAACTATAGGTGAAAACACTGGGAAAATGATGATGTGCTGGGTTTGATGTATTATTATTCTCATCTATATAAGGTTGTTGTTGGGCATTTTTTTGTATTTTTCTGAAGTGAGAAGCGGGGGTGGGGGTGGGGGGGTGGGAGACAGACTCCTGCATGCGCGAGACCAGGGTGCACCCAGCACGCCCACCAGGGGGAGATGCTCAGCCCCTCTGGGGATTGCTTCGCTGCAATCGGAGCCATTCTAGCACCTCAGGTGGAGGCCATCGAACCATCCTCAGCACCCAGGCCAACTTTGCTCCAATGGCGCCGTGGGAGGGGAAAAAAGAGACAGAGAGAAAGGAGAGGGGGAAAGGTGGAGAAGCAGATGGGTGTTTTTCTTGTGTGCACTGGTTGGGAATCGAACCCCAGACTTCCACACACTGGGCTGACGCTCTACCACTGAGCCAACTAGCCAGGGCCATATAAGGGTTGTTGTGAGTTCTTTTCCTATAGTATTATAACTGCATTATATGCTCTTACCTTATTTCTTTAAAAATAGAAAGGTCAAATACTTTTCACTAAAAAACCTGGTTTTTATGTTTCCTGCTTTATTTCTGTGAAGCATGTTTTCTCCCTCCATAGCTCCACCTGTGTGTAGATACTATAATTTCAAGGAGACTCTAACTATTTAAAAATAGAAATGACTGCCTACCTTCTTCCCTAACCTCCCAAATCCTTCATAGACTTTGGCCTGAGTCCATTGAATAAGTGGGCAAAGAGTAACGGTAGAATTCTTGCTGGGAGCTGTGCAGGATGATCCAAGGGGGGAAATATCTTCCAGCAGTTACTCTGGGCCTTGCACAATTATTAAAATAAAAAAAATGGGGGAGACAAAACATCTGGGGATGATAAGGAGGAAATAAGCAAATTTGGATATTAAAAAGAAATACTGTTGTCCAGAAAGGAGCATAGCACTTCAAAACAGATGTTTTGGTTTGAAAATTTCCAGAATGGAACAAATGAGAGGGAGAAGTAAGACCAAGACCAGGAGCATAGTAGGAACATCATAAAAAACCCCTCTGGGGCCCTGGCCGGTTGGCTCAGTGGTAGAGCGTCGGCCTGGCGTGCAGAAGTCCCGGGTTCAATTCCCGGCCAGGGCACACAGGAGAAGCGCCCATCTGCTTCTCCACCCCTCCCCCTCTCCTTCCTCTCTGTCTCTCTCTTCCCCTCCCGCAGCGAGGCTCCAATGGAAAAAGGATGGCCGGAGCGCTGGGGATGGCTCCTTGGCCTCTGCCCCAGGCGCTGAAGTGGCTCTGGTTGCAACAGAGCGACGCCCCGGAGGGGCAGAGCATCGCCCCCTGGTGGGCAGAGCGTCGCCCCCTGGTGGGCGTGCCGGGTGGATCCCGGTCGGGCGCATGCGGGAGTCTGTCTGACTGTCTCTCCCCGTTTCCAGCTACATAAAAAAAAAAATACAAAAACCCCTCTGGCCCTCAAAGAGTTAATGTGTAATGAAACTTGCTCAGATCTTCATCTTTCACTTCCAAAGTCAATCCCTTCAAAACATGTTCATTTGATCACACCACATCTCCAAGTGCAAGGTGACATGTGCTTACTGGCCAACTCCCGGAAAAAAAGCACATCTGTGGAAAACATCAAATCAAAGGCAAATCTCCTTTGATAGAAAAACGATTCTGGGTAGGGGAGAAAAGGGAAGAGCTGATGGAACCAGCAGCGTCCAATGGAATGGCTAAATTACAAACACAACTGATAGTCCAAGTGGGAGATCCAATAGCAGGAAAAGAGATTGCTTCTTTCCTGCTTCTTTCCATTATCTAAACTGGGAGTCAGGTGTGTGTACTGAAGTAAAAGTTGAGAAAGTCACAGACCAAAGTGTCACTGAAGATAGGATCATACAGAGCTTCAACATCACCTACAGCTGGTGCAGATATCACTGTTCTCAGCAATCTGTGTATATGTGTAGGAGGGAACCCGTGGAAGGATTTTCAAAGCTCAGAACCGAACTAGACAAGTCCTGATTTTATGATATACATGGCTACAGTATTACAGTATTTCTCTCCCAGCATCCTTTAGCACTATGCAGTTCTTGGAGAACTTTATCGATGTGACCATGTTTTCTATATATTAATAAAGCCATTCGTTCATGGTCTAATAAACATCTGACTCCATACCAATGCTGTCCAAAAATGATATAATGAGAACCACACATGGAATTTAAACTTTTCTAGTAGCCACATTTTGAAAAGGTAAAAAGAAACAGATGAAATTAATTTTAACAATGTGCTGTTTTTAGTGATATATCCAAAATATTAACATTTCAACATGCAATCAACATAAAAATTTATTAATGAGGTATTTTTCATTTCTCTCTGCACTATACCTTCAAAATGCGGTATGCATTGTTCCTTTACAACACATCTAAATTCGGGCCAGCCACATTTCAAGGGCCCAATAGGTGAGTAATGGCTACCATACTGGACAGCACAGATCTAAATGGTCATAGGTTTAACATAATGATCTTCCTTATCTTTTGAACACTGTACCTTAACCTTGCTGTAAGAACTGCTGACAATGTTTCATAACTTATCACAGTATAATATGTATTCTCAATTGAAACAAAAACAAATTTTACATAACAGTGGAAATATGGTGGCACTCCTGTGACAGAGTCACAACACATTGGTGTGTCCTGACTTATTTGTCAGGAACCACTGGTATAGTGAGGGAAGGAGGGGCTGAAGGGGGAACAAAGTGTTTCTAAAGGAGGATTCAACCAAAAACCATTAGGTTTCGATAACAAATTATCTACTCAAAGCATCTGGGGGCATCTTGTTCAACTTCTCTCACTTAATAAAGATAGAGACCCAGAAAAATTAGGGTTTGGTTCAAGTTCACACAGAAACTAATGCCAGGGCTTAACATCTAATAGACCATTGAGGGTTTAGTTTAGATCAGGAGAGTTGAAGAAACAGCGAATTATATCTATATATAAAATACATATACATGGTCTATGTGATTATATCCATTTTAGACTTATTTTCATAGTTTGAAAACTGGCTATTGTGTTAAATAACCTCCATCTAAAATTATTTTATATTTTCATCATTGAGATGCTTTAATACTGTTAATTGTCAATGTATTTTCTGTGTAAATAATATTTACTTAAAAGCTTAGAAATGCCCTTGTGTTGCAAAAAAAAAAACAAATTAAAAGTGGACATAGATGTTGAAGAAAAGTACTTTTGCCTTCTGGCAGAATAATTCACATTTTTGAACACTAGCCAGAAACACTTGAAGAACATGCATTTGCATTCTGCATTTAATAGAACAAACAACAGAAAACATAATTTAGATACACTTCCCCTTACTAATTTGCTTTTCAGAAGTCAGCTGTATGTCGATCCCCCGTCTCCTTTTGTTTTTGCCCTGGGATGGTGCCTAACCACAATAAGGCCATAATTGGAGAACATAGAAGGATTGATTTGAAAATGTCATGAACGTTGTTAATAAACTCCCATTGACATAAAAGATTCATTAATTCATTCTCTAGGCAATCAAGCTCCCCATTTCTAGCATACTGTAGAGAATGAAACTAAATGGCTAAAAAGGCAGATAAAAGACATTTTTGAATATTTTAATTTTAAAGTAAAAAGGAAAAGATGTAAATCTCAGGGTTAGAGTTGCCAAAATGCATTAGGCCTTTATGTATACAACATTTGAGCTAAACAGATCTGGAAAAACATCTTTTGACTACAGAACATTTTCTTTTCACTCCCTAGTAATCTCAATTTCCTGCTAACTCTTCAGTTATAATTTAATCTTTGCAAGTTACAATTAAGTCTTTTTAGTGATCAAAAAAGAAAACAAGTTGCATAGTCTTTTTACTCAGTTCATTATAAAATATTATTTTTGTAACAGATATTAGGCCGGTTGGATTTTCAGAGTTGCTTTTAAATTAGATGAAAATGGCTCTTTGCAGAATGTACAAAACACAAAAAGGTATAAAAGAAAACACTTTGTAAGAGTGCTACCCACAACCCTATTAAATGTTATATTCACTGTATACTATTTATTAGAATCGTGTGTCATTAGCCTTGATCATACATGGTCTAGAAGTCAAACTCACACTGAAAATTTTTTTCATTTGCCACACAATTATTCCATTAAAAGTTTGTCAACAGAGAAAAATATGAGTGCCTGGATAAGATACTACACAATTAACCTCTGTGTAAAACTTATCGTCTGGCTAACAAAGTCATTATGGAATTATAGAAGCTCTTTACCATAAACTGCTTCTTAATATATAAGAAGGAAGATAAATATATCTAAGGACAAAAGAAATGAACTATTCAAATACCTTTACATGGCTTAGAGTGAGTCGTTAGAATGCATTGCTTTCACACTCAGTATCTCAGAGAGTCGGTGACTACTTATCTGCCACTTATAGTTAATGCACATATGCCTTGAATGAGTAGATTTTTTGAGGAAAGCAAGGAAAAGGAGTCACATTTTGGGTCTTGCTGGTTTAGAACCTGGGTTAGTCAAGAGAAGAGAAACATGGAGGACAATGGGACCCAGAGATACGCCAAAGAGGAACATGGAGCCAGAAATGAAGATGGAATTGAACCCTAGGAAATGTGCACAGATCTTAAGAGGCTTGTGGTTGGAGAAGTTCAAGCTGATGTATGGAATGCAGAGATCCAGTGAGAATTCCTGTCCACTTAAAGGTGACTGATTCTCAAGTCTGCACATGGGTGTGACTAAAAAGAAAAGACATATTTTTAGCTGCAAGAAAAGTCTCTCTGAACCTTATATCCTTCAAACAATACTGCATTCAAATTTTACCCAAGCAATGCTCATCATATAATAGGTACTTGTTACATGAATGAATAACTATATAAGTTATATTATATATATAACAGACTATGTTAACTATATAATAGTTAAGCGAAACTGAAAAACCAATTGAGCTAAGTTAAGGGAGGTTGGCACAATTCTAGAGATGAGTCTGTGCTTACATGTAGGCACATGTAAGAGCTGTTTATACAGTAACAAGCAAGAATGGGGTGGTCAAAATCAGTAAAATAAACATCTCCACCTAGGCAAGTCAGATTTGCAAAAAGTGATTTGGCCTGCTTTTTATAACCAATTTATTTTGGGAAGGTAACATTTTTTTCTAGTCAGTACAAGAACTTATGCTTATTCCAATGCGTTGTACATGCAAAAACAAAACAAACAAACAATAACAAAAAAAACCCCACACTAAATCTGGCTTGAATCAGTACTAAAACACTAATTACTAAAAAAGAAGTTAGATTCTTTTCTTAAGACCTTCAAGAACAATTTGCAAATATAAGCCAACCACAAAATCCACTGCTTCAGTGGTAACTGGTTTCTGAAAATGGCATTTTACTAAACTAGATATCACAGGAAAAATGGCACTTTAGTCTTACAACAACCTTGACAAGGGTTGCATTCTTGGATGGTCAACAATAGACAATGACTTTCTCTTGTAACCAAAAGTAACCACTTTCACCTGCTTGGAACTTGTTAACCAATAATCTATCTTGAAAAAAAAGAAAACTATTGCATTCATTGAGTTGAAACAAAAACTTATTTTTTCTTGTTGATATTTCAAGAAGGCATTGTTGGAAGATAGTTCAATAATTTGCTACCCAGGAACACAGCATAATTCAATATGCACAATTATTGCATGCTTTAGTTTTTGAGGCAGGCAATTGTGCAATAAATCTGAAGACAGGAAATCACTAAAGAAAATAGGCAAGTTTCATCCCCAAATCTCTACTTATGGAGATAACATAATCAGGAATGGGTCAAAGATTCTATCTTTGTGGCAGCAATGAAAAGATATGCTATTAACCTACCTGTGGTATAAAAATTATAGAGGGTTTGAGGGTGCATCTTCAAATTCAAAGACGTATTTAACAACTATAATTTATAATATGCACAAAAAAACCCAGAAACCCCAGGACTCACCAGTTATTGCTACACAATTAATATACGATAGGAAAATGAATAATGTAAGGGGAATAAAAGCATCAAGGAGAGTGTCTTAATCTAATACAATCGCTCTCTCCTCCCCTCTTTGTAGCCCTTATTTTCCCCCTTCCTCACTCCTCTCTTTCATGGAAGTTCATGGAATAGTTCAAAGAGGCTTTTGGGACCAAACAGAACTGGATTAGAATCTCATATCTGTCACTCCTAGTGATATATACCTGGGCAAGTTACTTAAGTTCACTGAGCTTTAGTTTTTTTCATCCAGAAAATGAAGGTAATTATCATTAGGATAATAGTAAAAGTATTTACTTCACAAGGCTGTAAGGATCAAATGAGATTAAATGTGAAAATCTGCTACAAAGAGGAAACCCAGCAGGTGCTTAAGAAAATTTCTTTCCTTCCTTTTTTAAAAACAAAACTATAGCATATTTTCTTTAATCAGCAAGTTATCATTGAATATTTTCTCTATAAATCGGTGAGTCTAGAGGTAAGGGGGAATACCATCTTTGTAAGAAGACAAAACACACACATTTATTTAAAACATATTTAATGAATATATATGCGGCGTCTATATAACTGTCCTCACATGGGCAAATTGTTACAAGCTTTGAGGTCTAACAGAGCTCAGCGCCAAATAGCAAATCCACACCCTTACTCAATTAGCAAGCAATGTATCTTATTGAATCTTTTTGTAAATATGCAGGAGAGAGAATTTTAACTATATATCACATGGAAACAATCTTAATAAACTCCTTTTTGAACCTATTTTCTTTTATCGTCTTTTTTAGATAACAGTTATTGGGTCTCTTTTTCCCATCAGATCCCATTCTTCAATTCTCTGCCATTGTTCCAATCATTTCAGTTCTGACCCCAAAGTGGTTTGCGTTACAAAACAAAGCAAAAACAGGTATGATTAACCAGGCCAAAAACTTTCTGGTAAAGTTTACCAGTTTCTAGTAAAGCAACTATCTGTGGTTATCTCATCATTCCATTTGGAGAAAGATGTCATCTCCAACCCAAATGGCTTATCTAATTATTCACCTAACAAAGACAAACATTTCTGGTTTAAAAGACTGGCAAAAGAACTTCTATGTTAAGAAAAAAAAGTCAGGCTTTCTCCATGTCTTTGCCATAGTAAGTGCCATGGAAGATAAGAGTTTTTATAAGATACAGTATGTGGAAGATTTAGCAATGATTTACTTATGGCCTTTTCTGTGACAGGAAAGCTTGGAATTCCTTGTATAGGGAATTTCCTATAGAATGTTGTTACAAGTAACTCACCTGTGGGGAAGAAGACAGAAAATCAAGGTAAGTATGTTTTGGTTTGAAATGTACTGATTTGACTTGAGTGAATCAAATATATCTTTGGACTGGTCAGGGAGACTTGACCACAAAAATATTTCAGATTACTACTATCTGCCTTCCTAGACACTGTTAAGCAGTTGATCCAGGTCCAATAAACTAACAGGCTTGGTAGGTAGAGTCTATTTTCTAATAACTAGGAGCAGGGAGTGCTAGAAAATAACTGAAACAGCTACTTGCCTCATAATATAAGGAATCATGTTACAGAAATCTTCCAGCTGTGGTTTGAGGGCTTCTTATCTGTGGCCAATGTGAGTTTATAAAGAGAAAGTGAAGTGATGTAATTGATTTTTGTGATGATTACTTTGGAAACTCTACAAAATAGCTTGAAAGTAGGAGAGAGGCAAGGTAGGGAGGCCAAGTAATGGTCTAGAATGTGTAGTAGAGAGAGAGAAATGGCCACACAAATGTTAAGAATTGCTTTGAAAAAGTGTTCCAAAAGTTGCTGACTAATCAGATGCAGAAGAGGAAGTAAAAAAGGAAAGAGTCAAATACAACTCTGATTTGGATCTCAAGTTACTGAGACAACAGTAATTAGTCAGCCAGGAAGCATTTAATGCATGCCAATCATTTGGAAAGGTTCCAGGGAGACCTAGACAAGCAAACTTGACATAATGCTTGTCCTCATGGAGCTCAGAGGTGGGGAAAAGGCCAACATCACGTAAGCAATTGCATGTAGTTTACTAAATAACACTATGTATAATAAATTCCTCAAGGTCCTCAGAAAATAATGTTTTGTGTTGTCATTTCAGATTTAGAAATGTTCAAGCCACCTTTTTTTTTAATGACTACAGAGAGAAGAAATAAGAGCAAGTAGCTCTCAGAGCTCAGTGATCATCCTGTATTCATAACAACATTATTGACAAGAGCTAAGAAGTGGAATCAACACAGAAGTCCATTAACTGATAAATGGGTAAATAAAAAAATGGCATATCTATACAGTGAAATATTATTCAATCATAAAAAGATGGAGTACTGATTCATGCTATAATATGGGTAAACTTTAAAAACATTATGCTAAGTGAAAGAAATCAGTCACAAAGTGTTATACATTGTATGATTTCATTTATATAAAATGTCCAGAATAGGCAAATTCATCAAGAAAAAAAGCTGACTAAAGGTTGCCTGGGGCTGGGGGTTGGGAAGGGTGGGGAGTGACAGCCAAGAGATGTACAGTTTCTAATCCAAGTGATAAAAATGATCTAAAACTGATTGTGGAAATGGTTGCTTGACTCTGTGAATATACTCCAAGCCATTGAATTGTATACTTTAAATAGGTCAATTGCATGTATGTGAATTATATCATGAGAGCTGTTTTGGGGGTTCTTTTGGAAAAAATATTACCTTGTGTGGCAGAATATAGAGGCAAACTATAGGAGGGAAAATAAACTTTTTTAAAACCCCCGAAAGTTCATTTTAAGTTCAGTTATATCTAATGTGGCTAACAATAGACAATTCATGAAGTATCTTCTGCACTATGATTTTTGATTGCCACAATTATCCAAACACTGAGGTTTAAATGTCAAATGTGTAAAGACAAGCTCTAATTTAAAATGATACAACTCTTTGAATGCTAGAGAGCAAAGCATATCACATTTCATGATACCTAGGACTTTTGCTTAGTCACTGAGTCACCAAATCAAAACAGTTGGTTTAATTCACTAAGTTGTAAATTCAGCTTCCTTGTTAAGATTGTACAGCATGGTTTTTAAAGTACAGAATACATTTTGTCCTAAATGATGTACTTCATAATTTCCCTTTAATTAAAACTGATCACCTTCTTAAAGGGGGACTAGTTTTTATTTCATATTTTTCTTTCTCGAAAAAGGGATTTTTTTTTTCTACCAGGTGCTAAGAGAGCCTACATTGGGGATCCAATCTAGTCTGGGTGATCAGGAAATGCTTCCAGAAGGCAGTGCCATGTAAACTGTGACCTGTTTGATAAGCAAAGAACTTCAGACAGAAGAAACAGCATGTTCAAGGACACTAAGACAGGAAAGACCCGGGCATATGTTGAAGGTTGTGAATGTATTATAGTAGAAGTGATGAACAACCCAGGGAGCATTGTCTGATGGTTGATTGTAGATACTAGATTGGAGATCAGGATGCAAAAAGGCTCTTAAGTTGTCATTAAAACAGAAGTGACCCCTGAGAAGAAAGAGAGCAGGAAATAAGAGCTGAACTGAGGAGTTGCTTCCCTTGAAATAGAAAGCTGTGGAAAAAGAGCTGATGCAGGGACAACTGGACAGGTAAGAGAGAAATCAAGAAAGAACCAAGTCACACAATAAAAGAAGAGAGAGTTTCAAGATGGATAGAGTGATCAGCTGTGCCAAATGCTAGAGATATTACTGAGGGAGAATGAAGATCAGGAAAGGCTTGGAATGTGTTGGGAAACTTTAGTGTTTAGTAATCACCTAACTCTCCCTTCTTTTAATAATTGGCTAATTCTCCTTCCCCACATTAAGAAATGGAGAAAGTAACGGAGCATCAAACACCCAACGTTGGGTCTCAGACTGTCCTCATGGGACCAGGAGAATCAAATTGTAATAAACCTAATATGCTTCCCCTACAAAGTTAGTTTTTATAATGACATGTGCTCTAGTTAATACTGGTGCGGAAGAAATAAGTAAAAAGAAAACGTGTCTTTTGCTGACATACCCCCAAAAACCTGAGTTGTTCTATGGGACAAAATCGGTTTTTCCTGAGCATTTTTATTAGATTCAAATGAAAAAACAAATTTAGAATCCAGGGATTGATTTTCCCATTCACTACTTCTTACAATAAGTGTTAGCATTGAAACTTACTTATAATTTAACAGAAAACATTGAGTTACTTGTCAGTTTTCAATGGCTTTTTTTCTGTGTTCCTTCATTCATTCATTTATTCTTTCATTAATAATTACTTGAGCCTTTCCTACACTTTCACTTGGAAAATACCTTCCTATTGACTCTAATATTTCCACAAACACAATGATTCCTTTGGAGAGAGGAAGTGACGTGATGGCCTATAGTTCATCAGTTCTTTTATAGTGAACTAACATGGTTTTGTAGGATAACACCATGAAATTGGGCTTTAGAACTGATGTGTAAATAAATAAAAATTAAAAGAAAATTAAAAGCCCTGGCCAGGTAGCTCAGTTGGTTAGAGCATAGTCCCTAAGCATAGAGGTTGCTGGTTTGATCCCCAGTCAGGGCACATACAGGAACAGTTCTCTCTCTCTCTCTCTCTCTCTCTCTCTCTCTCTCTCTCTCTCTCTCTTTCTCTCTCTCCCCCTTCCTCTCTCACTAAAATCAATAAATAAATTTTTTTTAAAAAAACTGATGTGAGGGGGGGGTAAGGAGCAATATGATAGTGAGGTGGATAAAGTCAGGACCCTTTGGGTGTTGGATTAGTTTCCTATTGTTGCTGTTACAAATCACCACAAATTTAGTGTCTTTAAAGAACACAGATTTGTCCTCTTACAGTTCTGGAGGCCACAAGTCCAAAATCAGTTCACAGGGCTAAAGTCAGAGTGCGGGCTGAAGCGGTTCCTTTTGGAGGCTCTGGGAGAAAATCCATGTCCTTGCCTTTTCTAGCTTCTGGAGAATGCCTGCATTCCTTGGCTCAGGACTCCTTCTTTCAGTCACTCCAACCTCTTGCTTCTGTTCTCACTTCTTCTATTTCCTCCTTTGACCTTTGTGGCTCCCTAGTACAAAAATCCTAGTGATTACATTGAGGGCCCATCCAGATAATGTGAGATTATCTCTCCATCTCAAGATCCTTAACCCAATCACATCTACAAGTCCCTTGTGTCATACAAGATAATATTTCCAGATTCCAGAAATTAGGATGCGGATGTCTTTGGGGGACATTATTCAACTTACCAAAGGTATCGTCCCAGCCCTTGTTTTCCCTTCTTTGAGAATTAACTTTCTACCCACAACAGGAATAGGACTGTGCAACCATATCTCTTGGCCAGAACTGTTTGAACTAGGGAGAACACTCTCTCCAGTGAAATTATAATCAGGAAACAAATCCCAACAACACCTTGCTAGAGCTGCCTAGTTGAGACTTCAGCTCTGTCTCAGTGTGGCTTTTGAATGTATGTGCTAACTTAAGTTGACCACCATTAAGCTGTCAACATTGAAAGGATGGAAGCCAGTTTAATCTGTATTTCAAACTCAAGGCTTATTTGTCTTGTTTTCAAGGATTAACAACATTGAGAAAACTTTTGCCAACCATTAAAACTTGCCAATCATTTCTTCCTGTCACTCAAAAATCACAAATGGTTATAAAGAAAACCCAATGGGGAAATTCAAAGTTAAGAGTAATGCCCCACTTATTTGGATAAGTAAACTCAGTGGTTCATTTATCAGCTCCCACTAAGTTATATTAACTGTCTTTCTAGATTATAAATCATTCTTATTAAATCATTTCAGTGGCAAAGTTGGGCACTGTAGCCAGGGAGATAACTCACTCCACATGCTCTTAAAGTAGAGAAGTCTAAAAAATTTTCACTCTAATATCAAAGCCCAGATTCCTTATTATTAGGCACATACTGTTTCTCCTCCACCAAAAATATTTGATTTCACATTGGTGTAATCACTATAATAAAAATTACTAATTTTTTTACTTATGTAAAATTTTTCTTAAATGCATATCCCTCCCCCACTGCCTTCTACTCTCCACTAACCAAGATTTAACCAAAGACAAAAGTGACCACTACACAACCACATTTAGATTTTTTTTTTAAAGCAAGACTTTCTTGGTTCACTGAAGCCATTGGGATGTGTGGAGCAAAACAAAAAGGTGCTATGCTTTCTACAAAGATTTTAACTGCAATAGCTGAGTCCTGGAACCACATTTAAAGTACCCATTGTCCTTTGTATGCATTTGCTGTGCCCCATTGTGTCACATAACCACAGCAAGCATTCTATGGGCAAACATGGCCCCATTCATTCCATCAAGCAGTGAATAATTCATATAGCAAGTTTAACCCTGGGCAAAATACACTGACATCAGGAGGCATTAAACTGGAGTCATTCAAGAAACAAAATGGTTATTCATGCTTTCAATGTGAACCATTAAATCTTGCCAATTAAGTTAAAGAATGAATTAACTCAATTCATTGAACATATCACACAAGTCCATAAAAACACAATTACATAAGCAACTTTTTTACTTGGAGTATTCCTTACCTGAGAACGGAAATGCCAGTCATTGTGTCAAGTCTAAACTGGTTGGGGAAAGGGGGTGGTGCCAGGAAACCACCACTTCTCTTGACAGCCCCTTAAAAGAAAATGGTTTCCATTCATCTTTTTTGTTTCATCTTGCTCCTAATTCCCCTCCCCTTTCTTATTTTACCACCCACCCGTAGCCAAATGAATGGCTCAAGGGTAACTGCCTTCTTTCTGCAGCAACTAACCTGTGCTAGAGACGATGGACTTGGATATATTTGGAATTTGTTGGCTACTACTGGCTATGTGTCCTTTTTAAAAGGACAAGAGTACAAGAATGATGACTACACATGCCGTTTGGAATTAATTTTCTAGAGCCAAAGACAGTTATGTTTCGTGACTCCTAAAATAATGCTCCCCTTTAGTCTCTAGTGTCAGCTCTGGCTTTGGTGAAGAATGGTCTCCCACAGACACCTGATTCAACCAAATCTTCCTCTCAAATAGAAGTCTGAGGAGAGTAAAAGTTTTCCAAAACATGGAGCAAGAAAAAGGAGGCTTCCACATGGCACACGTGCACACACATTTTCCAACCAATTTTCTCCAAGCACTGACCCAGCCTTTCTTATTCAGGAGGACGGGAGACCCTTGGCTCCATTTCCTCAACACCTGCAGCTGGACCTTTTGTTGTGAAACCCAAATTGTTGTGTTTAATGTTTATAATCAGACTGAAGGAGTCTGGGCTAAAGAGTAAAGAGGGTGGCCACCAAATACATGTAAAAGGGAAATAATCAATAAAAATCCAGGCTGAAATGTTAAAACTGCTATTGATGTGTTTTATAGCATCATGCTCTTTCTATTCCCATAACTTCTCCCCAAATTGTAGGTCTCAAGTGAACAGTGAGTCCTGTGAGCTGATATTGTGCTTTTAGCATTTAATATAGAAGAGATTTGAACATATGAGAGATACAGAGGTGAGGAGAAGGAAGACCAACACTGTTATCTCATTAAATCTGAGCTGTAAACCTGCATTATTAACATCTGTATTTTATAAATGAGGCCCAGAGAAGCTAAGGATACTCACTAATAAGTGTCTGAATGGAGATTTGACCCCTAAGACTTCAAAGTCTATGCTCTTTCAACTGTCCAATAGTGTTAGACGATTATGATGCAATCTTTCTCTCTAAGGAAAAAATAAAATAAAATCCTAAATGAAGTACATAAGTATCCCAGGCTTCTATCAAACTCACCTTTTCAGGCACACCTCTTACTTTTTACTTTCATAAACATTCTCTAGCCAACAGGGTTTCTCATCATACCTTGAAACTGCCAGGTGACACTGAAAATAATTTACCATCTAGTTAAAGAGACATATATGCATGGTGAAAATGAATAAAGAAATAAATGACTAAAATTGTTTTCAGAAAGTGCTGATTTCCACCATGAACCAGTTTGTTTGTTTTGTTTTGTTTTTGTCATTGTAAGTCTGAAGGATAGTAAAAGAGTCAACATGGAGGCATTTGTTCTTGTACAGGTCAACAGACACACGAAGGACAAAGTTTATTGCTTAACAGTTCTCACTCTTCTTCCATCTCTTCTACTCCTTTTATCCAGAACTGAAACAAGAGAAGAGGGAAAATGGAAAAATTCATTTATTTTACCTTAGGTGGATAAATGATTTCAACATAGACTTAATCTTGACAGAATAAAAAGTTAGTCGAGTCCAGGAGAAAACGGTAGTTATAAAGACACTGGGAGAATTAATGAAATTTGCTTATTAACTGTGAATTAGATAAAAAGTATTGTATCAATGTTAAGTACCTGATTTTGTGCATATGTAGGTGAAAATCGTAATTCTTAGAATATTTGCCATGAAATATTTAAGGGTAAAGGAAGATAATGTCTACAACTTATTCTCACATGGTTCAGAAAAAGAGAATATGAGAGACACAGAGATAGAGAGAACAAGAAATCAAACGGGGGAAAATGTAAACAAGGGATGAATGTGGGGAAATCATATAAGGAAACTCCTTGCATATCATCTTTACTTTTTTGTAAGTTTCCAGTTATATCAAAGTAAAAATTTAAAAATAGAAATAAATGTTCACAGAATTGTTTCAAGAGCTCCTAGGGAGATAATGACTGGCCTTGAGAGTGAGAAACAACTTTAGAGATTTCCCAAGCAATCCCCTTCAGTTCAGAGATGTTTAAACTGAGGCCGAGAATGGCAGAAAGTCCTGTGCAAGCAACTAGAAAAGGCAGGTTACTCACACAAAACTGGCACCACACCTGCAGACGCCTAGTCGAATATACTTCATCCTCACCACCCATTTTTTTCTCACATGCTTTTTCTTGACTAGTTGATATTCCTTTTGATTACCTCTCTGGCTTTTTCAACTTCCCCCAAATCATTTTTATACACTTCTCCAAAAGTGTGTTCCATGCATAGCACACTAATTCTGAAGGATTCTAATAGATGTTATATGAAGGAGCCTGTGCCTAAATTAGCTTGAGAAATCGGAGGTCAAACAAAGTAAAACACACTTTCACAGGCATTTAGAATGTTGACGTGCATATTGTGGATATTGGGGGGTATAATAGACAGCATTTTCCAAACATACTTGGACAGGGAGGGCTTTTCCCCCCAGGGTTTTAGGCGCTACACATTCTGGAAACGCTAGTGTAGAGCAAAAAAAATGAATCACAACAAATGCTGCATGTCAGACACCACACCCCGTCTCTCCAGTCAGCGTGAAGAAGTGCCTATGTGTCTGGGACTTTTGGGGCTCCTTTTTCTATTTTCTTTTAATTTTTTATTTATATATTTTTTATTGATTTTTAGAGAGCAGGGAAGAGAAAGAGAGAGAGAAAGGAGGGAAAAGAGGGAAGTATCAACTTGTAGTGGTTTCTTCTGATAGGTACCTTGACCAGGCAAACCCAAGGTCATGAACAGGTGACCTCAACGTTCCGGCTTTATCCACTGTGCCACCACAGGCCAGGCCCTGTTGGGGTGTATGTGGTGTTGCTGAAGGAGGGATGGGATGGATATAGGACTAAGTCCTAATCTTGGCTTTGATTTTACAAACCACAACTTTGAACAAATCAACAAATCTTCCTGAACCTGTTTCTTCATCTGTAAAAAAGAGATATTTATATTGCAGAGTGCTTTGTTTAAGGTAATGAATTTTATCTGTGAAAGTTCTTTGTACACTGTCCTAAAAATGTTAGGTAGCACATGACTACCACTAAAGGTGTGGGCATTCTCTGAGAAAAAACAAGCAAACAGATTGAATACTGCCTCAGACTGTGGAAGAGTATTAGCGAGGTAGTTCCCATAGATCAGGGGTCGGGAAACTTTTTGGCTGATTGAGCCATGAACGCCACATATTTTAAAATGTAATTCCGTGAAAGCCATACAATGACCCGTGTACGTTAGGCATCATCCAATAAAAATTTGGTGTTGTCCCAGAGGACAGCTGTGATTGGCTCCAGCCACGCATAACCATGAACATGAGTGGTAGGAAATGAATAGATTGTAATACATGAGAATGTTTTATATTTTTAACATTATAATTATTTTATTAAAGATTTGTCTGTGAGCCAGATGCAGCCATCAAAAGAGCCACATCTGGCTCGTGAGCCATAGGTTCCCGACCCCTGCCATAGATGCTGATTCTGGAAGAGAAAGTGATTTGGAGAAAACTATGTGTGCAATTCCAGACTCGCCAACAACTACCTTTGTAAGTCCATTTGAAAAACGAAGAATCTGGGTATGGACTGGCAGATGTTCACAGTTGTTTAAAACATAATTAGAGAGGCCCTGGCCGGTTGGCTCAGCGGTAGAGCGTCGGCCTGGCGTGCGGGGGACCCGGGTTCGATTCCCGGCCAGGGCACATAGGAGAAGCGCCCATTTGCTTCTCCACCCCTCCCTCCTTCCTCTCTGTCTCTCTCTTCCCCTCCCGCAGCCAAGGCTCCATTGGAGCAAAGATGGCCCGGGCGTGGCCCGGGCGCTGGGGATGGCTGCTTGGCCTCTGCCCCAGGCGCTAGAGTGCCTCTGGTCGCGACAGAGCGACCCCCCGGAGAGGCAGAGCATCGCCCCCTGGTGGGCAGAGCATCGCCCCTGGTGGGCGTGTCGGGTGGATCCCGGTCGGGCGCATGCGGGAGTCTGTCTGACTGTCTCTCCCCGTTTCCAGCTTCAGGAAAAAAACAAACAAACAAACCATAATTAGAGAAATAAAAGTGTTTGATTTTGGTTTGTCGTTCTTTGGCAAGTAACATTGATGTGATGCCTCTGTCAATATTTTGTGTGATATTTCAACTGAAAGGTCTCAACTGACTGAAAGGCAGCTGACTGTTTCCCTGCAGCAGGACGAGCTTCCCTTGCATGCAGCCTGGGCCAGAGGGAGAATACTGACTCTCTGTTACCCAGCACATGGCCTCCATCATGTCAAGCTATTCAAGCTTCATTTGCCTCATATCCTGTGGAAACCACCATCTAAATGTTTCATAGCACCCATTACAGCCATAGTTTTACCAACACATCTCCCAATGCATAAGTTAGTTCCACCGTGTTTTCCCCCCACTGTTTTGATATCCCATGGCTATTAACATTTACAACCTTGAGATTCTTTGGAATAAAGTATTTAATTGAATTTCTCTTCACAATAGTACTTGAGGCGGGCCTGACTGATAGTGTCGCCCCCATGGTAGAGATGAGGACAGAAGGCCCAGGTAGTAAGTACAGTCCTACACTGAGGTCATGGTGCTGAGACTAGGCTCTGTTGATTCCTGGTCCTGTACACCAGCCTGCTCCAAATACCTTTGATTCCAGCATCTTTCCCACAAGCTGGGTGCAATGCTGATTGTAGGAGAGGTCTCTCATTATAGTGAGAAAAAAAAGTGGATTTTTCAGAATGTGGATTGGTAAAAAGCACTGGTAAAATTTGATAGAAAAATATTCAATTATCTTAAATGTGTCTCAAATATCTCCCTACCTGAGTACTTCAGTGCTAAAAGCTGAGCTATTAAATTGCCCTGACCAGTTCTTTTTTTTTTCCTTTGCCAGAGAGAGAAAGACAGACAGACAGAAAGGGAGAGAGATGAGAAGCCTCCACTCATAGTTGGAGCACTTTAGTTGTTCATTGATTGCTTCTCCTACATGCTTTGACCAGTGGCTCCAACCACACCAGGAATTACTTGCTCAAGCCACCAGTGACCTTAGGCTCAAGTCAGCAACCATGGGGTCATGTCTATGATCCCATGTTCAAGCCAGCAACCCAGCGCTGAAGCTGGTGAGTGTACACTGAAGCTGGTGACCTTAGGGTTTCGAACCTGGGACCTCAGCATCCCAGGTCCATGCTTTATCCACTGTGCCACCACCAGTTGGGTGCCAGTTCCTCTCTTTGAAGTCCTATTTTCCCATGCAAAGTCTCCAGAAAGCCACACCTGAAACACACCTGAAAGAAGATGAGAGGAGAAACAGCTGATACAGACTCTCTCATCAGGTACCAAGAACCAACCAGAACTGTAGGCATGGAGGAAGGGAAAGCTGTGCAGACAGGGGAAGTGAGAGGGTGGCTTGGAGCCTTCCTCCTACTGGTCAAGAAGGAGGCGTTGTGGCATCACAGAGACCCCCAGGTGTATACACGTGCACTGTACGCATTGGGCTGGCAGCACTGCTCTAAGGTGCAGCATCGCTGGGGTCCAGGAAGTGTCTGCTCACACATGTGAACTCCAGAGGGGATGGGAGGCTTTTATTAAAGCTCAGGATCCTGCAGAAGGCCACAAGCTGAGGAAAGGAAGTGGTGGAAACAATTAAGAAACCTAAGCAAAAACGGTTGCTGGAGAGATGGCCGTAACTGTTCTTTTGACCACATCCGATATTTGCTTCAAATTGTTATTCAGGACAGTAATTGTCTCCTGGGAGGGCAAGAGGCGAGCTGGGCCAGTCTGGCCTCTCATAGGTTTCAACAGCAAAGCACCCTCATAAATAGTGCAGATTGTGAAACCAGCATTTTCTCTTTTTCCAGAAGACCTCTCCCAACCCTCCTCCTTTAATTAAAGAAACATGGCTTACCAAAAAACAAATACCTCTTTTTATAAAGCATTAAGTGTGGATTAAGTGGTAAAAGAAGAAAAAAGAAAAGAGAATTTTACACTAAAGAAGGGAACGCTCAATAAACCATTCATGCAGAGTTTGTGATGTGTAGAAAACTCCACACTCGTTGATGATTCTCCAGCATCATCACCTGTCTGGCATGTGACAAAAGCATGTCCCTGAGGACCAGGGCTTGTCTGGAATTTGAATGCAGTAGGACTCAGTCTGGAGCACGCCTATGTTCTCGCTTGTCTGGCTTCTCACCAACCCTGATTTGTTACCTGCACCTCTCCAACTTTGTTCACACTGTAATTTCTTGTGCCATCTGGTGGATTTCAAGTGAATTTTCAGAAGACTCCAAAATACGGTTCTCCTTATTTATTTAAGTGTTGACTAGTTTCATTTCTGAATTCGTCTCAGAGAAAAATGATACTACCTCTAAAACCTTAATTTTCTTTTCTAATCAAATTGCCTGTGTTTTTCACATGTTTATTTTGACTTTTTAAAAAATCATTTCTATTTTGGAATCTGTATATCAAGCACATGGTATAAAATTCAAAAAGGCATATGGTGAAAGTTAGTCTCTCTCCTCCATTTGCCCAGTTCTTAGTCTAAGAGGTAACCACCATCTCCCTTATTCCTAAAGTGTATAGTACACATATAGCATTAACAAATTTTAGAAGGTTTTGCACATTGATTTATT
This sequence comes from Saccopteryx leptura, assembly GCF_036850995.1. Classification (NCBI taxonomy): domain Eukaryota; kingdom Metazoa; phylum Chordata; class Mammalia; order Chiroptera; family Emballonuridae; genus Saccopteryx; species Saccopteryx leptura. The sequence goes on along the minus strand of NC_089511.1, from coordinate 62,939,575 downwards.
TTGTCATCCCCCCCAACATATTTTGGAGAACTTTCCACATTGGTATGTATCATTGCCTCATTGTTTCAGATAGCTAAATAATGTTCCTTTTCATGCTGTAATATACATTATTTATCCAATCCCTTTTTAATAGATATTTAAGCAGTTTTAAATCTCTTGATGTTCAATACAACACCTCTCTTGATGTGAATACTCTTGTATATCAATTACTTCACTTCAATGAAGGATAAGTCCTAGAGTGGGGTTGGTAGAACAAAATGTATTAAAGGCATTTTAATTGTAGTTAGGCATTTTCAAATGAGTCTTCAAAGAAGTAGTAAGAGTTTATACTTCTATTAGCAATGTATGAATATGCTTGTTTCTTAGATTCCAGCATGTTATTAAACTTTTTTATTTTTTCACATGTCATAGATGAAAAATGGTATCACATTATACTTTTACAATGTCTATTCTTTAATTTAGAGTGAAGTTGAAATCTCTCATATATTTAAAATTCATTTATACTTTCTTTTAACTGCTTATTAATTTTCTTTGTCCATTTTTCTTTTGATTTGTTGATTTGTTTATTTACTTGTAGAATCTCTTTATATATTAACAAATTTGCTCTAGTTATAGCATTTGGAATATTTTTCCAATTTGTCATTTATCTTTTTCTTGATGATGTGTTTTACCATAAAGACATTTATTTTTTATTTTATTGTCAAATTTATCAATCTTTCTATTATACATTAGAATTAGTGTTTTTAATTTAAATATATTTATAAATTATTAGTATTTTTCTTAGGATTATATTATATTTCTAAATTAATTAATGGAGAATTATCATCACTATAATGTAGAATCTTCCCATCCTAGGGTGTTATGATTTCTATTGTTAAAGTGTTTTTTGTGTCCTTCAATAATGTTTTAAAGTTGTCCTTATGTAAGTTTTATACTTTTTCATATGTGGATTTTTTCCCCAGAATCTGACTGCTTCTCACCGTCTCCACCCCTGCTGCCCTGGTCTGAACCTCCATCACCTCTTCCCTGGATTAATGTAATTGATCTGTCCAACTTTTCTCCCTTCTTCCACTCTTGGCCACTCAACAGTTTATTCTCAATATAGCAGCTAGAAAGACCAATTAAAACACAAGCAGGACATATAAGCATCACTGCTCAAAATCTTGCAGGGCTCCAGTTTCCCTCAGAATAAAAGCTGAAGAACTCATAAGGACCTATATGGCCCTTCATAATCTTCCCACTCATTCATCCACCATGCCAGCCCATTACCTCTTTGACCTCAGACTTTATCTCCTGCTTCTTATCCTTAGCTCACTTCACCTCAGCTACTCTAGCCCTTTGCTGCACCTTAAACATGCTATGCATTCTCCTTTCTAGAGCATTGTACTGGCTAGTGTCTCTGCCTAGATTAGATTCTGTTCAAAATATAGATGACAGATTCTCCTACCTCCACAAATCTGATCTTCTCAATAAAGCCTACCCTAAATCCCTTATGTAAAACTGACCTCACTCTAAAACTTCCAATGCTTCTTACTCTGCTCTACTTTTCTTTTACTTTTTTTAAAAATTTTTTTAGATTTTATTTATTCATTTTTATTAGAAAGAAAGAGAGAGAGAGAGAGAGAAGAGGGGAGGAGCGGGAAGCATCAACTCCCATATGTGCCTTGACCAGGCTAGCCCAGGGTTTCGAACCAGCGACCTCAGCATTCCAGGTCGACACTTTATCCACTGTGCCACCACAGGTCAGGCCTCTACTTTTCTTATAGTACTTATTACATTATATTATACTATACCATTCAATTATATTTTATATTTATTATTTGTTGTCTGCTTCTCCCAACTGAAATTAAGTTCCATGAGAATAAGAATTATTACCTTTTTGTGCACTGATTTAAATACTTAAAGCAGTGTTTGGAACACAATGGGCACTTGAAAACTATTTGTTAGATGAATGAAAGAATTGAATGAATTAAATGAATATTAGACTCTTCTTCTTGGCCCGTTTGTCAAAAGGAAATTCTTGCCTTTTTTACTCTGCTGGTCCAGGCCAGTCCCAGGACAGCCACATTTTTTTTTTTTTTTTGCTAGACTGTCAGAACATTGAGCCCCAGCTACATCCTTTTAACCTCATATCAGCCCACTGTGTTCAACAAACAATTGTGGAGACCTTCAATCTTTGAGTGTTCCATGGAAGCTCCTCTCATTTGACTTGAGAAAAAAGTGTGCACCTCACCCTTCCAAAAATTATCAAAATAGAAAAGACTGTCATGGACACTTACCCTGAAGCAAATATGTCCCTAATCATTCTCTCTCCACCCTTTTTTTAAAGATTGAAGCTATGATTAATTAAGGATCACATAGCTGGGCTTCAAATGATGTCTTTGTAAGTCCTGCATAATTGGTTTACCACTTCTTTTTAAATATGGGAGCAGTTTTGCTTTTTGACTTGGAGACCCAGTTGGAAATGAAAGTCTTATTTTACTATCTTATTTCATATGATTTCATAAACAATATAGAATATTGTTGTATATTTTTAACTTACAGCAAATGGTTTCACAGTGCATGTAACACTCTGCAGTTTTGTTATCTTAATCAATATTATGCCTTCAAGAGCTATTCATGTTGGTACTTAAAAATCTAGTTCACACCTGACCAGGCGGTGGCACAGTGGACAGAGCATTGGACTGGGATGCAGAGGATCCAGGTTCGAGACCCCAAGGTCACCAGCTTGAGTGCAGGCTCATCTGGTTTGAGCAAAGCTCACCAGCTTGGACCCAAAGTCACTGGCTTGAGCAAGGGGTTACTCGTTCTGCTGTAGCCCCATGGTCAAGGCACATATGAGAAAGCAATCAATGAAAAACTAAGGTGTCGCAACAAAAAACTGATGATTGATGCTTCTCATCTCTCTCTGTTCCTGTCTGTCTGTCCCTATCTATCCCTTTCTCTGACTCTGTCTCTGTAAAAAAACAAACAAAAAAAAAAACCTAGTTCATTAGTTAATTATTGCTACTATTTCATTGTAAACCACAGCTTATTTATCCATTTTTCTATTCAGGGATATTTGAGTTGTTTCCAATTTTTTATTATTACCAAATGCGGTAACATCTTTGTATGTGACCCCTTAGGCACATGTAAAATAATATATGCAGGATATATACACCTACAAGTGAATTTTTGAATATGCACATTTTCAATTTTAAGAACTGTTGCAAAACTGTCCTCCAGATTACACTCCCACCAGCAAAACATTAGAATTTCCTTTCCTCTAAATAGTCATTTCCTTGCCAACACTGATTATGGTCACGATCCTTAATTCTTACCAATTTGTGAGTGTAAATTATAAAATTCCCCTTGTCTCTAAATAGTCACTTCCTTGCCAACACTGGGTATGGTCACAATTCTTAATTTTTACCAATTTTCTGAACATCTCATTGTTTAAAATAGAATTTCTTTGATTACTAGTGAAGGCAAGTATCTTTTTATATTTTTTAATTGAAATCTTTATTGAGATCATGTAAACTCATTTGCAGTTGTAAGAAATAATATGAGGGGATCCCTTGTTCATTTTCCCAATTTTGCATGATAATATTTGCTAAACCAGAGTTCCCAGAAAGCACTGACATTGATACATCTACTAATCTTATTCAGAATTTGCCTTTTTTACTTGTACTCATTTGTGTGTGCCATTTTCATTATTTTTATTCAAATTTTTTCTTCTGAGAACTGACAATCAGATCCTTTAATGATATTCTTTCAGGTTTTTTGTCTTTTTCTTATTTATATGTTATACAGATAATGTTGTATAATAATCTTCTGTTAAATGTCACAAAATACAATATCTTTGTTAGTTTATTTTGTCACTTATATTTTAACTTTACTGTGATTTTTTAAAAATTTGAGTAGTCAAATTTATAGCTTTTCTGTTTCCATATAAGTTTTTGTTAACTTGTTTGAGAAATTGTTTCCTTCCCTGATATCATCGTATGTTCTCTGATATTTTCTTGTAATACTTTTTAGCACTGTATTTTTATACTACAGTTTTTAATTCATTGATTGTTCTTATGTCTGAGGTGAGAGTGATCTAAGTTTACCTTTTTTTAATATGAAAACCATTTTTCCTATGCAACAGTTATTTATTAGTTTATCTTATTTCTCTAATTTACCTGGTTTTACCCCCTCCTCTTTTAGATTCCTAAAGCCCATACACACTTGATTTTATTCTTAGGCTCTTTATTCAGTTCTGACAACCTCTCTGTCTCTTCATATACAAGCCCCCTTATCATACCTTAATTACTATAGCTTTATAACTAATCTGACTATCAGGTACCTCAAGCATACACTCTTTACTAATAATTCTTTCAATATGGGAACAGTTTTAGCTATTGATTATTCTTGATTAATTTTTTATTTCCTTATGAAAAATAGAATTTTTCAAGTTTCATGAACAATTTAATTTACTTTTTGTTGACACAGAATTGAATTTACGGACTACAAATTTTTTACTGAGTACTGCTTACCTACATTTTGAATGTGAGTACTATTGTTTTAATTCAGTGTTAACGAGTTTTTAATTTCCATACTTGTCCTCTGAAACACTTGAGTTTTTTTGAACTAAGTTTCTCCCCTAAAGGTATGACAGCTGCTCTTGTTTTTAATTGTCTTTTTATTGTTGTTTTCTAATTTAATTATTTATTTGTAGTTAGGTAACATTGGCTCTATGAATAGATTCTTTGGTTTTGTTGAGACTCTTCTCATGACCTAATACGTGATAAATTTTTAAAAACATTCAGTGGGTGCTTTAAAAAATACATTCTCAGCTTGTTGGGTACAAGGTTTCATATTTACCAATAGATCAAGTTTTTGAGTTATGTTGTGTAAATCTTCGGCAGTTTTACTATCTTTCTTTTGTCTGCTTGAGCTATTAGTTTTTGAAAGAAATACAGTGTGTCCGTAAAGTCATGGTGCACTTTTGACAGGTCACAGGAAAGCAACAAAAGATGATAGAAATGTGAAATCTTCACATTAGGATCTCCCATTATAATTCTGCATTAGTCAATCTCTCTCTGTAAATCTCTCAAACTTTGCTTTATGTACTCTGAGGTTAGGTCATCAGGTATGTGCATGCTCATGATTTTTATATCCTTAAGGTGAATTGTTAAACTACAACCACAGTTCCCAGAAAGCATTTAGTTGTTTCTGAGTCACTTAAATCACAGAATATTACCAAGTGCAGGTGTCAGTGTGCAATTGAGATATTTCTCTGAGATATAGTTAACCTCAGAGCAACATGGTGCCTGTAACCTTTACAAATGGGCTTCCTTCAGAGGCTGAAATAGGCCAGGAATGACCATAGCAAATGTGTGAACAGCAGAGATTATGGTTTGGTATTATGCCCCTTTCCCATGATTTTGCACCCTTCCTCCACTTCCCATCTCCAGTTTCCAGGACATGAAGCCCTACACCCTCTAAGAATTAGCATTCTATCCTCCCCATCCAAAGAAAGGAGAAGGGGTAATGTTAGTGCATTAAAGGCAGTGGAATAAGATGAAAGATATGGAAAAGGGTAGGGAAGAACAGAGAAGGAAAAAAGGGTTGTGGTTGTTGTTTAGACAGTGTAGGAGACTTTATGCTGGGCACTCATTATATATCATCTCACTTAATTCCCCCAATAACACCATGAGAGTATTATGCCCAGAGAGATTAAGTAAATTGCAGAAGTTTATCTGGCCAAGAATAGAACACAGACCTCAGATTCAAGAATGTCTGAAGTGCTAAAGACTTTCCAAAGCCAAAGGCTCTCCATGATGATATTGTACCAAGTGAATCATTTGATTAATTAGTGAGCTATCTAATACTAGCTTAAATTCAGAGTGACCATAAAATCTAGCTACAGATAGATTACTTTTTTAGAGATTGATCTCATTGGTGAACTCTTTTAGGGCACACTAAAGAAGCAGGTTATTCAGTACAAATCAAAGATACAAATAAGGCAATAGATCACATATGCATGTACATAAATTGATGGAAATACTGCATTAATCAAATGTGTTTCTTGCAATTTTGCACAGTACATTGAGATATATAATTTTAACAAGGACAATGCAGTGAGCATATTATGTAATGTCATGGAATACATCATGTCTTTTTATAACAATTATCTATTTATCTTATATAACAGCCTATGTTTCCAGTCTTTTCGGCCATCTTATATAATTCAAGAATCAAAGGGTAATTATACCTTGAAACCAAAGAAATAATTGCATGATGATGTTCAGGCAATGAGACAGAGAGAAGTAGGATAGATATTTTTGAATAGTTAGGATTTCTAAAATTGCACAGTGTAAGTAACCTTCTGTTCTTCCTCCATCTAAGATGATATTGATTCTGGGTCTACCTTTCACCTTATGCTATGAAAATAGTTAGACTGTATTACCATATCATGCTGAAACTTCAAACTTAACTACAAGAAAATGACCTTAAAAATCAGTGATTCCATTGCCTAAGGTCTGGGAATCCAAGTCCATCAGAGAATGGTCATCCAGTTTTCCCGCTATGGTGTGGGATTGGATAAGGTCCTGTACTTGAACCACCCTTTCCCTCCACCACCACTGGTCTGGTTTAGCACCCTATAAAATAAAAAATGGCAAAGACTAGTGAAAATAAGAATAAAGGAGTTAATTAAGCCATGGTCCTTAACACAAGTCTATAACATCGATCTTATTGAATCTCAATAAATGCTTACAACTCATCACTACTAAGAATCTAATTAGACATTTATTGCTTATGTAATTCTGAGTTAATGGCACAGCAACAAGATTTATATCTCACATATTTGTTACACCTCAGCACTCTCCACTTTAATAATCAATTGATATTTAGTTAACATACATTAACTATCCTATTAAAACTAAATTAAATGCTACTCTGATTTGATTTTATTAAATAAATGGTGGCAACACTAATGAGGTGAAAGGCACTTAAATCATTACAGAACAGCCAAATTCAGGCCCCTTTGATAAGGGAAGTAATTTCAGAGTGAAAAAAAAATAAGAAGATGTGTTCGCTGAGTTTCATAAATACTGTTGCAACTTAGTCGTGATGGATTCCTGACCAAGATCTCAAAAGACTAGGAGAAACTTCTATCATTAGCTTCATTTCTAATAAAGCAGTGCTAAAATGCCTTAGAGAAAAAAGTACTTTCCCCTTGGCCTCTGTTGTAAGGTCACTGATTTTGAGAACAAGACAGTGTTGCCTCAAGAGAAGAATTCAAGTTAGCCCCCAACTTTTTGGATAAAGTACTTCTGAAAAAAACTAAACTGGATTTCCGTAAGCAGTTGATTATTTCTCCTTGTGTGGGGAACTGGATTTGTTTTACCAAGGGAATGGAACTTAAATAAATAAATTACACATAAGTATGCATTCATATAACCATTGAGTACCTGCTATGTCCCAAACTAGATAGAATATGACCCTATCTTCTAGGAGCAAATATTCTGAAGCCTCTTCCTCTCACTGTGGCAGGTTCTGTGAGAAGAACAGAGCAGGTTCTAAGTTAGATGGCGTGTCCTCAAGAAGTCTACAGTACTGTTAGGAAGAAAATTCACAGATGTGTGAAAATTGACCATAGCTCATGTGTTGGGAGTCTGAATCCACTCCTTAAGAGTAAGGTCACTTGTGCAGCCCCAGTGTCTTGTAAAGTACCTAGCAAGTAAAATATGATTAGTAAATGTTTATTGAGTGAATAAAAGCTTCTCTGACAGAATGAACACAGGATTATCTTGATCCAAGGCCTCATCTAGAAGCATGCCATTTTAAATTCATTCTTTCACAATTGCAGATTTCCAGTCATAAAAACTAAAGGGAAGTTAGAATAGCTTAAAATGGTACCTAGGTGCCAGTAGCAAATTTTTTTTTAAAAAAGCAGATTTAACCATGTGTCTTGACAAAAGATTATGCTGGCAACTCCTCACTTATGTGCTTCCAAATTATGATTGACACAGAGAGCCTGTTTTTCTATGACTGAGAATTCATACTGTTCCAGCAAAGTCTGTAATTGAGACCTGGAGCTGCGCAGATAGCTTCAGTAGGAAATCATACATCCTTGTGTGCACAGGACAGTCTCTGTTTTTATCTGTTTTCTTGATGTAGATAGCACTGACTTTCACTCTCAAGAGAGTCCTCGTTCAGTTGATAAATTATAGAATGAGCATGAACACAGGATACAGTCTGCTGAGCCAGAGGTATGAGACAGGACTTCCAGTTAAGAAGGTAAATTGCACAAACTTTGACCTCCTTACTTTTCTCAGCTATGTTCTTCTTTTCATGTGGTTAAGATATTTAGCACTTTCATTTTATAAAGCATAACTAGAATTACCTCTGTGCTTTGTCTACCTGTTGACTCTAGATTAGTAGTAATTGTGGTAAATTATATTACTGCTAATTGATTATTCTGGTTTCCCTCTTTGTGGGAGAACTATACATCCCTGCCTGTAGTCATTTTACTTGGTTTATCCAATGTGGATAAAAGTGATGTGTGCCATTTCCAGACAGAAGTTTTAAGTGCTACTGCTAACATATGGATAACTGTCTCTTTTCCCTTTTCCATGAGATCATGAATGTTCCACTTAGAGTTTGCTTCATCACCTTTGATACTAGAGGGAAAGTTACATAAAGCAGGGCTATAGCTATCCCACACAGGACAGGTAATAAAATAGAACTTTGTTGTTGTAAACCATGGTACTTTGGAGTCTTTTGTTACCTCAGGATAACCTAGTTCATCCTGACTGATACAAAAATTATTAATTTGCACAAGACAGGTGCTATTTTCACAACAACAAAACTAAAATAAATTGCACTGGCTCAAAGGCTTATTAGTGAGAAGCAAAGGAGTTGCTATTGAAGGTGGAAGGATGGTGACCTTTATTTTTAATGAACATGTAGCTTCAGGAGAAGATGTGAGCAAGCAATATGTTAGCAGCTTCAGTTAGTTTGTATTGGATACATTTGACTAGGAAGAAATAAGCTCAGAAAACATGGGTCACTTTGACAGTAGGGAGAAAAAGAATAGAGAGCATGCAGAAACTTGGGGATTTTCATGGTTTGAAAAACACAACTGATTCTTAATTTCCAATTACTGAGCAAAATAATATAATAATAATAATATAATATAATATAATATAATATAATATAATATAATATAACATAATATAATATAATATCTTTGAACAACAAAGTTATAGTAAAACTTAGCCTCAGCCATGGCTGGTTGGCTCAGTGTTGGAACGTTGGCCCAGTGTTTGGAAGTACCAGATTCGATTCCCAGTCAGGGCACACAGGAGAAGCATTCATCTGCTTCTCCACCCTTCCCCCTCTCTTTCCTCTCTATTTCTCTCCTCCCTTCCCGCAGCCAAGGTTCCATTGGAGCAAAGTTAGCCCAGGCGCTGAGGACGGCTCCATGGCCTCCACCTCAGGCACTAGAATGGCTCCAGCTGCAACGGAGCAATGCCCCAGATGGGTAGAGCACCACCCCCTGGTGGCATGCTGGGTGGATCTCTGTCGTGAGCATGCGGGAGTTTGTCTGACTGCCTACCTGCTTCTAACTTCAGAAAGGTACAGAAAAAAAAATTAGCTTCATGTCAAAGAACACATGTCATTTGTTAAAATTTTTAACCTATTAGTATTGCATTCAGTAAATCCTTCTAATCAGATAAAATGGCTCAAGGAGAAGAAATTTAGGATGTGCGTCTCCTAGGGAAATATGATAAATACAAGGTACTAGCAGTTAGATGTCAATAGAAGCACATTTTAAAACAGGATAGAAATTATTTAACAAGAATCAAATAGATAAGTTAAAAGTTGAAAGCATTATACCACTAAGGGAACCACTAGACTAGACTGACAGAGATTGTTCAAGACTTAAAACAACCTTGCATTTCTCCCATCCTTCCTGCTTGATCAAGAAGCAGGGGGAGAAAGCTCTTTGGCCTCCAAGTAGCTCATGTTCTGCAATTCTTTCTTGAGATGTAGCCCAAGACAACAGTGAAAAATAAAGACTTCCCTAAGGATAAGGCCAAGGACTGAGGAAAAAAAAATGTCTTGGGGGAGCTATTCCTGGGGAGCGGGGGGCCAACATCTGCTCAAGGGAATTTTAGAATGTGTAGAGACTGGTGACATCCTTGGGTCTGCCATTCTTTACCTTTCCAAATGAGATTGTTTATTATGGGCACCCTCTCCCTATTCCACCACTGAATATTTAGTATGTGGAGGGGAGATAGCTTTTCCTTTTGTTCCTTCAGCTTGGAATCAAGAAGAACTGACTCCAGACATGATACAGAAGCTATCTCACATTACCTAGACATCTTTGCTTTAACATAAGAAGTAAAGGTAAAGACCAAGTTACTGTTTGGGACTTCTGGTTGCCTCTCTTGGAAAAGGGTTAAGTGTTTTTAGCATGTGGGGAAATGAGACTACTGAATAGTTGAATACCAGAAAGGTAGCCTGTGGAAGTTTGTATTATGTTCACTGAATATTTTGGTTTCCTTCCCTGTGGAAAGATTTTATGCACCCCTAATATTGAACTTAGTGGTTAATAAAATGTGAGTGAAAGTAATGAATGTTATTCCTAGACCAGGGGTCAGGAACCTATGGCTTGTGAGCCAGATGTGGCTCTTTTGATGGCTGCATTTGGCTCGCAGACAAATCTTTAATAAAAAAAAAATAACGTTAAAAGTATAAAACATTCTCATGTATTACAATCCATTCAATTCCTACCCCTCGTGTTCATGGTTGCAGGTGGCTGGAGCTAATCAGCTTCAGTAAGAATCACATGAGTTTTTTGTTTGTTTGTTTGTTTGTTTGTTTTATTGATTTTAATTTATTGTGTTTACATAGATTCTTGTGTCACCCCGAATGCATCCCCCCTTCCTCATGTTCCCCTCAACATCTCCCTTGCCCCCCTCCCCACAATGCCCTCATTGTATGGCTCTAATCAGCTGTCCTCCGGGACAACACCAAATTTTTATTGGATAATGCGTAACATACACGGGTCATTGTATGGCTCTCTCGGAATTACATTTTAAAATATGTGGCATTCATGGCTCTCTCAGCCAAAAAGGTACCCGACCCCTGTCTTAGACAGTCTTAAGAGACATGGTTCAGATGTTTCTTTTCTCTCTGCCATGTGACTGACAATGCAGAGTCTTCGGTCTCAAATGAACATAACAAACATCTGAGCCTCAGCTTACTTGCGATGAATATTTAAGATGAGCAAGAGATAAAGTCTTATTGTTAGAAACAACTGAGACTTGGGTCATTTGCAGCAGAAACTAGCTCATCCTGACTGTCACAGGAATAAACAATGCTAACAATAGTACAATCATGTTAAGATTATTCACCAGAGTCCCAAGTTATATGACTAGACCTATAAAGAGGAAGATATAATTCCACATATCTAACGGAGAAAGCTCCAACATTCAATGACACAAAATCTAGCTACATTTGTTTGTTTCATATTTGAACTATGACTTTCTTTTATACCATTTAGTTTTTTCTAGACTTTCTAGTTGCCTTATTGTGCTTCGGAAAATTTTGGGATCCTTGTTTTACACTGGTGTTCTGAAATTTCACCAAGATACATCTAAGATATGAGTCTCCTTAATTATTTTGCTTAATTCCCTCTTTCTGAATACAGCCCCTTCTCTCCATATTTCATCTCAAAAATCTACCCCATGCTTATATTTATTATTTAGCTCTTACCACTTTATGTATCTACTTGAGTGTTCTTAGATTTTTATTAGGTTCCTTCTCTTCCATTAGACTATGAGCCACTTGAGTGCAAGACTTTGCCTTGCTCCACTTTATATCCCTCACCTAGCATGGTCACCAAAGCAAAGAATAGACATAACAGCAAGATGGTGAATATTATACTTCCTATACATTGCCTGGTAACAAAAGGAATTAATTACAAACTAGTAAACTGGATTTTTCTTTTTTTTTTTTTTTAGATAGATAGAGAGGGAGAGGACTGGAGAGAGAGAAGCATAAACTTGTTGTTCCACTTAGTTATGCAACCACTGATCGCTTCTCATATGTGCCCTGACCAGGGCTCGAACCAGTGACCTTGGGCTTGAGCCAGCATCCACCGGGTTGAGCTGGTACTCTCAACCCCAGGATCAAACCTTGGTGCTTAGATATGACACTCTATCCATTGCACCACTAAGCTAGGGCAGTAAATTGGATTTTATAAGAAAATTATTTTCAGCTTTCAGTAATTAATGATGAACATTAAAATAATACTTGCAAGGTAGGACAGGAAACATAAATGGGTTCCAATGTACTGATCCCTAATGACATGACCAGTATATTGGTGTTTCTTTGTTTCCTAAAATCTAGAAAGTGTTAGAAGTATTTGTGACCAAGAACAGAGCTGCTTCAATTGAAACAATTCAGATCAAGCTCTTAGCACAATTTGGCACCTAATTATATTTCCTTGACTATTTGACTTATGCAGTACAACTTTTCTCCAGAGCTTCCAGGGAAGAACTAGAGAAGTCTGTATCTGAACTTCTTAGCACAGACCTTAGTTCATCTTAATGGCTTTTTTGACATCAGGTGCCAGAACAATATTTTTCTCTAGCTATAACGTTAACTATGACCTTAGTTAGGGTCTTATGTAGTAAGCCACAAATGTATGGTAGAATTAAAGAGCTTCATGAAAGTTTCTCAGTCCTCTAAAATATCTATCAAAATGTTATCCAGGCCCTGGCCGGTTGGCTCAGCGGTAGAGCGTCGGCCTAGCGTGCGGAGGACCCAGGTTTGATTCCCAGCCAGGGCACACAGGAGAAGCGCCCATTTGCTTCTCCACCCCTCCGCCGCGCCTTCCTCTCTGTCTCTCTCTTCCCTTCCCGCAGCCAAGGCTCCATTGGAGCAAAGATGGTCCGGGTGCTGGGGATGGCTCCTTGGCCTCTGCCCCAGGCGCTAGAGTGGCTCTGGTCGCAGCAGAGCGACGCCCCGGAGGGGCAGAGCGTCGCCCCCTGGTGGGCGTGCTGGGTGGATTCCCGGTCGGGCGCATGCGGGAGTCTGTCTGACTGTCTCTCCCTGTTTCCAGCTTCAGAAAAATGCAAAAAAAGAAAAAAAAAAAGTTATCCAAGTTAAGCTTTCCAGGCTTTAGCTTAAAAGTTTAAAAAACAACCTTTTCAATACCTGGAAGGCACTATTATATGCAGCACACCTTGCTCTGTGGAAACTCTATGGAACTTAGATGGTTTTGAGAAATACAGTTTGAAAACCATTGCAAAGCTCAAGACTATATCTCCATATTGCATAAGAAAAACTAAAATATATCACCCGTCAGTGACACTCCAAGGTAGAGAAATTTGAGGTCCTTTCCTAAGAGAAGATGTTTCTCCTGAGTGAGGAGAAAGCACACTGAACACTGGTCCCTTGGGCACAGGCACCCTTTTCCCACCCCACAGAAAATAGATATGAGACAAGTATACCAAGGATTCTTCAATGTGCCTCTGCACAACTTCTCAGAGGACAAACTCTAATCCTAGCTACCACCGTATGGTATCCTAATACCCTTTTCAGATGCAGGAGCTTCAGTAAGAATCACATGAGTTTTTTGTTTGTTTGTTTGTTTGTTTGTTTTATTGATTTTAATTTATTGTGTTTATATAGATTCTTGTGTCACCCCAAATGCATACCCCCTTCCCCATGTTCCCCTCAACATCTCCCTTCCTCCCTCCCCACAATGCCCTCATTGTATGGCTCTACCCTTTAGGATTATCCCATCCTCTCATCCCCTTTCCCTCTGTCCTCTTTTCCTCTGGTCCCTTTCATCCCTTCTCTGTCTCAATTCCGTTCCTCAGTTCACATTGTTCATTGGATTCCTCAAATGAGTGAGGTCATATGATATTTTTCTTTCTCTGCCTGGCTTATTTCACTTAGCATAATAGTTTCCAGGTTCATCCATGTTGTTGCAAAAGGTAAGATTTCCTTGTTTTTCATAGCCCCATAGTATTCCATTGTATATATGTACCATAGCTTTTTAAGCACTCGTCCACTGACAGACACTTGGGCTGTTTCCAAATATTGGCTATTGAAAACAATGCTGCCATAAACATGGGGGTGTATTTCTTCTTTTAAATCAGTGAGAATCACATGAGTTTTAAAAGGAGCTCAATAAATACAAATTGAAGTTGAGACAACCAAGAGCCTGCTCACTTTCTGGAAGGTTCCAGTCCAGTCTCCACACTACCCAGCTGCTTACACCTGACTGGCCTTCTAGATAAATGATCACACCTGATGACTTAATTGGGCCTGTCACAGAAAGATAGCTCTTTCTAGACACAAGGTTCCCCCCCTGCCTCTGTGCCCTTGGGGCCAGTGGACTCACGGGGAGGAAAGGTGACTCCCACGTCTTTAATTGGAGAAGTTGGGGGCATTTCTTAGGTGGGGCTCCATGCTAGGGATAAGGTCTTGGCTTGGTGGGCTTGTGAGGACAGTGCAAAGACTCTCCCTTCTACTCTGCATCTCCAAGCCTCTATCTAGTTCTGTAAGATTTGCTTTTAAAGTTGCATGAGGTAGAAGTGGCTTTCTTTAATTCCAGTTCATAGTAAGGCAGTCTAAATTAGTAAAAGGTTATAATTATATAGCATTAAAAATTTCTTTCTTAAATTTATTTTATTTTATTTATTTATTTTTGCATTTATTTATTTATTGTATTTTTCTGAAGCTGGAAATGGGGAGAGACAGTCAGAAAGACTCCCGCATGCGCCCGACCGGGATCCACCCGGCACGCCCACCAGGGGCGATGCTCTGCCCCTCCGGGGCGTCGCTCTGTTGTGACCAGAGCCACTCTAGCGCCTGGGGCAGAGGCCAAGGAGCCATCCCCAGCGCCCGGGCCATCTTTGCTCCAATGGAGCCTTGGCTGCGGGAAGGGAAGAGAGAGACAGAGAGGAAGGAGGGGGGGTTGTGGAGAAGCAAATGGGCGCTTCTCCTATGTGCCCTGGCCGGGAATCGAACCCGGGTCCCCCGCATGCCAGGCCGATGCTCTACTGCTGAGCCAACCGGCCAGGACCTCTTTCTTAAATTTAAGTCATCCTATTATCAAGGCATTTGGCCCCCTTATCCCATTTGATGAACCACTTGCCCTTGTGAAGAGTTAAAAGGTGATGTCAATTTTTAGCCATTCATGAATGAGACAAGGAAAGGTGTTGGCTGTAATCTAGAGTAAGATTACGTCTTTCTTGAGTGGCCATGAGGCTCCATGAGGAACAGAGAGCTGGCACTGGAGCTCTGACTGTCCTGAGGTGCATTCTTAGCAGGACACAGTCTGACAGGCATTGCCCAAAGGGACACTGCTTACTTGAGGATGGGAAAGCAGAGAAGGAGGGTTGGAAATAGAAAAAGTTAATGAAAAGGTTAGTTAAGTGGGCAGGACAGGACCCAGAGAAATTAAACATTTCAAAAACGTATCATCAGAAGCAAAACTAGATAAAAAAAAGTGCTGCTGTATTATGAATCCACAGGGCAGGGCTGAGTCCTCTGTATCCCTGATGGGCATGCCAATTTAGAAGGAAATGTGTTCAGTTTCAAACTCATCTGACATTCTTGTAGGATAGCCAAAAAGAGACTGCCATCCAGAACTCAAATATGTGTATCTGAAGCTCAGAAGGGGGTCTGCAGTGGACAGTGAGATTTAGAGATAATCGGCCTGTTGGCTTTAGTGGAGACCTTGAACACTGTTGAGCTCAGCAGGGGAAGTGACCACCTGGAAGAGGAGGTTGAATGTCTGACCTTCCAGAAGAACTGACAGAAAAATGAGCTCTCACAGAAACACATTCTCTGTGTCTGTCTCTTTCGCACATACTTACACAATGGCAAATAGTATGACTTTCAATGACAAATTAACTAAGACTGTTGAAACACATGAAAGCAAACCAAAACAAGAATAGTTTATGGGACTAAATAAGTAAATAAGCAAACAAACTAAAAGCTCAGCAACTCCATCTAGAAAGCAAACTAACTGTAGCAGAGACCTTTGTTGCCGACCTGCTGCCTTAATTCCAGGCTGACAATATCCTGACACCCTGATTTGTGTATTCTGGTCTGAGTGGTCAGTTACTCCCTCAAGACAGGTGAACCCCAGCCCATGATCATAAGATTCTTGTTCCACACCCCAATGATTGGTTAAGCATGGACACATGATAGAATTCTGGCCAATAAGACATGAGAAAACTTATGGCAACTTCTGGGAAAGCTTTTTGCTCATTCTTTAAAAGGAGTATGTGGTGAGAGAAGTCTTTCTTTCTTGGACAATATCTCTCAATATTATCATGTCTGTGTGTGACTCCGAGACATTTTGTGACCTTGAGAAGGCAAGGTTGAGGACAAAAGCCAATATGCTAAGGATGCGTATCCCTCAAATTCAGGTATTCCAGAGACAGAAGGTAACTTGATTCTTGGTGCCGTCAAGAAGCCACTGAATTACCAACCCTAAAACTCCCTCAGGGCATCATGCTACATAAGATGATAAATGTCTTTATTGTTTAAACTCATTTTAGCTTGGCTTTCTGCTACTTGCAACCAGAATGCATCCTAACCAACACATTAACAAATCCACAGTAGGAAAACTTATAGGTGACTTGATAATAAATTTAGCACGGCCCTTTGTAATTGTCAGGCATGGTTCTATGAGAGCTTAAGCCCATTTCATTTTAGCTTGGCTTTCTGCTACTTGCAACCAGAATGCATCCTAACCAACACATTAACAAATCCACAGTGGGAAAACTTATAGGTGACTTGATAATAAATTTAGCACAGCCCTTTGTAATTGTCAGGCATGGTTCTATGAGAGCTTAAGCCCATTTCATCTTTCTAGCAACTACAAAAGGGAAATACTATCGTTTTCTTCATTTCCTAGGTGAAGAAATTAATTACAGAGAGGTTAAATCACTTTACTCAGTGTTACAGAACTAACGAGTGGTAGAACTAGTATTATAAAGACAGGCAGTCTGGTCCCAAAATCCAAGCACTTAACCAGGATGTTTGAGTGCCTCTCAGATTAACAAATAGGAGCTGGGCTACTCCTATTCAAAGTTAGTTACTGGGAACCATTAAGAACAGCAAAGGAGCATCAAAGGACAGAGTTTTCCCTTCATTTTCAGCTAAATTCTTTCCACTCACTCTCCCCAACACCACCCAGTGTCCCTACTATCTCTCTGCTCTGCCACCCAAGCAAAACCTTTGCTCAGGTCTAGCTTCACCTTAAAAGTGACTAAATAACGGGGTGTATGGATATTAACAGCCGTTAGTGCCTTCAAGCCAGCTTAAATTTTATACATTGACCTTCCTGAATTTAGCTGGCAAACAGTTCATCAAATTCAGGTTTATGGGAGCTGAGATTGCACAGAAGGAAGCAATATCCCTTCCCCCAAAGGACCTATGATCAATGAGAGAAAATAAAGATGATCATGAAACTAAGGATATAAGATACACAGACCACGTTTGCTTCTTGGAAGGGCGTGAGCAGAGACTAGAGGCGGGTGCTGTAGACCAGTGGCCCCCAACCTTTTTTGGGCTACAGACCAGTTTAATGTCAGAAAATATTTTCACGGTCCGGCCTTTAGGGTGGGACGGATAAATGTATCACGTGACTGAGACAAGCGTCAAGAGTGAGTCTTAGACGGATGTAACAGAGGGAATCTGGTCATTTTTAAAAAATAAAACATCATTCAGACAAATATAAATAAAATGGAAATAATGTAAGTTATTTATTCTTTCTCTGCGGACCAGTACCAAATGGCCCATGGACTGGTACCGGTTCACGGCCCAGGGATTGGGGACCACTGCTATAGACAACCAGCCCAGGAAGACTCAGTTTCCACTTTAAGTCTGTTTTACACTGTGATGTGCTCAGAAATTTTTGCCGTATGTATGTATTATCTATCCAAAAGCCATAATAAAAGTTTAAAACTCAATAAAATATGACAAATGTGTTCTAGAAGTATAAACAGAATGCTTTGAAAAGTACAAAAAGTAAAAAAATAAAAGGCATAGAAAATGTCTAAGTTTGCTAGGGTTACTTGTAAAGTACCACAAGCTGAGTGTCTGAAAAAGTAAGTTTATTGTCTCAGTCTGGATGTCAGAAGACCAAGACCAAGGTATCTGCAGAGGTTTACTTCCTCTGAAAATTCTAGGAAAGGATCCATTCCTAGGGAAGGCCTGTGTTCTAGTTTCTGGTGGCCTCAGGTGTTCCATAGCATATAGACAGCCTTCTTCTCTCTGTGTTATCTTCATATCATATCTCTTCTCTGTGTGTCTCTGTGTCCAAATTTCCCCTTTTTATAAAGACATCAGTCATATTGGATTAGGGCCCACTCTATGACATGCTTTTAACTTGATTACCTCTATAGGACCCTATCTCCAAATAAGGTTACATTCTGAGGTACTTGGGGTTAGTGCTTCAACATATGAATTTGGGGAGTTGGAGGGCACAATTCAACCCATAAAAAAAAGACATAAAAATGCTTTCTGGAGAAAATCTATTCTTTGAGACAGTATTGTCAGGAGACCATTTTGAGGCTTCTTCTCTTAGAACAATAACGGTTCTCAAGTCCTTGTGATAAGCATCCCCTTGGTGTTTAAATTCAGTGGGATGAGACCACATGAACTCAGTTCTGAAAGGCTGAACTTGGAAAATGGCAAATGTAATACAGGACAGGCACACGCTGATTGGGGCCCCTGGGGTCTCAGCAATAGGCCATTTGCGATGCTTTGTGCCCTGCTCTGGTTCGCATCTCCTGTGAAACTACAGAATCAGCATGAACAGTTACAGGCAATTTCCATTCTTATGCTACTGATATTGCATTTGTGGAAACATAGGGAGTCACTGGTGGCTGATTCAACATGTGCCAATTTCTAGAATTTCACTTTATAACCAAACAACATGTCCCACTGAAGAGAGTGTTGCCTTGTGCAGAGACAAAGTAATTTAAAAATCATGTTCAAGTTAGGTTTACAATAAAAATTCCAGATAAAGTAATGTTTTCTTTCTGGTTGATGTTAAAAGCGTCATTTGTAGATTGAAATGCTAAAGAATGCAAAAAGTTAGTGAAGAATCATGAGGCTTGTTGTACATTCATTTGAGCAGTGGTGGGGTATATAGCAGTGGTCCCCAACCTTTTTTGGGCCACGGACCAGTTTAATGTTAGAAAATATTTTCACGGTCCGGCCTTTAGGGTGGGACGGATAAATGTATCACATGACCGAGACAAGCGTCAAGAGTGAGTCTTAGACGGATGTAACAGAGGGAATCTGGTCATTTTTAAAAAATAAAACATCATTCAGACTTAAATATAAATAAAATGGAAATAATGTAAGTTATTTATTCTTTCTCTGCAGACCGGTACCAAATGGCCCACGGACCAGTACCAGTCCGCGGCCTGGGGGTTGGGGACCACTGGTATACACTATGGGTAGCCAGGATTTTGCATTGAAACCATATGATCAGACATTAATATGAAGATAGGCAATTTGAACTTTTTAAATTAATAGGTATTATGACATATCATCAAGGTTAATAAGTAAATTAAAATTAATATATAACATAAATTAAAATTAATAACTTCTAAACATGGAGATCAATAAAAATAAGACAGTGCAAATAAACCAAGAAATCCATTAATCTTTGTTTTCAATAAAATGATCTGTAACATAAGAATTTAGTATATCTGGCACTTCAGATCAGCATAGGAAAAATAGATTATTTGATCCTTACCTCAAAGTATAAATCAAGATAAATATCAGATGTATTAATATAAAAGTTTTAAAAGTAAAAGAAAAAAATTATGCACAAAAAAATCTGAGTCCATTAAGGAAATCAATCTACAGATGAAAGTGTATAAAAATGTAAAACTTTTCCAAGTTAATGAGTAATAAAAATTAAATGGCCAAGAACAAACTAGAAAAAATATTTGTAACACATAAGGAAATAACTAATTTTTTAAAATAAGCACTACAGAAAAATAAATAAGGGCAATGTACAAGTACAGAAATGTTAATTACACTAATAAATAAATGGAAAAGTTCAACTGCCACACTAATCAAGAAAATTCAAATAAGATATATTTTTTATACATAGGACTTGACTAAACAAGGTAATCCCAGCATTGATTTGGTGTATCACAGAAGGTATGTAAAATTGGTACATGTCTTTTTTTCCCTTTTTTTCTTAAGTGAGAAGTGGGAAGGCAAAGAGATAGAT
Organism: Saccopteryx leptura; assembly: GCF_036850995.1. Classification (NCBI taxonomy): domain Eukaryota; kingdom Metazoa; phylum Chordata; class Mammalia; order Chiroptera; family Emballonuridae; genus Saccopteryx; species Saccopteryx leptura. The sequence goes on along the minus strand of NC_089511.1, from coordinate 62,919,309 downwards.
TCCCACATACGCCCTACCCAGGATCCACCCAGCAAGCCCCCTATAGGGCGACTCTCTGCCCATATGGAGCTGCTGCTCTGCCACTGGGCAATCGAGCCACTCCAGAGGCGAGACCATGGAGCCATCCCCAGTGCCAGGGGCAACTTGCTCCAACTGAGCCATGGCTATGGGAGGGGAAGAGAGAGACAGAGAGAAAGAAGGGAGAGGGACAGGGGTAGAAAAGCAAATGCCTACCTCTCCTGTGTACCCCAACCAAAATCGAACCCAGGACTTCTACACACTGGGCCACCACTGTACCGCTGAGCCAACCAGCTAGGGCTAAAATTAGTATATTTCTATGGGTCAATTCAGCAATGAAAATTTATGATATCTTAGAATAGGATTTATCCTAAGTTTATGCAGAAGGAAGCATCATGGATATATTCTATAACAAATGGCATCGATGCCCTTTAGTAGCCCTTCTGTGCCTGCAAGTTAGTTTCCAACCACCAGCACTGGCAACTCTCTGCTTGGCATCTTTCCTGGGTGAGGAAGTATACCAGACCACACATAAAGTTCAAGGAGTTAGCAGCCTATGGGCAGTCCTCAACCAATGATGAGCAGAAGTTAAGGATTCTTAACCCTCAGTGGAGACCACTGAGATAAGTTCAGTACAGACTCCCAATTCCCAGGTGACCATGGAATTGAACTCTTGGTTCCCCGTGGTGGTAACCTGCTCATTAACAAAGCCTGTATGGACATTTTTTCTTTTCTTTTCTCACTTGTCTTACTCATGTTTCTTGAATTACCAGTACTCTCAAATAAGCTAGCGATGCTCAAATGCTTTTCTCCTGGTTAGCATCTGAGGAAACTTAACCAAAGATACACGCAAACATTTATCAAAAAAGATGTTCATCACAGTGTCATTTATACTACAGGAAAACTGAAAATATCATATATTAATAATAATAATAGATTATGAGTATTATGACACAGTATATACCCATTAAAATATGATAGAAGGGGAGGTGGGAAAGAATAAATAAGCAGATAAAAAAGTGATTTTAAGGCAGTGAAAATAATCTGTACATACCATAATGATGGATACATGTCATAAATGTATGACACCAAGAGTGAACCATACTGTAAACTATGGACATTAGGTAGGTTTATCAATTGTAACAAATGTTGATGATTAGAGAGGGCATCCGTGTGTGGGGGCAGGGAGTATATAAAAAATATCTGTACCGTCCCCTCAATTTTGCTGTGAACTTTAAACTACTCTAAAAATAGTCTTAATAAAAATATGATATGAGAATATTTAATATCTTGAGAAGTAAAGTGGTTTAGTGTAACATTAAGATCACAGTTTCTGGAATGAGACATCAATCATTTTAGGTTCTGGCTCTATGACTTCAGTTATCTAACCTCATTAAGTGTCTCTTTCCTCACATGTAAATGAGGGGGACCATAGTTATCTCATGTTTACTATGAGGATTAAACGAGATAGTTTCTCCATAAAGTGCTTATCCTGATGCCCAGCACAGAGTAATAACAATCATCACAGCCCTAGCTGGTTGGCTCAGTGGTAGAGTGTTGGACCAGTGTGTGGATGTACTGAGTTCAATTCCCATCACAACACACAAGAGAAGCAACCACCCTTCTCCACCTCTTCCCTTCCCCTTTCTCTCTCTCTCTCTTCACCTCCTGCAGCCATGGCTCATTAGTTAGAGCACATCACTGGATGCTGAGGATGGCTTCATGGAGCCTCTGCCTCAGGTGCTAAAAATAGCTCAGTTGCCCAGTAATTGAGCATTGGCCAGATGGGCAGAGAGTCACCCCATAGGGGGCTTGCTGGGTGAATCTTGGTCTCATGTGAGAATCTGTCTCTCTGCCTCCCTTCATCTCACTTAATAAAAAAAAACCCATCACTATCATTATTAGTATTAAAACATCAAGTTTAAAATACAACATAAAATTTGCTAGAATATAAAAATTCTCACATATATATTTATAGAATCATAGAAAAAATGGAAGCTGCATACAAAATATTCACTGTACATATCTGTGTGCTAAGATGGTGTATATTATATTTTTCTATGTGTTTTTCTATATTTTCTTAACTTTTATAATTATTTCTTTTTTTAATATTTTATTTATTGATTTTTTAGACAGAGAGGAGTGAGAGAGAGAGAGAGAGAGAGAGAGAGAGAGAAGGGGGAGGAGCAGGAAGCATCAACTCCCATATGTGCCTTGACCAGGCAAGCCCAAGGTTTCGAACCGGCGACCTCAATGTTCCAGGTCGACGCTTTATCCCACTGCGCCACCACAGGTCAGGTCTAATTATTTCTTTTGTATTTATATGACAAAAGTTATTTTAAATATATTTTGTGAATAATTTTAAAGTGGTTCACATAAAAAAATACAAGTTTTTATTAGCTCTAATTAGTCTTTATTAATGAATTCAGGGAGAATAGTACTATTCAATTCCATCTTCTTGAGAACTGTGGTGCGTTCAGTCAGAGACCGATGACACTGGATTTATATTATTATAGTAGTGTTGGTCTCAGAGCTATGCAAACACAAACATTGCTTGAAGACTGAGCATGAGTAGTTCTAGAAACCTGAGTATCACTGCTATGACAGATATTTCATCATTCAAGAACCTTCCACATTTAAGCATCAAGAGTGAGCAAAGATGCTTAAAGCATGATTCATAGCATTAAAATGAGTGAATTGCTTCTGGAAAAGTGACTTCATTTCCTCAGATAGTTCTGCACTGCTTCAGAATTTCTGATTCCATTCAGTTCAGGTCACAATGGAAAAATAAGTTCAGTTTCTCTTTGGGGTCTAACAGATTGATTCTTTCAGAATACTCATTAATTTCCAGAAGTCTTTGATCTAAATTTGGCGAACACCTTCAACAATGTTCTGCTACTCAGTCATCTAATCTGTTCAAATAATCTCTTATTTTATTTTATTTTATTTTATTTTAATTTATTGGGTGTACATAGATTTTAGTGTCCCCCGAACACCCCCGCCCCCGTGTTCCCCACCACATCCCCCTTGCCCTCCTCGCGGCAACACCCTCTCCCCGGTTTTGCTTTTCTGCTCTCATCCTATCCTATCTTCCCCTTCCCCTCTGTTCAAATAATCTTTGCAATGGATATTCACTTGTTCCAAATAACCCATAAATTGTCAAGGTCAGAGGCACTGGAACAAAGAAGATGCACAATTTTGATCACTTTTAGCATTGACTCATGCAGTGAATTAATTTGAAAGTGTTACAGTCTAAGTTCCATTGGATTATACAACAAAAGAAGAAAGCAACAAACTTCTTTTTGGATTTGAAAAATAAACAAAAACATATTCTCTTTTTTATTACAAGTACCCTATCTATGGCAAATGAGCTCTACTTTTTCTTTAGATTTAGAGCACCTTTGGGGGAAGATTATTTTACTGGAAGCAAATGGTTAATGTAGGCTCAATTTAATAAGGAATTTTTTTCCTTGTAAAAAATCTAAACTAGATCAGGCCCCTCTCAGGTTAGCCACTCAGATAACGTGTTGAATGCCCCTATCTGGGCAAGAGATTGAGGAAAGGTTGAAGATTAGGAAAGAGAGTAAAATATAGTGTGTACTGAGTGTGATGAGGAAGGCTGGAACTGAGCACCAAGAAGTGGAAGATCTAGACTCGGTGCTAAACATGCCACCAAATAGATAATGTAATCCTGACATTTAATGACCCTTCTGACTTCAGCTATGGTGTTTCTAACATCAGAGTCAATAAGTAATGATCCTTCTATATCCCAGTTCTAAAATTATGATTCTTTACCAGGACATGAACAATATAGAATTTGTAGAAGAAAGCAAGAAAAATAATATATCTATCAACACCCAACAAAATAAAATGGACGGGAGGAATAAAGCTAAAATGAATTGACTTGACTTGGTTTTATGTGCTGACTCTATCAGAGGTATTATCTCATAGTTCTCCCACCAACCTCAGGAGACAGATCAACCATTCATTCAACAACAGTTTCTTGAACATCTGCTATGAGTAAGGCTGTGTACAAGGAGCTTGGGATGTCACAGTAAACAAGACACACACTCCTCACCTCCATGGAGCTTATTTCCCAGAAGTAGAAGCAGATTACACTAAAAATTATTTCATTATGATCTTATGTGCTGAGAAGGAATAGAACAGGTTGCTTTGAATGGGTGATCATGTAATGGGTGACTTACATAATATAAGAATCATGTCAGGAAATTTTTTGTTTGTTTGTTTGTTTTTTAAGAAAATCATCTTGGCCATGGCCAGTTGGTTCACTTGTAGAGCATTGGTCTGGCATTTGGATGTCCCAGGTTCGATTCCTGGTCAGGGCACACAGCAGAAGAATTGACCATCTGCTTTTCCACTACTCTCCCTTCCCCTTCTCTCTCTCTCTCTCTCTCTCTCTCTCTCTCTCTTTCTCTTCCCCTCCTGCAGCCATGGCTAAATTGGATTGAGCACAATGGCTTGGGTACAGAAGATGGCTCAATGAAACCTCTGTTCAGGTGCTAAAAATAGCTTGGTTGCAAGCATGACCCCAGATGGGAGTTGCCTGGTGGATCCTGGTAGAGGTGCATGCGGGAAGTCTGTCTCTCTATTTCCTCTCCTCTCACTTGGAAAAGAAAAAGAATAAGAAAAATTATATTTTCAACTAGATATTAAGCATTAATAAGGATTGGCTAAGCAGGCAAATAAAATGACATGCAGCCCTGGCCAGTTGGCTCAGCAGTAGAGAATCAGCCCGGCGTGTGGAAGTCCTGGGTTTGATTCCCAGTCAGGGCACATAGGAGAAGAGCCCATCTGCTTCCCCACCCTTTACCCTCTCTTTCCTCTCTATCTCTCTCCTCCCTTCCCACAGCCAAGGCTCCATTGGAGCAGAGCTGCCCTGGGCACTGAGGATGGCTCCATGGCCTCCGCCTCAGGCGCTAGAATGGTTCTGGCTCCAACGTAGCAACATCCCAGATGGGCAGAGCATTGCCCCTGGTGGGCATGCTGGGTGGATCCCAGTCGGGCACATGCAGGAGTCTGTCTGACTGCCTCCCCACTTCTAACTTCAGAAAAATACAATAAATAAATAAATAAAATGACATGCACAAGAACCTAAAGCAGAAAAGAACATAGTAAGTCCAAAAGGCACTATAATTCTCACGCTACAAGCAAGGCTTAGATATCTATACTTGTTTCTTAAGTCACTTACTTAATTGCTAGATCCTGGGTGGGTGGGTGGGGTTAATATTAGGACTATTTGAGCTGTGAATTTTATTTTTCCTAATAAAGTGTGCCTGATTCCTTTTTGCTGACTACATCTACATATTATTGGAATCAGGGTTGTAAGGAGCTCCAAAATGTACACGTTTGAGTCTCCCATCTGCTCGAAGGAGATCTGTTGGTAATAGACCCTCCACATGCATCTTGAAGGATTTGTCCAGGACTGAACAAGTCCATCTGCTGGGGACCCACAGCAGGAAAGACTGGAAAGAGCTAGAGAAAGGGCGTTATTTTCCTCATTTCTACAAAGATAAAGCATTCCTGCATTTTGCAAAGCCCTAAGGAACACTGGGCATTGTGTACAAAAGATCACCATTATGATTTATTTACCATCTTTGAAGTTTCTAGTTACCAGCAAACAACACTTGTAATCAACTCTCAACACATCAAGTTGATTATAGTTATTCAGCTGAAAGTTAAGAAATTGCTCACAAGAAACCTGCATCCTGTCATGTACCAAAGCCGAACATATTGTCCCAGTTCTTTCTCTCAGAGTGCAGCTAAACATTTCCCCAGACCAGGGGGTTTTTCAACACTTCAATGGCCTAGTGGGATGCTCTTTTGAGCCCAGAGGGCAATTACTAAAACTTCAGGTAAGTAGTGAAGGAACAGAAAACATGATTGCCAGTCCAAACAAGTGAGGTCCGGGAGACGGCTTAAGTTGCACGCTAATTATAATCTTTTGCCTTTAACAAGAAAGTGAGGTGACCAGTAATTAGCCATTCAAGCCGTACCTAGAATGGCAAGTAGGTGGCTGCCAGGCCCACAGTTTCTGGCATTTGTGAGCTTTGCAGGAAGGAATTCATCTTGAGCTTAATGAAATGATTTGTTAGAGAGTGAAGTTGTTGGTGTGTTTTTGAATATGTTGTGTTTTTATTTTTTTAGTCCCCAAATACTGACAGAATAAGATTAGCAAATTAGCTAAACTACCCATGAGAGAGCCTCAGAAAGAATGAGAAACTGGTGGTTTCTCCACTTGTGGTTTCTCCACTTGTATGGTCTCTGACTCCTGCCTCATGCACATCTGTTCTCTCTCCTTTGCTCAGCCCTGGACGCACTTCCGTGCCTGGCTGGCAGGGACGGGTTCATTGTGGCTGTCAGGGAATTCTTCCCATCAGCAGGGCATTCAACAAATATTTGAAATAGGTATAAATCTCAGTCTATAAATTCATGTATCCAAGAAACAGGAATGTTTTAGATCTTCTTACATCAAATTAAATTTGGATTCTGAGTAACTAGCCCACCACACTGGTAGGACATTTAACCCAGCCATGCGTGGGCTGCTCCCACGCCCCACACACCAGGATTCTGCAAAAGTCTGGGTCTAACAGAGTTCAGGATCTTATTCAGTGCAAAGGCATTGGGAAGACCCCGTCAGTATTTTGTCATCAATCTACACTGGGTAGTACTAAGATAGCAATTGTCCCAGTCTCTATGGCCCACTCAGGTTCCACCTGCTGCTTTCAGGTCACATGTGGGGCAGGGATCTTTGGGGAGGTGAGGACACCAGCTCCTGGGCTGCAGTTACAGATTGGTAAGAGGAGCTACCCCTCCCAGGAGCCACAGGGTCCCTCCCAGCTTAGTGAAGCAGCTCTTTCTTTCTTCAGTCTTTCAAATACAGGCTTTCTCCTTTCTTGCCTTAAGCAAGAAATAACAAGCCTGACTACCTGTTTGAAAAGAGAAGGTGTAAGACATATGGAAAACACACACAATTGAATTCACTAGTGTCAGCTTTCTATTTGTGTGCATGGGGGGGGGGGGGGGTTGTAACATCTAACTGGATATCAGCGAGGATCTCATATACTCAAAATTCCCTTTGTATATTGATTATTGCTGGGAATCCGACTCCACACAAGATTTTTCTATGCATACTGGAGTTGGAGGGTCACTGAGTTAAACCAAAGGAGAAAAGTCTATTTAAAAATGTGTAAAACCCTTTGTAGTAAAAAGAGAATGGGTGAAAAATTCTAAACTATTCCTGTTTGCCTTCAGAATTTACATCTTCTGACTTAATATACCTTAATACGTGTTGATGGGCTCACTTATTATCAAAAGGATTAAAGGAGAAAACTTAGATATTTTATGCAGGCATTAAATTCTAATTTAATCTTTTTATAAGTTGTTTTCCCCTTTTCTTTTGTGTTCTGTAGTTTTGCTCTGTATAGATTTATTATTTTCTCTTTACTTCTGTTTGGTATTTCAATACCAGGACTGTCTTTCTTCAAAAATTCTGGAAAATGCCTGACCTGTGGTGGCGCAGTGGATAAAGTGTCGACCTGGAAATGCTGAGGTTGCCGGTTCGAAACCCTGGGCTTGCCTGGTCAAGGCACATATGGGAGTTGATGCTTCCAGCTCCTCCCCACCTTCTCTCTCTGTCTCTCTCTCCTCTCTCTCTCCCTCTCTGTCTCTCTCTCTCTCTCTCTCCATTTCTCTCTCCTCTCTAAAATGAATAAATAAAATTAAAAAAAAAGATTTATAAAAAAAAAAATTCTGGAAAATTCTATAGGCAGCTGTTAATTTAAGCAGGACTGATGTGACTTCACTCTGTTTCAAAAAGTCAACTTTATTGAGCAGTTACATCCATGGCACTGTGTTTACTGGAATGGGTGGGGATGGCGGATATAAATCCTTCTATGCCAAAGGAAAAGCTCTGAGTGGATCTGTGGTATGTTAAAAAATGTATCTGGTCTTGCCTCCTGTTCCTGGCACAGGGTTCCTAAGCAATAGGAGTGTCTTCTGTTATCCATACAAGCTTTTTTCAGCACATGGGCATTTATGTTAATAAGGTGATTTAGAGTAGGTTGCCCTTGACAGCCTCACAGAGAAGCTGGTCATCAGAAAGACCAAGTGACTACAGAGCTAGAGATTAAATTCTATAAACTCTTGCAAATGGAGATTTGATGAGTTTCCAGGTTGGTGGATCCTTGCAGGTGCTAGAAGTGTAGTTTATCTGGAGGGGGCATGAAAGGTCCAAGCCCTTGTACCTTGTCCTATGCTTACCTTACATCTGGCTGTCCTTGAGTAGTGTTTCTTTTAAAAAATAAAAATAAAAATAAATCGGGAAACATAAGTAAATGTTTCCTGACTTCTGCAAGCAGTTCTGGCAAATCGCCAAACCAGAGGAGAGGGTCATGGGAACTCTTGGTGGGCTGGTTTTTCAGAATCTAGTTAGAAGTGTAGATGACAACCTTGGCTTGTGGTTGACATTGGAAGTGAGAGCAGTCTTTTGAGACTGAGACATTAACCTGTGGGATATGATGCTGTCTCAGCTAGATAATGTCAGAATTAAGTTAAATATGTCGGACACCCAGTCAGTTTCTGCTGAGAATTGGATAATTGCTTAGTGTGGGAAAAACACCCACACGTTTGGTCACCAGAAATGAAGTATTCTGCGTGCACTGGGTATGGGAGAAACAAAAATGTTTTTCCTCACAAGAATATTGGAAAAAAAACCAAGACAGGACATCACACTCAAGTCCTTCTCTGAAGAGGTGAGATGGAGTTTCCTCATCTGCGCTGTAAAAATGTTCAGAAGTCTTTTTCTCTACAGACAAGATCCTGCTTACTCAGGAGCCCAGCACACGACGCAGCTGCCCTGGTTGAGTCTGTGTTGCTCTCTTCCCTGACATTCCAGGAACACCCTGGAAAGTGGACTCAGTCAACTCCACCTTCTGTTTGTGGCCCATGTATGACAGAATGACTCGGAAGCTAATTAAATTGACTTAAGGAATCCTACCCTCCACGGTGGAAAAGTATATTTGCCTTTGTGGCCTACTCTATCAATACTTCTGGAAGAGACAACTCTAGAAGATTCTATGCAGATATGACTGTGTCCTTGGAGGAAAGTATGGGTCGCTCTGGAGTAAAGGAGATAGTCGAGTATGAATTTAGCAGCATAAGGAGGCCTTTGGATGACAGAGATCTACACACAGTGACTTGGATTATGTACTGTAACTTTGAATTTTGAACATAAAATTGAGAGGCTTTTGGTGGGGATGGCTTTCCGTTTATCACAAATTCCACCATTCCCGATTACTTTACACATGTCTGGAGTCACACCTTTATGGTGACAGCCAGGCCGCTGAACATCTCAGTTCATGGACCCTTGGTCTCCATATAAAGCCAGCACTGCCTCTGGATTTCTCTAAACCCATGAGGCAAAGAATCCTCCCCACACATTCCAAGTTCTCCTTTGACCATTCAGTCTTCTCTGATTTGTATTCTTTCCTCTTACCTACATCATCAGAATTCAATTCTATTGTCAGTGTTAGGCTTATTTGTACCTCTCTTAGTGCATAATACCAGTCTGCCTCATATTCCATTTTGTATGTGTGTGTATATATATATTTTTTTAATTAATTAAAAATTAAACTACATCTCTACAGAGACTTGGACAATGCCATATCTCCATAAAGTGCCCAATAATTTTTCCCTGATTTAAGCTCAGCTTGGATCAGCTCTACCCAGCATGGTACCCAGAAGAACATAACCATTGTCACAGCCTCCAACACCATTACTGCCTACCCCATTGATATGCACCCCCTCTAGAGCTGTTTGAGTGTAGAGAAGAGAATGAGACCAGCAGAAAATCACTCAGATCAAGTAATATTTGATTAAGCAGAACATCAAGTATGCAAATAGAGGTACAAAATATAATATAATAGACTCTCATTTTTAAAAGAGAAATAGGTTTACTCCTTGCTGCTATTGAATTGGGAAGAGCGGAATGTGAGAATTAGTGTTTACATATGAAACCAATTGCTTGCTACACCCCTTTCAGTCTCTATGGGCTCTGATGGACTGCTGGTTATTGTAAAAGGCCGAATCCATCCATCCAGATGGATGGCTCTACCTCCATCCCAGATCATTTTGGAATACCAGGGATGGTTTAACATTACCTCTCCAGCTATGAAATGGGAAGAAAGGTATCACAATCATGAATGAGCTAGTATACAGAATGAGTAGATCATAGCAAGTCCACAAACAGTGCTCGGTTACACTCATTTAAAGAGAGCTGACATTTTCTCAAACTAGACACAAATTATATTAATGTCTAATTGAATTAAGGACTCTATCACTTTGGTTTTTTTTATTCAGTTCAATTTATTGTTACCCCCATATTAAAAACCAGACACTTCTCTGCATTTTCCTGAATATTATAATTGGTGCATTTTCATCTGGACATGTATACATTCTCCGTTGCCTCCCATCTGGGTATAATTTTCCATAGTCTCCCCTGATGATCTGCATTTTCTCCTTCAAGTCCCTCCTCTAATCCCACTTCTGTGGATCTTGCCTCCACATTATGCCATTAAAAGCTCCAGCTGGAAGGAAGTGCCTCTGAATGGAGTCCAAGAGAAGAAACAAAGAAGATGGAAACCAGATGCCACTTAAGTCATCCCTGCGTGAGTCATCATTTTCTCCTGGAAAGTGTCTATCTCGATGCTGTGCGTCTCTTCGATCTGAAGCGCACTGCGCAGAAACCCTCCCTCAGTCTCCGTGTGCTTTAGGCATCCTTAGGAGGCCTGTGCATTTTCAATACTATTAGCATACAGTAAATGTATACATTGTACTAGCAATAACAGGTACATAATTATTATTAGGCTTTAGATACAACATGAGGTAGTCATTTCCTTCATGGGTCATTTACCCACTCTTATTACAGGCCCCTTGCTGCCACTCCTCATCAACTATTCACAGGACTTTAAGTGAATGTTTTAGTTTGCTAAGAGTGTATCTTTTAAAATTGCTCAGAATTAAAAACAAACAAATAACAATAAGGACAACAAAAAACAACAAAACCCCCTTTAACCCCCTGAAGTTAGAATCAATTAGTTTTCATGGATATCTTCTTTTTTTTTAATGCAACTTAATCTGATTTCTGTGAAATGGATTGGATCATACCTGACATTGAAATCTGAATCATTTATTCATTCAGGTAGCAAAACAAACAAGCCCAAAACCTCATTAATGTTTTTTTTTGAAAGAGAGGAAGATCCTTGTTTTCCCAAAGTGATTTTGAGAAACAACTTTTAAAAGTCTTAGAGAATAATATTCAATTAAGTCAGTAACAAAAATGTAAATAGCAAGATCCCATTTGGTTTAAAAAGTGTATACCGTATTTCCCCATGTAAAAGACGCTCCCATGTATAAGATGCACCTTAATTTTGGGGCCCGAAATTTGAAAAAAAAATATGTATTACATAAAGATATTGAACTCAAGTTTTATTCATCATAAAATTCATACAACTTGGGTGGGGGGAGAAGGAGAGGGAAAGGGGGAGGGGGAGGGGGAGGGAACAGAGAAAACTAGATAGAAGGTGACAGAGGACAATCTGACTTTGGGTGATGGGTATGCAACATAACTGAATGACAAGATAACCTGGACATGTTTTCTTTGAATATATGTACCCTGATTTATTGATGTCACCCCATTAAAAAAATAAAATTATAAAAGAAAATTCATACAACTCCTCATCACTTTCAAAACTCCCATCCATTAACTTGTCCTCATCTGTGTCTGATGAGGAATCACTGTCTTCAACAATGTGCAAAAACAAGTGCGAAGAAGTTGGAAATGCAAGTAAAAAGTAAGCTACAAACATTGTACAAGATGCACTCAGTTTTTAGACCGCAAATTTTTCAAAACAGGGTGTGTCTTATACATGCAGAAATATGGTATATATGGATATAAATTATATTATACTATATATGCTTATTTGTGTGTGTTCAAGACTGAGTACATGCATTTATCTATGCTTTCTTTCAAATTTTTGCTTAAGAGTTAGTAAAGGGAATAAATTGGTAAGCAAGCTGAAGATATAAGACTGTCAGCAGAGAGTTTGATAGTTTTCTGGAGGATGGAAAGGAAGTGAACAGTGTTGATGAACGAAGCAGAGCAGAGGAAGCAGCATCCCAGATATACTCAGGAGAAAGCTGTGCAAAGGGTGGAAATGTTCCTTCCAAAAACCCTTGGGCAATCTCCACACTGGGCATTAACATGTCCAGAGCAGGACTGAAAGAGGAGCCAGAGCTTCCGCAGAGAATGGCTGTCCCATTCGTTCTTTTTCATCCTTCCTCACCTTTCCTGGGCATGCAGTTGGGCCAAGAAGAAAAGATTCACTCCCTTATTGAGATCTGCTCTATTCAGAAAAGAAGACTGCTGCCTAGGCTAAACTAGGGCTCATCGTATGAGATTCTACAGCAAAGTCTTCTTTTTTAGTGTTTTGAGAAGAAATATTTACATGACTCCCTATACTAGCACGCTGAAAGGAAGCTATCAGTTGACATGTCCCAGCCATGAACACAGCCAGTTCCAGTGGTGGGATTCAGCTGGTTCACACTGCTTCAGCAGACTGATACCTAATTTTTTGTTGAGTTCAGCAAACCGGTTGTTAAAATGCCACTTGTAATCAGGGTTCTCTCTAAGATGGATGCCTGGGCAGCTGCCTAATCTGGAAATCACAAATTTACATTCCTTACTCTTTCTTAACATTCATCTGGGCAACAGCATGTTCTAAGTGCCAGTAGTAATGTTCATTCCGTCCATAGATGAAAAGCATTGCAAGTGAGGACGCCAATCAAGAAGCAATATGGAAATATCTTAAATAACAATTTTATTGTTTTTTGTCAGGTATTATTTAATATTTTTATTAATATTTTAAAACTCTTATATAATCTAGTCTTGTGTACCTCTTTTATTGCTCTTATTTAAGTATTACATGAATGAAATAATAAACTACCTTTTGGTATATCATTTTTTTATACTTAAAATGGACACATTAGGGCAGAGACCCTGTTGTTAAATTATTTGAATCCCACCTTCAGAGGGGTCTGCCAGTTGGGGCAACAAACCTACCCAGTGGCAGAGAACTGCACCTTGAATGATCAAGCTGATATAAGTGGGAAATGTGGACTGAAAGAGAACTCTTGTCAGTGTGATGTCAAGGATACTTATCTAAAATAAAAGGCTCAAGAAGGAGAAGTTTAGGTACATTGTTTAAAGTTCTAATCTTCACTGTGGTTTGTCATCTGGTATCCATTTCCAGTTCATGTGGCCAATACAACTCTGATCTTGGTTTGGCATAACCATTCCTCTTCCACTTTCGTCCACATGCTTTGGATGAATCTGAATGCTGGTTCTGCCCCCAGGATGGAATGAATATAGGACCTAAACCAAAGCCAAAGGGTGCAGTCCATACCCTTTTCTACAATCTCTGGTTTTGAAGTGAGCAAACCAAACTTATCTGCTTAGAAATAGCCCCTTCCGCCTCACTTTCACTGGAGGAGTATATCTCCCTATTCTGTTGATTTGGGTGCAATCATGTACTTTATTTGGCTAATGGGATGTGCTTGTGAAGATGGTCTTGAGCTCTTGTGCCTCCATCCTCACCATCAGAACATGCTTGGGTAGTTCACCAGTCCTAGGAGGAAGAAGAGAGACACATGGAACACTACTGGGCTACTGCGGTCCAGAGTTGTGAACAGGCCCCAGATCAGCAGAGCCACCAAACCATGCCCAGCCTACATCAGCTGACCTCAGCCAATCCACAGATATGAGTTAAATAAATGCTTGTCATTGCACATCACTGAGATTGTGTGTTTGTGTGTGTGTGTGTTAACCCAGCATTATTGTGGCCACGGTTAAATAGTACAACAATAAAGATGCATGCATTCTTTCTCCTGATGGTCTGGAATTTTAAGAGGTTACAAAACTATAGTTCCTGAAGCTCTGGCCAGCATGAAGAATTTAAGCATGAAGCTTACAGACTGAGGAGAACTGAGCTGGAATTGAATTCTGCTTACATTATTTGAACTCTAAATTTAGCGTTTCTAATGTCGGTTCTGCCTATAGCTTTCTTGTTTTTATGAGCCAATAAATTCTTTTTATTGCTCATATCAGAAAATCTTAACTGATACTAATGGAAGAACTAAAGTAATTAACAAAAATTAGAAGGAAAGAAGGTTGTGGGGGAAGAGCACACAAACTAATTTCTCATCTTGCTTGACATAGTGAATCCAAGTTTCAAGAAGGTAATTCAAGAAACATCAATGTAGGCACATTTTCTGGACTTCATGGAGATAAAGATTAGGGAGGATTGAAAAGAGAAACAGAGGTGGTTACCTGTGGTTACTGGATAAGGAAGTATGACAAGGGACTAAGGTGATCATTTTTTAAAAAAGACTTATGTAGCTTTGTTCTGTTCAATGCACAGCCTCTAGCTACAGGTGGCTATTCAAATTTAAATTAATTAAAAGTAAATACAATTTAAAATCAGTTCCTGATTCACAGTAGTGGCATTTCTAGTGCTCAAGAGCTACATGTGGCTAGCGGCTACCACACTGGATAACGCAGATGTACAATATTTTCATCACTGCAGAAAGTTCAGATGGACAGCACTTCAGTAGAGTGTCAAGAGTCACTGTGTAAAGCCAATCAAACAACAGATGTTTAAATATATCATTCAAAATTATATCAGACAGGTTTAGGGGTACAAGCCCTGGAAATGAACTGCTTGGGTTCAAACCTCAGCCCTGACACTTAAAAATTATAGGGCCCTTGGCAAGGCATTGACCTTTCTATACCTCAACTCTCCCACCTGTTAATGGCAAAACTCACACAGATACATCTTACAGCATTGTTGTGAGGATTAAATAACCTAATATATATAATATGTTATTATATAGTTTGTGCTTCTAAGAGTGCTTAGCATTTGGTAAACACTCAATGTTATTATATTTTATTTTTTATCTTTCTGTAAGTTAGATTTTGTTTTTCCACATGCACATATTTTAAATAAACTATATGTATATATGAGATTTATATATAATATGTAATATTATATATTTTATATGTGATATGTATACACACACACATAGCTTCAGTTCATGGAATATATATGTTTTCATTTTCTTCTTTATACATGCCTATGTTTTCCAGTTTTACACAGGTTATGTATTATATTTATCATCATATAAAACAAAGTTTTTATTTTTAAAGACACCAATATATTTTGAGATGAATAACGTACTACATCTGGACTGTTTGCTTTTGCTGACTTGGTCTGCAGGGGCCCATTATATAATCTTTGTCATTAGTCAACCGGGGCTCCGTGACCTCTTTCATGGACTATTACAAAATCCTCCTGGCTGGTCCCGCCTCATCCAGCTCTGCTCCAGTCTCCACAGGGCTGCCAGAGAGATCCTTCCACAGCACAACACTTACAACACTCCCCTGTTTAGAACCTGTCAATCCGTCCCCATCCCTTACAAGTTAAGTGCCCAGTCCAAGGCATGGCCCACCAAAGACTTTGCATTCTTTCTGTCTTTCCCTTTAGGGGTGGTGGGAGACTGGAAATGAAGGAAAGATTTAATGCAAAGGCTTTGGTGGGTAATGCAAGTCTCTACCCATAGGCTGCAAAGAGGAACACCCTTTTACACCTTTGCCAACTAGGGAAGACCCTTTTATTACGCAAGACCCACATAACACCTGCTTTCTGTGAAGGTTTTCAGTCTCTCAAAGTAGAGCTCAGAGCTCCCACTACAACTGCCACCCCTGACTCAGAGCCTGTTCTACTGAATAGCAATCATTTGTTTACATTCCTGACTCACCCTCAATTATGTGCTCCTTAAGGGTGTGGCATCTTGGCCTTCCTGTGTCCAGCCCAGAAATTGGCCTTACATAGTGCTCAATAAATAGTTCTGGCAGAGATTGATTTAGGAATAAATTATTTTCAAATAACTTTTATTGTCTTCCTAAACAATAAGGGTTCATGGTAAAAAAAAAATTTAGAAAGTTCAGATAAATCAAAAGCAGAAAATGTAAAGTACACATACCCCTACCTCTCAGTAACACTTAACAAACACCTTGGTAAACATCCATAGGCTTCTTAGAGGTTCTCACACCTTCTCAGTTCTTGGCACTCTTAGTGTTTCAGTTATTTTTTCTGATACTTTAAATCTATATAAATTAATGTTGATTATGTACTTAGGTCCAAACAACCTATTAGTAGTAGTTCACAGAGTCCACAGGTGTCACTGTGTTTTTCTTGAAATTTTAAAAAATCATGGGGGTGCCCCATGAGCTTACTGGTTTGCCCCAGGGTGCTTTGGCACAGACTTGAGAATCATTAGTTTAAACTATCAAAAAGGATCTTTTAAAAGAAAATATATTGTTATACTATACAAACTCTTATGTTAATCTGTTATTTCTGGTTAATAATAAGTTTTTTAAAAAATCACTTCTTGATTGCTGTTTAACAATATCTAATAGTTGGTAAATAGCCAATATCCCTTAGGAGAAAGCTATAATACTATATCGTTATCTTCCTGAAGAAACTGAGGCACTGAAAATTTTTTTTTTTCTGAGACAAAGAGAGTCAGAGAGAGGGATAGACAGGGACAGACAGACAGGAACGGTGAGAGATGAGAAGCATCAATCATTAGTTTTTCGTTGCGCATTGCGACACCTTAGTTGTTCATTGATTGCTTTCTCATATGTGCCTTGACCGTGGGCCTTCAGCAGACCGAGTAACCCCTTGCTCAGGCCAGCGACCTTGGATCCAAGCTGATGAGCTTTGCTCAAACCAGATGAGCCCACACTCAAGCTGGTGACCTCGGGGTCTTGAACCTGGGTCCTCTGCATCCCAGTCCGATGCTCCATCCACTGCGCCACCGCCTGGTCAGGAGGCACTTAAAATTTATGACACTTGCCAATATCCCACAGTTAGTAAGTGGCACAGCCAGTCGGTAAACCAGACCAAATTCAGTCAGGCTCTAGAATCCCCTCCCTTAACTTCCTCACTCTAACACCTTTTAATATTCCCAGCATCACTTCAATGGGGGAGCCCAGACACAATGTTAGACTGCACCAATACCACTACAAAGATATCATTAATTTTACCGAATTTCAAATATTAGATATTTAAATTGTTTCAACTTTCTCACTGTTCTCCAGAACCTTGACATGAGCACCTTTGTAACTAAATTCATCCCTTCAGGCTTTCATGATTATTTCCTAGGGGAAAATGATTCTAGAAGTAGAATGACTTTGTCAAAAGGGTAAGATGTGCAAATTGCAAGGTTGTTGGTACGTATTATCAAATTATTCTACCCAAAAAGTTGGATAAATTTTTATTCCACTGTTTTTTTTCTCATCCTCACTGAGTATTTTCATTATTTTTTATTTAAAAACCATTACCAATAAATCAAGGAAAAACAGTGGTAGCTTATCATGTTAATTAGCACACTTGATGTTTAATGAGCTTGAGAATTTTTATATTAATAACCGGATTTATTTTTTACTTTAGAAAAAAGAGGCAAAGCCTTAGATGCAAGATGACAGCTGGAACGTGGTTGGGAAAGCCCCTCACTGGACCTGTCTACGTTCTGTTCACATTCAGCTCAACCTGCCCCACAGCTCATGTCCTATGTTGCTTTTGGCAACGAGAAGGAAGTGATGCTCATTGTAACAACAGTCTACATTTTCCAACACAGGCATTATTATCTCTGCATCCTAGCCTTCCTAAGGCAGGAATATATACCATTCTCTTAGAAACTTATTCACAACAAACAATGGATTTACGGGATAGTGGAGAGAATGGTAGACAAGGATTCAAGGAGTCTTGGGTCCAGTCCTGCTATAACCATTGGAGAATCACTTAACATTTCTTAGTTTTAAATTATCTACTAAAATGACCAGTGCTTCTCAAAATTTTCACAGAAATAGTTCAAAGATACAATAGAGTGAAATGTATTCCTACGGTTAGTACTCGGGATATACTGACCTAAAGAGATCCGTTACAGGTGTGCAGTTTTTCTCTTCTCTAAAATTCAGGCCAATGCTGCCTTCTTCTCCATAAGATGCTGGTGTTTTTAACAGATAAAGATGTTTTGTTTGTTTATTCTCTTTGTTGTTTTTTCTCAAATAGAATTGGTGCTCTGAGGAGATCTCGTTCCCTAATTTAATATACAGCTTCAATGCCCCCAACACACAGCTTTGTTCTCCAGTTTGAGAAACAAGGACTTCTCTGGAAAATTCCTTCCACCTTGGTCAGTGTAAGATTCTAAAGAACAAAGTCTGCCCTTCTCTCATAAAATGTGAGATTATTGTGGACATGATTAATATTCCTACAGGGGTCCGCATTTTTTCTTCCCATCAAGTTCCTTGGTCCCTGATACAGAGATGATGCATCCAGTCACTCTGGACCACACCTGGCCATCATTGAATAAGGTGACAATTTAGGTCCACATGCTAAAATCTCTCAGAATGATAATACTATTCTCACCTCCACCCTAAAAGAAACACCCAAATTCTCAAGCAACTCTGTCTTTCCACTCTGAATTTGTTTCATGATCAAAGTAATGTGATACAGTCCTGGAGAAACACTGTCCTTGGCACAGAAAGATCCAGGCTGACATCTTAGATCTTGGGCAAATCACAACAACTTCCCTGAAATTCAGTTTCTGCAGCAGCAAAATAGAAACAATAATGGTTCTTATCCTGCCAATTTAGAGGTGTGTGACCAGAAACATATAAACAAACCTTGGGGCTAGTGGTACATCTTATTTTTGTTATTGAATATCCATCCTTCAGAATGAAGAAAAAAATCACTTATCATGACAATCCTTCAGTTTGGAATGCGGGTCGTTGGGAAGTGCGTTCCAGCTCCCAGGAGGCCGAGCCCTGGCGGGGTGCTGCTGCGGACCTGCCTGCACAAGTCCTCACCAGACACAGGTGAAACTTTTTGGAAACAATAATAGGCATTGTTGAGCGGGGTGGAGCAAGGGGGGGAATGTCGGCAATACCAATGAACCTTCGCCCAGCCCCCATGTGGCAGGAAAAGCTCTTTCTCCTGTGATCCATTTTCTGATTTAGAAGTAACACGGAATGATAAGAGTGAAAATGCCTGAGACATCTAAGCCTCCAAGCGCTCCAGGGGCAAGGGGTGCGCGCCTCCGCAGGTCCCGGGGAGTGAAGGCTGGACCCTGCACTCCTTTCCATTTTATTGCTGCCATGCGTCCTCCCCGGCCCTCCATTGAACAAGTCATGTCTGGGAGGAGTAGGAGCCAAGCTGCTTCTCACTGCCAAGCGATGAGGACCCTTGAGGCTAAATTAGACAAACTGTTAGATAGCAACTCAAATTGAGCAACTTCAGCAAGACAGGCACGGGCAGAGACCGCAAGCAAAACAAGGCCAACCATCGCAATAGGATGGAAACGTAACTGCCACTGCAGAGGGAAAAGAAGTTTTAGGACCCAAATCGAAATCAGCAGGAACTAAAGGGAGCATAAGAAAACGGAGGGACCCAAACCCTCCAAGTCTCACACGTATAGGGACGCTCTCAGTATAGTTTTCCCCAATCGGAAGCCATTGTTTTCTGGCACTTTCTGTGCAGAAGCAATGTTTGTTACAAGGGTAGAGTGTATTGGTCTAGAAGCTGGGCAATGAGAAGCTGTCCTCAGTCAGGAAAAACAATGTGCAAATCCAGAGATCTGCTCAGACTTGCTGAGCTAACTCCTTTTGTTCCCCAAGCTATGGTTTGTTTCAGATAAGGCTCTTGCTTTAACAATATGTGACTGAAATGCTGGTTCCATACCCGTCTAAACTGAATCCTGCCCACTACACCAGGTGTAATGCTCATGGTCGAGGCCAGGCAGGTTCACATTAGATTGGGACAGACTACAGAAGACCTGTGGAGCCAAAAGGCATTGGGCTATTCCTGTTTATTGGATTCTTGCAATGGCGGGCAAGCAAATAGGAAAACTGCCCCTCTCAGTGGTGCGCAAGCAATCCATGCCAAGGGAGAGTCCCTGTAGCCTTATCTAGGCTACACACACGTGACCTTCTGCCACGTGCTCACTCACTAATCATGCAAAGTGCTTGCAGCTGGGAAATCACCAAGCAAGCCTAACACAGCTGTTTTTTCTACAGTGATGAGTATAGAAAATTGAACTTTACATCATAAAAGTAAGTATCATTCCTAAGGTAGAACAAGACTCAGATAGTCATTTTATTTGCCAAGAACTATATCCAGGAAATGTTCATTTAAGCACAAGTCATTCATTTTAAAATCATTTTTTCCAGACTAGCTTCTTACTATCTTTAGTTCTACATATACATCATGTCAACTGGTCATCTGCTACTAGCTTTTTGTTTGTTCATCTGCTCATTTGTCTGAGTTGTTTGGGGTTGGCTTGCTTCTTGGTTTCCTACTTTCATTTAGAGAGGCATAAAGCAACAGAATAGAAAAGTGGTTAACAGCAGAGCCCCTGGAGTCAAATATCCAATGACCGCTACTCCTCGGGGCATAATTTGCAGGGCCCAGTATAAAATGAAAATCCAGGGCCCCTTGTGCAAAAATGATTAAGAATATCAAGACAGTGACCTCAGAGCTTTTCTGACCACAGGGACCTATGTGTGGCTGATAGTCCAGGTCCCATGTCCATGAAACTGGCCCTGCTGTCCCATGTTAACTGTAATTTGGGAAAGTCACCCTCACAAGCTCTAGCTTTCTTCTCTTTACATAAGAACAATAATAATACTTATCTCCCAGAGTTGTGGAATGACTAAATCATATGATATTTGTAAGTTGTTTAACATGGTGTCTGGCACACAGCAAGTGCTTAAACATCAATACCTATTGCTGTCACCAATTATCTGCTTATATCATAATACTCTTAAGAACCTCAACTTAAACAGCAATGATATACCATCACATACCTATTATAATAGCTGAAATCCAGAACACTGACAGCACCAAAGGCTCACAAGAATGTGGAGCAAGCAACAGGAATTCTCATTCATGGCTAGTGGCAATGCAAAGTGGTATAGCAAATTTGGAAGACAGTTTGGTGGTTTCTTATAAAACTGAACATACTTTTGCCATATGATCCAGCAGACCCACCAATTGGAACTCCTTACCCAAAGAAATTAAAAGCTAATCTCTGCATAAAAATCTGCACACAGATGTTTATAGAGCTTTATTCCTAGTTTGCCAAAACTTGGAAACAACCAAGATATCCTTCAATAGGTGAATAGGCAAATTAACTGTGGTACATTCAGGCAATGGAATATTATTCACCACTAAAAAGATGAGTTCTCTGCCTGACCGGGTGGTGGCACAGTGGATAGAGAGTCAGACTGGGATATGGGGGACCTAGGTTTGAAACCATGAGGTTGCCGGTTTGAGCATGGGCTCATAGATGTGACCCCATAGTTGCTGGCTTGAGCCCAAAAGTCACTGGCTTGAAGCCCAAGGTCACTGGCTTGAGCCCAAGTTTGCTGGATTGAGCAAGGGGTCACTTGCTCTGCTGTATCCCTCTGGTCAAGGCACATATGAGAAAGCAGTCAATGAACAACTAAGGTGCTGCAATGAAAAATCGGTGTTTCTCATCTCTCTTCCTGTCTGTCTTTTTCTCCCTATCTTTCCTTCTCTCTGACTCTCTCCCTGTCTCTGTCACCTCCCCCCAAAAAAAGAGTTCTTAAGATATGAAAAGACAGGAGGAACCTTAAATGCATATTACTAAATGAAAAAAAACCCAACTTGAAAAGACTAATACTGTGTGCTTCAAACTATATGACATTCTGAAAAAGACAAAACTATGGGAATAGTGAAAAGATCAGTGATTGCCATTGGTTGTGGGTGGAGAGAGGGTTGAATAGGTGAAGTACACAGGATTTTTAGGGCAGTAAAAATATGATGATTGATACCATAATGATAGAAATATGTCATTATACATTTGTCCAAACCCATAGCATGTAAAATACCAACAGTGAACCATAAGGTAAACTATGAACTTTGGGCAATTATAATACATCAAAAAAAGTCCATCTTCACCTGACCAGGTGGTGGCACAGTGGATAGAGCATTGGACTGGGATGCGGAAGACCCAGGTTTGAGAACCCAAGGTCGCCAGCTTGAGTACAGGCTCATCTGGTTTGAGCAAAGCTTACCAGCGTGGACCCAAGGTCGCTGGCTGGAGCAAGGAATTACTCGGTCTGCTGTAGCCCTGTGGTCAAGGCACATATGAGAAAGCAATCAATGAACAACTAAGGCAGGGGTCGGGAACCTTTTTGGCTGAGAGAGCCATGAACGCCACATATTTTAAAATGTAATTTTGTGAGATCCATACAATGACCCGTGTACATTATGCATTATCCAATAAAAATTTAGTGTTGTCCCAGAGGATAGGTGTGATTGGCTCCAGCTACCTGCAACCATGAACATGAGCCGTAGGAAATGAATGAATTGTAATACATGAGTATATTTTATATTTTAATGTTATTTTTTTTTATTAAAGATTTGTCTGTGAGCCAGATGCAGCCATCAAAAGAGCCACATCTGGCTCATGAGCCATAGGTTCCCGACCCCTGAACTAAGGTGTCACAACGAAAAACTAATAATTGATGCTTCTCATCTCTCTCCATTCCTGTCTGTCTATCCCTATCTATCCCTCTCTCTGACTCTATCTCTGTCTCTGTAAAACATAAATAAATAAAAGTTCATCCTTGGTAACAAATGTACCGCTCTGGTGGGGGTTGTTGATAATGAGGGAGGTTGTGCGTATGTGAAGGAAGGAAATATATTAGAAACCTCTGTACCTTCCTCACAATTTGCTGCAAAACTAAAACTATGCTAAAAAAAAAAGTCTTAAAAAAAAAAAAGAAGAGAAACTCAATAGCCAAACAAAATTTGAAATTGGTGCAATATTAGGTTTTGCAGGATAATTACTACTACACTGTTTTCTTTGCTTTACCTTGAGTCATCTGAATAAGAAAGCTTTAACATAAATTACCCAAATAGTTACTTTTATTATTTGCATTCACTGTGGCAATAGGTAGATCTGGTCAGATAAAATTTATTAGGAATGTGAAAAAATAGAGTAAAAGTCAAACGTTCTATATAAAATGAGTCAGACTCATACACAGAAGTGTTGAGAAACTAGAAGATATGGAGATTGAAGAATTAATTTTAGGAAACAGTGCAAAGGAAAAAGACGCTTGTGACAATTTGGGGATGGCTGTCACTCTCAACAAGCCTCCTAAATGAAAGCCTATATATGAATTCTGTACTTTCAAAGATATGTTGGAAATAAGAAATAAATGTTTTAAATTAATATTTTATATTATAAAATATTCTAATGATACAGAAAAATAAAGAGTATAATGAAATAAGCATTGATAATATATCCACCTCAGAACTTTATCAAATCTTAAAAACTTGACATATTTGCTTCAGATTCTAAGACTTTTATGGTAAAATAAAAAACAGAAACCTCACAAAACAAATGCCTAGCTTAATATAAGGTGAACAGACCTATAACCATCATTCCAGTCAAGAAGCATTGGACAACTACCCCGGGAGCCTCCAGTCCCCTTCTATTCACAGCCTTTTCCTTTTCCCAAAAGTAACCATTACTCTGACCTTTATAAAAAAATCACCAAGGAGAAGATTTTTATTTTAATTTGAGACAAAGAGAGAAAAAGCCATCAATTCTGACTGTAGAATACCAAAATAGTACAACTGATAAATAGTATCATATGTAAGAACCAAAATTTTTTTTAAATTGAAATTTCTCGTGGGTAATAAAATATTACTTCCTCTACTCCCCCTCGAATGATTGGGAGTCTCACTCTCCTTCTCCTTGTCTCACACATGGACTCAATGTTTTCCAGATCGGACTCACTTTGGCATTTTGCAACCTATTCCACCTCTAACATTGAATACACTCTGCCTCAGTTTCTGTGATTATTTAGCTCAAGCCACAGAAACTGGGCAATGCTCAAAGTTAGAATAATTATCAAGTTCACTCGGGTCCTGTTTCTAATATCAGTAACTGTACTTTTAATATCAAGGTTATATTATGTCATGTTTTTGCTTTTATTTTTATTTGTTAAAGATTGTGCTTTGAACAAACTCAGTGGTGCCTGTGTAAAATTGCCTCTAATTCCCACATGCGCTGGGTCCATGTCTAGAACCCAAGTAAGGCCAACGCATTCATTTACTAGCTCTAGCCTCTTCGATTGGCGAGAAACCCTAGATTTTCTTAACCTCTCCCGACTTGGTCCTGATACCAGCCATAGACACATAATACGTACCTTATTTAAATTTAAAGTGGACAGTTTCTGTATTAGACAGGACTAGATGCAAGTAACTCAAAATAGTTTCAGCAAATATGAAAATTTACGGGCTCATGTTAGTAAACAGACAAGAAAAGGACAGAAATGACTATAATCCTTTGAAAATTACTTTTCGCTCCTAGCGACCCCTCCATGTTGGCACCCTTATCCGCAGAGGGCTTTCAGAAGCAGTAGCTGGAGTCCTAACGGCCGCACTCTGGGCTCGCGTCTTTGAGCCTCACTCTCCAAAAGGGAAAGAAGCCTTCTCTCACTTCTGATGGACACAAGTCCTGAGTATGTATATTTTTCAGAACTCTGAAAATGTACCATTAAAATACGTGCATTTTATTTTATATGATTTTTTATATCCAAAAGTAAACTGGCTGTAAGTAAATATTGAACTTTAATGAATGCATTCTGAAATACTTACAGAGACATGTACTTATGTCTGCAATGTACTTTGAAACACATCAGAAATCATTTTAATTAATAGCTGGATGGATAGATAGATAAATGTTAAATCAAATATAATAAAATGTTCATGGATAATGGTAGCGTTTAGGTGGTGAGTGTTCATGAGAAAATTCTTTTAACTTTGTTTTTATATTCAAGAATATTTATAACAAAGCATTGGGAGCAAGGGGAATAAATATTGAGGAAGGACTCTGGTCAGACGAGCCAGCTTCTGTCCCCTACAAGCCCTGACCCAAAGTGAGGTGTGAGCCACTGACTGCTCACTTTTGGCTAGTTGCCTACCATGCAGCCATCTATGGTGGCCAGCAAGGCATTGTCACACAGCTTCTGTCCAGAACACATTTTTTTTAAATATTTTTTTAATTTATTCATTTTAGAGAGGAGAGGGAGGAGAGACAGAGAGAGAGAAGGGGGGAGGAGCTAGAAGCATCAACTCCCATATGTGCCTTGACCAGGCAAGCCAGGGTTTCGAACCGGCGACCTCACCATTTCCAAGTCGACACTTTATCCCACTGCGCCACCACAGGTCAGGCCCAGAACACATTTTTAGAGCAGGTAGTGGAAAGGTGAGAACTTGCAAAGGTCATTCCTCCAAAGAAAGGTGTGTATCACAAACTTGGCTTCCAGAGTACATCACGAGGCAGGAAGCCAACGCAATCTGACCCCTGACAGTCTTCAGAACAGAGCAGATAGATGATAGGTTAATTGAGTCCTTGCACTATGACTGTATGTCTGCTTGCTATTCACAACCAAAACCAGTAAGTAATAGAAGATATGACTTTTTGTAGTTGGTGACTTTTAAATGCATGTCACCAGGAGTAGGAAAAATGAACCAAATATGCCAAAAAGTATAAATGACCAGTACGTATTTCAGAGTAAGGGCATAGTTGTCTAAGGAAAGGCTGGCTTTCAACCATTTGCTAGGCATTTGCTTAAAAGGGAATCAGTTTATGTTATTCAGCATCTGGCTTTTGTAAACTCCAGATCTACATTTGAAAAAAAATAGATGAATTTGTTTGTTTGTTTTGTTTGTTCATTTGTTTCTTTCTGTTTTATATCCCACATGTTTAGTGAAATCACATTTTTCTTGTCCCAGACAACAGTATCGTGGTTACCAGAGCCCTACGGGGGAGGAGGGGGAGATGAAGAACTTAAAGGAGGTCAAATATGTACATGGTGACAGATGGAAACTAGAGTTTTGGTGGTGAGCACACAATGCAATATTCAGAAGATGTTTATAGAATTGTACACCTAAAAGTTATATAATGTTGTCAACCAGAGTTATCCCAATAAAATTTAATTTTTACAAACATCTAAACAAGGGTTCTTAAGCTAGGTTTGGTTAGGTTTGGTTA
This sequence comes from Saccopteryx leptura, assembly GCF_036850995.1. NCBI lineage: Eukaryota > Metazoa > Chordata > Mammalia > Chiroptera > Emballonuridae > Saccopteryx > Saccopteryx leptura. Next base: position 62,893,062 of record NC_089511.1, on the reverse strand, counting down.
GGTTAAGTTAGGTTAGGTTAGGTGTGAAAATAAAGAAAGGTTAAGCCTTTTCGTTTCAGCCAAGAGAGGACTTAGGCATTGTTCTTTAAGGTACAATTACACCTTAATATACATTTTATGCTAAATCACTAAAAAGCCTACATTTCTTTCTCTCTTACTCTCTCACTCTCTCTCTCTCTCTCTCTCTCTCTCTCTCTCCCTCACTGTCCAATTTTTGGAAATTGAATTTTATCAGGAATTTTAATACTCAGCATTAGGAGGTAATACACCCTAGCCTAGAAAATTCAAAACACATTCTCATAGTTCTTAATTGACAGGAACATGAGGTCAGGTTTGCTAAGTGAAGCCGTGTGTCCTCAAGTTGGCTGAGAACAAACATATGTAAGCCAAGGCCATCTCGGCATATTTGTCTTGCGTTTGATTTAGGAGTATCCTCGATGCTCCTCTGCCTTCACTGCCACCTCCCACACATCAAACCCAGCAAGCCGGGCTGCTGGGGTGAGCCCAGCCCGAGCAGGGAAAGACCAGTCCTGCACTCAGCCAGGCCTTCCTTCCAGGCTGGCACTGGAGCCCTGAACTGTACAAAAGGACCCGCATTAGGGAGTCAGTTGCACTGGGATTTTCCAACTCTTAATTTCTGCACAATCTACAGCAGTAGTTCTCAAATTTTACTGATTTTTAAAAAAAAATTTTTTTAATTCATTTTAGAGAGGAGAGACAAAGGGAGAGAGAGAGACAGAGAGGGAGTGAGAGAGGAGAGAGAGACAGAGAGAGAAGGGGGGAGGAGCTGGAAGCATCAACTCCCATATGTGCCTTGACCAGGCAAGCCCAGTGTTTCGAACCAGCAACCTCAGCATTTCCAGGTCGACGCTTTATCCACTGCGCCACCACAGGTCAGGCCTACTGTGATTTTTTAACTCCCTGGAAGCTCCATATCTGAAACTGTTGCTATGTTTCCTCCTGCCTACTCCTCCAAAATTATGACTATAAAGTAGAAATAATGATAACAACATCAGCTAGCACTTATATGAAACTTATTATACACCAGTCACCATGCTCCTCTCTTTATATATAGTGCTCATTTGATCACCCCAAGAACCCAATGATGTGGTTTCTATTAATATTTCCAGTCTACAGATTAAAATAAATTGAGGTATACAGAAGTTAAGCAACTTTCCCTAAGTCACATAGGCAGGAAGTGGCAGAACTATGATTCAAACACAGAGACACACTTTTAACTACTATGCTATGAAATTAAAGGAATCAGGTAAATCGAATAGGTAAGTGTCTTGCTCAAGATCACACAGGAGCAGATACTGGAAACCTGAATTCATTACTCAAAATTCTGGGTCCTTTTCTGGTATGGTGCAAATAGAATAGTGAGAGTTCTGAGTAATTTTACATAAAGACAGGACAGAGGATAGAGCCACACCGGAATGTAATGAATGACATGGCTTTTCTAACTCCATTTGGACAGAATTTGGATAAAGTGTAAGAACAGTGGGGTTGCCTAATTCTTGATGTGATATGGCCACAAAGCCTTGGCATGGGTGACATTGAGCATATATTTTGGTGTAACAGCCTGGCCAGATTCAAGTGCCCCCTTCCCTCAAAGTCAAGCTGTAGGGTGGTGGGGAGCAAAAGTTTAAGGACTTGCTTTGGCCGGTGATGCAGTGGATAGAGCTGTTGTCACAGGTCCTCCCAGAGCACCGAGGTCACTGGCTTGAGCCCCAGTCAGGGCACATACGAGAAGCAATCAATAGGGTATACAACTAAGTAGAACAATGAGTTGTTCTCTCCCATATTTTTTTTTTTTTCAAAAAATATAAAGTTCAAGGACTGTAATCATTGCTTATTTAAGTTGTTACAGTGGAGAAACCTCTTAATTTTTTATAAGTCCACATTATTTACTGGTCAGAGAGATATTAGTTCTCAGTGAAATGCAGTTAGAGACAATGACTTTCCTGTTACATTTATACTCAATTTATCAACTGAAAGGAGAAAGTAGGGGTTCTTATCACCTAATTTTTATGAAGCCCATTTCCCCATGAATTCTCAATCTCTATTATGTGCAAGTTACTTAAAAGCTAGCATTTCAGTTTTCAAAGTTACAATCACATTTATTTTTTTCTGGTTAAAGAGCAGAAAAACAACAACTCCCCAGGTTGAAGTTAATCTTTTCAACTCCTTCCCCCCAAGGGATATATACATGTGCAAGCTTGTACCTGCAGACTTGGGTAACATGTCAAGCAATGTAACTTAACCAATTTCGGCAACTGTAATAAGACCAAAGCATTCAAACACAGGCAGAAGAGCCCAGGAAGAAAGGTAAAATTCTGAGCAATCTCCTTTGAAAGGGTCATCGACCAACTGGAGCATGTCCAAAGGAAGGGGTGACTAGAATGACAGTGAGCTTTGAGGGGATCTGACAGTTGTCCTCAAATTTCTAAAGGAATGAAATGGCTAATTATATGGGTTCAATGGACAGCACTAGATAGAGCCAGCTATGATAGGAAAACCACTTTTACCTCATAAGAAAAAAGTTGATAATTGTCTGATTGATTCAGTGTTCCAGATCAGAGCTTGACATATAAAAGGCACCAAATAATATTTAAGTGAATAGTAATCTCTGGTACTGGTCCATGGTGAAACTTCCACTGTCAAACTAAAGAGTAATCTGTCAGTGATTAAAGTCTGGATGAGCACTTATAGGGAACACTGTAGATGGTATCTCTGTATCATATAGAAAATTTTACCAATTTAATTTCTGGAATTGATCAATTCTAAAACTAACGCTGCTGAGTTAGACTAGGACTTGGCTGGAAGTGGAGGATTAAGAAGGTTATTAGGGCAAGTCCATCTTCATTCTGGGGATATTTAGAAGTAGAAGATAAATTACATAAATCCCTCCAGTGTGGGCCTGTAAAAACAGAACAATAAAAATCCAATGTAATTTAAAAATAAGAAAACATAGAATCTAATTTTAAAATAGGCCAAGGACCTTAACAAACACCTCACTGAAGAAAATGTAATGTATGGATGGCAGGTAAGCATACAAAAGGGTGCTCTACCTCATATGCTTCCAGGAGAATGCAAATTAAAACAATGATGAGATGCCACTACACATCCATCAGAATGGCCACAGTCCAGGACACTGATAGTACCAAGTGCTGACAAGGATGTGGAGCAACAGGAATTCTTCTTCATTGCTCATGGGAATGCAGAGTGGAACAGCCACTTTAGAAGACAGTTTGGTGGTTTCTGACAAAATCATTAATATGTACCAACCAATTCAGCAATTGTACCCTTGGAATTTAAACAAAAGAGTTGGAAACTTATGTCCACACAAAATTCTGCACACAGATGTTTATAGTAGTTGCCAAAACTTAGAAGCAACCAAGATAACCTTCAGTAGGTGAAAGGGTAAATAAACTGTAGTACATCTAGACTGGAATATTATTTACCACTAAAAAGAAATGAGCTATCAAGACCTAAAAAGACATGGAGGAACCTTAAATTCATATTACTGAATGATAGAAGCCAGTTTGAAAAGGCTACATACTGTGTGATTTCAACTATCTGACATTCTGGTAAAGACAAAACTATGGAGACAGTAACAAGATCAGTGGTTGCCAGAGGTTGGGAGGTTGGGAGAGGGATAAAATAAGTGGAGTAGGAAGGATTTTTAGGACAATGAAAGTAGTCTGTGTAGTACTATAATGATGGACACATGGCATTTTATACATTTGTCCAAGCCCGTAGAATGTATAATACCAACAGTGAACCATTGTAATTGCTTTGGGCAATTACAATGAGTTGATGTAAGTTCATCAGTTGTAACAAATGAATGACTCTGATGGGGGGGGGGGGTATAATGTGGGTGACCATGCATATGGATATAGCAGGTACATGGGAAATCGCTGTAACTTTCCCTCAATTTGTCAACTTAAAACTGCGTAAAAAGGCCTGACCTGTGGTGGCGCAGTGGATAAAGCGTCGACCTGGAAATGCTGAGATCGCCGGTTCGAAACCCTGGGCTTGCCTGGTCAAGGCACATATGGGAGTTGATGCTTCCAGCTCCTCCCCCTTCTCTCTCTCTCTCTGTCTCTCTCCTTCTCGCCCTCTCTATCTCTCTCTCTCCCTCTCTCTGTCCTCTCTAAAAATGAATAAATAAAATTTAAAAAAATTTAAAAAAAACTGCGTAAAAAAAACTAAAATCTCAATTAAAATAATATGGGGGCTATCTGAGAAGGCATATGAATATTTTCATCTGGAGAAAAGAGGAAATTAGGAGTTGAGTCCACTACAGTCTGTTCCAGGAGTCAGATTTCATGAAGCAGAGCAAAAGGAGATTTCGTAAGGTGCAGAAGTCACAGGGAAATTAAGATTATTTAGAATTTGATCTTTAGTGCCCAAAACAAGATCAACCTTTCAAACCATTAAAGGTAACACACACAAAAATAAATCCATCATTCCAAGACCAGCAATCTCTGTGTCTTCCTCTGATTATCTCCCTCTATCCTGTCTACCACCAAGTGAACACCTTTAAATATACTCATTATTTTGCACACAGATAATTAAAGACTGCAGTTTGATTACTCATCATTTGCTCTGTAGTTGTGAGTCAATGTATGAAATTTACACCCTGGCTGTGGCTCATATCTGAGCATTCAATTTAGCAGAGAAATTTTCCTTTTCTCTTTCTACTTGTGGTCCTAGCTCTTTAAATCCTATCCTTATTGGCAGGCTGTTGTCATGGAGAAAAATAACTTTAAGTAGCTCTTTGAAAAGCTTTGAGTTGCTGTTCTCTGCTATTTAAAGATCCCTCAGTAAAGTAAAAAGTACACTCTGCTTCCATATAAGCCTTTGCCACTCCAAGACAAGAGTGTTACTGGGGCTTGGTTCATAGTAGAACAAATCATGTCCTGAGCATGTGGGGATCACATTATTAAACATGTCTACCCAGCTCAGAAAGGAGGAAGAAAATCAGAAATCAAAACTCCACTATCTGGAATCTTTAGACAACCAGGCTCCAAAGTCATTATGAGCTGAAATAAATGAGAAGCCAAATCATATAATTTCTACCACCTATTTACCTTCCACATGGAACGTTTGCTCTAAGTGGCCTTGGAACTAATTGTCATAATCCATTTTTTTGACACTTCCTAGTCAAATACTTAGTATCCAAAACTTTCTTCATTTCAATTCACAAGCATTTAGTAGACATTTAAAATATGTCTAGGTCCTGCTCAGACACTGTAGAGGATACTGAGGTGAAGAACAAAGTCTCAATAGAGTAAGATTCAAGAGATGAGACAACACAAATGAAACAGATGAAACACCAAGTGATATAGAACATTAATAATTCCCAACTTTGCCTGATGATTGGACTCAATCATGAAACTATTTTAAAAACACATATTCCCCAGGTTTTTCACCTGACCTACCGAATCAGAAATTCTGGGAGTGGGGGTCGTAATCAGCAAGGCTCTTCCCTGAGTGCATGTCTGAGTTCTGTAAGACCTCTGACAAGATCAGCCTCTGTCTAATCCTCAGTTTTCTCACCTGTAGAAGAGGCAATCTAGATGGCCTCTGAAGTCCTTCTTGCTCCGACAGTCTATGATTTTGTTATTAAAATTACCAACAAGTATGGTTTACATAATAATGAATGTAAAATGTCAAAGAGGGCTTCATGGACAATGTGGAACTTGGAGGAGAAAAAAAAAATTCCAAGGAGTACACATTGGCTCCCGGCATGGGCTTTAGAACCGGAAATCCTTGGATCTGAATCTCAATTCAGAGACATACTTACTGGATGACCTTAGCCATGTAATCAAATTCCTCTAATTATCATTTTTTTAATCTACAAAATGGTGATAATCATAGTACCTAATTCTTGGAGTTGTTAGTAGGATTCAAAGAGACTATGTATACAAAGCACATATCACCACTCAATGATTATTATGAGTGCATTCATCTCCTTGTTACTGATGAAAAGAAGAGAATAAGGAGTTCCACCCAGAGCAAAAGATCTTGGGCAAATGCAGGTAGGCTGTAAGGAGCATGGCACGTTGGGCCCAAGGGAAGGAACTGGCTTGACTCTGTTGGGAAGAAACTGGGTTGACTCTGTTGGGAAGAGAAAGAGATAAGTGTGAATGGCATAGCCCTGGCTAGTTGGCTCAGTGGATAGAGCACCGGCCCTGCATGTGGATGTCCTGGGCTCAACCTCCAGTCAGGGCACACATGAGAAGCGACCATCTGCTTCTCTTCCCTTCCCTCTCCCCCTTTACTCTCTCTTTCGCTCTCACAGCCAGTGGCTCAATTGGTCCAAGTGTCAGCCCTAAGTGCTGACTATAGCTCAGTTGATTCAGGCATCGGCCTGAGACAGAGGTTGCCAGGTGGATCCCATTTGGAGCACATGAGTCTGTCTCTCTATCTCCCCTCCTCTCGCTTAAAAAAAAAGTTTGGATGGTGCAAGTGGAGTTAGATTCTCCAGTTTGTTGTGCAAACTACTTGGCTAAAGAAGACTTCTGCACTTTCTCCAGACAGACGCTTCCTCACTTCCTTGTAACTACACTCTATTAAAACAGATCTCTCAACATCAGCTGTTTAAGCAAGAGCTTTCTCTCATCCTGCACGGAAAGAATCCAGATGGTGCCTCCTATACATTCGATCTGGTTATGCCAGGGGAGACCATATGCAGAACAACCTACTTCAGCAAAGCAGGAAAGCACAAGCCTCTGTAACCACAGCTTTAACGGAAGCAGGGTTGTGGCCAGCATGGAGATGATTTGGACTTTCAGTGAGGTCAGAAATGCTGGGTGACTGCCAAATTACCACTTGGAGAGGAATCTGTACTCACCATTGTGTACAGATAAGCTCTCTCCTTGTCTAGAATGTGAACTCATTCTTCAGTGAACCTGTTGCCAAATCTAGTTATGTCCAAGTTCTAGGGAGGAGTTCATGAGAGAAAGTATCATAGAGAAGTTGTCGGGTATATTTAATGGGTTGGGAACCTAGAAAGTTTTGTCTTCATTCCTAAGTGTCCAAGTATTTGAAAAGAAATCTCATTCTTGGTTTCAATTTGTTTACATTTGAGACCAAGTGAATCATTTAAATAGTTTGTCTTCTTGGTAATCAAAGAAAATATGTTGCCCACCGGATAAGGGGGATGTTCTACTTTTTAAATGAAATATTCTACCTCATTAAATAAATATTGTTTTACAGGAATGACTTTAGAGATTGGATGAGTTTGAGAGATTGTTCTATCTTGGCATCATTTATTTATTCATTCTATTTTTTACTGAGTGTCTAATATATATGAAAAACTTTGCTAGCAACTGGGGCAGTGAGTCACAAGTGAGTAAAATCAGGGGTCCCAGGCCACCATTCAGGGAGTTTCTCTCTGTAGTTCGGGAGTGGGCCGAGAATGCAAATTTTTAGCAAAGCTCTACTTGATGCTGAATGATTAGACTATGCTTTTTAGAAACACTTGTTCAGGAGACGTAAAGGTGAATAAGGCAATATTTCTGCTTCCAAGAATTTACTGTGATCCATCAAATGCCTTTCCAGGAGCCAAATACATTTTCCTGCTTCCAACTTTCATCACTGCTCTCTCCCCCACTTATTCACCCCATCGTCTGTATACCTGCACAAGGCACAGAGCTGGCTCTGTGATAGAGAGATAGGCAGAAGGATGAAAAAGAAGAACCCTCACCTTCTAAAAGTGTGTACACATGAAGCTCAAAATAATTACAATTTACCGTGGCAAGTTAGCATAAGCTACCTTCTAACATATATGCATCTTAGGTAACAGATCCATATAGGGGAAATTCCTTATCCCAATCCAGCAGACTCTTAAATAAGTGTATGAGATTAATTTCAAGTTCATTTGGTGAGTATGGGAGAAAATGGAGAGGGGACAAAGAAAAACATGTAGATTGCATATATTTATTTAGCCACTACTCTGTTTTGAGCTCTGGGCCAAGTTCTCAGAAGGAATATAAAAATTAAAAGTGATATGATGTTTTCAGGGGAGTATAATATTCAGATTGTGTTGGTTAGGATCCATTTGGTTCCCAGGAATCACATAACAAATTAATAGTGGTGTAAATAATAAGGGCATTAAATTAAACCGTATAACAAGAAGCTGGAGGATGATGGTTCCAGAGCTGGTTCATTAGCTCTACATGGTCAAGAGCACAGCGTTGGCATCTCCGGGAGTCTCTTGGTTGTCCCATTTTGTTCACAAGATGTACAGATCCAGACAGAACGTCTTTCGTTACCTCATCCAAAGCAAGGGCAAAGGAAGAGCCAAGACCTTGAGAGGGCCTCCACATACACTTTTCCCTTTGCCGTTGGGGAATGTATCTTTCTCATCAGATACCGGTATATTTCCCCCACATCTCACTAGTTAGTGGGCTCACAACTTTCACCCTTAGCTACAAGTAAGGCTGGGAAAAGAAAGGATTTGGGGGTAGCCAGTCAACATTTTATTTCCAACAGAGATGAAATTATTATGAAACTAAGAATGTATTATTTAACCAATTACTCAATTACATGAGTGCTTCTGGAATAAAGAAAAGGAAGAGATACACATGGCATGCAGGGGAATTAGAAGAGAGACAGAGCAACCCATTAGAAAGTAAAAGATGAGACAGACTTAAATTAATGGAGAATAAAGGGTAAAGGTCTTTCAGGTAAAAAAAAATCAAGAAAATTAGAAATGGCATTAAATGAGCTATAATATCAATAACATCTAGGTTATAGTCTCATCAGTATTTATATCAACATTAAGATAATTTTCTTATTTTCTCTGCTAGATCATTTTAACCTCAAATAAATATCGTGGGGGTTTTTGCAGTGTGTGTGGTGTGAGTAATATTTCTTAAGAAGTACTCCAACCATTTAGACAAAAATAGATGCAATTTAGCCAATTACATTACAGGAGTTTCCATTAATGCGGAATGGAAAGAGCCAGGCATATTCTTTCCATTCAAAGCCTTTCTTTTCTTATAATTATATTTATAAAATTAAATTTAATGAGGCAACATTGATCAATAAGAGTACATAAGTTTCAGGTAAACATTTCTATAGCATTTGAACTGTTGATTATGTTGTGTGCCCATTCAAAGCCTTTAACGAAATTTTGCAAGTATTTGCAAGAAGTGTACTAAGGAGGGATGCTACTGCTAGCTATCAACCATCAGTGATATTCCAAGCTTTGAAGGCACCAAAATGCTGAGTTATGAGAACTGCCAGAATCAATGCAAGTGTTAAACAACCAAAGTACGGGATATAATATGTCTGAAATCTGCTGGTTAGATGGAGAATAGCAAAGCATTTGGTTAAAGTAATACTTGATCTGATGTAGTATGTCTGTTCTAACTCCAGTTATTCTATCTCACCTGAATATTTCTTCCCTTTATCTGTCTTGTTAATTTATTTATAGATGTGTTTACCCGGTTTTTTATCTCCCCCCCCCCTACAATAAAACCTCCCTGAGTACAGATATTCTTGTTTATCAATATATACCCCAGTGCCAGTCACTGGGGCTTGTAGACTCTAATTGTTTTTTAAGTAAATGCAACATGAATAAAATGTTCTTATCTGTTAACTAATTTCCTAGACACTTACTTGAAATCTACAAAACTGTTCAGCACTAAGTGTCATTCCCTGAGGCCGACTTTGTGTGTCCAAATAGGAACGATACTGGGCGTGGAGCATGTGCAGCAAACAGAATCCATCAAATCAAACATCGCCAGACAATCAGTAAGCCAATCATTTCTCCAGTACCTTCCAAACTAAGCCAGTGGTGTGGCTCACATTAAGGGAAGCTATTCATTGTCAGCTGTCACCCCCTAGTGGTAAAGATTATACTTTTCAGGGCTCACATTTCAAAAAAAATGTCAGAAGCTTTTGTAGAAAAGTGCCTTTACTCCCAATTTCACCACCTTTGAATTGCATAAAACACACACACACACACACACACACCACACACACACACACACACACACACACACACACACACACACACACACACACGTACTATGAGTTATACCTTCCCGTAATGATCTGTTTTTTAACTTACTGGAAAACAGCTAGAGATGAAAATAACTTGCTTAAAATTCCTTTTGATCCTTGTTGCTTCTGTTGTTTCCCTTGCTTAGGGAACCATTTTCTAAGAAAGATTTTAAATAGCTATTTTCAAAGGGTCTTAGAGAAGAATATTAATTTTCTATTTAAAATTTGGCTTACATGACTAGAATCTCCAGAAAGAAAACTATGACAAAGTTATAATAAAGCTTGATATAGATTAACATTTTTAGATACATTTCAGCAAACTACATGTTTTTTAAAAATAAGTTAAATTCAGCCAAACCGCTACTTACAAATCAGTTGCAAAACAGCCAGTTGCTTAACTGAATTCAACATTTTTCTGGCTCCACCCAATTCCAGCCCCCAAAACACCCACAGAAGCCTATATTTGTATCTATGAGTATAGATTGAAGAGGCTCTTTAAAAATAAACCATCCAAAATGATCTCTACTTCTGAAAGCATTATGAGAGCAGAGAATAAATTTTTTTCATACATGCATTTCAGTTTGGTATTTTGGTATTTCACCATCCCTCTTAGCTAAAGAGAGTTTAAAGTGAGAATATCATCTGCTTATACAACTTGCTTGAAATGCTGGGTGTGTGTGCGTGTGTGTATGTGTGTGTGTGTTAGTGTTAGCAATATTTTTGAGTATCAATTATGGACCATGCATTGAATTTGGTATATAACCTTCCTAATAGAACGATGAAATAAACACTATTATTATCACAGATAACCCTGTTGGCTATATTACATTCCTGGCACAAGGTTACCAACCGTGGATACTCGATCTTACTGGATACCAATTAGCTATCCTTTTAGCAATGACCTTTTCAGTTAATTGGTACTACAGGTACTCAATAAGTAGCAACCTAGTAATTGCAAAGACATTGGTCATCGAGGGTGCTAGGCAAGATTCAAAGATTTGGGGAAATATTTTATCTCCTGCTAACTAAAAACAAATTAAGATTGTTCTGCCTTAAGAAGACTTAATTAATGCCCTGGCCAGTTGGCTCAGTGGTAGAGTGTCGGCCAGGCGTGCAGGAGTCCCAGGTTCGATTCCCAGCCAGGGCACACAGGAGATGCACCCATCTGCTTCTCCACCCCTCCCCCTCTCCTTCCTCTCTGTCTCTCTCTTCCCCTCCTGCAGCCAAGGCTCCATTGGAGCAAAGTTGGCCTGGGCACTGAGGATGGCTCCATGGCCTCTGCCTCAGGCATTAGAATGGCTCTGGTTGCAATAGAGCAACGCCCCAGATGGGCAGAACATCGCCCCCTGGTGGGCATGCTGGGTGGATCCTGGTCTGGCACATGTGGGAGTCTGTCTGACTGCCTCCCCGTTTCCAACTTCAGAACAAAAACAAACAAACAAAAAAAGACTTAATTAACGACTAAAGAATTATAGGGCAATAAAATTATTCTTCTTAATGTCACATATTTTACATGCTATTTTCGATAACCTTAACGTATCCTAGAACTTTATTTATTGATCTCAATTATTAATTATTTTATTGCTACTCCCTTTTGTTTTCTCTAAGTAAAAAACACAATGCCTTAGGTTGCCTTTCAATCACACACACAAAAAATAATTTAATTAGGAATTTTAGTTACTTTAGTACCAGTTAGCCAAGATTTTACCTTATTAAATTTCTGTGACTATTGGAACTTTCCTATCCATCTAGAAATTCCCATAGTCTGAAAAATTGGCTACTTGCCTGGTGGGATTGCAAATAACATGCTAATTGTAGTATCTTCTCTAATACACCAGGTGGCAGTATGTAAAGAAACCTCACAATGGTGTTCAGACTGGGGTATTAGTTAGGCTTCTAAAGAAAGAAAAGTTAGTCTTCAATTATTACAGTATAGAAAAACAAACACAAAAGAGATAATAATTTCCATGAACCTCAAGTTTAAAGTACTACCTTCAAAGCATCAAGAAAAAAAGAAGCACAAAATGCCATAGGACTATTAGAATGGGTAACCTGTCTTGTACAAATGCTGAAAAATCATTTTGATACAATTCATCTTTTGTTAAATATTTCAGAAAAGGCATCCTATCTGAGAATGCTATTAACACACTTCATTTATGGAAAATAAGACAAAGTAGACTGAGTCCATTTTTTTTTAAAGAAATTGTTTTCTTGCAGTGGAAGGATTCAAGCATTGCCCAGAGTCTGGATGGATGTGGCTACAAGGTTCCATGGTAAAAATAAAACAAAACACACACACACACACACACACCACACACACACACACACACACCACACACACACACACACACACACACACACACACACACACACACACACACACTTCCATGCTAGTTAACAGAAAGGATGAGAATTGGGACTGGCTTTATTTCTTCTGCTTGAACCATTCCAGATCTCCATTGATTGGGCATCAACAATTTTCCCATAGTCTTTGTCAGGTGAAGATAAAAGTCCACAGCACCTCAATATTTCTAGCACCTGTGGTCCCTTGATCTTTTGAAAATGGGCTACTAAAATTCTTCAGTGCCTATGTTGGCAAGCCTTATACTATTCCCAGTCTCTAAACCTCTCTTAACACTTAAATACTAGCAAATAATGAGTACAAAAGGCCTAATGTATCTATGAGGCAAAACTAAGACCTCTTTATTAAGGGTAGTATTCAGAAAGTTCAGTTCATCAGAAAAAAAGTTACTTGCAAACACTAGGATACCTGGGCTCTAGTCTCACCATTAACCTTGGTGACTCCTTTGTTCTCTCTGGATCGCAGTTATTTCACCCCCCAGACCCCTAAACACACTCATCTCATGTCTAATAGCCCTTCCCAGTTCTCCTTGGCAGTGTCTATAGAGTAGGCTCCGTACCTCACACCCCCCTCCCTTTGTCCCAATCACTCTTTAAGACCATTTATCTATTGTTTTTCCATCATATCAATTAGCACCCTCTGAAATGGTCTTATTTATTTGTTCACTTATTTATTTTCTATCTTCCCTTTGCAGGAGATGGAGGAAACCTCTGTCTTCACCCTCTTAGGTTCTACACCCAGGGTCCTGGAAATTTAAACTGACGAAAGGCAGATTAACAAGGGAAAATGGTTTGTTTCAAATGCTTATGAAAAGGCTTTAAGAAATGAAGCGAAAAATATCAAAAAGCAGTGAGACCATGGGGCTTATATACCATGTTAACAAAGATTAATAAATTTATGGAATACTGACAAAAAGGGAAAGGAGCGTTAAGGAGCAGTAAATTGTGGGAAGTAGATATATGGGGAAACTGGCAGAAAATAAGATTATTTTAGTAAAATTTGTTCAGATTCATCTTGGCTCAGTCTTTACTTCGAGAAAAAGGCTGGTTTGCTCCTCCTGGTACAGGTGAAGGGAGAGGGGATACCTTCCCAAAGGAAATTTTATACTCTGCCTTTAGACAGAAGAGGGAGGGTAAAGAACTTTTATTTGCATCTGCTGTTTTTTAATTCAGTTCAAAATAATCTCTATGCCAAAGTGGCATATTTTCAGATAGCATATTCTGATCCCCTTCGATTTCTAGAATACAACCTCTGGAACATCTTCTACAATGCACTCGGGAACCCATTTTGTTCACTGCTATATCCAGAGGACCTGTAACAGTGCCTGGTATGTGGGAAGACCCAGAAAGTAATGTTGAATACATGAAAGAATGAACTTACAATTTATGGGTTTTTGCTCTTCTAAAAAGAGTTTGCTCCAATATCTTTTGTTAGCAGATGAGTTGTGAGAAGAGGAGGCTATCCAGCATTTGTGCTCTGCAATAATGACATTCATTTTGTTCTGATTTCTGTTATATTTCCTTGCTTGGGTGATTAATGTCACATTCCACCATCCTTGAACTGGTGTAGACTTTCTTGTTTAAACTGGAACCAGCTCAGGCAAATTTTCTGAGTAAAGTCATTGCTTGCTTTTGGTGCTTGCCCTGATCACCTGATACTCTTTTTATTTTCTTCATTTTTTCTGAAGTGAGAAGCAGGGAGGCAGAATGACAGACTCCCTCATGCATCCCAACAGGGATCCACCTGGCAAGGTCACTTAGGGGCAATGCTCTGCCCATCTGGGGCCATTATGCCATTGCTCAGCAACTGAGTATTTTTGCGCCTGAAATGAGGCCATGGAGCCATCCAAAGCCCAGTTGCTCCAACCATGCCATGGCTGAGGGAGAAGAGAGAGCTAGAAAGAGAAGGGAGAGGAGGAGGAGGGCAGAAGCAGATGATCACTTTCCTGTGTGCCCTGACTAGGAATTGAACCTGGGACATTCATTCGCTGGGCCACCACTCTACCACTGAGCCATCCAGTGAGGGCCATCACCTGATATTCTTGATGCCTCCATTCTATTGGCTTTGAATCTTGTTTCAGGAGACTCTTGAGCTAAACTCCAGGGAGAGTGAATTGATCAGTCCCTTCCTGAAATGAAGAATTAATTTGGAGCAGGAACAACACACAGTCCTTCGTATCTAGGGTTGAGTATACCCAAGACAATCTTTGTATGCATATTCTAGTGGCAGAGCAGCCCCACCAATACCTCTCCACCCACAACGTAACTTAATTTGTTTCTATTTGATTCTTGTCTCCCCAGTTTGGAAAGGAAAAGAAAAAGGTCTGGTGTTTTGAGCGATCATTTGATCAATCTTAGAGCTAAAAATATTTCTTACTGATCATCAAATGTAGTGTTTCCCAAACTTGTCAGAACATAGGAATCACCCAAGGTGCTGGTTAAAAACAATTCTCAGGCCTCACCCTGCTGATTTGAATTCAATAGGCTGGGGTGAGGCAAGGGATATCTGTATTTTTAACAAATGCCCCAGGTGATCCTCATGTTCAGGCAAGTTTGAAACACCAATCTGATACAACCCTTTCAATTATCAGATGAAGAAACTGAGGTTTAGTAAAGCCTGAATGATCAGTGGGGTCACAGAGCTCAAGAACTTTCATGTTCTTTGACTTTGATTCTTACTTTTATGCCAACCTGCCTGCACTAAATTTCCATTTCCCTAAAAATATATATATATATTAAAACCCATGCAACAGGAGAACTGAGCACCCAAAAATGCTTAATCAGTCTTTCCAATGAAAATGTTGGCTGACTTCTTTCAATATTCTCTCATTGTGAAACACCTTTCTTTCCCCAAAAACCTCTCTACTCAAAATGCATGTGTATTCCAGATTTAGCATCCAGACTTTCAAAGCAAGTTCTGCAAATGACATCTCAGGATGTTCTCTGGACAGTCTGTGGAATTAGCTATCTCTGAATGGCTCTGTGGAGTTAGCCTAACCTGGATCTTTGTCAAGTATCACTTGGTTTATCTGGTGAGTAAAGAATCTAGTGAGGTAGGTGTTTAGAACAGTTATTTCATCATCAGGAACTTAAAACAATTACTAATCTGCTTTCACTAATGTAGTCCATCTGTGCATGAGCAATTCATGTGGTTTTTCCTAAGAAAGACATCATAGTCTCTATATACTTAAATGCTTAATACTCTCAATCAAAAATATCTAGCCAGCCCCACTTCTTATAAAACAGAGCTGGAAGCAGGTGACTCAGCTGACTTGAGATGACTCAGCCTGCCTGGATGGCCAAAGTTGTTGAGTCATCTGTCTACTGTCTGAGGAGATTCATTTCAGAAACCTCATCTCCAGAGACCTCCAAAAGCACACTAAATGCATTAGTAACTCATTGATTTTATTTGAATTATCCATCCTTTTTCTTTCAACCTCAGTTTTTAATCCTCCTTAAAGAAACACAAGATGAACTAAAATATCAAGCAGTAGTTCCTACAAGAACTACTACAAGTAGATCCTACATCTAGGGTGAACTTGTACTTTCTTTTAATTTGATTTCCCTGGTAATCTGGACTTTCAGGGGAAACTCAAAGAATAGAGTGGCTTGGGGACAAATCCTTAGACTTGCTAAACCTCATGATAAGTGAAAAGTGGGTAGAAATAAATGTTTACTTAGAGTTTAGTGGGAGAGTACTCAATGTAAATTTTAGAACTTAAAATATTCTGGGACTGAAATTTTTTTATACTATTTGGGATAAAGAAGTTATGTTTTTTATGTGGATTCTCTTCAACCTTACTGACATATTTGAAAGTTTTTCAGGCCCTAAACCTTATCTTAATTGGCTATTTCAAAATTGCTCATCTGGACTGATTTGGCAGTGGTGCAGTGAATAGAACATTGGACTGGGATGCAGAAGACCCAGGTTCAAAACCCCAAAGTCACCAGCTTGAGTTCACGCTCACCAGCTTGAATGCGAGTTCGTTGGCTTTAGCATGGGAGTGTAGACATGACCCCACGGTCTCTGGCTTGAGCCCAAAGGTTGCTGGCTTGAAGCCCAAGGTTGCTGGCTTGAGCAAGGGATCACTCACTCTGTTTTAGCCCCCTGGTCAAGGCACATATGAGAAAGCAATCAATGAACTAAGGTGCCACAATGAAGAATTGATGGTTCTTATCTCTCTCCCTTCCTACCTGTCTGTTTCCCCCCTCTGTCTCTGTCACACACACACACACACACACACACACACACACACACACACACACACATTACTCATTGGTCATTATAATAGTAACAGTTGTTTTAATATATTAATTACTGTATGTTATAAGTGAGAGATTTAGAAAGAGAAACCCAGAAAATGTCAATGGTCAATCTTTCTATACTAGACTTGAGGATACCAAGGCACCCATTTCAGTAAAATACTTTCTTGAAATCATATTCCAAGATGGAAAAGACCAAAGTTACTCAAACCATAGATACAACACTGATAAACCATCATCCTTAATATTGCTCCTCACTAAGAAATATTCTGAGGGTTGAGTACAATAGAACATTGGCTCAAATTCTCCTGAAACTGATAAACATATGTCTGCAATCAAATGACATGAAAAAATGATCTCCTGATATCTTACATTTCCCCCTCAGCACGCATCAGTGTTAATCTGGGCAAAGGATGGACTGCTCACCAACACAGCCCATTTTCAGAGAACCATGGCTTCCAGCTTTGACTGAAACTCACTCATGAACATCAAATAGTATTAGAAGCCCTAAGTTGCAAACAAATCACAGAAAATCATTCTAAAATATAATTTGAAGATTTTAAACACTTTCTTTTTACAGATGGGGAAGCTAAGATTAGACAAGGTGATTGGATAAAGATCACAGTGTATGTTTGTGACCAATCATGATGTGACTTTAGATCTCCCATTCTTCCTTCTATTTCAAATCTATTTTTTTAAGTGCCATCTTTGGATCTCAGTATCATTATTGGAGTCTCTATTTGCACTGGGTATTTTCTTTTTAAACAACAACATAAAGAACAAATGCTGAACAGAAAAGAAAAACTTAAACCTTTAGTTACAATGGCAAAAAGGAAAAATTATCAGATGGTTACTTTTATGAAATCTTTCTTAAAATATTACCTACCCATTCTTACTTTATTCTTATATCCAGGAGCTCATTTTCTGTTTTGTTTTGTCCTTATCATTGAAAGATTATTTTGTTGCACATACCCTTTTACTTGGAACTTTATCATAGATATACACTCTCAAAAGTATATACTAGGATCTACATTGTGGCAATGATTAGAACCATCAAAGAAAAACAGAATATACCATCAGTTGAAGACTGGTTTAAAAATTACCTTAGAGACATACATAGACTACGCTGCTGTTAAGAAAAGAAAAGGAAAGAAAAGAAAAGAAAAGAAAAGAAAAGAAAAGAAAAGAAAAGAAAAGAAAAGAAAGGATTCCTTTCAGGCTATATTGTAAAGTGAACCAAGAATGTATTTAGGATGACTCTATGTGGGTTGGTTTTTAAGTGTTCATATACAAATATATATCTTTGTTTCTAAATAGAATATTCTGGAAAGATATCAAAGAACAATACTGTTTTCACTATTTACACCATTACTTGATAATAATTTCATAAGTAATAACAAAGAGCATGTTGAGGGAGGCAATGTGTATTCCTAAATCTGGGGCCATTGGCCAAAATCAACAGAGTTGACCTATTTGTAAAAAGAAGTTAGTCCTCCCAGTCAGGGCGGCTGGAACTGCAACCAGGGAAACATGATAGACTTTTACCAACTGTTTTGGTTTTCCCCTTTAGCCAAACACATTAAGAGCCATTTAAAAGGGAAACTCTATAATTACACCTACAGGATAAATAAAAACTCAGTAAAATGATAGGATTACACTCTTAATCTTCATTACCACCTCATTAGAAGACGGGTGTGACAGCCACTCATTCAGGAATACACCTGAGGCCACACCTTGTTTGTCAAATTACATCTTGTTTGTCAGATACCCTGTGCTTTGGTGTTACAGCAAAAAGAAAATAACCAAAGACATTCCTCCCAACAAGCTATCCAGGTTAGCTGAGTCCTTGCATAAGGCCTGGAACTTATGCCAATGTGTCTTTCTCCTTCCTGTTTCGGCAGCTGGTATTTTGGTGATGACTGATGAATGATCTTTTTTTTTTTTCTGAAGCTGGAAACGGGGAGAGACAGTCAGACAGACTCCCGCATGCGCCCGACCGGGATCCACCTGGCATGCCCACGAGGGGGCGACGCTCTGCCCACCAGGGGGCGATGCTCTGCCCCTCCGGGGCGTCGCTCTGTCGAGACCAGAGCCACTCTAGCGCCTGGGGCAGAGGCCAAGGAGCTATCCCCAGCGCCCAGGCCATCTTTGTTCCAATGGAGCCTCACTGCGGGAGGGGAAGAGAGAGACAGAGAGGAAGGAGAGGGGGAGGGGTGGAGAGGCAGATGGGCGCCTCTCCTGTGTACCCTGGCCGGGAATCGAACCCGGGACTTCTGCACGCCAGGCCGACGCTCTACCACTGAGCCAACCGGCCAAGCCTGAATGATCTTTTATAAAGTGTCTCCTAACTATCATTTCCTATCTTCTCTATAGAGTTCTAGTTTTATGGCAAACAAAACTTGAGATAAAAACTTTATATGGGTCCATTCCATTATATTTATATTACATTGTTAATCTTAAAATGAGGAGGGCTTTCACCCTCCTCTTTTTAGGAAGATGGAAATCTATGGAACTACTATCTTTTAAAACCTTTCTCAAAAGCAATTTCAGGTCTATAAGAACAAAAATCCTAAAAATGTCTTCACTTTTTAATCTAATAATTTTACATCTACAATTCCATTCTAACTACATAATCAAAGAGGTAGACAGATTTAGGTTCAAGGATGTTCTTCAAATTATTATTATCATAGTGGAACTATGTTTACCTTAAATAATAAGAGTTAATCAACTACAGCACATTTATATGATAGTAGTGTCATTAAGAGTATTCACCGGCCAGGGCACACAGGAGAAGCGCCCATTTGCTTCTCCACCCCTCCGCCGCGCCTTCCTCTCTGTCTCTCTCTCTCCCCCTCCTGCAGCCGAGGCTCCATTGGAGCAAAGATGGCCCGGGTGCTGGGGATGGCTCTGTGGCCTCTGCCCCAGGCGCTAGAGTGGCTCTGGTCGCAACATGGCGACGCCCAGGATGGGCAGAGCATCGCCCCCTGGTGGGCGTGCCGGGTGGATCCCTGTCGGGCGCATGTGGGAGTCTGTCTGACTGTCTCTCCCTGTTTCCAGCTTCAGAAAAAATGCAAAAAAGAAAAAAAAAAAGAGTATTCATAACAAGATACCTGTAAACTATGCACATACAATATAACCTATTATTTATAACGTTAACTGTCACTCTTTCTGAGATTTGGGATGATTTTATGCTTTTCTGCATTTTCTGAGTTTCCTGCAATGACTATTTCTTTCATTACCAGAAAAACATAAACATAAAAAATGTCACCAATCTTCACGAGAATTTGCTCAGTAACTACACTTGCCCATTGAGAATTGGTGATTGGCTCCAATCAGCCCTCACCTAGGAGTCAGCCCACATGTACCATAATATCAGAATCACCACCATCATCTTAAGCATGTCACCAGAATTGGAATTGAAACTGAGTAAGCTTTTATGGTAAGCAATGCTAGACATCAGAACTTGACTTTTTCCTAGTTCCCATCATAACTCTTAGTGGCAGGCAAGCATCTAGTTTCAGTTCATCTTAATCACTGATAGGAAAAGAGAGACATCAAGTACATCAGTAAGAAAGATGCTCGTTTGTCCCCCTGACATTATAAGCCAGGTTGAAACTTCCTGAGAAGTTAGAAGAATGGCATGTTTCATGGTATTATAGCTCCAGTAAGTTGAACTGTGGAAAGTTAAGATATGGACATCCAGAGTTTATCCTGCAACACACACAGAGTTAAGAGTGATACATTGACCCCCAACTTGTTACCAAAAATTAGATAAATGTGTTCATCTTCTAGTTTATTTCAAAGGTCAACATCTAATTTTACATGGAGCTGAGACTAGTTCGCCAATTAAGCATTGTGTGAAGGGAGCACCAAACAGACACAGCAATTCTTAAGGAAGTTTATGTAAGCAATCTCTTTACATGGTAAATGTTTATAACAATTCAGTTTTCAGTATAATAAAAGCCGCTTTGAGTTCCTCAAGACTAGGTACTAAATAGCAAAAAGTACTTATTTAGTTAGCACCAACAATATGTGGAACAAGATTTCTCAAATAGCCAAGACTGAGATTGAAATAGACTCTACAGGACATGCACACTAGGTGACAAGGGCCACTCCCACTTCTCACTCAGTGCATCCACTGGTTTCTGTGGAGGCTGGGAAGCTCCTGGGAGTGTTCATGACTAGAGCTGTCATGCACAGGCATTTCCAGCTGGCAGAATCGATGACACAGGGAGATGGAGAGCACAGGTGGTGGTACCCAGTTCCCACGAGCTGAAGAGAGCCCATTGTGCGCCTCGCTTCCCAACTCCCTGTTCAGTGGTCATGCATGGTAGCTTGAAAATGACCATAGTGTGAGCATTTACACCACGGAAAGCAACAAATCAGGGACTTTCCAACCCCACTCCTCAAGCCAGATAGTAAACATTTACTACACACCACTGTGAGAGCCCCTGAAAGAGAACACACCTAGAGAATGGAGTGTCTCATTCAGCAATATGATGTGGGACTATTACATGAATGAGTTTTACCCTACTAATCCAAGAGGCCACTGCAGGCCCTGAAGGTCTTCTATGGGCCCCTGTGTTTGGGGCTGGAGAGACAGGGCATGATATCCAGCATGTGTCTTTGAATGCATGTCTACATCCTGTGAGACCTTAAAAATCTAATCTTTCCAACCTCATAATAGTACTCTTGCTGAAGTGCTGGGTATAAGAGGCCTCATAATGTGAATATAATATCTATGTCCTAACATGTTTACTCCTAGGTCCTGTCCTCCAGAAAGACCAAGCAAGGAATTAATAGAGCAAGCCAGGTGAGGGATGGTCTAAAGTTGGTTTTCTGACTTAACGTATGGTTGAAGCCTCAGAGTTCCTATACAACTTTTGTTTTCCAGCATAGTGGCCACTGTGATGTTCAAATAGAGTGAATATGGAATTTACTGCATAATTACTCTCTCGTGGCTCCTTCTCAGCAACAACGAAGACTGTTCTGCAAGAGGCAGGAAGCTCTGATTTACAGCACTGGCACCTACCACAACAACAGAACCAAAAAAGACCCCAGCACAGAAGCTGCCTTCCATGAAGAGTGTTAGCAGAGAGGGACAGGAGCCATTCCCTCCACATTTCAAAGAGTGGACATTAGCAAATGCAGGGTGATTAGCAGGGTCCAGCACTCCTCTGAGCTAACCCTGCGAAGTAATGCAAGTACACAAATTACCAAGGTGGGAGAGAAACGGAAAATTACAAAGTATAATGGGAGCACACAAGGGGGAAAGCTAATATTTGAACTGAGACTTACAGGCTGAGTAGACTTTCAATAATAGATAGGGAGGAAGCGTGTGTGTGTGTGTGTGTGTGTGTGTGTGTGTGTGTGTGTGTGTGTGTGTATGGGGGTGGGTGTTTGGCAAAAGGTATTCTAGTCATGAAAGCAGCACAGGCAGAGAAGTACTCTTGTGTTTATTTTGTGTGTATGATGTATAACGTTTTGACATCTTAAAAACGTTTCTGGCTGAAGAGAGACCACCGGTCCTGGAACTAACCAATCTTAGAGATAACAAAGCAGGGAGAAGCCATCCCAGAGCCCTGTGTCCTCTGTCTGGCCCTTGCACCCCACGAAGCAATATTCCTTAAGCATCCCAGACGCAAGTCTTGGCTTTCTGCTAGCTCCGGTCATCTGCCCGCTAAGCCGAAACCTGGTATTGCTCACATGGCCCTGCATGGCGTGGCATGCCTCCATCTCTAGGACCTGCGATTGTAACACGTTTTGTTTTCCTGAGCTTCTCTGTGTCCCTGCTATTGTCCACACCTGACTCATCATCTTATAAAAGAACACAGAACAACCACAGAGGAAGAAAGTTCTGGATATGTTCAGGAGACTGGAACTTGGGATGTGCTTGTTTAGGAGAGGAAACTGGAGGGTGGTTGATAAGCTAGTGGAGGACCAGGACTGCAGTGATGAGGAATAGACCACAAAGGTTTCTAAACAGGAAGTGGCAGGTGCAAAGCTGAGGTTCCAGTTAGTGTGGCACTGGATGAGGCTGGAGGTGCGGAAACAAAAGGTGTTGTTCAAGTCATCCAGATGAGCTGTCATCTAGACACTGAGAAGGAGCAGGAAGAGTCAGGAACTAGAAGACAGTGATATTAATAGAGAAAGCAAACCACATAATCAGGTTCCAGGACAGAGATGAGGAGTTTGGTTCTGGAGTTACAAGAATAAAACCTCTGGTACGGGCTTTAGTATCATGGAAGGGGTTCACACATTTCCATGGACTGTTGACAAGTTACTATTACCAAGTCCAAATGAAAACCTGTTATAACATGGTTATTTTGACTTGCACTTCTTTAATTATAGACACTTTGAACATCTTTCTATTCATTTATTCATTCGACAGTTGCTTAATGAATTCCTATTATGTGCTAGATCAGGGATCCCCAAACTTTTTACACAGGGGGCCAGTTCACTGTCCCTCAGACCTTTGGAGGGCCAGACTATAAAAAAAACTATGGACAAATCCCTATGCACACTGCACATATCTTATTTTAAAGTAAAAAACCAAAATGGGAACAAATACAATATTTAAAATAAAGAACAAGTAAATTTAAATCAACAAACTGACCAGTATTTCCATGGGAACTAGGCTCCTCTCACTGACCACCAATGAAAGAGGTGCCCCTTCCAGAAGTGCGGCGGGGGCCGGATAAATGGCCTCGGGGGGCCGCATGTGGCCGTGGGCCGTAGTTTGGGGACCCCTGTGCTAGATGGTAGTCTAAGTGGGAGGGATATAGCAGTAAGCACAAGAGACAGAAGTCCCAACCTCATGAATCTCGCCTTCTGACAGGTAGAAAGCAACAATAACCAAATAAATGAGAAAATATGTAATATATCTGGTGGTGATAAATGCTATGAAGAAAAGTAAGTCACGGAAGGGCAATGGGAAATGCTGGCAGACAGGGTGCAATTTTAAATAGGACAGGCCTCATAAAAAAGGTGACATTTTAGCAAAAGTCATCACAGGTGAGGGTAAGACAAAAGTACACATGGGGAAAGGGCAACTTATGTGGAGGGAACATACGCATAAAGGCCTTTGGCTGGTCTGTATCTGGCTCCCTTTTTTAAAATATTTTTTGAGAATCTGTAGTTGGTACTCTGTGAACTGCTTGTTTATATGCACATTTTTCTCTTAGGCTGCCTATCTTTTTCTTACTGAATTATAAGAATTCTTTGCAGGTTAAAGAAATTAGTCCTTGCCTGACCAGGCAGTGGTGCAGTGCATAGAGTGTCGAACCGGAGGACCCAGGTTCGAGACCCCAAGGTTGCCAGCTTGAGCGTGGGCTCATCTGGCTTGAGCAAAAGCTCACCAGCTGGGACTCAAGGTCGCTGGCTCGAGCAAGGAGTTACTCGGTCTACTGAAGGCCCATGGTCAAGGCACATATGAGAAAGCAATCAATGAATAACTAAGGTGTCAAAAATGAAAAACTGATGATTGATGCTTCTCATCTCTCTCCATTCCTGACTGTCTGTCCCTATCTATCCCTCTCTCTGATTCTATCTCTGTCCTTGTATTAAAAAAAAAAAAAAAGAAATTAGCCCTTGTCTAACATTACAAATATTTTCTTCACTTATATTGTGAGTATATATTTATAGTGTGTGTCATATTTAGATGTAATTGCTGTAGAAAAGTATTAAATTTCATGTAACCTAGGTTTTGCATCTTATTTAGGAAGATTATCCTCATTCCAAAAAATAAAGAACAGTGTATTCTTTCTTATTTATTTTAATTTTATGAATTAAAAATTCTAATAACATTTAGAATTCTGATCCTTCTGGAATTTATTTTATAATAAATAAGATAGGGTTTACTGTTTAAAAGACAAGGGACTCTTGAGACTGAAAAAACATCCAAGATGCAAAAGGATGGATTTCTAAATGTGATGATATAGCAGGCAGGTTGAGTTGAAATGAGTTGGAAAAGATCCTGCTAAAGTCAACATTCACAGATGCCAACAGCCGTTCTCTGGAGTCTCATTTCCCAAAGTGCTTCTATGGCATTCTAGTTCTCCAGGATGACTACAGGTATTCAGCAACAAAGTTTTCCATGTTGCCTGACCTGTGGTGGTGCAATGGATAAAGTGTTGACCTGGAAATGCTGAGGTCACCGGTTCGAAACCCTGGGCTTGCCTGGTCAAGGCACATATGGGAGTTGATGCTTCCTGCTCCCCCCTTCTCTCCCTCTGTTTCTCTCTCTCTCTCCCTCTCTCTCTCCTTTCTAAAATGAATAAATAAAATTAAAAAAATTAAAAAGTTTTTCATGTTATAATGAGTTTGAAAAACTTAGGATAATTATTTTTTAATTATAGGACACTTGAGATCCTTTAATATGTTAATATCATTTGATAATATTAATATCTACTAAGAGCACTTTTGGCCAATGAAAACCTTATTTCATAAGGTATGTTGGGAACCAGTGTTTACACCTGGAGCTATGGTTCCTAGACTCGGTTACATCAGAAATACCTAGAGATATTTTTGTAACACAGACTGTTCAATCTTATTCCTGATAAATTGAACAAAAATCAGTGAGGATGATACGTGGAATTTTTTAAGCTTTCAGTGGCTGGTGTTTTGAAATCAATAGTCCAGAGCAGCTTCTATCAAACAAATTTCCACTAGAGAAATTAGCTCTACAAATAATTATTTGAATGATTATTTTCTCAGTTATCCCAAGGATAAGACATAGCTAGCACTGTTCTTGAAACATAGGAAGAAAGTTAATTCATTGCATACAATGAATTCCTGAGGGCATTGTGATTTATTTCTCCCCCAAAACTCAGGTTGAGAAAAGCTGATCTATAATATCATGTAATAGCTGCAGTAGGACTAGATCTGGTGCTTGCAAATGTACGCATGTATACATACATACATACATATAAAATATCCTTATACTTTATCACCATTTCATCTCATATACCTTACAAACAGAACAATAAACGTTGAATTTGGTAGCAAGGATGGGTAACGGGATCAAAACTCACCCGTGAGCTTCTTAAATTAATAGAGTTCTCAGAAATTTGACTTGATCAATCATTCTTGGTTCTTTCTACATATAATTATGTTTGAATGGTCTACAAAGCCTCATCAATAACACAAAGTCATTTGTAATAAGAGCTGATTTTTCTTATCCTAACCTCATGCCCTTATCTTGTATACAACTCTTTCCTTCTGCCAGCATCTCGAAAGAAAGTGTAATTTACTTCAGACTCCATAAACTTCAATGCATTGTGAAAAACTAGATGCATTCAATTTTTAAATTAAGATTTATTTTAATAATTTGAATAACCTAATGTTTAATCATAGTGCCAACTATTATACTTATTATTATAATTATTTCTTTTTCCTGATCAATTGGTTGTAAGCTCGAAGAGTGCATTTCATTATATCCTAATTGGATTCACAGAGCTGTGATATCCTTGTAACCCTAATCCCTATTATAAACTGGAAAAATCATCATTAAATTTGATTTACACATTCTTTTTGGGTAGTGTCACCTACATTTCCCTAACGGCAAAGATTTTCTATTAAAATCTCCTCTGAACTGAGAATTCTAGTCATTTAGAATAACCAACATAAGCACAGCTTACATCCTAGTCAGTTAGTATAAAAATTAACACTTTCATTCCTAGCTATCAAAACTTATATTCTGTCAAAACCCGAATCATTAAAAACCACAATTTCCAATGCAGATTCTGAAAAGCACTACTTCTGTGCTCTTTGAAGAAGGGGCTCTTAGGGTCAAATAAGTTTAGGAAATGCCAGAATTCACAATATATATTAGCTCCTTTAGAAGTCTTGCAGTTTTCTTCTAGGTTTCTAGTCAAAACTTTTCAAACTCATTAGACATGAAATTCTTTTTGAGTTTCTTATTTAGTGACATCCTGCCGAACACAATTTGAA
Source organism: Saccopteryx leptura (assembly GCF_036850995.1). Classification (NCBI taxonomy): domain Eukaryota; kingdom Metazoa; phylum Chordata; class Mammalia; order Chiroptera; family Emballonuridae; genus Saccopteryx; species Saccopteryx leptura. The sequence continues at coordinate 62,866,464 of NC_089511.1, read as the reverse complement.
AATTGAGCCCTGGTTGGCTGGCTCAGCAGTAGAGCATTGGTCCACTCTGTGGATGTCCTGTGTTCAATTCCCAATCAGGGCACACAGAAGAGGTGACCATCTGTCTCTCAACCCCTCTCCCTCTCCCTTCTCTCTGTCTCTCTCTCTCTCTCTCTTCCCCTCCTGCAACCATGGCTGGATTGGTTTGAGTTCATCGGCCCTGGGTGCTGAGGATGGCTCCATGGAGCCTCCACCTCGGGTGCTAAGAATAGCTCTGTTGAGAATGGCCCCAGATGGACAGAGCATCAGCCCCAGATGGGTGTTGCTGGGTGGATCCCTGTTGGATTACATGAGGGGGTCTGTCTATCTCCCTTTCTCTCACTTGGAAAAGAAGAAAAGAAAAAATGAAAATAGTTGAGCTATATTATGATATATATTAGTCTTACAATAAATTTATCTAACAGCACAATAAGTCTTTTCCTGGCTGGTGCTTACATACTGTGTGAAGAAACCATTCAAGAACCAGGTCCAGATATTTCCTCATCAGACAAATAGTCACAAGGAACTTCTGAAGAAAACAGAGGTGTGAGTTGCGAGAGATGGCAACACCAGGTACAGGAGCCATGGGAGTCTGAGTAAGCTAGCTGTTCACACAATTTAATTTAGTCTTCAACGTTTGCTGGACCTCAATTTCATAGACAACTCTTCCTCTTGTTATCATGGAGTGCTCTATGAACACCCAGTTTTGTAGGGAATGAAATAGTACCTAACTCATGATGTATGACTACATTGCATATTCCTATGGTGACCTGCTTTAGCATTTAATCTGAAGTAGGTCCCAGTAGAAAGTTAAAAATTATTTCATAAATGGAGAATGATTATTTTCAGATGAAGGCATGACTTTGCTTTGAAATCCTAGGAATCTGCATTCTGATTCTCCTGTTAGGGTATCTCAAAACTTTAAATAGCATCCCTACCTGCCAGCTCTGTTCAGGCATATGGCTTAAACAGCAGTCATTTCAAATTGCACAGTAGTCTGAACCAGCTTCAGAGCTTCTTTTATTCTAGGCCCATTCAAAACTGACAAACTTACAGACTGTCACCTGGTAATGGGTCAGAGCAACACACTCAAATGTGTGTACGATGGCCTTAAAATCCAAAGAAACCCGAATGTACCTTCCTAGTTATAAGGGTGTGAGGTTTAACAATTTGTTACCCAATTCTTAGGAGACAGCACATTTCCCAGGCTACTGAACCCCAAGAAACTTTACCAACATGACATGCCTTGAATTTTATGCAATGTTTCTCCCACCTCCAGCATGCAAATATTTTACCAAGGCATCTAAAGTACTTGTTACTTCCTACGCACCTGGTTCAATCAGCATGAATCCTATAGAGTGGTAAGACAACCTTGGTCTCTGTGGACTAGATTATTGCTAAAAACCAGAATGTCGACATAGCTCTGAATGAAGCTGATGAAGGTATATGGCTGTCTTGGTAGATAAAAGCAAACTGATCCTCATGCTTTTGGCTATTCAGAACAGAGTAGGAAACAGAGTCCACACTTGTAGCATCTGTGGTTGTAACTGCAAACATCCACTGTCATTATTCTAGAGTCATCTGCATTCTGCAAAAACCAAACAGATGAGTTAATGTTGGCATTCTGCAAAAACCAAACAGATGAGTTCATGTTGATGTGAAATGAATCAATAGCCCTGCAGCTTTCAAGAGTCAGTGGTGGCACTGATCTCTGCAATCACCTCAGGGATGTAGTATTCATTATTGTTACTATTTGGGGGAAGCAGTTCTAAGGACTTCTTGGCCTTTCCTGCCATGAAAGCCCTTGTTCCAAGGGCATGGATGCCAATGTGGGGATGTTGCCAGTAGCTAATTAAATCTATTTCAATCATGCTTTCACAGAGATTAGCACAGTATGGTTTTGCAGATCTACTAGACCCCTGGTCAATAAACTGCGGCTCGCGAGCCACATGCGGCTCTTTGGCCCCTTGAGTGTGGCTCTTCCACAAAATACCACGTGCGGGTGCTACCTTGATAAGGAATGTACCTACCTATATAGTTTAAGTTTAAAAAATTTGGCTCTCAAAAGAAATTTCAGTCGTTGTACTGTTGATGTTTGTCTCTGTTGACTAATGAGTTTGCCGACCACTGTACTAGACCAACTATAATATTGATTTAGGTTAAAATTCCATTTTCTGTCTAAACCCCTAACCCCTACCCTAAGTGATAGACCTCAGGGGCCTTCTGGATCCTCAGGAATCTGCATCAGCTCAGACAAAGTGAGAAGTAATTCCTGAAATTTGGGGGATTTTACTTTACCTACTATGAATTAACTGGCAAATAGCCACAGATTCTTTTTTGAAAGGCTAGGTAACAGATTTACAGCACATAACTATGCTAGGGTTGAGGAAACCTTCATCACATTGACTAGATATCCCTTCATTCACAAGGCCCTGTGAGCTTGTTCGGGTTGAAAATCAGGGAAAAGACCATGATCATTGAGAACTTAAATCTTTGCTACCAAATAAAATGTCTACTGATCTATTTAAGTGCAAAGGACATCATAATAAATTCGGTGCTACCAAAGATGTTGGTAGGTGTAACCATTCTGATTACTGCTCTGGCCCTACCACTCATTAAGGGAACCACATTTACTTTCTCTGCCACTTAACTACCATTTCAGGATCCTATTATCCTCACTACAAGTAAAAAGCCCTTTAGTGATAACACTTCCCACTACCATCTCTGAACTGCATAGGACACCTATAGCAGTGTTTCCAAGGATACTTAATTTTTTCCTCATTGCCTTGTCCAATTGTCATATCCAATAGCTCCTCTGAGGGAATATAGCGAAAGAATGGAGAACAGGACACACATGATATATCCACCCCAATCAATAGTCCTATCCTCTTTAAGATCCCTTCCTCTATGTTATATCACAAATCGTAGCACCTCAACTTTATTCAGTGTAGACCACCATTGATTCCAGCTGCTATCAACTAATAAAGTGTAAAGCTATCTCCACTTGCTCGAGGTAACACAATTAATGCAGAGTACTTCCGGTTAAGTATCTCATGAGAAAATGTTGGCCTTTTCCTAACTGGCCTAGTACTCTTACAATCCATTCCACACATAGTCTCCAAGTTTCTGCCAATATAGATCAGCCATATCATGCAAGTTTTGGGGTTTTTTTTTCTTTTTGGTGTTTAAACTACCCACTATGAGTTGCAGTTTGTAGTTGTTCGCCTAAAGCAGGGGTCGGGAACCTATGGCTCGTGAGCCAGATGTGGCTTTTTTGATGGCTGCGTCTAGCTCGCAGACAAATCTTTAATAAAAAAAAATAATAATGTTAAAAATATAAAACATTCTCATGTATTACAATCCATTCATTTCCTACCGCTCATGTTAAAGGTTGCAGGTGGCTGGAGCCAGTCACAGCTGTCCTCCGGGACAACACCAAATTTTTATTGGATAATGCATAACATATACGGATCATTGTATGGCTCTCACAGGATTACATTTTTTTATTTATTTATATTTTTTTATTTAATTAATTGTGTTTACATAGATTCTAGGGTCACCCCGAATGCATCCCCCCTCCCCCATATTCCCCTCAACATCTCTCTTTCCCTCCTCTCTACAGTGCCCTCCCCCCTTTCCTTCAGGTCTATCCCATCCTATTATCCTCTTTCCCTCTGTCCCCTTTTCCTCTGGTCCCTTTGATCCCTCCTCTGTCACAGAGTTACATTTTAAAATATGTGGCCTTCATGGCTCTCTCAGCCAAAAAGGTTCCCGACCTCTGCCCTAAAGCATGTTGAGGATCTCACTCTGGCAGAGACAGTGCAGGTGGGGGTGGGTCTTAAGAAAAAAACAGCAATTGCTATGTCACAGTAGAGTCTTTGAGCAAGGGGAAATCAGCGTCTTTTAAAAGGAAAGGAGGAAGTCTCAGTGGGATTTGAGGCATTTAAATTTATCCATACTCACCAAAATTTGCCTACTCCAGTTCTCAGGGTCTCAATCAATGTTCTTAATATCACAAAAGATACCTACATTTTGTAATTCAACAGCCTGCAGATTCAAACTTTATAGTTTTAAGGCACATTAACATCATAATTATAAGAGGTAACATACTTTTAGCACAGTCATAATTACAATTTTCAACCATGTCTTAACTCAAAATTTTAAAACCCTAAGCTTGTAAATTTGGTTAGAATTTGCCATAGTCTTTTCATTATTATTCCTATCAGAACAATCAATTGTAGCAGCCACTTAGTTTCTTAAAGACTTTCTTTCAATAAGTATTCCATGCAAAGCAAAAATAAATAAAAATAGATAAATACATATTTTGCCACCAATCCTTTTAAACGTAAGTAGGCCATATTCCCATCTTTGAGAGTTTCCCAGAACTGCTTCTGGTACAAAATGCTTTATCAGTTAGGGCTGAATGAGTAAAACAGAAACCATACTAAAAGGGACTGAGTGCTTACAAAACCTAATTAGGGGTGCTAGGTTATCATAAAAACATTAGAGGGCTCAAAGAGAGAAAGTCAGGAAAGGCACTCATTTGTTTCCAAGTTCGTGGTCAACTTGTGAAAATCAGGATATTACTTCTTCGCCTGACCAGACGGTGGCGCAGTGGATAGAGTACACTGAGGACCCAGGTTCGAAACTCTGAGCTCACCAGCCTGAGCATGAACTCATCAGCTTCAGTGTGAGGTCACCAGCTTGAGCATGGGATCACAGACATGACCCCATGGTCACCAGTATAAGCCCAAGGTCACTGGCTTGAGCAAAAGGTCACTGGCTCTGAAGCCGACCCCATCCCCCCCACCAGTCAGGGCATGTATGAGAAGGCAATCAATGAACAACTAAGGTGCCGCAACAAAGAACTGATGCTTATCTCTCTCTTTTCCTGTCTCTGTCTCTTTAAAATATATATATATATATTATATTTAGAAGTTATATATATATATATTATATTTAGAAGTTATATATATATATATTATATTTAGAAGTTATATATATATATATGTTACTTCTGCAGTCCAGAACTCAAAATCAAGAACTCAAAAACCTGCCAGGTACAGAAAAGATTGCCAAGTATTCTATATGCTTTCCTTTAGTTCTCATATTCCTTGCAGTTATGTGAAGCCAAGGAAATGGGAGAAGGTATGTGCATCGTTTCTGGCTTAAGAAAAAGAAATCCGTTCCTATCCTCTTTCAAGGTGACAGAGGACAATCTGACTTTGGATGATGGGTATGCAACATAATTGAATGACAAGATAACCTGGACATGTTTTCTTTGAACATATGTACCCTGATTTATTTATGTCACCCCACTAAAATTAATAAAAATTTATAAAAAAAGAAAAAGAAATCCCATATGCAATTCCTTAGTCTCTTGATTTCTGTGCCATGGTTTCTAGAAGGATGGCCAACTTCCGTTTGTGCAGTTACAAAGACAGTGGAAGTTCCCTCAGCCTGGATCCCTAATAACTATGGGAAGCCGAGTCTCCTATCAACCCGTGGTAGACATCAAATATTTAAAAGGAAAAAAAATCATTTTGTGTGTTAAATCACTAATATCTCAGGGTTAATTCATTGCTGAAGAATACGCTAGATATGCCGACTCTTCTGGATGCTGGTGGTGACAGCCCCCGGCAGCACTGAAGTGACAGCTTGTGGGGAATCTGGAGGATGTTGCATAATCCCACATCGGACAAAACTAATTATTGGCCTGTGGTTGCAAAAAGCCTGTGTTTCCCTCTGCCTTCAAAGTCACATGAGTGCTTCTCTCTGACAGATCTAAACTGGGACTCAATATAAAGAAATACAGCCTCAGGGCTTCTAGACCTTGCTATATGGGGATAACAAGGAAGGTGGAAAACGATGCCACGTTGTGGAGAGAAAGAAACCCTCATGCACTGTTAGCGGGACTGCAAGCTGGTGCAGCCACTACGGGTAGAAGTATAGAGAATCCTGAAAAAGAAAATTAAATATAGAAATACCATATGACTCAGCAATCCCACTTCTGGGTATTTATCCAAAGAAATTGAAAACACTATTTCAAAAAGATATCTGTATCCTATGATCATTGCAGCATTATTTACAATAGTCAAGATATGGAAGCAACTTTTCTTTTACATTTTTAGATGCTAAAGGTACCCTTCCTATATACCAGGAGGGTAGAAGGCATCTTTATCACCAAAGAAAGGGAATTTAGGGCCACCAACGCTGCATAAACAAGCTTTGTTACATCTTTACCATTTTACTACTCCTAGCCCAAACCCCTTAATCTTGTCAATTCTTCATAAATTTATTGTTTCTTTGTCTAAAAGGTGGGAAAACTTCCCGCTTTGAGTCTCATATCTTTATGCAGTTCCCACCCACATGTACGTATGTGAATACTTCATTGAAACTGCTTTTATCTTGTTAATCTATCTTTTATTACAGGGGGTTCTTAGCCAAGAACCTAATAGAGTAGAAGGAAAATTATTTTTCCTCCCTAGAAATATCTGAGAAATATAAGCAAATGTCCCAAGGTGTTTTTTTGTTTTTTGTTTTTTTTTACAGAAAGTGAGTCAGAGAGAGGGATAGACAGGGACAGACAGACAGGAACGGAGAGAGATGAGAAGCATCAATCATTAGTTTTTCATTGCGCGTTGCAACACCTTAGTTGTTCATTGATTGCTTTCTCATATGTGCCTTGACTGCGGGCCTTCAGCAGACCGAGTAAACCCTTGCTGGAGCCAGCGACCTTGGGTTCAAGCTGGTGGGCTTTTTTGCTCAAACCAGATGAGCCCGCGCTCAAGCTGGCGACCTCTGTGTCTCGAACCTGGGTCCTCTGCATCCCAGTCTGACGCTCTATCCACTACGCCACCGCCTGGTCAGGCCCCAAGGTTTTTAAGATAAACTTATTTTCATTTTTTTCTCACTTTCCATGCCAATGCTTTAGAGGTAAAGGCCTCAGGAAAGAAGTTCAGTTCAGTCAAATATAGCATTAGCAAAAAAATGAGAATGGGCATTTTGTTCGTGTATAGAGCAGGTCCTATTTATGAAGGACTATTGAACGTTTTATCCACTGGAATCATTACTGGTATTTTAAAAAAATGACTACTGGGGCACAGAGTACTAAAATAATCTACTCCAAACACTTCAGACAGGATGCAAAGTAACAATCAGCATTAGGCTGATGTATGAATAAACATAATGACACAAAATAAAGAGAAAGAATAGCATGTTTAAAGTAGATTCAAGGAGTCAATGACTAAGCTGGAAATCTTAAGGAAAAATATAAGCAGTCATTAGCTAAACAAAGGAAAAGTACATTCATTGAGGCTTAGTCTCTTGAATAAAAATATTTGAATATGATTTCCAATAACTCTTGCTCACAAAATAGGTCTATTAGATCCCAAATCTTCTGAAACTCTTTGTTTCTGAGCTACAGAGGGACACTGCCTTTGGAGAAGCACACCAAATCCAGCAATAACTTCATGCTATATGTCACAGGTCTGCTCAGTTTTCTGTCTCATAATATTTCAGTGTGAACAGAAAAAGCTTATTTTGAGTTGTAAGTTTCTCCCTAATGCTTCAGGATCCATGGCCTCTAAAAATATTTAATTCATTATTTTTCCTATATTCTGTAAACAAGAAATGAGAATAGGCTCTCTCATCAAGATGTCAGACATGTGTTGTTTTATATTCAGTATTAGAAAAACATGGAAATATTTCCAATGAAAAGAATTCTTTAAAGAATAAATACCTAGAGAAAATTCTTCCCTTTCTCTTGTTAGAAGAACATTACTTGAATACAGATAATCTTTCTTCCATCACAAGTCACATTTTGCATTGGGCTTGCTCTTTGTTGAGCTTATATTATTTTAGTGCCATGCAGTTTTTTTTTCCTGGTAGTCTTCTATCTGACAAGTTGGAAGCCTAAGGCACTTGACCTGTGTTGCAGACCTGTCGACCTGTCCTAGGGGAGGCACCGAGAGATTTGCATGGTTCAGAGTGGACAGGAAGCCAAGAGATAGCATCCGGAGTGAAACCAAAATGAAAAAAACCAGAGAAATTGTGTGATCAAAGTAGTAGACCAAAAGGCAGGATAAGAGAATCCAGTCCTGGGAAGAATGGAGTAATTTGAGGCTGACCAATGTTTCCTTCAAGGACTACAAACATCGAATAAGATATAGAATCACTTGAGACTCATGGACATGGATAAAAGTGAAATGATTACATGGGGGAGGACAAGAGTAAAGAGGGACAAATATACGGTGACAGGAAATGATTTGACTTTAAGTCATGGGCACACAACACAACAGTTCAAATGCTATGGAGATGTCCATCTGTAACCTATGTACTCATTGATCAATGCCATCTCATTAAATTTAAATTTTTAAAAAAGATATAGTATCACTTGTATAAAGACATCCAGACAGCAGCTAAATCAATGAGAAGAATGGCTAAATTTCTCAAGAGGAGAGAACAGCTTTCAGGCAATCACATCATCTTTCCCCTTGGGGCATACGCAGATTCTAAAAGATTGGAAATCTGAGATTTTCTCAGACTGCTGTGGGGAAGAAAAACCAACAGAAATTTTAATGGTCTTGCAAGGCTTTAGAAATGTAATTAAAGGCTTAAGGGACCTCAAATATACAACCTCTCAAGAAGTGCCAATTTCTGAAGCTGTGAAGACAGGTGATTAAAAGGCTAAGTAGAGCCTGACCAGGTGGTGGCACAGTGGATAGAGCGTTGGACTGGGATGCCGAGGATCCAGGTTCGAGACCCCAAGGTCACCAGCTTGAGCGCGGTCTCATCCGGTTTGAGCAAAAGCTCACCAGCTTGAACCCAAGGTCGCTGGTTCAAGCAAGGGCTTACTCAGTCTGCTGAAGGCCCGCGGTCAAGGCACATATGAGAAAGCAATCAATGAACAACTAAGGTGTTGCAACGAGCAATGAAAAACTAATGATTGATGTTTCTCATCTCTCTTCGTTCCTGTCTGTCTGTCCCTATCTATCCCTCTCTCTGACTCTCTGTCTCTGTAAAAAATTAAAAAAAAAAAAGGCTAAGTAAAAAACCTCTGAAATAAAAAGTCTCATTTTTTTCACAGATGAATATTACTGGAGAAACAAAGAGTAGACTTTAGGACTTGCAAAGTATGGCAAAAACCTCTGAGAGAGATTTTTCACTGTTTCATAACGCTGATGAGACAATGATTAGATCCTTCCAGAAAGTGGAAGACCAATGAACATATCAGGCATTCAGTTGAAAACCCGGAAGGCCAATAATGCAGTCACAGAAACAAATCAGAGGTAGACTTAACCTTAACAAAAGTAAAAGTGATCTCAACTCAGTTCATTCTATGATTGGTTGAAAATGACCAGTTCCAATTTTATCTGCCTAGCAAAGGAAAGGATTAAAGCCACTATGAAGGGGAAAGAAAGTCATTTGAAGTTACATAATTTTTATACACAATGACCAGCATTTGATAAAAATTTTATAGACATGCTGTGAGTCATCATATTGCTGAAAACCTCAAGAAAAAAAATGCAATAGAAGTAGAACCACAGGTGACATGGATATTGGAGTTAGCAGACATGACTTTAAAATAACTGATTAAGTATACAATGGAGTAAAGACAGTCTCTTTAATAAATGGTGTTGGAAAAATTGGACAGGTACATGCAAAAAAAAAAAAAATGGAACTAGACCAACCAACTTATATCATTCACAAAAATAAACTCAAAATGGATAAAAGACTTAAATGTAAGTCATGAAACCATAAAAATCTTGGAAGAAAACATAGGCAGTACACTCTCTGATATCTCTCAAGCAATATTTTTGCTGATATATCTCCATGAAATATATCAGCAAATATATCAGTGAAATAAAGGACAAAATAAACAAATGGGACTATATCAAACTAAAAAGCTTTTGCACAGCAAAAAATACCATTAACTAAATAAAAAGACAACCCACTCAATGGGAGAATATATTTGCCAATATGTCTGATAAGGGGTATAATAACCAAAATTTACACAGAACTTCTAAAACTCAGCAGCAGGAAGATAAACAACTCAATTAAAAATGGGCAAATAGACACTTCTCCAAAGAGGACATGCAGATGGCTGATACGCATAGGAGAAAGTGCTCAATGTCACTAATCATCAGAGAAATGCAAATTAAAACCACAATGAGATACCATATCATACCTGTCAGAATGGCACTCATTGACAAATTGGCACACAATAAGTGCTGATGAGGATGAAGAGAAAAGGGAACCTTCCTGCACTGCTGGTGGGAATGCAGACTGGTGCAGCCACTGTGGAAAACAGTATGGAGATTCCTCAAAAAATTAGAAATGGAACTGCATTTTGATCCAGTTATCCCACTTTTAGGAATATATCTTAAGCATCTCAAAACACTAATTCAAAAGAAGACATGCACCCCCATGTTTATTACAGCATGTTTACAATAGCCAAGATCTGGAAACAGTCCAAGTGTCCGACAGTGGACTAGTAGATAAAAGAGCTGTGGTACATATACACAATGGAATACTATGCGGCCGTAAAAGAAGAAGGACATTTTACCTGTTGCGATGGCATGAATGGACCTGGAGATTATTATGCTAAGTGAAATAAACCAGGCAGAGAAAGACAAATATCATAAGATCTCATTTATATGTGGAATCTAATGAGCATGGTAAACTTAGGAATGGATTAGAGGCAGAGACAGGGTCACTGAGAGCAAAGGGACAAGTGTCAGAAGGAAGAGGGATGAGGGGACAAGATCAGAGAAGGTGAAGGGATTAGCCAAAAGGACAGCAAATTCCAGAGGGAGGGGGGAGGCAGATAAAGGGAGGGGGCAATGGGGTGTAATGGGGGGGGGTGGATGTTATATTGAGTGAGACACTTGAATCCATGTTAACACAATAAACTTAAAAATTTAATAAAAAACTGATTAATTTATTCAAGAACAGAGAAAATCAACTTAAATTTTTAAATTCATTGATTGATTTTAGAGAGCAAAGAAGAAAGAGAAACATCAATTTGTTGTTCCACTTATTTATGCATTCAATTTGTTGTTCCACTTATTTATGCATTCATTGGTTGATTCTTGCATCTATAACCTTGGCATATCAGATGACACTCTAACCAACTGAGCTACCCGGCCAGGGAAGAAAATCATCTTTTAAATTCAGAGACTTATAATCTGTAAAAAGGACTCAAATGGAAATTTTAGAGTTTAATAATATAGTATCTGCTATTATGGATTTAATAGACATTAGACACAGAAGACAGGATTAACAGACTAGAAGAATGGTCAATAGAAAATATCCACACTGAAGCACAGAGAAAATAGGAATGAAAAATAAAGAAAAAAAAGCACCAGAGACATATGGGACACAGTGAAAAGTTTAACATACATAGTTTGAGCCCAGAAGGACAGGAGAGGAGGCAGAAGTAATATTTGAAGATATATAGCCAAGAATTTTTCAAATTTGAAGAGTGGTATTAACACATAAATTCCTAAAATTCTGCCACAGATTTAAGAAATAACCAGAAGCAACATAAATAAAAAGAAAACCACCCTTAGACACATCATGATTAAACTACTGGAAACCAAATGGCAAGGCAAGGGAGAGAGTCCAGACACATACTGAGAGACCAGAGACGAGGGAACGGCCCCATGAATAGAAAAGGAGAGGATGGACTACCTGGAGGATCCACTGGGTGGTACCCTTGGCAGCACATTTCAGAGATGGAGGTGAAGGCTCTGAAGAATAAGCACAGGAAAGCCTTGAGCTTCACTCTCAGTTCACTTGAATTAAGAGGCCTAATAAAAGATAAAATCCCAAGCAATTTTTGCACTAATTAATTTGAGTTCCTACCAGCTTTTTCTCTATATGTTATATTCAATACATTAATTTATATAATTTATTACTTGAGAAACACTAAATTTCAGAAAGGATTTGCTTTTTGCTGGGAATCCTGAGTCTGCAAGGACTGCACTCCTTACCCAGCCTTGGAAGAACTAAGCAAGGGACAGGAAGATGCAGAGAGTGTATGAGTTACCTAGCAGTTCTTTTTCTTCTTCTCACTTTTCACATGTCAATCAGAAATTCTCATAAGGGATAGTAAGCAGAAGGCAAGTAATTGTACACTGGGCAGCTCCCTATGTATTTCTGCACTTCTGATTAAGAATCACTTCTCTGTATTGGTGAGAATGAATCATCCAGAAATCCTAGCAAAATGTAGATTCCAATTCAATAGCTCTGGGGTGAGACCCTCAATTCTGCATTTTGAACAAACTCCCTAGCGATGCTGGAAACTGCTGACCACAGACTATTTTAGGAAGCAAAGGTTTAGGTGAATTCCAAATCACCTAAAAAATGGGCTCTCTGGCTATTAACCATGACCTGCTTTACAATAGAGGGTCTTCAATTATCTTGAGAGAGGTGCACCCACCCAGTGATCGCACTTTTGAAATGTTTACCAAAGTACATTTTGCACTCTAAGTACTATAGTTGCAAAAGTTATGAATGCATGGTCAAGAAACAGTTCCACAGCCAAAGAGATGTAGGAAGCATTTGTTCTGTTTTCCCATCTCTAGGAGATTCACAATTCACATTTGCATTTTAGTAATTCTGAACCACCTACAGTAGGGAAATATGTTTAATCTGATAATCATTTAGTTAAATATTGACATTCCAAGGAACTAGTGTTCCACGGAACAAACTTCTGAAAATGCAGCCATACAGAGCATTAGTTTTCAAACTTTGGTGTGTGTTGAATTAGCTGGAAATCTAATAAAGAACACAGATGACAGAATTTGCTGAAGTAGGATAGGCCCTAGGCCTCTGTATTTTCATACAATTTCCCAAGTGATTATGATTCCCATCAAGGTTTGAGAATTACTGCCATTGAGTCCTCTCAGAGGTGTTTCTGTTACCATCTGGAGAGGCAGGGTTGTCTATGAGCTCAGCTTCCCTCTTACAGAAACCTATGCTGTCCCTGGAAGGACCAGCATCAGCTACAAACTCCCTTTGTTTAAGGAAGAACCACATTCTTAAGGTTATTGAAACCACATAAGACACCCCCAAACTCCTCTCTGTTCTACATACTGCAGGGATTCCAAATCTTTTCACTGTAATTCCCCAGTCAACAGTGGCTATCCTGAGCCCTGCTCCAACTCTTTCAAACCACTGGAAGCCCCACCTTCATTATAAAATATGATGAAGTCATGTTTTTTAGAGACAGAGAGTGAGAGAGAGAGAGAGGGACAGACATGGAGACAGATGAGAAGCATCAACTCATAGTTGTGGCACCTTAGTTGTTCATTGATTGCTTTTGCATACATGCCTTGGCCAGGGGATTATAGCCGAGCCAGTGACCACTTGCTCAAGCCAGCAATCTTGGACTCAAACCTGCGATCTTGGGCTTCAAGCCAGCGACTTTGGACTTCAAACCAGCGACTTTGGGTCCAAACCAGCGACCATGGGGTCATGTCTATGATCTCACGCTCTAGCCAGGTAAGCCCATGCTCAAGTTGGCGACCTCGGGGTTTCAAACCTGGATCCTCAGCATCCCAATGCTCTATCCACTGAGCCACCACCTGGTCAGGCAAAGTCACATTCTTAGGTATCATCAGAAGAGAAGCAAAAGTTTATTATAATTAGTACTACCTGAAAAATGCCTGAGGAAAGCATGACACACCACATGCCATTGCTTACTAAGTCCAATGTTGCCAAGTTCTCTCCAGTGTTGGACAGAATTACTGTTGACTCAACTGAACACCAGATGAAATGGCTGGCTTGCGCTCAGGAGGCTTGTTGTAACAAAAAATGCACTGTCTCTTTAAACACTAAAACTACATTCAAAGAGGTGAGATGCTTCCTGAGAAGCACATGGTCCTGAGGTAACAGTGCCAGACATACATTCCCCATTTCCCCACTGCTGTTTCTGCACCTGCTAGCAGATAATGATACCTCCTCATCCCTGCCCACCTGAAAAGCATCTATAACTGTGGATGCATGTCATAGAACAATCCATAAAGTTCAAGTCAGTGAGTTAAAATCTCCAAAATCAGTTTGTCATGTCAACATTTACAATAATTTGCATCAGTACCTATGACAGAATCCCAGTTAACGGGTACTCTGAAGAATTTAGTCCAATTCCCCATGCAAATAGGGTCCCATCTACCACAAAGAAAAGAGCAGTGCAGAGACATGCAGCTCATCTTTCAACAAGGTCATCTTTTCCTTGTTGAAGGTCATCTTTTCCTTGAGACATTTTTCGTTCAATGAAAATAAACTCCTGCTATCAGTTTCTTTACAAGGGTCCCCAAACTTTTTACACAGGGGGCCAGTTCACTGTCCCTCAGACCGTTGGAGGGCTGGACTATAAAAAAAAAAACTATGAACAAATCCCTATGCACACTGCACATATCTTATTTTAAAGTAAAAAACAAAACGGGAACAAATACAATATTTAAAATAAAGAACAAGTACATTTAAATCAACAAACTGACCAGTATTTCAATGGGAACTATGCTCCTCTCACTGACCACCAATGAAAGAGGTGCCCCTTCCGGAAGTGCGGTGGGGGCCGGATAAATGGCCTCAGGGGGCTGCATGTGGCTCGCGGGCCATAGTTTGGGGACCCCTGCTTTAGAACTTCCACTCGCTGACTTTAGTAATGTCTTTTGCAGTCACACAAAGTATTCTTGCATGTGACAGCCCTTCAGATATTTGAGGACAGGAATCATAACTCCTCTTCGCTCAGGACATGGGTACCAAGCCCTCAATCACCAGATATGTGCCTCCACAGATAGAAAATTTACCTGTGTCCCCATACAGTGTGGGCAGGAGAACAGGACCTGCTTATCTGTTTTGACTCTTATGGAAAAACTCACTTTTTGTCTTAGAATAATGGCTGCAAATGCAGAGTAAATGTATCACAGGGCTACATTCAGTTATGTCCATTTTACTGATATAGAACATGCACACAAAAAAGAGAAAGAAAAACTTTTTCACCACCTTAATACCACAAAAAAGGAATTGGTTTTTAAAGCTGACCATCATTTAAATATTTGAAATGAGTCCAGGGCTTGTGTTTGGGATCCTGCATACCTGCCATCTCTGGAGTTCATTTTTCTGAGCAGACTCGAGATGAGATTTATTTATGTTTTCTAATGTTCAGAGACAATAAAAAATGTCACAGTTATTTCTCAAGAATAGTATGATCTGGTTAACCCATGAATTCTAATATAAGTAAGTATAAGAACAGAATGAAGTCATCTCCCTAACAGTTCTAATAGCTCCTTAAGAAATGGAATCTCCTGGCCCTGGCCAGTTGGCTCAGCGGTAGAGCATCGGCCTGGCGTGCGGGGGACCCGGGTTCGATTCCCGGCCAAGGCACATAGGAGAAGCGCCCATTTGCTTCTCCACCCCCCCCTCCTTCCTCTCTGTCTCTCTCTTCCCCTCCCGCAGCCAAGGCTCCATTGGAGCAAAGATGGCCCGGGCGCTGGGGATGGCTCCTTGGCCTCTGCCCCAGGCGCTAGAGTGGCTCTGGTCGTGGCAGAGCGACACCCCAGAGGGGCAGAGCATCGCCCCCTGGTGGGCAGTGTCGCCCCTGGTGGGCATGCTGGGTGGATCCCGGTCGGGCGCATGTGGGAGTCTGTCTGACTGTCTCTCCCCATTTCCAGCTTCAGAAAAATACAAAAAAAAAAAAAAACGAAAAAAAAAAAAAA
Source organism: Saccopteryx leptura (assembly GCF_036850995.1). Lineage (NCBI taxonomy): Eukaryota > Metazoa > Chordata > Mammalia > Chiroptera > Emballonuridae > Saccopteryx > Saccopteryx leptura. The sequence continues at coordinate 62,850,718 of NC_089511.1, read as the reverse complement.
GAAATGGAAGCTTCTAAGTTTTCCTAATTCCATGGTTCTTAGAAGACCAATGGTTGAGTAATTCTACTAGTGATATACTTCTTTCTGTTATCTGTCCTGCTCACTCTCTGGGCCTTGCAATGACTAGGACATATAGAATATATAATAGGTTGGGATGTATGCTGTGAAATCTGTTCATGGTTTTTGCTAAGAGTTGACAAGTTTAAAAATACAGCAGAGGAAAATTACTCATAGTTACAGAGGCAGATGGGAGAAAAGTGCCAAATGGGCTCGTAATGAGGATTTCTCAGTGTGAACATATGTAAAAAGAACTTTGAGATATAGACATTATGATAAACAAAAATGATCAAGCTAAGTTCTCAAGGAAGCTTATAGGTACAAGATTATGGTGATCATATGTACAATGAATAGCTTATTCATAAAATACCATTTTGCTCACTGTTGACAGACCAGCATACTTGGCACCCCAGAAACATTTCAACTAGACAAAATATAGCAACACATTGGTCAGGAAATATAGCTTTATTATTATATATTTCATAATCTAAAAACTTTAATTCTTGGAAAAGAAAATTCCAACTTCCAGACAACTGACCAACCCTTGCAAAATACTGGAAAACAGTGTCTAAGAAATCTGAATTTTGCAGTTAAGAATCTGTAACCTAGTTCGGGGTGGGGGGGGATGAAAAAACAGTTCAAATAACGATATTTCCCCCCCTTACAAATCAGATCTGTTCTTCAGTTTAACCTTGAACATGTTTTCCCACGAACCTAAGGTTGACTTCCATGTGGACAAAAAATATAGATATGTTTAAAAATAAGACCCAGCTGGGCCACAGCACACGGCTCTGCCATGGCATGTAAGTGGGGAATACCTCGGAGTGAGCCAGCTTCCACGTTTCGGAAGCAAACTTACGTATCTAAAGAGGCACAACATACATAATGCATTTCCTTGTGTGAGGGTCAAACTTTAGTTGAAACGTTAAAAACATTTTTAATATAATCTTAAAATCATTGTCTTGTGTAATGTGTATAGAGTAGATATGACATTATGGTGCTTTCTGAAAATTACTGGGTACCACTGTCAAAGAGAGCTGTTTTGTCCTCTAGGCATATTAAATGAAAACTGAAGATGTAGTTTACATTAAGTAAATTAGAAAAAAAGTCTGGTTATACCACCTTTAAAAACAAGTTGTGATTGCATACACGTTATGGGACAATTAGCATGCAAAACAACCAACAAGTCAGTTTTTTAGTATGAAAAGGCTAAAGTGCAGTTATGGTATAAACATCAATAATAAATAATTTTGGGGAGCATTAATTCTCCAAATAAACAATCATAGCATACAATTTTTACAATGTTAGCCAAAACAGTGCTATTCACAGCAGTGTTTCTTCCCACTTGCGAGTTGCCTATACACCACATGAATGACCCACCCCCATGAGCCAAAAGTCAAAGTGAGGATTTAAAAATCAACATTTTCACTATAACAGGTTAAAAATGTTTGTATAATCGATAAGTTACACTTTTCAATTTACTGTCATTTTAAATAATTGCGTTATTATCTATTGTTAATATACTGCTAATCTGATACTTATTGTAATAACAGTCATAATTCTACTAATGTTAAGCAGGTTACAGTTTTAATATTTAAAATGAGAGAATTCAATTTACATGGACTAACATATATAGTTTAAAAACCACCCACAACAAACACACACCTTTTCCATGAGTATTTAAAAATAAATTAATATACTTAACATATATACTTTGTATGTTTTGTGTATATATATATATGTATATATACATATATGTGTGTGCATATGTATATATCTGTGGACATAATTATTTCCAGAAGGAATGTCAGCACTTGTAAACTCTGCAGGAGATCTGATGATAATACTAAATTTAAAAAACATGAAAATTCATTCTTGAAGAAAATTCTAAAGCAGGAAATTCTAAAGCAGGAGATTCTTAACAGATGGGTCTTTGTGGAAACAAAGGCCATTTCAGGGCAGGGGAAGAGGACGGTGTCCGATTCTGGATCCCACATGTACCGTTTATTTCAGAAGCTACTTTAGAACGCAGGGTACAGCGAACACTTCAGAAACCTGGTTGAAAGGCAAGAATGTGTATTTTAGTCATGAAAGGGCACAACAGCCGCAGGAGGCGGACAAGGTAGGCCAGTGTGGAGAAAGCCACGCCTGCAGCTAACAGGGCGGCCTCTGACGCTGGCAGGGAAGGTCTTGGGAAAGGGCTGCCGTGTCTCCGGGATGGCTCCCAACGCATTACTTGTGCAATCGTTGGCATCCAACCATTCAGACCCTGAATTCCTGGCGGGTGCTGATCAAAAGGCGTTTGTGTCCTCTCCCAACCAAAGCGACAGAAACAGCTACTAAGATAGAGGCCGGCAGCACCGTCCTAGGGTGCAGAACACCCAACCAAAGATGCGAGCAGAGGTGCACGAAGCTGCGTCAACATGCAGCCGGGGAAACAAAAACCTGAAGCAGACAAACTGAAAAACAGTCTGTTCAAATGAAAACTGAAGTTTAACGGATGCGTGCCTATAGCAACCCAAACACGGAAATCTTGATTAACCAGAATACTCTGGGAAACAGGAATTCTTGTTTTGGAGGCTTTCAAACTGTTTGAGGGGAAGGTTAAAAAAAACAAACAAAACCATTTTTATTTTACTGCTATTAAGAGAATTTATATTCTCATTCCTTGTTTCATAATTTAGAGAGCACTGGGTATAGATGAATCTTTTTCCAATATCTGACACCTTGTGTGGCCCTGGGTCTGAGAATTAATCACCACTACAGAAAACACAAGATGCAGAAAGTACTCGAGACTGGGCTAATTATTTTAGAAGCTGGAGCTTCATTTTACTAAAAGTTGGGGAAAGATTGCTTTCTTTTTTAAAAATTCTTTCTGCAATTTGCCTCTTGCTTCTACAAGGGACTTGTAATAAAATCCTGCTTCACCAAGATTCCCGTTTGTTCAATTCAGGTTAATGCACATGCTTGTGTAGACAGGAAGTAAATGTGTTATACGCCCTTCGCTTTCCCATTGTGTCTGACTACAGGATGTGTCCCAAAGGACATTATCGTTGGGCCCTAAAACAACAGTTCCCAAAGCCCAGCAGAGACGGTCCAGGCCACCCACCCTTTTAGATGATGTTCACGAGCGCTGTCGGCTTTTTTTTGGTCATTTTGGGCCTGATGTTGCCTTTCCGACTAAGCCCCAGAGGCTCCCCTTTCTTCAGTGGCCGGCAGAGTTCCCTCGGGGTGTCGGTCTGGTCATGAAGGGACTTAGCAGGCTGCATGCTGGCTCTGTCATCCTTGGCTTTTTTCAGGTAGCTCCTTCCCTTTGGATGAAAATGGGTCTTGAGATCAGGGTGGTTACACACGGAATGTGGGTGCCCTCGGCTTCTACAGATGATCAAGGAAGGAGGAGGGAGATGAACAGAAAGAGTTCTTTAAAACCTTAAAAGAATAAAAACTACCCCAGGCACAATACCCCTGCATGCTAGAGCAGTGCTAATGCTGTCAGTACAACAAATATATACATTGGTCTTTTTCTTTCAAAACTTCCCGTGACCTTTATGAAGTGATCTCATAACTACATTCTCAGAGAGATACTACTAGTCCTATTTACCAGTGATAAAAACTGAGAAATAAAAATTTAAATGACTACCCTGGATAATGCAAACAATTAGTCTATGGAGAAGATGGGAGCAGAACCCATATACTTCACCAGTCTTTAAATGACTACAGTAGCGCTAAGACAAATATGTAGGGTAGCTATTATAAAGGGTATCGTTCATGGTACAATGTATATATGTAATATAGTATCCATATTACATTAATGGTACTATAGAGCTATTATGACTATACTATATCTCAATAAGAAAAAGTTATACTATATAACACTATATAAATATTCCTATAGTACTATCATACTGCCATATACTAACAGCTAGCAGAGCTAAAAGTCACATCCACAATTCAGAAAGTTAGGTACATAAGCAGCTAAATTTTTACATGAGACCCTCAAATGCATTTATACTATAGATGTCATATAAAATGCAAAAGGAAAACATTATGCAAACATTATCAAATGGCCCAAGTATAAAAACATATACATACAGGCATTTGGGTTTCCTGTTTGAAGAGATATCTGTAAGCTGAAGGAAAACAAATAAGAAAAAAACATCACTTAACTTGAAAATTAAATTTGGTTTTTAAAATCTCACTTATGTTTTCAAGAAATGATTCCCGTTAAGGAACCGGTAAGTCTTGCCAGCACTGCCCACGGCACCACCCATCACAGCGGTGAACAGGCACAGCTCACACTCAGTCCCTGCCTACTCAGGCATCCTCTGTGGCTCCTTGTTCTGGGATTTCCAAGAAGCCAATATCAGCAGACCTCACAAATTTCAACAAGTCTAAGAGCCCCCCAATAAAGCAATATTTGAAGAAATATGTTTTTAAAAGACTGGAATGATGCACCATTATTTCTTGACTGACGGAAACTGTATTTGCAGCAAATATACAACAGCTGTGGATGGTCAAAGTGTATCAACTAAGGGGAAAATTGGCATAAAATGTTTATTGCCTAAAATACATCATTTCTAAAATGAGAGCACACGAAGACCAACCAACTCCACATTGTCCCTGAGGCCATCTATCATTGAAATTATTTTGCACTCCCATTAAAATATCTTCATGCACTTTTGTGGCTGAGCTAGGAATGTCATTTTCAGAATAAATTGATAATTATCACCTTTTGATCCAGATATCACCAGCCATTTTATAGGCCAACCCAGTGTATTCCAAATCTTCTGTTCCCTGATCCCCTTCATGAAAAAAAGTGGCAGGCAGACTAACAAAAGATGAGAATGACAAAGAAAATGTGGACAAAGGGCCATCTTGGTATAGGGGCCCAGTGTGACCAAGACATGTGTCCCCGCTAGACCCAATAACCTGGGAGACAAAGCTCGGTATAAGAGGGTCATCTCCTCAGTTCTTCTGTCTGCATCTTGAACTTTAGTCAGGAGCAAACCAGAAAGAAGTTTTCTTAATTTCTGAGGTTTACGGCATTCTTGCCTTCTGCCTTTGACAATCAAAAGTCAGCATGCTGACCCCATTCACACTGGCTGGCTTCGGCATGAGGTTAGTAAATATAAACAGAAAAGGGCACCTTCCTTGCAGGAGGGGCATGAAACATACAAAAGAAGGTGGGCAGGTGGCTCAGCTGAACACCAGGCTGGCGGCTTCTGGAAACTCCAAAGGCATTAGCATGTCTCCCTTCTGCCCCTTCTGCCCCATGACCACCAGTAAAAGTTTCTTAGCTGGGCTCCTTAATAATGTATGTGTAATTTATAAGAAAAGGTTCAGAGTCTTTCTCTCTTTAAATCCCTCACTTCTTCTTCTTCTATTTTTTTTTTTTTGCATTATTACCAAGGCATAACAAAATATTTTCACTTTACTATATGCATGTATACATACACTTGAATGACTTGTTGCTTATATATGTATATACAATAGTCTCTGGAATTTTATGAGAGAGAAAGTGTGTATATGTGTATTTGTTCCTTGCTTTCCTCTTTGGGGATAAGGCCAACAGTGTTGTCAAATGTTCAAAGGGTCCCTGATTTCCAACATATTTTAGGAACTACACTTTGGCACCTATGGATGTCACTAATGGTCCCTGCTGGGCCCTCAGGAATAATTTACTATGTGTTACAGAAAAGTAAATGCATAAATAAATATGGGTAAAGGTAAACCATAAGCCTCACATAGCGGTATTGTGCATGTCTATACATCACACACTAGGTAAAATATTCACCATGTAACAAACACAGTTAACCCTCAAAATAACCCTACAAGGTAAGCCTTACAATCCCCATTTTACTGATATGAAAACAAAGGGAGAAAAGCTAAGTAACTGGTTCAAAGTCTCGATGCTTTACCAGTGTTAGGACTAGACTTCAAACCCAAGGTAATCCTCTCCAAGCCAGAGCAAGTCTTCCCTCTGTACAGCCTCCCTAAAAAGTTTGTGTTTGTACACATAAGTATAAGAGCAAGGAAGTATATAGATATAAAGTTAAGTGGAATCCATGGCTGGATCAGAATTTCTCCCGTGATCCTACAGATTATGCCGTTTGGGGTGGAGGTGGGACAGGTTACTATACATCAAGTTTCACATGCTCTCCTCGTGAACACAAGAGGCCACTATTCCTTCGGGCCCCCAGAGATTCAGGCAGATAGAAAGGCTCTTGCCACTTAGCTCATCCACCTACCTCCATTTCTCCTAGACGCTCTGTCTTCTCTTTGTAAAAAGAAAAGAGCGTATGAAGATGGGGACCAAGAGTGCCCTTGATTGAGGCTCCAGGTTAGAAAAACAAAAATACCCTTGCACTGAGAGTCAGTCTAACTATTTCTAAATCACAAACATGGTATCTCAGGTTGTTACAAGCTTGGGGAAATGGACCCCAGCACCCCCCTCCAACTTCCCCATTGTGTAAATAGTAGCACTGCATACTCAACTGTTCAGGTCAAAACCTTACATTCATTCTGTATTCTTCTTTCCCTCACCTGCTAAAATCTAATCATTCAGCAAAGCCAAGTGGTCTTATCAATTCTACTCACAGAACATACTCTATATATATCACTTCTCTTTACCTCCACTCTACCCAAACTGCCACCTCTTCTCCTCTGCCAGACCATACAGCCTTCCAACCCACCTCTCATTCTTGCACTCAGGTAGTCAGTTTCCCCCCAGAGCAGTCAGACGGATTCTGCTAAAATATAGATCACTTCTAGCTTAAAACTTTCCAGTGGCTTCCCTCTGGACTCTCGAATAGATGGCAACTCCTTATGTGACCTACAAGGCCTGGCATGGTCTGGATCCTTCCCCACTCTCTGACATCATCTCCTTCCATTCAAAAGTGCCAAGCTGGTTCCCTCTTAAAGCATTTGCAATTTTCATTCCTTTGCCTAGAACATTCCACTTCCAAATTTTCAGAGCTGGCCCCTTCTTGTTATTCAGGTCACGGTGCAAAGTTGCCTCCTCAGCAAAGCTTTTCCTCAGAGCGTTTCACTGAAGTGGACATCTCGAACATACCACCTTATTTTTTCCTTTATAGCAGTTATCACTATATATAATAATATCATCTTCGTTGCGTGCTTACTTGCTTATTGGGAGCCCCTCCTCACCAAGAGCAGGGACCTCATCTATGTCATTCACAGCAGTTTCCTCAGCTCTCAGGAAGCGCTGTGTCTCCAATAAATAAGTGTTAAATGAATTACTGCTAGTCCTAATTTAGCAACCTGCAGGAAATAAATGTAACGCTTAAAATACGATTATCCAAGCTGTTTCATGACCTTCAGGTGAGCAATGCTGCTAGCAATTTTTGCAGATGGAATGCTGGGTCACTTTGTGTCTAATTTGACAGCATTTTTCAGAGCATAAAGACAAAACATCTGAGTAAGCATGGTACACTTTTAGAAACCAGCCCGGTGAACAAGAACAAAGATGCCCAAGGGGATTAAGGGAAAGATACAGATGCCGAAACGTTATTTCAAAAAAGGCACAAACGGGAAGGGGGGAAGGAAATTTTTCTAGAATACAAAAAAATCTTGAAGCTAGAAGACACCTTAGAAAGAATTTATACACCAATCTAGACATTTCACTGCTGTGTGGACGTGGTGATGAGAAAATGAGGAAAGAGGAGAGGAAAGGAACTGATGGATAAAAGGGAGGTGAGGAGGACCGACACTTTTTGTAGTGTAGCCGTAGTGGGGATGGTGAGAGCCAAGCCAGGCTGCGCATGCTCCTAGGGGAAGGGGCTGACTGCGGGGGGAGGTCAGACGGGTACACTGGGGCAGGAGCTTTCCTCCGTGGGCGGGGCTGAGGCTCCAGAAGCCTGCGCTCAGTGCTCTGGGCCAGAGATTAATCAAGATATGCTCCCAAGCTTCTCCGGCTACAAGTATCCGAGTTCCTCTGTGTATCTAGGGCCACAGATACACTGGGAGGCCAGACTCAGCAGTTTCATTACATCAAAGACATGGCTTCTAATTTCATAGGTGAGTGTATATTACAGTATTATGATGAAATAGATTAAAAAGGAAGCATGGTCTCAGCATCTACATAGATTGTCTCAAAATGTGGTACATTATAGTCCACAGCAGAATTAGGGAATAATATGTGAAAACGGGAAACTACATCTGCTAAATCCTTTCACAAATCAAACACTTTGTTCTCCGTCTTTTCAGAGAGATGTACACTCCCTCCACTAGTCAGTTCACTTCCTGACAGCCTGATCACGCTTTACTCACAAATAGCTCTCACATCCAAATTCCCTGCTATAATCTTAACTTCACTTTATTGGAATTAATCAATTCTTCCCTAAGTAAATCAAGTCTGTTGAAGGCAGATGATGTCATTCACATTGGGAACACAGAGGGCATGAACATAAATACTTATTTAAATTTCCTATCATATTTGGTTATATGTATGCATGCAAGTGTACATACATGTGCATGTGTATATGTGTGTATCTATGTGCATGGGTGTACATATATATGTTGTATGTATATGCACATGTACATATAATGTTATATATACACATCTGACTGGAAAGCACAGATACTGTTAAAACATGATGAGAAATAATGACTGTCTTATAAAAGGTGTCACATTTTCAAGCTGGAAAAGTTGAGCACAGGAAGTGAGCACAGGAATATAAATGAGAGAGAGAACTAACGGTCTTCCCGTCTTCCTCTTCACCTTCCATTTGTTTTCCCCTCAAAGTCCTCTTGATTTAGAATAGTAGAATGTCATACATTTCTTAGCTCTGAGTTACTTATAAACCTGCAGAATGAAAATATAAATGCTGCATTTCAATTTTAGAATTCCTAACCACCAAGGTCAGGTGACGAGCAGAGAATTTAAGAGGCCAAAAGATCATAGAGAGCATCTAGTCTGTTTCCTTTTCTAGAAGAATGAGAAGCCCAGAAAGGCAGACTGTCTCGCCCTGTCAGAAGGAGGGTAAGGATGATCCAGAATGGAAGGCAGACCTTTCCGCCTCCCATGTGAGCCCTGGGACCGCATGACACAACCTGCTCCTGAAATAGTGCAAGATGCAAGGAGGCAAGGAAGGTGCAGGGTGTCCCTCCAGCCATGAGTCATGACGGACACTCTCACAGTTTCCCAAGCAGGCAACAGAGGAACCGAGGAGGGGAGTAAAGGTTCCCTTCCAAAGGAGCTACATGTGGCAGACCACAAACACCCACCTGGAAAAGAATAAATATGGCACATAGCTTTGAATACAGAAACCTCACAGATGCCACAAAGCCACTTCCTCCCAGTCTACTGTTTCTGACTGGAAAGTTCTGGATCTTACATTATTGTCCTGCTCTGATGCTAGTGCATATTGCAGTACACACTGGGTAGATTTCTTCACTCCTTACCTGCCTTCCTCTCTCCTTTCTTTCCTGTTGTCTCCTCCTTCCCATCTTACTTCTTTGACATATCTGCCCTTCATTTATTTCTTCTTTGATTACTTAGCCATGTTTCTTTTTCATCCTGGCTTCCAGAATGCTCAAACTAAACCTTTTTTTTTTTTTTATCAACCAATAGCAATTTTACTAAATGTTTGATTAGCATAAATGTTTCCTAGGTCCACAGATAAATATATATAGTCCATTTTGGGAGAAGTGAAGGGATCATTTTAAAATCTTTGAGAAGGAGGTAAATATAAATGAAATTTAATAGATAATGAAACTGTTATAAATAAACCACTCTGGGGTTTCAAAAAATCCTTTCTTTGGCTTTGTTGTTTATACCACCAAGGAAACTTGATAGACGGCAAAAATCACAACCCACCACCATCACCTCGAGCTTATGCGCACCTCCCCCCACCCTCCAAAGAGGCCAGGGACTCTTGATCAAGCTACTTTGAGAGTTTGCACCTTTATCCATATCCCAGGTTCTCATCTGGACCCTGGTGGTTTCTTAAGCCCCCTGAAACTATCTGTAAAATTGTGTGCAAAACTTTATACCATAATAGAGCTCTCACCTGTGAATTTCCCTGTCTCTTTGAAAATATACTTAAAGAATATTTAACATTTAGAGATTACTGAATACTGTTTTCCTTCCTACTAAGGAAAGATAAAAAGTATGCAGTTAACCCTTGCTTTGCTGGGAAGGGCCAGAGTTTTCATAGGATTCCCATGAAGAGCTCTAAAACACAATACTATCCTCTGATCGACTTGAGCACCAAGGCTGAGACAGATGATTTCTTTAGATCAGGGCTCGGAAACCTATGGCTCATGAGCCAGATGTGGCTCTTTTGATGGCTGCACCTGGCTCGCAGACAAATCTTTATTAAAAAAATTAATAACATTAAAAATATAAAACATTCTCATGTATTACAATCCATTCATTTCCTACCACTCATGTTCATGGTTGTGGGTGGCTGGAGCCAATCACAGCTGTCCTCTGGGACACCACCAAATTTTTATTGGATAATGCATAACGTACACGGGTCATTGTATGACTCTCACAGAATTACATTTTAAAATATGTGGCGTTCATGGCTCTCTCAGCCAAAAAGGTTCCCGACCCCTGCTTTAGATACTTCAAATTCTGTTATTCTGAATATATAAAAATATTTCTATCAATTCAGCTTGGCATGGAGTGGGAGGGTCAAGAATTGGAGACTGTGCATCCAGAGCTGAGCTTACTTCCGGGGGCCTTGGGTTCACTTGTGTCGCTTCCCCAGCAGGGGCACGGCCGGGGCAGTGTTCTCACACGTCTAGAGTTCCTGCTAGTCACGCCTCAGCTTCCTTTTCCTCTGCCCTTGACCCGATCTCACCAAACCCAAGGAACTCACACTTGGTTGGACCTGCATCACTTACCATGTGCTCGCTGATGTCTCGGCAGAGGCCGGCGGCCTGCTGGCGCTGATAGTATTCTAACTGCTTTTCCGCCAGTTCCACCCGTTGCAACAGATTCTCAATAAAGTCCTGGAGCCGAGCTTTCCCTTGAACTTCCTTCTCAGCTGCTGCTTCGAGGAAATGGTTGAATGTAACAACTTCTCTGAAAGGAAAAACGCCAGGAAACAAAATGGAGAAATGAGACAGGAGTTCATTCATTCACCACATATTTACTGAGGGTCTTCTCTGTCGGGTACTGCCCTGGGCTATACGGCCACGGCAATGACAAAGGAGATAAAATTCCATTTTAGTGATTACTGTTAGTGATTATAATTTTACTAGGAGACAGCCACTATAAAATATACAAAAAATACATATGCCAGGTGGTGATAAGTCCTAAGAAAGCTGAAACTGGGTGCAAGGGGACAGAGAGTGACAGAGGAAGGGAAGGGGTGAGGGATAGTTCAGAAAGAAAAATCAGGGAAGACCTTTTGGATGAGATAACACTTGAACGGAGTGAAGCAGGGAACAAGCCATGCAGAAACCTGGGAAGAGGTCAGTGGGAGCATGCAGATGGGTCAGAGGCACAGCAAGAAGGCAGAGTGAGGAAAAGGAGATCAGTGGGAGCAGGGAGCCAGGCAGGGCCCACAGGTCACCGTGATGATTCCTGATTCTATTATAAATAAGATGGGAAAGCAATGGACACTTTTGAGAAAAGTTCTGACTTATATTTTAATGGCTATCAAGGGAGAAAAGACTACAGGTAGGAAAGGTATGAAACAAGAGACGACGCTGAATGCTTAAGTGTATAAAATGTGTCACCTTATACAATAGTAGGTTTCTGAGCCAAGAATCAAACAGTCCAAGAAATGCTATCTTGGTAGATCCAAGTTCCATTGGGAAAGGTGTTTTAGTTGACATAGGAGAGGAAATGGGCAAGTGCCCTTCCCTAAAAGGTTGACCAAAATACCTCAAACAATACTCTTTTATCTATGCAATTCCTTGTGGATTCACAAATCCAGGGTGAAAAAGGTATTACTTCCTTACTATTTTATATTTTCTTTTTATTGCTCACATTTCTGGTAGCCATCCCTGGAACACACATATACACACACACTGGTGCTTGGCCTTTTTTTCAGGTCAAGTTCCAGGTAATCAACACTACCAATAGGGGTACAGCATCACAATTCTCATCTGATTTGTCTCACTTCATAAGAAATCATAAAGATCTTTTCAACCATCTCCCCTGCATGTTCCGCCACCCCAACAGGGGGATAATTAATTCCATTAATGTTACTACTTATTAGATAAAGTACTTTCTTTTGGATCTTCAATATCACTCTCAGCCTTCAAGGAGTAACTCCTCATTCTTCTAGCTATGCTCAGCATATGCAGATGCAAGATTCTAAACAATATTCTACCACCCCCACTCTGCAGCACCTTTCATTGTAGATAAATAATTCTTATTTTTAAAATCTAACCTCATGCAGTTGTTCTAGAGTCAATTAAACTCACTGTCTTCTCTGAATCTTTTCAACCTCCACTTGATCTTTATTTTCTACTGAACTCCATAATTTCTTAAAAGCAGAAACTTCGCCCTGGCCGGTTTGCTCAGTGGTAGAGCATCAGCCCGGCATGTGGATGTCCTGGGTTTGATCCCCATCGGGCACACAGAAGTGACCAACACAGAAGTGACCATCAGCTTCTCCATCTTTCCTCCTCCCTCTTCTCCCCCCCCCCCCACCGCCTGCAGCCACGGCTCTACTGGAGCGAGTTGGCCCTGGATGCTGAGGATGGCTCCATGGCCTCCATCTCAGGTGCTAGAAGAGCTCAGCTGCTGAGCAACAGAGCAACAGCCCCAGACGGGCAGAGCTTTGCCCCCTAGTGGGCTTGCAGGGTGGATCCTGGTGCATGCAGTAGTCTGTCTCTGCCTCCCCTCCTCTCACTGAATAAAAACAAACTAACAAAAATAAAAAAGGAGAAACTTCAGGGAAGGCCAACTCAGGAGTCACAGTTTCACAGAAAGTCTTTGCAAAAGAGCTGGTCCTGGCTTCCAGCTCCTTTCTGACTAGTCAGTAAGCTGCTTTTATACTTAGTGATTTTTCTCTCACAAATATATATATTATGTCACACTTGGCCATACTGAGAGTTCCTATAGAGTCAAACATATCTGTAAAACCTGGGGAATTATATTTATAAAAATAAAAGGAAACTGGTAGTCAAAAATAATTCACTCAAAGAAGTACTCATTGTACCAACCATCATTTTTCTATTTTCCTATCAAGGATCAAACATAAACCTCAATCCCATGATAATCCATTATCTTTTAGTAGACAAGAAATAATCACATAAGAAGAATAAGAATCCTTTTGGAAAGGAGTTTTCTTTAATCATCAAGTTTCAAGTTTATTTCCAGATGGTTCCGTACAAGCCCCGAATAGAAGACGTGCACCTTCCAAGCTGTTCAGGCCATGGACACAAACCAGTCTTCAAGCTCTACAGTCATTCAGCTTTGACCCGCCTCCTAGGTGCGTCACAAACCTTAATGAGCAGCAAAACAGTGGAGGGTCTGTCTGAGTGCTACATTCGGTCTTTTCATGGCTCCAAGTTACGGCTGAGATCCTTCGGAGAGAGCATCTTCACAGCTCAAATGCACCACTGAAAACAGAGCTCAGAAAATGGCTGCTACTTCCTCTTCCCAACATTAAGACTTTAATTCATTGGGCGTTAAGCCTCTTGCAGAGACTTTCTGGGGGATATTTCGGATAACTGAATCATGAAATAGTCTCCAAACTGTACATATAGGGAAAACAACCAAATCCCACAACCCTCTCCCCCACCAAAAACACAAAAAAACAGCCTTTGTATTTTTCAATTCATTTTGGTTTATAATATTTACTATATCTCGTTATAATGATATCTTATTATATTTCTCTATTATAATGGAAAATAGGAAAACTGACCTATCTGGAAGGTCTAAATGAGCAAGGGCTGAATCAGCCTTGTTCTTTGCTCTAAGCCCTTGAACACAATACATGACATATAATAAATAATCAATAAATACTTATAATTAATGTGTCAAAAGGACAAGGAAGAAACAACAAACCCGCTGACCCATTGCTCCCATCACCCAGAGGTAACTACTGTCCACATTTTTTCTAGTCTTTTTTTCCCCCTCTATGCATATTTACTATTCTTGGGTTCTCTGGTTGTCCTGTTTAAAATTTAAGACAGAAAGAGTTGACAGCTTAATCCCACAGGATTAACATCTCAAAATCAAGAAAACAAATCCAAATGCGATATAATTTATGATTGTGGCTGTATGTTTAAATCATGTAATGTCTTGCTACTGGTTCTATATAAAACTTTTACGAATTAACCTTAATGCTTTCTAGCTGTTTGTGGAGTGTTATGTCATGTTGGAGAAGAGAAACATCTTTTTCTAACTCTCCCCTCATCCAATTATCTTGCACCCTGAAGCTGAGAACTTAATACTCTTTGTATTTATCAACCAACCTGGCACCAATGCTAACCTAATTTTAGTTTATGTATGTTTCAAATCAACTAAAAAAAGAAAAGAGAGACAGTTAAAACAAGCCTCATGATTTAATTTTAAACTATTTATTTATTTATTTATTCATTTTAGAGAGGAGTGTGTGTGTGTGTGTGTGTATGTGTGTGTGAGAGAGAGAGAGAGAGAGAGAGAGAGAAAGAGAAAAGGGGGAGGAGCAGGAAGCATCAACTCCCAAATGTGCCTTTACCAGACAAGTGCAGGGTTTTGAACCAGTGACCTCAGCATTCCAGGTCAACGTTTTTATCCACTGCGCCACCACAGGTCAGGTCTCACGATTTAATTTTTTTTTCTGTATTTTTCCGAAGTTGGAAACCGGGAGGCAGTTAGACAGACTCCCGCATGTGCCCAACCGAGATCCACCTGGCATGACCACCAGGGGGCGATGCTCCGCCCATCTGGGGCTTTGCTCTGTTACAACCAGAGCCATTCTAGCGCCTGAGGCAGAGGCCATGGAGCCATCCTCAGCACCCGGGCCAACCTTGCTCCAATGGAGCCTTGGCTGCGGGAGGGGAAGAGAGAGACAGAGAGGAAGGAGATGGGGAGGGGTGGAAAAGCAGATGGGCGCTTCTCCTGTGTGTCCTGGCTGGGAATCGAACCTGAGACTCCCGCACGCCAGGCTGACGCTCTATCACTGAGCCAATTGGCCTGGGCCTCATGATTTAATTTTAAAAGAAAAGTTACACAAGACAAGGGCTAGAGAAATTCATCATACTGAGATTGTGTTTGGGTATCTGAATAAAATATTAAATAAAAACAGTAACAAACCCAGGGACTAATTGTGGAATAACAGCACGTGTCTACAACTTTAGATTCCCCTTTCACATCCTACTTCGTCTTAACAATATCCAGAAACATTTCTTATTTCCCCGAGGACTTTGGAAATTTCCTGAATGGAAAAGAAAGAATTTAACTACATTACATTTGTGACCTCTTTAATAATTATACTCCAAACAGTAACATATTCATTGTAATGCCAGCGGCGAGGTCAGGCAGGTTCACACTGGATTCGGGCAGATGGTAGAACAACGGTGGAGCCAGAAAGGATTAGGCCATTCTGTTTAATAGAGTCTCACAACGGCGGACCAGCACACAGGCAGGGGAAACCGCCTGTCAGGCACACAAACAGCAAAATGGCCCTTCACAGCGGCGGGCAGGCAACCCACCATCCACAATCCCCCATCTCTCTGGAGCGCAAGCACCTGTAGCCTTTTATAGGCTATGCACACGTGCCTCTGCCAGTTGCTTACGCACTAAGCAAGCAAGGTGCTTGCTTGCAGCTGGTACATGAGCGAGCAAGCCTAACACAGCTGCCCCACATTCATTCCGAGGATGCCAATGCAAAGGAGAACAAAGTACTCATTGATATAATTTCCGATTCTATTAACCTTTAAGAAACTACAAATTGTCACATTTTGGCATAGCATCAAAGCAGAATATTCACTATTCCCTGAAAACAGTATTAAAATACCTCTCCATTTTCCTACTCCATATCTGTGTGAGACTGTATTTGCTTCGGCTACCTCAAACAAAATAACAAATTTGCAACAGATTAAATGCAGAATAACTGACAAGGTCCAGCTGCCTTCTATTAGGCCAGGTATTAAAAATATTTGCAAAACTTAGAAACAATGCACTCTTTTCACTAAACTGCTTTGGGAAAATTTTTATTTTTCACAGAAACATTATTTATGTTAGCAAGAATGGATTTCTTATTACTAGTTGTAAATAAATTAAACAAATGTTGTGGAGCAGCTGTGTTAGGCTTGCTCACGGGTTCACCGGCTGCGAAAACTTTGATTAGTACATTAGCACGTGGCAGACGCACATGTGCATCGCCTGTGTAAGGCTGTGGGTGCTTCCCCTGGGCTGTGATTCTCCCAGATCGCTCTCCTGCAACCTTGCTCCCTTGCCCTTACTGCAAATAGCAGATTTCTTTTATTTACTAGCTCTCCCCCTTTTGTTATTTGCTCTCCTGTCCTTGCAAGCCTCCAATAAACAGGTATGGCCTGATGCTTTCTGGCTCCACAGTTCCTCTACCGTCTTACCTGAATCCAATGTGGACCTGCCTGGCCTCGGCCACGGGCATTACATCTGGTGTAGTGGGCAGGTTTCGGAGCAGATGAGTATGGAGCTGCCAACATCCTTAAAGAGTGAGGTAGAAAAATGATCACTATTCTCCAGTGTATGGTTCCCTGTGGCGTCCTTTTGGGGTCCTAGACTGGGTGTTTCTTACAGCCCTGTGAGAGGAAACAAAGAGCTCTGTGCAAGAGGCAGCCCAAGGTCGAAAGCTCCAGGGTGAGCTGTGGACCGAGAGGCAACAACAACATGAGCTGAAACGGTCACTGGAGAAAGAGCTGCAGATCCAAGAATTGCAAGTCAGACTGCAGGTTGAGAACCAGCAATGGTGTGAACTGGAGCCAGCACTGGAGCAAGAGGCCTACTGGGTTTGAGAGTTGCAGTGTGAGGTGCAGGCTGAACAGCAGCGGCGCCTGGAACTGGAGTGGTCTCTAGAGAAGGAATTGCAGGTTTGTGAGTTGCAGTTTGCCTTGGAAGCTGAACATTGGCAGCAACAGCTGTTGGAGAAACAACTGTGGGTTCAGAAGCTCGAGAGTCAGCTTCAGGCTGAGAGCCAGCAGCCGCAGGAGCCAAAGCAGATGCAGAAGACAGAGCTGCATTCCTGCCAGCAGAGTGACTCTAAGTTGGTGGGAGCAGGAGTTTCCAACTCCTCCTCTTCTGAGGAGGGAGACTCGGGCTGCAACTGCCATCCGCAGACTCAGAGCCTGGTGGGTGGTCATGAAGAAGGTAAAATCCTAGCAGCAAAGAGTCCCTCAGGGGCAGCCACAGCCTCTTCCACAGATAGTGGAGCGCTCTGTGGTCCATCCCTATACCCAGGCAGAGCTGATGGAGTTGGGGGTGCAATTCAGGCAGAAACCCATGAAGCCGTTGGCAGCCTAGCTACTGAGGTTGTGGTACATAGGGGTGGATGGCATCATGCTCTCCAGAACAGAGATGGAGGAACTGGCCACCATTACCACACACTCCTCCTTGAGGCAGCGTCTTCAGAACTGCCATGACACCCGGGAAACCATACCCTATTAGAATGGGTGATGGCTGTCATTCGTATGGTCTGGCAGAATGCTGGAGAATTGCCAGGGGCAGTGAGTTGGTGGCAGTGCTACAGTGAGTTAGTAAAGGTTCTTCGGGAACTAGATATAAAGAATACTGCTTTCAACCCTGGGTCTCGTGGACCAGACGAGGAAGTGTTTATGGCCAGGATGAGGGATCTTATCCTTAGCAGTGCCCCATCAACCCTCCTTGGGTCACTAGTGGCTATCCTGGACCCCTATGTGGGATAGCCTATCAATGCGGTTACACAGATGGCAGATTTGGGGGAGCCGGAGGTAGTACGGAATCACAAAGCTGTGAGAACTGCTGCCTGTGCTGCCCTCTGACTAGCAAGAGAAATGGGCCAGTGAAAGTTACCCGAACACAGATGTGGGTATATATAATTGTGGCTGGGCAGATAGGGAGAAATTGAATGGCAAGCCTAATAAGGTTCTTTTGGAGCTTTGCAGCACCTTAAACTGGGACAGAGATTGCACCCTCTGAGACAAATGGCCCCAGCAGCTACCAATAGAACGCGTGGTACACAGGCAACACGGTTACAAGATTATATGATAGAGACTGCTGAATGAGAGGAGGACCCCCAAGACCCGCTGTTACAGTTTGTATACAGGGAAGGCCAAGGGACCCATCTAACAGGGATGGGCGGGGACTGGAAGCTGCACGTGGAACTGACTATCCACTGGCCCCCTTCTAATGTACAACAGGTATTGGCCTTGGTGGATACAAGTGCAGAATGTTCCCTCCTCTATGGGAACCCAGAACTGTTTGCTGGGACACCAGTGGCCACTGACGGTTTTGGGAGCCAAACTGTTCAAGTTGAGCCAATAACTATTCCATTGGGGATAGGAAGACTGCCTCCTAAGCCATGTTAGGTATATGTATCTCCTATTCCTGAATATATACTGCTCACAAAAATTAGGGGATATTTCAAAATAAATATGAAGCAATAAAAAAAGCATTTGATATTTTTTTATTAAACAAGAACATCAGAAAAGCAAAAGACAAGTTAAAGAAAGTTGTTCAATTATGCAAATGAGATGCAAAACCAACTTTTATTTCATTGGTGAAAATGCACTATACAAAAGGCTGAAAGTACTGGAGCATCTGCACATTCCTGATCCCCTAATTTTTGTGAGCAGTGTATTTTGGGGGTAGACGTCTTACAAGGACTGTGGTTGGAACCTACAGCCACGGAGTTCCATCTGTGCATCGGGTCATGAAGGCAGTGTTGCAGGGCTATAAAAAACACCCAGCCCACAGCCCCCAAAAGAGCCTCAAGGAACTATATGCTGGAGAACAACGGCCACTCCTCTATCCCACCATTCAAGAGTGCCGTGGCCTCCATACTGATCTGCTCCGAATCCTGCCCACTATGCCAGATGTAATGCTGGTAGGTAAGGCCAGGCAGGCTCACACTGAATTCAGGCAGATGGTACAGCTGGAAAACGTTGGGCCATTGCCCGTTTATTGGAGGCTCGCAGAGACAGGAGAGCAAATAAACAAAGAAAAATCACTTTTGCAGTGGAGAGCAAGGGATCAGGAAAACTGCCCCTCACAGCGGCGGCGGAGGGAATCAGGGAACCGCACCTCGCAGTGGAGGGAAGCGATCTGGGAGAATCGTCACCGAGGGAAAGCCCCATAGCTTTCACAGAGACACATATGTGGCTCTCTGCCATGTACTCACGCACTAATCTTGCAAAGTGCTGCAGCCAGGAAACCAGCGAGCAAGCCGAACACAGCTGTTTCCCCAACACCAGGGACCAGTCAGCTGTTTCCATAAAGAGCCAGGGAGTCGACACCTCAGGCTCTGCAGGCTATATGATCTCTGTTACAACTACCCAATGCTGCCTACTCCAACTGATGACATGTAAATAAATGACATGCTGTGTAACAATAAAGCTTTATTTTACAACTATTTCACTTCATGGACACTGAAATTTGAATTTCCTATAATTTTCATATACCATGAGTTACTACTTTTGTTTAGATTTTTTGCATCCATTTAAACATGTAAAAAAAAACCATTCTTAGCTCTCCCCAGAAACACAAAACAGGCTGGATGTGGCCACTGGGGGTGTGCTGAGCCCTGAAGTAGGGAGAGAAGCAGACCTTAAAAGCAACAAATACTGAAATAAACACGTGATTACAGAACTGAGCTCAATGTAATTAAGAAAAATAATAATATGATGCTATCAGACAGAAAGGCAGAAAAACCATGGTTTTGTTTAAGGTTCTCAACCCTGTGATTCAGGATTCTATGTGAAAGCTAAAAGACCAGATAAGAAGATAAGTTAAAACCAGAAGGAAATTCAACCAAGGGGGTGGGTATAGACAGCTCTGGGGAAATTCACTAATTCTATGCTACTTCTAGCCCCATCTTTGACTTCTTCTTCTTTTTTGGTTTTTTTAAAAGGTTAAATACGATTATGGCTCTGACCAGTTGGCACAGCGGTTGAGCATCCGTCCAGGATGTGGATGTCCTAGGTCTGATTCCTGGTCAGGGCACACAGGAAAAGCGATCATCTGCTTCTCTACCCTTCCCTCTCACCCTTCTCTTTCTCACTCTCTTCTCCTCGCATAGCCATGGCTTGACTGGTTCACGTGCACTGCCCGGGGAGCTGAGGATGGATCCATGGAGCCTCCGCCTCAGGCACTAAAAATAAAAGTAGCTCTGTTGTGAGCATGGGCCCAGATGAAGAGAACTTCAGCCTAGAGAGGGGTTGTAGGGTGGATCCCGGTTGGGGCACATTGTGGGAGTTTGTCTATCTCCCCTCCTCTCACTTGGCAAAGAGGAAAAAAAAAAGGTTAAATACCATTAAAATAAAGGTTTTAAGATTCAGGGTGAAACATGCTTATTTAAAGCAATATTTGATACTACGGGAAAAAACACTAGTATAGTACAGTGGTACCTTGAGATAGGAGTTTAATTTGTTCTGTAACTGAGCTCATAAGTCAGTCAACTCACATATCAAACAAATTTCTCCTATTTAAAATAACTGAAATAGATTTAATCCATTCCAGCCCTGTGAAACATCCCCAAACCATCCTAAATTATGAAAAAAGATGTTTTTAATTAAGAAACACACATGTATACTTCACCAATGCATAACAAAATATATGAAATAAAAGAAAAAAGTGTTATTTAGTACTGTATTCTTACCTTGGAGACAGACAAGTGCAGCTAACGGAGGTGAATGGTGGAGGAGGAGGGATGCAGGCACTGTAGATACGTAAACTAAAACTGCACTTTAACACTAAATGTAAACTAAAACTGCACTTTCTTTACTTAAAATGAAACCACAAAAACTTAATTGTAAAAAAAAATGCACTTTCTTAACTTTAAACTTAACCTAAGCTTAACATTACATATTTTTCATTTAATCATCACCTGTTTTTGCCTTTTTGGCTGCACTTTCGGCACTTTCACTTGCAGGACTTTTGAATAAAAATCTATCCAAAGAGGTTTGTTTTTGCCTGCTTTTTAAAATGTTATGGAAATGTGACAAAGAAGTATCATTAAAAAGTGCTGAAGCACAACCAGCTGAAACATTTTCTGGCTGTTTCTTTTCAGTGAAACTTGAAAGCTTCTCCCACATTGCCAGCATGTCTTTAATTTCACTTGTAGAAATCACTTCCTCCAACTCTACCTCCTCCTCACTACTAATCTCTTGCAGAAACTCTGTATGTTGCATCATCTGTAGCTCCTTCAACTCCTCAGTTGACAGTTCCTCCTCATGTTCCTCAACAAGCTCGTTTATGTCACCCTCATCTACCTCCAGACCCATAGACTTTCCGAGGGACACAATCTCCTCCAATGCTTCTACCTCGGTCTTGGTCTCAGGTTCGAATCCTTTGAAGTCCCTGTCTGCAATAACATCAGGCCACAACTTTTTCCATGCCGAGTTCAAGGTTCTTCTTGTAACCTCTTGCTATGCCAAGTCAATAATGTATAAACATATCACGATGTTGTAGTGATCTTTCCAAAACTCTCGAAGGGTTAGATTTGTATTCTCAGTCACCTCAAAGCAGCGGCAGAACAAGTGCTTTGTGTAAAGCTTTTTAAAGTTGGAAATGACCTGCTGATCCATAGGTTGCAAGATTGAAGTCGTGTTGGGTGGGAGGTAGAGGACTTTCACGAATTTGAACTCATCGAGAATCATCTTCAAGACCAGGTGGGTGGGCTGGAGCATTTTCAAGGATTAGTAATGCTTTCATCGGGAGTTTATTTTCTTGAAGATATTTCTTCACTGCAGGACCAAAGACGAGATTTACCCATTCAATAAAAAACTGCCACGTAACTCATGCTTTGGCACACCACATAACCTGCAGTTTTTCTTTAAGAATCGTGTGAGTCTTAAAGGCTTGAGGATTTTCGTAATGATACACTAGCAGTGGCTTTACTTTACAGTCACTGCTACTTTGCATTTGCACACAATGCAAGGGTCAGACTGTCCTTCATGGGTTTATAGCCTTCTCTTCTGCAGTGATGAAAGTCCTCCAGGGCATTTTTTTCCAAAACAATCCTGTTTTGTCACAATTGAGTGCTTGTTGAGAGATGTAGCCTTCCTTTGCGATAAGTGCAGCAAAATGTGCGATGTACTCCTCAGCTACCTTAACCTCAGCACTCACAGCTTCACCATGCCTCACCACCGAGTGGATGCCAGATCTCTTCTTGAAATTTTCAAACCAGCCGTGACTTGCCTTAAACGTATCTTCTGCTACCTCTTTTGAGGTTGATGGTTCTTTCTTCTTCAAGTCGCCGTAAATAATACATGCCTTTTCGCATATTACAGTCTTCGTCACTGTATCTCCTGCCAGCTCTTTGTCTTTCACCCACACCAGCAGAAGCTTCTCCATTTCTTCATGGATATTTGTCCTTAATTGGGACAGAACTTTAGTTCCTTTCACTGGATTTACGCTCTTGATAGCATCCTTTTGTTTAAGGATAGTACAAATTGTAGTCGTACAGCCTTGCCAGTTCAATCACTCGTACATCACGCTTATGTTTTTCTATTATTTCTTGCTTTACTTCTATTGACATCATTCTCTTCTTCTTCTCACCACTGCCCTTTACACTCATTTTCTTCGGCCCCATGATAGCACACAAAAAAATTTAGTAAAAAATGCAAAAATGATGCAAGAACAAGTACAGCTCACAAGATTTGACTTGATTCTGAGGGTAACATGTGAGAAAGAACGAGATGCTGGTGTTGTGCTGCTGATACTGGACTCGTGCGCCAACGTGCCAACTAGTGGCAGCTTCCAGAATCACAACTCGTATCTTGTAATTTCGCTTGGATCTCGAACAAAAATACGGACCGAGTTGCAGCTTGTATCTTAAAAAATTTGTATGTTGGTCTGCTCATATCTCAAGGTAACACTGTATACAAAAGTGCCCTGCAGTTCATTATTTTGCCAAATGGCTTGCAGTCCTCAAAATCTGTCAGTATCCTGAGATTTATAGACATTCAGAAACAAACATGGGATAAGTAAGCACTGAGTGAAAAAGCCCTTTCAGTACAACGCTTTATTTAGAAAAAATATTTGTTCACTCATGCACTCATTCATTTACAGGATAGCCATACAATATGAAACATAGATATTATTTCATTTCAATTCACTCGATTACTTATTCTGAGGTGGGTTAAAGACAGATTCATTCAAAAAAATCCAAGACATACTATCATGTGAACAACACACACGAGAGCAGGCAAAGAGATAGAGGGAAACACACATTAACAGTGGTCTTCATTTTGACTTTATACAGGCATTGCACTCTGCATTGTTAATGAGGGTTAACACACCCATCATATCATATACTGTAATCTACATAAATATTATGTTTAAATACTCCCCCATATTTTCAGCTTTCATGGCCATCCTGTAGTTTTATGTTTCTTGGGCCTCATTAATGTATATCACATAGCTCTCTGCTCCAGCATCAGTGAACTCCATTCAGCCAGATAAATTTCTTTTGGACATGCTGTTCCTCCTTCAGGGTCCTTCCACCTGCTGTTCCCAAGCACCCACTCTTACTGATCCCTCCAACATTAGGATTCTCCTGCTGAGCTTTCCCAGAAACAAGGCTAGGTGTGGCTTAAGTGACCTGCTGTGTAAAATTAGTGAGTAAAATTAGGGACCCAGCCTGACCAGGCAGTGGAGCAGTGGACAGAACATTCACCTGGGATGCTGGAGACCCAGGTTGGCTTGAGCGCAGGCTCACCAGCTTGAGCGAGGGGTCACTGGCTTGAGCGTGGGATCATAGACATGGCCCCATGGTTGCTGGATCGAGCCCAAAGGTTGCAGGCTTGAGCATAAGTTTGCTGGCTTGAGCATGGGATCATGGACATGACCCCATGGTCACTGGCTTTAAGCCCAAGGTCACACACTGGTTTGAGCAAGAGGTCACTGGCTCAGTGGGAGCACCCCGCCCCCTATCAAGGCACATGAGAAAGCAATCAATGAACAACTAAGGTGCCCTTGATTCTTCTCATCTTTCTCTCTTCCTGTCTGTCCCTCTCTCTCTCTCTCTCTCAAAAATAAAATTAAATTAAATCAAATAAATCAGGGACCCTGCCTGCTCCTTCACTGTCATACCCCCAGCACCTACTATGAGGCCAGCACATAGTAGGGCCTCAAAAATTTCTGCTGAATGCATGAAATGTGCAACTCCATCTCCAGTTGAAAATCTTGAACTGATGAAAAGATCTTTAGGTTTCTTTTTATCTTTTTTCAGACAAGTACTAAGGCATAAAACCAATAAGCAACCTATAATACAGGTACATCTTAATAGGAGGGAGGGTAGGATCTAAAATTGATGCCTTTCCTCTACTCTTAAACAACATTTTAATATCAGCTTCTCCTCCCAAAGGCAAAGCTCTACTAAGTTATTTAAATTTCATTTTACATTACTGATTTATGAACCTCTTCAGAGGTATATGGTAAAAATACCTCCGGCTAAAAATAGTCTAGCCATTGATCACAGAGCACTTCAGAAAGACTGTAA
Source organism: Saccopteryx leptura (assembly GCF_036850995.1). Lineage (NCBI taxonomy): Eukaryota > Metazoa > Chordata > Mammalia > Chiroptera > Emballonuridae > Saccopteryx > Saccopteryx leptura. The sequence goes on along the minus strand of NC_089511.1, from coordinate 62,826,068 downwards.
TGTCAGCCACAAGGTAAACCCCAAAGTCAGACTCACCCGTCTCTGAGCACCAGGAAGCTGGCGGCAAACTCGCAGCCTGGGGTCCGCTCCTGTGCACCCCAAGGGGCCCATGGGGTGGAATGTGCACCTGCCGCACATCTGGGACATCTCTACTTTTGTCAACCCTCTGCTTTGCCTAATCTTTCTTTCTTGGCTTCTTTGAATCAACCAAGAAGTATATGTTCCTCATTAAGGATTTAAAAAATAATGAGAAAGTCAAATTATACTTATTGGTTCTAAATAGATCAACACTTACATTCTAAGCTTCTCAGGCCAAAAATCTGTGTGTGGGAGTTGTAGGGGGAGAAGAGGGAGAGAGTGAGAAAATGAGAAACGGAAAAACAGAAAAAAAAAATTGGGTCTCCAAATTTCACCATGTGATATCCCTCAGAGGGCATATCTGATATTGGATTTTCCTACGATAGTTTATGTCTTCATGGAACATACCCTGGAAAAAGAGGACCTCCCCCCATGATATAAATGCATTAAAATGTGCAGCAAATGACCCCTTCCTGTCCCACTGAACTCTACATCTAACATGATTTCTCTCGGCCTGCTTCTTAGCTCGGCATCAGCTTGGAGACCAAGTTGCTTACTCACTGCTCTAGCTCATCAAAAATGGGAAAGATGCATTTAAGTGGCAAGAGGGTTCGGCTCTGCAAAGCAAGTTATCAAATCAAACTTGCCTTTGAAAGGCCAGTGCTCCACAACCAGCTTTGGATCGAAACCCAAATGGACATCACCTAGGTCAGGCCACCCCTATAGGTCTCTTTTATCATACTCCTGATGATCTATCTGGTCAATGTCTATTTTACCTTCTGGCGCATTCCTGCCATGAAAGCCGGATCTGGACTCATTTGGTCGACCTCTTGTTTGACCAGATTCTAGAACACTACTGGCACTCAGCGCCCCCTCAATAAAGATCTGTCTTCTGCTATTGACTCCACTCTGGAGAACAGGGCAAATGATGAAGGAAGAAGGGAAAAGATTGTGTCATAACTCACAAGGAAGCAGGATGGAAACTGAAGATGGAATTACAAAGAGGCCCTTCGACTGCAACCACCGCTTTGTTCCACCCCAACTGGGCAAGGACATGCATTAAAGCCCTCGTTGGAAGTTAAAAGTCCTGGGCTGGTGCTCCAGAAGCTTAATATCATAACCATACCTAATGACGCCACTATTTCCCCATTTCTCAACACCTATGATGCCAGCTGACATTTTCTTTAATCACATCTGAAAAATAAATGATGTCATCCTGGCAGCCCTGTCAAAATAGCAAAGAAGCAAGCCCATTCCAAAATAAGCCTTGATTCAGCATTACTTAAGTTTTGACGCTTTGGACAAAGAGCACATTTTCAAGTCTGGCTGAGACACACTGAATTAATAGAAAAAACACTCAGCAGAAAGACAGGGAGTTTGGGTTCCAATTTCAGCTTTGACACCAAATTTTTGTCTTTGAGTGAGTAGTAATTCCACTGCTTTGGGCCTTACTTTCCACATCTGTAAAATGAGGGTGTCATCCTGAAGGAGAGAGGGGATACTTTCCAGTACTAAAATTACAGTCCCCTCAGGGGTCATCTTTAAACTCCCTGCTCTCCTTCAAGGTGACTATCCTCTGGCTACCGATGCAAATTCTGCCCTTTGTTCTCACTCCTTCAGTGTGGCCTCTTAAATAGAAAAGTCTGTTGTCTAACTTTTCATCAACTTTGAAACCATGGCTTATATTGTATTTAAGTACTTGCTCAACGCCCTGGGTTTGAACATGAAAGTGTTCGTGAGTATACCGATTTCTTCCCATGTAGAGTACAAGCCCCTTAGGGAAAAATACCAAGAATTTTATGTTCCACACACCTCACACAGTGTACAGAGCTGGGCACATCACAGGTGCTCAGACAGGATTTTCCAAACTTACCATCAGAAAAACGTGCAAGTAAATTTAGGATTACTGATATTACACGGATGTTCTCCAAACCCCAGGTGACCAACGGGGCCAGGAATCAGCTACTCCCCACAGCCAGCCTTTCTTGTTAAGGGATACCTCACTGCAAGGTTGGCCAGGATTGATTTACCTGATTACAGGCAGCACTACCCTACAGCCCTCAATACTCTTGAATAAGTAAATACTTGTTTCCATAGGACTTTTTACATTGCACAGACTTTGTGATGACAATGAGAATTGCTTTCTTGAATTTTCTCCAGAAGCATACAGGTAAGTCTCTACAAAAGTACATCAAGTTTCACCAGCACAGAGGTACAAAATAATGACAATTCAAGCAATCTCCTCTGTTACAAAGCATATACATGACTTCTACAACCTGAGGTGCTTCAGTCTACAGACGGCCTTGGGATAGAATCGACCCTCAGTCCTTTATTTCATTTTGAAAGAAATAATTTTAAAGTTAAGGGGAAAAAATCCATAAAGTTAAGGGAAAAATCACAAGAGAAACTCATGTGATTATTAAATACTAAATGTTTGCTTTTTTTTTTTTTTTAACCAAATCTACCATCTGTGTCTCAAAGCGTTCCTGGAGTTTAAGTCAATTTCAAATGGTACTTTAACAGCCTACTTTCTCTCACAAATGGGCTGTGAGAACTCCTTTAAGGAGGTTTCACAGGAGCACACAGCTCTTGGTAGGTTCCTCGGCCAAACAGCAGCTTCCCACATCTGTAAAGTCATGGGTTCGGTGGAAGGCTAGCTCTGTGAGGAAGCGCTAAGAAGAGAAGGGGCATGACCCAGCCAGGCAGGTCTAGTCAAATCAACCCGGTTTCAGTGGTGTGGCAGCTGGGCAGCTGGCTTGCTCTGCCTCCCCACTGTAGGTGGCCGGGGGTGCAGTGGGGGCCGCAGGGAGGCTGGACATTGTAGAGAGGGCAAAGGCCATAATAGCTATCTCAAACCAAGAGCTCCACTGTCCTTCCTGGAAACAAGACTCCTATTTTATGTAGAGAAAAAAATGATTATTTGAGGCTTGAATACAGAAACTGATGAAACGGGCCAATTGAAGGCTTAAAAAAATGAAGACTTTATGTTTAAAAAGTTAAGGCAGTTTCACTTATTTTCATTTAAAGTGTTCTTTGTTTTTTAATGACATTGCTTTCTTTGTTCTGGTTGTCCAAAAATGTCATATTAAAAATCAACTCATAATCTACCCCCAGATATATTCACAAAAACGTGAACAAAGATATATGTACAAGGATGTCAACAGAGGCACTATTTTTAAAATGGAACAAAACCAGTATTCATCAATAGCAAGCTGATTAAATCATCTATGGTGCATCCACAGCATGGAACACCACCCAATAGCCAAAAGGAATGGCCGAATTCTATGTTTAGTGTATGAAAGATGCCTACAATATACTATAGTCAAACAAAAAACAAACTCCACACACAAGTGGCAGATAATATGTGTAATGATTCCATTTGGAAAAACAGTAACTGTGTGTATAAAGTACACAGGGTTACATGCGCATAGGAAAGGTCTAGATTCTAGAAGACCATTAGACTAGAAGACCAAATTAGACTCTAGAAGGACCTTCACTGAACTAAACAGTGGCTATCTCCAGAGGATGGGGTAGGCTATGCTTAGAGAGGAGGGAGGACATTTAACACATACAATTCTACCATGTTAATTTTTTTACAAATATGTATTAGTTTTTCAATTGGTCCTCAAGTGATAGCATTGGATTAACCATAACGTATTATCATTATTGACCTATGCACGGCCCACTTTTACTCTTGTTAGTTAACCAGTTCTTTTTAATGATAAAGCATCTTGAATCCACTATTCAAAATATAAGTTAGATCCTTGAGCATGATCTACAGCTAACCATATGATCCTCCTGCCATCATATTGTCTTTCCATACTCTACACAACCACACCAAATACCATATCCATTATTACTTCTAGATATAATAAATAAAATACAACAGATAAATAAATGCAAACATTTGGTTACCTTTTAAATTCATGGCTCTTGAATCAAACAGAAATACCACAAAACTAATACTAAGCTTTTTTATATACACAAGGGAACCCTATCTGCATTTTTTCCAGTAGTGCAATGTTTGTTACCCTGGTGGCCATATGGGTTAAGGTGCTAAATTCCCACTAGCAAACGCAATTAGTGAAAACCATTTTTTCATTAGATAGCATTTCCCTAAGATTAGAGCAAATCAGTGGCTGCTTCAATTCCATCCTCACTATGTAATTGGAAAAATGCCCAGTGGAGCTGAGCAGGCTTCCCTTCTATACAGAATGTAAGCACTGAGTGATAATGAGTGACGTTCTCTTTCATATACAGGGTTTCTCAGCCTCGTACCAAATGGAGGAAGTTCTAATTACTACATTTTGAAAGACGGCACTTATAGAAGAGTGTCACGGGGAAGAGAAAGAATGAAATTAAACAAATCTCTATAATGAAACTTAAATTATTTGTAAACTTCCCTTCTAGGATGTTTCAGTTTACCAATTTTTATGTCCTTTCATTCTAAGAACTCCAAGCCTCCTTTTAAAATTAAATCATCATAGTTCTGGAAGTTCTAGCCAGTATAATTTGACTTCAAATTATACTATAGAACCATGATAATCAAAACAGCATGGTATTGGCAGAAAAACAGACAGACAGACCAATGGAACAAAATCAAGAGCCCAGAAATAAAACCACAACGAAGGAGCCATGAACACACAATGGAGAAAAGAAAGCTTCTTCAATAAATGGTACTGGGAAAAATTGGAAAGCCACATGCAAAACAATGAAACTTGACTACAGTTTGTCCCCCTGCACAAAAATTAATTCAAAATGGACCAAAGACCTAAATATATGATCTGAAACAATAAATTACATAGAAGAAAACATAGGTACTAAACTCATGGACCTTGGCCATAGAGAATCCTTTATGAATTTGACCCCAAAGGTATGGAAAATAAAGACAAAAATAAGTGAATGGGACTATATCAAACTAAAAAACTTCTACACAGCAAAAGAAACTGATAATAAAACAAACAGCCAACTAAATAGGAGATGATATTTGCAAACAACAGCTCTGATCAGGGGTTAATATTCAAAATATATAAAGAACTCACAAAGCTCAGCAACAAACAAGCAAACAATCCAATTAAAAAATGAGGAGAAGCCCTGAACAGACACTTCTGGAAGAAAACATACAAATGGCCAACAGATACATGAAAAGATGCTCATCTTCACTAATCATTAGAGAAATGCAAGTCAAAAACTACAATGAGATACTACCTCACACCTGTTAGATTGGCTACTATCAACAAGACAGGTAATAATAAGTGTTGGGAAAAAGGAGCCCTCATTCATTGCTGGTGAGAATGCAAACTAGTACAACCATTATGGAAGAAAGTATGGTGGTTCCTCAGAAAAGTAAGACTAGTTCTACCATATGACCCAGCAATCCCTCTGCTGGGTATCTACTCGAAAAACTCAAAAACACTGGTATATAAAGACACATGCACCTCATGTTCACCGCAGCATTATTCACAGCAGCCAAGGCATGGAAACAACCAAAGTGCCCTCAACAGAGGATTGGATAAAGAAGATGTGGTACATATATAGAACAGAACACTACTCAGCCATAATAAATGATGTCATATTGCCATTTACGACAACATGGATCGATCTTGAGAACATTATACTGTGTGAAATAAGTAAATCAGAAAAAGCTAAGAACTGCATGATTTCATACACAGGTGGGATATAAAACTGAGACTTGCAGGCATAGATAAAAGTGGTTACCAGGGGGAGGCTGATAGGGGGGAAGAAACGGCGGGGGGAAGAAGGGAGTAAAGAGGGACAAATATACGGTGACAGAAAATGATTTGACTTTGGATGATGGGCACACAACATAATCAATAGTTCAAATGCTATAGAAATGTTTACCTGAAACCTATATACTCGTATTGATCACTGTCACTCTATTAAATTTAATTTTCTAAATAAAAATAAAAAAAATTTTTTTAATTAAATCATACATATGTGTGTGTGTGTATATAAAACATGTAGACACACAACAGTGTGGTGACAGCCATAGGGAAAGGGGGTGGGGTATGCTGAAGTGGGCACAGGGGGTAAGATGGGGACAAAAGAGACTTTGGGGCAATAAGCACACAATGCAGTGTCCAGAAGATGATTTAATGAGTTTCACACCTGAAACTGAATAAATTCAATAAAAAAATTAATTAAAACTAAATCCAACATTCTACACTTGGGAAATATACTATATTATTTTGTATACCTTTTTAGTTTGGGCTGAATCCATAACTACTGATAAGGAAATGCTTTTCCAAGTTTGATGATTGTTAAATTATTAGCTGATAACCTACAACTTATGAAAACCAGTGTCAACTCCTTGCAAGCAGTCATCATGACTTACTCTAGCATGACGGAACATCTTACCAAAAGAAAATCCTTACACTTCAATCCCGGAAGCACAGCAATATCAGAAAGTTTCCTCTGGGTTACCTACAGTCTACTTCTTCCAAATAAAAAATGTTCACTGAATGGATTCTCAGCAATTGACATTTAACTACAGCAGGCAGCAGATAATCCAAAATGGCAAAGAAGCCAAAATTATTTGTATTCAGAGCATACTTTTATACTTGAATAATACAGCAAATCATGTTCTTGACATTATCACATGAAGATTGTCAAGAAGTAAGGCTCCCAGCACATCCCTTCTACCCTCCCAGTCAACGCCCCTGCTCACAGTGGGTGCTGGGAAGGCACCCACCACTAAAACAAGGCACTACTCCTCTCTTTAAAAACGTTTTCTGTTCTTTACAGTTTCCAAGGTGACAAGGAATTAGACACTGACTTTCAGGTTGCTGAGCTGCAGACCAGACGCAAAGAGGGGTAAGTGATATTAAAAGCTCCGTGCCTCCCACATTCAACTATATATATATCAATGAGATATGCAGTCAAGGTACCTGAAAGTAATAAAAACCAAACCTTGCTTAACATGTGCTTATAACTTGGGGGTGGGTGCCCAAAGCACAGGGGTTAGCGCCACTTACTCTTCTTTCCTGAGAAGCTCCTCCTCGGATTCCGTCAGACGTTGCCTCAGCCCCGCGATCATCTCCACGGCCACATCCACCTGTCTGTTCAGGGCCCGTTCTCGTCTCTGAACTTCCTGCTTTTTCTGAGTCAGTTGGACAAAAGCTGCCCGGACTTCCAACAGCTCTGCAGTTTTCTGGGCCAACTCTTTGGTGAGTTTATCAATTCTCTTCTCAATGGTCCTGTCCACGGCCTCGACCATCTGATTGAATTTTTCTCTGACATGGGCCTCGAAAGCAGCTTTGGTGTCTGGGGTGGGAAGTCCAGGACTGGACCGAGGCTCATCCAGCGAGTCAGCACGTAGGTCCACGGCAGTGTAGGTCTGCACGTAGGACACAGGTCTCTCTGCCACCACCTCGAATGGCTTCCTGTCCTTGGAGTGTTCGTGTGAAATGCTATACAAGTTAACATAGCTGGGTTTCTGCTTCACCACGTTGCCACAGCTCTGCAATTTTCCCTGTTTCAGGGGTTCTGAGGAAATGACTAGGTCTGTATCTTTGAGGGATGGAAAGAGGCTGCATTTTGTCAAGAGGGTTCTTTCCTGGTAGCTGTGACTGAATTCCAGATGGGCCCTCAACGACGACAGGCTTCTAAATCTGGTATGGTCTCCACACCTTGGGCAGCGGAATGGCAGACACACAGCAACATTCTCCAAAGACTCCTGCCAGGGGTATCTGCTTTCTTCAAAAGCCTTCTGTTGCATTACTCTAGAAGTCCTAAGCAGGGGAAAATAAAACAGGTAGTTTACATGGCTGCTTAAAAAATGCCACTGAAATGACTGCTGTTGCTCATCTCCATGAGGGCAGAGGTATTTCTTGGTTTCAAGTGACTTTTGCATATAATCTTATAAAATTCAAACATATAATCCTTGGGCCAAATCCAGCTACATCCACTCAGTTCCGTATTGTCTATTGCTGCTTTTGCACTAAACTGACTCCCTGACCTGCAAAGACAAAAATACTTACTGCCTGGACTTTACAGAAAAAGTCTGCCCATGCTTAGTGAAGATAAAAAGAGTGCGTCTTTTACAGATGAGGAAACTAGAGCACAGAGGTAAAGTAATTCATTCAAGGCCAGATGGAATATGGCAGACCCAGAAGAGGATTCAAGTTTCCTGCCCTCCTGAATTTAGTATATTAACTGCAAAATTGTGCCTTACTTTACTAACAACCTGAAAAGCATAAATTCAAAAAATGAGGAAAACTCAGTATGAATTGTCAAAACAGGTCCCAAAGGAGCAAGCTCAGTGGTCTTTAGGAAAGATATTATTCAAACTAGGCGCTGTGGTATTTCAGCACATGATCAGCTGAAATTTTTTCAACCTGTGATTTTTCCCCTTGATTTTGTCCTTTAATTATTGCTGTGATGACATAAATCAAAGTGTTGTCATAAAGAACAATGGCTTTAAATACTGGATAAAATAAAATTTAGGAACCCAATGTGTCAAATATTACTTGATCTAAGTGAGGCCATGGCCAAGACTTTATTAAAATAGTGTTCTGAATGGATTTGTCTGATCCTATTTTAAGGATTAATCTCTAGACATCAGAGACAACCTCTAGAGATGGCCAGTGTTTGAACCAGGTAGGCATCAGCCTAACTCTATTAATAACAGGAAGTTCTTATTTCCTAGTAGGAATTTCTTATCTCAGGCCTAGCAACAGATGACTGCTAGCAAATTATTCTGCAAGTAGCACAATCTCTATTTTCTGCCAGGAATGATTTCTACTTAATGTAAGAAGCACTGGGCCTCCAAAAGAAGGAACTCAGCTAAGGGTCTAGGTTGAAAAGTGTTGTTATTGGACCTTCAACCTCTTCAAAAGCAAAAGTGCACATGGTTGCCAGATAGGCAAAGATGCCAGGTGAATAAGCCTCTGGCAGCTCCCTCTTCCTGTGCTACACTGGGCTGTTTAACCGCCGGTTTTCTGGGACGGGATGCAAGCCCTGGCGGAAAATGCAGCTGAGAGGTGAAGGAAGGGGAAGGCAGGGTTCTAGGGGGTAAGGGTACGTAAGGGGTGGCATTCTGGAGGCGGAGATGAGTAATCACTCACTCCAGGAGTATACAAGCTTTTTAAGGGCCCAGTGGAAACCCCAGTCCACAGCGGTAGCAGAAAAGCTCAAATTTCCTTTACCTGAGATGGGAAGGCAAGGAGCCCCGCCTCTGGGGTCCCAGCTCTCCCCGCTCCCGCCTCGCAGCAGGCCAGCCCCCGAGTGCCCAAGTGGAAACGTGCGCTCACGAGTTCCTGCAGGTGAGTGCCAAGAAGCCCAACTCCCCATCACGGTGAGCTGAGGGGACCTCCGTTTCCAGCCTCGATCTGCCCCCTCCGCCGCGCCCCCGGGGCCCGGCGGCAGGCGCACACGCCCGGCGGCCGCCACTTACCCGACTTGTTGCTGCAGCTGCAGCTGCTTCTGCTGCTGCTGCTGCGGCTGCCACTGCGGCCGGTGCTTCTGCTGCGGGAGCGAAGCGGTTTTCAGCAGAGCCGTAAATCAGGCTGAGCTGGGCCCGCTCCCACCCGCGCGCACCCCGGCGCCGGGACCAACGGCGTCCAGGGCGGAGCGTGGCGCGGGCTGGCGGGGGTGGCGCGCGTGGCTGCTGAGGACCTCGCGCGCCGCGGGAGTGGACACCCAGGGGATCTCGGAGCGACGTGGTCGCGCGGGTGACACCCCCGCTCTGCCCAGCTGTCTGGAGCGACGCGTCCCTTTCCCCAGCCGTGGAGCGGGCTCGGACCCCAGAAACGCTGAGATTGCACCCCGGGATAGAGAAAGAGGAAAAGCGTGTTCGGAGGCGCTGCGCTTTCTCCAGGCCCTGGCAACCTATTTTGCACTTTACAGTTATTAGGAAACGGGAGAGCGTGGATGAGAACGAAGCATGATGCTGGGCATTCTCTTCGAAAACCTGCCAGCAGGAAGGTCCCGGTATTTATATTCGAGCCACTGCATCCTAAGCAACAGGGAGAGGATGTCCCAAAATAACTATCCTAGAGAGACTGCCCTAGCCTTCCTAGCGAGTGTCCTGGTGCTAAATTAACTAGCAGAACCAAATCTAGTAAACTATATGGATTGTGAATAAATAAAGCAACAAGACTCTTCTTACCCGCATCCCTGTCCCTGAGAGACACGCCCCTTGCCTCCTACAGAAGCTAAAATCTGTGATCCTAAGAGAGGTATCTTCCCTTCTGGAGGGCCCTAATGACTCAGCTTATTTTTTTTTTCTCAGTCTGTTTTGGGATATTCCTAGTCTATCTCTTGAAATATGAAACCAGCATAAAAGTTATTGTTGGGCTTTCTTGTCAAAAGGAGAGATTGTTTATCTATAGACAATTATTTAAACACATCTCAGGGCATTCTGCTCTCAGGGGTTACTATTACATTTCAACACTGATTTTTCTCTTTTTTTGGAAAAATGAATCATCACATCACTGTAATTAAGTACCCAAGCGCTGGAGTCAGCCTTGGTTTAAATAGTAGTTCTAGGACCTGTGTCAAATTACTAGAGTTTTCTGTTGCTTGGATTCCTCATCTATGAAACCTGTTAACATGGTGGTGAGGATCAAATAAGGTGATTAGTATAAAGCACTCTCTGACTCAGGCATACACTAATAAAATAAGCTCTCGTTTTCATTTCAGTTATTATTATTACCACAAAAGAGAGGCCTACATATATTATAAATAAATAGCCTAACCTGTGGTGGCACAATGGATAAAGTCTCCGCTGTGGTCGCCAGTTTGAAACCCTACGCATGCCCAGTCAAGGCACATACTACCAGTTGATGTTTCCCGCTCCTTCTCCCTTTCTCTCTCTCTCTGTCCTCTCTCTAAAAATCAATAAATAAAATCTTTTTTAAAAAGTCAAGATTAAAAAACTAAACAGTAAAAACAAGGGACATTAATATATCATATACACTCATTTCCACATAAAGCATAATATGCAATTGTGGTGGGGTATATTCTCTTTGAAAAGATTATATTTCATTGAATTTATCTCATGACTCAAAAATATGTTTATTCCAAGAACCAACTTAGTAAGAAAATTTTACATGTTCAGGATACATGTAATGGAGGGCTAGGTCGTCTTGGTCATCTAGCCCATGTAGGGAGAATACCCGGCAAGCCACTCTCAGGGGAAGCCTTGCATCTATCTGCTTTCCAACAAAGTGCGCCAAAAGTATGGTATGTTCTCCAGAAGAGAAGTTCTTGCATTCAGGCTGTTCCTCTTTCTTTGGTGGCATCCTCACCTTCTCTGGTCCTAGAATTTATCTCATATGATATAAATGAAAGGATGTAGATTTTCAAAGGCCTTTACTCACCTTGAAAATATAAAGAATATGTATTATCAACCTGACCAGGCCGTGGCGCAGTGGATAGAGCATCTGACTGGGACGCAGAGAAACCAGGTTCAAATCCCCGAGGTCGCCAGCTTGAGCAGGGCTCACCAGCTTGAGCCCAAGGTTGCTGGCTTAAGCAAGGGGTCACTTGGTCGGCTGTAACCACTCCCCCCCCCCCCAATCAAGACACATAGGAGAAAGCAATCAATGAACAACTAAGGTGCCGCAACAAAGAACTGATGCTTCCCATCTCTCTCCCTTCCTGTCTGTCCCTATCTGTCCCTCTCTTTGTCTCTCTCTGTCTCTGTCACACACACACACAAAAAAAAGAATACAGTTGTCCCTTGCCATAATGCATTTCACTTTTCGTGGTCTCACTGTATGATGGATTTTTAAATTGTATATATCTAATTTTGTATCTCAGATTTTTGGTTATATTGCTGGATTTTGCTGTATATAGGTATTTTTATATATTATTTTAATTATTTTTGTGGTAAAATAAGCAAAATAAGTGTGGGAAAGGTTAATAACAGTGTGAGAAAGGTTTATAAGAGTGTGGGGAGGGTTTATAAAGCCTTAAAATATATATATAAATAATAAATATAAGGTCGCTACTACGCGGATTTTCACCTATCGCAGGCATTCTGGAACCTAAACCCCCCACGATAGATGAGGGACCACTGTATGTGTTATCAAATAATTATGGAGAGGTTGTTCTGTACAGGGTCTAGACCTGAGCATTGTGGGAGATTCAACCTAGATTGACAGGCATTTAGGACCTTATAATTTACACTAGTTCTCAAATCCCAACCCCCCCACACACACACACACACATACACACATATACCAGCAGTTAGAGTGTAACCTGGTAACTTGTTAGAATAGAATTGCAGATTATCTACTTCAAGCTGGATCTACTGAATCAGAAACTCTTAAGGTGGGACCCAGCAATCTGGTTTGAAAAACCCTCCAGGTGATTCTGATGAATGCTAATTTGTGAACGTTTGGTTTACATAGTAGTTGTTCATACATTGTCTACAATAAACCAGGTGTGTCATCTCCTTCCTTGATTATTATGTTTCTCTGTGTTGAGCTCTGTGCTAAGCACTTTATTATCTCATTTAATCCTTTCAGAAAACACCTGTGAGACAGGAGGGCGACCTTGTACACTCAGTTTTGGCCACATGGGTAACCCTTTACCTCTTTAAAAGAGTCCAGCTTCTTTCCATCCCAAGTCTTTCTTTTCCAGGTAATGACCATACATCTCTCAGGGCTCAAATCCCCTATCCCAGGAGTCTTCTCTGACATCCCCAGGCTAGCTTAGCTCCTGCTATTTAAATGTATCACAACGGAATTGATCACAGTAGAATTGGTTAAACTGCTGAGTCAGGGACCCTATCTGTCTTACTAATCACCAGTGTATTCTTAGTACCTAGCACAGTATTAGTCACGTAATAAGTGCTCAATAAATATTTATTGAAGGAATGAATGTTGAACAAATGAGTTTCCTTTCTATGTAAGAGGAAGGTGAGGCTTAAAGAACACAAGTTACTTTCCTAAGATCACACACTTATCATGAGAGTAAGGACTCCAAACTTTCAGACTTTTAACCACTATGCTCATTGCCTTTCCCATTTTTGATGAAGAAAATAAAGTTCTGAAAAATAAAATGAGTTGTCTAAAGTTCTATAAATAATGAATAATAGAATCAGGATTAGAATTCATGTCTTCTAACATTTATGTCATGCCCTCCAGAAACTTAAAGCTAGTGGGATGGGACAAGGCATACATCTAGGACAAATTAAATTCATAGTAAAAGAAATTAAGTAGGGCCTGCCCAGGCAGTGGTGTAGTGGATAGAGCATCAGTCTAGGATGCAGAGGACCGAGGTTCAAAACCCCAAGTCGCTGGCTTGAGCATGGGCTCACCAGTTTGAGCGCAAGGTTTCTGGCTTGAGCATGGGATCATACGCATGACTCCATGGTCACTAGCTTGAGCCCACAGGTCTCTGGCTTGAAGCTCAAGGTCGCTGGCTTGAGCCCAAGGTCGCTGGCTTGAGCAAGGGTCACTGGCTTGGCTGTAGCCCCCTCTCCCAATCAAGGTACATATGAGAAAGCAATCAATGAACAACTAAGGTGTTGCAACAACTAATTGAGGCTTCTCATCTCTCTCCCTCTGTCTGTCTGTCTGTCCCTATCTGTCCCTCTCTCTGTTTTTCTCACTAAAAAAAAAAAAAAAAAAAAAAAAAAAAAGAATTAAGTGGGTCACATCTACAGAGCCTGGTATCATACCTGATACATAGTAGATGTTCAGTAAATGTTTACTGAATAAATAATGATCATAACTCCCACCTTTTGAATATCTACAACAAATCTCATTCTACTAAGCATATGCAGTATTTCTCCAGTTAGGACCCTTGAAGTCTGGGAACCTTGTTAAAATGCAGATACCTGGGCTTTTGACTAAGTAGATGAAGTCTACGTGTATGAGTCTTGAGAATCTGCATTTTTCCTACCTCCCTAGGTGACTGTCATGCTCACTAACGTTTGAGAAACACTCCATTGTCACCATAACTATTCGAGACAGACAATGGTAGTCCCTTGTGCACAAGAAGAAATGCTGCTGGAGATGTAATTAAAAGTTGCGGAACGTCACACCACAAATAAGCAACAAAGACAGTAAGGACTTGAATCTAATTTTGGCTACAAAATACTGTGCTCTTTTCTCTGCCACTGGAAGGAAGGAGGGAGGGAGGAGAGAGGATAAGAGAATGGAAATGGGGGTGGAAGAACAGGCAAGAAGGGAGGAAAACAACAGAGAGAGGAAGGGAAGAAGGGAAAGAGGAAAGCCAAATGATTAATAGAGAAAATAGATTTTATTAAGAAGGGAAAAAACCTGCCAGGTGAGGTTTGCAAAGAATACTTGCCGAAAGACCTGGGAACTGATGAGACTTATGAGCTCCCCTGACCCTCTGCCTATCTGATAACATTTACTCACTGTGGCCAGAAGTTGGCCTTTCAAACACAGGTATCTTCAACCAGAGGGGCTTTTTGAATGAATGCATTCATTACATATGGTGATTACAATTGCCGAAAAGCACCCTTAGAAGAACTGAGCACTGCCCCTCTCAGATGTGAATAAGCTCCCTGCCCCCCATAAACGGCCTGCAAGGGGTTCCCCATCAGATTCCTGCTACCTTTCCCATGTCTGCAGCAAGCAACTGTGTGCAGCAGAGCCTCCTGGGCTACAGAGCTCAAAAGTGGCCTGGAGATCAGAGGCAGCCCTACGGAATCAGACAAATCATTTCACACACAGTGTCAGGTAATTATGGAAATCCAAAGAGGATATGAGTACACTGCACCAGTCTGACTTTAAATATTGACTTTAAGTAGCAGATCAGTTCTCTGCTGCTACATCTTCAGCTCCCTAATGCAACTAATTGCATTCATGTATTCATTCTGTTTTCCAGCAAGTATTAGGGGGCACCTCCTATATACCAGGACTAATCACTTGCATCGTTTAAGCTTCAGAGTTGGAGCTGTAATCTGGCTTTAAAGCTTCCACTAAAATAAACTACTAAAAAACTCAATTTCCGTTCAATTTTGTTGGCATGGCAACCACCAAGCAACATGGAAAGTGCCTTAAATCTCACAGCAGTCTGTCGGCCCCAGTGAGTCTGCAGGGAGCAGGCCATATATAGAGGCTAAATATAGGCAGTTTATAGCAGAGTGCCCCCACCTCCCACCTCCACCTATTAGGAGGAGTGTGACTGAGTTGCTCCCCTTGATGGTGTCAAATATGAGCTAGAGGAGAGAATGGGCCAGTCTTCCAGTTTGCAGAGTTTTCCAGCTCAGGGCCTGGACTAGGAATGAGCAGACCCAATGCCTAATACCAGCTTCACCCCTTAATGTATCTGTTTGAGATTCAGTTCAAGCTGGGCAATGTTTAGTGTCCTCAATTGTAAAAGGCAGGCTGGGAGGTCATAAGGGCTTTTCAATGCCACAACCCTAGTTGCTAGTTCAGTTAATAAGTTTGTCATTTCCTTGCTAGCATGGATGGTGAAGGGAGAGAGCATGGCAGTCCCCATGGTGGTGAAGTTTGTTGATAGGCGATTTGGCAAATATTGTGTCACCTCTTCTAGTAATAACAGCTAATGTGTACCATGTGCCAAGGATGTTTCCCAGTAATTTTCACATAAGATGCCATTTAACCTTCCTAACAAGGTGAGAAGAAAGGCATTACTAGTATTTCTAGTTCATGAATGAATAAATTGATTCATAGGGAGGTAAACAGACAATTTTCAGGGAAAGTCAATTACATAGCTAGGATTTGAATCCAGGCTGCCTAAGTTCAGAACCTACATGCTTGACCATTATTCCATTTTCTCTCTGGAGCCTAGATCATTGCCTGGCACCCTAAGGGCACTCAAAAACTAATTGTGAATGTGCAGTGAATGATTGCTGTGCTAGAAGGTTCTAAATATCTCTTTTTACAAAGCTTCGAGCCCTCTCCTTTCTTGGTAGTTTATAATGTGAAAAACCTTTGCAACATCTCCCCTAAGAGAAATGATTGTGGGAGAGCTCGAAAGTCCGTTGCTATGGAGTAAAATATACAGAAAAAGATACAGTTAAATAGGAGGATTGGTAGATAATGAGTTTGAATTATGTAATTATGTGAAGAATAAATTATAGAACTGACATTCTGTCAAAATAGGGTCTATTTTCTAGAATACAAAGGCAATTTTATTCTACTATTTTAGGTGAAAATTATATTTGTTTTTAGAGGCAGAGAGGAAAAGGAGAAAACTTATAACTGTAGGCAGGAGAGAACTGAACTTGAAAATAAAATATAGGCTATAGAAGTAATTCTTCTGATTGTGAAAAAAGGATTCCCTCCACCACCAGCTCCCTGTAGCAGTACAGGAGTCATCTTCTAGACTTGTGTTTCACTAAGCAGCTTATAGCTAAGATCATAAAGTAAGTTAAAAAGATAGCTTCTTTGGAACAATATTATAATGTAAAAATAAGTAGTGTTCTTCAGTCTCTACCTTCTAGTCTAACTTCAGGTCATGAGTGTAAATCCTAATGAATTTTTATGTCTAGATACATTCACATGACATGACCAGCATCCAGATCAAGAAACAGAACGGCTTGACTTGTGGTGGCGCGGTGGATGAAGTGTTGACCTGGAACACTAAGGTCACCAGTTCGAAACCCTGAGCTTGCCCAGTCAAGGCACATATGAGAAGCAACCACTACAAGTTGATGTTTCACACTCTTCCTCACCTCCCACTTTCTTTCTCTTTCTAAAATAAATAAAAAAGAATATTAAAAAAAAAAGAAAAGAAATAGAATAATTCCCTGCTTCCTAGAACACTCATTTATATTCTCATCAATTTGACCCCTCCTCTTCTAGGGTAACATCATCTCAATTTCCAACACCATGGATTAGGCCCACCTCTGTGTGCTTTGTGTAAATGAAATCTATTGTATGTATCCTTTTTCAGTTTGGGGAGCTACTGCCTAGCTTTACTAACCTATCAGCAATGTATAAGAATTCCAAATGCTGCATCTCTTCTCCAACTCTTGGAATTTTCTGACTTTAATTTAGCCATTCTGATAGGTGGTAATAATAATCTCACTATAGTTTAATTTAAAAGTCCCTGATGGCTATAATGAGATTGAAGCAAATTTTCACATGTTTTCTGGATATTTGCATATCCTCCCATGAAGTGTTTGCTCAAATGTTTTTGCCATTTTTCTCTTGGGTTGTCTGTTTTATTCTATTGATTAGTAAAATTTTGTACATATGCTAGATATGAATCTTTTGTCAGGTATACACATGGGGATATTTTTTTTTCTCTATAGGTAGGGCCTTTTATGTCTTGTTTAAGAAATCCCTACCGCCTGACCAGGCGGTGGCGCAGAAGACAGAGCATTGGACTGGGATGCAAAAGAACCAGCTTCAAAACCCTGAGGTCACCAGCTTGATGGCGGGCTCATTTGACTTGAGCGCAGGGTCGCAGGCTTGAGCGTGGGATCATGGACATGACCCCATGGTCTCTGGCTTGAAGCCCAAGGTCATTGGCTTGAGCCCAAGGTCACTGGCTTGAGCAAGGGGTCACTCGTTCTGCTGGAGCTTCCCGCCCTCCCAGTCAAGGCACATGTGAGAAAGCAATCAGTGGACAACTAAGGAGACTAAGGAGCTGCAATGAAGAATTGATGCTTCTCATCTCTCACCTCTCCTGTCTGTCTGTCCCTATCTGTTTCTCTCTCTCTGTCTCTCTCTCTGTCTCTGTCACACACACACACAAAAAAAATCTGTACCTACTCCAAGGTCATGTAGATGTCTTCCTAAATTCTTCTCTAAAGTTTTATTGCTTTATTTTCATATTTAGATTGGCAATTCATCTGGAATTAATTATTTGAGTATAGATAAGGATTTTTTTCACATATCCAATTAATTGAGCTATATATTTTGAAAATACTCTTCTCTCACCCACTGTATTGTTGCCTTTGTTTTGGATCAGGTGACCACTCATGTGTAGGCTCTCTAGTTTATTGGCTAATTTGTATAACTTTGTGTCAATCCCATAAATTCTCATTACTACTGATTTATAATGGGTTTTGTTCTCAGGTGTTAAAATGTTCATTATCAAGCAGTTGACATTATTCCAGTTATATTTTTTAATTGATTTCTACCTTGATTCTACTGTGGAAAGAACAAACCATGAATGGCTTTAATTTTTTTCAAATTTGAAAATATCCAAGTGCATCTTTTGAATAAGTCCTTGTCTGATGATTAGGAAAGATAGTAGAAGTAGAAGTATAGGTTTCATTATTGTTATTTCTTTAGAAACCATATTTTATTAATTGTCCTTATCTGTTTCAAATCTTTCCATGTAGAGTGAGGCAAAAAAACTCATTTTTTTAAATTGGCAAGATGAAAGGACAGTAGGATGTTATTCTTTACATTACTACGAGGTAATGAAATCAACCACCATTTCACTCCTGTTTCTCCTTCTACTTTACAAATACTAATTAGTATTCAAATCACTAATGCATGATGAGTAAGAGCTTCACAGAGATTATTCACGTACTTCCTGGTTTCTGGGGACCCCATTTATCCACATAGTGGATTGCCACACAGGAAGTGACTAAGACAGGTTTTAAGTTGTATGATGAAATAAGCATAGCAAGTAGAATTCCCAACTTGAAAACTTACATGAAAAGGCGTGGGTGTGTGTGTGTGTGAAATTCTTCCTTTGGAATTGTGTTCAGATATTATCCAGGGCTTGATTATCCAGTCTGCATCTGTATATAATATATTTTTAAAGTGTATATCTTAATAAGATATATTTCTCATTTTTTCTCTTGTTGCCAATTTGTGGCTATTTGCAAAGAAAAGACAGATTCTGTGGGATCGTTCATTCACTCAGGCATTGTTCTACCTCATATGATCCTCGTATGCTGAGTCCCAGACATGGAAACTGAATTTTTTTGAACATATTATACTTGTTTCTTCTTCTTCTCTTCTATTCCTCCTCCTCCTCCTCTTCCTCCTCTTCCTCCTCCTCCTCCTCCTCTTCCTCCTCCTCCTCCTATTCTTCTTCCTCCTCCTCCTCCTCTTCTTCTTACTCCTCCTCCTCCTCTTCTTCTTCCTCCTCCTCCTCCTTCTTCTTCTCCATCTCTCTCTTCCTCTTCTTCTTCTTTTAAATATTACACATTGGAATTATTTTATTTTATTTGTTGTTTTCTAATTTTTGACTGAATTTAGGGAGACAGAAAGAGAAAAGGAAAGAGAGAGAGAGAGAGAGAGAGAGACTCATTCATTTGTTGTTCCACTTAGTTGTGTATTCACTGATTGCTTTCCATATATGCCCCTAAAAGGGACTGAACTCGTAACCTTGGCATTTTGGGAGGACACTCTTACTGACTGAGCTAACCAGCTGGGGCACCATACTCTTTATGACCTTAACAATATCCTAGAAATCTCCCCATCACCACCCTCAAATGTCCTAGACCTGGGTCCTTCTCATCCTTAAGTTAAGAAGAGTCCCCCCCACACCTATTATCTTTATTAGTTCACCTGAGTTATTTTATCACAGAGTCATGTTTGTTTCCTTCTTAGAATTGAGCAAAATCTGTATTTTCTATTCTATTTTTTCTTAATCAGAATTTATTAATTTTTTTCTCTTCTATCTTAAAGTTCCATCTTTTGGTTTATATTAATCTTTTTTCAATATCCTTAAGATGAATACACTCCTTTTTGTTACCTTTTCTTTAATAGTGAAAGCATTTAAGGCTAACACTTTCATTCTTCAGTATAACTTTTGCAGCTGTCTCAGGTTTTGATCTTCTTGTGTTACTTCCTATCTAGTTCATAATTTGTTTTGATTTTATCCTTAATCCAGTGGTTACCTAGACATGTAATTTTCAGTGTCCAAGTAGTTAGAATGTAAATGTATTTCATTATGTAGTATTTTATACATTCAAAAGACTATATGTAAGAATTAGTACCCATTAATAAAACTAAAAAATATACACTAACAATATAATTGAAGCCTACCTTATGCTTTTTCTTCTTTTCTATTGATCACTTTGAATAACCCTAAAACATAATCACACTATCTCATTACTCTGGCTTTTATCGTAACAACTGTTATTAACTGTTATGGTGAGCCCCTGTGTTATTCTATTCCTTAAAAAGTGTTTGAAAGTCCTGGTCGGTTGGCTCAGTGGTAGAACATTGATCTGGCTTGTGGATGTCCTGGGTTCGATTTCTGGCCAAGGCACACAGGAGAAGTGCCCATCTGCTTCTCCATCCTTCCTTCTCTCCTTTCTCTCTCTCTCTTTCATTCCTACAGCCAAGGCACCATTGGAGCAAAGTTGGCCTGGGTGCTGAGGATGGCTCCATGGCCTCCACCTCAGGTGCTAGAATGGCTCCAGTTGCAAAGGAGCATTGCCACAGATGGGCAGAACATCACCCCCTAGTGGGCTTGCTGGGTGGATCCCGGTCGGGTGCATGCAGGAGTCTGTCTTTCTGCCTCTCCACTTCTCACTTCAGAAAAAAAAAAAAAAAGTGTTTGGGGCCTGACCAGTGGTGGCACAATGAATAGAGTATCGACCTGGGACAGCTGAGGTCCCAGGTTCAACACCCCAAGGTTGCTGGCTTGAGCCCAAAAGTCACTGGCTTAAAGCCCAAGGTCACTGGTTTGAGCTGAAAGTTGTTGCCTTGAGCAAGGGGTCACTGGCTTGGCTGGAGCCCCCTGTCAAGGCATGTATGAGAAAGCAATCAATGAACAACTATGGTACTGCAACTATGAGCTGATGCTTTTCATCTCCCTTCCTGTCTGTATGTCTTTCTCTCTCTCTCTCTCTCTCTCTCTCTCTCTCTCTCTGGCATAAAAAAAAAAGAGTGTTTGAGAAATGCCAGGAAAAATGTCAGTGAGGAACCCCAAAGGCCCCAACAGAAACACTGAAAAACTGACAGAAACTTTATCAGAACTCTGGGAAAGTCAATGGTTTACAGCAAATGATCAAGAAAAAGACAAATGAAACCTGGCAGGAATTCCTTATGGCATTTTAACCCACCTTTGGCTCATTCTTCTTTTCCCTCCTTTCTGAAAGACAGCAGCCTTTTTGGGGATCAGAGCTAACATTGTTCTCAAAGAATTATGGTTTCTGTTTTGACCTGTCTGGTCACTCCTGAAAGACTGAGCTTGCCTTTATTTTGCCTAACTAGAAAATCTTTCAGGGCAAGGAAGATACTACATTGAGGGATTTTTCAAAAACCTTTACAGGCAGATGAACTATTTTCTGCCATCTGGGACTAAGATATCAGTTGACATAAACAATCAGCACTCCAAGAGGTCCTTATGGATTTAATTGTGCCTCCTAAAAGGCATGTTGAAATCTAGCCCTGGCCAGTTGGCTCAGTGGTAGAGCGTCATCCTGGCGTGCAGAAGTCCCCGGTTCGATTCCCCGCCAGGGCACACAGGAGAAGCGCCCATCTGCTTCTCCACCCCTCCCCCTCTCCTTCCTCTCTCTCTCTCTCTCTTCCCGTCCCGCAGCCAAGGCTCCATTGGAGCAAAGATGGCCCGGGCGCTGGGGATGACTCTGTGGCCTCTGCCTCAGGCGCTAGAGTGGCTCTGGTCGCAGCATAGCAACGCCCAGAATGGGCAAAGCATCGCCCCCTGGTGGGCAGAGCGTCGCCCCTGGTGGGCGTGCTGGGTGCATCCCGGTGGGGCGCATGCGGGAGTCTGTCTGACTCTCTCCCCATTTCCAGCTTCAGAAAAATAAAATAAAATAAAATAAAAAAGAAATCTTAACCCCTAGTATCTCAGAATGTAATCTTACTTGGAAATAGTATCTTATAGAGGTAATCAAGTTAAAATGACATCATGAGAGTAGACCTTAATCCAATATTACTGGTGTCCTTAAAAAAGGAGAAAATGTAGCCTAACCCAGGGGTCCCCAAACTACGGCCCTCGGGCCACATGCGGCCCCCTGAGGCCATTTATCCGGCCCCCGCTGCACTTCCGGAAGGGGCACCTCTTTCATTGGTGGTCAATGAAAGGAGCACATTGACCATCTCATTAGCCAAAAGCAGGCCCATAGTTCCCATTGAAATACTGGTCAGTTTCTTGATTTAAATTTACTTGTTTTTTATTTTAAATATTGTATTTGTTCCCGTTTTGTTTTTTTTACTTTAAAATAAGATATGTGCAGTGTGCATAGGGATTTGTTCATAGTTTTTTTTATAGTCTGGCCCTCCAACGGTCTGAGGGACAGTGAACTGGCCCCCTGTGTAAAAAGTTTGAGGACCCCTGGCCTAACCTGTGGTTGCATAGTGGATAAAGCATTGACCTGGAATGCTGAGGTTGCTGGTTCCAGACCCTGGGCTTGCTCAGTCAAGGCACATACAAAAAGCAACTACTACAAGTTGGTGCTTCCCACTCCTACCCAACTTCTCTCTCCTCTCTTTAAAAAAAAGAGAAAGAAAAAAAATGAAGAAAAAAAAAAGAGAAAGAAAGAAAGAGGAAAAAAAAGAAAAAGAGAGAGAGAGAGAGAAGAAAGAAAGAAAGAAAGAAAGAAAGAAAGAAAGAAAGAAAGAAAGAAAGAAAGAAAGAAAGAAAGAAAGAAAGAAAGAAAGAAAAAAGAGGGAGGGAGGGAGGGAGGAAAAGAGGGAGGGAAGGAGGGAGGGAGAGAGAGAAAGAAAGGAAAAATGTGGACTCAAGGAGACATGCACAGAAGGAAGGTAATGTGAAGGCACCCAGGGAGAAGTTGGCCATACGACGCATCTACAAGCCACAGGATTGACAATGATTGTCAGAAAACACCAGGAGCTGCAAAAGAAGAGGAAGAATTTTCCCCCTTTCCCCCAGTGGGGTCAGAGAGATGATGTCTCTGTTGCCACCTTAGGACTTCTACCCTCCAGAACCTTGACATAATAAAATTTCAATTATTTTAAGTTGCCCAGTTTTTGTCATTTTGCTGCGGCAGCCCTAGGAAACTAGTGAAGGGCTTTATAATTGATGCTTCGGCAATCCTTTTCTAAAGATGGCACACAAAACACAAGCAACAAAAGAAAAAATAAATTAGGTTTCATCAAAATTAAACACTTGTGCATCAAAGGACACTATCAAAAGAATGAAAACCCAGCTTACATTCAACAATAAAAAAACAAATAACCCAATTAAAAATGGGCAAAGGACTTCAAAATACATATCTCCAAATAATATATACAAATAGCCAACAAACACATGAAAAGACACTTGATATCACTAGTTATTAGGGAAATGTAAATCAAAACCACAAGGAGATATCACTCCATACCTACTAGGATGGCTATAATTTAAAAACAAAAATAAGTGTTTGTGAAGGTATATAGAAATTGGAGTTCTCATACAGTGCCAGTAGAAATGTAAATTGTGTAGCCATTGTGGAGGATAATTTGGTGGATTTTAATAAGTTAAACATAGAATTACCATATGACTGAACAATTACCATATAACTCCACTCCTAGGTTTATACTCAAAATAATTGAAAAGAGATGTTCAAATGATAATTTGTAAAAAAAAAAAAATGTGCACAGCAGCACTATTGACAATAGCCAAAAGGTGGAAACAATGAGCAGAGTAACAGATAAACAAATGTGGCATATCCATACAATAGAATATTATCTCTGATACATGCTACAGCATGAATGAATCTTAAAGCATTATGCTAACTGAAACAAGCCAGACACAAAAGGAAACATACACAGAAACAGAAAGCAGATCACTGGTTTCTAGGAACTGGGGAGAAAGGAGAATGAGGATTGATTACTCAGTAGGTTTAAGATTTCTTTTTAGGGTGACAAAAACATTCTGGAATAGAGGGTGATTATGATAGCTGAGCACTGAGTAAACCAAATGCCACTGAACTGTACACTTTAAAATGGTAAATTTTATGTTATGTGTATTTTCCCACAATAAAAAATAACTGATAAAATAGTGTCTGGGCTCACTTTAGCTCATTGCTCTTCCATAAAAAGTTTTAGATGAGCCTATCAATATCCTTGACATTCCATTATTGAATCTGATAATTTATTAACATATTGTAGGTCTCTAGGTTTTCTTTATACCTTTTATTTAATTTTAGTTTTAGGGTTTTTTCTTAAAAATAATTGCATATTTTTATTAGGTTTACTTAGAAACATCATATTTCACAATATTTTTATAACATTTTATATGCCTACAGAAAAGTGTTTAAATCATAAATGGATGGCTTAATGAATTAACAGAAAGTGAATAAACTCAGGTAAGTAACCAAATAAAAAATCAGAATATTACTAGCCCCCACTAGAAGTTTCCTTTATATTCCTTTCAGTCACTAACTCTACCTTCCTTCCAAAAGAAACTACTCTTTTTACTTCTAATTTTAATGTAGTTCAGTTTTGCAATGCTTCTGTTGTAATTAGTGCTTTTTATTTACAGTTCAAGAAATCTTTCCCTCCCCAAGTTTATTAAAGTATTCCCCTATGCTGTTATATTTCAGATGTTTTCATTATGACTTCTACTTTGTTTGTTTGTTTGTTTGTATTTTTCTGAAGTTAGAAACGGGGAGGCAGTTAGACAGACTCCTGCATGCGTCCCACCAGGATCCACCCGGCATGCCCACCAGGGGGCGATGCTCTGCCCATCTGGGGCGGCGCTCTGTTGCGACCAGAGCCATTCTAGCGCCTGAGGCAGAGGCCACAGAGCCATCCCCAGGGCCTGGGCAAACTTTGTTCCAATGGAGCCTCGGCTGCGGGAGGGGAAGAGAGAGACAGAGAGGAAGGAGAGGGGGAGGGGTGGAGAAGCAGCTGGGCGCTTCTCCAGTGTGCCCTGGCCGGGAATCGAACCCAGGACTCCTGCACGCCAGGCCGATGCTCTACCTACCACTGAGCCAACTTTGTTTTGTTTTTTAAAGATTTGATCTATTCATTTTCTTTTTCAGAGAGGAGAGAGAGAGAGCAGAAAGGAGGAGGAGGAGCAGGAAGCATCAACTCCCGTATGTGCCTTGATCAGACAAGCCCAGGGTTTCCAACCAGCGACCTCAGCGTTCCAGGTTGACACTTTAGCCACTGTGCCACCACAGGCTAGGCATGACTTCTACTTTACATCATAAATTATGTAAATATATCTGCTTAATCTCCAAAAAATTTGAGGTATTTTCTAGTTTTATTATTGATTTCCAGTTTAATCCCACCAAAGAGTATATTCTGTATGTTTCTATTCCTATCAAATTTGTAGAGATTGCATAAGATTTGTAGAGATCAATTAAGATTTGTTCCATGCAAATATGAGAGCGATCTGGCTGAGAAATCTGTCACCCCATTGATCACCAGGGTTAATTCGGCTGATCTGGCTGGCTAGGCTGGTGTCCCCGCCCTCCGCAATCTCTCCATGTGTGTCCCTCCCAAAGCTGCCCGCTCGCGGAAGTGGACCACCTTCCCCTATAGAGGAGAGGACTGTTTTTCCATCCAGGGCATATGAGTAGCTGCGCTCCCACGCTAGAACCTCCAAATAAGCTCTCAAGATTTGTTCCATGAAACCTTGAAAATAGGTGAATTCTTTCACTGAAGTATTCTGCATTTATCATTTAGGTCAAATCCGTTAATCATACTATTTAAATATTTTTTACCGTTAATGATTTTTTTCTTAGCAACTTTCAAGTGTGTAGTACAGGATTGCTAACTATAGTCATCACACTTATATTAGAGCCTCAGAACTTATTTATCTTATAACTGAAAGTTTGAACCCTGTGGACGAGATGTTTATATTTCCCCTATCTCAACCCCTCGCAATCACTATTCTACTCTCTGTTTCTATGAGTTCAACTTTTTGAGATTCCACATATAAGGGATAACTATCTGATATTTGTCTTTTTCTATTTGGCTTATGTTATTTAACATAATACTCTCCAGGTTTATCCATGTTGTCACAAAATGTCAGGATTTTATTCTTTTTTGTGGCCAAATATTCCATTATTTATATACACCACATTTTATTTATTCCTCCACTGAAAGACACTTAAGTTGTTTCCGTATCTTGTTATTGAGAATAACACTGCAATGAACATGGGAGTGTCGATATCTTTACCAGATACTAATTCTGTCTCTTTTGAATATATACCCAGGGGTGGGATTTCTGGATCATTTGGTAGTTTTATTTTTAATTTTTTGAGGAATTCTTTTCCATAATGGCTGTTCCAATTTACATTCCCAGAAAAAGTATACACAAATGGATTTTTACTGCTTTATTGCTTTGTGTAAGAAGTATGTCTATTCTCCCACTACCCTTGTGAGCTTGGATATTCCTATTTTTATATCTGTAAGTTTTGTTTTATATATTTAAGAGACATATATCCAAATAGAATATGCAGATCTTGTTTGAATTTTGATTCAAAAATATATCTTAAGATACCAGGAACATTTGAACATAGGCTGTGTATTGGATGATATTAAGGAATTGTTGATAAATTTGTTGGATGTAGTGATATCTACTAAAGATAGAGACACAAGAGTTTATGAGTAGAATTTTGAAACATTTTATAGAATTTGCTCATACAGTCAATTGAGAATACTAAGAAGTCTATTCCCTTTAAGATTTTTATACTAAATACCTCTCCCTACTCAGGAAGATAAACAGGATAAATAAATTAAGCAAATGGCTTCACAAAGAAAGCTGGCCTAGTATTTTGTCAAAAGCCTTAATCAAACATAGACAAACCTTCATTTTTTTTTTCTATTTTTATACATGAACCAACAAATATTTTAGGGAAAAAAATGATCTAGTACATACAGTTTTGGATGGATGGGAATATTTTAAGAGCGAAATCAGAAAACCCATGTGATGGTTATTTTTGTGTTAAGTTGACTGGGCAAAAGGGTACCCAGGTAGCTGATAAATGTTTCTGGATGAGATTAGCACTTGCGTCAGTAGACTGAGTAAAGAAGACCCACCCTCACCAATGTGGTTAAGCATCATCCAATCCTTGAGGGCTTTAAAGGAACAAAGTGGGGAGGAAGGGCAAGTTCCCTCTCTCTCATCTTGAGCTTGGACATCCATGTTTCCTGCCCTCAGACATCAGAGCTCTGGGTTCTCGGACCCTCAAACTCTGGAACTTTCACCAGCATCCCTCTGGTTTTTAGCTATTGGCCTCAGATTCTGAGTAACACTAGCAACTCCTCTAGTCCTTGGTCCTACTAACTTTTACTGAATTATACCACCAGCTTTCCTGGTTCTTTAGCTTGCAGACAACAGGTTATGGGACTTCTCAGTCTCCATAACTGTGTGAGCCAATTCCTATTATATTTCTTATATATGTTCATATATATTCTAATGGTTCTATTTCTCTGGAGAACGCTGACTAATGCAACCCATAAGAATTTTTTTAACTTGTTTTATTTTTAAACAGGGCCTGAGGGAAGATTTCTGACTAAAATAAGTTAGCTAAAATGTAAACTGTCATTAGTGTTCAGGATATAAGCCAATAGTCTTCAACATAAGAATCAACCAACAAGGTCGAGAGCAACAAGATATAAGAAAAGAATACTTTGGAGGACACTTAGCTGGCATTGTCTTTTATATGCTGCTCACAGAGTAGATTTAATGGAAATGAATATTTTCCCTTAATTGCATGAGTTTAAAACAACCTCTTAAGTATAGCTCTTAGGCAATTTGTACAAAGATATTAAAATACCATTTGTCAATGGCCTGAACTCACCTCTTTATACCGAATACCCAGTATAATGGGTACTAATATTTCCTGTTTTAGATGTAATGATAGCATCAACCCTTTATTAAGCAAGTACTATGTGACAGGTAGTATGTCATGAACTTTACCAATACAATTGTCCTCACAATGAGCCTGTAAAGAAAGTATGATTATGTCCATTTGACAGATGTGAAAACTGAGTTTCTAAAAGCTAAATGACCTGTCCAAAGCTCTACTCTAAGAACTGGATAGCTGTGATGATAGATGGAGACTAGACTTGGGGTGGTGAACACACAATACAATATATACACAATATAATATACAGATGATGCATTATAGAATTATACACCTGAGACCCATATAATTTTATTATCCAATGTCACCCCAATACATTCAATTAAAATAAAAAGAGCTAAGTTGCTGGGGTTTACTCCTGGATCTGTCTGGCTTCAAACCCCCTATTCTTTATTACCATCAATAGCCATGGACTTCAGATTAAAATGATCATTTAACTACATTTATATGGGATTGTTCTAGAACATATTACGTATAAAATTTTTTCACTTTTTTTGTCAATGGTTTTATTTCCTTGCCATGTAATTAGCTTTATAAGTTACAAAAGTAATGCTTACTTGCTTTTTATTTTATTTTATTTTATTTTATTTTTTTCTGTATTTTTCTGAAGCCGGAAACGGGGAGAGACAGATAGACTCCCGCATGCGCCCGACCGGGATCCACCCGGCACACCCACCAGGGGGCGACGCTCTGCCCACCAGGGGGTGATACTCTGCCCCTCCAGGGCGTCGCTCTGTTGAAACCAGAGCCACTCTAGCACCTGGGGCAGAGGCCAAGGAGCCATCCCCAGCGCCCGGGCCATCTTTGCTCCAGTGGAGCCTTGGCTGCGGGAGGGGAAGAGAGAGACAGAGAGGAAGGAGAGGGGGAGGGGTGGAGAAGCAGATGGACACTTCTCCTGTGTGCCCTGGCCAGGAATCGAACCCGGGACTTCTGCACACCAGGCCGACGCTCTACCACTGAGCCAACCGGCCAGGGCCGCTTACTTGCTTTTTAAAAAAGGATCAAATCATAAAACAGATATGGTTAAAAGTAAAACTTTCCCCATCCTCATCCCATACCCTTCCTAGAGATGATCACTGTTGAAATTCTTGCAGAGTCCTTTCCAGAAAACTTCTGTCTATATTTGAACACATACACACATTGTTTTTCCTTAGCTGAATACATATTTTGAATAATGTTCTGCACCTTTCTTTTTTCACTTAACATATCTTGCACATCATTCTACACAAGCATATATAGTTTTATATTTTTGTTTTAATAGCTACATATATTGACATTCCATTGAGTGGATGTACATCATTTGAGTATATCATTCAGTAATCCCTACTAGGGTTTTTTGTTTGTTTGTTGTACTGCAAACAATATTTCAACGATTAGTCCTATATGAGAATCTTTGCACACTTACATGAGTTTATCTGTCAAATTGAATTAGGTGCTTGAAAATCAAGATTACACTCTAAAAACAAGTGTGAACTTTGGTTATAATAAGTAATGGGGCATATATTTCAGAGCCCTAAGAGACCCAGAAACCAGTTAAAAAGAGTTATTATGTAGCATCTTTATTTCTACTCAAAGCAACATTATTTGATGTTCAGCTATTACCACATTGGCTTCAGTCCATTGCTGGTGAGCAGAATTGATTGAAATATCTGAACTGTCTGGGCTCATCACGTTTTATCAAAATGACCAGGGAGTGTTTGCATATAAGTGAGTGACATCTTCAAAGGGCAAGTAGGTTTTAACTTTTTAAATTACCTTTTTTTAAGGGAGAAGTCATTGTGGTTTCCCAAACCCCTCATGCTAATTTGTTAAAATAATATTAAACAGTGTGCTGGATCAGTTTCTTCAACAAAGATTTCCCAAAAACTGTGCAATCATTCCATGTTCAATCTGTGGCAATCATGAGAAGCTGTTCTTTCTGAGAAAGGGGCATGCCAAGATTGATATGACTTAGTTGTGCACAATTGTTATCTCATAATTTGCTATTTCTCTTTTTCTCAAGAGATCATTAATTATATGGAGCATGTTAAAAGGAACATTTTACTAAGGATTTATTGAAATTGAAGGTACATTCTTATAGAAAATGCTGACTTAAATGATATGCCTTTTAAATTTTGATATATATTGTCAAAATGCCCCCTAAAAAGTTGTTTAAGTGTATATTCCTACAAGCTTTATTATCTTGAACCCACCCCTCTCCACACACATATTCTCCTCCTGTAAATTACTAATGCTCTAATTATGAAAAATATACTTTACAAAATAGAATATTTTTGCATTGTTTTTTAATTGTATTCTTAAATTGCAAATGAGTTTTAGTATTACATAGTTCTTTTACTTATGAGGTGCCCTTCTAAGAATTTCTTTTAAGCATCTCAATTTATAATGACTCTACCTCTGATTTCTAGATGCTGTGGCAATATGATTTATGAGTATATATTATTACTGTGTGTAAAAATTTTAAAGTTTATTTGTTATTCATTTTACAGTTATGTCATATATTTATCTTTAAGAAATATCTTATGTGATGACCAAAAAGGGGGTTAGATATTGTAACAGATTGTCTGAAAAGAAAACTGTTCGACCTATCAAGCAGTGAAGACTGTTTCCCCTCCTCTTGACTTCAGTTGGTTTTGTGACTCGCTATAATCTATAGAATGTGATGGAAGCCATGTTGGGCAAGTTCTAGACCCATTCCTTCAGAGGTACGGCAGCTTCTGCTTTTACTTGTTTATGGAGTGAAACAAGAGTTGAACTATAATGTAATATAAAGAGAGATCCAACCAACTCCCAACCATTCCAGTCACCCAGTTGAAGTGCCCAAAATGTAGGTGAAGCCATCTTGGGCATTCCAGGTCACATGATGCTTTCAGCTGATTGCAATCACATGAAGGATCCTAGTCAAGACTGTGGGAAGAGGAGGAACCAACTGAGCCCAGGTAACTCTCAGAATCATGAATATAAAATAGATAATTGAGCATTAAGGTAGGACCTAAATAGTACCTAAACAGAAAATCATGTGAAATCTAAAACAAAAACCAATTGTCAAGATGGGAAGCGCAATGTAGATGGATGAGGAAGGCCCCACACTAAGGGCGAGTACAAGAAACTCTTTTGAGTTAGGGTTCAATGACTGGAACCAGCATTCTAGACTTGTGCTTCCAAAAGAGCTTTCTGCAATGGTGGAAATGTACATCTGTGGCTATTGAGCACTTGAAATGTGACCTGTGCATCTGTGGAGCTGATTTTCAATTTTATTTCATTTTAATTAATTATATTTAATTTAAATAGCCCCATGTGGCTAGTGACTACCATATTAGACAGTACACCTATTACATTACATGGCAGACTTCACCATAATGAAGGGATAAAAGTTGTTAACTCACCCCAAAATTGTCTTTTCATCTGCTTCCTTCTCAGAGTTCTGAGAAGAACCTCATTCCTCAGGTCTTACCTGCTTAAGAGTCCTAGAGAGTTGCTTAGAATGACCATATATTGTGTCAACACCTCCATTTGGAGAACTAGAAGTCAGAATAAGTGGGTTCCCCTTTGTTGTGGTCTTCAAATAAATAGAGATGGGGCTTTAAAAAAATCTGTCTTTGCCTCTCATTCTATGTCTATGAAAGTCTTTAAGTTTAAAAAAAACTATTATAAATAAAAATAATTTTTTTTTTTTTTGAGCGTGAGAGGCAGGGAGAGAGAGAGACAGGAACATAGATCTGCTCCTGTATGTGCCCTGACCAGGGAATCAAACTGGCCACCTCTGCACTCCAGGGTGATGCTCCAACCAAGCTTTCCAGCCACGGTTTAATTATTTTTTTTTTAATTTGTTGATAGTGACAGAAAGAGAAAGGGAGAAAGGGGGTGGAGAGAAGCATCTATTTGTTGTTCTACTCAGTCATGCACTCATTGGTTGCTTCCTATATGTGCTCTGACAAGGGATTGAACCTGCAACCTTGTTGTTTCAAGACGATGCTCTTAACTGACTGAGCTAACCCGCCAGGGCCATAAAGGAAATTCCTAATAACTTTAATTAGGGTGTTGAAATTCAGACCCAAATTTATATATAGGTTGCTGTATTTCTCAAACTTCTTCCAATATAGAAATGTATTTTTGTATGTGGGTATGTGACCTCTATTAACCTCTTGCAACAGCAATAGGATACATTTTGGGAATATTTTTTTTAGAAAACTGTAGGAGAATTTTTATTAAACTGGGCTAAATGTCATAATGAAATATTGAACACTTCAACCATGAATACTACATAATAATTTTCCAAAATCAATTCCATTTCCTTAATTAGAAAATTAATCATTTGAGATTATTAAATAAATATGAAGTAAAATTAAAATGATCATTTTCATTTCCTTATAGGTTAATTTTTAAATATTTAACAAAAATAAAATAATACTCTTCTCAGAGAAAGCAAGCTAGTGGCTGAGATTTAATTTAATTATATGGTAGCTAACCCATAAAATTTTCAGACACTGTTTTTAACATTCTTACCTCCTGAAGGCAATATAGACATTCACATGAAAAAAATCATTTTTCTTCTATACCCACCTGGCAATGAGTCATGCTTTTCCAAGGAGTCATGGGCAAATAATTATTTCAAGGACTTTTTGCGAGAGAGAAATTCTTGCTTTCCTAGGAAACTAGAATTTGTTCTGCTTCCCTGTCTGATTGAATACCAGTGAAATTGGGAAAATGTATAATTTCTACTTCCTATGAGTCCTCAAAGGACTCATCGGCTTGTTCCAAATGGATTGTCAAATTAAGGTAAACCAGCAAATTATTCCAGTTTCTTAAAGGTTTGGTTAAAATGTGATGTCTCTTCTTCCCAAATTCTTATTCATGACATTTTATTGTTGACAGCAGTCCTCAAAGATCATCTTCCACCACGACCCTCAGGGGCCTGCATATTAGAATTGAGGGGAGTGAAAAGGGGGTGGTTCAAGGCCAGAGTCCTGGGCTCCACTCCAGACTAATCTCAGTGGGGGCAGGGGGAGCAAGCATAGATATGTTAAAGCCACTTGGGAGATTCTAATGACGATTACATGATTGAGCTAGTTCATCCTGCTCACTTCACAGACATGGCCACTGAGGGCCAGCTGCTAAGGACAGTGTTGCCGTTTTGTTTCTTATTTATGAGGCCGTGAGGACTGGAGCAGTCTGAGCAAGTGGTGATGTTTTCAGCTTGTACATGAGTCAGGGTTTACAGGGGTGTTTCTGAGGTCACCCAGGATGTGCAAGGGGACAGTGAGGGTAGGGGAGACTTATCTCCCACCTGAACAACTCCCTTCCCAGCTATTTGTATGTCGAGGTTCTTCATACAGGGATGGGCAAAAGTAGGTCAAAGAACTCTGAGCCACAGTATAGCAAGCCGACTGCAAGAACGTGTAAATAATGAAGGCTGGCAGTTTGAGCATTTACAAGATTGTACTTAAGTGCACTGTGACATTCTTTTGAGTTAATAAAGCTATTGTAACAATCATAGCCTACACATCTTTTTTCCATACAAGCGACTGTAAACCTACTTCTGTCTACCTGGTATTTGGTTTGAAGAGAGGGTTCCACCGGTAAAATATGCCAAGTCTGAAAAATTACTTTTCTAAAAATGTGAAAATTATGTGTCCATTTCTGAGATGTTTATCATAGCATTTGAGGTGCCAGACACGAGTTCTACTATTAATGAAATGTAAAAACACTTAAAAGAGTAAAGGAGTGTTTATTCATTTTTTTCTTCTTTTCCAAGAGGAGAGGAGGTAGAGAGACAAAAGACCAGGATCTACCCAGCAACCAGTGCTCTAACCACCTGGGGCCATGCTATTTTTAACACTTGAGGCAAAGGCTCCAGAAAGCCATCCTCAGAGCCCAGGGTCAATGTGCTTGAATCAATTGAGCCATGGCTTTTGGGGGAGAAAGATCGAGAGAGGGGAGAGAGGGAGGAGTGGAGAAGTAGATGGTATGCCCTGACTGGAAATCAAACCTGGGACATCCACACGCCAGACGGATGCCTTACCACTGAGCCAACCAGCCAGGGCCAGAGTGTTTATTCTTAAGTCACATTTTTCTCAAGTGTTTGATGAACTCTAAGGGATCTAGGCTCAAGTATTTGCACCCAGGAAAAATATGTGTAAGAGGTCAAGATCTTAGGCCATGAGTGCAAATTTTTTAAATGTATTTCATTTTCTGTAACTGACTTAATTTCTATTTTACATTCTATTACCTTGATATCTCATGTATCCTGCTTCTGACTATGGTTACGTTTAATATAGGGATTTAGGCAATTCCAAGTCAACAGGGAAGAACTCTGGTTCCTGGTCCTTGTCTGTCCTCAGGGAATCCTCTGAAATATCCTCTTTGCCACCTAGCCTTAGGTCAGAGGTACGTGAGGATTGTGTTTACTCCTAACCATGAAGTCTTGTAGGTCCAACTTTCTATCAAGGACTATTTTTCTAGTTCTTGGTCTCTTGGGAAAGCATTCTGTGGCTCCCCCAGCCCTCCTGGGTTTAGAGCAGTGGTCCCCAACCTTTTTTGGGCCATGGACCAGTTTAATGTCAGAAAATATTTTCACGGACCGGCCTTTAGGGCGGAATGGATAAATGTAACACGTGACTGAGACAAGCGTCAAGAGTGAGTCTTAGACAGATGTAACAGAGGGAATCTAGTCATTTTTAAAAAATAAAACATCGTTCAGACTTAAATATAAATAAAACGGAAATAATGTAAGTTATTTATTCTTTCTCTGCGGACCAGTACCAAATGGCGCTCTGGGGTTGGGGACCACTGGTTTAGAGGATCATGTGAAGGTATATCAGGTTCCTCTATACAGACATCTCTCCACCATTTCTACTCTATAGCTTCCCCACCACACTGCCCAGAGAGAGCCCATAGAGAGCTTGCTGCCTCTCCTAGCTTCACGTCGGAAGTGAAGTACAGTTCTTCTCTGCCACTGATTCCCTCCCAAGGCTTTCTCCAGGACCAGCCCCAGCTTTGGTGACCAAGGCACAGGGTCCCTCTCTGGAAAACATCAGTGTCTGTGGTTTTGATTCCTTTTTCTTACTGATATTATGGTTGAGAGTGTGAGTAAACTGTGTTGACCTGAGAACGTTTTTTTTTTTTCAAAACCATTCTTTTGTTCTGAAGTCTTCAGAATCCAGGCTCTTGCAAGTCAAAGCAAGATAGTTGTTTTTGCTGTGATTCCAAAGGCCTATTTTAAAACTCAAGCACAAAGTTTGCCTGCTTGTTCTCCCTTTCTCCTGTGTCTTCACTTCCCAGAAGCTGCCTCAGTGGCAGTGAACAGAGTCACAGAAGATAAAGAAAGAAGGCAGGAGGTGGGGGGTATCAGTTAATACATCAATATCATCTTTCTACACATGCATACTGGGGAAATATCCATCAGTTTCTGATCAATTTCTTTACCTCCCTTCTACATTCATCACTGTTTCATCCCTTTCTCCTTGTTGCATATATTCTCTAATCAGGATCAGCTACACAATTTAAGAGACTCAACACAACATAAAATGCAAGGCTGCTTGTTCAAGAGGTATTACTTATTTCAAGAAGGCTACAGGAGAACATTGAATCAAGCACAGGGCCCGTCTGAACACAGTGGCCCAGGGAAACGACACAGGTCGCACTCTTGAAGCTAGCCCCGTTTCTAACCTTTAAAGAATCGCTTTTCTTGGTTTTCATTAGGGTACTGTTTCTGTTATCAAAAGAAAATTCAGATAGCTTTGCAAGATATGACTATTTTTAGAGTGAGAACGAAACTGAGAGCAAGCAGATTTCAAATCCAAAATTCGCATGAAGTTTAAGGCATGATATTACGTGAGGGCCTTTAAGGTGAAAATGAGGACATTGTTTAATCTAATTTGAAGTGATTGATTATCACAATGGGGATTTCCAGACAACAGGAAATTGGTTCAAAATGATTATCTAATACCATTTTAGGAAGACAACTTAAGTTTTGTTTATGATTATAAGAGGCATTGACAAGAAATAACTGAATTTTCACTTATGTTCATGAAATAAGCTAGATTTAGTTTTGCTTAAATTGCTTTGTCTGCTCAGGGGATTATCAAAATAAGAAAATCTAAATGTTTAACAATAGAAATTCATAATATAAATGGCAGAATTTTCAGATGATAGGCAATTGTGCAGTTATATATAAACATGGAAAATTGTTATCATGATTTGGCGTACTGGAAAAGTAAATGTGGCTGTCCTGACCACTCCTGGTGGTAAAGGAACAGCCCCATCAATCCTCTTAGGGCAGGGAATTGGTTAAACCTTGTTTTGCCACATGACTCCTCCCTCCACATCGCTGATTGGCTCAGAGGGGAGTAATAGATCTAAGGGCACCTAATGAGCAGACTTGCCCCAACCTATTAACTGCAAGGGCTTGATGGAAAATGAGCTGACCGATGTTTGAAGTGTGGACTAAAAACCTGGAAAGTATGATAAAATACGTGTGAGAGCTCAGATAAAAGGCCGTAAGGTAGAGTTGAAGCTGGAGTAGCCGTTGTAGGAAGCAGTAAACTGAAAAGCTGGGAAGGCAGAAATTAAGAATCAGTAGAAAAATGGTTGGAAGCAGGGCAAAGAGACAGACAGAGAGCAGCCAGCGATACTGTCAGCAGAGCTCTGCAGTGAGGACTCCAGTGCCGAGGCCCAGATCTTGGTAGCTGCTTGGGACCCAGACCCACACGACAGCACATTCCCCAAAGGGCCCGTCTTAACTCAGTCCTTGCTCTGAGATTTCCAAGACAACTTCCTTGTCATTCTTAGTAAATCCTTTCAGTCCTTCCTTACATTGACTGGCCTTAGTGAGTTTCTAACTTGTAATTTTTAGGAGACTATGTAGACTTTGAGCCCAATTTTTTATTTTTAATGTGTGCTTACATGTATGTATGGATATAAAGTAGTCACAAATTTACCAACAATATTCTTAGATGTACCAGGATTCTGCGGCTTCTTTATTTTTCTATTAATTGATATAATCACCTAGAAGATATTTCTCACTGGGAGCCTGGGACAATTAGACTTGGCAATGTTCTAGTCTTTGTTGGCATAAATGTTTCCATCCAGTTTACACCTTCATTTAAAGCTCAACCCCTTAGGTGTTTGTTTGTTTGTTTGTTTTGAGTGAGAGAGAAAGAAACAGACAAGAAGAGAGAGATGAGAATCATCAATTCTTTGTTGCTACACTTTAGTTGTTCATTGATTGCTTTCTCATATGTACCTTGACCAGAGGCCTCCAGCTGAACCAGTGACCCCTTGCTCAAACCAGCAACCTTGCGCTCAAGCCAGCAACCTTGGGCTCAAGTCAGCGACCATGGGGTCATGTCTATGATGCCATGCTCAAGCCGGCAACCCCACGCTCAAGCTGGTGAGCCCACACTCAAGCCAGCGACCTCATGGTTTTGAACCTGGGTCCTTAGCATCTCAGGTCAATACTCTATCCACTGTGCCACCACCTAGTATGTACCCTCAGTTTTTAAAAGATATACCTGCATGCAGACAAAATAACATATTTATAAGACTATTCATTGCAGCATTCATTTACGGTTTATAATAACAATAATTAATCTATATACACCATAAGGAAAGAGTTAAATAAGTTATAAAGCATTCCTACAATGAAATAGTCTCCCACTCAGAAAAAGACCCAGAAGAATGAGTTCATTATATACTTATTGATATGGAAATCCCAGTGATATATTTTAAAAGGGAAAACAACCATCAAAATATTTATACTACCTTTGACTTAAGAAAAAGAAAAACTAAGATTAGAAATATATGTTCACATTTGCTAGCAAAAGCACTAAAAAACTCTGGAAAGATAAACAAAGAAGTAAATTTTAAAATGGTGGTTTTTAGGGAAGAATGCTATTGTGGGACTAGGACTGGGGTAGATGAGAAGAAGTAAGACATTTTTTCCATAAATCTCTGTATATTATTTCAATTTGTGAGCCACATAACTATATTACTGCAAAAATGAAGCATATTTTTAAAAAGCAATGACATTGACCACTTATGAGAGTGATTTTAATAGCATCTTTTGTGTGACGCTGGGTAAAATATTGGTCCATCAGATGTACCTCCATTCTCACTAAACAGTGTCTGGTTAAGGGTAGATTAAATCATCTCATGGCGGTGAACTGTGATTCTCTTCTGCCTAACTATGCTTCCCCTGATGGCATCTGCAGCTGAAGTTAGTGACTGGTGTCCTTTTTACTATCTGGTTTTCATTAATGTGGACAAGTAGTGCTACCAGGCTGGCCTGGTCTTACTTTAGAGCTTCTGATACTCAAGACCTCTTGGGTGTCTCTCATATGCTTCATTTGGCTCTGCTTTGCATCTGAGCCCACAGCCTCTGCTATCAGATCATTCTCCCTGGGCCTACTGACTTCCATGGAGCAATCTCCTGATTTGGTCCCCTCCCCTACCCCATTCCGCACTTTCAGGCACCCATTAGTCCAATCCACAGCACACAGGAATTTGAAGAGCTCTGGAAAGCTAAACTTCAGTCCTCCCTATATCTACCATGGAGAGAACTTCCAAGTTCACACTGATTTGGCCAACTCCCAGGTTGGTATATGGGAAACTCACCAAGCTATCTTTGCCAGAGACCCAGGTATGATTCTGGGCAAAAGTCCCTACCTTTGCATCATCCTTCCCCACCCCCCTCCCACACACAAACATGCAGCTTTTCTTACAGACTTGGTTTTGGCCCAGAGAGGGGAAGAAAGTCCCTCTTCCCACTACCTCAGCCACACCCACACCCCCCACTATCCAGATAATTGTCTCAGATCACATTTTATTTGTCTATTCAGATCCAGTCTAAGAAACCAATAAGTGGAGATAACTTATGTGGTTCTTCTATAACTATTTTTACTCAGGTCTCAAAATTCAGTCATTGATGTCCATCTATTTCAGGGGTCCCCAAACTACGGCCCGCGGGCCTCATGTGGCCCCCTGAGGCCATTTATCTGGCCCCTGCTGCACTTCCGGAAGGGGCACCTCTTTCATTGGTGATCAGTGAGAGAAGCATAGTTCCCATTGAAATACTGGTCAGTTGGTTGATTTAAATTTACTTGTTCTTTATTTTAAATATTGTATTTGTTCCCGTTTTGTTTTTTTACTTTAAAATAAGATATGTGCAGTGTGCATAGGGATTTGTTCATAGTTTTTTTTATAGTCCGGCCCTCCAACGGTCTGAGGGACAGTGAACTGGCCCCCTGTGTAAAAAGTTTGGGGACCCCTGATCTATTT
Source organism: Saccopteryx leptura (assembly GCF_036850995.1). NCBI lineage: Eukaryota > Metazoa > Chordata > Mammalia > Chiroptera > Emballonuridae > Saccopteryx > Saccopteryx leptura. Next base: position 62,787,034 of record NC_089511.1, on the reverse strand, counting down.
GGTCAAGAGAATGCCGACCTCTTTTCTTAGTAATAGCAGATGTTATTTAGGGCAAAAACACACTGAGAAAAATACCACCTTTCCCATCTCCCTTGTGCCACGAGCTCTCAGAACACTTCTCTCTCTTCCCTTCAGTGACGGCATGTTACCTAGGTAATTACGCTGAGCTCTACAGCACTTCCTGATGAACTTTAATTATTACCTACCTGAGAGGTAGGAAAACTCTAGTTGACCCATTACCTTAATTTAAACAAAGGGTTTAACCTGTTCTGGTAGTTTTAGAGACTGCTGTAGGGAGTAAAAGAGACATTTTGGTGGTTATTTCCTTATTGACTGCAGACCCACTTAGTAAAAAGTGGTCTTAGGAAAGACACTAAAAAAAGTTTTATATTTAGTTTTGTAAAAAAAAAAAAAAAATTCTGTGGCAGTTCTCCACCAAAGTAATTTGAGTCCTGAAATTGTTTTCCCTTATGTTTCTTTAAAAATTCCACGTAACATGTTACACATATAAGACAAATTCCCTAGGCAACATGTGGAATTAACAGAGGTAAAAAGAACATCTTTTCAGGTGGTGGCACAAAACTCTGTTACCTTTCATTTGTGTAGAAAGCTCAGCCAAGTCCATTTATCATTATCAGGGATGATAAGTAATTTAGCCTCCTAAAGATTTTCACATTCTCTTTCCACATAATTCATAATGCATTTCTCAAAAAAAGCTGTGTCCAAAACCACATTCAATATGTTTCCCGACAACATACCGTCTATACTTTAAACTTACTGAGATCTAGTGAAGTATTACTGGAAGGCCAGGGGCGGAGGGGGGGGGGGGAATATCCACCTGGTTCTAGTTGCATAACAAAGCCTACATGCCAGGAACTCTTAGAGTCACAATTCTAAGAGCAGCCCTCCAAATGGGCAGTCCTGTCTCCACCACCCAAACAATGCTTGAATGGTTTAGCTCAGGGGTCCCCAAACTTTTTACACAGGGGGCCAGTTCACTGTCCCTCAGACCATTGGAGGGCCAGACTATAAAAAATACTATGAACAAATCCCTATGCACACTGCACAGATCTTAAAGTAAAAAAAACAAAACGGGAACAAATACAATATTTAAAATAAAGAACAAGTAAATTTAAATCAACCAACTGACCAGTATTTCAATGGGAACTATGCTTCTCTCACTGACCACCAATGAAAGAGGTGCCCCTTCCGAAAGCGCGGCGGGGGCCGGATAAATGGCCTCAGCGGGCTGTAGTTTGGGGACCCCTGGTTTAGCTCATCCTAACTAGGGAAGCCTTGTGCATATTGAATGATACTGATGGCAAAGAATTCTGCCCAAAATAGTCTGCAACATAGGTATGAGGCTGGCCTAAAGTATCCAACTTAAGAAACTCAGTATTCATTTCTGTGACTTTCCCAACATAAAAATTTTAAGACAGTGTTAAATTGCTTGCAATATTCTCCTCCTGTGACAGTGCCCAGAAGTGTATTACTCTTTCTTAACACTTTTAAATAATAAACCAGATCCTGAAGTGGCCATGTTAAACCATTGGGTGCAAGGTGGATACTAGACTTATTGGAGGGATCACTTCGTAAGTTAGATAAATGTCTCACAACTATGTGGTACACCTAAAATTAATATACTATTGAATATCAACTGTAATTGAAAAATATTTTAAATAATATAAGTAAATAAATAAAACATGGCTTCGAATTATTTGACACTCCTCCCATTGAGAGGTGGAGTATCAGCTCTTCCTCTTGAATCTTGACTGGCCTGTGACAGCTTCCACTAAAAGAGTGTGGCAGGTCTGACCAGGAGGTGGCGCAGTGGATAGAGTGTCGGACTGGGATGCAGAAGGACCCAGGTTCGAGACCCCGAGGTCGCCAGCTTGCGTGCAGACTCATCTGGTTTGAGCAAAAGCTCACCAGCTTGGACCCAAGGTCGCTGGCTCAAGCAAGGGGTTACTTGGTCTGCTGAAGGCCCACGGTCAAGGCACATATGAGAAAGCAATCAGTGAACAACTAAGGTGTTGCAACGCGCAATGGAAAAACTAATGATTGATGCTTCTCATCTCTCTCCATTCCTGTCTGTCTGTCCCTGTCTATCCCTCTCTCTGACTCACTCTCTGTCTCTGTAAAAAATAAATAAATAAATAAATAAAAATTTTAAAAGAGTGTGGCAGAAGGGATGCTGTGTGATATCCCAGGTTATAAAGGACCACACAGCTTTTGCCTTGTTGGCTGGAATATACTTCTTAAAGCCACTATTTAGAAATCTGACTACTTTAAGTCTGCTATGCTAGAAAGGCCCGGGATAGGCACCCAGTTAACAGTCCAAGCTGAGCCCATGCTCCCACCCACCCACTCCTTCCAAGAGACAGACAAGGGATTGAAACTGACTTGGACCCTCCAGATAAGCCCATTTTCCAGCTGAATACCATTAAGCAAACAGAACAATCCCCCAAGCAAACTCTGCCTGATTCTGACTCACAAAATCACGAGATGCTATATATTTTAACCACCAACTTTTTGGGAGTTCCTATTATAGTGACAGGTAACCAGAGCACTTACCTCCTAAGTTATGTCATCATTGATCAGCAAGCCACTATTAAGAAGCATATGTCTATTTGATAGACAGGAAACAAAGTCACACGGCATTGCAGGGCTAGAGCTTGACTCCAGCTGTTATTAAGACCTGTGTGTTCTTTCCTCACTGTGACATCTTTTCATGTTGATAATAAAATTTTCAGACTAGAATATCAAAAATAACTGAGTTCATTGGCTTCTGAATTGTGTTCTCTGGGGCCTTAGGGTTTCACAGAAGCTGACTGAAGCCTCATCCTGGGAGAGGAAGCAATAAGGGTAGGATCACCAAGCCAAGGATGGGGTAGCCCTGCTTCAAAGCACATTTCGTTTCTTTTTATGTATGTATGTATTTAGAAACTAAATTCAAATAAAATTTGTTCTGCTTTTGGTAACTGTATAAAGCACATTGATATTCCACTTACGATACCTTTTGACAAAAAAATGTTTCATTACTAAAACTAACAGAAATGTTTTCAAAGTAGTAATCTCATCCAAAGACCTCATTTGAAAATTAAAAAGCTGCATCCTGAAAAACATAACATCTTGCCCAGCTTTATACCTAGTTATTGGCCAATCAAGTTCCATGATTTCTATTACAGGATCTTACCATGTTTATACAATTAGCCCGTGTCATGCATTATCAGCAAGACCCAAGATTGAGATGAGTTAAGTTATGCAATCAACGTTTACTGAACACCTGCCAGGTACCAGTTCCCAGACCAGATCCTGGTGATGTGTCATTGAACATGATGGGCATGGTCATTACTCTCATCAGGGTTACCATTCAATAAGAAGTAAGTACCAACTAGTAATCCATGGGACTCTTTTCTACAAGTGGCTTTGCTCCTGTCTCCTTCTTATTCATAACAAAAACTATTATTAACAAAAGAAAAATTAGAAATCATATGATTCTGTTTCTTGCTGAGGACAAATGTTAAACTGTAACAGAGGAAAAGGAAGGCAACATGGAACTCTACTAATCTAGGAATAGGAATAATTAGGTCTCAGTTAAGTAGAGTAGGGTCACGTGGATAAGAGCACAAGGCAAGATAGACTTTTTAAATTGTTATAAAATTGTTCAGATGAGTTTTCAAGAAGTTTTCCCACTTCTTTGTTTTGTTCATTTAGTTTTGTTTGAGAACACTCCTTAATTATTCCAAGAATTTGCTTAAGAATCTCATGTTTCAGGTAGCATTCATATGACATGCTTTATAAAGATCAAACTAAACACAGGTAGGAATGTGAGGTAGTTTTGAAAAAGTAATAGGCCACTTAAGAGGGTGTGTTGATGTTGAGTGATTTCTGAGCATCTACAGGTATAGAGATAACAAATCAAAATATCTCTTTATTCAGTCAAAAAAATCCATGTCTTCAGGCAAAACCAATTGTAGAACTTGTGAACCAAATAACTCTTTTTTTAAAAAAAGATTTTATTTATTCATTTTAGAAAAGGGAGAGAAAGAGAGAGAGAGAGAGAGAGAGAGAGAGAAGGGGGAGGAGAAAGATGCATCAACTTCCATATGTGCCTTGACCAGGCAAGCGCAGGTTTTGAACCAGCGACCTCAGTGTTCCAGGTGCACCACCACAGGTCAGGTCCAAATAACTTTTAATGACTGAGTTAATACCATGGAGTATTTATTTTAAAGGTGCAAAAGAGATATTTTAAACTTTCTGTTTTGATTGAAATTTAAATATGTAAAGGTTCTGCTTAAATACATGAGAAAGGCTAACTGTAGCAATGATCTCTCCACTCATTGTCTTCCTTGAAAGACTACAGTTTTGTCAAAGATCATCTTAAACTCATCCATAAATACTTTACTTTGCATGGTTCATAATTTAAACCCCAAAATGTTGTTCTTTATTAATAAAGTTCATTTATTCCCCATTGTCATCATGGAGTAGTATGTTACATACATAATACTTACATATATTTTATCTATTTTCCCAATCAGAAATGAACACTTTGTGAGTGTACTCTGTATCTTCAAGCTTTATATTGTCAATCTCCTCATGCAAAAACCCAACTCAAAGACAGTAGTCTGTAAATGTTTGTTGAGAGACCAAATAATATATAGTCTTTTGTAGTATTTTGCTTACATTAAAATACTGTTTTTAATTTTTTTATTGGCCCTGGCCAGTTGGTTCACTAGATAGAGCATCAGCTGGGCATTTAGATGTCCCAGGTTTGATTCGCAGTCAAGGCACACAAGAGAAGCAACCATCTGCGTCTCTCCCCCTCCCTCTCCCCTTTCTCTCCCTTTTCCCCTCCCACAGCCAGTGGCTCAATTGGTTCTAGCCAATCCTCAGGTCCCAGGCACTGAGGATAGCTCGATTGATTCGAGCATCGGCTCTAGATGGGTTTTGCCAGCTGGATCCTAGTCCGGTGCATATGAGGAAGTCCGTCTCACTATCTCCCCTCATCTCACTTAAAAAAAAATTTATTAGGGTGACATTGGTTAATAAAATTGTATAGGTTTCATATGTACAATTCTATAATACATCATCTATTTATTGCACTGTGTATTCACTACCCCAAGTCAAGTCTCCTTCCATCACCATTTCTCCCCCTTTACCCTCTTCTACCTTTCCCAGCCACCTTTCCCTCTTGCAATCCTCATACTGTTGTCTGTGTCTATGTGTTTTTTCTTTGCTTAAATTGATTAATTTTTATTTGTTTTTCACAATAACCTTATTAATGAAGATTGACTATGAAAACGCTTAGAATATTTGTCCCTTTTACAACCGTAGTATTGTTATGTGAGGGAACCAGAACTGCACTTTTCTGGCGGAATCCTGTCTCCTTTCCAACCCTGGGCACTACCTCCCATCATTGAAGGAGGAAATAAAAGCCTTTACCTTTTTGTTGTTATTCCAGCAAAATAAATGTGTTACTGTAGGTTATTTCACTCATTTATGTATTCCCCAGCACTGTGCCCTTTTCATTTGCTTCACAATTCTCTACAATTTGTAATTCCCTATATATGTTTATTTGATATTTGTTTTCTCTCTCTCCTACCAGACTATAAGTCCCACATGGGCAGGGAGCATGTCAATTTAATTACCCAGAGCCCAGCACAGTGCCTCAAGCATTGTAGGCATTCAAGAAAATGTGTTGGATGCTCACTGAATGTTCCAGAATATGTTTCATTCTGCCTTTAATCCTTGAGCTTTGATAATGTTAGAAAGCATGCTGACTCAAAGGTATGTAACGTTAAGTATTAGCTTGTTGTCTCATTCTGATGTTATTTCCAATACAATTTGACATTGTTATCCATGATTGACTTCCTACATAGGAAAAATAAAGTGTAGAATCCTTCTTATTACTTGTTAGGTGCTTCTTTTAGTTGTTTTAAACTTCTTTTGTAATTTTGAAAGTAATACATGCACTTGATACAAAATTCAAAAAATATATATATAACTCTTCCAGTCCCATTTCCAAAAAAAGCCTTTTTTTCAGTTCCTTACAAATCTTTTCAGGAGAGTTTTATTCATTTACTCCTGTGTGTGGAGTAATGTGATGTAATTTATTATTCAAACCAATACACTTTTTTTTTTTTTTTTGTATTTTTCCGAAGCTGGAAACGGGGAGAGACAGTCAGACAGACTCCCGCATGCGCCCGACCGGGATCCACCCGGCACGCCCACCAGGGGCGATGCTCTGCCCACCAGGGGGCAATGCTCTGCCCCTCCGGGGCGTCGCTCTGCCGTGACCAGAGCCACTCCAGCGCCTGGGGCAGAGGCCAAGGAGCCATCCCCAGCGCCCGGGCCATCCTCGCTCCAATGGAGCCTTGGCTGCGGGAGGGGAAGAGAGAGACAGAGAGGAAGGAGGGGGGGGTGGAGAAGCAAATGGGCGCTTCTCCTATGTGCCCTGGCCGGGAATCGAACCCGGGTCCCCCGCACGCCAGGCCGACGCTCTACCTCTGAGCCAACCGGCCAGGGCCCCAATACACTTTTGAAGACAAAAAAGATACTGTTAATAATTATGCAGGGACAGCAAGCATAAACCAGGAATGTCTTTTCTATATGGTCATCAAACCTGGAAGTGTTACCCAAGCTTTCTTAGGATGCATCATGATCATGACCACTGTTAAAGACCTAGATTAATGAACTGTCCAGCTGCTCTGTCCTTATGCTTTAGAAGTTAGTTTATGATAAAACTTTTACTAGTCCCCAGGAAAATAAGAGTAATTAATACTCAATTATGAGATTTTTATAAATATAAACTCATCCAATTTAAAAAATTGTATCATATTCTGAAGTTACGCCCTTTCTACTCTGGTAATTAAATGCCATTCCAAGGGTGTAAGGGCCATTGTTTCCCTCTTTTATTTTTCAGTGATTGTTGCAGTTTCAAATTCAGTTACAAGAAACAATAACACACTAAAATAGGTCTAACAAAAAGTTTGGAAGTAGGTAGTCATGGGTTGCTACAAACATTCAGTTGTATCATTGAAGATCCAAGCTCCTTCTTTAACCACTATTCTTAGCATGATACCTTTTCACTTCATAGCAACAAGACAGCTGCTGAAATTCCACGCATCACATTCAAGTTCCAGGCAGAAAAGGCAAAGGATGAAGGCCTTGTATTCATAATGCTGTGTTGTAAAAATTGGGCCAGAGAAGTCCTTCCCTCTAGATGTACTGATACATTTCAATAGAGTAAATGAGGCTGCCTAACAACCTATAGACAAATTACTGACCTGATCAAGACAGCTACATTTTTTTTAAGTGAGAGGAGGGGAGACAGAGAGATAGACTCCTGCATGTGCCCCCACCAGGATCTACCCGATAACCTCCATCTGGGGCCGATGCTTAAATCAACCTAGCCATCCTCAGCACCTGAGGCTGATGCTCGAACCAGTGGAAATACTGGCTGCGAGAGGGAAAGAGAGAAAGAAGGGGGAGAGAGGAAGGGGAAGAGAAGCAGATGATCACTTCTCATGTGCGCCCTAACTGGGCTTGAACCCGGGACATCCGCACACCGGGCTGATGTTCTATCCACTGAGTCAAACAGCCAGGGCTTACATAGCTTTATCAAAACAAATTCCAGATTACATCATGCTTCTGCTCACACTTCAAGTGGTTTCTCTACTGTGCTCAGGGTAAAAACCAAAGTGTACTCAACCTCACACCATCTGACCTCCCTGCTGTATTTTATGTCTGATTGGCTCCTATTCTTCCCCTCATTCACTCTGTTTTGAACACACTGGCTCTTTGGTATTCTTTGACTATACCCAGCACACCTCCTCCTCAAGGCCTCTGTGTCTTCTGCCTCCAGATACCAGTGTGACTCACCCTTCTTATTGAGGTCATCTGTAATCAGTGATGTAAAGGGCAGTAATAACCATCCTCCATCTCAAACAATCTCTCTCTCTCTCTCTCTCTCTCTTTCTCTCTCTCATCTTGCTTGTTTTTCCTCCCTAGCCCACCATCTGCAGTACTCTATTTGCTGATGTATTTAGTTATTGTCTCCTCACACTAGAATATAAGCTCCTTGAAGGTAGGAGATTTATATGTTTTGTTCACTGCTGTACCCTTAATGCTTAAAAATGTGCCTGGTTCACAGTGGGTGCTCAATTAACACTGAATGAATGAATGATGAATTAAGTGAACGACCACAGTGGTCTAGGCCCTCACAATTTACCCTGAGGCCTGAAGTAGAAGCCTGTCTTTCTTAAGATCAAAGGATCTCCCCTCTCTGACTGAGCAAGTCTGACTAGTAGTGGGGTAGAAAAGGCAGGTAAAAGGCAATGTTTGCCAGTGTCCTTAATTGGGAAACTGAAACATTGAAACCTTTCTGTTGGTGCCACTCAATTTAAAAAACAAACAAACCAAATTATAGTATTTAGAAACCTCTTTGGCCACCAACAGGTTTACCTCCCTATCTTTTCTTCCTTGCCCTGTCCCTTCAGTAGGGCCAATGACCTTGGTCCTCTCCCCTTCGGAATTGGACGGCTTTCTCTGCATTGACTCCTGACAGCCTTCATTACCTGTTGGGCAGCTCCTTCTCCATATCTCAATTCTCTCTACTGTGGAAAAGGGAACTCAAATATATAAAACAATCTTCTCTACGTCTTAAATGTAAATTCCTAAGAAGCAAGCCATCAATAAATTATATTAACTACATCAGTCCAGTCGAATAAAATATATATTAGGGGGCATGTGTATAAAATGTTTAGTACTGAAATAACTTTCAAATATTTAAATAGAACTCATAAAAGACAAATTCTCACTCTACTACTGATATGAATCAAGATTTCAGTCCGTGATCTGCCATTGCCATTGGAAATGTAATTAGATTATAAATAACACATTCCAAGTTGGTCTTTTAACTCTTAAAAATTCTTTTCTGCCTCTAAGCTTTATTCCTCAGCCTCCACTTCTCCTTGGGTTGTTAAAAGCGTACAAAGAGTTCACCTCTATTATTAGCCTAAAATTGTTTTTTTTTTTTAACAAAATGGCGATAAAATGCCAAGCAATTAGCAGCATTCTGTGTGATTCTGTATTGCACAGTTTGGGAGTGGATGTATCCACAATGTGGAAAACAGTCAGTGGGGCTGTGGGTGGGAGGCAGGAAAGGAGGACAGATTCCCCTGTCCCTGACGTACACGGAACATCTGTTCCTTATATTAAATGGAAAATCAGACTCACCACAGCATGATAAACCAACTTCTAAGGTATAATTGAGTAGTTAATGCTCTGTAAAAATAATTTTCTCTTGGCAAGTGGGACTTTAGTTTTGAATTTTTGTGTAAGATTAAATTATCTCTTATCTCCATTTCAACCCTGGATTCCAAAATAGACCTAAAAGTGTTTTGTACTTTTTTGGTCTTAGGATAATAAATAAAGGTAATGGTGCTCTATTCTCCATCTGCATGCTCTGTTCCCTGGGTGTACATATGTATTTATGGACATATGTGGTAGACATATGTTCATTAACCCGTAGGAGTAACACCCTGGCCTCTTTGCTATCCTTTCAGTATACCCAGCATGGACACATATACTGTATCACAGACAAATGCTACGTACTGTATTAGAGAATCAAAACAGGTCAATTTGAGAGCTACTTTAGATTGGGTGTTAGGGAGCCACCTCTAAAGAAGTGGCATTTAAGATGAAAGCTAAATGGCAAGAGGGAGCCAGCTGGGGAAAGGTCAGGGAGCTCTCTACTCCAGGAAGAGGGAACACCTAGGCCAAAGAATCCAAGGGAAAATAAGTGACTTAAAGAACAGGAAAGTCAATAGCAAAAGCACAAAGGAAGAGGAAGATGATGTTGAAGAGGTGGGCAGGGCCAGGACTGTGTAAGCTAAGATAAGAAATTTGGATTGTATTCTACTCATTTCTATATAAGATTCATTGTAGGAATATACTTTTATTTTATTCATTCATTCAATTGTTGATGAGCATTGAGTTATTTCCAGTGCTATAACAAAGGGTTGTATAATGGAAGAGTGTGCACACCTCTCTAACTCCTTTGGATACATATAACTCCAAAATCCCTAATCATGCCATGTTTAGACATTAAAAAAAAAATCTAGGGTTCAAAAACATGTTTCTCCATTTTAAAATTCATGTGTTCCTTCTTAAAATTTGGAGGAAAAACTATAAAGAAGAAAATCACCAGTTTCCTACCACCCAGATATGCTGCATACCTTGCCTTTGCCTCTTCAAACCCTAGCTCCAGCTCTCTCCCCCTGCTTCTCCCTGGACCGTCTTGCATTCTGGCTTCCTATTAAATCTGGTCAATGAGAGGCACTAGCAAGAGATGGGAAGGGTGGAAGAGAAAGACCTCGGGCCATTTATTCTTCTTGTTCTTGTCCTGTTAGATCTCCATAGATGGCTGTATCTCTTTAGAGGGTCTCAGTTCCTATCAGATAGCCCTTTCCATACAACCACTCTCTGGGTTCTGATGACTACTTTCTTTAAAGCCTGCCCAAGCCTTTGTGAATAGTCCCTTTATTAAATGTTCCTCGAGGTACCTATCTAAATGTGCCAACCATATTCTGTCAAAGTCTGACTGATAGACCAGAGGTAACATTTTCTATATCTCTCTTTCTTCCTTTCTGCCGATCTTCCTTTCTTCCTGTCTTCTTTCCTTCCTTCCTTCCTTCCTTCCTTCCTTCCTTCCTTCCTTCCTTCCTTCCTTCCTTCCTTCCTTCCTTCCTTCCTTCTTTCTCCCTCTCTTCCTTCCTTCCTTCCTTACCTTTTTTCTTTCTTTTTGGAAATTAAATTTAATGGAGTGACATTGATCAATAAGAGTCCATAGGTTTCAGGTGAACATCTTCATAACATTTGAATTATTGATTGTTTTGTGTGCCCATCACTGAAAGTCAAAGCATTTTCCCTCTTTAGTCCCCTACCCCTGGTAATCCCTTCACTCTTAACAACCATCTTTCCTCGGAAATAAGACAGTGTCTTGTATTAATTTTTGCTCCTAAAGGTCTTATTCTCAGGGGATGTCTTATTTTTTCATGAACAAGAATTCACATTTATTGTTGAACAAAAAATCGACATTTATTAATATACTGTAGCCATGTCATCACAAACATCAGCATAACCAGCCAAACTCTGAATTCCATCAAGACTTTCTTGTGACTCTATTTCCATGTACAACAATCTACCCTGTTGCTGCAAAAATAAGACAGTGTCTTATATTAATTTTTGCTCCTAAAGATGCGCTAGGTCTTATTTTCAGGGAGGTCTTATATTTCTAAGCTTGAAAAAACTGCACTATGTCTTATTTTCAGGGAAACAGGGTATGTCCATAAGTCTCAGTTTTATATCCCACCTATGTGTGAAATCATATAATTCTTATTTCCAATATATTTCCAGTAACTAACATTTATAGTTTGGATCATGCTTTTCTCAATTAATATTGCATTTTTCCATATTATTAACTATTATTTTAAACTATTACTTGCACCGTAATATTTATTCCATTCATGACTTAAGCGTTCAGTGATTATTGAACACACAGACTATTTCTAATTTGTTGCAATCATAAATAACTACGATGAGTAATATCCTTATCTGTAATCTGACTTGTCTGTTTAAAAAGATTTTTTCTTTACTCTGAGGTTATAAAAATATTCTCCTATATTACTATCTAAAGCTTTATTGGCTTGTTTTTCATATTTAGATCGACAATGTAACTGTAGTGGATTTTTCTTCCACATAATACCCTAGCTGTCCCAGCACCATTTATTTAAGTAACCACCCTTCCTCCATTGCTCTGCAATGCCACCTTTTTCATAAATTAAATGTCTATATATGTATACATTTATTTCTGTGCTTTAGAATGTTCCACTGGTCTATCTATTCTTATGCAAACACCATCTTGTTTCAATTAATGTGACTTCATAGTGAGTCTTGATATCTAGTTAGGTAAGCCTTTCTACCTAGTTGTTTTTCAAAATTGTTTAGGCTATTCTTTTATGCATTTTTCTAGGGGGATAGTGGTGCTAGAGGGTTTTCTGTTTTGTTTTTAATTTTATTTTGTAAATAAACATATAATAATGTTGACTTTTATTGATGGGTATAGTTTTATGAATTTCAACACAATTATAGACCCTTGTAACACCCCCCAAGTCAGGATGAGGAGAGCTCCTGGACCCCAAAGCTTTCTCATGCTATCCTTGACCCCTCACAATCACTGATTTGTTCTTTATTACTAGTTTTTCCTTTTTTTAAAAAGTCATATGTGTGTGTGTATATATATATATAATTTATATTTTTAAAGAAGAGCGAGAGAAGGGGCAGGAAGGGAGAGAGATGAGAAGTATTAACTCATGGTTACATCACTTTAGTTGTTCATTGATAGATTCTCAAACATGCCTTAATGGGGGGAGTGACCTCAAGCTGACCCAGTACTCTTTGCTCAAGCCAGCGACCTTGGGCTTCAAGCCAGTGACCTTTGGGTTCAAACCAGAGATCATGGGATCATTTCAATGATCCCATGCTCAAGTTGGTGAGCCTGTGCTCAAACTGGCAAGCCTGTGTTCAAGCCAGCGACCTCAGGTTTTCAAACCTGGATCCTCAGTGTCCCAGGCCAACGCACTATCCACTGCATCACCACTGGTCAGACTAAATAGAATTTTACAGTATGTAACCTTTTGAAACTGGCTTCTTTTACTCAGCACAGTGTCTTTGGTATTCATCCAAGTTGTTGTGGATATCAATAGTTTGTCCCTTTTTATTACTGAGTGGAAAGAATTCCATCGTGTGGATGTGCCTAAATTTGTTTACATATTCACCCTTTGGAAGACACTTGGATTATTTTTGGTTTTTGATGATTATAAAGAAAGCTACTATAAACATTTAGGTATGAGTTTTTGTATGAACACAGTGTTTCATTTCAATTAAGTAAATACCTAGGAATGGGATTCCTGTGTAATAAGTGTATGTTGAACTTTATAAGAAACTGCCAAACTGTTTTCCAGAGTGGTTATACCATTTTGCATTTCCATCAGCAATGTTTCTTTGAGAGTTCCAGTGGCAGAGAGCACTTGATATTGTTTTTTTTTAAAGCCATTCTAATAGTTTGAAGTGGTATCTCACTGTGGTTTTAACTGGCATTTCCCTAGTGATTAATCATGTTGAACATCTTTTTATGTGTATATTTGCCTTCTGTATATTCTCTATTGCAAAGGGCCTACTCAAGTCTCTTGCTCCTTTTTTAATTTAAGGACTTTTTTTTCTTATTTTTGAGTTTTTAAAATTCTTTATATATGCTGAATACATCTTTTTTTTTTGTAGGTTGTGTGATTTAAAAATATTATCTTCATCTATAACTTATCTCTTCATCCTCTTAACTGTGTCCCTGACAGAGCAAAATTTTTAATTTGAGAGAAAACTTGGATGCTGGTGGTGCTGCCAAACATGACTGAAGCCACGGTTATGGCAAAGTCCCTGAGATCCTCGAGATTGTGGTGCCAGGGATGCCTGTGGTAATAGTGGCAAATGTCAGTAAAAGGGGGCATGTGTAACCTGAAGTGGCCATCCTAGAAGTCTTGCCCTCCAAATGCAGCCCAAGCAAATGAACAGCAAGTAGCAGCAGCCAAGATGGTGAGTGAAGAACAAATTCGGTTCTTCGGAAGTTTATGGTGTGACAAATCTTAACAGAACTTCCTTCACTAAGTTGGAATTCAGAAGAGGGGAGATCCCTTTTGTTCAGAGTAGTAAATTAAAGTGAGCTCTTTAATCTCAATATGCATTAAATTACAGTATTTCTCTTTCCCCTGTCCTGGGTGTTCCACTCCACTGACTACAGCAAGTTGACTATCTAGTTAGTATGGTACAATACAAGAACACTTTGTCTTCCAAAATAATTACCTGAATTCATCTACAAAAATAACTTTCCAATAAAATGAAGTACAAATACCTGCTTTATATAAGCTGTGTGCCTGTTCATAGTTTCCTATGTCAGATTTCCAGAGAAAACCCATTATTCCTCCAAATGAGTTTTCTGATCACTTAAACAAATAGAGCATTCTGTTCCTCTCATTACTTGTCATAATGAATATTTTAAAATTAATGTATCATGCAGTTAATATGTATGACATTGTTGTTTTCTTATAAGTTTGCTGTCAAACTTTGAAATAAACAGGCTCATGGTAGCAGAATAGAGCTATAGGGTTTTGAATATTTTCAAAGCTCATTTCTATTCATATCATTCTAATTTCTGAAAGAATAACAGGACCATAATAAATGCTTCTATTCTTGAATATAATTCTTGAATCTAATAAAAAATACAGGATACTAAAAGTGCTATGCCTCAAATCTGAAATCTTTAACTATCTGTCCAACAAATATTAGGTTCTCTTTCATGTTCAGATGTTGATTTTAATAGACATTATAATTTTTCATTGCTGTTGATTGTTAAAGTAGTGACAAGAATGTGGAAAAAATAAGGAAATTCTATATTTCTACAGAGGAAGATATTTTCTAAGATGAAGTTCCAGATGTCTATAGAAATATGTCTATTCCGAGTTAATATGAACTTTAGGACACATTTCAGAATAATATAAGTTTAAAAGGGGATTATTTTGCAAAAGTACTTTGACAACATGACTAAAGTGAAGAGGAATAAATTTTTATTTATTAGACAAAAGATATTAAGAGATAAAGTAATGTGGGGTTTTTTTGTTTTGCTTTGTCCTGTTTTTGACAGAGACAGAGCGAGAGTCAGAGAGAGGGACAGATAGGGACAGACAGGAAGGGGGGGAGATGAGAAGCATCAAATTTTTATTGTGGCTTATTCATTGACTGGGGGCTACAGCAGAGCGAGTGACCCCTCGCTCAAGCCAGCACTTTAGGCTTCAAGCCAGTGACCTTTGTGGGCTCAAGCCAGTGACTATGGGGTCATATCTATGATCCCACACTCAAGCCAGTGACCCTGTGCTCAAGCTGGTGAGCCCACACTCAAACCAGCAACCTTGAGGTTTTGAACCTGGGTCTTCTGCATCCCAGTCCAACGTTCTATCCATTGCACCACCTCCTGGTCAGGCTGCTTGTTTTTTTTTTGTTTGTTTGTTTTTTTTAAAGAATAAATAGGTGCCAAGTTCAGGATGATCAGTAATATGACTCAGGTGTTCTTAACCTCTCATCAGAGGACCCCTCACAGAAATTTTCTTCCATCGCCTTTAATCTCCATAGATACTTTCTGTTGCCTTACTTTTTCCTCTTCACTTTCTGAACTTTCTGTATAATTTTAACTTTTCTGTACTATTCAGTGGAGTGTGCAATGGGGGCTCAGTAATTTCTATTTTCACAACAATTATAGTAAACATATTCCAGAATATGGGTATATGCTTGTGAATGGGTACTTGAAGTCTCAAAGAAAGGTCAATGACTGACCAAAATTAAGAACACTTTGTTTTTAAGCTTTTGTTATATCAGTTAGAGATATTGTAATAAGAAGTTATATTAGAATAATCAGATTTTAAATCCCTGAAGAATCTTGAAACGATCCTACCCTTTGTTTACTGATGAAAAAACAGAGATGCTAGAAAACTTGGCTGAGGCCACCAGCAGAATCAGAAGTAGCCTAGAATTAGCCAAATATGCTCCAAGAGTTCACCTGCCTCTTGATTTTGCTCATGGTGTTATCACCATTTCAACTTCCTAAAACTCATTGTCATTTTATGCACTCTTGGCAAGTTTTGGGCAAACTTTTATTTCACCCCTAGATTGGGTTAGATGCCTCTCTTCTGCCTTTCTTTTGCAAAATCGATTGGGTTAGATGCCTCTCTTCTGCCTTTCTTTTGCAAAATCGCAACACACAATACACATGGCACTTACTTGCTTTGCTGTAATCAGTGATTTCCCTCTATCTGCCTCAGTAGACTGGGAGGACAGATATTGCGAGTCTGAATTTCTATATCCTCAGCATCTACATGATGCCCAGAATATATATGGAGCTTAATTATGTGTCTTTAAAAGATTCAATCATTAGAATCAAAGTCTCCCTTTTTCAAGACTACATTTTTCACTGTATGTTCTATATTTAGGAAATATAAACATTTACTTATTTTTATTATTTCACTGAACATCTGGATTTTTGTTGTTGTTGTTGCTTGTTTTGTTTGTCTATATGGCAGAAATTGCTCAACTCTCAGGGTAGTTTGGGTAGGATTAACCTCATCCTTAGTGTTAGGGGTGCTCAGGAGACCTGATTACAATACTTCATGTCCTTGGCTGGAAATATATCTCCAAGGAAGGGTGCAGAACTCAAATCAAAGGAATCTGAAAAGACCACCTCTCTACTCTTGGAAGAAGTTCTCCTTAGGCTAAAAATGGTATCACTAAATTTGATGTTAGTTTGAACCTAATTGGGGCCACTACCTAATGGCCAAACGGGAGTCTAATATTGGGGAAAATAAAGATTTGATTATATCCCTTAAGCTTCTGAATGTAGCCATGCCTGAAATCAGAAATATTAACTAGAATTACTTTGGCCACAAATAGCAAAACATTCTGTTAAAAGTAAGCATTTCTTTTCCTTATATAACAAAGAGTTCAGGGGTAGATTTTTTTTAATAAATAAATTTTTATTAATTTTAATGGGGTGACATCAATAAATCAGGGTACATATATTCAAAGAAAACATGTCCAGGTTACCTTGTCATTCAATTATGTTGCATACCCATCACCAAAGTCAGATTGTCCTCCGTCACCTTCTATCTAGTTTTCTTTGTGCCCTTCCCCTCCCTCTCCCCCTCTCCCTCCTCCCCTCCCCCCCCGTAACCACCACACTCCCGTCCATGTCTCTTAGTCTCATCCTTATGTCCCATCAATGTATGGAATCCTGCAGTTCCCAGTTTTTTCTGACCCACCCACTTCACTCCGTACAATTTTATCAAGATCCCACCATTTTGTTGTAAGTGATCCGATGTCATCATTTTCTAAGGCTGAACAGTGCACCACAGTGTACATGTGCCATATCCTCTCCATCCAGTCTTTTATTATTTTTTTTACAGTGATTAAAGTCTTTAAGCAAACTCTTAGCCAATACAGCAAGAATCCATAAAAGAGTAGTGTCCTCAACATGTTCATCAAGGCCAAGTTGGCACCATCACCATTCCAAATCCCTGCAAATGCAACCCAACCCCAGTTCAGTCTGTTAGGAGCTGTCACAAGGAGCAGGAGTCCAGGGAAAGTGAACATCCAGGAAAAGTCCACATGGCACTGAAATTGTTGTCACAATTCTATACTTTGCAGCTTCCATCCAAGTCCCAGTGACTTCTGCTTCTAGCTGGTAACGATTCAGGTAGACTGGAAAAGCCATCTGCAGCATGTGTGAAGATGGAGCTTCTGTTCTCCTCTTCCTGGAGAGATGAGACCAGGGTGCTTTTCCCTGGAGCTCTGTGACTGTGGCTTGGTAAAGAGAACCTTGGGATACACTAAGCTGGGTGGCAAGGGTAGATTCATAATAGAAGTTGGCAAAAGAGGGAAAGAGAGCTCTAAATTAGGAGTAGGTCCCAGCCTGAAATATGAGTGGGGCATTGAGGTAGGAGGGATAAAGGAAACACTATATAAAACAAAACAGCAGAAAATAGGACTATCAACACCCACAACAGAGATCTTTGAGGGAAGAATAAAAAACCTGACTATTCAGGCAAGACATAGTTAAGTGGCCCTTGTGCAAATGAGATCAGTTTACCTGCTTCTTGGAAGAAATACCCTAGGCTCATCCACAGTGTCGTAGATGGGGCTGATGGTCCTGAGCACCTTCAGCCTTCAGTGGCAAACCCCAGCTTTCTGGGCAAAGTTAGGTCATAGGTGGCTGGAGCAGGGCTGGAAGAGACTGAACCCTCCCTTAGAGGAGCAAGGGGGAAGCCTACCTTCCAGTGTCCCTGTTTCCTCACAGCAGAGGCATGTAAGTCTGGCAGGCTTTAGCTCAATGACCTTCCTTTCCACTATTGAAGCAGGACCCAGATGGCATCCTATGAGACCCCTTTGAGGCGTTGGAGTCTTTAAGGGCGTGTCCTAAAAGCTGGTAGTTCACCTGATCTCTATTGGGCTTTTTCTGCCTCTTGGTATCTTAAAGGCCATGCTCAGAAGATCTCACTGAGGGGTTTGAGGATCCCCATCCGCCTATATAAACTTTTTCCGTATATCTGGAGCTATTTGGAAAAAGACAAAACAGTGTTATTAGCTGGATCAAATAAAAGAAGGTAGGAGTTTGCAGGAGAAAAGGATTTGGTGTCTTCTGTTCATCAGCATTCAAAAGAAATTTAAGAGAGTAATGGCGCTGTAGGGAGCAATACCGATAAATCTCCCCCAAAACTCAACAAGATCTTCAACCAGAACCAGAAAAATCTATCCTTGGAGCCTCCAGATGTTCTGTAATACACCCAAAGGTATGGTCGAGCAAAAAATTGGCTAAATATATAATCAAACCCCGAAGGAAATAGGGAATAAGAAATACTCCGCCTTCCTCACTAACCTAAATAGGGCTACTTTCACTGGGAACTGAGAGTATGGGAACTAAGGCGGGCAAAGGGGGTGAATAGATCCAGGCCACGGCACAAACAGCTGAACCAGGCTGTGGCACGGAGATCCAAGCCGAGGAAAAACTGTGCCTGTGGCAACCCAGTCAATACAAGCTAGCACTCACGCCAAACCCACACAAAGAAAGACAATGGGGCAGCCATTTGCCCCGATCTCCTGGTCGGCGCACGCAGATAGTGGGCAAGAGATTCCTCTGAGAGCCCTGGGAGTGGGCACCTGTGTTACCCCACAGAGAGGCAGAGTCAGAGGCCTTTGTGTGGGCCTAAAAGCAGAATCTCGGGACTGCCCCAGTGCCCGGGAAAAGCCGCGCATAGGGAGGGAGCAAGAGCTAATTCCAAAACTGGATCTTTTCCGTGCGGGCGTGGGTCTCACTCAGAGTGTGAGACGGCTGGCCTGATATCCTGGTTGGCGCGCACGGAGAGTGGGCAATAGATTTCTCCTAGAGCCCTGGGAGTGGGCGCCCGTGTTACCCCACAGAGAGGCAGAGTCAGAGGCCTCTGTGTGGGCCAAAAGCAGAATCTCCGGGCCACCCCAGCACCATGAAAAAGCCGCACACGGGGAGGGAGCGAGAGCTAATTCCAACGCTGGAACTTTTCCGTGCGGGCGGGGTTCTCACTCGAAGTGAGAAGCGGCCTGCTCCATATTCTGGTCTGCACGTGCAGATACTGAGCGAGAGATTCCTCCAAGTGCCCAGGGAGTGAGTGTGCGCCGGTGTTACCAGACAGAGTGGCAGAGTCAGAGGTCTTTGTGTGGGCACAAGCCCCGCCTAATTATGCTAACAGCACTGACTGATTGAGCCTTACCCAGAGCCCTGTGCTGAGTGGGAATAGAGTGGGGATTTGCCAGCTCTTTGAGCCTCTTACTATCCAAGCAGAGGCAGCAGCAACCCCATAGCTGGATAATCAGGATACTAATTCAGGAAGGAAAGACTAGGAGAGAGGCTCCAGAAACACGGACTCTCTCAGTGTTGGAGCCTACAAATGCTAATGAGCCTTGACTGCCACGAGACTGAAGCCCAATATATGACATCGCCATAGAGACTTATCAACTGCAAACCTCCACCTGAGCGTGCCACAGGGGCAGAACCCAGGGTACAGAGTCACCGACCAGTAAGAGGGAGAGAAAAGAAAAAGCAAGAAGATAACCTCTCAAAATCAAGAATAATCCGCAGACTTTATAATCTATCCCATTTTATTATATTTGTTCATTTGTTTCTCTTATCTTCATGTCTTGATTATTTTTTTCCTCTTCCAATTTGGTTGTTTAATTCTCTGCTGGTCTTACTCTCTCCTCTCCTTGAACTACACTACCCATAAGTGTTAAATCTCCCATTATCTTTTCTTTCTTCTTCCTTTCTCTCTATGAGGGTTGCACTCCAAAACCCTTAACTCTCTCTCTCTCTCCTTTTTTTCTTTTTTCTTCTTTTAGTGGTTCCCTCTTTTTTCTCTCTCTCTTTCTTTTCTCCCTCTATATTAGTTTCTTCCTTTCTTCTGTATGTCTCCTCTCATTCAATCCTCAATAACGAACAAATTATCTTATCTGGGACTCAAACTTATGTTTGTGGCATTTTGGGGGGTTTTTACTTCGCTTTTTTAACTCACTAGCAGTGCTCCCAACCCTGGCTCTCCATTTTATCTAGTTCTTGTTCCACTAAATACAATAGTAATTTTTTAACTTTTCCCCCCATTTTCCTGTTTCCCTCTTATTTCTCTCATCATATCTCATAGTCAACCAACACCTAAAAGCAAATCATTTTATTCTTGACCCAAATTTTTTTCTTATTTGCAGTTCGTGGGTCCATACCCCCTTCTTTTGCCCCTTTATTACGTCTCCCCAACTCAGGCCCTCCATTACAGGCATTGTTTGTTCTATTTAACACAATATAATCACAGTTCACCACAAGATTTTCTCAAGAAAGAAGGGAGAGGAGAGGAGAGGAAAAAAGGAATGGAAGGATAATTTTCTTTTTTCTTTTTTTTAATTTTTAATTTTTTAAAATTCTTTTCTATTCTTTTATTTTTATTTTTTTAACTTTTTATTTATTATTAAATCTCATTAATACTATCAACAAAACCACCCTCAGATGCCATTAATAAAGAGAAAATCAAATATCATGAATACATAAGAAAGAGAGATAACACAGATGGATGAGGAAAAAAATCTATGTAGAAAAAATTTAATATATTGGAAACCTTGGAGCTAAATGACAGAGAATTTAAAATAGAAATACTAAAAGTACTCGGAGATATACAAGAAAACACAGAAAGGCAATTTAGGGAGCTCAGAAAACAACTCAATGAACACAAAGAATATACTACCAAGGAAATTGAAACTAAAAAACAAATCAAACAGAGATGAAAAACTCAATTCGCGAGCTGAAAAATGAGGTAACAAGCTTAGCTAATAGAACAGGCCAGATAGAAGGTAGGATTAGTGAAATAGAAGACAAGCAACTTGAGGCTCAACAGAGAGAAGAAGAAAGAGACTCAAAAATTAAAAAAAAAATGAGATAGCCCTACAGGAATTATCTGACTCCATCAAAAAGAATAACATAAGAATAATAGGTATATCAGAGGGAGAAGAGAGAGAAAATGGAATGGAGAACATATTCACACAAATAATAGATGAGAACTTCCCAAGCCTGTGGAAAGAATTAAAGCCACAAATTCAAGAAGCAAACAGAACTCTGAGTTTTCTTAACCCCAACAAACCTACTCCAAGGCACATCATAATGAAATTGGCACAAACCAATGACAAAGAAAAAATTCTCAAGGCAGCCAGGGAAAAGAAGAATACAACATATAAAGGAAGGCCCATTAGATTATCATATTTCTCAACAGAAACTCTACAAGCTAGAAGAGAGTGGACCCCAATATTTAAAGTCCTGAAAGAGAGGAACTTTCAGCCACAAATACTATACCCATCAAAGCTATCCTTCAAATACGAAGGAGAAATAAAAACATTCACAGATACAGAAAAGATGAGGAAATTTATCATCAGAAAACCCCCACTCCAGGAATTACTAAAGGGGGTTCTCCAATCAGATACAAAGAACAACAAAAACAAAAAAACAAAGCCACAAGTAAAAGCTCCAAGAAGAACACAATAAAACCAAATTTAAACTGTGACAACAACAACAAAAAAGGGGGGGAACGTAAAGGATGGAGAATAACAGTAGCAAAGGACAATGGAGTGCAAAAGTACTCACAAGATAGTGCACTACAATGAACAGCATAGGAACCCTTTTCATTACTTAATGGTAACCACCCTTGAAAAAACCACCACAAAAACACTTGACTTAAAAAAAGGTAGCAACAGAGGAAAGAAGTATGGAATACAAACAAACAAAAACGAATGATAGAAAAATAAAAGAGAAGAATCAAACAAGATACAAAACTAACAGAAAGCAATTTATAAAATGGCAATAGGGAACCCACAAGTGTCAATAATTACACTAAATGTAAATGAATTAAACTTACCAATAAAAAGGCACAGAGTAGCAGAATGGATTAAAAAATAAATTCCAACTGTATGCTCCCTACAAGAAACTCATCTAAGCAACAAGGATAAAAACAAATTCAAAGTGAAAGGCTGGAAAACAATACTCCAAGCAAATAACATCCAAAAAAAAGCAGGCATAGCAATACTCATATCTGATAATGCTGACTACAAGACAGCAAAAGTACTCAGAGACAAAAATGGCCATTTCACAATGGTTAAGGGGACACTGAATCAAGAAGACATAACAATTCTTAATATATATGCACCAAACCAAGGAGCACCAAAATATATAAGACAGCTACTTATTGACCTTAAAACAAAAACTGACAAAAATACAATCATACTTGGAGACCTAAATACACTGCTGAGGGCTCTAGATCCGTCATCCAAACAGAGAATCAATAAAGATATATTGGCCTTAAACAAAACACTAGAGCACCTGGATATGATAGACATCTACAGGACATTTCATCCCAAAGTGACTGAGTATACATTTTTCTCCAGTGTACATGGATCATTCTCAAGAAATGACCATATGTTGGGCCACAAAAACATAAGCAAATTCAGAAAAATCAAAGTTGTACCAAGCATATTTTCTGATCATAAAGCCTTGAAACTAGAATTCAACTGCAAAAAAGAGGGAAAGAATCCCACAAAAATGTGGAAACTAAACAACATACTTTTAAAAAATGAATGGGTCAAAGAAGAAAAAAGCTCAGAGATCAAAAGATATATACAGACAAATGAAAATGACAATACGACATATCAGAATCTATGGGATGCAGCAAAAGCAGTGATAAGAGGAAAGTTCATATCACTTCAGGCCTATATGAACAAACAAGAGAGAGCCCAAGTGAACCACTTAACTTCACACCTTAATGAACTGGAAAAAGAAGAAGAACAAAGACAACCCAAAACCAGCCAAAGAAAGGAGATAATAAAAATCAGAGCAGAAATAAATGAAATAGAGAACAGAAAAACTATAGAAAAAATTAATAGAACAAGGAGCTGGTTCTTTGAAAAGATCAACAAAATTGACAAACCCCTTGCAAGACTTACCAAGGAAAAAAGAGAAAGAACTCATATAAACAAAATCCAAAATGAAAGAGGAGGAATCACCACGGACATCGTAGATATAGAAAGAATTATTGTAGAATACTATGAAAAACTTTATGCCACTAAATTCAACAACCTAGAAGAAATGGATAAATACCTAGAACAATACAACCTTCCTAGAATGAGTCAAGAAGAAGCAGAAAGCCTAAAAAGACCTATCAGTAGAGAAGAAATAGAAAAAAACATTAAAAACCTCCCCAAAAATAAAAGTCCAGGCCCAGACGGCTATAACAGCAAATTTTATCAAATATTCAAAGAAGACTTGGTTCCTATTCTACTGAAAGTCTTCCAAAAAATTGAAGAAGAAGCAATACTTACAAACACATTTTATGAGGCCAACATAACTCTCATACCGAAACCAGGCAAGGATGGCACAAAAAAAGAAAACTACAGACCAATATCTCTAATGAATACAGATGCTAAAATACTAAACAAAACACTAGCAAATCGAATACAACAACATATTTAAAAATAATACATCATAATCAAGTGGGATTCATCCGAGAATCTCAAGGATGGTTCAACATACGTAAAACGGTTAACGTAATACACCATATCAACAAAACAAAGAACAAAAACCACATGATCTTATCAATAGATGCAGAAAAGGCATTCAATAAAATAAAACACAATTTTATGTTTAAGACTCTCAACAAAATGGGTATAGAACGAAAATATCTCAACATGATTAAGGCCATATATGATAAACCATCAGCTAACATCATATTAAATGGCACAAAACTGAAGGCTTTCCCCCTTAAATCAGGAATAAGACAGGGTTGTCCACTCTCTCCACTCTTATTTAATGTGGTGCTAGAAGTTCTAGCCACAGCAATCAGACAAGACAAAGAAATAAAAAGCATCCATATCGGAAAAGAAGAAGTAAAGGTATCACTTTTTGCAAATGATATGATCCTATACATCGAAAACCCCAAAGAATCCACAAAAAGACTACTAGAAACAATAAGCCAATACAGTAAAGTCGCAGGATACAAAATTAACATACAGAAGTCCATAGCCTTTCTATATGCCAACAATGAAACATTTGAGAACGAACTCAAAAAATAATCCCTTTCATAATTGCAACAAAAAAATAAAATACCTAGGAATAAACATAACAAAGAATGTAAACTTATATAATGAAAACTACAAACCATTGTTTAGGGAAATCAAAAAAGATATAATGAGATGGAAGAATATTCCTTGTTCTTGGTTAGGAAGAATAAATACAATCAAGATGGCCATACTACCCAAAGAAATATACAAATTTAATGCAATTCCCATCAAAATTCTAATGACATTTTTTAAAGAAATGGAACAAAAAAATTATCAGATTTATATGGAACTATAAAAAAACCCAAATAGCCAAAGTAAGCCTAAAGAAAAAGAATGAAGCTGGGGGCATTACAATACCTGAATTCAAACTATATTATAGAGTCATGATAATCAAAACAGCATGGTATTGGCAGAAAAATAGACACTCAGACCAATGGAACAGAATAAAAAGTCCAGAAATAAAACCACATATATATGGTCAAATAATTTTTGATAAAGAGGCCAACAACACACAATGGAGAAAAGAAAGCCTCTTCAACAAATGGTGCTGGAAAAACTGGAAAGCCACATGCAAAAGAATGAAACTGGACTACAGTTTGTCCCCTTGTACTAAAATTAATTCAAAATGGATCAAAGATCTAAATATAAGACCTGAAACAATAAAGTACATAGAAGAAGACATAGGTTCTAAACTCATGGACCTTGGTTTTAAAGAGCATTTTATGAATTTGACTCCAAAGGCAAGAGAAGTGAAGGCAAAAATTAATGAATGGGACTACATCAGACTAAGAAGTTTTTGCTCAGCAAGAGAAACTGATAACAAAATAAACAGACAGCCAACTAAATGGGAAATGATATTTTCAAACAACTGTTCAGATAAGGTCCTAATATCCAAAATATACAAAGAACTCATAAAACTCAACAATAAACATACAAACAATCCAATAAAAAAATGGGAAGAGAATATGAACAGACACTTCTCCCAGGAAGAAATACAAATGGCCAACAGATATATGAAAAGATGCTCGTCTTCATTAGTTATTAGAGAAATGCAAATCAAAACTACAATGAGATACCACCTCACACCTGTTAGATTAGCTATTATCAACAAGACAGGTAATAGCAAATGTTGGAGAGGCTGTGGAGAAAAAGGAACCCTCATTCACTGTTGGTGGGAATGTAAAGTAGTACAACCATTATGGAAGAAAGTATGGTGGTTCCTCAAAAAACTGAAAATAGAACTACCTTATGACCCAGCAATCCGTCTACTGGGTATATACCCCCAAAACTCAGAAACTTTGATACGTAAAGACACATGCAGCCCCATGTTCATTGCAGCATTGTTCACAGTGGCCAGGACATGGAAACAACCGAAAAGCCTGTTAATAGATGACTGGATAAAGAAGATGTGGCACATATACACTATGGAATACTACTCAGCCATAAGAAATGATGACATTGGATCATTTACAGCAAAATGGTGGGATCTTGATAACATTATACGAAGTGAAATAAGTATATCAGAAAAAACCAGGAACTGCATTATTCCATACATAGGTGGGATATAAAAGTGAGACTAAGAGACATTGATAAGAGTGTGGTGGTTATGGCGGGTGGGGGGAGAGGGAGAGGGAAAGGGGGAGGGGGAGGGGCACAAAGAAAACTAGATAGAAGGTGACAGAGGACAATCTGACTTTGGGTGATGGGTAAGCAACATGATTGATTGACAAGATAACCTGGACATGTTTTCTTTGAACATATGTACCCTGATTTATTGATGTCACCCTAGTAAAATTAATTTAAAAAAATTAAAAAAAAAGAAATTTAAAATTTTTTAACTAAAAAGCATAATATGGTAGACCTGTAGGAGTTCCAGGGTATGACTCCTCCCTTTTAAGTTTTTTTTTAAATTGACCTTAAAATATTTTCTGGGTACACTTTAATAATACCTTGACTTTAAAGATTGTAAGAAATACCCATAATTCAAAAGGTTTGACAAAATACAGTAAATGCTTTTGCTACATATGCAGGAGCATTGTCAGTTTAACCAGTTTAGAAAATCCAATAATAGAAAAATGCATACAGACAATGAGCTATAACATGCTTAGCAGCCTCTCCTGTTCTGACAGAGGTTACTATAAATCCAGAATAGGTATCCACTGTAACATGGACATAGGACTGTTTGCCAAATGAAGGTATATGAGTAACATCCATTTGCCAAGGTTGTCCTGGTAAGGGTCCTTGAGGGTTAACTCCCAATGAAGGGACAGATTGTAGTATAGGACCCCTTGGACAGGATTTCCCAATCTGCCGTGCTGCTTCCTGAGAAAGTTAAAAATGTTTACACAGGGCTGCAGCGTTCTGGTGATGAATAGTATGAGACTAAATTGCTCGATCTGTTATGGTTGCTCCAGATAATTTTCTTTTGGGTAGCTTGATCAACAAGGGCATTCCCTTGTGCTAAAGCTCCAGGGAGCATGGAGTGAGCTCGAGTATGTCCCATAAAACATGGAGCTCTATTTTGACATACAAGTCTTTGAAATCCCTGATCAAGCATCTGAGTACCGACTAAACCATTAGGACTGACAAACAACGCTCCCGTATTTTTCAAAATATCTCTACCCCACAAATTAACTGGCCATCCAGGGAGCACATAAGGCTTAAAAAATACCGAATGACCTTCTTAATCTTCCCAATACAGAAAACTAGAACTTTGTTGAGGGGATTTACTCTGCCCTATACCTTGTAATTCTATGGCTGCTGCATGAGTGGGCCAGGAAGGAGGCCAATGTAGCTTAGCAATAACAGATACATCAGCTCCAGTATCTAAAAGTCCTTTAAATTTATGCCCATGTATTGTTAGTTCCATTTCAGGGCATTCCTGACCTATTTTTTTAAATCCAATTGTCAAAATCAGAGGAGCCAAAAGGGATAGATTTTTCTAGCACCGATTTTTCAGTGGACAAAATCAACACTCTTGACCCAAACCTCTTGACAACCACTACAAGATCATATTCTCACACATGATGACTAAAAGCAAAAAAAAAAATTGGATTTTCCTTTCTCTTCTTTTCAGGAACTAAGTTTCTCCCAAAGGTCCCAAGTTCCCTTCTCTTTATATCTCATTGGTCAGGATTGGTCACATGCCCATACCCTACCTGTAAGACAGACTGGGGAAGTGTAGATCTGTCATTTTTACCTCCACAGTAAGATATAAGCACTTCCAGCAAGAAAAAAAGGGGGTGGGGGAAGGTAGACCACGACGAGCAAGGCCTACCACACTAATTTTCCATGAATTTTTCAGATATGTGAAGGAAAATAGTTAATTTATTTAAGCTACTTTGAGTCAGTTTCCTGTCTTTTTTTTTTTTTTTGCAAGAGAGACAGAGACAGGGATAGACAAGTAGACAAGGACAGACAGGAAAGGAGAGAGATGAGAAGCATCAGTTCTTTGTTGCAGCTCCCTAGTTGTTCATTGATTGTGTTATCATATGTAGCTTAATGGGGAGGGTGCTCCAGCAGAGTGAGTGACCCCTTGCTCAAGCCAGTGACCTTGGGCTCAAGCCAGCAACTTTGGATGTCAAGCCAGCAACCTTTGGGCTCAAGCCATCGACCATGGGGTCATGTCTATGATCCCACGTTCAAGCTGGTGAGCCCACGATCAAGCCAGATGAGCCTGCACTCAAGCCAGCAAGCTCAGAGTTTTGAACCTGGGTTCTCTGCATCCCAGTATAACGCTCCATCAGTTTCCTGTCTTTTACAATCAATCATGTGTAATAAGATATCTCACTTAAAATTTTATTTTTTTATTATACATTTAAAAATCTTTAAGTGGCCCTGGCCGGTTGGCTCAGCGGTAGAGCGTCGGCCTGGCATGCAGGGGACCCGGGTTCGATTCCCGGCCAGGGCACATAGGAGAAGCGCCCATTTGCTTCTCCACCCCCCCCTCCTTCCTCTCTGTCTCTCTCTTCCCCTCCCTCATGCGGGAGTCTGTCTGACTGTCTCTCCCCGTTTCCAGCTTCAAAAAAATACAAAAAAAAAAAATCTTTAAGAGAATTCTCTTATAAATGTGTACTATTACCAAATAAATAAAAATTATAAAGGTTATTGATTTTTAAAAAAATGAGTTTTCTGTCCATATTTTTATATAGCTAACCCAAACATTCCTGTGTGTTAAGTATTCATACACTCACTGAAAAGATCATTGAAGTATAATCTCATAAACAGGGCTTTGGGACAATATCAACATAAAACCAGAGCTAGTTGATAAGGTTCTTTATCTTGTTTTCAATCTTTGAATTAAAAATATTTTTGTAATTTATTCACCACACATTCTACAAATGCATGTCATTCCATTGCTCACTGATTTTTTTTTTTTTTTTTTTTTTTTTTTTTTTTAGCTGAAAAAGAGCATAGAATATAAGACATAAAATCTGCACTCAGTTGACTGGCAGAATAAGGACTTCGACATAGCTTCAATAAAAAATGTATTTTTTATTGCATTTTTCAGTTACTTTTAAAGACTGAAACATTTGTAAATTAGATACTTTCCAATTTTTTCTAAATAATGTTGCTTTTTTACAAAAGCTAGGACAGATGGTCGTTTTATTTTCCAGTTTAATTATAGCTGTACATATGAGAAGCAAACTTGATACTGCCTTCTGTTTGAATTTTCTCCATATTTTTAAGTCAATTTAACAAACACTAAATTTTCTCAGCTTTCATAATAGGCTTAGAAAATAGATATCAGCGGGGCAGCTGGAATAATTTGAGATGAGTAGTATAGAAAAATAAGCCTTGTATCCCAAGCACAATTATTTGGGATATCAAACTCTTCTGAGTAAAATTATATTTTAATGAATAAAAATATAATCTGATCAGGGAGCCAAATTGAATGCTAATTTTAAATGTAGTTTTTAAATCTCTCTAAAATTATTTGAATATTTTTAAAGCTATGGTATATTTTAAATCATATATTAAAAATAATTAAAATTGATGTCATGCAAACAACACTTAAATGTGAAGATGATAAAAATATTTAGACAAACTGAGAAAAGTTGGGGAAAACTAAATTTGAATTTCACCATGCCTCTAAAGTTTCTCAACCTTGGTACTACTGACACTGAGTCACATAATACTTTGTTAGGGAGAAGGGGTGTTGTAAAGCCAGTAGCCATAGCCACCATCACAGCCGCCTGACCCATGCAGGTTCGCATTAGATTTGGAGAGACGGTAATGAAACAACGGAGCCAAAAACTGGTGGACCATTACCTTTAATCCTAGCTTGTACCTGGCGGGCAAGAAATACACACAGTGGGAAAACAATTCCCTTTCCATTCAGGGCTCCCAAAACCACTGACTTATCCGAGTTTCCTAGAATCAAAGGTTTCTAACCTCACCAGTCTTACTCACCTCTGTTCCCCATCTTCTTCTCTCTGCACAAACTCTGTACAAACTGGCTTCTCGCTCAGCACTCCGCCATCTTGGCTGCTTCTCCTGGCCTCTTCCACGTGGCCTTTTTCTGCTTTCCTACAGCATGGGCTTCTCCTAGAATGTAATCACTCTTCCCCCAGAACAACGTGATCTCTCTTCCTTTTAAAACCTTTTGGCGCAAAAGCCCCCCCCCCCAACACATATTAACATAATGACTCCCATCCCAAGCAAGAAGGGCAATTAATATTATCACCTGGGCGACAGGCTTCCACATGAGCAGTGCCATCTTTTTTTTATTTTTTTTAATAATAATAATTTTTTTAGATTTTATTCATTTTTTTGAGAAAGAAGAGAGAGAGAGAGAGAGAGAGAGAGAGAGAAGAGGGGAGGAGCAGGAAGCATCAGCAAGCCCAGGCAAGCCCAGAGTTTTGAACCGGCAACCTCAGCGTTCCAGGTAAACGCTTTTATCCACTGTACCACCACAAGTCAGGCTGGGCAGTGCCATCTTTAACAAAGTGAGCATAATATATTTTATCTGCCCAACAGGTGTCCCATGTATACCAGGATCTTTAGCTGAGTCTCTTCCCTTCTACATTGTGATGACCAAAAATATCTCCAGGCATAGACAAATGTCCACTGGGGTGCAAAATTATCACTCCCCTTTGAGAGCACCTACTCTAGATCCCACTACCAATTTACAAGCAATTCAGAGGACAGAGGACAGGAAACTTAATCCACAAAGTCCCAACACTGTGAGAAATTCTACAAATTGTTTTGTTTTGTTTCTACAAATAAGTTGCAAGGAAGAAAAAATAAGAGATTAAAAGAGATTTAACCAGTTTTAACCCATTGTAATGAATGGAACATATTTGACCCAATTCATAGAAACAAAGTATAAAAATATTATGCAACAATAAAAGAACTATGAATATACTGACTAGATATTTGATGATGGTTAAGAAATTTTTGGAATTATGAGATTGTGGTTATGTGTCTAAAGAAAGACTTTATTTAACAGAGCTTACTGAAATACGTACTTTTAGAAGAAATGATATGCTGTTTGGGATTTGTTTCAAATTGATCCAGGTCTGGGGCTGAAAGGAAGGGGACAATGGAGGTACAATAAGATTTGGGAGTGTTGAAGCTAGATGATAGGTTCATGAGAATTCATTAAACCAGGGGTCCCCAAACTTTTTACACAGGGGGCCAGTTCACTGTCCATCAGACCGTTGGAGGGCCAGACTATAAAAGAAACTATGAACAAATCCCTATGCACACTGCACATATCTTATTTTAAAGTAAAAAAACAAAACGGGAACAAATACAATATTTAAAATAAAGAACAAGTAAATTTAAATCAACCAACTGACCAGTATTTCAATGGGAACTATGCTCCTCTCACTGACCACCAATGAAAGAGGTGCCCCTTCCAGAAGTGCGGCGCCTGTCGGATAAATGGCCTCAGGGGGCCGGATGTGGCCCGCAGGCCATAGTTTGGGGACCCCTGCATTAAACTATTCTCTTAACTGAGGGTTATGTTTAATATTTTCCATAAAATTAATTTAAAATTATTTAGACATGTCTTTTCTAATATTTTTAGCCTCATACACTATCTGTATATTAACAGCTTAATTTTTTTCTGAGTGATTGAAGTTATTAATTACCAAGTTAATTGTCCAGAGGAAAACGCATGCATTTGCTTTCATCTAAATTTATTGGCTTTATTGATCAACTTAACAAAAGTATTGTTAAATTGATATATTAAGTAGGCAGAGCAAAATCTAGCACCATACCCCATATGGTCAATTTCAAATAGTGCCTCTCACTAACCCTGGGGTTCCACATAAGAACTTGCAGAAATATTTTATTCAAATTTCACCTTTTAAACATTTTTCCAATTAGTTTTTAAAAACCCAACCTGGAGTCTTACCTACCCATTACCATGTATGTTAGTTAACAAAATCTGCCTTAGACTACCAGTGCAATTACTTTTGTCATTACTGTTTAATTGAATCAGGAACACCCTAATATTTACAAGGTAAGTGATTGAAAAGTAGTACAATTTTTCTTTATTAGTTTGTGTGGATCTAAATTTTCTCAACATTTTGTAATCCCCTTAAAATATGAATGTTTCAAATACTTTATGACTACCCAACTTACAATCATAATATCCAAATATTAATGTTTTATTTATTGTTATGGTTAATCAACATAATACTATGCAAATGTTTTTAAAAGTAATAATTTTATGGTAATCCAATGCTGAATTATGTACTTTATACATTTGAAAAAATGGTTGGGCTACAGCAAGAAGTTTGGGTATCAAAGTGCAGTGCATATAGAAAGAAAATCAGGAGGCCTGGTGAGGCCTGGGCATGAGCTTTGAAACATAGGACGTGCCTCTGCATTTTGATAAATGAGAACTTGCATGTTAGAAACTGCATTCTAGTTAGAAGCTTTATAAAGTCAGGAATCATATCTGGTTTATTCACAACTGTATGCCAGAACATTACCAATGAGTGCCTTATCCTTAGTTCTCATCTGAATGTATTAGCTGCCACAGAAGCACTCTAAATTCAATTTTTTTTTTGAGAAAGAGAAAGGGAGAGAGAAATAGAGAATGAGAAAGAGAGGAATGGGGAGAGAGAGAGAGAGAGAGAGAGAGAGAGAGAGAGAAGCAACATCAGCATGTTGTTCCATTTACTTGCACCATTGATTGTTTTCATACGTGTCCTGCCCAGGACTCCAGCCAGTGACCTCGGGGGTTGAGTGGGTGGTTCCAGGGTGGAGCTGGCACCCTCAGAATTGAGCTTTCACCCAGGGGCCAAACCCTGACTGGGACTTGAATTGACAACCTCAGTGTCAAGCCAGAGACCCAGGAATGGAACCTGCAATCTTGGCACTCAAGGACTATGCCAGGGTTAAAGTCAAATTTTTAAAAACAATAATAAACAATAAATGCATCAGTCAGGATAACTGCAGAAAGGAGAATTCAACTCAGAAGATTCAAGAGACTCCAACAAAGGATCTCTTTCCTGAGCTGTGAACAAAGCAAAGGGAAACAAGGCGTGACGAGGTACCTAGGTTCAGCAAAAGGGGAAACCATTGGAGCCCTTATGCCTGAAGGCACAAAGAGAGGAAAATGACATTACTGAAGGTCAATGGCAGCTGGAACCTTAGAATAGAAGCTGAGTCTGGGAAGGGTTACAAGCGCTACTCAAAGCAGGAGGCAGTGAGGAAGAAACCCTGGTCCCTCTGTCCCCCATCCTCCAGCTACTACCAGTGACTCCCATAGGCTGAATCAACCGGAAGCCAGCAGAAAAGGAGCCCAAGGGAAGCAGGGCTCACGGCTCAGCCTCCACAGCACAGAGCAAGGCAAAGACAGGGACAGGATGATGGCGGTGGGCAAACAGAATACTCAAAAACCTCTCCTTCCCTCACAAAATTGGCAAAAGAATATTTTCAATCCTCAGGCTGATGATACCACCAACTGAATAATAAAAGAACAAAAACAAATAAATCATTTAATCTAGGGAGGGACCACTTGGGTGACCAGTAGAAAGGAAAAACTATCCTCCTGCCCTGGCTGGATAGCTTGGTTGGTTGGCGTGTTGTTCTGGAGCGTGAGGGTTGCCAGTTCAATTCCCTGGTCAGGGCACATACAGGAGCAGCTCAATGTTCCTGTTTCTCTCTCAGAAAAAACAAACAAACAAACAAACAAAAATATCTTTATTTTAGCTTCTACTTAAAAATTCCATGTATGTGAACAAAGTCTACATATTTTTAGTAGGTCTTAAAATTTCATTTTGTGATGATTAATCTATTCAAGTTTATTCTCTCTCCCGAATGGCAATCCTATACATTGTCATCGCCTCTGGGAGGGGTCTTGGCTGCAGCAATATTTACCTTCAGTGACATCTACGATGGCTACTATCTTGCTTGTTCTTTAGTTGTAGGTCTACACAGGTTGCTGGGAGTGTCCCTTCAGACCCATCTGCAATATCCCTTCAGGCCCAAGGCTCTCTGTGCAATTTCAGTGCCATTGTCAAGGTGCCATGGGATCTGCATGCTGCTCCGAAGCGGTGCAAGGCTCTGGGAGCCTGCTCAGGGACCTTAACCTCTGAGCCCTTGCTCCATTCCTGCAGAGACAAGGGAGACTGCCAGGCCTTTCTCCAGTGCATCTACTTACATAGTCACCTCACAGATATTCCTGCTCTGGGCCCTTACTAGTTTTCCAGTCTCTATCCAGAAGCGAGGCCCAGGTCCTCATGATTTGGGATCCTCAACTTGTCTTGCGTGTCTGTCAGCATCACTTTCCAGGGTCACACAGTTTCTAAACTCTCTTCATTCCTCCTCACCTTTTTCACCACCCTTAACCAATTGAATCTTAACAGGTTTTGGGGTGGTTATGGGGAAGCCTTTGGAGTTTACAATACATCTCTCTAAATCTTGTCTTTGGTAGAGATCAAAGTTTTGACATTTCTTCTTAATAGTAATAAACATAGGGTTCTAAACCCTATCAGATACAGCCTCTTCTATTGTATTATACTGATTCCATTCTAATCTTTTTATTCTATTCCATTTCATTGCAATTGGGAAGGTAATATCAGTGGTAGTGTTCAAATAATTTAACAATCAGTTCTCTGCCCTAATGACCATTTTAAGTATAAAAAAATGATATACTGAAAGGTAGTTTATTATTTTATTAATTTAATACTTAAATAAGAACAATAAAACAGGTACACAAAATTAGATTATGTTATAAAAAAGTTTTAAAATATGTTTTAAAAAAGTTTTATTTAATGAAAAAATATTAAATAATACCTGACAAAAAACAGTAAAACTGTTATTCAAGATATTTTCATATTGTTTCTTGATTGGTGTCCCCACTTGCAATTTTCTTCACTTTTATCTGAGCATCATAGGCTGTGTGATTTATTCTTAACCATCTTTTCACTGTAGGAGTAGAATCCCATTCTTTCACCTATGGACGAATGAACATTACTATGGGTGCTTAGAATATGCTGTTGCACAGATGAACGTTAAAAAAGAGTAAGGAATGTAAATTTATGATTTCCACATTGGGTGGCTTCCCAGGTGCCCACCTTAGAAAACTCTGATTATAAGTGCCATTTTAACAATCGGTTCGCTGAACTCAACAAAAAATTAGGTATTGGTTCTGTCGAACCGGTATGAACCAGCTGAATCCTACCACTTGTGGTATAGTAAGTAAACTCTAGAATCAAACAGATCTGGTTTAAATTCCAACCAGGCTGGTCACTTATTAGCTATGTGAATTAAGCCAGTTACTTAAATTGTGAGTCTTCTTCTTTTAACTTGTAAGTCTTCTCTTTTTCCTCTTCTGTATTCACCTGCCCTAGGGTTGTGAAGATTAAATAATATAGAACATATAAAGCACCGAGCAGTATAGTTGCAAAACAAGGATACCAAGTAAATATTAGTTGCTGCTGCTGTTATTATATGCAAAGTCTCTAATTCATACTTTATATTATAAGGCTACTGAAAAGATCAAGCTATTATCTAAACAAGAAGTCTCTAATTCCATTTTCAAACGGGGAGAATATTTAGAAGGTTTAGACACATTTACAAAAATGGCCTGCTTTTCTAAGCATCCCATTTAGTTAGCATAGAAATAACTTAAGAGTAGGTACATAAGA
The DNA here is from genome assembly GCF_036850995.1 of Saccopteryx leptura. Lineage (NCBI taxonomy): Eukaryota > Metazoa > Chordata > Mammalia > Chiroptera > Emballonuridae > Saccopteryx > Saccopteryx leptura. The sequence goes on along the minus strand of NC_089511.1, from coordinate 62,751,650 downwards.
CAAACAGACAGGCAGGAAGAGAGAGAGATGAGAAACATCAATTCTTCTTTGTGGCACCTTAGTTCATTGATTGCTTTCTCATATGTGCTTTGACCCAGGGGCTCCAGCCAAGCCAGTGATCCTTTGCTCAAGCCAGAGACCTTGGGCTCAAGACAGTGACCATGGGGTCATGTCTAGGATCCTGAGCTCAAACTGGTGAGCACACTCTCAAGGCAGCGACCTCAGGGTTTCAAACCTGCGTCCCAGGCCAACACTTTATCCACTGCACCACTCCTGATTAGGCTCTGCTTATTTTTATTCTGAAGTTATTTTCACAATTTCTTCCATTTTAATATTCATGTGTAACTTAGAGAAATTGCTAAATGAAATGATAAATTCTACAAGTATTTAAAGAAATTGGCCTTTCTCACAGAGTGGGCCAAAAGTAGGTTTATAATTGTTTGTATGGAAAATAATACAATAATTAATAAATAAGAATATAAGAATAAACTGTGTTTCATGTACCCACAACTGTAAACCTTCTTTTGCCCAACCCTGTATAATAACCATGGAAAAGCTTAACCTTTTTGTCAGAATCCCAGCAGCTCTTCAACATACCTAAAATTCAAAGGTTTAACCCTCACTCAACCCTTCAGATCTCTATTCTTTACTATAGCTTACTAGATAATATGCTTTGCTAATATTGTTTTCTCAGTAAAAAAAAAGAGTCAGTTTGATTTTTTTTTTTCTTTTCTGAATTGAGAAGTGGGGAGGCCGAGAGCCAGACTCCCGCAAGTGCCCAACTGGGATCCACCCGGCATGCCCACCAGGGGGCGATGCTCTGGTTGCAACTGGAACCATTCTAGCACCTGAGGTGGAGGCCATGGAGCCATCCTCAGCGAGCCTGGGCCAGCTTTGCTCCAATGGAGCTTTGGCTGAAGGAGGGGAAGAGAGAGATAAGGAGGAAGGAAAAGGGGGAAGGGTAGAGAAGCATATGGGAGCTTCCCCTGTGTGCCCTGGCCAGGAATCGAACCCCGGACTTTCACACACCAGGCCAAAGCTCTACTACTGAGCCAGCTGGCCAGGGCAATTCTTAATCTCTTGGATTCTAGCCTAAATTAATGAGCCAGTTGTATACCAAAACATTGAGTCATAAAAATCAAAATCAGAGAACAAAATAATTTTAAAATTAAAGTCATTAATGTCCCCTTTTATACTTTTAGCTAAGCATCTTGAAAATAAGTTTCCTTTAATCAATAGTGTAATAATGAGAGAAATGTTTGTACTATGAAGTCTAACATGATTAATTTTAGAACAACTCAATTTTTACAAAATGTATTAGAAGTAGGGCTAATAAAATTACTGTGGTATTATCATATTAGTGCACAATAATTAAAGAGAAAATGAGCATATTAAATTTAAAGGATGAAAACATGATTTATCATTTTTCTAAGGATTAATAACTTACAGGAGAATCACTCATTTCTTTAAACAGTTTTTGGTTTATTAAAATATAGAAGCGTAAATGACTAGCACTCATTTTGTATTGACTTATTTTAGAAAAAAGTAAATTGATTATTAGGAAAGCAAATGAGAGCCAAGAGAAATAATCTATCCTAATTGATCATTAATTAATTTTGACTAGCAATTCTGGCTAGACATTTGTCTGAAATAATTAATATAGAAAGTAATTCAATAATTTAGCCAACTACTTAACATAAGTTATTTTAATGATACATGAAAGACATCTTGTTCACATTCTGGTATGAATAACTGTTTATACAATTATAAATGTGATGATCATGATAATTTGTGGTTTCATTTTTTAAGTTGGTTACTATGACATCAGACTGACATTTTACCTAGTGTTGTATAATCTTTTGATATTAATCCTATTAATTTGAGGTTTGAAATGTAGCTACAGAAATAAATAACAATGATCCTGAGAAATCATTTGATTTAACAATATAGAGTTTTACAAAATATAAATATATAGGAGTATTGAGCCATGGGTTGGAAGTGTCAAGTCTTTTTTTTTTTTTTTTTTTGGTTATACTTTTTATCTGAAAAATTAAAGACTTAAAATTCAACAGATGAAATGTTTTGTGTGATTGTGTGGTTACACTTCTAATGGTAACCTTTTTCTAATAAAACCTGAAAATAAAATTCCCTTGGCTTTAGAGAGAGATGTAACTATTGTTCGATTTATTTCTTAAAAGTTAGATTTTGCTTTATTTTTGAAGGGAAAAATTGCTGCTACTGTAAGGAAGGAAAATAATTACTTTCTCAGGAGATGAATGAATATATTTGTCCTGTGGTGGTTGTAGCTGTACCATAGTGTAGACAAGGAAGCATTTTATTTAAAAGGCTTTGCAACTGTAATGACCACTGAGCTCCTGGTTGATTAATGAGTCTTCTATAAACTATGACAATTGGATATGGAAGGCTAAAAAACAAGTAGCACAGCAGGATCTTCAGTAATGGGTATCTTTTCTTTCTCACTCTCTCTTTCCATTTAACTGTCCACACATCCAACAGCACTTATAACTTTAGCCTCACAGCTGGAGAGTCAAATCATAGCAACAGCCTTTCATATATTGCTGTTATAGTTGAGAGATAAATATAAGAAGATAGTTTTGGGGAAAAAAATCATGTGTAGCTACCTGGATGAAACCTTTGCCAATACTATAAGCAGTCATTTTTAAATGATAGAAAATATTCATGTGAAATCTATATGATTTTATTAATCAATGTCATCCCCAATAAATTGAGAGGATGGGAGATAGCGAGAAAAACTTCCTCATGCTCCGCCCCGTGTGGGGTCAATGCTTGAATAAACCAAGCTACTTTTAGCACCTGAGGTTGAAACTCTTGGATCAACCGAGTTATCTTCAGTGCCCAGGCTGATGCTGGAACCAATCGAGCCACTGGCTGCAGGTAAGAAAGAGGGACAGAAGGGGGAGAAGGAGAGAGAGAGAAACAGATGGTCACTTCTCTTGTGTGCCGTGATCAGGAATCAAACCCAGGACGTCTATATATGAGGCTGATGCTCTATCTACTGAGCAAACCAGCATTCTACCAAGTTTTTAGAGCTAAATATTAAGGAAGAGATATTAAACCTGCAGGTAAAATATCAGATTTTATTTACACTATACTAGGGAGAAAGCATGACATTGTTAATACCAACATCCACAAAGCAAAGAAATTAAACTTCAAAAGATGGCTATATTGTCAGGACATAAAAAATAAAGATGTATATCTGATGACTGCATTCACTAACACAAGCAAATGTCCTTTAAAGGAATCAGAGCTACATTATTTGTGTTATAAGTGACAAAAAATTTTTGTTAAATACTGTACATTATTTTATAATTTATTTACTTATTTCGACTAAAGAATTTAGTGCATATTTGATAAATAAATAAATTTTTTTTGTAACAGATAAATAAAGAAATTAAATTATATTCATGGCAGAGTTCATAGAAAGAAATGAGAACAATGATCAGCAAAAAGTAAGCTTTCCTTTAGCATTAGCTATTGTTTAACACCTAATCTGAGCACAGTTAATCAGCAACTCTTATACAGCTCAAAATGAATTCCAAAATTTTAGATTTTTTTTTTAGAATTTTTTTTTTTTTTGTATTTTTCTGAAGCTGGAAACGGGTAGAGACAGTCAGACAGACTCCCGCATGCGCCCAACCGGATCCACCCAGCACGCCCACCAGGGGCAACGCTCTGCCCACCAGGGGGCGATGCTCTGCCCCTCCGGGGCGTCGCTCTGTTGCGACCAGAGCCACTCCAGCGCCTGGGGCAGAGGGGGAGGAGCCATCCCAGGCCATCTTTGCTCCAATGGAGCCTTGGCTGCGGGAGGGGAAGAGAGAGAGACAGAGAGGAAGGGGGGGGGTGGAGAAGCAGATGGGCGCTTCTCCTGTGTGCCCTGGCCGGGAATCGAACCTGGACTTCTGCATGCCAGGCTGACGCTCCACCACTGAGCCAACCGGCCAGGGCCAGAATTCCAAAATTTTAGATTCCCCAATGCAAAATGAGAAAAGACAGAGATAAGTCATTTATTTTAGGTGTCTTATATATAAAAGAAGAAGCTAAGTGTTTCATGAATAATTATTCATCGCACATCATCTTTATTACTGTGACAGCATCAGTCAACATAGCACTTTAAAGAGTTAGCATGGAGCCCTGCCCTACCCCTCTGGACATTCATAATGCATCAAATGGCAAGCCAAAAACAACAATTCTGTAAGACCCAGAGTTCCTTCTCACAGACAGCTTCCGTGATCATTTTCTGGTCTTCCTTAAAGCAATACAGAACTTCCAAACGGACTCACATACTCTGGAATATGGACTCATAATGTTCTACTGACTTTGGTTTTTCAGAAAATAGTAAGAATTGCATTTTTAAAAGACTCTATGATTTCTTCTCTGCTATGGTGATCTCCTGGGAACTCAAAACTTTGAGGTGAAAGAAAGCCAGGTGGAGTTTGAAAACAGAGCAGTTGAAATAAGCTTGACTCTGGAATTTGTGGTAAGCAAATGTTCACCTTAACATCATATAAAATAAAAATATAATATTTTCTAAGACCAAAACAAACATTTTTCTTCTAAAATTATTTTTGGTTTTACTTTTGTTAGTCACAATTCTTTAATTTACAATGAAACTTCAAAGACTTTAAAGGAATTTATGGTCATAAAAGAAGGTGTGCATAGTTTTTCAGATATGTTAGGTGGAACTATCACTACTTCATACTGAAATTAAGTCATTCATTCTACTGTTATCAGATTTAAATTTTGAGTTTTCATAACTTCCCTAATGTTTTCTTCTTGGGATTGGCATTATATAAATGGAAATAAGCCAATTCAATCTTGTTAATGAGACTACTGGCATATTTTTGCACATGCTTTACATTTTTCAAATGCATTCACAAATACTGGATATCAAAAATAAACCTGTGAAGCAAACAGGGCAGGAATTATTAGTCCTACATTCCAGGAAAAGAAATTTCAGTTTAGAGATGTCAAGTCAATTGGCACATAGATATTAAATGGCAAGACTGAAATGATACTTAAAGCCAGGTCTCTAAGTTTGGTACTTGTATCAATCAAGATAAGCTAGGTAATGCGGTAACAACAAACAATTCCCAGATTCAGAGGCTCAAAAGAAAAAGGATACATTTTTTGTTCTTAAGTCATGTCCATCACAAGATATCTGGAGACTTTCTTTAGTTTTCTCTCTCTGAAACCCGGGATATTGTACTATTCATTGTCAAACTGCCCATCGCTAGGACAGAGGAAAAGAAATTATAGCAAATCACACGCTTGCTCTTTTTTTTTTTTTTTTTTTTTTTTGTATTTTTCTGAAGCTGGAAACGGGGAGAGACAGACAGACTCCCGCATGCGCCCGACCGGGATCCACCTGGCACGCCCACCAGGGGGCGACGCTCTGCCCACCAGGGGGCGTCGCTCTGTTGTGACCAGAGCCACTCCAGAGCTCGGGCCATCTTTGCTCCAATGGAGCCTCGCTGCGGGAGGGGAAGAGAGAGGCAGAGAGAAAGGAGAGGGGGAGGGGTGGAGAAGCAGATGGGCACTTCTCCTGTGTGCCCTGGCCGGGAATCGAACCCGGGACTTCCGCACGCCAGGCCGACGCTCTACCACTGAGCCAACCGGCCAGGGCCACATGCTTGCTCTTAAAGCTGATCCACACACTTCTGCTTGTGGTTCATCAGTCAAAGCATACCTCATAGTCATGGCTACTACGAATAAACAAACCTCTGAGGCAATACCAAAAATATTTGGTGAATGTTACTGGTTACAGTAGTCAGTCCTTCTAGGCACTGAATATTCAATCAACTTTCCTTCCTTTACGCAATATGTACTAATCCCTCCCTGAAGGAGAAAATAACGAAAGTGTCATGTATTGAGGACATCAAGATCAAAGAGCAGGAGCTATGAGTGATGTACTATAGTGAAATATGCTTCATGTCTGGATGCGGCTCCTCGTGAACTAAATAAGCAAGTCATCTGCTCCCCAAATATCAGGGATACACTGGTGAAAAATGTTTTGGTAACCTCAATAACTATTTCTGCTCAGAAAGGAGAAGAACGGGAGACTAGCAGGCTTGTCTATAGCAAGTGTGGAAGCCCTGTGGGCAGATACTGTAAGGATCCTCTATCCCAAGGAGAGAGAAATGTTCCCTGGTTAGACCTGGAAGGGGTTTTCCTGTCCAATCCTTCTCCATGGCTCTTTTCTCTACCCTCTGAAAAATGCCATCTTTTCCATTTTCCTCTTTGTACACATTCAAAGTGAATATCAGGGAATATGACATTTATGAGACACTGAGCAACTTTTTCAGGTAGCTACATTTGCAGGAGAAAATCAAAGATAATATGGTGAGTTTCCCTTAAGACCAAAATTATTATTCACATGTAGCTGTATATAGCTAGGTAAAAACAGTTTATTATAAGCATTAAGAGAATTTAGCAGGGTATGTGGATGTAAAACCAATAGGTAAAAATCAGTTTTATTGATATATACTAGCCATAAATAGTAGACACATTTTTAAAGAATTATTTAAAATAGCAAGAAGAGATATAAGTAATAAAAAAATACAGGGTGGGACAAAAGTAGGTGTGAGTATGTGAAATACAGAGTTTATTCTTTTTTTTTTTTTTCTTTTTTTTTTTTTTGTATTTTTCTGAAGCTGGAAACGGGGAGAGACAGTCAGACAGACTCCCGCATGCGCCCGACCGGGATCCACCCGGCACACCCACCAGGGGCGACGCTCTGCCCATCAGGGGGCGATGCTCTGCCCCTCCGGGGCGTCGCTCTGCCACGACCAGAGCCACTCTAGAGCCTGGGGCAGAGGCCAAGTAGCCATCCCCAGCGCCCGGGCCATCTTTGCTCCAATGGAGATTGGCTGCGGGAGGGGAAGAGAGAGACAGAGAGGAAGGAGGGAGGGGGTGGAGAAGCAAATGGGCGCTTCTCCTATGTGCCCTGGCCAGGAATCGAACCCGGGTCCCCCGCACGCCAGGCCGACGCTCTACCGCTGAGCCAACCGGCCAGGGCCCAGAGTTTATTCTTGTATTATTATTTATTCTTATTTTACAAATGAACAACTGTACACCTACTTTTACCCCAGCTAGTATATGGAACAAAAAAGAGATGCAATGCCTATGTAAAAAAAAAACTTTATTGAAGGGAGTTAAAAAGTGTAAATTTGCAACACGTGATGTTCATGGATAGGAATGCCAATATCCTAAATATATTATTTCCTTCAAAATTCAATGCAATTTCAGTAAAAATTTCAACAGCCTTCTTTTCTTGTTTCTTCAGAATTTGAGAAGCTGATGCAAAATTTTATGAGAGCAGGCAAAGGCCCAATAATAGCCAAGAAACTCTTGAGATGAAGAAAACGTAGTTGTATATCTGTAGGAGAAGATTTACAGAGCCAAAGCAGGAAGAGAATTTGTCTTAAGCTTGATAGCACTGATACATCTAAAGAAAAAAATTACCTAGAGAAGGAGCTGAGTCTATCTGGGAAACCAGAGGTACATATAAGAGATGCAAGGGCGGATAGTAATCAAAGGAAACAGAATCAGATAAAAATCTGAGGAAATGAGCTGTCAAGTGTACCCTTCTATTAGAAATGGACGTGTCTAGGTATTATAGTGTGATTCTATTAGATATCTAAATAAACAATTTCCAAAATGTTTTTTCAAAACACCAAAAAGACTTTTAAATAACTTTAAACCCCTTAGGCATAGTCAAGGTGGCATCTGTTATGTTTAGCCTATGTTAAATAGTTACACAGGGATCTGGCCAGTTGGCTCACTGGACAGAGCATTAGCCAGGTGTGTGGCCATCCTGGGTTTGATCCCCAGTCAGGGCACACATGAAAAGCAACCATCTGCTTCTCTTCCCCTCTGTCTTCTCCTTCTTTCCCTTTCCCCCTCCCGCAGCCAGTGGCTCAACTGGTTCAAGCATGGGCCCCTTGCACTGAGGATAGCTCAGTTGGTCCAAGCATTGGCCTCAGGTGCTGAGGATAGCTCAGTTGATTTGAGCATTGGACCTAGATAGGGGTTGCCAGGTGGATCCTGGCCAGGGTACATGTGGGAGTCTGTTTCACTATCTCCCCTCCTTTCACTAAATAAATAAATAAATAAATAGTTACACAGGATATAACTGTTGGTGTATTGAAAATAATTACAACTCAAAATGTAAAACATTTTATTTGTTAAGTGTATTCAGTAGAATCCGAAATGTTAAAGACTTGATACTCAGACACTATCATTCATTTAAAAATATGTATGAACAACTTTATATGTAAGGTGAAATTTTTACATTGTTCTTTTTCCTATTTGAACTTGTATTTTTATTCTACTTCCTCCACAGAATACTATGTTTATATAAGATTCTTTTATGCTTGAGAGGTCTTTGTTGTTCATCCTATCAGGTTTATCTGCAACAAACATACGCATGTAAATTGGAATATGATGCATGTTCTACGTTTCATGTGACTATAAGATTTAATTCAAGAGTTTTCTTTTGGACTGCATCATTAAAATTATTGTTAGTACACAATTGATAAGAGCAAAATAAGTACAATACATAACAAATTATAATGTACTAATAGAGACACGAAGTGTAAATTTTTCCTGAAAATGAATCTCATAGTGAGATGAATGAATCCTTTTTCCTTCCAATTACTTTATGTATACACGGGCTAATATTAAATAATGCTAAAATGACACAGGTTTCAACATTAAGTTCACATCTGGTTTTCATTTTTATAAATGTAAGCACTGAGCCCCTGGTTCATCACTTATAGCAACATCAACACCAATAAATTTAATTGTCCCATAGGGCCCCATATGGTTTTTATACCCTAGGGCAATGCAGTAAGAATGGATAAATATGATGTCTTTCTTTGTCCAGTGTGAAAAGGAAATTGTCAAGAAGAGGCTAATGTGAGGCCTAGACAGCAGGCAAGTTGTTAGGTAGATCAATTTTAGGGTGGGGATCATAGGTTGAGGATCTTGACGATTCCTTTTAAATTCCCCAAGCCTGTATAAACCCTGGTAAGTCCTTGTTTGCTGCAGTTTGAGGATCATTTATTCAAGTCATGTAACTAATTCCTCTGGTTGATTTGCTTGCTCAGTAAAGAGCCCTTTGATTTTAATGTTATTCAAATACACCTTGTTCCTGTGAGTAATATGCAGGTCACATTAACAGTAATAACTCAAATTGCACTTAATTTTGTCCCCACCTGCTGACAAAACCTCTCGTCCCTTGCAAATTCCACGCACCCCGTCCCAGTCTAAGCTCCCAAGAAGTGGCTCTGAAGTGTTCACAGATAAATCTACATGGCCAAGTGTCATCTCTCACTGAGCATAGGTATCTTTGCATTACAGTTGTGCTTTTCATATTCACATAGTAAAATTTACTGGAAACCAATCATATGTAAGTCGAGTTTTGTAAGCCAAAGAATGTATTCTTATGTTGCCAAGTCAGAATCTTTTAAAATACTATACATTATCGCCTTTAACTTGTACAAGAATATTTAAAATATTTTATAATTATTTCTTTTTATGAGGTATACAAAAGAATATATGTAATAAGTTATCAGGTAAATATTAAAATGAATATGCATGAACTCATCACCCAATTTAAGAACTAAAAGATTACTAGTAGCTTATATCTTCATATTGTGTCTTCATCCCATTCTATGCCTGCCTCCCAGAGATAGTCACTGTCCTGAGTTTTGTTTTTAGTACCATTTGCTTTTTAAATACAAACTTTTATCACATGTATGTATTCCTAAACAATATATTGTTTAGCTTCTCTTATTATTCAGATTTATAAAAATTATATATTCACCTGACCAGGCAGTGGTGCAGTGGATAGAGCATCAGACTGGGATGTGGAGGACTCAGGTTCGAAACCCCGAGGTCACCGGCTTCAGCACAGGCTCATCTGGCTTGAGTGTGGGCTCACCAGCTTGAGCGTGGGGTTGCTGGCTTGAGCTTGGGATCATAGACATGACCCCATGGTTGCTGGCTTGAGCAAGAGGTCACTCGCTCTGCTGTAGGACCCCCCCCCACCACCATCTAGGCATATACGAGAAAGCAGTCAATGAACAACTAAGGTGCTGCAGTGAAAAATTGATGCTTCTCATCTCTCTCCCTTCCTGGCTGTCTGTCCCTGTCTGTCCCTCTTTCTGTCTCTGCCAAAATAAATAAATAAATAAAAACAAAAGATAAAAATTATATATTCTATTTACTCCTCTGCAATTTGCTTTCATCATTCAATATTTCTAAGATTCAGTTATGATGTTAAATGTACCTGTGGCTTATTTGTTATTACTGATATATAATATTCCATTGGGTAAATTACCATAATATTTTATCCATTCTCCTGAAATGAACATTTGTATTATTTTAATATTTTTGCTATTACAAGTGATGTTGTTACACACTTTTAAGAATTTCTGTAGGAGATATATATTGCTGGTTATACACATTTTCAACTTTACAAGATAGTTCTGAATTTTTTTTAAGTGATTGAACAAATTGGCATCCCCTTGATCAAGGTATAATATCTTTTTGATATATAACTTCATTAACCCTTAATATCAACCTTCTAAATTTACCAATCTAATGGTTATAAAGTATTATCTCCTTAGGGTCTTAATCTGTAAATTGCAAATTTCATATTTTATTTGCCATTTGGGTTCACTACCACAATATACCTATCATTATCTATGACCGTTTTTCAGTTGGATTTTTATTGACTTGTAGGAGTTCTGTACATAATATATATATATATATATATATATATATATATTCTAGATATATCTATAATATAAATATCTAGGTATTATTTTTCAGTGGTAGTTGATATAGTTTGGAAATATCCTATTTCACATAAGCTTGTCTCATTCAGTTCTCAGTGTTCTGTGGGTCTTACATTTGCCCATAGGTACTGATGTTTTCTGCATGGAGTAGCAATGCCTTATGTTTGTGTGGGATAACCAGTTTACAAAGCACTCTCACAAACCTTATCGCACTTGAGTCTCCCAACAACTTTTAAAGAACAAGCTGGGTATTATTATAATAGTTTTATAGATAAGGAGAATGAGTGGCTTGCCCAAGGTCATAGGGCTAATAAGTCCTCAGACTTTGTGTTCTATATCCTTCTTATGATTATATGATGCTTCAGCTCTTTCTAGATTATGGCCTATTCATTTAAGCAAATGCTGCACTTCTGCTTAGCATCTTTACTTCAGTTTCTTCTCTCTCTCTTTCTCTCACTTTTTGTGTATAATTCAAAATACAGTCTATGAAGTTAATTATAAATTTGTTATCTACAAGATAACAGATGAGTATAGGAAGCACCAAAAGAATTTTTTTAGTAGGATATAAATTTTTTATTTAAGATAGTGTAGGAGGATATTAGAAATCATAATAGTTACTTATCCTGGGGCAAATCACATTTAAAAAAATAATGCGTCTATTATGTAAGAGAGCTGATTTCAAGGTCAGTGTTTTCTTTGGACCATTTAGAGAATTAAAAAGAGGATTACAGGAAATAAAGAAAAACCATTTTAACATTATTAGTATTATCTAAATTGGCTGTTCTACCTATGTCAAATACTGATTTTCTATTTGGTTAATTATTAAATATTATCTATTTGTTATATTAGATATAACTAATAATACTTATGGCATTATATGTTGAACTTATCATGGGGAATGATACTGGTAGGACAGTAATTTCATCCCTCAACCTCGAGCTGAAGTTCCTCATCTGAGCAGTTGGGTGGGCATTCATCTACTAAGGGAGCCTAAAGAGGGTGGATATTGTCTCTCAAATGAAAGATACCTGTTACCTCTAAAAAAAATTGAGATGGTCAAATATAGCATGTATTTCTTACTTTCTGGGAGCTGTTTCATTCATTCATTCTCAAACATATTAAAATACTGCATGTGAAATCTGTAACCTCTTCATAGCTCCCATGGATTATTGTATTTCTATGTCCATTTCTTCATACACCAAAGAAAACTATGTTTGATGAAACTAGCAGTGGCAAGAAAGGACCTGGGGATAAATAATGAAACAGCATTCCTACTCTGCAGTATTTTAATCACCATATGATAGCTATACTTAAGCACTTCCTGTGTACATCCCTTGATGAAGGGATAGGACTACATTGTATCTTCTGCAAAGAGAAAGGTCTTTAATAGCAATTGTCTATTCTACAGATAATTATTAAATATAACATTTCCTCAATCTCTTTGAGTATTATAAATACATGATCTCCAGTTACATACTTAGTATTTACTTATCAACTACTCCTAATCAGTGTCTAATTTAAATTGGTTGCTTTGTCCTGTTTCCATGAAATCATGGTTACATTAACTATTTAGTCTGAACCTGAGAGCTGTTGTGTGTTAAATGATAAATAATATCCATTTGATGATGAACTTCCTGTGTGTACTCCTTTTATGAGTCAGGTTCTATACTAGCCTCGCAGCTCACTTTGAGTAGGGGGTAATTATACCACGAAGTGGTCAGCATAAGAGGTGTGCACTGGAGGAAGGGTACCCAATAACTCTGGAATTCAAATCTGTGTTTGGAGAGAAAGAGGCGAGCTCTGTATTGGTGATTTTGAGTTTTACGTATTTTATATCTGTGTGTAAGTATATGGGTCATTTCTAATGACTTGTACATTTCTAATGTACGGAGCGCGTCATTCCTAGCCAGGCAGCTTCTAGCATTACCTAGTCCAGGCGTGGCCAACAGTTTTTGCCCCCGGGGCCAGATTAGAAAGAAAACTTTTTTCATGGGCCGGACAAAATATTAAAATTAAAAAATGTTAAATACAAAAACAATTCATTTAAGTAAACAAAATTTTATTATATAATTTGTTTATGAATAAATGTGAGTGAAAAATTTTAATACACAATATTATTTTAATAAAAATATAATTATATACCGTATAAATATCCAAACTGTATCGCAATCAATCGAAACAATATTTAATTAATATAATGAGCTTGAAGAGGTTATGTCACAAATAAAACAATTATTTTGCTTTACAAACAGCCTGGACACGTTTTCAGTTATCAACTACTATTGTCTATGCTACAATGCCACTTGATTCAGCATACTTGCCCCACAAAAATAATGAATTGTTTGACCTTGGATGTGCACTGGCAAACTCCGCCTAAAAGAATGTGGGTCTCACATTGCCGCTAAACGTCAAACAGTTCATATCGTGTACAGACAAGTATAAAAGTTGTAAATCCTAATAATGGAATTTTTTTAAAAAAAATAAAGAAGTATCACTAATTCATTCAACCAATTATTGGAAGTTAACCCTAGATTAGTTACACACGGAATTCTTTTCCGCGTACCACTATCTTCATAAATATCTTGATTTCTAGTAATCAAAGACGCTTCTGCTTCTGAGTAGCTGAGATTTTAAAGTAGTGGAGAATATTAAAAATTTAATCACGGGCCACATAAACTCACTACACAGGCCGCATCTGGCTTGCAGGCCGTATGTTGGCCATGCCTGACCTAGTCCAAAGGGTCTCAAATGAGCAAATTACCAATATGAAAGGAGACATTCATATTTTATTTATTTGTTTATTTATTTATTTTTGTATTTCTCTGAAGCCGGAAACAGGGAGAGACAGACAGACTCCCGCATGCGCCCGACGGGGATCCACCCGGCACGCCCACCAGGGGCGACGCTCTGCCTACCAGGGGCGATGCTCTGCTCCTTCTGGGGCGCCGCTCTGTGAGACCAGAGCCACTTTAGCGCCTGGGGCAGAGGCCAAGGAGCCATCCCCAGCGCCCTGGCCATCTTTGCTCCAATGGAGCCTTGGCTGCGGGAGGGGAAGAGAGAGACAGAGAGGAAGGAGGGGGGGGGGGGGGGGTGGAGAAGCAAATGGGCACTTCTCCTATGTGCCCTGGCCAGGAATCGAACCCAGTCCCCTGCACACCAGGCCGACGCTCTACCGCTGAGCCAACCAGCCAGGGCCAGAGACATTCATATTTTTAAATCTTTTCTTTAACTTTAATTTTTTTATAAGATTTTACTTATTCATTTTAAAGAGAAGGGGGGAGGAGCGGGAAGCATCAACTCCCATATGTGCCTTGACCAGGCAAGCCCAAGGTTTCCAACCAGCGACCTCAGCGTTCCAGGTCAATGCTTTAGTTACTGCACCACCACAGGTCAGGCACTCATATTCTTGGAAGTACATCTTCAAACCAACTGCTTTTTCAAAGGTCTTGTGGATAATGTGACCATATAATTTAATATCCACTTTGAGACAAGAATATATTAAATCGGTGGTCACTGAGGTCATTGGGACATTGAGACAACATATCCAAACAGGGACTATGGCAGACAAATAAAAAATATGGTTGCCCTATTTATGTAAAGAAAAGTGACCAAGGTCTTCTATGACATGAAGGTGGGAGGGCTGATTTGGTAGATTCTTTACTCAGAATATAAAATGACAAGCCAAAAAGGCTTCCTATTGCCTTTTCAAGGGAAAGTCAAGTGAAGACAGAGACAATGGATTTTAAGGACCTAACAAGGACCTAAAATTTTCGTTTTTAAAGATACTTTCCCATCGTGATTAATAACAACAGAATTCTTTAATTAGAAAGTGTCTTTGTGTTGGTTGTTAGGGACAGCAAGGAATGGGGCTCTGGGAAAATTCCCCATTTTGCTGTCACCTTGGATGTTGGGGAAAGAGTAAGGAAAGAGAAAGAACAGACTTCTTGGGTGAAGGAAATCTGGAATTATAAAGAAATATCAGGGCAAAAGAACAGACCTTGTGAAATGCCTGACATGGTGTCTCTCCAGCCTGATCAACAAGGCCACATTGTGGCCTGAATGGCCCCATGTGCGAAGAGCAGCATCACTTGTTTCTCTGGGAGCGAGGCCATGAGCTCCTAGTAACAGACACCATGTGTCCTGAACTGTTTGCAGCTCAGCGACTGCAGTTTGGAATGAGCCCCTCCGCCCAACACACCCACCCACCCACCCAGAGCTTTGAAAAGCCATCGGTGGGATGCAGGTAGAAGGTTCCCACTGCAAAGGGCGTGCCTGAAAAACCACCAGCCGAACATTCTGAGCTGGGTCAGGTGCGCTCAGCCTCAGACACTTTCCCTAGAGCCCCGCCCACTCCTCCCTCAGGCCCGCCCACACCTCAATCCCAGCCTTAAATCCGCCTGCCTCTCTTCACAGCTCAGCTCACACGGGTCTCGGCAAACTTCCGGCGCGGGAGGCGAGGGGCGCGGAGCTCGCCCAGTGCGCGTGCGCGCGCCGGCTCGGAGTCCTGCGCCCCCTCCCCTGCGGTGGGGACGTGGTACGACCGGACGGTTGGCGTCCTCCGCGTCTCCAGCCAGGGGCGGGCTTTTCAAATCTTTGGCGGTGTGGCGGCGGCCCGGGCTGTGGTGCTGGAGATGGAAGGGCTGACCCAGAGGGGTCCGGAGCTCGGCCAGGCGGGCCTTCCTGCTCAGCAGGTGAGTGAAGAGGGGGCCCCCACTTCAAGCCCTCACGACGTCACTTCGTGTCGTCGTCGGGAAAGCTCCCACTGCGCGTCTCCTACTCGGCGGTGGTCTGAAACAAAGGGAAAGGGCTGATCCTTTTGAGGGTCTCCCGGAGCTTGGGAATCTGCACAGGCTCCCGCCCCGATTTCTTGGGTAGGAATCCGGCCCGGATTCGGGAAGCTGCGCCGCAGCCCCGCGGCGCGTTTCCGAGCGCACCTGTCCGCTGCCCCCGCGCCCCCAAGTCGTCGCTGGTCTTTTCGCAAGTGTAGGTGTAACGTAGGGGAACGGAGTCCCGGGATTTCCGAGAGGCCCGTGGGGGACACCCAAGATCAACAGAGGACAGTTTGCTTATTTGACTGGATTTATGGAAAGCACAATTACTGGAGCAATGTGTAGACACATCATAAACTTGCGGGGGCCGGGGGACGGGGAGGAGAAACAAAACGTACCCTCTGAACTTTCTTAGTTTGAGAGTGGGTTCTTTTTGAATTGGCAGAAGTTTGATGTTTCCTATATATTTAGCCGTGTAAATGTGTTAGAAAAGTTTTTACTTAAGATAGGCCAACATTATTTCTTGGCAAAGCCACTTAATAAAATGGTATCCTTTCCACACTTAGCCATAATGTTAGGGTCTTAAAAGAAAACTCTGATGTCCTTAACAAAGGTGGATCTTCACGTCCATTTTAATCTCCACCTTTTACTTGTGAAGTAGGTTAAATCATATAAAACTGCCAGTTTTGTAGGTCAAAGTTGGTAGAATATAAGTAATTTTGTATGGTCCAACATTTTATCTTTGCTTAAAAACCTGTTATCTTTTCTAGAATCTTAAAAACCACAGTAACTACAAAATTGTTAGGAAATCTTCAATAGTACTGTAAAAAATAAAGCTAACATTAAAAAGCAAACATTAAGAATCATTATGCAAAAACGTCCAGTGCCTTTATCAGTAACTTATGCTGTTTTATGCCAGCATTTTCAAATATTTCAAACCATTTGTTGTAAAATACTTTTCTGTCCTATCCTGTTAACATACTTTGTTCTGATTAACAAAAATCTCGATTTCTAATGAATTGGTGATTAATGGATCCCCTTGCACTTGTCATATAGCTGTTGGTGTAGTCTTTGAAGTATATTTATTTATTGAGCTGTGTGCAGCAGTAATATTTAGGAATGATACAAAATAGACAAGAGGATAAAGTAAAGAAGCTTTGCTAAATAAATATTTAAATATATGTAATAAGAGCTGGATTATTTACATTTGGGAAGGTACAGTACTTACTGATTTCTTAGGCAGCAAGAAATTAAAATAATTGAGTTGTAGAAATCCTTCTGTTTGGATCTTAGAGAAAAATTGCAAAATACTAATAACTTTCAACCTGACAATAACATTGAGGGTCAATAAAAGAATTTTGTACTTGACTATCACTGAATTATTATTTTATGTACTTCCATTGATATTAATGAAGTTGCTATCTAACAGGGAGAGATAGCACCAAAGATTGTGGTCCACTTAGTGAACACCTCTACTCAAACTTTGGGAGTCATTTATGACTACTCACAGCATAGAACAGCAATTTTTTTTTTAATTCTATCTATCTATCTATCTATCTATCTATCTATCTATCTATCTATCTATCATCTATCATCTTAAGTGAGAAGCAGGGAGGCAGAGAGACAGACTCTGGCATGTGCCCTGATTGGGGAAACACCCGGCAGGCCCCTTAACTGGGCAATGCTCTGCACATCTGGGGTCGTTACTCCATTGCTGGGCAACCGAGCTATTTTAGTCCCTGAAGTGAGGTCATGGAGCCATCCTCAGCAGTGAGCCAACTTGCTCTAACTACCTTGGCTGTGGGAGGGGAAGAAAGAGATAGAGAGAAGAGAGAGGGGGAGGGGTAGAGAAATAGATGGGCGCTTCTCCTGTGTGCCCTAACTGGGAATTGAACCCAGGATATCCACATGCTGGGCCAATGCTCTACCACTGAGCCAACTGACCAGGAACAGAACAGCAGTTTTCAACCTTTTTCATCTGATGGCACAGGTAAACTACTAAAATTCTGCAGCACACCAAAAACTATAATTTCTGCCAGTCTGACAAAAAAGTAGGTATAATTTTGATTCATTCACATTGGACAACTATTGTGTTGGCTGTTGTCATTTTTTTATTTGACAGTCTAAAGGAAAAGAGGTCATTGCCCCTGACTAAATAGGCATTGCATGTTTTAATTTTTTTATTTTAATCTTGCAGCACACTGGTTGAAAATTGCTGGCATAGGGTATTTATTGACTTATTGATTAAGGGAAAACCAAATTAAGGTACAAACCAAGTCTGTTTGTTGTGCACCCGTTGAATAAGTTACATGTCTGTTCTACATCTGTTTCCACCGTTGCAGAATGGGTGATGTGCTAGTCCCTGCAAGTTGTTAGAATTTGAGAATCTCTTTAAAGTACTTATTAGCATAGTACCTCACACTTAAGATGTATTTGACAGGTGACTATTTTTGTTATCTTTGTCCCAATTTTCTGAGCAGTTGGGGCAGTCCTACCTTTTCTTACAAATGCTTAAACTTATAAAATCTTAATAAAAATAAAATTTGAGAAGTAATGCAGTTTCATTGCAGAAAAGTGAATGTATACAGAAACATGAATTTAAGAATTCTCCAGTTCCATTCTCCAGAATGATCACTATTTACAATTTCCAGATTTTATGCTGTATATAAACAATTCTTAAAATATATACAATTTCTTTTAGAAGAATGTTTACTGTATATATTCTGTGATCTTTTTCATCTTGGTCTCTTAGCTAACTATTCGTATATCCATTAGGTGGCTAGTAGTTTCTGTGTGTATTAGTATGATTGTCTTACCAGCAGTTTGACTTCATTTTTTTTTTTTTTTGAGTCTGCTTAATTCCAGCAACAAGGCCATTTCTTTGCACTTCTATGTGCCATTCTAGCTTTTAAATCCTACTACTGTATGTTTCTTTCTTCTATATAATGTAGATTTTCACTTTTAAGTCATCTCCCCATTTCATTTTTAGCCTTACCTTGTCCATTTATTTTTATCAGCCTGACTTTACCTACAAAAGCAGAATAGTTTCAGCGGCTTCTGTTTGACTTTTTTTGACAAGCAAGCCCTTATTCAGATTATTGAAGAAGAAATAGCAAAGGATGGCCCTCCTCTGCACCCCTTTTCTTCCTGGAGACTTGCTTTCAGACACTGCAAAGAGAGATGGATACAGGGAAACAAATGTGCTTCTGTCATGGGTCCTACTCAGTCTTGACTCTTTATTATGATGGAGGAAGCAGTGGTGTTTTTAGCTCCTTGCTTTTCCTCTTCGAGGTCAGTAAACATCACCACTGAATGCTCAATGGGTATTTTCATTACATAATCATTATTTTCATTGTGGCAGGAACCAGACATCACCTCTTACGCCAGGAGCACTCTGCACCCTTTATTAACTAAAGACCAGTCCTTTGACTCTATAAAGCCTCTCTTGACCAAAGGGCTGTTAGATTTGTACTGAAAGTAGTTGCATGGCGAACACAAAACTGGGTAATAAAATAGCCCTGCCAGATCCTCATCCAGTCATCCTATATCAGGGGAGGTAGAGTCATAGTGTACTAAGTATATTAATTTGACTGAATTAGAAATCAGCAAATTATTTCTGTAAAAGGACATAGTAAATATTTTCAGCTTTGCAGGTTAGACGTTCTGTTGAAATTACTGACCTCTGCTGGTACAACTTGAAAGCCATAGACACTATAAATGGTGTGACTACTCCAATACAACTCTTTAAAAAATAAAAACAGGCGCCCTGGCCGGTTGGCTCAGCGGTAGAGCGTCGGCCTAGCGTGCGGAGGACCCGGGTTCGAATCCCGGCCAGGGCACATAGGAGAAGCGCCCATTTGCTTCTCCACCCCTCCGCCGCGCTTTCCTCTCTCTCTCTTCCCCTCCCGCAGCCAAGGCTCCCTTGGAGCAAAGATGGCCCGGGCGCTGGGGATGGCTCTGTGGCCTCTTCCTCAGGCGCTAGAGTGGCTCTGGTCGCAATATGGCGACGCCCAGGATGGGCAGAGCATCGCCCCCTGGTGGGCAGAGCGTCGCCCCCTGGTGGGCGTGCCGGGTGGATCCCGGTCGGGCGCATGCTGGAGTCTGTCTGACTGTCTCTCCCTGTTTCCAGCTTCAGAAAAAATGAAAAAAAAAAAAATAAATAAAATAAAAATAAAAACAGGCACCAGCCAGGCTATAGTTTGCTGACCCCTGCTCTAAAGGGTAGAATTCTAATATTAATATTTGCTAGATATATTTAATTTCTTTAATGAATATTTAATCTTACAAATAAGGGCTATTTTTAAAACCCTGAATTTACTTTTTTTTTTAACCATTATTTCCCAAGCCTCTATAATTTTGTCAATAAATAATGAAGAGAAGACAGTCTTCATTTACAAGATGGAAACCCTGGGAGCCCTAACCGATTATTTAATGTGGCTGTGGCCATCTACTGGTTCCTTAAGGTTGTTGCAACTTTCCAGATTGCTGTGGAATTTCAAGAAGTCGAATGCTTTTCTGCTCTGACTTTATACTGAATCACCAGAGGAACTTTGGGGCGGGCGGGGGCTATGCTCAGACTCCACCTTCAGAGGGTCTAATTGTTTTGGGGTAGGTCATAAGGTTAGGTACTTTTTACGAGGCTTTGCTCTCTGCCTGAGGTAATTCTAACGCGCTGGCAAGCTTTGAGAACCACTGTGCTAGCTCAACTGGCTGCCTCACTGTAGCATTTAAAAAGCAAAATTGAATTTAATGGCACCAGATGGTATTTGTTTATATTTGAGTTGTAGGGTAAAGCTATTCATCCCAGCTTCAAGTTGCTTCCTGTGTGCAATCTCCAATACTAACCAGCCTACCAGAGTTTATTTCTATAGACATATGGGTCGTATGGTAAGTCCTTATAATTAATTACTAATTATATTAAAGAAGAATTTACTTAGGGGCTGACAAGACATAAAAAGATGAAATGGAGTTGTTGGAAGTTCAGTCATATATAAAGAAGGAAAAACAACAAATGACTTTTACCTAGTACACTAGTATTGAGTTATACTATAAGCATATATTTTTATGTGGTGATTACATGATGTAATTACAGAAGGTAATTAAACAGTCTGTTTTTTGCCTGTGGCTAGTACATTTGACTAATTTGAATAGTCATCTACTTCAGTTTCTCTTTGGCTAATCTTCCTAGATGATTGCTCTTCTAACTTTTAGCTTTTCTTTTTGAAAAGATTGTCTTTTTAACATCTGGATATTTTATTATTGCTTCCATTTACTTTTTTAAATTTAGATTTTGATCCAATTAAAAGTAAATTATAGTGTTTTATTTTTTTACCACATAAGCCAGGATGGTCACTTTATTTTAAAAATAGACATACTAGAACATTATCACATGTTTGTAGTATAGTAAAGTAACTGATGATTTATAATGTTTAAAAAGCCACTGTAAATTAAATCGGAACAATACATTTCAGTTTACAAAATTTGGTGTTACATAGTAAACTAGCATGTAGAGATTGGGCTGTTACAACAAGATCATTGTTTGGAATAAAAGACTTTCAGAATTTAAACGAGTTAGTAGTTTTATAGTGACTCTTAAAGCTAAAAAATATTCAAAATTATATTCCAATTTAATCTGTTTCAGGTAGCTAAAACTTCTGACATTTTTCTAAACACAGTGCTTTCACTGTTGTTTCTGAGATTTTACTTACATTACTTACTATGCCAAGTAGCTTGTTACCTCCCTGATGCTAAATTTTAGTTTCTTTATTCAGCACCTGCTATTTTAGAAAGTTTTTCCTTGGTTAATTCAGTGTCATCAACCACATTTTGCCACCCCACAGTACAACTTATATAAGATGTACGTGTGCATTATTGTTCACATTAGTTATTATATTATTGTATTAGTTTCTTGAGACTGACATAATAAATTACCAGAATTGGGTGGCTTAACACAACAGAAATACGTTCTGTTATAGTTCTGAAAGCCAGAAGTCTCAAATCAAGTATCTGCAGGGCCATGCTCCTGCTGTAAGTCCTAGAGGAGCTCCTGTGGTTGCTGGAATTCTTGTTGATCCGTGGCTTAGTCTCATTACTCTAATTTCTGCCTCCATCTTCACTTAAATTTCTCTCTGTGTGTCTTTCTGTGTCTTCACATAGCATTCTTATAAGGACACCAGTCATTGAATTTAGGTTCCACACTAGTTCATTATAACCTCATCTTAACTATCTGTAAACTATAGCCAAATAAGGTCACATTCTGAGGGTCTGGGAGGGCAGGAATATTTGGGAGACCTATTCAACCTTATGCAAATACGGTAAGAATATGTAATATCTCTCACCCTTGTTTCTGTTCTCTTTATTTGGTAGATTGTAATGATTTCCTGATAAAGCAAGACATTCAAGTTTTGCAAGGAGCTTTTAAAAATAGCTACGTATTTTATGCTACCATACATTAAAACTTTGTTACTTTCCCAATATAGTATAAAATTATAGTGATATCTAGTACATTCCATCTATTAGTGGTAAAAAGAAATGTTATAGTTTTATATTTTTGCTACCTTTTAAAAATTCTTTTCTCTTTTTTTAAGGACTGCAGCATTCAAGAAAAAATAGATTTAGAAATTCGAATGCGACAAGGAATATGGAAACTCCTTTCTCTGAGCACGCAGAAAGACCAGATTTTACTTGCAGTAAAGAACCTCATGGTGTGCAATGCTCGAATAATGGCCTACACGTTGAAACTACAGAAATTGGAAGAGCAGATTGCATGTCAAAGTGGAAGATGGTTAGTAGCATAGCTTACATATGGTTCCTAATGTCCTTAAATATTTGAATTAAACCAGCCCTGGCTGGTTGGCTCAGTGTTAGAGCATTGGCCTGGTGTGTGGATGTCCTGGGTTCGATTCCAGGTTAGGGCACACAGGAGAAGTGACCATCTAATTTTCTACCCTTCCCCCTTTTCCTTCTCTCTCTCTCTCTCTCTCTCTTTCTCTTTCCTCTTTCTCTCTCTTCCCCTCCTGCAGCCAAGGCTCCACTGGCACTGAGGATGGCACCACGACCCCGCCTCAGGCACTAAAATGGCTCCGGTTACAACGGGGCAAGCCCCAGATGGGCAAACCATCCCCCTCTGGTGGGCTTGCTGGGTGGGTCCCGATCAGGTGCATCAGGAGTCTGTCTCTGCCCCCTGCTTCTCACTTAAGAAAAATACAAAAAACAAACAAACAACATGATATAGTTTAAGCTTGAGGTCAAATATCAAATTACCAAAGCCTTTAAAAAATAAGTATACTGAAGTAACCTCTGATATCATAAACATTTTGACAGTAGAGCTCAGAGTGAACTTACTACTGAGGCAGTAGTTTTCACTGGGCAGTTTTGTTGTGTCTAGTACTTCCAGATTATAAAATTAAGTGGTTAAAAATGCAAGAACTGACAGAATATTTTAAGAAGGACCAAGACTGACAGTTGAGTATAAAGAAATGTAAATTAAAGGAAAAACTAACTGCTTAAAAGAATGCTAATAAAGAAGGACTAGCTAAGGCTAATAGAAACTTAAGTACATAAATTGAAATGAGTGGACAACAAAATTAAAAAGATATAAAACCTTATAAATAAAAGGGAACTTAAAAATCTGCTACCTCACCCTCTTCATTTGGATGCCTTAAGCAAAAATAACTTAAGGGCATAGTAACTTAGTAACTGAAGTAACTAGCTAGTGACAGTAGCTAATGAGAGGTTACCATATTTCCCCACATATAAGACATTCCTTTGTATAAGACGCACCTTAATTTTGGGGCTTGAAATTTGAAAAAAAAATGTATTACATAGTTATTGAACTCAAGTTTTATTTATCATAAAATTCATACAACTCATCCACGTGAAAAAGTGGGAAATGCAAGTAAAAAAAACTACAACCACTGTATAAGATGCACCCAGTTTTAAGACTCCAGATTTTTGAAAAGGGGTGCGTCTTATACATAGGGAAATATGGTACTTAGGATTTGCTAAGTAGCGCCTCTCTGTCATTCTTGCTGCCAGTTTGGATCAGATCTAGAGTTCCTATATGAAGTTTATATCATATCCTACTGCAATGCCAAGTCTTATTTGGACCTAAGAATTGACTCAATTTAGTAGCTAGATGTTGAGTTCTTTTTTAATATAAATAGTCTTACATCGCCCATTGTTAATCAGTCTTAAAGCTCCAGCACTGGTAAAACTTTCTTCTAGACATTAGTGGCCTTTGGGCTGTTCACAGTGCCATTAAATTTTTAAAAAGTAAGGTCAAAAAACAGGTCAGAGAAAAGTTTCTGTGAAAATAAAATGTTGATAAGATTGTGATACAGTAAAGCCTGTGTATAAAGTAGCCAATATTTGTTAGCTGTATTTCTTTGGGATAGCTATTTAATCTCTTTATGCTCATTTTTTCTTCATTATAGTTGGCATGGTAATATTTACATTTGAAAATTAAGACTATATATATTAAACAAAAACCATTGTAATACCTTTTATGTAATTACTCAATGAATGTCAAATAATTTTTTTATTATTCATCCCTGGCATTTAAAAATGAAATTATCCCAGTATCATAGTCTCTAGGAAAATAATTTTCAAGTAGACATACATTGGTTTAAGTCAGTGCTTCTCAAACTACTATAGTCTCCTGTATCACTGAGAAGACAGGATTATGTGTCAAGGGATATGCAAAGCCGTAGAATAAATATGGCAAATGTTCTTATAACATGAACTTTTAAGACAGGGGTCAGGAATCTTTTTTGGCTGAGAGAGCCATGAATGCCACATATTTTAAAATGTAATTCCATGAGAGCCATAAAACAACCCGTGTACATTAGGCATTATCCAATAAAAATTTGGTGTTGTCTCGGAGGACAACTGTGATTGGCTGCAGCCACCCGCAACCATGAACATGAGCAGTAGGAAATGAATGGATTGTAATACATGATAATGTTTTATATTTTTAACATTATTTTTTTTATTAAAGATTTGTCTGCGAGCCAGATGCAGCCATCAAAAGAGTCACATCTGGGCCCTGGCCGGTTGGCTCAGTGGTAGAGCGTCGGCCTGGCGTGCAGAAGTCCCAGGTTCGATTCCCCGCCAGGGCACACAGGAGAAGTGCCCAAGTGCTTCTCCACCTCTCCCCCTCTCCTTCCTCTCTGTCTCTCTCTTCCCCTCCCGCAGCGAGGCTCCATCAGAGCAAAGATGGCCCGGGCGCTGGGGATGGCTCCTTGGCCTCTGCCCCAGGCGCTAGAGTGGCTCTGGTTGCAGCAAAGCGACGCCCCTGGAGGGGCAGAGCATCGCCCCCTGGTGGGCAGAGCATCGCCCCCCTGGTGGGCGTGCCAGGTGGATCCCGGTGGGGCGCATGCGGGAGTCTGTCTGACTGTCTCTCCCCGTTTCCAGCTTCAGAAAAATACAAAAAAAAAAAAAAAAAAGAGTCACATCTGGCTCGCAAGCTATAGGTTCCCGACCCCTGTTTTAAGATAAAGCATGAAAAATTTAGAGTTATGGCATAGTTTGGAGTTATTCTCTTCAGGGGGATATATGTTCCTTCTCCCAGCCTTTATAAGGGCATTTTATCAAAGGGGGTTATTTCAGTGGAAAAGTTTTAAGAAGCACTTGTTTATAGTGTGGGACTAAATATAATATCATCTCATAGTTATATGGAATATTCCTCTGGGAATCATCTCTCTCCATATTTAAGTTCTTTAAATATTTACAGTAGGCTATGGGGGATATATCCAAAACCCCAGTCAGCGTTTGAAATTGCAGGTAATACCAAAACCCTATTCAACTTCTTCAACTCTGCCAGAAATGTGGCAGCAACTTCATCAACAGACATAGCCTCTTCAGTAATTTTTGTATTTTTCAGTCCCAAACTGTTCCTGAATCTATAACCATTTCTTATTTGCAGTAAATGGCTTTGTGTCCCTCGTGTCAGGTGATCCCTTGCTGAAAGCCTCATAGAGGCTCAATGATATCTGGCGTAAAACACTGCCATCAGTTGGGAGGTGTTTTCTGTTTATTTATTTTTTATTCAGTTAGAGGAGGGGAGGCAGCGACAGACTCCGCATGTGCCCAGGCCTGGATCCACCCGGCAGGCCCATTAGGGGGTGATGCTCTGCCCATCTGGGACATTGTGTGGTGGCTGAGCAACAAAGCTCTTCTTAATGCCTGAGGGGGAGGCCGTGGAGCCATCCCAGAGCATGGAGCCAACTTGCCCTAATCAAGCCATGGCTACAGGAGGGGAGGAGAGAGAGAAGCAAGATGGATGCTTCTTCTGTGTGCCCTGACTAGGAATCGAACCTAGACATCCACATGCTGGGCTGATGCTCTACACTGAGCAAACCAGCCAGGCTCTCTGTTCATTTCTTCTACCACAAACTTAATGCCTTGTCCATATTAACTAAGCACTTACCATGTACTGTGCTATGGCTATAACTTCTGCAGTTTGAGGTGCAACAGCAAAATTAGCACAAATTTCTATTTCCTTCTTCACAATTTCACGGATATATTTGTTCTTACGTAGATCTTGGTCACCTCAGTGTATGATTTTTCTTGCTATGAAGTTGAGAACTTTCACCTTTTCACTGAAAGGAAGCACTTTCAGCTTTGTTGGGCATATGCAAATTGCCAGGTCACTAATTTTGTGCTTTGGGGTTGTAAAGGTTACTTGAACACAAGCACTGTGATAACATGACAGTTGATCTGATAACCCAGGTGGTTCCTAAATGACTAATGGGCAGATAGGGTAGACCAGGGGTCCCCAAACTACTGCCCTCAGGCCGCATGCAGCCCCCTGAGGCCATTACCCGGCCCCGCCGCACTTCCGGAAGGGGCACCTCTTTCATTGGTGGTCAGTGAGAGGAGCCTAGTTCCCATTGAAATCCTGGTCAGTTTGTTGATTTAAATTTACTTGTTCTTTATTTTAAATATTGTATTTGTTCCTGTTTTGTTTTTTTATTTTAAAATAAGATATGTGCAGTGTGCATAGGGATTTGTTCATAGTTTTTTTTTATAGTCCGGCCCTCCAACGGTCTGAGGGACAGTGAACTAGCCCCTGTGTAAAAAATTTGGAGACCCTTGGGGTAGACAATGGAGCTATCTTGGACAAGCGTGAGACATTTCATGAAGCTACTCAGAAATGGATGCAGTTTAAAACTTATGAATTGTTTATTCTGGAATTTTTTATTTATTAATTTTGACTGCAGTTGACCATGGGTAACTGAAACCATGGAAAGCGAAACCACGGATAAGGGGAAACTACTATAAAATGAATTGTGAGTTGGTAATTTTTTTAATTGGCTGTATGACTTCTGAAGTTGCTGTTTCTATTGGGCTTATATAGCAAAGAGAGATTTGTATGATGATTTTCAGTTTCTTTTTTTTTTTTTGTATTTTTCTGAAGCTGGAAACGGGGAGAGACAGTCAGACAGACTCCCGCTTGTGCCCCACCGGGATCCACCCGGCACGCCCACCAGGGGCGATGCTCTGCCCACCAGGGGGCGATGCTCTGCCCCTCCGGCGCATCGCTCTGCTGCGACCAGAGCCACTCTAGCGCCTGGGGCAGAGGCCAAGGAGCCATCCCCAGCGCTCGGGCTATCTTTGCTCCAATGGAACCTTGGCTGCAGGAGGGGAAGAGAGAGACAGAGAAGAAGGGGGGGGGGGTGGAGAAGCAAATGGGCGCTTCTCCTATGTGCCCTGGCCGGGAATCGAACCCGGGTTCCCCTGCACGCCAGGCCGACGCTCTACCGCTGAGCCAGATTTTCAGTTTCTTAACTGGTTGTTTTGATAGAGAAAAATAGCTTTGATGCTGTACACATTTATATTTTTTCATCATTCATATAAAAACTTGGTCTCCCTTAATAGTTGAATTATTTTTATTTTTTGGAAAATCTGAATATTGTATATTAACTCCTTTGTTTGTAACTTCATTTTATTATGTTCAGCTATAGCCTGAGTTCACTGATCAGATATAACTGGAAAGTATAGTTCTTGTCTTCTTTTTACATAAAAATGATGTCAAGATTAATGGGAGTCTAATGATAGGTGGGGTTTTTTTGTTCCTTGAAAAAAATTATGTAAATTGTGCCATTTGTTTAGTCAATCAAATATTTACCAAATATGTACTACTTATACAACACTAAGTACTATGCTATTATATCCAAATTCAAAAAACAAGATTTGTCAAGATATGAGGCGAAAGGTTTTTCCTTTAAAGAGTTAATAGTTTGTTCTTAGTTGGTTTTAATAGTCTTTAACATGGAAAAATGCTCCATTTTTACATTGCTACCAGAGTTAAAATATCATTGTAATGAGTCTAACTACTAATGCTAGTCTACCTTCTTTAAAATTGTATGACAAATGTAAAAAAATTAATATAGATAATATATTTAGACTTTTTTTTTAGAGAATAATCAAATCAGTATGAAATGGTATAATTGAGGAAGGTCTAATGGAAGCCATGGATCAGAATCTTCTAGATCCGTCATGGCGAACCTTTTTATAAAAACCGCCCACTTTTGCAGTGGTGGTCAACCTGGTCCCTCCCACCCACTAGTGGGCGTTCCAGCTTTCATGGTGGGGGTAGGAGAACAACCAAACGGTGCCGCAATTGGCTCACCATGAAAGCTGGAACGCCCACTAGTGGGTGGGAGGGACCAGGTTGACCAGCACTGCAAAAGTGGGCGGTTTTTATAAAAAGGTTGCCATCACGATTCTAGATCATGGAGGATGGATAGAGTTTGATTAGGTGAGCAGGAGAAATCAGCATTCCAAGAAAAGCTGACTGTGGAAGACAAGCATAAATTATTCCAGAGCAGTGAAGAGATGTATTTGTTTGAAGCTAAAGGTCAAGCCAAAGTTGGAATGGGGAGGCATACAGCAAGATTCAAGAAAACTTGGAATGCTAGGAAGTTAATTGGTATTGACAACCTTTCTAGGTGCCAGGTACTAGCCTAAGATGTTCACAAATATTACATTACGAACTATGAGAGGTATAAATAAACCTCTTTATTAAATACTCAGAAACTAGGACTTAGAAATATTTGGTAATTGTTTCAGAGGGTGCACAGTGTTTCTGACCAGGATGTGAACAGATGACTTAGAGCTTGAGTACCCCTCTCCTGCCAGAAAGAAGCCCAGTACAGTACTTTGTACCACAAGCTGCCCTAGTAAGTTACTGCAGCGCTTTACATTTATTTCACTGTTTATTCTTGATTACTTTCTGCAAGAAAGAGACATCATAAAATGGATGTTTGGGTAGATTTATCTTGCAGTACAGTATTGGAAAGGATAGTGAGACAATAAGTGAAATAACCAATTTTTAGAAAAATAAGAATAGGCACACATGGAAGTGGTCAAATAGTAGCTTTTGATGAGAGAATTTAGGAGATCAAAACTAATGCGTGGATTTTGGGTTTTTCTCATAGATCATCACTCAGAGTACACTCAATTTATTAAAGTAAGCAAATATTTTTACTTAATTTTGCAGCCTTTTAAAATCAGGGTTCCAGGAAAGGATTAAGCCCTAATGCCCCAAGTAATGCATTGTATACAGTGACTTAACTTCTGTGTATCTGGAATAGTGCTCTGGTTTTGCATCATTTTGAGGGAAATTGAGAATATAGTTATTTTTTGGTTTAGATGAGGAATCCCTCCCATTGAGAAATCTGTTTTATTTTCATCTTTTTTTTTTTAAGAACCACATATCTGAAAATATCAGTAACTGGTCAAATGTCCTATTACTTTAATGTTCTAATTATATAACGTAAGTTTTGTTTTCAAATACTGTATATTTATGAAACACCTGGTATACTACCTATTTTTATGCCTAAATATGCAAAAGATATTCAGGTTTGTGTTACAATTCACAGTACTGTACAGTAAGGTAAGTCAATAAAGCTTTGTAGGTTAAGTAAACAGTAGATCATTAGAGTCAGGGGTGGAACACAGTTTCCTGCCTCAGTTTAGGTGACAGGATTGTTTAGTTGCACTAATCCATCAATTTGCTAGTCTTTTGACTGGTGAACTGGACTAGCCTTACATTTTCCTTGCTGTGATAGCTAGATATATGACTTACAAGACTGTTTTTATCAGTCCTCCTCTTAAACAAAAACCAGTTAATGTTTTTCATTTACTATTATTCCTTAGTGAGGCCTTGCATTCCAGGCTCTTTGGGGTCTGATTTCAAACAACTTTCGTAGTCTTATCTCTCAGATTTCTACTTTGAGAAATGAAATTTATTTCAGCCAAATTTTAAATTTCGATCCCCAAGACAGTCCTTGAATATTGTCTCCAGTGCTGTTGTTTGTACTGACTTGTCCTGTCTTTCATTTCCACTTAACAAGGCCTCTTTTGTTTTGCATCATCAGTTTCCTTGGTGATTCTACTCAGAAGATGATCATTTCTTATTTCTCTTTTGGTGGAGTGGATAATATTTACATACTAACCTTGTACTTATATCTCCACCTTTGTTTTACTCTTTGATCTTCAATTAAATATTATTAATGTTTGCTATCCATCCTTTTATTGTACTTCTCAAAACATTTCTTGTTTGGAGGACACTAATGAGCTAGCTAGTAGATGTCTACTCATGAATACAGTTTTCTTCACATTCTTGTACATTTAAGTACTTTACTTTAGTTTTTGAACTTAAAGGGCAGCTTGGCTAGATACAAAATCCTTGGCAAACACTTTCCTTGGTTACTTGAAAACCTTGCTCCATTGTTGTCTTGTTATCAACAAATGTAATGCCTAATTATTTTTTCTTTGTAGATGCCTGATTTTCTTCCTTTGTAAATGACTGTTTTTTTTGTTTTGTTTTGTTTTGTTTTTTTGTCTAGAGACTAAAAATAGATTTCTTTATCTTAAAGTCTGATAATTTTACTGGGAAATATCTAAGGCTGGGCATTTTGGTTCACTTAAAACCCTTTCAATTATACAATTCAAGTCTTATTTTCAGAAAGGTTTTATGGAGTTAAAACCTCCAGAATAATGCATTAATTTTAATCTCATTATTTTTCTCATTTAAGGACTCCAATTACACAAGAGTTAGATTTTCTCTGCCTGTCTGTATGTCTTATCATTTTCTCTTAAATGGTTTTAAACATTTTATTTCATTTCTCATTCACTCAATGCCTTAGTGTACTTTCAGTTTTTCTCTTTGTCCTTACTCAGTCTATATTTTCATTTCAGAAATGATTTTTTTCCAGTTTCTTTTCTTACTATTTCATTATTTTTTTCTTTTTACATATTTACTTGTTTGTACTTTACTAGTCTGAAGTTTTAAATTTGAGATTCTTGGTTTCTTCTTTCATACTTGTAATAGCTTATTTAACTGCATTTACTTTATTTTGGAGTATCATGTAGTTTTTGTTACCTTTTTGAAGAGTGGTTGGTGGAGTATTTCTGTCAGCAGAAGCATTTTGATTTTTTCTGCTTTCATTTTATAGTAACTTTCCGTGGATATCTGGGTCCTTTTTAGTCCCTATTGAAATATGTAGGATGCAGGACTTTCCAGGGCCAAATGATTGGGGTGGGGCGGGTGTAGAGGGTTTACCTTGTTTCTTAGTTCAAGAGTATTGTCTATTTTTGGAATGTGAAGAGCAACTTCTTTAATAAATGGTGTCTTTTGGGATGTTGACTTGTTGGGTGGTTGGTTGATTTTCTGATTCTTTATAGTATTTTGTTTCTTGGTGTTTTTAACCTCAGTTGCGTCTTCCACTTCTTCTTTTTTTTTGTTGTCATGGACAAACTTTCAAAGGATACTTTCCCCATGTGTGTCTTTCTGAACCGGAATTTTTTGGAGCCTCTTTCTATCAACTCCCTGGGAACCAGTGCTGTTGTGTTCCCCCAGGTCTTATATCCATTCTGTTTTCTTCTAGGGGACAACAAAGGTTGATAAATTGTGTTTTGCAATGTGAACCTGACTCTACTTGGGTAAGGCCTCCAGGAGCTGGGCTTGATGGTTTCAATTGTTAATTTTCCCATTTATATTTAAAGTTTGCAGTAGTCTGTTTTCTTGTTATGCTATAGATATGGGCTATATGTAATTTTATTTGCTTTCCTTGTTGCCTGAAAGCATTTGTAGGATGCCTGAAGAGATTCTGGTTTAGGTGGCTGTCATTATCTTATAGGAATTGGGAATTCATACTCTGATCACTTTAGCAAATGTTATAGTGCCTCTTTCACAAAAGCTCCAGATTAAACACTGAGGCCAAAAATAGAAACTCACAAAGTCATCCTTGTATTTGTGTAACATTTTTAATACACAGAATACATCTAAAATATTATTTCATTCAGTAGTTGTGAGGTAGGTAGATATTCGTTCCACTTTACAGATGAGGATGCAGAGGTTAAGAGGTTAGCAGCAACTCATTAGCATAACTAGTTATTAATGGGTAAGATTCAGCCCTGTGATTTACTAATCTAAATCTGCTAAATCTACTGCCTGCTCCTTTGAAATGACCATATCCTATTTCATTCATTATTTACTAAACATTTATTGAGTGCCACTGTATATACAACGGTGTATTCAACAGTGAACAAAATGGATTTTAAAAAAGCCCTATGTTTCTAGAACTTAATTACATTTTAGCAATGATATTTTTCCCTTGCCCCAACCTACCAGTCTATCTTTGTTTTAACTTCTGAAGTACTTTATTTGGTTTTGTAAAAATAATACTAGTTAAAGTCACTTATAGGACCTAATTATGTATATCATTTAACATTATTGTGATTTTAATAATGCCACAATAACTAGTTTGTTATAATATTCTAGTTGCTTATATTCTATAACTTAAAAAGAAAAAGTTTAGTTTCCAAGTGAATAATACTGTATACTGTTGGTATTGCTACAATAAAATATGGTATATATTAAAGACATTACTGAATTAATTTTTAACTATATCATTTAATGTCTATGTTAAGGTTTGAAATAGAAAACTCATGTCAATTTGAGATACTTTGAAGGTAATAATTTTATACCACATTGTTTTAGAATGGTTTAAAATTGCATATTGAGCATTTCTGAGTGTTATAGTTTTTAGTGATTTGCATTGGAGGTGAAGGATTTTATAACCTGCTTTTAAATAATAGAATTGCATTTAGAATTCTGTTAGTACTTCATTAAGAAAGTATAAAATACTTTCATGATTATGCTATTTCTCATCATAGCTTGTTAATTTTGGCAAAGAAGTGCTATTTTGCATTCTCAAATGGAACAATATAAAATAGGGTAATCTGTAGCTACTCGGTCAATTTTATTTAATTTATTTTTTTGTATTTTTCTGAAGCTGGGAACAGGGAGAGACAGTCAGACAGACTCCCGCATGCGCCAGACCGGGATCCACCCGGCATGCCCACCAGGGGGCGATGCTCTGCCCCTCCGGTGCGTGGCTCTGCCAGGACCAGAGCCACTCTAGCGCCTGGGGCAGAGGCCAAGGAGCCATCCCCAGCGCCCAGGCCATCTTTGCTCCAATGGAGCCTTGGCTGCGGGAGGGGAAGAGAGAGACAGAGAGGAAGGAAGGGGGGGTTGGAGAAGCAAATGGGCACTTCTCCTATGTGCCCTGGCCGGGAATCGAACCTGGGTCCCCCACACGCCAGGCCGACGCTCTACTGCTGAGCCAACCGGCCAGGGCCTACTTGGTCAATTTTAATAAAGATTTCTGAGCAACAAAGATTGGCACCCTC
The DNA here is from genome assembly GCF_036850995.1 of Saccopteryx leptura. Classification (NCBI taxonomy): domain Eukaryota; kingdom Metazoa; phylum Chordata; class Mammalia; order Chiroptera; family Emballonuridae; genus Saccopteryx; species Saccopteryx leptura. Next base: position 62,718,334 of record NC_089511.1, on the reverse strand, counting down.
TATTGGTCATTTTATTTGCCTACAGGCAGTAATATAAATTAAAAGTTTGTCTTTTATATTTTTATCTGTCTTTTAAATTAGCATAAAAAGTCTCAGCAAAAAATATTCTAAACTGGCTTTCTAAGAATAAGGTACACTATTATTTAACTGTGCTTTTGTTTGAATAATTTTGTGGTTATTTGCTTTTTCCTCTGGCTGGCTCTCTAATTATAGCATTTAGAATTGGCATTAACATTGCAGATTTTCGAACAAGTATTTATTTAACTGTAGCAAACTATTAGCTACAGTAGCACATTATTAAACAGATAATGTTTAACAATTTTATTGTCAATGTGAATTAATTAGAAAATATTACATTTTAGCACCCTAAATAACAGTTTGAGGAGTTATTCGAATTGAAAATAATTCAAGCTTCAGAAAAATGAGGCTACATTATTCCAGTTTCTAATTTTTTTTAACAACAGACTTAATTATTCTGTAAGATTATATAGTTAATTGGATTTATATTATAGTTGAGAATATTTGTATATAATAAGGTTTTGACTGGTCCTGGTAATGCATATGCAAGTAATTTATAATTACAGATGAGAAAGCTATGCTTTGCCAGGTGGTTGAATAGTTGGGAAAGGAAAAGTTTTTTGGTAAATATTCAGCCAGTTTGCTTTTGGTAGTTCTAGTATTTTAGAATATTCCTTGTCTGCCAAAGCCTCAAGTTTAATCCAATTTAATAATAGCTAATAGATCTCTACTTGAGCATAATCTATGACCTATTCCATAACACTTGAGTTACTTAACTATATAAGAGCTTTCGTATATTTTTTCCTTGAAATGAGTATTTTAAGAATTTATATTATGCATTGCTCATATAGAAGATGTTTTCAGAAATATTACCTAGAAATGCCAGCCAACTGTATTTATATTGCATTTCTTGTTCCAATCTGAGGAAATTGAGATTTGTGTTTTATTTCTAGTGGGCCTCTTGGTGCATTATTTTCACCAAAATATAGTAGATTATTCAATTGAATTTTTCACACTCTGGGATGAATTAATAAATTAATGTTCTTCAGCATGACAAACTGTAGTATAAAATGTTGAACTTGACTGTTGCTTATATTTGTGATTCAATGAAATATTATTATGAAATAATCAGTGAGTACTTCTACTTTTCACTGAGTGAATTCCCTATTTTAACATAAATACCATTGTGACCATAAAAGTAATTAGCTGAGTCTGTTACTCCAGTGATATCTAGCATGTGAATCTGTAAACACCATGTAAATATCCCATGTAAGCTTATCAACATAAGTACATTAGTATATTATTTTAGTTTATTTGAAGTATATTTTGCTATAATACAGGTATTTAGGTGCTTAATCCAGTAAGAGAGTAAAAAAATGTAGGTTGATACATTTTATTTTCAAATTTGGACACATGATAATGAACATATACAATCTTTTAAGCAAGCCTCCTAAATAAAATGGGATGAGATGGTGCCATATTCTTCTGAAAATTAAATACACTTCAAATTCCCACCCAGTCTTTCTCTAAAAGCCCTCTTACAAAATCAAACAAATGAAAAGTTTCTATCTTATACATTTGGAAGTACCTAATTAAATTAGCCAGCAGTTAATTAGCTAACCAGTTTAAATAAAGACTAAAAGAAAAGCTCAAAGAAAAATGCTCTTAGAAACATTGCTCTAGAAATGGAATGCTAATCTCTACTATAGGACATTGGAGAAATATTTAAGGATGCGATTGATTTGATCTAGTACAAGATAATTATTTTAAAAGACTTTTTTTAATGGGAATAGTATATTCTAAAGTCAGACTTGAAAGTGTTTTATATCCTAAGAATTTCCTTTGAAACATTTCTATTGACATGGTAATATTTTCCTCTCCATAGTTTATTCTCTCTATAGAGCCATCCCTTCCTTTTCCACCTTAATTCATTATTTTAGTAAATGATTAGTTTTTTTGGAATTTTAAAGAAATGAAATATTATCTTACTGCATATAAATATAGAAAACAGTAATTTTTAAAATACTTGTTATACTTTATAACAGGGGTCGGGAACCTATGGCTCGCGAGCCAGATGTGGCTCTTTTGATGGCTGCATCTGGCTCGCAGACAAATATTTAATAAGAAAAATTGTAACGTTAAAAATATAAAACATTCTCATGTATTACAATCCATTCATTTCCTACCACTCATGTTCATGGTTGCGGGTGGCTGCAGCCAATCACAGCTGTCCTCCGAGAAAACACCAAATTTTTATTGGATAATGCGTAATGTACATGGGTCGTTGTATGGCTCTCATGGAATTACATTTTAAAATATGTGGCATTCATGGCTCTCTCAGCCAGAAAGATTCCCGACTCCTGCTCTATAAGGATAAGGTTCTCCTGTGCAACAAGTTCATGAGTTCATGGTTGGGGCATTCATTTACTTTTTCAGGCAACAGAGGCAACTATGTATAATCTGGTAAGATAGAAATATAATTTATGAAATGGCAATCCAAGATTACATTTCCTGGGACCTGGACAAATATTGTACATACCGTTTATAAATGTAAGTAATCACAAAAGGCTTTCATTGTAGAATAAGCCAGTATATATTCACCAGGGAAGGTAAAGTTTATGTGAAAAATCAAAGAGAATAGCTCTGTATATTTACCTTAAAGCCAGCTAGCTATTGACTACTTCAAGTCAAATAGTTATTATTATTCATGAATATGTGTGTACTTGCTTATTAGGAAAGATCTTTTTTTTCATTAGGTTTTTCCTTTTGACAGTGATGTGAATTTTGAAACTAAAGAACGAACAGCATGTAAAGGAAAGATTGCCTTATCAGGTATGCTATAGATAGATCGTTTTTATATTGTTGAGTAAATTATATAAAGTAACCTTCTAGAGATGGGGGGCTTTTTAAAATTTCCTGTGTGCATTCTCTTCATTTTATTTCACATACCTCATCAGAATATTTGTTCTAAAACACTTCTCATCGTTATGCTGTTCATATAAATATGGAATTTTACAAATAGTTTAAGAAAACTTTCATATATATTACATATATTATGCAGTTTTCTTCTTAGTGCAGCTTTGTGAAGTATGTTGGGTAGTTCTCTTTCTCTATAGACTCAAAGGTTAAATGACTTCCTGTAAGTGATTGAGTTGGGCTGTAGACTCAAGTCTTTTGACTCTCCATGTCTTTTCTGCTCAGAAGTTTTTTTTGTTGTTGTTGTTTTTTCATTTAGTGAGAGAGATAGTGAGAGGGACAGACAGGAAGGGAGAGAGAGATAAGAAGCATCAATTCTTCATTGAGGCACCTTAGTTATTCATTGATTACTTTCTCACATGTTCCTTAATCAGGGGGCTCCTTCAGAGCAAATGAGCCCTTGCTCAAGCCAGCAACCATGGGATCATGTCTATGATTGCATGCTAAAGCCGGTGACACCATGTGCAAGCTGGTGAGCCTGCACTCAAGCCGGTGACCTTGGGGTGTTGAACTTGGGTCCTCAGCATCCCAGGCCAGTGCTCTATTCACTGTGCCACTGCTTTGGTAAGGCTCTGCTCAGAAGTTACAATGTTATTAGTGTTTGTCTAGGCTAGAAGTTCTGTGAAGGTTGGAACTATGTTTGTTTTGGTCATCATTGTATACTAACAAATGCTTGCACATAGTAATTGCTCAGTGACTATATTGGATGGATAACTATTCTTCATTACCCATAGGATAAAGACCACTCCCCAACCCCAGAGTTTTTATTCTGACCCAATTATTTTTTCTAGGCACATTTTCTACTGTTCCTATATATAAGCTGTCTGCTTTAGCAGGACATTTCTCTCCCTGTTCTGTCTGCACACCCATGCTTCTGACACCCATTTGGCTCTTGAAATAACGATACTGTCTTTAGGATGTTTGCTCATATTTAAAGTCTTCCCTATAATTCCAGTTAGAAATGATGTTTCCTCTTCTTAATTCCTAATGCAGTTAGGAGACCCTTTACCACTAGATGGCACTTACGCTGTTTTGTCTCAGTTTCTCCAAAGTGTTAAGGAAGCTCAAGACAATAGCTTGGAGATGCCACAGATTGAAGTGAAGACAGGCTGACTCGTGTGTATACCCTGGGTAGATGATGCACCCTGTACAAATACTGGAAGCAACAGAACTCCATCCGTTCTTAAGTAGTAACAGTTGTTTCATTGGCCAAAAGCCTTGTTTACTTTGCTCCAGAGACCCTTCTGCTGCATTTCAGGCCCTCACCATGGGATTTTTTTTTTTAGAAATGTACTTATGAATAAACAAAAAATTTTTTATATGAAGGATAGACCTGAATTTTATGTAGGATGTAATTGTCTTAAATCAGAGAAATTGCCCTCAGCAAAAAAAAAAAAAAAAAATCAGAAAAATAACTGAACTATATAAAAATCTATTGCTTATTTTATAGTTATTTATATTCATGTTTTCATCTTTCCAGTTAGAAGACTGGAATAAAATGTTCATACCCCCTGTATCATTTTGGTGCCAAACACAGTACTTTTAGATAGTAGTTCACTATATTTAAAATATTTTACCATGACAGAGAAAATATTTAAAGGGGATTTTCTAAAAATATTTAAACATAATCCTTCATTTCTTGCTTTCGATGTAGTGCTACTTAGTACACAAATGAGACAAGTTAATATTGAAGACTCAAATGACGATAGAGTTAACATCTATCGTCATTTGATAGTAGTTTATTGACTGCAGCAATTCATGAAATTAGCATTAACTGTACATTTAGAAGAGTGCTTAAGTAAAAGCATTTAAAGAGAAAAATCTATTTTCCTGACCACAAATACTCAAGTACAGGAATTAAACATTTCTCATTTGTTCCTTTTTTCCAAAAGATAATTTTAAATTTAATTAAGGAACCGAAAGTATCTGAAAATAGGATATATATGTAATTACTTTTCATCTTTGCTTAATTATATTTTGTTTGTATATTTGTAAAAAATAAAACCAAAGAAATTTGAAAATTCACATTTTTTTTATAATGTTTCTGAGGTTACATTGAGATACCTGATTTTTTATTTGCAGTTTCATCACTCACTGGGTAGATCTTTATAAAAGTAAAAAGAATAATTTAGGTTTATTCTGATTATTTCTGCTAAACATCAAATAATTGCATTGCAGTAAAGTTGTCTGAGCTTACTCACTGACTACTAATTCAGTAACTAAAGCCAAATCATTTCACAAAATGCCTCAGTTTTTACCTCTGAAAATTATGGTAGATAAGATACTGCTAGGGCTTGATGGCATCTAGTTAGCCATCCTCTTGTGACTCTCAGTTTATTAAAATGTCAATGAAGACAAAAAAAGACAAGGATAAGAACACTGAACTAAAACTGAGTCAACCATTTGTAAGAATCAGAAAGGAATTTCTACTGTTTAAACCTAAATTAAGAAACATAGTTGGTGGTTTATATATTTTTTGCCATCTGACAGTATTTGACCACCCGGGAAATAGATAAGAAGCGACCACTTTCTCTTCTTGAGGCTCTAACATAGCTAGGCATGGGAAAGGGCAAGACTGACCCACAGGGTGGGTATGCAGCAAAGGAAGTTAGGGTCCATATTACTCCCAAGATAGTGTAAATAGTTAATACCACCCTAATGGAACAAGAACAGCTGTGAAAAAGAACAGTTGTGAAATGAAATGAGTCAGCAATTGTGGTCAAGTAAGAAGCAGGCTCTTTGACAGATCTCCAGCCAAGTCAGAATTATAGAACAATAGAGGCAATCCTATTAAAATCAAGAACAAAGTAACAATGTCTATTGTATCAATATAATTTAACACAGTTTTAAAAATCCTAGCCAAAGAATGAAATAATGAAACTACTGAGAAGAAATAGACAAACTGAATACTATTTGGATATAGATTGTAGACCTAGAAAATATAAGGAAATTTACTGAAATAGTATTTGAACTAATAAAGAATTCAGTAGAATGGCTAAATTCAAGATAAATATATAAGAAGTAGTAATTACTCTCAAAACCAACAATAACTAGTTAGGCAATATGGTGGGGGTAAAGACCTTTTTTTTTTTTTTTTAAATTTTTTTTTAATTTCATTTATTTATTTATTCATTTTTAGAGAGGAGAGACAGAGGGAGAGAGAGAGACAGAGAGGTAGAGAGAGGAGGGAGAGACAGAGAGAAGGGGGTGGAGCTGGAAACATAAACTCCCATATGTGCCTTGACCAGGCAAGCCCAGGGTTTCGAACCGGCAACCTCAGCATTTCCAGGTCGATGCTTTATCCACTGCGCCACCACAGGTCAGGCCAAGACCTTCTTTACAATGAAAACAACCAAAAATTACCCCCAAGAATAACCTTAGTAAAAATATAAGGGTAACTGTTTTGTGCTATTTTGTGTAAAGACAGAATATTATAATGTTGTCAGTTCCCAAATTAATTCGGGCAGTACAATTGTAATAAACATTTTGGAGGGGGAATTTTGACACAGTATTCTAAAATTTACATAAATCAGCAAATCAGATTAAGATGTTGCTGGGAGAATGTATTTCTATCTGATAGTATTCTACAGTGTGTCCGTAAAGTCATGGTGCACTTTTGAGCGGTCACAGGAAAGCAACAAAAGACGATAGAAATGTGAAATCTGCACCAAATAAAAGGAAAACCCTCCCAGTTTCTGTAGGATGATGTGGCAGCATGTGCAGATGATGATATAACACCGTGTATACAGCGGAGTAGCCCACGGTCATGCCAGTCGAGATGTGGACGGTACAGAGGAAAGTTCAGTGTGTTCTGTGGCTCGCTAAATTCAAATCCATGACCAAAGTGCAACGTGAATATTGGCGCGTTTCTAATGAAGCACCACCACATAGGAATAACATTACTCGGTGGGATAAACATTTGAAGGAAACCGGCAGTTTGGTGGAGAAACCCCGTTCTGGTAGGCCATCGGTCAGTGACGAGTCTGTAGAGGCTATACGGGATAGCTACCTAAGGAGCCCTAAAAAATCTGTGCATGAGCCCACATCGAACTGCACTGAATAGGAATGAAACTGGGAGAGTTTTCCTTCTATTTGGTGCAGATTTCATATTTCTATCATCTTGCTTTCCTGTGACCGGTCAAAAGTGCACCATGGCTTTACGGACACACTGTATAAAGCAGGGGTCTCAAACTCGCGGCCCACGGGTTCAATGATTGTAATAGTATAGTATTGGTATTAGGGTAGTCATTAATAAATGATTCAATTAGATCCATAAAGTATATAACCAAAGAACTGAGAATGATGTATATATGATAAAGATGGAATCATTAAATCAGTAAAGAAAAAGAATACCTATTAGATACAAAAGGAGCTGCAACAATTTTTATAAGAATAATTATTTTCATGTTCTTACCTCACATACCTAAATTCTCACATAGATTAAATAATTTACTTTTAAAAGTACAAACCATAACTAATATGTTTAAAAGAGAGAGAAATGTATTAACATTTTTCTTGTTACTCAAGAAAATGCAAATCTAAACAACTAAATCCTGTCACTTGACTATTAAATCGGTAAACATTTTTAAAATTGTTTGATGATATGTATGTATAAAGTATTTAGCTTGGCAGATGGAGAGAGCTCAATAGGTGATACTTGCCTGACCTGTGGTGGCACAGTGGATAAAGCGTTGACCTGGAACACTGAGGTCGCCAGTTTGAAACCCTGGGCTTGCCTGGTCAAGGCACATATGGGAGTTGATGCTTCTTGCTCCTCCTCCCTTCTCTCTCTCTCTTCTCTAAAATGAATAAATAAAATCTTTTTTAAAAATTAGTTAAAATTTTTATGAAAACTGCTAGAGCAGCTGTGGTAAGGGCTCTTGTACATACCTACCTGGTTGGTTAGGTTAGGGATGAAGGACTAATAAAAGCTTTTAAAGAAAGGAAATTGGAAATAGGCATTAAGAACCTTAGAAACTATATTCTAAACAAATAAATGTAGATAAAAGATCCTGGGATCTCAAAGTGAAGCACTACCTAAATGGGCCAAACAGTATTTCATAAAGATTTGTAATTATTTGAAAGTGACATAATTAATAGGTATGAAAATATGCACATAAACTTCCTAATTGTAATAGGGAAGTGTCTTAAACAAGTTTTCCACAAAGGATTGAGACATTTATATAGTGTTTTATACTCTGAGTAATTGAAACTAACTTCACTTTACCATTGAGATGTGTACTGTGCTATGTAACACTGTAGTTCACACATCTTAATCTGTTTGGTAGAACCTTGATCCTTCAACTTTGAAAATATTTAAAGAGCATAGGAATGTCAGAAAATGTTACTAGTGTTAATCTAGTATTAAATGTAAAGGGAAGAATGGATGAAACTAGGAATAAAAAATTTTGACTAATCACTGTTCTAGATTAATTTCTGGAATAAAGATCATGGACATAATTACTTCAGAGTTTGAAGAATGTGTGAATAAGAGAAAGTATGTTTAGATCACTTTTATTTATTACTTTTAGAACATAGTCTTTTTTTTTTAGGCTGAAAGAAGTAATGCATTCCTCTCTTTAGCTTTATTTCTTAAGGGAAATGCTGCAGTTTGTAACACAAATACAAATTCTTTTGTAGACAAGTTAAATCTTAATGGAAAGAGTCTGTCAAGAGCTTGGTATCTCCCAAAAACCATGATTTTAGACAAGTCAATTTTCCTCATCTTTAAAGTTTGCGTAGTGGATAAAAGTTCTAAAGTCTTTCCTGTCTCTACTAATCTATCCTTTTTGAAATGTATTTAACTACTTTTGCTGCTGCCACTTACCCCAAATAGAAATTCAACATTAGATTTCCCATAATTCATATATTCAGAAAACATAAATCTCAAAATGAAAATGTATGGCAAAGTTTATTACAGACCTCCCTTAATAAATTAATTTCTTGAGTTATAGTTTGTGGGGTTTTTTAAAATAAATTATGTAAATAAATATAATAGATTTTTATATATCTAATCTATGCTATTTCTTAAAGTGTATATCAACTGTGTTAAAATATTTAAATAATAATAAATTCTAATGGCTTTACTGGTCAAAATCTATTATGGAATTCAGAGGTTCATTTTACTCTTAAGATATGAAATTTCCCAAAATTATTACCTGTCATTTATTTTCCCCCTCTTTATAGATATTCGCATACCACTTATGTGGAAAGACTCTGATCACTTCAGCAATAAAGAACGTACGTATAACTTTAATTTGTAATTGAAATTTTTTTAGTGTATGGTAAATTTGTATTATTGGAAGAAAAAGCTGCTCCTACACTGAAATAAATTGATACCATTTGTCAGAATAAGCAAAATTTTGCTAAACTGTGTTTCTTTGATTTTTAGTTATAAGTATACTGTAATTGCTTGATCCTAATTAAGATAATGCATATCTAATACACTTTTAGTTGATGATAGGAACCTGTGCAAGGACAGTATGTAACTAGTTATAAGGGAAGAGAAGTGTGGAACAAAAAAAAAAAATGTTTAAAGGGTGAAGGTAAAGGCATGCTTTCTTTCACTTGACCAGAATCTGGGAGATCTTTCTGCCTTGTTTTGTTTCTTCAGATTATGTAAGAGAAAAAGGTTTTTAGCTTGATCTGATTTTTTCTCTTCCATCAGCCTTTTACAGCTTTATATAGTCTTCACAAATCCATGTAATGCTGAGGTCAGGGAAATTAACCTCAAATGATTTCTAGCTGTTAGAAGCAAAGCAGAAAAGATATGATAATCCTTTATCTTTCTTGTCTGTTGTGATAGCTTTGTTACTCATTTTAAAGACTGAATCATATTGAGCATAATTAGTTTTATATGAAGAATCCAAAATCAGATTAGTATATGTGTTAGGCAATTAGGAAATATAATTTATTATGCAAAGGAATACATATGAGAATTAAGTACAACTTTCTGATTACTATAGAAAATAAGTTTCTCTGAAGAGCTATAGTTTTTCAATAATGAGGATTTAGCCCTTTAATCACCTAATACTTTTAAAATGTCACCAAATTAAAACACCCAGCAGCTATGTTTTTTGTGTTCACATGTCTACTTTTTATTGTTTTTGTGGTTTCCTCCCTTGCTGTTAGTTTGGTAGACCGTTTCGCTGTTCTTAACGTGCCTGCTCTTAACTTCTTTTAATAGAAAACGGTTTTTTCTTAAATAGACTTGGAAACCAAAATGACAAAGGTAATAATATATATAATAATAAATTTGCCATTAATGAAAGCTTAAGGGGTTTTCTGAGGGTAAAATTTATGAGTTTGGTGATTATTTTAGGCTGCTAAGAGGCCTATATTTTTAACTTTTTTAGTTGAGTAAAGTATTAATATATACTGACAGAATAGCCATTATAAAAAGTTATGGATTACAGTGTACAGAAATAAGAATCTATTAACAAATTTTTAAGTTAATTTTTTTCATTTTTAAGTAGATTTTAACGTGCTATAGGTATGATTTGTCACATGGATCATAGCTTAAAATGTTTTTTTTTTCTCTAGGATCACAGCGCTATGCCATATTTTGTTTATTCAAAATGGGAGCTGAAGTTTTTGATACAGACATGGTAATTGTTGATAAAACAATCACAGATATATGTTTTGAAAATGTAACCATATTGTAAGTACATTTTTTTCTTTAGAAAATGAAAATAATATAAAATTTTGCCTTTTTTAAAGGAGAGCATAATTATTGGGTCTTTGGGTTATGTTTGAAGCATCAGATCTTTAAATCTTTAAATTTATTTTTAAAGTTACTTTATTCAAAAGAAGCCCATTTCTGCACTTGAAATTTTCTAATTTAAAATATCAGGTAATATTAGTAGTAAATATTTTGTCTCATTAGACTATAAAGTTTTATTTTACAAATGTTTATAATTTAATTATTAACTAAACTATGAATACAAGCTAATCTCATTATAACTATTTTATAGAGAGTAAATTTGGGCATAAAATTGGTTCTTATGTCTCATATAGGAGAGTTACAGAAACACTAAAACAGTATTACAACTTTATTTATAAGATGGTCCTGAAATATGTACCATAGGAGAAGCACTTTAGTAAAATTTGAGATGTTCTTTTTCTTATGGTAGACTTCTTTCAAGTACTCCAAAACAGTAAAAAATTGGGTGATCCTCAGGGCTATTTTTATTGCTCCTGCTCTTTTACAGGCTCATTTTATTGTGGTCATAATACAGTACCAGAAAGAACTCCTTAGGTAGCCATAGAAATCATTTTTAACTAACATAAGTTCTTCCTGGACCCTTTCAGAAGTTCCATTGTCCTAAATCAGTGTGTGATTTGTATTTCTTTCAGTGTTTCAAAGACACTATCCTGATATCTATTATTAATAGTGATTTAATTATTAAAGTAAAATCAGTATACATGGTTTTTGCCATTTTCAGATATGGAGCTATGCAGCAGTTAAGATTTGAGAGTACAAGCTTTGCCACTCACTAAAAAAAAACCCAAAAAACTATTGCAAACCATGTTTTGTGGCTTCTGTCCAGTGTCCCATCATTAACTACCCAACACAGAAAAATAAAATGCATTGTTCTTGGGTTATTAGCAGCAGTGCAGGCCTTCTTATAAGCTCTGTTGAACCAAAGCAATTTACTTAGGATCCCCAAAATATCACCAAATGCTTATATAATTGAGACTAAAAAATAATTTTCTAATTTACTTAAATACATTTATTTCCATTATTAACTATTGCAAGTGCATTTTTTTTTTCTGTCAAGATTATCCTGTTAATGGGCTCTCTTCTTCACTTCATTTTGCTATTGTTTGTTTTACCACAAAGACAAATACCGTAATTTATTTTCAGGGAAGGAACAATGCAAGTTACTTGGGGAGACAGCACATGATTTATAACTTTTAAAAATTCTCTAAATATTTTAAATTGTTCTAAAAATAACTGCAGTCAGATGTTCTAAAGGTTGTTTAAAAATGTGCTTTTTGTTATGGTTGTTTTTAATAAGTGCTCAATATTTATGTATCTCTGGTTTTCCTCTAAATATTGACATTTGTTAGTCATTACCAGGAATACTGTATGTTTAAAGTTGCCAAATAAAAAACTATAAAAATATCTGGGAATTAACTTGTACTTATGCAAACTTTGGAATGGCCATTTAAATCTTAAAAAAGTCTGTGCTGCATTTTTAAAACCTTGAGGCTGCTGAGTGGTCTGTAGGCAGCATCCTGATGAACCTCTTGCGGTTCTAAGTGTATTTTATTGTTAGTGACACCACCACAGTCTTTCATAAGAAAGGTAGCTCATTGTGTCTGTAAAAGGGTAAAGCCAGACTTTGCTAAAATTGTAGAATTTCTGCATATTAGTTTAATAAATATTTATTGAGTACCTTTATGCTAGGTTAAGAATACAAAGATTAAGACAGCACTTGTCCTCAAGTAAATTTATGCCTTGAGTCTATCTCTTCATGTTTTGTTTGTTTGTTTCCCCCTATATAACCAAATACTGAAATGTTCTTTTAGAGTGATTAGGCACATAAGATGGGTTTCAGGGGGAGGTCGCTGCATGTGGTGAGTGGACTGTAAGTGCCTATGAAAATTAAAGGTTTTAGTAGAAGAAACCTTTGTTTCTCCTTTTTTATCTTTTTGTTTTCAAACTTTTTAGGAATAGTCATTTCAGGAAATTATATATATAATGTAAATAGCTAAAAAATAGGTGTGATAAAGGAATGACAAGGAGAAATAACATTGGCAGCAAAACATTTTATTCTTTTTCTTTAAGTAATATGTCTACATATTTGTTAAATTTAGTTAAGATTGACCTACTTTAGAAGCTGGTAGCTTTGAAGTTACAGTGATGCTCTCATTTAGATACTAAATAAACACTGGCAGATTCTGTCTCATTAACGTATATTGACATAAACCTATTTCAAATGCTAATTTTAAATTATGAAAACACCAGAGGATGTTATAACTGCATTTTCTACTGAGTTAAATTCCTAACATTATGAATACTCTTTTTAGTAATGAAGCAAGGCCAGACTTTGAGATAAAGGTGGAAGTATATAGTTGCTGTACAGAAGAATCTTCTATAACCAACACACCAAAAAAATTAGCTAAGAAACTGAAGACATCTATAGGTAAAGCGACAGGGAAGAAAATAAATTCAGTGCTTCAGGAAAATCACGAAACGTGTTCATCCTTCAGTCCTGCTATTTCGTAAGTTTTTAATACATATAGTGGCATAGTATAATTATGTAGTATGACATTTTAAAGTCTTGTATGTGGAGTGTATGTTTACATTTTAAATGGAAAAAGCATCCTGAAGCAGAAACAAAACTTGCTGTCTGACATTTACCCTGCTGAGTTAGCATTAATACCTTATTTTGAAAGTAAGAATTTGGGTGACAGTGTGTGTTTAGTGATTTGGAATTCCAGTATTTACCAGAAAGATGAAATGTTTTTCTTGAAAGGAACTATTTATATGTCAAAGTATATATATTACAGATCAGTCTGCTAACTGGATTTCTATATGTCATGCTTTTTTTCTTATAGATTTTTAAAAATATTTTATCTTTATCACAAAACCACATTACCATTATCATACCTAACAAATATAAAATAAGTCCTAAATATCATCTGATATCTAGTCTGTATTCAAATTGTTGCAATTCTGCAAAAGTACTTTCATGATTTGTTTGTGCAAATCAGGATCGAACAAGGTCTACACTGTTGCTTTATAGTGAGTCTTTAAGTTTCTTTTATTCATTAACAATTTCTCATCTAGTTTTTTTTTTTGCTATTATTTATTGAAGAAACTAGATCTTGTAGAATTTCCTATATTTTGAATTTAGCTAATTGTATATTTGTGGTTTGTTTAAAACATTTTTTTTCTTTCTTTAAATTTTATTTAGAAGATTAAATTTAATGGGTGACATTGATCATTTAGAGTCCATAGGCTTCAAGTCAACATTTCTATAGCATTTGAACAGTTGATTATGTTGTATACCCATCACATAAAGTCAAATCATTTTCTGTCACCTCATATTTGTTCCTCTTTACTCCCCTTCCCCACAATGCTCTCCCGTACCTCCCTCTCCCTGGTAACCACTTCACTTTTATCTGTGTCCATGAGTCTCAGGAAAACGTCTTTCTCTACCCTCTGTATTTCCTACAACTGGTGGGTGGTGGATGTAGAGAACTGATTAGGTTCAGGTTCTCTTTTAGGGCAATGATACTTCCTATTGATTATATGTGCTGCCTTCTCTCTCTCATTAGGAGGCCTTTTCCCACTTTTAGTTAGGTTAAAATTGATCAGTGGGTTCAGATCTTGCCAGCCTTATTCATCTATTACAAAGTTCCCTATCAATCTTTTATCTAATGGTTTTAGCAGCCATTACTGGTCATTCATTATTTCATCAGGGATTATGGTTTGGTGACTTTCTCAATTTGTCTTGTGTTTTTTTTTGTGTGTGTGTGTGTGTGTTTTTTGTATTTTTCTGAAGCTGGAAACAGGGAGAGACAGACAGTCAGACAGACTCCCGCATGCGCCCGACTGGGATCCACCCGGCTTGTGTTTTTTTTTTAACCTGGAATCCTCTCAAAGAAGTTCCCATCATGAATTCTCTGGATATATATACAAAAAACTGAAGGAAAAAACAGGCAGGAAAAAATACCTGCTTCTTTTATTTACCCAATTTTAGAATAATAAATTGATACACTGGCAATCATGGAGACGATCAATGTTATCTTTTATTAGAACTCTTAAATTTTTATATATTTCTGTCTCAATCTATTTCAGATATTATTTTCTTTGAAGCCAAATTGTCCCATAGTTGATCTCTGGGAAGCTTTTAAGCTGACTCCTGCATGGTTTTGACACAGCCTAATCTCTGATAGCTTCTTTGCTTTATAACACAAGATGATCCACATTTATCTGGTATTTTTTGCCCAGACTTAGAATTATCATTTCATCAAGGAGCCCTGGTTTCTTGTAGATACTTTCATTAAACATTGTGTTTGTTGATTCACTAATTGTTTTATGTTTCTTGGGAAAACAGTTGATCAGGCTACATTCCTAGAATTTCTTTGCATGTCTTAGTAGAGTAGGCTCTTCAGCATGCCAATTTTACTATAATTAAAAAACAAAATAAGGTATAATTCCTGGAAGTATCCATCATCACAATGTAATTAAATAACTCTTCATGTCAGATATATTTCATGTAGAAAATTCCTTGGGACTCTATCAACCATTGTGGCTTTCAGTCTATTTTGATTGAGACACAATGGTAAGAAATACATTTTACATTATGACATTAGGACACTACTACATAAGCATATTTTATGAAGCAATATTTAGCCCTTGCTCTTTATAGTATAATTATCAGACTTTTTAATTCTGGTTATTTTCAGTTTTAAAAAAATACCTTTTATGATTTATTAACATGCTTTAAGATCCATGAACATGTCCCATTCACTAAAAAACAGTCATAGAAGTTAAAACTTTTTTCTAATGTAAATGTCATTAAAAAAGAGAAAACGGGCACTTGATTTTTTTTCTTTTAGAATTAGAGCCATTTAAAAAGTTTTTAGGTTAAGATTGTGCCAAGTATTTGCTGAAGGGTACTTTAGCTCAACCATCTATAATCCCTCTGTAAAATGGGAATAATGATATTATAATAATGTAATTAGCCTGACCAGGCGATGTCGCAGTGGATAGAGCGTCGGACTGGGATGCCGAGGACTCAGGTTTGAGACCCAAGATCGCCAGCTTGAGCGCAGGCTCATCTGGTTTGAGCAAAAGCTCACTGGCTTGGACCCAAGGTAGCTGGCTTGAGCAAGGGATTACTCAGTCTGCTGAAGGCCCACGGTCAAGGCACATATGAGAAAGCAATCAATGAACAACTAAGGTGTCGCAATGTGCAACAAAAAACTAATGATTGATGCTTCTCATCTTTCTCTGTCCCCGTCTATCCTTCTCTTTGACTCTCTTTCTGTCTCTGTAAAAAAAAAATATATACACACACACACACACACACACACACACACACACACACACACTAGAAAGCCCAGCGGTCATACGAAATGACCGCTGTTCTAGATATTATAAATTGTAATTAAAATGATTTGTGCAAAGGTGTCTGCTAATTCAAACTGAATTACCCAGGGCAGGCGGCGAGGATGCCCCTTTACTTACTGCCCCACGGGGTTTCCCCCTTCTACTTGCTTAATTGCTTAAAGTAGAGTGCAATGAAGGAAACCACTGGCAGTACATTTCTTAAGAGCCACCGCTAGCTCAATAAATAAAGTTGATTTAAATAATAAAATGTTAATTCACATGTCAAAGATCTCTTTGTACACAACATTTCTTGTGTAGATCTTTCCATCATTTTTAAGCTCGCCTTGCAGAGGACCATCAATTATTTTTAATTTTACGTCCGTTCTTTCACGAACTCTTGAACAGGCAACATAAAGTTGACCGTGTCCAAATGCAGGCTCAGGTAAAAAAATGCCAACACGCTTAAGTGTTTGGCCCTGAGACTTATTGATGGTCATAGCAAAGGCAAGTTTTACAGGAAATTGTCTACGTCTCAATTGAAACAGCAACCCTGTTTGAGATGGAGCCAAATCAATTCTTGGAATGACATGTATTTCACCTTTAGAGGAGCCAAAGACTTAGCTATTATGACATTATTTTTCAATTGGAGAAAAATAATGTCTTGTACCATTGCAAAGACCCCTTCTGGTGTTAAGATTTCTTAACAGCGTAATAATTGCTTCAATCTTTAACCTCAATTTGTGAGGTAGCATGCCAGAAGGCGGGACTATTTGAATGCCGTGGCAACTTCACCCCATTGGCTAGTACAGTTACGCAAGCAACCAATAAGCTATCGGCGACAGACACTTAATCCGCATATAATAAAGATATATATATATAATTATATATAAAAAGATATATATATATATAATTATATCTAACTCCATAGGATCATTATGAGATTCCAAAAGATAATTTGTGAACTTAGCATACAGTAAGCATTTAATAAATGTAGTTCTTACCATTATTGTTAATATTTTTACTGGCCCAAGACCAGTGCTTTTTCTGAATTTCTTTTTTTCAAACTTATTCTGAAGCACTGCAGTGTAGAAACTGCACAGGATTATAAAATGTAAACATATATTTTAAAATTTTAAATCATTGTTTATAATTTCATAGAAGATAACCCAAGTGATATTAGAACTTGTATTTAACCTATATTCCTGTTTGAAGCCTGGAGGAATTTTTGAGGATAAAATTATTTAGTATTAAGTTCTTTTTATTAGGGATTGACATATTTGTTTTGAAGTGTTCACTCTTCTATTTATAGAGTTGTCATTCTACTTGGTTTATATCTGAATCCAAACAGTAATTTTCTTTACTAACATTTCCCATGAATCTTGCATGCCATTTATTACCATTCAAGTTGGCCAAAAGATGAATAAGACCTTTTACAACATTTCACCAAATCATATTCAAATACCAGCATCTTACTGCACTTTTGGTGTGATTTCAGAGCATATGAGATTAAACTCATAGCCCAAGACTGCTCTTACCCATACTTCCTTAACTGACCACTTCAGCATCATGTAAGAGTTTGAGAACAGCATTAATAATCAGAATGCTTAGGGGATCAATTTTATTTATTTAACAGTGATCTGGTTCAAGATCCCTGCAAAGATTGCTAATACAGTTTTTAGTTCTTAGCCAAAATGGGCACAAAAGATCAAATTTGAGCTTTGTATATCTTCTCTAGTAATATGGCATGTGACCAAATACAGCTATTCTTCTTCACAAAAGAGTATATTTTATTTAGACTATAATTTAAAGTAGTGATTTATTTTTTCATAACATTTTTGGATAACCTCCACCCAATCTTACAACAGTTGGCCTATTTGATTTAAAAAATGTAGCTGATTAAACTTTTGGGAACTCAATATTAGGGTTGGCTAAAAAAAATGAATATAATGTTTTAGTAAGAAAATGTTATCCTGACAAGAATGTTTTAAAAATGAGATCATTGTTGGTTTTGGAAGCATTACCATTGTAATTAGTCATAGTTTAAAAATGAAGTAACTTGAAATATCATCATAAAGTATTGTTTGATCTAAAAGAAGACAGTGAACATTTTTGGTAATTTTTAGCATGTTTCCCTCATGTGATTTCATTTATTCATTTTATTTGTGGAATTTAGCTTACTGAAATTCCTTTAGCTAAATTTTCCCAGTTCTTCTACTAGCTGAACTGACTACTTTATGCTCCTTAAGAACTATTTAGCACATTATTTTTCACTGTGCAAATATGCATAAACAATCATCTTATAAAAATTGGTAATATGGAGAACAATTATTTACTTGACAAAAAGGTGTACTAATAAGCCACTATGATGCATCTTAAATTAGATTGAATTGTAAAACAAGTACTGTATATTAATACTTGTCCAGGATAGGTTGGTTATTTATGTTTTGAGTAATGAGGATATTGATGGTTTGATTGATTTTTAGAGACAAGAAGGTAAGGAAGAGAGAGGGGAGGGGAAAGGGAAGCATTCATTTGTTGTTTCACTCAGTTGTACATTCATTGGTTGCTTCCTGTTTATGCCCTGACTGAGGATCAGACCTGTAACCCTGTCATTTCTGGACAATGTTCTTAACCAACTGAGCTTACTGGCCAAGGCCTAACTTTCTAATTTTCATTCAGTTTTATCTAAGTACTGGTTACTTCTAAATTTAATTCTCTAGTATTTTATTCTCCTAACTCCAGATTCATATATCCAGCTTCCTGCCCTTTATACCATCTAGATAGCTAAAAAAAAAAAAATTGAACTTGTCCAAAATTTAGTTCTTACTTCCCATATTTATTCTTCTCTTAGCCTCATTGTAGTTAATAACATTTTTTTTTCTAGTTGGCATAGGCTAAAAGCCTGCAATTGTCTTTGGCTAGTTATTTTCTTTCATGTCTACCCATTGTCCACATTGGATCAACTTTAAGAATACATCAAGATTCTTACTGTTTCTCGCCACCCCACCAGCTACCACTCTATTCCCGGCCTGCATCAGCTCTTGACTGGTCAGTTGCAGTGGCTTTCTAGTTGGCATCTCCATTTTCATTCTCTTGGCCTCTGTGGCCTGTTGTCCATACAGCAACCAGAGGGATCAAAAATAAAAGTCAGATATTATAGCAAGCACATCCTGCCACTTGCTTCCCATTTCACTGAGAGTAAAATCCAGTGTCCTTACCATGGCCCACATGGCCCTGTATGTACAGTGTCTGCCCCCACTTACCTCTGGACTTCCCCCTCTCTCTTCCCCACAGTACTGCAGCCACACCAGGCTATTGTCACACGCACATAGCATCGCTGTCAGCAGTTACCCACTTGCTGTCAATAGCCTCCTGAAAATAACAGGTTCAGCACTAACATGCTAAAAGGGAGTCTATTTTCCATTATTTTAAGTGGGGAAAATGGTAATGTAGTTTCAAAAAAATGTATATATCAGTGACAAGTTGTCATGTTGATATAATGCTTAAAATATTACACCCTGATCACCAAAACAGCTAATATGATTGTTAATAGACAGTTTGTGTGTTGTGATGTTTGCTCTTTTATATTGTGATTTCTTTTCTTAAATGCTTTGTTTATTTCTTCACGGTTTTCTTTAATACTTCCTCAACTTCTTGCGGGGAGGTAAACTCATTGTCTTAACACTAGGGGAATAAAAGTTAATTTTGAAATACACTATAGATAACTTGTTCAGGACAAATGAATAATATGTAGTAGAGAATGAGGTAAGAGACTGAGTATGAGGCTGGTGCCTCTTAGCTCTAGCAACATTGGATATTTGTTGATACTTAGTGAACTTTTCCAAAATTTTACATGAGTCTGGCATTATACCAATTGTATTCAGAATGTAACTTGAAACTTGACTCATGTGTTATTTTGTTTAAAAAAGTTTTAGGAACAGAAACATAGATTTTCCTCTATAAACACTGACAAAAAACACTGG
Source organism: Saccopteryx leptura (assembly GCF_036850995.1). NCBI lineage: Eukaryota > Metazoa > Chordata > Mammalia > Chiroptera > Emballonuridae > Saccopteryx > Saccopteryx leptura. The sequence goes on along the minus strand of NC_089511.1, from coordinate 62,698,288 downwards.
GTATTGAGAGACATTTCTAATCTATGACGATTGCATATTAAAACCAAGGTAAATCAAACCCTCATGCTGTATGCCTTACAGTTATACAAGGATGTATGTCAGTTAATTCTCAATATAATTGGAAAAACAAAAACAAGAGGTGTTCTTAACAGGAGTAACATTCTGTGGGGTATCGCATTATCTACGAAAGGTGCGCATGAATGCATGCATTCCAAACCTACTACATACATACATACATACAATATTTTTTCTTGTAATGAAGATTTTATTAAAGACTTAGTAAGAGACAAATGTTTATAAAACACATAAGCTGGAACAATTAACACAGATTCCCATCAGACTTTTCTCTTTTTCTCCAAAGTTTGTCTATATGGCTGTTCATTTGCTTGTCTCCTTTTTTTATAACAGGCTTTTTAATGTTTTGAACGTTAAGATTTTACTATTTTGGAAAATTAAAATGTCAAGAAGAGTCTCAAAATAAAATTAAGATTACTAGCACAGAAAAATAACAATTATTATTGAACAAAAATTCACTTATCACCCCAGAGTGTCAAGATATGAAATTTATTAAAAATTTTTGATACTTCGGTAATAGTGCTATTTTAACAAAGGAAGCTTAATGAAAAAAATGGGGTTAGTAATGAAATCCTTCATTTTCCCTTACTACAGATAATAATTCCAAATCTTTAAAGTTGCTAAACTAGAAGGAGATTTATTCCTTCCCCCAGGAAATAAATATGAATCAGGTTTCATCATTACCCTTCTCCAGTGACTTCCCATTATACCTGGAATTAAATCTGCCTTTCTTCCAAGGCTCACAGCCTTGGTGATCTAAGCCCTGCACTTCCAAGCCTGTGTTGTGCCATGTTTCCCACTGGCTTGCTGTGCTTCATCCATATTCGTGTTCTTTTAGCCTCTGTGCATGCTGGTTTGTGCTTAGAATGCTTTTCTGCATTCTTTGCTTGGCTCCATTTTTTTTATTCATAACTGTTAGTTCTCTGGAGAGTCCTTTCCTAATTCCCCCCTACCTAACAGAGGTCCTCCGTATTTTTTTTTTTTAATTTTTATTTATTTATTTTTTTAGAGACGAGAGTGAGTCAGAGAGAGGGTTAGATAGGGACAGACAGACAGGGACAGAGAGATGAGAAGCATCAATCATTAGTTTTTTGTTGCACATTGCAACACCTTAGTTGTTCATTGATTGCTTTCTCATATGTGCCTTGACGGTGGGCCTTCAGCAGACTGAGTAACGCCTTGCTCGAGCCAGCGACCTTGGATTCAAGATGGTGGGCTTTTTTGCTCAAGCCAGATGGGCCCGCGCTCAAACTGGCGACCTTGAGGTCTCGAACCTGGGCCCTCTGCATCCCAGTCTGATGCTCTATCCACTGTGCTACCTCCTGGTCAGGCGGTCCTCCGTATTCTTATATCCTTTGTTTCTTTCATAGAAAAAGTTGCATTATAACTTTCAAATGTGAATATTTGATTTTTTCTTCTCTCTTGCCTCAGAATATAATACTAAGTCTTATTTACCATTAATGCCCATCACTTTGCATAAGACTTGGCACATAATAGGTATTCAGTTAATATTTTTGAGTGGAGATACTTTAAAAGAAACATAAGTTAAACCAAATAATCTTCAGATTTTCTTAAGATAAAATAGCAAAAAGAGATAAAGAGTTGATTAATCACATATATTAACTTTATCATTTGTAACATCTAAATGTGTTTTATTTTCATTTTTTTCTTTTGGTAAAATATACGTAACAAAATATACCATTTTAATCATTTTTAAATGATTTTAAAATATATATATCAATGACATTAAGTACATACACAGTGTTGTGCAACCATCACCACCATCCATCTCTAGAATTTTTTTATCTTCCCAAACCCAAACTGTACTCATTAAACAGTAACACCCTGTTTTTGCTTTTCCCAGCCTGTGGAAATCTTTATTCCACTTTGGTCTCTGGCTTTGACTTTTCTAGGTACCTCATATAAGTGGAGTCATATAGTATTTGTTCTTTGTGACTGACTTATTACACTTAACATAATGTCTTTGCAGTTTATCCATGTTGTAGCATGAGTCAAAATTTTCTCCTTTTTAAGGCTGAATAATAATATTTCATCGTATGTATACGCATTTTGTTGATCCTTTCACCCTTGGATGGACAGTTGAGCTTCTTCCACTATTTGGCTATAGTGTATAATTCTGCTATTATGGGTTTCATAGATCTATTTGAGTCCCTACTTTCTTCTGGTGTATACCCAGAAGTAGAATTGCTAAATTATTGGTAATTCTATTTCTACTCCATGAGGAACCACCACACTCTTTTCCATAGTGGTTATATCATTTAAATTCCCTTCATCAATTTACAAAGGTTCCAACTTGTCTGTGTCCTGGCCAACATTTGTTTGTTATTTTTTTTTTTTGTCACTATTATTTTTCAATAATGGCCATCCTAATAAGTATGAAATGGTATCTCATTGTGGTTTTTATTTGCATTTTTTTAATCACTAGTAATTTTGAGCATGTTTTTTTTAGTCATTTGTATATCTTTTTTGGAGAAATGTCTATTCAAGTCCTATGCTCATTTGTTAATGAGATTTATTTTTTGTTGTAGAACATTTAAATATTTTATGTAACAGGATGTATACTAGAGTACTTAAAACATGTCTGCTTTCTCACAATTAGTGGTGCAAAGTATAATTTGCTAGCTCATACTACACTGACTTTGGAAAGTGCTGAGGACAGTTTCAAGACCCATAATCTGTCTATTAATGGAAATGGTAAGTTCAATCTATATTTTACTTATTACATATGTTACCTTAATATATATGTGGTAATAGTAATAATTTTTAATTTTAATGTGTTCCCCTGAAGAGGATATTGGCTTAAATAATGTAGGCATGAGTGAATCTGTGGGTTTTTCAAATCAGTTCATCCCTTTTCCTCCAAAACGAGCAGATTATTTTCTTCTCTCTATGCTGTATGCCAGAAATTTGTTACTGAGGCCAGTTTATTGAGAACAGAAAGATTTTGTATATTCTGAATTCTTGTCTTTGACTTGAAATTGATGACTTCACCGCTTCTAGTTGGCAGTCAAAGACCTGTTTATTTTTAAATTTGAAATTGAGGAAGCCAACCGTTCTGTTGGTAGCAGAAGATTTAAGAAAAGGTAGGTCTAAATTAATCTTAACCCTTTTCTTTCTAGATGATATTGGTAGTTGTTATTTATACAAAGGAAACATATATCAATGTATAGAAATTATTGTAGTTTACACATTCTATATTGTGAGAGGTATAAGGACATCAGTTGTGATTGTGGATTTATTCTAGTTCTCATAGTTGTCTTTTTTAGCTGTATATAATTTAAGCCTTTGCTATTTGATTCACACAATTTTAATTATATATTTTCTTCCACTCTTTTACCTCAAACTGTGCCTGTTTTTATGTTGTATATATGCTTCTAACAGGATTATATATTAGATTTTAATTTTTATCCAATTTGACAGTATTTGTGCAGGGTTTGTTTTTTGTTGTTTTTGGAGCATTTAGTCATTTTGCATTTAATACCAAATAGTTTATAACCCATGTTATAGGATATTAAATATTTGGACTTAAATCAGTCCAATGGATTTAAATCCTGTTTTTCTATTCATCTTACCTATTTCATCCATGGTGGTTCTTCTGTTCTGTCTTACCTTTTACAGAATTGATAGTTTCATCATTTCAGTTTTTCCTTGTTCTAATTAAAGTTATAATTATTTTTCTCATCTTTTAGAAATTGCCTCTAGAAATATTAATAATACTTATTAAAGTCTAAAATTAAAAGATTGTTTTATCTTTTCCTCAGACAATGCAAGGACTTTAGAATAAACTTATTTCTCTGACCTAGGTGCTATTATGTATTATAATTCTGTTTGACTTTTTAAATTCATAAGATGTTTTATGCATTTAATATTTATTTAGGTTTACATATATGTGTATATGGACTACTTATATTTTATACCTTACATCTGGTATAATTTTCCTTCCGTTTGAAGTATAACTTAGAATTTCTTTTAGTATGTTCTGCTGGTCTTACACTTCTTGATTTTTTGTTTTTGTGTGAAGATAACTATTTTTGTTTATTCTTGAAAATATGTTTTAAAGAATATAGAAATTTGGCAGTTAAATTTTTTTTTTTTTTTGAGTATTTAAGATATAATTCCACTATCTGGCTTTTAGTGGCTGTTGAAAAGGATTTGTTAGTATGTCACTTCTGTGAAGGTAACTTCATTTTCTCTTTGTCCTAGGCTTTCTGAAGTTTCACTATGACATAGGTATAGAATTTCATTTATGCTGCTTTTGGAACTCCTTGAACTTAAGTTATTGATTGGTGGTTTTCCTTAATTCTGGACAAAATCTCACTTGTCTATTCAGACTGCTTCTGCTTCTCTGTCCTGCTTTTCTTCTAGCATCCTGTTAAACCTGTTAGTCTTTCTCACTGGGTGCTCTATGTTTATTACCCTTTATGGTGTGTTTTTCACCTTTTTATCTGTCTTTGTTGCTCTACTCTTTTGTTTCTTTTAACTATCTTCCATTTCCTTTATTCTCTCTGCAGCTCTGTCAGATTTGCTGTTACACATTTATGCCAGGTTGTTTATTTTAGTTACTGTGTTTCTCAGGCCTAGAATTTTTATTTAACTCTTTCAAATATGCTATGCCACTTTGTATTTTCTATATACATTGTTAATATTATCTTTTAGCTTGTTATTAAAAGAGTAAACATAGCTGTTTTATAATCTCTGATTAGTAATTCAGATATATAAAGTCTTTCTGGGTCGGTTTCTTTTGTTATTTTTCCTATTGGTTTTCACTCATGATATCTTACTTCCTTGCTTATCAGGTTATTTTCATGCATTTGTTATGGTAACTGAAAGTTTACATACAGGAATAAATTGATGCTTAGTGTTTCTGTTTGCTTCTGGCAGGCACCTTGGGGGCTATCATTCCAGTCCCCCTTTACATAAAGACCCTGTCTGAGTTTCTCTGTGCCATTCCCATGCCCACCTCCAGGATGTTCTGGGCAGCAAGACTAGTTTGCTTCTGGCTCAATACTACACTGTTGATGAATCCTTTGGTATCTCAGATTAGTATGAGGAAAATCTACCATTAAACTGCTTACATTGTTCAGAAATTAGGAAGCAGATTTCTGTTTTGCTTTTCTCATCCTGCACAACCATTAAATCATAAAATTAGATTTGCTGGGATTGGCAAATGCTATTAGGACAAATACAGCATCTATGTTCACTGAACTCACTGGTTCTTTTTTTTTTCTTTAATTGTGAGGTGGGGAGGCAAGAGAAAGACTCCTGCATGCACCCCAGCCGGGATCCACCCAGCAAGCCCTCCACCTGGGTAATGCTCTGCCCATCTGGGCAGCTGCTCCGTTGCTTAGCAACTAAGCTATTTTTAGCACCTGAGGCTAGGCCATGGAACCATCCTCAGCACCCAGGGCCAACTTTTGCTTGAATAATTCAAGACATGGCTGGAGGAGGGGGAGAGAGAGAAAGGAAAAGGGTGGAGAAGCAGATGGTCCCTTCTCCTGTGTGCCCTGAATGGGAATTGAACACGGGACTTCCACATGCTGAACTGATATTCTACCACTGAGCCAACCTCCAGGGCCACTGGTTCTTATTTATCTAGTTTGTACAAATAATTTTTTATAGTCTTGTTACCTCTTTATTGCTCTGGGAGAAAATTTTTAAAATACAGTTAATTTGCATTTTCAGTAGAAGACTTGATCTGACAGTCTAGTCTCTCATCACCCAAAACTTGAAATCTGCAATAGTATTAGTAGTATTAATTTTATCAGAAAATTTGGCTAATGAAGTTTGTTTTCATCCCATTTGTGTCAGTTCTCCAGAATTATCAATATTACTACCATATGTTGAGTGCCTATTATATGCCAGACACTGTTCTGATATACTATTCGGCCTTCAAAAAGAAGGGACTTCTACAGTATGTGACACATGAATGAACCTTAAAGACGTTATGCTAACTGAAATAGCCAGTCAAGAAGGACAAATACTGTGTGGTTCTCCTGAAATGTGGTATTTCAAATAGTCAAACTAATAGAAGCAGAGGGTAGTGGCATGGCAGTTAGTAGGGGTGGGGGGTGGGTGAGAGGGGAGTTGCTAATCAATGGCTGTAAAGTTTTAGTCATACAAGATGAATAAGCACTGGAGATCTGCTGTGCAAATAGTGCCTACCACTAACTGTACTGTGTTGTGCACTTAAAAATCTAAGAGGGTTGGTCTCCTGTTACGTGTGCTTACCACAATAAAATATAAATAAATAAGCAAACAAGCAAGCATTTTTGAAGCAATTTTTATTCTTAGTCACTGTTAGATGTAGTGTTAAGGAAACATTACGATGAAGTGGTTAATGATGTGGCTGGCCATCAGCCTTGGGTTTGTATTCTAGGTCTACCACTAGCTAGCTCTGTGACCTCACAAGTTCCGCATTTTATCACTATTTACAGTTTACAGATGAGTAAAATACAGCTTAGAAAATGTAACATACTAGTTCATACAGCTAGCAAGTGGTTGAGCTAGACTTTAAATAATCCAGGACAAGCTGTGCTCTTTCTTTTATACTTTCTGGTCAGGCAAGGTCACTGTTAAAGCAGCTAAAGACTCAAAGTACTATGGAGGTGTGAATAATGGACTCGATAATGAAAAGGCCCCGTTCTTTAAATCAAATCATCTGAAAAGTTGTAGAAAGGAATAAAATCCACACAGGAAGCATTACTTTTAGCAGTAATTCCTCAGTTGTCTTCAGTATTCTATAAAATATTACTAGATTTGCCTTTAATAAAATGCTCCTGGGCAAATAAACATGGGAACTGTGTGGTTATAGCTCTTTCTTACAGAAACACAATACAGATTAACATATTAAAGACAGAGAAGACCTAGGCTTAAAACAGTCACACCCATTTGGAACTTGCAGATTACACTGGAAAATAATTTATGAAGCAACCTATATTCCCAACACTGTATGTAATAGATATATTCCTAGAACTGTGTGTCAATTAAAAACTTGTAATTAAATCTTACAAGTAAAATGAAAATTTTATACAGAAAAAAGGCACCAATTTTTTCATTATTATAAGTATGTTCATGAAATGGGAGTTTTCTAAATAAAGTTATATTAACGTCTACCAAAAAGAGGCTATAAAATCAAAAGGAAATGCAAGCTTTTTTAAATTTATAACTCAACTTTAGTCATGCTAGTTGAAGGGAAAAGCCAAAATGATGTCATCAAGAAATTTTTATGCTTTTTATAAAACAGTGAACACATTGTGAACATTGACTCACACGGAACTGAGATGTTATCTGGATTCTTTCTCTTGTCTGTGTATTGTTTTTGTCGTTGCTGTAATTTTAAAACTCCGTTTTGTTTCCCATTTGAAACTACAGATGAATTAGATGAGATCTTTTAGTAATGAAAAGTCAAACTGCTCTCACTTCCTGTTTCATTTTATCTTGTTCTAATGCCTCCTTGCCTAGAAAAGAATTAAGCATTTTGATTAACTGTGTTGCATGAGGACTGAGAGGCAGCATTGAAAAATGGAAAGGGTATGGTTTGCAAAGGGAGTAAGACTACCCTGGATGTGAAATTATGAGAAACATCTATTATGTGCCAGACACAATGATAGATGTCATATACACATTCTCATATTTGATTTTCATAAGCCTCCTACTTAAGACAGGTGGTATTTTTTTAAATGAGGAATTGACACTGAGATTTAATGACTAGCCGAGATGCCATATTTCTTGTGTGAAGAAGAAGAAAGCTGTGTATACATTTTATTCTACAATGCTCCTCAGCTGTAAAGAAACCTAGAAGTAACAGGTGATTGCAGGGTGTGTGGCAAAGAATTCTACATCCAATATCCCTTTTCAAGGACTGCAATCTGGATGGAATTATAGGCAGTCTCTGGGATATGAACAAGATAGGTTCTGTAAGGTTTGTAAATATTTAGGTATTTATTTGCACAGGAAGGTAAAAATAAATACTGTGTTAAGACAAACATCTAAGTTTCTAAGTTGCATTTAATTGGTAAATGTACCTGTTCCAACTTATATACCAATTCAACTTAGGAACTAACCTACAGAACCTATCTCATTAGTAACCTGGGACTGCCCATATTATTTTTGATGGGCCGTGAAGTCTGAACTTACTTTACCAGAGAAACAAATTGTTACATGTGGTATTTAGGTTCCAGTACATCACTGGTTGAACAAACTTTATGAACTGGTCTGAAAAACTAATCATTATTTATGATTCTATTTTTTTACGAAGTGCATCCTAAGTTAAAAATAGCTAGCTTATAGATATTTAGAACGCAAGTTATAGTGGATCTTGGATTAATTACTACATAAAAAAAATTTGCTTTCAAACTTTAAATTCATAAGTCACAAAGTTGATTTCAGATGAGTTACTCAGGTCATTTTTATTTTCTTGTCTATTTTAGAAAAGAAGATTCTTGTTTATTTACTTATGTCTGCATTTTGGGATTATTTCCTGTATTGTATTTATGCATTTGTTTCTGACAGGTCAAGCTTTTATTTCTAAAAGATAACAACATCTTTAACAAGTTATTAATAAAGAAGATTTAGTCAGTCTCAGACAGTTTACTGTATGCTACTGTATTAATATAATAGAATGTGAGCAGGTCTGTTAATAAAACCTCCTTTTACTTTGTACTCATCATTTCAGCCTTGTCTTTTTCATTTAACTGATGTACAAAACCTTGGCTACATTCATCTATACAATAATAGTTAAAAGTCCATGGCTTGGCCATTTTATAGGTACTACCAACAGGGGTCATTGAAAACTGTAAAAACCATTTTTGTATGGTCAAAGGGCTATCTGCTTGAGTTTTACACCTGATAAAATAAATTATGCAGTGCTCTTCTTACATATAGATTTGAAGGCTATAGCCAACCTGCACACATACTAATGGAGTAGCTTAATGTTTTTTTGAAAGAACTTTTTTAGACATTTGCAGACTTATGGAAAATTTGCAAGTTGAATGTCAAGATCTTCTTCCCCTGCAGAAAATAAATGAGAGCAAGTTGCTTACATGATGCTCTATTACCCCCAATATATTAATATGTATTTCCTAAGAAAAGGACATCTGGTTACATCACTGTAGCCATCCAAGTCAGGAAATGAATAATACATTACTACCATTTAATTCTCAGCCTTCATTCAGGTGTTGCTCATTGTCCCAGTAATGTTCCTTATGACAACAGGATATAGTACAGAATCACAAATTGCCTTTAATTATCATGCTTCCTTAGTTTCTTTTAATTTGAACCAATTATTCAGTCTTTCCTTGGCTTTCATAACCTTGACACTTTTACACATCCTAGTCAGTTATTTTGTAGAAGATCCTTCAGTTTGGGTTTGTTTGATGTTTTCTTAGAATAAGATTCTGGATATACATTCTTGTGAGAAATATCACAAAATTGATATTGTGTTCAGTGCATCCATTAGGGGGCATATAATTTTGATTCATCCTGTTACTGATGAGGTTCACATTGGTCATTTGATTGAGGTAGTGTCTACCAAGCTTTTCTACTATAAAGTTGCTTTTTTGTTTCACCTTTTGTAATAAATACATATTTTCTATGTGAGAGGGGGCACATTGAAACTATGTATTTATTTCTTTTTGAACTCTCATTTTATGCATTGATAAATTTATATCAATGTAGACTCATGTTTTTTTGTTTTGTTCAGTGTATTGTAATCTGTTAATATTGTTTATTTAGAGGTTGAAATTGTCTTCAATATGGCCAATAGGAGCACATTCAAGATGGCTTAAATGTTTTTTTGGACAGGTCTTCATCATTATTAAGTATTTTTTTGCTTTATGGCATAATGAAATATTTCAAGATCGTCATATACTTTCCCTGTTTCAACCCTGGAATCGGCAATTTCTCAAGGAATGCTGGTTCTTTTTAATGGAAATAATATCTACAAGACATGATCTGGGCTCTAGATGTATAAAGTCATTGCTACTAGAATTATCATTATTAAGAGTGTTGCTGTTCCTAGCCCCTTCAGTGGACAGAGCTGCATACATGCATATATATATTTTGTCATGTATTTCTTAATCTCTGTATGTTGAAAACCATGAGTTTCACATCAGTACACCCAGCTCTAATCCAGCACCACAGATAGTTCATTCTACATATTTGTAAGTTCTTCCTCTGACAGTGAGAAACTTGTTTTCTATTATCATTTCCCTGAAAGCAGTCATTCTCCCATCTCCTTCACATGGATGATTTCTTCTCCTTGCTGGGGCTCTGACTCCCCATTCTATCAATAGGTTGCCCCTTGCTCATGTGGACATTCCTCTTCCTGCTCAGGCCTGGTTGCCCTCACCCTCATCCTGTGTGACACCCTCCTCAGCCTGCTCGTGCTCTGACACCGCGTGCCCAGCTGTCGCTCTGCTTGGGTGCCCGTCTTCTGGACTCTCACACTGTTCTGGGTCACTGAATGTGTGGATGGTTTCTTTGCTGCTCTACGACTGACTCCCATGGCTGGGCCACACCTCAAATGTGCATACTCTTCTTACTCTACTTCGGTTCTGATACCACACATGGGGCAGCTACCCCACATGGACATCCTCCTTGCTCAGGTACCCCACAGTCATCCTCCCTGACTGCCTATGCCAGACTATCCCCGGAGCAGAGAGCTCTCTTGGACTATAGACTGTGCCCCGTGTGTTCTGTCCTCTTCAGCCCATTCAGGTTCTGATACCTTGTGCCAGGCCGCAATCTGACTCACCCTCTTCATCCTCTAGCACCCAGCTGTGGCACACCCCAGCACAGATGCCCAACTTGGTGGAATACACTGAATGAATGGCTTACAGCTGAATTGTTCAGTTAGGGAAGGGGAAGAAGAGGAAAAGCAAAAAAGAGTTATTAAATTATCTTTAACGTTGTGCTCTGAAATGTTTTGTTCGGAGGATCACTTTACTAGTTATTATAATGAAAGTCGAGTGAAAGTAGGATCTGACATACAAAAATCACCTTATTATAATTTTTTATAGTAAATGAGTTTGCATATATGCCCTAAACTACCTCTATTAATTATTTTAAAGTCAGACAAGAGATCAAGAGACTAAAAGTTCCTTGCTGTTCTAGGTGATAACATGCTATAAACTGTTAGTTTGATATTATCTTATTTGATTTTATTAAATATAGCACTGGTACTTGAGTAGGATGAACCTTTACATGTGTTCTTATGTAAAGCAAAAAAGAAAATCTAAAAAGAAAAAAAATATGTGATGACCTGAAACATATAACGTGATTTTTTCTCTCTCTCGTTTCCATAGAGGAGTCTTCGTTTTGGCTTCCCTTGTACGGCAACATGTGCTGCCGTCTAGTTGCCCAGCCAGCTTGCATGACTGAGGGTGCATCTGCAGGATTTCTTAATCAGCAGGTTAGAGGACTTTAAATATCCTACAATGACTAAGCTCAGTTTAGATCTTAATCCTAATACTGAGAAGTGTTTCTTAGAGTCAGCCTTCTTTTAATAATAGTTTTCTCAGTGTTAGATGTAGACCAGGGGATTGGTGGGAATACCTGGGGATCAGAAGGAGGCAGGGGTGGGATCTGATGCAGTCTGGATGGCTAAGGAGCCCCTCTCCAGGTTCTTCGCAGTAACAGGATAATCAGCAACAGAAGATTCTTGTGGGGACTGATGAGGATTACTGAGCACCTTTCGCAGAAAGGCATTTCTGGCCAGCAGCTTTTGGCATAACTTAGGCCTCTGGGTTTGCAAAACTGCCTCTATCCCACCTACTTCTTATTTATTTATAACCTCGTTATTTATATTCAGTAAATAATTAATTATGGGCTCCAATGAATCAATAGCTTTTTCTGAAAGCTATTTCCACTAAGAGGAAATAAAATTTGCATTCTTACAGAGTAAGAATTCTGAATATTGAGTTATTTTTATAATTTTCCTGAGTTAGATGCATTTCTGTGGAATTCTAAGTACTCTTTTTTTTTTTTTTTAGTGAGAGAATAAGAGAGAGGGAGAGACAGACAGGAAGGGAGAGAGAGGAAAAGCATCAACTCATAGTTGCTGCACCTTAATTGTTCATTGATTGCTTTCTCATATGTGCCTTGACCGGGGGGCTACAGCAGAGCTAGTGACCCCTTGCTCATGCCAGTGACCTTGGGCTCAAGCCAGCGACTATGGGATCATGTCTGTGATACCACACTCAAGCTGGCAACACTGTGCTCAAGCTGATGAGCCCGTGCTCAAGCCAGCAACCTCAGGGTTTCAAACCTGGGTCCTCAGTGTCCTAGGCCAACGCTCTATCCACTGCACCGCCTCCTGGTCAGGCTAAGTACTCATTTTTAGTAGACTAGCTTTTCTAATTGATTTGTGATTTTATGGGTGTAAAACTTATATGGTAATTATTACCTCCATTTTGCTTATTTAGTGCTTTTGAGAATTCTAGAGCTTTATTCCTTAATATTAACTTACTCTTTGGTTTTGGGCTATTGACTTATTATATGATTAATGGGATACTAACACATTTAAAAATTTCAAAAAACTTTTAACTTTTGGTAATTTAAGTATTTTGTTATAATGATTTAATGTTAATAGTTTCTTGATTTTTTTTCAGCAGGTATTAGAAGGTCAAATTAGTTGGAGGAGGTTGTATTGTGTTTTGAGAGGAGGTAAACTCTATTGTTTTTACACTCCAGAAGAAATTGAAGCTAAAGTGGAACCAGCTTTGGTAGTGTCCATTAACAAGGTAAATGAAATGCTCTTTTGAAAATAAAAATATAACATTTTATGAAGTTTTCCCATTTCTATACAGTTTACATTGTTGCCATCTTATAAACAAAAGGTAAGTACTATTAAAGGTTAGTTTATAAAGATAATCTTATTTTTCTTTTTGTTATAGAACTTATTTCATAAAGGAAATAGTGTATATTTCCTGAGAAAACATAGTAAGCGAAAGTCTATACTAGTAAATAGGTTTTAAAGCAGAGAATATAACAGGATATCCAAATTAACAGAATATTTAGATTTTTCATGAATTTAAGAGATTATATAAACTGAAGTTGTTAACCCATGTTGCAGTGATGTTCTTTCTAGTTAATATTTAAATGAACCCATAAAAAGACAGTTCTGAATATACTTTCTGATTTCTTATGGGATGGATGGGCAATTTATTCAACCTTCTGTCAGAACAGGAAAGCCTGACAATTCATTTAGAATACTTGAGTGCTTGCACTGCATTTAAAAAGTAGTAGTACACCACCTAGAGTCTATCAAATACATTACTCCACTTGCATGTACACTGCGCGCTCGCGCGCGTGCACACACACACAGGTTTGATACAAAGGTGATTAAAATTTAGTAACAAAATTTTCAACTACAAATCAATAGGAGAACTTTTTACACTAGCCTGACTTATTTTATTTATTTTTAAAAATCTTATTTTTATTAATTTTAATGCAGTGACATTGATAAATCAGGGTACATATGTTCTGAGAAAACATCCCCAGATTATTTTGACATTTGATTATGCTGCATACCCCTCACCCAAAGTCAAATTGTCTTCTGTCACCTTCCATCTGGTTTTCTTTATGCCCTTCCCCTCCCCCTACCACTTCCCTCTCCTTCCTCACCCCTCCCCACCCCTCCACCCCACCCTCTGTTACCATCACATTCTTGTCCATGTCTCTGAGTCTCATTTTTATGTCCCATCTATGTATGGGGGTTTATATAGTTCTTAGTTTTTTCTGATTTACTTATTTCACTCCGTATAATGTTATCAAGGTCCATCTATGTTATTTTAAATGATCTGATGTCATCATTTCTTATGGCTGAGTAGTATTCCATAGTATATATGTACCAAAGCTTTTTAATCCACTCATCCTCTGACGGACACTTGGGCTGTTTCCAGATCTTCACTATTGTGAACAATGCTGCTAAAACATGGGGATGCATTTCTCCTTCTGGAACCATTCTATGGTGTTCTTGGGGTATATTCCTAAAAGTAGGATGGCTGGATCAAAAGGCAGTTTGATTTTCAATTTTTTTAGGAATCTCCATACTGTTTTCCACAGTGGCTGCACCAGTCTGCATTCCCACCAGCAGTGTAGGAGGGTTCCCTTTTCTCCACATCCTCACCAGCACTTATTCTGTGTTGTTTTGTTGATGAGAGCCATTCTGACCGGTGTGAGATGATATCTCATTGTGGTTTTAATATGCATTTCTCTAATGATTAGTGATGTTGAGCATTTTTTCATATGCCTATTGGCATTTGTATGTCCTCTTTGGAGAAGTGTCTATTCATTTCTTTTGCCCATTTTTTGATTGGACTCTTTGTCTTTCTGGTGTTGAGATTTACAAGTTCTTTATAAATTTTGGTTATTAACCTCTTATCAGACGTACTGTTAAATATGTTCTCCCATTGTGTAGTTTGTCTTTTTATTCTGTTCTTATTGTCTTTGTCTGTGCCAAAGCTTTTTAGTTTGATATAGTCCCATTTGTTTAACCTGTCTTTTATTTCCCTTGCCCATGGAGATAAATCAGCAAATATGTCACTGCGAGAGATGTCGGAGAGCTTACTGTCTGTTTTCTTCTAAGATGCTTATGGTTTCACGCCTTACATTTAAGTCTTTTATCCATTTTGAGTTTATTTTTGTGGATGGTGTAAGTTGGTGGTCTAGTTTCATTTTTTTGCAGATTGCTGTCCAGTTTTCCCAACACCATTTGTTGAAGATGCTGTCTTTACTCCATTGTATGCCCTTACCTCCTTTATCAAATATCAGTTGTCCATAGAGCTGTGGGTTTATTTCTGGGTTCTCCGTTCTGTTCCATTGATCTATGTGCCTGTTCTTATGCCAATACCAGGCTGTTTTGAGTACAATGGCCTTGTAGTATAGCTGGATATCAGGAAGTGTGATACATCCCCCTTTATTCTTCTTTTTTAAGATTGCTGAGGCTATTCGTGTTCTCTTTTGGTTCCATATAAATTTTTGGAATATGTGATCTATATCTTTAAAGTATGTCATTGGTATTTTAATTGGTATTGCATTGAATTTATAAATTGCTTTGGGTAATATAGACATTTTAATGATGTTTATTCTTCCTAACTATGAGCACGTTAAATAACGAATGGATTAAGAATAAGATCAAAGAAGAAATAAAAAAATTTCTAGAAACGAATGGTAATGAGCATACAGCAACTCAAAATTTTTGGGACACAGCAAAAGCAGTACTGAGAGGAAAGTTCATAGCACTACAGGCACACTTTAAAAAGCTAGAAAAAGCTCAAATAAACAACTTAACCCTGCATCTAAAAGAACTAGAAAAAAAATAGCAAGTAAAGCCCAAATGTAGTAGAAGGGAGGAAATAATAAAGATCAGAGCAGAAATAAATGACATAGAGACTAAAGAAATAATACAGAGGATCAATGAGGCTAGGAGCTGGTTCTCTGAAAAGGTAAACAAGATTGATGAACCTTTAACTAGACTCACCAAGAAAAAGAGAGAGAGGACTCAAATAAATAAAATTAGAAATGAGAGTGGAGAAATAACAATTGACACAACAGAAATGCAAAATATTGTAAGAAAATACTATGAAGAACTGTATGCCAAAAAACTAGACAACCTAGATGAAATGGACAAATTCCTTGAAACATACAATCTCCCAAAAATCAATCTGGAAGAATCAGAAAACCTAAACAGACCAATTACACCAAATAAGATCGAAACAGTTATCAAAAAACTTCCAACAAAGAAAAGTCCTGGGCCTGATGGCTTCACAAGTGAATTCTACCAAATATTCAAGGAAGAACTAACTCCTATCCTTCTCAAGCTATTTCAAAAAATTCAAGAGGAAGGAAGACTTCCAAGCTCCTCTTATGAGGCGAGCATAATTCTGATTCCAAAACCAGGCAAAAACAACACAAAGAAAGAAAATTATAGGCCAATATCCCTGATGAATATAGATGCTAAAATCCTCAACAAAATATTAGCAAACCAGATCCAACAATATATGGAAAAAATCATACACCATGATCAAGTGGGATTTATTCTGGGGAGGCAAGGCTGGTACAATTCGCAAATCAATCAATGTGATTCATCACATAAACAAAAGTAAGGAGAAAAACCACATGATAATTTCAATAGATGCAGAAAAAGCATTTGATACAATCCAGCACCCATTCTTGATCAAAACTCTCAACAAAGTGGGAATACAGGGACCATGCCTCAACATGATAAAAGCCATTTATGACAAACCCACAGCCAACATCATACTCAATGGGCAAAAATGAAAAGCAATCCCCTTAAGATCAGGAACAAGGCAGGGGTGCCCCCTTTCACCACTCTTATTCAACATAGTCCTGGAAGTCCTAGCCACAGCAATCAGACAACAAGAAGAAATAAAAGGCATTCAAGTTGGAAAAGAAGAAGTAAAGCTATCATTATTTGCAGATGATATGATATTGTATATAGAAAACCCTAAAGTCTCAGTCAAAAAACTACTGGACCTGATAAATGAATTCAGCAAAGTGGCAGGATATAAAATTAATACTCAGAAATCAGAGGCATTTTTATACACCAACAATGAACAGTCAGAAAGAGAAATTAAGGAAACAATCCCCTTCACTATTACAACCAAAAGTACCTAGGAGTACATTTAACCAAGGAGACTAAAGACTTGTACTCGGAAAATTATAAAACATTGATAAAAGAAATCAAGGAAGATACAAACAAGTGGAAGCATATACCGTGCTCATGACTTACTTTATTTTACCTCAGATCTTAAATTTATCTTCCTCTATCATCTCAGTTTAGTGTTTATTAGAGGTCCCTCCCCACATTTTTTTACATTCCTAAATGAATGTCATTTCTAGAGCAGAATATCAGTTTTTCTTCCTAAAGACTACACTTAATTGTTCTAGTTGTTTTAATTTGTCTTTGGAGTGGTCGAATTGAAGTATATGATTTTATATATATATACACACACACATATATATGTACTTGCATATATATAGGTACACTTTTTTATATTTATACACACACACACACACACACACACACTTTTAGATGTTAACTCTGCATGTTCTACTTGTCTCTAAATTTTCTTTTGAAGAAAAATGTAAAGTGGTATGCCTTGAAAAACAACATGTAGATACTGGTTTGCTAATCTGTAAGGACCTGAGCTAACTTCTGTCATCTTTTCCAGTAATAACATATGGTCTGTTTCTGTCGTGCTTTTAGAAATTACACTGCTTTTACTTTAAAAAATCCTTCATGAGATCTTTTATCATATAATTAAAAGTCCACTTAATTTATCTGTTTTGTTTGTTAGAATGATTAGTATTGGTCTTAAATAATATACCTCATTATTACAACCTAGGGAATTTATTTTGGTTTTGAAAATTAGGTTTATGAAAGTAAAATTTCCTTATTGGAAAATTGAGATTTTTATTATTTGTCAAATTTTTATTTTGTTTAAGCAGCATTTATTTTTTTCCATATTAGTCTTTTGAAAATTTCAAATGTATAAAAAAGTTAAAAGAATAGAATAGTGAATGCCTGTGTACCCTTCACTTAGATTCTTTATTAGCAGTTTGCCACATTTGCTTTCTCTCTAGTTTAGTTTTTTTTTGAACTATTTCAATGTAAGTTGCAAAAAGCATAACATTTCTTTCTAGAATACTTCTGCGTGTTTCTCTTAAAAACAAGGACATTTCCCTCATAACCATAATATTTTTAGCACACTCAAGAAATTTATTAATAAAATAATATCTAATTAAAGAGCAAGTTACCCCAGTTTTCCCAGAATGTTCTTTCTGTGGTTTCTGTATCTTTTGTTTGTTTTCCTTCACTTGCTGCCCTTTTTTTTTGGGGGGGGGGGGGTCTTTCATTATACTGACATTTATGAAAATCCAGGTCAGCTCCCAAATCTGTATTATATTAATTAATCCAGTATATTTCGATTAAATATTTTTGGCAAGAGTTCTGTAAACATGATTTTTGTGTGACCTGTTTACCAGGTTGATAGGTAGTAAAAATGGATCCTATGAATTTTTTTCTTATATGTTATACAGTGGAATATGGATAATCATAAATCAAGTTAAATGTAATTTAAACAAATATATATATATTTTTTGTATTTTTCTGAAGTTGGAAACGGGGAGGCAGTAAGACAGACTCCCGCATGTGCCCAACTGGGATCCACCTGGCACGCCCACCAGGGGGCGATGCTTTGCCCATCTGGGGCGTCGCTCTGCCGCAATCAGAGCCATTCTAGCGCCTGAGGCAGAGGCCACAAGAGCCATCCTCAGCTCCCGGGCAAACTTTGCTCCAGTGGAGCCTTGGCTGCAGGAGGGGAACAGAGAGACAGAGAGGAAGGAGAGGGGTAGGGGTGGAGAAGCAGGTGGGCGCTTCTCCTGTGCACCCTGATTGGGAATCGAACCCGGGACTCCCACATGCCAGGCCGATGCTCTACCACTGAGCTAACTGACCAGGGCCTAAGCAAATATTTTTAAAGTCATTTGTTTTATTGGAAAACAGCCTTCATGGTATTCATTTTACTTTATCTCAGCTCTTAAAGGTAGGCAGAACAGGTTGAAGTCATTCCTGTTGTTCAGGTTTATTATTTCTGTTCTACAAGTGAAGAAAAAGACTCAGGGATGAAATAGAACTTGTCTAGCTAGTAAGGAAGATTATATGGCTCACTCTTTTCATAATGCATAGAAAAAAATAGATAAAAATTTGTGGGGTGTTATTCTGTTTCCTCATAGACATATTGCTAGACTAGATTTGAAAGGCAAAATTAGACATTTTCCTATGTCCATACCTACTCTGAATCAGTTTTCAAAGTAAAAAGTAGCTCTGAAATGAGGTTCTGAGCCTGAAGCTACAATCTACCTCTAGGCTAGATGGCTTAGGCATGCATTGAATCTTTAACACTTAAATTTTAAAGGACAGTTATAAGGGTACTCCTCTGTTATTATAGGCAGTATATCTGTATTTTCTTGTCAGCTGACAAGGGTCTAATTCCTGAAAAGTGGTTAACAGTGTTTATATAGCCTGACTGAATTGACCTTTTTTCAATTGACTCATTTTTCCTGAGATGGTAAAGGCTGATGCCTAGCAACTAATAGAATTCTGTAGTCAGTCAACTCCATTATTAACATGAATGAAATCAGCATACTTAGAAATCCCCATGGTGGTTCCACAATTGACCATTGGGAAATTGATGAATCTAGTAATTTGTATAGACTCAGCCCTAGACTATTGGGAATAGTATGGGTTATATTTGACCCTGAGGACTGATGACAAATTATATCTCTTCCATTGTTTCTGACGTTTTTCTAAAGTTCAAAAGGGAATTTAACATTAAACTATGAAGTAAGAGTTAAGGTTGGGAAGGTTAATATAATTTAGTTGCTTAATCACAAAGATTAAACAGATGAGGTCTTTTGTTTTTTTTGTGTGTGTGAGAGAAACAGGGACACAGATAGGGGCAGACAGACAGGAAGGGAGAAAGATAAGGAGTATCAATTCTTCACTGAAGCACCTTAGTTGTTCATTCATTGCTTTCTCCTATGTGCCTTGACTGGGGGGCTACAGCAGAGCGAGTAACCCCTTGCTCAAGCCAGCGACCTTGGGCTCAAGCCAGCAACCACAGAGTCATGTCTGTGATCTCACGCTCAAGCCGATGACCCCCGTGCTCAAGCCAGTGACCTCAGGGTTTCAAACCTGGGTCCTCCACGTGCCAGGATGCTCTAACACTCTATCCACTGCACCACCACCTACTTAGGCTGAAAGGTCTTTTTTCTTTAATTTTGTGATATTATCATCTTAATTTTCTTCAGCACTGATTCCTACCCTTTCTCTTAGGAATTTTTCTCCTTCCAGTTCCTATTTCTACCTCAGATTTCCTTTGAACTCTTCAGTTCACCTGCAAACTTCACTCTTAACAGTAAATGGGTGCTTGTCTCCTTATTTAAATATATCAGATACCATCTTGGTCAAGAAATTTGTTTGTTAACTTATGAAAATACAACTGTTACAGAATTTTACCTCCTATTAAAATAATTTGCTTATTTTTTTCTGAACTTATAAAATTATTCAAATTTACAGAAAAGTTGAAAAAACACTATAATGATCACTGTATACCACCTACATTCAACAGTTAACATTTTTTCATATTTGCTTTATGTCTTGTGTGTGTGTGTGTGTGTGTGTGTGTGTGTGTGTGTGTGTAAGTGGGGGCTAAACACTATATTTATCTTATTTTTAATCATTATGGTGGTAGAGTTCTCATAAAATAAAGTTCACTAATATTAAAAGTATTTGATAATTTTAACAAATATACAGTTGTGTAATCATTACTATAGTCATTGATTGTATTACTTTTTTTTTTTTTAATCTTTTCTTGGTGAGAAATTCTAAGCAAATTTCAATTATACAATAGGGTTATGAGCAATACAATAGTTACTAACAGTAGTCACCATGTTTTATATTAGACCCTAGACCTATTCATCTTGTAGCTGGAAGTATATAAAGCCTCATTACTTGTCTGTATTTTTTGCTGAACCATGTGGAATATATGTAAACCCAATACCATTATCACAGCTGGGAAAATGAACACTTTTCTTATATCTAATATCCAGTTCGTACTCAAAATTTCCTGTTTTCCCCAAACTATTCTTTTAAATTTTGTTTTTAATCTAGGAATATTCTAATCCTTTGTTCTTCTAACTGTAAATTAGGTTCAGAGGCTTGATTAGATTCTTTTAAAATATTTTTCATGGGCTTGGCTGGTTGACTTAGTGGATAGAATGTCAACCTGGAGTGTGAATGTCTCGGGTTCGATTCCTGGTCAGGGCATGCAGGAGAAGCAGTCATCTGCTTCTCTTTCCCTCCCTATTCCCCTCTTGTAGCCAATGGCTTGATTGGTTCAAGCATCAGGTGCTGAGGATAGCTGAGTTGGTTCGAGCATCAGCCCCAGACTGGGTTGCCAGGTGAATCCCGGTCAGGGCACATGTGAGAATCTCTCACTATTTCTCCTCCTTTCACTTGGAAAAAAGAAAAAAAAAGAAAAGAAAATATTTTTACAAGAAAATTTTATGGATAATGGCAAATACTTTATAGGCCATCCTGTTCAGAGGCACATGATGTCAGGTTGTCTTATGGAAAATGCTGGATTAAGGTGGTGAGCACTATCTCCAGTATATGGGTAAGCTTTCTTCTTTACAATTAGCAAGTAGTGAAAGAGGTGGTACTTTGTGATTTATCTGGCCTGAATTAGTTATTACCTTGCAGATTGCATTTGTTTATCTTATGCTGTCCTTTCTTATACATATGTTAGCTGGCTTTTTTGTATTTTGAGGGGATTTTTCTTATCAAGTGGGAATGAATTAACACTTCCTCCTGAGAAAGCAGGATAAATATTTAATGTTTAAATTGCTAGTTTTCAGAGTAATTAATTGGTATTGTATTTATATTTGCAATATGTATTATAGTATCACCCCACCAGAAGTAGCAAATGAGTGTTGTCTCTTGACTCTCCCCCCAAATATTACAATAAATTTATAAATTTTTATCTATTCAATGTTTTAAAGTACTTGGTTTTTAAATATAAGGTCGATGCTTTAATTGTGCTTACTTTGGACATTTTTGAGTATGTTAAGTAAACAGGAGCTTTCATAAATTTCAGTTTGATATTTTCTGATATGTAAGGTAAGCATCAAATAAAACTTAAGAACAATGTTTTTTTCAGTTTTTAGTGTATTTCCAATGCTGAGTCTCTAAGATCTTTTTATGCTTAATAATGTTAAATATTAAATACAAATCTGAGTTCCTCTTTTTTTTTTTCTTCTCTCATGATTTAGAAAATAATACTTTTGCTTAATGCTACTTTAAAAATTATGTGAAAACATACATTTTGAAGTTGCTAAGGTATATTAATAATAGTTCTATTATTTTGATCACAGAATCTATAATCCTTGTCCTTCTAAATGGCATTTCCTGTAAAGCTAGGTCAGTTCATTAATTTTCATAGGGAGCCATCTGTGGAAATAGTCACATTAAGGAAAGAAAAGCTTAAGAGCTATTCCCCTCATCTTTTCAATCCAAATTTGAAAGGATGATTTACTTCAAAGTGATCGCTTCAACTTCAAAAACTTCCCTGTCAATGTTGTTGAGTAAGGCATTCTCAATAAGGGGTACTTAACTGGAGCCACTGAATCTCCTATACATTGTAGAAAGCATTTTATTAGCCACAGTTTTATCCATTGCCAATGGGTTGGGGAATAGAACGGAAAAGAAGTATGGGTCTTTGAGATCAGTAGTTTTTCCCTGATTAAATATTATACATCACTTCATTTTAATGAATGATAAAATCTGTACTAAAACAAGGAAGGCAATAACACTACTTGGGGTGACAGACCTCTGTTACATTGTCTTGAAATTGCTTTTAACCATTATTTTTATCATGGACCCTAGCAAGCAAAATTAATTGAAAGCACATGGGATTTTCTTCTGATTATGTTAGTCCTCTTAATGTCTAAACCCTCTCAACCATTTATGACCTTTATTAAATACAGCAAAATATGATTTTTCAACAGCCTTTTCTTTAACAAGTTTATGTCTAATTTCACTGACATAAATTGAAAATAATTATATCACACTAATCCCAGTTATACCTAATGCTTGGTCTAATTTATGGTTACACTTTACATATATGCACTGCTAACAAAAATTAGGGGGTATTTTATTGCTTCATATTCCTTTTGAAATATCCCCTAATTTTTGTGAGCTTTATATTTCAAACATTCCTTGTCATATATTGTGAAAGTATGCATTTTTTCTTATTAGAGTATATATAAGGTCTTAAATCTTGTTTTTAGCCAGAAACATTTTGTCTTCATCCCTGATCAACAAGACTTAAGAACAAACACCTTTTGGCCCTGGCTGGTTTGCTCAGTGGTAGAGCATGGGCCCAACATGTGGATGCCCCAGTTTCGACTCCCTATCAGGGCACACAATAGAAGTGACCATTGGCTTCTCCACCTCTCCACCTCCCCCTTTTGTCTCTCTTGCTCTCTTTCTCTCTCTCTTCCCCTCCCACAGCCATGGCTCAATTGGTTCAATTGATTTGAGCACTTTGGCATAGACACTGAGAATGGCTCTGTGGAGCCTCCACCTTAGGTGCTAAAAATAGCTCAGTTACAAGCAGGACTCCAGATGGGCAGAGCATCGGTCCCAGATGGGGAGTTGCCGGGTGGATCCCGGTCAGAGCACATTCGGGAGTCTGTCTCTGCCTCCCCTCCTCTCACTTGGAAAAGAAGGAAAAAGATCCTTTTTAAAATAGAAGAAACACCTTTCAAAGAACTCATTTATCTTTAGGACATGTTTGTGAGGAAGGAATGAGTAAAATAATATCATCTCTGTGTTATAGATAAAAAAGTGGACACTTAGATTTTAGAACTTATATTTTGTTTTTTAAATTTCAAGATAATCTATAAAGAGGATAATATAAATAAACTTGACTGTTCCTTCATGCATTATCCCCACCATAGTATTATTTTGAAGGAAATCCTTAAGACCAAATCATTTTATTTGTAAATACTCTAGAAATTATACTTCTAAAAGTTTAAGGGTATATATAGTCAATATATCTTCAAAAGTCTTGTATTCAAATTTCCCAGTTTTGCAGTTTTTTTAACAATCAGCATTCAAATAAGGGCCATATATTACAGTTGATAGTTGATTGATTATGTCTCTTAAATCTCTTAATCTGTTGGTTTTAATTCTTATTCTAATTCTCTCTCACACACACAACACATACTCATAGTCACACACAGTTTATTTGTTGAAGAAATTGGATTTTGTGTGTCTGTGTAAATTTGGTTATTTATCTTACAGTTTTCCATAGTCTAGATATTGCTGATTGCATGTTTGAGTTGTCTCTTTTCTTTTTTTTTTTTTGTGAGAGAGAGACTGACAGGAAGAGAGAGAGATGAGAAGCATCAACTCATAGTTGCGGCACCTTAGTTCATTGATTGCTTTCTCATACATGCCTTGACTGGGGGGGGGGGGGGCGGCTCCATCTGAACCAGTGACCCTTTGCTCAAGCCAGCGACCCTGCACTGAAGCGGGTGAGCCCGTGCTCAAGCTGGTGAGCTCAGGGTTTCGAACCTGGGTCCTCAGCATCCCAGACAGACACTCTATCCACTGCACCACCGCCTGGTCAGGCAATTTTTTTTCTTTTCTGGATCAGACATAGGTTGGTTCATAGGAATATGCCTTAGGAAATATTTACTTTTATCCAGAGGCATATAATATGTCTGGGCCTCCCACTCATATTAATATCCATTGCTGAAATACTTAGATCCTTTATTTTATTAGGGATTGCAAACTGGTGGTATTTTAAATTTATTTATTAGCAGAGATACCTCTACTTTTTCAGCTATTTGACTGAGGTGCAATTTTTATAGGAAATGCAAGATAATGGCTTGATTTATTTTGTATTTATATACTAGTTACCAAAACAATGGATTTCCTTAACATCCTTCAGAGGTGACTAGAGTTAGTTTTTGTTGTTGTTGTTGTTGGTGTTGGTTTCTTAGAAAATTTAATTTAATAGGATGACATAGATCAATAAGAGTACATATATTTCAGATAAAGTTAGGTTTTAAATATCACTATGAATTTGTGGATTTAAAGACATTTTATGTATCGATGTATTACCATTGTTATTGATATTCTGATTGACCCATTTTTGGCTACTAGAAGCCTCTCCAAGTTGGTGCCTTTGATAAAACCATAGTAACCTTTGATTTCTTTTTTTTTTTTTTTTTTTTTTTTTTGTATTTTTCTGAAGCTGGAAACGGGGAGAGACAGTCAGACAGACTCCCGCATGCGCCCGACCGGGATCCACCCAGCACGCCCACCAGGGGCGACGCTTTTCCCACCAGGGGGCGATGCTCTGCCCCTCCGGGACGTCGCTCTGCCGAGACCAGAGCCACTCTAGCGCCTGGGGCAGAGGCCAAGGAGCCATCCCCAGTGCCCGGGCCATCTTTGCTCCAATGGAGCCTTGGCTGCGGGAGGGGAAGAGAGAGACAGAGAGGAAGGAGGGGGTGGGGGTGGAGAAGCAAATGGGCGCTTCTCCTATCTGCCTTGGCCGGGAATCGAACCCGGGTCCCCCGCACGCCAGGCCGACGCTCTACCGCTGAGCCAACCGGCCAGGGCCACCTTTGATTTCTGGTAGGACATGATATTCCAGGATCATCACATATATGTCCCGACTCGGGCTGGAAATCAGCCATTTCTAAAGAGTTCTGGGCTTTTTTGGTGGGAAAGAATATTTAGAAACCATAATCTGGGTACATAGCAGACTTTTTTAAAAGTCATATAATCAAAAGTAAGGTCAGATACAGTTCATAAATCTGTCCTAATCTATTAATTTTTCAGTACCACAGAAATGCAAGATTGAAGTACACTTTTAGTTCAAAATGATGAACACCTAAAAGAAAATTTCTTTTGACTTCAGAGTTAATTTTGTTACAAAGTTGGTTACTCGGATTAAATTTTTATTGACTGCAGTTGGTTGCAGAAGGTTGCAGTTTAGTGTGTGCTGGCTGACAAAAGTCAAGCCAGTAAGAATTAAAATTTCACAGTGAAGAGTCTCAAATCTATCCACAAATCAATAAAAGTTGACTCTAAAGCCTCCATATCAACTAGAAGATTTGGGATTATCAAAGCAAGACAAGAAACTCTGACCTTGGCTAGAACACTTATCTCAGAACATAGATTTCCTCATCTATAAATTAAAGAGTTGAATTAAAGATTATTTCTGGGATCTGAGTCTATCAGCGTAAAATTTTTTATCAGATACTTTGATTAATCACATTTTCTTTGCCATGCGGTTTTTTTGTTTTAAAATTTTCCCATTAGTTAAATTATTTGAAGTGATAAAATATGGAAGATAATTTAAATGATCTATTCTGTGTTTCATTTGCACCTTTTATAAACCTCTCGTTTTAATAAAATTTAGTATTTATGGTTACCAGAGTTAGTGGAGTGTGTATAGTATTTATATATTATTGCGCTATATTCTCTTAGGAGGATATAAATGATTCATTCAGTTCATCATACTTGCTTCATTGGTGTTTTCATTTGAAATGATACCATGGTATTATTAAAAATGTACATATTCATGTATAAAATTTATTTAAAAGTTGAATCTATTTTAATCCTATACAAAAGGTAGTCAGAAATTTGTATGAAAATGGATTTGGTGTAGTGAAGCACACTTTTCAGCGACAAGAATACTTCATATTTTATTGCTTGGGTTTTTTTTTAAAGACTAGTAGCAATAAAGGTTCCCCCTTACCCTTCACTGAGACAGCCTTCAGTTAATCTGATAGAGAAGCATAGCAAAGATTCTTATTAGAGCTAAGTCATTCTCTTCTAGGGATAGTAAGCTTTATACTTAAAAGAGATTGATTCCATGCATTTTCAGGCTTCAAGGATGCCATTTGGGGCAGTATTTTTTTAATATTTATAAATAATTAAGAGTTAATTCACAAAGTTTATTGCCAATATATAGGAGTATAAAAAGACTCAATTATGATAAAAGTACCATGCTGTCCGTAAGTTCCTTACAATTCTCTGAACTCACATTCCCACATTTTTTAAATGACAGAATAGATTGTCTCTAAGATGGTCACCAATCCTTATATTTTGTGGTACTCCAAAGTTTCAAAGTTATGTTGCTACTTTGTACAGCATACATTTTTCCTCATGTGATTTTTGAATAAGAATTCCTTCAAAAAGAACTTGGGTAGTATATGATAGTGTTCACCTGTCTGTATATATGCCCATTTTCCAGGGAATAGGTTTTCCCCTCTTTGCTATGTCAGTAATGTCCACATAGACATTATTATGTGAGTATGTTGGTTTTTGTATGTGACTGTACAGACAATCTCTCTTCATTCAAAGAAGTGAAGAATTTCTTTTCATTCTTAACCAGCTCTTTTAACTGCCAGCCAAATACTATTCTGTACACATTCTGGTAGGCATACTCATTCTCCTCTAAAACTTCTCTACCCAGTACAGTCGCATCACCACTAACCATCAGTGGCTGTTAAGTTCTTGATATGTGGTAGTCTGAATTGAGATGTTCCATAAGATAGACTAGATTTGGAGACTTAGTATTGAAAAAATAATGTAAAATATCTCAAAAAAATGTTATCCCTTATATGCTAGTATTCTGGATACGTTGGGTTACATAAAAGACATTATTTTGAAGTACTGTAATAATTATTACATAATTATATTCCTCAGTTTCATTATACCATATTAACTGTGATTGTTAGAAAATCTTAAATTACATATGTGGCTCACATTATATTTCTAATGGACACAACTGCTCTAGAATAATGTAATATCAGTCATTATCCAGGCAGCCAAATCCTTGTCTTTGCATACTAGATAGTTCTATTACAGACTTTCCTCCTAAGATTCTGTGGAGACTAAGTGCAGTTGTTGGGTTGTATGTGGTATGGCAGTGTCTGTGTATGACTTGGGAATAGACATTTTTTTCATATAGACACAGTAAACATCACCACAATGTCATACTTAGTACCACTCAGAAAAACAGTTTAGCGTGTATGAAACCATTGCCTTTTTCTAAGTCTTGCATTCAGCATTTGAAAAAATAATTTTTACCATTATGAAGATAATATTACTTTATGGATCTTTGACTATGAGCTTTGTAAATGAATGTTACATGTGAAATAAATGTTAAGGAAAACCTGTTTTGTTGCAGTAAACACTGTTATGGTTGTACTATGTTAATTGATAACATTGTATATTATGCAAGAATATTAGAATAAGAAACATACTTTACTAATCCATCTATTTTACTACTGTTGGAAATATAGTTAACATAATTCACATTACAGTTATGACATGCTGTGCTTATGTCATTGTAAATTTCAAGGTATATATAAAAGACAGCAAACTCCTGCTTAAACTGAGAGATCAAAACAGGTTATGTTTTAATCTCATGTAATTTAATGTAAGTGCTATATGTAGCATACTTTGAAATATTACTCAGTATTTTTTTTTCTTTACAAACAGAGAGAGAGAGAGAGAGACAGATAAGGACAGACAGACAGGAAGGGAGAGAAATGAGAAGCATCAATTCTTTGTTGTGGCTCCTTAGTTGTTCATTGATTGCTTTCTCGTATGTGCCTTGACCAGGGGGCTACAGCAAAGCATGTGACCCCTTGCTCAAGCCAGCGACCTTTGGGGTTTAAACCAGTGACCTTGAGATTATGTCTATGATCCCACACTCAAGCCAGCGATGCTGTGCTCAAGCTGGTGAGCGTGTGCTCAAGCCGGTGACTTTGGGGTTTCAAACCTGGGTCTTCCGTGTTCCAATCAGATGCTCTATTCACTGCGCCACCTCCTGGTCAAGCTACTCAGTATTTTTTTAAATGAATTTATTGGGGTGACACTAGTTAACATAATTATACAGGTTTCAGGTGCCCAGTTTTTAACACATCTTTGTACACTGTATTGTGTGTTCACCCCACCCCAAATCAAGTCTTTGTCCATCACCATTTATACCCCCCCATGCCCTCCTCCAACTCTCCCCCTTAAAAAATCGTCCTGGTTTGAATTTTAATATTGAAAATTCTCAAAATAACATATTTTACATTTTAAATTATCAGCATTAAGATTATAATTGCATGTGGTGTGTATGGTAGTTAAGCAATAAAACATTTCTTTTATCATTACAGAAATATGCCCCTTCTAAAACACCAGTTTTGTTTTAATTTTTAGGAGACCAGAATTCGAGCAATGGATAAGAATGCTAAGAAAATGCATAACTTCTCTGTCATCAACCCTGTTGCTGGACAGGCTGTAACACATGTTTTTGCAACTGACAGTAGAGATGATCTCCAGAAGTGGATGGAAGCCTTCTGGCAGCACTTCTTTGATCTTAGTAAGTTCATGTTTGGCTTTTCTAACAGTATATTCATGTATCCTTAAGTGATACACACTGCAATCTAAATAATAAAATTATATATACTATATTATAATCTTGTAATCTGTATCAAGAGATTATTATCCTCTTGAATAAAATGGTAGTATATCACCAATGCAATGATGCCTTTTTCTCTTAACATTTCCCCAGTACCTGACTGACTATAATATGGTATACCTTTGAATTCCTGGTGTCCCTGCCTCTTATATTTGTTTTAAGAAATCGATGGCATTTTAATTAAAATCAAAATCAACTTGATTAACACAAGCTGTGATTTTAAGTAGTTTCTTACAAGCATGAAGTCACACTATGCATTGAAAACAGTGACTTTTTTTCATGTTAAGGTAATTCATATTTTAGTGGGAATTAGATGATTTCATTGAAGTTACTTCTGTGCAAATGCATTTTTCTTTTTTAATTAAATTTATTGGGGTGACATTGATTAATACAATTATATAGGTTTTACGTGTACAATTCCAGTAGACTGTATATTACATTGTGTGCCCACCACTCAAGGTCAAATCTTCTTCCATCAACATATATTTGACCCCTTGACCGTTTACTACTCCTCACCTTCCTTCCCTCCGGTAATACCAGTCTGTGTGAGTTTTTGTTTGTTTTTCTTATTTGTTCATTTGTTGCTTTCAGTTTTATATTCTACATATGAGTGAAATCATATGGTTCTTAACTTCTGTCTGATTTATTTCACTTAGCATGATATTCTCAAGATCCATCCATATTGTTGATAAACCATTTGAGGAATAATAAACTTCTTTAATACAGTGATGATCCTAAAATATTGAAATGTTTAGAAGGACACTCATTTCCCTGTAACCTTTTGTTAACTCAACATTTGTTACAATATCATTTTTTAAAACTATACATACATTTTTCAGTTTCAACAATACAGTCCAGTGCTATGGATTATAAAACAGTGTGACAGTAGTGTAATAGAATTCCAGTATATAAAATATGTGAGGCTCTTATAGTCTCAATTTCAAGAGGAATGTTATCAATGGGAAGATAGTGAAATCTCATATATTGAAAATATAGATAATGGTTGTTTCTAATCAAATTAAGCCTACTGTTAGAGTCAACCATTTATATCTTTAGAATGCTTTCCTATAGAATTACAAAGTAGAGCCATTTTCACACAATAGTAGTTACTTCTACAACTCCTAGAAATAATCCTAGAGACATTTTAGGACTTCTTACAAGCTGTTTCGGGGAACTATATAGAGTTTATATCTGCAGTCTTCAGATTAAGTTTTAGAAGCCTACTCTGATCCATGGCCTAGTCAAATATTATAGTGATGTTTGGGGAAGGGGACAGAAAAGGGAACTAAATTTGACTATCTTTCATGTACAATATGGCTTCATTTATTTCTAATAACATCTCAGTGATGGAGAAATCATTTCTCTCTGCTCTAAAAATGAGAAAATTAGTCCTGAAGAGGTTTTACTTTGCTACAGGGAACCATAGGGAGAGCTCTCTCCCTGGGCCTTCTTGGATTCTTAAGGACTTGTTTTTTCTTAAGTACTATCCTATCCCTGTGCATTCAGTAGATGTTTAAATATTTGTTTTATGTCTATCAGCGTGCACTCTATTTCTTTCTTTTAAAATTTGAACTCATCATAGGTGTATTTCCTAAAAGACAACTTCCTTTCATTTGCTAATCACAGCTAAAATTTTAACTGCTTCCCTAAATGCTCTGATTTAGAGAGTGTCTTATAGAAGACTGTATTATTTTTAGAAATTATTCTGGTATTTATAATATTTATGTACATTAAAACAAGAAGGAACAGTAAAAAAAAAAAGTAAAAATACCAAGATATTATAGTCTGGATATCAACTTCTACTAGATGATCTTCTGTTTCATTCTCCAGATTATGTAAAATAATTTATCGTGCCAGAAAGCAGAGTGATTAGGATAAGAATCTCATGGCATTTTGTACTGTCAAAGTAATAAGAAAGTGATGACAGTAGGGTTCTCAGGTCTGTGTCTTTAGTACTTAATGTTTGGGGATAAAATCTGCCAATCTCTGTAATTTTTAAAATATAAATTCTATTATATTGTACTTTAGAATTCATTGTGTATCAAGATAGGAAGTAAAGGTGGAAGTGTTTATACTACCCTAAAGATTAACTTGGACTTTAAAGTTTTTATCTTCCCAGGGATAAGTATAGCTTCTTGGGGGTGAAATAATGATGTGCAGAACAAAGGAGAGGATAGCGATCCAGGCAGAATAAAATAAGAGTAATTCAGCAGTTAGAGCAAATTTCAATTATTTGACTCTGCTTGAGTAGAAAATCAGAAGAGTGAGATAATTAGAAATTATGAATAAACTCTAATGGAACTAGTTTTATTTAGCCTGTAGAACACTCTGAGGAGTGGAGGTTGGGAGACAAGAGGGATATAATAATTAATTTTTATTTTTTTCCATATAATTATTTTAATCTTTTTTAAAATTATAGTTTGCATTCAATATTATTTTGTGATAGTTTCAGAAGGACA
This sequence comes from Saccopteryx leptura, assembly GCF_036850995.1. Lineage (NCBI taxonomy): Eukaryota > Metazoa > Chordata > Mammalia > Chiroptera > Emballonuridae > Saccopteryx > Saccopteryx leptura. The sequence continues at coordinate 62,666,649 of NC_089511.1, read as the reverse complement.
GCACAGTGGTCAATCACTCTTCACAAAGTGCTTCCCCTGATATTTTTCGTGCCCACTTGGTACCATACATAGTTATTACATGTAATGCTTAATTTTATTTATTTATTATTTTTTTTATCTTTTTGGTGACCAACACAGAAAGACAGAGAGAGGGACAGATAGAACAGACATACAGACAGGAAGTAGAGAGATGAGAAGCATCAATTCTTCGTTGCGACACCTTAGTTGTTCATTGATTGCATTCTCATATGTGCCTTGACCAGGGGTTACAGCAGAGTGAGTGACCCCTTGCTCAAGCCAGCAACTTTGGGCTTAAGCCAGCGACCTCAAGGTTTTGAACCTGGGTCCTCTGCATCTCAGTCTGAGGCTCTATCTACTGTGCCACCACCTGCTCAGGCTAATGGTTAATTTTTAATATACTGCTCACAAAAATTAGGGGATATTTTATCACTTCATATTTATTTTGAAATGTCCCCTAATTTTTGTGACCAGTATATTTGAGAGCTAACAAACATATAAAAGAGGAATGCTACTTTTTTTGGACAATCAAAAAAGGTAGAGCTAGGAATGTTGGGTCAAAAATAACTTTTTTCATATGTTCAATAATATAAATATTGAGTTATATAAGCAATTTAGGATAATAGATTATTTGACTGGGAATATTATAGCAATAAATATTATAGGAAATATCTTCAGTATACAGATTATATGTGAATAAAACATTTCTTTAATATTTTATACTGGGTCTTTACCTTTATGTAGCGTACTACTGGTAGCATGTGTAACTGCATACTAATTTATTCACTAGTAAATGTTTCAGTTGGAAAATCTTGATCAGTGAACATATCACCTTTTTGTAGTTCAGATTTCAGTAACATGGGATAAGGTACTTTATATTCCAATTTTCAGCATGATTAGTTTTCTGCTACCAGTTTAGCTATCAAAAGCTTTCATCTATCAATATAGAGAAAATACTGCACTTTATAATTTGTATAAGACTTGACAGAGAAATGTTTGCTAGTTTAAAGTGTTTCATTATTTTTCCATTAGATACAGCCTTTTTTTTCTGCCCCCAAGGAGGAAAAGCTGACTTTTATATATTTATCTAAAAAGGAAATGGAGGACAGGAATAAGTTATCAGATCTCAGATCCTACTAGATTGAAATTCTGCAGGGCAACCTTTGAAGCCTCAAACTTAAGATTTTATTCCCTTTATGAGTTGCTATGTGAGTTATTTTGAAAATTTTATGATATTCTATATTTAGCATTATAATAAAATATGCTGAAATATTTTTGTTGCTTAACTATTTAAGGTGATAGATTTAAAATGTATGTATATATTACCATATTACTGTAACAGACTTAAAACAACAAAAATGAATAGCTAATTTGACGAAACATGAAATATCTTTAATTTTTAAGCCATAGAAAATAACTAAGTTGGAGATTGAATATGGAGATTGAGAATATAATAAAAGAAGAAATACAGATCATAAATCAGTCTAAGAAGGCACATGTGTATTCCATTTACTTTTCTACTGATGTAAGAATTTAAGAATGGTGAACCTCCATAACTTATACTTTTATAATATGAATATATGGACACATAGTTTCTCACACAGTTGTTATCCAGCATGCAGGTGCACAGTATATATGGAATGCTTAAGTGTTTTTATATCCACTCTGAAGAAATAAATCTGAGAATTTTATTTTAAAATGAAAACAGTAAAGCATAATTAAAAGAAAAATCAATGTCGTCCACACTTTTAAAGTTTAACTTAATAATTGAAACAACTTATTTGAGTGGTTTTTTTTATTCTGAATACCTAATGGCTTTATTTAAAATGTCCTTCCTAAAATAAATTAGATTCTGTTAGGATTTTGAGTGTTCTGTCTCCATAGTAATAGGCTTTTATATACCTTTTACTTAAATGAAAATTCGTTGCTTTTCTAGAGTTGTATGACTTTTTTAAAAGCATGATAACCATCTTGAGGAGGTAATTGTTAACCAATTTTTACTTCTTAATTAGAATTCTCAAAGTTGAAATCATTTTTGAGAACCACTGCTCCTTACTTATTTTTCTACTTCCTCTTAGGTAACTTTATTTCATTTAATTTTTTACCTTTCAACTGTCTTAAATACTGGACATTTTTATTTAATATTTAAAAGTAAAGAATTTGTACAAACTTTAGCCATAAATAGAAATTTTAGTTATTGACCATTTAGTGAAGTAGTACAGTATTTAAAATATCCAGAGATCTTAGCTTAACATCTATACATAGAACTTTATTTTTAAAATAGATTTCTTTCATGCTTAGACTTGGATTTTAAAATTATGGGTAGTACTATATTTTTGTGGCTTTCTTAAGGCAATGTATAAACTGTTGTTTTTTCAAACAAAAATGTGTTGGTATCTTTGAAAATGAAATATACTTCTTCACATTTATGGTTTAAACTAGCCTGCTGCTTTCTGTTTTTCTTAGGCCAATGGAAGCATTGTTGTGAAGAACTTATGAAAATTGAGATTATGTCACCACGGAAACCACTTTTGTTCCTGACAAAAGAGGCGACCTCAGTCTATCATGATATGAGTAAGTAAGGTTTGTCTTTTCTAAACTGCAAGGTAACAAAAACAGCATTGTCCATACTCAAGCAGCTTATTCTATTGACATTAAAATATATTAAAATTTTCAGGGCACAGTGAAAATGAATGAAAAAAGACTATGATTATTGACTGAAGAACTCATGTTTAATAGATGAATTAATACAAAATTAATGCATACACATTCTTGTAGTTTGTATACTTAAGACCAAACAAAACTTAAGGTTTCAAAATGAATAAAGGTTCACTAAAATCAATATCAGCTGAGTAGCTGGTGAAAATTCTGAAAATTTAAAGTTGCAGATTTTAAATATAGGACGGGGCAAAGTAGGCTTACAGTTGTTTGTATGGAAAACAATACAATAATAATGGTATGAGAATAAACTGTTTCCCGGATTGGGGACTGTAAACCTACTTTGCCCCACCCTGTATATATCATGTTCAGTAACATTTTTATTTTATTTTATTAAATTTGTTTAAGGTCATGTTGATAAAAGAATATTTAAATGGAAGCTCTCATCTTAGGCCAAAGAAATTGGTGAAGTTTAATGCTTTGGAAATTTTTAAATGATCAGACTCATTAACATTTTATTTTCTCACACTTTGAATAGTATTTATCTTTATAGGATTGCCTCAGTAAATAGTGTTGCAAATAAGCACAAGTCAAGACAAAATTCTAGTCTGTTTTGTCCCCAATGTCTCTGCACTCATATATACTTTAAATGTTACATTAAAAATGATACATTTGGGTTTATACATTTGAAAATACCAGTGATTCATTTAATAGATATTTATTTCTGTTTTCATATTTTACCAAGGGAAATTTCACCCAGCATTCTTATCACCAAAATAGTATCAGGGCTTCATTCACTCTATTTCTCTGGGGTTTTGTTTTGTATTTTTACCCTATTAAAGAGACTTGCTGGTCTATAGGAAAAAATCTATTGTGTTTGTCCCAGTTTATGGAATCCACTCTTACCCAGTTAGAATAGATTTTTTAAATCCAGTAAAGAAATTGAAAAAAATCCTGATGTAACTCTATTTCTTTGTAAGCTGGACTTGACTCATTTATTTAAGAATACAGTACATATATTTATACATATACATGTGTGCTTGTGTGTGTGTGTGTATGTGTGAAGTGCATAGTGCATGATCTTATTTCTTTGGTTCTATAGGTATGGTTATTTTTACAAGTAAATGTCTTAAAAATAAAAGCCACGTGCTTTCCCAGTCTGTTTCTGATTACCATTATAGATAGGATTTTGGTTTAGAAAATAATAACTTACTCAGGTAAAGTTTATACTGTTTGAATTTTTTCCGATGTATTTTTTTTTCTTAAAATTATTACAGGCATTGATTCACCTATAAAACTTGAAAGTGTAACTGATATAATACAAAAAAAAATTGAAGAGACAAATGGACAGTTCCTTATCAGTCAGAATGAAGAATCCTCACCACCACCTTGGACCACACTCTTTGATGGTAACCATCAAGTGGTGATCCAGAAAAAGATATCTTCTGCAAGCAAGCAGTCACATGATGGGAAAGGGAAGAAGAGACGAGCTCCTCTTCCTCCTTCTGATAAAGCTCCATTTAGCTTAAAAACACAGATGAGCACAGATCAGTTGATTAAGGACAACAGGGAGGAAACAAATGTATCTCAGACCTCTTCTTTGGATACCAAATTACCAACCCTAATACATCGTTTACAGAAGCCAATGGCTGCTCCTCGAAAACTTCTTCCTGCCAGGAAAAGTAGTTTAACTCATGGGGAGCACGGGGAGCACACAGACGTTCAAACCAATTTTGAAGCCAAGCCCATGCCAGTTCCAAGGCAAAAATCTATCAAAGACATTTTGGACCCTAGATCATGGTTGCAGGCACAAGTATAGGAACCCGTAATGTGTAAAATGTCTACAAAATCTATAACTGTGATGCTTTACTCAGAAGTACTATAGATGTAGTAATATGAAATTATGTAGGTAAATAAAATAGTGATTTAAATCAATAATTAATAAGCTATTAGATATAAAAGTTTTATAATTAAAAAATAAATTTCTTTTTTACTTCTGGTTTTTAGAGTATAAGTGATTTTCTCAGCACAGTGCAAGAGGCACTCTCTAGACAATATCCTAATTGTTGGAAGGGTTAATTTATTCCTAAATTAGTACCAGGCAGTGAACAAGAACGAGGCAGAAGAAAGCATTAAAATTTCTTTGGGGAGAGGCTGTCTAGTAATTTAAAATGTGTTAAATATGAGCCATTTTCTCATTGTGAGAATTTTAATGCTAATGGAATTTTTCAGAAGTTTTATTTAAACCACAAATTATAGAATCCACCCAAGAAAATTTCTTCTTAGTATTCTGGAATTCTCATCTAATGGTTCACTGGCTCTCATCTATTGTTTAACTCACTAGTTAACTCACTGACCTTTTAAATTTCTAGGATAAGTTTTGGGATATTAAATTTTTTAAAGAGATTTTGTAATGTACTATATTCAAAGTTGTCTCCTTGATGAGCCCTGAAATCCTGTAGAAATTATCTTCATAAGTGAAGCATATATTTATTAGTTTAGAGAAAAGTAGATGAAGTATTCTTTACTGCCATTTTTCTATGCATGGTGCTAATTTCCACGTGACACTGGAATTTACGGAAGTGAGTAGCTGATTAACACCTTAAAATTCATTATAATACTTATTTTAAAAGCAGGTGGTCGATTCAAAAAATATCAGAAAAGTGGGCCATAATAATAACTTTCAAAATTAATTCCCTTTTTAAAAAATTTAATTAAATTTTCTCTTTCTAGTAAGGTTTGTGTCTGCTATTGATATTAATCATTAAAGTCATATTCTTTCAATAATGTCATCAGAATTACCATTGGAGGTAATTTTCATAGAAACTAATCATAGTGACCCAAACAGAATTATGAAATTAAGTGAGGAATAAATAGCAAGATATTGAATACCTTACAAGGGGGTAAATAATCAATGTTTTATAATACTTCTTGTAAACAAGAGATGAACAGAATCTAATCAGAATTTCCAAATAAAACAGTTTCCATAAGGTGTCAGCAACATAACTAAAAATCTCAAATCACAGTGAACTCTAAATGTCGTTGAAAGAAGTAAGAGTTAAATTACTGCCCTGTGAATAATCTCTGGAGATCTTTTTAAAGCCCGTAAGAACTCTATTTGGATCAGAACTCCATTATTACAAAGTAAAATGAACACTTGACAAAAATAACATTAATTTAAATGGAGTCTTTCATTATTTTTAGATAGCATAGTCTTTTTTCATTTATATAGAATGATGTAACTGCCAGGTTACTTTTGTGTTTGCTCAGGACTCTAGTAAGAATTGGGACTCTAGGGAGCAATGATACAAAAGGTCTCTTGTGACTGGCGATGTCAGGATAGACATACTATTTGATGAGAAGGAAACCCTATATGCTTGCCTGATAGAATTTAGAGATAATCACATGTATAAAAACCTAAAAAGGTGGGATTAATTTGTTTTTTCTAATTAGAAGGCTCTTATAAATTTCTGTTGTGATTGCCAATTTTTAGTAAATGGCATATGAAAAATCTAAAGGTTGATATTATTTGAATTTCTATTTTAAACCCCACTGCTGTTTTTGACAGCATTTGTGACTTTTGTTGCCCCTAAATTATTGAGTTAAAAGATGCTATAGGCAAACTTGTTTCTGAAACTGGCATCTTAAGCATTCCTTTTTTGTTGTTGTTAGAGACTTTTTTATAACAAACTAGCGCTAAAATTTCCAAATTATAGTATCATTTCTCTTTATGCATATTATATCTAGAAGTGTTTATGTTTGTACAGGAAAGAGAAATTATTCATAGATAAATTACCTAGCAGTTGTTCCTTTTGTGGGGCACTTTGAAACAAGGCTGAAGGCCCTTCTTCCTAGGACCATTTAGGTGAAACCTGACCTAAATTATTCAGGCTATTTCTAGGGGACATGTTGCTATATGTTACTAAGCTTTTGAAATTGGGCTGAAGTCTTCAGCTGCACTTCCTTTGATATTGTGCTCATTAAATATTAGTTTAGTTCCCCCCAAAATATGTAATATGAGGTTGGGGCTCCTCCTTCCCCCTTCCCTTTTTCCCCCCTCCCTCCCTCCCTTCCTCCCTCCTTCCCTTCCTTTTTCTTCCCTTCCCTTCCCTTCCCTTCCCTTCCCTTCCCTTCCCTTCCCTTCCCTTCCCTTCCCTTCCCTTCCCTTCCCTTCCCTTCCCTTCCCTTCCCTTCCCTTCCCTCCCCTCCCCTCCCCTCCCCTCCCCTCCCCTCCCCTCCCCTCCCCTCCCCTCCCCTCCCTTCCCTTCCCGCCTCCCTCCCTCCCTCCCTTCTTTTCTTCCTTCTTTTCCTCCCTCCCTCCCTTTTCCTCCCTCCCTCCCTCCTTTCCTCCCTTCCTTCTTTCTTTCCTTCCTCCCTTCCTTTCTCAGTTAAAAAAAAACAAAAAAACTAGAAGTACTGAACCTGAATACTTTGTTAAGGAATTCATCAAAAGAAGTATTTGTTCTCTCATTTTCTAAACGAGAAGTTTATGTCAGAGAAAAATATGCCATCTAATATAAGCTATTTCAGCTTTATATGATATGGATTTTCACATTCCTTGTTTGTTTTTTAAATTTATTTCTTGGTATATAAAGGCTATAAACTTTAAACAAAGAGTTAGCTTTCATATCTTGATAATATTATAATTGGAGTAGCATAATAGAATAGATATCCTATGATATAATTCTGATAGTCTAAAAATAAAAATAATACCTTAGAAAATTACATTTACATTTCAAGTTCTAGAATATAAATTACTTACAACAGCATTATGACAGTAATATTTTTAATTGCTACAAAGTAGAAACTTATGCACAGGACAAAAAAGACATTTTGTTATTATAAAGGTACACCTCCTATGGTAAACAGTCTTTCAAAATATCAGGCATGCAAACTCTTGTTGAGTTTTATTAAATCCTCAACTGTTTGCAGTGCTCCCTAATTTCTTTTAAATAGATATGCATATTGGTTGAAAACTAAGTCCATTTATTATAAATGCCTTATCTTTGCCCTTTAGGGTCCTACAAAATGTATTTTACCTGGTACTGTTTATTAAAAATGGAAACTGCCTTTTTTAGAGACAATTCATGTATGGTAGGGTAAACAATGAAATCTTTCTTTAGGCTTATGTTTAGCACCTCAGCCACCTACCGAGAAGTTAATTAATTCAGTACAAAATGAAATTATAGGGCAGTTTTGTACAATTTATGTTAAGTGCCATTTGAATGTAATCACCTGGGTTACCATGGATGAGGAACAACCTTAACAGAGAGAGAGAGAGAGAGTGCTGTACCTGAACAAGAAGAGAAGGGCTTTGACAGGAAAAATGTCTGTTCCTGTGGGTCAGAATTTATCAAAACTTGCGGTTTTCTTAGAGTGAAATATTGAACAATAATTTAACTGATGACCATTTATATCCTATTAGTTTGTCTTCAGTGTTCTATTTGTCTTAAATGATAATGTAGATAGAATTGGCTTGTACTTACATTTCAGAGACAGTATAATTTTTAAATCTTTACATGTTTATGTGTAACTGCTTCATTGCTAATGTATGAAAAATGGTTTATACAATACATATTCTAAAATACTAGAAAAGATGTTACCTTTGAGCTTTTAAAAGACAGGATTTCTTTTAAAATATGTAAAGGCTTGTATATTTGACATTGTATTTTTTATTTTTTAGTTAAATGTGGGTCAAGCTTATGGATTAAAATGTGTCATGGATTATATATTTTTTAAAGTACCAAAGATTGGTAAGGAAGCTACGGTCATGTGATTAAAACTTCTGAACATTACCAATTCATGAAGACATTTCTTAGCTTTTCTCACTCTTTGGACTAGACTATCGAAGTAAACAGTGTCATCAAGTTGGTTTAATCAGACAAAGACATACCCAGTAGCTGGGGCTAATTATTATAAGACTAATATTCTATAACCTTGGTATAACTAACATTTATTTAAATGTTTACATATAATCCTTCTTACAGTTTACTCTTAAAAGTCCAGTGATGTGGCCCTGGCCGGTTGGCTCAGCGGTAGAGCGTCGGCCTAGCGTGCGGAGGACCCGGGTTCGATTCCCGGCCAGGGCACACAGGAGAAGCGCCCATTTGCTTCTCCACCCCTCCGCCGCGCTTTCCTCTCTGTCTCTCTATTCCCCTCCCGCAACCGAGGCTCCATTGGAGCAAAGATGGCCCGGGCGCTGGGGATGGCTCTGTGGCCTCTGCCTCAGGCGCTAGAGTGGCTCTGGTCCCAACATGGCGACGCCCAGGATGGGCAGAGCATCGCCCCCTGGTGGGCAGAGCGTTGCCCCATGGTGGGCGTGCCGGGTGGATCCCGGTCGGGCGCATGCGGGAGTCTGTCTAACTGTATCTCCCTGTTTCCAGCTTCAGAAAAAAAAAAAAAAAAAAAATCCAGTGATGTAACTTTAGTTTTAGGTTAGTGATGGAGAATTTCCCCAGAGCATTAATCACTCTGATAAAGAATTAGGGACCTAGAATATGCATTCAGTTGCTCTCAGTAAGCACAAGGAGACTGCTTACTTTAATGCACCTTCCTGAGTATTTCATTGATTCCCATGCAGCACCTGAGGGGAGGAGGAGAGAAATGAACAATTCTGGCTCAATTCCCTTTTCTCCACACCCTCATCAGCACTTGCTGTGTGTTGATTTGTTAATGAGCGCCATTCTGACTGGTATGAGGTGGTATCTACTTGTAGTTTTAATTTGCACTTCTCTGATGATGAGTGACATTGATCATTTTTTCATATGCCTTTTGGCTGTCTGTATGTCCTCTTTGGAGAAGGATCTATTCAGTTCTTTTTACCCTTTTTTTTTTTTTTTTTTTGTATTTTTCCGAAGCTGGAAACGGGGAGAGACAGTCAGACAGACTCCCGCATGCGCCCGACCGGGATCCACCCGGCACGCCCACCAGGGGGCGATGCTCTGCCCCTCCGGGGTGTCGCTCTGTTGCGACCAGAGCCACTCTAGCGCCTAGGGCAGAGGCCAAGGAGCCATCCCCAGCGCCCGGGGCCATCTTTACTCCAATGGAGCCTCGGCTGCAGGAGGGGAAGAGAGAGACAGAGAGGAAGGAGAGGGGGAGGGGTGGAGAGGCAGATGGGCGCTTCTCCTGTGTGCCCTGGCCAGGAATCGAACCCGGGACCCCTTGCACACCAGGCCAACGCTCTACCACTGAGCCAACCAGCCAGGGCCTTTTTACCCATTTTTTTTTTTTAATAAATTTTTATTAATGGTAATGGGATGACATTAATAAATCAGGGTACATATATTCAAAGAAAACATGTCTAGGTTATTTTGTCATTAAATTATGTTGCATACCCCTCGCCCAAAGTCAGATTGTCCTTCGCCACCCTCTATCTAGTTCTCTGTGCCCCTCCCCCTCCCCCTAACTCTCCCCCTGTCCTCCCTCCCCCCACCCCTGGTAACCACCACACTCTTGTCCATGTCTCTTAGTCTCATTTTTATGTTCCACCAATGTATGGAATCATGTAGTTCTTGTTTTTTTCTGATTTACTTATTTCACTCCGTATAATGTTATCAAGATCCCACCATTTTGCTGTAAATGATCTGATGTCATCATTTCTTATGGCTGAGTAGTATTCCATAGTGTATATGTGCCACATCTTCTTTATCCAGTCTTCTATTAAAGGGCTTTTTGGTTGTTTCCATGTCTTGGCCACTGTGAACAGTGCTGCAATGAACATGGGGCTACATGTGTCTTCACGTATCAATGTTTCTGAGGTTTTGGGGTATATACCCAGTAGAGGGATTGCTGGGTCATAAGGTAGTTCTATTTGCAGTTTTTTGAGGAACCACCATACTTTCCTCCATAATGGTTGTACTACTTTACAGTCCCACCAACAGTGAATGAGGGTTCCTTTTTCTCCACAGCCTCTCCAACATTTGCTATTTATTACCTGTCTTGTTGATAATAGCTAATCTAACAGGGGTGAGGTGTTTACCCATTTTTAATTGGATTATTTGCCTTCCTGGAGTTAAGTTTTAGAAGTTCTTTATAAATTTTGGTTATTAACCCCTTATCAGATGTATTGACGAATATGTTGTCCCATTGTGTGGGTTGTCTTTTTATTTTGTTAATGATGTCTTTTGCTGTGCAAAAGCTTTTTAGTTTGATTTAGTCCCATTTGTTTATTTTGTCCTTTATTTCACTTCCCTGTGGAGATAAATCAGCAAAAATATTGCTGTGAGAGATATCAGAGAGTTTTACTGCCTATGTTTTCTTGCAAGATGTTTATGATTTTACGACTTTTAAATATTTTATCTATTTTGAGTTTATTTTTGTGAATGGTGTAAGTTGTTGGTCTAGATTAATTTTTTTGCATGTATATGTCCAATTTTCCAACACCATTTATTTTTTTTAATTTTATAAATAAATTTTTATTAATTTTAATGGGGTGACATCAATAAATCTGGGTACATATATTCAAAGAAAACATGTCCAGGTTATCTTATCTTTCAATTATATTGCCTACCCATTACCCAAAGTCAGATTGTCCTCCATCACCTTTTATCTAGTTTTCTTTGTGCCCCTCCCCCTCCCCCTCCAACATTTATTAAAGAGACTGTCTTTACTCCATTGTATGCTCTTACCTCCTTTGTCAAATATCAATTGACCATAAAGGTGTGGATTTATTCCTGGGTTCTCAGTTCTGTTCCATTGATATGTATGCCTGTCCTTATGCCAGTCTAACAAGCTGTTTGAATACAATGTTTTTGTAATATAACTTGATATCAGGAAGTATGATACCTCCCACTTTATTCTTCATTTTCAAGATTGCGGAGGCTATTCATGTTCTTTTTTGGTTCCATATAAATTTTTGTAATATTTACTCTTTATCTTTGAAGTATGCCATTGGTATTTGAATAGAAATTGCATTGAATTTATAGATTGCTTTGGGTAATATAGACATTTTAATGATTATTCTTTCTATCCATGAACACAGTATTTGCTTCCACTTGTTTGTATCTTCCTTGATTTCTTTTTTCAATGTCTTATAATTTTCCAAGTACAATTCTTTTACTTCCTTGGTTAAATTTATTTGTAGATAGTTTTTTGTTGTTGTTGCAGTAGCAAAGAGGATTCTTTCCTTAATTTCTCCTTCAGACAGTTTATTTTTGGTGTATAAAAATGCCACTGATTTCTGAATATTAATTTTATATACTGCCACCTTGCCGAATTCATTTATCAGGTTTAGTAGTTTTTTGTCTGAAACTTTAGTGTTTTCTATGTACACTATCCTTCATCAGCAAATACTGATAGTTCTACTTTTCCAATTTGGATGCTTTTTATTTCTTCTTGTCTGATTGCTGTGGCTAGGACTTCCAGAACTATGTTGAATAAGAGTGGTGAAAGAAGGCACCCCTGGCTTGTTCCTAATCTTAAGGGGATTGCTTTTCATTTTTGCCCATTGAGTATGACGTTGGCTGTGGGTTTTGTCATAGATGGTCTTTATTATATTGAGGCATATTCCCTGTATTCCCACTTTGCTGAGAGTTTTGCTCACAAATGGGTGCTGGATTTTATCAAATGCTTTTTCTGCATCTATTGATATAATCATGTGATTTTTATACCTCCTTTTGTTTATGTGATGAATAACATTTATTGATTTGCAAATATTGTACCAGCCTTGCCTCCCCAGAATAAATTTCACTTGATCACGATGTATGATTTTTTTTTTTTTTTTTATGTATTACTGGATCTGGTTTGCTGATATTTTGTTGAGAATTTTAGCATCTAAGTTCATCAGGGATATTGGCGTATAGTTTTCTTTCTTTGTAGTGTCTTTACCTGGTTTTGCAATGAAGATCATGCTTGCCTCATAAAAGGAGCTTGAAAAAAAAGTCTTCCCTCCTCTTGAATTTTTTGAAATAGCTTGAGAAGGATAGGTGTTAGGTCTTCTTTGAATGTCTAGTAAAATTCATCTGTGAAGCCATCCAGTCCAGGACTTTTGTTTGCTGGGAGTTTTTGATAACTGCTTCAATTTCATTTGTTGTAATCGGTCTGTTTAGGTTTTCTGATTCTACTCGATTGAATTTTGGAAAATTGTATGTTTCTAGGAATTTATCCTTTTCAACTAGATGGTCCAATTTTTTGGCATATAGATCTTCGTAGTATTTTCTTACAATACTTTGTATTTCTGCAGTGTCAGTTGTTACTTCTCCACTTTCATATCTAATTTTATTGATTTGGGCCCTCTCTTTTTTTTTTCTTTGTGAGTCTGATTAAAGGTTTGTCAATCTTGTTTACCTTTTCAGAGAACCAGCTCTTGGTTTCATTGATCTTTTGTATTTTTTTTTTTTTTTTTTTTAGTCTCTATGTCATTTATTTCCACTCTGATCTTTATTATTTCCTTCCTTCTACTTCCTCTGGGCTTTATTTGTTGTTCTTTCTCTAGTTCTTTTAGGTGCAGGGTTTTTTGAGCTTTTTCTTCTTAAGTTATGCCTGTAATGCTATGAACTTCCCTCTCAGTACTGCTTTTGCTGTGTCCTATAGATTTTGAGTTGTATATTCATTTTCATTTGTTTCAAGGACATTTTTGAATTCTTCCTTGATCTCATTTAAACCCATTCATTATTTAAAACATTCTATTTAGCCTCCAACTGTGTGAATGTTTTTCAGTTTTTCTATTGTAGTTGATTTCTACTTTCATGCCATTGTGATCAGAGAAGATGTTTGATATGATTTTAATCTTCTTAAATTCATTTAACTTGTTTTATGTCCTAACATGTGGTCTGTCATAAAGAATATACCATGAGTACTTGAAAAGAATGTATATTCACTGCTTTGGGGTGAAATGTTCTGAAGATATCAGTTAAATCTAGTTGATATAGTGTGTCCTTTAAAGCCTCTGTTTTTTGTTTGTTTATTTTGTTTTGTTTTAATTTCCTGTCTTGAGGATCTATCTCCATTGATGTTAGTGGGGTATTAAACTCCCCTAATATTATTAATTTACTATTGGTCTCTCCCTTTATATCCATTAAAATCTATATATTTAGATGCTCTTATATTGGGTGCATAACTATTTACAATGGTTATATCCTCTTGTTGGATTGCTCCCTTTATCATATGATCATATGAAGTGACCTTCTTTATCCCCTTACTATAGATTTTGTTTTAAAGGCTATTTTGTCAGATATAAGTATTGCTACACCAGCTTTTTTAAATTTTCATTTGTGTGAAATACTTTTTTCCATCCCTTTACTTTCAGTCTGTAGGTATCTTTTTTTCCGAGGTGGGTCTATTGTAGACATCATATGTACAAGTCCTGTTTTCTTATCCATACAGCTACCCTATGTCTTTTGATTGGAGCATTTAATCCATTTACATTTAAAGTTATTGATATGTACTTATTTATTGCCATTTTATTCTTTAAATCTACAATCGTCTTTCTATTTCTTTTTTCTTTTGCTCTTTTTACATTAACATTTTTTTTTACATTAACATTTCTTGCTGTACTAGTTTGGTTGTAATGAATTCCTTGAGTCTTTTTTGTCTGGGAAGCTTTTTATTTCTCCTTCAATTTTAAACTATAGCCTTGCTGGATAAAGTAGTCTTGGTTATAGGTTCTTGTTTTGCATCACTTTGAATATTTCTTGCTAGTCCCTTCTGGCCTCAAGTGTTTCTGTTGAGGAGTCAGATGTCATCCTTATGGGGGCTCCTTTGTAGGTAATTAACTGCTTTTCTCTTGCAGCTTTGTCTCTCAACTTTCGCGTTTTAAATATGATGTGTCTTAGTGTAGGCCTCTTTGGGTTCATCTTTAATGGGACTCTGTGCTTGAACTTGTGTGACCTTTTCATTCATCAATTTAGGGATATTTTTACCTATGATTTCTTCAAACAGCTTCTCTATCCCTTGTTCATTCTCTTCTCCTTCAGGAACCCCTGTGATGTGGATGTTGTTTCTCTTCATGTTGTCATAGAGGTCTCTTAGAGTTTCCTCAGTCTTTTTGAGCCTCTTTTTGTTTTGCTGTTCTGCTTCTGGGCTTATGGTTATCTTGTCCTCTAAATTGCTGTTTTCGATCTTCTACTTTATTCAGCCTGCTGTTGATTCCTTCTAGTGCATTCTTCATTTCTGATATTGTATTTGTCATTTCTGACTGGTTCTTTTTTATGGTTTCAATGTCCTTTTTTATGCTTGCTGTCTATTTAGGTACTCATTATGACCATCCGTTGTTTATCTAAGATCCTTGAGCATCCTAAAAGTTATTATTTTAAACTCTGCATCTGGCAGTTGGTTACTTCCATTTCATTTGGTTCTTTTCCTAGGGATTTCTCTTGTTGATTCACTTGGGTCATATTCTTTGCCCATTTTGTAGGTGCACTGTCTGACTTTGAAATTTGTTATGGTGTCTTTATGAGGAAGATGGACCCAGTGGTACTGATCTCCAGGCCACCTGATTTCCTTGCTCTAGGAATGCTTCTTGATGGTAATATTTTCCCTCATGTTGCATGTGAGTATTGAATGCAGTTGGTCCTTTCTTGGGTGTTATTATTCCTTCAGGCTGTATGACTCAAAGGGTTAACCTTAATCATGTATATTAGACACTGTGCAGTATCTGTCCTGTTGGGCATATTTATTCTCCACAGTGTCCAGTGTCTGGTGCCTGGTGGACTCCTCCTGTGTGAATGTAGCTTGTGTAGCTAGCTGAGTCTAGGGTTGGTGCTGTCTGCCACCTATTACCAGTTGTGTTGGTTCTAGGTCTTCTTGGGTTGGCATCAGTCACTGTTTGTAACTTGCCATGGGCTACCTGTCTGGAGCTACTGCTCTGTTCACTGTGTCTGCATTTCCTGTGTGTGAGTAGTATGGGAGGGACCAACCTGTGTATAAGGATCAGCATCCTCCTGCTTAGAGATCAGAGCGGCTCCATAAAAACCCCAAGCTCCATAAGATTTGCCTCCACTTGCAGCTGCCCACCTCCTCTTGCAGCTGCCTGGTGTTCCCGCAGAGTCTTCTGTAGAGACTGTAGCTTGGGCTCAGACTGGCCTCACCCAAGCAACGCCTCTACAGTCTGCAAGCTTGGTGTGTTAGGGCAGCTGAGGTTTGGAATACAACGTTAGTGGGAATCCCTACTTCAGGGGTCTCTTCGTCAGGAGCTCAGTACATGGAATGTGACCCCTACTCCAGAGCCTAATTTCTCAGCCACTGCTGGATACGCAAACTTTGTTTCTCCCCAGCAATGTGCGCAGCAGGTTCAGTTCAAGTGGGGCGGACAGTCACCTCTGCAGAAGTTCTGACAGCTTATGAGACCCTGGTGTCGGAGGAAGACTGAGAGTCCTCTCCAGGAGCTGACTGTGCCCCCTCAGAAAGTGGCTAAACCCCTTGACCAGACCAAAGAGTAGGCTTGCATGTACCCATACTTTAAATGTCTGTCCGTGCTCCAAGCCTCTCTCCCTTTCCCCTGTGGAACCTAGTCCAGCAGGGCAGGATATCCAGCACCCAGGCCTGCTGACTGGGAAGTTCCACCCTATCCAATGCTCATGAGCTGGTGTGCTGGTGCTGATCACAGAGAGTGGAACTTGCCTCAGCTGGCCCATGTGTGAGGAAGTCTTCCTTAGGATACCCCACTCTCAAGGGTTGTTAGGTCCTGACCCTATGTTCTCCATAGCTATCCACAGGATATGCTAGCCCTGGGCCTTCCTAGAGGGAACCCAGTGCAGACCAGTGGGAGACACTGCCCGTGACTTGCCCTCAGTAACCTTCTTGGAGATACAAGCAGTCCAAAGTTTGTGGCTGCATCTGCTGGGCCCAGGTGCACATGGAAATACCAGGCTGCACACCTAGACTGGCTTTTACCCACTCTGGACCTGGGGGAAGGTTCACTTAAAAAGAACAAGGTTCCCTGAGTCCTGCCTCCTGCAGGCTCTCTCTGCTGGCTGCTCGTTCGGCTTGGCCACTGAAATAAACTCTGGTAGAGTCTAGAGCAGTGGTAGTCAACCTGGTCCCTACTACGCACTAGTGGGCATTCCAGCTTTCATGGTGGGCGGTAGCAGAGCAACCAAAGTATAAATAAAAAGATAGATTTAACTATAGTAAGATGTTTTATAAAGATTTATTCTCCCAAACTTAGTGAAAATCTGACATAAAGTACTTGGTAAGTAATTATTATTATATGCTTTACCTTGCTGTAACTCTGCTTTATAAATTTTATAAAGTAAAGTTACTTCCCTACTTTATAAATCACCATTACTGTGGAACCGGTGGGCAGTTAGAAAATTTTACTACTAACTGAGATACAAAAGTGGGCGGTAGGTATAAAAAGGTTGACTACCCCTGGTCTAGAGCCTGCAGCAATTCAGGGATCAGGAAAGGTGGTGGGTGTGGCTGTGCC
This sequence comes from Saccopteryx leptura, assembly GCF_036850995.1. Classification (NCBI taxonomy): domain Eukaryota; kingdom Metazoa; phylum Chordata; class Mammalia; order Chiroptera; family Emballonuridae; genus Saccopteryx; species Saccopteryx leptura. The sequence continues at coordinate 62,649,608 of NC_089511.1, read as the reverse complement.
CCTTGGCCCCAGGTGTCAGTCTGTCCAGACTTTTATCACAGATCTCAGTAGGATGTGGCCCCAGGGGTCCAGTGAGTGTGGCCTCCGAGACCCAGGGGTGTGGTCTGCCCACATTCTGGACAATTTCTACTGAGTCTCCTGTGAGGTGGAAGGACCAGTCATAGACTTGAGAGAGTGCGGTGGGGAAGGGGCAGGGGAGAGTTCCAGCATCAATGCCAGAAAGCTGAGTCACTGATGGATGTGCCCCCTGTTTCCTGGCTTCTTAGAACAGCCCGGTCCCCATGGGGTGGGGCAGGAGAGACTCCCAAGGGTGGGCAGTGAATTTTCCCCAGGCTGATGCCACTCAGAGGGGACTGACTGCTCCACCCAAGAAAGATAGCAACTGAGGTATTAGCAAAGGACTCAGCACAGGGGTTCTGGTGGCCGTCCCCCACAGTGTACCTCCCTGGGCCACCACCTTCACACTCTCACACAGCTCTAGTCCTCTCAGCCTTCCCTCTGCCGGAGCCCTGGGAAAGTGGCTGTGAGTGAGATTTTCTGCACTGGCCCTTTACAATGGAGCCTGTCTCCGAGAGCTCCTCTGTTTATAGACAGAAACCTTGGCTCTTTTCACTGCCAAATGCTGAGTGGGTGCCTCTTCTAGGCTCTGGGTGCAAGGCTGAGCACCCACAACTTTCAGGGTGACCTTCCCCACAGTGAGAGTCCCTCCGGACCTACTGCCCCACTCACTCCTGGTAGCAGGGCAACCCTTTCAGCTTGTCTGCCCTTCCTAGCAGTCTTGAGGGAGCAAGCCTCCCTTCTCCCTTCAGAGAGGAGAAGCCAGAAGAATACAAGGGAAAGGTGACAGCAGAGATAACTAAGTCAGCCAGTTATAAATTACAGTGGTACCTTGAGATACGAACAGACCAACATATGAATTTTTTAAGATATGAGCTGCGACTCGATCCATATTTTTTTTTCGAGATCCAAGCGAAATTCCGAGATATGAGTCGTGATTCGGGAAGCTACCGCTAGTTGGCGCGTTGGCGCACGGGTCCAGTATCGGCAGTTTGATATACGAGTTGACTGACTTATGAGCTCGGTTACAGAACGAATTAAATTCGTATCTCAAGGTACCACTGTAAATATATCCCATAGTTCTCTAAATGGTTACTTAGAGCCTCTTGCAACACAAAGCAAGAAAAGTAGGATCTGTACATGGCTACTACCAGTGACCTGGAAACCCTGTCCCCCTTGCTGCCCCCACCGTAACTCCCCCTCCCCTCCCCTCTCCTTGAGTCCTGGGAAACCTCTAACAAAGGAATCATGCACCCATTTCTGGATTCTATAAAGGTATATATATATAACCTGTAAGAAAATCTAATTTGGGGAGCTCGTGCTTTGGTGCTACTATCTTCACATGCTCCACCGGCTACTAATAAATTATCCTTCCTTTATCATCTGAATGTCTCCTCCATCCGTGTCGCTTCCTGAAACAGTCTCATTGTGACTTCTTCTGTGATCCTTGGTTATAGACTCCTCTTCGTTTAGTCCAAAGTTGATTTTTCAAGATGATTGTTCTTAAGTTAATTTGCAAGCCAATTTGGTCCTGGGTGGTAGCAGTTGTAACATCTGCCTACTCTGTCGCTATCTTGGAATCTGCAGTATTTTTTCTAATATATCTCCTCAGGCAAGGAAAACAACCACATGGGACTACATCAACCTAAAAAGCTTTGCAAAGCAAAGGAAACCATCTACAAAATGTAAAAAATCCACTGAATAGAATATATTCACCAATGATACATCTGTTAAGGAGTTAATATCCAAAATATTTAAAGAACTTATAAAACTCAATACCAAAAAAAAAAAAAGTCCTATTTATTTTTTTTAAAATGGGCAAAGGAATTTAATAGACACTTCTCCAAAGACGTCAAAAGACATGAAAAGATGCTCAACATTACTAATCATCAAAGAAATGCAAATTAGAACTACAAGGAGATACCATCTCACATCTGTCAGAATGGCTACCATCAATAAGTGAACAAACAAGTGTTGGCGAGGGTGTGGAGAAAAGGGAACCCTCAGGCACTGTTGGTGGGGACGCAGATTGGTACAGCCACTGTGGAAAACAGTATGCGGTTACCTACAAAAAAAAAATGGAACTGCCCTATGACCCAATGATTCCACTTCTGGGAATTTATCCAAAGAGACACAAAACACTAATTTAAAAGAATACATGCACCCCTATGTTCATTGCAGCATTATTTATAATAGCCAAGATTTGGAAGCAGCCCAAGTGCCCATCAGTAGAGGAGTGAATAAAAATGCTGTAGTACATTTACACAATGGTATGCCACTCAGCCAATAAAAAGCAAGAAACCTTCTCTTTTGTGGTAGCTTGGATGGACCTGGAGCCAGTCAGGGAAAGACAAGGACCATATTATTTCACTCATGTGGAATCTAATGAACAAAATAAACTAACAGACTCTTAGAGAACAGACTGACAACTGTCAGAGAAGAGTTTGTGAGGGTGGGTGGAAAAAGTGAAGGGATTAAGTAAACAAATAAACAAAAACATAGAAACAACAATATGGTGATTATCAGAAGGAAGGGTAGTGGGGAGGAAGAGGGTGTCGGGGGGTAAATGGTGAAGCAAGGAGACTACTTAGGGTAGTGAACACAATACAATATATAAATGATATTGAGTTGTCAAGCTATGAAATTTTATTAACAATATCACCCTAGTTCAATTAAAAAAGTTATTCATCTTAAGTATTAAAACATGTATATATAAAGATAAAACTATATATATATGTATATATACTCTAAATCTTTAATCCAGATATTTTCAATTAGTTTTAAAAGATTTTTTAATGTGTTGCCAGTGCTAGTAAAATGAAAACACCTAGCTCTTTCCCCAGCTTACAGAAAGCATCACAGCCCAGCTCCAACCTGCCGCCCACCTGGCGTTTACCCTTGCAGCTCTCACCTTTCGGTCATTGCCTCAACAACCTGTACAGTTTCTGCTTGTTCATCATCTTACTGAACCCTCTGCCTCAAATATCTCCTCCTTCTCTTTTTCAGCAAGCTCCCCTCAACCCATAGTCAGCAAATTTTATTCCTTCTTCAAAATGGTAGCGCCTCTAAATTTGCCAGGACTTCAGACCCTCCTCGGCCTCTGCACCCAGGTGGAGCTGTGCTCCCTCCTTCGTGCTTTATGTTGGTCTACCTCTGTGGGTTGCCTAAGTCTTATTCATGTCTTTGTGTTACTCCATGTATTCGTTTGGTGAATTTGTCCTTTGCATACCAAATTATCATAAACTTAAGACAACCCCAATTAATTATCTCACGTTTCTTTACATCAGAAATTTAGATGGGCTCTGATGGGTTCTCTGATTTAAGATCCCACGAGGCTGATACCAGTATGTCAGCCTGGCTGGACTATAATCTGGAGGCACTAGGAAAAATCTACCTCCAGGTTTATTCAGGTTGTTGCCAGAATTTGGTTCCTCATGCTTGTGCTTGTGTATTGGCTAAGGGTCTCTCTCAGCTCCTAAAGCCCACTCTCCAGTTCTTGCTTTTTTTATTTTTTGGACAGAGGCAGAGAGAGACAGAGAGAGGGACAGACAGACAGACTAATGGGAGAGAAATGAAAAGTATCAATTCTTCCTTGCAGCACCTTAGTTGTTCATTGATCACTTTCTCATAGGTGCCTTGACCCGGGCGGGGGGACTACAACAGACCGAGTGACCCCTTGTTCAAGCCATCAACCTTGGGCTCAAGCTGGTGAGCATTGCTCAAACCAGATGAGCTCGTGCTCAAGCTGGCAACCTCAGGGTTTTGAACCTGGGTCCTCCATGTTCTAGTCCGACACTCTATCCACTGGGCCACTGCCTCATCAGGCCAGTCCTTGTATCTTTAAAGCTAGCAACAGCTCATGCAACCTGCCACATCATATCTTCCTTGTGGAGGATTTGAATCTTTGATTTGAATCTGGCTACTTTTTCATTCCCTACTAGCTGGAGGAAACTGCTTTTTAAGGACATGTGTGATTAGATGTAGCCGACCAGGATAATATCCCCTTTGATTAATTCAGGGTCCACTGATTAGTAACTTTAATTACATCTGGGTAAGCCCCTTTTGAATATAACATAATCACGAGCATGATATCAAGGGCAGGAAATCTTGAGGTGCTAGTTTAGAATTCTGCCTAGGAAAAGTTAGATATATTTTTCATGGGCCAAGAGCATGTCTTATTTGACCTTTTAACATTCTCATAGTATGATAATGAGGGCAGATAATTAGGTATTTATGTGTAAAGTATTGTGCTAAGAACATGAATTAACTCATTTAATCCTAACCCTCCTACTAACCCCACTGAACAGATATAGAAGATTACCCTGAGCCATATACTACATGGTAGTTTAAGTATAAATTCTGGAATTAGACCTGGATTAAATTCTAGCTCTGCCATAATCTAGCAGCGTTATTTGGAGCTGGGTTTTTTTTTTTTTAACTTCATCTAAGTTTGGGGTTTTCCTTTTAATCTTTAAGATAAAAATAGCACTTATCTCAGTGATTATTAAGTAATATAATGCATGTAATATATAGTCCAGTGCCTAACACATAAATTCTATACTGTTTCTATGGTATGGCATATAGCATGTAACAAATGTATTGAGAGAGAGAGGCACTGGCCTCTCTCAGTGGTAGAGCGTTGGTCCAGCCTGTGGATGTCCCAGGTTTGATTCCTGGTCAGGGCACACAGGGAGAAGCACCCATCTGCTTCTCCACCCCTCCTCCTCTCACTTCTCTCTTTCTCTTTCTCTCTCTTCTCCTCCCCTCCTGCAGACATGACTCAATTAGAGCGAGTTGGCCCTGGGCACTGAGGATGGCTCCATGGCCTCCACTTCAGGTGCTAAAATATCGCTCCAGTTGCAACAGAGCAAGGGTCCCAGATGGGCAGAGCATCATCCCCTAGTGGGCTTTCCCAGGGGATCCCGGTTGGGGCGCATGTCGGTGTCTGTCTCTGCCTCCCCTCCTTAAATAAACCTGCCACATCATAAAATAAGATATATATATTGAGATGAATTACTGCTTGACCTTGCCTCCCATATATCTAGCAAATATACCTGTAATACAGACATTTGAAACAGTCCCTACTACCATCAGTAAACATAAGAAACTAGTTGAGGAGGTTAAATAATACATAAAACAACAATGGGCAATATAAAATTAGTATAACACAAGCATCTAATTTCAAGTTCTATAAGAAGTTAATGAAGGGTATGAGAACTTTTATAAAGCAATTTTTCAACAAGTGCCAAAGCTCTCGTATCTTTTTACTACTAAACTAACGAATTAAGCAGTGCAAAATTATATATTATGAATCTCTTTGAATGATGTGGGAACAAGTCATAAAAGGAAAATATTATTTCATATCTAGGAGAAATAAATACAATAGAAGTCAGTAAATCCAGTATTTTTCTGGAGAAATTTAATTTTACGGTGTTCAAATATAAGGGAGACTAGTAGTCATGGAAATTGTGGGAAGGAATGAATTTGAAAGGGCAGTAAGCCTATTGTTATGGTAAGAATCAATAAAACATGGTAAAAAGCCCTGGCCGGTTGGCTCAGTGGTAGAGCATCAGCCTGGCATGCAGAAGTCCCAGGTTTTATTCCCGGCCAGGGCACACAGGAGAGGCGCCCATCTGCCTCTCCGCCCCTCCCCCTCTCCTTCCTCTCTGTCTCTCTCTTCCCCTCCCGCAGCGAGGCTCCATTGGAGCAAAGATGGCCTGGGCGCTGGGGATGGCTCCTTGGCCTCTGCCCCAGGCGCTAGAGTGGCTCTGGTCGCGACAGAGCGACGCCCCGGAGGGGCAGAGCATCACCCCCTGGTGGGCAGAGCGTCTCCCCCTGGTGGGCGTGCCGGTGGATCCTGGTCGGGCGCATGCGGGAGTCTGACTGTCTCTCCCCGTTTCCAGCTTCAGAAAAATACAAAACAAACAAACAAAAAAAAACATGGTAAAAAGCAAAAAGAAACACAAAAAAACACAAAACCATTGAAAGCACATTATCCTCCAAACTCTTTTTCTCTAGTGATATGGTCACTTGCTACATTCCTTGGCATTAATGCCCCAAATGAAAATCCATTTTATTTACAATTAGATCGAGTGTATACTCTTCTAGGTATGATGCCTGGCCCTAGGAAGCATTTGGAAGGGAAGATTAAGGTTTGTAAACCTGACTACTACCAGGCTGTGGAAAGCATTATAATAGAAATGGGAGAGAAGAAAAGATAAAATTCTATGCAGGGATATCTGGGAGAACTAAAAAGAAGTGATATTTGAACTAGGCCTTGAAACATGAGTTGATTTTTGTTCATTACATTTCTTTCAGTATAAGGAAACAGAAGTGAATATAAGCAAAAAAAATAAGAATTGAAGGTGGGAGGATTTATTGAAAAGCTATTAGATTCACCCAGAGGAATAAAGGAAGCCCAGGAAAGATTGGACAGAACAAGTTAGGGTTCTCAGTAACATAAAAATTGAAAAAAATAAAGTTGTCTTATCCTAACTGGTTAGAATAGTCTTTTAGAGTAGTGATTATATCAACATATTAAAACTATTTCAAACTGGGTTTACAAAATGACTCACAAAACTTCATATCTAGAACTGTGGTTCTAAAAGAAGGGTGAGTTGTGTCCACTATGGAATGTTTGGCAATGGCTGGAGACGTTTCTGACTGTCACTGCTGGGAGTTCTGGGTGCTCTTCACATCTGGTAGGAAGAGACCCGGCTGCTGCTCAGTGTGAAGTCACGTAGGGCTGGGCTGTGCAGATGTGGGAACGCGCACTCTGGGTGGAGGGTAAGGAACAGACAACGGGGAGGAACACTACGGTGGTTTCAAATATGTCCACAAATTCTTTGATGCCCCTCTTCAAAGGTGGAGCCTAACTCCCCTCCCCTTGAATATGGACTTAGTGATTCACTTCTAACATAGAATATGGCAGAACTGATGCTATGTGACTCGTGAGGCTAGGTCATAAAAGGACAGCTTACACGTAAGCACTCTACTCTCTCTTGGATCACTCGCTTTGAGAGAAGTCAGCCACAGTTATGTGCAAACAGTTCTGAATGAAGAACACCCATGCGGGGAGGAAGCAAAACCTGCTCCACGAATGAGCACAGCAGCCTGAGAAGCAGACCCTCCAGCCAGAAGCATCCAGCTAATGGCCCTCTAATTCTTGACCCACAGACACTGATCATGTTTACTATTTTAACCAATAAATTTTAGGTTACTTTACCAATAGATAACTTAAAGCATGAAAATATAGGGTATGCCAAAGACTCGAAATAGTTTAGTTGCATTTGGTTGGAAATTAGTGAGAAACCAGGTTACCTAGGCAGGTGGAGTCAGATCACGAAGGCCTTGCCTGTTGGCCTTTTGTTTGGCAGCTGAAGAAATCTGCAATACGGGCTCAGTATATCCAGAGCCCATTAGACTTATTCTCTGTTAGCATGGTAAGGGCAGAAGGAGTTACAGTTAGTATTGGAGAGCATGCTTATCATTCAGTTGTCTCCAGAACAAGGGAAAAAGTAGCCTATAAATGCCAAAACCACACAAGAAATTCATGGAGGGCAGAGGCCTTTTAAAATTACACTTTGTCAATATAAAGGTGCCGTGAGAGGTTCAAGCCTCCCCTGGCTTTATTAAAAAAAAAAAAGTTTAAGTAGAGAAAAAACTTCTCGCATGTATCCAGGTCACTAATGTGACACCATTGACTTAATTTTTTTTTTTTTTTTACCTGCCAGCCTTTTTGCATGGAGAGGATGACACATTAAATTGCTTCCACCTGTGACACCTTGGCATGATAGAGTTTATCAAATTCTCTTTTCAGTAGGCAAGAGGGAAGGAAAGGCCTGAAGGGTTGTCAAGAGTGAGTGACACAGAGGGGTGAACAGATTGAAGGGAGGAAACATTCAGGGGCCCAGAGCAAACTTCATTTAACATGTGTCCACACCACAGGCTTCCAATGAAGTTAGTGCATGATTCTTGCTCCTCTCTGGGAAATGCAACTGTACATTCTTTATCTTGTTCAGAATTTTTTTTTTCTGGTTGTGTAATTTGTGATACCAAAATTGTTTCTTCAACAGTCAATCATGAGAGCAAAGCTGCCGTCATCCCCAAATCAGTCACTCCAAGTTTCTCTGGGAAATTAGAATAGTGTGCCTGGTACACTATACTTCAACATTCTTGCTATGTCGCGCAGCAAAGCATTCCGAGAAATTAAATTCAATAAAAATTTGGAGATACGATTCCATCTTAGATGGATTTCAACCCAAATCAAGTACTAGAATAACATGCTTGGAGTGAAGAATCAGGTGTTGGACTAAATGTACCATAAGTCTTACCAACACCAATGGAAATAATCTATTGTTTAATTTTCTGCCATGAACATCTTGGAAAGCAGTCGATAACTTATACTGTTAATACGATATTTAGAGGGGGAGGGGAAGCATGCCTTCCGCCAACACTTAGTCCCCGTGGTATGTAAGCCTCTATTAGCTGCCTGGACACGAAGATGAGGATGAAGGCTATTCTCTGTCCTCACAGAAATGATAGATACAATGGATTGATTAATGGGGTTTGGTTCCAGCATCAGGTCCTGATCCAGAACTGACATTGAAATGACAATTGTCCAATACTAGGCTTTTGTTTTGTTTCAGCAGCAGAACCCCATTTCCAAACAAAATCTTCTGTAGGCCTTTCAACACATAAAACAGATCAAAGTGGAAGTACTCTGGAGCAGGGAGGAGTGAGGAGCGCGTGGCCCCCCATCCTACTTCATTCATCCCACTCCCTACCCGTCCCTGGATCTTCTCGGTAGGGCCTGGGAGTTTCCCAGAACCGTGTGAAAAGTGCTGGTCTGATACACTGCTTGAGTCTTAGTGAAGTGCTGCTAGACATTCAATTCAGAAGCTGATAAACTGTAGACTCTTTTTCCCTTTGCAATAACTGGCTTTCTTGAACCTTGCTTTTTGACTACTCAATACTGGATTACTCAGTAGACAAAGCTAAGCAATGCTCAGTCCAGCAACACACACTCACATGCACATACACACACATAAACATGCACATCCATCCACTAGAAAGAAAGAGACTAGATTTTTCAATAAGAAAAAAAAAATCTGCATTTATTCCAGTACATTTAGGATTTACATTCTATAGGTTGGTATTGTATTGCTTTTTAATTATGTAGGGCACCCAAATCTTTAGTGTCTGGAATCTCCCAAAGGCTTAGTTCCCCACTAATTAGCCCTCAATGGACTCCTGGGACTATGAATCAAGCAGAGAACATATCTTCTTATACCACACAGGTCCTCCTGGGCTAATAGCCACATCTCCCATGTGCCAGTGCCCATTCCAGTTAAGACACAGAAAAAAAATGCAAAGAGATTCATTGGTCTCTGTCTTGCCCTATGGCTGCAAATTCTCCATGTTTGTCCCTTCAGAACAAGAGAAGTTTTCCTCATCAATCCCATTGCTACTGAATTGCTTAGTTAGCTGGTCCTTCCTAAACAAAACTACATGGACATGTAGAGAGGAACTTTTTTGGAACTTTATAATATTTGAATATATTAAGTAAAAACTTTAACTGAATATAACATATTCCCCTAATGTAAAATAAAATAAGTAGAAAATAACTGCTTATACATCAAGAATAGGTGAAAGAGATTCCCTGGGCAGGGGAGCTGGGCTTCGAGTAGGGAAAGGCAGAGGTGTGATGGCCCAGCTCCCAACCATGGCCACACCTTTACAGTACCATTCATCACTGCAATCACACTGCCATCACTAATTCCGCTGAGCCCCAGACCCTGCAAAATGGTAATAATAGGACCTTCTTCAGAAGATTATTGCTAGAATTCAGTAATAAACTATATATAAACCTATCTGTAAAGGTCTAAGAAAATAGTGTGTCCAATGAACATCAGCCACTAAGGCCATTATTGTCCCAACCCTTGAGATTGTTTTAAGCACAAGAAACGCCTTATTTAAGAGACAACCCAATGTAGGGTGGTTGTAAGATGAGCCAGAGGTCACATGTCATTGTACCATGAATTCTGATGTGAGCTTTACCTGGACTCGCCCTAAAGGGACCAAACCAAGAACCAAGAACTCCTTCGAAGTCTTACCACAAAGAGAGATGATGTCTTTGCCAGAGGCATTTTTTCAATCAGAACTGGGGGAACTGATGAAATTAAATGTTCAATTACTGTAGTATTCAGTGCCTGTGTGCCAGTCAACTTATAGAGGCTGCCAATCAAAAAGGTCTTATTTGTGATAAATTATAGATGCAAGAAGTGGCAAGTTAAATTATGATAAGATGAAATAAGAGTTGTCTAAAGTTGGCTCTGAAATCAGAAATGTGGGTGGCAAATTAATTAGAACAGGAAGGCAAAAGCAATGGAAAGATTCTAGCAAGCTATCCAGGGATTTGGGAATGGTGATGGTAGTGGGAGCCCTGGAACCGGGACTGACCATTCAGTAGTTCACCTATTCAACTTGACAGACATTTGACCAGGGAATGGTAAGATTTTTAATGAGTTTCAGGTAAGAAAAATATCTGCTAAAAGCTATACTTTTATTCTCGGTTCAGTAATTAACAAGGTCTCTATTTTTTTTTTAACCATCTCTGGTTTGAGATCATTGTTATATAATTATAAAATATAAATAGAATATTAGCATCTTGTGGGTATTTTGTTGTTGAGAAATCTTGCTCTAGAGAAAAATAAAACTTCACAATTGCTGTATTTGTTTTCCGTTCCTTAGGCTAGAAGGAACCTCAAAGGCCATCTAATCCGACCTCCTTGGAGAGGCACGAGCCTCTTCCCCAGTCCATAATATCCGTCAATGTCTAGCCTCTATTTGACATAATTTTTGCTTTGGTGGGTTTCTTTTTTCTTTTTTTAGGTTATTTGTTTTTAGAACATTCAAGTCTGATTTCTTGTAACTTCAAGTTCTAAGAAAGGTCTTCTTACATTTTGAGACAGCTCATCTTTCCTGAAACTTGCAACCTTTTCCACTGACTTCCCTTTGTGATTCTGTTTGGTTTTGTAGTTTTCTCCTCACCTTGGTGGGACTAAAGCTAAATTTTTAAAAGTAATAATCATCAACTACATAATCTCCCAAAATAGATACTGCCAGCAATTTTCAAATTCCTTTTCATATAGCATCGCAAATACTTCATTAGAACAGTTGTGCAAAATTCAAAATACAATGAGGCATCTGTCTGGCAGAATGTAAGCTTCATGAGGGAGAAGACATGTGTTTTTCTTTTTGTATTCTTAGCACCTAATACAGTACCCAACACATAATAATGGCCTTAGAAGAATACTTAAGAGGCATTGAATGAACGTTTTGTAGAGCTGTCGTTATTTATTATTTCCACTCAACATTTTTACCAGGAGCTTTCTTTTAAAGATGTCTTCTATTTAGACAGTCACTTCATTGTTCATTAGTACATGATTTTGGTAAGTATATCTCCTGTGAAGAGAAATATTATAACAAACTATTATGGCATTCAACACTGTTATTTCAGTTACTCAACTAATCCACCCACTGATAGAGTGAACTTTGAATTAAATGCTTTGAAGAATAGAGTCAAGTAAATCTTGATAAAAATCAAAGGCTAAGGAAAGCTTGTTTGACAGAAGGCATGAAAAAAAATGTTAAAATGAATATTGTTGGGGGAGAAACACTCATTCTACAGCAGACTAAATGAAGAGTAATAGTTCAAGAGTATTAAAATTCCTATGTGATCAAAAGGCAGAAACAGCTTCTTTTACTATGTCTTTTGATTTTCCAGGACTCATAATATCCTGTCTACACGAGCACCTGTCTTTGTGGTAACTGAGAGTATTTGAACACCTTATCTCATCCAACCTCAAATTTCCTGTGAGGTAGGTAAGCGTTGAGAGCTCTCGGTACTGTTTTCAAGATGAGGCAAGTGAATTAGAGAGGCTGTTTACACACTCCAAAGTTCACAGAAGCCTCTGGGGGAAGTGAGGGTAAGAATTTGCAGTTGATTCCCAGTTGCAGAAATCAGTGTCAGAGCTCAAAAGAACATTGTCAATACCCTAGTCCAATATGGACTTTCCTGATAAGACTTACTTGTGGTGACTTGATTCATTTCTCCATCCACAAAAATTTTATGTAATATTTTTAGTAATAAAATAATATAAGACATGTAATACATATGTGTATATTATGTGGTACAGAGGGTATTAAATTAAAAACAAACAAAAGGTAATCATTACTTATTTCAGTGCCACTTTTGAAGAGTCCAATTACCCAGAGGTAACAACTGTTAACATTTGTAATGTATATTTCCAGATTATTTATGCATTTAAAGTGTGTGGTGTATACATTTACAAACACATGCACATGCAAATAATTATGTGTTCCACTTCTTATAATATAGCTACACTTGAAAGTCTAAAAATCATTCCATACTCAACATGAGTCAAACTCTATTCTCTCCCAATCCCGATATTCTCAGTTTTCATTATCTGGAAAATACCCACTCTATCCTTCCTGTTGCTCAGGTCAAAAATATTGAAATGGCCTTTGGCTTCTCTATTTCTTCCCCACTCTATATCCAATTCATCAGCAAATCATTTTGGGTAAATGTTAAAAGTGTATCCAGAATTCAACCAGTTATCACCATCTCTGTTGCTTCCACCCTAATTCAAGCCACAAACATCTCTTGCGTGAATTATTTTAATAGTCTTCTAACTAGGTTCCCTACTTCTATTTAGCTTCCTATTGTTTATACTCAATATAGCAGACAGAGTGATCCTGTGAAAACAGAAGTCATATTGTATCTCTTCCATAATCAGAAACCATTCAAAGGCTCCCCGTTTTTTCAAGATAAAAGTCAGAGTTCTTACAATGACCTGCGAGACATTAGTCAATCTTCTGACCCCTTATTTCTCTGACTTAATCTCTTACTATTCCTGAGACACCTCACACTCTCTTTGCTTCAGACATAACGGCCTTTTCTCTGTCTTACTCATGCCAGACATGTTCCTGCCTCTGGGCGTTTGCACTTGCTGTGTTTGGAATGTTCTTGTCCCACTTACTCACACTTTCTTTAGTTCTTAATTTATAAGGTCTACCGGAAAGTTCTGTCCGTTTTTGGAATAAAACAAAATACAAATTTTTCTTACCGTCAATAAACTTTATTTAATAATATAATTGTCATCATTATTAATGATTTCTTGCCAGCGTGAGGGCAATTTGTATATCCCATTTTTGAAAAATGTTATATCTTTTGATGCGAAAAATTGAACCAGTGCTTGTTTGATATCTTCTTCATTTTTGAATTTTTTGCCCTTCAAAAAATTTTGTAAGGACAAAAACAAGTGATAGTCGGAGGGTGCTAAGTCCAGGGAATATGGTGGATGCGACAGACAGGCTTCTGTAGCATTTCTTCCTTGTTGAAATTCGTAAAAATTACAGTGGCGTAAATGAACTTTATCAGTAGCCATGGGTACACTATCGCTTCACACATAAGACTAACGTGAATCAACTTTGTTTTAGTTAATTTGCTACGTCAGTATGTATACATTAAGTGATAAAAATAGAGAGGCACACATGCGCCAAATAAACATGTGCTTATGTGTCAAAACTTGTTATGATAGAAACGGACAGAACTTTCCGGTAGACCTTATAAATATAACTTTCTCAATGAGTCCTTCCCTAACCATCCTACTAAAATTGCAACCTATTCCCAAATTCATACTTTGTACACCCTCTTGGCTTCATTTATCTCCTAAGAATTTATTTTCACTTTTATATCTTTTTAATTATCTGGCTTTCTGAGGTAGATTGTCTCCAAAGATGACTACTACATTAGCTCCTATCGCACACACTCTTTTCTGTGTGACATTGCCACTCTTCACCAGGAACGGGAGTCTGTTCCCTCCCACTTGAATCTGGGCTTCCACCTTTGATATTGGAATGCTTCCTCTTCGAAGGCAACAGCCACATAAGAAAAGCAACTACACTGACACCACCAAACTGAAAGGAAGTCCAAGGTACCCAAGTGGAGAGAGACCCCACATGAATGAGTACCAAGGCTCCTAGACATGTGAGTAAAACTTTCTTGAATTTTCTAGCCATCATAGCCATCAGCTGAATGGAGTAATTGAATGACCAGAAGCTGTCAAACTATGACCTGAATTCCTGACTTATAGAATTGTGAGGAAATACAAGTTGTTTGAAGACACTACGTCTGGGGGTAGTTTTTAAAGCATCAATAGATATATGAAACATTCCCATACTAGAGTGTAAGCTTCAGGAGAGCACAGATTTTTATTGGCTTTGTTGATGGCTATATCTCCAGTGCCTACATGGTGCTTGGATCAAGGTAGGTACTCAGTAAATATCTACTGAGTGAACAAATAAATAAAAGATATAGAGAGTGAACATAATAAAAAAAGCATTACTAGTGGATTCGTGTTTCTTTCTCGTACTATGAAAGAACAGGACATGGAGCCTGACTAAGGTAGTGAGAAGAGGAGTTAGTGGTCATGAGACTGTCCACAGGGCCAACTTCTCAGGCCCAGAGGATGCTCAGCACTGCCTCTCAGAAAAACCAGTTTCACAGACTTTGTCTTCACACTTTTTACTTGAGATATTAAATCAACCTTGTAATAAACCAAATAATCTTTCAAGACAAAGTTTCTCTTTCTAAATATAAAATACAGACACATGAAAAAATTTTTAAACAGCACAGAAAGTTGTGTGATGAAGTGAGTTTCATTTTTATGCCCGTTAACGGTTCATTTGGTAGTAGTCTAGAAAATGTCTAGGCACAAATGGCACCTTAAGATTCATCCTTGCTTTTTTTCTTTTTCTTTTTCTTTTTCTTTTTTATTCTACATAGTATATTAAATGGGTTTCCTAAATGTATCTAAAACAATATTTAATTCCCATTTACAGATGACTTATTATAGCTACCATATAATGACCCATTTAATCTTCACAACAACCCAATAAGGTAGATAACATTTTTATTCCCATTTTATAGATGAGGAAATTGAGGCTTGAATAAGTGACATTGTCCAAAGTTGAAAAATTAGAAAGTGACAGGCTCAGACTCTGAACCCTAAGCTATGTTTAACTTACTTCTTTTATCGCCTCTGCCACAGAGATCAAATTTATTATCTCTCAGTGCTGCATTGTTGTATTCCATTGTAATCAAGCTCGCAATTCTGAAACTGCCTTCTGTGCATGCCAGGCCTGAGCAAACAAGTAAAAATAGTGAGGATAATGGGAGCCAGGTTCCTCAGTGTTGAGGAAGGGAGTTCACGTATAGAAAGGGGAAGAGTACTACCCTGTAGTGCTGAACTGGAATTCGAAGTATCACTATGAACTCGTTTTTATTACATGTCTATCTATATCCTAGCTCTGTCCACTGAGAAGACCTAGATACAATGACATACAGTAGCAATGAGTTTACCTAGTGCTCCAATATTGTTTTTAAATCCTATTCTATACTGAAAGGAAGCAGAACTTACTATAAAAATGGCTGATTCTATTCCTGGGATAATGACAGCACAAGATGAGTCTGGAACATCCTTCTGTACCAGAGAGTAAAAAAAATAAAAATGCTTCCTTCCAATTGCCAAACCTGGAACAATTTGAGCAACAACATGAAATAGTGTTGGATTATAACACAAAATATAAAATAACTATTCATGAAGCCATAAATAAGCGGTTGGATAAATAAATAACAAGGGACAAGAATTCCCATACATCTTTATATGTGTTACATATATAAAAACTCCCCACTCCTTACACGTGGGCTACACATAGTGACGGCTTCCAAAGAGTACAGAATGAAAAGGAGGAAAGAAAAGAACTACTTGACAGTGGTGAGACCTGACAAACCCTACTGCAGCCAGGTGGGCTCTTTCAGTTAATCCCTGTGTTCCTTGACATATACTTCAATCGTTGAGTTTTTGCGTGAGCACTTTCTTAGTTCCTGGTACTAAAAATTTTCTGGGCTCATTTATGTATTTTCTGCCTGAATCTGAAAATCAGCCACTTCTCCCAAAGAGCTCTGGTCCCCTTTATTGGAGAATGGTGTTAAAAACCAAGATCTGGCCCTGGCCAATGGCTCAATGGAGAGTATCACCCGGCATATGGTCGTTCTGGGTTCTATTTCTGGTCAGGGCATTCAAGAAAAGCAACCATCTGCTTCTCTCTCCCTCTCTCTCTCCTTCTCTCCCTTTTTCTCTCTCGCAACCAGTGGCTCGGTTTGAACATTGGTCCCAGGTGCTGAGGATAGCTTGGTTGAGTCAAGTATCGACCTGGACCTGAATTTGTCTTTTTTGTCAATTTCTTTGAAAAATGTATTTCCTTTAATAGAAATAGGTCTATTCAGCTTCTTTTTCTTCTTCAGAGATCTTTCCTAGTTTGTATCTTTCAAGTAATTTATGAATTTCATCTAGGTTTTAAAATTTTTGACATAATATTATTATTGGTAATATTCCTTTACAGCATTATCCTTCTAATATCTGTAGACTCTGTGGTGGTGCCACCTTTCTCATTCCTGGTATTGATAAGTTGTTTCTTCTTTTATTTTTTTCCCAGTCTGGCTAGATATTTATTAATTTTATTGATCTAAAAAAAATTAGCTTTTATTTTATTGCTTTTTTTTTTTTTTGTATTTTTCTGAAGCTGGAAACGGGGAGAGACAGTCAGACAGACTCCCGCATGCGCCTGACCGGGATCCACTTGGCACGCCCACCAGGGGGCGACGCTCTGTTGCGACCAGAGCCACTCTAGCGCCTGGGGCAGAGGCCAAGGAGCCATCCCCAGCGCCCGGGCCATCTTTGCTCCAATGGAGCCTTGCAGTGGGAGGGGAAGAGAAAGACAGAGAGGAATGAGAGGGGGAGGGGTGGAGAAGCAGATGGGTGCTTCTCCTGTGTGCCCTGGCCGGGAATCAAACCCGGGACTTCTGCACGCCAGGCCGACGCTCTACCACTGAGCCAACTGACCAGGGCCTTTATTGCTTTTTTAAATTGCTTCATTTTCAAGATCATTGGTTTTCACTAAATTCTCAACTATTTTTCTTATTTACTTTGAATTTTATTTGTTTTTACGTACTAGTTTTCTTTTTTAATTTTAATTTTTAATTTATTGTGTTGTCATGGTTTTCTTAACATTTTCTGGTCCTGGACTTTTATTTTGGAGGAGGTTTTTGATAGTTGTTGCTATTTCCTCCCTGCTTATAGGTCTATTTAGGTTTTCTACTTCTTCCTTACTCAGTCTAGGAAGATTGTATTAGCTCTAGGAATTTATCCATTTCCTCTAGGTTGTTGAATTTGGTAGCCTATAATCTTTCTTAATATCCTAGTATGACTACTTTCTTGTATATCTATGTATATCTATGATGTCTGTGGTAATTTCTCCTCTCTGATTTTGGAGTTTGTTTATATCAGTGGTCCCCAACCCCCAGGTCGTGGACCGGTACCGGTCTGTGGGCCATTTGGTACCAGTCCACAGAGAAAGAATAAATAATTTACATTATTTCCATTTTATTTATATTTAAGTCTGAACGATGTTTTATTTTTAAAAAATGACCAGATTCCCTCTGTTACATCCATCTAAGACTCACTCTTGACGCTTGTCTCAGTCACATGATACATTTATCCATCCCACCCTAAAGGCCGGTCGGTGAAAATATTTTCTGACATTAAACCGGTCTGTGGCCCAAAAAAGGTTGGGGACCACTGATTTATGTGATCCTTTTCTCTTTTTTCCTTAGGGATTCTATTCAGTGGTTTGTCAATTTTATTGCTTTATTCAAAGAACCAGCTCTTCGTTATATTAATTTTTTCTATATTTTTGTTCTCTATTTCATTTAGTTCTGCTCTAATTTTTACTATTTTTTTTTCCTGCTGCTGACTTTGGATTGCCTTTGTTCTTCTTTTTCTAGTTCCTTAAGATGTGGTGTTAGGTTGTTTATTAGTGATCTTTCTTATTTCTTGATATACATATAAGCCTGTAATGATATAAATATCCCTCTTATTACTGCTTTTGCTGTATTCCAGACATTTTTATATGTTGTGTTGTCATTTTCATTTGTCTGTATATATTTTTTGATCTTTGTTTTTTTCCTTCTTCGACCCAGTCATTTTTTTAGAAGTATGTTATTTAATTTCCACATTTTCGTGGGTTTCTTTACTTCCTTTTTTGCAGCTGAATTCTATTTTCAAGTCCTTATGGTCAGAAAATATGCTTGGTATAATTTCAATCTTCCTGAATTTGTTATTGTTAGTTTTGTGACCCAACATATGATCTATCTTTGAGAATGTTCCATGCACACTGGATATTAATGCATAATCTGATGTTTTGGGATGAAATGTCCTGTAAATGTCTATTATGTCCATTTGGTCTAGTGTGTCATTTAAGGCCAATATTTTTTTATTGATTTTCTGTTTGGACGATCTATCTAAAGCTGTCAATGGTGTGTTGAAATCTCCAAGTATGATTGTGTTTTTGTCTATTTCTACTTTTAGATCAGTTAGTAGATGTCTTATATATTTTAGTGCTCCCTGGTTCAGTGCATATATATTAAGAAGTGTTATATCTTCTTGATACAATATCCTTTTTATCATTATGAAATGTCCATCTTTGTCTCTGGTCACCTTTGTTGTCTTGAAGTCAGCATTATCAGATATGAGTATGGCTACACCTGCTTTTCTCTGGATATTATTTGCTTGTAGAATCATTTTCCAGTCTTTCACTTTGAGTTTACATTTGTCCTTGCAGTTTAGATATGTCTCTTAATGGAAGCATATTATTGAGTTTTGCTTTTTGATCCAATCTGCCACTCTGTGTCTCTTTATTGGTAAGTTCAGCCCATTTACCTTTGTTCAGCCTCAAACAAATAATTAATGAGACTTTCCCAAGCCTATAGAAAGAGTTAAAGTCTTGAATCCAAGAAGCAAACAGAATACCGAGTTACCTCAAGCCAAACAGAACTACTTCCAGGCATATTGCAATAAAATTTTCAAAAGTCAATGACAAATAAAGAATCCTCAAGGCAGCTAGGAAAAAAAGGAATGTAACATATAAAGGAAAGCCCATTAGATCATCATCAAACTTCTCAGCAGAAACTCTACAAGCCAGAAGAGAGTAGACCCAAACATTCAAAGTACTGAAAGAGAGGAATTATCAGCCAAGAATCCTATATCCATCAAAGTTATCCTTCAAATATGAAGAAGTAATAAAAACTTTTGTAGACATACCAAAGCTGATGGAGTTTATCACCAGAAAACCCTCACTGTAAGAAATACTGAAGGAGGTTATTTGACCACACACACACACACACACACACACACACACGTGCATACATACACACAGACACACACACATAAACAAATCAAAACTACAAGTAAAAGCTCCAACAAGATCACAATAAAAACAAGAATAATCTGTGACAATAATAACATAAAAAAGGAGAGAATACAGATCTGCAATAGCAAAGGAGGATGGAGTGCAGAAGCACTCATAAGATAAAGAACTCTTGTACATATGAACATTTTTCTCTTAATAACCTAATGGTAACCACCCACAAAAAAGCCACTACTGAAATACACAGCTTAAAAACAAAAAATGAAACAGAGGTAAAAGTATGTAATACCACCAAACAAAAACAACTGACAGAAACACAAAAGAACCAAACAAGGCATAGAGCTACCAGAAAACAAAACATAAAATGGCTATAGGAAATCCTCGAGTGTCAATAATTACCAAAAAAAAAAAAAAAAAAGAAATTATTAAATTATTTGTTTGAATGTACTCTCCATTCCCTTCTCTCTCTCTTCTTCTGATATACCCGTTATTCTTATATTGCTCTTTCTGATGCAGTCAGACAATTCTTGTAGAACTCTCTCTCTCTCTCTCTTTTTTTTTTTTTTGTATTTTTCTGAAGCTGGAAACGGGGAGGCAGTCAGACAGACTCCCACATGCACCCGACCGGGATCCACCCAGCATACCCACCAGGGGGCGATGCTCTGCCCATCTTAGGGAGTTGCTCTGCCTCAATCAGAGCCATTCTAGCACCTGAGGCGGAGGCCACAGAGCCATCCTCAGCGCCCGGGCAAACTTTGTTCCAGTGGAGCCCTGGCTGCGGAAGGGGAAGAGAGAGACAGAGAGGAAGGAGAGGGGGAGGGGTGGAGAAGCAGATGGGCGCTCTCCTGTGTGCCCTGGCCAGGAATCGAACCCGGGACTTCTGCACACCAGGCCAACACTCTACCACTGAGCCAACTGGCCAGGACCTCTTTCTCTTTTTTTAAATTCATGAACCTCTCTCC
The DNA here is from genome assembly GCF_036850995.1 of Saccopteryx leptura. Taxonomy (NCBI): domain Eukaryota; kingdom Metazoa; phylum Chordata; class Mammalia; order Chiroptera; family Emballonuridae; genus Saccopteryx; species Saccopteryx leptura. The sequence goes on along the minus strand of NC_089511.1, from coordinate 62,629,236 downwards.
TCTCCTCTCTGTAGCATCTCTAGTTGTCTGTCTTCGATGACACTGATTCTTTTCTCTATCTGTTTTGTTCTATTAGCTAAATTTGCCAGCTCAGTCTTTAATTCATATATTGAGTTCTTCAACTTTGTTTCTGAAGTTTTAATCTCCTTGGTGAGCTCATTAGGTTGTCTCTTAGTGTTTTCTTACATTTCTTTGAGTATTTTCAGAACTTCAATTTTTAATTCTCTATCATTTAAGTCCAAGGTTTCCATGTGATTGAGATTTTTTTTTTCTGGAGATTTTTTTTTTTTCTTTCTGAACTACATCTCTGTCTTGTGTAGCCGTGGTATTCAATTTCTTCTTTCTTGATAGCATTTGAGAATGGTATTGTTAAGAACCCTAACAGGAAAAAACTAAAAAATTGAAAAATTAAGATAAAAATACAATTAAAAATATAAAAATACAAAAATAATGACAAGTAAAAAAGAAAAAACACAGAAAATAAAGATTGAAAAGAAAAAAATCAATGATAAGCAGAACATCCACAAAAAATAAGAGTAAAAAATATAGAAAATCAAAGAAAATGAAATTCAAAAGAGAAAAGAAGAATAAGAAAAGAAAAGAAAAATAAATTTCAGTTTTGAGAGGTTACTGTTTTCTTCCAGTTGGTGTCACTGTATTACAAGTTTTAATTCTGTGAAATTCCTGGACTGTCTTTTGCTGAGATGTTGCGACAGATAATGGTGTAGACAGGGCCGCAGTTGTGTTGCTGGGTGAGGCATGTTGTGAGGGCTTTCCAGCTTCAGCTTTCTGGTTTTATGGCTCTAGCAATGGCAATCTCAGGTCTTCAGTGCTCCTCCCCACCTCTCCACAGACCAGGGGACCAGACGCAGAGCGCCTCTGTTCTTCAGGGGAGAGAATGGCTCTAGAGAGCTAGCTGTGGGGTTTGTCTCTGCCACTCTATATCCACGAGGTGAGGGAGGTGGGACCTAAGATGTGGGGGAGGGGCGGGGGGCACACTTTAGTTTTCTCTATCTTGGCCTAGTGTAGGCTGCAAGCAGACCACAGGGACACTGACCATTTTGGTTTAATTTCTCCCCCTCTGGCCCTCTATCTCACTGCTCCTTCCAGGAAAAGGAGACCCAGTCACTCTGGGTTTCCCTCTTTGTATCCCTCAGACAAAATGCGGGCAGCCTGAATTTTCCTCCTTTCCATAGTCCAACAGAGAGAAAAAACCCAAAAAACCCAGTCACTCCAAGTTAGTCTTCTCCCAAGAGCCGACTGTAAATGTATTTTATCTTCCATTCCACCCTCTTTCAACCCATCACACCTTTAGTTCATTAAGTGCACGAATCTTTCAGGTGTACCTGTGAGCCCAGGTTGGATTTCTTTGCTGCATTATAATTGTTCAAATTTGTTGAAATTCAAGAGGAGAGAGCAGCAGTCTCTCTCATGCTGCTATTACTCTGACATCATCTTTCCTTCTGTGTTAACATGGTTTCAGGTGTCCTAGTCAATATAACACCCTCTGCCCACCTCATCATGTCCCCCAGGCCCAATGCAAAGTCTCTTTCTACCTCCATTTCACCCTCTTTCCTCTGCTCCCTCTCCCTGTACCTCCCTTTTTTTTCCTTTTCCCCCCTTTTATCTGTGTTTTTCCAAAGTTAGAAGTGGGAAAGCAGTCAGATAGACTCTCACATGCACCCAACCAGGATCCACCTGGCATGCCCACCAGGGGACGATGCTCTGCCCATCTGGGGCATTGCTCTGTTGTAGCCATAATCATTCTAGCACCTGAGGCAGAGGCCATGGAGCCGTCCTCAGTGCCCAGGCCAACTTTGCTCCAATGGAGCCTTGGCTGCAGGAGGGGAAGAAAGAGATAGAGAAGAAGGAGAGGGGGAAGAGTGGAGAAGCAGATGGGTGTTTCTCCTATGTGCCCTGACTGGGAATTGAATCCGGACTTCCACACACCAGGCCGACACCCTACCTCTGAGCCAACAGGCCAGGGTCCACCCCCCCCCCCTTTTCTTAAGGTAGAAGCTGAGGTCATTATTATTAGATTGCTCTTCTTTCCTAGTACAGGCATTTAGTGCATGGATTCCCCTCTAAGCATGTCTTTAGCAGCATTTTACCAAATTTGATTTACTATTTTTATTTCATTTGACTCAAAATACTTTTAAATTTCCCTTTTTTTATTCTTTCTTGGATCATAGGTTATTTAGAACAATATTACTTAATCTCTAAATATTTGGAGATTTTTCTACAGATTTTTCTGGTCTTTTTAAAAATTATTATTAAATGAGAGGCAGAGAGATGGACTCCTGCATGTGCCCTGACTGGGATTCACCTGGAAAGTCCCCTACCAGGCAATGCTCTGCCCATCTGTGGCTGCTATTCCATTGTTCAGCAACCAAGCTATTTTAGTACCTGAGGAGAGGCTATAGAGCCATCCTCAGTGCCTGGGGCCAACACACTTAAATCAATCGAGCCATGGCTGCAGGAGAAGAGAGAGATAAAGAAAAGGGAGGGGGAGGGGTGGAGAAGCAGATGGTCAGTTCTTCTGTGTGCCCTGACTTCAACACACTGGGCTGATGCTCTACCACTGAGCCAACCGACCAAGACCATGGTATTAATTTCTAATTTAATATCACTGTGTCAGAGAATATACTTTGTATAGCTTGAATTCATTTAAATGTGTTAAGATCTGTTATATGGCCCAGAATATCTCTCTGGATTAATGTTCCATGTATGTGCACTTGGAGAGAATGTCTGTTCTGCTGTCACTAGGTGGCATGTTCTATAAATGTCAATTAAGGTCAGTGGATTAGTTGTGCTGTTCAAGCCTCCTATATAGTACTGATTTCTTAATCTACCTGTTTAATCAATCATTGAGAGAGGTGTATTGAAATCTGTAGCTGTGATTGTGGATTTATTTATCTTTCCTTGCAGTTTTACCAGTTTTTACTCATGTGTTTTGAAAATCAGTTACTAGGTTCATAAGTTTGTAAATTTTATGCCTTTCTGATAAACTGAACCCTTTATCTTTGTGAAATAATCTTCTTACTGCCTGTCACTATCTTTTCTCTGAAATCTACTTGATATGATATTAATATTGTCACTCCAGCTTTCTTTCGATTAGTGTTAGGTTGGTGCCTCTCTTTTCAGCCTTTTTCATCCTTTTACATTCACCCTATTTGTTCTTTATCTGTACAACAAGTTTCTTTCAGACATTATATAATTAAGGTCTTGCCCTTTTTTAAAATTTATTTATTATTTATTTATTTATTTATTTATTTTTGTATTTTTCTGAAGCTGGAAACGGGGAGAGACAGTCAGACAGACTCCCGCATGCGCCTGACCGGGATCCACCCGGCACGCCCACCAGGGGCAACGCTCTACCCACCAGGGGGCGATGCTCTGCCCCTACGGGGCGTCGCTCTGCCGCAACCAGAGCCACTCTAGCGCCTGGGGCAGAGGCCAAGGAGCCATCCCCAGCGCCCGGGGCCATCCTTGCTCCAATGGAGCCTTGGCTGCGGGAGGGGAAGAGAGAGACAGAGAGGAAGGGGGGGGGGTGGAGAAGCAAATAGGCGCTTCTCCTATGTGCCCTGGCCGGGAATCGAACCCGGGTCCCCTGCACGCCAGGCCGACGCTCTACCGCTGAGCCAACCGGCCAGGGTCTAAAATTTATTTTTAAGAGAAAGGAGGGGAGATAGAGAGACAGACTACTGCATGTGCCTTGACCAGGATCCACTGGCAATGCCATCTGGGAACGATGGTCAGCTATCCTCAGTGCCCAGGGCTGATGCTCAAACCAATCAAACCTCTGGCTGTGGGAGGGGAAGAAGAAGAGAAGGGGAGAAGGAGGGAGAGAGAAGGAGATGGTCACTTCTCATGTGCCCTGACTGGGGGTTGAACCAGGACATCTGCACGCCATGCCTATTGCTCTATCCACTAAGCCAACCAGCCAGGGCCTAAGATCTTGTTTTTTAATCTAATCTGACAATCTCTGCTTTTTAATCAAGCTGTTTATTTAGATTCTTTACATTTAATGTGATTATTGATATGATAAAGTTTAAGTCTATTAACTTGCTCTTTGTTCTTTTTTCCCTCAGTTCATTGTCTTCCTCTTCCTCTTTTTTTGCTTTCTTTCAGATTTACTGGGTATTATTATTACATTTTATCACCTTTGTTAGCTTATTAGCTAGAACTCTGTTGTTTTAATGGTTTTTTTAGAGTATATAGTAAATAATGTCTTGTTAGATAAGTAATGGGTTTTCCCTGCCAAATCACTGCCTACCTCTTAAATTTTACATAAATTACATTTTTGAATATCTACTATGTGCCAGGTACTCTTCAGCACTTAAAATACATTAGTTCGTATAATTCAACAAAAACAATGAGGTATGGACTATCACTCCCACTTTACACATGTGAAAGCAGGCCCAAGATTTCAGTGACACCTGCTGAAGGTTACACAGCTAGCAAATTGTTGAACTTGGAATTAAATCACTTTCCCGTTATCCCTGAATCTCTGAATCTTAGGAAATTCACAGCAGTGATCTCAAATAAAAATTATAAGTGGTAACACTCTCCTTTGAGATTTAGTTTTGTGTTATAGTTTTTGTTGTTATTCTTTTAACTCACAAACTTATTTGTGGTAGTTTAAGCATTAAAGATTTCCTTGCATTTATAATTGTATGTGATTTGGAAAATTGCCATACTACATGACTCCATGCATGGCTTTCTTAGTTCTTGCAAAGTGATCCATCAAACAGGACTACAGCATTTATTATTTTAAATATTCTTCCACTGTTCCACTGGATGTTATGTTGAACTCTGTCAGTTCTGAGGGTTTTTTTTTTAATCTTTAAAATATTTTTCTTTGATTGATTTTAGAGAGATCAAGAGAGGAAAGGAGGAGGGGGAGCATGCATTTGTTGTTCCACATAATTGTGCATTTGTTGGTTGTTTCCTGTATGTGCCCTGACCCAGTATCAAACCTATAACTTTGGTGTTTCAGGATATGCTCTTACCAACAGAGCTAACCAGCTGGGACCAGAACTGAGGTTCTTAACCAACTTTACCAGTCTGAGTTTTCAAATTCTCTCCAGGACTGGTTACTAAAAAATGATAATTTTATAATTTTTAATGTGATATTTTGCTATGTAATATGGATGTATATTTTGTTGTTGTTGTTTTCATTAAAAAGCATTATACCAAAAGAATAAAATTCACTTGCTCAATGATTTCAGCTAGTATGATTGCATGTTTGGCAGATTAATGTAGAACAGTGGTTATGTAAGTATGGTCCACAGGTCCCCGGCAGTGGTGGTAGTGGGAATGTGTATCTCTGAGACCTTTTCAGCAATATGATAAAGTAAAACTATTTTCAAAATAACACTAACAAGATAATTTGCTTTTACTATGTTGACATTTTCACTAATGGTAAAAAAAGAATAACAAATTTTTATTATACTGTCCTCTTAGCAGAAACACACGAATATACTAGTAGTCATTATAGTATTCTTAACTGCCATGCAGAAGAAAAACAAGTTTCATTTAATGTCCTTGATGGACCAGTTAAAAAATTAATAATTTTATTAAATGTTGACCCTCGATTACATGTGCTTTTAATAGTCTGTCTGATGAAATAGGAAGCATGCAGAAAGCACTGCATAGCAAAGTATGATGTTGTCTCCAGAAAAAGTACAGTGTAGCTACCTGAGTTGTGCGCTCAGCTAGCCTCTGGTTTTGTTTTGTCTTATTTTGAAAGTTTTACTTAAAAGAACAACTGGTTACTGAGATAAATTATAGTTATTTAGACTTGGTTATTTGGCAGACGTTTTCCCAAAAATGAATGAAGTCAGCCTGTCACTACAAGTCATGCAGTTGACAGTATTTGTTGCCAATGCTAAAATTTAAGCTTTCAAGTGAAAATGAGATTTTAGAAAACTTATATCTGTCACCATAAATGTGTCAGCTTCCCAATACTTAAAAACTTTTCTGATGAGATTAGTAGTCATATTAGAAAATGTGATTTCTTTGGATGTCATATAATGAAATGCATCAACATTTGGAAAAATGTGCATAACTCAGTCAACCAACATTTTCCAAATGACCAATGCACAATGTTACACAATCTTGTGTGGATAAAAGTGCACGATCAACCAAGGAATATGTTTTTAGCAGAGTAAAAAATGCTCGTTGGTAAGGTTTTGGATTCTAGATTACAACTATTTCTTGTCAGGTTTTGGTATATTATCAAAAAAGAATATCAATGAATATCAAAGGCTACTAAAATTTTTCTCCCTTTCCCAAATATATATCTGTGTTAGGCCAACTTTCACATATATTTTAGTCAAAATAATGTAACAGATTAAATGCAAAAGCAGATATGAGAATTAGGCTGTTTGTTATCAAGCCAAAGAGACATTATGGAGATTTAAAAATGTGTAAAATAATGCCACTTTTCTCACTAATTTCTTTTTATTTTGAAAAAATAGTTATTTTTTAATAAAAATGTTAATGGGCTTGTTATTTTTAAAATGAATTAAAAATAAAATCTTTTTAAATTTCTCAGTTTTATTTTCTAACATGGTAAATATTGATAGCTATAATGCACATAAACATTCTTTGGAGGTCCTCAATAATTTTTAAAACTATAACGTGATTCTGAGGCCAAACATTTAAGAAATGTTGGAGTCGATCTCGCAGCTCACACTGAGCCTACCTTTCCAGTAACTGCCCCTCCCTCTCTCCATGGCTGTGCACAGATGGAAGGGTCGGGAGGGGAGACACTGAGAGGGTGTCTGACTCCAGCTGGCCTATGTAATTTTTGTTGTACCATTCAAGTGAGGCCAAAAGAGTACTGGTATCTCTCCAATGTCTGATCCCATAATACATGAAGCCAGGGACCATATAGGGTCCACTTTCCACCTAATGGAGGGAGGAAGAGCTGATTTTGTTTGCAGACTGAGAAGATGAAGCTGATACACAAAGAGAGGCAGAGAAAACAAATTCCCAGGGTTTCCCACAGACCTCCAATTGTTGCTTCCAGTTTGTGTCTGAGCACGGGCTTGGGTTCTATAAAGAGCCTGGTATCACAGTAATAAATAATATCTTTTCCCTTAGCTAGCCTGAGTGGGTGTTTCTTATTTGAAACCACATGAATCATTTATAGCTAATCAACTAGGACACATGTGATCCGTTATCAAACTGTAAAATTTCTGATGTGCCGCATATTTTAGGGTATGATTAGGCTAGAAATACAAAACCAAAGTTTCCTGAAAATGCAAAGATACTGTTTCTTCATTGAAGCTAAAAAGAAAAATTACCATAGGCTACACATGGATTAATTACTATCTTCAGAGAATTAGAACTCTGTCAAAAATTCTTACCACAAAATTAGGCTAAACAAAATTTAATCTTTCTGTGACTATTCAAAAGAATTTAGAATCTTTTAATGCTTCAGGGACATTACCATTTTATAAATTACACAAAAAATTCTCATTATTTCAGCTTTCTGGTAGTTTGGATTCAGAATAAATGGGAATTTACTGTAATACTTTGAATTATTAAGTTCTGGGGAGCTCAAAGTACTTCAAAAATACATGAATTATATCACTTATCTTTCTCAACAGTGGATGAAAATTTACAACTGGAAACAGCAATGGGTGGATTCAGGATACAAGGTTCTGTTTCTCAACATTCTAATGAATAATCCTTCTATTTGGCTATTTTGAACCGATACTGGCTTCCTTTTCTACTTCAAACTAGGATTTTTTTTTTCAGCTAAAAATGAAATAGGACTAAGGCCAGCAGCAAAGAATTTGGGCTACAAATTAATTTCATTATTAAGAACATAGTGATTTGATTATAGGTTTCAGCTCATAAATTTTCAGATGAACCTGGATCCTGTGTTTATTTTCACAAAAGAAAAAAACTCATAGTGGTAAAAAAAAAAAAAAAAAAAAAAGAGAGAGAGAATTAAATGTATCTACATATACTCCTGGCTTTCATGAGAACTAAAAATATACTTTAAAATGTACAGGAAAGAAAGAAAATAATTTTAAAAACCCTTTTCTCTATATTCAGCCTCAACCTCAGCATATTATAGTTTGACTTTCTATTTATGGATGATCTATGACCAACTGTAATATATTAAAATAAAAACAGCCCTCTTATCCCTCAAGCTCCCTTCTGAATATTCCTCTTCCTCAAAATGTAATTAGTTTCTTTCTGCTACTAAAAAATTTAATGTTCTCTGAAGGCAAATCTTATTTCTGTATTACCTGCTGTTTTGAAGTATCTATACCTTTCCTCCTGCCGGTGAGCATGGATAATCAAAAGTGAACTATAAGGAGAAATCTCCCATTTAAGAAACATCAATTTGTATGAAGTCTAAAAGATTAATCTAAAAGATTAATACGGAGCATGTGGTACATTCAATAGGAAAATGGCATTTAAATATTAATACTAGATAAATACACTCTTGCTGATATCTTTGATAATTTATAAGTCACACATCTAGAAGGAAGTAAATCATTTATTTTCTTGTATGCTGGTGCTCAGCAACATACAGCAACATGAAAAACAAGGCACCGTTTTCTACTCAGACCTGAGAAGGGGAAGTGAAAAATTTGGAACCAATTTCAACCTCATTTCCTTACAGCCTCGATTTGTGTCACATGCTTTATCCTAACTGGTGCTTTCCAAATTAAATGTATATTTTTCAAACCAATATCTTAAGTGGTAATGTTTCAACAGTCCAAATGTCGATTACCAAAACAAACATTTGTTTCCCTAGCAAGTGTTTTCACACAAAAGCATTTGATTCACATACTGCAGCAAACAAACATTTGCTTAGGCGGTTACGGCAGCCAAAAGTTCTTGCAGCAACATCTCACAGGCAGGCTGGCTCCCCTCCCCGGAGCAGGGCTTGCTGATGTCCGAGAATGCCTGTGAAGCCAGTTGTTGACCAAAGGAATCCTTTACAAGGCATTTAGGCTGTGAAGAGGCACAAGCATTTTCAAAACACATCTCTGAAGGAAATGTGCTTTTAATTATGATGCTTCCATTAGAAAAAGTCTTCATGTCTTCATAAAACTACATTTGCTAATATAAAGTCAGCCTTTGATGTAATCACAAAACCAAATTCTTATGAAAGTTCACAAAGGCATTTTTTTCACATAAAAACATTCCTACAGTTCAGGGATCATTATTTATGCACGAGCCCATGAGAGTTGATTACATAAATAGCTCTATTACTACATTAAAGTCTATTTCCTCTCTGAACAAGATGTGGATTTTATGTGTAAATATGTTTTTCTTAAGCGCGTTTCTACTTCAGTCAAGATGCAGCTTCTACATAAAAATGCTCTTGTTTTCCATATTATTTAAATGCTTTTGGAATGAATCAATATTTCTGAGAAAGTCATTTACTTAAATATATGTTCTTTAAGCATGGAGAAATTGATTTTTAACTTCTGTTCCAAAGACAGAGTTTCCTAGCAACCGAGTCAAGATTGATTCTTTGGCTAGTTCTAAACTGAGAATAGTTACCACCTTGCTTAAAAGCAAACTAAAAGGAATTCTTCTTAGATAAATAAGCAGGTGAATGAACGAATGAGAAAATACACAATATGCACACACCCAGAGTGTCACTCAGAGTGTATTTAATAGAACAGATGACTATTTTTAATTTTTTAAATTTATTTTTTGACCCATTCTCCTAGACCCTTTTTGGGGGGGCAACTGTCTACTTGTTCTCTGCATTTATGGGTCTGTTTCTGTTCTGTTTTTTTTTAGATTCCACATATAAGTGAAATCATATGCTATTTGTCTCTGTCTGACTTATTACACTTAGCACAATACCCTCTAGGCCCATCCATGTTGTCCCAAATGGCAAGATTTTGTTATTTCCTATTGCTGAGTAATAATCCTATATATTCCATATATGTAGAATTTCTCTACTCAATCACCTATTAATGGACATTTAGGTTGGTTCTATATCTTAGCTATTATAAATGATACTACAACAAACATAGAGTGCATATATCTTTTCAAATTAGTGTTTATGTTTTCTTCAGATAAATACCTGGAAATGGTATTGCTGGATTGTATGGAAGCTTTATTTTTAATTTTTTGAGGAATCTCCATACTGTTTTCCACAGTGGCTGCACCAGTCTGCATTCCCACCAGCAGTGCACAAGGGATCCATTTTCTCCACATCCTTACCAGCACTTATTTGTTGATTTTTTTATGGTGACCATTCTGACAGGTGTGAGATGGTATTTCATTGTGGTTTTGATTTGCATTTCCCTGATGATTAGTGATGTTGAGCATCTGTTTTGTATGTCTGTTGGCCATCTGTGTGTCCTCTTTGGAGGAATACCTATTCAGGTAATCTGCCCATTTTTTAATTGCGTTATTTGTTTTTTCTGGTGTTAAGCTATGTGAGTTCCCTATGTATTTTGGATATTAACCTCTCATCAGATGTATCATTTGCAAACATTTTCTCTCATTCAGTAGGTTGTTCTTTCTTTTTCTTGATGATTTCCTTTGCTGTGCAAAACCTTTTTAGTTTGATGTAATCCCGTTTATTTTTGCTTTTGTTGCCCTTGCCCAAGGAGACACATCCAAAAAGATATTTGTATTTGTAAGACTGATGTCAAAATGTTACTGCCAATGTTTTCTTTTAGAGGTTTTATGGTTGCAGGTCTTACATTTAATTTTTATTTATTTATTTATTTTTTACAGAGACAGAGAGTGAGTCAGAAAGAGGGATAGACAGGGACAGACAGACAGGAACGGAGAGAGATGAGAAGCATCAATCATTAGTTTTTCATTGTGCGTTGCAACACCTTAGTTGTTCATTGATTGCTTTCTCATATGTGCCTTGACCATGGGCCTTCAGCAGACCGAGTAACCCCTTGCTGGAGCCAGCAACCTTGGGTTCAAGCTAGTGGGCTTTTCCTCAAACCAGATGAGCCCGCACTCAAGCTGGCGACCTTGGGGTCTTGAACCCGGGTCCTCTGCATCCCAGTCCGATGCTCTATCCACTGCACCACCGCCTGGTCAGGCTGGTCTTACATTTAAGTCTTTAATCCATTTGGAGTTTATTGTTGTAAGAAGTGGCCCAATTTCATTTTTTTACATGTATCTGGAATATATGACAATTTGACCCTCTAGCTAATGAACTTGTACAAAAAATTTGCTGGCCACTTTCCCTGGGGACGTTGATGGGATGGTGCAAGATGATACAGAGAGCAGGCACACAACCATAATCATTGTAGTAACAACTGATTTAGTATGTATTACGGGTGAGTGCATACAGGTAAAATAACTGGAAACATAGGTAAAAATGACAAATTAAGGCACAAACCAGGTCTGTCTGATATTCAAACCTTGTACACTATAATGCTTTTACATGAAGAGCTCACAGTCTTTCTCATCTTCAAGGAACTTTCAATCTCATTGCAAAGAAAACACACCCAAAAGAACCAAGGAGTCATCCGAGACAGTAGATGTTTGAGGGTCGGCAGAAGTAAAGTAACAAAAGCTTGAATTTATTGAGCCATTACTTGGTGTTGTGCTGTGAGAAAGACTTGTCCTCATGAAGGAGACGGAGCTTGGGTTTAGCCTTGAAACAGGTGGGGAGAGACAGAAACTAGTAGGGAGGGTCCTTCAGTAACATGAAATAGCACGAAGAAAGGCATGGGGGGAGCGGTGCTATTTGGGACCTGTCAGGCTTGGGGTGACAGGTGGGTGTGGGGGAGGAGCACTGAATGGGTATGTGGGCCAAGAGTATGCAGGGTCCTGCAAACCAGGCTAAAATGCAGAAACTTTTTTTTTAAGCTAGCAAGACACACACACACACACACACACACACATACACACACACACATGAACAGGAAGGGAAAGAGAAGTATCCATTCTTTGTGTGGCACCTTAGTTGTTCATTGATTGCTTTCTCATATGTTCCTTTACTGGGGAGCTTCAGCCAAGCCAGTGACCCCTTTGCTCAAGCCAGTGACCTTCGGGCTCAAGATAGCAACCGTGTGGGTTCATGTCTATGACCGCATGCTCAAGCCAGCAACCTTGCACTCAAACTGGTGAGGTCATGCTCAAGCCAGTGACCTCGGGGTTTTGAACTTGGGTCCTCTGCATCCCAGGCTGATGCTCTTATCAACCACACCACTGCCTGGTCAGGGAAGAAATGCAGAAACTTGACCCAGGAGGGAAATATGGACTCATTTTACGTTCTTGGACATTGGAGATGTGATCATTTCTCCTTATAATTACTAGGACAAAGAGAATATGCATTTTCTGTTGAAATAGCTACTACTTATGTTCTCTCCAAAGGCTTGTCATTTACACACCACTAATATGCCAATGGGATCTTAAGAGTTTTCCAGCTGCTATATTTTCAAATGTCTTAATATTTTTCTTTAAAATGTTATCCCATATTTTAAAATTTGCCTATGTTTGGCTTCTGGTGGAAGTGGGCATCTATTTCTATGTTTATTGGCTATTTGCATATATGTTTCTGTGAACTCATGTTTTTATTTCTTTCTTTTCTTATTCTAATGAATTGTCTGGGGTTTTTGTTGATTTATAGAGTCTCTTTATATATTCTGGTTTCTGTGTCTTTGTTTATTATATATTTGCAACATTTTCTTAGAGTATTGTTTTTCTTCCAACTTACTGAATATGTAGCTAAAGGTAAAAATCTGTTTTAAAATATATAGACACTGGGTTTTATATGCCTAAAAGGAAATGCCAACATTATAAAAATATTCCAATATTTTCTCCTAAAACTTAAATTCTGGATACATTTACATTCTTATACATTTGATCCATCTGGATTATAATTTGGTTTCAGTGTGAAATAGAAATTTATTTTCATTTTTGCTACTGATTATAAATGCCTAATTATCATATGTTAATTTTGTATATATGGATATGATTCTGATCTTTATTCTGTTTCCTTAATCTATGATGAAACAACACTATGTTGGTTTAATTACTATTATTTTTTAAAGATGTCCTGATAGAGCATAGATAAGGTCACAGGCTTTGTAGCCCGTGGACACTTGACCACTTACTAGCACATAGACAAGATGCTTAATCTCTTTTCTTCAGTTTCCCCATCTTTAAAACAAGGATAATGACAAAGTTATTTTAAGGATTTCATGAACTTCTGCATATAAAGTACTTAAAACAATGCCTGACACATAGTAAGCATTTATAAAGGTGTTGGCTGTTATTATTTGTCATAATTATTTTCCAGTTTTTTCTTTCTTTCCTATGCCTCCTCTGGATGATTTTTTTTGTGAAAAGAATATCAAAAGACAAATTCCCTTTCTGTGAGAAAGTCTGATGTCAGCTGTTAAGCTCATTCATTTTTCCACCTGGCACATAATAAGTGCTCCATAAATGGCAGTTGTTGTTATAGTCATATTTATTATTTGGGGAAAAATAGCAATGGTGCAAAGTTAATACATTTCTTCAGATATTTTATATTTCCTCAGCTCAGAGTGGAATCTCATTGAGAAGGGAAGGAGAGAAAGCCGAGGGCTGAGGGGTTGGCGGTAGGGTGCAGAAGGAGCGGTTTCTCTTAAATTCCTTTGGGAAGTTCTGTAAGTCAGTCTCTCTCTCTTGCCCCTCGGAGCATCCTCCTGTAGCCCTTGACATATTAAAGAGCTTAGGTGGGAATTAGACAAAGCTACCCCTTCCTCCCTGGAAGGGATGTTGCTCCTCAGAGATCTGGGGGAGATGCTGCCCCCAGACACTGCGCTTGGGGATTGGAACAGGCTTCTGCATAGAGATAATCAGTTATTTATCTAAAGCAGGAGTCACAGCCTGAAGTGCCCACAGGTGCCAGCCGACAGCACAAATCAGTGGGAGTCAAACTTTTTGCTCATAAACCTCCTAAATTTTTTTGGGGGGGAAACCCTGTATTCCTTTTCAGATTTTAGGTAACCATCTAAATTTTTAAATCATAAACTTAATAATTATTTTTTACAAAATAATTTAGTGGTGTACTGTAAATGGTGACATTTTAAAAGAAAAAATTTACATCACTCCAATAGAATTTACACCCTATAGCAAGCAATTTGATAACCACCATCAACCATAAAAACTAATACACAGACAAGTTCTTATTGACAAACAGAAAGTTTACTTTCCTTGAGCTCACATTTTAATTCTTCTTCCCCCTCAAAATTGTATTCAAATATAATAAAATGTGTTTTATTCATCACACTTAAAGGTGTTTTTTATCATACTTGTGTTCTTTTTTACAACATAAATAAAAATACAAATTGAAAGTTTATTTCCTGTGACCATAAGGCCATAGGTATTAACATTTTTATCTTCTGGAAATATTGATTAAAACAACCTCAAAATACTTGTAAATTTTTTATGAGTAATTATTAAACATAAAGTTAAAATTTTACTTAAAATGCATACCTATACAAGGTAGGAACGATTTTATTTTTTCCAATTAGTTCTTATATGCATGGATGAATATTACTTGATGCTAGAATGAGATAGGTTTAAGCACTGAATCTGTTCCTATGTTTGAGGTTTTCAATATAAAGGCTGAGAAACTGATTTATTTATTTATTTATTTTTAAATAAATTTTTATTAATGTTAATGGGATGACATTAATAAATCAGGGTACATATATTCAAAGAAAACATGTCTAGGTTATCTTGTCATTAAATTATGTTGCATACCCCTCGCCCATAGTCAGATTGTCCTCCGTCACCCTCTATCTAGTTCTCTGTGCCCCTCCCCCTCCCCCTAACTCTCTCCCTCCCTCCCTCCTATGTCCTCCCTCCCCCCACCCCTGGTAACCACCACACTCTTGTCCATGTCTCTTAGTCTCGTTTTTATGTTCCACCAATGTATGGAATCATGTAGTTCTTGTTTTTTTCTGATTTACTTATTTCACTCCGTATAATGTTATCAAGATCCCATCATTTTGCTGTAAATGATCTGATGTCATCATTTCTTATGGCTGAGTAGTATTCCATAGTGTATATGTGCCACATCTTCTTTATCCAGTCTTCTATTGAAGGGCTTTTTGGTTGTTTCCATGTCTTGGCCACTGTGAACAGTGCTGCAATGAACATGGGGCTGCATGTGTCTTTACGTATCAATGGAGAAACTGATTTATAAAACAAGTAAATGGGAATGGAAACTTTTTCTAAACAGCAATAACAACAACATTTCAAATTATTTTATTGTGACCCAGAAAGTTGTATCACCCCAAGGCAATCCACTATAGAAGACTTGAGATGGGTAAGAGGTGAGCATTTCTTCTGCATGGCAGGTGGGGTGCTCTGGAGGCAGATGCTGAAACGCACATGGGGGGCCAGATGTTTATCAGGATCGACACCTTAGGAAGAAGGAAGAAGGAGCGAGCCTGGACAGAGGAGAAGTTGGTGAAGCCTTGGCCAACCCAGGAGGCAGCTCTGAAGTGAATACTGCCCAGTAGAGTTGTCTTGGTGACCGGTTGAGATGGCAAGCCCTTCTACCCCACAGACTCTGTTACAAGATGGGAGGCTGTCCTGGGAAGGGTGTGGCCTCAGTCAAGGTGGCCCTTCACAGTGAGGCAGACCCTAAAGCAGCTTTCCGGACAGGGACAATGAATTAGTGTTCTAGGACTGCCATTACCAATAACCACAAACTTGGTGACTTAAAATAACAAAAATTATTCTCTCACAGTTCTGGAGGTAAAAAGTCCAAAATCAAGGTGTCCTCAGAGTTGGTTCGTCTGGAGGCTCTTCGGGAGGGTCTTTCCATGCATCTCTCCCAGTGTCTACTGGCTCCTCTCAGTGCTCCTGGCTGCTGCCTGGCTTGTAGACATGTCTCCACCCCTGTCTTTGCCTGGCCTTCCCCTCTATGTCTCTGAAGCTGTCTTCTACTTGTCAGTCTCTAATTAGCACCCTTGTGATTGAATTTAAGATCCACTGTCACCTAGGATGATTTCATCCCAAGAGCCTTACCTTAATTATATCTACAAAGACCTTTATTCCATAGAAGGTGACATTCTGAGGTTCCAGATGGCTATATCTTTTGGAGGTCATTATACAACCCATGACAGACAGCAAGTTCTTTGTTGTAGAGATAGCTGGGCAATATATCTTCATATCTACCACATTTTGTAAGGTTCAAAACAGGTGGTTATAAAGGAGAGTGAGAAAAAGAGGATGAACTTGAGGCTCAGAAGGCAAGCAGGTTGCCATGCAGATCAGCTTTAGAAATGACAACATATTGAGTGTCTGGAACTTGATGCTCTTTGGAAAGTCTTTGTGTTCCCCCAAGGTGACAGGTAGCCCAGTTTGAGGACTTTGTTCAAGCTGATTATTTCCTCAAATGGCTAGATCTCCAATTATTTAAGAGAATGACAAATTCACACTTTAAGTGAGAGCTTCATACTTTTCAATGTTGTCAACTAATTCAAAACAAACAAACCGTAGACCAGGGGCCCCCAAACTACAGCCCGCGGGCCACATGCGGCCCCCTGAGGCCATTTATCCGGCCCCCGCCGCACTTCTGGAAAGGGCACCTCTTTCATTGGTGGTCAGTGAGAGGAGCATAGTTCCCATTGAAATACTGGTCAGTTGGTTGATTTAAATTTACTTGTTCTTTATTTTAAATATTGTATTTGTTCCCGTTTTGTTTTTTTTTACTTTAAAATAAGATATGTGCAGTGTGCATAGGGATTTGTTCATAGTTTTTTTTATAGTCTGGCCCTCCAATGGTCTGAGGGACAGTGAACTGGCCCCCTGTGTAAAAAGTTTGGGGACCCCTGTTGTAGACCCAAGGGAAAAAAATGTTTGTGAGCTGAATATATCCACTGTGATAACCTGTGTACTACGTGTCTGTTCCTACTCCTACCACAGAAAGTAGGAGAAATACCAGTGCATCTTCCTTTGATGGCCATGAATTTACCTTCTCACCTGGAGAGCTGTATCAATCAGGGTACCCCAGAAACATAAAACCAATAAGATATGTCTGTATGTATATACATGTATGTATGTGTATGTATACACACACACACACACACACACATACACATAAAAAGATTTATTTTAAGCAATTGACTCTTATGACTGTGAGCGCTGGCAAGTTTAAAATTCATAAGGCAGTCCGGCAAGGTGGAAACCCAGGCAGGATTTGATGCAGCTGCAGTCTTGAGGTATAATTTTTTCTTTCCCAGTAAACCTCAGTTTTTGCTTTTAAGAATTTGCAATGAGTTATGCAAGGCTTGCCCATATTATTGAGGGTAATCTTCTTTAGTTAAAATTTACTGAATATATAAATGTTAATCGTATCTGCAAAATAATTTTCACAGCAATACCTGGATTAGTGTTTATTTAATTTTTATTTATTTATTTTTCTATTTTTCTGAAGTGAGAAGCAGGGAGGCAGAGAGGCAGACTCCTGCATGTGCCCGACCAGGATCCACCCAGCATGCCCACCAGGTAGCGATGCTCTGCCCATCTGAGGCGTCACTCTGTTGCGACTGGAGCCATTCTAGTACCTGAGGCGGCGCCCATGGAACCGTCCTCAGCGCCTAGGCCAACTCTGCTCCAATGGAGCTTTGGCTGCAGGAGGGGAAGAGAGAGACAGAGAGGAAGGAGAGGGGGAGGGGTGGAGAAGCAGATGGGCGCTTCTCCTGTGTGCCCTGGCTGGAATCAAACCCGGGACTTCCACACGTGGGGTCGATGCTCTACCACTGAGCCAGCCAGCCTGGGCTGGATTAGTGTTTAATTAAGTAACTGGGTAATATAGTTTCTTCAAGCCTACAAATATAAGTAACTGTAACAGGAACCATTACTTCCCATGTTGAATTGAAGAACCTGAGAAGTGAAAGGGACTGTACAGGTTACCTGTCTCAATAGCACCTCATGGTACAGAGGAGGAAAGTGAGGCCTAGGAGGGTGAAGTGACTTGTCCAAGGTCACACAGCTGTCTGAGGAAAGAAAAACTCAAAGCAATGTTCTGCCTTCTGAGTAATTTTCCCACTATTTTCCTGCACATGACTCAATATTGCAAGACCAAAATTGTAGCATTTAAGAGCACAGAAGATTGTTCAGAGGTTATATGAGCCAAGCCTCTCATTTTGTAATGAAGTCTAGAGACATTAGCCACAAGAATTTTGATTTTTATTGAAGGGCATTTCAATCACACTTTGTAGCCTTTCATACAAGGCAGAAATGACTATCCTCAAAGTAAACTTATCTCTGTTATTTTTTTCTTCAAAAACATCCTTTCTAATAAGAGGCAGTTTTTTTTATCATTGACTTCCCATAAAAGATTCATGGTCAACAAAACAAAACAGCTCTGGCCGGTTAGCTCAGTGGTAGAGTGTCGGCCCTGTGTGTGTGGAAGTCCTGGGTTTGATTCCCAGCCAGGGCACATAAGAAAAGCACTCATCTGCTTCTCCACCCTTCCCCCTCTCCTATTTCTCTGTCTCTCTCTTCCCCTCCCACAGCCAAGGCTCCACTGGAGCAAAGTTGGCTCAGGTGCTGAGGATGGCTCCATGGCCTCTGCCTCAGATGGTAGAATTAGGATGAGTCTGATTGCAGTGGAGCAACACCCCAGATGGCCGAGAATTGTCCCCTGGTGGGCATGCCGGGTGGATCCTATTTGGGCACATGTGGGAGTCTGTCTAACTGCCTCCCCACTTCTAACTTCAGAAAAATATTTTAAAAACCCCAAAAAACAAAACAAACAAATACTACTCCAGTCTTATTAATTGAAAGTTGGATTTTTTGGATGCCAATCAATATTTTTCCTGAAATTTTTGTAGCTCTTCACTGGATATATTTCTAGAGCAACAAGTCCAAGAATTCAGCGTTTTCTTATAGATGAACTGTTGAATCACCCCTCTTACGATGGACCAGTTATTCTAGCAAACCATAGGAGTGGCCTCATTTTATTAGCTCATAACAAAGTAATTTCTAACTCTAATCAATTTTGTGTCACATGACATTTATTGCTCTGGCTGAATCCAAGATCATGAGTCACATTTCTGAATCACCTCTAAAGGGGATCAAAGTATGCCACCTTGGTATAAGCATTATTTTGAGCTGAGGGCAATTGGGAAATGGTAGACACAAGAGGAACTCTCAGCCCTCCGCAATCTGCCGAAGAGCAGGGCATAAATTTTCCTTTGTGAAGGTTTTCCCCTCCACTCTCCCATTCCAGGACGGGGAGAGCAGCCCTTATCACTGGAGACAGAGAGCCCCGAAGGGTCTACATAAACGAACCTTACTAAATAACCCTTATCTACATTAGTTTATTTCATATATTTACCTTCCCATAATTTACCACTCCTAGGAGCCCAAACCTTTCTTTCCTTTGTTTCGTCTCTTCTCCACATCTATTGCTTTTTGGTAAAGTGGTATATAAGCTTCCAAGTTTAACTTGGGTATTCACTTCTTTTCTGTGAGGCCCCCATGAACATAAAATTAAAATTTAATATGTATCAAGTTTCTCCTGTTAATCTATCCTTTGTTAGTTTAATTTACAGGTCCCTGTTACTGAACCTAAGAGGGTGAAGAAAAAGTGCTTCACCTCCCTACATCTTCTCCCATCATATACTCCAACTCACCCGCTTCTGGACACACACCCGAAAGAACGACTTCTTCAATTACATTTCCCAGTTTTTCAAATGCATTTATTATTCAGCCTAACATGCACATTTACAATCCCAACATGTTTAGAGATAGTCAAGGGCAAATTAGGGTGCCGAAGGGAAGCTAGTGTAAGGCGCTGTCGGAAGCGAAGGTCGGGTTGTTTCTGATTTTGGAAGCCTGTGAGAGGGAGATGATATCCTCATGTGTGTCTGGGATAAACTGCACCTCAATGTGTACTGCGGTGCAAGCCCTCCTTTCCCAACGGCTCCCATGATGGTGCTCTGGCTTTCATGTCCAGCAGAGTCTTGATATAGTTCATATATTTTGCTTATTATTTTAAGAAGGTTTGAAATCAGAGATTTTGTTTGAGAGAGTGGCAAAAAAATATGTATTTATAGTGCTCAGGTGAAGGAAATGAAAATTCCTAAAACCACATTAATTTCCTCTACTCACTGCACTTTCCTGCCCCTAATTTAGGAAGAAAGGAAGAAAGAAAGAAAGAAAGAAAGAAAGAAAGAAAGAAAGAAAGAAAGAAAGAAAGAAAGAAAGAAAGAAAGAAGAAAGAAAGAAAGAAAGAAGGAGGGAGGGAGGGAGGGAGGGAGGGAGGGAGGGAGGGAAGGAAGGAAGGAAGGAAGGAAGGAAGGAAGGAAGGAAGGAAGGAAGGAAGGAAGGAAGGAAGGAAGGAAGGAAGGAAGGAAGGAAAAGAAAAGAAAGAAGGAGGGGGAGGAAGGAAGGAAGGAAGGAAGGAAGGAAGGAAGGAAGGAAGGAAGGAAGGAAGGAAGGAAGAAAAGAAAGAAGGAGGGGGGAGGGAGGGAGGGAGGAAGGAAGGAAAAGAAAGAAAGCAGAGGAATGAATTAAAATGAATTTAATTTTACAATAGCCTGGAGTTCACTGTTTCCCTCGGCAGCAAGATGGTGGTGGGGTGGGCAAGTCTCTGGATAACACGTCCTCTGAAATAACAGTGAAGGAAAAATAGTCCAGCAACTTCTATTTATTGTCATAGCCAAAGTCACAATTCTCTCTCCACAGAATTGAGGCCTAGACTCCTGAAATCAAATTTAATAACACCAAATTCTTTATTTTCCAAAATCAACAGGTTTGGGAACTGGCCAGTGAAATTTTCCAGTCCAGTTAGCCATAGTGGGGAGTTTACATTGTTACATGATTGCAATGAAGGTTAGTAATGAGCAGCACAACAGAAAATTAATAAAAGCTCAGTGTAGCCCGACCCATTCAAGTAATTGTCAATTAAGGCTACAATCAATACCGAGGTAATAGCTCATGAACAAGGATAGTTGGGTATTTACTTCATTAACATTGCAAATCAATGTTGACCATTTACGAGTAAGTGCAGAGAAATGAGCTCATATATTGGAGGTAATCATAGCTGGGGAGTTTTCTAGCTAGAAGAAAACTTAGGGATCAGAGTCTGCAAATAGACAAATGTCAGCAGATGGCCCTATCTGACTAATAGAGTGTTCTGGATCCGAAAAGAAAAAACATCCTTTGTTCTAACCTTTGATGCTGAAATCCTTTGAAAGGATATTAGTTTCTTTTCTAATACTTGAGGCACTGATCACATTGCATTTATGTCTGCGTCTTATTCACCTTGTATCCCCCATAGATAATTGTCTTCTGCATTTAAAAAATGGCTATAAATAGCCTGACCAGGTGGTGGCGCAGTGGATAGAGCATCAGACTGGGATGCAGAGATCCCAGGTTCAAGACCCCTGAGGTCGCTAGCTTGAGCACGGGCTCATCTGGTTTGAGCAAAAAAAAAAAAAAAAAAAGCCAACCAGCTTGAACCCAAGGTCCCTGGCTCCAGCAAGGGGTTACTCGGTCTGCTGAAGGCCCATGGTCAAGGCACATATGAGAAAGTAATCAATGAACAACTAAGGTGTTGCAATGCGCAATGAAAAAAAAAAACCTAATGATTGATGCTTCTCATCTCTCTCTGTTCCTGTCTGTCTGTCCCTGTCTATCCCTATCTCTGACTCACTCTCTGTCTCTGTAAAAAATAAATACATACATAAATAAATAAATAAATAAATAAATAAATAAATAAATAAAAATGGCTATAAATATATGTCTTCTATAGTCCGTTGTAGCACTAGGCAGCCCTCCTTGGGCTACGTCTGTTCACTCAACAGGTGAACCTACAGGAAACATTTGCTTAGAGAGTAATTAGGATCAGCATTGGTTTACCATGCTTTGTCCCAGTTTATCTCTTCCACGGTCCCCTACAATAGCACCCAAAACAAATATGTACGGAGTTTGAAATCAGATTTTTTTTTTTTTTTGAGAGAAAGAGAGAGGGCTGGGGGGGAGAGAAATAGAGAGAAGGATTAACTCGTTCCACGGAGTTCATTTAGTTGTGCACTCACTGGCTGCTTCTCACGTGTGCTCTGACTGGGGATCAAACCTGCGACCTCAGGGGTGGAGACAGTGTTCTTGGGGTCAGCTGGCCATCTGAGATCAAGCCAATGACCTCGGGATTTGCGACTGTGATTGAGCTGGCTACCTTGGGCTAGAGCCAGAAACCTCAGTGCTCTGGGACAATACTCTATCCATGGGGCCACCGGCCAGAGCCAGAATGTATTGTTAAGCCTGAAATAATTAATAAATTCTATGGCTAATGGAAGGAACCTGATCAAATAAAAAGTTCCTCAAACAGTGTATGGTATTTGACTTTCCAATGTAAGTTGAAAACAGTTCAAATCCAGCACCAGAATCACGCTATTATTATATTCCACCTCCTTTTATTGTCATCCAAAGAATTTGGTACTTCCTTGGCCTTACTGTCTGAGAATTTATGGGTATCTTTCTTGCCTCATACCCCCACCAGCATGTCCAGCCTGTGGCACTGATGTTTCTCCCAGTACCTCGTTTACATGTGAGTGCTCACAGAAGCTAGGTGTTGGTAATGCTATCTGAAAAAGAGGGACATGGTGGCAGGTCTAGGGTCACAGGGTGAGTGACAAGACTGGGTCAGAAGTCTAGGAGGAGATTCTGATGCCAATCTTGTAGATTTGAGCCTCACCAACCTTCCATAACCCTCTTTGGTGTCTGAGGCATTTTATGAAGCACATGTGTTTAGACCATTTCCACTTGGGGCTCATGGAAAAGCAGATATCTGGGTAAAGAAGAAATAGCTGGTAAGCCCATGGAAGCAGCTGTACTCTTGGGCCTCAATCTAAGAGTATCCCTTTCGTAGAAAGGTAAAGGACGGAAAGCCTTGAGTGAGGAAATGAATAATTGGGGGCTCTGCTGCTTGTCTCAGCACAGTGCTAGGTACTCCATCTCAGCTGGGAGTTGGGACATAAGATTTCGGAGCGACTTTGTGTGGTTTTGAACTTAACCTTCATCAAGCCAAAATTCCAGCCCCTGAAAGCCATGCCAGGATTCAACAAGACAGTGCACTTGACAAAAAATAAAACACTCTCTTCTCAAGTGCTTGGTGTCTTCTCAAGTGCTTGACATCATCAGAGCATAGCACAGGTCATGCCTGTGCACACTGATCGGGGATAGAGAACTCAGTGAATTTAAACCATGCTTACAATCATTCAAAAATAACAATATTCTTAAAAAAATTTTTTATTTATTAAAATTTTAATGTATTGTGTTAACATGGGTTCAAGTGTCTCATTCAATATAACACCCTTCAAATAACAATACTTTTAAAAGAGATGTTACTTTTCTGTTTTGAATTCATCATGATTTTCTTGTCCAAACCAAGTTTTCTCCTTCGGGAAGAAGCACTGTTAAGCCTGTATGTAACGCGATAGCAGTGGAAGCGTCTGCCCTTGCCAACTTCGGGGGAGCTGTAAATTAGGACACACACAGGCAAAGGAAACCATTTCCCTGCCTGTCACCTCGTTTGTCAGCCATCAGTCAGAAGCATGTCTCTATAGCCCCGGAAATAGACGGCCGTGATGGAGCTTCGTGTAGGCTCTACTAACTGCACATTTTGTCAGCTTGTCTGCCAGGAGATGTTGTCTTCAGAGTTGAAATATGAAGTGTTTACAATAGCACTTCCTGAAGATTCCTCCTGCACAAATCCCTCCTCTGTGGAGGCCTCCCTCCCATCATTCCTTTCGTTCCAGGAGGGGAGAAGGTTGCTCCACACGGGCAGTATGGGGACCGTATCTCCGGCATTTGGAATTACTCTTTTCCAAAGATGTGCAAATGTGTGCCTGAGCCTGGCCCACCAGCTGCAGACACTGAGGTCCCAGCCAATTCCATCTTCTACTGCTCCTCAACCTCCATCTCGGTCCTTTTACTGTTCCACACTGTGGTCCCCAGCAGGCTGTGGACCAGAACTGTGCCTTCTCCTCCCTGGACCTTGATGGGGTTACGCTCAGTTATGCCTGGATAATGCTTCCAGGGGTGTTTCAAGAAGTAGCCATTTGAAACTCACACACATTTTGTTTTAGGGATGTAGTTATATACACTGCTCACAAAATTAGGGGAGATTTTATAGCTTCATATTTATTTTGAAATATCCCCTAATTTTTGTGAGAAGTATACAATCTCACAGAAAATTTCTTTGTGTGTGTGTGTGTGTGTGTGTGTGTGTGTGTGTGTGTGTGATAGAGACAGAGAGACAGAGAGAGAGACAGACAGACAGGAAGTGAGAGAGATGAGAAGCATCAAGTCTTTGTTTTCGGCACCTTAGTTGTTCATTGATTGCTTTCTCATATGTGCCTTGACTGGGGGGCCGCAGCAGAGCAAGTGAACCCTTGCTCAAGCCAGTGACCTTGGGCTCAAGTCAGTAACCTTGGGGTCATATCTATGATCCCATGCTCAAGTTAGCAACCCCACACTCAAGCTGGTGAGCCCACGCTCAAACCAGATGAGCCCATGCTGAAGACAGTGACCTCAAAGTTTTGAACCTTGGTCCTCTGAGTCCCAGTTCAATTCTCTAGCCACTGCACCACCGCATGGTCAGACACAGAAAACTCTCTTTATGAAGACCCAGGAAAAATGTCTTAGACTCAATATAAGAAAGAGGTAGGCTTTTCCTAAGCCACTGGATTTTTCTTATTGTTCTTAATTTTGTTTTTGTGAATCTAGCAATTGACCTTTGCTCATTTCGCCAGCTGCTAGAAGACTTTGTAATCAGCTCTATTCAAAACTACTCATTAAGGATTTTTAACAACTCGCTTCAACCCTAATTCTATCTTATTTTTCTACTTTCACATTCCCTTCCTCTGATTTCCTCATTTATACAGTATTTGTGTTTTAATGACATATGTAATAGCTCTGTGCACAATTTCAAAACTTTCTGGAATTTGATTGAATTTAAATACTTAAAAAGCAGATCTATTCTGAAACTTACTGAGCACCTATTTTATGCCAGGTACTGAAGCGTTTGTAATATATACACAGACAAATCATGTTATATGGGGAAAGCACAATAGCCAACTGAATATTTGGATGTTTGGTTGTTTAGTTTAATCTAAATTTTATAAATATATGACTGCCAATAAATCATACACACAGAGGTATATGTATGTGTGTGTATGTACATATATATATTTAAATTTTTTATTTATTGATTGATTATAGAGAGAGAGGAGGGAGGAGAGAGAGAGAAGCATTAGTTTATTGTTCCACTTAGCTGTGGTTTCATTGGTTACTTTTTATATGTGCCCTAACTAGTGTTGAAACCTGCAACCTTGGCGTATTGGGACAATGCTCTAATTAACCAATTGAGATCCGACCAGGGCCACATATATATATTTTTAGTAACCCAAAATATTAATATGTTAACTTTGGTTAACAACTCTGGATAGTAAAATTATGACTGCTTTTAATTTTATTTTTCATATTTTTATGCATTTTTGACAGTGACTGTACTTTTTTTTAGAACGGTATTTGAAAATGCCACTTTCCTATTTAAGGGTAGAGAGGATGGGAGAATTGCCAGAAAAATACATGATTCCCAGTTAGATTTGAATTTGAATTTCAGATAACCACCTTTTTTTTTTTTTTTTTTTTTTTTTTTTTTTTAGTGTAAGTACATCCCCATTATCACATAGGACATACTCGTGCTAAAATGTATTCATTGTTTACCTGAAAGTCAAACATAACCAGATGTTCTGTGTTTTTATTTGCTATATCTGGCTTCTCTAGGAGGTAGGGACAGCTCAGTAGAATCACCTGGGGAGGTATTTTAAAACTTGTCCTCTGTTCCTACCCTGAGCCAGATCCTGATGTGTCTACCCACCTACCTGCTAGCGTTCAGAACCTGAAGTCTCCTTCCAAGGTGCTCCTGGAAGCCGGGGCGTGAGGGAGGCATTGCAGTGAGGTTCTGTCAGTGGGCTGCTGTGGTGGACAAGGCTCCAAGGGCCTTTCAGGCATGTGTCTCCTGTTCTGCCTGGTGGAGCTCACTACATTCCACACTGCAAGGACAATGCTTTTGGAAGCTGCTGGACCCTCCAGACTGGACTCTGATTGGGCTGTTTTCTTAATTTTAGTCCCCAAGGAAGTACTGGGGAGCCCTTGCACCCTGGAAGGTCTACTTTGCAGAAAAAGGCAAGCTGCTTGGTGAGGAAGCACTTGAGGCAGCTGGGCATCTCTGGCTTTGAAGATACTCCTCTGATCTCTGGATCATCCACAGGTCTGGGCGTTGGGAAGGAGGGCAGGCTACGTTCCCAGAGCACAGCCATCTGGCATGCCATCCATTAAAGGTCAGAAAGCCAAATGAATTGCCTCAACCTCTCTGAGACCGTCTCCTTCAGCCTCACCACCATGGCCATGGGAAAATGCTTTCCTACCAGAAGTTCCAATGAGAACCGCCCTCTCTCAGGAAAGAAGTCTCTGGGACCCAAGGCCAGTGGCCATGCACCGGCTTGGTACCTCTGGAGAACTGAGGTATCCTCAGCATTGGCCTTTTGGGAAATCATGGCTAAATACCTGAAATAACCCCACATGGCAACTACTCATGTAATAATACTGGAGATGAAAACAGCTAAACATTAGCCTGGATTTGTAAACACAAACTTCAGAAAAGTGATAATTAATGAGTTGTGGGGCAAAGAGCAATAGAAGAGGAATAGCTGGCTTTTGAACAAAGCTCCCGAATCCTCTAGGCCTCAGTTTCATCATCTGCAAAATGGATATATTAAACAGGATGATAGAAAATGCCTTCTAATTTTAATGTTTCCAAATCTTAATTTTGGGATCGATTGGGGGTCAGTTTCTGAACCAGGGAAGCAGACCGATGTCTCAGATAATCAACTTCATTTACTGAGTACTGGAGGAGAGGAGATGTGACTATTCCTCAGGTGTTTACCTGGTTCTAGCCATTGTGCATGCCTTATCTCATTTCTATGCTTTATTACAGCTATTAGAGGTCAGTATTGTTATTTTCATTTTATTTCCAGAAAAATGGAGCCATAGAGAGGTTACGTGACTTCAACTCACACAACCAGCAAATGCACAGCCAGGATTTGAACCAACGCTGTCTTCTGCTGAACCTGGCGCCTTGTCCAGCCCTCCATTTAGACTTTCCCTGGCCACCAGTGTTGCTGAGAAAAAGCCGAAGTTACCTGTTCCTGAACTCTTACCAGCACCAGAAGAGACAGAGATGGGGCAGAGAGAGGTCCATCCAGATAGAGCTACTTCCCTTTATACTGTCATTTATCTACAAACTCTGTAAATAAGGAATTACGTACAACCAACTTGCACTCACCAAGAATAGATCCTGGGGGTATCTTCAAGGGCCCCTGTGCTTCAAAATTCTTCTTATACTTCTTGTCGGATCCTTAAACTACCTTGAACACCATTCCAAAACTTTTCATTACTTAAAAAATAAATGTGTTAAATACGCTAACCTTGTTCTCCCCCTCCCTCACTGAGAGGAGAAAAATAGAAACTGCATTTCAGTCACAAACAAGTTTAACCATTTCTTATGAATAGGTTTGGACAGGACAAGTAGGGGGAGAGATAAGTGGAGTTTTTGTCTAAATGAAGGCAGTGAGAGAAAAAAGGAGAGGCTAGAAAAGAAGGAATCAGAAAGTCAGACCGATTTCAGAGATATTCAAGCAAACTTTCTTGAATACAGTGATCAATCAAATGAGTTATTTGGCTCCTATGGGCCCTGATCTTTTCAGCTTCAAAGGGCTAGTCACAAGAAACATATCAAGTAAAGAGATTGGAAACAGCCATTGCAAAGAATTTGATTAGGCAGAAATAGAAAAGTCTGTTTATATGAATAGCTGCCATTTAAACTATGTCAGCCACTTCTGTTGGAGAAAGCAGATCACTTTGTAGTAAATTAAGGGGGCCTTTTTTGTTAGGAAAATGTAAGACCAGAAGGTCTCACCACCTTGAGCTCTTTTTTGGATGGTGCCATAAGTTGAGTTTTCCAAGAGCAGACTCTGAGACGAGAGCCATGAGGAAGTGGCTGCTTGAGGCAGTGCTTCCAAGAGAAATGGATAAGAATGCGGAGGAAGCATGAAAAAGAAAGGAAGGAAACCCAGGAAGGATATAAGGCAGCTTATCCCTGATTCTACAGAGGAATCATGAGTTGTTCATTATACCTCATAGATGTCCAACCTGAGGCGAGAGAATTGGGTTTTCAGCATGAGTAAAGGGCTATTTTTAGTGGGGATACTGGGTGTAAATTCCCAGACACTTCTAGCTCTGTGAAAATGCAAGCCATTTGGCTCCAGCATCAGGGTCCACTGAGGATTCACAGGTGCCTTACCTATGCTGCCTCTCTATACATCTGCTGGAATTCAGAATTAGTCTCTGGATAGCAGTAGGGTAAAGCAAATGGATCTAGACCTAAACCCTTTCCTTTTGAAGATCTGATGAACTGAGCTAGTCTTGAGTATGGCCTACTTATAAGAAAGGAATCTCACATGAGAGGGAATTTACCATGCAGGTAGGGATATATGGGTTTGTAGATGCCCCTATTAAATTATCTACTTGGCATGGTAGGTTCACTTTGGAACATTGGCTGAATGTGTGAGTGGGGCAGTTATAAATTTAGGACTCCAAGGGTAAAGTCCACATACATATACATAACATTAAGATAAAAAAACAATATTCTACTACAGTCTCAACTGTAAGTAGTATTACAGCAATAGTATGTAAGGATGCATTGGGCTGGGAGAGCCTCATCTTTTCAATGGTGACATAGTCTAACAAGTTATTGCAGTGATGGAAACAAGGGCTTTAAAAGAGAAATCTGTAAGTGGAATGGTCAGATTCTACAGTACCTCCGGATATTTAAAAACTCAACTAATTAGATGAGATGCTGAGATTCCAGGACAATACAGTGGGGGCATTCAAGATAAAGACATATTACTTCTGATAATATGGACATATGGTGGCTCATTATCTTAATTTGAGTTTCAAAAATAGACCCAGTAAACTTCTGATTTCTGGTCCAACATGTAAATAGGTTGGAAGTTGTCACTCCTGTCCTCGTGACAAGAAAAAAGCTGAACCAACTAAAAATCAATCAACAACCCTTCCTTGATCTTCTTGTGAGAATTGTGGCCACAGTGGAAGATGCTGCCCTGAAAACAGGAGAGAAAACCACAGCTTCCAGGGAGCATAAACCCTTCACTGCAGCTAGTGCTGGTTGGAAATTTTAAACTGACAAATTGCTAAAGGCTCAATGTGGACAAGCATAAGAGTTAAAAATTCTGAAGGGGGCCAGTTTTAGGAAGGCCTTTACACATTTTTGAGTTTTATTTCTAGGAGTCCTATCTGTCACAGTGAAGATGAAAGAAAATTCCCCTCAAGCTTCCAGCAGAGGGAGGGGGAAAGCAACCATTTTAAAATACAACCATATATTCAAGGGAAACTAAT
Organism: Saccopteryx leptura; assembly: GCF_036850995.1. Classification (NCBI taxonomy): domain Eukaryota; kingdom Metazoa; phylum Chordata; class Mammalia; order Chiroptera; family Emballonuridae; genus Saccopteryx; species Saccopteryx leptura. The sequence goes on along the minus strand of NC_089511.1, from coordinate 62,599,770 downwards.
TTACAAGTGTCTAATCTACTGCGGTCTTACCAAAGCCCAACCACCTTGGGGAAAGGGAAATACCCAACTCATGTTAACTGAAAGACTGAAATCTAATTTTAGAACCATAGAAAACTTCCCCCACCCCACCTTACTACCACATTAATCCAGTTCCTGTATAATAATAAAGGACTACAGCTAAAAGAACTACAGTCCTTAGACTGTATTTAAGAGATTTCTAGAAAAACACAATACAGAGGAGACAAACAAGGACACTAGAGGAAGTTTTAGCCTCTGACATCACAGCTACAGTAAATAGTAGGCATCAACTAACTCCTAGTCAAATAAATATAAAACTTCACATTAAAGGCCTATTTTACTCAGTAACTTTTACCCAATACATCATTTTTGGCTTGCAATGTAAAGTTATATAACAAGCTAATTACAAAAGAAAAGAAAGAAGAAAAAACAACTCAGTCTGAAGAGATAAAGCAAGCATCAGAACTAGAGACAACCAGGGCAAAGATTTTGGAATGAAAATAACTATGATTAATATGTTAAGAGCTTTCGTGGAAAAAGTGGACAACATGCAAGAACAGATGGATAATGTAAGCAGAGATATTAAAGTTCTAAGCAAAAGGAAATGCTGAGAATCAAATGCTGTATAATAAATGAAGAATGCCTCTGATGGGCTTATCATCAGACTGGACACAGCCATGAAAAGAATCAGTGAGCTTGAAGACATGTCAAATAAATTTCAAAAACTGAAATTCATGGATAAAAAAGGTAAAAAATATAAAACAGAATACAAGAACTATAGAACTTTGAGAAAAGTGTAGTATATATGTAAGAGAACACCAGGATAAAAAAGAGAAAAAAACACAGGATACCTGTTTGAAGTAATAAAAGTAATAATGGCTGAGAATATTCCAATATAATGACAGATAGCAAACCACCAATCTGGAAAGGTCAAGAAACACCAAGCAGGATAAATACCCAAAACAAAACAAAAGTTCAACACCTAAGCATTTTATACTCAAACTGCAAAAAATAAAAATCAAAGAGAAAATCTTGAAAGAAGCCAGAGAAGATAAACAACTTAGCAGGGAAGAATAAGGATAAGAATTAAACAGACTTCTCTTCAGAAACCATAAAAGTAAAAAGAGGTGGAATGAAATATCTGAAACATAGAAGAAGAAGAAGAAGAAGAAGAAGAAGAAGAAGAAGAAGAAGAAGAAGAAGAAGAACAACAACAACAACAACAACAACAACAACAACCACCTAGAATTCTGTATCTAGTAAAATTATCCTTCAAAGGTGAAGGAGAAATAAATACTTCTCAAACAAAAATTGAGAATATTTGTTACCCGTGGATCTGTGTTGCCAGAAATATTAAAGAGAAAATTTTCAGAGAATAAAGAAAATGATATGTGTCAAAAAATAGAACTACATCAAGAAAATAATATTAGAGAAGGAATAAATAAATGTAAAGTAAAATATTTAAATTTTAAATTTTAAATGATGTAACAGATAGTAGTTTGTTCAAAATAATAATAGCAACAAGTATTGAGCAATTATAGCTCATGGATAAGTGAAATCCACGATAGTAATATTAAAAAGGACAGGAGGGAAGAATTGGGAATATGCTACTTGAAGGTTCTTATACTTACTACCTGTGATATGACATAGTGTTATTTGGAAGTGGACTTCTCTTTACTGAAAATGTAAATTGCAATTCTAGGGCAACCATTAAAAATATTAAAAAGGTATGTAATATGCTAAGACAGGAGAGAAAATGGAATCATAGAATGTTCAGTTAAAACCAGTGAAGGTAGAAGAAGAATGGAAGACAAAAAGTAATAAGCAGAACAAGGTAAATGCATATAAAATATGGTAGCTGTTAATCCAACTATATCAATAATCAATTTAATTGTCAGTGGTCTAAATACACCTATTAAAAACAGAAATTCTCTGAGAGGATTTAACAGAGAAACAACACTCAACTTTATGTTTTCAAAAAAAAAGCCCACTGACACAGACAGATTAAAGGTAAAGGAATAGAGAAAGATAGAATATGTTAACACTAATCAAAAGAAATCTGGAATAGCTATATTAACCTCGGATGAATCCAACTTCAGAACAAGGAAAATCACCAGGGATAAAGAGGGGCATTGCATAATGATAAACAGGCCAGTTATTTAAAAAGATATAGCAATCTTCAATGTGCATGTGCCTGCAATGCAATTCTCATGTTGACTGCCCAGAGTTAGAACAGACTTCACAGAGTAAGGGCTCAGTTCTCCAAGGAGCTCCACTCACTGTAGTCAGCAGCTACTAGTTACAAGTTTCCCAAGAAACCCACACTTCTGATCAACTGAGTACAAATTCAAGGATTCTCACTATTCCCCTAGGTTTGATAGCATGCTAGAATGACACATAGCACTCAGGTAAGTGCTTTACTTTTTATTACAGAGTTATTATAAAGGATACAAATCAGTATGGGCCAAATGAAGAAGCACGTGGGGTGTGGTCTGGGAGGGTCCCAAACATGAAACTTCCTTGTACTTAGGACACATCACCCACACAACATTACTATCAATCAGGAAAACTCACCCAAGCCTCAGTCCAGAGTTTTTCTATCAGGGTTTCATTATGTAGGCATGAATGATCAAATCATTGGTCACAAGACCAAACTCAATCTCTAGCTCTCCTCACTTCCTGGAATATTACTATAAAGTTATAATCATTAAGATAATGTGATAGTGGCACAAGAATAGAAAAGTGAATTGATAGAACAGGATAGAGAGGTTATATATTGACCCACTCTTATACAATTGTTTGATTTATGGAAACAGTCCTTTTTTAATTCAGTAGAGAGAAGTTAGCCTTTTCAATAAACAGTATTGAAACACATACCTGTATTTAGAGAAAAGAACTTTAATCATTATTCATGGTATGTACAAAAATTAAAGTAGATATAGACCTAAAGATGAGATTTTTCTGGAAGAAAAAATATGTGTGATTTTTGTCTCTAATGATATTGGGATAGGTAAAGATTTTTTAAACAGGCTACAGAAAACATTAGTCATAAAAATTAATAAATAGAAAAAAATTAATAAATAGGAATTAATTAAAATGAAGAACTTCTGTTTATCAAAAACTTCATCAGGAAAGCAAACAGGCAAGGATTTGAATCTAGAATATGTAAACAACTCCTACAAATAAGTGTAAAAAAGACAAAAAGCTCACAATTTAAAATTAGCAAAAGATTCAACAATTTATATATAAGAATGTTTGTAGCACCTTCACTCAGCATAGCCCAAACTTAGAAACCTCCAAAAATGTCTATCAACAGGGGAATGAGTGAATACATCTAATGTGGCATATTAACATGATGGAATATTTCAGCAATTAAAAAAATAGAACAACTTATGGACACATGAAAAAGCATGAATAAATATCAAGTAATTCTGTAAATGAAATAAGTAATACACAAAATAATGCATGCGTATTGATTTCTTATAGGAAGCTACAAAAGGCAAAACTAACCAGTGGTAATAAAAGTCAGCATAGTGATGACCTCTCGGTGGAGAGGATGGCTGTGAGAGGACTTCAGGGGAAATTTCAGAGACGCAGAGAAGGGGAGAAGGGATGTGCCTTCAGAACCAGATTAGAGGAAAAAGAGAATCCAGAAGCACCGAAGGTGAAAGTTCCATAGGAACCTTCTGCCTTTTGAGTTTCTTAAACCAAGAAAAATATTAGCAAAGAAGGCCCACACCAACCCACAGCAGGCTCTCAGGGTTTCTGTTTTCCTTCCTCAAGTCCTACACTACATAATCTTATACAAACTGCGGAGGGAAAATCAGGTTAATGTTGATTTTGATTTATATCTACGTTTATTCACTGGCACTTGTCTGCCACTGGAGACTTGCTTAAAGAGCTGGCTTATGGCTAAGCTTGGCTTTGGATTCTTGTGAGGCTATGTACCGCCGTTTGCTTACTGACTGCAGTAGTCAGTCAGCACTCACCTCTCCTTCTCCAGCAGGCTCCAGCTCTGGATACCAAATCCCGCCTTGGGTTTGAATGGGATGCTAACTGCCTGCAAGCCCAGAGGGAGGTCCTCCATACCTAGAGATAGCAAAGTACATTTGTGTCATGCTGAGTGCCATTTACTAGTTTACGGTTATAGAGATGTGTTGAGAAGGATTCTGAATCTGCATCTGTTCTCAGTGGGAAAAATCTGTGGTTGGTTAGCAATATTGGCGTTAGGAATGGTAGTAAAGAATTACAAGTACAGGTTGTGATTGGCCAGCCTGGGACTATAAGAATAATGCTTACTGAATCAATAAACATGACTGTTTCTTCCCATTTAGAATAGGAAGGAGACAAAGTTTTAAAAACATTTGGTTCCAAGGCCACAGGTGATGTGCCCATGGTGGACCCAGCCAATTCCTGGGAGCAGGAGGACTTTGGAGAGTTTTCCCACAGCAAGAAGAGAATTAACAGGACCAGGCTCTATCAGACCTGGAAGAAAAATATTCTCATCTTCTATTTCATTTAAAAAATGTTCAGTGAAAGTACAAGTTGTTTCTTTGCGATCTCTTGAATTTTAACAAGTCTATCACTGTCTCTTTGTTTTTTTAAGTTGTAATAAAAGTATACATAAAATTTACTGTTATAACCATTTCTAAGTGGCATTAAGGATGTTCCCAATGTTGTGAACTATCACCACCATCCATTTCCAGAACATTTCCATTCATCTTTCTACCCAGAAACTCCATACTCATTAAACAGTAACCCGGTAACCCCATGCTCCCCTTCCACCAGCCTCCGGAGACCAGGCTTCTTTCTGTGTCTATGAATCTGACTCATTCAGGCATCTCGTATAAGTGGAGTCATATGGTATTTGGTATTTTGTCACTTGTTTGTTTCTCTTAGCATAATGTCTTCAAGATTCATCCATTTGGTAGCGTGTGTCAGAATTTTCTTTCTTTATGAGGCTAACTACTATTCTATTGTATATATAAACCACATGTTTATCTTTTCATCTGTCATTGGACATTTGGGTTATTTTCACTTTTTTAGTTATTGTGAATGATGCTGCTATGAACATGAATGTACAAATATTTATTTAACTTCTTGTTTTCAATTCTTTCAGATAGATACCCAGAAGTGGGATTGCTGGATCATATGGTAGTTTTATTTTTAATTTTTTGAGGAACTAACATACTGTTTTCCATAGTGGCTGCACCATTTTACATTCCCACCAGTAGTGTACAAGGGTTTCAATTTCTCACCAATACTTATTTTCTATGTTTCTCTTTCTGCTTTTTCTTTTTTTAATTTTTAAATAACAACCGTCATAATGGGTCATTTTTTATTTTATGAGACTGATGTGCTACAAGGCACCTCATTTTTTATTTTAAAAATCATGCTAGTTGTCCCCAAAGGTTTGTGGCAAATCTAATACAATAGAATCTTTTGTAGAGGATTTTTCTTCCCCTTAATTTTTTAAGTATCATCTTATCATTCTTTTGGCAAAACACTAGATGGAGTACACCATATTTTCTTTAAATATACCTAATTTTTCCCCCTAATAGTACCATCTGATCAGACAGTTCTACCAGCTTCTAAGAAGTGAGCCAAAGAATGACCTTCAAATAATTCCATGTGCCTCCCATGCCTCTGTAAAGCCCTGGAGAAAATGTTGCCTTTAGGGAGATTTTCTGAAGGCAGAGCTGGGGGTGGTGATTCATAAGTAGTGGCCCCTGACACCGTTTCTTCCAGAGCAGAGCACCCTGGTTTGACTATGACCCAAGTGTTTAGGGAGCAGCTTTCTGTCGAAAATCCTGGCATTTGAACAGAGATGCATCAGATGTAGTTCTTGACTTCAAGGAGAGCTGCCAGGTGAACTGCATCGAAAGCGCTAAGTGAATAGTGCAGACCAAGTTGCTGGAGAGAAAGTAAATGCTCAGGGCTCTGAAGGCTCTTCTTGGGGCTGTGATCATGGAGGAAGGCTACCTGCAGGTGATGGGACACAGCTGAGACCCTGAGGGCTGGGTAAACCTGGGAGGGTGTGGTATAGGGGGAGTGGGGACCGTTCCTGGGAGGGGGAGGACCTGAGGAAAGGGAGCAGGAAATAAGTCTGAGCCATTCCCAGCCTCTTGCAGGGTGCCTAGAAGATTTTGACATTACCTTATATTCAAGGAGGAGGTTTGAACAGAAAAGTGATACCATCAAACTGCTGTTTAGAAGGATCATTCTGGTAGCAGGGTCTGGGGAATGCAGACAAGAGGGCTGTTTTATTCTGTGATTGGAGGCTTTAAACTTCCAGACTAAGCTGTCAGTGACACTAAGGATTTCCCATAAACACAAACCCTATTTTGTGTATTTACTTTCTGTTATGATAATGGGTGTCCTTAATCCTCCAGCCTCCTGACAGCCCGGGCCTGTGCTCTGGTGAGATGCGCTGCTGTGTGCAGCTGGCCTTCTTCACACTGGTATGCTGCTCTTCCCTCCCCAGCACACCACCCACTGTGGCAGGGGTCGGGTCCATGGTCAGCCTGGATGAGTGCTAACTAGTTCTTACAGTGTAGATCAAGGGTCCCCAAACTACGGCCTGCGAGCCGCATGCGGCCCCCTGAGGCCATTTATCCGGCCCCCACCACACTTCCAGAAGGGGCACCTCTTTCATTGGTGGTCAGTGAGAGGAGCATAGTTCCCATTGAAATACTGGTCAGTTTGTTGATTTAAATTTACTCGTTCTTTATTTTAAATATTGTATTTGTTCCCGTTTTGTTTTTTTACTTTAAAATAAGATATGTGCAATGTGCACAGGGATTTGTTCATATTTTTTTTATAGTCTGGCCCTCCAACAGTCTGAGGGACAGTGAACTGGCCCCCTGTGTAAAAAGTTTGGGGACCCCTGGTGTAGATGTTTCAGAACCAAGGTTTTTGAACCGACCCACAAATCCTGCCCATAGTTTGGCTTCAGCCAAAGGAGAAAAGTCAGAAATTATTATAACTAAAGTAAAACAGAAAATAAACATCCATCATAATCTCTATTATTAGGAGTAACAGATGGCCCCCGACTTAGGATGGTTCAACTTACGATTTTTCAACTTTGAGATGGTGCAAAAGTGATATGCATTTAGTAGAAGCCATACTTCAGATTTTCTATTTTGATCTTTTCCTGGGCTGGTGATATGCTGTAGAATAGGTAGGTACTCTCTTGTGATGCTGGCTAGAGGCAGCAAGATGATTTTGCACAATTCTAGGCTAATATAAGTGTTCTGAGGACATTTGAGATCTGCGAGGCTAGCTATGATGGTCAGTAGGTTAGGTGTAGTAAATGCATTTTGACTTAAGACAGTTTGAACTTATGATGGGTTTATCAGGATGTGACCTCATCATAAGCCAAGGCACATCTGTATAGATCAGGTTTTGCTGAGTTAAGAATTAAGAATTGGCCCTGGCCGGTTGGCTCAGTGGTAGAGCGTCGGCCTGGCGTGCGGGGGACCCGGGTTCGGTTCCCGGCCAGGGCACATAGGAGAGACACCCATTTGCTTCTCCACCCCCCCCCTCCTTCCTCTCTGTCTCTCTCTTCCCCTCCCGCAGCCGAGGCTCCATTGGAGCAAAGATGGCCGGGCGCTGGGGATGGCTCCTTGGCCTCTGCCCCAGGCGCTAGAGTGGCTCTGGTCGCAACAGAGCGACGCCCCAGAGGGGCAGAGCATCGCCCCCTGGTGGGCAGAGCGTCGCTCCTGGTGGGCGTGTCGGGTGGATCCCGGTCGGGCGCATGCGGGAGTCTGTCTGACTGTCTCTCCCCGTTTCCAGCTTCAGAAAAATACAAAAAAAAAAAAAAAAGAATTAAGAATTCCCAACCACCAATGTTTTTTTCCACAAGCTACGTGATCATCACTTCAGAAAATTGGCTGGAGCATCTGCTCCAATGTCTTCCTCTCTCTCACCCTGGGACTCAGGTAAACAGAGCTGCCACTTGCCATTAGAATATTTCCAATTGCTATGGCAGAGGGAAAAAGAAAAGAGCAGTGGAAAGTCTCATGCCAACAATTAAATACTTGACTTAGAAGTGACACACACCAGCTTACAGCATTGGCCAGAATGCTTACAGGGTCCCACCTGACCACACGGAGCTAGGAAGCACATTCCTACTATGGGTCTTGAGCGTTGAGAGCCGGAAATATTTAGTCAGGAGTACCAATGACTGTTACACCAGGACCAAGGGGAGCTATACTGCTAACATTCAGGTGTTTATCCTTTAGGCTTTTTTCTTTATGCACATGGGCCCACATAGTCATCCATACATAAACACAGACATTTTGTATGGATTTCAGTTTTGTTTGTTTTGTTTTTACAAAAAAGGAATCATATTATATGTATTGTTTTCTACCCTGTTTTTTCACACATAATAGATCATGTTTTATTTTCTTATCACTGAACATATTTAATGACTTCATCGCGTTCTACTATATAAATATGATTATGTGTTTAATTAATCATCTACAGATAGATGAACATTAGGTTATTATCCAAGTTTTACTATGTTAAATAGTATTTCACTGGACATGCTCAGACATGTCTTGGTACTCTTGTTCTATTATTTCCTTAGGATATATTTCTAGATATAAAATTACTGAGTCCAACGATATGCCATGTTTTATATTTTGATATGTATTGCAAACAGCACTGCAATAATGTTGCGCCAAGTTATACACTTACCAGTGGATTTAAGAGTCTTGAGAGTCTGATTTCATCAGGAATGACTTATTTCCACAGAAAGAGTTTTCATATAGACCAAGTAGTGTGTACAAAGTATTTTTTGAGCATTATTTCATTTAATCTGTATAATGTATAAAGAAGATACTATTATCTCCACTTTTCAGATGAAAAATCTGAAGCTCAGAGAGATGAGATAACTTACCCAAGTTAACCAACCAGGAAGTAACAGTGTGGCAATGACGAAGACTTTCCTTAATCTAACTTGAGTCAGGCACGTTCTGAGGCCTCTCTCTGACTAGGCTTCATCCTTGGGCTCTGTCTTTGGTCCTTTTAGTACAGTTTCAGCCCAAATCCTGCAGGGTTAATTTAGTGAATGTCCCCCACCTGATCAAATTTCTTATCCCCCATCCTGTCCTACTTTCAGCAAAATTCCATCAAAGTTGGTACACCCAAAATTTCTCTTACCCCCCATGTTTCTTCCAGTAATTTTCCACCGAGTACCCTCTATTCTGCTATTGACTATAAATCCCATTATAGCAGCCACCCCCTTGAATAAGGTCTGCTTTGCCATCTTTAACAAGGGTCATAAAGAATATTTTTCTTTAATAAGAATGTAAACCCAGTTTTCTCTGACTTCATAGCCAATGCTATGGTCTTCAACCATTTGACAGAAGATTTTTAAAAAATTTTAATGAGCTTTTAATAAAACCATGCATATGCTTAAAAACAAACAGATTTTATACACAGAGGGCACACAGAATAGTGGTTAAACAAGAGAACTGACTGTGTGTTGGTCAAATAAGTTTGTAAATATGATATATATGTTTGCTCGCTTATAGTTTGCATTAAGTGTGGGGGACAGGCTGTAAGCAGGCAGGGTTGTTATAGCCTAAGGCTTAGTTTTAAGACTAAGCCTTTCCCACCCTTGACTGTTGCATACTTTGTATCAGAGACTTCTTTGTTTGTATATTGGATTAAAGGTTTTGATTTCTACACTATAAAATGGGCTAAAGGAGCCCATGCTGGCGGAGAGCAGAGAAAGGCCACATGGAGGAGAGAAGCAGCCAAGATGGCGGAGTGTTGAAGGAGAAGCCAGTTTGTACAGAGAAAAGGAAATGGGGAACAGAGGTGAATAAGGCTGGTGAGGTAGAACCTTTGATTCTAGGAAACTCAGATGAGTCAGTGGCTTTGGGAGCCCTGAATGGAAAGGAACGTGTTTTCCCACTGTGTGTATTTATTGCCCACCAGGTGCTAGCTAGGATTAAAGGTAATGGTCCACTAATTCTTGGCTCTGTTGTTTCATTATCATCTGTCCGAATCATATGTGAACCTGCATGGGCCAAGTGGCTGTGATGGTGGCCATGGCTACTGGCTTTACATTTGGTGTAGTCGGCAGGATTCAATACAGTTTAGTATGGATCCACCACCACCTTTGAGTGGTGGAGTAGAGGACTGGTTGCTGTTATGGTTCCCCGTGGCTATCCTTTTGGGGGCTGTAGGCTGGCTGACTTTTACAGCCATGCGTGAGGAAACCGAGAACTCTGTGGAAGAGGCTGCCTGGGACCTGCAAACTGAACAGTGGAAGGTGCTGGAGCAAATGTGAGAGAAAGAGATGTTGACCCTAGAGCTGGAGCAAGCACTGGAGGGGGCTGACCAGGTTCGTGAGGTTTGTCTGGAAATGGAGCAGCTGCTGGAGAAGGAATTACAGGTTTGTGAGTTGAAGATTGCCCTGGACATTGTGGAGAGTCAGCAGCAGCGGGAGGCCAGGGCTGAGGCTGGGGCTGAGGTCGGAGCTGGGGCTGCAAGGCCTACTGTGCAGAAGGTGGCAGTGGCCTGGGGCTTGAGCCCAGCAGCAAGAGCTGGTGTTTCCAGTTCCTCTTTGGAAGATGAGGAAAATCGGGCTGGAATTGCAATCCACAGTCTCCAGAAGGTGAGAGCCTAGCAGCAAGGAGTATCTACTATGACCCTGGTTAGGTCTATGATTTTGGGACATATGGGTGAATGCCATGATGCTCTCCAGAGCAGAGATGGAAATGCTGACTGCCATTGCCACGTGCTCCTCTTTGGGACAGTGTAAGACCTGCCAGAATGGCAAAGATGAGGGGTGTGGGACAGTGTAAGACCTGCCAGAATGGCAAAGATGAGGGGGGTGGCTGAGGCCCCATGTGCATGGACTGATTCCTGAACTATGACCAGGTGAGCACTGGCTCCTTTGTTGAATGGACTTACAGATTTTGGACAGTGTGAAATACCCTGATGGGGGCAGGGGGTGGCTTTTATGGAGACTCTCCCCCTGCCTCAGGAAGCGTTTCAAATGGCTAGAAAGAAGTCAGAGGACATTTTGTGCTTTTGCCAAAGTGTTCAGAGACTGGTGAAATGTACCTTTGTAATTGTTGAAATTGTATGATTTGTCATGTTGTTGTAATTTGTGTAATGTGCCTAATCTCCTTGTGCAGGAATACCTGTGCTTTAGATTGTGAAGCGAGTTTTAATTTTAAAATTAAAACTAAGCCTTAGGCTATAATGAACCTGCCTGCTTACAGCCTGTGTCCCCCACAACCAATGTAAACTATAAGCAAGCAAACATATATATCATATTTACAAACTTACTTGACCAACATTCCACCTCTTTGTTTCATCGCATAGGAATGGTAAGGAAGAATGCATAAATCTTCTTTGTGGGCTCAGTGGTTGAAAAACCAGGCCCCATTATCTCTCCACTGCAAATCAGAATAAATTGTGTCTTCTCTACATGGTTTTGAAATACAATAGTTTTTACCTTTTTAGAGTGAGAGGAAGGAAGGAAGGAAGGAAGGAAGGAAGGAAGGAAGGAAGGAAGGAAGGAAGGAAGGAAGGAAGGAAGGAAGGAAGGAAAAAGGAAGGAAAGGAAGGAGGGAGGGAGAGAAGGAGGAAGAAAGGGAGGTGTAAAGCCAGTAGCCACGGCCACCATCACAGCTGCCTGGCCCAGGCAGGTTCGCATTTGATTCAGACAGACGGTAATGAAACAACAGAGCCAAGAACTGGTGGGCCATTACCTTTAATCCTAGTTCACACCCTGCAGGTGAGAAATACATACAGTGGGAAAACACTTCCCTTTCCATTCAGGGCTCCCAAAGCCACTGACTCATCTGAGTTTCTTAGAATCAAAGGTTTCTACTTCACCAGTCTTATTCACCTCTGTACCCCATCTCCTTCTCTCTGCACAAACTCTGCACAAACTGCCTTCTCCTTCAGCACTCTGCCATCTTGGCTGCTTCTCCTCTGCAATGCTAATTTCAGGAACCGAGATAGGGAGCCTCTGGTCTGCCCCCATTTTATAGTGTAGAAATCAAAACCTTTAAGCCAATATACAAATAAGGAAGTCTGTGACACAAAGTTACTTATCTGAGGCATAAATGGGATTCCTCATAAGAGTGCACCACCCCACATCATGCAACAGTCAAGCGTGTGGGGAAAAGCTTAGTTTTGAAAAGATCTTAGTATTAAAAGGGCGGGAAAGGCTTAGTCTTAAAACTAAGCCTTAGGCTATAATGACTTTGCTGCTTACAGCCTGTCTCCCACACCCAATGCAAACCATAAGTGAGCAAACATATATATTATATTTACAAACTTATTTGACCAACAGGAGGAAGGAAGGGAGGGAGGGAGCGAGGGAGGGAAGAAGGGACGGAGGGAGGAAAGAAGGGAGTGAAGGAGGAAAGTAGAATTCTTCTAGGCAACATTATTTCATTTGCAGTGAGATTTCTATGGGAGACTAGATTCCAGGTCCTTTTCAAGAGGCAAGATGATTTTCCCACTGCCTTTTTTGTTGACATTTCTTGAGGTTTCCTCTTATTTACTCCTTTGGGATTACAGTTCACCTCACCTGGCTCCATTTGTATTCCAGGTAAGCCTCATCTTCTGGATGTCTTTCCATGTTCTCAACAAAAAATTTTTCAGATATTTACTGAGTTGAGACCTATTTTATACAGTGACTTTTACCTCTCCTTTTTGTGAAGCCCTCAAATCTCTGTCTGAGTAGCTTTATTTAACCCATTTTATGCTTATGGAGATAGAAACCTAGAAAAGTTAAATAATAATTTACTTTGGTAAACCTTAGTACTAGAACCTGAAGCCAAATTCTTAACTTCCAAGGTCAATGCACTTTGCACTATATCAGAGTTATGTCCTCTTAAGAACAAATGAATCAGTTGATAGTGGATTTGGCTGCCAATAACAGAACATCCAATTAGCAGTAACTTAAACAAAAGGGAAGCTTATTTTTTTACAATGCAAAAAACCCAGCTGTGGGTCATCAGAGATGGGGCAGTGGCCCAACAGTGTCAGCAGAGGCTTGATTCTCTCTTTCTTCCACTCCACTCCCTTAAAGTATTGGCTTCACTTGCATGCACGTTGCCACTGGTTGTAAGATGGCTACTTCACCTACAGCCTCATGGCTACATTCTGAAATGAAGAAAAAATAAAGGCCAAAAGTCAGAGGAACATGCTGACTGGGTTTGTACTTCTCACAAGTCCCTCCCCCCCATGTATTTCTGCTTACAACTCTGTTGGTCAAATAAGTTTGTAGGTATGATATATATGTTTGCTCGCTTATAGTTTGCATTGGGTGTGGGAGACAGGCTGTAAGCCAGCAAAATCTTTATAGTCTAAGGCTTAATTTTAAGACTAAGCTTTTCCCGCCCTTTTAATACTAAGATATTTTCAAAACTAAGCTTTTCCCCACACGCTTGACTGTTGCATGATGTAGGGTGGTGCACTCCTATGAGGAATCCCATTTATGCCTCAGATAAGTGACTTTGTATCACAGACTTCCTTATTTGTATATTGGCTTAAAGGTTTTGATTTCTACACTATAAAATGGGGCAGACCGAGGGCTCACTCTCTCTCAGTTCCTGAAATTAGCATTGCAAGGAGAAGTAGCCAAGATGGCGGAGTGCTGAAGGAGAAGGCAGTTTGTGCAGAGAGAAGGAGATGGGAAACAGAGGTGAATAAGGCTGGTAAGGTAGAAACCTTTGATTCTACGAAACTCAGATAAGTCAGTGGCTTTAGGACCCCTGAATGGAAAGGGAAGTGTATTTCTTGCCCGCCAGGTGCAAGCTAGGATTAAAGGTAATGGCCCACCAGTTCTTGGCTCTATTGTTTCATTACTGTCTGTCCGAATCAAACCTGAGCCTGCACAATGAACCAGGCGGCTGTGATGGTGGCTATTGGCCTTACAATCTCTTTACCTGAACAGTATTACAGGGCTGCCCCTGTTGTATGGGTAAAGAGCAAGTTAGCTGGAGGTTGTGTCAGTCAACCAACACCATCTACTTCATCTCAAATTCTTGGCTGAAATTCTTTCTTGTTTTTATTTTTAATTTTTATTGATTGATTTTTAGAGAGAGAGGAAGGGAGAAAGACAGAGACAGAGGCAGATTGAAACTTTGATTTGCTGTTTCACTTATTCATACCATCATTGGTTGATTCTTGTAAGTGCCTTGACCAGAGATCAAACTGCAACCCCAGCATATCAAGACAATGCTCCAACCAACTGAGCTAACCTGCCAAGGCCTGAAATTCTTTATTTAGGTCCTTATTTTCATATGTCTGCTTTGTTGTTTCCTGAGGTTGCTCAGAAGCATTCAGTAATTCTTTGAGTATTGTAAGGTATTTTCCGCCAAGGAAGAAAAGAAGGATGTAGCCACCAAGTGTGGACAAGCAAAAACTTTATTTAGAGTGCTCCCGGGCAAGGTTCACTGGTCCGCAAGACGGGCCAGAGAAATTGCCCTGCTGGGGGGTGGGGGGGGTGGGAGGGGTAATTTATAGCTTCGATAGGATGGTAGCGGGTTGATATGTCATGGCAAAATTTCATTGGCTGACAAATTTTTAAAAAATGCTCTTGGGCCGTTTCTTTTGGCGGTCATGGGTGTGGGTGGTTTCCACCAAAGTCCCCGGACCTGGTTCCTCATGTGACCTTCCCCCCCTGCCAACCGACCTCACAAATATAGAGGCCATGTTTTACCATCTCTTGTACCCCACATGGTGCTGTGCTCAGAGCTGGTCTCAGTACGATTGGTTGGACAGAATTCTCTTTAAGGTAGAGAACGAAGAGGAAGAAGAGCCTCAAAACCTGTGATATGAGGAAGACTCAGCTTGGAGCACAAGACATGTTCCCGGAGTCCTGGAATCCAGCTGAAATCCACTGCAAGTTTAGGCCTCTGGGGCATGCAAGGCCCTTAAGAAGGCATGATAGATGTGAATCATCTCAGTCTCCCAACTAAGTAAAGGGGAAGAAAAGACATGAAGTGAGCCTGTATCTGTTTTTGTCATCTTGCTTAATTTTATCTATAGGGAGGAAATGCACAAAGCATAATGGCATTCTTTTTAAATCTGATTTCCTTTTATTTATATATTTTAACCCTGTTGACACCAAAGCCAAATTCCCTGATGGTTAGGTATGGATGACCATCACTGTGTGAGGCAGGTGGGAAAATGAGGAGATGTTGGGAAGTCTCCTCTAGAAACACACCCTCCTGGGACTCTAGCAGTAAGACAGACCACCATTTGAGGTTAATTTCTTTGGGTCAAAACCTTACCTGGTATTTTTGTCTTTATTGTTCTTTCCCAAAATCTATTTTTTCAAACTAAAGACTTCAAAGAAGAAGAAAAGAAAGCCATTATTCCACTACCTTGGTAATCCATGTTCATATATAATTCATGAATCTATTTAATCTATACATTTAAAACTTTTAGTAGTAAACCAAAGTATAAAATGAAATGTGAAAGCCTGTATCCCTCAAGTCTGTATCTTTGTCCAAACAAATGTAGCCATAGAATTTCAGAAATTGGTTTATGCATGTCTACCTGTCTATCTATGAACCTATCATCATCATCTATTGTCTATTGATGCCTATAAAAATTGATGCTGTACACACAGTCTTGAACCACTTTTCCCTCTATTGCTGCACACGCAAAACTACTTCATTCTTTTTCAAAGCTACATAAGAATCCAACACATGGGAACCCCATGCTTTATGTAACCCCTAATTAGCGGGCTTCTTCTCCTTGTTTTGCTATTATTATTAACCACGTCACAATGAACAGATTTGTACACATTTCTTAACCAACATTTGCAGGTATATTTATATAGGTAAATTTCTAACAGAGTAATTGTTAAGTTAAGTGATACGTATCTGTCTTAGTCCATTCAGGCTGCTATAACTGAATACCATAGACTGGGTGACTTATAAATAATGAAGATGTATTTCTCACAGTTCTGGAAGCTGGCAAGTCCAAGATCAAGGCGTCAGCAGATTTGGTGCCAAGTGAAACCCCTTCCTGACTCATCCATAGCCATCATTTCACTGTGTCCTCACAAGGTGGAAGGCAAATGGAAGCTTTCTGGGGTATATTGTAAGGACACTTGATCCCATTAATTATGTCCCAAAAACCTCACCTCCTAATACAATCAGTCACACGGGGGTGAGAATTTAACACATAAATTTTGGAAGGAAACAAATTTTTAATCTATAGCAGTTCCTTTTAAATTAGATGAATATTGCCCATTTCCTCCCAGAAATGAACCAACTTACTACTCTTTGCCATAGCTCAGTGTCTAAGAGTGCTTGATTCTCCATAGCCTTCTCAGAACAGGGCCTCAACACTTCAGTTTCTCACAATCTGAGTGTTAAAAAAAAAAAAAAAAGTCTCTTGTTGTTTTTTAATTTGCATGTCTTTATGAGTAATATTGAGCATATTTTCATATTTCATATTTTTATTTCACTCTTTGGTAACTGACTATTGATATGCATTGTTTATCATTTCTCTATTTTATTTGCATGAGCTTCTTTTTAAAAAATTATTTATTGATTGATTTTAGAAAGAGAGAGGAAGAGAAGGAGAAAGAAACATTGATTTTTTTCTATTTCTATTTGTTTACATTCAGTAGCTGATTCTTATACGTGCCCTCACTGGGGATCTCACCCGCAGCCTTGGCATAACGGGATGACACTTAAACCATCAAGATGCCTGGCCAGGGCTGCATGAGCTTCTTAAAAATGAAAGAATTAGCCCCTTTCATGTCACGAGTTAAATACTTTCCCAATTGTCTTTTCTCTTAGTTTATATTTTTACACACCCCCACACACATACACCCTAAAAAATTCCAACTTGTATGCAGTCAAACTTATCAACCTTTTTCTTATGGCATCTAGGTTTAAGGTCCTTCTTCAAAAGGCATTCTCTATTTCTGGTGTATAAGTTCAGCTATTCATTCTTCCAGAATTTTTCTTTCTTTCTTTTTTTTTTTTTCTTTTGTTGTTGACATTCCAGAACTTTTATACTTTCTTTTTTACATTTAAATCTTTTGGACGGATGACGTCAGAGTAATGGTGGGGTAGGAAGCGATACCAATAAATCTCCCCCAAAACTCAACAAGATCTTCAACCAGAAACAGAAAAACCTATACTTGGAGCCTCCAGATGCTTCACAATACACCCGAAGGTATGGTCGAGTGAAAAATTGGCTAAATATATAACCAAACCCCGAAGGAAATAGGGAGTAAGAAATGCTCCGCCTTCCTCACTAACCTAAACAGGGCGGCTTTCTCTGGTAACTGTGAATATAGAAACTGAGGCGGGCAAAGGGGGTGAATAGATCCAGGCCGCGGCACAAACGGCCGAACCAGGCTGTGGCACGTAGATCGAAGCCGAGGAAAAACTGATCCTGTGGCAACCCGGGCAATACAAGCTAACGCTCGCGCCAAACCCAAACAAAGAAAGACAAGCGGGGCAGCCATTTTACCCGATCTCCTGGTCAGTGCGCAGTTAGTGGGCGAGAGATTTCTTCCTAAGCTCCGGGAGTGGGTGCCCGTGTTACCCCACAGAGAGGCAGAGTCAGAGGTCTTTCTGTGGGCCGAAAGCAGAATCTCTGGGCAGCCCCACTGCCCTGGGAAAGCCGCGCACGGGAGGGAGCGAGAACTAATTCCAATGGTGGAAATTTTCCATGCTGGTGGGGGTTTCACTCAGAGGGAAACGCGGCCAGCCTCATATCCTGGTCTGCGCGCGCAGATAGTGAGTGATTCCTCTGAGTGCCTCGGCAGTGCGCTCCCGTGTTATCGCACAGAGGGGCAGAGTCAGGGGCCTTTGTGTGGGCCAAAGCGGAATCTCGGGCCGCCCCAGCGCCTTGCAAAAGCCGCGCATGGGGACGGAGCGAGAGCCAACTCCAACGCTGCAACTTTTCCATGCGGTTGGGGGTTTCACTCAGAGTGTGAGACTGCTGGCCGGATATCCTGGTCTGCGCACGCAGATAGCGAGAGTTTCCTCCAAGCGCCCCAGAAGTGGGCGCCCGCCTGTGTTACTGGACAGAGTGGCAGAGCCAGAGGTCTTCGAGTGGGCGGAAAGCCCGCCTGATTATGCTAGCAGCTCTGACTGACTGAGCCTTACCCAGAGCCCTGTGCTGAGTGGAAATAGAGTGGGGAGTTGCCAGCTCTTTGAGCCTCTTGCTATCCAGGCAGAGGCAGCAGCAACCCCATAGCTGGATTATCAGGCTACTAATTGAGGAAGGAAAGACTAGGAGAAAGGCTCCAGGAACACAGACTCTCTCACTGTCGGATCCTATAAATGCTAATGAGCCTCGACTGCCAACGAGACTAAAGCACAATACATGACATTGCCATAGAGACTTATCAACTGCAAACCTCTACCTGAGCGTGCCAAAGGGGCAGAACCCGGGGTACAGAGTCACCGACCAGGAAGAGGGAGAGAAAAGAAAAAGCAAGAAGATAACCTCTCAAAATCAAGAATAATCTGCAGACTTTATAACCTATCCCATTTTATTATATTTGTTCGTTTGTTTCTCTTATCTTCATTCTTGATACTTTTTTTCCTCCTCCAATTTGGCCGATTAACTCTCTGCCGGTCTTACTCTCTCCTCTCCTTGAACTACACTACCCATAAGTGTTACATCTCCCATTATCTTTTCTCTCCTCTTCCTTTCTCTCTATAAGGGTTGCACTCCAAAACCCTTAACTCTCTCTCTCTCTCTCTCTCTCCTTTCTTTTTTATTCTTTTAGTGGTTCCCTCTTTTTTTCTCTCTCTTTCTTTTCTCCCTCTATATTAGTTTCTTCCTTTCTCCTTTACATCTCCTCTCATTCAAACCTCAATAACAAACAAATTATCTTATCTGGGACTCAAACTTATGTTTGTGGCATTTTGGGGGGTTTTTACTTCACCTTTTTAACTCACTAGCAGTGCTCCCATCCTTGGCTCTCCATTTTATCTAGTTCTTGTTCCACTAAATACAATAGTAATTTTTTAATTTGTCCCCCCATTTTTCTGTTTTCCTCTTATTCCTCTCATCATAACTCTTAGACAACCAACACCTAAAAGCAAATCATTTTATTCTTGACCTAAATTTTTTCCTTATTTGCTTTTTGTGGGTCCATACCCCCCCCCTTTTTTTTTTTCTTTTTTTTTTTTTTCCTTTTTTTTGCCCCTTTATTGCTTTTCCCCAATTCAGGCCCTCCATCACAGGCATTGTTTGTTATAATTCACAGTTCACCAAAAGATTTTCTCAAGAAAGAGGGGAGAAGAGAGGAGAGGAAAAAAGGAGGGGGGGAATAATTTCCTTTTTTTTTAATTTTTATTTTATTTTATTTTTCTTTATTTCATTATTAGTTTTTTTAAAAAGAACAACTATTTTCGATTTATTTTTTTATTTTTTTTAACTTTTTATTCTTTATTAAATCTCATTAATACTATCAACAAAACCACCCTCAGATGCCATTAAGGAAGAGAAAATCGAATATCATGGATACAAAAGAAAGAGAGGTAACACAGCTAGATGAGAAAAAATCTATGGAGAAAAAATTTAATATATTGGAAACCTTGGAGCTAAATGACAGAGAATTCAAGATAGAAATCCTAAAAATCCTCCGAGATATACAAGAAAACACAGAAAGGGAATTTAGGGAGCTCAGAAAACAACTCAATGAACACAAAGAATATATGTCCAAGGAAATTGAAACTATAAAAACAAATCAAACAGAGAAGAAAAACTCAATTCACGAGCTGAAAAACGAAGTAACAAGCTTAGCTAATAGAACAGGTCAGATAGAAGAGAGGATTAGTGAAATAGAAGACAAGCAACTTGAGGCACAACAGAGAGAAGAAGAAAGAGACTCAAAAATTAAAAAAAATGAGATAGCCCTACAAGAATTATCTCACTCCATCAAAAAGAATAACATAAGAATAATAGGTATATCAGAGGGAGAAGAGAGAGAAAATGGAATGGAGAACATACTCAAACAAATAATAGATGAGAATTTCCCAAGCCTGTGGAAAGAACTAAAGCCTCAAGTTCAAGAAGCAAACAGAACTCCGAGTTCTCTTAACCCCAACAAACCTACTCCAAGGCATATCATAATGAAATTGACACAAACCAACAGCAAAGAAAAAATTCTCAAGGCAGCCAGGGAAAAGAAGAATACAACATATAAAGGAAGGCCCATTAGATTATCATCAGATTTCTCAGCAGAAACTCTACAAGCTAGAAGAGAGTGGACCCCAATATTTAAAGTCCTGAAAGAGAGGAACTTTCAGCCACGAATACTATACCCATCAAAGCTATCCTTCAAATATGAAGGAGAAATAAAAACATTCACAGATACAGAAAAGATGAGGGAATTTATCATCAGAAAACCCCCACTCCAGGAATTACTAAAGGGGGTTCTCCAATCAGATACAAAGAACAAAAAAAAAACAGAGCCACAAGTAAAAGCTCCAAGAAGAACACAATAAAACCAAATTTAAACTGTGACAACAACAAAAAGAAAGAGGGGGAGAAGATGGAGATTAACAGTAGCAAAGGACGGTGGAGTACAAAAGTACTCACAAAATAGTTCACTACAATGAACAGGGTAGGGACCCTTTTCATTACTCAAGGGTAACCACCATTGAAAAAACCACCACAGAAGCACATGAGATAAAAAAGATAGCAACAGAGGAAAGATGTATGGAATACAACCAAATAAAAACAAAAGATAGAAAAACAAAAGAGAAGGATCAAACAAGACACAAAACTAACAGAAAGCAAGATAGAAAATGGCAATAGGGAACTCACAAGTATCAATAATTACACTAAATGTAAACGGATTAAACTCACCAATAAAAAAGCACAGAGTAGCAGAATGGATTAAAAAAGAAAATTCAACTGTATGCTGCCTACAGGAAACTTATCTAAGTAACAAGGATAAAAACAAATTCAAAGTGAAAGGCTGGAAAACAATACTCCAAGCAAATAACATAAAAAAAAAGCAGGTGTAGCAATACTCATATCGGATAATGCTGACTACAAGACAGGAAAAGTACTCAGAGACAAAAATGGCCATTTCATAATGGCTAAGGGGACACTGAATCAAGAAGACATAACAATTCTTAATATATATGCACCAAACCAAGGAGCACCAAAATATATAAGACAGCTACTTATTGATCTTAAAACAAAAACTGACAAAAACACAATCATACTTGGAGACCTCAATACACCGCTGACGGCTCTAGATCGGTCATCCAAACAGAGAATCAACAAAGACATAGTGGCCTTAAACAAAACACTAGAGCACCTAGATATGATAGACATCTACAGGACATTTCATCCCAAAGTGACTAAGTATACATTTTTCTCCAGTGTACATGAATCATTCTCAAGAATTGACCATATGTTGGGCCACAAAAACAACATCAGCAAATTCAGAAAAATTGAAGTTGTACCAAGCATATTTTCTGATCATAAAGCCTTGAAACTAGAATTCAACTGCAAAAAAGAGGAAAAAAATCCCACAAAAATGTGGAAACTAAACAACATACTTTTAAAAAATGAATGGGTCAAAGAAGAAATAAGTGCAGAGATCAAAAGATATATACAGACTAATGAAAATGACAGTATGACATATCAGAATCTATGGGATGCAGCAAAAGCAGTGATAAGAGGGAAGTTCATATCACTTCAGGCATATATGAACAAACAAGAGAGAGCCCAAGTGAACCACTTAACTTCCCACCTTAAGGAACTAGAAAAAGAAGAACAAAGACAACCCAAAACCAGCCAAAGAAAGGAGATAATAAAAATCAAAGCAGAAATAAATGAATTAGAGAACAGAAAAACTATAGAAAAAATTAATAGAACAAAGAGCTGGTTCTTTGAAAAGATCAACAAAATTGACAAACCCTTGGCAAGACTTACCAAGGAAAAAAGAGAAAGAACTCATATAAACAAAATCCAAAATGAAAGAGGAGAAATCACCACGGACACCGTAGATATACAAAGAATTATTGTAGAATACTATGAAAAACTTTATGCCACTAAATTCAACAACCTAGAAGAAATGGATAAATTCCTAGAACAATACAACCTTCCTAGACTGAGTCAAGAAGAAGCAGAAAGCCTAAACAGACCTATCAGTAGAGAAGAAATAGAAAAAACCATTAAAAACCTCCGCAAAAATAAAAGTCCAGGCCCTGACGGCTATACAAGCGAATTTTATCAAACATTCAAAGAAGACTTGGTTCCTATTCTACTCAAAGTCTTCCAAAAAATTGAAGAAGAAGCAATACTTCCAAACACATTTTATGAGGCCAACATAACCCTCATACCAAAACCAGGCAAGGATGGCACAAAAAAAGAAAACTACAGACCAATATCTCTAATGAATACAGATGCTAAAATACTAAACAAAATACTAGCAAATCGAATACAACAACATATTAAAAAAATAATACATCATGATCAAGTGGGATTCATCCCAGAATCTCAAGGATAGTTCAACATACGTAAAACGGTTAACATAATACACCATATCAACAAAACAAAGAACAAAAACCACATGATCTTATCAATAGATGCAGAAAAGGTTTTCGATAAAATACAACACAATTTTATGTTTAAGACTCTCAACAAAATGGGTATAGAAGGAAAATATCTCAACATGATAAAGGCCATATATGATAAACCATCAGCTAACATCATATTAAATGGCACTAAACTGAAGGCTTTCCCCCTTAAATCAGGAACAAGATAAGGTTGTCCACTCTCTCCACTCTTATTTAATGTGGTACTAGAGGTTCTAGCCAGAGCAATCAGACAAGACAAAGAAATAAAAGGCATCCATATCGGAAAAGAAGAAGTAAAGGTATCACTTTTTGCAGATGATATGATCCTATACATCAAAAACCCCAAAGAATCCACAAAAAGACTACTAGAAACAATAAGCCAATACAGTAAGGTCACAGGATACAAAATTAACATACAGAAGTCAGTAGCCTTTCTATATGCCAACAATGAAACAATTGAGAACGAACTCAAAAGAATAATCCCCTTCACGATTGCAACAAAAAAAATAAAATACTTAGGAATAAACATAACAAAGAATGTAAAGGACTTATATAATGAAAACTATAAACCATTGTTAAGGGAAATCGAAAAAGATATAATGAGATGGAAGAATATACCTTGTTCTTGGCTAGGAAGAATAAATATAATCAAGATGGCTATATTACCCAAAGCAATATACAAATTTAATGCAATTCCCATCAAACTTCCAATGACGTTTTTTAAAGAAATAGAGCAAAAAATCATCAGATTTATATGGAACTATAAAAAACCCCGAATAGCCAAAGCAATCCTAAAGAAAAAGAATGAAGCTGGGGGCATTTCAATACCTGACTTCAAACTATATTATAGGGCCACGACAATCAAAACAGCATGGTATTGGCAGAAAAATAGACACTCAGAACAATGGAACAGAATAGAAAGTCCAGAAATAAAACCACATATATATAGTCAAATAATTTTTGATAAAGGGGCCAACAACACACAATGGAGAAAAGAAAGCCTCTTCAATAAATGGTGCTGGGAAAACTGGAAAGCCACATGCAAAAGAATGAAACTGGACTACAGTCTCTCCTCCTGTACAAAAATTAACTCAAAATGGATCAAAGATCTAAACATAAGACCTGAAACAATTTAGCACATAGAAGAAGACATAGGTACCCAACTCATGGACCTGGGTTTTAAAGAGCATTTTATGAATTTGACTCCACAGGCAAGAGAAGTGAAGGCAAAAATTAATGAATGGGACTACATCAGACTAAGAAGTTTTTGCTCAGCAAGAGAAACTGATAACAAAATAAACAGAAAGCCAACTAAATGGGAAATGATATTTTCAAACAACAGCTCAGATAAAGGCCTAATATCCAAAATATACAAAGAACTCGTAAAACTCAACAACAAACAAACAAACAATCCAATAAAAAAATGGGAAGAGGATATGAACAGACACTTCTCCCAGGAAGAAATACAAATGGCCAACAGATATATGAAAAGATGCTCATCTTCTTTAGCTATTAGAGAAATGCAAATCAAAACGGCAATGAGATACCACCTCACACCTGTTTGATTAGCTATTATTAGCAAGACAGGTAATAGCAAATGTTGGAGAGGCTGTGGAGAAAAAGGAACCCTCATACACTGTTGGTGGGAATGTAAAGTAGTACAACCATTATGGAAGAAAGTATGGTGGTTCCTCAAAAAACTGAAAATAGAACTACCTTATGACCCAGCAATCCCTCTACTGGGTATATACCCCCAAAACTCAGAAACATTGATACGTAAAGACACATGCAGCCCCATGTTTATTGCAGCATTGTTCACAGTGGCCAGGACATGGAAACAACCAAAAAGCCCATCAATAGATGACTGGATAAAGAAGATGTGGCACATATACACTATGGAATACTACTCAGCCATAAGAAATGATGACATCGGAACATTTACAGCAAAATGGTGGGATCTTGATAACATGATACGAAGTGAAATAAGTAAATCAGAAAAAACCAGGAACTGCATTATTCCATACGTAGGTGGGACATAAAGTGAGACTAAGAGACATTGATAAGAGTGTGGTGGTTAGGGGGGGGGGTGGAGGGAGAGGAAGAGGGAAAGGGGGAGGGGGAGGGGCACAAAGAAAACTAGATAGAAGGTGACAGAGGACAATCTGACTTTGGGTGATGGGTATGCAATGACAAGATTATTGAACGACAAGATAACCTGGACTTGTTATTTTTGAATATATGTATCCTGATTTATTGATGTCACCCCATTAAAAAAATAAAATTATTATAAAAAAATAAAAATAAATTAAAAAAAAATAAATCTTTTGGAATTGATGTTAGCAAAATAAGTGAGTTAGAGATCCAACTTTACCTCCCCCCACCAATCAGCCAGTTGTTCCAATACCATTTATCAACTACCTACTTTTTCCTAGTTTTTTGAAGTGCTACCATTTCAAACACTCAGTTCTTATGTGAATTTGTTTTCATTTATGAGCTCTTTATTCTTATTTATTGATCTATTTTCCCCTAATAACAGACTATTTAGTTAGTATAGCTTTAAAAGCATTTTAGCATCAGACTGTGCTAGTTATTCTTATTGTTTTCTATTTTCAAGAAACTTTCTGGGAATAACTATGATGCTGAGGTCAGGCTGGAAGTGGTGTTGCATAGGGAATGGGGGCCTGCAGAACTGCCGCTCATTGGGCCAGATGTGCAGACTGCAGAGCTGGACTGGTGGTCACGGATGCATTCCAAGAAAGTACTGAAACTGAATCAGCTCCAACCTGACAGTTGACCTAGCCATTGAAAACCTCATTAGAGCCTCACTAAATCAGACCAGAACTGGCGCTCTTAAAACCCCCCCACCAGGCCCTGGCCGGTTGGCTCAGCAGTAGAGCGTCGGCCTGGCGTGCAGGGGACCCGGGTTCGATTCCCAGCCAGGGCACATAGGAGAAGCGCCCATTTGCTTCTCCACCCCCACCCCCTCCTTCCTCTCTGTCTCTCTCTTTCCCTCCCACAGCCAAGGCTCCATTGGAGCAAAGATGGCCCGGGCGCTGGGGATGGCTCCTTGGCCTCTGCCCCAGGTGCTAGAGTGGCTCTGGTCTTGGCAGAGCGACGCCCCAGAGGGGCAGAGCATCGCCCCCTGGTGGGCGTGCCGGGTGGATCCCCGTCGGGCGCATGCGGGAGTCTGACTGTCTCTCCCCGTTTCCAGCTTCGGAAAAATAAAATTAAAAAAAACAACAACAAAAAAAACCCTCCCCCACCAAAAAGTCTTAAGAATAACAATGTAGGTGATGTATCTACCACTTCAAGAAAACTCCTGTACCAACCAACAGCCTAACGGATCAACTGCTTTCTCTGGTCATCAAGCAGACATACTCAAGCTACCACCATAACAGTGGAAAATGTCGTTATGTCCGTGTTTAGCACATGATGTACATGACCCATTAGGTCATGAAATCAGTTCTATAAGTCATGATGAACATTTTTTAAAGACAAAATAAAATATAGAATATCAGAGTGATTTGTATATATCCTTTGCTAGAACTGTGCACATAGGGTCAGTTTCAATATGTAAAAAGATAAGGTGACCAACTTTTCTACAATGAAAAGGAGGACAAAAATAAATTGAAGAAAACAATATCATAAATAAAAGAAACATTTTATTCACTGCAACAATAATACACTATAATATGATAAATGCATAATAAAACATTTGTAATATTTTATATTATAATTATGCATACATGCCTATTAATTTTTAATAATAGTTGTAAGAAAAAAGTACTCATTTAGATAATATTATCTAACTGAGTACTTTTCCAGTGAATGAATATTTTTTGTCAATGTATAATCTTATAACAATATATTGGAAATATCTGAACAAGAAATATCCTTCATATTGAATTTTACATGAATTGTGCTTACCTGTCTATGATTGAATATTCACTGTGAAAGAAATAATCGTGAGTCTACAATGTCGTATGTGCCATGTCATGTTTCAGTAAGAAGTACACAAAGCCATTTGCACACTCGGTATATCGTGTGCTCTCTCAAGGTCTCCCGTGCAGAGCACATGCATCTCATAATCGCATCTCGCCACACAGTACTGATCCTTCACGAATTGTAATGTCAAATACATATACATCACATCACACACAATGGATCGACTCTGCATCTATTGAATACGGATATTTACAGATTAGTCTTCAATATTAAAAAGGGGGACACGTAGGAGGACACTTTCGAGGGAGGACGGAACTTACAAAAGAAGGACTGTCCTCCCTAAAGGAGGACAATTGGTCACCTTAAAAAAGACATTTGAGGCCCTGGCCGGTTGGCTCAGCGGTGGAGCGTCGGCCTGGCGTGCGGGGGACCCGGGTTCGATTCCCGGCCAGGGCACATAGGAGAAGTGCCCATTTGCTTCTCCACACCCCCCCTCCTTCCTCTCTGTCTCTCTCTTCCCCTCCCGCAGCCAAGGCTCCATTGGAGCAAAGATGGCCCGGGCGCTGGGCGCTGGGGATGGCTCCTTGGCCTCTGCCCCAGGTGCTAGAGTGGCTCTGGTCGTGGCAGAGCAACGCCCCCTGGTGGGCAGAGCGTCGCCCCCTGGTGGGCAGAGCGTCGCCCCCTGGTGGGCGTGCCGGGTGGATCCCGGTCGGGTGCATGCGGGAATCTGTCTGACTGTCTCTCCCGGTTTCCAGCTTCAGAAAAAAAGTACAAAAAAAAAAAAAGAAAAAAAAAAGACATTTGAGGTAGGGGATATGATAAATAGAATACATATTAGCTAAAATTTTTTTTTTTTTTTTTTGAGAATGGCAGGAAGAGAAAGGCAGGAACATCAAGCTGCTCCCCTATGGGCCTTGTTTGGGAACTCAAACCAGCAATCTCTGGGCTCCAGGACGGACACTCTGGCTGAGCCATCCCACGAGGGCTTAATTTGTTTTTATTTATTGATTGATTTACAAAAAGACGGAGAGAGGAGTGGATAGAGAAGAAGGGAGAGAGAGAGAGGGGAGGGGGAAGGGAAGTATTCATTTGTTGTTCTACTTAGTGGTGCATTCATTGGTTGCTTCCCATGTGTGCCCTGACCGGGGATCAAACCCACAACCTTGTTGTTTTGGGATGACACTCTTAAACAACTGAGCAACTGGCCAGGGAAGCTAAGAAAAAAATTTTTTTGATGGTTTTCTGATTAATCTTCTTTATTTGTTTTACAAATAAACTTCTTGTTAAGTTAAAAAGTTGGCATTTTAATTGGATTTCAGTCAATTAATAAATTAATTTAGGAAGTATTGATGCCTTCCTATCAAAGACAATAGTTTGTTATTCAATGTCGTTAGCCATCTTTAGGTCTGTCAGTAGTCTATTAAAGAGTTTTATATAAAGGCCCTGCAGATTACTTGTTACATTTATCCCTAGGGTTGTTTTTGATTGTTATTTTAAATTAGATCTTTTCTTTTACCACAATTTCTAACAAGTAATGGTTTAAGAAAAGCATTGGTTTTATCTATTTACTTTCCAATTCATCTTTGAATTCTCATTTCATGTTGTTTTCCAGTTGATTTTTTTTCAGGTTTTCTTGGCCAGGTTTTTTTTTTCAGGTTTTCTTCTAGAATGTAAATTATCCTATAAGGGGTAATATTTGTCAAATCATTTATTTGACTAATATTTGACTATTTCTGTTTTATAGGATGTGGTGCTGCAGTTGTAATGTACTAAGTCAGTGCTTTTCTTATTTTCTTATTCAGGTACTTCCCCCCCCCCCCCCCAAATCTGTCTTCCCCAACGCAACCACAGACCCTTCTCTCAGTTTCTAGAACCCCTCATGCGTTTTTTTGGGTTTTTTTGTTTGGTTGGGTTTTTTTTAGTGAGATTTCATGTATCTTATTTCACCATTCATAACTTCCTACATCTCTGCTTAAAAGTCTGTTTCTTAAAAAAAGCCTTCCTTGAATTCTAGTTGGAGTTACTATCCCCTTTCTCTATGTTTTTAAAGCTTTTTAACTATAATCTTTTGTAATACTCAACACACTTAAAAGTACTGATTTTACATCTGTTTCTCTTGCTAGACCTCAAGCTTTGGAAGAAAGAAGACGAGGCTGCCTTTTCCGGGGCTGTCCCTGGGGGCTCTTCACTGCGCCTGTGCACATGGTCACCAGTGAGTTGGATTGCAGCCTAAAACAGTCTGCTGTGAATTTGATGTTTTTTGATGTCTTTGATTTTTATCTTAAACTTGGGAGAATTTTGCTTTTTGTTATATATTGGTGTTATTTTTAATATAGAAATAATATATTTTATTTTTATTTTTTAAAAATTGTTATTGAATGTATTGGGGTGACACTGGTTAGTGAAATTATATAGGTTTCAAGGGCACTATTCTACACTACATCATCTGTATATTGTATGTGTGTTCACCTCCCCAAGTCAAGTCTCCCTCATAAAAATAACATTTTTTTTAAATGATGGAGCAAATTAGCACTATAGGAGATTACTATGGGTTTTCCATGCCCCTGTGAACTGCAAACTCTCTATCTTTAAAAGAGTAATAATGATTTAGCTTCCCAATGAAGTTACAGCTGAGAATTTTTTTCTAAAATCTTCGCAGTGAGGATCAGCATATCTTACTTTGAATTAGGTGGGGGCACCTTATCATTTCCACATTGCTGTGGGTTCCTCCATGAGACAGGACACAGGGCTCAGGTACTGATGAAGATTAGGAATGTTTGGGCAGACCAGCACAAACATGCCATTGACTGTGGTTGGGGGGGGGGGGGCGGTGGCAAGAGGGCAAAAATAAATGATGAATAAACGATGAACTTCCCAAAGATGAACATTTCAAAGATCCAGAGAAGCTGAGAAAGAGCCATCACCAAGAGGCTAAATGGAGAGGCCCCAAGATGGCTGCGTGCAAGCCTCCAGTCACTCACACCAGGAGCCTGGCAGCAGAGCGGGGCTTGTTCCTCTTTAATCCATGGTACCCAGTGAGGCTTCCTTGCCTCACTGGCTTTGAGGCAAAGAGGCAGGCTTTAGAGGCCCTCATCTGGGGAGGAATCAGGGGCAGAGCCAAGGAGCAGAACGATATGCTCTCTGTGGGGATCCAAACCCTTCTAATGAGATTCCTTGTGCTTCTCAGCACTAGGCAACCAGGAAAAAGTCCCACCTGCCCTGGAGTTAGTGGGAGTGGGAGTGGGTGGGAAGAGAGGAGGTAGGTAGTAGTCCTCACAAAACTGGTTGGAGTGTTGGTATATATCTTTGTATGGACACTGACATGCCTGGACTGGGAAACAGCTACCTAGTGATCACAAGCAGAATTTTTGGGATGAGATGGACTTGGATTAAACTTGTCTCTTCTAGTCACTTTCCCGGGAAACATGGGTCTTGCACTTAGCCTTTCTATGCCTGCACCTACTTGTGAATGAGAATGATAATAACCCAGTACCTATCTCCTAGGTTGTTAGGAGGGATACTTGAGCTAAAAGCATTCGAGATTCTTAGCAAGGGGCTGATAGATGGTAGAGAATTGGCACTTTCCACATGAATGGTGACTCTTGGAGTTGTGTGTTATAACAATCCTAAACATTAGCTATAATACTAATGTTCACTGCATGTAACTTCACTGCTTATTAAATGTTTTCATATTCTGATGACCCTGAGAAGAGACCAGGAAAGGGTTATTTATCCCCAATTTACAGATGAGTTAAGTGAGGCTTGGTGGCTATAACCCCACATGTTTTTACTTAGTGCGCAGTGTTACATGCCAATTGACTTACTTTATAAAGTTGGAACAATTTTAAATATGCAAAAATATGTCACAATAATACCACATTCTTTCTACCCAAATTCAATAAATATTAACATATTGCCATTTTGCTCCAGATTTCCAAAGCAATAAATTTTACAGGTAGTTCAAGGCCTTCTCCTCCCCCATCAGATTCTCTTTCAGCCTCCTGTGAATAACTTGATGTTGAAGTGTTGCTATTTATGTCTTCAATATTCATTAAATATATCCATAAATAGTATTACCCTATCATGTTTTGAATTTCTGTCATACTGTGTGAACCCTTTTGCAATATGGTTTTGTTCATTCAACATTGTTTTTTATTCTTCTTTACATTGATACATAGACATTTAAAATATTATTTTAATGACTGTGCATTATTCTCTTTACAGACTTGTATGCTGTTTGTGTGTCTCTGTGTATATGAGAGTCCATGCTGCCACAAGCAACCCCCTGCTTACTCCTTCTAATGAAAGTGTGAAGGTTCTCAGTACATACCGGGAAGTGTGCTTATGAGTTTATAGCAACCACATCTGCATCTTTACTGGGTTTTACCAAATTGCTTTCCTAATTATTGTGTTAGATCTATTCTTAAATACCTTTTGGTAAATAAAACAAAAATTTTAAGTATCATTTCAACTATTACTGGTAAATGAAAATGTAATGGACTTGGGTATATTAACCCTACATCCAACCAATGTGCTGAGCTCTCTCATTCGTTATAATAATTTATTTTAAATTCTCTTGGATTTCTGGGTAAATAATCCTATCATTAATAAAACATTCCGGCCCTGGCCGGTTGGCTCAGTGGTAGAGCGTCGGCCTGGCGTGCAGGGGTCCCGGGTTCAATTCCCGGCCAGGGCACACAGGGGAGGCGCCCATCTGCTTCTCCACCCCTCCCCCTCTCCTTCCTCTCTGTCTCTCTCTTCCCCTCCCGCAGCCGAGGCTCCATTGGAGCAAAGATGGCCCGGGCGCTGGGGATGGCTCCTTGGCCTCTGCCCCAGGCGCTAGAGTGGCTCTGGTCGCGAGCATCGCCCCCTGGTGGGCAGAGCATCGCCCCCTGGTGGGCATGCCGGGTGGATCCCGGTCAGGCGCATGCGGGAGTCTGTCTGACTGTCTCTCCCCGTTTCTAACTTCAGAAAAATACAAAAAAAAAAAAAAAATTAAATAAATAAATAAATAAATAAATAAAATAAAACATTCCAGTTTTATTTCTACCTTTCTAAACTTTACCCCTTTTATTATTTTTCCTGTTATGTACATTGCAAACAACCTATAGTCCTGTGTTAAGTAAAAACAATGATGTGATGGCAAATATCTTCAGGTTCCCAATTTTTAAGAGTCCTAAAAACAAGTGAAACAAATCTCCTGATACAACTGGGTTAGAGTAGGTCAATTGACTGCAGAGTAGCATGAGGAAACATTCTGCCAAAATAAAAATAAACTATATTTTGTTCTCTGTCACATGACTGTACCCATTTGCCAAAGTTCATTGAACTGTACACTTAAGATTAGTGTATTATTCTGTTATTTTACCATTTTCTTCCTGGTTTCTAAGACCCCTTTATGTAATAGATTTGCCTTATGGGATATGAATTGCAATATTTATTACCAAAGTAACGTTTGCATTTTGAATTTGCTAATTTTTTACATGTAAAATTTAATTTTTATGTATATAATCTTTTATACTTTGTAAATTTTGAATCATAGAATGGCTTTTCAAGGTTATGAAACAATTCTCCCATTTTTCTTTTTTAAAAGTATTCTGTGTATTGTTTGAATGTGAATCCAACTTACTATTTTTCCAAGTAGCTTTTACATGTTATTATATTAATAAATTTTCTAATGTTCTACCATTTTTATATTTCTAGAATAAACGCTTCTTGGTCAGTATAAAATACTGTCTTTAATGCATTTCAAATATGTATGCCATTTTAGTATATATTTTAATATATATGCATACTTATGTGCATATGTAGAATGTATATATTTAAATATAACCTTTTATATTTTGCTAATATTTTACTTAGGATTTCTGCATCTACTTTATGAATAAGATTGGTTTATACTTATTTCTCTTTTTCACTGTTCTTTTTGAGTTTTGTTAATGAGGTAAAAATAAACTCATAAAAAGAATTGGGTAGCTTTTTTTTTTTTCATTTCAATCCTCTCACACTTCTTAAAACCACCTGGGCCTAGTGCTTTTTTTAAAATCAAATTATTAAATATTATTTGAATTTTATATTTATTCTTGATAAACTTTTGTTAATTTCTATTTTTGTAGAAAATAGCCTCTTTCTTCTGAAAGTTCCCAGTTCATAGGCTTAAAATTAATGCTATTCTATAATAATTTAAAAAGTCTTAACTGCATTCTTTTTTCTTTCCTAATACTATTTCTTGTAGTCTTCTCTCTCTTCTTCTATTTTTATTTAAGTGAGAGGCAGGGAAACTCCTGCATGTGCCCTGACCAAAATCCACCAGGTAAACTTTCTATGGGGCTATGTTCTGCCCATCTGGGGGGCTGCTGCTCAGTTGCTTGGCAACCGAGCTATTTTAGTACCTGAGGCGAGGCCATGGTGCCATCCTCAGCACCCAGGACCCACTTGCTCAAACCATTCAAGCCATGGCAGTGGGAGGGGAAGAGAGACAGAGACAGAGAAAAAGAGAACAGGGAGGGTTGGAGAAGGTGATAGTCGATTTTCCTGTGTGCCCTGACTGGGAATTAAACTCAGGACTTCCACATGCCAGACCTACACTCTACTGCTGAGACAAAGAGCCAGGGCCATCTCTCTTTTTTGCTTCATTAACTTACAAACAACCTTAGGGTGTTCTGCTGACATTTTTGGGTGATCTTTTGCATTTCTGGGGCAAGGTGGCAGGACTTACCCAGGTGAGAAGTACAAGGACGATGACACTGGAATTATGTTTGTCATGGACTCCTCCACCCTTGGTCCACGGGTTCTCTACTTTTCACCGGGGAATCTCCCGCATGCTGACTACTCTCCCAGTCTCCTGGGGTTACTACTGAACTTCCATGGAGTGAAGCAGTGTGGCTTGAACATGGCTACATTGACATTGCATAGACTTTCCAGACATTGTGTTCAAGCCTCACACAATCAGACTTAACATAAAAGACAGGACTGGGTTACAAAATGCCATAACTAGGCTTTCTTCTTAGTATTCTCTCAATGATTTATTTGTCTGTTTACTTAGTACTTAAATGCTTATGATGTCTAAATACTGAGTGAGAAATAGTGTTAAATCTATTGTCACCCTTAATTAATGAAGTTTTTGCCTGCTTGAGTGTTTATGTTAAAGTTTATGTGCAAGTATTGACCTACCTGTAATTGAGGCTATCCGTATATGCACATTGGCCAATTGGACCTTCTGGAGATTTGTTGTTTGATATAGTAACCACTAGCCACATGTGGCTATTTAAATTTAAATGAATAAAAATGAAATGGAATAAAAGTTAGTTCTTTCATTATACTAGGTGCATTTCAAGGGCTCAATAGCCACATTTTCTAGTAGCTACAGTATTGGGAAACTCTGAATTATAGAACATTTCCACCAGGAAGTTCTCTTAGACAGCTCTGCTCTAGAAAAAGTCTCAACAATAATTAAAGTAGTAGTCATTCTTATATGCATGAATCAGGGAGCAGATTACCTTGTTCTTACAAGGTCAGTTGAATGCTTATGGTAATGGTTAGCATGATTAAAAATAGTTTGTTCTTTTAATCGGGTGAAGCAAATATTTTAGAATTGTTTATTTATTTTCACCCCAGAAGTACCCTGGAGATTCCAAAATTCAGGAATTCTGAATTAGTAAAGCTCAAATTAAAGTGGGTTACTATACTCCCTAGGTCAACCTTGAAGGCTAAGCCTTCTTCCACATTATTCCTAACTATAGGTCTCTCCCTCTTCTGTCATTTACAACTTGTCGATGTAAATGATCAATACCCCTTTCCTGGTTACTCTCAGCCCTAAAACATTTGTCAACTTTGGCCACTTTCCTATAATAGATCACTGGGCATTTTCATTGCCTTTGCACTATGAGTGACATCTTCACCCAAACACCCTCCTTCCCAACAGTATTTGCCAGTTAGGCCTGGTAAAAATAGATAACTTATCATGATGTTTCTTTCCTGTTGTGTATGAGTCATGTATCAGATCTCTATGTGCTGAATGTGTCATAGATGGAAGAACATTCTTTTGATGTACTCATAGCAATTCACAGTTTGGTGAAATACACATGAATCAGAATGAGAACAAGGAGACCATGGGACTAGGGGTTCCTCTCAGGGTGGGTGTGTTTGGATTGACAAAGGCATGACAGTCTGCAAGAAGAGGGTGAGGCCTCTAATATATTGCTGCAACTCCTGTTGGCCCGAGGGTGGGCATCATCCATAAGGGACTCGATCTTAGTAAGAAAAATGGTCTTATGTCATTTATCAAAATATGCCTCCCTCAGTTGTGATCACATATTTGTTAGCAGCTTAGCCTCTTCTATCTATGCAAAGTACATCCTGACCATATGGTGTGGGCTGTAAACCAAGACACTCAGCAGAGCCTGTCTACCCTGTTCCTCCCTCCAATCTCTGGGCACATTAAGAAGGGAGCCATAGGGTGCTACTTTGTGAATGCCTCATTTCAACTAATAATAAGGTGAGTGAAACCCAGGGATATCCTGGAGGAAGAGGATTAAGGGGACAAAAGATCAGATATCTTTGTCATCACCAGATGTCAAAATATGCTGTTTTCCTAGCTTTTCAATCCTTCCTGGGTATCCATCTAGTGACCCATTTAACCCATCACCATGTCTGTTCATCCTTCCAAGTGCCTCTGAAATGTGTCTCCTCTCCCATTCCATCACCTCAACTGAAATGACCACCATTGTGTGTTTGATTACTCTCTACCTTCACACAGCAGACAAGAGAGAACTATTGGAAATGACAAATTTGAACACATCACCTCCCTGCTTAAACGTCTTCTTGTTTATGATAAACACTCAACTGCTCAACCTGGTTTATTGGGACATTACCTGGCTGGCCTTTACTGTACTCTCTAACCTCACTTCAACCTCATTTTCTGGACCTTGTAATTATGCATCTGTCACACAAGCTTTTTTTTTATTCCTATAATAAGCCAAACTTGCTTCTGCCTCGGGGTCTTTGCACAGGTAGTACCCTGTGCTTGGATTAGTCTTCTCCCAATTCCTTTTTATCTGGTCAACTGATACTCATCCTTTATTTAGCAGTTTAGTCACCACTTCCTCTTCATGTGTGAGTCATCACACTCCTCTCCCCCAGAACTAGGTCAGGCTGAGGTTTTATATTTATATGAGTGACTATTTGATTCTCTTTCCCATAAGATTTATAAGCTCTAGAGACAATATTCATCTTTCACTCACCATTGTATTCCCAGCTTTCAACACTCAACCTGGCAATGGAGGCATGAATACATTTTTGTTGACTGAGTACATAGGGATTTTTGTTATTTGCCAAGAGAGGAGTATGGTATACCAAGGAATTCACAGTCCTAAGAGCCCTGGGTTCAAATCCTGATTCTGCCAATTTCTTATCAGGTGACCTTCACAAGTTTATTTGCTTTTCTAAGCTTTAATTTTCTTAGCAGTAAAATGGACATATTTACATGGCAATGTGGAGGTTAAAGACACTATGTGCTGACTGGGTATTCAGGAAGTTCTCAGAAAACTACAGACCTCAGAGCAGCAGCAGCAGCATTATTATTGCTTTCATACAATTTGGAGACAATAGGGTAGAAAGTACTCTGGTGAGGCTATAGGGCTCCGCAGGAAGAAGTGACAGATTACTCGTACCCAAAAGGAAACAGTAACATTTTTTATTAAATATTACAGTGGATCAAAAAGTACAAAATATCTCTTGCCTGCTATGTGATTGGGAAACTATTGGCACATAATACAGTATCAAAAGCAGTAATAAGTACAATTTGGAAAACATACAAAATTGAGTGTTTATAGTTGGCTCAGCATTTTTCTGGTAGTGTTTAAACTAATGCAAAGGTTACTCAATAACCTCTCCATTGGGAAACTATATAATATCACTGGGCCATGTTGCTATATACAAATAATCACCATACAGAGCAGAGGTTACATAGCTGGAATCACCAAAAGTATACAATATTTACAACACAGGAAAATTTAAAAAAGTATAAACAGCCAAGAGATTATGCTGCTATTCTTCAGACATATTTCAACCGTGGGGAGACAAGCAGAATATCAAATACATCAACAGCCAACACTGGAATTTAAGTGCTCAAGATAATCATTGCAATGGTGTGGGTCTCACCAGGGCAAACTTGTTCCCATTTCTCTTTAAAATTGGGACAAGAGTAAAACTGGACCAGATGGGACTTGGCTGACCATCACCAAATGTGACTTTGTGGGACACAAGTGAAGAGAAATAAATGGTTCTCTTTGAAGGCACACTACATAAAATATTTTTGTAGGATCACCTCGAAATTTCCATCAGACACACCAACACAGTGAAATACAGTACTTGAGAATTCATGCACCAGGTCAGAAAGTT
Source organism: Saccopteryx leptura (assembly GCF_036850995.1). Lineage (NCBI taxonomy): Eukaryota > Metazoa > Chordata > Mammalia > Chiroptera > Emballonuridae > Saccopteryx > Saccopteryx leptura. The sequence continues at coordinate 62,562,835 of NC_089511.1, read as the reverse complement.
GTAAAGTCAACATTGAGTTTTAACAAACCCTTCTGTATATGCCCTGATAAACAAGTGAACTTAAGAGCTTCTAGCTAGTAAATAAATAAGTCAGTCCTGTGGCAAATACTACAAGTTCCAATCACTTAGTAGGAGAATACTTAATTCTGAAACTCAGTTGGGCTGTTTTTACTTTCTTTTTTTTTTTTTCTTTTTTTTTTTATGTTGAGTTGCCAAAAGTTAAACCAGAAGTTGCATGGAAAGGCTTTTAAAAAATATCATTTAGAATCTCTAAATCTCCAGTAAATCACAGACTTAGTGCATTTTGAATTGCAACATTTCTTGGAAGCCGCACTCAGTAAATAGATTTATGACTCCGTTGCCAATTAGATCCCAGTTTCCCTTACAGGACTACCAATAACAATGGTTTGATTGCACAAAGAAAGGCTTGTGCAATTCCATTCAATAATAAGGCCCCTTGAACTCAAACAATGCAAACAAAGCCCTATTTAAGACTTTTTAAAATGTAGTTCTCAGCCAATGAAGAATTCAATGGTCTTTTTGAAAGATTTCCAAGATCTCTGTTCAGAGTTTTAAAACAAATAACACACTGCTTCTGTTGGGAATGTATGCCCCCATTTCTCTTTATTTGTCCTGATGTTTTGCTGAGGGTATGAGCTTCCTCAGACAGAAACAGTGAGTCTCCTCTTGGAAGATGAGAAAAACAAAAGCTGGACTATGTTAACATTGTTTGAAAATGGTGTGATCGAATTCCAACATGATGAAACCAGACTGAAATCATCCCAGTGGAGAAAACAAATGCCCCATATTGCAAATGGATAGGTGAGCTCCACCAGAGACAGACAGCCCCTCATTCCCTTTGAGAAACAAACTCGTAGAAACCATGTATGATCTAGCTCGTGTCTGCTGCAGAAACACTGGAGTCTGCTCTGTCTTCCATGTCCTCTGATTCTGTGACCATTCAGTCTAGTGCAACTTTCTTATATCGGTCCTGGCTAGCATTTGCCAGCTGGAATTGAGATATTTTCCCCCCTCTATCTTGTGCAATAGCAGGATAATCTGCACTCACACATTTATAATCTAAATTCTACTAGCCTATCTATGGTTCTATTAAATATATATATATATATTATTCCACAGGAAGGTAAATAATTAATTGAAGCAAATGGAACTCTTAACACTAGATCTCTACATTCTTTTGTTTCCACCTTTGGATATTAAGTATGTTACATGGAATATTTGGCTTCGTATCATGGAGACATTTCAATACAAATGCACAGCATGCATGGCTTCGTTTAAGAGCCGAGGTTTCACTGTTTACCAGTTTTGATTATTTTGCAGTCGAGTTACTTATTTAGAAGTTGAAAATTGTCATCAGTTTTCATAGAATTAAATATCTCAGAGGTAAAAGACTTGATTAACTATGGTTCTAATGTCTACTGGTAGTGTTGGGGGAAGGGAGGGGTGGCTGGGAGTTCGTCAAAGCATTCCTATCGGCAGGGACGGGACCTGGAAAAGAAAATCACTCTCTGTATCGATGGACTTTTTTACACACTCCGAAAATGCATTCTCCTTGATGTTACATCTTGACAGCAAAGGGAAGAGAGTGGCAAGAATGACAGCATACATTCTCCACACTTTTTGACTGCTTGAATAACCTGACCATTTCTTCCCAGCACTATAATGGATTAGGAGGCAGGCTGTCCTGCCAGGTGGTTACAGACACAACACCAGCCACTGTATGTGCATGCATGCACCTAAAACTCACAGCCAAGAAACCCAAAGAGGGTGACTTTCTTTCAAAATGGGTAATCCAGTATGCCAATTATCCCCAAAGATGTGGCCTGCAGGGTTCTTCCTGGGAACGAGAGACCCACTTGAGGAAGGCAACGTGACTACTTATTCCTCCAAAGACCACGGCCCAGGAAGGCCCCTGGGGCGGGGGCCTCCAGCCACTCATTTTCTTCTAGAGAGTTGAGCTCCATGCTCTTCCCACCCCGTGCCCGGACTGCTTAAAGGGATCAGGGCCAACATTAATGTAAATCATTTTGGCTCCTGTTCTAATTTCTGAAATTCCTAAAATATCTGTGCAGCCCACAAGTATGTCCTCAAGACTCTGTTGTTATTCGGCAGCTTGCTGCCAGTGAGGTTTTTGTTTTTATGATTCCTCTGGTATGTAGGACAGTTTCACAGCCTAGATAAGGTAAGTACAATGCTCGATATTTTCACATAGCCCAATACTTCAAAGCAAAGCATTTGGTCGGGGAAGCAGTGTATAAGCTCTTTCAACTAGGCCATTTATGAGGAACAAAGTCCGTCAGTTGTGGATCTGCAAAGGAACGTGCTTAGCACTACGGTGTGCTCAACTGCTTCTTTTTCATTTGTTCCACTAGAATCAGTTGCTTCAATTTGTAAACAATAACTTTACCACCCAAAGCTGCTCAAAATGATAAGATGTGGAAAAAAATTACAAACACACATCAACAACTAGGACAGTCGGTCGGCCTTTAAAACAAAACAAAATAAAACGAAACAAAAACAAAACACCTGCAAATAAAAGCGATACTGTTTAATTAAAAAAAAGGGGGGGGGGACAAGAAGGAACCAGGAGAAAATGGAACTACCTGTATATATAAATTAAGAGAGCAAACAGTGATACGGGTAGTCTTAAGAAGCAAATATATACAGTCATTTTAACAGTGTTTACTTCTCTGGATTGTTTAATAGTGTCAAAATGAAAGATCTATTGAAGTTTCACTATACATTGCATTGATTCAACCTTGGAGAGTTTTACAAAAACAGGGGCTTCCCTTGGCATATGTTTGCCAGTCCTCCTTGCCCCTTCCTTTGAAATGCCTGCTCCTTTTTTTTTTTTTTTTTTTGGCCAGATTGATTCCTGACCATTGGAACTCAGACTGGGTCTTCTAAGTTCTTCCTGATACACATAAATCCCCTCACAGAACCCCCATGTGGAGTGAACCCTCTGGGATGCGAGGACATCTGTGTTGGAAGGAACTCAAGACTGACCAGCCAAGGCTGGTGCCGTCCCAGAAAAATCCGGTATGTTCACCTCCCCGCTTGGCCACTTTGGCTGGAACTAATCTTACCCCCAGATTAGAAGAAATACTGACTTCTAATTCTATAAGCCATCACCCCCAGGGCTAGGGCTGAAGCTCTTCTAGCCACGCCATTTGGGATGCTGGGGCAGAGCTGGGCTTACAGTTTTGTACTGGGGTGTACGGACGACAGCTGAGAAGATGGGAAGGCAGCTTGAGGATTTATAGCAGCTAAAGGGTAAATGCTGTTGTGCAAAAGGTCCCCATACGAACTTCCTACAGGTGCGGCTGCAGCCAAGTGTCTGTACAGCTGCTGAGAATTTGTCGGCGATGTAAAAATTCCTCTTTGCATCACAAGTGAGTGGAAAGCCAGGGGCTGCATGAGTGGAGAAAGCACAGTCTGGTTTTTCAAGTACTGCAGAGAATGAGAATACCCTGCCGGGAGCCTGGAGTTGAGGCCCGAGTTACAGAGGCTCCCAGAATACAAACCTGGGAAGATAGGGGAGGAGAGGGGGACCTTGTGGCCTTCCGATGTGCCCCCAGAATGCCCACCGTGCGTGGCCTTACTGCCTTCGCTCTCCTGCTCACAGGCCTTCTCCTTCCCAGAGACCTCCTTGGACGGGTCCAGGGGTGACACTGCCCGGGCCTTTTTCCCAGCGATCACAAGGTCCAAATCCTCCAGGCTGCGCTTTATTGGACGTGCCGCACCAATGTTCTGGGGGCTCATTTTCCGGTGCAGGATAGGGTGGACCATGCCCTCCATCTTCCTGAAATTCTCCAGTCTCATGTGGTGAGGTTTTCCCGACCTTGAAAGAGCTTCGGGGTATTTTTTAGGAGCCGACATGGTCATGGGGGATACCCGACAGGCTTTGGGGTGACAGTCTCGACTGTGGCTGTTTGTGACCTGGAACTGGGAGATGCCTTTGCTCTCCTGGGGCCCCGCAGCCGAGTGGGCCAGGCCTAGGACCTTGCCGGTGGGTTTGTGTGGGTTCTTGGGGAGGCTCAGATCTGTTGGCTGGTCATCTGTGGTGGCTTCTGCTGCAGCCGACTTTTTGTCTTGCAGATGTAGAGACGAGAGATAGTTCACATGGAGCTTTTCTTGGTGTTTGTGGGAAGAAAAAGAATTATTTTCTAATTCTCTGTACATGTCCCTGCAGGGATATTTGGATGTCTGTTCATTGTGAAGATGGTGCTCGGTGTGTCTGTAGAGGCTGTGGAGGTGAGGTGACGAGTAGAAATCGGCCAGGAAGCTGGGCATGTGGGAGTGGGGCAGTGCCCTCTTCTCCAGTAGTTTCTCCTTGCCCTCCTGAATTTCTTGCTTCAGGACATAGGCGTCAGCAAGGGGGCTGAGGTGGTGCTTGGAGAAGCTGCAGCGGTGGGGATCCGATCGACTCAGTTTGTCATGCTTAAAAATGTCGTTGATGCTCTTCCTGTCCTCGGAGGGCTTGCTCCTGAAACTCTGCACATGCTGAATCACTGACGGCCGGTTGACTGCCGTGTGGTCAGTGCCTTGGCCGTGGTGGGCCTGGGACAAACCCGAACACAGGTCGTCCCTCGCAATCAGTTTCTTTTTGCTGATCAAAGGGGGTGGAGAGCCGTAGGGGTAGCTGCTGGAGAGGCTGGCTCCACTTACTTGGGACAGAAGTTTTTTCTTGGCCAGCGGGGACATGATGCCTGGGTTGCCCCTGGAGTAGAGCAGGGGTGTGTAATTGAGTCCATGGTTCTCGTTCATGGGCCCGGTCAGGTCTTTATCTTTGAACATGTCAAACGACTGGACCACAAGGACCTTCGGGGTCTGCTTTAGTGCATTGTGGATGTCGTCGCTGCCCAGCTGGTCCACCTTCACAGTGCAGTTGGCGATGTAATTTGCCATGGCGGGCACTTTGTCGTCATCCGCCTCGCTCTGGTTTGCCGGCGGTGGCGGCGCGGTGGGGAAGCCGGAGAAGGACGAGTCTTGGAGTTCACTGTCAGGGCTCTCTGTAAAGCAGCAGGGCTTGTGTTCTGGGTTGGAGTCCACAAGAGCACTGGGAGAAGTGAGAGACTGTTTGCCAGCCCCGGGGTCCCTTTCGGAGGCCGAAGAGGCACTTGGGAGGGAAGGTACAGGCCCCTTCTCTCCTGCCTCCTCTGTTACCTTCTCACTGTTGGCACCTTGGTCTGTTTCCTTGTCCTTTTCTGGGTCCGCTGTGGACACCAGGGGCCTCGCTGCAAAATCCTGGTACCCTTCCATTTTTTTCTTCATGTCTGCTGCTGGCAGAGGCTCAGTGATGCTTTTCTGGTTTAAAGTCTCTTGCTCCTTCTCTTGCTCTGATGAAACCTGATAAAATATTGCAAAGCAGTCAGAAGGAAGCCAAATGCACCGACACATTTTGCCATGAACTAAATTATTACACACAGCAGTTTTTCTTGAAAACAGGCTTGTCAATCAGCTCATGGAGTTTCTGTAAAGCTTTATCACTCTCCAATAACAGCTCTAAACAAAGAAATTTAAATTACAGAAACATCAGGGGAACTATGCATACTTACTTTATGAGACACTTATCAACATATCAAAGTGTTATATACTGATGGTATATAATCATATCACTCCTTGATTCTTATATACAGTTTAATTCTGAGGTTGTCTTCTTGTCAAATCAATCAATTATCCAAATGGGTTTTAAATTACATGTTGTGCTTTATGACACTTTGGAAATTTTTTTAAAGCATCTCTCTTTCAAAAATCTAACCATAGCCATGTCAACAACAAACAAACTTATTGTATACCTCCTTGCTTCTCTTTGAGAGAGCACATCTTGTCTTACTGTGTCCATTTGGAGGCATAAAATAAGCAATGCTTAAGTGCTGGTAATTTCTAATCAGTGCCATGTGACATGCAGATAAGCTAAAATACTGAAAAATGATGCAGATGCAATATTAACCTGTCTACCTAAGGGACAGGAGGACTCTAAGTCCCTGTAGGCTGCAGCAAACTACATTTTGTCAAAATGCAGGCAGTGAGTGCTGATACAAATGCAGCTTTTCTGTTCATTGGAATAAATTCTAGTCAGTGAGAGGGATGCTCTTTATGTGTCCCTATTGACAGAGGTTGTGGGCATAATTTGACCCATTCGTTGCATCATGTAGCTCTGTGCAAACTTTGACCTGGGAATGGCATTTTAACTTTCCATCTGTGACTCAGCTGACTGACAAGCTCTTTCAAAACTTCTGTCATTCTGCCCTGCCATGTCTTAGTGGAGAACAGCCCCAAAGCAATTGTCTTGAACTGGTCTTTTCTCCTACCTCCATCTCATCCCACGAACACTGTTCTTCCTTGTTAAGAAAGGAAGTTTAACCACATCAGCATTTTCCCATAAGACTGAGGATGCTGGTGGGAGGATTCATAGGAACAAAACTTTTAAGGAATCACACCTATTTAATAAGATATTTCTCCTTAAATCCACTTAGATACTTATTTTTTTAAAAAGGATATATTATAGGCCTGACCTGTGGTGGCACAGTGGATAAAGCATTGACCTGGAAATGCTGAGGTCACCGGTTCGAAACCCTGGGCTTGCCTGGTCAAGGCACATATGGGAGTTGATGCCTCCTGCTCCTCCCCCCTGTCTCTCTCTCTCCTCTCTCTCTCTCTCTCTTTCTCTCTCCCTCTCTCCTCTCTAAAATGAATAAATAAAATAAAATAAAAAATAAAAAAAAGGATGTATTATACTTAAGATGCTTGAATGCCATCTTTCTTTTTTTTTTTGTACTGCCTTTTCAAGTGCAAATATCATTACTTGTTCTACATTAACAATCATCATTCGTCTCGAGCTATTAGAGTACATAAAAATACAGAAAAAATAAGTACAGCAAGGAAAAAAGGCAAATTGCATTTAAATGTTAGTTTCTGATGGGACTGTAGCTTGAAGTGGACGATAGGGAATACTCAGTTCTGCAGAAATTTCTATGACCTAGGCATTCAGTTACATGAAGTTCTGTGCTTTTGGTTGTAAAATAGGTTTAGGAAATCTGTGAAACCTAGGCAGTAAAAGGTAAAGTATGCCTTTTCTAGGATGGAATTTTATGATTTGCCTTTAGTTTTTTAAATACTATCTTCCCACCAGGTACCTTGCAATCTAATGACCTGGAGCCTGGCTTTGACCAGAAGGGCTTCATAAGCCCTCTCTCCATTGAGTTCACTGTTTAATATTGAAAACATCAAAAATTTAAAAAAAAAAATGACAATAAAATCCTAACAGAAAATTTCGGACATATAATCAGTGAGAAGAAATATAGCTGGTTAATAACATGGGTATATGTTGGAAGTGGGGAACAATTCTTACTATAAGGTCAACCTTGAAAAGGGTGTGAGATTCCAGGTAGTTTAGTCCAGTGGTCCCCAACCCCTGGGCCGTGGACCAGTACCAGTCCATGGGCCATTTGGTACCGGTCCGCAGAGAAAGAATAAATACCTTACATTATTTCTATTTTATTTATATTTAAGTCTGAATGATGTTTTATTTTTAAAAAAATGACCAGATTCCCTCTGTTACATCCGTCTAAGACTCACTCTTGACGCTTGTCTCGGTCGCGTGATACATTTATCCGTCCCACCCTAAAGGCCGGTCTGTGAAAATATTTTCTGACATTAAACCAGTCTGTGGCCCAGAAAGGTTGGGGAACACTGGTTTATTTATTTATTTTTTTGTATTTTTCTGAAGTTGGAAACGGGGAGGCAGTCAGACAGACTCCCGCATGTGCCCGACCAGGATCCACCGGCATGCCCACCAGGGGGAGATGCTCTGCCCATCTGCGGCATTGCTCTGTTGCAATCAGGCAGAGGCCATGGAGCCACCCCCAGCGCCTGGGCCAACTTTGCTCCAATGGAGCCTCGGCTGCGGGAGGGGAAGAGAGAGACAGAGAGGAAGGAGAGGGGGAGGGGTGGAGAAGCAGATGGGCGCTTCTCCTGTGTACCCTGGCCGGGAATCAAACCCGGGACTCCTGCACGCCAGGCTGACGCTCTACCACTGAGCCAACCAGCCAGGGCCTAGGGACCACTGGTTTAGATAACTTGATCATAATAACCTTTGACACTCAAAATACTGACAGCTCCCTAAAGGAAACTGCTGGGACCTATAGGAAAAAGGAAGCCTTAAGACTTTAAGGGTTTCTATGGACTGCAGGACCTCTGTCTCTACTCCAGACAATGGTCGACTCCTAAGCTGATGGGCTGAGGGCATGGGCTGGGGATTCCTTCTACAACTTACTAACCACCCATTTAAACTTCATCCCCAAAGTGGAGCTATTCAAAGGTCAGCTGGCTTCTCGGTCCTCAGTTTGCCCCTGGTGCTTTGGCAATGCTGTACATATGGTATCTAATAGAACTCGCTGATTCAAGGGCCCATAATCAATCACCAGGCCAACAGGATAAAGGAAGAATGGAATGTAAGTCTTAACTTGGAATTTCCTTGCTTTGGGCCATTTATGTTGCAAGCTTGCAGATGTTTAGAAATCTCTGCATCATCTGCCCCGCCCCTTTTTAATTATTAGAGCTTGAAATAATTGTGAAACAAAAATAAATTTCATCTTTGTAGTAATACTATCATCCTGCACAGGATTCAGCTGGAATTCTAGTTAGGAGATTGTTGTGGTGTTGTGTTGTGTGTGCTTTAAATAAGTGTTTAATTAGGGAGTCTCTTATGTGTTCATTATAAACCTGATTTTTTTAGGGGGTGTTTAATATCAGTAACAAAATTCCCTCTAGGGTTGAATCCTAGAACATGCTGTCTCCAAATGTGGCTGCTAATTTTTTTATTTTTATGGGCAGCAGAGTTTTTATTATTCATGTTGAAACAGAGCCCAGATTAGCCTCCATGACTGGCTGTGTGCTGACATTAATGGCTTCTACCAAAGAACTGTTGGGGGCTGTGAGTAGCTGGGGCTTGTTTTAAAAGGTTCAAAACTACCTGTTAACATGAGAGATAATAATGGTTTCAGAGGAACCATTTCAAAACTTCCCTATAAATAATATGTGCTTTAAGATGTTTCTAAATTGGTCTTAACCCAAGGCTGCTGCACAGAGGTCAATTACAGGAGGCAAAGGAATCTCTCAAGTTTCCAGGACAGTCCTGCAGAGACGTAGCACATCAATTTCCATGTCCCTCCCTGCTAGATCCACGGAGCACTTTAAAGTCACAGCACCTCCTCAGATAGACTGGTTGAGAAATGGCAAAGAAGCCATATCTTTCAAATCGGAGTCCCTTGGCTTCACGGAGTCAAAGCCTTGGCTCCTTCTAGCTCAAAGTCAGTAGTTGCTATCAGCTTTCTATGGGATGTTTACATCTCTCTGGATTGTATTCTTGGCCTATCTCGTTTAATACCAAGCATTGCCTTTCAGCTTTGGAGCAAACCAAAAGGTCCCCTGTTTGGGTACTTGTGACACTGAGATGATCTGATTTCTCAGTCTGGTGCTGCAGCTGCGCAGGGTCACAGTGATGGATACGGGGCTCCAGGAGACCCCATGGCAGACAGGTCTGTGGAGGTGTTTCTGTGGAGGAGAGCCACTCGCTCCAGGAGACCCCAAGGCAGACAGGTCTGTGGAGGTATTTCTGCGAAGGAGAGCCACTCACCTCGGATACGTCCTGGGGCTTTGGAGCATTCTCTTTTTCTTTCTTGCTCCTAGGGATTTCATGTTTGAGGCGTTTGGTTCCTGATACTTTTGTTTTATTCTCGTTTTCCTGTGAAGTGTTTTCCTGCTTCCGAGGTTTGATTGGAGGCAGGGGCTTGTCTTCCTCTCCTTTAATAAACCTTTCATATGGAAGGATTAATCTAAAATGATATCAGAAGAGATGATCAATTAGGGAGGTAATCCCATTAGCATTGATGTTATGGGTTTATTTTCTTTTCTGAATACAAGCAATTTATTGCATGACTTCATTTCCTGTGACATCAGTGTTCTTCTAGACACTTACTCCTCAGTTATTTCCCTACTCTAAACCAGAACCTGGTGATTTACATACGTCTCTGTAAGACCACTTTCTGGTTTTTGAATCTATACACCAAGGATAACAATGGAAGCATCCAAGGTTACATCATGATCACTGCCCATGGCTAAGTGCCAGCAACATCACAACAATAATAGCAACAACAATGATAGCTGCTGTTTAATTATCAATCTGTCAACAACTATTTATTAAGCACCTGTGTGCCAGGCACTGTGCTGGGCACTGAGATACAGCAGCAAACAAAATGTTTAATGCCCTTGACTTCATGAGGCTTATATTCTAGTACATACTAATATTTGCCAGGTAATGTCCTAGGTGCATAATATATATCATCTCATGTAATCTCTAGTAACATCCCTATGGAGTAAATTACCATTCTATTTATTATAATCATACCAATAATCATAGTTATTATTACTATCACTAACTGATGAGACAAGAGTCCCAAAAGGTTAAAGAAATTGTGTAAGAGCCACACCATTTAATAGAAGTAGAATGTGAACCTACTTTTGCCCATCTCCAAAGTCTATATTTTCATCATGTCAAAACATCGACCAGACACTTAAGATAAAGATGTTAATGGGAAGTAAGCACAGTGTGGCTGAGAAACAGCTGTCTTAACCAGCACCCCTGAGGGGTGGGTGACTGGAGTATGTGGAGCTCTGTTTCTGGGTGTGAAGTAAAAGAGGGCCCCTGTGAGAAGGAAGGTAGACAGACCACTCCGGCCACAAAAATCAGAGGGCTGAAAAATTCAAGCATTTTAATTATTACAACTTTTTATACAAAGTACGTAAAATTGCTCTTAAAAAGAGAAACATCAAACAGCTCTAGTTTTAATCTGCTTCCCCTTTGCAATGCAGCTCTTGATCTGAAAGGGAAAAATAGCTGATGTAATTAAAAGGGATGGATTGCATTACAATCTCAGTTTCAACTTCAGTGATTAAAGTTTTTATAATGTATTTGGTATGATTAATGACTCACTGTGGGATTAATACAAGACTCAGCCTTAAAAATATGAACTTTAATACAGCAAACATAATTTGTTTTAAATAAGACAAGTTGACTCAATGAAGAAAATGTACTTGGCTTATAAACAACATAAATCTGTTCAAATATTGGGAACCCTAATTATTTTTAAACTAAGACTCCCAGGCAGAAACTTCTTTGGTTTGGCTATTTGTTAGCTATCCTGAAATCAGTTTCTAACTACGCAATTTGGATTGCGACAACTTAAACATATACAACTGTTCAGGTTGTGAATACAGACATGGGGATATTTGTAATCAAAATATTTCACTCTTTAATAAACTACCAAGTAAATGATGGGAAAATCAAATCACAATTTACAGCATATTAGGAACAAAATTCATTTACTGAGTGAGCATGCTCAGACAAGGTATGTGCAAGGAGGCGTGAACAATAGTTTCGAGCCCTACATCTGGCACGGGGCCAGCCGTGAAGATCAACACAGCCCATGGGGAATAGTTATCTTCAGATCCCATTACAAACTGAGTTTAAACATGTTACAGCTGCTAAAACTGGAAACTGTTCTCTCCATGTAGACTTACTAAAATAATATATGGCTGCCAAATACCTGCTTCCCACTGTAATATTACAGTTAATGTTTATATAATAAAAAGCATAACTAAGCAGAAGAGAGAAAAAAAAAGCAACCTTGTTCATACTTGAATTTATTTGTCTCTTCTGTAAAGTCCCAGCATTCTCCCCAATTCCTTTCATCTGTGTGGCTCTGCCAGGGACTTTATCCCCTTCAACATTGGCAGGTTGGGGATTTTTATCCGGGAGCAAAATGCATTGAATATTTTAAATTGGAAAAAATATTTTAAATCGACTTCAATGAAAACATATTTTTATTCTTCGGGCAGATTGGTTTGTTTTCTTTTGTTTGGTTTCCATGGGAATCCAAGGAGCACTGAAGTCTGGATATTCCAATGGTGACCACCCTTCTCCTCAACTCCATTCTCTGAGACAGTGACACCATGAGAAAGCCTCTCCGGTGAGAATGACAGCATTACATTTGAGTGTGGGGAGAGGAGGGCAGCAGAAGCAGAGAACTGGGTGGCCCAAGGTGGGCCCTACAGGACCCCTCACTTCAGATTCTGACAGTTCAGGTCCAACCCTGCTCTCTCAATGGCTACCAAGAAGGTTTAATTTCCTTATACAATTTTGCGAATTCAAGAGGCAGTGCAACATTTCCATTTCATTTCTTTTTTCTTTTCTTTTTTTTTCTCGTTCACTCAACTCAGCAGCTGGCTGGCCCACGGCAGTAAAAAATACATTTCACTTTGCTGGTCAAAGGCCTAAAGCCAGAAGCAGGAAATTTGGAATTAAATGTTTCTTGTATCTGGAAAGACGCATGACTAAGGTAAAACTGAATCCAAACATAAGCCTTGCTTATTCAAGGCTTCCAAAGGGAGTGTGTGTGTGTGTGTGTGTGTGTGTGTGTGTGTGTGTGTGTGTGAGAGAGAGAGAGAGAGAAAGAGAGAGAAAGAGAGAGAGAGAGTGTGTGTGTGTGTGTGTGTGTGTAAAGGTCAAATGAGTGGGTTTTTTTCCGTTCTAAATCACTGAAAGATAATTATAGTGGCTCATGAAAAAAAGGCTCCCAAAATAAAACAAGAAAGGCAGCAGCTAAAAGGAAGCAAATAGAAATACGACCAACTAAGCCCCTGGAGAACAGGGCATGGTCTTGCACGGCACCCAAACAATTGCTGTTCATATAGTGATTTCCGTTTGCTGCGATTTTTCCCTGAATGTTTTTCAGTGATCCTGGCATGGTACAAAACAATTACCCCACAGGATACGATCTTATCATTTGATTATTAGAAGTTTTCACAGTATAAGGGACAAAAACCATTACAGGTTTCTGAACATTTAAACATTTAATGTTCATGTGATAGCATTAGAAACAGGTTAGCCAATATAAGGTCAACATTACCCAACACAGGAAGCTGAGCAGGTTTGTACTGTATAAAGAATTTAGTATAATACAACATGCCTGCACGTTGCAGATGATTATTCCTCAAATATTTGTAGTACAACAAAGATTTAATCAGTTTCTAAACTGCGCAGATAAAAGCAAAAATGTAACCCAGCCCCCAAGAACTCATTACACAGGAGAAGTCTTTTCAATGGACTGCAACTCTAAGAATGTGGGTTGGGTTTTACGTGGGTGGAAGTAATGGGGAAAAGAAGCAATATATTCATTAGAGAGATTCCCCGCACCCCCATCTACATCTAGTCTGAGGATTGAAAGCTTGGCAGATAAATGGGCCTTTATTATTATCCAGATTTCACATTTCAGATTAGCAAAATGCTTATTTATGATGCCATTAATAGGTCTGAAATAGGTAAGCCATCATGTATTAAAAAATAACATCTTCCCATAGGCATAAGATTTGTAGCAGCATGAGATTTTTTTTTTGCCTAGGAATAACACAAGAATAACATTTTCCACCCCAAAGCAGAAACAGTAGGGGAGCCTTTTGCTATCACTGAGATTCTTATTAAATTCAGTCACTGTGAAAAGCAAGAATTTTTTTCTCCTTCTTCTTCCTTTTTTTTTTAAATAAAGACAACTTAAAATCAACCCAAAGTAAAATTAACAAATCAGTGGCATTATAACCTTGATTTATTAGCGTCTGAGCCACTACATTATCATCATACAAGAAATTGGTGGTTTGAAAAGATTTCAGCTTTGTTAAATCTCAAGTTAAATAATGCTGCTCACTGTAGTAGGTTTTTAGATCTGCCTCATCTGATATTATGAAAAATTCAATACATTTCTCTACAGCAGAAGTCAGGGGTCAGCAAATCTATTACTGTAATGTAAGTAATCTGGCAACCTGCCAACTCTTTCTCCTTTTTATTATTTTTTTTAAACACCAAGGCAGATCATTTTATATTTACAAATTCTAAAATCCTCCGGGGCCTTGCCTCTCTTTCTCAACAAAAAGCAGCAGCCTCACATTTGAGAAATGTATACCGAACATGTCCTCATCATTTGCATTTCATACAAAAGAAGAAAAGACCTTTCATCTTCATTAGGCAACATTCTCCCTCCCCTCCCCATAGGCAGGGAAAAATAATGTCAAATCTCATCTGAGCGAGTAACCACTAATGTCTCTTGTATTGATTAATGCTTGCATGGAATGACTGAATTTTGGGGCCAAAACATTTAGCAAACAGTACTTAAGGGGAGAAATGAGAATCCATCTATTTATAGAGCTCTGAAAAATGATATTATAATAATGTCTGGAAATGATTCAATATTGAGAGTGGGGGAAAGAAAGGGGAAATCTTTAGGGTTATATTTGAACCTCACCCTCGTTACTTCATAGGTACTTTTATGGTATCAAACCAGTAAAAAAGAAAAAAAAAAATCTAGGCCTGACGATCTGCTGATGACTGGGAGCAGAATCATTTAGAGGTGGAGGGAAATAAAGCTGGTGTTCATGTCCAGGCAAAAATGCTACTATTCTTACATTATTAGGTAGTTTTGTGGCAGTGGGAAAGAAATGACATATTGGTTCCTCTGGGGCTTCAGACCTGATCCAATCCCAAATAGAGTCATTATACCTCCAAGTTGATTCTGAGGTTGATAAATTCTAAGGCTTGGCCAGACATTTCCTTCTCAGCCAGAAATTGAAAATATAACTTCACTGTGAAGTGTGGGAAGCAATCTTTCACCAAATATGAAGCCAATAAAAGGTATATTCTTCTGTTTTGAAGATGAAGTACATACATTTATTAAGGTTCCAGAAAAGTATAGAAAGTTTCTAATTCTCACATAGTGTTCACTTCTCAGGGCTCCACACCAGGACTCGAAAAGGGCAGGAAAGAATTTGGGCAGTAGACACCAAAACAGAAGTCAACACCAATGTGCCAAGTCAATGTGCAGACAACTGAGAATGTCCCCTCAGCGGCTGCAACACCCGCTCAGGAGAACAGCAACAGTGCTGCTTCGGTCCTGTTCTTTTCAAAACCAGGATCAACCTGAGAAAAATGTGGCTCTGGATAAAAATCTGCACTTTATGGTGTGAATTTTAGTAAAGCAGAAACAATTGTCTGCAGAGTATGAGAAGCAAAATATCAGTAACCAAGAGAGATGAGAAAGAGACCTCCAATGTCACCTTCCAACAAAGATGTGAATGGAACATTCTGAGAAAACCAGAGGGGGGTGCCACACTGACATGTGGGTCATCGGGAACAAGCCGGTGGCGGGTGCCGTCAGAGCCAAGAAGATGAAGAAGATGGTGGGAGAATGCAACATGGATTCTGTGTGAAAGAATTAGCTTGCCCGTGAGCCACCAAAGGTAAACTGTACCAAGCTTTTTCAAAAAGAAGGAGGTCTAAATAGCATCATTTGTATTGTAGGCCATGCTACCAAAAAGGTATGTGGCCTATTGTTATCAACAACAGAACATGGATACTTGTCTTTAGCAAAGCTCTTCCCTGGGAAAATGACCGGCTTACCAGGGTCTTCATTACCTACTCAAGGGACAGCAGAAGATGAACAAGAAAACCTTTTAAAGGAGTTAATTCCTTTATGCTGGAAGAGTTGTTGCTTAGGTCCAGTTGTAACTCTGATATCTACCTCCACGGTCCTTGAGTGACTGTGTGACCCTACATAGTGCCAGGACCTAGCAAGATGGTGGCTTGACTCCCACAAGTGTATCACTGTGAAAGAGGTGGCTCAGGGACAACAGGTCCCTTGATTTGGAGTTACATGGGTTGCCAGGCCTGGGTTAGAGGTGTGATGGGGGTGGGGAGAAAAGCTCTGACTGTCCTTCTATATTGTTATTAACAGCAGCCACCATGTATTAAATTCCTACCAACACCAGGCTCTTTAGTATACCTTAACTTCAATCACTAAGCAAGGAAATATCCACAGCTGTATTACCTTATCCCCATTTTATGGTTGAAGAAACTGAGGTTCAAAGTGAAATGCATAAATAAATGACTAGTCAAAGGCATGCAGCTATTAATTGCCAAAATCTAAGTTCCAACACAGATCTGCCTGCCTCAGCTAGTCTGAGCTGCCTGCATCTCAGCCAGGTAGTTGTGCATCTCCATTCACTGTCTGGGAGGCACCAACACAGGCGAGATACTGAAGCGATCACCCCTGAGTTAAGAGAATGCCAAGCTCCGATGCAACTCTCCAAGAAGTCAGAGTGAACGCTTTCTTTTTCTCAGAGGAAACCAAGTGTCAACCACCCTTAAAACAAAAGCAGTCTTATGGCTTGGGCACACTAATTCTTTTACAATGTGCCACAACCCACCAAAAGATAGTAATCCTAGTTGGCTCAGGTCCAACTTGATGTTGGGTGGTAAGAGAAACCCAAGTACCGTATCCTCCATGAATTCTAGCCTGTAACACTTCATCTCACCAAGTCTGAGGCTCCCATAAGTCTCTCCAGCTAGACTGGAAGCCCCTAGGAGACTGCTTCTCTGACGGCTCCTTGCCCCTTCTAAGAGTGTCTAGATTGATGTTAGCCTAGCCCCATGTCTTCCAAATGAAGACCACACTGAAGAAAGTTCGGAGGGATATGAAAAAGGCTGACTTTATGTCCTGGGGATTAAAATACAAGCTCACAACAGAGGGCATGGACCATAAACAACCCAACCCTCCCTCCACAATGCCAGCCAGCCGAGATGGCAGCAATCATTCTTCTCAATACGAAAACAATGACCAACTCAGAATCAAGCTGCACGGATCCATTTCAAGAGCAGATGAACATTATGTTAAGAATAACAAACAAATATAACTACAGTGCTTGCAACATGGTGCGGACCCCACAAATAAAGGCAGGCAGTGTTTGTATGTAAAAACAGGCAAACAGCCATGGCATTTAAGTCCCATGCATGTGAGATACCACAGAGTCCGGAGCTTCTGAAACCTTTAACAATTCTCCCAAGCATTTATTATTTTGATCAAACTTTGTAATAACTTGTACAAAAACAAAATGTTCCAAGAGGCTTTCGGTGGAAGAGTTAAGAATATATTTTAATGGTAAACAATTACATTCTTCTGTCATTTGATACTTTTTCCCCCCCTTTCTTTTTTGGAAACATGCTTTCTGAATTTTCAATAGTTCCTTTGTGAAGGCATCTGTTACTCACATAATTGAAAAGATGTTTGTGCAGTGGCATGCTTGAGAGTACAGTTATTTAATCTTAATGATAAAGCCCCAAGGACAGAAAATCATAAGTGGAAACCTCTTGTTATTTATCAAAAAGAAATGGGGCTAAGACACCTAATCTATTCTCAAATTTAAATTCATGCTTGATGAAAACTATCAATAAAACATGGGACCTGCAAAATTTCTTAACTACTATAGCTGGGTTCAGTGGGAAGTGGGGTGTGGGGGGAGATAGGGTGAAAACAAAAATGAGACAATAAAGGAGCTTGACAAAGAAAAACTGCTGTTTGGCAAGCTTCTTTTGGGTCAAACAAAGAACTAGCTGTAGTTTACAGCATGACATACACACTTGATTAGTTTGTGCCCGAGGGTATTTTTACACTCAACTGTGTAAACTCCAACTTCTATTAATTACAACTTGCATTTAGAGACAAATTTAAGAAATGTTTTAAATAGAGATTTTTCAAAAGCTGTTGTTTATTTATTTATTTTTAAACAGAAACCAGTTTTTCTACTTCAGGGCTTGGCTCCGGATTTGTTTTCCTTTTTAAAAGTTACTGGAAATATCCAGGCATTGGAAAGTTATCAGAGCATTTTAGGCATGCTGAATGATATGGAGGGAGGCTCTTGCTTATGAAATTACCTGACTGTCCTTTAGGGAGAAATTCTTTACAGATAAGAAGCTACTCCAGGCACAGGGTGCTTATAATACCCACTCGACTCAGGTCCCATGGAAGAACAAGGTAAGGAAGGTACAGCCTGCCTAAGTCTCAGTACCTTGTCTCAAATTTCCTGGGCTGCTGGTGGTTCATCAGGGCCAGGAGGCCTTCTGTGGGTTTGAGGAAAGGGGAGATGAGGGGACATGGTGGCAGCGCTGCAGAAGTGTTAGCAACAGAGTGTCCACTGGCCAGAGCCCCCGTTACCAAGACAGTGTTTAGAAAGGACATGCAAGTCCATAGATGGGTCGACTCCATCATGGGTGAGAATGGGGCATGAGTACCCACTAGACCTTCAGGCAAGAGGGTTAAAAGACCTTGAGAACAGAAACCTATCTCCTTTGGTGTATTCAGATTGGAAATTCAGCCTTAGAACTCTCCTTACAGCCCCTCCCATCACCTCGTTCCCTACATTGGAATTATTTTAGGTAATTTAGGCTGATCTATCTCAAGTTCTAACCTAACCACTTTAAGATCCAGCTCACATTCTAGATTCTCCTGGAAGACTGCTCATTCCACTTGGAAATGCTCTCTTTGATCCATATTGAACATACTACGGTATTTGTATCTATTACTTACTTACCTAAGGTGTTACAGCCTTAATAGTTAACTCCGTTTCATGTAAGTATGGACCATGACTGAGATCATAGGATAAGTTAGGTAAGCCAAGGATCACAGCATCTTACAGTTCTAACGTATCGGCAGTAGTGCTGGGGGTGCCCTATAAGGAGGAATTCTGAGGCTGACCTTGGGCTCATGGGAAGCAGCATCATGTTCTCTTAGCAATCTCTGCCATGAATGTGGTAGCGTGGGCACTTCCTCATTGCTTATCAGCCCTATTCTCACCTCCGGTTTATATGTTTTCATTATCCCTGAGAGTGTTTTGCACATGGTAGATGTTCCAAAGATACCACTGCCTCCCGAGGACAGCAGCAGCGACGCAAAAAGGCAGTCAAGCAAATGGAAAATCTATCCTGCTCAAGAAAAACTCAGCACTAGGATAGGGCTTTTTAACCAATTTCAAATGTAGTCCTAGGCTACACTGATAGCCTAACACTGCCCACCACCCAAGGAATACTATTTACCACATCTGGACTAGCTGCAGGTCTTCTGAGTGACACAAATTAGAGACATCGACACAAGAGCAAGTGGGCTCAAGTCCATTAATCTTGTTCTGAGGCTTGGTTGAATGGAATGGAAAGACTTGAAGTGAGAGAGGAGCTTTGCCATGCATACAGCAGTACATCACTTAGAGAAGGGAGCATGCAGAACGAGACAGCCCCAAAAGGTAAGGCAGGGTTCATGGGAAGCCAAGAGGGCGTTTAGCTCAGCTCATGGAAGTGTTTACATGAAGAGTGCCTTCAATGGTGGCTCTTCCTCGCCCTCCCACTGAAGGCATTTGTGCAGGGACTGGATTAGTTTGTGCTGAAGATAGGTCAGTCCTCACAGAACTTGGCCATTTATGGGCTACATTTTGCCCATGGGCATGTTTAGTTTAGCTTACATACAATCCTTTCAGAAATACTGGAGCCAATGTGTGTCAGGTGATTTCACATAAAAATTATCTAGGCCTTGGCCAGGTAGCTCAGTTGCTTAGAGCAGGTGTCGGGAACTTTTTTGGCTGAGAGAGCCATGAACGTCACATATTTTAAAATGTAATTCCGTGACAACCATACAACAACCCGTGTACGTTACGCATTATCTAATAAAAATTTGGTGTTGTCCTAGCAGACAGCTGTAATTGGCTCCAGCCACCCACAACCATGGACATGAGTGGTAGGAAATGAATGGATTGTAATACATGAGAATGTTTTATATTTTTAATATTACTTTTTTTTATTAAAGAGTTGTCTGTGAGCCAGATGCAGCCATCAAAAGAGCCACATCTGGCTTTTGAGCAATAGGTTCCTGACCCCTGGGTTAGAGTATTGTCTCAATATACCAAGGTTGTGGGTGCCACCCCTGGTTAGGGCACATAAAAGAATCAACCAATGAATATATAAATAAATGGAATAATAAATGGATGTTTCTCTTTCTTTCATCCTTCTTCTTTCTCTCTAAAAATCAATCAATCAATAAAAATGAAAAAAAATTTCTCTTATAAACAAAGAGGGTCCAGAAGCCCAGAGACTGTGTCCACCTACCTAAGGCAACAGTGTTGGCTGACTCCACTGGGCCTCCCTGACCTGGCTCTGTGTAGTAGTTTCCCACGTTCCTGCCTGGCCACCCGCAGTACCTGGGCTAGCTGTCCCCGCTCCTGCCTGGCCACCCGCAGTGCCTGGGCTAGCTGTCCCCGCTCCTGCCTGGCCACCCGCAGTACCTGAGCTAGCTGTCCCCGCTCCTGCCTGGCCACCCGCAGTACCTGGGCTAGCTGTCCCCGCTCCTGCCTGGCCACCCACAGTACCTGAGCTAGCTGTCCCCGCTCCTGCCTGGCCACCCGCAGTACCTGGGCTAGCTGTCCCCGCTCCTGCCTGGCCACCCGCAGTACCTGGGCTAGCTGTCCCCGCTCCTGCCTGGCCACCCGCAGTACCTGGGCTAGCTGTCCCCGCTCCTGCCTGGCCACCCACAGTACCTGAGCTAGCTGTCCCCGCTCCTGCCTGGCCACCCACAGTACCTGGGCTAGCTGTCCCCGCTCCTGCCTGGCCACCCACAGTACCTGAGCTAGCTGTCCCCGCTCCTGCCTGGCCACCCGCAGTACCTGGGCTAGCTGTCCCTGCTCCTGCCTGGCCACCCACAGTACCTGAGCTAGCTGTCCCCGCTCCTGCCTGGCCACCTGCAGTACCTGGGGTAGCTGTCCCCGCTCCTGCCTGGCCACCCACAGTACCTAGGCTAGCTGTCCCCGCTCCTGCCTGGCCACCCGCAGTACCTGGGCTAGCTGTCCCCGCTCCTGCCTGGCCACCCACAGTACCTGAGCTAGCTGTCCCCGCTCCTGCCTGGCCACCTGCAGTACCTGGGGTAGCTGTCCCCGCTCCTGCCTGGCCACCCACAGTACCTAGGCTAGCTGTCCCCGCTCCTGCCTGGCCACCCGCAGTACCTGGGCTAGCTGTCCCCGGGAAACACCTGAGTTTGTGACTGTTGGTGCGGAGCTGTGCTTCTCCAATGACCTGGGGTGAAGGACTAGTTTTCTAAATGTTGTCTACTGATACTTTTGTAAAACACCATAAAAATGAATTACTGGAAGAAGGCAATATTTAAAAAGACATGCAAAATACAAGCCTTAATTTTTTATTAGCAATCTGCCAAAATAACATTGTCTGTTGAAGCTAACATCAATGCTTATTTGCAGTTGCTATGCTTGGCTCGCCAAGGCTGATAGCAAACAGTTCGCAGACAGGTTAGAAAGCCTCACTGAGTACCACTGGTCTAGAAGATTGCTAAGGGACCTCTCAAATCTAAAGTGCTGTGATACTCTGAATTGTGTATTGATTAGCTTCAAGGGTGTCAAAATGAGCAAGAATACACCAATGTCCTGGACATGGACAGACACTGACCGAACTGTAACTCACCTTACTTTCCGTTGGTCTTTGCCCACAATATAGTTAGCTGAGTTCCTTGGAACCTGATATATTTGTGGCATTTATCTTATTGCATGTACTTATCTTACTCAAAACCTGAAGCTCTCATACACTCCCTGCCTTGCACCTTCAGAGAAAAGAGGTCGAAGCTCCAGCTGACCCTCACTCAGGTTCTGCCCAAATGCACCTGGCTTGGGTGCAGCTCACCCGAACTCACTGAAAGGGAGCCGGCCTGAGCCGTGTGGCACTGCGGTCTGGCCTGAGAAATGCTTACAGGAAAAGCAAAAGGTGAGAATTGGAAATCGGGCATGAAGTCTGCAAGAACCTGAGGTGTAATTGTTCATTTCCCCCACAAACAAATACTTTGTTGATGATTTTGATTTTCTAAATACTCAGAAAAGCACAGCATAAAGCGCTTTTGCCTTAGTGCTCCATTTTCAGTCCAAAATAACAACTTCATGTGCTCCCCGGAAACAGGCCGTAGAATTTATTCAGGAAAATCAGACCAGTAATCTGGTACTCTGTGTGAAGAAAGATTCCCCTCTCCCCCGCATGGGCTTAAAAACATTTAAAAAGAACACGAATCTGCATGTGAAAACAAAGCCTTTAAACTGAATTACAACTGCAGAAAATCAAACCAAGAGAATTCCATAAAAGTAACCATGTTCCTTTTTTGTCCCTTTAGTAATGGAAGAAAGCAATTTAGGGCACCTTAAATAAAGAGTTGAACAAGAAAGAAAATATTCCCCTTAGAAGGGTCCTGCCTGGGAGAAGGTGGGCATTTTTCTCTTGCATTATAATTTAAAGTTATGTAACTTTATCTATAAATTACTAGCAAGAAATATCCAGAATAACCACACTTCATAAGCTTTTCTGGGTTTGAGACATCTACATAGCAAGAGTCTCACGATGGGCACACATTAATGCTTTTTATATTGGTGATCATCTGTAACATGAGCAATTAAGTACAGTACTAATGGACTATGGCCAGGAGCCTGGTACTAATATTAAAAACTGACAGAGATGAATAGGTTTGAAAGCAAAACCAGGCTGACAAAGACATTTTTATGAAGGGCTTGGACCTATTTGATTTAAACCAATCAGAAGCAAGTTTGGACAAGTCAGGCCTTCAGTGACAATGATGCATTGACAGGCATTGTACCATTTCTGCTATGCCTTAAATAAAAACACCCATTGATTCTTTTCAACAACCCGCACTTTCATTATTACACTCATTAATAAACCAAAAGTGCACAACTAATATACAAGTAACATTTAGTGAGGAACCAGTTATTTTTTTTCTTGTTGGAAAATGAAAACATTTACGGGAAACATGAACCGCACTACATGAAAAATAAATCAGTGGATAATGCACAATAGATCACTCATTTCTTCTTTATCTTCTAGGAAAGCAAAGCTGGGGGAAGGGAAACGGGAAAAGGACCAAGTTTCTATACCAGAGTGAAAAGAATGAGAGAGCAGATGAACTGGCAGCAGAGGGAAAGCCCCATGGCTCTGATCTGATTTGAAAGGATTTACAAATTTCTAAGAACACCTCCAGCTAGATGTTTGGCCACAGCAGCCTGACTCTTTCCAACTCTCTGTACCTTCTTGAAAATGGTGGTCCTTCCTCAATCTAGTCATCTCTTTTTAATTGTGTTAGCATAGCCTGCAACTAGCAAGAATGAATGAAATCGGTCATAATCACTAAGTATATTTGTAAACAAAGAGCTTTAGCTCTTCTTTACCCAAAGCAGAACTCTTTCATATCCCTGGGCAGATTGCAGTGTCCTCTGCCCTTCTCTGCTAAAACCACTAATGGGAAGTAAGACACCTAGAACAGTAGTTCCTAAACTTTTCTCTCACCACAATGCACAGGGTGACTCCTCTGAAACCATGACGAATTCACATGAGGGAGAGTGGCATTACTGTAAGTAGAGTCCGATTATTATTTTTTAAATGAGTCATCTGCAAATTTTGGCACTTTACTTATTTTTTTGTGACAGATACAGAGAGAGAGACAGAAAGAGGGACAGATAGGGACAGACAGAGAGGGAGGGAGAGAGGTGAGAAGCATCAGTTCTTCATTGTGGCTCCTCAGTTGTTCATTGATTGCTTTCTCGTATGTGCCTTGATGGGGGCGGGAGGGGGAGGCAAGGGAGGCTGGTTACAGCAGAGCAAGTGAACCCTTGCTCAAGCCAGCGACCTTGGGTCATGTCTATGATCCCACGCTCAAGCCAAAGACCCCGCGCTCAAGCTGATGGGCCCACGCTCAAGCCAGATGGCGCTCAAGCTGGCGACCTCAGGGTTTTGAACCTGGGTCCTCCATGTCCCAGTCTGATGCTCTATCCACTGTGCTACTGCCTGGTCAGGCAGCACTTAACTTTTATTAATTATTAATTACTTGAGATACCCTTGTATCTGACCACAACAATGTGAGGGGCCTAGATGGCAAAAGGAAATGCCAAAGAAGGGTTAAAGACCTTGCTATTCACCTGGGGTCAGCTGTGCTCTAACCTGGGCTTCAGGCTTTGCACAGGGATTTCCATGTTGAGGGTCCCACTTAACAATTGGGCTACTGTCTCTCAACTTCAATTCCACCCTCTGTGCTCCGGTGATGCTGGAACTGGGCTTCTGTAAGTTATGCCTCGTTTGTCAGCTCTCTTCCTATTGGGGTTCCTGCAAATGAGGCCCTAACAGATCTGGGAAGGACAGAAAGGACCTCTTTCTTTGTATTTTGCTTGCTGTTCAATTCAGTGCCAACGCATCAATAACTTAACAGCAACAGTTGATTCCAACCTCTAGCTTCATTCGACAGTCCTAGAACAGTTTCAG
This sequence comes from Saccopteryx leptura, assembly GCF_036850995.1. Taxonomy (NCBI): domain Eukaryota; kingdom Metazoa; phylum Chordata; class Mammalia; order Chiroptera; family Emballonuridae; genus Saccopteryx; species Saccopteryx leptura. The sequence continues at coordinate 62,538,573 of NC_089511.1, read as the reverse complement.
TGCATTTCTCCTGAGGTCTAGCACCAGCCAGGAAGTACAGCCTCCCAGGTCTGAGTCCAGCTCTGCAGGACTCCTCCTCTGGAGCCCCAGCACGGGTGGGGGGGGGCTCTTCTCAGACGAGATCTGAACCCAGCTCTGAAAAGCACCCTGTCTGAGAGGAGGCCGGCAGCGCCTCTTTTCTCTATTCTCCTCCCAGCCCCGAGGAAACTGGTTATTCCCATCGTATTAATTTAGTGCTTCACACCAACACTTGTCTAAGCAATTCCAATATTAAATTCCCTTTGTTGAATACCTACTGTGGTGTCTGTGCTTTCCATGTTGAAAAACATGGACCAAAAAAATTCATAATTCAAATTTAAAGATATAGCTTTTCAAAAATGTAATCTAGTGGGAAACCAAGCCTTTATGAAATATCCATGCTACTCCCAAGAATGAAGAGAGAAGAGAAAATTTTAAACATCTTTCATGTTTCTTAGTTCTTAAAATTTGAGGTATCTCTGACAGAATTTTCTAATTCGACTGGCATTTGGGACTCTACTACTCCAGGAAGAGGTAAATCATAAAACAAAGTCCGAAGTCTTCAAAAGAATATATCTTGTCATTTAGATTGAGGTTATTTTTATCCACACACTGTTTGAGTAAATTACACACACACACACACACACACACACACACACACACACACACACAGTTCTGAGTAAAGCCTTGAATCATAAGTCAAAACCAAGTTGACTATGATACTTAAGATGCTATTTACAAAAACACTCACTTGAGATAACAGTGCTATTTTTGGGGCTACTACTTTCATGGTGTACCTGTTATACACAGTGGGAATGTGGGCTTCTGTATTAATACTGAGAGAAGTAATACACCTAAGAAACTGATGTACAATATTGGAAACAATACTTTGAAGGAGAATAATTTGAATTCCTGTTACCAATTTTTAAAAAATGCATCTGGGGCAATCTCTTAGGAATGCTTTTTGGGAATTTTTCATGGGGTACTAAATCCAACTCAGTTTATCATAATTATAAACTACAAAAACACTGTAAGTCTCATTGAATGGCTACACTAAAAGAGGCTCTGCGTTTATCGCAATTCAAATAAAAATATAATTGAACTCTCAAGAAATATGACTAAGAGTTGTGTTAGATGACATTATCTGAAGATTCATTTGTACGATACAAAGGCAGGTGTTAAGCATCTGGGTTGAATTTCAAATGGTAACTGAATGTGTGAAGAGCAACAATCAAATTTATCAGTTGTGTTTTAACTTTCAAACTAGCAAGCTACCTGGTTTGTTTGTTCACCTATGTCTTGCTTCATTCCATCCATGGCCGTTAGTAAAACACACATACAACCTCTGCGTGGATCTCACAAATTCTGAGTTGGAAACTAGGGAGCTGAGTCAGTCAACACTTCGGAAGGGAAATGCTATTGATAAGGAAGCTAGTGTGACCTAAACAAATTCAGCACAGAGAAAGAATGATGCATAAAATTGCTAACTGGTCTTCAGTGCTGTAGGTAACATAGTCCCAAAGGGAAGGGGAAATTTTCCTGTGGATACAATCCTCAGAGTCGTCTAATTTGGCATTACTCCTTGTTTGCATTATAATCAGCCTCCTTTGTTAGAAAACTAAACTACCCAGCGTTTAGCAAGAAAGGATTTCCTGGGTTAGAAGCATAGCCAGAGAAGAAAAATACCAAGATGGGAAAAAACAACAGATCTTATCTTGGACCAATGATCTTATTAAAGAAATGCTTACTTTGCAATATATATTCAACATGAGTATATTTCAATGTTAATTCAGTTACACGGCATCCTCATAGTAACACGGCAGACCTGAGGGTTCTCATAGTAAATGAACCCCTAGAGAATCTACCGAGAAATTATGCTTGTAGGGGAAAAATGGTATTGTTACAGGTGGTCACAGGATAAAAGCAAACTTAAAGAACATCTCATTTTAGCCCAGTAACCAGAGAAAGTCATGTTCCTTAAAAATCTCAAGGCAGTATACAAAGGAAAATGCCAGAGGGATAGTTTCTATCCCCTAAAACGTCCTTTAGACTTCTTCTGGTCTTATCCTTGACCAGAAGCATCTTCCAATTAACACACTTTTTTTCCATTAAGCAAGGACTTTCTCAAATTCCAAGTAGGTTGTTTTGGGGGGGGGGGGGGTTGTGTGTGTTTTTTTATTTTTACCTTTCATAATGTCCAAATTCCAAAGTAGGTTGTTGTTTTGCTTTGGTGGGTTTTTTTCTTACCTTTCATAATGTCTGCGGGTGCAGGTGGCGGCGCTGGTGCTCCCAGGATTACCGCCTAATTCATCATAAATGTGTTTCCATTGACGGCGGGCTGTTATCTGGAATAAATGGCAATGGGAAAGTCAATCTTGCATCATAAGAGATTCACAGTGCCAGGATTCAATCCATATGCAACAGTCAAAGGAGAACAGTCTGCTATGGAAACCCAGAGACAGAGAAGTCCCAATGCATATACGGGGAGGTCTAGGGTTTTCTAGTAAGATTTCACTTTCGGGGCTTTACTTTACAACAAAAATGGAATTCTGCTTGTGGCTCTCTATTTTGTCCCCCTTGGTGCATTTTCACCGAAGGCACCTCCCTAGATATGTATGTAGTTATTTGCCCTCCAAGGTCCCAAACCCGCGCTCTATTCCTTTATGTCAGATGATGAATGTCAAAGTAAATAAACTCTTCCTAAAATAGATCTTAGTGCATCAATTTAAACAAATCAGAACTAACCTTACTTGTTTGAGGGGGGTGGAAACAGGTGGCCAATTTAAGAGACACACTTTTTTACCACACATGCTTTTGTATCTTCTGATTTTTGAACTCTGTGATATGTTGCCTATTTTAAAAACTAAATTACAATACCAACTAATTAAACTGCTCAAACTGGTTATGGAATTTGCAGTCATTTCAGGCTACATTTTTTCTGACAGCTCCTCTAATCACCAAAACAAAATCAAAATCTACATCCATCCATGTTGCACAAGCTGTTTATTTTTAATCACTTAGGTCAGGAAAATGGGGTATCAATCAAACCTGATAAAAGTGAACATATTCCAAAGTTAAAATGTAAGTTATGGATATTACTGAATTAGGTGTATAGAAACAAACGGCTTGTAATACATGGAACGGTACACTATGGTCGTTTTATTTTTTTTTCCCTTTAATTTTATTTTTGTACATAAATAAAGATTCTACAAAATAGCAGATGCATGATCTGGCAAACAGTTAATTGGGGGAAACCCCGTCATTTACTACATCCAAGTAAGTGTAGTGAAGACGGAACAAGCTCTAAGGTCCTTGTGAAAGTTCCGAAACAGGGTTATGGGAACAGGTACTGGACTGTGCAGCGGGTATGGCATGGCAAGGGGCCCGTGGCATTTAATACAATCAGAGCCGAGGCTTCTTTTGAAAAATACCCACAGAGCTGCCAGTGGAGTTCACATAAGCTAAAGGCAGTAATCTGGGGGGGGGGGGGATCTCAACTTGCAACCAGGGGCTCTGAAATTGTAATCTAAGGAGGAGGGAATGGGTAGTTAAATATTATAAGGTAAATGGTACCTTTTCCATTTCAAATAAAAAGAGCTCCTTTATTTCCATAAACCCTTCTCAGCAGGCCCAAGTAGGACCTCTAGACAATGTGAGTTCTGCATTGTTCAGTTTCCCGTGAAGCATTTTTGAACCAATTTGTTTCGATGGTTCTCATTAGACAGAACCACCTTTACATCTACTAGTAGGTATAACTAAAAACAAAATCCTCCTTTATTTCTGGCTTGGTTTCCATTGTAATAAATGGTTTCAAGCTCCTTTCAAAACACTCAAAATAGATATTTTGGTAATTATTTTAAATTGAATTACAATCTCCCCAACCTTTTAATTAATAATACAACTTCGGGTTGATCCATATGATCCTGTATATCAAGGAAGAAGCAGCAGGATCCCCTCTTCCCAAGTGTTTATGTAATTCCTCAAAGCCCACACTACTTCCCTCAGATGAGCTGCGTGGGCCCTGGGAAGCCTCCTTCCTGGGGAGAGCCAGAAAACAGCCTCTGTATGTCCTTGCAATCACTTTCAAAGAAACGATCGCTCTTGTTATCCTTGTATCTCTTGTGTGCATCATATTTCATATTTTATAACGAACTTTCACATCCATAGTATCATCTAATCCTCCCATCAGCCTGTGAGGCAGATTCACAGAAGGAGAGGAAACCCAGAGCTTGCATGAGCTGCCCAAGGGCAACAACAGCAGAATGGCAACGCCAAGGTTCATACAGATGCCTTGCAGTCCCAAGAGCAGCCTTTTCCCCATTACATCACAGCAGCCTCCCTATCAGAATGACCTCATGAATAGCCCATGTATGTAGTAGGGTGATAATACAGAACTCCAAGGGCCTTTCACTTCAAATGAGGCAGATGACTATGGGAAGTATAGCTTCTGCTACAAGTTCTCGACGTTGACATTTGACTCCCTTACTAGTGGGCAAATCACGTAGCTACGAGGTCAGCAAGAATTGAAGGGGGTGGGCTAGGTTAATAGTGCTCTAAGATTTTACTCTCTTAAAGAATCCAGTAAAAATATGGTTCCCTCTACCCTGACTACTCGTGTCTCCAGTTAGAACAGAGGTTTTAATATTACATTCACCACAGTATCACAGAGAAGTTCCAATTATATCTAAGTCCATCAGTTCACTCATCCATTCATTCACCAGTTATTTTTCATCCCCCACCTGTTGGATACTGTGCTAGCAGCTGAGATGCAACAGTCACCACCAGACCCAACACTCAACATGACCACATTCTTGTGGGGGATATCAACAATAAACAATGGACCAAATATATATAAACAAAAGAAGACAGATTATGAAAACTATAATGAAGAAGAGACCACTGCTGATAGGGATATTTATTTATTTATTTATTTATTTATTTATTTATTTATTTATTTATTTTTTTCATTTCTGAAGCTGGAAACGGGGAGAGACAGTCAGACAGACTCCCGCATGCGCCCGACCGGGATCCACCCGGCACGCCCACCAGGGGCGATGCTCTGCCCACCAGGGGGCGATGCTCTGCCCATCCTGGGCGTCGCCATATTGCGACCAGAGCCACTCTAGCACCTGAGGCAGAGGCCAAGGAGCCATCCCCAGCGCCCGGGCCATCCCCGCTCCAATGGAGCCCTGGCTGCAGGAGGGGAAGAGAGAGACAGAGAGGAAAGCGCGGCGGAGGGGTGGAGAAGCAAATGGGCGCTTCTCCTGTGTGCCCTGGCCGGGAATCGAACCCGGGTCCTCCGCACGCTAGGCCGACGCTCTACCGCTGAGCCAACCGGCCAGGGCTGATAGGGATATTTAATTGGCCGTGTCTCCCCTACCCCATCCTATCATATAGACTAGCGAATGCTCTGTTAAACACCTGCCTATCACAGACATGACAAAACTTCTTTAAAAATGAACAATGAATTATCAGAAGAAAAAAATCTTCCTCACACTAGGACTGAAATTGCAGTAGTAGGAAGTGCCACTTGGCATTAATAAGCCCTGTGCAGCAAGCTAGGAGTCTGTGTTAGCCTCCTGCTAGCAGGCTCTGGTCTTTCAATGTAGTGTATACTAGTGAGGACTCATCTGGAGCGAAGACAGGGACTAGATCTTCAAGGAAGTGGTCTCTCTGTTTACCAAGTTTCCACTGGCCAGACTGATGAATCAGGTCATTTTGAGATACTTTATTTCCACAAGAAAGTCATAAAATGTGCTCTTTCCAACTGCTAAATGTTTTTTAAGTACCTAGTTCTCCTGGGTATACATTTCTATTTTTTGTGCCCAGGTATGCTTTTAATTCAAATGCTGACCATGAGCTCTAAAGCAAGAAATGTCTAACTCCTCCCAGTGTCCACACTTATAATGGGTCTCACAGCCCTTTAAAGGGAGAGCAAAGGACAGGAGAACTCCTGGCCCAGCTCCTGGGCATCCTGTTCTCACCTGTGTAAGTCTGCCTTCTGTTCTAACATAACTGTCATACCTCATCGTGCATTTGCTTAGGGTTTTTATCCTGTTGTCCAGTCTCCTCTCTGGATGTGTGTTAGCTTTAAACCCCATCCAGGGCAGAACTGACGTCTGCGTCCTGGTTTCTAGCCCCTAGCACCATTCAGCTTGGAAGTCTGAGCTAGTCATTCTCTCAATAAGCTTCAGGCCTCTTGGTCATGTTCAATGTGTCAATTTGACCTCCTGATTATTTTAGGTTTTTAAGGGTACAAAGAACTTCTGGCTCTTTTTCCCCCAAATAAAATGGCCAAATGAATCAGGCAGCTATTTCTCTTGGATTGTGCTTCCCATGCAGTCTCCTTCAAGGTCCTCACTTAGATGACCAGGATTCACGACAGCACTCTATCTCCTATTGCTCCCCATTCTAGGGCACTGTGTCAGGTACAGAGGCACAGAGATGGAGGGATGAGGAGAGAACAAATATCTTGAGAAGAAAGAGATGGTACAGCTTTCAAGGGTTCATAGTTAAGCAGGAAACACAACCCCGAACAATGAAACATAAAGCAAGATGAAAAACTGAGCAGACCACACCCAAGTAAAAGAAACCAATGGAGGTTTGAGTGAGACTATCACCTTGAAGGCACTTGACAGTGACTTCTTTCCCTAGTGTGTCAAGACCTGAGAAACTCTGTGAAAATCACTCTTCATCTTTTATGTTCATGACATTGCATTGCTTATAGATAAGCCAGGCAGTGGTGTAAAGGTGGCCTGACCCTTCCTGCACCACGCACACACGGGTCAGGAAAATGGGCTCCGTCAGTGGGAAAGGAACCGTCCCTGCCACAACTCTATTTGAGGAAAATATCCTGTCACTGAAAATAATTGGAAAGCTGTTTTGACCCAAGACACAATCTTATAGCCTTGATTTTGCTAACTACAAGATTTCAGGGATGAAATAATCCTGGAATTTTTGTGGCCTGGGGAGGAAATGGCAACTAGAAATCTGTTAGGACTTTAGCGTGTCTGTGGCTTAAGAATGTGTAGGAAATATAGAGTCAGGGGCGAGTTTTCCAGCAAGCAGTGTTGCCCAGGCTTCTCTGAGAAACAGCTTCTTTCTCAGGACACCTTGAGGGTAAACTGAATTCAAGGAAGATGACTTTTTTTTCCTGGTAGTACTCCAGGAACTGGAGCATTTCAAAACTACATGACATCATCTTTGGCCTCAAAAATTTTGAATTGAGCAAGACGCTTTGTCTGTCCAGAGAACTAGGGTTAATAGATTCAGAAGATGTCTTGAAGTGGCAGCAAAGCCAGAATTTGATGTCAAAGCTTAATCCTTTCAGCCAGAGACAAGTGACTCCTTTTTCCAGATGAGAAATAATAGCTCTGTCTCAGCCACGGGGAGCGATGGGGCTGCTAGCTGATGTTCTTAGAAGGCATCGCTTGCATGGTCTTCTGCCTCTAGGATAAGATTTACTTAAGACCCATTTCCCTGCTCTACTACCTTCTTTACAAATATTGCCCCTGGCCCGCCATCAAACGGTTAGCCAAATGGAAATCACTTTAGCAAACCCCCTTCAACATGCTGCATCCTGGTTATACCCCAAACTGCTTTGCAAGCTTTAATTGCTTCAGCAGAGACTGAAGTGCAGGTTTCCTGGCTCATTAGCAATTTTATCCAGTTCTGCCTCTTCAACTACAGGTGCTCATTTAAGAGTTGGATATATGACTGCAAAGGAAGGGTCCTCACTGCCAACCAATCAAAATCCCAGGATATTGTTTTTTAGGAAATCAAATCCATTCAAGACACTTATGATCTCTAAACCTAAGGACACAGAGACACAATATACATTTCCAACAAAGGCAGAGGAGCCCACAAGAAATGAATATAGCCATTAGTTGCATGTTATAAAGGCTTAAAATAAAACTTTTGTTCCTTTTTCTTTTTTAATTCAATTTGAGAGTTGTGAAGAACTGAAATGAAATAATTCATAATCTTCAATTCAAACCAGAAGGTTTGAAATAGTTTATAACCACAAACAAAAACAAACCAATTAAAATGGCCCATTTTTATAACCAGAAGGAATTCCACAGGGGTGTCTTTATCCAATCACAAGTTAACAGCAATAGAGATACATTTACAAACTTTAAACTTGAAATTTTTTACTCTTACTGAATGTTTACATCATCCAGACTTCTTGACTCATCTCCTAAATTCACAAGAATCAGAGAAAGTCTCAGCAAGTAATAGTTTGTATACTAAGGATCATGTTAGTTAAAAAGGACTGAAAGATGCTACTAAGTAAGGTAGGTTATTAGATCCTTTTTCCAAAAAATCACCCAAAGCACATAGAAAGCATTCTAGATACATAAGAGATTGCTGAGAATAGAAGGCACAAAGTATAATCATTTATGAATCTCTTTCAACTCCAGTGGCTATGGAGGTGAATACAATTGTGCACAAAATCCTCAGTATGTCAGAATTTGAAGAATGCCATGATGACTCATGCAAATCATTTCACTCCCTCGTGCCTCAGTTCCCTCATTTGTAAAATGAAAGTAAATACTGGAAAATGGCAGGAATCTTTTTCCACACAAAGACCAATTTGTGAAAAATAAAAATGTTAGGGTGCTACACTTTCCCTCATTCAAAATGAAAATAGCTTACTAAGTCCCAATTTAGATTACCGCTTTACAAGATGGAAAAACACTCATTGGAAACTTTGTTCTGCTTTTGAGCCAACAAAATGTTAATATGTTGGCATGTTTATTTAGTAATAGCGTGAAGATAACTTTATAATCTTTGACACTTGATTTAAATGGAGTGCACATTTTGAAGCTATGTCCCAAAGGGCCAGTAGGTGAAGAATTAATCATCAATGTTATACTTAGTTTTAAAATTAATATCGCTTAAACAGCCCAGGCCCCCACCACAAAGTTAATATTTCAGTGTGGGGGCCTAGACAACTTGCTTATACTTTGAGGTTTCCCATGGAAAATTTGAACCCCCGTTGTTGAGTTGCCTTTGGGAATCATTAATGTAGAGATTCTAAGATCTTTTTTGAGCTCTAAATGACAAGTTTTCACTTGCTCTGTATCTGATAATCTCACAGATAAGTGTCCTTTGGTAACACTGTGTGATGACAACCTAAGTCCCCAGGCTTTACATATTATTCATACATCTTCTAGACAAACTTCAAAACAGAATTCTCACTGAACGTCTCACAATTTTATTAGCCAAAATATACCAGTAGAAAAATTTATTCTGTACTTAGGAGATTCAAAAGCTTAAATGTAGCCTGACTGGTAGTGACGCAGTGGAGAGTTGACCTGGGATGCTGAGGTCAAAGGTTCAAAACCCCAAGGGTGCCGGCTTGAGCACAGGGGTCACCACTGTGAACTTGGGATCATTGACATGATCTCATGGTCGTTGGCTTGAGCCCAAGGTTGCTGGCTTGAGCAAGGGGATCACTGGCTTGGCTGGTGCTCCCTGGTGAAGGCATGTGTGAGAAGCAATCAGTGAACAACTAATGTGCCACAACTATGAATTGATGCTTCTCCTCTGTCTCTCTTCCTGTCTCTGCCTCTTGCTAAAAAAAAAAAATTCTTAAATGTAGAACAGGATTGACAAACTTAAGTGCCTACAAGGCCAACAGGTAGTATGAGGCAATTAAAAAAAGAGAAAGGAAAGGAAGGAAGGAAGGGAGGGAGGGAAGGAAGGAGAGAGGGAGGGAGGGAGGGAGGGAGGGAGGGAGGGAGGGAGGGAGGGAGAGAGGGAGGAAAGAAGGTAAAAGTCCCACCAGTGAGCTTCATCCAATTTATGGCCCCAGATATAGGTTTTATAAAAAGATGGCTATGTAGATTCACTGTCTGAAATGAGATTAAAAAGTTTGGAGTGTTATGAAGAACGGTAGAGACCTAATGAACAATGAGGGAGTTGAAGCATGAATGGAAAGGGAAGAAGGAAAGGGTAATCCCAGAGCTCACCAGCCCTCCTGTGGCTTGGCTAAAGTGGGATGAAGTTCATAACCAGATAAAAGGCAGATGCCCATCTGGTCTTCCATATTCCTCCATTCCAGCCTCTCTCGACTTCACTATACTTACATACACAGTGAAGGCAGAATAAGTGGCAAAGAATAGCACTTAGCTCGTGATCAATTTCCCACATGTTCCCCTGCTCCCTGATGTCTCCTGGATAACTCCAGGGCCTCGCATCCAAGATCTCTCCTCAGTTGGCTCCATCCTCCTCTCATGGTCATTTGTCCTGGCCACCTAGTCACTCAACTTTAAGTTACTAAAACTCTTTATGCCCAACTTTATTCTACTTCCATGCTTTATTTCCCCATTTGGTTTTGTCTTCCAAGACCTTGATCTTTCATGTCTAAATTCCATCCATTCTCCAAAATTCTGTTCAACTAGCATCAGAGTCACAAGTCTTCCTTCCCTCATCTCTAAATGAGGCAGTATTTTACAGGAGCAGGGCACGGATATTTTTCACCCTGTCTTACCATGCCCGCCTCTCCTGGATGGTAAGTAACTGGAACCACTGGCCTAGATATTTTTGCATCTCCCAGAGTGTCGAACCTAATGCCTTGTACACATAAATAAGACACTCAGTAAATGCATGGAGGGCAAAAATAGTTTTACAGTTGTGAGTAGGCAAAACAGAGAGTTTATTCTTGTATTTTTATTTATTAATTATTGTTATTTTCCATACAAATAACTGGAAACCTAGTTTTGCCTCCCCCTATTTGTGTTTTGGTGATTTTCTAATTGTGTGATCATTCATTCATTCATTTGTTCAACAAAAGAATAAATACTGTTTGGTAAGGAATATTGCAAATTGCCTGAAACTTATCAAAAAGGTCTTTTGTATACTCTACACCAACAGTGCTGTTGCATGGGGTAAATATCCTTGTGAAGATACAGAAGATACAAAAGCAGGAAAAACTGATTCTGTGAAATTTGCTGGCATTCTCCCTATCAGTGAATAACAACAAGCTCCTGGGTTTAAAAAGACATTTCGTAATACTGTGAAAGATCATGTAATTTATCTGCAGTCACAGTTCATAAAGATGTGTACGTAATCCTATTCTTAAGACTAAAAGTTAGGCTGAGAAGTCTAGGCTATGAGGTTGACTCCTAAATTTATGAGACTAACCCTGAATAAGTTATCATCTTTTTCACATAGATGAAAGCTATAATTAGCTCGAGAGTTTGCAAAAGTATGAGCCACAGGGGCAAGGAGTCAGTCTCTGTCCCATCAACAGATCCAACCAAGTGAAAAATAACATTTTTATTTTTACATAGGACACTTGATAAAACAAGTATTTTAAGTAAATTCTTGTCTATAAAATTCAGATTTTACATGTAGTTCATATCAGTATTATATTTCCTCACAAACATATATGTGTAGCCCATATATTAAATAAACATATTACATACATATACAATCACATGAAAAAGTTTTTAGTCAGAATTCACAGCAAATATCTCTACAGTAAATACCAGATTATCTGAATCATATAATGCTTGCCATATTTTCCCGTCCCAAGACCCTGACATCAACTATATATTAGTTTGTGGAACAATATGCTATATCAGGCCATAAACACTAGTTATTATGTTTGGGCTAAAATGAATTTCATTTTCTTGACTTTGTGTCTCTTATTGTCATTTTACTACGATACAGAGATATCCCAGGTTACTTTGCAAGAAAATAAAAAACAGTTTCTTATTCGACTGTAGAAGAAACTGAACAATTTAATCTGATCACTGTGTGGGGGGAGAAAAGATTCCCAATGACGACATCTTCCTATGTCAATTGATTTTATTACAGATGTCATCTCTGTGTGCTTATATTAATGTGGCTCTTTCTTCTTTCAAGATTTTAATCTTACTTTGTTGCTCTAACATTTTATTGGTTTAAAATACATTCTGTAAAAAAAAAAAATCCGTGGCCATCAAATTTTCCTGTGGGCTAAAAATAACCCACTCCTGTCAGTTAGAATTAGCTGATAAAGAGCGTCAGAGCCTGTTCTGAATAAGTTTGATAACTTCCTGTTTATGCGGCACTGACCCCTGTCTAATAAAGCTTCTCTGCCCTAGAATGAGAGGAGGTTCTGCTGCATTTTATTCCTTAATGGCCAATACTGATTACTTTTGAAAGCCTCTAATACATTTCCCATATTAGACATGAACAGATGTCAGGTATGTTGCCAAGGGAAATTTCTTTTATGCAATCTTGGCTTGTTGTACAATAATAGCCCTTTCTCAACATGGGAAAAAATTACAGACCCAACTAATTTCCCTGACAGGGGAGAGTTACATATGTTTTCCACTTGTAGTTTTTACGACAAGTTTACAATTTTGCCAAACCTGGAACTAATTGGGACTGTTTCCAAAAGCGGCCCAATAAACCCCCAAAAGTGTAGAGCCATTTGAAAAGGCAGTCCGTGATGGTTTGCTTTTGCATTTTCTCTCTTTTGGTCAAAGGGGCGGGGTTTAGATTGCAAAATTATTTCATTTAAGTTGCTTAAACACTTACTGTTTCATATCCTCCCAGTTTTTGAGCAGCTTGAAACATAGTCCAAAGGTTAACTGTTAGAGGGACAATAAGTATTTAGATAAGCATTGCATTAACATATTTCCAAGAAATGTCAATTAAAACATTTTTGTTTTGTTTTGTTTTGTTTTTCAGTGAGAAAGAGAAAAAAAAAAAGAAATACTAACGTACCCGAGAGAGCTAAGTTCTTAGGAAACAATTTGCCAAAGGGCACTCAATAACAGGATATATTATTACCACTTAAAATATTTTTAAAGAAACAGTCACAAGTACACAAACGGTCCTACCATTACAATAAAGGACAACACAGTTTTCGCCCTGCTGCCATCAGCTGAGCAAAAGAAACTAAGTTACTTCATCTTTGGGAAAATTGTGAGATTTTCCAAACTAGGGCTGTTCTTGTTCAACCCTTAGAAAGAAGCCATTGATTAAACAGCAATTTACTCTCATGATTAAGAACTCTCCATAATCAATAAATAACAGTCACGTTAACAATGATTATCTTATAATAGAATGTCTGATGGCAGCACTATATTAAAAGCTCATACTGTATTTCACTAACATGTGGTGCCTTGCAGTGAGCAAGGAGAAAGATTTCACCCTTGAGGCATCAGTGATACAACAGATCAAAGGGAAAGAAGATACTCGATCACAGAGGAAATGAGTCCATTTCGTCCCCTAACCTGCCTGAGTGGTGTTGCAAAAAAAAAAAATTTAACTGATTTCTCTTTGCAGGGTTTGCATAGGTTTATACTGTTCAAACTATGCCAAATTGCTAGCAGCCCTGTTCGTTCGTACCAAATACTGTGGAATGGGGCTGCTATGGATTTGATTCTTTCATAAGCGGGGAAAATTGAACTTCAAGTAATTTCTTGATAAGAGAAATAAAAATAAAGTACAAAATTTAAAGGCTGTTAGACACCACAACATTCAAAAAGCCTCACTGAACCTTGCACTATTTCAAAGCTATCAAAGAGCCCTGCCTCGGCCTTGATTTAATCTGAACCAATGCATAATGCAACCAAGCTGTTCATAGTACATTAATTTTACTTCTATTTTCAGCAACCAGTTTTCAGACAAACATTGTAATCATTCGTAGTTATATAAGTTTATAATGGCTGCGAGTGTTCTCTCGCAATCAGTGCCAATTGCTATTAGGTATGTAAATTGTTATGTAAAACATGCAGGTTTGACATTCTTCATCAAAATGACACATGGTTTTAATCTAGGAAGATACATTTGGAAAAAAATACTATTTCATGCCAGAGGCTCATGCTTTGTGTGCCACAAAATCCAGACAGAGGCAAAATATATAATTCATTTGTGAAATTAAAACAGGGTCTGGGTGTCTTCTCTTTTTATAGGGAATTCTGCCCAGCTGTGAGTTCCCTGATCTACAAAAGATACTGAGGATGGTTAAACGCACACATCAAAGCAATTCAAAATTGGGTCCTCAGTTCAAATTTGTGTATTTCTTGTTCCCTCTGAAGTCATCGGGTTTTTGTTATCTCTTAACAAATTTGGGGCTTAGGAAATATGTTTTCTCTTTGTTGTTTTATCCACCTTTAAATATCCTCCTTTTAAAAGCGATCTTTTCATAGGCAACATCTGTGCCTAATAAAGCTACGTCATATTATTATCTCAGAAGAAAGGCGTTGCAAACACTCAAGACTGACAAAACAGAAAATGAGAAACTTTCAACATGTCTATTTCCAGTTATAATCAGTGGATTCAAGCCTATAAATATCTCACTGCAACTGCCCCAGAAGGGAACATTGTAGCGGAAAGAGGAAAGGAAAAAATTTCTGGCTTGATTTGTAGATTTAGTATAAACAGAGAGCATCATCATCCCCAGATTAGGATTTCAACATAATCCTGAGTCAAAAATATTTTTTTCCAATTCAAAGAATCGGAGTAGTTTTAATATTTCAAAAATGAAATCAAGGATACTTACTCTGTTTAAAACCTAAATAGGGTATTCGTTCTATTGGCGTCTTCCTTTCTTTCATGTATTTATAAAGTGCCACCAGGAAGGCCTGCTCGTCTGCCCTGCACTCCTCACCAATGGCAACCTTTGGTTTGTCTTCATTTGAGACTTTTTTACAGTTATTATGGTTATTCTTCGGCTTGTTCAAAGCAGACCTGGCCTCACATTTCACCTGGAAAAGGGGGGAAAGAATGCCACATCAAATCAAGGAGAGTCCTGGAACGTTTACAAAGACATAGCTAGTGACACATTTTACTATGTGGGAAGGGCAAAGCAATAAATCACCCTTGCCCTGAAAAGCTTTTTGGAGGTATCACTGAATATGATTTTTCTTAGACCAGGGGATGGTAACTTTCTGTCAAGGACCAGATAGTAAATATGGTAGGCTTTTGAACCATTACAGTCTCTGTTGCAACTACTCAACTCCAGTGTGAAAGCAGTGATAGACAATATGTAAACAAATGTTATGGCTGTGTCCCAATAAAACTTTATTTATAGAAACAGGTGGCCATTGGGTCATAGTTCGCCAAGCTATGCCAGTCTCTTTTAGACTTCTTACAAGTATGTTGATGTGAAACCAGAAACAGTGTTTATATCTGGTAGGACCTTTCTCCTTGCCTCTTTATATACTTTTCCTAAGGGGCACCGTCTGTTAATGTCATTGAACAATTCCTACCTTCTTAATAAGTAGTCCTATATCTCACACTTCATACCAAAATGAAAGACAAGTTGATTTCTTCACAGGAAACTTATCTTGTTGCTACTTTTCCCAGCAACCTGGGAAAACATTTGGATGCCAGGAGATGTTGGCATCAGGAACATCAACAAGGTCTCTGCTGTCTCACCTGAAGGGAAAGCCAGATCTACCCTCGGTAGGAAACAAAACATCCTATTCTTTAATGAGGGCTTCTTGCTTTTCAGTCAGCGCTGAGAACATAATAATAGGAAATGTGAACTGCCCACAAAGGAAAAAGGAGAGGTCAGCTAAAAACTCAAGAAGAGTAAGTGAAAAGCTCCATAATTAAAAAATAAATGGCCGTTAATGCTCCAGATGTTCTTCCTTCCACACTCTAAGCGAATATGGAACTTGGCATACCGAGCGGCTAACCTAATGTTCCCTCTTCACTGCCATGTTCTACAAGGGGCCTTTGATGGTTGTTAAATATAACGCTAAGTTGCTGAGCTATTTTAATTGTAAAAGGGGGAAGTACAAAGGGTCAAACTTTGAGTTCAAGTGCACCCATGGGGAATGTGTACATTCCAATATTCTTTACATCTCCATATCTAACATCGAAGAGAAGAGGGCAAGTGCTGGCGAAATTATATAAATAAAAATGTCCCGCATACTCCACGCTTTCCATTTCAGATTTCTGACCTCTCTTTTTCTTCCCCTTCAGATTCTCCTCCCTAAGCCCAGGAACATAAAAGACCATGCTTATTTATTAAGGGGAAGTATATCCTTTTAAAAGGTTTTGCTTAGTCTCTCAAGTGAACACGATAGTTTAATATCTTCAGACTGGTCCTGTTAAAAATAAAACTTCCTGCACAGCTCATTCAACTGGGCTTTTAGATAAGATTTTTAATTTTTTTAAGGGGCTGTGGAAATGATATTTAAACATTATTCCATGTAGAATTTTTACTCCTAGTATTTTCAAACTTTAGCACATTGTAACATTATATATTAAGGCGATCATCCTGTGAACATTATGTGGTCATCATTTGTGACTGCCACATTTTAGACTATTGAGTCTAAACTTCTGATGAAATCTATAATTTCATAGCTTTTTTAAGTCATAATATGACTGTAGTTTAATCTGTATTGGTCTCAACCTGTTTTGAGTGCTTACTATGTAGCCAGGCTCTATTTTAAGTACTTTCTGGGGATGATTGCATTTCATGCCCAGAAGTCTAAAGAGGCAAGTTATATTATTATTTTTACAGTAGAGGAAACAGGTACAGAGAGGATGAATGGCACACACACGATCACAATATCATGTCAAAGGTGGTAAGTGGAAAGCTTAGGATTTGAACCCAGGTAGTCTCTACCCTAGGGCTTGTGATTTTAAACATTATACTTTACTGACACTCTTATAAAAACATTAAATTGGTAGTCAAAACATACTTCCGATTACAAAGCACATCTTAATGACTAGGTTTTATAAAACCTGCAGCTTAGAAATGTGGTTTATCAAATGAAAAGTAAAATATAAAACTAGGTGTTTTCTGAAGTATAAAAGGACTCCATTTCTTCTACTGTCTTTAGAGCAAAGGAAGGAAACCAGTATCAACTGAGCACCTACAATGAGCTAGAGACAGTGTTGTGGGCTTCATATAGTCGACATAATATACAGAAGAATCATAAAAGGCTGGTGGTTAGCCCTATTTTACAGTTGAGGAAACTGAAGCTCAGCATGGTTACATATTTTGTCATTTGGCTAGTGTGGGGCAGAACTCTGGATTTAGAGGCCTCCCTCACTCTAAACCCCAATTTTGTATAAACAAGAGTAGATAAAAGATTTGCATTAAAACATAGGCTGAGTCTTAAATCTGTAGTGACAATGGGCCAATTATCGATACTATTAGATCAGAATCGCCATTGTGAAGAGTACGAGGTTTGTCCCAGTGTATAGATAGCTGCCAACATTCTGCCTCACCTATTCAGAAAACACCCAGAAACTGAAGGAAAGCATGGAGGGGGCGCACACACCAGGCCCAATGTCATTCAGACTCCGCTTTGTAGAAGAGGCTCCAGGTGAAGCCAGACCGCCACCTTCTGAACTCCATCCTGACCCTCGGTGGGCTTCCTAGCGAGTTTCTCTTGGGGAAGACACAAACACTGGCTTCCTTTCTCAGACTAGCTCCATACATTTCTTCAGATAATATAAATGAGCCCTTTAGGGTAAAAGTCTGTTTGGGGGTAGGAACAGGCCAAGTTCTTTTCTAAATTTTTCCCATTTACCCAAAACTTTCTCAGCATTTTAGTCTATTGAAATATTAAACGGGAGTTCGTCTTTGTGTTGGCCTCGGAAAGCCCACCCCTTCGATGGTAACAGTTAATTACTAGATCTGTTTTCCCAACCTGTACATCTAATACTTGTTGAGTTCACTAATAGCTCTGGGGTTTCCAAAGTGATTGAGGAAGTTATAAAGAATCCACATTAAAAAAAAAAAAAGAATCCACATTTAACGTTTTCAATGAAGCACCACCTATTTGATATTAACCACATCCTTTCACTGGATTGAGTTATAACTAATCCAGCTTTCAAATGGGGCAGCAAGATGTGCTGAGCCAGCAGGAAAGTCACTAACTCGCTAGGAGACCCTCATTTTCTTCCTCAGGAGATCAGGAAGGGTCAACCATGGGGGCAGTTCTGAGAACCAAATGGGATGGAAAAAAAATTATTGGAAATTAAGTATCATATTTATAAAATATTGAAAGTATGTTTGTAATTTAAATTAAAGAAGATCTGCATACCATGGCTTCCTTTTTTATGTTCCTCCTATAATATAAACCAACTTTTATATACTAAGGCCACTGGACAGTGTTTACAGGATGTGAAAGGTTATTTGCCTTCTACCAGTGGAGGCCTTTCATTAGAGACCTAGGGTGAGAAGATTTCTCTTGTAGAGATCACCATATAAATGGGCTTGGGCCTCAGAGCTGCTGCGACAAGATGATTCCAAGAGGAACAGCAGGATTTGGGTTGTACAACTTTATAACGTCTTCAGAGGACGGGTAGCCTTTCTCCCACGTGACCTTTGCTGTCTTCGGAAAGCCATGGAATTCTCAGAGTCTTGTAGAGCTAGCTTTCATGTTTACATTGAGAGAATGCAACTGGATGGAAACAAGTAAACGACTCAACTTGCTTTTCCAGTCAGGCACACAAGAAATCCAGCGATTCGCGCATTGAGAGCTTTGCTACGTGGAGCTGCAGAAAGCAGGTACCTACCTGTACTTAGAAATGGTCTGCTTGAGAAAGTTTTGAAAAAATCAAAGCCAAAAACAAAGACAAAAAAAACAGTCATGCAGCTCTTGGTCATAAAGCCAAACTAACTTGTTACCTGAAATGTTGCTCGTTGCTTGTTGCACCCAGTTTAGCAAATGATCAGATGGTCACAGATCAGTAATCTCTACTGTGGTATATCATGAGAAAAAACCACTTTATGACACAAATGCCTTTTTAATGGTTGTCCTGGCCCCAGATGTGGTTTGTTCGTTCTGTAGGGATTTTACATCAGTCTGTTGGTGCCAACAGATAAACCTGCTATACTTCACATCTACCGGTCTCTCTCTTCTACATGAAGTGGTCTTGCCTGACCCACTGGAACAGCAGGACTGTAATCCAAGACTCCAAGAGTGGGATATTTAGAGCAGTCCCCGGGAGCTGGCTGCAGCAGGATATCCATACGTTCACCACTGTCACCAACAATGGAAGGATAATCTTTCTCCAGGTAAAAAGGCTGGAAGGCTACACTGGTGGGTGGTAGGGTAGAAACAACCACTTAGAAAATCTAGGCTTGAAGACTATCCCTCCTAAGAAGGATGAGTCAGTGAGCATCAAATACAAAACAGACTTCTGTTCTCTTTAATCTTGTGGGTCTTACTTTGAGACCTGAGCTGCCTTCTATGGAGAGATATTGGAGGACTGTGCTTTCAGGTCAGTTACGTGAGCTTTATAAAACTCCCAGAGGCATACATTGGTAGTGACTCCAAATGACATAAGAATGAGCTTCATTTTGCTGGGCTCAGGTACAGGAAATGTTGGGATAAACACATGATGTCATCTTAGAGGTATGGGGCAAAGAGCCAACACAAGACATCAGCAATACAAGCTCTGATGAATGTTAGAAGCCTAAAACCTTCTTGCTCCATTCTTCAGTATCTTGCAAACCACACTGTAAGGAATAAACTGTTCCTGCTGACCTCTTTCAAGACCAGGGAAGCCGAAACCCTAGTTAGGTAGCACTAGGGCTGAGGTGTCCAAATTCAAGATAATGTCATACTTGGTATTCGATTGGAATCACTTGCAGATGGTTAAGAAACAGAACAAAAATAACTTTAGCAAAAGAGATTTTTTTTTTTTAAGCCGAAAAATACACATTTCTATTGGTAAATCTCTTTTTAACTCTTTGCAATCTTGGAAGCGTGAAGGAATGCTAACCAAAACATCCTTAGAAATTCCTGATGAAGATACAGTTTACAGAACATGGATGTCTAAGATGTACTTCATTACACTGGGAGGAGGAATTGAGTATGTGGTAGAAAAATAGTGGATTTTTCCATATGGAACTAAATTCATGTTTTTCTACATCAGAATCTTCCAAATCACCAATAGTCAAAATGTTCTCACTTTTGTAAGTTCAGTCCTCTGATCTGGAAACGTGGATATCTGGTCTTCAATTCAAGTCCTAAAGGAGTTATTACTGCCTTTGGCACAGAAACATCTCCTAAAAGCAAACACCCCATAAACAGAACCATGGAAATCTGATCTAAGCTCACAAAAGTAAAAAAGATAAGTCTAAAAACATGAAGTGATAGCCCTGGCTGGTTTGCTCAGTGGATAGAGCATTGGCCTGGCATATGGATGTCCAGGTTTGATTCACGGTCAGGGTACACATGAGAAGCGACCAACTGCTTCTCTTCCTCTCCCTCTCTCCACTTTTCTCCCTCTTCCCTTCCCGAAGCCAGTGTCTTGATTGGTTAGAGCATCACCCCAGGCTCTGAGGATAGCCCAGTTAGTCCAAGCTTGTCAGCCTCAGGCACTGAGGACAGCTCAGTTGATTCGAGCATCAGCCCCAGATGGCGGCTGCTGCATGGATCCCAGCCCGGGATCATGTGGGAGTCTGTCTCACTATTTCCCCTCCTCTCACTTAAAAAAAAATTTGAAGTGACACTTCACACTTCATCATGCTAAATAACTCAGGGATGAACATTCAAGATTCCAAGTTATGCTTAAGCAAAATGGACATGGGTCCTCAAAAATCAGCCTAGAATTTGGACTTTCATTCTGCATTAAGAGAGAACTTTAAAAACATAAATGGTATATAGATAAAAACATATATATGGGTATATGGGTAGATATTTTGCTTTTTCTTTCATTTTACTCTAAGTAAATTAAAGGTGATTCTGGAAACAGCAATAACTAAAATGATTAGTTTTATGCATTTCTAATTGCATCCTGTTCATCTCTGAAGCATATTTAGCTGAACACATTCAGAAAGAGGATGGTTCAACTTGTCTATTTTTGATACAAGCAGAGTAAACTATGTCATTGTGTCACTATGAAATCTCAGCCTCAGTGACGTAGACTCTTAATCATCTGTCCTTTACCCAACAGGCCAAACTGGGAGGTGGGAAGTCTTTCTGTTGACTAATCAAAATGCCTGCCCACCCCCCAGCCCCCGCCCACTCCGCCATCCAAGGCAGGGGAGGTGGCAGGAACAGATACAGCACAGAGCTGTGAATACCGAAGTCTGATTTGGAATTGCAAACTGCCACCAAGACACAAGAGTAAAGAGATAAAAAGATAAAGATAAAAAGAAAAAAAATAACACGATGCAGCAAAAGAAACACCACGGCGTGAACAACTGTACCTTGGCAATGGCTTTGCCATCAGAATTGTTGTTGGAATCTTTAACAGCACTGAATGAATCTCTTCTCTGTGGGCATGGTTTCTTTTTGCGTGGTCTGCCTTTAAGATTTGGCGCTGAAAACAAATGGAGAACGATTGATATACATTTTCATTGGCATGGGTTTTCTTATTAAAAACCAAAAATCTTACTACAGTGGTCCTCATTACATGTGCAGAGAAATGGACACATTTGTGGTAGCCAGCCCTCATTTCATGTTTCTCTCTCTGAAGGGTGCATCTTGGAAGACAGTAAACTTCTGTACTTCCTTCCCCAAACTAATCTATTACATTGTAACATTTCTAATCAATATAGAAAAATTGAAGCCCTTAGCTCTAAAGGACCACGGAAGAAAAATGCATCTCCCCATTGTTAGAAAAGAAGCAGGTTGGGCTGAAGACAGCCCTGAGCCAGGCTCTAAAATTATTCTTTGTTTTGTTTTGTATCTTGTTTTCAGAAACCTAAGTGATATGCCAGCCCATTATGGTATCATCGTAATGTTATGTTTGAAAACATCTCTCTTCAAAATTGGAGACGTGAGCATTTTCTCAAATTATACAAATAAGTACAGAGAGAGAGAGAGCTATAGATGAGAGGCATTCAAGATAACAATCTGAAAAAATATTATTACATGTATTTACTAATAATAGTGCAACCAGCATGTTTCAAGTCTGAGCAAAGCTGGCAGATACATTTCAATCAGCATGCTCTCTTTTCCTTTTCAACATATTTTTTAATGACCATCTTGAGGGTTATTTAAAATAACTTCCAAAGATCACACTGGGGTTAGCCAGATTCTGTGGAGATTATACTTTCTAAAAGCCACAGACACGATGCAAATCAAAGTTATATTTCAACCTTGATGTTGAGCTTGAATCCCTTTAAGATCCATACAGAGAGCAGGAAAAAGAAAATAAAGCCTGCTGTTTACTGAGTGCTACGGCTGTCCGGCATCAGCTTTCACATTTAACTTCATCAGTCACCCAAGTGGAACAAAAGTAAAACAAACCAACTAACCAACTAACCCTTGAAGAATTCCAAACGAATGAATTATACCCCAAGCAATGCCTTTTAGACCTTTCCAGGTACCCACACTTTTTAAAATTATGACAACGCCAAATCTGAACCACTTGAACCCTCTTAATTGTTATTAATCTTATCCATGTCATGCAGTTAGTTAACCAGTGGTTTTAGGACATTTTTATTGCACTCATTTTACAAACACAGTTAATCCTACTAATTTGGTTTGCCTACTGTGGGTAACAGTTGCCTGATCCTAAAGCTCAGTAAATAGAGGCACTTGTACAATCAGGCAAAAGTTTAAAAAGTGGCTTTGGGGCTCCAGCTCAGACGCCCCCGCCCCTCCCAAATCCACTCTCCCTTCTCTCATTTCCCAAAACATTCATCTGAAAGTCCATCCCCCAAAAGCCAGCCTAGAATTATTGAAGGTAAACAAGCTCCCAAACACAAATCAAGTAAAGAGAAAGTAGCGATTACCCATTCCAGTCGACAAACATCTGCCCGATGCTGTCTGTGCTCATGAAAGCTACAGCATGTGACTCACTGCTCCCCAGCCAGTCTCTGGAAGTCTGGACTTGACTTGGTGTGGATGTCAGCTTCCCTCCGAATGAGAGCTGAGAGGCTCCGCGCTCGGCTTACAACTCCCCTCCCCCGGCAGCTTCATTACTCATGTAAACACAGAGCAGTGACTAGCATCTGAGTGTGTGGGATGAGCTCTGAGGACTTGCTGGAGTTGCCAGACTGACAGAGGGCTCGGCTCACTCCACCTCCCTGCACCCGGTTGGCGATTTCATCTGGCCTGTTTTGTGGATCCTGACCTGTCCCCTGTCAGAGTGTGATGCCACCTTCCATGACTGACACAGCCTTCAGCCTGAAGCCAGGGTGTGGATTCTTTTGGTTTGAAGATGTGGAGCACAGAAGTATTTCTACAACTGACCCAAGTGCTGAGACTTTAATGATCTCCGGGGAAGGTTGTACTTTCATGTCTCCTTATCAAAATAGTAGCCACAGAAAGCTGACAAAGTTGGAATAGGTCTGAGGCATTTCACTTGAAAGAAACAAAACAATATCGCCTCTGTTCTAAGATTTGTCACTATGATCTTTCTTTCCCAACATGCTGGCAAAAAGCATTTGAACCTAAAAGGCATTTATTTCCAGAAGAGCTTTCAAATCCCAAAGGCCTTTTAGATAGAGAGGACTTGCATTGAACAGGCTGTTTTAAATAAAGACAAAGGTTCCGGGAACTAACAATAAGTCATCTCCAAATCGGGTCTGTTTTCTCCATTCTTTGACCTGTTTTCAGAACCCAGAGAAGCACATGTCCTTCCCTGGCAGATTCTGAGAACTACAAATTTAGAACATATTAGCACCTAATATTCTGGTCACACAAGCTTCAACTCTACTTGGGATTTGATCAAGAGAAAAATGTCTCTTGTTCTTCGTAAGGCAAGTACACTGATATTTCAGGTATGTTAGCTAAATCCTTCCAATCTTTCAAGTCTCAAATTCAAATTCCTCTTTTAGTCTGCCCTCTGAACTCCTGTTCTGACCTTTTCTTATGCAGGGTATCATAGGGTTCTTTGCACTTTAGCTGAGTTTATGGTTTATTATTATATTACATTGGAGAGTCCTTAAGGACAGGACCCGGTCAGATTCATCTCTTATCTACCCCAACACACACCCAGGAGGCAGCATGACATAGTATGGATTTGATGAATGAACGAAGGACTAACTGGAAATAAAGATGCCCACACATCTCTCCTTCTGCCTTCATGAGCTGAGCCCGCCCACCTGAGTACATGTATTCGTGTCACTCTGGGAACCTCTAAAACTGTGTTCACCTTTACTAACCTTTAGCTTTGGGAACATAAGCCAGTGACCTGAGTTTGCTGTGGGAATTGAGACAGGAAACCTACAGCCTTTGGTTCCTGATTACTGTTAAGCCATTGTGCCTGGCATCTCCCGGGGCCATAGTCTTGTCCTACAAAGCAATGAGCATATGCTATGGGGGGCGGATGTTCAAAGTCCCAGGGGGAGAAGACCATGCAGGATTGGGAGGGGCTCCCATAATACAATTTGAGACTTTTTAGATGCACAGAACCTAGGTGATGCTTTGACATTGAAAGGCTAGCTTTTGAGGAGAGGAAAAAAAAATTTTTTTCTTTACAGGGACAAGAAAACAAATCATTTGTTAGGTAGGTAAGTGAAAATAAATGCTTTATGGTATGATGGTGGTTAGAGGTCAGGTGGAGGCTCTGGCCTCATTCTTTTACATAAGAAAACAGCCCACCTGGTCCCAGCTACTGCGGGCAGCCTAAGCCTGTCCCCTTCCCCTGCCCCTTGACAGCTAAGGGCTACCTACTTACTGAGAGAGCCCAAACCCTATACTCCAGAATTATACCAGCTCCAGTGTTTTTTTGTGTTTTTTTTTTTATTATTAATATTATTATTATTATTATTATTATTATTATTATTTGTATTTTTCTGAAGCTGGAAACGGGGAGAGACAGTCAGACAGACTCCCGTATGCACCCGACCGGGATCCACCGGCACGCCCACCAGGGGCAACGCTCTGCCCACCAGGGGGCGATGCTCTGCTGTCGCTCTGCTGCGACCAGAGCCACTCTAGTGCCTGGGGCAGAGGCCAAGGAGCCATCCCCAGCGCCCGGGCCATCTTTGCTCCAATGGAGCCTTGGCTGCGGGAGGGGAAGAGAGAGACAGAGAGGAAGGAGGGGGGGTGGAGAAGCAAATGGGCTCTTCTCCCATGTGCCCTGGCTGGGAATCGAACCCGGGTCCCCCGCACGCCAGGCCGACGCTCTACCGCTGAGCCAACCGGCCAGGGCCCCAGCTCCAGTGTTTTGAATGAGACTGATCTCTACCAGCAAAGCCAGTCTGGGAAGCCAGCAGTACACTTACCAATAGAGTCAGTTCTACTTTACAAAAATACGTATGGAACAATAAATGCACATTTACTTTTCCATGTGTATATGATCCACTAGGCAGCCCTGGCCTGGCTCATTCACAGGGTTCAATCAATGCTCTTATCGTACTGATAATAGTAAGAGCCGATACTTACTTTCTCTAGACCAGCCAGTACTTTGCATACAATAACTCATTTAAAACTCTCAACAAGTCAACAGAAAGGTGCGATTAGTAATCCCATTTTACAAACCAGGAAACTAAAATAGAGAAGAAATTACTTGTCTTCGGTTATACAACAGGTTACTGGTCGCAGAAAGATCAGCCCAGGCAACGGGACTTTATTGAGAGCCTCCGCTTTAAGTAACTTCTCTCCAATAGATGAACAACATTCACTTTGTCTCATAATAAAGTATTTATATTATTAACTTGGGTTGGCAGTCACCAGGGAACTTTCCCCAAATGAAAACACTCCTGAATACCACACAGTACAAGGGCACTGCAGCCCATCTCATCCTACTGACTTGAGAGCAAGCGGGGTCTTTACCGGTTCTGATTCAGCAGTAGGTAACAAGGCTTCCACTAAAGCCATAGAGTCCCCATAAAATTCAGAGAGCCATGCACATTAGCCCCTTGCAGGGGGCCACTGACTCTTCTGCCTAATCAGTGAAAGATCTCTGTGGTTTAAAAAAAAAAAAATCTTTCTTCTATGACTGCCCATCTGTTCCTCTTACTCAGTGCCATGAAATTAACAAGTATCCACCTTTGAGAAGTCCCCATTATTTCTATAGGTGTTAATCCCAGGGGAATCAGCTACTACCAGTGCTCCAGGTTACTTTAATATCTAACCCTTGTGTTTTGTTTTGTTATAAACCTTTTTTAAACTCCTTTACATATTAAAGAACTATAGTCCCTTTTTAAAGACAGTATAGCAAAACAAGTGAGTTTTTTTTTCCCCTTAGAGTCTAGAACTCAGTAATAGACATTCCCTTATATATTTACTTCACAATGGGTTCTGACAAGTTATGTGTCAGCACAGGTGTGGGAAACTTTCATCTCAACCCCAATGCTTGCCATAATAATAATAAAACAAAGGAAATGTAACCAGTTACTGGCAAAGTAAATTGCTTTTGGCTTAAATGTCCCTGTTTTTTTCAACTGTGTTCTTCCTGTCATGACTGTCTCTCTCTACTTTTTTTGAAATAACATTTGTGCTCTTGGAAATACCACGAAGATAAACTGCTATAAAAGCTGGATTGACTCATCAGTTAACAACTCTCTTTTCTCATTTCACAGAGAGAATTCTGTTGCCAACGCAGCTACATATTCTCTCGAGAAATTCTTTGTGAGCTTCCACACTCAGAGAAAGCTTGTTGGTGGGGATTGGAATTAGGAGAATGGAAAACCAGGCATCATTTTCCTAAGAGTTTGACCCCCCGGGTCAAAGTCTAGAGGAAGTCAGCAGAGCGTTAACTCATTTGATTTGCAAGTTGTGTGTGTGCGTTTTAAATCCCAAACATAAGCCAGAAAACTAAACTCCACTGATTGAAGTATTAAGGACTGACAAACATTGTTCTATGTATAGTGTGCATTGCTGATAATACTTTGCATTTCTGTAATGCCTTTCCTCTGAGGATATCAATTCTCTGGAACATTTTCTTTATAGACAATAATCTTAAAATACTCTGGCAAGTTTTAGCATGGAGCATTGCTCTTTCTGGAAAAAAAAAAAAAAACAACCCTACCCTAATTTAGTTATCATTTACTGTGTTCTATTTTCAATGTTTCCCTTTTGACTATTTAGAAACTTCCTCTTTCACTACAACAAAAATAGGATGAGTGTTTTTAAAGTTATTAACGTATGAATAAAAGATTAGAAACCAAGAATGGCAGAAGGCTTGATCAAAGCCACTCCTGAAATTTATGGATGTAATAAAAGAAAGGCATTTCACAGATAATCTCTTACAGAATTTCAGTTTTCAAATACTTGGGGAAAAAAGAGAAAAACAGAAGCTCTCAGCCCTCATTTTGGCTTTAACTTAAAGACAATATTTTTACTTTAAAAATTCATAAATGAGTTCCTGAAATTTTTATTTTAAACCCACAGTTGTATTCTATATACTCACTATTCTACACCTAACAGAGTGGTTCTAGAAAACTGTAGCTGTGGGTACTCAACATCTGTTCATTGCACAAGTCTTTCCATGAATCCACAAAGTATTAATTACATATAAATTTAAGAATATTCAAGTTTACTTTTATTCTGTTTTCTATAAACAGCCTGTTATGCCCACGAGCCATGTCTGAGAAGCAACTGTATTATCTAGGATATGAATACACAAGGCCATTGTCAAGCACAACTCCATCCTGTAGAACAGTCTAAGTTAAATAATGAATTTAAAGCAAAAGGCACACTTAAAAACCGCTATATTATATCATTTTTTGTAATTGTTCTGACAGTTCAATTTTTAAGTGTAATTTTTTTTCTCAAATAAAAAATATTAAAAAGATGAGCCCAGAGTTGTGAACTGAAACTAGAGCCAAATTCAAATGCCCTTACTTTCAAATTTCACCAAGACCACACAGCCCTGAACAGGGACCCCTCAGGATGCCATAGCCACTTTGAGTGTCCAAGCCTAAGCCATATCCCAGCGTTGTTTGAACCACAGTTCCTGATAACTATAATCTAGCATTTCCAAGATCTCTCCTCTCACAGAATCCAGGTTCCCTTCTACCTCCTGGAAGGATGAGCAGTTGTGTTGTTAGAAAGAGGGTGATAAAAAAGAAAAAGAAACAGGCTTTATATGAGGTCCAGTCATTTTGGCTCTTTGTCAAAATCATTGAGATCCCCAAGAGTCACTAATGAGAGTGGAATGTATGACTGCATTTGGCATACCTGGATTGCTTGGGCAGCTTAAGTCCGAAACAGCCGTGGACTTCATTGACTGCTCAACAAACCATGTAAGTAAACAGTCTTGTAATCCTTTCCAAAACATGCCCAGTCTTACTCACTCCTGTTTCATACCTGTGAATGCTGGAGCAATTGTTAATGCTTCTAATCAAAATTTTAGTAATATTATTGGCATGTGATTTGCATAACTATTTCCTGATCTCCCTTTTTTCTGCCCTGAAGGCCTTCATTTCTCAGAAACACTTAAAAATACAGATTTGACTTCTCCCCTTCCCCCACCCTATAAATGGAATGCAACTTGTTAGCTCATCTGTACTGCTAATTGGTTTGAAAGCATGTGACTCTGTGCATTCTTGCCATTAAAACACAAGCAGACCTCTTTTTTAGTCAGGTTTTACCGGCTTTGATGGGCAGATTTCTATCTTTATTTCATCTTTGTGTCTTGAGGAGGGAGAGAAATTTAAATGACCAAATGTTATTGTATATTATTCTGAAATATGTAGTGAATTCCAAAGGAATGCAGAAATGTTCTAGAAATAGGCTTGTCTACAAGGGCACTGGCAAAAAGAGGGAATATAGACGCTTCTCACTATCCCTTGTGGGATAAGAGGAAAATAAGAAAGCTAAATCTAGGTGTAGAGTGAGGAGAGAATCTGGGTTTTCAGAAGACTGGCTTTAAAAGAATTCTGGAACTGGGGAAGGAGATTGAAATCCATGCCGGACTATTCAAACTCTCACCTTCCCTTTGGTCTATTCTGGTTAACCCTAAAATCCTCCAAGGGAGTCATTCTCAGCGACAGGTCCCTTCCAGGACCTGTAAGGGGAAGGAGGTGGTGGCTCATAGCTGTTTCACAAAGACTTATTTATCTTTGGGGTAATAAGGTTTATATAGCATGGCATCGGGAGCCTATGGGAAGGATCTTGCTTTAGGAGTCCAAATATTCTGTAAAGAAACAACAGGGTAGTGCGGATACCTGAGGACTTAACTTGGTGCTTAAGGTACAGGTGCAGCGCTGTTTAGATGTTATTACTGAACACAAAGGTCTGATTTCCTTCCCCAATTGCAAGGTCTTGTCATGAAGTTATAAACTCAACAACAACAACAAAATGGACTCTAAAAATGTCATAGTGGCTCAAACTTCCACTTTCATATCTACAGGGCCACTTATTTCTTCTCCAGATGCCGGTTACCCATGAGTCATTTCCAGGGCCCAGACCCCAGACTCGTCTCTTAATGGAGAAGATCATGCAGGATGCTGAAAGCTATTACAATGAAAATGAGTGTGTTGTTTCAGTGCTCACTATGAGCTTTTTCTTAAGATTTTTGAAATAACTCATGTTTCTATTTTTTGAGAACTATTCAATAAACACAGATTTAGCCTTTCATAGTAAGTTTTTCAGAAACAGACATTCTTTTTTTTATTTTTTATTTTTATTTATTCATTTTAGAGAGGAGAGAGAGAGAGAGACAGAGAGAGAGAGGAGAGAGAGACGGGGGGAGGAGCTGGAAGCATCAACTCCCATATGTGCCTTGACCAGGCAAGCCCAGGGTTTCGAACCAGCGACCTCAGCATTTCTAGGTCGACTCTCTATCCACTGCACCACCACAGGTCAGGCCAGATTTAGCCTTTCTTAATATGATTGTATATAATAAGAATAGAATATTAACTTAAGATACTTGTCTTCTTTAAGGCTATTTAAGGATCTACTCTGGATATGCTTTTTAAGGACATTTAGATTTCTATAATTTATAAAGTTTATAAAGATAGGACCTCTTAAACATAGAGAATTAATCTCTCTCTCTCTCTCTTTCTCTGGCTCTCTCTCTCTTTACAATCAATAAACCTGCTCATTTTAGTCCATGATTGATATGTTTTGTGGTGTTACTACTGAACATGACGGAACAGAAGTGAAAGCTCCATTTTTGTATTGTACAGCCTGGCAAGGAGCAGTAAATATCAGAACAGTTTTTAAAACTCATATATAAACAGAACATTCTTGTTCAGTTGTTTCTCCAGGTTTGGAAATGAGATATTTCATTTTCAACATTGAGGATAATTGATTTGCTACATTTCTAAAAAGAAAAACATCCCCTACTTGGAAATAAGTAAAAGACATTGTGTGTGTATAAGTATTAACATGGAGATATTTAACTTCTTACAGACTTGGGCTAATATATTATGAGAGCCATTTTTATTTTTCAAACACATCCACATAAGAAAAAGTAAAAGGTCATTGAGTAATAAGTTCCCAATTTCTTTTTTAAAAAATCCCCCAAGGAATGTGAACTTAATAGGGATTTTTCACTCTCTAGGCTTTCCTACATTGCAGAAAGAATCGTTTAAGAAGTAGGAGAATCTCTTATTTAAAAGTACAAAGATGACTGTTCTTGTTTGTCTGAGACTCTGGAACCCTTTTCTGTGCTCAAGTGAACCACTTCCATCCGCTCCCTTTTATGAACTACCAGCTCCGTCTCTGGGCTTCATTTGTTTGTGGATATATAAGCTACATACTAGAAAATTATTTTAAAAGCCCTACTGTAATACCAAGGTGCTCACAAATGGTAGAAAAGAGAGTGTTGGCGCAGGTTGGATTAAGGGCCCAAAATGAGAAGAGCGAGGTTGAAGGTTGTGCATGGAAAGGCTGGGACAGGGTCCACAGCACTTGGTGTATACTAAATAAGGACAGCTAGCGGGCTCAAGGGGTCGGGCCGGATGTGGAGAAACTGGCTGGATACAGCCAGAAATCTTAATGTAAATCTTACAATGAACAGAAAATACACAGGAAAGGTTAGAACTTCTTCCCCCTTTTTGTCAGTGTAAAATATATCATTTTTTGTGAGTGTTCAGAGCTGCTTTGTCCATAATGAACACCGCTAGCCACATGGGGCCACTGAGCCTCTGAAATATGTCTGATCCAAAACTGAGATGTGGCACAAATATAAAACACACACTGGATTGCCAAGATAATGTAAAACAATGTAAAATATCTCACTAATAACATGTATTGATGACATATTATAAAATAGTTTGGATATACTGGGTAATTTAAAATATATTATTAATTTTACCTATTGCTTTTAATAAATATGTAATTTTAAACATGTGGCTTGCATTATCTTTCTCTTGGGTGATGCAAGTTTAGTCAACAATTCAATGTTATGATTATAGATTTCTCCTTGGAAATATGTGTTAAAGAGCAGATAAACAAGATTAACATCTGTGGCTAGAATAATCAGCAAAACTGATGATTCAAAAGTTTCAATATAATTTAGGATTTTATTCACTGTTATAAAGAATAGTCATGTGTAGGTGTTAGTATCTGAAAATTTTGTGTCTCCTTTATCATATAAAATTCAAATCTGGTAATCATTGGTTCAAAGTTAATACATGGCCTCGATTAATATGTTATTTCATTAACTTCCTTAACTAAGATGTCAAAGCAAATGTTAAGCCTGGACAACAGACTTGCAGGGAGAGGAAAAGAGAGAGAGAAAAGGAGAGGCTGTCTAATTACCTATTTTACTAATTATTCTCTTCTGCTACCAACAGGGGTTGGGTATAACATAAGCCATTTGCAAACTGAGGAAGAGAAAATAGATCTTGAGTGATTTTGGCTCTTTGAAAGGTAGAAGCTTCTTAACCACAAATTGTTGAATACATTCATGGTTGTGTTTCCCTGTTTGAAGATTTCATTTGCAAGCAAGTGAAGAGGGAGATACAGTCAGGCCTAAGGGCAAAGGCATGGCCTTCTTGGCTTTGCTAAGGTGCTTCAACTTCTGCAGTTTTCAAGTATGATTACTCACTGAAGACAGGATCCAACAAGCCCAGAAAAGGTTGACAGAACAAAAAGGTTTGAACTCCAGGGGACAGAGAAGGAGACATATTCTTCTTCTTTTTATTATTTTTTTTAAATTTTAAAATATATTCTTTTTCCAGTTATTCTTATCACCAAAAATCTATGGAGCATGGCTCTGAGAAGATGGCTGCTCCGTGCGCTGCTGGCTCCATGTCCCAGCCTCCCCAGTAACTGGTCTCAGCAGGTGGGACCAAAACCTATACCAGTGATGGGCAATCTTTTGAGCTTGGTGTGTCAAAATTTGCCAAAACACCGAGCATAACTCGGGTGGTATGTCACTTCTAGAAAAAAAACCATAATTTCACGATATTTATAGTTTAAATAACAAAAATGTATAATTGTAATATATATTTAATATATTTAATAAACCAAAAACTAATTATTTAACTTATCTGCTTAGTGACTTCTTTGTTCATATGTCAGTAGGTTTCTTTTATTGGTCTTGATATTATTTAACTTGTGTGGGGTGCCGTGAACTAAGATAAGTGAGGGGGAGGAGGAATACTTTAACTAACCTGCCTATTAGTGACTTTTTTGTTGTTGAATTTCATTGGCTAAATCTTCAATTGAAGGTTGGTATTTTGTACACTTCAAGCCCAAGCAAGCGCTACTAACTTCATCTGTCAATCTGTTTCTTTTGTTGGTTTTGATATTATTTAATGCTGAGAATAAGGTCTCACAAAAGTACGTAGAGGGAAAAATTGTGTGTAAAGCCATTGCTATATTTTTCAGGGTGCTAAAAGTGTCTGGTAATCGGTTCCAGGCACTCCAAATTTCCTGTTCATAGTGGCACTCCTCTTGATTCTCCAAGCGGCACCTTTCCAGATTCTCAAGCTTTGACCTCAAGTTGACAAACACAGATGCTGTCTTGAAATTCTGCAAATTGCATCTTATATAAATTAAGATGGCTGCCGCTATTTCTAATGGCGGGAAATGGCACCCATAGCACAGGCCCTCGCCTCTCCCAGCCTCCCCCTCACTTATCTCAGTAATGATGGTCAATTAGAAATCCACAACACCCCAGAACAGTAGATTGTATGATGGTTGCTGTGGTTATGTGGTTGCTGGTAATGGTGATCACAGGGCCCCCAGAGATGTGCCCCCTGGGGCATTCCACTGCTCCCTGCTCCACTGGCCGGAAGTGAGGTCAAAGATCCCCTAACGGCCTAACCGGAAGTCCCAGAACTAGACGCTCTGTGCCGGAGTTCTGGTGTTTTGGCCTACAGACCTCCGGCACAGAGTGTCTACACTACAGCAAATGTTTTATCCTCGGCTACTGCACCTGGCCTTGCAGGAGCCAAGGATGAAACGTCCTTCTTGGCAAACGGCCCTATACTTCTCTGGTATGCGGCCGTGTGTCATAGAAAATGGCTACGCGTGTCAGCGTGTCATAGGTTCGCCATCACGGACCTATACCCTCTACATCCTCATTTTTGATTCCTGTGATGGCAACAATACACAAATATAACAGTTAACAGCTCTCCAGATATAACATGTCAATCAAAGAGCTACACATCCACCTGGATCCTTTCAGGGACGGCACTCGCCCCCTTTTATGACACCCACTGTAAAACTCAAAGAACAAAGATGGTAGCAATGAAAATAAACTTAAGAAATATTTTCTTTTCCCAGAAAGTAAGAGTTGCTACAGCATTTTAGGCAGTAATGTGCAGGAAGATTAAGACCAAAATCCCTGCAACATCAACAAAACAGGCAATGAATAATACTGGACAATACTTAAAACATAATCATTTTTATGAAATATTTGACGGGTATAACCTATGTCCATCCAGTGAAGCAGTCAGCACACCTCAGGCATGCTTCTGATATCTAACTATAGCAGTATTTGTCTTTGTCCTCCACGCTCTTTTATAGCACATGGTATGCATATTTCAGCATCCAACATTATTAACTCATGACCAACTGTCAGCTGATGGTTATCTAACACATGGGGTCTCCACAAAAGGGATCCTTATTTGGGCAAAAGCTCTTGTCTGCACCAGTCTGTCTATTTTTTCCTCAGAAGGACTTTATTTGGATTATTATTGCTGTGAGTAAAAACTCAAGAGGCTGCATGTGTGGCAATCAGAAGGCAGGGAGATAAATCCTTAGCAAGTTAAAACACTTAGCTGATATTAAAAGCATTTTGTAGCTTTGTTAGCCGAAAGGAAACTCTCGGTTGCCCTCTCGTGGTGAGTCTATGTGATGTCGTGGGAAAACGGTAAAAATCAAGAGCCTAACAAGAGAGTTTAATCAAATACAGGTAAGAACATTTATCTTTGACAGAAACAGTTGCAAATCACAACCTGATGCTGTTTTATATGTTTGGAATTTATGTCTACCCTCCTGTGTAGAGAAAGATGAAAGTGGGGGTTGGGGGTGGGGCTTAGAATATGGAAATTAGAACTTTGTCTTTCTAGAATACAATGACTTCACTATGTTTACTACCATAACTGTTACATATGTGGCAAATTGATTTTTATGAGATTTAGAATCTTAAAAAAAATCATGCCCACATTTTAAATGTTCCTCTATAACCCAAAATAGACTGATGTTCCAACTGGTTTGGAATTATAGGAACCAAAAAAAGAAGTCTGAATAATTCCCTAATATGGAAGAAACCACTTAAAAAAAACAACAACAAAAAAGGGGTACAGTGCATTTGTTTCCAACAATAGGCAACATATGGAAACTTGGAATTTCTAGAAGCAAGTCTTAGGTACAGAAATTATCCATAACCTCTGAAAACTAAATTTTATAAAAATCTGTACTCCACATTTAATAATTGGTAATTCACTTTGGTATTTAATTTTAATTTCTAAAAACACCGTTTAAAATTTCTGCTGTATGCTTTTTGACAATTTCCTGCCTCAGAGGCCCATCCCCTGAAAGCAAACAAACCTGGTATTAAAACAGACTGAGCCGCTTAAGAAAAAGCTAGGGGCAAAGTACATGAGATCATAAACTATTTTTCATCTTATTACCAGTTAACGTACCATTGCCCTCTTTTATGTGTCTTCTCTTTTGATAAAAGCCGCTCCGCCAACCCGCATTAACAAAAAAAAAAAAAGCTCTGTGTTTTTAATATTATTACAGGGGCAGATTAATCTTAACTTGGCTTTTCCACTCATATGTGGAAATTCGGTTTTTCAACAACAGTTGTTTTGTTTTGTCTCTGAATTAGCAAAGTTCTTAAAGTAATGTTACTACAAAATTAAACAGCTGTGAGTTCTTTCACGAACATGATGATTCTTGTTCTTCTTTGTACTATTGTGCAAGCTGAAATACCCTGTCTTTCATGTCTTTTTATTCCAAAATGAATTCCCTAGTTAGCCTTGGTTAGATTTAAAATAATAATAATAATAATAATAAAGAAGGGGGACGGTATTTGCTGACCTCTGAAATTCATCAGTGTTTAAGCTCAGGGCGTTTACACAAGGTGCATAATCAAAAGGGCTTTTGTTTAATTCGTATTATGAAATGGAAAATGATATTCTGCCTCAGCATAATGGCAGTCCTTGGGGGTGCAAACAGAGCTGTTTGCAAATATTTCTGTGGAGCAAGGCATCTTATGCCTATTTTGCAGATGAGAAAACTGAAACATGGCTAAAAGGCGAGGAAAAGAAGAATTAAGAGGTTCATAGAGGCTGGAATTAAATTTACAATTTGATTTACAATTTGACTGCTAGCTTAGGACTCTAACCACGTGAGGGCTCTGACTCTTTGGAGTCAACAGAAGAGCAATTTTAAAACATTCTTTTGACATTATTAAACACAGCCTCAGGGCTCTGGGAAGTAGGGGTGGGGGTGGGGCCTGGAAACAATATGGAGCTGCTAGGTGACAGCCTCCTACCACAGGGTTAGTAAAATGGATTGCTTGATCCATACCGCCATATATTCTAGGAATATTCAGAGGCTTAACAATTTCCTCTGTATCATAAAAAATTAGAATGTAGATTTCAGTGCTCCTATGTAGACAGCCTCCTAAAAAAAATCCATAGAGACAGGGAATCATTACAAGATGTGAAGTGCAGAAAGTGGTTCTTGGTTTTTTCAAATGGATTTAAGCCTAGAGACTCCTGTCAGGAGCTGGTGAATCCACAGATGTGGTGAACAGTAGGAGTCTTCATTAGAGTAGTTTATAAAAATGATGGGGTCCCTACACTTAAGGAGACCCTTAGATTCCATCTAGTCCAAACCCAGACTTGACACTTAAGGAAAGGGTGGCTCAGAGAGTTTGTGATTTGCCCAAAGTCACACAGCTCGCAGCAGAGCGGTGACAGATGCAGGTGCCTGTCCGCTGCACGGGCTCAGCAGCGGCGCCTTAGCAGCAGATGGCTTTTCAATGGGCCCTGAATACCTCCTCTTGGGTCTCTGCAGGCTGAGCTCTGTCATCCCAAGACCACGTTATTAAAACACACTTTCCAAGGAACTGCAATTAATAAAGGCAAATGGGAGCTGACAAGGACATTCCCACTGCGTTCCAATGCCAAAACATACAAGTGAGAAAGCTCACTCGGAGCGCCCGGCCCGTGGGTCCTTTTGGCGGGACTTCTGTGCACCACACTCCCAGCTGTTTGCTCAGAACCAAACCAGAGGGACTGAGAGGAAAGCACTAGCAAAGCCATGAGGGCACGAATCCAGCATTTGGCGATGGTGCCTGCCACCTGCTTGCTTTTTTTGGACTGTGTTGAAAAACGAAAGGGATGAGGATAGGCCCTGGGAATTCAGGACCTCTGGGGCCAGGAGAAATGGACCACAGCCTACCTTGCTTTGGAGCATTCCTGTTAGCTTCCAACAGTAACAAATACCTTAGCACCTCACACAGCTTCACACCTGTGTGCCCATGCTCTGGGGATTTGTCCCACAACAATACCCTTCCTCTTGGACCTTGGTCCCTGCTGCCCCAGCTCCTCCTTCTCCGTGTCTGCTCCATTAGACTAGCACTGGGCATCATCTCTCCTAGAAAGCTTCCTATTCTTCCTCATCGCCAGATGATGATGTCTGTCATGGTCACTGTAGCATTATCAGAGTAAGTGCTCAATAAACATTGACAGAACAGATAACTCTCGCTATATCATATTTTAAAAGGCAGTGTCTGGTACTTAATTAGAGTCTAGCAAATGTTTATTAAACTTCACTGACTGCTGATCTCACCAGAGACGAGAAATACCTCTGAAGAAGGCAAGGTGGCTGGACTGTTTTTGAGGTTCACCTGTCTGTCTGTAGCACTTTCCCATGGTCACAATTAGCATTAATAAGGGGGGGGGATATACATCCACATTTTAATTCCTACTATGTACGCCCTGGCTGGCTCAATAGATAGAGTGTCAGCCCGGTGTACAGACATTCCAGGTTTGATCTCTGGTCAGGGCACACAGGAGAAGTGACCATCTGCTCTCCCCTCCCCCTTCTCTCTCTCTACACCTCGCAGCCAGTGGCTCCATTGGTTTGAGCGTTGGCCCTGGGTGCTGAGGATAGCTCGGTTGCCCCAAGCATCAGCCTTGGGCGCTGAGGATAACTTAGTTGATTTGAACATTGAACCCTGACAAGGTTTGCCAGGTGAATCCCAGTCAGGGTGCGTATGGGAGTCTATCTCACTATCTCCCCTCCTCTCACCTGAAAAAATAAATTCCCACAGTGTAATTCTGACACCCGGGTATCGCAGGCCACCTAACTGCTTAACAGATATCTGCCTTGCCTGTGAATCTATAGATCTGAGTTGTTTTGCCAAGGACCTCCAACCCATGGGGAAGCCTGCTCTCCTGGAGAACCCCAAACAGGGAAAAGCCAGCCATACCTAAAAGAAATACAGGTCCCTGGGGAAGATAGAAGACTGTGTAACGAGAATTAATTTTTAAGGAACCTCATCCCTGCAAAGCTGCCTAAGAAAAAATGTGCCTGCAAACTAAAGTCTGGGCAAATCCATAACGCAGAGATTAAATTTAAATTGTAATAAAGAGTCTTAACAAAGATCAATAAAATAGGAGATTGATCTGCAGTTAAAAGTTCCCAGTAATGGGATAGTCTAGAAATTTCATAAATAATGCTTTTATCGTGATTGTAAAATAATCCCTTTCTACAAAAAAAAAAGAAAAAAGAAAAAAGAAAGAAAGAAAAAAAAAACACAAGGCGAATTAAAGTAGAAAATTATTCAGCAGGAATTAAAATGTCACACTTTACACAGAATAAAGCATTGCAATCACCAGGGAAACACAAATTGCAAATGTGTTAACACAAAATTACATACATCACTTAATTATATAAGCGCATAGCTCCTGAGTAACCATTAAGTAAACATGTCGGGGCTGTGGTTGAATATATACATGCAATATTTTTAGCTCAGAGGGGATGTAACTATGTCAGGCCTGGCACCATAAAGCCTGAGATGGCAAGTGCTATTAAACTGAGATGCAATCATGTTGAAAAGGAAACATTAACAAACAGCAGACAATTGAGAAGAAAATACAGTGAGCTTGTGTTCTACTGCGTGTGTTTCCAAAACCTTATATAACTATTCATTGTCTACTTCATCTGGCTTGCATCCCAGTTTGTTCTATGCTATACTAATTTTATAATAATAAACTGATACACCAGTTTTATGAAATCACGTACACAGAGAGTTTGCAGATGACATTACATCTGATTATCTTCACCAGCAAAGGATACCATTCTGAAATTTAAACACAGTATCATTCAAAATCAGCCACTTTGTTTAAAATGTCCCCAGAGGCCCTGGCTGGTTGGCTCAGAGGTAGAATGTCAGCCCGGTGTGTGGATGTCCCAGGTTCGATTCCTGGCCAGGGCACACAGGAGAAATGCCCATCTGCTTCTCCAGCCTTTCCCCTCTCTTTGCTCTCTCTCTCTCTCTTCTCCTCCCATAGCCAAGGCTACATTGGAGCAAAGCTGGCCCAGGCACTGAAGATGGCTCCATGGCTTCCACCTCAGGTGCTAGAATGGCTCCGGTTGCAATGGAGCAAGGGCCCCAGATGGGCAGAGCATCGCCCCCCGGTTGGGCATGCGTGTGGATCCTGGTCGGCACATGCGGGAGTCTGTCTCTCTTTCTCCCCACTTCTCACTTCAGAAAAATACAAAAAAAAAAAAAAAGTCCCCGGAACTTGCTTCTGAAAAAAAAATATAGCATCTTTCCTTTCATCCCTCAAATGCTATTGTAGTTGGTAAAACTGATGCTGGAAACCGAAGTTTCATCAGGAAGTAAAGAGGGCAGTGGCTTTGGAAGCAGGCAGCTCTTCATTAACTTCACAAACCGGTTAACTAGGAGACTCGGGGCCAGTCAACTCCCCCTAGGGTGGAACCTGCCCACTTATCAACAGGCGATTATGTATGATGGGGAAGACTACGAATGAGATAAAAAGAGACAACATGACTAGCACATTACTCAGCATCCAAAGACACTAATAAATGCTGAATGCCGTTATTATTACTATTATATGCATAGACATATGGAAGTAATACATCACTTCAAGCATTTCAAGAAACCAATAGTTCTCTGGTGGGAGAGTAATTGACACTCTGGAAATAACCAAACCCTCAGCACAGAGGTAAGCACCTTGTAGAACCCAGGAAGAAGGAATACGTGCAGGGAAAGGAAGAGGATCATTTGACACTAGCATCTGGTATACCTCCTAGGAAGCTTACTGTTGTCTACTTTGGCAGAGCCTTCCAATATAGAGGCAATAACTAGGTGGTTAGAAAAGGAGACTATGTCTTTGTGATAAGTGACTCTATGTTTTAGGCAACTTTAAATCTCAAAAAAAAGAAAGGAAATTACCATACACCATCAAGTGTTGCCTAAACAGAACTCCTAAAAAGAATAAAAATAAAAAAGAAACTATGCCAAATATTTTCATTCTCTAAAATTATTCGTTGAACTTTTCTGAAGCCCCTAGGCTCTTCTGAATCCGCTATATCTCATAATCACCATTCAGAGGCCCCTGCACATTGTAAGAGCTCAACAAATACACAATAAATTGAATGGAATTTAATATGACCAGTCAAGAAGAAAAAGCAGGCCCTGGCCGGTTGGCTCAGCGGTAGAGCGTCGGCCTGGCGTGCGGGGGACCCGGGTTTGATTTCCGGCCAGGGCACATAAGAGAGGCGCCCATTTGCTTCTCCACCCCCTCCCCTCCT
This sequence comes from Saccopteryx leptura, assembly GCF_036850995.1. Lineage (NCBI taxonomy): Eukaryota > Metazoa > Chordata > Mammalia > Chiroptera > Emballonuridae > Saccopteryx > Saccopteryx leptura. The sequence goes on along the minus strand of NC_089511.1, from coordinate 62,498,527 downwards.
TCCTCTCTGTCTCTCTCTTCCCCTCCCGCAGCCAAGGCTCCATTGGAGCAAAGATGGCCCGGGCGCTGGGGATGGCTCCTTGGCCTCTGCCCCAGGCGCTAGAGTGGCTCTGGTCGCTGCAGAGCGATGCCCAGGAGGGGCAGAGCATCACCCCCTGGTGGGCAGAGCATCGCCCCTGGTGGGCATGCCAGGTGGATCCCGGTCGGGCGCATGCGGGAGTCTGTCTGACTGTCTCTCCCCGTTTCCAGCTTCAGAAAGGAAAAAAAAAAAAAAAAAAAGAAGAAGAAAAAGCAGCTTATTGTTTGTAGTAGTCCCAGTGTAGACAAATCGATGGGCGGGTTGAACCCCAGATAAGGACCAAGGCTCTCCTTTGGGAGTGTTCACTTAAACGTTCCTACTAATCGAATCTCATTTTAAACAAGCTACAACACGGCAAGAGAGAATAGCCAACTCTTTATATACAGGAGATAGGAAGGTCACTTAGGAGACAAAAAAGGGTCATTGAAGAAAAAGCATTTAAGGTCCTGGTTTTGCTTTGTGGTCACATCTAATATTTTTAATTCAATAAATAATTATTGAGTTGCCATCGTATGCCTGACTCTGTGCTATCCAGATAGGGATAAAACAGAAAAGACAACACGGTTCCTGACTTTAGGGAGTTCACATTTTCATTGGATTTGAATGAGTATGCTTACTCACCAGGCCTCACTCAGCTCTCTAATTGATAACGGTAGGGGTTTATTAGACAAGATACATGGACCAAATTTGTTCAGTGGCTTAGTTTATTTAGCTTGAACAATGTTTTTTATCATTGTCATCAATTGGAAAGCGTGAGATTTGCACTTAATAATCAGTATGTTTGGCTTTTCTTAAAGAGTTGAGAGATCTGATAACAGTGGGCTCCTATGCGTACAATACAACAAAAGTGGAAAAGCAGTTGCTCCCTTAGACAGAGCAGGGGTATTTATTGCTTCTTGATTTCTTACAGACCCCAAATGCCTTTCTCCCTCTAAGTTCCCTGCTGGTACCTTTGGGCCCCTGAGTTTGTGACCTTTGATCTGGAAGTTCCCTTAAGATCTTTTCATTTCAAATAAGGTATGCCTGTGAGACCTAATCAATGGTATAAATCAGTAATCTGAATAAAGGACCTAACTTCCTTGATTAACCCATGGTCTTTACCTAGTAGTCCTCATCCAAAGGCTGGAAGATTCTACAGTGGGTTCCCAGAGGAGGCAATCTTTCTTAAGAGTTTTCTAAAACTGCATTATCTACATACCCATTTGTGCTTAGATTAGAGGCAGTCCTGTCTCAAAGAAGAAAAGGGAATCAAGCTATAACAGAGGTCCCTCTTAAATCTATTTTGCGTGTGTCCAAGATGAACAGGACACTTCGGTGGGTCTCTGAAGATACCAGACCAGATCTTGTTACTCTTAAAGATGCATGGCCTGGTTCCTGCAGGATCTGCTTTGAAACCGGTATCAGAAACCTGGTCATTTTAGCTACAACTCAAACTGTATTTGCCTTCATTCATTTTTAGACCCTTTGAGCTCCAAAAATGTTTCTTGGTGGTTGCTAGGCAACTATTGTTGAATACATGCAAAAGGCATTATGTGAACATTTTCAAAAACAGGAAAATATGCTTAAAACTGAGGACATTGCCATACCTAAAATGAAACATTTCCTCCTTAGGGACACTGCAGGCTGCTGGCCTCTGTAAGTCAGGGGGACAGATGATCCACCCAAAATTAGTCGTTGACACTTCTTTGTCTCTTTTATCACCCCTCTTCAGTACCCCTCCCCTCACACTCAGATATATAAGTAGCCTCATTATTGATAACAAAGTCTCACTCACAGGATAACTGTGCCTTGTCTTATTAAATATTTTCTGCTTTTCCTGTTGTGTGGTTCCTTATTGACCATATTTTTCCCGATGTGTGTATTTCATACTTGCATATCCTCAGGGCAGAACAACTTGAGGTTTGTCAATTATTGCATCTAACTTTAGAACCCACTAAACTTACCATAGAGTAACCATCTCTTTCTCTGACCCAAATGGAAACAGTAAGAACTCTTCTATTTTCCACATCAAAGACTTAAGTTTTCCGCTGATGCCAAATGCTCAGTGCTTCTTTTTTTTTTTTTTTTTTAATATTTTATTTATTGATTTTTTAGAGAGAGAGGAGTGAGAGAGAGAGAGACAGAGAGAGAGAGAAGGGGGAGGAGCAGGAAGCATCAACTCCCATATGTGCCTTGACCAGGCAAGCCCAAGGTTTCGAACCGGCGACCTCAGTGTTCCAGGTCGACGCTTTATCCCACTGCGCCACCACAGGTCAGGCCACTCAGTGCTTCTTACTAGTAAATGTAGATTTCATTTTATAGAGTGTTTCCCCCGCATTTTTTGACATTCCAATGTCATGATGAAACTAGAAAATAGTGACTTCTATAAATCAAGTCAAATGTCTAAACTAAACAGGGGTAGAACTTGTGGCAAGGTCATCTCCCTCTTTTGTTGGATATTAAGTGAAGAAAAGTAATTTTCAATCAGGCTAGAGTCCTAAGGGCAAACTCATCTAATTACATACTCTTTCTACTATATGGTTCGCATAGCTTCATCATCTGTGAAATGGAGAAAATGATTCAGGGCTCAGAGGAATGCTTGGCACATGATAAATGGCATATAAGTATTATTATTGTTGTTATTATTATTATTTCTGGGTCGTATTTGACTTCCCACTACTTCTTGGCCATATATTCTCGTTTTGGTTTATTCCAGTCAAAGATGATGTCTTCCCTATGAATCAATTTGAAAAAATATTGGGGATAATAGAAAGATAAAAACAGATTGTTACCAGAAATAAAAAATATATTATAAATATATATGACTCCAAACTTTCAAGTTGACTTTTGGAAAGCTACAGAGATACATAGTACACCGGAAACTGAGAGCGGTCCGTATGGTGCATGCAGGTGTTGGGGTGGTAGGAGGGCAGGAAAAGAGTAAAAATGGAGGCAAGAACATCATGGTTCTGGAACATTCTGCACAGAGAAATAAGGTCTCTCTGCACCCACTGCCATCACAAAGTGTCTCACAAACAGTTCTAGAGAGCAAATGGAAGCTAGCTAATTTCCCCTGATTTAGGTGAGCTGTGGGATATATATATTTTTAATTTTTTTAAAGAATTTATTTATTTATTTATTTATTTATTTATTTATTTATTTATTTATTTATTTATTTATTTAAGAGAGGATAGAGAGAGAGAGAGAGAGAGAAGGGGGAGAAGGAGCAGGAAGCATTAACTCCCATATGTGCCTTGACAGGTAAGCCCAGGGTTTCCCATCCAAGTACTAACCAGGCCCGACCCTGCTTAGCTTCCGAGGTCAGACGAGATTGGGCGCGTTCAGGGTGATATGGCCGTAGACAAGCCCAGGGTTTCGAACTGGAGACCTGAGAGTTTTAGGTTGATGCTTTATCTACTGCCCCACCACAGGTCAGGCTATACTGTAAATCTCTAACAAAGTGCTTTATTTCAGGCACTGTGTGAAGAGCTTTTTGTGCAACACTTCACTTAATCCTCATCTAATATCCCCTGGAGGTGGGTAGTATCATTATCGTCAATTTAAAAACGAGAACATTGAGACTTAGAGAGGTTAAGTAGTTGCCCAGGAGCACAATGGTGTTAAGTGAGAGCAAGCGAGACCAAGACCCAGACTCATGTGTTTTCAGAGTTCATCTTCTCAGTGTTAACTGCTTCTACCAAGCAGCCTGCCAAAGACTCTACTGGAGAACAGACTTTGCTCCCTGAATCAAGAGGGCCAAGGAGGGGACAGACTGTAAGATCCAATGCAGTGACAACTGGCTCACACTTGACCTATGATTGCTCACTCAACACTATAATCTAGCATTTCCATGTTCATGGACCCCCTTCCAACTAAGAGAGAAACGAGCCCAAGCTGGTTCACTTCTCTCTCTTGTCCCACATAGTATTAAAGGAAACCCTCCTCATTCTGAGGTAAGGGAAACGTAACACCAGAATTAAAAGTTCTTTTGAATGAATATTTCTTGGAGACCAATTAGCCTTCCAAGGGTCACCAAGAAACATAAGACAGGATTCTTGCTTTCTAGAGAGGTAGCATTAAGTTTGTGGGCAATCAGACCTGAACCATCCCTTTAACGTTTACTGGTTACCTAGGATATGGAGGCTGATACTTGAGACACAGTTGTTTCTAAGACATAATCTCAGTCTTACTCTCACAAACCTGAAGTTGTGGTATGGAAAACTGAGAGATGCATTAAAAAGGATGGGTAGGTGTTATCAATGAGCAAGAGAGTAGAAGCTTTGGGAATATCATGGTCAGTAAAACTCATGGAAACAGTAGGAAAGACATTTCTCAGAAAATGTTTCAACTGAGATCTGCAGGATGGAAGAAGTTGATCAATTTGAGGGGCAAGGCCACAACAAGATGGTTTCTTTTCCAGGACGGACATATGCAAAGGCTTAGACTCAAGGGAGAAAAAACAAGATCAAGGAACAAAAATGTCCTACATTGCCAGGCCATAAGGGAGAGACAGGTATCTTCCTGCCAGACACGGTGACATAGATTTTTATTAATTTGGTGAAGACCTTCTTTCCTGTAGGCCTGCAGGAGACACACAGAGGGGTTCAGGGTTGGTGCAGCACTATGGTAGGATGGTTTTGTGTTTTTTTTTTTTTCATTTTTCCGAAGCTGGAAACGGGAGGCAGTCAGACAGACTCCCGCATGCGACCGACTGGGATCCACCCGGCATGGCCACCAGGGGTCGATGCTCTGCCCCTCTGGGGCGTTGCTCTGTTGCAACCAGAGCCATTCCAGCACCTGAGGCAGAGGCCACAGAGCCATCCCCAGCGCCTGGGCCATCTTTGCTCCAATGGAGCCTTGGCTGCGGGAGGGGAAGAGAGAGACAGAGAGGAAGGAGAGGGGGAGGGGTGGAGAAGCAGATGGGCGCCTCTCCTGTGTGCCCTGGCCGGGAATCAAACCTGGGACTCCCTCACGCCAGGCCGACGCTCTACCACTGAGCCAACCGGCCAGGGCCTGTAGGATGGGTTTGATGGATATGCAGGATTAGGAGATAAAGGGAGGAAAAGGGGGAAAACAGACTCCATTTTCCTGCTCTTTCTTTCTGTTATTAGGGACACCAGGGGAGACTATTCTGGCTGCCCACCCCACCAAGAACTCCTTAGCCCTGCACCCCATCGCCGTGACACAACTTTACATTGTGTATGTCATCCTCAGTGATAAAGGACTCACAATTAGTTTTTTTGTTCCCTATTTTCTCCTGTTCAGCTCCTGCTGGCTGAGGATGCCTGTGCTAATATGTGATTGTGATTCTTCATTTATTCATTTTCAGCTAGCAAACAATTTTTAATTAGCCTGCTCTTTATTAAGGACATGGAGCAGGTTATTAACTAGGTGTATCTCTGGGTCTTTAAAAAGAGTGAAAAAGACATAATCAGTCTGTGTGTGATGTTTAGGAGTTTAATTGGTATTAGTCAACATCTTCAGAGCAAATCTCATCAAGTTCCATTTTTAAGCCCTGACTCAACTGACAATCTCATAAGGCAGAAGGGAAGAGTGGGATTAATATATTAGTCACTTGGAAAACTTGCCAGCCCCTCAATTACATTAGTTTGAGTAAAATATTCAAGGGAATCATTGAAATAAAATAAATGACAAGTATCTTCCTCTCTATCTTCCAAATCTGAGGATTCACTTAGCTTTATCATAGTACTTTCATAATGTTATACATTTCTGTTTAATTCCAGCGTGCCCCAACTAAAATGTGAGTGTCTCAGCTGTTAGCGCTGTGCTGTGTGCTTTATTGTACTAGCCCTGTATTCTTACATAGGGAAACATACAATTACATGCTTACCTATCAGCACATGTCCGTTGAACACATGAATAAATGAACAAAATGATAGTCTGCACTGCAATTATCTGCTACTACATGATACAGGAAAGTAGGTAATAAAAAGAACCACGTGAGCTCCCATGAGATGGAGAAGAGAACTTTCGATCACACTATTTGGCAGGCCTGCCCTGGCTAGTTTTTCCATATGGCTCTGTTTTTTGCAACAAAGATTGGGTATAACTACTCAACATGAGTCTGACCTTACTTGCAGAAAAGTCACTTGGACTTGGACTTTGGACCTGACTGACAGGAGTGAGTAGAAAAAAAGTAAATGAATGGTATTCTCATCTTATTAGAAAGCCAGCACTTCAACAATTATTCAGATATACCTTTATTATTCATTCTGAAGTACATGTTGGAATCTGCAAGACCAGTGTCTTTGGTGTATCTTCACCAGATACAAACACTCGGCAGCATCCACTTAATTCAAACCATGTTGGAAATATTTATCAAAATATTATAGAAAATTTTCCAATTTGCCAAAGTGAAAAATGTGAATATGCTTTTCCTTTGCTTTGACTCTACTGGCCGTGGGTCAGCCTACTTAGAAGGACCCGATTGATTGTATATATAAACCTTGGAAGACTTACAAAAATAGAGGTGCCACGATATAATCACAAGTTATTCCTATATTTCTCAACGTGCAGTGACTTGACCAAGAGCGATTTGTGTTTAGCATGTTTTCCTAATTACACGTCTGTTGTAATATCTAGCAGCTATTGCAGGAAGTACACCAGCAAACATAGGTCATCTAGTTAATTTCAAGGCAACAGTTGCCAACTATGGATACAGCAGCATGACCACAACTTAAGTACAAATGCCCAAGCTTGTTACAAGGACATGTATAACAAATAAAGGGAGATAGACAAATCCAGATTACTTCCCCCCACAAACGGTTAGAAATGGTCTGAAATCTTACCCTCTCTAAACTCTCTTTAAAGATATCCATGGAAATGTGCTCAAAATAATGTCACTAAATTCTATGGTCAAGATAGAGGAAGTTCCTTAACTGTGAAATTTGTTGCAGCAAAAAAAAAAATAAGGCCCAGATGAATCACAAAGATGTAAAAGATAAGAACTGTCTGGAAAATACTGTGATGGATGACACATCTCATTAAATATAATTTTATGTGATCAGTTACTGCATTGCCCTGTTTAAGTGATTTATATAGACTTTAGGAAGCTTTTTACTGTTCAAAATGTAATTATATACTTTATAATTAAGTACACAGTTGATTAATTACAATGTTTATGGTCATTTCAATTAAAAGCTGGATATCAGGCTCATGGTCAGCAACCTATACTCCCTACCTTTAAAACATTGCTTCCACAAATAATGTTCTATGAAAATGAATTGTACTTAACCTACAAGACTTTTACTTATAACACAGTTTCCAGTAGGACATTTATATGTAGTAATTAAGGGGCTATCTCTTCTTGGAATAATTGCCCATTCCTAAATATCTGTTACAGGGTCATTCTCCATATTTTGAAAGTTCTTTCCAAATAAATTCAGAACAAAACAAGAACATCAATAAAGATGGTAATTTACATTCACTGGGAATTTAGTCAGTATCTAACCATGAAAACTTTTCTGGATTCTCCTCAATTCAGTGGTTTGGAAGCTTTTGTATTCTTTAAGAAGAACAATGGAATCTTAATCTTTCTCCTTAAAGAAAAAAAACATCAGAAACCATAATTTCATCAAATCTCCTTCAAAGGAATTTCTTTTCTAGCTTATCTACCCTAAGCTGCTTGAGATATGGTAGTCAATATCAATCAGGAAACATTTGACCCAAAGAGATAAAGTCCAGAGGTATGATCATTTGATGAATGGTTTGTCCTTATCAGCTTGTAATTGCTATTATAAACCCAACAGAAAGGTTCCTTTCCACTCTCTTTTCTGAAGTAAGCCTCAAAAAAAAAAAAAAAGAAGTGGTAGCGTCACCAGCAAGCCTCAGGCATTAAGTATGTGCAGGAGCCACTGGGCGCCTCAAAGACAGCAGGTGTTGCATTAGTCAAAATTTAGAGTCTCAAGATTTACATTTTATGACCTATGAAGCATTTTCACAATAGGTTATTTTATTTAATCCAGATAGCAATCTTTTTGGGCTAATAGCTCTGATCATGGCCTAGAATTGTGTCTATGTGAGTGTGTGTATGTGTGTGTGTGTGTGTATGTAAAAATATGTACATTTACTTGCTTACTGTTCACATCCCTAGACTTTAGACTTCAGAAGGATAGGGGTCTTATGTCTTTTTAATTCACTAAGATTGATTCAGGGTCCAATGCAATATCTGGTATGTGATATGATCTCCTTAGATATATTTGTTGAACTAATGAATGATGACCTTAACCAAAAGAAGAACATATTCAATAGATGGATGCATAAGGCACTGTGCTGAGGGGATTATCATGCTTATTTTGAAACTAAAGAAACTGAGGCTTGATTATAGAACTGCTTATGCACAGGGGGAAGGCACTTAAGTCAGTGTCTGCTATATCTTTGTGTGGATATTTCAGAGGATGGTAAAAAGTCTTTATCCAAGACACAAAAGGAGTGAAGCAGAAGAGGGTATACCACTAGCTCCATCTCTGCGTGACCTGGATCATAACTACTATTGCTATTATTGTAAGACCACAATACTATAATGTAAACATGTCCCGTACATTATCTTGACTAATCCTTATGATAACCATGGGAAACTAGTGTTATTATTTTTGTATATAAGATGAGAAAACTCAATAAAGTAAACTAACTTAACAAACAACAACAGAATGAACAAGAAAGCAGACTGAAATTGCAAAAATCTGAGGATAAATTTCCTAAATACCTATTGTCTATTACCCAAAGGTGAGCAGATGACAGCAATGGCAAAGTGATGGTTTCAGTTCTAAAGTACCAAAAGAAGCCTCTAGCTCAGCATCCCATCACTAGAACACAAGAAGGGCAGCGGTGGCTCAACCAACTGCTGCCACTATGTATATTTCAGACTCTTCTACCAATATATTCTATCCCCCAATTCCCAAAAACATTGTTTCTGCATCTGTGATAATGGGCTCATATTATTTGCCTCCATCCACTCAAAGGACACTTGGAAGAACAAGGAGAACCACTTTTACCAGGTAAATACTACTGTGACAATTTGAGAAGCAGGTAGGGCATTGGTGTGAAAAATTACCCAAAGAGCCCTCATAATCTCCAACCAAAGGTTTTATCTCAATGGATTAGTGGGTTTGTATTCTGTAGATTAGTTCACCCACAGCTCCGCCAATGACAATAGGCTATAAAGACCAGCTATTCTGAGTCCCCTCCTGTAGATGTGTGACACAAAGTCTCATTGGATTCAGAGTTGTCAATACAAATGTGCTAAACAGTGTGGACATGACCTAAGCCTTCTCTATCTTCCTACAGGTTAAAGATCTTTAAGGGAGCTGTGCTGACCACTTGGCAATAATTACTACCTTTTCTCAATTACATATATTCTCCATACACAGCTAGCTCTTTATTCTTCTATGCACAATTTGTTTTATTAATCAGTTCAAATACATTTATTTCCTTTCCCAAATAGGCTGTGTTCTCAATGTGCCTAGGGCACAGTTCAAAACAGAACAGCTGCCACTCAATAAATATTTGTGGCTTGACTGAGAGATCAGAAATATCCCTCTTAACTTTATCCAAAAGTACCATCCTTTAAATTTTATAAGTAAGGCTTCCCTTCACTTGATAGGTGTCACATATCACTGTCTTTCCATTCAGAGTTGCAGCTATTTCATCCTTCTTTGTCCCCCTACCACACACATACTTTTTTTCTTTGTCCAAACCACTGTCTTTTGTTTCTGATTTGATGGTCTGCTCTAAATCTTTAGCCTCTTCCCCCTCCAAATCCACTTTAAACTGACCAATCCCTTCAGCTCATCAGTATGTCATTCTTCTTGTTTAAAAATATGCCTCATAATTTAGCAATGACCTATTCCTGAGAGTATAAATATGCCACATGGTCAAGTTGGTGTGAATAGACTGAAAAGTACTTTCTGTCATGTATATATGGAACCTGAAAACAGCAATACTTATTTCAGGTTTGGTCAGTTAAAAACAACGAATGAGGCCGTGGCTGGTTGGCTCAGTAGTAGACTGTCAGCCCAGTGTGTAGATGTCCCTAGTTCAATTTCTGGCCAGGGCACATAGGAGAAGCGACCATCTGCTTCTCCACCCCTTCCTCTCCCCCTTTTCTCTTCCTCCCTCTCTCTCTTTCTTTCCCTCTCCTGTAGCCATGGCTCAACTGGTTTAAGGGCATTGGCCCTGGGTGCTGAGGATGGCTCTGTGGAGTCTTCACCTCAGGCACTAAAAAATAGCTCGGTTGTGAGCATGGCCCCAGATGGGCAGAGCATCAGCTCCAGACAAGGATTGCCAGGTGGATCTGGTTGGGGCGCATGTGGGAGTCTGTCTCTTTGTCTCTTCTCTCACTTAAAAGAGGAGAAAAACAAATAAACAAGAAAACAAATAAAAATGATAAATGATGGTCAAAAGAGTCACTGTGGGGAATAGATCCTTTACTTAAATTTGAGGTGCAAACCAATGGGTAATCTGAACTAATGAATAGTCTAATAAGCATTTAGTTACTTTCAAACATTCAACTCTCTGCTAACAAGGCATGTCCAAAGGTCAATGTTATTTTATTTATTTATTATGTATTTATTATGTGTGTGTGTATGACAGAGACAGGGAGAGAGAAAGAGAGAGGGATAGATAGGGACAGACCAACAGGAAGGGAGGGAGAGATAAGAAGCATCAATTCTTCATTGTGGCTCCTCAGTTGTTCATCGACTGCTTTCTCATATGTGCCTTGACGGGGGTGGGGGGATTGGCTGCAGCAGAATGAGTAACCCCTTGCTCAAGCCAGAATCTTAGGCTTCAAGCCAGCAACCTTGGGCTCAAGCCAGTGACCATGGGATCACTGATCCCACACTCAAGCTAGCAACTCCACGCTCAATCTGGATGAGTCTGCACTCAAGCTGCCTACCTCAGGGTTTCGGACTTAGGTCCTCTGCATCCCAGTCTGACACTATATCTACTGCTTCACCACCTGGTCAGGTGATCAATGTTATTTTAATGAACAGAAAAGAGCTGTTCATAGCAATGGGTGTGAGATGGCCCACATCAATGGTCTAAAATCCTCAAAACAGTCAACTCTGAATCATTTGCCACCACGTGGTTCTGCCATACCTACTAGGTGCTGGGGAACTGGAAGGAGACTTGCCCCTGTGAAAACTCCAGGAAGGGGGAAGAGAGAAACTCAGAGGCATGTCTCCTTGGCTTGTCTCCAGTACTTCCTTGATCTAGAGACCTCATCTCAACTCCTAAGAGAATAGGTGGGAAGTGAGGGACACTGGCTCAATGGTTTTCTGCCCTGGTTAATGAATAAATTTCACTTTGTCCTCTAGTTATAGTAGATCTCTGTGGAGTGTTCACACTGAGGAGTTTGGGGGTTTGGTTTAAATTTAAGTCTGTTTCTTTGCCAAAAGTTATGTCCTTTTTTTTGTCATTTTAGTTCTGTACAAGACCAGAGAATATTTGCCCATGGAAAACACACTGATTTTAATATTTCTCTGATGATGGCCTGAAAATCCTAGCAAGTCCAGAGCCAAAGCCACAAATAAGGGATCATGGTGGCTGTGAGGCACAAGGAAAGAAGTGAGGTTTTCAAAGGATCCCATGCCCTAATGGGTTAAAATAAAGCAAGAATGTCCCTTAGCTGGAACTCTATGTGCTAGAGGACTTCTTCCATAGAATGCATTTTAGAATCTCAAGAACGATGTATTTGGAGGTTCTTTGAGTCCACCAACTCCAGCCCACAGGACTACACCAACAAAGTTAATTTTCTGAGCTCTACTCATATCACAAAGAACAAATTCTATTTCAGAGAAAGAAGAGGATTAGAGAACCTGGGGTAAGGGGATTATCCTGGGCCTTTAGAGCTACTAAAATGGTTACAAAATTTGAAATGTGTAAGAATTGAAAAGAGCTATGTGATATTGGGTCTCGTTGTAACTTTTTCAAAAAGGAGAAAATTACAATTCACTAATAATTTCCTTCTTTGACTCCTCTCTGTGTTGTATCATCTCCCAATTATTGTGCTTGTGCTGATGGCTCTAGTTTCTTAAAGGTCCTTCTAGAAAACATAATGTTGGGCAAATGAGTTTATAAAATTTGTATTTTTTGAGTTTGCTCACTTTTATTGTTAAAAATGGGGCTAGGCAGTGCCAGGTATGTGATCTGTGAAATTGCTAATTACCTTCCTGCTTGGGAAGGGCCATTGTTATGCTAATGTTGCCGCAGGAGAGGTTTCCACACCAGAAAAGTTTTAAAAGGAGAGAAGGAAAAGGAGAGAGAAGGTAAGATGGCATGGAAAAAGAGGGAAGCCAGTTTTGCAGAGTAAGAAGCCATGTTGGCAGATGGGGAACCAGAGGTGAGGGTCTTTGGGACCAGTGGGGCCTCTGACTCTAGGAAAAACCAGAGAAGATTTTCCTGGTTGTGGAACCAGAGAATGTGTCAGCAGCTTTGTGAGCTCTCAGTGAAAGGAAAGTGTTTTCCCTATGTGTTTGCTCGTTCGGCCAGTAGAAGACTTGAAAAGAGAAATGGCCCACCATTTTTTGGCTCCACTGTTTCTTTACTGCCTGTCTGAATTCAGTGAGAATCCGTATGTGAATGGCCACAATGGCAGCGACTACTGGCCATATACATATGAACTAATTGTTGAACAGGACCAGGGATCTATTAACACTACAGTGGTGTCCTCTGGTTGTACTCTATCATCTCTACACCATTGGGTTTGTGTAACCCCAGCTCAGGCTTTGAAATGCTGAAATAAGTTAACGCCTTTATTTAGACATAGGCATCAACTCATACTCCAGAAAGAGCCCAAATGGATGTTGCCAGTTCATACATTCAGTCTAGGGCAAAGAGAGGTGCTTCCCTGTAAATATCATAATCTGAATCTTTTAATTTCAGAAACCCATTCTTCTAACAGAGTAATATTTATAGAAAATGAAATTTGAGTTTATCATTTATGCCAACTTTCCCTTTCATATTCAAATGCTACATATATTCCAGAATGTGTTTACAGAATTCTCCCATATTTCTAAATAAATACACAAAAGAAGTTCTGAAATATACACATTTTGAAGATGACTTTGCGCACACCAAGTTATTCCCAGATGTTTTACATTCTGAATTTCTCAATAAATGAAGAACATGCTAAGAAAGCAAACACAGGCTGACAGTATTTAGTCTAAGTTTTTAAAATGGTATAACATATGTAGCTAAAAACAATTTTCAATAACCATATTTCACTATCAGCAGTTATTAAGGAATTCAAAATGAACACTTGCGGGGTTCAGCACTGAGTTCTCAAAACTGTGGTTATCAGGATGATCTTTATTGTTTTGGGTTTCTCACAACCACATGGCAGCAACAACTCTTGCTTCTATCTTCTGAGTTATATATACACACACATATATATATTCATGTGACAGGCCCGTGATCTCAGTTCACCGCCGCGAGTGCTCATTAACAAGCCTCCCAGCGCCGCCACAGTCGGTCTGGGAGCTCTGAGCTGGTTCCAAGAGGAGGGAGGGCTTCAGCAAATGGCAGCCTGGACTTTTCACTTCTCCCGTTTTTTACGTAAAAAAAAAAAAAAGCTTCCAATAAACTACTCCTTTTACACCTTTTATCTTCTTTATAAATTGGTAATATTCACTCATTAAGTCTCAAACTTCACTACATTCTTATGTAATGCTTAATTCTCTTCTGAGGTTGGCTTGCGAAATGTCTTTAATTAAAAAAGCTAAAAGCACTCTAAATCTGGATGGCAGACTCATTTCCAGGGCATTCAGGCATGTTGTCTAATTTTAAAACTCTGACAGGATACATGTAAATTTATGCAAGTTTCATAAAAGTCACAATTTCCTCCTTGAATTCAAGCTAAAGAAAATGCCCCTGAGCTCTTTTCAAAGCTGTTTGTTTTACTGGAAAGCTCATTTTGCCCATTGTGTTGGAAGTGATTATTCTACAGAATATCCAACGTCACAGTCCCCCTCAATCCACTTAGAATTAAGGAGTTAAACTTCCTTACTATTGATCAAACACACTCTTTGATCACTATTTTATGGCTTCAAAACACAGATGGGGGAAGGGAGGGGAAAATATTATCATGCAAATTATTTTGCTTGACAGTAATTAAGAAGTTATATGTTAAGAAAATCAGTAATTGTTCACATGAGTCATTAATGTGTTTTCATTCTTTGTAAAACTTTCTGGCACGCCCATCCTTTCTTGCTTTAAATAATCACGGACTGGAAAATATGCATAGTATTTGGAACCCAGGGGAGTGACGTATTAATTTAAAGTTTGTTTGGAAGTGCAGTTTTGTGAAAATTAAAACACGTTCCTATCCTTTTTGTTTCTGTTCCCCTTCACCCAAGGCTTCTCCTCCCCAGAAGGGGAGAAGACTCTGAATGTGTGAGGCTGGGCTCTCCTCCTCCCTTCAGAGAGCCATAGGGAGAAGACCTAGTGCTTAGAAAACCTATAAGAAAAACCACAAAATAGGGAAATCAAAACCAGCTCAGCCACGGGCAATTAACCAGTCCTTGCTAATTCTGTTGCTCCCCAGAAGCAAGTCTTCACTCTGAATTAAACCTTTGCCAAAGTTTGTTTTGGAAAGGTCTTCAATCCACAGGAAAGAGACTAACAGTGTATGATGGAAGGCTGACACAAGCTTCCTCCCCAACAGTTGGGACACCTTCGAGTGAACTCAGGTTAGCTTACAAATCGCCGATCCCTAAAAGAGTAGAAACTAAAATTACTTTTGTTTTTATTGAAAGGCAGCCTCAAGTGCTGACATGTAGGGTATGACATGTGATACATAATAATACTCTTAAACCAGTTCTGACATAATATCTCCGGCGGCCTAATAACCACAAATGATTGCTTTAGTTAAGAACTAGCCAGAAGCAAAATAGATCCATGTAAAAGTAGCTGGAACCATAAATACCTCAACAATATTTTATGTCACTTTGTAAAAGTTAAAGGAGTCCTATAATAATTAACAACAAAAACGCCATGTTCTTTACTATTGTGTGTTGGTTGTGAAAGGTTATTTCATAGTCCAGAGGCTGCCAGTGCCGTAAATTAGGCAGGCACCAAGAAGCATTAAGGAGAAATAATAGCAATTTAAATGAAGGCTGACGTAATTCATGATAAACAGTCATTGGAAAATATTACAATGTTGTCATTTTTGAGTGGGTTTAATCAGAAGAATGTGACCATATTCTAACATAAACCACTTCTCTTTTCCATTGTGCTAGCACTTGGAATGTTGGCACTTAACCTAGCTGCAAGGTTCTTATTCACAATAATTGCTGGATCCAGAGCTCTAACACCTCCAGGGAACCTAACAATGTAAATTTGGTATTCTGATTGATGGAAGGAGCTTCCAAGACAAAGCTCAAAAGCTCTGGGCTGCATGGTGGTCCAAAAGAGGGGCTGAAATGTGAGATGCATGTAGCTGGGATGCCTTAAAGAATACATATAACAAAGATGGCTGAGTAATGTGAACATTGAAGAATTGCTTTATTGTCATGGCTAATAGAACTTTGAGGCATGGTATAAATCCAGCAGCTGTTCTGATAAAAGCAAACATGATTCTTCTGTGTGAACTGTAAATATCACAACACATTAAGAAGCAAACACAATGAGGAAGACCAAACCTGTAGATTCTTATTAATGCAAAGTATTGCCAGGTCAGCATCATAAGACAAGATCACAAGATATGGTGGCGGCCAAACAGATGTTTATATCTGAACACATACAAATAATTGTTACCTTTAATATGGGGGTGGTGGGGGAATTCTGTGTACAGAAACTGATTGGGAAAAGGTTTTTAATCCCTCCCCCCCCCAAAAAAATTAAAAAAAAAAAAAAGAGCTCAGGAACATGCCAGCATGAAGATTGGACAATATCTACCTCTCTGGAACTCACTCAGTCTTTGGGAGTGTAAAGAGTATAATGATATTGCTATTATAACTATAAAGCCTTCTGATGTAGAGTTCATTTAAAAGTCTTTAAGCCAACTATTGATTATCTGTGCAGACGAAGAAAGGCAAGGCTAAAAGAAAACACAGAAAATCCAATAGCTTATTTTTCCCACTGGTTTCTATTTCATTCATGATCCATTCTTTCCAAAGGCCATTAAGAGTAGCAGAAGTGATTTCATTTTTTTCTTCCTCTCCTTTTCTCTGCCAACCTTCGGGTGGAGGTGCTAATGAGCTGGAATAAACTCAGATGAAGGCAGAGGAGACCTGCCCAGGAAGTCAGGGACTTGGATAATCTACATAGTGGGGCCCTTGTCCCTGATAATCAAAAATTAATTGCCACCTTCCAAAGATCAATTAAAATACCCATTATATAGCAAAACAGACTATTTCTGACTCTGGATCTCTTTTTCCAACTGAATCTATTAAATAGTCCCAGAGGTCAAATAAAATGGCCACTCTTTTAAAACACTCTTTCAAAATATGATAAAAGGCTTTTTTTTTTTGGCATTTATGCTAATAAAGATGTACTCTCTCTCCTCTTACCACACAAACCTTACTTTCTCTAGCCTATTGTAAACATTATCAGAAAATTTTGCTCAGTGTACAAATATTTTATGTATTACAATGAGTAGCAGAATGCAAAACTTGCAAATATTTATTTTTAGACATGGGATAAAAAAAGCAATTAGAGCTAAAAAATGTGAAGAATGAAGAGCTCACTTAGAAATAATTACATGGGACATACGAACTGTTCTACTATCAAACTTTTTCTTCAGTGCTGTACAGCATGTTAAGAAATATCACTTGCACACAAAAAAGAAAACATGATTTCACAACTAAAAAAATACCTAATCACTATAAACAACATCTGGGGGTCATTAATACCTTACTTTGCAGCTAAATTAGCCAAATAATAAATGGCTTTACACAGAATTTCTAAATTTCTATTTTTGAAGAAGAAAAATGAAACATAATGCCATAATTTATATTCTCAAATCCAGATGATATCTGTGCAGTTTATGTTACTATACAAACATATGCACACATAATGGTCAATTTGTATCCACAGACGAGGCACATAGTGTTTATGCGTTCATCGCTACCTCCCCCTAAGTAGTGTCCTGTTTTTGTTTTGAGGAAGTTTAAAATTGTAATACTGAGTTCACTTTCTTTACTCAGAGCCATGTATGCAATTAGCATATTTTTCAGACTGGTAAAAATCTGACCATAAGCAGCATCTGAGAAGCTTCCCATTTCAAAATACTACAAAGCCTTTTGTACGTAGCCTCATAACACATTTTAAGAACAAGCATACTGTTTAAATATTCCAGTCCTAAGATAAAAGAACTAACAATTTTACTGCCGCACAAGCCACTGTACTAAAATGCTCTAAATATTTATGCTAACAGGAGTTGAAAATAGTCTCAGAGAACAATGCCGAAATATTTTTCCACTCATTAATAGCAACAGTCTTTGGGAAGACAGATGCCAAAAAGCCAGTTATTTATTTATTTTTTAAAAAAATTCACTGGGGCCCTTCTCATGGCCTGTTATTATAGGTTTCATGGGTAGTCAACAGACTGGTTAATTTATGGGCAGGGGAAAATAGTCTTGAAGACAATCCATATTTACATTTTTAAAAATGTCTCTAAAACATCTCTGAAAAGTACCAAATTTTGATAAGATGCACAGTTTCACATTTCAATGTCTCCAGAATTGCTGGTCTCTCAGTCAATGGCATCTTATAATTATAACGCTTTTTGTTTCCTAGCAGTACAAATAAGAAGGATGTGTGCTATAAGGTTGTCTTAGATATGATGAAATATGCTACCTAGTTGTTTGGTCTGTAGCAGGGGTCAGCAAATTTTTCTGCAAAGAGTCAGAGCATAAATATTTTCAGCTTTGTGGAGCATAGTTAACTCTGGCCTTGTAGCACACAAACAGGCAAAGATAAGACATAAGCACATGAGTGTGGCGTGGCAGTGTTCCAGCAGAACTCTATAAAAAGGCAAGGGGCCAGATGTGGCCCACGGGCCATAGTTGGCCCTATGTAGACTAGCCTGTAATCAGCACACTGACCTAGGAGAACGGACGGAGCGGTGTACACTGATGGTACATCAGGTCACATGCTGTACTCACTGAGGGCACAAACTTCGTCAAACTTGACAGCCATCCCAGCTTAACAACTTACCTATAGCAGGTGCTCAATATATGTCAAATAAGGCTGAAAAGATTGCCATGTTTTAATGCACACGAATCTCTAAATGGACATTATTCAGGGGTGAGGAGGCAGAGAATATGGGTAAATGTGAAGCACATTCCCAGCTACCCCTGTCAAAACACTGCTTCAGGAATAGACAGATAGAGATGTAGCTATAGGAAAATATATATATATATATTTTTAATTAATTTTTAATTTTTTTTTTTTTTGAGAGAGAGACAGGAAGGGAGAGAGATGAGAAGCATAAATTTGTTTTTGTGTCATTTTAGTTGTTCACTGACTGCTTCTCATACATGCCTAAACGGGGTACTCAGGCCAAGCCAGTGATCCCTGGCTCAATCTAGAGACTTTGGGCTCAAGTCAGTGACCTTTGGGCTCCAGCCAACAACCTTGCAATCATGTTGATGACCCTGCACTTGAGCTGGTGAGACCACACTCAAGCAGTGGCCTTGGAGTTTCTAATCTGGGACCTCAGTGTCTCAGGTCTATATTTTATCCACTGAACCACCATCGGTCAGACAACTGCTTTATATGTTTGACAAAATCTTGGACATTTTGAGTCTGATTCTTATAATCATTATGTAAGTGAACTGGAGTAGTTAACAGGCTACTAAAAAAGAGCAGCATAGCACATCTTGTAAGATCAATGCCCGCAAAGTACATATACAGTTAGAATCCCAGCTCCACCACTTAACTAGCTCTGTTGGTGGACTTTCTTTAACAGCACTGAGCCTCAGTTTACTCATCTGCCAAATGGATAACAAAGCCTACTTCAGAGTGTTGAGAGGATTTAAGGCGATAATATATGTAATAAGTGCTTGGTAAATGTTAAAGTTGGCTTCACTAAGCCTTTCACTGAAGTGATTAACCATGATTCATAAAATGGGTATCATCAAGGGATACAAACTATATTTTTAGGCACCTAACAGAGTGCCTGACATATAGTCCACTCTCAATAATACGTATGAGCCATTGTTATTATTACTATTATTTAATTAATCTGGAAATGAGCTGTCCTAGTTAACATGTAAAGTTTATAGAGAATCATTACAAGTCATTATTTGTGTCACTGGTAGAATACAAGCATGTGAGAACAGAAAGAGATCTTAAAGATTATTCAGTTGGGGTTCTTAATCTAAGATTTCACACAGTCTACACATCTTGAAAAATACATGTAGATTTTTCCATATTTGCTTGATATATTAATTTTTGCTCATAACGTTCTTTAAAGCCATGATGATGATATTTGCATGCACATTTTCAAGAGAAGATTTATAGCTTTTATCAGATCCTCAAAGGGGGCTGAGATCCAAGAAAAAAGCTAAAAAATTCATTCCAGCCTCCCATCTCACATGTAAGACATGGAGACAGGTGAGCCGAGTGGCTGAGCCTCCCTATTTGGTATGAGGGTCCAACTCTAAACCCACTTCTCCTGACTCCCAATCAAGTAGGTGCCCTCTCTAGTGCATTGTGCTTTTTCTTAATTTCTTAGTAATTAAGAGCACTGGGGTATATACCTCCAAAATCATGGCTCTGTGTTTTTCCTTAAGGCAAGTCCTTCTCCCTGAGTCTGTGACTGCCCAAGGAACACACGCTGCCTTTTGCTGCTACTACTCACCATACTCTAAAAACCCACATCACCACCAGTTGCTGCTCCATCACACCTGGACAGAAGCAGGTAAGGAAGGAGGAGCTGGAGCTAATAATCACTTTGTCCACTGCCATTGTCCATTACTGTGGCCACTGACCCCAACTTTAGGCATTGCTACAGCACGAGTCTCTGTGTAATTAGAATATTGGTAGCAGGACAGTACCCATTCAAGTTCAGGTCTGAAACTAAAAATATACTTTTCACTATGTTCTTCAAGAGATTGACACCCATGTGAAAATCTTTGCCTGAACATAGCATTCACTGAATAAATTTTTTTTCCCCCATTGTGCTTTAGAATAATGCAAAAAGTCTGAAGCTTCATTCTGAATACTAGTCCTCAGTGCCCTCAGCCATGGCTGTAAAAGCACAGCAGATAGGGCTGCTTGTGAACCATGCCCATAGCAGGCTCTGATTATCTGATATCTCTGCTGCTGCTTTTAGAAGGAAAAGAATTTTGGCAATAAGGGATTCCTGGAATTTGTCCTAAAGACACTATCAGAATGCCGATGCTTTTCTATAGAGAGATGTTCATTTACAGTTTTAGTTACACATTGTATATTAAAGCAACAAAAACAAAGCAAACTCCAGGAGGAAAAATATAAACTAATAGAAAGGGGTTATGTGAACCCTGATAAATTCATTTTATGCAATATTATGCAACCATTAAAATGGTGTTTTTAAAAATGTTTATAATAACATGGGGAAATGTTTATTGTATAAGAACTAAAACTTTAAGATACAACTACTGCATATAGAAAATGTTCTCAATAAAAATGCTTTGGAAAAAGACTGTAAGGAGATAGATACAAACCAATAAGATTGTTGATATTATGTAGGGTGGCAGCATCAAAGGCTAGATGAGCATACCAGCTTTGAAGTCAGACAAATCTGAACTGGAATCCAGTCCGGCCACTTACTGTGTGGCTTGGGGCTGATGTAACCTTTCTTAGTCTCTGTCCTTCCCCTGGGAGGCGATACATTGCTCAGAGAGGTGCTCTCAGGAGTAAATAAGATAACATATGTAAAGGACTTAGCATAAGGTCTGACATATTGTGCCTGGTCACCAAAGAATGAAAATAACAATAATCACTATTATTTTACCATTCCGTTCTTTTTTTTTAACTTTTTAAAATTTATTTATGGATTTTAGAGGGTGGGGAGAGGAGAAGAAGAGAGAAAGGGGGGTGGTGAGGAGCAAAAAGCATCAACTCATGGTTGTTGCTTCTCATATGTGCCTCAAACAAGCAAGCCCGGGGTTTCAAACCAGCAACCTCAGCGTTCCAGGTCGACATTTTATCCACTGTGCCACCACAGGTCAGGCCCTGTACTTTGCATAATGGAAATAATTTCATAATGAGAAAAATATTTTGGAAAACATGGAACTGTTTTTTACTATTTCTTTTGTTTTCGTCTTTGAAATACTATATAAAGGGGATGAGTGATGGGGAGCCCCTGGTTAACCGAAGATCCTAGTTAGTTAGGGCTTGCTGTATACAAACTTAGCTGTGATGCCATGTCCTTGAGTACGGGGCCACATTCAGGGGGATAGTATTAATAGTACAGGTCCAGAAGTTGACGCCCAAGTCCCATTCTGTTGTCAGCACTGCCGCACTAATATTTGACTGATTTTCCTGATCAGTTCTTCAGCTGCCCAATGGGGTCGATGTTACCTATCCTCCAGGATACAGAGTTGTTCATAGGCAAGACAATGAAGAGTGGGGACGGCCTTTGAAAAGTATGCAGAGAGCTCTTTCATATGAAGGTGTTCCTCTCCTCTTGTGAGGTGAATGGCTGGCCCAGGGTTGGGTTGAGCAGCTACCAGGATTGGAAGTGGCAAGGCCATGCTCTTCTTTCTGAATCTCGGAGTCTACCCCCTCAGCTCAGACAAATAGCATTGATATCAAGGGTCATCAAGACAATTAAATGGGGCTCCACAATAGTTCTTGTTTGTTCTAGTCCTGCCACATTTCAACTTCCTTTCCTTCCAGAACTATGAAACAGGCCTGACCAGGGGGTGGTGCAGTGGACAGAGCATTAACCTGGGACGCTGAGGACCCAGGTTCAAAACCTTGAGGTTGCCAGCTTGAATACAGGCTTATCTGGCTTTATGTGGGCTCACCAGCTTGAGCCCAAGTGTTGCTGGCTTGAACCCAAGATCGCTGGCTTGAACAAGGGGTCACTGGCTCTGCTGGAGGCCCCTGGTCAAGGCACATATGAGAAAGCAATCAATGAACAACTAAGGTACCACATCTATGAGTTGATGCTCTCATCTCTCTCTCTTCCTGTTTGTCTGCCCCTGTCTGTCCCTTTCTCTCTCTATCTCTCTCTTTCCTTCAATTAAACAACAACAACAACAACAACAAACTATGGGATGAATGTATTCTCTGTAACATAGGGCCTGTCCTATGGTAAAGACAAACTGCAAAAGAACCAACTATATAGTTGAAAGCATTGAGTGCTGGATGGGGCAGGAATCAGTGCCCTGATATAGTTTCTAGCACTCATTAAAATAGTTCATCTCCTGTTTTCAAGACCTAATGTTCATGTCAGAAACTGTGACCAGCTAAAACGTGTGTTGTGAAAAGATCCTCCATGGAACTCTCCTGAAAGACAGAAGTCTTCAGGCTCACCTAAAGATAACACAGGGCAAGTCCATAACCCATAAAGTATCCTTGGGACACAAGTGCCACCCACCAAATAGTCTCCCTAATAATGAACACTATATGTACCGGCTAAGCCTTTTCTTTCCCAACATTTTCAGATATGAGTCTAGCCTGAACTGTGATCTGTATTATATTCTTGATCCATAGATCTTATATTTAATTAGAACTTGTCAATGCATTGTATGCTAATGGCCTTATCACTCTTCCTTGATTTCAAGAGTGAATTTTGGTATCTGTGGGTTAAAGGCTGGAAAGGTCGATGTGTGGACTTCTGGTTACCACTTTCCCTAACTAAAGATGCTCCTCAACTTCCTCAGAAAGCACACCTTTCTACATCATGTAGACTCCAGGGTCTATAAAGCATCCTAACAAAGGAACAATCTTCAACCAAAGATACGAACAAATTCTATTAGAACACTGCTCTCATTTGAAAATGTGTATAAATATTGAGAAAAAAAAACACAATTCCTTTGAGCTAGATATTTTCCCTTGAGAATTAAATTAACTGTCAATAAGCTAAAGCTTAATAATTGAGATCAAGAAATATTTGTCTCTAAGAAAGGAGAAAAGATAATGGAGATTTGAAGCCCTCTGAATCTAGAAAGGTTTTTGTGTTATTTCAACAAACATATTAATACAGAGATGAATAAGCACATGATTCTTACCCCTCTAGGAGCTTAGAATCTAGTGAAGAGAAATGCAGTGAAATCCGATGACTTAAATACCAAGAAGAAGGAGAAAACAACTTTGAAAAAAAGGACCAAGTAACACAGGAGGGACAAGGAGCAGGGTGTTAAAGATGATTATTCTGAAGCAACTTATACAGCCTAGAAGCAGCCCTTTAAACAGCCAAGACACCAAGCAGGCACCTCTCTCCTTTACCCCTACTGCAAAGTTGGTGTATTTACTTCTCCTCTTGTTGATTATATACCCAAAGGAACATTTCCAGTTTATTAATAGGAGTTGATTTTTCCTCCCAGAGGCTTCTTAACCATGATGGAACCTGTGAGAGAAGAACCCAGGGGCGTGTAATCTTTCAAGGGGCAATAACATCTTTTAGGAAGAAGAAAAAGTTTTGCTTATGGAGGCTGTTTCTCATCTATGCCGAAAGCTCAAAATGGCAGAGGAAACAATCACTTTCTTTAAGCTTTCAAGTCCAGGTTAGTTTCTACCTCCTCACCTGAAGTAACTTCCTCCTTTATCTATCCTTCAAGGTCCAGGTGAAGATGCACTTTGTCTAGGTAGCCTCGCCTGACATTGGTCCCCTTTCACACGTCTCACCTCCTCAGCCCTTAGCCAACTGCCTTTCAGGGTCACTTATCTGGCAAATCTTTCCCATTCACAAAGCTTGGCAGGTATCATCTTGGAACATCAGAATAACTCCTGCCTCCTACCTCCATGCTCCTCTCACTCTGTGGTAGAAAAGTCTGCCCACTGGGGTAAGCAGACTGGGCTGTGAAGGCACTAACTCCTACTTCAGCAATAGGTTAGGTCAGTGACCATGTTGTAGCTGTGTCACCGCAAGGTTGTTCATGGTAAAATGCAGGACTGTTAAAAGGATCACAGATAATAATTGTAGTAGACTGTTGCTGTATATCTTATCTCAGCCAACTTAATTTTTTTTTTCTTTTTTTTTTTTTCTGAAGCTGGAAACGGGGAGAGACAGTCAGACAGACTCCTGCATGTGCCCGACCGGGATCCACCCGGCACGCCCACCAGGGGGCGACGCTCTGCCCACCAGGGGGTGATGCTCTGCCCCTCCGGGCGTCGCTCTGTCGCGACCAGAGCCACTCTAGCGCCTGGGGCAGAGGCCAAGGAGCCATCCCCAGCACCCGGGCCATCTTTGCTCCAATGGAGCCTCGACTGCGGGAGGGGAAGAGAGAGACAGAGAGGAAGGAGAGGGGGAGGGGTGGAGAAGCAGATGGGCGCTTCCCCTGTGTGCCCTGGCCGGGAATCGAACCCGGGACCCCTACACGCCAGGCCGACGCTCTACCACTGAGCCAACCGGCCAGGGCTCAGCCAACTTAATTTTTAAAGTATCCTGAGAGCAGAGACCCAACAATATCTGGAGCTCTGCCTTAAACAGAATCAGTGCTCAATGAATGAATGAATGAATGAGCACCCAAGAAGCATTTTAACACACCAGTCTTTTTCTGTCCAAGTCCCATCTGTTCCTTAGTCCTCCAAAATGGAGACTGAAAGCCAAAAAGACTATTCACAGAAGAGATTCTTAGGGACAGAATTTCTAGGTGACTTCCAAAGGGAGCATAAAGCACAGATGATGGCATCACGGCCCTGGCCAGCCAGCAATGAGATTTCCTGAGCAGGCAGCGTGGCCGGCTCGGATGCCAAGAGCTTGGCTCCTTTGCCTCCTTTGAAAATCCATTACCAAATCATGGCAAGAAAAATTTAATTTTAAAAAGGGAAATGATTTATGTGCTTCGGGAATAAAGAAGTGACAGAAGCAGGAAAGCTAGCATACATTTCAATTTTTGAAATTAGACCTATAATTTTTTCATTAAAGGAGGGTGCCAAGTTGGGAAAGCCAATGTGTTCTAAGCAGAAAATTATAGAGAGGTAGATAATGAAATTCCTGTAGGCATTGCAACCCCATGTCTTAAAACGAGACCCTGTGAATACAGGGTAGTTTACTGTCTGTCCCTTTCAACTTCTAAATATTTCCAGCCCGTAAAGGACTCTATATTCATATCTGTTTCTCTGATGAAATGGGAAGCCATTGGGAGGTTTGAGCAGGGAAGTGATCTCTCTGGCTGGTGTGCTGAAAAAAGACCAAAGGATACCAAGGAGCTAAAGCACCTGGTATAATATAGACGGGCGACAACAGTGGCTGGCACCAGTCTCTTGACCCCAATCCTATGATTTTCTGGTTTTGAATATTTATGATTATTCCTTTCCTGACCACTCCAACACCCACCAATTTCTAAATCCTACAAAAATCTATCGTGCATTTATTATCTAGAGACTTGGTGATCAGTTACCTGTTTCTAGTCAGCCTGATCTCAGGGGACCTAAACGACCTTTCTGAGCTGGGTCCGCCCTGAGAGGCAATCTAGTGTAGTGGTTAAGAGCATGGATGCTGAGTTTGACTGTCTAGGTTCCTATCCTGATTTTTCCACTTGATGGCTGTGTAATTTTGCCATATTTAAATGTCCTCTATAAAATGAGGGAGAGCAATAATATTGATGTACAGCATGCATGTATCCATTCATTTATTTAACCAATATTTATTATGTATCTACTCTGTGCCAAGTATTGTTTTGGTCCCTGGGTACATGGTTGTAAAGAAAACAGAAGGGTTACCAGCTCTTACATTATAGCATGGGTAGGGATGAGGTCACAGAGTATATACATATAAAGAAACAAACAGAGGGGTTAATTTCAGATAGTGATGAGTTATAGGAAGATAATTCTAATTTATTGATATGAGAGAGAAAGTGAGAGAGAGAGGCATTCATTTGTTGTTCCACTTAAGTTGTGCATTCATTGGTCGCTTCCTATATGTGCCTTAAATGGGGATCAAACCTGCCACCTCAGTGCTTTGGTATGACACTCTGACTGAGCTAACTGGTCAGGGCTGGGAAGATAATTTCATATTGGGGTCAAGTTGGATTTGTGGAAAGGGGAAGGTCAGAGAAGACTTTCCTGGAGCGGAGACACCTGAACTGAGACTGGAATGATGAGGAGCCAGAAGCATGACATCTAGAGAAACACATTCCATGTAGAAGGACAAAGTATTTCTAGAATGAATGGATGTTGAATGATTTTTAGTAGCAAATGAAACCTCACTCTTCCCAGCTGTGTAAGTGGGGAACATTTTTGTGGGTATGTTTTGAAGAACCACTATGGACCCAATATGTGGTTAAAGTTGTGTTGGGTGGTGTGAGAGATACAGAAAGATCTGGATAACATGAGTACTTATCCTGTACTAGCTCATTGCTTTCAGTCATTAACTCAGTCTCACAACAATCCTGATAGGTATGGTATACATCTATAAAGTATGGTCCATGGCTATATATAATTGTGCCACTCGCTTCCCCACACACTACAGTGTAAATTCTTCAATAGTAGGAAATTCTTCTCTCTCATCCACAAAGGTGTGCACAAGGTCCAGAAAAGTACTAGGCACACAGTCGGTATGTAATAGATATTGGTGAAATGTGTGAATGGAGGAAGGGCACAGTGTTAGGCAATGTGCTGAGCTCTAAGCATCCCCAGACGGCCTAACCTAGAGTCTACCTACTGGATTGAACTTTAATCGGTTCAGCTTCCCTGACAGGACAGAATGAAGGGGTTCAAAGAGAATCTTCATTCATCAAGAAGATTTAAAAAAATCAAGTGAATACAGACTGATTGTGAACCT
The DNA here is from genome assembly GCF_036850995.1 of Saccopteryx leptura. NCBI lineage: Eukaryota > Metazoa > Chordata > Mammalia > Chiroptera > Emballonuridae > Saccopteryx > Saccopteryx leptura. Next base: position 62,471,568 of record NC_089511.1, on the reverse strand, counting down.
CATTTAATCATCCCTACCCCTAACCATCATTTTGCTTGTGACTTTTTTTTTCAATGGTCTGGCTCTTTCCCATAGTGTGTGTTTTTTAATTGATAAAAATATCTGTTTCACCCTAGAGAGGAATATGTTGATCTTGCTAATGTAATGGGATATAACTTTTTTGCTTTTCTAGATGAAATGCTAGGTGAAATATTAGCTAATATAGACACAGATCCTTTCTTCTGGGGTGAACAAAAGTTTATTGTACTCGTGAGTCCAAATAGTTTTTAATAACCCATTGAGTCCACTTAGCTACAAAAGGAGTCCAGAGTTATTTTAAAGTATCCTTTCAAGTTCTAAAAATAGAAAAGAAATCCACTAATCCTAGCCATTCTATATATCATGGCTGTAAATTAATTTACAGTAGGAACAAAAATTCTTTTCATTAACCCCTGAGAGATGGTGCCCCAGCTTCCAACGTCTCTGTCCAAGGAAGTCTGTTCTCCAGCCCTCTTTTTGCCTTACTGTCCTGGAAGCTAAGACCATATGTTAATCATTACACACACTATGGAGCACATCCATACACCTCTACCAGCAGATTTATTTGAGTTTGGTTTACTGTGTTGTATGATGAACTTAACATTCTCTCTGTCCCTACTTTGGCAGCACATATAAAAAAGAGAAGGTACCAAGAGCGGTCTTGGTTAAATGACTCTCTAATGATAAACAGAACCTCTAGAAAATGTCCCGGACAAAGCAGTGCTCCAAAGTGAGATCTCTGCAGGTTAAGTTTTCTGCATAAACAGCTTTGTACCCTAAGCACAACTCCTTTCCCACTTGGCTTCAATTAAAGAGAAATGTCTGCCTTGTTATCATTTGGGAGATCGGTGGGCAGCACAGGCAGGCAGCAAAAGCCTGAATGTGGACAGGGGCCAGGAACAGAGCCATTTGATCACTGAAATCCACTGTGACCATGAAACCTACTCTGGCAAGAAAAAAAAAATGTTTACTCACTTACAAATTCCCATGATTCTTAACAAAACAACTGCGCCTTTTCTTTCATTTCCAGCAAAACATGTGATGTTTAGAGGGGAAAAGACAGAGCCCAGCTCATCCTTTATGCTTCAAAATAATTTTATAGGTCCTGCGTTTTTTTTCATAAATCAAGGTTTTGTCCCCTCTTCTGTCCCCTCTCTCCCTCCCTTTGCTTGTTCTCCTTATGTCTACAATGTCATCATTTTACCCAACAGGGAAACGGAAGGAAAATGTTCAGTGCAGAGTCAGAAAAGCTTCTTTAAAACATTACAAAAAGTAGAAAACTTTTCTTTTCCATTAAGGTTCTAATGGGAGAATCCAGAGCCTTAGGGAAATGCTTTATTATTCAACAAACAAGATCCATTTAGATGACAAGTTGTCCAAGATCCACTCTATAAAATCGGTAGAGCATCTCCATTTATCAGGAGGAGTCTTCTTAAAATCAAGTGAATGCCAGCCTGGTGAGTGGGCTGTCACTATTCAATTTTATTTTTTGCTCTTGAAAAAAAAAGTTTATTTTAAACTTTGGCTTATCAGCAAATATTATCTCTTTTTAAAGAACACGGGAAACATTTCTTTTCTTTTTTTAATGAATTTATTGAGCTGACATTGGTCGATAAAATCATACAGGTTTCTGGTACACAACTCTATATCATCTGTATATTGTGTTGTATGTTCACCAATCCAAGTCAAGTTTTCTTCTATCACCACTCATCCCTCCTTTAACCTCTTCTATCACCCCACCCCCTGGTCCCCTTATAATTACCATAATGTTGTCTGTGTCTGAGTTCTTTTTCTTTGCTTAATTCCTTCATCTTTTTCACCCAGCCCCCAACTCTCTTCCCCTCTGACAACTGTCAGTCTGTTCTCTGTATCTAGGAGTCTGTTTCTATTTTGTATGTTAGTTTATTTTGTCCATTAGATTCCACATATAAGTGAAATCATATAGTACTTGTCTGTCTCTGACTGGCTTATTTCACTTAGCATAATAATCTCCAGGTGCATCCATACTGTTGTAAAAGGTAAGCTTTCTTTCTTTTTTTATAGCTTTCTTTCTTTTTTTATAGCCAAGTAATATTCCACTGTGTAAATGTACCACTTATCTATCCTTTCATCTACTGATGGACACTTGGACTGTTTCCATTTGTTGACTATTGTAAATAAAGCTGCAATGAACATAGGGGTGCATGTATTCTTTCAAATTAGTGTTTTGGGATTATTTGGAAAAGTGAGGAGCCCATGGCACTCACTCAGAGGCATTACAAATCAGAGAGCTGAGCCTTAATTAAACCTGGGCTATTTCTGAAAGCTTAGCACTCTTGTTACTTTACCATTGTGTCCCCTCTGCCAATTAGCAGAGTATATGTTTATTTTTTTTTAATTTTCTTTATTTAGTGAGAGGAGGGAGGCAGAGAGAGCGAGCGTCCCACATGCGCCCCAACTGGAATCCACCCGACAAGCCACTAGGGGACAATGCTCTGCCCATCTGGGACCCTTGCTCTAATGCAACTGGAGCTATTTCTTAGTGCCTGAGGCAGAGGTCATGGAGTCATCCTCAGTGCCCGAGGCCAACTCATTCTAATCAAGCCATGGTTGAAGGAGGGGAGAAGAAGAGAGAGGCAGAGAGAGAAGTGAGAGGGGGAGGGGTGAAGAAGCAGATGTGCACTTCTCCTGTGTGCCTTGACGAGAAATCGAACCCAGGACATCCTCACACTGGGCTGACATTCTACCACTGAGCCAACTGGCCAGGGCCTGAATATATATTTTAATATTGACACCTTCAACTTCTCCCTAAAGATCAGAGCTCATGTTGTTCAACATTGGCAGTTCTTCTCATCATTGTACTTTTCATTGTACGATATCCTTTCTTTAACTCCATTTCATTTCTTTCTTTAGATTATTTTTTATTTATTTATTCACTTTAGAGAAGAGAGATAGATGGAGAGAGAGAAGGGGTGAGGAGCGGGAAGCATCAACTCCCATATGTGCCTTGACCAGGCAAGCCCAGGGTTTCAAACCAGCAACCTCAGCATTCCAGGTGGATGCTTCATCTACTGCACTGTGCCACCACAGGTCAGGCCTCCATCTCATTTCTTAATCAAGAAACACACACGTCCCTGGCTGGCTCAGTGATAGAGTGTCAACCAGGTGTGTTAAAGTCCCAAGTTCAATTCCTAGTCAGGGCACAGAGGAGAGGTGATGACCTTTTGCTTCTCCCCACCCACCTTCTTCTCCCTCAGCCAAGGCGTGATTGATTTGAATGCATTGGCCCTGGGTACTGAGGCTGGCTCCCTCTGCCTCAGGCACTAAAATATAGCTCTGTTGAGAGCAGCCCCAGATGGGCAAAGCAGGGCCCTAGAAGGGGGTTGGTTGCCTGGTGGATGATAGTCTGGGCACATGTGGGAGTCTGTCTCCTCTACTCTCACTAAAGAACATACACCCATACACACCAACTCCAAAGAACTTAGCACAACTTATGTCTCTTTGAAATTCAAAACTCAGACTGAAATACACTGTATCTTTTATTATTTTTAAATGAAACATATCTTAATTCATTTAGCCCTGTTCACTTTTAAGAACTGATTTCCTCTAATTTATATATATTGGGTCCACCTTACATCTTTCTGATGGAAGCCAGTACCTTAAAGTTATCCATTTACCTACTGTACTGTGTATGCCTTTGTTTGGATTTAGCTGTCAACACTTTGCACATGTAAAATCAATCTGTGTGACTTTAATGTAAACACTGTGCTTTACAAACTGGTAGACATTTCATTGTCCTAACAGGAAAATAGACAAAATGTTTTCATGTGTGTGTTTTCTCTAGAGTAGAGACAATAACATAATATAAATGACATTATATGTTTTACAAAAGAGGAATTGAATTATAAAAAGAGGCAAAAACAAGGGGGGGGGCTGTCAAAGAATGCTTTATGTTAGGTGATCCGTAACAGGGCCGTGGGGGCAGGAATTATGCACAAAGATTTTTATGAGAAAAATTGTCATTCAGAATGTTACATTCCCCACATATTATTATAATCTCATTTCCTGATTGCATGTGCAATACAACCAGTTTTTATAACGCTTTAATAGGGAGTCCAGTTGCTTTAATTTTTAAAATAGTCCGTTCTTCTGTGCTAAGAAAAGAGCACCGTGACTGACAAGATGGAAGAACACGGGCAGGATATGGAGGCTGAAGCTTTTCAATCACCGACCATTAATATGATTCAATTTATGCTTATGTCATAGGCTTAGCACTGCACAGTGCTGTAAGCAAAGGAAGGACCTGGATCAAATACAGCGAAGAAAGCAGATGGTACGCTATCAAAACCCTTCAAGCCTAAAATAACCTTTCCTGAGTAAGAAGCGTAGTTAACTAAAACCAGGGTGCCTTGACTCTATTCTGAATATCTCAGTGTAAATAAAAATCATAAAAACACTACTGTAATGGGGGAGTAAATGATGAAATTTCATCTATGTTATTTTTCTTTAATAGTTTCTAATCAAACTTTTCATTAAACAGCTTCATAAAATTCCACGGAGAATTTATTTATGGGGACCCATGGTAGATTTCAATGCCTTACTTTTATTGTTCAATTAAACTTTTATTCAGTGGACAACATTGAGACAGTGGGGTGGGAGGCAATGTCTGGGAGGCTGGGCAAGGCTTTCACACTGAGCTGAGCTCTAGGGAATGAAGGAAGCCGTAGAGCAGGGGTCCCCAAACTACGGCCCGCGGGCCACATGCGGCCCCTTGAGGCCATTTATCCGGCCCACACCGCACTTCCGGAAGGGGCACCTCTTTCATTGGTGGTCACTGAGAGGAGCATAGTTCCCATTGAAATACTGGTCAGTTTGTTGATTTAAATTTACTTGTTCTTTATTTTAAATGTTATATTTGTTCCCGTTTTGTTTTTTTTACTTTAAAATAAGATATGTGCAGTGTGCATAGGGATTTGTTCATAGTTTTTTTTATAGTCCGGCCCTCCAACAGTCTGAGGGACAGTGAACTGGCCCCCTGTGTAAAAAGTTTGGGGACCCCTGCCGTAGAGCACATGGAGAAAATATTGGGCACCCTGGTCCAAGAAGAAGCATTGAGTCCCAATTCCAAAGCTACTGCGTAGGATTGTCCCAGCCCTGGTCCACACACTCACATTCATGAGAGGGCATTAGGCCATTTATAAAACCCACCTAGAGGACCTGGCTCGCTGAGAGGGACCACTAAGGGCAAAGAAACCTAAGACAGGCGCCAACAGTTGACTCAGGGTGAAGGCAGCCATTCCTAACATGGAGAGGCAGGACATGACATTTAAATGATCTAGGTATTTCTACATGTTTCCTGATAATTTCTTTCCCTATCCTTTGAAGTCAGAAGCAGTCCTGCCTTTTCCATGAGGCTTTCCCTGACTCCTCCCATGATCACCATCTCGAGTCACTTCGTCTCTCCCCACCAACCCACCGCAAAATTCCTACTGCACTTGCTTTCTGCAGCACCCACCGAATATTTCATCAGACTTTCTTGTAATGTTCGTTAACCTTTCAGGTGTGTTAATCCTGTCTTCCCCAATTAGATCTTAAATCCTCAAAACAAGCAGGGGCTGTGTTCTATTTATCTTTTAAACACTCCCCTCCATGACCCCACATTTAATAGAAGAAAGCAAAATATATATTAGTTAATAAAATAAACATTATTTAATCATAGGAAAGTAGACACTGTCCTTTTTGAGAAGGGCCTTGGAGGTATTTTATGACAATTTATGAATTTCATGTGTCAAAGGTGTAGCTGCTAAGTGCTATAAACTTTTTGCCATCAGCTCTACCATTCATCCACCTGGTGATATGGCTAATAAAACTTGATTTTTACAGCCTACGCATACTGTTACCTAAATTACATTGGACCAATTACTGAAGTCACCGAATGTGTGGTACAGAATATATACTGTGTAGAAATTCATCTGTGGGCCCCCTGGCACTCACGGTAACCTGACAGAAGTGTTTCAGTCATCTGGCAGTGTTTAATATTAGGAACATTTGTTTAATGCTAGTCACTAATTAAATTTATGTTCTTCCACCAACTGTTAGTTGGTTGGAGAAACCCAACCCCTCATTTTAACAAACACTTTAACTCATGTTGGTTTCTAACACAACCAATTGGAAGTTTAAATAGGTGTTCTCTGGAAATTTTCGAGTATGACCAAAAGTGGAAGGTGGGGGAGGGATGTTGGGGGAGGTGTTCAAATCAGGTAAAAAATTAGTGTTTTTGGTTCTCTTACAAAAATGCAATGTCCGAAGATGGACAAACTATTTGAAGTACAATGTAACTAAAAAAAGAAAATCTAATATTCTTTATTGATTTTTTTTTTTTACAGAGACAGAGAGTCAGAGAGAGGGATAGATAGGGACAGACAGACAGGAATGGAGAGAGATGAGAAGCATCAACCATCAGTTTTTCATTGTGGCACTTTAGTTGTTCATTGAGTGCTTTCTCATATGTGCCTTGACCGTGGGCCTTCAGCAGACCGAGTAACCCCTTGCTTGAGCCAGCAACCTTGGGTCCAAGCTGGTGAGCTTTGCTCAAACTAGATAAGCCTGTGCTTAATCTGGCGACCTCGGGGTCTCAAATCTGGGTCCTCTACATCCCAGTCCGACGCTCTATCCACTGCACCACTGCCTGGTCAGGCAGAAAAATCTAATATTCTAATTAGACTAGCCGTTTAGAAGCTCTTTAAAGGTAGCTTTATTCCAAAAGAAAGCTTCTACTTTAAGTGGCGGGAGAAGAAAACCATCATTAAAATTAGCTATATCAGAAGAAAGTTCAGGATAACATTCAAAAGTCAGAGGCTTGTGTTTGTGAGAACATTTAAAACTAATTTAGTAACTTAACATTGTGATCATTTTTAAACTTCTTTCTATTACCAATTCTAGATGCGACAGCTTTGAAACTCAATGACTAATAACTCCTAAATTAGCCGAAAAGGTTGAAACATTTTTTTCATTATATTACATTGTGAAACTCTAATTCTGAATACTCTTAAAAAAGGGGAAGCATTCTTTGAGTTTTATTTTGTGTCAGGAATTTAGAGACTTCTTTAGTGCCAAGCAGGATAGAGGCAGTGGGATTGGGGGATACAGAAGAAAAACTCAAAATTAAAGTACTATAAAGGGAAGATTTGTGAATGCTGATCTGAAAAGAGAGGGTATTTAAAATTTTTCTTTCCATCGATTTGAGAGAAAGAGAGAGAGGAAGGGGTGGGGCAAAGGTAGAGAGAAAGAAGTATCAGCTCATTTTTCTACTTAGTTGTTCAATTAGTTGTACACTCACTGGTTGCTCCTCATGTGTCCTGACTGAGGATCAAGCCTGTGACCTTGGTGCACTGAGATAACACTCTATCCATTGAGCCACCTGGCCAGGGCCAAGAGAAGGTATTTTTAAAAACTGTATTGGATACATTCACCTAGTTGAATAAAAGGTTTTTTGAATACTAAAAATATGACAATACATTCTTCTTGGATGGAAAAAATAAAATAACTTGTGTAAACACTGACACTATTTGACAAGCCAGAGTTGTAAAAGGAATCTGAAAAAATAGTTTCTAAAAATAATGCCATGTACCATGAACATAGGTCCTCTTCCTCTCTTTCTTCCCTTGCTTCTTAGGCCATCATATCCCATCCCTTCATCCTCACCCCTCCTGTGCCCACACACCTCCCTACAATCCCCCTCCCACAGCAGCTCCAGGGCTGCTGCAGTCAGGAATAGTCAGACTGGAGAGGTCACAGTGGACTTCCAAAACCAACCTGAGAGCTGGAATGGTTAAGCAGAATAATCTGAAGCTAAATAATCTGCAAACTAGGGATAGTTGAGAAAACATTAGCCACTACAGTCAAGGAATGTTCCAGCTCAAGGGACCCTGAGCTCTGTCTAGGCCCGAGTCTCAACCTCTTCTCAACCCAGGTACCTGTGAGGAATTCGACATGGGTCAGTTATCATATTGGTCACTCAATGGTAGCAATGCCCAGAGAAGGGAGAAGTGAGGGTGGGGGTTGTTCATGTCTCTGTAAATATAGGAATTTCCAGGGAACATGTATATTTTAATAAGTGCCCCCAGGGTATTCTGATATCCCTGCCCACTGAGGACCACTGATAGGATCCAATCTCTTCAACAAACAGGTGAGAGAATAAAGAAGATATGAGAGATGTGATTTTGCTTTCCCTCCAGTCAGGCACTGTATCATGCAAGGTCTTTTAAACTGATGATTTATCTTTTCCTCCTTCCCTTCTACCTACAGAGACAAATGACCGATCGGCTAGCAGAGGTGCAGAAAAAGATATGTATGCATATATCCTTCTTTGGTGGGGCACACTGTATAAAGATATATGTTATCTATTTCTTCATACTTGTGCCCAGCAAAGATGAATATATACATGTGTGTGTGTGTGTGTGTATATATATATATATATATATATATATATATATATATGAAAAAAATCAGGGGTATGAATATCTCTTTTCTTTTTCTTTCCTTTTTTTTTTAGCCAGGAAGAGAGAGACCAGAAGACAGACAGGGACAGACAGACAGGAAGAGAGAAAGATGAGAAGCATCAATTCTTCGTGTGGCACCTTCATTGTTTATTGATTGCTTTCTCATATGTGCCATCACTAGGGGGCCCTAGCTGAGCCAGTGACCATGGGGTCATGTCTATGATCCTACGCTCAAGTCAGCGACCTTGCACTCAAGGTGGTATGCCTGCACTCAACCTGGCCAACTCAGGGTTTCAAACCTGGGTTCGTTAGCATCCCAGGCTGATGCTCTATCCATGGTGTCACCGCCTTGTCAGGCTCGCTCTTTTTTCTTTTCTTTTCTTTTCTTTTCTTTTCTTTTCTTTTCTTTTCTTTTCTTTTTTCTTTTCCTTTCCTTTCCTTTCCTTTCCCTTTCTTTCTCTCTCTCTCTCCCTCCCTCCCTCCCTCCCTCCCTCCCTCCCTCCCTCCCTCCCTCCTTTCTTTCCTTCCTTCCTCCCTTCAGTCCTTCTTCCTTCTTTCTCTCTCTCTCTCTCTTTTTCTTTTTTTTTACACCTTATAGAACTGAAATGGTTACAACTGGTGCATTTCCTCAGTTCTTTCTAACACTGAAAAGTGAGTGATCAGTTAAATAAAAAAATCAGTATCTAAAGAGCCAGAGCCTTTTAAGAAAGAAGTAACACGAATGCTTCCTGTCCTAAAGTTCAATTTCAAGGTCGACCAAGCAACTTCAGACTCTATTTTGAACAACACATTCTAAATAATAATCTTTCACCCTAGTAAACAGAAGCCGCCAAGGAGGCAGTGATGCCTTATGCCACAATATTTTGGGGGACGGGCGGGGTGGGGCGGCACACTAGGCTTGTGAAAATCAGCCCTGATCCATATCACTGCTCTTCACAAGAACTAAAACCAAGGAGACACGTATGCACAAGTTTCATGTAGGGAAAGAAAAAAGAGACTCACCAAACTCATCGCATATACTCTCATTTTCTATGAGAGTTGGGTGGTCAAAGGTGTCCCGACAGTACAGGATCTGAGGGTTCTTGCTGACCACTGCGATGCCCCCCAGGGCTAATGCAAACTGGTCTGTTAGAATGGACGTCGGCTTATCCTGGATGCGCTTCAGCATGGAGCGGTACCGGCAGTACTGCGGGTAGCTGAGAACAATCACATTCGGTTCTTCCTCGTCCTCTCCTAGACAAACAAGAAAACACTCCCGTTACCCTCTTTCCTTCAACTCTAATGGCCATGGCATAATTTCAATAATCCCTTCTAGTTTTGTACTAAAAAAGACAGTCTTTGACAAGACTCTTAACACTAGTTCATCTTCATTACAGGCTAGCTAATGCATGTAATCCTCCCAGCCCCACCTCACCAGTCCGGAACCACAAAAAAGCCTCAGGCAACCTGTAAAGAAAAGAAAAAGTGAAGAAAAAATAAAGACAGGGATGACCCTACTGACAGATTAAACAGTTTTTGGGTCACCAGCAAGCAGCAGAACCGAAGAAACTGTTTTGAAAGAATCAGATATATATTTTAAGCGTTAAAGTCATCATCGTAGGAAGAATCAGTTTTAAGCTTCTTTATGCTTCTTTCTACAGTCGGGTATGTGCCTCCCTTTTCTCTTTTCATTTTTGGATTATATAATTTTTCAGTGCCTGAAGGCTCTGAAAAGGTTATCTGACCCCCAAGAGAAGTCCATGGGTCTAAGGAAGACTGTCATCTGCTCTGGAGGTTGTCAGTGCTATCCAACAAATACCAGTAGTTCTGGTTTCCTTTATGGTCCTGAGAAAGACAGTGCTTCCGGTCCATTGGAGTAGAATGGCCATGTGACTTGGTTTGGTCAACAAAATATGACAGCAGTGAATGGCTCCCTTAAGAGCTAGCGTTTGACCACACTCTCTCCTCTTTTCTTTGGACATCTGTAATGTTTCAGATAGTGGCAACTCTGCCAATCTGGGTCTTAGTGTGAAAATAATATGGAGCCGAGTCCCTGGTTGATCCCAAATGGAGACATAAGCAGAAAAGAAACTTTTCTTGTTTCAACTGAAACTGTGTCTTAGGGGTTATCTGTTTTAGCAACATGATCTATCCCAACTTGAGTGATACATATACCATCTCTGCCCTCCCCCCATTCCATATACCCTAGCTTCTAAAGATCTTCAACTCCATCTGATAACTTGGCACAACTCAAAGAACCACGCTAGGACTTCCCAAAGCAGCCTTGTGAAAGAGCTTCTTCACTAGAACCAACTTAATGCAGCAGAAGAGTTCAGCAACTTTAATGGAGCTTCCTCTTACAATGATCTTACTGTTTATTCACACCTCACTGTATCAAGTGCTTATTTTATAAAGACGAGATTCTGCATGGATGGATCCTTCCTTCATCTTTAGCTTGAGAAACGGCAAATACCCCACTTCAGTTGCACAACATCAAGCTGAATTTAGCCTCCATGATCCCGTTTGCCATCACTCTCTATACCCATACCACCAATTGCATTTGTGAGCAATTCCCAGCTATATCACTAGCTTATCCAAAGGGGAAAATGCTCAATATTTTGAGCCCTTACCCTGCTGCAGGGAGTTGCATGAGACAGTTGTTAAGGATACCAACATTATCATGGCCATCTGGTAACCAGTGGGAGACGAATGAGTGTAGACAGAACATAATGATGGAACATAACCAGTACCAGTGGAAGGTGTGCATGTGACCTTTTCAGATAGGAAGCCAATACCCAGATGTATTTCTAATTATGTTCACTTAGTTCCTCAGGCTCGAGGCTTCTTCGAGAATGGAGATGTTTAGCTGCTTTCAAGATGACATCTTTTAACAGCTTATATTGAATATTTCTTAGACTACTGTCTGGTTTGTGGGTAGCCACTTTATCAGCTGGCACATTTAATTAAAAGGAAATATGTTTACATTGAAGGCAAGCCCCGAAATGAAAAGAAGTTTTGAAATGTTGATATATGTGCCAGCACATGCCCATTTAAGATTTATACAGCAGACCAAGAAACAAGTTCACACTGTTGGTTCAGATCTGTACTGTCTATAGAGTTAAATCTCAAAAATACTTTAGTGGAAATATTCAGCAAATATCATCAGAATTCTAGAGTATCTAAGTACTATTTGTAGAAGCTGACCCCAATGTGTCAATCTGTATTATTATACTCTACTTGTCCAAGATGATCAAGCTTTGCCCAAGATTGTTCAAGGTGAGAGAGAGTGGCATAATCATGAACCCCCAGAACTTATTTCAATATGCTCAGCTCCAAATACCATCTCCTATCCATAGGGGTGTCTATAACTGATGTTTTAACTCTTAAGTGTGATGAACACTAATAATAATGATATTTTATATGTTTAAATATGATTAACTTATTTACAATATTAAGGAGGAGGATGGGGTCCTCTGATCAAGGAAAATATGAGACTTCTGTTTCATCAAGAACTATAGAATTCAGCCGGTTATAAGCCAGAATTCTCCTACCCTGTTTAAGTTATTGTTATTATTTTGGAACACTGCAATTCCCATAGTAATGACTTAACATTATTGGCCCACCTTTCATGCACATCAACTTTCCATTTTCTATCCACATGATAAGAAATAAAGCCAACTTTTTTTGGTGCAAGCCTAGAACCCCTGCTCTTCATTAACCTCTTCCCACGCTGAGAGGCCACAGGCACAACTGAGACCTGGTCTAAAGTGGCAATGTTTAGTGATGCCAAAACATAAATTATGATAACTTTATTGCTTCTGAATAGAACCACCAATCTGGACTAGAATTTTGGCATTGTTTGGACAGTGGCAAATTTTCAACCTTACATTTAGTTATCTCCATAGGAGCTGCCTTTAATATTTACAAAAAAAAACAGAGAAAGCCCATGAGACCTTCAGGACTCCTGTGATGGTAAACAAGTCATTCTTGGTGAGAGTGAAGAGATTCCAGGGCAAAGGTGGGACCTGGAAGAACCAATAATATATCTAGGTCAAAGTTTCACTTAGTAAAGACACCCTGAGTTTCTTCCTTGGAGTTAAAGCACACATATTTATTTAATTGGAGAAACATTTGATTATTTTTTTTTCTCAAGACAAAGTATGGTCACCTTATTATGAAAGGTATATATACTAGTATAAAATTATGAGTTTGGAAGAGCTTTCCAGATCTAAAATTTTTATGATTCTGTAACTCCCTCCTAAGTCTTTGCATTAAATGAACTTCCTCCTGAGACAGCTACAAAAATATTAAGTTGTTCAACAGTTATCATATTTTATTTTGCCATACTACACTAAGAAACAAAGCCAAACAACCATTCCAAGAATTCTTATTTAAATTCCTCAGCTACTTCTGCGCGCCTAATGCATTTCAGATACATGTAAACAAATATTCTTATGCAAAGCTACCTATGAAACAGAGCTACTAACGAACACTGTGTTGGACATTCCCCCTTTCTAATTCATAACGGGTCTAGCAGATAAATCTAAGAATGAATAAAGAATGGATAGATTGTACATCTGTTTAGCAAAAGACAAAGTGTTCTTGGAACGAAGACTTTCTTTCCACCATGCCCATGTAGGAAAAGAATCAAAGTACTACCCTAAGAAATCTTCCCCTAACACACTCTCAGTTGGAGTTGGTTGGGTTATGTATACACTACTTGATTTCTAACAACAGTAAATGATTAGCAATAAATTGACGGTACTAAAGACTGAGATTTAAAACTGTAATTGTGATATTTTATTAAAATGTCATCTCATTCTTTAATACCCCCCCTCCACCAGAAAAGGAGTGAATATGCTTATTTAAAAATAAAATATTCAAAGGGAATAAGAAAACCAAAATTATTAAACCTCATTTCAACTCTAATGAAAAGAACTTTGCCTATTAAAAGTTAATACCTAAAGTACACCGCTTGTAATGCTCAACCAAAATTACACTAATCCTGCGCTTATATCATAATTACACGTTTTGTTAACCTCTCTCAATGTCAATTTTTCACTTATTTATATATTTTTCAAAGTCCAAAACAGAATTCCACAGAGAAACTGTAATTATAATGTGAGGCTCCACCCAAGCCTTTCAAACAGTAACTGTATACCATTGCTTTAATCCTTAGAGTCGGGCTGGGGGTGGGGAAGGGGTGGGGGATGAGGGCAAGAGCTGGCATTCATTCTGAATAGCATGTTGCTCAAGTTGTCTTTGTACAAAGAGAGATGCATGAAATAGCAAACACAATGAATTAATGGAGCATTGACTTTCAAATATCCATAATGCTATTTAAAAAAAAATAGATAATGGTGTCCAAATGCACAGAAGGCTGAAAACATAAATTCTGGAGGAGAAACGTGCTTTTATCTCTTACACAACTATTTAGAAATGTAACTTTTTTTATTTTGGGGGGAGGAGGCAAGGCTTGTTTCAGGAACATTGCGCTATTATGCTTACTGAAAACCACTATAATCTACTTCTAACATCAGTAAGCTTTAAAAAAAAAATCTTAAAAAAAAAAAACAAAAACCTTTCACACCAGGATTTTATAGAGCCTGGTGGAAAAAGTATGCGTGTTCCTTCCTGCACCTAATTACCTCAACTGAAAAATCTGCCAAGTATTTTGCCCTTTAGTTCTCTTAATCGTATTAGGGCAAATGCATTTGGATGCCAATAGAAACAAACATTTAAAGATTTTCACTTAAAAGATTCCAAATATGTATGAAGGCAACTTTTGAGACACAATGTCCCCCCCGTCCTTCAAAGACAACATATAGTGTTCTTTTTCTCCTTGAAGCAAATATGAATTTTTTCATGTTATAAAACTTGATGTCTAGATTTGAAATAATTTAAGTAAAATAATATCAATATGAGAGGCTCTTAAATGATTTGTGCTTCTTTCTGTTGCTTTATTACATTAGACATTCCTTTCTCAAAGCTTTATACTTTTCACTGTGCTCCTAGCAACCAACAGCAAAGCATCAACTTTATATACCTGGCACTAATCCAATTCTTACTGCTATTGACAATGATAATGAAGTTTCCATTTAATTGCTGGTCTGTTGTGACACTGAATATTTGTCATAATTAGGCATTTCCTATTTTCCATCCATTCATTTTTGATTATTACTGAAAATATTTTTTTTATTCTAGAAAACCAAAGTATGAAAATTCTACAGATAAGAGTAGCTACAGCTGTTACTATCATTACCAACATTGTAACATGCAGTAAAAAAAGAAAAAAAGAATATAATTTCTCGGAAGGTAATTTTCCTTTCAGTCTAAGTGCTCTTATTCATCTTACAGTTACTCAATGATTTCCTGTTCTAATTACAGGGCATTATACAGAAAGACATTTGTAAAGGGAAAAATGCAGCAGTGCATATGACTAAATAGCTTGAATTGGTCGAAAGTGTTTAAAATTCCTAAGTTGTGTATCAACTTTATCAATTCCTGATTACAACTCTGTGTAAATGTGTAATGTGCCCCAGCATATTTCTAATCTCTCTTAAGGCAGTAAACTCAGTCTCCAAAGTTAGTACACATCAAAGGGGAAAATACATTTACAGTTAAACTGATGTTGAAGAGTTGGGGTGGGGAAGATCAGTTGTTTTTTTTTCCCCCTTCATCAAAGCTGTTAAATTGGAGGCATGCCAAGGCAAGGAGTGGAAAATATTAATAATAAAAATAAATTAAATGCCTGATTAAAAGGGAGAGAGAACAAGATTCCATCCGGAATAGAAATGAAAACGCCACAAAGTATTTCATAAAAACATACTGTGACGTAAATTACACATCAGTATTGCACTGTTGTGGTTATTTTGAGAAATGGCTTGTACTGTAAGTCAGCTGGTGCCGCCCCACCCTTAATGATTTTGTAATTCTCTACACAGTAAGCAAGTGGGGCAGCGCTGAGATGGCTAAGACAGAAAACAGACCCAGCCATACAGAACTGGCAATAAAAAGATAATATACTTTTAACATAACAGAACAAGAAGATTGGCTTTATTAACTAAAAAAACTACTTTAAATCGTCCCCAGTTTGCCATTTGTTTTGATAAATGGAAAGACAAATCTTCCCAGGATAGGCAACAAAAACATCACTGGAGAACTTATAAAAAAGAAAATGTGGGAAAATGGATCAGTGCGTGGTTGCAAACAGAACAAAGAACATTCCAAATGCAAGACCCAGGGTTTTAACCAGCTGTTTCCAAAAGCAAGCCACTTCAAATAGACGGACACATAAATATAAAACTATGTATTAATATGTTAGTATCAGCTTTGCCTTTACTGTTGCTTCCTCCCTCAAAAAAGAAAGCAACACAGTTAAACTAAAATCAAACACTGCCCTCACTCTGAGTAACAAACGATCCCACTGGGAAGTGAGCCAGCCCCACCTCCAAGGTTCTTCCAAATGGTCACTGAATTCTAAGCCACACTCAGAAGCCGCTCTGGATTTCATCTTGAGAATTTTGCATCTTATATCCGTATGGCTCATCTCAGCCAAACTGAAATGTCACACAAGACAGAGATTATGCAATACGTATATCTACTTTTGAGACCACATGGCCAGGCTGACATGCTGGTGAATTGGTGAACACGTGTGAGGTGTGACTATAAGGGGCCTGATCTACATGCACATGCCTCCCCTCCACAAGGTTAACTGTTAAGTGATAGTCAGACATTCATTTTAGTATAAATGAGTTTCAGTGTCTGGAGAAGAAAATATGAAGAACCCATGAGAATACCAGGGAGTTAGGATTTAGACAAAAATTTCTTCTACTCTAAAACTATGCCAGAAGTTTTCTCAGAAATTAACTTATACATTTACTTATTTACTAGTGACAAGTAAGCCTATTCTATTGGATTTGAACTTAATTAAAATCTACTTTTTCTTGGTTTACAAGAGGCTACTCCAATTGGCCCTGTGGTTATCATAAACCGAAGTTGCTCTAAGAGAAGTAAACTTGACCATCGGTAGTACAACTGCCCTTAATCACAATAACGCCTGCCATCTTTCCCCTTCGAAATCTACACAACTTTTTATTCTTCAAGTTGTACTTATGCCTGCCATCACTATCATCTCGTCATGCAGCTACTATATAAAACTTTTTATTTGAGAGATTCTCCAGGACTCCCAAATTCATGAATAAATTTATTTTAGGTGTGATGCTGCAGAGACCAATAGCTCAATGATTAACTTCTACACATCAGTCTCTTAGCATGTGAGACCCAAACGTGTGCCTGAGCAAAGTGCCTGATCACGATTTCATGGACATAATTTCACAAGTAGTCAACCCTGCTTAGGCTGAATAACATAACTCCCAACGTGGGTTGTAGCAGGGAAAAACGGGTGCACGGAGAACCGGACACCAAGCGATGTAGGACTGAGTAATATTGATTACCCAATGCCTAGCATTTTGGAAACATTTTCTACACTAGTAAATAGTATGTTTACTGTCATTAAAACTGTGTGGCCTTTAAAAATAACAAAATTAAATAATATTTTAGGTCATGTGAAGATGGTTCTGTGAAATTAAGTAAAAAAAGGGAAAGTATGAAATAACATAGTCAGCCTCATATCTTTTGTTTAATAGCATCACTGAGGCATAATTCACATACCAGCCAATTCACCCATTTAAAGTGTACGGGCTTTTAGTACAGTCAGAATTGTGTCCCCATGACTACAATTAAATTTAGAACATTTTTATTACCCCTCCAAAGAATCCCAGAACCTTCCTGCTCCCACATTTCTTGCCCCTCACCAGTCCCAGGCAACTACTCATTTAATTTCTGTTTCTATGGATTTGCTTATTCTGAACATTGACTACAAAGGGAACAATACAATAAATGGTTCTTTGTTCTGGGCTTCTTTCATTTGGCACGTTTTCAAGGCTCATACACATTATAATATATTAGTATTCTTTTTTCTTTTTACTGCTGAATTATATTTCACTGTATGGATATACCATATTTTATTTATCCATTCCATCAGGTGATGAGACAATTGGGTTGTGTTCACTTTTTGGGTATTATAAATAATACTGTTATCAGAAAAGAATATTTGTGTAAACATGTGTGTGTGTGGACACATATTTTTATTTCTTTGGAAAATACACCTAGGAGAGGAATTGCTGAATCTTTTGGTAATCTAATGCTTACACTTTGGAGGGACTTCCAGCTGTTTCCCAAAGGGGCCGTGCCATTTCACATTCTTTCCAACAGTGGCCGAGGTTTCTGACGTCTCCATATCCTCTCCACTACTTGTTATTGTTTGACTTTTTGAAATCCATCCTAAAGGATGTGAAGTGGTACTTCATATGGTCTTGTATTATACTTAAAATGATAACAGTGGGTGCCTGCGGGATTTGGAATTATCTGTGATTCTTATTTTTTCCTTTGTTTGCCTATACTTTAACTGTGTAATTTTTTAAAACATGGGCACATCTGTCCAGTTTATGTGGGATTTAAAATATTTTAAAAAGTCTTTAAAGAGAACAAAGTTAGAAGACTCACACCTTCTATTTCAAAATTTACTACAAAGCTACATAGGATAAAATGTGGAGAATAGAGAGTTCAAAAATAAACTTTCAAATATATGATCCACTGATTTTTGACAAGGGTGCCAAGACCATTCAGTGGGAAAAGAAGCATCTTTTGGACAAATGGTGTGGGAAAAACTAGGTATTTACAGGTAAAATTGCTCAGTGGTAGAGCACTGGCCCAGCATGTAGATGTCTTGAGTTTGATTCCCAGTCAAGGCACACAGAAGAAGTGACCATCTACTTCTCCACTCCTCCTCTTCCCCCTTCTCTCTCTTTCTCTCTCTCTCTCTCTCTCTCTTTCTCTCTCTTTCTTTCCTGCAGCCATGGCTCAATTGGTTTGACTGCATCAGCCTTGGGCACTGAAGATAGCTCCATGGAGCCTCTGCCTCAGGTGCTAAAAATAGCTCGGTTGCCAGCATAGCCCCAGATGGACAAAGCATCAGTCCCAGATGGGGGTTGCCAGGTGGATCCCAGTCAAGGCACATGCGGGAGTCTGTCTCTCTATCTCCCCTCTTCTCACTTGGAAAAAGAAGGGAAAAAAAGTGAAGTTGGATCCTTATCTCATATAAAATTAACTCAAAATGGGTGAAAGACTCAAACTTAAGAGCTAAAATTATAAAATAGGGGAAAACCTGCATGATCTTAATTTCACAACGTTTTCTTAAGCATGACACCTAAAGCACAGGCAAAGAAATAAATCAATTAAACTTTACCAAAATTAAAAACAGACACTATCAAGAAAGTGAAAAGACAACTCGCAGAAAATGAAAAAATATATGCAAATCATTGTCTGCTAAGGGATTAATATCCAGAATATATAAAGAACAACAACAACAAAGACAAATCTAATTTTAAAATGGGAAAGGGCTTTAAATGGTATTTCTCCAAAGAAGTTATACAAATGACACATGATAAATGCTCAACAGCATTAGTCATTGGGGAAAATGCAAATCAAAACTACAATGAGATATTATTTCATCCTCACTAGGATGACTATTATTAAAAAAGAACAAAAAAACGCAGGTGCTGGTGAGTATGTAGAGAAGCTGGAACCCTAGTACAGTGGTCGGCAAACCACAGCTCGCGAGCAACATGCGGCTCTTTGGCCCCTTGAGTTTTTAGCAAAGGCCCAGTTAGGAGTACCCTAATTAAGTTAATAACAATGTACCTACCTATATAGTTTAAGTTGAAAACATTTGGCTCTCAAAAGAAATTTCAATCGTTGTACTGTTGATATTTGGCTCTGTTGACTAATGAGTTTGCCGACCACTGCCCTAGTGCATTGCTAGTGAGAATACAAAATGCTGTAGATATGGTAGAAAACAGCCTTAAAGTTCCTTAAAAAGTTGCATCATGTAGAATTACCATAATTTTACTTCTTGGTATATACCCAAAAGAATTAAAAACAAGGTCTCAAACAGGCAGTTGTACATTAATGTTGATAGCAGCATTAATTACAAGAGCCCCAAAGTGAAAACAACCCAAGTGTCTATCTACAGATGAACAGAAAAACAAATTGTGGTACATATATAACAATGGATTGTTCTTCAGCTATAAAAAAGAATCAAGTTCTGCTACATTCTACAACACGAATACACCTTGAAAACATTATGCTAAGTGAAATAAGCCAGACACAAAAAAGGACAAATATTGTGTGATTCTATTTATGTGCCTTATCTACAATAAGCAAATTCCTACAGAGAGAAGAGTAAGGGTTGACAGAGGCTGGGGTGGGCGTGGGCAAGGAGGTGGGGACAAGAAATGGAAATTCTTGCTTAATGAGTACAGAGTTTCTGTTTGGAATGATGAAAACAGTGCTGGAAATAGTGGTGATGGTCACACAAGATTGTGAATCTACTTAATGTCATTAAATTTTACACTAAAAATTATTAAAATGGCAAATGCTATGTTATATATATTTTATACAATAAAAAAAGCAATATCTGGCAATGGTTGTGTTTTCTGTGTTGATGTACTCCTAGCTGTTTCCTGGGAGGAAAAGAGGTATCTCTTCAACCAGCAACCAGCAACTAGAATATAAACCCCTGGCCAGCATAGAATCAATGTCCTAATTTCTTGTGGTCTTCCTCAATTTTTGAAGGAGCACTGATAATGTAAGTGCCCAAAGACAGTGTTGCAATAAACATGAAACTTCTGTTAAAGAGAACCGTCATCACATTAGTTTACTCTAAGCTCTGGACCAACAGATCTTCCAAAAAGGCTGAAGGAATCTGGAGAAAGTTATACTGAAACAGCGCTGAAGTCATTGGCTGCAGGGTTGTAAGATGAGTTTAGGCAGTCATCGCATTTTCGTGACTCCTTTTTTTTTGGAACAATCTTACCACTTGAGGAGTTTACAAACCATGCTCAGAGTGCTGAGCCATCTCCAAACAACTGCGCTGCCCTCTGAGAGCTCACATCCTACAGTAACAAGAGCTGTATACATTGTACTGTTTTCTTTCAGATCATCACAGGGGTTCTGGAGCAGCTTACCAAGGAAAGGAGTATAAAGGCCTCTATCTTCTATCGGTGGCTCATCCGCTCTCCAAACTGAAGATTTGCTACCCAGAGGGCACAAGAAGACTTTCCTAAGAATGGGACAGATCCTCAACAACTATATTACCTCAATCCATCTGCTGGAGAATAAGCCTGCATGCAAGTTGGCCAATCTCCTTCTTTACCCATCACCCAAATGGGTCAAGTTTTATTATGACCACAGGAGACAAATAAAAAGGTTGGTTTTGGAGAAGCCTCCTTTACTGATGTATCAAGTCACCTTACACCATAGGCTTTGTGAGTTTCCCTCTTCCCACATATGTATTCTTTTTTTTTTTTTTTTTTTTGTATTTTTCTGAAGCTGGAAACAGGGAGAGACAGTCAGACAGACTCCCGCATGCACCCGACCGGGATCCACCCAGCATGCCCACCAGGGGTGATGCTCTGCCCACCAGGGGGCGATGCTCTGCCCCTCCGGGGCGTTGCTCCGCCAAGACCAGAGCCACTCTAGCACCTGGGGCAGAGGCCAAGGAGCCATCCCCAGCACCCGGGCCATCTTTGCTCCAATGGAGCCTTGGCTGCGGGAGGGGAAGAGAGAGACAGAGAGGAAGGGGGGGGGGGGCTGGAGAAGCAGATGGGCGCTTCTCCTATGTGCCCTGGCTGGGAATCGAACCCGGGTCCCCCGCACGCCAGGCCGACGCTCTACCGCTGAGCCAACCGGCCAGGGCCCACATATGTATTCTGGTGAGAGGAGAAGCTTGGCAGTATAAACAGAACACTTTGGCCTGTGTTAAGATGCTCTATATTCAGAAAAGCCAGAACCATAAAGGTTAATGATGCTGATCCCTTTAAATATTGCTGGAATACTCGGCAAAGCTACCAGATTTTTTGAAATAAGTTGGATAAAAACCTGAAGTTAAAAATGTTAAATGATTTAATATTTCAAAACTGTTGTACTTTAGTAAACACAGATTTTAAAAATTAAGATTTTATCAAATCATATAAAATGTTTATTTTTATTATAGTCAATCACTATCTTATTTCATTCTATCATGTTTAACATTTTATACCTCCTATTAACAAAAAACCATTCAAACTAATGATAAAAAATTTAGATGTCTACTTAAAATTGGGCAAAGGCATCTATACAGTTGTTGAAAGTCTTTTATAGTGTCACAGTTCAATGGAAATATAGCCTGAGTCAAATATGTAATTAATATTTAAAAAGTAAAAAGAAAACTGGTAAAATTAATTTTAATAACATATTTTATCTTTTTTAGCTTTATATTTTACTATTAAAGGCAATAATTCAATGAACAATTTATTTCTACCCCTTGATTTTATTGAGATACAATTGCCATATGACATGTATTACTACTCTAAGGTATACAATATAATGCATTGATATATGCACATGTTGTAAAAACAGTTTATCTTATTTCATGGCACAAGTGCAATAAAATAGGATATATTCATTTTTTGATTTTTCCATTGATCTGAGAAAGAGAACAAGAGAGAGAGAGAGAAAGAGAGAGGTGAAAGGAGAGAGAGAGAGAAGCATCAACTCTTTGTTACACCAAGTTGTTCCATCTACTTGTCTACTCATTGATTGCTTCTTATATGTGCCCTGACCAGGCATTGAACCAGGGGTTGAATCTGCAACCTCCATGCACAGGGACAATGCTTTATCCATTGAGCCACCAGGTCAGGGTGGATACATTTTTTTTTTAAAGCTACTTTTTCTAATCCAGTATATTTAAATTATTATTATTTTTTTAACAAATGAGTAATATAAAGTATTACTAGTGAGATATTTAAAATTCTTTTTTTTTTGTCATTTAAGTTTTCAACATCTGGTATGCATTTCACATTTATAGCATCTCTTAATTTGGATAAACCACATATCAAGAGCTGAAGAGCCACATGTGGCTAGTGCTATCATATTGGATGGATAGCTTTAGCGAGTCCACCAGAAAAGAAATGTGAAGGCCAGTACGTTAGGCCACCTGGGTCTGCAGAGGCACCCGGTAAGAGCAGGCTGCTCTGGGCACTTGGAGTAGTCCCCACAGTGCCTCTCAGTCCTGGACTCCTAAGATCTTAAAAAAAGAGGGTTCGAAACACCACTGGGGGAAGAGAGAACAAAACAGGAGGGGAAGGCACTAGACTGGCTATTATTTCACTGCTCTGGTAACCAAACCCCAATCAAGGCCCAAAGGTATCAAGCAACCCCGTGTTGTTCCTTTAGGAGAGATCCTTGCTCACCACCTTCGGTGTCTGGTGAATGATAAAAATCAATTCACAGTAAATTTTTTTTTTCAAAATTAAGCTTCAACTAGAAAAACTGGTAAGACTTGCTCTTTTGGGTTCTCTCTATTCTCCTGCTATAACTGGCTCCAAGTTCACCTGGTGCCATTTTCACAAGCGGCTCCATTTTCTGTCACAATGCCGGGAGAACTCATCAGTTGTTAAGAATGGGTATATTTTTTCTTTTCTAGTGTACGCAATATGAAAATTAGTGTAACATATGAAGGAAAGAGATACTTATAAAAGCTATTGGAAACTGAAACCACTATTCAGTCTCACGGCAGTGCAGTCATATAAAAACTCTGGCACCTTCCAATGTGTTCTCACAGTGCATTGTGGAAGAAGACCACTGAAGCCCGGTCACAAGGATGTGCCATTCTGCTTTTTTCTGTGCCGTGTCGGTAGTGAGGAAGCTGATGTAAGACGGGAGGAAGAATTTGGTTTATTCACATTTCCCATAATACTTGTCATCCACTGAAAATCATTTCCACTGAAAGTCTTCCCTTCCCCAAACTCTAATATACAAATTTACTTCCCTTTTCTCATAAAAGACATACCAAACACATTGCTGGTGATTATTATTAATTCCAGTTTTGATTTTGTGGTTTCATATCCTTGTTCTGGGCATCTCTTAGATATTTCTGCGAGATGGTTTATGTTAAGCAAGGGTTGGCAAACTATAGTTTGAATCTGGCCTGATGTTTGTTCATACAAATAAAGTTTTATTGCAACACAGCCATGCCCATTCATTAACATAATGTCTAGGCTGCTTTAGCACTAACTAGAACAGCAGCGTTATGCAGTTGTGACAGAGACTTTAAGACCCATAAGTTCGAACTGTTTACCCTGTCTCTGGTGACCCCTGCTCTGGAGAACAGAATATTGTTTTCAGAAATCTGTTATTTTGGGTCATGGATACCAGCTTAATTCCTAAGCTACAGGTACCCTGTTACACTTCCCTGAATTTATTCACATTAAGTTCCCATTTCTTGACTGTAGGTTCATTGAAGGGCAGGAGCTGGGTCTCTAGCATGTTTGAATTCCTAACGTGGTGGATACAAGTGAAGCACATGGTAGGCTTTCAATTAATAATAATTTCAGTTAATGTTCAACTAATATTTCAAACTAATATTCTCTGCTTATTCACTACTTGGTGTCCCTTACTCTTCCTCTACGCCAGATCCATTACCTAGCCTCTCTACCTGGTTGTGTGACCCTGAAAATCATGTCATGGGGCTCTCTCACACTCTAGCCTTTCCTAGTTCAGCAGGAAGATGCCTGCAGGAGATCCGGGATGGGGAAGGGGGAAGATGAGACGCTTCTTCCATGCTCCTCTCAGTTGCAGCACCACAGTCTGGCTGTGGCCGCACCCCTCCCCCACCATTGTTCCTCCCGGACTCCAGCCTCCCCTGGGAAGCGCATCTCCTCCCTTCGCTTTCTAATGTCACTAGACCCTGGGAGCCTCAACCTCCCTTTGTGGATCTGTTCACCTAACCACGCCTCCATAACTTATCCCTTTGTCATCTCTTCAAGTTGCACCCTCTGAATGGAAATCTGAGTTTGCCTCAACCTTGACTGATATTCTTCTAGGGTTTCCATTTCACTCAAATGTTACATGAAAACCAAGAAAGGATATGTGTTTTGTGGACCAATCACATCAGTACCACTGAGGGACTTTTTCTTTTTTGTATTTTTCTGAAGTGAGAAGTGGAGAGGCAGAGAGACAGACTCCCGCATGCGCCCGACAGGGATCCACCCAGCATGCCCACCAGGGGGCGATGCTCTGCCCATCTGGGGTGTTGCTCCATTGCAACAGGAGCTATTCTAGCACCTGAGGCAGAGGCCATGGAGCCATCCTCAGCGCTCGGGCCAACTTTGCTCCACTGGAGACTTGGTTGCAGGAGGGGAAGAGAGAAACAGAGAGGAAGGAGAGGGGGAGGGATGGAGGAGCAGGTGGCACTTCTCTTGTGTGCCCTGGCTGGGAATCGAACCTGGGACTTTCATGTGCTGGCCAGTGCCCTACCACTGAGCCGATCAAGCAGGGCTGAGGAGATTTTTAAACAAAGATCCTTGGGCCCACTTCCTGCCACAGCGAATGAAGATGGCTGAGCTGGGTTTCTGGATTAATGCTTTTTAACAAGTATCCCAGGTATCAGTGCAGCTATTGGAACAGCCGGTGAAACTCAGGTTTGGGGACCAGATGAAAATAAGAAACAAAGCCAGCTTGAAGCAACTGCAGCGTGTCTAAAGGTCCTGAGGTCAGATGTACAAACATGAAAAGAGTAAGCAAAAAAGCAGGGCAGAGCTATCTGTCTTCCAGAAGCCGCAGGTGGCACAGAAGTTAAAAATGGGAATTACCCATTTGTCTTGGAGCAGAGTTAAGCTTTTTAAAGTAAGCTACATATTTAAAAATCACATATTCCATAATATTGGCTTCAATAGTCTATCTTCTCATCAGCACACTATGGTAGTGAGCATGAGGATCAATTGCTTTGCTAATTTGCTAAGTTGAGCCCCGTGTTTCAGTCACTTGTAAGAGTTAACAAAGTAGCACGTGTGAAAGCATGTGTTTTCACATGCAAGCACAAAGCTGGGAATGAGGTCCACCAGGTACTAACTGGGAGATCTGAAAAATGCTGACTTCTGAGAGCCTCAGGTTCCTAACCTGCAAAATGGACATAAACTATAAAGGAGCTGCCTGTGAGGATAGACGAGTTAAAAGATGAAAAGTACCAAGGCAGGGCACAGTAAGCGCTGGACAGATCTTCACTAATATTACTCCTTTACAAGTTGTTTCCCAATATATTCCAAAGGACACTAGTTCCTGGGGAGAGAAGAGAGCATATCAGCAAGTGTTATGGGGAAAGAGAGGGTGCCGTAGTGTGGAAAACAGAGTTCAACAAAGTTACCCAACTGGTCTGCTTGGGGCCTTCACCACACAAATGGGCATTTTAATCAATAGGAGGGAATATGCTGCCTTTCCCTGAATTTCTTCTACCATGGATTCCTCCCTCACACCCTTCCTTCTCAACTCTCCCCTCCCCCTTCCCTTTTTTTGGTCGTTCATGGCTCACCTCAACAGCTTCGTGTCTGTCTGATCACAGTTTGAGAACTACTCACCCCGATGTTGATTACATAGTTCCAAATGTTGATATGGCTATCACCCCCGCTCCTTTCAATTTCCGTTCCTGCATGTATACTCTACTTAATTAACTGTATCATTACAAACAGATTATTATGCATAGTTTAATCACTCATCTGAATAACACTTCACAATTTATAAAGCCTGTTCATGTGCTTAGATTCACTTAACCTTGCTAGAACCCCCTCTTGAGGTCTATTACGAATACCCCTATTTTGTACAAGATGAAATGGAAAGCTCAACAAGGTGAATGACTTGACCAACGTCACCAGCTAGTGGCAGGGACAGGTCACCTGGCATGAAATATCATACTGTCCTCCTTAGATCCCAGCTGCCTTCTGTTAGGCCCCAAGCCTCCAAGAGGGGCTCTGGCAGATTCATGAGAATCTGAGACTGCAGGGGTTGGTGGCCCTGCGAATCCTCATGAATTTATGAACTAATGAGAAGCAAACTTATTGTTTCAGGTTGTGCTATTAAAGTATCCCTTCCAGTCTCATGTTCAAAACAATCCCCAAAGTGAAGCTTGATTTTGCCTTATTTGGAAGATAACCTCTGAGAGAGATTGCCATTGTATAAAACACACTTCATCAGCATACTTCTCCACTTTTAACCCCTTAGAAAGCAAACTGTAGGCTCAGTGAGACCTCAGTGTTATTTCTCTCTATTACCTCCCCGCTTTGAGTCCCAGGACCAGGACCCACAACCATCCCACCTTCATCTCACATGCACAGCTCATGCAACTGTACCATCTGCGTCATGTGGATTACGTGCCAAGAGGACAAATATCAAAGAGCCAATGCCCTCCTCCCCGTACATCCTCAGGGATGTACAGCCTGGTACAGGTGGTGGGCATGTGAGCAAATAGACAAATAAGCGTTCTGACCATAATCATGGCTGAGGTATGTCCATGGTACCAAAGGAGTGTTAAAAAACACTTCAGGCAGAGGAAGCGTGAGCTGGGTTTTGAGGGAAACACAGATAAGAAGCAAGCAGACAGAAACACCATCATTCACGGAGCCCCTTCATTCACTGAAAACATCTTGCTCCTCCTCTAGATCTAGACAACCCGACAGGCAGTAATTATTATCCCTATTTCTAGATGAGGAGATTGATACGTAAAACAGATGAACTGATTTGCCAGCATTCACACTGCTAAGGAGGCTTGGAGAAGGGATCTGAGCCCAGTGCCCAGGTCTGTCTGCCGCTACTGGAGTTAAAGGGCTGGGGCTGGAGTGGAGGCTCTGGGTTCCAGAAGGAACTACTGAGCGCCGGGGGGAAAGAGTCAATGTGCAAAGCACACTACAGAGCTCCATACTTTGGAGATGTTATGTCCCCGCTCTGTTTTTTTTAGATGTCATTTTTATGTCTGAAAATTTCAAAAATGGTGTTCATTAAAATAGTTTGAACAAAAATAGGGTTTAAAAAGGCAATTTGGATTATGAGCAGGTTCACGCAGAAGAAAAACGGATACATCAACTTCTCAACGGATACATCAAATCTCCTATGATTTCAATGCTTCTTCAATCATTTTTATTTGTGGCGCTTGTTTTGTAGATTACCCACATGTTCATCGGAACAAGCACTTCTCACTCTGTGCATATAAGCAGTGGAGATCCTTTTTTAATAAGGAAGGATATTAATATATTTTACCTCAACTGAAATTCAAACCCAATTTGTTTTTGTTCCTCAGGTGGGATGTTCTCTAAGATCTAAATAATAGGTGTTATCATTTACTCGGTCAAGACAGAACCAATACTTTGTGGCGAAATGTAATTTATAAAGCACCATTTAACAGCTCTGTTTAGTGACTCGTCACAATCAAAATGATTTTTTTTTAATTTTTAGAGAGGAGAGAGAATGAGAGAATGAGAGAGAGAGAGAGAGAGAGAGAGATAGAAGGGGGAGGGAAGAGCAGGAAGTATCAACTCCCATATGTGCCTTGACCAGGCAAGCCCAGGGTTTTGAACTGGCAACCTCAGCATTCCAGGTCGACGCTTTATCCACTGCGCCACCACAGGTCAGGCCCAATCAAAATGATTTTAAGAGTCTCTGAATACTAGCCAAGATGTCACCAAAGTATACTTAAATAACTGGCAAATATTACATGTTATAAAAATTCCATGTTTGTCTCCATCTCTGACTTAAGAAAATCACCTCTCTCTTGTCCTACCTGAAGACAAAACCATTGCAATTCTTAAATTCTGAATGGGAAGAGGGAGGGAAGGGCTTGCACTAGAAAACTGAGGTCTGTTTTTGCTTAAAATTAGCATCCAGCTCTCACTTTATTGGCTGCTAAGCTTTCAGATCCTTACGTCAAGCCCAGCGGGAAACCCACACACCCTTGCCTTGCTCCCGTATCAAACCTTGAAGCTCAGAAGACGTCCAACACCAGTTATCCTAAGGCAGTGGTTCTCATACTTTTTGAAGTTGGGGTGCATTTAAAATCCTACAAATAATTGTAGGCGCATTATATACAAATTTCTGAGAAATATGTTATAATAATTAAGTCAAATATTAAAGAAAAAAAATAAAGCCCAAGTGTGCTTTTATGGTAATTAAACAAAATAAATATGACAAAATTAAATTTATTCTGACATTAAAAAACATTTTTATGTTACTTTGGAGTTATGCTTTTTAGAATTCATAAAAAAGAGGGGTTAAAAAATTAAAAAATGACAAAAAGTTATCTTTTTATATATATAGATACATTCTTTGTAAGATTTAGTAAACTCTGCAGGTCCCAGCACAAATATGTTAAGTTTTTTTCATTCTTGTGTTTATAAGAAACATGATCCTGATGTGTTCTAGCAATGTCTTCAATGTTTGGGCAAATATTTGAAAGGCCAACTCTCATTTCCTCGTCAATACAATGAAGAATTCCTCTCTTTTTACTCTTAATTGTGTTGAGGGTAGAAAACCCTAATTCACATAAATAGGATGTTGAAAATTGTAGTAAAATGTTCGAAGCTTTTTTAGATATTGCCACAAATTTTCTTTTATAGAAATCCAAAAGGCTTCAAGAGACAATTCTTTATGTTTAATTATCAATCCAAAACCCCCACTATACATATCATCTTAACTTTACACCAAAAGATAGAAGAAACTTGCCTCCAGTCTTTCTGGGGAACATGGGGGGTAGTGTAAACAATCCAGCACCACAGCTTAACAGCCTTTTGCAACCTAATCAGGCAAGTGAGGTGAGGGGTTGGGCAGACTGTCAGCTTACAGCCAGTTCCCCACCTCCGTCCCCCAAAAATCTAAACTTCAAAAACCTTGTTGGTTTTTTGGTTCCCAACAGGCACATATTTCTCTGGAATACCATAAGGTGCACCTGGAAGTCTTCTAGGGTGCACCAGTGCGCCCTGGTGCACACTTTGAGAACCACTGTCCTAAGGATTTAGTCGGAAGCACACCCGAGGAGCATCCAAAGGAACCTCAATCCATTGTCCTACGTAGCCATGAAAGAAGCTGAGATCCATCAGACGCCTTTACCACTTTCCTTTCCCTTTATATTAGATTATTTAAAGTCATCCCTGTATTTTTTTTTTCTGTTTAGGGGTTCTATAGGTTATATGAGAATAAGTGGTTCTTATTACCAGTTTGCTCATACTTTTAAGTCTGGAAGTGGCTTGTGGTGGTGCGGTGGATTAAACATCAACCTGAAACACTGAGTTTGTTGGTTTAAAACCCTGGGCTTGTCCAGTCAAGGCACACATAACAAATAATCAATGAACAACCAAATTGAAGCAGCTATGGATTGATACTTCTCGCACTCCCTCCTGCCCCCCCCCCCCCAGCACCCTTCTCCTCTCTTGGTAAAAACTCAATAAATAAAATTGTAAAAAAAGAAAATTGTTGAAGTCTGAGTACAGTCTCATCCTCCCATGGACAACAGGAAGAATGACAGCAAGGGGCTTCTGTCTCCACCATTCCCCCAGGGCATGTCTCCTCCCACTCTCTCTAACAGAGCTGGGCTTCAGAGCGGGGACAAATGTTCTCACGGGCAGGTTAGTGGAAGAGATTCTTCCAATAAAATTTTCCACTACATGTTATCATGGATTAAAATGCCCTTTTATATGTATTGGTCAATGAGTTACTCCTTCATGGGTAACCATGATGAGACCTGAAGGAATGAGATAATTCTCTTATTTTTACTCACATGTTCTTTAACAATTTCTTTTTTAATTTCAAAATTAAAATATCAATATATCCTTGCTATAAATGAGAAAGTACAGACTCCCTTGACCTCACAACCTTTGTATAATACTTTAATGAACCTTACACTTCTGCTTCAGTAGAGCATTCTAGAAAACTTGAGAACCTTGTTTTCAAGACAGGAAGAAGGCCTGGAAGAGGTGAGAGAGCTGTTCCCGCAATTTTGCTCAGTTCTGAGGTTCCTGACTTAAAAAAAAAAAAACAGTGAAATAACAGCCCTCAAGTTTCTCCAGAATATAATCTACTTAGTACAGATTTTTAAAAATTCCTACCTATGGGGTACATTGTGAAAAGTCAGAGCACATGGCAAGGATGCCAGTCTGTGTGAAAATAACCAGCCCAATTTAACCGCAGCTCCCTAGCTGTGATGCTGCTTCTTCCACCACATTGCGAAGTGAGAATGACTATGTTTTGTTCAACGTGTCTCATTACATTGGTTTAAATAAGATTTCTAAACCTGCAAAAAGAAAAAACATTTTAAAATGCCATTTGTTTCCAATAAGACTCTATAAAGACAGTTGGTGAAACCCTTCAGAAACTCAGGTTGGTGGAGACTAGTCATCTCCTTTGCCTTACATGTCTGACAGAAGAGAATGGAGCTTAGTAACACCCATGGCCGGTATTTGTTTTCTGCTTGACGCATCCTCGTAGGCCCCACATCATGTAACAGACAGGTGTGAAGAGACCTGCACTGAGGAATACACATTGCCGGCTTTGAAGAGATAGATCTTAAAGCCTATGAGCTTGCTTCCCTCTGACAACGGTCAAGTACAACTGACTTGGAGCCATTGTCTGAGATGATCTCACACACCTGGACAGGTACAACACAGTCAAGTTTGCAAAAGACTAATCATGCTTTCTGATGGCTATTAACACTGCAGTCATAACCATGTTTGATGCCAAACTAAAGAAAAATACAAATAACAATCTTCAGGCTACCCATTGAATTCAGTTATCAAACACTCTCCTGCTGGAGTATAGTTGTCATTTATTGAACATACACTATCGACAGGCAAGCGCTAAGCCCTTCATGGGTACTTAGTCATCTCTGCAACCCTGTGAGCGATATATTTACTGCTTCCATTTAATGGATGAGAAAATTGAAGTTTAGAAAGATTAAGCAGCTTGGTCCAGGTTACTCTGGAACCTAGCCTTGTCGGATTCCATAGTCTGGTCATAGCCACTGTTTAGGACTTTAGAGAGAACCCTACATCCAGACAAACCTAGGACACAAAGGGAGCTGCCATTGAAGCCAAACAAAGGACAGAGCTGTGAGCTGTGAGCTGTGTGCTGAGTGGGGGAGATGCCCAGAGGAGCAACTCATTACCTGAGTGATGACATTTGGGACCCTGGCATCATATAAAACAGAGGACAGGAGTCACTGTCCTGGGAAAGCCATGATCCTTCCCTTTCCGGTTCAGGGTCAACAAGGAACCTGCCACCTCTGGAGGAGGCAGAAGGGGCCGATTCTGGTTTTGCAATTATAATTCCTTCACTGTCTGCTCAGTGGAGGCAGGTAGTATTTACGGAGCATGTAGCATATTATTATCTTAAGAGAGGCCTTTAAAACCAGGAAGCTTGATGAATGTGAGATCAGCAGCTATTTTTCCAAGGTGGTTATACTACAATTCATTTCATTTGCTGCTGGTTTAACGTGAAACATTGTATAAGAGAGACAGATAAACAATTCATATTTACTGGGCTTCTCTTCCTACTCTTCCCAGTTGTTGCACAAGAAATTTTTTATTGATTAAAGTACACTTACATTATGGTTGAGAAAAAACAAGCCCTGGAATAAATGGCTTTAAGACGTCTGCTTGATGCTCTATGAAGAAGCAGCATTCAGAAGGCGCCACACACCAGGCCCTGACTTTGTAATCTCAGCGAATACTGATGCTTCTCTGGGCTTCAGGTCCCTGCTCCATCAAAGGATGGGGACATGGCCTTCTAACGAAGGCGGGGCCAGGCAAGGTCAGACTGCGTTATGACTGCCCTCACCCCCAGGCGCAATTCCCTCCTTGGGCCTCTTTCTCCACCAGAAAATATTAAAATTATATTTTAGGACTACATTGGTATAAAGACGAATCTATAAATATTATACATTAAAACATTTTTTTTTTCCAAATGAAAAGGTTACTCTGATTTTAAAAGGGATGGAAACATTTTTTTTTTGTGGACCCTGAAAAGTATTATGGGCCCTAGGCCCTGAGCCCGCTGCGGTTCCCAGGGAAGCTGGTCCTGGAGAAAGGGCAAGTCCTCCCTGGAGGTAGGGAAGCAAGTTGGAGGGGCTGGGCCTGAGCAATGTTGCTCTGCAAAAGTAAGGTCCTGGCTGGGAGAAAGGTGGAAGGGAGGACCTGCCACTGGTGGCCAGTTGATGAGACAGAGCCGGGGGAGAGGGGAAGTGTCAGGTGGGAATGATGATTTGGGAGATGTGTGTGAAGGGCGGGATGTAATCCAACCCCCCTGCTATCCCTCCTATTGACTCTAAAATTCTTAGTAAGATCTCCACTGCTCAACCAGGAACACTGAATTTAAAAAACAAAAACAAAACCAGGAGATCATATTCCATGCTGTCTAAACTCTTTTCTGTTCCCACTCTAATATTAGACTTTTCACGACAAGTATTTAAATACTGTTCCACAGTGCCAAAAGCTGCTTCCTGTCCCAGAGGAAACTCACTCATGTAGGAACTAAGAAAGGACTTTGAGGAACCTGATCGCTTGCAAAGATACATTATTGTCCAATGCTGCAGAGGTTTGGAGGCAGCCCCTCCCATGAGCAGGCCACGTGCCCGCTGGCCACATACGGCACTCGCCCAAAGAGTTGTGTGTTCAAGTCTTGGATGGCTGCATTCCACACCCAATACCTTTGTACATTTCTGTTCTATGGACATGATTGAGTTCTGAGAACTCAAAATGAAAATCTAAAATGCTACATTGTCTCTGAGGAGCAGGGAGTTCTTTATAGTTCAATGATCATAAACCCTGCACTTATGACTGTTGGGTATTAATGACCCCAGCCAGAAGTCCTGTTTCAGCATCGTCACCATTTGCTCCCCAGAGTTTAGGACTCGTTTGAGTATTTTATTCATTTCCCCTACCAATACATACCAATTCCCTGCTTCAACAACATATACACTAGAAAGCATTCATCTCTTTTACCTACTGGAATTATCCAAATACCACTTGGCATTGTGTCTCATTAAGGAGAATAGAAACATGGGTAATGCAGCTTCAATGTGCTTACAAAATAACCTGGTGATTAAACTAGCCAATCTTTATTCTGGAGCTGGTGCTGTCCAATACAATCGCTGCAAGCCACATGTGACTATTTGACATTATGTGAATTAAAATCAATTAAAATAAAATAAAAAAATTTTAAAAGCAGTTTCTGGCCCTGGCTCAGTGGATAAAGCATTGGTCCAGTGCGCAGAAGTCCCAGGTTCAATCCCCGATCAGGGCACACATGAGAAGTGACCATCTGCTTCTCTTCCATTCCCTCTCTCCCTTATCTCTCTCTTCCTCTCCTGCAGCCAGTGGCTTCATTGGTTCAAGCGTTGACTGGGCACTAGGGATAGTTTGAGTGGTCCAAGTGTTAGCCTTAGGCACTAAGGATAGCTCGGTTGATTTGAGCATTTGCCCTAGACAGGGATTACCAGGTGGATCCTGGTTGAGGTGCATGCGGGAATCTATTTCTCTGTCTCCCCTCCTCTCACTTAAACAAACAAACAAACATACAAATAAAACAAACAAACCAGTTTCTCAGTCACACTAGCCATATTTCAACTGATCCATAGCCACATGTGGCTGGTGGTCCCTTATTTGAAAGCACAGATACAGAAGAGGTCCATCGTCACACACAGTTCTACTGGAAAGTGTTGCCTGAGGCTCTGACACTTGCATAGGCAAAGACTTACACTCTTTCACCACTTACGTCCCTTATGCCTGACATAGGCTCTGCCTGACATGTAGTAAAAGCTAATAAATACTTAAGGAGCTAAGATTCTTTATCTCTAATCAAGGGAACAAAATGTGATTCCAAGAAATATTGAATTAGACAAGGAAAAAGTAAAAAATACAAAGAAAACCCAGCTAAAACTGGGAAAGTTGTTCCCATAAACAAAACCTAAAATTCTAGTGTTACCACAGAAAAACAAAACAAAACACAACTATTCCTAGATCTCTCTCTTCTGAGAGCAAAAAATGAATGAGACTTGTCACTCAAAATTTACATCATGAGCCATTCACAATATTAATAAAGTTCCCAAGCCAATATAATAATTACACAATAGCAATAGTAATAGCAATAATAATCATGATGATGGTGACGATTATAATATGCAATATAGAGCATTTTACATTTTCATAACCCTTTCATATCTTGTCTCATGTGACTCTCACAAAAATGTTGTGAGGTTGGAATTCTTATACCCATTGTATTGGTGGGGAAAAAGGGGATTGGAGGAGAGTCAAGACTTGCCTAGAATGACCCAGCTGGTAAATCAGGGGAAAAGATATGTGATGTGCACTCAGATTTTCCTACCTCAGATCTTTCTGCTCTTTCCCAGTTGCTCTATTTTGTCCAGAAATTATCCACTGGGCTATTCCTATTTTCTGTCTATGCCATTAAATGAATTGAGATCCCTTAACAAAAGCAGACCTATGCTTCCAGTGCCCCAGAAGGCCAACTAATCGATTGTCTTCCTTAATAATAATTTTTAGCTTCTGCAATATTGAAGGGCTAATCTTTGGTAACCATAGACTTCAGAAAACATTATTAATTTATCACCAAAGAAACCGTTTGTCCTGTGAATTGTCAATCTCAAGCAGTGGTTCTGAAGCACAGGCATGATATACTGAGCCTGGGCTATGCAGCAGCTTTGCATTTTGAATTCTTTATTTATAGAACAAGTCAAATTAATAACTCAAAAA
The DNA here is from genome assembly GCF_036850995.1 of Saccopteryx leptura. Lineage (NCBI taxonomy): Eukaryota > Metazoa > Chordata > Mammalia > Chiroptera > Emballonuridae > Saccopteryx > Saccopteryx leptura. Next base: position 62,436,407 of record NC_089511.1, on the reverse strand, counting down.
TGTTGTTTCAGGCAAAGTAATGGACACACAATAAAACTATTCATTTCCTAAAAGGTCACTCCAGGAGATGCATACATTGTTTAAAAGCCTACCAACAATGCTATTATTCCTTCCAAAACTGAAAATGTATAATAAGCAGTTAGAGCACATATCTGCCCCCGAGACCCCAGGCTAATTTAAAGCACAATCACAAGGCAATCAATCATACTCCAAAATTACTTCATTTTCCAAACTGTTTACACTTTTTAAGTTACAAATCCACTTTCTGCTATTTCAACTCACGATTTACAACTACAGATTTAGACCACTTGGCAAGCAGCCAAGCGCTAGTCATGAGGGAACTAATGATATGAACAGATCAGTGTTTTATAAAGGAGAAAAGCGCATGTAAATTTCCAGTGTGTCTGCAAGTAATCAAGGCACTGCTGACTATAAATGAGACCGTCTCAGATTTATTTTAGGAGAAATATCTTAAAGCTGCACTTTCTATCCAGGCCAAAAAAAGCCTTTAGGAGGAACTCGGAGATTACTCAAATTATTGTAAATAAACAGTTATGTGAACAATATGGAAAGAATAGTGAAATAAGCGATTTATTTCAATAAGCGAATTATTTCAACATTCCTGTCCCACATGCCCTTATCGTGATTTCTGGAATGCTAGAGTTAATGGAAAGGGAGAACAAAAATCTCTCTCTCTCTTTCTGCTTTAAAATTGCTGTTGTTAACTGTAGCAGCAAATCATGTTTGTTTTAGCAGCCAAAAATGCTCTGAATAAAAAGGAAAACCCTGGGGGATACTGTTTTAAATTAAATATGATCTTTATTGTTTCATTACCACGACACAGCCAAATAGTCACTTTGTATTATTTGTACAAATAATGGAGGATGCTCGCTTGCTTGCGGAAATAATTACTTTAGTCTATCATATCCTGCTCGTCATCACACCCCACCCTCCCTCTGCTGTCACTAAGCATGTGCATTAGCTTGAGAGGCTAAATTCAGCCAAAGTTTCCTGTGTTCTCCATGTTAAAGAGTAAAGCCAAGTAAGCATATTCAGATGGGAGGGTGCCTTGGAGAAGCTCAAAATACTCACAGTATATACATCGCGAAAGTCCATTCACCGTGATTGATATTTTAGTTAGAGAATCATTACATGACTCAACTCAATTTTATAATTGGATAAGGCCAGATACAATAAACCAGCACTGCACTGTTAAAGCATCTTACATCTTAAATCTATCTGTAATCATAAATCAACCCAATTATTTAAAATACTGTCATGAGGTAGAAAAAAGAAATTAAAATAAACTAGCTGCCTGAATATCTCGTATTATTTTCTAAGGACCAAAGCTTTTTATTGGCTTTAAAGCCCAGTCCTACTATGGCTGGTAAACCGTATGTACCCTTTAGATAAACGTGTACACACAGAAAATCAATAATGAAGATTAAAAGCTTCCCCCCTCCCCTTTTTTACACCAGCATCTGGTGTGTGTGTGTGTATGCATGCATGCACACCTCTGTGTTCATTTAACTGTACTCAAAATAATGATCTTCAGGAACCTGGAGTAACACACATAGGCTCATTTTATTAAAACTTCAATTTATCCTTGTTCTTGTCACACTCAAAAAGCCACTAAGATTGGAATGAATATTTCCAGTTCTGAGTAATTTCATAATAAATTCCCTGAAGCCTCTGATATTACCACTATGACATCATCAGGAAAAATGCTTATTGGCTGCACCAGCCTTTCAGGTTAACCCTTTCAAAGATGTCCCAACCTATAGCTGGTTAGTTCTATAATGTTGGTCCCCTATATTCACCTGAGAGAGCAGAGAGAAGGGGGAAGAACACACACACACACACACACACACACACACACACACACACACCATGGGCTAGAAACAAAGGCAGGAGGTAGGTCTTTTCCATTGGAAGGCTTGGTGTAAATACAGCCCCCAAAGGGGTATTATGAGAGGTTTTGGCAGGTAAAAAGGGGAATGGTTGGGGGTTCTCTTAGAGTTGGGTTGAATTTTCTAATTATAGTGTGGGCACTGTAGATAGAATTCTGGGTATAGAAACACATTCTATGCACCAAATACAAGTCTTCTCAAGATCAACTGTATCTAAATTTGGCCAACTTCTCTTGAAAATTAATAACATTTTTCATTTTACATAGACTTCAGCAATGCCAAGCATTAAGGAATTTCTTAATATACATGATAATTCTAATTCTTTTTTTTTTTTTAAGTGAGAGGAAGGGAGATAGACAGACTTCCGCATCTGCCTGACCAGGATGCACCCACCAACCCCCATCTGGGGCCAATGCGTGAATCAACCAAGCTATCCTTAGTGCCTGAGGCCAAAGCTCGGATCAACTGAGCTATCCTCAGTACCCCGGGCTGACGCTCGAACCAACTGAGCCACTGGCTGCGAGAGGAGGAGAGAGAGAGGGGAAGAGAAGCAGATGGTTGCTTCTCATGTGTGCCCTGACTGGGGATCAAAACTAGGACATCCACATGCCTGGCTGACTCTCTATCCACTGAGCCAACCTGCCAGGGCTGACAATTCTAATTCTACTAAAAATGTTCTTTACAATTTAACTTGGAAAAAGTCTCAGATTTCTGCTCTGACCTTCAATCTCATAAGTCTCACTTCTAAACTTTTAGCTAAGGAAAGACCAAGATATGAACAATGATATAACTTTAAGGATGTTCTTAAGAGCATTGTTTATCATAGCCCAAAGGAAATCAGCAGGATAAATGATGGCGCTTCTGTATAATAGAATATGGTAGAGTCCATTACTAAAAATGATTCTGGATGAGTATCTGTTGTACATAAAAGAGAACATTAGTTTTAAAAAATCTGATATAAAACTTAAGATATTGTATAAATTAAAAAAACTCACATATAAGAAGACAAACAAAACAGGAACAATTAAGACGGTAAATCCCCAAACTAGCATGATGTATTATGAATAATTTAAATGTTTTCTTTTTATTTCTTTGTATTGACTTAACATGATAAGCATGCATAACTAGTATTGAGAAAATAAGCATAATTAAAAGATATGAAGAAAAAAATATGACTCCACGTAAATTCTCCAGTGTTAGATGGTCCAAATATTTAATCAGACCTTTCCATAATCATCTACCCAACTTTCATGTTTTTGTAACTCTAGTACATCCCTTCAACAAACCTAGTATAGGATGACAGACAATTCAATAAACATATTTAGTTAACAATAGTGATAAAATAGCAGCACCAAACTAAGGGGAAAAATAGGACTTAAGTTTATATAGTATTGATAGCTTTTTAAAAAAAAATTGCTGCTAGTATCTTCATGCAACATATTTTTTAACATCTTGCATTAGTGTGGTACATTTGTTAATGACTGATAAACCATAAGAATCACACCCAGAGTTTACATTAAGGCAGTGGTCCCCAACCTTTTTTGGGCCACGGACCGGTTTAATGTCAGAAAATATTTTCACGGATCGGCCTTTAGGGTGGGACGGATAAATGTATCACGTGACCGAGACAAGCATCAAGAGTGAGTTTTAGACAGATGTAACAGAGGGAACCTGGTCATTTTTTAAAAATAAAACATTGCTCAGACTTAAATATAAATAAAATGGAAATAATGTAAGTTATTTATTCTTTCTCTGCGGACCGGTACCAGTCCACGGCCCGGGGGTTGGGGACCACTGCATTAGGGTTCACTGTCTGTGTTGTACAGTTCTGGGCTTTGCCAAATGCATAATGTCATGTATCCACCAGGAGAATGTGTCATATGGAATACTTTCATTGGCTATCTCATTTTAATTGAGATTAGAAAATTTCCTTTTATTTATTTATTTATTTATTTTTTATTATTATTATTAAATTTAATGCAGTGACATTGATAAATCAGGGTACATATATTGAGAGAAAACATCTCCAGATTAGTTTGACTTTTGATTATGCTGCATACCCTCACCCAAAGTCAAGTAGTCTTCTGTCACCTTCTGGTTTTCTTTGTGCCCCTCCCCTCCCCCCACCCCCTCTCTCTCCTTCCTAGCCCCATCCCCCCCACCCCACCCACCCCCCGTTACCATCACATTCTTGTCCATGTCTCTGGGTCTCATTTTTATGTCCCATCTATGTATGGAATCATATAGTTCTTAGTTTTTTCTGATTTACTTATTTCACTCCGAATAATGTTATCAAGGCCCATCCATGTTATTGTAAATGATCTGATGTCATCATTTCTTATGGCTGAGTAGTATTCCATAGTATATATGTACCAAAGCTTTTTAATCCACTCGTCCTCTGATGGACACTTGGGCTGTTTCCAGATCTTTGCTAATGTTGCCACAAACGGGGTGCATTTCTCCTTTTGGAGTTCTATGGTGTTCTTGGGGTATATTCCTTTTTTTTTTTTTTTTTCAAAAAAAGTAGGAGGGTAACCGTGTCTGGAAAGCCTGAGGTTTATGTCAGCGCTGGAAGTCTACGATTCTAAATTCTGACCTGGATTTTCTGTGGTCTGGCCAGTACCAGTCCTGCAGTGTTCTCAGGTTACTTGCTCCTCTTTTTTTTTTTTTTTTTTTTTAATTTATTATTATTTTTTTCTGGAGCTGGAAACGGGGAGAGACAGTCAGACAGACTCCCGCATGCGCCCGACCGGGATCCACCGGCACGCCCACCAGGGGCGAAGCTCTGCCCCTCCGGGGCGTCGCTCCGCCTCGACCTAGCGCCTGGGGCAGAGGCCAAGGAGCCATCCCCAGCGCCTGGGCCATCTCCGCTCCAATGGAGCCCTGGCTGCGGGAGGGGAAGAGAGAGACAGAGAGGAAGGAGGGGGGGTGGAGAAGCAAACGGGCGCTTCTCCTATGTGCCCTGGCCGGGAATCGAACCCGGGTCCCCCGCACGCCAGGCCGACGCTCAACCTCTGAGCCAACCGGCCAGGGCCATGGGGTATATTCCTTTTAAAAACACATTCTGACTTCACATTATTAGAATAGATATAAACATAACAACTCTCAGTACAGTCCAAGGTACAAAGACAGCTAGAGCTAGATAGTCTCAGCAAAATTAAACAACCTTTTTTTTCTTTTTCTTTTTGGTGCTAGTGTGAAGGGTGGTTGTAAAGAGGGATAAAACTTTGGGATCAGCTAGTCCTCCTCTATGAAACATGAGGAAGAGGTGGAGGAGGAAGACCCACTTAAATTTCCTTCTTCTCCAGCTTTAAATTCAGAATTACTGTTCAATTACAAGACAGAATGTCAAGATATAATAAACTGAACTGAAAAAGGGAAAAGAAAACATGCTCTTTTTTTTTTCTACAAATGAGGTTCAGAGTTTTTGCCCATTAAAGTAAACCCAATATGCTTCTCTCAAAAATTCTAGCCAAAAGGCAGGATGCCAAACACACTTAACAGATAAATCACTGTTCCAAGGTCTCTCTTTTACTCTTCTCTCCATTTTTTCTTCTTACTTTTGCTGCTCAAACACACACACACACACACACACACACACACACACACACACACACACACTTTCAAAAAAGCCAAATACCCATCCCCCTCTTCATCTACTTACAAAAAATAAACCAAAGGAAATAATTACTTTGTTGAATAATGCATTGTTTAGGGGAAAAGTCACATTAAAATAAGTTCTACCTTCTTCATGAGAGATTAGCATTTTATATCTTGAGATCAAGCCATTGTCCTGCACACTATGTATAACTTACTGTAGTTAATTTATCACTCAGGTCATTGTAAACTAGGAGGGAGTTTGTAAACAAAAATGAATCACAGGTTTCATTTTTGTATCCTTTTCAAACTGGAAGACCTAAGAGTTTCCTGTTCCAACATACAAAATAGTATTGCTTCTATCAACCTCCTCAGCTCTCTTGCCAGCAGTTTCCATTTAATTAAACTGACAGCAAAACAGGGCCTTTTCCTAATGGGATCCAGACCATTTTTCCTTCAATGTAAATTCTCAGGCATGAAATTACATCTGAAACAGACACAATAATCCTCCTATATCTCCAACATACACTTCATCCATGATAACAATTCCTTTGTCTATAGTACAGTATGTTTTAAATTTTAGTCAACCTTGTTTTAACTAGAATGCTCAAGCATTGTGCAATTTGAATTTACCTTAGCATTCCTACAATGCTCTGGTTATATCTAGCCATAGATTATGGTTAAAGGTCAGATGCCAAAGGCTAAAGTCCACAGCAGGGAGGAACATTTATAAAATGAATGAATTATGTTTCTGGTTGCACCCTTTTTCTCAAAGTCAATTTATTTAAGTAACAGCTTTTCATCAGTTGTTGACTGTATATAAATAAAAGCTATCAGAGATTTATAAATATATCTGAGTTTCATATTATAAGTTAGGGTTTCAAGTATTACAATATAGCTAATCAAAGCAGAATATATTGACTAAGTGTAGCTTAGAAATCTGATCATATTAATACAATTAGTGGACCAGTTAACTACTTTTCTCTACTTTGATGGTAGTCACTTTTCTGGTGATGGCAACCTATAATATATGCTTAAAACTTGAGTCCAGTTCATTAAGTGTAATTATGAAAAAAAAAAAACTTCTTATTGGATGCATTGGTTGAAGAGAAGAAGTCCTGTCAGGTGATTTAGCATGGAAATCAAAAACTTTAGGGCAAAAGAAACAAATCCAAATAATCAAGGCTATTTCTAAACAAAATTAAAGCATTTAGTAAATTGATGGGGAAAATGTCAATATTTTACAATTGCGATACAATAGAACATGTTGATTCTCATGTGAAAACTGGTTGAGTTAAGTGTCATTAAGACACTAAGCTTATTTTACACTCAGGGCAAGCCTAGAGATCAGCAATGCAGGTTGTATGAGTATATTAATAATTTGAAAAATGCTAAGTCCTACAGTCAAGGAAGGCTGATTGATAAGCTCAATTTAGTTCTCTTCAACACCTTGATGAAATTGCAGGTCCCATGGTTGTCCAGCTACCCAGGAAAGACTAAGCCCTGGCAGGGTAACTCAGCCGGTCAGAGCATTGTCCCCATAAAGCCAAGGTTGTGGGTTCCAACCCTAGTCTGGGCACATCTAAGAATCAACCAATGAATGTATAAATAAGTAGAATGACAAATTAATGTTCTTCTCTCTGTCTCAATTTCTTCCCCCTTCCTTTCCTTTCTCTCTCTAAAATCAATCAAAAAAATTTTTTTTAAAGAAAAGATCAATTTTAATAAAGGAAGAAAGTTTTGTTGCAGATTATTGTCCTGACCCTTCCCTACCACCCTCCAAAAAAGAAATAATGGTTTGCAAGCAGACCATATTTTAGGTTCGATTTTAGCTCCATATTCAAAGGGCTCCTGTCTTATTTGGCCATCCCATGAAACTGGCAACTTTTGATAGTGAATCAAAAAAGAACCCTATGAGCTTAATAAAACAAAGAAACTGCTAGAAAATAAGCATTTTATGACTTGCTGAAAATCAAGTCTTCCAATATAAAAAATAATGCCATTGTTCTTTTGGAAAATACAAAGCAAAGCACTTTATTTTGGGGGGAGAGGAGTTGCAGAGGAGTGAAGGAACAGTCTTCAGCATATCCTGACAGTCTCTTTGAAAATGAAACATTTCATTTATACAGCAGAAGACAGTTGTGGCAAGATTAGAAATCATTTCAAATCTCCTAGGCAATCAAAATACAGTCTTTTCATGTGGATGGAAGGACTCTTGTTTTACAGAAAATGCCAAATAAACAATTCTATGGGCAGAAATGTGAGAGCAATTTATTATTGTTCTATTCACTTTGGTAAAAATTTTAGAAACCACATGAAGCCTATAAATAGAAGCTTTTCTTTGTCTTTGGGATGTAGAAAGCAGTTTCTCTTAGGTCCAAGGCGAAGAGGCAGAAAATTATTGCTCTTTCACACCAAGGAGTAACACCAATACAGACAATGCCTAAAAGATGGATTCTTTAAAAACACTGTATATAGGAAGAACTACAAACTTGTCCACATTTTTTGAAAAATCAAAGGCATCATGTTATAAATGAACTATATGTGGGGTTTTCTTTTTTACTCTAGACAATGGCAGCCTAATGACTTATGACAATACTTATATTAGCTGACCAAAAAGAGAACAGAACTGCACCGGCAACAGTCCTTAGGAACAGGATACCTTGGAAGAGTTCACTTTAGACTTTGGAAAAAAAAATGCAGACTCTGTAGTGATTGTTATAGGGTTGAGAGGACCTAAGGAACAGTGAGCCAAATTTGGATCCATAACAGTTAAGTTTGGAAATAGTGTGCTTAGCCAGGAAGCAGACACTATGCAAAATGATTACTTTTGGATTAGTGTTTTATAAACTGAGGTTTGTAGCCCATTAGTAGGATTACAAAACCTATTAGGTGGGTTACAATCAACATTTTAAAAAGGTGAAATAGAATATAGAAGAAAAGTCCTAGAGTGCATCATTCGTAGTGGGGGCAAGTGCTGTTAGGTCAAACCACTAGTTCGAATAAATATATTTATACATTTATATATGTATCTTTACACACCCACTCATATATATACATATGTAATATGAATATTTGTGTGTGTATATTAGCTCACCATGTTACACTTTCTATTATTATTATTATTATTATTATTTTGTATTTTTCTGAAGTGAGAAGCAGGGAGGCAGAAAGATAGACTCCATCATGTGCCTAACTGGGTAGGATCCACCTAGCAAGCCCACCAGGGGGCGATGCTCTGCCCATCTGAGCTGTTGCTCTATTGCAACCGGAGCCATTCTAGCACCTGAGGAGGAGGCCATGAAGCCATGCTCAGCGCCTGGGCCAACTTTGCTCCAATGGAGCCTTGGCTGCAGGAGGGGAAGAAAGAGATAGAGAAAGGAGAGGGGGAAGGGTGGAGAAGTAGATGAGCATTTCTCCTGTGTGTCCTGGCCGGGAATCGAACTGGCAACTTCCATGCACTGGGCCGACACTCTACCACTGAGCCAACCGGCCAGGGCTATTATTATTATTATTATTATTATTATTGATTATTAGGTATATTTGTATACCTAAAAATTCTTACCTGAATAATTTTCATGGAATGGGCCATCGCCAATACTACCATGCAATAAGCAAATTAATATTTTCAACAATCTTTCTAAAAAGCTAAAGTCTAATGGAGCCTAAGCATAATAGGCCCTTATGTATTTACTGAACAAATGAATGAATAAATAAATATAAGAAGGTATAAACAGATGGTTATCTACATGAATACAAGCATATCCAAACCAGAAGAGTACATGCACTACTCCACAAGCCTGGGAAGCTCCCCTTTATTACTTGGAGCTATACTTCCAACACTTTGTGAAAATAAAATACCAACATCATTTGTCTGTTGTAAATGGCACAGATATTAACAGAGACATTAACATTCTCGGGCCAGAAAGGTATCTGAGGAGGCTGTTTCTACATTCAAGTGATATCCAGTGAGCTTCCCAGGGAAAAGGGCCAGAACTGGGCTATTTACAATCAATTCTAAAATGTACTTCCCTCCCTACCTCCTCTACTTTTTAATTTTCTGAACACTGTATGTACCTACAAATTATGTCTATATTTGGAATGAAATTGTTTCTTGTTCTCCAAAAGCTGTTGAAAATCAATGATGCATCTTTACAACCAGTGGCATCTTAGGATCAAGAAAATACAGTAAATTGGAATTAAACTGTTAACAGTGGTAGCCTCTGGGTAGTGGGACTATGAGTGGTATTTTTTTTTTTCTTTTTTGCATGTCTTTATTTTCTGTAATAAAAAAGATAATTATATTCGTAATGGGAAAAACATTTTAGAAGGATGATTTAGAATTAGATTATATTTTTATCTAGAAAAATCCCACTGGTGAAAAATGAAAGTAGTGTTTAAATTTTGCCATTTCAATGTTTCCCAGAGAATATACATAGTTTTCATTCAGCCAAAGCATTTTCTTTCATAGACGGTGAAGAATAACCCATAGCCTCAAATCTAATTTCAACATCAATGACTGAAAGTTGCCTTTCTGTTACACTCCTCAAATAAACCCATATGTTAACATTTTAATGGGCAATGTTCTTCTAACATTCTTTTATTTACTAAAGTAGTTAATAGAAGTTGTAAAACTGGAGCCCCCAGGGACTAAAAAAAAAGCCATTTTTGTTTTAAATTTTAAAAAATGCAATCCATTAACATTTTTCTTTCTCTGAACTGTCCTATGTGCCCCAAAGCTGTATAGATAGGGATGCATCCTGACTACCCTGTAGCTATAATGTACTAAATACTAACTCATTTATCAGACAAAACAGTTTTACTGTCCTTACTTAATTTTCAGGGGAAGGTGAGATTATTATTATATCTCACTCTATGGGTTCATAAACTGATTTTAAAAATAATTGTCTATTCTGCTTCAATATAATGTTAAAATCAATAAATATTTTAAACCCTCCTTCCTACAACACATAACATGGAGAATATTTGCTATGATATTTAAAGAAGGATGTTCAAAGGAGGTGTAAGTTTGAAGTATATAACTCGGAATATACAATGTTCTTTCAATAAAGGCCGGGCAAGGGTCATAAAACTATAAAAAAAAAATACTCTGCCCCTTTGGACTATAACAGCTAATCATTAGCCATTCATTCGTAATGTTTACCTTTCAGTGTGTTATTTTCATGTCTTTCTTCATGGGGACTAACCATTAATATCCCCTTAAGACTAACAAAAGTACACCCAATGCCTGCTGGCAAATGATTTCTGGCCCCAAAGCATTTGCTGGTAGAAAAAGTTAAAGTATACCTAGGCTTATATTTCTATTATTGTTGGGCATTAGCAGTGCATAAATTCTTCCCAAGAACTTCACTCTAACTGGCTTCACATAGGATGGTGAAGAGGCATCCCAATATCACACAGATGATTTTCATGCTTGTGAATCAAACTTAGTAAAGTACAAAAAATTTAAAGTGTAAAATAAATATGTGTTGTTTTTTTTTTTTACCAAATGGACATATTTGAAGTTTATTTTCTATTCAACCTCTTCTTCTCTCACCCGCCCCCCCAAAAAGACTACCCCAAAGCATCATTAACTCCAAAATTTATATCCTTCTGTATTTTAAAAAGGGAACTTATTTGCATTTAAACATGGCTATGTAAACAAGGTGTTTGACTGGGGAAGATTTTTCTTAGAGTATTCAAGAGCTGGAATGAAGCTATTTAAGGAATGGAGTATTCAATTCCTTAGGCCAGATGCTAGTATAAATATGAAACTATGTTCACACTGCAGATGAAACTATTTTTAGTCGGTGAATTTTGAAGAGCACTGTTCAGTTAAGCATTGTAGGGTGGGCTTTCATGAAGCTACAAACAGAATCTTGAAAGATTCTTGCCCATGTTCACATAATGACCAGGAATGTAGAGAACTGGTACACACCTCTATGGTTTCACTAGGTTAAATACCAAAAGATTTGTTTGCAGGTTAGTAAATGGATACTGTGCAGCCCCTGTCTTCAGTGCTCCTCTCCCTCCATCCCTGGATCCTCCCTCGGGAGATCCAAGACCTTCCCACCACCTCCAGTCCAGGTAGCTTGGGGTAACTTCTGGTCACACCAGGAGTCTCTGATTGCTGCTCCAGCCCTGAGGTGTGTGTCTATTCTGACTGATGCCTGTATATTCTCTACAGTTGTTAATGTGCTGATTTTCACTCTTGACTCTGATTATCCAGTAAGTTGACCTCTGTATCGAGAAAGATACAAATCTAAAAGGGATCTGAAGACCACAAAGACGTGCAAAAATAAAATCCTTCTGGGGCAGATCCTGGCAATGTCTTGCACACCAGGCACATCTGTCCCTTAGGTAGCTCCGCTAACTAACTGCTGCTAACGACATCAATGCAGGTGTGTTGACTGCACAGGTCACTTCTTTTCCAGTGCCTTACACATCCTAGATAGTTATAGTAAATGCATACAGAAAGAGCTCAGGAAATGCCATAGTCAAAGATGATCAAAGTCTCCTGATTCACCAAGACAGAGGCACAGAAATCAAGAGTGCAGCTAAGAGGCAGCAAGCAACTCTGCTTTGTTTGTTTGTTTGTTTGCTTGTTTTTAGAGGTAGGCAGAGAGACATGGAGACATAAGGACATGAACATCAATCTGTTTCTGTACATGCCCTGACCAGTGATCAACCAGCAACCCCTGCGCTTCAGGACATTGCTCCAACCAACTGGCCAGGTCTTTATTGACTGATTGATTGATTTTTTTAGAGAGACAGAAAGAGAAAGGGAGAGAAAGGGAAGGGGGAAGGGAAGCATTTATTTGTTGTTCTACTTAGTGGTGCACTCATTGGTTGCTTCCCGTGTGTGCCCTGATCGGGGATCAAACCTGCCACCTTGTTGTTTCAGGGTGATGCTCTAACTCAGTGGTCCCCAACCTTTCTTGGGCCACGGACCGGTTTAATGTCAGAAAATATTTTCACGGACTGGCCTTTAGGGTGTGACAGATAAATGTATCACGTGACTGAGACAAGCGTCAAGAGTGAGTCTTAGATGAATATAACAGAAGGAATCCGGTCATTTTTAAAAAATAAAACATTGTTCAGACTTAAATATAAATAAAACGGAAATAATGTAAGTTATTTATCCTTTTTCTGCGGACCGGTACCAAATGGCCCACGGACCGGTACTGGTCCACGGCCCAGGGGTTGAGGACCACTGCTCTAACTGACTGAGCTAATAGGCCAGGGTCAAGCAACAAGCAATTCTCAACACCCACAAACACCTGGCATGTATCATTTTTGTGGAACTTCCAGTGGAACTAACAGGCAATTCTTTATTGTCTTACTCCTATAAATATAAGATGCTGTACTGGGCTGGTCCCGCTGGGGAGTGACACTGGCCTCTAGATCAGCAGGTCAGGCTGTATCTCCAACTAAGACACCGCTGTGATGTCACCAGGCTGTGGTTCTGGGCTCAGTCTAGTTCTTGTTGTTTTACTAACAGGCCACCCTTCCTGCAGTTTGAGCAAGCCTGGAGGCAGGTGTGGGTAGGTGCCCATTTCTGTGTCTTTGCCATTAGCAGACCAGCAAGTAACAGGGTAGGGAAACAAATTGTAGAGCTCAAATGATGAATGCTTGACTTAGAATCTGAAATCAGAGAAAAACTAGCTGAACTCTAGATAAGGAGCTGAAACGCCCTGGACCTTTCCCTTGTTGTCTTTTTCCGCTTAACCAAAACTCATTCAAAGGAAAGGGACCAGAAATGAGAGAACAAAAAGAGGGACATGAGGTAATATTGTATTGTTTTTTAAGTATGTATTCTGCTTGTTAAAAGATTCATACATTATTCAAGCCAAGGGCCTCACTCCTCTAGACTGTCCATTTGCTCCCACTGGCCTTAATGGAAAAGAACTGCACATTTTTGATAAAACACTGGCTGTTATCTCCCCCTTACAGCGCCAATAAAAATATCTAACTGTGGTGCCGAGAATACAGCTCCAAATATTTCTCAAGGTTCTACTAGCATTTGAAACCACTATAACTTCTCTTGCGGTTTATTACAATATCATTGAATCTCTGCTATGTATTTATAACATTGTAAGTCCTAATTACCAATCATTTATTCTAAGACCATAAATGCTTTTTGGTGACTTAAATGGATAACTAATACTATTGGTAGGTGGATTAAAGAACTGCTTGGATAGCAAATTTTATTCTACTCCAAACTTTAGGAGTTCATTGGTTAAATATTTGATGCTACAATTCTTTAAATGATTCATTTCCTTTTAGTAGTATTTGTGTTCAGAACTGTAGTGTTTCTAGCCAATGGCGCAATGCTCTGCTAAATTATCTTTTTCTTTCAAAGATAAGAGTCCAGCACAGCCAAATTGAGGACAGTGTTCAGTACCTTGATGGTATTAGATTGCTGGCAAACACATCCAGACAAATTTCTCAAACCGCATGCAATGTTCTGAGTACCTTTGTGCTTGTGAAGTCATCAACAAGCACCCTAACTTAAATGATTGGAGAGTAGTATGAATGATGAGCTTGTTTTTAGTGCTGCATCAGCTTTTATCAATTCTGCAACACAACACAGATGTAAGTCTTCACTTTTGTTTTTTGTGTGCTGTTAAAACACACTCCCTTTGAAGTCAGTGTCTTTTCCTTTTTACTAGTATGAGCCCAATGCTTAGACGAGGAACTTGCTCTTATTGAGACAATCTGAAGGATTCAATCTCAGCAAATCACCTTAGTGAGGCAAATTTCTAAAGAAACTAGTTTTACCCAGGGCTCAATTTTGCAAGGTTATGCCATCATGGGGACCATTTGGTAATAATAACAATTACCCTTTTCCTCATCTGATTGGGATCCATGTTCATTCAGGCGCTGGGTAGTAACTATTCAAGAGTCCAGGTATCTCTAAGGTAGTGTTTTTCAACCAGTGTGCCACAGCACACTAGTATGCCGTGAGACATGGTCAGGTTTGCTGTGGGGAAATTAAACATGGGTCCCCAAACTATGGCCCGTGTGCCAGATACGGCCCACAGAGGCTATTTATCAGGCCCACGGCAAGCCGCCTCCATCCAAACATAAACATTCCCCTCACAATCCCTCCAGCTATCAGTGACAGGAAGAGTGGAGGCACAGGGAATGCTCACTGACCAATCACCTTCTAGGATTTATCCCGACCACTAGCGATGAACCAATAGTAGACCGCCTCTCATACACACCCAGGAAGGTCCCGCTCGGGCTGCCGCGCACTTGTCATTGTGTAGCCACTGTGAGTAGTTGAAGCTGCTACTCCTCCCCGTGGTCCCAATTTCTAATCCTGGTCAGGACTGGAGGTAAATGTTGCCACCACTAGATGAAGCCTCAGCCTCAACTGGTTATGTCTATCCTGATGATGGTGTATATAGATGTTTGACCTTTTTCTTTTTAAAAGAGGCCCCGCAGAGGGTGATATACAATGCATCACAATGTTATCTATATTGTATATGGCCTCCTGAAGGGTCATCTTCTTAAAGAGCTAAATCTCTATATACACCATCAAAACAGACAGAACCAAGGCCCCTGCACCCAGTTGACCATGGGATTTGAACCCACAACCTCAGGGAGAACTCTAGTATTTATCAGAATCCTTACCTAGAAAGCAAACTTCTCAATCTGACAGCAGAGATGCTCTGAGGACTTATGATGTTACACAAGTACCCAACATTTTCTAAAATTGATTTTGTCCAGTCTCTATATAGAGAGAGTATTTGCCAAATTGATTTGAACCCACAACCTTGATGAAAGCTCCAGTATCTATTAGTGGGACTGTATATATGAGGGGATACATGGGACTGTATATATGAGGGGTTACATGGGACTGTATATATGAGGTTATATGGTATTGTATATGAGGGGATGTTACGTGGGACTGTATATGAGGGGATGTTACGTGGGACTGTATTTATAAGGGGATGTTACGTGGGACTGTATATATGAGGGATGTTACATAGGACTGTATATATGAGGGATGTTACATGGGACTGTATATATGAGGGGGTTATCCTTTTTTATTTAATTTTTTTAAATAAATGTAATTTATTTAAACTTTAAATAAATTCTAACAGAGTGTCATTTTGTGTCATTTTGGTAGGTGGTGTGCCCCAGGATTTTGTAAATGTAAAAAATGTGCTGCGGCTCAAAAAAGGTTGAAAATCACTGCTCTAAGGTAAGGGTCATGTTTAAGTAGGTATCCTACTGCCCCTACAGCATCTACTGGTTTTCAATTAACACTGTAACAGACACATAAAAAGGGCAGGTGCATGATGGTTATTTTCAGATTTCACATCTGTGTGGCAGTTACAGTCTAAGCCTATAGATTAGTTCAGTGCAACTGGTTCCAACCCTTCCTAGCCTGCTGTTGACATGAGGCTCACCACAGCCCAAGAAGGTCTCATTTCTATCAGTAACCTAGGCTGGGCTATTGCCCAGGAGGAAAGCCTCAAAGGAAATGACTTAAGTGTGGTGTATGCTAGTGGTACCCAACTCAATTTTAGGTGGTACGTGGATAAACATATATTTTTAAAAAATTTTAAGAATTATACATCGACTTCACTGTTATTTATAGCAAGTGATATATTTTCTATATATGTCCGTGATATAAAATATCCTATTACATAAAATTGTTTCAGCAAAAAAGCAGTTAATTGAAAGAAAAATATTAAATAATAAAATATGGAGTTATTGATATGACAAAAATTGTGATATTGGTCTGTACATGACTAAATCCTAGGATATTCTAATTTAAGGTCTAAGACTTGAATAATGCTACCATTTATCAAATGCTTTATTATGCCAGACACTGTCTTAAGCACCTGGAATTCAATATGTTACTAAATCCTACAACACATCCCTGGGAGGTAAGAATTACACAGATCTTTTTTAAATTGGGGATCCAGGGTTCAAGTTCAGGTCTGCCAGACTTCTATCATTACACTATGCTGCCTCCTGGTATAAGATTTAAAGCCCAGTCATCCATCCACTCATCCAAAACACAGACTGAGCCCCTACCACATGCCAGACGACACCTTTAAGGTTGGGGTATGTGAGGGGCCCGCATTCCCTTCCCTGTAAGTAGTTTAGTCTGGTAAATGGCAGATGGGGTCTTTATCAGAATAAAAAAGGAAAAGGCTTCTCATCTTGGCCTTCAACTCATGCTCTTGGGAAACAGGCAAAATTTAGACCCATAAACAATATGCAGAGCTCCCAAAGTAAAAAAAAAAAAAGTCATTGTTTATAAATATTTAGAATACTGAGCATGAGATTGATCCACGTAATAAACAAATTGCTGTTAGAAGTGGCCACTGGGTTGATTTGACAAAAAAAGGTTTTCAAAAGAATCCTTAGGCAGGCTGCATGTTTTGAAAACATGATATGTAAAAATTAAGCCATTGGAAATGTATTTACATTATAAAAGGATGCGCTGCTTCCCTCAAAGGAGTTTTTTTTTTATTGGATGTTATTGTGGGTCATTATGCCGATTTTAGTTTCCCAATTCTACAACACTGCTTTGTAAACTATATCGTGTTCATCTACCCAAGTCCAGTCTTTGTCCATCACCATTTATCTCCCTTATACTCTCCTCCACCTCTCTCCACCCAGCAATCACCACACTGTTGTCTGTATTCCTGAGTTTCTTTTTCTTTTTTTTAGTCCTTTTTGTTCTATCCCTCCACTTCACACCCCAACAGCTGTCAGCCTGTTCTTTATGTATGAGTCTGTTTCTATTTTGCTTGTTAGTGCATTTTATTCATTAGATCCCACATATGAGTGAAATCACATGGCACTTTGACCTATGATTCCACTTCTGAGAATTTATTCTAAGAATCCTGAAACACTAATTTGAAAGAATATATGTACCCCTATATTCTTTGCAGCATGATTTACAATAGCCAATATTTGGAAACAGCCCAAGTGCTCATCAGTAGATGAGTGGATAAAAAAGCTGTGGTACGTTTATACAATAAAATACTATGTGGTCATAGAAAAGAAAAAAAGAAGAAACTCTTACCTTTGGCAACAGCATGGATGGACCTGGAGATCATCACGCTAAGTGAAATAAGCCAGTCAGAGAAAACCAAAAGGAATTTTCAGAAGGCTTCTCACTATTGCAAGCCTCTGTAGGACACTCTAGACAAAAAGTTACAACTAAACATATAAAGTGTCCACAGTACATCCAGATTATCCAGGAGAAAATAAGAATTACTGATTGTCCATTTCTGCTTTCAAAATTCTAATTAGAAAATATACAAGCAAAACACATGAGATCAGAGAGGCAAGCTCTTCCTTCCCACATAAGCTTGAAAAACAAAAATCCTATGTGAGAAATTAGAATCCCACCAACCTTATGGGTGGATACATATCCTTGTGGGGTTTTTTTGTTTGTTTGTTTGTATTTTAGTGAGGAGGGGAGCCAGAGACAGACTCCAACATGTGCCCCAACTGGGATCCACCCACAAGCCCACTAGGGGGCGATGTTCTGCCCATCAGGGGCCCTTGTTTCGTTGCAACTGGAGCCATTTTTTAGCACCTGAGGTGGAGACCATGGAGCCATCCTCAGCACTGAGGCTACCTCAGCACCTGGGGCCAACTGGGTCTAATTGAGCCTTGGCTGCAGGAGGGGAGGAGAAGAGAGAGAGAGAGAGAAGGGGTAGGGGTAAAGAATCCTATGGTTGCTTCTCCTGTGTGTCCTGACCTGGAATCAAATCCGGGACATCCACATGCTAGGCCGAAGCTCTACTGCTGTGCCAACCAGCCAGGGCCCTTTGTCTTTCTTTTTCACAGCATGACAATTTTGTACTCTTTCAAGGTAATCAACTAGCAGTCTTTAATGAAGAGTTCAAAAACCAATTTCAAGTGGACCTGCATGAAATTCCTCAATAGTCATTCCAATTTTGTGGATGTAAACATATGCTGGGTAGGGAGTCAGTAGTGTTTAGATTCTCAATGTCATCTATGCCAGCCCCCACCCTCTAAAGTTAAGCACCATTAGCCTGACCTGTGGTGGCACAGTGGGTAAAAGTGTCGACCTGGAACCCTGAGGTTGCCGGTTCGAAACCTCGGGCTTGCCTGGTCAAGGCACATATGGGAGTTGATGCTTCCTGCTCCTCCCCACTTCTCTCTCTCTCTCTCTCTTTCTCTCTCTCTGTCTCCTCTCTCTAAAAAATAAATAAATAAAATCTAAAAAAAATAAAGTTAAGCACCATTAGAACAGGCGAATCAAACTGTCTTTTCCCCCTTGTGCATGGACTACCAGGAAAATTCAATAAATACACTTGTCAGAAATGCCTGAGGGGTGGCTTTTAGGGGAGACAGGTAACTGATAATCCAGCATAAAAAAGTGTTTCATAACCTTTTTATCATCACAGATCGCTTTCAGAATTAGATGAGTACTGTGAATGTTTTCTCAAGAAATTGTTTTATATACAGAATTCTGCATCAAGATCTAGCAGGGGTCTTCAAACTTTTTATAAAAACCGCCCACTTTTGCAGTGCTGGTCAACCTGGTCCCTACCATGCAACCAAACAGCGCTGCGATTGGCCCACCATGAAAGCTGGACCGCCCACTAGTGGGCGGTAGGGACCAGGTTGACCAGCACTGCAAAAGTGGGCGGTTTTTATAAAAAGTTTGACGACCCCTGAAGGGGTGGTTAGGAAGCCCCACAAGAATTTATCCATCAGTCCTTAATTAAGAACCCATGACTCCGACGATTCTCCAACAGCACAGAACACAGGCACTTAACCTATAGCCTAAGTTACAGTTTTGGGGGGCTGAGGTGAAGCTGATAATTATCAATATACCTCCTGCCAAACCCTGAACCTGCCATCTACAGTATAGATTGTACAACATCCCTATCTTTATTCCCAGAATAGTTTCAACAGGGTAAATTCTTTACTTAGATAGCTCTCAGGTGAATTCTCTGACTTTGTGAGACCTGCCACTAACATTGCCTTTGGGAGAAACTGTTTTGTGTGAACTGATTTTATTAACCACACTAGCCCCATTTGTAACCGTGAATAATGTAAGTAGGCAGAAAGTTGACATTTTCCTGAAAGTTTTATCACTTGCAATCTAAAATTGCTAACTTTTTTTCTTAGCTTATAGGTAATACAAACTAAAAATATGATATGAAAATATTGCTTTGATGAGTTAAGGACACCCAATGACAGCATAAGACGTAACCTTTTGAGTTTCAACTGATATCCTTTTATAGACAAAGCACTCATTGGTAGGCATGAAAAGTCTTCATAGTTATGAAACAAATAAAACTCTATAAATCCAAATAAATAAGAGCCTTAAACTTAATTATCTTCCCTTCAACATCTCAGAACACTTTCTGGGTGAAAGTGTTAAAGCTTTGGCCAAACACTGGGAATTTTTAAAGAGGACTATATAATATTCGTATTTCATATGCTTATCAGACAAGCTGATATGAACCACTGTGTATTAATTGGAGATAATGAAAGGTCATCACTTAACACCAAGAACAGGAATTCTGTCTGAAAAACCAAGTCGGATCTAAGTCCAAGTTCCCAGGGGGATAAGTAGGCCCTTCAAGAAGACCTGAGCCAGAGATGACTGCAAGATTCTTCACTTCGAGTAATATCCTGTAGAACAGAGAGATCACGTGGGATGGGACTCCTCTCATTCATTTAATAGTCATGTTTACGAGACTATTGCCAAAGAAACACGGGTCACAATCCCTTGTCTTTAAGTATTTACAAGTTTGTTCACATGTAACACATGCAATGGTGGAATTCAAATAATTTAACAACCGGTTCTAATGAGTGTTTTAAGTATAAAAAAAGATATAACCGAAAGGTAGTTTATTATTTCATGAATTTTTAATACTTAACTAAGAACAATAAAAGAGGTACACAAAACTAGATTATGTTATGAGTTTTAAGATATTAATGAAAAACTATTAAATAATACCTGACAAAAAACAATAAAACTGTTATTTAAGATATTTCCATATTGCTTCTTGACTGGCATTCCCACTTGCAATTTTGTTCACCTATGGACGGAGTGAACATTACTACGGATGCTTAGAATATACTGCTGTGCAGATGAACATTAAAAAAGAGTAAATAATGAAAATTTGGAATTTCCACATTGGATGGCTGTCCAGGTGCCCACCTCAGACAGAACCTTTGATTACTAGTGCCATTTTATCAACTGGTTCGCTGAACTCAACAAAACATTAGGTATCGGTTCTGTCGAACCGGTGCGAACTGGCTGAATCCCACCAATGAACACCTGCACTCAGAAACCTCCTTCTATATGCTCCCAGTGCATTTTGCTTCTATCTTCATTCATGTGCTGGCTAAACACTGTCTTGTAACTTAATTGTGTCTGTCTGCCCTGCTACACTGTGAGCTCCTGAGGGCAAGACTACACACATCTCTTTCATCTTCATCTTCCTTCCACAGCCAGTCTAGGGCCTGGCCATTTTAAGCATGCAGTGCATACAATAGTGATTCTACTTCAAAATAACAGGGCTGGCAAAACATTGCAACTGTCCGAATCTCTCTAGATCAGCACTGTCCAATATAAATGTAATGTAAACCACATCTACAATCTAAAATTTTCTCATAGCCACATTCAAAATGTAAATGAAAAGGTAAATTTAATTGCAATATAAATTTTATTTAACCCAACCTATCAAAAATATTTTTTGTATTATTTCAACATGGGAGTAATAGAAAAAATTTTAATAAGATATGTTTCTTATGCTAAGTTTTAAAAATCCAATGTGCATTTTATACTAATAGTGTACCAAATTGCAGATATTTAATAGTTAAAGTGATATATAGTTCTATCAAAATAATAAAGTGATGTTTAACACAAAAATATTTTACATCACTACAGTTGTTTTTCTTTTTCTTTTCTTTTTGACAGAGACAGAGAGAGGGACAGACAGGGACAGATAGACAGGAAGGGAGAGAGATGAAAAGCATCAATTCTTTGTTGTGACACCTTAGTTGTTCATTGATTACCTTTTCATATGTGCCTTGACTGGGGGGCTACAGCAGACTGAGTGACCCCTTGCTCAAGTCAGTGACCCTGGGCTCAAGCCAGTGACCTTGGGCTTCAAGCCAGCGACCTTTGGGCTCAAGCCAGTGACCATTGGGTCATGTTTGTGATCTCATGTTCAAGCTAGCAACCCCACACTCAAGCCGGATGAGCCCACCATGCTCAAGCTGGTGACCCTGGGGTTTCAAACCTGGGTCTTATGCCTCCAAGTCCAACGTTCTATCCACTATGCCACTGCCTGGTCAGGCCACCACTTCAGTTTTTAATTTTAAACTGAAATTAATTAAAATTAAAGAAAATTAAAAACTCAGTCTCTCTGTTGCCATAACCACATTTCAAGTGCCCAGTAACTATACAGCTATACGTGGTTAGTGGCTACCATACTGGATAGCACAGTTCTAGATTACTTAACAGTAGCAGAAAAAAGCAAGTTGAAAAATAACGTACACAGTAAGAACCAATTTTTAAAGCAAGATAATTTACACACACAAAGCACAAACATACACAAATAACCAGAGCAATAACCAACATTGTTAGCAATGTGTTAATTCTGGGGAAAGAAAGACCTGGAAAGGAGGTAAGTAGAACTTTTATTTCTGAATGGTTTAAATTGTTAATTGCATAAAAAGTAAAATTACGGAGAAAAAAACAGATTGAAGATCTATCTTTTCTTAGAATAGAGACAAAGTTACACTCTGAGAGTGGCAGGAATACTTTTACATCCTTTAGGTCAGGGGTCCCCAAACTACAGCCCCTCAGGCCACATGCAGCCCCCTGAGGCCATTTATCCAGCCCTCCGCACTTGCACTTCCAGAAGGGGCACCTCTTTCATTGGTGGTCAGTGAGAGGAGCATAGTTCCCATTGAAATACTGGTCAGTTTGTTGATTTAAATTTACTTGTTCTTTATTTTAAATATTGTATTTGATCCTATATTATTTTTTCCTTTAAAATAAGATATGTGCAGTGTACATAGGGATTTGTTCATAGTTTTTTTTATAGTCCAGCCCTCCAACAGTCTGAAGGACAGTGAACTGGTCCCCTGTGTAAAAAGTTTGGGGACCCCTGCTTTAGGTGAAGACCACCAGAAATGCAAAGAAGCCAGAAACCAGAAGTCAGGCTATATACAGTTTGTGGGTTTGAGGCTATTGGTGTGTGACCTAGAGCATAGATAATTAAAGGCAGAGGAGGCTGTTTTCAAATATTTAAAACACTCTCAAGAACAAGAAAAATTTGGTTTACTCTCTGTTGTTACAAGAACAGAACTAGTAATAACAGTATACATCATTAGTACTATTGATACTATAAACCATGCATCTTAAATTTAATTCATCAAAAATAGCAATTTCTAACACAGAGATAGGTTGAAGATGAGATAGGACAGCTTTATCTGAATTCTCAATCACTGAAAATATTAAAAAGTCAAATAATCAAATCTCAGTCAGTAATCTGTAGAGAACATTTAAATAGTAGTAAGTGCAGGAAAGATGTTATAACTAGAATTTTATCACTAGATTATCAACCCTGAGATTTTATTATTCTATGAGATTTATCATTATCCTAAGGGCATATGAGAGATATTACAAATGTTCACCCAACGTCTAATTTTCCTCTCCTTCCAAAAATGCTTTCAGTTTATATCTCCTTCTTGATGTAAGACATGACCATGAAATTAATCACTTTGTTGATTAATGAAATACGAGTAGAAGCGATGCATGTTACTTCATGTTACAACTGAGCACAAACATTTAGTATTCAAATCTCCACCTCTTTTTCCCCTTCCTATGAGCATTGAAGCACTTGTTGATATGGAGGTCCAATGTGGAGTTTCACAAAGGGAAAGTCTGTCCTGTAAAATCGTGTACACCACAATAAACTGTGAGTAAACAAGAAATAAGCTATTGTGACCCTGGACATGTTTCTTTCTGCAGCATAATGCAGGCTGTCCTGACACAGTGAAAATTCTTGCTCATGACCTCCAAGAGAAATTGACACACAAAACCATGCTTTTAGTAGTGTGATTTGATTTCTTTTGGAATAATTAAGCATCTCAAGGACAAATGGAATTTCTGGTTTAGACCATCCCCAAAACACACAATCATCACACGCCTACCTAGGCACATCCAATATACCTCAAGAAAAGCCAGTTCACAGCCAGAGAAGAATCCAATGGGGCCAGTAATTTACATATTGCCTTTGTTGTGACATCCCAAAGTACATTTGAATTCCTGGCACCAAGTTTTCTAACCAACTAGAATCAGCTGTTAATTATGATTGAAGAGCGATCAGAGGAAGTACAAGCCAATGGTTTGGAGGACAGCACACACAGGTAAATTCTAGCCTAGAGAATTAAATTTTAAAATATCACATTAAAAGCGTTTCCCAATAGTCCTTGAGGTTTTTGGACCCTTAGAAATCTGGGATTATGGCTTATTTATTCCCGAGTTAATTTCAGAGCCTTGTAAGAGATACTCAAATGTTTGTAAATAAACCTAAAGTTGCATACTACTGATATATAGATAGATAGATAGATAGATAGATAGATATAGATATAGATATAGATATAGATATAGATATCTTAGTGTTCTTTAATGTTGGAATTGTCCACTTACTTTTTTGGGGAGGAAAACAGCATTTTGTCAGGTTTCCTTTTCTAAAGGAAAGAGGAGAAGAAACTAGTGCTCTTAATGAGACACTGTGGCTGTGTGCTTGAGGCTCTCCCATGAGTGATCTGATCTCACTTTCCCCAGGCCTGGGAGACTGGTATTGCTAACTGTTTCACAAATAAGCAATCAGAGCCGAATTATAATTTATAAAACCAGACAGATTATGGAACAAGGATTGGAATCCAGGTCTGTCTCATTTTAAAGTCTAGGCTACAAAGGTTTAGTATAGGTCAAAGAGAGGGCAGCTTTTATGTTTGCTCATTCTTCTAAATTTTTGATTGAAAACATTAATATAAAACAATGAAAACTAAATGAGCATTCTCAATTAAAAAAAAAAGAAAGAAACCCACACAGAAGCTGCACATGTGAAAAGCCTATATTTACACACAGCCCTCACGTGATGGGTAATTAGCCAGGTAACTATAGGTTTTTCTCTGCTAGAAAAGTATATGTTTCATCATGCTTTGAAATCTGCCTTATTATCAACACGGCTATGAAAACAATGATTTATTCTTATTGAGTGAATAGGCCAGGCACGAAGCATTGTTTTTGTAGAGCCTAATAGAATACTTTCTTTGTGAACCAAAAAAGTGGAATGGGTAGTTGGAAGGTGGAGTCCACCATGATTAGCAAGTAACCATTTTAAGGACGGTGAGGATTTAAACAGTGCAAATTCATAGAATAAGAAGTATTAGATATCCTGCTAAAACCACCTTCTTAATAACCTGTCACCTAAAAAAAAAAAAAAAAAAAAAAAAAAAAAGACAATATAATCTGATAATGAAAACGATAAGGCAGAGCAAGTCCAGTCTGGATTGGTTTATCTCCTTGCACATTTTTGTCACTGCTCTAATCCTGAAATATGAAAAAGTTTCCCTTGAGGAACAGAGGAATTAGAAAAGGCCATTTTTAATATGTAGGTTGTGCACATGTAACAAACGCCCCACACCAACACGAAAAATCCTCGGGCTATCAGGCTAGCCTCAGCATGTTCAAAATCTCTTTCTCTTTTTTTTTTTTTTCTCTTTCTTTTCTTTCTTTCTGTTTTTTAGAGACAGAGGGACAGATAGAGAGGAAGGAAGAGAGATGAGAAGCATCAACTTGTTGTGGCACTTTTTAGTTGTTCATTTATTGCTTTCTCATCTATGCCTTGCCAAGTGGTCTTCAGATCTCATTGGGCTCAGAAGTAAGAGCATTGGCCTGGAGTGTGGATGTACCAGGTTTGATTCCTGGTCAAGGCACACAGGAGAAGCAACCATCTGCTTCTCCATCCCTCTCCCTTCTCTCTCCTATCACCCTCTCCTTTCTCTCTCTCTTCCCCTATTGCAGCCATGGCTTAGTTGGTTTAATCAAGTTGGCCCCAGGCACTAAGGATGGCTCAGTGGTCTCACCTCAGGTGCTAAAATAGCTCAGTTGCTGAGTAATGGAGCAATGGCCTCAGACGGGCAAAGCATCCCCCGTAGGGGGTTTGCTAGGTGGATCCCAATCAAAGGGCATGCAGGAGTCTGTCTCTGCCTCCCTGTCTCTCACTTAATAAAATAAATAAATAAATAAGTTTCTCAGAATGAGTCTGTAGATGGTTGACTATGAATTAAGCCAAGAATAGTTAGAAACTAAATAATGCAAGTACACTGTTTCTCCTACCAGATACCAATGAGACAGCCCCTCCAATAGAAGAGGGTCTTAGGAAGTGCTGGCAAAGAAGTAAAAAAAAAAGCACATAGGTGTCCCCAGTAGGCTCAGAATAGAGAACACCAGAGATTTCTTAGGAGGCTGATCATAAAAGTCACATGTTTATTAACCTACTAGGTAGAGCTTTGAAGTTAGAGTGCCTACACAGTAGAGTTAAGACTGTTATTGGGAAGATAAGACAAACACATAAAAAGAAAAAAGAGACTGAATTATATTGCTTGTTATAGAAGAGGGTGCTCAGTAAGGTGGTAGAGCCACAATGTGATAAGAGCTCCATAAGCAGGGAACATCCTATGAGCTGAATGGCTAACAAAGCCTTCAACCAGGTCTTAAATAAAAGAGAGAATTTCTACAGATAAGAATCCTGGAAGGGGCATTCCAAGAATGAGCAAAGTGTGAGCCATTCAAAACGTACTGAAGAGTATGGGGGGGGGGCAGGTATGTGGTTAAAGAAAAAGAAGACCAAGCAGTTAGACTAGTTAGATTAAAGCACAGGGTGTACATAGGGGACAGGAGATAAGGTACAGAGACAGGCTGTGTTAACATTCTGTGTACACTCTGAGCTGGCAGGTCCACCTCTATAAATGCACAGTATATAGAGATAGTCATGGATATGTGCTGCAAGGATTTCATAGCGTTCGTAGGAAAACAGAAGCAACTGAAATGTCCAATAGAAACACCTCTACAATGAAATATTATGCAGGAATAATGAAACAATGTAGACTATTTCACAACATGGAGGCATTGTCATAAACATTGATATAAATTTAAGTAGGGGGGAACAAGCACTAGGTTGCATTTTTATGGGGGAAAAGAATATGCATTTAAATTCTTGCCTATACACACATTCATATACAGTGGCATATACGTGTACATATATAAAAATGCTAACACCAGTTACTTCTGGGTGGGAGGAAAATAATGTAATTTTCTGCTTTTTGTTGGTCTGTATTGCCTATATTTGGTAACACGAACATGGATAACACTGGTAGGACAAAAAACAACAGCAATGAAAGTTATTCAATAGAAAAGAGGTCCTGGACAGTTGGATCAGTGGTAGAGTGTCCATGTAGTGTGTGGAAGTCCTGGGTTTGATTCCAGTCAGGGGACACAGGAGAAACAACCATATGTTTCTCCATCCCTTCCCCTCCCCCTTCTCTCTCTTTCTCTCTCTCTCTCTTCTCCTCCTGCTGCCATGGCTCGATTGGTTCTAGCAAGTGGCCCTACAGCTGAGGATGGCTCTATGGCCTTGCTTCAGGGGCTGAAAGAGCTTCGTTGCTGAGTAATGCAGCAGCGGCACCAGATTGGCAGGGTATCCCCCTACCCCAGGGGGCTTGTCAGGTGAATCCCCATCAGGGCACCTGCAGGAGTCCGTCTTTCTGTCTCCCTGCCTCTCACTTAATGAAAGAAAGAAAGAAAGAAAGAAAGAAAGAAAGAAAGAAAGAAAGAAAGAAAGAAAGAAAGAAAGAAAGAAAGAAAGAAAGACGGAGGGAGGGAGGGAGGGAGGGAGGGAGGGAGGGAGGGAGGGAGGAAGGAAAGAAAGAAAGAAAGAAAGAAAGAAAGAAAGAAAGAAAGAAAGAAAGAAAGAAAGAAAGAAAGAAAGAAAGAAAGAAAGAAAGAAAGAAAGAAAAGAAAGAGGCCCTGGCCGGTTGGCTCAGTGGTAGAGTGTCGGCCTGGCGTGCGGAAGTCCCAGGTTCGATTCCCGGCCAGGGCACACAGGAGAAGCGCCCATCTGCTTCTCCACCCCTCCCCCTCTCCTTCCTCTCTGTCTCTCTCTTCCCCTCCCGCAGCTGAGGCTCCATTGGAGCAAAAGATGGCCCGGGTGCTGAGGATGGCTCCTTGGCCTCTGCCCCAGGTGCTGGAGTGGCTCTGGTCACGACAGAGCAACGCCCCAGATGGGCAGAGCATCGCCCCCTGGTGGGTGTGCCGGGTGGATCCTGGTCAGGCGCATGCGGGAGTCTGTCTGACTGCCTCCCCATTTCCAGCTTCAGAAAAATACAAAAAAGTTAAAAAATTAAAAAATTAAAAAAGAAAGAAAGAAGAGAAGAAAAAAGAAAAGAAGTAGAGGCCTAGACTGAATAGTTCACTGGATGACTTCCTACATTTGTATTTTATCCGGTAAGCATGAGGTTATCAAAGACACTGTTGAGGGTTGGAGGCTATAGGCTGAAAGTCAATATTTAAAAAAGTCAGAAGGATAAAAGATGCTAGAAATGTTTACAAATTGAAAAAGCAAGTGGAGAGGACCGAAGGAAAGAGAGTTCAAGGTAAGGCATGGCTCTGGAATTTTAGGGGAAAAGAAGCACCACCACTTCATCCCAGCACAGTATCTGATGACACACAGGGCAGAGCAGCTAAGAACCCCCCAAATCAACAGCACTATTTGCTCAGCCCCTACTGTGTATGAAGCTCTTCGTAAAGTGTTTGGAAACTCACTATGCTACCAGTCTGTCCTAAATAAATATGTTTATTAAAATAGAGTAAAAATCCAAACCTCAGCTTTCTTTTGTAGTGACCTGTACAACCTACAGACTTAAAACACACAATATTAGAAGAGAGAAGGAGAGTGAACTTTGACGTTAAGCAAAATTAATGTTTTGCAATAAAACCTCACATTTAAAGTACTCTAAAAGATAAACGAGCTGTTTGGTATTATCAGCATCAATACTAAAGAGAATTAAAGCCTAAATGCCCAAATCAAATAACTACTCACAAAACCCTTTGGAAAAGCCAAATCAATTCACATGTAGGACATATGTGCTTTGTGATTCAAGGTAATGCTATCACTGTAACAGCAGTAAGCATTGCTTACTGTCAGTAATCATGCAGTGGCTGAAGATATGAGCAAGTGGAAAGCAAACAAAAGCATTTTGGAGTTGCAATAAAAGGAAAGAAAGCATTATGCACCTCCAGTTGTTGTAAGGGGGACTGTTGAAACCAACCTCATTTTTAAAGCAATTTGAAGCACAGTCAATATTGTACTTTTCAAGAGATGTTTAATATATATACCATTGGGGACCGATCAGGTTTATTCCTCACAGTGGACTTTCTTCTATCACCAAATCCAATCAATCTATGATTCCAGAAATTTACAACCTTGTGAGAAGCCAAGGCCGCTTGAAGGACTTTATTCTGTAGACCCCAGGTATGTAACCAGAAACTAAAGGTGACATCATACATAACATAAAACTTGGACTACAGCTGAAGTTTTTCCATTTTTGATGATCTTCCCATTAGATAGTGATGAAACTAAAACAAAAGTGTGGGTTGGTTGCTTTCTCCATCATGGTCTTTTTTTTATAGATATGTGGCCATATGATCAAGACAAAACATTAGAAAATCAACAAAGTAAAAAAAGCTGGATTCTTGGAGGATGATAATAAATTAAACAAACACATGATAATTTAGGGAGCATTTGTTGGTTTTTATTTTAGTTGATTGGAGCAGCTTAAACTAGCTAGACACCATGCTGATTTTCAACTATAGAACTTTACTGAGGCAAAAACCAATTTGGGTAAGTTCTATCCTAAATGCTATAGTAAACAAAAGACACAGCAATGATATTGAGTCACAGTGGCTCCTGCCATATTAGTGGACAATGATATTCATTAGATAACAGACTATTTAAAAACAAACAAACAAACAAGTAACTAAATTTCAGGAGGTGTAGTAGCTGAATAATTTTCTGCTTTGAGGAATAGAAAAATCAAGACCATACAGCTCAGAGTCTAATAGTTTTGCTAGTGTTATGTCCTACCTACATGGTGCCAAGCCTGATGGATGTATCATGGCCTCTTCTCTGAAAGCCACTCATTCTTAGTTGACTCTAGAGTTCTTATCAAAGATGAGCTTGTACAATGTAAATGGGTAAACTGGTGTAAAAGAATACCCAAAGTGTGTCATGAGATAAATAACCAGGGTGGTAAGGGATTTTGAAACCACATCCTGGGGAAGAATTAAAAACTTTGGGTTGTTTAGCCAAACAAAGAGAGAATCAAGTACTATTTCAAGAAGAGGGGAGGAAACATCAACGTTACCCATATCCAGCCTGATAATTCTACAAAGAGCTCCTAAAAAGCATGAGTTTTTTTTTATCTTGTTCATTTATTGCATCCAAGAGGTAGACACTGGTAACTTGTATTAAAATTTTCTATTTCACTTTTTCTACCTCTCCTGACATCTTCAATTGTAAAAATAAATTCTTTTTTTTTTTTTTTTTTTTAGCTATTGCCACATATTCTTCTTCTTCTTCTTTTTTTTTTTTTGCATTTTTCTGAAGCTGGAAACGGGGAGAGACAGCCAGACAGACTCCCGCATGCGCCCGACCGGGATCCACCCGGCACGCCCACCAGGGGGCGATGCTCTGCCCCTCCGGGGCGTCGCTCTGTTGCGACCAGAGCCACTGTAGCGCCTGGGGCAGAGGCCAAGGAGCCATCCCCAGCGCCTGGGCCATCCTTGCTCCAATGGAGCCTTGGCTGCGGGAGGGGAAGAGAGAGACAGAGAGGAAGGAGGGGGAGTGGAGAAGCAAATGGGCACCTCTCCTATGTGCCCTGGCCGGGAATTGAACCCGGGTCCCCCGCATGCCAGGCCGACGCTCTACCGCTGAGCCAACCGGCCAGGGCCAAGAATAAATTCTTAAGTTTCACAAATTTCTCTTCAGTTGACTATCCATCATCAAAAGAATATACCAATCTAGAGTCCTAGGAAACATTACTCGCTCTAGAAAACACCAGGAGACCCACAAGTCAACAAAAATTCCAAACAAAAGGGTCTTAACTTAGAATGAGCCCTGCATGAGTGATGGCGTATAAATATCTAGAAAGCAATATTAATTACCACCTGTTAAATGGCTCACACACTGTCAGATTTTACAAAGACCTTCCTTCCAGCAGCAATAGCCAAGATGGCTGAGTACAGACAACATATGTGGTTATTTTTTTAAAGACATTTTCTAGACAATCATTCTACCATTATTTCAGGACAATGTACAGCTATTTATAAGATGGCCATGCTGAATTTTAATTTTGAAATGAAATGCAGAATCTCCCTTCTGTGTTCCCAGGTTCTTAGAAAATATCCTGTTACTACATTGTTCCAAGCTTTGAATGTCTTAGATGCAGACTCCTGAAAGTGTGAACTTGCTCCTGTCAAAGATCTTTTGGGCCATCACTTTACAATGGCATGAAGCAACTACTATTTGAAGAAAGAGCCATGTTAGCACTTGGACAGCATGCTTCTCCAATGTTAACTGTGCTATGATTAGATTCTTTAAAGAATGCATGGTTCACACAACAATATTGTCAGAGAACCTTATGAGAAAATCTTTTGGGAAGTATCTTTACAAATTTCTTATAAGCCCTATATATAATTTATATCTATTTTGAACTCAAGGATACAATAAAGGCCAAATCTGTTTCAGTAGAGATTCCTCATAATATTTATGAATATAATAATTTAACAATTTTATCTTCTAAGAAATCTTCCCAGTTTGTATTTTAGGGAAAAGTGTTATGCTAGCCCAGCAATGAAAATTAACATATAAGAAACAAATACCCTCACACCACTGTTTAATATACACACAAAATTTACATCTAGGAAGGAAAGAAGAAAAGGGTTGTCCTAATAAGAAATCTAACAAGTTCATTAGCTGTCTTAGATAAAAATCCCTTATTACGACAAACTCTCAGCAACTTAGCCTGCTACTTTTTAAAAAAAAAAATTTTCATTGATTTGAAAAAAGAGAGAGAGAAAGAGTAAGATGGAGGAGAGAGAGAGAAGCATCAACTTGTTCACTTAGTTGTGCACTCATTGGTTGCTTCTCGTTTGTGCCTTGACCGGGGAATCAAACCTGCAACCTCAGCACATTGAGAAGACATTCTACTCAGTGAGTTACCCAGCCAGAGCCTAGCCCACTTCTTATTTGTGACATTTATACTATTGTATTCAACAGAGAGTGAAAATCCTTCCCATTGTCACATCCCAAGAAGCAGGTTGACGTATCAAACTCAAAAGTGATCTGAAATAACCATTTGAATACAAGGCCTCCAGAATTTCCAAGCAAAGACTATAGTCATTTTTTAACTACCGGTACCTAAGAAGTTACTTATAACACTGGCCACTTAGGGCCCATAACACTGGCCACTTAGGTCCCAACTTATTTTGACAGAATTTTCAAGATGAGAAAGTTATTAACATAAAATATAAGTATACATCAAAATATAAAGAAATACATAACACATACTTATTTCCTGGCTGGGTAACCTAGTTGGTTAGTGTGTCATCCCAATACATGAAGGTTGTGGGTTAGATCCCCAGTCAGGGCACATGTAAGAATCAGCCAATGACAGCATAAATAAGTAGAACAACAAATCAGTGTTTCTTTCTGTCACTGTCCCTCCCTTTCCCTCTTTCTAAAATGAATAAATATATAAAATTAAAAAACATTTGTATACAGTTTATATTTATTATATTACTTAATATATTATGTATTATAAAAATATATGTAAATAAAAGTAAGGATCTGAAAGATTTTAATAACAGTCTTCTATCGAGGCAAATAATAACGTGAATAAAGCCTGCCCTAAATCAGTAGGGAAATTCAAAAGGGACAGATAAGCTAACACCGTACTATGTAATAACAATATGATGATAATTCCATCTTAGACTTCAGTATTAAATGCTCCAAAATATATTAATTTTTTTCTCAGTTGATCTCAAAAATTTAATAAGATAAAGCCAGGTACACACTATTCCCCATTTTACACACAAGGAAAATGAATGTATAAACATACAGGGACTTTTCCCGTGAGTGACAGATCTACAGGTACAGCCCAGGTTCTTCTGACATCCCATCCACTGCCTTTTCAACATCACCATGCTGTCCACTCCCCAAAGCACAGGAAAAGACGGAAGGGACAGGGGAAGCCACTCTCTCTCAATTTGAGGTGACTTTAGAAACAGCAATTGAATGGAGGGAACCCCCATCATTAAATTCAGCCATATCCACACCCACATCTTTTGGTTTCTTTTCTTAATTTCAGCTCAGACTCATCTATCTTTTCTTTCTTTTGCTAAAGACACATTTGGAGATGAAGCCATTCATAACTGCCCATCGATAGACAGTTTGTGGCAGCATAATTGACAATGAGTCTGCTGCAAAAAAATGAAAATGCTGTTTTAATAACCTTGGCCTAAAATACATTCTGTTGAATGCCTCAAAGGGTTTCAATAAAAAGTCAACCTGTAGAGACATATTTTCTTGGCTTAAACAACAATCCAAAGCATATAAATGTAGTCTAACTATAATGACATATTTATAGGCCAATAAAGCTTACACTGCAGCTTTCATACTTCACTTAAAGAAACTCTGTAAGAAGCAGTGTTATATAAAATAATTTGATTCTTTTTTCAAACTAGTGCCCAAGAAATAAAATAAAAAAAAAAACAAGTTTGCTACATTTAACTGATAGTGTTTATATTCATTCAATGCTAAAAATTTTATAAAATGAAATAATTCTTCATTTGGTTACTTTCAACTGCCATACCAAATATGGGTATCAAGTCCACTTTATTACAAAAGCTAAGTACTGTAATTCTAAAGACAAAAATAAATAACGAGAGGCTTGTGTAGTGAATGATTTAATCAACCCAATTCTTCTGGAAAAACAGGTTCCTGTGTTCGTTATGCTTATGAATAATACATTCCTTAACCCTTCTATTTTAACAGTTCTTTTTTTTTTTTTTTATAAACTTCAGCATGAAACTACTTTCTGAAAGAAGTTAAAACATCTCACTGAGTAAAGTCATGATTTGAACTGGTTTCACATTGAACTTTCTTTCTTTGAAAAAGATAAAGAGGAGGAAGGGGACAGATGTATTCTAACACATCTCAGAAGTATTGTTTAAAATTATTAGTTTTTCCACTATCTAGATCTGTAGTTTTAGTCACCAGTCATTTAGAATCTTAAATGAAAACTCCAGAGAGTTTTAAAAGGCAAATATGACATCTGCGAATATTGTCCTTGAAGGGGAAGGGATGAAAAAAAAATGAAAGAGTTGTGATTTGAATCAGAGCAGTTATTGGAAGCTACCATTTGGGGCAGAGCTTCTCTTTGTGGAGTATTAATTTGTTGGCAGACACACATTTATGAGAACATTCTTTTTTCTTTTTTTTTACTATTCAGAGAGAGACAGGAAGTGACACAAACTGAGATTAAAGGGAATTTATTCTACCTAAACATTGAGCAAGAAGTTTTTTAATTAGCTTTTATATGGTAATATCACTTCTTTAAGAGTCAACCTAATTATTTAGTTTTTATTGATGTTTTAACATGGTGAAATACCTCAGCTGAAAAAAAAATAACATATTGCAGTTCTACCTTATCCACAGAAAGGTGAGATCTTTCCATTCTTTGCTTACTTCCACCAGAAAAAAAAAAAAAAGTGGGGGGGGTCTTAAGTAATCTCAGAGTTCATCTTCTTTCTTTGGTAAGAACAATGAGGAGTTGGAAGGGTTCTACAGAAGGAAAAACCTAATAAGTGTGTGAACTTCCATTAACAATGTGGTATTGGAAGTGGTTTTAGTGTGGCCAAGAGAAAGGGAGATAAGAAAACCACTGTGAAGAAAGAAAAGTACAGACAACAAATATTTTGATGTTGCAGACAGAGAAAGGAAGAGGCTGAAGAGAAAGTTGCTGGGACAGGAATGCGTACAGCAAATGGCACCCCTCTGTCTCCCCAATATAAATCCTAACAATGTAGACTTGTAAACCTTAGATCAAGTAGATAATGGAAACTCATTACATTAAGGAAAGTTTTTGTTTCTCTTTCCACATTATTACAACACAGTGTGCATTCCAATTACAAAAGCTATTTGTCTCAAATTCCCCACAGTTCATACCAACTGAGTAGAATTTCAAGGCCCCAAATTCTATCCTTAAAGGGGTATTTTACATTAAAAAAAGGAAAAGTACATGGTGTTTCTTGCTCAGCAAAGGAGAGCTTCCCAATCAAATCTCCTGTTGATTATTTTCTCTTCCTCAGCGCTAATAGTAGAGTTGTTTCCCACCCACCCCCCCAAAAAAGAATTACCTAGAATGCCTTTTATTAACAAGCATTCCTTAGCCTTATCTAAGTCCTATTGAAAGAAGAATCTAGGTAAGCAGACTCAGCAATCAGTATTATTTTAAAAATCCCCCTAGTGTGTCTAATGAACAACTAGATATAAAAACCACTAAGTACTTTGTTCACTATAAACCAATTTCTTCTGGAATCAATTATTCAAAATATAGATTATGGATACTTTTTTTAGAATTCAAAAAGATCTAAGATCTAAACCTCTAAATCTTTTGATGCAATTAAGAGATTAGGTTTCTTTTCATGTTCATTAATAAACTATCAATTTTAAACAGAAAATAACCTTGCTATAAATACCCTTGCTTATATGTGTGACATCAAGCTTAACCATCTACACATCCTTTCATCCCCCGTGGGTTTCCTGTTTAGTTTTTTATTAGTAACAATATATTCCATAACTAAAAAAAAAAAAAAAAAAAAAAAGGTTCAAACAAAAGAAAGGTTTTAATGTTAAGGAAAACAAGACACAAGACAATGGCAAGACAACTTAGATCATACATTAGGAAAGTAACAAAACAGATGTATTATTCAGCACTGTCACACAGCAGACTAGTCTGTGTGTTCACAGAATTGAGGGGTATAACAGCATATATAGAAAGATTTGTTTTAAAAAAATTCTTTCAGCTTTCAAAGGAAAACCACTAGATTAATAATTTTCTCTAATTGTGCACCTGACCATCAGGCTACTGCCATGTCCCAAATGTCACTGTCTGACATCTGTCAAAAGATGCCAGGAAACTGTTGGTTATCAAACTCAAATCACAAAAAAATACTAATGCTATTCCCAACACACAGTATAGTTCATCACAAACCAGAATCATATGAAAGACAGCTACTGGTTTTATTCAGTCTCTTTATGCCAATTAAGATAAATAGTCTATGTTTGTTGTAATAGTTAGATTCTAGATAAAAAAAAAACAGGAAGTTGTCACATAAAGGCATGCAGTAGGACTATGAAAATCAGCATTTGTTAGAATGAAAGAAAAGATGCTTTAATATGTTAAAAGTAAAGTTCCTCTTTACTTAAAGAGGAAATAACTAGTCTAAATCAGAGGTCAATTTTGGTCTTGGGCAATGAAGTAAGTCAGTGAACACCACAGGGAGACACAAACAAAAGGGAAAAAAAAATAAGGAAAGGACGCAAAAAGTCACTAGAGAAGAAAAGTGTTATGCAAAAGCAATGGAATTAATTATGAAGCCCCTCATCCACCAATCACTGTGCTTGACCCTTTATATCTCATATTTCACAGAGTGACCTCTAAAGTTCCAGTATTTTTCAGACGGAGAAACTGAGGCTTGGAGGTTAAATTATTTGCCCAAGGCCACACAGCTAAATAAGCAGCGCAGTCGGGATTCAAACACTAATTAGAATAACTACTCCAAATCCCAATTTCTCCTTTAAACTTACAGAAGGAAGGAAAAAAAATATGAAGCTCATGCTAACTTCCTAAGAAGTTCAGGAAAACCTATGTCAATCAGTGGCTCCCTGCCTTGAAGCTGCTTTCCTGCTCCACATTGAATAGCCCATCTCTCTTCCTCACTTTGCTTTCCATCCAATGTAAAGTATGAAATTCTAACATAGAGTCATAGACATCACTCTATCTACCCAGAACCAATATCCAAACTCTTCATAAAGTCGTCAGTTATATGTGCCCTATGTATGTCTTCTGCCTTGACACCAACTGGAAGCTGCCTAAGGCCATGTTAGATCACCCAGTTTCTGGCACGGGATCCACACATAGGAGCTCCTGTGATCTAACAGGTAAAATTTATCCCTTACACACCCAGGCATCTGTCCATCTATATGCCCAGGCCACTTTGAAGCCAAAGCAAGTATATATTTATCAGTATATATACCATATATATTTATCAGTATATATACCATATATATATATATCAGGGTTTCCAGAGAAATCAACAGCCAAAAAAGTAGGTTACTGTATATACCCACACATCAGATTTTAGAAGTACGAATTCTATTTACCAAGGTCAGCCTTTTCCTTGAGAACGTCTTTGAAGTTGAGTCCACTGTTGAGGGTTGACTGCCTGTACTTCAGCAGAGCTTCCTTTTGTCCGTTCCTTCCCAGAGCCTCTGTTCTCACTGGCCTGACTTGCAGCCCACATCTCCACTTGGAGAAATCGGAATGTACCCACTTGACCAGGTCTTCAAGCTTCACGATCACTTTTTCAGAAACAGCAATGACTTCATCCTACAATAGGTGGTTGGAGAAGGACAAAAGACATTATTTGTGGTTCTGAGGTAAACGATACATTTTTAACAAGGCCATTTGAAATTCCGTTTGAATGGTTTAATGTCATGCAGCAGACAATGTGCTTTTCAGTGACAGAGGATCTTCAATAAGTCAAATTCATTTCAATAGTGTTTCACTGCTAGTTGTCTAGTTGAAGAATAATTAATAAGATATATTTGTTATATGATTAGAAAATACAAAACTTGGGCAGTAATTCTAACAGCTATTTTTAATGTTAGTTGTCAAAGCCCACTCTGCCTATCAGACCACTTGGGTGAGAGCTAATTTTTAAGTGCAATTAATTGCAAAAGCAAAAAGTGAGAACTAGATGACTAATGGTTAGCCTGTCTCTATATAAATGGTCTAAGTAAATCTGGGATTCTTGGAACTCTGACTCACCCTCAAATTCCTATGTTTATGGTACATTTTCCCTTGGCTTAAGCACAAATATTGAATTTAACTTTTGTCCTAAAAATTAAATAAAACTGTGATGTAATCCCAAAAGAAATACTTCATAAATGTTATGTGCTTCCCACTGAAAGAAACTTACACATTCTCATGTTTCTTAAAAACTTTGTAAGTTGAGAAATGAACTGATTTTTTTTTTTGTTTTAATACATATGGGTATGAGGCGAGAGGGTGAGTGAGGAGAAAGCCTTTGAATCTAAGAAAAGTAGTTGAAACTTAAGTTTCTCCTATGGATCATAAATTTGAATTTTAAGCATCTCTAATTGCTTCCAGGAAACAACCAAGTTTTCTGACTCAGAATCAATCCAGCAAGATATTTAATAGATGTCCTTACGTGGAGCAAAGGAGGGCCTCTCTTACTCGATGAATTTTTGGGAAAGACTGAAGATCATCTCACTGGGTTTTAGGTTAAATTATTTGAAACATTTGACATTTCAACTTGAACTGACTTTTTTCATTTCTTTTAGTTCACATTTCTAAAGAAAGCTTAGCTGTGAAAACCCCTAGGCTTACAAAATCTGAGAAATATTTTTGACAAACAGCAACAGGAAGATGTCTCTAAGCCATTAAACAAAAGGAATTCACAAGTGATTTTGGCTAATTTTGCTATTAAACATGACTGTTTCCTCCTTCTTCCACACTTGCTTACACACACACACACACACTATTTCACACACAACTCCAAAGCAAACAAAAAAGGGTTTATTAGGATAAGTTTCACACAATAAAAAAAAAAAATCCTGAGTTTGGTTTTTTAAATGTTTTAAGACAGGATATAAAATTACACTTTTCCTCCTCCAGTTCCATGCTGATTCTGAGAAGAGTTTGTTAGGCAGTAGCAAAATAACAAATACTCTCTCAAAAATGAAAAGTAAAACTTTTGTAATGGAATATTTTCTCTTATCATGATTAAATATGAATTTCCACTAAATGGGAGACAGAGTGGAAACTGTTTTTATCCTCTGCCCAAGAAAAAAAATATGTCGATACTTAATATAAACAATGGGGCATATTACAAAGTACCATTTCAATGGATGATTTCACTCAGATTCAGGACACTATTCTCTTGAAATAAAAGATCTGTAGTTGTCACACATTTTATAGCTATTACATGGTGATTATTAAATGTCAGAATAAAAATTCAGCCTGGGTTTTGTTTCAAAGCATATGGGAACAGCTTCTGTACAGGGTACACCAGATATCAAGTTTAGAATACACTGGAAAATAGTTATCATGGTATATAAGTCTCAACATTAGCAAAGATGAAATCTGACAACAGTTTTACCAAATATGGTTCCCTAGAAAAGACAAGTTTGGAGATGAGTTTTATTTTCAAATAGCTCTCACTCTGATCAAATGATTATCATTTCAATTACCAGTTGCTTCAGATCGTTTCCAAGAAATGGCATGACTAGCTCTGGCTGGCTTACAACACCTGCCAAAAAAATAGTTTATTAACCAAGAGAAAATACAATTCTAATGATGTCATTGATGAATAAACCCATCTTTCAAGCTTCAGACTATAGATTAGATTCTGTCCTCCCTTCTTTTCTCTCTGAAACAGACCTGAATACATACGCAATATATAAAAACAAACACCGGACTTCACATAAACTTGCATAAGCCATAAACCCAAATTTGGATTAATTGTGAAACCACCAGTATGTTTTACTGTGGATTCACAGAGAAACTGGCCCTGCAACATTGTCAAATGCCAGGATTTAGAAGGAAATCTGATAAGCGAAGGAGGGGGAAACAACAGACCAACTCAAAAAACAAAAAGGCCAATATATATATAGAAAATGTCTCAGGAAACATTACTTTGTACACACAATGGCATAAATCACATGCTCGTATTTACTATTCTGAGCAAGTGCTGACTAAAGTTCCTAATACTCACCATTCTTGGGAAAGTCTCTATGTCTAAGAAAAGAATTTGAATAAGCTCATCTCATGATTACATTAGCTCTCTGCAAACTAAGAATTAGCACTGGATAAATATTGCTGATTTACTCTAATACAACACAAAAAGAACACACAGAAATATACTTTGTTATTTTATTAATGTACCTTGGCTTTTCAATTAACCTGGCTCCTCATCAATATTTATGTAGGCTGTGTTGAGATACTTTCTAAGTCCATAGGCCCTTTCATTATTGTCTTTAATTGCCTATTTCTATAATGTGGATTTTGTTTTTACCACTATAAAAACAACTTATTCAATCATGGAATCTTCTAAGTCAGAGTAGATCATTTAGTCAAGAGGTAATAAATCAGCGAGCCCATGCATATGGGCTGGCCTCTCCAACTGTTCTAAACACTGATAAATTGTACACAAAGGATCCAGACTTCCAGCTTCTCTTATAAAGTAAAATAAGATTAAGATAAAATAAAAGTATATCTGTCAAAAATAAAACAAAACAAAGAAACCACCACTGCCAACAAAAAACAGTTAAAAATGAGTAGTAGTTGCCTTCATTTACATAAGATGCAAAATTTCTGTTTTACCAGTTTCCACCACTCCTATTGCCTTAGATTCAGTCCACACTTCCCTTACCTGCCTGGTCCCTTGGGCAGGCACTCAGTGTTTGAATGTGCATACCCTGATTTAGTCCACCTCCCTCAGTCTATTGATGAGGATAATAAGGTTCAGGAGATGGTCTAGTGGCAACTTCTAATAGAACTTAGACAAGAACCCAGCTTTCCTATCTGCCAACACAGCATTCCACCTGGACTCTGGAGCCAGACTGCCTGTGTTCAATTCCCAGCCCTGCCATTTACTCACTATGGAACACTGGACAACTTATTTAACCTACCTATGCTTCATTTTTCTTTTTACAAATGTTTAAAAAAAGATAATAATACTGGCCCTGGCCGGTTGGCTCAGCGGTAGAGCGTCAGCCTAGCGTGCGGAGGACCCGGGTTCGATTCCCGGCCAGGGCACACAGGAGAAGCGCCCATTTGCTTCTCCACCCCTCCACCGCGCTTTCCTCTCTGTCTCTCTCTTTCCCTCCCGCAGCCAAGGCTCCATTGGAGCAAAGATGGCCCCGGTGCTGGGGATGGCTCTGTGGCCTCTGCCCCAGGCGCTAGAGTGGCTCTGGTCGCAACATGGCGACGCCCAGGATGGGCAGAGCATCGCCCCCTGGTGGGCAGAGCTTCGCCCCTGGTGGGCGTGCCGGGTGGATCCCGGTCGGGCGCATGCGGGAGGCTGTCTGACTGTCTCTCCCTGTTTCCAGCTTCAGAAAAAATGAAGAAAAAAAAAAAAAAAAAAAAAAAAAAAGATAATAATACTATCTACCTCTCACAGTAACTGAGGATTAAATGGGTTAACATAAATGAAGCTTGTCAGTGTTAGCAATCATTATCATGGGTGTTACTCCTCTGTACTGGCGTTTTCCAAAGCATGCCTTGCAGAGGTGAGTTTAGATCAGGGGTCCCCAAACTTTTTACACAGGGGGCCAGTTCACTGTCCCTCAGACCGTTGGAGGGCCAGACTACAAAAATAACTATGAACAAATCCCTATGCACACTGCACATATCTTATTTTAATGTAAAAAAACAAAAAGGGAATGAATACAATATTTAAAATAAAGAACAAGTAAATTTAAATCAACACACTGGCCAGTATTTCAATGGGAACTATGCTCCTCTCACTGACCACCAATGAAAGAGGTGCCCCTTCAGGAAGTGCGGCGTGGGCAAGATAAATGGCCTCAGGGGGCTGCGTGAGGCCCATGGGGCCATAGTTTGGGGACCCTTGGTTTAGATGGTTCATGGGTTTTTTTTTTTTGTTGTTTTTTTTTTTTTATTTTTTTTTATTTTTAAATAAATTTTTATTAATGGTAATGGGATGACATTAATAAATCAGGGTACATATATTCAAAGAAAACATGTCTAGGTTATTTTGTCATTAAATTATGTTGCATACCCCTCGCCCAAAGTCAGATTGTCCTTCGCCACCCTCTATCTAGTTCTCTGTGCCCCTCCCCCTCCCCCTAACTCTCCCCCTGTTCTCCCTCCCCCCACCCCTGGTAACCACCACACTCTTGTTCATGGGGTTTTTTTAAAGCTATAAGTTACTCATTGCTTATTTATTTTTGTGGCTACTTTCTATTTTTGCGAAAGTGGGGCTCATTTTTCATTTACAGGAAATATAGAGTTCCTTCTTCAGATAAATGTTTTTTTTTTTTTAAATGAACCAGTTTGAACAAAACCATTAAGTAAACATGGGGACATGTAGGTATGGCAAAAAAAAAAAAAGCTAAGATGCTATGAAAATGACTGAAATTTGGGACAGGGTATTATGTCAGTGGTTCTCAAAGTGTGGTCCAGAAACCCTGGGAAATCCCTGAGACTATTTCAGGTGGTCCATGGAGTCAAAACAATGATCATAATAATACTTTGATATTATTTGTTTTTTTCACTCTCAGTCTCTCTCAAGTGTACAGTGGGGTTTTCCAGAGACTCTATGACATATGGTATGGTCACAGAGAGAGAATGCAGAAGCAGATATGAGAATCTAGCTGTCTTTATTGAGCTAGAGAGTAAAGAGATTTACAAAAATGTCAAACAATGCCATTGTTTTAAATAATTTTGTTTTTGAAAATATGCTTAAATTTCATAAAAATGTTACATTTGCATGATGGGTTTATACTGCTATTTTAATTTTATGTTAAAAATTAACTTAAAGTAAAATATCCCCTTTTTCTGGTGCATAATTCTATCAGTTTTAACACATGGCAAGCACTGATCTGTTCTTGCTATAGTTTTCTCTTTTCCAAATGTCATACAAATTGAGTCCTACAGAATAAAATCCTTTGAGACTGCTTCTTTTACTCAGCATAATGCCTTTGAGATCAATCCATGTTGCTCTATGTACCAATGGCTCGTTCCTTTTTATTGCTGAGTAGTATACCACAGTGTGGGTGTGGCACAAAGTTCGTTATCCGTTCATCCCTTGAGGGACACTCAAGTGTCTCCAATTTTGGTGATTACGAATTAAAGTTGCTATGAACATTCATGTCCAGGTTTTTGTATGAACATACATTTTCAATTCTCCACAGTAGGTACCTAGGAGAGGAGTTCTTGAGTCAAATGGTAAGTGTATATATTTAATTGTGTAAAAATTGTGTAACTTTTCCAGAGTGACTGTACTATTTTGCATTCCCACCAGCGATTTAGGAGAGTTCCAGTTGTTTTTCATCTTCACTAACACTTGGTATATCACTATTAATTAATTTATTATTGCTATTTTAATATGTTTTTAGTGGTTTCTCAGCATGCCTTAAATCTTCATTTCCCTAATGACTAATGAAGTCGAACATCTTTTCAGGTGCTAATTTACCTTCTGTATATCCTTTTTGGTTAAGTGTGTGTTTAAGTCTTTTGTCCATTTTCAAAATTACGTTGTTTGTTTTCTTACCTTTGAGTTTTGAGGGTTCTTGCACTTTCTGGATACAAATATTTTCTCAGATATGTGATTTGAAAATATATTTTTCCATTCTGTAACTTGTCTTTTCAGTCTTTACCAGTGTTGTTCACAAAGAAGTTTTAAACATTCGTCTATTTTTTCATCCTTCTTTTATGGGTTGTGGTTTTGCTATTAGATCTGTGAACTCTTCTTTGCCTAATCCCAGGTTATGAAGATTTTTCTCCTGTTTTCTTCCAGAAGTTTCATAGCTTCCTTTAGAAGTATAATCCATGTTAACTTAATTTTGTATAATATGTGAGGGTTAGCTTGTCATTCTTTTTGCATATGGATGTTATTTTTTATTTTTAAAGTGAATTAATAATTTATTTCTGTTTTAATTTCCTTTTTTTTAATTAAATGAGAGGTAGGAGGCAGGGAGGCAGAGTAACAGACTCCCACATGTGCCCCGACCAGGATTCACCTGGCAAATCCTGTTCAGGTTGATGCTCTGCCCATCTGGGGCCACTGCTCTGTTGCTCAGCAACCGAGCTATTTCAGCTCCTGAAGCGAGGCCATGGAACCATTTTCAGTGCCCAGGGACAAATTGCTCGAACTATTCTAGCCATAGCTGTAGGAGGAAAGGAGAGAGAGAGAAAAGAGAGAGAGAGAGGGGTGAAGAAGTGGATGGTCACTTTTCCTGTGTGCCTTGACCGGGAATCGAACTGGGGACTTCCACATGCCGGGCTAATGCTCTACTGCTAAGCTAATGAGCCAGAGCTTCAGTTTTAATTTCTAACAATTAAGTATCAATAGAGACAACCCACATAAACCAAAGTTTTTTGAGATCTTCAATAATTTGAGTGTGAAGGATCTTGAGTCCAAAACCTTTGAGAATCACGGTATTGTATCATTAAACCAAGGCCTTTATTATTCTTCATTTTCCTCGACTTCTTAGTAGCATTTGGTAATAAATGGCCCTACCTTTGAATTCAAACTCTCCCTCTTATTAAGAACTGTGCAGTGTCAGAGATTTTACT
This sequence comes from Saccopteryx leptura, assembly GCF_036850995.1. NCBI lineage: Eukaryota > Metazoa > Chordata > Mammalia > Chiroptera > Emballonuridae > Saccopteryx > Saccopteryx leptura. Next base: position 62,392,161 of record NC_089511.1, on the reverse strand, counting down.
CTACTTTCAAACTTACAAGGTAATCTGCCAAGATTTTATGGATGCTGGCAAAGAACAAGACTCTTGGTCACAGACAAAAGAATGGCTTACTGCAATAGCTGTGGTCAAAGTATCAGCCTTTATGTTGGTCCTTTAATACCCAGTTCCCAAAAGGAGATGAACAAGAGGGCTAGATAATGCCTGCACATGCAATATGGTACATTATAGGAGAATAACCCTGAATGTGGGGTACCCAAATCTTGAACACTTATCCATAAGCATGCCTTCCCATAGATCTGGAGGAAGCCACTAACTCTGAAAGGCTGTCTGTTCACTAAACATCCTTCAAAAGACAGTCCAGAATAAAGGCAGCCAGTGACCGGGCTCACAAGATGTGAAGGTATTTAAGAGGCACTCAGAGAACACCTATCCAACACCTTCCACCGTTGTATTCTTTGCTTTATTCAAGTTGTCTTCTTTCTTATTCTATCTCCCTACTGGAAAAATGTAGGAAACATATACTTAGGTGTAGTCTGGGTCCAGGTCTTCTTTCTCGGCAAAAACTCATCGAAGAGATCATTCTCCATGGGAATTTTAATGTTCACCTGTCAGCCCATGACTACATTCTACAGTTCATTTCCAAAAATGCCTCCGGACTCCACTGCCCTGCTGCCAATTTAGATGTCTCAGAGTTGACTCAAGCTCAGTGGAATTGCACAGCCCATCTGGCTAATGTGTAAGAAAATGTCTTAGTTGACACAAGGGGAATTTAACTGAACATTCCCCAACTGTGCTAACTTTTCCACAATATCTAGTCTTCCTTTCTTATTTATAATAAACTGCTAAATTGCAGGTACAGGATAAAGGCACCATTTCCCTGCTTCCTTTATAGCCAGGGGCAGCCACGTGACCAAGTTCAAACCAAGGAGATGTGAGTGTTAGTGATGTCTGCAATCTCCAGGCCATGGCCTCAAATGGTATAGGTTTGCCTTTGAACCATACAAATAAGAGCACAGCTCCCAGGAGAAAAGGACAGAAGAAGCCTGGTCCCTACACAAGTTCATGGAGCAGAGCCACCATACTAGCTCTGAAACACCTACCTCTAGGCCGAGACATGAGAGATTTTGAACTCCTAACTTATTTAAGCAGCTTTAATTATGGATCTCTGTTACGCACAGTTGAGCCTATATCCTTACTAAGAAATACAGTAAGTCCTCACCTAATGTCATCAACAGTCTTAGAACTGTGATAAAATAATGTACAGTAAAACAAAACCAATTTTACCATAGGCTAATTGATATAAACAACAGTTAAGTTTCTACAGCATGTCATCAATTATATAATGAAATGATGCTGAACTAAGCAATGTTATTCAAGGACCCACCTTATAGCATTCTTCAAGAGAGAGAACATGAATGGAACCCTCCCTGTAACACCATGTGATACCCAGTAACAGATCATTGCTGAAGAGAGCTATATTCTGTTATGTTAACATAATCCAAAGGACAACAAACACATAAGTGAGTATTGGAGGGGTTAACAGGGAGGGGTGGAATGAGAACACAGCACATTCACCTCAATTTTTCCTGAACATACCAGATTTTTATTTTTTAATTTTTTATTTGTTCATTTTAGAGGAGAGAGAGAGAGAGAGCAGGGGGGAGGCGAAGAGCAGAAAGCATCAACTCCTATATGTGCCTTGATCAGGCAAGCCAGGGTTTCGAACCAGCGACCTCAGCATCCCAGGTCGACACTTTATCCACTGCACCACCACTGGTCAGGCTGTACTGACTTTTTAAAATGTTCTTTGTAGTAGTTGAAATGTGATAAATGTTGAGAACAAAAAACACATCAACAGGTGATGTTAGCTACATAAATTATAAAACCAAAATAATAGTCAGCTGGTTCTATCAGAGTTGGATATTTTCAAGATAGAAACTATAGAAAAAAAAAAACACAACAATCCATAAAGTGTCAACTTTTAGAAAGACCATCAGCCTGTGCCCTAACCATTCTGGCTAGGCATTTGTGCCTAATGGTGTGCACTGAGGACTCAGGCAAGGGGAAGAAAGTGCAACCACTGGGCCTGGCTGGTTTGGCCACCCCCTTGTTTTCCAGCCTCCCTAAGGCACCTACTTATACAACCATTCACCGTCCCTCTTACACATCACTGTGTTCCACAGCATAGCTACAGGTAAGTAAAAAGGGTTCCCTCTCTAGGCATGTGCTTGCCAATCAGAAGTCCTAGAAAGTCGGGCACAGCAGAATGGAAATGTGGGTCAAAAAGATGAAGCTTAATTGGTCTGTGGTGAAATGAGAATAATGAAGACAATGCAGTGAGCATTTCATGAACCTAAATTTGCTAGATTTCAAGGACTATCCTTGTATCTCATGATCCCAATAGGAATTAGATGGAAAACCTAAGTAATGATAATCCAAGGAGGGTTTACAAAGGGATTAAAGACAAAGGTGTTGGTGGGATGTAAAAAGAAAAAAAAATACAACAGAACAAAAACACACAAAAAAACCCCCACAATACATAGATAGTTCAGGAACCTGAGTTAACAACAGTTCAACTATCACCACTCTTAGGCAAAGGGTCAAGGGGGAGAGGGGGTGGTTACCAGGATCAGAGCAGATCCTTCTACTAGTGGCAGTGACTTTTCCTTGGAGGGACACTATCAACCTGGAGGCACCTCCAGGAAAGAATAAGGAATAAATACCTGCCTTCATTCTCCCCCTTCTTTCCCTCTTCTGGCATGGCATCCCTATGGCTGAATCCCACTGGAAGTCACAGGGCCCAAGAGCTTTGTGAATGGAGCCCACACAGGTCAGTCTTCCAGGGCAGAGCAAAGACAGCCACACTGATCTGGAGGGCGCCCTGCACACTCTTTCCAGTTAAGACTTGATCCCCCCTCCTTTTGTCTGGTGTTATCCTTTATTTTCCCTCTGAAATGAGGATGGCGATAGATGTTAGTAGTTGTTTTAGTGTCTGTAGTAGGAAAAATAATATCAACACTAAGTTGGTCCCCGAACTGGGAATTACTGCTCTTATTGCCTGTAATATAATGTTAAATCTTTGTTAGCCATCAGTATTTGAGGCTGAATTGCATAGCTCTGCCTTCCACAGTAAAATCCTGAATTGTATAGACTTTTTAGAGGCAAGTACCTTTGTTTAACTTCTACTGGTCTTATATTCCCCAAATAGTCATGAACCAGGCTGGGCTTAAAGCATGCAACAAGTACTTATTTCAACTGTGTACCATCTCTGGGTGGCCGATTTTGGGAAAAAAGAAGGAATATTGAGAAAGCACTGACTTTTAAGTCTGATGGACTTAGGCTCAACTGCAGCTCTACCATGTTTAATGTCCATGTTTACCTTGGGATGTAACATCATTTTGCCAAAGTCTTCTCTACAAAAGGGGGAAATAGTATAAAAGAACCCATCTCATGGGATACTTAGGGCATTGAAGTTTTTATAATACACTGGTCAACACAGAGTAGGCACCCCAGAAATGATGGTTATTATTATTATTATATAAGATCTCTTGAACTGAAAATAAAGGAAGAAGGGTGAGTGGTATTCAGATGTCACTGGTAAGGAACTGTGTGTGTTTTATACCTCTTCTTAATTTTCTAGCTGGGAACAATAATATCCCTGTAGCTCTTATAGAGTACCTCCCAGGTACTTATAGTTGTGCCAGATAGAAATTAAGAATGTTTGGGCTTCTAAGTCATTATCCTCAGCTCTCAAGGATATAGGAGTGAAAACTCTGGGATGCTTTAATTTACCCAGACACTAATCTATAAATTCAACAGACACAATTTTATCCAATCCCTACAAGGATTGTCTAAGTGTTAGTCCCATTTTCCAGAGGAGAAAACTGAAGTGGAAGCAGAAACCAGCTTTGGTTGTACGGTCGTCTTTCCGGTAAATTGGTTTCTTAAAGTCCTTTCAGTAGTAACACTAGACCCCACTCCCACTCAGGGACACAGAACATTCCCTTACTTCTCTCAAATTTCCTGGGGTGCGTGAGATGTAAAGTCATTTGGCAATAAAAAGGGTTTTAATTTTTAGCTGATATTGTGTTTTTGTCCCCAAAGTAAGACGACAGAAGTCACTCTTCATGAGCTAGGTAAAAAGGTGAAGAGTTTTCTGTTGTCTGAGGGATGAAGATATCCTCTCAAGGGTGCACTAAAGTTTGATCTGACTCCCTCAACATGAAGAAATGGATTTGCCATGGAGGCTCATTAGTGTATTGGGTTCCAATTTCCCAAACCAGCCTCTTCTCTTCCAACCTTGTCCTTACCTCCACCAGCCATTTGAGTGAAGTTTGTGACTCAGTGAATTTTGGAAATTCATCCTGGCACAATTAGAGGGTGTAAGCAAAGAAAAGACCGTGTGGGTATAATTTGTCAATTGTAATGCGATCATCCTTCATGGTATTGCCAAAGGCATTTGCGTATCAAACAACTAATTCAAAAATCCTAAATATCTTATGTTCCTAAATACATTTTTAATACGTGTTAATCTAAAACCTGTTAGGCTGCAGCCTGCTCCCCTGACCAAAAGGCCATCTCTAAAGAGCCACAGAAAGAGCTTCTCATTAATTCCCAGTTCCATTCCTTTCCTTTTAGATTTACTATGTATGTACATTTTATCCTCTTTAAAATTAAAACAATGTACACAGAGAGCAAGAAAATACATCGCAGAATTCTAGATATTCCCTCTCTACACAGGCAAGCACTTGATATGTATAAAGAGGCCTTAAGTCAACAGTTGGGCCTACCCAATCTTCCTTTGGCCAAATCAATAGGGTGTTATCCATAGTCTATTTTCTAACTACTTTCAGATTGCCATGATAAAAACCCATATACTTAGCTCTGGCTCTTAAAACATAAGCAAGAAAAGATTAATGAGACCAATTTCTAGTATTCAAGCTCAGATGAGTTATTATAACAACATTCTATAGAAGCAGAAACAATAACACCAAAACCCAAACTCAACCACCACCCAAGCCAGATGTTCTAATACGCTGATTGACTCCCACCCATTAGTTACATCACTTGATCTTCTGTACCTAGTTTATCAAGCACATGGCTCTGCCCTGCAGTTCAGCAGGGCCCAACTCCACAAAGACCTTAAAAAGAAGAAAACTTTTGCCCTTTTGGTATATGAAAATCATGGTGGAAGCTGTCTGAATTTTTCAAGGTTATTGGTGATCTGGCACAGGTCTTGATCTGCTATCATTAATGAGAAGATCTATCTTCACAGAGAATCACTGAAAGCCTCATGCCTATTTAGAATACTTTAAAGTAGAAACCAAGTAAATCTTCCTGTTTTGTGTAGCCTCTATTTAAACATAAACATATGATTTAGACATGCTCCCTCTTGTTAAACATTCTTTTGCCCCGTTCACTTAGCACAGTTCGCATTATTATTCTCACATGTACAATGGCAGAGGAATAATTTGAGACACACAGCTTTATTTAATAATGTAATTAGCTTATATTGGATTACTTAAAGGAGCTTTGTATTTTTAAGTTCTAGTTTTCTTACACTGGCGACATGCTCTGTCATGGTAAATGATTCAGGCTTCAATCAAAAGCCCTAAACTCAATTTAGAAAAATATTGAATATTTATGAATAAGCCAGGACTAATGCAAGAGTCAATTTGCAACCACAGGTGGTGACCTTTCTACTCCTATTCAAAGACTGTGGTGTGGAGACCAAGACACAGGATAGATCCAAGATTTCAACTTCTTGCCACTTCAGGGAGGTTGTATAAGCCAGAGAATAAAGCCTAAGTTTCCCTCAAGGTAAGCTTTCTGAAGGCAGGGCTGAAACTTGCATGGCCTTCCACGCCTTCCACACATTCCAAGGTGGAGCTTAAAAAATGAATAGCTGAATGGCTAAGTAAAAGCTACCAGAAATTTTGAAATAACAGTTGCAGGAGGAAATCTAGAAGGAGCACCCCCCACCCTCACTCCCCACCTTTAAGAAAACATTCACAAGCTGAGCTTCATTCAATGCTGTTGTCAAGAGGGATTTTGTTCTAGCTTTTCACTAACTCAAATCTATCTACTCCAATTAACCTGTACTCACTCTGCTCTGTTCCAGGCTCAGCCATGGAGAGATAAAGATAAGTAAGATGCTGGTGTTGCCCTTCAGAAACACACAGGGCCCAGGGTCGACTGTTCTTTGCCTAGGACATACAAGTTACTCCCTTATGTTTGTCAGAAAATCTATTCACTCCTTCTTTCTCAATATTCTGAGTATCTAGTCTGAGCTAAGCCAGGCATGAGGAACAACTGAGGAAGAAGCCCCTGACTCATGGGCACCAGTCTAATGTGGGCAGATAGACAGTAAGCAATAACTTTGAGCTAAATGTGATTTATGTAATGAGAATTAAGTGTTATAAGTGATTTCATTCATTCAAATATATTTATTGAACACTAACTATATATCAGGCATTGGGGTTATAGTCAGGTATAAACCAGAAGAATTCCTACTTTCCTGTAGCCTACAGTAATGGAGTGTGTGTGTGTGTGTGTGTGTGTGTGTGTGTGTGTGTTAGGGAAAAGGGGCAGAAGAGCCAGATAACAAAATCTGAAGCAAAAGAATTAGAAGATGCAATAATGGGAGATAAGGGGTATATATGGGGACTGTTTTAAATTGAGTGATCAGGTAAGGTGTCTCTGTTGAGAGCCTAAGGAAGAGCAGGAGCTAGCAAGGTTAAGAGGAGAGAGAAGAGGTGGAGGGAAAACATAGGACATTATATACAGAGGGAATGGAGAATACAAAGGGACTGAGAAGAAAGTGGTGCATTGTCAAATTCAAGGTTAAAAATAAAGAAAAACAGCACACAACCTGCCTCATGCATATGTCTTATAGCTGATGCATGCTTCTAAATCTGAATCTAAACTCCTGTTCTCCAATGATGCACTAGGCTTTGCATGAAAGTTACCCCATAAATCAATTTCCATTATTAAAAATTAACCAGAATCTACTTAATGCCACTTTTTTCTAAAACTTTTAATGTCGATATAAAAAAGTATTGAACACTTTGTTAAACACCAAGTTGCATCCTCCCTGTAAGAGAAATAGGTGAGTTTCCCCATGCAACAGCCAATTTCCACGGAATTTAAAAGATGGAAGACCAGCTGCTCCTTGACATATGCACAAGGCTGAAGGGTGGCTCAAGACTCTCCTCTCCTGTGGATACACTCATTAGAAACACAGACGGGGGCACTAATCCCTTTCATCTGGATGTTTAGGTCTTCTTTACTCGGATATATGCAAACCTGATTTAATGCCTCTCCTCAACCTCTGTATATGAAACATACCTATTCTCTTGTGTATTAAGGAGCCTGTTTAATTATACCTGCTCCAGGATCCTCCTTTCCTATTCTCTGAAAACTCATCATCACACCAGACTCGATGCCCATTCCACAAAACTCTCCAAATTCACTGATCAAGACATTAAGCTTAAAAACCATTCAATACGGTTTGTTGACATGCTCTAAGAGTAACAAATCTTTAAAAGATTAAAGCAATCTGCTGGCTACTATCTACTATGTGCGTCATCTATAATTATATGCCCAGAAGAATAGGAAGGTGTTTGGAAGGGACCACCCAAGGAGAATGCATAATAACAATAAAAGGAGGAAAAAAAAAAAGAGCAAGGCAGGATAAGAATATCTTTCAACCTTCATCAGACTAACTTTATAGTAAAGTGATTGGTTCCATTGATGATGGTATTAACTGCTAAGATGGTCCCAGTGACCCCCACTTCCTTGTATTCATGCCCTTGTGTAATCCTTTCTCCTTGAGTGTGGGATGGATATAATGTCTTACTTCTTACAACCAGAACTAGGCAAAATTGATGGGATGTCACTTATGAGATTAGGTTTTAAAAGGAGTGTGGCTTCTGTTTCTCTCTTCCATTCTGAGGGAAGTCAGCCGCCATGCTGGAAGATGGCCCATGGAGAAGCCCATGTAATATTGCAGGGGACTGAGGGAGGCCTAGACTAACTGCTAGCAAGGAATGAGGCCCTCAGTCCAACAGCCTGTGAGGACCTTTGGCCTGCCAACAGGCAAATGAATGAACCTGGAAGTAAATTCTCTCCTACAGAGCTTTGAGAGACTCCAAGCCAGAGCACCCAGCTAAGCCTTACCCAGACTCTTGACCCACACAAACTGTGAATAATCAATGTTGTTTTAAGACACAAAATTTGGGCCTGGCCAGTGGTGGTACAGTAGATAGAGCATCAACCTGGGACACTGAGGTCCCAGGTTTGAGACCCGAGGTCACCAGCCTGAGCACAGGCTCATCTGGCTTGAGTGCAGGCTCAGCAGCTTCAGCATGGGGTCACTGGCTTGAGCCCAAAGTTGCTGGTTTGAGCAAGGGGTCACTGGCTTGGCTGGAGTCCCCCAATCAAGGCATGTATGAAAAGCAATCAATTAACAACTAAAGTGACACAGCTGAGTGGATGCTTCTCATCTCTCCCTTCCTGTTTCTCTCTCTCTCTCTCTCAAAAAAAAAAAAAAAAGACAAAATTTGGGGTAATTTATTATATAACAATAGATAACACAGCAGTCTTCAACATAGGATATGTCTACACATTTTTGTATGACAATAATACAGTCTGTGAAATAATGTGCTAAACACCAGTTTCAACTATGCCTGGAAATTTATTTCTGCTGAGAGGTTGACAGGCCAATGGAAAAATGCTGTATGCAACTGCCTAAGTCCAGAAACAACTGCCTATGCAAGAGAGCTTTTCTTTTGGGGGGCATCCATAGAAATTTCTAAGAATACTACTTAATAAAATGAGTATACCTTTCAGGATGAAAGAGGCAAAGTAAAATAGAACTTTACCAATACAGCTAGCTTTATATTTTATCTCCTCTAAGCAACTAGAGTGACAGGGGTTAATCTTATTCATCTCTTTATCACTCCCACAGTACCTTAAATATACTAATAAATACATATTGAATCTAACTGAATCAAAGTTTGTAGTCAAAAGTCCTATGTTTGAAAATAGAAATGTTATAATCTTCAAGAGCAATATTATATTATACCCTTATCTACCAGAGAAGGATCCCAAGCCTCATCTCCCTTTTCCTCTTCCCACCTTTTCAAGATTCATCTTTTAAAGACCCTTGACATAGCTGACCGCTTAGAGCTCTTTTACCTATAAACTCAATCTGCAGGTCCTACAGACACCGTCTTCCAATCCTCATGGTCAAGATCTAGATGACACTTCTCTTTGCTTCAAGAAACAAGGTGGGGGAAAAAAAAGCAGAAAACAGCCTTTTAAATTAAGACCCCCTCCTCCCTAAAAATGGAGGCAATTAAAATATCTCAATATTCTGACAGGCTGAGAATGTTTACACTCCGTTGCTTCAGGGGTCGTTTAAGGAATTCTGGGGGTCAGAAGTGATTTGAACACCTGCTTAGCTGTCTATTGAATTGCTGATCTGGTAACATCAAAAATATGGAGTGAGAAACAGGACCTGATCTGTAAGGGGGAAAAAAAAATAGAGTCTGTTGATAATTTTAAAAGACATGATTTACATGATTCATGCAATTTGCATTAAGAAAAATATCTTTAGCCTTTTTACTAGAATCTTCTTTTTGCCTGCCCAGATAGTTGAGGTGCATATTTATACTCATTGCATTGTTGCTGAACACACATTCAGCACCCAGGAGTGAAAAACATAATTAGACTATTGTGGAGAATATTCATAAGAAACAGAATGGAACAGGTTATTTCACTTAAGGTCCACAGCATTCAATTATTTTCTATATGTATAACCCATGTACACTAGAATTTAGAATAATTTGGTGAAGAGACTGTGCATTACAGCAGTGTTTTTATCTGAATTCTAGTAATCTGATCCACACTGTGGGATTAACCCAAAGCAAAAGGATTTAATGGCCCAGCAGGCAGTCTATTTTGAGATCCTTTTTCTAAAATGCCCCAACCATTTTGGCTGGGACCCTTCCCTTCACATCCTTTTGCTGATGCTTTTTGCTTTGTAAAAGAACCCAGTGCTGCACATCTTAAAGGAGCTGGTCTGGAATACACTCCCTGCCATCACCATCGACAAAAAGGGAGGAGAGGACAATGACAAGGGGGTGAAACAAATTCTCTAAGTAGAGAAGTTTTGAAGTAAAGGAAATAGGAGAGGCTTCTAAAAAAATGAAGGGAATATAAGGGCTTTTAAAATAAATTCAATGTTTGCACACTCCGCAGCTCAATACCAGGTCTCCTACATGTTGCATCATGAAAGGGGAGGAACCCGGGAGGCACCAGGTTGAACTTTCAAACATCTGAAATGCAGGTTTCGTGTCCTGCCTCCATCCTTCCTCCACCTCATGTTATTTTGTTGTGGCTGATGGACAAGATGCCCCCTAATGGTCTTTGAAGACCTACGTGGAATGGAACACAACAAGTGTGAGGGTGTCCCCTTCACAGTGACTGGAAACTTCAAACATGGATCAATAAGTCTCAACAGAAACAAAAGAAAAGTCTCTTGGAACAGATGGAGAACAAGGAAGCTACACTTTACTTAAACCGATGATTCAGTTAGTTATTGTTTTTCAAATAATAGTTAGTCCTATGACTCAACCAATAAATTACTTATTAAGCACTAGAAACAGTCTAGGACCATGACAGACTTCAATGGGCCAATAAAGTTAGAATTAGGGTCAATAATGAGCATCAGCTAAAGGTCTGGGGGAAACAAGGCCATGGTTTGGTGCTCTACACACTAAGAAATCTCATTTGATATTCACAGTCCAACAAGCTTAACCCACTTCATAGATAAGGAAACTTAGATGCCAGAGATTAAGTTGGCCAAGATGACATACAGCTACTATTGGCAGAGTAAATATTCACACTTGTTTCTACCAAGCTTCAAGACTAAGAGTTTATATTCTAAATAAAAAGGAAAACACACATGTGAAATTATTAATCAGCAGTACCTTCCAATTCAAGTCCAATCTTCTAAACCTGACCTGCTAGACTCCCTGAGGTCTGGCCTCAGGCTTATTTTCCATGAGAACTCTGTTTCCTTGCTGAGTGCAGACCACATTCACTACTGTGTCCTTCCTTCCTATCTGCCTATGACTTCTTCTACCTAAGATTTCCTCTTTTCTCATCCTCATTCCTTAAAAATCTCCACCCAAGAAAGACTGAGTTATTTTCAAGCAATTACTCACAAGTGCCTCTTCTCCAGAACACCTTCAGCATGGCTAGGCCACCTTCCCACTAACACACTCCTTTCCTTCCACATCTCAATCTCTGTACCCCCTCTTCCCTGAGGCCTGCCTGTGGGCCCTGGGACAGAGCTCAGCTTTTCTCCTGTGTCCATTCTTTCTGTCCCTTCAACTCTGGAGTGCCGACTAGACAGAGTGGTAAAGGCTTCGTTCCTCTAACTCTGGAATCCCGACTAGACAGAGTGGTGAGGGCTTTGTCCTCCAACCCTGGGACCCACATGTATTAATCTTTCTAATCTTTACAACAGCTCTATCTTCTACAATGATCAGAGTGGTGAATCAACATGCCCAAAGTCACATGGCCAGGCTAGGAGGTGGGAGGACCAAGATTCCAACCCAAACAGAGGGGTGAGGGCTTCGTCTGCTACGCTGCTTTCTTTCTTTGCTACCTTTTCAGTACCAACAGGCTCCTGTTGCTTTGTTCACAGAAAATAGAAATAATATGAATGTTTTTAAAATTATAATAATCTAAAGCTTTGCTTAGAAACTCTAAGGTGGCCTGTGGGCCACATCCAGACTGAAGACATATTTGTTTGACCCACTAAGTGCTTCTTTAAAATTGGATTAAACTGCCAATTCTATTTACACAAAAATACAGATTTCTGGCATGTCTCTGGAAAAAATGTGAAGATTTGGCAAGACAGGACAGTGTTCCTACCTGGCAATGTTCGGGACCTGAGGAGCCACATAAGAACAAGTCACATGCTCACCAGTTCCCTCAAACATCATATTGTCTCCCAGACCAGCTCACTTCACTTCCTCTTATCTGCTTCACCCAGTGGGTACTCATGCATGTGCCTCTGCTCTTAGGTGCCTTTCTCTCCTGGAGAATCAGAGGAAGACATCCTGGAGGAGGTGACTTTTGAATAGGACCTTGAAATATGGATACAGCTGTTGTGCATTTTTACGTCAGAGAAGAAAATGTCATGAGTTCTATACTTGTTTTTTGATATCACCCCATGTCCCCTACTTGTCAGCAGAATAGCACAATGTTTCTACCATCTATATTTTGGAATCAAGACAGCTCAAGTTCCCATTCAGTCTTTGTCATTTACCTGATGAATAAATTTGGAAACTTGGACAATTAGCTAACATCTCAGACTGTCCTTCTGCAAAATGGAAATGACTCTAAGTCTAGGTCATAGTGTTATTGTTGTGAGAAATAAATGAAAGGTCACATATGAAGCTGTCAGCATCTAGTTTTACAATTACCTTTATTAATACTACTTTAGACCAAAGATCAGGCAAACATTTTTGATGAAGGGACAGATGTTTGACTTTGTGTTATACAGTCTCTGTTGCCACTATAGTGTGAAGGTGGCCAGAGCCAGTCTGTGAACAACTGGGTGTGGTTGTGTGCCAATAAAACTTTATTTACAAAATAGGCAGCAGGCCAAGTTTGGCCTATAGTCAAATATAGTTTGGCCTGACCTCTATTTTCTACCATCTCCACAGCCATGTAAATTAGCTCTGAAGATGCTATTGAGGTGTCTTGATGACACCTAGAACAGTAAGTGTATCCAGTGGGCATCAGAGGGCGTCTGTAACATGTTTGCTGGACTCACCCACATTAGGCACAGCCCAGAAATCATGCTTTCAGGATATTGTTCCCACCTCCACATCTTGCCAAGGGACTTTTTTCCAATTTTCACCAGGATGTCTTTATACCTGAGTTCAAACATTACTTCTCCTGAAATGCCTCCTCAGACCTTCCCAACAAGACCAGGTACCCCCTCTCTGTATTTTCTCTTCATCCCACTGACTGCATCAAAATCACCCATTTATTTGTGACAGTTTGATTAACCATGTGTGTGCTCCTCAACCAGAGGTTAAGCTCCATGAAGGCAGCATCTGCCTGGTTTCCCACCTCTGTCTCTCCAGGGCCAGTGTTGGCCAGCACACAGAAGGGACTCTGGAGGGACTGAGCCTGACAATACCCTCCTGCAAAATGTGTAAGAGGGTACCTGCTGGCGGTGGGCTATGGGATTCAAAGAGCCTTTTAAAACATGTCATTATACAAGTGCACGGTATTATTACTCAGTTATCTGTGTACCAGTCAACTATCAATTTGACTACAGGTTCCTAGAGAACAGGATAGAAGCTTTCAAGAGCCATATACTGAACAAATGAAGAACTAAAAGAAGCCTGAGGGTGCTGGGTTCTAGTTCTTGTCACTCACTAGCTCTTAGCACATGTCCAAGATTTCATCTCTGCACCTATTGAATAAAGGGGGCTGGACCCATTCTCTCCTACTCTCTGAGCTTGCATATTCTAGGGGTCTATTATCTGGGTGCCCATGACAAATTAGACAAGAGCATTTTTCTGAGATGACTGTGGCAAGATTTCCCGATCATCTTCATCAACAATCTACAGCCAGTCATGCCTAAAACCACATGTTCCCATGCAGGTGGCAGAGCCAGAGGGACCAACTGCACCTATGAATACTTTCAAGCCAGGAGGTCTCTGCATGTTATCATTAACCTTCCCTGCATCTGACCACTCTGGTGCGCATCAGTGGCCTTCATTCTACAATGCAGATTTCCAGCCAGAATAAAACCATCCCAAGTGAGGTAGTTAGAGAAGAAAAATAACTAAACTGGGCCTATCATTGAGGAAAGCTTGAGAATAAGATAATGAGTGAGAAGATTTTTATTTTCTAGTTCAAGATCTGGCTTGTTTCCATTATTTTTCCAATGGTACTCTGAGCTAAGCCCAAACTAGATGGTGGCAAGCAAAGCTCAGACCAAAAGGATGCAGTATTCTGTCAAAATGATTTCCATCTCCCATGTTGCACTGGGAGCTTGGGGCAGGTCTAGTGACAAGTAACTAGACAGTAACTTGGCCTGATATCTCTGTAGCACGCAAGTCTTCCCTTGTAGGAATATAAAAAAATGTAAACACTAAAATGGCAATAAATACATATCTATCGACAATGGAATAAAAAAAAACAAATAAACAAGAAGAATAGAAATAGACTCATAGATACAGAAAATGTTTTGACAGTTGCCAGATGGGAGGGGGTGGGGGATGGGGGGTGAAAAAGGTGCAGGGATTGAGAACTACAAATTGGTGGCTACAGAACAGTCATGGGATATAAAGTACAGCATAGGGAATATAGTCAATAATATTCTAATAACTATGTATGGTGTCATATGAGTGTGAGATTATCGGGATGATTACTTACTAAGTTATAAGTGTCTAATCACTGGGTCATACACCTGAAGTTAATATAATATTGTATGTTAATTATAATTAAAAAATAAAAAACAATTAAAAAAATCCAACAAAACCCCATAAATACATATGTGTAAACACATACACACACTTAATATGTAAGTATATATACTTATTTTAAAAAACACATTCCTCCCTTAAGAAGAATATACAGAATTCGCAAGTTTAAATTATTTGTATTTAGTTCTTTGTCTCCAGTTATACTGTGTACTTTTGTGCTGGTAAAACAACATGTGCTTTAATTAGCAAATATTTGTGCATAATTTACTTGCTTTTCAAATACAACAGAACAATGGGGTCAATTTTCACATACATTTACCCAGAATGCATTGTTGGGTCTTAAGCCAGACTCTCCCATTGTTCAATAACTATATCAAGCTGTCCTAGACTTGCTGTCCTTGGTGGAGTGGGGAGTGGTGGTAGGGGCTGAAAACCCAAGTTCTAGTAGCAACATCCCATTTTGTAAGACCCCAGAAGACAAACTAAAACAAATTCTCATGATCTCTAGCCCCAGAGCATTCTGCAAAAAACAGGGAAACATGCCAAGAACAAAGGGCACTGGAATAATGCTGTGGGTTGTAGGCACGCTGATGCCCCCCTCTCCCCCTACCCTGGACAGTGTGAACCCCAAAACATTAGGGGTAATGTCTGAGGTCTATGAGTTACAGAACCTCAAATAGGCTTTGTAAGGTTAAAACTGGGTGCTGTGCATGCAGAGCAAAGAAAGATGTTAAATCAAATGAGAATGACTGCTCCAGGACTGGAGGCACTATTATTTTGAATAAGATTGAAAAGGCCAGAAAAAGCAATTCAAAAACATTTCAATTATGTATTTCCCAGAACTACATCTTTGAGCAACTAATGCAAATGTTACCACCACAATAAAACTTCTTCCCACATAAAAGCATATAAAACAGGTTGAACAGCATATACTTTATATATCATATGCATATTTTTGACTATTAATAAAAAATTCAAAATCTATGTATGCTTTACTTTCCTAAGCAATACAATAATTATGATTAAGGGACAGGCAGCACAAAAAGAGCCAATTTATCTTACTCGTGCTCAGGAATACTATTGTGTAACTAAGCAACTAAAGACAAAATATGGTCTAATTAATTCACTCCTATGCTTATTTAAAAGACACAATTAGAACATTTTTATTTTCCAGCTTGCACAGTAGTTCAACATGCTTGAGGGTGTAGAAAGCAAAGCCTATTATTCTCAAAGACAAGAGTTTAATGTTTAGTGCCACTGATCAGGCTTGGAACTCAACTATGGGGAGGAGGGGTTCTGTTTCCCAGCTGGGCTGTTCTTGGAGTAAGGAGAGAGGAAAGGTAGGAAAAAAATGTTTATAGGGCGACTAGATTGACTAGCAATGTGTGGTGGTCTCTCCCTTGTTTTTCTCACTATGTCCCAACGGTGAAGATGGGACTAGGAATGTGACGGTCACACGGGCAAGGACACACACCACTGTAGGTCTGTTGATACAGTCAGAAAGACTCTACGGAAAATTTATGTAATTAAACCACCCTTCCTAGTCAGCATGGTAAATGTCAAATATCCATCTTTAACACTGCAAACAGTGCATCTGATTCTAAAGCAGAATTAATTTACGCAAGTATGTGCTAGAGATTGATGTCATTAGCATAAGTCTAAAGAATCATTTCAATAATAGTCATCATCTACATGCTTGAAATGTGTTGTCAATATAGATATTCACAGTCCAGGGTGTGAGCCGTGCTCCCTAAAGTCTAAGACCCAGGTTCTAATCTCCAGCAAGAGGGAGAACACAGTGTGGCTGAAAAAAGCCATCCTGTTCAAGGGAGTTATATACAGGACAGATTTTTTTGAGAAATGTAGGATTCATGACCACATCTGTGACAGATAAATGAATCCTTAAACCAACAATCAATAAATTTGTTTTAAATTTTCTTAAAAGCCAAGGCAACGGGTAATCACTAGCTGCAATATTATTCTGAGTAGAAGATGGCAAATATCCAACTACCCTGGCTATAAAAAAAATGACAAGCAAATGCATTTCATTCGAGCAATTATATTCTGGATATTGGCTAAAACTAGACTTTGATAAATGAGCTTGAGTCATGTATCACTAGATGCCATGATGAACAATGGTATGCTTTATTAATAATTAATAATGAAGTATTTACATGTATGGACTCATGTACTTTGTAAACATAACATTTCCTTAGTATGTGCCCAACATTCTAAATGTCAAGAGAGGCTTTAATTGCTTAAAATTTTGACTTGCTATCACAGTTTAAGACCATCAGTCTGACAAACATGCTGGCTCACAGGAAATGCCAACCAACACTCAGGTAAGGAGTGACTCTTCTTCGCTAAAGAAGAAGAAGAAGAATGGCTTTTTACACATTGCCAGCCCAAAGCACTGATTTTTATGGGCTGATGGCTGGAGACTGGAAAAGCACTCCAAGAGATAGAGATGCTTGCTCTAGCCTGTCTATTTAGTCCCAAATAGTCACTAATTTATCTGGTGTGTTCCTGAAAAAACAAACAAACAAACAAACAAACAAAAAGCCTCACTATTTTTTTCATATCCTCTGGTGCAACATGACAATGGATTTCAGGGAAGAAAGAAAAAGTGTGAGGTGGGGGGCCAGAGCTGGCCCACATAGGAATGACCGATCACAGGCCTTCTGCCAGAAGGAAACTGGACCCAACTTAGAGAAAGCAGGCTGTGGGAAAGAAGGCATTTTAATTATTTTGTTAGTCATTCAATAAATACTTAGTGAGTTGTACTGAATGCTGTGGAGGGACCGAGAAGTGAAAATGGCACAGCCCTTGCTCCCAAGAACAGCACTGTAGTGGAGAAGGCAGAGGGGGAGAACACAGGTAACCACCATATAAGGCACAATGCAAAGTGCATGGGAAGGGAACGCCTACCGAGGGACTGTAACATCTCTGAGGGCATGGATTCCTGTCTGTCTTGATCACTGGGTATCCTAAGGGTCTTGAACAAGCTCTGGCACAAAGTAGGCTCTCTATCAGTATGCATGGAATGAATGAGGCTTCAAAGAATGAAGACAGTACTTCCTAGTTTCCAGAAAGATCATGAAAGGCTATAAATAGAGACCTAAATTAATCTCCCAGTTTAACTGGGGAACACAGACAGAAAGAGTCTGACAGCTTTTCTGTGACCAGTATCTGTCCATGGGGCTAGACGATGAGCTCTTTGAGGGCTAAGGACATTCTCCTTTATCTCTGCATCCTGTAGTCCAATGCATACTAGTTCTTCAATCAATAAGCAAGGAGTGAATAAATTATTTTTTTTCCAAAAACATGCAGATAGCGAGTCTTCCTTTGACTGTATACTACAAGTATTGTCAGCACAATTTACTGACATGTTTCCACAGTTCAAAAAAACATGTGCTAGGCTCATCTTTCTATCAAGACTGATAAACTTCTTGAGAAAAAGGGCCACCCATCCATTTATACCTAGCACAGCACTGAGCACATGGTTAGCATCCAACAAGTAGTTTTTCACTAATTCAAGATAGATACCAACATTGGCTACAGTTAGGATCTTCATCATACAAAATATAACTTCTGACATAGTCTTTTGATTCTCAAATTTTAATATCTTAGACTCAATTGAAATAGAGTTTTGTATTTGTAAATGTTTCTGACATAGCAATGTTAAATTATTTCTTAAATTACTGGATCTTGCTTCAACCCAAGTACTAAAGAGAAAAAGGTGCATAATAACGTTCCTTACATTGTATCAACCCCATAAGTCAGCAAACTTCTATAAGGGGCCAAATAGTAAATATTTTCCACTCTGTGGGTGATATGGTTACTGTCACAACAATTCAAGTCTGCCTCTATAGCCTGAGAACAGCTATAAACAATATATAAACAAATGAGTCTGACTATGTTCCAATAAAACTTTATTTACAAAAAAAGGAGAGTGGACCAGATTTGACCCTAAGGCCTTAATCTGCTATTGCTTATCACTATCCAATAAATTCTCTCCATATAACTCATTAGCTTTCACCCTTGTTCTAAAGACCCTGCCTGTCAGAGGGTAAAGATATTCTTTCTCTTAGCTTATAATCACCATGAAAAATAAATAGTATCTATTATAATTGCATTCATAATTTGCTGAGCTCTCCTATATAAGTACTATGCTAGTTTCCAGGCCCTTTTTATTATTATTTCTAATTCTCTCAGCGAAGTAGAGGTCATTGAATTTATCTTACAAATGAAGAGACTAAGGCTCAGACGAGTTAAAGAAAATGTCTGAGGCTAGTGAGGTCACTGATGATGCTCAGAAATTTTTAAAAACTCAGCACATGGGTACAGACCAGAGACTGAAGGGCCATCCACAGAGAAAAGAAGACCAACCCAGCACCTCCTAGGTTTCAGAATGTGTCTGCCTAACCTCAGATGTGATACAATAAGGCAATCTTTTAAAAACCTTCTGATCCAGTTGACAGCACTTATCAATACTAAAATGTAAATCCTTAAAAAGTCTTTTATTTTGGTGACACCACTAAAGCTACCATGTATATAAAAGTCAGTCTGACCCTGGCCGATTGGCTCAGTGGTAGAGCATTGGCTCTGCATGTGGACCTCCTGGATTCGATTCCTGGTCAGGGCACACAGGAGAAGTGACCATCTGCTTCTCCAGCCCTCCCCCACCCCCCTTCTCTCACTCTCTCTCTCCCCTTTCCGCAGCCATGGCTCAATTGGCCCAAGCAAGTTGAGCCCTGGCACTAAGGATGGCTCCCTTGGGCCTCTGCTTCAGGCATTAAAAATAGCTTGGTTGCAGAGAAACAGAGCAACAGCCCCAGATGGTCCCATAGGAGGCTTACTGGGTGGATCCCAGTGGGGGCACATACAAGAGTATATCTCTCTGCCTCCTCTCCTCTCATTTAATAATAATAAATAAATAAATAAATAAATAAATAAATAAATAAATAAAGCCAGTCTGATACGGGCAGCCCTGATAGGCTATATATCCTTGCAAACCAACTTAGATGCCACCCTTTCATAGAGAAAAGCTTTCGTTAGGAGGGTCCATGATAGTGACTTTAAACTTCAATAAGAACAATAACACTAATATTAATGATAATAATGATTCAATCATTGCCAAAGAATCTGCTATGTGCTAACCTCCATTTTAAGCACCTTATATGTATTAATTCATTTAATCTTTAAAATAACCCTAGGAAGTAGGTACTATATTTCCATTTTACAGAAGAGAAAACTGAGGCAGAGAGTTTAAAATTTGCCCAAGATCACAGAGCTACAGTAAGATTGTTTAAAATGCAGAATTCTGGACCCCAATTCCAGAGATCCTAATTGAGTTAATTTCAATAAGGGCTCCAGAGTATATATTTTTAACTTTTTTTAGCCCACAGTGAGGCTGGTCGTGAAACCACTTTTTAAAAATCCTGCCTGCGCTAGAATCTGTAATTCCCTGCTCTGATAGATCTTGACTCTCTGACATCATTAGTTTACTCATCTACATTCACAGTTAGTTACAGATGACCTGCAAACCTTCTTGTAGAATCCAGCCCATGGCCTCTCAGGCTGAAATCCATGCTTGCACATTCACCTATTTTAAGAGGGTATATTGCCAATAGATCAAGCACTTGGCAATTTGAAAATGAATGTAATCAGAAGTTATCCAGTAACAGAACCAATTATCCACCTACTTTGCCATTTTCCTCTTCTGAAGAGCTACTGGCTGAATGTGGTAATTGTGGGTAATTACTGAAGACTCCTTGCATATGGCCTTGCTATTCACTTTCATGATAATTTAAAACAGTGTCATGATTAGGCCCTGGAACCTCCACACAGACATAAAAATTATTATGTTTATTGTTTATAAATTGAGAGTATCTAGAATAAAGACCATCATAGTCATAACTCTTTTCTACTTATTTAAGGACTTTACAGTGTATAAAGTAAGTACTTTTGCCTATACAATGCCTCTTCATATTCACAACAAGCCACAATCAACCTTATTGTTGTTCCCATTTTGTTGCTGAAAAAACTGAGGCTTAGAGTGTTTATGATTATTCAAGGTCAAATAAACAGTAAGTACAGAATCAAGATGTAACTCTTTCTGGAGTCACACCAGTTGCCAGCACTGAAAGTAAGTGAAGATAACAGTGTGTATAAGCATGCAAATCATTATCATAATTACTAAAACTAATAATAAATTACTAATGATTTTAATGTTATTTAAATTTAACTATTATTGTAATATACCACTGGCTAGAATTAAACTTTATAGAATAAATAATGGTTCTGCTACTTAAATATCAGGTGAAATTTGGCAAAGCTGACTGATTAGCCATAGTTCTAAAATGTACAAGGAACTGCCCGCATTAGTATACACTTCTGGAATATACTATGATGTATGCAAGCTCTGGCTTCAAGGGTAGTTTTCAGTGGAATAATAAACCAACCCCGAAGCTTAAAAAGCTTTGGATTCTAGCCTGACAACCTTTGACAAATCATATAACTAAACTCAGCAAACCTATGCCTCCATCTGTAAAATGGGCATACAAAGTCCTGCCTTATCCGGCTTTATACAATTATTACAAAAGTCAATAAAATGCTAGTCCCCCAAAAAGTCCTTCGGAGATTATAGCAAACTACACAGGGATGCCATTTGTAATCTTGCACAATGATAATTTTCCTGCTTTTAGAACTGATGTCTTTACACTTCAAGAAATCATAAAAAGACAGACTGGTTCTCTTAAGCCAAAAAAGCATAGTGAGTCCTGGCTGTCCTTTCAAAATGGATGCTGATGTCAGCTCAATCAGGAAATTATTAACCTCCATTTGGTTACTTAAAATAAACTGTGCTGGCTGATTAAATGTGCTGAACATTTTCTCCAAGTAACAGCACACATCCACCAAGAAACCTTTCTCTTTCAGTTAAACATTGTAAATGGCAAATGCATCATTCAAAACTATTTAAAATCAATAATAAAAATCATTTCACTGTATATAAACAACTTAATGGAGTAAGTGAAAACAAAGCAAATTTCTTAATGAGAGGGCCCCCTCTTGGTGCCAGCAGTAAGTGCTGGTTTCTGTCCGATCTCCTCCAGAGGAGACTGCTGCTGCTATTCTGCTAATGAATGACTTACTTAGGCCAGGGGGAAAATGACATCACCAGGGTGGAAAACCGATCTGCATTGGGAAACTTCCTACCTGCTTTACATTTGTCATAATTATTTTGCACAATGCATCCTGCATTTGCATAATTTTGAGGCGTGCCATTATCTCAATTGAAAATTGTTTTAATATGGCTGAATAATTCACAATGACATCAGCCAAAGTCCTAATGAAATATACAAGTATAATCATACAGCTAATTACAAGCCGTGTTAGCATTAAAAAACAAATCATGCATAATATTAGACGATGTATATGCAGCTGAGGATTATAAATAGAGCCATCTCCTTCCCCAAATCCCCTAGAGTTTACTTTTAAATGGCAAGATTAATTTTTTCAGGTATGGCTCATAGAACAGTGATGAAATGCACAGATCATTACAATGGTTCACTTTCATTTCCCCATAATGAACATTTTTTAAAAAATCGTGTATTTAAAAATATATCTATTCAATATCAGCGGTTCTAACAGATGCTACATTCTGCTAAAACTGGCTTTTATTCTTAAATCAGAACTCATTGTTTAATTATACAAACAGAAATTATAACTGGATCGAGTGCGGTCTTTAAAAAATGTTCCAATTTCAATTCAAAAATTAAAAAACAAACAAAAAGAGAGTGACCACAAAATATCCCATAAAACATTAAATAATTTCCTTCTGGGTTTAGTCAGAAGTCTATTAGGCACTAGCTCTTTTCTGGATATTTAATCCTTCCCTTTTCCAGATCACAGGCCATGTTGAAGTAATAAATTTGAAAAGCAAATAAGAAATCAGAAGGGGGAGGAGGAGGAAGACAGCTGCGCAGGAAAGTTGGATCTGTGGAGGGGGCCGAGCTAGACCTTGGGAGGGGGAAAGAGCTCAACCTGTTGGTAGGTTGCAGGATTTTTCACAATATTCCAAGCAACACCTTTGTAAAATAGCAGGCAGTCATCGGGAAACGTGAACATTTCAAAACCAAAGCTGGCGGAGAGGGCGGAGGGGGTAAAAGGGGAGGTGTTCGGAGAGGAGGGCGGGGCTTATTTTCGAAGAGGCAGATCCCTAGGCGAACATTTTGACCAACTCCTGTAATTAACAGGCAAAGACCACTGATGGGTAATTCGATCCTGGGGAGAGGGAGTGACCTGGCGGTGCCAAAATTACAAGCAACTCCATCAGACCAAGCGATTCTGGAAGGACTGGTAGGCAGCTCCAAGCTCCTGGATGAGTTATATGGGGAACCATTCATTTAACAAAAAGATCTTTACACCTACCTCGAAAGCTTGAGAGCCTGGCACTGTGCTAAGTGCCCTCAAAAGTCTCAGATTACCCTGCTCTTGCTCGGCAACACAAAGCCTCGCCAGGCTGCGGTGTGCCCCCCGCCCCACCGCGCGGTGGGCACAGACTCCCCAAAATAGTTCCCCGGGTAGGTACTACGGCGCTCAGGTCGGTCAGTTGATTAGGGGAGCCAGCAGAACTGCGGTCACACAAGTAAATGACAGAGCCGAAGGGAGG
Organism: Saccopteryx leptura; assembly: GCF_036850995.1. NCBI lineage: Eukaryota > Metazoa > Chordata > Mammalia > Chiroptera > Emballonuridae > Saccopteryx > Saccopteryx leptura. The sequence continues at coordinate 62,368,986 of NC_089511.1, read as the reverse complement.
CGGCCGCTCCGGCGCCTGGTGACAGCGGGCTCACCTCGGGCGTCCTCCCGGGAGCGCGGCGAGCGCCCCCGCGGCCTCTCAGAAACGTGCCAGGGAGGCTGGGTCCCTTCCCACCCTTCCCCGGAGCGCCGTCGTGGGTACGCAGGACGCCGAACCTACAGGGCCAGTGGGCGAGCACACACCCCTCTGTCCTTCCCTACCTTTCCCTTCCCTGTCCCCGTCCCACACATCCCCACAGATCACGCTGGAAGACGTCCACTTGGCGTGGAGTAATTGAAAACTAGAACATCAAATGGCTCGTCCGAGGGGGAGGGGGTGGGGGCGCGAGATAGTTGTTAATGCTTAACGTGTTTGTGCCGGTTACACGACCGCTTTGAAATCCGCCCGGGCAGATCTGCAAGTTATTTGAATGTATTATTCCAGTACCTGTCATTTATCACTTTATTCAACACGTCTTTGCCAACTCAATAGCTTTTGATCTCACTCTGCCTCCATTTCGTAATTTCCGCCCTCTTAAACATATCAAATACTTACTTAAAAAAAAAAAAAAAGTGAACAATATCGAAACCCACCGAAATAAATCCACCCAGCCCCGACCGAGCCAGAAGCGAAGGTAAATTTTGAAAAGGCAAAAAATATATAAAATGCATGTGATGTTCAAGGGGTAGTAGCAGAAAGCAAGCGAACACACACACACACACACACACACACACACACACACACACACACACACACACACACACCCTTGAACAAAACCCTTCTCGAACGAGTTATTTGATCTTGACTAAAATCAGCAGTTGGATCCTCTTTGTAAAGCTGACAGCCAAACTCTGACAATGGCAAAATACTCGAGCCCCAGCTAGTGGCGCTACCCCTTTAAAAAAGGAGTCGATCCTGCTCGCCTGCAGAAGTGAATACAGTATTTTCAAGCTTGCCCTGTAATAAGCATTACTAGTGGGAAAATAATAAAGAAAGAAGAAAGGGAGATATAAGTTTACCACCTCGCCATGGTCGCTATTTCTGCCCTGGGGAGTATCTTCTGGGAGGAAATAAAGTTTAGAGCTGGATAAAAGTTGCCGGCTGGTCCTCTCTTCCCACAACAGCTGGAGCTCCGCTATGCAAATCGGATCCTTTGGCGTACATCTTACAAAGAAAAAGTCGCCAAGGGACAAAATTCTTGGTTTGCCTTCAAGGTGGAATTGAAAAGCCTTGTAGAAAATGTAAGGTCCGTGCAAGCCACACGGTGAGCCGACCCACTGCAGGGGGAAAAAAAAAGCACCAAATAAATAATGTAGCCATCAGAGCACAAACATCTATTTCCAGACACATTTACACACAGACATCCACACTGTTAATACAGAAGAGCCAACAGATATAAAGCTGGGTGTAAAAATAATAGAGCCCACAAATTTTCTGCCTCTCTTAAAAACAAACAAACAAACAAAAAAATCTCCTCCACCCACCCCCCCCCGCCCCCAACCGCCACCTCTCCCTACCTCTTCATCTGAGAAGGCAAAATTACATTATGTATGTATGATCAGTGCAGGGATTTTTTTTTTAACAATAAAAATGATTTGGGGGGGATGCAGAGGGTAAAAGTTTGGTGAAAAGTTTGTGGGGGGTGTGGGTGGGTGTAGAGGTGTGGGTGAGATGGGGGGTTGGGGGGTGCCGAGGGGGTGCCGGGATCGGAGGAGCGGAGGAGAGCGAAATACCTGGAGTGAGTTGGGCTCCATCTCGACGTTCTGAATTGATTGAACTCAACATTCTCTCCAAACTTGTTGGCTTGAATGGATTGCATCAGGTCCTGGCAGGGAAAAACATTCTCTGTCTTCAGCTGGCGTAATGTCTCAATATAAAATTGAGTTCTTGCCTCCCCTTCAGCACCAAAATGATTGAAATTATGTCCTAATATTTCTCTGACGACTCAATTTTCAGCTGCTGTCAAAAATGTGCAGGTTTCCCTCCAAATGTAGGTTGATCAAATTCATAACCGGGAGAAAGACTCCGTCCGATCTCGGCGGGAAGCGGATGGATCAAGGCAAAAAACATATAGAAAGGTTTGTAAAAATAAAATCCACCCTAAAACTGTATGAAGACGAAATCTCCCTCTTCCCAGCCTCGCTTGTCTATGGGTGTCTTTCGATCAGATTTTTGGAGGAGATAAGAGTTGGCGAGCTCTACTGTGCATCTGACAGGACCTGCTTGTATATGTCTAATATAAAGAACATTTCCTGCAGAGATTCCGGGGCGCTGCTCCTCTTTCTAATGCTCCTTAGCAGATTTGCTGTTATTAGACATGTAGATTTGTTTGATAGTTAAATTACGCTTCCTCACTGCCATGTTTTCGAGAACTAATCTGTTAAATTATCTTTTGATGCCTATTTACATGGAAGGGAAAAGTGGGTTATCGATTATATAAACATATAAATATTAATGCATTTGTTCGCGTCGCAAAAAAAATACTCAGCAAAAAAAAAAATAATAAAAGGACAGAAGACAAGTGAGCAGTGCACACATCTCAGGATTTTGCAAACAATATTGAACGGACAGCGACTGCATGTAGGGACTGGAACAATAAACGATGCATGATAAATCAATAAATGCGAGCAGCGAGTCTGCTCGGAATATGAATTCAGGCTCCCGGTTCTGCGTGCATTCTTTAATTTTGAAGTATATACACTAGTACGTGTTTACAATGCTGATGGACGCCAAGGGCGCTCTCAAATGATAATGTGTTTATATAACCCAGCGCTACAGGAATAATATACTGACTCCTACCCCACCCCCACTCCCTCCCCCGCCAAAAAGGGAGGAGAGCTTCCTCAATAATAGTTTGAAACTGAAAAAATCCATTTGCAAACTAGTTAAATACAACCAGAAATTAAGCTGTTGAAAACCGGGGGCATGAACCGTAAGACAATAAAGGCTTTAAATGTGTATATTTATTGTTCTGGAGCCCTAGAGAATTGTGAGGTTTGCATGCAGGGCTATTATGCAAACACAGAGAAACTTAAGAGCGACAGAACAAGGAACAGGCAGAGACTGCAAAGCCCTTGCTCGCTCCGACCCAGCTGCCAGTCCTCCGCCAGCCTAGATTGCATTTTCGCAGTGTTGATGTAAAATGGTGTACTCGCTTCCCCCACGCTCCCCCCACCCCCTTCCCCGCTCTCCTCCCACTCCTTCCAGTACCCCCACCCCCAATGATTTTATTATATTGGCACCAATCTTTCCAAAGTGGGTCTGGCATGCTAAAAAAGTAAACATGTACTATATGGGGAATAAGGTCTGTATAGTATGACAGTTGAAACTTGATCTGTGATAAAATTACAGGATGTTGAAATTACTAGTAAGCTATTTTTAACGCTTTCGCAACGTTTCACCTCTAGTCACAGCATCTAGTTGAAACAGGATTACTTTAATGAAAATTATATTCACATGGCTGAAGTTAATACACCCGGCAGAGCACAAATGCCTCATATCCAGTGACTTGAGATGGAAAGACCCTCTGTGTGTATTTTTATGCCTTTTCATAACGTCTGCGTCCGCTGCAGTAAGAATTAGGGCACTTAACATTATCTAAACCACATTTTTGATTCAGAACATGGGGAAGTAATAAAAGGCAAGCTCTATCTCTTTTCTATACACACAGAGATAAACGAAAGAAAATGGCAGATCCTCCAATTACAATAAGTAATAAAAACCCATGCCAAACAACCGCTTTTCTGAAAGATATCGAAAACTATTTTAATAATTTAAAGTAATATCACAACTCTGCATCATGAAGGAGGCAATATAACAATTCAGTCTCCCAGCTTTTGTATTAGCTAAATTATGACTTGCACATCACTCTTTAATTATCTTCCTTGAAATTTCATCTGATCTTTCTATTTTATAAACATGGGTTACAAAGAGAAATTATAGCTCTCCCTCTCTCTCTCACTCTTTTTAACTTTATGATGCATGCTGCAGACATTTGAATAGAATAACCCATTTTGTTCATTTTTTAACATATGAATGGACTTGACTGAAGGGCATTTTACATAATTTTTAAAATATAATACATGAGAGATGCCTAAGGCTTCTGTTAGTTTGTAACACACACACACACACATACACACACACACACACACACACGCATTACTTGAACTGTTCAAGTAATCCTATATTAAAAATTTGAGTTGCAGTATTTTGACAAGATCATATATAAGATCAACTCTGAGTCAGTTTCCTGTATGACCAATGCAGCAGCATTCATGCAGGAAACCTCAACAGAATGCCTGAGGGTATCCCTCAATTATATATTAAATCTCTCTAAAAAAATACAGAGCTCTTTACAGCATCTAAGCAACTTCTGTTTTTGAAGCTATAAGTCTTTAACTGTCTGTAAGGGACTTTATCTAATTAGAAACCCTGTTACTATGTCTTCTCAAGGTAGGCACTGAGCTAGGCTGCAGGCTGCATAATCTCTCTTCTTGAAAACTCCTGATAAGTTTTTTTGTGGTGTTAACAATTGTAGGGATCTAGGTCTGAATATTTTTGAATATCTGAAGTCTTGTAATCAGATGTTAAATTTCAAAAGTGAATCACGGGGGGGTCTCCCCTCTCTTTCTACAGCACCACCACTACCATCCCCATGAACATAATAAAATGTAATAAATCAAACCTCGGATCCAATACTGTGAATAGCTTTTAAAATCATAGATCATAGTGCTCTGTTTACAAAAAACAAACAAACAAAAATCCCCACCCTCTATTTTACCTCTTTAATATGATGCTTGATAGGCACCTGTAAATTATCTGTGTAGCAAATATTCATACAAAGAAAGTTTCAATTAAGATACGGAGATCGTATTGAAACAGTTCTTTGAAGTAATGTAGTTAATAGCCTGTTTGATTTCTGCTTGTGAGAGAGTAATAACGTGGATTCAAGGCTCCATCAATCACAGAGCAGATGTAAGACTTGAGACACCGACACCCAGGGGAATAGAGGCAAACTCCTGCCGTGCAGGGTCCCTGGGCTAATGTAAAGTAAATACTCATAAACAGATTGAGTGTTGTAAGAAGACAATCCATTCAGGACAGTTATAATCATGAAAGCAATTGCTTTATTTATCTATCTATAAAAAGCTTGTAGCTGGGGCTGTGTATAAAAGAAGAGTGGGGGAAAGAAGCAGTGTATGTTTATACTACCCACTATATCTGGGCTCTTATATTGAAACACAGAATCCCATACCCACATACATATTCCTGCTGTTTTGCTAGCCAAAAATCCAACTTCCAACTCTGTTTTAACCCATGTGGTTTACTTAAAAGGTAAAACATTAAAAATCAGAGAGCAGTGGACACATTATTCAGTGTCTATGAATCGTTTCATAAAGGATCAGGAGGATTAAGTTAGTTGCAAACCAGCAGTGACATAATTAGGCAGCTTGGACTATAATAAACAGAATCATTAAAAAAGTACAGTTTAAAAAAAGAAGGCAACCATTTCGAAAATTCAAACCTCTCTGAGCACCTCTGGGCCTCCCCCTCCCCCAAATTGCAAAAGACAACTGAAGCATTTTTGACCTTGGCTACAATAATACTTCATGTTTTAGCACTTTAGTCAGCATTTTATCTACTAATTGCTACACACTACCGCATGTGGCTCGAATCTGCCACTGCAGCTTTCTCTCATTGGTGAGCGAATTGCTTGATAAAGACTGGGAATTCAACCTGGCTGTTTCCTTTCTTGGTCCCCCGTTGGCTCTTCTCCCCTCCTCCCTTTTTTTCTTTCTTCTTCCAACTAGAAGCCGCTAATTTTTCCAGAAAATACCGCACGGATCAGAAAAGGGAAGACGAATGATTCCCTCATTTTTTTTCCGCGGGGTTAACCTCGGATCACTTTGGCGATCCCGAGGCAAAGGGAAGAGATGATGGGGCGGGGGTGAGGGGTAGGGATGAGTTGGGGGGGGAGCATGAGGAGGGTCGATTCTGGCTGTTGATGGATCTGATGCTAGGTGATTCTGCACATTGGTCCTTTAGCTAGCCCACCGTTTATCGAAAGTCCGTGGGACTCTGCAATGCCTACCTAGGGACCTCGAATTAGGGGCTCTCCTCTCCCGTCCTGCTTGGTCAAGAAGTGGGGTTCGAAGAGGGTAACCCCAGAGTCTGAGACTGATTCGTGGATTCAAACGCTAGCACTGCCTGAGGGGCAGCCACCGCCTAGTTCCCTCCCCCTGGCAAGCCTGGCGCCATAGTGAGCGGTGGGGGTGGTGGCGTTATTAATAAGGCGGCCTCCCGCAGAGCGGGCTTGCTAAATCTTAGTGCAACAAGTCTATTGGTTTGGAGGAGGATAAACCGGGTTATACAGGTCATTGCTTTTCAGGAGACCTCTAGTGGTCAGAGGTTGAGCTACATCTTGAATTTGGGGCTCCTCCTATTTGTCGCGTCTCCTGGGCTACTTTGGGGGTAGGTCTCCAACTGAAATCCAGACAGTAAAGGCCGGTAGGTTAGGACAGATTTCTCATGGTCTTGAGGCCAGAGCCAAGAGAGAAGGAGATTCGGGGAAATGGATCCTGGGGAAGGGGGTCATGTGATGCCCTTTGTGGAGACTGCAGGCCCCAAGTTCCTCTGTCCTTAGAGATTGAGACTTCCTATCTTATCTTGATTTTCCTCCAAGGTCTGAGATTAATCAAGTATTCTCCGGGAAGTTGGATTAAATTTGCCGAAGCCATTTCCAGTTATAATAGCAATGCTGAGTCTATTTATTTTTTCTAGTGTGTTTGTAAATTAAAGCCAAGTCCCAGTCCCTCACCCCAGTTTCAGATAAACCCAAACACCCTTTAATTTTAACAAGCCATTGCCTTCAAGTGTCCCTAATATTTATGAATTAGTTTAGGAATAACTAAGCGCCCCCCCCCCTACTTTTTTTAAAGATTGTATACACTGCAGTGGTATAGATATTTTGCTTTAGACTTTTGACTAAATTGTGACCTTGTCCCTATATCTAGAATGCCACACTATTCTGTCTCAGGTGGTAAGGTACTGGGGAAAAGGGTGGTGGTGACCTACAGGCTTCTTGTTCTTCAGACTCATTTATGATCCACATATTAATAAACAATTCGATCAAAGTGAGCCCTAGCTGGACATTAAAGGGATTTCTGGGAACAGCTATCTTAGATCATTTAAAAAACAGAGGTCCCAGCCATCTGAAGTTATTAAAACATCTTGCTATACCTGATTTTTAGAAAAGAAGACAAGAAATGTACGGACATAAAGTCTTGGCTCCACTGGTGAACTCATATACTGCCTACTAAAAATTTCTCTGTGAAGTTTCAAATGGACATTAATGATACCTTGTATTTGGTGATTTATATCTTAAATTACTTGACAAGCATTAAGTAACTCATTACTTAGAAACAGAGTGGGTATGGTAGGTAAATCACTAGACTGAAAGTCAAGGGGACCATTCTTCACTGATTTTCTATGTCTCCTTATTCATGGCTATAATTATCTGCAGGCTCAAACCCTAATTCTGGCTTTGTTGAAATTTCTCTGATAATTGTGGCAGAATTATCCAGACTGGTCATCTGTGCAGTGGCAGTCCCCTGTGCTAAGTTGTCAGCCAAACCCAAGGAAGCACCAGCAAGTTCCTTAGCTGCTTCCACCTACATTTTCCCATGCCACAGACTGATAATTTTATGACTTGTTATTACAAGTTGAAATATGTAAATGTAGTAATTCACTAAGGGTGTAAAGAGATCTGAGTAGTTCAGAGGAAAAATAATACCAAGAAGAATAGTGAGATTGTTTCTGTTCTCATTTTCAATAAGCTTTAGCCAAAATGAAATTGGGCAGGCTTTTCACAAGGAAGGTAAGGGACCAGATGAGCCTTCTTCAAGAATTTTAACAGTGCCATTCTCAGACTGCGCTAGAACCAGCTCTTATAGACTCACCAGAACTGATAGTTAATTTTCAGGAGTTTTTCATGCTGGCTTTTTAAACACATCTATTATTAACATTAAATTATATAAACTTGCAGTTAAATAAATTAAAAACAAAGATAATAGATATTCAAAGCATTGCTTTCTAATTATTTTACTATTATCTATACTATTGAAGGTATTTTTACCTTTTATATTTTCATGGTTGCGATGCACTACAATAGTGTGCTATTGTACATCTCTTCTCAACCCATGTCCATTGGCATTGCATGGTAGCTTGAAATTGGCTGAGGGGGGAATATTTAGACCATGGAACTCAGCAAACATTACAAGTCATTGCTCAATTTATTGTGTTGTTGATTGCTTAGACTTAAGAAAGTGATGGAGAAAATGTTAATATTGTAGATTGCAATGGTTAATTTTATGTGTCAACTTGATTGGCTATGAGATCCCCAGGTATTTGGTCAAACATTATTCTAGGAATGTCTGTAGTGATGTTCTTGGATGATATTAACATTTGGATCAGTGGTCTGAGGAAGCAAATTGTCTCCCACCCCCATAAGGGGGGGCCTCATCCAATCTGTCTAAAACCTGAATAGAACAAAAAGTCTGAGTAAGAGGAAACTCCTGCCTATTTGATCTTGGACATGGGTTTTTTCCCCTAGCTTTTTAAATCAGTCTAAACCATTGGCACTTCAGGGGTTTTCAAGTCTGCCAATTTACAACATAGGCTCTCCTGGTTCTCAGTTCTTTGGACTCGGACTAGAAATACACATCAGCTCTGCTGGGTCTCCTGGGAAAAAAGTGAAGATCTTGGGACTTTTTAACCTTCATAAGTTATGGAAGCCATATATTATATGTATGTATGTATTGTATATTCTATTGGTTCTGTTTCTTTGGAGAGTCCTGACTAACGCACAGGTTAAATTTAAATGTGTCGAGTCTGTAGTCAATTACTGTGTGAATAGTACAAAAAATTGAGGAAATATTTGAAAGCTAATATCTAATTCAGCAAAGCAGTTGCTCATATCATTGACAAAAGAGGTGAGGTTCTGGGATACATCTCTATTTTTTCACTTTCATCTTACTCTTTAATAGTAGAAATGAAATTATCAATTCGTTAATTGCAATCATAAGTTAGCTATGGATACAAGAGTTTAGCGAATAGTTAACAAAAGCATTCAATGAGAATAGATTTGCTATATTGAATTTACAGTGAGGAGCATCGTGTATTTTATTATTTGTACATTTGTGTGTACTTCCTGTGTACCACACACACATATATATGTACATATTTAAATCTAGATATGCACATATGTACACATCTAAAGCTATATAAACAAACAGTTACATACTTTTTTGTAATTAGGTTGGGGAGCTAGTTAAATATTTAGAAACACAGCTCTATCTAAAGGTAACCGGAGTCTGACATGCAACCCCAACTTCTAGAGCAGGGGTAGTTTTGTATATAGCCTAACACCCATTTCTGTACAACCCACAAGTTAAGAATGTGTTTTGGGTTTTTTTTTTTTTTTTTGTATTTTTCTGAAGTTGGAAATGGGGAGGCAGTCAGACAGACTCCGCATGTGCCTGACTGGGATCCACCTGCACGCCCACCAGGGGGTGATGCTCTGCCCATCTGGGGCGTCGCTCTGTTGCAACCAGAGCCATTCTAGCACCTGAGGCAGAGGCCACAGAGCCATCCTCAGCGCCCTGGCCAAATTTGCTCCAATGGAGCCTCGGCTGCAGGAGGGGAAGAGAGAGACAGAGAGGAAGGAGAGGGGGAGGGGTGGAGAAGTCGATGGGCTCTTCTCCTGTGTGCCCTGGCTGGGAATTGAACCCGGGACTCCTGCACGCCAGGCCGACGCTCTACCACTGAGCCAATCGCCAGGACAAGAATGTGTTTTATGTTGTTTTTTCTGTCACTAGTTAACATAATTATACAGGTTTCAGGTGCACAATTCCACAACACATCATCTGTACACTATATTGTGTATTCACTACCCCAAGAGCTCTCCTGCCATCACCATTTGTCCTCCCTATGCTCTCCCAAACCTCTTACACTGCCCTCCCCCGACAATCACTGTTGTTCATGTCTATGAGTTTATTCTTTCTTTTTCCTATTTGCTCAATCCTTCCGCGCTGGCATCCACACTCCCAAATCCCCCACCCCAGCAGCTGTCAGCTTGCTCTCTATCTATGAGTCTGTCTTTATTTTGCTTGATAGTTCATTTTGTTTATTAGATTCCACATATAAGTGAAATCACATGGTACTTGTCTTTCTCTGGCTTATTTTGTCACTAGAAGTCCAATGCGCTATCCATTGTGCCACAGAACCTGCCTGACTGGCTTATTTCACTTAGCAATAGTGCTCTCCTGGACCATCCATGCTTTCACAAAAAATAAGATTTCCTTCTTTTTAACACCCAAGTAGTAGTCCGTTGTGTAAATATACCACAGCTTTTTTTATCCACTCATCTAATGACAAACATTTGGGCTGCTTCCAAATCTTAGCTATCGTAAATAATGCTGCAATGAACATGGGGTGCATATACAGTATTCTTTTGAATTATTTTTCAGATTTCTTTGAATGAATTCCCAGACATGGAATTGCTGGGTTATAAGAAAGTTTCTTTTTTATTTTTTTGAGGTAACTCCATACTGCTTTCTTCAGTGGCTGCACCAATCTGCATCCCCACCAATAGTGCATGAGCTGTACATTTGTGTGTACTTCCTGTGTACCACATTTATATGTACAAATCTAAATCTAGATACGTACATATGTATACATCTAGATCTATATAAACAATTACACACTTCCTTTTCTTCCATATCTTCTCCAACACTTGCTGCTCATTGATTTATTGATAATAGCCACTCTGACAGGAGTGATATCTCATTGTTGTTTTAATTTGCATTTCTATGATGATTAGTGACATTGAGTATCTTTCCATATTTCTATTGGCTGTCTGTATGTCCTCTTTGGAGAAATGTCTATTCAGGTCCTTTGTCTACCTATTTCTTAATTAGGTTGTTCAGTTTTATGTGTGTGTGTGTTTATAAGTTCTTTATAAATTTTGGATATTGATCCCTTCTCAGATGTATCACTGGCAAATATGTTCTCCCATTCAGTGGGTTGTCTTCTCATTTTGTTGAAGGTTTCCTTTGCTGTGCAAAAACTTTTTAGTTTGATGTAGTCCCATTTGTTTCATTTTTCTTTTGTTTCTCTTGTCCAAGGAGATATATCAGAAAACATATTGCTATGAAGAAAATCCAAAATGTTACCGCCTATGTTTTTATCTAGGATTTTTATGGTTTTAAGTCTAACAATTAAGTCTTTAATTCAGTTGAGTTCACTCTTATGTATGGTGTAAGAAGGTGGTCTAATTTCATTTTCTGCACGTATCTGTCCAATTTTCCCAGCACCATTTGTTGAATAGACTATCTTTAATGAAATTAAGGTAGTAATCAGGAAACTTCCAACAAACAAAAGTCCTGGGCTAGATGGCTTCACAGGTGAATTTTAGCAAATATTCAAAGAAGTTCTAACACCTGTCCTTCTCAAACCATTCCAAAGAATTCAAGAGGAGGGAAGACTCCCAAGCTCATTTATGAGGCCAGCATTATCCTAATTAAAAAACCAGACACTACAAAGAAAGAAAATTAGAGGCCAATATCCCTGGTGAATATAGATGCTAACATGCTCAACAAAATATTAGCAAATAGTATCAAACCATTTATTAAAAAGATCTGCACCATAATCAAGTGGGATTTATTCTAGGGATGGAAGCTTGGTATAATATATGTAAATCAATAAATGTGGTACACCACATAAACAAAATAAAGGCTGAAAACCACATGATCATATCAATAGATATAGAAAAAGCATTTGATAAAAATCCAGCACCCATTTATGTTTAAAACTCTCAGTAAAGTGGGAATAAAGGGAACATACCTCAATGTAATAAAGGCCTTATATGACAAACCTACAGCCAACATTATACTCAATGGGCAAAAACTAAAAGCGTTTCCCATAAGATTAGGTACAAGACAAAGATGTCTGCTTTCACCACTCTTATTCAACATAGTACGGGAAGTCCTATCCACAGCAATCAGACAAGAAGAAGAAATAAAAGGCATCTAAATTAGAAAGGAAGAAGTAAAACTCATTATTTGCCGATGACATGATACTGTATATAGAAAACCCTAAAGATACCTCCAAAGAACTACTACAACTGATAAATGAATTCAATAAAATAGCAGGATGCAAAATAATATCTAGAAATCAGTTGCATTTTTATACAACAATAATGAACTATCAGAAAAAGAAATTAAGAAAACAATCACATTCATAATTGCTCCAAAAGGAGTAAAATACCTAAGAATAAATTTAACCAGGGATGTGTTTTATATTTAAATGGTTAAATAAAGTCACTAGAAAAATACTAAAATATGTGATATATAAAAATTTTATGAAATTCAAATTTCAGTGTCCATAAATAAATTTTATTGGGACTCACCCAGGTTCTTTCATTTATGTATTGTCTATGGCTAAAATGGCGGAGCTGAGTAGTTGTGACAGGGACTATATGGCCCTCAAAGCCTAAAATATTTACTATTTTTGCCTTTTATAGTAGACATTTAGAGTAGAAGTTGCTTTTTCTTGAATATGTAGATATATTCCTTAGTTGGGAGTAGTAGATACAACCAAATGACTTTTTGAAGTATTTACTTGCCATTGGTCTTAAAAATACTTCCTCACTAAATAAATACAGAGAATGGAATACCCAGAGTTGTGAGGGAGTCAACTCATTGACTCAAGGTCAAGGAGAGAGATGATGTAAGAATGGAGCATGAAATTTCTCACTCCTTGGTTTGTGTTCCGACTTCTGGACGATTGTGCCTTTCTTCCTTACTGCTTGAACTAAAGCACTGTATAATTTTGTTGGGTGATGTTAAATATTTATTGAGTTTTCTCATTCAAGGTGGTTTGGTTTACTCTGTGTCTATGCGTATGATGGGACCCTTCAGGATTAAAGATGTGATATAATAGAGGATTATTTTATGACTTGTTATTGCAGCTTGAAATATGTAAATGTGGTAATTCACTAATGCTATCTCAGTACATATATCTTGAAAATAAGAATGTGTTAACCTTCTATTTAGGTCTAACATCATTTACATCCTTTAAAATATATACCCAATCAATTTTTTTAAATGAGGAAGCACAGCAGAAGAAAAAAAATTCCTTTAATGCAATACTTCAGCTGAAAGTTTAATGACACAAAAGGCAGGCAATTCAAAGTTACAGTTCCCACAGCAACTGTAACTCTGCTATATAGCACATTTAGGCATAGATTTCACAGCATGTACTGCAATACAAAATACTCCACACTGGGCATGCAAGGGGGCAGAGTTACGGTTGCTATGGGTACCATGACTTTGAATTTCCAGATTTTTTGAGAGTTTAAATTCTCAACCAGAACATCACATTAATAGTTCATTTTTATTTTATTTTTTTGCATTGAAAATAATAAGGGTTGTATCACTGTTTCCACTGTCAAACCTATCTCCAGCTCAGTCCACTGCTTGGTATAAATACCTACCCAAACATATTCACCCTACTTGCTAAAATTAAACACATGACCTCAGCCCAGGGAGTATTTTAGTTTGCAAATTTATATGCGATGACTTTCACTGGATAAACTAGATCTGCTCCTTCCTCCTTTCCAAAAATTACCGATAAATTAAGATTAACCCTTTCAGCAGTCTGTTATAATTTTATTTGTTATTCATGGACTGAGAGAATATGATAATCATATCCATTGTGTATGAATGTGTGATGTGCATATTTATAATTTATACTCTGTCTACTTTCAAAAAGAACTGGAGGCAGCAAACTGCATGTATTCATTTTTTTGTTTATTTCTTGAACACACCATGCAATTTTATGTTTTTAGGTTAGTGGTCTCAGGACCCTTTTCATTTCTTAATGATTTTATATGTTAACAATATGTATATTATATATGAATTGATATTTAACATATTAGAAATAATTGAAATATATAAAATATTCATTAACTTATTTAAAATAACAATAACAAACTCATTGCATGCTGACATAATATATTTTTATTAAAAAATTATATTTCTCAAAACAAAGACACAGTGAAAAGAGAGGCATTGTTTTTACATTTTCCCAAATCTCTTCAATGAAAGACAGCTGGATTATCATAGCTGCTTCTACATTTAATCTGTTGAATATCATAAATCAGAGAGCTTCTGGAAAATGCCACTATATAGATATGTATAGTATCTTAGTTTATTATTCTCATTTTATTTACCTGATGGACCAACTGAAATCGTTTCAGGTTTTCCCCATGGCTCACCCGACTACATTTTGGGAACCAATGCTCCAGACATTTATTTATGCTATTCTTCTAAGCATATGCCTCTTCCTTGTCTACAGAAAAACTCCTGTTTATGCCTCAAAACACGAGGAAAAATTAATTACTTTCTTAGCTATATTCTCATAATATTGTACCTGTATACATACGTCAATTTGAGTATGTATTATGTTTCTTAATGATTGAATAGGTTTTTAAAAGTTTTTTTGATTGAATATTTTAATTTTTTTTCATTTTTGTTAAGCTATGAGTTCCTTAAAGGAGAACCATGTATTATATACATCTTTTTCTCCTTTTCTAGCATGATAGCTGGTGTTTCATGTGTATGGGATATAAGAATTCAGTCCACTAAACAAATAATAAAATAGCTTCCATTCATTGAATCCATAATATATATTAGGAACGAGGTATGGACTGTCTCAGATTTAATCCTCATAATAATGCTATATTAATGGTACTATTATTAACAATGATTTTTGACTAGGAACCTAAGGCTTGTACGAAGGCTTGGGTCCTATGCAATGCCAAGAAATATGCAAAACAGTAAAATGTAGAAAATAGTTTTTGCCTTAGAGGGATTTCCAACCTACTTTTGGGGACAAAACAAAACACACAAATGAAAGATGAATAACAATATAAAAAATAACTAACAGCAGACAAAGACTATAATGAAAGAAATGCTTACTTAGTAGAAATGGCTGCTTATCCAATGAATTATAATATTTGGATTCAAACTTTGGAGGATATAGTTCTATCAGAAAAACTTCTGTTTTAGAATGCACACCAGATAAATGTGTATTTGTTTATAAATTACATGTTACTATTACAGCAATCTGTTACAAATGTACTTTGAGTATACTAATGTACTCAAAGATATAAATACAAAGAAATGTTTAAAAATGAGCTAAAGTATAAATATAAATTAAAAAAGTTTTTTCACCATGCTGATGAATTGGGTGTCAATTTATCTAGACTAGTAGCAGTCAACTTTGGCTGCCTGCTAGGTCCACCTGGGGAGTTTTTAAGATATGATCCTGGGCTCTCACCCAAGGTCAATTAAATAAGAGTCTCTGAGGGTGGGTACAAAGATCATAGGAATTCCCCCACTTTCCCCTAGGCAGAGAATTCTAATGAGCAACCAGAAATGACAAATCACAGGACTAGCCACTAATGGAGAAAGATCAGGGACTGCAGCCCCTTGGGAATACAGCACAGAGAAGATGATATTAAAAGTAGCTTTGAAAATTTTACTCAGAAGTATTGAGATGTTTTGTTTGTAAAGCTAGATAAGCTCATCTTTTAAATCCCTTGTTGCCTAAGTTAGTACTCGTGTGTTTTTATTTTTGGAAGCAGTTCCCATTCTGTGTGTACCTTGCTCAAGTTTTGGAAATGAGGAGCCCTAAGCTGTATCCTGTGGCTGGCTGAGAATATGTGTTGACCCCTTGCCCTATTTTTCAATCATAATGATTATGGGAGTGGTGATTTTCTGTGGTCGTAAAATACTTTGTGTCAGGAAAGGATATTCTTTGAGTCAGTTTATAGTCCTCTTAAATGGAATCATGAAATGTTTGTTCTGGAACTCATCTTTTAACACAGTA
Source organism: Saccopteryx leptura (assembly GCF_036850995.1). Lineage (NCBI taxonomy): Eukaryota > Metazoa > Chordata > Mammalia > Chiroptera > Emballonuridae > Saccopteryx > Saccopteryx leptura. The sequence goes on along the minus strand of NC_089511.1, from coordinate 62,353,056 downwards.
CTCTTGTTTTACATATGAGGAAACTGAGACCCAGAGATGTTGGGTGATTTATGTAAATCAAAGCTCTGAGAAGAAAGATTTGGCATATTGGTGAGAGGAAAAAGAGGTGGCTGACTGTCAGTAGACAAAAGATTCCTGAATATGTGCTATGGGATTCCACCGTCATCAACTGTCTCAAGCCATTCTAAGACACCATGTCTGGGCCGAATAGAGCTGAGTATGAGTAACTCCTCCATCTTTTGCTGATCTGTCAATGCTGGGGTTGAGTTTGAACATTTTAAAAAGAATTACAGAGAAGATTTTGAAACTCCAAAAGTTAGAAGGCCTTTTTGTGAATGAAGAGGTTGAGCTAGATGAGTTCTGAGTTTCCTTTTGACACTCCATTAAATTCCTGGTACTGTGTTTATTTCTAGTGTTACCCAACATTGAGGACAACATGATAGCACAAAATTGGGTTCTGAAAATTCTCGTTGTGCCGGTATTTTTGTGTAATTCCCAATTTGAGATCCAGAAGCTGAGGTCCATGGAATTCTGGGACAAATATAGCCATAGTTTACTGTGCCTACTGTATATCACCTACAAAGGCTCATTATAGGTGTAAGACATCACAACCTGTGAGCTGCTAGACCCAGGAGGACAGTGTTAAACATAGACCAAGAAGACCTCCCATGGATGATTTATCGAGGCTTTTTGTTCCCTTCATTTGGTTTAAATGAATTTCATGAAGTGGAAAACAACACATGAAGTCATTCTTGTTTACATTCTTTACAACATGTAAAACTATTGAAAAGGTTCAAATTTGGGGCTAGCATGACACCCAATGATTCTTTATTCATGCTGTTACTTTGGATATCTCTCGTCTTGCTTTCTTCACAATGTCCACCTACAGAAGTCCACCATGCCAGTTGAAAAATGGATGAATAGTAACCTTAACTTATTGTCTTAAATGCTAGTGTGTATTTAATCTTATGAGGTAGGCACTATCCACATTTTAGATGAAGATTCTGAGGCACAGAGAGAATAAGTAACTTACCTAAAGCTACACAACTATAGATAGAGCATATATATATATGGATTCAAACTTAGGTAGTCAGTTTGAGTCTGCTCTTAACATATTTTACCATCTCCTTGACAGTGGCAGGGATGTCACACAAGAACAAATTCACGTTTGATGAATGTATTAAACAGTTTCTTCATCATTTTTGATAAAATTTAAAAAATTTATTTTTCAATTACAGTTTATATTCAATATGATTTTGTATTAGTTTTAGGTGTGCAGCAAAATGGTTAGACAATCATATACTTTACAAAGTGGTCTTCCCCCAATATTTCAAGTACCCACCTGGCATAGTACATAGTTATTACAATATTATTGACTATATTTCCTATGCTGTACTTTACATCTCCAGGACTGTTTTGTGACTAAATTTTAAATTAAAAAATGAGATTAGATCGATGGCCTATCAACTTGGCAAAGATTTTAAATGGTAGCCAGTATTGGGTTGGAAGTGGGAAAATAGAATTTGCCCCACTGGGGGGAGTGCCGATTTATACAGTTCTTCTGAAAGACATTTGGCAGCATATACTAAACTAAGTCTTTTAGGTACAGCAGTGGTAGTTAACCTGGTCCCTACCGCCCACTAGTGGGCATTCCAGCTTTCATGGAGGGCAGTAGTGGAGCAACCAAAGTATAAATAAAAAGATAGATTTAACTATAGTAAGTTGTTTTATAAAGATTTATTCTGCCAAACTTAGCAAAAATCTGACATAGAGTACTTGGTAAGTAATTATTATTATATGCTTTAACTTGCTGTAACTCTGCTTTATAAATTTTATAAAGTAAAGTTATTTCCCTACTTTATAAATTATCATTACTGTGGAACCGGTGGGCAGTTAGAAAATTTTACTACTAACAGAGATACAAAAGTGGGCGGTAGGCATAAAAAGGTTGACTACCCCTGAGATACAGCATATTCCCAGACCCAGAAATTTCACTTCTAAGAATTTATGTTGGTGGAGGTTTTGGACAAGTTTACAAAAAGTGATATAAAAGTTTATATCAAAACAATTGTTTAAAATAATAAAAAGTTGGAAGCAACATAAGTAATTGAAATAGAGGATTGGCTAAATAAATCTTGGGTGCAACCCTAATAAGGAAAAAAATATATATATTAAGAATGTAATAGAAACATGTTTATTGACATGGAAAGATATTCAAAATATTAGTGTTTAAAAAATATTTTTAACTTGAAACATACACGTATGTGTCAATAGCAGAATTAAGTCAATTATATTTCTTTTTTATTTTTGGTAGTTTTAAAATTTTCTGCAGTGTATGACTCATGATATATCAGGCACACCTGGGGCTGGGACAACTCTCTTTCCAAACAACTGCTACCTTGGTCCCAAGTCTCTGCTTCCCCACCCGTCTTCTCATTACTCATTCAGTCAGCTTCCAGAGACTGTGATAATGTGCGCCCTATGTGATGGGTAACAGCATCCTGTACTCAAAAAGAGTATGTTGTAAATAAAAACTATTAAATCAGTGCTCAATTTTTCTAATTAATTATTTGTTATAAAATTAATACATATTCACTTAAAATTTCAAACGGAAGGAATATGGAATAATATCTGGATGTTCCCTTCTCATCTATCCTCATGTCACTCACTGACACATGGTATTAATATACTGCATCAAACAACAACAAAAACTGTTGTATAATATCCCATAACTATTGAACCACTTCTTAATTGCTGGATATTTAGATATCTTTCAATTTTCCAGTATTACAATTATCTTGGACATGCATCTTTTGTGCATTTTCTGTGAGACAGATACATAGAAGTGGAACTGCCATGACAAAGTGTAAGTAAATTTTCAATATGGCCGCATGCTGCTACATTACCCTACAAAAAGATGGTACCAATTTATATTTCCACGAGAAGCATATGAGAGTTGTTTATGAGATTGATCAGTTGGCTTAGGTGCTTGAGAACAATTATGTCTATAGTAATGACAAAATTGAGTCTCTGGACTGCAAAATCTCTGGAACTTAGTGATGAAATAGTTTCACCAGTGCAGTATCTTGTCTGAGTGGTCAGCGGATCACCCTAAACAACACTGACTTTATGCCTCTCTTTAACTTAAACTTGAGTATCTTATGGCTCCTAAAGTATGTTAGATTGCACATTAGTTTCCTGGGAACACCTTAATCAATTGCTATTTGGAGGGATTTTGAAAGGCACAGAAAATATTACCCTTCTTTTTGGCCCAAGGTCCAACTCAATTAAAATGGGGCAAAATATTCTGACCAGTGGTGGTGCAGTGGATAGAGCATTGACCTGGGAAGCTGAGGACCCAGGTTCAAAACCCAGTGGTTGCCAGCTTGAACATGGGCTCATTAAGCTTGAGTGTGGGCTCAACAGTGGCCAAGAATAAAATTGGTAGTGGAAAAAATTAGGTTTTCAAGCTATTAAATATTTATTACAAACAATGAAGCATTTAAGTAAAATGAAGCTGATGTTGCCTTTCTAAATGCTTGGTATTTTCTGCTTTGTGCTCTTTTTGGTGTTCTTTCTTATAAAGTAATTTTTATTTGTGTTATTTTTGTATGCAGATATTTTCTATTTGCTGGACTGAGGAAAGAAGAAAATTTTTACTTGAGTTGAGGGACTTTAGTGCACAAGAGGAGAACCAGATATATCACCAAATAATTAAACTGAATTTAAAACTGTGGGAGCTTCCTAATAGAAAAATAATAGGCTCTAGGTAGGATGGAGTCAGGGGACAGACAGGACAGAGGTGGATTGACGAGGAGCACTGAGAATACAATACAAAATAAGCTCTCGTCTTTGATTAACATCCTTCCTCGTTGACACTTAATCATTTAACCCCCCCTTTTTGCCTTTTTCTTTCTTTTAATTTTTATTTAGAAAATTAATACAGTGACATTGATTATAAGAGTACATTATGGCCTGACCAGGTGGTGGCGCAGTGGATAGAGCGTTGGACTGGGATGCGGAAGGACCCAGGTTCGAGACCCAGAGCTCGCCAGCTTGAGCGCGGGCTCATCTGGCTTGAGCAAAGAGCTCACCAGCTTAGACTCAAGGTCGCTGGCTCCAGCAGGGGGTTACTCGGTCTGCTGAAGGCCCGCGGTCAAGGCACATGTGAGAAAGCAATCAATGAACAATTAAGAAGTCGCAACACGCAAAGAGAAACTGATGATTGATGCTTCTCATCTCTCTCTGTCCCTGTCTATCTCTGCCTCTGTAAAAAAAAAAAAAAGAAAAAAAGAGTACATTATGTTTCAGGTTAACATTTCTATACCATTTGAACTGTTGATTGTGTTGTATACCTATCACCCAAAGTCAAATAATTTTCCATTACCTTATATTTGTCTGTCTTTACACCCTTTCTCCGACTCCTCCCCTATTCCTCTCACCCACATCCCCTTCCCCCTGGTAGCCATTTTTTTATCCCACCTATGTGTGAAATCATACAGTTCTTAGCTTTTTCTGATTTACTTATTTCGCTCAGTGTAATGTTCTCAAGATCCATCCATGTTGTGATAAATGCCAATATGTCCTCATTTCTTATGGCTGAGTAGTATTCCATTGTATATAAGTACCACATCTTTTTTTATTTTTATTTTTTGGTGACAGAGACAGAGATAGACAGAGAGGGGGGCAGATAGGAACAGACAGACAGGAAGGGAGAGAGATGAGAAGCATCAATTCTTTGTTATGGCACCTTAGATTTTCATTGATTGCTTTTTCATGTGCATTGATTGACCAGGGGGGCTACAGCACACCAAGTGAACTTTGCTCAAGCCAGCGACCTTGAGCTCAAGCTGGTGACCTCGGGGTTTTGAACCTGGGTCCTCCACATCCCAGTCCGATGCTCTATCCACTGTGCCACTGCCTGGTCAGACTGTACTGTATCTTCTTTATCCAATTCTGTTTCGAGGGACACTTTGGTTGTTTTCATGTATTGACCAATGTAAATAATGCTGCAATCAACATGGGGGTGCTTGTGTCATTATGTACCAATATTTTTGAGTTTTGAGTGTAGATACCCAGTAGAGGAATTGCTGAGTCATATGGTAGTTCTAGTCTTAAATTTTGAGGAACCACCATAATATTTTCCATAATGGTTGTAATATTTTGCATTCCCACCAGCAGTGAATCGGGTTCCTTTTCTCCATAGCCTTTCCAACATTTTTTATTACCTGTCTTGTTGATAATAGCCAATCTAACATGTATGAGGTGATATCTCATTGTAGTATTGATTTGCATTTCTCTAATAACTAATGAAGATGAGCATCTTTTCAAGTATCTGTTGACCATTTGTATGTCTTCTTGAGAAAACTGTTCAGGTCGTCTCCCCATTTTTAATTAGATTATTTGCTTGTTTGTTGCTGAGCTTTATGAGTTCTTTATATATTTTGAATATTAACCCCTGATCAGAGCTGTTGTTTGCAAATATCATCCCCCATTTAGTTGGCTATCTATTTGTTCTGTTGTCTGTTTCTTTTGCTGGGCAGAAGCTTTTTAGTTTGATATAGTGACATTTATTTATTTTTGCCTTTACTTCCTTTGTCTGGCTCTTTTCTATATTCAGCCAAAAAGATGGCTTTACTCTGGGGTGGGACTTCAACTTGTAGATGGAGCAGTTACCTCTCAAGAGCCTTGACTACATACCTCCCCTTCAGGCTAGTGTTTTTTCAACTTTAGACATTAGCATATATTTTTCTAATTTTTGCCTTATTTATTAATTTATACCTATATGGTTTCTCCCCAGTTATTATTTATTTATTTATATTGACCCATTAAAAAAATTTGTTATGACTAAAGGAGATATTACTGTCACTTGCCATAAACAAAGGTAACCATAAAAATAAGTTCAATGAAAATAAAAATGTTTAACAGTTTAAAAAAATATAACTTAACAATAAAAAGTAATTATGATAAATCTGAGAGATTTACAAATTTTTACACCTAAAAGAAGTTTCTTGATGAGAAGCATATATCTATTTATTAATAGTAATTAATGAAGGGATAATGCTTACTTCAATCTAAAAGCATGTAATTACCTTCAGTTTGGGAAACAAGCTTTTCTAGGAGGCCATGAGGTGTGGTGGGAAATACTCGGGATTTCTAATCAGACCACACTGAATGAGTTTCAGCTCTTGCTGGTCTTTCATAGTAAAAGTAGGATGATAAAAGGTAAGATTTCCTTCTTTTTCATGACCACATAGTATTTCATTGAATATATGAACCACAGCTTTTTAATTCACTTGTCTGCTGATGGCCACTTGGGCTGTTTACAGATCTTGGCTATTATAAACAGTGCTGCAATAAACATGGGGTGCATTTCCTTTTTTGAATCAGTGATTTGGTACTTTTAGGATATATTCCTAAAAGTGGGACGGCTGGGTCAAAAGGCAGTTCCATTTTTAATTTTTTGAGGAATCTCCATACTGTTTTCCACAGTGGCTGCACCAGTCTGCATTCCCACCAGCAGTGCAGGAGGGTTCTCTGTTCTCCACATCCTCGCCAGCACTTATTCTGTGTTGTTTTGTTAATAAGTGCCATTCTGACTAGTGTGAGGTGATATCTCATGTGGTTTTATTTTGCATTTCTCTAATGATTAATGCTGTTGAACATTTTTTATCTGTCTATTGGCCATCTGTATGTCCTCTTTGGAGAAATGTCTATTCATTTCTTTTGCCCATTTTTTGATTGGATTGTTTATCTTCCTAGTGAAGAGTTTTAGAAATTCTTTATAAATTTTGATTGTTAACCCCTTATTGGACGTATTGTCAAATATATTCTCTCATTGTGTGGTTTGTCTTTTTATTTTGAGACCTGGAAACTATTAGGCTAAGTGAAATAAGCCAGGCATAGAAAGAAAAATACCATATGATCTCACTCATTTCGGGAATCCAATGAGCAATGTGAACTGAGGAACAGAATAGAGGCAGAGGTGGGATCAATGGGGCCAGAGGGAAAGTGGACAGAGGAAAAAGGGATGAAAGGTTAGGATCAGAGAAGGGAAAGAGATTGGTGAAATTATATATACATAACACAGCATTATAGAGAGCAGGAAAGAAAATCCTGGAGAGAAGGAGGGAGGTCACTGGGGGAGAGGGGCAAAGGGGATGTTGAGGAGAACATGGGGGTGGGGGGATATATTCAGTGGGACACTTGAATCTATGTAAACACAATAAATTAAAATCAATAAAATAGTAGCATAATAAAGTCTATTTGATAGGGCTCCTGGGAGACCAGAATGCAATTGTATTGAAGAACATTTAAAGCATATTTAGGCAATTTCATTTTTATTCTTTTCTATCAATATGATATTTATAGATTATCCCCAGTTGTGGGTGCAGAAAGGCATAAAAAAATGACCGCTGAAGCACAGAATTTGAAAAATGGCAGGTTTTACTCAGAAGAATTAAACTAAATTTATGGACTATATTTATTTTCCATTCAAATAAAAATAACTTTATTGAGTCCCAAGGGGAAAGTGTACCATCCTGCAACTTATACTCTCTACTACATTGACTGGAAGAATGTCAGTGAGAACTGTTACAGTTAATAGTCATTTAAAGTTAATATCTGAACATATTTGAGAAACAGCAACACAGGTAGAATTCTAAGCCTTTAGCTTTATATTCATGGTGAGGACAATGGGTTGCATGGGACCTCTGGGCCTCTAGTCTCTTTGTTCAGCAAGTCATTCCCCTCATTACTGATGAAGAAACTGAGACTCCAAACCTCAAATATATTCATGATCTTAAAAAAATAAGTAAATCATATATAGTGACAACACAATTTCACTCAATGTAGACCTCATTAAATGCTAATTAGTGACCCAAAACCAACTGACAGTGTTTCATACAATTGTAGAATAATAGAATGCTCGATGTTGAAGGAATTTTAGGGCTCATTTAGGTCAAGGGTCAGATAACAAACATTAAGAAATTATGTGGATCTGGGGGCACTCGGAGAACTAGAAAGGTTAAACTAGAAAAAAGACAGCTTCTTACTGTTCTTATACAATAGTGTTGCTAGATCTGATTTCTAAAGAAGGGCAGAAATTGGGATTTCTGGATTTTTATACGAAAATTTTTTATCTACTGACAACTAAGCAGTTAAACTCCCTTATCTTATTACCCATCTTCAATTCTCACCCTCTGCCACACATACACTAATATAAAACTGAGAACCGTTGTGTAGGTCAAATAATAATGTGTCTATGGTTTCCATCCATTCTGAGTGTTGACATATTGGTGCCTCTGATCTGGTCCAACTGTCTTCTATCTGAGATGAGAAAATAAAGGCTCAGAAAGGAGAAACGAGTTCACCAAAGTCATAATAAATGTCTGTTTTCTGAAACCTCTTATAAAATTCTGACAGATCATTCATTCCAAAAAATATAATGGGATAAAGATGATATCTAATAACTAGAGAGCAATAATTCTGAGCACAAATTTTTGTTTAATTTTCTGTAACCTATATTATACAAGCTTGTGAACACATGAAGTTAAGAAAGTGGGCCACTTCAATAAAGAGTTAGCAGTGTGGGCCCTGGCCCGTTGGCTCAGCGGTAGAGCATCGGCCTGGCGTGCGGGGAACCCGGGTTTGATTCCCGGCCAGGGCACATAGGAGAAGCACCCATTTGCTTCTCCACCCCCCACCCCCTCCTTCCTCTCTGTCTCTCTCTTCCCCTCCCGCAGCCAAGGCTCCATTGGAGCAAAAGATGGCCTGGGCGCTGGGGATGGCTCCTTGGCCTCTGCCCCAGGCGCTAGAGTGGCTCTGGTCGCGGCAGAGCGACGCCCCGGAGGGGCAGAGCATCGCCCCCTGGTGGGCAGAGCGTCGCCCCTGGTGGGCAGAGCATCGCCCCTGGTGGGCGTGCCGGGTGGATCCCTGTCGGGCGCATGCGGGAGTCTGTCTGACTGTCTCTCCCCGTTTCCAGCTTCAGAAAAATACAAAAAAAAAAAAAAAAAAAAGAGTTAGCAGTGTGGCCCTGGCTGAGTAACTCAGTCAGTTAGAGTGTCCACCTGATATGGTTGATCCCTGGTCAAGACACATAAAAGAATCAACCAATGAATGCATAAATAAGTGAAACAACAAATAGATGTTTCTTTTTCTCTAAAATAAAATTAAAATAATAAAAAAAATCAGTTGGTAGGGGAAGGTTTTCAAATTAAGAGGAAATATTTGTTGGTGCAGGATATTCCCAGAGATGAGTTTCTATTTCAAAATCTTGAACCGAGATTCAAGTAATATAGAAAGATGTTTACCCATGGTCATAGAGAGAAAGTTGAGAGGGAAGATCAGTTTCATTTGTAATTCCATGGAAGGAAAACTCAGCCACACTTTATATTAGATTTTGAGGATGTATAAATAAATGGCTAATTCACTCATTTATGCCAGAAATAATGACCGACTTCTTACTATGAACTAGTCATGGTTCAGGCATTGGGAATACAGCATGAACAAGAAAGAAAAATTTCTTGCCTGAACGTGACTTATGTCCTATTGGGTTGAATGAACAGCTTAGGCAATTCTTAACTGGCTAAATAATGGACCAGCTCTTCCATTCTTTTTAGTCATGCTGACAAGAACAAGAAAGTTGATGGTGGCATTGGGAACAAAAGTTGGCTCTCTTGCTTCTAGGCCAATATTCTATTGCCACAGCAATGATATGCTTGCTGGTCTGAGTTATAGCATAGAATTTTATATTTTGAATCAAAGCTCTAAAAATACCACGAGGCAAAAGATGCCATTAGCAGGACAAGGCATGGGAACTGATACAATTTACTTCTTTGATGCCCATGTTTCACTTAAAAAAAATCTGAAACCCAGCACAAAAAGGTTGTGTACCTAAATTAAGTTGTGTAACTAAATTTGCTGGGGAGAGAGGGCATATGTTTGTAAGTGAATCGTCTTCATCTTTGTTGGCTCTGGCAGGTTTATAGGGGTTATATTTCCACACACAAATGATCTTTCAACAATTTCTCCACTACCTGGAACACCACTCCCTTCTCCCTGCCCCCTGTCAGATGTGCCCATCTGCTGTCTCCCTCCCAGGTTTTTTCTTGAATAACAAAGTAATTGTTGACATTGTAAGAAAAAGCTGATTCTTGGTTGAAGTTCACGTTCCAGAGGGTTTCTTGTTGGGGAGAAAGTTGGTTGCAGATAGAGTTGCACATTCCTGACGTTGGGGCCAGCTCCCTCTAAAGCCTATATAACTACAAAAAATTGCACTGCCCTTTCCAGCTGATTCTCTTTTCTTCCACAGGAAGGATCAAGAAAGACTAATGCGTCTTGTTCTTTACTCTCTCTCTAAGTGCCAGGGCTGCTGCATGAAGCAGTATCAGCAGAAGGTCAAGGGGGAAGATGGTAGATAAGCCTCATACTCCCTGAGTGAAACTTCCATGCCCATTTCCCATTTGTGGGATAATTTTATGATCTTACATCATCTTTAAACTTATCAGTTCTCTGGAAATAAGAGGAATTTGGAAGTAATCATGAGTATCAAACCTCTCATGGCACCTTCAGATGATGACACCCAGTCAGGCTGAATGGACTTAAGAAAGATTTGGTCAAGGGAAGTCACTGTCTTCTAAGAACATGCCAGCTGATGGTATGAAGATTGATGCTTTGAGAATACTTCATAGCAGCAAAGTCCCTACTAAGTTGGTCTATTCATGACTAAATCTTAAAGATTATTTTAATTAAGAGACAGAAAGAGAAATGGTTAAGAGAAGGGGCTTTAGAATCAGATAAGCTTTAGTTTGTATCCCTGTTTTGTCACTTTCTAGCTTCAGGATTCTGGATGAGTTACTTTAACTCTTTGAGCCTGTCTTTTCTATTGCTAAAAACAAAACAAAATAAAGCAAAACAAAAAAACCCCAACAACTCTACAATACATCATGTGGTTGTCGCATTGTCATAAAGGTTAAATGAGATGGTATGTGTGTGAAAACATTTAAACAGTGGCCTGACATCAATGAACACTTAAAATAAATAAGAGATTATTTTTATTCCTGGTATAAAGTCTAAATTATAAAATTTTTTTGGCAAATACAATTTTAATTACAAAAACTCATGTAAGAAAAGCTTTGTGAGTAGGCTCCTATGGGAATTGCCATCACAAAGAGGTTAGAATATTTTAGAATTGCTGTATTACTTATTTATAAGAAGAGGTTCTTTGAAAACAGTTTTTAAAGTTCTGAGAAAAATGCTTTGAAGATTAACTCAAGAGGAGGGTCAATACTCCCCTTGAAGCCTTGTTTACACGTAAAGTCCTTATTTCATAACTGGTGCAAAGGTACGTTTTACATGAGCTCCCTTCAAGGGGTGATATATTCTGAATTTGTGAAGTGTGGATTCCTGAGACTTTACTACTATCCAAGGCCTTAATTTCAAATAGGTCCTGCCTGTTTTAAACTTGAAATAATGTAGTCTTACATCCAGTATGCTTGAGCCGGAATATGCCATGTCGATGACTTGATTTTGAGGCATGTGTCTTGATGTTGGCCTTCAGTAAGATAGCTATAAAGATAACAATGATAATACTTCCCATATTTTGTGAAAATGATTTAATTTGTGCACCACAACAATCCTGTTTGGCATATAAAAGCCCCATATTATTTCTCATATTTTACAGTTGAGAAAATTGAGGATTGGAGAGTAAATCACTTGCCTCCTGAGACTTTAGTAGTCTATAAACCTTTAGGTAGCTGTTTAGTAGCAGAACTCTTTCAGAAACTGAAATGCTTTCTAGAGGAGAAAAAAAGTGAACGAGAGAACAGCCTATCAGACTTCACCCTCCTGTTCTGTCCTGACATTCAATGGTCCCAAATCTGAGTTGGGATGGCAGCCTTCTTTGACAATGACCATAGTTGCAATGGCAGGTGATCATGAGAAAATAAAGTCCTTTGGTTCCAGATTTCGACATGACCTTGAAATCTAGTGAGGATTAGAGAGATGAGATTGAGATCTGCCACCCTAATGCTGATGCACTTGCCTCAGTGAGTGAAACACTAACCCTGAAGATGATTTAGCATTGCCCTGCAGACAGATGGACTGTGCTCTCTGCTTACCATTGGCTGAAATTCTGTTTCTTGCCTATTTAATCTACCTGGAGAATGGTGGAATATATCAATGAGGAAGAGACCTAGTGTTGATGATGCTGGAACACATGGATGGAGCGGGGAATGAAACCTGTGTTTTTAAGTTGAGGAAATAGTAAAGTGCTACAGAATGATTTCTGGAGCTATACAATTTGGTTTCGCATCATTGCACCTTTACTTATGTGTAGCCATGGACAGGTTACCTAGCTTTTCTCTATCTCAGTTTTTTCATCTATAAAATAAAACCTACTTGCTAAGGCTGTCATAAATATGAATTGAGATAATATGTGTGAAGGTACCTAGTAGCATGAGATAGTTATTAGTGTTTTAATATTATTGACAAGTTCCTGAAATCTCTTTCCTTGCTTTCCATGGTGTGGCCCTCTCTAATATATTCTTTTCTTTTTCTCAGTCTTTTTTGTAGGTTCTCATTCCACTGCTGACAACAGAATTTGGAGTCCTGGGAAAGTATTTTTCATTTATTAAATTTTTTTCTTTGTTTTTTTTTTTTTAATTTTTATTCAGTGAGAGGAAGGGAGGCAGAGAGACAAACTCCCACATGTGCCCCACCGGGATCCACCCAGCAAGCCCACTAGGGAGAGATTCTCTGCCAATCTGGGGCATTGCTCCAATGCTCAGCAACCAAGCTCTTCTTAGCACTGGAAGTAGAGGCCATGGAGCCATCCTTAGTGCCCCAGGTTAACTTGCTCCATTTGAGCCATGGCTGCAGAAGGAGAAGAGGGAGAGAGAGAGAGAAGTGAGAAGGGGAGGGATAGAGAAGCAGATGGACACTTCTTCGGTGTGCCCTTACTAGGACATCCAGATGCTGGTCCAATGCTCTACCACTGAGCTAACCGGCCAAGGCAGAATGTATTTTTCTAAGTCATCAATTCTTTCCTTTTTCACACTCCCTGGGAGATCTCATCCACTCATGTGGATCCATCCACAATCTACGTGCAGATGACTCTAGAACTATATCTTGGCATAGTTCTTGTCTCTCAAATCTAAGTTAGTAAAACCAGGTGTTAAATAGGCATTTCTAGCCTGACCAGAAGGTGGTGCAGTGGATAGAGCATTGGACTGGGATGCAGAAAACCCAAGTTTGAAATCCCAAGGTTGCCAGCTTGAGCATGGGATCATAGATATGACTCCATGGTCACGGGCTTGAGCCCAAGGTCTCTGGCTTGAGCAAGGGGTCACTCGCTCTGCTGTAGCCCCCCAGTCAATGCACATATGAGAAAACAATCAATGAACAACTATGGTGTTCAAATGAAGAATCGATGCTTCTCATCTCTCTCCTTTCCTATATGTCTGTCCCTCTCTCTGTCTTTGTAAAAAGAAAAATAGACATTTCTATTCAGAGATTTCATGACCATTAATAACTCAATATGTTGAATATGGGACCCTTAATTTTTGTCTTTATCACTTTATACAGAAGCATTCCAAATATCCTTCTGAACTGGAGAAATGGCACCATCATGTGCTGTATTCTTACTAGAAGTGTGAGAATCCCTCTAGTCACCAATGTTTCTATCATTCCCAATATTTACATTGTAACTGTGGAGAACATTATTAATACTTTTTCCAAAATATTTAATGTCCTCTTGATGGCTCCCATATTTATAGTACCTCTTCCTCTACAGGAGCTCCCCCTCCATGGCAGGTATATATTCCAGCTCCATTGGCATCAGACTTTGCCATGTGAATTGTTTTGATCAATAGGATATAAACAGAACTGTCACATGCTGTCTGAGCAGAAGTTTAGGAACCGTTGCTTCTTTCCACTCTGTCAGTGGAATGAAATGTCCCTAAAAGGTGCTGATCTTTGAACTTGGATGCTAGAATAAAATGGCTCATGTAGCAGAGATGTAATAGGACTGAGAAATAAACCTGTGTCATCGGACGACAATAAGCCAATATCATAAGACATTGAGATTGTAATGGTCATTTCTTAGTGAAGCATAGCCAAACTATGTGCTATTTGGGGCTGGTTAACGAGCAATTCATTGTTATTGGATAATGGGAAAATGGCAACCCATGCTATACAGAGATGAAATAACATAATATACAGAGGTAAAAAAAAATATTATCTGTGATTATTTAGAAGTATGAAAGTTTGGGAACAAAATACTACTGTTTTGGTTCTACTGGCTGTATTTGACAGGAATTTCAAAATGAACTGGCAGGTTGACAGGCAAAATCAAAAGGGCATATATAAGCTCCCAAATGGCAAGACTTATGGAAAATGAAAGTATTTGTTATGTACACTGATAGGACACAAAACTGAGACGGCCTTTGAGTGACAAAGTCAAATTAGAACTCGATCACTCATAAATTGAGATATTTGCAAAGGCATTGAATAATTATTTTTGTAGTGATCCTTACCAGGCAATTGCTTTATATTTTTAATTTTTTTTAATTAAAAATTTTTTTAAATGTAATTGAGGTATAACTGAAGGGCAATTGTATCTGACCTACTAATTCCCTTTCTTTTAGTCCTTTATCAAGTTTTATTTGAAAAAAGGACTTTGTTATTGGAGACTTTTGGTAATGTGCTTTATTCACAAGTGATAGGACTCTAACATGATATTATTTTTTCCAAAAAAAATATTTATTAAGTACCTATTATGAGTAGGACATTGTACTAGGTAATCAGGATGCATCAATGACAAAACACAAACAATTCTATCATAATAGAGCTTGTAATTCAGTGTAGGTGAAAGATTAATGAAGTTTGGCAAAAATAAAAATATACTCTGGAATTGTTAGAAGAGTAGGAGGGGTGGTCAGATTGGAGGTGATTATTATTATTATTTTGATTTTGAGAATACATTTGTTAAAGATACGGACAGTGAAACAAGAGGGTTTAGGATAGAAACAAACAACAGGAGAGCCTAGATGGGGTTGCTTTGGGTCACTGGGAAGTCACAGAAAAGGGCCCTCAGAGACAGGTGCAGGGGGTTACCTCAGGACCAGGCGCTGCTGCTCATTGCTTCCCTGGTTCCAAGTCTCCTGCGGACCCTTAGAGTTTAGGAGATGCACGCCCGCGAGGGAAGAACGGCATGGGCATGCTCCTGAAAGGGAGAGCGAGCCAGGTTGGAGGTCATTTAAGAGGAGATGGCATTTGTAGATACTTTTTAGGAAACTTAAAAAGCAAGAGTAGAAAGACTTTGTAAGTAATAATATATCTGATAAAGATGTAGGGATATCGGGTAATTTAAGCTTTCTGGGTTTTTTAAATTGTTTTCTTGATTTGTTTTAAAGATGGGAGATAATAAGACCTCATTTATTTATATATTTATTTATTTAGTGCTTAAGGAATAATCTATAAAGAAGGAGAGATGAAAGATAAAAGAAGAAGAAGGGTAACTGAGGAAACTTTGCCACTTACTTCACAATAAGTCCTTTGGAAAGTCATTTCAATTCTGAGTCTTGGTTTTTCTATTTCTAAACTATGGAGGTTGGACTAGATAAATAAACCACATTCAAGGGCTTTGCAACCATTTAATTCTAATTTTATCTTAAAGTATATTTTATTCAATTTTAAGAACTGCAATAGCGAAACTAGTAGTCCCTAAAATTCTCTATATTAAAGTCTATCATTCTCTTTATTCATCTGGCAGGTTGCCTTGTTTTGTGAAGACTTTGGGATAGCAAGTCTTCTGACGTTTGAAATTTTAGAATGAATTGTCCTGATTGCGTTTTAAAAATATAAACCTGTTAGTATTTTACACTACTTGTGCAAGAAATGGTATTCTCAATAGCAATAAATTAGATGATGAAGCAGATATAAGTGTGTTAGCTATTATTCATATCCCCTAATTTCAGTATTTTGGATTTATCAAATCAGTCTTATTCTTATTTGTTGACTTAATAAAAGGTAAATGTTAAAATTAGGATTTTTTCTTGTTTGCTTTTGAAATAAATTTATACTAGTGAAATACTCTTAAAAGTTAATTTATATGTTAGAGTTCTACATGATTTCATTAACAAAATATTTAAAGTTTGAAAGCTGTGGGATCGGATAATCTCTAAAATTCCTTTAAGCTCCATCAAATCTACAATTCTGTTGACCTAAGAACACAACCCGGATTTATAGGATAATTGCCAACTTCCCATTTCATTTTGTGCTTGGAGCAAGCTGTTGAGCAAGAAGATAGAAAAAATGGCTGACTGTGGAGGAGGGAAAATCAACTGAACTTATTGAAAACGACGCATCCCTTCCAGAAAATACACTGAAGAACCAAGTGGCCAGCTTTAAATTACCTTTTCCCAGAGCAAATTAGGAAATGGATTCCCCTTAGTGGGCTATATCTGTCTTTGTAAATGACTCTAATTCAGTTGGTCACATGGAAACAACACGGCATTCAGGGGCTGTTTTGAACTGTACCAAACTGAATTCTACTGTTATCTAATCCAACCCCTAATTTTCAAACTGTCAGTGTGTAAGTACATGCATTATGCTTTTTCTGAATTTGCATAAACTCTAGTAATCTTTTTTTTTTTTTTTTGGTTGATAATAGTGTTTGTGTTAAAATCACACCTTCTTTTGATTTCTTGCATGCTTATCAGCTTTTCTCCTGTTTGTGGACATAAGTGCTTTTATCTCACTCTGTAATCAGTCACAACCCAGGGTGGAGGCAGGGATGTTTGGTACAATATTTCCTATATAAACAGTTTCACTGTAAAGGGAACAATATGGCTCTAATTTTGATGTATGATCAGTTTAGAATGTGCAAACACATTTGAATACATCCTGTACATGACAACAGCAATGTGAAACTGGATAAACAAACGGATTTTATTTTTGCTGTAAGTGATCTCCCCAGCCCTCCCTCAACCAGATATCAGCTTTATTTCCAAGCTTTTAAGTGAAAATGCCTGCTTTGATAGCTTTCCCAAATTGATAAAAATATATGTAGTCAAACAGAATTTTTTTAATGGTCAATTTGTCCCCTGGTACACACACTCTATCTTAGCCTGAATACAAATAAAAGCAGCTTCATTGAAGAGGGTTTAAACTTTTCTAATGTAGCTGTAAAGTAAAATTGGAAGTGGCAGGGGTAGACACACCACCCAGGGATATTTCAGATGCATTTGTTCTGTGTGAGAAAAACGTACTTGGCTCGTTAGGTCCTATTCGACTGTGTTAGGTGGGAAGTGAAACTTTGTCCTTCGGAATTGGTTGAGGCTTTTCAGGTGTGGGTTAGCATTGATGGGGCAGCCTAGTGGTGGTGATGTCTTTGCTTTTCCATCTCTTTCCCACATGGCAACTTTGGGGTGAACAATATTAACTCAGAGAATGTAGTTGTCATTTGGCTACTTGCAGTTTCTATTATGAACAAAGATCTCTTATTAAAAGGTAGAAGTATCACCATAATCTTACCATCTTGGTATCAGTACTATTGATTGCAAATTTATTAAGCACCTGAATTCAGTAGTACCAACTAAGCCACCCTAGGTGTCTGCTAATATTATTAATATCCATGTTTTCTGAAAAGAAATCTGACACTTAACTAGACTGTGTAATTTAGCTAAGATAATATATTTAGAAAGTGGCCTACCTGGTATTAAAGCTCAGTTTAAGAGCTAATGTTCTTAATTTCTACACTAAACTGTCTCTCAGCCCTAATACACAGAGATTTTATTTTTCCATCTTTCTGTCTGTCTTTGTCTATAAATATGCATAATTATTCTTATGTGAAATTAGAATGAATACACATAACACCATAGCACACTGGAATAGATTAAAATAAAAATATTGGTATATTTAGACTATTTTAAAATTATCTTATGAATTTTTAATACTGCTTTTATGGTCTTAATTACTATGATTTTATCATTTCTAATGGCTGCATAGTTCATATTAAAAATATATTTGGTGTGTGATTTCAAATGATGAGTTAGGCATTATATTTTCACATACACTAGGCATTTTGTCTTCCCCTTCAAAAAAAATTCTTCGACGAGTATATCATTATCTCCATTTTACAGATGTGAAAGTTGAGTGTCATAAGATTTAAGTACATAATTTACCCAAGATCAGACATCTGGTCAATGTCTGAGCCGAAATGTCAAGATAGCCTTGACTCTATACCCTGGCTCTTTCTATTATCCCATAGCTGCCTTCAGAAAATTAGCAAAGCAAAACATCCAATACTTGGGACATGGATAAGTATTAGATATTTTGTGGACAATAAATTTACTGTGTTGATGGCACCTGAACATAACAATGAGCTCTGCTTTTCTTCTCAGTGAAAGCTTATCGCATGCACTACAACGATAGGATGTGAGCTTGGATAGGTGTTCCAGTGATCATGATGATTTGAGTAGATTTGCCCTGATCCACCAATCTGTCAACAGTGTAAGTTTGCAGGCTTTGGGCCTTCGGTCTCCTGAGGTGTCTGTTCTGGGGACAGAAGGGTAGAAGGACACCAGATGGGGAAGGAGACATCTTGAGCATCTGACTTCAATGCTTCATTCGGTATGTGTGTATACCCTTATTCTACAAATGCCACATCCTAGCTATCTGTTCCTCATCCCTTACCATTCCTGGTTTCTCCTATATTTTAAGGCAGGTGTCTTCATCAGTTCAGGCTGTTGTAAAAAAAATACCACAGAACGAGTGTATTATTAACAACAAACATTTATTTCTCATGGAGGCTGGGAAGTCCAAGATCAAAGTGCTGCCAGATTCTCACTGTTTGATGAGAGCTTGTTTTCTGTTTCAGAGACAGCCATCTTTTCATTGTGTCATCGTATGATAGAGAGCAGGGAGAAGGAAGATCCCTGGGTTCCTTCCTTCCTTCCTTCCTTCCTTCCTTCCTTCCTTCCTTCCTTCCTTCCTTCCTTCCTTTTTATTTTTTTTTCTTAAATTTTTCATTGACTTAAAAGAGAAAGAGAGGAAGAAGAAGGGGAGAGAGAGAGGAGGGGAGGGGAAGAGGTAGAGAGAGAAAAAGAGAGAAGCATCAACTCATTTTTCTACTAAGTTGTTTCATTTAGTTATGCGCTCATTAGTTGCTTCTCATATGTGCCTTGACTCATGATCAAACCTGAGACTTTGGCATGCTGGAATGATGCTCAACCCACTGGACTACCCAGCCAGGGCCTGGGTTTCTTCTTATAAAGACACTAATCCCATTCATGAGGGTTCCACCCTCAAAACCTAATTATCTCCCAAATGTTCCACCTCTTAACACTATCCCATTGAGGGTTAGGATTTCAACATAGGAATTTTGGGGGGACACAAACATTCAGTCCACAACAATAGAGTTTCCCAACATGTGTTGTCGGGATGATTGGCGTTAAAATATTTAGGGACACCCACATAAACATTTCTTTAATAGTTATGTTAATTCAATGTGTATTCAGAAAAAAATACATAGCAGCTTCTTAAACAGTGACTTTCACTAATATTATTGCTTAAGATAAGGCTAAATTAAAGTAGAACAGTGGATCATTTAAATAAAAATATCTTAAAAATAATAATAATACAGATAGTACTGGGGTGTACAAAAATCCTGAAGGTAGCTTGTGAGTGAGGGAAGTTTGGCCAACACTGCTGTAAAGATGGTATCTCTTCTCCTTTCTTCTCATTTAGCACTGCCAGCCCAGTCTGCTACTCCAGCATGATGCCTTCATGATATTTTTGGCTGGAACCCTGCCTCTCTTGCCCTTTAAATCCACCACTTCTCTGTCTCAGCGCTTGGAACTGAGCCCAGCACAGAGTAGGAAGTTCAGTTGGGATCCTCAGTTTCTCTGCTTGTCAAACAGCAAGCAAGCCAACCTGTGGCCTGCCCCTGAGCTCTGCCTCCCAGCAGTAAATTCTGGGAGCCAGGGCTCTAGAAGTCTGATCATCTGCTAAGAGAAGGAAATAGGGGACAGAAATAGAACAAGAAATCTTGAACACAGATAAAAGGCTTTTTGATATTTGCATGAAATATGCTTCTTAAAGAGGAACTATTTTTATAGTATTATCTATAAGAGATTATAGGCAAAAATTAATTTTCTAAGTCTTTATAGTTAAAACAGTCTGCGCACAGAAGGAATTTAAATTCCTCTTTTAATAAAAGAACATGCATTGTCCTGCGGGCAAAAGGCTACATTTTTTTTTTAATGTGATTATTTTGCGATTTCTGAGGCCAAGAGAAATTTGTAAAAGGCTGTAAAGACTGTGGTGCTTACCTCACTGCATTCCAGAGTGTGTCTATGCTTCCTCATGAAGGAGTTTTTGGGGGTGGGGGAGGTGCAGAAATATCATAACAATTCAATCAAGTATTGTAAAACGGGAAAATGCAGCAAGGTTAGAATCTAAGGTATTCTAGGTTAAGGAACTAAGAGACAGCCCAAGCAGGACTAACGGAAAGAGCTAAATGAACAGGAGGCCAGTAACTGAGCTTACAACTAACTGAGGGTTGAACCAAAGGCATTTGAAGTGTTAATTTATTAAATAACCCTTTGCTTTCATGGCTTACAATAAAAAAAATATTTGTGGTCAGGAAAGTTAGGAGACAGGAAGCTGAAGTCTTCTAAACCCATTTCTGTGCTTGGAATGAAACCAAATCTTTATCCAATCATAAACCTTATGTGTTTATCTGTAAGGGAGTGAAGAAGGAGAAAGAGAAGGTAGCAGTATTTGATTTCTACTTAAAATACCTCTTTCGCCCAGGATTTTGGTCCTAATGGGGTGTTTTCATGCAGATCTCCTCTGCCTCTCTACTCTGAGCTGACTACAGACATTGGCTCAGTTTCCCTGCTTTGGTGACAATTCACAGGGAAGTAGAGAACGGTTTAATGATCAAAGCTGAACTTGATCTGTATCAAAAGGATCTTTTCCATCCTGGAAATCTGAACCACTTGAAAATAGTTTAGATCTGAGAGAGACTACTCAACTGTCCACACAGGCCGCCTTGAAAAAAGACTTGGGCAGATCACCAAACATGACCTGTCTTTAATACGACTGCCTGCTGGAGAACAGCGCTCTTGCTCTTGAGAGCAGCTCCTACCCTTTGGCTACTTGCAACGACGCTACCTCTAGTCTCAGTGAGGAGTTTGATGGGGAGCCTCCCTCAGGACTAGGGTAAAAGTCTGAATTTCTTATATGACTGGGTATTTTCAACATTTTTATTTGATGGATGAAGAAACAGAGACTTCCATGAAGAGAAATGACTTGTTGTGGTGTGTACTCCCTAAGCCCCGACTCATAGCAGTGATCTGGGGCAAGTGACCTAATATCTCTAAACCTCAGTTTCCCCATCCTTAAAATGGGGTAAGTGATAGTTTACGCTTCCATGGTTGTCTATAATGTCTAATTTCTTAATTCTCAGTCCCAGGCTGAATTGCGGTACAATTTTATGAGGCGCTACCTCTTTTTTTTTTAAAGTTTAGAGAAAGAATATATTGTAGTTTGGTATAATCTGATCATTCTTTACCCAGTGACATTCTGGGATAAGGTTGGCCAGAGGTAATATAGGAATAAAGAGAGCAGTTAAGAGACCTAAGTTCGCAAAGTGCCTCTTATATATCAGGTACTTTATGTACATCATCTCATTTAATTCCTGCTAAAACAAAAAGGAAATTTAGGAGATAAAGATTATTATTCTCATCTTCAATTGGGGATATTGAGCTCCAATGGTTTCTATGATATAACTGAGCTGGCACAGCCAGGGCCAGACCAGGTTCTGAGCCAGGTTGCTCTAGTCTCCAGTCTCTGTTTTTCCATGCACAGTGCATTACTGTCAATGGTAGAATGGTGGCGCTGGTGGCTGAGGGAGAGAAGATGAACAGGGAGACTAGATAAGCTTACCTTGGGCCATCAGGCAACTCTCAACAGCCATGAGATTTCCTCTTGATTAGCTGCCAGGAAAGGTCCATTTTGAATCAGAGCTTCAGACATACAAGGAACATCCAGATTCCATGTGCAAGGCCTGGAGGAGATATCTTGGAGATTGCAGGGACCATTCACACATATGGTGGCGATTTATTCAGTGCTGCTCACATACCTGGTTTAAATGATTTATGAGCATGACTCTCTTTTAATTCTCATGCTAGCCCAATACGGTGGGCATTATAGTCAATTAAGGCCTATGTACATTAAGTGGATTGCAGTGCCGAGATTTAAGGTGGTGTTTTTAGTTATTTCATTCCATTACTTTCAAACAGTATGAGGAAAAAACCTGTAGTTGGAATGAGATAGCACAGTGCTCAGAGGGCTCATGTTTCACATTTGATCTTTTGGGTCAGTTGGATTTGCCTAAAGGGAAACTTCTTTTAGTGATTATTGGTGGGTGGCTCCTCCCACCCCCTTTTTGGAACACAGCTTGTCAGCTATGGTCCAGGGGACATTTGAGAGACTGGGGAGATTTGGACAGAACTTGGTAACAATCACCACTGCTGTGTAGTGAGTGAACTTTGCAATCAGTCATTCCTGCCCTGTGTCTCGCTCTGCTTCCATTTTAGTTCCTTACAAGGAGCAAGGAGTGACTTACCAAGTGGTTCTAAGCCAATTTCCTTTATGGTAAATGGTAATCATGGTAATATTTACTCACCTCATGGGGTTGTTTTGAATATTAGTGAGAACATGTTTATAAAGATGTAGCAAACTAGAGGCAGAATCCAGCTCATGAGTATCCTTAAAAGTGTTTTAAAATGTCTCAAGTAGGATGGACCTTGAGAACATGATACTGAATGGAATAAGGAAATCAGAAAAAAGCTAAAAATTATGATTTCACACATAGATGGGACACAAAGCTGAGACTCATGGACATAAATAAGAGTGCAGTGGTTACTGGGGGTGGGGGGAGATGGAAGGGGGAAGGGTGTAAAGAGGAACAAATATAAGGTGATAGAAAATAACTTGGCTTTAGGTGACGGATATACAACATAATTGACTATTCAAATGATGGAGTGATGTTTGCCTGAAATCTATGTACACTTATTGATCAATGTCACCCTGTTGAAATTAATTTTCTAAACAAAAAAAGAAAAAAATATTTCAAGTAGTTGCCAACTTATAAAAATTATGAGGTCCCCATCAAAATAGCTATGTATCTTCCCTGGCTGGTTGACTCAGCAGTAGAACATTTGCCTGACATGTGGAAGTCTTGGTTTCAATTTCCAGTCCAGGTATCCAGAAGAAAGGACCATCTGCTTCTCCACCTCTCCTTCCTCTCTCTCTCTCTCTCTCTCTCTCTATCATTCTATCTCTCTCTCTCTCTATCTTCCTCTCTCTTCCCCACCCCAACCATGGCTCAAATGGTTTGAGCAAAGTTGGCCCATGGCCTCACCTTAGGCACTGAAATAGCTCGGTTGTCAAGCAATGGAGCAGCAGTCCAGACAGGCAGAGCATCCCCTGGTTAGGGGGCTTGCCAAATGGATGTCTATTAGGGCCCATGTGGAAGCCTGTCTCTGCCTCCGCACCTCTCTCTTAAAAGAAAAATAATCTATCATCTATCTATCTATCTATCTATCTATCTATCTATCTATCTATCTATCTATCTATCTAGTTCTCATCTATATATCTACCATTTTTCTTCATCCTTTTCTTTCTCAAATATAATATACATGATGTAAAGGTTTTCTTTAAAAGTTCAGAAGTTCTGGCAGCACAGAACTGTTGTTTCTCTGATGTAATAATCAATAAAGATAAACAACTACTTTCTAGTCTATTGTATTACTTTAGAAAGAACATGTATATTCCAGTTTGCCTTAGTCCTCTACACTCCTTAATGTCTGCATTGTTCATTTGGCCCCTGTAGACTTTACAGTGTAAAGTCTGGCATATAGTAGCAGTGTTGTGCTTGGCATAGAGGAACACGCAGAAAGTAGCAGAGACAGGATTTGAACCCAGTTAGCCTGATCCCAGAGCCAGCAGGATTTATCATACTATTCTCTGGCCTTACCACTCAGTGTGGTCTACAGATCAGTAGTCTCTGCACAACCTGGATCTTGTTAGGATGATTCTCGACTCTAACCTGGACCTACTCAATCAGAATCTGCATTTTAACAAGCTGTGTAGGTGATTCATATACCCATTAAAGTTGGAGAAACACTGCTCTAACTCTTACGATTAACTGAATATTTGGATCTTCAGCTTTACAGAAAAGGCCAGTATAGTAGATGGAAGATAGCCTAGGGATTGAGAATAGAACTCAAGCATATTTGCTTTGTGATTTTGATCATATCTACTCTGGTTTCAGCATATTCTCTGTAAAATTAGAAGACAAAGCAATATTTATACTTTGCATTTCACAAAAACACTATCAGCGTGGCTTCTGGGTGAGTGCCTCCAACACAGTGCTGGGTGCAGAGGCTACAGAGTCTGATGAGACGTAGGCAGCCTATGCCAGTCCTCTGGGACCCAGGAAAAAGAGCTCCTACGAGTATCTGAACAGCTCCCCAGCACCAAACACACACTCAGTGAAGAAATGGACCTGCTGTGTTCCTAGCCGGGTAGCTGGGTACTGGTGGGTACACCAGGCACACGTCCTGGGCCCCAACTTCTGAAAAGCCCCACAAAACCCCAACTTTACGCTTTTTTCTAATGACGTCAAGTTTGGTTTCATACATGCAATTTTAACAGTAATAGTACATAATATTTTTTATTTATTTAAAAATATCGTTAACATATATTTTTATTTTCTCTGTCTCTCTCTCTTTTTTGAAGGGGCCCAATATTTTCTTCTGCACCTGGGGTCTCCACCGACCTTAATCCACCTCTGCCCAGGGGGAAAGTGTGTTGGACCGACACCCAGTGAAGATGTAGATCTAACAGACCTTTATTTATTAACATTTATCCTGAGGGGAGAATGCTTGATAATGTCATTTAAAAAAATAAAATAGAGCCTCTAAGCTAACACTGAATTATAGATAGTGCTAATTTGGTTCAATTATTTTGCTCATTATGGGCAGAAACGCAAGTGACGTTATAGACCCAGGACTGAAAAATCAAGTCCCAGATCACTTGTGTGAAAACACAAGTGAGATTTAAAAATGTATCAAATAACTGGCTGTCACACCTGATTAATCCCATCCAATCTAAGAGAAGCGGATGCTCTATCTTCTAAAATGTCATTAACACACCAAAAACAAAGAGTTCATGTAATTAAAGAAATATTATTTTGTTCCACATAGCCTGAAAAAAAAATGTGATTAGGCAGCAGTTCTGAAATGGTGATATTCAATCAGGTAGGCGTTTGTACACCAACCAGCTCAGAGCAGAGGCTGCTGGTTGTGTAAAATGTTGCCTCGCTTTTTGAGCTGTGCTAGGGTAGTCACCAGGGAAAGAGAGAGATGGAGCTGGGGGCATGTGGTTCATTTGCTCTGAAGTCGAAAGAGTGGAGTTTTTTTGTTTCAAAGCCAAAATAGCCCTGTTTTATCAAATAAGCTATCTGGGTTACATTTCCTGTCAGCGAAGCGACAGGATCTATGTTGACGCTTAGGTTCCAAATAAGACTGATTTTGTTATTCTGTCACTAAACACAAGTTAAATTTCCATTCAACAAAAACAAGAATAATTGGTTTGGTTTTAGAAAGACAAGCTATCATTTTTCATTGGCTCACGTGGGAAGGAAGCATGCTGTTGGCTGCTAATGTATGCTCACAATGATGCCATGCAAACTCCATCTAGCAATCATTTTCTATGAAATAATTTTTCTCAAGTGGGGGCTCTGTATATAAGTGGATCTCTTCAGCCACATATCTCTGTTGGCTCAAGTCACTTGGCAAAATGAAAATCCTATTTGTTGTGTTCTGTTCAAGGTAGGCACTCAATAAATGTTGGTTAAATTAATTTGCAGAAATATGAGTAGACATTGCTATAAGGAAACAATTTTTTCTTGTAGTTTGTGAGCCGCACAACTTACCGTTAGAAATAGAGGATGACAAGAATACTGATGCTCCATCACCGAAGGCCTGGCTGGAGTGTGCAGCCAGCCTTGTCCAGATAATGCATTTCCGGAGAGAATGCACCAGAGATTTTTCTTAGTCCTTGAGATTTCTGACATTGGTCAATAAACTGGCTATTTTTGGTGTGTGAGGTATTTTGTGAGGATTATTCACTCAAGCAGTGTGCAAAATCAATGGTTAAAAAGTGAAAACTCAATGAAATAACTGATATGACTATGGTTGCTCTAATTTTAAGAGTGGTTCTTGTGGTATCTGCAGATTCCAGACAGGCTCAGTGATGGTGGCCAGGCATTTATTGGTGGCTTCCTGGATAGGAAATAAGAAATACTCAGCCTAGCCCTAGCCCTAGATTGTAGGTCAATCCTTGACCACGCCTAAGGGGAGCTGTAATTCAAGCTAGGTCAATGTGTGGACATTGGAAGCCCAGCCAACTAAACCAGTGGTTTCAAAAAAGGGATGCATGGAGAAAATATTAGAACTATTTATATTAAATTTTGATCTCATCCTTATTACTTTCTCTCTCTCTCTGTGTATTTTATATAAATATTATAGATATTTGAAAGAAAAGCAAGTATTAAATTTATAAACAAGTAAATACACATTTATCAGGAATGTGTGTTGAAGAGTTTTTCTAATAATGAAGTGAAACCATCAAAAAAACTTAGAAATATTGTACTTGGTCAAGCTCTGTGAGGGCAGTGATGGAGTCAGTATTGTTCATCTCTTTAAAGCCAGTTCCTAGCACAGCGCACAGAAGGTGCTTTTTACACTGTAAGTTCCAGGAGAACAGGCTCTCTTGTGTTTGCTTGATACTGTGTCCCAAGTACCTAGCACAGTCTTTGGAATTTATTAAGTGCTAAGAAAAACACATTAAAAAAATGAATGGCTGCTAGATAAGTCAATTGTTTTAATTGAGTTTTTCAAGTTTTCCTGACACAGTTGAGGATTTTGAACCTGTGAGTTCTTTGGAAGCATTTTAGATATTTTGGATGAATTATTTGTCCAAACATTTGAAACAGAGAGTAAGGAAGTGGTCTTTTATACATGATCTGCAGGCTGCCTGGATTCCCTTTCTCTTTAAATTATAAACCAGACATATTGATCAATCAATCCTGATTGATCAATGCCCAGATATAAATTAGGTCACTAATTTGCTTTTCAAAATTAAGATTCTTCACTTTGTAGAAGGATTACCATAAAATTCCTTTAAATAAAGACTATATGCAATACAGATTGGCTAATAAAAATGATGAGTACTCAGTCCTGGCCAGATAGTTTTGGTTGGAATATCATTCTGGAGTGCAGAAGTTGCCAGTTTGATTTCCTGTCAGGGCACATACAGGAGAAGCTCAATGTTCCTCTCTCTCTCTCTCTCTCTCTCTCTCTCTCTCTCAAAAAACAAAAACCAAACAAACAAAACAAAACAAATAACAAATAATGAGTACTAAGATTTTTAAGAATACATACTCATCCGTACTGTGTGAGGAAGACCTTCAGAGTTGTCTAGTGTAATTGTATATCTGGATTGGACAGTATGGCAGAATGACCTATAAAGCTTATTTTAAAATATCATAGTAAGGTATAGAGATTGCGTATGTGTGTGTATTCCCCTTATCCACACAGTGTCAAGTTTTTTACCTCATGACTGAGAACAGTAAAGTCAAGAGTTAGAGAATCTCAAATTCAAATCTTAATTATAATTTTTATCAGCTATAATTTGCCTAATATGATGTTTTGGAGTCTTAATTTATAATAATTATTTTCAGTTATACTTCTATATTTTATAAATTAAGACTTTTGTTCTGAAAGTTATAGAAAACCTAATTCTGACTGACTGAAATAAATAAAAAGAGTTAATTTGCTCACGTAAATGACAAGTCCAGCTTGTAGGAGTGGCTTTAAGCTCAGCTTAGTCTAGGGCAGTGGTCTCCAACCGTTTTTGGGCCACAGACCGGTTTAATGTCAGAAAATATTTTCACGGACTGGCCTTTAGGGTGGGACAGATAAACGTATCACGTGACCGAGACAAGCGTCAAGAGTGAGTCTTAGACGGATGTAACAGAGGAAATCTGGTCATTTTTAAAAAATAAAACATTGTTCAGACTTAAATATAAATAAAACGGAAATAATGTAAGTTATTTATTTTTTCTCTGCGGACCGGTACCAAATGGCCCACGGACCGCTACCGATCCGCGGCCTGGGGATTGGGGACTGCTGGTCTAGGGCATATCAGGCACCATCATGACTCATGTCTCCCCTCTGTTGGCCCTGCCTTCCATGTTGTTGGAGTCATTCAGAAGCTCAGGTGGCACATTTGGCTGCAACATGTCTGGCTGTATATTTTTTGGGGGAAGAGAATGTACGTCTGTCTTAGCAGCCCAGCTACATGTTTCTTTGACACTCACTGGCTCATTTGGTCATGTGTCCACCCCTGAAACAATTCTGTGGCCAGGGGAATGTGATATGTTATTTGGCTTTGGTCTTGGTCATATGCCCACTCACTGCTGTATGCTGTTAACACCCTTCAACCACCCAAATCACTTGTCCTGGAGTAGGGGATGGGTGGTTTTACAGAGAAAAATTAGAGTAAGGTTGCAAGATGAAAGAAGGATGAATGCTGGAAGGAGACAAAAATACCAGTTGTTTACCACAGTCTGTGGGAAGATTAAATGAAGTCACATATGTAAAAACGCACAGTATATAGACAATCAGTAAACCATTAAGAGTAGAAGATCAGCTTGACCAGGCAGTGGATAGAGCATTGAACTGAGATGTGGAAGACCCAGGCTTGAAACCCTGAGTTTGCCAGCTTGAGCGCGGGCTCATCCGGCTTGAGTGTGGGATCATAGACATGACCCTATGGTCATTGGCTTGAGCCCAAAGGTCACTGGCTTGAAGCCCAAGGTTGCTGGTTTAAGCCCAAGGTTGCTGGCTTGAGCAAGGGGTCACTTGCTCTGCTGTAATGCCCCATCAAGGCACATATGAGAAAGCAATCAATGTACAACTAAGGGGACTAAGGAACCACAAAGAAGAATTGATGCTTCTCATCTCTCTCCCTTCCTGTCTGTCCCTATCTATCCCTCTGTTTTTCTCTCTCTCTGTCACACACTCACACACACACACACACACACACACACACACACACACACACACAGCAGAAGATCAGATTAAGTAAATACCAAGAAATGAGACTCAGAAGCAATGTAGGACAAGTTTTATATTAAGCTCCTGAGGAAACTTACTTACTTGTAAAAAAGTTAGTTAAATTCACTAAACATTTTTCAGTATTTATGATGTGCCAAGTGTTGGATACTGAAATTTAAGATAGCTGGTCCCTACACTGGATTTTCTTACATCTAGCGAGGGATGCAAGTGTATATGTTATTTTAACACAATGTGCACAATGTTTAATGAATATATGCTCAGGACTCTGTAGAAACAGTAGGGAGGGGCTCCTAACATAGCCTTGGGGATAGGGAAGAGATGGGGAGAAGCATCAAGAGGTTTCCCAAAGGAAAGTTTCCTGATCAGAATTTTGAACAATTAATAAGAGCTAACCCAGTGACAGGGCTTTTTCTGAGCAGCAGAATTGCATAGATAGTGGTGACAGAGCTAGAACATGCACAATATAACTACTGAGGGCAGGAGTGGGGGCTGGGGCCATTTGCTATACCTGGTAGTAAAGTTGGAAGCTGAGAGAGACAGGAGATTAGACTGAAGACCTGCTCATGTGGGATCTGGAGCAAGTCACTTTTTTTCTCCAGTCTGATCACCAAGGGCCTCCTTTTTCATGTAATGAAGACTGGGCATTATTATCCTTTGGCTATGGGAGACTACTGATGACTTTAGAGCAGGACAGTGACATGGCTCAACTGGAGTTTTTGGAAGATTACTCTGTCTGGAGGTGGTGAATGGACAGGGGTGGGCCCAGCTGGACTTTAGGGAGCCCAGGGAAGATACTGTTGCACTGATCCAGAAGAGAGATGTGGGAGGGCCTGGACTGAAGCACTGGTTGTAGGTGTGGAGGGGGAAGAGACAGGGAACAAGAAGAGAAGACTTGAGAAGAGCAAGCAGCACAACTCAGTGATTGATCGGGTGTGCAGAATTTGGGGTAGGGAGAAGTAAACTGTACAAAAAATATTGGGGTGCATATGAGTGTGTGTGTGTGTGTATGTGTGTTTTATCATAAGAGGTAAAAGGGAAAGCAAACAACTGAAACTGATAGGTCCATTAAACCGGAGCTGGTTGAATCCATGATGCTACTTCCATATGGTAGGCTAAACTTATTCTGCAGAAGTAAAAAATAATGTTTTTATAGAATATTTAATGGTTGAGAATATGCTCATAATCTATAAAGTGAAAAAAGCAGGCTATAAAACAGAATAGCATTATGATACCAATGTATGTAGAGTTAGTTATTGCAACATCTGTGCTTTATAATTCCAGATGACTTATAGCACATTGTGAATCGCTTTTATTTCAGAAATGAGGGAACATTTTTGTATTTTCCATTTTTAAAAACAATGAACTTGTAATACTTCTACCAATTAGAAGAAAATAAATGGTACGTTATAAAAGGAAACTAAAACAGCCATTTCTGATAGATGTTGACTTTCTAGGAAACATTCCCAAGATGGGCATTGGGTTTGGCAAATATCCAGAACATGTGGAAGGAGAAGCAACTTTTGGCCTGTTGCCTTGGTGGTGAGAATGGTCGTTCATATCACAGCTTTTGAAGGGGGCACTGGGAAAGACTAAGGCCTGAAATAGCTACCCACTGAAGCCTGAAGTCTCCTACCTGCTATTCCTCAAGCAAGAGGCTCCCCTATACCCAAAGACCCTAAGTCAGGAGATGTGGAAGACAAACTCCACCCTGTGGTTCATAAGCTGTGAGATCAAGAACAAGTCACTTAGCCTTTCCAAGCCTCAGTTTGCCCACTTATAGAATGGGGTACACTACCTTCCCTGTCTAACGCACATGTTTGCTGCAGGTTTCAAGAAATGGTATGAAAGAACTTCCTTAAGGGTAAAATGTTATCTAACTCTGAGCTATTATTACTTTTGTCCTGTGATATATTTTTTATATAAAATTGTTTGTCTGAAGGACACTAGCAGCATCAATATTTAGTTAAACTGCTCAGTAATCTTCAACTATTTTTGTAAGAAATAACACTGCTCACATAGACAGTGTCCTATGGTATTTTATAGCTCCGTATCACTTCCTCTCCCCAAGATGCCCTCCACCCCATGGTGGAATACTCATAGGCTCATTCAGTGGGAATAAGTTTACAAATAAACCTATGAATAAGCTCACTGACATCCCTCCCTTACTCCCTGTGCTAACAACTCTAGAATGTATTGCATTTTCCTGCAGAGAGGCATGGAGAAGTGTATTTGTTTCTCCCTTTCCCCTAGTGATCTCTGTTGGCCTACACCACACATTTGGTTTAAGGCACCAGAGATCATAAAATTCAAAAGGTCGTGTGACATCAAACAAAAAATTTAGATGAGCTCTGAGTGAAAGGCAGGTTTTACCCTATGAATGTATGAGTAGCGGTATTTCATTTTTTTAACATTTGTATTAAATTTATTGGGATGACACTGGTTATAAAATTATATAGGTTTCAGGTGTACATTTCCACAATACATCACCAGTATATTGTATTGTGTGTTCACCACCCCAAATCAAGTCTTCTTCCATCGCTATTTAACTCTTTTTTACCCTCTTCTGCCCACCCTTCTTTCCCTCTGGTAGTCACCACACTGTTGAATGTGTCTATGAGGTTTTTTCTTTGCTAAATCCCTTGACCTTTTTCACCCAGGCCACTCAGCCATCCTCCCCTTTAACAGCTGTTGGTGTGTTTTCTGTATCTATGAGTCTGTTTCTATTTCATTTTGCATGCTCACAAAATTGTGACTAAAGGCAGGTGTTTCAGGGACAGTGATCTGCAAGAAGAGGAGTTGATCAGTGCTTTTCTGGCTGCTTAGAAAATAGCCACCACCTCCCCCTTTGTAAGCTGCCTTTCCATTTTTTCTTCAAGATTTTCCTGAGGAAGTGAAATTTTGGGGGGAAGGAAGAACACGGCAGTGCGAACCAAATGACACTCCTTAAAGTTGTACCTGCCCAACAGCCCACAGTGGCCCTGTACAGAAGGCCATATCTAAAGGGAGAAGAGTAGCTGCTCTTTTATTCCATGAAATGTCAGTTTAGACTCTATACTAAATTGATTTGCTCTAACAACTTTGGCTGCTCTCATAGATGTTTGAATGTGGTGTTTGTGACAGTTTGGACCTCATGTCTCACCTCATGGATTTCCGTGGGCATTTTGGAGTCCTGACAGTCACAGCTCTTATAAATGGCATTGGTGGTATAGCCTTGGTAGTGAGCTGGAAATCAGGCATCTCCTACATCTTTAGAAGAGTCAACTTATTTGAGGCAAAAAACCACAGATGAAAAAAAAAAAGACAATGACTAATATTTTTAGTTTGATATTATTAAGATCCTCTGGAATGGTTTCAAATCTCAATGTGATTCAGGCATCAGGATTTTGTTTCACTGTATTACTTTCTATCTTTTCTAAACCAAAATCTATTTCTCCTCAAGTTCTCCCCAACTCAGTAAATGTCACCATCACCCACTCAGTTACTCAGAAACTTGGAGTCATTCATGTCTCCTCTCTTTCCTTCCCACTCCACATCCAACCCATCAGCACGGGCTTTCCGCCTGAATCTCACCACTGATCTCATCTCTGCTAGCTCTATCCTAATTCAAGCCATTATCGTTTTCTCCCTAGAACACTGGGTCAGCTTCCTTACAGTGTTCTTGATTCTACTTCTAACTCCCAACAGTCCACTGTTCACACATCAGCCAGGGTAATGTTTAGAGAGAAACATCCCAAGATGCTGTGTGTCAGAACCTTGCAATAACTCTCTTTCAGGGAAAGAAGAGTGGATGAGAAAAAAGCTTCTTTTTATAAAAGTAAAAGTATTTCTGCTAATAAACAAAGAAGCAATGATAGTAGAAAACCACCCTCTGAAGTCATATCTTGGTAACAATCATCAATGGCTGCTAATTACAGACAAAAAGAAAAGAGAGAGACATAGAGAGAGAGACAGAGACAAAGAGAAAGACTATCTGACATGGGTGGATGGACATACTACTACTTATGAAGTTTTCTTGCCCAAATATTAAGCTCAAATCCAATCTGGTTTCTAGATCTAACTGCCAATTTGTAGGAAGTACAAGGGATAGAGGTATATAATAAAGGATACAATGTGAATGCTTTTTGCAAAATCCAGCCTATGGGAGTAGCTACTTGGCTACTTCAAATATTGATAAATAGGAAGGAGTGGAGAAAAGAGGGTGACCAACCAACTTGTACTTGTTTGCCTAGATGTTTCTTGTTTTAGCACTGAAAGTTCAGCATCCTAGGACCCTCCCCCCGCCCCACCATCACTCTGTCCCAAGTAAACTGGGATGGGTGGTTGGTCACCCCTCAGTGATGGTGGATGGAAGGAAGGCCCTATAGATTAAAAGAGGCATAAGAGACATGCATATGGACTGTAGTTGGGCATTAGTGAAATAATAATTGTTTGAGGATATTAAGGAATTATTTGGATCTTATTTATTATTAAGGTATGATTATGATATTATGGTCATGCTTTTAAAAAAACTTTTAAAAAAGTTATCTTTCAGAGATATATGCTCAAACATTTGTATATAAAATGACGCCATGTCTAAGATTTCTTTCTATAAAATTCCAGGGTTTTCAGAAACATTGATACGTGAAGACACATGTAGCCCCATGTTCATTGCAGCACTGTTCACAGTGGCCAAGACATGGAAACAACCAAAAAGCCCTTCAATAGAAGACTGGATAAAGAAGATGTGGCACATATACACTATGGAATACTACTCAGCCATAAGAAATGATGACATCAGATCATTTACAGCAAAATGGTGGGAACTTGATAACATTATACGGAGTGAAATAAATAAATCAGAAAAAAACAAGAACTATATGATTCCATACATTGGTGGAACATAAAAACGAGACTAAGAGACATGGACAAGAGTGTGGTGGTTACCAGGGGTGGGGGGAGGGAGGACATGGGAGGGAGGGAGGGAGAGAGTTAGGGGGAGGGGGAGGGGCACAGAGAACTAGATAGAGGGTGGCGGAGGACAATCTGACTTTGGGTGAGGGGTATGCAACATAATTTAATGACAAAATAACCTAGACATGTTTTCTTTGAATATATGTACCCTGATTTATTAATGTCATCCCATTACCATTAATAAAAATTTATTTAAAAAAAAAAATTCCAGGGTTTGAGACATGGGTTTAGATGGAACTAGGTCATTTGAGTTAACAATTGTTGCAGCAGGTTGATGAAAATATGGAGATCTGTTACACCTTTTTATTTAGTTTTATAAATGTTCAAAATTTCCTATAGTCAGAAGTAACCATGCAGACAAACAAATAAAAAATTCTCCGCAATGGTTTCCCTTTTCACTTGAGAGACAGCTCAAACTTCTCGTCCTTGTGCATCCCCCCGTCCCCCTCCCCCATTCTGTCCCCATTGTCCCCCTGGGTGGCTTTGGCATTTGCTTTTCTCTATGTCTGCCTCTCCTCCACAGACCTCATCTCTACTCAATTCCTACTTCTTCCCTAACCAATATACAGAATCCTTCCCTAAATCCTAACTGTGTTAATCATATTTTAAAATGTTTTCTATATTTTAAGATGTTTTGACATTTTGAAGCCCCGTAGTCCCAGGGAAGGACTGCCCCTCCCAGGGCTGCCTAATTACTAGAGACAGCAAATGACTTGCCTTCAGCACCAACTTGCAAACGAAACCACCCCTGAGTGGTATCCCCAACCTCCCTTTATCAAGGTCCTATAGTCCCAGACACTGTCCCCCTGCTCTAAATCACCCCTGGGCAGGTACTAGAGACCATCTGTACAGCTCAGAGGCCAACAAAATTATTCAAATTGTCTAACCCCAACCCTGCTCAGCCATTTACTCGCTTCACAATTCCTTTCCCTCAAACACAGTGAAGCCTTTGCCCACTCTTCCCCTTACTCCTGCCTCCTGACTGGCTTGGGAGCTTCCTGTAGCCTTGAGTGCTATAGGATGCCCCCTTCTCTTGGGAACTATGAGTAACAAGCTCTTTTCAGTGGCACCCTCTCCTGATCTGTTGGCCTCACCATACCTGAATGAAAACAGAATCTCTGGTACATTTTAAAACACCAACCCTTGTCCTTTGTTTCCCTACTTTCTTTACTTTTCTCTGGAGCACTTATCGCTACTCCAAAGCGTGACAATATGTTAATTTATTTACGTATCTCCTTAGGCTCTGTTAATCCCTTGATCCCAGAACTCAGAATAGTACCTGCTTCATAATATTCACTCAGTAAATATTTCTGAAATAAATGAGCTCCATTTCCATTTACTCCATGGGTAGAGAAAAAATATGTGTACTGTCTAAGGCTATCTTTGACTGATAGTGGCTTTCTGGAGACCAATAGGAAGATTGGAAGGCCTTCTCCAGTAGAAAAGAAAGGCAAAATGACTTAGTGATGTCGGATGGTGTAAGAAGTGGGCATTTGTGGTGGAGATCAGTCTTATTTATTTATTTATTTATTTATTTATTTATTTATTTTCTTTCTTTTCCTTCCCTTTTTTACTTTTAATTTAGTAAGAGGTGGGGAAGCAGAAACAGACTCTTGTATGCGCCCCAACCGGGATTCACCCGGCAAGCCCCCTACCCTGAAATGCTCTGCCCATCTGTAGCTGCTGCTCCATTGCTAAGCAACCAAACTATTTTAATGCCTGAGGTGAGGTCATGGAGCCATCCTGAGCACCCGGGGCCAACTTTGCTAGAACCATTTGAGCCATGGCTGCAGAAGGGGAAAAGAGAAAGAGAGATAGAGAAGTAGGAGTGGGAGGCGTGGAAAAGCAGATGGTCGCTTCTCTTGTGTGCCCTGACCTGGAATTGAATCCAGGACTTCCCCATGCCAGGCCAATGCTCTTCTGCTGAGCCAACCAGCCAGGGTCCAAGATCAGAGTTGTAGTGGATGAAAAGATTTGTGCAGTTTGTTTGTTAATTCTGCCTATTTCCCCCTTGGAATCTTTCAAAATATTCCTGTTGTTTCATATCCCCCTAATACTTCTCATCTCATGAGCCTTGCACCCAATACTTATGTAATATATTCCCTGTCTGTTGCTCACTGGTTGTTCTCACATCAGTAATGCTTCTTTTCCTTGGAGAGCAGGAACAAGCACTGAGTGGCTGTCAAAAGCCCTTCCTTTTTAACCAGTTTGCTAAATTCAACAGTGAGTTATTGAAAACAAAATATGAATAAGGAGAGGCAGGTCTCACTTTTGATGCTAACAATTAAACTTTGAAAAAGAACCATGAGGCTCTAAAACAGACTCAAGCATTGAAAACACAGAAACCTGAGGGTTTTTTGGTAAGGGGCCAATAACTCTTATTTGTTAATAGCCCCCAAAGGCTTCATTATAGGATATCAGAGTACAGTAATAGGTGTGCATAAAGTTGCCTAACTCATCAGAAAAACAATACATTATAATCATTATATTCTATTTAGGAAAGCAAGGGTGCCTGTTTATAATGTTCTTTACAAAGGTTATCTATAATTAATTAAAATAAGGAAATATTATTGCTGAAAAGGAGACTCTAAAAAATTCTATTATGTGAAACATCCCATTCTTTGGTGATATTGTAAGATTATAAATGCTTTTAACCCCACCCATATTTAGGTAGCATGTAGTATTTAAAAGCAGAAATTATTCAGTGCTATAGAGAGATTATAAATTAGATAGGAAATAAATATTGGGGAAAATGAAGAATTCATTAGGACATATGGTACCTATCTATTGAATTCTGTTTCTATAAGCATTTACTTACTACTTTTCATATGCCAGACACTGTCCTAGCCCCTAGGGGTACTAAAGGAACGAGATGTGGTTGGTTATCTGCTCAGGAAGTTCATGGTCTAGCAGAAGAGACCAACATGTTAAAAATACAGATAGCACCAATGAAAAAAAATAATTCTGCTCAGTAAGGAATAAAGGATGTGACAGGGAAAGCTAAGAAGAGACCTAATACTCAAGTAGGGTATTGAAGGATAAGTAAGGATTTGCTGTTGTCCAAAGAAACAAAAGGAAAGGCATCCCAAGAAATGCCAGCCTTTTCTGTTGTGGAGACTTACCTTCAGCCTTAGCATTATTTAAAAGGAATGAAGAGCTCAAAAAGAGTTTTCTTAGGGACACCTGGAATTTGAGAATTCCTATAGGAAGAAAGAAGATATTAGAGGTGAGTCTGAACCAGAAGGATGGAGAAAACATGGAAATGCTTAAATTAAAAATAAAAAAGTCTAGAGTCAGAGTTGAATTTACATGGTAGAGTAAAGCAGGGAGAACAGCATTTTAGTGGGTTTCTAGCTCTGACCACTATGATGTGATCTTTAATGTGCTCTTATGATATACATTGCAAATCATGCCACCTAATTACTTCCTCAAGGTGTTTAATAAGGGAGTGACCTGCAATGAGGTTCCTTTTAGATCCAAAATGTCAGCCCTGACTACTTCGCTCAGTGGTAGAGCATTGGCCTAGTGTATGGATGACCCAGGTTTGATTCCTGGTCAGGGCACACAGGAGAAGCGACCATCTGCTACTCCACCCTTCTCCCTCCTCATTTTCTTGCTCTTTCATTCTCTTTCCTTCCCGCAGTCATGGTTGGATTGGTTTGAGTGCATCACCCTGGCTACTGAGGATGGCTCCTTGGTGTCTCTGCCTCAGGCACTAAAAGTAGCTTGGTTGCAAGCATGGGCCCCAAATGGGCAGAACATTGGCCCCAGTTGGGGGTCACTGGATGGATCCTAGTCAGGGAACATGTGAAAGTCTGTCTCTCTATCTCTCCTCCTCTCACTTGGAAAAGAAGGGGGAAAAATGTCCTGGTGTTCTACAAGGCTAGGGAGCTGAAACAGAGACAGCACCTGGAACATAGTAGGTGCTTCATAGATTCAAAGAAAGGAACTCATGGCCTTTTCTTTAACATTTGGAGGCATCTTGTTGAGCCTTGTGAGAGGCATTGGAATGGCATCAGATATGCATCTGATTTTATAAGTTTCTGGAATTTTGTAAATGAAACTCAAAAAGAGGTGACTATCAGTAAGATGATGTCACTAGTGAGTGATAAGGCAGAATGGAAACATCTGAGGATTTACTGACCTAGGAATACCAAGAAGGAAGAGATCAAATACTGGTAAGATCAACATTCAGGAGTATGCTGTGGGACTCAAGGAAATAGAAACATTGTGTTTAGATATCCATATTGAGATTGTGATCCTGAACCATGTCCTTGGGATGTTGGGTTACACTGACCTCATATTGATGACTGAGGGTTCTGTAAACATTTCAAGGAGGAGGATGAGCCACATATCCATCTTGTCCTATAGAAAATTTATGGGCCTTAGAGGGGAAGCCAGGACAGGCTATTAATGCACCTAACAGAGAACATTAAACTTTATGCCAGTCACTAGCCCTTCTAATGCTTTTGATTATACTGCATATTCTTCTTAATAATTTCCATAGCACAGTGGTAAAAACCTCATTTGACTAGTCCCTGTGGATCAGTGACAGTGCGTCTCGGGGAGAGTCTCAGGACACCAATGTCAATTTACAGATTTGCAGTTTAGCCACAGCACTCAGCATGCCACCCTCTGCAGTTGTCAAAGGCAATGGTTTTGTTGGGGATGGGTTCCCAGACACCTGAACAGGAAGAAGGACTAGCACAGAAAGGCGCCTTAGTGCAAGGAGGGGGTTCCTTGCGAAATATCTCATCTTATGATCACAGAGGCTTTGAGGGTGTAGAAGTTAAGTAATAGTGCAAATACCAAGATTGTAGTGAGTAGCAAACTACTCTTGAACACAACGCTCTCACATAAGTACTTGTAATGGGTTTATGAAGAAGAAATATGATTGATCCATGTCAAGTTCTTTGATATATGGTATTATCTTAGCTGGTAATAAGATTGTGGGTTTTTTTGGGGGAGAGTGCTGTTATGTTGCAAACCAAAAAAAAGAGCTAAAAGTATTTATATTGTCACCACTTTTTATTAACAATAACATGAAATTAAGCATTAAAATTTTTAAATGACATTCCCATTTCACTTACCACTCAACATTTACTCTGCATCTTAGTTATTTTTAAGTATTTCTGTCTCTATCCAATTATTTATCTATCACATGTATATATGTTGTTGCAT
The DNA here is from genome assembly GCF_036850995.1 of Saccopteryx leptura. Classification (NCBI taxonomy): domain Eukaryota; kingdom Metazoa; phylum Chordata; class Mammalia; order Chiroptera; family Emballonuridae; genus Saccopteryx; species Saccopteryx leptura. The sequence continues at coordinate 62,313,706 of NC_089511.1, read as the reverse complement.
ATACATATATATAGGATCATTCTACATATGTCTGTATATAGAATATATATATATAATCATTCTACATATGTCTAAAGCTATAAATATATTATATTTATATATATGGGATCAGTCTACATATGTCTGAAACTATTAATATATTGTGGATATGTTTACATATTGGCAGATATGAATTTATAATACTAGAAAAATAGCTGCATAACATTCTCTGGTATGTATCATAATTTCAACCAGCCTACTAGTAGACATTTAAAGTGCTTTTTTATTTTTTTCTAAATTTTTTATAAACAATGCTGCAACACAATCCATTAATATGATATGTGAGCTTTCATTTCTGTAGGCTGGATTCCTAGATATGGGATTACGAGGTCAAAGTCTATACACATTAAAAATTTCACTTTCCAAAAAAAGTTGGGTCAATTAACATTTTCAACATTGGTATATTAGAGTGCCTATTTCTGTTACTGCTGGCATTACTTCAAGTGCAACTCTCAATTTTTTACATTTTTGCCAGATCGAAGGCTGAAAATGAGTACCTCATTAGTGATTTAGTTTGTAATTCTCTGAGAGCTAGAAGGTTGGTTGACATTTTCCTGTGTTTATTGTGCATCTGTATTTTCTTTTCTTTTAATTGCTTGTTCAGATAGTTTGCCTATATTTCTATTGTTATTTTGTATTTTAAATGAATTTTTAGGAACTTTATATATTGCATATTGACTTTATATATTGCATTTTAGGAATTCTTTATATATTGCATTATTAACTTTTTCTTCCAAAGACAGGTGACATTAAAAAAAATTAAGTAGCAAAATCTTTTATTCAATGAGAGAGCCATGCCAAAGCTAAATATTATACAATAGATATAAAAGTGGGGCTGCAGAGCGTGGTCTCTAAATACCGCTGCTTACTCAAATTCAACCAGGGCTCTTTGGAAAAATGGCTAATTTCAGATCTGGGGCAGGAAAGGTACAAGAAGCACCTAGAACATCTTGACATACTAGAGAAAAAGTAATCAGACTGCAAGGGTCAATCTGAGTCAGCTCCCTCAGCTCAGAGATGGGAAAATGTGAGAATCCAGAAGGACACTAACTGAAATGAATTAAAACACATCGAACTGTTTGACTTTTTTTTTAAAAAAAAATTATTTTAGAGAGAGGGAGGGAGAAAGCCAGAGAGAGACAGGAATATTTATTTCTCTATGTGCCCTGATCAGAAATGATACCAGCAACCTCTGTGCTTTGGGATGTTGCTCTAACCAATTGAGCTATCTGGTCAGGGCCACATCAAAGTGTTTGAATCCATGGGTTATAATGATACTTAAACACAACAAACAAACCTTGATGCTAAGGAACCAACTAATTTTGAAAATTGATAAAGAAAGCAATAATTTATCCTGCCTTTTCTATACTTCTGAGTATCCAGGAAGGTGATGAGAAGTTTTTATCACAGAAGTATTCATCTCATAATAAAATTATTAAAATTAGTATGTTACCAACTAAATAAAGTGTATAATGCACTGATTCTGATGAATTCTTCTTGTTGTTCGTGAATCCTTTCATGAGCTCCTAAAGAAATGAAGGATCTAGGCAATGACTGTACATTGGCTGCTAACATCACAAAGAGCGTGGTATCAATCAAAAGCCTCCCAATAGTCTTTCCAAAATATCAAAACCAACTGTGAGCAAATTTCTGGCTATAACTACCACAATACAGGAAATACATACAACAGAGAAGAAACATGCTGAATGATACCATAGGGATGCAATCAGCAAAATTTACACCGTACAGAATAAAGAATGTGGTTATTCCAGTAGACTGTAAGAAGAGAGAGAAGAAACGTTTTAGAGCAAGAGACTTAAGAGACATATGAACTAGTTTCAATGTAATGAATTTTATTTTATCCTTATTTGAATGTGCACACTTGAAATATATGAGACGGTTGGGGGAATGCTAACACAATGTAACTTAATGATATTATAAATTAATGTTAACTTCTTAGGTAGAATAGTGGCTTGTTGTTATTTTTAAAAAAGTTTATCTCTATCTTTAGAGAGATGCTGAAATGCTGATATGCTTAGAGACATGCTGACAATATTCACAGTGGAAATGACATGTTGTCCGGATTTGCTTCCAGAACAACAACAACAAACCGTGGGTGGTGAGGATGAAAGTGAGTATGGAAGAAGAATGGCCATGAGTTGAAAACTGTTGAAACAAGGTAAGAGGTAGATAGGGGTTCATTTTACTGCTCTCTCTACTTTCACATAGGCTTTAAGACTTCTATAATGAAAGCATGGCTATCTCGTTAAAATGGAGTTCAGTGTGTGTCAGGCTCCCTGGCTCAGTCCCCAACTCTCTGGGCATGACCAGAAAGAGGCTCCCTGAGAGGAGGGACATTTGTTCCATTTCATCCCTGAAGAATGCCTAGTATTTAGAATAGAGCCTGGCACATAGTAGGTCCTCAGTATTTTGTGGAATGAATGAATGCTTCTCAACATGACTCTAATTGGGCTACTGTCATCAGAATCGCTAGGAGAACGTGTTATACCACGAGGCCTAGACACAAGCCCCTGACATTTTGTGAACTAGGGACCTCTTCACAGTCTAGAGACTACCGGTGCAAACCAATAAGCTCATGGCTTATTTACAAAACAAGAATGTCAGAAATCTGTTTTACATGCAAGCTAAGGACTTCATAGCCTTGTGGCTCAATGTGGCAGGACTGACCCATGGAAATCTCCAGATCAGAGGTTCTCCACATCAGGCGGGAAGCAGAACCACCATGGGGGTAGGGGTGTGTTAGAAATACGTGTTCCTGGACCCTTCCTCCGCAGACTCTTATTCCTATTTTCAGGCAAGGGGTTCAGGCAAACTGTTGTGAACCAAAACTCCACAGGTGATTCTGAGGCGCGGAACTGTGGTCTAACATTCCTGGAGGGTCTCCCTTAGTTCAGCTGCAGAGTATTTGTTTTCTGAAGTTGAAATGTTGTGATTTTATGGGGCCCTCACTCTATATTCTCAGTAGGCAACCCTCCTGCCTTAGAGCACAGTTGTCCACTTCTTTGTTTTTAACTAGCCTTTCTAACTAGTTTCTCGAGGTGGGGCTTCCTGCTGCTGCAGTTACTCTCTGGGCTGGTACTTCCAGTTGGTATAATCCCTACAATTTACCTCACAGATAAGACTCCTTCATGGCTGGCGTCTGGTGGGTTCTTCCCCAGCCGTAACTGACTTTCGCTTTCCTATTTTGTGACCTTATTGATTAATCAAAACTATTGCTCACAGCTGCTGGTTAATGGGTGATGGCTCTCGAGTTTTCCTAAATGCAATTATTTATTGCTTTATTAAGATGCTACTTATTGCTTTGTTAAGTACCAGAGAGTGTTTAATTATGTGAAAGGGAAGTGCAAAGGCAGCTGCTGAAAGCTAGAGTTAAGAAGGCCGCGTACCTGAGTTTCTGACAATGTGTCATAAAGCATTAAAACACATGCGTACACCAAGGGCAAACCCCATTCCCAAGTTTAACGAGCTTGGAAACAGAACGGGCTTGGGGAGCTGCCTGCCCACTTTGTGGCCTGATCTTAGCCACAGCACAGACTTTTTTATTTCTGGGCTTTCATGCATTTTTCTACTTACTGATAATGACTGAAGTGGAGCCCGTAAAAGGCCACAGCTAGAGGAGTAGCTGTTGGGACTGGAAAATAGTTTCTGTTAGAATGGGTCATGAAGGGTGGGGGAGGAGGTACGACATGGAATCGGACTCCTTTCTCATAGGTAGTCAACTCCTTTATCATTCCAAAGGGCAGCCACATTGCCCCAGGAGAAGCTTTTGGAAGAAACACAAGCACTGGACTATTGGAGTACTCACCGTCTGCATCTTGTTCTGCACCTGCCAGTGGGGAGGAACTCCCTGGCAAGGTGCAGTAAATCCAGTGCCTCAGAGGCCTTGGTGAAGCAGGGTTTGTGCTTATATTTGGTAACCACTTTGCTGCTAATTCTGAGCCCTGGCCTGGCAAAGAGGAAGAAATTTCCATTATTTAATTGTTTAGTTTGGAGCTTTTCAAGTTATACTCTGAGCAATCCTAGATTTCCTTATTTCAAAATGGGCAGCTGCAGTTACCATATACAGCAGGTAAGCCGAGGCAGCAGATCTTTGGGCAAAATGCCTGGGTTGGGGGTCTGGTGAGCAGTCTCCCTGAGCACCCAGCACCTCCTCCACCTCCAGCAAGGCAAGTCTTTTACACTTGGAGACCACCCCTACCCTCAAATCTCTCCCATATTGGAAAGGCATCCTCCACGGTTTTGATTGAGGGAGGGGAAGATAATTTATTATCTTCTAGTCACCTGTAAAATCAGGAACATGCCATAAATTAATATCTTAGAAAATAATCTTGTGACAGAGACACGTATAACTATTAACATAAATACTTTCTATGGTGGGTTATGCTGCAGTGCAAAAAATTCTCATTCTGGAGTAAGAGAGCTGAAGTCCTGCTTCTACCACTTTTCAGTTGTATGACCGTTCACTTAATTTCTCCAAACTTTGCTTCTTTATTACTAAAATAGACAATGCAATGGCTAAATCATAAACTTATTGTGGATATTAGTTGAGACAATCTCTGTAAAAGCCCAATTCTGTCCCTAAAACTTGTGAATGAGCAAATGTTAACATTTATGTTTCCCCTGATGATATGTGCAACATTTGTTCTTTTCTTATTTCTTCTTTTTCCAAGTGAGAGGAAGGGATATAGAGAGACAGACTCCTGCATGTGCCCTGATCCAGACCCACCTGGCAATCCCCATCTGGGGCTGATGCTCTCCCCATCTGGGGCTATGCTTGCAACTGAACTATTTTTTAGTGCTTGAGGCAGAGGTTCCACTGAGCCATCCTCAGTGCCTGGGGCCAATGTGCTCAAACCAATCAAGACATGGCTGTGGGAGGAGAAGAGATAGAGAGGGTGAGAAGAGATAGTAGAGGGAGGTGGAGGGGTGGAGAAGCAGATGGTCACTTCTCCTGTGTGCCCTGACTGGGAATCAAACCCGGGACATCCACACGCTGGGCTGATGCTCTACCTGTGAGCCAACCAGCCAGGGCCACATTTGTTCTTTTGGATAAAAAAAATAGAGAATGCCGGACCGGGTGGTGGCGCAGTGGATAGAGCGTCAGACTGGGATGCAGAGGACCCAGGTTCGAGACCCCGAGGTCGCCAGCTTAAGCGAGGGCTCATCTGGTTTGAACAAAAGCTCACCAGATTGAGCCCAAGGTCGCTGGCTCAAGCAAGGGGTTACTCGGTCAGCTGAAGGCCCGTGGTCAAGGCATGTATGAGAAAGCAATCAATGAACAATTAAGGTGTTGCAATGTGCAACGAAAAACTACTGATTGATGCTTCTCATCTCTCCGTTCCTGTCTGTCTGTCCCTGTCTATCCCTCTCTCTGATTCTCTCTCTGTCTCTGTAAAAAAAAAAAAAAAAAATTGAGATCATGTTTAGACTTTTAATATATTCGTTTTTAGAATTTTTTTCATGCTGAATATTATTGAAGTTGTATACTTATAGAGTAAGGTTAAGTAAAAGTTAGGATTATAAACTTGCATATAAAATGTTTTTTGGAAGCGTATTTTACAAACATATATTTACTAAAAACATTTTTTTTTAAATTCAGTGAGAGGAGGGGAGGCAGAGAAATAGTCTCCTGTATGTGCCCCCACCAAGATCCACCCTGCAAACCCACTAGGGGGCAATGCTCTGCTCATTTGGGGCATTGTTTCATTGCTAAGCAACCGAGCTCTTCTTAGCTCTGAGGCAGAGGCCATGGAGCAATTCTCAATGCCTGGGGCCAACTCACTCTAATTGAACCATGGCTGCAGGAGGAATCACAAGGGGAGAAGAGGGAGAGAGAGACAGGAACAAGAGGGGGAAGGGTGGAAGAGCAGATGGGCACTTCTCATGTGTGCTCTGACTGGGAATCAGACCTGAGACATCCACATGCTGGGCCGATGCTCTACCACTGAGCCAACCAGCCAGGGCCTTTACTAAAAGCTTTGAAAAATATTTATGAAATTGGGAGCACATATTGGAGGCAATTGTATATCCTACTATTTTATACAATTATATCATAAACAGGCTGGTCTGGGGAAGCTGTGTTTTGTTTTGAATTTAAACTCTGTTCTCAAGAATTCCTAGGAAATAAGTTTGCTCAAGTACATTTAAAAAAATTGTTTACAATACTTAAAAGTCCACATTTGTCCCATGTAATAGAAAATGTCTAAATGTCTAAATGGAAATGGGTAGTTTTCCATCACTGGAATTCAAGACTCCAGCGATAGCACGGCACCATAGATTCATCCTGGAATCAGGCAGGCAGGATTTGAATCTCAGTTCTTCCACTTATTATGTTTAAACTTGACCTTGGAAGTTAAGTTTCACATGTATTAAGGGAGAAACTCATATATCTAACCCAGAAGGATATTAAGAGGGATACAGGAGATAACCTAGGTAAGTCATTTAGCCTAGTGCCTGACACAAAGTCTCAGTAAATGAATAGTAAGTTAGCAATCATTTTTTTTTTTTTTTTTGTATTTTTCTGAAGCTAGAAACGGGGAGAGACAGTCAGACAGACTCCCGCATGCGCCCGACCGGGATCCACCCGGCACGCCCACCAGGGGCGACACTCTGCCCACCAGGGGGCGATGCTCTGCCCCTCCGGGGCGTCACTCTGCCGCAACCAGAGCCACTCTAGCGCCTGGGGCAGAGGCCAAGGAGCCATCCCCAGCGCCCGGGCCATCTTTGCTCCAATGGAGCCTTGGCTGCGGGAGGGGAAGAGAGAGACAGAGAGGAAGGGGGAGGGGGTGGAAAAGCAAATTGACGCTTCTCCTATGTGCCCTGGCCGGAATCGAACCCGGGTCCCCCGCACGCCAGGCCGATGCTCTACCGCTGAGCCAACCAGCCAGGGCCAGCAATCATTATTTTATTCTAGATCCCCTCAAAGTGAGCTCATTGAGATGCATTGAAGGCAAATGATCGCAAATAATACAATTACTTAAATTTTTTCTTGTTGATTTGGCTGAATTCTTGTGGAAAGCTTAGCCACACCTTAGAATAAGAACTTTGGAGAGCAGTGACCTTGACTTTGTCTTCACTTGTAATATATGCATGATTAAAATGCCCAGTCCAGTGATTGTAAATACTTTGTTGTGAAGTATTTTTCCCTCAGGATGCTGAGAGTTATAAAATATGTATCAGATTTCCTGTATTTTGTTTTTGTCTATTATAGTTACATTTAATGGCATTAAAATGGTATGATTTTCTAGAAAGTCAGTGTTTATGCAGTGGTTAAAAACCCTCTCTTTGGCATCAGGCAGACCTGGATGACAGTTTTGCAAAATTTGGGCAAATAATTTTCCTTTTTTAAGTCTCAGTTTTATCAACTGTGAAAAAGGAATAATAACAGGGCATTCCCCTTTGTATCCTCTATCATACCTGGTACATAATTAGTGCTCTCATTCTGAAAGAATCATCCTGCCCTAGCTGGCTAGCTTAGTCCGTTAAGAGTGTCATTCCAAAACAAGATGTAGGTTCAATTCCCGGTCAGGGCACATGTGAGAAGCAGCCAATGAATGCACGACTGAGTGGAACAACAAATAAATGCTTCCTTTCTCCTTCCCCTCTCTCTTCCTTTCTCTTTCTGTCCCTCTGAAAATGAGAAAGAAATTAAGCCCTGGCTGAATAGCGTGGTCATTGGAACGCCCTCCGGGAGCTGGAGGTTGCCAGTTGGATTCCCACATCAGGGCACATACAAGAGCAGCTCCATGTTCCTCTCTCTCTCTCTCTCTCTCTCCCTGCCTTTCTCTAAAAAATAAAAATGAAGAAATAAAGTCATTCTTAGGCTGAGTTGGAGGCTTTTGTTCCCTATTTTGGTATGTGCGAGACCCACCTTGCCTGCCCATCTCACACAGGCTCAATCAGATCCCTGGCAAAATGACTTTATTGGTTCAATGGCTCTGAATATAAACTCTACTCTTGGCTTATTGGCATCTTTATAAACACTCCCTTTTGAACATGAGCCTGTAAGATCCACTTGGGCATGTCCCTGCTGGACACTGACTCTTAAGCCCTCCTGACTACTTGGCCAGTCATAGATGAATAAAACCCAATTTCCTCTGGGTACCTGTGTGCAGCTCCTAGAGATCTCTGGATCATTTAGCAGACTGCAACCTAATCCAAACACAAATAAGACTTGGGATCACTTGGAGAAATGGAGACGCATTCCTCTACACTGCAAGAATGGTTTGTAAGTACAAAATTCTTTCCTGCTCAGAAATAAGATGACACATTTTAAGGACTGTGTAAACCATAAAGTGTTCAATAAGTGTGACTTATCTCTCTCATGGTATCTGCTTAGGACCTAACTTTCTGCACACTGAGCAGCAGGTTATTTTTGTCTCCATTTTCGAGATGGGGAAGTCTGCACTAGAGAGGTCACATGACTTGCTTGAAGGCATATGAATAGTTGGTGACATAAGTGAGATTCAAAGGTAGAAAATTTACTTTTGAATCATTATACTTTTATTTTTATTTTTTTGTATTTTTTCTGAAGCTGGAAACAGGGAGGCAGTCAGACTCCCGCATGTGCCCGACCGGGATCCACCCGGCACGCCCACCAGGGGGCGATGCTCTGCCCATTTGGGGCGTTGCTCTGTTGCGACCAGAGCCATTCTAGCACCTGAGGCAGAGGCCATGGAGCCATCCCCAGTGCTCGGGCCATCTTTGCTCCAATGGAGCCTTGGCTGCGGGTGGGAAAGAGAGAGACAGAGAGGAAGGAGAGGGGGAGGGGTGGAGAAGCAGATGGACGCTTCTCCTGTGTGCCCTGGCTGGGAATCAAACCCGGGAGAATCATTATACTAGCATTGAGTACTTAACATGTTTCAGTTACTGTTCTAAACATTTTATCACTTGCTTGTCCAGTCATATCATTTATACCATAAAGTAGGTATTTTAAAATGGATAAACTGAAATTCAAAGAAGTAAAGTAATTTGCTTAAGCTCTTGCAGCTAGAAAGGGGTAGAAGTGGGATTTAAACTTTGGGTCTGTCTGATACCAAGCCTGAGCTCATATTATATAGCTTCCTGAGAAAAGTTTAAAGTATTAAACATCAAACAGAACATAAATCATATATGTGAAGCATTAAAAAAATCATTAACTGATTTCTTATTTGGTCCTTCCTTTGACAAATATTGATTAAGTTTTTATGATGTTAACCACTCTACTAGAAACAACAGAAAACTGCACTTAAACTTCTCAGAAGTTACTGCTATTTAAAAAAGTTTTTTATTGATTTGAGAAAGAGAGAAACATCAAGTTGTTGTTCTAGTTACTTATGCATTCATTGGTTGATTCTTATATATATATGCGCTGACCAGGGATTGAACCCACAACCTTGGTGTATTGGGGTGGTGCTCTAACCACCTGAGCTACCAAATCAGGGTCTACTGCTGATATTTATATACTCCATTGAAAGGGACTGTTTGGGCTCTGCCATAGTCCTTCTCTGATGACTTTAGAGCAGGCGTAGTCAACCTTTTAATACCTTCCACTCACTTTCGTATCTCTGTTAGTAGTAAAATTTTCTTTTTTAAAAAATATTTTTAAAATTTTAATTTATTTATTCATTTTAGAGAGAAGAGGGTGAGACAGAGAGAGAGAAGGGAGGAGGAGCTGGAAGCATTAACTCCCATATGTGCCTTGACCAGGCAAGCCCAGGGTTTCGAACCGACGACCTCAGCATTTCCAGGTCGATGCTTTATCCACTGCGCCACCGCAGGTCAGGCTAGTAGTAAAATTTTCTAACCGCCCACCGGTTCCACAGTAATGGTGATTTATAAAGTAAGGAAGTGACTTTACTTTATAAAATTTATAAAGCAGAGTTACAGCAAGTTAAAGCATATAATAATAATTACTTACCAAGTACTTTATGTTGGATTTTAGCTAAGTTTGGCAGAATAAATCTTTATAAAACAACTTACTATAATTAAATCTATCTTTTTATTTATACTTTGGCTGCTCCGCTACCACCCGCAATGAAAGCTGGAATGTCCGCTTGTGGGCGGTAGGGACCAGGTTGACCAGCACTGCTTTAGAGCATGCTTGCCTGCTTAACAACTGCCATCTCCTGCATTGCTTTGCTTGAGAGTGTCCGTTAGCTATCAAAACCTGCTTTGCTTACCTATGTGGCCAGCTGCAAGTGCCCTGGAACTAATGCCTCTAAGGAACGACCTTATCCAAAGACTGATGGAAAATGTTGTATAACTACCTCAGCTCCCATCTCTCTGGTGGGATAATTCTGAGGCATTTACTCTACACTGAGTTTCGGAATTTTTCTATTGAAATTAAGCCCCAGTTGTCCACAATGGTAGCTGTCATGTTAATACTTCTCGTGTTGGCTGCCTTCCCCACCATGTCTTATTTTCCTATTCCCCAACTGGTGTTTCTTTTGCCTCCAAAATCAGCTTCTTGCATTCAAATCACTGTCTCAGAGTCTACTTTTGAGGCAATTAAGAAAGGGCTCCTTAGGGTTTTTTGGTTCTGTCATGAATGAACATTTTGAATCTTATGAAGATAGGCAGCCATATTTAAATTCTTAGGAGTTAATTGTTGGTCTAGAAGTGGTTTAACTTATTTTTTCCTCAACCTCTTCATGACTTATGTGGGGTTATTGAGAACTATTCCCTACTAAATCCTAGACTTTAGTAGATATTGAAAAAATAATGTACCAAAATTTCTCCTGAGAGTAAACGTATTCTTACCTTGCAGGAAGAATACGTACCTTTGCACTGAAGCAAAGGATACTTAGAGAACAAGATTCTTGAATACTGTATTGTTTTCTTTTTTCTGAATCTTACTACGTAATTCAGAGGAAGCACGTAATGCTCTTGTTGAGAAGGGAATATATATCAGTGCTCATACAGGTTTTTGTTGGGTTTTGTCTGAAGAGTTCTGCTGGGTGAACCTGGAAGCCATCCTTATCTCCTTAGAGGGCATTTTCATTTTGCTATTCAACAATAGTTATTGAGCCTTTATAAGGTTTGAACCCCAGGCTAAGCAACATGGAACACTCACGAACACACAAAAGGAATATAAGTCACAGTTCTCTGTAAGGATGCACCGATCTGGAACAGCAATCGAAATACTCCTTTCAGGGTTTGTTTTCAGGTATCCATTTTGTCCTGGAGAACAATCAGAAAATTAACTGGATTTTAGTAAGTTTGCTTGATTTTAAAAAATCCAGTCTCAGGGGGAAAATGGCCTATCTACAGAGACAAATGGTCACCAATCTCAAAATAGTTTTTCTTTCTTTTGACTCAGCCAACAAACATTCCTTTTAGAAGTTTTAACCTAATTTCCCAGAGTTGCCTGGTCTGTCTTTCTCTTCCCACTTTAATGTCCTACTCAAGTCTTTGAGGTCTCAGTTGGTTAATGTTTAACGCTCTCCACGACCAGTGTTTGATGTTTACACTTTATTGGGCTCACCAAATTTGTAGAGCAAATTAAAAGTGTGCAGGTCTTTGGCAAGCCCCGTGTAGATACGTGTTGCTCAGAAACCACCTCCTGTTCCATGCTGCATGCTCCAAATAGTTTCAATGAACTATTCTCCTTTTCCGGCATTCTCCGCAGCTCTCTGCATTGCTTTTGGGGAGCTAGCACTTTCTACATTTACAAATGGCACAGCCTCATACCCTTCTGCTTCCAGAAAGCATGTTGCAGCAGAGAGCTCCACTTCTATGTGAAGCGAGAGCATCGGCCTCAGGTAACCTATTAAACCAGGTTGGCCAAAGACCACAGAAGAGTACACTGGAGGGAGAGCGGAAGATGCTGACGGGAAGGGTTTATGTGGGGGAGGTTGGGGGCAGGAAGTGAAGAGCTGGTGTTTTTGTTTAAAAAAATTCTATATATTCTAAGAAAACATACAGGTGTAACAACACACAATTTAAGTTAAATAGCCATTAGTATAATTACATGAAGAAATACATTACTTCTTTTACTCATCGGTTAATTTCAGCCCTTTTGACCAAACTGGAAGGGTGGTGTAGTATCACACAACGGACAGGTTTGGGGAAACCAAATCTTGGGCTCCGTGTCCAGCTAGGTCAGGCCTCCCTGGGTCACACTGGCCATGCCCCGTCCTTAACCTCGCTGGGCGTCATCCCTGAAAGACGGAGTTGGCTAGGATTTCTGCAGTGTCTTTGGGTTCAGGCATTTTGGGGTTCTATCCTATCTTTAGCTCTGATCATAAAATTCCTGGAGAGGATAAGGTGGGACTTACACAATCTTAAAGGACACAAGTTTCCCGAATAATTGACCAATAAACTACAACTTTAATTTCCCTCAAGGAATGCCTTGATTGTAGGTGGCTATGAACATTTTTTTTTCTCCATCCTTCCAAGACAAAATTCTTTTTGACACAGAGGGAGGAGATATGAAGAAGGTTTGGGATTTAATCGGCAGGTGAAAATGAGGCATCTCCAAACTGCAGGGTCATTGATGGATTTAGGGGTCAGGTTTCCTGGGGGTCAGATTTCTTCTGTCTCCTCAAGCCTACAGAGAGAGTCAGGCCAGTGCTGGGGTGGTAGCTCTTTCCTGGCACAGTGGCTGTGGCTGGACACTACTAATGTGTTTCACAGTTGGACTTATTTTTAATCTATTGTATTAGGAACACAAATTTAATCAAGAACAAAATGTTACGAATGTTGTTTCTTGGTTTGTTTTTTCTTTTGTTCCTGTATATGCATATATTCTTAACACTGTATTGCATTCCCTTGCGCTAGAAAGCTCTCCATCTGACAGGACTGATTTCATAACATTAGTTGTTTTGTTTTTTTTAAGTGCAAATATATGTGGAGAAAAAAAGAGAAACAAGGAGCTGAATTTCCACACAATGCAGCCCTCCCTATTTAAAGAAATAACTGCACTACATATTTTAACAATTAACATTCCTGCCGTGGATGCCGTTATGGATGGAGCTAATAAATGTTTTCAAACACTCCTCGGCTCAAATACGCGCTCAGCTTATTTTCTGCCATTTGATGGCATGGGTGGGTTGAAACATTCCTCTAAGCTTTTTTTTTTTTTTTTTTTTCCCGTCCTAGTCAAAGAAAGAGATCTTATCTCTCTACCCACCCTAGCTCACCCCCTTTCCCTGCTCTCTCCACTCCTGCTCTGTGCCTTCTTACTGAAACCTGACTTACAGGTCAGCGGGCTGGTAACAGATTAATTTTACTCTGTGAGGAACACCAAGCATTTTGGCCAGGAAACATGAGAACCCTGTTATAATATTACCATTTTCTAAATTAAATATTAGGAAAAATTAAACCAAATTGTGGCGCATAGTGCAATGGAAAATATTTCTCTTCCAAACACTCCTCTGTGATAAATGCCTGTGTGAGTGAAAGCACAATAAATATGCACTACATTAAAAACCTAGATTATTCAGGTTTTAAGACTTATAGCTAAAAGTGGTTTAATGTTTCATGCCTAATAATAGATTACTCCTATCGCATTTCTAACCTTTATTTCTCCTAGCTTTGAAGTACAGCCATATAAAGGTTGTTTGTAGAACCACACGAAAGTTAAAGCAAATATTACTTAGAATGATTCATACCAGCAAGAATTTGCAATGAAGGCAGATGCTTTTTTTTCCCCCTTTTTCTTTTTGGTGTGTATGTATGTCTGAATCAAAAGAAATGAAATGTTTGAAATATTTTTGGTTGATAAATTTATTAAAACATTTTAGAGGTTTGCAGTAGAGGCGCAGCTGACATAAACAGACCAACAGGAAACAGATTATATTCTGCTCTGTGGGGGAGGCAGAATTTAAAAGGGAAATATTCCCTGAATTTCAAAAATTGCCACCAGGTCACAGTAATACTTAATTAACTGAATATATTAATGAAAGGCTATCACATAGATGCTAAAAAGGGGGGGGGCAGTCGAGTTAATTTAATCCTCTGTTCTTTGCTTACAGATTAGCCTTTCAGAATGAGCAACCTGATTTTTTTTTTTTAAAAAAAGGATCCATTTACCTTCCAGAAATTTTCATAGCAAAACATTTTGCATGGTTGCAAAAGAAATTAATTTGTTGCCAGTTGCTCCATACTGGCAGGAATTCTGAATAAAGAATGTAAGCAATCTATCTTTGTTTGCAAGATATAATTAATCTGGCAGTTAAAATTCTTTGGAAACATTCTGATGACTTATGTGGAAAAGTAGCGCAGCATTTTCAAAGAAAACCCAGAACTGTATGCAGGGGAAGATAAAAGATATATGAAGTGTTTGTTCTAAGCGATACTATTCATTTAAAGATCATAATGTAACCCCACCCTAGCAATTATTGTGAAAAACAAGACAAATCTCTATCTATAGCTTTCCGACACAGTCTTGATTTGAGAAACAAAATAAGCACATTACTGTTATAGTCTAATAGACTGCAAGCTGTTTTATTAGAGTCAGCTGAATCCTGTTTTGCATAAAAAAGAACTCTGCTATCAAGAACACATTTACATTAATATGACTTTGACAAAGTAAAATAAAATCGCATTAAGATGATGTAAGTAGATAAGACAATGAAATCTCTGTGAGAGAGTTTTGGCATACACTAATTACAGTCAAGTCCCTGCAGGAAAAGAACATATTTTTACACCAACTATCCATGTGTTTGAAAATGTAGAGAGCCCAAAATGCAATCTTTAGGTATTTCCTGAATACATTGTGTTTCTGAGGTAGTAGTTTTTTTTTTTTTTTTTAAAGGAGCCTGCCTGATAAATAACACTTTCATTTACGATAATACAGGCAAGTTTCTTTCTGAGTACTAGCCTGTAATCATCCTGATTATTTTAAGGGACTTTCCAATATAGGGCAGCTGAAAACAAGGTTTTAGATTACATGGTAATTTAGGAATGCATGAAAAGCTAAGCAGTTACCATAATAGGGCTCTGGATAAACTTCATGGTTTTTAGAGCAAAACATAACAACATATGTTTTGTGATTTGTTTCAATGATTTTTCTACATTTTTTTTTGTTGTTGTTCAGGTTCTATCAAAATATTTAAAAGCCTCATCTGCGTACAGCGCTTTTATAACCTTATTTTGCAAACTTTGATGTCTCTCTTTTTAGTTCGGTCATTAAAAGAAAGGCAATGATGGATGAAGATAATGCTGTGGATTTTATGACTAATCAGTTCTTGGCAGTGGCCATATTTCTTCCGTAGTGAAACTTTAATATTCCTTTGGCCTTGTATAGGCCTAAAAAAATTTCTGTTTTGGAACTATGCTACACCAGCTACTTATTAAGTATTACCAAACAGTTATTGCAAAAAAAGTTAGCTCTCTGATTTAATACCTGACACAATGAAGCAACCAGGAAAAGATTTTTCCTCCTTTTTGGCTACTCACAGATTTTGGGTGCCTTGTAGTTGTGTTTTTCTCCATGTTTGAAAGGCAAAAATATGGAGGAAAACTATACAGAGGATAGAACCTTTGAGAGGGAAGAAAGACTGGTGGGTGTGAGATGAGCTACCATTTGCCTTTGTGACAAAGCAATTTTTAGGAGGAGCCTGACTTTCTGCCTGGAGTCTTTGTTGTATTGTTCTTGAAGTTGCAACAACAAACACCAGGTGTCTCCACTAAGCTGAGCTAACGTTCCTAGAAGGGAAGGCCACTTTGCCAGGGAAGTTGAAGCACCCTTTCCTTTCCCTAGTGCACTTGACTGCTGCCTGGATAAGCCCAGAAAGGCTGGCTGAGGCCAGGGGAGGGGAGTTCGTTCTTTGATGGCTATTCAGGTTAGAGCCTGATGACTACATAGCAGATTTTTAAGGGAACCTAATTTTTATGTAGAAATCATGAAGATTGGTGCCCCTAGAAACACTAGAATAGTAGGGAAGAAATCTAGTGAATCAGGAAGGCAAGAGGCAAGTCCTTGGTAAATGGGAGCTTCTTTCTTGAGAGAGCTCCAACTGCATGGGGATCTTCTGCTTAGGGACAACAACCGGACTGAAGACCTAGCAGCAGGTGTGGTGATACCTCAAATCAGTGACTGACTGATGCCTCAGCTCACCAGCTGTAATTTCTATTAAAATTTACCGGTATTGGCCTGACCTGTGGTGGCGCAGTGGATAACGCGTTGACCTGGAAATGCTGAGGTCGCTGGTTCGAAACCCTGGGCTTGCCTGGTCAAGGTACATATGGGAGTAGATGCTTCCTCCCCCCTTCTCTCTCTCTGTCTCTCTCTCTCTCTCCCTCTCTCTCTCCTCTCTAAAAATGAATAAAGAAAAAAAAAGATTAAAAAAAATTTAACGGTATTTATTTCTTCATCAAATAATCATTTAATGTCTACTGTGTGCTGGGTACTGTCCCAGCAGTGAAAAACTAAACAAAACCTGCTCATCCACAGAGTCATACCAAGGGTAACAATGAGGTCAGTGATAGGTATTGTGCTGAGAAAAGATTTCATATTTAAGCTCTGGAACTGTTGAGTGAATAAGAATTTAGATGAAGAACTTCTTAGTAGCATCTATGTGCTGATTTGCTTTTCCTTTTCCAAGAGATATCCTATTTCTCAAGTGTATTTGGCCCAAGAAATCTGATTTTGCCCCAACCTAAAAATTACCCTAGATACAATGAATATTTTGAGGAACATATGGGAAAATTGCTTTGAGCGGAGGACAGTCAGAATCTTTCTCCTTTCTGATGTAGACATGAAGTTAGAGTTGCAAAGTGGAAAGAGGGGAAAAAACCCAGGACTTGGAGACCATCTGTCTAAAGAAGGAGATGTGTGCCCCAGAGAAGGGACCATGGAAGCAGCATTGCTCTCAGGGTAGAGGAAAGCTCTGTTTCCCAGGAGGTTTTGAGTAGTCTTCAAATGACCACGTGAAAGATGGGAAAGGTAAGAGATATGGGTTCTAGTGCCACTTCTGCCTCTAACTAGCTGTGCAATCATGGGCACTTTTTTTTTTAACTCTTTTTGATATTAATTCTTTATTCCTAATAACCAGCATTAAATATGTATTAAGTCATTTATTCATCAAAACAACTTCATGAAGTTATTGCTTGTATTTTATAGATAATGAATCTGAGTAACAGATAGATTAAGAACCCCCCCCCCCCAAGGTCACACACAGTTAGAAAGTGATGGCACCAAGAATATTAAATGACAATCTTGGAGCAGATGGTCCCTGCTTCAAGATCTAATATTCAGTGATTTTATGAGAGTGACTTTTGCTATGTCTCATATCTTTTATGATCAGATAGTCAATACTTTAAGCAGAAACCATCCATCAGTCAACAGATTTATTGAGCATGTACTCTGTGCCAGATCTAGCAAAGGCCCTGGGGGATCCATAGCGAACAAGAAGAGTCTTTTTCCGGACCTTATAGTCTAGTGGGGATGGGGTGAGGACATGTAAACAGTCAGTCCATTTATATAACAGAAATATTTATCACTAACATTTCTATAGTGAATTATATTATTAAACTATTATGGCAGACTGTTCACAAAAGCCAAAAGGTAGAAATGATCCAAATGCCCTTCAGCTGATAAATGAAATAAGCAAAATGTGGTATATCCAACACAATGGAACATTATTTAGCCATAAAAAGACACAAAGTACTTATATATGCTTCAACAGGGGTGAACCCACAAAACATTATGTTAAGTGAAAGAAGTCAGGTACAAAGGCTGCTTATTGCACACTTTTAATTATATGAAATGTCTGAAATAGGCAAACCCATAAGAATAGAGAGTGGATCAGTGCTTGCCAGGGCCTGAGGGAAAGGGAGAATGGGAAATGACTACTTGATGGATACAGATTTTCTCTTTGGAGTGATGAGATATTCTGTGATGGCTGCACAACATTATAAATGTAGTAAATGTTACTAATGATAAATTTTATGCTACTTGTATTTCACCACAATAAAGAAATGATGCTAGATAAGGCCAGGCTTATTATTCCCATTTCAAGTTAATATAAATCCCTATTCATCACCTGCATTATGAAAAACTGGGCTCATCAGTGTTGTGGATATACAGGTGAATACAATGTAATTCCTGTCCTAAAATATTTTACAATCTACCTATCGGAATAATAGAAGATCAACAATGAATTATATTAAACATAATTATTACATCAACATTATAATGGCAGAATATTAAAATAATGAGGAATATTTGGGAGAAAGAACTGATTTATCAACAAGGCACTGAAGACACAGTCAATATCAGCCCCAGCCACAATACCCAAACAGGCCTTCTGCACTATGATAGTGGCATAAGCAGGGGTTGGCACACAGCCATACAACAGTCATAGACTGTGTATAAGTTAACCTTTGTTCAGACCTGAATGACAGAGCAATTGGGTGTGAGCTCAATGTTAATGAATCAACAATATATGTTAAGTTAGATGTCTTTAAACAGAAACACATATAAAAGTAGCTTGTATATTGATCAGTTGGTGCAAATGTAATCAGACAATAGGAACCTAATTCTCTATTTCTCTTAGGAACAGTGGTTCAGTTTTCACTAATTCATGGTTCACATAAACTTTATCAAACATAACTACCACAAAGAACAAGAATCGACTGTTCTTCTTATTTACTCCCAGGTGTGAAATTAGGCCATTCTTTCTCTACTCATCACTAATCTATCAACCCCTACTCCCTGGCTAAACACACACACATGCACACAGGTGTGCACATATGCATGCATATGCACCCATATATGCACGTACTCACACATGTGTGCATACATACACACACAAGCACCTTCCCAGAGCTGGTTACATAATTTCTAGGGTTCAGAGTAAGATAAAAATGCAAGGCCCCTTGTTCAATGCTTACCAAGAACTTGAAGATGGCAAGAATGGAGTATGAAGCCATGTGCAGGGACCAGAGCACACATTGCACACCTGTGACATTGGCCTGGCTTCTCCCTCCTAATTTGTCATGCTCTCACTTCAGTGCATGTGCTTCTTTTTTCTTTGGGACAAAGAAAATGTGATCACTCTTCCTCCTTCATCATGGCAGGTAAGAAGTTTACTAAGCCATTTAGATTTAGCAAATGTTTTCTGGAAGAGGATAACACGTGCACAGATACCTAGTCTGTGACGACTCAGTGGCTGAAGGCTTAGTTTGGCCTTTGGCCTCCTGGAGTCCAGTGACTTGGAGAAGGTTTCATTTTCTCACTGACAACCAGCCAGTGTCATGTGGACTTGTATGTCATAGCCAAACAGCACTGCAGAGTTCCACTTTGCCTCTCAAGAGTCCCCTGGGCCACATTCCCTGCCAAAAGTCTCCAGAATGATTTGATAGGTCCCAATTTAGCCTCCTGGAAGTTCCTGGACAATGCTCCAGCCTCAGCAGCCTCTGGCAGTGGCCTTTGCTCAGGGACTGTGGGCTCTCCAGATAGATGCCCAGACTTCCAGGACAGAAGCAGGGCGGGTGCTATACTCCTAAAGTGGGTTTGCTTGGCTCACAACTTGCTCTTTATAAAAGTATTGGCTTCAAGTCTTCAGTGAGGAAAGGAAGGGTGGGAAAACATGGATATTCAAAAGCAACTCACTGAAGGGAGATCCCCGGAGGGCATTCCCTTATCTGGGCTTCCCTCACTCGGGCTCTCCCTCTGACCCAGTGGGCACAGCGTGAAGTAGGGAAGTACTTCGGGGACTTGGGGTGAAGCAGCCTGGCTTCCTGTTGGAAGGAGGAACCCAGGCACATGTGTTGATTCATGAATTGCTCCCTTACCATTTGTAGTAGTCTGTACCTCTTTCTGTTGCTTGACCACATGTCATAAGACCTTCAGAGCTTGCTTCTTCCACAAAGCCTTCTGAGCCTGGGACAGGTAGGAAGTTGTATTAGTTTACTGAGGCTACACTAACAACGACCAGAGACCTAATAAGCACCACTGATGTAAAATAGAAATTTACATCAGTGGTGAGTGGGTAAAAAAGCTGTGGTACATTTACCCAATGGAATACTACTCAGCCATAAAATGAAGGAAATCGTACCTTTTGTGACAGCATGGATGAACCTGGAGAGTATTATGCTAAGTGAAATAAGCCAGTCAGAGAAAAACGAGTGCCATATAATTTCACTCATATGTGGAATCTAATGGAAAAAATAATCTAACAAACAAGATAGACTCGTAGAGACATAAAACAGACTGATAGCTGACAGAGGGAGGGTATATGGGGGACTGGGTAAAAAAGTGAAGGGATTAAGAAAATGAACAGACTCATAGACACAGATTACCAGAGGGAAAGGGGGGTAGAAGGAGGTAGAAGAGGGTAAAGAGGGATAAATGATGATGGAAGGAGATTTGACCTGGGATGGCAAACATACAATACAATATACAGATGATGTGTTATATAATTGTACATCTGAGCCCTGGATGGTTAGCTCAGCAGTACAGTGTTGGCCCAGCATGTGGATGTCCCAGGTGTGATTACTGGTCAGGGCATACAGGAGAAGCAACCATCTTCTTCTCCACTCTCCCATTCCTTCTTCTCTTTTCTTCTTCTCCTCCTTCTCCTTCTCCTTCTCCTTCTCCTTCTCCTCCTTCTCCTCTTTCTCCTTCCCCTCCTCCTCCTCCTCCTCCTTCTTCTTCTTCTCCTCCTTCTCCTTCTCCTTCTCCTTCTCCTTCTCCTTCTCCTTCTCCTTCTCCTTTTCCTTCTCCTCCTTCTCCTTCCCCTCCTCCTCCTCCTTCTTCTTCTTCTTCTCCTCCTTCTCCTTCTCCTTCTCCTTCTCCTTCTCCTTCTCCTTCTCCTTCTCTTTCTCCTTCTTCTCCTTCTCCTTCTCCTTCTTCTTTTCCTTCTTCTTCTCCTCCCCCCCCTTCTCTGTCTCTCTTCCTTTCCTGCAGCCATGGTTTGAATGGTTAGAGCAAGTTGGCCCCAGGAGCTGAGGATGCCCCCATGGCCTTGCCTTAGGCAGGTATTCTGCTCAGTTGCAGAACACCAAATCAGCAGCTCCAGATTGGTAGAACATTGCCCTGTAGGGGCTTGCTGGGTTGATCCTGGTAGGGGCTCATGCAAGAGTCTGTCTCTCTGACTTCCCACCTTTTACGTACTTAAAAAAATTGTACATCTGAAACCCATATAATTTTATTAACCAATGTCTCCCCAATAAATTCAATTAAAAATAGAAATTTATTTTCCTTCAGTTCTGGAGATCAGAAGTTCAATATCAAGGTGTCTATAGATTTGGATTCTTCTGAGGGATGCAAAGGAGACTCTATTCCATGCCTGCATCCAGCTTCTGATGGTTTGCTGGGCATTTTTGGCATTTCTTGTAGATGCACCCCTTAAGGTGTGCTTTGATAATGACACATTGATTCAAGCATCAGCCCCAGACAGGGTTGCTGGGTGAATCCCAGTCGGGGCATGTGGAGTCTATTTCACCATCTCCCTTCCTCTCACTTAAAAAAAAAAGTTGAAAGGAACAGTGAGGATTATAGGATCTGTGTGTAGTTATGTGTGTGCATGAATGCACAGGCTCAAATAAAAAAAATCTTAATCTGAGATGTTGCATTTGACTTATCATTTGGCATCTAGAACATATGCTCTATTTAGAGGTCACAAGTTTTTTCTGTAAAGAGCCAGATAATAAATATTTTAGGTTTGTGGCTGCTGTAGCTCTGTAGTATCTACTTAACTCTGCTGTTATGCAAATGAACAGGTGTGGTTGTGTTCCAATAAAACTTTATAACAACAAGCAGCAGGCTGGATTTGTTTCAAGGGCTGTAGTTTGCCAACTTCTGCTCTAGATACCTGGATATATGTTACAACAATGCACTAAAGGGAGAGAGAACATACATGTCTTTTAAAGATCAATTTTGTGATGTCTTTTGGAATGATGACTGTTCAGTGTTCAGTGGAAAAATATAGTAGCAATTGAAACTTATTCTTGCATGCAATAAACATTTTATTAAGCATCAACTAAGTGCCAAGTATATATTTTTTA
Source organism: Saccopteryx leptura (assembly GCF_036850995.1). Lineage (NCBI taxonomy): Eukaryota > Metazoa > Chordata > Mammalia > Chiroptera > Emballonuridae > Saccopteryx > Saccopteryx leptura. The sequence goes on along the minus strand of NC_089511.1, from coordinate 62,291,710 downwards.
AATTTTAGTTATTAATTTTAGAAAGGAGAGAGAGAGAGGAGAGAGACAGAGAGACAGAGAGAGAGAAGGGGGGAGGAGCAGGAAGCATCAACTCCCATATGTGCCTTGACCAGGCAAGCCCAGGGTTTCGAACCGGCAACCTCAGCATTTCCAGGTCGACGCTTTATCCACTGCGCCACCACAGGTCAGGCCAAGTGCCAAGTATATTTACATGTTATCACAATCACTCTCCAGTGGCAACTCTTACTCCCAATTTACAGATGAGGAAACTGAGGAAATCCTCAGTAAGGCAACTTGGAGTTATCAAATTTTCTTTCTCACTAGAAAGTTTAACCAGTCTCTGGATGAAGGTTTCCCACTCAGGCAAGAATATTGCCTAGGCTTGAGAGCTTGCATGAGGCAATGTCAAATTTAACATCTGCTTACATGTTGTCAAAGTTGTAACTTTGCTCTTAGATAACTCTCTTTAGGATAAAACTACACTCTGTGTTCTTGCTAAAGAGTAAGGTCTTAAAATTGTGTAATATCTACAACCTGTCAAGAGACTGGAAGAGAGAAAAATTGAGGGACAATAACTTAAGGCTCATATAATTTGCCCTTTTTCTACATTGCCTACATTTTCCCCTTTGATCAAGTTGACTGCTGCATCCTTCACAGGATCTTCCTTGTATTATTTAAGACATTATTTTGATCTCTTAGGTAGAATCAACACAATTAAGTTGTGTGCATTTTGTTTCTGGATTAGTTGAGCATTGTTATTGAAAATATTGTTTATCAAATTCCTCCTTCCTTGAGAAATTATCTCAGAAGTTGATAGAAGAAAAACTCTTTTCTTCTGAGAAAATATAATTCTGCTTCTCATCTAAAGAGAACCAAGCAACTAATTGTGTTTCCTTTTTTGACTGGGCTCGTAGGAAGCTCAGAGCTACATTTAAAGTGCAAAGGCAACAATTATTATCACTTCCTACCAAATGTTTTCTAAGGCTGTATCTCCTTATTTCTTCCTATTTTGTTAATCTATTTTTTCTTTCCATAAGCTGCTTCAAATACTTCTTGGAAACAGATGACTATTTAAAAAATAAATATAAATTTAATCAAAGTAGAGTCTTTCAGTAATCAAAATAGTAACCAAAATTCCATTAAACTCAGGAAAAAATATTGAAAAGAACTTTATAATTAAGGGCAGATATTTGCTTGAGTAACTCTTAGAGAACACATGGTGGTTGTTCTATGGTGACAAATTATTTTATATCTGCTGAGTGACCTGCCTAAATGCATTACTATATACAATGCCTTAACACTAAGCACTGGGTGAGGAACCAAGGACCTGGGGCAAGCATAAGGTTTAGAGTTAGAAGATCTAAGAATTTGTTTCAACTTTGCCAATAAATACTCAACTGTCTTTAGGCAAATCCCAGATCTCAGCAGGATGATTCTAAATGCCCCTTCAAACATAACCTTCTAGGAACCTATTACATACATGCTGCTGTCTGTCATTCATTTCCTTCCATTGTTCAAACAAGTCTTATTTTTATAGCAAGACTCCAAGCATCTGAATGTCAGAGCTATTTCTAGGTTTGGCCCTATGTCTATGCTAAGCATCTATCTATCATCTATCTATCTATCTATCTATCTATCTATCTATCTATCTATCTATCTATCTATCTATCATTTGTCTATCTATCTATCTATCTATCATCATCATCTATCTATTTATCTATCAATCATCTATCTATTCATTTTGTCATTGAGTTCTAACCATATTTCAGAGAGATTTAAGGTAACTTATAAAATGAATACAATAAAATAAGATGAAGTAAATTTAAACTACATAAAAAACAGGTTTATACAGAGAGGGAAGTGATTAAGACTAAAAAGATGAGAAGGTAGGCAAGGTTAGGTAAGCAAGTAGTAGGTGGGTACCTGTTGAATAAAATGCCAGCATCCATCTGCCTGTGGAGAGCACATTTACTTTCTGTATGAACACAAATTGCCTTGGAAACTGAAGCAAAATGGAATACGGATGTGAAGAAATCTCTTTGTCTTAAATTAAATTTAACCATAGCATGATGGAAACATAGCACATGATGATTGAGTGTTAAAAGTCAGCTGCTGAGTCATTGATCTATAAAGGTGCTTACTGGATGTGGTAAATGGAAATTCTTTCAGTCAAAAGGGCAGCACAGACGTTCAGGAGGTGTGCTACACTGGGAAGAGAAGAAGAACGATTTTGTTTCAAAGGAGAGCATTTCACCAGGAAGGAGGTTTGGCTCCTGATGGCTGCCTGTGGCTCCGCAAAATAAAGAGCCTGACAGCAAAGTAGATAGTAGCAGGCAGCGTGTGAAACAGGGAGGAAGCCAGTTGGGGGAATCCAGCAAACAGCACTTCTTATGAAATTAGTGAGTAATAAGGTAATATAGGGACCTGTTTCTCTTTATGGGAGATATTCTCTGGTGAGCTCCTCAAATGGAAAATTTTCAAGTACTGTAATGCACTGATATGAAAGATTTATGTAGTAACAGGCCTGAACGGATAGCAGGAGAAATTTGAAGCTATGAAGGTTGGCAGTCCTGCCATCAATTCTTCATTCATTTAACAAATATTTATAGAGCCCTTAGCATGTACTAGATACTATGCCAATCACTTGAAGGATTGGGGGCAAGGGAGCAAATAATGAGTAATACATCAAATCTGTCTTTTAGATGCATGCATTCTAATGGGGAAGCTGGCATAAAAGAAATCTCTTTAAATTTTTCCATTGATTTGAGAGAGAGAAAGAGAAAGAGAGAGAAAGAAGCTTCAACTCATTGCTCCACTTAGTTGTTCCATTTTTAGTTGTGCACTCATCGGTCGCCCTGGCTGGGGCTTGAACCCACAACTTCAGGGTTCTGGGACAAATAATCCAGCGAGGGACAAAAGAAATCATATGAATTCACTAAAAGTATTTATTGAGCACCTATTATATAATACCCAAGCTAGTGCCAGGTGAAGTATATAGTGCAGAGCTAAAGCAAACACAATCTGTGTTGAAATGTTAAATTGAAAAATCTGTAACTCAGGTTTTTTTTCCTGTGTCAACAGAGGGTTCACAGAAAGACTTTGCTGAGAACTGCAGAGATGAAATGGTATAAACTATCAAGCACCAAAGAACAAATTTACTAGGAAGGTAATGAGGCTGAAGCTTCAGGGACCCTCATTTGCCAGGGTCCTTTCTAAGACCCTTGGAGAGATCCTACTAGTTTTTATTTATAATTCTGTTTTCCTTAACTTAAAGAAATTCCTTTTAATTATATAAGCTTTGGGGCCCATAAAACTCAAATCTGCCACCGAAAGCACCATATTATTCTAAACTAGAACATCACATAGTCCTTCCGTTCTGATCTCCCGGTAACTAGTAGAGCCTTCTCCTCTCTCAAGCAGTATTTGTCATCCAAATACCCAGTGTTTTTCTTCTCTGGAATCTCATTTTTTTTTTTTAAGATGGCAAATTTTGGGGGAGGGGCAACAGTTTTCAGCCACTCAGCAGAAAAAGTATTAATCTTTTCTCTGGCATCTCACATATAATATTGCCAATGGTGTATTTGTAACCCTTGTGAGAATGGCCAGTCTTCTAATTATAGTAAATGCAGTCAAGGAAAAGGGCCCAGATTTTATACAAACAGCCATGAATTCCACATTTGCATGTCATGCTCTGAAGTCATCTTTTTCTGAGTCACAGATTAGCCACTTGGATCAAGCCACAAAGAACATCATGTTCTGTTAATTTGGGGGCGATTGAAAAAGTAAAAGAATTTCAGTCAAATATCCTAAGAGATTCTGTACTCTTCAAAGTAAAACATCTTGGTGAATCATTAATAGTCCTTGAGTGACTACACTTAGTGCTAGAATATATTTATGCTAAGTGAGCTACATTTCCAGAACTGTGACAGTGTATAATATACAATTATTGGAAGATTCAGTGATTATTGGAGAACACCGGATTACTGTAAAACTTGACTTGGAAAATGATTTGGACCATATAGTTATTGGAACAAGACATAAAATATTTATTTCTCACAATCTATAAAAACAAACCCAGGTATGTGTAAGAGAGTATTAGTTTAGAAAAAAAGCAATGTTACTAATACGTTGTGTGTGATTTTAGACAGTGATGATGATGATAAATATTAGCATTGGGCATTACATACTATGTCAAGTACTGTACTGAGCATGTCATATTTATTATCTCATTCAATTCTTATGACTCTATTATTGTCCACATATTTCAGATGAGGACACTGGGGCCCAGAAAAGTTAAGTGACTTGCCAAAATCATTTGGTAAATCATGGACTTGGGATTTAAGCAAGGTCTGTCTTATAATAGAAACCAAGCTCTTGGTTACTCTTCATGCTATTTTGGGGCTCCATTTTCCAATTTGCAAAATGAGGGACTTGGACTTCGAAATCTCTTACATTTCTCCCAGCTCTAAAGCTCTAGGGTACTCTGCTTTCAAGTTGTAATCCTCTGGCAGCAAAAGAGTGCTTGGTTTACTAATATGTTTGTTTTTCAAATTGATCTCTACCAGCTCAGGGTAATTAAAACCCCACAGCTCTTACATTTCCCAAACAAACAGAGGCATACACATTCACCCTGCCTCACAGCAGTGCACATGGCTTTGTTTATGCATGGCACCCAAGATCAAAACCAAATATATGGTGGAAAATTGCAAGATCTATGTGCACAGAGGAAAACATGTATATACATCCCAGCCTAATGTACTGTACGTTTCTATGTATTTATTGATGGCACTAAGTGGTTACCTGATCCAGGACTACCCGGAACAACCTCAGATGTTCTTTTGGTAAAGAGTACTTCACTGATGGTAACTTTGCAGTGGAAGGGTGGGTTTAGAAATGCAGAATATCATTCAGCATTCACAATGTAGGTAACTATTTATTATGACCAGAACAACAAAACTAACAATAAGATTAAGATACTATTAGAGTTCTTTGGGCACAACGTTAGTTACCATGGGCATCATGATGTAGAATATTTGAAGTTCTTGGTATCTCCAGATTGTGAGTGTTTACCTTTTGTAAGGAAATACAGCTGACCCTTGGGCACTGTGGGAGTGAGGTTCATCAACCCCTGTGTAGTAAAAAGTCCATGTATTACTTTTGACTTCTCCAAACATAACTATTAATCACCTACTGTTGACCAGAAGTATTACTGGTAACATAGTCGATTGGCACATATTTTTAGGTCATATTATTATATAATGTATTCTTACAACAAAGTAAGCTAGAGAAAAGAAAATCTTATTAAGAAAATCATAAAGAGGAGATATTTTTGTTTAAAAAAATCACCGATAAGTGAACTCATGCAATTCCAACCTGTGTTGTTCAATGTAATCAGAAACAGAACAGGGTATCCTACAAGGAGCAGAGATGAGGTTTCTTTAAATACAGTCTTTCAAGACAAGGGAGAAGATCACTCATTTATTTCATAGAGTCACTGAGTACTTCCTTTACTGGTTCATGTTGGGAGACTTTGTCACTATTAAAGTCTGTGAAGCCTTATCCTCAAGAGGGTGATAAGATGTGCATAAAAATCTGTGTGCTGACATAGTAAACCCTTCTTTCTCTATCTTCTCTTATGATCCTGAAGAAGGCAGTATCAGAACTGGCCTTGCAGGATAAGAATTGTGGCATACAGATTCTTTGGGATGAGGGTGGAGGGGATGAAAAGGTAGGAGGAGAGTTTAGGCGAGGCAAGACAAGAAACAGATTAGATTTAGGATAATCTGGTCTGTATTTTTCCACTGTAGCATTATTATAGTTGTCACTGTTTGTGTTATTATCTGCTTACTGGCCATCTATCCCAACAGGAGTGTAAGCTTCTTGAGAGCAAGGACAGGAGCAAAGCCTGCTTTATTCATTGGCATATGTCAAGTACCTACGATCCTCTCTGGTACGTAGATGGAGCTCAGTAGATATCTATCATGTAGAAAGAGTAAGACAAGTTTAGAATGAGACTCTCCAGGCCTGGAGGCACAAGCAGAAGCTTGGGATCTAAAACACAGAGTAATTTAGTTATCTAAACTATTAGACAAGTCTTTTTAACAAACAGATCCTTGCCTTAGCGTGGTCATAAAGCTGGCAAAGCAGATAGCAGGAATTTACAAAAAAGAAGAGAAGCAGATGTACAGACTAGGAATGGCAGCAATTTAATTCATTTGAACAAACATGTACCAACCACAGGCCAAGCATTATGGAGGTCAAGATGAACTTCAACAGGGCTTCAAAGGAGGAAAAAATTAGTCTTTTAGATAAATAATAGCTTCACAGAAGAGGCAGTGTTTCAAGTAGAATGTGAATAATGGGTAGTATTTTTCTATAATGGAAATGGAAAGAAAAAGGGCATTTCAATTAAAAAAATAAATTAAAAGGTGGAAAGAGAAATAACATTTATGAAGAACCTGAATGTCAAATATTTTAGTATGTACCTTACTTAAATAATTTTATTTGTTATTTGATGAATCAATTAAGTCAATATTATAGATGAGGAAACAGATCTTCCCAGTGAAGACATGACTTGGGAAGACCATGTCTATGGGACTCAAATTTGCTAAGAATTATAATAATAATAGGTAACACTTATTGAGCTACCTACCTTCTTCCTTTTCCTTTTGGGAAACCAACCCAAGTGCCACTGCCTTAATAATTTTTCCTCAAAGCATCTGCATTAAGTGCCCTGCATATGCTCTAATTTGAGTAGTTCTCTCACTATATTGCAATTGTCCAATGACACCTGTTTGCAACACATTGGATAATGAAGCCAATGAGGAGAGGGGCTGATGTGCCTGCTGCCTTCTGTAGATAGGCTCTAGGTCATACTTCTTTGTGTAAGCACATTTTGAATTCAAAGTCTCAGATGGTATCATGAGATGAGCAGAGTCTAAACCCAATGGCTCTGTCCTATCACAATGGAGGCCGGGAAAATGAATTTCTGACATCAGTTTTGTAATGAGATGGACCAAAAAGTTGGGGAATCTCTCAACAAACATGTGGTGTTCAGACAAGGTAAATATTCAAAAAGAAGTACAAGGGCCCTCAGGTTATGACAGTTTCATTCTGATGACAGTGACATATCCTGAATTTTGGTGTAAGTCAAAACACACCTAGCCAAACACAAACAGGACACTTCCGCTTTTAACAATCCAAAATGGTGTAGGTAAGCATACTGGGGAAAGCCAACTCCCTCACTCATATGCTGGGTTACTGCATTCCAAAATTAGTTCACCCACCTAGTCCATAAGTATGATGCTAACTGCATAAGCCGAGACACTCATGCTTCAGCTTTTTAAGTTTTTATGGGATTGTAGGTCCAGTGGCCACCATCATCATGGCCATGCAGGTTTGCAATGGATTTGAACAGACGGTAAAGAAACTGTGGAGTCAGAAAATGGTGGGCCATTCTGTTTATTAAAGTCTCGTGACAGTGGATGAGCAAATAGGGAAGACCGCTTTCCTCTCTCTCGGGGTTCCCAAAACCCCGACTCATTCTTCATTCTCCAGACTCTACAAGCCTCAGCTGAGCCCTAAAGCCCCTCAGCACTCTTTCTCTCCCTCTGCACTCGCCAGCCAAAACAGGCTGGGGGAAAGAATCCCTTCCCCATCAAACAATAGCAAAGGATGGCCTTTCCCAAGCAGGAAGGCAATCTGCAATCTGCAATCTGCCGCCCTGAGGGCAAGCACTGGCAGCCTTTCATAGACTACACACAGGGAGCTGCCCCGTGCCAATGCACCAATTTAGGCAAAATGTAAGCGAGCAAACATAAAAACATAAAAACTCCCAACAGGGAGTGAGCATCGTAAACTTGAAATGTCCAATGTCGGGACTGTCAAAACCTGAGGACCATTAGAGAAGGTAAAATTGTTAAATAATTTCCTGAAACACCTCTGAGTATGAAAAATCAACCCTAGTTAGGATGCAGGATAATGATAAAGAAATACTGGGAGAAAGGACAAATGAATGACCATACTCAGATTCAGGTGAGCTGCACTGCATAGGGGCAGCAGAGTTTACCTCCCAAGCAGAGTATAAGCATCACTGCTAGAACACAAGTGGTTTTATGAATATATTTAAAAATATATAAATAATTTTTTATTTTAAGATATATCAGACAAAATAGTTAGCATATCAAAGCTATGCGTTCACAATTGTTTTTGCTTAGGAAAAGGTTAAGTTTAAATTCGGTTTAAAAAGGGTAATTCAATATTAAAAGGATTAAGTAAACAATACAGCAGGAGGTATATAGCTCTGGCCTGGTTTCTGAGGGTAGCAGAGTAGTGGCCGGTGTTTAGAAAAGCCCATAGACAAGGTAGGAAGCCAGAGCTTCACTTACCATCTGCATGTCAGTTTCAATGGGCTTCATCTCACATGTGAAACAGGTACAACACGTTATCTTAGCCTCCTGAAGTCAGCATCAAGACTAAACCTCTTCTGGTGTCACTTCAATTGGTTTGCCATGCTTACCAGGACTGCTTGTGAAATTGGGGGAATTTAGTCTTTATTCTCATCATTCGGCCATGCTTGGGAAATGTCAGACTCCCAAGTTATCAGTATTTAAATGTGAGCCCACATCTGAGTGGCCTTTGAGAGAGAGGTCATTATGGGTATGTATATTTTTGCATTTGATAAATGATTTAAAACTCTAATTTTTGATTTACTTGAGATATGGGCCTGCTCTCTAGCTCAATCTGACTTCATCTGGCTTTCCCATCCATAAATCCTTCCCTTGTGTTTCTGGCCACTTGCTCTTAGACTGTGAACTGCCTGAAAAAAGAGCCCACTCAGTGTCTCGCCCCTCGTCTGGCTCCTGGAAGGTTTGTGGGGGAGGTAGAATCAAATCCCTTGAGAGTGGGCATTCTTCTACTTATAAAAATTCAGGCCTCAGGATATTGTATTATCTTTTTATATATTTCACCCCACAATTCATTTAGTTACAAATACTTAGGGACATTTATGGTTCAGCAAGATTGCTTCAGGAAGTAAGGAAAGAAAAAATTGAGACAGAAGAACAACGTGGGTGGGTACAGCAGAGCACTTTTGGTTAAGATGTTGGAGTAGCTTCGGCATGAGGAAAATCTGGCTGAAAATGAAGTCATGGCGGTGAGAACTGGACGTGCTACTCTGAGCTTTTGTGAAATAGTAACTGGGGTTGTCTCATATTGAATTTTTGTATAAGAGAGAAATTTGGATAATTGCCTTAAGTATAGGATTTATTTAGAAATTATTCTTAAATATAGCTTGGGTTGTACTGGCAGGAGCTTTTTGACCCTAAACTGAGTCAACTTTTAGACTAAAAAAAATGGAGTTAAAGGTTGTACCTTCAGTAAACAAGTCCAAATATCATTCCTTTTTACTCTCAGTTCACTAAATAAACCCCGGATGAATAATTTGGTTAGTTACCTGCCTCATTTTGTTGTTGAGTTAGTAAGTGTGGCTGATAGTATTACCGCTCAATAAGTATTCCATTTCTTTGTGGTACCTTTTCTGCAGAGCAGTTATACATTTATACCTTGTTAAATTTACGAGTGGCTATATGAGTTGCTTTAGTCAATGAATTATGGGCCAACGCAGTGTGTAATTACTGGGCAGAAGCTTTAAGAGCCAGCAATATTTTCCCTCTTTTTTCCTCTGCCACAATAGCCAGCAATGATCCAACTTGGGTCTCAGAGCAAAGATGAGTTCAGGCAAAACTTAAGCAAACCTGCAGTGGATATGCAGTGAATTCAATGAATAAACTTGATATTTATTTGCATTTTTTGTTATGGCAATGTAATAGCCCATCCTGGCTGATAAATTAGTAATGGTAAGAACGCCAGCAATACAAATATTGCTATTTTGGGGGCACATACTAAGTGCTAAATCCTGTGATTGATAGTTAAAATGTTTTGTCTCACTTAGTTTGATAACAACTCTGTGAGGTAAATATATTTCCCCAATTTATAGATGAAGAAGTTGAAACACGAACGAACTGAAAAGGTTTCTCGTGGTTACATCATTAGTGTGCGCAGCCTGGGTCGGCACTGGCCTTTGTTCTCACCGCTTCACTTTCCTGTGCATCCACGCCCCCGCGACTTTTGGTAGCTGTCATCCCACACAAGTGCCAAGGCTTCGGAGTCTCAGATCACTTGGGCATACATCCTGTGGGACTCAAACCTGCGAAAGCAAGGCACGGTCTCCCATAATCTAAAGAACAAAATAAGAAAGTGTAGCTAATGTACTGTTCACAATTTAAAAAAACTTATTATTTTTCATATAAGAGAAGACTAGAGCCATATACACAAGATATTTTCTAATAAAACAATGCCTTATACCTATAAAAATAACCCAAGTGTTGCATTGCACTATTAACTTGATAGTATATTGGATGTTATAGAAAGAGCCCGAATATTTATCACCAACAACATACCAATGTACAAGCAAATTTGGGGAGAATGTTTAATATATAAATATGTTATATATGCATATTTATAATTTATCAAAATTACATAATATTTTATATATAACATACATATATTTATGCAAGTATATACATAGATACAAACATACACATATAAAATCTGCTTTAGTAATACTGATCTGTATGATATTAAAATATCTAAGTCTAGCTATTCGATAATTATAGGCCAAAAATAGTTGGTGCAAATATGCACCGTTACACAGAGTAGGGTTCACCAAACAACCAACAACAAATTAATAATGATGTAATGAAGCTAAAAATCAAGAATAAGAGCAATTTAAAAGCTACAGCCAACCAACCCAAGACAACACTTATAATACATTGACAACAAAGGATCCTTCCTAAAAGTTGTGGGAATTCCAGCTATGTGTGCATGAACTTGTGATGAGCTTGCAGTGTTGCCAAGCCTTGTGTGGGAGCCTGAATTGTTAGGAGAACAATAAATTAGCATCTTCAATAAACTCACAATGTGCTCACTTGAATTTATGAATAATAAAGTTTAGTGACCCCTAATTGCCCACACAGTAGTAAGTAATCCTTATAGCTATGAATTAAATCAGGATCAGTTTTCATCCATTGAAATGGCAGCCAGTCAATGGATCTCATTGGTCATAGTTTGCTAATTGCTGTTCTAGAAGTCTGGTGAACCAGACTGCTCAACTGTTTTTACTTAGATCCCTAATTAGACAGATTCCCTGCAAAAACCTCCACAACTGAAGGCTCAGGCACCAGGTATCTGCTTCCCATACATTTTTTAAAAGGTCTTTATGGATCTGTTGATCACCTTTGAGAATGCATTGGTTGAGCAGGTGCTTTAGTACTGAGAGGGAAGTGCCTGTGTTGAGGGCTCCCATGGTTTGCTGGGACCCAGTGGTTTGCATCATATTTACTAAGACTGTGAGAATGCTAGCCCATGCTCCCAGTGTTGAGGGAGGAAAGGAAATTGAAGACCTTGATGCAGAAGATTTTTGGATTCCTACCTGGATAACCTGGCTAAAAGCCTTTGTGTGACTTTTCCCCAGGGTCCCTGTTTAGATCACTAATCACATAATTTTGCTGACTTTTCTGTCCCCTCAACCCCAACTCTTGCAGCCTCACCTCCCCAATGCCCCCAAGTTGAAGAGTAATAAACGTGCTGGGATTTGTTTCATGAACACCAAACAACTGAAGATGATTTTTAGATTCAAGTTTTAGCATTCTCAGTTTAAAATATCCTATTGCAGGGGTTGGGAACCTTTCTGGTTGAGAGAACTACCGAATGCCACATATTTTAAAATGTAATTCTGTGAGAGCCATACAATGTCCCGTGTACATTACGCATTATCCAATAAAAATTTGGTGTTGTCCTGGAGGACAGCTGTGATTGGCTCCAGCCACCTGCAACCATGAACATGAGCAGTAGGAAATAAATGGATTGTAATGCATGAGAACGTTTTATATTTTTAATGTTATTTTTTTATTAAAGATTTGTCTGCGAGCCAGATGCAGCCATCAAAAGAGCCACATCTGGCTCGCAAGCCATAGGTTCCCGACCCCTGTCCTATTGGAACACCTATTTTGTATTTTCTCAGCATATATCTGCTACTTAGAATATCTTGTGTTTTGGGCTAAATTATGTCTTCAAAACAAGTTTATTAATGTCCTTACTCCCCAGTACCTCAGATTGTGATCAATTTTATTTAAAGATAGGGTCTTTACTGATGTAATCAGGTTAAAATGAGGCCATTAGGATGGGCGCTACTCCAATACAACTGATGTGCTTATACAAAGGAACAATTTGGACACAGAGATTGACATGGAAAGAGTGAAGACTACTGAAGACATAGGAAGTATACCATCTACAAGTCAAGGACAGCCTGAGGCTACCAGAAGCCAGGAGAGAGGCATGAAACAGGTTCTTTCTTAAATCCTAAGAAGAAACCAATCTTGACAACACTTTGACTTCTAACTTTTTCCCTCTAGAACTGTAAGGCAATAAATTGTTTAAAACACCCAGTTACAGCAGTCCCAGGAAACTAATAGATCATGTAACTTTGTCAATGGTATTAATTCATTCAAATTTAATTCCATTTAATAAGTGCCTGTACATGAATTCAAGCAAAAGTAATGATATCTGATAATGATGTATGTTCTTCTCCCTTCTCAAGCTCTCCAAATCTCTTCTTCCCCACTGGGATTAACATTCCATTTATTCATTTGTTCACTGTCCTTCAATCCCTCCAATGTCCTCAGTTTACTGTCTACAAGCTTAGACTCCCTGGGCCATCATTATAATTACTTCTTGCATTCTACCAACTACTTCACCCTGTCTTTCTTCATTATTTTCTCCTGGAAAACTTCAACTTTGATTAAATCCCACTTTCTTCCTGAACCCATACAGTTAAATGTGGAGAAAACACACATGGTGAACGATAAAACTTTCATTAACAATTACTAACCTGAGCTACCTGGTTTGGTCATTTCTTCCCTTACAAAGGATTTTATTACTTCTACCTCTTCAAAAATCTAGTATGCCCTCCTCACCCCTTCCAGTTTTCACTCTCAGTTAATGACCTTGCTTCCCGTTTTACAGAGAAGCAATCAAAAGCTGTTTACATGCTACAATTTAGGTATCTACCTGAATCTGTGCTATTGTCCTCACTGGACTCCTTTTACTGTCAATGGGCTGATACGTCCTCAAGGTCATCCCCTCCTCTGGTGCCAGACCCTGGCTATTCTCCCTACTCAGGAGTTGACACTGCCATTACCTCCCTCTCTCCAGTATCATAAATGTTCCTTGTTTATTCACTTACTTGATATTTCCCATCAACACAGAAATATTTTTTCAATGTTTTTGTATTTTTTAAAAAAGAAACCTGTTTTTTTCCCACTTGTTTGTTTTTCTGTTTTTGTTTTTTTAAGTGAGAGGAGGGGAGATAGTGAGGTAGACTCCCACATGCTCCTGGACCAGGATCCACCCGATAACCCCCTCTGGGCCGATGCTTGAGTGCCAAGCTATTTTTAGCTCCTGAGGCTGATCTGCTTGGATCAACTGAGCTATCTTCAGTGCCTGGAGCCATGCCTGAACCAATTGAGCCACTAGCTGTGGGAGGGGAAGAGGATGAGAAGGGGGAGAGGAAAAGGGTGAGAAGAAGATGGTCACTTCTCCTTATGCCTGGACTGGGAATCGAACCCAGAACTTCCATATACGGGGCCAATGCTCTATCCACTGAACAACCTGCTGGAGTCAAGAACTTGTTCTGGCATACACTTTTTCAGCTGCCATTCCATTTCTCAGATTTTTACAGAAAAATGAATTGAAAAAGTTGTCTTTATGTTTTTCTCCAGTTTCTCTGTTTATTCTCTTTTGGAGTCTCTTCATTCAGTCTTTGCTCCCCAGCACTCCACAAACACTTATTCTGTGAAGGTCACACTATTGATCTCCTGACTCTAAGTCCATTGGTCAATTTGCAATCTTACAGCTTACTTGACTTATCAGAAGCATTCGACACGATGGTTGCTTCCTAATCATTGAAATACGTTTTTCCCCTTTGAGTTCAAGATCCCTTATTTACCTTCTTTCCCCTCTATCTCAATATCTACTCCATCTCCATATTCATTGATGCTTTTTCTTTATTTTGCAAACCTCTAAATGTTGGCATGGCCCAACACTAAGTCTGGAATTCTTTTCTTCCGTAGCTAATTCCATTCTCCAGGTAGTGTCATTCAAAATCATGGTTTGAAATATTTAAATACTGATCATCCTTATTTTATATTTCAGTTTTTACCGCTCTTCTAAATGCCACATTGAGGTGCCCACTCAACACTTCCACTTAGGTGTCCTCCAGTTTACCATAGAAAAAAACCAAACTCCAGGTCTCATGTTCCCCAAGTATTTTTAAATTCCAGCAATAGCTCCTTCATAGTACATGACAATTTCTTTATCAGCTGCTCAGATCAAAAACTAAAATTGACCTATAACTTGTATTTCATAATTAATCCATCAGAAGTAAGGGATGTTAACATACCTTTAAAAAGACATATAATACTCAGTGACTTCTCCCACCTTTATCACTCACTCTATTGTTCATCATCTTCTACCTGGTTTTTGCAGTAGCCTCTTAATTGGTTTCCACACTTCTGCCCTTGACACTAGAGTTTCACCCAAGCAGCCCTGCTGATAGACTGATTTTACTTTTTAAAGTAGCTTAATTGATATATTATTCACATACCATAGAATTCACCCACTTAAAGGGTACAATTTTATGGTTTTTAGTATATTTACAGAGTTGTACAACTGTCAGCACAATAAATTTTAGGACATTTTTATTGTGCTCCAGAAGAAAGCTTATACCCATTAATAGTCACTTCTTATATCATTCTTACCTCCTCTGCACACACACACACCCATCCCTATGCAACTACCAATCTAGTTTCTGTTTCTTATAGATATGCCTATCTTGAACATTTCATATAATCAGAATCATATAATATGTGATCCTTTGTGACTAGCTTCTTTCACATAGCATAATGTTCATCTATGTTATAGCATATTTAAGTATTTTTTTCTTTTTACTACCAGATATAATTCTATTGTATAGATAGAAAAAATTAGGGGACCAAAAAACATGCATATACTCCAGTACCTTCAGTCTTTTGTATAGTGCATTTTCACCAATGTAAATAAAAGTTGGTTTTACATCTCATTTGCATAATTAACAACTTTCTTTGACTTGTCATTTGCTTTTCTGATGTTCTTGTTTAATAAAAGAAACAAATGCTTCTTTTTATTTATCATTTCACATGCATTTTGAAATATTCTCTAATTTTTGTGAGCAGTATATTGCATTTTATTCGTCTAATCATCAGTTAATGGACATTTGTGTTGTTTCCACTCTTGGCTATTACGAATAATGCTGCTTGTATACATTTGTATACAAGTTTTCCGGTGGACATGTATTTTCATTTCTCCTGAGTATATTGGTAGGAGTATAATTGTTGAATCACATGATAACTCTATGTTTAACCTTTTGAGGAACTGCCAGATTGTTTTCCAAAGCACCTGTATCATTTTACATTCCTACTAGCGATGTATGAGGGCTCCAATTTTCCAATCCTTGCTAACACTTATTATTATCTGACTTTGTTTATAGCTATCTAGTTAGTTTAATCTTTCATTAGACAGAAAACGTAAGTGCCCAAGTAGCTCATCATTCACAGTAAAATCCAAAGTCCTTACAACAGCTTTTAAGGTCCTATATGATTTACTATCCCCCTTCTTAACCCAACTTTCTTACCATCCACTTCTTCTTTTTCATTTGTTCATTCTGCTCAGTTTAGTCACATATCCTTTTCAGGTACTGTTCCTCTGCCTAATATGTGTTCCCTCTGGATAGCCACCTGACTTGTTCCCTCACATCGTTTCGGTCTCTGTTCAATTGTCACCTTGTCAGTGAGATATTTCCTGAGCACTCATTAGCTCCTAGCCCTCCCTAGAGCCCTCCCCTTAGACATCACAGCCAGCAAATGAAAGCATTTTGGGCCAGGGAGCCCTTTCAATGGGTACCTCAAACCACACAAATGTGGAAGCCCATACTTCTTTCAGATAAAATCTACACTACCTATGGCCTCACAAAACTTGATACTTAAAATTTTTAAGTATATATTTTTACTCTGGATTTTTAAAAATTCTTTGAGGATAAAGGTCATATTTTAAAAGATATGGTGCGGTTCAAATGGCTACTGCATAGGCCATTAACATTTAACCTATATAACATTGCCACAGGAGAGTTGGTATTGGAAAATTGGCTTTATTTGTTTCCAAGGTCCCCAAAAGATGGCGACTTGTTACTATCTGAAATAACAAAAAAATGATGGGCTTGGGCATGCATATGTGTGTGGGGTGCTCAGAAGGCAAAGGTTCTAATTTCCGCCTTGTCACTGAGTTGCTGTGTGACTCTAAGTAAATCACTTAACCTTTCTGAGCATATTTTCCTTATTTGTAAAACAAGGGGGTTGAACTACATGAACTTTGAGGTCTCCTTTAGCCTTGACATTTTATCTTCTGTCATACTTTTCACTTAATGAGATATTAACTCTGGCTTCATTTTAAGCCTTAGGGTCCTGGGAACTGGCAGCTATCAGCAAAGTATCTCCAAATGCAATCTGAATCCAGTGGAGCTTAATATATTTTTGTATTTGGGCTTCAGGAGATCAAGCTTTGAGTTGGCAATATGGTGAATTCAGTTACTATTTTTGACAGTGGTTGGATTTATTAAATGATACACTGCATCTGGCAGCGTTGCTGACGAATCAGGGAACAAGGACAGAGTTAAGAATTTCAAAATAGTTGAAGGGCCTTAAAAGATCGATCCTAATGAGGACAGTAGATTCTTTTAAGAACCACAGGGTTTGTCTTGCAAAACCCTCATTATGTAGAATGAACTACTTAAAGACAGAGAGGCAGGTGGTATGAAGGCAGAAGAGTTAGGAGGGGAGAATGTGAGAAGGGACAGGAATCAAATGAGCTAAAACAGGCAAAAGGACTGTTACTCTGCTCTTAATAGATCAGTTCATTTCTTACTAGTGTGTGTTTGGTGGAAGTGAGGAAAGTAATGTTTATGAAATTGTAAGGGTAAGAAAGGTTGGTGGGTGATAGGTATTTATGTTGCCTTTGGAAATAAACAAAAAAAAAACCTATTAAGGACAAGTAAAAATCAGAGCAATTAGCACTAATGTGATGACACATTCTAAAATTGGCTTTCCATGTGATAGCGTCACCCTGTGTGATTGTTTGACATGCCTTAGGGCCACCTTAGCCCTTATTGGGCCAAGTTAGGGAGATGTGGGGCTGCAGCTGAAGCTTATGAATGGGATGGCTGGCCCTAGACCACAACACTGCAGAGAGAATGAAGGGCCTTGCAGAAAGTGGGGGCATAGGCTCGAACTTCTACCTTAGCAACTGGCGGTGTCCCCATGGTCCTGCTGATGCTACGTGCTTCTAGTACATTTATACATCAGAGTAACCGGGACTCCTTCAGCTTGTGATTCTCTGTACATGGCTCTGAGTGTGTGATCCTAGCCTGTAAATGCAAGAAGGACCTTTTAGTTCAGAGGTGATCTGTGGGTTTCATGTTGAGTAGTATCACCACTGATGAATTAGCAGTAGTTTCCTGGAGCACTTTGTTTAGAAGGAGTCTAAGCTTTCTACCTAAGTTCAGGAGAAAAGAATATTTTCATGGATTAGTAATGTCTCCCATGAGTGAGAAGGATGAACTGTTTGTGGAAGCTATGTACTGTATTTTCCCAATTTTAGAAAGGAAGTTGAACTACAAGAGGGGAAATAACCTGCTTGAGCTAGACAGCTGCCAAAAACCCAAGTCTCTTTTCTCTGAGGCTCAAAGTGATTACATCTTGCTCTGCTGGGGTCTACTTTTACAAAGGCCTCTGTTCCACAGGATATTCACAAATATGGAGGAAATGTGGAACTAGAAATGACTGGCATGTGACAACACACATACGCCCCACATTGAGCCATATTACAAACTTTGCTTTTGATCTGGCTCAGCAAGGACCAAAATAGCCCTATCTGATTTCCTTGTCTGTGAAAGCTGCAGTGCTGTGGAGGCAATGGGAACTCTGTTCTTTGAGTCTTCTTAAAGTATTCCTTATTTTATAGAGACACATGAAATATTTACAGTTCCTTCAAATATTTTACCTCATAACTTACAATTTGGGACCTTTACCCTTTGGAATTCTAAGTATCTGCTTTTCTCCTAAAAGTGAAGTTGCTAATCTAGTCTTTATTTTAGGTTTTCATTTTTATTATTAGGGTTAGTGTCCAATGGGGTCTCTAATGGTTGTGTTGGTTAACCATGAGTCTGGAAAGAGCAAGAATAGAAGACAAAGGGAAAGATCTGGGCAAGAGTATGTAGATAGACTTATGGGGGTGGGTATGAGGAGTGATCTTTGTATGGTAGGTTAACCTCCACCTGATAGCCCCAACCCAAAAACCAGTGCTAGCAACCAAATATCTCTTTACTGGGGAATCTTGGGTTTTGGCCAATAAATTAGCTGGATTATAATTTGGGTTTTAGTTTATTTGTTTCATAAAGAACTTCCTTGACCACCTTAACTAAGGGTATTCCCTTCTACTCTATCACAGCAACTTGTTTTACTGCCCCCATTGTTTTTATGTGCTATTTATTGTATTATTGTCTGTCTTTGAATTGCCTTTAATGGAGAGGGACATCTTTGTCTTAATAACTATGCTGAGAACAATTTCTTATACAGCGTATGCACTCAATATATATATATTTGTTGAATGAAAGAATTAGGTTCAGTAAGTTTAAGTAACTTTTGCCCAAGGTCACATAGCTAATAAATGTTATAGCTAGCCTTTTGATCCAAGCTCCAGAGTTACTTTGTCTAAGACTGTTCACATTTGTGAGCCTTAGTTTCTTTATCTGTAGCTAGGAATAATACTATTATCTATCTCTGGGTTATTTTGGGGATAAAGGAATTAACATAAACAAATATTTAGAATAATGCCTGGTATATTTTGTCATGGTAGAAATGTTTACTACTATAAGTAGTGGAATAGGATTTTGACTTGTGTCTGACTGGGTCTTAAGATTTGGTGGAGGCTCTAAGTGGCATTTTTGAGGGGCCTGAGAACTTTCAGGAGAGAAACAGTCACTGGTGGGTATTAGATGTAAAGCTACTTTCATAACCTCACGAATCTTTGTGTATTGAGTGATAGGCACTATGGGAAACTAAAAAAAGAAAACTACAATGTGGTTCTGTCCTCAAGCAGGGTGCTATGCATTTAGCCACATCATGGAGGCATGGATCTTTGGGAGCAGTGCTGAGGCAGGAAGGGCTCTTCTCCAGGACTGAGAACAGCTATAGCCCTGTGACAGCTGCCGCCACATTCACGCTAATGACACAGTTACCCAATTCAGATGTATGGAAACACTTATAGAAATCCTGTGAAACCTCCTTGGATATTGACTGCAATGTCATTTTGACTTACGTCATTGAATTTGTCTTCTCCTGAGAAGCAACTAAGGGCAGCTTCCATGTGACCCTTTTCCTGACACACTGTAGATTTAACTTCTGGACTTTTAACTGCCAAGGACCTCAAACACTGTCTTGGGTAGAATTTCTTGGCCAGGACTACTTGAGTTTATACCTCTGGCTGATGGAAGCACAGGCCACATTTTAATTCCTGATATTGAAAACTTTCCCTAAACTCCTCCTGGGTAAATTGTATTGAACTTTCCTGGTAGTTTGTGCCAGCATTGTTCACTGAATGCTTTAGTGAGTGCTGAGCTTATATTTATTGCATGATTTAACTGTAAGTTTTCCTGTTTGGGTTGAACACAAACAATCAAGGAAAATAGCAAAGTCTGATATGCCTGATTTTTATGTTCATTTATTGCTACAGCCAGAACACATTCTGAATTTCTGACGGAGGGAGATTATTTTATATAGGATGCTAGGAGAGTCATTGTTTCACTAATTTAGAAATTTTGTTTTCTCTAATGTGGACATGTGTGAAATACTTTTACCCAGCAGTTCTTTTCACTTGTTCTTTTCCCCTGACAGTGGAGTATCAGCTCCTCTTTTGCTCTTAGTCTCAGAAAAGGTTATATGTTGTTTTAATCATATGTGTACATAATACCTATTAGTACTAATGGACTGTATTCTTTCATTGGTACATAATTACCAATGGCATGCAATCAAAACATGTGTTCATGTTCAATGATTGCTGAAGAATTTGTTCTTGAGCAAAATATGGTCTCTAGTCACTTCTGTCTTTTGCTCTGATAAATTTTCATTACACATCTTAATCGTCATATTTTTTTTTTACTCTCTGCTTAAAAAATGAATTAAGGCAGTAAAAATTTAGATGACAAGCATTTTTAGTTTGAAACATCTCCTTGCGCCAAAACCCATTGTTGCATTTTTACATTAAAAATATTTTTTCCTTGGTTGGATAGCTCAGTTTGTTAGAGCATCGTCCTGAAGTATAGTAGTTGCTGGTTTGATCCCCACTCAGGGCACATATCTCTCTCTCTCTCTCTCTTTCCCTTCCTCTCTTGTTGAAATCAATCAATAAAAATTAATATATATATATATTTTTTACATAACCCATTAGCAGTTCAAAGTGATTCTGTGTTTGGCATGCATGGGGTGTGAACCATAAAAATTTTAGTTTCAAATATTCTTTTGCTATGTTTTGTGGAAAAAAATTTCCTTTATCAAGAAATTGCTCAGGTTTAAGAATAATAGTTCAGCATTTGTTCAGACAGTCGATGTAATTTCAGAAAATGTATGGGTCTCATAAATGTTAATCTTTTGAATACACAGAAAGGAGAAATTAAAATGGAAAGAACACCTACATACATCAGAGAAATGGCAGCATGAGAGATACCCTTGATCTCTCCCCTTGATATTTCAACAAATTGAAAACCTATAACACAGCAAAAGAACCCCAGCTGGGTGTGCTGGCTTGCCTGAAAGATCTGTGTACTAAATGGACTGAAGGTTGAGAAGGACAGTGTAAGATAAGATACACTGGTGGTTTGTTCTGGAGAGGAGAGAAACCTGGACTGTTTGTGTTTTTGTCTGCTGGAGTTCCAGAGAAGGGAGAAACCTTGAATGACTGCATCTTCTTCTGCTAGGAGGAGAAGTGAGATTGAGGTGCAATGGGGGAGTTAATAAACCAAAGTGGCAGTGGAACAAGGGGTCACAGCCAGTTATTTTATGGTCTGCTGGCAGCCGCACTCTGCTCAGAGACAGAGAAAAACAAACTGTGGCCCCCTAGCCTCCCAGAACCAACCTTCATCCTTTATAGGGTATGGAAATTGGCAGAGACATACCGCACAACTAGTTCTCAGAGCCACTATTTCCCCTGAGGAACAGAAGTGCTCTATGTTTGGTCCCCTGCTCTGTTGAGATGGGAGGAAGTGCACCTGAGGCCTGAGATCACTATTACTAAAACTCTAAAGGCCTCAGAACACTCCCCACCCATCATTTTGACTGCAGTTCCACCTACATCATTGCAACAGCAGCTTCTCAGCTAAGGCCAGGCCAGCCTGGGAATTTTACAGAACTAAAACTTGTAACACAGCGCCATCTTCGGAAAAAGACCAGGCAAACCTCTCAAAACTGATTTTTTTCCTTTTAAATTTTATCTTTAATCTTTATATTTCTTATTTTTATTTTTAGCAGATATTGTGTTTGTCTTTGATTATTGCTCTTTGATTTTTTTGGTTTGTCTTTTTTATTTCTCATTATTTTAAATCTTTTTCTATTTTTATTGTATTTTTAATTTTTTAGTTGTATTTTTGTTAGATTTCTTAACAATATCACTTTCAAATACCATCAGGGAAAAAGAAAACAAATACTATGGCTACACAAGAAAGAAATATAATTTAGAAAGAAAGTGAAAAATCTCCAGAAAACAATCTCTACAACATGGAAATGTTGGAGTTAAACAATAGAGAATTAAAAACTAAAGTTCTGAAAATACTCAATAAGATGTAAGAAAACACTGATTGGTGATTTAATTAGCCCCCCAAAAACTAATTAATGAACAAAATGAGTACTTCACCAAAGAGACTGAAACTTAAGAAAAAAAGAGATGAAGAATTCAATACATGAATTTAAAACAAAGGTAGAAAATTTAGATAATAGAACAGGCCAGATAGAGGGGAGAATCAGTGATAGGCATCTAGAGATGACTCAGAGAGAAGAGAGAGACTCACAAATTAAAAAATAATAGAGGTCTACCTGAATTGTTGGACTCCATCAGAAAGAACAATATAAGAATAATGCATATTTTAGAAGAAAAAGAGAGGGAGAAGGGAATGGAGAGTATCTTCAAACAAATAATTAATGAGAAATTCCCAAACCTATGGAGTTTGATAGGTTTGATAGGTTCTCAAATCCAAGAAGCAAACAGAAAACCGAGTTACCTCAACCCAAACAGACTTTCTCCCAGGCATATCGTAATAAAGTTGTCAAATTTCAATGACAAGGAAAGAATTCTCAAAGCAGCTAGGGAAAAGAAGAACATAACTTATAAAGGAAGGACCATTAGGTTATCATCAGATTTCTCAGCAGAAACTTCACAGGCCAGAAGAGAGAGGACCCAAACATTGAAAGTACTGAAAGAGAGAAATTACCAGCCAAGACTACTATATCCATTAAAGTTTTCCTTCAAGTATGAAGGAGAAATAAAAACTTTTGCAGACCTACAGAAGCTGAGAGAATTTATCACCAGAAAACCATCATTGTACAATATCCTCAAGGAGGGTTATTCTACCAGATAGAAATAACAAAACAAAACAAAACTTCAAGTAAAAGCTTCAACAAGGTTACAATAAAAACAAGGATAATCTGTGACAATGATAACATAAAATGAGAAAGGATAAAGATCTGCAGGAGCAAAGGAGAATGAAGTACAGAAGCACTTATAAGACAAAGGACTCTTGTACATATAAAATTTTTTCTCTTAATAACCAAATGGTAACCACTCATGAAAAAACCAATACTACAATATACATACTTCTCACAAAAATTAAGGAATATTTCAAAATGAATATGAAGAAATTTTAAAAAAGCATTTGATTTTTTTCTTTTTTCAGGGACAGAGAGAAAGTCAGAGAGAGGGATAGACAGGGACAGACAGACAGGAATGGAGAGAGATGAGAAGCATCAATCATCAGTTTTTTGTTGTGAGACCTTAGTTGTTCATTGATTGCTTTCTCATATATGTCTTGACCACGGGCCTTCAGCAGACCGAGTAACCCCTTGCTCGAGCCAGCGAGTTTGGGTCCAAGCTGGTGAGCTTTTGCTCAAACCAGATGAGCCCACACTCAAGCTGGCGACCTTGGGGTCTCGAACCTGGGTTCTCGACATCCCAGTCTGATGCTCTATCCACTGCGCCACTGCCTGGTCAGGCTGATTTTTTTTTTTTATTAGACAAGAACATCAAAAAACAAATGATGAGTTAAGAAAGTAGATCAATTATGCAAATGAGATGCAACACCAACTTATTTTATTGGTGAAAATGCACTATACAAAAGGCTGAAAGTATTGGAGTACCTACATGTTCCCTGATTTCCTAATTTTTGTGAGCAGTGGTAGCTTAAAAAAAACAAAATGGGAAAAAAGTAAGAAAAACCAGCAAATAAAAACAACTTATAAAAATGCAAATAAGAAGAATCAACAGAGACCTACCAGACAATGAATATAAAATGACTAAAGGAAATCCTCAAGCATCAATTATTACCCTAAATGTAAATGAACAGAACTCACCAATAAAAAGGCAGACAGCAGCAGATTGGATCAAAAAGCAAAATCCAATAATATACTGCCTTCAAGAGACACATCTAAGCTGCAAGGACAAAAGTAGACTCAAAGTGAAAGTTGGAAAACAATTCTCCAAGCAAATAATAGCCAAAGAAAAAGAGTTGTAGCCACTCTAATAACTGACAATGCTGACTTCAAGACAACAAAGGTAATGAGAGACCAAGATGAATATTTCATAACGAGAAAGAAGACATAACAGTTCTTAATACATATGAACCAAATCAGGAAGCACCAAAACATATAAGATATTTAGTAACTGATCTAAAAATACAGAGACAAAAGCACAATCATACTTGGAGATCTCAACACACTGTTGATGGCTTTAAATAAATTATCCAAACAGAATATCAGTAAAGAAATATCAACCTTAAATGACATAGAAGACCAAATGGGCATAATATACATTTACAGAATGTTTCATCCCAGAACATCATATTACATATTTCTTTCCAGTGTGCATGGAACATTCTCAAGGATAGACCATATGTTGGGCCACAAAATTAACCTCAACAAATTCAAAAACAGTGAAATTATACCAAACATATTCTCTGTCCATAAGCTTTAAAATTAGAATTCAAATGAAAAAAGAAAGTTAAAAAACCCACAGAAATGTGAAAATTGAACAACATCTAAAAAAAGTAATAGAAGAAGATATCAAAAGATATATACAATCAAGAATGACAACACCACATATAAAAATTTCTGGGATGCAGCAAAAACAGTATAAGAGGGAAGTTTATATCATAACAGGTTTATATGATCCCAAAGAAACAATCTAACATCAAATTATAAAGAATTAGAAAAAGAAGAACAAAGGTAACCCAAAGACAGCAAAATAAACAGGAAATAGTAAAAATTAGAGCAGAACTGAATGAAATAGAGAGCAGAGAACTATAGAAAAAATCAATACAACAAAGAACTGGTCTTTAAGAAGATTAATAAAATTGACAACTCCTTGTCTAGACTCACTAATGAAAAAAGAGAAATAACTCATACAAGCAAAATCCAAATTGAAAGAGGAGAAATTACTACAGACCTTATAACTATATAAAAAATCATACTAAAATACTATGAAAGATTATATGCTACCGAATTTAACAATCTAGAACAGGGGTCAGGAAACTTTTTGGCTGAGAGAGCCATGAACGCCACATATTTTAAAATGTAATTCCATGAGAGCCATACAACAACCTCTGTATGTTATGCATTATCCAATAAAAATTTGGTGTTGTCCTGGAGGATTGTGATTGGCTCCAGCCACCCACAACCATGAACATGAGCGGTAGGAAATGAATGGATTGTAATGCATGAGAATGTTTTATATTTTTAATGTTATTATTTTTTTTTATTAAAGATTTGTCTGCGAGCCAGATGCAGCCATCAAAAAGCAACATCTGGCTCGTGAGCCATAGGTTCCCAACCCCTGATCTAGAAGAAATAGATAAGTTCGTAGAACTATACAATCTTCCTAGACTGAGTCATCAAGAAGTGCAAAACTTAAGTAGACCCATAAGCAGGAAGGAAATAGAAATAACTATCAAAAACCTCCCCAATAATTAAAGTCTAGGACCAGATGGCCACACTAGTGAATTCTACCAAACAGTCAAAGAAGATTTGGTACCTATGCTTCTCAAAGTCTTTCAAAAAAGTGAAGAAGAAGCAATACTCCCTAACACATTTTACAAGGCCTGATAACAAAACCTGAAAAGGACTACACAAAAAAAGAAAACCACAGACCAACATCTCTAGCGAATACAGATCCAAAAACCCTAAACAAAATACTGCAAATCAAATACAACAATACATTTAATAAATACTACATCAATCAAGTGGGATTCATTCCAGAGGCACAAGGATGGTTCAACATACATTAATTGATCAACATAATATACCACATCAACAAAACAAAGAAAAAAATGACATGACACAATCAATAGATCCAGTAAAGTCATTTGATAAGATACAACATCCATTTATGTTTAAAACATTCAATAAAATGGATATAAAATGAAAGTACCTCAGCATAATAAAGGACATGTATGACAAACTATCAGCAAATATCATACTAAGTGATGAAAAACTGAAGACTTTTAAAATCAGGAAAAAGACAAAGCTGTCTATTCTCTCCACTGTTATTCAACATAGTACTGGAAGTTTTAACCAGAGCAATCAGGCAAGAAAATAAAATAAAAAGCATGTTTATTGGGAAAAAAGTAAAAGTATCACTTTCTGCAGATGACATGATCTTGTAGATAGGAAATACCAAAGACTCTGCAAAAGCAAAAAAAAAAACCCAACAACAAAAAAAAAAACCAAAGAACAAAAAAAACTATTAGAAACAATAAACCAATACTGTAAAGTCACAGGAAACAAAATCAATATACAAGTCTACAGCTTTCCTATATGCCAACAAAGAAATTTCAGAAAATGAACTGAAGACTGACCAGGTGGTGGAACAGTGGATAGAGCATTGAACTGGGATGCAGAGGATCCAGGCTTGAAATCCAGAGGTTGCTGGCTTGAGCGTGGGGTCATAGACATGACCCCATGGTTGCTGGCTTGAGCCCAAAGGTTGCTGAATTGAAGCCCAAGGTTTCTGGCTTGAGCCCAAGGTTTCTGGCTTGAGCAAGGCATCACTCATTCTGCTGCAGCCCCCCGATCAAGGCACTTATGAGAAAGCAATCAATGAACAACTAAGGCAACTAAGGAGTAGCAATGAAGAATTGATGTTTCTCGTCTCTCTTCCTTCCTGTCTGTCTGTCTTGATCTGTTCCTCTCTCTTACTCTCTCTCAGTCTCTGTCACAAAAAAAGAAAAGAAAATAAACTGAAAAAAACAATTCCTTTTACTATTGCAATAACAACAATAAAAAATACCTATGAATACACCTAACAAATGATGTGAAGGAACTATATACTAAAAACTACAAAGCATTATTGAAAGAAATTGAAAGAGATACAATAAAATGGAAAAATACTTTATGTTTATGGATTAAAAGTATCAACATAGTTAAAATGGTCACATTATTCAAAGCAATATACAAAATTATTGCAATCTCCATTAAACCCAAATGTTCTATTTTTTAAAAAAATCACCAGGTTTCTATGGAAACATCAAAACACCTTAAATAGCCAAAACAATCCTGAGAATAAAGAATGAAGTTAGAGAATAACACTATCTGAATTCAAATTATACTACAGAGCAACAATAATCAAAACAGCATGGTATGGGCAGAAAAACAGACATACAGACCAATGAAACAGAATTAAGAGCCCAGAAATAAAACTACACACACACACACACACACACACACACACACACACACACACACAAATAATCTTTGACAAAGGAGCCAAAAACATACAATGGAGAAAAGAAAGCTTCAATAAATGGTGCTGGCAAAATTGGAAAGCCACATGCAAAAGAATGAAACTTAACTACAGTTTGCCCCCACACAAAAATTAATTCAAAATGGCACAAAGACTTAAATATATAATCTGAAATAATAAATTAGATACAATAAAACATAGATACTAAACATATATGCAACTTTGCTGTAGAGAACACTTTATGAATTTGATCCCAAAGACAAGAGGAGAAAAGGTCAAAATAAATGAACAGGACTATATCAAAGTAAATAGATTCTGCATAGCAGAAGAAACCAACAACAAAATATAAAAGGCAGCCAACTAAATGGAAGATGATATTTACAAACAACAGCTCTGATAAGGGATTTAACATCGAAAATACATAAAGAACTCACAAAGCTCAGCAACAAACAAGCAAACAATCCTATTAAAAATGGGGAGAGGACCTGAACAGACACTTATCTCAAGGAGACATACAAATGGCCAACAGATATATGAAAAGATGCTCATCTTCGCTAGCTATTAGAGAAATGCAAGTCAAAACTACAGTGAGATACTACCTCACACCTGTTAGATTAGCTACTATCAACACAACAGGTAATAACAAGTGTTGGAGAGGCTGTGGAGAAATAGGAACCTTCATTCACTGCTGTCAGGAATGTAAACTGGTATTACCATTATGTAAGAAAGTATGGTGGCTCCTCAAAAAAATTAAGACTAGGCCCTGGCCGGTTGGCTCAGCGGTAGAGTGTCGGCTTGGCGTGCGGGGGACCCGGGTTCGATTCCCGGCCAGGGCACATAGGAGAAGCGCCCATTTGCTTCTCCACCCCCCCTCCTTCCTCTCTGTCTCTCTCTTCCCCTCCCGCAACCAAGGCTCCATTGGAGCAAAGATGGCCTGGGTGCTGGGGATGGCTCCTTGGCCTCTGCCCCAGGCGCTAGAGTGGCTCTGGTCACGGCAGAGCGACGCCCCGGAGGGGCAGAGCATCGCCCTTTGGAGGGCAGAGCATCGCCCCTGGTGGGCGTGCCGGGGGATCCCGGTCGGGCGCATGCGGGAGTCTGTCTGACTGTCTCTCCCCGTTTCCAGCTTCAGAAAAATACAAAAAAAAAAAATAATAATAATGACTAGAACTACCATATGATCCAGCAATCCCTCTATTAGTATCTACCCCCAAACCCAAAAACATTGGTACCCAAAGACATGTGTACTCCCATGTTCATCGCAGCATTATTCACAGTGGCCAAGTCATGAAAACAATCAAAGTGGTCCTCTATAGAGGATTGGATAAAGAAGATGTGGTACATATATACAATGAAATACTACTCAGCCATAAGAAATGATGACATAATGTCATTTACAACAACATGGTTGGACCTTGAAAACATTATATTGAAATAAGTAAATCAGAAAAAGCTAAGAACCATATGATTTCACACATAAGTGGGACATAATACTGGGATTCACTCACGGACATAGATAAAGATGAAGTGGTTACCAGGTGGAGGGGGTTGGGGTGTGAGTTGGGGGAGGGGTGTAAAGACAGTGATAGAAAATGATTTGATTTTGGGTAATGGGCACACAACACAATGAACAGTTCAAATGCTATAGAAAAGTTTACCTGAAACCTATATACTCTTATTGATCAATGTCAACTGATCAAATTTAATTTTCTAAATAAAAATGTTATAAAAAGAGCACCTACTAAGTGTCAGACATCAAATTTGAATCATTTAGGTTTCAAGTAATTAATGTAATTTGCCCAAGTTCACTCTTTGATTTGACCATTCATTCTTTTACCAGCAAGTTATTTAATGAGCACTAGTTTATTCTGTCATTGTGCTTGGTACTCAGGATAGCATGCCAAAGGTAATACATTCGATCTCTGACTTCATGGGGCATACAGTCTTTGGGAGAACAGATAAAATATAACTAAACAAAGAAATAATAAAAAATAAGTAATGGTAAATGCTTCACAAACAATAAATAGGGTGTTAAGATAGAGAATAATTATAGGAAGACCTTCCTTGATCTTGAGTGCCACTATGCAAGTAAGGTCTGGAGTCTTGATTCAAGTTCAATTAGGTCTGGTCCATTTCTTCCATTACTCTTCTGCCAACCTCCAACTTCACTCTGAGTGTTGATTGTGACTATGATTTTCTGAGTCCCTACTATGTGACAGAGCCAACTCAATTTTATGTGTTTCTTCAGCTATTTTATGAAGTAGGGATTCCCTCCCCACACTATTTTGTAGGTGAGAAACTTGAAGCTTAAGAGAAGTTTGTGACTTGCCCGAGGTAATACAATACCACTTTCTCTTTGGCCCACAATACTTATATTCTTGATAGCTAAATTGTGTAGGTGACCTTTCTCTCAAAAGCCCAAAGGGTGTGTCTTATTTTGCTTCACCTTTTTCTCCTGCAATGTATTATCAGCTTCTTCTTTGCTCTTAGTCTCAGGAAAAGTTGTTTTATTTGAATGTGTATATAATGCCCATTAGTACTAATGGGATGTAGTCTTTCATCAGAATATAATTGCCAATAGACAACATGAACTGGCTGATGGAACATTCTATCTCTATTTCCTTAAAAAAAAAAAGACAAAAAAATATCCCCACCGAGACAAAACAAAAAACAAACAAAGAAAAAAACAAACAAAGAAAAGATTCTTGCCTGGACCCTGGGAGTCAGGAATAGCATAGATTTTGAATGGAGCTTACTTCTTTAAAAACCTCATATGTTCTCCAGATTTAAAAAGTGACACATGCTCATTATAGGTGATTTAGAAATTAAAAAAAAAAAAGTAACACAAGACTGAAAATAGTTCATAGTTCCATCACCTAGAAAGGATAAATATATTTAAATGTATAATAATAAAGAGGACTGACACTTATAAACACTTATGGTTTGCCAGGTGTAACTCCACACACTTTACCAATATTAGCTAATTTAATCATCATGGTAACCCTACATGGAGAGTACTATTATTGTCCCATATTATAGATAAGAAAACTGGGGTTGAATGGTTAAGTGACATTCCCATGGCCACAAGATCAAATTTATCCAGGTAGCCTGTTTCTGAAGTCCATGTTTCTTACCTCTACATATACATTGCTCACAAAAATTAGGGGATTAGGGAATATGCAGATACTCCAGTACTTTCAGCCTTTTGTATAGTGCATTTTCACCAATGAAATAAAAGTTTGTTTTGCATCTTATTTGCATAATGAAACAACATTCTTTGACTTGTCATTTGCTTTTCTGATGTTCTTGTTTAATGAAAAAAATTAAATGCTTCTTTTTTTAATTGCTTCACATTCATTTTGAAATACCCCTAAATTTTTATGAGCAGTATATATCCAGCCTCTATATAAAAGAGATGTATGTATTCCTTCATAAACCTGGGATCATATTTTACATACAATTTTAGATTCTGTTTTTTAAGTTAACATTATTTTATGAGCATTTTTCCATGTCCATATATGTTATTAAAAATATTTTTAATGACTGTATGGATATATTTTTTTATAATCATCTCATATATTACACTTAGGTTGTTTCTATTTTTTTGCAATTATAAAAAATGATGCAATGAATGTTCATGTACATAAGTCTTTGATTAGCCTTTCTATTATGTTCTCAGAATAGATTCCTGTAAGAGGATGACTTAGACAGAATTTTTGGCATTTCTTCAAATCTGTGGTGGGAAAAATAGTGTTCAGATATGGAGCACAGATTTCAGTAACAGAAAAACTCACAAAGTTAGAGATTGGTGTCATCTGAGTTTAAAACAAAAAAACCCAATCAGGGAATACTTCATTAGGGAGATGGGTGGAGCATAAACCAGCCTTGGACAATGAGAAGCTGGCACTTGCTGAGAAGAGCGGTTCTACGAGGCACTGAGTATCTATCTCCTGTGAGTCAGTTGACTTGGGTAGGAGGTCTGTGAGAGAATGTTTCATAGAGCAGAATCTTGAAGGATAAACAGAAAATTTCAAGACAGACAAGGAATGAGCGGGAAGGAGTTAGGTGAAGCATTTAGACAGTGGGAACAACATAGGTGGCCCAGAGCTGTGAGAGAACATGAAGGGCTTTAAGTTGATGCAGGAAAGGTTTGGGAGAGTTGCTTTGAAGAGGTAGACAGAGACAAGACTGGATTATGAAAGAATGGGCCTTGTATAGCACGTTAGACATTTTTTATTTTTTTTATTTTTCTGAAGCTGGAAACGGGGAGAGACAGTCAGACAGACTCCCGCATGCGCCCGACTGGGATCCACCCGGCACGCCCTCCAGGGGGCGACGCTCTGCCCACCAGGGGCCGATGCTCTGCCCCTCCAGGGTGTCGCTCTGCCGCGACCAGAGCCACTCTAGCGCCTGGGGCAGAGGCCAAGGAGCCATCCCCAGCGCCCGGGCCATCTTTGCTCCAATGGAGCCTTGGCTGCGGGAGGGGAAGAGAGACAGAGAGGAAGGAGGGGGTGGGGGTGGAGAAGCAAATGGGCGCTTCTCCTATGTGCCTTGGCCGGGAATCGAACCCGGGTCCCCCGCACGCCAGGTCGACGCTCTACCGCTGAGCCAACCGGCCAGGGCCACATTAGACATTTTTTGAGGGAGCTCAAAGAGTAGCTGAAGAGTTTGAGCTTAAGGAGAGTCATGGTCACATTTACATTTTTGATAACACTGTGGTGCCAGGGTGTAGATGGGACAGAAGAATGGGACAGGAAGAGGAGGACCCACTTGAGAGGATGGAGTTCAGAGGAGTACCTTGGAACAGTCCTGTTTTCAGTGGCTTTGTCCACAGCAGAGACCATAACCCTCTTTGTCATTCCCCTTAACTCACCAGGAGGGGTCCAGACCAAGTATATAGACAATACAGACCTGGGAATGAAAATACTGCAGAAAAAGAGTATAAACACTTTCTTTGTGTTGAGAGTTAATGCCCATGAGAAATATGTATGTACATCAGAGTAGAAAATAATGAGGCAATATATTTCCTTAAACAGATCCAGTTGATCATCACTGGGGCACTGGGAAGTGGGGACAGTCTGAGGGGTGCCTTCTATTGTCGACTCTGGCTGCTCCTCACCAACCAGAAGGGTGCTTTCTTCCAGGCAATTCTTTCCGGGATGACTGGAGATTTCGATCAACCAATCAAGCTTTTATAGAAGCCACTTTCCCTGATTATGTCCCCGATCTTTAAGTCAGGGAGAGATTTTCCTCAGCATGGCTTAACAGCCTCAAATTTTCAATTAATTTCTCTCTCCCCACCTCTTGCATTTTGCCTTTACTTTCAGTCGAGGAGCTGCAGTGTTCATAGACTCAGTGAACTTCCCACAGGAGGGTATGTGTGTGTGTGTGTGTATAAGTTTGTGTGTGTGTAAGTGTGTTTTAAAGGCATAAAGTCTTTTTATGGTCTTCTCTGAATGAAGAATGCTCTGTGAAAAAGCGGAGGGACTTGTGAGCAGGAAGCTGAATGAACAGGGAGAATGGAGAAGAGGACATACTGTGGGGTGTAGGAGTCTGATCCCTGGGGTGGTTGGATTCAGGACAACCCCTAGGGGTATGTAGAAAAAGGCAAGATCAGTTTTTTCAAATGCAGGAGGCATATCTCTACTTCAAAATACACTGATGAACATTTTAAATTTTAATGGCTATGCATCTATTTCAGTGTGATTTATTCCATGGAAATGATTGCTTTTCTTTTAAAGTAAAATTACTTGCATAGTATATGTGACTTAAATAAAAATGTTAAGTAAATATTAGTTCAGATGTGATGTGGAAGGTGGAAATTGAATGCCTTAAGATTAGGAGACATGGGAATAAATTTTAAAATCTGAGAGGCAGAGAGAAAATTCAACTTATGCCTCTTACTAAATGTGTACCTGTCAGAAAATTACTTAATATTTCAGTGCCTTAGTTTTTTCATCTGTAAAATGGGTATGTAAAACCTACCTTTCAGCACTCTTGTGGGTTATAGAGATTTATTTGTTTACTCATGTATTCATTCAATCATTAAATATTTATTGAGTATCTACTACATGCTACTCATTATCTGGGCACAGGGAATAGAGCAGTGACCCTAACAATGTGCCAGTCCTCAGGGAGCTCCCATTTTAATGGTGGTGGAGGAGAGGGACAGACAATAGATAGTAATGTAAGATACTGTCAAGTTTTAAGAGAAATAGTACAGAATAAAGGAGAGGTTATAGCAAAGCCTCTGAACCGGGAATGTGTTAGGTGCATTTGAGGAAAAGCAAGGTGGAAGTGGATGGATTTAGAGGAGAAAAGAAAGAAACAAGGTAGAATAATAGCTATCTAATCAGATGCCAGAGTAGGGTAGACACTGGGACTTATTTTAGCTGTGATGAGAAGAAGCGTGAACAATATATTGTATCTATTCATAATGTCAAATTCAATTAATATTTGAACAGCTATTTACCTAGTGCCCAAGTGCCCAATATGCACAGAGCCTTACCTTAGGCTCCCAGGATTTGGGTGCACTAAGATAAGCAGCCCTGGCCGGTTGGCTCAGCGGTAGAGCGTCGGCCTGGCATGCGGGAGACCCGGGTTCGATTCCCGGCCAGGGCACATAGGAGAAGCGCCCATTTGCTTCTCCACCCCCCCCTCCTTCCTCTCTGTCTCTCTCTTCCCCTCTCGCAGCCAAGGCTCCATTGGAGCAAAGATGGCCCGGGCGCTGGGGATGGCTCCTTGGCCTCTGCCCCAGGCGCTAGAGTGGCTCTGGTCGCGGCAGAGCAACGCCCCCGAGTGGCAGAGCATCCCCCCCTGGTGGGCAGAGTGTCGCCCCTGGTGAGTGTGCCGGGTGGATCCCGGTCGGGCGCATGCGGGAGTCTGTCTGACTGTCTCTCCCTGTTTCCAGCTTCAGAAAAATACAAAAAAAAAAAAAAAAAAAAAAAAAAAAAAAAAAAAAAAAAGATAAGCAGACAGAGGAGCCCATGTTCTTGTTGGAGAAAGAGCAGTCTAGTCAGTTAATATCTAACATTCATTAAGTACTTGCTATCTATGTGTCAGGCATAGTTTTACATGTTTTCCTTTAATGCTGTAGCACATGGAGTCCTTAGAAGCAAAAATATATTATCAATTATTCCCACTTTGCAGATGAGGAAGCTGGGGCACAGAGAAGCTTCCTACTATACATGTTATTACATTCACCTTTCAAAGAAAGGGGAGTAAAACAGATGTGCTCCCTCTGAGGTTCAAAGAACAGTGAGAATGTAGAGCAAACATTACCCCAGAGAAAGGTGACAGCCAAGGGACTGAGGGTGCTCTGGAGTGAGCCTGCCACCTACTCTCTGTGATGGTAGCCACACTGCCTCTCCCTTCTGTGCTTCTGTTTCCTCATTCATGAAGTGGGATCAGTAAGGTATTTGTCCCATAGGATTGTCGTGAGGGTGGAATGAGACAGTGCACAGGAGATACTTTTGCACAGAGTCTGTCACATGACAAATGTCTCTCAAGTCTTAGGGATTCAAGTCTAGGTACTGAGGATGCTGGGCCTGGACCTAAAAGAATAGATAAAGATAAATTAGTTTCAGGTTGATAGAGAACATCTCAGGAAATTAACAGAGTTTTGAAAGTTTATAGTATGACTGGGTGGTGGGTAAGGGTGTAGTGGACAATTCTATGAATTCTATTAATCTGTGACATTGAGGAGACCTTGATTGCCATCCTAAGCAAAGTTTACTTTTTTATACAAAGTACAGGGAAGCTTTGATTCTTTGAGCACTGGAGAGCCTATGATCTGACCTGTGTTCTCGTAGATGTACCCAGCAGCAGCACAAGGACAATATTGTATGGCCCAAGTGATAAATGCTGAAAGTGTGATCTACTTCAGTAGGGAAAGGGTGGAAAGGAAAGGTGAGGGAAGAGACACTTCAGACACTTCAGAGATGGATTCTACAGGATTTGGGACCTGATTTCACCATCTCCTTAGACACACACACACACACACACACACACACACACACACACACACACACACACACAGCAAGAGAAATCTTGCTTCATTTTACCTGTCCTCTTTCTGTTCCCAGAGATGAATCTACTTATAGCTCCTTAGTTTTCCCATCTGTTAAGTGGGGAAAATAAAACCAGAATCTCATAGCTCCAATGGGATAGAGTCATATTTTACTTTAGTACTGAGAAGCCTGTGGAAATGCAGACTGGTTTCATTGCTCCTGCTAATAAAGGACTGTCTTCCTACCAGAATACAGCACCAACAACTTGCATTTTCTGAGTATCAGAAAGAGATGGCTTGGGTTTGAGCTATTCACTCACTTACGATCTGAGATTATTCTAAAAGACTTCGCAGCTTAGTCTAATTGGGTAATTGGGATGTTTCCAGATGAAATTCGACTTGTATTTTTAAAAAACGCTTTGAAGAACTGGTTGCCATGGCAGTTCTGCTGACAAGATCCTTCAACTGGCTCCCACTGAGCAGCAATAATGGGCTTCTGTTTTTTCTAAGTTTCAGATTACCCCACCTGAACATCCCTGGAAGGAAGAAAGGTATGAACTGGGAGGAATCAGTGAAGTCCTTCCCCAGCTCTTCCTGATTGGGGAAGAGATTCTCAGCAGGGGAGGAGATTTTTCATTACTTTAGTGGGAAGATCTAGTCCTAGGAGAGGCTAGGCTGGTGCAAAGCGACTTCTCAGACCACGTCACCCCGGGCAGCTGGGAGTTGAGGAAGAGAGCACTGTGCTTCTGCCACAGTGTAAACTGGATGCCTGTTTTAGCATATCAGTACTAATTCCTTCATATCTGAGGACAAATAGGTGTTTGGCAAAGAGAATTGTCTTTATTTGAAGAAATAACATGGTTTTAAAAATTAATATTTATATTTTTATAGGATTACTCTTTTAAATTTAAGAAAACCTTTCTTCTAACTCAGTTTTCAACCTACTGGACAGTAATTTTTACCCATCGTCCTTAAACTTTTTGTGCCCCAGTGTTTATTATAAGAATGTGAAACATCTTCCCCAGATGCAGTATTTTTGGCTTCATTATAGGTTTTTCTAGTTCCTCTTTAGTCATGTCAATATTTACCTTGGACAATGCTTTGTACCCTTTTGTTTATAATTCCAGAATTCTCCAAGACAAACTGATTATTCACAACTCGCTGGCCTGGGTTACAATTTAAACATACCTTAAGTTGATGTTTTCAAGAGTACAAATCCCCCAAACTTTCCTCTACTCATAGAGAGGCATGATTTGTAACCTTCCATACTCATTTCGTGCTCTGTAATTTTTTCTCCTTTCAGGTATCTTCTAAGTATGTCTCTTTTTGTTGTTGTTGTTGAGCATGCTCTTAAAACATTAGTAAGCAAAATTTTTCTTATTTTCTTCTTTAAAATTCTAGGATTTGTCTGTCTGCCAAGGATGCATCGACAACACTGTCTTATACCTACATTTTTTGAACACTTCCATTGTTTTTCTAAAGAGCAGACTCTTCATGTTTTCCCACTCCATCTTGGTGAATTTTTGACTGCTGATGTGGAGAACATGGGACTCCTATCTTTGTTGTCTAAAATTTTAGTTTAAAACCCCCAATGAGTAAAAGGAGACTGTCGTGGCCAAATAGACTTCATAAATCTATAGCACGTTTTTCTTGAGTAGTTCATTTATATCAAGCTAGTCTTTTGTCCTTAATTGGTCAGGATTTTAAGTATAAGCTTTTTATATAATTTCAGTTGTAGAGGATTTAAAATTTACTTAGCATTTCACAAACATTATGACATTTGATTCTTCTAACAATTTTGTGAGGAAGACTCAGAAGAGTCAAGTAAACTGTTGATCAGGAATAGAAAGTAAGACACTGTTTTTGCCCTCTAGGACATTTATATTAATAAGTGATTTGGTTTTACATATCTTTCTGTTCCTTTAAAACACTGTACTTTTTCTTAAATTAAGGACATTGCATGTGCTGTTTCCTTTGCATGAACTAACCAACTTCTCCCTTTGATAAGCTGAGCTCCTCCCCATTTTTCAAATGTCAGTTTTGATTTTACTTCCTCTAGAAACATTCTCTGGTCCCCAATTCTGAACTAGAGTTTCTTCCTTTGTACTCCCCAAGAACCTTAAAAATAACACCTGGATAAAGCATAATAAAAACTTGTGAAATAAATAAATGATGCACATTGTGTCTTCTGCTTTGTGTAGCCTTGGATCCTTGAGTTCAAGAACAAACAGTAGGTAGGATTCAAAGAGGGTACAGAGAGTTTTAGATGTTTCCAAGTTCATTCTTCATAACAACCTCTGGATGTTGGTAGCTAATGTGGTTATCTGTTGTTTGCCCCTCCTCTCCAGTTATTTTCCTCTTACTTTGACTTTACCTTCCAACTTTTCCTTTGGAGAACTGTATGTACCTTTTCCTACTTTTGATTAGGGTGTTCAGTCAGAGCTGGTCATATCTTGGGATCAAGAGTAGGACAAATAAGCATATTCGATGCCCAGGGTGCAATAATAAGCATAAGGGTAGATACTCAACCTGAGCTGGTAACCGCAGTTCTACTGGAACTCTTATTTAAGAGACGATCTTTTTCTTTTGAAGATTGTAAGCAATAGATACAAGCATGCATGGAGCTATTGGTTCTTTGGGAACTTGTGGAAAGATCAACGAAACTATCACAGAACAATGAGAGCCAAGACGTGGTGATAGAGTGAAGGCATTTGAAGACATCAGGAATACTTGGATTTAGCAGTACCTGTTCCCTTGAATTTCCAAATTTATAAACTGATAGATTCCATTTTTGGTTGCAGCTAGTTTTAATTGCATTTTTGGTAAGTTATCAGTACCTGATAGAATTCTTCTTAATTCAGTGGAAAATAAAATGACATGTTAATTTTTTTTACTGACATTAGTGCTCTTTGTTCCTTTGTGGCTTTGCCTTATGCTTTCACTTCTTCATACGTGTTTTGAATTCATGTAATTTGACTTAGGTGGTTAATCATGAACAAAGTAAGCAAACATGATTTTTGCTTATTTTTCCTAAGTCCAATATCATTCAATGGGTTTGCTGAATGTGCCCTAGTTCATATCTGAGCTGAAGACATGCCTGAAATTTTTCTGGGAATGGTGATAACTTTACACAGATTTGTCCACATGCACGCATCCTACCTGTTGATCTCCTGAGTCAAATTGTGGGAGGGTGAATACATTGGGGTCTGGAAGGGTGCCCCGTGATCCAAAGTAATGCAATGTTCCTGAACTTGTAGAATCAGGTTTAGAACTAAAAATGAATGTGGATCATTCCTAGATCTAGGCAGATGAGGCATTTATATTCTCTTGGGGGAAGAATTTCTGCCCTCCTAGGGAACTGGAGAATCAAAAGGAGTTGTAGCCCATGATTGGTGGACACTGATCTCTAAGTCCTATGGGGACTCCACCATGAGCCTTTTTGTCCTGTGGATGGAATGGCAGAAATATTTCTCTTTTCTGGAAATCCTTGATACAGTGCCAGTGAAGATCCTTATGGTGATTGTTTACCATAATCAGTAAAGGCAACAATTGCTTTCTCTTCCTAATTCATGGATAGTATATTAGTAATTAAAGCAGGGAGGCAGAAATTGAGTCTTACTTTTTGCCAAAACATATTCCTGGAAACTGAATCATTGAGTGCATCACTGTGTAATGAACCATACTTTCCATTCAAACAGTGTTATATTTGGGAGTTTTGTTCCTGAGCAAGGCCTCAGCTTCAAATATAACAGAGATAACCTTTCATTGTTGCCAAATTCAAGATACAAACAGCAAAATCTTAAGATCATGAGAGATTAGAATCTAATTCCTGTTGAATTAAAAAATATAAAATTGCAGGTTTTAAATAAAATATATATAATTTACCCACTATTTATATAAGTGCTTCACATAAAAATATTTATGAAGTATTCATACATCACATAAAAATCTGTTTGACTATTACAACAAAAACAAAAGGGAGATGTGCTAATTACATAAAAACGTTTTTCCTTTACAATTAAATTAATTTTGTTTGTCTTCTTAGAATCTTGAAGGGTTTTTAGGAGAGGATGTTTTGAATGATTTTGATCTCTAAACCATTGCTCAGTCACCTGTGAGCTGTTTTTTTTTCTTTTATGTTTCCTGATGATAAGCATGGATGTGCTAGTCTATTGTGTAACCAATTGCATTAAAAAATTCTTATTTATGATGATGGTGATCATAGTGATGGTGATGATCTTATTATACAACCTGAACCTGGTAAAGGCATGGAGAAGTGACAGACACATTAACACCTGCCAAGAGGAAAATTTCCATTAACAAAAAGTCTAAAACTATCCATTAAGTGAAATCCATTTTTGCTATGAACCATGTTTATAATTGAGAGGCAAAATCTTTCTCTTTTAATGAGGCTGAAGTAGGCAAAGGTTAGGGATCTACTTTGGGACATAATCAGGGCTTTTTTGTCCTTTCTTCTCATCATGCATGTTCTTTCCTCTTCTGTTTTGTTATGTGCTGTCCTCATGATAAGATTTGAGTTTAGGCTGATGCGGAGGAAGAAGACCTGGCAGTTTGGGCCTGTGATGTGCACTCCAGCTGATGCTATCAGAAAGCTCTACCAGAGAGTAGAGAAGCATCACTGACAATGAGGGATTGTTTATTTATTGTACGTTTCTGGATCTCTAGGGCAAAATCATCTTCATTCCATCAATATGTTCTATTGATTCCTAATAGAACCAAAAGAGAAAAAAGTTTTCTACTTAGCCCCCAGTTAACCTGAAAATTCACTTAAACGGCTTCCTCCAGTCACTTCAGCTCATTGAAGTTTAACTATGCACATTTGCAGAAAGGCCAACCTGGATGACACTGACATTTTGAGAGCTGTATTTTGAAATGAAATAGAAATTGAAATAGGAATGTATTGGTACTTTCTTGTTTTGATAACATTCTACTGATAGAAAGTTTGGGGAGAAAGATTTGAGGGAGCAAATATCTAACATTTGTTTTACTGTCAGCGAACATTTTCTCAATCTGTATCCTGTTGCTTTATTTATAAATGATGCTTAACAAAATTATATTTTATTATTGCTTTCTTTCTCGCTTACCTGGAAGATCTTTGGATATTGAAGGGTTGCCGCCACTGAGATTGGTGTTGACTTCTGCATTGGAGGGTTTTTCCTTAACTTTATCCAAGACTTAATGAGCACAACAAACAGCTGTGCCAATAAAACCGTCCTTCTTGGTGACACACTCTTGCCAGAGCAATTGGCAGATGGTCTTCCTTGTAGAGGATTGTAGCTGAATGGGGAAAATGCTGATAGGAGAACAGGTCCTACTTATTTGAAGTCAGATTCCTCTATTTTTCTCCTGGTATTTAAGTATCTTGCCTCATCATTTCTCCCCCCACTCTAATTAGGCAGGCAGCTTCTCTTTGCCATTTATATATGTCCTCTTGGTTCTACTTTGTCAGTTCCAACATTCTCCTTCCTGGCACTGAAAACTTTGCTCACATTGGTCTTGGGTGAGTGTCTGGGAGTGTTATTCTGTAAGAAGTCTACAGCTTGATTCAATCTCCTGATAAAATTACAACCAGAAAACAGCAAAGTGAGTAGAAAGAGACAAGAGGAGCTAACTGCATGACAAAGGCAATCTTGTCACAGCCGTGTTAT
This sequence comes from Saccopteryx leptura, assembly GCF_036850995.1. Lineage (NCBI taxonomy): Eukaryota > Metazoa > Chordata > Mammalia > Chiroptera > Emballonuridae > Saccopteryx > Saccopteryx leptura. The sequence continues at coordinate 62,250,835 of NC_089511.1, read as the reverse complement.
AAGAACCTATGTCAGCCTGCACACAGAACACAAGCTTGTTGTATCATGTGTGTGCTACCGTTTTGTCCTTGATTTGTATTACTATGCCTTGAATAATATTACCTGTTGCATATCTTATGTTCTTGAAACAGATTTACTTGTGTTCTAGGCCTTGGAATGCAAGAAACCAATTTGTGAGTGTCTAGGAAAACCAGGTGTTTTTTTTTGTGTTTTAAAATGTCCTTTATGGAAAGGAAATGAAACCTCTATTTGCTTCTTAAAAAAATTAGTCCTTTTCCCCAAATACCTATTAGAGAGCTAACAGCCCTAAAAACAGTTGTGGGCATGTCTATGTATATTCAGTTATCTCAGTTCAGAATTTTATCCTCGAGTTGCTTGGTATTCTCTATTTCAAGTTCTTTTATAAACATTAATTATCAACTGTTCTTTTTAAAACTATGTTATTCACTCTTAAGAGATACTTTCTTTTCTTTTTTAGTTTTATTGAGATATAATTGAAAAATAAAAGTGGATATATATTAAGGTGTACAACTGGCAGAGTTTCCTTCCTTTTTCGTGGTTGAATAATAAATAATATTCCATTGTATATCTATCTATCTGTCATCTATCTATCATCTATCTATCTATCTCACATTTTATTTATTTATTCATCTGTTCATGGATATGTAGGTTGTTTCCATATCTTGGCTATTGTGAATAATGCTGCAATGAACATGAGAAGGCAGATATCTCTTTGAAATACTGATTTTATTTCCTTTGTTTTCTTATATTTTTAATTTTTATCTTTTTAAGTGAGAGGATAGGAGACTCTTGCAAGCGCGTCCAACTCGGATCCACCCAGCAACCCCAATCTGGGCTGATGCTTAAATCAACCGAGCTCTCCTCAGCACCTGAGGTTGACACTTGGCCCAATAGAGCTATCCTTAGCTCCCGGGCCCAATGCTTGAACCAATTGAATCACTGTCTATGGGAGGGGAAGAGTGAGAGGAGGGGTAGAGAGAGGAGGAGAGAAGCAGATGGTCACTTCCCTTGTGTTCTCTGACCAGGGATTGAACCCATGAGGTCTACATGCTGGGCCGATGTTCTATCCACTGAGCAAACTGGCCAGGGCCTAATTTTTATGTCCTTTGGATTATAGTCAGCATGTGATTGCTGGATAAAGAGTGGCTTTCTCTTGTAGAACTGTTTTTGATGGTCTCAAGTTGAAAAATCACTCAAAGGCCCTGAGATACTGATGTCCCTTTTGTAACTGGCTTCCAAGGAATGTCTTTGAAATCCTGACGTCACAAGGAAAGTGTGCACTTGCTGGTAGGGCAGCAAGCACTAAAGGGGACTGCTAGGGTTACCTTATCTTCCTGGACAGTTGAACTTGTGGCTTTGACAGTCCCTTCTAGTTCCGATATTATCCAGGAATGTGGGAATCCCTTCTACAACTTCCTTTCCAGGGGGAGGACATCCAGCTATTGCTTGTGTGTCTTCCATGATAGGAAACTAATTACTTTAGCAAGGCATTATTTGGGATTCCTATATTTGTGAATATTATCTTCTCATCTCCTGTAACTCCCACAGAACCTCTCTGCTGAAGCAAAAAGGGCCCATTAAATCATTATTCACAGGACAGGTCATCGGTGCTGTTATAGCTTCTCTAAGTTGTTCTTTTTTGGACTAAACATCTCTAGGGTGCTAACTGCTGCTTGGATATTTTAGCATCTTGACTTCTCTTGCCCATAGAAACTCCAACTTAGTCAGGGTTTATATGATAAAACAGCATGAAGAACTGACAGTAATCAGGTAGACGGAAGTAAAATAGCCACACTGAAAGTGGCATGGTTTCCTAGATGTTTCTAACCAGTGCAGAGCATGTAAGGGCTCAAGTATCTTTTTTGGAGCATTCTCACGTTCTTATTTATAGGCAAAACATCTGCCACTAAATACCAAAGTAATCCAGGCTTTTAGGCAGTGCCTAAAAGTTGCTATTTCTGTGTGGATACCCAGAGAAACAGGTACAATCAAATTAATTAAAAACCCAAATCATGCAAATCATGATCTTTAAACTGATACCCCATTTGATTCCTCCTCTTGCTTTGCTGTTTCTGAGAGTGGGACCCACATTCTTCTGCATGTCTCTAACTCCTCCTTTTTCTTCATCACTTTCTTCCAAATGGTTATTATTCCTGTTCCTGCTGGCCCCAGTTCCTCTCCCAATTCCAATCCACTTTTTAGTTGATACTGGGAGTGTACAGAACATAGGCATTCTTGTAATACTTTATACAGTCAGACCTTTTTCTGAGGTCACACTAAGGAAAGAGCTGTTAGAGAAAAAGTTCATGTCACGAGAAGATGGAGAATGAAGTTATCTATCTTCTTAAAAAGACTGATGTTGAAAGGGCCATGAGAAGAACACATTCTCAAACTGAATAATCATCTACAAATAGTTAAAACTTCTTCCAGCCAAGCTGCACCCAGAGGAGTTGGGGCAGAGATTTTGATTGAGAACTTTGATTTCCCACAGATTGTTTGCGTCTTAAATGAAATTTGGAAAGGTTCCCTGACATCAAAGGCTGCTCTTTTTGGCTAATCGATTGAATATGTTGTGCCTGTCCTCCCCTGAGCCCCCCACGACTGGGAACATAAGTCAGATTCTCCCTTTGCCAGTAATTTGGAGGTTCATGATAATAAAACATCCTTTTTCTAAGTAAAAGAAAGGGTGGTCCTGGGGAATGTTAAGGCAGCACAGAATAGCAATGATTTACTCCTGCCTGAAAAAATATACAAAGCCTGATCAATCCATATCTGAATATCATCTGCATAATTTGAAAGAAACACACTGAAGAGAATAGGCCCAACCTCACTATCCTGTTCACATTTACATCTGGAACAGCTGCCAGGGCCTCTTGCAGTTGATTTTGTTCAGTTCTGCAAGGCCGGCTTGAAACCCAGGCAGAAAATGAAAGTGAGCAAATTTACCTCTGGCATTCAAAGAAATGCTTTTGGTCAAAGTGAGTATTTCTGACCATGACTCATTTTCAAAAGAAGCATTGAATTCGCTTTGTCATCTTTGCCTGGATCAGGCTCAATCGGCCCTTTTATGGTTTTAAAATATCCTATATAGCCGTGATGCCATTTATTAGGCTTTAGCTATTCAATATTGCATTTCAATATACAAAAGTCACTGTTCAATTGAATATTGAGTTTTCTAAGGAAGTAAACCTACAGAAAAGAAATTTGCAAGAACCTAAAATAAATGAGTCTGAGGAAGATCAAACTGGCCTTTTGGCTGTTTCAAAGATCAAAACATCTCTCTTTTATAGAAATCAGGAGCAGTTTGAATAGGCTCTTTCCTCTACTGCAAAGCCCCATTTTTTTTCACTATCATTGATAGCTTGGGACTGCACCATAATGGTATGAAAGGCCCCAGGGAGGAGGAAAGAAGGTTTCATTCCCAAAAAGCACCCATGACTTTAGTGTCAGAAATAGTAGTTGTTTTTTTTTTTTTTCATTTAATTTAGTCTAAGGTTTAGTAGAATCAGAAAATAAAAATTTTTCTTCAGCTCCTTCAGGAAGAAGGTTGGCCTTAAAGGGCATGACAGGGTCTCCTGATAATTTATTTTTAACGTCTGCTGTGTATATTTGTCTCTAACTCTCAGGGAGGCTGGATTAGATGTAAGGAGGCATCATTGGGTTCGCACTACTTTATGTTCTGCATAACCTTAGGAAGTTACCTAATTTCTCTAGGTCTCTACTGCTTCCCGTGTAAAGTGGGGATAAACTACGTGCCTCATTGGCTGAAGTTCCTTCCATCCTCAGAGTCTTTGCTCATGCTGTTCCTTCAACCTGGCTAAGTTATGCTCAGTCCCCAAGATTCAGCTGGAATGGCTTTTCTGCTGGAAAACATTCCAAGAACTTCTAGACTAGGTTGTGCCAACTCCCTTCTCCCATCAGACAATGTGCAATGGTATCCCTTTGTAACACTTGCCTCAATTATAATTGAGAACATTCTTCACTAAATTCACCTTGCAGAATTCATGCTGGCTCTCTTCATAAGGGATTAGAAGACTTAGTTCATGCATCCCTGTCTGCAACGAAAACACAACCACGAACTTTGTTGAGTGAATGAAATTAGTGGAGATCAAGTCTGTCACTCAGACAAACTTGATCTTTTAATCTTTTTTTTTTAAAAGATTTTATTTATTGATTTGAGGAGAGAGAGAAAGTGGGGGAAGACGCAGAAAGCATCAATTCATAGTAATTGCTTCCTATATGTACCTTGACCGGGCAAGCCCATGGTTTTGAAGCAGCAACCTCAGCATTTCAGGTCGATGCTTTATCCACTGTGCCACCACATGTCAAGCAGGGCAATTTTTATTATTACTCTGTGTTTTGAGCTCCTGGAGGCCAGGGTGAGCTTCATTTATACCCAAGTGTCAGGATGGAGCTGGTCCAGGAACATCTGTGAATGTGCAGATGGACATCACCAATCACCTTACCATCCAATCACCTTCTTCAGCTGACTGTTTCTTCATCTTTTCTCTTAGAGTATGTTATTGACTTTCAGGGAGATTCTGGAATGCTTATTCATCTATTTATGATGAAATTTTTCTCTTTCCTAAAAGGTCCTTTTTTTGTGACAGAGACAAAGAGAGTCAGAGAGAGGGACAAAGGGGGACAGACAGACAGGAAGGGAGAGAGATGAGAAGCATCAATTCTTCATTTGCAGCACCTTAGTTGTTCATTGATTGCTTTCTCATATGTGCCTTGACTGGGGGGCTACAGCAGACTGAGTGACCCCTTGCTCGAACCAGCAACCTTGAGTCCAAGCTGGTGGGCTTTGCTCAAACTAGATGAGCCTGTGCTCAAGCTGGCGACCTTGGGGTCTCGAACCTGGGTCCTCGGCATCCCAGTCCGATGCTCTATCCAGGCTAGAAGGTCCTTTTGATTTCATAGAGAGCTCCATAATAGGAGAGGTCTGCAATGAGAAGTGAGAAACAATGATTATACTGTTTTTGGCCCTGGTTAGCGGGTGTAGCAGGGCAGGAGGAAGGAGGTGGAGATGTCAGCTCAGTGATCTTTATAAGTTGGGTCAGCTCTTTCAGGCTTTTTTTTTTTTTTTGTATTTTTCTGAAGCTGGAAACGGGGAGAGACAGTCAGACAGACTCCCGCATGCGCCTGATCGGGATCCACCCGGCACGCCCACCAGGGGCGATGCTCTGCCCACCAGGGGGCGATGCTCTGCCCCTCCGGGGCGTTACTCTGCCGCGACCAGAGCCACTCTAGCGCCTGGGGCAGAGGCCAAGGAGCCATCCCCAGCGCCCGGGCCATCTTTGCTCCAATGGAGCCTTGGCTGCAGGAGGGGAAGAGAGAGACAGAGAGGAAGGAGGGGGGGTGGTGGAGAAGCAAATGGGCGCTTCTCCTATGTGCCCTGGCCGGGAATCAAACCCAGGTCCCCCACACGCCAGGCCGATGCTCTACCGCTGAGCCAACCGGCCAGGGCCCTCTTTCAGGCTTTTAAGCATCACCACCACCATTATCATCCCATCATCAGTAAGAACTAACAATTTCTTTACATTTTAAAAAACTCTTGCCTCTCTGTCCAGATAAAAAAGTTGCTACCACTATCATAAGCCATTCATGGTTGGAAATTCACCATTAGAATCCTTTTGCTTGGGTTAAGGCAAGTACCCATAAGAGATTACTTTATTAGTTATTATTTATGTCCTTACTGTGAATTAGTTTATCTACTCATTTTATCTGAGAAGATGGAGAAGGAACAAGCATTAAAGAACTTGTTTGCTTATGTAGGAAGAAGTGTTTCTGTCTGAGTTTAGTTGTAGATAATGGAATTCAGTCTGTTTTTTAGCAGAAATGGATTTTATACAAGAAATAAGGAATTTACAAAAATCCCTAGAAGGTCTGGAGGAGTTTTTCAGCAGGACTTTCAAGAATCACACCTTAGAACACACTTCAGAACTGGCCCACTGAGGCAGCCATGGTCAACTTGATGAAGAAGGAGGTCACATCTACAACTGCTGGCTGCTGTACCTCATCACATCTATCCCAACCTGCACCAACAAAACATTCACCCTCCACTTGTCTCTTCAAACCACAGTGCTAGTGTCTGGACACTGTGACCTCTGATAGAGTCGTCATATGTATCCACACTGTGCTGGCTAGTAGAAGGAATGGATTCCAGCTTCTACCTTGATGACTACCTTCACTCTGTGAATCTCTTGGGGAGTGTCCACTTGGATGATTCTTGGTTTCATGTGGAACCTAAACATAGGGAACTATGGGAAATGAGACCATCTAGCTTGTCAGCCTCTCTAAGGCCATGCAGTGTCTAAAGAATGGTTGGGATGGGCCCGACTCAACTCGTCTCCAAGCTCTACTACAGGGGTCCATAGTGGGGGCGCAGGAGAGCATTTTTGAGAGGGAAAAGGAGAGGGATTGAAAACAACTCTGATGGACCTCATAACTTTGCCTGGTCTTGGGTATTAAGATGAGGCATTTTAGAAATTCCACACTGGAAAAGTTTTGGGAGTGTTTGGTAGTGATTTTGAAGTCTGTATGTAAACTTTCTTGAGGTAATAGATTCTTTCTCTTATGCCCCTGACATTTATGAAGGCAGTAGTTTTTTGGTTTGTAATCTGGCACCTGTACACAGAGAGCAAGGAGAGATGGAAGAAAGAGACAGACCACTATAGGTTGGTGAGTGGTAGTTTTAACAAGCAAAGGAAACTTACATAGGTGACTTGTCTAGGGTGACCACAAATTGACTAGATTTCTGTACCCACCCGCCAGAATCATAAAATTTTATATAGAGGAGGCCCTAACTGGGTCAGTCACATACATTGTCTAGATAATCTTCACAACACATTGCTCTCTCTAGGCTGTGTCCTTGAAAACAGCTTCCACTGTGGAAATAAGCAGAACCTGTATTCCAAGGTCATGGGAGGAGATAAGGAGACAACAATTGCCCAGGTCCAGTTCAAGGGTCAACCAGCAGTTCTGTGCTCTAGGTGACCTCCTCCAACATGACTTAGTTCAGTCCTTCCCAGAGGAGGAAAGGTGTTGAGACTCATGTGCAACTGAGTGACTTTTCTTCAGGCGAGTGTCCATTAGGCTTAGAAAATGTTCTCATGATTGGCTAAAAAGAGAAGGTTTAGGTGCTACCCAGGAATGTGGACACCTTGCCCTACCTGGTCAATTGCTATTTCCCTGATGAAGAGAACCCAAATGAGGGCTCTGACTTGCTCATTTGAGATGGATCATGGGAGCCCCTCTGTGTTTTGGAAGCAGCCAGCCGGTGGTGTCATCCTGCCATCTTCTTTTTAACATTCAATCCGGCAAACACCTTAAGCTTTAATAAACATCTCTTCTTTTAATAGTGTTGACTTCAAGCTAATAAGGCAACTAGCGAATCAAGTGAAGGTAAATTTCTCATTAACAATTTATTTAACTTTGTTGAAGAGAGCAATTCCAACTTCTGTTAATTGAGTTTGTAACAAAAAGATGGATCCATTTTACTACCACCCTCAGGACCTTAATCAAACTCCGGGAAAGGAAAAGAAACTCTCGTTAGCAGACTAACAGGTGAAATACAGGATGTAATGGAAGGGACTAGAACACTGTTAAATTCCAAAAACTTCAACAGGATTATAACGAAGAGGCACAGACTGGCATTTCACAGTGTTTTGAATTTTATTTTCCAGCGGAAGAGCCCTTTTGACTTGAAGCGAAAGCCGCTTGTAAGACTTTGAAGATGCTGGCTTTAGGATGCGGGGGATATGTTCTATTTCTCCCTCTTTGTTTAAATGTCTCTGTGGAATATGAAAGAGCATGCTGGGTGGACCTGTAAGGGGACTTACCCTTTTCAGCTGATCCAAAGCCTTTTCCTCTGGCTCCAGGAGGTGGCTGTAATTTGGGAGTTTCACAATGAAGGGCTGAGTGAGATGGTCTGACGTGACAGCCCGTGGGCAGAGGGACATGTGGCATGTCTGTGATCGGCCAGTGATTGAATTTGAAAGGATTTAATAATTCTTCTTAAAATTCTCAGCTTTTCCACTCAGACTTTCCTCTGGAAGCCTGTATAAATGCGTATTATTTCTTCTTAAGTGATTGTACAGGTCGTTTATTTTGGATTTATGAGAATCAACACATTTTTAAAAGGTATTAGTGAGCTGTACTGCTGGGTACTTGTTCTCTAAATCAATAACTTTATTCTCTATCAGCATCAGATAATAAAAAATATTTCAAATGTTCCTTTGTTTTTGCTTCTTATGTATTCATTCAGGCAACAGATCTTTTAAAACAACTTGTGTGTGCTAGGTTCTAGAAATACTCTTGTAAACGAGGCAGGCATGGTCTTGTTATCCCTACATTGTTGAAATTTTAAAAATATGTTCAGTAAAGTCTAGATTATTGTAAAATTATGGGGAATAAATTTGAATTTGACTTAGTCTTCATTTCCCATTCAACACTCCATCTATGAATCATGATCTACATGGGGAAGCACCAACAGAATATATGTTTTGACATGTGCTGGTGTGTGGTAACATTTAAAGGAGGAAGGTACGGTAAATCGGAAAAAAACAACCCTTCTTCCCCTTGTCACCATCCCCTAAGATACTTGTTCTATAGAATTTGAAATTGTCTGATTGTGTAAGTCCATACTTCCCAAAGAGGAAATGTTCCCAGAGCTGGCAGAAATCCTTACACTGCTCATTTCTGAGAGGCACATACATCTCAGCTCCTACACCTGCAGGTAAACTCTTCTATTTGTCTGTGTCCCATTCACAGGGCTGGGGTGAAAGGTGCTAGGACCCATGTGGAGTGGGTAGCGGGCGTATGATTAAGTGAATCATTTGAATCATGATGGAGAAGAGAATCCAAAGGCCCAGACAAGATAAGTGGAATTCTGAAGCAGGAGAAGTGAGAGAAACAACAGTAAAAAGGTTCATTACAGGGTCTGGATAAAGGTAATTCAAATGAGAGTTCAGAGCAGATGCCATGAGAAATGTTAGGCTTGGGGTATTATTTTTCTATATTTATTTGAAGCCATGGTTTTAAGTAGCATGGATAGGGATTTATCTGCTTAAAAGCTCTCATTGGGGTCATGTATAGAAAACCACTGGAAGAGGTCAGCTGAGCAGCAACTGGAAGTCCCCCTCAGACCACCTTGTTCATTTTACCCATGGCTTTGGGGGGAACCCGGATGGAGAAAGCTGTGGGAAAAGAGCCAAGGATGCCATCATTTTCTCAGGAGAAAGCAATAGTTAACCCAACACAGAGAAGAACTCAGTAGGGTATATGAAGCTTGAGACTTTATAAGTACTTTCCCACCCACATTATTTGTTCCCCACATTGGCCCCAGAGGCAGAAAGTAACTAGAGGGAAATGGTTCTTCTTACTTGGCAGATGGTGAAACTGAAACCAGTGAGAACAAGTGAGTTTAAGATCACACAACTATGTAGGGTCAGACTTAGGACTTGAGCCCAAATTTTATTCTAGCTGCAATTCTTTTGCCAGTACAATGTACATTGTACTTAAATGATATGTAAAAATAAGAAAGTGATGAGACAGAACATTGCAATGTGTTGACCTTTTAAGATATAAGTGTGAAATTGTAGTCAAGTCCTTGTGATTCTTCTGGAGCCTTCGATAACTTGCCCTGGCCATCTTTGTTCTCACTCTTCTAACCTTGATTGTACCTGGTAGAACTGTGTCTCTGGGCATTTGTCACACCTGCTCTCCCTAGCACAAAGACTAGCATTCTATCTGTGGCCACAGTATTCATGGTGATTAAATTGTGGAATACTAGGAAACAGTTTATTCAATAAGATCTCACTCATGCTTATTTGGTTACTGAATTCTCTTTCAGGAGTAAATCAGAGAGCTTTACCATTCTATGTGCTTGCTTTAGTTGGGAAATCTGAGGGAAAAAAGTCTAATTCACTCTTCACACTTTTACTGAAAACTTTTGACATTTCAAGCTTTTTGACAGGAAAAAAAAAAGACAAGAAACATTATGTGAAAGGCAACTTTGAGAAGACAAGATCCATGTGTGATTGTTTGAGTAAGAAGGGTTAAAAATGGCAACAACAACAAAAAAAAACTGCTCATTTTTTCTTGCTTATAAAAACAACTCAAACCATCTCCAAATGTAGCTTGATCCATTTTCAGACTCTATACATTATGCATCAAAATTTTGTACAAAAGGAATTTGAGAGGAGTGTTTGCATGAAACCACTTTAGTGGATTAAATTTGCAGTTCAGCATATTAGACTCAAAAAGTATAGAAGACATTTTAAAACCCTTGCCTCCTTCCTTGATGTGCAAAGTTTTTACTTAGATAAATAACTTGTTAAGAATGAGTGGATTCCAGCAGCTGTCTTTTTAAAAAAATAAGGATTTGGTATTCCTTCCACTTGTCTTAGCAGTGACTACGAAACATTGAAGAACAGAAAGTGTAGTTGAGAAGGTTGATCTAAGCAGTTTTGTGGATTGTGAGGCTTCTTTGAGCAAAACCACCCTATCAAAGGTGGAAATGCTAATGTAAAAATACATTTCCAATAAAAGGAGATCACATGGATAGCTTCGCAATAACTGCAAACCCCACCCAGCTTCAAACCAAAGTTGAGTTGCCACTATGGTTAAATGTCTGGATGGAGAGCTCAGAATCAATCATCCAGATGTCTTCACCTAGTAGATGCCAAACATCACTGAGACCACATCTGGATACTTGGAGGGCCAGTGGCATTTTTATTTCCTGTTGTTTAAGTAATGGATTGTTGGGATCTTGGAATACCAGAATTTTTTCTCTTACCTCAGAGACTTTGCATCACTGGAGGAACATATTTTATGGCAACCAGGCAAGGGTCTGGAGCACCCCAAAGGCAATCCATTTGGGGGCTGATAATAAAGTCCTAAATTGATAGGTGATGTCTGACCCTGGGTATCATTACTGTTATAAACCATGAGCTTACCAAACAATTGAAAGAGCATCTGAAAAATTTTATGTAACTTTTATGTTTTGAAGTGTTGAAAAGTTCCCAGTGGCATGGCTGGTTGCCTGGGATACAGGGTTGTGTTGATAGCTCCGGTCCTATTCCTGGCAACTAAAGATTTGGACAGTGACCAATGAGAGGGCAGCATTCTCTTCTGAACTTTCCATTAAGCTGGTGATTCATTTTGAGACCCACATTTTATGAATGCTGTGAATTCAATGCAATGTAGCTGTTGAGGTGTCTAGATTCAAATTGGATTCCATTAACTTTATGAGGTGATTAAATGTCTGAATCATAAGAACTCAGGGTTGAATTTATGTGCCTTCTGAAAGCACTTTCAAGACGAGCAGCTTTGATGCATGTAATTTGATGCGTGGAATTGAAAGAACAAATCTAAAGAGATATCAAGGATAGCTCAAATATACAAGTATCTGAGAACCAAAATTTGATAGTTAAGGTGGGTGGTCACTCTCAATGTATAGAGTAGCTGTTCTTCAGCATGCATATTTTTCCCTTCAATAGACTCAATTTTTGGCATTAGAAGGGACTTGGTGGTCTGCCATTACATGGTTTTCAAACTTTAAGTACCAAGGCATTAATTAGGGTGCTTGTTAAAAATACCAATTTCAGCCCTGGCCAGTGGCTCAGTGGAAAGAGCATCAGCCTGGTGTATGAATGTCCCAGGTTTGATTCCTGGTCAGGGCATACAGGAGAAGTGACCTTCTGCTTCTCCCCTTCCCTTTCTTTTCTCCCTTTTCCCCTTCTGTAGCCAGTGGCTCTATTGGTTCAAACATAGGCACTGAGGATGTCTCTGTTGGAATGCATCACCCTCAGGTGCTAAAAATAGCTTGGTGCTCAAGCATCGGCCCATGATGGGGTTGCCAGGTGGATTTTAGTCAGCAGGATGCATGCAGAAGTCTGTCTCACTATCTTCCCTCCTTATGTCTTCCTCAAGGATCATTTATCATCTACTTAGTACATGCTTATCGAGATAGATACTTTTGGCATAGAAAGCTACATGTGCTATGTTAGAAAAGTTGAGAACATGGGGTGGCAGAGAGGGTGATTAAGTGGCATTTTGAAATTTACCAAAATTAAGCTCTCATATCTCATTAAAAAATTTAAAGTACCCCTTAACACAAGGGGTTAAGTGAAGGCTGCACACTGTTTCTCATATTTGAGCCAATTTTGGTCAGTTCCTGACATAGGGACGTACAAAAATACTTTCATTTCTGTGTTTTTCTTTATGGATTTCTTTGTTTCTCAATATACCGAACACACAGAATTTGGAAATTCCACAACTTACTAAACGTTTCCATTATTGTTGACAATTTGTATTTATTCTTTAATTTGTGAGTTATTTATTTAGATCCACTGTATTTTTTTCTACTGAGTTGTTAGCATTTTTATTTATTTTAAAGTGTTATTTATATGTTAATGATCAACTCCATCTGTCATACATCTTGCAGAAAGTATTTTTATCATATTTTTTTATTCTTTTATTTTTACATCCAGTGAATACTTTTTCTTATAGGGAGCAGCTAAAATTTTTCTGTAATTAAAATTATTCTTTCTCTGCCTGTTTTCTGTGATGCTGTTCCATTACTTTTACTTGTTAAATCTTCTCCATTACAATACCAGAAAAAAAAATCTCTTACAATTTCCTGTAGCTATTTTGTAGTTTAAATATCTACATTTAATGCTTTACCTTGTTGACATATTCTGTAAAATGCAATGTATAAAATACAAAACAGATATGTAATATCTAAAGTTTACTTTAAAAAATTAATTGTCCCAGCATCATTTCTTATGGATTTCTTTACTTTCTTTTGGTTCAATTGCTAAACCATTTATTGTATACTTTGGTACTGTGCTAAATATTTTTAATGAGTTTTCAATGTTAATAAATATACATATCATTTGATCCTTATAATAACATTTAGTATAGTTATGTTTATCCTCATCTAGTGTAGTTATGGTTAATCTCAGTTCACAGGTGAATAAACTGAGGCCTAGTTAGTTTAAATTGATATCTTAGATATCTACATGGGGCAGATCTGAGAGGGATTTCAAGACTGAGTGACTCCAGAGTTCAAGGAGATTTCACTATGAAACAAATTCTTAGTACTAAGGCCTTTTTTGGGTTATTTATTGTTTTACTAATTTGGCTGCTATTTTTGCAACTAATATCATACTTTTAAATACTTGAGCTTTTTAAAGGTTTTTCAATCAGAAAGCCCTTATCCTTTATTATTTTTTCAGTATTTATGTTGACCTTAGACTAAAATTAGCAAATAAAAATCCTGCAATTTTCAATGGAATTACACTTACCATAACATCTTTACTACATTTAAATATTGCTTCTAGCAAAATGCCCTTTTGGAAAGTTTTATAGTTTTCTTCAAACAGGTCCTTTACAATTCTATTTTTATCTTAAGTATTTTGTATGTTTGTTACTATGGTAAAATATTTTTAATATTTTATTTTTTTATGTTTTAAATTTATTGATTGGTTTTAGAGAGACAAAGCGAGGAAGGGAGAGAGGGAGAGAAGCATTCATTTGTTGTTCCACTTAGTTATGCACTCACTGCTCACTTCCTATATGCTCCCTGACTGGGTATTGAGCCCACAACCTTGGTGTTTGGGGATGATGAGCTAAACAATCCATTATATTTCTAACTATTTTAATTTATTAAAAAATTATTTTTTATGTTTATTTTATCGGACTCATTATTGATTTTTTTTTATAACCTGAATTTTTTTATTCATTTTTTTAGAGAGGAGAGAGACAGAGAGGGAGAGAGAGGAGAGAGAGACAGAGAGAGAGAGAGAAGGGGGAGGAGCTGGAAGCATCAACTCCCATATGTGCCTTGACCAGGCAAGCCCAGGGTTTTGAACCAGCAACCTCAGCATTTCCAGGTTGATGCTTTATCCACTGCACCACCACAGGTCAGGCTCATTATTAATTTTTTAAGAATAGTTTTTCTCATGGGTTTTCAGTGTACATAACCTTACAATCTATAAATAACAATGACTTTAGTTGATAACTGTACTTTAAATTTCTACATATTGTTTTATTGCAGTGGTAAGAAAAGTTAAATACTAGTGGTGAAAACAGCCAACCAGCCACTGTGACTGTTTGCCTTCTTCTCTGTCTTCTACAAAAAATATTCATGAGCCTGACCTGTGGTGGCGCAGTGGATAAAGCGTTGACCTGGAAATGCTGAGGTCGTCGGTTCGAAACCCTGGGCTTGCCTGGTCAAGGCACATATGGGAGTTGATGCTTCCAGCTCCTCTCCCCATCTTTCTCTATCCCTCTCTCTCTCCTCCTTAAACAAATGGATAAAAAAAAATATATTCATGAAGTATCTAGTCTGTCCCAGGCACTGTGCTAGACCTTAGAGATAGAGCATGGACAAGACAGACACAGTCCCTGCCCTTCTACAGCTACAGCCTGGGCTGCAAAACAGACATTAAATAGACATTTGTACAATTATTTTATTAATCATAACCCATTCTTGACTTTAATAGTAATGCATCTGGTGCTTCAATTTTAAGCCAATTTGAGATATTTTTACATACTGAATTCCTTTAAGACTAGTTTCTAGGTTTTATTTTTTTTTAATTCAGAAATGACCTTTGAGTTTAGAAAAAGGCATCTCAACTTTGTCTCCTATTGTCAGTTCATCCAATTTATAAACAATAACCTGAGGCTCAGTGGGGGAAAGCAACCTACCCACATTGCACATTTGTTGAGACAGAACCCTCTGTCTCAGAGGTTGTCTCAGCTCTACAAGTTGTTTTGGAACTATAAAGGTGATGTTTCTATTTGTCCAATGCTATGGGCTTGCCAGTCAATCTAATATAGATTGGAAGCTTCTTCAGCACAGGAGCAGTTTCTGGGAAACTCTCTGTGCCTCTCTAGGTTCAGACAGTACCTGCCTTACCTAGTGGCTTCTGCTGTAAAAGCACTCTACCTGCCCCAGAGAAGGCTGGGAAAACATCCAGGCTTCCAGTGAGTTGGTCCAGAAGCTGGCTAAAGGGCAATGACATCAAAAGGTACGATGTAGCATAAACCTACCAGAAGCAGTGTTTACTTCTTATTAAAAAGAAAAGTTAATATAGAATGTATGAAAATACAGCAAAATATTAAATCACCTATAATTTCACCATCAAGAGATTACCTTTATTTTGTTCGAATACCTTTCCTTTCCCTGTCAATTTTCCCCCACAAAACACATATATTGAATGATATTTTTTCCTCAAATTTTGTTTACTATTATATAACAAACAATTTTCCAACACTAATTGCTTCATCTTTTTGTTTGTTTCCTCAATTTAACCCTGGCCCATGAATTTTGCTTTATAGTGTTCTGCTGATTCATCTGTCTGTTGATTTTGAAACAGTTCTAACAAATAAAGGAGCCTGTGAGGACACCTTGAATAAAGACGCTTAACTGAATCTGAAATGGCCACACTTGGTTGAATGAATGATGACCATGTCATCAAAATTTCAGCAGAAAGGAAATGGTAATAATAATTCAATATGAGTCTATTACCTAAAGAGCAGAATTGCTTTGGTTTAAAAAATTTCTAGCTATTTTTCATAGACATGTTGGAATGTGGTAGTTTCTTCTATAGCAAACCTCAGCTGTATTAATACAAAAAAAAATCCACACAGAGATTATAATCAGCACCAGTAGCATAATATTTGAAAAAGAAGATCTATCTATCTATCTAAAATGAAACTGAACCATGCCGATAAGGCTAGGACATTTCAGGGTATAAAATGTGATGCAGGAACAATCACTTTGTGGACTAGAAACGGCAGTTGCCTACCCATAACCATTCTACCTTTTTCCCTCTCTCTCTGACAGATCCCAACTATGTTCAGCTATGCGCTATGTTTTTCAGAGTCACTCACCAGCTCCAGCTGGTGAGTCCTGACTCCTAAGTCAATCCTTATAATTCTACTCCCCTGTCCAGAGTCTGGTTTAGTATTGGCCAAATGATACACTTCTACAGGAGGATTCTCTTGGTAGCCTCTGGGAAATGTTTTTCTTGTTCTCAAAAACAAATATAAGAAAAGAAAATTTTTTTCTTGGAGCTTTTGGTCCTTTATTGGGAAACTAGCTGCCACCTTGGGAGTATGAAGAGAGAACGCTGAGGACAAAAGCCAAACAGCCAAAGAGGGTCACACCTATTGAAATAGTCTGGGCTGTTTATGATGTCACTGAGGTGTCCTGCTTCTGAACTTTCTTTTATTTCTTAAATAATATAAAGCATGTTTATTATTGTGTGGGACATTTTGAGCTTAGAGTTTTACTTGTTTATAGCCAAAAGCATTCTGATTCAGGTGATCAATGATAAGTGAATTAGTGACTGAGCACATTTGAAGGAGGGAAAAACCAAGTTCTGTTTCTATTTCCAACTCTATGAGCAGATGATGCCTTTTATTTTAACCTATGGAACTATCTACTATCCAAATTAGAATAATACTATGTTAATACTACTAATAATATATTAGTCTTTAAAACTGGATGTAGTTAATATCAGTAGTAGCTACTATATCGATATTTGCTCTAGTAAGGGCCTTAACCAGGATCCTGGATTGGAATTTAGTAAATAATTTTTAGTGAATTATGGATTATTTCAGTTGAGAAAATAGCATTGGCCTAAGGGAAAAACTATTAGCAAATTAATAATTTAAAACCTTGTTTATACTTTTCTTATTATATTAGAGTAATCCCAAGCCAACCATAGACATTAAAAAAATTACTAGCCTCACAAAAGTAGAAAGTATTTAAGGTGTGCCCTCTCGTGGGAAATTCCTGAGTGTACAATTCATCATACTTATATGGCTCAGTCAATTATTGCATAGAATGTCAGTTTAGGAGGGACTGTAGGCTTATATAAACTAAGAAGTAATTACCTTATGCAATAAAACTATAAGTAGGTCCCTAGTAAATGAATTTGCTAGTTGTTTCCAAGTTTATAGACATTGACCCATAAGAGACATATTACATATACATAAACACAGACAGACATATTCATTGCATTAATTAAGGCAGGCTAAATTGCTGTAACAGATAGACCCAAGAATGAAGTCACTCTAAGAAATGGAAGTTTATTTCTCCCTCATAAGACAGTCTGGAAGAGTCACCCAGGTTGGTACATGTCTCCTGTCATGTGGTTTATACAGGAACCCAGGCAGTCAGTTGTTCTGTAATCTTCAAATTTCCAGTCTCCTGACTGCCATCCAGCCAGCAGAAAGGAGAAAGAAAGAGCATGAGAGAAGCGCTGTATGGTCTTAAGAAACACCCTTCAAGTAGTACATTTTGTTTCTGCTCACATTTACTGGCTGAAACTTGGTCATGTGGTCATGCTTGATTGCAAAGAGATCTGGAAAATGGAATCCATGCATATGTTCAAGAACAGTGGGAGCCTGGATTTTGATGGATAGCTTCTGACATGTATGTGGTGTAACAGAAAGAGTACCAGGCTGGAAATATCCTAACTGGGGTGAACCCACCCATCCTCTCTCCTGGTCTCTTCTCCATTCTCCCCACTGCAATGAGAGTCATCTCTGCATAGTTAATGTGCCTGTCATTCACCAGTCACCCCCATGTCTTTGCTTAAAACCTTTCAGTAACTTTTCATTGTTTTTAGGACGAAGACAAGACTCTTCATATTGACACACAAGACTACATAATCTAATATTCACTTAAACCTGTTCATTTTCAATTTTGAAAATGGCTCCTTTCCACTTTCAAGGCTTCACCCTCCTGGTCCCCTTTTCACATTCTCTAATTTCCATCTTCTCTTTCCACAGGGATTTTGTACTTGCTATTCCTAAGCCTGAAAACTCTTTTCTCCCCTTTTTGTCTAGTTGGTGCCTATTTATCCTTTAAGTATTACCTTTCCTTTCAGAACCTTCTTTGATTTGGTCAGATTCAGCTAAATAAGCTCTCATTACAGAATATAACTTTTCTTCATAGAATTAATTATACTTATTCTTTTGTACTTTGTAATTGATGAAACTCTACTTCTTCTACTACACTCATATGAGGTTAGTGATTATGTCTATTTTTTTTTTTGTATTTTTCTGAAGCTGGAAATGGGGAGAGACAGTCAGACAGACTCCTGCATGTGCCCGACCGGGATCCACCAGGCACGCCCACCAGGGTCATTGCTCTGCCACGACCAGAGCCACTCCAGCGCCTGGGGCAGAGGCCAAGGAGCCATCCCCAGCTCCCGGGACATCTTTGCTCCAATGGAGCGTTGGCTGCAGGAGGGGAAGAGAGAGACAGAGAGGAAGGAGGGGGGGGGTGGAGAAGCAAATGGGCGCTTCTCCTATGTGCCCTGGCCGGGAATTGAACCCGGGTTCCCCGCACACCAGGCCGACGCTCTACCGCTGAGCCAACCGGCCAGGGCCAGATTATGTCTATTTTTGCTTATGAATGTTTAGCATAGCATCTGACACATAGAAGATATTCAGTGAACCTTTGTTGAATACAGTCATGTTTGAATAAATGAATAAAGGAAGGCAGGAAGAAAGAAAAAAAGAAGGAATAAAGGGAGAGAGGCAAAAAAGAAAAGAAGGAAGAAAGAAATGGAGGAAGGGAGGGAGATCTGGATTTTATTTCCTGCTACAAATTAGTCATGTAATCACAGAGTCCTCATTTTTCTGGACCTCAGTTTGTTCACTGTGAAAGGATGTAATAAAATGATATATCAGATTTTCAGCCCATTCTTCTATGGTCTATTTTAAAATTAAATCCTTTGGGCCCTGGCCGGTTGGCTCAGCGGTAGAGCGTCGGCCTAGCGTGCGGAGGACCCGGGTTCGATTCCCGGCCAGGGCACATAGGAGAAGCGCCCATTTGCTTCTCCACCCCTCCGCCGCGCTTTCCTCTCTGTCTCTCTCTTCCCCTCCCGCAGCCGAGGCTCCATTGGAGCAAAGATGGCCCGGGCGCTGGGCATGGCTCTGTGGCCTCTGCCTCAGGCGCTAGAGTGGCTCTGGTCGCAATATGGCGACGCCCAGGATGGGCAGAGCATCGCCCCCTGGTGGGCAGAGCGTCGCCCCTGGTGGGCGTGCCGGGTGGATCCCGGTCGGGCGCATGCGGGAGTCTGTCTGACTGTCTCTCCCTGTTTCCAGCTTCAGAAAAATGAAAAAAAAAAAAAAAAAAAAAAAAAAAAAAAAAAAAAAAAATTAAATCCTTTGGGTTCAATCACTTAATTACATTTCCTAAGCAGATATAACAAGTTGTGGATCAGGCAAGGTAGAGTAAAAACACTTTTTATTCTTTAATTTTGAATTTTTTGACTATTACAGGCTCAGTGCAAACTTTAACGTTATCCTAATCTATAGGTCCATAACAACAAATAAAGAGATTGGATAAGGTTTATGAAAAATAATAGCATCAATTACTATACAGAAAAAAGTAGAAAATCTGATTTTTTATGTGTCGTTTTTTTTTTTTTTTTTTAAATTTTATTTAGCAAATTAACTTTAACAGGGTGACATTGACCAATAAGAGTACAGAGGTTTCAGGTAAACATTTCTATGGCATTTGAACTGTTGATTATGTTGTATACCCATCACCTAAAGTCAAATCATTTTCCATCACCTTATATTTGTCCCTCTTTACACCCTTCCCTCCATTCCCTTTCCTCTCTCCCTCCCCCATGTCTCCCTCCCCCTGGCAACCACTTCACTTTTATCTGTGTCCATGAGTCTCAGTTTTATATCCCACTTATCTGTGAAATCATACAGTTCTTAGCTTTTTTTGATTTACTTATTTCACTCAGTGTAATGTTCTCAAGTTCCATCCATGTTGTCGTAAATGGCATTATGTCATCATTTCTTATGGCTGAGTAGTATTTCATTGTATATATGTATCACATCTTTATCTAATCCTCTATCATTTATAAGGGTTTGTCATTCGATAAATGGTGAACTCTGATAGGCATCTTTTCCTCTAACTTTGGTTTGTATTCATCAAGATTTTTAAAAATTTGCCTGACCTGTGGTGGCACAGTGGATAAAGCGTCGACCTGGAAATGCTGAGGTCACCGTTCGAAACCCTGGGCTTGCCTGGTCAAGGCACATATGGGAGTTGATGCTTCCAGCTCCTCCCCTCTTCTCTCTCTCTGTCTCTCCTCTCTCTCTCTCTCTCTCTCTGTCTGTCTCTCCCTCTCCTCTCTAAAAATGAATAAATAAAAAAAAAATTTAAAAAAAAGATTCTTTAAAATTCATAATTTTTTTAGAACAGTTTATATTTACAGAAAGATTGAGCAGATAGTACATAATTCCCATATACTGACCCCTTTCTCCCACTACAGTTTTTCCTATTATTAACTACTGTTATTATTAATCTTACTTTAATATAGTACATTTGGTATAAATAATGAACAAGTTTTAATACATTTTATTAATTAACCTTCATAATTTATGCATATTTCTTTAGTTTTTTTTTTTTTTAATTTCTGTTCCAGAATTACATCCAGAATTTGCTATTACATTAGTTGTCCCTGTAAGCTTCTTTTGGCTACAACATTTTCTCATACTTTACTTGTTTTTGATGATCTTGACAGTTTTGAGGAATACTACCTGGTATATTGTAAGATGCTACTCTTTTGGAATTTGCCAGATGTGTTTTCTTATGATTAGACTAGGATTATGGTTTTTGGTAGGAAGATCACCAAGGTGAAGTACTATTTTCATTATCTCATATCAAATGTACATGCCACCAACATGACTTATGAATATTAATGTTGATCCTGATCATCTGACAGAAGTATTGTTGATCAGGTTTCTTAACTGTAAAGGCATTCTTTCTGCTCACCTTTCCATACTGTATTTTTTTTTTTTTAGAGAGAAGTCATTATGCATCACTCATAAATAATCAGTAGATTTATACTTATTTGGAATCCTTCTGAGAAGGAGATTTGGACCAAGATTTTTTTTTAAAGTAGATGCGTTTGTTTTAAAGTAGATGGGATTTTTTTTTTAATTTTTTTATTTTTTACAGAGATAGAGAGTGAGTCAGAGAGAGGGATAGACAGGGACAGACAGACAGGATCGGAGAGAGATGAGAAGCATCAATCATTAGTTTTTCATTGCGTGTTGCAACACCTTAGTTGTTCATTGATTGCTTTCTCATATGTGCCTTGACCGCGGGCCTTCAGCAGACCGAGTGACCCCTTGCTGGAGCCAGCAAGGGGTCACTTGGGTTCAAGCTGGTGGGCTTTTTGCTCAAGCCAGATGAGCCCGCGTTCAAGCTGGAGACCTCAGGGTCTCGAACCTGGGTCCTATGCATTCCAGTCTGACACTCTATCCACTGTGCCACCACCTGGTCAGGCAAAGTAGATGGGATTTTGAGTTATACTGATAAGCATTATGTTGCTATAATTCTGCATTTTTAAAAGGCAATGTGACCATGACCATGCCACTGTGATGGAATAGCAAAAGCACTAGATGAGGAATGTGAGGGTCTGAGGTTAAAAACTAGCCTGGTTACTTCCCAGGAGTCAGGCCCTGGGTACACCTTCCACCAGAAACCTACTTAGCATGATCAAAAATTCTACTTGGCAGTGTCACTTCACTTGTTATTTTCACCTAAAATAAATGTCCTGTGGTGTGGCTCATGGCTTCTCCTTCCATTCTGGTCTGCTCAAAAGTCATCCTTTACAAGAAGGGTTCTTGGAGCACCTCAGGTAAACTAGCTCTCCCATGTCTCAGAACCTTTTATCCCATTGGCTTTGCATCAATCATTTGCTTTATTGATTGTTATCAAAGATCATTTTATTTATTCATTTGCTTATTATCTGACTCTATATTGTAAACTTTATCGATTCCATGAGTTTCATGATGTCAAAGACTTATCTGTCTTATTTCATCTCAGTGCCTAGAAAGTATGCAGTTTAAAAAGAAAAAACAGCTCTGATAAAAAGTTAATGTCCAAAATACATAAAAAACTCACAAAGCTCAGCAACAAACAGCAAACAATCCCATTAAAAAATGGGGAGACGATCTACATATACTTCTCTCAAGAAGACATAGAAATAGCCCACAGATATATGAAAAGATGGTCATCATCGCTAGCTATTTCAGAAATGCAAATCAAAACTACAATGAGATACCACCTCACACCAGTTAAATTGGCCGTTATCAATAAGACTGGTAATAACAAGTGTTGGAGAGTCTGTGGAGAAATAGGAAGCTTCATTCACTACTGGTGGGAATGTAAACTGGTACAGCCATTATGGAAGAAAGTGTGGTGGTTTCTCAAAAAATTAAGACTAAAACTACCATATGACCCAGCAATCCCTCTACTGGGTATCTACCCTAAAACTTGAAAACATTGGCTTGCAAAGACACATGTACTTCCATGGTCATTGTAGTATTATTCACAGTAGCCAAGACACAGAAATCACCAAAGTGTCTCTTGATAGAGGATTGGATAAAGAAGATGTGGTACATATATACAATGAAATACTTTTTAACCAATTAGAAATGATGACATATTGCCATTTACAACAACATGAATGGACTTTGAGAACATTATACTAAGGGAAATTAGTAAATCAGAAAAAGCTAAGAACCCTATGATTTCAAACATAGGTGGGATATAAAACTGAAAATAATGGACATAGATAAAAATGAAGTAGTTGTCAGAGGGAGGGGGTTGGGGGGTGCGTGTTGAGGGGAGGGGAGTAAAGAGGGATAAATATACAATGATGAAAAATGATTTCATTTTGGATTATGGGCACACAACACAATGAACAGTTCAAATGCTATAGAAAGTTTATCTGAAACCTATGTACTCTTTTTTTTTTTTGTATTTTTCTGAAGCTGGAAACGGGGAGAGACAGTCAGACAGACTCCCGCATGCGCCCGACCGGGATCCACCCAGCATGCCCACCAGGGGGCGACACTCTGCCCACCAGGGGGCTATGCTCTGCCCCTCCGGGGCGTCGCTCTGCCACGACCAGAGCCACTCTAGTACCTGGGGCAGAGGCCAAGGAGCCATCCCCAGTGCCCGGGCCATCTTTGCTCCAATGGAGCCTTGGCTGTGGGAGGGGAAGAGAGAGACAGAGAGGAAGGAGGGGGGTGGTGGAGAAGCAAATGGGCGCTTCTCCTATGTGCCCTGGCCGGGAATCGAACCCGGGTCCCCCGCACGCCAGGCCGACGCTCTACCGCTGAGCCAACCGGCCAGGGCCAACCTATGTACTCTTATTGATCAATGTCACCCCATAAAATTTAATTTCAAAATAAAAAAATTTTAAAAGAAAGAGAAGTTGATAAAAAAATAAAAAGAAGAAACAAACACCAAAATGGCGGACATCTGCACTGAACATGATCTGGAGCAAAAAAATAAAATAACACAAAACTCTTTGGCAGCTCTGACAAAAAATGTTAAGCCAATGTCCACTGCTGATAATTCCATGAAAAGGGGTGGAAAAGGGGTGCTTTTTTAATGAAAAGCAAGAAAGATTTTTAGTATTCTCTTGCTGTTTTGGAATTTGATTTCCAACAGGATGATATTATGGGGATCTAGATTATTTTTGGTTAAGAAACATAAAATAATAGGTATTTGGCTACCACAAAAGGGTCCTGACTTCCCTTATTTAGCAAATTAATGTTCGGGGGAAAAAAAGACTTTGATGTCCAGAAGAGGAACATCTTCTTGAGACTCTGAAATTTGAGATGTCAGAAGTATTTCTCCTCTATAATTGTTGGGAAAAGGAGCGTGTTATTCTCTAGGGGAACTGAAGCATAATGAAATGCAATCTAAGAACATGCAAACTTATTATCTACCAGGATGGTTGAATGGCTCTAATCAAATGGAGGGTAGAAATAGGGGCTTTATATTTGGATTTTGGAAAAATGACTCCATGCTATATTTAGGTGCAATAGTGCCTGTAAATAAATACCTGTAATAGTGGCAGGCTGTGGCTTGTTCATAACATAATAAATATATCTCTTTGAAATTTATCATGGGGGTGAAAAAAACCTCCCCAAATTATTCCTGCAAATGAAGGAAAGATATCTTACTGTGGATGATAAGAAAAAGGTTGCTGCTTATCTAAGTGATAGGTTAGTATTGTTTTTAAATTGGCTCTTCAGAGGTCTGTCTTTGTGCAAGCAACTGCTTAGAATAGTAGACACTGACTTTAAAAAAGTCAAAATTTTTCTTTATTTCTTCTACTCTTGGAAATTGTTAAGAAGTAGACCGATAGCATCATTAACAGTAGAAATCCTTTCATTAGAATATTTTTTTTCCTACATCTCTACGGATGGAAGTCCTAGCACTAGAGGGATGGCCTTTTTAAAAATACTAATCTGATGGCACTTGCTTCTTAGAATTTATCAAGTTCCCATTGCTTTTAGGTTAAAAATAGAAATCTGTGAGCCCTGGCTGGTTGGCTCAGTGGTAGAGCGTCGGCCTGGCGTGCGGAAGTCCCGGGTTCGATTCCCGGCCAGGGCACACAGGAGAAGCGCCCATCTGCTTCTCCACCCCTCTCCCTCTCCTTCCTCTCTATCTCTCTCTTCCCCTCCTGCAACCAAGGCTCCATTGGAGCAGAGATACCCCGGGCAGCAGGGATGGCTCCATGGCCTCTGCCTCAGGCGCTAAAATGGCTCTGGTTGCAACAGAGCGACGCCCCAAGATGGGCAGAGCATCGCCCCCTGGTGGGCAGAGCGTCACCCCCTGGTGGGCATGCCAGGTGGAACCCGGTTGGGCGCATGCAGGAGTCTGTCTGACTGCCTCCCCGTTTCCAGCTTCAGAAAAATACAAAAAAAAAAAAAAAAAAAAAATAGAAATCTGTGTGTTGTTACAGAACCCTGCAAGACTTTGACTGTGGGAAATTAATTTTTCAGCCTCAATTTATGTCCCAGGGACTTTGCACATGCTTTTCTCTCTGCCTGAAATCTGTCTTCCTTCACCTTCTTCTAGCTAGTTGAATTCTATATATCCCTCAGATCTAGGCCCAAATGTCAAAACCAGTGGGTCATTTCTGTGACCTTCTCAACTAGATCAGGCACGTTGGTCCAATACTCATAATTCCTGAAGCTTGTATTTTTACATTTAGTATTAACTGTCACTCCCACTAGATTATTAGGCAGATATTATGTCTATTTGGCTCACTATTAAACGCCACAGCACATAGTAGGTACTCAATGCTATATAGTATAAAAATGAGTGAATGAATGAATGAATGGAGCTGGGTGATGCCCTCCATCCTTGCACAAATTTTCTAAATGCTTAATATGCAAACAATATAAACAAGTTTGTTCCCTTATTATAACTAATAATAAAAAGGTCAGTTTTCACTGTGTTTCATATTGACTATGAGATAGCTAAATGAAGATAAAGTTAAGTTTGTGAATTTTGTAATCGTACAGGTCTAAATGAAAAACCTGGTTCTACCATTTACTGTTTGTGTGATCCTGGGAAAATTACTTAAGATTTTCATGTTCCAGTTTCCTTATCTGTAAAATAGGTCAGACCTGTTTTTTTTTTTTAAAGATATTATAGACTTTATTCATATTTTACCAATTGTCCTAATAATATAGGCAATTTATAGATATATTTATTTCTTCAGCCCAGTTTCCAATTCTGGATTACACACTGCATTTAGTAGTCATGTCTCTTTAATCTTCTCTAGTCTGGAACAGTTCCTCAGCCTTTCTTTGACTTTCATCAGAGGGATATTTTTGAAAAGTACCAGGAAGATATTTTGTGGCATTTCCATCAATTTAAATTTGTCTTTTGCCTCCTTATAATTACAGTCAATTGTGTATATTTTTTGTTCTGGAATACTAAACACATTTTTTTTTTTTGTATTTTTCTGAAGCTGGAAACGGGGAGAGACAGTCAGACAGACCGGGATCCACCCGGCACGCCCACCAGGGGTGACGCTCTGCCCACCAGGGGGCGATGCTCTGCCCCTCCGGGGCATCGCTCTGCCGCGACCAGAGCCACTCTAGCGCCTGGGGCAGAGGCCAAGGAGCCATCCCCAGCGCCCAGGCTATCTTTGCTCCAATGGAGCCTTGGCTGCGGGAGGGGAAGAGAGAGACAGAGAGGAAGGAGGGGGGGGGGGTGGAGAAGCAAATGGGGGGCTTCTCCTATGGGCCCTGGCCGGAAATCGAACCCAGGTCCCCCGCACGCCAGGCCGACGCTCTACTGCTGAGCCAACCGGCCAGAGCCTAAACACATTTTTTTATTGTTAATTTACTGAATTTATATGGGTGACATTGGTTCACAAAACCATACAGGTTTCAAGTGTACAACTCAATATAACATCATCTGCACACCACATCATGTGCCCATCGCCCCAGGAAAAGTCTCTGTCCATCCCTATTTCCCCCCCCCCCCCCTTTGCTCACCTCCGCTTACCTTCCACCCCGTTTCCCTCTGGCTATCATCACACTGTTGTCTGTGTCTATGTGTTATAAACATGTTTTTTTCTTAATCTCTTTACCTTTCTTCATCCAGTCCTCCAACCTTCCTCCTTTCTGATAGCTGTCATCTGTCCTGTGTGTCCCCGCCTCTGTTTCTATTTTGTTCATCAGTTTATTTTGTTCATTAAATTCCACGTATAAGTGAGATCATGTGTTATCTGTCTTTCTCTGAAAGGCTTATATCACTTAGCATAATACTCTTCAGGTTTATTCATGTTGTTGCAATAGGAAAGAGTTCTTTTTTATAGCTGAGTAGTATTCCATTGTGTAAATGTACCACAGTTTTTTTATTCATTCATGTACTTATGGGTACTTGGGCTGTTTCCAGATCTTGGTAGTATAAGTAATGTTGCAATCTTACACAATATACAAGAATAAACTCAAAACGAATAAAAGACTTAAATGTAAGTCATGAAATCATGAACACCTGAACAGTGGTTGGCAAACTCATTAGTCAACAGAGCCAAATATCAACAGTACGATTAAAATTTCTTTTGAGAGCCAAATTTTTTAAACTTAAACTATATAGTTAGGTACACTCCTTATCGAGGTAGCACTCACAGGTGGTATTTTGTGGAAGAGCCACACTCAAGGGGCCAAAGAGCCATATGTGGCTCACAAGCCACTGTTTGCCAACCAGGGCAGAAGAAAACATAGGCAGTAAAATCTCAAATCTCTTGTGCGATATTTTTGCCTATGTATCTCCTCATGCAAGGGAAACAAAGGAAAAACAAACAAACAAATGGAACTACATCAAACTAAAAAGCTTTTGTACAGAAAAAAAAAACCATCAACAAAAGAAAACAGAACCCACTGAATGGGTAAATATATTTGCTAATGATACAAGGGATAAAGAATTAATTTCCAAAGTATATAAAGAACTTATAAAACTCAACACCAGGAAGACAAGAGCTCAACTAAAAAATGGGCAAAGGACTTGAATAGCCCTGGCTGGTTAGCTTAGTTGGTTAGAGTGCCATCTTGATAAGCCAAGGTTGCAAATTAGATCCTTGGTCAGGACACACAAAAATCAACCAATGAATGCATAAGTAAGTGGAACAAAAAATTGATGCTTCTTTCTCTCTCTCTTGTACTTTCTCACTAAAATCAATTCATAAAATTTGTTTTTTAAAAGAGAACCTCAATCAACACTTCTCCAATGAGGACATAGAGATGGACAATAGACACATGAAAAAGTGCTCAATGCCATTAATCATCAGAGAGGTGCACATTAAAACCACAATGAGATTTCACCTCACACCTGTCAGAATGTCTACTGTCAATAAATGCACAAACAACAAGTGCTGGTGAGGATGTGCACTGTTGGTGGGAATGCAGATTGGTGCAGCCACCATTGAAAGCAGTATGAAGTTTCCTCAAAAAATTAAAAAATGGAACTGCCTTTTGTCCTAGCAATCCCATTTCTGGAACTACATCTGAAGAAACCGGAAACACTAATTCAAAAGACCTTGGTGTAAGGCCCTGATCCATCAACTACTAATTGTGTAACTTGGTTCAAGTTAATACCTCTTAAGCTTTAGGCTCCATAATTTAAATAAAATGAGGCTACTAATATATTTCTATCTCTTAGAGTTACTAGGAAAATTAATACATATATGTAATTTAAGTATATATATATATATAAATTTACATATATATAAATTTTGCCCACAAACATGAAAGTTTCTCAGTCCATATAGAGTAAAATAATAAAAGCAAATTAAAATAATAGTAACATTATTTTTAATCTATCAGAATATCAATGATAAAAAAAGGAGTAATGCATGTTATTGGTAACAATGTATAGAAAGAGATTTTTTTCACACATTGTTGGTGAAATATCTTTGGAAGGTACTTTGACAGTATCTATCAAAATTGGAAATGCAAATAAAATTTGACCTAGAAATTTATTCCTCTAGGAATTCATCGTATAGTTATAGTCATGTTCTCAAAGATGGCAATGCAGCATTGGCATAGGGAAGTACTTGAAACAATAAAATTTTCATCAATAGGATTAGTTTAAAAAGTTATGGAATTGCTAAAATGAAATACTATATAGTCATTAATGTTTTGATGGAGAATTATGGCTAAGATACATTATTCGATGAAAATGAAGAAGACAGTGTAAAGAACAATGCAAATTGTGTTAAAAAAAGGCCACAGTATACAAGCATCCAACTATTTAAACGGGTGAAAAATACTCTTCTAGAAACTTATTGGAAACTGTAATTGCCTTGTAGGGAGAGAAATGAGGGTACCTAGCTAGGGTGAAAGTTATTTTTGATTGTCTACGCTTTTTTAAGTAACAGTGTTCAAGTTATCAATTTGAAATTAATTTAAAAGAGCAGAGATTATGAATTAAAATTTGGAGATACTGCTCCTATGATTGTTTCTTCCCTTTTTATTATTTGATGTAAAAGGCTCCCACAGCGAGCCCTGGGCAGCTTCAACATGAAAGGTGTAGGCCAGCAGCATGACCACGTGGCTACTGTGGGAGGACACAGAGGTGCAGTGGAGAGACAGAGAAGGCTGGGAATTCTGGCAAAAAGACTGATCAAACTGGGCAGAGGGTATTAGAGATGAACAGTGGCTTTGTGGGTATCCTGAGAGGTAAATAGAAAACAAAACCTTACGACAAACATCTTTTTAATATGTATTTATTGAATCCTTATAACAACTTCTAAAATAAGTATTATGTCTATTTAATAGATGAGCAAATAGAGGTTGAGCAGCCTGTCCAAAGTCACACACTCTCCTTGCTGAAGCTAGTATCACACTCTGGGCATGCTTTCGGCATGCTCACGTGCTTCAGGCAGGCTTATAGTATATTGTCTCTGTGTAGTGTTTAGGGATCTCAAAGTATATTTCATTCCGTTTTGGATTCTTGGTCACGAATCCTTTGCTCAAAAGCACTCTTTATTAGGAATGCAGGTCTACTATATGCCAATGACTGCATTTGAGGCTGCGCTCAGTGTTGTCTAGAAGCTCCTTTATTCCTGGTCTGTGGTTTCTCCAGTTGCACCTCTATTTTCCCTGGAGAAAAGATTGCTTGATGGGATCAAGACAGGTGAGCCCTCCTAGTGCTCTCTTTTGGCCACGAACATTTTCTGTTAGCCAGGACAGCTCAAGGGAAAACAGCTCAGCACATCTCCCAGCCTTCCAGACTTGGAGCTAGTGAACAATAAACACGTTTCATCTCAAGGGCTTCTCTTACACAGCTAATCGATGTAATTAGAAAATTACCAAATGTGATCAGATCTGTCTCTGCCCTAAATGAACACATTTTGGATAATCTCTTTGGTATTGATGGGGAAGGTTGGCTATAGCTTGAGGTGAGCACGAACAGACCATGGTCATCCAAGTGCCAGCTAGATGCAAGTACGTCTGTTTCTACTATAAAACTCTGAACACTAAGACATTTGGAAATGACCTAAATAGTAATTACATAATTTAATTTGTCCAACTAGGGACAATCAGTAGGTAAATAGATATTTTTCTTTGGAAATTTTAATAAAGGTATTTAAAGGTTTGAGATGTTTTCAATCACTCTGCAATATAATAGTTAATTTTAAGAGCTCTGTGAGTTTGATTTGTATTTAAGATTTTTACAATCTATATATAGTTTGGTGTTTAATAACCATTTATACATTGCTTCTTTTTATATAGGTCATGTATTCTCCGGAGAGAGTAACAAGATTAGAAATAACAAATACAGTACAGAATAAATTAAAGTGCTTCAAACTGCATTATATAATTTCAGAAAATTGGTTTCACACTGAAACATTTAAATAAGAAAACCATATAATTCAAGAAAAAAAACTTAGTATATGCATTTTAATAGCTATTGTTTAGCAAGTTTATCCTTAGTAGTGTGGACGTGATAACTGTTCACAATGTTCTATTAAGGTGGCAGTTCATTTGAGTCAATATGAATAAAATTATTATTTTTCTTTATTTAAAAATGTTGGCTTCATTCTCCTTGAAGATGAATAACATTTATTAGTCAAAATGTCAAAGGAGTATTGTAAAAGTAATTGTATTTTTATATATAATTCTCCAAACTCTTGTATACAAAATGTTCTCATTACACTCAGTGCAATAAATTCAGAGGCTGTTATGGGACAGGAGATAACAAAATTGGGGCTAATACTTTTCTAATTACTTAGGATAATAAAAAGTGGGGCTTGGTTTTCCTCTCCCAACTAAATAAAGGAGATATGATGCTCTAGAGAGTCTATTATTCGGACTGGTTTTGTTTGTTTCAGGGAAGTTTAGTATCACTCTTTGTACCAAGTCCTCAGGCCTTCTTCAGTTTTTCTATTCGTGCATTAAAGGTCTCTTCCTGTATTTGCAGCTTTTCGTTTATCTCCGTCTGTGAAGACAATCATAAAAAAGTGGTTATGATGGAGCTATCTTTTGCTGCACATTGTCTTTGTGGTTTTGACATACTATAGTGCCTAAAGACAGACATTATCCCTCACACACCTTCCTGTTTTGCAGACATAGCTGGGTTTCAGCCTGTAGTGATGTGATAACACTTTATCATATTTCTCTGCACATTCCCAATGTATAGCATGTCTGCTACGAACAGGAAGTGGTAGTTGGACAGCCATTTTTCACATAGCCTTGTGTTGGAAGATAGGATAATTTATCTGTATTTTCAGACAGACTTCACCAGTAAGCACTGAATCAGAATAACTGCTCAGGGCTCAGTTATTGCTGTGTTGTTGATCTCCCCACCCCTTTGCAATAAATGTTTTTGTCTCCTGTGTAATACATTCTAAATGGGATCCCAGAAAGCTTCTGTTGTGAAGTAACAACACAAATGATCTCATAATTAGAACAATTTTCATAATTAAAAGTATTCATCCTACATTGTAACTCCTGGAATTATGTCATAAATTATGGAACTTGAGGTATAATTTTGGTAGAAAATTGTAAGTGATTGCTGACAGGTTTTAGTATTTGCTACAGCTATGATGGCATTTAGCTTCCGGCAGTGATATTCTATAGACTAACATTGCTACCTGCACAATTCCAGAAATATTTTCACATTAACTAAACATTAGTAGCTCTGAAAATGTTTTCTCTTTTTCATGATGGATAAAAAAAAATTATGCATAGAGAAACCAGTGGTGAGCAATGTGGTGAAACTGGTGTTTTTGTTTAGATGATTTTAAACAATCTACAAGTCTATGAAGGGTAGTGTATCCATATGTATTAATAACTCATTCAAAATTGAGAATGCTCATATCTATAACATAATTTGAAGTTTTCAGGGTAACTGTATTTTGAGAAACTCTTATTATTTTAATTTATATAGAAGAAATTTTAAAAATCAAATACTGTTTTGGTTTAGATACAACTTTTCATTCTGATTTATTTCTTTACCAGTGTAACTGTAATAGATATTTTAGAAATGTACAGAACGGTTGCCTTATCTGATGAGATTTTGTTTTACCTTCACAGTAAGAATTGATATTTCTGAAAATATCACATGGGTGTCAGTAATTCTGGATTCCCATGTAAATAGTTATTTATTTTTATCATTGTTATTATTATTTTGGTTCAAGTTTTGTCAAACCCTAGATCAAACTCTGTCCTTTGGTTTTTCATTTCTTTCTTTCTCGGTAGATGGGTGGAGGAGGCAAGAAGGGATGAACATGGCCCTCCAGGTTACAAAGGAACCCTTTATGTTTTAGGAATCTCGAATCCTTCAGGCAGGATGCTGGCAGAGCAGAAAGGAGCTCCCTGGTCCAGGGGTGTGGAGACCTAGGGATTAGTTTAGCCTGGGGCAAGACACTTAACCACCTAGCCTCTTAGTTCCTACCTGAAATATTAAGCAGTTAAAGATTAAATATTAAGTTAATATTACAGGCGAGCTTTTAAATTCATAATTCCAACTTCTATTTTTGTGATATATTAACCAATGTTCTATTTCAGTAATATGATTAGTGAAATATTTTAAAAATATGCTACTCCTATTTCTTTATGTCGTGCAACATATTAGACCATACAGGGGATAAAGTAGTTGGAAGAAGGATTGGGAAGCACTGCTCTAAATGGGTTGGTCTTCCCACTTTCAAGTATAGTCATGTGCCACATAAGGACGTTTTGGTCCAAGTCAGACCACATATATGACAGTGGCCTCATAAGATAATAATGGAGCTGAAAAATTCTTATTGCCTACTGACATCGTAGCCACTGTATGTCATAGCATAGCACATCACTCACATGTTTATGGTGATGCTAGTATAAACAAACATGCTGTGCTACCAAGCATATAAAAATACAGCACATACAATTATGTACAGTACATACTACTTGATAATGATTATAAACAACTACATTACTGGTTTATATATTCAATATACAGTACTACATTTTTTAATCATTATTTTGGAGTGTATCCTTTCTACTTGTAAAAAATGTTTGCTGTAAACAGGATGCTGTGTTATGCAGGCAGCAGACTCATACATCTCATGTTTGCTGTGTCTCTTGATTACATCATTCTCCCTTGTGCTTCATTTAATCTCATGTTGTTTTGCACAGTAACATGTTGTACAGGCTTGTAGCCTAAGAGAATAGGCTATATCACATAGCCTTGGTGTCTAGCAAGCTCCATGATGTTTGGTGTTAAGTACACTCTGTGATGATTACACAACAATATTGCTTAGCAACACATTTCTCAGAACACATATCTTTCATTAAGCAGTGCATGACCATAATGTGTTTTATGTCCATCAACAATTCCACTTCTTTTCAACTAAGGACAGATGCACTATCATCTACCAGTTTCTGTTTCGCTGCCTCACCAGGATTTTTTCACATTGACCTGGAGAGTTTTCTGGTATTTCACAGAATTCATCTACGCTAGTGTGGGCTTTGGGGAAAAGATTCATAAAGATAAGGTGCACACCTAATAGAGTGGTGTACTGACAGAGGGGAGTTCTGTTTAAGCTCTCTGGACCACTGTGCCACCAGCAGAGCTGGATGAAAAGACTCCTTGTCTGGTCAAGAACAGGTTGTCATAAGTCTACCATCTCTCCTTTTATTCTTTAGAGGTTTGCTGAACAGACAAGCTACCCCACAGCCACTGGGCTTGGGTATGATGTTCTGTTTCCTTCCGGGAAGAATGGTAAACACATGGCTTGGGTCAATAGCCAGTCAGTGATGACTACCTTGAGGTGATCTCACTTTTCTAACCTGGAAATTCAAGGTGATCTAACAATATCTGCAGTCCCAAGATGGAAAACTTCCCTCAAGGATTTCACTTTATTTTACCCTATTGCTTAAACAGCACCAACAGCCAATATTTAACAGCAAGAATTCAGTGTTAGCATTCATATTTCTCTGAAATGTAATTCTTTAAATATAATAAAGTTTGCTCCATTGGGTATAATCTTTTATTATACAATCCAGGGCCAAAAGACTTTCATTTTGAATGTATCTTAAAAATTTAAATAACTAAACTATATAACCTTAAATTGTTTGCTTTATCCAGTATAATTTTAATTAACATCTCAGGGCCAAGATAACTTCATTCTTAATAAATCTCTAAAACTATAAAGTGAGTCAATGGGAAAGTAAGTAAATTAGTATAAAAAATTTAAGGATTCACACTATATTTTCAGAAATTTCTGAATTCTAGAAAGGAAAATATGCCGTAACACTAGAGAAGGAGCTCTGAAAAAGACTGTACTTAAAACATGATTTCTCTACTGACTTTTGTTCCAAAAAAATATAATAACAGTGTTATTTCTATATAAAGAAGAAGAAAAACTATTGGACAATTTTAGGCATCTTACAAATAATAATTCATTAACTGTTTCTACAGCAGGCCAGTGTATTCAGAAGGCTTATATACACTGACCACTGGCAGGCACCTAGCTACCTTTGAACGGGGATGCGGCAGTTTTAAAAGCCAGGAACATTGGGAGGCAGGTTTTAGGCCTGGAAAATAACCTACCCATCTAAAGCAGAGTGAGAAATTTAGGTAAGCAGAGAGTAATTACCCAACTTGGAACCTGACCAAGAAACAAGGGCAAACACTGAAAAAGTGCCACACCACACGGGAGTATTCAAATCCAAAGTAGTCTGGTTGTGATATTAGAGGCTATGTGGTTTTTGTGGATAACTCTGGAATTTGAACTAGAACCCACTTTACAACTCCCATTCAGAGTCTTTCATCAGTTTCTGACCTTGGAAACTCTGGACAAATGACTCAGTCTTCTGTGTCTCTCATATATTTCAATTTATTTGTCAGAGAAGAGCCTGTATAATTTGTCTAGAGTTTACTAGGATTACTGGAAGAAAATACATATGGGGGGTTGCTATCTTGAAAGGTTATATAAATTCATTTCATCATATCATTTTATTGAAAAATTGGCAGCAATTTGGCCTCGGCTAATCCATGAATCTACTTAATATGGCTATGATCATAGCACCTAAAGGGTCTGCATCCTTCCCCTCTGGTCCCAGTTCTATGTTTAATTATATTTAGATGAACCAGCTAATGAATTTCCTAGCTCAGTTAAGGACAGCTGCAGGCCAATGGACAACCACGCACACATATAGCAATCATGTTCTTTCTATTACAGAGCAGGGGTATAAATGCTGCAGACTCCAATATTTTTAAAAAATCAATGAATAGTTAAAAACATATTCACTACATGGAACATGGCCTTGGTAAAGATGTTATCAATTTTGGGGGACTGCAAACAATTCTATTACTGTCTAGCAGTTCCTCGGTCATAATTTCAAAGCCACAGAATCACAAAGGAGCCCAGGGCCATGATTATAAAAACTATATGTAGATTAAATGTTATCAAATCTAAAGAGGAGACATGTTCTGAACTCCGCTTAATTCAACTTTACTTTCCCCTTCCACACAATAACCAGTCACTACATTCATGGGGTTGTTAACAATAAAGCTTTGTGTAAAGTGTGTTCTTCCACTGTTTCTGGTAAACACTAAATACTCCTTATTAAGCCAAGCACTTTGGCTGATTCTGTTGGCATCAAATCATTAAATGCTCATGTAAATAGTGCATTAACATTTGATGATTAAACATTAACAAGGTATGCTTATGCCAAGCTAATCTTTTGCTCTAAGTCAGTTGTTAATACAGTGTGCTTTTTATATACGGTTTTATGTTCAGATACCAACTAAGTCTTACCCTATGATGCATTAATATTTTAAACATGCTGTATATACTGTCTTATTGATTCATAGTCATTTCCACAAGAAATTATAAATCCTCTCAAAATATGCAATTCAGTTATTTAATCATTTTGGCTAGGCAATGATGCAAGTCTTTGTGTAGAGATGAAAATGTTTTCTTCTTTTTTCTTTTTGGATGAGAGAAAATTCAAGCATAAAGCTAAGCTGATCCATAACTGGCAATTGCTACAGAGATGGCTGTTACCATCACCGTCTTCATGCAGCCATTCTGGAAACAAAGTGCAAACTTTGTTGTTAGTGATATGTGAAAAGGAACAATCTGAGAGGGAGTTCAAACCCTTGAAAACTTCATTTTAGAAATTTGGTGAGAAAACTTAGCTGAGAATTATGCTTTGATCTTCAGGGTTTACTGTTTTTGGAAATGTACTCTAATTACTCTTGCTTGAGCAATTTTAGTGTGACAAGGCACGAAGTCTTTACCATGCTGCTTTTGGGGTTTTGATGCTGAATGGTTTCTGTAAAACAGGTAACGCACACTGTACTATGTGCTGTTGGTGAATTGATTTTGTGATCTCATGGAGACTCAGTTGACTCAACTGAGAATTATGTGGAGATGTTAAGTTGAACTCCTCCATCATCAGTGTCACTCTTGCTAGCTGAATGTAGATAGTACTTACAGATGTAAAAAACAAGGTTGGCCAATTAACCAGTAATGAAGTAAGTGAGCACACTATCAAGCTGAGTACCTGAATGCCGATGAAAACGTCATCTGTGACTTGAGCCAGCACTGATTTTACATCTTCAATGGTGAAACCCACTAAAGCATCTGTGTCTGAAGTACTAGCCTCTGGCTGGGACTCTGGAGGGCCTTGTCCTTGATCCAGTCTCTAGAATATTGAAAGTAAACAATGCTCAGGTGATATTAGGAGCAGTCAGGGATTTATATGTAGCCTCAAACTTCTCCTGGGTACTTTTCTACTAGGAATGATGTCAATCTGTCAGGTGACTGTAATTTGATGTCAATCTGCATTTTCATTATTTATGAGCATCATGACAAATCAAGTCATTGTGCCAACAGTCTTACTTTTAGGAAAGTGAATATGGAGATTGGGAGGATGGAGAGGAGATTAAAATTGCTGAGCCACCTTCAGCTAGCCTACTTGTGAGTCAATGATAAAACCAATGTTTATATTTCGCTGGGTAAAATCAGAGTGAGGGAAAAAGGGAGAGCGTGTGCTTCCTTTCCCCCCATCCACGGAGAATGCCATGCTGTGACAGGGTGAATGAAGAGACAAAATACCTTTATTTCTGTATCCAGTGTTGGGGGTGGCTCTATGAATGTTGAGTAAATATTGAATGAGATTCCTTCTTCTAGAGGGTTGGGGAAAAGGCCTCCTGAAGGATTGACAACCTCTATCATTTGCTGGAGGAGAAGAAAAATGCTGTATTATGATAAAGCCTTTTGTGTGTAACCATAATTTACAATTTCAGCTCTGTATCTAATAATTAGCATTTTATTCTACCCACTGTATAATTCTCTTTCCATATTATGTGGTTTAGGACTTAATTTTGTAATACTCTGAGCTTTAATCGTTCATGGGTCAAGTGGCCCCTTTCTCCTGCTTACCAGCTCCTTGTATGTAGAAACCATGTTTTAGGACCCCTGTATACCTTCTCCAACTTTGGAAAAGGGTTAGATGCTTAAAATTCTCAATAGTAGCCTGATGGTGATTGATATTATTCATCAAGGAACAGCTATCTGTTCTTGGGGGCAATAAAAAGTGGTCATCAAGAACTTGATGAAGAACTTGATGAAGGATCTAAAGGTTAATTATAAAGCCAGCACAAGTAAATTAGAGATGCTTGCAATATCACCCCAAAACACAGAAGGCAGGGTAAGGTTTCACTGTGAGCATTTAATAATTCTGTAGCAAGCGTGTGACAAACAGAGGAATGGTGATGACAGTTGATCAACAGTGGAAATGAAGAAACAATAGTTAAAGAAGTCAACTTTCTCTCCAGTACAGTTTGGGGGAGAGAGAGAGGAGATGAGGGTACTGATGACATTGAACATCTGACTCATTTTATTAGTTCTTGTCCTGATGCCATGCTGAACAACCAACATTTTGGTCATAATTTGACTTTCTACCTCTCAGGTGATATATAAAGGTATGTCCACTTCAGTGCTCTGATTCTCATGCTTATTGCATTCTTTACTGAAAACCAATAAATTGATGTTCTAGTTTATATAGTAAGCTACATGAGCCTGTTTCTGTGGCCCTGAGGTGAAGTCACTCCCATGAAATGCTGTGAAAGACCCTGAGCCTATAGGATTGAAGACAGTACTCTGGAAATGCATAAGTTCACCATCCCATGAGAACTCCAAAACCTTAAAATCATCATACATTCATTTCAAATTTCACAAAATGTCACATAAATTTACACAAGAGAAATTAAAAAAAAAATTTTTTTATTTATTCATTTTAGAGAGGAGAGGGAAAGACAGAGAGAGAGAGAGAGAGAGAGAGAGAGAGAGGAGAGGGGAGGAGCTGGAAGCATCAACTCCCATACGTGCCTTGACCAGGCAAACCCAGGGTTTCGAACCGGCGACCTCAGCATTTCCAGGTCGATGCTTTATCCACTGTGCCACCACAGGTTAGGCTACACAACAGAAATTTATGAGAATATAATAATTCATCATTTAGCCCTGGCTGGATAGCTCAATTGGTTAGAGCATTGTCCCAAAGCACAAAGGTTGCTTGCTGATTCAATCCCTGTTAGGGCACATACAGTAATAGATCGATGTTCCTGTCTCTGTGTCTCTCTCCCCCTTCCTCTCTCTCTTAAATCAATAAAAATAAACACTTAAAAAATAATAGTTCATCATCTAAATGTTAATATTTATTTTTACTTAGATAAGTTTTGAAATGTACTGGACGCTAAGTTATACAATGTATTTTACATTGAATTCATATTTTTAATTTTAATTTGATTTTATAGGAAGTTACTGCTTAGTATACATCTATAGAAGGACTGAAGTGTCCTAAATTTACAGTCAAATAAATTTGGAAATCGAGAGATTAGATGACTGGCTTAGTCAAATAATTCCTTAGTGAGAGTTCTGGGAATTGAACCCTTGCGTGCCAACTTCTCGTCCTATTCAGTATTTCAGTAAACTGTAAAATGTCATCATGTTGCCATACTTGGAAATTATTGATATTATTAAGCACTTAATCTCTATTCTGTTAGATGATATCATTCCAGATTGTTTATCTTCAGTTAACTAAATGCTAATCAAAATAAACTATCAAGAAAACATATCAGAAAGATTTTTGTCTCTGATTGTATTCATAAACCACTGTTTTTCCCCCCTAAATGGGACATAAAAGCATTTTCAGCTTCTACAAGATTATTTGTACCTTTTTCACATGCTTGTTTCTTCATCTTCCTATACCTTATATTGTTCTTTATTTACTATACTAGAAAAATGAAACAGCTAAACATATTTTAGTGTCCTCTGAAGCATTATAGGTAAAATAAATAACCTGCACCTGGGAATACAGAGACAAAGGAAGATGATGAGTGGTAGAGACTTCAATACAAGGTGAGAAATAGAAATTTGGGGGGAGTGGTGGTGGGTGAGACATTGAAGAGACGAGGGAAAGGAATGGAGTGGAGGTTCCTGGATTTACTGCAGGCACAGAGAAATAAGCATGAGCTAATCTGCAAGGTATAGCCTTTTAACGAAACCAGATTTTACTTGTTGATGTTGCTATATTGCTATGCTTTTCCATACACAGGCTAGGCCTTTCTGTTAATTTTCTCTCACCCCTAGGTGGAAGTTCTCAATAGCTTCCCCCTCTATCCTGTTGGGAGCAGATGCTACCATGTGCCCACCTCTGCCCCATCTTCCATCAGATGATACACTTAAATGCAAGCAGATATGTGTGCTCAAACCTCTCATTTTATCCTTCTCACTCCTGTGGTCTGGATTTCTTTTTTTTTTTTTTTAAATGCAAAGTACCAGTCTTTTTTTTTGTTGTTGTTGTTTTTTATTTTAATTTTTATTTTTTATTCAGTTTTAGAGAAGAGAGAGAGAGAGACAGAGAGGGAGAGAGAGGAGAGAGAGACAGAGAGAGAAGGGAGGGAGGAGCAGGAAGCATCAACTCCCATATGTGCCTTGACCAGGCAAGCCCAGGGTTTCGAACTGGCGACCTCAGCATTTCCAGGTCGACGCTTTATCCACTGCGCCACCACAGGTCAGGCGGTCTGGATTTCTTTATAAGGCTAATCTGAACTACTTGTCAACTACCCAGTTTTCCTGGTCTTTGGCACTGGTGTGTGTGTGTGTGCTGGGCACACATGGAAACTTGGAACTCCTCAGGTCATCATTTCTTTGGTGGAATGAAGCTCCCCTTTATCCCAAGAACCTGAAGCTCTGACTGAGGGTTGAGCTTTTCCCTTCCTGACTTTTATGAGTGCTGCTCATACAGCTAGTCATTTGATTTAATTTGTGCACAAAGGTAGGGTTAAGGATTTCTTCTCTTCAGGGTGTTTGACATACTATCAGTGAACCAAAGCATAGTAGCTACACTTTTCTTTTTCATGAAGAGTTGTTACATTTGGCTGTCTTAGTAAGATATTGTAAGGGAAAAAATATCCTAATTTCATTTCAGATGAGGGTAAATATAAATCATTTCACTAATAATATGTATAGAGTCAAATATATAGCTTGAAATAGACATAGTTCCCAGAAGCATCACAGTGATTATTTTTCTCCATTAAGTAGCAGTTTAAAAAACAAGTTTAAGAAAAATTAGAATCAATAATTGTGGTGAGAGTACAGAGCCAGCAAGTATGTTTAAATGAAACTGTCTGATGCAATACTTTCTTTAAAAAAATACAATTAGGCCTTTGTATTTTTTTTTAAACAAAACCTCATGTTTTACAACATCACTGGTTCTATAATAAAATCTATTTAAAACAGAGAGACATGGTCAGCTTTATTAAGTTAGGTTTTCTGAAAGAACGTTATAATTTCCTCAAGTCTATGAATAGTTGAAGCAAATTAAATAAAGCTAGTTTTATAACTATTTTTTATATATTCCTGTAGAATTGTAATTGTCTCATATTTTTTCCTCAAAAGTCTAATATGTTACCTCTTAAATCTATAAAAATAAAAAGAGAAAAAGGATCAAGTATGTTTATTAAAAAAAACACTCCTATTTTGTATCCTGACTTAGCAACCCCTCTTTCCTCTATCAGAGAATAGCACCCATAATCTTTAGATCAAGAAACAAAGGGAAAGACTTTAAGTGACTTGCCTG
The DNA here is from genome assembly GCF_036850995.1 of Saccopteryx leptura. Taxonomy (NCBI): domain Eukaryota; kingdom Metazoa; phylum Chordata; class Mammalia; order Chiroptera; family Emballonuridae; genus Saccopteryx; species Saccopteryx leptura. The sequence goes on along the minus strand of NC_089511.1, from coordinate 62,209,855 downwards.
AGGCCTAATGCTGAGATGAAAACTCAGGAGTTTCTGATTATACACATACATCCATTTGGCCAAATGATTGGTTTTGCTTGACTTTCAAATACCCCCTAAATATTACTTCAAATGTAAAGCAATAAATGTGTTTCTCCATTTTTGAATGCTTGCACACAAACGAATATAATAAAAACAATCATGTTGTTTCATGTGAATACCATTTATATTTTTTCAGATAATAAGCAGACCACTTGAACCAAGGTGAGTATATTAAAAACTCTAATAAAGAAGAGAATAGATTTCTAAACTGAATAATTGACTGTTAAGTGAACGTACAATAAATAACACCTATAGATGTGGTGGCTAGAAAATTAGTTTTATTTGACTTACCAATATACATTTCTCCAGATGTTATCTGGTACATGAAAATTAATTTAAGTTACTTATCTTGTTCATTAAATGTGTATTTCAGTAGTGTTAATTAAGATGGTTTACAATCTGAACTTTAGTTGAATCATGCTTTGGTGTTTAAAGAATATTAAGTAAATGGCTTTTTGGCATAATTTAATACTCATAAGAATAAAATTTTATCATCAGCCATTATATAGCTTAAAAAGAATCCAAGATCTATACTTACAAGCCAAAATTTAAAAAAAGCACTAGACATCTTATAAGAATTTATATATTCAGTATGAAATGGACCTCTATTATGGGAAGAAATAAGAATTTTGAATCCTCCTGGAACTAAGTACAGGGTCAGTTTAGGTCTGAAAACTTAAATTTGCTTTCAGATCTTACTGTGTTTAAGAACTGTAAAGATTTTATCTGAAAAATATGTTACTTCATTCACCCTTTCATTTTCTACTTCCTGTGACATTATTTAATAGTATCAACTTTGACTTACTGTTTCTCTTTGTTGTTTTTTAATTATGGTTTTATTTATTGCTGTTTATTTTATTTGTTTATTGTTTTCTCTGGAGAAAGTGCAGGTGATTTGTGGGTAGTGTTTGTACTGCTGAAATCTATGATTAAGGTGTCAATTACTAAATTGTTCATGATATGATGACATCTTTGCACCATTTTGAATGGCAGAAAGCAAGATAAATCTGTTCAACTCTTTTTTTTTTTTAATTTATTCATTTTTTTAGAGAGGAGAGGAAGAGACAGAGAGAGAGAGAGAGAAGTGGGGGAGGAGCTGGAAGCATCAACTCCCATATGTGCCTTGACCAGGCAAGCCCAGGGTTTCAAACTGGCGACCTCAGCATTTCCAGGTCGACGCTTTATCCACTGCGCCACCACAGGTCAGGCCTGTTCAACTCTTTTGGAGCTACAGGAACACACACAAAACACTGATTTGCTTTAAAAAGACATTTGTTTGGAATTGTGAAAGGATGACTTCATATGTTAATCAGAACTTAATTAAAAATGTCAAAGTTTCAAAAAGGAAACTTTATTACAAACTTCTCCCAATACTAACTAAAGAGAAAAGGCACAAAAATTCCTGTAATGTTTTAAGTATTTTTTACATCAAAAGAGAAAGGCAGGCCTGACCTGTGGTGGCGCAGTGGATAAAGCGTCGACCTGGAAATGCTGAGGTCGCCGGTTCGAAACCCTGGGCTTGCCTGGTCAAGGCACATATGGGAGTTGATGCTTCCAGCTCCTCCCCCCTGTCTCTCTCTCCTCTCTCTCTCTCTCTCTCTCCTCTCTAAAATGAATAAATAAAATAAAAAAAAGTAGAGATATTGCCTGTGTTCTCAGAACCTTTAAAAAAAAAAAAAGAAAGAAAGGCATTACTGATTTGCAAGTCTAAATAAGAAGTAACTTGTGTGGTGCTGGATATTTTTAACAAAAAATTGTAAGCCATTGCCCACAATATACTGCATGTAAAGTAATAATATATGAATGCCACCTGCAAAATGCAATAAACTCTGGTAATGTCATAGTGAGGACATAAATTTAAAATCAAAAGAGAGTAAATTCAAGCTAAGATTATCAGAGAAACTAAATTAATTCATTTCTAAAGTGTTTTTCTTTTGTGTTCAGGCCATTACAAACTTCTCAATATACCCTGTACATGTAGAAAATCAATTCAGCTAAGAAATCCTCCTCCCCCTTTGCATTTTTGACTTGGAAATAAATTTGCAAATGCAGCACATTAATTTTCTTTCCTATGCTTAATATGCAGTATTTACATTTTGAAAAGGTTCAGAATGTTGCCAGGCTTCTGCAGGGTATGAATAGATATCTAATAGCAACTTCTATTTTTACTCACAGCATACTGGTAGTTTGAACATTTATAACTTAATAGAGCTTTGAGACCATCAGATCCACATGCTAATCACCTAAACAGTGAATGGTAACACAGGACAAGTTAGGACAGGAAATGAAGACTACCCAGTCCAGCTGAAGCTGCAAGGAGAAATTCAAGTTGGCAGGCCACAGTGAACCAATTTGCAGCCTGGCTAGGACACTCCAGTTAACACCTCATGCCCATTTTTATTTATATGTCTTGATTCAATCTTGTTTAACTTGGGCTTGAAATAAAAAAAAAAATAAAGTTAGATAATTAAAGAAACTGATTCCAGAGTATTTTAGACATCATTAGTATTTCAAGCGTCCTTCCGCTTCAGGCCAACACAAGTTGAAAAGAAATCTGAGTACTCCTATCTACTTAATGACCTCAGAAAACAAAATCCTCTCTAATGAATTTGAAAAAGAGTATCTTCTTAGAGTAAACGCAATTTAAAAGGGAAAGATCTGGCTCTGATGGAAACATTTCCTGAGGGACAGGACAGTTCTTCAGATATCCAGATACTTTCTAAAGATGGCCAAAATCTGGAAGATAGACCACTGAATTATAGGCTTTAAGCCTTGGCTCTATTCCTAATTGTGTGATGCTAAGGAAATCCCTATGCCTCAATTTATTTATATGTAAAAGAAGGATAATGATAATTGCTACCTGGTTGCTTCATCCAATTGTTTCAAGCACAAATTAGAAAATGTGGATGAAAATAATGGGAGTTCTTCAAAGGGAAAGTATTATTATTATTATTTATAATTACTCTTATTATTGAAAGGGTCTTCTCTCTAACACTAGCATTGGAAAACAGATCAGAGTAGACATAATACTAGCACTGGAAAACAGATCAGAGTAACAAGGACACTTGCCCATGTTATTTCTATATATAATTGTCAATACTGCCAAACAGTCTAACAAACTCAAAAGCATTGGTAAATAAGGATATGCCATCATCCTATTTTCATATAGTCACAGTCTTGCTAATATCAAACATATATTCAATGCCATCTTACTTGAGAAACTCTGGGGACTCAAACAACTTCTCTTTTGAGATGTAGATACTATGGCATTTATAAGTTACATGTTCTGGTCAGGACTAAGGCAAATCACCTCTTTAGAAAAGGAGAGGTTTTACATCTAACTTTCAAATTAGAAAATCTGCCTCTCCCCCACCCCGGCTCAATTTATTACTCTTTTTATCTTTTATTTTTCAGCATTCAGTGTGGTCTGTGGTTGCCCACATTGAGTTCATTTTAGAAAGATTTCCTTTAACAAATTTCATCAAAAGTAAAGAGTTGGGGCATGTAGGGCAAACTTTCAACAAGTCTTTCTTTTGAAAATTGAAATACCAAAACTCTTGAAATTACTAAAATCAAGATTGTATTTTTGATTCTTAGATTGACCTTACCCTCCAACTTCCTCAGTGTGAGAGATGGAAAGTATGGTTGGTTTTATTATAAATAGTTAGAAAATAACCGATGCTTTTCAAAAATAATTTTAGAAGCCACTCAGATTATATTTGTTTAGCTTACTAAATTGTACTCTAAAAGACATATCCATCCCTGAACTCAGCTGTAAGCTATTTCAAATAGTTCTAATCATGAATAAATTTTTGTTTGGTTTCATTTAGGGTGTTCTATTTAAATTTGAGGGTTGTAATGTTTAAAATATTAATAGGAAACACTCTATCTCTGGTTTTAAGAATTGGAAATTAAGTATCAGTATTTGTCAACAATAAAGATGAATTATGTATTTCTTTGTAGAAAGCCTGTTATGAATTATCAAATATAAATTTTAAAATTTTTCTGTATATATGTTGTAATTACTTACATCCTAAGATACCTTATATTAAGATAAAGCTATTTCATCGCCTTTATGGTTGAGAATATTCTTTTTGAACAAGTATCTACATATAATTTGCAGAAATCACATGAGACAATAATTTACAATGGTTAGAATAGAAACTACAATGGGAGAACTCTACGTCCTTGATTCTAGTCTTTCTCTTTCATGGGCTTCCTGTTATTTTTCACAGTTTAAACTACTTGAGTAAGAGGAGGCTGAACATTTGGATAAAGCTGTACATGTAATTTACTTAATTTCAAAGCACACTGAGTCAACTGCATTTCAGTTCTGAGGTCATCAGTGGAATAAAGAAAAAACATCTTAAGACTATATCGAAACTAATTTTATTTAGAAATATAAGGCTTTTTAAGGCAAAACAAGAATATTTGTAAAGTGCTTTGAAACCTTTAAAGAAGTCAACATAATATTATTATTCCTGTCCTCTTAGACCCAAGATATCTATTTTAAGTAATCTGACATTAAAAATGTGCTGACAAATATAGATTAAAAAAACAACACAGGAAGTTGTAAATCAGTTGGTAACCCTTAGTATCAAGGAAATAAGAGACCACGAAAATAGAGTCATTTACTTTAGTCAACCTCAACCTTAATTTTTAACTAAAGAAAATTTACAGAAGGCATGATGTTTATATTTTGGATATTTTACTCATAGTTTGTGTGTTTCCTTTTGCTCCAGTGGACTCATAAATTATTACAAGGAAACACGTTGTCACAGTTATAAATATTTTCTCTCTGCTTTACTCCCTCTACCATCCTCCCCCTCGTTATAAAAATCTCCACTAACTGGTTCTGTCACTGTTATCAAACTCTTCGTTGGCCAGCAGGACATGACTTTCTTCCTTCAAAGGAGAAAACTGCTGTCAGTTACTCTTCTAGAAACAGGGCTCTTTCAGGAAGCACCCAACCCTTTCCTTTTATGCAGGGCAGCCCCTAATTATATACATGGGGGTGGTCATTATTTTAATGACCTAAAAAAGAGGTCTTCCCAAGCAAAAAACAGCCCTAGGTACTCTAAGCTTCTGAGGCTTTTCATGGAATCTGAATTCTTGGAAAATAAATTCAAAGGTATTTTTATAGACAATGGTTATACAACAATAAATTTCCTCAAAAAAGACCTTTAATCTATAATCTGTAAATCATGCTAGTTTAGTTAAAAACAAACAAAAATAACAACTCTGAGAAATTTAGATGGTATTTTATTTCAGAGCTGAATGTTTTAGAAATCTGAATATTTTTCCCCTTAAAGTGTAGAGTCTGTTGTGGCTGGGCCACTCAATAAAGAGTAAGTACGTCTGAAAAGTGGTTTCTTTATTTTTGAAGTTAGGGGATTGAACTATGGCATCTCTAGTCTAGTTACAGGATGTTATATTCTAATTTACTAAATTTCAAGTGGCTTTTTCTCTATTTAGACAAGACTCAATGTCGCCTGTCTATGAGATCCTCAGATTCAGTATTTTTCTTCTGTGATCGAGAATATTTGCACTACACACTCAGTGCTTACTGGAATCTCAGACAGCCTGAAGCCTGTCCATTTACTTCTACTTAATTATCTCCACCAAACCTCCTCCTCCTCCCCCATTTCCTTCTCTCTTAATGGCATCCAAAGCTTCTTGGTGACCTGACTCAAAACCCTGAAGTTGTCTTCAGTTGTTCCCTTTCTCTTGTCTGTAACATTAAATCAACACCAAAATTTTGAGGGCATCTCTGTGACCTCTGTCACACCTGCCCCCCTCTTTTCATCACAATGTTCATTGTGTAATCTCAGATCCAATTTCTTGGCTTGTCCTCATTCCCAATAGTCACAGTGCTGGAACACAGTGGGTGCTCAATGAAAATGTGTCATATGAAAATAAGAAAAAGGGGAAAAAAGTGTGGATGGAGGTGCTTCCCCAGCCCTGAATTTTGCCTGTGTCACCCCTTTGGCTGTGAAGACATCTGCCTCATTCTTGCCAGTCAATATTCCATTTTATTCACCGCAGTGAAGGTTTTCTTGATTGCCTTTGTGCTTCAGAATATTTTGCTTGTTCCTCTTGTGTAGTACTTGTTACACTGAACCCTGAAGTAGAACCATGCATGAGCGATCTCCCACCACTTCCTGGGAACAATATCAGGGGAGTGACCATGTCTTACTCATCTGGAGGGGCCTTCAGCTCAGGTCTTTGTACACAGGAGACATTCATTAGGTGTTGAGTATTCCAGTAAGGTAATCATTCATTTAAAAATGTTCAGGGCTGCCAGTTTGATCAGCAATGATTCAGTTTAAAACATTTATCATGACAAATTATACCACTGGGAGAAGAAAATCAAATGGTTCATTATTGTAGCCATGAAATACCTGTATTTCTTAGTCATAAATGGAGTCCTAAAGCATTTGTATGATTAACATAATGCCAAACAACTTAAACAGCTTCTCACAGATTTTGTTGCAGTGCCTAAACTAACTGTGGTTTTATAGACACAGTGTAGTTTAAACTTCTAAGGAATCCCCCAGAGATGCCACTTCCTCACATAGTTCCTCATGAAAGTGTTCACAGTAAAAAAAGTCTCGAGATTTTCTGAGTTGCCTGGTCCAGGAGCCATGATTCACATCGTCTCCTCTCCACCTTTGGTACCCCATCCCCAAACAAATGTGAATAATACCCATTGGATTTGGAACACTAGCCACCATCCAGAAAAACGAACCATGATGATGAAAAGAAAAAAAACAGCTTTTATTTGCTGAAAACCTACTCTGAGTTTGGCACTGGCAAGATAGAAAGTACATTAGAAATACTAAAATATCGGGTCCTCTAATCCATAGTGTATTGTGAAGAGAGGTTTTATTGACCTCATTTTTTTGAGTGAAGAACCTAAAGCTCGAAAAAGTTAAGTAACTTGTTCAAGGTCACACCACTAGAGAACAGAGAATTCTATCCCACTTGAACCCAGATCTGACTCCAAAGCCCATGCACCTAATTCTTAGGGGCAAATGGAACCCCATTGGTTCTTTATGATGCTTCAAAATATCTCTCTCCAGTTTACAGGTGAAGAAATAAAGGGCCAGGAAAGTAAATTGATAGAAGCACACTAAGGATTTGAAGGCATAATTTCTCTGGGAATTTCAGAAAAAGAATTTGTTCGCTAGTTCTTTAAAACACTATAGCACATTGCTCAAAAATAAGTCAACAAAAGTAAGGCATGGCGGGTTGATTAATTTTTTAAAAGAAATGGCAAGATATAAAAAGCATTTGGTTTATAAAGAAATCTGAGCTCATGCTTAATGCATTCATGTAAACAGGAAATACAGGAGCATCAGTTTGCTTTTGGTGACTAAAACTGCATGTTCCTGCTCAAGTAGCAATTTGTCCTATTTGTTGTAACTGTATTACTATTTTTCATTGAAATTACAGTTTTTCTTTTCTTTTTTCTTTTTTAGAACAAGCATATAGAAAAACGACCAATATTCTAGACAGTTAAAAAATACATTGAAAATGGGGATGGCTGTGTGAACAAATCTGTAATTATTCTTCCACTGTGTGTGCTGCAATGTGCTTTAAATCCATTTCCATATTTTTAATTAACACTTAGTTCCAAAAATCTTTCTGGAGGCCATTAAAATCACAAATGGAAAAAAAATTACTTTATCAGAAAATTGACTATATAGACTATTTTGGTGGTTATTATTATTTTTACATTTTAATGATTAAAATTAATTATAGCCCAATTACTCATGACAGAGGACCCTGAAATAATTTTCATAGTTGATACAATTTCAAAGTCAAACCTGGGTTTGGCTATATCAGTTCTGTTGTGGACAAGTTTCACTGCCTATCCTGCAACTCTAGATCCCAATCACTTGCATACATTTCATAAAAGGAATTAGATGGCTGTAAGAAGTTAGTCTTCTAGCAGAGAGACCTAGGGGTACTTTGGCTTTATTTCAACAGCTTTCCTATGGGGACTATAGTATTGCTTCTGTCCTAGGGATTTTAAGCACCTATTTTCATAGTTTGAATCATTCATTTCTTTGATGAGGAAACAAATAATGCATGAATATTATTTGAAAATTCATTGCACCAAACCAAACCAAACCAAACCCTTATATCATCTGCTGTTTTGAAATATTGTCATGGTTGCAAGTAGAAGACATAACTGCAACTCTCCAAGGATACGTATTCATTCATGGTCCCATAGCACGGACCACTGTTTCCCCATCTAGAAAATGGGGATAACGATAGGTACCTACCACATGGATTTCTGTCAGGATTAAATCAATATGCATAAACCTCTTAATTCAGTGCCTGGCATGTAGGAAGAGCTGAAAGTGTGAAGCTTGTTTTTCTTCATATTTTGTTGCATATTTATGTCTATAATAACGCTAAACAAAACTCTCCAAGGATAGAGAGTTGGTCTCTTTTGCTCCCCACTTCACTGCCTGGCAGGTGGCTGATAAATTTGGGAAAGCAATAAATATTTATTGAATAATTAAATATAGGAAATCGTTGTGGTCTCATATGGTCAATAGATAATTTTACCACCACTTTTCACCCTGTTATGTAGTTTAACAGGATACAGGACACTAAATTTTAAGTTTTTTTTTTTTCATTCCCACACTCTCCCTGCATTATGACCAATAACTAAGGATGTTCCTCATCTAGGTGTCCAGCTCATCTCCTTGACTTTACATATTTCTACCCTGCTAATGGGTTCTTCCTGTCCATGCTAGATACAGTTATGCAAAAAGAATAGACTGTGGTGGTAAGACTGGAATATTAGGATGGGTGTAGCATGTTCCCAGATGAGGAAATTATTCAGGCCAGGAAAACCCTTGAAGGATCATTCTGATTTTCACAGTTGTATGAACACAGCCTTGGTATGAGGGGTTGTTAATGAAGCTAGAGAATCTGGCCCAGCATGTTAATTTCAATTGAGGGGACTTCCCGGTATTTATAAATGAGTTCCGTACATTAGGCAACTGATATATAGATAAGAAAATCCGAAAACAACACATGCTGTAATATACTGCTTTAACTGATTATAATATCAATCTATTGTAGCAAAGCTAGCAGCATTTAAGGAATAAAAAACAAGCAAGAACAATGAGCTACCATTTTGAAATTCTTCTGCTAGAAATAAGAAACCAGGATTAAAAACATGTGAATAACAAAACACATTGCAAATTAAGCCATAGTATTAATTGAGTTTATCTAATTACACAATCTATAGCAAAGCCTTCACAGATTTTTTCAATTGAAATATCATTGGAAACATCAGTCACCTGATTTTCATGATTGTCCTAGAAGAAGATGAAGGTTTTACCTTTGAAGGATCTGGTATTTAAGACATGTTTTGAAGAACAGAGTATCAAAATATTATGAAAGACACATTCAACTTCTTCAGCTTCTGTTTCTGTCTGAAACATTCTATTTTGTTTGGCTTAGCAACAATGATAAACACTAATAAATGACTAGGAAGATAATATTGTACAGTAATAATTCTATATTCTAAGAAATACTCCTTTCCTTACAGTTTATTTTGCTAATTAGTTTATTTGCTTATTGGTAAATAATTTTATTTTTATTTTAGACACAGAAATACAATATTGTAACTGATTGATTCTTTTATGAGACTGAGTTTTCTATTGGTAGATCATAAGATATTATTTTAACAAGATTTTTTTAAAGCGTTTGCTGTTCCATATCAGAATTTTACCATCTCACTAGCATCTATCAGATTTAATCACCCACAGAACTACCTTATGAAGATTACCTTATCAGAAAAAGTGTCATCTTGTGAGTTTAGGTGTGAGAATTACAAAATAAAGCTGAGCTACACTAACAACTGCTGTGCTAATTTATTGTAAATTATGTTTCTTTTTTGTTTGCTGATATAAGACACGAGAAGTGTTTCTATTTTAAATTCATTTCCTATTATTTCAACATAAATACCAAACAGCTCAATGACAAAAAAAAAAAGTGAGAACAGGAATATTTCTTAAATTGGTTCTAGTGACAGTAAAATTTATTTTCTAAGTTATCGGTACCAGTCATGTCACACTGTTCTAGGTGCAGAATCAGGCAGCACAATTAAGACAAAACATGAATGCTTAGAATCCTAGATGGAAATGGCTGATTGTCATGTGAAGAGTGATGATTTATAGGATATGAGCTGGAAATAATTGCATAGCAAGCTGGTCGACAACAAAGCTTTAATTCATGAGACTGACACTGTAAACTCACAATGTGTTGACCTGGCACCAGCCATGATAGATTACAGCTGTTCAGAACACATAAGCACGACCCTCTCATGAACATTCTGGGAACCAGAGTTCAGATGACCCCAGTAAAAACAACTGCAATGGTTTTAACCAAGCTGGTTTGCTAAGTAATGTAAAAACCATGACGAGTCATTATATTATTAAAATCCAGAACTAGGTGGCAATGAATCACATGAAGTTATCACCTCTAAATCATCAAAGTGAGTATAAATTGTGTTCTATAAAGTATCATAAGTCTCAATGCATTTTAACAAGTTGAACCTCTTATACAAACAAGATTTTATTATTATATTTATTCTTCTTATTATGAAAACTAGAGTGAAATTTAGTGGCCATAAAAGTGAAGGGTGAATGTTGCTAGCTTAAGCCTGTATTTGTAGACTGCTAAATGTAGCTCTGCTAATAACTTCTGATGTATTCTTAATCTTATGAGTCAATGCCAAATATGGGAATTTGTATGATTCTTTAAAAATCCTTAGTGGATTGGACATGTGACAAGCAGCCCTCAAATCTATTTTGTTTTTTAAATCTAAACTAGAATTTGAATTCTAGTCTCAAGAACCAGTTGTACGTCAACCCAACTATTTCACACACACACAACCTCTACCACTATATATTTTCTTTAGTACATTGGATTTTTCAAAGTAAACAGAGTGGAAATATCATTTAAGAAAAAGTAAAAAAACCCCACAATTTTACTGGATTTGCTATGAGCTAGTAAGCTTTATGTTGTAGCAGGTAACATATTTAAAAGCAAGAGTTGTGCCTCTTATGTAAGATTTAGGTATCAGTTCAATTTGATTGGTCCAGGTACATTCCACTGCGGCAGACACATCACAGGCAGGGGCACTGCACTGCTTCACAGGGCTTATAGTCTGGAAGTGAAGTAGGAGGCAGGGAACACAAATACGTGTGCAACCAATTATAATAATGTGTGAAAATGGCTACAAGTGGTCTAGAATAGAGTACTATTGGGCCATTCACACTTTATTTAACTGATGGCTGAATGGTGTATGAGGTAGGGAATCAGATTCGGAGAAGAGCAAGGAAAGGACGTGCTTGGTGGGGTGCATCAGCTAGCTAGTTTTTATACCTACTCAAAGCTAGAGGAATAGGTGACATTAAATCATTTGAATATTTAAAAAAGGCTAAAATAAACTCAGTTAAGCATAATTGTTAATTTCTGGTAACAGAAATTACTGCTTTATCATGGTGATTTTAACCTTTTTTTTTTTTTATCTCATGGCACACCTAGATGAATTACTAAAATTCTGCAACATACCAAAAATTATACTTTTTGACTATCTGATAAAAAAAAAGATTTAATTTTGATTCATTCACTCTGGATGGCTACTGTTGTATTGGCTGTTGTCATTTTTTAAAATTTGATATTCTAAAAGGAAAGAGGTCAGTGTCCCAACTAAATAGTTAGGTATTGCATGTTTTAAAATTTTCTGCAGCACACTGGTTGAAAATTGCTGTTTTATTATAAAGAAGAACAGAAAAAATACTGTTGGTTAATAGTTATTTTTACTTAAAATATTTATAGGCAGAGGGACACAAATAGACATCTGGTAATAGATTATGGAAAACACATTTGATAGCTAAATATAAAAAAATCCAAATATTAATAACTACTGACATTTATGTAGTCTTTTTTTTTTTTCTCCCAAAGCTCTTGACAAACATTACTGACTCCATATACACAGGAATAGCAGTGAAATGCTGCTACTCTTTCAAAGGATCAGACAATAATCCAAGAAAAGAGTAGCAAATGGATGATCTATTTAAATACAGTTCTGCAGAATATAGGTATGCATTTGGAAGTGAAAATGCACACTACAGCACCTTCCTTCCAAAGTGTTTGCCATATTTTAACTTTATTGAATAAACTGTTCTTACTAAGACAACTACAGTGTTTGTATTTTTTTCTTAGATAGGGCCTGAGCTGGTTTACGATTGTTGTGCTGAAGTGAGTAAGTTCCAGGGTTGATGGCAACTCTTTTTCTGAGGATATCTGCGCTGGCTCCTTAGCACCTCCTAGCGTGAGGAGGGCTGATATGCCAGTGCAGCACAGGAGTGCCTCCTGCAGCAGAGCTAGTCGTTTGTTTCATCATGAACCAAGTTATCTGAGACAAACTATCTGGCTCAAACAAGTTTCATTTATGAACTATTAAATAAATTGTTGCTGGGTTGCTTGTTGGCATTGATTACAAAGATGCCATGTTTGTTGTACTTGCTTGAACAAAGTGTACATTACATAGCAATAACAAATTGTAAAGGCTGGAAAACATAAAATGTTTAATGTACATTCTCAGGGTCTTTACTGTAAAATGTTAATTATTTTACTTTATTCTCAGAGTATGACTGGTAATGGCAGAAATCTATTTTTCTTTACATTTCCTGTAATGAAAATTTTCAATTCAGGGTTTATTATAAATACATTGCTTTAAATTTTAGCATTCCTTTCTCTCCTCCATAAATCCTATATGTCTTAAAAAGTTCAGCTAAACTCCAAGCTTCTCCTTAAAGCTTTCACAAATTTTTTAGAAAACAAGGCACTCCATGTTTTAAAATTTCTCATTTATACAATCATTTTCAGGGCATTTTTAGTGTACATGCACTACAAGCCAAGCACTCTCTAGATCCTGGGGACTCCGTGACAACCAACACACATTTATAGACTTTCAAGGAGGGTGCAATTAACTGTGTGTATGTGTGTGTGTGTGTGCATGTGTGTGCATGCACACGTGCATGCACAAGCACATGTATGTTTGGGGGTGGGGCTTGGTATGGATTACACAAATGGTAATTTGCAGAATAAAATGGTCATTAGAATTATATGTAGTGTGTCTGAGAAATATAGAGATAAGACAGCCATTTCGTTCTACTGGGAAGGAGGACAGGCAGGGATTCATAGAAAGCATAAAAGGGACGTGGTACCTGAGTTCAATCTTCAAGAACAAATAGGTGTTAGCATGCTGATAGGGTTGGATAGAGAGAAAAAATTCTAAAATGAAAGACAGAGAGGGGAAGTAAATGGGGATGTACAAAAGCATAAAGACATAAGGAGAACATTCCAAGACAAGAGATGCACATGGTAGTGGCGAAGAGCTAGGCTCAAACAGGCCTTGGTTTAGCACCGGCTCTGGTAATTTAATAAATATACAACCTTTGGGAAAGTCATTTATTTTCTTATAAGCATTAGGTTTTTCACCTGTCAAATGGGTCAAGTAACCTGACAATTATCAAATTGGTAGAGCCCATTTTCTTGTATATTTTATGGAAACATATATTGAAAATTTAAAGATCAAAACAATAGAAATAAAAATTAGGGTGTTAAAGTCTAATAACAAAAACCAAAATTTTGTTTTAGGAATGCTAATATTTTAAATATTTATATGTTGTGAACGTTGTAAATTTAAAATGTGATTTATAGTCTTTCAGAGTAAGTTATGTCTAGAAGTAAATGCATGTTTGTGATTTACTATAGTTACATGGAAACGATCAAAAATAAATAAAAAATTCAAGGGGATTTATTTTCCATATGTCCAAATAATATCCAGCAATTTAAAAAATAAGTTTAGCAGAAGTTAGAACAATGTATTTCTTTCGTCATTTGCTGAGAGAAAGCTTACTTGATTAATGTAATTAAAGGGTTGCTTGTAACTCAAGACTCAATTAAAAAAAATAAATTTGGCTTTATTATTTTACTTCCAACTGGTCGTTTTCCTAGTGTGATTTTTGAGCTACAATCTGTGGCTGCTTTGTTCATGACACATAAATTGTTTTAGCACATCCTTTCTCCTGCTGGGCATATGATTAAGAAAGCAGAGGTTAAATAGTGCAGTAAAGAATTGGGTAAATTCATTCTATTTTTGCTCACAGTGTGTTTTAGTCTCCCTCCCCCTTTTTAGGGCTTAAAGGGTGCAGAAATCTATTATCCTCTCCTGAAATTATTTACGGTATGCTCTTTACCAGAAATGTAACTTCTCTCTCAACATTTTCTAGTATACTGATTTTGTGGTGTCTTTGCTATAGATATTATCTGTATTGGCATGAAAACCAAAGTGCATTCTACCATTTCTTGAGTGTTCATGTGTGCTAGGTACTGTGTGATAAGCATTTTAAATACGTTGTCTTATTTTGTGATCCTGTGAAATAAGAAAAATTATTCTCATTTTTAGATGAGAAAGAAGAGGCTCTGAGGGGTTGCATTATCATTTCAAGCCCTACAATTAGCAGGTGATGGAACTAAGGTTCTAAGGTGATATTTCATTCTATTATTATTATTATTATTATTATTATTATTATTATTTTCTTTTCCAAGTTGAGAAGAGGGGAGATAGTGAGATAAAATTCCATATGCATCCCAACCAGGATCCACCCAGCGACCTCTGTCTGGGGCTCACGCTCTGCCCATCTGGGGCCATGCTCCCAACTGAGCTACTTTTTAGTGCCTGAGGCAGAGGTTCCACGGAAGCCATCCTTAGCACCTGGGACTGATGAACTGAAACCAACTGAGCCATAGCTGTGGGAGAGGAAAAAAGAGAAAGAGAAAGAGAGAGAGAGAGAATGGGGTGGTGGAGGGGTAGAAGAGGTAGAAGAGCTAATGGTTGCTTCTCTTGTGTGTCCTGACCTGGAATCAAACCTGGGGCTTCCACATGCTGGGCTGACACTCTACCACTGAACCAACTGGCCAGGGCTCTATTTCATTTTAAACCCGGGTTCTTATCCATTTGCATTTTTTGTAGGTAGAGTTTGATTCAAAGGATATAAATCTAGGTCTGATAGTTGATGCGATACGTTAAATTCAACTGATGAGAAATTTTATGTTCGTGAGGATAAGAAGCAGTTCAGTTGTCCTCTTCGAGTATATAGTCTAATGTAGGTATGACTAGTAGGTGTAATGTGGAAGCATGGAAGGCAGTGTGGTATGGGGGGGGAATCATGACAAACTCAATACGTCCAAAGAAAATCTGTTTCTTCCCTTAAAACTGTTCCTTCCCCTGTCTTCCAGGCAATGGGGCTAATACACACCCATCGGAGTCCTGGGGGACATCTTTGGTTCCTCCATTTTCCTCATATATAATTAATAAAGTCCTGTCAGATCTTCTCTGAAATATACCTGAAATCTACTTCTCTCTACTGTCCCGGGCACCATCCTTTCCAAACCACCTGTAACACAGTCATCATTTCCTAACTGGTTTTTTGCTTCCTCTGCCCAGTAAGAATCATGTACAAAAAACAGCCAGAGCAGGTATTGTGGAGACTGAAGCTAAATTATGATATAATATTATATATACATTTGAATATATAGAAATTGCAAAAGTGAATATACAAAATGATAAATTAACAAAGTTATATATATTAGAAAGCTGACAAAGTCCAGAAATATCACAAAAAATAAATTAAAAATTATTTTTTACTTGATCAATTTAAAATATTCTTTTTTTCCTTGAATAGCTGGCACTCATTAACAAATATGTGTTGATGTTTTTAATGTAGAGGTATATTATACATTTGATGCTATCTTCACTGATGCTAGTATTTTTTATAGAAGTGCCAGATACACTCCTCTTTACTAATTGGACTAACAAGCAATCTAGAAGCCTATTATTGCTTCTATTTAAAGTGTAGTTTTTCCTCTTATTGAATTACTACTTTTGTTATAATCTGGATTCCTAGGGTTACAATTTACTCATTGATGTCAGAATAATTTCTATTGAATTTAATTGCTCATCCATATTGCTCTTGTCTTCTACTATATTTTGAATTTGTCTCAGTTTTTTAATAAATCAATTTAGAGATGACAAAGGAAGGTACTCTGAATATATATCCAAATCAGAAGTTGTGATCTCTCAATTGAGCTAAAACATTCCAAAAGTCTATCCAAATTCCTTTTAAAATGGTATATTCAAAATTTATTGAATAAAATGTTTGCATTTCATTTGCACTTGGGTTTTTATTCCATGTCTTCAAAAATATATTTTAGAGTTCTTAAAATGTCACCTAGCTCCTTTTGCAAGACGTGAGTAACATTTTACACAGCTGATGAGTATTAAATTTTCCACAGACTAGCTTCTAGCTCCATACATTTCACATGCAGTTTCTCCTCCACTGCTTACCCATATCCAGGGCCTGGCCCTAAAGGACACACTCACACATCGCATGACCTTGGAGCTTGCACCTTTGTATAATGATATCATAGTGGGTGGCAGAAAACATAGATGTACAAAGATGGCAAAATATACTTTGTTATAAAAGAGTTCCCTTTCCCAATTCAATCAGTGACCTTTCTAATGTGCTTATCTAGATCTGTATTTCCAACTACGTGTAGGAAGTTTCTATTTTGTCATCCCAGCATTACATTAAACTTAATGTCATCACTACAACTTCTACTATCACTGTGAAAACCTGTCTTTTCTAATTATGTCAATGGCACAATTACTTTTAGATTCTCTTGCTCAACTCTAAGTTTTGATTGACTTTAATTTGTTTTTCTTTTCAAAATGGGCATAATTTCTGTTAAATTTTCTTTATAATATACCTGATATTTGTCCATTCCTTCCCATTTCCATTGCTGTATCCTGATCCTATTTTTTAAATTTCTTATTTTCATAATTTATCTTCCTATCCTTAATAATTTTCATTTCAAAATGTTGTGTATAACATCACCAAATTAATTTGCTTTTAGCATACCAGTCATATGCCTAACAACTGCAATCTAGAATTGCTTCTTATAGCATTTAGATAAGTGGTTTTACCCAAAATGGAATTTAAAATATGAGCTAAACTTTCTGAAGAATTAAGGTTACTTATATATCTACCAAATATTAATTTGGATGACTTGAGTGGAAAGCCAGTCTGAATTGACAGCAGCCTGAAATGTAGAATATTTTCTAAATAGAATTTCACTTTTGAGTGGTAGCAATTCTCAGCCTCTCAGCCTGGATTCCTAGAGAATGTAGCCCTCACACCCAAGACAACATTTGTTTATAATAAATTAACTTCTCTCCTAAGCATTTATAATATTACATTGTTGAGAAAATTAAGAATATAGACACATATACTTTTATGCATGTCTTAGTTCTCTTGCAGGACACCTGTTAAAAACATTGGTATAGTAACTGGAATAAGCTGTTAATAAAATGTTACATGTGGAGATTCTGGATCTACTTTAATGACTAAAAACCCCCCACTTCACTTATAATTAATTAGCAATGTCCATTTGCGTATAAACAATGAATGCTGCCAAATTCTAACCCTGTCCTACTTCAGAGAGCAAGAGGCTGTTTATAAACAGCCTTCATGTAATTTTGTCTACATTATGTGTCTATGTTCTTTTATAGACTAAAGTTTTACAGTTAGTGCAGACCAGATTGATATGTCTGAAATTTTGGTATTTGCATTTGAATTAATGAGATTTTTACTGTTTATAATAGGCAAAAATATTCAGACTGCTACATCTATTGTTCAGTATAATAAGATATATATATATATTACTTTTTATGTTAGCTTTTTTAAAAATATAAATATTTTGAGATGAGAAACTACAACATAATATTTGATTCTGGAACTTTTATTAAAATTGTTTTAAATGTAAGTTTAAAAATTAAAAGTGAAGAACATTTGTTCACAATACAGAGTAGTGATGTTGGTGTATTTGATTAGCACTTAGCTGTTAAAGATAACCCAAAATTCAGAATTGGTAAAGGAAGGGACCATAGGAAAAACTGAGTCAGAATTGTTAGCATCTCTTCAATAGCTCCTTTCTTCCTCCATTTATCTGATTTGGTTACTCATTCTCTTTCCCACCTTTCATCAAGTCTTCAGAGTGGTTTGGCCAAAGCTCACATGATAGAATAAAGAGGGGAAAAAATCTAAGATTAAAAATAGAAAAGTTTCCTGCAAGAATTAGATGATAGATAATGATAACACTGACAGCTATAAAGTCAACTACTGGCAGGTAAGGCCTTCATCTTTCCAAGAGGAATTCCAGGGTCTATGGCAGGGGTCGGGAACCTATGGCTCACGAGCCAGATGTGGCTCTTTTGATGGCTGCATCTGGCTTGCAGACAAATCTTTAATAAAAAAATAATAACCTTAAAAATATAAAATATTCTCATGTATTACAATCCATTCATTTCCTACTCCTCCTGTTCATGGTTGCGGGTGGCTGGAGCCAATCACAGCTGTCCTCCAGGACAACACCAAATTTTTATTGGATAATGCATAACATATATGGGTTGTTGTATGGCTCTCATGGAATTACATTTTTTTTTTTTCATTTTTCTGAAGTTGGAAACAGGGAGGCAGTCAGACAGACTCCTGCATGCGCCCAACCGGGATCCACCCGGCATGCCCACCAGGGGGTGCTGCTCTGCCCATCTGGGGCGTCGCTCTGTTGCAACCAGAGCCATTCTAGCACCTGAGGCAGAGGCCATAGAGCCATCCTCAGCGCCCGGGCCAATTTTGCTCCAATGGAGCCTTGGCTGCGGGAGGGGAAGAGAGAGACAGAGAGAAAAGAGAGGGGGAGGGGTGGAGAAGCAGATGGATGCTTCTCCTGTGTGCCCTGGCCGGTAATCGAACCCGGGACTCCCGCATGCCAGGCTGACACTTTACCACTGAGCCAACTGGCCAGAGCCTGGAATTACATTTTAAAATATGTGGCATTCATGGCTCTCTCAGCCCAAATGGTTCCCGACCCCTGGTCTATGCTATAGTAGAAGCCCAACAAATGTCAGTGTAAGGGGACTAAGCTGTATTGGCATCAGATTGATTTTAGCTTTCTAAATTGGGCTGCTCCAGACTCAAGATGTAAGGATTACCATTATCTTGTATTAAATGATTTCACCTCCCTGACTTGATCTGATTTTGTTGAGGGAAAACTCCTCTCTGGCCTGCCTGGAGTCCAGAAAGAGATACTGATTCCTGCTGAGTATGAATCAGCTTTCTGAGGAAGTTCTGTTCTGAGCCCCACATATTCCAATTTCACTATGGACCATGTGATGCTCATTTTGAAAATGGCTTTGGGATTAACCCCGGATCCCTTTGAGGAAAAATTTCTGGCTAGGCTCCAATTTTATTCCATTGATATTACTGTTCTCCAAAGATACCTTAGACTTCACCATTGCTTATCAATGGAAATCCCTATTTCTTGGCCTTAGAAAATTCTATTCTTCTGGATTCTTTTTAGAACATGGAAGAACAAGCATGATCAGAACTAAGCATGCTTCATCTAAAATATTAAGGTTAGATGTAGTTTCTCTACTATGAATCTAAAATCCCATGGTCTAACTAATTAAGCTATTTTTACTAAAGAAAATTAATGCAGTCCTCCACTCTGTTCCACATTTTCTCACTCTACTTTTGTTTTTAAGATTTTTTAACACTTCCAGTTTGGATGAGCTGACTCATAATCTCTTTGATCATGGCTATTGCTTCAGAAAGAACTCCTCTTACTTCTCTAGTTATGAATGCTGCCAGTTACCTAATAGTCTGTAATTATAGACATTTAAAGTTTGAAAAACCAGTGTTTCACCCTTTCCATTTGCAGGAACCAGACTGAAAGAGATTAATGTGAAGGGACAAAAATCCATTGTATTTGTTGTTGACATAAAATGCTACAGATAGCTTTCTGGTTCTTGTCTCAACTCCTTTTAGTGTTTTTCCCTCTCCCACTTCTATAAGAAAGTCTTAATAAGGTTCTAGTGGTTTTAACACCTGTTTAATTTCCCATTTAAGAAGGAAGGTGGCCTTTAGATTTTTGAGTTGTTAGCAGGCATCCTTAGCCTTAGCAAATGGAAAAGGTTGAGCAGTAAAGCAGGGGCTACTGGAGGAAAAGACTAAGTACAACAGGAACTATTGGATACTTGACACTTAAACCCACTGATCTGAGAATTTTATACACATTGAACTTGATTATAAATGTGCACCAAGAGTAAAAAGGTTGCGTGCATGTGGGAATGAATGTGTATGCATGTGTGCATGCCACATACGGTAATTAATTTCACATGTCCAAATTCCTGCAACTAAGAGTAAAGAAACTTTAGAGCTGGCATAAAAACAAACCAAATATTTTGAAATAAATACCTAATATAACATTAATTTATCCCCAGAAAGAAAGTTTAAATCTTGAACCAGAAAAAAAGGATGGGTTTGGAAAATTGTCACCTTTTACATATTTTATTTTCAAATATAAATAAGTATATAGTCTAGATTAAACTTTGTAATTTCTTAACTTTTATACTTTAAAAATATAATTTTTACCCTTCCAACAATGAAATAGTTTTTATTACATAAATCTGAAAGTGCTTTAGCTGAAGAATTTATCTTTCTAGTTAAGGATTTGATCATGCCCCTTTTCCTTGATTAATTAATTATTTAGGGAAAAATCAAGGAAAGAAATCTCTTTTAATAAAATAAGAAATGTAGATAAAAACCAACGTGCTTCAATTTGTATTTTGAACTTCAAATCTTCTGAACTGTCAATGTTTTTTCATATTTTAAAAGTCATTAAACATCTAGTTATAAATGAAAAATATGACAAAACTATATCAAATTTCAGTAATTTGAACGCAATGATTTTTGTCACTTTGAAAAACATTCTCACAGGCACAAAAATGAAGGTTTAACCAAACCTCCACAGGAGGGCACTATAGTGTGACTCTGGTATAAATTGCAACTACAGCAACCCATTCTGTTATTTTCTGGCCCTTGATTAAACATCTAAAATAGTGAGTTCTTCTCCTGAATTAAAAAATTCTGTTTTCAAAATTCAAAGTACGTAGATTTCACATGTACTAAATATTTTTTATTTGGCAAAAAGGTCATCTTGGTAATTTACTCTATTTTGTGGCATGCATTCAACATAAAATCTTATCTCAAAATACAGCAAAATTTGTACGATCCATAGTCTAGATGAAGCAAAATCTAAATAGTTTAAAATTATGTAATATTTTAACAAAGAGCAGGAGTATTTTAGAACCATCTTGTTAAACAATCAAAACCTAAAGATATCACAACTGAAATGCAATTATTATGTATAAGTGGTATGTATTTATAAATAGTATATGTAAATGTTATATATAAATATTACTTGTAATGGTATATCTAGATAACTAGACAGTAGATAGGTAAATCAGTCTTAGTGAATATAGAAATATAATAAAAACATATATACCAAATCGTTTCCAAATTAGTTCACCTTGTCCCAATAAGGTTCTGAAACATTTACCGTAATGATAAAGATGGAGATTTGGTCCAAATTAAGATTTTAAAATGTCCGTGGTCCTAAATTTCAATTTCACTGGTGGATTTTCAAGTTGTTCCTCAAGAGATAAAATATTGAGATATTTTATTGGAGTTAAAACAATATAAAAGTAATTGTAATCTTTTCAGGTGCCATGTGTCTTTCTGGGCCTTGCCTTATTTTTTTGAGGACTAACAGTATGTTGTACAAGTCCAAGAAAACTGTATTAAATAGACAGTTTCATTAACTTTGGAGAGTAAAAAGAACAGCAGTTACAGATATAGTTACACCGTTCTATAACTTTACATAACAAATCTGTTTCCATTAAGAAAATTACTCATTTCATTACAGTTTTGCCAAAAAATGACATTTAGGTAAATTCTAATAATGGAGGAGAGAACTGGTAGAAAGTTAAAATGATGAAAATTCTGCTATATTAACAGGGCTTAACTTTGTGGTGGTACATATGCCTCTTTACAGTCTAATATTGATAGCTTTAATATTATGGAATTTATAGTTAAATCAAAATAATGTAATCACTGTACAAATCTGACAGCTCTTTCCCAATTCTGCATTCTACATTGATGGCATCATATTTTCATACAAAGGCAAAGCTCTTGCTTAAAACAGAGGTGGTCTCTAAATTTTTGATGGTTTGCACCTGGGTTAAATAATTAAATTTGTTGATAATTAAAATACCAGTTCATCACTCCCTGGGGATTTAGGACAAGATGGTTCTAATTTAAATATCTTTTCATTTAGCTCATTCTTACAGATTCTTTATCCAATAAAGAATTCAAAATGTAGATTTAAAAGTATAAAAATAACTAAGACTTGGAAAATCTGCTTGCATATAATAAAAATTACTTTAAAATATTATTTTTATGTAAAATTGGCAAATTATATAGTCAGATACTTAAATAATAGAATAATACATAATCAAACTTTTTTTTTTTTTGGTATTTTTCTGAAGTTGGAAACGGGGAGGCAGTCTGACAGACTCCTGCATGCACCCGACCAGGATCCACCCAGCATGCCCACCAGGGGGCGACGCCCCAACCATCTGGGGCGTCGCTCTGCTGCAACCAGAGCCATTCTAGCGCCTGAGGCAGAGGCCATGGAGCCATCCTCAGCGCCCAGGCCAACTTTGCTCCAATGGAGCCTTGGCTGCGGGAGGGGAAGAGAGAGACAGAGAGGAAGGAGAGAGAGAGGGGTGGAGAAGCAGATGGGCGCCCCTCCTGTGTGCCCTGGCCAGGAATCAAACCCGGGACTCCTGCACGCCAGGCTGATGCTCTACCACTGAGCCAACCGGCCAGGGCCTGTTTTTAAATATGAAATCAAGCTAACCAGACAATCAATTTACTGAATTTTTTGTTTTTTAGAACTTCTATATTTAAAATATTTTCTCAGCTTTATTGGGGTATAATACTTTTTTAAATGAGAGGAGAGGAGATAGTGAGACACACTCCCACATACACCCCATACAGTATTCACCTGGAAACCCCTGTCTGGGGCTGATGATGTTCATGTAAGAAGAGCTATTTTTAGTGCCTGAGGCTGATGGGTTCAGACCAACTGAGCTATTCTTAGCATCCGGAGCCAATGCTCAAATCAACTGAGTCACTGGCTATGGGAGAGGATGAGAGAGAGAAGGGTTATGGAGGAGAAAGAAGCAGATGGTTGCTTCTCTTGTGTGCCCGGACAGGGAATAGAACTCAAGACATCTCAGGCTGATGCTCTATTCACTGAGCCAACTGGCCAGGGCCGAGGTATATTTTACATATAAAAAACTGCATATATTTAATGTACACATTATAATGAGTTTAGATATATGCATACACCCATTACACCATCACTGCAATTAAGGTAATAAACATATTCACCACCTCCAAAAGATTTTGTGTTCCACCTTTCTTTTATTAATTTATTTTTGTGGTAATAACAATTTGAGATCCACCCTCTTAAGTTTTTAAGTGCATAACACCATACTGTTAACAGCCACTATACAGCAGATCTTTAGTACTTAATCATCTTGCATATCTGAAATTTTATACCCACTGAACAACTTCATACCCTGGCAACTATCATTCTATTGTTGCTTTGACTATTTTATATACCCCATATAAGTGGAATCATACAGTATTTGTCTTTCTATGACTGGCTTATTTCACTTAGCATAATTTCTTCTAAATTTATCCATATGTTGTAAATGGTAGGATTTTCTTTCTTTTTAAAGACTGAACAATATTCCATTATATGTATCTACCACATTTTCTTTATACAGTCATTTGTTGATGGACATTTAGATTGTTTCCTTATCTTTTCTATTCTGAATAATGCTCATTGAACTTGTGAGCACATGTATCTCTTCAAGATCCTGATTTCAATTCTTTTGGTTATATATCCAGAAGTGGGATTGCTGGATCACACAGGAGTCTATTTTTAATTTTTCTGAGGAAATTTCTTACTATTGTCCATTATAGCTGCATCATTTAACATTCCCACCAACAGTGTACAAGAGTTCCAATTTCTCCACATCCTCACCAACACCTTTTTCTTTTTTTTTCTTTTTCTTTTTCTGAAGTTGGAAACGGGGAGGCAGTCAGACAGACTCCCGCATGCGCCTGACCGGGATCCACCCGGCATGCCCACCAAGGGGCTATGCTCTTCCCATCCAGGGCATTGCTCTGCCGCAATCAGAGCCATTCTAGCGCCTGAGGCAGAGGCCACAGAGCCATCCCCAGCGCCCGGGCCATCTTTGCTCCAATGGAGCCTCGGCTGCGGGAGGGGAAGAGAGAGACAGAGAGGAAGGAGAGGGGTAGGGGTGGAGAAGCAGATGGGCGCTTCTCCTGTGTGCCCTGGCCAGGAATCGAGCCTGGGACTCCCGCACGCCAGGCCGACTCTCTACCACTGAGCCAACTGGCCAGGGCCACCAACACCTTTTTCTTTCCTTCTTTCTTCTTCTTCCTCTTCCTCCTCCTCCTCCTCCTCCTCTTCTTCTTCTTCTTCTTAATAACTATTGTAAAAGGTGTGAGATGACATCTTACAGTTGCTTTGACTTGCACTTCTCTTTTGAGTAGTGTTGTTGAGCATCTTTTATATATTTGTTATTCATTTCTATTATGCAGGGTTATGTAACAAGATCCAACAGAAAAAGGATCCAGAAAATGTGGAAGCAGCTTCTCCCAAAGGCCCAAAGGAACACTGACAGCATCCCTAATGATTCAGACCATAAAATTTAAAAAGAATTTTGGGCAAAATCATTTTCCTGTTGTTTGTTTTACTATTTTATTTTGAAATAACTTCAAAGTTACATACATTATAAAAATAATGGAGTTCCTGTATAACCATTGAAATGAAATTGCAGACTAATGCTGTATTTCTTTAGACTTCAACATGCATTGAAGTACAATGACAGTAACCACAGAATGGCTATTAAAATTAACTTTGATGTAATATTGCCATATAATCTCCAGACTCCAATAGATTTTTTCCAATTATCCTATATTGTTTATAGGTTCAGGATATAATCCAGAAACTTTTTATTTAAATGTTTCTTTAGTCTCTTTCAATTTATAGAAATTCCTCAGGTTTTCTTATTTTCTTTGACCTTGACATTTTTGAAGAGCCTAGAACTGTGAATTTGTAGAATATTCCTCTTTTGGAGTTTATCTGATGTCCCTTATGATTTTAATTATTTATTTATTTATTTATTTATTCACTTTTTCTTCTTTTCCAAGTGAAAGGGGGGAGATAGACCCCCGCATGCGCCCCAACCGAGATCCACCTGGCACCCCTGTCTGGACCATCTCAGCAGACAAAATAAGAATAAAATCTACATTTCATTTTATGATTATGGTTATCTGTTTATCTACCTATCTATTATCTATCATCTTCTATTGCTTGGGGGAACAAAAATTTTTGTTGCATCCACAAAAACACATGTTCTTACCTAATTAGAGTGTGCTGATCTCAAATCTGACATTAGTTTTTCTCTGTAAGCTACATTTTTTTTTGCAATTCAAGATTTTAGATTTTTATCTTATTGTAAATTTTTCAACATTTAGTTTAACATAATGAAGTAGAATGTCTTCTTGGGCATCATCTTTGTGAAAATGTAGTTTACATAATGCAACAAATACATTAATACACTAGAAGATATGATTACATCAGAATTTGTCTAAATTTCAAAATAGAACATATTAAAACACTTATTTTAATGATAAAATTTGCGAAAAATTTATTTAAATTCTATTCAGGCAAAATTTCGTTTGTAGCTCTTGCGTTTGTGTACTTGTTGAGGACAATCTCGTTTGATGCTCCAGCAGTAGTCTGCTTATCACTAACAGCTCCAAGATTTCCAGGAAACTTATCAAGGTGACTGTTCAGGAAGTGAATTTTAACGCTCATGTTACATCCAATGTCACAGAAAGCCAACAGCATCCTTTGAACCAGAAGTTCATAGTTTTCTGCTTTTTTGTTGCCAAGGAAGTTCTTTGTAACCACCACAAAAGACTGCCATGCTGCTTCCTCCTCCTTATTCATCTCCCTGGCAAATTCTTCATCACGTATGAGGGTTCAAATTTGAGGTCCATCAAATACACTTGCTTTTATCTTCTCGAAAGACAAGGCAGGAAAAGCAGAAAGAATATGTTGAAAGCATTCACTTTCCCTATTCAAAGCCTGAACAAACTGTTTCATTAAACCAAGTTTGATGTAAAGTGGGGAAAAAATGATCCTGTCTCGATTAACTACAGGTTCATTCACAATATTTTGCATCCCTACTTCCAGAGCTTCAGGTTTCTGCCACTCCTTCTGTGTCCAGTGTTTCTCCCGAGCTCGGCTGTCCCACAAACACAGAAAGCAAGAATACTTTGTGAAACCTCTCTATTGTCCTAGCAGGAAATTTGCCATTTTAAGATTCACACAAATGATCCAGTTATGCTCCTCATACTTCAGAAAGTTGAGGACAATTTTTATGTCATTATAATCTTCTTGCAGATTAGTTGAATAACCAATTGGAATTGCTGCACAAACATTACCGTTGTGTAGGAGAACACATTTCAGACTGTTTAGAGCTGTCAAGAAATAGCTACCATTCTGTTGGAGTGTAAGTGGTAACAACTAGCTGGCTGAGAAGACTACTGATATGACAGTAAACAAAGTGTTTGTCTTTGGAAAAATGCCCACAAAAATTTGTTCACGCTTCCTGAAATGGGATACTTTAGCTGACCGGCGAAGTACATTCTTTTCTTGAAGGCTGGAGGCTAAAAACTTAGCTGCTTTCTTTGATAGGCTCAAATCTCTTACTAAGTCATTCAATTCGGTTTGGCTAACTGCTGAGGGGTTAATGACTGCTTGGCATCAGAAGAAGACCCTTCAGATTCTACAACCATTTCCTCATGCATCTTATCAAAATACACTTGATCACCATGTTCACTTTCTTCATTCTTAAAGAAATAAAACCATTGAAAAATGGAACCGGGAGTGTCTCAGAGTGAGGGATAGGTCATATTGCTGAAGGAATATTAGGATATGTGATCATACGCCATTTTTTCTTGCCAATGCCCTTTGCATGGATCAGACAGAAATAACAGTCACTGCTATGATCCTTAGGTTCAAGCCAAAACATGGGAATACCAAAAGGCATTCCTTTGCATTTTCCTTTTGTCCAATCATGAAGCTTTTCCTCACAATTATGACACAGAATATGAGGAGCCCAATGCTTGTCTTGATTGCCAAGGGGAACTTGAAAATAGGCAATATATGTACGTGTCACAAATAAAGAAATATTGTGCCTTTGACATTGAAGTGTGTAACAGCCACATATATAACAGAATATGTCAGGACTATTCTTACACTTATGCCTACTCAAAGAAGCCATGATTCAATCTTAAAACAAAAGAAGAGGGTGTTTTTATCAGATAATAATTTCTTACATTTAAAAACAACTACAATGATCTAAAAGAAATGTTTGTAAAACATTAATTGCCTTGTGGTTATGTTCAATCCAAGAGTCGTTGCCCTTTAACTCCAATTTAAAAACCAAGCATGCCATTAAGTGTAACAAAAAAAAATTAAAATTGCATAAAAACTAGAGCATGCACTGAAAAACGGATTTCAGATTTGGAATCAATGATGCAGAAATATATAGAAACAGTTCTAAAACCTCATGCAACAGAAAATAAAAAAAAATTTGTTCCCAGTGTATCAACTTAAATCCCATTAGTTCACACTAACTCCAACACCAAGTAGTTTTGTAGTCTTCCCCCTTACCAAATATATAACTCCCTTCTCCTATAGTGACAAAGCTTATTGTTCTTGATATATTTACTTGCTCAGTTCCCCAACCCCAATATATAACCAATTTTCAAAACTGTGCCAGTATAATTCAACCCTAGACATATGATGCTCTGCTGCCCTTATCTGTCTCCATTGCTCCCAGCCAGGCTCCAAAAAGGGTAATGGGAAGAGGATGAAGAAAGGAAAGAGGAAAGGCTTAAGAATCTTGGCTCAGCCCCCTACACTGCCCTAGTTGTGTTAACTGAAAGCTGGACCCTGGTATGTCTCTCAGGCCTCTGAAGGGTATGAGGCAGAAACTTTGGTCAAAATTCTTGAAAACACAAATTCTGAAGGCATCTTTTGGAGTCTATTCAGTATTAATTGAAACAATCAGGTTAGCCATAGAAGCAACATATAAAAGAAACTAATATTGTTATATTTCTTTTCCCTTGTAATCACAAGGGTTCAATATATATATATTTAACTTGGAAGGAAGACAAAAAATGCATAGGTATCTTTCATTTGACTTGAAAAGGGGGTACCTAATGAGTTTACGTATGAGGCTAGCTTCCTATCAATAGGTTTTTGCTCAGAGATCTGCAATCACCTGGTAACGTTTGGTGTTGCCTTGTATATACTGACACCAATTGCAATACTATCAGATCTGTATCATATTTCCATATTTCAAGAAAGATATTTTTACTGACAAACATCTAAGAATTGAGATGCCAAGTGTTAAAGGTCCTGAATATAAACATGAATAAAAAATAACTGTATATATATATATTTTTAATAAATATTTATTTTAATGGGGTGACATCAATAAATCAGGGTACATACATTCAAAGAAAACATTTCCAGGTTATCTTGTCATTTAGTTCTGTTGCATACCCATCACCCGAAGAGAGATCATCCTCCGCCACCCTCCATCCAGTTCTCTCTGTACCCCTCCCCCTCCCCCTCTCCCTCTTTCCCTCCCGCCACCCCCCCGTAACCACCACACTCCTGTCCATGCCTCTTAGTCTCACTTTTATGTCCCACCAGAATCTAAACAAATTGTATAGAAAGATAAAATACCCGTATCTTCAGGTGCATTCAAAAGCATGTTGAAATAGAGGAAAATTGAAAAAAATTTTAGTCCTATGACATTCTAGTCTAAAACCACTGAATGTTTGTGAACCACAGATTTTAAGGCTCTAGAAATAAAATTTAAACTGATTCTGAATCAGATGCTAATGTAAACGATGCTTACAGGCATTGATAAAACACTTTGCTTTCCTTCCACTAACATATTCCATAATTATACTCAGATTTAAATAGTTTATATATAGAGATAAATGTGAAACTGAAGAAAAAGTATTCATACATTAGCATTCAGAGTAATTCAAACATCTAATTGTTCCAGCTCAAGGAATATTTAAAAATATTACCAGTGAGGTGTTCAAAATTCTTTTGGTTTATTTTTTGAGTCATGCTGATCATTTAATAAATTAGAAAATGTTCTGGATAATCATATATGCACATTACAGAAAACATAGAAAAGGAACAGAATGCCAAACAATTATCAGCAAAGCATTTCTGCTTTTCTTTTATTCTAGATACATTGAAAATCATTTTTTTAGTCAGAGCTGTGCTATTTGAAGACAATTATGGATGAAAACAGACATTTCTAGTTATTTTATTTGAGAGAAATACTGTGTGTAAGGCGCTTGACGGTACAGTCTTTGAACTCCAATGCTCCTTCTGATCCATTTTAATTAGCATGGAACAGTTTAAGTCTCTTTCTTCAATATTCTGAGAATACCAGTAAAATCTTACTATTGTAAAAATTATTTTGAGATTTACAGATTGGCCAATTTAAGTCTTTCCCTTTGTAACTTGTATAGAACCAAATTAAAATGGAGTTACCATGTCAAGAACAAAATGGAGATAATCAAAGCAGGTTCATAAAGGAAATTTAACCTAACATTACAGGAATTTACAGCTCTCTTCTCAGCAATCAAGAGAACAATAGCCAATCCCAAACATCAAGTCTGTACACGTCATCTCTGGACTTCCTTGTTTCCATGACTCAGCTACCTTAATACGAATGAAAAAGACCACTAGGTAACCAATCAGCTAAAAAAAAAAAAAAAATAACCTCTTTATTTATTCTATAGTAATCTCTCAACTCTGTGATGTGAGCAACTAGGAACTCATTGTTCCTGTAGCCTTGATTTTCCTGGCTTGTCAGTAAGAAACTTGTAATAAACTCATCTTTCTGCTTTGCTTTATTTAGTATGCAGAGTTTGTTTTTTGACAATAAAATAATTTGAAAATTTAAAATATTTAAGAACTCTAGTTTTATTAATATAGCTATAAAGATTATGATTTTTGAAATGGTTGCATATGTTCAATTGGTTCAACTCAATAAATATTTACTATTTCCTTATGTTAAGATCTGCAGGTGAGTCAATTAAATAAGAAATAGTCCAAATTTTAAAAAGACTATAATCTAATAAAAGGTAATAACTTAAAATTTACTCTTTGTCTTTTATTGTTATAATTTATACAAGTGTCATAAATGATGTGGGAGTTCAAAGAAAGTCATCCAATTCTGGGCAATTATACATGACTCCATAAAAAACAGTATTTTCTAACTATTATGAAAGAGTAACATATCCTCTATCATTATATTTCCTCACCAATGAAAATAATTTTATTTTTGCTTTTTGATCATAAAAACAAACAGAATCATTGCAAAAGAGGTTAATCAATAAAATAGCAAAAAAATATATATCAAAATCCCCTAAACCATTAACATTTAAACATTTTCTCAGATATTTCTCTATGTAATCAAATATTCACTTATTAAGTCATACCTTTATATTGCTATATTTAATATTATATATGTATACATTTATCTGAAAAACAAGACATTAGTATTTTGTAATCTTTCCTTTTCAATGTTGTGTAAAAATGAGCTCATAATTTTTAATGGGTATATAGTCTTAAGTTGGATGGATGTGCTAATATGTGCTTAATTAATTTCTTATTGGAGAAGACTATTTCCAAATTTTCACAACTGTAAAAAGTAACACTAGGATAAAAATCCTTACAGACTCATCTCTGCACGTGTTGAGTTATCTCCTTGAATAAAGTCTTAAAGTTAGAATGGCCAGGTCAAAAGTATGCCTTTCTAAAATATTGATACATTTTAACAAATTACATTCTAGAAAAAAAACCAATTTAAATTTCCACAAACAGTGTAGGGGAGTCTCTCACACACAGGTTAACAGGATTGCCAATCTAGTAAAGAGACTGGTATTAAATTATCTTATTTGTATTTCTTTGATTATTAGTGAGCCTAAATATCTTTTTCATACATTTTTTTGGCCATTTTGTATCTTCTGTTATGAAATGCTATTTACGTTGTTTATTTTATTGGTGGGGTAATTTTATTTTTCTTACTCATTTGTGAAATTATTAATCTTTTATTTAATATACATTAAAATAATATTTCTGTTTAAAAAAACATTTTCAAACTCAATTTTGATACCTCTTTTATTAAAAATATAATATTGATGTTTTACAATTATCAATCTTCTTCTTGATGGTTTAATTGATATACTCAGAAAGGCTGTTCCATACAAAATTATAAACAAAATTAAAAATGAATTCGCTCATATTTTCATTTTGTTCTAGTATGGTTTCATTTTTAACTTTATATATTTATCTGGCATTTTCTTTGATATATTGAGTAAACTGGTAATGAGCATTTTTTATTTTTTCCATATTTCAGTCACTGATTTGAATTTCATATATACCATATATTAAGATCCTATATAGGATCACAACTATTTCTAAACATTTTATTGTACCACATTGATTGGTTGGTCTTTACCAGATTCTATAACATTGCATCTGGTAGGATGTTTCTCTTCATTATACCATATTTTTATAATTCCAAGTGGAAGAATAATTTTATTATACTCTCTCATCAGTCCACATATTCCACATTGAGGGTATGTTAGTCACAAATTTTAACAGGTTTTGGATGACACTGCATTGGATTTAAACTCTAAGAGTTTACATTTTTAACATTACATATTTCCATCAAAGAAGAGACTATGTCTCTTCAATAAAGTTTACAGTTTGAGTTTTGCATATTATTTTAACTTTTTCATACATAGCTAAAACTTTTCTTACTTTTGTGAATGGAGATTTATTTAATATATTTTCTAATTATATTGTTTAGTATAAGTCATAAAAATGTTAAATTATCAGAGAAACCCTTGTCTTGCTATTATTTTTAATGGGAATGTTTGTAATATTTCATATTTTAGCTTTTACTTTGGGATATGCATGCTTCTATATTGTCAAGATTCTTATTTTTTAATTGAGATAACATTGGTTTGCAACATTAAGTAGTTGTATAACATTATAATTTGATATGTACAGACACCAAAAGTCTAGTTTCTATCCATCACCATATATTTGACTCCCTTTACCCATTTTGCCCTTCTCCATGCCCCTTCCTGTCTGGTAGCCATTAAGTGTTTTATTTTATTTTTCACATATGAGTGAAATATGATTTTGCCCTTTTCCTTGTGACTTATTTCACAGAACGTAATATTCTCAAAATCTATCCATTGTCAGAAATGGTAATATTTCATCTTTTTTATGGCTGAGTAGTATTCCATTTTATATATATATATATATATATATATATATATATATATATATATGAAACATTTTTTGTAAAGATTTTGCTTATTGATTTACTAGAGAGAGGAGAGAGAGAGAGAGAAAAGGGGTGGGCTAGGAGTAGGAAACATCAACTTGTAGTAGTTGCTTCTCGTATGTGCCCTGACCAGCTAAGCCCAGGGTTTTGAACTACCAACCTCAGCATTCCAGGTTGTCGCTTTATCCACTGTGCCACCACAGGTCAGGCAACGTTTTCTTTATCCATTATTCTATTCCTATTTTAACAAGTTTCTAATAGCAATGTGTGAATATTAAGTTTTATGAAATGCTTTTTAATATTATCAGAAAGACAAATTTTTCTCCTATTCTATTAGGAATGACATGTTAATGGGCCATCTTTGCACTCCTGCAGTAACTACTTAAACATAGTTTGCTATTTTTTTTTTTTACAGAGGCAGAGATAGACAGGGACAGACAGACAGGAATGGAGAGAGATGAGAAGCATCAATTATCAGTTTCTCGTTGCGCATTGAGACTTCTTAGTTGTTCATTGATTGCTTTCTCACATGTGCCTTGACCGTGGGCCTTCAGCAGACCGAGCAACCCCCTGCTGGAGCCAGCGACCTTGGGTCCAAGCTGGTGAGCTCTTTGCTCAAGCCAGATGAGCCCGCGCTCAAGCTGGCGACCTTGGGGTCTTGAACCTGGGTCCTTCC
Source organism: Saccopteryx leptura (assembly GCF_036850995.1). NCBI lineage: Eukaryota > Metazoa > Chordata > Mammalia > Chiroptera > Emballonuridae > Saccopteryx > Saccopteryx leptura. Next base: position 62,176,517 of record NC_089511.1, on the reverse strand, counting down.
GCATCCCGGTCCGACGCTCTATCCACTGCGCCACCACCTGGTCAGGCATAGTTTGCTATTTTTTAAAAGTATTGTTGACTTTTATTTGCTAATATTATATTTAGGTCATTTGTATCAATATTCATGAGTGAATAACATCATCGTTTTATCTTTTAGATTACTTTTAATAAGATTTGGAATCATTATTTTGACATGATAAAAAATATAAGCAGCCTTTCTTCTTTCTGTAGTCCTGGAAGTTTAAATTCATGTTAACTATCCCTTGAAAGTTAAGAAATTTTACTTCTAAAGACTTCTGTTTTAGTTTTCTCCCTATAGCTACTGGTTGTATCTATTTTGATCATTTTTTTTCCTCCCTTTCAACCACATTTCTCCATAGTGATATATGGCCATTTCTGCATTTTAATTCATATTTATTTTTATATTAGGGCTTTTCCTTTATGTTTTTATAATTTAAGCTAGCTAGTATTTTAACTAATATATTCTCTTTTTGAAGAAGGAATTAAATTTATTAATTCTATTGCTTTTCTTTCTAAAAATTTATTAATTTTTGCTTTTACCTTAATGATTTTCTTCTGATTTCTTTACTGCTACTCTTTATATTCTAAACTCTTATAGTTTTGGAAATTAGTGTTTAGATTATTTTTTTAGAAACTTTGGTTTAGATTTACTCTTTGGCTAGAATAAGTCCAGAGCAATTTTAACATTAGCAAGCAGTTTTATTTCTTCATTCATTTGTTTTTCATTCCTAATTTTAATGCATTATTATCAGAAAGTGTATTGATTATATACTACATGAAATATAGAAATTTGTTGAGGCTTTCTTTGGGGACTAAAATATTACAATAAAATTTTTTGATAACTGCTCGAAATAATGTCTTCTCTTTAGACAATATATGATATATACATATAGTTTGTGTGTGTATACTTATCACATGTTAATGCCCACCAGAGGCCATTCATTATGGATGAACTAACCAAGTAGACTAATGATCCTGCCAGTTAACATCAACTAGCTTTTGCCATCAACCTTCTCAGTGTTGACATGATGGGCACATGGCTAGCCATTCTGGCCCTATATGGGATATTTTTATGGATAATTCTCACTCCAGAACTCTCTGATGGGTTGACTAAGGTTTTCTAGCTCACTGTCACTATTGTTATCTTATGTCTCTCTCGAATCTTGCTTTATCCCACTTCCCTTCACAGGTATTGATCAATAATAAAAAATTTGCATTTAAACTCTATCTTATCATCTGATTATGGGAAATTCAATTTGTGATCCTGAATTCTATGGAATGCATAGTCCTAAAACCTTTGCTTCCATTTGGATTTGACTGAAAGGAGTCACACGCAGAATGTAAGAGAGAACGAAGGAAGAAAGAGAAGTCAGGGTTCTGTTGCCCATTCCCTATTGTTTTGTTATTGTTCCGGCCTACACTGTGCTTCTTTATTACTTCAGTTCAATCTTCACAGCTCTTCTTTCATGATTTTATCCCTTATTAGACTCTAGTGACACCCTGCCACTTCCTTTCCCCTTCAGGCTTACGAGTAGTACACTAGTGAGAAAAGGCTAGGTTTGCTGCTGTAAAAAATTACTCCCAAATTTCAGGTGACTTACAACTACAGAGGTTATTTATTGTTCATTGGTTGTGGTGCTGCTTCCTAATGTCCAATCTGGGATCCAGGTGATGGACAAGCACAAACAGGCCTTAAAAGTTTCTTCCCACCTATTTCCTGACATTTCAGCTCACATTTTATGGGCTCAGACAGGTAATGGCCAACTCTAACTTCAGTGAGCAGGGAAGTGTAAGTTAGCCTCTTCAGGAAGAAGCAGAAGAGGATAATACAATCTAACAATGGTATTAATGCCTTTCCTGCTATTGTCTGTATAAGGGTGCTCACTGGCCTATGGATGTTATTATGTTTGTGTAAATATATATTTAAGATTTTTTAAGGATGCTCTCTGTTTCATGTATTTAACCCTGATAGATACTGTGGTGTTAACTGAGTCTTTTATCACCATTTCCCTTCAACATCATGTATTTTTGTTTCAGTAATTATAATAAATTTTTTTATACTTTGTTAATTAGTAATTTGGCCTTAATTTTATGCTCAACTGAATTCAATACTCATCAACCAACTCTCATCCTGTGACTTTGCCATTTGTATAATTTTAATTTGGATGAATCTCTCTATACTCTATATCAGGGGTCCCCAAACTTTTTACACAGGGGGCCAGTTCACTGTCCCTCAGACTGTTGGAGGGCCGGACTATAAAAAAAAACTATGAACAAATCCCTATGCACACTGCACATATCTTACTTTAAAGTAAAAAAACAAAACAGGAACAAATACAATATTTAAAATAAAGAACAAGTAAATTTAAATCAACACACTGACCAGTATTTCAATGGGAATTATGCTCCTCTCACTGACCACCAATGAAAGAAGTGCTCCTTCTGGAAGTGCGGAGGGGGCCAGATAAACGGCCTCAGGGGGCTGCATGCGGCCCGCGGGGCAGTAGTTTGGGGACTCCTGCTCTATATTGATAGGAGTGTGTGTGTGTGTGTGTGTGTGTGTGTGTGTGTGTGTGTGTGTGTGTATTTTTAAATATTACCTGCATTGTTGGGAGATATATTTCCTCAAACTCTGTACATTTGAGATTATTTCATATTGTCTGGACATCTGAATACAATTTGGCTGATTTTGCAATTCAAATCTCTCTTCTACCAAAACTTCACTGACATTGTTTCACAATTTTCTTACATTTAAAGATGCTAAGGATAATTCTTCAGTTTGTGTTTCCTTCTTTGTTTTTATTTTTCCTTTGTTGGTAACTTATTTTTATTGCTTGAATGGTTTAATGTTGAAGTTCAATAACTTCACTTGCCTATGTGTCAGAGTTTGTCATTTTCTGCCTTTCTCTTCTAGAACAATGACTTTTTTTTGTTCTTCAAATCCTGTCTTTCTTCACTTTAGAAACATTATTTCAATTATATCTTTGAATGTTATTTTTTCTTTTCTTTATTTTTTACTCCATTCATTCTGCTGTGTTCTTTCCCTCACTTTTCTTGTGTGATTTTTTTAAAGCTGGTTCTCCATGTTACAGGTTGGTTTTTCTAGTGACATTTTCTGCTCTTCACTATTTATCAATATTTTAAAGTCCTTCAATGTCATCATTTTTTCTCTCTGTTTAGACCAGGGGTAGTCAACCTTTTTATACCTACCCACTTTTATATCTCTGTTAATAGTAAAATTTTCTAACCACCCACTGGTTCCACAGTAATGGTGATTTATAAAGTAGGGAAGTAACTTTACTTTATAAAATTTATAAAGCAGAGTTACAGCAAGGTAAAACATATAATAATTATTTACCAAGTACTTTATGTCAGATTTTCACTAAGTTTGGCAGAATAAATCTTTATAAAATAAATTACTATAGTTAAATCTATCTTTTTACTTATACTTTGGTTGCTCCGCCACCACCCACCATGAAAGCTGGAATGCCCACTAGTTCCTCTCTCATTTTATTATGTTTTATATCTTGACATGCCATAAGTGTTTCAATAATTTCTTTGGGAGTACATAGAATTTATAGTTTAAAATCTTTATTCTCAAGTAAATCTTCATTGATCTTTAATAGGTTTATTTTTAAGTTCTTCCTCTCTCTTCCCTTCTTTTTCTTCTTCCTCTTTCAATTTTCTTTCTCTCCCTCTCTCTCCTTCCTTTTAACTTCCTTCTTTCTGCTTTTTTTGGATGCTGTTTTTAATCATAAACTCACTTTCTAAAAACTTCTCACTTATTTTGGATTGAAAGACTCTCTTTTTGATGCCTGTTAACATCCCCTGCCCCGAAATCAATAATTTGAAAATAAAGGAGCATACCACAAAACAGGACACACTCCTAACATTGAGAGGCACTTTCTAGTTTAGGAGCTTCAAAAAAATCTATAGAAAAACACAGAATGAAGGCTCTAATATTCTAAAGCTTCATGTTTGCCCCAAGATGGCACCACTTTTAGTTAAAAAGACATGTCAGAGATAATAGCATGCTGCTTGGAGGAGCAATTTCCCATCTATTTGTCAGTCTTGCTCAACAGTGGTAGGAGAGAAGACCCATGTGCTGAGTATCTTTCAGCTTTTTTTTAAAAAAAGTTTATTTATTCATTTTAGTGAGACAGGAAGGGGGAGAGAGTGAGAGAGACAGGAACATTGATCAGTTCCTATATGTGTCCTGTCCAGGGATTGAATCACCAACCTCTATGCTTTGGGATGATTCTCCTACCAACCAAGCTATTCAGCCAGGGCTCTTTCAGCCTTTTCAAAGCTAACAACAACAAGAAGTGGGAATATTTAGATTTTCTATCATATGTCACTTACAACTCTGCACTGTGTTCAAAAACTCAAGAATGTAAGTGTGGCTCTCGGTATCCTCTCTCATTGTGGTCTAAATATAGAGTATGGTACCTAACAGTTGTTCTGTGGCATTTAAGGAGGGGCTGAACCATTCTATTATAAGTTTAAATTGGAAATCAAAGAAATGAGTTTTGTAAGTATGCCCGCATGTCATTACCTTTCCAAGAAGTCCATTGTAACTTTCATAATTTGTTTTACTGAGACCCAGAAACACAGTGATCAGACTTAATGTTTGGTTTAAGATACAGGAAGTTGAGGCTTAATTAATACTTCCTGACACGCTAGGCATTTAGAAGCAAATTATATATTGGGATTATTTTACTCTATTAGTCAGTGTATTCAAAAGGTAATTTATTTAACCTAATGACTTTCTGTAAAATTAACAAAGTGTTTTCAAAGCATATTTATGAAATAAAAAGTAATTGATGAAAGGTTTCCATTTGGCAATTTTTCTGGAATTTTTATTATTAATTGGAAATCAATTTCTAAGCATCTAGAAGATATAGGCATTTGATAAAAATTACATTTTTTCTGAGAAATGGATCCCATGAGATTAATCAAATTTATTTCTTTCTATGACAGAGTGACAAGCTGTTAGATCTTATGAAATAATACCCGTATTAATACTTCTCATTAGATAGACTTACAGTGGCCTATCACAGTGAGTTGGTAAATAGTTAATAAACTTAGGTTTTGAACTTTTTCCAGTCAGTTGTCTGTCTGTGAACTGAAATGACAACTTGACTGGTCGGCTTCATTTGTAGTACTAATTTTCCTTCTGATCCCACACACACAGACTCAAACTCTGACTTTTCCTTCATGTAGAATAATTAATTTCTTTATGGAAAAAATATGCTTATTTTTATACCTTTATTTAAATAAACCAGGGTTGCTTTTCATAAATAATTTGTAACTATTTTAAACTCAGTTGATTACGTGTTTTCTAATGAATTGACTACTTTTTGGACTGAACTGAACAGCTTGCTTAATTGCTATGACAGTGCATAGCCCTAAGCTGACCCTGACTTTGGAAATTAAAACACCAAAGCACATCATCATATTCATGGGCACAGATACACACCCAAACACTGACCTTTTGCTTCATGTCAAAAATAATAATCTCTTTATGGAAAACCATGCTGCATTTATGGCAAACAAGTAGGAAGATTTCATTCCAACTGTGCTTCAGGAAGAATTTTCCTATGTTAAAACTCAGTCAAGTTCCCGTTAGTTCATAAAATGCTCTTACAGTCAAGTATGTAAACAGCTTCAGGTTGTTTATTGCACCAAACCTGAACCACATTGACTAGCATCCATTCAAAGCCTGTTAGAATCTATCTAGCCTTTTACCAATTCAGTAAGCTATCTTTTCTAATACTTCCAATACATAGCCCTGCTCAAGGGGAGTAGTTTCCCTGTTCTCTGGGTAAAGTTTAATAATCATTCTTATCTCCATAATCTTGCTCCTTCTGCTAATAATTTCTACCTTCTCAAGTCTGAAATGCTCTTTGCTAACTTTTCTACTTTCTTCTCTTCTTTGGAGCCCACTTCCTGTCCCAAATCCTGAAACAAAGTTTTATTTTGCTGTCAAATTTCATAGTGAGTCTCCCCTTTTCTGATCTTATATCATTATTTAAACAAAAGCTTTCCTTTTGATCCCCTAAATATTTAATTTTTTTCTTTGCAGGTAGATTGCATATTTTCTTATTCCACATGACATATCTTTTTTTTTTTTTTTTCAACAATCATAAAGCACAGTATTAAGTACATAATAAGTTTTGGTTGTTAAACAAAAGTATCAATTAAAACAAAACAAAGTTATAAAGTTATTGTTAGGCTTTACTTTTCCAGTATAAAGTGCTTAAAGGATTTAACATTATATTAAAAACAACAGTAAGGTAATTGAAGCCCTCAAAGTTCCAGTAAGGCAGAGAATTGATGGTTTTGTTTTCAAAAATAAGAACTCATGAAATAGATTATATCAATATAAACATGGAAAATGAAGATTCTAATTCATCGTCATGTAGCCAACTTATGTCATATTTTCAGAAAGTTTGGAACTGTTCAGGCTTCTATAGGGTATGTTATTTTTTCTGGCTCTTTTGTTTCTTTTGTTCCTTATTTCTTGCTTATTTCTTCCTTTTCTTTAAAACCTTGTAGGGCTGTTAGGAAGGTGAAGTTCTCAGATCTGTGCCTGGCACATTGTTAAGAGCTCAGAAAGTCTTAGCCATTGTTACTGTCATTTGTTTCTTTTATTACATTTCCCAACCTCCAAACAAGCCCGGTAAAATATACAAAAACATTATTTAGTATTATTCATATCTAAAAAAATATGATTAAGGGAAAGAAAGTAGCAAGCTAAATGCCCTCTGAAGTATATACTAGTATTTTGCCTATAAAAAAGCTTAGATTTTATTCCTACTTTCCTCAATAAAATGTTTGTTAATCATCTCATATGTGTAAAGCAGTGTGTGCGTGTGGGGGGCACATATTATTCAGAAGTAGATCCTAATAATTTTCTACACTATGAGTATCTTATTTCAGTAACTAGGAATAATGTTATTTAAAATGTAGAGGAGAGAGACATAAATAATTCAAGGTTGAAAGTCAAAAGTGCTCAGAGAAAGGTACAGATAAAACGAGAGTTCACAGGGGGAAATGAAAGAGCTATTTTCAGTTTAGGGGGTTAATAATTCATAAAAGAGAGAGGATTTGAAATGAACTTTGATGATAGAGCTAGTTTTGGACAAGGGTAAATTTGAGGGAGGTAGGAAGATGGGATGGATTATGGTGACTGCAAATCCTGTGCCACTTCACACATTGAGAGGTGGCGTGTATTTCCCTTCCTTTTGAAAGCTTTCTAGTTTTGTGACTGATTTCATCAATACAACATGGGCGTGGTCGGAGTGTCACTGTGCCAGTTCTGAGCCTAGCCTCTAAGAGGATTGGAAGCTTGTGCTTCCTCCTCCCTGCAATACAACTTTCAGGATTCAAGATAGCCACAAGGAGAGATTATGTGTGGAGCTCACATAGAGAAAGGTCAGCTTCCAGTAGTTTGCAATTTCTGGATGACATACTTTTTAATTTGGGTATTTTCTTTTGTGAAGTGTATGTTCAAGTTTGTGCCCATTTTTTTCCTATTCGTCTGTCTCATTAATTTGTAATTTATCTGTTGTGTTTATATTTTTTGTCACATACATTATATGGCAGGTATTTTCTCCCAATCTACTTGAAGTTCTGTCCTAATTATGTCTTTTGTTTAAAAGAAGTTCTTAATATTAATGTAATACAGTTTATCAGCATTTTCTTTTATGACTAGAATTTTTTGTGACCTATTAATATTTAAGGCCATGATGACACTTTTCTGGTTTCTTTTATAAGTTTAAACATTTCGCTTTGATGTTTATATCTACAGTGCTTTTGAATTGATCTTTGTGATCATTGCGAACTAAGAGTCCAGATTCATTATTTTCCATATGAAACATACACTGAACCTAGCATCACTTATTGAAAAGGCCATTTTTTGCCCTCTGTACTACGTTTCAACTTTGTCATAAACTAAATGACTATGTAAGTGTGGGTCTCGGTCTATACTCTTTTAGTCTCTTCCATTGGTCTATCTGCATATCATCAGGTCAAACACATGTTGTTTTAATTAATGTAAATTTATAAATCTTGAAACATGGTAGTATAAACCCTTCTAGTTTTTTCTTCAAGATTGTTTTAGCTCTCTTTTGCCTTTTGCAATGTGTTGTACATCTTAAAATCAGGTTGTCAATTGCATGCAAAAAACCTGCTGGAATTTTTAATGAGATTATGTATATCAATTTGGAGAGAAATGACATTTTTATTATATTGTCTCCTCCAATCTATGTCTGTTTTGTATTCCTCCATTGTTCAGATGTTCTTCACTTTCATTCAATAATGTTTTGTAGATATAGATTTGTATATATGTATTTACACATTTCGAGTTAGATATGTCATGCTTTTTTATGCTACTGTGTATGTTATCTTATTAAGTTTTATTTCCTAATTGTTTCTTGCTAGTATACAGAAAATATTCTTTTTTATATTGGTCATTTGTCCATCAGCTTACAAAATTGTTTTATACATTTGAATAAATTTTTTGTAAGTTCTTTTGCATTCTAAACATGCAATCAGATCAAATGTGAAAAATGAGAGTTTTGAGTCTTACTTCCTCATATCTATATCTCATTTTTTTCCTGCCATACTGCATTGGCTAAGATTGCCAGTGTAAACCGAATAAAGATAGTGACAGCAGACATTTCCATTTTCAGGAGGAAAGGTTTCAATGTTTTACCATTAATTATGATAATTATGACCATTAATTCTTCTATTTCAGTTTTGCTAACAGATTTTACAATGATTTTGTGTTAAATTTATAAAATGATTGTTCTGCTTCTAATGAAAAGTCTTATGATTCTCTTCCTTTATTCTAATATGGTAAATTGCATTGATTATGAAATATTAAATAAATCTTGAATTCCTGAAGCAAACTTGTTCATGGTGTTCTACCTTTTCATATACATTGGACTTAATTCATTAACATCTTGGTTAGAATTTTTACATGTATGGTCATAACAGAGATACACCAAGAATTTTCCTTTCTTGTAAGGTCCTTGTCTAAGTATTAAGATTATATTGTTAGTTTTCTAAACCTGACAAGATTATATAAGATTAGTTTCATTTTTTTCTTAAATAAAAAGATATATGATCTTGGAGATTTCCTTGTAGAAAATATTTTTTTATATTGAATTTATTGGGGTGACACTGGTTAACATAATTACAAGGTTTCAGGTGTCCAATTCTACAACGCATCTCTGACACTCAATTTTATGTTCACCTCCCCCACCCCCCAAATCAAGTCTTTGTCCATCCCCATTTATTCCCCCATACCCTCATCCACTTTCCCCTTACATACCCGGCAATCATGACACTGTTGTCCATGTCCATGAGTTTCTCTCTCTCTCTTTTGTTTTTGGTCTTTTTTCATTCAATCCTTTCACCTACCCCCTCATCCAGTCCCTATGCCTCACAGCTATCAGCCTATTCTCTAAGTATGAGTCTGTCTTTATTTTGCTAATTGGTTCATTTTGTTTATTAGATTCTATATGAGTGAAATCATATGGTATTTGTCTTTCTCTGACTGACTTATTTCACTTAGCATTAAAAATATTTTCATTAAATTCAATTTCTTTGACACAGAGCTATTAGAATTTCCCAAATTTTACCATTTTATCTAGTGTAATATTTAACTGTTGCTTATATTATCTTTTAATGTTTGTGTGATCTTTAAAGATGCCCCAATTTATTATTAACATTGTATGCTGTGTCATCTCTCTCTCTCTTTTAAATAGTCTTGTTAGAAGATTATCAATTTTATTAGCCTTTTTAAAGAATCATCAAATAGGCTTATTAATTTTCTCCATTGGTTGTATATTTTCTATGTTATTAATTTCTGATCTTAGCTTTTGAATTTTCTTTCTTATCCTTTCTTTGAATGCAATTGGACATTTTAAAAATTTGTTTTTCTCTAACTTGATCTCTGGCTCAGGAGTCTAGGATCTTTTGCCATTATCCATAAAATTATAAATGCTAACTGGTAAAGTATTTAAAATCTCAAACCCTTTACCTTTCTTGACAATAATATTCCCTTACTATACATCCAATATTTGTAGAAATTTTAGTGATGTCTCAAGAATCAGCCCCTGCCTGGAGCAGATACTGTCACAGTGTGAGTGTCAAGGCTCACTGCTCGATACCCACCTTCTTCCTGTGATCTTTCTCTCTTTATCCTGGCAGCCTTGACATGCCAATACTCTAATTTTGTTTTTCTAGTTTTATGAAATTGCCAAATGTTCGATTGGCTTCTCTGCTTCTTAGGGGCAGCCCTCTGCCTGCTTCTCAAGTTCTTGCCTTGCAGGTCGAAAAACAAATGCCCTTAGAGCAGGGGTCCCCAAACTACGGCCAGCGGGCCACATGCAGCCCCCTGAGGTCATTTATCTGGCCCCCGCCACACTTCTGGAAGGGGCACCTCTTTCATTGGTGGTCAGCATCCATATCCTGTGCTCCTGGAGTACTGTATGTAGCAGCGTCGCTCACGTACAGTACTACTTCCGGTGACGTGGGATGCACGCGTCACGGCTCCGGAAGCGCGTCATATCACTTGTTACGGCTAGCAGTGACAAATATGGAACCGGACATTGACCATCTCATTAGCCAAAATCAGGCCCATAGTTTCCATTGAAATACTGGTCAGTTTGTTGATTTAAATTTACTTGTTCTTTATTTTAAATATTGTATTTGTCCCCGTTTTGTTTTTTTACTTTAAAATTATATGCAGTGTGCATAGGGATTTGTTCATAAGTTTTTTTTTTATAGTCTGACCCTCCAACAGTCTTGAGGGACAGTGAACTGGCCCCCTGTGTAAAAAGTTTGGGGACCCCTGCCTTAGAGGAACAGCGGCACACAAATATTGGGCTTACTTTAAAAAATTGGCTCACTTCTCTCTGGGACTGTGGCCTTCTAAGTGCTTATTCCCTTGGATGATCTCCAAAGTCTTCAAATAGATTTTAAAAAATTTATCCACTTTTGTATTTGTTCTTGATTACAGCATGGTTTGTTACATAATATTCCTTTAGAGCTGGAAACAGATGTGCCAGAATGATTTTTTCTTAGTGAAGGATTTCTCACATTGGAAAGATATGTAATTTTCTGTATATTTTATGCTTTATTGTTTAATCCCCCATAGAGCGTATTTCCATTGTGTTGAACAATGGTAATATTTTAGAGTTCACTGTATGTTCAGGGAATATCAATAGCATCACAATTGCTTTTAGGATACAAACTGTGTTCAACAGACACTTAGGGTTTCTTTAGTTAACTCTAAGAACTCCTTAGAGAATTTGTTATAAGGAAGTCTTTATCACTATCTTTCTCTATATCTATGTCTACCTCCCACCCCCTGCCTTCCCAAACACACACGAATTCATCATCTTAAGCCTCCAATCAGAATGCTTGTTTGGAACTAAAAATCTGTGTCATAGAACAAAAGGTCTCTATTGACTACAGACACAAAAAAGCTCACCAAAAATTTATTTAAAATAATAATTAGGTAAGTTTCTTCTTTTTATGGCAAATAAATGTGTTACATTCTTAAATAAGTCTTAATTTTGTATACAAAAATTCAAACCTACAAATTATGTAAAATGCTTATTTTATGAAGCCACTTCATGCTTTAATTCATGTCCTTCACCCTTTAATTCATTTTATAATTCTGAAATGGCACATGGAGCTAATGTTACCACAAATATTCCTTTAATCTGAAAAATATGTTTTTTGGAAAGCCACTCAACTCAAATAAGGCTCTAAATTTCTTTCTCTAAATCAATTTAAATTAGTTACATTTTAGATAGTGATGCAGTGCCGGAGCCCTAGGAGAAATGCAAGAAATATAATTAAGTTTTGACAGTTATGTGTATATTTTTCTAATTGTAGGGAAGAAGGGCAGTCAGGCCAAAAGCAACTTAACTTAAAAAAAAATCCCTTTTCAACTTTTAGTGGTTGCTGAAGTCCTTTTAGAATGTAAAATCAATTTGTGTGAAGGCACTGATTTTGAGTACTTGCGAATTTGTGTAAATGTACTATGCATTTACTGTGAAAATTTAATTGAGTTTTTATGCTTATGGCATATAGCTAATAAAACAATCCAAATATTTTAGCCATGTTTTAATCAAAGGTGACTATCTTAAACTAACTTAATTCCAAGTGTCTGGCCTTATTTTAACTTAATGGGTCTATGTCTAAGCAATAATCTAATTTTAAGCTTTTTGTTTATTCCAAGTAAAGTCAAACAATATGTACATTTGTTAAGAATAATCTTTGAGCAACACTTGTGTTGATGTATCCCATTAGAATTGATTTGGGGAGCCTCTTCTGAGTAACCTATCCAAACTGTTTCTTTTTAGGATTTGCTGAAGTGGGAGGGATAAAGTTAACTATATCTTCTATTCAAAATTAACTGTTGAATGTTAAATATTTTCCACATCTATTCATTTTGGATTTATTGAAATAAGTTTCAGAAGTGGGACCTCTTCCAAATTCTTAGATCATTTTAACCATAAAAGGCTAAATAGTATTTTGCAATCCTATGGGCAGTAATCTGATTTTTAGGTGGATTTTTTTTAAAAAAAGGGAATTAATGTAATATAAGCTTTCAAAATTAAAACTCCATGTGTGATCCATCATAGGCAACATTATTTCAGTGCCTATAATGTGTCATGCACTTGAAATACAAAGGGGACAAGAGAAAGGGAAATATAATTTATAGAGTATTCCGAATTTTCCAGATATTGTAACTTTATCTAATTTGTTTCTTACAGTACTCCTATAAGGATAGGAGGTGTTATCTCAATTTTAAAAATGAGGATCCCATAGCTCAGCAGGTTTAAGTAATTTTTGCACAATTATAAAGGCAGTAAATGAAGATGGAACTTAAACACAGGTAGAGAAATGAATAGAAAAGAAGGTAAATCATAAACTGACCATTTCTATTACATTATCAAAATAAAACATCTCATCATTCATTCAACTGCTCACACATTTGGCATCTGATAGGTGTCTATGTGTTGAGCACTGGGGATATAAAATGAAATAAGGAGATGTAGATCCTAAACTCGAGGGGTTTGTAGTACAATATGTGGTACTGGGTTGAAAGTGCTATAAAGAGGAATGCCCAAGATGCCGAGCCCAGAAGGGAAACCTAATTAGGTCATTAGCCGAGTCAATCTCCACTATGTAGCTTATCCTTACAACTACAGGAGGCAGATATTATTCACCTCATTTTATAGAAGAAGAAATTGAGCTTCATAGAGATTAAAAGAATTGTCAGTGATAACTCAACTAGTGAGTAGGAAGGGCTTATCTTTGAAGCAAGCGCATGTATCAGCTTCTGTTTTCACCTTGTGGAACTTGAAATAGGATTCAGTACTTTTTGGAATCAGTTATACAGAGTACATTCATTAAGGCATTAGTATCCAGTATAGATTTTAGGGGAGACTTTTTGAAAATTTCATTCAGCACTCTTTTCTCACTAATATTGTTAAAAATTCACATAGTGGTGAAGAAAGTATAAGCACATTATAGGAATGGCAGATGTAATTCACACCCCAAACACAGTTCCCATCAGTCCACTTCCCTGCTCAGAAGTCAGCCTACAGAGAATAGCCACAGCCAACTGACCAGTATTCATGGTGACTCGCTCACCAGTGCATTTCTCAATGCCTTGATGAAGGGAGTATGTCCTCCAGGCACTCCCAGTTGTAATGGGTAGCGAATAGCTAAACAGGCTGTACATTATTTTATCTTCCTGAACCATTGGAATCCTTCCTCTACATATGGCAGCAAAGTCCTGGCACATCATCTGAATTGACTGTAGGCCACGCTGAGTTCAGCCTTCAGTTATCCAGACTCACAGACTAACAAAGCCACTCCTAGGCACTCGAGCCACACTTTTAATTCCTGAATTCTGAGTGAGTGCACCTACACGTGTATATTCATTCTGCTCAGTCTCTATTATCTCATCACTTGTTTCAGCCTCTTTTGACTGATACCCTTCAGGTCAACTTACCATATCCCTTGGTATTGCACCCCCACTGGCCCCACTCTTGTCCAGTAAGTTATCTGGATACCACAGGCATATGTAGGCAACCCAGTTCAGAGTTCCATTTTGAGGGTGAGTTTTCTGAGGCCACTCTTGTTATCAATTACTATACAGTCAGGGTTCTACCAGAAAAACAGCACACCGATGTTGGGTAATAAAAGCGAATATTTACAAATACACGGGTCAGATCAGGGGAAATTGACAAGCACAGTTTGGCACCCTGCCTGTTTTCATCCCTTGGCCTAATGGGAAGGGAAGGGAGCAATTTCTAGAGTAAAGAGAGAAGAGCTGTATAGAAGGACAGAAACCAACCTTCTATAGAGGACAGTCAAATGCAGGACCCAACTGGGAGGGCGCTGGGAGTAAAAACACCTCAGCCTCACTCTTTTCTCACCCATATCGGCAACTGGCTGAGCTACAAGTCAGAGGATAAAGGAACCTTTTGGTGATTTCCATAAACTTTGGCCTTCTGAGCACAGAGTAGGGTAGAAAAGGGTAGGAAGTAGATCTACAGGGGCAAACAGAAGACATCCAGTGTAGAGCACAGCATAAGGACTATACTCAATAACACTGTAGTTATTGTGTATGTTGCCAGATGGGTACTAGACATATCAGGGTGATCACTTCATTAGGCATAATTATAGATACAATAACTATGTTGTACACCTGAAACTAATATAACGTTGTATGTCAATTATAATTAAAAAATAAACTGAAAAAACACATCCCAGCAATAGGCCAAATATTTAATGTAGGATTGTTTATAGTATTTAAAATGTATTTAGGAAACAGCAATGTTCAATGTTTACCTAGATAAATAATTATGTTGAACAGGTGACTGCACACATTTTGTGTAAATGGAACAATTAAATATTTAGAACTTCAGCCAAAAAGTTTATCTTAAGAAACATTTCAAGTTTTAAAAAATTTACATTTATATCACATTTATGCTCATTTGTATTTAATGACCACATTACTTCAAAACATTCATTATTTAACAAAGAATAATGTAGTACTTCCCTTCTCTTTTCTCAATTTTGTCTGTAATTTAATATAGAGTGCACATTTTCATAAACTACAGTGTGTCCGTAAAGTCATGGTGCACTTTTGACCAGTCACAGGAAAGCAACAAAAGACAATAGAAATGTGAAATCTGCACCAAATAAAAGGAAAACCCTCCCAGTTTCTGTAGGATGATGTGGCAGCATGTGCCCATGTGCAGATGATGACGTAACACCGTGTCTACAGCGGAGCAGCCCACAGCCATGCCAGTCGAGATGTGGACAGTACAGAGGAAAGTTCAGTGTGTTCTGTGGCTTGCTAAATTCGAATCCGTGACCAAAGTGTAACATGAATATTGGCGTGTTTATAACAAAGTGCCACCACATAGAAATAACTTTACTTGGTGGAATAAGCAGTTGAAGGAAACCGGCAGTTTGGTGGAGAAACCCCGTTCTGGTAGGCCATCAGTCAGTGATGAGTCTGTAGAGGCTATATGGGATAGCAACTTAAGGAGCCCTAAAAATCTGTGCATGAGCCCATATCAAACTGCACTGAATAGGTATGATACTGGGAGAGTTTTCCTTTTATTTGGTGCATATTTCACACTACTATCGTCTTTTGTTGCTTTCCTGTGACCGGTCAAAAGTGCACCATGACTTTACAGACACACTGTATATAAGAGAAAGCCTATATATTTGGTTCATAATATTTATTATGTAAAAAAGAACACAATGAGGTTCTTGGGCAGAAAGCATAAAAAATTTGAAAAGGTTGCAAAAGTGATAAATAATTTAAAATTAGTTATAATATTATTTATTTCATTCTTTATTTTTTTAGAAAGCATGTTTGGAAAGTAAGAAAGTTAAACCATGTCCACTTTTGTGTTTCAATTGTTGAAACTTCTGTGAGTAATCAATATTATAGCATGCTGCTGAACTTAAAAGTGGTCTAAACAGTCCCTTTCATTCAAGACTTTGGTGCCTTTAGGGATGAGTTCAAAGCCTTCACAGAGGAAATTTGGGACAGTAGTTAATTAAGCATGTGAACATCAGGATTCAGGTTTCATGTCTTTAAAATGTGGTCAAAGTGGTGTCTACCTCTTGGTTGTGAAGATGATGTGTGTTGATACTTAAAGTGCTTTCACAGCTCTTGGCATACAGTAAATGTTGAACTAGTTTAAGTTCCCTTCCCCCTACACTTGTGCCTCGGAGATTTCTATAGTCCTTAGATCCCCGTAACTAGCTCAGAGAGGCCTTCTGCGATCCACTGACCCCCAGATTAGAGGAAGCTCTCTAATACACCTCTTTATAGTAACCTGTACTTTTTTCGTTACAATATTTGGCTTGTAACTACCGTATATGACTATGAATTTATTAACGTCCATTTCTCTTGCTAGACTTTTTCAGGATTATTAATAACTATATTTGTTCTGCTACCTATTATCACATACAGGCAATACAAGTAATATTTATAAGCAAACTCACACTAAGCTCTTAGAGTATGGTGTGAATCAGAGTATGGTATGTATACCATATTTGTTATCTTCATTATTAAAGGTAACCACACATACCAACCTGAAAATTACGGGCAACACCTAGAATTAGACCTGCATTTAGAAGATAGTGATCTTGAACCTGTAATTGTTCCCTAGGGCAAGTGTTGTTGAACATTAACTGCATGGCATCTTTGCACATCTGGAACTAAAAAGCATACAACTGTTTCTAAAGCCCAAGCATGCACTGAGTGCAAAATCTGCCTAGCTCAGTTACCAGGTGAAGTTTTATAGTTACCAATCTAAGTCTTTCTTATAAAACACTTAGCTTTAAACACTGTATAACTCTATGTTGGCAAGAAAATATTGTTTTTCAAATGAGTAATTTTTGTTTGCATAAGTAAAACAAAATTGAAATTTGATGAACAGATATTTATTAAGCACCTATTATGAGCAATCTAGGTCAACAGATGAGCCATTCACGTGGAATTACAGGGGCTTTTTTGGGAGTGAACAGCAGGCCAGAGTGGGTTGCTCCCCTGATACGGGGGAGGAGAGAATGAAAAATGAAAAAGTGAGCATTTGAAGGGTGACTGAAATATGAGGTGAGAGAAAGAGACTTCAGCTCTTGTGAATGGGAAGAATATTAGTTATCCGTTGCTATGTAACAAATTTCCCCCAATTTGGCAGCTTAAAACAATAAGCATTCAGCATCACACCATTCTGTGTGTCAGGAACCTGGGAACAGCTCAGCTGGGCGGTTCTGGCTCAGGGTCTCTCATCAGGTTGTGATCAAGCCACCTTGGGGAAGACCTTCCTAACTCACTCAGGAGGCTGTTGGCAGATTCAGACCTTGCCAGCAGGCCTCTCCAGAAACTTCCTGCATGTCCTCAGCACACAGCAGCTGATTTCCCCAGTGCAAAGGATTCAAAAGAGGGAGCAAAAGAGTACAAGCGACAAGGTTTGAAGGCTTGAACAAGTTTGAAAGTTTTTTTAATAGCATAGTAATGGAAATGATATCTCTTCACTTCCACCATATTCTATTTCCTACAAGCTAGTAACAAAGTCTAGACCGCATCCAAGGGGAGAAGAATTAAGCTCCATCTCTTGAGAAGGGAAGTACTAAATTTGTGCACATATTTTTAAAGGTGATAGAGGAACCAGGCAGGGACATGGAAACATACAGACCTCTTTGTGATGCCTTATATATAATGTCTGGGCTAATCTTTTAAAGAAAGCTAGGGGTATAAAGAGTCACAGTTGACTCCTAGAGGTGTGTGTGTTTATGTTTTTATGTGTGTGTGTGTGTCTGTTTTAAGAGACAGGGGCAAACTTCAAGGCAACCCAGCTATAGTCATATGATATACAAACCAACACTGCAAGGCATAATACCTTAGTGTCAAATCCCAATAGTAGTTTACAGAAGGAAGAATTCATAGGCCCTGGCCAGTTGGCTTGGTGGTAGAGCGTCGGCCTGGCGTGCAGGAGTCCTGGGTTTGATTCCCAGCCAGCGCACACAGGAGAAGCGCCCATCTGCTTCTCCACCCCTCCCCCTCTCCTTCCTCTCTGTCTCTCTCTTCCCCTCCCGCAGCCAAGGCTCCATTGGAGCAAAGTTGGCCCGGGTGCTGAGGATGGCTCTATGGCCTCAGCCTCAGGTGCTAGAATGGCTTGGTTGCAACAGAGCGACGCCCCAGATGGGCAGAGCATCGCCCCCTGGTGGGTGTGCTGGGTGGATCCTGGTGGGACACATGCAGGAGTCTGTCTGGTTGTCTCCCCATTTCCAACTTCAGAAAAAAAAAATAACAACAACAAAAAGAATTCAGCATGGTCTAGGGAAGTCAGGAATGGCTTCATAGAAGAAACACAGGTTGTTCCAGATTTTAAATATTATTATGTGGCATTTATTTAATATACTTTGTATTTTACTGGCAAAAGATAATTCAAGTCAAATTTTCACTGCTTAAATGAAGGAAAAATATCCACAATCATTTGTTAGTTGTATGTGTACTTTTCCCCATCTAAAATACCTGATCTTTTTAGTTGAAAGCCCCTAATTCTTTTTTTTTAAAATTTTATTTTATTTATTCATTTTTAGAGAAGAGAGAGAGAGGGAAAGAGAGGAGAGAGAGACAGAGAGGAAGAAGGGGGGAGGAGCTGGAAGCATCAACTCCCATATGTGCCTTGACCAGGCAAGCCCAGGGTTTCGAACCGGCGACCTCAGCATTTCCAGGTCGATGCTTTATCCACTGTGCCACCACAGGTCAGGCCGAAAGCCCCTAATTCTTTAAGCCACACATTAAATATGTAGGGCAGAAAAAACATTCTCTGAATAATGGACAGTATCTCCCCACAAGCCAAAGCATAGGTATATGATCCCGTGCCCACCAACAGGGATGCAAATCATGAAATAAGGGAAAGGAGATTGCTGCTCCCATCTAAATTCTTCTTAGTCCAAAGCCATGCTCTGGGAGCTACGAAACTCCATATTCATCAGTTACACTTGCCACGTTGCCTATGGCCATTAGCACTTTAAGCAAACAGAAAAAATAAGCAACTTAAAAACAAAGCAAAACAAAAAAATCTACCTCATCTATCCTTATATTATTTCCCTAATTAGAGCTAGTTTGCCACAGAAAACTTTAGGGTTTATTTCTCCTCTTCATTCCTATAGTGTCAGTGGTGCTGATGCAGCTGCATAATTTGCATAGAAAGTTGCTTGATTCTGTAGTCAGAATACCAATAAGGTGGCCTGCTTCTAAGTATGTTTATTCTCTCTTGATTGACTCTTCACTTACATGCTTTTCTGCACAATGCATACTTACTTGCATATCCTCAGACATCTGTCACATGCTCACCAAGCCTTACGGCTGGCCTAGTCATCAAACTTGAACAGTATGGAAACACTTGTATATGGCCCAATATTAAAGCATTCCTTGTAAAGAAATTAACCCATAAAAATATATTAAACAACATCCTTGCTTGACTTATATTTGATAAATTTATTAACATTTAAGTTTGCATTCACTGAGATGGAGCTATTTATTTTCAGTAAATGACCTCCTTGTTATAAACAACTGTAGTTGTCTATCCACACCACTGTAACAGTCCAACTTGATTTCCAGCCTATAGAACAGAATTCATTTTGTCACGGTATTAGTTTTGCTATGTGAAGTTAGGCTCATTATAAATTGTGGTCTTTATTACCAAGAAACACATTTGGAAGTATACTTATGGAAAAAATAGGAAAAAATAATTTAAATTGGAATTGTCTTAGAAAATCCTAGAAATATCTGGAATAGATGGTCACATATTTATAGATGACCTGGTTCAATCTCCTATCCAACGCTAAACAACTTTACACAATATCTTTCAACAAAAAAATCATACAGCTAATTTGGAATTCAGTCAATGAAGATATAACTTATTAACTTTCAATTCATTCAGTAAAATGTATTAAGTACCTTCTGTTTGCCAGGGCCTGTGCTAAGAGTTGGTAGCATAAAAGTGAGGATAGTACTTCTTACCCTTTCCATTTCTGTATAAATCCATTATTTAGAAAGTGATTGTACATACTAGTCAACATTTGCCCCCAGAAAAGAGTCAGCCATTGGTATTTGGTCTGCTATCTGGGAGTTACACTGACAAAATAAATCTTTTTATTTTAACAAACCTTAAGATCAGGAGGTGTGGGGTGGGAGTACAGAAGGACAAATACACAGTGACAGAAAATTATTTGACTTTGGGTGACGGGTATACAACATAATCAACAGTTCACATGCTATAGAAATGTTTACCTGAAACCTATGTACTCTTACTGATCAATGTCACCATTAAATTTAATTTCTAAATTTAAAAAAAAGAATTATAAAGATTTGACGACAACTACTAAATTTTCTCTGAACTTTTCTACTTCAGAAGCCTCTGGTCCTGCAAAATTCAGATTATTTTCCTCTGAACACATTTTGATTTGAATATGTCCCTTTTCAAATGTGGGTTGTTAAACCTTATTTTATATAAGGTTTTATATATATATATATATTATATATATAAAATAAGGTCATTATATTGATATATGTATACATATTATAATTATAGAATTATATATATTATAAATGTGTATATATACACACTTTTTTTGAGATAGAGAGAGAGAGAGAGAGAGAGGAACATCAAGCTGCCCCTGCATGTGCCCTGACCAGGGAATTTTCCCGGCAACCTCTGTGCTCTGGGAGGATACTTCAATCAACCGAGCTATCTGGCCAGGGCTTAATTTTTATAGATTTTTAGAGAGAAGAAGGGAGAGAGAAGGTAGGGGAAAGAAAAGCATTTTTTGTTCCACTAACTCATGCATTTTTTGGTTGCTTCCCCTGTGTACCCTGATCAGGGATCGAACCTGCAACCTTGTTCTGAGACGATACTCTTAACTGACTGAGCTAACCGGCCAGGGCCTTTAATATATTTTAGACATGTCTAGACTTTTTCTTTAAACCAGAAGCTTGGGTTATTAATGGATTCTGCTGAGAATGTAATCACACGCTAGAGACATATTGATTTTTCTTAGGTTCCATTCATCCCCCTACTTCTTGCCATCTATTAGCCAGAAAGTATCTTAAATAATAGAGTAAACCCCTGTAGCTAGAGTCCTTGTTTTTCAGGTCTTGTTGTGATCACCCAGGACATTTTGGTGATTTATATAACTTGCGAATAATAAAATGCTCATCCTCGAGTAACAATTAAATCTTCATGTGCAATAGAACCATTTGCTTTAGGGAAAAAGAACATTGCCTAATCACATAAGCATGAAATGCATCTCTTCAGAATAAAACAGACATTTTCATAATGTTATGCAATCTTTTAAAGTTAAATAAGCAGGGGAAAAATAATGCTAAATAAGAAAAATAAAAAGAAATGAAATAAAACTTTGATAGTTTAAGTCTTTAGTTTTGAAAAACAACTACATACTATATAATACATGCTGATTGCAATATATAATTTCAGGATGCACAGACAAGTATAAAGAGAAATCAAAGATTATCTAGCTACTATCAACATCAAATGACTACTGTTAACAATTTGTGTATGTCTTTTAGGATGTATTCTTTATGTATATGTACATATATGTGAATGTACAATTATAAACTGCAATCACAATAGTCACATTTAATAGTCTGTTTTTCACTTAACTAACATAGTGTGAATAACTTTCCATCATAAGTACAACACTATATGAGTACTGTTAAAAGATGATGGAATTATAATGCAGCAATACAAAATTTTAAAACTTCCTTCTAATGCTAGACATTTAGGTACTTCATCATTTGAAGGGTTCTTTCTATTATAAACAAATACATGCACTCATAATTCTGTCAATTTTTCTGGTAATCTCCTTGGGATAAACTCAAAGAAGTATAATTTTTGCCTCAAAAGGTAAATGAGTTTTAAAATTTGATATAGCATGCCAAACTGCTTTCTGGAAAGTTTACCAAATTTACATTCCTACCATCAGTATATGAGAGTGCCAGTTCCCCACACTCTCATGACAATATGTTATTTTAATTTTTGAGAAATTGATAACTTTGAGTTAGCATTTCTTTGAGTGCTATAAAGGTTGGAAATATTTGTACAAGTTTATTGGCTGTTTATGTACCTTTTCTTCGAAATATGCTTTGTTCATTTTTCCATTAGCATGGTCACCTTTCCTCATTGCTTTGTAAGAAATCAGTATAAAGAATATTAAGACTATATGGCTTTCTGTCATTTATACTGTAAATGTTATTTTTACAGATTTTTTTAATTTATGGTACTCCCTTTCTCAAAAATAAATTTTTTAATTTTGATGTGGTCAAAAATATTAGTGGCTTCCGGTATCTTAGTCTCAATTTATAATGGGCACACTCTTTATATATTAAACATTCCCAAGAGGGATGATACAAAAGTAGGACCATGATTAAAGATGACTAATCTAGGCCCTGGCTGGTTGGCTCAGTGGTAGAGCATCAACCTGGCATGTGGAAGTCCTGGGTTTCAATTCCCGGTCAGGGCACACAGGAGAAGCACCCATCTGCTTCTCCATCCTTCCCCTTCTCCTTCCTCTCTATCTTTCTCTTACCCTCCTGCAGCCAAGGCTCCATTGGAGCAAAGTTGGCCTAGGCACTGAGGACGGCTCCATGACCTCCGCCTCTGGTGCTAGAATGGCTCCGGCTGCAATGGAGCAACACCCCAGATGGGCAAAGCATTGCCCCCTGGTGGACATGCTGGGTGGATTCCTGTCAGGTGCATGCGGGAGTCTGTCTGACTGCCTCCCCGCTTCTAACTTCAAAAAAATCCCCCCCCTAAAAGAATGACTAAGTATATTTTATTCTGCCAAGTTTTAATTTTCTATTGATGGGTTTAGATTTTTCAGTTTACATACCAAAATAATATTCTCCAAATATAATGTTCTGTAATTAATCAATGAAATAAAAATTTCCTTTTTTTCACATTGATTTAGTAAACAATTATTGAAAACTCAATGAATGTATATCCAGTTGACCATTGAACAACATGGGGGATTGGTTCCAGGACCCCTGAGGATACCAAAATCCATAGATGCTCAAGTCCTTTATATAAAATGGTATAGAACAATGCCTAGAGTTTCCCCTCTTCTTTGGGATTCCTAACCATGATGGCAAATGGTCTTCTTCATCTGTGATTACTTGAATCTTTGCATGAAAAACCCCAGAATACAGACCACTGACTGCATGGTTATTTTTTTAAATCCACATGTGTGGACCCACACAGTTCAAATCCATGCTGTTCAAGGGTCAACTGTAGTTCCTACACTAAGAAAAACAAGAAAAAAAATTACATCAGTTACCCAGATCTCACAGACCTCTATGATTAATTCCATGAGATATAGCTCTATAATACATCTCTATAATTATAAGTTATTCAATACCGAGGAAATAAGTAAAAATCATGTTAGAGAAAGTACTTTTCCCTTCTTCTCTCCCTTCCTCTCTCCCTTCCTTTTTCTCTATCTCTCTGATTCTTTAAGAAAGGTGTTCCTCAAACTGAGCTGTAAGGGAAGTACAGATTTTGGGTAGCAGAAAAAAGGTTGGAGAACTTTTCAGGTGCAGGAAGAACTTCAAGGCAGAAATAAGTAAGAAACCTGTAATTATGAAAAGATCAACATAAAATTCAATCAGAGAATGGTCACAGAGGAGCAAGGTAGGCCAATGGATGTGAAGACCTGAATGAGAGGTTCAGGAGTTTAGGTGCCATATGATCTGTGATGGAAAACAATAAGTTATGGTCTTGCCATTTATCAATTATTTTACTGGAGATACATTTCTTGAATTGCTCTTAAAATATTTATATTTAGGGAGGGATGATTATTTTTCTGTGCTTTAGAGAAAAAAAAAACTTGGGTGAAGTTTGATAAATTGTATACTTAAGTGTCAACCATTCTCTTTAAATGATAGATTCTAAAGTCACTTAGTCACACATGCCAGGTAGAGTAGATAGAGTTATTTTAACACAACAATTTGTGATTCATTTTCTTTAGCAACACCCAGCGTGAGTAGGTCAAACTACAAATTATGTCCTGCATGATTTTTCCTTCCAGCAGTTTGCTAATACAATCATGTAACAAGGGAAAAAAAGGCCTTTTTCAAGATTAAAAACATCATCTAGATAAGTTTAGAGTATTTTGATAGGTACATCTCAAGGGTAAACTGAAAAGGAAAAATATGTCTTTATATGCTTCAGTTGCCTTCCTTTTCTTCGAAATATAATCAGACATGAAATGTTATTTTTGCTTTTCTTTTGTCCATAAAAGGGTGAGTGTTAATATAAATCTCATATTTTGTTTATTCAGGAAACCATAAGTTTAAAAAAGGAAAATAAAATTTTTGTTTCTACCTGATTATTTTCTTCTCAAAACCTAACAATTTTTAAGTACAGTGTCATTAACACCCATAATCTGTGTTGGTTTTGAAATGGGAAGAAAAAAGTGTTTTCTTTATTTTGTTTTTGCTTTAGGAATAAGTGTGCAGAACATGGAATTATATACAACTGATATTCACTGTTTTTAGGTCTGAATGTTCTATTATTGCTGACTTTAAGTGGCATTATTTTGTGTTATAAAAGGCTGCCAAACTATGACTAGGCAAGGTATCTACTTAGGTATATTTATCATTCTCTTCAAACATCTACGTTTATCATGTTTACAGCAATCAGATTCAGCTACAGTTCCACTTATGAAAGCAGGGTCTCCACCACAGCTCCACAGGCTGCGCAATGGACAAATTCATTTGTCACATAGACTGCAATGTGAATGGTGCTCCTGGAACTGGGCAAAGGAGGTTTGTGTGAAAATGCTCACGTTACAAAGTAAAATTCTGAGACACATTAAGTATGCTGGATTAGAAAAAAGTAAAACTACATCTACTGCACTTTGTAAATGAAGGAAACTATTAGAGCAAAAAAACCTTATGAGGTTTTTTACATTCAAACACAAATATGTGTTTATGTGTTAGTGTGCATGTGTTTAAATACTTATATATAACCTTTGAAAGTACAATGATCCAAGATGTGATGTGTTGTCAAATTGGTGAAATTAAACTGAATAAATATTTTTAAAATGTGCTAGATATACATAATTCATGATATCAATTTAATTTTCTTAGGGAAAATTTGGGATGCTACAGCACAACACCAGATTTTTACTCTTTAAATGACTTCTCAGCTAAGCTTAATTTATACTTAAAATTAAAATATGGCAGTGACAGTTATAAAGGATTTAATTTTCAGGATTGAGAATTCACCTATTTTTTTCTATATGGTTTTTCATTTTGTAAACACTCAGATGATATCTCTCTGTCTGTCAATATATTAGTATGAAAGCTTGTTTATATGCTGACACTTAATATACAAAATGTGTCTCAACACTTCTGTGGATGAACTAGAGAGCAATTTTACTATTGTATAAGTAATATATGTAGACATTCACATTATAAAATATTAACATAAATCTGAAATATACAGAATAAAATGTCCACTCTCACTTCCACTCCATTGCCCAAAGTTGTGCCACATTAATGGAATGTATAAATCCTCCTAGTCCCTTTAATATCACTTAAATACATATACCTGTTTATATGTTTCCTGTTTATCTGGTGAATGGATTAAGCAAAGAAAGAAAAAGCTTAGAGACAATGGTGTAGGTATGGCAGGAGGGAAAGAGTGTTGGGGGAGGTGAAGGAGGGAAGAGGTGGGATAAATGGTGATGAAGGGACTTAAGTTGGGGTGGTAAACACAAAATGCAATGTACATATGTTGTATTGTAGAATTGTGTACCTGAAACCTGTATAATTTTGTTAACCAATGTCATCCCAATAGATTCAATAAAAATTTAAAAAAATAATAGGAAAGCTTAGTCATATTGTTCTATACTTTTTTCATTGAGAGTATGTTGGAGATGTTAATACAACTATACATTGGGACCTAGTAAATTCCTTTTAAAGACTGGATAGGTTTCTATAGTGTAATTATACTTATTTTACTTCACATTTTCCTTCCTAATTGACCTTCCACAATTATTAGCTGTTATGAACCATGCTTTCATGAATATGTGTGTGTAAATAGCTTTATATAATATTGGTATATCCACGGACAAATTTTTACAATTAAAATTTAGGAGACAAAGTATATTTGCATTTGATTCTACTAATCTGCCATCCCAAATAGCTTTACAAATTTAACCTCTCACTAACCTCTCAACATGAGTTGTATTTTCTTACATCCTCATTAATACTAAGTATTAATCAATCTTTTTGTTATCAGCCAATGCTATGCTTAAAAAATACTTTTTCTTCTTTTAAAGTTCCTTGATAACTACTGTAGTAAGAATATCTTTATCTGTTTAATGATAATGTATATTTTCTGTTCATATACTTTGCCTACATTTCTATTGTGTTGTTTATCTAGAAATATCAGTGAAGAAAATAGTCTTGACCTTTGTATATTAGTCTTCATAAGTTTTCATCAAGTTATTTTGAAAAAAAATTTGTTTATAGTATCTTCATTAAACTTTAAAAAAAATGTTAGGTGGTCAACCCTACAACTAAATTTAATCTCACAAAAATATTTTCTCCATTTTGTTTTTACATGAGAAAATTTAAATTTAGTACTTTAAACCAACTGATTTTATTATTCTATTTTCTTTCTCTACTAGCTTAGTATTTATTATTTATACAATGCTTACTTTAGAGATTACAATATGCACCAACTGTTTATAAATAAGTACGTTTACTTTTCTCAATGTCAGAACCTTAGAATACATTTACCTTCTTCTAAATTTATGTTGTTGTTATATGTTAATTCTCTATGTATTTTAAAACCACACAAAATATTGCTGTTATATATTCAGTAGATATTTTAGATCTATCATCTATCTGTATTATTATCTTACCTATTTATATTACTTTAGCTGTTTTCATTCTTTCTCTTTCACTCACTTTCCATTTATAATTCTTTCCTTAATGCCTGGAGAACACTCTTTAATATTCTCTTTAGTGTGTTTCTGTTTGTAGTGAATTCTCTTATTTTTTGTATAAAAATACCTTTTAAAATTTTGATTCTTTAAGAAAATTTCTGCTTGGAATAAAATTCTAGACTGACAGTTATTTTTTTAGAACAGTTTGAAGTTTCCTCATTGTGTTCTGGCTCTCACTTTTGTTAAGAAGTCAGTTGTCAATCTTACTATACTTCTTTGAAGTAAAAATATACCCTTTTCCTTACCATAGCTGGCTTTAAGAGATTTTCTTAACTATTTTAATTAAAATTTTTTCTTAAGGCTTTATTATTTTAGTGCAGTTTAAATTTTGCAGCAAAATTGAGGAGAAGGTACAGAGATTTCACAAATACCCCTGTTCCCACACATGCATACCATTGACTATAAACTTCCCTCATCAGAATGGTGGCACATTTGTTACAACTGAGAAACCTATATTGACACATCAGTCATCCAAAGCCCAAAAATTACATTAGAGTTAACTTTAGGTATTGTATATCCTATGGGTTTGGACAAAAATATAATGACATGTATCCATCATTATGGTATCATAAAGAGCATTTTTATTGCTCTGAAAGACCTCTATGCTCTAACTATTTATCGTATCAATCCCTTCTCCCCACCGCAACCACTGATAAGTACTAATCATTTTATTGTCTCCATTGATTTGCCTTTTCCAGAATGTCATGTAGTTGGAATCACACAGTCTGTTGTCTTTTAAGGTTGGCTTCTTTCACTTGATAATATGCACTTCAGATTCTTTCATGTCTTTTTATGGCTTCACAGCTCATCTCTTTTTAATATTGAATAATATTGCATTGTCTGGATGCAGCACACATTACTTATCCATTCATACTGATGGACAGCCTGGTTGTTTCCAAGTTTTGGTAAGTTTAAATAAAGCTGATATAAACATGGATGTGCAGGATTTTGTGAATACATAATTCTCCACCATCTTTGGGTAAACATTAAGTAGAAGTTTGAGGCAGAAATTTAACTTTTTTTCATCAAACATGTAGCCAATTATCCCAACTGATTTTAAAGGCCATTTTTCTAAATATTTGTATATGTTCCATACAAGAAACACATATTCATGAATCTAATTCTCAATATCATATAGAAGAAAAAATTAACTATTAGATATAAACTACACAACCAAATATTGAAAAAATAGAACAGTGAGAAGGCATTGACATCAGATGACAAGACATTCTACAAAGCTATGGTAATTAAAACAGTATGCTATTCATACAGGGATTGGCAGATAAACCAACTGGATAACTGGCCAAAGATGAGACAACTTGAACATTAATAAGAATAGCAATCAGAGTCTCCTTTGAGAATGTCAGAGTGATGGCAGTGTGAGAGATATCCATAATCTATCCCCTTGAATTTTCAACAAATTGAACAGCTATAACGCACTGAAGCAACCCTTGCTGGGCACACAGGCTTGTCTGAATGACCTGTGCACTAAATGGACTAAACATGGGAAAGGTTGAGAAGGAGGGTAGAAGATAAAATGCACTGGTGGTCAGCTCCAGAAAGGGGAGAAGCCTGGCATGACTGGGTTTTTCTCTGCCAAGAGGAGTAGTGATATTGAGAAGCAGAGGGGGAGATACTAAACCAAAGCAGTGGCAGAATGATGGGTCCTAGTCAATGTTTCTGTGGTCTGCCTAAAACTCACACTCAGCACAAAGAAAGACAAAACCAAAGTGCTGTCCCCTCAGCCTCACAGATCCCAACTCCCTCACATGGCTGGGTACAGAGGGTGGCAGAGACAGACATCACAGCTAGCTCTCTAGAGCCAGTCTTCTTTGAAGAACAGAGGTGCTCTGTGACTGGTCCTCTGGTCTGTTGAGATATGGGAAGGAGCATCCCAGAGGCCTTAGAATGCCATTACTAAATCCGTAAAGCCCTCACAACATGGCCCACACACCAATGTGACTGCAGCCCCACCTACATTATTGTGACAGCAACATCTCAGTGGAGGTCAGCCCCAGAATTTCCCAGAACTAAAACTTGTATACAGTGATACCTATGGGAAGAAAACAAAACAAAACAAAAAACCTCTCAAAACTGAAATTGTTTATTTTCTCCTTTTGAATTCCATTTTATTTAATTTTATATTTTTTATTCTTATTTTTTGGGGGTTGTTTTGTTTGTGTTCTATTTATATTTACTGGTTTTGGCTCTTAGTTTTTTGCAGTTTTTCTTTTTTTACCAGTCATTAATTTTAAAATTTTTATATTTTTCATTTTATTTTTTCATGTTTTAATTTGTTTGTTTTTTTTGTTCAAGTTCTTAACAAAACCACTCTTAAATGCCATAAAGGAAGAAGAAATTTATATACCATGATTACAAAAGAAAGACACATAGTTCAGAGAGAAAATAAAAAATCTTCAGAAACAAGTTCAATCACATGAATACCTTGGAGTTAAATGACAGAGATTTCAAAGTTAAAGTTGTAAAAATACTCAATGAGATGGAAGAAGACACTGATAGGCAATTTAATAAGATCAAAAAACAAATTAATGAACAAAATGGGTACTTCACCAAGGAGACTGAAACTTTAAAAATAGAAATGTAGAACTCAATACATGAAAAAAAAAAGAGGTAGCAAGTTTAGCTAAGAGTACAGGCACATCAAAGACAGGCAACTAGAGATGCTACAGAGAGAAGAGGATAGAGACTCACAAATTTAAAAAACTGAGCTCTATATGAATTGTCTTAATCCATCAGAAAGAGCAATATAAGAATAATGGATATATCAGAAGACGAAGAGAGGATGAAGCGAATGGAAAGCACATTCAAACAAATATTTGAGAAGACCTTCCCAAGTCTATAAAAAGAGTTAGATCCTTGAATCCAAGAAGCAAACACAATGCCAAGTTACCTCAACCTAAACAGACCTATTCCAAGGCACATCTTAATAAAATTGTCAAAAATCAATGACTAATAAAAAATCCTCAAAGCAGCTAATGAAAAAAAGAATATAACATATAAAGAAAGGCCCATTAGGTTATCATCAGACTTCTCAGCAGAAACTCTACAAGCCAGAAGAGAGAGGACCCAAATATTCAAAGTACTGAAAGAGAGAAATTACAAGGCAAGAACACTACATCCATCAAAGTTTTCCTTCAAATATGAAGAAATAAAACTTTTGCAAATACACAGAAGCAAAGGAGTTTATTACCAGAAAAGTTTCACTGCAGAAAACACTCATGGAGATTATTTGACCAGATACAAAGAACAAAACAAATTAAAACTACAAGTAAGAGCTTCAACAAAGATGCAATAAAAATAAGGATAATCTGTGGCAATGATAACATAAAAGGGAAGAGGATAAAGATCTGCAGTAGCAAAGGAGGATGAAGTGCAAAAGCACTCATAAGACTCAAGACTAAGACTCCTTAGTCTTGTACATATGACAATGTTTCTCTTAGTAACCTAATGGTAACCACCCACAAAAAACTAACTATTAAAACACATAGCTTAAAAAAAGAAGAAACAAGGGAAAGAAGTATGGAATACCACCAAGCAAAAGCAACTGACAGAAACAAAAAAGAGAAAGAGAAGAACCAAACAAGACACAGAGCTACTAGAAAACAAAACATAAATGGCTATAGGAAATCCTCAAGTGTCAATAATTACCTTAAATGTAAATGGACAGAACTCACCAATAAAGAGGACCAGAGTAGCAGACTGGATTAAAAGGAAAACCCAAACATATGCTGCCTTCAAGAGACAGAACTAAGATGCAAAAACAAAGTTGACTCAAAGTGAAAGGTTGGAAAATGATTCTCCAAGCAAATAATACCCAAAGAAAAGCAGGGGTAGCCTTTTTACTCATATCTGACAATGCTGAATTCAAAACAACAAAGGTAACACTAGACAAAGATGGACACTTCTTAATGATAAAAAGGACACTATACCAAGAAGACATAACACATCTTAATACATATGTACCAAATCAGGGAGCATCAACATATATAAGAACATCCACTAACTGATCTAAAAATAGAAATAGACAAAAAATCAAATTTAGATATCTTAACATACCACTGATGGCTTTAGATAGGTCATCCAAACAGAAAATCAATAAAGAAATATCAGCCTTAAATGACCAAATGGACCATTGGACATAATAGACATTTACTGGACATTTCATTCCAGAACATCAGATTATACATTTTCTTCCAGCATGCATGGAGCATTTCCAAGGATAGACTATATGTTGGGTCACAAAACTAACAATAACAAATTCAGGAAGATTAAAATCGTACCAAGTATATTTTCTGACCACAAGGCTTTGAAATTAGAATTCAACTGCAAAAAGAAAGTAAAAGAATCCACAAAAATGTGGAAATTAAACAACATACTTTTTAAAAAATGACTGGGTCAAAGAAGAAACAAAAGCAGAGATCAAAAGATATATACACACAATCAAGAATGACAACACAACATATCAAAATTTCTGGGATGCAGTGAAAGCAGCAATAAGAGGGATGTTTATATCATTATAGGTTTATATCAAGAAACAAGAGAGATTCCAAGTAAACAACCTCACATCACATTTTAAAGAACTAGAAAAAGATCAAAGGTAACCCAAAATCAGCAGAAGAAAAGAAATAATAAAAGAGCAGAACTAAATGAAATAGAGAACAACAACAACAAAAAACTACAGATTCCACACATAGGTGGGATATAAAACTGAGACTCATGGGCATATGTAGATAAAAGTGAAGTGGTTACCAGGGGAAGAGGGATGTAAGGGGTGTGGTGGAGGGGTGGGCGAAATGGTGTGAAGAGGGACAAATATAAGGTAACAGAAAAGAATCTGACTTTGGGTAATGTGTATACAACATAATCAACAGTTCAAATGCTATAGAAATGTTTACCTGAAACCTATGTACTCTTATTAATCAATATCAACCTGTTAAATTTAATTTTATAAATAAAAATTATACAATAAAGAGCTGATTCTTTGAAAACATCAATAAAATTAACAAACCCTTGGCTAGATTCACTTAACTAAAAAAGAGAAAAGGCTCATATAGACAAATCCTAAATGAAATAGGAGAAATTATCAGAGAAATCATAGATATACAAAGGATCATACTAGAATACTATGAAAGATTATATGCCATCAAATGTAACAAAATAGAAAAATGGTTAAATTCCTAGAACTATACAATCTTCCTAGACTGAGTCACGAAGAAGTGGAAAACCTAAATAGACCCATAAGCAGGGAGGAAATAGAAACAACTATCAAAAACCTCTGTGAAAATGAAAGCCTAGGACCAGATGGCTACACTAGTGAATTCTCCCAAACATTCAAAGAAGATTTGGTACCCACCCTTCTCAAAGTCTTCCAAAAAACAGAAGAAGCAGCAATAATCCATAAGACATTTTATGAGGCCAGCTAATCCTGATATGAAAACCTAGCAAGGAAACACAAAAAAAGAAAATGACAGACCAATATTTCTAATAAATACAGATGCAAAAATCCTAAACAAAATGACTAGCAAATCAAATACAACACATTAAAAAAATAATACATCATGATCAAATGGGATTCATTCCAGGAGCACAGGGATAGTTTAACATATAAAAGTTGATCAACTTAATACACCACATCAACACAACAAAGAACAAAAATCATATGATCCCAACAATAGATACAGAAAAAGGTATTTGATAAGATACAATATCCTTTTATGTTTAAAACACTCAACAAAATGAGTATAGAAGAAAAGTACTCCAATATAATAAAGGCTATATATGACAAACCATCAGCTAATATACTAAATGGTGAAAATCTGAAAGCTTTTCCTCTAAAATCAGAAATAAGACAAGGCACCCACTTTCTCCACTCTTATTCAACATAGTTCTGGAGATTTTAGCCAGAGCAATCAGGCAAGAGAAAGAAATAAAATTCTTATTGGGAAAGATGAAGTAAAGGTATCACTTTTTGCAGGTGACATGATCCTGTATATAGAAAACCACAAAGACTCCACCAAAAAACTACTAGAAACAATAAACCAATACAGTAAAGTCACAAAATGAAAAATCAATAACAAAAGTCTATTGCTTTCCTATATGACAATGATAAAACTTTAGAAAATGAACTAAAAAAAAATTCCTTTCACAATTGGAACAACAATTACAACAACAACAACAAAATACCTAGGAATAAACTTAACAAAGGATGTGAAGGCCCTATGTACTGAATCCTGCAAAGTATTATTAAAAGAAATCGAAAAAGACACAATAAAATGTAAAAATATTTCATGTTCATGAGTTGGAAGAATCAACATAGCTAAAATGGCTATATTACCCAAAACAACATACAAATTTAATGCAATCCTCACTAAAATACCAATGTCATTTTTTAAAGAAATAGAACAAAAAAATCACCAGCTTTGTACGGAACCATTAAAAACCTTGAATAGCCAAAGTAATCCTGAGGAAAAAGAATGAAGCCAGAGATATCAAAATACCTGACTTCAAATTATATTACAGAACCATGATAATCTGAAAAAATAAATTACATAGAAAAAAATAGGTATTAAAGTTATGGACCTTGGTCAAATTTTATGAATTTGACCTCAAAGACAAGGGGAGTAAAGGCAACAATAAATGAATGAGAATATATCAAACTAAAAGGCTTTTGTATAGTAAAAGAAACCAACAAAACAAAAGGGCAGCCAACTAAATGGGAGATGATATTTGCGACAACAGCTCCAATAAGGGGTTAATGTCCAAAACACATAAAGAACTCACAAAGCTCAGCAACAAACAAGCAAACAATACAGTTTAAAAATGGGGAGAGGACTCCAGCCCTGGCTATTTGGCTCAGTGGTAAGACCATCAGCCCGGTGTGTGGAAGTCACAGGTTCGATTCTTGACAATGGCAAACAGGAGAAGCACCCATCTGCTTCTCCATCCTTCCCCTTCTCCTTCCTCTCTATCTTTCTCTTCCCCTCCAACAGCCAAGGCTCCATTGTAGCAAAGTTGGCCCTGGTGCTGAGAATGCCTCCATGGCCTCCATCCACTTCAGGCACTAGAATGCCTCCGGTTGCAATGGAGCAATGCCCCAGAAGGGCAGAGCATCGCCCCATAGTGGGCACGCCGAGTGGATTCCCGTCAGGTGCATGCAGGAGTTTTTCTCTCTGCCTTCCTGCTTCTCACTTCAGAAAAATTTAAAAAAAAAATAGGGAGAGGACCTGAAGAGACACTTCTCCCAAGAAGACATACAAATGGCCAACAGATATATGAAAAGATGCTCATTTTCACTAGCTAGTCATGAAATGCAAATCAAAACTACAATGAGATACCAACTCACACCTGTTAGATTGGCTATTATCAACAAGACAGATAATAATAACAAGTGTTGGAGAGGCTGTGGAGAAAAGAAACCTTCATTCACTGCTGGTAGGAATGTAAACTGGCACAGCCATTATGGAAGAAAGTATGGTGGTTTCTCAAAAAATTAAGAATAGAACTACTATATGACTAGCAATCCCTCTAGGTATCAACCCCAAAACCTCAAAAACCTTGATACACAAAGACATATGCAGCCCCATATTCATTGCAGCATTGTTCACAGTGGCCAAGACATGTAAACAACCAGTGTCTTTTTACAGAGGATTGGATAAAGAAGATGTGGCACATATATACAACGGAATAACACTCAGCCATAAGAAATGATGACATATTGTCATTTACAACAACATGGTTGGACTTTGAGAATATTATGCTGAAATAAGTAAATTTGAAAAAGCTAAGACTATATGATTTCCTACATAAATGGGATATAAAACTGAGACTCATGGACATAGATAAAAGTGAAGTGGTTGCCAGGTGGAAGGGGTTGTGAGGGAGAGGGGAGAAGGAAAGGAATAAAGAGGAATACATATACGGTGACAGAAATGATTTGAGTTTGGGTGATGGATACACAATATAATCAACAGTTCAAATGCTATGGAAAAGTTTACCTGAAACCTATGTACTCTTATTGATCAATGTCACCTAATTAAATTTAATTTTCTAAATAAAATTTTTAAAAAAAACCCAGGAATTAGAATTCACCAAAACAAATGTGTGCTATTAGTTAAAATCTATATTAGCTTCTCATTCCTGCTGTAACACATTATCACAAACTTAGAGACTTAAAATAACACAAATTTAGTAACTTCCAGTTTTGAAAGTCAGAAGTCCTCCAGTTAACGTGTTGATGGGGCTGCATTTCTTCTAGAGGCTCTAGAGGAGAATCTGTTTCCTTGCCCTATCCATGACCTGGAGGTGACCAGAATTCTTCGGGTCCTGGCTTATTTCTTCATCTTCCAATTTCTCTCCCTGTCTCTGACTCTCCTTCCTCAACTTTTCTTTTATTATTACGTTGAGGCCACTTGGACAATAAAGAATAATCTCCTCATCTTGAACCTTTTAATCTAGATACATCTGCATACCTTTTGCCCTGTAAGGTTACATATTTCCAGGTTCCAGGAACTAGTATGCAAGCATCTTGAGGTGCTGGCGGGAGTAAGGGTGATTATTCAGCCCATCACAGTCACTTTTGAAGGATACTTAAAATATAACTTATTTGAAAACTATTCAAGAAAGAAGAATCAAACACTTATCCTAAATTTTCGATATGAACCACATCTCTATTTAATCCAAAAATGAAGAGTGGAAGTTTCTATTCATAAAAGTGTTCATCTCATAAAATAAAAAATAATTAGAATATCACCACTTTTTAAAACATAATGAAACAATAGATCTAGCCAATGATGATCAGTGGTTCCTAACATCATAAAAAGAGAGAAAACCAGACATTATTTGCCTCCTAGTAAAATTGTACAAAGTTACCTATAGATTCTTGCTAAATATTTGAACTGAAATCTGATCAGTCTTTAAACTTTAGCAACCTATTTACTAGAAAGATGGAAGACAGAGGAACATATTAATGCAATTAGCAACCTAGCTGCAGGAACTTCTAGAGCAGGGGTCAGGAACCTATGGCTCACAAGCCAGAGGTGGCTCTTTTGATGGCTGCATCTGGCTCGCAGACAAATCTTTAATAAAAATAATAATAACGTTAAAAATATAAAACATTCTCATGCATTACAATCCGTTCATTTCCTACCGCTCATGTTCACGGTTGCGGGTGGCTGGAGCCAATCACAGCTATCCTCCGGGACAACACCAAATTTTTATTGGATAATGCCTAACGTACATGGGTCGTTGTATGGCTCTCACAGAATTACATTTTAAAATATGTGGCGTTCATGGCTCTCTCAGCCAAAAAGATTCCTGACTCCTGTTCTAGAGGATAGATGTGGATTCTTCACAAATAAATTGCAAGGAAAGAATAGAAACAAATAGTGAACCTATACATGAAAAATGACTTAAGAATCTAATTTCAATGTAGGTGTCTTATTTGGATGCTATTCCAAATAAACCAAAACACAAACACAAACCAGTTATAAGATAATTAGGGGCTTCTGATCATTGGGGGAACATTTGATGATATTAGAGAGTTACTTTAAATTCACTGTATTTTGGAGTCATATTAAAATATTTAACAATTATGACCAACAATTCAAAACTGTTGAAGCTGGGTAATAGATATATGAAAGTTAATACTATTTCTTCTATTTTGTATATGTTCCACAATAAATTTTTTAAAAAAAGAATTACTAGGTAAAGCATCACAATCATAACATTTTTTATTGTAAACTCCTTGAGTTTACAGGTTAATTCAGAGTGACATATTTTCCTAAAATTTAGTATTCTCAATTGGGAACAGGCTTGTCTTTCTTCATTCAGAATTTAAGAAAAAAAATTCTTTACTAACTACTTAATTTTCATTGTACTATTCTTCCACATTTTTGTTAGGTTCATACCTAAATATTTTATGGTTTTCATCATTATCAATGTGATCTGTCTCTACTGGCTATTATTCATACAGAAAAAATTAATTTCTTAATGTTGGTTTCATATCATATACCATCTGCAAACAATGGCAGCTTTGTGAGCTATTTTTCAGTAACTTTTTCTTCAACTTTTGACTTCTTTTTTGTTTTATTTTATTGGCTAGGGGAAAAAAAGCAATATTGGGTAATAATAATTAGCATTGTCTTGTTCCAAGTGAATATTTTAATATTTTCCTTAAAATATGTCTAATGATTTTCTTAGGTTGGTATATTATATGATTCAAGAGTGTAATTCTATATACTGATTAACATCAGAAATTGATGTTTAATTTTATTAAATGCTTTACCATATCTATTGAAAGGACCATTTGTTTTTTCTTCCCTTAATTTGTCAATGTAATAAATTACATTAATATATACCCCAATGTTATACCATCCTTCCATATCTAGAATAAACCCTATTTGAACATCCAATCCTCTGTTTAACTTCCTATTTTTTTAAGATTGTCCCATCTATTGTCATAACTGAGATTTCCAATAACTTTGCATTATTCTTTTACATTTTTGTTCATACCTTATTATTAATTCATAGCCTTTCTCAGGATTATACTTACCGGTATTTGAAATGAGTTGACAGCTTCCTATCTCCTATTTTCCACCACAATTGACAAAATGGGGAATTATCTACTCTTAGAAAAATTGGCAAAACTGGCTTGTAAAATCTTCTAGGTATGATGCCATTTCTATGCTTAGATTTCTCAGTATTTTACATCGTTATAATTCTATTAAGATTTTGTATATCTGCTCAAGGATTTACTGATAATTTATAGCTCTCTGAATTTTTTTTATATTT
The DNA here is from genome assembly GCF_036850995.1 of Saccopteryx leptura. NCBI lineage: Eukaryota > Metazoa > Chordata > Mammalia > Chiroptera > Emballonuridae > Saccopteryx > Saccopteryx leptura. Next base: position 62,138,577 of record NC_089511.1, on the reverse strand, counting down.
ACAAATTTATTAACATAACATTATACATAATATTTATTAAAAGTTTTCAAATCTTATTTTAAATTTCCAAGATCTCTATTAATTCATTTTTCAAGAATAAATTTTTAAGTTTTCTGAAAATATTAATCAGTCTTCTACCATTTGTTCTGTTAACTCCTTAGCTGTTATCTGATCTTTTTTATGAGTTTCATGTCTCTATATATTTTTATTTGCCTCAATGGTTTGGTGATTTTGGGTTGCCAGCTTAACTTTATATTAGTTGATGCCGGTTCACTTGTCTGGGTATATTTGTTTGCCATAGCTTTCCTCTAGAGGCTGTGGGAGGAACAAAGAATGATGGTAGTTAGGTATACCAGTAACTTATATATAGGGTATATTTGTTCTGTCTCTGGAAGGTCAGTAGCCACTACAGAACTGCCGTTGTCTTGGATGTCAATGTCTGCACCAGCTTCTTTAGCTTTGGAGCACATGCTATGGACTCCCAGTGCTCTGCTTAAGCAGCAGAGGGTGAAGCACCTGAATACTGCAGCTGCTCTGAAAACAGTGACCAGCTTGCTTTCATTTTTCTCATCTAAAGCTTTCTCCCATTTCTGTATCAATTGAAGACACCTAAGAAACCTTCATGAACTTTGTATCATCTTCTTCGTACATGTGAGGCTGTGGTTTCATCTAATCAATAATCCATAGTTTTAGATGTCATAAAATCTTTTATGTGTAGCATTATGGATTTTGAAAATTATGGTCTCTTACTACATTTTGGATGGAAGAATAGTGGTGCATGCATATTTACTTCATGCTTTTGATAAAATCACTCTTCCCCCCTTCTGCCAAATCTCTTTCTGCTTTTTTTGGGTATCTATTCATCCTGTTACCCATTCAATATGGCCTACTTTGGTTTTCTAATAACATTAGAAGGTCCACTCCTCTGACCACAGTGATTAGTCAGGTGTGGACATGCAACACAAGCCAGTAATGTTTATATTGTAAGGAAGGATGTCTCTTTCTTCTGAAGTTGTTAAACTAGAAGTGGCTGTGTCATGTCTCCCGACAGCTGGAGGAAGCCTGTCAGCAGTAGAAAGAAATGAGACCAAAACAGAGAGCACAAGAGAAGTGAAAGAAAACTAGGACGAGAGACTGAGACACATGCATTCTTTTTTTTTTTTTTCTTTTTACAGAGACAGAGAGAGAGTCAGAGAGAGGGATAGACAAGACAGGAATGGAGAGAGATGAGAAGCATCAATCATTAGTTTTTCGTTGTGACACCTTAGTTGTTCACTGATTGCTTTCTCATATGTGCCTTGACCATGGGCCTTCAGCAGACCGAGTGAACCCTTGCTCAAGCCGGTGGCCTTGGGTCCAAGCCGGTGAGCTCTGCTCAAACCAGATGAGCCTGCGCTCAAGCTGGCAAGCTCAGGGTCTCGAACCTGGGTCTTCCGCATCCCAGTCCAACGCTCTATCCACTGTGCCACCACCTGGTCAGGCGACATATGCATTCTTAATACACACACTATATGTACATACACACTTAATAACATTGTTTGGCTACTTAGACTCAGTGGACTCTAGTCTAGCTTAACTCTGTTTATCAGCTCTTTTGAGTGGAATTTCTTTCATTTGCACCCCAAAATTATAATATACTGTCTGACTTATTCACAAACTTTAGGTTTCTTCTTAGATTTCACTTGTCCCTAAAAGCCCTCATGAGCCTAAAATCTACAGGTTAGATGTTCCTCTTTTGTGTTCTATTTGTTCTCACAGGATCATAACATTTTTGGTCCCACACTGTAATTACTTATTTATTCTTCTCTCTCCTCACATTAAGTGAAAGATCCTTGAGGACAAGAATTGTTGCTTGTCACTGTGCACACCTGAAACTCAGTACAAGATCTAAACATAAAAGGAACTTGATAACATATCCTGGAAAGATAAATGAACAATTTTATAGCTACATCATTTATTTATTTATTTATTTATTTATTTATTTATTTATTTATTTATTTCATTTTCTGAAGCTGGAAACAGGGAGAGACAGTCAGACAGACTCCCGCATGCGCCCGACCGGGATCCACCCGGCACGCCCACCATGGGGCGACGCTCTGCCCACCAGGGGGCGATGCTCTGCCCATCCTGGGCATTGCCATATTGCGACCAGAGCCACTCTAGCGCCTGAGGCAGAGGCCACAGAGCCATCCCCAGCGCCCGGGCCATCTTTGCTCCAATGGAGCCTTGGCTGCGGGAGGGGAAGAGAGAGACAGAGAGGAAAGCGCGGCGGAGGGGTGGAGAAGCAAATGGGCGCTTCTCCTATGTGCCCTGGCCGGGAATCGAACCCGGGTCCTCCACACGCTAGGCCGACGCTCTACCGCTGAGCCAACCGGCCAGGGCTACATCATTTATTTTTAGTTGATGTTTGGCAGTAGATACTGGGCTAGACCAATGACTTGGGTGTCTGGTACGTGTCTTTGATCATCATCATTGTTAATATCCAGCAGAACTCCTTGTGTGAAGTTATTAAACGTTTCTTGTAGTTTTTAGGTAACAAAAGCAAAACAGAGAAGATTCCAAGGAAAATATGCATCCCTTAAGGAGATTCTAATTTCCTTATAATTGTTATGTCAGAGAGTCTGTGTGCTCTTTGCATTGTCAAAACAACAAACAGAGCTCTTTGCTTGGGTGACTGTAAGGTAGTCCTCAGCTCTTCACACAAAGTGAATGAAACGCCTGTGTTTTATCCAATCAGGTGGCTACAACTATAGACATTTGCTGCTTCCATTTTCTGTCTCATTCTATCATTATCTGAGCTTATCCTGGTTGTTTACTGCCCTTTTCAATATATGTAATTTGTAAATCACTGGATAGTGATGAAACATGTTGATCATTAAATTATGTCTATTAAAAAGCTGTCTAGATTATAAAAAAATCTCAGGTCAAGAATAATGATTTACTGAAATATGCCTTCTATGATTTAAGAATAACATAAAATTTCTTGAAAAAAGTGAGTAGAAATAGCTAAAAACAATTGTTAAATTTAAAAAAACAAAAAATTCAATTTATTTAAGCTAAAACCAAACAAAAGTAGCAGTGTGATTTATTTATATTATCTATTAATAATTAAAATTAATATTTATCAAATATTTTTAGAGGTTATTTATGTGTTTTGTTCTAATTTTCCACCCACAATTAAAATGTTAAATTGTATTGTTAAAGTTATTTAACTTGAATGCTTGGATAAGAGTTAAATTTGGAACATTTATGTAGTTGTCATATGGCCCTTTTTGGTCCCAGAGTACTAAGGTCAGCATAAATAATGTATTATGGGGCAGGCTCCTGCTTCCTCCATAAAAGGTTGTTAATTAAAAAACAGATATTTCCACCAAGAGTTATCAAAAATTCTAAAATGTCATAAAATATTGTATTATAATAACTGCTTTGGATAGTCTTTTAAAATTCCAGGGGTGGTCTAAATCTTGAAGACACAATATCTTTTCCTTAAAGCTTATTTTTATAGCTCTGGTCAGCTTGGGGAAAATACAAACGACAATGGCAAATAAAGAAGCCAATCCCTGTCTACTTTCTCCATTTTATCTTTCCATAAGCATAAATGTCACCTAAATATACCCTCCCAACAGAGAACAAAGGAATGATTGTGCAATTAACAAAGGGAAAAGGGAATTCATTATGAATTATTTTCTTGATAATTCTAAATATCTGCTTATGCTGCTGTTGAAGCCACTATTATTTTCTCAAAATTGTGCTGAATAGATGAGCTAGGACTTTACTCCAAACTGATAATTATTTCAACACTGTCACAGCATATGATGTAATTCTGAAACAGAAGAAACGTTTTCATTGAAACCTTGTCAAGTGACATTTAATTTAAGCTGCAAGGAAGAAATTTTAAGGAAACTCAAAAGCAAAAGGGTTCCTTGTTTTCCTTCAGCTCAGTTTTAAAAGGTCACCATTAGAATAAGTACCCAAATGGAGGGTGAGTAATGGTGACTGAAATGTTTATGAAGTAAGCAATTTATAAACACCAGAATAACAATCCTCTGGAAGACAGAACAGTTGGCACACACCATCTGGTTCTTAATATAAAAAAAAATTACAAATATAACATATTATCTTCTTATTCATTATTTATTTCTGAACATGGCCACTCCTATCCCTTATATTTCTAAGCAACGTAGAGCCTAAAGTAGTAGAGTATGTAAGAAGCACTGTTTGATGACATTTTGGCTTCCTCAAGATGTTCCCTTACACAAAATTTATTTCTAGTCATTACAAATAAGTGATTATATTTCTGTTCAAAAGCAGCTCCAGGTAGACCACTAACCACAGAACTGCTATTCTATGCACTGTCACTGAATCACTTATATAGTATTAATTGAGGGACCATGCCCTGCATTATACTGTATGCTGTGGTAGAAAAACAACACATGGTCCTTTTCTTCAAGGAAATTACAGTTGGGTTGTATTGACTATATCAATTCGCAGGAAATAGTTTAAAAAAGTAACAGTACATATTTATGAGCTTATTAATGTGGTAAAAGTAGCTAATATTCAGCAAAAAGAGATCAATTGAAATAAAATAATAGAATGTGTTTAAAAGTTTGCTTAAATCCTTCCTTTGAGATGTGCTGCATTTAAGGAAGGTTTGTTTCATTGAAGAAGTGGGATTTGAATTAGGCCTTAAACAAGTAGACCGAAAATAAATGTGAAATTAGATGAGGTTTAACTGAATTAATTTATCTCACTTTTCCTGATTTTATTTCTATGAAGACATACAAACCTTATCAAATTGAGCCTTGTCAAATAACCAATCCATAAATACATAAAGCATACATGATTAACAATGCTTTTAATGCTAAAAGCTTATTTTCTTAATCTAAAGCTCACTTTATGTAATTATTATTTTTGTTAACTACTAGTTGGTTATATTAACACTTGAGTAATCTTGACAAGAAGTTGCTTTAAGCAGTTAAAGACCCAGATGCTGATCAGCATGCATTAAGTAATTCAACTTAATTGGTCCCATCTAGATAAATTACTTACCTCAGTTCCTATCACAATTTCTTCCCTGGTAGAGTAGAACAGAAACTCATATAACCTGTAGGGTTGAAATAAGCTGAAATGGAAAATAAATGGGCAACTGTCATAAATTTATTTCAGGAAAAAAAGCAAATATTTAAGAGTGTTCATTAAAAGGAAAGTTGTTCATATTGACCAAGTTAAAAACATTAAACACTACTATAGAGGTAACCACCTCCTTTATTCCAAAATAAATTTGAAATAAATTAATTTTATTTATAAATACTAAGAAATTAAAAGTTTAATTTTTGAGACATTAACAATACAACACAGTACCTAAAATAATATCAGTAAATTAATTGTGATGAGTAGTTAGGTTTTGGATAAGGGAGCAATTTCATTGCACCTTGACTTGATGTTTCATGGCTTACAACTAAATAATGCATTGCTCCTAAATAACACTACACTTCACATTATTTTCCATATTTTGCTTCAAACTGGAGTCTGTTTCATCTGACATGAATGGTACTAAATTCTATAATCTACTTTCATATCAATTATTTTTCTCAAATTCTGAAACTATTTTAAAATTAAATTAATCTTTGATAAATCCTAAAAAATGATGCAACATAAACTGAAATATACTTAGAAGATGTCTGATTTTCTTGTAGAATATTTGATCACACATCAAAAAGAGAAATTAATTTTAAAAAGGTAATTTTTTCAAATTCTACTCTAAAGACCAGGTGGTCACTGTATAAAAATTATGAAGAGCCAAAAAAATAGGAGTTCCTTAAAACACATATTTCTAGTAAATTTAAAGATCTCAGCAATATATTATTAAAAGTTAAAATTTTACTGAAAGGCTGACTTCCCATATCCTGTTCATGATAATATTTGAATTTTTCTAATTCTCTTCCTGCTGCTTGGGAAAATTAATAGACTCATAATACAGCAAAATGCCCAAGAACAAAAAATTGTCTTAGTGGTTTCTCTTTCACTCTAGTGACTTTTGCTATTTAAGAAAATTGATTTTAATATAACTGAGAAATTAACATTTGCAAAATGTAGCTATGGAGCATGTATAATAATGGCTTCTTCGTCATGCTGTAATGGATCAAAGTTTCAATTCATTTGAAATCAATGAAGAAATCCTCAGGCAGCTGGGTCTCTCTGAGTTATATTTGCAGTTGATCTCACTACTAACACAATCCATTAAAAAGTGATGGGTGTGCAGACTCGCTTATGGTATTTTTTTGGGGGGGATAAAACCTTATACATTCAAATTAGTCATCAACATTCAGAAAACTAACTTAGCTTTTGACATTACTTTGATTTGTTGGCTAGAAAATACATTAAGATTAGTGAAGTTTGATGATTCCATGAAGCAAAATAAATTCAAATTCTTGCTCGCTTACATTGCTCACCTAAAGAAAGCTTTAAGGTTAAAAAGATTACACTGGCAATAACTAATTTTGAGTAGAGAAATGAAAACTTGCATTTTGTAAATAGTTTGGTTTCCTCTCAGTGAATTAGTATAAAACTTTTCTTCATCTAGAAGTTAATTCATAAATATTTCTTCCTGAAATTTCATAATCTTTCAGCCTTACTCTCCTCATTGCATATATTAATTAGATTCTTCCATGCCAAAAAGGAAATTCATGACTTGGATGCAGTGTTCAAAGATGCAAGGTGGGGCCAGACCAGGACTAGGGTGAGACAGAAGAGGGCCCAAAGCACCTTACTCAGGGGCAGGTCAAGTTGCTTGCATTGCCCTACACTGGTCTCCACTTTGGATGGGTTCTCTAACTTTACCAAGGAATATTAGATAGCCTCTCATAGGAGCAAAGTGATACCTTCACTATTAGAGTACATTTCCTCCCTCTTTAGATTTTGGACTGACTCAATTCCCTAGACCATTTTGTTGAACATCTTGTCTTAATTATAAATAAAAGAAAAAATACCCAGAATGTAAATAGGTCAAGACATCTGGCTGCATGCTAGAAAGTGCGATACCTTGTAGTGCCAGAAGGGGCAGTGCTAATTTCCTTACATTGAGTATATCACCTCCACCTAATTCCCACAGAATAGGTCATACACAATGACAGAAGTGTGCTTGGACCAGATATATAACTAAATGATGTCTTGTATTAAAAAGCTGCAGTATTTATATTTAGTAGTATTTTTATTTATACTTGTATGTTATACAATATTTACAAATGTATATATCATACAAGAAAATTCATCAGTACTTACAGTAATGTTGGGCAGGGATTTTTGTATTAGTTTTTCCAAATCACAGACCCATGACAGAATATATAATTTAGACTCTGTTAACAGTATCAAATAAGATTTCAATTTTATTGCCAGTTAAGTTTCATGTTCTATGGGGTCATGTTCTCAAAACTGTACTCCCTAAATTGACAAAGGCTTTATACTCACTGAGTAAATTTAAAATATCAGGTTAAATTGAAGCATGCTTATACTTTGAATAATTGAGTTAGCTTCGTATTTATAAATGTCTTCATGGTCATTAAAATGAAAAGTATTATATTATACAATTGCCACTAAACTTACATTTGTGGCTTTATGAGGCATTCTGAACAGGTGTTATAACAAAGTACATTTCTTTTTATACAATTTCAGTATCAATTCCAGATAGCCTACTAACTGATACTTGATTTTCTGTAACAGGTACATTTAAAATGAATAATTTCTTTGAAATCACAGTATAAAGACTTAACAGCATCAAATAGAGTTCTGATTTACTTTATATGACTAATCTCTCAGATATTACTATTTTTTTTTAAAGACTAGGGATTTTTGGTATGTGGTTACCCTGGTTAGGATCTAACAGGGACTAACACTGACATCTCCTCTTAACCAGTTTCTGAAATAAAATGTTAAGAATACACTGATGAAAGAAATGAGATGAAAGAGAAAAGAGCCACCATCTTTCACCATCTAGAAGGTGTCATTACAGCACCCGCATGGGCTTTGCTGCTATGGTTAACGATCAGTTCCAATTGCCCATTATAAACCTCCGGGGCTTAGAGTTTAGCTATAAAAATGTGTTCTGCAAAAAGAGATCTAGCAGGTTCAAACAGGGAGAGACGGGAAAGTAGGATGCTGTACAAATGTGCAGAGTACTCCCCTTGCCCAGTCATTGCCAAGCCCTGACCAGCAGAAGGACCTTGGGGACCAAGTTCTCTTTCAATTCTGGATTTTCACCCCTGCCTCCCACACAAGGACCCTGCTTTACTCAATTAATATGAAAACTGCTGTGGCTTTTAGTGGGCAACATACATTAGAGATATGTTTTTACTTTAAGAAATCATATTATAATCAACTGCCATTATATAAAAACATACCATGTACCATTATTAATTCATGCCAGAAACCAGTATATCATATTAAACACATTAATATTTAAAAAGCTTCCAGACTACAACCAGAATCCTTGCCAAGAAAATCATAACCATGTCTAGGACATCATGCAGCACCCTTGATTTCGGAATTTAAAAATTTTAAAATCGGAAAACACTTCAGAATACAGTATTAAAAGAACAAAGAGATTCTGCAGAAGCTTTTAGTTAGACAAAAGAAAGACTTTTACCAATTATTGTTTAAATATTTGCATACTCTAAAAATATCCCCTGGGAGAGATGCATGAGTATAAGGCAGACCTTATGACAGATTATATAAAAAGACAGATTTCTTAGTTCACCAATGAAGAATCATTGTAATAAAAATTATTTCCCTTCATATACCATCGTTTTCTAAGCGGAAAGAAAACTTACTGAGCTTAATTGGGCAATAATACAAACTATCTCTGGACATACAATTAATTTGAGGAAGTATATATATAATTTTTTAAATTTCTTGTACAAAATATTTAAAATAAATGTTTAAGTGAAAGTGAATGTTGCTCTTTAAAATGTAAAATTTTGATATCAAGGCCACCTACCTAAAATATATACTCTATTGTAATAAAGTCTGAAAATATGAATCATTTTATTTAAAATGGTATTAGAAATTTAGAGAAAAAAGAAACGCTTTAATTTATCATAATTCTAAATGGAATTATACTTATTAAAGACTTTTTTTTAAGAATGCAAGGTTACCTAAATCGTTCAAAGTCCTGACTTTTACTTATTGAATAGAACGTTAGAATATTATCTAATTATTGGTTGGGTTAATTACTGCATAAATTTTATAAATATCAAAATTTGCTAAAAATTGAATTAGTTTCTATTTAGTAGACATTTTCTAGAAGATATGAATTAAAAAAATGCTACTGAAAAGAAATCCATACCTGATTTTTAAGTAATCAATGATAGCATTGGCTTGTTTTACATCAAAGATATTCCATTTTTCATTTTTCTGTAAATGGGATGGTCCTATTTCAGCCATAACTTCTCCAAGCCACTTTAAGCTATCTTCTAAGGACGTATGCAGTGCTGAAATAAAAACCAGAGAAGCCTATTTTGATAAATGTTTTGGAACAAAATTATACAGATGTCCTGAATGTGAAAACATATAGTTCCATCAGGATCTGTGAGTATAAATTATAAAACTACTGTTGTTTCTTTATGATAAATAATTATATTTTGTATAAAAAATAGCAGCTGACACACCCAGAAACTATAAAGTTCTACACTGCTACACAATTGTCTAAAGAGTTTATGTTTTCATTGTAGATACAAAAAAAATTAGAAATCTATCTGAAGATAACTTTAAAAAGAAAGAGAATTTTTTTAATAATCTTAAAACAACAGTACATAGTAAATGAGACAAAAGGTGGTTGGGTTAGCTGGTAAGGAAGGCCATGGTAGATTCAGTCTGTAGACAGCAGAGCTGAACTCATTTGAAACTGTAAAGAGTTGACCAACACTTAGCTTTCAATGATTGTTATCATGTGGGAATTTGGCTTTGAAGGTTTTATTTATTTATTTATTTATTTTTGTTTGTTTGGTTTTTTAAGAGAGAGAAAGAGAGAGAGAGAGAGAGAGAGGGAGAGAAAGTGGGAGGAGGAGCAGGAAGCCTCAAGTCCCTTATGTGCCTTGACCAGGCAAGCCCAGGGTTTCCAACTGGTGACCTCAATGTTCCAGGTTGACACTTTTGCTTTATCCAATGCACCACCACAGGTCAGACAAGATTTTCAATAGATGACAAAAATGGATTTTTATGTAAAACATCAGCCTTTTTTTTTATTTTCCAAGCTATATACTTATAACTTATGTAAGCTGTTTCTCAAACTACATGTGTGGTGGTGGTGAGAGCCACCACATCATTGCAAAAAGAATGACTCAGACACCACTTTTCTACCATTGCCAAAAATAACTAGTCAATGAGTCTCAGCTTTATATATCACCTATCTGGGATATATATTTGTTCCTCTTTACTCCCACTGAGATTTCTGGACACAGATAAAAGCAAAGTGGTTTACCGGGGAAGCAGAGAGGGGAATAAAGAGGGACAAATACAAGGTGACGAAAAATGATTTGACTTTGGGAGATGGGCACACAACACAATCAACAGTTCAAATGCTATGGAGATGTTCATCTGAAACTCAAGTTTTCTTATGGATCAATGTCATCCCATTAAATTCAATTTGTAAAAATAAATACATAATAAGTCAATGGTTATGTTTTATTATCTTGCAACAAACGAACAACACTATCCTTTTTTTTTTTTTTTTTTTTTTGTATTTTTTTGAAGTGAGAAGTGGGAAGGCAGAGAGACAGACTCCCCTGTGTGCTGGACGGGGATCCACCCAACATGCCCACTAGGGGGCGATGCTCTGCCCATTTGGGGGTTGCTGCGTTGCAACCGAAGCCATTCTAGCAACTGAGGCAGAGGCCCTGGAGCCATCCTCAGTGCCCGGGCCAACTCTGCTCCATTGGAGCCTTGGCTGCAGGAGGGGAAGAGAGAGATAGGAGAGGGGGAAGGATGTAGAAGCAGATGGGCACTTCTCTTGTGTACCCTGGCTGGGAATGGAACCTGGGACTTCCATACTCCAGGCTGATGCTCTACCACTAAGCAAACTGGTCCGGGCCAGAGCAGCACTATTTTTTATGGCATTTGTTTAGCTGAAAAAGAAGTATGACATATACTTTACCTTAGACAATTTTTATAGTGTCTATAATGCAAATATTCACTCCTATCTTCTTTTCATGTATGGTTATGTTATGCTCATTTTCACTTGTGACAAATATTATTTACAGTCCATTCACACTCACTGCTCCCCACCTCCCAAGGATAAATTCAGGTAACTGGAGTGTCCAGGGTGTTCTTCATTTGCTGACAAGTGATGGTGGGTTGTATAAAGTAAAACTGAAGAGTCTTGAGGTGGATAGTTGAAAAGTTCTAGCAAAAATGAATTTGGACTGCTTGGGGGAGGTGAAGGTGCTCTGGAGAGAACTGTGTTACTCAATATGAACCCTACCCTTCCAATCCCCACCAAATCCCTCTCTCTCTTATAAAACCATCAATAACTTTCCACTTCTTGTTACTGAAGTGTATTTTTCAGTGAGTAGAAAAGGAGAATGTAGAGGAATTATGAGAATATCATGCTGTTTGTTGGACCTAGCCATTTCTAGGTTACTCAGGTACTTTTTCTGAGATGTATGTGCTACCCCCCTAATTACTAATAAAATGACAGCAAAGGAATTTAAAATTTTAGGAAGATACTATAAACACTAACTTATAATTTGTTTAATCTAGATTCTTTTCTACTTATAGAAATTAGAAAGCAGTAACAAACTATCTAGCAATTAAAACCTGGTTTAATGAATGACAACTGGTCCATTTCTCATAGGCTCTCTCCAGATCACTTTTTATATATGTCAGATATGCAAATTATTGCTGGATAGCTAGGCTTTCCTATATCATCCTATATGGAGCTCAATTTTTATTGTGTATTTCTTTTTTCATAACAAACTTCATTTGAAAATAGTAGGAGGAACTTCAGAAATAAAAAATCTGTTGTATGAAAGCAATGCCGAGATAAATGGATTAAAAATGTGAGTTATTTTATTAACCCTTTGAGTGGTGAGATTTTTTCATGATCACTGACTCCCAGGAATGAGTTTCTTTATAAAAAATGAAATTAGGGCCTGACCTGTGGTGGCACAGTGGATAAAGCGTCGACCTGGAAATGCTGAGGTCGCCGGTTCAAAACCCTGGGCTTGCCTGGTCAAGGCACATATGGGAGTTGATGCCACATATGGGAGTTGATGCTTCCAGCTCCTTCCCCTTTCCCTCTCTCTGTCTTTCTTCTCTCTCTCTCTCTCTCTCTCTCTCTGTCTCTCCCTCTCTAAAATGAATAAATAAAAAATTTTAAAAAATGAAATTAGTTCCATTTACAGTTTTATTAACTTAAATTTATGTTTATCTGTTAGCCAATTTATGGAAACAAGAACATACTTTTGCCTTTTTTAAATGTTGCCTTACACATTTTTAATATAAATCTATCATACTTTAGATGGTCAGGAGGCACGAGGAAGTATATAAATGTTCATACTACTCAAAGGGTTAATAAAATATTATTTAGAGATGCAAAAGCAAAAAAAATTGTAGATAATTGATTATATAATTCTACATGTAGTTATAGCAATCAAGCCTAAAAGTACACTTATATTACTATTATCTTATGTTAAAATATAACTGACTCAACTTTTCAATATGTCCTTTTATAGATAATGGGGCTTTAAAAATTAAAAAAGTTATCATTTCACTTATCTAAAATATTTGCTCTTTTAAAAATCACATTTAATGATATGATTAAATTATGGAAGATTAAACCATTTGAATAGTAAGGGATGTTAGAAATAATATTAGTTTTGAAAATTTAGGGTAATGAAAGAACACACTAGACTTAAAATTATTTCGAAGACTTAAGATTACTCATAATTGCCACCTTCCAGCTAGGTGATCTGAGTTTCATTTTCCTTATCTATAAATTAAAATAATATCAATTTTCAAATTTATAGTGCTATTGTGAGGGTCAAATAAAAAACTCTGTTAAACTCTTGGTAAATTGAAAAGATACATATTCAAGTATACTACATGTGTATAGAGTTTTCTAGAATTCACTCCAAAGTCAGGCACATATGATATAATAATCAGAAGGATGGGCTTTCACTCACTGGAGTTGACCCTTGCAACCTTAAGGAGTTATTTAACCTCTCTGAATCTCATTTATTTTTTTCATTTTTAAAATTGAGAGACTATTAGAACTATCTCATAGGATTGTGTGCAAATTAAATGAGACAAGGCAAATGACACTGTGATTGATACAAATTAATCATACATAAGTTTTACCTATTACTATTATTATTATTGTTACTATTTGGGGGAAAACAAGTCAACTTTATGGAACTAAAAAGTATTCTTTGGTTATTTACTAATATTCACGTTATATACATGGGAATCAATGGACCTTGAAAGAGGCCAAATATCCAGTGTGTCTAAATCTTTACAGCTTATCCTAGTGGTTAGGACCTGGAAAAACTAGACCCCCAAATATATACTGTTAAGATAACCATACAAATCCTAAATATTTCATGATCTTGTAGCTGATCTATTTTGATTCCAGTTGGATTGTCTGCAGAATGCCTTTTGATAACACAGCATCAGTTTGAGACAGGAAACTTATCAGAAACTGAGTCAACATAAAATGCACTTCCCACACTAGAATTTTATTAATAATGATCAAACACTACAGCGATCAGCCCAGACTGTGGCCGTTAGTGCTTTTTCTATTAAGATGTTGCTGGATGGGATGCGCGCTGCTGCTCAGGACTCTACCACCTCTTAGTCTAAATGTAAACACACCCTTCCTCTTCCCTGGCACACTTGGCTAAGATTACATTTTTCTTGATGACTACTGTAACCTTGCTGTATTTAAAGGTTTGAGGGGATATTTTTCTGGCCAGAAGGAAAAACTAGATCCCTTGCTTTGTCTCTGGTTACGTTTTATAGACGTACTTTCAGTCTCTCGTAGTTTACGAGATGTTGGATGGACCCTGCACAAGTTTAAAATTCATTTCTGAACTGCTATCAACAATATAAAGTTTCACATAAAAGAAATATTCTTAGGTCAGTGGTAAATTATGGAAAAAGTTTAAAATGGAAATATCTTGTCAGATTTGGAATTAAGGTCCGTGAATTTTATTTTTACTCTCCTTTATTCTGTTTCTAGTTTATCAATACTCAGCTCAGAGGTTGCAAAGGTTATCACTGTTCATGTCATATATTGTTTTAAATCTTCATTTCTGCATAGGTGATATATTCAAATGGTCCAAAAAACACAGGTAAAATATATTATGAGAAGACTTTCTTCAATTCTTGTTGCCCACATGCCCAGTTCCCATACCTTTCCCTATAGAAAATTTTGTAGTTTTTCATTGTGTCCTAGCATTTCTTTGTACATATAACAAATAAGACCATGTATATTCTCACTTTCTTTCATAAACAAAAGCAAACCATTCTGTACCTTCCTTTACTCAATAACATACAATTTCCCACACAATATACTTAGAAAGCTTCCTCGTTCTTTCTTTTTCACAGCTGCATTATACTTTGTTTTAGATAGACTAACCCTACTAATTAATTTCAGAGTAGTTTTAGATTTACAGAAATGTTGCAATAATATCACAAAGAATTCCTTTATACTCCATAGACAGTTTCCCTATTGTCAACATTGCTATGGTACTTTGGCCCAACTAATGAACAAATGCTTTTGGCAATTTCTTAGTTTTTATTTAAGCCATTTTTCTCTCCCTGGATCCCATCTAGAATACCCCATTACATTTAGTATCATGTCTCTGTGGACTGCACAGTTTCTCAGACTTTCCTTGTGTTTGGTGGCTTTGACAGTTTTACCAAATTCTAGTCAGGTATTTTGCTGTATGTCCTTCAAATAAGATTTGTCTGATATTTTTGTCATTAGACAGGGGTCAATGGTTTTAGGGAAGAAGACCACACACAGTGCTGTTCTCGCCACATTATGCGAAGGGTCTATGCTATTTGACATGGCTCATCACCAGTGGTGCTGACCTTAAGGACCTGGCTGAGGTCGTATCAGTCAAGCTTCTCTATCAGAAAGTTACTGTCCTTCCCCTTTTCATACTGTCCTCTATGGAGGGAAGTCACTGTGCAGCCCACACTTAAGGGGAGGGAAGTTGTGCTTCAACTTTTTAAAGGTGAACCATCTACACAAATTATTGAAAATTCTGTGTGGGAGATTTGTCTGTTGTACCCCAGGTCATTATTTATTCAATCATTAATTTATATCAATATGGATTTATTGATGTTAATTTTATACTTTGGATCATAATTCAATACCATATTATTTTGTTCAAATTATTCCAACTTTGGATATTGAGAGGTTTTTCAGTTGGCTTCTCTATTCCCTTGACATACTACCGTCATCTTCATTTTTGAGTACTTACTTTTAGCCACTAAAGATGTCCCGGGCTCACCCTTTATGTTCCTTACTCAAGGTCTACAACCATTTTTCTAAGGAGCCCTGGTTACGTTTATTAAAGAATGAAATTAGAAACCAAGACCTGGGTCTTGAGTATGCTCATTGCTACTGAAATGTCAATGCTTTTAGCTCCTCTCTAAGGACAGAACTAATAAATATATGTGTGAATGTGGATGTGCACTTAACTATATATTCATTTGTTTGTATTAACTTAAACATAAGTTCACACTGATGTCTCCAGTTGAAGTTTCTAATACTTTGCTTTTACAAATATTACTGCAACTAATCACTTTACATATATGTCAGATTTCATGTGTGCATGTGGACATGCAGGATAAATTCTCTAAAGTAGAATTGCTAAGTCAGAAACAATACGTTTGTAAATTTGATAGATAGCTGCTAACCTACGCTCCACAGGTTTTTTTAAAATTTTAACGTATACTTCCATTAGGCATATAGGAGCACGTATGTTTTCTTCCTGCTTTGACGACTGAGAATGCTACCAATATTTTACAGTTTTGTCAATTTGATATATCACAAATAAAATTTCTGTGTAGTTTTAATTAGCATTTTTCTTACTAAGTTTAAGGCTGACCTCTTCATCTGCTCAGGAATCATTTGCACTTATTTAGTCACATCCTTGGCATAATCTTCTATTGCATTATTGGACTTTTTCTTCTTGCTTTTCTATACTCTTTTCATAATTCAGAACCTAAGTGTTTGCTGGTGTGCAAGATACAATAATTTTCTCAGTTTCTTGTTCTTTTTTCTTTTGGTATTTTTTCCTTGCAGATTTTTTACTTCTATATATCAAATTTAACTACCACTGTCTTTATGGCTTTATGGCTTAGAGGCATAATTATAAATGTCTTCCCCATCCAAGTTTGTAAAGAAATTAAAGCATGTTTTCTTCTTATAGTTTTATAGTTCCACTTATTTTACATTTAAATGTTTGATCCATTTGGGATGTATTCTGGTTCATGAGATGAGAAAAGTATGACTCCAATTTTATTTTATTTTATTTTCTCCTAGATGGATACCTAGTTGTCTCAATATTATTTCCCGAATAGTACATTTTTCACTACAGATTTGAGATGTCATTTTATCAATACTGAATTCCAATGCTTGCTTGGGTCTTTTTCTAAACTTTTGGTCGGTCTGTTCAATCATTCACCACTGTGTTTAAATATTTGAGATTTGATAGACACTACCACATACTAATATTTCTAATAATAATATATGCTATAGCTTTTACACTTTTTAAAGACAGTTTTTCTAGCTAGTTATATTTGTTTGTTTCTTATATTTTTGTTAAAATCACTTTGTCTAGTAACCCTTCCCCTATGGAAAAAAAGCATCATCAACAACAAAATCTGTTGGCATTTTTATTGGAATATTAATATTTTAAAGTAACTGATAACTTTTAGCATCTTTATGATATTAGGTCTTTCAGAGAATGTTGAGTTTTTTCCAAATGTTGAAAACTTTCTTTCTGACCTTTAAAAATGCTTGTAAGTTTTCTTCCTACAGGACTTGCATGCACATTTTCTAAGTTTATTCCTAGGTAGTTTCTCTTTCTTGTTGGGAGCATGTGTGTGTGTGTATATATATATATATATATATATATATATACACACACATATATACACATACATATATATATGTTTTCATTAAATCTTTTCTCTTTGTTTTTATACATACATATTTTAAAAAATAATTATATAGTGAAATTGACTTTTGCTGTACAGTTTTATGAACTTAAACACTTGTATAGATCCGGAAATCACCACCGCCTCAATCAGCATACAGAACAGTTACATCATATCAAAAAACTCTCTCATGCTCTTCTTCATGTCCTCTTTCCATCCCAATCTCTGGCAACCAGTGATTTGTTCTACATCACTATAGCTGTTATTATTTTGAGAACATCCTACAAATGTAATCATACAGTGTATAATCTTTTGAGACATTTAAATCAGTATAAAGCTACTGAGATTCATCCAAATAGTTGTGTGTCATGGTTCATTCATTTTTATTGCCAAGGAGTGTTCCACTGTATATTCATTGTATGGACATTGTTTCTTTACCTCTTCACCTACTGACAGACATTTGGATTGTTTTCAGTTTGTGGCATTTATGAATACAACTCCAAAAAATTCATGTTTCAGGCTTTGAGTAAACACACTTTTATTTCATTAGAATAATGCTTAGGTGTGGGACTGATGGGTCATAAATTTTTTAAGAAACTGCCACCATTTTCCAGGGTGGCTGTGCCATCTTGCACTGGCAAAACTCTTGCCCTAGTTGCTCTGAATCCTTCTCAGAACTTGGTATTGTCAGTATTTTTTATTGTAGCCATTCTAATATGTAGTGGTATCAGAGTGGATTTAATATATATTTTCCCAATGGCTAATAATGTTGAATTTTTTTTAAGTGTTTATTTGCACCCTTTTATCTTCTTTGGTGAAGAATTCTATTCAAATTCTTTGCTCATAATTTAAAGATAAACTTTATTTTGGAATAAATTTCTATTCATAGAAAATTTACAAAAATTGTACTGAGAATTCTTGCATACATCATACACAATTTCTCTTATTTTTAACATCTTATGTTATGGTACATTTATTACAACTAATAAACTAATATTTATGTATTATAATTAACTAAAGTTCATGTTTATTAGATTTCCTTTTTTTACTTAATGTTCTGATTCTGTTCCAGGATCCCATTATACATATTTACTAATCATGTCCCCTGGTGTTTCCCTAGACCAGGGGTCCCCAAACTACGGCCCGCGGGCCTGAGGCCATTTATCCGGCCCCCGCTGCACTTCCGGAAGGGGCACCTCTTTCATTGGTGGTCAGCGAGAGGAGCATAGTTCCCATTGAAATACTGGTCAGTTTGTTGATTTAAATTTACTTGTTCTTTATTTTAAATATTGTATTTGTTCCCGTTTTTTTTTTTTTTACTTTAAAATAAGATATGTGCAGTGTGCATAGGGATTTGTTCCTAGTTTTTTTTATAGTCTGGCCCTCCACCGGTCTGAGGGACAGTGAACTGGCCCCCTGTGAAAAAAGTTTGGGGACCCCTGCCCTAGACTGATAGCTTCTTAGACTTACCTTGTTTTTGGTAAACTAGTCACTTTGAGGAGTACTGCTCAAATATTTTGTACAATATCCCTAATTTGGATTAATCTGATATTTCCCCCATGGTTTGACAGGAGTTATGGGTTTTTAATGACTTTGCTTATTTTTAAGAGATTTGTTTGGTTTCTTATTGTTGAATTTTGAGAGTTTGTTTTTTAAAAACTTTTTATTTTGAAATTTAGTGGGATGACATTGATCAACAAGAGTACACAGGGTTTCAGTGAACATCTCTCTAGCATTTAAGCTGTTGTGTTGTGTGCCCACCATCCCAAGTAAAATCATTTTTGTCACCATATATATATTTGTCCCTCTTTTCTTCCCTCCCCTGCCCCCTCTCCCCCAGGTAATCATTTCATTTTTATCTATGTCCATCAGTCTCAGTTTTATATCCCAATGGGATATATATTTGTCCCTCTTTATTCCTCTTCCCCCAACCCTCCTCCCCTCGATAACCACTTCACTTTTATCTATTTATCATGGTCGCAAGTCCCTTATCAAATATGTGGTTTGCAAGTTTCTTCCTTGTCTGTAGCTTGCCTTTTTATTCTTTTTTTAAATTTTTTTTATACAGACACAGAGAGAGAGTCAGAGAGAGGGATAGACAGGGACAGACAGACAGGAACGGAGAGATGAGAAGCATCAATCATTAGTGTTTTGTTGCGTATTGCAACACCTTAGTTGTTCAGTGATTGCTTTCTCATATGTGCCTTGACTGGGGGGCTACAGCAGACCAAGTAACCCCTTGCTTGAGCCAGTGACCTTGGGTCCAAGCTGGTGAGTTTTTGCTCAAACCAGATGAGCCCGTGCTCAGGCTGGCGACCTCGGGGTCTCGAACCTGGGTCTTCTGCATCCCAGTCCGACGCTCTATCCACTGCGCCACCGCCTGGTCAGGCGCCTTTCTATTCTTTTAAGAGTGATATTCTTAAAACAAAAGTTTAAAAATCTGATGCAATAAAATTTATCAATTTTTTTTCTTTTATGGGTCATACTTTGGTCATTTCTAAAAAATTCTTGTATAATTCTAGGTTAAGATTTTTTCCCAGTTGTTTTTTCTAAAATATTTATAGTGTTTGGGTGGACTGTTCTGTAAATGTCAATTAGATTCAGTTAGGTGATGCTGTTTTTCTTTTGACTCAGCTTGTTTGTGGTCCAATCAGCCTCTTGAATTTATAGGTTTATGTTTTTTGCCAAATCTGGGAAGTTTTCACCATTATTTCTTCAAACGATTGTGGAGCACTGAATTCTTTCTCCTGTCCCTCTGGGACTCTGATGACATATATATTAGAACACTGGTTGTCCCACAGGATACTGTGCTTTTATTCATGTTTTCTCTGTATTGTTCAAATTGGATAATTTCTGTCACTCTATCTTCAAATTCACTGATTTTTTTCCCCTTTTGTCTCCTTTCCATTCTGCTTTTTATTTCATCCAGTGAGGTTTTAATTATGGTTATTAGATACTGTGGTTCTAAAAATTTCTATTTGTTTCTTTTTTTATATCTCACATTTCTTCCATGGTTCTTTATGTTTTAACATTTGTTTCAAGAATGCTCACTATTGTTCATTTAAGTACTTTTATATTAGCTGTTTTGAAGTCTTTGGCATGTAATTTCAATATCTATTTCATCTTAATGTTGGCATCCATTCATTATTTTCCATGGAAGTTCAGATTTATATGGTTCTTTGTTTACCAAGTAAATTTGGCAACATTGTTGAAAGGACATGTTTAGAGACATGTAGTACTTAAAGATTCTATATTTGTGTCACAAGGAGAAAAAAAAAAGCCAAAGTCTGTCTTCTTAATAATTTACTAAAATTTCCTTTTGGAAGGTTGTAGTTTAACAATTAAAATTGAAACAATATCATATTATTTATTATGTCTCTTGATTACAAAATATGTACCTTGAACTGTAGTATGGCAAAGACCTAATTCTCAAGACTAGCTACCTGCGAATTCAGTTTTGTTTTTGCTTTATGCCATGTTTCCCATGTGCAGGATAATTTTAAATCAGTCAGTTTTTATCATATTTATTTTTAGTATCAAGTATAATTATCTTCTACTGGTAGAGTTATTTTTTTAAGATTATATTTATTGATTTAGAGAGAGGATAGAGAGAAGGAAGGGGGTGTAGCAGGAAGCATCAAATCATAGTTTTTGCTTCCCATATGTGCCTTAATCAGACAAGCTTGGGGTTTCAAACCAGTGACCTCAGCATTCCAGGTCAGTGTTTTATCCACTGAGCCACCACAGGTCAGGCTTCTTTTGGTATATTTATCTTGAAAATGGCACAACATACTTAAGTAAAAGCAAAAATAAAATTCTCCTATTTGCAGAAAAGGAAACTAGTAATTTTTTCTTCCCATGTATGAGAACTACCAATTCTTCCCTTATAAAGGGTGACTGGGAGCGGGAAGAGTGCATAGGGCTCTCTCCAGTCTAGCTGACTCATGAGAAACTTCCCCTGCACTGATGTAGTTAGAAATTGATACACGGAACAGACTAGACTTTGTGTGACCACAAAGGCATCCAAAATTTTTGCTAGGATGATGTTGACAATTCTTTAGGGGGGAGCAAGGTTCTCTACCTGCCTAGTTTAAAACATCAAAAAAAATAGAAACAAAACTTTAAAAAATGCAGATTACCAAAATAAATAGAAAGAAAATTAAAAAAGAAGAGAGGAGGAGGAGATGAAGAAAATGAGAGAAGGGGAGGGAGGAGAGAGGAAAAAAACAGAAAGAAAGAAGATGCCTCTTAACCGACACACACATGTCTTTCTTTCAGTTGAGACACACTGTTATATCTATTGTGCTCATGGCCTTTCGGTTTGACAGTCTTGAATCCATATTCTGGCCCTGCCATTTCCTAGCTATACGGCCTTGTTCTCTGAACTGCTTGGTCTAGTCTGTGACAGTAGTTATAACTCCTGCTCTATAGGAAATGCTGAGGTTCAGTAATGTGTATTAAGGTTTAGAACCAAATATAGTGCCTAAAACATAGAGTTGGCATTAAATAAATTTTATTTCCTTTCTTCTTCCTTATAAGAAGAAATTCTATTTATTCGCAAACAAAAATGATCACATTTAACATTGCTCCAAGGAAGAATTTGCAAATTTCCTATAGTAACTGATTGCAATGTTATATGAGGGGAAAAAAGTCACAAAATCTGGGTAAGTGTATGAATAATGTCTATTAATAGGGGCTTGAGATTGACCAAAGTACCTCCTCTTTCAATCATCCTGGAATATCCCAGTAATATGTCTAGGTAAGATGAAATGAAAATAGCTAAAACAATAAAAAAAGACCTAAATAAATAAGAACTACTTGATATTTTGGAGATGGATGGCACTGATAAGATTTTTAAATGACATTAACATATGTTTGGTAGAAGACCTTTAGTACTGTTAAATATTATTTGAAATTTTACAAGATATAAATTTTATAAAGGCATAAACTATATTTTTACTACAGCCAGGGAAATATGATATATATAATTTTCATGGAAGGCATTATAATGCAATTAGGAACTTCTGCTTACCACTGCAATGTAAATGGATGGTAGACTACATTTTTATTTCTTTAAAAATAAAGAAGAAGAAAGTACTTACTTTTAAGATTATGAAGAAACATATCTAGTAAAGTCATAAATTTTAGATACTGAATAATAGAAAAGTCCATGCTTCTAGCCCACAAAAATCCAGACACATAATAATCTAGTAGAATGGCTTCTTTTAAACAGGTCTTAAGACTTTTGAAATTCAAAAACGTGGCCAATTTTCTGTAACAAAAAGAAAAGTTCAGGTATTAAAATCAGATTAAATATTGAACAGTTCTTTTTTGAAGTTCTGAAAACCTAAATATTTTTCTTGAATAAAAATTCTATAATGCCCATAATCTAAAAATATTCCTAGTTATATCTAAATTCTAAGTACAAAATGACATTTGAAAGAGAAGCAGAGAGAGGGAGAGATGGAGGAAGAGAGAGAGAGAGAGAAAGAAATGCGAGTAAACGCTTTCTGGTCTTCTTCCTGTACTTCCTGCTTCTTCATTTCTAATTCTCCTTCTTTTCCCATCCTCCTTTCTCCTCTTCCATCTCTGAAGTGTAGTAATGTTAGCACTATTTTATATCTCTGAAATTCAATGTTGTTTTCCATACAAAGTTTCTTTTCCTTCTGACAATGTTCTGGAACTGGATTGTTAAATATTCTATTTTTTAAAAGAATTCCAGTATGTATATTTTACTCATTTTTTTCTAAAGCTGTAATTTTCTCTTTAACCTTCAAGTTTTTTTTCAAATCAATTTCTTTTTAATTTTATGCACTTTATTCTTTACTGTTTTCTATGTTTCTCAGTGTTTTCAGACTATTGATTTTCTCTTGGGCTACTTAAAATTTTTATCTTTGCAAAACTGTCCTTTTCTGCTCTGTTTTACTTATTTTATCATCTTTTATTTCTTCTTATCTTTTCTTTGAGTTTTTACATCCCCGTTTTATGTTCTTGTGGTGATTACTTTATAAGTTTTCCTAATTCATGATAAATATTTGACCTTACTTTTTATCTGCTCATGGCTACATTTTTCTGGTGTATTTAATTCACTTACAAGTTATTTTTTCTATTCTTCAA
Organism: Saccopteryx leptura; assembly: GCF_036850995.1. NCBI lineage: Eukaryota > Metazoa > Chordata > Mammalia > Chiroptera > Emballonuridae > Saccopteryx > Saccopteryx leptura. Next base: position 62,115,294 of record NC_089511.1, on the reverse strand, counting down.
TTTTTTTTCTTTGCAATGTCTTTATATGCATGTCCTTGTTTAGTACTAAGACCTGGCCATGTTACAAGCTATTTTCTGTATGAAATAAGTTTATGTCAATAATTCTAGTTTTATTTTTTTTAATTAATGGGGAAAAGCAGGATAGGTTTTCTTTATTGTCACATAAATAATCTATTCCTTGTGAATATGGGAAGTACCTGTTCCAAACCTGTACATTCTGGTCCTGCTGTTGCAAACAAGGGTTCTGGAATGGCATTTCCTGGTTTTCTCTTCCCCTAGGACAGTGAGTATATGTTTATCTCATTCTAGGATCTTCAGATATGTACCTCCTCCTAGTCCTTTCTCCTGGACTTCTGCTTGATCTATTAATAAATGAGTCTACTATTCACCTTCAGATTTTGTGGTTTGGGCTTTCAGCATTCTCTTTGTTTGAACAAAGATGGAATTAGTATTTCCTTGAACATGATTTATGAGAGAGTGTGTATATGACAACTTTATACTGCTATTTGCAAAAAAAGAAAGTCCTTATTAATCATAATATTAAAATAAATTATATGATCAGAATAATAAATATTGCAGGATTAAACAAGTCTCAAACAAATAATGTTGAAATTGTGTTTAACTCTCTTAACATCGACATTATCTACAGTTTGATCAGGGTAGACCTTAACCCCAAATGTGAGTACTGACTCTTCTAAGCCAATCATGGTTGTCTCAACCCCCTCCCATAATGCCATATAATGTCATTCAGAATATAGTATTCTCCACGATAACTTCTAATCCATGTTGGGTACTCTCCTAAATTGTTCCAATGAATTCATAACAAAGGGTGATGTTCATCTTCCTCTACAGGACAAAAACACAAAAGAGTAAATAAGTAGGTTTGATTGCTACTGGCTGCCCTTTTATATAGACTGTGCCTCATTTCTAATACTATCAAGACCTTGAGAACTCTAGTCAGTCTACCTCTGAATGTCCTATTATGTGATAATATGTGTGTTTGTGTATTTTCTTTATTTTTTAAGTCAATATGATCAGTTTTCCATGTAACATGCAACTGAAAGCGTACTGATGAATTTTATCAAGCACAACAACTCAATTGGTGGATACAGAAATGAATAGGCAAGTACTGTGAAGTTGGGGAGGTTACTTTAGTAGCCAGACATGTTCAATTTGCACTGGCTATCAGTCAGAAAGATTTATTTTTCCATGTTTAAGGTACAATGCCATTTAGTCTTAAGTGAAAGCCAGTAAGGGAAACATACGTTAATGAAAACTTGTAGTATTTTAATAGAATCAATAAACAGGCCAATGGAACAAATAGAAAGCCCAGAAACAAAAACTCCCAATACATATGGGAATGTGGTTTGTGACAGAATGTATTTCATATCAGCAAGGGAAAGATGGACTCTTCAAAAATGGTTCTGGGAGAACTGGCTAGCCATATGAAAATAAAATGCTACCTCACCCAATACACTAAAGTAAAATCCAGGTGTATTAACTAAAGTAGAAGTTTCCAAACTTTTTACACAGGGGGCCAGATCACTGTCCCTCAGACCGTTGGAAGGCCAGACTATAAAAAAAACTATGAACAAATCCCTATGCACACTGCACAAATCTTATTTTAAAGTAAAAAAACAAATCGGGAACAAATACAATATTTAAAATAAAGAACAAGTAAATTTAAACCAACAAACTGACCAGTATTTCAATGGGAACTATGGGCCTGCTTTTGGCTAATCAGATGGTCAATGTCCGGTTCCATATTTGTCACTGCTAGCCATAACAAGTGATATGACGCGTGCATCCCGCGTCACCGGAAGTAGTACTGTACATGAGCAACTATGCACTTTGCGGCGCCGCCACATACAGTACTCCTCTCACTGACCACCAATGAAAGAGGTGCCCCTTCCGGAAGTGCAGTGGGGGCCGGATAAATGGCCTCAGGGGGCCGCATGCGGCCCGCAGGCTGTAGTTTGGGGACCCTCTGAACTAAAGCAACAGTGCAAATTAGTATTTATATAGCAATCACATTCTTTTCACTCCCTAAATTTGGTTGCTTGTCACTCCCCTGATTCCTGCTACCTAATTTTGCTAAGAAAATGTCTGAGGCCTGCCTAATTATTTTTCTCTTTAGGTCACTTTCTTTATTCCAGAGATAAGGTAATGTATAAAGTTTTATACTATTAAAATATTAAAATCAAAGCTTATATTTTAGGAATTTGAAATATTTTTTCTGATTCACTATGTTGGACTGATGTATACTCAAACATCTAACTGCTTAAATATGCATTTCGTATAAGTTTTCTTTAAAAATGCTCTCCACGTTACTGGCTTAATTCTCAGCAGGGTAAGTTCTACATTGGTTTTATTATTTAGTTTCTTACCTTAGTTATAAAAGCTTTTTACTTATATATTTTATCACCTTATTTTTTAATCTGTTGTTTTACAGAACCATTACCCTCTTTAATCATCAGCTTTTGTCTAACATTTTCTTCTGTTTACAGCGGTTAATTTTCTTTCTAAGTGTACTCTCCATCTGTCATTTCCATGCTATGTATTTTTTAAAATTAAATATTTGGCTTGAATAGTTGCATGCGTTCTTTGCTTTTTGGTTTTTTTTTTCTCAACATTTGTTGGTATGTGAATGAAAGTACTACACATATAAGAATATTTTGTTGAAATTTTTATGACATCCTCAACTTTTGTTCTCCCTCACACCCTCTTCACCTCTTCCCCTAGTACCATTTAAATCTCAACCTGCAACTTGAAGTGCAGGGCTAAATATTTACCATTTCTTTTTTTTTTTTTTTTGTATTTTTCTGAAGCTGGAAATGAGGAGAGACAGTCAGACAGACTCCCGCATGCGCCCTACCGGAATCCACCCGGCACGCCCACCAGGGGCGACGCTCTGCCCACCAGGGGGCGATGCTCTGCCCCGGGGGGGGGGGGGGCGCTCTGTCGAGACCAGAGCCACTCTAGCGCCTGGGGCAGAGGCCAAGAAGCCATCCCCAGCGCCCGGGCCATCTTTGCTCCAATGGAGCCTTGGCTGCGGGAGGGGAAGAGAGAGACAGAGAGGAAGGGGGGGGGGTGGAGAAGCAAATGGGCACTTCTCCTATGTGCCCTGGCCGGGAATGGAACCCGGGTCCCCCTCACGCCAGGCCGATGCTCTACCGCTGAGCCAACCAGCCAGGGCCAATATTTACCATTTCTATTCTTCATTCAGTCATTTTATCCCAAAGGAAATTATTCAGGGAAGCATTTGGAGAAAGGCACTACTATTGTTGGAACGCAGTTTTCATACCCTACTGCAAATTTATATGCTTTTCCTCTGGGGATAAAGAGAGATAGAACAGGGGAAAGGCCAGAGATGACCACAGCTGTAGCTGAGAAAAATGCTTAATAGTGACTTAGGAAGTTTTGCTACAGTGATGGGTCCCGTAACTATCTCACCAACTTCAGTTAAAATATTATACTATTCTTGCATGCTCTTGAAATTGGAGTGCACTTTATTTTTTAAATATGATGACATGTAGAAATAAGCCTTCAGGCAAGAATTGAACAGCTCATGGAAGTCCAGGTATAGAAAAGTTATTAAAAGATCTCTTAGTGTTATTTCTAAGTGTTTAAATAGTTATTTTTAATTTTGCTCCTTTTCAAAAAAGATCTGTATAGATCTGTATATAATATCAGGGTTACATTAAAATATAATTGATAATAGTTAGGAGACCATGAGAAATGTACCCATACACTTAACTTGACTTGAAGTGTACTTCATGAGTATGTTTTAATGATGCTTTAATGTTTTATTTAGTTAGGTGCTTTCATGGATTATAATTTTTAATTTGAAAGGTAGAAATATGTGCTAATTTCCTATAATTCATTTAAATAGATTTATAGCTTTGTAGACTGTATGGTTTGGCACACACTGTCACTTGGTGACAGGATATCTAAATTATATTTCTGTTATATTGAAAGGTATTTAATCCCCATTTATAATAATGTTATTTTAAATGGAAAGTGGATGATGGATTGGAAATATTTCAGGATTACTATTATAAAAATCGTATAAAAACATCAAGAGAATTACTTTGCAAAAATAATAGCTCTTGACAAACAGTGGTGACATTTATCCAAAATTGATGTCCTAAAATTTTAGGTTACTTCAGGTAAATTTTCCTAATGAGGCAGTGTAAAGGTCAACCTATGTTGAACCTGCTTATTTCTATACTACTAATTTCTGTATCAAACTCTGTATCATTTCTGTTGTCCTAGATCTCATCTCTTAAAGATTAAAATGCTTTTAAAATTTAGATATTTAACAAGAAATTGAACCAATAATTGAAAAAAAAAGATTGTCACAGAAGGTATGATACACAGTATAACTTAAGATGTGGTAGTAAATATTCTTTAAAAAACATTTGTTTGCAATACCTTTTATTTAACATTAATTGCATTTAATATATTGCTCACAAAAATTAGGGGATGTTTAAAAAATGTACATGAAGTGATAAAATATTCTCTAATTTTTGTGAGCAGTATACCATAACATCTTTAACTTAATATTTAATAAAAATAAATTGTAAACATCTGTCATTTGCATCACATTATTTGCCTAGCATTAAATACCTAACTTTTGCATAGCAATGACCAAAAACATTGGGATTACCTAGTAATAGAAAATAATATTTTACTTAAAGTGTAAATAATCAGTGATGCAAATAAAACAACTAGGTTTTACTAGTCAATTCTTTTTTTTTTTTTTAGAATTTTATTTTTATTTTTATTTTTTTTTAATTTTTATTTATTCATTTTTAGAGAGGAGAAAGAGAGGGAGAGAGAGACACAGAGAGAGAGAAGGGGTGAGGAGCTGGAAGCATCAACTCCCATATTTGCCTTGACCAGGCAAGCCCAGGGTTTCGAACCAGCGACCTCAGCATTTCCAGGTCGACGCTTTATCCACTGCGCCACCACAGGTCAGGCCTACTAGTCAATTCTGAGACACTAAAAATCAGAATTCCCAATCAGTATTCATGTCTAGAAAAATTATAAAATCACTATGAAATACTTGTTTAAAAATCAGTAAAAATTTTACTAATACTTATAAAGACCCAGAGAGTCAGCAATATGGCCAAGTTACAAACCACCAGCACTTCCAACAGGATTTGCAGGCACTGGAGGTGAACAGCATCTTGGGAACAGGCCTGTCAGTGTCATTCACCTTCTCTTAATATGTCTTCCCTTCTCAGATTTCTCTCCCAGTAAGTATATCTGTCATATTTCTTTCTCAGTAGTAAATCACCTCTTTCCATAATATTGGTGAGATTTGCAAATGATAACCACTGACAGAGTCATTTTCAGCATGTCCTTTATAGTCCACAACACCCTACTAGTATCTGGAGGACTGGCCTGCAGAAATCTTACACTGGGCCAGTGGTCGGCAAACCATGGTTCACGAGCCACATGTGGCTCTTTGGCCCCTTGAGTGTGGCTCTACCATAAAATACCACATGCGGGTGTTACCTTGATAAGGAATGTACCGACCTATATAGTTTAAGTTTAAGAAATTTGGCTCTCAAAAGAAATTTCAATTGTTGTACTGTTGATGTTTGGCTCTGTTGACTAATGAGTTTGCCAACCACTGGCACTGGGCCATTACAGTCCAGAATATCACATTGTTCTTACTCTTCATATATTTTAGCCAATCATGATTCCATTATTAGAGCCAGATGGTTTTTAAAATGAGTGATTACTAAATCAGAAATTTGTGTGTTTAATATGTCTAAATAGGGTTCTAAGTAAATGCTCATTTATAGAAATAAATGGTCTTAAAAATAAGATGTACATATATTAGAATTAGTGCTACAGTCACATTTTTTTCTTTTTAGTGAGAAAGATAGAGACAGAGAGAAACAGAGAGAGGGACAGACAGACCGGAAGGGAGAGAGATAAGCAACAATTCTTTGCTGTGGCATCCTGGTTGTTCATTGATTGTTTTCTCATATGTGCCTTGACCAAGGGACTTCAGCAGAGTCAGAGACCCCTTGCTCAAACCAGTGACCTTGGGGTTAATCCAGTGGCCTTTGGGCTCAAGCCAGCGACCACAGGGTCACATCTATGATTCCACACTCAAGCCAGTGACCCTGCACTGAAGCCGGATGAGCCTGTGCTCAAGCCAACAACTTTGGGGTTTCGAACCTGGGTCCTCAGCATCACAAGCTGACGCTCCATCCACGGCACCACCACGTGGTCAGCCTACAGTCCCATTTTTTAAGCAAGTGCATAAAATCAGAATACTCAGTATAGCTTCATATCCAATAAAAATCACAGGTGGATGGCTAATATTTGGGCTTTCCAAAATGATAATAAAATGTGTTGATGATTAATGTTATAGAAAATACAACTTACTTTTTCATGATGAGACAGAAAACCTAAAGGGTCTCGTGAATATTGACAGTGTTATGAATGAAAAAGAAAAGAAATAAAAGACAGCATATGCTAAAGGCTGCTGTTAATAATAAACCCCTACTCTCAGTTAATATTAATAAGTTGGTTTGAAATGCATTTCTCCCATAAAGAAGATTGCTGAACAGTACAAAGTTAGTTGTTTAAGAACTTTTGCATTCCAGATTCTGGATATGTACAGGATGAGGTAAAAGTAGATATATCATTGTTTGCTAGAAAATAATCTAATAATTAATAAATAATAACATATGAATAAACCTTTGTTTCACATGTAACTGTAACCATACTTTTGCCCCACTTTCTTTATATAATATATAACAAATATTTAGAAAAATGTTAAAAATATGTAATAGAATATAACGGTCATTTATAGCTGCAGGACTAGAACTGTTCTATATTAGGTTGTGATACTGAAGCGCTTACTGTTCAACTCCGTCTACATCCTTTGCTAGCATCTCGGTGATTTGGGCAACTGAAAGAAAATCCGGAGACAGAATCACTTCATGTTCCTGTAATTCAGCATCTTTCTACCAAAAACAAAAACAAAAACAAAAAAAAAAAGAAAGAAAAAGAAAAGAGTGGAATGAGTTACTTCAATCACATGTTTTATATATTAATCTCAATAATTAAAAAATTTGTTCTTCCTGTGGTCTAGCTGCTATCAAGAAATTAAACAAACAAGTCTCCTAGAAAATACTTTTTATTTTCTGTTTTTAAGTGAAAGTTGAATGGCTAGTCAATCTATTATTGTTTGTGAATACTTAAAACTGGGTGATGGTTTTCAATTAACATATTTTTAATATCTGCATATTCCTCATTGAACATGGGGCTCAAAAGGAGGCAAAGACAAATAAGAAAGACTTGGTAGCCTCAAAAGCTTAACATCTAGTGAGAGGGACAAACCAAGGGTGACTTTAAAGCAAGAAAATAAAATGGTGAGCCATAAAAAATGTGGCATTCAGTCGAAAAGACGGGACAAGTACGGGGACAGGACAAGGAAAGTCTACAAACAGAAGAAAGTGCTAAAAGTCTTAAGGCTGGCACAGCCCTGTTGCACCACTGGTGGAGACAGTATAGTTTGAGCTTTTGCTCAACCCTCAGCCAAGTTCTTTTGCTCAGCAAAACCATACAGGAGCCTAACCAGGCAGTGGCACAGTGGATAGAGCGTCGGACTGGGATGCAGAGGACCCAGGTTTGAGACCCCGAGGTCACCAGCTTGAGCACGGGCTCATCTGGTTTCTGCAAAGCTCACCAGCTTAGACCCAAGGTTGCTGGCTCCAGCAAGGGGTTACTCGGTCTGCTGAAGGCCCTCAGTCAAGGCACATATGAGTGAGCAATCTATGAACAATTAAGGTGTCGCAACACACAACAAAAAACTAATGATTGATGCTTCTCATCTCTCTCTGTTCCTGTCTGTCTGTCCCTGTCTATCCCTCTCTCTGACTCTCTCACTGTCTCTGTAAAAAACAAACAAACAAAACGCATACAGGATACTCCCATTACACAGAATAAACAGGAGTTTTGGAAGATGATACTACTTTTAAAAAGGCAAGATAATGAGTTTGGTATTAGTGGTTGGGTTTAAAATGGAATATGCCTATCAAGAAAGAAATGTTTAGAGGTCAATTAAAAATGCTGGAGTCAGAAAAGTCAAGGTTGAAGATCCTGATTCAGGAGTCACTGCATATGTGAGGATGGATGAAACTGCCCGGAGCCAGAGCAGGAAGAGAAGAGCAATGCTGCAGAGGGATGGAAGAGGAGACAATGAGTAACAGCAGCAGCTCCACAAAAATCAAGGATTGTATGATTTGGGGAGAAAGGGGGCCAACATTTTCAGTTGAGCAAATAGTGATGTATCCTTCCATGTGAATGGGCTCCAATAATTAAGAAAAGTAAGGAAATGCCATGCTAGAGTAAACAAGACCATATCCCATATCCCAAATTTCCTTACTCTTTTCCCAGAGTAGAAAAATCCCAAAGCTAGCACTTATGGGTAATGGTAATCATCTTAATGTTTGTATTTAAATTATGTTATATTCTTATTTTAAAAAAATCTAATTTAGAAATATGCTACTTCATTAGCTAGCTTTTTTTTTTCCAATCTGGGGTTCACGAATTAACCTAAACTAGTTCACAAAAATTAGGGGATCAAGAAATGTGCAGATACTCTAGTACTTACAGCCTTTTGTATATTGTATTTCACCAATGAAATAAAAGTTGGTTTTGCATCTTGTTTGCATAACTAAACAACTTTCTTTGACTTGTCATTTGCTTTTCTGATGTTCTTGTTTAATAAAAAAAAGTCAAATGCTTCTTTTTTTATTGCTTTATATTCTTTTGAAATATTCCCTAATTTTTGTGAGTAGTACATTAGATTATAATCTCAATAAGATCAAAATACCTTAGTACCTAATATATTATACCTTGCACCTAGTAGGCACTCTGACCCTAGGAAACTAAATTAAATGCACTCAGTTTTTTGATAGGATAATATTTTAGTCCACAATATGTAGCTATATACACTATATTTGTTTAAATGTTTGTTGGTTACATGTATTTTTTTATTAGTAGCAATAAAGTATAATTATTCTTGTACTGTCAATCCCATTAGATTACAAATTCCTCAGGACAGCCATTTAATCTTTAACTTCTTTTTAGAATTCTGTATATCCTAGTAATATCAACATGGGTTGTTAGTAGGCTACCTGAATTTACCTCCATCATAGGCTGACACTGTTAGATGATACAGCATGATGAAAAGCAGGACTTGGATATGAAAATCTCATGAGATTTGACTACTGATTAATTTTGTGACTTACAGCAAATCATTTAAACCTAAATTTGGAGTCATGTTAAAAAATCATTTTGATATATTTTAATACATACAAGATTGCTATCATTATTAAAAATGAATAAAGATATATAAGAAAGGTATATTACACAGACATTCAGATCCATTTTCTCAGATTTAAAATTTTTCTGGATGGGAAAAAGTAGGTCACACAAGACTTCTATAAAAAAGAATACAAGACTCTTAAATGTTTTGTATAATAATAATTTTAGCTAAGATGCCTAAGATTAGTGCTTCATTTTTTTTTACTAAAATTTGATAGCTTAAGATAATCATCTTGTAGGAGGGTTTGCCTCTGGTTTCTCGCTTTCTTTGTTTTAAATTGAATTCCTGGACCTATTTTAAACCAAAGCTCTTTTGTTTGTTTGTTTATACTCTGCCTTGCATTACAAAGGATTTAAGGTAGTTAAAAATCTTTAATCTTTTAATACATACATTCTAATTTGTACAAATTAAAGGTACAATAGAAAATTCATGAATAGGTGAATAAAAATGTGGATATGTAATTGTGGCTTTCTCTCTAAAATTACATGTCTGACTAGGAAAATCTGTAAGCTCAACTGCACCGTAACTCATTTTATTCCACCACCTGGTGGATTTTAGCAGTTATTCCAGAAGCAATAAAATTGAAAGCCTGATATTATTTGCCAGACAATCCTTTCTTTGAATTTTCTGTCACCTAAACCTTCCACACTGTATATATGTCTTCCTTCTAGAATTTAAGGTTTCTGGGGGCATCTTTGCATCCATCACTGGTAGCATCTTAAATGATTATTAATTAACATTCATTAAAAGAAAAAGACATTTCACCAAGAATGACTAGAAAGGGGTTTTACAGTCACGTAGAATATACTTATCTACAATTTCCACACTTTAAAAAGCTTTTTTCAAGCCTGAAAATAAATGAACCAAGGAACAGCACCATGTTGGAGCCTGAAGCAAAGAGGGATAAATCAGTAATACTAATGCTGTCTTTTTGTAAAAACTTTATACTTTAGGGTTTTGTGTTTTTTTTGCATTAACTCTGTTTTTTAAATATTTCATTAAAATATAGTTTTTCTTGACTATTAAATTTTTTGGCATCCCTTAAATTTTGTGCCCAACAAGCATGCCTCACTTACCTTACTAGGAGTTATACTGAATTATATACTTGAAACCTGTACGGTTTGGCAAACCAGGTCATCCCAATAAATTAAGAATAAATAAATAAATAAATTGAAAAAAAGTAAGAGGCCATTTAAGTAACAAAGGAAAAAATAGTTGAAAGAAGAATAAATTAAAGCAAGAGTTCGTTCTTTAAAATAATAAAATAGGCAAATCTTTGGCAAATATGATTAAAAATAAAGAAAAAATAAATTTATGCCACATAAGTGGAAATACACTTACAAATTATAAAGAAATGAGTTACTTTGCAGGAATATATAAGTTATCAAACTTAACCAGGGGTAAGGGAGAAAATGGAACTAACCAAGTATGAGCTCAACTGGAAATCTATTTTTCAAAAAGTCATCATGCCTGATAGTTTTACACTTGAAATTCTACCTAACAAATAAGAACACATAAGTTCTATTAAGTGTAATAATTTGACTATAAATAATTCATTTTTAAGAAACAAGCACAATCTACATACAAAAGCCTGAACTAGCACAGATGCAAAAATTTCTAATTAGAATACTATCTTAGGAAATTGACTCTAGAAATGTACTAAAAAACAATAAGCTGTCATAGTGACCAAATAAGGTTAAGTTCAGAAATGCAAGGATGGATCATCATGAACAACTCTAACATAACTCTGTAGTATATAATCCTATGTAGGAACTAAATCTTTAGCTTGATTGCATCACATTTACAATAGAAAAGATTATAATTTATAATGGGAAGATTTAATTTTTTGAACTTGAAGGTTTTCAATAAATCTTTTTTCATCAACTCTTATTATCAAACTTTTGTTTGTTTTTAGTTTTTTTTTTTAATTTATTTTTAAAACTTTTTTTTTTTGGTATTTTTCTGAAGTTGGAAATGGGGAGGTAGTCAGACAGACTCTGCACGTGCCCCACCGGGATCCACCTGGCATGCCCACCTGGGGGTGATGCTCTGCCCATCTGGGGCGTTGCTCTGTTGCGACCAGAGCCATTCTAGTGCCTGAGGCAGAGGCCATGGAGCCATCCCCAGCGACCGGGCCAACTTTGCTCCAGTGGAGCCTTGGCTGCAGGAGGGGAAGAGAGAGACAGTGAGGAAGGAGAGGGGGAGAGGTGGAGAAGCGGATGGGCCCTTCTCCTGTGTGCCCTGGCTGGGAATCGAACCCGGGACTCCTGCACGCCAGGCCGACGCTCTACCACTGAGCCAACTGACCAGGGCTAAAACTTTTTATAGTTTATAATTTCCTTAGGTCCCATGCCTTTCATACTATATTTATAACCAAGTATAGTTTCATCAAGTTTTTGCCATTTTCATTTCTAATTAATTTCTAACATAGAAATATATTCTGTAATAGAGAAAAGCAATTGGCCTTATATATTTGTTATATGTACCATTTTATCAATTTGCTTATTAGCTCAAAACAGGTTAATACCATGTCAGTTTTCTCAGATTTCAACCATGTAATCCTCTAATAAAGTTTTGTTATTTCCTCATTTCTAATATTTAAGCCACATATTTAGTTTTCTTATTTTACTAATTAGAACCTCTATAGTATATTGAATTACAACAATGTTGTTAACCAGAGTTCCTTTTTAGATTCTGTTTTTTATATGAATGGCTTTAGTATTTCACCATTCAATATGATGATGGTTGACAAATAATTTCTTCACGTTTAGCTATTCTTTTTCAATTCATATTTTACTGACAGTTTTGCTACTGAATTTCTAGCAGCGCTTGTTGAATTCTGTTCCACTGACTACTTTGTCCATTCATTTGCCCACTGAGGTATACATATAATGTTATAATGTGATAGCAGCAGTAAGTCTTGTATAAGAACAAGTAAGATAGTTTATTTAGTAAATGAAACTAACATAATTGATGGTTCATGTCTAAAAGATAGTTTATTTAGTAAATGAAACTAACATAATTGATGGTTCGTGTCTAAAAGAAAACAAAATGAGATCCTCATTTCAAATAAACAAAATACAGCTTTTTATAATTAAAATTCACTAATTATAGCTGTGTTAAAGAATAAACTTTAATATATTAAAACTTAAAATATTAAAAAAAGATTGAAGATTATTTGTGTAATCTGAAAGGAAAGCTGGAGGGGGGAGAAGAAGTAGGACTTTTTAAATAAGACAGGAGACCCAAAAACCAATATTAAGAAGAAAGACAAGCCCAAATGTCTGTCAATATCTCCACACCCACAGCCAGTATTCCTAGAGGTTCTCAGTGTCTGAAAAATAATAACACTGCATATTAACATTTTCAGGTACATTAGTACTGTTTGCTCAACAATGTTTTAAGCAATATTTTGGTGTCCTCCTCTGGGCCCTGCACAGGTTGATCTACACTACATACTGTGAATGGCTTCAATAAATACCTTTTGAGTAATATTGAAATTGTAGAAACCTCATCATTTTGCTGTTCAAGTTGAGCCCAAGTGTTTCTCTTTAACCTGCCAATAATAGAGTGTGGGCTGTTTTCAAGGTCTGTAGAGATCACCTAAAGTACAGAGAATCCTCAATAGCCTCCAGGACATGCTAAGGACCTCTAAGACAAATGACATTCATCTTCTCACTTAAGATTATGTAAGTGTCCTTCTGTGCTCATAAACTCTAAATGCACTGAGTAAATGTCATCTATCAGGGGATGTGGTAATGCTCAGGGACATTATTAAAAAGAAGCTATTAGGTGGGAAGTAATCATTTACTTTTTCTTTTCAGTCTCTGATATGAGTTGAAGTATAGTTCTCTCAAGTATACTACTTAAATGATTATATTTCCCAAATAGTATTTTTAAAGATACTAAGAAAGTCAGTTTATGAACAAACTAATGATAAAAGACTGATGATTGAATTCTTAGTATTCATTATAAAGTCATTTTCAAATTCACTTATAAACTCCTTTCACTTACACATATATGTCTATAGCAAGTATTTATTTTCAGATTTTTGTTAGTTTTGCTGTTCTTGTGCATTTATACAAATATCTGCTAAAAGGTTAATTTTTAAGAGTAGGCAATGACTCCAATATTACTAAAGACACTAGAATGTTAATTTCAGTTTACACAAGAGAAGTTAATACAATGTCATAGGAAAAATACCTTCCTGGACCTGCATTTCATGTCCGTTTGCTCACAGTATCTCAGAGTAGATTTTAGTTCACAAGAACCACCTCTCCTGGCATACATCAAATCATCTATGATTTTAATTATATTTTTTTGAGTGCTTACTATATGATTGGTATGATTGGTTGTTTTTATTCTATGTATTGGATAACAAACAACAAATAGGAAACCTCAGACTATTGGAAGCTTATGCTTTATTTCCAACAGACTTGATAAGAAAAGAAATAATTCACTACTGCCTGGTTCAAATTACTACATGGTCTACTTGATAAGCCAATTGAATACCCAAGTTATTAGAAATGACACCATAAGGGAGCAGGTCTCAGGGGATCAAGTCTAGAAAGAATCTGATCTGAGAATTACCTTTCAGTATCTAATTGAAAAGCTATGGTTTTGGGAACAGACTCCAAGAGAGAGAGATTTTTGCCAGCTTTTCCATCCACCTCTGAACCCCCAAGCCAGCACAAAAGGGTGGATGGAAGAACTTGACACTCTGATGCAGTGGTAGTCAACCTGGTCCCTACCGCCCACTACTGGGTGTTCCGGCTTTTATGATGGGCAGTAGTGGAGCAACCAAAGTATAAATAAAAAGATAGATTTAACTATAGTAAGTTGTTTTATAAAGATTTATTCTGCCAAACTTAGCGAAAATCTGACATAAAGTACTTGATAAGTAATTATTATTATATGCTTTAACTTGCTATAACTCTGCTTTATAAATTTTATAAAGTAAAGTGACTTCTCTACTTTATATATCACCATTACTGTGGAACTGGGGGGCTGTTAGAAAATTTTATTACTAACAGAGATACAAAAGTGGGCGGTAGGTATAAAAAGGTTGACTACCCCTGCTCTAATGGATAACACAGCTGTATGAATCAACTCTCTTCTCTGTGAACTACTGAAACTTTGCTTTCATTAGAAAGGAAAATGCAGTATATTAACCTGTTGATCTTAGTAACTGAGTACAGCTAAGTGAGTCTAAGCTCCAACTGGATTTCTCCCAGTCACTACTAACTAGAAGATTGAGTATATCCTGAGTTATAGGGAAAACGTGCCTCTCCAAGAAATGAACATGTGAGCCTACCGCCAATGCTAACATGGTAGGTAATCAGCTAAGTTCTATAACTAGTTCATTCAGCTGACTCATCATCCATAATAAAAAGTGAATTTTTCCCCCTAGAGCTCTGCATTTTTTTGCATCTTTTTAAAAAATTGTGAGGTATTTCTTTCAAGTACTTATTCATTAAAACCTCACATTACCAGAGTCTTCTTAGAAAGGATATTATCTACACGGATAAGTATGTGTAAGTAAACACTGAGAGTTGGGCACTGTCATAACTAAGCTGTGGTGGGATTCTGCCAGGTCACACCGGTTCGGCAGAACCGATACCTAATTTTTTGTTGAGTTTGGCAAGCCAGTTATTAAAATGGCACTTGTAATCAGGTTCCTCTCTAAAATGGGCACCTGGGCAGCCGCCCAATGTGGAAATCACAAATTTACATTCCTTATTCTTTTACAACGTTCATCTGCGCAAGGGTGTGTTCTAAGCCCCCGTAGTAATGTTCATTCCAACCATAAGAAAAGGAATGGGATCCTACTCCTACAGTGAAAGGATGGTTAAGGATAAATCCCACAGTCAATGATGCTCAGATAAAAGCGAAAAAAAATTGCAAGTGAGGATGCCAATCAAGAAGCAATATGGAAATAAATAACAGTTTTATTGTTTGCTGTCAGTTCTTATTTACTATATTTTCATTAATATTTTAAAACTCTCTCATTACAATCTAGTTGTGTGTACCTCTTTTATTGTTCTTATTTAAGTATTAAATACATGAAATAATAAACTACCTTTTGGTATATCATTTATTTATACTTAAAACAGTCATTAGGGCAGAGAACCGGTTGTTAAATCCCACCACTATAACTAAGTCTTTGTATATATTTAAGTAACACAATTTTATTGGGAAATTTCTTATGCCACTTTTGCAATTGTATGGTATTACTTACATTAAAGATCACAAGGGAATAACTGGCTTAGTAACCAGTTTATCACATTAAAATGTAAAGTATGCTAATTTCAAAAGGCTCATTGAACAGACAGCATGCCTTAGCAGTCTGCATACAGTAATGGGAAGAACCTGGGATGGAAATGACTATATCTCTGAGCAAGGAACAGTTACTGGCTCTGTGTTTCTTCCTTATAATATTGCAGCTAATACTTCTGCATAGAGAACACTGTTTAGATTAGACTAATAAGGGAGGTGAACATACGATGTTAATTATAACGTTTTTTACCTTTAGGGTCTTAAAAAACTGAAAAAATACACAGAAAACTTCAAAAGGAACAACTTGGAGGACTCAGTGTGTGAAGATTTAAACATTTTTTAGTAATATCTGGCACAGCAGGTATGTTCTTAATATCTAGGATATTAAATTTATTGAGTAATCAAAGTTACTTAAAACCATTTATTATTGAGAGTTGATGTGGGGAGGGGCCTAAAGCTCAATCTTTATTGTACGCAGGGAACCACTGGGACCAAAGAGGTTAAACGACTTTTCTGAAGATACATTGATGAAGAGCAACTAAGCCATAAGCAGGTCTATTTTCCAGATGTTTCTGCATTGTCCTACGTCTTATTATGTATTTATTTATTTAGAGAAATGGTAAAATAATAAAGAAAAAACCAAGCCATGGCTTTCAAATATTAATCAATGCAGTACCAATGAAGAGTTATATTCCCTGACATCTTTTTAACAATCGGAACTGTGAAAGTTGAAAAAAATAAGTATAAAATTCCAAAAGGGACTGACTGGCCTATTTATGATTTCAAGATCTCTTTTTTAAGCGCAGAGAATCTGCGGAGAAATCCCTAGTTGTGAGGTCGTCAGGCCTGAAGCCAAACCGTCCGAAGGAGGCATGACTGCGGCGCACACTTGAGGGCACAGGCTCCGGAGGCGCAGGCGGAGCTCCCGGGACGCTCGCCTCGCTCCGGGGGGCGCGGCACCGAGTCCTCCGCTCTGCCCGCCTTGCACCCAAACCGGCGTGGGTCGCCGCGCCCAGACCAGCCTGGCCGCGGACCCCGCGGGCCGGGGGCGTGCGCTCGGGGTCGCGGGTACCGGGAAGGGGCAACATACCTCCGACTCGGGCGAGGTTCCCATGGGGGTCACCACCGCGGGGGTCGCGACCCCGAGAGTTGTCCCCAAAGAAGTCGCCATGATTTCACCCCAGCAAAGCGGCCCCTCGTCGCTTAGGCAACCGGGGCGGGGCCGGGGTCCCCTGGCTGGGCGTGGCTTCCGGGTCCAAAGCCTTTGATAGGGCGGGGACCCGGCGCCAGGAGCCGGCCCAGGGATGAGGCCCGGGATGAGGCCGCTGCTGGGAAGGCTCTTTGAATCCTCGGGTAGCGACGAACTCGTTTCTTTTAGTAAGGACGAAAGGAGAAAGAAAAAAAAATCCATTTAAATAAGAGTATTGTAAATGAACCAATACGTGGAAGTTTCTAATGCTAACACAAGTTATCAATAAGTATTTAAATGAGATTTATTATTGGAAGTTTACCATTGATTGACGTTTGATATTAAGGCATTATTGTAATTCTTAGGTTCTATGATGTTATTGTCATGTTTAGAAAGAAAATGGAGTCCTTATCTTTCAGATATGCACACTGAAAGATTTCTTGATGATGAAATGATATGATGTATGGATTTACAACAAAATAATGAGGACGTGGGAAATGAGTGGAGGTATATATAGTAGATGAATCAAGATTGGGTACATGGTGAAGGGAAGGTGGTGGTCATTATATTATCTTTTCTGTTTTATGTATATTTATTTCACATAATAAAAAGATTTAAAAACAGTAAATTAGTGGCCAATTGAGTAATCCTTTCTGGACAGTACCTGCTTTGAATATGAAATGTACTTTGCTTGTAATTACCTCCAGAGGGGTGTGTGTGTGTGGGGGGGATGCTGTTCAGGAACCTGTAATGCTGTTGCGGATGCCAGGCAGGTTCACATTGGATTCAGGGAACAGCAGAGCCGGAAAGTATTGGGCCATACCCATTTATTGTAGGCTCACAAAGACAGGTGAGCAAATAGGCAACAAAAATGAAAGAGCTAATAAACAAAGGAAGATCTGCTATTTGCAGTAAGAGCAAGGGAGCAAGGAAGCAAGGAAAACCGCACCTTACTGTGGCAGGAGACCAATCTGAGAGAATCACGGTCCAGGGGAAGCACCCATAGCCTTATATATGCTATTCACATGTGCCTAAGCACTAATCAAGCAGAGTGCTAGCAGCTGGTAAACCTGAAAGCAAGCCTAACACAGCTGCCCCACAGAAATTTACTGTAATGATTAGACATTATTTAAGTGCTTCAGTTTTCCCATCTGTAAAATGGGATTATAACTGCCTCACAACATTACTGTGAGGATTTAACATGTTAATATATGGTAATGTTTAGAACAGTGTCTTAGATATTGTTAGGATTAATATTGGTATTATTTCTCCTGACTTTAGCCCATCTTGTATACAGCTGCCAGGATAATATTTCATCATGGACCACTTATATTTTCCCATTGTCTTTAAGACCAAACTGAACACTTTAGTTTTACATAACCTCAATAATAGTGACTTTCTTTCAAATTATCTTACAGTTTAAATTATGCCCACAGGCCCTGGCCGGTTGGCTCAGCGGTAGAGCGTCGGCCTGGCGTGCGGGGGGCCCGGGTTTGATTCCCCGCCAGGGCACATAGGAGAAGCGCCCATTTGCTTCTCCACCCCCCCCCCCCTCCTTCCTCTCTGTCTCTCTCTTTCCCTCCCGCAGCCAAGGCTCCATTGGAGCAAAGATGGCCCGGGCGCTGGGGATGGCTCCTTGGCCTCTGCCCCAGGCGCTAGAGTGGCTCTGGTCGCGGTAGAGTGACGCCCCAGAGGGGCAGATAATCGCCCCCTGGTGGGCGTGCCGGGTGGATCCCGGTCGGGCGCATGCAGGAGTCTGTCTGACTGTCTCTCCTCGTTTCTAGCTTCAGAAAAATACAAAAATAAATAAATAAATAAATAAATAAATAAATAAATAAATAAATTATGCCCACAGTTTGTACTGTCAATTTCTGTTCATGAATTGTCTCTGCTTTTGTATATGTTTGGCCAAATTTTCAAGTGGATTGTAATGGTGTTTTCCCTCCTCAAGGAACTAATTTAGTTCTTAATACACAGTATACATTCAACAAGGCATTTATGATGTCTTACCTCATTTAAAGAGGTCTTAATTGGAATTTCCTCAATTAAGTCCATTTTTACTGATTGCCAGAGTTCATAGACGAGCTATACCACCTAACAAACTCAGGACGTGTAATTATTTGTGCCCTGATCACAACTTCAAAGATATTAAAAATAGGGAGTCACCTTTTGCTAGGTAAGACCTCTCTACATTCCTTACATTTAGCATTTTGGAAAGTGCTAAAGCATTTAATTCTCTAAACTACGGTTCTATTGTAGTTTCCTCAAAGATCTGATTTATGTTTCTGCCCTTTAATTGTCCTTGACTGTCTTTGACAGTTTTTAGACATTTGCTTTCCTCTTTGGATCTCAGAAATGGAGTACGCCAATTAAAGATAAAATCAATTTTAACAGCAATGGGAAGGGTACCTCAGAGAAGGGGAAATTGTTTTTGTAGGAATTTTAATTTTACTGTATTTAATGTCAGTTTTGAGGAGGTAATTTAATATTATGGGGCACAGTTAATTTTTGCCCAGTAAGGGGTGGTGTTGAAAACCCATTAACCTGAAGGTTACTTTTAGTTTTAAAAGTTGAAGCTAATTTTAGTCTCCTACTTCTTTCACAGGGAGGCACCAGCAGGAAAGACACATCTCAGCAGATGATATGCTTTCTTATATGGAAAGGTCAGTTACATTTTCCTTCTCAGGTCTCTGAAAATAAAGGTTTCTAACCAAAGCCTGCAAAATTTCACTTGTTATCTTAGTTTATTTAAGGCTGGAAGAGAAAAAGAAACATATGGATCTTGTAGGTAGTTTAGAATTATTTTTTTAAAAGATCTCTGACTTTTACCACTTTACAGTAAAATATGGGATAGGTTGATATTGTTTGATCAATTGATTGGCTCCTGTACAAATGAAAGTACCTATACTCCAATCTACACACCTATAGACCTATAAGTAGTGCATTTTACAAATGGAATCAGATTTTTTGAAGAGGGGCATATTTATGATTTTACTAGTTCTATTATTGAATGTTTAAAAAGACTACACTTTTCAATGCCAGAGAGCTGTTTAGGAAAGGGCTAGATAATTCTATGATGGATATGGATGGGCCAGTGTGGCAGTAGATGACAATTAATGCAGTGAGATGTCAGCTGTTTTCTTAGGGTGAGGAAATTTTTCTACTCCATTCTTCATGGTTTCTGTGTTACTGGATCATTTTAAGTATAAATGAAGTTCTTTAACAATACATGAAATAAGGTCCCTAATGTGATTAATGACCTTTTGGTAATTCATACACTGTGATTCCTGAAGTTTTCAATCTATTAACATTCATGATAGTGTTAAGTAGATCAGGCTGGAAAAACTCCAGTTTGTCCTTTAAATGGTGGTGAGAAACCACAAAATTCTGAAGGTGGAATTTAGATAACACTTGTATCTTGGCCTCAAAATACACTGAAATTGTTGGACATAGAAAAAAAAATTTTAATATTTTCATTTGTGATTAAAATTTATTCTTTGTTATACATTTAATTTTTAGAAACAAAAGTATTCCAATAGCTAATCAGTTTTGAAATATATTTAGTTTTCTTACATCTTTACCTAATCCCTAGATCTGGTTTTCTAATTTTTTTTTCCTATTTATGAAGGAGAGAGAGAGAAAGAAAGAGAGAGAAGGGGGGAGAAGCAGGATCAACTTTTATATGTGCCTTGACCAGGGAAGCCCAGGGTTTCAAATCCACAACCTCAGCATTCCAGGTTGACATTTTATCCACTGCACCACAACAGGTCAGGTTGGTCTTCTCATTTCAATCAAGTGCCTTAATCTGTTCAAGTCATATGTGAGAACTTGATGTCTAACTTAATGTCTAACCTCAATAAAACACTTTCAGGAGATGGCATAGTAAACCTACTGTAACAGAATGCATGCTAAGACTGACTGATTACTATTGGGAGAGGTAATGATTTGCAATAAACAGTTGATACAGTTTTGACAGTGTTCATGTAATACTGCAACTTGTCTTCAAAACCCTACTCTCCCATTGTGGGCATATCTATTTTTCTCTCTCCAGTTATTTCTTTTACACTGGATCCTTGTGTTCTTCAGATGAAAATTCAAATCCCCCCCCCCCCCTCAAGTCAGAAAACATCCTCTTTTCCTAACTCAGATACCTCTTTAAGATAGTGTTGTAATGTATTCCTTTTCTTCATGATCAACATATTAAACAAGTGGTCTCTTATTCATCAATCTCCATGCCCTGCCATCAGTCTCTTACTT
This sequence comes from Saccopteryx leptura, assembly GCF_036850995.1. NCBI lineage: Eukaryota > Metazoa > Chordata > Mammalia > Chiroptera > Emballonuridae > Saccopteryx > Saccopteryx leptura. The sequence continues at coordinate 62,094,211 of NC_089511.1, read as the reverse complement.
CCTTTGCTTCCCTAAAGTTGTCCTCTCAAGGGTTGCCACTGGGCCCTGTCTCCTTTGGTGTGTGGACATTCTCCGTCTGCTCCTTCATTCACTCTCTGCCTTCTCCACTTGACAAAGGGCCTTGGAAAGCAGACCCTTATGGATTTCATCAGAAGGATTTGCCACATTCCTTGCCCTCTTACTTATAGCTGGGTTTGCTTAATGGGAACACCAGCAGGAGATTGGAGAATGGACAAGTGAGTCCAGGGTCAACATTCTCTGTACATCTTTGGCCAGGGTTGTAGGTTGGGCTATTGGGTTCCTACACCCAGGGTCTTGAAGTCCACTGCCTGTCCATTAGCTTCTCCACAGCTGCAGCTTTCTCTGGGTTTTGGTAACCATCACCCCCTTCAGGCTAGGAGTGGGAATGGTGCCCTCTCTCTGCTAGCCTGTAAATACTTCCCCTTCTCTTGTTGGTTTCTCTTATGTCTGCTTATATTTTTATAAACAGCTTTTTCTCTAAACTGTTCTTCAGTTCCCATTTTTATGTCATCTGTTTCCTGCTGGTTCCTTGAGTGATATCATCAAAAATGAACTCCAAAACATTTAACATAGAAGACCAAGTCTGGCTTGTCAACACCATTGTTGTCTACCACTAAGTTGTACAATGAGTCATTCAAGTAACCTTAAACAATTATCCAAATAAAATACATCCCACTCCCCTTCATTTTCCACCTGGAGGCACTGCACCCAAGTTTCACTACACATAGAATTGATAGCAAGCAGTGGGGAACTCCTCATGGGAGCTGTGTCAGCCTTGTCCTGGGCAACTCTCTGTCCCAGACACTTGTGAAAACTGCTGGACCCCAAGTCCTAACTTTCTGATGCCAAGCAGCCCGTGCAGTTTTCCCATTGACAATACTTTTTCAAAGCCTGACCTATGAAAAGGTAAAAAAACAGGTTGCTTGGGCTCTGGTATGCCTCTCCTTGGATGATGGGGAATGTGAGGAAGGAACAGTGCCTTCCTATCCTCTTTCTTGCCGATGCTTGCCTTTAAGTTTTCCCCTTTCCCAATAAAAACATCATCCTATGCCATGTGATGTTGTGGTGTTCATCTGGAAACCAGGAGGAACATACTAGCCAGGGGAGGTTGCTTGTAAAAATGCATGTCATTCACATATTCACTTGTTCCAGCACACTGAAATTTATAATCTGTATGTGCACACAAGTTAATTATTTTCACTTAGAAATTGTTTTGTATTGTAGTATTTTCCTTAGTATTTTCATCATTCCTTTTATGCTTCAGTGAACTACTGTTGAGTCATTGATGCATATTTATGGATTGGTAATTTAATGCATAATACAAGTTAAAAACCTAAGCAATGACATATACATTAAATGAAAATGCTTCAGCTGGTGAAAAAAAAATGGTACCTTGTTTCCAGAGCGTTATCCAAGGCAGACTGACTCAAATTAAGGTGAAAGTAGAGTTTTTAAAAATGTGATTTGAGTGCTCAAAAAAGAATTTATGTAAAAATCAAGATTCATTCTACATTTTATATTTATGAGATATATATGATCAAAATAGTTTCATTTATTTCTTTTCTTCTACAACTACGTAAAAGTGACTGGATGAAACTTAATTAATGACAGGGGACTCCCTTGCTCTTTGATATATTTTTGAGACTACTTACCCTGGGGTATTCTGGAAAGTGCCTTGACTGAGCAAGCATTGCCCGTATCCATGTACTACTACCTCCCACCTCACTCCACTTTGAAATATAGCAAGTCTAATTTTACCTGTTTTACACAACAACTTTCTTGTAAATTTTGTTAGAAGAAAAGATTTTGAGTTTTGAAAAGTTTGAAAGCCACAGGATAATCTCTAAGGAATCTTTATCTCTGAAAGTTCTATTACAATATAATTTCCCAAAGCATTCATTGTCAGAAACATTTGCTTTGACAAATACACAGTATTACTGTTATTGAACATCTCTCATGTATATGCTTCTTTATGATTCTAGGGAAATAAATAACATGCATTATCTTATTTAATCATTAGAATCCACCATCACGGTATTCCACACAGCAGTGCTTTTGACCAAAGAAATTATTTCACAGCAAAACAAATATGGCAATGGGCCCAGGCTTATGGATTCACTGGTCTTACCATGTTCACCCCCATCTGGAGGTAGACTTGATGGGCCAGTGGAATGGCCTTTTGAAGACTCAGTTACAGCAGCAGCAAGATGGTGATACACGGCAAGGCCGAGGCAAGGTTCTCCAGAAGGCTGTGTATGCTGTGAATCAGCATCCAGTACATGGTACTGTTTCTTCCATTGCTAGGATTCACTGGCCTAGGAATCAAGGAGTTGAAATGAGGGAGACCACTCACTATTGTCACTATTACTACCCTTATGACTCACTAGCAAATTTTTTGCTCCTTGTTCCCATGACCTTATGCTTTGCTATTCTAAAAGTCTTCGTTTCAGAGGGACAGATACCTCTATCAGGAGACAAAAATAATCCCATTGGACTGGAACTTAAGACTGCCCCCTGACCACTTTGAGTTTCTTATGCCCAGGTAAAGAAGGGAGTTATGATGTTGGCTGGGGTGACTGATCTTAACGGAAAGGAAATTGGGCAAGTGCTCTACAATGGAGGTAAAGAAGAGTACATCTGGTATACAGGAGACCCCTTAATACCTCTCTTCATATTAGCTTGCCCTGTGATTAAGGTCAATGGACAACTAAAACCACCCAACTCAGGTATTACTCCTAATTGCCTAGATGCAGTGGTGGGATTCAAATAATTTACCGTATTTTTCACTCCATAAGACATACCTGACCATAAGAAACACCTAGGGTTTTAAGGAGGAAAATAAGAAAAAAAAAATCTGAACCAAATGGTGTGTTAAAATATTTAATAAAATACCATATTTTTTGCTCCATAAGATGCATGGGCATATTCCTCTCCACTTTTTTGGGGGAAAAGTACATCTTATAGAGCAAAAAATACAGTAATAACCAGATCTCTGCCCTAATGACCATTTTAAATATAAAAAAACATTTTACCAAAAAGTAGTTTATTATTTCATGGATTTAATACTTAAATAAAAACAATAAAAGAGGTATGCAAAACTAGATTATGCTATAAAAAAGAGTTTTAAAGTATTAATGAAAATATATTAAATAATACCTGACAAAAAACAATAAAACTGTTATTTAAGATATCTCCAATGACAGCTTGTCACCCCCTGGTTGTTTGGCACTTTTTCTCTTTATGTTATATGTTTGTTTACTGAAGTAATAAATGTGAGGGAATTATAATGAATTTCATCAAAGGTATAATGAGTTTTATGAAATGCATAAATAAATATTACAAGCATAGTTCTGTCAATTTTTTTTAACCTATGAACAGAATGAACATTACAACAGGCACTTAGAATACACTGTTGCACAGATGAATGTTAAAAAAGAGTAGGAAATGTAAATCTGTGATTTCCACAGTGAGCGGCTGCCCTGTCACCCACCTTAGAGAGAACCCTGATTACAAGAGCCATTTTAACAACTGGTTTGGTGAACTCAACAAAAATTAGGTATCGGTTGTGCTGAACCTGTGCAAACCAACTGAATCCCACCACTGCCTCGATCCTTCAGGAATGAAGGTTTAGGTCACCCTGCAAGGTAAAGAATCAAAACCAGCTGAGGTGCTGCTGCAGGCCAAGGGAATACAGAATGAGTAGTGGTAGAAAGTAGTTACAAATTCCATGAGCACTCACCAGTTACAGAAACCAAAGACTGTGGTTGTCACAAATATTTTCTCCTTATTCTGTTATGAATACATGTATGTGTTTTTCTCTTGGTTTCCTTTATATAACATAAAATGTATTGACTTTATATCATAGTATTTAGGTATTATTAAGTTTACATCATAGTATTTAAGTTATTGGAGATATCAAGGAGAAGACTAAATATCACTCAAAGACTTCAACTTCTGGGGAAGGAGTTAGTGTGTTTTCAGTTACAGAAGATGATGGTGCCATGTTAGCAGAAATATAAATGTGTTATTTTCTTTAAAAATTTTTTTTTTTTTTTTTTTTTTTTAGAGAGAGAGAGAGAGGAACAGAGAGAAATGAGAAGCATCAACTCATAGTTACATCACTTTGGTTGTTCATTGATTGCTTCTCATACAGTGTTATTTTCTTTATTTAGAGATAAAATATGGTTTAAAGAGATGCACGTGGGATGACGTCAGAGTAATGGCAGGGTAGGAAGCGATACCGATAAATCTCCCCCAAACCTCAACAAGATCTTCAACCAGAAACAGAAAAACCTATCCTTGGAGCCTCCAGATGTTTCGCAATACACCCAAAAGTATGGTTGAGCGAAAAATTGGCTAAATATATAACCAAACCCCGAAGGAAATAGGGAGTAAGAAATGCTCCGCCTTCCTCACTAACCTAAACAAGGCGGTTTTCACTGGAAACTGAGCATATAGAAACTAAGGCAGGCAAAGGGGGTGAATAGATCCAGGCCGCGGCACAAATGGCCGAACCAGGCTGTGACACGGAGATCCAAGCCGAGGAAAAACTGTTCCTGTGACAACCCGGGCAATACAGCTAACACTCGCGCCAAACCCAGACAAAGAAAGACAAGCGGGGCAGCCATTTTACCTGATCCCCTGGTCGGCGCATAGTGGGCGAGAGATTCCTTCCAAAGCCCCGGGAGGGTGCACCCGTGTTACTCCACAGAGAGGCAGAGTCAGAGGCCTTTGTGTGGGCTGAAAGCCTCCAGACCGCCCCAGCACCCTGGGAGAGCCGCACACGAGGAGGGAGCGAGAGCTAATTCCAACACTGGAACTTTTCAGTGCGGGCGGGAGGTTTCACTCAGAGGGCAAGACTCCAGCCTCACATCCTGGTCTGCGCGCACAGAGAGTGGGCAGGAGACTCCTCCCAGCACCTCGGGAGTGGGAGCCCGTGTTGTTCCACAGAGGGGCAGAGTCGGGGGTCTTTGTGTGGGCCGAGGGCGGAGTCTCAGGCCGCCCCAGTGCCTTGAAAAAGCTGCACACAGGGATGGAGCGAGAGCCAATTCCAACACTGGAACTTTTCAGTGCGGGCGGGGGTTTCACTCAGAGGGCGAGACTTCCGGTCTAACATCCTGGTCTGCGCGCGCAGATAGTGAACAAGAGTTTCCTCCAAGCGCCCCGGGAGTGGGTGCCCGCCCATGTTACCGGACAGAGTGGCAGAGCCAGATGTCTTTGAGTAGGCAGAAGCCCCGGCTGATTATGCTAGCGGCTCTGACTGACTGAGCCTTACCCAGAACCCTGTGCTGAGTGGGAATAGAGTGGGGAGTTGCCAGCTCTTTGAGCCTCTTACTATCCAGGCAGAGGCAGCAGCAACCCCATAGCTGGATTCTCAGGCTACTAATTGAGGAAGGAAAGACTAGGAGAAAGGCTCCAGGAACACGGACTCTCTCACTGTCGGAGCCTATAAATGCTAATGAGCCTCGACTGCCAACGAGACTGAAGCACAATACATGACATCGCCATAGAGACTTATCAACTGCAAACCTCTACCTGAGTGTGCCAAAGGGGCAGAACCCGGGGTACAGAGTCACCGACCAGGAAGAGGGAGAGAAAAGAAAAAGCAAGAAGATAACCTCTCAAAATCAGAATAATCCGCAGACTTTATAACCTATCCCATTTTATTATATTTGTTCGTTTGTTTCTCTTATCTTCATCCTTGATTTTTTTTTTCTTTTTTCTTTTTTCCTCCTCCAATTTGGTCATTTAACTCTCTACCGGTCTTACTCTCTCCTCTCCTTGAACTACACTACCCATAAGTGTTACATCTCCCATTATCTTTTCTTTCCTCTTCCTTTCTCTCTATGAGGGTTGCACTCTAAAACCCTTAACTCTCTCTCTCTCTCTCTCTCTCTCCTCTTTTTTCTTTTTTCTTCTTTTAGTGGTTCCCTCTTTTTTTTCTCTCTCTCTCTCTTTCTTTTCTCCCTCTATATTAGTTTCTTCCTTTCTCCTTTACGTCTCCTCTCATTCAAACCTCAATAACAAACAAATTATTTTATCTGGGACTCAAACTTATGTTTGTGGCATTTTGGGGTGTTTTTACTTCACCTTTTTAACTCACTAGCAGTGCTCCCATCCCTGGCTCTCCATTTTATCAAGCTCTTGTTCCACTAAATACAATAGTAATTTTTTAATTTGTCCCCCCATTTTCCTGTTTCCCTCTTACTCCTCTCATCATAACTCTTAGTCAACCAACACCTAAACGGAAATCATTTTATTCTTGATCCAAATTTTTTCATTATTTGCTTTTTGTGGGTCCATAAACCCCCCTTTTTTATTTATTTATTTATTTATTTTTATTAATTTTTTTTTCTTGCCCCTTTATTACTTTTCCCCAAATCAGGCCCTTCATTACAGGCATTGTTAGTTCTATTAAATTCAATATAATTCACAGTTCACCACAAGATTTTCTAAAGAAAGAGGGGAGAGGAGAGGAGAGGCAAAAAGGAGGGGGGAATAATTTCCTTTTTTTTAATTTTTATTTTATTTTATTTTTCATTATTTCATTATTAATTTTTTTAAAAAAACAACTTTTTTCAATTTTTTATTTTTTAACTTTTTATTTTTTATTAAATCTCATTAATACTATCAACAAAACCACCCTCAGATGCCATTAAGGAAGAGAAAATCGAATATCATGGATACAAAAGAAAGAGAGGTAACACAGATAGATGAGGAAAAAATCTATGGAGAAAAAATTTAATATATTGGTAACCTTGGAGCTAAATGACAGAGAATTCAAGATAGAAATCCGAAAAATACTCAGAGATATACAAGAAAACACAGAAAGGCAATTTAGGGAGCTCAGAAAACAACTCAATGAACACAAAGAATATATGTCCAAGGAAATTGAAACTATAAAAACAAATCAAACAGAGATGAAAAACTCAATTCACGAGCTGAAAAACGAGGTAACAAGCTTGGCTAATAGAACAGGCCAGATAGAAGAGAGGATTAGTGAAATAGAAGACAAGCAACTTGAGGCACAACAGAGAGAGGAAGAAAGAGACTCAAAAATTAAAAAAAATGAGATAGCCCTACAAGAATTATCTGACTCCATCAGAAAGAATAACATAAGAATAATAGGTATATCAGAGGGAGAAGAGAGAGAAAATGAAATGGAGAACATACTCAAACAAATAATAGATGAGAACTTCCCAAGCCTGTGGAAAGAACTAAAGCCTCAAATTCATGAGGCAAACAGAACTCTGAGTTTTCTTAACCCCAACAAACCTACTACAAGGCACATCATAATGAAATTGGCACAAACCAACGGCAAAGAAAAAATTCTCAAGGCAGCCAGGGAAAAGAAGAATACAACATATAAAGGAAGGCCCATTAGATTATCATCAGATTTCTCAGCAGAAACTCTACAAGCTAGAAGAGAGTGGACCCGAATATTTAAAGTCCTGAAAGAGAGGAACTTTCAGCCACGAATACTATACCCATCAAAGCTATCCTTCAAATATGAAGGAGAAATAAAAACATTCACAGATACAGAAAAGATGAAGGAATTTATCATCAAAAAACCCCCACTCCAGGAATTACTAAAGGGGGTTCTCCAATCAGATACAAAGAACAAAAAGAAAAAAAAATAAAGCCACAAGTAAAAGCTCCAAGAAGAACACAATAAAACCAAATTTAAACTGTGACAACAACAAAAAGAAAGGGGAGAGAGGATGGAGATTAACAGTAGCAAAGGATGATGGAGTGCATAAGTACTCACAAAATAGTGCGCTACAATGAACAGGGTAGGAACCCTTTTCATTACCTAAAGGCAACCACCATTGAAAAAACCACCACAGAAGCACATGAGATAAAAAAGAAAGCAACAGTAGAAAGATGTATGGAATACAACCAAATAAAAACAAAAGATAGATAAACGAAAGAGAAGGATCAAACAAGACACAAAACTAACAGAGAGCAAGATATAAAATGGCAATAGGGAACTCACAAGTGTCAATAATTACACTAAATGTAAACAAATTAAACTCACCAATAAAAAGACACAGAGTAGCAGAATGGATTAAAAAAGAAAATCCAACTGTATGCTGCCTCCAGGAAACTCATCTAAGTAACAAGGATAAAAACAAATTCAAAGTGAAAGGCTGGAAAACAATACTCCAAGCAAATAACATCCCAAAAAAAGCAGGTGCAGCAATACTCATATCTGATAATGCTGACTACAAGACAACAAAAGTACTCAGAGACAAAAATGGCCATTTCATAATGGCTAAGGGGACACTGAATCAAGAAGACATAACAATTCTTAATATATATGCACCAAACCAAGGAGCACCAAAATATATAAGATAGCTACTTATTGACCTTAAAACAAAAACTGACAAAAATACAATCATACTTGGAGACCTCAATACACCGCTGACGGCTCTAGATCGGTCATCCAAACAGAGAATCAACAAAGACATAGTGGCCTTAAACAAAACACTAGAGCATCTGGATATGATAGACATCTACAGGACATTTCGTCCCAAAGTGAATGAGTATAAATTTTTCTCCAGTGTACATGGATTATTCTCAAGAATTGACCATATGCTGGGCCACAAAAACAACATCAGCAAATTCAGAAAAATTGAAGTTGTACCAAGCATATTTTCTGATCATAAAGCCTTGAAACTAGAATTCAACTGCAAAAAAGAGGAAAAAAATCCCACAAAAATGTGGAAACTAAACAACATACTTTTAAAAAATGAATGGGTCAAAGAAGAAATAAGTGCAGAGATCAAAAAATATATACAGACTAATGAAAATGACAATACGACATAACAGAATCTATGGGATGCAGCAAAAGCAGTGATAAGAGGGAAGTTCATATCACTTCAGGCATATATGAACAAACAAGAGAGAGCCCAAGTGAACCACTTAACTTCCCACCTTAAGGAACTAGAAAAAGAAGAACAAAGACAACCCAAAACCAGCCGAAGAAAGGAGATAATAAAAATCAGAGCAGAAATAAATGAAATAGAGAACAGTAAAACTATAGAAAAAATTAATAGAACAAAGAGCTGGTTCTTTGAAAAGATCAATAAAATTGACAAACCCTTGGCAAGACTTACCAAGGAAAAAAGAGAAAGAACTCATATAAACAAAATCCAAAATGAAAGAGGAGAAATCACCATGGACATTGTAGATATACAAAGAATTATTGTAGAATACTATGAAAAACTTTATGCCACTAAATTCAACAATCTAGAAGAAATGGATAAATTCCTAGAACAATACAACCTTCCTAGACTGAGTCAAGAAGAAGCAGAAAGCCTAAACAGACCTATCAGTAGAGAAGAAATAGAAAAAAACCATTAAAAACCTCCCCAAAAATAAAAGTCCAGGCCCTGACGGCTATACCAGCGAATTTTATCAAACATTCAAAGAAGACTTGGTTCCTATTCTACTCAAAGTCTTCCAAAAAATTGAAGAAGAAGCAATACTTCCAAACACATTTTATGAGGCCAACATAACCCTCATACCAAAAACAGGCAAGGATGGCACAAAAAAAGAAAACTACAGACCAATATCTCTAATGAATACAGATGCTAAAATACTAAACAAAATACTAGCAAATCGAATACAACAACATATTAAAAAAATAATACATCATGATCAAGTGGGATTCATCCCAGAATCTCAAGGATGGTTCAACATACATAAAACGGTTAACGTAATACACCATATCAACAAAACAAAGAACAAAAACCACATGATCTTATCAATAGACGCAGAAAAGGCTTTCAATAAAATACAACACAATTTTATGTTTAAGACTCTCAACAAAATGGGTATAGAAGGAAAATACCTCAAAATGATAAAGGCCATATATGATAAACCATCAGCTAACATCATATTAAATGGCACTAAACTGAAGGCTTTCCCCCTTAAATCAGGAACAAGACAGGGGTGTCCACTCTCTCCACTGTTATTTAATGTGGTACTAGAGGTTCTAGCCAGAGCAATCAGACAAGACAAAGAAATAAAAGGCATCCATATCGGAAAAGAAGAAGTAAAGGTATCACTTTTTGCAGATGATATGATCCTATACATCGAAAACCCCAAAGAATCCACAAAAAGACTACTAGAAACAATAAGCCAATACAGTAAGGTCACAGGATACAAAATTAACATACAAAAGTCCATAGCCTTTCTATATGCCAACAATGAAACAACTGAGAACGAACTCAAAAGAATAATCCCCTTCACAATTGCACCAAAAAAAAATAAAATACTTAGGAATAAACATAACAAAGAATGTAAAGGACTTATATAATGAAAACTATAAACCATTGTTAAGAGAAATCGAGAAAGATATAATTAGATGGAAGAATATTCCTTGTTCTTGGTTAGGAAGAATAAATATAATCAAGATGGCTATATTACCCAAAGCAATATACAAATTTAATGCAATTCCCATCAAAATTCCAATGACATTTTTTAAAGAAATAGAGCAAAAAATCATCAGATTTATATGGAACTATAAAAAACCCTGAATAGCCAAAGCAATCCTAAAGAAAAAGAATGAAGCTGGGGGCATTACAATACCTGACTTCAAACTATATTATAGGGCCACGACAATCAAAACAGCATGGTATTGGCAGAAATATAGACACTGAGACCAATGGAACAGAATAGAAAGTCCAGAAATAAAACCACATATATATAGTCAAATAATTTTTGATAAAGGGGCCAACAACACACAATGGAGAAAAGAAAGCCTCTTCAATAAATGGTGCTGGGAAAACTGGAAAGCCACATGCAAAAGAATGAAACTGGACTACAGTTTGTCCCCCTGTACTAAAATTAACTCAAAATGGATCAAAGATCTAAACATAAGACCTGAAACAATAAAGTACATAGAAGAAGACATAGGTACTAAACTCATGGACCTGGGTTTTAAAGAGCATTTTATGAATTTGACTCCAATGGCAAGACAAGTGAAGGCAAAAATTAATGAATGGGACTACATCAGACTAAGAAGTTTTTGCTCAGCAAGAGAAACTGATAACAAAATAAACAGAAAGCCAACTAAATGGGAAATGATATTTTCAAACAACAGCTCAGATAAGGGCCTAATATCCAAAATATACAAAGAACTCATAAAACTCAACAACAAACAAACAAACAATCCAATAAAAAAATGGGAAGAGGACATGAACAGACACTTCTCCCAGGAGGAAGTACAAATGGCCAACAGATATATGAAAAGATGCTCATCTTCTTTAGTTATTAGAGAAATGCAAATCAAAACTGCAATGAGATACCACCTCACACCTGTTAGATTAGCTATTATTAACAAGACAAGTAATAGCAAATGTTGGAGAGGCTGTGGAGAAAAAGGAACCCTCATACACTGTTGATGGGAATGTAAAGTAGTACAACCATTATGGAAGAAAGTATGGTGGTTCCTCAAAAAACTGAAAATAGAACTACCTTATGACCCAGCAATCCCTCAACTGGGTATATACCCCAAAAACTCAGAAACATTGATACGTAAAGACACATGCAGCCCCATGTTCATTGCAGCATTGTTCATAGTGGCCAGGACATGGAAACAACCAAAAAGCCCATCAATAGACGACTGGATAAAGAAGATGTGGCACATATACACTATGGAATACTACTCAGCCATAAGAAATGATGACATCGTATCATTTACAGCAAAATGGTGGGATCTTGATAACATTATATGAAGTGAAATAAGTAAATCAGAAAAAACCAGGAACTGCATTATTCCATACGTAGGTGGGACATAAAAGTGAAACTAAGAGACATTGATAAGAGTGTGGTGGTTACGGGGGGAAGGGGGGAAAGGGAGAGGGAAAGGGGGAGGGGGAGGGGCACAAAGAAAACTAGATAGAAGGTGACAGAGGACAATCTGACTTTGGGTGATGGGTATGCAACATAATTGAAAGACAAGATAACCTGGACTTGTTGATCTTTGAATATATGTAACCTGATTTATTGATGTCGCCCCATTAAAAAAATTAAATTATAATTAAAAAAAAAAAAAAAGAGATGCACGTGGTGCCAAATTGACAAAGGATGGGATTATAGTGGTTAATTTTATGTGACAACTTGACTAGGCCACAGGCTTCCCAGAAATTTGGCTAAATATTATTCCTAGGTGTGTCTGTTAGTGTGTTTCTGAATGAGATTAGTATTTCAGCCAGTGAGCTGAGTAAAGCAGATTGCTCTCCCCTTAGTGCCTGAATAGAACAAAAATGCAGAGGAAAATAAAACTACTTTCTTTTTTAAAAAAATTTTATTTATTCATTTTAGAGAGGAGAGAGAAAGGTAGAGAGAGAGACACAGAGAGGGAGAGAGAGAGGAGAGAGAGACAGAGAGAGAGGGTGGGGAGGAGCTGGAAGCATCAACTCCCATATGTGCCTTGACCAGGCAAGCCCAGGGTTTTGAACCGGCGACCTCAGCATTTCCAGGTCGACGCTTTATCCACTGCGCAACCAGAGGTCAGGCCTAAAACTACTTTCTATGTGTGAAGGTTGAGCTTGAACATAATCTTTTCTTTGTCCCTCAACTCAGACTAGAGCCATGCCACTAGCTCCCCCAGTTCGCAGACCTCAGACTAGAGCCATGCCACTAGCTCCCCCAGTTCGCAGACCTCAGACTAGAGCCATGCCACGAGCTCCCCCAGTTCGCAGACCTCAGACTAGAGCCATGCCACTAGCTCCCCCAGTTCGCAGACCTCAGACTAGAGCCATGCCACTAGCTCCCCCAGTTCGCAGACCTCAGACTAGAGCCATGCCACTAGCTCCCCCAGTTCGCAGACCTTCACGCTTGGCTCGGGCCTTCATCTTGCAGATGTCTCAGCCTCGAACAACACATGAGCCAATTCCTCATAAATATCTATGTTTTAAGCCCATATCCAGTCAATTCTGTTTCTCTGGAGAAGCCTGGCAAATAAAATGTATTAGTTTGTTTTACAGATGAGGACACCAAGGCTCAGTGGGACAAGGTAACTGGTCTAATGACTTGTGGCTAAGTAGATAGCAGGCAGGCGCAGATGTTGATTAGTCCCTATGATTCCACCACCCCTCACTCTGCCCTACCACATATCACTATCTCAGCTGCGTCATGCCCTCAGGAACCTGGTGGGTCAAGGAAGTTTATCACCTCTCCATCTTTCCCTCAATGTCTCTCCTCTTGTACCCTGCTCTCTCTCTCCAGTGCCTTTGCAATAACTGCTCATTCATTTAGTGTGTTTTCTCTTGGCAATTTATCCACCAAGGTATACAGTAATAATTAAAGTGTGAGATGATATAGCTTACCACCTACCAGGGGTATTTATATTACACTGGAAACACTTGAAGGTGGAAAATACTTTTGCAGCTAAAATGAGTGAGGTTTTAATAGAGGATTCCCAAATTGTGAAATGTATATTTTGGAAATAGGAGGTCATTTTTGGTACCTTCTCACCTAAGAGATAACTTTATCTACTAGTGTCATGAGATATTGCTATGATTTTTTATCCCTTCCATAGCATCTATTGCACTCTTCTGGTAAGTATTCAGTTAGGTAATAGGTAGAGCATGATAATGAAAGAGTAAGTCAATCAATAAAAATATTGTAGCTATGGTTATTCCTGATTCTACTATTCCTGAAGAAGTTATCTTTTTCTCAGTTTTATTGGGATATAATTGAAATACATTACTGTATAAGTATAAGGTATATGTATAGCATAGTGGTTTGAATTATATATATTGTGAAATGATTAACACAATAAGTGCAATTAGCATCCATTATCTTATATAAATTCAATAATAGGAAAAAATAAAAGATGGAAAAAACTTCCTAACGAGGAAAACACTTAAAATTCATATGTATCATTCAGTAGTGTTAACTATAGTCATCATGATCTGCATTACATCTTTAGTACTTATTTATCTTGTAACTACAAGTTTGTACCATTTGATGAGAAACATCAATTCTTTTTTGCGGCACCTTAGTTGTTCATTGATTGATTGCTTATATGTGCCTTGACTGGGGAGCTACAGCAGCAAAAGAAACTGACAACAACAACAAAAAAACAGACAACCAACTAAATGGGAGATGATATTTTCAAACAACAGCTGAAATAAGGGGATAATATCCAAAATATACAAAGAACTCACAAAACTCAATAACAAACAAATAATCTAATAAATAAATGGGAAGAGGACACAGGCAGACACTTTTCCCAAGAAGAAATACAATGGACAATAGATATATGAAAAGATGCTCATATTCACTAGCTATTAAAGAAATGCAAATCAAAACTACAATGAGATACCACCTCACACCTGTTAGATTGTTATTATCAACAAGACAGGTAATAACAAGTGTTGGAGAGACTATGGAGAGAAAGGAATCCTCTTCACTGTTGTTGGGATGTAAATTAGTACAACCATTATGGAAGAAACTATGGTGGTTCCTCAAAAAATTAAGAATAGAACTACCATATGACCCAGAAATCCCTCTGCTGGGTATATACCCCCAAATCTAGAAAAACAATGGTACATAAAGACACATATACCCCCATGTTCATCGCAGCATTGTTCACGGTGCCCAACACATGGAAACGACTGAAATGCCCTTCAACAGAGGATTGGATAAAGAAGATGTGGTACATATATACTATGGAATACTACTCAGCCATAAGAAATAATGACATCAGATCATTTATGACAACAGGGATGGATCTAGGTAACATTATACTGAGTGAAATAAGTAAATTAAAAAACAAACAAACTAAGAACAGTATGATTCCATACATAGGTGTGACACAAAATTGAGACTCATGGACATAGATAAGAGTAGAGTGGTTACTAGGGGTAGGGAAAGGGAGAAAAAGAAAAGGCGAGGGGTAGGGGCATGAAGAGAAACAAATACGGGGTGACGGAGAATGATTTGACTTTGGGTGATTAGGTATACAACATAATCAACTCTCTTAGTGATATGGAGATGTTTTCTCTAAATCTATGTACTCTAGTTGACCAATGTCACCCTGTCAAATTTAACTGTCTAAATAAAAAAATACCCCCCAAAAAGTGGTGTAAGAGGGCACCCTTGTCTTGTTACTGATCTTAAGGGGATTGCTTTTAAATTTTGCCATTGAGTATGATGTTGGCTTATCATATATGACCTTTATTATGTTGATGTATGTTCCACTGCTGAAAGTTTTGATCATAAATGGTTATTAGATTTTATTGAATGCTTTTTCTGCATCTACTGATATCACCATGTAGTTTTTACCCTTCATTTTATTTATGTGATGGATCACATTTATTGATTTGTGAATATTGTACCACACTTGACTCCCTGAAATAAATCCCACTTGATCATGATGTATGATCTTTTTAATGTGTTGCTGGATTGGTTTGCTAATATTTTGTGGAGAATTTTAGCATCTATGTTCATCAAGGATAATGGCCTATAGTTTTCTTTCTTTGTAGTGTCCTTATCTGGTTTGGGAATTGGGATAATACTTGTCTTGTAAAATGAGATTGAAAATTTTTCCTCATCTTGCATTTTTTGGAAGAGCTTGAGAAGGATAGGTGTTAGTTCTTCTTTTAATGTTTAGTAAAATTTACCTGTGAAGCCTTCCAGTCCAGAACTTTCGTTTGCTGAGAGTTTTTTGATAGCTATTTCAATTTCATTTGTTGTAATTTGTCTGCTCAAGTTTCCTAATTCTTGCAGATGCAGTTTTGGAAGATTGTAGTTTCTAGGACTTTATCTATTTCACCCAGGTTGTCCAATTTTTTGGCATATGGTTCTTCATAGTATTTTCTTACAATACTTTGTACTTTTGTAATGTCAATTTTTACTTCTTTTCTTTCATTTCTAATTTTATTTGTTTGAGTCCTCTCTCTTTTTTTTCTTGAAAAGTCTGGTGAAAGATTTGTCAATCTTGCTTACCTTTTCAGAGAACCAGTTCTTGGAACTCCAGCAGCACAGTCGTTGAGTGTATGGTTCTTATACAAAGAACCAGCTCTAGGTTTTATTGATCTTTTGTATTATTTTTTTTTAGCCTCTATATCAATTATTTTCCCTCTGATATTTACTATTCCTCCTTCTACTTTTTCTTGGCTTTCTTTGTTGTTCTTTAGGTGCAGGGTTAGATTGTATATTTTAGATTTTTCCTGCTTCTTAAGGTATGCCTGTATTGCTATGAACTTCCTCTCAGAATTGGTTTCAATTGTCCCATAGCTTTGGGGTTATTGTATGTTCATTTTCATTTGTTTCATGAAAATTTTTTATTTCTTCCTTGAACTCATTATTAACCATTGGTTATTTAATAACATGCTATTTAGTCTCCAAATGTTTGAATGTTTTTCTATTGTAGTTGATTTCTAGTTTCATGCCATTGTGGTCAGAGAAGATGCTTGATATAATTTCAATCTTCATAAAATTTTTTGAGACTTGTTTTGTGCCCTAACATGTGATCTGTCTTAGAAAATGTGCAATAAACACTTGAAAAGAATGTATATTCTGCTGCTTTGGGATGAAATGTTCTGAAGATATCAATTAAACCCAGTTGATCTAGTTTGTAATTTAAGGCCACTGTTTCTTCATTAATTTTCTGTCTAAAGGATCTATCCATTGATGTTAGTGGAGTCTTAACATCCCCTAATATTATTATATTACTGCTGATCTCTTCCTTTACGTTCAATAAAATCTACTTTATATATTTAGGTGCTCTTATATTGGGTGCATGACTGTTTACAGTGGTTATATCCTCCTGTTGGATTGCTCCCTTTATCATTATATAGTGACCTTTTTTGCCCCTACTATATAGTCTTTGTTTTAAAGTCTTTTTGTCAGATATAGATATTGCTATCCCAGGTTTTTGTTTTTGTTTTTTCATTTCCGTTTACATAAAATATTTTTTTCATCTCTTCACTTTCAGTCTATATATATCTTTTGTTCTGAGGTGGTTCTCTTGTAGACAGCATCTATATGGGTCTTGTTTTCTTATCCATGCAGCTACCCTATGTCTTTTGATTAAAACATTTAATCCATTTATATTTAAGGTTATTACTTATATGTACTAATTTATTGCCATTTAGTCTTTAAACCTAAAGAGTAAAATTTTTTCCTTTGAATTCTTTTTTCTTTCCACTTCTTATATTAGGCCATTTAACATTTTTTGTAGTACTAGTTTGGTGGTAACCAACTCCTTGAGCCTTTTTTTTTTTTTTGTCTAGGAAACTCTTTATTTCTTCTTCAATTTTAAATGATAGTTTTGCTGGGTAGAGTAGTCTTGGTTATAGGTTGGTGTTTTGCATCACTTTAAATATTTCTTGCCAATCCCTTCTGACCTGAAGTTTTTCTGTTGAGAAGTCAGATGGCAGCCTAGGGTCTCCTCTGTAGGTAATTATTTGTTTTTCTTTTGCAGTTTTTAGTATTCTTTCTTTGTCTCTTAACTTTGGAATTTTAATTATGATGTGTCTTGGTGTAGGCCTCTTTATGTTTATCTTTAATGAAACTCTGAGCTTTTTGAACTGTGTGACTTTTTCCTTCCTCTATTTAGGGAAGTTTTCAGCTATGATTTCTTCTAACAAGTTCTCTATCCCTTGTTCATTCTCTTCTTTTTCAAGACCCCCTATGATGCAGATGTTGTTTTTCTTCATGTTGTCACAGAGCTCTCTTAGAGTTTTCTCAGTCTTTTTGAGCCTTTTTTTCTTTTTGCTGCCTGATTCTGTGCTTTTGTTTATCTTGTCCTCTAAATGGCTGATTCACCTCTGCTTCAACCAACTTGCTGTTGATTCCTTCTAATGCAGTCTTCATTTCAGATATTGTATTTACCATTTCTGACTGGTTCTTTTTTATGGTTTCAGTGTCCTTCCTAATGTTTATTAAGTTCTTACTCTGATCACTCATTCTTAGTCTAAGATCCTTGAGCATACTAATAACCATTATTTTAAACTCTGCGTTTGGTGCTTTGGTTACTTCCATTGTGTTTAATTCTTTTTCTGGGAATTTCTCTTGTTGATTCATTTGTGTCATAATATTTTGTCTGCCCATTTTGTCTGTGTATTAGGTAGCTCAGTTCTGATTCCAAAATTTTCTGTGACATCTTTATGAGGAAGGTTGGCTCAGTTGTACTAATCTCTGGGCTACCTGAGCTCCTTTCTCTAGAAATGTTACTTGAGGGTTATATTTACCTTCTTGTAGAAGTGAGTCTTGAATGCTGTAGGCCTTTTCATTGTCAGAGTTAACACTTCAGGCTGGCTGGCTCTAAGGGTCAACCTTGATCATGTATTAGAAGCTGTGCAGTGTCTGTCCTATGGGGTGTAGTTATTCTGAGCAGGGACTTGTACCTGCTGGACTCCCCCTTTTGGCATGCTGCTTGTGTGGCTAGTTGAGTCTAGCATTGGTGTGGTCAGCCACCACCACTTGTTGTGTTGGTTCTAGGTCCACTTGGGCAGGTTCAGGTAATGGTTGATGTCAGATGCTGTTTGTAAACCACTGTGGGCTTACCTGTATGGAGCTACCACTCTATTTGCTGTTTTTATATAGGTTTTCTGTGTTTGTGTGTGCGTGGGGGAGGGGCCAACCTGTAGATAAAGGCCAGCTTCTCCCTGCATAGGGCTGACAGAAGCTCCATTAAAAGACCCAAGTTCCTTAAGATATGCCTCCACTTTTTGGCTGCTCCACCTCCTCTTGTAGCTAACTACCTGGTGTTCCCACAGATTCTTCTGTAGAAAGGCTGCAGAGTGGGTATAGACTAGCCTCACCCACCAACCTCTCCACAGGTTGCAAGCTTTGTGGGTTAGGATAGCTGAGGTTGGGATGACAACATTATTTGGACACTCTCTTGGTCAAGAGCTCAGTATGGGAAAAGTGACTATTGCCGGATACTCCAGTTTTATTTCTCCCCAGCAAGGTGAGCAGCAGATTCAGATTGGTTGGGGCTGACAGTCCCCTCTGCACTTCTTTCAGCTGGGGAGCCCTTGGTCTCGGGTAGGAAGACTGAGAGAGTCTCCACTGGGGCTAATTCTCCCCCAACCAATGGTGGCTAAGCCCTTTGACAGGTCCCAACAATTGGCTCCAAGGAACCTACACCTTGAATGTCTGTGCTCTACACCTCTCTCCCTTCCCTCTGTGGAACTCAGCCCACTGGAGCAGGATATCTATGACCTCGGCTGCATAACTCTGAAGCTCTACCTCATCCAATGTGTGCAAGTTGCCGTGCAGGTGTTGACCACAGAAGGTGGGATTCTCCTCAGCGGTGTTTGGTTCCTTTGTATATGTTGCTAAAAAGGCTAGTTGGTCCTGCTCTGATGTACTCTGTAGCTGGTCACTGAATATTGGGCCTCTGAAGAAGGAACCTGGTACAGACCAGTGTAAGATACTGCCCATAACTGGCACTCAGAAACCTTTTAGGAGCTATAAGCAAACCAGAGTTTGTGGTTGCCTCTGCTGGACTTAAGTGCACATGGGAGGACCAAGCTGCACAACAGGCTGGCTTTTGCCAGCAATGAGCCTGAGAAAAAGTCAGAAAAAGACCCAAGTTTTTCTGAAATCTACCTCCTGCTGTCTTTGTCTGCTGGCTGTCTATTGGGCTCAGCCACTGAAAAAGTTCTGGTAGAGTTTGGAGCAGTTTAGGGATTAGGAAATGTGGTGGTGTGGCTCCCACTCCAAGACCACAGGTGTCAGTCTGTCCTGAATTTTTTCACAGACCTCAGTAGGGTGTGGCCACTAGGAATATGGTGTATGTGGCCTCTGAAACCCAGAGATGTGGTCTGCCCACAGTCTGGACAGTTTCTACTTAATCTCTCATGAGGTGGAAATACCAGTCATAGTCTCAGGAAGGTGGGGGAATAAGCTCCAATCTCAATGCCAGACAACTGAGTCGCTGTCACGCCCCCTGCTTCCTAGCCAAGGCTGCCTACTTCTCAGCAGGGCCCAATCTCCATAAGGTGGGGCAAGAGATATCCCTGAGGGCAGAGCAGTTGCTTTTCTTTAGGCTGCTGCTGCAGAGAGGGGACTGCTTCACCCAAGAAAGATGGTGACTGCAGCATTAGAGAATGACTCAGCACAGGGGTTCTGGTGGCTGTCTCCTATCGTGTCCCTCCCTGGGTTGCCAATTTCACACTCTCCTCACATGACTCTAGTTCTCTCAGTCCTCCCTCTGCTGAAGCCCTGGGTAAGTGGCTGTGACTGATTTTCTATATTGGCCCTTTAAGAGGGTATCTGCATCTCTGAGCACTCCTGTCTCTTTTCTGTTTTTTTTTGTTTGTTTGTTTTCTGACAGAAACCTCACCTCTTTTTACGGCCAAATCTATCTAGACAGCTCTTCTAGTCTTTTGTGCTTTATGCTGGGATATCTGGCCTGTGGCATAAGATCCACACCTCTCAGGAAAACTGCCACTTGCTCCTGGGAGTGGGAGCATCCCTTTTGGCATTTTCGTTCTTCCTAACAGTCTTGATGTGGCTTCTTCTGTAACACCTTGCTTATGTACTCTTCTTCATTTAGTCCTAAATTGGTTTTTCAGAATGATTGTTCTTAAATTTAATCATAACTTCACTTTGGTCCTGGGAGGTGGCAATTGGAAAGTCTGCCTACCCAGTCATGTTTGACTCATTTTAGACTCAGAGATTCAATAAACACTGATAATACTGATCATTTATTGCTGGCAGGACATAAAGCTGAATTGGATTTCTCACAAGCAGGAATTCTAAAGGTTGATTTTCATTAAAGCTACTTTTCCTCTCAGCTATCAAATGTTACTACCTTAAAACATGGGCCCTTTTGTCAGGTGTTCATTTAATCTGAATGTGGGGAAAGAAAAGCCAATAGTTAGGGTAGTATCGATCTGATATGTTTGCTGATGAATAGAAGTTAGGGTTAAGTGAAGATGTCTATGATTCAAAATCATTCCAAGTTTTGAAAGGAAGATTGACTGCAACCTCTGCCATATTGGAATTTTAAACTCTAAACCTCTTGTTGTTTTTATGATGTTGTAACAGGTCTGTAGTAATATCTCATTTTGGTTTTCATCTGCATTTCCCTGTGACAGTGGAAAGCATCTTTTCATGTACCTGTTGGCCATCTGTGTATCTTCTTTGGAAAATGTTTGCTTAGATTGTGGTTGGTGACATAATTTTAAACATTATTTTTCAACATCACCAAAAGGCCCAGAGGTGTCTTTTTCAGATAAAATGCATTTTTGTGTGCTTCTAATTGGGTTAAGCATCTACCACAGGAATTCACATCTACATTGTGTTGCTTTCAGAAGAATACATCAAAGTAGCACATAATTTACTAGGCCTTTTTCTATTTTATTTTATAAAAAGAGAAGACACTGATTATTGTCTGTTTGTTTTTTGAACAGTAGATTATCTATATTTTCTGGGAGGCAAGGTCAGTAAAGAGCATGAGAAGATTATATGGAATATTTCTCAAACTAGATATCAAGCTGATTGACGGTTAATTGTTGACTTCATGTTGTTATTATGATGATAGTCCCACATACCTATTATGGTGTCACCTCATGGCCACTAGTATCCTGACAAAGTTTAGATACAAGGTAGTACAGTAAATCCTGTCAAGTGAGAATTTTGAACAGCTATGTAACCTTTGGAAACATTATTTTCATGTAACATTGATGGTTCTTCTCAAAAAATCATTAAACACTGATGGTTCTTCTCAGAAAATCATTTTTCATATTAAGTCATCCAAACTTAGAATGCTTAGAAAAAGAAAAATTCAAGATTGGAAAAAAGAGGGAAGGAAAAGTGGATGGTAGAACAGAGGTGATCTTTAGACTTTGGTGAGAAAATATGGACTCAAATGAAAAATCTGAGTTGAAACTACCATGACATAGAATCATAATCCTGTCATTAGGAGTGAGCCCATATAAGACTAAGTCAGAGTATTCTAGTAGGTTAAACTTTGCTCTGGAATAACTCTGGTAATTTATATGAGGGTTGCTAGAATAATCCCTTCTTTGGGATTTTTGGGACCTAGATTATCTAAATATACGATATACTAGAATGAGACCATTTTTTTCTTTTGATTCACTGGGGAACAATTTTTTTTTCATTTTCTGTTGCATGAGGTTTTAGAATTGTTTCTATATATTTCTGCATCACTGATTCCAAATATAAAATCCATGTTTTGGTGCATGCTCTAGTTTTTATGCAAATTTAATTTCTTTTTGTTACAGTTAATGGCATGCATTGGTTTTTAAATTGGAGTTAAAAGGCAACAACTCTTGGATTGAACATAACCACAAGGCAATTAATGTTTTACAAACATCACTTTTCCATAATTGTAGTTGTTTTTAAATGTAAGAATTATTATCTAATAAAAACACCCTCTTATTTTGTTTTAAGATTGAATCATGGCTTCTTTGAGTAGGCATAAATATAAAATAGTCCTGACACCTTCTGTTATATATGTGGCTGTTACACACTTCAACGTCAAAGGCACAATATTTCATCATTTGTGACACGTGCATATATTGCCTATTTTCAAGTTCCCCTTGGTGATCAAGACAAGAATTGGGCTCTTCATATTCTGTGTCATAATTGTGAGGAAATGCTTCATGACTGAACAAAAGGAAAATGCAAAGGAATGCCTTTTGGTATTCCCATGTTTTGGCATGTACCTAAGGACCACAGCAGTGACTTTTATTTCTGTCTGATCCATACAGAGGGCATTGGCAAGAAAAAATGGCATATGATTGCAAATCCTAATATTCCTTCAGCAATACGACCTATCCCTCACTCTGAAACACTCCTGGTTCCAGTTTTCAATGGTTTTATTTCTTCTAAGAATGACGAAAGTGAACATGGTGATCAAGTGTATTTTGATAAGATGCATGAGGAAATGGTTGTAGACTCTGAAGGGTCTTCTTCTGATGCCAAGCAGTCATTAACCCCTCAGGAGTTGAGCCAAACCTAATTGAATGACTTAGTAAGAGATTTGAGCCTATCAAAGAAAGCAGCTAAGTTTTTAGCCTCCAGGCTTCAAGAAAAGAATGTACTTCACTGGTTAAAGTATCCCGTTTCAGGAAGTGTGAACAAATTTTTGTGGACATTTTTCTGAAGACAAACACTTTGTTTACTGTCATGATATCAGTAGTCTTCTCAGCCAGCTACGTGTTACCACTTATAGTCCAACAGAATGGTGGCTATTTCTTGACAGCTCTAAATGGAGTCTGAAATGTGTTCTCCTACACAACGGTAATGTTTATGTAGCGATTCCAATTGGTTATTCAACTCATCTGCGAAGATTATGACATAAAAATTGTCCTCTACTTTCTGAAGTATGAGGAGCATAACTGGATCATTTGTGTGGATTTTAAAATTGTGGATTTCCTGCTAGAACAACAGAGAGGTTTCAGGAAGTATCCTTGCTTTCTGTGTTTGTGGGACAGCCGAGCTCAGGAGAAACACTGGACACAGAAGGAGTGGCCGAAACATGAAGCTCTGGAAGTAGGGATGCAAAATATTGTGAATGAACCTGTAATTAATCGAGACAGAATCATTTTTCTCCTACTTCACATCAAACTTGGTTAATGAAGCAGTTTGTTCAGGCTTTGAATAGGGAAAGTGAATGCTTTCAACATATTATTTCTGCTTTTCCTGCCTTGTCTTTTGAGAAGATAAAAGCAGGTGTATTCGATGGACCTCAAATTTGAACCCTCATACGTGAAGAAGAATTTGTCAGGAAGATAAATAAGGAGGAGAAAACAGCATGGCAGTCTTTTATGGCAGTTACAAAGAATTTCCTTGGCAACAAAAAGCAGAAAACTATGAACTTCTGGTTCAAAGGATACTGTTGGCTTTCTGTGACATTGGATGTAACATGAGCATTAAGATTCACTTCCTGAACAATCACCTTGATAAGTTTCCTGAAAATCTTGGAGCTGTTAGTGATGAGCAGAGTACTGCTGGAGCATCAAACGAGATTGTCCTCAACAAGTACACAAATGCAAGAGCTACAGACACAAATTTTTGCCTGAATAGAATTTAAATAAGTTTTACGTAAATTTTATGATTAAAATAAGTGTTTTAATATGTTCTATTTTGAAATTGTAGACAAATTCTGATGCAATCATATCTTTTATTGTATTAGTGTATATACTGTATTATATAAATTATTATATTTTCACAAAGATGATACCCAAGAAGACATTCTACTTCATTATGTTAAACTAAATGTTGAAAATTTTACAATAAGATGAAAACCTAAAATCTTGAATTGCAAAAAAAACTGTAGCTTACAGAGAAAAACTAATGTCAGATTTGAGATCAGCACACTCGAATTAGGTAAGAACAAGTTTTTTGTGGATGCAACAAAAATTTTGTTTCCCAGTGTATTCGACCCTCTGAAAATAGTTGATGCCATGGCCATAGATACAAAACAGACAGATGCAAGTTGATTAAAATTCAAGAGATGAATTAAGTAGTCAAGATATGTTTAAAATGTAGATTTTTGAAAGGACCAGTAGGCTACTCTTAGCAGCAGCCCACTCCTGCATGCCTGGCCTTTCTTGATTTGGGAGCCTTCTTATTGAATCTTGACTATACTCAAGAAGAGTCAGACTACTCACAGGACTTCATAGTATTAGATCCCAATGCATTGGTCCAGTGTTCAAGGATACTGTAAGACTTTAGGGAAGGACATTTTTCTAGTTTCTTTGTTGCTGTTTTGCCCCTTGGTTTCCACTGGCAGAATTCCTAATCCCTTGATTGAACAGGGTAGGGCCCATTTTTGTTCTGAACAGATAGGTTCTACCTATTATTCTCTGTCAGTGCTCTGCTCTGCATGGAGTGGTGAGGCACTGTAAACTTGAACCTCCCTCTTTGCCTAGGGTACCTTCCCTTTCTTTCCAACTGGAATCTAGATTATGGGGATGGCTATGAAACTGGCTTGGGCCATATCCATACATGGAGAGATGAATTCCATATCAGAGTCCTGCTTCTAATTTCACCTTCAGTGACTAATGTTTAATTATACTATTAGGAACATAAAATGAAATAAAAGGATTTTTTTTCACAATTCAAGATTATCAAAAACTGATAATGTGCCCCAAGGAATTTTCTTATTATTCATTCAACAAGTTTTATGGGCTACCATATGTCAGGCACTATTCTAAGCATTTGGTGAGAAAATAAAAAACAAAAACTCTCTGTCCTCTCAGAAATTCCATTCTAGTGAATTAATGACCCTAGATCTATTTTAAGATATAAGAATCTACTGATTAGTATTTTAGAAGGCTTTTTCTTTATATGAGTCTGAGAAGTTAAGATCAGCAAAGAGACTGATAGTATATGTGATGTGATGTCTCTTTAACTGGAAATCATATCTTACTAGTTGGGGTTTAATAGTTTGTTAAAAACTGATACATGCTTTGGAAAAAAACAGAGCATATGTGAGAGGGATATGAAATGTGGGATTGGAAAAATTGGGGCATGTTAGTTTTAAGTGGGATGGTCAGGAGAGGCCTTAGAGAATAGATAACCACTGAACAAAGCTTATGACCATCATCATCATAATCAGCCTCTGGCTGTTTTCCATGCATATTTTGCTCAAATCTCACAACAGATGTGGTCACTAAAGCTTAAAGAAGTTAGTTATTTACCCAGTATTACATAGCTATTTAGTAGAGGTGATAGAATTTAAACTCAGAATTATCTGAATAAGGGCCCAAGTTATACTCTTGTACTATGTCTGAAAGCAGTTGTTTACAAACTGTGTTTAGAGGTTGCACTGAAATTTGATTTGACATTAAAAAAGCATTTATAGCCCTGGCTGGTTGGCTCAGTGGTAGAGCGTCAGCCTGGCATGCAGGAATCCTGGGTTCGATTCCCGGCCAGGGCACACAGGAGAAGCGCCCATCTGCTTCTCCACCCCTCCCCCTCTCCTTCCTCTCTGTCTCTCTCTTCCCCTCCCGCAGCCAAGGCTCCATTGGAGCAAAGTTGGCCCGGGCGCTGAGGATGGCTCTGTGGCCTCTGCCTCAGGCACTAGAATGGCTCTGGTTGCAACAGAGCGATGCCCCGGATGGGCAGAGCATCACCCCCTGGTGGGCGTGCCAGGTGGATCCTGGTCGGGCACATGCGGGAGTCTGTCTGACTGCTTCCCCATTTCCAACTTCAGAAAAAAACAAAAGAAAAAAAAGCATTTATTATAAGCCATATTTTAAAAGATTTGTTTAAAAACATGTAGTCAAATATACTGTAATCCACATGATACAGTACATTTGAGTATTCAAATATACTGTATTTGATAACATATTGGAGTACTCAACCTGTTAAACTGTAGGGTAGGCACTTTTTGCATGTGTGCAAACATTTTCTACCTTGGTGCATACATTTCGACATTGTATATAAATGTTTCGTTGACTAGGAATGTTTAAATTTTGTATGATTTAAAGAAACTCAGGTCATAGCATGCCTGTTCAATATAAAATTTTCAGAAAGCTTATGTGTAGCACAGAGTAGAATGAGGAACATCTGCTGGTAACATGTTCTCATCTCAGTGGAATTGTCGACAGCTCATTAACAAAGGAACCCATAACATGCTTATATAATGTCATGAAATGTAATTCTAGTACTGTTTGTTAGGTTTAGATGCTTTTTGAAAAAAACTGAAATAGAATTAGTGACTGACCTTGATTTTATTTTAAGCTCTGAATTACTTAATTTAAGAATATCTTGAGACTAGAGGGAAATTTTGTGTTTTTTGCAACCTACCATTTGCAACTACTTATGTAGATCAGGTTTCTTTCTTTAATATAACTCAGCCAAGTCAGAATATTGTCATAAATTAAATATTGAGACTGACATGGCTGGAAGAGTCTCATTATGCTTGTTTTTATAGTTATAAAATAAATATACTTTATAGTAACTAAATATATTTATTGTTATAATACACATGTCAAAATAGACTATAGACAATATACTTATATGAATAATAATATAACACTTTCATCTATTTATGTATTGAAGCTTAATTTAAAAATATTTGCAAGAGAAGGGTAAAGGTTGATATCCATTGGTGTAAACATCAAAATAGATTCTAAAATGGCAACTACTTAAGAAATTAGGAAATAATATACATTGTTCCCATAGTTACCCTCAATGAAACTGGAAAATATTGCTCCTTTTGTGAATATAAATAGTCCAGTGATCAAAATAATTTGTGTTTTCTTTCCTCCATCTTAATCTATAGAATTGTAAAGCCAGGAGCCACAGCCAGGGCCACTATCACAGCAGCCTCTTGGCCCATGCAGGTTCGCATTGGATTCGGACAGTCGGTAAAGAAACAACGGAGCCAAAAACTGATAGGCCATTTTCTTTAATTCTAGCTTGCACCTGGCGGGCAAGTAAAAACATACACTGGGCTCCAAAACCCACTCACATTCAGTGCTCACAAAACCACTGACTTATCCGAGTTTCCTAGAATCAAAGGTTTCTAGCTCACCAGCCTTATTCGCCTCAGTTCCCCATCTCCTTCCTCATCCCAGATGTAAACTCTGCACAAACTGGCATCTCACTCAGCACTCCGCCATCTTGGCTGCTTCTCCTGGCCACATGGCCTCTTTCTGCTCTCTGCTCTGCTCCCTCTGCTCTCTCATGCTAATCATCCCAGGAACCAAGAGCGCAAACTCCCGCTCCGTCCCCATTTTATAGTATAGAAATCCAAACCCTTAATCCAATATACAAAATAGGGAAGTCTCTAATACAAAGTCACTTCTCTGAGGCATGATTGGATTGTACCACCCCACAACAAAATGGGTGGGAAAGGCTTAATCCCAAAACCAAGCCCCAGGCTACAAGGATTCTGCCTGCCCAGAGAGACACATTAATATCACCTGGCAACGGCCTCCACGTGGGCAGTACCATCTTTAACAAAGTGAGCATAATACATTTTATCTGCCCAACAAGAATGGTACCATTAAGGAAGTAGAATAGTACAAAAATCTTCACAATTTTATCCTTTAGTCACTGACTTTAAGTGATTGAACTCTGAGGGATGTTATTGCTGGAGTGTTGGGGTTTAAGATTGCTACTGCTATGTCTACAGGCTTCTAAATTTTATACCTTACCTTCAAGTCACTTGCAGAATTATACCTAAAGTTCATCTCGTTATCAAGGCAGAATGTAAGTTTTTTTTTGCCAGTGACGTGAGAAGTAGATAATCATCATTTCATTTCTACCTTGGCCACTAGAGTTAATTGTCTTCTGTAGTTGATTATGTTAAAGAGTTTTATTTATGTGGAAATCATATTTTAATGTGGAAAAATTAAGACATAAAATATTAACCAAAAACTTATTTTGTGCTTAATTAACAAAATTATTGAAATGAATGTGAAGTAAACAAAACAAAAAATTGCTCACTCTCTTCTCAGTGGGAAAATAGACAAGGGTATATATGAGTACATTTCAAAAGAATAAATATTAATGCAAAGAAACATATAAAAGAGGTTAAGCCTCACTAATGATAAAAGAAATGCAGATGAAAACAATCATAATATCTCTTGCCTATCAAGATTCACAAATGTGTGGGGCAATGAACACTCTTAGGACCCTATTGGGCAAATCAGTTTGTAAAATTTATATTTTTTGAGTTTGCTTACTTTTATTGTTAAAAAATGGCACTGGGCAGCTACTATGTATGCTTGTTCTCAGAGCAGGGCAGTTGATTGCAAATTGCAAATTGCATTCCTGCCTGGGAGTGGCCATTGTTTTGCTAATGTTTGCTGGAGGAGGGGTCTTTGTGTGCCCAAGTAGTTTTGCAGAAAGAGCAGAAAGAATACAGAGTGCTGAAGAAGTGAATTTTTGCAGAGAGAAAGAGAAGGTGTGCAGATGGGGAACCAGAGCTAAGAGGCTTTGGGAGCTCCACTGATACTGGTGGGGCCTTTGATTCTAGTAGAAACTGGAGAAGATTCTCCTGGTTGTGGAATCAGAGAATGTGTCTGGGCTTTGGGAGCCCTGAATGAGAGGGAAGCGGTCTTCTCTGTGTGTTTGCTAGTCAGCCAGTGAGAGACTTTAATAAAGGAATGGCCCGCCAGTTTTCGGCTCCACTGTTTCTTTACCATCTGCCCGAATCCAGTGAGAACCTGCATGGCCATGACAATGGTGGCCTCTGGCCCTACAGACCCTTCTTGTAGACATGTGCATTAATAGCATTTTTGGAAGTTCATATGACAACATACATAAAAATATAAAAGTTTGCACACTTCTTGACTTGGAAATTACATTTCTAGAAATGGATCTAAAAGACGTAATCACAAATGTCTGCAAATATCATCTATAATTTTTGATATAACATTGTTTATTATCTTGGAGTGGGGAAAAGATTAATAAAGGGAGAAAGTTAAAAATCAACCAAGTTAGATCCATAAAGTGAAATTTTATATTGTTACAGAATCATGCTTGAGAAATTGTGAAGGATAAATTAAAAGATCACAGAACAAAGTGAGATATAAACTGCATGATATTCATGTATAATCTCTCTCTCTATATGTATTTAGTAAAAGAACTGAAAGAATGTTCACTAAAATATTTAGTGTTATTGTGTGATTTCTCCACTTTGATTATTTGTACTTTACAAATGTTCTATCAAAAATAGGCAACAATTTTTACTTTTAATGGGAAATCTCAAATTTACACAAAAGTAGGAAGAATAGTATAATAAACCTTCACTTAACTAATTCAACAACTATCAATCAACTCTTTTAAAAACATTTTTTTAAAGGTTCAATCACCCATAAACCATTGTGCTCAAACTTCCTGGGGCCACTTATTAACTGTAATTCTTCATAAGGAATTTGTCTATCTTCTGTTGAAAAATATAATATTTTGTTTCACTGTCCAAATCCTGTTTTCAAACATTGGCTTGGCCACCCAAATTTTTGTAAAAGAAAGCTAAAAGCATTCATTATTGTTAATGAGAATAGTAAATCAATAATGTGATCTAGGCCTTGGTTGATTGACTCAGTGATAGAGTCAGCATTTGGATGTCCGGTTTGATTCCCAGT
This sequence comes from Saccopteryx leptura, assembly GCF_036850995.1. Taxonomy (NCBI): domain Eukaryota; kingdom Metazoa; phylum Chordata; class Mammalia; order Chiroptera; family Emballonuridae; genus Saccopteryx; species Saccopteryx leptura. The sequence goes on along the minus strand of NC_089511.1, from coordinate 62,064,140 downwards.
CAGGGCACACAGGAAAAGTGATCATCTGCCTATTCACCCCTCCTGCTCCCCCTTCTCTCTCCTTCTCTCTCTCACAGCCAGTGGCTTGATTGGTTCTAGTGTTGGCCCCAGACTGGGATTGCTGGGTGGATCCAAGTTGGGGCACATGAGGGAGTCTGTTTCTCTATCTCCCCTCCTCTCATAAATAAAAGTAAAAGCCACATCTTTGTTTTCTGGCAGTTTATCATTGTTTTTTTTTTTTTTTTTTTTTTTTCATGATACAATCAAGGAGCTTATGAACAAGGAGATCTAAAAGGCAAAATGGCCAGTTATCTGTGGTTCTTTCCATCACTTTCTCTGTCTAGTTTAGGGAGAAGGCTGAGTTTGATAAAGCACATTTAAGTAAATGGGTATATACTCTGCAATCGTTTTTGGAAGCACTTCTATTCTTGAATTCAGAACCAGAAATTCAGAACATGCTGTGAAAGCGGATGTTTTTAAAGAGTGTCTAAGAGAAGTTAAGAGTCATGTTTGATCCAAAAGATTAGGTGCTGCTCACATGCAAATAAAAAAAGCAAAAAAGAAAACAATCCCCCCCCCCCCAGAATCCCAAGAGTTTAAATATTTTCCCTTGAAAAATAAAAGCCACAGAGAGGTGCAATAACCATCATCAAGTACAGGGGTCCCCAAACTACGGCCCGCGGGCCGCATGTGGCCCCCTGAGGCCATTTATCCGGCCCTGCCGCACTTCTGGAAGAAGCACCTCTTTCATTGGTGGTCATTGAGAGGAGCACATTGACCATCTCATTAGCCAAAAGCAAACCCATAGTTCCCATTGAAATACTGGTCAGTTTGTTGATTTAAATTTACTTGTTCTTTATTTTAAATATTGTATTTGTTCCTGTTTTGTTTTTTTACTTTAAAATAAGATATGTGCAGTGTGCATAGGGATTTGTTCATAGTTTTTTTTATAGTCTGGCCCTCCAACGGTCTGAGGGACAGTGAACTGGCCCCCTGTGTAAAAAGTTTGGGGACCCCTGATCAAGTATGTTTATAACTAAAAACCTCTCCTCCAGACTTCTCAGGATTTAAAGGCACATTTTCACACCATGTGGTAGGAGTGTGCAAATTTAGACAGACTAACCCCCCAGTGGTAGTCAACCTGGTCCCTATTGCCCACTAGTGGGCGTTCCAGCTTTCATGGTGGGCGGTAGCAGAGCAACCAAAGTATAAATAAAAAGATAGATTTAACTAAAGTAAGTTGTTTTATAAAGACTTATTCTGCCAAACTTAGTGAAAATCTGACATAAAGAACTTGGTAAGTAATTATTATTATATGCTTTAACTTGCTGTAACTCTGCTTTATAAATTTTATAAAGTAAAGTTACTTCCCTACTTTATAAATCACCATTACTGTGGAACTGGTGGGCAGTTAGAAAATTTTACTACTAACAGTGATACAAAAGTGGGCGGTAGGTATAAAAAGGTTGACTACCCCTGGACTAACCCTTCCAATGAACTTTAATGTGTGTTGTTTTTTAAAAAATTCTAGATGTTAGTTTTGAAAAATAGAAAATTGTTTCCTTTATTTCTATAAGGCCCAATAATGTGGTTCCAATACACTCAGTGTAACTGAACAATAAAAATAGTAGATGTTTGACAACAGAGTATGAATGTAATAAATGTCATGCTTTCACATGGCAAATTGTCAATATCTATTGGCACTTGTTCCTACGGCATCCCTTAAGGCCACACCATATTTATTAACTCTGGTTTGATTACGCTGTTTCATTAACTTGCTAATTTCATTACTATTTAAGAGGGATTTTTAGCTGCTCCATTTAGTTTAAATTTTATGCACAAGCCCAGAAGTCCCTGGGCAGTGAGCATATTTCATATATAGCAAACAAATAATTAATGAATAAAAGCTATTTTAGAGAAGCAGGGAACAACAGAATCAGGATCAGATAACTTTTTAGTGACACAATCTGAGAAATTGATCATTGAGAATTATAGTTACAAGCTGTCTTGGGTGGATTTATATGCTTGTTAGTAAAATACTTTGGAGTAGAAGTACCCATATCAAACAGAAACATTACTTCTGACAGAAAATAGATGTTAAGTCCTCATAGCAAGAGCAGTAAGGAAGATGCTTGTATGGAGGTAAGAAACTGAGTACATTTGTTTGTTTCTGAACTAATTTCAAACATGACATCATAGATATTCAATGATAAAAATGTTCCCCTTCTGATAAATCTCACAATAGTTTCCAAAATGACCAATTAAGAGCAAATATATTGTGGCTAAAGGTATCTTTGGTCTCACTTGCAAAATATGTAGAATATTTAGTCTGTGTTATTTTAGCTACTATCTATTAACAAGTCATTTGATTACATTTGGGTTTGACCTTTCAATTCTCAGCCTTCTAATTTGTTTAATTTATTGTCCTCCCTAAAGGCACTTAGAACATCAAAAAATGTTTTAAAAGCCTTGAAAACAAATGAGTAAACACATGTTCTACTTATCATTTTGTCAGAGTGAACAGAGCTCTTTGGATGTGCTCAACAGCTCTTGGATGAAGACAAACATGATCAGTTAAATAAATGAATGATTTCATTGGGATCAGAAAATTTCAGCAGAAGCTATTAATTTTTATGAGCATTGCCTGACAAAAATCTATCCATTTGCCATAACCTATGTATTTGTAAAGTACTCCCTCTATGTTAACATCAGTAATAATGAATCAGGCAATTCAGATAAAAATTGTAGCATATGGTAGAATCTTTACAATGATGGGAAGATAGGCTGAAAATGATGTTTATAAATTTCTGAAATGATTCCCAGAAATGCATTGGAGGCTAAGTGCTTTATACAGTATGTATTGTTAGCAGGTGTTGTGAGTACTTTATTTGTGACACACAATACTGACATTTTACTCCTTTATACTCTTTAAGGGAACAAGCAGCATAATTAGAATTCCTTTGAGAATGATTTGTGAGTTATTTTGGACCTTCAGGGAGAGTAAATGGTAAATAAGAGCTGAGTTTTTGGACATTAGTGTCTATTGGTTGAGGCGATTATACTCTAAATTTTAAAAAGGAAGGGCAATTTAGGCAATGATACTAACAGCTGCACAATTATTGTGTAATAGTGGCCCACCTGGGCTGAATTACAAAAAAACAAAACATGAATACTTTATATTTTGTGATGTATTGTGCTACATGGGAAGCTCTCAGCTAAGCAGACTACGAGCTACTGTCAGATCATCCCTCTGCCAAATTACTACTGCACTGAGAAATGGCTGCTGTGATATCACTTGGTGAGATCATCATCAGAGTCTACTTCCCTTAATGTTTCCATCATTTCTGATCCCAATTTTACATCTTAGTAATTTATTTTTGGTAATGAAGTGTTTTCTCCACCTCACTTTGGTAGATCTTCTATTAAAAAAAACATATTCAGCTCTTTGAAAATGAAATCACATATAGTTTTCTCCCTCCTTCATCATGAAGAGTATATTAGGTGAACAATATCTAGGCAATGATTCACATGCAATGATTTATATATGTAATATGCATTTGTTTTAAACATAGAAGAATGTTCCTAGCAAAAGGAAGCCTTTTAGCACGTAAGAGTTTACCACAAAATGATGTGATTGATTTAATTTTCTACAACTTCAAGGAGGAGAAAAAAAATATTTTCTATGTCTCCATCAGAACCCCAATTCTGCCTTCCTCTAATTTCCCTCTATATTTTGTAGTGTTAAAGAGAATAATGGAGGCTTCTAGAAACATGAGTTCTTAGAAAAAGGAGTTGAGACATAGGGAAACCATGCGGTCTTGCTGTGAATCATCCCACGTAGGAGCCAAAGAAAAGCTGGGCATTCTACCAAGCATTGTTTTCTTTCCAGGTTTTGTTCAATCTGGCTGAGTTTTACAAACACTTCAGAGGAAGTTCAGAGTTTTGCATCTTATTCCTAAGAAGCCACTTAGGCTCACAGATGTGTTTGAGATGGATTTTAAACCACCTTTCAAAATATATCAGAAAAAAAACGATGTTCACTTGGATGTTTTCTCTTCACTCACATTCAGACAAAAGCACGGGAACTATTAGATTTTTGATGCAAAGAAATTCAAATTTTTAATAAAGCCAAATGGCTGCCTGGATAGATCTGTTCATCAGTGTTCCCTTTCTTTATTTTCTTTCTGTAATGTGGTTTCCATTAGACATTTCAATTCTGTCTCATTGCTGGTAAGCATCTGTTTTAAAATACAGTTAAAAATTGGCACTCTTGGTCCAATTCCAAGGGGCAAAATCATCAAGAATAAGTAATCCCATAGCCTTAAGAAGAACCTTCTAAACCATGAAGAAAAAGTAATAAGTACTAAACTTTGAATAAAAGAGCCATAAATGAATCTGGAAGCCTCATTTACATTGTAATGTGCATACCAGCATGATGTCATTATCAATTAGTGTGAGTATTTTCTAACAGCCATCTATTGCAAGTATGTAGTCATTTGGTTTATGGTTATGATTGTAGGGTGTGTGTGTTGATATCAGACAGTGAACACAAAAACAACGATGTCCATGCAAAATAGTAATACAGAAAAAATTTATGCCAGCTATGAATCAGTGCTACTTCATTTAATGTTATTTACTGATACAATGTAGATACAGTACCTCAATAATCTATGTGTGTTGAATAGAATAATAAAATCTGGCTGTAATATAATCTCTCTACTGTATGAATAAAATCAACAAATAAATACTCTTTTCTTTTGTCAGTTCTGTCACACTATAGTTTTGTTTTTTTTTCTTTTGGGTTTTGGAACGTTGTAGGTATTATCAAGACTCAGATTTCATCCTCTGTGTTTAATGTCTAGATCAGTTTCTCTGTTTTTATTATGTTTCAAGAATCCCTGTGCGCTGATTAGAGAAGTGGTCTCTGAGATATGAGGTGAGACTGTCCTCTGGAGTTTATGGTTTGTTCTTTGTAACTGCAGCCTCTCTGGGAGAATCCAGGAGAATCCAGGGCAGCTTGCTTGGACAATGGTGTTATGAGCAAAGTAGTCTTGATGAGACACAGTGCTTCTTAGTCCTGCTTCCTTGGTTTTAGACTATCTTTTAAATTTTAAGTTAATTTGTTTCTGTTTCTTTCTGTATGCTCTGAAATATTCCATAACTTTAAAAAAATTATTATTATTAATCTTTTCTGCTCTGCTGCATTTCCACATATTAACTCATTCCAATGACTAGGATCTTGGTTAATTTTTTTTATTTCAGAACATAAACACTTAGGATGCCTGAGATTCAGCAGTAAAAGATAGCCAGGTAGTTCATATATATGTGGAGCTTATTTCTCAATAATATTGAAGAAAAATATAAAAGAGTCACCGGAGAAATTTACACCTTGTTTTTATTTATTTTTTTAAAAAAAGACTTAAGATGATGCTTGATTTACCCATGCTAAAAAAAGGAAATACTGAATAAACAAGACAAAACAGCAGCAACAACAAAACTCTGTTTCTGGACTCTGCTCTAAGTGAGCAGTTTTTGTGGTAAGTCTGGGTTTCTTCTGGATAGTGGGACACATTTGGTTGTCTGTGCTCTCCTACCAAGACTGTGGTTCTTTGCTCTGAGCATGCTGTAGTTTACCGATGTGTAATGTTCTATGTCTGTGTTAATCACACAATGGAAGGATTTAACTGACTGAATCATCTGCTTTATTGCGGATCCAGAATCACACTGTCACTGCCGTGTGGGAACTTCCTTAGAGCAAGTTCTTTGGAAGCAGTCACTAAGTAACTACATCCCTTCAATTTCTGTAAATGGCACCAAGACATCCTGCAACAACTCAGTTAGAAAACAAAACAACCTTTTTGATAAGCTTTTCTAGTGGATATGCTTTAATACTGCATTTGATAACTTTATGATGTTAGCATGGTAAACTGTGGTGGTGGTGACTGAATGGGATAATGTAAGAGTGCCTTGATATGGTGCCTGGTAGATGTGGAGAGCTCAACACATGCTACAGGTCTAGCAATGACACTGACCATTGACCATGTTTCTTACATTAAGTTTCAAATGGACAGTCACTTAAACTGCTTTGTTTGAAACTTGGGTATGCCTTCTTCATTTTTTCCCCCAATGCATAAATGTGTATTTAAAAAAAAGTATATAGAACTCTTCCTCCTGATCTCATCATCCCTCACGGTTTCCTAGACTTTGCTCCATCTGGAGCCACTTCAGTCTCTCTTGCTCCACTCTTTTCTGCAGCCTGTAAACACTCTCAAACCTTCTTCTAAAACCTGTTCATAAAACATAATACCTTTCTTTGATCCAACCTTCTCTTAAGCAATTGACTTAGGTTTATTCTTTCCTTTGTAGCCAAACTTCTTGAATGAGCCATCTACTTGATGTTACCTCTCAACTCCCTATATAATATGAAAAGCAACAGTTGTATATCAGAACAAATATAAAGAGACATGGTATACACAGCATACCTGGGGCCAATTGCAAATTGAGTGTTAATCAGATAAAGAAGATGCTGTCTCTCTAAGTCAGCTTCTCAGTATATAAACTGAGAGCCTCGCCTATAAGAAATTGCCTTACACGCTGAGGAGCATGCCATGGAAGACAGGGCATGGTTTCTTCTGGAAGCTGCTTATGAACTAATTGTGGAGAGGACCACATACATATTTAGAAAGATAACAGAAGAAAAGGTAGGACCTTTGGTTAGGAGAGGGGTGGTGGCAAGATCAAAGCTGGATCTAAAGCCTGGATCAAATGTGGCAAGATTGAGGAGATAACATGTCCAGGTGTAAATATAATTAGTGATGAAAAAGGCAAAATGTGGTAGATAGGGAGAGACAATCTATCAACAAAAGAAAACTCTTATGGGGGAATAGTGCGAGTCAGTGCAAAACTATTAGTCAAATTTGTGCTTTATTCAACAAATATGTTCCTGGAAAAATGGAAGAAAATAAGGACTAGTGTGTCTATTTGAAAGAAATAATGACAAATGTCTCTTTCAGCAATGAATGGATGCCTGAGAACCAGGTTCTCATTGTCTCCAGTCTTACCTTAGTGTCAATAAGGCAACTGCATGAACTGTGTCAGGCCTTTAGGTGATCTAGCACTTACTGTGTCAGTAATTACCTAGCACCTGCTATTTAATATACTGACAGTGACCATGCAACGTTACATTCAGTGCAGAGTGTCATGGACCTCTTGGATGTTATTTTTAATAGATACGTGAATGTTATTCCTATCAACCCAACTTTTACTATGAACTACCTCAGTAAATCTCTGTGTTCATAGTAATAACTGGTTTGACAGGTCTGTGGGAAAAAGTTAAGAAGGGATTATACCAAATTTATAAATTACTAAGGCTGTCACAGGTGCTGGGCCATTTTCAAATCTTACAAAGTTCATTAAATTGATAAGAATAGGCAATGAATGGGTTCAATTAGTCTAGCTTTTCCAAGATGTAACATACTCTTCGAAGCCACATATCAGATTTTACATAGCTGAAAGTACATTTATAAATTACTTCTGTGCACCTGAAATTGTTCGTGTGGCTTCTAGCCATCCACAGACTTTCTATGCTTATTTACTGCTCTATGGCAATACTTTATTGATATATTTTATGCCAATTCATCAAATTGGGTCATTTTGTGTAATGTCGCACACTATTCTGATTCTTTTCCCCTTATGGGAAAAAAATGGAAGACTATTCCTCTAAAAGCTTCTGTGTAATATCTATCCATTAGTAATTTTGAGAGGTGATGTGAGTGGGAGCAAGAGCTCTGAAGGAGGAGGTGTAAAAGGTGTAGCCAGTTTTATATTAAAACTGATAGATGTTTAAGAAAGATGGAATACTATTACTGAAAACATTAAATTAGGTCTTAATCCAGCAGCTTTCATCTAAGGCAGCAGCATCAAAGGAATACTATGACACATTTATCCAACTCTGATTCTTTGAAAGCAATCAATCAGAGTAGAGTTTTCCTTTAACATCTGAGTTTGAGCTACAGCTCTTGAGCCTATTTGGAAAACAGTATGTTAGGATGAAAATAATAAGACTTAGTAACAAATACTCATCTTTCTAATTTTCCTATTGGAAATTCAAAATGAAGAATAATGAAGTTATTGGCAGGAAAGCTCCCAGTGCTATAAGGGACATATTTTGAAGATCTATATAATGTAGTATAAGAGAATCATCCAGCAGTTGATCAGAAAAATCAGAGCTAAATGAAACAATGTTATATACATGGAAGAGCATCAGCCACATTTCTTTGAACAGAATCTTATTTCCTGTTGTATTTTGCCTTTGAATAACTAATCTGTGGACTTGAATTGTCTAGCCATGATTCCGAATCCCTTTAATGAAATTATAAATAGAATATCTACTTAATTATAACTCAGAAAGATGAATTTAGTTCCATATTTAAAGATTGAAAGCATAACTGTACATGAGGTTGCTCTGAAATCTTCCTCCGACAAGGCTTAGCAGATGCTACAAGCTGCACAGGGATGTTAAAATTATTCAGCCCACCAGGTCATTTGTAAGACGAGGAGCTTGAGACCCAGGGGAGCTGAATTGTTCCACTTCCTGTCACTAGGCCACATCTTCTCCTGGCACCACCCTGGTACTTGCTTGATGATGTGGCATTCTGAAAATTCTCTGAAATCTTATTGGTTCATCAGCTTGTTGTTCTTTGGTATTATTTGATTCTTTATTTTTCTTGTGAGTGAAGAGTATATTTCCTTAAGGATGAAAACTACTCTTAAGCAATAATTATATTTAATCTACTGAAGTTTGGATACATGGTGGGGTCAGAGGATGAGCTTTGCTGTTGATTGATACGGATTCAAATGTTGGCTTGGTGACATTTGATAAGTTACTTAATCTAAGCCTCAGTACCCTTATAAGGAAAATAGCTTTAGTTTATTATTGTGAACAAAGTGAGTAGTCAATAAATATTGCTGTCATGACTCATTCAATAAATGCTTATTGGTCATTTGAATCTAGGAAAAAGTTTCTGGCATTTCATTACTACCTTTAAAAATATTTTTTTCCATATTATTTAAAAAGCAAAAATGAAAATATTTAGAGAAAAATTTATGAATATGTTCAACCATGTTTTCCATTGGCAGTATTTCTAGAGTTATTGACTTCACAACCTCATCTGTATAATATCGAAAAAAAAAACCAGTCAAAAATATAATTTATTGAGTTGCTGGTGGGTCAAAGGTAGGTCAGAGTGTAAGCAAGGTTTGATTTAGAAATTAATAGAGGATAGAGCATGCAGTTTTCTTAAAAAATTAAAAATAGTGCTCTCATATTATCCAGCAATCTCACTTCTGTGTATTGATCTGAAGAAAATGAAATTACTAACAAAAAATATGTATACCTATGTTTATTATAACATTATTTACAATAGCCAAAATATGGAAATAACTTAAGTCTCTGTTCGTGAATGAATGGATAAAGAAAATGTGGAATATATATATGTGTGTGTGTATATGTATATATATATGAATATATGTATACACATATACATATATACATATATATGATGAAATATTATTCAGTCATTAAAAAAGAATAAAATCTTGTCATTTGTGACAACATGGATGGGTATTGGGGGCATTATATTAAGTAAAATATCAGACAGGGAAGGACAAGATAAGTAAGTCAAGGGATGCAATGTACAACATGGTGACTATAGTTAATAATGCCATTTGCTTATTTGAAAGTTGTTAGGAGAGTAGATCTTAAAAGTTCTCATCACAAAAAAAATTTTTTTGTAACTATGTCTGCTAACCAATGTTAATACTTATTTAAGTGATAATTTTGCAATATATAAAATAATGAATCATTATATTCAGAGAAGAAAATGGAAATTTATTTCTTCAGAATCTCTCAGCAAAGATCTTTTTGTGTTTTGCCTGACCTGTGATGGCACAGTGGGTAAAACATTGGCCTGGCATGCTGAAGTTGTCCTTTCAAAACCACAGGCTTGCCCAGTCAAGGCACATACAAGAGGCAACTACTACAAGTTGATGCTTCCTGATCCTCCCTCCACCTTTCTCTCTCTCTAGACAAAAACAAAAACACACTAACAGCAGCAGAAAAAAAGATCTTCTTTTATTTTATTTATTTATTTTTTTCTGAAGTGAAAGCAGACAGACTCCCGCGTGCGCCCGACCAGGATCCACCCAGCATGCCCACTAGGTGGTGATGCTCTGCCCATCTGTCTCTGTTGCAATGAGCCATTCTAGTGTCTGAGGCAGAGGCCATGGAGCCATGCTCAGTGCCCAGGCCAACTTTGCTCCAATGGAGCGTTGGCTGCAGGAGGGGAAGAGAGAGATAAAGAAAAAGGAGAGGGGGAAAGGGAGAGAAGCAGATGGGTGTTTCTCCTGTGTGCCCTGGTGGGCAATCGAACCCAGGACTTCCAAACACAGGGCCGATGCTCTACCACTGAGCCAACCAGCCAGGGCCAAGAAGATCTTTTTGTATTTCATTGACCCTCACTGGACTTGGGTCATCATATCAGAGATTGGACTTGTTGATGGTTTTAATCAGTCAGGATCTGACTCTGGTGTGGAGGTACGTCAGCTTCTCATATCTAATATGCTGTGTTGAAGAGGGAAAAATACTCAAAAGAAAATTAAAATATGCTTACTTAGAGAAAAAGAAGAAATAATGGGTTGACCAAAATGTTTGCTACAGCTCCCCAAAGTAAGAGGTATGTATGTCCCAAGCTTGAGATCAAACATTAGATGTAACCAGTTATTTATTTTATATATCATCAAATTTTTTGCTTTTGCAAAGATTAATAATTATTATGTATAAAAGCATGTGAGCAATGGAGATAATTAAAGAATTACTTCCATTTCTATTGAAATTTACTCAATCTCCTCCAAAAGCAGTGTCCTGTGGAAGAGTTCAGTATTGTTGACAGGAGGTCTAAATTAACTGTATTACATATAGTACATTGCAGAATCTCTGGAGTGTGGTGTTTGAAGCTTTGAACACACAGACAAATTATGTATATTATTTTGTATTATCATGCAACTGAATTTTATTCTTTAGAAAAAATTCTTATGCAAAATAAAAATGAGAATAGAGTGCATTCATTTGAATCATTTGATGGCATTATTTCTATCTTTAGCAAATCATAGAATTATCAACATATATCCTACTTATTTTCACTCATAGTATTTAACAAAATATTGGTCAATTTGGAAATTCTTTTCTATCAAGGAAATTTATACTCTCAATCCTGACATCTTCTAAACACTAGGGATCACACTGCATGAATATCTGCAGCTACAATATGTATGCAAGCTGCAGCAGACTAAAAATAGAATTATGGCTCAAAAGTAGTTTGCATCCTTATGGAGCATATATACCTCACTTACAGGAAAGATAATCATAGAACCAAATGATGCCAAGTACAACAAAATGATGCAACCACAGGTTCTCAGAGAACTCTCAGAACAGGAAATATGACTTATTTTGAACTTCATGGTTTTCGAGTACACCAGGGTCTTGAGATAGTTACTGAGTAGCCTGCAAGAAGGGATTTTTGGGCAGTCTGTTAGTTCTTAGAGTCATAGGTTTCTTGGGAGTCAGATGATAGCTACAAATACTTGCACCAGAGAAATGTAACTCCACTCAAAATTTCACATACAATGTGGGGTTTCAGAAACTTCCTAAAGCTCATTTTTACTTCTATATATTGAATTTATTGAGGTGACACTGGTTAACAAAATTATACAGATTTCAGGTGCAGAATTCCATAACACATCACCTGTACACTGTATGGTGTGTTCACCACCCCAAGTCAAGTCTTCTTCTGGCACCATTTCTCCCCCCATTTTTCCTCCATGAAATTTTTCTCTATCTTTTTTTTTTTTTTTTGGCTCAGTTTCTCTACCTCTCCACCTCTATACCCCTCCACCCTAAATCTCATTCTTTAAACCCAAGGATATATAATCCATTTTTTTTAATCAAGATGCTAAAACTAACTCCTCTTTTTTTATCTTTTGAATTTTTAAAAAATTTAATTAATTAATTAATTTTTTATATTTTTCTGAAGTGAGAAGCGGGGAGGCAGAGAGACAGACTCCTGCATGTGCGTGACTGGGAGCCACTGGGCATGCCTACCAGGGGGCGATGCTCTGCCCATCTAGGGCATTGCTCCGCTGCACTCGGAGCCACTCTAGAGCCTGAGACAGAGGCCAAGGAGCCATCCTCAGCGCCTGGGGCCAACTTTGCTCCAGTGGAGCCTTGGCTGCGGGAGGGGAAGAGAGAGACAGAGAGGAAGGAGAGGGGGAGGGGTGGAGAAGCAAATAGGTGCTTCTCCTGTGTGCCCTGGCTGGAAATGAAACCCGGGACTTACACACGCCGGGCTGAAGCTCTACTGCTGAGCTAGCTGGCTATTCCTCTTTTGAATTTTAAAATTTAATATCTTGCTTCTTATGGGCATAGCTTTAGGAGGTTAAAAAGACTGAATTCATTGTTTCTTAAAATATATTTTTAGTAGTTCAGTCTAGTAGAACTAAGCACATGTAAAGGAATTATAGATGTGGAGCGTTAAGGAAGTCTTCCAATGTGCTGCACACAGTAGGTACAATGAATCTTATACAAGTAAAAAACCACTCTTAGAAACCTGCCTGAGGTAGCAGTTCATCTAATGTCATCAAAGGAATACTGGGTGGATTCTTATTAAAATAATTTTCCTTTATTTTATCATTAAGCAACTACTTTAGCATTGTATACTTTTTAGAATTCAAACAGTTTTCTTAATAAGTGAATTTATTAGATTGTGAAAAATAAAGTGCCTATGTTTCTTTAATTTCTTGCCTTTATCACTTCAGTGAAATATTTTTCTAAATAACTAATAAATTATGGGTGTACTCAAATGGTTCCACAAAGAATGTTGCTTACAATTTGTAATTTCAGGGCTATTTTAATTCTGTCTTTTGATTTTTATAATCTCTAATAAACTGTTTTCTCAAATCAGTGTTCTCACTGGAGATGATCCAACATGTCGACTAGAATGACTGAAATAACACGATTTGTCCTGACATCGAGTGAAACTATGTGGAAAATTTGTAATGATTTGTAAACATTTTCACACTAGTTATGATTCAGATATGGACTGTGGCCCAGAAAAGATTTGGATTTATTTCGATGGTCCCTGTAATTAGCTCAGCAATGATTTTCTAAGTTATGATTTCATGCTGACTATTAGAAATTGCACATTGTTGAGATGCCACATGCAAAAAAGGTATGGTATTATATGGCAACAATTAAAAATGCCATAAAATAAATTAAACAGGATTTCAAACCCAGAAAACAAAAATGTGGCATAAATAGAATTGAAAATGAAAATGCCTAGTCTCAATGTTTTAGTTAACATTCTAAACACATAGCCCAATTAGTTCTGAACAAGTAGAGCAAAGCTGGAGTACTGATGAGACCACAGAAAATGTGGACTTTATTCCTATATCATTGGCATTTGTATGGAGATCAAGGAAACATTTTCTGGCCTTAACCTTATACTACTGATGTCTTTTCTCCTAGGATGTGTGACAGGCAGAATTGGCTACACAGTTGGTAGGGCCCAATACAGAATGAAAATGTAGGACTCCTTGTTCAATATTAATTTAAAAAAAATCAAGATGACAGTAGAAGTACGTTAAACCAGGCACAGGTCCTGGGCCGCTGTGGTTCCCAGAGACAAGTGTCCCAGAGACACTTTTGAAAGCTGTCTATCCAGTCTCAGCTCCTCCTGGGCTCTGCAGGGACCCTGGACCAAGATCAGGGGAATGGCCAGTGCTCAGTTTGGGGCAAGTTTTGAAGGAGATTGAGCTGACAAGGCTCTGCTCCTTCCCAAAATCTATCCTCTAGATAGGTTGTGAGGATTAATGAGTTAATATCAGAAATTGCTTCAGGGCAAATCTTCACTTGCCTAAAAGAGCATAAAATTTTTATTTTGCCTTTTATGCTTTCTGACAATCCCTTCAGTCTGCCACTAGGCTTTTAGTGGAGCGTGTGGAGAATTTAGGACAAGATGATGAATCTTACTCAAGGGCATCTCGATAGCTTTGCAAACTTAATGCAATAATGTAGGTCTTGGGCCCTGTGTCGTGGAGTAAAGGAAGACAGCTGAAACTTCAGATAAAAGAGGCTATAGCTCATCTATTGTTATTATTTAGGAGACAAATTACAGCAATGAATTTCTTTTTATCTTAGAATTGCTTTTATCATTGCATGTCTACCTAATTTTATTTTGAGCAACTACAAAGATATAAAGATATTTGATTAAGTGTTTAAGGCCATATTTTTAAAAACAGTGCATAAAAGACATGCACTGTTAAAAAAAAAAAAAAAAAAGAAGAAGCGAGGTCATACAACTCAAAACTGGGTACAGCTCCAAATGAAAGGTCTTGAAACAGTTGGGACAAAAACAAAGTTATATCCTTTGCTTTTGCACACACATTTGAGCCCATCAAGGCTGAGAACAAATTCCTGCCCCTGAGAAGTAACCTGGTCTGTGACTATAGGCTTAAGAGCCACTTGAGAGAGGTGCCTGTTCAGGTCCTCTGATTATTATTATTTTTTTAATAAATAAATTTTTATTAATTTTAATGGGGTGACATCAATAAATCAGGGTACATATACTCAAAGAAAACATGTCCAGGTTATCTTGTCATTCAATTATGTTGCATACCCATCACCCAAAGTCAGATTGTCCTCCATCACCTTCTATCTAGTTTTCTTTGTGCCCCTTCTCCTCCCCCTCCCCCTTTCCCTCCTTCCCTCCCCCTGCCCCCCGTAACCACCACACTCTTATCCATGTCTCTTAGTCTCGTTTTTATATCCCACCAATGTATGGAATCCTGCAGTTCTTGTTTTTTTCTGATTTACTTATTTCACTCCATATAATGTTATCAAGATCCCACCATTTTGTTGTAAGTGATCCGATGTCACCATTTCTTATGGCTGAATAGTATACCATGGTGTATATGTGCCACATCTTCTTTATCCAGTCTTCTATTTTTTTTTACAGTGATTAAAGCCTTTAAGCAAACTCTTGGCCAATACAGCAAGAATCCATAAAAGAGCAGTGTCCTTAACAGGTTCACCAAGTCTAAGTTGGCCCTAACACCATGCCAAATCCCTGATCAATGCAACCCAACCCCAGTTCAGTCTGTTAGGAGCTGTCCCAAAGAGCAGGAGTCCAGGAAAAGTCCACATCCAGGAAAAGTCCGCATGGCACTGGAATTGTTGTCACAATTCTATACTTTGCAGCTTATGTCCAAGTCCCAATGACCACTGCTTCTAGCTGGTAATGATTCAGATAGACTGGAAAAGCCATCTGCGGCATGTGTGGAGATGGAGCTTCTGTTCTCCTCTGCCTGGAGAGATGAGACCAGGTTGCTTTTCCCTGGAGCTCTGTGACTGTGGCTTGGTAAAGAGAACCTTGGGATACACTAAGCTGGGTGGCAAAGGTAGATTCATAATAGAAGTTGGCAAAAGGGGGAAAGAGAGCTCTAAATTAGGAGTAGGTCCCAGCCTGAAATATGAGTGGGGAATTGAGGTAGGAGGAATAAAAGAAACACTATATATTAAACAAAGCAGCAGAAAATAGGACTATCAACACCCACAACAGAGATCTTCGAGGGAAGAATAAAAAACCTGACTATTCAGGGAAGACATAATTAAGTGGCCCTTGTGCAAATGAGATCAATTTACCTGCTTCTTGGAAGAAATACCCTAGGCTCGTCCACAGTGTCGTAGATGGGGCCGACGGCCCTGGGCACCTTCAGCCTTCAGTGGCAAACCCCAGCATTCTGGGCAAGGTTAGTTCATAGGTGGCTGGAGCAGGGCTGGAACAGACTGAACCCTCCCTTAGAGGAGCGAGGGGGAAGCCTACCTTCCAGTGTCCCTGTTTCCTCACAGCAGAGGCATGTAAGTCTGGCAGGCTTTAGCTTAATGACCTTCCTTTCCACTATTGAAGCAGGACCCAGATAGGATCCTATGAGACCCCTTTGGGGTGTTGGAGCCTTTAAGGGCATATCCTAAAGGCTAGTAGTTCCCCTGATCTCTATTGGGCTTTTTCTGCCTCTTGGTATTTTAAAAGCCATGCTCAGAAGATCTCGCTGAGGGGTTTGAGGATCCCCATCCGCCTATATAAATCTTTTCCATATATCTGGGGCTATTTGGAAAAAGACAAAACAGTGTATTAGCTGGATCAAATAAAGAAGGTAGTAGTTTGCAGGAGAAAAAGATTTGGCATCTCCTGTTCATCAGCATTCAAAAGAAATCTAAAATTTTTAAAGTAAAAAGCATGGTATGATAGACCCATAGGAGTTCCAGGATATGACTACCCTCCTTTAAATTTTTTTAAATTGACCTTAAAATATTTGCTGGGTACACTGTAATAGTACCTTGACTTTAAAGATTGTAAGAAATACACATAATTTGAAAGGTTTGACAAAATACAGTAAATGCTTTTGCTCCATATGCAGGAGCATTGTCAGTTTAACCAGTTTAGGAAATTCAATAATAGAACAATGAATCCAGACAGTGAGCTATAACCTGCTTAGCAGCCTCTCCTGTTCTGACAGAGGTTACTAAAAATCCAGAATAGGTATCCACTGTAACGTGGACATAGGACTGTTTTCCAAATGAAGGTATATGAGTAACATCCATTTGCCAAAGTTGTCCTGGTAGGGGTCCTTGAGGGTTAACTCCAAATTAAGGGACAGATTGTAGTATTTTTTAATTGTTTGTTTAATGTTGATTTGTAAGAGTTCTTTATATATTTTGCATAAGATGTACACTTGAAACCTATGTGACCCTATTGACCAGTGTCACCCAGTAAGTTTATTTTTTAAAAAATGAAGAAAAAAAGAGCTACTTGAAGACATCTTTCAAGTCACCAGAAAAAGCTGCTAATGAAGCATTTAACACTTGTACTCCAACTGAGAACAATAGCTGGCCACAAGCAGTGGGAATAGCCCGTGGCTGCCAAGGGGAAAAGGAGGAGGAAGAGAAGCCAGAGTGCAGCAAACAGGCCACCTTGAGCATTCACACCTGGAAAAGGCCTTTGCTTTCCTCCCGTTCCCTTTGCTGTAGGTTTCTTAGTTTATGACTAGAGTTAAAATGTCTTTGGTTCAAGAAACCCTTGGGGATGGAGCACTTCTGTTAACTGCCTTCAAAGACTTCTCAAATTGGCAGTGAGGGTAAGGATATCAAAAATTGCAGATGATGGTTCAGAACATTGGATAGGAGTTGAAGAAGAGGACAGACACAAAAAGGAAGAAAGGTTTGCCAACGAGGCTTTCAGGGAACAGACCTTGAGGGCTGAGATGGGGAAAATGGGAAGAATTGGGAAGACAACACAGACTTCATTACAAACAATTATTATGGGATACCTATCAAATGCCAAAATGGAGGTTAGAGCTTTGCATAAATTCATCACCTCAAGCTTAATGATGCCTCTGTGAGCCCAGTGCTATTAGCTTCATTTAGAGACATTTTTCTTTTGTTTCATTGGAGGTTAAAAAAAAAACCACCGCATCCCAAAATGAGACATGATTAAGAGTTTTAGAAAAGCAAAACACCAAAAAGATTATGGTACACATCTCTGTATATAATTCCATAAAAGATAATACATCACACAATACATTCATATATAGCTGATTTTTCGATTTCTCATGTCTAAGCCCTGGGTAAATAAAGGTGAACTTGTTTGAGAGGCCTTTGTTCTGCCACATCTTAATTCCCTGCTCTTAAGTGGCTTATTAGATAAAACAGCACTGTGCCCAAAAGTGACGGAGCCCGTAAGTGGCAGAGGAAGAATTCAAACCTAGGTTTGTCTGATGCCCAGTCTTTTAATACCATATCCGTCCCAATGGTCCATGCCTGAGGTATGACCAACTCATGAGCATGCGCTCACCTCATGGCGGCCTCATTATCATGAGGAGCAACCATATATTCAGAGACAATACTGTACCTCTATGAAAAGGCAAAGAATTCCTAAGAAACTGCAAAACTTGGTCACAGGTTTTGAAATGACATAACCCCCACCCTGTTATCCATGGTATGTTATTAAATGTGAAAGCACATTGCAGAGAATGGTACAGTGTATAATCCTATTTTTTTCCTAACAAAATGTTCTTAGAGCTATGTTTATAGGTATTGTGATATGTTTGTATAGTTACCGTAGGTAATTGGAAGATGTTAAGAAGAAAAGAAAGGCTGAACAGTAAGAAGGTTACCAGTGTAATATAAAAGAAACATACACAGTAGTAGTTCAATCAAGGGGATCATTGAATGTACTTAGGAATAAGGTCTCTGGGTAAGATTAAGACGACTCTGATTTATTTCGGTGATGAGGCTATGGGTAGTTTGGCACATACCATTGTGTCTTGAAGGGGAAAGGGTCTAGAGCAGTGGTTGTCAACCTGGTCCCTACCGCCCCCTAGTAGCAGTTCCAGCTTTCATGGTGGGCGGTAGAGGGGCAACCAAAGTATAAATAAAAAGATAGACTTAACTATAGTAAGTTGTTTTATAAAGATTTATTCTGACAAACTTAGCGAAAATCCGACATAAAGTACTTGGTAAGTAATTATTATTATATGCTTTAACTTGCTGTAACTCTGCTTTATAAATTTTATAAAGTAAAGTTACTTCCCTACTTTATAAATCACCATTACTGTGGAACCAATGGGCAGTTAGAAAATTTTACTACTAACAGAGATACAAAAGTGGGCGGTAGGTATTAAAAGGTTGACGACCCCTGGTCTAGGGCAATATTTTGACAAGAGCTCAGGAAAGTTTGGGCCTATGGTTTCGGGGAGAACACAACATTGTGTGGGTGAGATGGTAGGCTGAGGTGGTTAGGATAGGAAATTTGAACATAGAGGGAATTACAAAGTCACACATTATGGTACCATGGACATCAGTGATAACTTTTGCTGATTTCCCAGTTTTGCTGAGCGTCAAGCTTCTCCCAGCTATTTATCCTCTCTTAGATCAGTTTTTATAATTGAGCTGTGTAGCTCAAACACTGGTAGGGCCACATCAATAAAGAGTTAAGACATTCTCTCCAACCTTAACCATATACATGTATACATCCCACCCATTTCAAAGCATTTAAAAACATGGAGTGTTGTTTTGCTCTCTTTTTGTTACTTAAGTGTGAGGGATAAGAATAAACTGAAGGAAAATACTGTATTATAGTGCTTCATTGCATGTTCTGAATTCCAGATTAATTCAAACACCTCCCACTAAGACTTGTCATTCTGCCTCCAGGCAGGACCGTTCTTAAAGTGTTCTTGACATATGAGCACCTGCAGTATTCATTAAGCCCTCCTGGGAATAAGATCTCCTTAAAAATACTCAAATACCTCCTTTTAGGGAATAAAGTTCTATATCTTCATCAAAAAGATGAAGGTATAGTGTGCACTTTGCCATTCAGTAAAGGGCAAAGGAAGTAGGTTAGCATGTATTGAATAGAATTAAGTCTGTGTCGGCATTATTCAAGAGGTATGCCTTATATAGCTCATGACTTAATATCAGTGAAACCCTCCTCCCCACACTGCTTCTTGAGAAAAGGGACTCAAGGATTCTGGATGATCATGCTCTATTAATTTTTAAACACCACTAGATATGACTGCTTTTAAACATGGAAATACTAAGAATTGTTCCGTACCCAAAACGGATATTCTTATTTTAGAAAGTGCTTCTTCACCAACTATCACAACATTCTTTTGCAAGGAGCTAACTTAAAGGGAATGAAGTTTTTTTTTTTTTTTTTTTGTATTGCAAGTCTGTCTTCTCTGTTTTGGTTCAAGCCAATAACTCATTTTATGCACCTGCAGACCAAGAATTTTGAAATTTCTGAAGCATTATTGGAATAGCATTTTCTCCATGATCCCAAAGACACATTTCTTGATGACACATTGGTTATTATATTCCTAAATGGATATTTCTGGTACATTGTCTGTCTAGCAGCCATATATTCCCACCTATTTGTCTGGGTAATTTCTGGCTCCAGGAGAACATATGGGCCATATTCACAACTTCTACCATTTTTAGTGTTTATCTTTATTCCGTCAAATGTCTTAAGAGTTCTTTCCATTTCCCTTCTGTCTCGTTATTCTCTTCATTTTTTTCTTGAATGTGCTGATTAGTAATTTGTTTTCATAAAACTCTAATTTTAAAGTTTGTGGGATAGGCAAGGTCAGTGATAAGAAAGTAGTAAATCCACAGGCTAAAGTTTTAGTCCTTGCTTTGTTACTATTTAACATTAACAATTTGGATAATCATTTAACTACCTCATGCCTTAGAGTTCCCCCTTACCAAATTCAGTGAGGGCAGTTTCCTTTTATGGGCTTAGCAGAAATACAAGGGCAATGAATAACATACATGAATTGCTTTGAGAGTCTTAGGAAAAATTTGAGTTCTTGATCTCACTGCCAACAGCTCAGTTTGCAGCCTGTGCAAGTCACTTGAATATTCTTTGCTTTGGTTTCTCCATTTCAATATTATGAGTAATAATTTCTCTCTCTACCTATTTCACAAAGATGCCTGAGTCTTGATAGGCAATTGTGATACTTTGAAAAGTCAGACTACTAAGAACTTAAGGTAGTGTGGCTTAGCTTGTGGAATAGAAACAATGAATGCTATGATAATCAATGCTTTATTAAGTGCAGACTCCTATGCTTTGTGTTAATTGTATAATCTTTTTAATGTAATGCAATGTGGGTATAATTATCTCTATTTTGATAGGTAGATCAGGAAACTAAGACTTGATGTATGAAAAAACAATCTAAGGACACAAAACTAGTAAAAAGCTGAACCAGAATTTGAAACTAGATTTTTAGTTTTTGAGTATTATTTTACCTTAATCAATGATGACTATTCATTTATCCAAATTGATATGTATAGAGTTACCTATCTATATTCATGTTTGCACAGTTAGTTTTTATTATAACAATTTTGGACTATATAACAATTTTATATAACCTTCAGAATGTCACCTGTTCATGCATTAAAGAAGATACTTCAGAAATGCTCTAGGGCCAAAGTAACCAGGTATGATTTCTAACATGGGTTTAAATATAGGAAAGGGAACATGGTCTGTGTCAGTCTATATTGATATAAAGCAGGTCATTTGTTGCCAGTTACAGGAATGATTAGGGGGTTAGTTTGGAAAAGGCACAAGGGAACCCTTTGGTGTGATTACAGTGTTCTAAATCTTTTTTTTTTTTTTTTTCTCAAAGTTGGAAACGGGAGGCAGTCAGACAGACTCCCGCATGCGCCCGACCGGGATCCACCCGGCACGCCCACCAGGGGGCGATGCTCTGCCCATCTGGGGCATCACTCTGCCGCAATCAGAGCCATTCTAGCGCCTGAGGCAGAGGCCACAGAGCCATCCTCAGCGCCTGGGCAAACTTTGCTCCAATGGAGCCTTGGCTGCGGGAGGGGAAGAGAGAGAGAGGAAGGAGAGGGGGAGGGGTGGAGAAGCAGATGGGCGCTTCTCCTGTGTGCCCTGGCCGGGAATCGAACCCGGGACTCCTGCAGGCCAGGCCGACGCTCTACCACTGAGCCAACCGGCCAGGGCCCAGTGTTCTAAATCTTAATTGTGATGGTAGTTACACATAAGTATACATTTATCAAAACTCAATCTCTACGTTTAAAATGAGAATATTTTACTATACATAAATTACATCTCAATAGACTTGAATTTTAAAACCCAGTTACCATCCTCCTCCTTGCTGTTTGATTGGGCAAGATACTTAACCTATCTAAGTCTCATACTCCTTTTGTGAAAATGGAGATACTAATTGTACCACCTTTAAAATATTGAGGAATATAAAGTAAGATAATTCATATAAAGAGCTCACTATCATACTTATCCTACGTTAGCACTCATCACATGCTTATTTAACAAAAATATGTCAGACAGTGTTTGAAGTATGCAAGAATAAGTGGTAAATAAGAGAGGATCTGTTCTCACGGAACTTATATTCTAGACTGGGAGAGGCAGACAAAAAGCAAGTAGACAAAGAAATGACCAATATACTGTCAAATAGCTATGAAGAAAGTAAAACAGTGATTGGATAATGACAGTGAAAATGATGGCTATTTCCATGAGTGGCAAGTGAAGAGTCCTATGAAGAAGTCTCATTTCAAATGAGATCTAGATCAGTGGTCCCCAACCTTTTTTGGGCCATGGACTGGTTTAATGTCAGAAAATATTTTCACGGACTGGCCTTTAGGATAAGTGCACAAAATAAATGCAACCGGCGTAAAAACTGTGGTATTTTTAAATATAATTGTCAAACTTACAAGACAAGCATCAAGAGTGAGTCTTAGACAGATGTAACAGAGAGAATCTGGTCATTTTTTAAAAATAAAACATCGTGCCTGACCTGTGGAGGCGCAGTGGATAAAGTGTCGACCTGGAAATGCTGAGGTCGCCGGTTCGAAACCCTGGGCTTGCCTGGTCAAGGCACATATGGAAGTTGATGCTTCCAGCTCCTCCCCTCTCCTCTCTCTCTCTCTCTCTCTCTCTCTCTCTCTGTTTCTCCTTCTCCTCTCTAAAATGAATAAATAAAAAAAAATTAAAAATAAAACATCGTTCAGACCTAAATATAAATAAAATGGAAATAATGTAAGTTACTTATTCTTTCTCTGCGGACCAGTACCAAATGGCCCATGGACCGGTACCAGTCCATGGCCCGGGGGTTGGGGACCACTGGTCTAGATAATATAACAGAGACAGCCACAGGAAATTTTGGAGACAACTGTGTCAGGCAGAAGGGACAGAATATGCAGAGTACCCAAAGTGGGAGCAAGGTCCTGTTGGAGGAGCCAAAGGCTGGAAGAGACAAGTAAGAAGTAGGCTTGAGATGCTCAGCAGCAGGGTAAAGGTGCCTGTGGGGAGACACTGGAGGAAATTAAGCAGGGGATGGTGTGTTCTGATTTAATTTACAATGATTTCTTTGACTCCAGGGTAAAGTGTAAATTCTAAAGGGTGAGAGAATCACCAAGGAGACCAGTCAAGAAATAGTGGTGCTTTGGCCTGACCTGTGGTGGGGCAGTGGATAAAGTGTCGACCTGGAAATGCTGAGGTCGCCGGTTCGAAACCCTGGGCTTGCCTAGTCAAGGCACATATGGGAGTTGATGCTTCCAGCTCCTTCCCCCCCTCTGTCTCTCCTTTCTCTCTCTCTCTCTCTCTCTCTCTGTCTCTCCCTCTCCTCTCTAAAATGAATAAATTAAAAAAAAAAACTAAGGAAAAAGCTATGGTACATATACACAATGGAATACTATGGGACCATGAAAAAGAAGAAAATATTATTTAAAAAAAAAAAAAAAGAAATAGTGGTGCTTGGACCAAGATGGAAGGAATTAGGGGTGGTGGAACACAGCCAGACTGGGGTTCTGTTTTGTAGAAAAAAACCTGGATTGCCACCAGTTTGGATGTGGCAAGGTATAGAGAAATAATTCCTTTTATTATTATTTTTGGTTTGAATGACTAGGTGTTATTTACTGGATTGATATTTACTGATATGTAGTTATCATTTGGTGAGCTATTAGGTATTACATCATAAGGTATTTCTGACTTAACTACTAATATTAAAGTGTTTGTATGCTGTGCTAGTTTGGGGCCAAACTCTTAGCTTAAAATCTTAAGCCGTCTATTAGGAAATGAAATGATTGTGCTGACAGCATTTCTGAAATCAAAAGGATATTTGTGCTTGTGTGTGCGTCTGTGCAAGTGTGAATGTGTGTGCAATGTTTTCTTGAGGCTACAGAATTCTGCTAACAGGGGTGACATTCACGGGCAGGGCCTAGAATTCCTTATCAATTGTTGTTTGAAGTTGCCCCTTTCTCACCTCACTTGTACTACACTCTGCACAGTCTCCGTGGAACTAACAGTGTCCGGTGGTGGTTCCCTCATTACTGTTTTATGTATCTGAAACACCTAGAATTTCCTAGTATCACTGGAGTGGCAAGCGGGAAAATGTCCAGGAGAATCCTGTTGTTTTCTTTCACAGTTTAGAATTCAAAGGCTGAAGCTTCATTTTATCCCTTTGGTGGAGAGGTTTAGTCAACACGTCGGTTGATTAGCAGGGCTTTCCTTGCCCCGCCCCTTCCTCCCATGCCACTCCAGTCTCCCCGCCTCCTTCTCTTTGGCTTCCTCCTCTATGAATCATTCAGTGTGAAGAAATTAGTAGTATTGTGGGATAAATCAATGAACTACAGTCCCAGGGGTCAAGTGACAACTGATACAACCTTCAATTCAGTAATGCAAAATAAAGTTGTTGCCCTCCATTGGGCTCATACAAGCATATCTTGGAGATATTGCCATTTGGTTCCATACTACCACAATATTTCAAGGTAAAGCGAGTTGTTATATTTTTGTTGGTAGAGGGTCTTGCCTTTAATTTGTAAAAAAAAATGCAACATCTGTAAACACAATGAAGCAAAGCACAATAAAACAAAGTATGCCTGTATTATCTGACAGTGCTTTATAGGAATTCTCTCTTACCCAGTGGTGGGATTCAGCCAGTTTGCACCAGTCGGCAGAACTGAATCCTAATTTTTTGTTGAGTTTGGCGAACAAGTAGTTAAAATGGTACCTATCATCAGGGTTCTATCTAAGGTGGGCGCCTGGGCAACCACCCAATGTGGAAATCACAAATTGACATTCCTTATTCTTTTATAATGTTCATCTGTGTAACAGTGTATTCTAAGTGTCCATAGTGATGTCAACGAAGAAGCAAAATGAAATATTTTAAATAATAGTTTTATTGTCTTTTTTTCAGGTATTATTTCATATTTTCTCATTAATATTTTAAAATTCTTATAACCTAACACAGTTTTTTGTACCTCTTTTGTGGATCTTATTTAAGTATTAAATGCATAAAATAATAAACTACCTTTCAGTATATCGTTTTTTATACTTAAAATGGTCATTAGGGCAGAGAACTGGTGGTTAAATTATTTGAGTCCCCCAACTGCTCTTAATCCTCTCAGCAAATTTGAAAGCTCTCTTGTACAAACTTGTCAAGCTTTCTTATTTTCCACTTCTAATGGTTGAGTACACAGACTCAGAGATTAATATATTTTGTCCAAGGCCACACAGCCAGTAAGTGACAGAATTGGCACTCAGATCTGTCTAGTTACAGATTCCAAATTTCTAACTACTAAGCTGTGGAGCCTCCATCTATCTCAACCTTTGAGTATGAGATGTTACAGCAAGATTTCCCAGAATCTTGGCTGGTTACTAAATCAAATATTATGATGGTGACTATGAAGCTTAGAGAATATTATCACAAACACAGCAGCTACTGTGTTTCTGTGTTTATTAAAGGCCAGTCTCGTGTTACTTATATGGAAGGACTTGGTCTCTTTTTAACCTTTCATCAAGACATGGAGAATACTAGCACCTTCATTTTCAGACCAAAGTTCCCTGGTTTTCTGCAGAGCAGTATTTTTTTTTTAAGTTCACCTTTAAGCCATCAATACTAATTTACTAAAATACTGTTCATACATTATTAAGCCAAATCTTGGTCATATTGAATACTTGTCATACTTCCTGTGCTCATATGAGGGAATTCAGACATGTGATGTTCAGC
Source organism: Saccopteryx leptura (assembly GCF_036850995.1). Taxonomy (NCBI): domain Eukaryota; kingdom Metazoa; phylum Chordata; class Mammalia; order Chiroptera; family Emballonuridae; genus Saccopteryx; species Saccopteryx leptura. Next base: position 62,038,481 of record NC_089511.1, on the reverse strand, counting down.
AAGTTAAGTTCAAATGGAAGCATTGTTGACTGACAAATGTACAAAATATATTTTTTTTAAATTTTTTTTATTTATTTATTATTATTATTATTTTTACAGAGGCAGAGATAGACAGGGACAGACAGACAGGAATGGAGAGAGATGAGAAGCATCAATCATTAGTTTTTTGTTGCGTGTTGCGACTTCTTAGTTGTTCATCGATTGCTTTCTCATATGTGCCTTGACCGCGGGCCTTCAGCAGACCGAGTAACCCCTCGCTGGAGCCAGCAACCTTGGGTCCAAGTTGGTGAGCTTTTTGCTCAAGCCAGATGAGCCCGCGCTCAAGCTGGTGACCTCGGGGTCTTGAACCTGGGACCTTCCGCATCCCAGTCCGACGCTCTATCCACTGCGCCACCACCTGGTCAGGCACAAAATATATTTTTCAGATTAATGTTGCTTTAAGGTTTGGCCAGAATTTGTGAAAGGAAACACAACACGCATACACACTCACAGCATTCATATATTATTTCTCGCCTGTTTGAAAGCAAGAAGTACTAGAAATATTTTTAATGAAATATTTGATTTACATAGATAACAAACATTGGAACTGGCTCTAGAATTAGTACAAGCGCATACTGCAATTTTTCCATTTTTGCTTGCAAACTTAATTGCTGAAATGGGGGGGGGGGGTGTCAAAAAGCACTTGCCCTGCTATGACAACTTGCTATTCATAGACAACATTGGTATGTGAATCAGATGTGCTTCATTCCAATGACAGAGAAATAAAAGTCTGAATCACAGATTGCTAACAAAGTGACGCAGATGAATCTATTAAAGTATATCTACTTACTGCTTTGTGTTTTTAGTTACAATTGACACTTTTTTTTTTTTGCCTCTCAGCTTTGAAAGTTGAGAATAGACAGCCTTTGGAAACAAAGCAAAGTGAGCTGAAGTGTGTGTGTGTGTCACACAGAACACGGCAAGACATCTTTGTGCTGTGCGTGGCTACAGCTGTCACCAGTTTTTCATCTACAGTAAGGTCAGTTAGACACAAAGACCCAAGACAACGCATTCAGTAGCATCTTTGTTCTCATCTCAGTCTAAAAGAGGTAACTTGTAGTGACTTCCAATTATGGCCATAGTGATTTTTCAGCAAACCATTGGTTTTGCTATTAATTGTTGGTCTGATGGGGGAGTTCTTTCAAGCTCATCAAATAAAATAAATGTAGCTTTCATGAAAGGTGTTAACCCCAAAGCTGTAGAGATAAATGACTTAACTCTCCATCCCGGAAATTGATGGTTTACCTCCAGATTGTTTTGTGGGGATAAGGATTAGTTATAAACTCAAAATGATTTTCAATCAGAATGAGCCTACTCTATTATTCAGAGTTTGATCATATAAATTATTATTGTGATCCTTTGCTTTACCTTGCTGACTTTCTTGCAGCTTTCCCCATCCCTTTCCACACCAAGTGGCTAGATTGGATCAATATTTTACTTATTAGGTACTTAAGGAACAGTTAATAGAATGAGATTTATAAATTGCTCAATGATCAATGCTATTCATCTCCTAATTATCTAATGGTTAAAATGGCTATTGGAATGAACAATTTTTGCATATTTTTCTTTTATTGATATTAACAATAACACATGCTAAATAAAATTAGGGAGTTTTAAAGCTTTGTCTTCAAATTTTATGATTTAGAAAGACATAATTTCAAAAGAATCTTCCTCTTTCTTGAAGCATTTTTCATGATAGAAATGTTTATTTTTGGTGACTAAACAAAATGAAAGCCATGGCCAGGTAGATCAGTTGGTTAGAACATTGTCCCAATATTATAAGGTTGTGGGTATGATCCCAAGTCAGGGCACATACAGGAAGCAATCAATCAATGCACAGCTAAGTGGAACAACAAATTGATGTCTCTCTCTCTCTTTTTCTTCTTTTATCTTTAAAATAAATCAATAAACTTTTTATCAATAAAAAATTTAAGTAAACAAAATGGAGAGGGGCAGTGTAGTTTTTTCTAGTAGATGACTTTTTTAAATGTCAACCTTTAGCTTGAATGGAACTCAGAGTCTTCTCCATTTTCTTTCTAAAAGATTGTTTTATGTTCTGTCTACTTCCAGAGTATTCAATTTTATAAAATGTTCTAAGGGAAGAAATTGTACACCATCATAGCAGGACCAATGCAAAACAGTATTTTCCTTGTGCTTTTATTTACCTTTCTCTCTCTATTATTCTGATGGATATGTACAGGATGGAAAGAAGCAATGCAAGCCTTCACAAACCTGTAAATCTATAATTAAGAACTGCATTTGACAAGAGTTCTTTTTCCTCCCAACAAATAAATGTCACGTTTAAAGGGAATATTATAGAAGGAGTGATAAAAAATAGTCAAAAGGGCAAAAATTATTCCTTCTCTTCTTTATGGTAGAATACGGGGGATTTTTTTAAAAAAATAAGTACTTATAATGACTACACTGTTGACTTGGCATGCAGATCAAAAGACTGACAGATTTAATTCATGTTTCTGTGTTCTACAAACAATGACATGTACAAGCCAATCTGTGCTGCTTTCAGCAAGTAATTGACGGTAGTGCAAACACAGACTTTAAAAGATCAGTGGTGCCCAACTGAACTGTTGGACAAAAAGGGATCCAACAGCACATATTTATTTCACCGTTTCATTGGGATTCTGCTTTGCCTGCTCTCTGCACTGCCCTCACTCTCCTGGAATTAATAGTGACCGATAACCTGTGCATTATGTCAATCAAAATAGATACACACACACTGTACATTAACTCACTCTTCTGCTTCTGGGTAAAGAGATAAGCTCCAAGAATTCACTAAAATAATCTGAAGACATTTGGAAGTTAACCACAAGAAATCAATGTTTGCATAAGCTTCCATTACACGGGCAGCTTTTGCTCAATAATGCCAGCCGGTCTGGGTAATGAGGTAATAAATTCATCCACTAATGTATAAAGGATGACCCTGCAGGATTTTGACATGACATTTTCTGTGGATCTAACTTGGTTGGAAACTACAGGCAGCAATTTTTCTCCAGTAATTTGTGTACTTGATGTATTTTTTTTCAAATTGCAGGGTGCCAGCAATTTGGGTTTTAAATACAATAGTCTTTTGAAAAGTACTGAAGAAAATGAATAGAAAATCACCAACATCATAGCAAATTATCCTAGGTCAACACATAATGCCTTCATTTTCCAGATGTCTCAATTCAGGCAGCTACTCTGGGTATTTTTGTCTAAGGATGCTTTTAAGTATTCCAAGTTTAATAATGCATTTTCTGTTGTGTATTACCATAGGCTAACGTCACTGAATATGGGTCTTCCACATTAAGAGTCCAAAAGAAATGTATTTAAGTCATTGTACCCAGAGGCAGTACTTTTACTTGAATGTTGCCAGTGAATTCTTTGTTCAAAAATCTTTGCATTTATTTAAGGGTCATGGATAACTTTTTTATATTTCTGCCTCAATTATAAAACTATAATTGTTTTATGCTAAAATGTCTTAAAAGATAACTTCCAAGTTTATTAATGTACAGAGTTTAAATTCTTTGGAGTTGTCTATGTATAATTGATACATTGTTTTAAGAATACTGGGTCTTTATTATGTTTGTCTTAGAAGAGTTACATAAATAATGCTGGCTTATTGTTGAAAAATTAAAAGCAAAGGACACAAAAAAGTATAATACTTTCACCTCAGAGTAATTATTATAATTTAGATTCTATTCTTTCAAATTTTAAAAAACAATATTATTCTCATTTTTTTAGAAAGTAAATAGGAACCTTAATCCATGAATAATTGTGGAATACAAATTTTCTATTATATACAGAATATATATAATTAATTTTTTCTCCTCCAATGGAGCTGTGCAGATTGCTCTGTTTGCTGAGTGTTTTTTGAATTGAGATTCTTCTGCATTTTTTTTTAGAATATAGAGATTTTGAGTACAAAGGTATAATAACCTATGCACGTTTGTTATAATGTAAGTTAGAAAATGGGTAAGTAATATTACCAGGATCACATGAGCTAGTTAGTGGCAGGGAATGAAACTGACAATGATAAATGATTGCTAAAATCTTGAACAGAAGGGTGAAATATTTAAAAAGTATGATTGTGAAGGATAGCAAAAGAGATTGGGCATGTTTAGTTGGAGAAAGAGCTTAAGAGAAATGTGATCACTGTCTTTTTACTCGAATGGTTACCATGTGAAATTCTTCATGAGTATTATCTTAGTGCAGGCTGCTATAACAAAAATACTATACAGGCCTGACCTGTGGTGGCGCAGTGGATAAAGCATCAACCTGGAAATGCTGAGGTCGCCAGTTCGAAACCCTGGGCTTGCCTGGTCAAGGCACATATGGGAGTTGATGCTTCCAGCTCCTCCCCCCCTTCTCTCTCTCTGTCTCTCCTCTCTTTCTATCTCTTTGTCTCTCCCTCTCCTCTCTAAAATGAATAAATAAAAAATTAAAAAAACAAAAAACCCCACAAAAATACTATACATTATGTGGCTTAAACAACAATAATTAATGTATTAATTTTTGGAAGCTGGAATTCATAGGCAAGAGTGCTGCATGGTGGGGTTCTTGGTCACAAACCTCATCTGGGTTTACAAAAGACTATCTCTTGCATCCTAATTTGGTAGAGAGAGAAAAGAAACTAGCGCTCTTCTGTCTTTTCTCAAAAAGGCGCTAATCCCAAGGGTCAATGTTAATGCCCTATTTACCTTCCACGGTCCCATATCCAAATACCACCACATTGGGCATTAGAGTTCTCAACATAAGAAACTTGGAGAAACAAACATCCAGTAGATAGAAAGTGCTCTAGAAAAATGAAAAATAAAAGTAGGATACAGGGGAGAGATTACCACATAGGAAGCTTGGGATCCTATCAAAAAGGAAGAAGGAATCAGCAACAAGAAATATTCGACAGTGGTGTCAGTTGTGTTTCAAGTACTGAACCCCTTATTATTGAAGGGATGCTGAATGGCTTTTGGTCAGGGATATTGAGTAAGGATTACCTGCAAGAGAAGAAATGTTAGAGTGTGTGAGAATCCCCTTTCTTCTCGAGGACCTTATTTCTTTCACACCAAGCAATTCAATGGGCTCAACTCACAAAGAATAAGGTTGCATGTATACATCATGTTGAAACTTAAATGACATCTCAATAAAAACTAAGAGGAAAACCAAAAGGAATTCTGGTGTGGACGGTTGTTTGGATAAAACTTCCAATTATCAAAATATCAGCAGCGTTTTTGTTGTACCAGATATAAGGGATAATTTTTAATTTTAGAAACATAAAATTTGTAAGCTTCAAAGTCATCAATAGAAATCATTGGGGTTTTAACATGGGTGCTATGGACTCATATCCCCCCTTAGAAAAGGAAACCATGAGAGACTCTAAGGAAACAAGAAATTGTGAGTAACACACTTGATTAAGTGAAGTATATTCCTTTGTTTCTACGCAGAGTCTAATCAATTAGTCTGCATAGGAAAGCATTGCAATAATATAGTCTAGAAGCAAGCAAACATAAATCACGACTTTGGCAACAAACCAAACCGATAGGGAACAAAGGATAGAGATAATTCTTAGGTGGTAGAATAATAGCATAATCCAAGATGACTTTATGTTATCCAGGGACAGAATGGGGTTGAGCATTATTCCTAAATACTGCAATATCTGCAAAGGTGAGATGATCATTATAAATCAGACTGTTTCAAAAAGAAGAAAAAAGCTGTAGCTAGAGACAGATGCTCCAATTAGCAAGATATCCATTTCTAAATTATTATGTTTTCAAATAAATTCTGACATGCAATTTTGGAACATTGGAAAATAACACTAAACCAGTCCAAGTAGAAACAGGAAGTCAATCTTGGCGGAGCTGAACACTCAGCATATTACTAACAATCCGTTCCATTGCTGCGAAGGAGTGGGGAATCGGTGGCGAATAGAATGATTTTAAAACTAGCTTTCAACTTGAGATGGTTTTCCCAAACTTGGAGTTAAAAATTGCAGCTGCATTTTTAAAATGCAGTTTAAAAACCAGTAAAGCATCTTGTAATTACTAAAGCATATAGTTCAACCAGATAGTTTAAATTGATCTGTGAGGACCCTCATGTTCCAAAGTATCAAATACAGCCGAATAGTATTTCACCCTCTGGTATATGGCATGCATCATTACGCATCTTAGAAAATCTATACTCTTCCTACACACAGACATAAAACTCTGTTTTCTTTTCTGTAAGTCTATTTATGCTATCCATTTGGGACCAGTGTAGACCCATAAAAATATTAATCCCACTCCCAACCTTCCCAGCCCCCGATATATACACGGCATTTTTTTCAGAGAGAAAGAGTACATGGTGATGCATGTATTGATTTGAAAAGCTGTTCTCTTGACAAAGTAGGGGAAAGAGGAGGAGTAGGGAACTGTTTTTCAAAGTATAAGCCTATGTAAAAATCAGCTGTATTGCTTCCTACTAAAGCAGATTTCTAGAAACATCTCAGCCCCATTGTAATGACAGTGCCTAAGATCAGGCAGGTCCACATTGAATCTGGGCAGACAGTAGAGACGCTGGGGAGCCAGAAAGCATTGGGCCATTTCCATTTAATAGATTCTTGCAAAGGAAAAAAGCAAACAGGAAGGGGAAAACCACTTCTGACAGCAGCAAGCAAACAAACAGCAAAACGGCCCCTCACAGTGGCAGGCAGGCAATCTGCAATCCCCCATCCTCCCTGAGGGCAAGCACCCATAACCTTACATAGGGTATACATACGTGGCGCTGCCACATGCTCACACACTAATCAGGCAACATACAAGCGAGCAGGCCTAACACAGCTATTTTCACGCCTCCCCCAACCCCCCGTTACACCCCTTTATGGTTACTTGACTCACAATCAATATGACAGTTATCTTCTGTGATGATTCCTGATTGAAGACTGAAGTACATTACATAAACAGATTACAGCAACAGCACAAGTTATACAATAATTACAAAAATGCCCTTCACAGTGTCTCCCTAAGCACACTTCACAAAGAGTTAACTGGAGGACCACCTCTAGCCCTCTACCCCATGGTAGGTGGGCGAGTGATAGAGTTCAGGGCTCTGTCCATTGAAGAAAGTGTCCTTGATATGTCTCTGCAACTGAATGGGAGCAACAGCACTGTGCAGAAAAGCCTCCACAGGTGCTGGGTGCTCATGTCAGGGTCTCTCCTTACTGCCCACTAGAGGTGTTTCCATCCAGCAAGGAAGCTGGTGTTGCCCTCTTGTCACAGTCTCTGCTTCATAAGTCCATTAAACTGCTCAGTGATCAGTCTGTGATAGACACCCCAGCTGTCTGTGTAAATCACCCAAAGTAAAGGTCCATTACAGGCAACTGGCCATACAGCTCTTTATTAACAAGTCTCAGCACCTTTCCATAAGTGCTCTGTCCATTGCCACAAGCCCCATCCAAGCCCCTCAGATGTCCAAGCTCACAGAACCTGCAGGGTCAAACACACTCAAGACCTGTACCACCATGACAGTTCTCTTTGCTACTGTTGCTGCTGCTGCAGAAAAGTACCTGTTATCTTTAAGGCCAACACCTGCTGCATATTAGAAGGTGATCAGTAGATTGTCAATTTCATATGGAGCCTCTGGTCCCCTGCCCATCCCCCTTGGTCAGGTCCTTCAGAATCTCCCCTATTCTAACTGGGATAACAGATCTTGAGGATCCTCCTCTTCCACACTGTCTTCAACAAGTCATCTTGCAACCATGCGACCAGTTATCTATATCTGTGTTTGGGTAACCTTTACAGGCTCATTTCTCTTATTAGTTGGTGGGGAGGCAACACAGGCAACAGCCCTCACAGCTTTATGATTCCATACTGCCACCAGATCACTTGAATCTGCTACTGTCTGTGTAACTGCATTAATGAGCTTCCCCACAGGGGCTCAAGATAGCCCTAGTAACCCAAGGGCTGATGGGACACTATGGAGAATAAACACTTCCTCATCTGGCCCACAGGACCTCAGGTTGAAAACAGAATTCTTCATACCTAGTTCCTGAAGGACCTTTACTAGCTCACTATAGCACTGCCACCAACTCACTGCCCCTGCAAGTCTCCAGCATTCTGCCAGACCATATGAATGGCAGCCATCACCCATTCTAATAGGGTATGGTTTCCTGGGTATGGTTGTCATGGCAGTTCTGAAGACACTGCCTCAAGGAGGAGTGCATGGTATTGGTGGCCAATTTCTTCATCTCTGTTCCAGAAAGCATGATGCCATCCACTCCCTATACCCCACTACTGTAGCAACCAAGATGCCAGGGTCTTGGTGGGTTTCTGCCTGAATCATGCCCCCAACTCCATCAGCTCTACCTGGGTCTATGGCCAGACCACAGAGGGCTCCACTACCTGTGGTGGGGGCTGTGCCTTCCCCTGAGGGACTCTTGGCTGCTGGGTTTTTACCTTCTGGGCAACCACCCGCCAGGCTCTGAGTCTATGGATGGCAGTTACAGCCCAAACCTTCTCTTCCTCAGAAGAGTTGGAAATGACTACAATCGTTGACACAGAGTCACTCTGCCAGCACAGATGCAGCTCAGTCTTCACTTCCCACTTCAGCTCTTCCAGCTGCTGGCTCTTGGCCTGAAGCTGGAACTTGAGCTCTTGAACCTGCAGTTGTTTCTCCAATAATAGTTGCTGCCAATGTTCAGCTTCTAGGGTAAAATGCAGCTCAGAAAACTGCAATTCCTTCTCAAGTGATTGTTTCAGTTCCAAGTGTCATTGGTGCTCAGCCTGCATTTCACAATACAGCTCTTGAAAGCAGTCAGCCTCCTTTTCCAGCAACTGTTGCAGTTCCTGCTACTGTCTGCTCTTAGTCTCTGGCTCATCCTGGAGGTCTCAAACTTGGGCATCCTCATGCACAGAGCTTTCAGTTTCTGTACACAGAAACTGTAAAAAACACCCAGCCCATGGCCCCCAACAGGAGAACCACCAGAAACAGCCACTCCTCTATCCCATTCTTCAAATGTGTCTGTGGCTCCACATGGATGTGATTTGAATTCTGCCCATTATGCCAGATGTAATGCTGGTGGCTGAGGCCAGGCAGGTCCAGATTGGATTCAGGCAGATAATAGAGAAACTGCAGAGCCAGAAAGCATTGGGGCATTTTTGTTTAATAGATTCTCGCAACAGATAAGCAAACAGGCAGGGGAAAACAGCTTCTCATGGCAGCAAGCAAACAAACAGCAAAATGGCCTCTCACAGTGGTGTGCAGGCAATCTACAATCCCCCATCCGCCTTGAGGGAAAACACCCATAGTCTCACATAGACTATACACATGCGGTGCTGCCACGTGCTCATACACTAATTAAAAAAAGTTCTTGCACCAGTAAACTGGTGAGCAGGCTGAACACAGCTGTTTTCCCTGTACCCATGTAATATATTCTGGGGGGTTGGATCTACATTTTAAATATATGGAAATAAAAGATAGTACATTATCCTTTGAGTATCACTGGCTTAAGTGACTGTGTGAAGGTTTCTTCTCTCTAGCATCCTCCATAACTTCTAGAATGTGTGAACATTGCAAACTCAGTATTAAGGAATGAGTGCTGAGAGTGGAAAAAAAAACCAAGGGAGATCAGATTAGAAAGAAAAATGTGAAAAATGACAAGTTTGAAGATCAAATGGTTTGAAGTCTGGATGTCTAAGTATGACATATGTAGACATGAGATTTTGAAATCAAAAGCAATGGTTTGGGGATAGAGTGAGGGAAGGATAGAAAAATCACTGTGTTCTTAAGCTGTCATTTATGTCAGCCTTTTGCTCATCACTGGAAATAAGCTAAGAATCCCCTTTGTATAACACAACAAATCTTGGAAATTCTTCCAAGCATGTTTAAGCACCATTTGAAACTCAGCTGAAGCTTTTCTGTTGGGGTTCAGTTTATACAGCTGTTGCCAATGTGATACTCATGATAATATTTCATGCCAAGCACTATTCAAAATCCTTTAAATGCATTATCTCAATTAATCTTTTCCACACTTCTCTGAGGTAGGTGCTATTGGTCTTCCTGACTTACAAATAAGGACACTGAGGCTCAGAGAAATTGTGTTCTTTGTACAAGGTGCCAGTTACCCAGTAGCAGAACCAGACTATAAAAAGAGTACTGACTTCAAAACCTGTGTTTTAAAGTAATATATTATTCTGCCTCAAACTTTGGGACCACATGATGTAGTAAGGGTCAGCAAATTTTTCCTTACAAGGCACATAGTAAATATTTTAAACTTTGTAGTCCATACAGTCTCTGCCATTATAGCATGAAGGTCCTAAACAAACTGTAAATCAATGGGCGTGGCTATGTTCCAAGGAAAGTTTATTTGCAAAAACAGATGGCAGGTGGAAGTTAGCTACTCTACAGTATTTTTAAATGTTCCCCCTTATGGTGATGTGAAAGAACTACAAGTTTTATTTTTTGTGAACAAAGATTTTACATCCTCTTCTGGTGTAAATTTTTGCCCCTTCTAACAGCCAAGAAAAAAAGGGCATAAGCTTAGAGGAGATTTCCAGAAGTGAAGAGTTTGCTTTGAAGTGTTCACACTGTCTCACCTAGTCAGTCCTGAAAACATGGGTTTATGAAACAGCCGTCTAGGTTCAAATGGGAGGGAGGGGGACTTTCTCAAAGGGAAACAGATTTTGCACTTGAAGAATGTATCTCACCTGGGAGAGTATCACACCTGTGATCTAGCTAGCTTGTTCTTCATACTTTAATTCAGACGGTGTCACCAGACAAAATCAATGATTCTAAGAACAAAATCAGTATGTGTGCTGTAACTTTTTTTTTGTTTCTCAAGTCCATATCCCAACTGAATATTTGAAAACATTTGCTTCCTATTTCATCAAAATGCGGAGATCATTTCACTCTAAACTCTTTCAGATGGCCTGTTAATGAGCAACTTGAAAATAGCAAATATTATTGATAGTGGCTTTCAGAAATTCTTAAAGTCTCTAGAATGTGGTTTCTTTCCATCTGTGAATTGGGACTGACAGCTGCCATAGAACTGGAACGATTGAATAAAGAAATAGACACCTAAAAGACCTTGATAAGTTCAGAGAACTAAATAATTCTTGTTGGTAAGAGTATTGTTTAAGTTGTTTGGGATTGAGTAAATTAGACCCACTCCCTATGTGTGGGCTTTGGTAAATGGATCATAGCAGAGTAGGATTCTCATTACATGTAAAATAGCACTAGACAATATTTTTAAAACTTCTTATAAAAGTTCATTTGTTATAGTCATTGTAGAAAATTATAGAACCATTTGAAGGTGAATCTGTATGCACTGTGATGGGGGAATGCAGGCTTTAGGGCACGCTGTGATGAAATATGGCAAGAGTGGATGTTGGTTTAGAATCCAAATCTTTCATGGTAATTGCCACTTTTTTTAAATGTAAATGATTAGTCACAATTTTTAAGAAAAAAAATGTAAAAGAAGGAGTTAGTAGCCATTGTAACAAATGTGAAAGAAACTAAGCAGCCCTTTCATGAAAAGGACTGGCAGAGAGGATGATTCCTTTCCCTTACTTGTTACGGGCTTTGCTCAGGGAAACGTCAGCTTTTTTTTTTTTTTTTTTTTTTTACAGAGACAGATAAATAGGGACAGACACAGACAGGAACCGAGAGAGATGAGAAGCATCAATCATTAGTCTTTTTTTTTAAAGATTTTATTTATTCATTATAGAGAGGAGAGAGAGAGAGAGAGAGAGAGAGAGAGAGAGAGAGAGAGAAGGGGGAGGAGCAGGAAGCATCAACTCCCATATGTGCCTTGACTAGGCAAGCCCCGGGTTTTGAACCGGCAATCTCAGTGTTTCCAGGTTGACGCTTTATCCACTGCGCCACCACAGGTCAGGCGAAACGTCAGCTTTTATGTAGACACCAGCATGAACTGTTCTAGCGACCAGCAACTACTGGGTGATACGGGGGAGACTGACACCCACATGCAGGAAAAAATCAGATGAGATGGCCATTGCTTTTTGAGGTGTCCACAAATTAAGTTTATAGCTAAGCAACTTGAGGACTATTTGCTCACATGAGTTTTGGGCATTTTTCCTTTTCTGAGGGTGGGGGACTTGGATTAATAAAGATGAAATAAGTGTTATCAGAAATAATGCAATGGGTGATATTACCCCAGTTCTTCACTAATAAACCCACTAAAATGTTCTGAATAACCTGAAATGTCTAATTTTTATTATAGACACTCTATTTATTGAGCACTTACTGCATCAGTAACTGTGATAAGGGCATTATATAAATTATTTCATTTATTTCATTCTATGTCCATGAAGCAGGGAGCATTTTATTTTTCCACATTTTTACAGGTGAAGAAAATGGCCAGGGGCACACAGTTTCTAAGTGGGATTTTAACCCGATTTGTCTGATGCCGAAAACCATAGCACTTAATCACTAGTTAGACAAAAATGCAGGGATAACAGAACTGAGTGTGGTTTCTATAGACTTGTAACTAAGGGAATAGAGCTCATGAGTGATACAATTAAACGAGAGAGAAAGACAACACTTTTTTTTTCCTACGGAGAAGGAACACGAGAGGGCACGGCAGACCATACCTTCCAGCTGAGTTTCCCCACAGCAGTGTAATGGCCTGTCCGCAGCCCTTCTATGGCCACTCTCTTGGAAGGGGAGTCTTCACGTTATTTTTTCTGTTTGTTTCTACCATATGACTGCGTGTGGGTGTCAGTCTCCCCCATATTGCCCAGTAGTTGCCAGTCACTAGAACAGTTCATGCTGTTGTCTACATAAATGCCAAAGTTTCCAAGACAGCATTTGAAAATTTTCATATACATATATGTTTGTTTCATATTTATTTTGCTCATTATACTGTGAAGACCCATTTGTTCCCCTTGTTTCCCCAGCACTTCATCGACCTGGCCACACAGTAAGCACATAATAGCCAGTATTGAGAATTACCTTTACTGAGCACTTATTAGGAGCTGGGCACTCTCCCAAACAATTCATCTCAGCACACCCTCACCATGTATCCCTGCTCACAGAGACTGTCCTCTCTGTGGACTCAGCTGCTCATCACTTGTCCTTCCATTCCCTGTTCCACAGCTGCACTGCCTGTCACTGAAATGTGTTTTCTTCACTAAATCTACCACAAAACTGTTTTTTATTAATTTTTTATTGATTTTTTGTTTATTGTATGTGCACATTTTATAGACTATAATATGTATTGTAAATAATACAAGCATACATACACAGAGAAATTTATCTTCTTTCTTGTGAAACGGCTAATTTTTTTTGACAAATGTCAACTAATACCACCCATGAAGTGAAATTAAAACTATTTTATGTACCAGCTAAAAAAGGGAGACTATGAACTCAGCTTTGCAGAAAAAATAACATCTAGACGAGGAATGAATAAAGTCCATTTAACACATAAGATTCTAGGTTGGAAGATCCAGGAAGGATGAGAGGAAAGATAAAATGTTACTTTAACATTAGATAAAGCAGAAATAGTTCAAATGTAAAAGGTAAAATTATTGAGTCTTGTACATAGTAAACATTCAATAAACATTTGTTTTGACTGCTTTGATTTCAAGAGTGCTTATAGGAAGAAATGATCTCCCTGTCTACCCACATGTCAGTACAAGTCTTTCACTCAAGCAGTGGGAAAGATTAGCTGTTTGTTTTTAATCATCTTTAGAACAAGGCTCATGCAAGAGATTGCTTTATTCTCTTATCTTCCTGGTCCATCCCACACTTTGACCATCATAAATCATTCTCTCTCCCTTCCTCTGTTCTCTGCCCATGGGACCTGTGACTTCCATTCTTAGACACATCTAAGCCATATGGGTAAAAGAACAAAGTGAGAAGTCATTTCCTTTATCTGTTTTTATAAACAGCCCAGGAACATGAGACAGGATCTAGGGAAGTTTATACAGGAAAATGAATGACGTATTTAAGGGGGGGCTAAAATAAGGGGGCGTGATTGAAGGAGATTAAAGGTATGACCTTAGAGAGAGCTTAAAGGGAGAGTCTTGTTATTGAGGAATAATAATTAGAATTTGTTTAAGATTTAAATTAATCTGCCTTGCTTTTCACTTATTTACAACGAACCAAATAAAGACATGACTAGGAGCCTGTAAAAGACATGGATTTAAAAGTCAGAATCCCCCCAGTGAAAATATTTAGTGCTCATTGGTAGATGCTCTGCCAAAATAATATTCCACAGCATGTGTCTGTAATGCTAAGAATGGGGGAACCCCTCTCAGGGGCTTGCCACACAAGAGCAGATCTCTCTGTCTTCCCATGAAGGAAGTCTGGAATGGCAGCTTTTGGGTAAGTTTTATTTTCTAAACTGTGCATTGGACAAGAGGCAATATCATTAATCACTGGTCTACAAATTATCTAAGCAGGGATATAGAGATATAATTACTCAAAAATAGCTGTAGAACAGATAGAAAAGTTGGCAGATGGTCACAGTCTTCATAGGACCACAAACCTAAATATTTGTCCCAAGGTATGTATCACCACTCTACTGTAGGATGGGTAGGATGGAAAGAGTAAAGGCAGCATAATAATTCCAAAGACAAGGGCTTTCAGCGAGAATCATTTACCTGCATTACTTCCGTGATAGCTGTGATCTCATCCTATTCTAAGTTATTTAGTATAATGTGTTCTCTCTGCCTCTTCTTCTCCTTCTTTCTGTCATTTCACCCCTACCCATTCTGGAGGAGTTACGCAGGCTCCAGAACTTTACCATATATGTGTGTGTGTGTGTGTGTGTGTGTGTGTGTGTGTGTGTGTGTGTATGGTAAAATTATATATTCCCTCCATCCTCCCCATTGCCTCCTTCTACCTCTTTTTGAGTTAGCAATTGATAAAATTTGTGTATTTTGGCATATTTATACTTTAATGGAACGGGGCCTAAAAGATATATAGATATATATAACAAATACCTTGGAAAGGGTTAGAAAAATATGACACTAAGCAGACTTATAAATTAGGCATCGGTCAATATTACAATATTGTTTTAGTTGACAACCATTGAAACAAGAGTATTTTCTTGTCTAGCTGGGTTCTTTAGTAGCCTGGAAAGGGAAATAGTATTTTTTGGGTGGGGACAGTATTTTGCAATTATTTTAGAATCACTCTGTTCCTAATCAGAGAGAAATAGATTAACTTTACTAACAAACAAACAAACAAAAACCCAAACATCTCAAAAGACAAAAATCCACACACACATTAAAATATAATTATACCTATAGAAACTCAAGTTCTTGCCTTCCCTGCTGGAGAGCTGGAAGGCTTATGAAGATCTTTCTTTGATTCTCTAGAGCATATAGCAGGGGACTTAGGAATTTCAGAATATTATAACAAAAGGGAACTTGAGAGACCAAGTTTAAGGGAGAGAGCAGAGGCTCTGAGGCCAGAGTGCTTTGCCTGGTGTTACACCATCAGAGATGTCATGCTCAGAACGGAAGAGGACTAGACGTGTGGACTGGGAGAGAGTCCGGCCTCCATCAGTGCTGAGCTCTTACGTGAAATAATTACTCTCTCTGAGTTTCTGTTTTCTCTTCTGCAAATCAGACTTAAGAGAGGATGAGAAAAGAGCCCTATAAAAATTAAAGTATTATGCACATATAAAATGTGCAGATGGAATCATATACAAAGTAATTGGATAGGAACTTCTAGTTCTCTTTTTCCATAGTGAAATACTCAACCAGGATCTGCCGATTTACTGCTAGAGTTATTAATCCTTTTGGGCTCATGTACTTCTGCAAGCTGATCCAATAAATGGACTCTCACGATGGAGAAATGGGCCTGTGTTTATGCATGCATGTGCATGCACACACACACACACATTTTGCATGCACAGATGACTTCATGTCTGTGTGCCACTGTCAATTACAGCATGGCATGTGGAGTGAGCATGGACTCTAGAAATTGGTAAACCTGGGTTCAAATTCTAGCCCTGCTACTTGCCAGGTCCATGACTTTACGTAAGTTACTTAACATTTTTGAGCTTCAATTTAGTTTCTTCCACTGTAGAGTTAACACCTACCTAATACATCTTAGTACCTGGTTGGCTTATATTTGGGGTTCTCAGTAAATGTGGGAATGGTAATTATTATCACTATTTCTATTATTACTACGATTTCACGTAGTCCTGAGCTTTTAACTTAGTGTATGTCTCACAAATTTCTGCTGTTGTGAAATTTCGAGTGATGTATGAATAAAAATGACCCAAGGGAGATTTTCAATATTGTCAAATTAGAGCATAGAAATTTTAACAAGTATTTAAACTCACCAGTGAAAATGTTTCCATTTAATTTGGGCACATTTAGTAGCCATAACCACTAAAAATGTTTTTACTGGAAAGAGTAGATAAAAATGTTTAACAGACTGACAAATGCAGCTATAAATCTAATTTAACATTTTTAAGACAAAACACTTGTCAGGGTACTGCCTATCATGTACACTTTCATGGAGATATAAATTTGCATTATACAGTGTTTCCGTAAAGTCATGGTGCACTTTTGACCAGTCACAGGAAAGCAACAAAAGACTATAGAAATGTAAAATCTGCACCAAATAAAAGGAAAACCCTCCCAGTTTCTGTAGGATGATGTGGCAGCATGCGCGCATGCGCAGATGATGACATAACACCTTGTATACGCGGAGCAGCTCATGGCCATGCCAGTAGAGATGTGGACAGTACAGAGGAAAGTTCAGTGTGTTCTGTGGCTTGCTAAATTCAAATCCGTGACCAAAGTGCAACGTGAATATCGGCGCGTTTATAATGAAGCGCCACCACATAGGAATAACATTACTCGGTGGGATAAGCAGTTGAAGGAAACCTGCAGTTTGGTGGAGAAACCCCGTTCTGGTAGGCCATCAGTCAGTGACGAGTCTGTAGAGGCTATACGGGATAGCTACCTAAGGAGCCCTAAAAATCTGTGCGTGAGCCCGCATCGAACTGCACTGAATAGGTATGAAACTGGGAGAGTTTTCCTTTTATTTGGTGCAGATTTCACACTACTATAGTCTTTTGTTGCTTTCCTGTGACCGGTCAAAAGTGCACCATGACTTTACGGACACACTGTATTTAGACTAAAATACTATAAAGTCAATCAGGCTAACATAAAAGTTTATATTGATGGAATATTTTACCTTCCCAGTTGTGTCAGTTTCCCTGACTTCAATATATTTTAATTTCTCCTATTTTAAACATTCCCTAGTTTATAGTAACCATTCTTTCCTTGTGGACCATTCTTGTCTTGTTTTTTTTCTTTTAACTTGTTTTTTTCCCCCCAAGGTTCTGCTGTTAGTCAGTGTAAAATCTAATGAAATTGGGATTCCCCTTTTGCATTTGATTTTGAACAATCACATCCAGATGTTGTTTGCATTATAGCCTGATTCCCATTCAATAAGGTTTGGGTGTTTCAGAGTATTTTACTATCAAAGCTTCCTTCACATTCTTTTCAATTCACAGTGATTTAGATTTTCCTGTACTCTATTTGGTTCCAATATAGTGTCATAGCACTGAAGGGGACTTTAGAGATCATTTAGTCCAATCCCCTGTATTAGTAGAGCTGAGGACACTAAACCTTTGAGAGACTTTGTGACCAGTACTAGTATTTTAATCAATATTTGGTAAACCTGGGAAGAAAACATGGGTCTCAGCTCCCCCAGGCCACTTCAAGCTTGACTAGTACATGGTTGACCACTAAAATATTTTTGAACTTCTTAAAAAACCATTTCTCTCATTGATCTATTATATTCTAAATTCAACCCAGAAAGATGTTTAGAAATCCCTAAAATGACTGCAAATTAAAGATGTGATATTGACTTTTCTTGCAATGTGTAACTTTTAAAGCAAATCATTGTACTTGTACCTCTGAATTTGGAACAAACTGTATGTCTTCAATTTCTGTATTCTTTTTAAACAAGGAGGTCAGTTTTTAAGCAATAAGTCTTCTTCATTTAAGTAGTTTCTAAATGTAATGTCTGAAAATGAAGCAAAGTGAAGTCATCAGTGGACTATATGTCATTTCTGGGTGTAGATAGAGCTTTAATACCTTTCTCACTAGAAAAAGAAAGGTTTACTGTTTAATTCATATGGAAAGGAAAATCCAAGAACTAAACCTTTTGTTATACAAGACTAAAAATATATATATATATAATTTAGAAATGTATACTGCAAAGGCTGTGCCTGAAAATACCTCCATTTAAATCACAATTCACTTTTAAGGTAATTGCTATTGAAATGAGAAATGCAAAAGCAAGTTTAAAGTTTTCTCTTTTTTATTGGTATATGTGCCAACTGCTAGCAATTGAGTCATTATTTTCCCCACAGAACACTGGGCTCATTGGAATGTGGCTTAAGATAATAACCAGCCTGATTAGGTGGTGGCACAGTGAATAGAGCGGCAGACTGGAATGCAGAGGACACAGGTTCAAAACCCTGAGCTCGGCCCTGGCCGGTTGGTTCAGTGGTAGAGCGTTGGCCTGGCGTGCAGGAGTCCCGGGTTCAATTCCCGGCCAGGGCACACAGGAGAAGCGCCCATCTGCTTCTTCACCCCTCCCCCTCTCCTTCCTCTCTGTCTCTCTCTTCCCCTCCCACAGCCAAGGCTCCATTGGAGCAAAGTTTTCCTGGGCGCTGAGGATGGCTCTGTGGCCTCTGCCTCCCACGCTAGAGTGGCTCTGGTCACAACAGAGCGACACCCTGGATGGGCAGAGCATCACCCCCTGGTGGCGTGCCGGGTGGATCCTGGTCGGGCGCATGCAGGAGTCTGTCTGACTGCCTCCCTGTTTCTGGCTTTGAAAAAAATACAACCCCCCCCAAAAAAAAAACAACAACAAAAAAAACCCTGAGTTCGCCAGCTTGAGCATGGGCTCATCTGGCTTGACTGTGGGCTCACCAGCCTGCATGTGGGTTTGCTGGCTTCAGCGTGGGATCATAGACATGACCCCATGGTCATTGGTTTGAGCCCAAAGGTCACTGGGTTGGAGCCCAAGGTTGCTAGCTTGAGCCCAAGGTCACTGGCTTGAGCAAGGGGTCACTCACTCTGTTGTAGTCTCCCACTCCCTGGTCAAAGCACATATGAGAAAGCAATCGATGAATAATTTAGGTGCCTCAATGAAGAACTGATGCTTCTCATTTCTCTTCTTCCTATCTGTCCCTCTCTCTCTCTCTCTTTGTCAAAAAAAAAAAAAAGATAGTAATCAAATTCAAAGAATTCTGATGCCAACATAACATCTAATTTGGTCAAGATGCTCTTTTCAGTAACATATTGAGCTTTATTTAGGGAAGAGTGTTTTAATTCTGTCTAGCCAAATGCATTATAGATACACAGTGAGATGAGGTCAGGCTTCCTTGTCTCTTACCAGCTCAAAAACTCCTATAAGACTTTTATCGATAGGCTTAGAAGACTCTGATTTAATGATTCATCATCATCTTCAGTAATTAACTTCTGGGTATCTACCATATGAGGCATACTGTGCTCAACATTGAGGACAGTAGTTCATTCTGTTTATATCATTTATTCCCAAATATGTTAAGTGGAATATTTTTTTTTCTGGGAGAAAAATAAAACAAATGTAGAAATTTATAGGAAAACCAAAAACCACTAATGACAGCTAATATTTAGACATACCATGTGCAAACACTGTTACATATTATCTTTTCCACATCATTTTGTTTAGTTCTCATGAAAACCCTAAAAATAGGTAATATTATATTTCCTGCAAAGATGGTGGAGGATTAGAAAGGTTAACTAAGGTATTCTAGGTTCTGTAGCTACTATAAAGTGAATATAAACTTCAAACACAGTCTGATTTTAGAGCTGATGGTTCCAACGCTGTTACACACAGTCTGTTTGGAGGACCTCAACAATTATTTCTCATAATGGGCCAGTTTTGTTGATGCTAAGTCTTTGTGTAAAAGTTGAATTATTTATACCCATTCTTGAAATCACTCTCAAGCGAATTTTACTATACCAAAGATTTAGGGTCTTTTAGGTTTATTTTATTATACCTGAGTTCACTGAAGCAGCCAGAAGTGTGATAACTAATCTGCAATTTAAGCTCTGAGATTCTTCTTCAAAAAGGTTTGAAGTCTAAGGGAGTCACCAAAAGACCTAGAAGGCTGAAGGCAAAAGTGTGGTTCATAGAATAACACTTCAATCTCCTCATCCCATGACTGGCAAGATGATTTATAGTATAAGGTAATGATGAAATTTCTAAAGAGTTATGCACATTGAACTGTGCCATGGATATGCACTATACTCTCCAAAGTACAGGAATGACTTAGAGCATTGGAGTTGTGAAGCATAAATCTATGGTTTGGTCAACCAAAACCATGTACTCCTCCAACATCACAGAATTTCAGCTCATTGAACACATGTAATGAGGCAAAACTTACTGAATTTGGTAAGGTTAAAGTTCTGCAGTATCCAATATATTATTCAAACTTTGCATGTTGGTCTACACTATGGCTTGTTCTGGACCATAGACAAATTTTCAACAAATAGGGATTTGATAAATTTGAAAAAGACTAAACTAGGCTATTTTTAGTCCCTTGCTTCTGAATTGAAGTATCAGTACTCACATGAAATTAGATTACAGAAAGATATGTCACAGCTATCAAAAATGATGCTCTCCATTTTATAGATGATCTTGCCTTACTATTTCTATTATTTAATAAATTGCATGGATATGGAAAAGAACTTTAGGGATAACATAGTATATCCTAACCTCAGTGATTTACCTAATGTCTTTACATAGTAATGATGTTGAAAATTTACACATTTTTTAGCCCTGGCCGGTTGGCTCAGCGGTAGAGCGTCGGCCTAGCGTGCGGAGGACCCGGGTTCGATTCCCGGCCAGGGCACATAGGAGAAGCGCCCATTTGCTTCTCCACCCCTCCGCCGCGCTTTCCTCTCTGTCTCTCTCTTCCCCTCCCGCAGCCAAGGCTCCATTGGAGCAAAAGATGGCCCGGGCGCTGGGCATGGCTCTGTGGCCTCTGCCTCAGGCGCTAAAGTGGCTCTGGTCGCAATATGGCGACGCCCAGGATGGGCAGAGCATCGCCCCCTGGGGGGCAGGGCACCGCCCCTGGTGGGCGTGCCGGGTGGATCCCGGTCGGGCGCATGAGGGAGTCTGTCTGACTGTCTCTCCCTGTTTCCAGCTTCAGAAAAATGAAAAAAAAAAAAAAAAAAAGAAAATTTACACATTTTTTAACATAATGTTTCTCAAGTTTATTTGACCATGTAATATCATTTTCAGTAATCATTATTAACATAAACTAATAATGTTTTATGAAAGATGGCAAGGTTTATATGGGAATGAGCATTTTAGTACAAAATGTCTTCTTTCTCCATATTCCATTGATTTATTTTTGTTTTCTATTTTGCAAAATTTCAGATATACACAGGAAGAAAAGTATAATGAATCCCATATACCTATCACTTTGATATAACAACTATTTCAATTTTACTATATTGTCTTGCCTGTTTTCTGAGGTGATTGGAGCAAAGCTCAGACTTAATAAAGTTTAAGTTTTATCTTTAAATACTTCAGTACGCTATTATAAAAAACTATGAAATTTCTTTACATATCTACCATGTCATTATATCCTCTAACAACATTAACACTGCCTCTTAAAAGGTGTCTGACACATAGTTGATATTCAAATCTCCTAAACTGTTCTCCATGTGTCTTTACTCTTAAATGTGCAATTCAATGATTTTTAGTATACGCATAGACTTGTGCATCCATCAGCACATGCAAAATTTTCATTAGCCTTACAAGAAACCCTACTTCTCTTAGCCATCACCTCCAAATCACTACTTCTTCCCCAGCTTTAGGCAACCAATAATCTATTTTTGTCTCTGAAGATTTGCCTAATCTGAATATTTTATCCAAACAGAATCATGCAATATGTGGTCCTTTATCTCTAGCTCCTGTCACTTAGCATAATGTGTTCAAGGTTCATCTGCTATAACATGTATTAGCACTTCATTATTTTTCATGGTTAAATAATATTCTGTTGTGTAGATATACCACTTATTATTCATCCAGTTTCAAGATAAGGAATATAGTTGTCCCTTGCCATATCACTGTTCACTTTTCACGGTCTCACTGTATTGCAGATTTTAAAAGTATATGTATCTAATTTTGAATCGCAGATTTTTCGCTATATCACAAGATTTTGCAGTATATAGACATTTTTTTATTATTAAATTTAATGCAGTGACATTGATAAATCAGGGTACATATGTTGAGAGAAAACATCTCCAGATTATTTTGACTTTTAATTAAGCTGTACACCCTTCACCCAAAGTAAAATTGTCTTCTGTCACCTTTTATCTGGTTTTCTTTGTGCCCCTCCCCTCCCCCTCCCCCCTCCCTCTCCTTCATTGCCCCTCCCCACCCCTCGGCCCCACCCCCTGTTACCAACACATTCTTGTCCATGTCTCTGAGTCTCATTTTATGTCCCATCTATGTATGGGTTTATATAGTTCTTAGTTTTTTCTGATTTACTTATTTCACTCCGTATAATGTTATCAAGGTCCATCCATGTTATTGTAAATGATCTGATGTCATCATTTCTTATGGCTGAGTAGTATTCCATAGTATATATGTACCAAAGCTTTTTAATCCACTCATCCTCTGACAGACACTTGGACAGTTTTCAGATCTTCGCTATTGTGAACAATGCTGCTATAAACATGGGGGTGTATTTCTCCTTCTGGAACCGTTCTATGGTGTTCTTGGGGTATATTCCTAAAAGTGGGATGGCTGGATCAAAAGGCAGTTCGATTTTCAATTTTTTGAGGAATCTCCATATTGTGTTCCACAGAGGCTGCACCAGTCTGCATTCTCACCAGCAGTGCAGGAGGGTTCCCTTTTCTCCACATCCTCGCCAACACTTATTCTGTGTTCTTTTGTTGATGAGCGCCATTCTGACTGGTGTGAGGTGATATCTCATTGTGGTTTTAATTTGCATTTCTCTAATGATTAATAATGTTGAGCATTTTTTCATATGCCTATTGGCCATCTGTATGTCCTCTTTGGAGAAGTGTCTATTCATTTCTTTTTCCCATTTTTTGATTGGATTGTTTGTTTTCCTGGTGTTGAGATTTACGAGTTCTTTATAAATTTTGGTTACTAACCCCTTATCAGACATATTGTCAAATATATTCTCCCATTGTGTAGTTTGTCTTTTTATTCTGTTCTTGTTGTCTTTAGCTGTGCAAAAGCTTTTTAGTTTGATATAGTCCCATTTGTTTATCCTTTTATTTCACTTCCCCGTGGAGATAAATCAGCAAATATCATATATTGCTCTGAGAGATGTCAGAGAGCTTACTGCCTATGTTTTCTTCTAAGATGCTTATGGTTTCACGGCTTACATTTAAGTCTTTTATCCATTTTGAGTTTATTTTTGTGAATGGTGTAAGTTGGTGGTCTAGTTTCATTTTTTTGCAGGTAGCTGTCCAATTTTCCCAACACCTTTATTAAAGAGACTGTCTTTACTCCATTGTATGCTCTTACCTCCTTTGTCAAATATCAGTTGTCCATAGAGCTGTGGATTTATTTCTGGGTTCTCTGTTCTGTTCCATTGATCTATATGCCTGTTCTTATGCCAGTACCAGGCTGTTTTGAGTACAGTGGCCTTGTAGTATAACTTGATATCAGGAAGTGTGATACCTCCCACTTGATTCTTCTTTTTTAAGATTGCTGAGGCTATTCATATTCTTTTTTGGTTCCATGTAAATTTTTGGAATATGTGATCTATATCTTTGAAGTATGTCATTGGTATTTTAATTGGTATTGCATTAAATTTATAAATTGCTTTGGGTAATATAGACGTTTTAATAATGTTTATTCTTCCTAACCATGAGCTCGGTATATGCTTCCACTTGTTTGTATCTTCCTTGATTTCTTTTATCAATGTTTTATAATTTTCTGAGTACAAGTCTTTAGTCTTCTTGGTTAAATGTACTCCTAGGTACTTTATTTTTTTGGTTGTAATAGTAAAGGGGATTGTTTCCTTAATTTCTCTTTCTGACTGTTAATTGTTAGTGTATAAAAATGCCTCTGATTTCTAAGTATTAATTTTGTATCCTGCCACTTTACTGAATTCATTTATCTGGTCCAGTAGTTTTTTGACTGAGAATTTAAGGTTTTCTATATACAATATTATATCATCTGCAAATAATAGTTTCATTTCTTCTTTTCCAACTTGAATGCCTTTTATTTTTTCTTCTTGTCTGATTGCTATGGCTAGGACTTCCAGGACTATGTTGAATAAGAGTGGTGAAAGGGGGCACCCCTGCCTTGTTCCTGATCTTAAGGGGATTGCTTTTAATTTTTGCCCAGTGAGTATGATGTTGGCTGTGGGTTTGTCATAGATGGCTTTTATTATGTTGAGGTATGTTCCTTGTATTCCCACTTTGCTAAGAGTTTTGATCATGAATGGGTGCTGGATTTTATCAAATGCTTTTTCTGCATCTATTGAAATTATCATGTGGTTTTTTACCTTCCTTTTGTTTATGTGATAAATCACATTGATTGATTTGCGAATATTGTACCAGCTTTGCCTCCCAGAATAAATCCCACTTGATCATGGTGTATGATTTTTTTCATATATTGTTGGATCCAGTTTGCTAATATTTTGTTGAGAATTTTAGCATCTAAATTCATCAGGGATATTGCCATATAATTTTCTTTCTTTGTGTTGTCTTTGCCTGGTTTTGGAATCAGAATTACGCTCACCTCATAAAAGGAGCTTGGAAGTCTTCCTTCTTCTTGAATTTTTTGAAATATTGCAATAGCTTGAGAAGGATAAGAGTTAGTTCTTCCTTGAATATTTGGTAGAATTCACTTGTGAAGCCATCTGGCCCCGGACTTTTCTTTGTTGGGAGTTTTTTGATAACTGTTTCGATCTCATTTGGTGTAATTAGTCTGTTTAGATTTTCTGATTTTTCCAGATTGATTTTTTGAAGATTGTATGTTTCAAGGAATTTGTCCATTTCATTTAGGTTGTCTAGTTTTTTGGCATACAGTTCTTCATAGTATTTTCTTACAATATTTTGTATTTCTGTTGTGTCAGTTGTTATTTCTCCACTCTCATTTCTAATTTTATTTATTAGAGTCCTCTCTCTTTTTTTCTTGTTGAGTCTAGTTAAAGGCTCATCGATCTTGTTTACCTT
This sequence comes from Saccopteryx leptura, assembly GCF_036850995.1. Lineage (NCBI taxonomy): Eukaryota > Metazoa > Chordata > Mammalia > Chiroptera > Emballonuridae > Saccopteryx > Saccopteryx leptura. The sequence goes on along the minus strand of NC_089511.1, from coordinate 62,013,258 downwards.
TTCAAAGAACCAGCTCCTAGTTTCATTGATCCTCTGTATTATTTCTTTAGCCTCTATGTCATTTATTTATGCTCTGATCTTTATTATTGTCTCCCTTCTACTACATTTGGGCTTTACTTGCTGTTCTTTTTCTAGTTCTTATAGATGCAGGGTTAAGTTGTTTATTTGAGCTTTTTCTAGTTTCTTAAAGTGTGCCTGAAGTGCTATGAAGTTCTCTCTCAGTACTACTTTTGCTGTGTCCTATAAATTTTGATTTGTTGTATGCTCATTATCATTCATTTCTAGGAATATTTTTATTTCTTCTTTGATCTCATTCTTAATCCATTCATTATTTAACAATCTGCTATTTAGTTTCCATGTGTTTGAGAATTTTTGAGCTCTTCTGTTGTAGTTCATTTATAGTTTCATGCCATTGTGATCAGAGAAAGTGTTTGATATGATTTCAATCTTCTTAAATTTGTTTTTTTTTACATGTAGATTTGTTTTTTTTTAATTTTATTTATTCATTTTAGAGAGGAGAGAGAGAGAGAGAGAGAGAGAGGAGAGAGAGACAGGGGAGGAGCAGGAAGCATCAACTCCCATATGTGCCTTGACCAGGCAAACCCAGGGTTTTGATTTGGCGACCTCAGCATTTCCAGGTCAATGCTTTATCCACTGCACCACCACAGGTCAGGCTTCTTAAATTTGTTGATACCACTTTTGTGTCCTAACATGTGGTCTATCCTAGAGAATGTACCATGAGCACTTGAAAAGAATGTACATTCTGCTGCTTTAGGATGAAAGTTTCTGAAGATATCTATTAAATCAAATTGATCTAGTGTGTCCTTTAAGTCTGCTGTTTCTTTGTTAATTTTCTTTCTTGAGAATCTATCTAGTGATGTTAGTGGGGTATTGAAATCCTATACTATTATAATATTGCTGTTGATCTCGCCCTTTATATCCATCAAAGTCTGCTTTATATATTTAGTGCTCCTATATTAGGTGCATAGATATTTATAATAGTTATATCTTCTTGTTGCACTGTTCCCTTTATCATTACATAGTGGCCTTCTTTATCTCTTACTATATCCTTTGTTTTAAAGTCCATTTTGTCTGATATAAGTATTGCTACCCCAGCTATTTTTTTATTTCCATTTGCATGAAATGTTTTTTTCCATCCTTTTACCTTCAATCTATGTGCATCTTTTGTTTTAAGGTGTGTCTCTTGTAGACAGCATATGTATGGGTCCTGTTTTCTTATGCAGCTACCCTATGTCTTTTGATTGGATCATTTAATCCATTTACATATGGTTATTATTGATATGGAGTTGTTTATTGCCATTTTATTCTTTAAAGCTGTATTCCTTTTTTGCTATATTCTTTTCCAACTTTGATCTGTTTACAACAGGCCCCTTAACATTTCCTGCAGCATTGGTTTTGTTGTAATGAATTCCTTGAGGTTTTTTTTTTGTTTGTTTTTTTTTTTTTGTCTTGGAAGCTTTTTATTTCTCCTTTGATTTTAAATGATAGCCTTGCTGGATAAAGTAGTCTTGGTTATAGGGTCTTGTTCTGCATTACTTTGAATATTTCTTGCTATTCCCTTCTGGCCTCAAGTGTTTCTATTGAGAAGTTGGATGTCATCCTTATCGGGGCTCCTTTGTAGCTGATAGCTTTTTTTTCTCTTGTAGCTTTTAATATTTTCTCTTTATCACTTAGTTTTGGTATTTTAATTATGATGTGTCTTGGTGTAGATTTCTTTTGGTTTCTCTTTAATGGTGTTCTCTGTGCTTCTTGAACTTGTGAGAGTTTCTCCTGTATTAATTTAGGGAAGTTTTCAGCTATGATATGATTGAACAAAGTCTCTATCCCTTGTTCTTTCTCTTCTTCTTCAGGAACCCCTATAATGCAGATGTTATTTCTCTTCATGTTGTCACAGAGCTCTCTAAGAGTTTCCTCGGACTTTTTGAGTCTCTTTTCTTTTTTCTTCTCTGCTTTCTTGCCTTCATTCAACTTGTCGTCCAACTCACTGTTTTGATCCTCAGCTCTATCCATCCTGTTTTTAACTCCTTCCATTGTGGTCTTCATTTCTGATATTGTATTTGTCATCTCTGACTGATTCTTTTTTTTAATATTTCAATATCCTTTTTTTATAGTTGCTATTTCTTTATTTAGGTGTTCGTAATGACCATCCATTGTTGTTCTAAGATCCCTAAGTATCCTCACAATCATTATTTTGAACTCCACCTCCGGAAGTTTGGTTATTTCCATATCACTCAGTTCATCTCCTGAAGGTATCTCTTGTGGTTTCATTTGGATTGCACTTCTTTTTCTTTTCATAATGTCTGTGTTTGGGTGTTTTGTTTGTAGAGCTGGTTGAGTCTAGGCTTGGTGTTGCCTGCCTCCAGTTTTCAATTGTGTTATTTCTAGGTCTTCTTGGGTTGCCATCAGCTATTTTTTGTAATCCACTTTCGGATTTGGGCAGCTTTAAAGTCTTGATTTGTTTGTTTTCTTAACAGGTGATAGTCTTATTTACTGATCTCAGCTGGGGGCTTCCTTGAAACTGTATCCAGGAATGCGGTGGGTATAACCTGAGACTCTTCTATCAATTAATCTCTCTGAGGGAGGGTGTTTTCTCAGCTTCAGTAGGAGAAGTTATATCTCAGATCTCCATGGTGACTTGAATTACTGCTCCTCCTCCCAACTTCTTTTTTTCAGCTGTGTCTTGTTGTGCTGATTGGAGCTGGAGAGATGTCTGGAGATCTGTGATCTGGAAGTAATTTAGTCTTTTGTTTTTGGAAGAATCAGTCCCTCCCCCAGCTATGGCCACCTCCAGCACTGGATGAGTCAGCTTTTTAGGTCATCCCCTGCATTCCTTTGCCCCTCACCATCTGTCCCTCTCTCTCCCCTTTCCACTTGGAAGATAAGCTGGTCCTTTCAACACACCTCACTCCCTGATCGCCAGGCAAATGGCTGTGAGCAATATTTTCTGCTCTTTCCCTGGCATGATAGCCCCTCTGGGCTCTCAGCCTCACCCCCCCCCCCTGTTCCTGTTAGCAGGGGAGCTTCCGGCACTCTCTACCAGGTTTGTTGTGGCTTCTTTGCTCCTTGGTTTTTGAGAGCTGTTCTTGTAGTCCAGAGTTGGTTTTTCATGCTGATTTTTTCTAAATTGATTTGTATTCCAGTTTGGTGGTGAGAGCTGGGAGTCTGTGTGTCTGCCTACTCCACTGCCATCTTCAGGTCCCCTACAGAAAATTTTATATATTTATTATTTTAATTATTTTTACAGTAAAATAAGCATTTTCTAGTTTAGAAAGTGTTTAAGAGCATACAAAGTGTTTATAAAAGTGTGGGAAAGGTTAATACCAGTATAGGAAAGGTTTATAAGAGTGCAGGGAGGGTTTATAAAGACTAAAATATATATAAATAATAAAATAAATATAAGGTCACTACTTCGCGGATTTTCATCTATGGGGAGATTCTGGAACCTAACCCCAGCCATAGACGAGGAACCACTGTATTTGTGTTATTTCTAGTTTTTTTTGTGATATATTTTTTTATAAAGAATCTTTTTTATTGTGAAAACTTTCAAACCTATGAATAAAAGAGAATAATAGTAAAAATAATCCAAGAAGCAGCTCATAGTTTTTACACTATTAACTTCTGACTCATCTAGTTTCATCTATATTTCAGGATTCTCTTGCTCTCTATGTTGTTTGAAACCAATCCAAGATCACTTATAATTTTATTCATAAATATTTCAGTATGTGTTTGTAAATGTTAAGAACTTCTTTAAAACTATATCTTCATTATCACACCTAAAAATAAACAATAAATTCTAACACCATCTGATATATAGTTCATTTATCTCTTAATATTTGTTTGCTAAGATGCTTGTCTTCATATATTAGATTTAATTTACTTAGAGGATATTAAAATTGTCAAGGAAAAATGACTTCTACATAAGATCATTTAATATGCTAAAGGAAAATGCTCTCTGTCTTTGGAATTGCAGGACATGAAAATTTCCATGGTGAGAACTGTCACATGCAGAATCTGCTTCTGCCTGTCACTCCTGGGTCCCCCAGGTGCCTTTTGCCAGGCTTAGAGATATATCAGCCTAGAATTCAGAGATCAGCATTGCAGAAAAATAGCTGGGAATTAGACTGTTGTCCTAAGACAAGTCTTTGGTGTGGACTTTGGAATGCCAAGTCCTGTGGGGGCAGAATGCTGCCCCGGCAAGCACTACTAAGATTGTTTATAGGAAGCAGCTGATCCCTATAGCCATTTTCGTACATTCCTGAGGGTCACTGGTTGGTCATCTTTCTCTGCACCTGAATTTACTGTAGACTAATTTGATCCAGGCTCTGCTAATTTGCTTGATGAGCAAAGAGATGAATGAATACAATGAGGCTGCAGAGATCTGGGCTCTCAGTCCTAGAGGCTGGGAGTCCCCTGTACCCATCTTTTCTGTATGTTGTGTCTTGCATGTTTTTCTTAAGCCCTGCAGTGTCTTCCTTTTGTGCACACCCATTGCTGAGCTGGTCGCAGCAAGAATGACATCTGTCAGGAAAATTGGTCCAAGATTTCATGAACTGGAGTGTTTAGATGTTGATCTGCTGCAGAAATAATAATCTGCCAGGCAGAAATTCTTTTATACATTCATAGCATATGGTCTGGGCTAAGCCACAGCTATGAAGGTGAAAGTTGTACTAATAATGGAGATGGGGGAAATGAATGAAAACAAAAGTTTCAGGTAGGGTATAATCCTCTCTTTTAGGCAAAAAAACTGGGACTATTTGATATTATCAAGGTATGATGATCATGTTGATGTCTTTTTCTTCTTTCCTTCCTACAGAAAAATTGTACTATTTGTCATCAAAATCATAAGTTAGTCTTTAAAATATTTTTAAAGACCTCTAAAATTATTTTTACACCTAAAAAATGTTTTTATCTAACCTATACAAATAAAGGAGCTACTCTTACTCTTTCTACTGAATAGTTATAGTTTTTTATTGTCTGTCAATGGAGTAATAAATTTAACTCCTGGCAAAGTTAGCAAATGTATGTGAGTGTACATCTGTTACATAAATTAGTGTTTTCACTTTTCAATTTCATAACACTGGTGTGTATAGTGTTAAAATGAACACTGAGGATGAGAAAAAATATGACACTGACCAGGTATGGCTTATGAACAGCTAATTCATTAGAAAGATTTTTATATAGAGCAGTGGTCTCCTTAAGTATATGTCCTTAGGCAAATTTTAGGAACACTTAAAAACATTAGAAGTAAGATGTAAACGTGTGTGTTTGTGTGGACATAGGTTTTTTTTTCTTTCTTTTTTGTAGGTCTATAGCTTTTAACAATTTCTTTAAGAAGTCTGTTATGCTTCTCCAATAAAATGTTACAAACCAGTGATTTGAGAGTTTGACAAGAGGAATGAGTACAGTTCTTTGCAAATAATGTTATTTTTCCAAATCTTCTTTTGAGATCAGAAACTTTAAAAGGCCATGCACTAATCAATGTTTGTTGGATGAGTAAATGAATAAATGAACAAATAGGTATTTCTCTTAATTTCACCAAGTTTTTGAAATTTGGGGCAAATCAAACAGTGATTATTGATTGCTCCACTGAAGATCCTGGTGTACAAGAGGAGGCATAGGTGTAGAGAGAAGACTGTATATCCCATGTGGGACTCATACTTTCAGAAGTTCCTTGTTCAAGCTGACCATTACTAATATTAAAGTACTTAAGGAGTAGATTTAAGTGATAGATTTTAGAGTTACTTTTAAAAATGCAGTTCTGTGGCTCTGTGTTTATATCTAGGGAACACGCTAGAGGCTTTCTTAAATTCACACAAAAAGAAAATGTGTTTGGTATGCTGAATACAGCCTGGACCCATCCATACACTTTTCATAAACCTTCTTAGAGAGATGAACCTATGCAAATGCAAAGTACTTTATGATCTAATGAACTATTATTTGGAAAATCTCAGAATAGAGTCAAATTCTGGTGTTGGCAGTTCTTTTGAGATCATTATTTGTGTAATTCTATGATTTATTAATTCTAGTCTCTTAACTCCTTAGGAAGAAAAGAATTCTTCTACTCCCCAAATCAAAATGTGATACCATTAAAGACATTAGAACATAGATATCAAGAGATTAGCACTGGTTATCTCAGGAGCTTGACTAGACTTGTCACATTGACACTGAAAATGTATCTGAATCATAATCCTTTCACTTATAACCAATAACAACTGTGTCCAGGGTGTCCAACATCGGGATGAAGCATAGCTACAGAGGTCCAGTGATTCACAAAACTTCCCTGAGAGAACATGTAACTGCAATTTAGGGCAGGAAGTGAAGACTGCCTTGCCTAATTCAAACTAGAAGGTAATCTCTTTAACTGGAGTTCAACATTTAGTCAGACTACTTATAGGACAAGTGATCCAAAGTTCTTAAAGGCCCTTCTGAGTGAAAAGATAAATCTACATTTTATTTGGAAAAGGCAGTCTAAAAACAAGGGAATAATCTTTCTTGAGTGTTGCCTCAATTTGCATTTTGGAACCAAGAGAGGGAAAATTCATTTAAAATAGATTATCTGATGACAAGGAGTCAGACTTATGAAAAGAATATCTAAGCTTTATACCGATAGAAGAAAGAATAAAATACATTTCTTAGTGGAGCATAATCTATGTGAAATTAAACATGTATAATGATTATACTCTAAACATGTCAAGAAACCCTATGACAACAATGAGATCATAGTGGAAAAGACAAGAGAAACATGATCTCGTCAAGAGGATATATGCATTTGTGTACCTTGGATTTTCTTTGCCCTACTAAATTAATGAATTTATTATATCATCACATAGATAAATAGGATTAATATTAAGAAAACATTATTTTCAAATTACTATTCCTGAATGAATTTCAGATTTAGCATTCTCTTTCACAAGTAAATTCACCTCCTTAAAATTAGGTTTTCTGCTGTTATTTGTACAGGTCTTTATGAATGTGGCTGTCCAGGGAATGTATAATAGTCACAGAAATCAAGTCAAATAAAGTATGTTAGAGAAAACAGTTGACTAGGAGTTAGGCATCCTCAATATATATTTATTCCTCTACAGTTAAACTAGTGTTATGATACAGGGCAGACAGCTTAATTAATCCATTTGAACCTGGATTGCCTAAGCTGTACAATGGATTGGTTGGAGTAGTTTTTAAAGTGTTGTTTTGGTTCTCATAAAAATAAAATTCTAAAATGCTCTGCTAATTAAACCAACATTGCCAATCAGATGGATTCTGAGCCTCCAGCCTCTTTAAAGTGGAGAATAATTTATGTGAATTATACAAAAAATGGATTCACCTCTTCTCCATTCCACTTTGCCTTTGAACATACAGTCTCAGATTTTTCAGCTGTATGGTAGCATTGTGGGACTATTTATTTTTCCAAAGACCTTTTACTCTGATTATTTGATAAGAAACACTATATTTTTTTCAAAGGTATTGAGTTATTCCCTTGGTTTATATTAAGGTAGATAAGTCCTTCGAGTTTTTAAATGAGTTTACATTTTCATTCCATCTCTTTGATTCAAGTTTGAAGGGATTCTATTTTGGCTATTTTATCTCCCTGCCCCTAGTAAAGCCAGACTTTAAATTATCCCCAAGGTATCACTGGCAGCATTCCACACCATCTCTAATGTATAAATATATTCAGTTATTCAGTATATTCCCACTTAGCTAGCTCTAGTAATTTTATATTATCGGAGCCTTTGAGGAAAAAGGCATTCACTCTTCATTGATTTATTCCTGACTGTTAGTCCTGAACTTTTGATTCGGCTGACAAGTAATCTAATACAGAAACACAACCCTAAAATTTTTCACAATGAATTAAGTAACAGAAAGTTCTGGAGCCCATTTATTGTCTTTATTGCAGTTGACTGGCTGAATACATTTGAGCACCCTTGGCAAATTCCAGATTTGAATTTAGAAGATTTAAGGCAAGTCGAATCATTCTCAATAAATGGTGCTTGTCTTTGGATCACCTCACTTGATAAGCCTTTTGTTCATTTTCCTGACAAGGTATCACATTAGATTCTTTGACTACTTCTCTATTTTCAAATTCTTCTTTTCTTTCCTTTTTCTATTACTGTAATGACAGAAAATATACCTTTTTCCCACCAGCATATGATTATAAAATTTTGTTTTTTAAAATTTATATATTGAATATGATTTTTTTTTTTTACTCTCATGTGTGCACAGCACCGTCTGCATGAGAACTTGTAAATACAAATGCACTTAGTTACTTTAGATGACAGCCTGTAATGTGAGATTTTAGTCAGCGACAAAGAGAAATGGAGAACAAGGCTAAAAGACATCAATAATGCAACAGTTTTCATACTGGACCTCCCATTGCTAGTTATACGACCCTGAGAATGTCTTTACATTTTTCAGCATCAGTATTTGTCATCTGTTGTAGAGACTAAATTATGTTAATTGGTAAAGTTTACTGTGCCAGGTAGGTTTTCAATAGTTAGAAGTTACTATTTTTAAGAACTTCTTGTGTGTTTTATACTATGCGCGCCTTTTGATAGGGTACCAAAACCTCACAAGCTGGTACTGTCTTGGGAGTTTACACCTTATTTGAAGTTTCAAGTTTGTTTAGGTGTTTGCAGTAGGCTTCATATACAACTCATTCAGTGTTTTTACTCATTTATTAACTCATTTTATTAACAAAAATCTATTAAAATTTTCAATTGTAACTGACTTTTTTTTGTCTACCTACATAAAGCACAATTAGAATGACACTATAGCTTCACACTCCTGGATTCAAATCAGAACTTTATCAGGAACAATCTGGGTTATTCTGGGCAAGTTATTTTTAACTGCTTTGAGTCTCCACTACCTCATTTGTGAAATGAGATAATACTTATATAAACCATGGTGTAAAGATTAAATGAGGTAGTACATATAAATACATAGGCTAATTCCTGGCATACATTAAGACAGAAAAGACCAATAAAATATTAAATTTATTATTGTTGACATTGTTATTCACATATTTCATGTATCAAATTCTTATTTTTCCTTTAAGAAACGTCTTCTGCATTCTTAGTCCATGTTTTGGCCTTCATATGCGTGTACCTGCGACTTTAGCTTAAGCTAATCAGCATAGTTCTTTTTCCTCAGTCATAGTGATTGGTTGAGTTAGGACAATAGCCAATCTATGAAGTTCAAAGTCTTTTATAGGAATTTGAGGTGCACGCTCTCTTTTTTAGTTGAATTGAACTTGATTTGATATAACACTAGAGTTCCTAGCAAGTTCTTCTCTCTTTAGACAAAGATAATAAACCAATCAAGGAAAAAAGCAGAACAAGAAGTTGAAGATAAACTAGACACTATCAATAACATATAAACTTCTAGATCAACAATGCCAAAGACATTATTCCTGAACTTTTAGTTTGTGTTACAACAATTTACAGGTTCCCTATCCTATATTTGTTTTATTTTTTGGCTAAGTAAGCCAGAATTAGTTTCTGTTGCATGCAAGTAAAGAAACCTACATCATAAACAACTTGGTTACTGAGAGTTAATGCAGATTTCTGATTATATAAAATCTCTTTCTTTTTTTCTCCTTCCATCTACTGTAGCATTGCATACCACTTTAGAAGTGTTTGCAGAGATTTCCCTTTAGGATAGAAGGCTGTGATCCTCTTTTCCAGAACTAGAGCATTTCTGGAATCCACTTGAGATAACCAGAGTATGGTCAAAAGAAATAGCAAGGTAAAGAAAGCTGTAGTAGATTAGATTGTGGATAAGTGAAGTGTTTTTGTGCCTTGCAAAGAGGAGAACTGTAGTACAAGTTTGTTACTGTGTATGCAGTAATACAAGAGATATAAAAGTTTTGACATACAGTATTTATTCCAGAAAAGCCACAACCAGATGAAAGAAAGACAATCAATTAGGTCATAAAAATAAATATATGGTTACAAATTTTGGTAAATCCTATTATGGGGAAATATAGATTGTAAATATTAGAGCAAATAACCAAAAATTGTCTTTTATTCTTTTGTGGTCAGGATGCAGAAAAGGTTAGCAACTTTTTCCCCCTTCTTTTCCAAGTGAGAGGGGAGATAGACTCCTGCATGCGCCCTGACCAGGAGCCACACGGCAACCCCGGTCTGGGACCGATGCTATGCCCATCTGGGGCTATGCTCTCAACTGAGCTATTTTTAGCACCCGAGGCAGAGGCTCCACGGAGCCATCATCAGTGCTTGGGGCTGATTTAAACCAGGGACATCCACGTGCCAGGTCAATGCTCTTCCACTGAGACAACTGGCCAGGGCCAGGTCAGCAACTTTTAAAAAGTGTAATTTGATAAGCACAATCTATGATTCGCTTCACTGTTATTATTATCATTACTACAAACACCCAAAATAAAAGAAAGAAAATCATCATGAATAGCAGCTGACATTGAGCACTTAATCACACTGAGTAAGTACTTGCCACACCAAATTTACCTGACATCTCATTCCACATATGGGGGTGAAAACTCAAGAATTCCTCTTAAAGTTCCCCCAAATCCTCAGGGTTGGGGGCTTAAGTTTCTCTGGCTCACATAATTTTTTTTTTCCATTGAATTAGTTTTCTTTTAGAAAATATCTGTCTTTGAGCTTGTTGTCAGTGATTTGTTACCTCTACCCTGGATTTCACTTTAATCTCATCCATCAAAGGAACCAATGACACAGAATACAGTGTATATGAAATTTGTACAAAAGTTGGGTGTGAGTTCAGAATTGAGCTAGGTGCACATAGCAGAAAGTGTTTTATATCTGTATTTTTTGCATGAGCAATTTCTTTAATATGAACATAGAGCATCCATGGTCTCATGAAAGTTTCTCAGCCATTCTTATTGGGCGATGTTTCTCCTGTTGCATGACTTCTAAACCTGTCTTGGTAGGTATCTTTTCTTCCTTCCACTCTCGGCACCTTTCTTTCTTTCCTGAGTTATCTGCTAACAAATTTTGATTTTATTTAATACTTACAACCACATATGAGCTATCTCTATATTAATGATGGGTGAATAAATTTTCCCCATTCAAACAATAAGAGGTTAAGAACTACCAGTGCAGGTTGATGCCAGGGAAATTCTTTGGTATACTATGTCAACATGTGACAGAAGAAGAAAGAAAACATGTACTATTTGACAAAGTTTGATTTGTGCTTCTCAAAGTACCATCTGAGTAAGCTAGTAGAAACCCAGCGTGTGCCTATGAAGGACAGGAGGGAGTGAATAGGACAAAATGGAGGTTATCAAAAGTATTTTTAAAACTTAAAAATTTGGAGTTTTTAACAAAGTCTGATTAGTGGGTTTATTAGTACAAAGAGCTAATTATCTAGGAAAATACTCAAAACCTAAGGACAATCCCAAGAAGTAGAGAGAAAATTCTTCTTTCTTTTTCATCTTTCTTCATAACAGAGCCTAGCTTACAAATATCTTTTTTAGGATTAAAAAATCAAAGTACATCACCTTGTTATAAGACAATTAGTTCTTATTTGTGTGACTGTTTCAATATGTAAAGTGAAAGAGCTGAAGAGTTTCTCTTACTGAATCTCTCCTATTTAATGTTAAATTGTATCATTCATGTTGAAGTGGAATATTCTGCTCAAATTTATTCACCAAATGGTGATCACAGCTGAAAAACTTATTTGTAATAATTATGATCATAATGATAATAATAGAAATTACTTATTGAGCTTTTATTGTATTGTAGGCACTTGGGTTTATTGTATGCATTATCTCATTTAAGGTTTTTAGTAATTCTGCAGCAGGTACTAGTATTGTCTCCATTTCATATCTGAATAAAAAGAAACAGACATAGAATAGTTAAATGACACACCCAAGGTTACATGAAACAAATGGGTAGTTAAATTGTTATTTGTTAGTGAAGGCTGGCATCTTGATGATTTTTACTTTGGATGCTCTATGCTTGCTTGGATATTTAGAAGCATCATTCTGGATGTCTCCATGGTTGATTCTGTTGCACATTGTTATTTATATAATATCATCAACTGGTGAGATGATCATTGCCAAACCTTTCTTTTTAATTTTATTATTAATAATTCCATTTTGAATAAATGAAATGAATAAAGCACAAGAAAAAGAAACCTGGCCCTGGTCAGTTGGCTCAGCACTAGAGTGTTGGCCCAGGGTATGGAAGTCCTGGGTTCGATTCCCAGTCAGGGCACACAGGAGAAGCAAGCATCTGCTTCTCCACCCCTCCCTACACCCCCTCTTTTTCTCTCCTGCAGCCATGGCTCAAATGTTTTAAACAAGTTGGCCCCAAGTGCTGAGGATGGTTTCATGGCCTTGCCTCAGGCACTGAAATAGCTTGGTTGTCAAGCAATGGATTATAAGCCCCAGAAAGATAGAGCATTGCCCTGTAGGGGGCTTGCCAGGTGAATCCTGGTTGTGGCACATGCAGGAGTTTGTCTCTCTGCCTTCCTGCCTCTCACTTAACAAAAAAAAAATAAAAATAAAAAAAAAATTAAAAAAAAGGAGAGAGAGAGAAAATAACCCTCTCACTACGAAGGTATAAACATAAAAATTTTAGAAAAAATTCCCCTAAGGATGAATAATAAAACATGAAAAAATATGAGGCACAGAAATGTTGACTGATTTGCTTAAGGTCAAACAACTAGTTATGTAATCACATTTTACTTTGTCAAAGAAGTTAAGTGTTTTAAGTAACTAATTAATTTTAATGTTGGGAGATCTCTATAAATCTTCCCATATTATTTAGATAAATAGTTTGTCACTAAAATTGCTTTTCAGTAATTTTGTTTGGCTATTTTAATGTGTTTTTCATAATCTCTAACATTGAATTTCTCATCAATTCAGCCCTCCGGATTTTATTAGGTTTTGCGTGCTCGAGAAATAACACCATCAAAGCAGAGTTATCATGACATATGCAGGACAATTATATTGATATATCACGTGCTATATTTTAATTTCAGAATTATTGCCTCATTGTTTTCTCCTGGAGCCCAGTTTTATTTCTTTCTTTTTATCATTAAAGGTACAGCTACAAGTAATTCACCCTTAAAAAAGGAGAGAAAGGAAAGGTTTGCTTAAAAAAATGTGGCTAGAAAGATCTCCCACAGTGAATTCCCACAGTGTTATGGAGGATGTAAATTTAGCCCAGTGTGATTCAAACAATGAAGTTAGGAATTTTAATTTAATGGTTTGTTCCTTTGAATTGTTAGACATTCACCTCATTGTGCAAGTAGTGTTTGAATTGAAGAAAATTAAACTAAAATGTGTTGAATTTGCCTTAGTTAGGTTATTCTGAGAGGTCTGATTCACAGCCTAAGTGATAGAATAGAAAGAATGAATCAACAACAACAAAAAAAACAAAAAAAAGAAGAGGCTAAAATTATTTTGCTTTAATAAATAATAATAACTATTATCTCTTTATATTTTTAGAATTTAATGTTTGGTTTTTGTGATGACTATATCATTAGCAGTTTTAATAAGCTTGAGGAGTTATCTTATTTTTATTTCAACATAACCCAGAATACTATGTTTTGGTATGTTGGTCAGAAACCTCACTGCCTCACAGATTAGAGGGTTTGTGAATCAGTTCCTGCCCAGTTGGCTTGGTTGTGGCAAATAAAATATTGAAGAAGAAAAAAAAATATTGGATGAAACAACAGACGAGAATAAGAACCAAATATTTTTTTTATGACATCTTAGGGAATAGTCTAATAAGCCAAGCCAAATGGGTCTAGACAATAATGGCTCATGTTTGGAGTTACAATTGTAAGGTTTGGTAAAAACAGCACTTTTCTTAAAAAGCAAGAAAACATAAAAAGCCCATCAAGTGGAAAATGATTTGGTTATAAGCCTTTTTACATGTTTGCCCATAAAGAAAGAAATGTTAATAAAGAGAGAACTTTGACAGTAAAATCAAGTTTTTTAGAGGCTTTAAAGTTAGACCTTGCAGGGAACTTAGAGACATATGTATTGATCAACTTCATTTCAAAGACATTGAGACTAAATCTCAGAGGTAGAGTATGTTATGCTGAGGATCACACTGGTTTAGAAAAGGTATTCTTTTTCTTTTCATGCCATTGAGAGGAAGCTAAATTTGTCATTCTAAAATATGATTTTTAGCCTGACCAGGTTGTGATGCAGTGAACAGAGCATCAATCTGGGATACTGAGGACCCAGGTTTGAAACCTGAGATTGCCGGCTTGAGAACAGGCTCATCAGCTTAAGTGCGGAGTCACTGACTTGAGTGTGGGATAATAGACATGACCCCATGGTCACTGATTTGAACCAAAAGGTCACTGGCTTGAAACCCAAGGTTGCTGGTTTGAGCAAGGGGTCACTTGCATGGTTGGACCCCTCCCCGCCAAGGCACATATGAGAAAGCAATCAATGAACAACTAAGGTGCCACAATAAAGAATTGATGCTTCTCATCTCTCTCCCTTCTTGTCTGTCCTGTCTGTCTTTCTAAAAGACTCTTGGAATATTACTTAAGTCGATTATTAAAAAAAAGAAAAGAAAGACTCAAGAAAAACCTTTCACCTTCCTCCAAACTAGCTAAAAGAATTTAGACAAAAAGACCTGTTCCAGGACAGGAGCTATCAGCATAGATATTTATTGTCAGTGGTGGGATTCAAATAATTTAACAACCGGTTTTGTGCCCTAATGACCATTTTAAGTATAAGAAAATGATATACCAAAATGTAGTTTATTATTTCATGTATTTAATACTTAAGAACAACAGAAGGGATACACAAAACTAAATTATGTTATAAAAAATAGTTTTAAAATATTAAATAACACCTGAAAAAAACAATAAAACTTATTTATTTCTATATGGTTCTTGATTGGCATCATTGCTTGCAATATTTTTAACATGTGGACAGAATGAATATTATTATGGGCCCTTAGAATATGCTGTTGTGCAGAAGAACATTAAAAAAAGAGTAAGGAATGTAAATTTGTGATCTCCACATTGGGCAGCTGCACAGGTGCCCACCTTAGAGAGAACCCTGGTTACAAGTGCCATTTTAACAACTAGTTTGCCAAACTCAACAAAACATTAGGTATCAGTTCTGCTGAACCTGTGTGAACTGGCTGAATTCCACCACTGTCTATAGTCTAATATGAATTAGGTATGGTAGACAGGAGGCAACCTGGCAAAGCCCCCTTGATCAAAGTCCTCTCTATACCCCATTATTAAAGATGGTCCATCAAACCCTTATTTACAAATATTTACATTTCTATCTCTATGTGAACTACCTCTGTGTACTTTGAAGTCCCAAGCCACAACTTCCCCCTCTTCTCCTTAGCTCAAGATGTCATATACCCTTAACTGCCAATATGTTCTCTGGTCTCATATTTTTATGAAACCCCCCCATGTGTACATACAAAATAAACTTGGTCATTTTCTTCTGTTGATCTGACTCATGTTAATTTGATTATTAGTCCAGCCAGAAAAATTTAGAAAATATGGAGTAAAATTATTTTTTTCCTCCTCCACACCAGCATGATTCCTGGCCTTCTCTTGGGAGCAGTTATGCCTCAGATAGTTGTTATCGTTATTGCTCCTGAATATCTTTCCTTGAACTTAGTTTGATGTAAGTTTATAGCACATGCCTCTGCCCTTTTGAATGACGCAGCCATGTCACATATTTGGTGGTGTAATTATTTCAACCACAAGTGCTGATTATACAGTGCTTCAGAATCTTTTCACCATCATTGTGTTTCCGAAAGCCTCAAGCCCCTCTGCAAGCTGAACCAGATCCTGTACTATAGCAACTGAGCCCAAAAGTGTGATTCTTCAAAGCTGGAGGGATGGCACTGACAAAGGTCAGCAAAGGCAGCTGGTTCTATGTACCTCGTTTCAATGTTTATAAAAGGCATTTCTCACATGTTAATGAAACATGTTAATGTAAAACAATTAAGCCATGAAGAACAAAATAACACTGTGAGACAGCAAACATTGAACTAGAAATGAAATACTCAGTCCACTCTACTGATTTTACCAAGAGCCCCAGAAACCAGGAAACCTTTTCTACTAAAGAGCTAAAATGGCTTCAGGCCCCTTAATTTTTCCAAGTCTGTTTTTTCATCTGTAAACAAAGGGTTTAGATTAAGTTATTGCTAAATTCCCTTTGTGTTCTAGCAAGCTCCTTTAAAATACACACATCCTTGTCATCATCTTTGAGGTGTGAGATGAATTAATAAATTGATCTAGACCGATAATCTTTTTCTGATCCTGATGGCAAAATTGCTCTTAGCTAAGATTAACCTCACTTATATGGACCATTAGGCTTTAGTTGCTTCCAAAAATTTGGATGCTTTTCACTTTAATATGTCAACAACATATTTGTTCCATGCTTAGAACAGTACTTTTAGGAAATCCTTTCCAGAATCCTCAATATGGAATCCTTAAGCACCGACTGAGTGCAGGGAACTTTTGCAATGGGAGTTCAAAGGTCCACAGAGTTTGGATGGAGTCCTCAGGGGAGCTTATAGTGCTGTTGAAGAGAACAGAATTATGATTGAAGACACAGTTAATTAAGTGACTCATGAGTTATTTAGAGAATAATTATAGTTTGTAGCTTGTTTTTATTTAACCACCTAATTTTTCTATGTTGAGGATTTCTGATCTTTAAACTCTATCATGTTTTAAACAAATCTATTAAGTGTTGACTCATGTAGCAGTGGATGGCTCTCTTGCTTTCTTTGAGATAATTCTCAGATTGAAAGTATTCTTGGCATTTGAGTCTAATGATAAAGGTTACGGGAAAGAAATAATCCCAATGATTATGTCTAAAATATGTGTTTCATAGAGCTTTTTTGCTATGTCCTCAAACCACATAATAATAAAACAGAGCATGTAGAAATGATTGGTATGGTATGTAATGACTGGATAACATTCTAGACCTGCAATACCACTAGCCACCTATGTCATCGAGTTGTCCCCCTTTTTGCTAACTAAATGATCTCCAATTTCACTTCATGTGGCAATGTGCATGACTTTAAAAAAATTACATCTACCAACTTCTCTTGTAGCAGATGTAGCCATGTGACACAATCTTATCAATGAGATATAAAAGTAAGTCACAGAATGGGTTCCCATAAAAGTTAAGGGAAAGGTCAACCCAAATGGCAAATTTCTTTGCCTTCATCCATCCTCTTCTCTAAAATGTAGATACAGTGATGGATATAGAGCAACCATACTGAGTTTACAAGGAAGTTTTGTGAATTATATACACATCCTAAGTATGGCAGTGCAGAGAGCTGGATAGAGCTTGGATTCCAAGTGACATTTTGAGATATTATGCCAGCCATGAACCCCTTGCTTCTCATTCAGTGAAGAGAATGTAACTCCTAATTTGTTTAAGCCATTTTAGGAGAATTGCTTCTATTGCTTGTGTCTGAACATGTGTTAATGGATCTGAGTAGATGCTCTGAATAAAGGGCTAAATCTTGCTGGGTATATGAAAAGCTTTGTAGGAGTTTTAAAGCCTCTTAAGGGATGGATATATACCTATACACACATACATTATTTTGATACTATTAACAGTTGTAGCCTAAAAAACTCCATGAATATGGAAGAAGGGATTAATTTCCTTGATGGCTTTTTGGAAGAACCTTTGTTAAGCCTTTTGTTTTTCTTCATCAGATTGCCTATGATATTGCAAGCAAATGGAGACCAGAAAGACACCTGGGGCAGAGTAATAACGATTGACACTGTAGAGATTCTCCGGCTTGTTCTCATTAGCTCATCAAAAGAAATATATAAGCAGTATAGAATGTTTCTCAACTGTCTTGGTTTGTTATGGTGCACATCAAAAAGTTGGTTTGAACTGGCAGTTGCAATTAAAGTTGCAGTTTTCATGTGATTTCCATATTGGCTTGTTTCTTGATCTACCTCATAACTGGGGGTAAGATCAGACTTGCTTTATTGCTGTTGTTTAGCTCATATATTGCAATCTGCAGGGAAAGACATAGCGGAGCAACATAATAAGAAGAGAACCAAATACCCAATTTTGTTTTTGGTGATTTAGCACTACTCCCTAACTTTTAATTCTACAACAAGTTACCGTGAGCTTGATAGTTAAACAAAGCTTGAGAAGATATTCTAATAATTTGTGTCCTTTTAGAAGTTTCCCAGCCCTTCACCTCTTCTTTGCCCAAAATGGTCATCCTCAGAAATTTCTAAGAAAAGAGAGAATGAAAGTTGATACTAAATTAATTGGCATGGTCTGTGGATTTGTGTGTTTATTAATGTTATTTAACTGTGTATAGTTATTTAGATATAAGCTATGTCCATATGGATGTTATACAGACAAACATTTATTCAGATGTTACCTTCTGGAATTTATGTAAATGAGTGGTTAAATTCCACATATGAGCTTTCTGTTGCCAAAATTGTTCTTTTGACCTGAAATCTTTCTTTAGGGAAATTTTTATTTCCATGGCTAATTTTCTGGTTTCTTCCTTATATTTATCTGGCTTTAGTGATTGTACATGCAAATTATTGCATGAGTCTAGAACAAGATGCTAATTACACACAGTTATGGACCCCTCATTCCCTTTTCAAACATATATACCCATGTTGTGCATTCCTGAGGACTCAGGGCTCTTTCCCAACAAAGTCAGGCTGCTTTAAGGTCTTCTTTAATGTAGTGCTCCAAGTGGTGGCGACAAAGGTATTTGAATTGAGCTCAAGATGAAAGTCATTTTGCGACCACTAAATATGTGGGAAGTGTAGTACACTATTCCTGGGACACAAGGCTGGGCTCAAGTCTCATGTATCCAAAGGAACACTCTTGTCTTCAGAAAGCCTGAGTTTTTCTTCTAGTAGATGGCTTCACAAAATAACTTGTATCTAGTTATTGTCTAAAACCTGCTCGCTCATTCACAGTCCTTGCAGTCTCCTCAATACTAGTGTTGATCTGGTAATCTTGTTAGACTTTCTTGTCTCGTAAGCAAAAAGATGTTTCCTTTAAAATTTTGAGTGAACTGCTGTAATTCCCCTAGAAAAATGTCATTTAATATCTATCGACTATATAAGTTTTCTATTGCTGTTGTAACAAATGACCACAAATATAATGGGTTAAAACAACAATATATTTTCTTACAATCCTGGAGACCAGAAGTCCAAAAATCAAACAGTTGGCAGGGCCGCATTTTATTTTGGAGGCTCCAGGGGAGAATTCATTTCTTTGCTTTTCCTAATTACCAGAAGTCACCTTCATGCCCTTGGATATATTTATGAATGCAACATCTCACAAATTTGTGAGAACATCTTCAACTTTTTTTCTGACTCTGAAAATTCTGCCTTTCTCTTATAAAGATACTTGTGATTAGATTTAGCCCACCAAAAAGTCCAAGCAAATCATTCTCAAGGTTAAGTTCATTATATCTGTAAAGTCACTTTCACCATGTAATGTGACACATTCACAGGTTCCAGAGATTAAGATGTGGACCTCTTTGGGGAGCCATTATTTTCCCTGCTACCCAAGCCATTCACTTACAGTCATTTGATTGCTAACTCACCTTTACTACTTCACACACAGATACCCACAGTGCATAATATCATGCTGACATCACTAGGAAAGGTAGATGTAGATTTTGACAAAGGAAATAAAGATTTAGAAAGGTTAAATAGTTGTCTATGAACACAAGAAGGGGAAGTTGGGATTCAAGCGCTTTGTGTCTGACTTAAGTCTGAGATTTTACATGATGGACTGAAAATACTCAGCTTTCATTCACAATAAGACAGTGATGTTTCAAACTTACATTAGCAGTAAAACCTTATGTTAAATTAAATTTTATACGTGTAACCAATATGTCCCACTTTACAAGGTCATTCTTTTATTTTTAATATTCAAATTAAATGACTCCAAGAACCATCACGCTGTCATAGAAATGTCTCTTTCTTCTTGGACTCTCCTTCCCACAATAAGCCTGAGAACACTGGAAGTGTGTAATCCGTTGATAAAATAACATGGGAAAAATAATGTGTTTTATCAGGATCTCCACTGCCATTGCTGTTGCTGTTGTATATGGTGTCACTGGCTGAAGACAAGAGTAGTGTGTGTCCTTTGGAAGAAGGGTCTCAGAGACCTAAAGCCACACAGATATCTTTGACGTGAGGTGGACCCTGGATGTGTGGAATAAAAGGAAACCTGTCTTGAACTGTGCCAGGCAGAGCTCTGCCCACCCAGGTCCTGCTCCTACAACTCTACCATGAAGTTGCTTTTTCACAATATAATTTACAGCCATTTACTCAAGTCAGGCCCTTCTTCACTGTCTGGGGAGCTTGGGCAGGAGGATTTTCCTGCCTTAGAAACAGCTCACATCCAGAACTAGCTTCCTTGATAACATAAGTATTCTAGCCCATGGCATTAGAGAAAGTCCTCTCATGGTCCTAAGATCTGTCTTATTTGATGCATTCAAATGAGTAGTATTTCTTTTCAGGTGTTAGAATTAAATTAGACTACAAAAAAAAAAAAAGAATTTAAACCAAATGCTAGTGGCATGAATGAGACACAGTTTATTTCTTGCTCATGTTCTATGTTGTCTTGCCATGTGTTCCGACTTTCCCAAGGTCCGTTCAAAGATCAAGGTGTTCCCTAAGTCTGGGAGCAGGACTCATCCCATCCATAGTCCAGCCAAAAGGAAGGGGAAAGGAAGAGAATAGCTCTCTCTTCAAGGACATTTTTTTTTTTTTTTTTACCTCAAACTGTCTATAATTTCCAAGGCCAGATGGCCACACCTATATGCAAATGAGCATGAGAACTGTGATTTGTATTACAAGTGCTCACATGTCCTGCTAAAACTGAAAGATGCTATTCCTAAGAAAACATGTAACAACTAGCAGTCTCCCATCCAAGGGAAACACGGTGACTCATTAAAGCCCATTTTATAAACCAGACAAACAGATTCCTCTGGTTGAAGCAGAGGAGGTGCCTGGAGCTCTGCACCTCCCTGTCTGCACCCTGGCTGTGGTGCTCCAGGCAGTGCTCAGAAGCAGAGGCCTCGGAGCTCAGTGTGAAAACTGTTGTTGAAAGATGACAACTTGCAACTCACAGCATCACCTCGCTGCTCCCTGCTTTTGACAAACGTGTGCTTATTTTTCCTGATGAATTTAAAATATATAGAAAAATTAAAATAATACAAAAATAACATACCTACCACCCAGGTATACCCCCGTTACATATGGCTTCAGTATTATTTTAAAGAAATAAAGCATGTTGAATTCAGCTAGAATTTCTTTGAAATACTACACAGCTTCATTCCCCACTTCTGCCATGCCTATGTCCAACCCTGCCCTCCCCAGCCTGTCACAATATTGGTGTGTATTCCTTCTGGTTCTCTGGCAAAAACAAAATGAAACAACTCAAGTCCATGCTTTGTTTTGATTTGCTTTGTTTTTACCTAATGTCTGTCTCCTGTTCCAGGACTCCATCAGGATACTTCATCAGGTATAATACATAAATATATATTATATCACATGACATGTAGTTGTCATATCTCCTTAGACTTCTCTTGACTGTGACATTCTCATACCTTCTTTGTCTTCAGTGACCTTGACAGTTCTGAGGAGTATTGGCCAGGTATTTTGTCTATTAGAATTTACCTGCTATTTCCTCATGATTAGATGGGGTTGTGGGTTTTGGGGATGACCACAAAGGTAAAATGCTATGTTCATTATATCACATCAAGGTTTCATCCTCTCTCATTGTTTATCACTATTGATATTAACCTTAATCACCTGGCTGAAGTAACGCTTATCAGGTTTCTGTACTAGAAAGTTACTATGTTTCTCTTCTTTTTATACTGTGATCTTTAGGAGAATGTTACTAATGTGACACTCACATTTAAGGAATGAGAAATTATGTTCCTCCTCTTTACGATGAAGTAGCTATATCAATTATTTGGAATTTTTCTATATGGGAGATTTGTCTCTTCTTATTTATTTATTTATTGAATTGTTTATGTCAGTATGGCTTCATGGATATTTATTTGATACTTAGGGTTAAGTCTAATACTATTGTATTTCTTTTCTTTATAAATTATTTCAACTTCGGTCATTGGTAGCTTTCAGTTAACTGCCATGTCTCTTTGACCTGTTTGTTTGTTTTAGCACGTTCTTATTTGCTTGTAGTACAATATTCTCACACTTCCCATGCCTCAGTCCTAGAATCAGCTAATTTTTTCAAAGAACCTTGGTTCCTTTTACTGGAGAATGGTATTAAGAACCAAAATCTGGGTTCTAAGCATGCTTGCTTTCTAACATATATATTATCCACATATATGTATCTACACATATATGCATACACACACACATATACACGACTTTATTTTTAATGGAACGTAGTAGTAAGCAAATAGAATAAAGTTGTACTGTTGGATTTTTAGCATTAAGGGAACAGAATTCTTAGGATATAATCCTTGGGGCTACCTGTCTTCTGGCACCTCATTTTGAAAGTAGTCACTTATTCATATTAGAACTTAATATTAATCTTTCATTGAGTCCAAACTCCTTTTGATGTGTTAAAAAGCAGGAGACCTTCTTCCCAGAGAAAAAAAATCTGTAAATCAACCCATACAGAATTTCATCTGAGAATCCTGATGTTGATGGGCTCTCTAAAGTTCTGACCTAGACCATCAGTGACCCCTGGTCAAGGGACCATGATGCTGGAGGAAAGGCTAGGGAGTGTGTGTATCCTGTTACTGGTTTTCTCTAGCCCACCTATATTGTGAACTCTTTTCTGGCCAAGAAAATGATGTTGTTTAATAAATAACAGAAAAGTCTGATCCAGTAATACAGTTTATTCTTTGATTAATCACAAACATTTTATTTTAAGCTGTCCGCTTTTATGTAAAATCATGATTGAGTTGTTTGGGGTCGCTTTTGCTTCCTACAACTTAAATTAAAAATTTAGAATTAATTTGCATGGATTCTTTAATTCATGTCTCTTAAAATTTTGAATCATTTCCCCTTTGCATTAAATGGTTCCTATTTAAAACTGGTAGAGTGGGAAGAAGAGTATATTTAGCATAATGTTGTGTCTATGAAAATTGACATAGGTGTAGGGCTGAAAGAGTTAATTGAGTTAAATCTCAGTACATTTTTCTGAAGCTGTGTTTAACACTGATTATTTCAAGGTGGTTTTTATAATCACTTCCAAATGTTTTAATGAGACTGTTTTTCATTTTTCTCAAGCCTTCTTTTAAAAAAATTTTTCCTTTCCATATTGATTTTCCAGCCACTCTCCTTAATGCCGCCGTTGGCAGGACCAGTTATGCACTTTTACGGTTTGTTCCGGAAGCTTCCCTCCACATCCCAACCCCGTTTCTTTTCCTGTCTCCTGGGCGCTCTTTATTTGAGGAGAAGGCTCTTCTGGTCTGATTCCTTACAGTTTCTCTTACAGCCTAGGTCCTAGGTCCTGTGCAGTTTTTATTTCAATCCTTCATGTTAGTTGTAGCTACCTCCCATTGTCATCTTATTTTTTTAAAGACCCTTCTGAAATACAGTCTAGATTTTCTATTATATTGAAGTGATCGAAGGTAAGTGTTGGAAATCTGTTTAATTCATGTTTGCATTCCCTTGGTTTCAGACACAGCCTCAGAATCACTTCTCTTTCCCCTTCTGGGTTTCTCCAGCCTGGTCAGCACCCCTTCCCCACTGTATCAGGTAGCAATAAGTAATTAGGCTGCCTGAGGAAGGCAGGGCCATGACACTCATCACATGCCACAGCTTTCGGACAGCTCTGTATAACACACGTTACCAACCAGCCCAGACTGATGTCAGAGATTAGAGTCAGAATATGCCTGCCATTCCTTCAGACAGAGGTCCTGATAGGTTCACAATAAACAGCTGCAAGATTTATGGCTTCCCAAGAGGAAAACCAATTCTCTAGGGTTATTGTTGGGAGTGCTGTTGGCATGCCGGGCCTCTCCTTGCAGACATCATGACACAGGAACAAGATCACTCATCAAAAGTCCTTATATCTTGGTGCAAAGGGTGTTGGGCATTTTCTAAAAGGTAATGATAATGAATGGGTCTGTTTTCCCTATTTTCTTTGCTGTACTTGTCAAATTGAGTCCAGAAGTCTATTTTCAATTTAGTCCAGTCTTTATAAATATAGCTTTCCCCCTTGAACTGTATTACTCACACAAGCTTACTGAGTGATTCTGCATTTTTATTTTGAAGTTAGAGTGGACAGGGTACATCTGTTTTTAATGGAGAGAGAGGGTGTGTCTCAGGTTTATGTCAAGATCCCTGCCAAGGTTAGCAGAATTGGAAGCATTAATATAGGGTCCTCTATGTATATGCTTGGATATTAAAGCTTGCTTATTGGCTATTCCACCAGGATGAGAAACTATATTTTTGTATGAATGATAATAAAATAGCTCTATACTCAGTGGGGAAAAGGCAAATGAGGTAACTGGTTTGAGAAAAGCCTTTTAAAATTTGGGTTGTGGTACTATATTAACATTAATTTTTAAGACTAAACTACCATTTTTAATGTAATAATAATACAAATAAAATTTAAAAATTATAGGGAAGTAATAAAAATCCACATTTACCTAGAATCACTAAAATAAAACAGTAAAGATTGTCAAGTCATTTGGATAAACATTATTCCCAAACCCAGATGTTTCCTTCACACATATCGAAACACCCAAGTATTTGGAAATGTCAATGTGAAGCTGATATTTTCTTCTCTCAACCAGATGTTTGGCACCCTGTGAACAGGGCAGTGTATCTGGCTGTAAGGTTAAAAATTTTGTGCTAAGCAAATTCATCATCAGTGGACATTGAAGGACAAAGAACCATGTGAAAAAAATCTTGAGAAAAGCCTGGTATCAGGATCTCAGTAATGTGAACTGGGTTCTGAGGCAACTCCCTTTCAGGATGTCTTCATTAATGCCCAGCAAAGTAATTGATTTGACTCTCATCTTAATCTGCTTAAGCTATTCCAAACCCAAGGAAAAAATAATATTACCATACTTAAATCTGGAGTCTTTTTATTAATATGATTAATTGGCATAACATTTAATAATTGAGAAAGGATACCACAAAGGAAGATAATGTAAGGATCTTAATGAGAAACAGATACCCATCCCCAAAGAACAACTGTGAGCATGGATGGAACCTTAATATAAGAAAAGGAAAAGCTGTGTAGCTGCTGCTCCCTCCTAGGGCTACACACTGGCTTCCCATTCTGTTCCCCCTATTATCTTCAACATGGAAACGTTCTGATTTTGGAGTTGAAATTCTCCATGCCTTGTTTTGCCTAAGGGAAGTTTTTATTTTGTGAAAGCTAGATTTATTTTGCTTTTATTTAGGCAATTATGTATTTTAACAAAGACTAGGCTGGCAGTCCCAGCAACAATTAGTCTAGTCTCTGCATTGCCCCATGAGGGGATGAGAAAGACCAGCTCTCGCCCACTGGTATCTGAAAGCTCGTGTTTTATCTTTCTTGGCATGCCTTTCCTTCTTTTCGTTGCTCTGACTGTGACCAATTGCAGGGTCAGCCCGAGTTCCATTTGTTTCATGAAATCTTTCTGAAGGGTTTGGTTTCCTTGATCTCCCTCTCCTTCAGTGCTGATTGACACTGACTCATGATTTAGGCCTTCATTATGGGCTATCTTTAATTTCTCTCTCTTGCCTGACATACGTTAGCCTCAGTTTCATCAACAAACTAGACCGTAGGCTACTTGAGACCAGACAGCACATCTCCCAGAGGGTCTCTTTACAAAAGCAAGCCCGATACTGGCCGTGTGATATTGTTTTATGTACTACATCTCCATGTGGAGCTTGATGACATTGAGTAACCAAGAGAACGTCCTCCTGCTTGAGAGAAAGGGTGCCCCTGAAAAATGTATTTGAAAATGTTTTCTAATTATGTTGTTCATATATTATAATAAGAGATGACTGGAGTTTCTCTTATAATAAGTTTGTAAGGAACTTGTAACAAGTTAATGACGATCCACTTATTGTGAATACATTTTAAAAATTCTTATGGCCAATTATTCTAGACAAAATATTCCTAACATCATTGTTTCAGCAAAATCTCTGACAAATGCTATTTTTTCCTAAGCTCTTGGGACACCCAAATTGAGTCAAATTAGCACTTTGGGGATTGTTTTGCTATGTGTTAAAGTGAGTTGTACATGTATTTAAAAAATCTGACTTAAAATTATTCATAATTTATTTTTCCAATTGGGACAGATCTCATATTGCACTAAACCAGTGTTTTTCTAGGGATGATTCTCACATTTCTGGGGTAAAGGGGATGAAATGTTCTAGGGAAATATATCAATGAGCATTATAGACTTTAATAAAAATACATTGTCATATGTAGTAGTAAATATAGAACAGGCATATCAAACCTTGATTCAGTAGTACTATTGCTTAGGATAAAGTATATAAACATTGTGAGCCAGGGTAAAGAAGACTATCAAGTATTTGAGTCCTTATTTTTTGTATTTTGGTGAACAGATAGAGCAAAAACATTGTGAATTTGGTAGAATATGAACTTAAAGGATACACAGTTTCAGCCCTTCTATTAACAGCTAAAAACTAACTAACTAACTAACTGTCATTTAGCACTCATCCAATGAGAGAGACATGTGCTTAACACAAAGCTAGCCACCATTGCTCATCATGCATTTCTAACGAGTATGTTCTTTGTGAACATGCCCACAGTGCTCACACAAGCTGAACACAGCCTGAATCTGCTGATGACCCAGTCATCCACTTGGCAGTATGACATGAAGAGAAAGTGGATAGATTTCCAAGTTCAAAACGTTGGTGTCACCAGATTCTGTCGTGTCCTATGAAAAATAGCTCAAGCAATCTGCTAATAAGAAGCATTTATTGTACCAAAGTGGACAAGATTTTCTTTTAGTTATAAAATAAAACAGATCTTATAAATGTTATTACTTTCACTTGCATCCAAAACATTTTCTAGACTGGAAGAGAAAAGTTAAGGAGATACTTGAGATGAAACTGCCTCCATCTCCAGGTTCAAAATTGGGTTTGTCATACTTGGGGCCACTGTCCATCCTATGTGGCAATCATTCTAAAGCATCTTACCATAAACCTTAACTCTTCTTCAGCTATGTCTGGAAATATGACATATTTCGATACTTCAAACCAAAATGTATTTTTTAAAAGGTGACTATAGTTAAACCCCATCTTTGGCTTTCTGTGTGTGTGTGTGTGTGTGTGTGTGTGTGTGTGTGTGTGTGTATGTGTGTGTGTGTGTGACAGAGACAGAGAGAGGAACATATAAGGACAGACAGGAAGAGAGAGAGAGAGAGATGAGAAACATCAATTCTTTGTTTCGGCACCTTAGTTTCTCATTGATTGCTATCTCATATGTGCCTTGACTAGGGAGCTACTGCAGACTGAATGACCCTTTACTCAAGCCAGAGACCTTGGGCTCAAGCTGATGAGCCTGTGCTCAAGCCAGCAACCTCAGGGTTTCAAACCTGGATCCTACTTGTCCCAGTCAGACTCTCTATTCACTGCACCACCACCTGGTCAGGCCCCATCTTTGGCTTCTTAACAATGGTCATAAAATTTGGAACAAAAAGGGATATGCCTTACTCTTTCTAAGTATCACTTTTAATGACTAAAAATACAAGATGTTGATAAAGAACAAATCACACCTGGAAAATGACTTGGCCAGCACTACACAAAGCTACCATCCTTTCCAAGCTATAGAATTCAGTGGCCAATTTCCTGGGTACTAGAGACTCATTTTACATTTAGATCTTGCTGGACATGAAAAATATCTTTTCAGAATAGTGTTTGAGAAATTAAGAGCTACTGTTCTTTGCTCTAATGAGACCACTGGTAGAAATAGGACTCTGCCCTATTGGGAACTCTAAACTCTCAGTTCCTCCAGCAAGGTGCTGTATCCATATTTTAGTCATGGAAGAACCCTTGATATTTAACACTGAGCCTGGCCTATGAAACCACATTGTTATTGTTACTCATAATTTTTATATTTTTTTATTCATACGTTTATGAACTTATTATAGTCAATTTTATCAGAGACTAATTATGTAGTGATAGGTGGTCGCACCACTAACTGAAAGAAGGGGGAGAGAGGAAGAAGAATTTAAAGGGCAGAAGAAATACAATCTAATTTATTAATTATTTCTTAATTAAATTCAAAATTATTTTTATTAGTGAAAAAATAATTTTAAGCATTAAACAAAAGTTTAAAATATTGTTATATAATTGTCTAAAATTATAGTCACTGACTTTAAGTAGATCAAAATTAGAATCCATAACTCTGATACTAAAGGGAACATTTACTCAATATTTTAGTAACATTTTTTTGCTGATTTTTAGGAAGAAAAATGAACATTGATTTGTTGTTCCACTTATTTATGCGCTTATTGGTTAATTCTTGCATGTACCCTGACTGGGGGTCAAACGTGCAACCTCAGTGTATTGGGAAGATGTTCTAACCAACTCATCTCCCCAGCCATGGCCTATTTAGTAACTTTGTAAGCAAAGAGAAACATTGATATAGGCTCACTCAAGAATTCTTGTCATTCTCATTCACTATGAACTCTTCATTAAGCACAATTGGGTAATAATGTAGTGTGACCACGGCTGATCTCCAACTCCCTTTGTTTCCACATCAAGACAATAGTCACCATGATTACAAATGTGTTCATTTGAAATCAGGAATGATACAGAATCACTAAAACAAACAGTTTCAAACTTTACAGATCATTAATGTGACTTAAATTGATTTAGTGATTCAAATATTGCAATTATCCTCTACTAAACCCCTCAGTGGGATGTTTGAAAATACTGTAAAATTAAACTGCTGATTTAGAGCTGGAATCCAATCTATGTAATCTTTTCCTCCCTCTCACCCTCTTTCCTTCTTCCTTCCTTTCTTATTTTAAAATTTACTTTTTTCCTCCTATTTTTCAGCTAAATTAGATTCAGCATTACTTTCACTCATTGACTACTCTGGCTTCAACATTTGAGAAAATGAAAACAATATTTCTGGCTACTGTTCTTAATACAGGGGCTGGGTATATAATAACAAACATTCCTTCTAATGATAAACATTCTACATTAAATGTTTATTAAATTACCTATAAGCTTTACATCTTTATTTATATGTACAAAATTGAAACAATACAAAGAAAGCCAAAGGAATTTGATTATGAAGGTACATTTTAATTTATGAAATCTCCTGGAAATTGGCCACGGATGTTTGTGGTAAAGGTTATTTTATTTACTTCTGTATTGCCTGAGTGAATTTAATGCATTAGTAATTTAGATACTTGGATTGCTCTAAGACTGTTGTTTTGGGAATTCTCATTACATATAAAGGCATCCTGCAGTGTTCTTTGCTTAGGGAGACCAACCTGTGTCTATAAACCTTGGCAAAGTTTTCTTAGTTCACTGTAGGGGGCTGAAACAAGGAAGCAGATAGAAATGTTTTAAAATGAAAAGGAGGCAAAATCCATTCTGCCATAATGACATTTTTATAATACTTCAAAGGAACAATGTTATGATCAACAATGCTGTAGCAATGACGATTTGGAGTATATCTGTAAATGCTTTTTGTTTGCAAGGGCATTCAATAAGTGTGCAGTACTGACTTGCAAAAATAGAAACATTGAGGCCAGTATGTAAAGTACTGCTGCTTCCCCATTCACAGGTTCTGGACAATCTGGGAACACAGACCTTCTAACATTAAATAAAACATTGGCAGGACTCATAGCTACTGAGATTCTCTAGGGATGATCAGGAAGTTCCCCCTACAACCCTCAATCTCACTGGTTTTTCTTTGTGTTTGTTCTTTTTAAAATTTGAAATAGCATGCTCATTCCCTTCTCAAATCTTATTTAGAACCCAAGCATGAAAGTAGAAAAAAGAAGATCAGCTGCTTGTAAAATGTTGGTAAGACCCTTAGAGCTCTGGCCACGGAAGCTCTCTCCTGTCCAAGGCTTCTGCTAAAATCAGTTCCTCTGTGTATTCTTCCAGAGTATGGAGAGTAATTGGGTTAAGATTCTGAAGGCCCTGGCTACAATGTAAACATATGGAAAGGCTTTCAAATTATGCCATTACTAATCAACCATTCCTATCTTTATTCTCTTTTGTTAGATAGTAGCCAGCAAAACCCAGAGTGGCTGGGTTAGAAAGAAAATGAGCTCTAATTTGGGGCATATAGAGGAAGAAAGGAAAACATATTGGGGTGTGTCAGAGGAACATGAAAAGGCTAACACGGTAAGAAGAACTGAACATATATAGGAAGCAGTCCTAGTACACTGATTGTCAGGTAGAAAGAAAAACAGGTCAAAGGGAGGGAAATATTGTGGATCCTCTAGGTCCATCATTATTGTTGTCAACGGTAATATTTCATTTTTTTATGGCTGAATAATATTTTATTGTATATATGTATCACATCTTTCTTACCCATTTATCTAGATTCTTGGCTATTGTAAATAATGCTGCAATGAACACAGGGGTTCATATATCTTATTGAATTAGTGCTTTGGATTTCTTTTTTTTTTAAGTGAGAGAGAGAGAGAGATAGAGACAGACAGGGATGGAGAGAGATTGGATACATCAACTCCTAGTTGTGGCACCTTAGTTGTTCATTGATTGCTTTCTCGTATGTGCCTTGATTGGGGGGCTCCAGCTGAGCCAGTGACCCTTTGCCCAAGTGATTAGAGACCTTGGGCTCAAGTCAACAGTCTTAGGCTTTAAACCAGCAACCTTTGGGCTCAAGCCAGTGACCGTGGGATCATGTCTATGATCCCACACTCTAGCTGGCGACCCCGCACTCAAGTTGGTGAGCCTGCACTCAAGCCAGATGAGCCTGTGCTCAAGTCAGTGACCTTAGGTTTCGAACCTGGGTCCTCAGTGTCTCAGGTTGATACTCAATCCACTGCATCACCACCTGGTCAGTCAGTGTTTTGGATTTCTTCACATAAATACCCAGAAATAGATTACTGAGTCATGTAGTAGTTCTATTTTTAATCTTTTGAGTACCCTCCATACTGTTTCCACAATGGTTGCACCAATTTACAATTCCACCAATAGTACATGAGGATTCTCTTTTCTTCACATCCTCAACAACACTTGCTGTTTATTGATTTATTGATGATAGCCATTTGATAGGTATAAGGTAATATCTCATTGTGGTTTGATTTGCACTTCCCTGATCATTAGTGTTGTTGATCATCTTTTCATGTGTCTGTAGTCCATCAGTGTGCCTTCTTTGGAGAAGGTTTATTTATGTCCTCTGCCCATTTTTAAATCAGCTTGTTAGTTTTATTGATATTGAGCTGTATGAGTTTTTTATATATTTTGAAAATTAACCCCTTATCATATATATCATTTGCAAATGTCTCTCCCATTTAGTAAGTTGATTTTTATATTTGTTGATGGTTTCTTTCACAGTATAAGAGTTTTTCAGTTTAATGTATTCTCATGTATTTATTTTAGCTTTTGTTGTCTTTACTGTAGGAGACATATAATGAAAAATGATTCTAAGACCAATGTTAGAGAGTTTATTGCTTATATTTTCTTCCAAAAGTTCTATCATGTCAGGTCTTATATGTAAACTTTTAAGACATTTTGAGTTTATTTTTATATATGGTATAAGAAAATGGTCCACTTTCATTTTTTTTTCTTTTTTGGCAAATATCTGTCCAGTTTTCCCAACACCTTTTATTGAAAAGAATGTCTTTACACCATTGTATATTCTTGTCTTCTTTGTTGTAGATTAGTTGACCAAATACATGTAGGTTTATTGCTTGGCTATTTTGTTCCATTAAGCTATGTGTTTCTTTTTATGCCAGTATTATACTGTTTTGATTATGAGAGCCTTGTAATATAGTTTCATATCAGGGAGCATGATAACTTCAATTTTGTCCTTCTTTTTCAAGCTTGTTTTGGCTATTTCCAGTCTTTTGTGGGTCCATATAAATTTTCTGATTATTTGTTCTAGTTCTACAAAAAATGCCATTTATATTTTGATAGGGATTGCATTGAATGTGTAGATTACTTTGGCAAATATGGATAGTTTAACGATATTCAATCTTCTTCTCTATGAGTACAGTATATCCTTTCATTTATTTGTGTCTTCTTCAATTTCTCTCTTCAATGTCTTTATTTCTTCAATGTCTTACAGTTTTTTTAAGTACAGATCATTTACTTCCTTGGTTAAGTTTGTCCCCAGGTATTTTATTCTTTATAATACAATTAAAAATGGGATGTTTTAAATTTCTTTTTTTTGAGAATACATTATTGATGCATAAAAATACAACCAGTTTTAAATATTAATTTTGTTTCTTGCTACTTTACTGATTCATTTGTTAGTTCTAATAGTATTTTTTGGTGAAATCTTTAGGTAACCACTGAATTTTTTTACTATCTCCATGGTTTTATCTTTTCCAGAATGTCATAGAGTTGAAATCATATAGTATGTGGCCTTTTTCACATTGATTTCTTTAACTTAATATGCATGTTTCCTTCCATTTCTTTTTATTGTTTGATAATTCATTTCTTTTTATAGCTGAGTAATATTACATTGTATAGATAAACCACTGTGTATTTATCCAAGCACCTTAAAGACATCTTGATTGTTTCCAAGTTTTGGTAATTATGAACATAGCTGTTTCAAATACCAGTGTGCAGAGATTTTTGGTTGACATTAAGTTTTCATTACTTTGAGTAAAATACAAGTAGTTTGATTGCTGGGTCATATTGTAAGAGTATATAGTTTTGTAAGCAACTGCAAAAATGTCTTTTAATGTAACTGTACCATTTTGTATTCCCACCAACAATAAATGAGAATTTCTGTGACTCCATATCTTTGTCAGCATTTGATAATTCTAATTTTCTGGACTTTGGCTCTTCTAATAGGCATGTAGTGGTATCTACTATCTTTTGTAAATTAACAGATACTAGAGTTTGGATTACGTACAGGTACACATTTTTATTTTTTATTTTATTTTTTTGTATTTTTCCGAAGTTAGAAGCAGGAAGGCAGTCTGACAGACTCCCACATGCGCTTGACCAGGATTCACCAGGCATGCCCATCAGGGGGCGATGCTCTGCCCATCTGGGGCATTGCTCTGCTGCTGCATCCAGAGCAGTTCTAGTGCCTGAGGTGGAGGCCAGGGAGCCATCTTCAGCGCCCGGGGCCAACATTTCTCCAATGAAGCATTGGCTGCAGAAGGGGAAGAGAGAGATAGAAAATAGAAAGGGAAGGGTGGAGAAGCAGATGGGCGCTTCTCCTGTGTGCCCTGACCGGGAATCAAACCAGGACTTCCAGGCGCCAGGCTGATGCTCTACCACTGAACCAACTGGCCAGGGCCCATATAGGTACATATTTTAAAAAAAGAATAGCATCGATGATAGCATGTACTTCCAGGAGATTCTCAATGTCTAATTGTCTCTCTTTTTGTGATGTTTATTAATTTTGTTACCTTAAGATACAGATCACATTAGAAAAATAGAATAATTTCTTTGTTCTTTCACTTTATTTACTTATTTTCAAATAATAAAATTCATCAACAGCATTTGCTATAGGGTTCAAAGAAATTTTGGTTTTATATTGTTTTGTTTGCTTTTATTCCTTTCATTTATTTATTTATTCATTCATTCTGATATCATTACCCATGGTTTTAACATATTTGATCTATTTCAATCCATTTCTGTTACTATCTTTATTGATACTCAAATTTTTCCATCTCAGACCAGGTTGGCTTCTTAATCCTTTGGATTTGAATTTAGTAGACTTTTGTTACTTCTCTACTTTTTGGTATGATAATCTTTCTAGTATGTCAATCTCATATCTTTTCTATCCCCCAAACCTAGCCATTTCTATAAGAAATCTATTTCCTTTTGGTGTGACATGGTATCAAAATCACAATCTAAATATTAGAGAAGCCCATTGATACAATCATTATTGCTTAATATAGTGAATCCCTGTGAAATACAGGAAAACCCACCCACAAGTTTTTAAATGTGTTATACCAACAGAGACATTGCAAACTTGGACTGAAAAGTGACAGAGAGAGGATAAAATAAAAATAAAATACAGATTTTGTATTATCAGGGTTCTGCAGGCAAGAAATAAGCTGATAAAATTACTCAGCTAAAAACATAGGCTACCCTTCACGAAGGGTAAAAGAAGGAAAAGGATGATTATTAAGGCAGAGCTGTGACTTTGGAAGGTGGAGCTGTAAACCACAAAGGATTATTCTAGGACTTCAAAATTACAGAAGTTTGCCCATTTAGATTAAAAAAAATTTTGGAACCAATGATTCTGTTTTGCCTTTCATTTTTCTCCCCTTTTAAACAGGAATATCTACAACTGTTCTTTAATGGATCTAATGCCTGTACCACTATTGTATTTTGGAAGATTATAACTTGTTTCTTGAGTTTCACAGGTTCACATGGAGAGAGGAATTTTTCTACAAGATGAATCATACCTAGAGTCTCATCCATGCCTACTTTAGATGAGGAGATATTTCATTTTTGAATTGATGATAATTAAATGAGATTTTGGATTTGAGTTGATACTGTAATGGGTTGAGACTTTTGGAGATCTTGAGATGGGGTGCATATATTTTGATGTGGGAAGAATGTAAATCTTTGGAGGCTGAAAGACAGACTATAATCAGCTGAATAATGTCCCCCTCAAAGATATTGATATCCTAATACCTGAAACTACAACCTACTTATATAGTAAAAGAAAGTTTGCAGATCTGATTACGTTAGGATCTTAAGATGAATTCCTGGATTATGAAGCTGAGTCCACTGTAATTATAACAGTCTTTGTAGGAGGAAGGCAAGATGATCAGAATAAGTAATAGATGTGATTACAAAAGAGAAAGGTTAGAATGATACAAAAAAGGTTCCTGACCAGGGTGTGGTGCAGTAGACAGAGCTGAGGACCCAGGTTCTAAACCCCGAGATCAGTGGCTTGAGTGCGGTCTTACCAGCTTGAACCCAAGGATGCTGGCTTGGGCAAGGGGTCACTGGCTTGACTGAAGACCCCCCAGTCAAGGCACATATGAAAAAGCAATCAATGAACAATTAAGGTGCCACAACAAAGAATGCATGCATCTCATCTCTCTCTCTTCCTGTCTATCTGTCTCTCTCTTTCTAAAAGAACAACAATGTGGATTTAAGAAGAAAGATTGATGTGCTTTCTGGAAACAACTGCAATGACATACTGATACTGCCTGCAATGACGTACTGGTACCACCATTCACATTTAAATTAGCATGTCCAGTGCAAGAAGGTCAGAAAATTGGTGTTCTTTCTTGCCATACTTTCTGATATGTGACCAGAACCAGGTAGTGTGGTCTTTAGATCTGGGGCCACCTCGATAATGCTTATGGAAAATTTTAGTGGAAGAAACTTTATTGAAGGTAACTTAGAATTTTCTTGAGAAGTGCAAAACATGGTTATGCTTTTATACAGCAATATCTGTCTGTCTCTTTATGGCAAAAAGAAAAGAAAAGAAAAGAAAAGAAAAAAGCAAAAAAAGAGCCAGAAATCTAATTATGCAAGCAGCCACTAAAAGTAGGGAAGTCAAGGAAATGATTCCTCTCCCAGATCCTCCAGAAGGAACCAGCCCTGCTGACAACTTGAATTCAGCTTAGTCAAACTGATTTTGGACTTCTAACATCCAGAGCTATAAGAGAATAAATTTGTGTTATTTTAAAACCACTAAATCAGTAATTATTTGTTGCAGCAGCAATAGAAATTTAATACATTGTTGATACTGGTCATTGTTTCTGGGACTTCTCATGGCTAGAGCAGGGAAAGATATGTATTTTTAGAAGATAAAATATAAAACGTGTTTTTATTGTTACTTCCAAGTTGAATTCAGAATTACTGAGTCTTTACTTATCCTCATTAAATTTATGTCAGTTTCATTTTGTCCCATGCTGAAAATCTCAGTTTTCAGTGACAGAGAAATAAAATAAAATAAAATAAAATAGAAAAATAAAAATTATGAACTCTATCACAGATTACAAATAAGCCAATTTTAGAATGATAATCCTGTTACTGCCACCAAAAGTATGATTATTAAAAATGATTTATTCTTATATTATTTCCCACTGAGAGTGTAAAATGAAATTACTGCATTTTAAAGTCTTGGAATAGCTCTTCTCTGCATGATTATGCTACCAACTGGAGATGGAGTTAGTTTCATTTGTTCTGTTTTTAGATTTTTAATGATTTCTTTTTGATTGAATTTATTTTATAATATGTAAAATATTTTTATGGTTCCAACATTAAATCTACACATCAAAGGGGTTTGGCTTCTATTCCTGTTTTATTCTACTGTTCTCTTTCTTTTTTATAAGTACATCCTTTTTTAAAAAGACTGGACAAATGTTATTAATTTATTTTTAAAAATAGCTCAGAGAACACTTGTTCTTTACTATACATTAGTAATATAAATAAAAACGTGTAATCATGGAAAATTTTAAACATATTAGAAGCACACAGCGCTCGCTTCGGCAGCACATATACATATTAGAAGCACATAGAAAAAAATTTATGAAGTGTCCTGGACTCACTGTTTTTGCATCTATTCCTTCTACTCCTTTTTCCTCATATTGCATTATTTTGGACAAAAATCTCAAACATCAAATAATTTTATTCATAAATATTTATTAAGCATCTCTAAAAGATAAGGATTTTCAAAAAATAAATACAATTATGTTATCAGCAAACATAAAGAGTTTAAACTTGCAGGTTAATCCTTTATTTTTATAGTTCTTATTTTTTTCCCCTCAATTTGAACTAGAATTCAAATAAGGTCCACCTTTTTAAAACTTTTCATTTCTAGGTTCCCATTTTATGGTTTCTTTCTTTCTTCTTACCTCTACTATTTTTTCTATTGTTGATAAAGCTGTATTGATTGTCATGTAGATTTTCTCATTGTTGGCATTTTACAGATTGCATCCCTGTTGTGCCATTTAACATATTTCTTGGACAATGTATACCTTATAAATTAATATTTGGATCTAAAACCTTGATGAGCCTTCCTCAAATGTGGTATTTTGTCCTTTACTCAAGGGATACATACTGCATAGTTCTCTCTTTTTCTCTGATGATCAGTTCCTATATCTATGAAGTCATTAGACGTTGGAAAATATTTAATTCTCTCATTATTTTCTTCATTTTCAGCTCTAATTTTCACTTCCACAAAGTGAAACAGACTTTTCATCTACTATTCGGTTACACAGTGATATTTAATGTTAATTCTTTCTTTTTATTTACAAGTGTTCAAAAAATAATGAGATGGTTCTCTAGTTTCAGTGTTCTCCAGAGCAACAGAAGCATATAGTCTGAATGTGTGTGTAAGAGATTTATTTTTAAAATTTGCCTCTTGTGATTAGGGAAGCTACATCCCAGTATCTGCAAATAGCAATCTAGAGACCCAGGAGAGCCAGTAGTATAGTTCCAGACTGAATTTGAAGGCATGAGTACCAGGAAAGCTGGTGGTGTAAGTTCTGGTCCAAGGGCAGGAGAAGATTTATGTCCCAGGTAAACAGGCCAGTGAAATTTATTCTTATCCATGAGAGGGTCAGCTTTTTTGTTCCATATAGGCTTTCAATTGATTGGATGAGGGCCACCCACATTAAGAAGGATAATCTGCTTTCCTCAGTTTCCAATGCAAATGTTAATTTTATTTATTTATTTATTTATTTATTTAGTGGGGAGAGAGAGAAAGAGAGGCAAGGAGGGAAGAGCAGGAAGTATCAACTCCCATATGTGCGTTGACCAGGCAAGCCCAGGGTTTTGAACCAGCGACCTCAGCATTCTAGGTCGATGCTTTTATGCACTTCTCCACCACAGGTCAGGCCCACAAATGTTAATTTTATCCAAAAACACCCTTCCAGACACACCCAGAATGTTTGACCCAATATCAGAGTACCCCATAGCCCATTCAATTTGACATATAAAATTAACCATAGCATCTGGTCTCCTCAAATAACAATTCTTTCTTTATCTTAAGTCATCATGAACCCCTGGATTTAAATATATTTAATGTGCTTTAACAGATTAAAATTATTTTTATTATTGACACCCAAATTGTTCCATTTTACATTTGGCTCTTGAAACATTTTAATATAATTATGGTAGTTTTTGATGGCTTTCTTCCTTTGGTTGTGATAATCATGCTTATCATGTACATTTTTTGCCCTAAACTTAAATCAGTTATTTCTCTTAGAAGAAATAGCTTCTCAGTTATTTCTCTGAGAAGCTCTGCTTTTTTTAAAGTTAAATGTTTTTTCAATACCATAATCTGGATGCTAGGGGTGCTCATTACTTAATTAAACCTGCATTGATTAATATTTTTTAATTTTTTTCCATAAACAAAGCTGGGAATATGTAAATAATTCTTATTATTTTTTTCAGAACCACAGAATTTTTTATTTGATTTTTACTATACTTTTTTACATTACATTTATATGTTCTCTTTTCCACTATGAGAACTACAGTTACCAATAATGCTGTGCCTGATGGAATTAATCTATCAGATAATGGCTACTTGCTGGATTTCACATTATACCCACAACAGTATCAGAAAATGAGACCCATGCTATCACCAACAATATGATTATTGAAACTGGTTGTTATTTTTTTACAGTTCTTTTATCCTTAGGATTTATTCAGTAGGAATATGCAGTCAACTTAATATGGTTTAAAGTCACCTAAGGAAGTATCTATATATGTGGCAATGCCTGGAGCTGGATATGCATATATGTTAATTTCACTTCATTTCATTTCATTTGTAAAAATAATTAATAGAAGTATGAAATGATGAATTATCATATATTGCAGCAGTACCACTTCTGGGTATATATCCAAAAGAAAAGAAATCCCTATTGCTAAGAGATACCTATACTCTTGTGTTCATTGCAACATTATTTATAATAGTCAAGATATGGAAACAGGAAGAGAAAATGGGGACAGAGTAGGCAGATGTTACAACACCCACCTCCCAGAACCAAAGTGGATTACAATTTAGGAAGAATTATCTTGAAAAACCAACTTGTACTAAACTAAGAGGAATTTATAACCAAGCATCACCGAAGAAACCACATTGAGACTGGTAGGAAGGGCAGACACAGGGAAAGGGCTGCCCCACTCCCAAGAGTGAGAGGTGGCCCAGAGAGTGTCTCATGGTGGGGTGGGTTGACTGGAGAGTTGTGGGTCCTCAGCCCCAGGACCAGAACCCCAGCCTGGAGCCCCAGAGATGAAAAGAGGTGTATGGACAGTATTTAGCTGAAAGAAGAGTCAGGTTACTCTTTGCGAGAGGGAGATGGAACTCTCAGACCCAGGCTCTGTCTTAAAGGAACCACACAGAAAACCTCATTCACAGCCACTTACCCAGGGCTCCGGGAGTGAGGAGCGCTGAGAGGACTGGAGTTGCGAGAAGATAATGTAGTCCTGGGGGCAAGGGAGAGACTATGGGGGACAGCCCCCCTGACCTCTGTACTGGGTCACTCCCCAAATCTAAAGTGGCCATTTTTCCTGGGAGAACCAATGCCAGCAAAGGGAAGCAATTGCCCTAACAGAGGTTCTCCTGCTCCAGTCAGTGCAAAGAGACACTTAGAAATAGGGGGTGCATTAGGGACACAGGTTTTGAGTGCTGAGGTCTGGGCTACACCCTCCCCTCCAAACTGCTGAGTACCATCCGAAGCGTGGGAGGGCCCAGCTGCAGAGGCAACACAGCGTTCAGCCCATGCTGAAGTGGGGGCTGTAGCCCAGCCAAGCAGTAGGCTCAGTGGCAGAAGGGAGCAGATCATGGTGGCCAGCATGGTGGTGGTGAGGGGCAGAGCCCAGAGAGGTGTTCTGATGCCCACAGGGGGAGGAGCCAGGTGATGCAAAATGTCCCCCGTGCCTATGGGTGTTGGAGCTCGGCAGGGCATTTCATGTACCCACAGGGCAGCCTGAGCTGTGGGCCTGTGAGCCCATGCACCCAGCAGTGCCGGTGCCCACGTGCCTGAGGAGGCTGTAGTGGTGGGGGCTGGTGGAAAGACCAAACCTTGGGAATAGAGAGGACACACACACTGGCCAAGAGTAGGTAAAAGCCATCTCAGGAGTGAAGCTGGTATTTACAAGGGCACATGGACCCAGCAGAAGCAGCCACAAATTCTGGATTGCCTATATAGCTCCAATAAGGTTCCTAAGGGCCAGTCATAAGCAGTGACCCCCACTGGTCTGTGCCAGTTTCCGGCCAAGGAGGTCCTGGGCTGGCACATCCAGCAGCCAGATATGGAGAGCATTAGCTAAAGACTTAACAACCCTAGTTAGAGTGGTATCTTAAGGAAGGGCTCCTCTAACCTGACCCAGCTAAGGCAAAGAAAACGCTGACACAAATAGCAAAAAGAGAAGTAGCAGTAGACAAGTATCCCACAGAGGATTGCAAACAATAGCTGAGGCCAACACAAGAAGATCTAGAAACAACACAACTGGAAATTGGAGGCAGACAATACCAACCCTACACTAAGCTAGCTACACAAACAGCACATCCAAAGGAACGGTATATACAGAGACAAAATGGGAAGATAGAGAAATGCAATTTAATTAAATCAACAAGAGAAATCTCCAGAAAAAGAACTGAATGAGGTGGAAATAACCAAGATACTGGATGCAGAGTTTAGAATAATGATTGTTAGGATGCTCAAGGCTCTTAGAGCAACAATAGATGGACATACTGAACATCTAAACAAAGATAGCAAGCATCAAAAAGGACATTAAAATAATAAAAAATAATCAGACAGAAATGACAAACACTATATCAGAAATGAAGACTACAGTAGAAGGAATTAAAAGCAGACTGGATGAAGCAGAGGATTGAATCAGTGATTTAGAGGATAAGATAAATGAAACCACGGAAGCAGAACAGCAAAAAGAAAACAGGCTCAAAAAGTCTGAGGAAACTCTAAGAGAGCTCTGTGACAACATGAAGAGAAACAACATTTGTATCACAGAGGTTTCTAAAGGAGAAGAGAAAGAACAAGGAATAGAGACCTGATTGAAGAAATCATAGCGAAAACATCCCTAAACTGATGCAGGAAAACGTCACACAAGTTCAAGAAGCACAGAGAATCCCATTAAAGAGTAACCCAAAGAGACCTACACCAAGACACATCGTAATTAAAATACCAAAACTAAGATAAAGAAAGAATACTAAAAGTTGCAAGAGAAAAACAGTCAATCACCTACAAAGGAGCCCCCAAAAGGATGACATCTGACTTTTCAACAAAAACAATTGAGGCCAGAAAGAAATGACAAACATAAAACCAAGACTTCTTTATCCAGCAAGGCTATCATTTAAAACTGAAGGAGAAATAAAAAACTTCCCAGACCAAAAAACAAACAAACAAACAAAAAACAACTCAAGGAATTCATTACAACTAAACCAATGCTGCAAGAAATGTTAAGGGGCCTGTTGTAAACAGAACAAAGTAGGAAAATATCTAGTAAAAGAAGAATGTAGATTTAAAGAATAAAATGGCAATAAACAACTATATATCAATAATAATCTTAAATGTAAATGAATTAAATGCTCCAATCAAAATACATAGGGTAGCTGCATGGATAAGAAAACAGGACCCATACATATGCTGTTTACAAGAGACCCACATCAAAACTAAAGATACACATAGACTGAAAGTAAAGGGATGGAAAAAAATATTTCATGCAAATGGAAATGAAAAAAATCTGGGGTAGCAATACTTATATCTGACAAAATAGACTTTAAAACAAAGGTTATAGTAAGAGATAAAGAAGGTCACTACATAATGATATAGGGAGCAATCCAACAGGAAAATATAACCATTACAAATATCTATGCACCTAATATAGGAGCACCTAAATATATAAAACAGATTTTGATGGACATAAAGGATGAGATCACCAGCAATACTATAATAGAAAAATTTAATACCCCACTGACATCAATAGATAGATCTAGGCCCTGGCCAGTTGGCTCAGCGGTAGAGTGTCGGCCTGGCGTGCAGGAGTCCCAGGTTTGATTCCCGACCAGGGCACACAGAAGAAGTGTCCATCTGCTTCTCCACCCCTCCCCCTCTCCTTTCTCTCTGTCTCTCTCTTCCCCTCCCGCAGCCGAGGCTCCATTGGAGCAAAGATGGCCAGGGAGCTGGGGATGGCTCGTGGCCTCTGCCTCAGGCACTAGAATGGCTCTGGATGCAACAGAGCGACGCCCTAGAGGGGCAGAACATCGCCCCCTGGTGGGCATGCTGGTGGATCCCGGTCGGGCGCATGCGGGAGTCTGTCTGACTGCCTCCCTGTTTCCAGCTTTGGAAAAATGAAAAAAAAAAGTTAGATCCTCAAGAAAATTAACAAAGAAACAGCAGCCTTAAATAACACACTAGATCAACTGGATTTAATAGATATCTTCAAAACCTTTCACCCTAAAACAGCAGAATATACATTCTTATCAAGTGCTCATGGTACATTCTCTAGGATAGACCACATGTTAAGACACAAAATGAGTGTCAGTAAATTTAAGAAGATTGAAATCATATCACGCATCTTCTCTGATCACAATGGCATGAAACTAGAAATCAATTATAATAGAAAAACTGAAAAACATTCAAACACTTGGAAACTAAATACAGTAACATGTTATTAATTAATGAATGGATTAACAATGAGAATCAAGGAAAAAAAAATTTCTCAAAACAAATGAAAATGAATATACAACAAATCAAAATTTATGGGACACAGCAAAAGCAGTCTTGAGAGGGAAGTTCATAACATTATAGGCTTATCTTAAAAAGCAAGAAAA
Organism: Saccopteryx leptura; assembly: GCF_036850995.1. Classification (NCBI taxonomy): domain Eukaryota; kingdom Metazoa; phylum Chordata; class Mammalia; order Chiroptera; family Emballonuridae; genus Saccopteryx; species Saccopteryx leptura. The sequence goes on along the minus strand of NC_089511.1, from coordinate 61,970,381 downwards.
AGCTCAAATAAAGAACTTAACCCTGCATCTAAAAGAACTAGAAAAAGAACAGCAAGTAAAGCCCAGAGGAAGTAGAAAGAAGGAAATAATAAAGATCAGAGTGGAAATAAATGAAATACAGGCTAGAAAACAATACAGAAGATCAATGAAACCAAGAGCTGATTCTTTGAAAAGGTAAACAAGATTGATGAACCTTTAACCAGACTCACCAAGAAGAAAGGAGAGAGGACTTAATTGAGTAAAATTAGAAATAAGAGTGAAGAAGTAACAAATGACATAGCAGAAATTCAAAGAACTGTAAGAAAATACTATGAAGAACCATATGCCAAAAAATTAGACAACCTAGGTGAAATGAACAAATTCCTTGAAACATATAATCTTTCAAAAAATCAATCTGGAAGAATCAGAAAACCTAAACAGACCGATTACAACAAATGAGATTGAAATAGTTATCAAAAAAACTCCCAACAAACAAAAGCTCTGGGCCAGATGGCTTCACAGGCAAATTCTATAAAATATTTAGAGAAGAACTAACTCCTATCTTTCTCAAGCTTTTTCAGAAAATTCAGGAACAAGGCAGGGGTGCCCCCTTTCACCACTATTATTCAACATAGTTCTGGAAGTCCTAGCCACAGCAATCAGACAACAAGAAGAAATAAAAGGCATCCAAATTGGAAAAGAAGTAAAAAAAAAGTTTTCATTCTTTGCTGATGGTATGATAATGTACATAGAAAACCCTAAAGTCTCAGTAAAAAAACTACTGTAACTGATAAATGAATTCATCGAGGTGGCAGGATATAAAATTAATATTCAGAAATCAGAGGCATTTTTATGCACCAAGAATGAAGTCTCTGAAAGAGAAATTATGAAAACAATCTCCTTCACTATTGCAACAACAACAAAAAAATAAAGTACCTAGTAGTAAATTTAACCAAGGAGGTTAAACAGTTGTATTTGGAAAATTATAAAACATTAATAAAAGAAATCAAGGAAGATACAAACAAGTGGAAGCATATACCATGTTCATGCATAGAAAGAATAAACATTATTAAAATGTCTATATTACACAAAGCAATTTATAAATTTAATGCAATTCCTATTAAAATACCAATGACATACTTAAAAGATATAGAAAAAATATTTCAAAAATTTATATGGAACCAAAAAAGAACACAAATAGCCTCAGCAATCTTGAAAAAGAAGAATAAAGTGGGTGGTATCACACGTCCTGATATTAAGTTATACTACAAGGCCATTGTACTCAAACCAGCTTGGTACTGGCATAAGAACAGACATATAGATCAATGGAACAGAACAGAGAACCCAGAAATAAACCCACGCCTTTATGGACAATTGATATTTGACAAAGGAGGTAAGAGCATACAATGGAGTAAAGACAGTCTCTTCAACAAATGGTGTTGGGAAAATTGGATAGCTACCTGCAAAAAAATGAAACTAGACCACCAACTTACACCATTCACAAAAATAAACTCAAAATGGATAAAAGACTTAAATGTAAGTCTTGAAACCATAATCATCTTAGAAGAAAACATAGGCCATAAGTTCTCCAACATCTCTCGCAGCAATATATTTGCTGATTTATCTCCATGGGCAAGTGAAATAAAGGACCGGATGAACAAATGAGACTATATCAAACTAAAAAGCTTTTGCACAGCTAAGGACAATATGAACAAAATAAAAAGACAAACCGCACAATGGGAGAACATATTTGACAATACGTCTGATAAGTTAATAACCAAAATTTATAAAGAACTTGTAAAATTCAACACCAGGAAGATAAACAATCAAATCAAAAAATGGGCAAAAGAAATGAATAGACACTTCTCCAAAGAGGACATACAGATGGCCAATAGACAGATAAAAAAATGTTCAACATCACTAATCATTAGAGAAATGCTAATTAAAACCACAATGAAATATCACCTCATGCTAGTCAGAATGGCACATGTTAATGATAAGTGCTGGTGAGGATGTGGAAGAAAGGGAACCCTTCTGCCCTGCTGGTGGGAATGCAGACTGGTGCAGCCACTTTGGAAAATAGTATGGAGATTCCTCAAACAATTATAAATGGAACTGCCTTTTGTCCCAGCCATCCCACTTTTAGGAATATATCCTAAGAATATCAAATCACTGATTCAAAAGAAGAAATGCACCCCCATGTTTATGGCAGCATTGTTTACAATAACCAAGATCTGGAAACAGCCCAAGTGTCCGTCAGTGGACAAGTGTATTAAAAAGCCGGGTGCATATACAGAATGGAATTCTATGTGGCCATGAAAAAGAAGAAAATCTTACCTTTTGCGACAACATGGATGGACCTGGAAACTATTATGTTAAGTGAAATAAGCCAGGCAGAGAAAGAAAAATATCATATGATCTCACACATTTGAGAAATCTAATGAACAGTGTGAACTGAAGAACAGAATAGAGGCAGAGGTGGGATCAAAGGGACCAGAGGGAAAGTGAATAGAGGGAAAGGGTCTGAGAGGATGGGTTCAGAGAAGGGAAAAGATTGCTGAAATGATATCTACATAACACAGCATTATAGAGAGCAGGACAGCAAATCCTGGAGGGAAAGGGGGCGGACATTGAGGGGAGGGGGGCAAGGGGGATGTTGAGGGGAACACAAGAGTGGTGGGGGATGTATTTGGTAGAACACGAATCTATGTAAACACAATAAATTAAATCAATTAAAAATTAAATTAAAAAAACAATACGGAAACAGCCTAAGTGCCCACCAACAGATGTATGGATAAAGAAGATGTGGTATGTATATATATAAAACAAGGGACAATTGTTCAGCCAGATAAATGAAAGAAAGCCTGCCCTCTGTGAGAAAATGGTTGGACCTTGAGGCATTATGCTAGGTGAAATAAGTCTGACAGAGAAAAACAAATACTATATGATCCTACTTACCTGTGTAATCTTACAAAATCAAACTTATAGAAATAGGGAACAGACTGGTGGTTATCAGAGGCTCTGGGTAGCGGATGGGGGCAATGTCCAAAAATGGTTAAAAGGTACAAACTTTTAGTTATAAGATAAATATGTTCTGGAAATGTAATGTACAGAATATTGACTATAGTTAATAGTCCAGTATTGTATATTTGAAACCTCCTAAAGGAATAGATCTTAAAAGTTCTCATTATAAGAAAAAATTTTGTAAGTATATGAGATGATGAATGTTAACTAAATTTATTGTGGTAAATATTTTCTAATATATATGTATATATCAAATCATATTATACATCTTAATTTATAAAATGTTACATTTCAATTATATTTCAGTAAAACTGTAAAAACATTAGATTTTATTTTTTAATACATTCTTAGATATACAGAATAATTTAGCCAATAGTACACAGTTCCATATACCAAACCACCTTCCCTACTCCTAGCTTCCTATGTTCCTAAGGTCTTAGATTAGTGTGGTACATTATAATTATCAAAGCAATATTTATATATTATTATTAACTATAGTCTATCATTTACATTAAGATTCCCTCTTTGTGTTGTACACTTCTGTGGGTTTTGACAAATGTATAATATGTATATACCATTAAAATTTCATATAGAATGGTTTTACCACCCTAAAAATCCCCTGTGCCTTGTGTTTTCTCCTTTCACCCTCCTAAACCCTGACCAATATTGATCTTTTACTGTCTTTATAGTTTTACTTTTTCTAAAATGTCATATTGCTGGAATCGTACAGTATATACCCTTTTCAGACTGGCTTCTCTGGTGTACCAGTGCACATTTAGTTTATCCCTTGTCTTTTCACCATAATAGCTCATTTCATTTTTATTACTGAATAATATTCCGTTGGATGTATTACCACAGTTTGTTTATCCACAATTCATTTATTGATGAAAATGTTAGTTGCTCTCAGTTTTTGGCTATTGTGAATACAGCTAGTGTAAACATATGTGTGCCAGTTTTTGTGTGTACAGTTTTAAACTTATTTGGGTAAATATATAGCATGGCAATTGCTGAATTTTATGGTAAACTTTAATTTATGTGAAAGTTGTAAAGATTGGATTCAGATTCATCTTTTTTGCATATGAATATTCAGCTTTCTAGCACCATTTGTTACAAAAGTATCCTTCCTTCATTGAATTATATTTATTCCTTTGTCAAAGATCACTTGACAATATTTGTATAGATCTAGTTTTTACCTTAAACCCTCCATCTTGTTCCCTCCACTCCCTCATAGTTTACTTTAAAAGTTATATATCCACCTACTTTCTTAAATAAGAGGTAGCATAGTATATATACACTCTGGCTTAGTCAGTTCAGGCTGTTATAACAAGATACTACAGACCAGGTGTCTTAAACAACAAAAATTTATTTCTCAGAGTTCTGGAGACTAGAAGTCCAATATCGAGATTTCAGCACATTTGGTTCCTGGTGAAGGACTTCTTCCCAGTGATGTCCTCACATGGTGAAAAGAAAGAGGGGAAGCAAGCTCTCTCCTCTCTGTTCATGAAAGGACACTAATCCCATCATAAAGACTTCACCCTCATGCCTTAATTACCTCCCAAAGGCTTCATTTTTAAATGTTGGGGATAAAAGTTTCAACATATGAATTCTGGGGGGACACAAGCACTTAGTCCACAGTATATATCTTTGTCTAATTGCATTGCTTGGTAACTCCAATACAATGTTGAATAGCAGGGCAACTAATAGTGGCTTGCCTTTTCTTTTCTGATTTTTGTAGGACTGCCTCTAGTGCTTCCCTATTAAATAAGATACTTACATTGGATATATTTATAGGTAGGTAGATAGGTAGATAAAATTATGTTAAGAACATTTTCATCAAATTCTATTTTACTGAATGTTTTAAAAATAAATAGATATTGAATTTGTCAACTGCCATTCCTATGTTTATAGAGATAATATTATTTTTTCTTTTACTTGATTATAATGATAAAATATATAAATAGTTTCCCAATGTTGAAACACAAGTGTATTCCTTGAGTTAACCTTACTTAGTTATAAAAACCATGTGTTAGTGTTGTTGGAGTCTGTTTTCTAATACATACATACTTTATATAAAAATTCTGCAGCATTATTTATAAATGAAATTAGCCTTTTTTTTAAAGGGTAAACTTTATCATGTTTTGGGATCATGTTATAATTGTTTCATAAAGGTAGAGTTGGTAGAATTCTCCTGTGAAACTTTCTGGACCTAGTGCTTTTGTGTGGAAGATATCTTTAATTACTATTGTTATTTGTTCTATGGAAAATGATATGTTTAGACTTTCCATCACCACTGGGGTTATTTTTCATAAGTTGTAGTATTCTAAAATACCATTCATTTATTTATATTGATTTCTTGACCATTTGTATCTTTTCTCCAAAAGATAAATATTGTCTTATGTATTGCTACTTCTTTTGTTGATTTTTCTGGAATTTTATTTCCAGTTTGTTTAAGTTGTATTTTTATTTATGTTATTCTTATGTTTTTAGATGACAACACATAATAAAATGGCCTGACTACATTTTTCACAGTATCTTCAGTTATCCTCTTGAATTTAGCTCTATTCTTGTTTGAGTGCTTATCTAAAGAGGAGTTTTAAGGTCAGACTTTGTCAAATTTTGTGAAGGTCTGATAAATCAAAGGATATTTTTTCCATCTGATTTAAATGACATATTAGAAATATAAATTTTTATACTTTTTCTTTCTATATTTTATAAACAGTATATTGTCCTCTTGCTTTATTCTTTACAGTGTAATTCTTGTCTCTTTTTAATAAGTGTGCTCATCATTGGAAGATTTTAGAATATTCTTTTTGGATATTATATTTTACTACAATATGGTGAGATTTAGGATCTTATCTATTATTTTGTATGCTATGAAAAATACTTTTAAATCTTTTCACCTTTATCTAAAGTAAGCAAATTTATTTTCTTTATTATATCAAATATTTCTTAATCGACATTTTTAAAATATCCATCTCATATTTCTATTAGCCTTATGTTTTTGCTTATATTTCTAATCTCCACACGCCTTATTTTCTATATATATGTCTCATCATTTTCTTTTACTGCTACCCTTTGGGAAAGTTTCTCAATGTGATATTTCAGCTTACTAATTTGTTTTACAAACTGGTGTTCCTTATCCACCTACCATACTTTTCACATTTCACCTTATTCTTTTTCTTTTTTCTTTTTGGTACTGCTTAACACTACTAATAGATTCCATTCTCTGTTTGAAAATTATGCTTGTTTAGTTTATTTATTTCAACAGCTTTTCACCATGAAGTTATTTTTGTTCTCCTTATTATCTTATTTTATAGTTTGCATCTCTCAGATGACTGTAAAGCAATGCTTCCCTAGGGATATAAGCCATGCAGAAGCTTTTAAACTTCTTTGACCTTATTCTACAGTAAGAAATACATTTTATCTCATGACCCATTTGAAATGTACTTATAAAATGATATTTGTAAATATATTTGATTATGTTACATAATAATATTTACTTTAGATGAGCAATGCACTCTGCCATTTCCCGCTCAGTTCCACTAATGGGTCAGCACGCAGAGTTTGAAAATTATATATATGAAAGAAATACTTAAGGTCAGGCAACAGTTAAGAGTGAATGATTAAAGGAATAAGCCATTGATCCCCGGGCACCACTGTACCCAGAGGCGGATTAAGGTTGGTAGAGGCCCCGGGTGCAGAAGAAAATATTGGGCCCCTTAGAAAAAGAGAGAGACAAGGAAAAGAAAAATACATGTTAACCATATTTTAAAATAAATAAAAATATTATATACCATTAATGTTACAATTGCACATTTGAAACCAAACTTGATGACATTAGAAAAAAATGTAAAGTTGGGATTTTGTGGGGCCCTTCAGAAGTCGGGGCCCAAGGCACACACTGGGTGTGCCTGTCGTTACATCCACCTCTGACAGTACCCTTCAGATTAACCTAGTTTGCCCCACTCACTGGGCAATAACTGTTTCGGCATTCACTTCTAATTGACTGCCACAATGACGTGGCAATCGTTTTGGGTAATAAATTTACAGTCCTGGGGCTTTGGTGGGAAGAGGTTGGATCAGTGAATATCCAAGGGTGGCTTGGTCACCTTTTACCTACATCAGCTCTTCACCTCCATAAGGTGTTCTGGGAATATCCATACCCATAGACCTTCATGGTTGCTGCTGATTTCTGATGCAAATAAGCAGTTAATGGTCTTTCCAAGGCAATGAGAGGTAAGACAAGAGCAGATCTTAAAAATTTGACCCAACCTCTACTTCACTGATGTTTTCAGGCTGCCATGGTCCAAAGGGCATACCTGACCCCTCCCTGACCAATTCCCCACAGCCTTTAGTGTCCCTGGGATTTCTCACAGTTTTTATGTTATTTCCACAGGTCAATAATTTTTTCTTTCCACAGTTTCTCCAGCGTAGATTATGTGTGAGAAAAAACAAGCAGCAGGATTCTGCAAAATATACAGGCTCAGAAGTCATACTTTTTCATGGCAAAGGCTTCAGTGATCAATCTGAGATGAGTTTGTCTCAGAATAGGAATCAGAGTGATTGATAAAAGATATATCGTTCTACTTTTTCAAGACCACCTTTGTGTTTATTATCTCCTGTGTTGCCCGGGTAGCATTTATTCTTACAAGTTCCTAGTTATGCTTCAGTGATGCAGCTCAGCAGTGTTTGAACAACTAAAGCCAAGCAGGGGAATTCAGTCACTAATGCACTGGGAATGCAGTCAATCAGTATAGCTGAGGGCAAACAGGCTTTGCATTTGTCTGAATCATGTGGCTCATTAAAAATAATTTAGGTCACTGCGTTTTGGGGGGGTATATCATGGCCCATTTATGAGGATAAGTATACACTGGAGTTATGCAACACACAGATGAGGTGGGCCTCTAACTCCGGAACATGCTATGAAGAGCTCCAAAAATTATGTCTCCTTCCAGAAGTACTGCAGGTCTGCTCTGACATTTTCTTCAGGTTGGTCTTAAATTCTCCATCTTGGTTTGAACTTTCTGTTATTCCTTAGTTCTTTGTATTAAACAACAAAGTCCACAGAACTGTTTCTAAACCCTACCTATTAAAGTTCTTTTAGACATTAGAACATATTATAGATCATATTAGTGTTTTGTTTTTTGTTTGTTTGTTTTCTACAGAGACAGAGAGATAGTCAGAGAGAGGGATTGATAGGAACAGACAGACAGAAACAGAGAGAGATGAGAAGCATCAATCATCAGTTTTTCGTTGTGGCACTTTAGTTGTTCATTGATTACTTTCTCATATGTGCCTTGACTGGTGGGCCTTCAGCAGACCGAGTAATGGCTTGCTCAAGCCAGTGACCTTGGTTCCAAGCTGGTGATCTTTTTGCTCAAACCAGATGAGCCCATGCTCAAGATGGCAACCTCAGGGTCTTGAACCTGGGTCCTCTGTATCCCAGTCCGACGCTCTATCCACTGTGCCACCACCTGGTCAGGCAATCGTATTAGTGTTGATTAGTGATCACCCCCTCATTCCAGTTAAATAAGTAACCTCTTCTACATCTGACTCCATCATCTTTTTCCACAGAGATGCTTTCCACTCCCACATTCCTCAGATTTGTGTCTGCCATGACCCTCAGTGAAGTCTTTTTTTCTCAGCTCTTCCTTACTCTCACCAACCCACAAACAACTTCTGTTAGTTTGAACTTATAAAGTTCCCTGGAATGCATACACTTCTCATTCCTACCACCATCCTAGGCATCTCACATTAGTTATCTTCACATATTTCTGACTAATATACACATTTCCAATCTTGTATTTTTCTTATGATCCTTAACATGGCCAATATAATGTTATCTAACCATGCCAGTACTTTGCTGAAACTCTTCAATATCACCCAACTACCTTTAGAATGGTTTGCAAATGTTTTCCCTCACTAAAACATACCCAAGAAATGCATGACAAGGCAGTGGCACAGTGGATAGAGCATTGTCCTGGGATGCTGACAACCTAAGTTTAAAAACTCGAGGTCACTGGCTTGAGCATGGGATCACCAGCTTGAGCACAGAGTTTCTGGCTTGAGCGTGGGATAATAGACATGACCCCATGGTTGCTGGCTTGAAGCCCAAGCTCATTGGCTTGAAGTCCTAGGTCACTGGCTTGAGCAAGAGCTGGGCTGGAGTCCCCCAGTTAAGGCACATATGAAAAAGCAATCAATGAACAACTAAGGTGCCACAATTATGAGTTGATGTTTCTCATCTCTCTCTCTCTTCCTGTATGTCTGTCCCTCCCTCTCTCACTCACTTAAAAGACAAAAACAAAAGCAAAAAACAAACAAAAAACATACCTAAGAAATAAAATGCCCTTCTATTAATATCAGAAACTAATACAATTGATCTCAAATCATGTCACATGCCAAAGTTGGTAGGGGAAGATCTGGGGAGTGGGGTATATTTGAATTTCTGGAAAGAGAAGCACATTTCTATAACATTGTAAATATTCAACAAATCATTTCTTGAGTAGATGATAAATGTGACATAAGAATGGTAAGTTTGGTAGTAAGAAGCAGTTGAAGTTAAGTTCAGTGTATAAAATTCTGTGAGTGGAATGCAGGAAAGAATACTGAGACCCTAAGATAACTTAGTTTGTGAGTGTGTATGTGTCTCTGTGTGTGTATTCACACATATGTGTGCACATATGAAATAAATAAAAATTACTTTTCATAAAGTAGGGCCTCTATCAGTTGATGCTAAGTAGGAAGATTGTTTTTTTTTGTGACAAAGGCAGAGAGAGAGACAGAGAGAGGAACAGATAGGGACAGACAGGCAGGAAAGGAGAGAGATGAGAAGCATCAATTCTTTGTAGCAGCACCTTAGCTGTTTATTCATTGCTTTCTCATACGTACCTTGACTGGAGGTCTACAACAGAATGAATGGCCCCTTGCTCAAGCCAATAACCTTGGTCTCAAGCCAGCGACCTTGGGCTTCAAGCCAGTGACCTTGGGCTCAAGCCAGCGACCATGGGGTCATTCATGTCTATGATCTCACACTCAAGCCAGCAATCCCGTGCTCAAGCCAGCTGAGCCTGTGCTCAAGCCGGTGACATCAGGGCTTTGAACCTGGGTCCTACATCACAGTCTGATGCTCTATCCACCGCAGCATTGCCTGGTCAGGCTAGGAAGACTATTTTTAAATTTTATTAATTTTATTAAGATGACATTGGTTAATAAGATTATGTAAGTCTCAAGTGTACAATTCTATAATACATCATCTGTATATTGTTTTGTGTATTCACCACTCAAATTCAAGTTTCCTTTCATATATTTGACTCTCTTTCCCCTTTTCTACTTCCCCATCACCTTTCCCTTCTGGTAACTGCCATACTGTTGCCTGTGTCTGAGTATTTTTGTTTGTTTATTATGTTTGTTCATTTGTTGTTGTTTTATGTCCTGCATATGAATGCAATCAACATGATACACTCAAGATCCATCTATGTTGTCACAATGGCAGTATTTTATCTTTTAATGGCTCAGTAGTATTCCATTGTGTATGTGTATATGTGTCATATCTTCTTTGTCCAAATGCTTTATAGAAGGACACTTAAGTTGTTTCCATCTTACCCACTGTGAATAATGCTGCAATGGTGCATATATCTTTACAAATGAATACATATTTAAATTTTGGAGGGGGTAGGTACACAGAAGAAAGGTTACGGGGTATATGGCAGCTTTATTATTAATATTTTGAGGAACTCCATACAAATTTCCAAAGTGACTGTACCAGTTGACATTCCCAACACTAGTGTGTGAGACTTACTTTTTCTCCACAACCTCTCCAACACTTGTTATTTCTTGTTCTTGGTAATAACCATTCTAATGTGTGAGGTGGATCTCATTGTTGTTTTGATTTACATTTCCCTGACAGCCAATTTTATTTTTTTATATTTTAAAAAATATTTTGAAATAAATTTGATAGGATGACATTGATCAACAAGAGTACATAATGTTTTGGTGAACATTTCTATAGCCTTTAAGATGCTGATTGTGCTGCATGCCCATCATCCAAAGTCAAATTATCTTCTGTCACCGTATATTTGCCCCTCTTTTCTCCTCTTCCCTAATCCTCTCTCCAAGGTAACTATGTTGCTTTTACCTATATCCACAAGTCTCAGTTTTATATCCCATCTATGTGTGAAATCATATCGTTCTTAGCTTTTTCTGATTTACTTATTTCACTCAGTATAATGTTATCAAGGTCCATCCATGTTGTCGTAAATGACACTGTGTCATCATTTCTTATGCTGAGTAGTATTCCATAGTATATATGTACCACATCTTTCTTACCCAGTCCTCTATCAAGGGACACTTTGGTTGTTTCTATGCCCTGGCTACTGTGAATAATGCTGCATTAAACATAGGGGTGATGTGTCCTTGCAAATCAGTGCTTTCAAGGTTTTTTTTTGTTTGTTTGTTTGTTTTTGTTTGTTTGTTTTTTGTAGATAGCCCAGTAGAGGGATTGTTGAGTCATATGGTAATTCTATTCTTAAATTTTGAGGAACCACCACACTTTTTTACATAATGGTTGTACCAGTTTACATTCCCACCAGCAGTGAACAAGGATTACTATTTCTCCACAGCCTCTCTAATGTATGTTACACCTGTCTTGTTGACAACAGCCAGTCTAACAGATGTGAGGTAGTATCTTATTGTAGTTTTGATTTGCATTTCTCTAATAGCTAGCACAGATGAGCATCTTTTCATATATCTGTTGGCCATTTGTATATCCTCTTGGGAGTAGTGTCTGTTCAAGTCTTCTCCCCATATTTTTAATTGGATTGTTTGCTTATTTTTTACTGACCTTTGTGAGTTCTTTATATATTTTTGGATATTAACCCCTTATCAGAAATGTTGTTTGTAAATATCATCCCCATTTGGTTGGCTGTGTTTTTGTTTTGTCAGTTTCTTTTATTGTGCAGAAACCTTTTGGTTTGGTATAGTCTCAATCATTTATTTTTTGCCTTTACTTCATTGGCTTTGGGGTCAAATTGATAAAATTTGACCAAGGTCCATAAGTTTACTACCTATGTTTTCTTCTATGTAATTTATTTTTTCAGATCTTATGTTTAGGTTTTGATCCATTTTGAATTAATTTTTGTGCAGGGGGTCAAATCTAATCAAGTTTCATTCTTTTGCATATGGCTTTCCAATTTTCCCAACACCATTTATTGAAGAGACTTTTGTTTCTCCCTTGCTTGTTTTCAGCTCCTTTGTCAAAGATTATTTGTCCATATATATGTGGTTTTATTTCAATACTGTTCTATTGGTTGGTATGTCTTTTTTTTTTTTTTTTTGCCAATACCATGCTGTGCTTTTTTTTAAATGTTCAAACACATTTTATTTATTTATTTATTTATTTATTGACAGAGACAGAGAGAGAGAGTGAGAGAGAGGGATAGATAGGGCAGACAGATCAGAAGGGAGAGAGATGAGAAGCATCAATCATCAGTTTTTTGTTGCGACACCTTAGTTGTTCATTGATTGCTTTCTCGTATGTGCCTTGACTGCGGGCCTTCAGTAGACCGAGTAACCCCTTGCTCGAGCCAGTGACCTTGGGTTCAAGCTGGTGAGCTTTGCTCAAACCAGATGAGCCTGCGCTCAAGCTGGCGACCTTTGGGTCTCGAACCTGGGTCCTCCGCATCACAGTCTGACGCTCTGTCCACTGCGCCACTGCCCGGTCAGGCCCATGCTGTTTTGATTACTGTGGTTTTATAGTATAATTTGAAGTCAGGTAGTGTGATACCTTCATCTTCATTCTTTTTCCTTAGGATTGTTTTGGCAATTTGGGGTTTTTTTATGGTTCCATACATTCTGATGATTTTTTGTTTTATTTTATTTTTTAATGACATTGGGATTTTAATGGAGATTGCATTAAGTTTGTATATTGCTTTGGGTAATGTGGCTATTTAACTATGCTGATTCTTCCAGTCCATCAATATGGAATAATATTCCATTTCATTGTGTCTTTTCTGATTTCTTTAAATAATGCTTTGCAGTTTTTGGTATATAGGTCCTTCACATCCTTTGTTAAGTCTAGGTATTTTATTTTCTCTGTTGCAATTGTAAAAGAATTTTTTTCAATTCATTTTCTAAAGTTTTATTGTTGGTGTATAGGAAAGCAATAGACTTTGGTGTATTCATTTTGTATCCCACAACTGTACTGTATTTGTTTACTTTTGCAATTAGTTTTTTGGTGGAGTCTTTGGGATTTTCTTTATACAGAATCATGTTATCCACAAAAAGTTATACATTTACCTCTTCTTTCCTAATATGGATGCCTCTTTATTTCTTTCTCTTGCTTGATTGCTCTGGCTAAGATTTCCAGTACTATGCTGAATAAGAATGAGGGAGTGGGCAACCTTGTCTTGTTCCTGATTTTAGAGGAAAAGTTTTCAGTTTTTCACCATTTAGTGTGATATCAGCTGATGGTTTTTCACATATGGCCTTTATTATTTTGAGGTACTTTCCTTTTTTACCTATTTTATTGAATGTTTTAAACATAAATAAATATTGTATCTTATCAAATGTTTTCTCTGCATCTATTGAAAAAATTATATGACTTCTGTTCTTTGTTTTGTTGATGTGGTGTAATGAATTGATCATTTGCATATGTTGATCTGTCCTTGTGTTCCTGGAATGAATCCTATTTAATTATGTATTATTTTTTAATGAGTTGTATTTGCTTTGCTAGAATTTTGTTTAGGATTATTGCATTTGTGTTCATTGTAAAAATTGTTTTTCAGTTTTTTGCCGTAGACCAGCATGGCTAGTAATTGTCCAGGTCCTGAGTGAGAACGATGCAGAATGAAGAAATAAACTCAGAGAGAGAAAGGATGGGATTGGGAGGTCTCTTTGCAGCCTTTAGCTTGCAAGAGCTGAGCAAAACCTCCGGTCTGCTTTATTATATAGTGCAGAGCCATATGCAAATAAGAAAGCCTCTGATATAAAGTCACACATCTCCAAGGCAACCCAAGAATTCTCCCAAGTGCAGAAAACCCTCCACCCTGCATAACTGAAATCAACCAACATCAGAACAAAAAAAGGGTGAGAGGAAGGGCATGTAAATTTCCTCTAGCAACTTAATCAAGCAAGTGAGGTGAGGGGATGGAACGAGTATAAATACTCAGCTTCCTAGCCAATATGGAGGTGTGGGGAAAGAGCTTAGCCTTTGCCTAAGCCTTAAAGTGTGAGGGCTTTGCCAGCTTGCAGTCTCCCACAGTGTTCTTTTTTCATATTGTCCTTGCTAGGTTTTGGTATCAGGGTAATGTTGGCCTCATAAAATGTGTTAGGGAGTATTGCTTCTTCAAGTTTTTGGAAGATTTTAAGAACAACAGGTACCAAATCTTTTTTGAATGTTTAATAGAATTCACCAGTATAGCCATCTGGTCTTGGACTTTTACTTTTGGGGAGGTTTTTGATAGCTGCTCTATTTCCTACATGCTAATAGGTTTATTCAGGTTTTCCACTTCTTTATGACTCAGTCTAGGAAGATTGTATAGTTCTCAGAAATCATCCATTTCTGCCAGATTGTTAAAGTTTTGACACATAATCTTTCGTGGTATTCTAGTATGATTCTTTGTATATCTATAATGTCTGTTATAATTTCTTCTCTTTTATTTTATATTTTGTTTATGTGAGTCCTTTCCCTTTTCTCCTTCATGAGTTTAGTAAAGGATTTGTCAATTTTATTGATATTTTCCAAATAACCAGCTCTTTGTTGTATTATTCTTTTCTATAATTTTGGGTTCTCTATTGTATTTAGTTCTCTAATTTTTACTATTTTCTTTCTTCTGCTGATTTTGGGTTGTCTTTGTTCCTACTTTTCTGGTTATTTATGATTTGATGTTAGGCTTTTTACCTTGGATCTCTTATTTCTTGATATAAACCTATAATGATATAAACTTCCCTCTTATTACTACTTTGCTGTATCCCAGAAGTTTTGATATATCATGTTGTCATTCTCGTTTGTCTGTGTATATCTTTTGTCTTTGACCCATTTATTTTTTAGAAGTATCTTATTTAATTTCCACACTTTTGTGGGTTTTTTTTACTTTCTTTATGCAATTGAATTCTAATTTCAAAGTCTTAGGGTATAATTTGCTTGATATAATTTGAATCTTTTAAAATTTGTTGAGGTTGATTTTGTAGCCCAATATATTATCTGTCCTTGAGAATGTTTCATGCACACTGGAAAAAAATGTATAATCTCATGTTCTGGGATGAAATGTTCTGCAAATGTCTATTAAGTCCATTTGGTTTAATGTTTCAGTTAAGGCCAATATTTATTTATTGATTTCCTGTTTGGATAATCTATCTAACACCATCAAAGATGTGTTGACATATCCAGCTATGATTGTCTTTCTGTCTGTTTCTCCTTTTAGATCTATTAGTAGATGCCATATATATTTTGGTATGCCCTGATTCTGTGCATATATATTTAGAAGTGTTATATCTTCTTCATATCATGTCCCCTTTATCATTATATAATGCCCATCTTTGTCTCCTGTTACCTTTGTTGTCTTCAAGTCAGTATTGTCAGATATAAGTATGGCTACACCTGCTTTTCTTTGTATATAATTTGCTTGGAGAATTGTTTTCCAGCCTTCCACTTTGAGTCTATTTTTGTCCCTGCTGCTTTGATGTCTCTCCTGAAGGCGACATATGGTTGGGTTTTGCTTTTTGATCCAATCTACTACTCTTACTACTCTGTGCCTCTTTATTGGTGAATTCAGTCCATTTTCATTTAGGGTCATTACTGACATATAAGGATTTACTATAATCATTATATGTTTTATTTTCTGGAAGCTCTGTGTCCCCTTTTTTCTTTTCTTTTATGTTTTCATCAGTTTTTACTTGGTGGTATTCCATGCTTCTTTCTTCTTCTATTTTTTCTTTTTATAAGCTATGTATTTTAGTTTTGTTCCTTTCATGAGTGTTTACTGTTATATTGTTGCAAAAAGTTTCATTTATACAGAAGTCCTTTGTCTTATGAGTCCTGCACTTTATCCTCCTTTGCTAATTCAGACCATTATCTTCTACCCTTTTATGATTTTGTTGTCACAGATTATCTTTGTTTATATTGTAACCTTGGAGCTTTTACTTGTAGTTTTGTGTTGTTTTGTTCTTTGTATTGATATATAGTAGAATAAATCCTTTGAGTATTTTCTACAGTGGGGTTTTTCCAGTGATAAATTTCCTCAGCATTTGTATGTCAAGAAAATTTTAATTTCTTCATATTTGAAGGACAACTTTGATAGATATAGTATTCTTGGCTGGTAATTCCTCTCTTTCAGTACTTTGAATAATTGGGTCCACTCTCTTCTGGCTTGTAGAGTTTCTGCTGAGAAGTCTGATGATAACCTGGTGGGCCTTCCTTTATATGTTAATTCTTTTCCCTAGCTCTTTTGAAGATTCTTTCTTTGTCATTGATTCTTGACATTTTTATTACAATGAGCCTTGTAGAAGGCCTGTTTGAGTTGAGCTAACTAGGCATTCTATTAGCTTCTTGCATTTGAGAATATAACTCTTTCCATAGGCTTGGGAAGTTCTCATGAATTATTTATTTGAATAGGTTGTCCATTCTTTTCTAATTTTATTCTTTTTCTGAAATACCTGTTATTCTTATATTGTTCTTTCTGATGGAGTCAGATAATTCTCATAGAGCTCTCTCATTTTCAAAAAAATTCTCAAGTCTCTCTCTTCCTTCCTCTGTATCATCTCTAGTAGTCTGTCTTCTAAGTCACTGATTTTCTCTGCTATCTCACCTGTTCTATTAAATAAATTTGTTAGCTCATTTTTCAGTTCATGTATTGAGCTCTTCATCTCTGTTTTTAAAGTTTCAATCTCTTTGGTGAGGTGGTTATTTTGTTATCTGAGTTCATTAAGTTGCCTATTGGTCTTTTCGCACAGCTTGTTGAATATTTTCAGAACTTCAATTTTGAATTTTCTATTGTTTAACTCCAAGATTTTTATGTGATTGGAATTGCTTTCTGGAGATTTTTTATTTCTTTCTGGGCTGTGTCTCCTTCTTGGGTAGTCATGGTATTCTTTCTTTTCTGCCATGAGAGCATTTTAGAATGGTACTGTTAAAAAAATCAAGCAAAGAGTAACAAAAAATATTAAAATAAAAATAAATTTAAAAATTAAATTAAAGATTAAAAATTAAGGAAAGATTGCAAAAACCAAAAAACAACCCCACCCCAGTAATCATACACAATAGATACAACAACAACCACAAAAAGAACTAAAGAAAAACAAAAAATTAGAAAAAAAATATTTCTGAGTTTTTCTATCTTTTTCCAGTAGGTGGTGCTGTGCTACAAGTTTTAGCTTTGTACAATCCCAGGCTGAACTCTGCTGAGAAGCTGCTGTTGCAAAGTTGGAGGTGAGGCTGCAGTCACAATGATGGGTGGGATTTGTGAGGACTTTATGGCTTTATGGCAATCTCAGGCTTTTTGGTGCACTTTCCTGTGTCTGAAAAGAGCAGGGCACCAGACAGAGAGCTTTTCTGTTTTTTATTTGTGCAGTATGTGGGTATGTCTCTCCCATCCTCAGTACCCATGAGGGGAGGGATGCTGTATCTGGAGACTGAGGAGCTACATTTTGTATTTTTGTGTTTCTGAGTGCGGGCTATGGGCTGACCATAAGAGCACTGGCAGAGACCATGTGCTCTGCCACTTTGGTTAAGTATTACACCAAATTCCTCCTAATCTCTTCACTCCTTTCCCAGGAGAAGACTCTGTCACTCCAGATTTCCCCCCTCTCCAGAGCCCCAGTGGATGAAAGCTGAACCAGTCTGGGCCTCTTTTGTCTCCCAAATCAACCACTGGTGCATCGTATATTCTGCCTCTGTTTTTTTACCCGTCCCACCATTAGTCGATTGGGTGCATGGATCTTTCAGGCAAGACTGTGAGCACAGCTGCAATTTTTTTGCTAGGTTATAGCAGTTCAGTTTGTTGAAATTTCAAGAGGAGAGATCAAGGGTTGCTCTCACACTGCCATTGCTTTGACATCATCCTAGCCTGATAAATAATTTTAAAGATAAATTTGTAGTACATTTTTTGCCTACCCAATTTAGCTTTTTGCCTGGAATTTGGGGACTCCAGTTAATAAATAACTCAACTCAATTGAAAACAAAGCATAATTTAATACAATGTTTCCTATTATATTATTTCTGGGATGCTATAAAAAATAGACTTTCATGATGTATTAGATTTCTATAACTGATGTAACCATGTTCCTTAACCTTACTGGCTGCAAACAACACAAAGTTATTGTTTAATAGTTCTGGAGGTCAGAACTCTGATGTAACTTCACTTGGCTGCAATCAAGGTGTGAGCAGGGCTGTGTTCCTTCTTGAGGCCTGAGAGGACAATCCCTTTTCTTTTCTTTAGCTTTTAACCCTTTGAGTAGTATGAATATCCATGTACATCCTCGTGCCTCCTGACCATCCAAAGTAAGATCATACATGTGTAAGGCAAATGCATGATCTTCTTATTTCCATAAATTGGTTATCAAACAAACATTTTAAGTTAATAAAACTGTAACTGCAACTAATTTCATTTTTTGAAAAGAAACTCACTCCCAGGGGTCATCAAGCATGAAAAATAACTCACTACTCAAAGAGTTAAAGGTGCTCTTTGGCCCACTGTCCCCTTCTATCTTCAAATCCAGCAATGGCCAACTGACTCATTTTCATGCTGCATTACCATACTGACTCTCCTGACACTTGCTTCCACTTATAAACACCCTGTGATTATGTGGGCTTATGTGGATAATTCAGGATAGTCACCTATCTAAAGGCAGCTGATTAGCATCTTTAATTATATCTGCAATTTTGATTCTCCTTTGCCATACAATGTAACATATTCACAGATTTGGGGAATTAGGATGTGGACATCTTGTGCAATAGGCATTATTCTGTGTACCATCCATAGTCATAGTACACATTAGAATAATGAACCATAAAACACCACTGCTAATGTGATTCTTCTAATTGTACCCTATACTAAGGTGCCCAACAAGGGAAGAGCAAGATAAGACAGAAACTCCTGGCTTAGCACCATTGCATGACCTGTACTAAATATTAAAATATGTACAAAGTTACAAAAATTAAAAGAGTATGATACCAGTAATAGAATAGACAGCATAAGAGACATAATAGAAAGCCTGAAAATAAATTCCATGTATTTTTGAGAATTTAATATGAATAAACCAACTATAAAAGTCATACCACACATAAAAAAATTAAATCTGGATATGATCAATCTTCTATAGCTCACCATGGAATGGAATCAGAAAAATTCAAACTGTGGGGGAATTCGATATGACAGAAGAGCCTGTTTTTTTTTTTTTTTTTTTTTTTAATAACAATGAAGCAATATACAAAAAATAATAAATCCAAAATATTGAAAGAGAATCTATATAGCTCTGGCCAGTTGACTCAGTGGTAGAGCATTGACCTGGTGTGTGGATGTCCCAGGATTTGATTCCTAGTCAGGAAACACAGGAGAAGCACCCATCTGCTTTTTTACCCTTCCCTCTCTCACTTCTCTCTCTCTACTCCTTTCTTCCAGCAGCCATGGCTCAATTAGAGCAAGTTGGCTCCAGTTGCTGGTGCTGAGAATGGCTCCATGGCCTCTGCCTCAGGTGCTAAAAAAATGGCTCCAGTTGCAATGTAGCAAGGGCCCCAGATTGGCAGAGCATTACCCCTAGTGGGCTTGCTGGGTGCATCTCGGTAGGGGCATATGCGGGAGTCTGTCTCTGCCTCCTCTCCTCTCCTTAAATTAAAAAAAAAGCACATATTAAACATCAATGTGTGCATCTTATCTGATCACAAATCAAGTATGCAAATTTTAAAAGAGGTAAAAAAGAGACAATTAAGGATCTGTGAAGAATGATGGATTGTGAAGATTTTGAAAAAATGTTTTATGTTATTTTAAAATAATGATGATTTTGTGTTTAAAGTAATCACAAGAGCCCTAACTAGGAGTTTAAACTTGTTGAAGCTGGGTGGTGGGTATATCAGATTTATCATTTTATTCTATTTCTGTTTATGTTTTTAAATTTCTATAACAAAAAGTTAAAAATGTTTCCATTAATTCAAATTTGTGTAGTTAGTAAGAGCAACAAGAATAATTCCTTTATCAAGGGAATAATTTTAACGTTCAACTTTTCTTGATTAATATTTCAAGGAAGTTAATAAAATACCATTAAACATAGAACCTCAATTACTTACTGAAGATTAGCTCACAGATTTTCTTCTTCATCAATTTTTTTCTGCCTCATAAAAGTTGTTTCAAGTTAACTGTGAGAACTAGGAGTTATAACTGAGAGATAAAACATAACTTCAGTAATTCATTTTATGGTTTAGTTTTATGTTTAATCTAGGCTTTTGACAATTACATATACATTGCCTAACACTCAAAGTTTTTTAAAAAAACTAGACATTTCTAATATTTGAAGATCTTTCTACTGTTTTGGCTCTCTGTTCAGGTATCCTTTTCATTTACTCAATCCTATTTTATTATTCATTGAGTAGAATGTTTTTACATAATAAAGTTAGAAAATTATATCAGTGAACAAATTATTATACTTTTAGTATGTTGTTCGAATTGGCTAACCCTTTGAGAAAACAGTCAAATTTTATCCTTAATTTATACCAAACTAAGGTCTATAAGAATTAAATATTCAAATATTAAAAATAAAGTCATAAGAATATTTATAATAGAAAATATTGGTGAATGCTTACATAATCTATGTGGAGGTTGCTGACATAATATTGAGACAGAGCTACATGAAACGATTGATAGACTTGCCTGACCAGTGGTGGCACAGCAGATGGAGCATCAACCTGTGATTCTGAAGTCCCAGACTCAAAACCCTGAGGTTGCTGACTTGAATACAGGCTTATTCGGCTTGAACACAGGTCACCAGCTTGAGCGTAGGGTCGCTGGCTTGAGTGTTGGATCATCAACATGATCCTGTGCTCACGGATTTGAGCCCAAAGGTCGCTGGCTTGAGCCCAGAGTTACTGTCTTGAGCAAGAGTCACTGGCTCAGCGGGAGCTCCCCCAAACAGTCAATTATGAGCAGCAATTAATGAACAACTAAAGTGCTGCAATTACAAGCTGATACTTATCATTTCTCACCCTTCCTGTCTTTCTGTCCCTCTCTCTCTTTCAAAAAAAAAAAAAAAAGGATAGATAAACTTGAAATTATGAAATGTTAAACCAACATAATAACAAAGGACCTCCCTTCTCCCAGCTAATGGCCAATAATTAAAATATTTTATTAAAATATTAAAATAAATATCTAAATATTTAAAATGTGCTATTATGAGTTAAAATACTTAATATATGAAGAGCACTTATGAACATATAAGGAAAGATTATCTTTCTGAGAGAAAACAACTAGAGACATTAATAAAAGGCACAAAGAAAAAATTACAAATCAATATACACATGGAAAAAATTCATAAGACTTGCTAGTAATAAAATAAATGCAAATTAATACAAAGATGAGATGACATTCTTTCATCTATCAAGTTGGCAAATACAAAGAGCTTGATTGGACAGGTGTGTGTTTTTGGCACTCCACTACTGTATACTGCTGGGAGAAGTAGAAACTGGCACAGCTTCTCTCAAAGGAACTGGGCTGTATTAAGAATCTTAACATTTGCATAACCTTTAATGTGAAATTTTTTTTCTCTAGAAATTTATTTTAAAAATAATGAAACAGTGCAGAAACACTTACATAAATGTTTATGCAGCATTGTTTATAGTAGCAAAAAAGCTGTAAGTAATCTGAATCCAATGATGGGAAACTTATTCAACCCTGTGGTAGATAACATACAGAGGCCCAAGAGTGTTACATTACATAGAAGGATAGCTATTGTAAAATGGGAAAAGAATGAGTCAGAGCAATTTATATTCTGTCATCCCATTTTATTCACATATGTATATATAATCTATTTGCATTATGTATGAGAAATATATATATGTATGTGTATATGTATATATATATATCTTCTGTAATAAATATAAAGGGATGTTTTATTTCCTATTTGTAACTGAAGTGTCTAGTATGATCTTATGCTATACAGTGTCACAATAGGAAAGAGTATTCAAGACAATTGTAATGCTTGTTCTTGTTGAGATAAAGTGGCTGGTGGGTGAACCACATTCCAGAAGCAGAAAAGTGGTCTGGAGTAAACTCACATCTGATTCTAATACATCACAAAGTAAAGAAGTATAATACCTTTTGTATTTGGTGGGTAGACTGGATCAATTTTTAAGTCCAAATACATGCTCTCATGCACATGTGCGCATGCACACACACACACACACAAATAAATACAGCAAAAAATTACCTGTCAAGGAAGCTTGGGGCAGATAATGAGGAAAGACTAAAGCTTTCATGCTGATAAATACTAGCACCCAATCACTAAGGGACTTTTATCCCAATGATGCAACAGGTCTCAAGTAATATATCATGATTGCAGGTTAAAATGATCTACAGCTAGTGCTCAACTTACGACCACGATTGGTTCCAACAGACCGGTTGTAACACGATTTGGTCATAAGTTGAGTAGGCTGTATGTACAGTACTGTGAAATGATGTTATAAAAATCTTTAAGTCATATTTTATCATAATTTTCTTTCATTATTGTTATATATCAGAATTCTCTTTGTTCATTTTTTGCCATTTGTATCATCTCTACACCAGTTTCTTTCTTATTTTTACATTCGTCAGGTTTAAGCAAAACACTGCATTACCAGTACAACTGGTTTAATATTTGCAAAGACAATTTCCTCTTGGTAGATATCTTGGAAGGGATTTGATGAAAAATATCTAAGACACAAAACACAAATTTCTGTACCAAGTCTGGGATAATAGTTGAAATGGTGCACGCAGAGATGGTAGTGCTGCTGGAAGCTGGTCCGCACTGTCGTATGCCCAGCTGGACAATGCTTGCGCTGCCAGATATGGAGCAGTCATGGCTAGCGATTGTGGTCATAAAGTCAAATGGTCATAAGTTGCATAGGTTGTAAGTCGATCAATATTTGTATTGGGTTAAATAAAACATAATAGTAAAATTAATTTTACCTATTTCTATTTATCTTTTTAAAAGATGAGGATAGTAAAAAATAGATATGGGATGCATTATATTTCTGTTGGTCAGTGTTAGTGAATGTTTTAATAAAAGTTTACTTATGCTATAACCTTGCTCACAATCTTTTAGTGTCTTTCTGTTACTTGTAGGGTAAAGAACAAAGTCCTTAATGTGCCCTTTATGTCCCTGAGGAATCTTACCTCTACCTGCTCCCAATTTCCACCAATTCCCAAATTTTTCCTTGATTTCTCAATCAGCCAGTCACCTTCTTTTGGGTTCTTCAACAAAGAATTTTTTTAACTTCAGATTGAGACTTCAGTAAGTCATGAACACAGCATTAAAAATAATGAATAGACTGTACTGGCCAGATAACTCGGTTAAGTGTATCAACCCTGCATAAAAATTACTGGTTCTATTCCCAGTCAGGGCTCATACAGGAACCACTCAATGTTCCTGACTCTTTCTAGACCACTGGGGAAAAAAAATAAAATAAAGAATAAAAATGAGTAGAATAGAAAAGGAAATAGGGTACATCACAAGCAGCAGGGTAATTATTATTTTATGTAAATGCTTTTATTTTTTGTTTGTTTACTGGATTCTGCTGTAAAAGATATTTGTTACTGAAGTAAAAATGCTTGAGAAATTTTAACCCAGGGTTTCTCAACGTTGGCACTGTTGACATTTTGGATGGATTACTGATGGAGAACTGTCCTGTTTTTTATAGGATGTTTAGCAGAATCTCTGGCCTCCATCCACTAGATGTCAGTAGCACATCTTTTCTCCATTATGTCAACTCAGAATACCTCCAGACTTTGCCAAGTTCCCAGGTGGAACTGTTACTCTACCTATCATGTTCGATCTCACAACAACACTTTTGCACAAGCTATTCTCCCTTACCGAAAGGCACTTTTCACCTGTTATCGCCTGTTAACTCTTAGCTCGATGCACTGTCCTTAAGAAAGTCTTTCCTGAATCCCCTAGGTAGTATTCATCTTTCTATCATATATTTTCATAAAATCATGTGTTATATTTCAAGCCCTTATCAATGTATAATTTCCCATTTACTTCTGTGATTATTTACTATCTGCCTCACTCAAAGGCTGTTAATTCCATGAAGTCAGGGCTTGTGTCTGATTTTGCCTCTGGTACAACATTAAACAAATATTTATACAATATCTACTATGTCTTGGCTCCATACCAGATGCTAGGTGTACATTTGGTGGCTGAAAAAGCAAAATCCTGTTGTGAGTGAGCTACAGTCTTGTTAAGGAAACCTAAAATACAAAAACAGACCAATATTTAAGTACAAATTAAAAATAGATATTGTGCTAAAATAGATGTTTTCATTTGGGAAAACCAATTTAGATAGAGATTACAACACAAGAAAGCACTAGGATAGGGCTGCTAAATAAAATTTAAAGTGTTATTTAAAAAAATTTAAAGTATTAGAAAGATACAAACATATAAAAGCAGGGAAAGAACATTCCAATAACAAGTGTCATCTTAATTAATGACCTTATCACATGGTTTTAGTGTTGCATCCACCAGGTATGAGAACAAATGTCGGAGACTTTCAGGAGCTTAGATCGTACTTTATTGGCCAAGTTTAACCTGCGCAGGGGCAAACTCCCAAGATGTCCGGAGACATCGTACAAGGAGTTGCAAATGAGTCGCACCTGGAGCTTACAACTAGGTCCTTATATATCCTAAGTGAGCAAGCATTACACAGAAGCAGATGTGGCAGTTAGCTATTCACTAGGGAGGTTGCACGTAGCATAGCAACAGGGGCAGGGTTTAGCTTAGTGGCGAATTTCAAACATAAACATCTGGTAAGGGTTTCTGACCAATAGAATGCAGGATGTTTTCCTCCTTTGTGCTGATCTTCTTAGTTCTCAGCCTCACAGGGGCCCTATCAGCACCTCCCTGTTCCTGCTCCTTCAATAGTTACACTCTGGCAGCCACAGCACACCTCCCCGAATCTAACATTTAGCAGGGTTTTAACTGATCATTCTGTGCAGAATAGACTGCATCAGATGGTATTAAAAGAAAAGAAATAAAGGGAAAGCCATTTAAGAAGTCATTCTGTCAAGGTAGGAGACCGTTGGTGGGTTTGACTGGGAAGTTGTACTGGATATAGAAAGAAGTGTATGAAATATAAGTATTTACTAAGTACCTAATACATCAATTGTCAGATTTGCCATACTAGGTTTTTAGTACATATTTGTTGATTGAATATTTGCTATATGAATTCATTCAACATTTATTAAAATAATTAGACCAAAACTTTAAGAAATTAGGATAATGTTGGAGTAAGTTTTAAATAATTGACTCATATTTTTATCACCACATCTGCCTATTAAAGTTCAGTTCAAATTTCACACTGTTTCACAACAATCTCCATATATTAATCTGTTTCCACTGCTATATTCTTATAGCAGATTTATTCTATCTCCATTGTAGCATTTATAATTGTTCATCTTAGATGAGATATTTATGCATTCATCTTCCCAACTATGTTTTAGATGAAGTGAAGTTTGATAATTTTAACATTTGAACTTTAAGGCAATAGACTGCACATAAGAGACATTAAATAATGTTGGTTGAATGGAATGAACTGCATAAAAATTACTTGGGTAAAATTTAGCCTTTAAAATTTTTGCTTTGATGAGCCAGTCAGAAATAACCTCCCAATGGACAGGAAATTACTTATACCTCTTATTTCAAGTTAAAGTATACTTTAGAAAAGCAGTGTTTTAAAACGTCTTAATGCTAGACATAGCAAAGCCATCTGGTAGCTCACTGCTCACTTGTAGCTCACTGCTACAAACAATTTTTGATGATTCATTTTGTCATGAGAACTAAGGGAAGATATATTTTAATACCCTATGATGATGAGGTAGGCATGGAATTGCTGAGTCATTGGTAAGATATGTTCAACTCTATAAGTTAAGTTAAACTACCTAATCTTTTTTTTTCTAAGAATATTTACTATTTTATACTCTCACCAGCCATATATAAAAGTTTATGTTTCTCTACATCTTTGTCAAGTTTCCCTATGCCAGTTATTTTAATTTCAGGCACTTCACTAAGTATGAAATGGTATTTCATTGAGGTTTTAATTTGAAGTTTCCTGAAGACAAATGATGTTGAACACTATGTCATATCCTTATTATCCATTTATTTATCTTTCTTTTGGAAGTGTTTGAGTCTTTCACTCAAACAAAAATTATTTTCCAGCTTTGACATATAATTGACATATAATATTGTGCAATTTTAAAATGTACAATGTGATGATTTGGTACACATATATATTGCAAAATGATTACCACAATAAAGTTAGTTAACATATTTGTCACCTCACATAATTACCATTTGTGTGTGTGTGTGTGGTGGTGACAAGAACATTTATTATCTATTTTCTTAGTAACCTTGAAGATATAGGACAGTATTGTTAACTATAGTCAATATACTCTACATTGGAGCCTCAGAATTTAATAATCTTATAACTGAAAGTTTGTATCTTTTTACCAACATCTCCTCATTTATGGAAACCATCAATCTCTTTTCTATTTTGAAATGTTTGGCTTTTTTAGATTCCAGATATAAGTAAGATCATACAGCTAGTGCTGGACTTAATGACCACGATTGGTTCTGACAGACCAGTCATAACACGATTTGGTCGTAAGTTGAGTAGGCTATATGTACAGTACTGTGAAATGATGTTATAAACATCTTTAAGTCATATTTTATCATAATTTTCTTTCATTATTTTTATATATCAGAATTTTCTTTATTCATTTTATGCCATTTGTATCATCTCTACACCATTTTGTTTCTTATTTTTACATTTGTCAGGTTTAAACAAAACACCGCATTACCAGTACAACTGGTTTAATATTTGCAAAGACAATTTCCTCTTGGTAGATATCTTGGGAGGGGTTTGATGAAAAATATCCAAGACACAAAACACAAATTGCTGTACTGAGTCTGGGATACCAGTTGAAATGGTGCACGCAGAAATGGTAGTGCTGCTGGAAGCTGGTCCGCACTGTCGTACGCCCAGCTGGGCAACGCTTGCGCTGCCAGATGCAGAGCAGTCATGGCTAGTGATTGTGGTCATAAAGTCGAATGGTAGTAAGTTGCATAGGTCATAAGTCGATCAATATTTGTATTTGTTTTTTTTTCTTTCTAGCATTTCTGTTAGCACAATGTCTTCAATGTTCATCCATATTGTCACAAATGGCAGGACTTTTTTCTTTCTATAAGTTAAATACTATTCCAGTTATATTTCACATTTTGTTTATCCATTCATCCATCAAAGGACACTTAGGCTGTTTTGATATTTTAGCTGTTGTGACCAATGTTGCAATGAATATAGAATGCAGATATCTTTTCAAGATAGTGATATCATTTTCTTCAGATGTATACCCAGAAGTGGGATTGCTGAATTATATGATAGTTCCTTTTTTAATTTTGTTGACAAAACTCCATACTGTTTCCAGTGTACCAATTTACAGTTCCAACAGTGCACATGATTCCCATTTCTCTGCATTCCTCACCAGCACTTGTTATCTCGTCTTTTTTTATAATAGGCATTTAACAGGTGTAAAGTGATATCTCTTTGCAGTTTAATTTGCATTTCCCTGATTATTAGTGATTTTGAGAACATCTTCATGTACTTTTTGGCCACTTGTATGCATTCATTGGAAAAATGTCTAATCAAGTTCTTTCATTTTATAATCAGATTACTTTTTTATT
The DNA here is from genome assembly GCF_036850995.1 of Saccopteryx leptura. NCBI lineage: Eukaryota > Metazoa > Chordata > Mammalia > Chiroptera > Emballonuridae > Saccopteryx > Saccopteryx leptura. The sequence goes on along the minus strand of NC_089511.1, from coordinate 61,942,466 downwards.
TTGCTATATTTATGGGCTTCTTACATATTTTATATATTAATCCCTTATCATGCTTATAATTAGTATATATTTTCTCCCATCTGTAGGCCACCCTTTTATTTTATTGATTGGATTGTTTCTTTCGCTATACAGAAGGTTTTTGGTTTAATGTACTCCCACTTGTTCATTTTTGCTTTTGTTACTAATGTTTTTGATTTCATATCTATGAAATCATTGCCAAGAACAATGTCAAGAAGCTTTTCCCAATGTTTTCTTCTATGTGTTTTTTGGTTTCAGTTTTTATGTTTAAGTCCTTAATCCAATTATAGTTCATTTTTGTGAGTTTAAGATAGGGGTCCAATTTCATAATTTCCCATTGGATATCCCTTTGCTGAATTTTAGTTTTCTTTTAATTTTTATTTTTAATTTATTGTGTTGACATGGTTTCAAGTGTCCCACTCAATATAACACCCCCAACCCCCCCTACATTGTGCACCTCATGTCCCATGCAAAGTCTCTTTCCCTTCCCATTTTACCCCCATATTCCCCACTTCCATCTCATCTTGCCCTCTGGGACTTGCTACCCTCCCTGTTGATGTATCTATATGTTATGTCTATACAATTTGACTAATCCTTTCACCTTCTTTGATCCTGTTCCCTCTTCTCCCTTCCCTCTGACAGCTGTTCATCTGTTTCCTGTGACCCTGCCTCTGTTTTGATTTTGTTTTTCAGTTTGTTGTGTTAATTAGATTCTAAATTTAGGTGAGATCATGTGATATTTGACTTTCTCTGCCTGGCTTATTTTACTTAGCATAATAATCTCCAGGTGTGTCCACGCCATTACAAAAGGTAAGATTTCTTTCTCTTTCACGGCCATGTAGTTTTCCATTAGGTAAATGTACCATGGCTTTTTTATATACTCATCCACTGATGGACACTTGGGTTGTTTCCAGATCTTGGCTATTGTAAACAATGCTGCAATAAACATGGGGGTTGATATCTTCTTTAAAATTAGTGTTTTGGGATTCTTATGATATATTTCTAAAAGTGGGATAGCTGGGTCAAAAGGCAGTTCCACTTTTTTTTTTAATTTTTTTTTTTTTTTTTTTTTTGTATTTTTCTGAAGCTGGAAACGGGGAGAGACAGTCAGACAGACTCCCGCATGTGCCCAACCGGGATCCACCTGGCACGCCCACCAGGGGGCGACGCTCTGCCCACCAGGGGGCGATGCTCTGCCCCTCCGGGGGCGTCGCGCTGTCGCGACCAGAGCCACTCTAGCACCTGGGGCAGAGGCCATCCCCAGCGCCCGGGCCATCTTTGCTCCAATGGAGCCTTGCTGCGGGAGGGGAAGAGAGAGACAGAGAGGAAGGAGAGGGTGAGGGGTGGAGAAGCAGATGGGCGCCTCTCCTGTGTGCCCTGGCCAGGAATCAAACCCGGGACTTCTGCACGCCAGGCCGACGCTCTACCACTGAGCCAACCGGCCAGGGCCTCCGCTTTTAATTTTTTGAGGAACCACCATACTGTTTTCCACTGTGGCTGCACAACTCTGCATTCCCACCAGTAGTGCAGAAGGGTTCCCTTTTCTCCAAACCCTTGCCAGCACTCGTTGTGAGTTGATTTGTTAATTAGCTCCATTCTGACAGGTGTGAGGTGGTATCTCATTGAGGTTTTTTTTTGTTTTGTTTTGTTTTTTTGTATTTTTCCAAAGCTGGAAACGGGGAGAGACAGTCAGACAGACTCCCACATGCGCCCGACCGGGATCCACCCGGCACGCCCACCAGGGGCGACACTCTGCCCACCAGGAGGCGATGCTCTGCCCTTCCGGGGCATCGCTCTGCGGCGACCAGAGCCACTCTAGCGCCTGGGGCAGAGGCCAAGGAGCCATCCCCAGCGCCCGGGCCATCCTTGCTCCAATGGAGCCTTGGCTGCGGGAGGGGAAGAGAGAGACAGAGAGGAAGAGGGGGGCTGGGGGTGGAGAAGCAAATGGGCGCTTCTCCTATGTGCCCTGGCCGGGAATCGAACCCAGGTCCCCCGCACGCCAGGCCGACACTCTACCGCTGAGTTATTGAGGTTTTAATTTGCATTTCTCTGATGATTAAAGATGTTGAACATTTCTTCATCTGCCTATTGACCATCTGTATGTCCTCTTTGGAGAAGTGTCTATTCAGGTGCTTTGCCCATTTTTTTAGTTGGGCTGTTTTCTTTTTTAGTGTTGAATTTTAGAAATTCTTTATAAAGTTTGTTTACTAATCCCTTATCAAATGTATCAGAAAATATGTTCTCCCATTGAGTGGGTTATTTATTTATTTAGTGAAACAGAGACAGAGAGAGGGACAGATAGGGACAGACAGACAGGAAAGAAGAGAGATGAGAAGCATCAGTTTTTTGTTGTGGCTCCTTAGCTGTTCATTAATTACTTTCTCATATATTCCTTGAATGAAGTGCTACAGCAGACCAAGTGACCCCTTGCTCAAGTTAGTGACCTTGGGCTCAAGCTGATGAACCTTGCTCAAACCAGATTAGCCCGCACTCAAGCTGGCAACCTTAGGGTTTCAAACCTGGGCCCTGAGAGTCTCAGTCTGACATTATCCATTGCATCATCACCTGGTCAGGCTTTTTTATTTTGTTAATGGTGTCTTTTGCTGTGCAAAAGTTTTTTAGTTTGATATAGTCCCATTTGTTTATTTTGTCCTTTATTTTCCTCCCACAGAAAAATATCAGCAAAAATATTGGTACAAGAGATATCTGAGAATTTATTGCTTATATTTTCTTCCATGATTTTTATGGTTTTGTGACTTACACTTAAGTCTTTTATCCATTTTCAGTTTGTTTTTGTGGTGTAAATTGATAGTGTAATTTAATTTTTTTACATGGACCTGTCCAATATTCTCAACACCATTTATTATAAAGATTGTCTTTACTCCACTGTATACTCTTGCCTCCTTGTCAAATAGTTATTGACTATAAATGTGTGGATTTAGTTTTGGGTTTTCTGTTCTGTTCCTTTGATCTTGACGCCAGTTCTTATGCAGGTACCAGGTTGTTTTGATTACAATGGCCTTGTAGTATAACTTGATATCAGGAAGTGTGATACTCCCATTTTATTCTTCATTTTCAAGATCATTGAGGCTATTCATGATCTCTTTTGGTTCCATGTAAATTTTTGGAATATTTGTTCTACATCTGTGAAGTATGCCATTGGTATTTTAACATGAATTGTATGGAAGTTATAGATTGTTTTGGGTAATATAGACATTTTAATGATATTAATTCTTCCTATCCATGAACACAGTATATGCTTCCACTTGTTTTTATCTTCTTCGATTTCTTTTTTCAATGTCTTATAATTTTCTGAGTACAGTCTTTTATCTCCTTGATTAAATTTATTCCTAGGTGCTTTATTTTTTTATTGCAATAGAGAAGGGCATTCTTTCCTTAATTTCGCTTTCTGACAGTTTATTGTTGTTGTTTTTTTATAAATAAATTTTTATTTTAATGGGGTGACATCAATAAATCAGGGTACATATATTCAAAGAAAGTTTATTGTTGATATATAAAAATGCCACTGATTTCTGAATACTAACTTTATGTCCTGCCACATTGTTGAATTCATTCATTAGGTCTAGTAGCTTTTTGACTGAAACTTTAGACTTTTTTTATGGAGAGTATCAATTTGCCAGCAAATGACAGTTTTACTTCTTCTTTTCCAAGTTGGATATCTTTTATTTTTTTCTTCTTGTCTGATTGCTGTGTCTAGGACATCTAGTACTATGCTGAATAAGAATGGTGAAAGGGACACCTCTGTTTTGTTCCTGATGTTAAGGAGATTGCTTTTAATTTTTGCCCACTGAGTATAATGCTGACTGTCAGTTTATCATACAACACCTTTATCATGTTGAAGTATGTTCCCTTTATTCCCACTTTACTGAGAGTTTTGATCATAAATGCATGTTGGATTTTATCAAATACTTTTTCTGCATCTATCAGTATAATCATGTGATTTTTATCCATTTTGTTTATGTGATTAATCACATTTATTTATTTGCAAATTTTGTACCAGCCCTGCTCCCCAGAATAAATCCCACTTAATCACAATGTATAATCCCTTTAATGTATTTCTGGATCCTGTTTGCTAATATTTTGTGGAGAATTTTAGCATCTATGTTTATCAGGGATAATGGCCTGTAGTTTTCTTTCTTGGTTTTGCCTTCACCTGGTTTTGAAATTAGGATAATGCTTGTCTCATAAAATGAGCTTGGAAGTCTTCTCTCCTATTGAATTTTTTTGGAATAGGTTGAGAAGGATAGTTGTTAGTTCTTAGTTGAATGTTTGGTTAAATTTGCCTGTGAAACCATCCAGTCTAGAATTGTTTGCTGGAAGGTTTTTTGTTTGTTTGTTTGGTTTTTTTTTTGATAACTATTTCAATTTCATTTATTGTAATTCATCTGCTCAGGTTTTCTGATTCTTCCAGATACAGTTTTGAAAGATTGTATGTTTCTAGGAATTTATTCATTTCACCCAGGTTGTTCAATTTTTTGACATATAAATCTTTATAATTTATTCTTACAATCTTTTATATTTCTGCGATGTCAGTTGATACACCTCTTTTATTTCTATTTTTGTTTATTTGGGTTGTCTCTTCTTTCCCTGGTGAGTCTGGTTAGCAATGGTATTCAAACTTTTTGAAGTCAGAGCACATTTAAAATCCTACAAATAATTTTAGGCACACTATATACAAATTCCTGAGAAATATGTTATAATAATTAAGTCAAATATTAAAGAAAAAATATAAAGTCCAACTGTACCCTTATGGTAATTAAACAAAATAAATATGACAAAATTAAATTTATTCTGACATTAAAAACATTTTTATATTATATTTTTTGAGTTATGTTTTTTAGAATTCGTAAGAAAGAGAGGTTAAAAATTTTAAAAAATGACAAAAAGTTATCTTTTTATATATATAGATACATTCTTAGTAAGATTTAGTAAATTTGGCAGGTCCCAGCACAAATGTGTTGTTTTATCATTCTTGTGTTTATGAAAAACATGAGCTTCATCTTCTTTAGCTATTAGAGAAATGCAAATCAAAACGGCAATGAGATACCACCTCACACCTGTTCGATTAGCTGTTATTAGCAAGACAGGTAATAGCAAATGTTGGAGAGGCTGTGGAGAAAAAGGAACCCTCATACACTGTTGGTGGGAATGTAAAGTAGTACAACCATTATGGAAGAAAGTATGGTGGTTCCTCAAAAAACTGAAAATAGAACTACCTTATGACCCAGCAATCCCTCTACTGGGTATATATCCCAAAAACTCAGAAACATTGATACGTAAAGACACATGCAGCCCCATGTTTATTGCAGCATTGTTCACAGTGGCCAGGACATGGAAACAACCAAAAAGCCCATCAATAGATGACTGGATAAAGAAGATGTGGCACATATACACTATGGAATACTACTCAGCCATAAGAAATGATGACATCGGAACATTTACAGCAAAATGGTGGGATCTTGATAACATGATACGAAGCGAAATAAGTAAATCAGAAAAAACCAGGAACTGTATTATTCCATACGTAGGTGGGACATAATAGTGAAACTAAGAGACATTGATAAGAGTGTGGTGGTTACGGGGGGGAGGGGGGAATGGGAGAGGGAAAGGGGGTGGGGAGGGGCACAAAGAAAACAAGATAGAAGGTGACAGAGGACAATCTGACTTTGGGTGGTGGGTATGCAACATAATTGAACGACAAGATAACCTGGACTTGTTATCTTTGAATATATGTATCCTGATTTATTGATGTCACCCCATTAAAAAAATAAAATTATTAAAAAAAAAAAAAAGAAAAACATGAGCCTGATGTGTCCTAGCGATTTATTTAATATTTAGGCATATATTTGAAAGGCAAACTCTCATTTCCTCATCAATACATTGAAGAATTCCTCTCTTTTTACTCTAATTGTGTTGAGTGCAGAAAACCCCACCATACATATCATCTTAACTTTACACCAAACAAAGGATGGAAGAAACTTGCCTCCAGTCTTTCTGGGGAACATAAGGGGTAGTGTAAACAATCATTGAGGCTATTCATAATCTCTTTTGGTTCCATGTAAATTTTTGGAATATTTGTTCTACATCTGTGAAGTATGCCATTGGTATTTTAACATGAATTGCATGGAATTTATAGATTGTTTTGGGTAATATAGACATTTTAATTATCTTAATTCTTCCTATCCATGAACACAGTATATGCTTCCACTTGTTTTTATTGTCCTCAATTTCTTTTTTCAATGTCTTATAATTTTCTGAGTACAGTCTTTTATCTCCTTGATTAAATTTATTCCTAGGTGCTTTATTTTTTTATTGCAATAGAGAAGGGCATTCTTTCCTTAATTTCACTTTCTGACAGTTTAAATGAAGTTTAAATGAAGAATAAAATGGGATTATCACACTTCCTGATATCAAGTTATACTACAAGGCCATTGTAATCAAAACAACCTGGTACCTGCATAACAACCACAGCTTAACAGCCTTTTTGCAACCTAATCAGGCAAGTGAGGTGGGAGGTTGGGCAGACTGTCAGCTTACAGCCAACTCCCCATACCTCTGTCCCCCAAAAATCTAAACTCCAAAAACCCTGTTGATTTTTTTTAAATAAATTTTTATTAATGTTAATGGGATGACATTAATAAATCAGGGTACATATATTCAAAGAAAACATGTCTAGGTTATCTTGTCATTAAATTATGTTGATTTTTTGATCCTCAACAGGCACATATTTCTCTGGAATACCATAGGGCGCACCTGGAAATCTTCTAAGGTGCACCAGTGCACCCTGGAGCACACTTTGAGAAACACTGGGTTAAAGGTTCATCAGTCTTGCTTACCTTTTTAAAGAATTAGGTCTTGGTTTCATTGATCTTTTATATTGTTTTTTAGCCTCTATGTCATTTTTTCTTCTCTGATCATTTTTATTTCCTTCCTTGTACTTCCTTTAGGCTTTATTTATTGTTATTTTTCTAGTTCTTATAGGTGCACTGTTAGATTGTTTATTTGAGCTTTTTCTTACTTCCTAAAGTATTCTTGCAATGCTATGAACTTTCCTCTCAGGACTGCTTTTACTGTGTCCCATAGATTTTGGGTTGTTGTATGTTCATTTTTATTTGATTCAGGTTAATTTTTTTTCTTCCTTGATATCATTGTTAACCCATTTGTTATTTAATAAGATGATATTTAGCTTCCAAGTGTTTGAATTTATTTTATTTTATTTTATTTTTTTTGTAGTTGATGTCTAGTTTAAGCCATTATCATCGGAGAAGATTCTTGATATAACTTCTTATCTTCTTGAATTTACTGAGAATTGCTTTATGTCCTAATATGTGGTCTATCTAGAAAATATACTATGAGAACTTGAAAAGAACATATATTCTGCTTCTTTGGGGTAAAATGTTGTAGGATATCAATTAAATCCAGTTTATCTAGTGTGTCATTTAAGGCCACTGTTTGTGGATTTTCTGTCTTGAGAAACTATCCATTGATGATAGTGGGGTATTAAAATCCCCTACTATCTAAACTATTATTAAACTACTATTATCTAAACTACTATTGCTATTGATATCTTCCTTTATATTCATTAAAATCTGCTTTATATATTTAGATGCGCCTATATTGGGTGCATAAATATTTACAATGGTTATATTCTCTTGTTGGATTGCTCCCTTTATTATGTAATGATCTTCTTTGTCAGATATAAGTATTGCTACCCCAAGTTTTATTTTCATTTACATTTGCATGAAACATTTTTTACCCTCCCTTCAATTTCAGTCCATGTGTATCCTTTGTTCTAAAGTGTGTCTCTTGTAGACAGCATATATATGGGTCTTTTTTTTCTTATCTATGCAGCTACCCATGTCTTTTGATTGGATCATTTAACCATTTACATTTAAGGTTATTATTGATATGTACTTATTTATTGCCATTTTGTTCTTATAAATTATAATCATTTTCTCTTGATTTCTTTTTTCTTTCCTTTTCTTATAGCTAGCTGAGTCTAGTATTGGTATACTCTGCCACCCATTAGTGGTTGTGTTGGTTCTGCATACTCTTTTTTTTTATTTTATTTTTTTATTTTTCTGAAGTTGGAAATGGGGAGGCAGTCAGACAGACTCCTGCATGTGCCTGACTGGGATCCACCGGCATGCCCACCAGGGGGCGATGCTCTGCCCATCTGGGGCATTGCTCTGTTGCAACCAGAGCCATTCTAGAGCCTGAGGCAGAGGCCATGGAGCCATCCTCAGCGCCCGGGCCAACTTTGCTCCAATGGAGCCTTGGCTGCGGGAGGAGAAGAAAGAGACAGAGAGGAAAGAGAGGAGGAGGGGTGGGGAAGCAGATGGGCGCTTCTCCTGTGTGCCCTGGCTGGGAATTGAACCCGGGACTCCTGCACACCAGGCTGATGCTCTACCATTGAGCCAACCGGCCAGGGCCTGCATACTCTTGGGTGGGATTCAGGTAGGGGTTGACATCAGTTGTTGTTTATCTGGAGTGACTACTCTGTTTGCTGCTTGTGTCTGCTTTTTCTGTTCCTGGGTAATGTGGGAGGGGATAACCTATGTATAAGGATCAACTTGCTCCTGCTTAGAGATGACAGCAGTTCTGTAAAAGGGCTCAAGTTCTGTAAGAATGCCTCCACTTTTCAGCTTCTCCACCTCTTCTTGAAGCTGCCTGGTCTTCCCACAGAGTTTTCTGTATAAAAATTGTAGTGTGGGCTTAGAATGGCCTAACTCCACCAACTCTTCTACAGGTTGCAAGCTTGGTAGGTTAAGGCAGCTGAGATTGGGATGACAACATTAGTGGGACCCCTACTTCAAAGGTTGCTTGGTCAGGAACTCAGTACAGGGAAGTGGCCCTTACTCCAGAGCCTAATCCCTCTGACACTGCTGGATACTCCAATTTTATTTCTCCCCAGCAAGGTGAACAGCAGGTTCATATTGAGTAGGCCTGACAGTCCCTTCTGCATAAGGTCTTCCAGCTGGGGAGTTCCTGGTTTCAGGGAAGAAGACTGAGAGAGTCCTCCATTGGGGCTGATTATGCCTCCCCAGAAAGTGGCTAAAACACTTGCCTGGTCTCAACATTAGGCTCCAAAGAACCCACATCTTGAATATCTGTGCTTCAAGCCTCTCTCCCTTACCCCCATGGAACCTAACCCAGAGAGGCAGGATATCCAAGACCTGGGATGGCCAACTGTGAAGTTCTATTCTGTCCAAAGTGTGCACAAAAGCAGAATGTGCCTCAGCTAGGCCTAGTGTCTGATGAGCCCTCCCTTCAGATAAGCCACCAGCAATGGTTGTTGGGTCCTGCTCCAATGCTACCCACAGCTGGCCACTAGATGTGCTGGCCCTGGGCTTCCCTTGAGTGAAACCAATGCAGACCTGTGCAGAACACGGCTGTGATTGGCCCTCAGCAACCTTCTTGGAGCAGAAAGCAAACCAGATGTTGTGGTTGCCTCTGCTGGGCCCAGGTACATATGGAAATACCAAACTACACACCTAAACTGGCTTTAGTAGCCACAGACCTGGGAGTAAGTCAACAAAAGGCCCAAGGTTATCTGAGAGTTGCCTTCTGTTGTCTCTGTCTGCTGGCTGCTGGTTGGGCTCAGCCACTGAAAAACCTGTACTAGAATCTAGAGGCTGGGGAAATTCAGGGATTAGAAAGGGTGGTGGGTGTGGCTCCCACCCCTTGGCCCCAGGTGTCAGTCTCCTGACCTTTTTCACAGACCTCAGTAGGTTGTGGCTACTAGGAGTCCAGTGGCTGTGGCCTCTGAGACCCAGAGATGTGGTCTACCTGCAGTTTAGAGTTTCTACTGAATCTCCCATGAGGCAGAAGTACCAGTCATATTTTTTGGAGCATATGACGAAAAGCTCTGGCCTAAATGTCAGAAAATTGAGTCACTGGTGCACCCCTGATTCCTGGTTTCTCAGCAAGCTCAATCTCCATGGGTGGGGCAGTTGCTTTCCCCCAGGCTGATGATGCAAGGGAGGGGACTGCTCCACCCAAGAAAGATAGCAACTGTAGTATTGGAGAATGACTCAGCATAGGGGTTCTGGTGGCTGTCCTCCATCGCATCTCCTCCTAAGCCACCAAAATCACACTCTCCTCATGAAACTCTAGTTCTCTCAGTCTTCCCTCTACCAGATCCCTAGACCTCTCTGGGCTCTGAACAAGATTTTTTGTGTCGGCCCTTTAAGGTGGTGCCTATGTCTCTGAGAGCTCCTATCTCTTTCTTGTAGACAGAAACCTCAGCTCTTTTCTCTGCTAAATGCTATGTGGGTGCCTCACCTAGGTTCTGGTACTCCAGACTGGGGTGCTCAGCCTGGGGCTTAGGACCGTCACCTCTCAGGGCAACCTCCCCGCAGGGACAGTCCCTCCAGACTGTCAGCTGGTGCTCATTCCTGGGAGCAGGGCAGCTCTGTTCTTGTCTCTGCCCTTCCTACTAGTCTCAATGTGGCTTCTTCTGTGACTCCTTGGTTATGAACTCTTCTTCTGAAGTTGACTTTTCAAGATGATTATTTTCAAATTTAGTTATAACTCCAATTTGGTCCCGGGAAGTGACAGTTGGAATGTCTGCCTACTCTGTCACCATCTTGGAATCTTCCTCTTTTGGCTGAATTTTTAAAAAAATTATATTGCATTCTTTTCTTGTTAAATTTTAAGTGTTCTTTATAGTTATAGATATATGTATTTTCAGATATATGTATTGTAACAACTTTCCCCCAGAATGTGATTTACCTATTCACTTTTTTATTTAGTAATTTATATTTTTATTAAAATGTTACATGCAAGAACAGCTCCATATGAGCACTTGGAGGGAACAAGGAACTTAAAATTTTTTTTTATTTCACATTTTTTTAATTAATTGTGTTTATATAGATTCTAGGGTCACCCCGAATGTATCCCTCCTCCCCTCTATTCCCTTCAATATCTCCTTGTTCCCTCCTTACAGAGTCCTCCCTCCTTCCCTTCAGGTTTATCCCATTCTATCATCCCCTTTCCCTCTGTTCTCTTTTCCTCTGGTCCCTTTGACCCCTCCTCTGTCTCAATTCTGTTCCTCAGTTCTCATTATTCCTTGGATTCCTCAAATAAGTGAGGTCATATGATATTTTTCTTTGTTTGCCTGGCTTATTTCACTCAATAGTTTCCAGGTCCCTCCATATTGTGGCAAAAGGTAATATTTCCTTCTTTTTCATAGCCCCATAGTATTCCATTGTATATATGTACCACAGCTTTTTAATAGATCGTCCACTGACGGACACTTGGGTTGTTTCCAGATCTTCACTATTGTGAACAATGCTGCCATAAACATGGGGGTGCATTTCTTTTTTTCAGTTGGTGATATGGTGTCCTGGGATATATTTCTATAAGTGGGATGGCTGGGCAAAGGGCAGTTCCATTTCTGATTTTTTGAGGAATCTCCATACTGTTTTCCACAGTGGCTGCACCAGTCTGCATTCTCACCAGCAGTGCAGGAGGGTTTCCCTTTCTCCACATCCTCGCCAGCACCTATCGTGTGTTGTTTTGTCAATGAGCGCCATTCTGACTGGTGTGAGGTGGTATCTCATTGTGGTTTTAATTTGCATTTCTCTAATGATTAGTGATATTGAACATTAATTTATTTGTGTATTGGCCATCTGTATGTCCTCTTTGGAGAAATGTCTATTCATTTCTTGTGTCCATTTTTTGATAGGATTGTTTGTCTTCCTGGTATTGAGTTTTACAAGTTCTTTATAAATTTTGGTTATTAATCCCTTATTAGATGTATTGTCAAATATATTCTCCCATTGTGTGGTTTGTCTTTGCAGATGATATGATACTGTACCTAGAAAACCCTAAAGTCTCAGTCAAAAATCTACTGGACCTAATAAACAAATTCAGCAAGGTGGCAGGATATAAAATTAATACACAGAAAGCAGAGGCATTTTTATACATGAACAATGAATTGTCAGAAAGAAATATTAAGGAAACAATCCCCTTCACTATTGCAACAAAAAATAAATAAAGTACCTAGGAGTAAATTTAACCAAGGAGGTTAAAGACTTATACTCAGAAAGTTATAAAACATTGATAAAAGAAACCAAGGAAGACACAAACAAGTGGAAGCATATACCATGCTCATGGTTAGGAAGAATAAACATAATTAAAATGTCATATTACTGAAAGCAATTTATAAATTTAATGCAATACCAATTAAAATACCAATGACATACTTTAAAGATATAAAACACATATTCCAAAAATTTATATGAAACCAAAAGAGAACACAAATAGCTTTGGCAATCTTGAAAAAGAAGAATAAAGTGGGAGGTATCACACTTCCTGATATCAAGTTATATTATAAGGCCATTGTACTCAAAACAGCCTGGTACTGGCATAAGAACAGACATATAGATCAATGGAACAGAACAGAGAACCCAGAAATAAACCCACATCTTTATGGACGATTGATATTTGACAAATGAAGTAAGGAAATACAGTGGAGTAAAGACAGTCTCTTTAACAAATAGTGTTGGGAAAACTGGACAGCTACCTGCAAAAAAATGAAACTAGATCACCAACTTACACCATGCACAAAAATAGACTCAAAATGGATAAAGGACTTAAATGTAAATTGTGAAACCATAAGTATCCTAGAAGAAAACTTAGGCAGTAAGTTCACTGACATCTATCACAGCAATATCTTTGCTGAATTATCTCTACAGGCAAATGAAATAAAAGATAAGATAAACAAATAGGACTACATCAAACTAAAAAGCTTTTGCACACTTATTCACTTTTTAAAAATATAAATATTTTTTATTAATTTTAATTTATTGTGTTAACATGAATTCAAGTGTCCCACTGAATTTAACACACTCACCCCCACCCCCGTGTCCCTATTTACACTTCTCTTGCCCTCTTCCTACTAACTCCCTCTCCCCTTCCCTCTGATTTTGCTGTCCTATTATCTGTATTTATGTGTTATGTATATATAATTTCAATAGGAATCAGAGAAAGTGAAGAGATTAGTGAAATTATATATACCTATTTAATTTTTAAATAATTTTTATTTTTAATTACATTTGATTTACAATATTATATTAGTTTCAGATGTACAACATAGTAATTAGACATTTAAATAACTTACAAAGTAATCACCCAATTAGTACCCATATGACATTATACATAGTTATTACAATTTATTGACTATATTCTCTATGCTGTATTCTACATCCCTGTGACTGTTTTTACAACTGGTAATTTGCACTTTTTAATCCCTGTCTGTTTTCACCCATGTCCTCAACTCCCTTTCAATCTGGCGGCCATCAAAATGTTTGTTGTATCTATGAGTCTGTTTCTGTTTTGTTCATTTTTCTTATTTTTTAGATTACCCATGTAAGTAAAATCATATTATAATTTGTCTTTCTTTGGTCTGACTTACTTCATTCTTTTTCTAGCACTGGAACTCTGAGCTGAGGAGCCCAGTGTGGGGTTGGGACCTTTCTTTCCTCTGGAGAAATCTCCAAAGCCAATATATTCCTCCCGATTCTCAACCACTGCATGTGGTTGTGGACCAGCCTGTTTGGTATCTCTGACCCTCTCACCAGTCTCATTGTGATTTCTGTACATCCTTAGTTATAGGGCTTCTGTTCAGCTAGTTTTTGGACCATTCTCAGTGATGGTTTTTTTGTAGTTTAGTTGTAATTTTGATGTGGTCCTGGGAGAATGTAAAAACAGTGTTTACCTACTCTGCCATCTTGACTGGAAGTCTACCTATTCATTTTCTTAATGGTAGTTTTTAATGAGCAGGAGTTTTTTGTTTTAATGACATTTAATTGTATAAGTTTTTCTCTTTATGTTTGATGTTTTCAGTGGACTGTCTAAGAAATCTTTGTTGACTCCTATTTATGGAGATATTATTCTGTTTACTTCTAGAAGCTTTATGATTATAGCTTTTGTGTTTAAGTCTATGTTTTATATGAAATTATTTTCTGTATGTGATGTGATGTAGAAATAGTGGTTGAATTTTTCTTATGTATACCCAGATTTCCCATACCATTTGTTGAAAGAGTTTTTTTTTTCTCCTTATTTAACTGCTGTGGTGTTTCTGTAAAAGTTTCATTTACCATATTTAAGTGAGTAAATGTCTAAACTCCATACTCTGTTATTTTGATCTGTTTGTCTCTGCTTAATTCAATGTCAAATTTATTTGATTATTGTGTTACTTCAGAAGTGTTGAAATCAAATATGTTTAATTCACTTAACTTTGTTCTTTTAAAAATTGTTTTAGCAATTCTTAGTCTTTTGCTCTTCTGTATATGTTTTTGAATTTGCTTGACACTGTCTAAAACAAATTCTTGAAAGAATCTTGAAAGAGGTTGTGTTGAATCTTTAGATTAATTTGGGGTGAATTAATATCTTAATGATATTAAGTCTTCTAATCCATGAACATGATGTGTCATACCATTTTTTAGGTCTGCTTTAACTTTTTCCAACAGTGTTATAAATTTTTCATTGTAAAAGTCTTATGTTTTAAAATTTTTTTAAATGATAAAGCATTTTTAATTCTACTGTTCATAAAATTTTTGTATTGTCTTTTTAAAAGTTATTTTCATGATCTATAATGATGTCCCTTCTTTCATTCCTGATATTGATAACTTGTGTCCTCATTTTTTCTGTCTCTCCTAGTCATTCTAGCTAGAGGGCATTCAATTATGTTAATCTTTTTTGCAGCATCAACTTTTGTACTTTATTATATATTTTTTATTTTATTTATCTCTGCAAGTTATCTATTATTTCCATTCTTTACTTACTTTGGGTTTATTTATTTTATTTTTTTAAGTGAGAGGAAGGGAGATAGTGAGACAGACTCCTGCATGCTCCTCAACCAGGATCCACTTGGCAACCCCTGTCTGGGCAGATGCTTAATCAAACGAGCTATTTTTGGCACCTAAGGCTGATGCCCTCAAACCAACAGCTATCCTCAGCAACCAGGCCCACAGCTCAAACAAACTGAGCCACTGCATGTGAGAAGGGAAGAAGGAGAGAATGGGAAGAGGTATGGGAGATAAGCAGATGGTTGCTTCTCTTGCGTGCCCTGCCCAGGATTCGAACCTGGCATGTCCATATGCCAAACTGACGCTATATTGACTGAGCAACTGGCCAAGGCTGGATTTAATTTTAAAAAGCTCAATTTATATTTTTTCTCCCCTCTTCCAACATAGAGGAGAAGCTTTTTGGGGGCAGAGATACTATCTAATGCCTGGCATGTGAAATCTCAAATATTTTTAAAGTCAATTGTGAGAAGCAGAAATGGGAGGATTCCAGTTCTCCAGCATGTCAATTGATAAATAGTTGTATTAGTTATTTATTGATTAATAATAAATTATCACAAAAATTCTTTTCTAATGGGGAAAGGAAAGAAATATAAGAAAACGATTGAAAGTAATTTCTAAAATGCTGAAGAAATATTGAAATGTAGAAGGAACAAAGATATGAACTTGTCAGAGTCGGTCAAATTTGAGTGTCTAGATTTTAGGAAAAAACTTTTTTGAAATTCAGTTTTTTTCATTTGAAAATATGGTAACACTACCCCTGAAAAGTTTGTAGGATTATAAAATAACACATGTAAAACTCTTGTAACAATGCCTAGCACCTGTTATGGAGTCCATAAATGCCATCTCTTTGAGGTTCAGTGTTCTTATTTGTAAAATACACTCTCACAGTAGGGTTGTTGATGTGTGGAAAGAAAGAAATAATATGTTTAGCACAAGGTGTGGTCCATCTCAGATAGAGTAAGAATATAAATTTTACTTCCTGTCTGTAGAATTTATAAATCTTGTTATGATTATATGAGATAGAAAGAAATCTATAGGCAGCTTTTGGGGTTCTCCTTTTTACCTAAAATCTACACTGTTTCTTTAATGGAAGATCACCCCCTGTCCAAAACCACAAAGTCTAGCTTTGAGCCAATGTTATATTACAAAGAGATGGAAGAGAAAGACAATATGAAATTAATAAAACAGCCTTTGGACCACCATATTCAACAAAGTAGGTAAGGTGAGAGCTGGTCATTGGAGATCAAGAATTTTGAAATCTCTCTCTTTGTATCTGTGTTATCACCAAATAGGGGATTAAATAGTTTTATTCTCCAGAATTTTTTAATTTTAAGTAAATGAGTGTTTCCCTAGTATAATATTTATAAATGGTTCTCTAAACAAATATAATATTTTTAAAACACATTTTCATGACAACATCTAGGGTTCATTATGATTTTTCTAGAGTTTGATGAATACACATTGCTGAGAATATTACCAAAGAAATATTTGAGATTAGAAAGACATATCCTCATACTTTTTACTTCTGCTCACATATTATTGGCCAAAAAGTCATGTCTATTGGTCACTTTGGGTATAAAGTACAGCCTTTCTGAGAGCAGCAGTAATGTCTATCACACATTAAAAACAAATAAACAAACAAACACACAAGCAAACTATTATGAATAGAGTAGAAAAGCACAGGTATTAATCACATGGTTCCCTTATTCTCTTTACTTATGAGCCATAAAAAAACCTTCCAGCTTCAGAATATAGATTGAAAACTAGTTGATATAAATTCATTTAACCCTTATATTTTCCCAATTGCATGCCAGAGTTTCTAAGTTTTTAAATCATATTTACTCATTTATTCCTCGAGATAATCTTAAGAGGTTGCTATAATTTTTCCTACTTTACAGATGAAGAAGTAAGTTACAGATAGGCTTTAAGCTCTTTGCCTAATGTCACACAACTGTGACTCACACCCAGAACACTCTGACTCCAGAATCCATACTCTTGATTAATGTCCATGGCCTCTCATAGAGCCCTTTAACAACTATTATTTTAAGAATTATGTGCCAGGGTTTGAACTGGGTATTTCAGTAGTGCTCTTCCATCCTCATGAAATGTATGTGTCAGAATGTAGCCATTAGGAAGAAAGACCACTGCTGGACTTGAAAATCAATTCTTTACAAAGCCCCAAAATGTTTCAATACTTCATTCATTAAGAAAGAGTATCCTATTACTTTTATATTTTTTACCAGGGTTCCACACAAGGCCATCAATAAAAGTAACTTCTGTTGCTCAGTGGTTGACCTTTATCCAACAAGGTTTGAGCCCATATCTAAAGAAAAATTTCCTCTTTTGAAAACAAGAAAATGTGGCCCTGGCCGGTTGGCTCAGTGGTAGAGCGTCGGCCTGGCATGCGGGGGACCCGGGTTCGATTCCCGGCCAGGGCACACAGGAGAAGCACCCATTTGCTTCTCCACCCCCACCCCCTCCTTCCTCTCTGTCTGTCTCTTCCCCTCCTGCAGCCGAGGCTCCATTGGAGCAAAGATGGCCCGGGCGCTGGGGATGGCTCCTTGGCCTCTGCCCCAGGCACTAGAGTGGCTCTGGTCGCGGCAGAGTGACGCCCCAGAGGGGCAGAGCATCGCCCCCTGGTGGGCAGAGCGTCGCCCCTGGTGGGCGTGCTGGGTGGATCCTGGTCGGGCGCATGCGGGAGTCTGTCTGACTGTCTCTCCCGTTTCCAGCTTCAGAAAAATACAAAAAAAAAAAAAAAAAAAAAAAAAAAAAAAGAAAACAAGAAAATGTTTACTTTGTATGGTTGCACAAAAAAAGAATAAAAATATGTAAATCAGTTACATATGTATTTAGCTGACTTCACTGTCCTATCTGTGTGTGTGGAGGGGAAAGTCCTTGGATTACAACACAGTTCTGCTTCTATGACAGTGATAAAACCTGAATTTTGGTGTAAGTTGAAACACACCCTAGCCTAAGTCACTTACCTATCCTAACACAGTTGTAAAATCATAATCTAGAACATAAAAACACAACTAAGCCACAGAAAAAAGAAAAGAACATAAATATACTCTACTGTACATTGTACTGTATATTCTTCGGCCATGCGCAACCAAACTAGTTCACCCACATAGTCCATAAGTACAACGCTAATGGCGTAAGCCACAACACTCATGTCTCAATTTTTTAAAGTTTTTATGGGAGTGAGGATGTAAACTTAAAACATTGTGTTGTAGAGACTGTTGTAACCTGAGGACCCCCTGTAATATAGCCTTCTGTTTTTAAAAATCACTTACATTTTATAGTAATAGCACATAAGAATTAATTTATAAAGAAAACAAAATGAAAAATCACAAGTAAATTCTTATCCTCTGAAAATAATTTTTCAACTCCTAAATCTGTTGTTTTCAGAACCAAATTCTAAACCAGGTGTCATCTGCTAATTGAATGATTTGATCATCTATGACAAGCATTGGCAAACTACAGCTTGCAAGTCAATTCTAGAGTGCTACTCATTTTTATAAGTGAAGTTTGGGCCTGACCTGTGGTGGTGCAGTGGATAAAGCGTCGACCTGGAAATGCTGAGGTCGCCAGTTCAAAACCCTGGGCTTGCCTAGTCAGGGCACATATGGGAGTTGATGCTTCCAGCTCCTCCCCCCTTCTCTCTCTCTGTCTCTCTCTTGCCCTCTCTCTCTCTTCTCTAAAAATGAATAAATAAAAAAATTTAAAAAAAAGAAATTAAAAAAAATGAAGTTTGATTGGGGCATGGCCACCCCTCCTCACTTATGTATTGGCTATGCTTCTTTTGCATTATATAGCAGAATTGGGTAGTTGTGACAAAGACAGTCTGGTCCAGAAGCCTAAATTACTTACTATGTGGTCCTTTTCAGGAAAAAAGAAAAAAGAAGGAAAATTCCAACCTTTGGTCTATAAAGATGATACTTGTTGGGGAACCATGGATGACAAGTAAGGCATTTTGAGTGATCTTTATCTTGTGGTCAATGTTGTGTTTCTCTTTGCAAATCACAACTTGTACATGGTCAGAGAAGTGTCAACTAAAAATATAATGAAAAAGCTCCTAGTCCCATTAGATTGTCAAAGCCCACATCCATGATATAATTGACCCTATTGTCATGTAACAACCTGCTACCAAACATCTCTGTTTTATTGTGCTCTGCTAAGTACTACTCTTATTTCTACTTATTTCTGCTTTATAATAGTTCCCATTCTAAGACTCATAATACTGAGACAAGGTTTCATGTTATAGTCTAAGTAAAATTAATGTTTCCCTGGCCAGGTGACTCAATGCATAAAGGATCCACTGGTTTGACCTCTGGTTACGGCACTTATGAGAAGCAATCAATGAATGCACAACTAAATGGAACAAATAAAACAGTGTGTTGATGCTTCTCTCTCTCTCCCTTCTCTCTATCTCAAATCAATGGAAATTGTTTTTTACAAAGAGTTTAAATTAATATTTAAACTGCTAATCATGAAAGAAGAAAGCAGAATTCCTTTTCAGCCAGATATTTTCTAACCTATTTGCCCTGAAATTTTTGATGAAAATTACAAAAAGCAAAACTTTATAAAAAAAGAACTATAATGAAACTTGCTTACCAGGAATCTGTATCAAAGAACTTATTTTAAAAGTTAAAATTAATGGATTTTTTTTCTAAGTTTTTATTATAAAAATTTCACACAGGAAGTAAAATTGAACAAAAATGGTTGTTCAAGATTCAGCGATAATGGCCATATATGCATTTCTTTGTGTTGTCTCTAGTATTTTAAAATCTAGAATACTCTCTTAGCTTCTAATTTGTGTTTTGATTACATTGACTTTTAAAAATAGTTTTGTCATAGATTCTCTTATATAGTGTGTCCGTAAAGTCATGGTGCACTTTTGACCGGTCACAGGAAAGCAACAAAAGACAATTGAAATGTGAAATCTGCACCAAATAAAAGGAAAACCCTCCCAGTTTCTGTAGGATGATGTGGTAGCATGTGCGCATGTGCAGATGATGACATTACACCATGTATACAGCAGAGCAGCCCACGGCCATGCCAGTCAAAAAGTGGACGGTACAGAGGAAAGTTCAGTGTGTTCTGTGGCTCGCTAAATTCGAATCTGTGACCAAGTGCAACGTGAATATTGGTGCGTTTATAACGAAGCGCCACCACATAGGAATAACATTACTCGGTGGGATAAGCAGTTGAAGAAAACCGGCAGTTTGGTGGAGAAACCCCGTTCTGGTAGGCCATCAGTCAGTGACAAGTCTGTAGAGGTTATACGGGGTAGCTACCTAAGGAGCCCTAAAAAATCTGTGCATGAGCCCACATCAAACTGCACTGAATAGGTATGAAACTGGGAGAATTTTCCTTTTATTTGGTGCAGATTTCATATTTCTATTGTCTTTTGTTGCTTTCCTGTGATTGGTCAAAAGTGCACCATGACTTTATGGACATACTGTATTTTGAGAGTATCTGATTGTTTCCTTTTGAAGTTTTAACCTTTTTATTTGTATCTTCAATTTCTAAAAAATTGGGAGATGAGTCTAGAGAATAGATTCACAGTAAACATTTTGGAAAACAATATTACACAGGTGATGGCACTTTATTTCTACATCATATCAAGAGGTGATGCTGAGTTTGATCAGGTAGTTGATTTGATGACCAGCAGGACTCTCAATTGTAAGACACATTTTTCTTTGGGAACAAGTGTACGTCTCATATTCCAGCAACATTTTACCTAATGATTTTAACCTTTATAAATGATCTTTGCCTGAATCAAAGATTTGATGGCAGGGTCATAAAATTGTGATTATGTAATATTATTAGTCTTTTTGTGTTTATTAACAAATGCTTTTTTTTTTTTTTTTTTTTTTTTTTTTTTCATTTTTCTGAAGCTGGAAACAGGGAGAGACAGTCAGACAGACTCCCGCATGCACCCGACCGGGATCCACCCCGCACGCCCACCAGGGGCGGTGCTCTGCCCCCCAGGGGGCGATGCTCTGCCCATCCTGGGCGTCGCCATATTGCGACCAGAGCCACTCTAGCGCCTGAGGCAGAGGCCACAGAGCCATGCCCAGCGCCCGGGCCATCTCTGCTCCAATGGAGCCTTGGCTGCGGGAGGGGAAGAGAGAGACAGAGAGGAAAGCGTGGCGGAGGGGTGGAGAAGCAAATGGGTGCTTCTCCCATGTGCCCTGGCCGGGAATCGAACCCGGGTCCTCCGCACGCTAGGCCGACGCTCTACCGCTGAGCCAACCGGCCAGGGCGCTTTTTTTTTTTTGAAAATAAAAAAGTACTTTTCTGTCTATAGATAACTCATTTCCTTTCCTTTAATTACCAGCTGTCAGAGTAAGGAATTGGTTTAATAATAAGATGACTTTATACTCTGTTTTGTCCTGGACAGTCCTGGTTATGTCTTTCTCCTCAGCATAAATATTACTGTGCTCCTATTCAGTCTCCAAAATTTAACAGATTGGATAATAAATTATAAAACAATTCCATGTATTAGTCACCTCAAATTTCTTTTCTAGCTGTTTTATTTTGAGAAATCTATGTTATTTAGTCAATGTTTCACATTTAATTATGCCTTTGATATCCAACTCTCAGACTCAGACAACCATAATAATCCTGTTTGATACTCAAATCTTAATATCAAGTATATAAGTCTCAAAATTGACTACTGTCTCTTAAAAATGATTCTGTGTCAGATATATGAAAAGATGCTCATCTTCTTTAGTTATTAGAGAAATGCAAATCAAAACTGCAATGAGATACCACCTCACACCTGTTAGATTAGCTATTATTAACAAGACAGGTAATAGCAAATGTTGGAGAGGCTGTGGAGAAAAAGGAACCCTCATACACTGTTGGTGGGAATGTAAAGTAGTACAACCATTATGGAAGAAAGTATGGTGGTTCCTCAAAAAACTGAAAATAGAACTACCTTATGACCCAGCAATCCCTCTACTGGGTATATATCCCCAAAACTCAGAAACATTGATACGTAAAGACACATGCAGCCCCATGTTCATTGCAGCATTGTTCACAGTGGCCAGGACATGGAAACAACCAAAAAGCCCATCAATAGATGACTGGATAAAGAAGATGTGGCACATATACACTATGGAATACTACCCAGCCTTAAGAAATGATGACATCGGAACATTTACAGCAAAATGGTGGGATCTTGATAACATTATACGAAGTGAAATAAGTAAATCAGAAAAAACCAGGAACTGCATTATTCCATACGTAGGTGGGATATAAAAGTGAGATTAAGAGACATTGATAAGAGTGTGGTGGTTACAGGGGGAGGGGGAGAGGGAAAGGGAAAGGGGGAGGGGGAGGGGCACAAAGAAAACTAGATAGAAGGTGACAGAGGACAATCTGACTTTGGGTGATGGGTATGCAACATAATTGAATGACAAGATAACCTGGACATGTTATCTTTGAATATATGTATCCTGATTTATTGATGTCGCCTCATTAAAAAAATAAAATTATTTTAAAAATTAAAAAAAATGATTCTGTGTCCTTTTGACATAACTCTGGTGTTTTCTGTGTAAATTTTTTCTTTAGACATAAGGAGATATTACAGTTTCACCTTGTATTTTCTGTGCTCTGTGTCTCAATTCAGCTATTTCCCCAAAGACTTCTGATTTCTTTTAGTGGGAATTGGTGGTCAGAAACCAATATCTGTGTTTCAGGAGTAGTCATTTTTATTAAGGTATTGCCTTCAAATAATTTCAGTGGATAAAACAATGATATATGTAAAAGAAATATAAATACACTTAAATATAAGTTTATTTTCAGTTCAAATTTAGTATTGAGTGCTATTAATTTTTTTATTTTGTATTATATTATTTGTTCTATACTGAAATTTTTTGTTTCTAATTAGCATATTTATTTTATTCTACAATATACATAAAATAGTTACAAAATTAAAATTTCTAATGTTTGCCAACAATGAAACTCAATATGGTTTAAATTTTTGTTTGTGTTTTTTTCTCTTTAGGATATAGTCAAAATACTGGGTCAAAAGTAATTGAAACATATGTCTGGCAAAAAAAATATCACAAAGGAGAGACAAATGATAAACTTGGGGGGAAAATTGCAGTTTTAATCACAGGCCAATGGCTAATCTCCCAAACAAAAAGAGCTACTAGAATGAGAAAATATAAAAACAAAAACAAAAACAGTTCATCTAAAAAAGAAATGCAAATGACCTGAAGCATATAAACGCAAAATTAACTTCATCACAATCAATAAGTTAAATATAAATTAAAACTATTGAAGTACAAATTTTGATTTATCGGCCCTGGCAATAATCCAAAACTTTGACAATATGCTCTATTTGCAAGGCTACAAGGATAGAGACAATTATATATATTGCTGGTGACAATGCCAAATAGTATAATTCTTTATGGAGAGGAACAGGTATCATTTAGAAATATGCTACGTATATTTATACTTTCATACAGATAATGCAGAATCTTCCCATCTTGAGATAGTTAATTGAATCACCTCTGCAAAATGCCACTGTTTTGGTTCTAGGGATTCCCAGTTTCAGGAGATTTCAATGTGGATACTTTAGGAGTCAATTTTCTGTCTACCCAACATGGTCACAAACAAGTAGATTTATTTAATTTATACTTAATTAATTAACAAATTATACTGCATTTCAGGAGACTGAAGTCATACAGAATATCTTCTCACATTATAACAGAATAAGCAAAAATTCAGTGACTAAAGGGTAACTGAAAAACCCTCAAACAGTTAGAAAATAATCAACACCCTTCTCAACTGATCTAGGTCTGGGATGAAATCACAAGGGAAATTTGAAAAAGAATAGGGAAGACAACTACATTTCAGAATTTGTAGAATACAGTTAAAACACTACATGTTTTCAGAGAAGTATATATCTTTTAAGGCTTATGTTAAAGTGGGAGAGTACCCCATTAATAAGCTTCCATTATTAGAAGCTAAAAACAAGAGTAAATATAACGAAAGTTAGAGTAAGTAAATAGTAAATATGAGAACAAAGCTAAAGAGAAAACAGAAAAGATAGAGATCAATTAAATTCAAAGCTGTTTCTTTAAAAAGTTCAACAAAACAAAAAAATTCTTATGTAGATGAATCAATAAATAAAAGAAAAGATACTAATTATCATGATCAGAAATGAAATAAGAAATGACATTATTGATTTGACAGTTATTTAAGGATAATAAAGAAATATGATGAACAGCTTTATTCCAATAAATGTGAGGACTTAAATGAATGGTACAAATTCCTTGAAAGACATAAATTAAAAACTGACTCACAGAGAGACAAACACCTGAATCATTCATATTCATTAATTAAATTAAATTAATTATTTAACAGCTCTCCTAAAAAAATATCTAGCCCAGATGGATTCACAGGATAATTGTATTTAATATTCAAGAAAGAAATAATTCCAACCATACATAAATTCTATAAAAAATAGAAAAGAATGCAACATTTTCCAAAGAACTTTATGAGTCCAGCATTAGTGTAATACCATACCCGAAGATATTTTAAAGAAAATAATGTTAAAGACCAGTATCCTGCCCTGGCCAGTTGGCTCAGTGGTAGAGCGTCGGCCTGGCGTGCAGAAATCCCGGGTTCGATTCCTGGCCAGGGCACACAGGAGAAGCGCCCATCTGCTTCTCCACCCCTCCCCCTCTCCTTCCTCTCTGTCTCTCTCTTCCCCTCCCGCAGCAAGGCTCCATTGGAGCAAAGATGGCCCGGGCGCTGGGGATGGCTCCTTGGCCCCAGGCACTAGAGTGGCTCTGGTCGTGGCAGAGTGACGCCCCGGAGGGGCAGAGCATCGCCCCCTGGTGGGTGTGCGGGGTGGTTCCCGGTTGGGCGCATGCGGGAGTCTGTCTGACTATCTCTCCCTGTTTCCAGCTTCAGAAAAATACAAAACAAAATAATAATAATAAAATAAATAAATAAAGACCAGTATCCCTCAGGAAACTGGAAGCAAAATCTTTAATAAATAATAGAAAAACCATCAGTATTATACAGATAATACACAGTGATCAATGTTCAACTGTTACCCTAGGACAGTAAGATTGGCTTAAGATTCTAACCTCAATCAATGTAATTCCCCATGTACAGAGAAGAGTGGAGAAAAGCATCTGATCATCTCAGTAGATGTAGTAATAACATTTTTCAAAATACATCATGCACTAATTTTAAAAGCTCTCAGCAAAATATAATTAGGGTGAGAGAAGGAAACATTTAACTAGTATCATATTTATTGATGAAAGGCTACATAATTTTCTAGTCTATGACTGGGTACATGGCAAGAATTCTTCTTACACTTGTTATATTCTACATTGTGTTGGCATACAAGCCTGTACAATAAAGATACACACATACACGCATACTCATATAGAAGGAAGAGATAAAAATCATTTTTATTTTTCAGATATCATCCTGATGTACGTATAACTTTCTAAAGACTACCATAAAAACTACTCTAAATAATAAGTGAAAACTAACAGTATCACATGACAGAAGACCTGTATACAAAAATCAATTAATCGTTTCTAGATACTAGCAAGAAACAATTACAACACGTCAAAAAACATAAGGGATTATATATATATATATATATATATATATATATATATATATATATATATATATATATTTATTTATTTTTAAATGAGAGGAGGGGAGATAGAGAGACAGACTCTCACATATGCCCCAACGAGATTCACTTGGCCATCCCCAATCGAAGCCGATGTTTTGCCTATCTGGGGCCCATGCTGGCAACCAAACTAATTTTAGAACCTGAGGTGGAGGCTTGATGAAGCCATCCCCAGTGCCCAGGGCCAACACACTTAAATCAATTGAGCCACGGCTGCAGGATGAGAAGAGAGAGAAAAAGAGAGAGAACAGGAGGGAGAAGGATGGAGAAGCAGACTGTCTCTTCTCCTGTGTGCCCTGATGGGAAATTGAACCTGGGAATTCCACATACCAGGCTGATGCTCTACCACTGAGCCAACCTGCTGGAGTCGAGATAATTTTAATGATAGGTATAATACCTGAACAATGAAACTACAAAAGATTGTGGAATGAAATGAAATTAAAAAGACATAAATAATTTCAGAGGCATACAATGTTCATGATGGAAGACTAAATACTGTTAAGGTATTGATG
This sequence comes from Saccopteryx leptura, assembly GCF_036850995.1. Lineage (NCBI taxonomy): Eukaryota > Metazoa > Chordata > Mammalia > Chiroptera > Emballonuridae > Saccopteryx > Saccopteryx leptura. The sequence continues at coordinate 61,916,418 of NC_089511.1, read as the reverse complement.
CTCTCTAAATTTATTTATAATTTAACACAACCCAATTAAAATCCCAAGAGACATTTTTAAAGAAATTGTCAGATAGATTCTACAGTTTATGTGGGAAAATTAAAAACATAGAATACAGAATTTTGAAAAAGAGGAATGCATTTGTAGATTTTCAGACTTATTTCCAATGTACAGTAAATAAGACAGTATGATACTGGCATAAATATAGACAATTAGATCAATGGAACAGAATTGAGAGTTTAGAATGAGATATATGATTACATGATCAATTATTTTTGACAAATTATCAAGATGATTTAATGAAGAAAGAATTGTATTTTCAGTAAAGGGTGTTGAAATAACTGGATATTTATATGAAAAAAGCAAATTTTGACATATTCCTTACACTAAAAACAAGATTTGATTCTAAATGGATTATGGACCTCAACACAAGAGTTAAAACTCCAAAACTTTTAAAAGAAAACATGTAACAAATTCTGTGTGACCTGGGGAAAAGCAAAAGTTACCTAAGTAAGATACATGTCTGAATCACAAAAGAAAAATAATTATAATTGAATTTTACCAAAATTGAAATTTTTGCTTGTAGAAAATAACATTAAGAAAATTAAATGGCAAGTCACAGATGGGGAGAACATATTTGCAAAACATGCATGCTATAAAGAACTTGGACTCAGAATACACAAAGAGATCTTTCAACTCAATAATAAAAGACAACCAAATAAAAAGTGTGCAAATGTTTTTCAGATGAACAAGTCCAGAAAAAGATATTCAACATCATTATTGGTCACTAAGACAATAAAAATTAAACCTGTACTGCTATACTACTGCACACCCACGAGATAAACTAAAATTGAACATAAGTGATGGTAGCCATGGTCTGGTAGTTCAGTTGCTTAGAGTGTTGTCAGGATACAACAAGGTTGAGGGTTTGATCCCTGGTCAGGACACATTCAAGAATCAACCAATGAATGCATAAATAAGTGGAACAACAGATTGATATTTCTCTCTCTCTCTCTCTCTCTCTCTCTCTCTCAAATTAATAAATTTTGAAACTCTCATGAGCCACACATAGGGTGCTAAAGGACATCAAGAGAATGGCAATGATAATTCCTGAAGCCACAGCCATTCCAGAGTTGCTCAGCAAAGCAAATGAGAGGTAACCTTTTATTGTTACTATCTACAGAGATTTTGACATTATTTCTTAAACAGCATAGCCTTACAAAAGCTGATAAGTTCAGTTGTAGTTTGACTTGCATATGGTGTCTTTTGTTTTTTTCTATGCAGAAGGTTTTTTGTTGTTGAATTTATTTATATTTTCTATAATCACCTCACTATTAAAAAGGTATCCTTTTCCCAAATAGTTATTCAGCTGTCCAATGATCATTTACTTAAAAATTTATCTTTTTGGCCCTGGCCCACTTGTTAGCTGGTTAGGGCATTGTCCTGATATGCCAGAGTTGCAGGTTCAAACCCTGGTAGGGGCACATGGGGAAGTTGGCCAATGAGTGTATAGATGGGTGGAGCAGCAGATTGATGTTTCTCCCTCTCTCTCTCTCTCTTCCCTCCCTTCCAACCTCCCTCCTTTCCTTACTCAAGAAAATAATAAATAAAAGTCCACCTTTTTTGCTAAGTAATTTAAAATGTCACCTTCATTATATATCAAATATCTATATATGCTTGTTCTATTTTTGTACTTTCTATTCTATGACATTGTTTTGTTTGTCTACTCTTGGACTAATAACATACTATGTAAATAAAGGTTTGGTAGTATGATTTAAGATATTTTTTATTGCTCTTCTTCCCCAACATTTTCTTGACTATTTGCTTGTACATTTTGAGAATCAAATTTTCTAGCTTCACAATATTAGTATTTTTTGGAGTCAAATATTTTTTCATATATAATTTTTTTGTGTGTGACAGAGACAGAGAGAGACAGAAAGAATGATGGATAGGGACAGACTGACAGGAAGGGAGAGAGATGAGAAACATCAGTTTTTTGTTGTGGCACCTTAGTTTATTGATTGCTTTCTCATATGTGCCTTGACGGGTGGGTGCTACAGCAGATTGAGTGACCCCTGCTCAAGCCAGAAAACGGGCTCAAATGAGAGACCTTGGACTTCAAGACCATGGGATCATGTTTATGATTCCATGCTCAAGCCAGCAATCCCATGCTCAACCTGGTGAACCTGCGCTCAAGCCGGATGAGACTGTACTGAAATCAAAGATCTCAGGGTTTCAAACCTGGGTCCTCCACGTCCCAGTCCAATGCTCTATCCACTGCACCACTGCCTGGTCAGGCCATATATTGTTTTTAATACTAACTTTAACACTATTGATTCTTTATAAGCAGAATTACCCAATCCAAGAATACAGGGTGCCTTTCTGTGTATTCAAATTTATTTCATATTTTCAATAATGTTTTATTTTTCATGTATAGTTGACCCTTGAATAACATGGGGTTAGGTGCACTAAACCCTGCTCAGTAGAAAATCCAAATATAACTTTTGACTCCACCAAAATTTAACTAGACTTCTCCCTCAGTATGTGCTAGAGATAGAGTCTAAGACTCTCACAGATACCAAAATCCATGGATGCTGAAGTTTCTAATATAAATTTAAGTAGAAAAATGCATAGAGCAGGCCCTCCCTATTCCTGAATTTTCAACCAAAGATCATGAAAATACTATTTTCCATCCATGGTTGGTTGAGTCTGCAAATGCAAAACCCTGGGGATAGATACTAAGAGACTATTATATGTTTATTGAAAGAAATCTGCATATGAGTGGACCCATGCAGTTCAATTCTGTGTTATTCCAAGGTCAACTCTATAGATTTTATACATTTATTGTTTATTTTATTTTTTGCTCTCACTTTTTTGTTGTGAGGTCCTTCTATTATATTTTCAAAGTAACAATTTATGCATACATGAAACATTAATTTTACATGGTAATTTTATATCTTGATGCCTTATGAAATCATATTAATTTATAATCATATTTTTATTGATTTTTTCAAGTGTACTACCATAATTCATACATATACATATATTTTATCTTTTATGATTATTCTACTTCTAATTTTTAAAATAAATAGATTATATAATATCTCTAAAAAAGAATATATAGTAATGATAATGACAGGCATTATTGTCTTATTTCTGTCTTCGTGAGAATTTATCTAGTGTTTCTTCATAAACAAATATTACATTTTGGGTTGAGGAATACACATATACGAACATACACACATGTATCTTTTTTTTTATTTTTTATTCTGTAAGAGGGGTGGCAGAGACAAACTCCCGCATGTGCCCCAACCTGAGATCCACCCAAAAAGCCCTCTAGGGGGCAATACTCTGCCCATCTGGGGCCTTTGCTCTGTTGCAATTGCAGCCATTTTTTAGTACCTGAGGTGTAGGTCATAATGCCATCCTCAGTGCTAGGTAGGGGTCAACTTGCTCCAATTGAGCCATGGCTGCAGGAGGAGAGAGAGAGAGTGAGATGGGGAGGGGTGGAGAAGCAGATGGGCTCTTCTTCTGTGTGCCCTAGCCGGGAATCAAGCCCGGGACATCCACACTATGGGCCAACACTCTACCACTCTACTCACAGATACCAAAATCTAGGGGCCAGGGCCACACACACCTTATTAAGAACAAATTTGTTGACTCTTATTTCAGAAATTTTTTTTTTAATTTTAATAATTTTATTTTTTTAATGGGGTGACATCAATAAATCAGGATACATATATTCAAAGATAACATGTCCAGGTTATCTTGTCATTCAATTATGTTGCATACCCATCACCCAAAGTCAGATTGTCCTCTGTCACCTTCTATCTAGTTTTCTTTGTGCCCCTCCCCCTCCCCCTTTCCCTCTCCCTCTCCCCCCTCCCCCCGTAACCGCCACACTCTTATCAATGTCTCTTAATCTCACTTTTATGTCCCACCTACGTATGGAATAATGCAGTTCCTGGTTTTTTCTGATTTACTTATTTCACTTCGTATAATGTTATCAAGATCCCACCATTTTGCTGTAAATGATCCGATGTCATCATTTCTTATGGCTGAGTAGTATTCCATAGTATATATGTGCCACATCTTCTTTATCCAGTCATCTATTGATGGGCTTTTTGGTTGTTTCCATGTCCTGGCCACTGTGAGCAATGCTGCAATGAACATGGGGCTGCATGTGTCTTTACGTATCAATGTTTCTGAGTTTTTGGGGTATATACCCAGTAGAGGGATTGCTGGGTCATAAGGTAGTTCTATTTTCAGTTTTTTGAGGAACCACCATACTTTCAGAAAGTTTTTTTAACTTAAAAATTGATATTAAAATTTCAAACTTCTCTTAAGCACCTAAGGAGATATATGATATTGCTTCCTTTAATCTGTTAATGTGTTGCATGACATTAATGTTAAATTAATGGAATTAATGTTGAATCATTCTTGCATTATTTAATAAATCCCACTTAGGACATAGTGTTTTTTAATGTCTTATTTGATTTTGTTTGCTGATATTTTCAGATTTGCATTGATGTTCATGAGTGAAATCATCTGGAGTTTCACTTATTTGAGTTTCCAGATTTATAGTATCAATTTTATACTTACCTCCCCAAATTAATTTGAATATTTTCTTCTTTCAGTATCTTCTGTGATGTTATTGTTATTTGCTTGCCTCCTTAATTTGCATATTTGAAGGAGAATATGTATAGAGAAACTGAAATTTGTTTAAAGCCATTATATCAAGGGAAGTCAACCATTTTATATCTACCACCCACTTTTGTATCTCTGTTAGTAGTAAAATTTTCTAACTGCCTACATGTTCTACAGTAATGGTGATTTATAAAGTAGGGAAAAAACTTTATAAAATTTATAAAGCAGAGTTACAGCAAGTTAAAGCATATAATAATAATTACCTACGAAGTACTTTATGTCGGATTTTCACTAAGTTTGGCAGAATAAATCTTTATAAAACAACTTACTATAGTTAAATCTATCTTTTTATTTATAATTTGGTTGCTCTGCTACCAACCACCATGAAAGATGGAACGCCCACTAGTGGGCAGGAGGGACCAGGTTGACTACCACTGCATTATATAATAGAAACTTGGCCTTTTTATCTTATTATAAAACTAGTGTATGCTTATTGAAGAAACCTTACAAAGTACAAATAAAGCAAAAAGAAAAATACAATAATAATGTTAATAAAAGCAACAGTCTTTTACTACTTTGAGTAATCATAATAATAAATGGTTAAAAATACAATATTAATCAGCATAAAATATGTATCTTAAATATCTCTTCAGTCAGCAAAATATTGGCCTGATATACTTTGCTTTCAATTTATTAATACATTTTATTTCTTCTGTATAGGAACATTTTAAAATGTTTTGATATATGTCACTCTTCTAATAAGCAAATGATTCTATAATGTTGGAATATTCAAAGGTGACCATTTAAAAAATAAAAAAAATACCTTATTTTAGTCCAATCAAATGGGACTAATTTTAATATTAGTTATGTGAACAATCAAAAATTGACTAAAATAAAAGCTACACTTTTGAAGGCAGAAAAGAAATTTTAAATACTGTTTTTCAGCCTGACCAGGCAGTGGCGCAGTGGATAGAGCGTTGGACTGGGATGCCAAGGACCCAGGTTCGAGACCCCGAGGTCGCCAGCTTGAGTGCGGGCTCATCTGGCTTGAGCAAAATAAAAAATGCTCACCAGCTTAGACCCAAGGTCGCTGGCTCAAGCAAGGGGTTACTCAGTCTGCTGAAGGCCCACGGTCAAGGCACATATGAGAAAGCAATCAATGAACAACTAAAGTGTTGCAACAAAAAACTTATGATTGATGCTTCTCATCTCTCTTCGTTCCTGTCTGTCTGCCCCTATCTATCCCTCTCTCTGACTCTCTCTCTCTCTGTCCCTGTAAAGAGAAAAATAAAAAAAATAAACTTAAAAAAAGAAAAATACTGTTTTTTATCCCCTGCTCTAAAAAGTCATTGTACACTCATTGAACTTGTACCCTAAATAATGTCTCAAGTTCTTCTTAATAAGTGGATCTGACTGCCACATTCTTATGCGGACACTTAGTATATATCTTTTTTAAGACAGTGAAAAGTACAGAAAAAATATTTGTTTTTTGTTTTATTTCTCTCTCTCTCAAATATTCCGTGGGTTATTACAACACCTTTTTAGAATTTTCTCTAATTTTATTTATAGAACTTTTAAATTTAGTAGTGATTGTCCTGGGTATAACAACATGTATATCTGAGTTGACACAGTTTTCTATTATCAACATTTTACTAGTATGAGTGAAGTTTAGAAAATTTACTTACATTTATATTTCTTTATCTTCCCTAACATTTAAATAAAATTGTTTTAAGATTTTATTATACATTGAGTGGAGTTTTTACTTGTACATTAAGTACCACATTATACAATATTATAATTTTTGTTTTAATCATCCAAATTTTATAAGAACCCCATAAGTAGTAGGATATTCTTTTTTACCCATTCTAATGTTATTGCCTTCTAAAGTTCAAAGCCTTCTATTAGCATTTACTTTTTTTAAAGAACTTCATTTAGTCATTCATTCTTTAAGAGTAGATTTGCTAACAATGAAGTGTCTTAATTTTCCTTCTTCTGAGTATCTTTTTATTTCTCCTTCATTTTTGTAGAATATTTTCACTAGCTATATAATTTGTACCTGTGTTCTTTTCTTTCAGTACTTAAAAAATATATGTCACTTTCTTTTGGCCTCCATGGTTTTAGATGAGAAGTGGGCTTTCATTTGAATTGGTGTTTTCCTTTAAGTAATGTACCATCTGTCTTGGGCTGCTTTGAGGATTTCTTTGTCCTCCATTTTTTTCATTTTCATTGAATTTTTGTGGGTAAACCTGGTTAACAAAATTATGCAGGTTTCAGGTGCATAGTTCTACAACACACTCTGTACACTGTATAGTGTGTCTTTAGTTTTCTAAAGTTTAATTATGATGTGTCTTGGCATGGATTTCCTTGTGTTTATTTGCAGTTTGTACAGCTTCTTGATTCTCTGTTTATATGGATTATTGTCCCCAGTCTCTAAGACTGTATTTTCAGCCTATTTCCTCACTTTTCAGATTGAGAAAATTCTAGTGATCTGTCTTAAAGTTCACTGATTCTGTTCTCTATCACCATATTCGCTGAGGTTTTTCTTATTTCACTTACTGTGTTTTTTCAGTTCTATAATTTCCATTTGGTTCTTTCTCTATTTTAATTTTTTATTTGTTCAAAGAGAATTTGTAACTGCTCAATGAAGCATTTTTATGGCGGTTGCTTTACAATTCTTGTCTAATTGTTCTAACATCTGATTTCTCTTGGTGCTGGCATCTGTTGGTTGCTTTTCTAATTCATATCATCATGAAACTCTAGTTCCTATTCAATCACCTATTTTGTACAAGCCATGTTCTAAAGTGCACCTCAAGGCATGTTCAACTCCTTGCAGGGCTTAGGCCACCCACTTTGGCAAAAGTGGTCACTCCAGGATATGGTTGGAAGCTTGGCTCCACACTAAGCCTCAAAAACACCAGATGATGAGGAGTGGAGTTCCAGTTATCCCTACTTCCTACTACTTCAGCCTTTTTGACACCAGATGGGGTTGGGGGCTTGGATCCACATGGGCCCCACTGAAACCACGGAAGAGAGTCCATGGAGTAAGTGCACTGTCTACTGCCCTGCCTCATACCATTTTATTACACATCCTGGATGCTCAGTCAGTGAAGAGACTCACCTCACTGAGTCTTGCTGACTCCAAGGGTGGAGTGAAAATACAGCTCCTGTTAGTTCCAACTGGCACCTCCTTGTACAGTCTCCTTCAAGTTGTGTGTGGGCAGGTGCTCAGCTTTCCAGTGGGCCCCACTACCCTGGAAAGAAAATTGGAGCACTTCCTACTTCCATCAGGCAGAGAATGGAAGGTCAGCTTTCTGCTCAGGCCCTCAAACACCAGATAATGATGGGAAATCCGAATGTTGCCTGTTTTTGCCTGAGCAGGGATTTGGAGTTTGTGGGACAGCTATGTTAGGCTTGGTCACGGGGTTACTGGCTGTAAGCCCTTTGCCTGATTGGTGCGTGGGTGCGTAGCATTGCCACGTGTGTGTGTCCTATATAAGGCGATGGGTGCTTGAGCTCAGGGGCATTGTAGATGGCTGATTGCCTTCCCGCTACTGTGAGGGGTCATTTTTGCTGTTTATGTGCTGGGGAAGCGGTTTCCCTGCCTGTGTGCTCATCCACCATTGTGAGACTCTATTAAAAAGAATGGCCCAATGCTTTCTGGCTCTGCAGTTTTTCTACCATCTGCCTGAATCCATTGTGGACCTGCCTGGCCTTGACCACTGGCATTACAGAGTTGAAGATCATCTTCCCACTCCAGGGCCGAATCTTCAGGGGTATGAGGTGTGATCTGTTTTCTCTTGATGTTTGGCTAGAGTAGGGTGGGCTTTGCCCACAAAGTTTTCTAATATTAGACCAGGTGTTTTCTGTGTTTTGGCTCGGGATGAATAGACACTTTATGGAATTTTCTTTCTCTGTGTCTGCTGGAGGCTTCTGCAGTGTCCTGTCTGGGATATGTGGGTGGTAATAAGGAGAACAGGGAATGTACTTCCATGTTGTTCCTTAGGTCTAGAGGGCCCTTTGCAACCAGTCTTCTTTCAACTTTTTGGAGGATTCCTGTTTGCTTGCTGTGTTATGTTCAGTTTTTTCATTGTAAAGGGGAGGGCCTAGGAGAAATAGAGCTATTCCATCTTGGCAGAACCAGAACTCCTTATCAAGAAAGATTTAAAATTTGTACAAACAACACTTAGCCTTTATTATTTTTTACTTCACGTTACATGCAAACCTGGTCAGGGGTTCATTTGACCGTATAATGCTGGTGGCCAAGGCCAGATAGATCCAAATGGATTTGGGCAGATGGTAGAGGAACTGTGGAGCCAAAAAGTATTGGGCCATTTCAGTTTAACAGAATCTTGCAATGGCAGATGAGTGAACAGGAAGGGAAAACCACTTCTCAGGTAAACAAACAGCAAAAATGGTCCCTCACAGTGGCGGGCAAGCAATCTGCCATCCGCCATATCCAATCTGCACTGAGTGCAAGCACCCATAGCCTTACATAGATGATCCACACGTGGCGCTGCCACATGCTGATGCACTAATCAATCAAAGTGATTGCAGTCGGTAAACCAGCCAGTGAGACTGACAACAGCTGTTTTCCCCATATTCCACATCTTTAAGGTTGCTCACTTCACAATATGTGACAGGTATCTTCTGCGATGGTCTCTGTGCAAGGAATGAGGTACATAATGTACACAAAAATAGTACTGAGTACAGCAACAGAATTACAAAAGCACAAGCTATACAATAAAAACAATAATTATAAAGGTGCCCTTCACAATGTATCCCTGAGCACTCTTCTCAGAGAGTTAACTGGATACCCACCTCTAACCCCATACCCCACAGTAGGTAGGAAGGCCTGTACAGTCCAGGGCTATGCTTATTGAAGAAAATGTCCTTGGTGCATCTCTGCAACTGGATGGGAACAGCTTGCCAGTGCCAGAGGGCCTCCAGAGGTGCTTCAGGCCCTTCCCCCACCTATAAGGTCTCTTACAATACTATCCACAAGTGGCATGTACATCCAGCAAGGGAGCTGGTGCCCCCTCTGGTCACAGTCCAAGAGTCCACTATACCACTCAATGATCAGTCCACTATAGATAGCCCATCTATCTGTGCAAATCTCCAAGATAAATGTCCATTACAGGCAACTAGCCATACAGCTCTTTATTAACAGACCTCAGCATCTTTTCATAGCACTCTGTCCATTGCCACAAGCCCCATCCCAACTCCTCAGAGGTCCAAGCTCACAGGGCCTGGTAGAGTCAAACACATTCAAGGCCTGTGCTGCCATGACAGTTCTTTTAGCTGTTGCTGCTCCAAAAAAGCACTTAGCATCTTCTAACGTCAACACCTGCTACACATTAGAAGGTGATCAATGGATTGCCAATTTCATATGGGTTCTCCAGCCCCCCTGCCCATTCCAGTTAGATGGGTCCCTCAGCCTTCCCCATATTCAAACTGGGACAATGGGTATTGAGGATCCTCCTTTCCTTCAGCTGTCTCCATCAAGTAAGTAATCCTGTAACCATGCAACCCGAACACCAGCCATTTGCTTGGCAGCTGCTGGAGCTGCCCACTTTCCCCACCTTTTCAGTGGCTGGAATATCTGTTGTGGCTTTAGCTGCTGCCAAAGCTCTAACAGGATTATTAGACCTTCCATCTAATTTCTTCCTATCTTCCCTGGCTGCAATGAAATCTACCCACATCTGTTTTTGGTAGTCATTATAGGCTTTTCTTGTTAGTCGCAATGAGGGGGGGGGGGCAGTACGGGCAGCAGCCCTCATAGCCTTATAGTCCCATGCTGTCTCCAGCTCCCCCAAATCTGCCACCATCTATATCACCACCATTCTGTATTACCAGGTTGATGGGCTGCCCCACATAGGGACTCCAGTTAGCCACTAGTGTCCCAAAAGAGGCACTAAAGAGAATAAGGTCCCTCATCCCTGCTGTAAACACTTCCTCATCTGACCCATGGGACCTCAGATTAAAAGCAGCATTTCTCATACCCATTTCCTGGAGGACCTGGGGCACCTCACTATAGCACTGCCACCAACTCACTTATCCTGGCAAGTCCCTAGCATTCTGACAGACTATATGAATGACAGCCATCACCCATTCTAATAGAGTATGGTTTCCTGGGTTGTCATGGCAGTTCTGAAGACACTGCCTCAAGGAGGAGTGTGTGGTAATTATGGCTAATTTCTCCATCTCTGTTCTGGAGAGCATGATGCCATCCACCCCCTGTGTACCACAACCGCAGCAACCAGGCTGTCAGGGGCTTGGTGGGTTTCTGCCTGAATTGTACCCCCAACTCCATCATCTCTGCCTGGGTGCTGGGCCAGACCACAGAGTGCTCCACTACATGTGGAGGGGGTTGTGCCTGCCCCTGAGGGACTCTTGGCTACTGATTTTTTACCTTCTGGGTGACCACTGGCCAGGCTCTGAATCTGTGGGTGGCAGTTGCAGCCCAAACCTCCTCAGAAAAAGGAGGAGTTAGAAACACCTATTTCTGCTAACTCAGAGCCACTCTGCCAGCAAGGATACTGCTCCTTCTTTGGTGACTGTTTCAGTTCCTATGGCTGCCAGCTCTTTGCCTAATGCTTAAACTCAAGCTTTTGAACCCGCAGTTGTTTCTCCAATACCTGTCACTGCCAATGTTCAGCTTCCAGGGCAAATTGCAACTCGCAAAGCCATAATTCTTCCTCCAGAGACTGTTTCACTTCCAGGTGCTGTTGGTGCTCAGCCTGCATCTCACATTGCAGCTCTTGAGAGTGGTCAGCCTCCTTCTATAGCAACTGTTGCAGTTCCTGCCACTGTCTGCACTCAGTCTGCAGGTCATCCTGGACTCAGGCATCCTCTTACACAGAGCTCTCAGTTTCTGCTCACAGGGCTGTAAAAAACAGCCATCCCACAGCCCCCAACAAGAGAGCCACCAGGAACAGCCACTCTTCTATCCCACCCTTCAAGGGTGTCAGCAGCTTCATACTGATCTGCTCTAAATCTGGATCACAGGGTCAGATGTAATGCCAGTGGCCAAGGCCAGGCAGGTTCATATTGGATTCAAGCAGATGGTAGAGGAACTGTGGAGCCAGAAAGCACTGGGCCATTTCAGTTTAATCAGGTCTTGCAATGGCAGATAAGCAAACAGGAAGGGAAAACCACTTCTCAGGCAAACAAACAGCAAAAATGGCGCCTCACAATGGTGGGCAAGCAATCTGACATCCGCAACTATCAATCCTCACTGAGTACAAGCACCCATAACCTTACATAGACCATCCGCACATGGCAGCACCATGCACTAGTCAAGGAAAGTGCTTGTAGCCAGTAAACCAGCGAGCAAGCCTAACAGCTGTTTTTCTATAGGTTGCCCAGCCTTTCTTGTCAAATCAGACCCTAGAAGATCAAGCGTAGACCTGGTTTAAATCATTAAAATCCATTAAAAGAAAGTGAGGGGAGAAACCTTTTCCTTGAGTGACTAAGGAAGAATTTTTTAATATGTCTTTAGGTGATAAATGATAAGTGAGAATATTTTATCTAAGGGTAAGTGTAATATTTCTTTTGGATTTATAACTACCATTTAGCACCACCAAATTTAGTTTATGAACACATTCGATGATAAATATCCCTTTTAAGTTAATTTTTCTATATCTAAAATAGTGGCCCAGTAGGGAGCAATGACCAATCCACTCCCCAGTGGTTTCAGGTAGAGAAATTACTGAGCTTATCATTAATCTTACCTTTTAGTCCTCCAGGGAAGATTATCTTTGTAGAACATTGTGAAGCTAAATAAATTTAAAAGATTATCAAAGAGAGATTATAAATCTAAGCAGAAGTTCTCAATTCTGGGCACCTATTAGAATCACTTTGGGATTTAGAAAAAATAATACTTATGGGTTTGCTTTGCCCCAGATCAATTAAATAAGAATATCTTTAATGGGGCCTAGGCATAGTATTTTTAAAGCTGTCCAGGTGGTTCTAATATGTAGCCAAGATTTAAAATAACTCATACAGGCAGGTGTTGTTTTCCCCGACAAGGGAATTTATCTGTTATAACAAATTGCATCTATCATACCAGACAAAAACTCACACTGAATAGATGTTCTGATTATATGTTAGGCAGCTCAAAGCTATTTCTTTCAAATTCTTACTCCCAACTTTGCTAGTGGCTTATTCTGCTACCAGAAAGTTCTTTCCAACCAGGAAATAGAAGGGACAGTGCTCTAAAAATATTTTTTTCTCAGCCCTGGCCGGTTGGCTCAGCGGTAGAGCGTCGGCCTGGCATGTGGGGGACCCGGGTTTGATTCCTGGCCAGGGCACATAGGAGAAGCGCCCATTTGCTTCTCCACCCCCCCCTCCTTCCTTTCTGTCTCTCTCTTCCCCTCCTGCAGCCAAGGCTCCATTGGAGCAAAAGATGGCCCGGACGCTGGGGATGGCTCCTTGGCCTCTGCCCCAGGCACTAGAGTGGCTCTGGTCGCAGCAGAGCGACACCCCGGAGGGGCAGAGCATCGCCCCCTGGTGGGCAGAGCTTCGCCCTTGGTGGGCGTGCTGGGTGGATCCCGGTCGGGCGCATGCGGGAGTCTGTCTGTCTGTCTCTCCCCGTTTCCAGCTTCAGAAAAAAAAAAGAAAAGAAAAAAAATTTTTTTTCTCCAACAGGTAAAGAATCAAATGATTCTGGAGATATGGGTGTTCTAAAATTTAAATTTATTGTACATAAATTGTGTTACTAGCTATGAAGTTCAGACCATTGGGCTTTTTAACTTTGGAATCCAGAATATGCTGACTTATATAACAGAAATTACTGTTCATTAAGTACCTACAAGTGAGCCCATCAGGCTCAGAGAATTGAAACTGTTAGATTGACTGTGTAGAGAGCATTCTCTGAATCCACTGCTCCTGGCGGAGAGCTCACCTTGGACCTGGCAAATCACTCTCTTTTTGTCCAAGGGGAACATTTCCAAGCAAGAGTTTTCATTTTTGAAACTTCAGGACATCTTAGATGGTTACATGTACTGGTGAATTAGTCACACCTGGAAAATGATGAAGGGTGTTTAGCCAGGAGAGAGTTGTTGGGCTCAGATGGATAATAATAAGAATATTCCATTCTTCAATCTGGAAAAGGATAAGGGGGGGTGTCAGTTTCTGAAGCTGGGTATAGGCCCACAGGTGACATAATACTGTATCAGCTTTTACAGGAAAAAGTAAGCCCCTGTCTCATGGAATCTTACAAGGAACCATGATTGAAGTTACTGCCTGAGATGAGCGTTGTTATTAGGGCAGAGGCACCAAAGACTGTTTACATCTCCTTGCAGTGACTGCAGCTTCTATGGGTCATTAACTTATTCTCCCTTAATGTAGTAGAAAAAGGATTGTAGAACACCAATCATAGCCATCTCCTTTTCCTAAGAGAAGTAAGATGTTGACTGCGATAAAATGAATCTCTCCTCCTTAAATGTTGATAGTGTATGGTTCCCTGAGTGGCCTATCATGAGTTCTGACAAATTAAAAGGGCCTCCACAACTGATCTCACAAAGTTCTACTAGAATTTCACTTTATCTGGGTTCCCTTTAATTCATATTAATACTGCTGAGGCACCTGCAGCAATTGGCCATTGTATCTAGGTTTCTCCTGATTTGGGATTTAAAATTTGTGATTTTCTATTTAAATAGGTCAATTTCTTGGATTAAAAAAAATAAAAACAGTGAGAAGGTGGCCCTGGCCAGTTAGCTCAGTCAGTTAGAGTGTTATCCCAAAATGACCAAGTTGAGGGTTTGGTCTCTGGTCAGGGCACATACAGGAAGCAACCAATAAATGCTTCTTTCTCACACTATCTCCCTTCTTCTCTCTGTCTCTCTAAAATCTATCAATAAATAATAATTTACTTTTAAAAGTGAGGAGGCTCAAGGGTGGCACAGGATTAGCCATCCTAAATTCTAGAAATTTTACAGGTAAATTTAGCAACCAGTTAGCATCCACACAAGTAGCCCATATGGCTAAACCTAATTGTGTATTTGAGTTCAGGTAGAAATTCCTTGGAAGTTGTGCCATCCTTAGATTTCAGGGGCAGACTAACAGCTAACTTTATGTTCTAAAGATAAAGTTGGTTCATTTAACGAAAACTTATTAAATTCCTACTGAACACTAACATACATAGAAATAGATAAAATATGATCTCTGTTTTTTAGAAGTTTACAACTAGTCACAATCTTTTTATTGCCAGCCAAACTTGGCCATGAGAAGTGCTTCCAGTTTCAGAAAGTGTTAGAAAAAAGTTTAACTTCTTCAGTAGCACACCAATGGTTACCTAACTCACGAGAGTCCTTAATTCTAGGACTTGAATGTAAATACTGCTGGTCATCTTACTCATTTCTCATTTTACATATTTATTATTAAAATTTTTCTATGTAAAGCAGCCTACAAATATTGAAATTTTATGAAGATGGCTTACTAGACCAAGTGTATAATTATAATTGGTGGCACTTTAAAATCTTAGCAGGCAGTTGCCCACATTTTCAATATTTATTGACCACATTTTACATGTCTGGGTCCAAAAAGGTAAACTCCTTGTCTAAATCTATGAAAAGC
Source organism: Saccopteryx leptura (assembly GCF_036850995.1). Taxonomy (NCBI): domain Eukaryota; kingdom Metazoa; phylum Chordata; class Mammalia; order Chiroptera; family Emballonuridae; genus Saccopteryx; species Saccopteryx leptura. Next base: position 61,901,196 of record NC_089511.1, on the reverse strand, counting down.
AACATCATGAAAGCACTGTACAAATCTGTTTGCATAATTAATTTAATCTCTAAAAAATCAAGTGAATGGGAAATGCAAATGAAAGTTCATGATGGGTACATAAAATGCTTGAAAACAGTTGATTCATTTTCACTTAATGATAGTTGCAAAATTTTTCTAAAATGAAAATAGTTACCTCAATATATATTAGATGTAAAGCAGAAATTGAGGAGAAAGAAATTGCATTTGGACTTCATCATCAAATGACTGGTGAAGGGATGTCAGCTGTATTATATTACTCCTTTCCATATCGCTAACTAAATTATGTGCTCATTAGTTGATGAGTTAATAAATGAGAGGTTAAAAAATTTACATGCTCTTACAAGTGAAATATTTTCATGGAGCCAAAAGAAGCCTGACTAATTTGAGTTAGATTTAAAACCTCTGCATTGTGTAATGATTAATACAAGGAGACAATGAAAGACTAATCAGCTTCTAATTCTGACTTAGCAAGTGACTCACCAGCAGAACTTGGAAAATTCTCTTATTCTGTGGGTCTACATGCCCTCATCTGTAAATGGATAAGAAATAATGATTCTAGGTATTCTACCAAGTTCCAGGATTCTTTACCATCAAATAAAGATTCTAAGTGGTTTTATACCTGTGACTTAATCATATATATGACTAATTATATCTATATAATTGACCTGATGTTATTAAAGCATATTCTTATATGCTCAAGGTCATGTAAAGACTGAAGTATATTCTAGACTGAGAAACACTATAGGGCCAAGACTCATGCTATAGCTGCAGTCATTAAACAGCTGAGTTCTCAAAGAAGAATCAGAGTGATGATATATGATCATGGGATATGATAATATAAATGAAAATACTTTGCAATCTATGTGGCATTATATAAATGTCAGGTATTAGGCATAGTTATTATCTTTATTGAGAAGCCACTTACATAACTGACTTCAACAAAGCCATGTAATAAGTCAGAGACAATTTGGAAGAAATAATATTTTTTAATCCTTCACCTCACCAATATTATGAAACTGCTTCTACTTCTAAAGTATCAGTGGGGAAATAAAAGATGTCTAAGACACTACTACTCTCCTCACCAAGTTCACAATCCAGTAAATATGCATGAAACAGTATCATCTATTTTTTCTAAGGATTTCATGGTTTGAATATTCATTTTTAACTAGGTTTTAAGTTCTTTGAAGCCCCAAACTAGACTTTTTTTTTTTGAGCTCTTCCACTATGTTCAACAGACTATTGGGCATATTGATCCTAAAAATATATTCTTTGATTGAAAAATACAAAATAAACTCTATGATATGATCTAGACCCATTAAAGGGCTAAACAAATATGTTATTACCATTATTTATGCACAAAACATTCTCCAGTACAATTCAAGAAGACATTTAGACACGTAGGATTTTATAGCTTCAGATACTGTAATAGACTAATAGCAACCAAAACAATAATAGAAAAGTAACAACAAACTTTTATGAAGGGCTAATAATGTGACAGACACTGTGCTAGGTGTTTATATTCATTATTTTATTTACTCCCCACAATAATCCTATTAAGTTGGAACTTATCATCCCCATTTTACAGATGAACAGACAGACTGAGTTCTAGAGAGGATAACCAATGTTATATGGACAGTGAGAGGTGGAACTAGACACTTAATCCAGGCAGTGTAATTGCCAACATGTAAGAGGGGACACTGTTACTGGGAGCTGAATGTACCTGATTTACTACTTTTTAAAATATCTAGAATTTTAGAACAGACTGATCTACTAGTTCTCAATGGAGAACACTTTTGCCAGCCAGGGAATATTTGACAATGTCTATATGTGGATGTCATGACTGCAGAAGTGCTACAGAAGCCACGGGTGCTGCCCAACATCTTACACTATAGAAAAACCCCATACCAAAGAATGATCCAGTCCCAAATGTCAGTAGAGAAACCCTGATCTAGACTGGTCTTCATTCCAGGACTATATTCTCATAAATCAGTGACTGCCTACTAATTGCTCAGGCAATAATAAACACACCATACCTGAGGGGTCAGTGTGAGAGCTTAGGTAAGTGTGAGGGTGCAGTTTGTGATCCCAGAGCTTCTATGGGGGGCAGTGCAATGTGGGGTACTTTTCCCAGGGGTATGAAGGTATTCTACTTTGATATTTATTACTGTTTGGTTGAATTTGGAATTTGTGCCTGACCTGTGGTGGCGCAGTGGGTAAAGCTTGACCTGGAACGCTGAGGTTGTTTGTTCAAAACCTTGGGCTTGCCTGCTCAAGGCACATAAGGGAGTTGATGCTTCCTAATCCTCCCCTGCCTCTTTCTTTCACTCTCTCTCACTCTCTCTCTTTCTCTCTCCTCTCTAAGATAAATAAAACCTTAAGAAAAAATTTAAAAATAATTTGGAATTTGAAAAGTTTTGCTTTGCACTTCATCTATTCTCCTACCGTCACACTTCTTAATTTAGACCAATATCCTATAGTTTTTAATATATAAAATATAGCTGAAGTCTTTCTTACATTTGAGACTTTCCATCTTACAGATGGCCTTATCTATGAGCAGCTAAGATAAATTGCTATAGCAATTTTGTTGTACTTAAAGTCACATTTCTTGATAATCTCTGGATTTTCAGGGACCATTAAAAATCCCTGTGTGAACTGTGGAATAATGAAAAGTACATTAGAGCAAATAGTTTAGGTACTCTGCCATTGCTGCATTGATTTAGAAACACATTTCTAAATCAATTTTTTTGGTAACTTTAACTTGTAATAAAATGAGTCTTAACAAAAGTGCCCTTTGCAATATAACTGCTTAGGTTTGAGAACAGCAGGCCAAATCGAGAATTAATTAACATTCTGAAGCCATAGTGCTCTATTGCTTAATCCTAAATTGTGCTTAAAATAAGGATTGATTTCTACACCATAGGAAAACAACTTTTTCCTCTAGCCATGCTCTTTTCCTTTTAAAAAAATTATTTATTGACTTTTAGAAAAAGAAGAAGGAAAAGAGAAAGAGAGAGAGAGATCAATTTGCTGTTTTACTCATCAATGCATTCATTGATTGATTTTTGTATGTGCCCTGACCAGCGATAGAGCCTGCAACTCTGTTGTATAGGGATGACATTCTAACGAACTGAACTACCTGGCCAAGGCCTCATGCTCTTCTCAATAAAAAATACAGATAGTATATATTTAGAGAACAAGAATAAATAATGTAGCCATTTAATGCTTTTGATGAAGCCATAAATAATATCCTATTACACAATCCATGTTCTCTAAGTCATATTTTTTTTTTGACAGAGACAGAGAGAGGGAAGACAGACAGGAAGGGAAAGAGATGAGAAGCATCAATTCTTTATTGTGTCACCTTAGTTGTTCATTGATTGCTTTCTCATATGTGCCTTTGTCAGGGGGCTATAGCACACTGAGTGACCCCTTGTTCAAGCCAGCAACCCCGGGCTCAAGCTGGTGAGCCTTGCTCAAACCAGATGAGCCCACGCTCAAGCTGGCAACCTTTGGGCCTCGAACCTGGGTCCTCTCTGTTCCAGTCCAATGCTCTATCTACTGTGCCACCAACTGGTCAAGATCTAAGTCATCTTTAAAACTTTGAGAAAACAATTATTACTGAATTAGTAAGACAGAAAACCAACCAATACTGAATATATTACTGTAATATATGTATTCATAAAATTGATAATAGACATTTATTTCTAAAAATCCTTAAAGAAAAGGTAATAATGGAGCTAGTCAGCAATTTGCCACTTGCAATTAATCACTCTCTTCATATTCACAACATTCAATTTTTCTTGCTATTTGAGAGAGTATGATTAATTGATAGAAGTTTAACAAGTGCACTAATAGCAGGTGCTCCTAATTGCAAAGTCTTTAGAATGATTCTCCCCAAATTTACTTTATGCTAATTTGTACACCATTAGTCATAACACTTTATGATTTTACTTTTTAAATGACTTTTCTTTTAGTCATTCTAATTTAATTAAGAATTTTAACCAGTTACGTGTATCAAGAACACCAATGCATTTTAAATTTGTAAGTTTGATTACCATAAGAGATTAACAAGAAGACTCATAAAAATGCACGGCTGGCAATTAGAAACATCAACACTGTGTAAATTAGAATTTGTTAATTGGTATGGCAAATGTAAGTTTAATTTTTTTTGAAATTTATGAACCGAAAAATTGATTATATTTTTGTAAGCCTTCAGAAATGTATTTTTTCTTTTCTTTTTTTCTTTTTTTTTTTTTTAGGGAGAGAGAGGGGGAGGGGGAAAGGAGATACAGGAAGGGAGAGAGATGAGAAGCATCAGTTCCTCGTTATGGCAGCTTAGTTGTTCATTGATTATTTTTATTTTCTCATATGTGCTTTGACTGGGGAACTCCAACAGAGTGAGTGACCCCTTGCTCAAGCCAGTGACCATGAGTTCATGCTTATGATCCCATGCTCAAGCCAGTGACCTCATGCTCAAGCTAGTGAGCCCATGTTCAAGCTGTTGACCTTGGGGTTCCAAACCTGGGTCATCAGCATCCCAGGCCAACACTCTATCCACTGCATCACCACCTGGTCAGGCAGAAATATCTTATTAGTAATATTTGTTTCTATAGTTTCTGAGATTATACTTGTATTTTAACCATATATATTTTTATCTCATTTAGTTCAAAAATGTCTAATTATAAAATTCATTTTTCATCCACACGTGTTTGTCTCTCACCATCCACACTGTTAAATGAATACTTAAGTACATATTTTTCTTTCATCTGTCTTTCCTCTCAGTAAGACAGATAAAATATGTATTCTAGGTAAGGTTTGTTATTTTGTACTTCAAATATTAAAGTTCTTGTAATTAATTTAGTTACCTTAAACACTATGTGTTTATGACAAAATGTACAGATGCTTTTACAAAGATGAATACTGAAACAGCATTTCAGGTATTAATACTGTTTGCCTCTTGGAAATAGGTCCAGCAACCTTGCATTTTATATAAGAAGCAGAGTTACATTTCAGTATGCATTGGTGAATGGGGAGGCCTATTAACAATGTAAGATCAAAATCTGTCCTCAAGGAAGCACATACACCATTTGAACACTAACTTCACATCAATTAATCCCTTGCTGAGTGGCAGTCAAAACACTACAGGCAGAATTGAGGACAGGCCTAAAACATTCTCATGTCTAAGTCTCTGTTCTGTAAGTGAGGAGTTGAGGAAATAGGGCATTGGGTTGCTCTGTGAACCTGGCACTCTATTTTGCACACAATAAGATTCACTTGAGAGTAGCCACAAACATCCTCAATTTGCCCTCTAAATTGTGCTGCCTCTCCTAGAACTGTTTTTGAAAATGACAATGCTTAATGATCTCTCCCCAAAGCTCCAAATTCAGCAGATAATTATTTGGCTGTTCAAAACATTTTGCATTAATGCATTATCCTCAATTAGTGTTATTAGATTACTCTATTCCTGATTAGCTTTCAAAAGGATAAGACACCGGATAAGAGCACTGGCTAAAAGGATGAACTACTGACTTCCTCTTTGATCAGCGGGGATAGGAGGGGCTTCAACATTGCAGAGAATGTATTTTATGCATATAGTTCCTCATCATCTTTACAGAGGAACTGGTGCCCAGACAACTAGGCATGGGAACTGAGGAGCAACAGGAAGGCACCTGACCTGGGAGGGCTGCTGGAGGAACTCAGGGTTAAAAGTCAGCTGAGTCATGGGGAGCAGAGCAGCCGTGGACTACCGAGAAACTGGGTTGCTTTGTTTTTTCACCCTGATTCCTTCCTCCTTTTTATATTCTCCCTCCCCAACGTGATCTTCATGTTATACTAGTTCAAAAGAAAAAAAAAGTGAAAACTACCTCTATTTCCAACAACAAAAAATGGTTTAGTAGATGCAGATATTAGTAGAATATTATGTAGCCATTAAAATGATGTAGGTAAACATAAGTGTTGACATGAAAATATGTTCACAATTTATTAATTCATTGATTCACCAAATATTGTTTCCTGCCTATCATGTCAGGCACTGATCTAAGGGCTTTGGCAGCAAATGAAACACACCTGTCCTCATGAACCTTTCATTCTGGTGAGAAAGTAAAAAAATTAAGAACAAACTAAACCAACAAATATACATATAATTTCAGGAGAGAAAATTGCCATGAAGAAATATAAAGTAGGAAAGCGGTGGGGTGGGAGGGACATTTGAGTAGATATAGGGATAAGATAGAGGAAGAAAAACACTTCCAGCAGAAAAGTCAGGTGAAAGCCCTGAATTGGGAGCAAGAAGCCCAGACACAGCAAAGAAAGACGAAGGCTGAAAAGGAAGGTAATGAGAGGTGAGGCAAAGAATGGAGAGAAAAGACTGCAGTGGGGGCAACAACTTGAAGATACTTTATTGCCCTCACGCAGCTATGCTTTCCAAGGATAGTTCCAAGAAAGGCAACATCTGTGCTCTGAGTTGGTGGTGGTATAAAGAGGCAAATGGTGTGCTCTACACATGTTAACAACCAGGGCTGTCAAATGTATTGTCTTGTATCTCCAATGGAAAGAGTGCAAGTGTGCCTGCACCCGAAATGTTTCATCAAGAATAAAACACTTTTTTATTGGATTGTTTGTTTGTTTGTTGTTGAGTTTTATGAGTTCTTTGTATATTTTGGATATTAGGCCCTTATCTGAGCTGTTGTTTGAAAATATCATTTCCCATTTAGTTGGCTTTCTGTTTATTTTGTTATCAGTTTCTCTTGCTGAGCAAAAACTTCTTAGTCTGATGTAGTCCCATTCATTAATTTTTGCCTTCACTTCTCTTGCCTGTGGACTCAAATTCATAAAATGCTCTTTAAAACCCAGGTCCATGAGTTGAGTACCTATGTCTTCTTCTATGTACTTAATTGTGTCAAGTCTTATGTTTAGATCTTTGATCCATTTTGAGTTAATTTTAGTACAGGGGGACAAACTGTAGTCCAGTTTCATTCTTTTGCATGTGGCTTTCCAGTTTTCCCAGCACCATTTAAACAGACACATCTCCCAGGAAGAAATACAAATGGCCAACAGATATATGAAAAGATGCTCATCTTCTTTAGCTATTAGAGAAATGCATATCAAAACTTCAATGAGATACCACCTCACACCTGTTAGATTAGCTATTATTAACAAGACAGGTAATAGAAAATGTTGGAGAGGCTGTGGAGAAAAAGAAACCCTCATACACTGTTGGTGGGAATGTAAAGTAGTACAACCATTATGGAAGAAAGTATGGTGGTTCCTCAAAAAACTGAAAATAGAACTACCTTATGACCCAGCAATCCCTCTACTGGGTATATACCCCCAAAACTCAGAAACATTGATAGGTAAAGTCACATGCAGCCCCATGTCCATTGCAGCATTGTTCACAGTGGCCAGGACATGGAAACAACCAAAGAGCCCGTCAATAGATGACTGGATAAAGAAGATGTGGCACATATACACTATGGAATACTACTCAGCCATAAGAAATGGTGACATCGGATCATTTACAGCAAAATGGTGGGATCTTGATAACATGATACGAAGCAAAATAAGTAAATCAGAAAAAAACAGGAACTGCATTATTCCATACGTAGGTGGGACATAAAAGTGAAACTAAGAGACATTGATAAGAGTGTGGTGGTTACGGGGGGAGGGGGAAAGGGAGAGGGAAAGGGGGAGGGGCACAAAGAAAACTAGATAGAAGGTGACAGAGGACAATCTAACTTTGGGTGATGAGTATGCAACATAATTGAATGACAAGATAACCTGGACTTGTTATCTTTGAATATATGTATCCTGATTTATTGATGTCGCCCCATTAAAAAAATAAAATTAATTAAAAAGAATAAAACACTCGGCCCTGGCCGGTTTGCTCAGTGGTAGAGCATCGGCCTGGAGTGCAGCAGTCCTGGGTTCGATTCCCAGCCAGGGCACACAAGAGAATTGCCCATCTGCTAATCCACCCCTCCCCCTCTTCTTCCTCTCCTTCCTCTCTGTCTCTCTCTTCCCCTCCCGCAGCCAAGGCTCCATTGGAGCAAAGTTGGCCCGGGTGCTGAGGATGGCTCTATGGCCTCTGCCTCAGGCACTAGAATGGCTCTGGTTGCCGCAGAGCAAAGCCCCAGATGGGCAGAGCATCGCCCCCTGGTGGGCATGCCGGGTGGATCCCGGTGGGGCACATGCAGGAATCTGTCTGACTGCCTCCCTGTTTCCAACTTCAGAAAAATACAAATAAATAAATAAAACACTCGGTAGGCTTCTCAGTTATATCTGTGGGCTCTATATGGCTTTTGGCTGGAAAGTTTCTACCCCCTATTTTCAACCAAGTTTGTGAAAACTCCAGGACTGAGTGGAGGAATTGGGAAAACAGCAATGCAGTGTGGGAGACTGCAAGTGGCAATGCCCTTTGCAGTTCGACGCTTAGCAAAAGGCTAAGTTCTCCTCACCTAAGAAGCTGAGTGTTTGCATTCATCCCATACCCCCGTTTCATTTGCTTGCTTAGTCTGCTAGAACCAATTTACATGCCCTTCCTCTCACCCTTTGTTTGTTCAGATGTTGGTTGATTTCAGTTATGCATGGTGGCAGGATTTCTGTTATATCTTAAATGGATTCCTGTTTATGCCGCCTTAGATGTGTGACTTTGTAACAGAGACTTCTTTATTTGCATATGACTATATAATAAAGCAAACCGGGGTCTATTTTGCTCTGTTTTGCCAACAGCTTGCAGAAGCCTCCCAATCCCGTCCTATTTCTCTTTAAGCCTATTTTCTTCATTCCACATTGTTTTCCCTCATGACCTGGAATTACTAGCTGTGCTGGATTGTGGCATGTGGCGCCCAAACAGGGATCTACATATGAGAAAACCAAACTCAAGGCAGGTGATGGAACTCCCCAGGTGTGCACAGTGAGTAAAGTTTTGGGGGATAGTATAGTTGGAAGTAATACATTATGGTAAAGTTAGGGACTTTTTTTGTAGGAATAGTTATATAGCTAGAATGCTTTTTTTTAAATTTATTTATTAAATTTAATGCAGTGACATTGATAAATCAGGGTACATATGTTGAGAGAAAACATCTCCAGATTATTTTGACATTGATTGTGCTGTATACCCCTCCCCCAAAGTCAAATTGTCTTCTGTCACCTTCTATCTGGTTTTCTTTGTGCCCCTCCCATCCCCCAACCCCTCTCTCCTTCCTCACCCCATCCCCCTTCCCCCACCCCCACCCCCGTTGCCATCACATTCTTGTTCATGTCTCTGAGTCTCATTTTTATGTACCATCTATGTATGGATTCATATAGTTTTTAGTTTTTTTCTGATTTACTTATTTCACTCCGTATAATGTTATCAAGGTCCATCCATGTTATTGTAAATGATCCGATGTCATCATTTCTTATGACTGAGTAGTATTCCATAGTATATATGTACCAAAGCTTTTTTATCCACTCGTCCTCTGACGGACACTTGGGCTGTTTCCAGATCTTTGCTATTGTGAACAATGCTGCCATAAACATGGGGGTACATTTCTTCTTTTCATACAGTGCTATGGTGTTCTTGGGGTATATTCCTAACAGTGGGATAGCTGGGTCAAAAGGCAGTTCGATTTTTAATTTTTTGAGGAATCTCCATACTGTTTTCCACAGTGGCTGCACCAGTCTGCATTCCCACCAGCAGTGTAGGAGGGTTCCCTTTTCTCCACATCCTCGCCAGCACTTATTCTGTATTGTTTTGTTGATGAGCGCCATTCTGACTGGTGTGAGGTGATATCTCATTGTGTTTTTAATTTGCATTTCTCTAATGATTAGTGATGTTGAGCACTTTTTCATATGCCTATTGGCCATCTGTATGTCCTCTCTGGAGAAGTGTCTATTCATTTCTTTTGCCCATTTTTGGATTGGATTGTTTGTCTTCCTGGTATTAAGTTTTACAAGTTCTTTATAAATTTTGGTTATTAACCCCTTATCAGACATATTGTCAAATATGTTCTCCCATTGTGTAGTTTGTCTTTTTATTCTGTTCTTGTTGTCTTTAGCTGTGCAAAAGCTTTTTAGTTTGACATAGTCCCATTTGTTTATCCTGTCTTTTTTTTAAATTATTTTATTTTATTTATTTTTAATGGGGTGACATCAGTAAATCAAGATACATATATTCAAAGATAACATGTCCAGGTTATCTTGTCGTTCAATTATGTTGCATACCCATCACCCAAAGTCAGATTGTCCTGTCACCCTCTATCTAGTTCTCTTTGTGCCCCTCCCCCTCCCCCTTCCCTCTCCCTCTCCCCCCTCCCCCCGTAACCACCACACTCTTATCAATGTCTCTTGGTCTCACTTTTATGTCCCATCTATGTATGGAATAATGCAGTTCCTGGTTTTTTCTGATTTACTTATTTCACCTCGTATAATGTTGCCAAGATCCCAACATTTTGCTATAAATGATCCAATGTCATCATTTCTTATGGCTGAGTAGTATTCCATAGTGTATATGTGCCACATCTTCTTTATCCAGTCATCTATTGACGGGCTTTTTGGTTGTTTCCATGTCCTGGCCACTGTGAACAATGCTGCAATGAACATGGGGCTGCATGTGTCTTTACGTATCAATGTTTCTGAGTTTTGGGGGTATATACCCAGTAGAGGGATTGCTGGGTCATAAGGTAGTTCTATTTTCAGTTTTTTGAGGAACCACCATACTTTCTTCCATAATGGTTGTACCACTTTACATTCCCACCAACAGTGTATGAGGGTTTCTTTTTCTCCACAACCTCTCCAACATTTTCTATTACCTGTCTTGTTAATAATAGCTAATCTAACAGGTGTGAGGTGGTATCTCATTGCAGTTTTGATTTGCATTTCTCTAATAACTAAAGAAGATGAGCATCTTTTCATATATCTGTTGGCCATCTGTATTTCTTCCTGGGAGAAGTGTCTGTTCATATCCTCTTCCCATTTTTTTATTGGATTGTTTGTTTGTTTGTTGTTGAGTTTTATGAGTTCTTTGTATATTTTGGATATTAGGCCCTTATCTGAGCAGGTGTTTAAAAATATCATTTCCCAATTAGTTGGCTGTCTATTTATCTTGTTATCAGTTTCTCTTGCTGAGCAAAAACTTCTTAGTCTGATGTAGTCCCATTCATTAATTTTTGCTTTCACTTCTCTTGCCTGTGGAGTCAAATTCATAAAATGCTCTTTAAAGCCCAGGTCCATAAGTTTGGTATCTATGTCTTCTTCTATGTACTTTATTGTTTCAGGTCTTATGTTTAGATCTTCGATCCATTTTGAGTTAATTTTAGTACAGGGGGACAAACTGTAGTCCAGTTTCATTCTTTTGCATGTGGCTTTCCAGTTTTCCCAGCACCATTTGTTGAAGAGGCTTTCTTTTCTCCATTGTGTGTTGTTGGCCCCTTTATCAAAAATTATTTGACTATATATATGTGGTTTTATTTCTGGGCTTTCTATTCTGTTCCATTGGTCTGAGTGTCTATTTTTCTGCCAACACCATGCTGTTTTGATTGTCGTGGCCCTATAATAGAGTTTGAAGTCAGGTATCGTAATGCCCCCAGCTTCATTCCTTTTCTTTAGGATTGCTTTGGCTATTCGGGGCTTTTTATACTTCCATATAAATCTGATTATTTTTTGCTCCATTTCTTTAAAATATGTCATTGGAATTTTGATGGGAATTGCATTAAATTTGTATATTGCTTTGGGTAATATGGCCATCTTGATTATATTTATTCTACCTAACCAAGAACAAGGAATATTCTTCCATCTCATAATATCTTTTTTGATTTTCCTTAACAATGGTTTATAGTTTTCATTGTATAAGTCCTTTACATTCTTTGTTATGTTTATTCCTAGGTATTTTATTTTTTTTGTTGCAATCGTGAAAGGGATTATTCTTTTGAGTTCATTCTCAAATGTTTCATTGTTGGCATATAGAAAGGCTATTGACTTCTGTATGTTAATTTTGTATCCTACGACCTTACTGTATTGGCTTATTATTTCTAGTAGTCTTTTTGTGGATTCTTTGGGGTTTTCGATGTATAGGATCATATCATCTGCAAAAAGTGATACCTTTACTTCTTCTTTTCCGATATGGATGCCTTTTATTTCTTTGTCTTGTCTGATTGCTGTGGCAAGAACCTCTAGTATCACATTAAATAAGAGTGGAGAGAGTGGACAACCCTGTCTTGTTCCTGATTTAAGGGGGAAAGCCTTCAGTTTTGTGCCATTTAGTATGATGTTAGCTGATGGTTTATCATATATGGCCTTTATCATGTTGAGATATTTTCCTTCTATACCCATTTTGTTGAGAGTCTTAAACATAAAATTGTGTTGTATTTTATCAAAAGCCTTTTCTGCATCTATTGATAATATCATGTGGTTCTTGTTCTTTGTTTTGTTGATATGGTGTATTATGTTAACCGTTTTACGTATGTTGAACCATCCTTGAGATTCTGGGATGAATCCCACTTGATCATGATGTATTATCTTTTTAATATGTTGTTGTATTCGATTTGCTAGTATTTTGTTTAGTATTTTAGCATCTGTATTCATTAGAGATATTGGTCTGTAGTTTTCTTTTTTTGTGCCATCCTTGCCTGGTTTTGGTATAAGGGTTATGTTGGCCTCATAAAATGTGTTAGGAAGTATTGCTTCTTTTCAATTTTTTGGAAGACTTTCTGTAGAATAGGAACCAAGTCTTCTTTGAAGGTTTGATAAAATTCACTAGTATAACTGTTTGGGCCTGGACTTTTATTTTTGGGGAGGTTTTTAATGTTTTTTTCTATTTCTTCTCTATTAATAGGTCTGTTTAGGCTTTCTGCTTCTTCTTGACTCAGTCTAGGAAGGTTGTATTGTTCTAGGAATTTATCCATTTCTTCTAGGTTGTTGAATTTAGTGGCATAAAGTTTTTCATAGTATTCTACAATAATTCTTTGTATATCTATGGTGTCCATGGTGATTTCTTCTCTTTCATTTTGGATTTTGTTTATATGAGTTCTTTCTCTTTTTTCCTTGGTAAGTCTTGCCAAGGGTTTGTCAATTTTGTTGATCTTTTCAAAGAACCAGCTCCTTGTTCTATTAATTTTTTCTATAGTTTTTCTGTTCTCTATTTCATTTATTTCTGCTCTGATTTTTATTATCTCCTTTCTTCGGCTGGTTTTGGGTTGTCTTTGTTCTTCTTTTTCTACTTCCTTAAGGTGTGAAGTTAAATGGTTCACTTGGGCTCTCTCTTGTTTGTTCATATAGGCCTGAAGTGATATGAACTTCCCTCTTATCACTGCTTTTGCTGCATCCCATAGATTCTGATATGTCGTATTGTCATTTTCATTTGTCTGTATATATCTTTTGATCTCTGCACTTATTTCTTCCTTGACCCATTCATTCTTTAAAAGTATGTTGTTTAGTTTCCACAGTTTTGTGGGATTTTTTTCCTCTTTTTTGCTGTTGAATTCTAGTTTCAAGGCTTTATGATCAGAAAATATGCTTGGAACAACTTCGATTTTTCTGAATTTGCTGATGTTGTTTCTGTGGCCCAACATATGGTCAATTCTTGAGAATGATCCATGTACATTGGAGAAAAATGTATACTCAGTCACTTTGGGATGAAATGTCCTGTAGATGTCTATCATATCCAGGTGCTCTAGTGTTTTGTTTAAGGCCGCTATATCTTTGTTGATTCTCTGTTTGGATGACCGATCTAGAGCTGACAGCGGTGTATTGAGGTCTCCAGGTATGATTGTATTTTTGTCAGTTTTTGTTTTAAGGTCAATAAGTAGCTTTCTTATATATTTTGGTGCTCTTTGGTTTGGTGCATATATATTAAGAATTGTTATGTCTTCTTGATTCAGTGTCCCCTTAGCCATTATTAAATGGCCATTTTTGTCTCTGAGTACTTTTGCTGTCTTGTAGTCAGCATCATCAGATATGAGTATTGCTACGCCTGCTTTTTGTGGATGTTATTTGCTTGGAGCATTGTTTTCCAGCCTTTCACTTTGAATTTGTTTTTATCCTTGTTACTTAGATGAGTTTCTTGTAGGCAGCATACAGTTGGATTTTCTTTTTTGATCCATTCGGCTACTCTGTGCCTTTTTATTGGTGAGTTTAATCTGTTTACATTAAGTGTAATTATTGACACTTGTGAGTTCCTTATTGCCATTTTATAGATTGCTTTCTGTTAGTTTTGTGCCTTGTTTGATTCTTCTCTTTCATTTTTCTATCTTTTGTTTTTATTTGGTTGTGTTCCATACATCTTTCCTCTGTTGCTATCTTTTTTAAATCATGTGCTTCTGTGGTGGTTTTTTCAATGGTGGTTACCATTAAGTAATGAAAAGGGTTCCTACCCTGTTCTTTGTAGTGCACTATTTTGTGAGTACTTTTGCACTCCATCGCCCTTTGCTACTGTTAATCTCCATCCTCTCCCCCCCTTTCTTATTGTTGTCACAGTTTAAAGTTGGTTTTGTTATGTTCTTCTTGGAGCTTTTACTTGTGGCTTTGTTGTTGTTTTTTTTTATTCTTTGTATCTGATTGGAGAACCCCCTTTAGTATTTCCTGGAGTGGGGGTTTTCTGGTGATAAATTCTCTCATCTTTTCTGTATCTGTGAATGTTTTTATTTCTCCTTCATATTTGAAGGATAGCTTTGATGGGTATAGTATTCGTGGCTGAAAGTTCCTCTCTTTCAAGACTTTAAATATTGGGGTCCACTTTCTTCTAGCTTGTAGAGTTTCTGTTGAGAAATCTGATGATAATCTAATGGGCCTTCCTTTATATGTTGTATTCTTCTTTTCCCTGGCTGCCTTGAGAATTTTTTCTTTGCAGTTGGTTTGTGCTAATTTTATTATGATGTGCCTTGAAGTAGGTTTGTTGGGGTTAAGAAAACTTGGAGTTCTGTTTGCTTCTAGAATTTGAGGTTTTAGTTCTTTCCACAGGCTTGGGAAGTTCTCATCTATTATTTGTTTGAGTATGTTCTCCATTCCATTTTCTCTCTCTTCTCCCTCTGATATACCTATTATTCTTATGTTATTCTTTTTGATGGAGTCAGATAATTCCTGTAGGGCTATCTCATTTTTTTAAATTTTTGAATCTCTTTCGTCTTCTCTTTGTTGAGCCTCAAGTTGCTTGTCTTCTATTTCGCTAATCCTCTCTTCTATCTGTCCTGTTCTATTAGCTAAGCTTGTTACCTCATTTTTCAGCTCATGAATTGAGTTTTTCATCTCTGTTTGATTTGTTTTTATAGTTTCAATTTCCTTGGAGATATACTCTTTGTGTTCATCGAGTTGTTTTCTGAGCTCCCTAAATTGCCTTTCTGTGTTTTCTTGTATATCTCTGAATATTTTTAGGATTTCTATTTTAAATTCTCTGTTGTTTAACTCCAAGGTTTCCAATATCTTAAATTTTTTCTCCATAGATTTTTCCTCATCTCTCTGTGTTACCTCTCTTTCTTTTGTATCCATGATATTCGATTTTCTCTTCTTTAATGGCATCTGAGGGTGGTTTTCTTGATAGTATTAATGAGATTTTATAAGGAATAAAAAGATAAAAAAATAAAAATAAAAATAAAAAATTGTGTTTTTTTAAATTAATCATTAAATAAAGAAAAATAAAATAAGATAAAAATTTGAGAAAAAAAGGGAATTATTCCTTCCCCTCCTTTTTTCCTCTCCTCTCCTCTCCCCTCTTTCATGAGAAAATCTTGTGATGAACTGTGAATTATATTGTACTAAATAGAACAAACAATACCTGTAGTGGAGGGCCTGAATTGGGGAGAAGTAATAAAGGGGTAAAGGAAAAAGAAAAAAAGAAAAATAAATAAAAGAAAAAAAAATATATATATATAAAAAGGGGGGCAGTATAGACCCACAAAAAGCAAATTAGGAAAAAATTTGGGTCAAGAATAAAATGATTTGCTTTTAGGTGTTGGCTGACTCAGAGTTATCATGAGAGGAATAAGAGGGAGACAGGAAAAAGGGGTGGAAAATTAAAAAATTACTATTGTATTTAGTGGAATAAGAACTAGATAAAATGGAGAGCCAGGGATGGGAGCACTGCTAATGTGTTAAAAAGGTGAAGTAAAAACCCTCCAAAATGCCACAAACTTAAGTTTGAGTCCCAGATAAGATAATTTGTTCGTTATTGAGGTATGAATGAGAGAAGACGTAAAGGAGAGAGGAAGAGACTAATATAGAGGGAGAAAAGAGAGAGAGAGAGAGAAAAGATGGAACCACTTAAAGAAGAAAAAAGAAAAAGGAGGAGAGAGAAAGAGAGAGTTAGGGGTTTTGGATTGCAACCCTCATAGAGAGAAAGGAGGAGGAAAGAAAAGATAATGGGAGATGTAACACTTATGGGTAGTGTAGTTCAAAGAGAGGTGAGAGTAAGACTGAGAGAGAATTAAATGACCAAGTTGGAATAGAAAAAAAAAATCAAGAATGAAGAAAAGAGACACAGATGAACAAATATAATAAAATGGGATAGCTTATAAAGTCTGCAGATTATTCTTGATTTTGAGAGGTTGTCGTCTTGCTTTTTCTTTTCTGTCTTTCTGGTCGGTGACTTTGTACCCCAGGTTCTGCCCCTGTGGCACGCTCTGGAAGAGGTTTGCAGTTGATAATTCTCTATGGCAATGTCATGTATTGGGCTTCAGTCTTGTTGGCAGTCGAGGCTCATTAGTGTTTATAGGCTCCAACAGTCAGAGGGTCTCTCACTGTGAGAGTGTTCCTGGAGCCTCTCTCCTAGTCTTTCCTTCCACAATTAGAAGCCTGATAATCCAGCTATGGGGTTGCTGCTGCCTCTGCCTGGATAGTAAGAGGCTCAAAGAGCTGGCAACTCCCCACTCCATTCCCACTCAGCACAGGGCTCTGAGTAAGGCTCAGTCAGTCAGAGCTGCTAGCATAATCAGGCAGGGTTTCCTCCCACTCAAAGACCTCTGGCTCTGCCCCTCTGTGGGATAACATGGGTGCCCACTCCTGAGGCGTTCGGAGGAATCTCTTGCCCACTCTCCGTGCGTGCCCACCAGTATGTCAGACCAGCCAGGTCACACTTCGAGTGAAATCCCTACCCACACGGAAAAGATCGAGCGTTGGAATTGGCTCTCGCTCTATCCCTGTGCGCGGCCCCCTCAGGGTGCTGGGGCAGCTCAGAGATTCCTCTCCTGACCCACTCACAGGCCTTTGACTCTACTCCTCTGTGGGAAAACACGGGCGCTCACCCCTGAGGAGTTCGGAGGAATCTCTTGCCCACTCTCCGTGCGTGCACGCTGACCAGAATATCAGGCTCAGGCAGGACGTCTCTCACTCCGAGAAAGCCCTCTGCCCACACGGAAAAGTTACGGCTTTGGAATTGGCTTTCGCTCTGTCCCCTTGCGGCTTTCCCAGGGCGCTGGGGCTTCCGCTCCTGGCCCGCTCACAGGCCTCTGACTCTGCTTCGCTGTGGGAAAACACGGGCACCCACCCCTGAGGAGTTCGGAGGAATCTCCTGCCCACTCTCCATGCCTGCGCGCTGACCAGAATATCAGGCTCAGGCGGGACGCCTCTCACTCCGTGAAAGCCCTCCTCCCGCACAGAAAAGTTCTGCCGTTGGAGTTGGCTCCAGCTCCCTCCCTGTGCCCGGTCCCCTCAGGGCACTGGGGCTCCTAGGAGATGCTGCTTTTTGCCCACACGGAGGCCTCTGACTCTGCTTCTCTGTGGGTTAGCACGGGCTGTGCCCACCCCTGAAGTGTTCGTAGGAATCTCTTGCCCACTATCCATGCACGCGCTGACCAGGAGATGCGGAAAATGGCTGCCCCACTTGTCTTTCTTTGTCTGGGTTTGGCGCGCATGTTAGCTTGAATTACCCAGGTTTTTCCACGGCTTGGATCTCCGTGCCACAGCCTGGTTTGGCTGTTTGTACCGCGGCCTGGATCTATTCACTCCCTATGCCCGCCTTAGTTTCTATATTCTCAGTTCTCAGTGAAAGCCATCCTGTTTGGATTAGAGAGGAAGGTGGAGCATTTCTTACTCCTTATTTCCCCCGGAGTTTGACCATATATCTAGCCAATCTTTTGCTCGACCCTACCTTCGGGTGTGTTGTGAAGCATCTGAAGACTCCAAGGATAGGTTTTTCTGTTTCTGGTTGAAGAACTTGTTGAGTTTATGGTGAGATTTTCAGTATCGCTTCCTACCGCGCCATCACTCTGACGTCATCTATCCTGTCTTTTATTTCACTTGCCCGTGGAGATAAATCAGCAAATATATTGCTCCGAGAGATGTCAGAGAGCTTACTGCCTATGTTTTCTTCTAAGATGCCTATAGTTTTAAGGCTTACATTTAAGCCTTTTATCCATTTTGAGTTTATTTTTGTGAGTGGTGTAAGCTGATGATCTAGTTTCATTTTTTTGAAGGTAGCTGTCCAATTTTCCCAACACCATTTGTTAAAGAGGCTGTCTTTACTCCATTGTATTTCCTTACCTCCTTTGTCAAATATCAGTTGTCCATAGAACTGTGGGTTTATTTCTGGGTTCTCTGTTCTGTTCCATTGATCTATATGCCTGTTCTTATGCCAGTACCAGGCTGTTTTGAGTACAATGGCCTTGTAGTATAGCTTGATATCAGGAAGTGTGATACCTCCCCCTTTATTCTTCTTTTTTAAGATTGCTGAGGCTATTCGTGTTCTTTTTTGGTTCCATATAAATTTTTGTAATATGTGATCTATATCTTTGAAGTATGTCATTGGTATTTTAATTGGTATTGCATTGAATTTATAGATTGCTTTGGGTAATATAGACATTTTAATGATGTTTATTCTTCCTAACCATGAGCACGGTATATGCTTTCACTTGTTTCTATATTCCTTGATTTCTTTTATCAATGCTTTGCAATTTTCCGAGTACAAGTCTTTAGTCTCCTTGGTTAAGTTTGCTCCTAGGTACTTTATTTTTTTGGTTGTAATTGTGAAGGGGATTGTTTCCTTAATTTCGCCTTCTGACTGTTCATTGTTGGTGTATAAAAATGCCTCTGATTTCTAAGTATTGATTTTATATCCTGCCACTTTGCTGAATTCATTTATCACGTCCAGTAGTTTTTTGACTGAGACTTTAGGGTTTTCTATATACAATATCATATCATCTGCAAATAATGATAGTTTTACTTCTTCTTTTTCAACTTGAATGCCTTTTATTTCTTCTTCTTGTCTGATTGCTGTGGCTAGGACTTCCAGGACTATGTTAAATAAGAGGTGAAAGGGGGCACCCCTGCCTTGTTCCTGATCTTAAGGGTATTGCTTATAATTTTTGCACATTGAGTATGATGTTGGCTGTGGGTTTCTCATAGATGGCTTTTATCATGTTGAGGTATGTTGCCTGTATTCCCACTTTGCTGAGAGTTTTGATCATGAAAGGGTGCTGGATTTTATCAAATGCTTTTTCTGCAGCTATTGAAATTATCATATTTTTTCCTTCTTTTTGTTTATGTGATGAATCACATTGATTGATTTATGAATATTGTACCAGCCTTGCCTCCCCAGAATAAATCCCACTTGATCATGGTGTATGATTTTTTCATATATTGTTGGATCCAATTTGCTAATATTTTGTTGAGGATTTTAGCATCTATATTCATCAGAGATATTGGCCTATACTTTTCTTTCTTTGTGTTGTCTTTGCCTGGTTTTGGAATCAGAATTATGCTTGCCTCATAAAAGGAGATTGGAAGTCTTCCTTCCTCTTGAATTTTTTTAAATAGTTTGAGAAGGATAGGAGTTAGTTCTTTGAATATTTGGTAGAATTCAGTTGTGAAGCCATCAGGCCCCAGACTTTTCTTTGTTGGGAGTTTTTTGATAACTGTTTCGATCTCATTTGGTGTAATCAGTCTATTTAGGTTTTCTGATTCTTCCAGTTTGATTTTTGGAAGATTGTATGTTTCAAGGAATTTTTCCATTTCATCTAGTTTGTCTAGTTTTTTGGCATATAGTTCTTCATAGTATTTTCTTACAATATTTTGTATTTCTGTTGTGTCAGTTGTTATTTCTCCCCTCTCATTTCTAATTTTATTTATTTGAGTCCTCTCTCTCTTTTTCTTGGTGAGTCTAGTTAAAGGTTCATCAATCTTGTTTACCTTTTCAAATAACCAGCTCCTAGTTTCATTGATCCTCTGTATTGTTTCTTTAGCCTCTATTTCATTTATTTCTGCTCTGACCTTTATTATTTCCTTCCTTCTACTACATTTGGGCTTTACTTGCTGTTCTTTTTCTAGTTCTTTTAGATGCAGGGTTAAGTTGTTTATTTGAGCTTTTTCTAGCTCCTTAAAGTGTGCCTGTAGTGCTATGAACTTCCCTCTCAGTACTGCTTTTGCTGTGTCCCATAAATTTTGAGTTGTTGTATGCTCACTGTCATTTGTTTCTAGGAATTTTTTTATATCTTCTTTGATCTCATTTTTAATTCATTCGTTATTCAACAACCTGCTATTTAGTTTCCATGTATTTGAGAATTTTTTAGCTTTTCTGTTGTGGTTCATTTCTAGTTTCATGCCATTGTGAGCAGAGAAAGTGCTTGATATGATTTCAATCTTCTTAAATTTGTGGAGAGCACTTTTGTGCCCTAACATGTGGTCTATCCTAGAGAATGTACCATGAGCACTTGAAAAGAATGTATATTCTGATGCTTTAGGGTGAAAGGTTCTGAAGATATCTATTAAATCGAGTTGATCTAGTGTGTCCAATAAGTCTGCTGTTTCTTTGTTAATTTTCTTTCTTGAGGATCTATCTAGTGATGTTAGTGGAGTATTGAAATTCCCTACTATTATAGTATTGCTGTTGATCTCACCCTTTAAATCCACAAGGTCTGCTTTATATATTTAGTTGCTCCTATATTAGGTCCATAGATATTTATAATAGTTATATCTTCCTGTTGGATTATTCCCGTTATCATTATGTAGTGGCCTTCTTTCTCTCTTACTATATCCTTTGTTTTAAAGTCCAATTTGTCTGATATAAGTATTGCTACCCCAGCTTTTTTTCATTTCCATTTGCATGAAATGTTTTTTTCCATCCTTTTACCTTCAATCTATGTGTATCTTTTGTTCTAAGGTGTGTCTCTTGTAGACAGTATATGTATGGGTCCTGTTTTCTTATCCACGCAGCTACCCTATGTCTTTTGATTGGATCATTTAATCCATTTACATTTATTGTTATTATTGACATATAGTTGTTTATTGCCATTTTATTCTTTAAAGCTGTATTCCTTTTTTGCTATATTCTTTTCCCACTTTGATCTGTTTACAACAGGCCCCTTATCATTTCCTGCAGCATTGGTTTGGTTGTAATGAATTCCTTGTTTTTTGTCTGGGAAGCTTTTTATTTCTCCTTCAATTTTAAACGATAGCCTTGCTGGATAAAGTAGTCCTGGTTGTAGGTTCTTGTTCTGCATTACTTTGAATATTTCTTGCCATTCCCTTCTGGCCTCAAGTGTTTCTCTTGAGAATTTGGAAGTCATCCTTATGTGGGCTCCTTTGTAGGTGATAGCATTTTTTCTCTTGCAGCTTTTAATATTTTCTCTTTATCACTTAGCTTTGGTATTTTAGTTATGGTGTGTGTTGGTGTAGGTTTCTTTGGGTTTCTCTTTAATGGAGTCCTCTGTGCTTCTTGAACTTGTGAGAGTTTCTCCTGCATTAAGTTAGGGAAGTTTTCAGCTATGATATGATTGAACAAAGACTCTATCCCTTGTTCTTTTTCTTTTTCTTCAGGATCCCCTATGATGTGGATGTTATTTCTCTTCATGTTGTCACAGAGCTCTCTAAGAGTTTCCTCAGACTTTTTGAGTCTCTTTTCTTTTTTCTTCTCTGCTTTCATGCCTTCATTCCAGTTGTCCTCCAACTCGCCGATTCGATCCTCAGCTCTATCTATCCTGATTTTAATTCCTTCCATTGTGGTCTTTATTTCTGATATTGTATTTGTCATCTCCATCTGATTCTTTTTTATACATGCTATTTCTTTATTTAGGTGTTCATAATGACCATCCATTGTTGTTCTAAGATCCCTAAGCATCCTTACAATCATTATTTTGAACTCTGCATCTGGAAGTTTGATTATTTCCATATCACTCAGTTCATCTCCTGAAGGTATCTCTTGTGGTTTCATTTGGATTGCACTTTTTTGTCTTCTCATTGTGTTTGGGTATTTTATTTGTAGAGTTGGTTGAGTCTAGGCTTGGTGTTGTCTGCCTCCAGTTTTCAGTTGTGTTATTTCTAAGTCTTCTTGGGTTGGTATCAGCTATTATTTGTAATTCACTTTCAGATTTGGGCAGCTTTGAAGTCTTGATTTGTTTGTTTTCTTAACAGGTGATAGTCTTGTTTATTGATCTCAACAGGGGGCTTCCTTGAAAGTGTATCCAGGAATGCAATGGGTGTAACCTGAGACTCTGAAGGCCTCATCAGCCAACTAATCTCTCTGGGGGCAGGGTGTTTTCTCAGTTTCAGTAGGGGGAGGTGTATCTCAGATCTCTATGGAGACCTGCATTACTGACCCTCCTCCCCACTTCTTGTTTTCAGCTGTGTCTTGTTGTGCTGATTGGAGCTGGAGAGATGTCCGGAGATCTCTGATCCAGAATCAATTCAGTACTGTTTTGTGGAAGGTTCAGTCCCTCCCCCAGCTATGGCCTCCTCCAGCACGGATGAGTCAGCTTTTTTAGTTTGTTTCCTGCATTCCTTAGCCCCTCACAGTCTGTCCCTCTCCCTGTCCTTTCCACTTGGGAGATAAGCTGGTCTTTTCAACACTACTCAATCCCTGGTCACCAGGCAAGTGGCTGTAAGCAGTATTTTCTGCTCTTTTCCCTTGGGTGAGATCCCCTCTGGGCTCTCAGCCTCCCCCACCCCTCCGCTCCTGTAAGCAGAGGAGATTCAGGCACTCTCTACCAGGTTTGTTGTGGCTTCTTCTTTGCTGCTTGGTTTTTGAGAGCTGTTCTTGTAGTCCAGAGTTGTTTTTTCACACTGATTTTTCCTAAATTGATTTATATTCCAGTTTGGTGGTGAGAACTGGGTGTCTGTGTGTCTGCCTACTCCGCTGCCATCTTCCCATCTGCTAGCATGCTTTTTGTAATATGTTCAAGATGTGTGCCCCTGCTTCTCAGAGGAGGGAATGGTTAGTTCTGCTACAAGGGAAGACAGTGGTGTGAGGAGACTATTGCAGGAGGAATGAAAGTGGCTATCTCTGGAAGCTCGTGCTCTATTTTGTGACTTGGCGGCTGAGGAATGTAGGACAGCGAGGCTTCTCCTGGTTCTCTCTGGCTGCTTGGTTTGCTGCTCAGCTGGAATTGGGGTGGAGGAGAGGTCTCAGCATAGTCAACCTGAACTGCCAATTACAACTGCTATAGAATTTGAAAAGGGATAGGAGACTCAGGTATTAGGAAAGTTACAGCTTTTCCTGATATTGTCTGAGTTTCTTTAATGTTTTAGCTACCATCCTCTGAACTATCATTTTGTTTCTTTCTTATTCTTTGCCTGGAAATTGAAGTGAGGGATGCATGTTGAATCTGATTATAGAAAATATCCTAGCAACTTCCAAGAAAATTTTCTTGGGGAAATTTTATTTAGTCCCATCCATCATCAGTCCCTTTGTCAAAAAATTCCCTGACTGAGATCAGGCAGCATCTTTCTAATCTGATTGTGCTCTGAACTCCTGGGTTTCTCTCTGATTTGTCTGGTTTGTCTGATTTTAGTTTCTGTTTAGTCTTTGTTTGATATTATCTAAAATGTGATTTTTAAGGCCTGAATTAATTTCTTGCATGCAAAAATTGGAAATGCTGGCTCTAATATAGAAAAAATAACAGTTTTATTTCTATATTTTTTGCCTTAAAATTGGAACTTGTAAGGAGCACTCATTTCGATTCAAATATTAATCAGATTTATGTATTATACTTGTGTCTCTGTACTGTAATTGTCTTGTTTGTGTGTAAAACTATACTCAGGTCTGTGAAACAAAGAAATTAAGCAAAATTAAGCAGGGCCCTGATAAGTCATTTCAAGAATTTGTCTCAAGCTGCTTCAGGCAGTTGAAATGGTAAAGTTAGGGACTTTTTTGTAAAAATAGTTATATAGCTAGAATGCTTTTTGTAATATGTTCAAGATGTGTGCCCCTGCTTCTCAGAGGAGGGAACAGTTCTTCTCAGAGGAGGGAACTATTCAGTAAAGGAATGCTAATTCTGCTTGTCAGGCCACATCCTGATAAAGGGGCCCGAGGAAATCTAGGATTTGGCTCTACTGATACTGCCTATTGGATAAAAAACTAGGTCAGGAGCACATGAAATGGAACTTAACAATACAAAAGCATAAATTCAGAGGACATTTAAATACAAGAGCTGATGTATCTGTTATTGCTGAGGTACATTGACCTTCCTGGCCCACTTATGCAGCGGTCATTGAGCTGCAAGGCATAGGGCAAAGTAAATCTCCCCAACAAAGCTGTAATTTCTTGCAATGGGAAGAGAAAGAAGGTCATACTGGATTTTTTTCAGCCTTTTGTGATCTCTAAATTGCCTGTTAATCAATGGGATAGAATATTTTGAAAGGTATGGGAATGTTTACTTGTAAAAGCATTTACTATATTTTGTCAGACTTTTGGAATTGACCTAAGGACAAGTATTCCCTGAAATCCTCTGGGTCAAGGCATTGTAAAGCATGCCCAGCAAAAGCTTAATGGTCAATTATAAAAAAATTAAAAAGGAGGAGTCATGCTTTGAAACTCCTGCAAATCTTCTTTATCACGCTTTTTACTTTAAAAAATTCTTTGAATACTGATGTACAGGGCGATTCAGTGGCTGAGAGACTCTGGAATCCAACAAGGAAAGCCTTCCTTGAAGTGTGATGGAGGGATCCACTCACAGGAATGAGGCAAGGGCCAGACCCTGTTCTCTTGTGGGGCCAAGGATATGTGTGTTTTTCCTAGGTCTGCTAAGGCTCTTTGGTGGGTTCCTGAACATTTGGTGAGACACCATGAGTCAGGAGGAGAGACTCATGCATAAGAGACAGTCAGATAGACTCCCGCATGCGCCTGACCAGGATCCACCTGGCACGCCCACTGGGGACGATGCTCTGCCCACCAGGGGGTGATGCTCTGCCCCTCCGGGGCATCGCTCTGCCGCTACCAGAGCCACTCTAGCACCTGGGGCAGAAGCCAAGGAGCTATCCCCAGCGCCCGGGCCATCTTTGCTCCAATGGAGCCTCACTGCGGGAGGGGTAGAGAGAGACAGAGAGGAAGGAGAGGGGGAGGGGTGGAGAAGCAGATGGGTGCTTCTCCTGTGTGCCCTGGCCAGGAATTGAACCCGGGACTTCTGCACGCCAGGCCGATGCTCTACCACTGAGCCAACCGGCCAGGGCTTATATGACTTATTTTACTTTAAATTTTTTTTGAACATTTTCTCCTCAGTACTTACTGCAAATGAGAGGCATTTTATACCAGCCAAACAATGGTCTAAGTCTCCATGTTGTACCGGGATATATTAACTGGCCCTAAGTGACAAAGTTCAATCAAATTACTAACTTGGGGGTGAGGGTATGTTCCTGTTTTGTCATCAACAGGTCCTCTTTGAATGCCAGCGAGGAACAAGGAACGTGAAGCCTCATCATAGATTGACATCAGCCTCTAGAAAACAACCTGGTTCCAGATCCAGAATGCCCATTAAGCTTAAGGCAAAAGATTAATGCACTGGAAGCAGTGGTCATGGGACTTGGAAACCAGCTACAGAGAATGAGAATGTGCCAACAGTTCCAGTGCCATGCAAACTTCTCCTGAATATGACTCCTGCTCCTTGTGACAGTTCTCAATGGGGCTGAATTGGGGTTGGGTTGCCTTCCCAGGGGATGTGGAACAATGATGGTGTCAGCATGGACTTGGTGAACATATTAAGGACATTCAAAACAGCAAAGACTCTACTATAGATCCTGCAGTATTGGCTAAGAATCTGCTTGATAATCTAAAAGGCTTTAATCCCTTTAACATATTAGGACACTTGTTTGGATATCTGTTAGCATTGCCTATACTAACTTTGTGTTTATTCTGTATTTTGCCTATCTGCTTCTGAATTGTAATCTGGGAAACTAGAAAATCAAATGAATGCAAATCTCAGCACACAGATTAAAAATAAAAAAGAAAAGAAGGATATGTGGGAGACTGCAAGTGGCAAAGCCCTTTACAGTTCAAGGCTTTGCAAAAGGCTAAGTTCTCCCCACCACCACCTCCATATTGGCTAAGAAACTGAGTGTTTGCACTCATCCTATAAGCCCACTTCACTTGCTTGCTTAAGTTGCTAGAACCAATTTACATGCCCTTTCTCTCACTCTTTGTTTGTTCAGATGTTGGTTGATTTCAGTTATGCATGGTGGGAGGATTTCTGTTAACACCTTAAATGGATTCCTGTTTATGCCTTAAGAAAATTCCTGTTTTTGCTTTAGATGTGTTACTTTGTATCAAAGACTTCCTCATTTGCATGTGACTATATAATAAAGCAAACCAGAGGCTATTTTGCTTTATCTTGCCATCAGCTTGCAGAAGCCTCCTGATCCCATCCTATTTCTAAGTCTATTTTCTCTATTCCGCATCATTTTTCCTCAGAACCTTGAATTACTAGCCACGCTGGTTCATGGCATTGCAGTCAAAGGAGACTCCCTGGACTGGAGACTTTCTCTAGGAATATACCGATTTTCAAATTAATTGCCCTTTTTCTTTTTTTCTAGATGTGTATCTTAGGACATTTTCTCTAGTAAAAGAAGCCTTCTATAAATTTCTCTGCTTTGAATTTTCCTCCTAATGTGGATCAGGTAACCTTTCTGGTCTGCTCCTAGTCAATGCAGGGACTCTAACCCTCCACCCTCCTGTTGGGGTATATTGGGGGGAATCCTGGGCAAAAGCATTCCACTTGAAAACATAATTTCTTTGGCTATTAATGAGGAGAGTAATTTTATTTTTTCCTATGGATGATGTGATGGTTGATTAATAAATCCTCAAAGAACATTTTGAAGATTACTAGTGGCAGCTATTATCGTGATGATTGTTAACTGATCCCACAATCCAGAGTTAGAATGAGCACTAGGGTACAGCTAAATTTTTCATCATCTGCATATAAGTTCTATCCACCAGAGGCATTAAATTTAAGCCCAGCATAATTAATTGATGTTTATGAAGCATGTTCTGAGTCCCAACTGCCCTAAGCGCCAAGTGATGTTATGAGAAACATCATAGCTTTGGTTGGAACCTTGCAGAAATGCTACACCCTGATTGGCTTCATTTACATTACAGATCATGTACCCAGAGTCTCATTTCTATATTCTGTGCAGTGCCTGGTAGCCTGCTGGCATACCATAACTATCCAATAAAAGCAGTAATAAAGTTCTAATATCCTTTTCTTTTCTCTTGATTTGCCTCCATATATTTTTTTTGAATGTAGACTAGAAAGGAAGAATTATGTTCTTTTATTTGTGACAGAAGATGATTCATATTCTTTACTAATGGGAATGTAGAATATTCTTTCTTCTGCTTACCAATCAGAAAAATAAAAACTATTTACTCTGGGAAGTCTGGTTGTATCACTCTTAAATCTTTTATAATGCACTAAGAGCTTTGAATAATGGAGGAGCAAGGAAGGTCCCTGATTTAATTTTGTCGCTTGTATTTCTTCAGCATCTTTGTGCTTTCTTGCAATTAGAGGAACAGCACAGAAGAGAGAGTTAAGAATGATATTTTTAAAAAGAAAGCTATTAAAAGCTTTTACAAGGGACCTGAGCTTTAATGAAACCTCTCTATATGCAGGAAAGCACAATCTTCAGGGATTTGGAAAGAAGTAACCTCAAAGTTAAACATTTAAAGAGCAAACTAAATTCATGACTTTCACATCAGTTTCTTTTTTCTCTCACCTTTATCCTCTTTATAATAAATACAATGTTTTGTCAGTATATTCTTTAACCAAAAATCTCTAATATTACAGTATGAAATTATAAGAGCACGCATTTGTCTGACATTTTAGTTTATAAAATGTTATATTACCTGCCCATTAGTTTTCTATTACTACCATAACAAATGATTATAAATTTGATGTTTTAAAACAACTCTATATTATTTCACAGTTCCCTATGTCAAAAGTACCTGCAGATTGGATTAGCTGGTTTTCTATATCAGGTTGTGGAAGAATGAAATAAAGGTCCCTGTCAGGATGTAGTCCTCTTTTGAAACTCTAGGCATGGATTCACTTCCAAGCTCATTCACTTTGTCGGCAGAATTCAGTTCCATGTGGTTGTGGGACTGTGGCCCTGCTTCTCTGGGACCGTTTGCAGGCTATCCACCTTCTTTCCCCATCTGCACAGCCAGCAATGGTGGATCAATCCTTTTCAAGCTTTGAATCTTTCTGTCTGGCCTCCCCATCTGCCTTCTCTTTTGCTTCTCATCTGAGACTATTCTTGTCTTTTAAGGGCCCATGTTCTTAGATTGGGCAAGGTTGGATAATCCAAAATCTTACTGTATCAAGGTCTGTAATCTTCATTTTGTCTGTGAAGTATCTTTTGCCATGAAACAAAACATATTCACAGGTCCCAGAGATCAATGCATGGACAACCTTTGGGTGGTCATTTTTCTGCCTATTCTTCCATGGAATTATCATGCCAGGTATGAAAGACAATATTATCCCAGGGTTTTTTTGTTTTTGTTTTTTTCTTTTTTTTGTATTTTTCTGAAGTGAGAAGCGAGGGGAAGGCAGACAGACAGACTCCCGCATGTGCCCAACTGGGATCCACCCAGCATGCGCACCAGGTCAATGTTTGGCCCCTCTGGGGCGTTGCTCCACCACAATCGGAGCCATTCTAACACCTGAGGTGGAGGCCATGGAGCCATCCTCAGCACCCAGGCCAACTTTGCTCCAATGGAGCCTTGGCTGTGGGAGGGGAAGAGAGAGATCGAGAGAAAGGAGAGGGGAAAGGGTGGAGAAGCAGATGGGCACTTCTCCTGTGTGCCCTGGCCAGGAATCAAACCCAGGACTTCCACACGCCAGACCGATGCTCTACCGCTGAGCCAACCAGCCAGAGCAATATTATCCCAGTTTTATAGATGAGAAAATGCAGGTGCTCAGTAGCATAACTGATTAAACCCAAGTCACAGAGCAAATACAAGACAAAGTCCAAGAATAAGGACTAAAATTATTCTGTTATTTGCTATTTTTATTCTTTCCTTTTAATAAACATATAAAGGATGCTTAGTAAGTGTCAGGTTCTGACCAATGCATGTTACAAAAATGGTAAAAAAGCCATTGAAAGTACAAGTACAAAACAGTCCTATAGATATCAGTACATGTACATAAAGCTCAATTATATAGTTTCAGGATCCATGTTGCAACAAACCTTTAAGAAACTACCACTTGTGCCTGACCAGGTGGTGGCACTGTGGATAGTGTTGGACTGGGATGCAGAGGACTCAGGTTCGAAACCCCAAGGTTGCTGGCTTGAGCAAGGGGTCACTCCAACTGCTGTAGACCCTCAGTCAAGGCACATATGAGAAAGCAATCAATAAACAACTAAGGTGCCGCAACAAAGAATTGATGCTTCTCAACACTCTCTCTTCCTGTCTGTCTGTCCCTATCTGTCCCACTCTCTGTCTTTTTTTGTCTTGGTTACACACACACACACACACACACACACACACACACACAAAGAAACTAGCACTTGTTATGCTTGAGTGTAGTGTCAAACAATAGCCAAAATTGCCTTAGAAGGCTATTAAAATACTCTTGCCATTCCAAATACATATCTATATGGGCCAGTTGTCTTCAGATACTTCAACCCAAATATATTTCAGCAGATTAAAGGTAGTGGGTGATATGAATACTCAACTGTAATCCCAGAAATCAGATATTAGGAAGATTTGAAAATGTGCAACAATGCCACTCTTGTCACTAATAGTTTTTGTTTTATTTTGACTTTAGAAACTATAGCTACTTTTAACTAAAGTATGCAGTTTATTTTTGCATACATTTTATTAATGTGGTTTTAATGGCTTTAAAATAGAAATATTGAAAAAAATTTAAATGTCTTAATTCTGTAAATGTTCATTGATATAATATATATAAACAAAAGCAATTTGGGGTTTGTAATAATTTTTAAAAGTGGAAAGGAGTCCTGAGACCAAAGTTTTTTAGAATGCCCTACCATGTGGTGGCATAGTAGATGGAGCTTCAACCAGAGATACTGAGGATCCAGGTTTGAAACCCTGAGGTCGCCAGCTTGAATGCGGGCTAATCTGCCTTGAGCATGGGGTCACTGGCATGAGCGTGTGATCATAGACATGACCACATGGTCACTGGCTTGAGGTCAAGGTCACTGGCTTGAGCCCAAAGGTTGCTGGCTTGAACAAGGGGTCATTGGCTCAACTGGAAACCCCCAGTCAAGGCACCTATAAAAAACAATCAATAAACAACTAAGAGGGCTGCAACTATGAGTTGATGCTTCTTATCTTTTTCCCTTCCTGTCTGTCTCTGACTCTCTGTGTCTCTCTCTTTCTTAAAAAAAAAATTGTTTTTGAGAACTACAAGGAAAGGCTCATCAGAAAACCTGAGGTACTAGGTTTTTACTGCCATTTAATTAAGAAGTCTATTACAATAGAGCAAAAACATTAGTCCTTACCCTTAGATCAAGTTATCTAGTAAGGTAGAGTCAATCTTTTGAATATGGCTTTTGGAATAAAATCTATGCTTTTAGAATCTATTAGACAAAAACAAAACAAAACAAAGTGAAATAATCCACCCCACACCCCATATACCCACAAGTATATATAGTGGTCTTATTCAAATACTACTGACTAGAACAGGATATTAAATGTTTACTCCTTTATTTAAAATATAATTCTTCAAAATAAATTTTAGAGATCAAGCCTCTCACATTTCTGAAATTGATGCTCTTTGGTTGTGCTTCAAAAGTCCTAGTTTTCTATTATTTGGGGGATGTCAAAACACACTTAAACAGCTGTTTGGAGGTAGAAGTACTCAGTTTGGGGCACATTTTCTTCCCTTCTAGTGCAATAAAAATGTTGGATCACTAGAAAGTTGATGAATAGATATATTCACCCAAGGTTACCACCTCAGGATGAAGTTGTGAAGCTCTTTATATGAAAAGGAACATTCCTCTACCTGAAAATAAAATTTTAAGAAAATAAATCTTGTGTTCTTTACAATAAGGTTTGCACCACTTATTACAATTTAAGTAATTTTCTAGATGCCTTACAAATGTTGACACATTCAACTTTCATAGCAATCTTCTGGAAAACTGATAAAGTTGAAGATCATAGAGGTTAAGTTATTCATTTAAGACCACCTAACTACTGTGTATAGAAAGCCTAGGCAATCTGACTTAAGAGATATGTACTTAACCAAGACATTTTGATAAAATTGTGCTTTATTTGTAGATAATTTCTTTTATTGATTTGAAAGAGTGAGAGAGAGAGAGAGAAGAAAGGAGAGAGAAAGTGAAACATTGATTTGTTATTCCACTTATTTAAGAATTCATTGATTGATTCTTGCATGTGCCCTCACTGGAGATTGAACCCACAGCCCTGGCATATCAGGATCATGCTACTCAGCTGAACTAACTGTCCGGAGATGCTGGAAATAATTTTTAATATAACATTTCAATTTAAGAATTGCTTAATTTTTATGGTAATAATTTTAATTGGAATTTACTTGTGCTTTGGACAGATACCCTTATGCTTATAAGATTTCCAAGAAGAGATTCAGGAGAGGCCAAGGCCACAGGGGTAGAAGCTGCTAGGACTAGAAGTCAGCAGAAATCTAGAAATACTCCTCAAACTTTGCCAACAAAATTCCCACCGATG
Source organism: Saccopteryx leptura (assembly GCF_036850995.1). NCBI lineage: Eukaryota > Metazoa > Chordata > Mammalia > Chiroptera > Emballonuridae > Saccopteryx > Saccopteryx leptura. Next base: position 61,869,344 of record NC_089511.1, on the reverse strand, counting down.
GCTGAAGTATGTGAACTTGGTTCCCTCTTACTAGTGACAACTGGCTTTGAAATTTTGTGCTTTATCTTGTAAGTAAATGTTTTTGAGTTATGCATAATATAATACTATTTTTTTTTGTATTTTTCTGAAGTTGGAAACGGGGAGGCAGTCAGACAGACTCCCGCATGCGCTCGACCGGGATCCACCTGGCATGCCCACCAGGGAGTGATGCTCTGCCCATCTGGGGCATTGCTCTGTTGCAACCAGGGCCATTCTAGCACCTGAGGCAGAGGCCATGGAGCCATCCTCAGCTCCTGGGCCAACTTTGCTCCAATGGAGCTTTGGCTGTGGGAGGGGAAGAGAGAGACAGAAAGGAAGGAGAGGGGGAAGGGTGGAGAAGCAGGTGGGCGCTTCTCCTGTGTGCCCTGGCCAGGAATCAAACCCGGAACTCTTACATGCCAGGCCGATGTTCTACCACTGAGCCAACCAGCTAGGGCTTATAATACTATATCTTAATATAAAAATTGTGTTTTAAGTTACTCCTCATTGATTAAAATAATACTCCGAGGAGATCCAGTCACTACAGTTTTTTGTGGCTTGCAGTGGTTCCGTTACTACCACAATCTCAGTCTTAGAAAAGCCTATCTCCACAGAATACTTTTGGAAGATCGGGAGGATTATCTCCTTTTCATAACTCCTCTTTGTGCATCAAGGGACTCTGTACTAGTTTAAACTTGGTTGCAGAGTTCTAAATAAAATGATGGCAAGAGAGTACCAGGGGTCAACTCTGTAACCTAGCTAGGTTTGGCAAAGCCAATGAATGGTCCCTCTTTCACTGCCCCTTTTAACTTACACATAAGGTTATAGAGCCACGTACAACATACTACGCACGCAGTAAGAATGAGTGAAGCAGGCCAGATGTGAGTACTGTCGGAAACAGTGGGGATTCAGGCACAGTGCTGGCACATGTGCATCTCATTGGGTTGCAATATACCAATCCAGTACTTCCAGTACTGAATAAGGCCAGATTTGCCAGGTATTCTGATTTTTCCGAAAATACAGAAATGAGATTTTTATTATATGAAATAAAAATATTTTATTTTGCTAAATAATTTAATTTTCTTAAATATATGCTACTGAAAGAGCTTCAGATCTCTTGGCCTATGCTGTCCTTTCTTTCAGGAAAGGGGACAATATTTCTGTGGTGCAATTGTTTATATCTTTGGTTGGTAGTTGAATACTCTTTGGCCATGTGCGACAGGAATAGTGTGAGAAGAGACACTTTTGTCGTCTGACCATTTTAAAGTTGTGTTTCTGCTTACTTACACATCCCAAGAGGGAGATGTAGGATGACTCTTCTTTTTTTTTTTTTTTTTTGTATTTTTCCTGAAGCTGGAAATGGGGAGAGACAGTCAGACAGACTCCTGCATGCGCCTGACCGGGATCCACCCGGCACGCCCACCAGGGGGCGACGCTCTGCTCACCAGGGGGCGATGCTCTGCCCCTCCGGGGTGTCGCTCTGTTGCAACCAGAGCCATTCTAGCGCCTGGGGCAGAGGCCAAGGAGCCATCCCCAGCACCCGGGCCATCTCTGCTCCAATGGAGCCTTGGCTGCGGGAGGGGAAGAGAGAGACAGAGAGGAAGGAGAGGGGGAGGGGTGGAGAAGCAGATGGGCGCTTCTCCTATGTGCCCTGGCCGGGAATCGAACCTGGGACTTCTGCACGCCAGGCCGACGCTCTACCACTGAGCCAACCGGCCAGGGCTAGGATGACTCTTCTTGAATAGGATGAAGAATGGCTTCTTTATTACTTGTATAAAATTATCCTCTGAACATTCATTTCTTTTGTTTTCTCTTTAGTGTAAAAAAGAAACAACATTTTTCCATCTTCTGAAAAATTCTTTTTGTATTTTGAAATAGTTATTAAGTTTCTCCTTGCTCATATCTTTGCTCTCTTCAAACAAAGTAACACCAAAATCCTTAAATATTTATTCAAGGGTTTCTTTTTTATCTTACATTTTAATTATTTTCATTATAAACCTCTGGATATTCTCCAAGTTTCCCATATCTAGTTTATAATCTGGTCAGGCTGGGCCAGCTTCTCACAAAAGCTCAGCCAAAGCTAAACGCAGATAGAGTATTTGCATTATTTTCAAACGGTATTGCATTTCTAACAGATATGTTAACTTATAAACTCCTACAAGCCCTCTATCATTTCCACTATCTTTATGCAGAACCAGTCCTTTCTTATTCTTGTGCCATGTTTGTGACTTTCACTGCTTTAGAGTTCAATCTATGAGATTTCCATTGTGTTTACCCCCCCCCCCATGTCCAGAATGCTGAAACTTTAATGCCAGTATCTACATAGTGCCCAGCACACAATATCCACTTGAGATATATTTACAGAGTGAAATCACTAAAATCTGATTCTGGTAATACATCGCACAAAACTTTTTTTTATTGGGTCCAGTAGAAGCATCTGGTACCTTTTTCCAAACTTGATTAAAGGTTTGAATTCTATCTAAAGAAAGAACTGTGTCTCAGTCTTGGCTCTTGCTTCTTATTTACTATTTGATTTGAACGTTATTTAAATTCACTAAGCCTTTGCTTCTAATCTATAAAATGCATACAATCATATCTATATTTAAACTTATTGCATGTAAAATGCTTGGAAGCTGCTAGGATAAGAAAAAATAATATCCGGAACATAGAGCACTATATCTAAATACGTAACATGTGTGTGGGGGGGTGTTTTCTCATCTCATGTTTTCACTTCTGAAATGTCTTATGCTGAAAATTATTTCAGGACCCTGAAAATTCTTGTTCATGGAATTCTCTAAGCTTCGTTTCTTCATCCTTCTGCTCAGATTTATGCACAGCATAATTGTTGATCCCAATCAGATACTCACTACACAATGTTAGCCTTTCAAAATCCTCAGTACCATCAGTTTCATCTTCTCCTGTGCCTTCATGACATAAAAATCTCAGTAGAAAATACAGCCTGCCTTAGCTGTGGTGGGGCAGTGGATAAAGCATCAACCTGGAACACGGAAGTCACCAGTTCGAAGCCCTGGACTTGCCTGGTCAAAACACATATGGGAGTTTATGCTTCCTGCTCTTCCCCCTTTCTCTCTCTCTCTCTCTCTCTCTCTCTCTCCCTCTCTCTCTCTCAAAATGAATAAATAAAAAAAGAAAGAAAATATAGCCCACTGATGAAAAGAAGAAATATAAATCTGCTATTGAAATACTGTAAAGAAGAAAAAGTACTTGATAATTCAAAGAAAAAGAATGGTTCCTTCGCAAGGAAAGTGGCAGGTCTTCCCAGACTGCCCTATAGGCAGTGCCGGGCAGGGTCCGTGCTGGTCGTGGTGGCGGCCACATGAGCGAGTTCCCATGTCACAGAAAAGAGGGCTTGGCTTCTAGAGAAATAACAAAATATTAAGTATTCCAGTGAGTATCAAATTATGGCAAAGCTTTAGGAATGACAGTAAACATAAGAGGAAATGAAAATTTAGAAGCGATTCACAGCAACATGAAAATAACACATCCATTTCATGGATGCTAAAATTTACAATTCTAAAATGGTCATTAATTTAACTTCTGAAGTGTGTATCTCAACAGAAATTGTAGTTTAAAGCAAATATTTACAGGGCTTTTTATTTTTATTTTTTTGCAGGAGGTGAGTAGCTCAGGAGCAAAACTTTTATAAGGCTTCTATATTGTCATGAAATGATAGTATTTAGGGATAGTGTCCGTTAGCACAAGTTATTATAAGTTGATAATTCACATAAATTTACACAATGTTTATATTAATCTTAGGATTCATTAAAATAAATTTTGAAGTCCAGACCACCTTGAAGAAATTTTCATTTTCAGCCACTATAGTAAATTATTTTCTACTCAGAACTACTTTGAAAATATGTGTTCCAAGGACACACTGAACTTTATTTATTTATTTATTTATTTCATTTTTCTGAAGCTGGAAACAAGGAGAGACAGTCAGACAGACTCCCGCATGCGCCCGACCGGGATCCACCCGGCACGCCCACCATGGGGCAACGCTCTGCCCACCAGGGGGCGATGCTCTGCCCATCCTGGGCGTCGCCATGTTGCGACCAGAGCCACTCTAGCGCCTGAGGCAGAGGCCACAGAACCATCCCCAGTGCCCGGGCCATCTTTGCTCCAATGGAGCCTTGGCTGCGGGAGGGGAAGAGAGAGACAGAGAGGAAAGCGCGGCGGAGGGGTGGAGAAGCAAATGGGCACTTCTCCTGTGTGCCCTGGCCGGGAATCGAACCCGGGTCCTCCGCACGCTGGGCCGACGCTCTAACGCTGAGCCAACCGGCCAGGGCTGAACTTTATTTTTATACTTGTCCAGTTTTACCTTCTCTGAAAAACGATCACTGAAAATGAGATAAATAAACTCAGAAGATCTTATAGTCATCACTATTTCTCTTAGATTTACTGATTAAAATAAATCAAATCATTTAAAATTATTAAAAAACATTTCTTTCATGTTGAGAAGTATAAGATCCTTGACAATATAATACGCCGCTAACACAAATATTTGTGCCAATTTGTAATGTGTATTGACTTGGGATGATTCAATATGAAAGTGCTTAGAAAAAGAGTGATACTAATGCTGGTCTAGGAATCAAATGAAAGAATTTTGTATTAGTTGTACCATTTTCTAACAGTATACTATTTGTCAAAAAATAATCAAGACTTTCTCTTCCCTTTAGTTAATGGAAAATAATTTTACAATGACTTCACAGTGCTGTTTAACAGACAAAGGTGATACTGAAGATCATTTAAACACTCAAGGGCTGAAGCAATCTATGTAAAGTTCTACTGGTTCTGCTATAGCTCCTAATACTACTCTTCTCGCTGCTATTAGACCCATTACCACCACCCCTAACAGCACTATTCTTATCAAGGGTTTGATTCAAGCAACTATTTCTCACCCTGGGTTTGAATATGAGTAATATAAAGGTAAACTACATATATACATCCCTCCAATACCTATCTAATTAAAATAATGAAAGGTTATATAAACATAACATGCATTTATATATTTTCTTTTAATAAAATCTATATATAAATTGTAAGAATGTCAAAAGATAATGCAACGTTATAATGTAAAAATGAAATATGTGAATAAATTAAAGAATGGCTGACTTCTATTATCCTCTTCCAACCCCATTCCCCAAGGATTACTCAGTCTATACTTTCTCAGACCACTGCTTTCAAGGCTAGTTGTTTTAGGAATAGACTAAATATATTTTGAATGTAAGCTGTTCAATACTATGTAAGTTTCTACTTTGTCTTTTAGTAGGAAGAAAAACTACCTTAAAACATTGTCATTAACAGACAGATTGTGAGTGCTTGTTAGCCACAAGGCAGAGTACGTCATACAATAACAACTATGAATTCTCTGCTCTTCTTTTTGCTGAAATTCTTCATGTGGGCTGTTCTTTTCCATATGCATTGACCACTATAACATCCCTCCTAGTATTTTTAATAGCTTTTTAGATTATCTCACAGTTCCAACTTGTAATTTACTTTTTCTGAAATGTCTTCCTTTTACATATAGAAAGTCAATTTGATTAAAGCAATCGAATGTATCTAAATCCTGTTGCAGGTTTCCTTAAGACAGTGAATGCCATCTATCCTAAGTAGTATGTCTGGAGATTTGAGAGTCGAGCTCAGAGAGACGGACATAAATGGGCCTGCCAAAGATTGCCGAGGTCTAAATGCAGTGGCGATACTGAGGTGAAAACTGGTTGCTGATTTTGGCAGGACTAAAGCTAGCTATGTTCTGCACAGGCAGGGCTCACAGAAGCGTAACACATCAAGCAGACATAAAAACATACTTTCACTTAAAATTTTAGCTTAAGCATTTCCCCATGTAAATTTAAACAATTTTATGATAGTCATGGATATATCATTTGCCATTAGCATGTATTAATTTATTTTCAATGTTGTATTATGAATAATGGCTACATGGACTACATAAATATCTCTTCATATTTGTGCTCATTGCATTAGAATACAATCCCTGAGGTAAAAGTTCAAGTCAAATAATAAGAAAATTTTAATGACACATATGCAATATTGTCTATCTATCAAACTCAAACCCATTTATCTTGAAGCACTGATGCTTAAGATCGCCCATCTCATTGCTTCCTATACCTCCCCTCTGACCACTCATCTCCAGTTCAGTTAATATCCAAAACGTAGAAAGAATTCATACAAATCGATAGTGAAAATGAAGCAATCTGATTGAAATGAGCAGAGGAATAAATAGACATTTTTCCAAAGAAGACACACAATTGGCAGGTACATGGAATGTTGCCCAACATTACTAATCATTAGGGAAATTCAAATCCAAACTATAATGAGATCATGTCACACCTTCTAGGATGGTTAATACCAAGAAGAAGAGAGATGACAAATATTGGCAAAGATGTGGAGACAAGGGAACTCTCTGTATTCTTGGTGGGAAATATAATAATTTGGTATAGTAACTACAGAAAGCTTTATGAAGTTTCCTCTAAATTTTTTAAAAAGGAACTACCATTTGATTCAGCAATTCAACTTTTGGATAGAGATACAAAGAAAATAAAAACAAGATATAAAAAAAATATTTGTACTTCCATGTTCACTTTAGCATTATTCACAAAAGCCAAGATGTGGAAACAATCTAAACATTCATTAATGAATAAATGGATAAGGAAGTTGTTACACATACACACACACACACACACACTCACACACACACACGAATATTTTTCAGCCATGGGAAAAAAAGGACATCCTGCCATGGGCTCCAACATGGATAGATTGGATGGAACTTGAGGGCATTATGTCAAATGAAATAAGTCATATAGAGAAAGAAAAATATTGTATAATGAATTTTAAAATGGCCCAAACTGATAGAAACAGAGGCTAGAATGGTGGTTACCAGGGACTGAGGTGGGGAAAGAAGGGAGATGTTTGTCAGAAAGTACCAACTTACACTTATAAGACTAATAATCTCTATGGATCTAATGTACAGCATAGTGATTATACTTATGCATGAAAGCTACTAAAACAGTAGATGTTAAATGCTCCCACCACAAAAAAGAAATGGTAATCATGGGATGTGATGCAGGTATTAGCTAGGCCTATTATGGTAATCATTTTGCAATATATAAGTGTATTAACAAGTTATATACCTTAAGTTTACAGAATGTTGCATGTCAGTTTTATTTCAATAAAGCTAGGAAAATATTTATATTTCTTCTTTTGTGAATTGCTGTTTATAGTATAGAAAACCTCACAAAAAACAATAATTTGCCTTATGTTTTTTATAGAATTATTTTGATTGTCATACTTGTAATATTATTGCTTCCAGTTCTATTTTTGCCTCTTAATTTGGATTATGTTATCTTTCTCTTATAGAATAAAATTATCTTATGACATTTAATTAATGACCATTTTCTTTATTATTTCTTTTATTTCTAGAAGCAATGCTATTAAATGCATATTATTATGCAAGGTTATTTAAATAATTCTAAGCTACTAGTCCTACCGTCAGCATAGGTAGCTAGATATTAATAAGGAAAGAGTGTAATCAGATATTAAAAACCCTGCTTTTTCACTAGGAAATGATAGATTTAGACAGGAGATCACAGCCTTGCCCCAAGAAAGAGATTAACATTGCTTCCTCCCCTGTGTAAGGAGTAAGGGTCAGTTTTTCAATCTCCCCAGGGTACAGCCGGCCCATTCCCAGATTATGCTAGCCAGCTATGGGCAGCTGGTAGCCCGTGGACTCCAAACTAGGCCTAGACACAGCACCAACAAAAGCGCAACCAAAATGACTATGCTGACCAGATGAGGACAGGTACCTGCACAGAATACCTGGAGTGTGGTTTTTGCCCTGGGCTTAATGAAGACAAAATTAGACTTTTTCCATGGTGAGACAGATTAGGAACCTGTGAGCAGCCTTCTATTTCAATTCCAATAAACCTTGCCAAGTCACAATCTCTCATACATGAGTTCTTTGGAATGCCTTTTCTGTGACTCCATAAAAGAACACCACTTCCACCCGCAACACCATCATTACCAGAACCACTATCACATTAATTTAGTTTGGAGTATACAGAATAAAAAAATCAAAATCTGTTTCTTTCTTCCCCCTCCCCCAAACATAAAGCAGAGATAAAAGTCAGCAGTCTGAGGTACATCTTTCAGAGCTTTTCTTTTACATAAATTTACAATATCCTTTGACCTCACCCTTATCCTATCAGTCAATGAGCTCAGTAGATTTAACTTTCCAAATACATTTTGAGTAATAATTTCTTTTTGTTTCCAAGCCACTTTTCTGGTCCAAGTCATCATCCCTTACAATAGCATAATAAGTGATCTCCTGACTTTCACACTATTTTCCCAACAATCCATGTCTTCACAGTGGCCTCAAAATGATTATTTTAAAACCAGTGAGTGGTTAAGATTACATTAAAACATACATATTTAACCAGTTTATAATGCCTTGCAGGTATTGTCCCCTGCCTATTTCTCCAGCACTCTGCCTTGCCTGTTTTCTGCTTACCAAGATAGCTTTTATGTTTCAGGTGCTTGAAGCTTTTTCCTAATTCAAGCTACATACTGTTCCCTCTCCCTTGTATGCTGTTTTTTCTTCATTGCCTTTGTCTGGCAATATCTCCAAAATATATTCAGGAATAAGAGATACATACACTTTATATGGCTTAGGAGGCAGTCTTCCTATGCCCAATGGAATAGTTATTGGCTTCACTCGAACAGTTTGGCCCCCATAACCATCAATGGCCACTGGGGTCCCAGCAAACTGCTCTTGGTTCTCATAGAAGAAGGAACATTCTGCACCTCTATCCACCAAGGCCAACACCTGTTGTACATTGGAAAGGGACCAGTAGATAGCCAGTTCCATGTGTGGCCTCCGGCTTCCGTCCATCCCTGTTAGATGGGTCCCTTGGCCATTTTCCTATTCGAACTGGTACAATGGGTCTTGGGAGTTCTCCTCTCCCTCATATAATCTGGTAACCGAACTGCCCACGCACCAAACATTTTATTGGTAGCTGCTGAGGGTTTTTGTCTCAGTGGTTGGAACTTCTGTTCTGGTTTAAGCTGCCGCCAAAGCTCCAAAAGAATTTTATTAGACTGGCCATCTAATTTCTTCTTATCTGCTCCAGCTGCAATCAAATCTACCCACATCTGTGTTTGGGTAACCTTTACAGCAGGGGTCCCCAAATTTTTTACACAGGGGGCCAGTTCACTGTCCCTCAGACCATTGGAGGGCCGGACTATAAAAAAAACTATGAACAAATCCCTGTGCACAATGCACTTATCTTATTTTAAAGTAAAAAAACAAAACGGGAACAAATACAATATTTAAAATAAAGAACAAGTAAATTTAAATCAACAAACTGACCTGTATTTCAATGGGAACTATGCTCTTCTCACTGACCACCAGTGAAAGAGGTGCCCCTTCCGGAAGTGCGGCGTGGGCTGGATAAATGGCCTCAGAGGGCCACATGCGGCCCGCGGGCCGTAGTTTGGGGACCCCTGCTTTACAGGCCTGTTTTCCATGTTAGTCGGGGGCAGGGGGGGGCAACATAGGCAGCAGCCCTCACTGCTTTATGATCCCAAGTTGCCTCCAGCTCTCCCAAATCTGCTACCATCTGTGTAACTGCAGTGATGGGCTGCCCCACATAGGGGCCCAAGATAGCCACAAGTGACCCAGAAAGGGCTGACAGGGTGCTATCAAGGATAAAGTCCCTCATTTTTGCTGTAACACTTTCTTGTCTGGCCCACAGGACCAGGATTGAAATCAGCATTCTTCATACCTAATTCCCGAAGGACCTTTACTAACTCACTGTAGCACTGCCACTGACTCACTGCTCCCGGTAATTCTCTAGCATTCTGCCAGAGCCAGACCATACAAATGGCAGCCATTAACCATTCTAATAGAGTGTGGTTTCCTGGGTTGTCACGGCAGTTCTGAAGACACTGCCTCAAGGAGGCGTGTGTGGTACTGGCGGCCAATTTCTCCATCTTTGTTCCAGAGAGCATGGTGCCATCACACATATGTTCCATAATTGTAGTAAACAGACTACCAGGGATTCCATAGGTTTCTGCCTAAATTGTGCCCCCAACTCCATCAGCTCTGCCTGGGTATAGGGCTGGACCACAGAGTGTTTCATTACCCAGGCAGAAGGCTGTGGCTGCCCCTGAGGGACTCTTTTTTGCTGGGTTTTTACCTTCTCGGCAAACTGGTCGGGCTCTGAGTCTGCATATGGCAGCTTCAGCCTGAGCTTTCTCATCCTCAGAAGAGGAGTTGCAAGTGCCTGCTCCCGCTGACTCAAAGCCAGTCCACCGCCATGAATGCTGCTGCTCCTTTGGTGACTGTTTAGGCTCTTTTGGCTGCTGGCCTCTGGCCAGAAGCTGAGACTTGAGCTCTTGAACCTGCAGTTGTTTCTCCAACAATTGCTGGTGCAAATGTTCAGCTTCCAGGGCATACTTCCCCTCATGAACCCATAATATCTTTTCCAGTGCTCGCTTCAATTCCAGACTTTCTGCCGTTCAATTTGCAATTCATCCTGGAGCTTTCTACCTCGGGCGGCTTCTCGCGCAGAAGTCCTGGTTTCCTCTTGAGTAAAAAACACATAGCCCATGGCCCCTAAAAGGACAGCCATGGGGAGCCATACCAGCACCAGTCCTCTACCCAACCCTTCAAGGATGGCGGCTCCATACCAATCTGATCTGAATCCTGCCACAAACTACTCCGGTTGTAAGGCCAGGGGCTGCTGCCGCCATCGTGGCCATTCACATGGAGGTTCTAATTAAATTCAGGCAGATGGTAAAGAAAGAGTGGGCCATTCTGTTTATTGGTATCTCACTAAGACAGGCAAACCACAAGAAAAGCCAAGGGAAAAACAGAAAACTTGCTTTTCCCATGGAGGGCAAGGGATCAGGGAGGAGAGAAAAAAGAAATCTTTCTGCACGACTCGGTGGTGGGGGCTGGATCTCTATTCCAGTAAATATTAACAAGACAATGGCCCCTCCCAATTAGGAAGGCAACCTGCATCCTCACTGATCACTATATCTGGCATTGCCCAGCCCCCAATGCAAATTATAAGTAAGCAAACATATACATCATATTTACAAACTTATTTGACCAACACATATTTACCTATGTTATATTATTCTTCAATTTAAAAGTTTAATAAGTAGCCTGACCAGGTGGTAGTGCAGTGGATACAGCATCAAACTGGAATGCAGAGGACATAGGTTAGAAGCCCTGAGCTTGCTGGTTTGAGTGTTGTAAAGTACCCAATCCTCAATTCCGCAGGTTTTCATAGAGACACCAAGTCCAGATGAGTTTTGAAGAGTTTTATTAAAGGAGGAAATTTATTAAATATGCTGGCCACATATAGAGTACATGGGGCAGCAGTCCCAAATCATGTGTGTAATTAATATTCTAGGGGCTGGTTATATACCCTTAATTATACATGGGTGGGGAAAAAGCCTGACATCACGGCATAAACTTATAACCTTTGTTTTCACCTATACAGGTTTGGGAAGGATGAAGGGGGCGATGGGACACAATTCATTAGCATGTTTATAACATTGGTCTATAGGATTCATAAAAAATGTTTCTACACATTAAAACTGACAAGGTAACATAATAGTAAAAATGTCACTCTACATATTAAAAGATATTTTTATATTTTCTAGTGTTCACCTGCCATTCCTTTGTTCACCGATATATATACATTAACTACACACTTTCAGGAGGGGAGGGGTAGTTTCCATGGGGTCCATCAATATAAGAAAAGACTTAATTTAATCTTTCTCTTCCTGCACCTGGCTAGCTATTTACTTGCTTCCTTATAGGTGTTGGGGGAAGTTAGAGAATCCAACTTTCCTTCTCCTTTGCATTTATAATACAATGCCATTGGCCATCCTGGTTTTGATGCTAATCACACAAATACAAAGATCATTTTCAAAATCTCTCTGCATGCCTATCCCAAAATGATAAAATGTTCTTTAAGCTTCCTAAAATATGAATATTAATTCTGTAGCTTTTGGTATCTTACAACAGAGCATGGCTCATATGGTTTGAGCACAGCTCACCAGTTTGAACCCAAGGTCACTCTACTGTAGCCCTCCAGTCAAGGTACATATGAGAAAGCAATCAATGAACAACTAAGATGCCACAACAAAGAATTGCTGCTTTTCATCTCTCTCCCTTTCTGTCTGACTGTTCCTATCTGTCCCTCTCTCTGTCTCTCTCTGTCACAAAAAAGCTTAATAAATTAAAGATACATATTAAATTTTTTCATAGTAAATGTCATATTGTCTGTTGGTCAAATAAGTTTGTAAAATATGATTTATGTGTTTGCTTGCTTATAGTTTGTATTGGGGGCTGGGCAGCACCAGGCATCTGTGGTCTGTGAAATTGCAAACTATCTTCCTGCTTGGGAAGGGTCATTGTTTTGTTAATATTTACTGGAGGAGAGGGTTTCATGCCAGAAAGTTTTGAAAATAAAGAGAAGAAGAAGAGAGTTTTGCAGGCAGAAAGAGAAGTCATGTTTGCAGAACAAGAGAGGAGAGAACACAGAGTGCTAAAGAAGCCAGTTGTGCAGAGAAGTGAGAAGGTGTCCAGATGGGGAACCAGAGCTGAGGGGCTTTGCGAGCTCTGCTGAGACTGGTGGGAACTTTGACCTAGGAGAAACCAGAGAAGATTCTCCTGGTTGTAGAACCGAACAATGTGTGAGGGCTTTGCCAGTCCTGAATGAAAAGAAAGTATTTTCCCTGTGGGTTTGCTCGTGGGCCGGTGCAAGCCTTTAATAAAGGAATGGCCCACCATTTTTTGGCTCCACTGTTTCCTTACTGTCTGCCTGAATTCTATGAGAACCTGTATGTGAATGGCCACAATGGGGATGGCCCGTGGGCTTACATTGTCCTTCAAAAACTAACGATTTACATGTCTACCTATAGTATATGAGGGTACTCTTTTATCCCTATGTCTTTGTCAATACACTCTTTCCACCAATATCAGAAGCAAAAGATTGTATCTTGTTGATGTTTAAGTTTGCTTCCTTGATTATTAGTAAAATTGGACTGACATTTTTAATTCATCTGGGATTTATTTCAATATATAATATAATTAAATTTACTCTCACATCCTGTTGTTCCAGCACCATTTATTAAATAATCTTTCCCTTCCTCTTTGATTTGCTATACCATTAATCTTTATCAAATTTTTGTGATGTCAAAGACCATAATAATATAATAAATTATTGTATATAGTAGGATCTGTTTTTGAGATATCTATTCTCATCTATTAATTTGTCTCTTTATTGTTGCACCAGTGTCATACTGATGAAATTAACATAACTTTAGAAAAGTTATCTCCATTAATCTTCTTATTAATGTGTAAAAAGAATCCTGATACTTTAAATAATGTCTAAAATGATTTTGTCAAGGCAAAAACCACCAACTGAGACTTTGATTTGCAATTCATTTTAGGTTGGGTTCCTCAGGAGAAACAGGCATTGAGATGGAGATATGGCCACAGGTAATTAACTGGGAGTTCTTGTGGTAATAACACCTTTGAGGAAGGGAGAGGTGCAGAGAAATAGATGAACTACAACTGTGATGAAGTTGCAACAAAGGCTTCAGTGGATCCCACAGAGAGCTATTCAGCTGCAATGATTCTTCCAAATTGACAAGAATTAAAACAAAGGGGCTACATCAACCAATGGATAAGGGCTACTTCCAGGGAAGAGATAAAATGAGCAAGGCCATGGATCATTCCTGGAGAAAGACTCAGGTATGTGCTCTCAGTAGCCAACACTCTAAACATCTAACAAAGAGAGTTTTGGTCCTGAATGGAAAAATATGAATATACTATTCACTACAAAGTGTTTACAATACTGCTTCCTTTTTCCAGGTGTAAGGCCAGTAGCCACAGCCACCATCACAGCTGCCTGGCCCATGCAGGTTCGAATTTGATTTGGACAGATGGTAATGAAACAACGGAGCCAAGAACGGGTGGGCCATTAGCTTTAATCCTAGCTTGCACCCAGTGGGCAAGAAATACACACAGTGGGAAAAGACTTCCCTTTTCATTCAGGGCTCCCAAAGCCACTGACTTATCCGAGTTTCCTAGAATCAAAGGTTTCTACCTCACCAGCCTTATTCACCTCTGTTCCCCATCTCCTTCTCTCTGCACAAACTGGTTTCTTCTTCAGCACTCTGCCATCTTGGCTGCTTCTCCTCTCCTCCATGTAGCCTTTCTCTGCTCTCCTCCAGTATGGGCTTCTCTTCCCCATTTTATAGTGTAGAAATCAAAACCTTTAATCCAATATACAAACAAGGAAGTCTCAGATACAAAGTCACTTATCTGAGGCATAATGGCAGTGGTCCCCAAATTTTTTACACAGGGGGCCAGTTCACTGTCCCTCAGACCATTTGAGGGCCAGACTATAAAAAAAACTATGAACAAATCCCTATGCACACTGCACATATCTTATTTTAAAGTAAAAAAAACAAAACAGGAACAAATACAATATTTAAAGTAAAGAACAAGTAAATTTAAATCAATAAACTGACCAGTATTTCAATGGGAACTATGGGCCTGCTTTTGGCTAATGAGATGGTCAATGTCCGGTTCCATATTTGTCACTGCTAGATGTAACAAGTGATGTGACGTGCTTCCGGAGCCATGAGGCGTGCATCCCACGTCACTGGAAGTAGTACTGTATGTGAGCGATGCCATGCTTTGCGTCTCTCACTGACCACCAGTGAAAGAGGTACCCCTTCCAGAAGTGTGGCGGGGGCTGGATAAATGGCCTCAGGGGGCCGCATGTGGCCCATGGGCCATAGTTTGGGGACCCCTGCATAATGGGATTCCTCATGAGAGTGTACCACCCCACATCATGCAACAATCAAGGGTGTGGGGAAAAGCTGAGATTTGAAAAGATCTTAGTATTAAAAGGGTGGGAAAAGTTTAGTCTTAAAACTAAACCTTAGGCTATAATGATCCTGCCTGCTTACAGCCTGTCCCCCACACTCAATGCAAACTATAAGTGAGCAAACATATATATCATATTTACAAACTTATTTGACCAACACCAGGAAAATTATTAGCCTTTCCTTTATCTTAAATAACTTAGGCAAAAAATAGAAAAGAAGACAATTGGAAAAGCTGAGTAACTTTTCTGTGCAATGACTGGTAGTCAAAAAATAGTATGCCACATTGAATAATGAGCCCAAATTAATAAGCAACTAGATTTGCTTATTGATTTGTAGAAGGTAGTTGGATAAACATCAGCACAGCAAGGACTGCTGGCCAAGTATGGAAGGTCCCTAGGGTAGGAAGTCCCATGTCTCCAGCAATGGACAACTGTAAGGTGGGACATTACCTCCAGTGTGACCTTTCCTCCCCTAGCATATCACTGGTCATGCAGTTTAGACCCCTTGACCTTTCCTATCACTGGTCATGTAATTCAGTCCCCCTTTCCTTCTTTAGCATGTCACTAGTTATATGGCAGACCACCTTAGAGAAGGAAAATGAAGGCTAGAAAATAGTCTTATATGACTCCCATATGAGCACTTGCATGACCACTCCCTTAAACTTTAAGCCCTCAGGACAATGAAGTTCTGACCCCAGATCAAATAATCTTAGGAACAAAGCCGTGGGTCTGTTGACCTGGGAGACAGAGTTTTTGGTCAAAATTGGGATGACATCTAGGCCTCAATAGTGTTTCAGCTCCAGACCCAGAAAAGCAGCAAGGACAGGCTGAGGAAACCCTGGCTGACATCAGGACCAGTGGCCATGAATAATGACACTCTGCCTTAGTGCAGACCAATGCAGCCCACAACCCTGAAAGGACACACTGGATAGCTGATGAATATTCTATTTACATCCTTCCCTGGGACTGCCTCTAACACACACCCCCAAAAGCCTTAGAAGAAAGACTTAGCTAGGCTTTCTCTTGAACATGCCTGTGCTTTTTTCCCCATCTCCCTCTTTCCCCAGCTCATGCTGTCTCTGAAACATGTCTGAGTCTGTCCCCTCTCCTTTGCTCTGGGTGTGTATATCCTTACTTTCTTTCTCCTAAGCTTCAAGGGCTCTTTTGACTCGAACTTGTTTCCTAACCCCACACAGCCTCATTTCTTCCAAAGCCCTTCTACTTTGGTAACTTTCTTTTTTTTTTTTTTTTTTTTTTTTTTTTTTTTTTTTAATTTTATTTTTTTAATGGGGTGACATCAATAAATCAGGATACATATATTCAAAGATAACAAGTCCAGGTTATCTTGTCGTTCAATTATGTTGCATACCCACCACCCAAAGTCAGATTGTCCTCTGTCACCTTCTATCTTGTTTTCTTTGTGCCCCTCCCCACCCCCTATCCCTCTCCCATTCCCCCCTCCCCCCCCGTAACCACCACACTCTTGTAAATGTCTCTTAGTTTCACTATTATGTCCCACCTACGTATGGAATAATACAGTTCCTGTTTCTTTCTGATTTACTTATTTCGCTTCGTATCATGTTATCAAGATCCCACCATTTTGCTGTAAATGTTCCGATGTCATCATTTCTTATGGCTGAGTAGTATTCCATAGTGTATATGTGCCACATCTTCTTTATCCAGTCATCTATTGATGGGCTTTTTGGTTGTTTCCATGTCCTGGCCACTGTGAACAATGCTGCAATAAACATGGGGCTGCATGTGTCTTTATGTATCAATGTTTCTGAGTTTTGGGGATATATACCCAGTAGAGGGATTGCTGGGTCATAAGGTAGTTCTATTTTCAGTTTTTTGAGGAACCACCATACTTTCTTCCATAATGGTTGTACTACTTTACATTCCCACCAACAGTGTATGAGGGTTCCTTTTTCTCCACAGCCTCTCCAACATTTGCTGTTACCTGACTTGCTAATAACAGCTAATCGAACAGGTGTGAGGTGGTATCTCATTGCCGTTTTGATTTGCATTTCTCTAATAGCTAAAGAAGATGAGCATCTTTTCATATATCTGTTGGCCATTTGTATTTCTTCCTGGGAGAAGTGTCTATTCATATCCTCTTCCCATTTTTTTATTGGATTGTTTGTTTGTTTGTTGTTGAGTTTTATGAGTTCTTTGTATATTTTGGATATTAGGCCCTTATCTGAGCTGTCATTTGAAAAAATCATTTCCCATTTAGTTGGCTTTCTGTTTATTTTGTTATCAGTTTCTCTTGCTGAGCAAAAACTTCTTAGTCTGATGTAGTCCCATTCATTAATTTTTGCCTTCACTTCTCTTGCCATTGGAGTCAAATTCATAAAATGCTCTTTAAAACCCAGGTCCCTGAGTTGAGTACCTATGTCTTCTTCTATGTACTTAATTGTTTCAGGTCTTATGTTTAGATCTTTGATCCATTTTGAGTTAATTTTTGTACAGGGGGAGAGACTGTAGTCCAGTTTCATTCTTTTGCATGTGGCTTTCCAGTTTTCCCAGCACCATTTATTGAAGAGGCTTTCTTTTCTCCATTGTGTGTTGTTGGCCCCTTTATCAAAAATTATTTGACTATATATAGGTGGTTTTATTTCTGGACTTTCTATTCTGTTCCATTGGTCTGAGTGTCTATTTTTCTGCCAATACCATGCTGTTTTGATTGTCGTGGCCCTATAATAGAGTTTGAAGTCAGGTATTGAAATGCCCCCAGCTTCATTCTTTTTCTTTAGGATTGCTTTGGCTATTCGGGGTTTTTTATAGTTCCATATAAATCTGATGATTTTTTGCTTTATTTCTTTAAAAAATGTCATTGGAAGTTTGATGGGAATTGCATTAAATTTGTATATTGCTTTGGGTAATATAGCCATCTTGATTATATTTATTCTTCCTAGCCAAGAACAAGGTATATTCTTCCATCTCATTATATCTTTTTCGATTTCCCTTAACAATGGTTTATAGTTTTCATTATATAAGTCCTTTACATTCTTTGTTATGTTTATTCCTAAGTATTTTATTTTTTTTGTTGCAATTGTGAAGGGGATTGTTCTTTTGAGTTCCTTCTCAGTTGTTTCATTGTTGGCATATAGAAAGGCTATTGACTTCTGTATGTTAATTTTGTATCCTGCGACCTTACTGTATTGGCTTATTGTTTCTAGTAGTCTTTTTGTGGATTCTTTGGGGTTTTCGATGTATAGTATCATATCATCTGCAAAAAGTGATACCTTTACTTCTTCTTTTCCGATATGGATGCCTTTTATTTCTTTGTCTTGTCTGATTGCTCTGGCTAGAACCTCTAGTACCACATTAAATAAGAGTGGAGAGAGTGGACAACCCTGTCTTGTTCCTGATTTAAGGGGGAAAGCCTTCAGTTTAGTGCCATTTAATATGATGTTAGCTGATGGTTTATCATATATGGCCTTTATCATGTTGAGATATTTTCCTTCTATACCCATTTTGTTGAGAGTCTTAAACATAAAATTGTGTTGTATTTTATCGAAAGCCTTTTCTGCGTCTATTGATAAGATCATGTGGTTTTTGTTCTTTGTTTTGTTGATATGGTGTATTACATTAACCGTTTTACGTATGTTGAACCATCCTTGAGATTCTGGGATGAATCCCACTTGATCATGATGTATTATTTTTTTAATATGTTGTTGTATTCGATTTGCTAGTATTTTGTTTAGTATTTTAGCATCTGTATTCATTAGAGATATTGGTCTGTAGTTTTCTTTTTTTGTGCCATCCTTGCCTGGTTTTGGTATG
This sequence comes from Saccopteryx leptura, assembly GCF_036850995.1. Classification (NCBI taxonomy): domain Eukaryota; kingdom Metazoa; phylum Chordata; class Mammalia; order Chiroptera; family Emballonuridae; genus Saccopteryx; species Saccopteryx leptura. The sequence goes on along the minus strand of NC_089511.1, from coordinate 61,850,580 downwards.
AGGGTTATGTTGGCTTCGTAAAATGTGTTTGGAAGTATTGCTTCTTCTTCAATTTTTTGGAAGACTTTGAGTAGAACAGGAACCAAGTCTTCTTTGAATGTTTGATAAAATTCGCTGGTATAGCCGTCAGGGCCTGGACTTTTATTTTTGGGGAGGTTTTTAATGTTTTTTTCTATTTCTTCTCTACTGATAGGTCTGTTTAGGCTTTCTGCTTCTTCTTGACTCAGTCTAGGAAGGTTGTATTTTTCTAGGAATTTATCCATTTCTTCTAGGTTGTTGAATTTAGTGGCATAAAGTTTTTCATAGTATTCTACAATAATTCTTTGTATATCTACGGTGTCCGTGGTGATTTCTCCTCTTTCATTTTGGATTTTGTTTATATGAGTTCTTTCTCTTTTTTCCTTGGTAAGTCTTGCCAAGGGTTTGTCAATTTTGTTGATCTTTTCAAAGAACCAGCTCCTTGTTCTATTAATTTTTTCTATAGTTTTTCTGTTCTCTAATTCATTTATTTCTGCTCTGATTTTTATTATCTCCTTTCTTCGGCTGGTTTTGGGTTGTCTTTGTTCTTCTTTTTCTAGTTTCTTAAGGTGGGAAATTAAGTGGTTCACTTGGGCTCTCTCTTGTTTGTTCATATATGCCTGAAGTGATATGAACTTCCCTCTTATTACTGCTTTTGCTGCATCCCATAGATTCTGATATGTCGTATTGTCATTTTCATTAGTCTGTATATATCTTTTGATCTCTGCACTTATTTCTTCTTTGACCCATTCATTTTTTAAAAGTATGTTGTTTAGTTTCCACATTTTTGTGGGATATTTTTCCTCTTTTTTGCAGTTGAATTCTAGTTTCAAGGCTTTATGATCAGAAAATATGCTTGGTACAACTTCAATTTTTCTGAATTTGCTGATGTTGTTTTTGTGGCCCAACATATGGTCAATTCTTGAGAATGATCCATGTACACTGGAGAAAAATGTATACTCAGTCACTTTGGGATGAAATGTCCTGTAGATGTCTATCATATCCAGGTGCTCTAGTGTTTTGTTTAAGGCCACTATGTCTTTGTTGATTCTCTGTTTGGATGACCGATCTAGAGCCGTCAGCGGTGTATTGAGGTCTCCAAGTATGATTGTGTTTTTGTCAGTTGTTGTTTTAAGATCAATAAGTAGCTGTCTTATATATTTTGGTGCTCCTTGGTTTGGTGCATATATATTAAGAATTGTTATGTCTTCTTGATTCAGTGTCCCCTTAGCCATTATGAAATGGCCATTTTTGTCTCTGAGTATTTTTGCTGTCTTGTAGTCAGCATCGTCAGATATGAGTATTGCTACACCTGCTTTTTTTTGGATGTTATTTGCTTGGAGTATTGTTTTCCAGCCTTTCACTTTGAATTTGTTTTTATCCTTGTTACTTAGATGAGTTTCCTGTAGGCAGCATACAGTTGGATTTTCTTTTTTAATCCATTCTGCTACTCTGTGCCTTTTTATTGGTGAGTTTAATCCGTTTACATTTAGTGTAATTATTGATACTTGTGGGTTCCCTATTGCCATTTTATATCTTGCTTTCTGTTAGTTTTGTGTCTTGTTTGATCCTTCTCTTTTGTTTTTCTATCTTTTGTTTTTATTTGGTTGTATTCCATACATCTTTCCACTGTTGCTATCTTTTTTATCTCATGTACTTCTGTGGTGGTTTTTTCAATGGTGGTTACCTTTGAATAATGAAAAGGGTCCCTACCCTGTTCATTGTAGCAAACTATTTTGTGAGTACTTTTGCACTCCATCGTCCTTTGCTACTGTTAATCTCCATCTTCTCCCCCTCTTTCTTTTTGTTGTTGTCACAGTTTAAATTTGGTTTTATTGTGTTCTTCTTGGAGCTTTTACTTTGTGGCTCTGTTTTTTTTTGTTCTTTGTATCTGATTGGAGAACCCCCTTTAGTAATTCCTGGAGTGGGGGTTTTCTGATGATAAATTCCCTCATCTTTTCTGTATCTGTGAATGTTTTTATTTCTCCTTCATATTTGAAGGATAGCTTTGATGGGTATAGTATTCGTGGCTGAAAGTTCCTCTCTTTCAGGACTTTAAATATTGGGGTCCACTCTCTTCTAGCTTGTAGAGTTTCTGCTGAGAAATCTGATGATAATCTAATGGGCCTTCCTTTATATGTTGTATTCTTCTTTTCCCTGGCTGCCTTGAGAATTTTTTCTTTGCTGTTGGTTTGTGTCAATTTCATTATGATATGCCTTGGAGTAGGTTTGTTGGGGTTAAGAAAACTTGGAGTTCTGTTTGCTTCTTGAACTTGAGGCTTTAGTTCTTTCCACAGGCTTGGGAAGTTCTCATCTATTATTTGTTTGAGTATGTTCTCCATTCTATTTTCTCTCTCTTCTCCCTCTGATATACCTATTATTCTTATGTTATTCTTTTTGATGGAGTCAGATAATTCTTGTAGGGCTATCTCATTTTTTTTAATTTTTGAGTCTCTTTCTTCTTCTCTCTGTTGTGCCTCAAGTTGCTTGTCTTCTATTTCACTAATCCTCTCTTCTATCTGACCTGTTCTATTAGCTAAGCTTGTTACTTCGTTTTTCAGCTCGTGAATTGAGTTTTTCATCTCTGTTTGATTTGTTTTTATAGTTTCAATTTCCTTGGACATATATTCTTTGTGTTCATTGAGTTGTTTTCTGAGCTCCCTAAATTGCCTTTCTGTGTTTTCTTGTATATCTCGGAGGATTTTTAGGATTTCTATCTTGAATTCTCTGTCATTTAGCTCCAAGGTTTCCAATATATTAAATTTTTTCTCCATAGATTTTTCCTCATCTAGCTGTGTTACCTCTCTTTCTTTTGTATCCATGATATTCGATTTTCTCTTCCTTAATGGCATCTGAGGGTGGTTTTGTTGATAGTATTAATGAGATTTAATAAAGAATAAAAAGTTTAAAAAAATAATAAAAAAAAATCGAAAAAAGTTGTTTTTTAAAAAAAAAATTAATAATGAAATAAAGAAAAATAAAATAAAAATTAAAAAAAAAAAAAAAAAAAAGGAAATTATTTCCCCCCACCTTTTTTCCTCTCCTCTCCTCTCCCCTCTTTCTTGATAAAATCTTGTGGTGGACTGTGAATTATAACAAACAATGCCTGTGATGGAGGGCCTGAATTGGGGAAAAGTAATAAAGGGGCAAACAAAAAAAAAAGAAAAAAGAAGAAAGAAAGAAAAAAAAAAGAGCGTATGGACCCACAAAAAGCAAATAAGGAAAAAATTTGGGTCAAGAATAAAATGATTTGCTTTTAGGTGTTGGTTGTCTAAGAGTTATGATGAGAGGATTAAGAGGAAAACGGAAAAATGGGGGGACAAATTAAAAAATTACTATTGTATTTAGTGGAACAAGAACTAGATAATATGGAGAGCCAGGGATGGGAGCACTGCTAGTAAGTTAAAAAGGTGAAGTAAAAACCCCCCAGAATGCCACAAACATAAGTTTGAGTCCCAGATAAGATAATTTGTTTGTTATTGAGGTTTGAGTGAGAGGAGATGTAAAGGAGAAAGGAAGAAACTAATATAGAGGGAGAAAAGAAAGAGAGAGAGAGAGAAAAAAAGAGGGAACCACTAAAAGAAGAAAAAAGAAAGGAGAGAGAGAGAGAGAGAGTTAAGGGTTTTGGAGTGCAACCCTCATAGAGAGAAAGGAAGAGAAGAGAAAAGATAATGGGAGATGTAACACTTATGGGTAGTGTAGTTCAAGGAGAGGAGAGAGTAAGACCGGTAGAGAGTTAATCGGCCAAATTGGAGGAGGAAAAAAAAAGTATCAAGAATGAAGATAAGAGAAACAAACGAACAAATATAATAAAATGGGATAGGTTATAAAGTCTGCAGATTATTCTTGATTTTGAGAGGTTATCTTCTTGCTTTTTCTTTTCTCTCCCTCTTCCTGGTCGGTGACTCTGTACCCCGGGTTTTGCCCCTTTGCCACGCTCAGGTGGAGGTTTGCAGTTGATAAGTCTCTATGGCAATGTCATGTATTGTGCTTTAGTCTCGTTGGCAGTCTAGGCTATTAGCATTTATAGGCTCCGACAATGAGAGAGTCCGTGTTCCTAGAGCCTTTCTCCTAGTCTTTCCTTCCTCAATTAGTAGCCTGATAATCCAGCTATGGGTTGCTGCTGCCTCTGCCTGGATAGTAAGAGGCTCAAAGAGCTGGCAACTCCCCACTCTATTTCCACTCAGCACAGGGCTCTGGGTAAGGCTCAGTCAGTCAGTGCTGCTAGCATAATCAGGCGGGCTTTCCGGCCATTCAAAGACCTCTGGCTCTGCCACTCTGTCTGGTAACACAAGCGGGTGCCCACTTCCGGGGCGCTTGGAGGAAACTCTCACTCACTGGCTGCGCGCGCAGACCAGGATATCCGGCCAGCAGTCTCACGCTCTGAGTGAAACCCCCAACCGCAGGGAAAAGTTACAGCGTTGGAATTGAGTCTCGCTCCGTCCCCGTGCGCGGCTTTTGCAAGGCGCTGGGGCGGCCCGAGATTCCGCTTTGGCCCACACAAAGGCCCCTGACTCTGTCCTCTGTGCGATAACACGGGCGCGCACTGCCGAGGCACTCGGAGGAATCGCTCACTCCTTATCTGCGCGCGCAAACCCAGATATGAGGCCGGCCGCTTTCCCTCTGAGTGAAACACCCTCCGTCAAGGAAAATCTCTACCATTGGAATTAGTTCTCACTCCCTCCCGTGCGTGGCTTTCCCAGGGCGCTGGGGCTGCCCAGAGACTCTGCCCTCGGCCCACAGAAAGGCCTCTGACCCTGCCCCTCCGTGGGGCAACACGGACACCCACTTCCGGGGCCTAGGAAGAAATCTCTCGCCCACTAACTGCGCACCAGCCAGGAGACCGGGTAAAATGGCCGAGCCGCTTGTCTTTCTTTGTTTGGGTTTGGTGCGAGTGTTAGCTTGTATTGCCCGGGTTGCCACAGGATCAGATTTTCCTCGGCTTGGATCTCCGTGCCACAGCCTGGTTCGGCCGTTTGTTTCGCGGCCTGGATGTATTCACCCCCTTTGCCCGCCTCAGTTTCTATATTCACAGTTACCAGAGAAAGCCGCCCTGTTTAGGTTAGTGAGGAAGGCGGAGCATTTCTTACTCCCTATTTCCTTCAGGGTTTGGTTATATATTTAGCCAACTTTTCACTCAATCATACCTTTGGGTGTATTGCGAAGCATCTGGAAGCTCCAAGTATAGGTTTTTCTGTTTCTGGTTGAAGATCTTGTTGAGTTTTGGGGGAGATTTATTGGTATCGCTTCCTACCCCGCCATTACTCTAGTAGAATCTGGTAACTTTCTACATAAATTTTTTGCTTATATTTAAGTATTGGCTCTGAATTCTTTCTTAGGCAGAACTCAAGTACTGAGGTTGCTGAACCAACCCACAGTGACATTTTGGTGATTTTTTGCTGCTAAGAAACTTAACAGGAGTAAATGACCATATTTTACTCAATATTAGCTAAAAGCCTAATGTGGTGCTTAAAACAAAACAAAACAAAACAAAAAGCTAATCCTCTCCTTTTGCTTTACTGGGTTTTCCCAAACACTTTTCATCCTCTTTGAGCTATTTCAAGAGCCTCCTCTCATTCTTCTTCATTCTTAAAAACTGCTTCTTTTTTTTTTTTTTTGACGTACCAAACAACCAGCATGTGGCATTTGCATGTCCAAATGTCTTCTGATCATTTCTTTCATGTCAGTATATCTCCCTCACTCAAACCTAGTCATTCCTTATTCTCTTGGAGTCATCTCCAACTCTTTCCTCTTACAGACTACTTTCATTTTGTGGTCAGGACCTACCATAACAACCTGTTAGATATCTTTGAGTTGTCCTCTTATTTTTATTTTCAATGCTGTGGACATTGCTCACATCAATATCACTTGTTATGGTGACTAATGTTATAAATTTCGGATTTTGTCTCCAGTTCCAATCTATAACCAATTATGTCACTGACAACACCATCGTCAGTACCCAAGCTCAACCGTTTTAATAACTATCACTCATAAGGTAAAAAAATCTAAGTGTGTTAATATGAAAATGAAAGCTCTGTGTAGTCTCAACTTCACCTAGAACTTTGTTATATAATCCAGCTTTATTGTATTGATTGAATCCACATTCTTCTTGTTTGTATTGCTTCCCTATGTCTCTTTTATCTATCTGTCAATAAATGTAATTATCCCTCTATCCTTCCCTGAAGATACTGTATTCATCTTCAAAACTCAACTCAGTATGGTGTTTATAAGAGGGAAATGGGAGTGGGAGAAGGTAGAAAAGGGTAAAGAAGGGGATAAATGCTGATGGAAGGAGACTTGACTTGGGGTGGTGAATATAAAATAAAATATACAGATGATGTATTATAGAATTGTTAGCCTGAAACCTATATACCTTTATTAACAGATGTCACTTCAAAAAATTCAATTAAATTTTTTAAGAAAATCCATAACCCCCCCAAAAGACTCAATTTAGATGTTACTTCAGTAATTATCCTTGAATTTTTATTGCAGAAATTAATCATGCATTCTTTGAGTTCTCATAATGCTTTGTTTATACAACTTTTGCAACATGTGTCTTGTGTTTATATATATATATATATATATTTATGTGTGTGTGTGTGTGTGTGTGTGTGTGTGTTTTCCTGACTGAATTAAAATTTAGAAGGTCAAGAGGATTTAGAAGAAAATGACCTGATTTTCAGGGCCTGAGAACTGAATCATATTCTGAATAGATAAAAGAACCAGGCATAATCCAGAGCTCTAATGCCATTAAAAAGCTAAATTAACCAATCCTTGAATTTTCCTCTTTAATGTAAGAATAAAAAAACTTAAAGGAAATCATGATCGCTATCATTAAATATCTAAAAAAAATGCCATTGAATAGTAGATTAAATTTAATTCTGATGCACCAGGGGATATAGGTAGGCCAGTGAGAGACTTAGATTTTTAAAATATATCGGATAGACATTTTCCCGTTCACAACTAGAGCTGTTTATAAATAATATGATAGAGTAGTGAAATCTTCACAAATGGAAAATCAAAGGCTGAATGATATGAAAAATTTATATTCTAATAGTGCATTAGATTTCAAAGTACAATTTAAAACCCTATAAAGTGGTACAGTCATCCCTCACTATATTGCGGTTCACTTTTTTTGGTCTCACTGTATTGCAGATTTTTAAATTGTATACATCTATTTTGTATCGTGGATTTCTCACTATATTGCGGGATTTTGCAGTATATAGATATTTTTATATATTTATTATTTTAACTATTTTTGCAGTAAAATAAGATAGGAAGTTTTTATAAGAGTGTGGGGAAGGTTAATAACAGTGTGAGAGGCTTATAAGAGTGGGGGGATTTATAAAGCCTTAAAATATATATAATTAATAAAATAAATACGAGGTCACTACTTCGTGGATTTTTGCCTATTGTGGGGTGGGGGTTCTGTAACCTAACCCCTGCAATAGATGAGGGACCACTGTATATGTAGAAACTATTACTTCTTTAAGGAAAGAATGAGGTATAGCAAACTTAATGATTGCTTCAGATCATGGGGCTAATCAATGACATAGATGAGGCTTTATTCACATTTTTTGATTCAAAATATTGGCAATTCCTAAAGTTTTATACCTGTCACGCTATTTAAACTGTGTGTTAATTGAAAATAATTTTGTTATAGACCTGGATTTAACTGCTTTTACTGCTTTATTTTTTATAACTGGCAATCTTGTCCCCAGGAATGCCTGTCATTAGCCACTCTATTCCTCTCTCCCCTTGATAACTTAACACTACATTTCTGAAAGCCCCTGCTGCTATATTTCTATGTCTTGCAGATCCTGCCTGTCTTTCCCCTTAGTTAAAGATTCTTTATTTGGTATTAGTTATTATGCATATTTTTACCCTTTCTCAGTGTTATTTAGGGTTCTGTTCATGAATAAACGAAAACATAGCTAGACAAAGTCACTTTTGTTTCTCTCCTTGATCAATCTGAAGCTTCCTCCTTTCTTTTGTAGAATGTTCTGATTTATTTCATGATTCATTGCAATATAATAAACTCTCTCTTCTCTTTCCTGTGTAGTAGATATTAAGGATTAGAATTCATGTTCTAGTTACCCTCTCTTCTGTTCTTAACTTTCTTTCTGGCTGGAGGTCAGTGTCTTCTATACAGCCAGCACCCAAGGAATTCTCTTCAAATCAAAAAGGCAATTCTAATCTGAGTTTTGAGACTGTTTGATTTCGTTCTGGATGTTGCTTTAGGGTTCTACTTTTTACATTAATGCAAACATACTATTTCTCTAATTCTTGAGTTGGAATATTTTTACAACCACCAGAGCTTCAAGGTTACAGAATTTGAAGCAGCTCATTATTATCAGGTACAAAAAATAAATAAATGAATTTCTTGCATCTCAAATATGTCTAATACAGGGTTATCCTTCCACTCCTTGTTACCTGTGAGCTAGGAACAATGACTGTTGAAAATGTACTGGTGACTTCAATATGTATTATTATGGGGCTACTCTGGTGAATACATAAGAATTTTTAACTTCAGAAATATAACAAAAAATGTCAAAAGATATAGATTTGGTAAATGACTATATAATTACTGCAATGATTCTTGTTTGTTTCTTAATGTTCACTTTGATCTGCTATTTCTTACTATAGCTGACCATGAACAACATCGGTATAAGCTGTGCAGGTCCATTTATAGTTAAAACTTTTTCAATAAATATTGTGAATAGTTTCCTTATAACGTCTTAATAACTTTTTATCTTTGGTGGCTTGTTTTATTATAGAAATAAGTAAAGATTCCATTCAACAGTAGATTATTAGTAAAGTTTTGAGAAGACAAAAATAACACACAGATTTTCAAGTGTATAGGTGCTCATAACCCCTGATTGTTCAAGTGTCATTTTACAGTAGCGATAATAAAAATAAATGTAAATAACAACATCTAACAGAGTTTTTGAAAATTGACAATATCTGAGGCATGATTTTAAACATTTTACAGTTATTATCAATACAACTTTGTCAACAGAATACTATTGTTATCCTCATCTTACATATTTCAAAACTAAGATACAGAGAAGTAAGTTATCCAAAGTCACACAGGAATAAAGTAGTTAAGCCAGGACTGGCGGCCAAACAATCTAGTTCTAGAACACATAATTAATCACTATGCTTTATTATTAATTTATCATTATTATTAATATTTAATGTGATCAGCAATTTGGAATTTTGAGAGGGCTGCAGGAAAGCACCAACGACACTCATTTCTTAGACTATAATAATACATTTATTTGTACTCTTCAATCTGACTCCTGGTGTTTCAACATGTATATTTATTCATGTTCATATATGTTCATGTTCATTCATGTTCAACATGTATATATATTCAACTCAAAGTTGACCAACTTTGAGTATTTTAGTTTTATTAATTTTGACTCTTTTCAAGCTACCTAAAAAAATCATAGATTGATATAATATAAATTGTTAAAGTAGGTATTCCTAGTAAGTCCTTTGTTCAGACCTTTAAAATCTTTGAGGTTAGAAATTATGCCTTGTGAATTTTCTGAAGGGCTGAAGGAAGCCCAAACCAGGAAGTAAAAGTAAATGAGAGAACAAATCTAACCAGAATAGATGGAAAAAATTCTCAAAAGTTTTGTAAGGACAACAAAAGACTTGTGAATAAAATACATACAAGGTTTAAATCACAAGTACTGAAAGAGAAAGCAGTTTAAGTAGTATAAATATTATTGTATAGAGAGAACAAATTAGGACTTTTTGGAAATAAAAGTTATTCTATAGGATCACAAATTTAGGATTAATTTTTATAAATCAAAGAAAAAGAAAAATTAAATTTCTACAGGTATATGTATCTGTGTGTGTGTATATATATATATATATATATATATATATATATATATATATATATATATAAAAGATACCTATAGCCTGACCTGTGGTGGCACACCTGGAACGCTGAGGCTGCTGGTTCAAAACCCTGCAGTTGCCTGGTCAAGGTACTTATGGAAGTTGATGCTTCCTGCTCCTCCCCCCTTCTCTCTCTCTCACTCTCTCTCCTCTCTAAAATGAATAATAATAATGAAAAGATACCTATAAAAGGAATTGGAATCATTGCACAGAGTCTCAGAAAAATGAAGGAAAAAAAAAAACAGTCAAGAAGATGGATTAGCAAAAATGTGACAAAACAATGAAAAAAACGAGAAAGAAAAATACTGAGGGGGCATATTTACAGAGGAATTCTCATGATTTTTAATGATTATAAGTCACAGAATTATCATACATGAGGGAAAGGCAGAGTTGAGTCATTTCCACAGCTGGATGCTGAAGTAAAGGCTGCAATGTTTCATTATTATGACGATTGACCAGCTAGAAAAATTAAGATTCAGTAAGTTACAGGTGTGGGAAATGAAGTGGAAACATACAAGGGACTCAGCAAACTGTAAAACTGCCTTGGCTTTATCAGTGGACTCATGGTGAGTCCATCTAGTTGATGAACATCCTTATCAGTCCGCAAATATAAATGACTTATGGGAATAATATTTCAAGGCATAATGGCTCAGCTAAAGCTAGTATTCTTCTAAGATCTGCATTATTAAATATTAAATATCAAAGCTGTAAATTATAGTAGCAGCTTTATATAACTAAATTAAATTCTAACAAAACCTAATTTCCTTAATCATTGGCTGTAATCCTCCAGGAACATATGCTATTAACTCAACTACAAATGGCACAGAAATTGTATGACTTCAGTTAAGTTATTTGATATCAAATTCTAATCCAGGGCAGACTTCTCTGTAAATCTCCTACAGGGATTTTAATACTTTCACAATCATATTGACTTTATACAGAGTAACTAATCTTTTCATTGTCTTATTTCTCACTCCATTATCCAATTTCTTTTTATTTTTTTCTTTATTTTTTTCTTCTCTCAGAGCATATTCTGGGTCAATTTTTTAAAACAAACTTACTCTGGAATTAAGAAAAATTATCCAAAATTATCACCAGAGTTATCATAACTGGAGATTCTGCATAGAGAACTATAATAATTAAACTTAACAGATAGTATTTATAGATCCAATTAACTGTGTATAGCTATGTATGTCAGTGGAAACACAAAACAGTAAAAGAGAAAAAATGACCAGTATGATTTTGTTTATTGTCCCCATGGCCAAATGTTTATCATAGAGTTTGTTCAGTAATGAAGTGCTTTGTGTCTACTGTAATTATAAATAAATGGCTTAATTGAATTTATTTTTTTCTCTTCTTGAACAAATGTTAGCCATTTTTTAAAAATAATCTATTATGGTAATAGACTAAATAATATAGAATCTAAAATTGCTTACAGTAAAATAGTTTGGAAGGGAGGGAAGAATTAATTTATACTGTAAGAATATTCACAAATCCATACTTTGCGGGCTTGTGATGTGAAGCATGGGGAGATGGGTTTTGATAGACACTTAGAGAAGGATAATTACTTCAGGTTTTAATCATGGATGTCTGGCTTCCTAAATGTGAGGATGGGACAGTCCAGGACTGCCTTGAATCCAGCAAGATGGTAATTCAAGATGGTGAGCAGGTCAGCCAGAAGTGATGTCTACTGTCCTGGAGAACAAAGTGTCATAACTGTTCCTTTCTACATCTATATGTTGAAGACTTTTAAATGTTATTTTCAGCATCCTAAACATTCCCAGCTTTAGGATTTCTCTTGACACAATTTGGTTGCCTTTCTTGTATTTTCACTTGGAAATCTGATAGGGAAATCAACATGGACTAGGCTCTTATCACAGATTGGGTCTCATCATGGCACATCTGGGACACCCTCAAAAGGTTAATTGAAACAAGTTTAATGAGAAACAGTTTACAAAGATGTGGGTAGAACGAAAGTGCTGAAACACTCAGGGGTTGATACCATTGTGATGGGAAGGGGAGAAACAGCCTCTTGCTCTCAGAAGGCAGAAGAGCAAATTTCAGAAGCTCTACACAGAGTGGGATTGGAAGTGTGCGTGGCTAGGGTAGAGAGGGGGATTGAAGTGTGGGGGGAAAGGAGCTGTCATCTACCTTTCTTGCCAGCACATCCAAACCTCAATCCTGACTTGAAGCTATATGTCTTGATAGGTTTATGTGGTCAGCCATACCAAGATTTTCACTTATTATGATAAATTTTTAGCTAATTCTATTAAGGATATTTTCATTATGACTAAATTTTCAGCTTTTAGTAGTTTCACAAAAATGACAAAAATTGCCTTGAATGTCCTTGACTCAAAATTGAATTAAATTGATTATAAGAGACTACTTTTTAAGTTTCTTGACTTTCTTTTTTTTTTTATTAATTTTAATGGGGTAACATTAATCAATCAGGGTACACAGATTTAGAGAAAACACCTCCAGGTTATTTTGAGATTTGATTATGTTGAATGCTCATCACCCAAAGTCTTCGTCACCTTCTGTCTGGCTTTTTTGAGTCCCTCCTCTCCCCTCACCCCTATTGACTTTCTTAAAGAAAGAACCACTATCTATTAACCTACTCCCTATGATAGGGGAGATAAAAAGAGAAATCTGATTTCAGTAATAGCAACTTTTAATTATAATGAATAGAATATATAAAGGTTAGAAAATAGTTAATCTGCTTGCTATTCTCTCTTAATGGCTCCCTGGCCTTTACTTTAAAATGTAGCAAAAAATTTACCTTTGTAGGCATGCTGGGGAAGCTTACATTGGGCAGGGATCTGACAATTAGGGAAGTTTAAATCACAATAGTTGTTTATAAAAGCCTAGAGACAGGATTTACTGTAAAAAGTCAAGGTCTATAATTTAATTAGAAACTTAGTTCACCAATCTTTAATCTTTACTTTGTATCCTGAGTAAACAGGGAGTATTTTTAAAGATAATTCTCAGAAGTAGCTGGTTCCAGAGGTGCCAGGTCCCAGCTGTTCCTAGGTGACACCTGCCCCTGCTGCCTTGAAGATTTACCAAGGACACCAGTTGGGACCATGCTGATTAAGCTTGTGCTACATCAGAAGAATTTGAAGAGGAGACACTACTGCAAACTGGACTCCCACCTCTTGTACACTGCTACATGACTAACTCATGGACTTTTTTCTCTTTTGCCCCTTACATCCTTACTAACAGCCTCTGAACCCTATAAAAACAACCAGGACCAGGAGAATGTTAAAACAGTTCTTTTGGACAGGAGTCACCTGCCTTCTCAAGTTGCTACAATTTAAAATTGACTACATACCGTATATCTATGTTGGGCAAATAAAATATATTAGGCTCACTTTGTTAAAGATGGCGCTGTCCACGGGGAAGCCCGTTGCCCAGGTGATGATATTAGTTGCCCTTCCTGTTTGGGATGGGCATGATTATATTAATGTGTGTTGGGGCAGGCTGTTGCAGGAAGAATCCTTGTAACCTGGGGCTTTGTTTTAGGACTAAGCCTTTCCCACCCTTTATGATGTGGGGTGGTGCATTCTCATAAGGAATCCCATTATGCCTCAGATAAGTGACTTTGTATCATAGACTTTCTTGTTTGTATATTGGATTAAAGGTTTTGGATTTCTACACTATAAAGTTGGGTAGACCGAGAGCTTGCTCACTTGGCTCCTGAGATTAGTATTAGAGAGGAGAGCAGAGAAAGGCCACATGGAGGAGGCCAGGAGAAGCAGCCAAGATGGCGGAATGTTGAAGGAGAAGCCAGTTTGTGCAGAGTTTGTGCAGAGAGGAGATGGGGAACAGAGGTGAATGAGACTGGTGAGGTTAGAAACCTTGATTCTAGGAAACTCGGATAAGTCAGTGGCTTTGGGAGCCCTGAATGGAAAGGAAAGTGTTTTCCCACTGTGTGTATTTCTTGCCCACTGGGTGCAAGCTAGGATTAAAGCTAACAGCCCACCAGTTCTTGGCTCCATTGTTTCCATCTGTCCAAATCTAATGCAAACCTGCATTGGCCAGGCAGCTGTGATGGTGGCCGTGCCTACTGGCTTTACTATCTACTTGGTCCTTGTCTCTCTTTATTGGCATTAAGAGTGGCAGGTAATGCAGAATCTGGTTTTGTTTTACAGTTATACCTACTGTTTCCGTTCATCATTCATCACTTATTTTACCACCACAACATTGGGAGTTTGTTCTAGTTTTTGTTAGAAGGGCATCAACTGTATACAATTCAGAAACTTAGCAGAAGCTGTGTGATATATGATTTTTCTTAAGGCTCTAGGAGAAAGAAAGGTATCATTGGCATAATTCTTGGAACAATACAAAATATGAACTGGAAAGTTTTGTGCCAGAGTCTTCAAAGGAAAAAAAATGCATATTATACCATATTTTCCCATGTATACGATGCACATTTTTTCGAAAAATTTGGGGTCTAAAAACTGAGTGCATCTTATACAGTGGTTGTGACATTTCAAATGCGATAGGTGGAATTGAGGATGAGGCAATATATGAAGATAGTGATTCATCATCAGACCCAGATGAGGACAAGCTAGTGGATGGGAGTTTTTGACAGTGATGAGTTGTATAAATTTTATGATAAATAAAACTTGAGTTCAATAACTTTATGTAGTACATTTTCTTTCAAATTTTGGGCCTCAAAGTTAAGGTGCATCTTATACATGGGAACATCTTATACATGGGGAAATAAGGAAATGCATCTATATGGCTCATTTTATTTATTTTTATTTTTATTTTTTTACAGTGACAGAGAGAGAGTCAGAGTGGGATAAATAGGGACAGATAGACAGGATTGGAGAAAGAGAAGCATCAATCATCAGTTTTTTGTTGCGACACCTTAGTTGTTCATTGATTGCTTTCTCATATGTGCCTTGACTGCGGGCCTTCAGCAGACCGAGTAACCCCTTGTTCAAGCCAGCAACCTTAGATCCAAGCTGGTGAGCTTTGCTCAAACCAGATGAGCCTTCGTTTAAGCTGGCGACCTCAGGGTCTCAAACCTGGGTCCTCCGCATCCCAGTCCAACGCTCTATCCACTGCGCCACTGCCTGGTCAGGTTATATATGACTCATTTTAAAAGCATAAGGCTTACCTGTTCGATTAGGTAATTTGGGGAGTTTGAATACCTTCAGATGTTGCTATGAAAAACACCAGAGATTGAAATCTATAAAATTTTTTTAAGAAAGTGAATCTTCAAAACACAACTGCTGTTCAATAAAAAGAAAGGATGCTATGATCATGGAACCTGTATTTGTACAATATTTTTACACTCTCAACTTCTAATTCAGAAAACGGAAAAACACCCTAGTTTCTCCAAAGAAAGTCTGTACCAGTCTATTAAATGAGTCAAACATTGCATCTATTGGGGAGTTTAAAAACTGTTTCACAGAAAAAAAAATGTAGTTGTTTACAACTACATATGCCATCTCCAAAATCCATGATTGCAGTACAATGAGAAATTAAAATACCTGGTATTTTTACAAACTATCCTTTGTTTGGCTTTTCTTCAGAACTTATAGAATAAAGGTGTTTTATTAGCATTGAAACTATTTCAAGAACTCTTTTCAACTTTGTAAAAAAAAAGTATTTCAGTCAAAGAATAAAAACCACCTCCTTACAAACATAGAGGCCTTGCAACAAATTAGAGTCCTAGAAATTAGTTGTGTAGTATGACTTAGAGAGCAACATACGTTTCGCAGGCCGGGTCTGGCCCGCATAATGAGTTTATGCGACCTGCGATTAAATTTTTTATATTCCCCGCTACTTTAAAATCTCAGCTACTCAGAAGCAGAAGAGTCTTTGATTATTGGAAATCAAGATATTTAAGAAGATAATGATACACAAAAAAGAATTCCACATGTGACTAATCTAGGGTTAACTTCCAATAATTGGTCGAATGGATTCGTGATACTTCTTTACTTTTTAAAAATAAATTCCATTATAAAGATTTACAACTTTTGTACTCATCTGTACTTGATATGAACTGTTTCATGTTTTGTGGCAATGTGAGACCCACATTCTTTTAGGCGGAGTTTGCCAGTGCACACCCAAGGTCAAACAATTTGTTATTTTTGTGGTCAAGTGTGCTGAATCAAGTGGCATTGTAGCATAGACAATAGCTGAAGTTGATAACTAAAAGTGTATCTGGGCTGTAAAACAAAATAATTGTTTTATTTGCAATATAACCCCTTCAAGCTCATTCTATTAAATAAATATTGTTTCGGTTGATTGTGATACAGTTTGGATATTTATACGGTATGTAATTATATTTTTATTAAAATAATATTGTATATTAAATTTTTTTACTCACATTTATTCATAAGCAAATTACATAATAAAATTTTGTTTATTTAAATGAACCATTTTTGTATTTAACATTTTTTAATTTTAATATTTCATCCGGCCCGTAAAAAAAGTTTTCTTTCTATTCTGGCCTGGGGGCAAAAACTGTTGGCCATGCCTGATTTAGAACATAACATGTCTTTGTTAGTCTAGTTTAACTTATAAGCATGCTTTGATTGAAATGCTTCAGACCTCAATCAAATCTTCTATAACCTAGCTGGTAGCACAATTTCAAGATGTCAGGATAACCAGGCCATGGCATCTGTTATTCCTGCTGATAGTGAAAGGTGACAAGTGAAAAAGTGAGTATCTTCCCAGGGCAGGGCAGAGTAACATCCAGTTAATCCCATATATATAGCTGCGGTTTCTGCTAAAACCTCTCAATATACTTTTTAAAATCTTTTTTATATCATTACATCCTTAAAGTTTCAGAATTAGAAATAGTCTATCTCCACCCTAAAGCTTAGGTAGTGCCTGAAGGTAGGGATATGTGTCTTTCCCCCATTGTATCTCCAATGCTTGCCATATTGTAAGCACTCATTAAAACTGATAGACTGGCCTGACCAGGTGGTGGCGCAGTGGATAGAGCGTCTGACTGGGATGCGAAAGACCCAGGTTCTGGACCCTGAGATCGCCAGCTTGATCGAGGGCTCATCTGGTTTGAGCAAAAAAGCTCACCAACTTAGTCCCAAGGTTGCTGGCTTGAGCAAGGGGTTACTTGGTCTGCTGAAGGCCCGCGGTCAAGGCACATATGAGAAAGCAATCAATGAACAACTAAGGTGTCACAACAAAAAACTGATGATTGATGCTTCTCATCTCTCTCTGTTCCTGTCTGTCTATCCCTATCTATCCCTCTCTCTGACTCTCTCTGTCTCTGTAAAAAAAAACAAAAATCCCAAAAAACTGGTAGACTGTTTCCTTCTTTTCCAGACACCACCTCCACCCAGTTATCTGCAGCTTCACAACACTGCTCTTAAAACAGGATGGGAGGACTGAGTTGTTTGTAATTTATAATCCAGTCTTCAAAATAATAGGAAAGAATGTCTTCTGATTGTCTTTAAAAAAATAAAAAGACTCATCCAACCTGGACATTTAAAAAAATGGTTTTTAGCATATGTAGACAATTATTGAACTAATATACTTCAAATAAATTTCTTCTTCTGTGATAGCAACAAACACATCATTTAAGGCTTTAGTCATTATAGTAGTCATTTCAGGGTTCCAGACAAGACACCATATATTGGGTGGCTTAAACAATAGACACTTGTTTTTTCACAGTTCTGGAGACTAGAAATTCAAGAGTAAGGTGCCCCTAGGATTAGTGTTTGGTGAGACCTCTCTTCCTGGCTTGAGGATGGTCACCTTCTTGTTGTATCCTCAATAGCCTTTCCTCTGTGCATGTGTGGATTGACAGAGAAATCTCTGATATCTCTCCTTTTTATAGGGTCTCCAGTCCTACAAAATTAGGGCCTTAGGAACTCATTTAACCTTAATCACCTCCTTAAAAGCTATCTCTAATCACAGTCACATTGGGGGTTAGGGCTTCAATATATAAATTTTAGGGGGACCCAATACTGTCCATAACATTCCACCCTCATAGTACTTAAGTTATGAGATACTAAGAAGAAGAATAACTATCACTTAAGAATATTGTCTTCTGAGAAAAGGGTTGGTGTGTTTGTTTGTTTACACAGGATATTTGTATCATGTTGAATAGAAGAATAACCTTGTTATTTGCCTTACTTGGAAATTAAGTATAGCTTAAGAAGAAGTACATGGGTGACAAGTTGACAATAGGTAGAGTTGTGAGGATTAATTTTATGTGTCAACTTGATTGGGCCATGGGTTGCTCAGGTATATTGTCTAACATTATTATGAGACTTTCTGAGAGGGTGTTTTTGAATAAGATTTATATTTAAGTTGACAGACTGAGTAAAGCAGATTGTTCTCTATAATATGGTAGAGCCTCACCCAGTCAGTTGAAGGCCTGAATAGAACACAAGGCAGACCCTCTCCCGAGTAAGAGAGAATCCTCCTGGACTTCAAACTGGGACATCTGTTTTCTTAAATTCTATAACTGCCTGTCCTTCTTCAGACTTTAACTGAGACATGGACTGTGAAGATTTGGGATTTTCCAGCATCCATGATCATATAACTAATTCTTTATAATAAATCTCCTTATTATAAAATCCCATAATAATGTTTGACCAAATACTTGAACAACCCATGGCTCTATCAGGTGAAACATAAAATTAATCATCATAAGTCTAACCCTTATCAAGTTGTCACTCATGTACTTCTTCTTAAGAATATATATATATATATATATATATATATATATATATATATATATATTCAGTTTTTCTGGCAAACTGAGTAATACAACTGCTCATGTGATTCAGAGGCTGGCTATTTCCTCTTTATCATTTAATCATGTGTACACGTATTGTAAATATTTGCTGGATAGTCAATTTTATATTTTATTGTTAAAAAACTTAAGTATCAGAAAATCACAGGCATAGTTTCCACAGTTTTCTGACTCCTGAGTTTAGTAAAAAATTTGAGTTATTACAAAATATTCAAATGACAACAAAATATATTTTCTAAATTCTCTGAAGTACAGTACTAGCTACATGATTAAGAATGAATCATTTATCTACTCTGAAATCCAATTCCTCATTTGGAAATAGAGACAAATATACATCCTCTCATGAGATGACACATGTGAAAGTTATTTTAAAGATATAGAGCATGATCACAAGGTTTGTTTTACTACCATAAATGTATTAGAGCTAGTGCTCAACTTATGACCACGATTGGTTTTGACAGACAGGTCATAACACGATTTGGTCTGAAGTTGAGTAGGCTATATGTACAGTACTGTGAAATAATGTTATAAAAATCTTTAAGCCATATTTTATCATAATTTTCTTTCATTATTGTTATATATCATAATTTTCTTTGTTCATTTTATGCCATTTTTATCATCTCTACACCATTTTGTTTCTTATTTTTATATTCATCAAATTTAAGTAAAACACTGCATTACCAGTACAACCGGTTTAATATTTGCAAAACATACAAAATTACAAAATACAGGTGCATACAAAAATACAAAATACAGGTGTAAAAAATACCATAGGAAACATTTTCCCAATTGCAAAACATATCAAAATATATAAACATGTATGAAATATTTTATTGGCCAGCACTGCCATAAGCCCAGCTGGGCAACGCTTGTACTGCCTGATGCGGAGCAGTCGTCATAAAGTCGAATGGACGTAAGTTGCATAGGTCGTAAGTCGATCAATACCTGTATATACATATGCATTTGTTACTGTGGGTTTATCTTAAATTAAAACTTCCCAAAACTTAGGAAACAGTTTTTTATCATGACACACCTTTGGTTAGACCAGGAATGGTAACTAAGTAGCTTACGTGCTGCTGCTGCCCTTGACTATCCCTGGAAGACATCCAAAATTTACCAAGCAGGCATGTTCCTACAGAGTTTGTGAAGAATTTTATAATTCTTCTCTTGCTTCATATTCTTAGCAGCCACTACCAGTAGACTTGAGTAGGAACACAAGTTGATACCTTGTTGTCATCTCTGAATTAGTGATTAATCAGCCAATTTTGTGGGTCAGCCTATTGTGCCAAAGAATGCCCAAATTAGTGTTAATTTATAAAATGCAACATCAAACTGTGAATGGGGTGAAGAACCTATGTCTAATCTTAACTGCTGCATTTAGCAACAGGAATCATAGCTTCTTCATCCGCTTTGCATCATGTATGTAGTTCAGTATGTAACCCTACGCGGTCAGAAATACAGATATGCTTGCTCTTCCCTGCAAATTTCATTACAAATTCTGCAGTTTGTGAGAGCTGTCTTTGAAGAAGGAAGTTGTTTAAAAGGGAACAAGAATTAAAACTGACTGTGTGCCAACAGAAGAAAATAGGCTAGATTATTTCCTTTCCTCAACAGCCATTTCTCACCTTCTCCCCTTATTATGAGCACAACTAGTCTGCCTGAAGATGTTTTCTCAATTCTTCTTCAGATTACATAGAAGAAACCAGAGTTCTCTGATTAAAGTAAGCAGAAGGTTTTATGATTTTTTTTGTCATTGAGTCAGAGCAAAGAAACAAAACAAAACATGTTCAATTCAGCTGAATCAAAATCTAACTAATCACATAGGTTTATTAAACATAGCATTGACAGAAATAAAATATGAAGTCCTTGCCCAGGAAGGACGAATGCCAAGAACAGAGTGATGTTCTGACTTTGTCTTTGATAGCTATAAATTTGATTTTTTTTTTTGTGCAAGTCACTGTGTTCCTGAATAGCTGTTGATATTAAACATTAGGGGAAACTTATAAATGGACAGTGAGATGCATTAGGGATTTCCAGCTGTTCGTTAGCCACACTCCATGAAAGCATTACTCACATCTGTTTTTGACCTCCAGAGTGCATAAAACACTTTATGTTCTCTTCTATTATTTTATCTCATTTTTGTGGCCAAGTATATATTGAATGCAAAAACTTTTTCAGACCAAAACTTGGCGTGTAAACTCTTGATTTGGCTGCATTTGGGTTACCATCAATTTGCAAAATAAAGTATGAATAATAATCCAAGCTGTAAGAGTGCAAAGTAAAACAAATCTTTACTTTACCATCTTATCAGGGAATATAAATCAATCTGGCACATATGTCAAACTTAATTTCAGTGTAAAAGTTCCAGATGTAGTTATGATTCTATTTTATAAATATAACCAGCATGTTAGATATAATGAGAATTAAAGACCCCATGGATTTCATGAATGGCCCTTTCCTCATAAATACAACCTAAGCCCAGAGCCATTGAATTTGATTGCATTCCCTTGACAATGCTGCCTCTGTACTGATTTTCCACATCTCTTTCTTCCTGTTCCTTACTCAACTTCTTTCCCCTTTCCTTATTTTCTGCCATATATATGTCTCTTCCATACCTATGAACAATAAGTTAGCCTTTTGAGAAGAAATCAAGTCCAAAAAGAGATAATTTTTTTTTATTTTATTTTTAAGTTTTTTCTTACTTGTTTAATTAAGTGAGAGGTGGGGAGGCAGGGAGGCAGAGAGATAGACTCCAGCATGTGACTCAGCCGTGATGCACCTGGCAAGTTCCCTACAGCAGTAGTCTCCAACCTTTAGACCGGTTTAATGTCAGAAAATATTTTCATGGACCAGTCTTTAGGGTGGGACGAATAAATGTATCACGTGACTTAGATAAGCGACAAGAGTGAGTCTTAAATGGATGTAACAGAGGGAATCTGGTCATTTTTTAATAATAAAACATCGTTAAGACTTAAATATAAATAAAACAGAAATAATGTAAGTTAGTTATTCTTTCTCTGTGGACCAGTACCAAATGGCCTACTGACCGGTACCGGTCCGCGGCCCAGGGGTTGGGGACCACTGCCCTACAGAGCCCATCTGGGGCCCTTGCTTCTTGCTCAGCAGCTGAGCTATTTCAGTGCCTGAGGCAAGGGCATGAAGCCATCCCCAGCACCTAGGGCCAACCTGTTTGAACCATTCGAGCCATGACAACAAGATGGGGAGAGAGAGAGAAAGAGAAAGAAGGGTCCAGGGAGGGTGGAGAAGCTAATGGTTACTTCTCCTGTGTGCCCTGACCAGGAATTGAACCTGGGATTTCCATATGTGGGGCTGGCGCTCTACCACTGAGCCAATCGGCCACGGATGAGAATTATATTTTAGACATGCATCTGCAGAATTCAGTTGGTATATTAACCTTCATCCACCATTATTTGTATCTTCAAGTAGATGCTGATATTAAACTACTACTGTTTTTCAAAATGAAGCCCTTATTCATATTAGACCTCCACTGCTACTCTGCCTGTCTGGCACCCAGGGCATCACCATCTCTCTGCCCACTGCATGCAGGCCTTGCATAGATTAATCAGACCACCTAAGACTCCCAACCACAGCCAAAGTTGAGCAAAAGCCATTGGCTTTCATTTATTACATATATCACTTACTATGGTACATCACCTCCTTTAGCACTACAACAGCCTACGAGAGCAGTGTTCTTATGAATGAGTAAAAGGAAGTTTACAGAGATTAACATACTTGCCTGTAAAAACATAGTTATGTTGGTTTGATACCAAAGGGCATGTCTTCACTGTGAACTACTTCTTTCCTGGCTACATTAGCAGCATTCTATTTTAATTATTCCTCCCATTTTTGCAGTCTTTAGTCACCAAACAAAACTCATCTCTATCTATGTCCTCTCCTTGGCATGTTTTTATCCCATACTGTTTTGCAATTCTGCACTTGGACAACTCCAACATGCTAAGATGCATTCTTTTGACACCCACTGAGTTCCTACCCTCTTTTGAGTGTCATCCTCCATTGAAGACAATGTAATCTGGGTTTCATGTCCACTGCTTTAATGTCCTATTGTTTACTCAGAAGTTTGACATATGAATCAGTCTTTCTACCACATTTAGTTTTAAGGGGTTTTTACTTTCTCTTTTCCTCATAAAGACATCAGATTCCATACTGCCTATATTTCCTCCAGCTTGTTGACTTCTTCCATTTCCTTTTTTTGCCCTACCCATCCTGGAATTCACAGCTGATACTTGGGTCTCACTGCCTGGGAAAACTAAACCTAAGGTGAATGCTACAATCCATTTTCTCTGTACTTTCTCAACACGTGGACAGCTCATGGCTACCAGAGACATTACATATTCTTATATGATGGTGCTAATGTCAGTTCATAATTGTTTATTAACCCTTTATTTCCCTTTGATTAGATTCTATTCTCTTTTTCCTCAAATACAGGTCAAACCTTGACCATTCTTTTCCAATTCCCCATCCAATGCCTATCTATCATTATCAGCACATAGCATCATATCCAACTTCACTGTTACCACTGAAGTCCTCAGGCCTAATCTCTATTGATTTCCTCTCTTCTTCAGCCCTTGCCTTATCTACACCCACACACTTCCTACTTTCCTTGCAATCTCAAAGACTAAGAAGTCCATTCTCCTGCCTAGAATCCCTTTCCTGTTTTCTATTTGGCTTACTTCTCACTCATCTTTTAAGGCAGGGGTCCCCAAACTACTACCCGCGGGCCGCATGCGGCCCCCTGAGGCTATTTATCCAGCCCCCACCACACTTCGGGAAGGGGCACCTCTTTCATTGGTGGTCAGTGAGAAGAGCATAGTTCCCATTGAAATACTGGTTAGTTTGTTGATTTAAATTTACTTATTCTTTATTTTAAATATTTTATTTGTTCCCATTTTATTTTTTTATTTACTTTAAAATAAGATATGTGCAGTGTGCATAGGGATTTGTTCATAGTTTTTTTTTTGTCTGACCCTCAATGGTCTGAGGGACAGTGAACTGGCCCCCTGTGTAAAAAGTTTGGGGACCCCTGTTTTAAGGTATCTCAGATGGTCACTATTTCAAAAAGGCTTCTTTAAAGCTGGCACCATAATTAAATCAGGTGATTCTTTTTAGAGCTTCCCCACAACATACAAAAGCTTACCCTGTGCCTACAGTAGCATTTTACTGCAAAGCAGCTTAGATGTTTGCTTCCTAGGCCATGCTGTGAGGTACTTAAAGTCAGGGACCAGATCCTGCTCACATTTAAAATTTCAATGCCTAGTTCAGTCCTGTCACATAAGAGTGACACAGTTTTACTTTGTTTATTTTTGTTATCAAACTTTGAAAAATATACAAGATAGAGGCAGCTTTGGAGGATTTTGAACTTGCCCCTTCTCATGAGCAAATGCAAATATATTTGTATAGATATAGCAATAATTCCTAGGAAATAACTCAAGGCTAAAGAAACAGCTTCTGAAGAATAAAAAAGAGAAAGAGACCAAATAAAGAAGTATGGGAAGCTACAAAAGCCAAACTCCAGGAGTTACAGAAACTCACTAGTACAGAGGATACAGCAAGTGCCATTGTTTATGCTCCAGTTCATTTTGATAGGGTGGGCAGGAGCTTTATTCTAGTGCTTTGGCTTACCTGAAAAATCACCATGGCATGTTCCTAGTTGCAGTTGCTAGAGTCTTTTGCCTTAGAGGAAAGAGAATAAGCAAACACAACAGGGTGATATCATAAGCAATTTGTCTCCCTGTTGGGAGACTCTCTAAACCTCAAGGCCATTGACTCAGGTGTCATAAGCTCTTATTTGGCTCTAGTTGGCTTCCCATAGCCTACACAGAGGACACTTCTACATGAGACCACTTTCTCTACAACAAACATGACAGAGACTTAATAGACAATACTGAGGCTATAGAGCTGAGGGAGCTTTCCAGGGATGGTGGGGACACTTTGGAGTGAGAGGAACAGGTAAGCACCATTGTTTAAATCCCCTTCTACCTCCATAGGGTATGCAGGAACTCTATCCAGTTGCTCTATCCTACCTTCAAGGTCACTGTAGGGCATTCTGGACATATCACCTGAACTCATTTCAGCCCTGAACAAAAGGAGCAAAGAAGATCAACAGGGCATCTGGCCTCCTCACTCACATCCTCTCTGACTGGTAGGCCAGTCTTCTGGACACCTTAGGCACCCATTCAGTTTCTACTGGCCTGCCAAAACCACCAGTAAACATAGCTTATGTGTAGGCCACTTCTATATAAGGCCACTTTTTCAAGACTGGGAGTAATAGCTATTTTGTCTTATTCTTATAAATAAACATAGAGAGTTGAACAAATTAAAAGACAAAGATTATCACTCAAATGAAGGAATAAAAAATACCCCCCCCCCCCTCAGAAAATACCCTAAAGAAATGGAGACAAGCAATTGCATGGTAATTCAAAGAAAAAGTCGTAAGGATGCTCAGCAAACTTGACACTGGAATAGAAAATTTGGAGAGAACTTCAGTAAAGAGTTGGAAAGTATAATAAAGAACAAGCAGACCTAAAATGTACAATAATTGAAATGAACACTACAAGGAATCAACATCAGATTAGTTAGTACAGAAAAATGGGTAATTGACCCACAAGGCAAATGAGTGGATATCAACCAATCAGAACAGAAAAAAGAAAAAAAAATTTAAATAAGAATAGTTTAAGAAACCAATGGGATAACATCAGGTACTTAAACATTCACATTATAAAGATCCCAGAAGGAGAAGAGAGAGAAACAGAAATTTTATTTAATAAAAAAATAATGGCTGAAAACTTTCCTAGCCTGGAAAAGGCAACAGATATTCAGTTCCAGAAAGCACAAAGAGTTCCAAAGAAGCATAACTTAAAGAGACCTATACCAAAACATACTGTAACTAAAATAGCAAAAGTTAAAGATAAAGAGACAATTTGAAGGAAGTAAGAGAAAACAGTGAGTTACTAACAAACAAACAAAATTTCATAACTCTATTAGCTGGTTTCTTAGCAGCAACTCTGCAGACCCGAGGGGAGTGGCAGGACAACCTTAAAGTGCTGAAATAGAGGAACCTACAATCTAGAATAATTTATCTGCAAAGTTATCATGAAGAATTGAAGGAGAGATAAGGAGTTTCCCAGAGAAGGAAAAACTAAACCAGTTTCTCATTATTAAACCAGATTTATAAAAAAAATGTTAAAGGGTCTTGTTGGTCAAATAAGTTTGTAAATATGATATATATGTTTGCTCACTTATATTTTGCATTGATGTGGGGGACAGTCTGTAAGCAGGCTGGGTCGTTATAGCCTAAGGCTTAGTTTTAAGACTAAGCATTTCCCCACACCCTTGATTGATTGCATGATGTGGGATGCACACTTATGAGGAATCCCATTATGCCTCATATAAGTGACTTTGTATCAGAGACTTCCTTGTTTGTATATTAGACTAAAGGTTTTGATTTCTACACTATAAAGTGGGGCAGACCAGGAGCTTGCTTTCTCTCGGTTCCTGAGATTAGCATTAGAGGGGAGAGCAGAGAAAGGCCACGTGGAGGAGAGGAGAAGCAGCCAAGATGGTGGAGTGCTGAGGGAGAAGCCAGTTTGTGCAGAGTTTGTGCAGGGAGAAGGAAGGAGATGGGGAACAGAGATGAATAAGTCTGGTGAATTGGAAACCTTTGATTCTAGGAAACTTTGATAAGCCAGTAGCTTTGTGAGCACTGAATGAATGGGTTTTGGAGCCCAATGTGTGTTTTTACTTGCCCGCCGGGTGCAAGCTAGGATTAAAGATGATAGCCCATCAGTTCTTGGCTCCATTGTTTCATTACCGTCTGTCTGAATCCTACACAGACCTGCATGGGCCAGGCAGCTGTGATGGTGGCTGTGGCTACTGGCTTTACAGGTCTTCTTTAAGAAAAAAAGAAAAAAACCATAAGCAACAATAAGGAAAAATATCGCAATGGAAAAACCTTAGAGGTAAAGTTAAACATTTAATAACTACAGTGAGAATCAGAGATTTAAAACTCCACTATGAGGGTAAAAAAAAATACTATCAAACTTTAGCTACAATAAGTAGTTAGAATATACACAACACAAAAAGGTCTAAAAGATGACCTCAATAACATAAAGCATAAGTAAGGGAGTAAAAATGTAGTCCTTAGAGAATATATTCTAACTTAAATGCTTATGAGCTTAAAATAAACTGCTAAAGCTGTAGAATGGTATACATAAACCACATGGTAACCACAAACCAAAAACCTACAAGAGGTACACAAGGAACAAAGAAAAAAAAGAACCCAAACAAAACACTGAAGAAAACCAGCAAGCCACAAGGGAAGTGATCAAGAGCAAAAGAAAGGAACAGAGAACTATAAAAATCTCCAAAACCAATTAGTAAAATGGCAATAAGTACATATTTTTCTCATGCTTTGCATTACTTTTATTTATTTTAAGATTTTATTTATTGATCTTAGGAAGAGGAGAGAGAGAAAGAAAGGGGAAAGGAGTGGGAAGCATCATTGTATAATAGTTGCTTCTCATATGTGCCTTGACTGGGCAAGCCCGTGGATACAAAACAGTGACCTCAGCATTCCAGATCTATTCCTTACTCACTGTACCACCAAAAGTCAGGTCAAATTTTGCAATAATTACTTTAAATGTAAATGGGTTGAATGCTCCAATAAAAAGACATAGGATGGATTTTTTTTTCTTAAGTGAAAAGCAGAGGGGCAGAGAGACAAACTCCCACATGCACCCTGATCAGGATCCACCCGGCAAGCCTCCTATGGGGCGATGCTCTGCCCCTCAAGGGTCATTGCTCCATTGCTTGGCACCTGAGCTATTTTAGCACCCAAGGGGAGGCCATGGAACAATCCTCATTGCCCAGGGCTAACTTGCTCTAACCAAGTCATGGCTGCAGGCAGGGAAAAGAGAGATAGAGAGAGAGAAGATAAAGAGAAGGGGTGGGAAAGCAGATGATTGCTTTTCCTGTGTGTTCTGACCAAGAATCAAAGCCAGGACATCTACAGCCAGTTTCATGCTCTACCACTGAGTCAACAGCCAAGGTAGATTTTTAAAAAATGATCCATTTGTATAATATTATGCTAACAAGAGTACTTTAAATCAAAATATACATACAGCCTGAAAGTGAAGAGATGGACAAAGTTATTTCATAAAAATAGAAATGAAAAGGAAACTGGGTAGCAATACTCATATCAGACAAAATAGACTATAATACAAAAAATTTTAAAACGATTCAAAAGGATATTAAATAAATATAAAAAAAACTCAATCTGGAAAGAAGATCTAACCAGTGGTGGGATTCAGCCAGTTCACATCATTTCGGCAGAACTAATACCTAATTTTTGTTGAGTTCAGTAAACTGGTTGTTAAAATGGCACTTGTAATCAGGGTTCTTTCTAACGTGGGCACGTGGGCAGCCACCCAATGTGGAAATCACAAATTTACATTCCTTACTCTTTTTAAATATTCATCTGCACAATAGCATATTTAAGCACTCGTAGTAATGTTCATTCTGTCCATAGGTGAAAAGAAATTGCAAGTTAGGATGCTAATCAAGAAGTAATATGGAAATATCTTAAATAACAGTTTCATTGTTTTTTTGTCAGGAGTGACTTAATATTTTTTCATTAATATTTTAAAACTCTTTCTTATAACATAATCTAGTTTTGTGTACCCCTTTCAATGTTTTTATTTAATGCATGAAATAATAAACTATCTTTCAGTATATCACTTTTTATACTGAAAACAGTTATTAGAGCAGAGGACTGGTTGTTAAATTATTTGTATCCCACCACTGCATATAACTATCATAAATATCTGCACACCTAACAAAGGAGCACCTAAATATATAAAACAGTTATTAATGAACATAAAGGGAGAGACCCACAGTGTTATAATAATAGAGGACTTTTTTTTTTTTTTACAGAGACAGAGAGTGAGTCAGAGAGAGGGACAGACAGGAACAGACAGACAGGAATGTAGAGAGAAGAGAAGCATCAATCATTAGTTTTTCATTGCGCGTTGCAACACCTTAGTTGTTCATTGATTTCTCTCTCATATGTGCCCTGACCGCGGGCCTTCAGCAGACCGAGTAGCCCCTTGCTGGAGCCAGCAACCTTGGGTTCAAGCTGGTGGGCCTTTGCTCAAACCAGATGAACCCGCGCTCAAACTGGCGACCTCGGGGTCTCGAACCTGGGTCCTCTGCATCCCAGTCTGATGCTCCATCCACTGTGCCACTGCCTGGTCAGGCAATAGAGGACATTTTAATATCTCACTCACATCAGTGGATAGATCATCCACATAGAAAATTAATAAGGAAATAATGGCCTTAAATATTACATTACCCTAGATGAACATAATAAATACGTTACTATATTTCATCCAAAAACTGTAGAAAACAGATTGTTTTTAACGTGTACATGAAACATTCTCCAGGATACATCACATGTTAGTCCATAAAACAAGCCTAAATATATTTAAGATGATTGAAATCATGTCAAGTGTCTTTTCTGACTACAAGGTCTTGAAAGTAGAACTTAACAACAGGAAAAAAATTGGAAAAAAAATATGTGGAGACTAAAGAACATGGATCAAACAAGTAATCAAACAAGAAATCAAAAACTAACTTGAAACAAATAAAAATTATAAAATAACTTTTCAAAATTTCTGGGATGCAGCAAAAGCAGTTTTGAAAAAGACCGAAGGAAGTTTATAGTTATACAAGCCTATCACAAGAAACAAACAAATAAATATTCCAAAATAAATTGTCTAACTCTAAACCTAAAGGAACTTGAAAAAGAACAAAAAACACACAAAGTAAACAGAATGAAGGAAGTAGTTAAGATAGAGTGAAAGTAAGCAAAATAGAAAATTTTAAAAAAAGAAATGAAAATATCAATAAAATTAAGAGCTAATTCTCTGAAAAGATAAATTAAATTTATACAACTCTAGCAAAACTCATTAAGAAAAAAGAGAGAAAGCTCAAATAAATAAGATCATATATGAAAGAGAAGTTACAACCAACACCACAGAAATACAAAGAATTATTAAAGAATAATATGACTAATTATATGTAAACAAATTTGACTATTTAGAAGAAATGAAAAAAATTCTAAAAGTATTAACCTTCCAAGACTGAACCAGAAAAAAAATTAAAGCAGAACAATTACTAGTTATGAAATTGAAGTAGTAATCAAAAAAGATTCCAACAAATAAAAGTTCAAGACCAGATCATTTCACAGGTAAAGGTTACCAAACATTCAAAGAATTAATACCTATCTTTCTCAAAGTAATTCAGAAAGTGAAGAGAAAGAAATGCTTCTATACTCATTCTAGGAATCCAGCATTAATTACTGATACCAAAACCAGAGAAAGACATTACAAAATAAAAAAAAAATTATAGACTAATATCTTGATGAACATAGATGCAAAAATTCTCAACAAAATATTGCTAAAGTGTATTCAATAATAAAGAGTTTCCCACATAAAAGAAAGCTAAAAAAGTTTATCACCACCAAACAGGTATTATAAAAAATTTTAAAGGGTCTTCTTTAAGAAGAAGGAGAAAAAATATGAATAGTAAATACATATTTATCTACAATTTCTTTAAATGCAAATGGGTTAAATGCTCCAAAAAACACATAGAGGTTGAATGGATAACAAAACAAGACCCTTATATGTGCTATCTATAAGAGGCCCACCTCAGATCAAAAGACACACAAAGACTGAAAATAAAGGTCTGGAAAAGAAATATCATTAGAATGGAAACTAACAAACAAAAAGCTGGGGTAATAATACTCATTCCAGACAAAACTGACTTTAAAACACATGCTATTATAAGAGACAAAAAAGGACCCAACAATTCCATTTGTGAGTATTTATCCAAAGAAACCCAAAACACTAATTCAGAAATACATATACATCCATATGTTTGCTGCAGTATTATTTATAAAAGCCAAGATATGAAAGCAATGTAAGAGTCCATCAGTAGATGAATGGGTAAAGAAATGGTACATACATGCAATGAAATATGACCTAGTAATTAAAAAAAGAAAAGAAAATAACTTGCCATCTATAATAACATGGATGGACCTAGAAAGTGTTGTGTTGAATGAAATAGTCAGAAAGAAGACAAATGCCATATGATTTTACTTATATGTGGAATTTAAAAAACAAAATAAAAGAATAAGCAAAACAGAAATACTCATAAATATAGAGAACATTTTAATGGTTGCCAGATGGAAGGGAGGTTGAAGAACTGGGTGAAAATGGTTCAGGGATTAAAAAAAATACAAATTAGTAGTTACAGAATAGTCTCAGGGATGTAAAGTACAGCATAGAGAACATAGTTAATGATATTGTAATAACTATGCATGGTGTCAGATGACTACTAGATTTATTGGGTTGATCACTTATTAAGTTATATAATATCTAATCACTGGATTGTACACATGGAACTAATATAATATTGTATATCAACTGTAATTAAAAAGTAAAAAATAATTAAGCCAAGAAAAAAGAAGAAAAAGATAAAATATCATCTCAATAGGTACAAAAAGCATTAACTAAATTCAAACATCCTTTTATGATAAAAACTAAAAAAATGTGGCTTTAGGAGAAACATATCTCAACATAATAATGACTATATATGATAAATCCATAGCTAATTTTATAGTCAATGGTGAAAAGATAAAAGCTTTTCTTCTAAGTTCAGGAATAATACAAGAATGCTTACTAACACCAGTTCTAGTCATCATACTATTGAAAGTCCTAGCCACAGCAATTAGACAAGGAAAAGAAATAAAGGCATCCAAATCTGAAAGAAAGAAGTAAAACTTTCATTATTTGTCAATGAATGAAATCTTGCCATTGCAAACAACATGAGTGGACTAGAGTGCTAAGTGAAAGAAGACATAGAAAGATAAATACTATATGATTTGAATTATATGAAGAATCTAAAAGGACAAATAAATAAATGATACAAAACAAAAGCATTCCATAGATATAGAGAATAAGCTGATGATTGCCAAAGGAAAGGTGGCTGGGGTAAAAGGAATAAAAAAAAAATTAAATGAAGACTACAGGCTTGAAAGAATGGCAAAATATTAGCCTTTATGTGATGATCAAAAGTCTTGCTTCAGTCATGGGTGAAAACAGAGAAATTCAATGCAACCAAAAGGAATAGAAGCTTTAGAATGGGGAGCGAGGATGAGTGGTGCTGGGGACTATGAACACTTAAAGACAGGAAGAAGAGCTGAGCAGATGAGAGATGGTTCTTCGCTCTGTAAGCCAGTTGGGTTGGGCCTGTGGCAGAGAGAACTAGTGATTGTGTAGAAGGAGAAGTCACTGCTTCCTGGAAAATTAGGCCACAGGCGCCTGAGAACCACCCCACACACACACACACACAAAACACACACACACAAAAAAAAACCTAACCAGCAAGTGTCTACCTTAACTGAGCTAAATGTGTTTCCTAAATTTTACAGTATGAAAAATTTCCACCAGACTAACAGATGTACTAAAAAAACTGTTGTGTGCTGTTACATCTTCTTCCTTTTTTTTTTTAGCGAGAGAGACAGAGAGAGAAACAGAGAGAGGGACAAATAGGGACAGACAGGAAAAGAGAGAGATGACCACCATCAATTCTTCATTGCTTCACCTCAGTTCTTCATTAATTGCTTTCTTGTATGTGCCTTGACCAGGGGGCTCCAGCTGAGACAGTGACCCCTTACTCAAGTGAGCAACCTTGGGCTCAAGCCACAGACCTTGGGCTTCAATCCAGCAACCTTTGGACTCAAGCCAGTGACCATGGGGTCATGTATATGATCCCAAGCTCAAGCCAGTGACCCCACGCTTAAGCTGATGAGCCCGTACTCAAGCTGGATGAGCCTGCACTTAAGCTGTCAACCTCTGAGTTTCAAACTGGTCAGGCTATATCTTATTTCTATGAAAAAGAAAGATTTTATATAATGCAATATATTGTATGCTCTCTGTGTGTATGTGCATATTTATAACACAAGCACATATATTTATATTTTGTCTAGTACCTATGTGCAATAATAAATATTCTTGTTTCACATTCTCAACGCTACTAACAACTAAATAAGTTTTGACTTTGGGCAAGTTATCTCTCCATTCTGGGCCTCAGTTTGCAAAGTGAAGAGGTTGGACTAGGTATGGTCAATGGACCGACCCTTCAGCACTGAGACTATTTTGTTGATGACACTAATAATATAATCCATATATGGGATCAAGCAAAAAGATTATTGACTTTACTATTTAAAAAATATTTTCAAACATAATGTTCATTTATCTGACATTTCTAAGGTGAATTTTTGAGTTTGAGAGCTTTTTTTTCAGATAAAATAACAAATAAAATTTTATATTTTATTAATTTTCTTTTTAAATAATTTAAATATTTATAATAGTTTTAGATTTACATAAAATTTGCAAAGGTAATCAGAGAGTTCCTGTATACACATTATTCAGTCTCCTACTTGTTAACACCTATGCCACCAGTTATATTTGTCACAAATATAGAACCAACATTGGTATATGACAGGGGTTGGGAACCTATGGCTCGTGAGCCAGTTGTGGCTCTTCTGATGGCTGCATCTGGCTCGCAGACAAATCTTTAATAAAAAAAATAATAACATTAAAAATGTAAAACATTTTTATGTATTATAATCCATTCATTTTCTACCACTCATGTTCATGGTTGCGGGTGGCTGGAGCCAATCACAGCTATCTTCTGGGACAACACCAAATTTTTATTGGATAATGCATAACGTACACGGGTTGTTGTATGGCTATCACGGAATTACATTTTAAAATATGTGGCGTTCATGGCTCTCTCAGCCAAAAAGTTTCCCGACCCCTGGTACATGACTACCAACCAAACTCTAGCCTTTATTTGAATTTCATTAGTTTTGGCACTAAGGCCTTTTTTGTGTTCCAGGATCACAAAAAATGTAAATAAAATTTGCAAAGGTAATCATAGAGTTCCTGTATACACATTACATTTAGTCATCATGTCTCCTTAATCTCCTCTGTTCTGTAAGATGTTCTCAGTCAGCCTGTTTTTCATGAGTGACAATTTTGAGAAGTACTGGTAGAATACTTCCTCCAAAATATTCCTCACTTTGGGTTTGTCTGATATTTTTCTCATGGTTAGCCTGTGGTAATGGGTTTTGAGGAGGAAGACCACAGAGATAAAGTGCCATTCTCATCACATACATCAAAGATATGTACCATCAACGTGATTGATCACTCACATGTTAACCTTAATCTCAATGTAATTTTACAGGGTGTTTTCATATTAATTACCTTATATAATTCTTTTATGGACCGTGATATAAAATGCTGGCATTGCCAGCTCCATTTTACAAAGAAAGGTACACCTTGAGGTGGGGGCTGGAATTAAGACATTATGACTCCAACCCCATCAATTTCTTCATAGCACTTTGACCACCTGTTCTATATCACACCTGTAAAAAACATTTATAAAGGGCACCATCTCACAATGTTTTCCAGTGTAATTCATTTTATTGCTCTTGTGGTTAAAAAAATGGTCACGATTAAATGATAAATTGTATCTTCATCTCTAAGGATAATCCTAGGCTTGTTTGAACAAATCCAGAATGGATCAAAATGTCCAATCAAGGAACAATCAACAAACTACATGTACTAGACATCATGATTTAGATTCACCTTTGGAATGAACTATTCTTTTTTTTTTAACTATGTAATTACTTGATATTTCATCATCATAGTTTATTTTCTTAAATATTCAAGTCTTCTTACCAGACCCCAAAAATCATTTAAAAGAAGTTTAATTTATCTGTAAAACAGGCTTATGATTACAAAAAGATACAACATCTTGAGTATGTAACAATGTTGCTCATTTTTCAATCAGATAGGGAAAGTGTCTAATAACTGCCCATCTGGAGACACTAATGACATCAATAATAATGATGATTATTATATCAATAATAATAACTTATTTAGCTCTTACTATGAGGCAGGCTTTGTGGTAATAATAATCTCATTTTATACTCAAAATCTATGATTAAGTCTTATGAATTACAGAATCTTCATTTTGTAAATGAGGAAACTGAGGCCCAGAAAGATAAAGAAAGTCACTCCAGTTTACACAGATTATACACTTGAAGCATTTAGTTTGTGGGGCTGCCATAACAAAATACCACAGACTGGGTGGCTTAAAAAACGGACATTTATTTTCTCACAGTCCTGGTTCACAGGAAGTCCGAGAGCAGGGTGTCGGAAGGTTGGCTTCTTCTGAAGTGTCTCTCTTTGGCTTGCAGATGACTTCCTTCTTGCTGTGTTCTCATATGGCCTTTCCACTGTGCATATACATCCCTGGTTTCTGTCTCTCTATGTGCCCAAATTTCCTCTTTTTTATAAGGAAACCAGTCAAATTGGATTAGGACCCGTCCTAATGGTGGCATTTTTTAAATCACATCTTTATACAGGTCTTTAAAGATGTGATTGAACTAAAATTGTCTTGAAATTGGGTTATATTCTGAGGTACTAGGGGTTAGAACTTTAATATGTCAATTTGGAGAGACATAATTCAGGCCATTACAGGAGATATGATTCATACCCAACCCCTATAACTCCAAAGTCAAAATCTTGACTCAGCTACCCCAGGAGGTGGGTCTCCTATTCAGGGCAGTAAAACTACCAGCATCTTTAGACTTGCTTTTCATTACTGCCAACCATGCAATGTTCCACTGATCTGTGATCTCCTCCCCCATGTGACAGAATGAGGTATAGAGTTCACATCATGGCATTTACAAGCTTTATTATTTACTCCATCATTTATAAGCAGCTTGCCTTGGAAGAAGACTCATCTATGGTACCAACTGAGAAAACACATTCTGGTTTGGGGTGTTGTTTATTCAATGCCCATTCATATCTTCATTTATTTACTTATTCAACAAATATTTACCAAGTACCTGCTATATTCCAGGCATTTTTCTGAGCACTTTTGAAATATCAATCAGTTTAATTCTTACAATAAACACAAAGTACTATTATTATTATTATTTTATACATGAGAAACCAAGGCTCAGAGATTAAGTAATTTGCTAACAATCACATCACTTAAGAGGGGCAGCCAAAGCTTGGAGAAGGCAGCTTCACTCTTGGTCCTTCCCCTGCACTTCAATTTATCTTCCTTGCTAGCTGTTGAAGTGTCTGAAGATTGATAATTACTATTGATATTTACTTTGTTTTTTTTTTAAAAAAGAGTAATTTTTGCCATTATTGCTAAATTAATAAAGTTGTTTTTCTTCCATTATTATATATAATGTGAAATAGTTGCAGTTACTGTTTCTACTTAATCCAGATGATTCATAACAGCATATAAATCTGTGAGTTTTCTTTCTTTTTTGTGTGTGATAGAGACAGAGAGAGACAGAGAGAGGGACAGATAGGGACAGACAGAAAGGGAGAGAGATAAGAAGCATCAATTCTTCGTTGTGGTACCTTAGTTGTTCATTGATTGCTTTCTCATGTGTGCTTTGACTGGGGGGCTCCAGCAGACCGAGTGACCCTTTGCTCAAGCCAGCAACTCCATGCTCAAGCTGGCGACCTTGGGGTTTCGAACTTGAGTTCTTTATGTCCCAGTCTGACATTCTATCCACTGTGCTACCACTTGGTCAGGCAATCTGTGAGTTTTCTGATTCAAATTTGTGAACTAGGAAACAAATTATCACCTAGAAATGATTTTTTAAATCCCCCCAAAAAAGAAAAGAAAAGAAAGGCAATGGCAATAAAAACAGTGCTAGAAAGCATGAGGGTTGGACTAAAACTTTTTAAAGAATTCCAGAGGAGTAGAATACAGAGGGACTGGGACAATGAAGAACCAGGCAGAAGAAAACACCCTAAGGAAGCAGAAGTAAGCACAGCTTTTTCTGTGAGAGCCTCTAAGAGTGAGTGGGAAGAGCAGTTCTACTCATAGTATTTGTTAATAATTATTTTCAGAAAAGTAGAGATTGATATCCTCTCTGCTTCCTTACTTAGAGTCGTCAATGATTTCAAGCTAAAATCTGTGAACTGTTCTTTAAAGAATGATTGATGGTTGAGACTCCAGAGCATTTGTTAGAGGAGAGAAGTCAAGGCAGCTCCACCAAGGACTGAATGAGATGCATTAAGCACCAGCTTTCAAAGGAAACTTCCCGTAAGGCCAGTGGCTCCATCCATGCAGATTTGCATTGGATTCAGGCAGACAGTAAGGGAACTGTGGAGCTGGAGGATGGTGGGCCATTTCCTTTATTAGTCTTGCAATGGTGGATGAGCAAGCAGGCAGGGAAAACCACTTCCTTTTTTCAGGGCTGATGAGCAAAACAGGGTGGTGGGGGGTAACCCCTTACCCAGCAAACAATAGCAGAAAATGGCCCCTCCAAAGAGCAGCAGGCAATCCACAATCTATAATCTGTCACCCTGAGGGCCAGCACCTGCAGCCTTACGTAGACTATACACACGTGGTGTTGCCCCGTGCTCATACACCAATCAGGCAAAGTGCAAGCGAGCAAGCATAACACACTTGTTTGCCCAATATTTCTTTATGTTGACAATACTGCCTGCTTTTCCTCATTGCACCCCACAGGGAAGCTTACCTGGCAAGTGTCTCCTACCCAAGTACTAAACCATAGCCACTTGTTCCAGTCAATAGACAAATATTAACTTAAAACACTTATAGAAATTATGTATTTAGCCAGCTCTGCTCTTTATATGCAAATATGAATGAAAAAAAGAATCATTAGATCATTTGAGTATCACCAGGTTGTAAAATCCTGAAATCAAATGAAAGACTTAAATAAACTGAGAAACAAACAAATGAAAACAAAAATAATTTAGGAAAGATAAAAGCATTTTAAAAATTGTAATTAATGTTTCAAAATAATTTAAAAAGATATTGCATCCATTCAAGAGCAAGATGCTGTGAAAAAAAAAAACAGGTTTCAAATAATAGGAAAGGCTTGTTACAAAATAAGTTGACTAAAACAATCATTGATAGACCTGAACAATAAAATGGAAACATCTGAAGGTTAAGTGAGACACCTGGACAATAAAATTAAGGAGCTCTACCAAAACACAGATCAAAAAAGAAAGATAGAAAATATGAAGCATTTAAGAAGGAGCAAAGAAAAACAATAAAGAAGAAATTGTTAAAGAAATAGCAGAAGGTTTGACTCACTTAAATACATATGACATGACTACTGCATCCCACAGAGCACACAAAAAAGCCCAATATCTAGATACATTTAAATGACAAGCATTCCAAAAATAATAAAAAATCTTTTAAAATTTCAGAGATTAAAAAAATACTTATTTCTAAAGAAAAAACAATGGGATGAATAGACTTCTTATCAGTAATACTAGGTTCAAGAAAAGAATGATTATTTTCAAAGTTTAGGGGAAACATGCATTATATCTGAAAAAATACATTGACTAATAATTACATATCTTAGGTGTTTTTTCGTGGTTCTCAATTTTTAGGATTAGCCAATTGACAAAACAGTAGATTTAAATACAGCTAAAGGAAAGGATGTTATTATTAATAAAAATTGGGTAGTCCAGTTGGAATGAGGGAGAAAGAAGGTATTGTAGGAATATGGGACACCCAACTTTCAAACTGAGAATTCAACATTTTTGTAAGTTGGTAAATCAAGAAAGGGAGAAATAGATTATGTTTTTTTAAATATATAATTGTAATTACCAGAAAAAATAAAAATGAAAGGTATTAATTGTGAATAACTCCTCTAGAGAATAGAATTACTTTCCTGTAGTGTATGATTTTTCCCATGGTTTATGTTATATACTTATGCATACATCTTTATTATATGCAGCTTGTGTCTGTTTGTCTCCGATAGCTTATTGGTTGCTTGCGTAACTGTACTAGCCAATGGGGTGAAATTGCCACGGCTGAATGCAAATTGAGCGGGTCAGGGGGAAGGTGAACATTTGTTTGCATTGGCAATCATCTGCTTTTGAAACAATTTAAGGCTGAACGCAAATTGAGCGTGTCAGGGGGAAGGTGAACATTTGTTTGCATTGGCAATCATTTGTTTTACATAAAAACTACGTCTTAACATAATTCCTTTTAAGAATGCCTCCTAGAAACTACAGCACTGAAGAGGAAAGAAAAGGAGCTAAAGCTGCACAAAAACGGCTTTCTCGACAAAAAGAAACCACTGAGCAGAGAAAGACAAGGCTTGCTTCAGTCGCAGAGCAAATGTGTCTTTCTTGGCAAAATGAGACTGATGAGCATAGAGAAACAAGGCTTGCCTCAGATGCAAGACAAAAAAGCCTGTCTCGACAAAATGAGTCACTTGAACAAAGGCAGGAGAGAAATGCAAAAAAACGACAGAGTAATGCTGACCGAAACGTAAAAAGGATTAAAACAGTTTCAAACGGAGAAACTTTAATTTTGGAGCATTCCTCTGGTGACATGAATATTAAATGTGAACACTGTCAGTCCTTAAACTTCAAGTTAGAAACTAATTGATTTGACCGTGGCAAGAAAGGATTTTCTCAATGTTGCAAGTATGGAAACATTGTAGTTCCACTAATTGAGAATTATCCACCAATCTTGAATAAATTATTGACTAATCAGCATCCAAATAGCAAACAGTACATGGATAGCATTCGATCCATTAATAGTTTGTTTGCTTTTGCGTCCATGGGAAACAAACCAATTGACTTGCCTGGACCAGGACTTTATTGCTTTTGACTTCATGGTCAAGTTTACCATCAAACTGGAACTTTGCATCCTTCTGACAGGAAAAGAAAGTTTGCTCAATTATATATACTTGATCTCTCAGAAGCCAGTTCAGCACGTTTAGAATGGAATAAAAGAGTTCCTGAGACCTTACTTAATGAAATGGGGGACTTATTTCAAGACATTAACCCATTTGCTACTGCATATAAAATGATGCATGAAGTTGAAAAAAAGTTGGCCTCTAATGCTATAGCAAGCAATGAGCCAGCAATCACGTAAAATTAAAAATAATTGATGGTCTTCTGCAAGGCGAGCTTAAAAATGATGGAAAGATCTACACAGAAATGTTGTGTACAAAGAGATCTTTGACATGTGAATTAACATTTTATTATTTAAATCACCTTTATTTATTGAGCTAGCGGTGGCTCTTAAGAAATGTACCACCAGTGGTTTCCTTCATTGCACTCTACTTTAAGCAATTAAGTAAGTAGAAGGGGGAAACCCCGTGGGGCACTAAGCAAAGGGGCGTCCTCGCCGCCTGCCCTGGGTAATTCAGTTTGAATTAGCAGACACCTTTGCACAAATCATTTTAATTACAATTTATAATATCTAGAACAGTGGTCATTTCGTATGACCGCTGGGCTTTCTAGTATATGTATATGTGTATGTGTATGTATAAAGTGATGTCTCAAGAAGATCAAAATGGAGCTACAGTAGGAATGAATTTTACTAAGAGGCTGTGGATTTTTTTTTTTTTTCTGAAGCTGGAAACGGGGAGGCAGTCAGACTCCCACATGCGCCCGACCGGGATCCACCTGGCATGCCCACCAGGGGGCGATGCTCTGCCCATCCGGGGCGTCACTCTGTCGCTACCAGAGCCACTCTAGCGCCTGGGGCAGAGGCGAAGGAGCCATCCCCAGCACCCGGGCCATCTTTTTGCTCCAATGGAGCCTCGGCTGCGGGAGAGGAAGAGAGAGACAGAGAGGAAGGAGAGGGGGAGGGGTGGAGAAGCAGATGGGCACTTCTCCTGTGTGCCCTGGCCGGGAATCGAACCCGGGACTTCCGCATGCCGATGCTCTACCGCTGAGCCAACCGGCCAGGGTCAAGAGGCTGTGGATTTTGACACCAACCTGCAGCTTTAGTGGCCTCTGGATGCAGATATGTCTTTGACACGTATCATTGTTGGGAGTTATAGGTGGATCCATAATGGTATGCACAAAGTTTAAAGCAGGATTATCTCTGGCCTTATAGGTATAAGATGTATGCATTTCTCCCCAGGGTTGAATAGTACTGAATGTGTCAGCCAGTGTGCTGGCTAGGTCCCCTTCCTCCCCCTACTCAAATTGCCTTGGCCCATCCCTGGCTGGTTTTCTCAGTGATAAGCGTCTGCCTGGCATATGGATGTTCAGGGTTCGATTCCTGGTCAGGGCACACAGGAGAAGCAACCATCTGTTTCTCCATCCTTCCCACTCTTCTTTCTCTCTGTCTCTTTCTTCCCCTCCTGCAGCCAAGGCTCCATTGCAGCGAGTTGGCCGGGGCTCTGAGGATGGCTCCATGGCCTCATCTCAGGTGCTAGAATGGCTCCAGATGCAAGGTTGCAATGGAGCAACACCCCAGATGAGCAGAACATCACCCCCTAGTAGGCATGACAGGTGAATCCTCGCCAGGAGCACGGAGGAGTCCTTTTCTCTAACTCTCCTCTTCTCACTTACAAAAAATTTAAAAAAATTGCTCTTCCCAGAATCTCATGTTAAAGAGTGAGGAAAGCAGAACAAAATCCGTCTTTGCATGGAAATGGCCAATGGCTGTTCTGATGCTGGTGGTCCAGGAACATGGTACCCAGAGTTGGAGAGATTCATTTGAATACATTTTCTCAGAAATTTGAACTGAGATGATAGAAAGATTTGTCTGAAAGCTGATAGTGTCAGAAAGTTGCTATGAAAGGTTCACAGACTGCCACCATAAGTTCCCTGAAGTCACTGAAGTCCACAGCTGTCCTATTGTCCCCGTTGCCCAAGGCAC
Source organism: Saccopteryx leptura (assembly GCF_036850995.1). Taxonomy (NCBI): domain Eukaryota; kingdom Metazoa; phylum Chordata; class Mammalia; order Chiroptera; family Emballonuridae; genus Saccopteryx; species Saccopteryx leptura. The sequence goes on along the minus strand of NC_089511.1, from coordinate 61,809,089 downwards.
TGTCTTATTACACCTCCTGTGCCTGATTTCCACCGGATTCCACGTCCCCTTGTTGGGCCATGTGTGCCCTTTCAATGACTACTCCTTTTACTGGAGGTAGTTTGAGGAAGAAATTTTTTGTTTTTGCATAACTGAAATCATGTTAATTGTAGGGAACCCTGAAAACTGTCTACTTTGCATTCAGAAAGGAAGAGAGATCTGGTGATTGCTGTCTCCTCAGACAATGTGTGAGCTGGTTTCGCTTCAGTGCAATCCCAGCCTGTGCCACAGGAACCTGGTGCCTGGGGCTGATTGCTTTTAAAGAAAAAGTTTAAAACATTTACTTACATTTACATAAACAAATTAAATAGATTTTTAAATTCTTTTATTTCTCTTCTTTTTTTCTTTCTCTCTCACCTTTGTTTGTTTGTTTGTTTGTTTGTTTTGACAGAGCTAGAGAGAGTCAGGGAGAGGGACAGACAGTCAGGAAGGGAGAGAGATGAGAAGCATCAATTCTTCGTTGCAGCTCCTTAGTTGTTAAGAGATTGATTTTTTTTTTGTATTTTTCTGAAGTTGGAAATGGGGAGGCAGACAGACTCCTGCATGTGCCCGACTGGGATCTACCCGGCATGCCCACCAGGGGCAATGCTCCGCCCATCTGGGGTGCTGCTTCGCTGCAACCAGAGCCATTCTAGCGCCTGAGGCAGAGGTCATAGAGCCATCCTCAGTGCCCGGGCCAACTTTGCTCCAATGGAGCCTTGGCTGTGGGAGGGGAAGAGAGAGACAGAGAGGAAGGAGAGGGAGAGGGGTGGAGAAGCAGATGGGCACCTCTCCTGTGTGCCCTGGCCGGGAATCAAACCCAGGACTCCTGCACGCCAGGCCAACGCTCTACCACTGAGCCAACCAGCCAGGGCCGTGATTGCTTTCTCATATGTGCCTTGATGAGGGTGGGGAAGCTACAGCAGAGCAAGTGACCCCTTGCACAAGCCAGCAACATTGGGCTATAGCCAGAGACCTTGGGCTTAAAGCCAGTGACTATGGTGTCACGTCTATGATTCCACACTGAAGCCAGTGATCCCTTGCTTAAGCCAGTGACCTCGGGGTTTCAAACCTGGGCCCTCCAGGTCCCAGTCTGATGCTCTATCCATTATGCTACCACCTGGTCAGGCTCTCTCTCTTTCTTTCTTCCTTCCTTCCTTCCTTTCTTCCTTCCTTCTTTTCTTTTTTTTTTTTTCTTCTCTTTCTTTCTTTCTCTCTAAAGTTTATTGTAATTGGGTTGCAGTTTCCAAATTATTTCTCAAAGCTTTCAGTCTTCTAAAGTGGGCTTAGGAAAAAATTAAAAATAAATAACCTTGATGCTCTCTTTAATGACAGTTTTGGTTTTCAGATCCAGAGACAACAGAACCTATACTGAGTCTAAACCTTCAAAATAGGGAGTAACAAAGATGTGTGGAAGCTATCAGACTGACCTCCCTCCTTTTTTATTTAACCCCTAGGAATAGATAGCCTTCCTAGGAAGCTGAAAAAGAAAAATCCTACCCCTCACAGCAAGCAGCTAGTCTGGTACCATCAACTGGTCCTTGATATCCTCTTGTTGAAAACAAACGTTTCACAGAACAGCAACATCAAGCAAGGCCACTCTGTGACTGTGATGGGTGAAGATGAAGAGATGACCACTCTACAATCATGTCTAAGCACAGACAGAACATGAATATTGTCAAAACCACAAGCATGAACAACATTCCTCTACCTAATAAGCTTTATTAAGATACCCAATCAGAATTTACCCCCTTCTTGATATCATCCAATTAGAGCAAAGCCCCACTTCCTTAATTGCCCCCTCAATCACCTAACACCAGCCCAAATCTTTTCTAAGAAGCCTTCCTAAGGTTTCTAACACTTTCTTACTGAGATACCCCATGGTTCTCCATGAAATATAGTCTTCCTCTCTAAAAGAGTAATAACCCAACTTGTTCAACAACAAATGTGTTCCTGGTGGTGTTCAGCTGGAGGGTTTTGATAGGCCTTTAGAATGTCATGTTTCTCTGCTCTACTCTTGTTATCGTCTCAGGCAATCTGATCAGCTCCTTGGATTAACTTTTTTGGTCCAACCAATAATCACCAACATTTACCAAGCACTCATTACTTGCTAGATGCTTTGTATGGATGGCCATGCTTGATCCCCACAATGGCCCTATGGATCCATAGGCTTCATACCCCATTTACAGATGAGGAGACTGAGGTAGAAAGGTTATAACATCATTAAGTGGATGAGCCAGGAGTCCAGGGCAGCCAGTTGGCTGGATGTATGGCTGTGCTGTCTGCACCATGCTGCCTCCTGCTGACCTGGTGGTCTCCTGTGCTCCCCTGCTTCACAGCACAGTGTGTGGTCACAGATCACTGTGCCATCAGCCTACATTGAGGAGCACTATAAGAAGCATCCCCAGGAAATTACTGCTGGATTTCCTATAAGATGTGAGAATTCAGACCCACAGGAAAAAGAAAAATTTCTCCCTATTCACAGGGCCAGAAATATTGAGCTTCTTTTAGGGAACCAGAAAAAACTTTTTTCCACCTTGGAAGATATTAATCATATAATTTAGTTTTCAACCTGATTTTTAGAAAAGGAAAGTACGATTTTAAGTTGAATAACTTAACAAAGAAAAATTTTTCTTTACATTTTTTTTTCAATTTTACTAATGTGGTAAAAAAAAAAAGCATCTGGAGTAATTAATATGGGTAGCACTTCTTTATCTCCCCAGAAGGAGGGATACTGAGGCACAGAGCTTGAAAAACAATAATTAATATATTGGGCGACGTCAGTAACTTAGTTTCAGTTTATTTATTTTTGTAATTACCTTCCATCTATAGCCTACTATACTTCTTTTCCACTTATAAGTGGTATAAAGGTTCCCTTCAAAATTACTTTAGTAAAATATTTTAGTTTATTTAAAGGAAAATGTTAAGTAAATAGTGGTACAGGAGGTAGGAGACTGAACAGGGAAACACAAATCATTAAGGTATTTTGGGAAACCCTGACCTCAGTTTCCTCTGCCTTGGAAACTGGAAAGACCAGAGTTTACATGATTGGTCTTTGACCTCAAGGTGTTCCAGGCTCCATGAATTTCTCCTTCTATTCTAATTCCTAGCTCCATCTTCTATCTCCTTCCTCAGTTTCCCCTCTGCCTTCTTGTCTTGCTACTTACTATGAGCTTTCAGGAAAAAAAGTGCTGGGGATGAGGAACGTGTGGTGTATAACATAATAAAGACTGTTTCTTTTCTGTAATAGCACCGCGTCCAGAGAGATGTGACCCATTTACAAGGTGTAGGGAGCTCTCTGAAAGCCCAGTGTGTCTGATTTCCTCCAGTCCTTGGGAGTTTTAGTTCTTTGAACTGGGCAGGAACCGCGTTCTTAAAACTGCTCGGGGCAGCGGATTCTTTGGCTCTCCTCCGTCCCAGCGTCGAGTCACCCTTAGAGCCTGTACTCATAAGCAGTGTGAGTGAACTGAAGTACTTCAGTGGGAAAACAAGGAAGGGGTGCCTTAGATGCGTCCTCCTCCTCCTTTCTGGCTGTGCAGCACCTTCACCTTCAGCCCCCCCTCCTCCCTCCAACCCCTTCGAGTAAGAAAGTTCTGAGGGACTACAAGGAGACCAGGAGGATGGAGGAGTGAGGGTGGGCAGAGGGCAGGGATGGAGGTTACTCCTCGAGAATGGGAGGGGGATGGGCAACGCTGGAGTAACGCCCAGGAGCGGGCTGCGCGCCCCAGACTCCCGGGAAAGCCTGGCAGTCTGGAAAAGCTGGACTTCGAGTCCCCCCTTTTTGAAGAGTTCTCAGGAAGTTTGGGGGAGGGGCGAGCTGCTCCCTCCTGTTCTAAACGCGCGGGAGGGCGAGAAGGGAAGACAGTAGCAGCAGGTCTCGGAGCTGTCACGTTCCTGCCCGCGGTCGGGGTCGGATGCTCCTGACCGGGTCTGCGGGGCGCGGGTGAGGGGCGAGGGCAGAGCGCGCCCGCGGGCATGGAGGGGCTGATCCTGTTCTACGCCCTGGCCACCCGGCTGCTGTTCTTTCTGCACTCGCTGGTTGGGGTCTGGCGAGTGGCCGAGGCGAGGAAGGAGCCGAGGTACTGGCTGCTGGCGCTGCTCAACCTCTTGCTCTTTCTGGAGACTGCGCTCACCCTCAAGTTCAAGCACGGCAGAGGCTGCAAATGGTGAGCGCTCCCCGGGAAAGGGCGGGCGCGGATTCCCCGGGACCGTCCCCGACGGTACTTGCAGGCAGACCAAGAGCCCTTCTCCCCGAAGCCCGCCGGCTCTTTCCTCGGATTCGGACCCCCTTTGTCCTGCTGGGAGCTTCGAGGGAGCGCCCGCTGCTTGCGCGTCTCCTGGGCACGCCGCAGGACCTCAGGGTCCCAGGGCAGCACTGGGAAGGCTCCAGCCACAGACACGCTTCACCCAGTCCCAGGTTTGGCGATTTGGTAAATGAGAAAACAGAAGGGAAGTCCTTGCCTGCTTTGCGGAGAGTGCTCCAAATGGGAGAGTCTTGGGGCAAAAGGGTGTCGTGTGCCCTGCTTTCTGAATTTGGGGAGTGTGGGGGAGCGCGAGTTAGGCTGAATGAATGCAGGTATAGCAATGCCCTTCCCTGGGCATCAGGGACTTGGGCAAGAGCTTGTGTGCACGGGGCAACGATGAAGGGCGAGAAGACCTTGGCAGCACAGTGTTTCTGCTTTCAGCCTGTAGCTTCTTCCAGTCCCTGAGCTCCCCATGGCACCAGCTTCAGGTGTCTGGGGTTGGTTGCTTCGGAGCTTGGTTAATGGTCAGCCCATCTTGTCTAAGATGGGTTGCCACGCTGGTGGAGGGACCAACAGGGGTTGGTTCCGACTTAACCTCAATGTGCAAGAATTACAGGCTCAGCATGATGCTTTATTTCCTCTACCAAAGACTTGAATGGCAATAGAAGAAATGAGGAGAAAATTCTCTTGCAATGTTACAAAGAACCTCCACCTCCATCCCTCCACTACCAGTAGATTTTCATTCCCACACTTCAAGATAGAAGTCTTCTGTGTTGATTTTTAGAAGCAGTCTGTGTTTTTATACATGTCAATACTTTTAAAACAACCTAATTCTATGAGACAGAAAAAAATAGTATTAGCCAATTTTAGGAATTACATACAGCATGGAATTGTAGTAACCACCATACTGAGAAAGGGAACGCCTTCTCTATATTCTACATATCAAACTACAAAAGACTGTATTTCATGATAGTGCAATGGAGTGAATGTGCTATTTCTTAAAATAATGTGAATCCTGCCCCAAATTTTCACTGTTGAAAATATCTAAAATTAGCAATGAAAAAAATTAATCTAGTAGAATCTTAATTTAATACGATAAAGATTGGAATGTGACTGCCCCCCACCCCCACCCACTTCTGCTCCAGCCCCTTCCCCACACGAACAGCTTATTAAAAAGGAGATATTTTAATGTACTTTTCAGTATTCTTTTTGGAAATCTCCAAGAAAAATGGTATTAGCTTATCAATGGTATTCATGTTAAAGAAACAAAAAGGGAGAAAAACCTGCACCCACCAGGTCATATGAAATTGATTTAATTTTTACTGAGCAGCTTTAATGTACTAGGGGAGAAAGTATCTTCAGTAATAGGAAGATAAAGTCTGAGGCAGGAAAATTTCCCATGAAGGTACTCCTGCCACCAACCGTTAGAGCTTCTCAGACAAATGTCAACCCCAGAAGAGGGATTAGTCCAGCAGATGCTGAAATATTCGCCTCCCTCTCCAAGAGTAGCCAAGAGTCCTTAGCTCACATTAAATCAAAATTTCACACCAGTTGTGTAGAAATGCTACAGCTAATGGATATTTACCTTCATGTCTATATCATCACTGATGTCTGATTCAGACTAACATGTAACATATAACCAAGAGAGGAAAAAAATGTTGAGGCAAAAATAGGCGATAGTCAATGTGTCAAATTAAATAAGGAACTGGGGACACACTCATGTAGGGAGTGTGGCCTCAAAATCAGACAAATAGTGGGGTAAAATCTAGGCTTTCTTACTTTCTGTGAGTCACTGAGCAAGTTACTTAACCTTGCTGAGCTTCAGTTATTTCATCTATGAATACTTATCTCACAGGTTGGTATGAATTAAATGAAATAACATATTTTGATAAAAAAGGAATGTCTTTTCTAGATCCTAGGATTTCTCTTTTCTCTTATTATAAAAACATTCTGTGTCTACTGGACACATTTTTTATCTCTACAAGTCTAACATCTTTATTTGAAGGACTGGCCAATAAACTATTGATTCAGAGCCAAAAAGTAAGAAAATAAAATTCTCACCATTATTTTAGAATAGGTCAGTGATAGATATTGTATATAATAGCAGTAATTCACAAAAATCTTGCTGGATCAATATATAGACTAATAAAGAAAAAAATGGGTAGATTTGGCTTATAAAATTTCAGGGACAAATGAGTCTTTGTAAATGATTGAAATAGAAATATGATTATAATGCTTTGTTCTACTGATGTTTCAACTGAGTCTGAAACTATGGTAATTTTTGTGATGGACAAAGTGCTCAAACTATTCTGTCATAAATCTGAGAAAAGAAACCAGAAGATGGAATGCTAAAATATATAGAAGATTATCCCTGATGTAACATGATAATAATTCGAAAGGATTTGATTTGGGATATATTTCATATCTGGGCTGAAGTTTTCTGGATAAAGCAAGGCCTAACTTTTTATGTTTTCTGAGTGTTAAAAAAGGTTTTCCTTAGGAAATCAATACTGATGGAATTTAAAAAAGCATAATGTAAATATTATGGAAGTACTTATTCTTCTATACAGGAAAATGTTAATATATAGATCTATGTGGATATCTATATTAATATTATATAATATAATATATATTTTTTATCCATTGGTCTTACCTTTTGGAATTTACCCTATAACCAAAAGTACCTATATGTAAATATATATGCACAGTAATATTAATTTCCATTTTGTTAGCGGAGCATAAACCTGAAAGCAACTCAATTATCCATCACTAGACTGGTTGAAAATTGTAACATACCCATATAATAAACTATTTTGCTGTTATTAAAAATAATGACCTAGGTTTTAGCTAGAGGAATGTCCACAGTACATTGTCAGGAAAATAAAGTTATAGAGTTATTTAAATAAGGTCTCATTTTCTTTTTAAAGAAAAAATACATTATCTATTTACAAGTTAAGAAGAAGAAGAGGGAGAAACCCTCTCATACTCAATATCTATCAGTCAATTGAGTAATGCCTAAATGGTGAAAACTTCTTTCCTGGGAAGTCAGATCCATGATCATCCTTTAGATTACCCTGGGCTAGTTTGAACATTGTTCTTTTTACTATACTGTATTTGGCACCTGGCCCCAAATAAGTCAAATCTCTTGAAATTATGGAACAATAAACAGAGCTATAGAGAAAAATGTGAACAAAATTTCTTGAAACATAGCAAACATATTACAGTTGTCCAAAAAAATGTTTCTTTAGCTATCCTTTGGAATGGAAAATGGAACTAGAGCTGCTGAGCTCAGCTGTCCAGGGACAGGCAACATTACATCAATGCTGTTAACTTGCCAGTTGGAGAAGTTTAACTTGTTGGAATTCTATAGGATAGAAAGGGTTAGCCAATGATACACCCCTTATTAAGTGCAATAAATGTGTGCTAGTGGAATTTGTTCCATTTCACCTAGTATTTATTAGTTTCCCCTACCAACTTACTTATATTCCTATCAGATAGAAATTAGTATTGGTTTGCTTTATTTTACTTTCTATTGTCTGGGCAACAGTCCAAAGGATCTGTGAATTACCAATTAGGTAAAATCAAACAGAAGACAGTGTCTCTGTTGCTTTCTAATCAATAGTGTTAAATATTCCTCAGGGAATAAAAAAATGACCAAAACTGTGACACATTTGAAGCGTGTTCACTTTAAAGTAGACAGTATCTGAGGATAAGTAAGACTCTAAGTTGAGCTTATTGACAAAAGTACAGAATTTTAAACACTGAGCTTTCTTTATAGAATTTCAAGAATATGTCTTGGCCAGTTGGCTCAGTGGTAGAGCATCCACACCGTGTGTGGAAGTCCAGGTTTGATTCCTGGTCAGGGCACACAGAAGAAGCAATCATCTGCTTCTCCATTCTTCCCCTTTTTCTCTTTATCTCTCTCTCTTTTCCTCTCCCTCAGTCTTGGCTTGAGTTGGCCCCAGGTGCTGGGGATGGCTCAGTGGCCTCTGCCTTAGGTGGTAAAAATACCTCTGCTGCCAAGCAATGGTGGGCTGAGCATGCCCCACAGGGGCTTGCCAGGTGGATCCCCATGGGGGTGCATGCAGAAATCTGTCTCTCTGCCTCCCCTGCTCTCAATTTGAAAAAAAAAGAATTTTGAGAATACAATGTAAATATAATTAATAAAATACTTCCTATATTTGGTCACCTTTTCCATCAGCTCTTATACCCACTTCCTTTATTAAGTTCAGCGAGACAATTATTGAATTGCCTAATTAGTAAGCATGGTACTATGCTAGACAATGCATGAGAAGACAGAAGAAACAGAAAACAAACAACTCAAGTATTTAAAATAAAAGGTAGTATTTTGATTAAGTGCTAAAATGCATAGAAATAGAATTTATCATGAATATTTAGCATTTACTAATATCCAGGGTCTTTCAAGGTTTTATAGAGATTATACAATTTGATACTGATAGAGGCTACAATTATTTTGTTTCTCTATTTTTACTCATTTATTTATTTATTTATTTATTTATTTTATTTATTTTATTTATTTTTTTGTATTTTTCTGAAGCTGGAAACGGGGAGAGACAGTCAGACAGACTCCCGCATGCGCCCGACCGGGATCCACCCGGCACGCCCACCAGAGGCGACGCTCTGCCCACCAGGGGGCGATGCTCTGCCCCTCCAGTGCGTCGCTCTGCCACGACCAGAGCCACTCTAGCGCCTGGGGCAGAGGCCAAGGAGCCATCCCCAGCGCCCGGGCCATCCCCGCTCCAATGGAGCCTTGGCTGCGGGAGGGGAAGAGAGAGACAGAGAGGAAGGAGGGGGGGGGTGGAGAAGCAAATGGGCGCTTCTCCTGTGTGCTCTGGCCGGGAATCAAACCCAGGACTCCTGCACGCCAGGCCAATGCTCTACCGCTGAGCCAACCGGCCAGGGCCTATTTTTACTCATTTTTATATGGGAGAACAGAGACATGGAACTTCTGAATCATTTTATTTAGGATCACTTAGTTAATAATTAGGAGAGGAGGGATATTGAGACTCCAACAATTTCGAGAAGAAAGAATGTGATGAGGAGTAATGTGGTGGTGGTTGGGGGGGGGGGGGAGACATTTCAGCTGAGTCCGTTAAAGAGGAGAAAGAGTTGGAAATGGGAAGAGCCAAGGAGATGAAAAATTGAGAGGGAAGAGCTAGCTGTGCCTTTGGACATTCCTGACATATTCCCAGAAGACAAACACTGACTTTCTTTTCTACTCTCCCTTATCTCTTCTCCTCCCACTCTGTCATGCCTCTAAGTGAAAAATTTCTTCTCACTTTTATATCTTTACCATATTTCATTTGAAACGTCATGTGTTAAAAAATGTCTGGGTGTCTCCCAACTGAAAACAAAAAAGATAAGTTAGGAATCAGAAGAGATCCTATCCTAAATTGACTTAAAATTCAAACCAATTTTGTAAAAAAAACCAAAAAACAAAAAAAAAACCCTCAGCAAAGTATGTTTTGATTACTCAAATCTTTTTAAATGGTTCAATAACAGAAATGAAAAACCTGGACTTGACAGAAAACATATGAGGTCTGATCTTGAACAGGTTTTGTGTAGTGTAGGGGAACTCTGTATGGTGTAATTCTAAAGTATTTGATGTATGTCTCTTTCTCCACCAAAAATGTTTATAAAAATGCCAGAAAAGAAGTTGGCAAGTAAAAGAACTCTTTTCCTGATGATCTTTTTGGATATCAGAGAGGATGAAATGGAGCAGTTGGGAAGAAAATCCTGTGATTTCCATATGGACAATTTGGGCACTGTAAATGCTCTCCACAGATAGACTGTTTCTCTCCTTGTTCACACTTGTTGTCCATACTTCCTGAAATTTCTCCTTAGTATTTTAGTTATTCCAGTAGCACTTCCACTGTGCATTATATTTTTTAATGCCATCTACACTGTGCATTCAGTTTTATAATATTCCTTACCTTCATATATGTGTGTGTGTACATTTTATCTCTTGATCTTTAAACTCAAAGCAAAAGGATGACTGAAATTTGTATCCTTTTGGGAAGCACCTGTTGAATGTTACCAGCAAATGACTTTGTTTTGTTCATATATATATATATATGTGTGTATATATATATATATATACATGTATATGTATATATAATATGATTTTATTTTATTGATTTTAGAGAGAGGAGAGAGAGAGAGAGAAAGGGGTGGGGAAGCAGAAAGCATCAGCTCATAGTAGTTAGTGCCTATATGTGCCTTGATCAAGCAATCCCCGGGTTTTGAACCGGCGACCTCAGCATTCTAAGTCATGTTTATCCACTGAACCACCACAGGTCAGGCTTTTATATATATAAAATATTTTATTTTATTGATTTTAGAGAGAGGAGAGAGAGCGAAAGGACTTTGTTTTTAGTGATCTGAGTCCTGGTTTTAAGAAGAAAAGTCTTATGCTAACTTGAATGAGTACTATGCTTCACTCCCAAGAAAAATCATCATTATTATTTTTTATTTCACAAAGGACTTGTAATTAAAACAATAATTATGTCTGCATGATGAGACCCCTAGGAAATTGAACCTTTGAGAGATGTATATGCTTTCTCAGTGAGTATGTTCAACTGAGACATTTATAACTGAAAGTTAAAGTTATAATGGTTTATAACTTCCTGTATTTGATTGGGAGAAAAACAAAATGCAAATTAGTGTGGGCAGCTTCCATGAGCAAAAGTCAATCTATCCTTACTGCTAGATTTCATGCATTTTTCTGTCTCATGGTGGTGGTATTATTAAACATGCAGAGTCAGGACAAATCTGAATAGTGTAACTTCCTTTCCAACAATGGTAAATTCATCTTTACATTAAGGATTATTCTCCCCCTGTGCATATCCCTTACTACTCTGGAAGTTCTGGTATCAGCAAAGTTTAACAGATAAATCATTTTGTTAAGAAAACCAAGGTGTTTTTTTAATATATTTTTTTTATGTACAGGTATCAAAAAATAAAATCTCTTTGAAACTCACATTGAAATAATATTAAGGACATACAGATGGATAATATAAAATGCCACAGTGGAGACAAGTTTTGTTTATTTTCTCTGAATATAAGCCTACTCTCCATCAGTGTTTAGGAAAAGGGGATGGTTATATTTTATCTTTGGTTTGTCAAGCTCACCTCAAAGAGGGAGTTGGTGTCCAGTTGATTTTGAATGTTTTCTGCTTATTAGAATAAACATTAGTAATCCTTAGGGGGAGAAAGAGTCTTCTACCATCACTGCTGCTTTCAGCCCTTGTCATGTTTTGCAAGATTCCTTTGCTTTCTTATTTCTCTATTTGATCCACTTGAAGTAGTCTCTTTATAAACTGGCTGTGGCATTTTCTGACCCCCTGTTATCAACAGGTGTGAGAATGATAATGAAGGTGATGGTGATAATGGAGGTGGTAACAGGTATCAATTCGTAGTACTGCCAAAGCTGCCAGCCTACCTTACATTCATTTTCTCGTGCAATTCTCACAATGACTCTGTGAGTTTCTTTACACTTTTATTACCATTTTGTGATGAGGACATTGTTGCACAGCAAGGCTAGATTGTTTAAGGTCTAAACTAGTAATAATAAGTCACAAAAAAACAATTCCTACCTTCCAGTGAGCACTCATTTATTGGCCCAGGCACTGGCATTGAGTGCATATTGCTTGCTTCACTCCCCACAATAGCCCTGGTGTACTTTTCTTGTTCTTATTGGCAAATGAGAAAACCAATGCATAGAGAAAGATTCCCTATCCCAGGATTAAATTCCATCAGCCTATTTGTTATGCTCTGCTTTTAATAAATTAGTGTTTGCTTGTGGACAATACATCTACATACATTTTTAGGGCCAAGTATTCCCTAGAGAAGAGAAAGTGTTGTGACATAGTTTTCTTTTTCAAAATTAGGTAGGTAAATTCTAGGTGACCTGAGAGTGAACACTGGGATAATTTTGCTTATAACAAAATATAGAGGAGTTCAGACTACATAAGAACATGGCTCAAAGACACTCTTGTGTAAGCAGACATCCTTTTAAACAAAACAGAAGGTAAAAGAAAAGAAAACAGGGATAAAAATTCTAGATTGTCTTTATATTTGCTCCTAAAGTAAAAAACCAGTCTCTTCTACAGAACATAAATAAATACCATTGTTTTTTATAGACTGAATTAAATTATGGTAAAGCCTTACATAAATAATACCCATAATTCATTTTATCCCCCAGAGGCCATTAAAATTCCCATAGTCATTAGTGCTTACCTTCATTTATTCATTAAACAATCACTTATTGTTCTAGTTGCTATGATGGTGGTCTTGAAGGAATATAAAATATATGCACCTTTATGAGAATAGGACAATGTATGTATTCATACGAGAACAACATTTTGAGAACCGACTAATTTTCCACAAATTAAGTTCAAGAGTGCAGAAAGGTTGCAGAATAAAGATGCAGTCAGTATGGTAGGCTTGTTACACAAGGAAAATTTCTTGTAAGTGATTTATTTACTGGCCTTTGAAGTGGCTGGTGGTTTTACAAGAGTAGTGAGGAGAGAGAAGGGCTTTTCTGGTTGAGGGAATGTTATGATGGCAGTACTTAGGGTTTCAGTTGGAACCAATTCATTTAGGAAGATGTCATGAATTTGCTTTGCCTCAGAAATTTTATGAGAAAAACAGTACATAGATCTTAAAATTGATGCATATTTTGTTCCTGTAACTTGTTTAGTCATACTGAACCATACTGGCTGAGGTTTGAATGGAGGGAGGCAGATTTAATTTAATAAAGCTTGTTCTTGTATCAGATATCCTCTCAGAAAATTTTAAGTGAAGTGTATAGTTCTACTGCTACTGGTTTACTTCATAATTTGGAAGTATTACTTTATTTTTAAAGTGAGGAACAACAAATAATGAAAATTATAATTAAGAGCTTTAATATTCCCTTCAGAAGTAGTTTTAACAAAACCTGAACATGGGCATTCTTTGAGGGTTGAAGACGTATAAAGAATGACTTCAGCCCTGGCCGGTTGGCTCAGCGGTAGAGCGTCGGCCTAGCGTGCGGAGGACCCGGGTTCGATTCCCGGCCAGGGCACACAGGAGAAGCACCCATTTGCTTCTCCACCCCTCCGCCGCACTTTCCTCTCTGTCTCTCTCTTCCCCTCCCGCAGCCAAGGCTCCATTGGAGCAAAGATTGCCCGGGCACTGGGGATGGCTCTGTGGCCTCTGCCCCAGGCGCTAGAGTGGCTCTGGTCACAATATGGTGACGCCCAGGATGGGCAGAGCATCGCCCCCTGGTGGGCAGAGCGTCGCCCCATGGTGGGCGTGCCGGGTGGATCCCGGTCGGGCGCATGCGGGAGTCTGTCTGACTGTCTCTCCCCGTTTCCAGCTTCAGAAAAATGAAAAAAAAAAAAAAAAAGAATGACTTCATTGCAATAAGTATTCCCAACCCATTTGAAATTCCTCCCTGTCTCTTCTGTTCTTGTTTTTAGTCTGCTCATAAGATCAAAGACAAAAAACAAACAAACAAACAAAAAAAACCCCACCTGCAGTCTGATGTTGGCATCTATTAAAACACACATATTCCATATTTAATTCTCCATTTGGGGGTTGTCAGGCCTTTCAGTTGTGGCCTTACGCCCTCTTAGTGGCAGACAGAGCCAGAGGGTACTGGGAGGGAAGTGGTTAAGAGGGACATTCTAATTAAGAAGACAGATGGGTCGTGGCTAGGGTTAGATTTGTTACTTTGTAGGTGTTCAAGGGTTGTGTGTTCTGCAAGAGCATGGGGGGTGTTTTGAGGGACCACAAAGAGGCAATGATATGCTGAGGCTGTCATATTGCCTTCTCATTGCCCTGTACTAACAGAAAGCCCCTGCTGAGCAACCCCTATGGAAGTCATGGATATTAAGGCCCACTTAGAAGAAACAGTCTACAGTGCATGTAAGCAGGACAGACAATACCTAAATTGTTAGGCAGGGTTTATGGGCCATGAAAGTGTATCGTGACCTAACTTTTTGATTTCCATGAAAACAGGCCTGTTATAATAAAGTACTCTAGAAATTTTATTGAGGCCACTCAAGGCAGTTTAATATGGGATTTTGAAACTTAGGGCTAGTATTCTTACCTTTGTAGAGTAGGGAATAATGAGAAATTAACATCACAATTCACATTGAGATAATTTTGGAACATTATTTTTGATTCACTTAAATCTTAACTACTTTCAGGTTTATACATATGATTAGAAGACCAGAATCCTCATTGTTTGCAGAGAACAAAGCTAAATAGTCTAGTTGGTCATATCATGGTTAGTTTTTGTCCTATTTGTTTCTTTATTGTTATGTCTTTAAAATGAACAAATTTGTTACTTTTCCAATAAGAAAACAAAAATAATTGTAATTTTTAAAAGGATGAAAGTAGAATCCAAATTTTACACTAATAGTTAGTTGAAGGAAATATAATTCATTGCAGGGCTAAACTGTTAAATGTCATTACATAATCATTTTGCGAAAACTATTATAATTTGTTGAAATGACAACTTTGTATGATAAATGTTTTATTTTTGAGTGAAATGAACTGATAAGAAATAGAGTAAGTATAGCTCTTTAAGAGCTCATAGAGTTATCTAGCATATAAGTAGCAAGATCTATAAACATATTTGATTAGTAAATTAGTCCATAAACAAATGAAGAAAAAATCTTTTAAGATGGTGCTCCTGTGGGTGCTTTATGGAGATTTGGTACACTGGCTAAGGGCTGTGAAATAACAAACAAACTTTTGTAGAGAGAAGGAATATTTTTAGGAAGGTTTTAATTAAAAAAAAATATCTGAGCAAAAGGCTAAGTATGAATGTTGGGCACATTCTATATTCTGAGAAGTTAGTGGTAATTGGTATTGTAACAAATCTGATTTTCTAAGGGCAATAGCTTACTAGAAATAGGGTATTCTCAATTTGGTAAATATTTTCACTTGAATGTTTCTTATTCATTTACTCATACATTTATCAGTTTTTGTTAGTCTATGAATAGTCCATGAGCAGCATTTTATTTTTATGTAGGTACAGAAACTAATTTATTTTTTAGTTTGCTAGACTCATCTATGGTATTAATCTTCATACAAAGTGCTTGGCATCTGCTTACTTCTGATGCCATTGAGACATGAAGATGGAGTGAAATGATTTGGTAGCTTCTGAGAAAGGGCATCCAATTTCATTACTTACACAGAACAAAGTAGGATCAGGCTTAGTTTTTAATTTTTAGCACTCATATTTCTCTTTAACTCCAAAAAATAAATTGCCCTGACAACGCACCATCAAGAATATGGCAAACCTTCAAAATAATAAGTAACAGCTAAAATGTCACCTTGAAATATTAAATCTTTCATAGCAACAAAACAATACTAAATTCATACAAGAACAGAATAATCAGTTTTCTTCAATAAAACTTCTGATAAAATTGATTTATGATGATATTTCAAGAAGAGATTTCTAGTCAAACCAGCAACAGAGTACAAGGAAGTAGGAACTGTAAATCAACCACAGTTTTATCAAAGCCCTCTATAGCTGTGGGGGGCCCACTATGTGTCATGCACATAGAAGTCGATGAGGATACCATGATGAGCAGGAAGATGCAGTTCTGTGCTTCTGTAATTGCTGGGAGATGGCAACGCTCATGCACACACATATGCACATATATAGTGACATATTTTGAAAATATATGGGGTAAAATTGAAGAGCGCAATGAGACAAGCATAACAAGGATTATTAGTTTAGAGTGCAGGGGGAAGGAAAGTTTTTCTGTGGATCCCATATAGCTGACATGAACTAGGAGTCGGAAATGATCAGGTGAAAGGTGAGGTGGGCGAGATATTTCAAGAGGGGCATATATGAGTGAAGACCTGAGTGAGGAAGGCACTTAGATTTTTTTTCAGAATGGAAAGAAAAGCACTATTAGAGGAGCACAGTGAGGAAGAATGGTAAGTAACAGAGCCCAAGAGGTCAGCAGAACCCTGACTGTGCAGCATAGTACAAGGCATAATGGCCAATTGGCCGTCTAAACGATGGCTTTATGACAGACTGCATGGGCTGGATGTGTTGTTAGGCATAATGATGTCCTCAGCCATACAAGCAACTTTCCTCGATTCAAGGAGTCTTAAATAAGTTTAGTTTTGAGAATTATAGTTTAAAAATAGGATTGATTATAAGCTAATTGAAGACAGTCTTCTAAATGGGTAGCCTCTGGGTCCTTTTTCAGCCATAAGTATATTTGCATAGCTAAGTTTGTATCCGGAAGCAATTAGTGTGTATTGAGCAGTAAAATAATAAGCCCATAATACACACTATCTCATTTAATCCTTACAACCACCTATGAGGTGGCTATAATTATCCCCCTTTTATAGACAAGAGTATTGAGTCTCAGGGAAGTTAGTGATTTTCCAAAGATGAATGAATGGAAAAGGCAAGGTTCAAAATTGGGTCTCCTAAGTTTCTGAAATTTCTAATGCAGTGTGACAATTCCTCACGTAATTCAGGGAGCACCGTTGGTACTGGACCTCCTGAAATGGGAATAATAGGTCCTGGAGATGCCAGTAGGCTCTATTCACTTCATTTGTTCAGTCCTCCCTTATTCATAATTTCAGACATTTGAGCAAATAAGCATTTGTTTAATATCCATTAATTATAGGCTTAGTAAGACACCTGATAGTACTGAGGAGAGAAGATGAAGGAAAGGGAAGAGGGAAGGGTTATAAAGATATAAGATTTAATATCTGCCTTCAAGGAAATCAGGAAAACTAAGTCTCATTTACACCTAACTATAAAACAGCAGAGAATGTGTTGGGTCACAGGATAAATACATGTTAAGATTAATTCCTGGTTGGCCTGACCTGTGGTGGTGCAGTGGATAAAGTGTCGACCTGGAAATGCTGAGGTCGCCGGTTCGAAACCCTGGGCTTGCCTGGTCAAGGCACATATGGGAGTTGATGCTTCCAGCTCCTCCCCCCCTTCTCTCTCTGTCTCTCTCTCCTCTCTCTCTCTCTCCTCTCTAAAATGAATAAATAAAATAAAAAAAATTTTAAAAATATATTAAAAAAAAAAAAGATTAATTCCTGGCATGCCTTTGAAATACAGGTATGATGTCTCTGGGTAGAGATGTAAAAGGGAGGGCATACCAAAACAGGTCATTTTAGTTTGGAGGGACATTTGCTATAAAGCCATTTCAGAACCTCTCTTCTCAGATTAACCAAAGTGGAAGAAGCATAGAACACTTTATTTTTAACAGTTAGGTGATCAACTTCTTTACAATGAAAAGGAGGACAAAAATAAATTGAAGAAAATAATATTGTAAATAAAAGAGATATTTTATTCATCGCAACAATAATACACTATAATATGATAAATGCATAATAAAAACATTTGTAATATTTTATATTGTAATTATGCTTACATGCATATTAATTTTTAATAATAATTGTAAGAAAAAAGCACTCATTTAGATAATATTATCTAATGAGTACTTTTATTAGTAGTAATATTATCTGAATGAGTACTTTTCCATTAAATGAATATTTTTTGTCAATGTATCATCTTGTAACAATATATTGGGAAATAGCTGAAAAAGAAATATACCTCGTATTGAATTTTATAGCAAGTGCTGCAGCTGGAGTATCAACATTCAAACTTGATTTCTCACTTGTCCAAAAATCACTAACAATTGAAAAAACTCTTTCAACTGCTGCATTAGTTCCAGGGCAGCACAATGTAAATTGAACAAAAATAAATAAATTTTCACATAGAATATGTTTATTTTGAAATGGCTGAATATTTCCACCCATCTTTTATCAATTTCAACATGTTCATTTTCCCATTGTGTTAATTTTTCAGAATTTAAATATACATTCAGTCTTCTAATTTCTTCAAAGAGACAATTGTCTATTTTGATGTCTGGCATTAGATAAAAACTCAAGACAGGATTCAATATCTGTCCAATATACTTGCAATGAAGTAAAAAAAACACCGTTGAAAACTGTTATTTCCCGTGATGTTTGTTGCAGACCATTCTTCAATATGTTGAAAACATGTCTGGCAAATATTCTGCATTTCTTTGATAAACTTTTCTGTTATGCCTGGATTTGATTCCTCTAAGTCTGAAAATTTTCTTTCCTTTTTATATTTTTTAAATTTTTTTAAATTTTATTTATTTATTTATTTATTTTTTTACAGGGACAGAGAGAGAGTCAGAGAGAGGGATAGATAGGAACAGACAGACAGAAACGAAGAGAGATGAGAAGCATCAATCATCAGTTTTTTGTTGCGACACTTTAGTTGTTCATTGATTGCTTTCTCATATGTGCCTTGACCGCGGGCCTTCAGCAGACCGAGTTACCCCTTGCTCAAGCCAGCGACCTTGGATCCAAGCAGGTGAGTTTTTTGCTCAAGCCAGATGAGCCCTGAGCCCGCGCTCAAGCTTGCGACCTCGGGGTTTCGAACTTGGGTCCTTCCCCATCCCAGTTCGATGCTCTATCCACTGCGCCACCACCTGGTCAGGCTTCTTTTTATAATTAAAGAGAGAAATTTTTCTTCAAAATGATATTTATATTGAAGGATAAAGTCATTCAAAATAAGACTAACTTCTGTAGCTGAAATGTGTTCACCTTCAATCTTTTGAATTGCTTTCTGAAAAATAGATGCTTTGATTATGTACAAAATACATTAATACATCAGATATTTTATTATTGAAAAATGATTCCAGGATTTTAGGACATTTGTCTTAACTTAATATATATGATCTGACCAGGCGGTGGCGCAGTGCATAGAGCATCGAACTGGGATGCAGAGGACTAGGTTCGAAACCCGAAGGTCACTAGCTTGAGCACAGGCTCATCTGGCTTGAGCAAAAAGCTCACTAGCTTGGACTCAAGGTCGCTGGCTTGAGCAAGGGGTTACACGGTCTGCTGAAGGCCCGCAGTCAAGGCACATATGCGAAAGCAATCAATGAACAACTAAGGTGTCGCAATGAAAAACTGATGATTGATGCTTCTCATCTCTCTCCGTTCCTGTCTGTCTGTCCCTATCTATCCCTCTCTCTGACTCTCTATCTGTCCTTGTAAAAAAAAAAAATCTTTAAAAAAAATATGAACGGAGAGGCTCAAATAATTGTAGAACACGCTCTATAGCAGTTGTTAGAGCAAGTCATCTAATTTTTGAATATCCTATAAGTGTTTTGTATTCAACATTTGCTTCTTCACAAAATTGTTTTAAATTAGCAATACAAATGGTAAAATGACTAAAATGCAAATAAATTGTAGTTATTATTACTTCTACATCAAATGGCATGGCACATGATGCTGTGTTGATTGCATTTGACAAAACATGTGCACTACAACCTATTCCTAGTATTTTCTTTTGAAGTAACTCTTGTAATTTTACGTACATATTATTCACCCTTTTGCGTCTTCACCCACCAAAATTTGTATTTGTATTATCGGCCATTAGTGCAACAACTTTAAATTTCAAACTGTTTTCAATTATTACTTTGTATAGATGATTTGACAAAATTTCAGAAATTTTGCCTTAAATGGATTCTAAATTTAAATTTTTTACTTGAATGCACTTGGTAACATTAAAATATCTTACTATTATTGAATACAATTTAATTTCATTATGATTGATGCATCAGATAAAATTGTTATAAATGCTGCAGTTTCCAAGTCCTCTGTAAGTATTTTGTCACAGTAATTTTTAAATACTGATTTCAAAATAGCCTTGCATTTTGTCCTGGCACATGAAAATTTTGCATTGTGAAACTTTTTCAATAATTTTGTTGTGCAATCCATACTTAGAAAACTTTGATTGGGAATTTGGTGTGAAATGCAAATGTTCCCTCCATTGTAGCCAACTGTTTTTCATCTTCAGAATAATTTGAAGTTTAAAAAAAACTTGTTACTTTATAATTGGAAGCTGATGCGTCTAATGATTGCTTATGTTTGTTGATGGTCAAGTGTTCCGTTATCGGTGCTTTGTCCCCCAACAGTAATACAAAATTCTCTGCTGCAAATATTGCAGAAAACAATGGTATCTCTCTTTGATATGAGGAATGGAAATTCCTTTTTCCATTTATCGTTAAAATGGAATTTTCTCTTTTTTTGATTTTTTCATCCCTTAAATGAAACTTAAAATTAAAAACAAAATATAGAGCTAAACGAATGATGCAAGCACATTAAGAACTGAAAACGTTACATCATGGTAGGCAAATTTTCTGGAATCTAAATTAACAAAACTAAATATCAAACAAAACCACTAATTTGGAGTAATATTCAGGTGTATTTATCATTTTCTAATTAAAAAACGTCTGTTTTATGCAACTATTTAATCACAATGCATTATTAATAGATATGGTTTGAGGTTAGATTTCCACTTTAAAACTCAAATTTCGGAAAAATGCTTGTAAATAAAATTATATGTCTTTGGAAATTATTAAATAGATAATGAATTAATAAGACATGAATTGTGCTTACCTGTCTATGATTGAATATTCACTGAGAAATAATCGTGAGTCTACAATGTCATATGTGCCGTGTCATGTTTCAGTAAGAAGTACACAAAGCCATTCGAGCGCTCGGTATATTGAGCACTCTCTCAAGGTCTCCCATGCGGAACGCACACATCTTGTAATTGCATCTCGCTGCACTATACTGATCCTTGACAGATCATCATGTCAAATACAAATATGTCACATCACATGCAATGGATCGACTCTGCATTGATCAAATACGGACATTTATGGATTAGTCTTCCAATATCAAAAAGGAGGACATGTAGGAGGACACTTTTCAAGGGAGGACAGAATCTACAAAAGGATTGTCCTCCCTAAAGGAGGATGATTGGTCACCTTATTAACAGGGACTCTTGATCAAATAAAACATATATGGCTTAAATTTATTCTTTTTAGAGAAAATAAAATGTTTTTAATACTTCTCTAAATAACAGAGACTTTTATTTTCTCCACAAAGTTTTTGAGATTTTGAGTTGTAGAACTGCTATAGCCTGCTTCTGGAGAATTACAGACAGAGGAAGGAGAGCAGGACACTCCTGCCTCTGATTTGCTGTTGATCACTGTGTGGTTCTATGTATTTCAGTATTAACTCTACCCGAAAGCTTTTTGTAGTTCTAGGAAATGCTCTGAGATGCTGGGTTAAGATAGTGAGAAATATGACAATAGAGTCAATGGACTCAGCCTCTCATAGTTTGAATATGATTAATTCTTGGGTCCTCAGTGTGATTCCTTCATTCTACCCCCTTTTCACTCATGTCAGACAAGTCTAAGGAAGAGGGATTGAAGCAAAGGATTTCTTCCAAAACTTTTTTTTTTTTAATGCGCAGTAGACTGGAACTACACAACAGGTTTCAAGTAGCTCAGCATACCTGGATGTGATTAAGGAAGGGGAAGAGGAAGTAGAGACAAGACTAGATAATAGAAGCTTGGGATATCAGATTATGGAATTTCGATTTTTTGTAATAGGCAACACAGAAAACCTTGGACCTTGACTTTTTTTTTTTTTTAACTTAACTAGATTCCTACTTAGAGGAAATATGTTTAAATAGGATAATATTTTTCCAATTATAGAAATAAATCTTATACATAGAAAATGTTATAAGTTATTGCTTGTTTTATTTTTAACCTCTTTCAAGAGCTATTATATTTTTAGTGAGTGTTTTCCCTAGATTATTATTGTAATAGTATTGCTAAAGGAGTTAATCCCAAAATCAATCCTCAAAGAGTCAAAAAAATTGCAATCCAGCCAACATTTGAGGTATTCAAACAAACATTTACATATTCCAACTGTTCCTCCAATTAAAATTCATTTCCTTTCCGATCTCACAAAGGAAGTATTCTCTCCTGATGTTTTCCTTGATATGTAAGGTCAAAAAATTAATTGTTTATTTTCTTTTTATGAGCATATTTATATTGGAGGCTTGTGATAACTCTCTGCAGTCCAGCTTATCTTCCAACTCAGATTTTAATAATATGACCCATAAACTTTTGTTTCAAAATTGATTTTTGCAAGAAATCAAAGGTGGAGAATTATCTATATTACGTATTGATTTTTTTTTAGAAAGAGCTCTCTTTTTCTTGCCTTTTCTCCTTTCCTCTCTCCAGAAATTGAAAGAAGATATTAGTAAAACAGTTGAAAGCCTTTTAATAAAGTCCATTCTAAACGTTCCTTTTCATTTAAATTTGTTCACTTTTCTCCCTTGGACTATAATAGTACAGTTTTAGTATTCTATTTGTTGAGCAATTGACATTTCTATTTTCCTGGTTGTTTTAGACCATCACATGTGTATACTAAAAGTATTTTAATGAAGTTACATTTATTCACAATTTTGCCTTTGAGATGGTCTATAAGAGTCCAATCTAAATTAAATGCAGTTTGGTGGCGATCTATAAATTAGGAAGAGAGCCCTCACCAAACCTCAACCAAACAGAATCCTGATCTTAGACTTTCAATCCCCAAAACTAGGAAAAAGTGAGTTTCTGTTGATCAAGCCACCCAGTCTATGGTACTGTGTTATGGTAAATCAAGCTCACTAAGACAGTGACTGTCCTCGTTTTGTGATTTAGGACGCAAACTGAAAGGTCAGTGGCAAAAATTGGCATTTGACCATAGTCTGCCTGAGTACAAATTTGAGCCAGAAAATAATGAATATATATAGTCTTTAAAAAAAAGCAACACCAAACCCTTCTTCTGTGGTTGTTTGTGCGTATTTTTATTTTCTAGTAGGTTTGCAGACACAGATAAAAAACCAGTTGATTTTGCTCATTCTTATTCATTATCATTTTTTGTGTGTTCTAGCAGGATGTTACTATTTGAGCTCTAAGAATTCCAAGTCAAGGTTGAAAAATGTAGCCAATCTTCCTGAAATTGCAATGTTAAAAAGTCCAAGAAGATTTACTATTGCTGTATTTGCTTTTTGTAAAACATATCAAATTAAAAATATCCAGTTTTGTGCCTGAAATTAATTGGCAGTGTCTCATTAAACCATATTCAATTTAACCTCTATTAATTGGATTAGAGATTTAGTAAGAATGACAGCTGCTAGCACCTTTTACAGTTACGTTATTTCTCTATAATCCATATGGCAGAAATCACGTAATGCTTTTCCCCCCCACTGAGATAAACACTTGAGATGGAAAGGTTTGATTTAATGTGGTTAGGGTATGTGCATTTATTTTTACTTCCTTTTAATTTTTTTTTAAAAACTGAAATATCTTTTTTTTCCTCTTCCACAGGTTTTCACCAGCCATATTTGTATATCTAATTAACATCGTTCCATCACTATGGATTCTTGAAGTGCACCATGGGAACCAGGTACATACAACCTTTGAGAAGTAGGATGTGGAATATTCAGCAATAAACTACCTTCATATTTCAAACCTTCATTATCAAGAATTGAGTAACTAAGAGGTCATCAGCAAAAGGAAGTGAATTCATGATCTGTCAATATCAATATAAATATTACATTTATTTAAGACTTAAGATTATATAATTAATTAACAATTTGTGTTAGAGATATTATTACTAACACCTCCACCCAAATATGGTAGAGTGTACATGGGGGTATAAAATTTTGTTTTTAACCCTTGTAGCATTAATGAGTTTCTATATGGGGCTATGAATGGGCATGGTTTGATTATCTAGCATTCTCCAAAATGACATAGTTAGAAACAGCAAAAACAAAAACAAACCCTATCATCTATATAAATGTAATAAAACTTGGAGGGGCTATTTGAGATAGTCTGTCTTAAAATACAGGCTTTTAGATGATAAGATATTTATTCTTGAGGGCCCCATAAGCTGTTTTAGTGAAATAGGAATTTTACTCTAAAGCCTCAAAATAAGTGTCAAAGAGAGGAGTCATGAGAAGCATCATTAAGAAATGTGGGCTGTATGTAATTAGGACCACTTTGACCTAGAAAATAAACAATAGCTTTCAATAAGAGACCTTAATCTATATATAGAAAAAGAGGTTTTGATTTTTTTTTAATGTAGACAATTAAATTTAACAAAATGACATTGGTCAACCAGAGTGCATAGATTTAGAGAAAACATCTCCACATCATTTGGACAGTCGATCATACCGTATACTCATCACCCAAAGTCAAATCATCCTCCGTCCCCCTATATTTTGTTTCTCTTTAAGCCCTTCCCCTACCCCACCTCCTCCCTCTTCTCCCTTCTCCTCCCCCTGGTAACCAATGCACTTTTTATCTATGTATTGGTCTCAATTTTGAGTCCCACCTATGTATGGAATCATACAGTTCTTAGCTTTCTCTGATTTACTTTTATTTCACTCAGTATAATGTCATCAAAGTCCATCCATGTTGTCGTAAATGGTACTATGCCATCATTTCTTATGGCTGAGTAGTATTCCATTGTATATATGTACCACATCTTCTTTATCCAATCTCCTACTGAAGGGCATTTCGGCTGTTTCCACATCTTGGCCACCGTGAATAATGCTGCGCTGGACATAGGGGTGCATGGGTCTTTACGTACCCATGTTTTTGAGTTTTGGGGGTAGATACCTAATAGAGGGATTGAGTGTGTTGCTTCTTACTTGGGCAACACTAGGTAACAGGCTCCAGGCTGCATTCAGCCAATTCTTATATTAATGCACCTGTACAACATCAGGGATGTTGGTTAGTAGAGCCCATTTGATACCATCCTGGACTTCACATCTTCAAGGTTTGGGTTACAAGACTATGTTTTACAGATAAACTGTAGTTATGATATAATATTATTTTATTACCTTTATTGATAAAATACCTATAAGTAAGACCTGTGAGAATTTTCCCCTATACAGATTTCTTTGCTACAGTTTGTCATTTTATAGCAAAGTTAAGCCTCCTCTATATGTTTCAGATATTCAGACCTACCTAGAAAATAATTGCTCCAAGATTCAGGCACACAGAGGGGAATTAAGCTCTGTGAACTATTTTGTAAAATTCCACAAGTACATACCAATAGTGCAGGCATGAAGAAAATATTTAGCTGCCTTAAATCTCCAGTTTAAATAAATATTAAAGTCATAGGATATCTCTATCTCTGTAGTAAAAATACTTTTGTAACAGAAGATTGGTTGGTTCAAGTTATTATGACTTTTAAAAACTGTATCATAGGGAGTTGGGGGACTGTTTCAATTTCCTTACCACTCACTATTTTTAAAAGTATGGAAATAGGCTCTGGTGATTTGAATCACGTCCCCGCCCCCCCCTTCATATCCAATTCTGTGGCATGGCTATCATCCACACTAACAAGTCATTTCCCCAAATGCTTTTATAATATAAATATGTGGCACAGTTAATTGATATACAAGTCAAACTCCATTACAACAAATAGCCTGCAACCAGAAGTGCTCTTTTTAATAAAAAAAGATTTTTGAGCCACAGGCAATACCTCTCTGATTTTCATACTACAAAAGAAATTGGACCTTTAATAGAAAGGGATTTGACTTGTTTTGACATGAAGAATTAAAGTGAGTGCCCATTGATTGAACTGGGCAGGGTGGGCAGAGATGGAAATAGAAAAAAGGTGAGAGTAAAAGAAACAAAAATGTATTAGACTTGCACTTAAATAAGAAATGACAGAATAAAAACGTTCTCTTTATTTAGGGAATTTTGGTTGTGATAATAATCAATTTTCTTTATTTCAAAATATTTTCAGATATTTTTTCTTATTTATAAACCCAGGAACTACATGAGTTAGGCATGGTATATACATTTCTGTTTTATAAAAGAGGATCCCAAGTCTCTTAAAGATTAAGTAATTTTCTCCAGGCCATACAGGTAATCAAGAATTGTCTGGGGTTTATGACCTATGTCTTGACCCCCTACTCTGTTAACCACACTGCCTTTCTCAATATGTGTTCTATGTTTTACAAGAGTTAGTATCAAAATCATCTGAATTTTTCATGACGGGCAAGTATAATTTGATTTCCTTTCACTTTTTCCATTTACTCTAAATCCTGAATGAATCTAACCTATGACTTGGCACTAGGAAAACATCCTGACCTCTTTCATGTAGACATTTCTCCTAAATGATCAATTATGTACTTTCATTCCTGAACCTGGCAAGGTCTGTATGAATGGAAACAAAATTGTTATGACCATGATTATGACCTTAACTCTTAGGTTTATTTATGAAGTGGTACAGTTATAGCATTGGAAACTTGCTGGTCTTGATGGTGTCAGTCTGGTTTGACCCCAAAGGAATATTTTTTAAGCTAATAAGAGTTTATAAGACATGGCCCATGAAAATGTGGCTTGTTGGCACCCAGGTCATCTACAGAAACTCACCTACATGATGCTGAGTGTAAAAAAATATTACCTTAAAACCAATAAAGACAGATTCGGTTTAAGCAGTCAAACCAGTTGTTCTTAGCAGTCCTAATGCAGCTGCCACTTAAAAGAAAGTCTTATCAATGTATTATAAATAGTACTACAAGAGCAGAGAAGGACTCAGATAGGTTATACCATTATATAATAATATGGATGACAGAGCTATTTGCTACCATCTTATACTGAAGTAAAGATGACTTTTCTTTAAAGTATAATGTCTGTGAATTTTTAGTGATAAGGATATAAATCATATGAAGGTCACAACTTTTAATATACAATCTGCTTTCATGCCTACAAACAAAATGGTCAAATTTGTTTCCTACTGACACTTTGGTTCTTAGGTAGAGTCTCAAAACTACTCTGAAATGAGAATTTGTAACTTGGTTCAAAGATTTAATATCTTATCTTTTTTCTGGAGCCTTAGCTATATAAAAAGTGTGCAAACAGCTGTATTTTGCTGTTAGAGATATGGCACATCACCCTTTTTCTTAACTATTCTTGTCATTACACCCATAACACTGACACTAGTAGTTTTGATGGAGGGTAGAAAAAAAAAGAGCTTCCTGACAGATTTTATTTTCTAATTTGTGTGTGTATATATGTATGTATGTGTGTGACAGAGACCAAGAGAGAGCCAGAAAGAAGAACAGATAAGGACAGACAGACAGGAAGGGAGAAAGATGAGAAGTATCAGTTCTTTGTTGCAGCACCTTACTTGTTCATTGATTGCTTTCTCATATGTGCCTTAACTGGGGGGCTATAGCAGAGCTAGTGACCCCTTGCTTAAGCAAATGACCTTGAGCTCAAGCCAACGACCTTTGGGCTCAAGCCAGCAACCATGAGTCATGTCTATGAGCCCACACTGAAGCCAGCAACCCTGCTCTCAAACTGGTGAGCCCGTGCTCAAGCTGGTGACCTAGGTATTTTGAACTTGTGTCCTCTGCATCCTAGTTGACACTCTATCCACTGTGTCACTGCCTGGTCAGGCAACATGTTAATTTTTTGATTGGTATAGTACTTAACAGGCAACATTGAAAGTGATTGGGTCATCTACTTAAGAAAAATGGTATTTTTGATAAATAAGCTTCTGAACATGAAACAAACTCTTAGAGTTAAATCTTTGATCACAAATGTTTTAATGTCCCTGGTTGTTGGCTTGTTTTACAATTGTTCCAGGGTTCCAAAAAAGAACCCGTTATCAATCTAAAAATTCTACAGCTCTCTGCAATGAACCCAGAATTTAAATCCTCATAGACTTGTGGGAGAATAGTAGACTATTCTCAAACTAATTGAAAAGTGGTTTTCTATCTCAAGCATATACTCTGAGTTTTGGAGATGTTTATGCATACTGTTTAAACTCCACATATTTGCTCATAATTTAATTGTAAATCATACCTATTGTGGTATTTTTTTTGACATGTTGCCTTTTTACAAAATTCTTAGTATTGTAGTAGCCAGTCTGAACGAATGTCACAGAATACCAGCAGCAAAGAAGACTTCAATCAAACTCTAATATCAAGTGAACAAACCCATGGAGTGGATAAACTCATTGAGACGGTGAGAGCATTTCCCACAGTATATTACAGGATCTAGCAAATCTTTTCACTTGGTGAGGATAATATGCTCTACACCTGTCAGCTCAATTTTTTCCTAAGGAAATTTGCCAATTGTTTGTTTGTCTTAGGAATTTCCAATATACAGTGTGTCTGTAAAGTCATGGTGCACTTTTGACCGGTCACAGGAAAGCAACAGAAGACGATAGAAATGTGAAATCTGCACCAAATAAAAGGAAATAAAAGGAAATAAAACTGCATCCTCCCAGTTTCTGTAGGATGATGTGACAGCATGTGCGCATGCGCAGATGATGACATAACACCGTGTATACAGTAGAGCAGCCCATGGCCATGCCAGTCAAGATGTGGACGGTACAGAGGAAAGTTCAGTGTGTTCTGTGGCTCGCTAAATTTGAATCCGTGACCAAAGTGCAATGTGAATATTGGCGCGTTTATAATGAAGGCCACCACATAGAAATAACATTACTCGGTGGGATAAGCAGTTGAAGGAAACCGGCAGTTTGGTGGAGAAACCCCGTTTTGGTAGGCCATCAGTCAGTGATGAGTCTGTAAAGGCTATATGGGATAGCTACCTAAGGAGCCCTAAAAAATCTGTGCGTGAGCCCACATCGAACTGCACTGAATAGGTATGAAACTGGGAGAGTTTTCCTTTTATTTGGTGTAGATTTCACATTTCTATCATCTTTTGTTGCTTTCCTGTGACCGGTCAAAAGTGCACCATGACTTTATGGACACACTGTAAAAATATATTTTTATATTTATTAAACATGCTTAATAGGGATATATAAATATATATTAATAGATATGTTTAACTTGAAGCATTCAAGAACCTTTACTAATTAGGTCAGACAATATATGTACAAAGAGAGAGACAAATATTTGTTAAGAAATGATATAAGATTGGGATTTGTCCTATATTTTTTAAGTGTTCACATTAATAAAATAAAGATGATTTCTCCCAAAATCAAATTACTTCCTTACTTTAAAAAAATTTATTTAGAAAATTAAATTTAATGGGATGACATTGATCAATAAGCAGTGGTCCTCAACTCCCGGGCTGTGGACCAGTACCAGTCCGTGGGCCATTTGGTACCGGTCCGCAGAGAAAGAACAAATAACTTATATTATTTCTGTTTTATTTATATTTAAGTCTGAATGATGTTTTACTTTTAAAAAATGACCAGATTTCCTCTGTTACATCCGTCTAAGACTCACTCTTGACGCTTGTCTCATAAGTTCAACAATTATATTTAAAAATACCACAGTTTTTATGCCAGTCTCATAATTTTATTTTGTGCATTTATTCATCCCACTGTAAAGGCCAGTCCGTGAAAATATTATCTGACATTAAACCGGTCCGTGGCCCAAAAAAGTTTGGGGACCACTGAATAAGAGTACATAGATTTCAGGTAAACATTTCTATAACATTTGAATATATTGTGTTATATGCTCATCACCCAAACTAAAGTAATTTTCCATCACCATCTACACTGCTCACAAAAATTAGGGGATTAGGGAATGTGCAGATACTCCAGTACTGTCAGCCTTTTGTATGGTGCATTTTCACCAATGAAATAAAAGTGGGTTTTGTATCTCATTTGCATAATCAAACAACTTTCTTTGACTTGTTTGCTTTTCTGATGTTCTTGTTTAATAAGAAAAATCAAATGCTTTTTTTATCACTTCATATTCATTTTGAAATATCCCCTAATTTTTTTGAGCAATCTGTTCCTCTTACTCCTCTCCACCCCCCTCCAATCCCCTTTGTTCTTCACATGCCTGATATTTGGCAAACTAAACATAGCCTATTAGAAAATAATATATAGGAGAGACTCAAGGCTAAGGCCCTTACCTTTGAACCATATTTACAGTAATAAGATAGGCTATTGATTCTGTGAGGTTTTTTTGTTGTTTTTTTTTTTGTATTTTTCTGAAGCTGGAAACGGGGAGAGACAGTCAGACAGACTCCCGCATGCGCCCGACCGGGATCCACCCGGCACGCCCACCATGGGGCGACGCTCTGCCCACCAGGGGGCGATGCTCTGCCCATCCTGGGCGTCGCCATATTGCGACCAGAGCCACTCTAGCGCCTGAGGCAGAGGCCACAGAGCCATCCCCAGCGCCCGGGCCATCTTTGCTCCAATTGAGCCTTGGCTGCGGGAGGGGAAGAGAGAGACAGAGAGGAAAGCGCGGCAGAGGGGTGGAGAAGCAAATGGGCGCTTCTCCTATGTGCCCTGGCCGGGAATCGAACCCGGGTCCTCCGCACGCTAGGCCGACGCTCTACCGCTGAGCCAACCGGCCAGGGCCCTTTTTATTTTATTTATTTATTTTTGTATTTTTCTGAAGCTGGAAACGGGGAGACAGACAGACTCCCGCATGTGCCCGACCGGGATCCACCCGGCACGCCCACCAGGGGTGACGCTCTGCCCACCAGGGGGCAATGCTCTGCCCCTCTGGGGCGTCGCTCTGCCGTGACCAGAGCCACTCTAGTGCCTGGGGCAGAGGCCAAGGAGCCGTCCTCAGCGCCCGGGCCATCTTTGCTCCAATGGAGCCTTGGCTGCGGGAGGGGAAGAGAGAGACAGAGAGGAAGGAGGGGGGGTAGAGAAGCAAATGGGCGCTTCTCCTATGTGCCCTGGCCGGGAATCGAACCCGGGTCCCTTGCACGCCAGGCCGACGCTCGATTCTGTGAGGTTTTAATAGAACTAGCCTTGGGTTCTAATTTAAGCTCCAATCACAGTTTACCAATATCACTTTGAACAAATGACCTAATGTCTCTGTATCCCAGTTTTTCATCTGATAATTGAAAATATTATATATCCCCTGCTAGTATGCTCCCTGTAAGAATTAAATAAGATGCATGTGAAATCTCATAGAAGAAATATAAAGATGTGTGCAAATGAAATATTACAGATCTTCATGCATGGCTTCAATCTAGCCTCTTGACTTGTCTTTTATTCTCCTTCTACTTTGCACTTGACATATGCAAGTGACCTAAAGGGACAAGTAGATTTGCACATAGTTAAATTACTTGCATAAATCAGTTGGAATCACTATACAATCTACTCGAGACCTATACCCTATAGTCTTTAAAAGATTATGACCTATAGGGTCAATGATATACTTTAAAATTTATTTACAAGTTGAGTGGGCAAGAGATATTATGCAGAATACTTGAATTGGATGTAAAGTTTTCTTAGAGTCCAAGAATAAGGGCAGAATAAAATGTGGTTGCTAGTTTATGGATTTCTGAATAATATGTTAAATATTTAGAATAAAAATAATAACTTTATATTCTCTTTATTTGCATTAGGTAATGAATAAACATTATTATATATTCTTATTTGATATAATAGTGTTTTTAGCAATAAAAAACAAGACATAAGATTTGTATCATGCTAAGATATTCCCAGATTTGTAAATTCAGACTTAAACTTGCCGAAAGAAAGGTAGGCACTTTTTATTTTAACCTGGGATTTAAGTTTTTTTGTGTGTTATACTTTATTATAGAGAATAATGACATGGAAGATGATCTTTAACACATTTTTAAATTGGCTCCTTAAATATACAGAGCAGGTGTGAGGTTTAAATTACTTTCAGTTATAAGGCTGTTTACTTTAAGGACTACATTAGCATTTTTATTTTTTCAGAGCATTCAGTTGAAAAGAGTTTAACTTTCTTTAGTAAGTAGAGAATCATCTGAAAATAACCTACCACAAAAGCTAAGCCTTGATTGAAAGCTATGGTGAAGAGGGTGTTGTCTTTCTCTAAATTGGTAACTCATAATCCTTTTTATCTGTATTGCATTTCTGTTATATAGGCTAAAGTTTTTGTACATAACTTATCTACAGTATGTGAGAAAGATTGGACTTTGGCACTCCATCAAACATTCTTGTTAATGCTAATAATTGGAAGATGGCTTCTACCTATTGGAGCCACAATCACTCGGGACCAACTCTCTGAACTTCTCCTTATGTTTGTGGGGACAGCTGCTGACATACTGGAATTCACAAGTGAAACCTTGGCAATAAAAAATGTGAGGTAAGCAATGAAAGATCCTGCAATGAAAAGACTTTCTTTTTCAAGGTCAGAGCCCACACACCTGTCCCTTTGTTCCATCATTTGTATTCTGCATGAATAAATATTTTAAATATATTATGTGCCCAATGGTAGAAACAGAATTTGTTGCTGTTAAGACACATATTGGGTACCAGCCCAGTGGAGATAGATATAACTCTAGATAGATATAGACGATAGATAGATAGATAGATAGATAGATAGAGAAACAGATATAAATATAAATATAGATAGAAACAAATTTAAATACAAAAAAAGAAGGTTTCAGCTAGAGAAAAGGGGCAAATAATATGCCTTATGGGTGAGAAAAGCTCTGCATGTCTGCAGGACCACGAGTTAGGTAGAGTCACTGTCACCTAAAAATATTCTGGGGACAGATGACCATTACTAGCTCCTCTTTCACATTCGCAAGTGTCCAGGAATGTAGTGAGTCATAACAGTCTCTTCTAGAGCACAGCGTAACTACAGTTCAAAGAAAGCACCTGCCAGAGACTTGGTGAAATCTCTCCCCTACCCATTTGGGAAATGTATATTCCCTGGTGTGAATGGAGAATGTGGAATATTAGGTTTTATTTTGCTAAATTTTATTTATACGCAGTTTTGTTCAAAGTGCCCAAGGCTTTCTGGAGTGGATGCCTATAAATTAAAACTTATTGAGTTGGTACTTTATTTTCGCCACAAGCAAATAAACCCAGAATCCATGATCACATCTGTTTATGGAACTTCTTTCCTACCGTTAGGGATTTCAATCTCAGTGCCTGAATGTACTTTCAGCTTGAGTTGTTTTGCACTGTTATAAAAATAAATTGCAATGAGGCTGGGTTTTAAAGCTACACTTTGCTTTATGCTGTATTTCTTAAACAACAAAATCAACAAAACATAAAGCTGAGCAAAATACACTCACTTACAGAGTAAACTTAATATCCCAATTATAGCACAAGTTATGCATATAACCATAGGTTACTTTTACATGATCATTTCCTGTCTCACTTATACTTATTTTTTTATATTTCATTGAGTAGTTTCCTTTATGGTTTCAAAAAGACAATAAGGAAGAATAAGTTTAATATACATGAAACGAATGTTTACATGTAATAGCAAAGGGGGTTATTTCATTATAATCTACTTAGCATTACTTATATTATTACAAAATTTTATTTTATTTTATTTTTATTTTTATTTTTTTGTATTTTTCTGAAGCTGGAAACGGGGAGAGACAGTCAGACATTTAACAACAGAATGTTAAAAAGGATCCAGTTTAAGTTGATCCAATATCCTCAAAACCTCATTTTTAGTTTTGTCGTTTTAATACCTTCCATTTGGTCAGTGATTAACATTATATGACAAATTTTGAGATACTTAAGGACACATAATACAAGAGAATGACAAGTGAAACATAAAGAAATCCTTACCAAACACATAGAAACAATAGATGACTATAGGCGCAGTGACAGGGACATGAGAATATAAGTATAATAACTATATCTATGTATGTAGAAATAAACACATGCATGCTAAAGACATAGGGTGATATTTGATAAAAAATGAGGTTATTCAGAAGGGATATGAATGTCATGAGACATTCATTTATCCGCTCACTATTGATGGATTATCTTGTATTCCAGGCAATGTGTTGGTCAGAGATTGAGAAGCAAGTGATGAGTGAAAGGACACAGAGTCCTATCCCAACTCAAGCGATTTAAATTCAGCATTTTTTTCTGCCACTGACAAATTAATTTGAGTGTTTAATAAATCGTTTTTTTCTCATTTTAAACTTGTGTCATGTCCTGAGAAAGGAATCGAATAAATTATATCATGGTTTTTGTTTTTAAATTTCTTTTCAGGTGTCATGGTCTCAGACGGAAGTCATGTTACTTTTAATATATCTGCACGGTGTCTGTGACCTTCTGTAGTCTGTGCTGAACTCCCACGTGTTTCTATCACTAGTCAGAGATTCCAAAGTCAAGGCCCAGAAAGAGCCAAGAGTTTTTCTGTCTATTTAAAACTCACCTCCCAAATTTTGATTTCACTTCAGGGCCCATCTCTATTGCAAGGATCGACACTAAAAACGTTCCTTTCTTCAAAGAAGAGGTTTAAATTCCTCCCACTATAGAATAGATTTCCTTCATGGTTTCAAAAAGACAATAAGGAAGAATAAGTTTAATATACATGAAACGAATGTTTACATGCAATAGCAAAGGGGGTTATTTCATTATAATCTACTTAGCATTACTTATATTATTACAAAATTTTATTTTATTTTATTTTTATTTATTTTTTTTTGTATTTTTCTGAAGCTGGAAACGGGGAGAGACAGTCAGACAGACTCCCGCATGCGCCCCACCGGGATCCACCCGGCACGCCCACCTGGGGCGATGCTCTGCCCACCAGAGGGCGATGCTCTGCCCCTCCGGAACGTCGCTCTGTTGCGACCAGAGCCACTCTAGCGCCTGGGGCAGAGGCCAAGGAGCCATCCCCAGCGCCCGGGCTATCTCTGCTCCAATGGAGCCTCGGCTGCGGGAGGGGAAGAGAGAGACAGAGAGGAAGGAGAGGGGGAGGGGTGGAGAAGCAGATGGGCGCTTCTCCTGTGTGCCCTGGCTGGGAATCGAACCCTGGACCTATGCACGCCAGGCCGATGCTCTACCGCTGAGCCAACCGGCCAGGGCCCAAAATTTTATTTTTGATTTTATTTTATTCCATATTTTGGACTGATTAGGAAAAAGCCTGCAATGATGTGTACATTCCAATAAAATCTACCTCTTTCCTGCATCCCCGTTAAAACCCCAAACAAAATTTATTTTAACCTAAATCAGTTTTCTTCATTATGACCACATGAAGTTAATCTGCCGTATTCTTAAAAATTTAGATACTGAAATTTTTTTAACAACTTGACTTTATCCACCATGAAAATAATCTATTATAATTCTATAGTTCAATGATATTTAATGAATTCATAGGTTTGTGTAACCATCACCAGAATCCAGATTCCTTATGGCCGCTTACAGTCAATTCTCTTTCCCACTACCAACCTCAGCAACCATTGATATGCTTTCTGTTTTTTTCTAGAAAGTTCATGTAAATGGAATCATGAAATATGCAGTCTTTTATGTCTGACTTTCTCACAGCATAATTTTTTGAGATTCATTCATATTGTTGAATCTATCATTAGTTAACTCCTTTCAAATTGCTGAATAGTATTCCAAGCACGTACCACATATTACTTATCCATCTTGTAGTTGATATAAACATATTTTCTTGCTATTAAAAATGATATTGCTGTGAACATTCACTTACATGCCTTTGGATGGATCAGTTTTCCTTTTTATTGTGTAGGTTACTAGAAGAAAGACTGGGCTTTATGTTAAGTACATAATTAATTTTTCAGAAACTGTCAGACTTTTCCAAAGTGGCTATATCTTTTTATATCATATTATCATCAACAATGAGACTTCCATTTTTCCTACATCCTCACCAACATTTTTTTTTCAGTCTTTGATAATCAGCATTCTAGTGGATTCATAGTAGGATCATACTGTGGTTTTCATTTTAATTTTCTTAATGACCAGTACTGTTAAGCATCTTTCCATATACTGCTGTCTCTTCCTTGGTGGAGTGTGTTCAAAGTTTTGTCCATTTTTCATTGGATTGATTTTTTATTATTGAGTTGTAAGAGTTCTTTATATATTTTGGATACAAATCCTTTATTAGATATATAAATATCAATGTTTTCTTCCAGTACACAGCTTGTTTTAATTGTTTCATGTCATTTGAGAAACAAAGAATTTTGATATAGTCCCATGTATCAACTTTTTCTTTTATGTAGTTATTTTGGGTGTTATATCTAAGAAATATTTTATTTACCTAAAACTACAAATATTCTCTGCCATCATGTTTTGACTTCATATTTTTGTTCAGTGTGAAGTAAGAGTCTAAGTTCATGTTTTCTATTGTTTTATTTTGGGCGTTATTCCAGTTCTATTTTTCTCCCCAGCTGGAACCAATTGTTTTGGCACCATTTGTTGAAAAAAATATCCATTCCTTATTGAATTGCGGTGGCATCTTTGTCAAAAATCAGTCACATATGTAAGAGTTTTTTTTTTTTTTCTGGATATTCTATTGAGTTCCATTGCGCTATATGACTATTTTATGTCAGCACCACATTATTGTGATTACTGGAGTTTTATGGTAAGTTTTGCAACTGGATATTGTAAGTCCTCTAACACTGTTCTTTTTAAAAAATTGTTTTGGCTATTTTAGGAAATGTTGTATTTCCATAAAAGTTTTATTCAGCTTGTCAAATTATACTAAAAAGAATCTGGTGGAAATTTTGATAATTGTATTAAATATAAGCATCAATTTATGAAGAATAGACATCTTAATACAGTATTGTCTTCCGATCTGTGAACATGCACTACCTTATATTTTATTCAAATGTTCCTTCACTTTCTCTCAACAATGGTTTGTGATTTTTAAGGCATAGGTCTTAAACTGCTTTTCCCTCTCTAATGTCCCCTAGTACTTTTCCACTACTTTACCCAGTGCTTAAAATCTCTCTAGGCTTGTTTCAGTAGAGGTGAATTCAATCTCTCTCCATTATTGCATTATTGCAATAGTCTTGAATAAAGTCTTACTTGTCTAATTAACTCTGGTGCGATTTTTCTTTGACGTAGCCAAGCTGCAGGGATATGGGGACATCCCATGGGCAAGAGTATCTCAGACTCCAACTGCTTTTAATTGAAATTCTACCAGATTTTCATGCATAAAAGTTACTCAGTTTATTATTTGCCTTTGGTTGATTTCCAGAAATCTAAAGTAGTTTTTTTTTCTTTCTGTATTTTTTAAAATAATTTGTCCAGTGTTATATGTATTTGTCTTTTTCTCTCCATTATTTTAGCCCCCTCTCTAAAGAGGTTTTATTTGATGCTTTTTAAAAAGATAGATAAATTCTATTCATTGATTAGCCCTTAGCTACAAGAGTATTTACACTTCCCAAAAGAAATAGTTAAGCAAATTAACAATGTATGACTTTATTTTTATTTTTCACTCAACAGATTTGGTACACTGATCTAACAAATTTCAGTTTTTTTATACTCTTAGGTTTCCAAGTATAAAAGTGATGCTCATATCTATAATTATACTTCTCCAAGACCTTTTGTCTCTTTATGAATAGAGTCCATTGTCTGCTTACATGCTTCTCAGTTGACATTTATGGAGACAGATTACACATGAGAAAATGAGGCAAGACAACTGAGGGAGACAGTTACACAATGCAGACAATGTTGGAAAAATTCACTCCAAAATTCCTTCACGTTTTTTTTGAGTATTTGCCATTTAAATTCAGTGATTCATTTATATTCCAACCTTTAACCTTTCTGAGTAACTTTTACTGTCTGACTTAATAATACACATTTTTCTGCTTCAAAATTTTTCTGGCCATTGTTTCCAAAGTAAATTTTGATAACTTCACTAATAAGTTTCTCAACATACACATTCTCCCATACATTGTGTGTACTCAGATAATACATGCAAATGCAAAAGACACGTATTCACTATTATAGAGTTAGAGTTTGGCTTACTTAGGGCTAAGGTTAGTATATAATTTATTCTTATTTTATGTAATGATGGAATTAAAACACAAAGGGTTTAAGAAGTATGTGCAGTGCTGGCCAGTTGGCTCAGTGGTAGAGCATCAACCCGGCATGTGGATGTCCCGGGTTTGATTCCTGGCCAGGGCACACAGGAGAAGCACCCTTCTGCTTCTCCACCCTTCTCCCTCTCCTTTCTCTCTGTCTCTCTCTTCCCCTCTCGCAGCCAAGACTCTATTGGAGCAAAGTTGGCCCAGGCACTGAGGATGGCTCTATGGCTTCCACCTCAGGCCCTAGAATGGCTCCGGTTGCAATGGAGCAACACCCCAGATGGGCAGAGCATCGCCCCCCAGTGGGCTTGCCCAGTGGATCCCAGTCAGGCACATGTGGGACTGTGTCTTTCTGCCACTTCTCACTTCATAAAAATACAAAAAAAAATGTATGTTCATATAGTAATAAAAATACAATAACTACTATGTCTAGATAATATTTATTTATAACCCACTATGTTCTAAGCACTATTCTAAAAAGTTTTTTTTTTTATTTTATTGAGGTGACATTGGGTAACATAATTATACAGATTTCAGGTGCCTAATTCTAGAACACATTTCTGCACACCATATTTTGTGTTCACCCCCCACCCAAATCAAGTCTTTGTGTTTTAAAGGTTTTAATTGTGATAAGTTAGTAAGTCTTTATCATAAAAATGTGAGAAAAATACTACCATTACCATCATTTTGTAAGCTGAAAGTGATAGGCAAGAGACATTGAGAAAGTCTCGAGCTCAAATGGAAATAATAGTAATGACTAACTAGTAGTGATCTACCATACTTTTTCTGTATGAAGTACTATTCTATGAGCATTATGTGTTTAATGTATTTAAACAAATACATAATAAAATTACCATATAGGATAATATAGCAATCATTGTTATCTCATATTAAAGACAGATATGTTAAAGTATAGCGATGTTAAATTAGTTGTTCATATTTGTGTATATAGTTAATGATCAATCTGGGATTGGAGGCCTGCATCTCTCCAGTGAGAGTTGGACCTTGCACCAGAGCTTATGCTGTCCCATCACTTTCTGCTGCCTTGCAGACAAATTGTACATGAGTTTTTGGTAGAATTATTGAAGTTTGGGATTGGAAGAAACTTCAAAAGTGACCACCTATTGAAAAATCCTCTCTAAAATTTTCTTAACAAGTTTTTGTACAGCCTTTCTTTGAAATTTTCCACTAATAGAGAATATGCTAACCCCAGGGGCAAGTTATTCTATTTTAAGTTAATATTGTTAGAAAGTACTTTCCTTTATTGTGATGAAATTTCGATTATTATAGGTGCAACTAAAATCCTTTGAACCCAAATTGGCCCCCTAAAGTCACAAGAAATAAGTTTAATTTCCTTTCCACATGATAGCCTTCTAAATGTACAAAATAAAGTTTTAAAAGAATTTTTTTTACTTTCCAGTTTCTTGAACTAGTCCATATATAACTTAGCTCTAAGTTCTCTCACCATCCTAGTCTCTCTCTCTTGGAATAAAAAATGTTAAGTGTTCCTCCTAACACAAAGCCCAACGCAGAATATTTCAGATATATTCTGAACACCGTAGGATAGAGCATGGCTAAAACTTTCCATTACCTTCATATAGTCGTGTAATGATTAAAAAGGTAGATGCTGGAATCAGTGATTTAGTTTTGATTTCTGCTCCCAATATATTATAAACACATTTGACTATGAACAAGTTTCTTCAACTATGTATGCCTCATTTTCCCCAATGGTCTAAGTATAATAAGTGGTCTGAGGATGAAGTGTGATCATAGAGTTAAACACTTAGAAACTTGTCTCAACAAAGTTCAGACATTATAAGTAAAATTATTAGAAAATTCAGGCACTTCTTAAAGGTCTACTATAAATAGACATTGGCATTGAAAAGAGGGAAAAGTTATAGACTGCATTTCTCAGGCATTTCTTAAAATTCTAGACTTTATACTTCTTGTGTGAAGCAACTTATGATTGCATTTGATTTTGCAAAATTATAAAACATGTTGCATTCCAGACACATAATTAGATAATAGTAGGGAAAAAAATCTTTGAGCCTTTTTATGACTGCTACAAAGAAATGCTACCTCATCTATCCTATTCTAGATCATCCAGTTACATCCTGTCAAGATCTTTTGGGATCTTGATTTTGTCTTCCAAGGTTTTGGTTTCTCATTTAACCTCCATATCATATGTGCATATGAGAAGCCTTTAATCAGTGTCAAGCAACCAAGTCATTGATGTAATACGAAGTAGAACAGAATCAAAGGCAAAGCCTTCAGCATCCTATTAGAGAGCTCCCTTCAGAGCATCATTTACAGGATTAAGAATCCACCTAACTGTACTCACACCCAGAAAATTTCTTAATCTTGCTTATAAGAACACTATGAAAGGCATTTTCATAAACTTTGTTAAAATCCCAATATCTTTTGTTAATTTATATATTGTTACCTGCCTGGTAATCTTAATTCTATTTGAGGGAGGGAGGGAGGGAGGGAGGGAGGGAGAGAGAGAGAGAGAGGGAGAGAGGGAGAGGGAATACTCATAGTTGAGAGCTGGAGAGTTGAATGCACTTGTTCTCAGGGAACCTGTGCTGAGTCCTAGTAATTACTGTTTTCCATAAAGACTTTCAGAAATCTTTAATCACTTATATAATCTAACTAAGATCAATAGTAAATGTGTCTTTTGTAGATTGAGAGATATATACTTCTATGTCATTTAAAAAGTTAAGATTTTATTTTTTTCTTTTTTGTCAGCAATCTTGTCTTCACCATTAACTGCCAAGACAGATAATGATGCTTTAGAAATCTCATTTACAAACTCTCTTAGAGATTTGAGATCTAATTTTGGGGGGCTTCAATACTTAAAGCATTTAAAGTTATTCTTTACAATCACTTCAATTAGTTTGGTTTCAATTACTCTTCCCTGATGCTTTTCTGTCCCTCTCCAATCTGAAAATCCCTCTTGACAAGGAAGTTGACAACAAAATCTGTTAGTACAACACTAACCTGAAATTGATAACTTCATTTGTATTTTTACTAAAAAAAATGACTTTGATACTTTTGAAATAGTTTTGCATTTTTGTAACCTCTACTCTTTATAACTTCAGTTTTCAAGACCCTTCTTCTAGGATAAAGACATCTGTATATTTTCTAAGTATGGGTCCTTCTTTTGTACATGCAACAGTTCCATTCACAAGTATTTGGTGAGTGTCTATTATTGGCTAGGCATTGTTCTTGGCACCATTGATACAGAGGTGAATAAAACATGTTCCCTGACTTACATCCTAAAATCTGGTGTCAATCTTTGATTATTGGATTTATCTCCTCCCTTGTTTTCCAAATACTGCTTTCTTTTATATGCTGAACTTTTTATTGTTGGCACCATCTAGCCCTTTTGAGATGTATTTTTAAGTTAGAATCTTGGGATCTTAGAACAATTTTCACTTTTTCTCCTTAAAATTTCTTGAAATCAGCCTTCTGATATTTCGAAGCCAATGTCTAACATTTAAACAAAATTTTATTTAGAAAATTAAATTTAACAGGGTAACATTGTTCAGTAAGAGTACATAGGTTTCAGTTAAACACTTTTATAGTATTTGAACTGTTTTATTGTATATGCATCACCCAAAATCAAATCATTTTTTGTCATCCTATATTTGTCTTTCTTTACTCCCTTCCTCCTACCCCTCTTCCACATCCCCCTACCCCTGGTAACCACTTCACTTTTATCTATGTTCATGAGTCTCAGTTTTATGTTTCATCTATGTGTGAAATGATAAAGTACTTAGCTTTTTCAGCTTGACTTATTTCACTCAATATAACATTCTCAAGGTCCATTTATATTGTCATAAATGGTAATACATCATAATTTCTTATGGCTGATTGATATTCCATTGTATTCATGTACCACATCTTCTTTATCCAATCCTCTATCGAGGGACACTTTGGTTGTTTCCATGTCTTGGCCACTGTGAATAATGCTGCGATGAACATGGGGGTGCATGTGTCTTTACGTACCAATTTTCTTAAGTTTCTAGGGTAGATAACCAGTAGAGGGATTTCCCGGGTCATATGGTAATTCTGTTCTTAATTTTTTGAGGAATGACCATGCTTTCTTCTATAATGGTTGTACTAATTTGCATTCTCATCAGCAGTGGATGAGGGTTCTTTTTTCTCCACAGCCTCTCCAATATTTGATATTTCCCTGTCTTGTTGATAACAGCCAATCTAACAGGTGTGAGATGGTATCTCATTGTAGTTTTGATTTGTATTTCATGAATACCTAGCAAAAACAAACATTTTTGCATATATTTGTTGGTCATTTATATGTCTTCTTGGGAGAAGTGTCTGTTCAGATCCTTTGCCCATTTTTTAATTAGATTGTTTGCTTGTTTGTTGCTGAGCTTCATGAGTTCTTTATTGTGGATTATAACCCCTTATCAAAGCTGTTGTTTGAAAATATCTCCCATTTAGTTGGCTGCCTATTTGTTTTGTTGTCAATTTCTTTGGCTGTGCAGAAGCTTTTTAGTTTGATATA
Organism: Saccopteryx leptura; assembly: GCF_036850995.1. Taxonomy (NCBI): domain Eukaryota; kingdom Metazoa; phylum Chordata; class Mammalia; order Chiroptera; family Emballonuridae; genus Saccopteryx; species Saccopteryx leptura. The sequence goes on along the minus strand of NC_089511.1, from coordinate 61,766,631 downwards.
GTCCCATTTATTTTTACCTTTATCTCCCTTACCTTTGGGGTCAAATTTACAAATTGTTCTCTACAACTAAAGTTCATGGGTTTAGGACCTATGTTTTCTTGTATGTAATTTATTGTTTCAGATATTATATTTAGGTCATTGATTCATTTTTGAATTAATTTTTGTGCAGGGGACAAACTGTAGTCAAGTTTTATTCTTTTGCATGTGGCTTTCCGATTTTCTCAGCACTATTTATTGAAGAGACTTTCTTTTCTCCGTTTTGTGTTTTTGGCTCCTTTGTCAAAGATGATTTGTCCATATATATATGCGGTTTCATTTCTGCACTCTCAATTCTGTTCCATTCATCTGTATGTCTGTTTTTCTGCCAATGTCATATTGTTTTGATTATCATGGCTCTATAGTATAATTTGAAATCAGGTATTATGATACCTCTGGCTACATTCTTTCTTCTCAAGATTGCTTTGACTATTTGGGGTTTTTATAGTTCCATAAAAATCTGATAATTTTTTGTTTTATTACTTTAAAAATGACATTAGGATTTTGATAAGGATTGCATTAAATATGTATATTGCTTTAGGTAATATGTCCATTTTAACTATGTTGATTCTTCCAATCCATTAACATAGAATATTATTTTCATTTCATGTGTCTTTTAAAATTTCTTTAAACCATGCTTTGTAGTTTTGAGTATATAGGTCCTTGTTCCTTCACATGCTTTGTTAAGATCACTCATAGATATTTTATTTTTTCTGTTGTAATTGTAAAAGGAGTTGTTTTTTGAGTTCATTTTCTGAGGTTTCATTATTGGCATATAGGAAAGCAATAGACTGTGGTACATCGATTTTTTTTATACTATGATTTTACTGTATTGGTTTATTGTTTCTAACAGTTTTTGGTGGAGTCTTTTGGGTTTTCTATATACAGGAACATGTCATCTGTAAAAAGTGATACCTTTACTTCTTCTCCAATATGGATGCCTTTTATTTCTTTCTCTTGCCTGATTGCTCTGGCTAAAACTTTCAGAACTATGTTAAATAAGAGTAGAGAGAGTGGGCAGCCTTGTCTTGTTCTTGATTTTAGAGGAAAAACTTTCATTTCTTTTACCATTTATTATGATATTAATTGATGATTTGTTATATATGGCCTTTATTCTGTTGAGGTACTTTCCTTCTATTCCAATTTTATTGAGTGTTTTAAACATAAAGGGATGTTGTATCTTATTGAATGTTTCCTTCTATTCCAATTTTATTGAGTGTTTTAAACATAAAAGGATGTTGTATCTTATTGATAGGATATATTTCATATGATTTTTGTTCTTTTTTTGTTGATGTGGTGTATCATATTGATCAATTTTACCTATGTTGAACTATCTTGTGCTGCTGGAATGAATCTCATTTGATCATGATGTATTCATTTTCAAATGTGTTGTTGTATTTGATTTGCCAAGGGTTTGTTGAGGATTTTGCATCTGTATTCATTAGAGATATTGGTCTGTAGTTTTCTTTTTTTGTGTTGTCCCTGCCAGATTTTGGTATCAGGATTATGTTAGTTAGCCTCACAATATGAGTTAGAGAGTGTTGTTTCTTGTTTTATTTTTTGGAGGACTTTGTGAAGAAGAGATCCCAAATCTTCATAAATGTTTGGTAGACTTCACTAGTATAGCCATCTGGACCTGAACAATTATTATTGTGGAGGTTTTTGATAGCTGTTTCTATGTTCTTCCTGCTAATAGATTTATTTAGGTTTTCCACTTCTTTGTGGCTCAGTCTAGGAAGAATGTTTAGTTCTAGGAATTTATCTATTTCCTCTAGGTTGTTGAATTTGGTATCATATAATCTTTCATAATATTCTACTATGATCCTTTGTATATCTATGATGTCTGTGATAATTTTTCCTTTTTCATTTCATATTTTGCTTATATGAATTCTTTTTCTTTTTCCCTTAGTGAGACTAGCCAAGGGTTTGTCAATTTTATTAATCTTTTTAAAGAACCAGCTCTTTGTTGTATTAATTTTTTCTACAGTTCTTTTGTTTCTATTTCATTTAGTTCTGCTCTTTTACTATTTCTTTTTGTTTGCTGACTTTGGTTTGCTTTTGTTCTTCTTTTTCTAGTTCCTTAAGATGTGATATTAGGTTGTTTACTTGGGATCTCTGTCACTTCTTGATATAAGTATGTAACAATATAAATAGTATTCTTATTACTGATTTCATTCCATTCTAAAAATTTTGACATGTCATATTGTCATTTTCATTTGTCTGTATATATCTTTTGATCTTTGTTTTTATTTCTTCTTTGTCCCATTCACGTTTTAGATGTTGTTTATTTTCCACATTTTTTTTTTTGTATTTTTCTGAAGCTGGAAACTGGGAGAGACAGTCAGACAGACTCCCGCATGCGCCCGACCAGGATCCACCCGGCACACCCACCAGGGGTGAAGCTCTGCCCACCAGGGGGCAATGCTCTGCCCCTCTGGGGCGTCACTCTGCCGTGACCAGAGCCACTCTAGCTCCTGGGGCAGAGGCCAAGGAGCCATCCCCAGCGCCCGGGCCATCTTTGCTCCAATGGAACCTTGGCTGCAGAGAGGAAGAGAGAGACAGAGAGGGAGGAGGGGGGTGGAGAAGCAAATGGACGCCTCTCCTATGTGCCCTGGCCGGGAATCGAACTCAGGTCCCCTGCACGCCAGGCCGACGCTCTACCGCTGAGCCAACCGGCCAGGGCCATTTTCCACATTTTTGTGGGTTTCTTTACGTCCTTGTTGCAGTTGAATTCTAATTTCATAGCTTTATAGTAATAAATATGCTTGGCATATATTCAATCTCCTTAAATTTGTTGATGTTAGTTTTGTGGCCCAATATATTAGCTGTCCTTGAAAATGTTCCATGCACACTGGAGAAGAATCTATAATCTCATGTTTTGGGATAAAATGTCCTGTAAATGTCTATTATGTCCATTTGTCTAGTGTGTCATTTAAAGCTGATATTTCTTTATTGGTTACCTGCTGGGATGATCAATGTTGTGTTGAGGTCTCCAATTGTGATTGTATTTTTGTCTGCTTATATTTTTAGATCAGTTAGTAGATGTCATATATTTTGGTGCTCACTGTTTCAGTACTTACATATTAAGAAGCATATGTCTTCTTGAAACAATATCCCCTTTATTATTGTGAAATATCCATTTTTGTCTCTGGTTAACTTTGTTGTCTTGAAGTCAGCATTGTCAGAAATGAGTATGGCTACATCTGCTTTTTTAAAAAATATATTATTTGCTTGGAGAATCACTTTTCCAACCTTTCATTTTGAGTCTACTTTTGTTCTTGCAGCTTAGATGTGTCTCTTGAAGGCAGCATGCATTTGGGTTTTGCTTTTTGACCCAATCTGCAACTTTGTGCTTCTTTATTGGTAAGTTCAGTCCATTTACATTTAGTGTAATTACTGACACTTGAGAATTTCCTGCAGCCATTTTATGTTTTCCTTTTTGGTAACTCTGTCTTCTTTAGTTTTTCTCTTCTGTGTTTCTGTCAGTTGTTTTTGTTTGGTGGTATTCCTACTTCTTTCTCCGGTTTCTTCTTTTTGTAAGCTATGTGTTTCAGTAGTGGCTTTTTTGTGGGTGGTCATCATTAGGTTATTAAGAGGAAAATTGTCATATGTATAAGAGTCCTTTGTCTTATGAGTGCTTCTGCTCTCCATACTCCTTTGCTACTGCAAATCTTTATCCGCTTCACTTTTATGTTATTGTTGTCATAGATTTTATCCTTATTTTTATTGTGACCTTATTGGAGCTTTTACTTGTCATTTTGATTTGTTTTGTTCTTTGTGTCTGGTTGAATTACCTTGAGTATTTCCTACAGTGATAGTTTTCTGATGATAAATTCCCTCAGTTTTGGTTCGTCTTCAGAAGTTCTTATTTCTCCTTCATATATGAAGGATAACTTTGATGGATATAGTATTCTGACTGGTAATTTCTCTCTTTCAGTATTTTGAATATTTTGGTCCACTCTCTTCTGGCTTGTAGAGTTTCTGCTGAAAAGTATGATGATAACCTAATGAGCTTTCCTTTATATGCTATGTTCTTTTTTCCCTAAATGCCTTAAGAATTCTTTCTTTGTCATTGATTTTTGACAATTTTATTATGATGTACCTTGGAGTAGTTCTGTTTAGGTTGAGGTAACTTGGCATTCTGTTTGCTTCTTGGATTCTATGCTCTTAAGTTTTTCCATAGCTTGGGAAAGTCTCATTAATTATTTGTTTGAATAGGCTCTCCATTTCCTTCTCTCTCTTCTTCTTCTTCTGATTTACCCATTATTTTTATATTGCTCTTTCTGATAGAGTCAGACAATTTTTTAGAGATCTCTCACTTTTTTTGATTCATGAATCTCTCTCCTGTTCTTTCTGTGGCATCTTCTATTATCTTATCTTCAATGTCACTGATTCCTTTTTCTATCTGGCTTACTTTATAAGCTAAACTTGCTACCTCCATTTTCAATTCATGTATTGAGTTCTTCTTCTCTGTTTTTAAAGTTTAAATCTCCTTGGTGAGGTATTCGTTTTGTTTTCTGAGCTGATTAAGTTGTCTATTGTGTTTTCTTGCATCTTGTAGAGTATTTTCAGAACTTTAATTTTGAATACTCTGTCATTTAACTCCAAAGTTTTCATGTGATATTTTTTCTGGAGATCTTTTATTATCTTTCTGCAGTACATCTCTGTCTTGTATAGCTATGGTATTCAATTTTTTCTCCTTTAATGGCATTTGAGAGTGGTATTATTAAGAACTCTAACAAAAAAAATAACTAAAAAATAAAAATTTAAAAAATACAATAAAAATTTTAAAAATAATGACAGGTAAAAAAGAAAGACCACAGTATACAAACATCAAAAAACAAAAACAAAAAAACACAAAAGCAAACAATATACCAACAAAAAAATAATAAAAATATACAAATTAAAGAAAAAAATTCAAAAGAGTAAAAAGAATAGAAGGAAAAGAAAGAGAAATGGATTTTGGTATTGAGAGGTTACTGTTTTCTTCCAATAGGTGGCACTGGATTACAAGTTTTAGCTCTGTGAAATTTGTGGGCTGTACTCTGCTGAGATATTACTGTCCTAATAAAGTAAGCCTGGCTGCAGTTGCATTGGTGGGTGGAGCATGTTGTGAAGGTTTTATGATTCAGCTTTGTGGCTTCATGGCTCTAGCAATGGTGATCTCAGCCTTCTGGGCACAGCTACCCACTTCTAAATAGTCCCTGGGACCAGATGTGGAACACCTGTATTTTTTAAGGGAGAGCATGGCTTTGGAGAGCTATCTGTGGGGTTTATCTCTGTCACTCTCCATAACGCAAGATGATCAAGGCAGGATCTGGGAGGCTGGAAGGCTGCACTTTAGTTTTCTATGTCTCTGCCGAATGAAGGCTACAGGCTGACCATGGAACACTGGCCGTGACCCAACATTCTGGTTGCTTTGGTTCAGTATCTCCCCTTCTGCCCCTCTATCTCACTGTTCCTCCCAGCAGAAGGAGACCCAGTCACTATGAGTTTCTGTCTTCTTACCCCTCAGAAAAAACCTGGGCATCCAGAGCTTCCCTCCTCCCCATAGTCTGGCAGAGAAAAAGAAAAATCCCAGTCACTCTGAGTTTGTCTTCTCTCCAAAGCCCACCACCAATGCATTATATCTTCTGTCCCCCTTTTCCACCCATCCCACCTTTAGTCCATTAGGTGCTTGCTCCTGAAAGCCCAGCTGGTATTCTTTCTCTGTGTTATAGTTGTGCAATTTGTTGAAATTTCAAATGGAGAGATCAGAAGTATCTCTTACACCGCCATTACTCTGATGTTGTCTCCCAACATCTAATATTTTTCTACATTGCTCTTCCTAAGTGTTGGCATGCCTTTTTTTTTTTTTTTTTTTTGTATTTTTCTGAAGCTGGAAACGGGGAGAGACAGTCAGACAGACTCCCGCATGTGCCCGACCAGGATCCACCCGGCACGCCCACCAGGGGCAATGCTCTGCCCCTCCGGGGTGTCGCTCTGTGGCGACCAGAGCCACTCCAGCGCCTGGGGCAGAGGCCAAGGAGCCATGACCAGCGCCCGGGCCATCTTTGCTCCAATGGAGCTTTGGCTGCGGGAGGGGAAGAGAGAGACAGAGAGGAAGGAGGGGGGGGAGGGGTGGAGAAGCAAATGGGCGCTTCTCCTATGTGCCTGGCCGGGAATCAAACCCGGGTCCCCCGCACGCCAGGCCGATGCTCTACCACTGAGCCAACCGGCCAGGGCCGTGTTGGCATGCTTTTGCCAAACTAAAGACAGCAATATGGACTAAGAGGGTTTGTCATATTTAACACAGATGTTGGCAAATTTGGTGATTAAACCCAACCTCTCTAATTTCTTGTTTTGGGGTTTTTTATTTCCCTTCTTTTTTATTATTCCATTATAACTATGCAAGGATTTTTCAAGAATATATAAGAAAAATATATCTTTCTTTATTTTGTTCTTTTTTTGTGATAGCGACAGAAAGAGGAACAGATAGGGACATAGACAGGAAGGGAGAGAGGTGAGAAGCATCAATTCTTCATTGCGGCACCTTAGTTATTCATTAATTGCTTTCTCATATGTGCATTGACCAGGGGGCTACAGTAGACCGAGTGAACCCTTGTTCAAGGCAGTGACCTTGGGCCCAAGCTGGTGAGCTTTGCTCAAACCGGATGAGCCCAAGCTCAAACTGGCGACCTTGGGGTTTCAAACCTGGGTCCTCCACATCTCAGTCTGACACTCTATCCACTGCACCACCACCTGGTCAGGGGAGAAAGATATATTTCTTATAAATAAGATACAAGATATAATAAACCTCTCAGGGTATACTCAGATATGAGAAGAAAGAGAAAGTTTTCTCTTTTTTAATGTGATCATATTTTTATTGTTAATTTAAAATGTTGTCTGTATCCTAGGAATAACCCTGTGCTAGTCTATGCCATCCTTTTTATCTGGACCTGGAGCATGCTGCAGTTTCCACTTGACCTGGCAGGTGAGTGTGTTGATGTTTTCTCAAAGAAACAGAAAATTGAAACTCTTATATATATAATAAAGCTAAGGAAGCATTCAGGAGATCTGTCATTTTTATTATTTGACATAATAATAAAAATTCAGTTTAGGCACAAAGTTTAGGCAAAAGGTAGATTAAAACTTAGGAAAGTCACCTGCGGACCCACTCTGACACATGGTGAGTGTGAGATAGTTGAGTGTTCACTTCATAGGGTGACTCTTCATCCACAAAGTGGGAATGATATTTATAGTAGCTAGGGATCTTGTGATGACTAAGCAAGATATAGTTTGTGAAGTGCTTAGTATAGTTGCTGGCATATGCATGTTATCTCTTGACATTTTTAAGGGGTTATTTTCATGCCTTCATCAGACCTGTGCATTGAAACATCACAGGGAATAATAGTAGTTTCAGGGCCAAATTGAAAATTAAAATCTTCCTCAGTCATAGCTCTTAGAAGTCCCATTGATCTTATTTTAATAAAGACATAAATCTCTAAGACTTTGCAAGAAGTAAATTGTAGCCAGGTATTTCATGCTAGTGACAATCAAGAGCTACATTGTTTAATACTTTATCCACGAGTCACATGTGGCTATTTAAGATATAAAATTAATTAAAGTATAGCTCCTCAGTCACACTAGCCACACTTCAAGTGCTCAATTGCCACCTTTCACTACTGTATTAGACAGTACACAGAACTTTTTTTTTTTTTTACCATCACAGAGGTTTTTTTGGACAACATTCATCTGGAATTTTCCCATAACTTCTAAGAACCCTAAAAGTCTTCATTTGGGAATCATCCTGGACACCATGTTATTTTGAAAAAAGTCTGGAATTTAATAACTACAATGTCCTTAAGGCTGACTTTTTTGTTACTCTACCCTATGGCCTCAAGATTACAATTAATCTTAGGGTAGGCCTATTTAAATTTTTCTACATCCTTTTTTTTTTTTTTTTTTTTTTTTTGTGAACTCAGCTAGGCTTAGAGGGTTCAGAGGTCATTTCAGACCTTAGCATCTACTTTTCTGAAATAAAATTATCACCAGAATAGAGGGAAAGAGTGGCTGTAGCTTTTTGGAAATACTAAAAATTGAATTACTAGTTAATAATTACAAACAAATGTATGCCAATAACACAAACACACACACTCACAGGCTTTGTCATAATGTGCCCTAAAAGGTATCCTATACTCATTGATCAGCTGGTGTCTTCTGACAGAATATTAGGCACCATCACTTTAGATGTCGAACAATACTTTTAGGAGTTCTCCTGGGAACCTTTTCCTGACCCTAACTTCTTTGCAAAGGCTATTATTGATCTTATGTTAGTTTTTCTTTTATTATTCATTCTGCTTGTCCTCACCTTCCCATATCTGTGGTTTATAGCCTTGCTAAGAAAATTTTTATTTAAGGAAGAAATTTTGTAAACTTTTAGGAGTGATAATGGTATGCAGCTGTTAGAAAAACAAAGACCAAATGTTACTTCTGACTAAATTAATATTGTATTTTTCAGCAAACAGTACATTATGTTCATATCAAAGCAGCTTCATAATGTTTGCAGGCTTTAGTAGACAAGGCATTCTTTGTTTGAAAACTCCAAATGGAAGGCTTTATTATTATTAAAGGATTATTTTCTGCCCTTGACCCTGAATTAAATTCACATTTTAGGAATTAAAACAAAAATGTTTATTTGTTGATTGGACCTCCTTTTGTTCAACTAGAAAGTCAGTAATTAGATCCAGTTTTTGTCGTAAACTGTGAAACAAAACCATAAGGAATTAGACCAAATAAAATAACAATGGCATTTATTTGGGCTTTTTTTTTTCACCACCATTTGAAAAATATATTTTACATGAATTAAGTTTGAATATGAATATAAGTGCTTGGATTTCCACAACACAGTGTGCACATAGGATGAAGTCAGTTAACCACTAAATGGGTAGATCTCAGAGAGAGTCCAGAGCATCTGGGTCAGGTATACTTGGTTCCATCTCCAAACTTGGCAGTCAGGTAAGTCATTCATTATCCCAAGGGAAAGATAATGTTAGAAAAAAGAAAGAAATCAAGGCTGTTATTATAATGGAAAGAAAAAGAATTGGTGACTAGGGTCTTCTCCTCACTGATATCATTGTTATCCTATTTTTCAAAGAAGAAAACAAGCCCAGACAGATAGTAACTTGACCAACATCTTCCTGCTGGAAATGTGGAGGCCAAAGACAGGCACCCAGGCCCCATGACTTGAGGCCTAGAGCATCCTGCTCTGTGACCCCCCTACACTGTAGGCCCCAAGGACAGAGATGGTGGTTCCCTCTGTTCTTTATTCTCTCTATCCTACTCAATTGTGCTTCTCCCAGTGTGAGGACTAGAAGGTGATCTGAATTTCTTAAACAGATATAAACTAGAGGTCTGGCTTTCTTTGATGGGTTTTATTGAAAATATAATACATAGACTTTGAATATAAAATGACCAAGGATGTTAAATGGCAGGGTGGCTTCACCTGTTCCGTCAGAATGAAATGACAGAATCCCTCCCAATCATGAACTCGCATAGCACCCATTGTTGAAGCCTTGTACCCTGAACATTTTTACTTTTTGACATTTCAGAGAGATACACTAATTAGTCTATGTTTTGTCTTTAGTACAGCATGTCGTGCGTCCCTCGTCTCTGACAGCGCAGAGGTTCCCCAGCCTGTTCTTCTGCCAGTACACTGCCGATCTGTGGAACATTGGAATCAGTGTCTTCATACAAGACGGCCCCTTCCTTGTCATGCGTCTCATATTGATGACCTATTTCAAAGTGATCAACCAGATGCTGGTGTTCTTTGCTGTGAAAAATTTCCTCGTGGTGATGTTACACCTCTACCGCTTGGTTGTCTTGGCATTGGATGTCCGCGCCTCCTTGCGACACCAGCCAGAAGCCTTGCGAAGAGAGAACAGAGGCCCAGTTGAACCAGCTGAGAGTGAGGTCTCTCCTGGGGAGTGGGAGAGTGGTTCTAAAGAGGGTTTGGCTCTGCCTCTGCAGGCCTCTCTGGTCACGGCTGATGACCCTTCCCCCATACCATAGTTATTTATTGACGGCAGCATGCGACTAAAATATTTGACTTTTCTTCTTACAAACAGAATTTCCTTCTTTCTTTTTTATAACCTTGCCTATAATAATTTTCCAAAGCAAACAAAATAATTGGTCTTAAACCTGTCCAAATAATATAATGGAGCCACTTTAAGACGGAGCTGTAGCTGCCACTCCAGAGGAACTGCCTTGCATATCTTAATGCCTCATACTTTGGAATGTTAAAACAGGGCAAAACAACCTTCGGACTGGGCCTAAAGCAACCTTGTGTCCCAAAGAACTGTTTGCCAGGATAACAAGAAAGTAGATATTATGACGACTAGACTAAAGGTTACCTGACAAAAATTAAGCACATTGCTTAGAATTAGCATCACTATGTTATGTTATCTGCACCAATAGAAATGCCTTCGTTCTACTGAGGTAATTGTTCCTTTTTCCTTTCTCTTAAACACCTATTGCCTCAGTCTCCCAATGAGCGCACTGTTTGGGTTTCAGTGCATTACCAATAGCTATTTCCACTGATCTCAAATAAATGCTTGTTGCCTTTCACTTTGAAAGGCCTTTTGTTTATAGGTTATCAAACCAAAGCTGAAAATTCTTCTTTTTTAAACTGAATGGAAAGACCTTTGATTAGTGGCTATTGTTACAACTTTTGTGTAATGGTAGCAGACGTTATAGTTGTTCAACAGCTAAGTGATTTGTTTTCCCGGAGCTGTTTGAAAAACTACGGACAGGGTTACAATGACATGCCCTCAACAGATTTAGTACAGACAAACCGTACTGGTTGTTACCTGAAAACAGAGAAGCTTTGAACTTTGGCTCCATTGTCAGACTATCTCCTCTGATCCTTTCTGCAATGTCTCTCTGACATTAAAGAAATGTACATTCAGTGAATGCAGAACAAACAAAGGAGAATGTACCTTTAAAATTACTTCACTGTGAGCTAGAAGCAGTGGAAATTTCTGCTCAGCTTTCATAGTACTGAGAGCCCTCTTCGCTGCACAGACCTTCCTGGGGAAATCATTTTTCTGGGTTGATATGGTATTCTGTCATGGCGCATATGCTCTCACAGAAATTTTATTGCTTTTGGCTGGGCACTGTAGAATTCACAGCAAGCCATTTCAGTTACAGATCTACTGGTTGTGAGGCAGGAAATACTGGGAATGCTAGTAAAGTCACAATTTCCACTCTGAGCGTGATTTGCAGTATTTGTCAGTATTTTACTTAACTGCACTTCACCGTTTCCTGTATAGCCAAGTCGAGTTATGCGGGTTGATGCAAGGAAGCACTGAAGCAGGGAGCCACTACTGGAGATGACCTTTGGTCTCAGGGAAGATGGTGGTGATGGATGCGTGCATCAGTCCTATAGGTGGCCAACAGCCTGAGATTAGTGACAGGGGTCAGATATGTATGGCATGGCATTGTGGAAATTGAGAAATTTACCTTTGTTCCCTGCTTTAAGAGCTCATTTCTCCAGTGTTGAACAGTCCTATTTTTCCTTTATATTCTGCTGTACTTTCTAGATGGAGGTGATTCAAAACATTTTAAAACAACTTTTGCTTTTAAAATATACTGTGAAAATTTACCTGCTATAATGACAGTAATTATATGAAGCAAACAGTTCCAAAACTGTTTTTTGGGGGTTCAAAGCATACTTATTCTTGTTATTATGCTAAAGAGAAACGTTAAATATAAGGCAGAGTATACCCTTAAATTGGGTGTGACTTACTGACAATTAATTGGACAATTTTATCTATAAATGTGTGTGACATGCTCTTCAAAACATTTTTTAAGTTTCACAGGCAGGCCCTGGTAGGCTAGCTCAGCAGTAGAGCATCGCCCCGGCGTGTGGAAGTCCCGGGTTTGATTCCCAGACACTCCACACAAGAGAAGTGCCCACTTGTTTCTCCACCCTTCCCCCTCTCCTTCCTCTCTGTCTCTCTCTTCCCCTCTTGCAGCCAAAGCTCCATTGGAGCAAAAGTTATCCGGGGCGCTGATGATGGCTCCATGGCCTCAGCCTCAGGCGCTAGAATGGCTGCAGTTTAAACAGAGGAGCACCCCTGGTGGGCAGAGCATCGCCCCCTGGTGGGCATCCCAGGTGGATCCTGGTTGGGTGCATCCTGTTTGGGTGCATGCCAGAGTCTCTTTCTCTCTGCCTCCCCACTTCTCACTTCAGAAAAATACAAAAAAAAAAAAGTTTCACAGGCAAATTGTTTTTATACAGGAAAAATAATAATTTCCAATTAATGGCTACTTCAATGCTTGATATTATGTTTCTCTTTCTCTTTTTTTCTTTCACGTGTTTCTAATTTTAACACTATGATTGTAAAATCAAACATGAAACTAATGGAATACATTTATAATTTTTCATAATAATTTTATGAAAGATCAGAAGATCAGGAAATCATATCTATATAAAGAAAGAAACTCAAGAACTTTTAAGGGCATGTTACTTTAAATGCTTTGCAGTTTAAAACAAAATAATAACTGCTATTTATAAAAATGCCTCAGCAGAATCTGTTTTTATGTTGACTGTTTTATGGTGAATGTTCCCCCTACAACATGTATGTACAACTTATTATTGCAGATTTGAGCATGGCATGGTTTTCATGTTTTAATTTTTTTTCTTCTAGCAAAACAAACATTGGGCCTCTAAAAGTAGATGGTGTAGTAACATGGCTGTTGCAAAGATAATGTTTAATGCTTTCAAATCTGAGATTTGGCTTGGCTTTGTGAATGGGCTCCCAGTTTTAAGCAAAGTATTTTGTAATTAGCACTCTTCAGAGGCCTGGGGAATAGAAAGTCCAGAGTCCAGCTTCGCTTAGACTGGCAGGAAGGCAAGGAGCACCCAGGGCCATCTCAACAATTAATGGTGACAAAAATAGAAACATGCCATCATTTCTTATGGCTGAGTAGTATTCCATAGTGTATGGAACATTTACAGCAAAATGGTGGGATCTTGATAACATGATACGAAGCGAAATAAGTAAATCAGAAAAAAACAGGAACTGTATTATTCCATACGTAGGTGGGACATAATAGTGAAACTAAGAGACATTTATAAGAGTGTGGTGGTTACGGGGGGGAGGGGGGAATGGGAGAGGGATAGGGGGTGGGGAGGGGCACAAAGAAAACAAGATAGAAGGTGACAGAGGACAATCTGACTTTGGGTGGTGGGTATGCAACATAATTGAACAACAAGATAACCTGGACTTGTTATCTTTGAATATATGTATCCTGATTTATTGATGTCACCCCATTAAAAAAATAAAATTATATAAAAAAAAAAAAAAAATAGAAACATGCCCTGACAACATTTTCCAAGGAAGACTGTTAAGGGCATCATTGGTTCCCCTAACTGCCACTACTTTCACTCTTTTGAACTTACTGTTTTTATTGCAGAAAGAAAGGCTATATTTCTTTAGTTTATTTAAAAACAAAACATAAATCCAGGTTGTATCCCTAGGCCCCTCATGAAAAGTTAAAAATTTATTGTTATTGTATTTTTTTTTTATTTTAGATTGCTAAACATAGTAATGTTCGAAAACACTCCAGTGTTTGCTGTAAAGTGGCAAGACAGCAGCTACGTCCCATATGTTGACATCCTTGGATTTGTCTCTGTTTAACTTGTAATCAATAACTCAGATCATCTGTCTAATTTGATGCAGGCCATACCTCTGTACCAGCCTCTACAGACACATGCCAATCCCCAACCACCAAAGGAAGCGGCGTATTATTATGGTTGTATTTTAATTACTCAGTTAAAGCTCAGTCAAATGTCCTCCTTCAAAACAGTTCATTTGTGAGAAAATGCGGTATATGTTTTTTAATGATGCGGTGTAAAAACTCCTTTTTAGACATCTTGTGGGTTTTCTTTATCCTTCCTAGCCGAGTCTCAGAGAACATGACATTGCAAGATTAGTGAACTGTCTTTGTCTTTCATGACTTTTGTTATATGTTTTATTTAAGCTGGTACAGATAATTATATGATAATAAAGATTTGCATTGGCAATAACACTCTACTTAATCTTCCAAAATGAAGATTGTTATACAAATGTATAAACTGGCTCTGTTGAAGTTCCATTAACATGCAGCAGCATTTCAGGACTTACAAGACAAGAAAGACAGGACCGAGAAGTATCAGGATTCATTATTATAATATTAATTGTTAACTTAAGAGCAACTTTCCAAAGCCCTGGGAAGGCATGTATTGTTGGTGCGCATGCTCTAGGATTTCCACCTAGGTGTCAGAGTTTAACAAGGACTCTTATTATCTTTGGCATGCAATCTCAATGACTCTTTAATTAACTTTCTTGTTAAAAGAAAGAATTGCAAGAGGCCAAGTCTCTGTCCACTCTCTCTCTACTGTAGTGCCTGAAAGTGAGAGACTGAAATAGTACAGAGGTTTAAAGAGGTAAGTGAAAAAACCAAACAATCTTGAATTTTAAGAAGAGATTGTCACTCTTTTTCTAATTTCAGACTTTGCTTTTTTTATTTAGAGGATATTCTGATATACTCTCAGAAACATCTGATTTGGGGTTAAACTAGGCAGCTGGAGGATGTTTATAGCTCTGGGGCTTCAAATAACATTCCATATGATGAGAGTAACTCTAAACAATGTTTGAGCAATCAACTGCTATAGCCTTATATTTTTTTGAGTGTCCAGCCTCTGAATATTTTATAAAAATATTTTCTCTGAATTATTCATATTTATACTACTTTGCTATGAATGACTTTTGTATGTTGTTATATATACATTAAATAATTTGTTTACAACTCTATCGCAATGTCTACATCTTGCCTATGTTTTTTGTTCTTCACTGTAATTCATTTCATTTAGTTTTAAGCTCTGGTTCAAAAAAACTGATCTATTTAGAGTACGACTAAAGTGGCATTTCAAACTAGTGAGGAAAAACTGACCAATTTTATAAATGATGTTGGGAAATTTTGCAAACCATCTGGAAAAAATAAAGTTAGATTTTTATCTCATGCAATATATAGAAATAAATTCCAGATGGATTAAAGATCTAAATGTAAAACTGAAAACTAAAAAATATTAGAAGGAAATATAAAATGCCTTTAGCATTTGCAGAATGGGAAAGATCTTTCAAAGCAAGACACGAAAACTTTAAAATTAGGATTGACAGCTTTTCCTATGTAAAAGTGTAAAATTTCCGAATAGCCAAAAGTATCGTGAATACATTACTATTTTTTTCCTTTTCAGTACACATATACAAGAGAAATGAGAGTAAAGAAATTAGAAAGGAGGAGCTAATTTTATCATTTCTTTGTAGAAGATTGAGTCTTGAATAACCAAGAAAAGCAGCACAGAAAAACTAAAGAAACTTTTAAAAATAATCCAAAATCTTGGAAAACATTAATGAACTTTCTATATATAAACACACATCACACAGAATACATATCTGATGGAAAGATTTCCGTACAACATGAACTAGACCTAAAAAATATATAGGCATGTACTTAATAAATGTGCAAGATTAATGTAAAAAAACCTTTAAATTTAGAGCTTGAGGACCGTCAGTGAGTAATTTATAAATGGAAAGATATATTCTGTTGGGAGTGGTAAAAAGACAACATTTTAACATCATTGATCATCTGTGCCATTTTTAACATCTCTCCTAAGTTGATGTATAAATCAATTAATTTAAAACAATTTCTAAAATAATATCAACAAAATTTCAATGTTTAATTACTACCCAAACTGATTCTAAGCATTTTGTGATAAAATAAGCATTAAAGGATACCTGGAAAATACTAAAAAGAGAAAAAAATAAGAAAACTTTCAGTATATTTAAATACATTATAAAGCCAAATTTGATTTTGTCAGGCAGAAAAATGAAACAGAATAAGGTCAAGAAATAGACTAAATTACATAAGGATTTTGATAGATGATAAAACATGAGGGGATGATAGAGTATTATAAGTGGTTTAAGATTTTTGAAATATCAAACTGAACTCTTACTTCAATCTTTATGTCCAAAACAGTTCAGATGAAACAAAGAATTAAATATTAAAACTAAAAACATAGAAAACTTTGCTTTTATATTTACAATGTTGAGAATGTTTTGTAAGCAAAATACAAAACTGGAAACCATAGACAATTCATAAATTTTAAGTTATAAAATTAAAAGTTTAACATTGTGAAAATAAGTGAATTCATGGTTTGAACAGACTGGTAAGTATTTTTGCAACATATATGATGAAGCATTAGTTTCTTTAATGAGCAAAGAGTTCCTACAAATTAGAAAAACAAAAATAAAAAACACCCAATATGCAAAATATATAAATATATGATTCAATGAAAAAGGAATAGTTAAGGAAATGCAAGTCAAACTACAATGAGATACCATTTCTCAAATGCAAACTAAATCACAAGATACCATTTTAGAATCATCAGGTTGGCAAAGATTCTGAAATATTTTAGAATTTTGTATTAAAGGAGATCAAGGAAAGCAGGCATTCTTATTCACTGCTAGTGAGGATGCAAATTGTTACAACTTTTTTGGAAGACAATTTGGCAATATCAGTCAGAATTAAAAATTCATTGATCATCTGTGCCAGCAACTCATCTAAGAATATATTCTACAGATAAAATATGCAAAAATGTGTGTGTAAGGCTGTTCAGAGCAGTATAGTATCCACCAATAGTAGCTTCTACAGTAGCACTCATATGGTCATTATTAAATTGTGGAAGAGTTATACTACATATTACCATAAAGCTTTTAAAAAGAATAAAATAGATCCATAAGTGCTTACAGGAAAATCGCAGATTTTTAAAGGTAAAAGTAAGAGCAAAAACCTTGAGGTTAATACATCACTCTTTTTATAAATGTTATCCATACCTGTACAAATAGCTATTAAGTGTATGAAATTATGCCCATTTTTCCAATCCTGCACTTTTTTCTTTTTTTTTTTTTAAATCTTTTCTTTTTTTCAATCAACTGAGAGGCAGGGAGGCAAGGAGGCAGACACAGACTCCCTCATGCATCCGGACCTAGATTCAGCTGGCAAGCCCTCTACAGGGCAATGCTCTGCCTATCTGAGGATGCTGCTTGGTTGCTCAGCAACCGAGCCATTTTTAACACCTGAGGGGAGGCCATAGAGCCATCCTCAGCACTTGGGGCAAACTTGCTCAAACCATTCAAGCCATGGCTGTGGGAGAAGAAGAGGAAGAGAGAGAGAGAGAAGGGAGAGGAGGCAGGGTGGAGTAGCAGATGGTCACTTCTGTGTGCCCTGACTGGGAATCTAAACTGGGATTTTTACATGCTGGGCCAATACTCTACCACTGAACCATCAGATCAAGGACACTTTAAAAAAAAATCTTTATGCTTTCATAGTTTGCAAGTGGTAAGTGTACATTCCTGTCATAATTTTAAAATCAATTATTAATAAAAAGAAACCTCACCAAATCACAGAGCCTACTACTGTGTACAGATACTCTGATGGCATTTTTCAAATAAGCAAACAAATCATCACTTTCACCAAAGGGAAGGACTTTGCCATTATAACTAAGGATAATTTTTAGGCAGTTTACTTAAACCAAAGATTTAACTCATGTTAAATACTGATTGCCTGAGGTAGTGTAAGACCTAGGGAAATGAAATATAATGACTAGATCTTTAAAACCACAGAATAATCAAACTAACCAAAACACATCATTAAATATTACTAGGTACCATGGAGATCATTTGCAATGACCATTCTAACACTTTCACCTTCTCTGACATTTACGGAGCTACCAAAACAAACCACAGAAGAATTCCACGGTCAAGCTGACTTCTTTAGGAGAGATAAAAAACTGAAGGAACCCTGAAGGAGAAAACTTTAGAAAGAATCTGTGCATCTGTTTTCAAGTTCATATTCACGGCCCATCTAACTTGCATGTATGCAAGCTTTTTATAGATTTCTGTTAAATATTTACTAAATTTACAATTGGTTGCAATGTGATCAAATGGGTCATATGTAATTCTGATCAAATTATTGAAGAAAACAAAAATTCCTAAACCAACCATATGTCAGATATCATATAGTCTTTATATCCAAACTAAGAATTTTGGGCAAGGGAAATTGGATCTACAAGACAAAATATGTTTTCTCTGTGGATACTGTTGTTCAGTTTCTGCCAAGTACATAGCTGGAGAATTCAGATGACTGTGGTTCTGGGATCTTGGGGGTTGTTTCTACCTTCTGTCAAAGAGTATTCTTCCCGATTATTCAAAGGTTCCCATGTGATCTGAGTGGCAGCTAACAGCTGGGTCAAAAGTTATAATTATTTCATCAGCTCTCTTTTTCTCAACAGACTCCTATAACTAGTGGTTTGTATTGGTATCTAAATTCAACCTTTCCTGGACACCATGCCTAAATTGCATCTCCCTTCCTGCATATTCTGCAAACATCACACAATCAATATGTATAAAACACATACCTTACTGCACCCAGCTCCCATTATATCCCCTCCCAGGGCTCCATGTAATGGTTAGCAGCATTTCCAGCCACTCGGGCTCCCGTGCTGGCTCTTCTTTCTTATTCCTCTACTTAAGTAATGCCCAAGTTCTTTCAGTTATGCTGTTTGTGATTCCTTTTGATCTTGAACCTATCCTTGTATTTCAACTGTTACTATCCTAATTTAGTGTCTTATCATTTCTTGCCTCAGTGACTGCAGTCATTTCCCAACTGGTTATTCAACCTCCTAGTTTAATGCCCCACAATAATATTTCTAACTGCATTTAGAACTGTTCTACAATGCATAACTGAACATGGGTCTCTTGTTTTTAAAATGCTTTTGATAATGCCTCAGTGCCAACAAGATCAAGCATAAAGTCCCAAAGGAAATCTTTTAAGACCCTAACCTGTGTTACTATGTGCTGACCCTAACCTGACTTTTCAACTCTGATTCCCAACACTGCACACATACACACAGCTGCCACCATAACATACTGTTCATACTCTCCTGAACTTGTCATTATTGCATATATTGTGACATGTTTTTATATACTGCTATTTATTTTCTCAGCAACGTCCTCCATTACCATCACTCAGTTACTGATTCTTGCTTTATTCATCCCTCACCTCTCATGGGTGGTCCATTCTCCAGCCAGACTTGATGGCTGGGGGAGGAGAAGATTGTTCTGTACCCTGGGGGAACCCAGGAAAGTGAGCATGGACATCCTCTGAAAGAAGAGTTCTTCTCTAGTCCTGGGTCCCTGATTCCTAAGGTTTCCCTTGAAGAAGCAATGCTGATGAGAACTCCAGGTAAGACCGTGCTGATGTAGAGCTCTGGTCTTTTTCACTTATTGTGGCCTTGGACTATGGTCTGCAGGATAAGCAACAAGTCAGGGGTCCCTGGAAGATTTCCCCTTTCTTCTCAGGTCCAGAAGCTTCTCCTATATTTCCTAACCTAACAGCTTCTATTTTTATTGCCTTAGCGATGCCTGCCCCTGCTCTTTACAAAGATTCTCTCTTCTAGCAATATTTCCCACTTGGTAGTCACCAATATTTGCAAAAGCCCTCACAAAAGTGTCTGAAAACTCAAAGATCATGTCTGCCAGCTTCCAGAACCGCCAGTTCTCCTTTACTGTGTATTCATTGCACTTTGTACTATTCTTTGTCTCAGTATTTTATCATAATAGATGTAATAATTTGTGTATGAGTCTGTCTCCACCAGGGTAGGAACCATGTCTTATAATCACCATACAGCTCCAGGCATATTGCAATTTGGTTTGTTCTCAGAATTCATCGAGCTTCCTTCTGTCTTGGGGAATTTGTTCTAGCTGGTGCTTCTTCCTAGGACAGCCTGCAGTCCCAATTCCCATTTTCTGAGAGCTGGATTCTTCTTTCTATTTGGATATCAACTTAAATGCAAGGTCCTCAGCTAGGTTGTCACTTTCTCCCTCCCCCAGTAACCTCCATCACATAGAGCTTTATTTTATTCCTAGCATTTATCACCAGTCAATGTTATCTTTACTTTATATATTTGCTTATTTACTGTCTATCCTACCTACAACGTAGAGGTCAAGGGTATCTGTCTTGTTCATCTCAGTATTCCCAGTGGCTAACTGCTCCAGAATTACTGTTGAGTGAATTATTTTTTCTGTGCTTTTTTATATCCATAATTCTTTTACAAAGCTAAGTCCATACTATACGTTTTGCTTTGTTCATTTGTTATTATTTCTTAAGCTTTTCATAATGTTAACTATTCTTGAGAACATAATGCCTACCTACTTCTCTGTGTGAATATAGAAAATTACCTAATCACCAAATACCTTAGGCTTTCCCAGCCACTATCCCTTGACACTTTGCCTTTGGTGTGGTGACATGCCTTCTCTTTGTGGCCTCCTCCACTCCCATGGTGACAGGTTACTTCTGTATCAGTGGGTCTGTTTAATTCCTTCACTTTTTAAACGTACAAGTTTATTTTGTCCATTTGGACTAACCCTTCTCTTTGCAATTTCATTCCCATTAATGGCCCTGTATTTCTATGTCACCTGCTTTTTCCCAATCTTCTCTTCCACATTTCCAAGTAAATGCTCTACTCGTACTTCCAGTTCATCATGTCCACAACTGGATTAAAAATATGTCTTCTCCCAATTTAGTTCCTTTTTTTGAACACTCAATTTCAGATCTGGTCATAGAACTCCATCCTTCTAGTCATTTTGGGTCAAACATTTTAATTGACTCTTCTTATTCATACATTTGCTGAACCCTATTTCTCATTTTGCATGATGATTATGATTTTGTTACATTTTTCTAACTATATGTGATATGTGTTCAATGTAAGCTTTCAAAACGTGTGATACAGGAAAAGAAAGTGTAAAAATCACATGAAAGTCCACCGTATTACAATGTTCATTTTGAATACCTTGGAGGCCACTTTTTTATGAATCATTTATTTCGTATAGAAAAACAGATAGATGATTGATGGATTAAGTTTAAACAAATGGGGTAATGTACTAGTTAAATCCTTCTAAAAAATCAAAAGTGTTGGCCCTGGCCCGTTGGCTCAGTGGTAGAGCGTCGGCCTGGCGTGCGGGGGACCCGGGTTCGATTTCCGGCCAGGGCACATAGGAGAAGCGCCCATTTGCTTCTCCACCCCCCACCTCCTTCCTCTCTGTCTCTCTCTTCCCCTCCTGCAGCCAAGGCTCCATTGGAGCAAAGATGGCCCGGGCGCTGAGGACGGCTCCTTGGCCTCTGCCCCAGGCACTAGAGTGGCTCTGGTCACAACAGAGCGACACCCCTGAGGGGCAGAGCATCGCCCCCTGGTGGGCAGAGCGTCACCCCCTGGTGGGCATGCTGGGTGGATCCCAGTCGGGTGCATGTGGGAGTCTGTCTGTCTCTCCCCGTTTCCAGCTTCAGAAAAATACCAAAAAAAAAAAAAAAAAAATCAAAAGTGTTACAAACATTGTGGCTTAATATAAATTTGTTTGATGAACAAATTCAGCTCTCAATCTTGTCAATATTACCTTTACAGAGGTGTATATATATAATTAAATGTGGATAAATAAAAAATGTCTATCTTCCAAGCCTTTTGTGAATTTGAAGTCTGGACCAAATGGTGCTGTGATAAACTCTGGAACTGGGACCTTGCTTTATTAATCTTCTTATGTTCCATGGAGACTTTCATGGAACATGTGAAATAATTTTTTGTTTTATGAATGATCAATGGCATCAACCAATATCCTTTGATTCCTTCCATAAACGAGTCACTGCTAGCTGTGTGAGCCACACACAAATGAATAAGACATTGCCCTTGCTTTGGGGGAATTTATCTTCATGGTCTTCCAAAAAATGCTACTATAACCTCCATAAAACCTTGGTCCCTACCACCTATCTTCATTCCAGTGAAGAGCTCAGTTTGGTTTGCTAAGGGTTTTATATAGAACCTGACACTTCCAGCCTTGCTTCCAACATGCACTTTGAAATATGAGAGGCACGCAAAAAAGAAAGGGGATCTGAGAGGGTTGATTTAAAGGAAATAAAATTGTTCATTTTTTTGAACACACATTTTGTAGGTTGATGGCTCTGAATTACTGTGGGATGACCACCTAGGCTCCCTCAAACTTTGCAAGAACTCATGTTGCACCTATAATGGTTTGGGCTATAATCCGCTGTCCTCTTTGCAAAGGATGAAGCTTCTGCTTGAACACAGCCCTACTTCTATGTTGAATGCGGTGGGACACTATTAATGTGAAAGCATCAGGGTAGACTTAAAAACATTGTCTGTGCCTTTCAGATAATCTAAAATGTATCCCTAGTCGATATCCAGGGTAGAGGATGCTCATTTGTCATGTGTGAGGGAGCAGTGAGCTTTATTTTTACAGATTCACTGGGCTAAAGGGAAGAATACTTGGGGGTCATCACATTCTATAAATCTCAACTGCAGCAACACAATCTGATAAGAAAAACATATTTGGTCTGTATTTATAATCTCTTTCATTAACTCTTTGCAAATATTGTTCAAAAAGTTAAAAATTACACTTAAGCGATACATAGTGTAAAAGTCTTAGAGAAAATGTTAGTTTAGGGAACATGCCAGTCATTTTGGAGAGCAGATGTCCACTAGTCCTCTCTTTGGGGAAGCAGCCCGTTAAGCTGCATGCTGCTGAATCAGACGTGACAAAAACAAAATTCATCTAGCCTAGTTTATTCTGGCTGGAGAGTCAGCAGCCTGCGTGGCAAGGACTGGTATTTCTGGATCCGCTGTTGCTTCTACTTTGGAGACTGTTGAGTCAGACCTGACTTAACTCACAGACATCTCTGCTTTAGCTGCACAAGCATGCCTCTTTGCAGACTGAGCTCTGGTGATCTATAGCATCCTGGTAATTTGGAGTTTAAAATTGCATACCTCCCTGCACTGATGTAAAATCAGCACCAAGCAAAATAAACTTACCCATGAATCTTTGTGTTCTGTGTTCTTCCATAGAAGACTAAATATCCAGGCATAGATCTATTTATTGTACAGTATACAGCATCTCTGGAGATGACAGCCACATTCATCAGAGCTTCAGTCCCTCGAAAGAGATAATGTTCAGGAAATATTTGAGCAGCTATCACAGATATATCCTTGCCTTTGGCTTTTCTAAAACTTAATAAAGATCTTCTTTTCAATCAGAATCTTCCAAAGAATACAGACCTCATTTTCAACTTCTTGGAGAAGCCAGAGAAAACAATTAAAATTTCTATTTTTTGGCTTCAAATGCCTCAAAAATGTTCTTTCATTTAATATCATGCTATTGCGTTCCCTTTCAAATGTTGCCCACACAGGATTTTACTCAAGATAGATTCTGCTCTTTATTCTTACTTTGAGTCGCATACCTTTGGAGCTCTAAGCTTGAAAGGATGTTAGATCTTACCTCTTTGAAAGCTGAGGAATGAAAGCTGAAAGAAGAAAAAGGTCAGGTCATCCTAGTTGTACTCCAGTGAACGACAAGTTCAAGACTAAAATGATCTCTCATCACAGCAAAATACAAACAAAAACATATAATGAAACAAACAAATAAACAAAATTAATCCTGTTTAATTTTTGGCTAATAATATGCAACATCTACTATAATATCCTTAAAATAATTTTACCTGCCCAACATTGTGAGTTTATATGCTTTTCACATCAGTTGTTTCCATTCTCACAACCTCTCTAAAGGTATTGAAGGCAATGTGTTTTGTGTGTATGTGTGTGTGTGTTTTGTTTGTTTGTTTTTGTCCAATAAGGAAATGAGCACTCAGAAGGACCAAAAGATTTGCAAAGGTCACGTCTTTGAGGATGAACAGATTGAAGATTACCAGGAAGTAATTCATTCTGAAATGATTCTGTTCCATCAGTAAGTAGCAATGAGCACAAACCAACTGAAAAATCTGAAGGGATTTGACTTTTCCACTGGTCTCAAATTTTCCAAACGTACCTTTGACTGGCAGAATGGTTCTGATGCACTGAAAGAAGGTCCAAGCCACTTTCATAAGATGACATCTATCAGCATAATAAAAATGGAATGAAATCACTACTCTTTTTTATTGGGCCTGAACCATTTGCTCGCAACAGCTTCACCATTGGGAATATTAGGGTCATCTGAGTGCCTCCTCCCAAAGAGAGGTGTGTATTACATGCACATTTGTTCAAAGAGCTGTGGTGCTGGGATTCATTATGTCAGAATGTTTTCTTTTGATTCTCTGCTTTTCTATATTTAATGGAGCTGGGACAAATAAAACTTCTTTTTTGTCCTTCCCACACTGACATTCTGACCACATTTTCTAAGGCAATTAAGACAAAAGAAAGACGCAGCAACAGGGAAAATGTGGAGTCTTTTACGTGAGTTTCCCTGACACAGATTTCTGCCTTCCCTTTCCTTCCTTTCCCAGCTCTTTCACACAGTGCTTCAGGTCACTGAGGACAAGAGTCTGCAGGGAGTAAAAGTGAAACTGAAACATTAGGTCTTCCTTTCTCTTCTTTCTCTGACTTCTTCATTTGCATAAATTAAAACCTGTTCTAAACTGGCTTTCTTCTTTGGCTATCTGAAAATAAAGTACTCATTAAATGCCCAGTTGTACATCCTGTCTTCTGCTTCCTTAACTTTTTGTCCCTCAACTTCCCATGGATACCTCTTGTCACACTGATATAATTTTCTTCCTGTAAAACCTGAATTGGTAACCTTGGAAAGTCTGAATCACATCCAAAAGAAATTCATTACTGAGTGGGGTGACTTTGACTTTTATAAAAATGAATGCTCTGAAACCATCAACTTGAAAAATAATTTATTACACTTTTTTTTTTGGTGGTGGTGGGGTGAGTAAAGTGCCTTTCGTAAAAACACCTCTTGTATGAGTATCCCGCATGACCTATCTCTTATAAAAGGAAAGGCTAGGACAGTTAGCTATTTGGAAACATTGTGCGTGCAAGCTTTTATGCTGACTTTCATGAGAACAAGATGAATCATGAATACTTAAAAATTATTTTCCCCATGGTTCTGCTTAAATGCTAGCTTAATTGTTTCAG
Organism: Saccopteryx leptura; assembly: GCF_036850995.1. NCBI lineage: Eukaryota > Metazoa > Chordata > Mammalia > Chiroptera > Emballonuridae > Saccopteryx > Saccopteryx leptura. The sequence goes on along the minus strand of NC_089511.1, from coordinate 61,741,535 downwards.
AGTATGTACATAGGGAACAATGTATGCAATATGAGTTTGAGAGTTGGAGCTTCCAAGAATTGTCCAGTTTAGTGGCCAGTGGGAATATAGCTCCAAGGGATTTTCATCTCAGTCTCTCCTCTCATTATTTGAGCCAACACCTTCATGTCTCTGTTCTTCTCAAGGCAAAGAAATATTTACCACTAGTTACAGTATTTTGAAGGTTAACAAAATTTGTAAGCTATTCCTTAATTTAAAAAAATGACAGAGGCCTGACCTGTGGTGGCCCAGTGGATAAAGCATCAACCTGGAAATGCTGAGGTCGCCGGTTCAAAACCCTGGGCTTGCCTGGTCAAGGCACATATGGGAGTTGATGCTTCCAGCTCCTCCCCCTTCTCTCCCTCTGTCTCTCCCTCTCCTCTCTAAAATGAATAAATAAAAAAAAAGTTAAAAAAAAATGACAGAAAAGGACAGGTATAAGACTCATGCACCTAACATCACAATCAAAATATAATATTTTGTATCATTTGCTTCAGATTTTTTTTATATTAAATATATAAATAAAACAGAAATAAGTAAAAATCTTCTTTGTATTCCTACTCGATTATATTCCTTTTTCTTCCTTCCTAGACATACACATTTTCATAAATTTGGGATATATTATTCACAGTTTTTATATCTTACTACTTACCTTTAAATATTATGTCATATTTGAGACAAAAAAAATTTAATCGCCTACCCAATCATTGTTACTCCCTTTTCTCATTCTATATAAACACTAATCTTGTCCCGAAAAAAAGTGGCCCAGGAAGTCCATTCATCCCTCCTCCCAGGCTCTGCTGCAGCTAAAGAATGGAAGGGTGGGTAGGAAGGATATGACTTAGTTTAGGTCAAGGAGCTATAAACAGAAGTTTAGAGGGAGGGGTTGCTAGGAGAACCATTGTTTTTCTCTCTTCTGCTTCATTAACTTTTTGTCCTTCAACTTCCCATGAATAGCTCTTATCAAACTTATATAATATTTTTCCCCCCTGTAAAATCTGTATTGGTAACCTTGGAAAGTCTGAATTACTTCCAAAAGGAATTCATTACTGATCCATCTTTTATGGGTTCTCTCTTTGTATTGGAAGCATGGATGCAATGTGTGATGCCAAAGCTATTGTTTTATAATCTTAAAAATCAAAAAGAAAATGATAGAATGAGTCATAAGCTTTAAGGAAGGGACTTTGGTTTGCAGGTTTGAGCCTGCCTGAAAATAATTTTTTTGGGTTCCCGGCAAATGTAAACTAATTAAGCATATTTACATGTTATATACCCTGATCTCTTTTTGGGCCATCAGACCTGGTTAATTGTATGAGTGTTCACTCCCTCCTTTTGTAGCATCTGATAGATGACATCTTGGAGAAAATTTCATTTGGATCATCTTCAGTTGAACTCTTCTAGGACAAAATTAGAAACCCCTTTGTTTATTTAAGCCACTGTTGTTAAATTTGTTTAAATGCATCCAGACAAAATCATAATTGGTAATGTATTATTTTGTTTTTAAGATTTTTATAAAAAATGGTGTTGCCCTAATAAGTTGTTTTACAACTTGCTTTTCTCTCTCAATATTATGTTTGGGTTCTATCCACTTTGATACATATCTAGTTCATTTGTTTTTAAATTTATTTTTTTCCATCTATTTCTCTTTTCTTTAATTTTATTCTTCAATTACAGTGGACATTTAATATTATATTAATTTCAGCTGTACAATGAAATGATTAGACATTTATATCCCTTACAAAGTGATCACCTCTGAAAGTCTAGTACTTCCATGCCACCATATAGTGTTGTTACAATATTATTGATTACATTCCCTATGCTGTACTTATATGCCCATGACTATTCATTCCTATAATGGGTAGATTGTGTATTACACGTCACCATTATCAAATACCATTGTTCTGCATAGACCCACAGACGCGCAAACACAAGAGTTTAATCTAGAATATATGCTATATATGGACTTTGATGGATCTTTTTGAGATTCTTAATATGGGTCTAAGTGGCTTTTTAGAAATAGAATTGTTTGTAAATTTAGAGACAGGTGGTTAAGACTGTTTCTAGAACTCTTTAAAATATACAGTGTCATATTTCCTTATTTTCATCCCATATTTTTTAGGTTTCTGACAAAAATGGAAACTAAAATCTAAAAAAAAAAAACTAGAAACATCATAAATTGAGTAAGAAAGATTTTGATTTTTAGCAGCTCTGTGACAGTTCCCTCTGCTATTCCTTTTTTTATTTTTTAATTTATTGATAGACAATTAAATTTAACAGGGTGACATTGGTCAACAAGAGTACATAGATTTAGAGAAATCTATTCCCTTTTTGGTGATGAAACTACACTGGGGTTTTTCAACTGCGGTACTATAGATATTTGAGGCCAGATCATTTTTATGTTGTGGGGCCTGTCTTGCGCATCATAGAATGTTGGACAGCCTTTTCGGCCTTACCCACTGGCCTCTACCCAAGTACCATAAGCACTCTTCTGCCGGTGTGACAACAAAATATGACTTGAGACATTGCCAAAAGTCCCTGAGGTGGTGGGGCAAAATCACCCTGGTTGAGAACTACTGCTCTACAATAGCTAATCTTGTAGTATTTAAAGCCAATATAAATAAAAAATCCAATGATGAACCATGCAATTTTGTTTTCCTTCTTTTCCAATTGAGAAGAGAGGTGATTGAGAGACAGATTTCCACATACACCCAGACCGGGATCCACCCTGCAACCCCCATCTTGGGCTGATGCTATGTCCTTCTAGGGCCATACTCACAACTGAGCTATTTTTAGAGCCTGATGCAGAGGCTCCACAGAGCCATTCTCAGCACCCGGGCTGATATGCTGTAATCCAGTGGTAGTCAACCTGGTCCCTACCACCCACTAGTGGGCATTCCAGCTTTCATGGTGGGTGGTAGCCTAGCAACCGAAGTATAAATAAAAAGATAGATTTAACTATAGTAAGTTGTTTTATAAAGATTTATTCTGCCAAACTTAGTGAAAATCTGACATAAAGTACTTGGTAAGTAATTATTATTATATGCTTTAACTTGCTGTAACTTTGCTTTATAAATTTTATAAAGTAAAGTTACTTCCCTACTTTATAAATCACCATTACTGTGGAACCAGTGGGAGGTTAGAAAAATTTTACTTCTAACAGAGATACAAAAGTGGGTGGTAGGTATAAAAAGGTTGACTACCCCTGCTCTAATCAATTGTGCCATGGCTGTGGGAGAGGAAGAGAGAGGGGGTGGGGGGAGAGACAGGGGTGGAGAAGCAGATGGTCACTTCTCCTGTATGCCTTGACCGGGAATCGAACCTGGGATATTCACACACTAGGCTGATGTTCTACCACTGAGCCAACTAGCTAGAGACACAATTTCTTAAAAATCGTCATTTTAAGTCCATTTAAAAAGGCAACTGTAGTACTTGGTTTGAGTAAATCTATATTTCTGACCATAAAGTTGAAAAAATTAATTTTGAATATTTATAATACCTTTGTAAAATAAAAATATGAGAAATATTAGTAATTGCATTTATTCTGTGCTGCAAATTTCCTAAATATGCAAATTTCCTAAAAATTCCATAAATATGATATGGATGACTACTTGGCTAATCTTCACAATCTATTTGTGATATAGGTACTATTGTATAACCATTTTATGCATGAGAAAACTGAGACACAAGAAGGTTAAGACTAACTTTTCATATCAATTCTCTTTAAATTCTCACAACATACTTTCAATGTACATGTGATTGCCATTATTTTAGAGATGAATAAATTGAAACTGATATTAAGGAACCTAGCAAGAATCCCATAGTATTAAACTGTGAGATGATAGTCAATGTGGATTAATACTGTTATACACACAAATATGATACAAATTAGAACTGATATCTACTATCAAAGCTATTTAACATTAGAGGTATGGATCCCTCAAAAGAAATCTAGTAAATTTTTGTAAATGCAGAAAAGGTAGTTTATAATTTGTTATAGAAGATCATATTTATGTCTAAGTTAAAATTTTTCAATTTTCCCCCTTTTTTTTCTTTCTACCTTACCCCCTATAACCCTCAACTTTCTTTCCAGTAAGGATTTAGGAAAGACAGTGAAGTAGATCTATAAAGCTAACAAAACATAATAAAATGTGGCATAAGAACAAGATGCGGATTCAGAAATGATGAGAAAACAATATAAGGACTTACACATGGCTAAGGAAAGGCTACACAGGAGAGTTTTCCTGCCTCTCAACAAGTACAAGAGGGAAACCTGGTCAATTCCCAGGTCCTACAGGGAAAAAATAAACTTCATTACTCAGAAAAAGTACCACTGTTCTTTATTATTTTTCCTTTCTATTGGATTTACTGGTTAACAAAATCATACAGGGTTCAGGTGCACATTTCCACAACACATAGTCTGTACACTGTATTGTGTATTCACCACCCCAAGTGAAGTCTCTCTCCATCACCATATACCCTTCTCCACCTCCCCCTTCTGCCCCCTGCAATCACCACACTGTTGTCTGCGTTCATGAGTTTTTTTATTTATTGCTCAATCCCTCCCACCTACCTCCCAACCCTGCCCCATCCCGACAGCTGTCAGCTTGTTCTCTATTTGAGTCTGTCTCTATTTTGTCACTGTTCTTAATGCGAAGATCAGATAGGAATTTCTCTCATTGTGCCTAACAAAGTTACACTGTACATACTGTACTGAACAGTATCTTCAATAGCTTTCAAACAATAAATTTAGTGATGACAAGACTGGGTGGATTATGTGTCCAATTCAGGGAAAGCATGATTATCAAGTGAGAATTGTCCTTCTTTATGTTATCAAAATATCTAATTAAACAAGTCATCAAAATATCAAATTAAACAAGAATTTCATAATTATCCTGACCTTATGGGAATACTTTTATGATTTTTTTATTATCTCCATTTGACACTTTCTTTATTAACGTTTAGACGAATTTACTTAATTTTTAATATACCTTCTTTTTTTAGGGTTTTGAAAATTCCTGATTCTGCCTATTCTCTTTAAACAACGGTATCGAGCCATTGTAGGGTTACTGCGGTTTGTGCTACTAACATAATAATGATTTGCGTAACTTTATTTCCCCAGCCTGCTCAGTTGCTTATATTAGGTAAGGCTCAGGGCACTTTATAAATTAATAACTTTTTAAAAGCCTATAATAATAGTTGCAAAACCAGCAAAACCCACAGTGGGCAGATTTTACTTTCTGTTCCAAATTGCTAGCACAGTTCTATTAGCAACCAGAACAATGATGAAGATTATAATGGTGTTTCTCATATTACAACTTTAAAAGAAGATTCAGCAGGGTAGGTCAAGGTGAAAATAGCTGAAACTTCTAGTTCCTATTGTAATTCAGATAGCACTGATATTTAATATTATTATTACTATTAATACTATTATTATCATTACAAATAGTGAAAGTAGGGATGCATAAATAAAGTCTGCCCCAGGAACAGCCTGGAGCTATGTTCCAGCAAGTAACTGTGCTTCAGTATTATGAGAATTTTTATCCATCATCAATAAAAAATGAGCAGAGCAGTTATTATGGCAGTTGCCACAGTCAGGACTGTTCTTGCTATTACATCTCTTGGTAAAAGGGTGATACACTCTCCATTATATGATGTCAACTCATCCACCTTTCTGACATTAATGTACAATGTACAATCTTTACATGAATTCTTCCTTAGTGAAGTCACAATTCTATGAACTTGGGGCAAGAACACAATGGGGCTAAATTAACTGTGGACAAAAAGTAAAGTAAATTACATATTTTATAAACCCATTGAAGCACTGAGCTGCCTCCATTATTTTTTCACAGAAAAATTAAGTTGAAGTAAATTTGATAAAATAAATATTTTACAGAGCAGGCTTATGCTCACCAGTGGTAGAAATTATTCCAGACTGATGACCTTGATGCTTCACTGGGCACATTCTCTGGAACGACAAAAGAAGCAAATACTTCTCTCCCCTCAAGTTCTCCAGCATCACAGCTAAGAACAAGCAGTCTGAATGTTTGCCAGGCTGCGGCAGCCATCTTCTCAGAAACATGGTCATAGGGGTTGAGTTCCCAGAATATCAGAGTCCTCATTCTTATACCCTAATTTTTTTCTTACCCTAAACCTTTTTATTTTATTTTGAACTTCTATTTTAAGAAAAGAACCTAATTACTGTTGTTTATGGTCATTAAAGTGATATAGAAGCTTCACTAAAGAGTATGTATGGGGAAGTTCTAAAAGCCCAAGATTTGGAAAGGAAGACCTCAGTTCAAGTCCAGTCTCTGGCCCTACATGGATGTGTTACTTTGGGAAAATATCTTTCTCACTTTTATTAGATAGTGTTAAGGGTTTTTGATCAGTTCAAAATTGTTCTTACTTTTTTGAGAGCTATGTCTCACTTGTCTGCATACTCCTTACTCACAGCTAATTGGACCTTACTCATCAGATTTTCTTCCTCCACGGGGTTGATAAAAGGTAAATGGTAGAAAGCTTCCTTCTGCCATGTAGGCAAAGGAACAGAGAAAGCTAATTTTCAGGGAGGAAAATGTGGCAGAGATGAAGAGAAGAGCAAATACAAAAAGGAGGCTGAGTCTTAGTGAATTCTTGAGCCATCCTAGGAAAGGAGGGAGAGTCACCTTGGCAGTGTACTCATCCTAAAGGAGATCTGAGATCCTACCAGAGATTTTGCTGCACATCTACACTGGTTTGTGAAATATCCTATATGATAATGCTGGAGCTTTATTGTTTTTCTAGAGTATGTGGGTCTTTGTTACCTGCAACCACAAAAATACTAACACACTGTTTAAAATCTTAGTTTTTTCTTCTTCTACAAAGGAACTAAAAAGTACTGACCTACTATTATCATGGGCTTATTGTGAAGAAACATTGTGTTGATAGTCAATGTCATTCTTTGTTGTTAATCACTGACAAACTCATTTATTTGGTCAAAAAATGTTATGTTTAATGCACATGCATTATTTACCTGACTTTGCCTTAGATGTGAACACAAAGGACATTGAGGAAAAAAAGAGAGAAAGAAGAAAGAAAAGAAAGAAAGAGAGAGAGAGAGAGAGAAAGAAAGAAAGAAAGAAAGAAAGAAAGAAAGAAAGAAAGTTCTAGAGAAGGAAAATAAAAATTAAAGAGTAAAAATCAAGTAAATATATAACACAATAAAAAAGTAAAACTGTAATGTAAAGATGATAGGAAGTGATGGAAATGAAGGGGTTGTTGTTTTAGGTGGATTGGTTAGAGAAAGCCTCAATAATACAATAATATGTGAGATAGGAAGAAAATTAGGGAGCGAGATGGGGGACACCTGGAGAACATCCTTCAAGCAGAGAGAAAGGAAATAGAAAAGCCATGAGAAGAAATAGACACATTAGGTCTGAGGAACAGAGAGAAAACCAGAGTGACACAGTAGAAAATGAGACTTTGTAGTGGCTGCTCTGTTATGGGTAAGGCTTTTAATTCTACTCCAGATGAGATGGGAAACTATGAGAGACTTTTGAGTAGAGACATGACATGATTTGACCTCCACTGTAAAAAAAAATTGTTGGGAGGTTATATACAGATTACACATTAGAGTGTAAAAATGAAGCAAGAAAATCTGTTCCAAAGCCAGTTGAGAGATGCTAATGGTTTAGACAAGAATGGTGGCTATAGAGGGATAAGGAAGTGACAGATTCTCATTTCATTTCAACACAAGTACTACAGTGTTTCCTGGTGACTTAGAGATGGATTTGAGGGAAGATAGTGGTAAAGAAAGAGTAAAGATTTTAGCCACATAGAAAGAGCTGTTGTTGATAAGATAGGAGAAGATTACAGGATCAGAAGTTATTTAAGTGGGGAAAATAAAGAGTTTCATTTTGAATATGGTAAATTTCAAACACCTATTAGACATCCATGTAGAAAAGTCAAGAAGAATTTGGATATGTGAATTTGAGGGTTGGGAAAGAGCTCCAGACTGGGAATATGGTTTATATTCCCACAACCTCCTTTCACCACCAAGGGAGCATCCTACATGGGCTTGCTGAAAAACTGATATTCTCAGTCAGTGGGATTAAGAATTAAGGAGATTACAGATTGCATCATACTTTAAAATCAAATTTAGTAGGAAAACAAAAGAATTATTTAAAACTCTTATTGATGTTTTTGGCTTTCTGTAATTAATTTGGTTCAAAATAAGTTTTATCTTTGAACAAAATAGTATCAGCAGCAAAACATCTTATATCTATAAATATTCTTACTGGGAACACTTAGGACTTCTGAGTCAGAAAACAAATATAGAGATCATATTTGATAATAAAAAAACTTTTCCTAATGCATGAATTATTGTTATGAGCATAGCAACATTGAACATTAACAAGCACTGATGTTGTGCTGCTGACTGCATCTCAACAGGGCTAAGACTAATAAAACTCAGTTCCTGCCTTCAATGGGCTTAGAGTAGAGAGACTAAAATATGATATATTCCCAAGTCAACTCACAGAAAATTATAAATTTTCAAAATCTTTGTTCTTTTTCTACCACTATATTTAGAATTTAACTTATAACATAACCACTTTGCAAACCAATTTGTAAACCAGAGAGACTGTATAGCAGGGCATGCCCTGAAAATATATGAAAATAAAAATTAGCCTATATTTGAGATGTAAAATACAGCTGAAAACCGTAAGGCAATGAAGTTTCGTATAAAGAGCACCAAAACAGAGCCACCTTTTTACCTTACTTAGTATGTCATTTATAGACTATGTCATAAGTGATAAATACTATCATTTATATGAAACACTTCAATGTCTCAGTAATGCAAGAGAGCAATTACCCCGCACCAAAGTCTTTAGAAATTTTTATCTCCAAGTCTTCAAACCTTCTTTATTGCTTTACATGGCTTAGTTTTTAATCCTTATTTTAGTGGAATTTACCTACCCAACTCCAAAATAATATCACATCTGATACTATCACACATGGCACTCATGAACCCAGTACACATTAATTGGACACCTGTTGTGCTCCACAATGGTGACAGAAAAAATGAGATGCAGTCCTTTCATTTTAAGTAAGGAGGAGAAGACATAAACATAATGCATTACAGAATTTGCCAAGGTGGATATTTTCATAAGATGTGGGAGCTCAGAAAACTCACTTATCACCCCAACAGAATTATTAAATTCTTGCTTAAGAAGTCTGAGAAAACAAATGGGCCTCCCAGGCCAAAAGACAAGAAGACCATGGTGGGAAGAAAGATCATTTCTAGTAGATGGAGCAATAAGAAATGAGTCAACTGTCTGAGATTAAGTGCTGTTAGAATATGAATTTCAAGATGGGGTCATGAGAGTTACAACTGGAAGGATAAGATATTATCAGATCATGGAAGGAGTTCTGATATCTAAACTTAATTCTTCTTAAATCAACTCAAATCCTCCTTTACTTAGTGGGGGGTGGTCATTAAAGGGGTTTGAGGGAGTGAACAGAGCATGTTAATGAACTAAAAACTAAAACAATTGACTTTATACAACTATAGAGATTTCTTCTTCCATGTATTTCTGATGTTTGGGGAGAAATGATACAAAAGTCAGGAAAGTTAATATATGAAAATTAGTCATCTAGGAAATTGCTTGTTATACTTAGAAGTCATCAGAGAAAGTAACACATACTATAAGCATCTTTTAAATAATTATTTTAAGTTACAACACAAAAAGTATAGCATCTTTTAAATAATTATTTTAAGTTACAACAAAAAAAGCATAAATATTCAGTCAATGACCTCTGGGGTCCCTTAAAATAGTTTTACTATTATGACCTTGCTTTTTTACCTTTGTCTGAGGATCTGCCAGAGGGGAAGTATCTTTAAAGGAGGAATTAAGAAGTCAATCTCATCTTGTGTTGCAACATCACTCTGTTCTTAGAATTCACTTCAGAGCAAATAATGAGGCTATTTACCAAAGGTTTCTCAGAAATGACTTCAAATTTCAAAAATGTACCTTATAGAAACTCATGAGATTAGCCAGACAGAAGCTTATAAGAAAGAGACAAGTGATGTAAATATATTAATTTAAGTAATACAACAAAGTAAGCTTACTACAGGTATATAAGCATAGATATTATATGTAAATATTTAAACCATACTCCATTAGTGCTTTTTATAATGTATGTCTGACTCTATGACTAAAAAATGTATATACTGCAACAAGTATTTTTGATCTGGTACATTTTTATTTTAAAAATTATTCCCCAAATCCCATAATTACTGAGATTGCTGACCAGTGCTATTTGAAAACTCTTTGTAGTCCAAGTTATTTATCATCATGTTTGATAAAAATAAGCAAATGACATCTACTCCCTTATAAGAAATAGAGGTCCTGGCTTCATCTAACCTAATTAACTGGTTAGAGTAGCCATCTATAAAAACAGAAGCCAGCACTTCAGGGTCCATTAGCATTGCCCCATGAAGCAGTTCTCCTTAACTGTTTGATTTCTCTTTCTAAGCGTAAGGATCTTACCCTGAATATGTGGTAGGCTGCATTCAAGTTTCCTTTTACCTTTAATTCTGTAAGTGGTTAGATGAGATTGTTAATAAAGTAAATAATTAACTGATATCCTGGGCAGGATTTTTTTTATTATTGTTGTTGTGTTCTTTCTAGGGGCCCATCAAAATTAAGATGATAGTCGGTTGTAGTGTCTATATCTGTATTCTTTCCTGGAAAGCAAATTCTAACTTTATTTATTTGTAAATCTAACACTGAAATTTTTTAACAGAACAGAGGTCTTCTATTTTTTATTTATTTTATTTTTGAACACATATCATGTCATAGGGAATGCATTCCAGCAGCTTGGGCTCCTTTTTATTGGTTCTCACAAAGTGAGCTTCTCTGGGTGGATCAGGCTGGCACTTCAGCTGAACCCAGATGCCTTTCTCTTTGGCTTCCTTTTTTCCTGATAATTTTCCTTCATACATTTCAGGAAGCTATCTCTGGTCTTAGAGTGCTTAAAATACTCAATGTGTACATCAATTCTCTTGGCAAGAATCTTGCCCTTAATTTCTTTGTTTACAACAATGCCCACCACATGCTGGATGACACTGTAGACTCTTCTACTTTTGCCATGGGACCATTTTTGGGGCATTCCTTTTTGAACAGTGCCCATCACCTTGGTGTCTATAGTATCACCATTTTTCTAGATTCACATGTATATGGCCAAAGCAACAATTCCACATTTTAGAAAATGTATAATAGGTGCCTCCCCTCCTTCCCTTTGTGTTACTTATTTTTCAAATTACCAGAAGATGGCAGTTATAGCCAAAAATAAGTCAACCACTGAATTTTAAATACTTGTTTTATAAACTACTAGTTCTCAAAAAATTATATTGCTTGAAAATAAAGGAGGGCAGGCTCCAAAGTTAACAATTGGATGTTGCATGAATGACTTACTCAAGAAGATCATTAGCACATTAAAAGACTTCTAGTAGCAGACAAATTGTTTCCCTTCATTTAACCAGAAGTATTAAGCTTATCTCATCAAGAAGATTTGTTTTATTTTTATAAACTATATTAGCTTCATAGAATTCCACAGTTTTGAAGATGAGCAATATTAAATCAGATTTTTGGAGTCTGTAGTATTCAAAATGTATTCATTTTATAATTCTACAACAAATCTCTTTTGACAGTTAATTTGAGGGTCACAGATAGCGTTCCAAGGTTGGCTTTCTCTAGCTGCAGAACTGTAAGTGGCAATAAGGTTTTCTTACTTCCATTCCAAATCATCTCATTAATCAAAGAATTCTTGATTAGTTGCCCAATGATATTCCACAATACTTTGTCTGGAGATATAACATACTTTTAACCAGATTTAGAGTGAGAGCACATGAGAGCACTCTGATCCAATAACAAATTTCCAAACACAGGAAAAATTAAGCATTACATTTTCCCCCATTCACACATCAAAAATTACAAAGTAAGAGGTACAACATAATATCAGGTATTGCAAATATCAGAATGAGGCTAACCAAGATAAATCCCTGAAGTGATTAGAAATAGAATAGAAAAGCAAAGTGGTAAGCAAGACTGAATCCATGAGTCTAGATTCAGGTATAGTAGCTACTGGTAAAAAATAGAAAAAAATTTTAGATGATATTAAGATAAAAACTATAATCATTACTCAAAAATAAAGGCCAAAGTACTGTTCTCCTGCTCATGAAAAAATAAAACTGGGGAAATTAGAACAAAACCAAAAAACAACTACTACTTACTTGTAACCTGGATCTGTGGCATGATAGAAATGAAGGAAAGTAATGACATAATTTCAAATAAAATAATAGTTCCTATTTACCATAATGAGAATACATAAAACAAAAATATGCATAAATTAAGCAAGGCCAAGGAGACATGAAACAGACTAAATCATAGGCTTTGGAAATAAAAACTATAGTTATTGAAATAAAAAGATAACAGCACCCATTAGGTGAAACAACTCTAAAGATGTTTTCTAACCAGCTAAACAATTAAAAAAATTTTAAAAAAGGAGTTAATGAATTATACAATTATACTGAAAAATTCACAAAGAAAAAAATAAATTTTTAAAGGATACACATACACAGAAAAGCTAAGAAATATGGATGACTGATTTGAGAATCTCCAGAATAAGAAAATAGTAGAAATGGCAAAGAAACAAAATCTTAACAGAGATAACTGAATTATCCAAAAGTAAAAAAAGACAAATGTTTATACTAAATTAATAAATTTTGAGAAGTATGCAAAAAAGACATAAAGGTAGAACTAAAATTTTGAAGATATTAAAAAGAATTCCTAAAAGCTTGAGGCAAAACAATATCTGCAGAAAAATGGCACTTAAGCTGTCAGGAGAGTTGCCTTTAGCAAAAAGAAATCCCAGATGACAATGGAGTTATATATTTCATATGTTGAGGACAATACTTGTGACCTAAAATTTTATACCCAGTTAAACTATAAGAGTGAAGCAAAATGAAGACATTTTATACAAACACTAAAATTGTTAACTACCATATACTCAGCTTAAAAATATGTAGTCATCAAGCAGAGAAACAAACTCAGAAAATGATCTAATATATCATTCAGTTTAATTATTTATTGACTGCATAACAACTTACTGCTTTATATATTTTTATAAATGTAAAATATAACTCTGAAAATAGTAGTACAGTAGGTTGAAATGATCAATGTATAGTTGTAGTAAGATGAGTTATGTATTATGTTTGAGAGAAGTGAATAAAAGTTACATAGCTAAAGATTTTGTTAGAAAATAAAATTAACTATATATTTTTTAAATTCTAGAATACCTCATAAAATCATAATACAATTTAAAGGTTATAAGCTTGTAGTTAAAAATAAAGTGGACTGGTTTTTAATTCAAATGAGAACAGTAGAAAACAAGAGCAAAGGAAGAGAATGTAAACAAAAAACAGAAAATAAGATGATAGAAATAAAACTAAATAGACCAACAAAAATAATAAATGTAGCATATTTAACATTTAACAAAGCTAACAAACAATGAAAGACTATGATTTATAAAGTTAGGTTTAGAAAATAAAGTACATCTAAGACAAAACTACCCTTATAAATTAAAAATATAAGATGGGCATCTCATAAATTATAAATTATATATATATAGATAGACAAAAGAAGGTTTACAGTTGTTATATGAAATATAATATATATAATAAGATATAAAAATAAGATTAAACTGTTCTACATACTCACAACTGTAAATCTACTTCTTCCAGCCCCTGTATATATTAGTATAGTATATATTATATATAAGTTATAATATGTAACTTATTATCTATATTATATATATTATATCATTCTACCACTATTTTTACTTAACTATATGTTTTTGGCATTTATTAATCTTGATATACTATATGTAGCTCTAGTTCATTCATGTAAACCTCTGTACTTACTATTTCTAGACTACTGTTTGATATTAATAATATCTATAATAACTAAAATTTTTTTTAAATGAAAGTGACCTCAGAGTAATGGCAGTGTGAGAGATACTACTGATCTCACCCCTTAAATTTCAACAAATTGAACAACTATAATGCAGTGAATAAACCCCAGCTGGGCTCACAGGCATTCCTGAAAGATCCGTACATCAAATGGACTAAATGTAAGATGGGCTGAAAAGGGGGGTGGAAGATAAAATGCATTTGCGGTGGGCTCTGGAGAGGAGACAAACCTGGAGTAACTGGATTTTTTTCTCTATCCACCTTTGGGGAGTAGGAAAGCTTGGGCTGTTTGGGTTTTGTCTGAGGGGTAAAGAGAGAAAGTCCTGGAGTGTCTGGGTCTCCTTCTGCTGGAGATGTGAGATAGAAGGGCAGGAGGGGAGATAAACCAGAGGTGACAGAGTACGGGGTCATGGCCAGTATTCCCACAGTCAGCCTGCAGCCCACACTCGGCAGAAACAGAAAACACTAAAGTGCAGACTGCCAGACTCCCAAATTCTGCCTCCCTCACCTTGCATGAAAAGTGTCAGAGCCTGACCTGTGATGGCACAGTGGATAAAGCATTGACCTGGAAATGCTGAGGTCGCCGGTTCAAAACCCTGGGCTTGCCTGGTCAAGGCACATATGGGAGTTGATGATTCTTGCTCCTCCCTCCCGTCTCTATCTGTCTCTCTCCTCTCTCTCCCCCTTTCTCTCTCCTTTCTAAAATGAATAAATAAAATAAAAATAAGTGTCAGAGACAAATGCTACAGCCAGCTTTTCAGAGAAACTCTCTCCCCTGAAGAACAAAGGTGCTTTGCATCTGGTCCCCTGGTCTGGTGAGACAGGGGGAGGAGTACCCAAAAGCCTGAGATGCTCATTGCTAGAACTGTTAAGCTGTAAAGCTGAAGTTGTAAAGCTAAATTTGTAAATCCCTCACAATATGCCTCACCTACCAATGGGACTGTGGCACTGCCTATACCATTGCAACAGCAACATCTCAATGGAAAACAGCCAAGAAATTTCATAGAACTAAAACCTGAAGTACAGAGACACCTACTTAAAGAAAACAGTAACTTCTCAAAACCAAAATTTATTTCTTTTTTTTTCATTTTTCAATTTTTCTTCTTTTTCATATTCTTTTTTCCCTTTCCAAATTAATTTTCTTTAATTTTTATAATTTTTATTCTTATCTTTTGTGAGTGTTTGGTTTCAGTTTTTCAGTTTTTGATCTTTGCTTTCAGTGGTTTTTCATTTTACTTGTCATTATTTTTTAAATTTTTACACTTTTATTGTATCTTTTTTATTTTAACTTTTCATTTTTTAGTTGTCTTTTATTAGGGTGTTAACAATACCACTCTCAAATGTCATCAAGCAGGAAAACATAAAATACTATGACTATACAAGACAAAGATGTAGTTCAGAAAGAAAATTAAAAAATCTGCATTACATGGAAAACTTGGAGTTAAATGATAAAGAATTCAAACTTAAAGTTCTAAAAATACTCAATGAGATTCAAGAAAACACCAACAGGAAACTTAATGAGCTCACAAGTAGATTGAACTTTAAAAACAGAGATGAAAAACTCAATACATGAACTGAAAACTGAGGTAGCAAATTTAGCTTATAGAACAAGACAGATAGAGAAAGAATCAGTGACTTTAAAGACACACACTAGAGACGCTTCAGAGAGCAGAGGAGAGAGACTCACAAATTACAAAAATGAGAGAGCTCTACAAGAAGAGTCTGATAATGGACATATCAGAAGAAGAAGAAAGGGAGAATAGAATGGAGAGCCAATTGAAACAAATAATTGATGAGAATTTCCTAAGCCTATGAAAGAGTTAGAGCCTCAAATCCAAGAAGCAAACAGAAAGCCAAGATACCTCAACCCAAACAGACCTACTTTAAGGCACATCATAAGAAAACTGTCAAAAATCAATGACAAAAAAAGAATCCTCAAGGCAGCTAGGTAAAAGAAGAACATAACATATAAAGGAAAGCCCATTAGATTATCACCAGACTTCTCAGCAGAAATTCTATAAGCCAGAACAGAGTGAATGATTCTCCAAGCAAATACTATCCAAAGAAAAGCAGGTATAGCCATACACATATCTGACAATGCTGACTTCAAGACAACAAAAGTAACCAGACACAAAAATGGACATTTCATAATGGTAAAGGGAACACTATATCAAGAAGACATAACACATCTTAATATATATGCACTGAATCAGCAGGCACTAAAATATTTAATTCATTTACAAACTGATCTAAAAATAGAAGGAGAAAAAACACAATCATTCTTGGAGATTTCAACACACTATTGATGACTTTATATAGAACATCCAAACATAAAATCAATAAAGAAGTATTGGCCTTAAATGACACACTAAACCAAATGGGAATAATAAGTATTTATAGGACATTTTATCCCACAATGTTAGATTATACATTCTTCTACAGTGTGCATGGAACATTCTCAAGGATAGACCATATGTTGTGCCATAAAACATCAACAAATTCAGGAAGATTGAAATTATACCAAGCACAATTTCTGACCATAAGGCTTTGAAATTAGAATTCAACCGCAACAAGAAAATAAAGAAACCCACAAAAATGTGGAAATTAAACAACATACTTCTAAAAAAAATGACTTGGTCAAATAAGAAATAAAATTAGAGATCAAAAGATATATACAAAGAAATAAATATGACAACATGACATATCAAAATTGCTGGGATGCAACAAAAGCAAGAATAAGAAGAAAGTTTATATTATAGGCTTATATCAAACACATAAAAGATCCAAAGTAAACAACCTAACATCACATCTTGAGAAACTAGAAAAAGAAGAACAAAGGCAACTCAAAGTCAGCAGAAGAAAGGGAATAGTAAAATTAGAGCAGAATTAAATGAAATAGGGAACAAAAATACTATAGAAAAAAATTGATACAATAAATAGCTGGTTCTTTGAAAAGATCAATAAAATTTACAAACCCCTGGCTAACCTCACTAAGGGCAAAAGAGAAAGGACTCACATAAATAAAATTCAAAATGAAAGAGGAGAAATTAAAACAGACATCATAAGTATACAAAGAATCAAATTAGAATATTAGGAAAGATTATATACCACCAAATTCAACAACCTAGAGAAAATGGATATATTCTTAGAATTAAACAATCTTTCTAGATTGAGTCACAAAGAAGTGGAAAACCTAAATATACCTCTTAGCATGGAGAAAATAGAAACAGCTATCAAAAATCTCCCAAATAATAAGTTTAGGAGCAGATGGCTACGCTAGTGAATTCTACCAAACATTCCAAGAATATTTGGTACCTATCCTTCATAAAGTCCTCCAAAAAATAGAAGAAGCAATACTCCCAGCATATTTTATGAAGTCAAGATAACCCTGATACCGAAACCTGACAAGGACAACACAAAAAAAGAAAACTACAGACCAATATCTCTAACAAACACAGGTGCAAAAATTGTAAACACAATTCTAGCAAATCAAATACAACAACACATTAAAAAAATAATTCAGAGTGATGTCAGAGAAATGGCGCCAGGAGGAGCTCGACCGACAAATTTCCCCAAAATTTCAACAAGTTCATCAACCAGAGACAGAAAAGTCTATCCTTGGAGCATATGGAAGTTTCACAAACTGAAGGCGAAGGTAGGATCGAGTGAAAAATTGACTAAATATATAATCAACCCTGAAAGAAATAAGTCAGACAAAGAAACAGTCTGCCTTCCTCACTAACCTGAGCAAAGGCTGCTTTCACTTGGAACTGAAAGTCCGGGGTGGCTAAGGGTGTGGAGGGAGCTAGGCTGCGGCAATGACATTCATTCAAGCCGAGGAAAGAGTGTGCCTGTGGTGGGTCAGCCCATGTGAGCAACGGCCCGCGCACTGCGCCCCAAGCAACCCGGCCTCCAAGCGTCGCGAGCAACCCGGCTGCCCGCATGTGCCGCCCACGCCATGAGTAGCAGCTGCCAGCGGCGTGAGGGGAGTGCGCCAAAGCGAGCTTCCCTATACCCTAGCTTCTCTGGGCAGGCGGAGCGCCTCACCCAGCCATTCAAGCTAATAATCAAGAGACGGGAGAGGGGTGCACGGGCAGCTTGCAGTCCTTTCTGGAGCAATTTGGCAGATCCAGTCGCTGAAAGTAGCTTAACCCACAGTCTGCTCACCTCCCAACTGACCTGTGTGGCTCTAATTGACAAGATCTCTCTCAGTTCAGCGATCCAAGACAAGAGGTGTGATATTTTTTAGTGCCTCTTGCTAAAGGGTGGGGACAACTTCTGATTGGCAGAGCTTTCATACTCAGGGATATATGCTAAAAAGAGGGACTTGGCAGATGTTAAGACCTCCTATACTACAGGCAGTGACTGGGGCATCTTCTTCCCAGCCAAAACAGGTTACAAAGTGCGGAAAGCCTGGGGAGACTGGTCCCACAGAGTGCTAGGCATGTTGAACAGGCCTGGAGGCTCATAGAAAGTCACCTTGAGAGCAACTGGCTCCCAGCCCCACCTGATTATGCTGGCGGCTCTGACTGCCAGAACCTTACCCAGAGCCCTGCATTGAGTAGGGATAAAGTGGAGATTTGCCAGCTCTTTGAGCCTCTTACTCCCCGGACACAAGCAGTGGCAGCCTCATAGCTGGATCATCAGGCTGTTAATTCAGGAAGGAGAGACTAGGAGAGAGGCTCTGGGAAAATAGACTCTCTCATTGTCGGAGCCTGCAAACACTAACAAGCCTTGACTACCAATGAGACTGAAGCCAAATATATGACATTGCCGTAGAGTCTCATCAACTGCAAATCCCTACCCAAGCGTGCCACAGGGGCAGAGCCTGGGGTACAGAGTCACACACCAGGAAGAGGGAGAGGAAAGAAAAAGGAAGAAGAAGTTAACCTCTCAAAATCAAGAAAAATCCACAGACTTTATAATTTTTTCCACTATTTTTTTGTTTCTTTCATCTTCCTGCCTTTATTATTATTATTTCTATTTCCTCCACCTTGGTCCTTTTATTCTCTGCCTGTCTTACTCTTTCCTTTTCTTGAACTACACTACCCATAAGTGTTACATTTTATTTCTTTTCTTCTTCCTTACTCTCCATGAGGGTTACACTCCAAAACCCTTAACTCTCTCTCTTTCTCTCTCTCTTTTTGTTTTTATTCTTTTTTCTTCCTTTCCTTTTCCCCCCTTTTTTTATTTCTCCCTTTCTATTAGTTTCTCTGTTTCTCCTTTTACTTTTCCTCTCATTCTATCCTCAATCACGAACAAATTATTTAATTTGGGACTCAAGGGATTTTTTTTGTGGCATTTTGGGTGCTTTTTACTTCACTTTTTAACTCATTAGCATTCCTCTCAACCCAGGATCTCCATTCTATTCAGTCTTTGCTCCACTTAATACAATAGTTTTTTTTTGTTTTGTTTTTTTGTTTGTTTTTTTTTCCTTTTTTCTGTTTCCCTCTTATCCCTCTCATTATATCTCTTAGTCAACCATCACTTACAAGCAAATCATTTTATACTTGACCCACATTTTTTTCCTTTTTTGCATTTTGTGGGTCCCTACTTCCTTTTTGCCCCTTGAACACTTGCCCCCAACTCAGGCCCTCTGTTATAGGCAGTTTTTGTTCCATTTATCATAATATAATTCACATTTCATCACAATATTTTCCTAAGGAGGAGGGGAGAGAAGGGGAAGAGAAGAAAGAAAAGGGGAGGGAAAAAATAAATTATTATTGTGGTTTTTGTCCAAATTTTTTTTTCTTTTTTTTTTTACTTTTTATTCTTTATTAATTCTCATTAGTGCTATCAACAAGACCACCCTCAGATGCCATTAAGAAAAAGAAATCAAATATCATGGATACAAAAGATACAGAAGTAACACAGAAAGATGTGGAAAAATCTATGGAGAAAAAATTTAATATATTGGAAAACTTGGAGCTAAATGACAGAGAATTTAAAATATAAATCTTAAAAAATAATCAGAGATATACAAGAAAACACAGAAAGGTAATTTAGGGAGCTCAGAAAACAACTCAACAAACACAAAGAATATATTACCAAGGAAATTGAAACTATAAAAACAAATCAAACAGAGATGAAAAACTCAATTCATGAACTGAAAAATGAGGTAACAAGCTTAGCGAATAGAACAGGCCAGATAGAAGGTAGAATTGGTGACATAGAAGACAAATAACTTCAGGCACAACAGAGAGAGGAAGAGAGAGACTCAAAAATTAAAAAAAAGAGTAAGCCCTACAGCAATTTATAAATTTAATACAATTCCCATCAAAATTTTAATGACATTCTTTAAAGAAATGGAACAAAAATCATCAGATTTATATGGGACTATAAAAAACCCCAATTAGCCAAAGCAATCCTAAGGAAAAAGAATAATGCTGGGGGCATTACAATACCTGGCTTCAAACTATAAATAGGGCCAGGACAATCAAAACAGCATGGTATTGGCAGAAAAATAGACACTCAGACCAATGGAACAGAATAGAAAGTCCAGATAAAACCACAATATATGGTCAAATAATTTTTGATCAAGGGGCCAACAACACACAATGGAGAAAAGAAAGCCTCTTTAACAAATGGTGCTTGGAAAACTGGAAAGCCTCATGCAAAAGAATGAAACTCCACTACAGCTTGTCCCCTTGTACTAAAATTAATTCAAAATGGATCAAAGACCTAAATATAAGACCTGAAACAATAAAGTACATAGAAGAAGACATAGGTACTAAACTCATGGACCTGGGTTTTAAAGAATATTTTATGAATTTGACTCCAAAGGCAAGAGAAGTGAAGGCAAAGATAAATGAATGGGACTACATCAGACTAAAAAGTTTTTGCTCAGCAAGAGAAACTGATAACAAAATAAACAGACAGCCAACTAAATGGGAAATGATATTTTCCAACAACAGCTCAGATAAGGGCCTAATATCCAAAATTTACAAAGAACTTATAAAACTCTACAATAAACAAACAAACAATCCAATAAAAAAATGGGAAGAGGACATGAACAGACACTTCTCCCTGGAAGAAATACAAATGGCCAACAGATATATGAAAAGATGCTCATCTTCATTAGTTATTAGAGAAATGCAAATCAAAACTACAATGAGATACCACCTCACACATGTTAAATGAGCTATTATCAACAAGACAGGTAATAGCAAATGCTGGAGAAGCTGTGGAGAAAAAGAAATCTCATTCACTGTTGGTGGGACTGTAAAGTAGTACAACCATTATGGAAGAAAGTATGGTGGTTCCTCAAAAAACTGAAAATAGAGCTACCTTATGACCCAGCAATCCCTCTACTGGGTATATACCCCCAAAACTCAGAAACATTGATACGTAAAGACACATGCAGCCCCATGTTCATTGCAGCATTGTTCACAGTGGCCAAGACATGGAGACAACCAAAAAGCCCTTCAATAGAAGACTGGTTAAAGAAGATGTGGTACATATATACTATGGAATACTACTCAGCCATAGAAATGATGACATCGGATCATTTACAACAAAATGGTGGGATCTTGATAACATTATACGAAGTGAAATAAGTAAATCAGAAAAAACCAAGAACTGCATGATTCCATACATTGGTGGGACATAAAAACGAGACTAAGAGACATGGACAAGAGTGTGGTGGATACTGGGGGTGGGGGGAGGGGGGTGCTGGAGGGGAAGAGGGAGAGGGGAGGGGGGAGGGGAAGGGGCACAAAGAAAACTAGATAGAAGGTGACGGAGGACAATCTGACTTTGGGTAATGGGTATGCAACATAATTGAATGACAAGATAACCTGGACATGTTTCCTTTGAATATATGTACCCTGATTTATTGATGTTACCCCATTAACATTAATAAAAAGTCAAAAAAAATAATACATCAAGATCAAGTGGGATTTATTCCAGGAGAACAAGGATAGTTTGATATACATAAATTGATCAATATAATATACCATATCAACAAAACAAAGAACAAAAATGATATGATTCTATTAATAGATGCAGAAAAGGCATTTGATAAGGTACAACATCCCTTTATGTTTAAAAAACTCAATAATATTGGAATAGAAGGAAAGGCCCTCAACAGAATAAGGACCATATATGACAAACCATCAACTAATATCATACTAAATGGTAAAAAATTAAGGCTTTTCCTCTGAAATCATGAACAAGAAAAGGATGCCACTGTCTCCACTCTTATTCAACATAGTTCTGGAAGTTTTATCCAGAGAAATCAGGCAGGAGAAAAAGTAAAAGGCATCCGTATTAGGAAAGAAGTAAAGGTATCACTTTTTACAGATGACATAATTCTATATATAGGAAACTCTAAACACTCCATTACAAAACTGCTAGAAACAATAAGCCAATACAGTAAAGTCACAAAATTCAAAATCAATATACTAAAGTCTATTTCTTTCCTATATGCCAACAATGACACTTCAGTAAATGAACTTTTTAAAAATTGTTTTAAATTTTTTTTAAAAAACAATTCCTTTTACAATTGCAACAACAACAACAGCAGCAACAGCAACAAAATACCTAGAAATAAACTTAACAAAGGATGTGAAGGACCTATATATTGAAAACTAAAAACATTATTGGAAGAAATTGAAAAAGACATGATAAATGGAAATATAGTCTATGTTCATGTGTTGGAAGAATCAAAATAGTAAAAAATGGCCATGTTGCCCAAAGTAACATACAAATTTAGTGCAATCCCCATCAAAATCCCAATGTCATTTTTTAAAGAAATAGAACAAAAAATCAGGAGGTTTGTATGGAACCATAAAGAAAACACTGAGTAGCCAAAGCAATTCAGACAAAAAAGAATGAATCCAGAGGTATCACACTACCTGACCTTAAATTATACTATAGAGCCACAATAATCAAAACAAGATGGTATTGGCAGAAAAACAGACATATAAACCAATGGAATGGAATTGAGAGTCCAGAAAAAACCCCCACATATATTTGGACAAATCATCTTTGTCCAAGGAGCCAAAAACACAAAATGAAGAAAAGAAAGCTTCTTTAATAAATGGTGCTGGGAAAATTGGAAAGCCATATCCAAAATAAGGCAACTTGATTCTAATTTGTCACCTGCATAAATATGAACTCAAAAGTGATGGGATAACTAAATATAAGATCTTAAACAATAAATTACATAGAAGAAAACATAGGTACTAATCTCACAGACCTTTGCCATAGAGAACAATTTATGAATTTGATCCCAAAGGTAAGGGAAGTAAATGGAAAAATAAATGAATGGGACTATATCAAGCTAAAAAGCTTCTGCACAGCAAAAGAAACCAACAACAAAACAAATAGGCAGCCAACTAAATGGGATATGATATTTGCAAACAACAGCTCTGATAAGGGGTTAATATCCAAAATATATAAAGAACTCACAAAATTCAGCAACAAATAAACAAACAATCCAATTAAAAAATAAGGAGAGGATCTGAACAAACACTTCTCTCAAGAAGTCATACAAATAGCCAACGGATATAAGAAAAGATGTTCATCTTCACTAGTTATTCGTGAAGTGCAAATCAAAACGACAATGTGATAGCACCTAACAACTGTTAGATTGGCTATTATCAACAAGACAGGTAATAAAATATGTTGGAGAGGATGTGGAGAAAAAGGAATCCTCATTGACTGCTGGTGGGAATGCAAATTTGTACAACCATTATGAAAGATAGATAGTATAGTGTTTCCTCACAATATTTAGAACTACCATATAACCCAGCAATTCCTTTACTGGGTTTCTACCTCAAAAAGTAAAAACATTGTTTTTTAAAGACACATGAACCCCCATTGTCATCACAGTATTATGCACAGTAGCTAAGGCATGAAAATAACCAAGATGTCTTTCGATAAAAGATTGGATAAAGACGATTTGGCACACATATACAATAAAATACTACTCAGTCACAAAAAAATGATAACGTATTGCCATTTCTGACAACATGGATTGACCTTGAGTGCATTGTACTGAGTGAAATAAGTTAATTAGAAAAAGCTAAGAAGTATATGATTTCATACATAGGTGGAATATAAAATTAAGACTAATGGACATAGAAAAAAGTGAAGTGGTGGCCCTGGCCGGTTTGCTCAGTGGTAGAGCATTGGCCTGGAGTGCAGAAGTCCTGGGTTTGATTCCAGGCCAGGGCACACAGGAGAGGTGCCCATCTGCTTCTCCATCCCTCCCCCTCTCCTTCCTCTCTGTCTCTCTCTTCCCCTCCTGCAGCCAAGGCTCCACTGGAGCAAAGATGGCCCGGGCGCTGGGGATGGCTCCTTGGCCTCTGCCCCAGGCGCTAGAGTGGCTCTGGTCACGACAGAGCGATGCCCCAGAGGGGCAGAGCATCGGCCCCTGGTGGGCAGAGCGTCGCCCCCTGGTGGGCATGCCGGGTGGATCCCGGTAGGGCGCATGCGGGAGTCTGTCTCTCCCATTTCCAGCTTCAGAAAAATACAAAAAAAAAAAAAGAAAGAAAGAAAGAAAAAAGTGAAGTGGTTACTGAGAAGAGGGAGATGTGTAGAGAGAGTGGGAAGAAGGGTGTAAAGAGGGACAAATATATGGTGAGAGAAAATTATTTGATTTTGGGTGATAGGTATACAACATAATCAATAGTTCAAATGCTATAGAAACATTTACCTAAAACCTATGTACTTTTATTGACCAGTGTCACTCCGTTAAATTTAATTTTTTAAATAAAATTTAAAATAAAGTTCATGAAATTAAAAAAAAATATTTATTGCTTTTAGAGAGAGAGGGGAAGAAAAGGAGGGAGAGAAAGAGAAAGAGAGAGAAGCATGAATTTGTTGTTCCATTTAGTTGTTCATTTATTGGCTGCTTCCTGTTTGTACTGACTGGGGATCAAACCCACAACCGTGGCATTTTAGGACAATGCTCTAACCGACTGAACTAACTGACCTCAGCCATAACTACAATTTATTACCCATTCTCCTGTGGAAAGCTTTTTAAATTATTACCAGTTGCATTGCTCTTATAAAATATGTTATAATTCACATGTATATATCATTATCTGCATTTAACTTTTTTTTCTAGACAACATGCCTAAAAAAGGAATTGTAGCATCATTAGATGTACAGTTTCTTGATTATATTGGATACTACCCAATGCTATACAAAATGTTCTTAGCTGTAGCAATTGACACTCCTACTAATGTTGAAACTTCTAAATTTGGCAAGCTCTGTGTTTTACAATATTGGATATTGTCACAATCCTTAGGTTTTACCAACCCTATCCATATAAAAATGTTTTTCATTTTTGTCTTGGTAATAATTGTATATTTCCTCTTGAATACCATTAAGGTTTAATTTCATGTCCATGAATATGCTTATATGTTTTCTCTTATGTGAATTGACTGTTCATGTTATTTTCTATTTTCCTCCTGGTTTATTTTAAATTTGAATTGTTTACTTTACTGGACTAGGTATTATTTAATTGTGATTTGTGTTTTCAATCATTTAATTAATTTTTTTACTGTTTAACTTAAAGACTTATATCTATGTTCATAATTTTTACTTTCTTTTTCAGTCCCTGTCTGGTTTTGATTTCAAAGTTATTATTTATCTAAAATGAATTGATAACTGACTTTCCTTCTTCTACTATTCTGTAAAAATTTTATATTTGTTGGTTTTTTGAAGGTTGGACAATTTCACCTTGAGAAATAATCAGGTTCTAGAGGGTTTTTTGTGTGTGTTGTTAAAAAAAAACAAAAAAGGAAAAAGGACAAATTTAATTTATTTAAAAGCTAGTGCTTTATTATACTTGTTTGTTTCTTTTTAAACTTATATATATTTTTAGTATTATTTATACATAATCCAAATTTTCATTTAAAAATTCTTTTCTTTTTTATTTTTTTATTTTATTTTATTTTATTTTAATTTTTCTGAAGCTGGAAACAGGGAGAGACCGTCTGAGAGACTCCCGCATGCGCCCGACCGGGATCCACCCGGCACGCCCACCAGGGGCAACGCTCTGCCCACCAGGGGGCGATGCTCTGCCCATCCTGGGGGTCGCCATGTTGCGACCAGAGCCACTCTAGCACCTGAGGCAGAGGCCACAGAGCCATCCCCAGCGCCCGGGCCATTTTTGCTCCAATGGAGCCTTGGCTGCGGGAGGGGAAGAGAGAGACAGAGAGGAAAGCGCGGCGAAGGGGTGGAGAAGCAAATGGGCGCTTCTCCTGTGTGCCCTGGCTGGGAATCGAACCCGGGTCCTCCACACGCTAGGCCGACGCTCTACCGCTGAGCCAACCGGCCAGGGCTAAAAATTCTTTTCTTTACAGTATTCTCCTATGATTTTAAAAATAAATACAATGTCTGTGGTTGTGTCTCTAGCTTATATTTTAAATTTTTTCATTTTGTTGATCTCTCTTTTGGAAATGTTACTATTTTATTAATTCATTAAAGAACCATATATAGTTTTGTTGATATTTTGTTTCTTTGACTCATTTAACATTAATTTTTATTTTATTTAAAATTTTTTCTTCTTCCTAATTAAGAGTTTGTTCTTTGTTACATTCCTAGCAACTTGAATTAAAAGCTCAACTTATTTATTTTCAAATATTCTTGTTCTTTTAATAAAGGCACTTAAAACTATAAATTTATTCTAATTACAATCTTAAATGTTATAATTATTTATTTAATAATCTTATTTTTAAAATATTAAAGTGTTTTTTCTGAATATTTATTTGAAATTTAAAAGGGCCTTCCTAAATTTCTAACTTTTCTAAATTTTTCAATTTATTACTTTTTAAATTTAATTTAGTCAGAGTGTGGAATGTGTGAACTCAATTTTTTAAATTAAATTTATTGATATGACACTGATTAATAAAATTATACAAGTTTTAGGTGCCCAATTCTACAACACATCTGTATACAGTGTATTTTGTGTTCATTCCTCCAAGTCAAACCTTTGTCCATCACTATTTATACCCCCTATACTCTCTGGCTATCAAAAAAGTCAAAGAGAGAGAGAGAGAGAGAAATTAGAAACTCATGGACATGGAAAATAAAGAACTCAATTTTAATACATGTTTTCTGTACTCGAAATGGAAGCATAGTCTCTATTTTTTTTTATTTGTAAACTTCTTTCTTTCTCTCTTTGTCTCCCTCCTCTGGCTCTCCTTCTCTCCCTCCTTTTTTTATATTTATATACAATGTTTCATTCAATATGTATTGAATGTATGTCCTAATTACTTTACTTTCCTCTGCTTGACCTATGAAGTTTCTTACAATTAAAATATCCCATCATGAAGATTGAAAGTAATTACTTTACTTTCCTCTGCTTGACCTATGTATGAAGTTTCTTACAATTAAAATATCCCATCATGAGTATATTCTCTAGGATAAACCTCATGTTACAGCACAAAACAAGTTTCAATAAATTCAAGAATATTGAAATCATATCAAGCATCTTCTCTGATCACAATGGCATGAAACTAGAAATCAATTACAATAGAAAACCTGAAAAAAATTCAAACACTGGAGGCTAAATAGCATGTTATTAAATAACAAATGAGTTAACAATGAGATCAAGAAAAAAATAAAACATTTCCTTAAAACCAATAAAAATAAACATACAACTCAAAATTTATGAGACACAGCAAAAGCAGTCCAGAGTGGGAAATTCATAGCATTGCAGGCATACCTTAAGAAGCAAGAAAAAGCTCAAATAAACAATTTAACCCTGCATCTAATAAAACTAGAGATAGAATGACAAAGCCCAGAGGAAGTAGAAGGAAGGAAATAATAAAGATCAGAGTGGAAATAAATTACATAGAGGCTAAAAAAAAATACAGAAGATCAATGAAACCAGGGGCTAGTTCCATAAAAAGGTAAACAAGATTAATGATCTTTTAACCAGACTCACAAAAAAATAAATAAATAAGAGAGAGAAGACTCAAATAAATAAAATTGGAAATGAAAGTACAGAAATAACAACTGACACTGCAGAAATACAAAAGATTGTAAGAAAATACTATGAAGATCTATGTGCCAAAAAATTGGACAACCTAGGTGAAATAGAAAAATTCCTAGAAACATACAATTTTCTAAAACTCAATCTGGAAGAATCAGAAAACCTAAACAAACCAATTACAACAAATGAAATTGAAACAATTATCAAAAACTGCCAGTAAACAAAAGTCATGAACTGGATGATTTCACAGGAGAATTTTACCAAACATTCAAAGAAGAATTAACACCTTTTCTTTTCGAGCTATTTCAAAAAATTCAAGAGGAGGGAAGACTTCCAAGCTCCTTTTATGAGGCAAGCATTATACTCATTCCAAAACCAGGTAAAGACACTACAAAGAAAGAAAACTATAGGCCAATGTCCCTGATTAATTTAGATGCTAAAATTCTCTACAAAATATTAGCAAACTGGATCCAGCAATACATTTAAAAAATTATACATCATGATCAACTGGGATTTATTCTGGGGAGGCAAGGCTGGCACAACATTTGCAAATAAATAAATGTGATTCATCATTTAAACAAAAAAGGATAAAAATCACATGATTATATCAACAGATGCAGAAAAGCATTTGATAAAATCCAGCACCCATTCATGATCAAAACTCTCAGCAAAGTGGGAATACAGGGAACATACCTCAACATAATAAAGGCCATCTATGACAAACCCACAGCCAACATCATACTCAATGGGAAAAAATTAAAAGCAATCCCCTTAAGATCGGGAATAAAGCAGGGGTTTTCCCTTTCACAACTCTTATTCAACATAGTTTTGGAAGTTCTAACCGTAGCAAGCAGACCAGAAAAAGAAATAAAAGGCATCCAAATTGGAAAAGAAGAGAAGTAAAACTGTCATTATTTACTGATGATATGGTACTGTACATAGAAAACCCTAAAGTCTCAGTCAAAAAACTACAGTAGTATCTTGAGATAGGAGCAAACCAACATACAAATTTTTTTTTAAGATATGAGCTGCGACTTGGTCCGTATTTTTGTTCGAGATCCAAGCGAAATTTCGAGATACAAGTCGTGATTCAGGAAGCTGCTGCTTCAGCACTTTTTAATGAAACTTGTTTGTCATATTTCTGTGACATTTTAAAAGGCAAGCAAAAGCAAACCTCTTTGGATAGATTTTTATTCAAAAGTCCTGCAAGTAAAAATGCTGAAAGTACAGCCAAGAAGGCAAAAACAGGTGATGATTAAAAGAAAAATACATAATGTTAAGCTTAGGTTAAGTTTAAAGTTAAGAAAGTGTATTTTTTTACAATTAAGTTTTTGTGGTTTCATTTTAAGTTAAAAAAAAAGTGCAGTTTTAGTTTATCTACAGTGCCTGTATCCCTTCCTCCCTCCCTCCTTCTCCTCCATTCACCTCCATTAGCCACACTCGTCTGTGTCCATGGTAAGAATACAGTACTAAATAACACTTTTTCTTTTATTTCATATATTTTGTTATGCATTGGTACAGTATACATGTGTTCCTTAATTAAAAACATGCCATTTTCATAATTTAGGATGATTTGGGGATGTTTCAAAAGGGTGGAATGGATTAAATCTATTTCAGTTATTTTAAATAGGAGAAATGTGTTTGAGATACAAGTCGACTGACTTACGAGCTTGGTTACAGAATGAATTAAACTCGTATCTCTAGGTACCACTGTACTGTATCTGATAAATGATTCAGCAAGGTGGCAGGATACAAATTAATATCCAGAAATCAGTGACATTTTCATACACCAACAATACACTATCTGAAAGAGATATTAAGTAAATAATCCCCTTCACTATTGCGACAACAACAAAAAAAATAAAGTACCTAGGAGTAAATTTAACCAAGGAAGTAAAAGACCTGTACTTGGAAAATTATAAAACATTGGAAAAAAAATCAAGTAAGATATAAACAAGTAGAAGCATATACCATACTCATGGATAGAAAGAATAAACATCATTAAAATGTCTGTATTACCAAAGCAATCTATAAATTCAATGCAATTTCTATTAAAATACCAATGGCATACTTCAAAGATATAGAACAAATATTCCAAAAATTTATATGGAACAAAAAAAGAACACAAATAGCCCCAGTAATCTTGAAAATAAAGAATTAAGTGGGAAGTATTACACTTCCTGATATCAAGTTATATTACATTGTACTCAAAACAACTTGTTACTGGCATACAAACAGACATACAGATCAATGGAACAGAACAGAGAACCCAGAAATAAACCCACACCTTTATGGTCAATTATTGTTTGCAAAGGAGGTAAGAACATACAATGGAGTAATGAAAGGCTCTAATAAATTGTGTTGGGAAAATTGGACAGGTATATGCAAAAAAAAAAAAAATGAAACTAGAACACCAACATACAGCATTTACAAAAATAAACTCAAAATCGATTAAAGACTTAAATGTAAATCACAAAACCATAAACATCTTGGACAAAAACATAGAAAACAAACTCTCCAATATCTCTAGTAGCAATAGTATTGCCAATTTTTCTCCACAGGTAAGTGAAATAAGGAACAGAATAAAGAAATGAGACTATATCAAGCTAAAAATTTTGCACTGCAAAAGATACCATGAACAAAATAAAAAGACAACCCACACAATGGGAGAACATATTTGCCAATATGTATGATAAGGGGTTAATAACCAAAATGTATAAAGAATTTCTAAAACTCAACACCAGGAAGTTAAACAATCCAATTAAAAAATGGGCAAAAGAACTGAGTAGACACTTCTGCAAAGAGGACATAGAAATGGCCAATAGACATATAAAAAATGTTCAACATTACTAATCATCAGAGAAATGCAAATTAAAACCACAATGAGATACCACCTCACCCCTGTCAGAATGGCGTTCATTAACAAAACAACATACAATAAGTGCTGGCTGAGGGTGTGCAGAAAAGGGAACGCCCCCTACACTGCTGGTAGGAACGCTGACTTGTATAGCCACTGTGGGAAACAATATGGTGTTTCATCAAAAAATCAAAAATAGAACTGCTTTTTGACCCAGCTACCCCACTTTTATGAATATTTCCTAAGAATACCAAATCACTGATTCAAAAGAAGCTATGCACCCCCATGTTTACTGCAGCATTGTTTACAATAGTCAAGATCTGGAAACAGCCTAATTGTCCATCAGTGGATGAACAGATTAAAAAGCCATGGTACATATGTATGATGGAATACTATGCAGCCATGAAAAAGAAGCAAATCTTACCTTTTGTAATGGCATAATGGGCCTGGAGATTATTATGCTAAGTGAAATAAGCCAGACAGAGAAAGACAAATATATGATCTCACTTATATGTAAAATGTAATGAACAAAGTAAACTGAGGAACAGAATAGAGGCAGAGGCAGCGTCACAGGGAGCAGAGGGACAGCTGTCAGAGGGAAGGATGTTGAGGGGATGAGATCAGAGAAGGTGAAGGGATTAGTAAAATTATAAGTACATAAAACATAGATACAAAAAACAAGACAGCAAATCCCAGATGGAAGGGGGGAGGGAGTTAAACGAAGGAGGTCAAAGGGGGTGGAGTGGGGGACATGAGGGTGGGGGGGTGAGGGTATTATATTGAGTGGGACACTTGAATCCATGTTAACACAATAAATTAAATATAATAAAGTTTAAAGAAATCCCATCATGGTTGTTAGTGTGCAAAATTTAACTTTAAATTCTGTCTGTTTTTGCTTTATATAGGTAATAAGTACATTTTTAGTTGCACAGAAACTCATGATTTTTACATATTTTTGTGAAATATTACTTTTTAAATTATTTTTATTCCCATTTAGTTATTCTTCCCTTAAGTTTTTTTATATGTTCAACATTAACACAATAAAATGGGAATACTTATTGTCCTCCTGATGTAATGCATTGGGACAGACTAAATAGACATATAGAAGGACTTAAACATAAATGCATGTATCAGTATATACACATATGTTTGTGTATGTGTCTGGAAACAATTGGTAAATAGAGTGAAAAGTAAATAGGAATTATTTATACCAATTTAGTGAAATACACAAAATATCTATGCATGGAAAATGTAGAAAATTTTGGAAAATTACAGAATACCAAAAATGGAGTATATCATATTCATAAATTAGAATACTCCATGTTCCAAAACCTTAAATTATCCTAAAGTAAGTATACCAAGTTTTTTCAAGTAATTCCAAAGAAAATTCTAGCAAGTTTTATGTGTGTGTGTGTGTAAATTGATAGGGATTGTCTAAAATGTGTATTGCAATACAAATGCAAAAATAGCGAAAGCTCTTTTATATATAATTAAACATTATTGTATTAACACAAAGATTAACAAATGGTTCAGAATTATGAAAGCAACTCCTCTCCTCTATGATTTATGATAAACACTCACTGTAGAGCACTGGATATATGATGGTCTTCACACACACACAAAAATGTTGCCGAATCCAAGGAGGGTAGGAGTTGAGATGACACTTTACCCTTATCATACACCGTACACAAAAAACAATTCCAAGTCATTTGAAGATCATAATGTGAAAGGAAATGCAATAAAGATTCTAGAATAAAATAAGACAAAGAAAGCCATATCTATAACAGAAATATTGTAAATATTAAAATTAAAAGCTTCTGTTTATCAAATAGAAAATTATGTGAGTGAAAAGGCAAGTTGGGGAATAAATTCCTAACATACATAATCTGACAAGGGCTCACATGTACACTATATAAAGAAATCTTACAAGTCAATAAGCCAAAGAAAGACGACCCAATAAAAAGTCATTTTTTTTCTTTGATACATACCCAACTAAAATCTATGAAGAAGAATCATCACAGCCTTCTCTATTCCAAATATTCTGTTAATATTTGGAATACAATTATTATTCCAAAGCAAAGGGCATCAGCCATGGGGTGATTAAACTAATTCTGGTATATTGATACAATTGAATACTATATAGCAATGAAAGAAAAATAATTATAGCCAAATGTCACTCATAATGAATCTCACAACATGAGCAAAAGAAAACAAACACAGTTTGACACCAAATATATCAAGTTGAAACACAGGCAAAACTAATCTATTGTGATAGAAGACAGAATCTTGGTCACTTTCAAAGGAGAAGGGTAGGAGACAGTGATTGTTAACAGGTACAAGTTTGGTTGGGAGAGAATCCTTGGGAGCTAATAACGTTCTATTTTCAAAACTGGATAGTGTTTTCGTGAGCCTCTTCATTTTATGAAAGTTAATTGAGCTGTACACTTAAGATTTATATACTTCTTTAACATGTATTAAATTAAAAAATGAGTGTATTTCTTTAAAAATTTAAAATTATAATAGTGGCTATTTCTTGAGCAAGAGGGTGGTCACTGGGATTGGGAGAGAGTGGGAGAGTTCAACTCTATAATGTTTTTTGCATTCTAAAAGAATATAATGCACATATAGCAAAATATTAAGATGTAACTAAGCTGAGAGTTTGTTAAATAGGTATTTGTAATAGTACTATTCATCTGTATAGGTTTCTGTAAATTCAAAATCCATTTCACAGGAACAAAAACCACTTATTGAAGTGATCTTAAGTAATATGTTCCCAAACACAAGAGTCACTTCCAGGATCATGCCATCATGATCTCCAAATTACCGTCAGAAACTGGAATTGTAACATGTGAAGGTGCTGTTGAAGAGTATGTTTGTTACATTTCACACAGTGTACTTTATTAAGTTTTGGGAGAAACTTCTCTTCAGCCTAAGTAATGGGAATATTTGGGCCTCCTTTCCCCTAAGAAAAACATTTTGACTTATTATATTGGTCCAATTTTTACTATTGTACCATTAATTAGAAACTTTAGAACCAAATCTGTGGTTCTTTCCCTATAGGAAGTGTTTTGAGTATGAATGTAAATCTTAGTTTAATTTTACTTATTTTAACTGCATATTTCAACATCAATTATTGTTTTCCACATGTACTTTTAACTTTTATTTAATACTGAATCAACTTCCGTTTTGGTTTGTTTTTGTTTTTTTTGTATTTTTCTGAAGTTGGAAATGGGGAGGCAGTCAGACAGACTCCCGCATGCGCCTGACCGGGATCCACCCGGCACGCCCACCAGGGGGCGATGCTCTGCCCATCTGGGGCATCGCCCTGTTGCAACCAGAGCCATTCTAGCACTTGATGCAGAGGCCACAGAGCCATCCTCAGCGCCCAGGCCAACTTTGCTCCAGTGGAGCCTTGGCTGCAGGAGGGGAAGAGAGAGACAGAGAGGAAGGAGAGGGGGAGGGGTGGAGAAGCAGATGGGTGCTTCTCATGTGTGCCCTGGCCAGGAATTGAACCCAGGACTCCTGCACACCAGACTGATGCTCTACCACTGAACCAACCGGCCAGGGCCCCATTTTGTTTTTAAGTGAGAAAAAGAGAGATAGTGAGATAGACTTCTGCATGCACTCCCACTGGTATCTGACCAGGATCCACCCAAAATCCCCCCTTTTGGGCCACTGCTCAAATCAACCAAACTATTTTTAGAATCTGAGGCTGACACACTGGGACCAACCAAGCTATCCGGCTATCCTCAGTACCCTCAGCTCCTGGGCCAAGGTTCAAACCAATTTAGCCACTGGCTGTGGGAGGAGAGGGGTAGAGGGAGGGAAGAAAAGCCGATGGTTGCTTCTCTTTTGTGCCCTGACCGAGAATCTAACCCAGGATGTCCATACACTGGGTCGATGTTCTATCCACTGAGCAAACCAGCCAAGGCATGAATCAACTTCTTAAAGCCTTTCTGGAATATAACTATTTAAAAATTATTAAATACATAATGAATCTGACCCTGCAGATTTTGTTTAAAATGCTTTTCCAATCATTTATTTTCTGTTTGTATACAATAAGAGGTTTTCATGACAATTGGAAGTAAGTTCCTTTTCCAGTGATAAGTAACATACTATTCTATAGCATGGCATAATATTTTGTTCTCTGTAGGAAAATGTGAAATCTTGGTGACTCTCACTAGAATAAAGATCTTTATGTACCCTCATAGGACCCAAAAACCTTTCTGCATGGAGAAAATTTACACATCTAGATGTAGTTGATTTATGGAAGGCAAATAAGTTTCCTGACTCTATTTTCTGAGTGTCTTATATTGATGTGATGTTTGCAGCTTTATTACATTTGTGCCATTATATTTTATTTTGTCAAAATTATTTTATTTCATTAATGCTTCATTATCTCTTATTACATTGATTTAGCAATTAAGTCATGTTTTATAGACACTCTGGTTTCTCCTGTTCTCCCTATAGTCCTTTCATCTACACACACACACACACACACACACACACACACACACACACACGCACACACACACATTTCAAATAACCATGGATGATTTGTAAAGTACTTCTCACCCTGTTTTCCATTTCAGTCTCATTAAAATCTCCAAAGTCTACACTAGAGTTCAAGCTTTCTCAAAGATCAGTGCAGCCTTCACTTACTATTGGGCTTTGTTGATCTCTCCTTCAAGAAGCTAATTTAAATTTCTCTCTGCTAAGTAATATGGTAAGTCACTACTCTATGTCAATATTTGCTTTAAGTTCTTTTCCACTTGATGGAGTTCATGAAATGTGTAAAGCATTTTCCTGGCTCTTCAAGAGTGGATTATATATGTATTTAAAAATAAAAAGGAAATGAGTGTAAACTTTTCCAAAGGCCTTTCTGAAATGAATGATCATTTTATTATTTTCTCAGATAAAATTAACTCAGTCACTTGAAAGAAATACAACACTCATATTTAATGCAAAGTATTGAGATGAGAGAATGAAATATATCTGTATTTATAATTCATCATAACATTTTACATTCAATTTTTACTTTGCCAAAATGCATCCATCACTATATTTTAGAAAACTAGGGGAATTTTTAATACTTCATGAATAAAAATCTAAGGGGGAGGAACTCCCTCTAGTAGCAGTTTTATTTTAATACAACTAGTATCTTTAAGTCTTTGATTCATGCAAAACTCCTAATTAAAAAATTTAAATGTGCAATGTCTTCTTACAATTTAAAAATATAACAGCAGTAACTCCTTTGACTTAAAAACATAGCTACAATAGTGACCTCCTACCTCAGAGCCCATCAAATTTAGGGCCTGACTATAAGATGACAGGAGTTGGCCAGTAAAAGAATAACATTTCTGAGAGTTCATTTTACTCTTGAGTCACTTTTGCATGAAATGATAGCATCCCTTTTGGGGACTGGCCTCAATGTATCTTCTGTAAATTACTTACCATATATCAGTCTTGATTCAATAAACTAAAAAATATAGGTGCTTATTACAGGCAAGACTTCAGGGAAAAGTAAAATAGTGCTCCAAAGCAGGAAAATTTAAAAGAATTAAGAGTTATGGAGCTACAAGGAGAAACTGACCACTTCTTCCCTTGAAAAACCCCTTTATATTTTTTTCCAGATCTCCCCTGTGCAACCTTCTAATTCTGTCAAAGAAAAGAAAACTGATGTTGTAAAAATAATTTCAGCTCAAACTTCTTTGAGTCAACTCATATAATTTAACATAGCTCAAGGTTTCTTTTTTCCTTAAATCATACATTTCCCCTAATTGCTTGATTTTCTAATAAGAATTGGAATCCTCCATTTGAGTCCTTTCAGAGCCTGATTTCATTCATATCATAATATTGAAGACTATAAAACCAGATTGCATATTAAACTTATTCTACTTTAAAGCTTCTTGACAGGGTTTCTATTTGATAGTACATTCTTTTAGTTGGTAAAACACCATGGAAATGACAGCACAGAATGCTTTGATATAATCAAGGAAGATTTGTCCCCATTCTTAACCATAATAAAGCATTCCTCTCTGAAATAAAATTGTGTATTTAAAGCATAATTTTTTTAACTTTATTGCTGTGTTTACTTTAGATGTTCTTTAAAGGGTTCCAAATGGAAAGTGGGCTCACACTTTATGGAAACGGTGGCATAGATCCAGCCATAAATTCACACATACACACAGGCAAATCCAAATAGAGGTTCAACAAAGAGCCATTTAGTGCAAATGAGCTCTTAATAAGATATAAATATGTCTGTAGTTTGAAAATAAAAAAAAAATGGTAGTGTGGCTTTTAGGAGAAAAAGTTCACTACTGGAAAAAGATCATCAGGAGAGTCACACTGCTAAACACGGTATTTTCTATTTCTCTTCACTTTTTTTCTCTTGCCATGAAAGGGGAAAAAAGTAGAAACCAAGTAAAAATATATAAGTCTGGGGGCCTAAATTGAGACAGAAATGAAGAAAGTTATAATCCCCTGAATCAGATAACGAGACAAAAAGTTCAGGTAAATATGATCGTTACTCAGTATCTTCGTTCTCATAGGTTATAAACTTCAGGCAATAAGTTGCCTAGAGCTGTGAGTAAAATGTGCAGCTATAAAGAAAATAAACTTAAAACTTTTCATTCATAAATAAAAAACAAAGCTTAACTGGGTGAAAAGTCAACAATAATGAAAAGATCTGCAAATCCAATCACTCTATTAGAAGAGAGAACTGGGGATCACAGGAATTCAAAGGCATGTCCAAGTTTATACACAGCTTATTAATATGGGGCTAGAACTAGAACTGCAATTTCCACTGGCAACTTAAATTCCAAAAAAGTATGTGTCTTTAAATTTTTCATTAATTTGCATTCATTTTAAAGTTATGTATTCAGCACTTTATATGTGCTAAGGAATTATATTTAGTCCAAAAGACACAGGATACGCAAATATTATACAAATCACAATCTTTGTACTCATGAAGCTTTATATTCTTTGAGGAAAACCAACATTAAACCAGATGTTTACCAAATGAATTACAACTGTAATGAGCACTACAAAAAAGTGGAGGGTAACATAAACATTTTGGAACATTTGCCTATTTATCGAGGACTTCCGGCTCCACTACTCTGCTGATATTTCTCTCATTAAGGTCACTAAGACTCATTTCTACCCTCCTTTTATCTGAACTCTCTTCAACTTTTGATGTTGCTAGCAGTTCGTTCCCTCTGGAATCTCCCTGCTCCCTTGACACAACCCTGTTTTGGGGGGTGGCGTCATATCTACCTTTCAAACAAAGTAATACAAAGCATTTTGGGACCCAGGCCAAGTCAAAAGAGTTATTGCAGGCTGTAAACCTTGGACAGGACAGGAGTAAAACACAGCTTTGGAAACTCAGGCTTCAGTGGAGTCAAATGGATGGTTGTAGTAAAAGTCACTGACAGCACACTGAAGGAGTCATCAAGAATAAAGCCATGGGAAGAATAAACTTGGAGAACATGACTATGAGACATGTGGACCCAGTGGAAATTTTCCCAAAGAGTTTCATTTTTCCAGAAATGTCTAAAATGGCCTGACCAGGCAGTGGTGCAGTGGATAGAGCGTCAGACTGATATGCAGAGGTCCCAGGTTCAAAACCCCGAGGTTGCCAGTTTGAGCTCAGGCTCATCAGGTTTGAGCAAGGCTCACCAGGTTGAGCCCAAGGTGGCTGGCTTGAGCAAGGGGTCCTTCAGTCTGCTGCGGCCCCCGGTCAAGGCACATATAAGAAAGCAATCAATGAACAACTAAGGTGCCGCAATGAAGAATTGATGCTTCTCATCTCTCTCCCTTCCTGTCTGTCTGTCCCTATCCTTTCCTCTCTCTGTTTCTCTCTGTCTCTGTCACACACAAAAAAGAAACAAACAGAAATGTCTAAAGTGAATACAATTTTTCTTATACTATAAGAATCCCTACAGCAAAAGTGAATGTAAAATGACCAATTATTAAAGGAACATGATTTTTATTAGTCTTCTATTAGACATGAAAAGAGGAATTTTTAATATTAAAATTATTAAATATTGATGTTTGTGTTTCCTCCTAAATCATATTGCTATGCAGCCAGGCCTTTTCCCATTGTGGCACTAAGAAATAAAGGCAACTAATACTTCATGAAAAAATAACATGTGAGGTAATTGGAATTTTGCTTATTGAGAAATGAAAGTGCTTCCAGTGATGGAATGAGTAAAGGAGATGGATAAGAAAAGGAATCAAGTCTAAGAGACATGTCCTGTCCTCTTGAGGTCAAAAAAATTTAGCAGGTGAGAGGAGTAGAAACATCCAGACAGGTTAATACATGTGCATTAGTGTAAAAGAGTGATGAAGGCAAGGGGAGAAATAAGACAAGAAAAATATACCTGTTAGAATCCTCAAGGAGATGAAGGGCGAGTATAAGAATATTCAAGTAGATGTTTCATTTTCCTGACACATCCAACAAGCTCAAGAGTGGCAAAATAAAAGGAGGGAGGTGAGAAATGGGCCTCCAAGTGTCCGCCTGGTTTCTAATATCTATATATGGTACATAGAATATTCAGAAATTTCTGTGGCGCCTGTCCCCACCCAGAAGGATGAGTGGCAAGCTTGCAAACCTGCTGCAATGGAATTTCTGTAAGGAGAGGCAAAGCGTCCTCAGAGCAGAAACTATAAGGTGGACATCATTAATTACGTGTAAGATGAAGGCAGTAGCTGATAAGGAGAGGATCTGCGTGCCAGTAAGAGTAGAAGTAAGTAAAATACAGAATTTACTGCATGACTCAGCAATTACATTCCAGTTTATGGACCCCAAAGAATCTGAAACAGATTTTCAAGTAGAAAATTTGCATAGTTATTTATAGCAGCTCTATTCACAATAGCCAAAGGGTAGAAACTATCTAAATTTTTATTAAGAGGTGAATATATGAAAAGAAAAAGTGATATAATTATAAGTGGAATATTATTCAGCCATTAAAAAGAAATGGACTTTGAAAAAATTATGCTAATTGAAATAAGTCATACACAAAATCCATGCAATATGTCCTTATGATGATGTACTGAATAGCTTTATAAATGAATGTTGAGTATGTCTATATAACGTTATGAAGTGAAAAATAATAATAAAAAAACAACAACCATGATGGAGTTAAGTGAGTATATATATTGAAAATCATTGCCCTGGCCATATAGCTTGATTGGTTGGAGCTTTCTTTGTCTTGAAGCACAGAGGTTGCTGGTTTGATCACTGGTCAGGACACATACAGGAAACCAATCAATGATCCTGTCTCTCTGTTTCTCCCTTCTTCCTCTCTCTCTAAAATTAATAAATAAAATTATAAATTAGATTTAGTGTCTTAAAATAGCAATTATTTATTATTTTCCTGTGTTCCTGTGGGTTGACTAGGTGGTTCTTATACATTTTTGGGAGGGAAGCATCATAGCAATTGACAGTTATCCATATGGCTACTTTCACATGTGTGAGCCTCACCTGGAACAGAAAAAATCAAGGAAACTTTAACAACTTTAGGTTTTTTAAAAAAAAAAAACTAAAAAGCAATGGTAATTTTTCTTTTTTTTTTAAGATTTTTTTATTTTATTTTATTATTTATTCATTATAGAGAGGGGAGAGAGAGAGAGAGAAGGGGGAGGAGCAAGAAGCATCAACTCCCATATGTGCCTTGACCAGGAAAGCCCACGGTTTTGAACCGGCAACCTCAGCATTTTTAGGTTGACGCTTTATCCACTGCGCCACCACAGGTCAAGGGTAATTTTTAAAAAGATTATTAGTGCATGAAAAAAAGATTCAGAGATCAACTTGAAAAAGCTGCCACTTGCCAAAGTTAGAAAAATTTGATAATCAATAAGTGAAACAAATGTAGCAGATTAAAATACATCAAATAGCCTGACCACGCAGTGACGCAGTGGATAGAGCGTTGAAATGGGATGCGGAGGACCCAGGTTCGAGACCCTGAGGTCCTCAGCTTGAGCGTGGGCTCATCTGGTTTGAGCAAAGCTCACCAGCTTGGACCCAAGGTCTCTGGCTAGAACAAGGGGTCACTGGTTTGGCTGGAGCCCCTGGTCAAGACACATATGAGAAAGCAATCAATGAACAACTAAGATGTCACAATGAAAAACTGATAATTGATGCTTCTCAGCTCTCTCTGTTCCTGTTTGTCTGTCCCTATTTGTCCCTCTCTCTGACTCTGTCTCTGTAAAAAAATAAAAATAAAATACATCAAATATATTTAAATCTATGCATTAATAATAATACTAATTTAAAAATTAACAGTGTCATTGAACACCTTTGGAAAATGCTAGGGACCCAATGCATTGTTTTGAAATGGTGAATGAAGGAATAGAGTAAAACTGTTATCCTGTTTTTTTCTTTCTAGATTATGCTTCAGAATAATCAAAAGTGGACAAGAGACAGTTTTATTTATGGTTGAATGGTAACAAATAAATGAAGAAAGAACAATAGAATTGGATATTACGATTTATACAACTCCTATGGAAATAAGGGACCTAAGTAGTAATTAAGAATTGTTAACCTAAAAAAAGAAAGACAGTTATATGACTCTTGATGGAAGTGTGTGTACTGCTCATAAAACATTTATGGCTAAAAAATAAAAACAAAACCTTAAATCAAGCCTTTATATATAACTACCACCTGGCCAGGCAGTGGCGCAGTGGATAGAGCATCGGACTGGGATGCAGAAGACCCAGGTTTGAGACCCCGAGGTCGCCAGCTTGAGCGACCTCGTTAGGCTTGAGCAAAAAGCTCAACAGCTTGAACCTAAGGTTGTTGGCTTGAGCAAGGGGTTACTTGGTCTGCTGAAGGCCTGCGGTCAAGGTACATATGAGAAAGCAATCAATGAACAACTAAGGCAGGGGTCAGGAACCTATGGCTCACAAGCCAGAGGTGGCTCTTTTGATGGCTGCATCTGGCTCACAGACAAATCTGTAATAAAAAAATAATAACGTTAAAAATATAAAACATTCTCATGTATTACAATCCATTCATTTTCACTGCTCATGTTCATGGTTGTGGGTGGCTGGAGCCAATCACAGCTGTCCTCTGGGACAACACCAAATTTTTATTGGATAATGCGTAATGTACACAGGTCGTTGTATGGCTCTCACAGAATTACACTTTAAAAAATGTGGCATTCATGGCTCTCTCAGCCAAAAAGATTACAACCCCTGAACTAAGGTGTTGCAATGAAAAACTGATTATTGATGTTTCTCATCTCTCTCCGTTCCTGTCTGTCTGTCTGTCCCTATTTACCCTTCTGTCTGACTCTCTCTCTGTCCCTGTAAAAAGAAATAATAATAATTTAAAAAAGGATCTTACTACCAATTTATAGTTTATACAGGAGATAGGGGAGCATATTAAATGCCACCACAGAAAGGCAATCAGTAAAATCCAGTTTGTACTAAACTAATTTTCCTTCAACAAATAGATTACAAGGAAAGAGGGAAAAAGTTGAAGGAGCCATCTACTGATTAAAAGAGACTTAAGGGACATAAAAACGATTATAATGTACATTTGAATTCTGATCATAACAAATTATAAAATAACAGTGAGAAAATTGAAAAAATGGGAATCATTTTTAAGGGTAATAATGGTATTGCAGTTATATATTTTTGAAGAATATCTCAGAAATAAAAATAGAAACATTTACAAATTAAATTATGTGATGTCTGGGATTTACTTCAAAATCTAGTAGGGATAGTGGGGGATGAGTTGGGGAGGGTCCATGGATAAACAGGAGTTTCTATTTAAATTGAAATATCCAGAAAAAACAAATTTATAGAGACAGAAAATATACTGGTGGTTGACAGGGGGTGGAGGGAAGAAGGAACAGAAGGTGGCTGGTTATTGAATACATGATCTTCATTGGGGGTAACAAAAAGAGATCTGGAACTGGAAAGTGGTGATAATTGCAGAACATTATAAATGTACTTAATGCGACTGAATTCATACTTTAAATCAGGGGTCTCAAACTCGCGGCCCGCGGGCCGCATGCGGCCCGCCGAACAATTTTGTGCGGCCCGCAGACTAATCCACGAAGTTCAAAATATTTTGGATAAAATTAAGTAAGCCTAGGGGCATACTTGTATTTTTCATTTCTCTAGCATCCTAGCTAGATATTAGCTTAGTTAACAGCAGTTGTGATGCGAACTACAGTTTCTGGTCGTTTTGTGACACTGAGTAAACTGCATGTACGATTGTGCTTGTTGTACTGATTTTTTTTTGTTTTCAACTGCAGTGAGAAAAGTGTTGCGTAACAGTTGCCTTTTGTAGACCTAGTGCGGCCCGCCGAATGGCTGTGGTCTTGCTCTGCGGCCCACATGCTGAGTTGAGTTTGAGACCCCTGCTTTAAATGGTAAATTTTATCATATGTGTATTTTATCACACTAATAATAAGAACAAAGAAGTAGAAGTAGGACCTTGTCAGCAGGGAGTGATGGCTAACTCCCCATATCTGTTCATTTGGCTTTTTACATGTCAAATATGAATGTTATTAAGTCATCTAACTCTTCATTACTGGGCACCAGAGCAAGACAAGCACAGGTGGTCAGTGGAGATCCAGAAGAGGTTAGGACACTGGGCCCCAAATACCAACTATCAGAAA
This sequence comes from Saccopteryx leptura, assembly GCF_036850995.1. Taxonomy (NCBI): domain Eukaryota; kingdom Metazoa; phylum Chordata; class Mammalia; order Chiroptera; family Emballonuridae; genus Saccopteryx; species Saccopteryx leptura. The sequence goes on along the minus strand of NC_089511.1, from coordinate 61,698,069 downwards.
GAGAAAGTATCCCCTGGAAACCAGAAGCTGCCTTGGGGAATGGGAGCCAAGCGACAGCTAGGAAAGGAATTGAACTTTGAGTTGCCTTCACACTTACTGAGATGAGACTATTCAAACCAAAAATAAATTATTTGAAACTGGAAGGGCCTGAGATATTGTTATTGGCAAATTTGGAATATTTTTTTTCCTGCTATCGGCAGGAATGGGTGTCTCAGAGTGAGATGAGAATAGTTATAGAAAATAAAAATAGCACATTTTTGTGAGTGCCTGAGTATAGTATGTGTATTTTGTGTTTTAATGAGGTGGAAATCAGAAGCAACCAATGTGTAATGCCGTGGTGTTTGTAACCCATCTCTTTTGTTTTAGTCACTTTATGATTTTTTTATCTTAACAATGATGAGGAAAGTGACAGAAATGTAAGAAGAGCTATATTAGTGAGAGTGCTTGTGGTGGTGATGATGCAAAATCTATGAGAAGTCTACACACCGTGATAGTTCGTTACTATAGTTGAACACTTATATCATGATAACAACCACCACTCTTGTAAAATTCCTACAAAATAAAGACTTGTGTTATAGAGTGTAAAACTCTCAAGCATTGAATCTCCACTTTCCTATTTAATCAGTTTTGTTTAAAATGAACTTTTTGATAACGTGAGCTACAAGCTCTCTCTCAGAGTTCTTAAAATACTTTAATTGATTACTAATTTTAAGATTGGGATATTTCACATGTATATGTAGCTTTTTATGTTTTTCCTAACATTTTTGCAGAGCTTGATAATGGGCTTGGGTTGCCATGTGGCAATAATCAGAACCAAGCCGTCAGCTTGACAGAGTCTTCTGATCTTATTGTCTCAACAATACCATTTTCACATCATCATTTTAGTATCTTGACCTGTAGGCACTGGCACTCACAATCCTAGCTACAGCCAAATGTGCATTACTATGTCCAACGAAGGTGATTATGATAGTGAGTCATATAGTTTGGCGTTGTGGCAATATCCCAGAAAATTTCAATTTCTGGATGACAAATGTCACCAAGTCCCTAGCTCAGAAGGACTAAAGTCATGGTAAATGTACCACCACCCTTAAGGTAAAATCATTTACAAACTAGGAGAGCATTATATACATTAGACTGTCAAGTGCAAAGTGGTATACATATTTAAAGCATTATTATATTGTAATTAACAAGCATTCTGGAAGTTAGTCAAAGTATCTAGAAGACTATTTGATGATGATGATAACTTTGGTACAACAAATACAGGCCATGAGATCCTAGATTAGCTACAATCATGCTGGGAAAACTAAAAAAGCCTGAAGATATTTATTAGAGAAATTAGCATTTGAAATCTTCACATTTGTATTAAAGAAGATGCAGCCTTTCTAGCACATAAAATAGTAAAAGCATTAATTTTGAAATATAGATTTTCAGTTTTAGTAGATAGATCTGTGTTTCTAAATAGCTTTAGGCACTTTTAGGAAAATGTCCTTCTGGCATCTTTGCTGTTTTGTCATTTAAGTAAATTCTCATTTTCACACAAGATAAAAATGAAACAGAGAGATTAAGCAATTGTTTGAAGGTCACAGAGTGACTCAATGAAGAGAAAGAAATGAACTGTGCCTCTTTATCCCCACCCCAAATTTATATTCTGACCAAATCTTTCCCAGATACCAAGACCTAGTTAAATAAGCTTTTCATTTTTCATTTTATATGAACTGATTTAATAATGGTTCAAAATTGTCATTGGACTTTTATTATTTCTATTGCATAGTTATCAATAGTTATTTAGAGATTTTAAAAAGATTATTCTTGATATGATGTAGAAATTGATTTTCTTTTTGCAACTGATCACTCAGAATTTTGAGTGTGAAATTCTTTTAAACTTTACTTAATAAGATTATGGCTACTCTCTTAAGTGGTAATGCAGCATCCTTTATTCTTGGGTTTATGTTTTTTAATTTTTTTAATAGAATTTATGGGAGGTGACACTGGTTAACACAATTATACAGGTTGAGGTCACAATTCTATACAACTCATCTTTTCTACACTATACTGTGGTTTCACCCCCCCCCCCCCCAAATCAAGTCTCCATCCATAGGTATTTATCCCCTGATACTCTTCTCCCCCGTCTCTCTCCACAATCACTACACTGTTGTCCATTAACCTCTCTTACTACATGTTTTCTTTGGCTCTGTCAGTAAGTACAAATATTGAACAGCCTGAAGATTTCTCTTACTGACCTGCTTTCTCTCTGAAAAGTGTTAGTAGAAAAAAAATGAAAGGATTAAAAAACCATTATTTATTTGTTGTCAAATAAACCTACTTTAGGAGATGAAAAAAAAAAATAAGACAATTTACAAGACTTGAAAATCTACTTTCCTGAACATTTCTGGTCAGGGAAAAGGTTATGCAACTATTTGTCACTTGTGTCCTGTGGGTTGTTTACAAATTTCTGGTAAGAAATAAAAATGGAATGGTGGGAAACAGTAATTGATACAATAATAAAAACTGAAATTTAGGGTTGTGGCTTGCCTTTATTTCAGCAGAGGTTTTCTGCTAAGTGTTGCGGAAAATAAGGGAAAAGGAATTATTACCAGAAAAGTACATGCAACGATGTCTGAATATATATATTAAATTATTTTCCAAGGAGCTTTTGTGTGAAAGCTGGCCTAATAGTGCACTTCAATACATTTACATCTTGGAATTTTAAAGGGTCTATCAGTGTGCTTTCTGAATGGGTTTTCAATTGCACAAATGGTCTCTATCACATGAAAAGCAATAATGTTTTTGAAAGGCAATGTACTTATTGTGCTACCCACATGGGACTATCAGTGCCTATTGGCTACCAACAATTACCTTTGAAATGAAAAATATTGTTTGTATCAAAAAACTGTTTGAGTCTAAAGAAAAAGCTTTGCAGTCTGCCAATCATCCCATATCCTGAGGATTATATTGTTGGGAGTTTTATACAATTTACATGCAGAACTTCAAATGGCTCTGGTGAGTTATGTAATCCCGTGGGGCGTTTTCTCTCTGGTTAGGCTGTACTTCCTGACATTGTTGACATCAGATTCTTTTTTTGGAAGTAAGAACCAGTGTCTTCCTATTTTTAGTTATCTGAAGTCTGTCCAGCAAATGTTATCACTAGTGATTACTTGTAATGTTTCTTTCCTCCTGATTTCAGAGAATCACCTTTATCAATTCAGCTGGGGATTAAGAAAAACAGTTATTATAAGCATCTCCCCAGATTATTGAATTGGAAAAGCAGCAAATAGAATAGTGAGAGTCACCTAGATTACTGGAATAAATAACCAGGGCTACAAAATTTCCAGTAACCAAAACAAGTTCAGGAATCTTTGAATATAATTCAGTATCTTAAAATTATTTTTCAACCTAGGTTTTTTGAAAGAGTTTTATTATTCATTTCTAGATCATGTAGCAGAGCCAGCCTGTCATTCCAAAATTTATTCTTTGCTTAAAAATGCATCTATGATTTTTTTATAGTGTACAGAGGCCATAGCAGGAAACAGCTCTGGAGACAGAAAGACATGCCAATGTCATTAAACAATCCATATGTCTGCCTAATGCATGAGAGTGAGTTGTTGTAAAGCTTGATATAAACAGATATGTTATTTGATAAATATATAATAGGATACTTAGTGAAGGTTTAAGTGTTACCAGACACTTATGGGGTCTCCCAGGCATATTTCCAAAGGAACTCTAGTCTTAGCCTTGTCTGAAATTAATTCTGATTATTAACAGAAATGGACTTTTTATTTTAATCAAAAACATGCAGACTCTATATTTCAAAAACTAAAAAGCAAAAAGAGGTAAAAGGTTTTAAAAAAGATTGGGTAGATATAAAGAATATTATTGCTCTCATTTATAAAGTAAAACATATTGGAGTTATAAATGTTCACTAGTAGAAGGTATCACACTATAGTACTTCTCTGTATGTGTGAGCATGTGGATGTGTTTATTTGTATATATTTATGACCAGACATATATATTATATACAGTAGATATACATTATATAGTATACTGTGTATACTATACTATAGTATAGGAATATAATGGATAGCTTTTTGACATTTTATTTTATTATTATATCATATTCCTAAATTATCAAAAAATCAGTGTGATCATAAAAATCCCCAAACTCTTACGCAGTGGTGGGATTCAGCTGGTTCTCACCCGTTTGACAGAACTGATACCTATTTTTTTGTTGAGTTCAGTGAACCGGTTGTTAAAAAGGCACTTGCAATCAAGTTTCTCTCTAAGGTGGGCACTTGGGTAGCCATCCAATGTGGAAATCACAAATTTACATTCCTTACTCTTTTTTAATGTTCATCTGTGCAACAGTGTATTCTAAGTGCCCATAGTAATATTCATTCTATCCATATGTTAAAAAAATTGCAAGTGAGGATGACAATCAGGAAGTAATATGGAAACATCTTAAATAACATTTTTATTGTTAGGTATTATTTAATATTTATTCATTAATATTTTAAAACTCTTTTTGATAATCTAGTTTTGTGTACCTCTTTTATTCTTCCTTAAGTATTAAATGATTAAATAATAAACTACATTTTGGTATATCTTTTTTTATACTTAAAACCACCACTAGGGCAGGAACCGGTTGTTAAATTATTTGAATTCCACTACTGCCTTTTCTCTTTGAGAACATGCTCTTAATACCGGCTTTTGTTACTCTTCATTGGCACTGTCTATGGAGGTGGCAGTCATCTCCTGCTTCGCATTGGGGCTGCCCTTAGACCCCTCATGAAGCCCAAGATCATCAAAAAGAGAACCTACAAGATTTTCCAGCATCAGTCAGACTTCTGTGTCAAAATTAAGCGTAACTGGCAGAAACATTGGTTATAGGAGCAACAATGTATGCTCCCCAGTGGTTTTCAGGAGTTCCTGGTTCACAATTTCAAGGAACTAGAAGTGCTGCTGATGTGCAACAAATCTCACTGTACTGAGATGGCTCACAACATTTCCTGAAAGTACCACAAATCCACTGTAGAAAGAGCAGCCCAGTGGCACTGGGATGGTTACCAGAGTCACCAATCCCAGTGCCAGACTGCATAGCAAAAAAAATGTATAGACAGCTTCTTTGCACATTGTATTTGTTTTAATGAAGCCATAAAATCCTGTCAAAAGATTGTCTTTTGTTTATTTATTTATGTAATAAATAACTAGACCTTCCTGATTTCTGAAACAAATTAAGGCATTTACAGAAGCAATGAGGTCAAGACAATTTCTGTGGCAAAGATGATGAAAAGACTGAAAACATTTGATCTGTATTCAAGGTGATGAATCAGCAAGGAAATCTGGCATTTGTTCAGAATATTGGTAACCAAGTAGGTGACAAGAGTGACAGAAATAGAGATGGGCTAGAAAAGTCAGGTTGATTAATCTGGAATTTAGAAACTTAGATGAGGAGACTATACCCAAATGTGTTAAGAAAGACAGGACTGCAAGAATATGACTACTCCCACTCCCATCTTTTTTTGGCAAGAGAAACATCTAACGCTGAGGTAATACAATGGCTGAACCCAAAATATTTGATGTGCTTCTTATTATGTCATGGACAAACCCCCAGGCCTGGTCGAACTTACAGGGGAGACAAATAGATGTATCTAGATGAAGTGGGAAAGAAGAGGGACATAAATAGGAAGTATTACTAGGAAGATATACATTACTAGGAAGAAAGAGACTGTAGGCTAAAATATAGCCATGAACTGATGAGAGTGTAGACTAAGGTGATCAGTGCAAATGGAATGAAAAGGGGAAGGAAATTTAAATGTTATTGGCACTGAGATATAATTCTATTAACCTAGAAATGGTCAAGAAGCAGGCTCATCTCTAGTTTATCTTTTGCTTACTTTCAACACCTTTGTTCCTTATGATCACTAGTGTTATCCTAGAAGTAATTGTACCATTCTTTTCTCTTCTATTCCATTGTCCTTTCAGCTTGTTGATACTTTGGACCCTCTGTGAAAATCTCAGAGAGACCGCCATTTTAATATCAGAATTATCTAAGTTGCAGTGTCTTATATCACAACTACTAGAACTTTGAGACAAAATGATAGCCTTCAAGATCCTAAACATGAGTCAATGCCTTAAAAGTCTTCACATGGGAAAACATTAAAAATAAAAGGAAAACAATACAGCTTTGTTATCTTATTAGAACAAAGGAAACGTTTCATGGAAGTGCCTTTTCTCTATTCTCCATCGAAGTTGCTTCTTCATGATGACCAAGAGGCTCAAGAAATAGAATTTTTTTTCATGCTTTTCCCTTTATATAACATACTTGGCATAAAACCACAAAATTCTAATACTAATTTTAAAAAATACAAGCTTTTTCATGTTTAGTATCACCTTAGAAATGGAATTAGAAGATATTCTCTTTCCCCTGCCCCTACTCTCTTTCACTGCCTCTCTTATTCACTCTTTTCCTCTCTTTTTAGCATTTACTGATTTCTTGCAGTGTTTCATGTCCTCTGTGAGGTATAGAGGAAATTTCATTAAAAAAATCCACTATTTTCTCCATGGATGTACAGTATATTTAGAAAGAAAAACATTAAATAGATCATTACAGCTTAATATAAATGTTATTAAAGAACAAATAGTGGGTGCTGTGGTGTGAGTTGCAAAATAAAAGGTATCAGGATATATCTTCCCCCAAAGCTTGTTTAAGCTAAAGGTAATAAACAATAATTTGATAAAGTTTGTGTATGGAGAGAAAGAGGAGCCCAGAAGACTGCCAAGATTGCAAAACATCATGTATGATGTATAAACATAAGTTTATTTAAATAACTGAACGATGTTTAAATAAGACTAGTGTTGATTGTGGCCATTGGGGAAACTGGCAGAAGTAAGACTGGGGGGATAAGTGAGGGCCAGCATCGCCTCAAAATGTGAGGATGGTTTGATCACCAAAATTCTATTAACTAATACATAATTTTAACAGAATGAAGAGAAAACTTAGTATGCTCATATGAATAGATGCTGAAAACGGTATTAGATAGAAGTTAACACTCAAAGGAAAATTTCTTAGGAAACTGGTATCAGAAGGATACTTTCTTAACTTTACATTTCTTTTTTCAATAAACGTAAAGAAGCATCTTATTTGATATTAAAACATGAGAAGCATCTCTTTTAAAGTCAGAAACAATGTGCTTTCTATTACATTTTTTTACATTACAATGGCAGTTATAGCCAAGAAATTAAAAACAAAAAGAAAATAAGACATAAGAACTGGAAAACAGGTAGGCCATGTTTTGCTTAGAAAACTTCTTTTTCAGCTAATAAACAAATTATTGGACCGTGAAAAATTAATCCAATGTTCATATCAACTGAGAGGCTGATTAAAGCAAATATTTTGACTCATCAAATACTTCTGATGATAATATAATTTCAATGTAGTAACAGCTTTGTGTCAGTGAAGTACTAACCAAAGTCAATGGTCCATGTTTGTCTTTCCTCGGTATTTTTTACTATCCAATCTGTCTTTAATTTCCTTGCCAGTTGCATTTCAGTAGTTACTTGATATATTCATGCAAACTGTAAATAACTCTGGGAACATGATTGTCAAGGTCATTTAGTTTCAATAGTATACCCAATATCTGGTTAAAAACTACAATGACCACAAAATTTTATTTTACTAGAATCTTTTAGGAGTTTTGCAAGAACTTTTATAACAATGTCCCCCTTTAAATGCAAAAAGAAAATTCTAAACAATAGTTTTAAATATTAATAACTATCCTGAACATGTAAGTACAAGAAAATACATTTCTCTAGGCATCACCAGCACTTTGACCTCTAATTAGTTTTCTTCACTGGTTACTCTATTTGCTGGCATCTGACACAGTGTGGCCAAACTTCACAGCAAGCATTGTAAATCTTAATGTCACATGTCCTCTACATTTTATATAAATAATGTTATGTTTATAAAATATATTATAAGAGCAAATGTAGTATTATATTCAATCCATGGGGTTTATGTATTTCAACTCCTTGCTATAATACTTATAAAATCTGTAATCTAAATAAGATTCACTTAACTTCTTTAAGGTTTAGTTTTCTGGCATTGTATGCATGATAATAACTATTTTACATTAATCTAGTGAAGGTTTAATGATATATTATCAGCCCTGGCCGGTTGGCTCAGCGGTAGAGCGTCGGCCTAGCGTGCAGAGGACCCGGGTTCGATTCCCGGCCAGGGCACACAGGAGAAGCACCCATTTGCTTCTCCACCCCTCCCCCTCTCCTTCCTCTCTGTCTCTCTCTTCCCCTCCCGCAGCCAAGGCTCCATTGGAGCAAAAATGGCCCGGGCACTGGGGATGGCTCTGTGGCCTCTGCCTCAGGCGCTAGAGTGGCTCTGGTCGCAACATGGCGATGCCCAGGATGGGCAGAGCATCGCCCCATGGTGGGCGTGCCGGGTGGATCCCGGTCGGGCGCATGCGGGAGTCTGTCTGACTGTCTCTCCCTGTTTCCAGCTTCTGAAAAATGCAAAAAAAAAAAAAAAAAAAAAAAAAAAAAAGAAATGATATATTATCAGTCAGGTTCACAGTGACTTTGGGGCTGAGTAAATGGTAGTCCCTTTCCGTTCTTCTTTTTGTATATAATATCAAATAATAACTAATGCCATAACATCAAACCCTTAACATGCTCTCCAACCTCTTAAATTAGCCCTTGGTTTGAAAAGAACCAAGTGTGATACCCTAAATTAAAACCACGATTAGGAATAAAAGCTCCAAAAATATAATTTTCACAAGTTTAAGGACTATGTTTTTTTTTTTTTTCCATTACTATGTCCTCAAGTAGATAGAACTCATTGCCTGTTATATAGTGGAAGCTTAATAGAAATAGATGGAATAAATGAATGAACAAACTACGAGGGATCTTGAATATCATCAATTACATCCACTTTATTTATTTTTTATTCAGATAAAATTCAGCACTTTAAAAATTTTGAAGTATACAGTTCAGTAGCTTTTAATACAGTCACAATGTTGCAGGATCAACAGAACTCTCTAATCCAAGATCATTGTCATCCCTCTTCTCAAAAATCCCTGTACGCATTGAACAGTGACTTCACATTTTTCCCCTCTTCTCTGCCCCCAAAATCACTAATCTGCTTTCTGCTTCTATTAACCACCTTATTCTTCGTGAAAAGAAGCTAAAGTTCAGAAACATCACATGATTTCCCAGGTTACAGTCAGTAAACCTCAGGGCTGGGGAGTTGATTCAAGTTTGTTGTCCTCTCTAGAGTATCACTGTGCATTGCTTTACATATAGATCATTTGAGCAATTTCTTTGTTAAGAAACATTACTCTTGGCCCTGGCCGGTTGGCTCAGTGGCAGAATGTCGGCCTGGCGTGCGGAAGTCCTGGGTTCGATTCCCGGCCAGGGCACACAGGAGAGGCGCCCATCTGCTTCTCCACCCCCCCTCCTTCCTCTCTGTCTCTCTCTTCCCCTCCCACAGCCGAGGCTCCATTGGAGCATAAAGATGGCCCGGGCGCTGGGGATAGCTCCTTGGCCTCTGCCCCAGGCGCTAGAGTGGCTCTAGTAGGGACAGAGCGACGCCCCGGAGGGGCAGAGCATCGCCCCCTGGTGGGCGTGCCGCGTGGATCCCGGTCGGGAGCATGCGGGAGTCTGTCTGACTACCTCCCCATTTCCAGCTTCAGAAAAATACAAAAAAATAAAAAAAAATAAACATGGAAAAAAAAAAAGAAACATTACTCACTTTTCCTTCCCGTTTCAGGATCTTATGAGACAATAATATTCATCCTGACTTTCTTTGCTTAAGTGGATGATTGAAGGAAGGCTCTCTATTTCCAAAATGTGTTTCAGGAATAACAAAGACATTGTCCCTTGCACAGTTTGAAGCACATTGCAATCCTTAGCTCACTTCAACCAAACTAGACCTATCAGATAGGGACTAATAATTAATTTTTGAGGTGAGGAAATTGTGGTACAAAGAATTTAAATGATTCATCCATGATCACACAGCTAAAAAATTAATAAACCTAAGATGTTAAAAGTATTTAATTTTAAAAACGGGAGGGATTGTAAGTAAAATAGTTTCAGGGGATTTGGAAATCAACAATTAGTCAGTGTTGTACACCATAGGATTTCTCAGAGCTTTTAATGATTTAATTGTCTTTAATGGATTGAGTCTTTAATTGATTAATTATGAATTTCTGAGAGGAGAATACAGGATGTAATATTTCTCAAACATATTTGAGCAAAGGAGTTTTTAAAACCAATTTATTGAGTTATAATGTACCAAGGAAATTCAGTTATAATGTACATGCAGTAAGTAAATTCAGTTTAAATGAACAGTTCAATGACTTTTGACAAATGGAGCTACCATCATAATCAAGATGAAGAAGCATTCCATCACCCCTTCCCAGAGAATTTCCCCACCCGTGGCCTCAGACAACTGCTGGTCTGTCTTCAATCACTACAGATCTATCTTTTCTAGAATTTCATATATGGAGTCATTTAGTCCCTGCTCTTTGGGTCTCTCTTTTTGCACTTGGCATAATGATTTTGAGATTCATCCATGTTGCTGCATGTTAAATCAGTAGTATCTTTCTTTTACTGTTGAGTTTCTTTTATTGGATTATATGGAAACACCACAATGTGTTTATGAATATTTTTGTTTTACTTTGATAAAGCATCTTCTACTTTGGAACTCACTGAAATGAATTTTGGATAATGTCAGGTGTTAAATATTTATGGATTCGGGGAGTACCTTTTTCTATATCAGGGGTCCCCAAACTATGGCCCGCGGGCCGCATGCGGCCCCCTGAGGCCATTTATCCGGCCCCCACCGCACTTCTGGAAGGGGCACCTCTTTCATTGGTGGTCAGTGAGAGGAGCATAGTTCCCATTGAAATACTGGTCAGTTTGTTGATTTAAATTTACTTGTTCTTTATTTTAAATATTGTATTTGTTCCTGTTTTGTTTTTTTACTTTAAAATAAAATATGTGCAGTGTGCATAGGGATTTGTTCATAGTTTTTTTATAGTCCGGCCCTCCAGTGGTCTGAGGGACAGTGAACTGGCCCCCTGTGTAAAAAGTTTGGGGACCCCTGTTCTATATGGTGTTTTGTTGGGCATTTAACACATCTACATCATCTAATCCTGGAATATCAGGAAGTTTCATTTTCAGCATCACGGTTAGAAAGTATTTGGAAGACGTGTGTGTGTGTGTGTGTGTGTGTGTGTGTGTGTGTGTGTGTGTGTGCGTGCGCACGCGCGCGCATGCTGTATTAAATACAATAGAGAAGTAAAATAAATCTTACCCTCTCTCTGGACAAATTGAGGAGGTTTTTGTGAGAGAATATTAATCTAGCTATAGTCTGTAGATTGATGGCAAGTATTTCGCTGAGTGTAATTAATAAATATGAAGGATTAGATGTTGAGTCTGATATCTGTTGACCTTGTAATTCTATAGAATTTACAGGCAATAAAATGTCCCAAGATGTTGTATCGAATCTGTGTCTTGTTTTCATAATTATCTTTGTAACTGGTCTCACTCAGTTACCATTCCAGAGAGCTCCTCTTCCCTATTACAGCACTAATAAATTAGATGTTCCATAAGTGCCTTTGTTCAAATTCATTTTCTTCTTTCAGTTAATGAACAGCCATCTGCAGCTGCTCCTCAATCTTAATCCATCTGCATAGAGATGCCATTGTTATATACAGCATTCTATAAATATTGTTATGTTGACAAGCTGACTGCAGATGGGGAGGGGGATAGTTTTGTTATTATTATCTCTGATTAAGAGAGAGGCCAGATTGACAACACAAGGGCTCTGAGGTCCCTTCTCTTCTGTAAATTGTCTGTTCACATAATTATGTTTCTAGTAATAATATTATGGTATGCATTACAATCATCATTGTGGCTGTTATTTGTTATTCACTGAGTACCACTTCTGCGTTTTACAGTGTAGAAGGCACAGCATGTAGGAAGACAGAGTTCATATTTGAAAGGATGCATATCATATTGTAAAAAAAGGATTTTATCAGTTATATGAAAATGAGTGGTTAAGGTAGATGTGGTGACTTGTGCTGCATTTATATGCCACAAAGTATATAGCAAAAAAAGCTGAGTGGTACCACATGTCAATGTCCTTCATACACAACGAGATTGGTCTGAAGTTAAAGCAATGCCTTAGAGGAAAAATATCTTCATTTAGATTCAGAATATGAATGGATTTTTTAGTGAGACAACTTGAGAGATGACAAGTCCACAATTAATGGGAAGAACTTTCATTACCAATGACTTAGGCTATTTCTATCTAGCAAAGTGGAAGAGAAATCTATAATCCAGTTGGTTTGAGAGGAAAACCCACTTATTATGTGCCCGATATATATAGGTTGGATGCTGGGAACATAGTTGTGAACAAGACAGACAAGGTTCTTACCTGTGAGGAGGTTGTGCTCTAGTAGACCAAGACAAGTATTGCACAATCATAACTGAGGAAGAGCAGGGTGCTGTGGAGTATGGAATGAGAAAGCCCAGGGGGAAAAAAGCATTCAAACAATTGTCTTGTAGGAGCTGGAATCATGGCCTGCGACCTATTTCTCTTTCAATCCCCAGGATAGGTGGTGGGTGGTGCGTATAGGCAGTACTGAGGAAGAAAAAAAAGATAGGTGACCCTTATAATCTTCTAACCTCCTTTAAACATGATAACTATACCTCCAGGCAAAAAGACAAGTGGTACTTGCTAGTGTAAGTACCCTTCTCTAGGGTATCTTCTTAGAAGGATGTCTCAAGATTAGGATCACATATGGTAAACAAATCTACAATATATAGATCTATGAGGCATATATCTGTAGAATAATAGACGTGCTGTTTTATGCTGCTAAGTTTGTGGTAACTTGTTATACAGTAATAGAAAAATTAATACACCCATTTAAAGAGCATTGGGGTTGGGAAGAATGTTCCAGTCGAAAGGAGCTGTGAGTGCAAGAACTTAATACAAAAACCAGTATGGCATGGTACAAGAATGTAGTGAAGTCTGATGTGTCTGGGATGCACTGATGGGAGGAGAGTGCTTGCAATGAAGTTGGAGAGGGTGGCTCAGGTAGATAGAGCAGGGCTCTGGAATTCAGGTGGAGGATTTTAGACTCTGTCTAAATGGCAAGCATTTGAGGGTTTAAAGCACAAGAGTGATATAACCAACCCTGAGATTTTACAACATTATTGTATTAGTTCACTGCTATAGCATATTACCACAAACAGTGGCTTAAAACAGCACAAATTAATTTTCTTACAGTTATAGGGGTGAGAAATACAATATGGCTCACAGTGAGCTAAAATCAAGGTACAGCTGGTTTGCATGTTTTGTTGTTGTTTTTTGAGATTCTATGAGATAATCTGTTGTTTTGCCTTTTTGTGATTCAGAGGAGAGGTCGCTTACATTCTTTGTATAATGACCTCTGTAATGCCAGTAGTCCCGGCCACTATCAGAGCCGCCTGGCCTGTGCAGGTTTGCATTTGATTTGGACAGATGGTAATGAAACAATGGAGCCAAGAACTGGTGGGCCATTACCTTTAATACTAGCTCACACCTGGCGGGCGAGAAATACACACAGTGGGAAAACACTTCCCTTTACATTCAGGGCTCCCAAAGCCACTGACTTATCCGAGTATTCCTAGCATCAGAGGCCCCACCAGCCTTATTCAATTCTTTTCCCCATCTCCTTCTCTCTGCACAAACTGGCTTCTCCTTCAGAACTCCTTCATCTGGCTGCCTCACCTCTGCAATGCTGATGGCAGGATCTGAGCAAGAGAGACCCCACTCTGCCTCATTTTATAGTGTAGAAACTAAAGCCTTTAAGCCAATATACAAATAAGGAAGTCTCTGTTACAAAGCCACTTATCTGTGGCATAAATAGGATTCCTCATAAGAGTGTACCACCCCCTATCATGCAACAGTCAAGGCTGTGAGGAAAAGCTTAGTTTTGAGATCTTAGTATTAGAAGGATGTTGAAAAGACCTTAGTATTAAAAGGGTGGGAAAGGCTTAGTCTTTAAGACTAAGCCTTAGGCTATAAGTACCTTGCTGGCTTCCACACCCAATGCAAACTATAAGAGAGCAAACCATATACATCATATTTACAAACTTATTTGACCAACAACCCCCTTTCTCAATCTGCAACTGTTACATGTCTCTGACATTCTTCTGTAAAAGACATAGTCACATTTCCCTTTGTCTGTAGCCAGGAAAGTTTATCCAGTTTCAAGGACTTGTCAAGATCCTTCACTCAATTATATCTGCAAAGTCTCTTTTGCTTTCTAAATCAAAATATTTACAGTTCCAAGGATTAGAACATGGTTATTGGCAGTGGGGTATTATTCTGCCTGCAACAACCACACTGATTGCCTGTAGAAACTGGAATTGAAAGAGTGAATGAGGGAGATGGTGTAGGAGGCTGGTCATTCCAGTAGACCTGGAGAGACATCAGGGGAGTTTAAACTAGAGTAGTGGTATCAAATTTGTGATATTTGGGATGTATTTGTACTTGGTGTAAATGCAGAAACAAAAAGAAAGAGGAATCAAGAATGACTCAAGTTTTTGTCTTCAGGCTTTGTATGCATGATAATGACATTTGCTGAGCTAAGAAATACTAGAGATGAAGTTCACTGGTGCCTCATGCTTTCTGCATTTGATAGCTTTCTTTTGCTCTTCCATATTTAATCTCCTTTCACTACCCTGCTTTCTGCCCCAGGAAGCTGACCTTTATGTCCTACTTCAGTAGATGACTTTGTCTTCTCATTCCAATTGGGTTCAGTGAATGGAGCAGAGGAAAAAAAGACTAAAAGGAGAGAAAAGACTGGATATTTATTCCATTGAGTCTCTTCTTGCAGGGTTTTCTTGTGTTGGTTTTGTCCCAAGATCTATCAGACAGCCCTCATATCGGACAGATAAAATATATTATGTTCACTGTTAAAGATGGCGCTGCCCACGTGGAAGCCCATCACCCAGGTGATTGCTTGGGGTGGGTGTGATTGTATTAATGTGTGTTGGGGGCGGGCTGTGGGCAGGCAGGATCCTTGTAGCCTAGGGCTTGGATTTAGGACTAAGCTTTTCCCATCCTTTTTGATGTGGGGTGGTGCAATCCCATCATGCCTCAGATGATTGACTTTGTATTAGAGACTTCCTTATTTTTTATATTGTATTAAAGGTTTTGATTTCTGCACTATAAAGTGGGGCAGGCCAGGAACTTGCTCTCTCTCTTCCTGAGATTAGCATTAGAGAGGAGAGCAGAGAAAGGCCATGTGGAGGAGGCCAGGAGAAGCAGCCAAGATGGTGGAGTGCTGAGTGAGAAGCCAGTTTGTGCAGAGTTTGTGCAGGGAGAAGGAAGGAGATGGGGAATAGAGGTGCATAAGTCTGGTGAGCTAGAAACCTTTGATTCTAGGAAACTCAGCTTTGTGAGCACTAAATGAGTGGGTTTTGGAGCCCAGTGTGTATTTTTACTTGCCTGCTGGGTGCAAGCTAGGATTAAAGATGATGGCCCACCAGCTTTTGGCTCCGTTGTTTCTTTACCGACAGTCCGAATCCAATGTGAACCTACATGGGCCAGGCTGCTGTCCTGGTGGCCGTGGATACTGGCTTTACACCTCACTATCCAGTTCCCTTGCTATCTCTGTCTCCCTTTTTCTCTCTTCTTGTAATCACATCCTTCCCTTGCCCTACAGATCCAGGAGTGCTAATAGCTTCCTGCTATTCATAGGCCTATGATAATGCATAACCCTTTTTGCTTTTCTTAAAACTTATCTACAATTTCACAAATAGATCCTTTATTAAAATTTTTCTATTTTCTGTCAGAAACCTAACCAATATCTGCTCAGTTTTAGACATATTGATGATAGCAAGGTATCCCAGGGGAAAGTTAGATACCTGAGCCTGGAGCTCAAAAGCAAAGCGTTAACTGGAGATGTGAATGTTAATGTTACTAGCCTAGAGATAACAATGGGAACTTGGCAACTGACCAGATCATCTAAGAAGGAAGTATAGAGTAAAAAAGAGATAGGAAAAAGATAAAGCTCAAGAAGAGACCTAATATTTAAAGACTTTTGGAAAAGCAAAGAAGACTAAGTAAGACTAGACAATGAGGTAAAAGAGGAAACAAGAGAGAAGAATGTCATAAGAAAAAGGGAAGTGTATTTGGGTTGCCATAACAAAATATAGACTGGGCGGCTTAAACAAGAGAAATTCAGTTTCCATAGTTCTAGGGAATGAGAAGTACTAGATCAAGGTGACAGCATGGCTGGTTTCTGGTGAAGTCTTTCTTTCTGGCTTGCAGATAGCTTCCTTCTCACAGTGTCTTCACATGGTAGAAAGAGATGGAGAAAGAGTTCTTATGAAGGTACTAATTCCATCATGAGGGTGGTACTTTCATGACCTCATCTAACCTATCTCAGAAAGCCCCCATTTCCCAACACCATCTGTAAGGCCAGGATCCGCCATCATGGCCATTCACATGCAGGTTCCCATTGGATTCGGACAGTCGGTAAAGAAACAATGGAGCCAAAAGCTGATGGGCCATAGTCTTTAATTCTAGCTTGCACCCGGCAGACAAGTAAAAATACACACTGGGCTCCAAAACCCACTCACATTCAGTGCTCGCAAAGCCACTGACTTATCCGAGTTTCCTAGAATCAAAGGTTTCTAGCTCACCAGCCTTATTCTCCTCAGTTCCCCATCTCCTTCCTTCCCTCTACACAAACTACACAAACTGGCATCTCACTCAGCACTCCGCCATCTTGGCTGCTTCTCCTGGCCACATGGCCTCTTTCTGCTCTCTGCTCTGCTCCCTCTGCTCTCTCATGCTAATCATCCCAGGAACCAAGAGCAAGCTCCCGCTCCGTCCCCATTTTATAGTATAGAAATCCAAACTCTTAATCCAATATACAAAATAGGGAAATCTCTAATACAAAGCCACTTCTCTGAGGCATGATTGGATTGATTGTACCACCCCACATCAAAAAAGGGTTGGAAAGGCTTAATCCCAAAACCAAGCCCCAGGCTACAAGGATTCTGCCTGCCTTTAGCCCACCCCAACACACATAATATTACCTGGGCGACGGCCTCCTCGTGTTATCTTTAACAAAGTGAGCATAATACATTTTATCTGCCCAACACCATCACATTGGAGTTATAGCTTCAACACATGAATTAGATGGGGGTGGGAGGGACACAGTTCAGTCCATAACAGGATTTAAAATAGAGAAAGGGTCAACTCTGTCAAATGCTGCTGAGAAGTAAGTTCCAGGGGACACTTAAAAGTGACCATTGAATTGTGCAAAGCAGATTAGGCAGTTGATTAGTATGTATTAATAATATAACTTTTTTTTGTTTAATTTTTTTTTTTTTTTGTATTTTTCTGAAGCTGGAAACGGGGAGACAGTCAGACAGACTCCCGCATGCGCCCGACTGGGATCCACCCGGCACGCCCACCAGGGGGCAATGCTTTGCCCATCCAGGGCCAACCAGAGCCACTCTAGCACCTGGGGCAGAAGCCAAAGAGCCATCCCCAGCGCCCGGGACATCTTTTGCTCCAATGGAGCCTCGGCTGCGGGAGGGGAAGAGAGAGACAGAGAGGAAGGAGAGGGGAGAGGTGGAGAAGCAGACGGGCGCCTCTCCTGTGTGCCTTGGCCGGGAATCGAACTCGGGACTTCCACACGCCAGGCCAACGCTCTACCACTGAGCCAACTGGCCAGGGCCACATAACTTTTTATAGTAATGGCATCTAAGGTAACTCAGTTCTGGAGCTCATGAAGTTTCCCATCTAGCTGCAGAGGCAAGTCATAAACATATATCAATTTAAGTACAGCAATAAAATAAAGAATTAGTGCAGAATTCTATGAAAGCCTGAAAGAAAGGAAATAATTTCAATTCTCATTTATTGAGGTATATTTAGATGTCAGAAATCTAAGAGCAATACATATTCATTCTGCTATAAGGTAAGCATTATTCCCATGATTATATTTTAACAGGAAAGAAAATTAAGACTTGGAGACAGTGAGTAATTTTCTATGACCTATGGCTAGTAAATGAAAGAGCAGAGATTCGTGTCTATTTGGCATCAAAAGCCCATGCTCCTTACATGCATTTCAAGGTATAAATTTATTAAAAGAATGTTTTTCATCTAGTTAAGACTAACGCATAGCCTATGGATTCTACATACTTCCTGGGTTTTTTTTTAAAATACCTCCTTTAATATCAAAATAATCATATATTTACAGGAAGTTCCAATAATACAGAAAAATTCCAGGTACCCTTCACTTAGTTTTCTCCAATGAGTGCATTTTATGTAACTATACTATAATATCAAAACCAGAAAGTTGATATTGCTGCATGTGTGTATCAATTCTGTCATTTTTATCACATCCAGATTGGTATAACCACTTTGATAATCAAAACACACAACTATTCTATCACCACAAAGATTTTCCTCATGTTATCCTTTTATAGTCACAGCTATCACCCATTCTCCATCACCCCAAACCCCTAGCAAGCATTAATCTGTTACCTGTCTCTTGGTACGGACCATTTGGGGACTGGCTGGTTTCATTGGGCATATGCCCTTGAGACTCATCCCAGTTGCTATGTGTATCAACAGTCTTTTTACTGCTGAGTAGTATTCCATGTCATGCACATACCACAGTTTAACCACTCATCTTTACAGGATACTTGATTGTTTCCCATATGGAGCTATTACAAATAAAGCAGGTTTTCTAGTGGACGTGTTTTTATTTCTCTGACATAAATGCCCAGAGAAACAATGGCCACTTTATGACTGGTTTATAAGGTAAGTATATGTTTAGGTGTGTGTGTGTGTGTGTGTGTGTGTGTGTGTGTGTATGTGTGTGTTTTATGAAACTACCAAACTGTAGTTTCATAAACTACAGAGTGGCTGCATGACTTTCAAGTCCCATCAATAATGTATGAGAAATCCAGTTTCTCAGCCTCTTCAGCAGTATTTGGTATTCTATTTTTTTATTTTAGCTGTACTCATAAGTACACAGTGCCATCTCACTACGGATGTAATTTTAATTTCCCTCAGACCTAGTGATGTGCTTAATTGCCATGTCATCTGTATATCTATTTTGGTGAAATGTCTCTTTATATCTCTTAATCACCTTCTAATTGGATTTTTCTACTGTTGAATTTTGAGAGTTCTTTACATTTTCTTTACAAGACCTATGTCAGATATATGATTTATAAATACTTTCTCCCAGACTGTAGATTGTCCTTTTATTATCCTAACAAGGTCCTTCACAGAGAAAAACTTTAAATTAATTACATATATGTGTATATATATTATCTATATGTGACTTGTATGTATGTACATATGTAATTTTTATGTATAAAACTGTTGAGACATCAACTAGAAAGTCTTTCTTAACCACATTGTCATTTGCATCAGAGATTCTGCTAGTGTGTATAAGTCGTGTCTTGGCAATACTCATGGAATAATAGATGTCATGGTCTATTCTATATCAGGCACTTTAAAATAATATGTATCCAAATTGCAAAGAGGGATGTGTACATGTTGCCACTAATCCATGTAACTTATACATTAAGATGCCCTATATTTATTTTACATTTTCAAAACATTTTCATTCAGGATAGTAACTGTTTCTTAAGCAGTATGAGAGGGATTTTTAAAGTCTGAGATTAAGAAAATCAGAAGGCAGCATTCAGGAAGATAGAAGTTATTAAATACAATTTCAAAAAAAATACAGTTTCATACAACCTTTTTAGGTATCAAAGTTTGTAGAAAATAGCTGTGTTATCTTTCATAGTCAATCAATCTAAATACATACGTTGGAAAACAATGTCTAAATTTCAAAGAACTGGATTTTATAATGCACACTTGAGAACTATCCTTAGGGAAGGTAAAACTCTATGAGGTGATTAGGTTTATCATAGTAATAAAGTAAAAATAAAGATAATTTTCTAGCCTTTTAAGTTGTCTAGGTATTGTTTGTTTATTTTTCTGGATTGACTTATTCTCTTTAGGAGTATTAGCATAAAACAAAAAAATAGGTGTTTTTTCATTCTTAATATTAGATTCAGTATTATTAATGCTAGGATTTGACTAATAGGCTAACTGTATCTTGTAACTATGTAAAGAATTGCTTTAATTATTCTCCAGCTGGAGAAACAGCTAATTTAAGTCTATGCATGTCTAATCTCTTAATCTCTACTTGTTAAAGGTAAGTAATTTTCCATGGCATTTCTTTTTATAATCACAAAGACTAACTCCAGGAATAACAAAATATCCTAAGTTCTAAAATTACACTGTCCCTATAACTGCAATATTTTATATGAAATATCTTCTTAATATTCATCTAGAAAAGATGTCCAAAATTTTATCTTATTAATATACCCTAAAGAATTCATAGCTCTCTTGCTAGAGTTTCTAAAAGGTTTTACAAAATGCTTGTGTGAATTGTAAAAAAGAGGAAATATTGAAATCAATGGATTTCTGCATATAAAATATTCAACAAAGCTACTCTGCTTTCTATCCCTATAAAGTTGACTGATTTGGACAAAAAAAACTTTTATGGCAGCAACTGACTTGCAGAATCATCTAAGACTACCCTTTCTATGAAGATGAGGTCACCAATTAGATAAGGTGCTGGTGGATTGACCCTAACCCCAGGGGGCTGAACAGCTGGGGCTTAGTGTTCATTCCATTCTTTCAATTAAGTTCCTAAAGATTCTTGAGGAAATAAGGGGTAAAGGGCAAACAGGCTTGAAAATCAGAACGTGCAATGGAGAGCAAGAAGCACAGAAACAGAAATGCATTCCAGATAAGTCTTTCTAAAACCAGCAAATCAACGTATCATGAAAAGGGTAGACTTACAAATGACAAAACAATATCCTCTCAGCCCAATGATATAATTATTTACTTTGGTGAGTGGCACTGAACTCCAGGAATATATTTTATAAATTAAGTACTTGTAATAAAACATCAACTCAATTTATCCCAAGAATGTCTGTTGAATCTCTCTCTTTTATGGTGGGAGAATGAGACTAATGGCAGTTTGCCATGGTTATGCGATATCCTGGCAAGAAAATGCTTCATTTTATATCACAAACATATGGTCTGGTAATGGTTTTATATTATATTCCTTTAGTGTTTTATTCCTGTTTTGGGGAGACCTCTTCTAGACAAGAGCAATATGTTTTCTTGTCGACCTATCACATCAACTGTTAACACATGTCTTTACTTTTAGAGTTCGCAATGCTTTAAAAAGTTAAAATTTAACCTTATATTATGTGTGATCTAAATTTTGATTATGCAGTAAAGTTGATTATCTGTGTTGAAGTTACTGTTTCTCTGTTTTCCTTTCAATTAAGAAATTTTCTCCCTGTTTGCAATGGTTAACGATCCTCAAGTTACAAGGGACTAAATAGAAATGTATACAAAATGTGGCAACCAGAATGGGAAGATGAATCTAAACTCGGGGCTGCAAACTAGTGTCCCACAAGCCAAATCTGGCCCACAGATGTGTTTTGTTTGGATTGTAGAGTATTTAAACATTTTTTTTTGAATCAGTTGCCAACATTTAAAAATGAGAGATTTCAAATAGAAATCTTGATCATTGGGTTCTTTGAAATCTCTTCAGCAGCCTGAGCCCAGACTTCCACAAAGCAAGAACTGCTGGATGCCAGGTAGCATCTGCTCTTCCCTTGTGGGTTCCCTCTCTGTCTGGCTCACCTCTGTCCCATCCAAGAGGCTTTCACTTGTTTACGTTCTTTCTCCCGCCCTTGCTGCCATCTGAGTTTGAGACTCCTCTTCTCAACTATGATATAGGTGTTTGGAAAGAGAAATAAATAATTGTGAAAAATACAACTAGTTATCCTCAAATATATAAAAGATTATTGCCGGGGGCAAGTGTTTAGAGTCGTAAAGTACTGTTGCCCCAGTAGGCACGAATATTGAGAGGAAGGCAAATGATGCCTAAATGTAGCAATAACATCTTGAATGACAACAAGGCAACCAAAAAAAAAGGAATGTGCCTCCCTGGGGCAGAGAGAGACTCATCACTGGAAGTATGCAAGCAGGTATGGGCGTGGTGATTAGTCCAATGGAAGTGTTGGCTGATGAGTTGACCAGTGATTACCAAGGCCTGTTCCAACTCCATGAATCTATGAAATTGGCTTTTTAAAATCATTGTCTTTGGTGTTATGAAGTGAGCATTATGCTAACTGGCAAACTAGCTTGAAGTTAAAAACATTCTATGAACATATTGCTTTTTGACATATTATTGGACACTTTGGGATAAAACTTAGTGAATGCCAACAATATCCTTCTGAATCACAGGCTGTGGCCTGATTAGATTCATTTCAGACTGTTACTCTAGTCATAGGGCATTTGATTTCCTTTCTAATAACACATGGCAATCAGATGTACAGTTTTTCCTCTGGGAAAAAAAAAACAGTATTTTAAAAACGAACATCAGCACAACTATCAGGGGGGAAAAGCGTAACAGTTTTGAAATCACTCTGAAGTTTTTATTTGCTGAAGGGACTAAAGAAAGAATATGTAATTCCCCTAAAATCTTTACAAACCACCAAAAGAAAAAAAACCCTACAATAATTGCTTTGCAAGAAAATAGTTACTGGAAAAGCATAAGATTGATGTAGGCATTCATAGGTTTCAGCCTTCTTTCTGTTAAGGTTTTGCCTTTTCACATAGATCAGGATTGGCAAACTAAAAGCCTGTAGGCCAAATCCAGCCCATACCCTGTCCATGTAAATAAAGTGGGGGTTTTTTTGTTTGTTTTTTGTATTTTTCTGAAGCTAGAAACGGGAAGAGACAGACAGACTCTCGCGTGCGCCCGACCGGGATTCACCCCGCACGCCCACCAGGGGGCGGGCTATGCTCTGCCCACCAGGGGGCGATGCTCTGCCCCTCCGGGGCGTTGCTCTGTCATGACCAGAGCCACTCCAGTGCCTGGGGCAGAGGCCAAGGAGCCATCCCCAGCGCCTGGGCCATCTTTGCTCTAATGGAGCCTCCGCTGCGGGAGCGGAAGAGAGAGACAGAGAGGAAGGAGAGAGGGAGGGGTGGAGAAGCAGATGGGTGCTTCTCCTGTGTGCCCTGGCCGGAAATCGAACCCGGGACCTCTGCACGCCAGGCTGACACTCTACCACTGAGCCAACCAGCCAGGGCTAAATAAAGTTTTATTAGAACAAACCACACACATTCTTTAACATATTGTTTTTGCTGCATGTGTGCTAAGGTAAAGGACAGTTGAGTAGTTCTAACACAGTCTGACACATGAAGCCTAAGTTGTTTACTCTCTGGTTCTTAACAGAAAAAGTTTGCTGACTCCCTCTTTAGCTACATTATACTATTTATATTACTATTTCTTGTCAGTATAACAAGAAGCCAAGTGAGATCTTGATGTTGCTATAGAAGAAAACTCCAGATCTATTGCTTTGATGGCAAACAAAAGGCCACTTTTCTTTCAGCTTCTGACTGCTATGTCTCTGTATTCAAAATGCACCTACTGAAACAGAAAATCAACATTTTTTTCAGTTTCTCAGAAAGAATTCACTTATGCAGAAGTATCAGTTAGCAATGTAGACTTTCACCAAACTGTTTAGGGGAGGGGGCAGGTAGAAGATAGGTATTTCATTCCAATTTTAAAATCCTTTCTAAAACTTTCTTCAGAGTTTTATCTGCCTGAAATTTGTTAAAAAAAAAAAAAACAACTCAAAAAAAGCATACACACACACACACAAACCTTAATGAATGCAAGTTTCTTAAACAATTTAATTATCCCCATGATAAATGAGAAGGAGCAAAATTGGAAGCTTATTTCCTTACCAGAATTGCCTTTATTTTAGTTTCCATTTCTCCTGGAGAATTGTAGACCACACCATTACAGTTTAGAGTCTTTAATCTCTGGTTAAAATATGGAGATCACTGATTTAGAGGACTGATCTAGTTCCCTTAATATCTTGCACACATTCTAGAAAAGAAACAATATTACTTGTGCTGCTGAGATTTTCAACTGCTACAGTTATCCTGGAAATTACATTTGGGAGAAAGGAAGGAAAGTATGTTATTGCTAAATACAGGGTTGGGCAAAAGTAGGGTTACAGCTGTTTATATGGAAAATAATACAATAATTAATAAATAATAATACAAGAATAAAGTCTTTTGCATACTCACAATTGTAAACTTACTTTAGCCTTGCCCTATGTAATTTGTACAGTACAGTGTACAAATGGCTTTTGCTCACAATTTAAATATTCTGATGAGTTCTGTTTCTAGACATTTGTCAAAGTAGCTATCATGAGAAAAAACCTCTTGTTTCAATGGTTGGAAACAATAGATAAGATACAAACATCTCCCTATATGCAAAGGTTGGCTCAAGAGTAAAGGAAGTCCACAAAGGCCAAAAGTTAAGAGAGATGCCCCAAGAGTTTTCCCCTCTTATCTTTCTTATATGCAGAACACAGCTTCCTGGATGTCCCCCGGGGAATGTCGACTTCTCCTCTCCGTTATGCAGAGCCCCTCAGCTCTGATACAGTCCCTATTATCATAATTCCAAACTATGTTTCCTCAGAAAGTCAGTTCTTTTTTTTTAATTTTTTTAATTCATTTTTAGAGAGGAGAGAGAAAGGGAGAGAGAGAGAGAGACAGAGAGGAGAGAGAGACAGAGAGAGAAGGTAGGAGGAGCTGGAAGCATCAACTCCCATATGTGCCTTGACTAGGCAAGCCCAGGGTTTCGAACTGGCGACCTCAGCATTTCCAGGTCGACGCTTTATCCACTGCGCCACCACAGGTCAGGCCGCAAAGTCAGTTCTTTAATGAGAGCCCACCCTACTCAGAAGGTAGTTTTGACAGCTTGCCTTCTCTCCAACCCCATCCAAAGCAGTGGTTTTAAAGTATTTCTCCAAATAAATTTAGGGTTCACCCCACAAAGAAATCTGTTATACATATTGAAATTTTCTTTAATCACCAATGTTGAAAAAAAGATTGTTTAAATAACTGGAAGACAGATTTTTTATGGGACCAAGCAGATATTTTTTGGTGCCTCTCTCCCATGGGCAGAGGGAGGATTCTCAGAGCAGCAGTAGGTGGGAGCCACAGCTGGTCAACAAATACCTAAGAGGCTCAGAAGCCTCTCTTGCATCAGCTTCAAAACATCTTCTCTCGTACTTCCAGGTCCCCATTGCAAAGTGCCACTGATAATGACTTTGTAGGCCGAGCTCTGCCCATGAGCACTGCAAAGTAGGAATTGTCAGGTTGAATGAAAACTGAGGGACTGTGAAAAGGAAATTTTGAGAACATAACATTGACATAAAACACTGTTGGTGTCAAGAGGGGCTTTTCTGGAGTCCAAATGAGGCATGGAATACCTTTAGATACCCATGGGGAATTTGGTAATGTCAAGGGCTATGTTAAAGATTCTGATGCTGAACTTCATTCTAATTCTTCAGATTTTAGCTCAGATATCACTTCTTTAAAGAAGGGTTTCCTGACATCCCCCAAAAGCTGTCTGAGCTCCTGGAATTCACTCTGATTATATCTGAATCTGTTTCCTTAGTGTCACTTGTGGTCATTATAATTGCATAAATAACTGTTCAGTTCATAGCTAAGGCACTTCTCCTCCCTAAATGTAAGTTCCATGATGGGGAAACCTTGCCTCTCTTGCTCACTGCTCTGTTTTCAGTGCCTACTACTTGCCAGACATCTGGTTGGTTTTGTTCAATGAAAGCACTATATACTTACGGCAGTGATATGGTTACAGTCATTATACTATTACATCTATTTACAATGCACCTTTGAGCAGTCTTTTCAAACTTTTAAAAACTGTCATCAGTAACAAACACATTATACATCCTGACATAACATATACACATAAAATTAAGCAGAAAATATTGCTATAAGCTATGCTGACAATCATCATGTACAATTCACTTTCAAATTTTCTAATCTCTTCTGTTTTCATTTTTAAATGCTAGTAGTGACCTTTTAAATTAATTTCATGACTTGTAATTTCAGTTACTTGTGAATTGTAACTTACAGTTTGAAAAATTTTGTCCTAGGGCACTTCATAATCATAGGATACAATTGAATATTAATTGTATTTAAACTTTGCCTTCCTTCATCTGTCTCTGTATATTTCACAGGTTGAAACAAAATATTCCTTGTAGATGCAGCAAAATAATTTGTTAAGGATTCCAAAATTCCTTAAATGAACATTCAGTTGTCAATGAACCATTGAAGGTACTTACAGGCAGAGGGCGCTGTGGGGAAGAAGGCCCAGCTTGCCAGAGTCCACTGTGTGCTAAGGTAACCATTTACTTGCTGGAAGTGTAATTTACCTGACATTTTGCTGTTATATTTATAATTAAATTTGGATTTCTTGCCCAGTTTTACTACATCAGACTAACATATGCTGTGCTACAGATGGAAGTCCCAGGTCATACAGCATCAGGGACCCAGAGGTCTTGTGATTCCAAATTAAACTTGGTTGTGCATATAAACCATGCAAATTATGCTATGGCCACATGCTCAGCACTGCCAAAAAAAAAAAAAAAGTCAGGCAACAAGTATAGAAACAAAATGCATGAAGGACTGCCTCCCCTTGATGGAAAAATTTTTATTAGCCTGGAAAATTGAGGGGTTTTTAAAGTAAATCCTCAACTCAAATTACCATGACTTAGATGCCTGTGTTTCCTTGACCACCAAAACAGGCTGGGTGACTAAGCATGCTTTGCAATGTTCATCTGTATCAGTAGAGCAGGAACAAACTTAGTGAACTTACCAGAATTTTTGTGAGTTCAGTTTGGGGAAAATGTTTTTACAAGTGGATGCCTAGAGTTGCATATTCCACAGGTGGAAGACTATGGGTTCTTTCTCATCTTGCCTGTCTGGCACATAGATTGTCTAAGACCTCTCTGCCCAGAAGCTATCTCAAGCCTGGGTTATTTTGAAAGAGCTCATGCTTTTGTAGCTGGAGACTGACTGCAGATCGATAGGGGCCTGGCGCATGGCGGGGATAGGATGTCTCTCCTCTCTGTATACTAGCTTCTTTCTCCTCTTCCTGAAGGTGCCATGCATTAAATTTGTGAGAGCAAACTTTGTATTGGAAAATAAATCTTGTAAGTAAACTTTGTATAGCAAAGTAAAGAAATCCTAAGTACAGTTCAATAAATGTTATAGAGAGAACATCCCCATATAACTAGCACTCATATCAAGACACAGAACATTTTGGCCCTGGCAGGTTGGCTCAGCGGTAGAGCATCTGCCCAGCATGTAGAAGTCCTGGGCTCAATTCCTAGCCAGGGCATATAGGAGAAGCGCTCATCTGCTTCTCCACCCCTCCCCCTCTCTTTTCTCTCTGTCTCTCTCTCTTCCCCTCCCCCAGTGAAGGCTCCACTGGAGCAAAGTTGGCTCAGGCGCTGAGGATGGCTCCATGGCCTCCGCCTCAGACGCTAGAATGGCTCCTGTTGCCTCAGAGTAATGGCCCAGATGGGCAGAGCATCGCCCCCTGGTGGGCATGCCGAGTAGATCCCGGTAGAGCTCATGCGGGAGTCTCTCTGACTGCCACCCTACTTTTAATTTCAGAAAAAATACAAAACAAACAAACAAACAAAAAAAGACACAGAACATTTCTAGTTCTACCCGAGTATAATCCATGCTTCCTTCCAATCATCTGCTCCCCAAGGGTAACTCTTATCCCTCCATCTAATATGATAGATGACTTTTTTTTGCTTTTGAATTTTATATAAATGGACTCCTGTAGAATGTATTTCTTTAAATATGGCCTCTGTCATTCTCTTTTATTTTTATGAGATTCATCTGTGTGGTTGTAGTTGTACATTGAAATGTATGGCATTTCATTGGGTGAATGTAACAAAATTTTATATTCATTCTATTGTTGATGGACATTTTGGGTGTCTCCAGTTTGGGGAAATTATATATAATGATGTTAGGAATATTCTTGCACATGTTTTTTAGTAAATGTAGATAGTTATTTCTGTTGCCACATCTAGGAGTAAAATTGTTGGAATATGGGATATGAGGACATTCAGCTTTAACTGAAATCTCTGACTAGTACCCCAAAATGTCTGACCAGTTCACACCTTGACCAGCAGGGTATGCAATGCCCAATTGCTCCATGTTGTTGTCTTTTGGATTTCAGCCACACTCTAGTAAATATTTTTAAATTGAAGAGCATGGACTTTGCAGTTAGATAGACTTGACTTTTATTCTTATCCGTCACAGTCTAGTAGTTTATATGGCTCAACAATTCACATTTCCTCTCTGAATTTTGTGTTTAAGACTGCGATATGGCAATAAAAATAGTTATTACATGGGAGAGTTGCAAAGATAGGTTAAATAATGTGTGTGAAATAGTAATTATTATTTCTTAAGCATCTAGCATATACAACTATGTTAAGTCTTTACCTATACCTGTAAGCTTAAGACATAGCACTATGAGGAACACTAATAATAGTAGTTATATTCTCCACCGTCAGACTTAAAAACATCTTGTCTCCTGTAAATATTCTGGGTTAGTCTTGCTACTGGTCTCAGAAGGTTGGATTATTCTATCTCTCAGAACTGAGAAGGTGTAATCTAGTGCTTTGTAGTCATTCAAAAAAATGTATCATGATGTCGCTGGGACAGATGTGATTTGTTTATTTCTGTCTGCTATTTCAGGGCTCAAAGTCCCAACATCACATCATAGTGTTATAACAGAAACAGCTTAGAGGAGATCAAGGAACTAGTAGGTGAAGACATAAGCTTTTATTTTTTTACCAAATTAAGAACACGGAATTGCTGTTGGGGGCATCAATCATGCTTTGGAAATGCTTTTATTGTAGAGTCTATGTATGAATGTATTCATTTCTCACAATTTCACCACATCTTCTTCTGCAAAGAGGTGTCACATTGCTTTAAGAATTGAACAGTCAAGTTATTTATGGTCTGTCTTCCTGCCCAATTTATAGAAGCTAAAAAAAAAAGCCCTCACTTTTAGAAGAACATGCCTATGATTTTCAGAGGACATGAAGAAACCTTTAGGTTGGCAGAACTCTTTCAACAATTGGTCTATATCCAATAGCTCTTCAACAGCCAGGACTTTGTCTACACAATGGGAAAATAAACATTTAAGCAGGATGTAAAACATCACAGAGAATTGTAGTTGCAAGCTGAAAGTGTACCCTTCATCCTCCCTATGTTACTACTGACTTGTTGGCAAAGGGAGGAAGTGAAGGGTTTTCTAGGCTTTCTCACTGGCTGTTAAGGATCCACTCCCATGTGGGCTCACAAACGTAAGCCTCTTGGTTCTTCCTAAATTGTGTTCTGTGTTCTCACTTGTCTTAAAGTTTAACAAATAATTGTAGTGTTCCTCCAATGTAAAACCATTTAGAAACCATGGAAGACCGAATTCTAAGTTAATAAACCTAAGACACATTTTCTCAAAATACAGTTCCTTTAATTTTTAGAGGCTTGTATAATTTAAGAGAATTTAAATCCATGTGTTTTTTATTCACTTGCACTGACATCATCAAAATAGTCCTTTAAACAGCTGGTTGAGCCTTTTTTAATAAAGTTCACTTCTGACTGCTTTCTTCCTAAAAACAAGATTTTTTTTGCCAAAGGCAAATGAACTTAAATGCCAAAGACTTGGATTTTGATCAAAATTCCAAACCCATAAATTTTGAGGTTGAATTTCTTGCAGATGTACTCCTGACTCCCCATTGAATTTAGTTGCAAAGAAAAAAAAGTAGCATCTGAATGAAGTTTATGGTCATACTTGGTGTCAGAAGACTAAAGAAATATCTATATTTGTGCTTAATTTTGTGCCAAATCTGAAATGAATCAATGTACAATGTGTATTGGATTATTACAGAAATGTGATCCACTGCCAAGTAGTTAACTTTTCCCCCATCTCTGGTTATCATGAGCAAACCACAATGCCATACTCTCCAGAGGTTAGAAACCGAGCACATTATGGCAGTCTGAGATTTCTGAGATGTGATTGTTTTAACAGAATCGTTTTAGAGAAAAATTCTTCATTAAACATTATAAATGCCCATTATACATACATGATATATATGTGTATGTATAGGAAATATGTGTGTGTGTGTGTGTGTAATTCCTAGGACTTTTTGTTTTTTAATAAGAATACTCTCCCTCTTAAAGTATACTTAATGATTGAGCGAGTACAATTATAATCTGAGAACAAAATATGTGAAGGTTTTCAGCCTTTAAAAATATATCCCCATGCTGAATTGACACAAAACTCTTAAAGCTTCTTGGTATTAACAATTTGAGACTGTTTTTTTCTTGTTCAAGTAGATACAGGCTAAGCAGTAATCAGAGAGATGTATAACTGGGAGAAGTTGAATTTTACCAGAATCTATGAAGCAAACTGGCATTCTCATCTCCTCTAGCCCTCCAGAAGAGCTGCAAAAACCAATGCTCCATTTAAGAAACAAACTTGTTTGCTGTCAAAAACTCCTCAAAGAATAACTCCCCTGGAATAGGAAAATTAACAGAGAGAAAGGAAGAGAGAGAAAAGAGATGAGTTCTCTGATTTTACTTTATAATTGAGATTTTAAAAGGATGATTTTCACATATACATACTCACATGAAGGTTCATAAATATTAATAGATACCAGCTTCTGATAAAAATAGAAACTAGAATACTTATTGCTGTATTATTGCTAACAGATTTGATTGCATTATTCTTTATAAAGTACAGATCTGTATTTACCTATAGGGTGGAATTTGCTGCCCAAAGCTGCATTTCAAAACCAGTGTTCAAAATTCAGTCTGTATAATATGAAGAAGATTCATGAGTTTACAGAAGAGTCTTCTTTAAGGAACTTTAGAGGTGTGTGCGTGTGTATGTATACACACACACACACACAAACACACACATGAATTAATTTCATTATGAAATATATAGTCACATAATATTTAGTGGATTCACTGTGATGTCTATTAAAATAAGAACTTCCATCATGCATGAAATAACTGGATAAACTGACATAGATATAAGGCAGGAGAAAAAAATCTGAAGAAGATACCACCCATTGAAGATCTCATTGAAATGAAAGAGTTTCCAGTGACAAATAGGATTTGATTTAAGGACATTTGTTTTGTATCTTTCAAATAACTCTTTGATTGTATAACATGAAATACATCATTATCTGCATATTATTTAATAGAAGTTTTCAGAAGAGTTTTCTATATTGACTACTCAGACTAATCTAGAGAATGTTGTTTTATATTGGCAGCAAAATTGCTAGATTCTATGACTGAGCTATGTGACCTTGGCAAGTTAGAAAATGCCTATACTGCAATTTCCTCATTTATAAAATGATGGTAATAATATATAGACATCTTTTTCAAATGTACCAAAATACCTGAAAGTATTTGACTTCCTTATAAGTTACAAAGATATCATTGTGTTCAATTATAATCATACATTAAAGTCTCTTCTCTCTTCTTCTGTCTCTTCTCCCTCTCTCTCTCTTTTTCTTTTCCTCTCAAATATATACACCCATTATAGAATCATAGGTTGTCAGAACTGAAAAAAGCGCTAGAGATCGTACAATTCTATCAAAAGAGAAAGTAAAGTTTCAGAGAAATAAAATCATTTCTAGAAAGTCACAAAGTTACAAAGCTCTTAATGGCATAAGTAGTTTTAGGTCCCAAGTTACTGGAACCCCCAATTCTAATCTCCTAAGGAGGCATTCTAATGGTGATTAGATCATAAGATTAACAGACAAACTGGGGTTCAATCTCTACTACTGATTAACTCTGAATCTGTAAAGTGAAATTAAACACAATATCTTGCCTGACCAGGCGGTGGCGCAGTAGATAGAGTGTCGGACTGGGATGTGGATGACCTAGGTTCGAGACCCAGAGGTCACTAGCTTGAGCGCGGGCTCATCTGGTTTGAGCAAAGCTCACCAGTTTGGACCCAAGGTCGCTGGCTCAATCAAGGGGTTACTCGGTCTGCTGAAGGCCCACGGTCAAGGCACATATGAGAAAGCAATCAATGAACAACTAAGGTGTCGCAACAAAAAACTGATGATTGATGCTTCTCATCTCTCTCCATTCCCATCTGTCTGTCCCTATCTATCCTCTCTCTGACTCTCTCTCTGTCTCTCTAAAAAAAGAGAAAAAAAAGAAAAGGAAAAAAAAACACCCCAAAATCCCAATATCTAACTCCTGGCATTACTGTGAGATATTAAGCACTTAGCAGAACACCTAGAACTTATTAGCTTTGAATGAACATTATAGATTTTTATTGTTTTCTCATTGCATTTCACTGTTTGATTTTTAAAAATAGTGTCGGCTACATCCACCTCCATTTTTTTTGAAATGGACCCAAGAACTATAAACTGCTTTCTCAAAGCCCAGCTGGTTCTACTGAAGACTATTACTATCCAACTTGAGTGCTTGTTACATAATACTCTGAGGTAGGTGGTAACATTAAAACTTTATTACAGATGAGAAAACTGAGGCACAGAGAAATAACTTGTTCAAGAACACATGGTGATAAGTGGTTCCAGAGCCAACATATATTTTTATCACTGCGACACACTGCCACTGAAGCAGTGGAGGTCATGTAGTACCACCAATTCCAGGTGAGCAGGAATGGGATTTGGGAAATGTACTGTCTTCTCCTTTCACTGTGAGTGTCTGTGGAGAACTGCCTTCTGGATAATTGTATGCACATAAACTCCCAGTCTGGCAAGGAAATGAGCTCCCCCATTGTAACGTGGCAGAATCACAGTTGGCTTTGAGACCTAAGCCAAATCTAAGAGTACAAACAATAGAGATGCCACATCCAAGTCTCCATAGATGCTTGTCCAAGCCCAACTTACTATGGGCACTTTGTTGAGGGTGATCCTGACATACATCCAAGATGCTGAAGCTCAAGGATAAAACGGTTTATTCCCAGGAGAAAGCATGCCCTCTGACATCATCATTCTTGTTGTAGTCATCCCTCATTTCTGAGAGCATTAGATTCATGAGCACGTTGGTGTTAAGAGCTTATTTAAAAAGGGAGATGGATGTTTAATTATTGTTTGATTTGGAGTTACAGCCTTTCATTTCCAAACATCTTAAGAGCAGAGAATAAAATTGTTACCTAAGAAGCTACTGAAATTCTCTTAACTCTTCTGGGTATGTATTATGTATTCCACGAGTTCTCTGCCAGGGATATAAGTCAGAAACTATCCCGCTGGTTTTGATTATAGCTGCAAAGTCACAGATTTGAACAGTTCTAGACAATCATTCTTCTGAACCTGCACATAAATATAAAACATTTTCTTTATCCTTATCACATAAACCTTCAGCGAGGTTTGCTTCAAAGTAAATGGCAGTTTTATTTCATTTTTTTCTCATTTATCATTTTAACAATTAGCAAACTGAATTTTTTGCAACGCTACATCATTTGCATATTCAAAGGTCATTGCACAGGTTCAAGCAATTTAATATCAAAGCAATGATAATTTAACAATCGCTTCCTCTGGATTCAAATAAAATACAGCATTACCGCTGGTTTTTAGTTTTGCACATTTACAGACATGTGATAAAAATATAAAATTAAGATAATGGCATGAGCATGATAATGAGCCATCAGTTAAGCCATGATAAACTTTCTTCAGATCCAGCTTCAGGTCTTTGCATTGTCACTTTATTATTTTAAATAGAGCCATGGCATTTCAGTAAGTGATATCAAGAACATAATTTGCTAAGACACCTCTTTATTTGAGGCACTGTCAGGACTGGCAATGAGAAATGACACAATCCCTCAGTTGAAAGTGACAGGCGCCACTATATTAGTCCAGCGCCTGTGTATTTCTCTGCTGTTTTTTGAAAAATTGCATTTCCTTTGTGTAAGCAGAACAAAAAAGAAAATAGAAATCAGTTCCATGTGAATTCTGTGGTCCTCTATATTAAACTGTAATTGTTTCCTGGGAAGGAACCAAGCCTGCAGGATTTCCTGAAAAATAATTTACAAGGATGGGTACTGGGTTCAGCTAGCTTTTTTTCCCTGTGCTTCTGTGATTGATGACACTGCAAGGAGCTGATACATTTGCTGCTGCTGCATCTCTAGAAAGTTCTTTTGCTTTAAACAAACAGCAAGCTTCCAAAAAAGAAAAAATCTTTACATGACATCCACTTTCCTCGCTTCTTGGTTAGTAGTTGCTTTTCAACTCTGGCGCTGCTCTGAGGGACCCAGTTAAAAAACCCATTGCATCAGTACAACCAAGAAGACAGCTTGTATGAATTATGTAAGGTAATGGGTTGTCAAGAAACTACTTCAATCTAGTTAGCTCAATATGAGCTATGATCTTTAGAGAGGTAATATGGAAAGAATGCTGGTGAAGGGGTGCTACACACCTGAGTTCAGATTCTCTCTCTCTCCTCCTGTATAACTTGTATGTGTCACTTAAACTTCATGAGCTATAACTTCCTCTTACGCCAAACTGGGCAATGGTGAAGTCTATTTTCCAGAAGAGAAAGAAACAGGCCTCTTGTGAAGGTTCAGTAAGTAAAGATTGGAACACACTATAAATTATAGTTTTACAAATAACAAAGCTCTAAAAATGGTGGCTTAGAGCTTTGGGCCCATTCTTCTGAGGATCCATGTGCTATTCTAATAACAAATGCAAAAGTAGAAGAGCCAAGTGGTCAGGTATTATGCCAGGGACATAGCTCACATTCTCATTCATTCCTACAAAAGTTTGTAAGGGCTATGTTGTTCTTTTATTCTGCAACAATAATTATGTCTGATAATTATTGGATGTATGGTACATGCTATATTCTGTGGTAAAAACCTTCATGTAAAACTTAAAATAATCCTATGATGAAGATGCAGTTACCCTATCAAAGCAACAAAGGCTCAGGGAAATTAACTTATCCAAAGTCATGACACGGCTGACTATGAGACTCATTAAACCACCTCCCATCAAAAATGTTAGCATCATCTCTACTTATATATCCTCTGACCTTCTGAATTATTTTTTTAGACACTAGGTACAAGTTAAACTGACTCTATAAAACTGCATTGGGACTGGGAGGTAGGTTGGAGTATGCAATATGATTTGTTCTGGAGTCCTCAAATATTTCATACCTCCCATCTCACTGTAGCCCTCCCTGCACACTCTTTAGTATCAGGCAAAAGCCCCAAGGCCTAGAGGTTTCCTCTCATGTCCCTTGGTATGCTTTAGGCAGGTTTGGTAGCACAAAAGAAATAAAGAACCAGATGTATTATGCCACAAAAAAATAAGGTTAGAATAATTACATAAGCTATCTAATAAATTCCACTTGTGATAGCCGTGACTATATGTCCAGCATGGATCATCATATGGCCATTTATTATTGAAAATTGTCCCTCCATGCTTTAGAAGTCAATACCAATTAAGTTCCACACATACCTATTCCATTCATTTCAAATATTTGAGTCACAGACACAAATAATGTAGCTCTGGAGGTGTTGCATCACAACAAGAAAAGTCATAATCCTTCAAACTTGCTCAACTGGGCCAAATGGATCAGCGAAATGTATGTATGGCTGACAAATTCTCTCTCATCTTATAAGAGCTTGAGGATGCATAGCAGAACACAAAATGAGCATTTAAGGACCTCAGAGACCTGCCAAAAATTGGACAAGTAAAATATTCACAGCTAGAAATTCAATCATCAGAAGTATTTTGTAGCCAAGGACTTTTATTATTGCAACATTGTGGCATAGGGAATCTTTTCCACCCCCATGTGTTAGTGTCTTCTTAATGAATACTAAACTTTGTTATTTGCCATGTGTACAGTGTGGTGAAGAGCAGAGAAAGAAATGAGATGAGATTTCTGTTCCAATGTGGTAATTACTTATATGAGCTCTTTAATCTCTATCTCGGGAATTAAATATGTTTGAGACACAAAGCAAGACTGTGCCTGGCACACAGCACGCAGTCAACAGAGGTTGGTTATTATTAGTGTTGTCATGTTTTCATCATATTCTCACCTTTCTTTCTAGACACTCTTCACCACACCAGGCCATGTGCTACTCATTCATCTACCACTTTGGGGACAGAAAAAAAGACAAAAGTAAAAGGAAGAAATTAAAAAGTACTTAGAAATGGGGAAGCACAGATAATTCTTCCAAGACCTGATGAGCCTGTCTAACTCTTTGCTCACGTATTTATGAGGGAGTTTAGCTCAGAAATTTTTTTACCTCAATGTGCTTATATATAAAATGGGAGGATGGGTAATATGAGTGCATTGGCCTCTTCCAGGGAAGTCAATCTGTTTAACAAGCTATAGAATAATTTAGTAGCAATGTACAGAAAAGGAGCAAAGAATTGAGATATTTTCTGAATCCTTAAATACCAGTGAAGACATTGTGTTTATATATAAGATATCATTTACTACTCTTCTTTCTTTTTCAGACATAGAAGCAAAATTTGCTTGAAACATTGCTGTTCTCATTGGGTGTTGACCGTTCTGCTGAGAATAAGGAAGTTCTTAAGAGTCTTATGAGTACAACACAACATATGATATGCTCATTTTAACTTCCCAATATGTGGAGATAAAAGGCATAATGTAGGCATTCTTCTTTTTCCTCTCTCCTTCTCTCTCTCTCACACACACACACACAAATTACATATACATTATCTGTTATATACATATATACATATACATATACACATATACATAGATATAGACACATCTGCTATTATGCTTTAAATGTATTTGTTTATGACACACACTTATCATTGATTTTCACAAGGCCTTCTTTATTTTGTTTTAGTAATATATTAAATGACAAAAACAAAACAAAAGAATACCCTCATATGGAAATGAGAACATTGGCAATTACTTACATATACTTCATTGGGATTACCTCATTCCTTCTCTACTCCCCCTTGAAAGTTACCATATCCTAAATTATTGTCCATCATAAATTTGTTTTCTATTTATATCATTTTATCATATCTAAACTTATATTGTGTCAGTTGTTTTGTTTTGTTTTGTTTTTTACTTTTAAAAATGTTGTATGTAATATCCTGGTACTTACAGCTTTTATTTAAAATCATTGTTAAAATTGTTAAAATAAATCTATTTTGTTTTCTGGAATTATATATCATTCTTTTTTGAAGCCTATATTGTGTTTCAGAGCATAGGTGCACCACATTTTATTTGTCCATTCTTTTGTCAATGGGCATTTGAATTATTTACACATTTTGTTACTTGCCTTGTCTGAAATGTGTATTAACCAATAGTGACTCAGTGAACACCCAGGGCTTTTCTTTAACCACTTCTACCATTCATTCATAGTCATGAAACCAATTAAAAGTGAAGGAGTAAAGGTTGAGTGCATTTTAGTAACAACTGCTGTTCAGATTGGGGAAATTCATTTTAGCAAGGATTGCTGTTTGCCTATTAACTCCAATGGATGTAATTCTGTAAAGATTTCATTTATCATCCCTGAACTAGCCATTTTCAATTAATAATAGCTTTGCTTCCTTAAGCAAATCGGTTTGCTTCAGTTTCTTCTGTGAATAACCAGGCTGATCTTGAAAATCTTTCAGATTCCTCTCACCCTCTAAGATTCCTGGGCCTACAGGGAAGAGAGGGACCTATCTGTACTATGGTAGGAAAACCTAATATTTATTGTGCAATGATGAAGTAAGCAGTACCCTATATTTTATACACAGTATTTTATTTAATGCTCACAATAACCTGATTAGGTATCTAGTAATGTTATTCTAATTTTGGAGATAAATGAAGAAAAACAGAGATAAATAAAAAAAAACACAAACCACACATACTTAAGGTTTTATAAAGTTAGCCGGGTGAGTCATGGAATTAAGATAAAATTGCATGCAGCCTGAAGCAAAAACCGTTTCTCCTGGCCTAGCACTCTGGATGTCTGCATTCCTCACAGTCAGCTGACTGTGTTCAAATTTCCCTAAAGTGCTAAGAGCAATCATCATTCAATTCAACCACACAGTTTTTCATTTCTAGCTAAGAGACCTTCCCCCCTACCAACCAAAGAAGGAAATCAACCCCTTTCTAAAAACAGAGGTTTTGTTTACGAGTATCTGTTAAAAAAAAATCTCACGTGTATTTTTTGGTTTATCATGACCATTCATAAGTGAACATAGAAAAATTAAGTTGCTAAGACTGAAGATGTTACATGAATTCTAATGAATAACTTTAGTGTCACCACTGTCCCAAACTGTGATATGATGGTATATTCCTATGATATTTTAGAGACTTATTTCTTAGTCATTTCCCTTTAATATGACTGTAACATTATGGGAAATTTAATTTAAAATGTAGAAATTAGTGCAATGTTTGGATATTTTTGCCAGCATTCAAAGTTGCAGTTTTTTCAGTCTATTAAATATTACCAGTATATGAAAGCTTCAGTCATTAGGAAGCTGAAGGAATGCAGAATTGCCAACCTATAATCAGTCAGTCAGTGAACATTCATCTTGTGTTGTGTGCAGAATACTGAATTAGGCAGTTCGGGCACCATAAAAGAAGACTCTGTTTGAATTAAATTATTTTATAATTTAATTGAGGAAATTATCTAAACTTAAGAGCAGCTTATTAAATATCAAATACAAATTTAAATGGTATGAATTGAATTGGTGTATACTAAGGGAATGAAGTGAAAGAAGATTTCTAAATTAAACAGAGACAAGCTCTCAAGGAAACCATATCTGTACTAGAAGTCATAACTTCTGTTGAGTAACTATTCTGTGCAAATCCCTGTTCTTAGACTGCGCAGGCATTTTCTTATTTGATTTTCACAGCCATGCTTTCACAGCCATGTGGCTAGTAGCCACAGCCAATATTGTTGTGGCCATTCACATGCAGTTTCCCATCAGATTCCGGCAGATGGTAAAGAAACTGCGGAGCCAAAAACTGGTGGGCCATTCCTTTATTCTAGCCTCGCAACTGGCCTACGTATACACACACAGCAGGAAAACACTTTCCTTTCCATTCAAGGCTCCCAAAGCCACTGACTCATCCAGTTTTCCCTAGAATCAAAGGCCCCCACTAGTCTCAGTCACCTCTGGTTCCCCATCTGCCAACATGGCTTTTTACTCTGCAAAACTGGCTTTCTCTCCTTCCCTTTCATTTGGCTTCCTCTTCTTCTCCTTCTTCCTCTTTCTAAAAAAGTACCTGGGCCCACAAAGACCCCTCCTCCAGCACACAGTAGCATAACAATAGCCCTTCCTGAGCAGGAAGGTAATTAGCAATTTTAGACCAGTGCCATTTTTAAAAATAAAAGTGAGCAAACTCAGAAAATACAGATTTTACAAACTCATTTGCTTAACACTAGCCATTATGTATACTATGCTTAAAGAAACTGCATTAAGATAAATAGTTGTTATTGGGGGGGGGTTCCTTAAGACTCTGCAAATACTGTTTGTCCTTAAAATTGTCCCTTAATTTTAGTGTCCATTGATGAATCTTGTCTACAACATTCATTATTGGTGTAATGTTTGCCTAATGTTTCTCTATTTCTCTCTTTTCTTCTACATTTATTCATTCAAATTCTACTGTAAGAAACCTGTCTCTTCTCTGGTATTTATGTGTTTATTTTATTTTACATATATAAATATATATAATATGTATCTATATGCATGTATACACACATATTTTATTTTATATATTTATTATATCTATGTATTAATCATGAATATTTATTGTATTCCATGGGTTAAATTCAATACAACTGTTATTTATTTTGTTATTTAAATTTTTCCACTTTTGGCTATTTAGAGCTCCTTTAGGTTGGATCTTATGTTCTTGTGACAAGCTTTATTTTTTTTTACAGCATTTCCTTGCTTTGTAGTATCACAAGATATTCCAGGTGTATCTTGTACAATATATATCTTGCCCTACCCCTAGGTCAAATATTTCTCCAAGATGATCTATTTCCTTTTACAGAAAAATAGTGATTAGAAATCAAAATTTGAGTGTTATGTATGCTCAGATCAGTTTTTCATTACCGTCCTCTGACTTTTGTTCTTATTACTGAGAACAATCTTGGTGAGAGGGGAGTGAAGAGAGCCATTGGGTAGGACTTTAAAGTATTTTACATATCAATCTAAGTGATTGATATCATTGACATTAGAGAGAAATTTTGTAAAGCTGAACAGGAGAGTGAATGATAAAACTGTGTTATAAGATGATTCTCATACTCGGGAGATGGATATAATAAGTTAATGAGCAAAAGCCTGGATGATTAAGAGTATTTAGTTAAGGTTATCTGTGCATGGAGTGAGAAAGGCCTAGTCGTAGAATAAAAATGTAGGAAGAAAATAGAAAAGGAAGAAACAGAAACATTAGAGAAAATAATTGGCTGGAGATGGTGACAGCCTTGACAGAGAGTTAGGGGAAGTGTACTATTTTTCTGTTTGTTATCTTGGAGCACTAAATATATGAAGGTGCCTATAGTAATGTCAGGGATGACTGACACCATCAAGAAAGTGTAGACTTCAATTTTGACACATTTGATTAAGAATTACTGGAACATGTTAATGGAAATACCTCCAATAGTGAAT
This sequence comes from Saccopteryx leptura, assembly GCF_036850995.1. Classification (NCBI taxonomy): domain Eukaryota; kingdom Metazoa; phylum Chordata; class Mammalia; order Chiroptera; family Emballonuridae; genus Saccopteryx; species Saccopteryx leptura. The sequence goes on along the minus strand of NC_089511.1, from coordinate 61,657,440 downwards.
GGGCGGTATTAAACTAAAGAGAGATACAATATTTTAAAATTTCTAATGCCTACCTCTGGATCTCACTTTTAGTGGGTATTTAAAAAAATAATAGCTAACATTATTAATTATTACTCCATGTTAGGCTTTTGTCAAGCATTATATACATGACCTTATTTAATTCTCATAATAATGCTCCTCTTATAATTTCCATTATTTTGATAGAGAAACTGAGATTTAAAGAGGTTAAATAGCTTGATCAAAGAGGCACAGCTAGCAATTTATGAAATCAAGATCTGACTCCAACTCATATGACTCTAATGCTCTTGGTTTTAATCAATAGGCTGTTTTTGAGAGAGAGAGAGAACAAGAGAGAGAGGTAGACATGTAAAGTGACCAAGCCTAAAACATACCTACAGAAATAGATTTGAACTCATAGTGCAAAGGAATTCACCAAAAGAATGAGACTATTGGAATAAAAACACAGAACCTAAGACAGAGTCTCAATAAAACAAATTTGAAATAGGAAATGCATAGTAAAAGATGATTAAAGAAATAAATCAGAAATGAATACAGAAATATTATTGGCATATCAAAAAGAGAAAAACAAAATGTATGGTAAGAGATTTAGCTTCCAGTAAAGGTAGGTAAGCTTACTTCAGATCAAAACTCCTGCTAAGAATAAAATATCTTATGAAGGAATCAGAATGTTTACCAAATTAGCTAAGATTTCAAGAGCCAAGATCCTAGGGGAAAATGAAGCTTTTGGATAAACCTAAAGTCATGTACTTTCTCCTGGAGACATTAGTCAGTTTTCAAAAAGCAGCTGAAAAGCTGTATAAAGCATCTGAAGTCTTATGTGACTTGGAGTAAGACATTGGAGTTCAGGGTCTACCAAGAAAGAAAGACCTTAGTGAGCAACCTATGCTTTCACCTGGGACTATGCTCTGGAAATTTACCACTCCTCACATAGAATAAAGCCCTCCTTCGATTTATTCAATCCATGATTGATTTAAGGTAATCTGGCCAACATACTGATTTTGAAAAGAAAAGTAAATCCTTTTTGGAGGAAGAAAATGCTTTATAATTTTTCATATACTATGTCCAAAATTCAATACAAAATTAACTGATAAGAGACAAGATAAAAAGCAGAAGACTGAAACAAACCTATATAAGATAAAGATTCTTTTCAGACTTGAAATTAAATGAGTAACATAATTCAAAAATAAAAAAAGCAAAGAAAGAAGTCAGAAAAGAAATAAAAATTATGAAAAAGAATCAAATGAGACTATAAAATTGAAAAATATACTTAAAATTACATCTTAATAGATAGGTTTAAAAGCAGATTGCACAAAACTGAAGAAAATGTTACTAAGGTAAAATTTATGTCAAGAGAAAATATTCAAGCTGAATCACACAGAGAGAAACAATGGAAAACACATTTTAAGAAACATAATACACATATAGAACATGGTCAAAAAAAGATATCAGTGGAATCCTTGGAGAAGGAAGAGAATAGGACAGAAGTAACACTTGAAGATACAATGACTGAGAACTTTCTGAAATGGATGAAAATACAGTCCCACAAATTGAAGATGTGTTACAAATGCTACAAGTAAAAACAATCATAACTAGGGTGATCAAAAACTTGCCCCCTACCAAAAAGGAACAAAAGTAAGATAGTAACTTAATACTCAACAGAAATGTACAAATCCATAAGATAATGGGAAGATAGTCTCAGTTTGCAAGAGAAAAGAAAAAACAAACAAACAAAAAGCACAAACCTAGATTTCTATATCTAATGGTAATCCTTAAAAAGAGAAAGAGAGAGATGCTCTTATACCAAAACAGATTTCACCATTCTTAGACCTCCACTAAATACTGCTAAGACCTTCATTAGGATGAGGTAAATGATCACTATAGAAGTACTGAGATACTGGAAGAAGTAAAGAACAAAAAAGATAAACATACAATACAGGGTAAATTTAATTAAGTATTGACTGTGCACAAAAATACTAATAATGTCCATTTTTTAGTTTTTTCCCTTTGTATTTCTCTGAAGCTGGAAACGGGGAGAGACAGTCAGACAGACTCCCGCATGTGCCCGACCGGGATCCACCCGGCACGCCCACCAGGGGCGGACGCTCTGCCCACCAGGGGGCGATATTCTGCCCCCCCCAGGCGTCGCTCCGCAGCGACCAGAGCCACTCTAGCGCCTGGGGCAGAGGCCAAGGAGCCATCCCCAGCGCCCGGGCCATCCCTGCTCCAATGGAGCCTCGGCTGCGGGAAGGGAAGAGAGAGACAGAGAGGAAGGAGGGGGTGGGGGTGGAGAAGCAAATGGGCGCCTCTCCTATGTGCCCTGGCCGGGAATCGAACCCGGGTCCCCCCGCATGCCAGGCCCACACTCTACCGCTGAGCCAACTGGCCAGGGCCCATTTTTTTAGTTTTTTGAGATAACGCCATACTGCTTTCCACGGTGGCTGTACCAATATGCATTCTCACCAGCAATGCATGAGGAATCCCTTTTCTTCACACCCTTGCCAGCACTTGTTATTTGTGACTTATTGATGATAGCCATTCTGACAGGTGTTTGGTGATATCTCACTGTGGTTTTAATTTGCACTTCTCTGATGATTAGTGTCATTAAGCATCTTTTCATGTCTATTGGCCATCTGTATCTCCTCTTTAAAAAAGTGTCTATTCAGGTCCTTTGCCCATTTTTAAATTAATTGTTTGTTTTCTTGGTGTTGAGTTTTATAACTACTTTATAAATTTTGGATATTAAACTCCTATCAGATGTATCAGCAAATATGTTCTCCCATTCAGTGAGTTGTCTTTTTCATTTGTTGATGCTTCCCTTTGCTGTGTAAAAACATTTTAGTTTGATGTAGTCCCATTTGTTTATCTTTTCTCTCATTTCCATTGCCCAAGGAATTAAATCTGAAAAATATATTGCTATGAGAAATGTCTGAGATCTTACTACCTATGTTTTTTTCTAGGAGCTTTATGGTTTTGGGTCTTACATTTAAGGCTTTGATGCATTTTGAGCTTATTCTTGTATATTGTCTAAGAGAGTGATCCAATTTTATCCTTTTGCATGTGTCTGTTCCACTTTCCCAACATCATTTTTGATACCCCATTGTATATTCTTGCCTCCTTTTCATAGACTATTAAACAGTTAGATATGAATTTATATTGGGTTATCTATTCTGTTCCATTGATCTATGTGTTTGTTTTTATATAAGTTCCATATTGCTTTGATTACTGTAGCCTTGTAGCATAGTTTGATATCAGGTAGTATGATTCCTCCAACTTTCTCAAAGTTGTTGTGACTATTTGGAGTCTTTTGTGGCTCCATAAAAATTTTAGGATTATTCTAGTTTTATAGATACTTAATCTATAAATTTTTAATATAGATTTTAATATAAATTTTAATCTAATCTATAGAACCTATAGATTAAAATTTTAATCTATAGATTGCTTTGTGTGGTATTGACATACAGAAGCTAATAGATATATGGAAAGATGCTAAACAACACTAATTATCAAGCAAATGCAAATTAAAACCACAAAGAGCCTGTAAGAATGGCTATCATCAATAAATCAACATACAACAAGTATTGGTGAGAATGTGGGGAAAAGGGAACCTTTGTTCACTGTTGGTAGAATTGTAAGTTGGTACAGTCACTGTGAAAAGCTGTACAGAGGTTTTTAAAAAAGTTAAAAACAGAACTACCATATGACCCCAAAATCCCAGTAGTTATTATTTATTTAAAGAAATCCAAAATATTAATTCAAAAAGACATAGTATTCCTATGTTTATTACAGCATTATTTACAATAGTCAAGATATGGAAACAATCTAAATGTTAATCAGTAGTTGAATGAATAAAGAATATGTGGTACATATACACAATGGAATATTACTCAGCTATAAAAAGAATGAAATCCCGCCAATTGCAAAAACATGGATGAACTTAGAGGTTATTATGCTAAGTAAAATGCATAGAAAGACAAATATCATATAATTTTATTTATATATGGACTCTAAAAAAAATACCTAAATGAACAAGCAAAACAGAAACATATTTGTGGATACAGAGGACATTTTAATGGTTGGCAGATGGGAGGGAGGATAGGAGATGGGGATAAAAAAGAAAGGGATTAAGATAGAAATTGCCAGTTCTAAAAACAGTCACAGCAATGTAAAGTACAACATAGGGAACATGTCAATAATATTGTAATAACTATGTATGTTGTCATATGTGTTCTAGATTAATTAAGGTGATAACTTCATAAGTTACATAAATATCTAAGCATTATGTTGTACACCTGAAACCAATATAATATTGTATGTCAACTGTAATAAGTTTTTTAAAATTAAAAAAAAGCTGTTCTACCTATATTACTATTGTAAAACTTATATAGAAAAGCAGAAAGTATTGCTAGAGATACAGTAAAATGGGTCTTTCTATAATTATAAAATGTTCTATTAATAGGAAATTGAATAAAAACAAAATGTATGTAGCTAATGAAATATCTCCATAAAATATAGAGCAAAGGTGGGTGGAATAAAATGAGAAAAAATTAAACAATTATAGGTGAAATTTTTAACACAATTTTTTCTGTGGCAATAAGTAGACCAAAAACAAAAAGAGTATAATAGATATGAACTACACAATTAATATACTTGGCCTAAATAGAACGCTGCATTCAAAGGCTACATTTTTTAAAAGTGCATAAAACATTTACCAAATTAACAAGAAGCTGGGCCATAAAGCAAATCTTAACAAATTTCAAAAGATTAATGTCACAATTAATACACTTGGCCTATATAGAACTCTTCGTTCAAAAGCTGCGTTTTTCAAAAGTTTTTAAAACACTAAAGTTAACTAGAATAGAATAATGCTAAAATGAATACCCAAAACAGAATGGAAAAATCCACAGATATGGAAAATATCTAATATATTCATAAAAAACACACAGATCAAACAATAATTCATAATGGGATAAAAGCTATTTTGAACTATCTGATAATCATTCCAGTAAATAGATGCCAGAAGTCCACAGTCTAGAAAAACTTATAACTTCACAATGAGTATATGATTCTCTAAACATATAATGAGTCCACACAATTTCAATGTGGTCAGATTTTGTGGAGGTGGTAATTTGTGTATTCTTGGTTCTCATTACTATGACAGTTGTTATAAATTCAAATGTTACTTTTTTTTGGTCAGAGTACAACTTTCCTAAATAAATTATTATAGGTCATATACTCATAATCATCATAATCACAAACATGACTAATGACTTTAAAATCCATGACTTGGTAATTCAGTAAATTTGTGTGTGTTATCTTTTGTACCTTGAAAAAAATGAAGCTGAATGCTAAGATTCACATTATCATTCATTTTGACTCTTGAATATTTAAGGGTGCTGAGGGTAATCCTTCACTAGATAATGAGAAACTAATTGCTCCTTTCCAAAGTATACACCTAAGTGAAATGTTAATGTTTTTTAAGAAAATCATTACTTTTAATTCATGTGAACACAATTTAGGCTACAGACATTTTTTATAAACTGAATTCAAAATATATTAAATATTAAACCTTGGCTTTCTTCTTTGCATTAACGATATTATCTTTTTCTTTGAATACCAAATTCTTTAGCAGAGATTAGATGGATAGATAGATACGTGTGTGTGTGTGCATGTGTGTGTGTGTATCAGTTTTTAAATTTACAGATAGGTGGTATAGTGGTGAGGGTTCAAAATGCATATAATTTTATTTCTATAGTCTGTCATTCAGTGAAATATCTGAATATTTATATATATGTTGATCTATGTAATATATATGAATAACATTGATATTTTCTAAAATCATTCTGTCAACCATAACTTCTTGAAAAATATCAACTCCAGTATCCAACAAAAGCATATCTCTATTTGGATGTTTACTGAAAATAACAAAACAATTCCAATGTTAACTTTTGTATTAATGCAAAACATTTTTTTCCTCTTAAATTTTTCATAATAAACTAGACCTCTCTCTGTCTTATATGCAATCATCAGTCTTGAAATGAGGCAAGAAAATTATAACTATATGTTAGATGGTTCAATTATGTTAATATTTTAGATTGTGAATATAAGAAAAATGTGTATTTTAGCTGAGTGGCCAAAAGTTTTCCAAAAATTACCCATATGTTCAAGTTTGGCAAAGTAATACCCTCCAAAGTAGGGCATTCTCAAAAGATTCTCACAGACCTTTCTGCATGGTGTGTGTGTGTGTGTGTTCCTACAGAAGTTAATGTACAGTTATTTTATGGCATATTAAATCTTGTACATTTTTTCTCTTTGCCATTTTTTCAGTTGGTCTGAATAAAATTAGAAGACAAAACAAAAAGAAGAAAAGAAAAGATAAATAAAAATACTGTATGATGCAGCTAAGTTCTTTAGAGAAAATATTACAATCTTAAAAACATATATTAGGAAAAACAGAGGCTGGAAGAAAGAAATCAGATCTCCAAATATTTTTTACATAATTTTTAAAAAGTGCAAATTAAAGCTAAATAAGTTAAAAAAGAATATAATACAGAGAAGAAATAACCCAACAAAGAACAAATGTTACAACATATAAAGACAAAAGTAACTTTTTAGAATTATCACTTAAATAAACTAAGCTTCAATAATAGAGAGAAGGTTCAAATTAACAATAGGGATTTATAATTTCAAATCCAAAATATAAAATTTTAGATGAAAAGCACTAATTCCTTGAAAAATAGTTATCATCAAATCTTACCAAGAAGAGATAAAAATTGTAAATAGTCCTCTATCTGCCAAAGAATTTGACTCTACAATTACAAATATTCCTACAAGATAACTCTGCAATCATAAGGTTTTATTGTTAAATTTTTTCAACCATAGAAAGCAAAAAAAGAAAAGAAAAAGAAAGAAAACACACACAAAGCTTATACCAATACATAAAAAAAATTAGAAAAATAGAAAATGGAAACTTAGAAACCCATTTTATGAGGTTGTCATAACCTTGATACAAAATGAACATTGATGCCTAAGTCTTATTTTTAGATATTTAAATTGAATTTATAGGTGTGACATTGATTAATAAAATCATTTAAGTTTCTGGGGTATAATCCTATAATACATCATCTGTATATTGTATTGTGTGTTTATCACCACAAGTCAAATCTCTTTTCACCACCACTTATCTCTCTGCCATTTACCCTAACCTCTCTCCCCCTGCTCTCCTTTCCCTCTGATAATTAACTTACTGTTATCTATGAGGTTTTCTTCCTTCCTTCCTTCCTTCCCTCCCTCCCTCACTCCTTCTCTCCCTTCTTTCTTTCCTTTTTTCTTTCTTTCTTTCTTTCTTTCTTTCTTTTTTTCTTTCTTTTTGCTTAATCTTTTTACTTTTTTTACCCACACTCCCACCTCTTCCCTCTGAGAGTTGTCAGTCTATTCTCTGTATTTATGGGTCTGTTTCTATTTTGTTTGTTAGTTTATTTGTTTTTTATTCCAATTTAAGTGCAATCATATGGTGTTTGTCTTTCTCTGACTGATTCATTTAATTTAGCATAATACTCTTCAGATCCATCCATATTTAAAGGGTAAGATTTCCTTTTTATTTTTGCAATTAAATAGTATGACATCGACCAGACCTGAACATGGCAGCAGAGTAGGCAGACGCACAGACTCCCAGCTCACACCACCAAACTGGATTATAAATTAATTTATGAACAATCAGCATGAAAAACCAAATCTGGACTACAAGAACAGCTCTTAAAAACCAAGGAACAAAGAAGAAGCCACAACAAACCTGGTAGGGAGTGCCTGAATCTCCCCTGCTTACAGGTACAGAGGGGATGGTGAGGCTGAGAGCCCAGAAGGGATCTCACTCCAAAGAAAAGAACAGTAAATACTACTCACAGCCACTTGCCTGGTGACCAGGGAATGAGGGGTGTTGAAAGGGCCAGCGTGTCTTCCAAAAAGAAAGGAGAGAGAGAGAGACAGATGGTGAGGTGCAGAGGAATGCAGGGGATGACCTGAAAAGCTGACTCATTCAGTGCTGGAGGTGGCCATAGCTGGGAGAGGGGCTGATCCTTCCACAAAAGAGAACACAAAGTGCTTCCAGGTCAAAGATCTCAAGACACCTCTCCAGCTCCAATCAGCACAACAAGAAACAGCTGAAAACAAGAAGTGGGGAGGAGGGCCAGTAACTCAGGTCTCCATGGAGATCTAAGATACACCTCCCCCTACTGAAGCTGAGAAAGCAACCGCCCCCAGAGAGACTAATTGGCAGAGCTCAGGTTACACCCACCGCATTCCTGGATACAGTTTCAATGAGCCCCCTGCTGAGTTCAGCAAACAAGACAATCACCTGTTCAGAAAACAAATCAAGACTTCAAAGCAGTCCAAGTCCGAAAGTGGATTACAAATAATAGCTGATGTCAACCCAAGAAGACCTAGAAATAACACAATTCAAAACTGGAGACAGACAACACAAGCTTAGACTCAACCAGCTCTACAAACAAAACACCCATATACATAGATATGAGAAGATAGAAAAATGCAATCCAAATGAAACTACAAGAGACACATCCAGGAAATGAACTGAGTGAAATGGAAATAACCAAAATAATGAGTAAATAATGAGTTCAAAATAATGATTGTAAGGATGCTTAGGGATCTTAGAACAACAATGGATGGTCATTATGAACACCTAAATAAAGAAATAGCAAGTATAAAAAAAGATATTAAAATATTAAAAAAGAATCAGTTGGAGATGACAAATGCAATATCAGAAATGAAGAACACAAGGGAAGGAATTAAAAACTAGATGGATAGAGCTGAGGATCAAATCAGCGAGTTGGAGGACAACTGGAATGAAGGCAAAAAAGCAGAGAAGAAAAAGAAAAGAGACTCAAAAAGTCTAAGGAAACTCTTAGAGAGCTCAGTGACAACATAAAGAGAAATAACATCCACATTATAAGGGTTCCTGAAGAAGAAGAGAAAGAACAAGAGATAGAGACTTTGTTCAGTAATATCATAGCTGAAAACTTCCCTAAATTAATGCAGGAGAAACTCTCACAAGTTCAAGAAGCACAGAGAACTCCATTAAAGAGAAACTGAAAGACACCTACACCAAGACACATCATAATTAAAATACCAAAGCTAAGTGATAAAGAAAAAATATTAAAAGCTGCTAGAGAAAAAAAGGCTATCACCTACAAAGGAGCCCCAATAAGGATGACATCAGACTTCTCAACAGAAACACTTGGGGCCAGAAGAGAATGGCAAGAAATATTCAAAGTAATGCAGAACAAGAACCTACAACCAACTACTTTATCCAGCAAGGCTATCATTTAAAATTGAAGGATAAATAAAAAGCTTCCCAGACAAAAAAAAAAAAAAAAACTCAAGGAATTCTTTCCAACCAAACCAAAGCTGCAGGAAATGTGAAGGGGCATGGTGTAAACAGATCAAAATGGGAAAAGAATATAGCAAAAGAGGAATACAGCTTTAAAGAATAAAATAGCAATAAACAACTACATATCAGTAATAACCTTAAATGTAAATGGATTAAGTGATCGAATCAAAAGACATAGGGTAGCTGCATAGATAAAAAAAACAGGACCCATACATATGCTGTCTATAAGAGACACACCTTAAAACAAAAGATGCACATAGACTGAAGGTAAAAGGAAGGAAAAAAAACATTTCATGCAAATGGAAATGAAAAAAAAGCTGGGGTAGCAATACTTACATCAGACAAAATGGACTTTAAAACAAAGAATATAGTAAGAGATAAAGAAGGCCACCTCATAATGATAAAGGGAGCAATCCAACAGGAAGATATAACTATTATAAATATATACACACCTAATATAGGAGCACCTAAATACATTATATAAAGCAGACTTTGATGGATATAAAGGGCGATATCAACAGAAATACTATAATAGTAGGAAATTTCAATACTCCACTAACATCACTAGATAGATCCTCAAGAAAGAAAATTAACAAAGAAACAGCAGACTTAAAAGACACACTAGATCAACTCGATTTAATAGACATCTTCAGAACCTTTCATCCTAAAGCAGCAGAATATACATTTTTTTCAAGTGCTCATGGTACATTCTCTATGATAGACCACATGTTAGGGCACAAAAGTGGTCTCAATAAATTTAAGAAGATTGAAATCATATCAAGCACTTTCTCAGATCACAATGGCATGAAACTAGAAATTAACCACAACAGAAGAGCTCAAAAATTCTCAAACACATGGAAACTAAATAGCAGGTTGTTAAATAACAAATGAATTAAGAATGAGATCAAAGAAGAAATAAAAATATTTCTAGAAACGAATGATAATGAGCATACAACAACTCAAAATTTATGGGACACAGCAAAAGCAGTACTGAGAGGGAAGTTCATAGCACTAAAGGCATACCTTAAGAAACTAGAAAAAGCTCAAATAAACAACTTAACCCTGCATCTAAAAGAACTAGAAAAAGAAGAGCAAGTAAAGCCCAAATGTAGTAGAAGGAAGGAAATAATAAAGATCAGAGCAGAAATAAATGACATAGAGGATAAATGAAACAATACAGGGGATCAATGAAACTAGGAGATGGTTCTTTGAAAAGATAAACAAGATCGATGAACCTTTAACTAGATTCACAAAGAAAAAAAGAGAGAGGACTCAAATAAATAAAATTAGAAATGAGAGTGGAGAAATAACAACTGACTCAATAGAAATACAAAATATTGTAAGAAAATTCTATTAAGAACTGTATGCCAACAAACTAGACAGCCTAGATGAAATAGACAAATTCCTTAAAACATACAATCTTCCAAAAATCAATGTGGAAGAATCAGAAAACCTAAACAGACCGATTACACCAAATGATATCAAAAGAGTTATCAAAAAATTCCCCCCCCCAAAGAAGTCTTGGCCAGATGGCTACACAAGTAAATTCTACCAAATATTCAAAGAAGAACTAACTCCTATCCTTCTCAAGCTATTTCAAAAATACAAGAGAAAGGAAGACTTCCAAGCATCTTTTATGAGGTGAGAATAATTCTGATTCCAAAACCAGACAAAATCAACCCAAAGAAATAAAATATATAGGCCAATATCCCTGATGAATATAGATGCTAAAATCCTCAACAAAATATTAGCAAACCGGATCCAACGATATATGGAAAAAATCATACACCATGATCATGTGGGGTTTATTCTGGGGAGGCAAGGCTGGTACAATATTCGCAAATCAATCAATGTGATTCATCAGATAAACAAAAGGAAGAAGAAAAACCACATGATAATTTCAATAGATGCAGAAAAAGCATTTGATAAAATCCAGCACCCAACCCTGACATGTTGGCTCAGTGGTAGCATCGACATGGTGTGCAGTAGTCCCAGGTTCAATTCGTGGCCAGGACACACAGGAGAAGCACCCATCTGCTTCTCCACTCCTCCCCCCTTTCCTTCCTCTCCTTCCTCTCTGTCTCTTGCTTCCCCTCCCGCAGCCAAGGCTCCATTGGAGCAAAGTTGGCCGGGGCACTGAGAATGGCTCTGTGGCCTCTGCCTCAGGCACAAGAATGGCTTTGGTTGCAACAGAGCAATGCCCCAGATGGGCAGAACATCACACCCTGGTGGGCATGCTGGGAGGATCCCGGTCGGGCACATGTGGGAGTCTTTCTGACTGCCTCCCCGTTTCCAACTTCAGAAAAATAAAAAAAAAATTTTTTAAAGTTAAAAAGAAAATCCAGCACCTATGCATAATCAAAACTCTCAACAAAGTGGGAATATAGGGAACATACCTCAACATGATAAAAAGCCATCTATGACAAACCCACAGCCAACGTCATACTCAATGGGCAAAAATTAAAAGCAATACCCTTAAGATCAGGAACAAGGCAGGGGTGCCCCCTTTCACCACTCTTATTCAACATAGTCCTGGAAGTCCTAGCCACAGCAATCAGACAAGAAGAAGAAATAAAAGGCATTCAAGTTGGAAAAGAAGAAGGAAAGCTATCATTATTTGCAGATGATATGATATTATATATAGAAAACCCTAAAGTCCCAGTCAAAAAACTACTGGACCTGATAAATGAATTCAGCAAAGTGGCAGGATATAAAATTAATACTCAGAAATCAGAGGCATTTTTATACACCAACAATGAACAGTCAGAAAGAGAAATTAAGGAAACAATCCCCTTCACTATTACAACCAAAAAAATAAAGTACCTAGGAGCACATTTAATCAAGGAAACTAAAGACTTGTACTCAGGAAATTATAAAACATTGATAAAAGAAATCAAGGAAGATAGAAACAAGTGGAAGCATATATCGTGCCCATGGTTAGGAAGAATGAACATCATTAAAATGTCTATATTACCCAAAGTAATTTATAAATTCAATGCAATACCAATTAAAATATCAATGACATACTTTAAAGATATAGATCACATATTCCAAAAATTTATATGGAACCAAAGAGAACACGAATAGCCTCAGCAATCTTAAAAAAGAAGAATAAAGGGGGAGGTATCACACTTCCTGATATCAAGCTATACTACAAGGCCATTGTACTCAAAATAGCGTGGTACTGGCATAAGAACAGGCATATAGATCAATTGAACAGAACGGAGAACCCAGAAATAAACCCACAGCCCTATGGACAACTGATATTTGACAAAGGAGGTAAGGGCATACAATGGAGTAAAAACAGCCTCTTTAATAAATGGTGTTGGGAAAATTGGACAGCTACCGGCAAAAAAATGAAACTAGACCACCAACTTACGCCATTCACAAAAATAAACTCAAAATGGATAAAAGACTTAAATGTAAGCCATGAAACCATAAGCATCTTAGAAGAAAACATAAGCAGTAAGCTCTCCGACATCTCTCGCAGAGATATATTTGCTGATTTGTCTCCACGGGCAAGTGAAATAAAAGACAGGATAAACAAATGGGACTATATCAAACTAAAAAGCTTTTGCACAGCTAAAGACAATAAGAACAGAATAAAAAGACAAACTACACAATGGGAGAACATATTTGACAGTACATCTGATAAGGGGTTAATAACCAAAGTAAAGAGCTTATAAATCTCAACACCAGAAAGACAAACAATCCAATCAAAAAATGGGAAAAAGAAATGAATAGACACTTCTCCAAAGAAGACATACAGATGGCCAATAGGCAGATTAAAAAATGCTCAACATCACTAATCATTAGAGAAATACAAATTAAAAACACAATGAGATATCACCTCACATTGGTCAGAATGGCGCTCATCAACAAAACAACAGAGAATAAGTGCTGGCGAGGATGTGGAGAAAAGAGAACCCTCCTGCACTGCTGGTGAGAATGCAGACTGTTGCAGTCTCTGTGGAAAACAGTATGGAGATTTCTCAAAAAATTGAAAATCAAACTGCCTTTTGACCCAGCTATCCCACTTTTAGGAATATACCCCAAGAACACCATAGGACTGTTTCAGAAGGAGAAATGCACTCCCATGTTTATGGCAGCATTGTTCACAATAGCGAAGATCTGGAAACAGCCCAAGTGGATTAAAAGCTTTTTTTTTTTTTTTTATAATTCATCTTTTTTTTTTAATTTTAATTTTATTTTATTTATTCATTTTAGAGAGGAGAGAGAGAGGGAGAGAGAGAGACAGGGGGGAGGAGCTGGAAGCATCAACTCCCATATGTGCCTTGACCAGGCAAGCCCAGGGTTTCGAACCAGCGACCTCAGCATTTCCAGGTCGACGCTTTATCCATTGCGCCACCACAGGTCAGGCTGGATTAAAAGCTTTGATACATATATACTATGGAATACTACTCAGCCATAAGAAATGATGACATTGGATTTACAATAACATGGATGGACCTTGATAACATTATACAGAGTGAAATAAATAAACCAGAAAAAACTAAGAACTATATGAACCCATACATAGATGGGACATAAAAATGAGACTTAGAGACATGGATAAGAATGTGATGGTAATGGGGGTGAGTAGGGGGTGAGTAAGGAAAGAGAGGGAGTGGGGGTAGGGGAGGGGCACAAAAAAATCAGAAAGAAGGTGATGGAAGACAATTTGACTTTGGGTGAGGGGTATGCAGCATAATCAAATGTCAACATAATCTGGAGATGTTTTCTTGGAACATATGTACCCTGATTTATCAATGTCACTGCATTAAAATTAATAAAAATAAGATAAAAAAGAAAAAAAATAGTATGCCATTATATAAATGTACCACAGCTCTTTTCTTCACTCTATTTATGGAGACTTGGATTGCATAAGTCTTAAAAAATTATCAGGAGCTGAATCAAGACTAATTTTGGATTGTTCTAGGAATACATTTGCTCATCATTAGACAACCACATTCACAAAATAGAGAAAAATTATATGATTATCTCAATAAATGCTAAAAGAGTGACTGATACAAAGACCAACACTTACTCATGACAGAGAAACCAAACAAAAACAAAAGCAAAACATTCTTAGCAAATTGGGAGATCAGTGAATAATGCAACCACTATCACCATTTCTATTCATCATTGCACATCAGGGTTTATAAGTTCTATAACAGGGGTTGGGAACCTTTTTTGGCTGAGAGAGCCATGAACGCCACATATTTTAAAATGTAATTCCATGAGAGCCATACAATATGTTTAACACTAAATACATGTAAATGTGTGCATTTTATGTAAGACCAACACTTTTAAAGTACAATAAGTCTCTGAATTCTTTTTAATAATGTTGTTATGCTGTTGCTAACCAATGATGAATAAAGTACTTCTTACCATTAATGCAACTTCTGGTGCTGCATGGTTTTGCTGATGGCTTTATAGTCTGGTTGATACGCAATGAGGTTAAGCTTCATGCAGATGTTGAGACTACCATCCATTAAACATGATTGTAGGTTGGTCTTAACATTCTTTAGATGTGAGAAAGACTGCTCACATGCATAGGTAGAGCCAAACATTGTCAGTACATCAATACTCACATGCTGCATTGTGTGGTAGGTGATGGGAAGTGCCTTCCAAGTTTTGACAACCAGCTGGTCTGCGAGTTGGTTTTCATTTCTCCCCACTTGTTTTTGCTCACCAACTCTGCTTGCTGTCCTGAAAGTCTTTCCAAATCTTCATTCAGTGACTTGAACTTATTCACCCACATGTCTGAGGCCTTCAGGTCAGCAGCTTGTAGCTCAAAATCTCTGATGGAGACACTGGGGATATAACTCAGGTCGGCACTGTCCACTGCACACTCGTGTGGATGGGTGATGAACTTAAAAAGATGAGTGCGCTCACAAAATTCTCCAAAGCGCACTTTGAATGACTACAGGAGATTAGATGTGAAGCCCTCTGGCTGCTGGAGATCAAGATGTTGAGCAGGGTCACTTGCTATGCATGTATCTTTAAACTCTCCCAGTTTTTCAAAGTGTAGTAAACTACCTGTTTCAATGCTGGCGATGAAGAGTTCCAGCTTGTTTTCAAATGCAAACACTGCTTGTTGAAGGGATAAGACTGTATTTCCAACACCTTGCATTTTCATATTGAGCTGGTTCAGATGTTCAGTCATGTCCATGAGATAATAGAACTTCAAGAGCCACTCAGTGTTAGCTAACTCAGGATGCTCGATGTTTTTCATTTCAAGAAAAGTCCAGATTTTGCTCAGACAAGCTGCGAAATGGCTGAGCACCTTCCCTCTTGACAACCAATGCACATTGCTGTGCGGAAGCAGACCAGGATAATTATTACCAACTTTATCCAGCAGTGTTTTAAACTGGTGATCATTTAAAGCTCGAGCAACAATAAAGTTGACCACTCGAATGACCAGCGACATCACCTCACCAAGCTGCTCGCCACACATCTGAGCACAAAGCGCCTCCTGATGTAGGATGCAGTGAAAACTTAGGATGGATCTCTTTTCATGTTCACGAAGAAGCACTACAAATCCTCTGTTTTTCCCCACCATGCATGGAGCACCATCAGTACACACTGAAATAAGTTATACATCAGTAGATTTTTTTTCTTTAGCGAACTCAGTAAAACACTTGAATAAATCTTCTGCTCTTGTCTCTTTCATAGGCAAAACAACAAGACTTTCCTCACATAGTGTGTCACCGACAGCATACCTTGCAATCACGCTGAACTGGGATAAATGGCTAAGTCTGTTGACTCATCCAAAGCAAGAGAAAAGAATGGTGCTACATTTATATCTTTCACTTGTGTTGCCTCAATTTGCCATCATGATGGTACAATCGTGAACAGTTCTTGCCAACAGAGACATGTCTTTTATTCATTTGATTATCTTGTCTTTATAGGAAAAGTCGTCAGAAAGTTCATTGGCAACATTAAGAATGAATGTTTTGGCATACTCCCCATCTGTGAATGGCTTTCCATTTCTCACAATTGCTAAAGCACCAGCAAAGCTAGCCAAATTCCAGTCACCTTGTTGGGTCCAAACACAGAGTTGCTGCTGACTAGCTTGCACTCTGCACAGTAGCTCTTGACATGCTTTCTTCCTGCTGTACCCCACTGGATATTTTGATGCAAATGTAGTATGGTATGTGTCGAAGTGCCACTTTATATTTGACCATTTCATTGATGCAATTTTATCATTGTATATTAGACATACTGCAGATCCTGCTCTCTCCACAAAGGTGAATTCCTCTGTCCATTCCTGCTAAAAAGTATGATACTCCTCATCTTTTTTTCTTTTAGCCATCTTCTTCATCAAAATGGTTTCTCCTATTAGCTAGCTGACTACTTGATTAAGAGGAAGAATGTTTACTTCCTGATGTCACAACACCCGTGTACCTTACGCATTATCCAATAAAAATGTGGTGTTGTCCCAGAGGACAGCTGTGATTGGCTCTAGCCACTGCAACCATAAACATGAGCGGTAGGAAATGAATGGATTGTAATACACGAGAATGTTTTATATTTTTAACTTTATTTTTTTTATTAAAGATTTGTCTGCGAACCAGATGCAGCCATCAAAAGAGCCACATCTGGCTCGCGAGCCCTAGGTTCCTGACCCCTGTTCTATAAGGTAGAAAGAGTAAAAATAAAACTGCAATTATTTCCAGAAGACATAATTGCATATGTGAAAAATATGAAAGGATATTCAAATAAACTGACAATTTAGCATATTCATTAAATGTAAAGTTAACATACAGACTCCAACTGGATTTCTATATACCACTAAAAAAAATTAGAAAACAAAATAAAGATATAAAATAAAACTAAGAGTGTACTTAATGAAGATTGAGAACTATAAAACATTGTTCAGAAATATTACAGGACATCTAAATAAATGGATAAATATCATGGACTGTTAAGACTCAATACTTAAATATATCAATTATCTTCAATTTGATAAACATATGCAATATGTTTCAATCAAAATCCAAGGATTTTTTTTTGTGTGTGTGTGTAAATTGTGAAATTTCATATAGAAATGGAAACAGGTACTTTTAAATGCTTCTGATGAGCTTATTTTTAAGCTCTATTAGAAACAGATGTTGGAAAACATTTGCCTCATTTGGATGCTTATTTTCAGAGACAAAATAAATTATGTTACTACCACCTATATGTGTTTGGTCTTTTCATCATCTCCACTGCTACTACCATCATCACTTTTCATGGAGGTACTCAATAGTTTCCTAAATAGCCTCTCTACTCTTGCCCTCTTCTGTCTAATCATAAAACAGCAATTTGAAAGATTCTTTCATAACATAAGGCTCTGTGCTGTTCCTTGCACATGTTGAGCACATTTCTACCCCAGGGCATTTGTATCCACTGTGCTAAGAAAGCTGTTTCTCCAGATGGCCACATTCCTTCCCCTCTCACCTCGTCTAGATATTTTCTTGCTCAAATCCCTTTCTCTGGCAGACCCTCTTTGCCTACTTTATTTGAAGTATCAATCCCCAACTCCACCCAGCACTCTATGACCTCCTTCTCTGCAGCTTCTTCTCTTACCAACTATCATCTTCAAATAAACTGTATTTTACTTATTTATCTCCCTCTTTCATGTAACCTTCGTGGGGACAGATTTCACTTATCTGTTGTTATATTACATCTATAATAATGCCTGTCATATGGCAAAGGCCTCAATAAATATTTGCTAAATGAATTAAATAGATGTATACATTAATGACTTAATGGCATTTGAAGGTTTCAAGATGATCTTCACAGGAGAAGCTATTGTAATAGTTCATCCAGTTGGGGTTTTTTTTGTATCCTTGTTTTGTACTTTTCTCACTAGCATCCAAATTTAGACCCTCAGGGGCCATCAAAGGCCACATTCAAAGTCTTTCTAGAACATTCCATGACATGCAAAGTGAGAAGAATGAAGAAACATAATTCTGCTATAAGGATAGAGAGTTTTAATGTTGGCTTCATTACTTTTTAGTACACTCATAAAACGTTTAATGAAAGTGTGATAAAAAGAAGAGTAATTTTATTACAAGAAAAAAAGCTCTGTGTTGTTTCAAGGGATCATCTTTGGGTTTGATATTCAAAATGAACTGAAGTGAGAGAACAAAACTATGCTTGAAAATAACTGATTCAGTGTGTTATTTATAATCTGTAATGGAACATGTTCCGGAGAAAGTAGGTTATTTCTTTATGCACATATAAATTTGAAATTAATACAATAAAAAGTTGAACATCTTTGGTGAAGGAGGACAGTAGGGTCAGATGTTAAACTCATAATAAAAACACTGTTATAGCCAGACCAGAAGGTTACTCTCTGATCTTTTTAGAATTTTTCAGTAAGTTTTTTTGGATGGTTTTTTTTTGCCTCTTTTTCACTGTCTTTATAGCCTCACTCTTAAAAGACTTATTTTCTTTCAAGAATAATCGCTCCAGCAAAAATGAAAATCTCTGCATTTCAACAATAGTTGGTTTTGATAAGTGTTTTGCTTTTTGAAGAAGATAAAGTGCTTTGGAGAAAAATAACTAATTCTGTGCTCTTTAACTATTTCTAGAGCATCTATGAATAATTTTGGCATTTCACCATATAAAATGTATGTCTTAAATTAATATTCACTTAAGAATAATTATATCTTTTGAAAAAAGATTATATAAAACTAGTCAGTTTCTGGCCCAATGTCTGTTAGCCTTGCTCTAGGTGGAAATAAAGACTAAATTATTGTCAAACAAGGAAAAAATATTGCCAAGCTTTGAACATCCTTAAATTTTTTTTTAATGGTTAACTCTCTGAGAAGATGATATCAGTATATTTAAGGCTCTTAAAAAAATTATCTGGGTTGGCCCTGGCTGGTTGGCTCAGTGGTAGAGCGTCGGCCTGGCGTGCAGGAGTCCCAGGTTCGATTCCTGGCCAGGGCACACAGGAGAAGCGCCCATTTGCTTCTCCACCCCTCCCCCTCTCCTTCCTCTTTGTCTCTCTCTTCCCCTCCTGCAGCCAAGGCTCCACTGGAGCAGAGTTTGCCCAGGCGCTGGGGATGGCTATGTGGCCTCTACCTCAGGCACTAGAATGGCTCTGATTGTGGCAGAGCAACGCCCCAAGATGGACAGAGCATCGCCCCCTGGTGGGCATGCTGGGTGGATCCCGGTCGGGTGCATGCGGGAGTCTGTCTGACTGCCTCCCCGTTTCCAGCTTCAGAAAAATACAAATATAAATATATATATATATTTTATATATATATATATATATATATATATGGGTATAAACTGACATAGGTAAACTTTCAATTCAAAAAGAGAATAAATTTTCCAGACTTCTCTCTCGTTATACCCCCTACCCCCTATTACAAAGGCAAAACAACACAACATCTTAAATAAACATATACTCTGAAGTCAGTCAAATGCACATTCGAATCCCAGCACTGCCACTTACTAGCTGTATGTACTTGAGCAAGCTACTTCAGACTAGAATTTACTCATCAGTAAAATGGGAAGAATGATATTTCAGAGAGGGCATCTATGAGGATTAAATTAGGTCATTTACAAGCAAGACCAGTATACAGTAGACACTTTGGGAAATAAAAAATCTTTTTCAGTCAATATTTCTTCACTTCTGTCTTATGTAGAATTTTGATATGTCCTTTTCACTCCCAATACATATCTAAACACCATTTTTCTTTAATCTCAGCCTTTTCACTCTGGTCTAACAGCTGTATAGCCTTGGATCAGTGGTTCATATCTGGAGCTCATTCTCTCATTACTTCTCTTTCTCTAGAAACTCTAATAATTAGAAATAATACTTACAAACCATAGTATTAAAGGGGAGGGGGCTAGCACTATCCTAAGCAATTTCTCATTTATTTTTCACATTAACTTTATGAGATATGTACTCTTTTTATTTGCCTTTACAGATAAAGATAATGAGGAAGAGAAGGGTATGGTAACTTGCCCAAGATTATCCACAAGCAGAAATTAGCAGAGGCAAGAGTTGAACCCAGAATCTCTAGTTGAAATTGTTATGCTAGAATATGCATCAATTTATTTTAACTTGAGTCAAGAATTTAATTTAAATTAATGTCTCAAGACACTCATCCTTTGAATCTAGGATTGATAAAGATGAAAGTAGGAAGTTACATAGTTCTTAGCAAAAGACAACCATGAGTGTATCCCCAGAATGTGGAGTGACAATATTATATGCCAGCTTCTTGCTGTGATAGACTGGTATTTGCTTGGCTTTCCTTTAGAAGGAATGAGCTGGGTAGGACTCAAACCAGAAAGGTGATATGAGAAATACAATTGCTGGAAATAATATCTTCTGATTATCTACTAGCATCTGTTGCCTTCTTATCAAAAGAAATCAAAACCATATCTCTTGAAAGCCAAATAATAGATAATACTTATTGAGTACCTACTCTGTGCCAGCCACTGTACTGAACAGGTTTTTTTGTTTTGTTTTTTTTTAAGTAACCTTATCTAATCATTACAGCAACCTTTTTCAGGAAAATACTATTATTTTGCTTCTTGTATAGATAAAACTGATGGTGCAAAAGACTAATAAATTTATCTATGATCATATAATTGATAAGTAGTGAAATTTGACAAAGAATTTTCTCTGTGGATTTCGTTGACTGAATAAAGGCACAAAATTTGCAGCATGCAATGTTATAGCTGAAGTTCCTGGTTTAAGATTCGTTTTCTGGTTTATCCCACTTGGTATGGATGAAAAAACCGAGGCCAAGTCTAATGAGAACGTGCCCCAAATCCTCAGATTGTTAATGACAGTGATGGAATTAGAACCCTACTGTCCTATTAGCCTGCTCCTCTAATTTTCCTACAACACTGTACTGCCTTTTTGGGGGGGTTAAAGAGTGATTACAAAACTGTGGACATAAATTTTGAAAACTCCCATGATGTTTGTTCTGTGCAGTTAATTTGAAAGGAGTGGGATGGGGAGAGTTGGAATCAGTGAGGTTAGGGAGGCTTTGGAGATGGGTCAAAGAGCCAAATGTGGAGAAAAGGTTCTAAAAAGTGTCCTTAGCTAGCCCCTAGTGAACACTGCAGTGCTTTGTTCAAAAGAACTCAACTAAAAATAAACTGGGGAAAGTGCCCCTATAGAAAAAACAACATTTCGTGCGAAAGTATGATTTCAATAAGTCAACCGAGTCCAAGTTTAGACTGTGATTCATTTTACAAATGAAATTACACCCCCAGATCATGTATGCATCCAATTTCAGCCTTTGGCCATATTGTTCATCACTCTTGTGGGACATGTGTTTATTAAATTAGAGCCCGTGCCCTGGTTTTGTGGTGTGGAATGTTTATCTTGTAGATCTGAAATAACATAATTATTTAAAGCAAGTTTGAATGGCATATTATTAAATTTCTTCCTTTCTTTTCCACTCACAGAAAGTATTCTCATTTTCTATATTTAAAATATTTATCTCTTTAAATTTTGATACACTATCTTTGATACATATACAATAACATTAAAAGTTGTGAGTGTAATTATACTGTCAGATGGTTCTGTCTTCCTTCTTAATCTTCCTCCAGTGTGTTCAGCCTCGAAGAAGTGGTGCTGCCAGAATATAATAAATCATCCCTGCAGGTTTCAAATATTGTACCATACAAGAGAAATTTTGGAAGAATACATATTTTTAAGTGCATGTACAGAGGCATTTTGTATACATATTTGTACATGTGGATGTATATTGTTGACACTTGCATGACTTATGAATTAAAAAATAGGTAATTAAGGGTAGCAGATCTATTCTACACAAGGCTCAAAGTGGTATTCAAAATCCATTGGTTGATGTAAACGTTTTATGCTGGATAAAGTTAATGCAAAATTGTGTGGATATAGCACAACAGTACCAATTATCAAGTGCCCATTATATGCTAGGCACATTATCTTTAAAGCTCACAGCCTCTCTGAAAAGTAATTCTATCAACCCTTCTTATGATTAAAAGTAAAAACAACAACAACAAAAGAGTTGGAGCACAGAGAGATTAAACAGCTGAAGGAGATCAAGCAGCAAGTGGCAGAGATCGGGACTTCATTAACATGGGTTGGAGAACACTTTGGGAAAGTTTGACTTTAATGATTTGTACAATGCCAACCTTGAAATTCTTGATTTCAAAAAGCACGAGTCATGTCTCACTCATAGTACAATCTCTTTCCTTCACTCTCTGTGCCTTTTTGGTATTTCTTAAGAAAAGGAAACTAACATTTATTGAACAATTACATTCTACCGGTTTCATGCTAGCCTTTTGCACACGTTGCTTCATTCAAACATTTTAAAACACTTTGGAAGCTCTTTGACTTTGCTCAGCTGCCTTTTACCATGGTTGAAAGTTAGGCAGGTAGTCAGAAGATGTGAGTTCCAAATGTGTGAATAGGGTATAAATTCTCTCTGCACCCTCAGTTTTTTCATCTGTAGAATAAGATAATAAGAGAGTTCCTGCCTACCTCACTTTTCAGTTAGCAGCAACATATCAGGACAAAAGATATTAATAGAGAACAAAATTATATTTATGAACAGAGTGGTCACCTGTATGACAGAGACACATTGTATTGTAAAATATCAAATGCATGTGCTCAGGACAAAGAGGGAGGGAGGAAAATAAAAGGCAAAGAAAGAGTAAGAGAAATATTATTCAAACAAGGCCAATAATTCCTTCTGCTAGTCTACTCAATGAGAATAAACCCCAGTGAAGAGGAGGTGGGCAGCCTCAGTTCTTCTCAGTTCTCTAGTGCCTCTCCAAGGGTAAGCATTTCCTCATGCGGGGATGGCTTCTAGGAATTAGGTGCATACCTTTCGAATATGATGTCCTATAAATGCAAGACATCTGGACTTCCGATAAAGAAATAGCCACTTATTTTAATGCAGAATGAAAAACTGGCTATGAAAGAGACATATTCCTCAGAGCATTTTCAAGAGTAATCTAGATGTGCTTTCAAGCCAACTGTGGTGAAGCACTATTTCTTCCCCAACACTCTTTAAACTATTACTTTTGTAAACTAGAATACAAATTACTAGAAAATAGCCACTTGCTTGGGTGTCTAGTTATGCCATCTGGCTTGCTCACAATTTTAATAGTATCTTATTGATGACCAGAAACAAATAATTTGATGACTTGTACCAGCTCAGGAATCATCCTGTGAGTAGCACTGATCTAGATTACCAACATTAACACTAGTGCCAAATTCTTAAACCCAAATTCCTCTTTAAAACAGGACTACACTTTCTACTGAAGTGAGGGCTTTTTATTGTCCTTTGATAATTGTTTTTCTTCTCTCCTTGCTGCCTCAGAGACCCAATGCCTTAGACCAGGGGTCCCCAAACTACGGCCCACGGGCCACATGCAGCCCCTTGAGGCCATTTATCCGGCCCCTGCCGCACTTCCGGAAGGGGCACTTCTTTCATTAGTGGTCAGTGAGAGGAGCATAGTTCCTATGCTTGCTGGTCAGTTGGTTGATTTAAATTTACTTGTTCTTTATTTTAAATATTGTATTTGTTTCCGTTTTTTTTTTTTTTTTTTACTTTAAAATAAGATCTGTGCAGTGTGCATAGGGATTTGTTCATAGTTTTTTTTATAGTCCGGCCCTCCAATGGTCTGAGGGACAGTGAACTGGCCCCCTGTGTAAAAAGTTTGGGGACCCCTGCCTTAGACTCTGGTTTCCCAAGTCATCCTCTCCTCCAACCCCTCTATCCTTCATTCTCACCACAGAGCTCTATGTTTTGGTAATTAACCTCTTCCCCCAAACATCCACATTTCTGATCTTTTCTTTTATTTCCTAACTTCCATGAAAACAGACCCATCTTATGACCTCCAGTCTTAGGGTCTTGTCTGTAGTAATCAATAGGCTAGTTAGATTGATTAATGAGTTTATGTTGCGATGTATGTAGCTCACTCTATTCAATGGAATTCCATATATAAGCATCTGTTTGTTTAGTATATTAAACGCCTATTATATTTAAAGTATTCTTCTTGGAAGGATACTATAACAGACAAAGTATCTGTTCTCAGTTTATAGTCATGCCCCCTGGATCATATTCCAAATAGACTGTCAAGTTCTTCAGCATTCTCACGCTCCGCTCTTCTTATCAGATCTCATTTCCCACCACTCCCTAGCCTGGCTGACCTCCTCACTCTTCCTTGAACACACCATAATTTTTCAGATTTCTGTTCTCTTATCCATGTTATCCAGGCATATTCCAGATGTCTTTCTCTCTGCTTCTCATTTTTCCAGGCCCTGCCCCAGCTTCATCTTCATCACGTACCTCCTGGACAAAGGAACGAATGGATCTGCTTTTCTCTGGAAACTTGTTGAATTTATAGCCATAGCATTCAATGGAGCACCAGATCATGAAGTCTTTGACTTGTTAGAATAGCATTTTGTCTTTCCCTGTGATTAGATTGTAGACCTCTCCTGAGCAGCATTTTATTGTTTAGTATGATGACAACTGATATCGATCAAACATCTTTATTCATTGCTCGCTAAGAGCAAGCTGTGTCCTTAACTCTCTGGGAAATGTAAACATGAGGCCCTGGAGGAATCTACAGTCCAGGGCAGAGCTGGGCTTTCTGCTCTTAAGCACTATGTCAGCTGAAAAACATGTGTTAGTATCAAATAAATTTCAAAACCTTTGCATGTATTTTTCTTCTTTGAGAGTCACATGGAAGTCAGCATCCTTATTGAAGATTTTAAGAAGTCTTCCAAGTGGACAGTTTAACTTTTTAACTTTATTTATTTATTTATTTATTTATTTATTTATTTATTTATTTTTTTCCTTTTTCTTTCTGAAGCTGGAAACGGGGAGAGACAGTCAGACAGACTCCCGCATGCACCCGACCGGGATCCACCCGGCACTCCCACCAGGGGCGACGCTCTGCCCACCAGGGGGCGATGCTCTGCCCATCCAGGGCGTCGCTCTGCCGCGACCAGAGCCACTCTAGCGCCTGGGGCAGAGGCCAAGGAGCCATCCCCAGCGCCCGGGCCATCTTTGCTCCAATGGAGCCTTGGCTGCGGGAGGGGAAGAAAGAGAGAGGGAGGAGGGGTTGGGGGGTGGAGAAGCAAATGGGCGCTTCTCCTATGTGCCCTGGCCGGGAATCGAACCCGGGTCCCCCTGCACGCCAGGCCGCCGCTCTACCGCTGAGCCAACCGGCCAGGGCTTTTTAACTTTATTTAAATTAGAAGTTCCCCCCTGAAACTTTTTCACCACGGAAACCGTTTGTCTAAAAATACCCTCTGTTAGTATCTGATGAATATGAACATCAGAATGTTACTTTTAACATCAAAATACATTTGGAGAAACATTGATTGGGTTAAAATTCCAAGGTTAAAATGTTACAGCTTTATGAAAGAGTTACCATTTATTTTGTTAAGTGTCAAAAAGGCATGTGATTTTGTTTTTTAAAAAAAGTCCTACTGTTTAAACATGCATATGGAAGCACTTACAAGTAAAATAATAATAAGTCTGAGGGGTTTTTTCTTCAAAATACTCCAGGGGAAGGAAGGGAGAATAAGATAGATTAAAGACTGGCAAAGTGTTGATATTTCTTGGACCTTAGTGGTTAATACATAGAGGTTCATTATATAGTCTATCTAGTCTGCGTATGTTTGAAAAGTTCTATTACAAAATAGTTTTATTTTTAAGTCTTATAATACCTGAAATATATAGAGTAAGCTAAACTTTCCTTAGTTGAAATTCACCAATTTAAATTCTGCTATCATTAGGATAGTATATTAATTTGGTTAATGCTAATAAAATATATTCAAAATTAAGGTAAACTTAGAGTTCACCCAAATATAGCAGAAGAGATTTACAAATCCTCAGGGGACCCTGGTGGGGTGTTAGTGGCACCTGAAACACCAGTTGATCAGCTGGGCCCCTCTCCCGCAGCTGCAGATACAATCCGAGAATCTCTAATTTAAAATTTTTAGTAGAGTGGAGATTTATATCAGCCATCATTTTTCATAACTGTCTCACTGTTGGAAAATGTAAAAATGTGAGAACCACTGCTTATACCATACTGCTAACCGAGATGGAAGTGGTCTACTAGTCCTAACTTGGAAAGCCCTTCATCATTCTGATTTACCTGGATTTTAAAAATTGATAAATCTGATTCTCTTGCCCTCTCTCCTGTGCCTTCCCACTGAGGACAGGGGTGGCTGCATTTTCGTGCTTTACTGGGTTCTACTGATAACTTGCTAGCAGCCGGCCTTCTGCATGGTCTGGTGTATATCACACCACCATTCTTTCCCTTATCTGTTAGCCAGACAGCAACCTGAATGTCCCAGATGTGACTTTCCACCCCAAATTAGAACCTGGGAGCTCTGTAAGATCCAGGTCTTGATTTCACTGAGACTCTGTTTATACAACACAAGAGGAGGAATGTGTTTCTTTCTCCAAAGAATATTCTAGCAACTCATTCTTGGCTTGGTCTGTATTGGAGGTATATTGAAGAATAAAGAATCCCATGTAGAGAGGACTTTACAGGATCATTGAAGAAATCAGAAAATATCTCCATGTGTTCTTCTCTATCAGGTGACAAAAGAGAAGCAAGTAGAGAGCTCTATCTACTGCACCCCAAGCTCCGTATTACAGAATGTTTCGTAGGGCTTCAGAGCACTGGCTGTGGAGTCAGATAGTCTCAGGTGCATCTCAGCTGTGCCACTCTTTGACCTTGGGCAAGTTTTTTGTTCCTTCAATTACTAAGCCTCAGCTTTTTCATCTTTCGAAAGGTTGAGAATAATATCATCTAAACCCATAGGGTTGTCCTAAACACTTTTAAATGTGCTAAGTATTTCCCCAGTTTCATTGTAGAATGAGAGACCATGAGAAAGTGCTTTGTATAAGAGCCTGTTCTGGTAGAAAGGAAAAACATACTTTTATGATGGTTGCTCTTCTGGTGGTAGTGGTGATGGGGGTTATGATCACTGCTCCCCAAGAGCTCTCTTACAAAGCAGTCTGGACTAGCACTTCTTCCTCGGTCATCAACATTAGCTTCCTGGAAGGTCTTAATTGAATACCTTTGGCTCTGGGCACACCTGGACATTAGGAAAGCAAGTTCCGATTAAGGCAGTGCCCACTCTGAAGGGCCTGTCAGTCTCAGCGTCCCGTCTCAGTCAGTGAAGATCAGGAGAGCCTTTTGGTACCAGACAGGAAACTTGTATTTATTTACCTATTAACTTCTGGAGTGATTCTATCCTTAGAATACAAAATAATATCAATCTAGTATAATAGTTTGGGCACAATTAACAATTTAATTAGTCTGGCATGACTTTCTGAAAGCCAAGGCCACAGGGGACAATTTCACAACATAGATGGAGTGCCATCCGCTGCCAGAATTTGAACAACCGTCTTTTCAGGAACGAGAAGGATCTGTAGACCTGGTTACTAACACCAGTGTTTGACTTCTTGAGGGAGAGATATTTCCTCCTCCCCTTCCCCTTTATTCCTGATGGTTTCCAGGATAGGCAAAGACATTGTCCCAATCAAAGTCAGGTTTTCTCTGTTGATAAATGAATTTAGTGATAAACAGGTTCTCTCTTCTGCAAAAGAATATAAATCTCAACTAAGAGGCTTCAGTTCGGTTTTGGCACGTGTGATCAATGAGGCCGCCTCAGGAGGCCACCTTTAAATACTTCAGAATGAAGCTTCTTAACAAAGACTCCCAAAGCACAGGCAAGCAAAATCCAAGAAAAAAATGTCAAAATCCGAACGTCCTCCCAGCCCTGCTAGGAAGGGAAGAACGGACCACCAAATAATGTATAGCCAGGGCAAGAGGAGAAAGAAAAAAAGATAGTATCTGATTTATAAATATTTATAAAACAATCATTAGACTTGGCTAGAACACGCAGTTCCTCTCTGAGTTCACTGCTGGGAAACAATAATAAAAGGCATAGCATTATGCAAATAGAGGCGAGAGTAGATTTCATTCTGCATTTTTAGAAATTTACCAGCGGCTGTCCACATTGCCTACTGAGGAAGAAGACAGTAAATGAACACAAAATAATCCTGTACTTGGGCTGCTCACAGGAAACCAGCTCAGACATAGGTTTCTGAGCCACGGGTCAGCCTCCTTCCTGTCCCAGTCCGTCAGAGCCGGGACAGCCGCACTCCCTGTAAACTGGACCAGGGTTGCTATCCGTCCTATTCTGAGCCTAGCTGCTTCTGCTGCCCCCGTGCCCCGCCCCCACCCCCCACCCCCGTGCATCTATGAAGTGTGTAATGACTGCATTGGATGAGGTCCAAAATATATAGTTCCTCTTTAAGAGGCCTAATGTGGGTCTTTGTTTTTAGACTAAAACAAGTAATGTTCTTCTGAAAAAGACCTTTTCAAAGGAAGACTTTTTCTCATATCCCTGGCCAGGCTTACATCCATTGGGGTAGGCAATGGGTGAGATCAGAGCTCTCCAGCATGAGGACGTGGCTCACCACGGCAGCTACACACAGCGACAAGAGAGCATGAGGTAGGAGGGGTTCCAACCTTTTAAAAAACAACTTTAAAAAAAAAAAAAGCAACTTTTCAGAAAAGTGTCAATGGTTAAGATTTGAATGACTCCCTCTACATACTTCTTAAATTCAGGATTGCTATTTTGATTCCTAAGGCCCTTAAGTATTTCTCCTTAACCATTTGCCATCATGCATTTGTGGAAAGATTTTTGTTAACGAGGACAAATAAGTTCAATTTTCTTATTATGAGATCTTTTGAAATCATTTTATTTGAAAGTTATATACAAACTTAAAATTTTTATTTTATATAATATATATATATTTATATAAATATAAAATTTACATTTTCTTATAGTAACTATACAATACAAAAACTTTTTTCCAACAAGTTTTATATAGACAATCCAATATTGTCCCCCCTCCAGTGTCCTCCAGTGTGCAGTAAAAATGACATCACCTTTTATGTGCACCTTGACATGAAATGTAACATCTAACACTTAATTCCAACTCTGTCTCCAGACCTGTTCTAAGTGCGTTTATAAGCATTTAACACCCATGACAAACCTATGAAAAAAGAACTATGATGCCCATTTTATAAACAGGATAATTGAAGCACAGAGAGATTAAACAACTTGCTCATGATACACAGCGAGGCAGTAATGGAGCTTGGACTTCAACTCCGAGAGCATGCTCTTAACACTAGGCTGTCTGTCTCTCTTGGGTCTATTAGCACAACACCCACAACGGGGCAAAAATTGGTACTTAGAAGTCTGAAAACTCTACTCTTACTATGTATCGAGCACAGATTACATTAGTGCATAAACAGATAACATTATGTCATAGGAAGAAACAGTTAGGAAAAAGCTGTTCTTAGGGGAAAAATAATGAAAAAAAGATTGAAAAACAATGGCCTGTGAGGCATGTTAGGAGGATACAATGAAAATCTTTCCCTAGCAGCAATCTCCTCATCATACACGCGGACACATGCACACTCAAATGTCACATTCAGACATACAAATATTATTTCTCAGTCAGCCTGTCTTAATGCCTGAACTTTTCCATATTAGAGGCTCATTCTTTGGATCATGGAAATACTATAAGGTGACCTCTTACAATAAGCAATGATGAGTGAGTTGTATGTTAATTTCTTCATATCCATTAGTGCAAGGGTCGAGAAACTTTTTGGCTGAGAGAGCCATGAACGCCACATGTTTTAAAATGTAATCTGTGAGAGCCATACAATGACCCGTGTACATTAAGCATTATCCAATAAAAATTTGGTGTTGTCCCGGAGGACAGCTGTGATTGGCTCCAGCCACCCGCAACCATGAACATGAGCAGTAGGAAATGAATGGATTGTAATACATGAGAATGTTTTATATTTTTAACATTATTTTTTTTATTAAAGATTTGTCTGCAAGCCAGATGCAGCTATCAAAAGAGCCACATCTGGCTCGTGAGCCATAGGTTCCCGACCCCTGCATTAGGGAAAGTGAGGAAAATGGGTGCTGAGGAAATAAGAATGGGCCAAGTCAGATTTCAGGAGCAAGAGAAAACAGAGTTCAGGTGGAGAGCAAGAAGTTTGTGGGGATGGGGAAGACTCAAGCAACTAATACTAGGGGAAACCCTAATAGAGTGAGAATTTGTGAGACCATCAAGTACCCAAGGGCTTAAGAAAACTGAAACTAATAAGGGAAAGACAAGCATCACCCCACACGACTTTTGCTGTCAGACAGAATTAAGTTCACCTCTTGGCTTGGCATCCTTTGACAAGTGACTTAGCTCTCTGAGTCTCAAATATTTTGTCACAAATTTAATGGGTCTTAGACTATAAATGCATGGGAAGTGACTGCAATGAAATAAGCACTCAACATATGCTTGTTTAAATGTTGGTGTTCCTTCTCTGTATTTTCTACAGTATTTTTATAATAATCATATCATTATCAAGGGCTAGCCATGTGCTTTAGAAGAACTGTACTCTTTCCACTTTGGAGTCAGTGAGAAACCAAAGAATGAGAAGGTGCAGCTTTTCCTTACTCCCCTCCCACCGTAGCCAGTTTCAGTGGCAGCTTCACAGTGGTTCACTAAATGCATTACTGCACAGGGACATCAGGAGAGTCAATTCTCCTCTTCACTGTTGCAGGTCTTTCCAAAGGGAAATTTAAGGTGTAATTTTTCAGACTCAATTGAGTTAACATCAGAGTTAACAAGACAGAGTAAATGAAGAGCTTTCTCATAGTAAAAGCATCAGCAACAAGAGATTTGATAATTCATCCTTTCATTTCTAAATTCACTGGTGCTTTGATTCTGCCAAACTTAGGTTTCCCTGATTTTGATTCATTCCATAGGTTGGAAAAAGAGAAGGTGAACTTGACCTCCTTAGAGAGAAGGCAGATTTTAAGGAGAAGCAGAAATACATGAAAAGAAGTGGAAATATAGAAGCCATGCAGTTTTCTTGGGGACAATTTATTGCCGTTCTAGTTCTGCATGACCATCTTCTTCAAATTTATTATGAGTTCCAGCACAGCTATGCACAATCAAGGCCTGCCCTTCACACACTAAACTACACCCGAACCTGGAAGGTCTCATCCTCCACCAGAATGTACACTGTCTTCCCTCACTATTGAAAGGGTGTGGAAAGATTGTTCTCTCATTTGAATCCCCAGAAAGAAATATTTCATACAAGTTGACCACATGGGCACAAAACTACAGTCAGTCTTCTATTTCTCATTTTCACCTCCTGTGCTTTCCCCCCTCCATGAACTCTTTTCATGACTGCACTTGCCAGGATCAAAGGGAAATCTTGCCAATTTCTTATATGCCTCTTTGTTCCTTATTATGACTCAACTTCCAAATTTCCTTAAGTTGACTCAGACTCTTTTTCATGGCTGTGTATTCACCACATTGAGCTCGCTCCTACCAGAGGAGAAGCAAAAAGAAGACAATTTAAAATGCTTTGGCCCCTTCTACCACTCACCTCTTGGGAAGGGGCATGGCCAGGAAGGGCAAGAGTGGAACTCTTTCAAATTGTGCTAACGCAACAGCCACCTAATAGAAATGTTCTACCTAATAAGCAATAACTCCCCATTGTCCCCTCTCAACAGCCTCTGGTTATTCTTAATCTACTTTCTGTCTCTTTAAATATGCTTAGTCTATATGTTTCATTGGTGGAATCCCACAATATTTGTTCTTTTGCATCTGGCTTATTTCACTTATCATGATGTTTTTAAGGTTCATCAATATTGTACCATGTATCAGAATTTCATTTCTTTTCATATCTCAATATTATTTGATTGTATGTATATACAACATTTTATTTAAAGGACATGGTTATTTTAAAATAACCAAAGAACTGACTGACTGGCAATGGCATAGTGGATAGAGTATCAACCTGGGACATTGAGGTTCCAGGTTCAAAACCTCAAGGTTACCAGCTTCAGTGTGGTCTTATCTGGCTTGTGCACAAGCTTGCCAGCTTGAGTGTGGGATCATCGACATGATCTAATGGTTATTGGCTTGAGCCCAAAGGTTGCTGGTTTAAATGGCAAGGTGACTGGCTTGAACAAGGGGTCACTGGTTCTGCTGGAGCCCTCCAGACAAGACACATATGAGAAGCAATCAATAAACAACTAGAGTGTCTCAACTATGAGTTAATGCTTCTCATCTCTCTCCCTTCCTGTCTGTTTGTATGTCTGTCTGTCTCTCTCAAAAATAAAATAAAATGAAATAAAATAAAGTAAAATAAGTAATAAAATAAAGAACTAAAACACATAGTTTTGCCTGACTGAATTCTCTGCCACTCCACTTAATGTTCATTGCAAAAAAAAAAAGGAATTATTTTCCTGCTTTCTGCTTCACAGCAGGAGTTAAAGATCTCTCTGAGGTTATTCTGACAGATAAAGTAATTGCACAAGGTCAAGCACAGAGTAAGTATGCTATATAACTGTTTGCCATTATTATTATGATGGTGATGGTGATGATGATGATGATAATGATGTTGGGTCTTTAGTTCATGGTAGACAGCCTGAGTTGGGTTCCTGAAAATGCACCCAGCATGGTTTTTTAGCCGGCTGTATGAGCAAAATTCTCCAGTTATATTACCTGGACACTGGTGGGACAGTTGAGTTGACTGGCCTGGATGATTTAGTGCATTCTTAAGTTGTTAGCAAGTCCATCAAGTATTGAGGACCAATTTTTCTGTCTGTCACTTCTGCCAGTTGTTCTAGCTCTGCTCTGAAGTGACACATTGTCAGTTTATTTTTTCTCTCTAGGTGATACTACTTTAGTATTTGAAACTACTTTGCTTTTACTATATCTTCACTTCTCCAGAGCAATAATAACTGCTTTTTTTCTATTCAGTTTGTTTAGTAGTTTCTAGATCTTTCCTTAGCCTAGATTCCTTTAGATTGTTTACAACCTTTATAAAATATACCATCCAGGATTTATAAAATACTCCAGATGTGTTATGATCATGGGATATTGCTTAAGTTTGTTGATTAAAGATAGATAAATAGATACATACATACATACATACATGCATACAATTATCTATATATTTTTGTATACATATGAATTTAACAGGCGCACACACACATACACACACACATACACACACACATCCATCCAGGTCCTGTTTATTATGATGGCACTGTTGTTTTGATGTACATGCTGTTTAGACTTTAACAGCTCTGAAGAACACAGTGTTCTATTAGGTCAGTCCCCTGAAAGGTCAGAGTGGTGACATGATTCTCCTGCTAAACTGTAGGGCTGGACATGGACACCAGCAGTAGTGATGACCTGTTGCCTTTGGAGGCCTCCCAGAAGAACTAAGTCTGTTAGCCAGAGAAAAGGACCTAAAGAAGCTTACAGATCCTGACTTTGAAAGATTTCTCTCTTTTAAACATTAAAGTGGCACCAACTGTTTTCCTTGATACTCCACAAAAGTGTCAAGAATTTTGTTTTCTCTTAGATTTCCAATAATTAAAACAATTAGACTTAAATTAATCAAGCATTATTTCATCACTTCTTCCTCTATAATAACCTCTCTATCTACTCTTCCACATTTCCTCCTCTGATCTCTTCAAATTACATTGTAAACTCCAATAAGAAAAAGTCTTAAAAGTTCGATAGCATGTCTGGAAACATAGTGTTTAGAAGAAGGTTATAATCATTTAAAGGAGAAATCAGCAACACAAGCATGCTACAGCTTCATCAGAGAAGCTGCTGTTTGTTTATTTTATAAATAGGAACTGGATAGAAGGAAACGCTGAGCTTCATTTAATAAAATGGCATTTCTTTTGAGTAGATCAGCTTCATAAATAAAAGTGATTCAAGGCTCATTCTAATATCTGGGGAATAGAGTTCTCTGTTTTTGAAGACAGATGTGACTATGACACATAGTCAACAATGTTTTTCTTTATTATTATTTGGCCTGATTTTGTGATTTTTTTGGGAGGAGAGGGGAGAGAAAAGGTTGGGGACCTGGAGAACAATAAGAATTAAATATGAATGTATTTGTGGTTCTATGTCTCTATTATTAAGTTTTATTGTTGGCTTCGGTAAAATATCATTTGGAATTTATCATGAGAAGATCTCCTAGGCCTTTTGGGAGAACATTCTCTAATCAAGAGATAGAATCTGTCTCATGAGGTTGTTTTTCATTAACTTAACAGAAAAACCATACCCTTAGAATGAGGAACCGAAGCCAGGAAGTGGGTTTCCTAAGCTACCATAACAATGCAGTTAAGCATGTGGTGCATGTATTACAGTGGTTTATAGAATGCTATAATTTTATGAACTCAAAACATGACTCTGTTCTAAGACAACTTTGGAGTTCATTAATTAGGTGATTCTTACAACTCTGTGATTGCAAATACCAAATATATAAGGATGGGGTAGTGAGAATGACCCTTGCTCATCCCTCTGAGATATATTTCTTGAAAAACAGCAAGAATTTGGAAGTAAAAATTAGTTTGGGAAAAAACTGGATTACAGGACTGCCTTCAACATCTATTGGTTAGTCATTCAATTTTTACATTGCAAATGTTAAATATTTTAATTGGGGGTGGCTATATCAAATCTTACCACCTTACTAGGATTATAATGAGAATAAAATAAAACATGAAATAATAAGAAAACACTCTGGGGAGTTAAAAATAAATTCACACTAATATTTAGACAATATTAGCTGGAACATATTGCTGTTTTTATGTACCAGGTACTGTACTTAACAATTTACTGTTACTATCTCATTTCATTCTCATGACAGACTTATGAGGTATGTACTGTACTATTATAACACCTATTTTGAAGCTAAGAAATGGAGACATCAACATAGCCACAGTTATGAAGTCAGGAAACTAGGATTTGGATCTAGTTCATCTAACATTAGAATCAGCTCTCCTATGCATTATGAGAGCCTGTCTTAACTAGATTACAAAATAGTTTTGGTTAATAAGGCAAAGCATTGATCTTTAATATTACAGAATAATTTCAAGGTTTCATACTCAATGAATATGGCACTACTGTCATGGATGGTGGTCTCTGAGATGAACACTAATGAGCTCCATTTTTTTAGTATCCATGCCCTTGTGTAATGTCCTCCCCTGAAGTGAGAGGGATTTCCTGAGTCACTTCTAAAGAAGAGAATACAAGTAAAAAGATGTCACTTCCAACATGTGGTTTCCCTGTTAGGCATTATCTTTCACTCTCTCCTGAATCACATTATTCTGGGAGAAGCCAGCTGCCATGCTTCGATACAGCCTGGTAAAGAAGCTGACATGGTAGGAAAGTGAGGTCTGTCCAGGTCCTCATGAGTGATCTTGGACACCGAAATTCTGACCCCAGCCAACAGTCGTGTGAATTATCTTTGAGGCAGAATCTGCCTCAGCTAACCTTGAGATGACTATAGCTTAGGCCAAATCTTGACTGTAGCCTTGTGAGAGACCCAGGTAACCTGTTTCTAGATTTCTGACCCATAGAAACTGGGAAATAACACATTTGTTGTTTTCAGTCACTAGGTTTGGGGGGTAATTTTTTATGCAGTAATATACAACTTATACAAATGTTAACTAAGTGATTGACTAAAGAACTAGAACCTTCCCAAACTTCCAAAAATTATTTCCTGAGTTCTTACATGCCAGACATCCGATGTGGTCTCTGCCCTCAAACTGCTATCTGATGGAGGGGAGGGGCAGTGGAAGGGAGAAATGTTTTAAAAATAATTAAATTTCAAATTTCTTTCTAAAAATGCTAGAGAAGAAGTAGCAAAAGCATAGTATAGAGCCACCTAGGACTATAATTTCAGTCTCCAGATGTGAACTTTGGGGAAGTAACTTCTCTGAGATTTAGTTTAATGTCTTCATTTGAACAGATCATAATACTTCTGAAAAGTTTGTAGGATTAAAAAAAAACTGCATGGAAAATATCTGGCACAATGCCTGGCATATACTAGGGACTCAACAAACGACAACTTTATGAGTGCAATCTTGCTTTTTAAAATAGGTTACAATCATCCATGCTGTGTAGGATTGTTCACTGGTAAAGATATATGTACACAAAATGCTTAGTACAGGGCTTTTATAAGTATTCAGAATGGTAATACCCCATAGTTTCTGTAGACCCTAGAAATCATTTTATGGTTATAGGAGATGAAAATAATTTTATAAAATAAACTTTTTAGGGAGGTTTCTAATTTTTGTTTAAAATCACTTTATTTTGTTTCTCCAACTAAAGACTTGATTATCTTTTGCAAAGGGCCTTACTATGAGCCAATAGGGAAGATTGGAAACAAGAACAGAATGAAACATCTGAATATACAACAAAATAAGAAGATAGCTAATGAATGAAGATCAGAAATTGTGGGTTCACGTTTTGCCTCTGAGTGACCACCAGTGTCCACCAGCAAACAGGGCATCAAAGATTTTCAGTCTTTTAGGTATTGAATAGCTTAAAATAAATTGTCATACAAATAACTATTATTTATAAAACACATGTCTATCACAAAGTGACAACATGAAGGATTAATGTTCCACATGAGTTTCCTACCATTGGATCAACCTACATCACCATTTAGAACGACTAATGTAATATGTAAGACCAGAAAGACACACACAGTCTCCAAGGAAGAAGTGAAAAATCAGTTATTAGAGTATATTGAATTTTATTTCTAGAGGAACTAAACACAACCACTAGATGGCACTGGAGTCTGATTTCATCTTTCTAGTTCCAGAACAGTCACTGGAAAAAAATTCTAACATTATCATAAATTTTCTGAGTCACTTACTTGCTTATCTGATGTGGTGCAAGGTATAAGAAGACGTTGTGATATTCTTTTTCAAGTTCCTGGCACTCTCAAATCAGTAAATGAAATACTGTCAATTCAACGGAAGCAAACTAATCTTGCCCACACAAGTGAGTGTCATGAAACTTTGAAGAGCTTCCTGTAAGTAAATTTAGTTTCTAAAAATAAAATAAATTATAATCTGCAAGTGAAAAAGAATGATATGCCTATGCCAGAGTACTGATTCCAGCTGTTCATTTCCTCTAACAACTCAAACCCCAGTTTCAGCACATCTATGGTAAGGCCTGGAAATTAATTTAGCAAATATGTGTCAAGACCATTGTTCCAGGATCCACTCAGACACTGAAAAGCAAAGGGCATCCCTCAAAGAGCTTACATCCTATTGGACAAGTCATACAGTAAGCAAATAAACAGACACAATGATTTCATATGCGATGAAGAGGTCAATGATTACATGAGGAAGAAAGTAGGGCCAGGTAGGGGTACATTTGATAAGGTGGACAGAAGTTGTCTCTGAAAAGGTAAAATCTGAGCTGGAACTAGAATGACAAGATCGATTCAACCATAGAAAGAAGGTCAGTGAGGTAGAGGCTTCCTGAGGGAAACGGAGAATAGTAAGAAAGGAGTTGAGATAAGAAGAAAGGTCAAGACATAGAGGATCTTAGGGTTTGCATTTTATCTTATTATGTGAGTTACTGAAAACCTTTCAGCAACCCAGTAGTACAATTGATTTGCCTTTTAAAAAGATCATTCTGGCTTCCAAAGGGCAATAGATTGTATGACAGAGGGTAACCATAACAGGTACTCAACAAATTAATAGCAAAGAAATGAATGGATAAATGACTGCTTACTCTGTGCCGAATACTAGCTATGTGCTCATTATTCACTGAAATTTGCTCTATGCATATCACACTGATAGAGTTAAGGACATTCTTAAGACAGTAGCTATCAAGCTTCAGCATCCATCAGCATCATCTGGAATGCCTATTAAACACAGATTGCTACACCTCATACTGAGGTATGACACCTCAGTCATACTTCCCCTCCCCAATTATTTCCTCCCTCCACAGCTTTGATTCAGGAATTTGGGCTGGGGCTTAAGAGTCTGCATTTCTAACAAGTACCAAGATGATGCTGAGGTCGCTGACCTGAGGACCACACTTGGAGAATCACTGCTGTAAAAGGCTGAATATGAAATACCAACAGTTGTGAAAACAAAAATGAACAATACAGGGAGAACGTATTTCAATTCTTTTACTGTTCAGGCCTCTGGATCTTGAAGACCATATACTTCCTTTTCTTGCATTACTAGTGTGGGATATATTCACTTCCTGGTCAAGGATAAAGTTCCTGTCATCCTTGCTAATGGAGCTTCAGTTTTGTTCAGGATTATTGCGTTCAGCTCCACAGTTCAAGTCAGTATTGGCTTAGGCCAAACATAGAAGCCTCTTGGCCAGATACTCACTATCTCAGCCTCCCTTGAATGACCAGAGGACACTGGTATAACCAAGGAGAAGTAACAGAAGTGTACTGAGGATTCTGGGAAAGACTTTTCTCAATAATGATAATGAGAGCAGAGAGCAAAGAACTTTTATTGGTAGGAAAGTCTGGTTAGTGAATACTAGTAACAGTAGAAATAGCAACAATACAATGTCAAAAATGTCAATTCCTGTCAGGCAGTGGTGTGTTGGTGTTTCACAGGCTCTCAGCAATAAATAAAAAGCCAATTGCTGATTTCTATAGTTAAATGCCCCCACAATGACTGATTCGTGAAGTCACGGTACACAAAAATTGGAAAAGATGTCACCAATAGGTTCTCACGAGCCAGCATGAGCTGGTTCCAGCAAACCATTGGCAGGGATTCTAAAACTAAGAGGTAGGGAGCTCTTTATCCTGAAGTATAAGATAAACAAGGCTAAGCTTTCCAATGCTGTGCACATAATCTCTCCTAAAACCCATTTGTGTGGCCACATAAACAATTGAGAAGGTTCAAGAATGGTGTGTAACACAAAAGACGACACCCATATTGACGATTGATGGAGAGCCCCTTTGCCATGACTGTTTACATTGAGTTGAAATGCAAGCCTAAAAGTACTTCTGCAGACTTTTATGCATCATTACAGGAAGGATGTTAGAAAGCAAGACACTAAATCTATTTCACAAACTACCTTTCTTATTCAGCTACCTACATTTCTTCAGTGTTAAAGCAAATAATGTCTAAAACAAATGAAAGCAAACTATATTTGGGGTGGGGTAACCCTGAGGAGTTAGCAGTTTTTGTTCTTTCTGTTGAGCAGTCATTAATTCCTATTCTTCCGCCCCCCACCCGCTCCCCACCCCAGTACTCACCTAAGTTTCTGATCAATCACAGTTCAAGGTTTCAACCAATTTGAATTTTTTTCTAGCAAATCCTTTCTGCTCTTCACCTGACATCACAATCTACCATCTTGTCAAAATAGCTTCTCTTAGGTCCTCCCTGCCCTTAATGTGGCACACGTCTTGAAACACTCGTCATATCATGCGGGATTTCCCAAACTTCCTGGATTGCACAAACAACCTGGGGAAGTTACAAATACAGATTCCTAGATATCACCCCTTGAGCTACTGAACAGAAAATTCCAAAAGAAGAAGCCTGGAGATCTGTGATAAACAAATATCCAGGTGACTTTTATAAATTAGTTTTAGAAAAACCCTGGCTTATCTGTTTCCTTTTTATTGCTCAGTTCTCTGCTTCACCATTGCTTCTTCAGAGAATCCCTCCTTGATTACCAAGAGAAGATTCAATCCCATCTTAACTATTTTAGGCTTACAGTACTTTGAATTACTTTTTAGCCTTTCCTCAAATGTACTTCATTGACAGTCTTTCCCATAAGATTATAAATTTAATGAGAGTAGAAAGTGTCTCTATCCTGTTTTTAGACTGCATCTTGAGTACCTAACACCATCCTTGGCACATAGTAGATTCTCAATAAATATAGGTTGACTGATCGACTCATGAACCCATCTCACATCTGGAAATCTAAGCATAATGACCTTTTTACCATGGAAGCATTCATAAGGGCAAGCAAATTTGTCTGGCTCCACAACCTGAATGTGTGTGTGTGTCCTTCCTACAATTTCTGTACCCATCATAGGTCTCAAATTTCTTTTTGTGTGTGTGTGTGTGTGTGTGTGTGTGTGTGTGTGTGTGTGTGTGTTTTTCTTAAGTTGGAAACGGGGAGGCAGTCAGACAGACTCCCGCATGCGCCCGACCAGGATCCACCCAGCACGCCCACCAGGGGACGATGCTCTGCCCATCTTGTGGCATCGCTCTGCTGCAATCAGAGCCATTCTAGCACCTGAGGCAGAGGCCACAGAGCCATCCTCAGTGCCCGGGCAAACTTTTGCTCCAATGGAGCCTTGGCTGCAGGAGGGGAAGAGAGAGACAGAGAGGAAGGAGAGGGGGAAGGGTGGAGAAGCAGATGGGCGCTTCTCCTGTGTGACCTAGCTAGGAATTGAACCCAGGACTCCCACACACCAGGCCGATGCTCTACCACTGAGCTAACTGGCCAGGGCCAGTTCTCAAATTTCTTAATTTTAAAGGAAGTAGGAATGGATTAGGATAGGGATGAACCTAGTAGTGCTAATTATAACATATTAGAGTTTGAGTGTGAGCACTAGAAACCTGACATAATGAGGAGAAGGACAGTCTTGCCCTAAGGAACTATACATTTTAGGTCACAGTCCACTATGGCTATAGAGGCTGACCAGAAGTGCTGGCACTTCCATTGGGGGTAATCTCAGTTCTTACCGGTGCAAACCTTGTGGTGTTGGTTGGATTGAAATCTTTTATTCTACTGGCTCCACAGGACAAATCTTCAGCATCAGATATTTAACACCATGTGTCAAGGGGGAGCAGTAGAGACAGAGATCAAAAAAGAGATGCAGCTTTTTCAAAGAGCACCATATGTCTATTTTCATTTCTAAACCAAATGAGATGGGTTAGGGAATAAATTTTTTTATTCTTAGGGATCAGACAACCTAATTTTATTTTTATCTTCTCAGTCTGCTCTTTCTCCAATGCTCGCCCTTTTGAACACCTATTCTCTTTTCGGCCATTCTTTCCAGTTCCTTTTTCTAAAATCTAAAAGTATTCATCTTATGGGGACCAGCTAGCCATTTGATACTTACTGATTGCATTCCTCTTCAGTGTCATATTCTGTACCCGTGAGCTAACCCAGTGGGGGCTGTCACTTTCAGATGTGACCAATGAGGAGGAACCACTGAGAATCGGAGGTGATTTGGCTCAAATCCATTCCTGGGATTTGGAAAACATAATTCTTTTTTTTTTTTTTTTGTATTTTTCTGAAGCTGGAAACAGGCAGTCAGACAGACCCCGCATGTGCCCAACCGGGATCCACCCGGCACGCTCACCAGGGGGCGATACTCTGCCCATCTGGGGCATCACTCTGTCATGACCAGAGCCACTCTAGCACCTGGGGCAGAGGCCAAGGAGCCATACTCAGCACCCGGGCCATCTTTTGCTCCAATGGAGCCTCGGCTGCGGGAGGGGAAGAGAGAGACAGAGAGGAAGGAGAGGGGGAGGGGTGGAGAAGCAGATGGGCGCCTCTCCTGTG
This sequence comes from Saccopteryx leptura, assembly GCF_036850995.1. Lineage (NCBI taxonomy): Eukaryota > Metazoa > Chordata > Mammalia > Chiroptera > Emballonuridae > Saccopteryx > Saccopteryx leptura. Next base: position 61,615,617 of record NC_089511.1, on the reverse strand, counting down.
TGCCCTGGCCGGGAATCGAACCCGGGACTTCTGCACGCCAGGCCGACGCTCTACCACTGAGCCAACCGGCCCGGGCCTGGAAAACATAATTCTTAATCAAAATCAATGTACTGAAAAGCTGAGGAATTTTCTATTTGAACGTAGACTATTAGAGCTATTAGAAACCTTCAAGATACACTAATGCCCCTTTTAGCTTCAATTTGAGCAAAATCTTAGTGGAAGCATGCAATATAAAACAGTTACAAGCAGAGCTGCAAACATTGTCACAGGAATGGGGATCCCACAGGCCTGCCTACCATCTTCCAATAATAGTTTCTGAGAAGACTCCCTAAATTCTGCTTGAAAATTGTGCACCTACTACAACATCTTTGTTTTACAGATGAGGAAACTGAAGTGCAAAAAGGGCAACAATTTTCTCAAGACCATAGCACCCATCAGTGAGGAGCCAGGCCAGAGCCAGGATCTCCTGGTTGCGGGTTCAGGGCCAGTTCCCTTCACTGGAGCACAGAACTCAGCCACTGTTCCTGCCTCGTGTGTGTTATTGCTGAAATCTGTCCCCTAAGTTTAGACATTTCTGTAGGTACTTGATATCAGCGTTTAGGAAGGTCTCAGAGAACAAACAAAAGCCAACCCCAATCAGCATAATTCTTAATTAAAGCCTAAAAATGTAAAAATAATGATACCCCACTTCATGTACAAATTCAGAATCTCGATTGCCAAAACACTTGAAAGAAATCAGAAAAGTAGAAACTGTAAGATGGCATCACTGCACCCCCTTAGCAGAAACATTCGGTTACTTAACTACTATAAAGCTAACTCTCCAAAAATGTATTCACATTTTGCCTGGCGGCCTGATGGATTCACTTAGATCACTCTTATATTTGATGTGAAAGGTCACTGAAGGGGCCTAACATGCGTCAAGCTTTCCTTAGTGTCCCTTATGGGAACACTTGTTATCCAATTTGTACATATTACTTGGTCCTACTCACAGCTTCATTACCATTTAGGGTCAGAGATTATCTAGTCCAAAACAAAGTGAATTTATGTGATATGCTACATTAATATGAGAGGCCAAAAAAGAAAAGCATTTTCTTTTTATTTGATACGGCAGGTTACATATTGTTACCTGGAAGAGTAATTTGTGACTTCTGAAAAGGATGCTTTTACTGGCTACTCTTGACAAACTGTATTTGTCTCTTTGTATTTATTTTGCTATTAATAAGCTTGATGTAAAATATACTATCCTTAGAAACATACGTCTTCCTTTACATTTATTGAGCCATCTTTCACGATTTTTTTTCCAGGAAACCATTTATACATAGCAAATTTTGCTACTTTGACATGCTTGCAGCTCTCTGCCAACCACTGTATGTATTTTTTAATTAAGTAGAAAAGAGATCTTAAAAGCTCACATAAGCCCAGGAAACTATTTCTGGCTGACAGCAGTGTCTCCTCATTTGCTAGCAAAAGCACAGATTGACAGAATAGAATAGATCAAGAAAATTGATCATTACTCATATGCTGGATTGAGTCAATATATGTAAATCTATCCTATTGCTGGCAGGCACAGAGATGCTTGCCATGCAGAACAGACACAGTTACAGCCTGTTTTCTAGTCCAAATGCCAGTCTTTCTTTTTAATGCAGCAAAACTACAGTTATGTACTCAGAAAGCTCTTTTGTATTCATAGCAACTGCAGTTTGAATGTGGTTCAGGACAGAGAAACTGTATTTATGAGCCGCCATCTCTTCTGAGTCAATACAATTTGCAGTAAATACAGTTTAAGTTAGAGTTATGCTATAGATGCTCTGGGAATTTTCTTTGTGGTTTTACTACATTTTATGGAAACGTTTTAAATGTACATTGCTTTCAAGTTCATTTCTATAAAGTGAACAGCCCTCACATGGTGATTGTGAAGATCAAGTGAAATAACAGATATAAAAAAGGTTTGAAAAAAATTAAAAGCATTATGTAAATTGGGGAATATATATATATATATATATATATATATAGTCATATATATATATATATATATATATAGTCATATATATATATATAGTCTTAAGGTCAATTTACTTTAGGGGAATGCTCTCTACTTAACCCAAGGCCTGTTTTAATCTTGACTTAAAATGGTAGAATATTAAAAGTAGCAGTACATAGAACAGACAGCCGAGGAAGATAAAATGTATACAATGTGTTTGGATATCTCTTAATACCTTCTCAGAGAAGAATAATTATGAATCTTGTCATATCAAAGAAGAGTTATGTTTCTTTTCTCAGGAGTAGGACACAATGGTACATAAATTTGAGTCTTTCAAAAACTCTTAGAATTGCTCTTATGTTCTTTGCCTATCTTAGCTGTTTAAAAGCTAAAAGAGAGTCATCCATTCTGTGCTGTAAATTGTAAAAGGACCAGAGTGCATAAACCAATATAGGTAAACCATCATTCAAGCTGATTTACCTCTCTCATAATATATGGAAGTAATCATAAGGAAAGCCCTTCTGAAAACAGTTGAAGCTGAGTTTAAGAAACATGCCAGAAATAGCCCATCAACTTATTTTCATTCATTCTAGTCACTTCAAACAACACAGGGAACTTTCTTTCTAGTTTTTTTACCCTAGAAGTAGTAAATGCCTCAGTTAACCTGGTGGCCAGAAATTCTGCAGGGACAGGATTACATGTTAGAGTGGGAAGGCACTTCAAAGATCTTTTATTTAAGGTCCTGTCTTTACAAATCATTCCCCATCCATCATTTCATTCCTTTCTTACTTTTAATGTCTCCACTCTTATTTTCCCTCCTTCCTGTGAAATTCTTTGGTCTCCAAGTTTTTTTGTTTTTACTTTATTCATTTTAGAGAAGAGAGACAGAGGGGGTGGAACAGGAAGCATCAATTCCCATATGTGCCTTCACCAGGCAAATCCAGGGTTTTGAACCAGCAACCTCATTGTTCCAGGTCGAGGCTTTATCCACTGTGCCACCACAGGTCAGGCCAACCTTGATAATCTTTGATATCTTCTTTGATATCTGGTATGCTGTAAGAAATCAAATACACTACATTTCCTACCTCAGCCTTGGAATAAACCAAATACAAGTGGTAGAAAATAGTATTTCAAGACTACAGTCTGCATGTAAGATATGCTCATTACTAATAATTTTGTCATTGTTTCTAGGTCTTTTTAGTAGGCAGAACTAGGAAGCCATTTGTATACAATCTCCTTATTTCCAAATCTCTCATTTTTAAAATAGTCATGTTACCTACACTGTCAGATCATACAGATATATACTACACTGTCTGCCTCATAGTGTGTTTTTTTGTCTTAATTGTATAAGTAAACTTATATTTAATGTTCAATACCCTTCATATGGTAAATCTGGTTGTCTAAAGCTCATTTATTAGTATAGAGAGTTAAAATTTTTTTCCAATCTTTTATGGACCAATACTTTGTAGAGTACAATGAAAATAAATTACTAGAGAAATGATTCATGGGCTTGGATGTCATGGTTATGTCAACGTGCTATAAAAGTTTCAAATTGCTTACTCTTAAATTCCATTCTTGTTTCACTGTGGTCTGGTAGATTCCTCAGGAAAGGCATATGAGAACAATATTCTCTGTGTTATTGCATGTTTACATCAGTTTACCAGAAGCTTTTTATGCTTATAGGTCAATTTAGCTGAACCTAAGAATCTTGGTCCACATTTTCTTTCCTTAGATTTCTTAAATATATTACTACATTTTTCTTGGTCATAAAAGTTCATTTATTGCTGTTAAAGAATATAATGGCAATCTAATTTTCTTTCTATTGGTCTTTTTGCTGGGATGTTTAAAGGATTTTTCTTTACTGGATAATGTTGACCATTATGAGTGAATTTCTTGTCCTCTCAATGTGTAATTTCAAATCATATTTTTATTTCAGGAAAGTTTTTTAAATTATCATTTTCCTTCAGGGACTTGTATTATATAATAGAATTACAATATTCATTGTACCGTGGAAACTGCTAGAAGTCTGGTGAAAACATTGGATCCTTTCTTAGAATAATATTTTTAGATGCATAAAATGGAATACATAGAATATAAAAGGAAACTAATTATATTGAAAATAGAGTTCTCAAAATATTTTTAAATTGTGGTATAGTAATATGTTTACTTCTTTACTAATATATTAATAAGATCTGGTGGCAGGTCCAATAACTCTAAGTTTGAAAAAGTGATGAACACAAATGACATTTGGAGGCATTTTGTAAAACTATAACTTGATATTATGACATTTGTCATTAGTTTTGGTGACAAAGTAACAGGCACTATTAATACTACTGTGTTCTGCATTAATTATTATGCATTAGTAATTAAATAAAATGTTAAATTTTAGCTAGAAGTTAGAGAAAATGGAGATATCATAATTTTCCCAGCCAAGTCAATAGACCACCTGAATTTTATCTAAAACCCTGAAGTCCATAAATCTAGATAATGAATCTCTTTATTAGACATGTTAAATCTTCTAAACTTAGTGCTTTTTCTAGGATACTTTTATAAATGTTTTTTCTTATCTTTTTGATATTAAACTATTCTTTCTACCTATGTTCTATTTGTCTCATTACATCCTTCTTTCTACTCATTGACTTTTGTGTTATTCTTGGCTCAACTTCATTACAAATAATTTTATTACTTTATTTCTGTTTTGGAATCTTCTTGAATCACCTCATTGCTGAGTTTTTCTAGTTTTAATTTATTGTCACAGCTTCTACCATTTGCTTGGTTTCTCAGGCTCACTTTGAAATTCTGAGTTTTGGTTTTTATCCATTCTGCAGGCCTGTCTTTCCATGTGCTTCCCAGGCCAGGGAAAATGTGTTCTGCTCCTTATTCTCTTTCTTACGCTGCATACTTTTTTCCTTTGCTCATGTGTAAGTTAATGAGCTTTTGTCCACTTTTAGAAAGTAAGAGAGGCCAAAATAACTTTTCTAGATTCGTGATTCTAAACTCCTTCTGTTTTTTTCTCTCAAAGTTATTTTTAAAATATGGCTTTGTACTTTATAAGACCTCCCTTTCTTCTCCCCAATCCCATTTTCCTTTGCCCCCCTCCCCCTTTCTCCTTGTTCTGTTCAGTTCAGAATCCATTTTCAGTAGCTTCTCCTAGAAAGAAACAGCTTAGGGCCCAGACTAGTCCAGCACCATTAACTTTTATCAAATGGAGTCCCCTTGTTCCCTCTCATGATTTGATTCTGCAAAACTCTCACCCAGTTCAGCCTCATTTTTCGGTTAACACCTCTTGGGGATATCAGGTGTTCTGGGACTCAGGATCTTCAGACTCTTGATTGCTTTCCCTTTACTTCCATCTACAGAGGTGCTGATACTGCACAGGTCTCCTGGCTTTCAGGGTTTTTTCCTAACACATTCATAATTTGGGTTTGTAGAGAAACCTTAAAACCTAGTAAGAATAGGTAAAGAGAGAGAGAGATAAATATATAATAGATGGTAAATAGATATACGATAGATAGATAGATAGATAGATAGATAGATAGATAGATAGATATTGATAATATAGATAGATGTAGATATAGATATAGATATAGATATAGATATATATTGTCTGTGGGTTATTGGATTTTATATCCTGTTTTTTTCTATTAGTTTTATAGAGATTAAGATAATTTTATCCTCCAGGAAACATTTGCCAATGTGTAGACAAAGTTTTGGTTTTCACAACTGGCAATGGGGATTGGCAGGAAGGGCAGGAAGGTGAGGCAAGTGGCAAACACATCTAATGCGTAAAGATCAGGAAAGCTGTTAAATGTCCTATAATACACAGGATAACCCCCCATAACTAAGAATTATCTAGTCCAAAACATCAATAGTCTTGAGGTTGAGAAAACATAATTAATGAGAATTTGGAAAGATTAAAAAATTAAGCCATACCTAACATCTTCCCAGCTGCCTCCCAAAGGTCTAATCAGTTCTTCATCCAGAAATGTTGTTTACCTCTATTCTCTACTGTCCACACCTTAATTAGGATCCATATTTTCTTTGACTTGAACTATTGTGGTAGATTCTTAATTGGTTCGCCTGAAACAACTTTCCCTTCTCTCTAGTTCACATCATCTTACCCATTATACCAGAGTAATTTTCCCAAAGCACAGCTCACATCATGCCAAACATCTGCTGAAAGAAATCCAGTGACTCACCAGTCCCTTGTAAATAAAGTTCAATCTGGAAACTCAAAGTTTTCTATGCTTCTTCCCCAATATATCTTTCTGATTTTACTTTGTCTGCTTCACTACACAATTAGCAACTCAGTCAACTGGTCACCCCCACCATTTGACAAATATGTCTCTTTATTCTCAATTCCTTGTTAAGCCCACTGCCTCAATTTGTAGTGCCAGCCTCAAAGCTCCCTCCTACAAGGAGCCTTCCCTTCTACTCTGCTCCTCTTTTTCTCCCCACCAACTCCAATAAAAATTTTTCTCTCTCTTTTTTTGGATAACTTAATATTTTGGATATACCTGTCTTATAGGATTTAAATCATATTATAATATATTTATATTATATCCTACTATATGTTAATATTATTGGAAACAAAGATAGTTTATTTTTTCTCTTGTATTTCCCATAGCACTTAGTAAAGGCATACATAGAGTGGACCCTCAACAATACTTGTTGAATAAATAAACAAATAAAACTGAGCCCTAAAGAGGTATGGTGGTCATCCACAATTCCTCTGGTCAGTGGCAGAGACCGCAGGACTCTAAAACAATACTACCATAATGGGTTCCTAATATCCCTTTATGTAAATGATGTTATATTCATCATCATTATTATTACTAATAATTACTAATTTGGGACTTGATGTTGGATGGACAACAATAAACAATCTAACTTAAGTAACCTGGCTGTTGGTACCAAGGAGCATTGAAGGCATATCTATTCATTCAGCTAGAGGGTCAACAAGTGATTACCCAGGTATAAATTTGAATATGAAATATTAATAGCTGCTTGATTCTCCATCTCCCAAAGCTTCATATCCCAAAGACCCTGTGAATTTTGATTTTGAGTTATATTTTAAAAAGTAATAAGGTTATACTCCACAGAAGAGTCACAGCATAAATGTAGAATATCCTGTCATAGGTCCCCGTTATTTTAGGTCTATGCATCAAGTACTCTCTACAGACTCAGTGTGCTTCATATACACATATATTTCTGCAGGTAGAACACACCTGGCACCTTCCTGACGGTCCATTATGAGCACTGAGAATCCTTGTCTTTCAAAATGCTTCCTCACCTCCCATTGCTGGGCTTTTCTAATTCTTATAGATTTTCATTTTGATGTTTAAGACAAGAATCCTTATAAGTCATTTATGCCATGATGGGAATGAGTTCCAAATTCCCTGCCCCCAGAGCCAGAATAAGGACCAGGAGGTCACTAAGATGTGACAGTGAAGAGAAGAGCCCCAGTATTTATGAGAACGAATTACCATAGACACATTTTGCCATTTTCACAACTTGGCCACAGGCCAGACCATTCTCAATTTCCTCCTATCATTTCTTCATTCTCCAGCTTCTCCTAAAATACAATTAGACTTAAGCTTTGCGCTTTTAAAAGTAGTCTGGCCAGAAAATAAAACCTTAAAAAATATCTTATTATTACTCTTTAGAACAAGAAAAAGGCTGTGTGTCAATGTGGGAAGGTTGCCTATGTATCGTAGTTACACAATTAGCATATATGGAGATGATAACTGAAAAAATTCATATAATACAATTTTTATGGATATTAAATGTAGAACACAACAGGCACCAAACCATTTTGAAGTAAAAATATTAGGATCTAAAAATGCAACAGGTTATTTGACCCTGTAGTTTTGACTCTTATTATTTCTTATTTGTCTCTCTCTCTCTCTCTCTCTCTCTCTCTCTCTCTCTCTTTGAGTATTTTTAAGCAGAGGGTTTAGACTGGGGAAAGTGCATCAGAGTGTGTATGGACAGTTCTATGAGCATCATCAAACATCATTCGGGGGTATTTCCAAAAATAAAGGATATTGCACATCCAGAAATGTCCATGGGCTGTATGATTCAATGGCAGCATTTAGTTGCAAAGAAACTTTCCCCTGAATGGAACACAGTGATGAATGACACAGTGAAGATTATTAATGATAGTAGTGGAGGTTTAGATTACAGACTATTTATAACACTATGTGAAAGTATGGTTTCATAACATCTCTATACAGACAGAGGTGGCTATCAAGAAGAAAGTTTCCTTCATGGCTTTTCGAACTGAGAGAAGAAGTGAAACAGTTTTTGCAAGAGTGAAACTCTGCATTAGTCGAGTTTTTGTTGGATGAAGAATGGATGGCTAAGCTTGCATATATGGCGGATATATTTAACTTCTTCAACAAACTAAACATTTTTCTTCAGAGGTTTAACACACATATTTTTACATTAAGAAATAAGATGGATGCATTCAAAAAGAAACTTGTTCTTTGGACAAGTTAGATATATAGGAAGATGTAGAAATGTTTCCACTTTTCCAAGACTTTTTGATTGTTGCAGACATCTCCATATTTCAAAATACTCAAGATCATTCCTTTTTTCCCCTTGGAGACTGAACTTACTTTCTGAGAACTACATTTTGTTATGTCTTTGAATACTAAGTATCAATTAATATTAAAAGATAAAAGCTGTGTGAAATGTGAAAGATGGGCTTCTTACTCATATGCTTATCTCTGCTAAGCACAATGATTTGGGCTAAGCTCTTAAAATCCTATTTTAATTTCTTAGCAGTTTTCTTCTTTATAGACACTTTATACTCTCCCTACCTGTTATTACACCTGGAGAGCAAATAAATTGCAGGTAAGTTTCAGCTGTCATACACCACACTATCTTTAGATTTGTGCCATGGTAAAATCATCCTTTCATCCTTGGTATCTTTCAGAAATAGAGATCATAATGATGTACTCAATACAGGCAGATTTCCACTAGCTAGTAAATAGCTACGCTTTGTTCATTTTGTAGATAGGCAGAGCTATAAATAAGGTTATTGGTCAGCAAATATTCACTTCCTTCCCCAGGAAAGACAATACTTCCCCAGCCCATTGACATTAAGCTTGGTCCTATGACTTGTTCTAGCCTGATGCTAAGCAGAGTGTAGTGCTCTCTCTCTTGATTTGGGTTTGGCCATCCATGTGATTGCTTTGAGCAACAGGATATTAGCTGACATGGAATAAAACTTGAAATAAGATTGCATTTTCCATAAAAAAAACATACCCTGGGTATTCTATTATTTAAGGACAATGGGCGATATCTTGATCCAAACTATAGCTTGGAGTCAGATTCGTTGTATCCTAGCAGGTCCACAGACATGTGGGAAATAAGTATTTATTATGTGCAAGGGGAGTAATTGTGATGATAGTTCACTTAGGCAGTAAGTAATGTACTGAAGCACTTATCATCTGTTTACTACCTACTTACTGCAATTATTGTCCATTTGGCCTCCCTCTGTCACCTCCAACCACCTTGCCCAGTACTGCCACTTTCAATGCTCACAATTTCTCTTTTAATTATGCTACTTTCTATATAATGTTATAGATATTTTTGTAATTGAATGTGTTTTGCAAAATGTGTTTCCTGAAAACTACTATCTCTCAAATGACAATAAAGACGTCTCCATAAAAGAATATGTAATCATATGTAATTGGGAAACACAGAGTTCAACAAATGCTAAGTTTTTGTTGTGTGGTGTGTTTTCTACAGAACTTCTTAGAGTCTTTACTGTGTGTGTGTGTATGTGTGTGTGTGTGTGTGTGTGTGTGTGTGTGTGTGTGTGTGTGTTATGCTACTTCAAGCTAGGAATGGGAAACAGCATTTTGTTAAACTTATTGACCCTGGAAACTTGATTTCACAGGAACACAAATTTACATCTCAAAGGTTACTGATGTTCCTCAGCACATAACTTGGGAAATGGCAGTTCATAGGATAAAGCCAAAATCAAACCTTGACATTCAAACCCCTTAACAATGCAGCCCAGACCTACATTAGTATCATGCTTTTATAATTTTTATATGTTTTCAATTAAAAATAAGTATAATCTCTTAATAAAATTTATAAAAACTCAAAGTAAAAAATTATGTACCGGTCTATCATCCAAATATAACCAGTATTTTATTTTTATTTTATTTTATTTTAATTGAGTCTTTATATTATATTTTATCTCATAAAAATACAGCAGACTAAAAATATTAACAAACTTTTTTATATTTATAAAATATGTAAGTAAAATATATTCTTATTTTAGTTTCAATTTTACTATGAATAGTTCAAACAAATAAAATGATTCCTACTATCAGCTTCACATATATTATCATCTTCATATTGTGCCTCAGATTTTTATGCTTTCCCAACAAAAAGACAGCTGTAGAGTGGCCAGCGCCTTTTGTGTTACTCCTCCCCAATATCGGTCTGTTTCTTGGCTCCCCAGAGATAACCACCATCCTGAATTCATCATTTCTTTGAATACTTTTATAATTTTGCTACATATGTTTTTGTTATAAACAAAATAGAGTTTGGTTTTTATGTTTTTAAATATATAAAATTGGAATCAGACTGTAAATATTGTTTTGTTAACTTGTATTCCCTCCAGTGATATTATGTTTTGGGGGCCTTTCCACATTGTTCTATGTTACTCACATTCAGCTATTTTAATTACAGTTAGAGAATATAGCACTCTTTTAAATCCATTTTCCCTTTTAATGGATTTTGTATCCAATTTTTATTTCTAGGTGAAAGGAGGGGAGATAGTGAGGCAGACTCACGCATGCACCCTGACCAGGATCCACTGGCAACCCCATCTGGGGCCGATGATGGAGTGCCCAGTTATTTTTAGCTCCTGGGGCTGATGCACTCCCATAGAGCTATCCTCAGTGCCCAGGGGCCATACTTAAATCAGTTGAGCCACTGGTGGGTGGGGAAAATGGGGCAAGAGGGAAAGAGAGGGGTAGGAGAAGCAAATGATTGCTTCTCCTGTGTGCCCTTACCAGGAATTGAACCCAGGAAGTCCATAAGCCAGGCTGACTCTTTATCCATTGAGCCACTGGCCAGGGTCTTGTATTTTTTTTTTGTCATAACAAGCAATGCTGAGATGATCTAAAAGTATATTTGCTGAATATATACCTTGTTAACTTTCATAGATGTTGTCCTTTTAATTTCCAAAGTGATTGTGCTAATTTATATTCTCACAATAAGGTGTGAGAGTTCCATACCACATCCTCACTATGACAGGTGTACTGAAACTTTGAAATGACTTCCCACTATGATGAGTATAAAAACATATTATAGTTTTCATTTGAATGTCATTAATTACTAATGAGAAAGAGTATTTTTTTTTATGTTACTGGTCATTCAGGTTTCTGCTTTTGTGAGATGCTTATTTATATCTTTTGAATATTCTGGGTTTTTATTAGATTCTTTCTTAATTATAAGAGTAATATATGCTCAGTTGTAAAATTACAAGGAAAAATAAAATCATTTCAAATCCCACTACCCATTTGTTAATATTATTAATGTTTAGCTACATTTCCCTTATAGTGTTCTAATACACATAGTTGTTTTATACAGTGAAAGTGAGAAGAAGCTGTCAAGAGGGCCTTGGTGATAAAAATTTTCCACTAGGGTGTTTATTATCCTTTCCAGATCAAATACCAAGGACTGGAATCATTCAGTGTTTTAAAAATACAGAATACTGCCCTGGCTGGTTGGCTCAGGAGTAGAGCATCAGCAAGTGTGTGGAAGTCCCCGGTTTGATTTCCGGCCAGGGCACACAGGAGAAGCGCCCATCTGCTTCTCCACCCTTTCCCCTCTCCTTCCTCTCTGTCTCCCTTTTCCCCTCCCGCAGCCAAGGCTCCATGGCAGCAAAGCTGGTCCCAGGCACTGAGGATAGCTCTGTGGCCTCTGCCTCAGGCGCTAGAATGGCTCAGGCTGCAACTGAGCAACGCCCCAGATGGGCAGAGCATCGTCCCCTGGTGGGCATGCTGGGTGGATCCTGGTCGGTCTAACGCATGCAGGAATCTGTCTGACTGCCTCCCCTCTTCTAACTTCAGGAAAATACAAAAAACAAACAAAAAATATACAGAATACTGGTAGTCAAGATCTTTGGCATTGAATCTGAGCAAAATATAGACTTTTACTTTACTTTGTGTAGACCAAAAGCAAATCTTTTGTTTAGTCAATTTCAAAGCTCTCTAACTCAACATTGTACATAGGTCATCCACTGTCAACAATCACTTGCAGATAGAAGTACTGTGAATACTGTAAGGGGTTTCATCTGAAAGGGAACATAGTGGAGTAAATGATACAACTCAAGAGTTATGCCTGGTGCAAATAAATTAGAAAAAAAATAGGAGTGTAAGTGAATGCAGCAAGGCTAAACTTAGCCACAGAACCCAGTAAGGCTTTAAATTAGAAAATTCAATTTATTATTGATTTCAAGTTATAAAGTATGATGTAATCAGCACAGTGTCTAGAATTTCCATTTTTGCCATTTTTTAGTCTCCTATGTGCTTATAGTATATTTTTGAATAATACTTAAAAATAATAGATGGATCACAACCATTATTAGTTTTGAAGCCTTTAAATAATGGTAAAAGTTTTTTTGTTGCAGTCATACATGAAAGACAAGCTAGGTGCTTTTTAAATTCTTGAGTTACCAACTTTTCACCCAAAAGCACTAAGATTTTTGTCAAATTCTTGCATTTGCTATTACAGAAAGGTTAGGGTCAGTCTTTGAAGGCAACATTTTTCTTTCTGCCTGGGTGGAGGTAGGATTTATCTATATTCTGCTAATTCAAACATTTTGGCCAGTCATGGTCAAGTACAGTTCTGGTTCTCTTTCCTTTGATTTTTGTCTGGCCTGCAGTGAATCCTTTTGTACTCGATACCTAGGTCTTTCTGACTCAGAAAAGTTACTTTTTATATAACTATGTCTTTGCTTATTTCTTCATCTCCAATTGCCTGTTTCTTACTCTTGAGCACCTGAAGTCATTAGGTTTCATCTCCATTCTCTGCCTTGTAGAGCCACACTCTCCTTCATCATTTTTATCTTTCTATCCTTTTCTCTGTATTTTGTAAGAGCTCTATAGTTTGTTTAATGCATCATTAATCTGATTGTCTATACTGTCTATTCTGTTCTTTACTGCTATAAAATTTTACACTGTTATGCCATATCTGGCATTCTAAAAGTTCTTTATTTATTCAGAAATCTTCCTTCTCATCTCAACCAATTATCTCATTATGACTTTCTGTCACTATTTCAGAGAGACGCGACATCTTGCATTTCACTACTGATGATCCAGTTTTCTAAAATTCTTTTCTGTTTACTAGAAAAAATAATTCTCTGAGGTTTGTTCTTCCTCTATGTCTTTAGGTTAATAATCTCTTCCTCTGTGGTGAACTATTTTTAATATTCCCCTATATTTTATTTTTCTGTTTACTTTTTCTTCAACAAGGAAAGACCTCTATCAAGTTTTCCTCCACTAGACAAAGTATTTGAATTGCCTTCAATCTGTTTCTCTGAGGACATGGATAGAGATTGACTTCCTTCTTATACCCCAGCTGGAATAATCTTTGGTGGGCACAGCTCCTTGTGTTAACCCCCAGAGTTCAGTAGTGCTTAACCCCCATATTGTCTACAATAACACTGTTAGCAGAGAAGAAAAATTTTCCTATCTGCTACTGCATAATATTCTAACTCTGATCATATTCTTATTACTCTAAGGGCTGGCCTCCTTGTTCAGATCTCCAGTGGAAGAAGGAATGCACAGTAAGAACCAATATCAGAAATACTATTTTAATTATTTTAAAGGTTGAACTTCTGTCTGCAGATCACAATATCTTTAAGTATTTACTACGCTATTTTTTAAATTGAAACTTTGCTTAATAGGAATTTATAAGTACATTCATACTGAATTAGAGTATGTTATTTAACAACAGATAAAGAAGGTTTGCTTTTCGATGGCCCGGGCGCTGGGGATGGCTCCTTGGCCTCTGCCCCAGGCGCTAGAGTGGCTCTGGTCGCAACAGAGCGACGCCCCGGTGGGGCAGAGCATCGCCCCCTGGTGGGCGTGCCAGGTGGATCCCGGTTGGGCGCATGTGGGAGTCTGTCTGTCTCTCCCCGTTTCTAGCTTCAGAAAAATACAAAAAAAAAAAAAAGGTTTGCTTTTCAACCTGATACTCCCTAACTTAATCTTATACCATTTTTTCAAAAGTCCATGAGCACTCCCTAGAAATTAATTACTCTTATCATTGCTCATAAGCAATAAAACTTTAATCACTGTTTTTCAGTATAATGTATAAGTATCATTTCTGTCTCAACTAAGTTTTCTTAAGTATTTCTGACCTACCCCCAAAGGCACAGGGAGTGGATAAAGTATGGTTCTGGTGTGGCAATCAGGGTGACTTAGTTGTAAAAACAAACAAACAAACCGAAACCAGAAATTAACTCTGGCTGATTTATGCAAAAGGTAATATATTGAAAGAATGAATGGAGTTCAGAGAATTGACAGGTAAGTCAGACACTAAGTAGGAAAGATACAGGAGAAATAGTAACCTGGAAACTAAAGGAATGAACCCACAACAGAAAGAATCTGGCTACCTTTCAAGGTGATTAAACTCTGATTATGCATTGTTTGGTTGCTATTTTATTCAAGATTCAAATCAGAGGGAGTGAGTGTTCAGTTGGTTTTAGATCACAAACTACTTTTATTGGCAAGAGCAGAGCTCCTTATAGGGATTCCACCACATGGTATACTGAGGGGAAGAAGTAACTCCTCACAGAAATCAAGATGCTGGTAAGAAGGTAAAATTGAGCCTGTGGGGAGTGAGGGCAGAATTCCTTGACTCTCTACCACATGTGAGTGTAAGCTTGTACCTTTAGATTTCTTCTATACCATCTCACATCTTGCTCATTCAATGTCTTCTCATATCATAATTAGCTGGATTCACGTTAGTCCTTTACCTCCACATTGGTCATCAGCTTAGTATTCTTGGCTATGAATGACTTGTTGAGAGGCCCCATCTTGATGGGCGAGAAGAGAGTATTTGAAATCAGTTGAATCTGGAGTCAAACACTAACTGCTCTACTCATCAAGCTATATGATCTTGGATTAATCACTTAACTTTTCTAAGCGTCAGTTTCCTAAATTATCGTGAATTTTAAAAGAATATAATGGGAATAGCATACATAAACTCTTTTAAAATGCACAGCAAATGATTTATTATGCTATTTTGGTTATAGTTGTGGAAATTGTTATTATTAACAAATTAATTCATATTAACTTATTATTCTCTACTGTCCAAGATAGTACTTTTACATTAATCCTCTGATATCACCAACTCTGAATAAATAGAAGAGAGAATCCCAATGATTTTCCCTCAACCATCTAAACCTCACACACAGTAAGTGATATGCCAGATTGGCCCCTGTCTGGCCTTCTAAAAACAGGGCATCATTAAGCAATTTAGTCTTATTGGAGAAACCAAACAATTGAATAGAGCAAAAAAATTATGTATGATCCACCCTGCTCAAAGGGTCTTCTGCAAACATTTATTTATAAAACATTGACAATAACCCTTCAGGAGTATGAAATTGGTGTATTACATCTGGGATATACATTGACACACCATGGTGTGTACATTTAGTTGTGTATTATGCCATAACTACAGGCTACATGTAAGAGGAGTTTCCAATCATCCATGAAAAATGCATTATAATTGTCTAATTAAAAACAAACAAACAAACAACAACAAAAAAACAATGAGGGAATTTTTCTTAAGCACACATGAAACGCTTTTTAGAATACATCAAATTAGGCCATAAAACAACTCTCAAAAACATCAGAAAGATAGACATTAGATCAAACATTTCTTCCAATCACAAAAGGCAATCTCGAAGATGCACAAATATGTGAAAATTAAACAGCACACATTTGAACAACAAATTAAAGAAGAAACCAGAAGGGGAATCAAAAAATATTTGGGACAAATAAAAATGAAAACATAACAGAGAAAAGTTTATAGCTATAAACATGTACATCAAGGGGAGAAAAATAAACTGAAATAAATAGCCTAACATTACACCCTAAGCAACTAAGAAAAAAATGAATAAACTAAATAAAAGTTAGCAGAAGGAAGGAAACAATAAAAATCAAAGCAGAAATAAGTGAAACAGAGATTAGGAAAACAATAGAAAAGATGAACAAAATCAAAATTTGGTTCTTTCAAAATATAAAAATTGATAACTTCAGCTAGACTAACCAAGAAAAAAAGAAAAAGGCTAAAATATGTAAAATTATAAACAAAAGAGGAGACATTACAATTGATATCACAAAATATAAAGATTCATAAACAACTACTATGAACAATTACACCCCAACAAACTGGACAACTTAGAAGAAATAGATAAATTCCTAGACACAAATAACCTATCAAAACTGAACCATAAAGAAATAGAAACTCTGAATAGACAATAATGATTAAAGATACTGAATTAGTCATAAGAAACTTCCCAAAAAAGAAAAGCCCAGGACCAGACTGTTTCACTGGTGAATCCTACCAGTTAAAGAAAAGTTTAGTACCAATTTTTTTTCAAACTCTTCCCAAAAATGGAAAAGGAGAGAACACTCCAAAGTCACTATTCTTTTTTTTTTTTTATTTCAGTGAGAGGAGGGGAGGCAGAAACAGACTCCCACATGCTCCCAGATAGGGACACTCAACAAGCCCACTAGGGGGCGATGCTCTGCCCATCAGGTGTGTTGCCCCATTGCTCAGCAACTGAGCTCTTTTTAGTGTTTGAGGCTGAGGCCATGGAGCCATCTTTGGCGCCCAGGGCCAACTTGCTCCAATTCAGCCATGGCTGCAGAAGGGGAAGGGAGAGAGAGAGAGAGAGAGAGAGAGAGAGAGAGAGAAGTAAGAAAGGGAGGGGTGTAGAAGCAGATGGTGCTTCTCCTGTATGCTCTGACCAGAAATTGAACCCAGGACATCCACACACTGGGCCAATGTTCTACCACTGAACAACTGGCCAGGGCCCAAATTCACTTTTTGAGAACAATATTACTCTGATTTCAAAGTCAGATAAGGACACTACAAGAAAAGAAAATAGAGACTGATATTCTGATGAACATTGATATAAAAAGTACTGATGCAAAACAATGGTTTTGGCAATGATTTTTTAGATATGACACCAAAAACACAAGCAACAAAAGCAAAAATAAGCAAGTAGGACTATATCAAAATAAAAAGATTCTGCACAGCCAAAGAAACCATCAACAGAAAGAAAAGGTAACCTATGGAATGAGAGAAAATATTGACAAACCATAACACTGATTAGGAATTAACATATGAGGAACTCATACAATTCAAAAGAAAAAAAAACTTTTTTGAATTATTGGATTAAAAAAATGGGCAAAGGATCTGAATAGATATTTGTCCAAAAACAAAGGAATACAAATGGCCAACAAGTACATGAAAAGGGGTTCAACATCCCTAATCAGCAGAGAAATGCAAATTAAAATCACACAAACAAAAATATTGCCTCATACCTGTTGTAATGACTATTAGCAATAAGACAGGAAATAACAAGTGTTGGAGAGAATGGAAGAAAAGGGAACCCTTGCACAATGCTGGTGGGAATGTAAGTTGGTACAGCCACTATGGGAAACAGTATCGAGGTTTCTCAAAAAATACAAAATAGAACTACCATATAATCAAGCAATCTTACTTCTTGGTATTTATTGAAAGGAAAATAGATAACTACCTAAAAGAGATATCTGAACCCCTGTGTTTATTGCAACACTGTTTACAATTGCCAATACAGAAATAACTTAAATATCCATCAATGGATGAATGGATAAAAAATATGATTATATACATGTGTCATATATAGTATGGAATATTACTCAACCATACAAGAAATCCTGCCTTTGTGACATCATGGATAAACCTTGAGGGTCTTATGCTAAGTAAATAATTCAGAGAAAGATAAATACTTTATAATCTCACATGTGGAATCTTTAAAAGCTCATAGAAACAGAGTATAATAGTGGTTGCTATGGACCACAGGGAAGCAGCTAAAGGTGGCCAAAGGGGACAGACTTCCAGTTATGAGTATGTTATGGGGATCTTATGTACAACATGGTGACTATAGTTAGCAATACAGTATTGTGTACTTGAAAGTTGCTAAAAGAGTAGATCTTAAATGTTCTCGCCACAAAGAACAAGAAAGGTAACTATATGAAGGGATGAATGTGTTGCCTAACCTTAGTGTTAATCATTTCACCATTTTGCTATACATATATTAAATCATCACGTTGTATACCTCACACTTACACAATTTATATGTCAATTATATTTCAGTAAAGTTGGGGAAAAAGAAATAGAAAAAACAGGCGGAAGAGCCATGTCATTACCAAAGAGAGCAAAAGTCATCTGCTGCTTGTTTAGACTGGCAAGGGATTATATGCTGGTCGTAGCAGAATCAAGGTGCTCCCAGAGCTGAGAGCCAGGTGTTTTTCATTTTGTAATAGCCACCATGGACTTCGCTAATGGCAAGGGTCAGGACTATGGCATCACACCTCAAAGAACATACATTTAATACAACCACTGTGAGGAAAACAAACAAACAAAAAACCTGAAGTCCCAGGATTTACTTTCTTTACCATTTTGGAAGTTGTCCATTGAATTTCTAACCATAGTTGCCACTTGTATAAATGTTGAATGTGGTTCTGTGGTTCAGAGACTTCTTTCCAAGGAAGAGGACCACAAACTGTGCTTCTCAAATATTAATATGCCTATAAATCATTTACAGATCTTGTTAAAATAAAGATTTTGATTCAGTAGGTCTGGGCTCGGGCCTGAGATTTTGCATTTCCAGTGTTATATTGAGACTTCTATTCACAGACCACAGTTTAAGTAGTAAAGCTTAAAGGGTATAACAATGATTCTCCACAGATTTTTAAGCCTAATTGTAGAAGAATTATCCTGCCTTGCTCTCAAGACCTGTCATACAGAACCTTACAATTTTGAGAGCATGATGCCTGTCTACTGCCTTGAAACATTTTGTACAGGTATTAGAAAAGCAGAAAGCTAATAATCCAGGATAACTATAGCTTTAGTTAATATAGGCATCACCCAAAAGCATGTTTAGAATGTAGATTACCTGTACTCCTATCCCTCAAAGATTTGGTTTAATTGTGCATAAAATTTGCATTTTTAATATGGAGCTCAAGTGATTCTCATGAAGATGGTCCTTTGAGAAATGTTGACCAAATAATTATGTGGGTATTGTTGCCTTGTGTAGTATAGGTAGGTAAGGTGTAGAAGTATAACCAAGATACCACAAGCAGAATGGCATAAATAAGATATATGTCGATATCTCCCTCATCTGCCAGTCAAAGGTAGGAATTTCAAAAAAGCGTAGCAGGTCTGCGCCATAGTGTTCTCGTGACCCAGGTTCCTGCTATCTTGTTGTTCTCTCCTCCCCTAGGATGTTGTCTTTGATTTCATTTTCAAACTTGAGTCACATCACATCTGTAGTCCAGCCCTCCAGAAGTGATATTTAGTTTATACCTGTTGTAGTATACTTTATATATATTGAACTTCACATGCAACCCAAATATCTATCCATAGGTGAATGAATAAGTTATTTTTTTTTAAGATACAGATGCAGATTGTACACACATGAAACACTGATGATCAAGTTGTCAGAAGGTCACACCAGGCAGCCAAGGGGGCTGAATGACATTTTCTCAAGCTGGGAACCACATACCAAGCTGCATCTCCAGCACTGCTGAAGAGAGAACAGATTTTGTGGACCAGCCAGCCACCCACAAGTCCTAGCAAACCTTCTTCATGCCTTAAAACTTGTAGCAGTTCTCTCCTCCACGAAGTCTTTTCTGACCCTCAGAGTTGAATTTAGTGTCCTTCATTGGCTCTCTAAAACCCACTAGTCAGGAATCTGTCACTACGACTAAGATACTGAGTTATTGCAACTACTCCTTGTGTCTTCACCTATGTGTTCCTTTTTGGCATGTGTCTAGTTTATCTTTGTCAACAAGTGGCAAAGTTGAATTAAGCTGGTACTCTTATGAAGACCGATTGTGAATAATATTTTCTTTTTATTATTAATAGCACTGATCTCTTATCTAACAGATGCCCGTTATGTGCTATTCTAGGCTCCTATAATGCCAGGCAGGTTCACATTGGATTTGGGCAGATGGTAGAGGAACTGTGGAGCTGAAAAGGGGTAGGCCATTCCTGTTTAATATATTCTCCTAATGGTAGAAACTGGCAGGGGAAAACCGCTTCTCAGGCAAAACAAAAGCAAGATGGCCCCTCACAGTGGCGGGCAGGCAATCAGCTATCAGCGCCAAGTTCTTGTACCCATAGCATTACATTGGCTACACACACGTGGCTCTTCCATGTACTCACACACTAATTATGCAAGTGCAAGCAAGCAAGCCTAACACAGCTGTTTTCCCTACAGCTCCTCAAATATATTACCTCTTTCACTCTTCACAACAGTTCTGTGAACTAGAAATTATTATCCCTGTTTTATTTATAAGAAAACTAAGGCTCGTAGAGATTACAAAACTTGCCCCAGCTTATAGAGCCAATAGGTAATGGAAGAAAGTACCCTCCTGTCTGATCTGAAGTCTAGTCTCTTCTCACTTGAGCACACCTCTGTTCCACTGTCATTGTTATGCTGATCAATCTCTCTAAAAATGCACATTATGCATATATTAATTTTTTTAGCATTTTTATATATTTTACTACTTTTCCCAGGAAGGAAATGTTTCCTAATTTCCTTTTCCATCTGCCTGTTATAAAAAAAATTATCTCATATAAGCTAAGAGTTAACCTGATTTAAAACCAGAATATCAGTCCTAAAAGAGCTCAACTTCGAATTCAAGATCTGACTTATAGCTCAGTTCACAGATGGAAAATGGAGACACAAAAATACAAAACGTTTGCTAGAGTCAAACAGGGCAGTGGTTCAATGGACCTCAGGCATCCCGTCTCCCAGGGAGGTGATGTATGTTTGGAAAGAGTATGGACTGCGTAGCCCAGTGCAAGATTCAAATACTGACTACCACTTGAATGTGTGAACTCGGGCACGTACTGCAACTTCTCTGATGCTGTTCATAATAAGACCTACCTTTTAAAGGTGCCTGTAAGTATTGGAGCTGAAGGATAGAAAGTACCTAACACAAAGCCTGGCACAGAGTACACGCTCAGTGAATGTTAGTTCTCTCCCACACACACAGTCTAGCCTTTTCCTGGAGCACATATGGCTTTACACAGGGTGATGGTCTTCTGCCCATTTTTGGCACCCACATAAATCTCTCATAAAAATCTAGAGCTGAGGGTATATGAAGCAGAGTCCGTTCTAAAGGCTTTTTAATTTAAAGGAAGAAAAAGGAAAAAGTGCTGAGCCAATATCTCTACTATTCAATCATTAAATATTAATCGATGTCAATGCATTTGAGGGAGACTTTAGCTGTGACAGGTGAGCTGAAAGAAGAAATTCTGATTTAACGAGGCCTCCCAGCCACTTTGGCAGAATGTCAGGTTGCAGGGTATGTTAGAGAATAATTAACTAATAAACAATCTTTGGAAAAAGTCAGTAACTATGCCATTGGTACAAAGACAAAGCTTCTCTTATTTTTTCCGGAACATTTCTCTTTGGGATTTTTTACTCCTTTCAGAATCGTCCCTGATTTAGCACCTCCTCAGTCAGAACACCCTTAACTGTTTTGTTTAGACTGGTCGACGAAATGATGAATCAGGGAGTACTGCAGGATTTTTCAGTCTCTCTGAACAATGCCCCATATCACACTTACACTGACAGGTTGTATTTTTATATTTGACATATGAGAGGAACATGGAATATAACACACTGACAGCGCCTTAGATACCAGTCATACATCTTCCTAACACAGATTGATGGGTGGAAAAGAATATTATTTAGTGAGCCTTTCTTAAACTCTCCAAGGAAAATATATAGATCCACTGGTGGGTTGACTTGAAACTCATATTAACTGTCCTCTAAGCAAGAAACAGAAAAACAGCCACCATCCATTTCTGCACTTCCAAACAGATCAGGAAAATTAGCAGAAACCGATCCAACACCTGTATATTTTCCACTGATGGGTTGTGGTTTGCTCCTCCCTAGCCTAGGAATCACATAGGTGAAATTTCTCCATCGAGGCACATTGGTCTTTCTCAATTTCAAACCGAAGGTGAAAGATAAGCTGCTAGAAAAATTGAAGCCACAGCTAGAGCTGCTCAGGGAAGCAATCTGAAACAGAAAAAAGAGAGAGAGAGAGAGAGAGAGAGAGAGAGAGAGACGAAATAGCCATGACTAACTGTATGACTGTGAGGAAATGAAGAGAAGAACCATGTGGGATCGCGGCTGCCATACACTAGAGGATATAAACATAGCAGAAGGGGAAAATTGTGCCCTATAGTGGATGCTGTAATGTGCCAGGAAATACCCCTCTAGGAAGGCAGGATCTATTCCTGCGATTGCTGGGAATATTTCTGGCAACAGCTCTCCTCTCTCAACCCTTTTCAGGAAATGCCTTTGCTGAACAGATCTGGCTCACCAAATAGTATGCTGCCTCAGGGAGCAGACCACATCCAGTGACTGGTCATTACAAAAATGTAAGGGCCCAGCCCCCAGTGCCCAAAAAGAACAGCTATGGAAAGTCATCCCAGCTTCCGAGCCCTGTGAGTTAGCTTCGACCTGCATTCAACTGCATCACAGCCCAACTTTATCCTGTGCCCAAGCCAATCCTTCCTCTGCCTCTTTCTTACACAGGTGTCAGTCCCATGAGCATTTCATGATACATCTCCTGCTCACCAATCTCCAGAATTGGTCTGTTTCCAGGAATACCCAAACTCAGTATTCCCTTCATCTCCAACTCCCCGAATGTACTATGAATCTTAACTATCACAATGAGTAAAATCCTACGATGCTATCAGAAATGTATACGTATAATCATTCAAAAATGTTGATACTCAAGTTACAGTCATTTCAGGTTTCAAGATGGAAAATAAAGACAGAGAAAGATCAGCTCCATCTTGTGGAAGGACATACCGCTGTTCATTTCAAGTCCTCCCTTTATGTGACACGGGGGTTTTGTTTGTGCGTTGTGCTGTATTTGTTTCTTTGTCTTTTATTATATGCCTAAAATAAAACTAGAGCAAGTGAAGAAAAACATCTAGTAATTCTAATACCAAAACAGAAATAATTGAGAGAAATATTTTTCCTATTGCAGATGATAGAAAAGGACCAAGAATCAGGTATCAAGGTCATTGAGTCTTAGGACTGAACAGTACCTGGCACTCCTGTTTCTAATGGCAGTGGGACATGAAGACTTTTAACTAGCCGTTTACTGATTTTGGAGTGGAGGCAAAGGGGACCTGATACATTCAGAATCTGACAGCAAGTTTCCAGCATTTGGCTCTGAGAGGGCTAAGTCATTCCTGCTGCCTTCTGGTCGTTTACTTTTCCTACTGTCCCCTTCCTTTCTCGTCTCCTTCTGATTCCTCTGTTTCTTCTGTCCCTTCTTTGGCTTTCTTTCCCACATCCTCTCCCTCCCACTTTACTGGACTTTTTATTTTATTGACTGGAGTTTCAATAGTAGTTGCATCTCACAGATTTCGATTTAGCAGTAAAGCACTTATTTGGAAGAGAGAATAGGAAATCTTTTCATCTCTGTGTGCAAATGTTATTCAAATAGGGTGAACTATTTTATTTCCTAAAACTTAATTAAAACAATAAAAGAGAGAGAGAGAGCTTTGGGGGGAGCAATAACCCCTTGGCAGGGCCTGGGTGAGAGGCACTCTATTGGGACATCTCAAAACTTAACATTTGATTTCGCCCCATGATATTCAGATGTCTTGATTTGGCTTTATATGCTACTAAAATGCTTTTAAGTATTTAATGGTTTATTCCAATTGGGAAAAGTTTTGTTAGGTTTCCTTTAAAGTTTCCCACAGGAAAGCCTTGGATTTTTTTTTATTTTTTTTATTTGTAACTGGAATATTTTGTGGCATTGGATATTACCACGAAAAATAAAATGCTACTTTTGAAGTTTTCCAGCTGCAGACAAGTATATTTTCAATATCTTACATCACATCCTTCATCTTGAAGTGTTTTCTTCTGACAGAATGAATAAACAAGGTCAGAGTGTAACTGGCAGTAATGGGGACTTCATACTGAGATTCTCCATGACACTCGAAGCTTCTTTATTGTACTACTTGGTTGTGATCAGTTTTAAAATCCCTCCTGCCAAACAGAGAAATAGAGTAAACACTGATGGAAGGATGGATGGATAGATGTATTAGTCAGTCCATGAAGCCCAGAGGGTTGGGATACAGTTGCCAATATTTTTCCCGCTGGAATCAGAATTAGAGGAGAGGTTGGAGCTGCTCCACAGTCCCACTTAAGAGCAGAGCAAGTCTGCTAAGTATGGAATCCCAATGAGCCCTGGCACTCAGCATGAAGCTTTGCCACTGCAGGTATTTAATAAACATTGATAAATTGAAATGTCCCCCTATTTTGATTAAAGTTTGCTTCAAGGGCCTTGCAGGAGAATTGGCAATAGTGATTATTTTATTTTATTATATATTTTTTTTACTTTTTTTATTTTATTATAAAAATTTTCAATTTAAAAAAGCATAAATAATTTTACATAGAACATCTTGTGACTTATTCTGCCATTAACATTTCACCTTATGTGACATTTATCAGATAATTCTCTATCTATCCATCTCTATAGTAATCTAACAACTTATATTATTTTTTATGTAGTTCAAATTAAATTACAGACATTGCTACCTTTCTTAGAAAATACTCATCATACATATCAATAGTGTTTAGACCCTGGCCGGTTGGCTCAGCGGTAGAGCATCGGCCTGGCGTGCAGGAGTCCCAGGTTCGATTCCCGGCCAGGGCACACAGGAGAAGCGCCCATCTGCTTCTCTACCCCTCCCCCTCTCCTTTCTCTCTGTCTCTCTCTTTCCCTCCTGCAGCCGAGGCTCCATTGGAGCAAAGTTGGCCCGGGCGCTGAGGATGGCTCTGTGGCCTCTGCCTCAGGCGCTAGAATGGCTCTGGTTGCAACAGAGCAACGCCCCAGAGGGGCAGAACATCGCCCCCTGGTGGGCATGCCAGGTGGATCCTGGTCGGGTGCATGCGGGAGTCTGTCTGACTGGCTCCCCGTTTCCAGCTTCGAAAAAATGAAAAAAAAAATAGAGTTTAATATTTGTTTTAACTCTTTTTTTTTAATGTAAAAGTGATTGTTCATTGAATTTTGACAAATGAAACCCCTGTGTAATTCAAATCCCTATCAAGATATAGAATAGGCCTGACCAGGCGGTGGTGCAGTAGATAGAGCGTCGGACTGGGATGTGGAGGACCCAGGTTTGAGACCCCAAGGTCACCAGCTTGAGCGCGGGCTCATCTGGTTTTAGCAAGGTTCACCAGCTTGGACCAAAGGTCGCTGGCTTGAGCAAGGGGTTACTAGTTCTGCTGTAGCCCCACGGTCAAGGCACATAGGAGAAAGCAATCAATGAACAACTAAGGTGTCGCAACGAAAAACTAATAATTGATGCGTCTCATTTCTCTTCGTTCCTGTCTGTCTGTCCCTATTTATCCCTCTCTCTGACTCTCTGTCAAAAAAAAAAATCAAAGAGATATAGAATAGTACCATCACCACTGATACTTTAGTAGTAGAGATTTGGAACTATTA
Organism: Saccopteryx leptura; assembly: GCF_036850995.1. NCBI lineage: Eukaryota > Metazoa > Chordata > Mammalia > Chiroptera > Emballonuridae > Saccopteryx > Saccopteryx leptura. Next base: position 61,589,829 of record NC_089511.1, on the reverse strand, counting down.
ATTTTTTTTTGAGAGAGAGAGAGAGAAAGAGAGAGAGAAGCTTCAAGTCATTGTTCTACCTAGTTGTATCACTGATTCCTTCTCATATGTGTCCTGACCAGGATTGAAACTGGTGACCCAGAAGTCGAGTTGGCACCCCCCAATTTGAACCAGCAATCTCAGTGCTCTGTCCAGGCCTACACTCTACCCACTGGGTCACCAGCCTTAAATTAATTTCTTTACCTCTTTACCCAGAAAGAGACTGGTCTGGGGATAAATAAAAGAGTTTGAAATCTCTCAAACTGCTTCAGATCTCAAGCCATGAAAAAGAGTTGCTTTCTTCTATTTGTTTAGCAAAATCTACACTTCAAAATGCACAGTTGATGGCAGGGGAGAGCTTTCTGTGGCTGTAAATATTAGCTGAAGAGTCAATAAGTTGGCAAATAGGCAGGGGTGAATAAAGCAAAATTAGAGTCCCAATTTTTATGTGGATTAAAAAAAATAATATATATAAATAATTTTTGTCAGCATAACAGATATGCTTTGGGTCTTAATACATATATGTTCTCTTTGTACTGGATGTTCTTGGGACATCACCTGTGTATGGAAAAGAAACAACCAAGGAATCCTCTGTGGAGCTGTGCCTGTTGCCAAGTTGTATCCAGTGCCAAGCTAAATCCCTACCACATGATACATATGAGTTGAATCTCTTCCAAATGCAGGGCTCCTTCTTAAGTAGCTGTGTTGACTAATTACTTTCATCAGGATAATTGCACCTAAGAAAAGGGTACAATTATTTCTACTCAGTGGAATATTGACATCATTTAATGAAGAAATGTGGTGACAAACTATGTATTTAAAGAGAAAATAAAGCAGTTACCAACAATCTGTTTCCAAGGAAGAATTTTTAAACTTGTCTAGTATCCTCTTAAGTAGTCAGAATGAAGCTAATAGGCATTTCCACAGCACACAAGACTCAGCCTCTATCTAAGGCAGTGCATGCCAATAAATTGCCATCAACCTGGCACTAATGAGTCCTATGACATGGTTGAGGAGCAGAGCAGCAATTAAATTGGGCTCAGCTCAGTGCCCACTCATACCACGCATTTCAAAAGAATCTTTCTAGTCACTGTTCCACACAAACAGTAAATCCACATCACCCTTCTTTGTGGGAGTGGCAAATTTTAGAAAACTGCCATGTAGAAGGATTACAGTTAAAACTTCTAATTATTGACTGGGACCTAGAATGGCTACTGGTAGATAAAAACCCTAGAATTTATTCCTTCATTTATTTATTGAACATATATTGATCAATCAACTATTATATGGAAGGCATTATGCTAATTGGTGTATTATAATTCAAAAGGAATCAGAAAAGGAATTTATTATCAAGGGGTTTATAAATCCAATGCGCCCATTCAATCGTTCACTCAAGTCTTTATTGGAAACTGTGGCCTCCATGGCCCACTGCCCAGATTATTCTTCAAAACTAAGTCACCTATTGCCCCAGTTGCTGGGACTGATAGTTCACAGCTGAGTCAGTCCTCTCCAGGAATTGGTCTAGGCCAGTGGTCGGCAAACTAATTAGAAAACGGAGCCAAATATTAACAATACAACAATTGAAATTTCTTTTGAGAGCCAAATGTTTTAAACTTAAACTATATAGGTAGGTACATTGTTATTAACTTAATTAGGGTACTCCTAAGCTGACCTTTGCTAAACACTCAAGGGGCCAAAGAGCCACATGTGGCTTGCGAACTGTGGTTTGCCAACCACTGCTCTAGGCTAAAAAAAAACACACATTCCTTTTTCTGGAGGCATGTGTCCTATGACCAATAGTGTGGGGTACAAACGCTCTGGCCTTGATTAAGACAACTGTGATTAGTATCAAAGCTCCAAATCTTACCATAGGGTCAACTGAAACCTCTTTTGCAACTGCACCACAATTCAACTTCTCTGTGCAATCCTGCAACTCTCACTCATCAGAGGTGATGTTATTAAAAGCACTCCTCAATTCACCTCCCACATGCTGATCTCAAAGTCTTAAAGTTTGTCCCCTGAAGAAGCCAAGCTAGATCATCAGTTCCTGCCAAAAATGAGTCTAGAATGACAACTATACAATGGGATTTAGAAGCTGGATCACCTAGTTCCAAAATGAAAATCTTATCACTTGTATGCAGTTATGGTGCAATTGTTTAAAAATTCCACTAATGGAGAACTGAGATGCAAATGAAAGCTTGAGGGTAAAATACCATCAACATAAGGCAGTGTGAGGACCTAACGGCCTCCTTGGTCATACATAAAAAAGAGACTTCCATCTCCTGCAGCTGAGGCTCAGACCCAGCAAAGCTACAGAGAAGGCTGAATTTTCAGCACCAGTAAAGGCAGAGCCATCAAGAGAAGGAGTGGTACATGGAGACGCAAGATGGGAACATGTTGGCTGCTGCACCACAAAATCGTAAATCTTTAGATTCTTCAGATTCCACCAAATCCTCTTCCCTCTTAAAAGCTTGCATTTCGATTGAGAAAACAGCTGTGTTAGGCTTGCTTGCTTGGACTTTGCCTGATTAGTGCATGAGTGGGTGGCAGCACCATGTGTGTATAGTCTATGTAAGGCAATGAGTGCTTGCCCTCAGGGCGGATTGTGGATTGCCTGCCTGCCAATGGGAGGGGCTCTTTTTGCTGTTCATTGGCCTGAGAAGAGATTTTTCCCTGCTTGTCTTTCGTCTGCCATTGGGAGACTCTATTAAATGGGAATGGCTCAACGCTTTCCAACTCTGCAGTTTCTCTACCATCTGCCTAAATCTAATGTGGACCTGCCTGGCCTCAGCCACTAGCATTACAACTTCTCATTCAACTTTTTCTTGAAGGTGGTGCAGAAGCTTTTGTCTTACAAAATAACACAAATCCTTTTACCATCAGTCCCACTGTTTTCCTGGCCAACAGATCATAGAGAAGTTATAGGTTTGCTGAAGTAGGTTAGAGACTGTATATCAAAGAAGCTGCAATACCTAGCTACCTGGACAACAGGAGCTAGAAGAGTTTATATATGATGGCGTCCTGAGGATGCTGTAGCAAAGGAAACAGAATGTGAAGTTGGAAAGTGATGAGTTTATCAATATTTGAGTACTCTCCTGTGATCTAAGATTTACACCCTGTCAAGGGTGTTGGGCAAACAAGTGTGTTAGGTTTGCTCACCTGTATTTTGCCTGATTGGTGCATGAGCACGTGGCAACACCATGTGTGTACACTGTGGTCCCTCGTCTATTTTGGGGTTTAGGTTCCAGAACCCCCCGCAATAGGCGAAAATCCGTGAAGTAGTGACCTTATATTTATTTTATTATATATATATATTTTTAAGGCTTTATTTTTTTATATATTTTTTTTAATTTTATTTATTCATTTTTAGAGAGGAGAGAGACAGAGACAGAGAGAGAGGAGAGAGAGACAGAGAGAGAGAAGGGGGGAGGAGCTGGAAGCATCAACTCCCATATGTGCCTTGACCAGGCAAGCCCAGGGTTTCGAACCGGCGACCTCAGCATTTCCAGGTCGACGCTTTATCCACTGCACCACCACAGGTCAGGCCTTTTTTATATTCTTTTAATGTGTTTTAATTAATATTTTTATATTGTTTTCAATTTTTTAGGCTAGAAAATGCTTATTTTACCACAAAAATAATTAAAATAATAAATATATAAAAGTACCTATATACCAAAAAATCCTAAGATATAGCAAAAATTCCGCAATGCAAAATTAGATATATACAATTTTAAAATCCACAATACAGTGAGATTGCAAAAAGTGAACAGCGATATGGTGAGGGACGACTTTAGTCTATGTAAGGCTGTGGGTGCTTGCCCTCAGGGTGGCAGATTGTACATTGCAAATTGCCTGCCACCATTGGGAGGGGCTATTGTTTGCTGGAGAAGCCCCCACCCCCACCCCCGCCTGTTTTGCTTGGGAGTCCTGAGAGAGAGAGGAAAGCAGTTTTCCCTGCCTGCTTATTCGTCTGCCCTTGCAAGACTCTAATATGGAATGGCCCACTATCCTCCGGCTCCACAGTTCCTTTACCGTCTGCTCAAATCCAGTGCGAACCTGCATGGCCATGGCCACTGGCCTTACAAAGGGCCTCAAGAGACTGTGCTAATATAACAGGATGGTTCTTGTAAGCGAAGACAGAGCAATAACCCACACCTAATGAGGTATAACTGTGACAGATTGTGGAAACAGTAATCAAAAAATTCAGAGAAGTGAGCCTATTAGAACACAGATATATTACCTAAGGCCAGATAACCCATTTATCAACAGTGTTCTGTGGAAGGACCAAGAGGTCAATCCATTTACCAAAGTTTTAAGGAACATGTCATTGAGAAGGGCCAAAGTGCCATTGAGAAGCTCAGTGACAGCTGTCCTTGGTAGGCCAGGACAATAAGAGATTCTGTTAAAGAAGTGGGCTCCATGTCTTGGCCACTGTGAACAGTGCTGCAATGAACATGGGGCTACATGTGTCTTCACGTATCAATGTTTCTGAGGTTTTGGGGTATATACCCAGTAGAGGGATTGCTGGGTCATAAGGTAGTTCTATTTGCAGTTTTTTGAGGAACCACCATACTTTCCTCCATAATGGTTGTACTACTTTACAGTCCCACCAACAGTGAATGAGGGTTCCTTTTTCTCCACAGCCTCTCCAACATTTGCTATTACCCGTCTTGTTGATCATAGCTAATCTAACAGGGGTGAGGTGGTATCTCATTGTAGTTTTGATTTGCATTTCCCTAATAACTAATGAAGCTGAGCATTTTTTCATATATCTGTTGGCCATTTGTATCTCTTCCTGGGAGAAGTGTCTATTCATGTCTTCTTCCCATTTTTTTATTGGATTGTTTGTTTGTTTGTTGTTGAGTTTTATGAGTTCTTTGTAAATTTTGGAAATTAGGCCCTTATCTGAGCTGTTGTTTGAAAATATCATTTCCCATTTAGTTGGCTGTCTGTTTATTTTGATATCAGTTTCTCTTGCTGAGCAAAAACTTTTTATTCTGATGTAGCCCTTCAATAGAAGACTGGATAAAGAAGATGTGGCACATATACACTATGGAATACTACTCAGCCATAAGAAACGATGACATCAGATCATTTACAGCAAAATGGTGGGATCTTGATAACATTATAAGGAGTGAAATAAGTAAATCAGAAAAAAAACAAGAACTACATGATTCCATACATTGGTGGAACATAAAAATGAGACTAAGAGACATGGACAAGAGTGTGGTGGTTACCAGGGGTGGGGGGAGGGAGGACAGGGGGAGAGTTAGGGGGAGGGGGAGGGGCACAGAGAACTAGATAGAGGGTGGCGAAGGACAATCTGACTTTGGGCGAGGGGTATGCAACATAATTTAATGACAAAATAACCTAGACATGTTTTCTTTGAATATATGTACCCTGATTTATTAATGTCATCCCATTACCATTAATAAAAATTTATTTAAAAAAAAAAAAAAAAAAAAAAAAGAAGTGGGCTCCCTGATAACAATGGGCATGAGAGAATCCTGAAGTAATAGAAGCCAGGTGGCTGCACTTAGCTGAAAAAATAAACAAGGTGAATACAATTATAATAGTGAATAGCAAGGTAGACGTGGTAGTGAAGAAAGCTGACCTGCAAAGAACCACAGAGATGGTTAATTCATGGTTATTCCAAATATCAAGATAATGGCCAGTCTTTGAGAGTATTGCTCAAGCTGTACAATGAAAAGAAATCAGAGATGGATGATTTCTTGGGGTGGATACCCCAATATAAATTAACAATCTCTTATCCAAAGTTTAGGCCTGAGGCATTCTCAGATCTGGACTACACTGGCTGATGGAAAGGTCATAGCCCCAGGAAAAACAATTCTATGACTAAGTTAATTAGTAACTATTCCTCTAGTTCTTCAATAAGGGACCTCTATCCATTTACTCAAATAACAGTACACCAGAGAAAGAAATGCCAAAACATTTTAAGAACTGTTAAAGAGTTCAAATAAACACTGACACCTGATTACCCAAAGCATCATCATGGGCCTCTGTTATATTGGAGCTATATGGGTGTCACGTAAGAGATGGAGTTCTGGCCCAGGTCCTGCTTATCATGGGTCCACTGGGGTTCAGGGACTAAATCCAGTCCCTGCATTTAAAATTGGCATGAACATACATACTTAGTAGATGTCAGAACCTATACATAGCTTCTTCAGTCTGCAGGATAACCTATATGTAGCTTCTTTAGTCCATACTATTATAGTAGGAAAAGCCAGGCAAAAGATTAAGAAATAGGCTTGCCTTCCCCAGCTAAGCCAATATGCTGAGATGTGGAGAAAAAAGCTGTGCATTTTTTATTAGTGCATGACCACGTTGCAGAAAGCCTCATGTGTGTCTCTATGAAAAGCTATGGGTGCTTTCCCTCCGTGATGATTCTCCCAGATCAGTCTCCCACCACTGCAAGGTGCAGTTCCCCGATTCCCTCAGCTGCCACCGTTAAGGGCGATTTTCCCGATCTCTTGCCCTCCACTCTGAAGTGCAGAATTTCCTTTGTTTATTCACTTCCCTGTCTCTGTGAGCCTCCAGTATGCCTGACACTTTCTGGCTCTGCAGTTCCTCTACTGTCTTCCCAAATTCAATATAAATCTGCCTGGCCTCGACCACCAGCATTACATGAAATATCCTCTTCAAAGTAAAATTAACATCTCATAATCCCACCTTTCTGAATGAAGTACAATACTTGGGCGGGGCACTTTAAGACTGGGTGTAACATATTACAAGCTCGGAAATACACTTCTACTCTTCTACTGAGAAACATAGAAGACTTCCAGCATTGAGTTTGTCCCAGAACAGTAAAGAGGTCTGCAACAGGCTCAAAATATACTTCAGACCGCCCTGCCACTTGAGACGTAATACCTAGCAGATCTACGCTATTAGAAGTATCTGTTCTGAATATAGATGCTATGCATAATTTGTGGTAAGCTCCAATAGGAGAAGAATATATACTGCTAGGTGTAAATTTGTAGCCAGCCTCATTTCATCTAATTCAGAGATTTCTAGGCAATTTAAAATAGCTTTTCTTATGCTACTGAACCCTAGTTGAGATGGAGCATTGGACTCTGGATCATCAAGCACCCGTGTGGCCAGAGCTGCCCATCAGAAACTGGGTTACCAGATCTTCCAAGTCATAAGTTTCAGAAGGCTCAGCAGCAATATATGGTGAGGTGGGAGTGGCACTGGTGATCATAGACATGAGCAAGTCCAGACTGTATAAGTGAGCCAGGTGGAAATGTGGCCAATTCCCATGCCACCCAACAGCACACATCCTCAGCTTACACATAGGATCATGCTGGGGGTTGGGAGGGGATGGAGGATGGCACACAACTTAGTATTAAAGAAGAAAAAAGGCCAAATGGTGTCTATTCTGATGACACATATCAAGCTGCCCTGTTCTCTCAACCTCCTCTCTTAATTGATGGTGTAGGGAACTGATTGTCTTGGTACTATGACACCACCTGGAGTTTAAACCAGGTTGCTATCTGATTAAAGAATTTGTCTCACCATTTCTTTTTATTCATGCATTTATTTAACAATTACTTGCTGAGCCTCTGCTTATTGGCCTGTGGGTATTGGGAATACAGCAATAAACAAAACAGACAAAAACAGTTTTTCCTCAAGAAGCCTACACTTTAGAGGTGGGGTGTTGTATAAAACAAACATGTTTGAAGATACATTATCTAAAGAAGTGTTAAGTGCTAGGGATAAAAAAAAGGAAGAGGGATTGGAGGTAACTGAAGTGGGCAGAGGTTCAATTTTAAATAAGGTAGTTTGGAAAGACTTTAACAAGAAGCTAACTTTTGAGCAAAGGTCTGAATCACATGTTCATGGTACTAATAATTCTAGACAGAAAAAAAAACCAGCAAATGCAAAAGCCCTGAGGCAGTGAGCATGACTAAAATGTACAAAGAATAGAAAAAAGGCCAATAGGATTGCAATATAGTGAGTTAGAAGAAGAGTTGTTGGAGGTAAGCTCAATAAGATAATGGACTATCAGACACTTCTGCTTATAGACCATTATAAAATCTTGGAATTTTGCTCATAATAAAGTACAGGTTTTGAGCAGAGGATAAACATGATCTTCCTGATATGTGAAAATAATTGGCTCGGTCACTGTGTTGAAGATAGACTATTGTTAGGATAAGGATGGTAGTACAAACGTTATTGCCATAACCCAGGGAGGAAATGATGTGGCTTATACCACTATAACAATAATGGAAGTGATGGGAAGTTACATGCGTTTGGATATTTAAGGGCATAAATAATTTGCAGACAGATTAAATGTGGGTTGAGAAAAACAGACAAATGAAAAATAGTTCTAAAGGTTGTAGGCCTAAACCAAAGTGGGTAAAGTTTGCACTATTTAGATGGAGAAAACTGAGGGAAACAAAAGCTGAGGAATTCCACTTTGCAAACCAACATATTGAGATGCCTATTATACACTCAAGGGGAGACTGTGAGTATGTGTGCAGTTCAGAGTTGAGGCATATATATGTTTGAGGACTATTATCCTGCAGATGGTATTTAAAGTTATGAGGCCAAAGAGATCACTAAGACCACAGGAAGGTGGAAAAGAAAATGAACACAAGCCATGAGCCTTGGGTGTACTCTGCTATTAAGACATTTGGAGGAGGAATGGAGGTAAGGGATGGGGAGGGAGGGATGTCAGGTGGAAACTGCAGAAGAAACTGAAAAGGAGCAGCCAGTAAGGTAGAAAAACCAACCATGTGTGGTGTCCTGGAAGCCAAAGCATTTCTAGAGGGAAGGAATGACCATCTGTGTCAAATGGCTCTGATAAATAAAGTAAGATTAAGACTGAGAATTGATCTTTGGTTTTTCTACTTTGAAAGACATTACTGACCTTGATAAAAGAAGTGTCTATATCATTTTTCATCAACATTCAGATCAAAAACTCATATACAGGTTTCTCTACCTCCCCCCCACCGCCACGTCTCAGTCACATACACACTTCAATTAGTCTAATTCAGGAGTCTTTTTTACATGGCACTTATATCGTTTTTTACCTTGTCATCTTTTTTTCTTTATTTCTTCTTTCTTTCTTTCTTTCTTTCTTTCTTTCTTTCTTTCTTTCTTTCTTTCTTTCTTTCTTTCTTTCTTTCTTTCTTTCTTCCTTCCTTCCTTCCTTCCTTCCTTGCTTTCTTGCTTTCATTCTTCTCATTTTTATTTCCCTATTCACTTCTCTTTTCTCCTTCTATTCCACCCTTTCATCTTCCTAAAAATAAATATAGAAAAAAAATTGTTAGATATCTTCTAAAAATGCTTTTAAAAGAATGGTGCCATCCTGACCAGAATGTGGCACAGTGGGTAGAGTGTTGACCTAAGATGCTGAAGACCCAGATTCAAAACCCCAAGGTTGCTGGCTTGAGGATGCGCTCACCAGCTTGAGTGTGGGATCATAGACATGACCCCATGGTCACTGGTTTGAAGCCCAAGGTCACTGACTTGAGTCCAAGGTCACTGGTTTGAGCAAGAGGTCACTCACTCTGCTGTAATCCTCCAGTCAAGGCACATATGAGAAAGCAATCAATGAATAACTAAGATGCCACAACAAAGAATTGATGCTTCTTATCTCTCTCCTTTCTTGTCTGTCCCTATCTGTCCCTCTCTCTGTCTCTGTCAAAAAAAAATTATGCCAAATGAATGAGTACCATTAACCTCTAAATCCCTTACTGTTGCTCAAAAGTTTTCTTCAAAATACTAACAATATTCACCAACTAGTTCTTTTCTTTGTTTATCCACAGGAAACAGCTTTCAGGATAAAACATGTAACATGATATTTTCTTTTTTCTGAAATCTCAAATGATTATAAATTATATTTGCCATTATATTTTCATTTCAAATGCATTACATGTTAAATAAACATTAGTGATCTTGCTTGCACTTCTTGGGAACAAGAACCATATCTTTTATTTCATGTACTCTTCCATGTGCCTTGCTTAGTGATAGAGGTACTGAACACTGGGGAACTTTTTTTTTTCATTTTCTGTTGCATGAGGTTTTAGAACTGGTTTCAATATATTTCTGCATTGCTGATTCCAAATCTGAAATCTGTTTTTTGGTGCATGCTCTAGCTTTTATGCAGTTTTAATCTCTTTTTTTACACTTAATGTCATGCATTGGTTTTTAAATTGGAGTTAAAGGGCAACGACTCTTGGATTGAACATAACCACAAGGCAATTAATGTTTTACAAACATCACTTTTACATAATTGTAGTTGTTTTTAAATGTAAAAAATTATTAGCTGATAAAAAACATCCTTTTATTTTGTTTTAAGATTGAATCATGGCTTCTTCGAGTAGGCGTAAATGTAAGAATAGTCCTGACACCTTCTGTTATATATGTGGCTGTTACACATTTTAACATCAAAGGCGCACTATTTCATCATTTGTGGTACATGCATATATTGCCTTTTTTCAGCGGTTCCAATTGGTTATTCAACTCATCTGCGAGAAGATTATAATGACATAAAAATTGTCCTCAACTTTCTGAAGTATGAGGAGTATAACTGGATCATTTGTGTAGATCTTAAAATGGTAAATTTCCTGCTAGGACAACAGAGAGGTTTCATGAAATATCCTTGCTTTCTGTATTTGTGGGACAGCCAAGCTCAGGAGAAACACTGGACACAGAAGAAGTGGCCAAAACGTGAAGCTCTGGAAGTAGGGATGGAAAATATTGTGAATGAACCTGTAGTTAATTGAGACAGGATCATTTTTTCCCCACTTCACATCAAACTTGGCTTAATGAAGCAGTTTGTTCAGGCTTTGAATAGAGAAAGTGAATGCTTTCAACATATTATTTCTGCTTTTCCTGCCTTGTCTTTCGAGAAGATAAAAGCAGGTATATTCAATGGACCTCAAATTTGAACCCTCGAAAGTGATGAAGAATTTGCCAGGAAGATGAATAAGGAGGGGAAAGCAGCATGGCAGTCTTTTGTGGCAGTTACAAAGAACTTCCTTGGCAATGAAAAAGTAGAAAACTATGAACTTTTGGTTCAAAGGATGCTGTTTGCTTTCTGCGACATTGGATGTAACATGAGCATTAAGATTCACTTTCTGGACAGTCACCTTGATAAGTTCCCCAAAAATCTTGGAGTTGTTAGTGATGAGCAGACAACTGATGGAGTATCAAACGAGATTGTCCTCAACAAGTACACAAACACAAGAGCTACAAATGCAACTTTTTGCCTGAATAGAATTTAAATAAGTTTTGTGCAAATTTTATTAAAATAAATGTTTTAATATGTTCTATTTCAAAATTATAGACAAATTCTGATGTTATCATATCTTTTAGTGTATTAGTGTATTTACTGCATTATATAAATTATTATACTTTCACAAAGATGATGCCCAAGAAGACATTCTACTCTATTATGTTAAACTAAATGTTGAAAATTTTACAATAAGGTGAAAACCTAAAATCTTGAATTGCAAAAAAACTGTAGCTTACAGAGAAAAACTAATGTCAGATTTGAAATCAGCATACTTGAATTAGTTAAGAACAAGTGTTTTTGTGGATGTAACAAAAATTTTGTTCCCCAGTGTAATATGTGTAAAATTGAATTAATATTTTTACAGTGGATAAATAGATTTAATTTCAGAAAACTTATGCACAGCCAGATTTTATAACATGATCTACTTGTAAGATAGATTTGGTATATGTACCAAATCATGCCTCCCCACAGTCCCTCCTAAAGCAACAAGAGTGGTAGTAAGGAGGCAATTATACATAATGTCTCCAAATTAAGTGTTACAAAATCAAATGGCAAAGTACATAAGTCAGTAAAAACCTAGGGGAAACATCCACATGTCCACTCTGAAAGGGGAGTTGCTACCCAGGTCCAATAATCATAGCCATGAAAGAGCATTAGGCTAGTGTTGTCTTCCTATTACTTAAGAAAGGTTGAAAATTCAAGTGGTATCCTAGTTTTACAATGTAGGTTACTAATATAATCTTCTTAAACAGCAATGAAGAAGGGTCAAGAGCAACAGAAATGTTCCTCAAAGCCTGGTCTACAGATTTGCTACCTGAGCCCTAAACAGGCATGAAGACCTTTGAGGACAGGAGGTAGTTTTATGGCTCAGCTTGCTGCCTGTCACTTATCTAAATAGGTACATTGACCATAGGTCATTTCATAGATGGTGGGGAGAAAGACTTACTACCATCCTTCTAAAAGATTTAGATTAGGAGTGCTACACTGAATTCTATAAATTACACCATTCAATGGGAGCTACACCATTATCTGTATATCTACAGACACCAAGTACTTCCCTTAATGAGATAACCATTCAGACTGCCTGAGATGTCCCCAACACACAATCTATGTACATGTTCTATTGCCTCATAAATACTCAGCATTATGGAGGGCTGCTTTATTTGTAGTTTTCTCATGGATTATTCATGAAGAGAGTTGTAGACCATCTGTGTAATTTCACTCACCTTACTTCAATTCTCCCTAAGCAGAGGATGGCTTTTGGTGTACCTATGTCTTCTGGAGACTGTTTCTTTCCTGTTCCACTTCATTTAGCTAGAATTATCCTGGATGAATGATAGGCTGGTATCCTCAAAATGCCAATGTGTGTGTGTGTGCGCGTGCACAAACACATGTTCATATTCTCTTGCCACCACTATGGGGCTGGACACTGGCTTTAAAACTTGCCCCCAAAACTGGGGTAATAAACTCAAAGGTAATTATTTATCTTTTTTTGTAAACAAGAGAAACACTTTTTTTTTTTAAAGCTCCTTAATGTATTTATTGGCTTTGGCCTGAAGGAAACAATTGAAGCTATTCTTAAAGCATTCTGCTTCATTTCAAGCAGAATGTGGTTCTGGGTTTGAACACAGTGCGGCTTGGGTCTACACTATATTGCCAAATAACAGGTCTCTTACTCTCCATTCTTTCAAGAAATAATTTAGTGTTAGAATACATTTCATTATGCTCTAGAACTTTCCATCCAGGGACTCTAACAACCTGTTTTCTTAAACTAATCCTAATCCTGAGGCTGAAAGCACATATAAGCAAATGAGCCAGAGTAAAAAATGCTGACATGAGGTGCCTTTGGCTACTATGGGTATCAGGCAGTTCTGCAGCTCTCAGTGGCGTCTCTCACCCTAATCTCCCTCTGGCTGGAGGATGCTCTTTTAGATTTTCAGCTTGCTGTCATTATACATCATCTATCTAATGTTTTTGGCTGTCCTGTAAATCTGGGGAATAAAAGATGGACTGATTACCTCCCTTTAACAAGTGAAAAAAAAAATAGAAGATCGTTGTTGCACAGTGGTGGAAAGAGGATCAGAAATCGTTTTTCTGAGTCATTCCCCAGATTTTCTTTGCCATTCTTGGCAACCTTTCCTAGACAAATCCAGCTTCAAAGAGTCAGTGTTTTCCAGCTCAAAGACTTTTACTTTTGTCTTCCTAGAAGGTTCTTGTCTTCTCACCATTCAGCATTAACCCAGATGCCACTTGTGTAGAGAGGTCTTTGTTGCCCCCACAGCTCTGCCATTCACTCCACTGCATCCCACTTTACCCCTTTGACAGGACTGAAATTATCTTCTTTATTTACCTTTTCAGATGTTTGTTTCCTTTCCTATTAGAAGGTGTGCTCCATGAAACCTAAGAGGATATTTCTCTTGCTCATTCCTAGCCTTCCAGAACTTAAAATACAGCAGGGTATATTGAAAGTATTCAACAAATATTTGTTGACTAAATGACTTCCCAATAATTCAATTTATAGTACACAATTAATCAGGAGAAAGGTCATATTTGGGAAAGCTCTTGAATGAGATATAAGAAGACTGGGGTCTTCCCACTATCTAAAGGTGGCCTAAGATATCAGTTCTTGGATGGCATTATATGATTGAAACATCTTAGGTTACCTACATCATGACTTGCTGAACACTGGCTTTAAAACTTGCCCCCAAAACTGGGGTAATAAACTCAAAGGTAATTATTTGCTGCCTCTTCCTGAACTCTGATGTTTTACCAATCAATTTTTTCCTGAATTAAGCATTACACCATTTCCTCACAGTGAAACCTTCTTTTTCTTTTTTTTTTTTTTTTTGTATTTTTCTGAAGCTGGAAACGGGGAGAGACAGTCAGACAGACTCCCGCATGCGCCCGACCGGGATCCACCCAGCACGCCCACCAGGGGGCGACGCTCTGCCCACCAGGGGGCAATACTCTGCCCCTCCGGGGCATCGCTCCTTGCGACCAGAGCCACTCTAGCGCCTGGAGCAGAAGCCAAGGAGCCATCTCCAGCGCCTGGGCCATCTTTGCTCCAATGGAGCCTTGGCTGCTGGAGAGGAAGAGAGAGACAGAGAGGAAGGGGGGGGGGTGGAGAAGCAAATGGGCACCTCTCTTATGTGCCCTGGCCGGGAATCGAACCCGGGTCCCCCGCACGCCAGGCCGACGCTCTACCGCTGAGCCAACCGGCCAGGGCCTGAAACCTTCTTTTAATGATGCCAAATTTTAACCATAGATAAAAGAGAAAATATTTACCAAAATTGTGGGCTCAAATATTTCACACTCAGTAGTCCATGTGGTAACATGGTTCATTAATCCCTAAATCTCAGTCTTTATCCTAGCTGCTTATAAGCAGGGTTTTACGAGGTTTCTTTTACCTATATTGCTAAGAATCTTCAAATTTTTTTTCATATAATTCTCATAGCTATTTTAATTAAGGCTTCACATTGCAATCAACCATCTCACCTCACTCTACTATTCTCATTCTCCACAGATCTCCTCCTGCCATCTTAAAATCATTCTCTGTCAGGCTGCTATTGCTTGGCACAGAACCATGTCACCTCTAGCTTGGTAATAGATCTTTCCTTTAGCTCCCCATGACTGTGAAAACTAAGATGTGTTGACAACAAGAGAGAACTGACAAGAATAGTAACTTGAAGAACCTACCGTTATAATTATGGCTACTCTAAGAATCCACAAAAGTCTTCCTCTGGGAACTTCACTGATCTCTTCTTTTTACTATTTCCTTTATTTTACTTACTTAGGGTTCACTTTTTCTTTTTTTATCTTCTTCAAGTGAAAGCTTAGATAATTGAATTTAGACCTTTTTTTCTTTTCCAATATAAGCATTTAAAGCCATGAATTTTCTTCTACGCAGTGCTTTCAACACATCTCACTAATTTTGATATGCTGTGTTTTTGCTCATCTAAAAATATTTTCTAATTTCCTCTGTAATTTCTTCCTTTATCTGGAAGTTAATTAGAAATATGTGGCTTAATTTCCAAATATTTGAAGATTTTTCAGGTATCTTTTATTTGTTGTTGTTATTGATGTTTAATTTAATTTCATATGTAATTTCTAGTTCAGTTTTAAAATCTTTTAAATTCATTGGTTTATTTTATGGCCCAGAATAGAGCTTCTCTGGTTGACTGTTCAATGTGCACTTACAAAGAAACTATTCTCCCATAATCGGGTAATGGGTACCATATAGAAAGGTTGGCAAAAGTAGGTTTACAGTTGTAATACAAATAAATAATACAATAATTAATAAATAATAATACAATAATAAACTGTGTTTTGCATACTCACAACTGTAAACCTACCTTTGCCCACCCCTGTATGTTCTGTATATTTCAATTAGGTCAAGTTTCCTGATAGTATTGTTTTCTAAATACCTACTGATATATCTGTCTCTTGTTCTAGTAAGAGACTTTGGAAATCTGCTATTATTGTGGATTTGTCAATTTGTCCTTCTGGGCGTATCACCTTTTACTCCATGTATTTTGTATGTATATCAGTTTTTAGGTCCACACACATTTAGGATTATTGAGTTTTCCTGATAAATTGACTTTTTCATTATTAAAAGTTTTTTTTTAATTATCCCTTATAATGATTCTTGTTCTAAAATTATCTTTGTCTAATATTAGTCTAACCACTTCATATTTCTTATATATATTGTTTGCATGCTATGTCTTTTTCTGTCAATTTATTTTAATCTACCTCTTTCTCTATAAAATGAATTTCTTATAGACAGCATATATCTGGATCTAACATTTATCTATTCTTTAAATTGGAGTGTTTAGAATTTTTAAATCAAATATAACTGCCAGTAAGTTTCATTTACATCTACCATCTTGCTATTTATTTTGTATTTATCCCTCTGTTCTTTGTATCTTTTCCTCCCTTTTCTACCTTCTTTTAGATTGAATAGGTTTTACAGTTTTATTTCAACTGTTGGCTTATTAGCTTCAAATTCTGTTTTTATATTTTAGTCTGGCTCTATAATTTATAAATGCATCTTTAAGTTATAAATGTCTGTCTTCACATGTCATACCTCCAACATGTAATGTGAAAACCTAATAGAAGTATACTTTTAAATGTCCCTTGAATCATCTATGCTTTTGTTGAAAATAATTTTACTTCTACCAGAATTATCAAACTCTCTATATACTGTTATTAATTTTGCTTTATATATTAAGTTCCTACTAAAGAAATTTGAAATGAGGGGGAGAAATATATATATATATATATATATATATATATATATATATATATGTATATATATATGTATATATATAGTCTACTGGAAAGTTCTGTCCGTTTTTGGAATAAAACAAAATACAAATTTTTCTTACCGTCAATAAACTTTATTAAATAATATAATTGCCATTATTATTAATGATTTCTTGCCAGTGTGAGGGCAATTTGTATATCCCATTTTTGAAAAATGCTTTATCTTTTGATGTGAAAAATTGAACCAGTCCTTGTTTGATATCTTCTTCATTTTTGAATTTTTTGCCCTTCAAAAAATTTTGTAAGGACAAAAACAAGTGATAGTTGGAGGGTGCTAAGTCCAGGGAATATGGTGGATGCAACAGACATGCTTCTGTAGCATTTCTTCCTTGTTGAAATTCATAAAAATTACAGTGGCGTAAATAAACTTTATCAGTAGCCATGGGTACACTATTGCTTCACACATAAGACTAACGTGAATCAACTTTGTTTTAGTTAATTTGCTACATCAGTATGTATACATTAAGTGATAAAAATAGAGAGGCACACATGCGCCAAATAAACATGTGCTTACATGTCGAAACTTGTTATGATAGAAACGGACAGAACTTTCCAGTAGACCATATATATATATAAAATCACTTTTAACATTTTTTGTTCTTTTGTAGAGATCCAGATTTTTATCTACTGTAGTATATTATATCAGCATTAGAAACATTTTAAAACATCTTGTAGTTAAGACCTTCATAGGCAAATCACATTTTGATTTCCTGATAAAATCTTCATTTTATCTTCATTGATGGAGGATATTTTTGGTGAAACTAGAATTCTAGGTTGACAATGTTTAATTGCGGCACTATAAAGAAGTTTTACTATTGCCCACTGGCTCACAATGTTTTTTACAAAAAGTCATTTATAACTCTTATTATTATCCCCTTTATAATGTTTCTATTCTCTTGTTGAGGTTAAGATTTCTCTTTATCATTGATTTTCTGCAATTTGTTTATGATGTGCATTGAGGTGTGTGTGTTTTCTGCCTAAATAGTGTTCATTTCGTTTTGTGAATCTGTGAATTAAAAGATTTTTCACCAAATATGAAACATTTTTGACAACTATTTCTTCAAAATGTTTTGTTCTCTTCCTCTATTCTCTCCTTCCTAAACTACAGTTTTGTTAGCTCATTTATCAATGGCCCATATCTTCTTTAGTTCTGTGTAGTGATTTCATTCTTCTGACTGTGCAGCTTCTTGGATAATTTCTATTGCTTGTCTTCACATTGACTAATCTTTTATTCTGCAGTGTCTAATAAGGTATTAATATCATCCAATATATATATATATATATATATAATTTTTAAATTTATTTATTTATTTATTTATTTTACATTTCTCTGAAGTGAGAAGCGGGGAGGCACAGAGACAGACTCCTACATGCGCCTGACTGGGATCCACCTGGCCAACCCTCTAGGTAACGATGCTCTACCTATTCAGGGCATTGATCTATTGCAACCAGAGCCATTCTAGTGCCAGATGTGGAGCCATCCTCAATGCCCGGGCCAATTTCACTCCAGTGGAGCCTTGGCTCTGGGAGGGGAAGAGAGAGATAAAGAGAAAGAAGAGGGGGAAGGGTATAAAAGCAGATGGGCACTTCTTCTGTGTGCTTTGATTGGGTATTGAACCCAGAACATCCACATGTGGGGCCAACACTCTACCACTGAGCCAACCAGCCAAGGTCTAATTCATTCTTATTTCAGATATATTTCATCTATAAAAGTCTTATTTATTTTTCCTTTATGTCTTTCATTCATCATCTTCACAATGCTGCATATTTCCATTAAATACTTGAGCACAGTGACAATATTTATCATGGGTGTTTTTCCATTCTTGTCTAGTGATTTGATCATAGTTGTCATCCTTGTGACTATTAGTTTTTACTACTTTATAAATTTAGATCGTTTTTATTTCTATAGAACTATCACCCCTTTTCCACAAATACAAAAGAAACACAAACTTTGGTGGAGATGGACAAGTAATCCGTGCACAGCATCTTGTGGAATAATGCCCAGTTCTGAGAAGAAAGAAGCATAGAGAATTCAGGATAGAAAGAGGTTAATGGCTGCATTAATGGATGCATTACGTAACTGTGCAGGCCTCTAGTTCCTATGTCTTATAGCCCAGGGGCAAATAAAGGATCATTATATTATTGTACTTCTGGCCTATCAATGAGTTCTGCATCCTTTCATATACTTAACCCATGAAAACCATCACTTGGGGTCCTTGGAGTTAACAAGTAGGTCCATGCAGGGCTTTAGTTACTAATTTTCATGGCCCACAAACTTATCAATTAATCCTTCATAATTATAATTTTCTCTAAACAACTTCTCTTATTGGGATCAAGAATGAGAAATTCATTGACCAAGTTTTCCTTGGACAAATCTAAAGGACTATGAAATATTCTGCTCAATGCCCATTCCTAAAGGGCCTTGAGGTTCTGTTCATCAAAAGTAAAGGCAGCGACGACTCTCAGGATTCACACATCTACCTCATGTTCATTGTGTCTTTTGAACCTGGAAGAGTTCTAGGGAAGTATCAGGGGAGTACCACAGAAGGTATCCAGTTTATTGCCCAAGATCATTTTATTCCAGAAGTAAAATTCTGCACTCTTGATGTTAATGTCAGCACTCACAGCAAGTTTTCTGCCTTAAATTCCTGTAAACAATTCCTTTCTGGGGGCAGTACTGTGCAGCACACACAGAATTGCCTCAGACCTCTCTTTCTCACATCCTGTTGATGGGGTTCTGTTGAATCTCGTCAATGATCAATACAGATATACCTCTTTTCTAGTCAGGATGTGCCAGGCCAGCTAAATCTTAGCCAATTTACCCTGTTGATGGTCTCAAGATCAGCAGTTGCTAATAATGGCTCTCCTTTTCAGCAGAGATGGCTGAGAGATTTTGCAGCATAGTGGACTATGGGTAAGTTTGGAGTCAAGGTACTCCAAAGTCATATTTAAAATAGAAAAAAGCTGATGTGGAGCTTGGTCCAATTCACTTAATATGAAATCACTTCTAAAGCTCACCTAATAAACTGATCTTTTAATGGAACCAAACCACAGTGCCAGATAACAAAAATACATACAAAGGGTTTTTTTTTTTTTAATTTTTTTTACAGAGACAGAGAGAGTCAGAGAGAGGGATAGATAAGGACAGACAGACAGAAACAAAGAGAGATGAGAAGCATTAATCATTAGTTTTTCGTTGCAACACCTTAGTTGTTCCTTGATTGCTTTCTCATATGTGCCTTGACTACAGGCCTTCAGCAGACTGAGTAACCCCTTGCTCGAGCCAGCGACCTTGGGTCCAAGCTGGTGAGCTTTGCTCAAACCAGATGAGCCTGCGCTCAAGCTGGTGACCTTGGGGGTCTCGAACCTGGGTCCTCCACATCCCAGTCTGATGCTCTACCCACTGCGCAACCGCCTGGTCAGGCTACAAAGGGTTTTTAATGAAAAAAAAGAACAGAAAGAAAATGAGAAAATATAACAAAGAAAAAATGAAAGATAAAAAGCATAAAGAAAAAAGAACAAATGAAGAAATAAAAAAGTAAATAAAAAAGAAAGGAAATCAGTAACAAACCATAAAATAGATTTTTTTAAGTTCTCAATTCCAAGAAAGCTGATTTTGGTCAAAGTTCCAAAGATCACTAAAAACCACCTTATTGGTCTAGAAAAATAAAATACCTAGGCCTAGTGAAAGACTTATGTAGGTACTTGAAATTCCATATCAATGGTTCTTAATGAAGTCATATCAAGAAATAGAATAATTACAGCTGGGTATTATTTACAGTGTGCTGACTTTTTGTCCTATGAATGCTTATTCTTTTAAAATATTAAGGACTCAAAGAACCTCCATATGGGAAAGATGGTAAGGGAGGAGGAAATAGCTATTAATATTTAACTTATTAGAAATAAAATGTCTTTCTATAGACAACTGGATAAAGAAGATGTGGTACAGAATACAATGGATTTCTACTCAGCCATAAGAAATGATGACATATTGCTATTTATGAAAACATGGATGGACCTTGAGAACATTACATTAAGTAAAATTAGTAAATCAGAAAAAACTAAGAACTATATGATTTCACACATAGGTGAGATAGAAAACTGAGACTCATGAACATAGATAAAAGTGAAGTGGTTACCAGGATGAGGGGGTTGTGGGGAAAAGGAATAAAGAGGAAGAAATATACAGTGACGGAAAATGATTTGACTTTGGGTGGTGGGCACGCGGCACAGTTAGCAGCTGAAAGGTCATAGAGATGTTCACTGAAACCCTATGTACTCTTGTTTATCAATGTCATCCTATTAAATTTAATTTCAAAATTTTAAAAAAAAATAAAAAGCAGGACATTTTAGTGTACTTTTATTATATATAGTATTTTTTAAAGATTTTATTTATTTATTTTAGAGAGAGGAGAGATAGAGAGAAAGAGAAAGGTGGTAGAGGAGAGGAAAGTATCAACTCATAGTAATTGCTTCTCATATGTGCCTTGACCAGGCAAGCCTAGGGTTGTGAACCGGTGACCTCAGCATTCCAGCATTCCAGGTAGGCACTTTACTCAATATACCACCACAGGTCAGGCTTCAGTGACTTTTAAATTTCTAATTTGAAAAGTTGCAAACTTTTTTGTCTTTTAAAGAACTCATGTTTATAATTTAACATTTTAATTTTTTTTTTACTTTAAACTGAATAATTGGTCTCAACATGATGCCATAACTTAACTGGTATCATGATACTATACCAATATAGCATTTCCATTATTTTGAACAAATTGTTATCTGTTAGGTCAATTAAGAGTAAGAATATTTCTGTGGCATAAAACACAATTAGGTACACTATTCATATCTAAAAAGCTGGCCCTGGCCGGTTGGTTCAGCAGAGCCTTAGGCTAGTGCATGGAAGCCCTGGGTTTGATTCCCAGTCAGGGCACACAGGAGAAGTGACCATCTGCTTCTCCACCACTCTTCTTTTTTTCTCTCTTCCACTCCTGCAGCCATGGCTTAAATGGTTTAAGCAAGTTGGCCCAGGCACTGAGGATGGCACCATGGCCTCACCTCAAGTGCTAAAATGGTTTGGTTGCTGAGCAATGAAACAGCGACCCCAGATGGGCAGAGCATCACCCAGTAGGGGGCTTGCCAGGTGGATCCTACTCGTGGCACATGTGGGAGTTTGTCTCTGCTTCCTTGCTTCTCACTTTAAAAAAAAAATGAATAAAATAAGTTTAATATCTAAAAAGCTGAAAGGGGAGTAAACTTTTATTATATTTTAATTTTTTTATTTTACAGCTTTGCTCAGCTTTCATTGGAGTAGTTTCCTCCATTCCCGCACTTCCCACTTTAGACCTCTGCACATGCTTCTAATTCTGCCTGGATATTTACCCTCAGCTATCTATATAACCTTTGCCCCCCTCCTTCAAGTCTTTGCTCCAATGCTACTTTCTTAGTGATCATCTTGCAACACCCCTTGAAAACCTGTCTACAATCTCCATTCTTTGCTTTCCTTAAAAAAAGTAAATTTCTTATTTGAAAAATTTACAAATATAAACAAAGTTAAAAATAGTATTAAAAACCCTTCCTCACATTTTTATCATCCAAGAAGAGTTATTGAGAGTAACTTCAGAGAAATGGCACCATGAGGGGTGCCCTCAATATCTCCCCTTGAAATTTCAACAAATTCAACAACTAATGACAGAGAAAAAATCTCAGGATCACCTGAAATATATACACACCAGACAAAGGTATGATTGGGCAAAAAGGTGACTGAATATATAATCCACTTTGAAGGAAATAAAATGGAGAAGGAGTATTTTGCTTTCCTCACTGACCTGAACAAGGGCCACTTTCATCTGGAACCGAGAGAAATGGAGGATCTGAAGCAGAATAAAGAAGCTGGGATAGGGTGGATGATCAAGCTGAGGAGAGAGTGCACCAGCTCAGCCTGAGATCACAGATGAGCCTTTGATCATGGACATGGGGCGAGCATGGGCGGCAGGCTCTGATGGAGTTGCTGGTGGGGGGTGCCCGCGGAGGCCGGCACCAGCACCAGTGGCTTTGTGCACTCCTGGGTCTGCAATTGTGGGCAGTGTGCAAGTGGCTCCACCTGACGCCTCTGGCATGGGCGCATGTGCTCATGGGCTAGAGGGTTTAGCCCGAGATTATCAGCGGTGGACATCTGCGTGGGCTGTAGCCAGCATTTTTATGTAGTCCCAGCTCCCTGACCAACAGCATGGGAAGTGAGCAAGGGCTGAGATCCCTAGGCCTGGACCTGTCTGGGCAGGGCACCTCCATGAGCCAATACAGGTTTCAAAGCACATTCCTGCTTTCCTGGCTCTGACTGAGATCACAGGCACTGTGCACCTAAGTGGGCAGGAGTAGAGACCTCCATGTGCACTTCAGAAGACTTGGAGGCTGGACACACACATGGCTTTCTGCAGGCTACCAAATAGGGCACAAGGGAGAAGCCTGTGGAGATTAGACCCGTGGAGCACTGAAGCATACCAGACATGTCTGAGAACCCTTAAAAAGGCACCTGATCTGCAATTGGCTCTCAGCCTGCAGCATGCTGAGATGTGCTAGAGCTGTCCACAGGCCCTTAGAAAGGTGCCAGATCTACAATCATCTCCCAGCCCTGCCAGCTCTTGCTGACAGCTCTGGGGGACACAGCCTTACCCAGAACTGTGCTTTGAGCAGTACTGGAGAAAAGACCTGGCCGTTCTTAGAGCCTCTTGCTCTGCAAGCAGTAGCTGGGGCAAACCTCACATGCTAGCTCAGGCGGGAGAGGCATGGGGTGAGGCCCCTGGAAAACTAACTAAAACTCCCATTATCACAGCCTCCAAGCCTTAACAAGCCCCGCTTATCAACAGGACTGAGGCCCAGCTTATGTCATTGCCTTAGCGACACAACAGTAAACCTCTGCTTAAGAGCCCCACAGGGGCAAAACCTGTAGTACAGCACCACCTGATAGAAAAAAAAAAAAAAAAAAACAAGCTATCTCTCAAAACCAGAAAAAAATTACATTTTTTATAACTTTTTTTTTCCATTTTGGTCAGTTTATCTTCTTTCCTTTTCCTTCTGAACTTCATATTCATAGTTGTTACATTTTTCATTCTTGTTTTTTTATGAGGGTTACATTTCAAAAACCTTAATTTTTTTCTCTTTTTTTCCTTTCCTTTTTCTCTCATTCAATTGTCATTTATCAACAAATTATTTTATGCTGGATTCATATTTTTCTTTGTGGCATTTTGCATGTTTTTTACTTCATTTTTTTATCTCTTTGTAATTTTCCCTCAGTTCTGGCTCTCAGTTCTCTGTAGTTTTCGTTCCACTTATCATTATAGAATTTGCACTGTATCTTTTCAACTTTTATTTTATTTTTTTAAATTATCTCTTATTAGTGTTATTAACAAAACCACTCTCAAATGCCATTAAGAAAAACAAAATCAAATATCATCTATACAAAAAACAAAGATGTAGCTGAAATAGATGATGAAAAATCTCTAGAAAAAAATTCAATTTCTTGAAAATATTAGAGTTAAATGACAGAGAATTAAAAATTGAAGTCCTAAAAATACTCAGATAAATACAAGAAAGCATAGAAAGGCAATTTAGAAAGTTCAAAAAACAATTCAATGAACAAAAAGAATACATCACCAAGGAAATTGAAACTATAAAAGGGAGCCAAACAAAGATGAAAAACTCAATACATGAACTGAAAAATGAGGTAACAAGCTTAGCTAATAGAACAGGCAAGACAGAGGAGAGAATTAGTAACATAGAAGACAGGCAACTAGAGACACTACAGAGAGAAGATGAGAGATACTCACAAATTTTAAAAACTGAGAAAGCCCTACAGAAATTATCTGACTCCATCAGAAAGAGTAACATAAGAATAATGGATAGGCCATGGCCGGTTGGTTCAGCGGTAGAACATTGGCCTGGCATGCGGGGGACCCGGGTTAGATTCCTCGGCCAGGGCACATAGGAGAAGCGCCCATTTGCTTCTCCACCCCCCTCCTTCCTCTCTGTCTCTCTCTTCCCCTCCTGCAACCGAGGCTCCATTGGAGCAAAGATGGCCCGGGCACTGGGGATGGCTCATTGGCCTCTGCCCCAGGTGCTAGAGTGGCTCTAGTCATGGCAGAGCGACGCCCCAGAGGGGCAGAGCATCGCCCCCTGGTGGGCAGAGCATCACCCCTGGTGGGCGTGCCGGGTGGATCCCGGTCGGGCGCATGCGGGAGTCTGTCTGACTGTCTCTCCCCATTTCCAGCTTCAGAAAAATACAAAAAAAAAAAAAAAAGAAGAATGGATATATCAGAGGAGAAGAGAGAGAAAATGGAATGCAGGACATATTCAAACAAATAATAGACAAGAACTTTCCAAGCCTTTGGAAAGAATTAGAGCCTCGAAGCAAACAGAGCACCGAGTTACCTTAACCCAAACAGATCTACTCCAAGACACATCATAATGAAATTATCACTAGCCAATGACAGAGAAAAAATTCTCAAGGCAGCCAGGGAAAAGAAGAATACAACATATAAAGGAAGGCCCATTAGTCTATCACCAGATTTCTCAGCAGAAATTCTACAACCAGAAGAGAGTGGGCGCTGATATTTAAAGTACTGAAAGAGGGCAATTTCTAGCCAAGCTATCCTTCAAATACAAAGGGGAAATAAAAACATTCACAGACACAGAAAAGATGAGGGAATTTATCACCAGAAAGTCCCCACTTCAGGAAATACTAAAGGAGGAAATACCACATACAAAGAACAAAACAAAACAAAATTACAAGTAAAAACTCCAAGATCACAATAAAAACAAGATAAATCTGTGACAACAAAAACAAAAAAGGGGAGAGGACAAAAATTAACAGTAGGAAAGGAGAATGGAGTGCAGAAGCACTCATGAGATAATGTACTACAATGAATAGGATATATATCCTTTTTATTACCTAATGGTAACCACCCCTGAAAAAACCACTACAGAAACACATGGCTTAAAAAAATATGAAACAGAGGAAAAAAGTATAAAATACATCCAAACAAAAACAAATGAAAAAAAATCAAAAGAAAAGAACCAAACAAGAAAAAGAGCTATCAGAAAACAATAAATAAAATGGCAATAAAAAACCCTCAAGTGTCGGCCCTGGCTGGTTGGCTCAGTGGTAGAGCATCGGCCTGGCATGCAGGGGTCCCAGGTTTGATTCCTGGCCAGGGCACACAGGAGAAGCACCCATCTGCTTCTCCACCCCTCCCCCTCTCCTTCCTCTCTGTCTCTCTCTTCCCCTCCCGCAGCCGAGTCTCCATTGGAGCAAAGATGGCCCGGGCACTGGGGATGGCTCCTTGGCCTCTGCCCCAGGTGCTGGAGTGGCTCTGGTTGCAACAGAGTGACGCCCCGGAGGGGCAGAGCATCACCCCCTGGTGGGCAGAGCATCGCCCCTGGTGGGCGTGCCGGGTGGATCCTGGTCGGGCACATGTGGGAGTCTGTCTGACTGTCTCTCCCTGTTTCCAGCTTCAGAAAAAAAAAAATACCAAAACCCTCAAGTGTCAATAATTACCTTAAAGGTAAATGGATTGAACTCACCAATAAAAAGACACAAAGTAGCAGAGTGGATCAAAAAGAAAATCCAATGGTATGCTGCCTTCAAGAAACACATTTAAACTACAAGAATTAAAACAAATTCAAAGTTAAAGGTTGGAAAACAATTCTCCAAGCAAATATCCTAAAAAAGCAGGTGTAGCAATATTCATATCTAACAATGCTGACTACAAGACAGCAAAGGTAATCAGAGACAAAGATGGTCATTTCATAATGATAAAGGGGACACTGAATCAAGAAGACGTAACACTTCTTAATATATATGCACCAAACCGAGGAGCAACAAAGTATATAACATCTACTAACTGATCTAAAATAAAAACCGACAAAAATACAATCATACTTGGAGATCTAAATACTCTGCTGACAGCTCTAGATTGTTCATCCAAACAGAAAATCAATAAAAAAAAACATGGGCCTTAAACAAATTACTAGAACAATTGGATATGATAGATATCTACAGGCCATTTCATCCCAAAACGCCAAAGTATAAATTTTTCTCCAGTGTACATGAACCATTCTAAGGAATCCACCATATGTTGAGCCACAAAACTAACAGCAACAAATTCAGAAAGATTGAAATTATACCAAGCATATTCTCTGACCATAAAGTTTTTCAGCTAGAATTCAACTACAAAAAAGAAGAAAACAAACCCACAAAAATGTGGAAATTAAACAATATAATTCTAAAAAATGAGTGGGTCAAAGAAGAAATAAAAGCAGAGATCAAAAGATACATGTAGACAAACAAAAATGACATACAACATATCAGAATCTCTGGGATGCAGCAAAAGCAGTAATAAGAGGGAAGTTCATATCACTAAAGGTTAATATGAACAAACAAGAGAGAGCCCAAGTAAACAACATAACATCACATCTTAAGGAACTAGAAAAAGAAGAACAAAGGCAAACCAAAACCAGCAAAGAAAGGAAATAATAAAAATCAGAGCAGAAGTAAATGAAATAGAGAACAGAAAAAAATCAATAAAACAAGGAGCTGTTTCTTTGAAAAGATCAACAAAAATGACAAATCCTTGGCAAGACTCACTAAGAAAAAAGAGAAAGGACTCATAAACAAAATCCAAAATGAAAGAGGAGAAATCACCAAAGATATCATAGTTATACAAAGAATTATCATAGAATACCATGAAGAACTTTATGCCACCAAATTTAACAATCTAGAAGAAATGGATAAATTCCTAGACAATACAGTCTTCCTAGATGGAGTCACGAAAAAGTGGATAGTCTAAACAGACCTATAAGCAGGGAGGAAATAGAAACAACTATCAAAAACCTCCCAAAAAATAAAAGTCCAGGGCCAGACAGCTATACTAGTGAATTCTATCAAATATTTAAAGAAGACTTTTTTCCTATTCTACTCAAAGTCTTCCAAAAATTTGAAGAAGAAACAATACTTCCAAACCAAGATATGAGGCCAAGATAACCCTCATACCAAAACCTGGCAAGGACAACACAGAAAAGAAAACTACAGACCAATATCTCTAATGAATACAGATGCTAAAATCCTAAACAAAATACTACTAGCAAATCAAATACAACACATTAAAAATATAGTTCATCATGATCAAGTGGGATTTATTCTGGAATCACAAGGATGGTTCAACATACATAAAACAGTTAACGTAATACACCATATCAACAAAACAAAGAACAAAAACCATATGATCCTATCAATAGATGCAGAAAAGGTATTTGATAAAATACACCACTTTATGTTTAAAACACTCAACAAATTGGGTATAGAAGAAAAATATCTCAACATAATAAAGGCCATTTATGATAAACCATCAGCTAACATCATATTAAATGGAAAAAAACTGGAGACTGTTCCTCTAAAATTAGGAACAAGACAAGGTTTCCCACTCTCTCCACTCTTATTCAAAGTAGTGCTGGAAGTTCTAGCCAGAGCAGACAAGAGAAAGAAATAAAAGGCATTCATATTGGGAAAGAAGAAGCAAAGGTTTCACTTTTTTGCAAATGATATAATCCTGTACATTGAAAACCCCAGACTCCACAAAAAGACTATTAGAAACTATAAATCAATACAGAAAGGTCACAAGATACAAAATTAACATACAGAAGTCTATTGTGTTCCTATATGCCAACAATGAAACATCAAAAAATGAACTAAAAAAATCCCTTTTATGGTTTCAAAAAATAAAATAAAATACCTAGGAATAAACATAACAAAGAATGTAAAGGACCTATATAATGAAAACTACAAAGCATTGTTAAGGGAAATTGAAAAGATATAGTAAAATGGAAAAATATTCCTTGTTCTTGCATAGGAAGAATAAATATAGTCAAAATGACCATATTACCCAAAGCAATATACAAATTGAATGCAATTCCCATCAAAATTCCAATGTTGTTTTTTAAAGAAATGGAACAAAAAGTCATCAGGTTTATATGGAGCTATAAAAAATCCTGAATAGCCAAAGTAATCCTAAAGAAAAAGAATGAAGCCGGGACATTACAATACCTGACTTCAAATTATATTATAGAGCAACAATAATCAAAACAGCATGGTATTGGCAGAAAAATAGACACTCAGACCAATGGAACAGAATATTGAGCCCAGAAATAAAACTACATATATATATAGTCGAATCATCTTTGATAAATGAGCCAGAAACACACAATGGAGAAAAGAATGCCTCTTCAATAAATGGTGCTGGGAAAACTGGAGAGCCACATGCAAAAGAAACTCAACTACAGTTTGTCTCCTTGTGCCAAAATTAATTCAAAATGGATCAAAGACCTAAACATAAGACTGAAAACAATAAATTACATAGAAGAAAACATAGGTACTAAACTCATGGACCCTGGCCATAAAATGCATTTTATGAATTTGACTTCAAAGGCAAGGGAAGTGAAGGCAAAGATAAATGAATGGGACCTCATCAAACTAAGAAGCTTTTGCACAGAAAAAAAAAAAAAATCTGACAACAAAACAAACAGACATCCAACTAAATGGGAGATATTTTCAAATAACAGCTCAGATAAGAGCCTAATATCCAAAATATACAAAAAAACTCAAATCTCAACAACAAACAAGCAAACAATCCAATAAAAAAATGGGAAGAGGACATGAATAGACACTTCTCCCAGGAAGAATACAAATGGCCAACAGATATATGAAAAGATGCTCATTTTCACTAGCTATTAAAGGAATGCAAATCAAAACTACAATGAGATACTACTTAACACCTGTTAGATTAGGTATTGTTTTGGAGAGGCTGTGGAGAAAAAGAAATCCTCATTCACTGTTAGTGAAAATGTAAAGTAGTTTAACCATTATGGAAGAAATTATGGTGGTTCCTCAAAAAATTAATAGAACTACCATATGACACAGCAATCCCTCTACTGGGAATATACCCCCATACCTCAAAAACACTGGTATGTAAAGACACATGAAGCCCCATGTTCACTGCAGCATTGTTCACAGTGGCCAAGACATGGAAACAACCAAAAGCACTTCAATAGATGACTGGATAAAGAAGATGTGGTACATATATACTATGGAATACTACTCAGCCATAAGAAATGATGACATAGGATAATTTATGACAACATGGATGGATCTTGATAGCATTATACTGAGTGAAATAAGTAAATCAGAAAAAAGTAAGAACTGTATGATTCCATACATAGGTGGGACATAAAAATGAGATTCATGGACATGGACAACAGTGTGGTAGTTACCAGGGGGAAAGGAAGGGAGGAGAGCGAGGGGGTGGGAAGAGGGGAGGGTCATAAAGGAAACCAAATAAAAGGTGATGGAAGAAAAAAAATTTTTTTTTGCTAACTCTGTAAAAAAAAAAAAGAATTATCAATATTTTAAAAATCTTATTTTATCTTACTCATAAATACTAGGATTGCATCTTTAAATGATAAGCACTTTTATTTTTAGAAATATAGGCATGATGACATCATCAAATCTAACAAAATTAACAGTATCATATATTCTCAGTCCATATTTTAATTTCTCACCTCTCTCAGAGATGTCTGAGTACAGTTAAAATGTTTGAACAAAGGATGTATATATATATTTTTATAGCTTTATTTTTTCAGTAGCAAATCATCATTCAAAACACTACATATTTTATCTACTTATTATCTTTTCATTTCTCCCATTAGAATATAACACTATAATATCAATTATCAATACCAATTATACTTCCCTTTTTACCATTTTAGTGGTTGCCCTTGAATTTTCAATATACATTAATAACTAATCCAAGTCCTCTTTCAAGTAACACTATACTACTTCATGGATAGTATAATTACCTTAAAAAGAGTATATACAATTCTTTCATTTTATTCTTCATATATTGCTGTAATTAATTTAACTTACCTAGAAGGTATAAACTGAATATATTGTTTCTAATACTACTTTGAACAAACTTTTATTTGTTAAGTCACAAGAGTAAGAAAAATTTAAGATTTAAAAAGTTTTTACTTTTATTATTTCCTTCTCATTATTTCCTTTCTTCATATAGATCCAAATTTCTCACATATAACATTTTCCTTCTTTCTGTAGAATTTCTTTCAACAGTTCTAACAATGCAGTTCTACTAGCAATAAATTCCCCCAATTTTTTTTCTGAAAAAGTCTTTATTTCTCCTTCATTTTTGAATAGTAAGTTCACTCAAAGCAAAATCTCTGTTTCATTATTATTATTTTTTTATTTCACTCTAATCTTGCTTGCATGATTCCTGAAGAAAAGTCTGATGTGATTCTTATCCTTGCTCCTCTACAAGTAAAGAAATTTTTTCCCTGGTTTATTTCAAGGTATTTTTTTTGTCTTTGCTTTTATGCAGTTTGAATATGATATGCCTAGGTTAATTTTTTATATTTATGCTTCTTGGTGTTCTCTGATCTTGGATCTACAGCTTGGATTTGGAAAATTCTCAATCATTATTACTTTAAATATTTCTTCTGTTCTTTTTTGTCTTTCTCTTTCTGGTATTCTTGTTACACATATATTACACTTTTACCTGTCTCAAAATTTTTGGATATTCTGTTCTGTCTTTTACATTCTTTTTCTTTCTCTTTGCATTTCAACTTTAGAAGTTCCTGTTGCCATTTCTTTAAACTCTTTGATTTCCACCCCCGCCCCCTCCAGGCCATGTCTAGTCCATTAAAGCCATTCTTTACTTCCATTACAGTGGGTTTTTTCCTATTATCTCCTTTTAATCTTCTCTGATGTCCTAACAATATTGGCTTTTCATCTCTCTGTTCCCATTGCCCATGTATGGTTGCTATTGTCTACTTTTTCCAATAGAACCACTAGGATATTAATCATAGATTTTAAAAACTCTCTGTTATTTTCAACATCTCTGCCATATCTGAGCTGAATCTTGATGCTTACTGTTTTTGAGAGACAGAGAGTCAGGGAGAGAGAGAGAGAGAGAGAGAGAGAGAAGAACATGAAGTTATTCCTGTATGTGCCCTGACCAGGGAATCCAACCACTAACCTCCAGCTCCAGGAGGATGCTCCAATCGACTGAGCTATCTGGCCAGGGCTTAATTTCTTTTTTATTTTCAGAGAGACAAAGAGGTGAAGGGTGAAGAGGGGAACGAGTAGAGAAGCATTCATTTGTTGTTCCACTCAGTGGTGTACTCATTGGCTGCTTCCCGTGTGTGTCCAGACCCGGGATTGAACCTGCAACCTGTTTTAAATGGTTTTTGTTGTTGTTTTGTTTTGTTTCTGTCTTATAGTATGTCTTGCAATTTTTTTGCTGAAAGTTGGATGTGATGAACTGTGTAAAAGAAACTGAGGAAAATAGGCTCCATTGCTTTCATGGTAACATGCAGGCGAGAGAAAGCATTCTAGGTCTTATGATTAGGTCTCAGCCCTTTAGTAAACCTAAATTTCTAGGCTTTTTTTTTTTTTTTTTTTTTTTTTTTGGTATTTTTCTGAAGCTGGAAACGTGGAGAGACAGTCAGACAGACTCCCGCATGCGCCTGACCGGGATCCACCCGGCACGCCCAAGAGGGGCGATGCTCTGCCCACCAGGGGGGATGCTCTGCCCCTCCGGGGCTTCGTTCGCTCTGCCGCTACCAGAGCCACTCTAGCGCCTGGGGCAGAGGCCGAGGAGCCATCCCCAGCACCCAGGCCATCTTTGCTCCAATGGAGCCTTGGCTGCGGGAGGGGAAGAGAGAGACGGAGAGGAAGGGGGGGGTGAGGAAGGGGGGGTGGTGGAGAAGCAAATGGGCGCTTCCCCTATGTGCCCGGCCGGGAATCGAACCCGGGTCCCCCGCATGCCAGGCCGACGCTCTACTGCCGAGCCAACCAGCCAGGGCCAATTTCTATGCTTTTTGAAGATGTTTGGATCCCCACTCCTTGTACTGTGGCTTGAAAACACTTTCAAGCACATAGCTAAGAATTGTACATCTGACTTCATCTGTTTAACTTCTTTCAGAAGTCAAATTCCTGTACTGTTGTAAAATATCTGAAAACAGTTTTATATATTTTATCCCCTTTTCGAATTCTTAATAACAGGGTATACCTGGACCCCTTACTCACTTAGGAGAGTGAGTAAAGTGTTCTTCCAACACTTCCTGACACCAGAGAATTCCATTCATTTCAGGACAATCCCCACTCGGTCCCACAGAAAGAAACTTGACTCTAATATCTGCATCACCTCACCTTTTGAGATTAGCACAATAGACAATATCAATATATTTTCCAATGTCTGATTTATTCAGTCTGGGAAATATTGCATGCAGTACTTTTTTTTTTTTTTTTTGTATTTTTCTGAAGCTGGAAACGGGGAGAGACAGTCAGACAGACTCCCGCATGCGCCCGACCGGGATCTACCCGGCACGCCCACCAGGGGCGATGCTCTGCCCACCAGGGGGCGATGCTCTGCCCCTCCGGGGCGTCACTCTGCCGCGACCAGAGCCACTGTAGTGCCTGGGGCAGAGGCCAAGGAGCCATCCCCAGTGCCCGGGCCATCTTTGCTCCAATGGAGCCTTGGCTGCGGGAGGGAAGAGAGAGACAGAGAGGAAGGAGGGGGGGTGGAGAAGCAAATGGGTGCTTCTCCTATGTGCCCTGGCCTGGAATTGAACCCGGGTCCCCCGCACGCCAGGCCGACGCTCTACCGCTGAGCCAACCAGCCAGGGCCGCATGCAGTACTTCTATAACAGAGACAACCCAAATCCTTTCTGGATCCCTCCGATAGCATCAAAATAAAACAATGCCACCAAACCTTCAATGTTCTCGGTCTTTTTTCTTGACTTCTGCCCAATCATAGGATAAGAACTGAGATAAACCTATCTTCTAAGTATGATCAGTATTGGATGAATTAATCTAAAGCTTAACATGTAAAATGTATTTTCCTAAGGGAAATATAATATCAGAAGATGAAATGCTAGCAAAAATGAAAACAGATTTTTTACATTATTACAAAGAACTGTTCAGCTTTTAGATACAAATTTTCTTGAATCTATTTTCCAATTTGCTTTATCTTTGAAAAACTTCAAGGTTTATCAAAGTAGTCTTTAAGTGCAAAGAGCATTTGCATAATGAATTTATGTTCACAAATTATAAAAGGAGTATCAGATAAAAAGCCTGACGTTTTTAATTTATAATTCTTCCCAGGGTCTAATATTTCCACCAAAGTTTTAGAAATTCACAGGACTTATTCTAAGCTCTGAGTTAAATTACATTTTTCCCTATCCTTCCAGCAGTCTCTCTAAAAGTGTGTCCTAAGAAGAGATGTTTAATTATGAGATGAACTCCTATGAAGGTTTCTCCCCATCTCTCAGACTTTCTCTTTGTTCTGTTGTTTGATTCAGAGGTGTATGTATATATACATTATCCAGATATAATTATGCTAGCATATAATCAAGGTTGGGAGTCAACTGTAGATAAATGATACTGAGCAAATTTTCAGAACTTCCTTTCATATGAAGAATAATAGTGTTATATGGCCCACAGGGCTGTTTTGAAATAACATCAGATTGTTTGATAAACATATTTCTCTTTGCTTTTCATGGTGTTCTTAATTGAGTTTTATTCAGTTTGCTATTCATATATTCTCTGCATTTATGTATCCTAAGAACCATGTGAAAAAGTCTATTGGAGAAAGTGTGAGTTTTAAATGAGCTAATTAATGATCATAAACCACAGAAAAATGCTTGGCATATAGTAGGCATTCAATACATGTTAACTGTTATTTTGGTTATGTATTGCTCCTTTGGTTTTTATTCTTTGCTTATATATGTCTCTCTGTTTTGACTCCCCAATCAGATGATAGATGCAAATTTTAAACATTTTCAAAACCAAAACAAAATACTTGGAGTTAAGCAGTAGACCTTCTATGTGTTTGATGCTTATTAAGTATTCAATGATGAATATTTAAATGAACATAAACCAAAGAAATGTTCAAATGTTCAGCTGGGGGGGGGATAAAGAAGGGGATTTTTCACAGTGGTTTTCTACATGACACATGAATAAAAATAATCTTATTTTTCACCAAAATGGAGTTAACACCTTTGTCCTAAAAATACTTTTTTCTTTCTCTGTGTATTTATATCAGCATTAAATGTGTATAAGATTCTCTTAATAACTTTAAAGTAGAGCTAAAACAAAGGTGTATCAACCTTACAAAGAAAATGTACTCACTGGGAAGTCCTTGATGGAACACAACAGCTGTGCTAACAAGTGAACGGATGATTTTTTTTTAAGTGAGAGGAGGGGAAATATGCACCCTGAGCAGGATCTACTCAGCCGCACCAATCTGGAGCCAATGCTCATGCTCAAACCAACCGAGCTGTTTTTAGGGCCTGAGGATGACACTCCAATGAGCCATCCTCAGCTCCTGGGACCAACATGTGCACCAACTTAGCCCCTGGCTGTGTGAGGGGAAGAGGGAGAAAAGGGTGAGATGGTGGAGAAAAGAAGCATATGGTCACTTCTCTTGTGTGTCCTGACCAGGAATCAAACCTGGGATGTCCATATGCCAGACAAACACACTATCCACTGAACCAACCGGCCAGGGCAGGGTTAAATTTTTAAAGAACAATTCTTAGTTCCAGTTTGAGAATACCTTCTTTCAAAGATCACTGATAAGGTAACATTCCCTTAAATTAAGTATTGACTAATAAAACTTAGGGAACAGAATGCAAGCAATACTTATTTTTCTTAAATTCCGAAAAAAGATGGTCAAAATTTAATTGCTTCAAATTGAAGGGGTTGCAATATATTGATCACAATATTCATCAATTCTAGGCCCTGGAAACAATCCCATTATTCCTTTTGAATGATGTAATACATTTATAAATGGAGATGTTTAGACCACAATTTTTGAGAGTCATGAAAGAATGAATGTCATTGACAAAGGATCCACTTCCTCCTCCCAACAATGTCCCAGAGTCTCTTTTGTTCAACAAAAACATATTGGAATTACTGCCTTATTTTTGTTGTACCATCCAAATACTGGATTAAAAATATTAATAAAAATAATAGCTGATGTTAGTTATATACTTTTTAATTTAGTCCTCAAAATCCTGTGTGGTAAGGTATTTTTATTAACTTTATTTTGGAGAAAACTGAAGCTTATAGAAGTAAAATAACTTCTCCAAGGCATAATTACTAAGTGAAGCAACAACATGAATATGTTTGAATTCATAACCTGCCTTTCTCCTGGCTGCCTGGACCTTATACCTAAGTTTTAGTAGACTTAACTCTCCATTTCCTTCTCTCTCCTACTTTCAATGAAAACTTCACTACACTATGTCTAGTTGCCCAAAAGTTTGATTGGTGTTGTGGCAATGAATTAATTATAGCAACTTTTCCCAACTAAAATGATACCCAGTACATTGTCACCTCTCTACAAACATTTACTCTGTTATATTTAGGTTATTTAAATATGAGATATTTAAATATTACCAAGGGAATTTCAGAAGCCTGGGCTAATCACAGGGAGAAATATTTTAGCTTTGGGGTAGCTTTAGGAGATAGAGGAGCCTCCATTCATCACTTTGCCAACACACATGGGGAATACTTTCCATGAAGGGTCCATCTTAATTTTTAAAGACATTGTTATACAATTTAAATATGAACTGTCCGTAAGTGCCTCTTCACATATGACAATGAATGTTAACCACACTGAGGTTGATGAAAACAATAAAACGTATGCAGGAAAACCTATGCTATAAATCTAATTGTTTAGAATAGTGTTTCTTAAAATATACTCCATAAATAAAAGGAAGATAAATGGAAAGTGATATAATTCCAAAATATGCTTGAAAAATACTGCTTATTATAGTCTTTCTGAGAGACTCAGAAATATAAAGGCTCTGAGGTGTCCCACAGTACATAAACAAGTTACTGGTAACATGTATTTGAGCCAGTGTTACCAAACACAACATCTAATTAAAATTCTTAGATATTAGGAATTATACATGGGAAATATTCAATGGAATATACATGGGGAAACTAATGCAATCACTAAAGAGAGAAAATAAAATAAAAGGGAATGATGATGGTTGGATTCAGATTGTAAAGTTCAAGTGGTTTCCATTTGGAAACTGGGCTGAGTAGAATGAAGTACTATGCATCATGTGGTGTTGTAGTCATCTTAGATTGACTGCTGGAACACCCCGCCATCTGAATGGATTTATGAAAGGGAAGTAGCTTTATAATTCATGCAACAATTCTATGTGGTAATTTAAGGGCCTAGGATTTTTCTATCTTGTGCCTCAAACATCCCCTAGGTGCCTCAAAGTCATCTTTTTATTCTAAGTATCAAACAGGGTAAGACAAAAAAATAGAGGTTCTTACAGGAGGTTTATTGGTCCAAACTTAGAAGTGGTATGCACCTCTTCATACATTCTATTACCTAGAAGTCAGTTACATGGCCATATTTTACTACAAAAGGGTATGAGTTATATAGGCTAGTTGTGTGTCCTATGAGAAAAGAACACCTTTGATGATTATTATCTGCTATAGACGAGATTAAAATCTGAATAGAAGTTATAGAAAAATTGAGAAGAATACCGTGGTTCCAGAACACAGGTTGGACCTGTCCATCAAATTCTCAAAAAAATTTCCCAAGGAGATGAGTATTTATATTTTTACCTTGGAATTGAGACTCTTGGATCAATAAGCATCAGTCTATTTCTCTGCCTACTTCAAACAGAAACTGATTATACATCCCAAACTACCAAATGGGAGATCAAAGTTTCCTGGAGAAGAATAAACAATGAAGTTATACCAGCATTAAAGGCAAACAATGCTTTTTTTGTCAGTTTAAGAAAGAACCTTTCTTAAAAGCCTAAGACCATATAATAATAAGAATATGAGCATGCCAGTTATCAGTTCAGTGTATAGAGCTCTCTTTTTCTCTTCCTTGACAAGAGACTTACTAAATATTCCAAGAACAATTATAAGACATTAAAAGAAATGTTATATAAATGGACTTTCAAGTGACTGATGACTCATAATGTCTTACATTATTTGAAGCATATGTCATATGTCCACGTCACAGCCTTCATATAGGTGGTTATGTGTGCATTGTTACTATAAGATTGACTGTTATAGGATAAGGTGCTTATGAAAGAATTCTCTATAAATATAAATAGACAATGCTCACCTACAGGGAAGAAATATTGTCAAAGCATCACCAGTAGCCTACCATAGCAAGAGACTATGTATTGAGATAGTGTTATTCACTGAATGTGAAATTCAATTATCACAGAGGCAATTCAACTGCTAGAAGTTTCAGGAACACAGTGGTCAGTAAGTAAATAACTGTTGACTTGGCAGGAAGGAAAAAAGTATGATTTAGAAGAAAGACTTTCCTTGAATGTTGCCATTCATAACATCTTACCAGAGACCCCAAGGCCAAGCTTCAGTCACTGCACCAGAGAGCCTTGTGGTGGAAATAATCACTTCCATTTTACAGAGAGAAAAATTGAGAAGTTAAGAAGTTTATAGAAGGTCACAGAAGAAAATGATGAATCCAGAGTTTGAAACTGATCTTTCTGGTTTCAAAGATCAACACCCACTTTTTGCTTAATGCATTGTTCTGTCTGCCTCTTCTGAATTGAGTGAAAACAATTCATGGTGACATGTCCTAATTTCCAAACCATTTCCAAACAAAGATATCATTTTCTTAAATATATCCATGAAAACTATTATAATTTGCTATCTTAAAGAAAATTTTAAAAAATATATTGAGAAATTTTTTTGTTCTTTTCTTTTCGTTTTTGTTTTGTTTTGTTATTGTTAAAAGACAGAGTATGCTGAGATCTCGATATTTTACTTTGTTTAAAATAACTTTTATAAATATGCATTTTCTAAAGATCTATTAAAAATTCTACCTATTTTCTAAGCTATTGCAATGTGTCATAAAGAACAAAATTGAGAAAATCATATCAAACATCTAAGCTGGTTGAAAATGAATTTGTTTATATGACATGATTTAAATATAGGAAATATCAGCACTTAATAAATATTTACTGAATGAAAGAATGACTGTGAAATTCATATGGCATTTGTGAAGTACTTGGAAAAATAAGAAATGTTTTGCTATTATTTAGTTCTCTCTATTTATCCTGTTGAGTGGAATCAAATAGAAATCAGTAGGAATTCATTGGCTTTAATAATAGATTATAACTTAGTTTAATAATAGATAATAGTTTTCTCCAGTGGTATAAAAAAATCTGATCACAAAATAATGAGACATATTTTGAATGAACATTTTAAATAAAATTATCAAAATGAATATTATCCTTAAATTAGTATATTAAAAGGCTATAATATTATTCTAACAATGATGGTGCATTTTTAAAACATGGTGGGATTACCTCAGGTGAAACTGCTTTCATGGCAGCAGGGATCAAAGGAGACTGTTGTGGGGTGGGGGTGGGAAGCAGGAGGATCCAGGGAATCACATCCTCCCTGAACTCTGAGGAGGTGACCCAGGACCCACCAGGTAGATGGCTCTCATAAGGGAAACTTGGCAGTTGGAGAATGGGAGAACTGGCTCCAACTAACTTGGCCACAGGACGTACATGTAAAAGAAGCACTTTGGCACATAAGAGACTCTGCCAAATTACTTCTGACTGTTGCTTCCTCCACACTTTCTATAAGGATAAAATGGACCT
Source organism: Saccopteryx leptura (assembly GCF_036850995.1). NCBI lineage: Eukaryota > Metazoa > Chordata > Mammalia > Chiroptera > Emballonuridae > Saccopteryx > Saccopteryx leptura. Next base: position 61,550,495 of record NC_089511.1, on the reverse strand, counting down.
GTCCTCTGCCAAAATAAAACCACAGCAAGTAGAAACTGTTTCTTCGCCCATTAGCTGGGAGTGAAATATTTGAAATCTTATCTCTATAATCTTTCATGAAACTCACCTCAACTCCTAATATTTGGAAAATGTAGAAAGCATCTTCTCATAAAAATAAGCAGATAAAAAAAACTCTAGCCTGACCTGTGGTGGCGCAGTGGATAAAGCATCGACATGGAAATGCTGAGGTCACCGGTTTGAAACCCTGGGCTTGCCTGGTCAAGGCACATATGGGAGTTGATGCTTCCAGCTCCTCCCCCTTCTCTCTCTCTGTCTCTCTCTCCTCTCTCTCCCTCTCTGTCTCTCTCTCTCTCCTCTCTAAAAATGAATAAATAAAATAAAAAAAATTAAAAAAAACTCTATAGTAATATAAAAAATAGTTAAAAATGAGGAGAGACAGAGATAAAAATAGAGACAGAGGCAGACAAAAAGAGACACATAAATATATATATGTATACATATATTGTTACATATATACATATAGATTTATATATAATTAATTTCAAACTTCTCAAAGGTAACAGATTTCCTGAAATACAAAAAAATATAGCTTTCAATTATGTCAAAGAAATTTAGAAAAAATATTCAGTCTAAGAAAGTAAACAGCATAAATCAGCAAATTTTATTTTTATATTTAAAATGTACATGACTGTAGTCATTAAAATTACAGACAACAGAGAATTGAAATTTTCAGAAGAAAGAATGAGAAGACAAACATTTTTCCCACTAATTTAGAAGAGTTGCAGATAATGAGAAAATGAGCACAAGTAAAAGAGGAATAAATGACACATCAGATGAAATAATATACATACATTAAGTAAGAATAGAGTAAGTGGATGAAAGCAACAATCAAAGAAGTAACAGAAGAAAGATTCTTGAGTTAAAGAGAGAACAAATTCCTTAGATCACAGGGTTTATTTCAAGAATGAGACAAAATTAATAAAATACCCATTCATCAGGACTCCAAATATTTCCTGTATACATTTCATGTATAAGGAAAATTATGAAGAGTTAGGGAGAAGAAATCAAATCCTACACAATAAGGGGAAAAATTCTTATTGACAGCAAAATTTCTTTCTTAACATAAAATTACAGAAGGTGAAATCTATATAACTTTAAGAATAAAGATTGTGATCCAAAGATTATGATACTTAATCGAGCCACTTAAATATGAAAACAGCAAAAAGCCTTTCTCAGACATACAATTTTTTTTAGTATTCTATAAACATACATTTTCTTTAAAAGAGAAGAGGATCTCTCAAAAACTTTAGTTAAAAATAAAAATAAAGTGACCTTAAGTGAATGGAAGAATTAGAAAAAAATAATAGTAGTTAAATATAAAGAAAAAGAAAAATTTAACCATTTAGCAATTAAGCACATTTAAATTTAATGCTTTCTTGATTTTAGCAAAATATTATGAAAATCCTCACATAGGCATGTCATAATTGTCATATGGATTTCAAGAGCTATTGACTCTGAAACGTATCTTGATTTTAAAGATGTTACAAGTGAATAAATGCATCTTTAAAATTGTTAATTAAGGTCATTAATTTTTAGATAATTGAGATAATAGATAATATAGAAAATTTCAAAAAAGAAGAGAAAATTTTTTAACACAAAGTACAGAATATCTTAACATTATTTTTTAAAGATGGAAAGATTGTAGAGAAAATTAAGAAAGATAAAAAAAGTATTTATATTTCTTGTCTTAAAAGAATGAATCAACAGTAGAAAACCTAGATAAACTTCAGTATGGTGATGACTTTTTGTAGTATACAACACCAAGGGCATGATCCATAAATAAATAATTGATAAGCTAGACTTCATTAAATTTAAAAACTTTTGCTCTGTGAAATACACTGTTAAGGGAATAAATAGGCAAGCCAGAGAGTAGCAAAATGTATTTGTAAAAGATATATCTGATAACCCAAACTATACAAAGGACTCTTAAAATTCAACAAAAAGAAAATAAACAACTGGACTAAACAGTGGGTAAAAGACTCTAATAGACACCTCACCAAAGAAGATATACACATAGCAAGGAAGAATGTAAAAAGATGCTCAACATAATGTATCATCAAAAAATGCAAATTAAAACAACTATGAGATACCACTACACACCCATTAGGATGACCAAAATTCAAGACATGGGTCATACCAAATACTGGTGATAATGTGGAGCAACAGAAACTCTCTGGTGGGAATGCAAATGTTACAAGCATACTTGATTTTTTATAAAACCGAACATATTTTTACTATAAGATTCAGTAATCATGTTTGTGTATATTTACCCAGAGGTGATGAAAACTTATGTCTACATAAAAACTTTCACATGGATGGATGTCTGTAGACACTTAAGTCATAATTGCCAAAATGTGGAAGCAACCAAGTTGTCCTTCAATAGGTGAATGGATATACTATGGTATATCCAAGCAATGGACTGTTATTCAGTGTTAAAGGAAATGAACTATCAAGCCATTAAAAAATCTGGAGGAACCTTAAACACATATTTTGAAATAATTAATAAGCCAGTCTGAAAGGCTATATACTGTAATTCCAACTACATGACATTCTGGAGGAGAAAAACTATAAAGATGATTAAAAGATCAGCGGTTGCCAGAGCTTGGAGCTGGGGGAAAGGATGAATAGGTGAAACACAGAGAATTTTTAGGGCACTGGGATTTTTTTAATATTTATTTTATTGATTTTAGAGAAGAAGTGAGAGAAAGAGAGACAGGAACATCAATCTGTTCCTGTATGTGCCCTGACCAGTGATTGCACTGACAACCTCTGTGCTTTGGAACGATAATCTAACCAACAGAGCTATCCATCAAGGGCAGAATATTTTTAAAATACTATAATAATGGATAGATTCCTTGTAAATTTGTCCAAATCCATAGAATGTATAAAGCCAGGAGAGAAATTTAATGGGTTATTTTATTTCTATATAGTAACAATAAAAATCTAAAAGGGAAATTAAGAAAAGAATATGATTTGCAATAATGGTATCAAAAAGAATAAAATACATGGTAGTAAACCTAACCAAAGAGATGAAAGATTCGTACAGTGAAAACTATTTTTAAAGTGTTGCCAAAAATGAAAGATACAAATAAAATAAAAATACATCCCATGGTCATGGATTGGAAGAGTTAATATTACTAAAATGTCCATACCATCCAAAGCAATCAACAGATTCAATGCAATCCCTAGCTAAATCCTCCTGACATCTTTTAAAAATAGAAAAAATTATCCTAAAATTTACATTTAATCTGAAAGAATGCCAAAGGGTCAAGCCTGAAAAAGTAGACCTAAGCTGAAGATGTCATATTTCCTGATTTTAAAACATTTTCAGTAATCAAAAAAGTTTGTGGCTGAGTAGTATTCCATAGTGTATATGTGCCACATCTTCTTTATCCAGTCATCTATTGAAGGGTTTTTTGGTTGTTTCCAAGTCTTAGGGAGAGGGGAAGGGGGAGGGGAAAGGGGAGGGGGAGGAGCACAAAGAAAACCAGATAGAAGGTGATGGAGGACAATCTGACTTTGGGTGATGGGTATGCAGCATAACTGAATGACAAGATAACCTGGAGATGTTTTCTTTGAACATATGTACCTTGATTTATTGATGTCACCCCATTAAAATTAATAAAAATTTATAATAAAAAAATAAAAAACAGTTTGGGCCTTTCAGTAATCAAGACATATATATGACACAGAATACAGAACTCAGAAAAAAACCTTACATATATGGTCAAATAATCTTCACTAGGACATCATGACTACACAATAGAAAAAAGATAGTCAGTTTAATCAAATGATGTTGGGAAAATTGGATATACACACACAAAAGAACAAAGTTGGATATCACCACACAATATAGAAAAATAAACTTAAAATGAATTCAAGACCTAAACACAGACTTGAAACTACAAAACTCCCAAAAGAAAACATAGAGAAAAAGCTTCATTACCTTGAATTTAGCAATAATTTCTTGGCACAACACCAAAAGCACAGACAAGAAAGGAAAAAACTGACAAATGAGACTACATCAAACTTGGAAACTTCTGTGCAGCAATGGAAACAATAAACAGTAAAAAGGCAATCTACAGAATGGAAGAAAATATAAATTATATATCTGATAAGAATTTAATCTTTATTATAATTATTTAATATAAATAATTCCTACAACTCAATGACTAAAGAAAACCAAGATGACACAATTAAAAAAAAAAAAGACAATGGGCCCCGGCCAGATATCTCAATTGGTTAGAGCATCAACCCAAAGCATAGAGTTTGCTGGTTCAATCCCTGGTCAGGGCACATACAGGGAACAGATCACTTTTCCTGTCCCTCTCTCTCTCTCCCTAAAATTGAAAAAAAAAAGAAAAAGAAAAAGGACAGAGGACTGGAATATATGTTTCTCCAAAGAAGATATACAAGTGAATATGAAAGATGTTCAGTATCACTAATCATCAGGGAAATGCAAATCAAAACTACAGTGAGATATCACCTCACATCCATTAAGATGGCCACTGTGGAAGAAAGGAAGGAAGGAAGGAGGGAGGGAGGGAGAGGGAAGGAAGGAAGAAAGAAGGGAAGGAAGAAAGGAGGGAAGGAAGGGAGGGGGGAGGGGAGGGAAGGGAGAGGGGGGAGGAAGGATGAAAGAAAGGAAGGAAAACCCAGCAAATAAAAACTGCTGACCAGGATGTGAAGAAATTGGAGCCTTTGTAATTGTTGATAGAAATGTAAAACAGTGCAGCCACTATGGAAAACATGCAGATATGGAGATTAATCAAAAAATAAAAATAGCATTACAGTCGTATCTCGCCATATTACGGTTGACTTTTCGCAGTCTCATTGTATTGTGAATTTTTAAATTGTATATATCTAATTTTGTATTATGAGCTTGACCTGTGGTGGTGCAGCAGATAAAGTGTTGACCTGGAAAATCTGAGGTTGCCCGTTTGAAACTTTGGGCTTGTCTGGTCAAGGCACATATGGGAGTTGATGCTTCCTGCTCCTCCCCACCTCTTTCTCTCTCTTTCTAAAAGTGAATAATAATAACTTTGTATTGTGGATTTTTTGCTGTATCGCAGGATTTTACAGTATATAGGTATTTTATATGCTTATTATTTTAATTATTTTTGTGGTAAAAAAGCACTTTCAGCCTAAAAAATTGAAAACTATAAAAATGTTAAGAGGCCCTAGCCGGATGGCTCAGTGGTAGAGCATCGGCCTGACATACAGGAGTCCCGGGTTCGATTCCCGGCCAGGGCACACAGGAGAAGCACCCATCTGCTGCTCCACCCCACCCCCTCTCCTTCTTCTCTGTCTCTCTCTTCCCCTCCCGCAGCCAAGGCTCCATTGGAGCAAAGTTGGCCTGGGCACTGGGGATGGCTCTGTGGCCACTGCCTCAGGCACTAGAATGGCTCTGGTTGCAATAGAGCAACACCCCAGATGAGCAGAGCATTGCCCCCTGGTAGGCATGCCAGGTGGATCCCGGTTGGGCACATGCGGGAGTCTGTCTGACTGCCTCCCTGTTTCCAACTTCAGAAAAATACAAAAAAAAAAAAATATTAAGACATATTAAATAAATATTAAATCGAAATAAAGACTCAAAAAATATATAAACAATAACATAAATATAAAGTTGCTACTTCATGGATTTTCTCCTATCGCAGGGGGTTCTGGAACCTAATCCCCAGGATAGATGAAGGACCACTGTATATTCTCCAACAATCTCACTCCTTTGCATATATTCCAAAAAATTGAAAATGGGATTTTGAAGAGATATTTGCATACCCATGTTCATTTAGCTAAGAGGTGGGAAGCAACCTAAATGTTCTTCAACAAATAAATAAATAAATAATATGGTGTATCTGTACAATAGAATAATATTCAGGCTTTAAAAAGATAGAAATTGTTCCATACACTACAACATGGATGAATCTTGAGGGCATTATACTACATGAGTTAAGCCAGTCACAAAAAGAAAAATGCTGCATCGTTCATAGAATAGGAAGTATATAAAGTAGTCAAACTCACAGAAACTGAAAGTAAAATGTGGTTATCAGGTTAGGGGAAAGGAAATGGGGAGTTATTGTTCATTGGGTATAGACTTTTAGTTTTGCAAGATGAAAAAGCTCTAGAGATCTGTTTTGAAACAACATGCATATAGTTAACACTACCTTACATTTAAAAATAGTTTTTGGTCAATATTATGTTATATGTTTTATTGTTTGTTTTTTAATTTCACTTATCTATTTATTTTCCACAGAGACTGAGAGTGAGTCAGAGAGAGGGACAGACAGGGACAGACAGACAGGAACAGAGAGAGATGAGAAGCTTCAATTATCAGTCCCTCACTGCATGCTGCAAAACCCTAGCTCATTCACCAACCGCCCCTCACATGTGCCCTGACTGCAGGCCCACAGTGGGCCCCCAGCAGACTGAGCAACTGCTTGCTGGAACCAGCGACCCTAGGCTCAAGCCGATGGGTTCCTGCTCAAACCAGATGAGCCAGCGCTCAAGCTGGCGGGGTCCCAAACCTGGGTCCTCCACATCCCAGCCCGATGCTCCATCCACTGCGCCGCCACCTCTGTTCCTCATCTCCTTTTCTCTGCACAAACTGGCTTCTCCTTGAGCACTCTGCCATCTTGGCTGCTTCTCCTATCCTCCACGTGGCCTTTCTCTGCTGTCTTCTCTAATGCTATTCTCAGGAAGCCAGAGAGAATATTATGTTATATGTTTTTTATCAAAATAAAAAACATTATCTAACTAGCTTTAAAATTAGTCTAAATAAATATAAGAAAGCAGCTATTAAAGATAAAAATAAACAGATAAAATTGAAAACAAAAAAGCAATTGTTACTAGTCAACCCCAAATCTGAGTCCTTCTAAAACCCAGTAAAATAAAAAATGTATAACAACTTAAATCAGGAAATAGAAGAAAATAAGAAATAACAGGTATGAAAAGGGGACCAAATGTACAAATAAAGACAAGAGGATTTGTTTTGTTATGAGACAATCCTGTGTTCTACTGTGGTAGAGCATGGCCTCTTTGGGTCTTTGGTGTAAAAGGTAAATACTATAATAGCATATGTCCACATGCTGCATAATTAAATTACTACAACGCAGCTGTTTATGTATAGTGCCTAATCATTGTTATGTAACTTGGGCACACTGAAGACACATGATGTTTTTGGCATAGTACTGTGATGGCAAACCTTTTTATAAAAAACACCCACTTTTGCAGTGCTGGTCAACCTGGTTCCCTCCTGCCCACAAGTGGGCTTACCAGCTTTCATGGTGGGCCAATCGCAGGGCCATTTGGTTGCTCTGCTACTGCCCACCATGAAAGCTGGAATGCCCACAGGTTGACCAGCACTGCAAAAGTGGGCAGTTTTTATAAAAACGTTCACCATCACTGGGCATAGTAGATAATTGTACCTAGGATATGTTGTTCAATCTAGATGATTGGCTTCCCAAGTCATTTTACAATAATATAAGTTAATTATACGCAGGTGGGTGATGTGTTTGGGACACAAGATATTCAGAAAACCCCACTTAGGACTTTCTATCACTCAGCAGGAGCCTATGCCATAGAAGATGATCATCACCATTCTCACATATTGCTAGAGGGAATCCAAAATAAGTACAGCTGAATGAAGAGGAAAAAATTACCTATAAATTTATTCCTTTACTCAACTGTCTCATTTGGTGGAATTTAACCTAAAGTTACGGTAGCAAAAATAGAAAAGCTATATGCACACAAAGTTACTTATTATCTCACTATTTAAATAACAATGGATAAGAAATAATTCAAATATCCATCAATAAAGGACTGGTTAAATCTGTAGTGTATCCACATGCTGTGTAGCCATGAGTGGATGATACCTGTCTGTATATACCACTATAAAGTGAGCTCTGACAAATGCTAGGTATAAAAGGTACTAAACTACATTAAATGATATAAAAGTTTATCTTTAAGAATTATTGAAGAAGAACTAACTCCTATCCTTCTCAAGCTATTTCAAAAAATTAAAGAGGAAGGAAGACTTCCAAACTCCTTTTATGAGGCAAGCATAATTCTGATTCCAAAACCAGGCAAAGACAACACAAAAAAGAAAATTATAGGCCAATATTTCTGATGAATTTAGATGCTAAAATCCTCAAGAAAATATTAGTAAACCGAATCCAGCAATATATGAAAAAAATCATACACCATGATCAAGTAGGATTTATTCTTGGGAGGCAAGGCTGGTACAATATCCGCAAATCAATCAATGTGATTCATCACATAAACAAAAGGAAGGAGAAAAACCCATGATAATTTCAATAGATGCAGAAAAAGCATTTGATAAAATCCAGGACCCATTCATGATCAAAACTCTCAGCAAAGTGGGAATACAGGGAACATACCTCAACAGAGCCATTCTAGCACCTGAGGCAGAGGCCACAGAGCCATCCTCAGCACCCGGGGAAACTTTGCTCCAGTGGAGCCTTGGCTGTGGGAGGGGAAGAGAGACAGAGAGAAAGGAAAGGGGGAGGAGTGGAGAAGCAGATGGGCACTTCTCCTGTGTATGGAACCAAAAGAGAACACGAATAGCCTCAGCAATCTTGAAAAGGAAGAATAAAGCGGGAGGTATCACACTTCTGGATATCAAGTTATATTATAAGGCCATTGTACTCAAAACAGCATGGTACTGGCAATAAGAACAGGCATATAGATCAATGGAACAGAATGGAGAACCCAGAAATAAACCCACATTTTTATGGACAACTGATATTTGACAAAGGAGGTAAGAGCATACATTGGAGTAAAGACAGCCTCTTCAACAAATGGTGTTGGGAACATTGGACAGCTTCCTGCAAAAAAATGAAACTAGACCAACAACTTACACCACTCACAAAAATAAACTCAAAATGGAAAAAAGACTTAAATGTAAGCTGTGAAACCATAAGCATCTTAGAAGAAAACATAGGCAGTAAGCTCTCTGACATCTCTCGCAGCAATATATTTGCTGATTTGTCTCCACAGGCAAGTAAAATAAAAGACAGGATAAACAAATGGGACCTTATCAAACTAAAAAGCTTCTGCACAGCTAAAGACAATAAGAACAGAATAAAAAGACAAACTACACAATGGGAGAATATATTTGACAATGTGTCTGATAAGGGGTTAATAACCAAAATTTATAAAGAACTTGTAAAACTTAATACCAGAAAGACAAACAATCCAATCCAAAAATGGGCAAAAGAAATGAATAGACACTTCTCCAAAGAGGACACACAGATGGCCAATAGGCATATGAAAAAATGCTCAATGTCACTAATTATTAGAGAAATGCAAATTAAAACCACAATGAGATATCACCTCACACCAGTCAGAATGGCGCTCATCAATAAAACAACAGAGAATAAGTGCTGGTGAGGATGTGGAGAAAAGGGAACCCTCCTGCACTGCTGGTGGGAATGCAGACTGGTGCAGCCACTGTGGAAAACAGTATGGAGATTCCTCAAGAAATTGAAAATCGAACTACCTTTTGACCCAGCTATACCACTGTTAGGAATATAACCCAAGAACACCATACCACTGTTTGAAAAGAAGAAATGCACCCCTATGTTTATGGCAGCATTGTTCACAATAGCGAAGATCTGGAAACAGCCCAAGTGTCTATCAGAGGACGAGTGGATTAAAAAGCTTTAGTATATATATACTATGGAATACTACTCAGCCATAAGAAATGATGACATAGGATCTTTTACAACAACATGGATGGGCCTTGATAACATTATACTGAGCGAAATAAGTAAATCAGAAAGAACTAAGAACTATATGATTCCATACAAAAGTGGGACATAAAAATGAGACTCAGAGACATGGACAACAGTGTTGGGGTTACAGGATGGGGGAAGGAGAGGGAGGGGGTTGGGGGAGGGGAGGGGCACAAAGAAAACCAGTTAGAAGGTGACAGAAGACAATTTTATCAATGTCACTTCATCAAAATTAATCAAAAAAAAAAAAAAAAAGAATGTGTCTCACGGCTAATTCAGACAGTTAGAAGAATAGTATAAGGATGCTAATTCTGCTTCTCAGGCCACATCCTGCAAAAGGGGCCCCAAGCAAATTGGTGATTTGGCTTCTCTGATTTTGCCAATTGGATTTAAAAAAAAAATAGATCAGGAACACCCTGAAATGGAACTAATGATACATGAGCATAAATATAAAGGACTTTTAGATACTGGAGTGGATGTATCTGTTATTGCTAAGCTACATTGGCCTCCTTCCTGGCCCACTCATGCAGCAGCCACAGAATTACAAGGTATAGGGCAGAGTAAATCCCCTCAACAAAGTTCTAGTTTTCTACATTGGGAAGATTAAGAAGGCCATTCGGGATTTTTTAAGTCTTATGTGCTCCATGGATGGCCAATTAATTTGTGAGGTAGAGATGTTTTGAAAAATATGGGAGTGTTGGTTATCAGTCCTAATGGTTTAGTCAGTACTCAGATGCTTGATTGGGGATTTTTGCCCACCAAAGTTCTAGGGAAAGAACAGCGAGGAATTCTCACCCCCATAGAAGTGGCACCCAATACCAGAAGGTGTGGATTAGGATATCAAAATTTAGCATTGGGGCCTTGGTAGCTCCTGCTACCTCAATAATGCATTGTGCAGACCCAATTACTTGGAAATCAAATAATCGTGTATGGGTAGACCAATGGCCCCTTTCTCAGGAGAAACTTAGGGCAGCTGCTCAATTGGTAGAAGAGCAGCTACAGCTTGGGCACATTGAACCATCTAATAGCCCATGGAATACACTTCCATATTTTGATCTTGTTGCCTCCTGGATTATAAAGGGGCATAGGCGACCCTTACAGCTTATAGGTTTTGAGCCTCAAAATTATTGTTGTTCCTTTTTTCAAAGGATCAACAACAATGGCTCTGGGAAACTTCCACTAAATGGCAAATCGCTTTTGCAAATCAATGGACAACTTTATACTGAAACTGTCAACTTAAAATCAGCTCAAAGTCTAGAATTATATGCCATGATCATGGCTTTTCAGCATTTGCCATATTCCCCCTTTAATCTATATACAGACAGCAAATATTTACTTATGGTGTTTCCACTATAAAGACTAGTGTCTTAGGGACAAATGCTGATGAACTATTTCAGCAGTTCCTCCTTCTTCGAAGACTTGTATGTCAACATAGAGCTCCATGTTTCATAGGACATACTCGAGCTCACTCCATGCTCCCTGGAGCTTTAGCACAAGGAAATGCCGTTTTTTGGTTTTGTTTTGTTTTGGGGTTTTTTTTGTATTTTTCTGAAGTCGGAAATGGGGAGGCAGTCAGACAGATTCCCGCATGCGCCCGACCGGGATCCACCCGTCACGCCTACCAGGGAGAATGCTCTGCCCATCTGGGGTGTTGCTCTGCTGCAGCCAGAGCCATTCTAGCACCTGAGGCAGAGGCCATGGGGCCATCCTGAGCGCCCGGGGTGGCTTTGCTCCAGTGAAGCCTTGGCTGCGGGAGGGGAAGAGAGAGACAGAGAGGAAGGAGAGGGGGAGGGGTGGAGAGGCAGATGGGTGCTTCTTCTGTGTGCTCAGGCTGGAAATAGAACCTGGGAATCCTGCACACCAGGCCGATGCTCTACCACTGAGCAAACCAGCCAGGGCCTAGGAATGCCCTTGTTGATCAAGCTACCCAAAAGAAAATTATTTGGAGCAACCATGACAGATCGAGCAATTCAGTCTCATACTATTCATCACCAGAACGCTGCAGCCCTGTGTAAACAGTTTCAACTTTCTCGGGAAGCAGCACGGCAGATTGGGAAATCCTGTCCAAGGGGTCCTATACTACAATCTGCCCCTTCATTTGGAGTTAACCCTCAAGGACCCCTACCAGGACAACTTTGGCAAATGGATGTTACTCATATACCTTCATTTGGCAAACAGTCGTATGTCCACATTACAGTGGATACCTATTCTGGATTTATAGTAACCTCTGCTAAGGAGAGGCTGCTAAGCATGTTATAGCTCATTGTCTGTATGCATTGTTCTATTATTGGATTTCCTAAACTGGTTAAACTGACAATGCTCCTGCATATGGAGCAAAAGCATTTACTGTATTTTGTCATTCTTACAATCTTTAAAGTTAAGGTATTATTAAAGTGTACCCAGCAAATATTTTAAGGTCAATTTAAAAAAAAAAATTAAAAGGGGGTAGTCATATCCTGGAACTCCTACGGATCTACCATATCATGCTTTTTACTTAAAAAAAAAGTTAAATTTCTTTTGAATGTTGATGAACAGGAGACACCAAATCTTTTTCGCCTGCAAACTACTACCTTCTTTATTTGATCCAGCTAATAACACTGTTTTGTCTTTTTCCAAATAGCTCCAGATATATGGAAAAGATTTATATAGGCGGATGGGGATCCACAATCCCCTCAGCAAGATCTTCTGAGCATGGCTTTTAAGATACCTAGAGGCAGAAAAAGCCCAATAGAGATCAGGGGAACTACCAGCTTTTAGGATACACCCTTAAAGGCTCCAACGCCCCAAAGGGGCATCTGGGTCCTGCTTCAATAGTGGAAAGGAAGGTCATTGAGCTAAAGCCTGCCAGACTTACATGCCTTTGCTGTGAGGAAACAGGGACACTGGAAGGTAGGCTTCCCCCTCGCTCCTCTAAGGGAGGGTTCAGTCTCTTCCAGCCCTGCTCCAGCCACCTAGGACCTAACCTTGCCCAGAATGCTGGGGTTTGCCACTGAAGGCTGAAGGTGCCCAGGGCCATCAGCCCCATCTACGACACTGTGGATGAGCCTAGGGTATTTCTTCCAAGAAGCAGGTAAACCGATCTCATTTGCACAAGGGCCACTTAACTATGTCTTGCCTGAATAGTCAGGTTTTTTATTCTTCCCTCAAAGATCTCTGTTGTGGGTGTTGATAGTCCTATGTTCTGCTGCTTTGCTTAATATATAGTGTTTCCTTTATCCCTCCTACCTCAATGCCACACTCATATTTCACGCTGGGACCTACTCCTAATTTAGAGCTCTCTTTCCCCCTTTTGCCAACTTCTATTATGAATCTACCTTTGCCACCCAGCTTAGTGTATCCCAAGATTCTCTTTACCAAGCCACAGTCACAGAGCTCTAGGGAAAAGCAACCTGGTCTCATTTCTCCAGGCAGAGGAGAACAGAAGCTCCATCTCCACACATACTGCAGATGGCTTTTCCAGTCTACCTGAATCATTACCAGCTAGAAGCAGCAGTCATTGGGACTTGGACGTGAGCTGCAAAGTATAGAATTGTGACAATTCCAGTGCCATGCGTACTTTTCCTGGATGTGGACTTTTCCTGGCCTCCTGCTCCTTGTGACAGCTCCTAACAGATTGAACTGGGGTTGGGTTGCATTTTTTAGGGATTTGGCATGGTGTTGGGGCCAACTTGGACTTTGTGAACATGTTAAGGACATTACTCTTTTATGGATTCTTGCTGTATTGGCCAAGAGTTTGCTTAAAGGCTTTAATCACTGTAAAAAAAATAGAAGACTGGATAAAGAAGATGTGGCACATATACACCATGGTATACTATTCAGCCATAAGAAAATGATGACATCGGATCACTACAACAAAATGGTGGGATCCTGATAACATTATACGGAGTGAAATAAGTAAATCAGGAAAAAACAAGAACTGCAGGATTCCATACATTGGTGGGACATAAAAACGAGATTAAGAGACATGGACAAGAGTGTGGTGGTTATGGGGGCGGGAGGAGGGAAGGAGGGAGAGGGGGAGGGGGAGGGGGAGGGGTACAAAGAAAACTAGATAGAAGGTGACGGAGGACAATCTCTTTGGGTGATGGATATGCAACAGAATTGAATGAAAAAGATAACCTGGACATGTTTTCTTTGAATATATGTACCCTGATTTATTGATGTCACCCCATTAAAATAAAAATTTATTTATAAAGAAAAAAAAGAATTATTGAATAAAAAAATAATTCAGAAAAATTTATTTAGCAAGATCTATTTTTTATTTTGTAGAATCTCCATTTAATCTTGTTACCACTTCTCTGTTGAAACTACCATCTTTTAAAAACATTTTAATTGAATTTATTGAGGTAACCTTGGCTAATAAAATTATATGGGTTTCCGGTATATAATACTATAATACATCATATGTATATTGTATCATTTCACCTCCCCAAGTCAAGTCTCCCTCCATCATCAACTATTCCCCCTCTACACTCCACCACCTCCCCCTCCCCTCATTCTCTCCTGTAATCCCCACACAGTTGTCTGTGCCTATGAACATTTTCTCTTTGCTTAATCCCGTTACCTTTTTCACAGAGCGTCCAAACTCTGCCCCTCTGACAGCTGTCAGTCTGTTCTCTGTATCTGTGAGACTGTTGCTATCTGTCTGTAATTTTGTTCATAAGTGAAATCATATGGTACTTGTTTTTCTCTGACCAGATTTTTCACTTAGGATAAGACTCTCCAAGTTTGGCCATTCTGTCACAAAAGGTAAGTTTTCCTTATTTTTTACAGCTAAGTAGTATTCCATTGTGTAAATGTACCACAGCTTTTTTATCCACTCATCTACTGATGGACACTTCCCTATGTTCACTGCAGCATTATTCACAATAGTTAAGATTTGGAAGCAGCCCAAACTTACCATCTTTTATATATTTTCTCCATCATTTTGTTATAGTAGGCAGCAAGTTTGGAATTAACAAAAGAGAAGAGAGCTAAACTATCTAGGCCTGATTAATTCTGGAAGCTACAATTGCCAAACACTCCAGAGGAATGCTGATTTGCACCATCAAGGGGATTAACATTGCTTCATCCCCTCAGGTAAGGAGGAATGACCACCTTTCCAATCTGCCCAGGGAACAACCATCCCTTTCCTATACATTACCAGGGGGAGGGATAAAATAATAAGGAAGAAATCCTTTGCTGTGTGCATGTGCAGAAGCCAAGACTGCACAAGAAGTCTTTCTTCTGAGGCATGCATTGTAGGAGCCAAATGGAGACCATGTAAAGGAAGAGTCTAGCCTGGGAAAATCTAGGAAAAATACTGGATAGGGTAAAGGCATAAAAATTCAGAAGATCCAGAAAAGGGATTGAATAGGGGGAAGCATCAGCACAAACCCACAAAAAATTTAAGAAGAAGACTAGTTAGTTGGAAAGAAAGCTTACCGCTTCCCAAACCCAAAGAACTATTTTAATGCTGGTGATTAAGGCCAGGCAGGTTTGCACTGAATTCAGACAGACAGTAGAGAAACTGTGAGGCTGGAAAGTTTATTGGACCTGTTTATTGGACGCTCTCAAAAACAGGCAAGTGAATAAACAAAGGGAAACCTGCTTTTTGCAGTGGAGGGCGAGGGATCAGAAAGACTGCCCCTCATGGTGGCAGTTGAGGGAATCAGGGACCCTCACCTCACAGTGGTGGGAGGGCAATCTGGGAGAATAGCCACTGCAGGAAAGCACCCATAGCTTTTTATAGAGATACACATGGCTTTCTGCCATGTGCTCATTAACTAATCATGCAAAGTACTTGCAGCTGGGAAACAAGCAAGCAAGCCTAACACAACTGTTTTTCCAACATTCCACCCCTTGAGGGTTGCTCACCTCACAATCTACAGGACAGGTATCTTCTGCAATGGTCCCTGTGTGAGGAGTGTGGTACATTACATAAACAGAAACAGTACAGACTACAGCAACAGAATTACAAAGCACAAGCTATGGGTGAAACTAGAGAGCTGTCAGTGGCACCGAGAGAGGCAAACCTTTCCCTTTTGGCAGAATAAAAGCCAGAGTTTTGTCCACAGACAGCACAATAGCAGATACCAGAGGCCATCCTGGGTGGTCATACCAAACCTTATTGGCCTGTATACCAGGATCTGTTGGTTCTATGTGTAACAAAATAGGAGAACTCATTATAAGTCATAAGAAAATTACAAAGGTGCCCTTCATAATGCCATCTCCCTGAGCACTCAAGGGATAATACACTTCTATCTTAGGTGGCCAGGTGCTGGTTACCCAGGGAGTTAACTGGAGGTCCACCTCTAGCCCCTTCCCACCCAGTGCCAACAAGGCCACCCATTGTAGGTGGAAGGCCTGTACAGTCCAGGGCCATGTCCATTTAAATTGTTGGCCTTTAAGGAAGGCTGTTGGGGCAGGGAGGAGCATGTTGCCCTCCCATCCAAAGCCCAGCTTGAGTAAAGAGTTCTTGATACATATCTGCAACTATATGGGAGCAGCTGCCTGGTGCAGGAGGGCCTCCACCAGAGCTGGGCACCACCTTTGAGTTCTCTCATTCAAAATCTGGAGTACCATCCACAAGCAGCATGTCCATCCAGTAAAAGAGCTGGTGCCTCCCTCTTGTCATGGTCCCTGCTTTAACAGTCCATTATACCACTCAGTGATACCAGTCCCCTATGGGTGGTAGAGTACATGGTACTTCCAGTCCACCCCCAGGTCTTGAGCCCATTGCTTCACCATAGAACTCATGAAATGGGTACTGTTGTCACTTCCTGTATGACTGCTTGCTGGACTGGGTTACAGATGTAATAAGCAGCAAGCAGAGTGGTGGCAGTATCTACACAGGTGACTGTATACTGGTACCATCTGACTTTGGTAAAGGTCCAATGATGTTTATCTGCCACCATGTCAGTGGAACACAATCTCTCTGGATCTGTCCAGTTTACACCAGTTGTCTCTGAGGGTGCTCTTTGAAACACACTGTACACTGATTGCAAGTACCTCTGCATAGGACACAGGCAAGTTCCATGCCTTAACCATAGTCCACATAGTTTTCTGCCCCACACTGAGCAGACACCAGTGGAGCCACTGCACCGTATCACCTGTGGGTGCAATCTCCAACCATCACACCCTTGCCAAGGTGTCTGCCTCATCATTTCCAGGATTGGCTAAAGGGGCATGCCCTGTGACATGATTTACTGTCACCTGATTCTGGTGTCCTCTTTCCCATAAGTCCTGCTACATGGCCTGACCCTATAGTATGGTGTATTACCAACCATTGGTTAATATGCCAAGTATCTATCCCAAGGTCCAGTCCATGATAGACAGCCCAGCTCTCAGTGCAGACCAGAGGTGAAGGTTTATTATGGGCAACTAGCTACAAGGCTCTTAATTCTGTTTGTTGGCTGCTTTGGCCCATACCTGTGTCCATACAAATAGTCTCAGTGGCCATAGAGAAGGCTCTAGCTGTCCACTTGGCAGATTGACCCCCTGCTAGAACCATCAGTGTAACAGGCATCCTTAAAGATGGGTGTCTTCCCGTCCTGGTAGGGACTTCAGGTTTGCCTCTTGAGCTATGAACATGACCCTAAGGTCACATAGGTGACTGAACCCAAGACTTTCTGCCTCTGAACATGACCCTAAGGTCACATAGGTGACTGAACCCAAGACTTTCTGCCTCTGAACATGACCCTAAGGTCACATAGGTGACTGAACCCAAGACTTTCTGCAGTTATGCCTTAAACAGGCTGGTGCTAAAAGCACAAGATTATTGCAAGTATGCATCCCAGTGACCAGGGTGGAAGTTTGGGCCATACCACTAAGAGGTTTGGTCACCCAATCTCTCACCCATCCTGCAATAGGATATGTTGTCTTGACCATAACTGGAGTTGTGGTCATAATACTCTCAGTGGCTAGGAGGGCAGCATACACAGCTGCCAACTGCTTCTTTACTAATGAGTAATGGACATCATCACCTTTCCACAATTGGGACCAAAACCCAATAGGTTGCCATAAGCAATCTTTCTGTTGCCACAAGCCTCATCCAAATCCCTCAGAGGTGACATGGATATCAAGCTCACAGGGCCTGGCAGAATCGAACATATTCAAGGCCTGTGCCACCTTGACAGCTCTCTTAGCTTCTGCAAAGGCACCTTGTGTTTACTCAGACCAATCCCAGTGAACTTCTTCCAAATAAGGTCATGTTAAGGGTGCAGTAACTGAGCCAAACGGGGTATGAATGCTCACCAATACCCTAACAGACCTAGGAATTCTTATAACTGTTTTACCATAGTGGACATGGGGAATGCCTGGATTGTATCTATAACCATGTCAGGGATAATTTTTGTCTTACCCAAATAGACAACCCCCAAGAATTTAACAGATAATCCAGGTCCTTGTAATTTGACCTCGTTGACTCCCCAGCCACATGCTTTCAAATGGGATAGCAGGGTAGGGACTGCTTGCTCTAATTCTGGAAGAGAGTCACTGGTTAGCATGTTGTCATTGATATAAGGGTATATATGAACTGCCTCTGGCTATTTCCACTTAGCCAGGTCAGCAGCCACCAGCCCATGGCACAAGGTAGGCTATGCAAATAACTCTGTGGTAACACTGTAAAGGTCCATTGTCTCCCTTCACAAGTGAAGGCAAATTGGTCTTGATTCTCTGCAGTTATATGAGAAAAAGGCATTAATCAAATCTGCCACAAAGTAGTATGTCCTCAACTTATGGCTTAGCCAATCCAACAGGTTAACTATCAAGGGAACAATAGCAGCATGCAAAGGGGGGACAACTTTATTAAGTTCTCTGTAATTTACTGTCATTCTCCAGGTTCCATCTGGTTTGCGCTCTAGCCACACCGGGGAATTGTAAGGGCTGTGCGCAGGCCAAATGATTCCCACCTTTTCTAGTTCAAGGACCGTCCCTGTAATTTCTTCATAACCATCTGGCAGGAGGCATTGCTTTGTGCTAGTCACATGCTGGGGAACAGGTCATTGCAAAGGGAAATGTGCTGCATTTCTCCGCAGCACTGACTTCATGACCCAGACCTGCAGGCAGAACTGCTGGATTGTGCTTTCCAACCACAGTCCTTGTAAGACATCTACCCCCAAAATATATTCAGGAATAGGAGATATGTATACCTTATATGGCTTCGGAGGCAGTCTTCCTATCTTAAATGGAATGGTTATTGGCTTCACTTGAACAGTTTGGCCCCCATAATCATCAACAACTACTGGGATCCCAGCGAAGTGCTCTGGGTTTCCATGGAGGAGGGACCGGAATCCACCAAGGCCAATACTCATTGTACAGTACAAGGGAACCAGTGGATTTTCAATTCCACATTGGGCCTCTGGCCCCCACTCATCCCTGTTAGACAGATCTCTCAGCCTTCCCCCTATTCAAACTGGAACAACAGGACTTGGAGATCTTCCTCTCCCTCAGCTATCTCCATCATATAATTTTATAACCATGCCACCCTCACACTAAACATTTTTATTGGTAGCTGCTGGACTGTTCGTCTCAGCTCCTGGAGCCTCTGTTCTAGTTTAAGCTGCCACCAAAGCTCCAAAAGAACTTTTTACTAGATTTGCCATCTAATTTCTCTCTATCTGGCCCAACTGCAATCAAATCTACCCAGGTTTGTGTTCGGGTAAGCTTCACAGGCTCATTTTTCTTGTTAGTCAGTGGGGCAGTACCTGCAGTAGCTCTCACAGGTTTAGGCTGTCTCCACTTTGCCCAAATCTTCTACCATCTGTGTAACCACATTGATAGGCTGCTTCACATAGGGGCTCAAGATAGCCACTAGTAACCCAAAAGGGGTTGATAGTGTGCTACAGAGAATAAGGTCCCTCATCCCTGCCATAAGTACTTCCTCATCTGACCCATGGAACCTCAGTTTGAAAGCAGCGTTATTATAAATTTTTTGACAGAGACAGAGAGAGGAATAGATAGACAGACAGACAGGAAGGGAGAGAGATGAAAAGCAACAATTTTTTATTGCAGCACTTTAATTGTTCATTAATTGCTTTCTCATATGTGCCTTGACTGTGGGGCTACAGCAGACCGAGTGACCCCTTGCTCAAGCCAACAACCTTGGGCCCAAGCTGGTGAGCTTTGCACAAACCAGATGAACCTGCACTCCAGCTGGTAATTTCAAGGTCTCGAACCTAGGTCCTCCATGTCCCAGTCCAATGCTCTATCCACTTCACAACCGCCTGCCTGGTCAGACAAAAGCAGCATACTTTATACCTAGTTTTCAGAAGACTTGCTGCAGCTCCATACATGTCTGCCACCAACTGACTGCCCCCAGCAAGTCCCCAACATTCTGTCAAACTGTACAAATGGTAGCCATCACCCATTCTAATAGGGTATGATTTCCTCAGTTGTCATGGCAGTTCTGAAGATGCTGCCTCAGGGAGGAATGCGTGGTAATGGCGACTAATTTCTCCTTCTCTGTTCCAGAGAGCATGATGCCATCTACCTCCTATGTCCCACAACCATGGCAACCAGGCTGTCTGGGGCTCTATGGATTTTGCCTGAAGTTAGCCCCTAACTTCATCAGTTCTTCCTGAGTGTAGGGCTGGACTACCTGTGGAGGGTGTTGTGCCTACTCCTGAGGTGCTCTTGGTTGCTGGGTTTTACCTTCTGGTTGACCACCAGCTGGGCTCTGAGTCAATGGATAAAAATTTCAGCTCAAACCTCCTTCTCAGAAAAGAAGGAGTTGGAAATGCCTGCTTCCACCAACTCAGAGACACTCTGCTGGCACAGATGCTGCTCTTTCTTCAGTGACTGCTTTGGCTCCTGTGGCTGCTGGCTCTTGACCTGAATCTAAAGCTGAATTCTTGAACCCAAAGTTGTTTTTCCAACAACTATCACTGCCAACATTCAGCTTCTAGTGAAAATTGCAGCTTGTGAATCTGTAATTCCTTCTTCAGAGATTGTTCCAGTTCCAGGTGCCATTGGTGTTCAGCCTGCATCTCACACTGCAGCTCTCAAGAGCAGTGGACCTCCTTCTCCTGTGTTCATTCCAGTTCAAGCTGTTGCTGGTTCTCAGCCTGTGTCCTGAACTGCAGTTATCAAATCTGCAACTCTTTCTCCAGTGACTATTCCAGCTCATGCTGTTGTTGGTACTCAATCTGCAGCTCATACTAGGGCTTTTTACCTCAGGCAGCATCTCATACAGAGATCTTGGTTTCTTCTCTCAGGGCAGTAAAAAAACACCCAGCCTATGACCCCTAAAAGGACATCCATGGGAAACCATATGTTGGAGAACAACAATTCCTCCATCTCACCCTTCAAGGTGTTGGCAGCTCCATACTGATCTGATTTGAATCCTGACCACTATGCCAGATGTAATGCTGGTGTTTGAGGCCAGGCAGGTTCACAATGAATTTGGGCAAATGGTAGAGGACATGCAGAACTGGAAAGGATACCCATTTATTGGAGGCTCACAGAGAAGGGTGAGCCAAAAAACAAAAACAAAAGAAAGCTTGCTTTTCACCATGGAGGACAAGTGATCAAGAAAACCGCCCTTCACAGTGTCAGCTGAGGGAATCAGGGAGCCGCTCCTCACAGTGGTGGGAGACTGATCTGGGAGAATCACCACCAACGGAAAGCACCCATAGCTTTTCATAGACACACATGTGGCTTTCTGTCACATGCTCACACACTCGTGCAATGTGCTTGCAACCAGGATACCAGAAAGCAAGCCTAACTCAGCTAGCTGTTTTTCCAACAAATATAATCAAAGCTTAACAAAGGTCTCTTATATTGGCACAATCTCTCTCCATAGCAGCCATGTGGGCCTGGCAGCCGTGCCATGGGCTGAAGCATGGTCCCTAATGTAGTGCCAGTCATGACCCAGGTGTGCAAATAGGGAAAGGACATACAGAAAAATTCTACTCCTCTCAATCTTGGCCCTACTAGTCCTGACAGACACGGGTGTGGGTCTGTGGCCCCAGAGGCTCGACTTCCTCAGTAGAGAGATAGAGCTAAACCACCTGGTTGTGGTGAGACATCAGGCACCTGGGGGCAGTCCTTTGTTTTCACTCAAATAAATCTTGCCATTGTTGCTCACATCCTCCTATGCATGAGTCCCTGAAATCTCACGACTCCGTGGAAGAATCCTGTTTCTATCGGCAACAATTCTATTTTCTTAAATGTATATATTAAGCATGGTAACTTAGAATCCTTTTCAGTTAATTTCAGTATCTAGATTATCTATGAATCTGTTTCTACTATGCATATTTCTTTCTTGGTTTTATTCATGTATAATTTCTTGAGTGCTACATATTGTGTATTTAAAATTATAGAGGCTTCATGTGATACTTACTATCTTCCTGCAAAGAATGTTCACTCTCTCTCTGACAGACCAATAAAGTAGTGGCCGGTTACTTAACCTAGTGAAGGACTATGCTGAGTTGAGGCTGAGATGGAGCCATAGAAATGTTTCTTGTAATTTTGTTAGACTCAGGCTCAACATTTATGTTGTATTCTAAAAGAAATACTACTCATTTACTTGAAAACCCTTCCCAACCTCAAGTCTACACCCCTTAATGTACTTGAGACCCAGCAAGTGTACACAGAAAGCTCTACTCCCAGAAGTGGCCTTTTGTAGGTGAGGAGTTCACATTCTCAGCTCTCTGCTTATTCCCCAAATTAGTATATGCCAAAGTGTAAAAGCTATAGAGGCTGGCTTTTCTCCTAGAGGTTTCCCCGTCTCTGAAGATTTAGGTCCTTCAGTTTAAATTGTCTAAATTGCTCTCCTCTGTCTTCTGAGGTGATTTCAATAGTTTATGTATGTTTCAGAGTTGTTTTTGGTGGCCACAGTTATTCAATTCTTGTCTGCTTCTAGCTCCTTCATACCACATGGCAGTGGAACCGTGTGACTAACTGAATGTAAAAGCTCATTTTTGTGTTTATTAGTTATAATATATACTTATAAATTTATATTTTATATATAAAATTTTTGTTTTAATTTTACAATTGTCTACACAAATTGATAAATATATATAGTGATAAATAAATATAAAATTATCTAAAAAGATACCCACCAAATTATTAATATTACTTATTTTGGGGGAGATGATTAGCATTGAGACAGAGGATGTAATAGATGGTGGATGAATTGGGAATTCTCAGATTTTTCTCTAAATATTCCTGTGTTGTATGAATTTTAAAAAATTGCATCTCTTTGGCAATTAAAAAACAATATAAGTTGTAAAAACCTATATAAAAGAATGAACAAAAATAAACCGATGTTAAAGATGCTGATGATCTTATGTAATTGAAAACAAACTGGGATTCAAGTCAAGGGGTCTTTAGTAAAGGAAAGATAAATATCCTCTAGTGATAAAAAGCATAGTCCAAAATAAGTGCCATAAATATTATATACTACATACCATAATACCTAAAAGCATAAACCAAAATTTAAAGAATATTTAGCAAAATTATAGTCATATTGAAAAATATTTATCCACCTCATAGTTTTTGACAGACGAGGGCAATAAGACATAACGATGCAAAGTAGGACTTTAACAAATCATATGCTTACCAGCAATGAATCTAGTCTGTGTCCTCCAGAAGAGATATACCCTCTTTTCAAATACCCAAAAACATATGTCAATGTGGAAGCACAAAAAATAACTTTCCTCCCACCTTCTAAATTCTTCTGGCTGGACTACTAATCAAATTCACATGAGACAGATTAAACAGAGAAAATGATCTAATTTATTAAAATTGAGCATGTGGAGGTGTCATAAGAATATGAGACCAGGGACACATTGTGCAGTTGAGGTTTATATGCCATTGTTTACAGAGAGGGAGGCAGGGGTCTGGAATTTCAAAGGAAAAGCAAGCAATTTATAGGTAGATTAGCAAAAGCAAACATGTGGTAAACAAAATTTTGCTAGGCCACTCAAAGACAATGGGATTCAGGAAAGTCCAATAAACAGGCCTTGCTGGATAGATTTCTCCCTGTCTGCCACATTCAGTTTGTATTATAATACATTGATGTTCCTTTTTTTAAGTGGGTTTTTCTATCTAAATTCTTTTAGGCTGGTAGGGGAAGGGTCAAAGTTTCTTTCTGAGTCTTTTGTTTCTTAATGACTAGTTTAAAATCAATATCCCCAAAGGCATATTTTGGGATGGCACACTTTGGCCTCCATCACCAACACTGTCAAATATCGAGCCATAAAAAGACTTTAATAAATACCTCAAAGCAGGAACTGTAGGTGTCATTCTCTCTGATGACAATGAAATCATCTTTCAAATGAAGAGTAAAAAACAAACAAACAAAAGTTCATGGAACCACTTAAAGTTTTTTAATAGCTCCCTGGATATTGTGAAAGTGAGTCTAATTTTGTAAAACTACCGTTAGTGATAATATTTAAGAAAATACTGAAGAATACTGAGAAAGAATTGTTCAACTATATATTAAAATACTGAAAGGCAAAAACAAAGCAATGTGATTTTCTTGTAGGAATAAGCAGACATAACAATTAAATAAATCTAAAAACTAGAGTTTATTTTATATTGTGCTAAAGGTACTTTATTCATTTATTAGTGTCTTAGGGCTTCTGTAACAAATTGTCACAAACTGAGTGGCTAAAACATTAGATATTTATTGTCTCACTGTTCTGGAGATTGGAAATACGAGATCAAGGTATGAGCAGGGCCTTTTTTTCCACAAAGGCTGTAGGAGGAGGATACTTTCTTGCCTCTTCCTAGCTTCTGGTGGTTTTGGGCAATCTTGGTGTTTACTGGCTTGTAAAAGCATTACTGGTCCAATCTTTGCCCCCCTAGTCACATGGCATTCTCTTTGTCATGTCTGTGTCCAAATTCCCTCCCCATATACAGATGCTATTCACTGGATTAAGGTCCACTGTATTCTAAAATTACCTCTTCTTAACTTGATTACCTCTAACCAGGACCATACTTCAGAAAAGGTCACATTCACAGGTTCCAGATGGACATAAATTTTGGGAGTATAGTACATGTAGTCAATATACTTCTTTAATGCAGATTAAAAAAAAAAACTTAATTCTAGTTATCCTGAGGAAGAAATTGGCATTTCACTATAAGTCTAATTGTCTGACGTGCAAAAGCAGAGACTTTAGTGACTGCAACTGACTTGATCCCCATTTTCTAACTTCCACAGCATGGCCTCTCACCTCTGTCTTTCTGTATACAACTGCTTTCTTCTTTTCTCCCTATAGATCTTCTTCACGCATGAAGGCATCCCTAGTTCCTTTTTAGATGTTCTCAGTTCCAGGTCCACACAGGGACAACCTAACTCTCAGTCCTAATTCCAAATTCTCAGGTGAAATATGATTGGCTCAGGCCAACAGAACATGATGGTTTACCTCTATGGCCTGGAGTACCCTTTTCAGAGAAATGTGATCATCATGAGCTGGGCAGTTTCTTCCCAAAATCTCTTCTATAGGTAACCAATAAAAATAGGACAACTAATTTAATAAACTTTCTGGGAATAGAAAATTTGGAAGGAACATAATAAAGCTTTGTCATGCATTATAAATCGCTAGAAAATTAAAAATTAAATTTAAAAATATTGAAAATACAAAAAGTGAATACATTACCCAGTGTATTTTTATGAAATATTTTGGATTATTTTTCAAGTAAAACAACTCATAGATTAATCACATATTATGTTTAAATGTTAATTTCAGGCCCTGGCCGGTTGGCTCAGTGGTAGAGCATCGGCCTGGTGTGCGGGAGTCCCGGGTTCGATTCCCGGCCAGGGCACACAGGAGAGGCGCCCATCTGCTTCTCCACCCCTCCCCCTCTCCTTCCTCTCTGTATCTCTCTTCCCCTCCTGCAGCCAAGGCTCTATTGGAGCAAAGTTGGCCCGGGCGCTGAGGATGGCTCTGTGGCCTCTGCCTCAGGCACTGGAATGGCTCTGGTTGCAACGGAGCAATGCCCCAGATGGGCAGAGCATCGCCCCCGGTGGGCATGCCAGGTGGATCCCAGTTGGGCACATGTGGGAGTTTGTCTGGCTGCCTCCCTGTTTCCAACTTCAGAAAAATACAAAAAAAATGTTAATTACAGATTATAGGACTCTGACAAAAGAGTGATGACAGGGAATATATAAAATGGAGTTATTCTAACCAAGCTGCTAAAATTATTAACATTAGGAAGGTTCAGGCAAAAGAAAAGACTCCATTCTTGGTCTAAGTAGCCTGGGAACTTAAAATCTTTTGAACTTTCCAGACCTGTGTCAATGCCTGAGTACATAATCTAGCACTCCAGATAACCTTTTAATTATCCCCTGAAACACTCGCATACCAGGCCACCTGTTTACCTCCTAAAGAACTAATGTCTGCATCTACCTGACATCTTTACCCAGACCACCAAATATGACCATATTTCCTGGCACTCATCTTCTAGACCACCTGGCATGCACCATCCTAACTGCCTGACATCTGACTGATAACTATCTTGGACCAATCCTAGGGCTACAAATGCAGGGCTAAAAATTCTCAAGAATGTACTTTTTACTATAAGAACTTTTAACTTTTCTTTCTTCATTGAAACACTTCTGGGTGTTTTTCTAGCTGTGTTCCCTGTTTGCAAACTCCAAGAACCTTGAGTAAATCTCTATCATTTATTTCCAACAAGCCTTCAGACACTATTTAAGTTCATTTGACAACTCTAGAGTAATTCCTCTAGCATGACAGCATATGTATTATTTATATATTATTTTTAAATGTTAGTTAAAAATACTTCATGCTCAAAGATTAAAAACTTGCCACATGAGAAATTTTTTAATGTTCAACTCTTTGAAAGATTCTCAAATACTATTTAAAGTAATATTTGTATCACTGGAATTTAGGTGTTTACTTTGCAAGAGAAGACAATTATTTAAATGTATAAATATTACTAAAGCTTTTTTAAAAATTAATTACAATAGTTTGTACAAACCTCACTGCTTCCTATTTTTGGAAACTATTGTTTCTCTATCCCAGTGTTATCTTTTTTGAGTGTGTTGGAGCACAACAGCTCTGCAAGGGATGATTTTGGCAGTGAGATCCTTAAGATAAAAAAGCCCAAGGAGCCGAGGGCAAGTGGTGCATTTTTCAATGCTTTATTTCTGAGTTATCTCTGCTTCTGATATTCCCCTGGTCTCCTCAGTCTCAAGTCTTCTGTATTCTGATGTCTCCCTGAGTCTCAGTTCTGAACTCTCAGTTCTGAAGTCTCAGTTCTGAGGTCTCTCATCTTCCCCCTAGCAGTGTGGGAGCAGGTTGAGATAGGGCTTGGAGACAATAGTGGTGTGGGGCAAATATCACATTAACCATTACATCAGTGTGGTGAGGTCAGTTTGCTGTGTTAGCAAGCCTGTGCCCTAAAAGACAATCTTCTGGGGGCCTGATGCAGAAGTGCCAAAGAACCAAGGCTAAACTAGTCCATATATGGAGGGGCGTTGGCAACCAGGTGCACTGCCCAAAACAGAGAAGATGGTACTGCCTGTAGTTTCTCATGAGAACCAGAGTTCACATCCTGGTCTTCACTATTAGGGTCTTCACAGAGTGTGTACTGTTATTTTAAGTAACTGGCCTCATCAAATGACTCTACAACGTTAGAAATTTTGCTTCTTCATTAATATGAAATTGTTCTAGAAATATCTAAACTGCATTTATTGATGAAAAAGCTAATCTATACTTTATTAAAATAAAACCTCATTTCAAATTGTTAGGGTAGAGTATAATTCTTAATTTTATTTCTTATTAAATAAGAGTAACATGAAAATACTTTTGATTACCTTTTAGTATTAAACATTTTAGGAACTACATTACTCCACCTTTGTAACTTAGTTGTCTAAATATTTACATACTTATATGTATCTTTGATCATTTAGGACTTCATGGGAACATAATAAACATTCAAGAGAGTTACATCAGAGAAACTGCACCGTGAGGAGTGCTCCCGATACCTCTCCCTGAAACTTCAACAAATTCAACAACTAGAGACAGAAAACAATCTCAGGAGCATCTGAAATACACATACATCAAACAAAGGTATGATTGGGTGTAAAGGTGGCTGAATATATAATCCACTCTGAAGAAAATAAGACAGAGAATGGAGTGTTCCACTTTCCTCACTGACCTGAGCAAGGGCTGCTTTCATTTGGAACTGAGAGAAAGTGAGGGTTGGGGGCGTGGAAAAAGTTAGGCAAGGGTAGAAACGTTCAAGCTGAGATGAGAGTGTGCCTGCAGCTCAGCCCACGTGGAACTAACACCAGCGGCAGACCCCGGCTGAGGTGGGTGAGCAGTTGCATTGTTTACTCCCGGTATCCTGGTCGGCGAGCGCAGGCAGTGTGCGAGTGAATCCACCTGGTGATTTCGGCATAGGTGCCCGCGTTCCCGGACAGAGGGGCTGGGTCGGAGACTGTCAGTAGTGATCCTCTGTTTGGGCTGTGACCAGAGTTTCTGAATAATCCCAGCTTCCCGAACAACAGCACATGGAAAGTGCATGAAAGCTGGCTTCCCTACACCCGGACCTGTCTGTGTCCGGCACCTCCGCCAGCCATACAGGATAAAAAAGCATACTCCTGGGGAAGAGAACTGTGAAAGTGGTGGGGGGAAGGGTGTGCAGGCAGCTTACAGACAGCCTCTGTAGAGCAGACCTGAAGAGTGTTGAGGCATATTAGACATACCCAGAGGCTCACAGAAAGACACCTGAAAGGCAATCGGCTCCCAGCCCTGACTGATTATGCGGGCGCCTCTGGCTGGCAAAGACCCAGAACACTGCATTGAGTGAGGACAGAGGGGGGATTTGGCAGCTCTTAGAGCCTTTTGTTCTCCAGGCAGTGGCTGGGGCAACTTCACAGCTGGGGCCCAAGGCTGCTGGTTCAGGAAGGAGAGATTTGGGGAGAGGTTCCAGGAAAATGGACTCTCCCATTGTCAGAGCCTGCAAATGCTAACAAGCCCCACCTACCAACGGGACTGAGGCCTAGTTTATATCATCACCATTGCGACACAACAGCAAATCTCTGCCTAAGAGTGCCACAGGGACAGAACCTAGGGTACAGAGCCACCGGCCAAAAAGAGAGAGAAGAAAGAAAAAGGAAGAATATAACTTCTCAAAACCAGGAAAAATCCACAGTCTTTATAACTTTTTCCATTTCTTCCTTGTATTTTTTATCTTTTTTTTTTCTACCTTGGCCATTTTATCATCTTTCTGTATTATTCTTTTCATTTTGAACAGTATTTCCCATAGGTGTTTCATTTTCCATTCTTTTTTTGTCTATGAATTTTACATTCCAAAAACCTTAACTCAATTTTTTTTCTCTCTCCTCTTTTGTTTCTTCTTTTCTGTTTCACTTTTTCTCTCATTCAAATCTCATCCACAAGCAAATTATCTTATTCTGGATTCAAATTTTTTCTTTGTGGTATTTTGTGTGCTTTTTATTTCACTTTTTCTCTCTTTAGCATTTCCCCCAACTCTGGCTCTCCATTCTATAGTTTTTGTGCCACTTAATACAATAGAATTTTCATTTTACACTGTATTTTTTATCTTTTTCTGTTTTTTTTCTTTTCCCTTACACTATTTTTCTCATTTGACTATCATTTACACAAATTATTTTATTTTTGATCCAAACTTTTTCCTTGTAACATTTTGGTGAATTCTTGCCTCGTTTTTTTCCTCTTTGTCACTCCCACCGAACCCAGGCCCTCCATTCTACATATTTTTGTCCCACTTAGCACAATAGAATTTTCAGTTTTTCACTGCATCATGTCAAAAAATATTTTTATCAACTCTTATTAGTGTTATTAAAAATACTACTCACAAATGCCATTAAAGAAAAAGAAATTGAATATAGCGGATACAAAAGACAGTGATGTAGCTGAGATAAATGAAGAAAAATCAATAGAAAAAAATTTCAATAGCTTAGAAACCTTGGAGTTAAATGAAAGAATTTAAAATTGAGTCTTAAAAATACTCAGGAATATACAAGAAAGCACATAAAGGCAATTTAGGGAGCTCAAAAACCAATTCAATGAACAGAAAGAATACTTCACCAAGGAAATTGAAACTATGAAAATGAATCAAACAGAGATGAAAAACTCAATTCATGAACTGAAAAACGAGGTAACAAACCTAGCCAATAGAACAGTACAGATAGAGGAGAAAATTAATGACATAGAAGACAGGCAACTAGAGGAGAGAGACTCACAAATTTAAAAAAATGAGATAACCCTACAGGAATTGTCTGACTCCAACAGAAAGAGCAACATAAGAATAATGGGTATATCAGAAGAAGAAGAGAGAGAAAATGAAATGGAGAACATAATCAAACAAATAATAGATAAAAACTTTTCAAGCCTGTGGAAAGAACAATAGCCTTGAATTCAAGAAGCAATATTTAAAGTTCTGAAAGAGAGAAACTTCCAGTAAAGAATACTATACCCATCAAAGTTATCCTTCAAATATGAAGGAGAAATAAAAACATTCACAGATACAGAAAAGATGAGAGAATTTAGCACCAGAAAATCTCCACTTCAGGAAATACTAAAGGGGGTTTTCCAAACAGACATAAAAAACAAAGCAACACTACAAGTAAAAGCTCCATCAACTTCACAATAAAAACAAGAATAATCTGTGACAAATAAACAAAAATGGGATGAGGACAAAGACTAACAGTAGCAAAGGGGAATGGAGTGCAGAAGCACTCATGAGATAATGTACTACAATGAACATGATATGTATGTTTTCCATTACTTAATGGTAACCAACCCTGAAAAAACAAACACAGAAGTACATGGCTTGAAAAAAGACGTAACAGAGAAAAGAAGTATGAATTACAACCAAACAAAAACAAATGATAGAAAAAGAGTTGAACCAAACAAGATACAAAACTATCAGAAAGCAATATATAAAATGGAAATAGGAAACCCTCAATGTCAATAATTACACTAAACGTAAATGGATTGAACTTACCAATAAAAATACACAGAGTAGCAGAATGGATTAAAAAAGAAAATCCAACTGTATGCTGCTTACAAGAAACACATCTAAGCTACAAGGATAAAAACAAATTCAAAGTGAAAGATTGGAAAACAATACTCGAAGCAAATATCCAAAAAAAGCAGGTGTAGCAATACTCATATCTAACAATGCTGGCTATAAGCAAAGGTAATCAGAGACAAAAATGGTCATTTCATAATGATAAAGGGGACATTGAATCAAGAAGACATAACACTTCTTAATATATATGTACCAAACCAAGGAGCACCAAAATATATAAAACAGCTACTGACTGACCTAAAAACAAAAACCAAAAAAATACAATCATACTTGGAGACCTCAATACACCACTGACAGCTCATCCAAACAGAAAATCAATAAAGAAATATTGGCCTTAAATAAAACACTAGAAAAATTGGATATGATAGACATCTACAGGACATTTCATCACAAAGTGCCACAGTATACATCTTTCTCTAGTGTACATGGAACATTCTCAAGAATTGAAGATATGTTTGGTCACAAAATAACATCAATAAATTCAGAAAGATTGAAATTATACCAAGCATATTTTCTGATCATAAAGCCTTAAAACTAGAATTCAACTGCAAAAAAGAGGTAAACAAACTCACAAAAATGTGGAAACTAAACAACATACTTTTAAAAAATGAGTGGGTCAAAGAAGAAATAAGTGCAGAGATCAAAAGATACATACAGGCAAATGAAAATAAAAATACAACATATCAGAATCTCTGGGATGCAGCAAAAGCAGTAATAAGAGGGAAGTTCATATTACTACAGGCTTATATGAACAAACAAGAGAGAGCCCAAGTAAACCACTTAACTTCACGTCTTAAGGAACTAGAGAAAAAAGAACAAAGACAACCAGAATCCAGTAGAAGAAAGGAAATAATAAAAATCAGAGCATAAATAAATGAAATAGAGAACAGAAAAACTACAGAAAAAATTAATAGAACAAGGAGCTGGTTCTTTGAAACGATCAACAAAAATGACAAATCCTTGGCAAGACTCAGCAAGGAAAAAAGGGAAGGGACTCATATAAACAAAATCCAAAATGAAAGAGGAGAAATCACCACAGATATCATAGATATATAAAGAATTATTGTAGAATACTATGAAAAACTATATGCCACCAAATTTAACGATCTAGAAGAAATGGATAAATTCCTAGAATAATACAATCTTCCTAGATTGAGTCATGAAGAAGTAGAAAGCTTAAACAGACCCATAAGCAGTGAGGAAATAGAAACAACTATTAAAAACCTCCCAAAAAATAAAAGTCCAGGGCCAAACAGCTATACTAGTGATTTCTATCAAACATTCAAAGGAGAGTTGGTTCTTATTCTACTCAAAGTCTTCCAAAAAATTGAAGAAGAAGCAATACTTCCAAACACATTTTATGAGGACAACATAACCTTCATACCAAAACCTGGCAAGGACAACACAAAAAAAGAAAATTACAGACCAATATCTCTAATGAATACAGATGCTAAAATACCAAACAAAATACTAGCAAATCAAATACCACAAAATATTTTAAAAAATTCATCATGATCAAGTGGGATTCATCCCAGAATTACAAGGATGGTTCAACATATGTAAAACGGTTAACGTAATACCAACAAAACAAATAACAAAAACCATAAGATCTTATCAATAGATGCAGAAAAGGCATTCAATAAAATACAACATCATTTTATGTTTAAAACACTTAACAAAATGAGTATAAAAGGAAAATATCTCAACATAATAAAGGCCATCTGTGGTAAACCATCAGCTAACATCATATTAAATGGCATAAAACTGAAGGCTTTCCCCCTTCAATCAGGAACAAGACAAGGTTGCCCACTCTCTCCACTCTTATTCAATGTAGTGTTGGAAGTTCTAGCCAGAGCAATCAGACAAGAGAAAGAAATAAAAGCCATTCATATTGGGAAAAAAGTAAAAGTTTCACTTTTTGCTGATGATGTGATCCTGTACATCAAAAACCGCGAAGACTCCACAAAAAGACTACTAGAACAATAAATCAAAACAGTAACGTCACAGGATACAAAATTAATATACAAAAGTACATTGCCTTCCTATATGCCAACAATGAAACATCAGAAAATGAGCTCAAAAAAATAATCCCCTTCATTATTGCAACAAAAAAATAAAATACCTAGGAATAAACATAACAAAGAATGTAAAGGACCTATATAATGAAAACTACAAAGCGTTGTTAAGGGAAATCAAAAAAGATATAATGAAATGAAAAAATATTCCTTGTTCTTGGATAGGAAGAATAAATATAGTCAAAATGACTATATTACCCAAAGTGATATACAAATTTAATGCAATTCCCATCAAAATTTCAATGGCATTTTTTAAAGAAATGGAACAAAAAATCATCAGGTTTATATGGAACTATAAAAAACCCCGAATAGCCAGAGCAATCCTAAGGAAAAAGAACGAAGTTGGGGCATTACAATACCTGACTTCAAATTATATTATAGAGTCACGATAATCAAAACAACATAGTATTGGCAGAAAAATATGCACTCAGACCAATGGGACAGAATAGAAAGCCCAGAAATAAAAATACATGTATATGGTCAAATACTTTTTGATAAAGGGGCCAACAATACACAATGGAGAAAAGAAAGCCTCTTCAACAAATGGTGCTGGAAAAACTGGAAAGCCACAGGCAAAAGAATGAAACTAGACTACAGTTTGTCCCCTTGTACTAAAATTAATTCAAAATAGATCAAAGACCTAAATATTAGACCTGAAACAATAAACTACATAGAAGAAACCATAGGTACTAAACCCATGGACCTTGGTTATGAAGAGTACTTTATGAATTTGACTCCAAAGGCAAGAGAAGTGAAGGCAAAGATAAATGAATAGTACTACATTAGGCTAAGAAGCTTTTGCACAGCATAAGAAACTGTCAACAAAACAAACAGACAGCCAACTAAATTAGAGATCATATTTTCAAACAACAGCACAAATAAGGGCCTAATATCCAAAATATACAAAGAACTCATAAAACTCAACAACAAAAAAGAAAACAATCCAATAAAAAAAATGGGAAGAGGACATGAATAGACACTTCTTCCAGGAAGAAATACAAATGGCCAACAGATATATGAAAAGATGCTCATCTTCATTAGCTATTAGAGAAATGCAAATCAAAACTACAATGAGATACCACCTCACACCTGTTAGATTAGCTATTATCAACAAGACAGGTAATAATAAGTGTTGGAGAGGCTGTGGGGAAAAAGGAACCCTCATCCACTGTTGGTGGGAATGTAAAGTAGTACAACCACTATGAAAGAAAGTATGGTGGTTCCTCAAAAAATTAAAAAGAGAACTACTATATGATCCAGCACTACCTCTACTGGGAATATACCCCCATAACTCAAAAAACACTGGTACGTAAAGACACATGCAGCCCCATGTTCATTGCAGCATTGTTCATAGTGGCCAAGACATGGAAACAACCAAAAAGCCCTTCAATAGGTGATTGGATAAGGAAGATGTGGTACATATATACTATGGAATATTATTCAGCCATAAGAATTGATGACATTGGATCATTCACAACAACATTGATGGACCTGAATTAACATTATACTGAATAAAATAAGTAAATTAGAAAAAAAACTAAGAACTATATGATTCCATACATAGGTGGGACATAAAAACGAGACTCAGAGACATGGACAAGAGTGTGGTGGTTATGAAGGTGGGGGGAGAGGAGGGGCACAAAGAAAACCAGATACAAGGTGACGGAAGACTATATGACTTTGGGTGATGGGCATGCAACATAGTCAAATGTTAAAATAACCTGGAGATGTTTTCTCTGAACCTATGTACCCTGATTGATTAATGTTAACCCATTAAAATTAATAAAAAAAAAATCAAGAGTGATGGTTGAATGAGGAAGTAAACAGGTTAATTTTTCAACATTTATTATAAACAAGAATTTGCACTGACTAGTGTTTTGAATAAGGATGTGAAATAGAGTAATGTTGAATGACTCTGTCTTGCCTTTAGTACATTTCTCTAAAATTAAATAAGTACTTTATCTGAGCATATTTTCTCATTTTTTTCTCCTTCTCCTGCAAATTGAAAGCAGAGAACTGCAGTTAAATTGAAATGTTAGTTTTTTTTAATTTCCATTAATTAGTGCTTTATAGTATTTATCTAATTTTCCTACATTCAATTCTGAACCAATTAAATAAGCTCAGCAGAGAACAATTTTTTCTTTAACTTGAAGTGTCTGAAATAATATATGTGAAAGTAGTAAGTTGTAATAATAGTATAATGCAAAAAATATTATTTAAAATATTATTAGTAATAATACTTAACCACTACTGGGTATTTAATCAGTTCCAGGTATTCAGCTAATTGCTTTATATACAGTATCCTATTTAATTCTCAAAACCACCTTCTGAGATAATACTATCATTATCTATAAGATACTATCAGTACCATAAGAAACATAGGGATTAAGATCAGTGTCTGTGATTCCATACATAAGTGGGACACAAAATTGAGACTCATGGACATAGATAAGAGTGCAGTGGTTATCGGGGGGAGGGGAAGGGAGGAGAGGAAGGGGGTGGGGGAGGGGAGGGGCATAAAGAAAACCAAATGAAGGGTGACAGATGACGATTAGACTTTGGATGATGGGTATACAACATAATCGAATGTCAAAATGATCTGGAGATGTTTTCTCTAAATCTATGTGCTCTAGTTGACCAATGTCACCTCATTAAAATTAATTGTCTAAATAAAACTATTGAAAAAAAAAGATCAGTCTCTGAACCATAGAGGCAAAGCTGTGGGAAATAAATTAAATGGTCAGTTAATTTATGAATGCCTATTTTTTTTTTGTATCCCCAGTGCTCCAAAATCAATTCAATGGAAGAAATACTAAGAGCCAACCATTGCCTGATCTAGATAAATCCCTATGGATAATGCAAATATTGGCCTGTCAAACCACAAGACTTAAATAGATTTAAAAAAACATTTTTAAGACATTAGCCAAGCCTTCATAGAAAGTTTCTGAAGAAAAAAAAAAAAGAAATCCAGTGGGGATTTGGTACACTGTGATGAGTGTGGTTTCAGTTACTTAGATTCAAATATCAAAACTAAAAATATAAGAAAGCAGAGGATGTGTAAAACATTCGCAGACAGCTGTTTCCTGACTGCAGACAGTAGGAGTGAAAGAACTAATGAAACAACTTTGTTGTTCAATTAATACCTCTTGGTTTTGTGAAGAGCAAAATAACATCCCCTTTCTATTGTGATGAATTTGATCCAAGAAAAAGATGTGTATTTGTACAAGTCTTCTCAGGATCAAGTGAACCACTTTCACAATCTCAAAAGTGAAGAAGGAAAGTAAGGAACTGAGTTTAACAAACTCCTCCACAATCTACGTTGATTTAACATTTGGAAATCCTATTATATTTTGCTATTTCATCCACTTACTACCATATAATTTTGGAAAAAGTTGTCATATTCTATTTTCACCCAATAAATCACAATGAAATGATTAAATATCTTATACTTAGCAATTAAAAAAGTACTTTGATCTTTTCCAAAATCATTCAGAAATTGCCAGTATAATGATAGCACATATTTGACTGCTTTCAAATAGGAAAAGTCTCTGAAAGGAAAAAAAGAGAGAAAAAAACTGTTTTAAATTAATGTGAGAACTAGATATCTTAGAGAATGTGAACAATAATTTTTAAAATATTTTTAAATTTTATTTATTGATTTTAGCAAGAGAGGAAAGGAGAGAGACAGGAACATTGTGCTGTTCCTGTATGTGCCCTGACCAGGGATCAAACCAGCAACCTCTGTGCTTTAGGACAAGTCTATAACCAACTCAGCTATCCAGCCAGGGCTGGATATTTTATATAATATAATTTTTTTAATTTATAAAAATGTTTTATTTATTGATTTTAGAGAGAGGAGAGAGAGAGAGAGAGAAAGGGGGGAGAGGAAGAGAAGGAAGCAGCAACTGGTATTAGTTGCTTCTCATATGTGCCTTGACTAGGCAAGCCTGGGGTTTCAAACTGGCGACCTCAGCATTCTAGGTCAATGCTCTATCCACTGCACCACCACAAGTCAGTCAAACATTAATTTTAAAAGGCCTTGACTTCTTTATCAGGTGACATTAATGGAACCTCTGACCCATATTAAAAAAGAAAGAGAGAAAAATAACACACATTTTGGTGGTTTGGAATTAAGAAATAGGTTTGTTAGGCTAGGTGTGCCACATGCATTTACTTTGCCTGCTAAATAGCTAGATAAAACTAAATAGAACCATTTGGTAATCTCAACCCCTTAGGCTACCATATACACATATATGAATTATCATATTAGACAAATATTTCTAATCACAACTATGTGCCTGACATTGTAAAGGGATGAGAATGGTTGTGCTCACTTCCATGAGAAAGTTGAATCTTGAAAGTCATGTGGTTGCATTGGAGTGTTTTCCCCTAAAACCCAGGAAACTGGACTTTGATCTGATTCTCCTCAGCTGTTGAGTTTCCATCAAGCACTGTGATCAGTGCCATCAGTCAATAGATTCAAATGTTGAAGAAGAGATTGTCATTGCAATGGCATTAAATTTGATGATAAACATATCTAGTTTCAAATCCTGGAATATGATTTACTAGCTATTTAACTATAAGAGAATTTTTTTTACCTCTTTGAAGTTCAGTTTTATCTTTTTGGGGGACTAGTAAACCTATTCCATAGGGAACAGATATGTTGGGCAACATCTCTAATATTAAGCAATACTGTAGAGAGGTTAACAGTTTGAGTTCTGAAACCAAGAAAACCTGATTTTGTAGTTTGACTCCACTAGCTAATAATGTGATAATCATAAACAAAATAATTTAACCATTCTGTACATCAGTTTACTCTATTGTAAAATGGAGAAAATAATCCTACCAACCAGGATTTTGTAGGGATTAAGTTAAATTATATCATATTTTAATGATTTCTGCATGAAGCCATGACCCAATAATTTTCTAAAGATAAAGCTACAGATTCTGAATTACTATGTTTACCACTTGTTTTATCTCCATGACCTCCTGACATGAAGGGGATGTTCAGTATATATTTGTTGAATGGTCCTTTCATTGATTGATTAAATCTCACGGATCAGATATGAGACACCATCGCTCCTATTCTCAATTACGTATTTTTCCTGTATATCAGATCACCAGTTTTAATTTACAACTTGACTCTGCATTTTGATTGATGGTGGTATATTTAATTTGAATAGAGGCAATAATCTGTCACAATTGGACTTGAGATACTGTCAGGCCACCTGACACTGTTAAGATTAGCTTTCCAGAAAAATCCTAAAATGTAGGAAGAAATAAAATGAGAACACTGATATGGAACCAAGATACACTATCAGTGGGATGTTGGACAAATTGTTTACCTCTCTGAGCCAGTTTTCTCATTTATAATGTGAAAAGAATTGATTCTAAAGTGCTTTCACTGTCTAAATTCTTCATGCCCTTATTAATGGTAATGAGTACCACTTACCTCTACTTTACTTTAGAATTATAGCTCTCAAGTAGGTCTGTAATACACCTTAAATTAACTTTTTAGGATGGTATGAGATAAGAATAAAATTAATTTTTGTTCCTAGTGCTTAACCAGTTATTCCAGTACCATTTGTTAAAAGGCTCTTACTTTCTTCATTGTATTGTCTCAGTGCCTATGTTGAAAATCAAGACGATTTCTATGTCTGCCTATTTTTGGATTCTCTGTTGTGTTTCTTTAATGTAGTTATGTCTTCTTATGCCAGTGACATACCATATTGATTACAGTAGACTTTATTGTAAATCTTAAAATCAAGTACTATGAGTTTTCCAAAATGTTCTTCTATTTAAAGATTTCTCTGGTTAGAATTTCTCTATATATTTTAGAATCAACTTACAAGTTTCAACCAAAAACTCTGTTGGAATTTTTATTTAGAGTTCATCAAATCTATTGATCAATTTAGAAAATATAGACATCTTTATTAATCTTTTTGATTCAAAACATTCATTTATTTAGGCCTTCTTTTATTTCTCTCAGCAGTGTTTTTTGTTATGAGTAGAAAGTTTACATATCTTTTATTGTAGTTATTTCTAAATGTTTTGTGTTTGAATGCTACTATAAATGGATTTTTTCTTAATTTTATTTTTTAATTTTGCTGCTAATATATAAAAATTCATTTGATGTTTGTATATTTTCTGGGAATCCTGTAAACTAATTACCTTATCCTATTAATTTTATAGATTTGTTTCTTTTAGATTCCTTAGTATTTTATGCATAAACAATCATTTTGCCTATAAGTAAAGATAGTATTATTTCTTCCTTTTCAGTCTTTGTGACTTACTTTTTTTTTACTTAATTTTACTGGCTAGGACCTCCAGTACCAAGTTGACTATGGTAGGAGAACTTATTCTTGTCTTGTTCCTGATCGTGGGAAGACACACTTTGTTTTCTACACTAAATATGATGTTGGCTGTTTTGCTTGTTGTAGATTTATTAGATTGATAAAACTTCTTTCTATTCTTATATTGAAAGACTTTTTTTGTAAATATATGTTGAATTTCGACGAATAATTTTCTGGCATCTATTAATATCATCAAATGGTTTTCCTCTATTCTTCTACTAATATTGTAGATTACACTGACTGATTTTTAGTGCTAGCTCAGTCTTGCATGCTTGGGATATAGCTCACTATAAAATGCTATACTGTATTGTCCCTTTCATACATTTTTTGTATTTAACTTGCCTGTATTTTGTCAAGGATTTTCAAATCTATATTTATGAGGCTCATTATTATATTATTTTCATTTATTTTAGAATCTTTGTCAACTTTGTAATTGGGGTTGTGCTAGCTTAAAAAATAAATAGGAAAGTGCTCTTTATTCCTCCCTTTCCAAAAAGAGTTTATTTAAGAATAATATTACTTCCTTAAATATTTGATAGAATTTAACATTAAAACCATTTGGGCCTAAGCTATTCTTTTGGGAAGTTTTTTTAAATCAATTCACTTTTAATAGCTATAGAAATAAAAAATGTCTATTTCTTTCTGTGTAAGTGTTGGTTATTTTTGTGTTTTAATATATTTATAGATTTCATGCAAAGTTGTACAAAATTTCTTTTTTTCTCTATCACTTACTGAGAGAGGTATTTTAAATTCTCCATCTATAATTTGTAACTGTTTTTGTTCTTTTAGATGTGGTTATTTTATTTCATATATTTTTTATCACTATTATTAGGTGCATACAAATTAGTCTGATTAAATCTTCCTGATAAATTGATCAATTTATTAATTATAAAATGTCCTTTGTTTCTGATAATATTTCTCATCTGCAAGACTATTTTTGTCAATATTAATATAGTCAGACAAGCTTTCTTCTGCTTACTCTTGCATAGTATAGCTTTTCCATCCTATTATGTTCAAGCTCTCTGCATTTTTTTTTGTATTAATATACATCTCATCAATAGCATGGAGTTGGGTCTTGCATTTTTATCTGGTCTGATTATCTCTATCTCTTATTTGGCACTTATATTTACTATAATCATTGCTGTGGTTGGTTCTAAGTCTACCATTTTGTTATTTGTTTTCTATTTGTCATATTTATTTGCTGAGGCTCTTCTGTTGTTGATTTTATGCCTTCTTATTGGTTAATTAAATTGATTTTAGTATTCTTTTTTAAACTTCTGTACAGTATTTTAGATATACGTTTATTGTGGTTTCTCTAGAATTACAAAATGCATTTTTAATATATCATAGTCTACTTATACGTAATATATCGTTCTACATGAAATATAACCACCTTGCAACAATATAATTCCTTTAAATCTTCTTCCTTTGCATACTGTTGTCACATATTTTATACTTATTGCATTATAAATCGCACAGTGCAATGTTGACATTTTTTAAGCATGAGTTGCCTTTCAAAGAAATTAAGAGAAAAAAATATTTTTCCCACATATTTACCATTTTTTAAAAATTTTATTTATTCAATTTAGAGAGGAGAGAGAAAGGGAGAGAAAGAGACAGAGAGGGAGAGGAGAGACAGAGAGAGAATGTGGGGAGGAGCTGGAAGCATCAACTCCTATATGTGCCTTGACCAGGCAAGCCCAGGGTTTTGAACCAGCAACCTAAGCATTTCCAAGTCGACACTTTATCCACTGCACCACCACAGGTCAGACATATTTACCATTTTTGATATTCTTTATTTCTTACTTCAAATCCAAGTTTTATCTATTGTCATCTCCTTTCATCTTGAAAAACTTACTTTAGCATTTATATAAAGCCAGATTATCTTGGCTTTAATTTATCTGAGAATTTTAATCAGTTAACCAAAATAATCAATTTGTCCGTATACCATTCAACAATAATTGTCCATTATTCAACAATCTTTTCCTTTGTGGCAGAGACAATTATTTCCCACAAAATACCCATAAACTACTCACATGTCTTAGCCTTTTGCACTTTGGCAGGTCGTAAGCTCTTTAAATTGTTTACTTCCAGATAAAGCATTTAAAAGCCAGTATGAGGTCTCAGCTCTTTTGCCATGCAATCATGAAAATTATATATTTTAAATATTTCACCTATAAGATAGTGAAGCCCCTATCAGTTTAAATCTATGAATGACTTTGTGAATTAGTCTTTTCTTCTTCTTATCATGTGATTTGCACTGGACAACAAAGGGGGCATTAATTAAACTTTTGTTGTATTAATCTATTGAGATTTAGGATAATTCACTACCTGGCTGGGCCTAGGCTGACTAATAATACACTTGCTGACTTAAAATTATGTGCTTAATTATTATAAAAATATATGTTTTTTTAGGATCTACTTTCTGTTTTATTAATTAATCCATCCTTTCTAATACCAAACTCCTTTGACTTTTACAGCTGTCATTAGACATCAAATTTATAGAAAGCAAGCACTACAATCATGAAAGTTATTTGAGTGTGAATTTGCATCAATTCATGCTTACCACAAAGGCTTTTTGTAAAATTCAGAGGGAAAAATCTATCTTTGTAACTAGAAAAATATAAGGCTGGCCATTTGAAGTTTCTGTAGGAAATAGGTAAAAGGATTTCTTTCCCTCTTGGGCATCATGAAATATTTTCTGTCTAACAATGAATTACACATGTTTCTCTGGCTCTAGGAGCCTAGTTTTTCATGTTTGTTTTTATCCATGGCAGGTAGGGGTTTACAGACAGCTGCCACTGGAAACATCTCTGGCTTTATCTCCTTCAGTGAACAGCTGAGAACATTAAGACATAGCAGCACTTTCCCAAGGGTTGGTTCCAAGCCAAAAGAGATTAGGATAAGATTTAACTCATGCACACAAAAAATAGCACAAGTTAAAAATAGAAATTAATTTGCAAGTGGTTAAATTAAGAACCATGAATGATCAAATCAATGTGGGTTAGGGACAAAAACTAGAATGTATCAGGATAAATCTCTGGCTTTAAGATTTATTATATAATCAAGGCTAAGACCATATCCATAGTAGCTCAAATCTTTACTCTGCTGTTTGCTAGCTGTGTGATCTCTGCATTTTACTTAACTTCTCTGAACTTCGGTTTCCACATTCGTAGAGTGAAGAGAACATTATATCTACCTTAAAAAGTCTCTGTCGGGGTCATATATGATTCTTGGAAAACACTTACCATGGTATCTTACACACAGTAAGCCTCAATTAAGTAATATAAACCCAAAGAAGGCAGTTGAATACTGATAGATAATGGTCTGACCCAGGAGAACAGTAATTATGTTCATATGGTTTTAAGCCAATACTTTAAGAACTATTTTTAAGTCAAGAAATATTATTCATTTTAATTCAATACATATAAAGCAGTATGCTAGGCATTATAGGTTGCAAAGATGAAGAAGTCATGGTATCACCTTTCAGTGAGCACTAAATCTATGGCAGGGGGGGAATCATACAGGAATACAATTGGCTATAATAAGTACCATATGACCATCAAAGAACTCTCTAATCTCAGAAGGAGACTGATTCTTTTGGTTGATGAGATCACGAGAAAGAAGGGATATTTATAGTCTCAAGGATTCAGTAGGGTTTTAAGAGATGGAGGTGATTGAAGATAGTTGACTGAAGAAATAAATAGAAAAAAAATAGGGCCAGAAACAAGAAATAAAGTGGACTGAGTATACATTCATTCATTCATGTAATAAAGATTAGATTTGTGGGGATCAGAAATTGTTGAATTGGGTTGGAATATAGAGTATGTGTGAAGAAGTCAGGAAACTTTCTTGAACAGGCAAACTGGGGCCTGAGCATGGAAGTTATAGATACCATGCTATAATCCCAAGAAGAGGATAGTCAGAGGATCTTTGTGAATAAGAGAAGATCAGAAATTATGGGAGCTTCCCTTTTAAGTTTATTACTCCATAGGTTGGAGGTTCTTAGGGGAATACTGGTGAGAGGGGATGAGAGCCTAGATTTGAGGTTAACAGCAAGAAAAGATTGGAGGAAAGTTAGCAAGATTGATTACTGGTTAGAGAAGGGCATAAGTCCCAAATAAATTAGGTTTCTCACCTCTATGACTATGAAAATAATGAGTTATTATCAAGTTCAGGGAAAAGCTGATGAAGGAAAAGACAGATGATGCTAAAGTCAAATGGTTATAATGGTTTTGAGGTTTTTATAGGAAACACTGAAGAAGACTTGGGATGAATGACATCACCAAGAAACTAAAGTAAGGGAGCAAAGACAGAACCTTGGAGAATGCCTGTATCTAAGGAGTAAACAACAGAAATCAGTGGAGAAGTAATTAGAGTCATCAGAAAGGAATCCTGAAGAGCACAGGGTCACTCAAGTAGATTAAATTTCATGGAGTAGATAATCAGTGACATCATGACTTTACAGAGGTTGAGAATTAAACTAATAAAAAATAAACATGGAATTTAGTGATTCGGAAGTCACTGGCAACTTTTAAGAAAACAGCTTTTA
Organism: Saccopteryx leptura; assembly: GCF_036850995.1. NCBI lineage: Eukaryota > Metazoa > Chordata > Mammalia > Chiroptera > Emballonuridae > Saccopteryx > Saccopteryx leptura. Next base: position 61,506,670 of record NC_089511.1, on the reverse strand, counting down.
GAAAACAAGAGAGGTAAAAAAGTAGATTGCAAAGGGCCAGTATGAAGATTAAAAAATGGTTCTTAGGAATAGATTGGTTTGTGAAATTTGGCAGTGTGCCCCAAATAAAGTTATAAGAAAAGCCCAGAGCCAATTTTATCTGCAGTCATGAGTCCTTGAATGTGTTAATCGCTTGCATCCTTTGTGTTTAAGTACTTTAATTCACACTACCTAATTTCATTCTTACAACCACCTTGTAAGGCCAGAGGTCAGAACTAGTTTCCCCATTTATAAATAAAATAAAGGGATCCAAGGTATCAAGCAACTTATGCCAGGTCACCCAGCAAATAAACAACAGAGGCAAAACAAGGACCCAAGCCTTCTGTATTGAAGTCCAACACCATTTCCATTGCTCCAAATCAATATTCAGGGATGTCTTACCAATATGTCACATGTTACCTGGCAATGAAAGTTTATAAACTGTATATAAAGCCTATATGATTGAAAATAACATGGTATATCAAAGATAAACTGTGTTTCTCTTTTCCAGCACACAGGAGACATGAGTGTTAGCTTGAATTTGACTTTCTCAGCTGGAAGCCTCTATACAATGAAGTTAAAATGTGAGGTTATGTTTCTCGTGTCTATTCCTTATGTACCTAGTCAAAGATAGTCATCACTTTCACAATATCTTGATTTTCCTGCTGACTTGGCTATCATTGCCCATCAAAGAAGCTGGTAATAAGCCTAACTTCTTGATTTCATCAAAACCCATTTATTTTGTAATGATCTATGTTGGAATCCTCACTCTTTTCTTTGAGGCCTGCCAGACCCTAGAGACAAATATTATTGTTAGTTATAATAAAAGTTGTTAGATATTCAGTAAGGAGGACTGAGATTCCTTTGGACTTTAGTAAGAAAATAATCTACTTAGAAAAGGAAAACATCTGACTTTTCCCCATTAAAACTTGATTTCTTAGTTCTCACTCCTGACTTTCCCTCTCCTCTATTCTCTAATCCTTAGCCATGAGCACCGGTTGATGCACATTTTTAAAAAAATCAAATGAGCCAATATGTTCAACAGATATCATAGTCCTCTCCTTAATGAATCAGCTCAGAGAACAAGTACCTTCAGCTAAAACAAGACATTACACATTTCTGCTAATTCATGCCTTAAAGGAATTAGATAGGATTACAATATCTACATATTCCTGAGGTTGGTCCCTCATGCTTTAGGAGGCCATGGGTTCACAACTGTTTGTGACTTGTATTTTCCTCATGGATTTTGGTACTATTCAAATATTCATGTGTTCCCATTGTCATAAGTGTGAGGATTTTTAACGGGAGTAGTGACTTACTGGCCCAGGAGAGCACTTCATTTAGTGGTGGAAGAAGGACTAGTGGGTGAGACTCTAGGCAATGGCGTCCCTTTGTTTCTCTACACACTACCTGACATGCTTCAGGATGCTGAAACACAGGGACTCTGGAGAAACATGGTACCTTAGATAAACATATATCTATTATTCCTGAACATGGATTCTGTCTGAATGCTCAAGAGTTCACCTCCCCTGGGAACTATGTGAAAAACCTCATGGATACTGTAGTCTTTTACCTTTCTCTTTTAAGGTTTCAGTAAATCCAACCCTAAAAGTCTATGTCATAAAAATTTTTCCTCTATATCACAGTCCTTTCCTGCTAGCCCTTCACTGATAAATTAGGGGTGAAAATACTAATTGTGCAGAAACCAATATTTATTAAGTATCTATTATGTGCTAGGTCTGAGCACTCTAAATGAGTAAAAATATTTAGCCTCACAACAAGCTCATGAGGCAGGTATTATTCCCATTAACTAACAGAGAAGCCAAGATAAAATGAAATAATATAACTCATCAACAGTTGCATAATTAGAAGTGGAGCAGCCCAGATTCATACTCATGTAGTATAGTCTCCAAGCTCTTGTACTTAAACACCATGCTCTTTTGACAGGTTAAAGTGTGGATTTGGGCAGGGATGCTGAGGTTATGCAGTCTGGACACTACTCAAAGGCATTCACAGAGAAGCTTCAAGTGGCTGAAATCCAGCCTGTAGCCTGCCCTCTGCCTACCAAGCTGCAAACAACAGAGCTCATCTACTCAGAGGGAGTAGCAGCTGCTGAGTTGACTGATCAGTTAGATCTGAGGCTGACTCTGGCTTCGTCTTTACTAGCTTAACAAAGAGTATACCTATAAATTGCTTAACACGGTGCCTGGAAAGAATAAGGACTCAATACATTTAACATGCTTTTATTATTATGTGCTAAGATGCATAGTTTAATGATATTATATTTCTGTTTTCTCCTTTCTTTGCTCCAGCAAAAGCAGTACCATAAACTATGTAGGTGGTCCTCAGAATGGCACATCACTTTGAGGTATTAGTGGTAGTTCCCCTCCTAAATGTAGAGGAGATAGCATTTCTGTGGAGACTATCTGGGTTAGTGCCATTAGAAGAGTGAAAAAGGAGTGATATTGATAGGGAATGGAGGTTTCTTCTTGAGCTATTCCTAGGTGGTTGAGTTCCATTGGAGGCATTTAGCATAGCCACTCTTAAGAGAGGAAGCTGTTAGCTTTATGGTTGTAAAAATGCAATGTAATGAAACCTTTCTGTGTTGTGACTATTGAAAACAAAAGTCTGAGTCCTCAAAAGGAAAGAAAACTGAGACCTAAATAGATGCAAGTGCCCAATTACATAGAGGCTTAGGAGAGACCTTTAGACAGAATGAAATTGCTAAGAATCAAGAGCTATGATCATGGGAGCCTAAGTGAAGCAAGGGGAGCTCTTGAAAAATTAAGCCCTGAGAAAATAGGTTTAATTCTGTTAAAGAAGCAGATACCTGCTTCATCAGCTTCCAGCACTATTTAACAGACCAAACAGGACCAGTTGTCAACAGCAACCTCATATAGCAGTAATAAGTAATGATAGAATATGCCCTCTTGTATATGGAAGTCAGAATGACTTTCACATTCTTTTGTTTTTCTAAATCTAAATTGTGGTTCTTGGAAATTTCAAGAGATGGAGACCTTAAAGAAAGAGATGCAAAACTTCATACTATTCTGACATATAGGGGTCAAAACAGGGTTTTAGTTGAAAAATAAGTGCGACCATGTTTCACACCAGGTTTGGGGGGGTAGTTCTTACTGTTAATTATTAATATTATTCATAAGAATGATGGTGAGGACAATAGCAACAAAAGTCTCATGGAGAGAAAGCAGCCCAAATTAATGTGATATTTTATAACAGGAATAAGATAAAATAGCTACAAACAGGATGAGGACAGTGATGCCTTTCATGCTTCGCCAGTGTGGTGGCCATGAGTGCCCATGATCAAGTGCTTCCCTTTTAGGAGTGACGAAGGGAGAATGTATGGTTAATGCTCAGAAGACGACATTGAGATCTAAGAGTACTTACTCTGCAAAAGTGCAAATTCAACCAATGACTAGTTGACCAGCTCTATTTATGTTTGTAAAATTAGATTCAGGGATCCTAATGAAATTGTTTCCACTGTCATCATCGGAAGAACTGAATTAATTCTAATAAAAGTATGTGTGTGGCTTTAACCCATAGAAGGTAGCAAAGTTTCTCCCAGAAATCAGTGCTTTTTCTTCTGAAATTCTCCCGTGGTGGTCTCTATTTACAGGGAGTCAATTTGAGTGAAGAGCTTAGTAGCATGGTTTCTGCTATGCATCTTATAGGCAGAAATTAGGTTTATAAGATTTAAACTTTTTTATCAAAGTACTTCCCAAGCTATGATTTCTACAGGTTGTAACAATACTGTGATATTTGATATTTGACGAGAAAGTTCAAGCACAGAGAAGCTATACTATTTTTCAGAGCTTTTATAGCTTCTGGTTTTAACAAAAGCCCTGAAATTAGAACCCAGACCCTCTCATGCCAGCCCAGGATTCTGATGGCATCATTTTGTGAGTGTTTACAAATAAGAAAAAGTAAGTGAAGAATGAGTTTTGTTGCAAGTTGACTATTTTTCTTAATGAACACAGAGCTATGGTTCCAACCACAGGAGTATTTGATAAGCATGTTTTTCTTGGGATTTCCAAATAATTTATTTTATTTATAAAACAAGGTGGAGCAAAAACAAAAATAAATAGCCGTGTTTCTACCGTTTATTAAGTGCTTGCTATCTGTACTGCAATGTGATATTATATAGGTATATATATTCATAATACTTAAAACAACCTTGTGAGGAAGATAGTCTTCTCCGCATATTACAGATGAAGAAACTAAAACTCTGAAAAATGAAATAACTTGCTTTGATGTGAATGTAACTGTTGTGTTTTGAGTCTTGCATCATATATGATTCTGCTTCATGCAGGACTGTATGTTATCCCTGAGTTTTGGTGCTCTTTCTATTCCTAGTTTTAGAACCTTCCTGAGACAAGGCTCTGGAACTAAGTGAGACTAAGTGAGGTGCTCCTATTTTTGCTTAAGAACCAACCAAAATATGGTGCAAGAACATTGGTTTCATTAGTTAAGTTATATAGTTTCAAAGGACAGAACTATTAGACAGTAAGAAAATGGTTAAAAAATGTTAGTCCCAGTGACATCATTAGGACAACTTATTAATTCCTTCTAAAGTCCAGTATTCACATTTCTAAGATAGGAATTATGACACTAACATCATAGGACTGCTAAAAAAATTAAATTACTATATATAGTGAGCAGGTTAGCTGTAATAATTATAGTAAAGACAACTGGAAAAAGTTATGGGAAAGGCAAAGGTCACATCATGGAAGGTCTTATGTGCAATGTTAAGAATATGAGACTTTATATTTCAAGCAACCAAAGGGAGGAAAAAGATAAGGTCAAATTTTCATATCAAAGAGGTCACAGAGAGAATACAGGTGCAGGGAAATATGGCGAGGAGATGGGAAATAGATGAAAATGGCAAAAAGTAGTGAGAAGATTGTGGCCAAAGTCCAGTGGATTAATGATGGAAGTCTACTTAGAGCTGCTGGTATTGGGTTTAGAAAGTGAGAGAGAGCATTCTCCTCGCTCTCTCAGAGTGCAGATACTTAGGTTTATGAATGGAGTGAATTGGGTTCCTCCTATGGAGAGTCTTCTTTTTTTTTTTTTTTTGGTTTTATTTTGTTTTGTTTTTAAAGTCACCTGACCACAAAGTATACCACAATGGAAAATGTGTTTGATATTTCAGGACCTTAGCAAATACACATCATAATATCAGGGAAGATTGAGTTTCTAATAATATCACCATTGCCTTTAATCCCCACAAATATACCTCAGGATGGCAAATCTCTTTATTCAAAATAACTCCAAATAAAACCCTGCATTATCCATTATAGCACAAAATCAAAGTGTCACTGTTCTTTATCTAAGCAGGTAATATATATCAAGTGCAGTGTGCCAACAAGGAGAATAACTATGCTAAGGGTCATTGTTTAGGAAAAAAATCAAAGGGGATCAGTGGCTTTATCTTCCAGCCACACTGAAGCAGACACAGGCACAGCTTTTCCAGATACCAGCTCCGAGATCATTGCTTTAATGTAGTATAAAACAAATTTAAAATAGTATTGTGAAATAAAACAGGGTCATGGATTTCTTTCCCAGGGTGATCAAAAGGACAGATGAAATGTTTCAGTTGCCCATAATATGTACAGAAACTCAAACAATATATGTCAAACATGTGACTGCCTGTATCTTCTTTTGTCTGTGCTTATTCTAGTTACAGTTGGAAATGGGGAACACAGAAAGAAACTAAGGTTCATAAAAATGCCTGATTCATAGGATGCAAGTAGAACTCTTAACAATGGTTTTGAAATTAAGACAAAAGATCAAATCTGTTCCATGAGTCCTGAATCGCAAACTGAATGCATCAGTCAAAATTTTCTCCTTCGCCAGCCCACTCTCCACCCCTGTTTCCTGAGTACACACACATGCATGCATACACACATAGAGGGAGATAATTTTCAGCATTGTATTTAACACTTCAGTTTATCTTTCGAGGCAAAGTGAAAGGGGGCAACAACCTCTTTCTGAATCCAAAACTGCTAATACCTGGAACAATTTTCTCAAGAATAATAACAGACTTTGGCCAGGTAGCTCAGTTGGTTATAGTATTATCCCAATATGCCAAGGTTGAAGGTTCAATCCCTGGTCAGGGCACATACAAGAATCAACCAATGATACATGAATGAATCAAACAACAAAATCAATGTCTGTCTGCCTCTCTCTCTCTTTCTCTCTTCCTTTCCCTCTCTCTAAAAACAAGAAAATTCAAGAAATATAGTCAATATTATTATCTTAATTATTAATACAATTATTTTTATTGGTCATAAACAAAGATAGCCCTGGTCAGATAGCTTAGCCAGTTACAAGTGTCCACCTGAAAAACAAGAGTTGAGGGTTCAATCCCCAGTTAGGTCACACATGGGAAGCAACCAATGAATGCATGACTGAGTGGAACAACAAATAGATGCTTTCTTTCCCCCTCCCTCCTCTCTCTCTCCCTCTCTCTGTCTCTATCACACATTTAAAAATATTAAGCCCTGGCCAGACAGCTCAGTTGGAGTGTTGTACCAGAGCATAGAGGTGGCCAGTTTGATTCTCCAGTCAGGGCACATACAAGAACAGCTCTATATTCCTGTCTCTCTCTCCTTGCCTTTTCCTCTTAAAAAAATTAATGAAGATAAAGGAAATGCTATTAACATTCCTCCAAAGTACAAATCATTATGGTGGGTACTTTTATCCATATTTGTCAGTGTCTCACATGTATAGTTTTGAAATGTATAGTCATTTTATCTAGAAGACAGTCAAAGCTGTCTCTCTCCCCACTACCCTTTCTGAGTGGGTCCCAGCTGAATGTGAACTCTATGCAGAGGATTTATTGAGGGAAGGAAGAAGGTTGGGTTGAAGGCAGACAGTATGAACCCAAATCCTATCTCCGCCACTTGGACAAATTTTTTAAGCACTCCAAAACCGTACTTCTTCCTCGCTAAAGTAGGGACAAAGATATCCCCCTACAGAGTTGCTGTTATTATTATACGAAATGAAAGAATAAGTATAAAACAAATTTAAAATAGTATCGTGAAATAAAACAGGGCCATGGATTTCTTTCCCAGAGTGATACCCAAGAACACATGTTGTAAACTCAAAAAAATCCCTTCTTTATGAAACTCTAAAGGTTGATAGACTCCAATCAGGGCAGAATGATATCTATAGATGATCTGGGCATGTCTATTGCACATCCTTCCCCAGGAAGGAGTGAATATCCTCTGGATAGGAAACAGGTCAGGTCAATGTCCTAAACATCATCCCACGCATTTGGCTTCTACCAGCTCTTCCTTCAAAACTCTTATATGTGGTTCACTTTTTCAATGAAGCCCTTTCAAATTTAATGGAGAGTATAAGTACCATGCCTTATCCCCTGATTATACAGGGGTGGGCAAAAGTAGGTTTATAGTTATTTGTATGGAAAAACATACAGGTTACAATCATTACAATAGCTTTATTAACTCAAAAGAATAAATCTTATTTTATATTCTCACAACTGTAAACCTATGGTTGTCTACCCCTATATGAAGAAACCTCAGTCCCATGCTAAAAAAAATGAGAGAGAAAATCATTAAACAACAACAAAAAGTTATAGATACTTTTTAATATTTTCTATAAATGTGAGCCTTGAAAGTCATAAGCTATCCTTTACATATTTATTTAGTTATTGCCTGTCTTGTTTTAGAATGCAAAGAATACATTTGGAAAAAAGTTTTTCAATGGGAACATTCTAAGATAAAAATAAGTGTGGGAAAATAGAAGGGATAAGGGCATACAAAGGTACAAGAAAAATTGTTAGAGGGTGATTGTAAATTTGGTCTCATACTTCCAGGTTGGAAGGAAAAATAATAAACTGTGAAATTTACAGTGTGCTTAGAATATTCTAATGAGGAATATTCTAATGAAGAATAGCTGTCCTTGGTATTGGACCTAAAGACAGATTTTTTTTCTATGAATCTTTAGGAGAAAGAAAGTGTCATGGCTTCCCACTAATCTCCTTCCATCCACTCTTATTCAGTAAATCTGTTCCCCACTCAAAACCGAAGTGATCTTCCCAATGAACAAAGTTTATTATATCATTTCTTAGCTTATCCTCTTTCAATGTCTGTTTGTCCTCAAGGAAATAATTTTCTGAGAAGTGTTACACTTGTAAATGTTTAACGGTCAGCTCCATGAAGGAGGCAAAAGCTTGTAGCACATGCCAATTACTGTAGTATAAATACTCCTACTACAGCTGAAATATAGCTAACAGAATGACATCATTCAAAGCAGACTGGGAAGAGATGCATAGTAGTATGCTATTGTATAGAATCTCTACCATAAAGATACAATAGATACAAATAACCTCAAGAACAAAGATAATAGTAAAAAGTAGCAATTAGCAAGTGATGAGTCTTGAGTATTATCTTTTAAAAAGATAATTTATTTAGTCATAAGCTCACATATTTGAATTTTTAATGATAACTGTGTTGAACCATACTTTTCAAAATGCCAAAATATTTAGCAATTAACTTTCTTAAATCCATAACAAGCTGGATCCAACATGCCATTGCTTTTGAGGCAGCATTAGATTTGTTGCTAGCTGTCCGCCTAGGTTCATCTCTAGCCACTTGCTCTCTCATACTTTCTGCTCCAGACATCCTGAAGCACAGCAAATATCTCATTTTTTTCTTTTTTCAGAGCCCTTGTTTATGCTATTCCTCTTGACTGTAAGATATTGGCTAACTTTTACTTGCCTTAAAGATATCTATTGATACATCTTTTACTTCAAGAAGTCTTCTTTGGTGTTATACACTGCTGTAGGAGCTTTGTAGTATGAACTTAACCTTGCCCAAACCTGGCCTTTGTCCTTGCTCCCTGGAGGTAATCTCTAAGCCCTTGGAATGTTCTATCTAAAAAGAGTGTCTTGGCCTGACCTGTGGTGGCGCAGTGGATAAAGCGTCGACCTGGAAATGCTGAGGTCGCCGGTTCAAAACCCTGGGCTTGCCTGGTCAAGGCACATATGGGAGTTGATGCTTCCAGCTCCTCCCCCCCTTCTCTCTCTCTCTCTGTCTCTCCCTCTCCTCTCTAAAATGAATAAATAAAAAAATAAAAATAAATAAAAATAAAAAGAGTGTCTTTGATATTTGGAAGACTTGGGATATATCTGATAGTATATACTAACAATGTGATCTATGATGGAGTCTTGGGCCACAGGGTATCAGCTTGACTCCTAGAGGGGCTGGTAACTAAGGTTAGCCACAGAAGTGTTCAACTATATCTATGTAAGTGAACCCCAATAAAATCCCTGAACCACACAGCTCAGGAGACTTCCTTTAGGAAAAACAATGTTCTATATATATTGTAATATGACACTGGTGGGAGATGGGCACAGTGTCCATGACTCCATTAAAAGACAACTGGAAGCTTCCCATTTGGAACTCTCTGGGTTCTGCCATATGTCCAACTTCCCTTGGCTGATTTTAATCTGTATCCTTCCTTGTAACAAGCCTTAATTAGGAGTATAACCACTTTCAGTGTGTGCTGTGAGTCCTTCTAGTGAATTACTGAGCCTGGGGTTCTTGAGAATTCAAATCTTGTAATTGGTGTAAGAAGTGTGGGTAGTTTTGGGGACTCCCTAACTTTGCAGTGGACCTTTTAGGTGTTTTCACTTACTATGATGTACGTATCATCCTACATAGCTCTTATCTGTTTGTCTTCTGAGAATAGGAACTGTGCCTTTTTTACTATTACATCTCTAGAATTCAAGCTTTACAATATGTAGCCATTCAAATATTGGTAGAATAAATTCAATGGACAATATGTTCATGATGATATAAAAATCACATACTTGTTCTCTAGGACTAGTTTTATTATAGCATGAATCAATTAAACTAAGGATAATAATGTCCATTAGAGCTTCAAAACAACTAATTTCATAAGCAAGCAAGAAGTACATCTTGTGAATCTCTTTGATGATTTCACTTGATCTAATAATATTTAGACATAAAGGAATGGAAGGTTGTTCTTCAGGTCAGCTTCTATCAGAATTGTTATCCCCTATCTAACCTTCTAATAAAAATTACATTGAAGAGTGTGAGGGCTTATCTTCTGGGATATACCTGAAATGCAGATAAAAGATTTGGTCTAGAAGCTTCTTAAGCCAACTGAATCCAAAGCAAGATTAACACAGATTTGAATAAAATACAGGCATCTGACCAGGACAGCTGGTTACACAAAAGGCTACCATAGACTGGATAGAGACAAATTTATTTTGTCTATTCTACATAAATGTAAGAATAGCTACAAACTTTACCTGGGTCTACCACAGACAACATGACAGCTCAAATTTCTTAAATCCTCTGAACTATAATCTACTTGCCTGCAGGGTGGGGCTAAGAGCAACCACCTTGCTTCACAAAGATATTGCAGGGATTAAAGGAGGGAATAAGTTTAGAACTTCAGAAATACCAAGCACATGTATAATATTGTTTTTCTACTACTATTAGCATACAAGAAACATGCTCTACTTGTACACTTACTTTATGGTATCTGAGATTGTTAATTAGTCAAAAATAAAATTCAATCAATAAATCACCAAGGTCTACCACATAGCCAGTCTAAACTATGGGATAATGGCAGCAGCTAATTTTTATTGATTACTTAATATGTGCTAGACACTGGGTAAATGCCTTTATGGTATATCATTTTATCCTCACAATTCTGTAAGGCACATATATTATTATCCTCATTTTTATACTTGAGAAACCTGAGACAAGGGAGTTTGAGGTAACTTGCCCGTGATCACCAAGTTGGTAAGTAGAAGAACTGAGACTCTAATCCAGACACGTTTCTCTCTAAAACACAAGGTCTCACCTCTATGCAGACCTGCCCTTCTGTGGAAGGACTGGAAGAGGGAATATTTGGTATGTTTTTGGTTCTTGTGCAGCTGTGCTTAGGGCTTCAATCATAGCTCTCTCCAACATTAACACAAGATCTAGGTGGGCTAAGGAGAGGGCTATGGATATTTTAATGTGGAATGTATTACCTGCCACTATCCAGAGCAAATATTGTGTCCCCCATTTCAGAATAAATCCAAAAGTCCAAGTAAGATTGCCCAAGGAAGCTTGAAGTCTATATCTATTTTATCATCCATTTGAACATGGTGATGAGACAAAATTAATTCATGACAACTTGTTCTCAAATTGTGAATTCTAGGGAACATTTCCAGTATTTATTAGCTCTTAGATTCACACTTCCACCTGTGTGTTGAAGAGCTGTTGTATCAATTCCCAGAGCAAAAGGCTGAAATATATAGAGAAACTGACTTTGCCTCACTTTCTCTTTAATTTGAAAATTTGAATATCAGTAGACTAAGTTAAGAATGGTGGTCAAAGTTTTTTAACTCTCAAATACCTCACCTGTAAAATCTTTAGTCTTCTAGATGTCCATTTGTTCTTCACACTCTGGGTTTCTTTCAAATGAAAATCTTGTTCTAACTGAAGTATATGGATAGTAAGCTTTGTTAGAAGAGGATCCTTTTTATAACATATAATAAATTTCTTTGCCAATAAATACTAAAACTGACTTTATTTTAGGGCTACTATAACCTGAAGGCCCCAGAGCTTAATGCTATATAGAAAGACTCTCACTGAAGTTTTGACTTTGACATAAAATCTTAGCTAAAGAGAATATGCTATCAACTGAACCATAAGGTAGCAAAGTGCAGCATTTCCTAATATAACTGGGTGGTTAAGCTCAAGTTAAAAGTAATCTAATTCTTCCCTCTATAATGCTTACCTCGTCATACATTGGCCTATTTCTTACTTATGACCTATGATAACCTAACCCAGCTGAATTAGCATCTCAATAAGGCTAGGCATGCAATTTATAGATGTTTCCTTACACAAAAGCTGTAACATTCGCTCCTGCCCAACCTCTCAATCATAGACCCTACTAATGTGTTTGAAATTTCACATTTGTAATTTAAAATACCCTATTCCTCCCTCATCTGCTAATTCACACTCTAGGAGAAACAAGTCAGAACAGATGTTCTCTATTTCATTTTCCTGCCTATCTGACAAAAAAAGATGTTGGCATCAGTGACATCAGCAAGGAACACTGAAAAAAGTCTTGAGAAGGACTTGAAGAGATATTGTGATTGCAGGGGTGGACCATAACACTGACCCTCAACTGGTCATCTGTCCTCAATGTCCTTTGCCTCTGCTTTCTGGTTCCCTTCTTTCCCTTTCAACTATGTCACACTAACTTTTGAGGATCTATATACACACTTCTCATCAAAGTTTTAATACCCTTAGTTAAATATTTTTGACAAAAGAAAGAGTCAAAGGCATAAATCATCCAGATGATTTTTCTTGATTATGTTTTGCATACTCAGTAATTACCAATTAATGTGTAGCTGTGTCAGTAAAAACAGAAACACATGAACTGATAAAGGCATTTCTAAGGCAAGAGTTAGCTGGCTAGATTGATAAGCAGTTGTAATTCTTTAAATTCAAAGAGAAGACTTGTCAACTAGGGTTTTGTTTTGTTTTGTTTACCTGATTTGATGAGCAAGGGAATACCTTCAGAGATATGTATGAGGAAGTCATGTTTAAATGGTGGTAAATTTTCTAAGCAGCAAGGATCTGAAACATGCTTTTTAAAATAGCCAGAGAGAGAAATCTCAGTATGAGCAGTTTACACTTGAAGTGACTATTCTATCTTTAGAACACAGGGAAAAGTGAGGTGTTTAATGTATCTTCCAGACAATTACAAAGCATTCCTTGATCAAAAGCTTGTGCGAGGGATATTGACAAACCTGCCCATTTTCTCCCATAGAGAAAATGATCTGTGAGATTACCTGCTGCAGGGTTCATGGGTCAGATTGTCAATATCTGGAGAAGGGTCATAGAAATAAACATTCAGTGTTTGCTGTCCTGATGTCTATATTTATGGTCCTGTTAAAGCAGTTGGTCAATCAAAACAAGTTAAAGCAATTTCAATTTTCCCCAGCTGCAAGCAAGAGAAAGAAACTGAACTCTTTGTGATGAGAAGTCAATAAAGCAAGATAATCCAAAATTGCTTTTTATTCCTGTGGAGGGAATTTGGTACCATTATATCCTGTCACTTGTAATTGTCTGATAAGATGAATACAGTGAAGATGTGTTAATGTAACAAAGTCAAATAGTCAATTAGATATTTTTTTTCTTCCTTTTCTACATTGTTTGAGGTCCCTGACTGAGTTTGGAACAGAATGTTCCTTTCCCCATTGAGACTGAATCCTTTATATTTGGCATATATTTATTCTTTTATCTATGTTTCAATTGGAGCTGTAATGAATGGGTCCATTTATTCATGGCTTGACTCTTGCTGTCAAACAATGTAGGTTATATTGTTAGGCGTAAAATTATTTTGGAGATGACATAAATCACTAATGCAAGACAGATTTTGTGCTGAATTCTTAATAGCCAACTTCTTTGAGGGGATAGCAGAAAGTATAAATGGCAATGTTTGAAAAAGGCCATGATTTTCATAACATTCACTTAGAACTTGAAAGATGAGTCAAATCATAAATCTGAAGCATTAAAAAGAAAGCAGGGATAATGAACCAGCATCTGTTTTGGTAAACTGGCTATTCAAATACTTGATTGGGGCATAATACAGTTAAGAGCTCAGGTTCTAGAGTAAGGCAAAACTATCTTTGTCTCACTTACTGGTTTCATTACCTTAGACAACTTTTTATTTATGTTTCAGTTATCTCATCTTTTAAATGAAAAAATTATCAAAATTGCTTGATAGAATTGTTATGAGTTTTAAATTATATATTCCCTCAAAGCTCTTGGTGTGGAGTCTGCATCATAATAATCACTCAGTAATTGTTAGCTATTGTTAGCTAATAGTTGGTCTATGGTCTATGGTTATTAATAGAACACTGACTAGTGTTCAACTCACAAACACTTATTTAGGGCCTTCTATGTACATAGGAACTAAACAGAATCAAAGACAACACACCATCCTTGTCCTCAGGTTACCCTGGTGCTCACCATTATCTTAGAAGATAGAATAAAGTAAGTAAGATACTATAAGACTACATAGTAGTATCTTTTTCTTTTTCTAATTCCTTTTCTTTCTTTCTTTTTTTTTTTTTTTTTTTTTTTTTTTTTTTTTTTTTTTGAGAAAGAGGCAGGTAGAGAGAGAGAGAGAGAGAGAGGAACATTAAGCTGCTCGAGGAATCAAACCCGGCAATCTCCATGCTCTAGACAACACTCCAACCAACCAAGCTATCTAGCCAGGGCTTATTTTTTATTGGGTTTTAGAGAGACAGTGAAAGGGAGAAAGAGAGAAAAGAAAAGGGAAGCATTGCTTCCTATGTGTGCCCTGACCGGGAAATTGAACCCACAATCTTGTTGTTTCAGGATGATGTTCTAAACCAGGGGTCCCCAAACTTTTTACACAGGGGGCCAGTTCACTGTCCATCAGACCGTTGGAGGGCTGGACTATAAAAAAAAATATGAACAAATACCTATGCACACTGCACATATCTTATTTTAAAGTAAAAAAACAAAAACAAAACAGGAACAAATACAATATTTAAAATAAAGAACAAGTAAATTTAAATCAACAAACTGACCAGTATTTCAATGTGGGGCGCCACAGCCACAGACCAGATGTGCATCATATGACATGTTTCCGGAGCCCTGACGTGTGCGTCTGCGTTACTGGAAGTAGTATGTTGTGAGCAACGCTGTGCTTTGCGGCACCGCCACATACAGTACTCTCACTGACCACCAATGAAAGAGGTGCCCCTTCCGGAAGTGCGGTGGGGGCTGGATAAATAGCCTCAGGGGGCTGCATGCAGCCTGCGGGGCCATAGTTTGGGGGCCCCTGCTCTAAACTGTGTGAACTAACAGCCTAGAGCCACATTGTATTTCCTTAAAGGCATCGACTTCCATACTGACCTTTATTCTAACCCATTCTCTAGCTAGGAGTATAAAGTTGTTTTTAAAACCTTTCAATTTCCTCTTGTTGAACCTAAGATGAAAGCCAAACTACTTATAGTGAGATACTAGGTCCTGCCTACTGGTATCTAGAGACATCCTTTGACTTCACTCTGTACCTCTTGGCCTCTTCATTTCACCTGAATTGTCACCACTTCTTCTGCAGGTCTACATTATAATGTCACTTTCCAAGGCTGATTTCCTTAACTTCGTCACTCTCAACAAATTTCTTTGTGATTTCTTCACTGCCACTCTCAACCAATTGCTCTGTGATTTCTTCTAAGAACATCTCATAATTCTTTTTCAGGAACATTAAATATTTGTTTCTGTGACTTAAAAAAAATCTATCTCCCCCACTAGACATAATAAACTCTTGAAGCCAGAGATCATGACTATTGTGATCATCATTATATGCCCACTTCCTTGCACAAAGCTTGGCATATAGAAGTTGTACAAGAAGGATGATGGGTATACAACATAATCAACAGTTCAAATGCTGTATAAATGCTTACCAGAAACCTATGTACTCTTATTGATCAATATCACCGTGTTAAATTTAATTTTGTAGATAATTTTTTTAAAAAGAAGTTGTATAATAAGTATTAAAGAAACATGTTAAAGGGGTTTTTTTTTAAATAACAAAAGTCAAATCATTATTTTCATACAGATGTAAAATGAAAACATGTATTGTAAATGAATACACAATTTGAGATAAGAAAAGTTCTTCTGTAGTGGAAGGAAATTTAACTGAAATTTTAACTGAAATTTCACCTTGACAGCATTTTTTGCATATTTATAGACAAGAGTTATTTTTCATTGCTACCAGTTATCTACAACTTACTGAGTTGTATAATAGCTCAAAGGCAGTGGAAGTCTAAAATCAGAGAAATCAGAAAAATGTGCTCTAAAGAATGCATAAGATTTTCTACTGTAACACATTTTTCTCTACAACAAAGAAAAATTAATGGACACATAGAAGGGTACATTTCATTCTTGAGGTAGGTGAGAGATTCCAGAAGACTTCCTAGAGGAAGAACAGATAAGCTAAAGCTTAAAAATTAGGTAGAATGTCAGTAATCGTAAACTACTTGAGATTTTTGAGCAGAGCTCTAGAGAAATGTTTCTGGTAACAGTAGAGTCTTTCAGGGAAGAATATAGTCTAGGAGACAGGACAAGCGGCTATTTCAATAACCCAGTGGAGGAACTGCTAGAAAGAGGAAGGAACATCCAAGAGGAAAGGAGGTGCCCTAAATTATGGTTCTCACACTAGTATTTCTCCTAAACTAGTTTATAGGTCTTTCTGGGCCTAATGCCAGAAATATTTATTTAGCACCTAACATTAGTAAAGAAAGCACTGGCATGGAACTTGAATTCTGGAATAACATCTAAATGGTAAGAAACTGTTCATGCCCTAAGGGGCTTCTACCCTCTCCAAGCCTGTAGGTACAGGGGTACTTCCCACCATAATATTGAAATAAGAACAATCACCTTGTGCATATAATGGGATCATTTAGTGCATGAACAGCATAAGGAAGAGATTCCTTATCATATGACTAATATTAATGATTGTACAGGAGTCAGCAAACTTTATCTATAGATAAAGGACCAGACGGTAAATATTTCTGTTTTTTTGTGTGGTGCTGTCTCCACTACAACTACTTAACTTTGCTATTGTAAGTCGAAAGCAGCCACAAACCATATGTAAAGAAATGGATGTGCCTGTGTTCCAATATCTTTATTATCAAAAGAATGAATGAGCCAGAAATGCCCTGTGGGCCATGATTTGTAGACCCCTTTTTATTTTTATTTTATTTTTTTATTTTAAGTGAGAGGAGGAGAGATAGACAGACTTCCAAGTGTGTTCCTACCAGAATCCACCCAGTGACCCCTGTCTGGGCCCAATGCTCTGTCCACCTTGGGCTGATGCTTGCAACTGAACTATTTTTAGCACCTGAGATAGAGGCTCCACAGAGCCATCCTCAGTGCCCAGGATGAATGTGCTCAAATCAATCAAGCCATGGCTGCAGGAGGGGAAGAGAGAGAGAAAGAAGGGAAAAAGGGAGGGAGGAGAAGCAGATGGTCACTTCTCATGTGTGCCTTGACCAGAAATCAAACCCAGCACTTCCACATGCCAGGTCAATGCTTCACCACTGAGCCAACTGGCCAGAGACATGTAGACCCCTTTTTAAAGGTGAATGGCTGTACCAGTGGGATTTGCAACTATGGGCCAATGGAGGGCAGCAATCATTTTATTTACCCCTGTGCCAAACAGTGCTTTTCAAACAAAGTCTAGAAAACACATTGTAAAAGAAACAATTTTAAAAAGTCACCTCCACTGAATGTTCAGAGCAATTTTGTAACTCACTTACAGAAGTATCCTTCTTCCTGTTAGTTATCCATAAATGTATCTTTGTTCCAGCCTAGATTGTAAACTCCTAGAGAGTAGAGACCATGCCATTTTCAATCTTCTTATTTGTTCCTTGATCTATAATAAATACTAAACAAATGTTCCCCGGATGAGTGACTTACATTATGTTGTTTTATTTTGAATTACTCTTTCACAGCTCCAGCACAAGTCAAAGCCTTCCCTTAAATGCTCACCAGTATCTCAGCAGCTTTGTCCAGGAATGAAGCATCTTGGAGCAAGACACGCCTGTGATCACTCCTTACCATTCTCCCTACTTTGTGGAACTACCCATGGATGAGTAATTATTTACCTTCTTAGGAAATGTCCTCTTAGTGGTTGGCCATGGCCCATTTAACATAATTCAATGCAAGGTTCATATGTTCTCCCCAGGGCTGTCCTTTTTGCGTGCATGTCTGAGAGCTTTTGAGGAAGGCACAGTGTTTTGTTGTGGGTCATTTAATGGAAAGAAATAACAGATGCATTCAGATTTCCAGTTTGTTTGTTTCTTTTCAATTTTCCTTAAGTGTTCCTTCCTTTGTGAAAACACCAAGTCTTCATTTCCCTGCCTACTAATAGCTTTTTCATGAAGTGCCTCCTCCCTCTTTTTTTCCTTAGCTTTTAAGCAGTACCAGATGTTGAAAGAAACTCTCTGATTGCTGTCCAGAGAAAACAAAAAGCATGTATCACTTCAAGCCTGACCTGCACAAGGGGAAAACGGACCCAACAAAGGCAGCCAGGATTAAACACGCTGCAGATGGTATGAAAGAAAAATTCTAAAGTCACATTTTTTACCCTTCGTTCTTTCCTTGTTCCTCTTCATACCTGATTAAAGAGTTAATTTTTGTTCAGAAGAAAAGATAGAGTAGAATTCAAAAAAGCCACACACACACACAAAAAGAATTTTATTTAAGACACATCTTCGGGCTCATTATGTGACTAGGCCGGAGTTTACAAAGGAAAGTTCACATTCACACTGTGGGATGCTGAAGAATGTAATTGGGGGGAGGGGGGCAGGGGGTTGTGGACAAGTAAGTTTGTGATACCTTAGGTTCAAAAAATTAAGCAATAGGCTAACAAGTATCACTTTCCAAATGGATATACATAATCTGAGCCTTTCCCAATTATCTGCACAGGATACTTTTATTGTAGAATAGTGTATGGAATGATTGTCCCTATTTGGCATATATTTCAGGTAATGTCCTGTTAGGAATAGTAGATTTGCTAGAAAAATTAGGTGCCATGATCTTTGATGTCATTAACTCTGCTATATTTATCCAATGCCAACGGATTGCCTAGTGTCATGTCATGTGCTATGGAAGACTCCCGAGCCCTGGTTTCCCATCTCCAAAGGGTCTGCAGTCTGGTTGAGAATATACTGCATGCACACCTGAAAAGTTACTCAGCAGGACGGTGTCAAATTTGTGGCCAGAAACAATAATCACTACACAATGATTTCTGAACTATGTGCATTGGAACTCTAGAAATTTCCCCATGGTATAATAGGGCCAGCACTATGGGAGGAATGGTTAAGGAGAAAGTCAGCCAGGAAGGGCTAAGTTCCCAGCCCTGAGTTAGCAAATAATATTCCATCTGAAGACAAAAATCTCACTGTTGTACAATGCCCAAACTATTAATGTGTATACATTTCTACTCAATAAATGAAAGAATGTTGGCCCTGGCCAGTTGGCTCAGTGGTAGAGCCTCAGCCTGGCTTGTGGAAGTCCCAGGATCAATTCCCAGCCAGGGCATACAGGAGAAGCACTCATCTGCTTCTCCACCCCTCCCCCTCTCCTTTCTCTCTGTCTCTCTCTTCCCCTCCCGCAGCCAAGGCTTTATTGGAGCAAAGTTGGCCCGGGCACTGAGGATGGCTCCATGGCCTCTGCCTCAAGTGCTAGAATGGCTCTGGATGCAACGGAGCAATGCCTCAGATGAACAGAGCGTCGCCCCTATGTGGACTTGCAGGGTGGATCCCAGTCAGGCACAAGCAGAGATCTGTCTCTCTGCCTTCCTGCTTCTCACTTCAGGGGAAAAAAAAATGTTTGTAGCCATCCCTGTTTGCACTCTCCTAGGCAGAGTGGTCCTTCCTACATTTGTATGAGGCAAAAATGGGTATGTGGACAACAAGACAGAAGAAGAAGAAAATGTAGGAAGGATAGTTTTGACATAAGAGAGGACCAGTAAATAGATAAAGAGGAAAATCAAAAATGAGAAGAAAGTGAGAAAGAAAAATTCCCCAGGGTAGCAGTGGAGGAAAAATTTGAAAGGGTTTTTATGAGGGAAAGGCTCTGGGCTAGTGAAAGGCAGAAACCTGGAGAAGTTTAAAGGGTAACACAGAAAATGTTGATGGGTTTATGAAGTAATACAGCTCAAGTATTTTGGAAAAGAACTAAACTCTTTCTAATTACTTTTTAGTTCTACAATTTTTTAAAAATGTGTTTCCATGCAGCTACTGCATTATGTGAGTTCCAAACTCACAGATAAATGTACTATTTGCATGAGGCCTTTTGAAATACCGCAAATAGCTTTAGGGCCCCATCATTACTTCTGATTCTAAGGTTTTTAAGGGTGCCTGGTTGGGGAGTCATTGCTTAGATCATGTTGATAAAAACTGTGAAGGACTTTAAAAAGTCTCATTTAGGGAGCCCAATTAGATTAACAGCTTTTATTGTTTTACTGAACTTGATAAACCCAAAGTGGTTTGCTTTTTCCTACTCAAACTCTCCTGTCACCAAACCTTATAACTCTTTTGATTCTAGTTGCTATAGAAATGGTGCAAGGAATCTTGACTGATTTGTGCCGAATTTCTTTCTTTCTTACACTGTTGCCTTGAAAAGCAAGATTCAGATTGTCTGTGAAAAGTGGGTCATTGCACTGTACAGTAATGCTGCTATTTTAATTGAAGGCTATGAATTAGATTTCTGACTTTATCTTAGGTTTGATGGATCCTTTGAGGTTATTTTTTAATCTGGGTGTCTAATATAATTTTAAAGTTTATTTCTTCTTCCCCTTTTTTTCTTTTCCTTTGTGTGTGTGTGTGTGTGTGTGTGTGTGTGTGTGTGTGATCTTCCAGTTGGCACATTTTTTCTGCCAATTTCTTGCTCAGCTGCTTATAGCTGACTTAAACCAAAGAGGTAATCCTTTCTCTCCACTCACGCTACTTTCTGAAACTACCCATCTTGCTGCTAACAACCCATTTCATTGTGGGTTGTTTTAAGGGATACAAATTAATAGAGGAAGAAGAATTCATTACCTTTGGGAATCAGCTTCCATCTTGAATTTATGGCCTTTAGGTGGCCCAGGGCATGATTCTGAGGTAATTTTCTCTACATTTTGTGATAAAAATAAAATTATGAGAACCAAGAGTGTTCTTTTCTTGCCACTGTCAGGGGAAGGGGTCAGAATGCCTTCATCTCTCTTCTGACCTCAAACAGGATTTTGGCTATCCCTTGCAGTTACAAGTATTCAAGGGGAGTCTCGGGTAACTCAGATGCGGATGGCCCAGATCTCATTACCACAGATGAAATGATGATGCCTTTTTGAGAGCTGCTTCCAATTTCCTTTTTGCTCCTTCTAGACTTCATTGTGTCCCTCTGCTTAAGCCATTTCATCATCTTAATAGTAACTCTGATTCCAGAACTGCTGAAAATACTGTTTTCCACAGAAGAATATATCTTAGTTTTAGTTACATTTTACTGCATTTTCACATATGGCAGTCTCTGAAGACACATATTTGACTGCTTAATATGGGGGGGGGGGGCGTTAATCAGAGGATAATTTATTTTGAAAAATTTCTACATCCCTTGTTTTTTCCCCAAAGCTAATAAAACTAAGGTCATAAGAATTATGGATCTGGGGCTAGGGGAAGCAGACAAAAGAAAATCCAACAATCTATTTTAGGGAAGACTTCAGATTGTTGAGAAGTACTCAGGCATCATTCCCAGGCTTCTCCTTTGTTCTCCACAACCAGAATGTTTAGAAAAAAACAATTATGGCCCTGGCCGGTTGGCTCAGCGGTAGAGCATCGGCCTAGCGTGCGGAGGACCCGGGTTCGATTCCCGGCCAGGGCACACAGGAGAAGCGCCCATTTGCTTCTCCACCCCTCCGCCGCGCTTTCCTCTCTGTCTCTCTCTTCCCCTCCCGCAGCCAAGGCTCCATTGGAGCAAAGATGGCCCGGGCGCTGGGGATGGCTCCTCGGCCTCTGCCCCAGGCGCTAGAGTGGCTCTGGTCGCAATATGGCGAAGCCCAGGATGGGCAGAGCATCGCCCCCTGGAGGACAGAGCGCCGCCCCATGGTGGGCGTGCCGGGTGGATCCCGGTCGGGCGCATGCGGGAGTCTGTCTGACTGTCTCTCCCTGTTTCCAGCTTCAGAAAAATGAAAAAAAAAAAAAAAAAAGAAAAAAACAATTACAAGTCTTACTGTTTTCTCTAGCCTGACCAGGTGGTGGCACAGTGGATTGAGCATCAGACTGGGACACGAAGGACCCAGGTTCAAAACCCTGAGGTCGCCGGCTTAAACACGGGCTCATCTGGTTTGAACAAGGCTCAACAGCTTGAGCCTAAGGTCGCTGACTTGGGCAAGGGGTCACTCGCTCTGCTATAGCCCCCCAGTCAAGGCATATATGAGAAAGCAATCAGTGAACAACTAAGGTGGCACAACAAAGAATTGATGCTTCTCATCTCTCTCCTTTCTTGTCTGCTGTCTCTATCTGTCCCTCTCTCTGTGTCTCTTGTTTCTGTCACAGAATAAAATAAAATATAATATAATATAATAAAATACATAAAAATAAATAAAAAAGAGTCTTACTGTTTTCTCAGTTCTGCTACTGCCAGACTTGGCGCTCCCCGTGTCCCTGGGCCTATACAGAAAACAGTACCCTCCTCTTCTTTCCTTCAGTTCTCTTGTTATTTGCTTACAAATGGCTCATCTAGCTGTTCTTCATTTCCAGGAAACCTTTCTGGGGCCTCATCAAAGCTCTCATTTCTCAGTTTTAAGTGTCTCTTCAGGTTCTTTTTTTGACTGCTTTTAAAACCCGTTTCCTCTGAGAGGCTCTAAACTTGCCACCTTTCTTTTCTAAAACAATCTTAAACCCATTTTATATCCAAATTGTTATGATTTAAAGAAATTATATTTAGAAGCCTGAACAAGGTAGAGGAACCTGAGAAAAATAACTCTTTGTTATATTTATGAGTGTGTGTGTGTGTGAGAACTTGCTGAGAACTTCCCAAACTCCTCATCCAAAGCTCTGGCTGGAGGACAAAGGGTGAAGTGTTCACACACACACAAACACTCACACAGGCACATGCACAAGCATGCAAAAACACATGCATGTACACTGACCCTTGCACAATGCAGAGATTAACTCCCCCAAAACTTGACTACTAATAGCCTACGGATGACTGGAAGGCTTACCAATAACATAAAGTAAATTAACACATACTTCATACTTTATAGGTATTATATACTGTATCATTACAGAAAATAAGGTAGAGAAAAGAAAATGTTATCAAGAAAATTACAAGAGAATACACATTTACAACATTTATGGAAAAAATATGGATTTTAAGTGAACCTGCACAAGTCAAACCCATGTTGTTCAAGGGCCAACAATACACAAATATATTCAAATACATACATATGCACACACACACAATAAACACATAGGTTTGAATATCTAATCGTAATCCTCGAAAACAACCATAAACAAACCAATGTTTATTTTCAAATAAAGTTTTGATTCATTTACTAAAGAAAATATAGGTTAATATTAAAATTGGCTTCCCAATATATATTGTTTCTTCATTTTTTAGAAATTTAAGTAAATTTAAGAATAAATGGCCTGTCTTCCTTATTCATATGCTCTTACTTATGAAACCCAGACAACATAAATCAGTGAACTATGGCTTCTAAAACAGCCTTCACCAAAACAATCAAGCCGGTCAAAATAATCTATAAACATGTCAGTAGAAACTGTCAAACAGGTTTTGCAGAGGAAACCAGTATTGTCCCTGAGGTAGATTACTGTGGTATTTGCCCCATAACCAAGCTCAGGTTAAATGCCATTGAGAAGAGCAGAAATAAGGGAGGACAGAATCCAAGATTAGTTATTTATGGGCTTACTCTGTGTCTACGGCCTCTTCCTACAAAAATATTTGTTTTCTCTTATATGTTATTCACTGACTTTTTAGAGCTGATAGATGTCATATGTTTACCAATTTCAGAATATTTTTGGCTAAATAGTCTATCATATTAGCAAACTTGTGATCGGCTGAGAAGGGGGAAAGAGCGTTGTTTCAGATACTGGGCAGATGACGGGCTTCCTTCTTCATACTAATTTGAATGAGAGTCCTCAAATTAGAATGTTTAAGAAATATGCTTTTTAAATTGTTTTCAAATCGAATTCATGTTGACTTCAAGATGTCATTCCCTGAACTGGCAAGAAATTCAGACTCAAAAATTAGAATCCTTTCCTTCTCCTCTTATTTTCTTCTGGCTCCCCATCCAAAACTTGCCCCAGAATTGTGTACAGCTAGGAAAACAGGACAACTAGCCTTCCATCCCTGCCTCCACTGGGTACCATCTGTGTCATCACGTGAGGCACAGTCATCATGTGAAGGCAAGTTGCTCTCTGTTTACAGGACTCTTGCCACAGCCAGGAAGCCACCTTGTACCATACAGCCATCCCTTTGGGGATTTCCCATTCCATTCCAGCATTTTCACTGTTCTGGTTACTTGTTACTGCATTTTTTTTAAAAAATGTCCCAAAAAAGTAGCTTAAAGTATTTTTTTTTAATTTTTAAATGTTGTTTAGAAAATTGACTTTAACATGATGACAATGATCAATAAGAATACGTAGGAAGCTAAGCAGGGTTAGTCCTTGTTACTACAGTACTTGGATGGGAGACCGCCTGTGAATACCGGGTGCGTGTTGGCTTAGAGTACTATCAATCATTTATCTTGCTCTGAGTGATGACTGGGCTCGGCTCGGCAGTTCTTTCTTAGAGTCTTTCATGAAGTTACAATCAGATGGTGATTGGGGCTGGCATCATATTGAAGGCTTCTTGCTTGCATAATTACCATCTAGACTAGGAATGTTAAAAAAGCTGGGAACCAGAACAGCTGGAGCATCTTGGGCAGCTCTCCTTCTCACTGTGGTCTCTCTGCATTATCCTTCCATAGGGCCACCTCACAGTACCCAAGCTTCTTATATCATGTGAAGGCTCCCAAAGCAGGTATCACAAGAGAAACCAGCAGAAATGGCCTGATTTGTTGCCTCAGAAGTCACCCAGCATCACCTCCATCACATCTTCCTCTTGAGGAAGTCCCAAAAGGCCAACCCAGTCTCAAGTGAAAAGAAACTCAAATGATTTGCAACATATTTTGAAACCACCAGACCCCCAGAACACAATGCTGGCTCACTGTTGTCTTAACACTTACTAGTTTAGAGAATTAGCATCTTTCTCCTTTCCTTCTAAAAAGATATTCTTCTTCTAGTATTATCTGGGATACCTGGCATTATTCTCCAATGGCCTTGGGCCCAGTACGGCAGATAAGAAAAAGGAGCCAAAAAAGATTTAATTATGAATACTGGTATAGACATGAGAATAAAGAAATAATCCTTCACTATAAAAAAAAGTCAGAAAAAAATAATTAATAGCAACTAATTGTAGAATTCATTTTAGAAGACAACAGAGAGTTGTGGGGACTGTAATAATCTGTTCAAAGGGGACAGTACTATTCTGCTTTAGCCAGCTGTTGACATGAGTTATACAGTCACTCTTTTGCCGGCCATGATAGTTGTTCTAGGAAAATCAGAGGTTACAGTTTTTATGTGAAACATTCTGATTGTTAGATGCTAGTTACTAATTCAAATGCCTTGAAAACATTATTTACGCCAAGCAAAATACATCTTTGGTCATAGTCAGTCTTTCAGATGCCAGTTTATAACCTCTGTCTCAGATTTCAGAATAAAGAGAAAAGTTTATTTCAGACCCGTTATGATTTCTGCTCTTTCTAAATTCCCAAGTCAAAGAAGCTTTAATAAAAGAGCTTGTCTACACATGAGGCATTAAAATCTGAGGATCTATAAGGAGAAAAATATAAACTAATATATTAACAAAGTATTCTACCACATGAGTGTATACTAGTGGTCAGCAAACCTGGCCCACTGGCCATATCTGGCCCACTGCCTGGCTTTGTAAATAAAGTTTTATTGGAACACAGCCACACTCACTTGTTTATGCATCACTTATGGCTTCTCTTATGCTACAGTATAAGTGTCAAGTATTTGCAACAGACCAGACTATGTGGCCTACAAAGACTAAAATATTTATTATCTGGCCCTGTATAGAAAAACTTTGCTGACTCCTTCACAGTATCATTGAGGCTGGGAATCATAACAATGTAAAACTAAAGACTCTTAAATATATATGCTAACTTTAGGGCTACAGTTGTAGATATATCCATTTTAAGACAAGGCTGTAGTTGCTCCGGATTATTGGCAACCACTAGGTTTTCCTATTGATCTTGGTCTCTAATTCTCAGGTCTAGTCAACTTTTACTGTTTCCCTTGTGACATAATATTTCCCAGCCTCTTCCATGGCACATTTATTTAAAATTCAATGGCATTGTGTCACTGTTGAACATGACTCTTTTCTGTCAACAACAGAAAGCTTAGAATGAGAATATTGTTTTCTGTCTCTGGGTGTGTTTAAAGAGAATCTTTCAATATTTCCTAAGAAAAAAATCATTTGATATTTATAAAAAAAAGAAATATTAACTTCCTTCCTTATAAGTGTTTTAAAAATAAAATGTTTTCCATTACTTTAGTATATAGTATAAGTAGTCATTGACCAACTACACAACAAAATGAAAGAAAACAAATCTGGGACTTCCAGGTCAGGACTGAGAGAGTTTCATGAAATGTTTCCCACTTTGCACAACTAAAAGTCCTGCACATTAAAGAGAAAGCAAATACAACTCAATGTTGAAAAAAAGAGAGAAAAAGGTGGACAGCTAGGAGCCTTGAGACCTGAGGAATGACACTGTGATGTCAGCAGAGGCAGAGTGGTGTACATAGATGTCCACCCCCATCTGGTGGTGACAGACAAGACCTCTCCTGCCAGTGTGGTATCAAGGGACGTCAGCTAGAACAGAAGATTTAAATAACATCCAGATTGTACATCACAATACTCATTATGTCCAGGACAAAATTAAAAACCACTCATCATATCAAGAACCAGGAAAAAATAAACCTGAACAAGAAAAGACACTAACCCAATGTTAAACACTGAATTGACACATACAGGGTGTGGCAAAAGTAGGTTTAGAGTTGTTCATATGGAAGATAATACATTGATTAGTGAGTAATAATACAAGATTAAACTCTGTTTTGAGTACTCACAACTGTAAGCCTACTTTGCCTTGATCTGTATGAAAAAAAATGATCCAAGAAAAAAATTAAAATGATCATCAGAAAAATTTCTTTTTTTTTTTTTTTTTTTTTAAGTTTTATTCTTTTTTTTTTTTAATTTTTTTTTATTCATTTTAGAGAGGAGAGAGAGAGAGAGAGAGAGAGAGGAGAGAGAGAGAGACGGGGGGAGGAGCAGAAAGCATCAACTCCCATATGTGCCTTGACCAGGCAAGCCCAGGGTTTCGAACCGGTGACCTCAGCATTTCCAGGTCGACGCTTTATCCACTGCGCCACCACAGGTCAGGCAGAAAAATTTCTTATAAGCAATTACAATTACACTTGAAACCAATAAAAATATAGGGAATCTCATAAAGAAATAAAAAATATAAAAAGAACCAAATGAACACTTTAGAACTACACATAATAGCCAAAATAGAAAACAAAATGGATGAGCTCAATAGATCACAGACTGAGAAAAACTGAACCAGTCCTGAAAGACCTGTGGAACTATAACGAAAGGTCTGACATTTATGTCATTGGAATCCCAGTATAGAAGAGAGCAGATAGAACTAACAAAAGAGATTCCTATATTTGGTAACATACATAAACCTATAGATTTAAGAAGCTGAGTGACTATCAAAGAGAATAAAGTCAATGAAATTCATGCCAAGTTCAGGAAAAAAAAACAAAGAAAAATATCTTGGGGTCAGAAAGAGAAAAAATAACTTATCTATAGGGTTAAAACAAAGAAAATACCTTGGATTTGTCATCAGAAACTGTGGAGGCCAGAGAGAAGCAACACATTTGTAATGTGCTAAAAGAAAAGACAGTCAACCCTAAATTCTACAGTCAGCAAAATTATCTTTTGGAATGAAGGGCAAATAACAATACTTTCAGATGAAGAAAAACGAAGAAAATTTGTCACCAGTAGATCTCCCATATAGGAATTTCTTGAAATAGAAAGGAAATGATTAAAGAAATACCTTGTAACACCAAGAAGAAACAAATAACAACAGAAACAACAAACTATGGCTAAACACAGTCTTCTCTTAGGTTTTCTAAATTATGTTTGATGGTTGAAGCCAAAAGTTTAATGTGTGATGTGATTCTCAACATATGTAGAATAAAAATGAAAGCAATTTATATTATAAATAGAAGAGGGTAAAGGACTTTAAGATGAGGTTTGTATACTTATTCAAAATGATCTATATCTCGGTAGCAGTGGTAGGTACACAAATTTACACATGATAAAATGGCATAGAACTATCTACACACAACCAAAAGGTTAAGAAATAGCAAGTGCTAACAGGGATGTGGAGAAGAGGGAACATCTGTACACTGCCAGTGGGACAACCACTATGAAAAACAGTTATGAAAGTTCCTCAAAAAATTAAAACTAAAACTACCATAAGATCTTACCTCTGGGTATATACCTGACAGAAATGAAATCACCATCTCAAAAAGATATATGCATGCCCATGTTCACTGCAACATCATTCATAATAGCAATGATATGTAAACAACCTAAGTTTCTATCAGTAGATAATAAAGAAAATGTCATGTGTCTATACAATGGAATCGTAGTCAGCTATAATAAAAGTAAATCCCATTTGCAACAGTATGGATAAACCTTGAGGATATTATGTTAAGTGAAATAAGACAGAGTAAGAAAAATACCAGACAGTATCACAGATATGTGGAATCTGGAAGAGCTAAATTCATGAAAACTGAGTAGAATGGTGGCTGCCAAGGGCTCAAGGATGGGGAAAGTGAGAAGATGTTGGTCAAAGGGTACAAACTTCTTGTATAAGACAAATAAGTAATGGAGATCTGATGGTGGCTATAGTTCACAATACTGGGGTATATATAATACTTAAAAGTTCCTAAGAGATCTCAAATGTTTTCAAACACACACACACACACACACACACACACACACACACAGTAACTGTGAGATGACGGATGTGTTAACTAATATTTTTTTAAGTCAGAAGAGAGAAGATAGACTCCCACATATGGTCCAAGAGGGATCCACCCGGCAATGCCCATCTAGGGCCCACACTCAGACCAACTGAGCTATTTTTAGCACCCGAGGTTAATGCTCGAAACAATCAAGCCACTGGCTGCAAGAGGGGAAGAGAGAGAGAAGAGGAAAAAGGAGGGGAAGACAAAAAGGATGGTCACTTCTCATGTGTGCCCTGACTGAGATCAAACTCGGACATCCACACACCAGGCTGACATTCTATCCACTGATCTAACTGGCCAGGGCCTGACTAACCTTAATTATAATAATCATTTCATATATACATATCTCAAATCATCACCTTGTACACCTTAAATTTACACAATGCTATATGCCAATTATAAAGCTGGCAGGAAGAATTATGTACACACATTATACCAAACTCAATATCAATTTCCTGATTTTTTCTTAAATAAATTTTTATTAATGTTAATGGGATGACATTAATAAATCAGGGTACATATATTCAAAGAAAACATGTCTAGGTTATCTTGTCATTAAATTATGTTGCATACCCCTCGCCCAGAGTCAGATTGTCCTCTGTCACCCTCTATCTAGTTTTCTTTGTGCCCCTCCCCCTCCCCCTAACCCTCTCCCTCCTTCCCTCCTGCGTCCTCCCTCCCCCCACCCCTGGTAACCACCACACTCTTGTCCATGTCTCTTAGTCTCGTTTTTATGTTCCACCAATGTATGGAATCATGTAGTTCTTGTTTTTTTCTGATTTACTTATTTCACTCCATATAATGTTATCAAGATCCCACCATTTTGCTGTAAATGATCTGATGTTATCATTTCTTATGGTTGAGTAGTATTCCATAGTGTATATAGCCACATCTTCTTTATCCAGTCTTCTATTGAAGGGCTTTTTGGTTGTTTCCATGTTGTTGTTACATAAATTGTAAGCTGGAGGAAACTGGGTAAGGTACATGTGCAACTTCTCTATATTATCTTTCCAAGTTTCTGTAAATCTATAATTATCTTTAAATAAAGGTGTGGGTTTTTTTGTTTGTTTTGTTTTGTTTTGTATTTTTCTGAAGTTGGAAACGAGGAGGCAGTTAGACAGACTCCCGCATGTGCCCGACCGGGATCCACCCAGCACGCCCACCAGGGGGCGATGCTCTGTCCATCTGGGGCGTTGCTCTGATACAACCAGAGCCATTCTAGCGCCTGAGGCAGAGGCCACAGAACCATCCTCAGCACCCGGGCCAACTTTGCTCCAATGGAGCCTTGGCTGTGGGAGGAGAAGAGAGAGACAGAGAGGGAGGAGAGGGGGAGGGGTGGAGAAGCAGATGGGTGCTTCTCCTGTGTGCCCTGGCCCGGAATCAAACCTAGGACTCCTGCACGCCAGGCCAACGCTCTACCTCTGAGCCAACTGGCCAGGGCCAAAAGTGTGTTTTTTAAAAGACTAAATAGGTACAAAATTTCTGTTGCGTATGATAAAAATGTCCTAGAAATAGTGATAGTGGTTGTACAGCAATGCAGATGTACATATTACAGTGAATTATATATGCTACTGACTTGTATATTTAAAATGGTTAAAATCATAAATTTTATGGTATATTTTTACTACAATAAAAAATTGACTTGAGATTCCTTTTTCTTAAGATTATTAGATTCAATCTTTTAGAAAATATGAAATTGATTCAGAGCAGGGACACAGGAATGTTGGAGGACTGTTTAACATGGAAATTGGCTCCATTTCTCAGTATATTTTATCCCCTTGGCATTTAACATTATAAATGGATTTATTATTTAGATGAAACACCAGAAAGTAAACCTTCCCATTCACCTCTCTCCTTCCCCCTAAGGCTGTTTGGTGCCACCTGGTAATGAGGTAAGACTCCAGAGAGGTTAGTACAGGCTGTTTCAAGTATGAAGTTAGCTCAGAAATTTTAAACCAGCAGTGACCAGTGGCTCTGGGCTATTATCAAGTTCTACAATAGATTAAGCCCTTTTTCTTCCTAGGAATAAAACGGACCCATAAAGTCCTAAAAATAGATTATTAATCACCTGGCCTATTTTTCTATTATTATTTAAAAAAACAACTCTTTTGGCCAGACCTCAGTCATTCTTATTCACCTAATTAAGAAATAAAGTATACATCTTTTCATATGTCTGTTGCCCATCTGTATGTCCTGTTTGGAGAATTGTCTAATCAAGTCCTTTGACCATTATTTTAATTAATTTTTAAAATTTGTTGCGTTAACAAAGATTCAAGTGTCCCACTCAATGTACCATAATTTTCACTCCATAAGACACACCTGACCATAAGACACACCTAGGGTTTTAAGGAGGAAAATAAGAAAAAAAATATTCTGAACCAAATGCTGTATTAAAATATTTAATAAAAGGCCCTGGCCGGTTGGCTCAGCGGTAGAGCATCAGCCTGGCGTGCGGGGGACCCGGGTTCGATTCCCGGCCAGGGCACATAGGAGAAGCGCCCATTTGCTTCTCCACCCCCCCTCCTTCCCCTCTGTCTCTCTCTTCCCCTCCCGCAGCCAAGGCTCCATTGGAGCAAAGATGGCCCGGGCGCTGCGGATAGCTCCTTGACCTCTGCCTCAGGCGCTAGAGTGGCTCTGGTGGCGGCAGAGTGACGCCCCGCAGGGGTAGAGCATCGCCCCCTGGTGGGCAGAGTGTCGCCCCGGCGTGCCGGGTGGATCCCGGTCGAGCACATGCAGGAGTCTGTCTGACTGTCTCTCCCTGTTTCCAGCTTCAGAAAAATACAAAAAAAATAAATAAATAAAAAATAAAAAATAAATAAATAAAAAATATTTAATAAAATACCGTATTTTTTTGCTCCATAAGACACACTCCATTTACCCCTCAACTTTTTTTGGGGGGGTGCACCTTATGGAACAAAAACTACGGTAACTCCCTTACCCTAACCATGTGCCCCCACTACACCCCCTTTGTCCTTTTCCCCCAATTCCCTCCCCTCTTACCCTCTGGGATTTTCTGTCCTGTTATCTACATCTCTGTATTATATATATATATATATATATATATATATATATATATATATAATATATATATATACACACACATACCATATATATATATATATATATAATTTCACTAATCCCTTCACCTTCTCTGATCCCATCCCCTCATCTCCCTTCCCTCTGACAGCTGTCCCTCTGCTCCCTGTGACCCTGACTCTGCCTCTATTCCGTTCCTCAGTTCACCTTCTTCATTAGATTCCATATAAGTAAGATCATATAAAATTTCTTTCTCTGCCTGGCTTATTTCACTTAGTATAATAATCTCCAGGTCCATCCATGCCATAGCAAAAGGTATGGTTTCCTTCTTTTTCACAGTCTTGTAGTAATCCATTGTGTATATGTACTACAGCTTTTATATCCTGTCTAATCCATTGACAAACATTGGGCTGTTTTCAGATCTTGGCTATTATAAACAATGCTTCAATAAAAATGGGTATGCATATCTTCTTTTGAATCAGTGTCTAGGGATTCTTAGGATATTTTCCTGGAAGTGGGATAGCTGGGTCAAAAAGCAGTTCCATTTTTAAATTTTTAAGGAAATGCCATACTGTTTTTTACAGTGGATGCGCGAGTTTGCATTCCCACCAGCAGTGCAGGAGGATTCCCTTTTCTCCACACCCTTGCCAGCACTTGTTGTGAGTTGATTTGTTAATGAGCGCCATTCTGACAGGTGTGAGGTGGTATCACATTGTGGTTTGAACTTGCACTTCTTTGTTGATTAGGGATGTTGAGCATATGCCTATTGGCCATCTGTGAGTCCTCTTTAGAGAAGTGTCTATTCATTTCTTTTGCCCATTTTTTAATTAGATTGTTTACTTTTCTGGTGTTGAGTTTTAGAAGTTCTATATAAATTTTGGTTATTAGTCCTTTATCATATGTATTGGTGAATATATTCTCCCATTGTATGGGTTGTCTTTTTATTTTGTTCATATTGTCTTTTGCAGTGCAAAAGCTTTGTAGTTTGATATAGTCCCATTTGTTTATGTTGTCCTTTCTTTCACTTGTACATGGAGATATAGCAGCAAAAATATTACTACGAGAGATATCGGAGAGTTTACTGCCTGTTTTTTTCCAAGATGTTTTTGGTTTTGTGACTTACATTTAAGTCTTTTATCTATTTTGAGTTTATTTTTGTGAATGGTGTAAGTTTGTGGTTTAGTTTCATCTTTTTGCATGTACTTGTCCAATTTTCCCAACACTATTTATTAAAGAGACTGTCTTTACTCCATTGTATGCTTTTACCTCCTTTGTCAAATATCAATTGACCATAAAGGCATGGCTTTATTTCTGGGTTCCCTGTTCTGTTCCATTCATCTGTCTGCCTGTTCTTATGCCAGTACCAAGCTGTTTTGATTACAATGGCCTTGTAGTATTACTTGATCAAGAAGTGTGATACTGGGGAGGGGTGGGGCACAAAGAAAACCAGATAGAAGGTGACGGAAGACAATTTAACTTTGGGTGAGGGGTATACAGCATAATCAAATGTCAAAATAATCTGGAGATGTTTTCTCTCAATATATGTACCCTGATTTATCAATGTCACTGCATTAAATTTAAAAAAAAAAGAAGTGTGATACTTCCTACTTTATTCTTCATTTTCAAGATTGCTAAGACTATTTGTGTTCTTTTTTGGTTTCATATAATATTTTGGAATATGATGTTAGCTGTTTGGTCTGTCATATATAGCCTTTATCAGGTTGAGGTATGTTCCATGTTGTCTCACTTTGATGAGAGTTTTTATCATAAATGGGTGCTGGATTTTATCAAATGCTTTTTCTGCATCTATTGATATAGTCATGTTATTTTTATCCTTCACTTTGTATGATGAATTACATTTATTGGTTTGCAAATATACCAGGCTTGCCACCCTGGAATAAAGTCCACTTGATAATGATGTTAATGATGTATGATCTTTTTAATATATTGCTGGATCTGGTTTGCTAATATTTTGTTGAGAATTTTAGCATCTATGTTCATCAACGATATGAACATAGATGCTATAGTTTTCTTTCTTTGCAGTGTCTTTACCTGGTTTTGGAATGAGGATTATGCTTACTTAATAAAATGAGCTTAGAAGTCCTCCTTCCTTTTGAGTATTTGAATATTTTGGAATAGATTGAGAAGGATAGGTGTTAGTTCTTCTTTGAATGTTTAGTAAAATTCACCTGTGAAGTCTTCCAGTCCAGGACTTTTGTTTGCTAGGAGTTTTTTGATAGCGGATTCCATTTTATTTGTTCTAATTGGTCTGCTCAAGTTTTCTAATTCTTGCTGATTCAGTTTTGGAAGATTATATGTTTCTAGGAATTTATCCATTTCACTCGGGTTGTCCAATTTTTAGGCATATGATTCTTTATAGTATTTTCTTACAATCCTTTGCATTTCTGTGGTGTCAGTTGTTACTTCTTCACTTTCATTTTCAATTTTATTTATTTGGGTCCTTTCTCTCTTTTTCTTGATGAATCTAGTTAAAGGTTTGTCAATCTTGTTTACCTTTTCAAAGAACCAGCTCTTGGTTTTATTGATCTTTTGTATTGTTTTTATAGCCTCTATGTTATTTATTTCTGCTCTGATCTTTATTATTTTCTTCCTTCTACTTCCTTTGGGTTTTATTTGTTGTTCTTTTTCTAGTTCTTTTAGATGCAGGGTTAAGTTGTTTATTTTACCTTTTTCTTGCTTCTTAAGGTATGCCTGTAATGCTATGAACTTCCCTCTCAGGACTGCTTTTGCTGTGTCCCATAAATTTTGAGTTGCTGTATGTTCATTTTCATTTGTTTCAAGGAAGTTTTTGATTTTTTCCTTAATCTTGTTGTTAACCCATTTGTTATTTAATAACATGCTATTTAGCTTCCAAGTGTTTGAATGTTTTTCAGTTTTTCTATTGTAGTTGATTTCTAATTTCATGCCATTGTGATCAGAGAAGATGCTTGATATGATTTCAATCTTCTTAAATTTATTGAGATTTTTTTTGTATGTCCTAACATGTGGTCTATCCTAGAGAATGTACCATGAGCACTTGAAAAGAATGTATATTTTGCTGCTTTGAGGTGAAAGGTTTGGAAGATATCAATTAAATCCAGTTGATCTAGTGTCTCACTTAAGGCAACTGTTTCTTTGTTAATTTTCTGCTGGAGGATCTATCAATTGATGTTAGTGGGGTATTAAAATCCTCTACTATTATTGTATTGCCATCAGTCTCGATCTTTATATCCATAAAAATTTGTTTATATATTTAGGTGCTCCTACATTAGGCACATAAATAGTTACAATGGTTAAATCCTCCTGTTGAATTCCTCCCTTTATCATTATGTAGTGACCTTTTTTGTAGCCTTTGTTTTAAAGACTATTTTGTCAGATATAAATATTGCTACCACAGCTTTTTTTTATTTCTATTTGCATGAAATACTTTTTTTCCACTCCTTAACTTTCAGTCTATCTGTATTTTTTGTTCTGAAGTTGGTCTCTTCTTGACAAGCATATGCATAGGTCCTGTTTTCTTATTCATGCGGCTACCTTATGTCTTTTGATTGAAGCATTTAATTTTTTACATTTAAGGTTATTATTGATATGTATGTATTTATTGACATTTTATTCTTTCTTTCTTTCTTTCTTTATTTATTTATTTATTGTATTTTTCTGAAGCTGGAAACGGGGAGAGACAGTCAGACAGACTCCTGCATGCGCCCGACCGGGATCCACCCGGCACGCCCACCAGGGGGCGATGCTCTGCCCACCAGGGGGCGATGCTCTGCCCACCAGGGGGCGATGCTCTGCCCCTCCGGGGCATTGCTCTGTCGCGACCAGAGCCACTCTAGCACCTGGGAGAGAGGCCAAGGAGCCATCCCCAGCGCCCGGGTCATCCCTGCTCCAATGGAGCTTCGCTGCGAGAGAGGAAGAGAGAGACAGAGAGGAAGGAGAGGGGGAGGGGTGGAGAAGCAGATGGGCGCTTCTCCTGTGTGCCCTGGCCGGGAATCGAACCCAGGACTTCTGCATGCCAGGCCGACGCTCTACCACTGAGCCAACCGGCCAGGGCCTGATATTTTATTCTTTAAACCTACAATCCTCTTTCACTCAATTTATGTTTTTCCTTTGTTCTTTTTATAGGAGGCCCCTTAACATTTCTTGCATTACTGGTTAAGTTGTAATGAATTCCTTCAGTGATTTTTTGTCTGAGAAGCTTTTTATTTCTCCTTCAATTTTAAATGATACTCTTACTGGATTAAGTAATCTTGGTTATAGGTTCTTGTTTTGCATCACTTAGAATATTTCTTGCCAATCCCTTCTGGCCTCAAGTGTTTCTGTTGTGAAGTCAGATGTTATCCTTATGAGGGCTACTCTGTAAGTAATTAGCTGCTCTTCTTTTGTAGCTTTTAGTATTCTTTGTCTCTTAACTTTGGCATTTTAATTATGATGTGTCTTGGTGTGGACCTTTTTGGGTTCCTCTTTAATGGAAATCTCTGTGCTTTTTGAACTTGTGTGACCTTTTCCTTCATCAATTTAGGGAAATATTCAGCTACAATTTCTTCAAACAGGTTCTCTATCCCTTGTTTGTTCCTTCTCCTTTAGGAACTCCTAGAATGCACATCTTGTTTCTCTCCATGTTGTCACAGAGATATCTTAAAGTGTCTGCAGTCTTTTTGAACCTCTTTTCTTTTTGCTGCTCTATTTCAATGCTTTCATTAATCTTGTTCTCTAAATTCCTGATTTGATCCCCTGCTTCATCCAACCTGCTGTAGATTCCTTCTAGTGCAGTCTTCATTTCTGATATTGTATTTGTCATTTCTGATTGGTTTGTATTTATGATGTCAATGACCCTTTTGATGCTGCTATGTCTTTGTTTAAGTTCTCTTTGTGACCATCGATTATTGCTCTAAGATTTTTGAGCATCCTAAAAATCATTATTTTAAACTCTACAACTGGTAGTTTGATTATTTCCATATCAGTTAGTTCTTTTTCTGGGGATCTCTTTTGTTGGTTCATTTGGGTCATATTTCTTTGTCTGTTCATTTTTTCTGTGCATTAGATAGTGCTGTTGGACTTTGGAATTTGTTGTGGTGTCTTTATGAGGAACATGGTCTCAGTAGTAATGACCTCCAGGCAACCTGATTTCTTTGCGCTAGGAATGCTTCTTGATGGTAGCATTTACCCTCCTCTTGTATGTGAATATTGAATGCAGTTGGCCCTTTAGTGGGTGCGGTTATCCCTTCAGGCTGCCTGGCTCTAAGGGTCAACCTTGATCATGTGTTTTAGACACTGTGAAGTGTATGTCTGGCATATTTATTCTCCACAGTGTCTGGTGCCTGTTAGTCTCCTCCTTTGGATGTGCTGCTTATGTAGCTAGCTGAGTCTAGCATTGGTACTATCTGCTATCCACTACTGGTTGTGTTGGTTCCAGGTCTTTTGGGCTTGGCGTCAGCCACTTTTTTAACTTACCATGGGCTACTTATCTGGAGCTACTGCTCTGTTTGCTGTTTGTGTTTTCTTTTCCTGTGCCTAGGTAGTGTGGGAGAGACCAACCTACATATAAGGATCAGCTTCCTCCTACTTAGAGATCACAGCAGCTTTGTAAAAGCCCCAGGTTCCGTAAGGTTTGCCTCCATTTTTTCAGCTGCGTCACCTCCTCAGCAGCTGCCTGGTCTTCCATAGAGTCTTCTGTAGAAAGACTGTAGTGTGGGCTCAGACCCCACCTCCCCCTCTATAGGTTGCAAGCTTGGTGGGTTAGGGCAAATGAAGTTGGGAATACAATGTTAGGGGGACCCCTACTTCAGGGGTTACTTGGTCAGGAGCTCAGTACAGGAAAAGTGACCCCTACTCTAGAGCCTAATTTCTCAGCCACTGCTGGATATTCAAATTTTATTTCTCTCAAGTAATGTGAGCAGCAGTCCCCTCTGAAGAAGTTCTTCCAGCTGGTGAAACCCTGATCTCAGGGAGGACTGAGGGCTGACTATGCCACCTTCAGAAAGTGGCTAAGTCCCATGACCAGACACAAAAATAGGCTCAAAGGAACCCATACTTTAAATGTTCTTGCTCCAAGCCTCTCTCCTTTCCCCCTGTAGAACCTAGCCCAGCAGGGCAGCTGACTGTGAAGTTCCACCCTGTCTAATGCACACAAGCTACTGTGCCAGTGCTGATCTCAGAGAGCAAACGTGCCTCAGCTGGGCCAGATATGAAGAACCCTTTCTTAGGACATGCCACTAGCAAGGGTTGTTAGGTCCTGAAATGATGCTTTCCACAGCTGGGCACTAGATGTGTGGTCCTGAGCGCCCCTGGAGGGAACCCAGTGTAGACCAATGGGAGACACTGCCTGTGACTGGCCCTCAGAAACCTCCTTGGAGTTACAAACAATCCAGAGTTTGTGGATGCCTCTACTGGGCCCCAGTGCACATGGAAATACCAAGCTGTAAACCTAGGCTGGCTTTTACCCACAATGGGCCTGGGAGAAGGTCCACAAAAAGTCAAGGTTCCCTGAATCCCACCTCCTGCATTCTATGCCTGCTGGCTTCTTGTTGGGCTCAGCCACTGAAAAAAACTCTGGTAGAGCCTGGGGCAATTCAGGGATTAGGAAAAGTGGTTGGTGTGTCTTGGCCCCAGGAGTCAGTCTATCCAAACTTTTTTTACAGACCTCAGTAGGATGTGGAGTCCACTGGGTGTGGCTTCTGAGACCAACATGTGTGCTCTGCCCACATTCTGGACAGTTTCTATTGAGTCTCCTGTGAGGTGGAAGCACCAGTCATAGTCTCAGGAGAGTGTGGGGGTCGGGGGGACCTCTGGCCTCAACGCCAGAAAACTGAGTCATTTATGTGCACTCTGCTTCCTGTCTTACTTCCCAGAATGGCCCAGTCTCCATAGGTTGGGGCGGGAGAAATTCTTGAGTGTGAGGCAGTTGCTTTTCCCCAGGCTGATTATGCTCAGAGGGGACTACTCCACCCAAGAAAGATGGTGACTGCAGTGTTGGAGAATGACTTAGCACAGGGCTTCCACTGGCCATATCCTCCAGTGTCTCTCCCTGGGCCTTCAACTTCACACTCTCCTCATGCAACTCTAGTCCTCTCGGTCCTCACTCTGCCTGAGCCCCAATTAAGTGGCTATGAACAAGACTTTCTGCTCTGGCCCTTTAAGACAGAACCTGTGTCTCCAAGAGCTCCCATCCCTTTCTTGCAAACACAAACCTCAGCTCTTTTCACTGTCAAATGCTATGTTGGCACCTCTTCTAGGCTCTGGTACTCTTAAGCTGGGGCACGCAACCTGGGACTTAGGACCCACACCTCTTAGGCCAAACCTCCCCACAGTGAGACTTCCTCTTGGCCATCTACTCTCGCTCACTCCTGGGAGTGGGGCAGCCCTTTCCATGTCTCAGCCCTTCCTACCAGTCTCATGGCTTCTTCTGTGATATTTGGTTATAGACTTTCCTTCATTTAGTTCAAAGTTGGTTTTTCAAGATGATTGTTCTTAAATTAAGTTGTAATCCAAATTGGCACTAGGAGGTGGCAGTTGGAACATTGACCTACTCTGTTGCCATCTTGGAATCTCCCCCTTTACCCATTTTTAAATTGAATTATTTGTTTTCTTGGTGTGGACTCTTATAAATTTCTTATAAATTTGAAATATTAACCCCTTATCAGGTGTATCACTAGGGAATATTTCACTAATTATCAGTGAAATGCAAATTAAAACCACAGTGAGATATTGCCTCACACTCGTCAAAATGGTTATCATCAATAAATCCACAAATAACAAATATTGGTTAGGACATTGAGAGAAGGGAATTCACATGCACTATTGGTGGGAATGCAGATTGGTGCAGCCACTGTGGAAAGCAGTATGTAGTTATTTCAGAAAGTTAAAAATTGAACTGCCTTATGACCCAGCAATTCCACTTCTAGGAATTTATCTGAAGAAATGCAAAACACTAATTCAAAAGAATATATGCACTCCTAGGTTCATTGCAGCATTCTTTACAACAGCCAAGATTTGGAAGCAGTCCAAATATCTTTCAGTAGATGGGTGGGTAAAAAGCTATGGTATATTTACACAATTGAATACTATACAGCCATAAAAAAGGAAGGAAATCTTACCTTTGTTACAGCATAGATGGACCTGGATAGCATTATTCTATGTGAAATAAGCCAGTCAGAGAAAGACAAGTATAATATAATTTCACTCATATGTGTAATGTAGTGAATGAAATGAACTAAGAAGCAAAATAGGGACAGACTCATAGAGAGCAAGCTGATAGCTGTAGAATCTGGTGGGCTAATTGGAGGCATAAAGGGATTGAGCAAAAAAAGAAAGAAAAAGAGAAAAAGCTCATGGACATGGATAACAGTGTGGTGATTGTGGAGGTGGGAAGTGAAGGAGGATATAGGGAGGATAAATGGTGATGGACTGAGACTCCATCAGAGTGGTAAATAGCCAATACAGTATACACATGATGTGTTGTAGAATTGTGCACATGAAACCTGTATAACTTTTTAAAAGATTTTATTTATTGGAAACCTATATAATTTTATTAACCAGTATCACCCCAGTAAATTTAATAAAAAGGAAAAAGTTAAAATGAAATGATATATTAAGTATACAGTTTTTAATAGGAGCTTTTTCTGATATATTGTATCCTTTAAACAAGTTTATGATTTTCTATACCAAAAAGTACAATTGCAGAAAAAAATAAAATATCTAAGCAATTAAAGTCCTCCCCAAAATTAAACTATAGCAGGCAACTCACAGTTCTTTCTTAAATCTATTTTCCAATATGTAGAAGATTTTAATTTGGGATTAAATTTGATATTTTTGAACTTTCATAAATATTGTTGTATTTATTAAAGAGTCCCTGGAAAAATCTAATCAATCCCCTCATTTTTTCAACAAAGCTTAAACTTATGGAAGCTCTAACACCTTAACAAAAACATAAGCTTCCAAAAGGTACCTCACGTTTTAGTGATTGCCAAAGCAACAGATTTATCTAAGCCTTTTTAGATAAGAGAATTTTTTCTACCATTTGAGTTTGTTCACTGATTCATTTCCCTGTAAAGTAAAAGTTTCCACAATTCTCTGATCAAAATGTCAATGAAAGCTGGCAGGGCATTTTATATTTCCTATGATAAAAAAGACTCCAGCAACAATAGCAGTTCTTTTATTTTATTTACATCCCTTCTTGTTGCAAAATGGATTTCAGGTAGTTGCAATAGGAGCTGCCATTTATTAAGTGCTCACAATGTGTCAGGAGTCATGCTGGGCATTTTTATATGGAGCTCAGATTCCAAAGCATCACAAAGTTAATTCAAATTCAAGTAGCATCACTGTGTGTACCTCACCCAAATTACTTAGTCTCTTAGTCTCTCCCTCTGTAAAATGGGGGGCAAGGAATTATGGTTTTCATTTCCTAGGGTTATAGTGAGGTTGATCGGAGATACTGTGAATATTTTAACATAAGCCATAAAGGTGAGTCTCATTAATTTAATCTTTGTAATTTTTGAAAATATATAGTGTTCTTCAATAGGA
This sequence comes from Saccopteryx leptura, assembly GCF_036850995.1. Classification (NCBI taxonomy): domain Eukaryota; kingdom Metazoa; phylum Chordata; class Mammalia; order Chiroptera; family Emballonuridae; genus Saccopteryx; species Saccopteryx leptura. Next base: position 61,465,311 of record NC_089511.1, on the reverse strand, counting down.
CACAGGTTTAGAAAGAGTAAGTAATTTGCCCTAAGAGTCATGCTTGGAATCCATGTTGTCTTCCTCAAAGCTTTTGATTCTTGCCTCACATCTGTAATTCTATATATTTTATTGTAATAACAATGTTCATAAAAGCTATATTACTGGGCCCTGGCCGGATGGCTCAGTGGAAGAGCATCGGCCTGGCGTGCAGGAGTCCCGGGTTTGATTCCCAGCCAGGGCACACAGAAGCACCCATCTGCTTCTCCACCCCTCCCCCTCTCCTTCCTCTCTGTCTCTCTCTTCCCCTCCCACAGCCGAGGCTCCACTGGAGCAAAGTTTGCCCGGGTGCTGAGGATGGCTCTGTGGCCTCTGCCTCAGGTGCTAGAATGGCTCTGATTGCAACAGAGTGACGCCCCAAGATGGGCAGAGCATCGCCCCCTGGTGGGCTTGCCAGGTGGATCCCGGTCGGGCGCATGTGGGAGTCTGTCTGACTGCCTCCCCGTTTCCAGCTTCAGAAAAATACAAAAAAAAAAAAAAAAGCTATATTACTGGAGGTGAAAAACAGCAACAAAATAAAACTAAAACCCTAACATGGGCTTCTTGTCTCTACCTCCAGATCTCTCTTCCAGTAATTCTCTTCCTCTTCCTCTGTCTTTGGCAAAGTGAAGATTTTGATGTCTGAATCACAAAATTGTTTCAATTGTCACTGGTCTTGCTGAGAGAGGATAAACTGCATTAGGAGGGGGACTCAGGGCCTCAAATGCCTGGGTCAACTGAGCATGCTTAATGACTTCTTAGACCTTGTGAGCCCAAAGACAGATATAACTAGGCCCCCCACATGGCCATTGCCTTGACTGATGCTCCATGAACTCAAAGCTCTTTAGGTACATGTCAGTGACAGCTGCAAACTGCTAGTGCTTGTTGTTACAAGGCATTGTTCCATAGTAATGACATAGGAGACAGATGGCTGCCATTGAAAGAAAATTGCCAAGTCTGGAATATGTACTCATGTTCACCTTCCCCATCCTTACCATCTTTTCTAACTGAGCTTACTTGTTTGTATATACTTTGTATAGATTGTGTTTTGCTTTTTTTCTTTTATTTAGCTGGTCTGAACAAGATTTATTTTTCCTCTTTCTCATCTTTCTCCTCCTTCTTCTCCTTCTCCTATTCTTTCTCCTCCTCTTTTTTCTTCCTCTTCTTCTTCCATTTTTTAAAATCATCATCAACATCAACATCATCATTTGGTTTTCTCATGCCACCCGAAGTTTATCTTTTCCACTTGGAAGCTACTCTAAATATTCCTTAACTCTTCCTTAAAAATAATTTTCCATTCAACAAGTAAGATTACAAGTCTATGCCTGCAACTCTTCCTGTTTGAAGCAGGTCTCCAATCCTTTTTTTTAATAAAACCTGTTTCTGACAAAAATGTATTTGCCAACTAGTATATGATTCCTCCCACTTGTCTCATGCTACCTGATTGAAAGCCCCCATTTTAGTTTTATGGTTTTGGCTGTCACCTTTGTAAATTATAAAGCCAGCTTCAGGAGACACTACTGCAGCTGGGAATTCATTTCAAACCCATATTTTTGGTGTGACCACATGTGTCCCTATTTGTCCAGTAAAGCCTGCAGAAATGGGAATGTGGGCATTTTAAATCTCACCAGGCTTTCATCTCTCGTGCTGGGTTGTCCCTTTGCTGACATGAACCATTATTTTCCCCTCACTCATCCAGCCTCTCTGATTTGCTTTCTACAACCCTACACATTTCTCATCAGCTTGTTGTGAGCTCTGACACATCCCAAATAAGTTATTTATTTTGACAGTTGTGTGGGTAATACATCTAATGTGGGATGAACCTGAGAGTCAGATAACCAGTTATTTTAGTCCTGGGAAACAACTTCATTATCTTGTGAAATGTACTTTCAGCACTCAATCCTAGTAAATAATGAATGATATTGTGTAACACATTTGTGACAATTACCTTTGGAAATGAAGACTCCCTCTGGTGTTATTGATAGAATGTGAGGTGTGACCCTTTTTTCTTGTCGAAGTCCAGGGTTTCTGTGCAAGATTAGTAATCATGAAATGTAAGCATAGAACATCTGTGAGAATGAATTCAGGGTAAGGACCTGTGCAACTCTCTGCCTGGCAGCCCACTAGTCCCCACCCACTTCTGGCTCAGTTTTGCCCTAGTCTTGGAGACCAATTCTGATCCTATTTAAAAGGAATTTAAAAATTCTTAGATCAGGAGTTCCCCTACTTTCATTAGGTCAGACTTATTTGATTCTGCTGTGGCCATAAACTCTTAATCATATAACCATACCATTGATATGTGCATGACAATGAGTTCTCTGTCTCCTTTCTGTTACTTGTTCCATTCAGAAGCTTTTAGGTGTTTTGCTGTACCCAGTTTCCAAATGCTGGTTCTTTCTTGCAAATACATTTGTTATTTCTTCAGAAGACCCCTACAAGTCTCTCTCCAATGCAGATGCTGGCACAACTTGGCCTGTTTCTCTATTTCATGGTCCCTAAATATGGTTTAGCCCTCAGCCCCTGTGCAAGTCCACTCTTTAGCCAACTACTTCTCTGTACAGCCCTCTGAGGCACCCTGTGAGCTAATTTTAAACCCTAGTTATTCTATCAGCATCCAGGTCATCTAACCATACCAAGTATAGCAGGCACACCCTCCTTTCCTGGGCTTTCCACCTCTCAGGTCCATCTACTCTGACTTCTATACCTTTCTCCACATGCCTGCAACATCATGAGCAGCAACCTTCAAATGAGGTAGCATTACCCATCCTCTACTTAATCAGATAAATTTCTTAAACATTTTTGACTGTAAGAGGTTAACACTTGGTAAATTCCACCCCAAGGAGGACAAAATTCAGCATTCCCCAAGGGACAAGCTCCTCTTCCCATCTCCAATTTTCTCTACCTAATCAAGGGGTGCAGGGCTACTGGGATGGCCTTTCTGTGTAAGAGCTATAGATAGGTGGCTGTAAGACTCTCTGTAAATTTAGAATGATGGTACTTAATACCTTACTCTTCAGCTGTGGATGATTGTCAGCAATTCCAAGGGACGAAAGATCCCAATAGACACTTTACACTTTCATTTTATAATAATTCTTTATTGAATACCTATTATGTTCTAAGCATGTGTTATTTTATTTAAACCTCACCCCAGTCTTGTGAGTAATGATTATTATACCTACTTTATAAATGAAGACACTGAGATTCTTTGAGATTATTGAACTTTTCTTAGGTCAAGCAATTAATAAAGGTTGTATTTTCATTAATTCCAGCAGTATACATCTGAGCAGGTCATATGTTCTAGACATTAACCTGAGTGCTGATAATACAACAGAGACACAAACAGGGCTGTCTTGGGCTGTTTTCTCCCATTATTGTATGAACTGTTTGAAGGGAAGAGGGTTTTCATTTTTATAACCCAGTGAATACCACAATGTATACAGTAAGCGCTCAGGAAGCACTTGTAGAGTAAAGCAGTCACTCATAAGTCATCCTCTAAGTCAGTATTTCTCAACCATGGGCAATTGTGTTCTGCAGGGTACATTTGGCAATGCCTGGAGTCATATTTGTTGGTCATGACTGGCATTTATTAGGCAAAAGCCAGCAATGTTACACAACATCCTAAAATGCACAGAACACACCCAACATACACATACTCACGCACATAGCAAAGAATAGACCAGACCCAAATGTCAATGGTACAGAAGCTGACAAACTCTGCCTTAGGTCCTGGCCATCTCCATTCTGTGGCTTGAGAACTACCAGCTAGGCCAGTGATGGGCAATCTTTTGAGCTTGGTGTGTCAAAATTCGCCAAAAAACCAAGCATAACTCGGGTGGTGTGTCACTTCAAGAAAAAAAAAACATAATTTTGCAATATTTATAGTTTAAATAACAAAAATATATAATTGTAATATATAACTATATTTAATAAACCAAAAACTAATTGTTTAACTTACCTGCTTAGTGACTTCTTTGTTCATCTGTCAGTCAGTTTCTTTTGTTGGTCTAGATATTATTTAACTTGTGTGGGGTGCGTGAACTAAGATGAGCGAGGGGGAGGGGGAATTCTTTAACCTGCCTATTAGTGACTTTTTTGTTGCTGAATTTCATTGACTAAATCTTCAATTGAAGGTTGGTATTTCGTACACTTCAAGCCCAAGAAAGTGCTACTAACTTCATCTGTCAATCTGTTTCTTTTGTTGGTTTCGATATTATTTAATGCTGAGAATAAGGTCTCAGAAAAGTACATAGAGGAAAAAATTGTGACTAAAACCATTGCTATATTTTTCAGGGTGCTAAAAGTGTCTGATAATTGGTTCCAGGCACTCCAAATTTCCTGTTCATAGTGGCACTCCTCTTGATTCTCCAAGCGGCACCTTTCCAGATTCTCAAGCTTTGACCTCAAGTCGACAAACACCTGAGCCCAAATGCTGTCTTGAAATTCTGCAAGTTGCATCTTATGGAAATTAAGATGGCTGCCGCTATTTCTAGTGGTGGGAAACGGCACCCATAGCACAGGCCCTCGCCTCTCCCAAACTCCCCCTCACTTATCTCAGTAATGATGGTCAATTAGAAATCCACGACACTCCAGAACAGTAGATTGGATGATGGTTGCTGTGGTTATGTGGTTGCTGGTAATGGCGATCACAGGGCCCCCAGAGATGCATCCCCATGGCATTCCGCTGCTCCCTGCTCTGCTGGCCAGAAGTGAGGTCAAAGATCCCCTAACGGCTTAACCAGAAGTCCCAGAACTAGACGCTCTGTGCCAGAGTTCTGTTGTTTTGGCCTACAGACCTGTGGCACAGAGTGTCTACAATACAGCAAATGTTTTATCCTCAGCTACTGCACCTGGCCATGCAGGAGCCAAGGATGAAATGTCCTTCTCAGCATGCAGCCCCATACTTCTCTGGTATGTGGCCGCATGCAGCCATATGTCATCAAAAATGGCTACGCGTGTCAGTGCTGACACGCGTGTCATAGGTTTGCCATCACGAAGCTAGGCCCTACTATAGCTGATTATATAGTTCTTACAATGAATTCTTCACCAGTTATATGAGAGTAAATACTATAAAACCATAGTCCCTTAATAATTACCATCCCATTTCGGCCACAACTAACCCAACTCATAAATATAATCCTCTAGCGGACTTCCTCTTCCAAAGCTGTGACTTTTTCATTTCCCCTATACTTTCATTTCTTGAAACTTAGTCTTACATGAGACTAAAACAAAATGTATTTATAAATAAAGTAGATATCAACTGACATGACTCCTCATCTCTTGAAACTCCTTTTCTTAAAATGATTTTCAATATACATAGGTGGGCTCCTAGTAGCTGCACCCACCTCTTCACCATTGCTGGCAGACACCTTTCCAAAGTGAGCCACTCTGAATCCTCCCTGGCACTGTGAACATTGATTAGAGAAACATGTTGGCTGGCACTGTCGGGAACTGAGCAGAGAAACTCCAGGAAACTGCCCCTATACTAGTCTTCCTGAAATGAAATCTTCAGCTTTTCCCTCAGTTCTATAAGCATTCTTAATCATTCCTATCTCCCCTTTTGAGCTTAACTAGTCAAAATCTATTCCTCTTAATTGTCATTTAAAAGAAAACAGTAAATAGTACAAAAAAACAACACTGTAATGTCCGCTTTTAAAAAAGATTTGAGGCAGTGTATAAGAATAGCATTGGCACAATGAGATCAATCATTAATGGAAAGAACAAGACAAAAACCAGTAAATTTGACAGTAAATCATTTCTTTAGTTTGTTTCTTCTTTCTCCATGTACATAACCCCCAAATAAACATATATATGGTCTCCCTTCTCTTTCCCTCTCTTATTCAGATAACATGACAACACTATGTTCTAAATAAGTGTTCAATATTGTTAGTGTACTATAATAAATTTTAGAATATTTTGTTAATGTCCATTCCCAGTTTCCCTTTCTGGGATATTCTGATTCAATAGTCCCAGTGAGGGGCATTCATAATTTTCTTTTTTTTTTTTTTTTTTTTTTATAAATTTTTATTAATGTTAATGGGATGACAATGACATTAATAATTCAGGGAACATATATTCAAAGAAAACATGTCTAGGTTATCTTGTCATTAAATTATGTTGCATACCCCTCACCCAGAGTCAGATTGTCCTCCGTCACCCTCTGTCTAGTTTTCTCTGTGCCCCTCCCCCTCCCCCTAACACTCTCCCTTCCTCCCTCCTGCATCCTCCCTCCCCCCACCCCTGGTAACCACCACTCTCTTGTCCATGTCTCTTAGTCTCGTTTTTATGTTCCACCAATGTATGGAATCATGTAGTTCTTGTTTTTTTCTGATTTACTTATTTCACTCCGTATAATGTTATCAAGACCCACCATTTTGCTGTAAATGATCTGATGTCATCATTTCTTACGGCTGAGTAGTATTCCATAGTGTATATGTGCCACATCTTCTTTATCCAGTCTTCTATTGAAGGGTTTTTTGGTTGTTTCTATGTCTTGGCCACTGTGAACAGTGCTGCAATGAACATGGGGCTACATGTGTCTTTACGTATCAATGATTCTGAGGTTTTGGGGTATATACCCAGTAGAGGGATTGCTGGGTCATAAGCTAGTTCTATTTGCAGTTTTTTGAGGAACCACCATACTTTCCTCCATAAATGGTTGTACTACTTTACATTACCACCAACAGTGTATGAGGGTTCCTTTTTCTCCACAGCCTCTCCAACATTTGCTATTACCCGTCTTGTTGATAATAGCTAATCTAACAGGGGTGAGGTGGTATATCATTGTAGTTTTGATTTGCATTTCTCTAATAACTAATGAAGCTGAGCATCTTTTCATATATCTGTTGGCCATTTGTATTTCTTCCTGGGAGAAGTGTCTGTTCATGTCCTCTTCCCATTTTTTTATTGGATTGTTTGTTTGTTTGTTGTTGAGTTTTATGAGTTCTTTGTAAATTTTGGATATTAGGCCCTTATCTGAGCTGTTGTTTGAAAATATCAGTTCCCATTTAGTTGGCTGTCTGTTTATTTTGATATCAGTTTCTCTTGCTGAGCAAAAACTTTTTATTCTGATGTAGTCCCATTCATTAATTTTTGCCTTCACTTCTCTTGCCATTGGAGTCAAGTTCATAAAATGTTCTTTAAAACCCAGGTCCATGAGTTTAGTACCTATGTCTTCTTCTATGTACTTTATTGTTTCAGATCTTATATTTAGGTCTTTGATCCATTTTGAATTAATTTTAGTACACGGGGACAGGCTGTAGTCGAGTTTCATTCTTTTGCATGTGGCTTTCCAGTTTTCCCAACACCATTTGTTGAAGAGGCTTTCTTTTCTCCATTTTGTGTTGTTGGCCCCTTTATCAAAGATTATTTGACCATATATATGTGGTTTTATTTCTGGGCTTTCTATTCTGTTCCATTGGTCTGAGTGTCTATTTTTCTGCCAATACCATGCAGTTTTGATTATTGTGGCCCTATAATATAGTTTAAAGTCAGGTATTGTAATGCCCCCAGCTTCATTCTTTTTCCTTAGGATTGCTTTGGCTATTCGGGGTTTTGTATAGTTCCATATACATCTTATGATTTTTTGTTCCATTTCTTTAAAAAATGTCATAGGAATTTTGATGGGAATTGCATTAAATTTATATATTGCTTTGGGTAATATGGCCATTTTAATTATATTTATTCTTCCTATCCAAGAACAAGGAATATTTTTCCATCTCATTGTGTCTTTTTCTATTTCTCTTAGCAATGCCTTGTAGTTTTCGTTATATAGGTCCTTTACATTCTTTGTTATGTTTATTCCTAGGTATTTTATTTTTTTTGTTGCAATCGTGAAGGGGATTAATTTTGAGTTTGTTTTCTTATATTTCATTGTTGGCATATAGAAAGGCTATGGACTTTTGTATATTAATTTTCTATCCTGCGACCTTACTGTACTGGTTTATTGTTTCTAGTAATCTTTTTGTGGAGTCCTTTGGGTTTTCGATGTATAGATCATATCATCTGCAAAAAGTGATACCTTTACTTCTTCTTTTCCAATATGGATGCCTTTTATTTCTTTGTCTGTCTGATTGCTCTGGCCAGAACTTCTAGCACCACGTTAAATAAGAGTGGAGAGAGTGGATAACCCTGTTGTGTTCCTGATTTAAGGTGGAAAGTCCTCAGTTTTACGCCATTTAATATGATGTTGGCTGATGGTTTATCATATATGGCCTTTATCATGTTGAGATATTTTCCTTCTATACCCATTTTGTTGAGAGCCTTAAACATAAAATTGTGTTGTATTTTATCGAAAGCCTTTTCTGCATCTATTGATAAGATCATGTGGTTTTTGTTCTTTGTTTGTTGATATGGTGTATTACATTAACCATTTTATGTATGTTGAACAATCCTTGAGATTCTGGGATGAATCCCACTTGATCATGATGTATTACTTTTTTAATATGTTGTTGTATTCGATTTGCCAGTATTTTGTTTAGTATTTTAGCATCTGTATTCATTAGAGATATTGGTCTGTAGTTTTCTTTCTTTGTGGCATCCTTGCCTGGTTTTGGTATGAGAGTTATGTTGGCCTCATAAAATGTGTTTGGAAGTATTGCTTCTTCTTCAATTTTTTGGAAGACTTTGAGTAGAATAGGAACCAAGTCTTCTTTGAATGTTTGATAGAATTCACTAGTATAACCATCTGGGCCTGGACTTTTATTTTTGGGGAGGTTTTTAATAGTTTTTTCTATTTCTTCCCTGCTGATTGGTCTGTTTAGTCTTTCTGCTTCTTCATGACTCAGTTTAGGAAGGTTGTATTGTTCTAGGAATTTATCCATTTCTTCTAGATTGTTGTATTTGGTGGCATATAGTTTTTCATAGTAGTCTACAATAATTCTTTCTATATCTATGTCTGTGGTGATTTCTCCTCTTTCATTTTGGATTTTATTTATTTGAGTCCTGTGCCTTTTTTCCTTGGTGAGTCTTGCCAAGGGTTTGTCAATTTTGTTGATCTTTTCAAAGAACCAGCTCCTTGTTTTATTGATTTTTTCTATAGTTTTTCTGTTCTCTATTTCATTTATTTCTGCTCTGATTTTTATTATCTCCTTTCTTCAGCTGATTTTGGGTTGTCTTTGTTCTTCTTTTTCTAGCTCCTTAAGGTGTGAAGTTAAGTGGTTTACTTCGGCTCTCTCTTGTTTGTTCATATAGGCCTGAAGTGATATGAACTTTCCTCTTATTACTGCTTTTGCTGCATCCCAGAGATTCTGATATGTCGTATTTTCATTTTCATTTGTCTGTATATATCTTTTGATCTCTGCGCTTATTTCTTCTTTGACCCATTCATTTTTTAGAAGTATGTTGTTTAGTTTCCACAATTTTGTGGGTTTTTCCCCCTCTTTTTTACAGTTGAATTCTAGTTTCAAGGCTTTATGATCAGAGAATATGCTTGGTACAATTTCAATTTTTCTAATTTTGCTGATATTATCTTTGTGGCCCAACATATGGTCAATTCTTGAGAATGTTCCATGTACACTAGAGAAAAATGTATACTCTGTCGCTTTGGGATGAAGTGTCCTGTAGATGTCTATCATATCCAGGTGTTCTAGTATTTCGTTTAAGGCCACTATATCTTTATTGATTCTCTGTTTGGATGACCGATCTAGAGCCGTCAGTGGTGTATTGAGGTCTCCAAGTATGATTGTATTTTTGTTAGTTTTTGTTTTAAGGTCAATAAGTAGCTGTCTTATATATTTTGGTGCTCCTTGGTTTGGTGCATATATATTAAGGATTGTTATGTCTTCTTGATTCAGTGTCCCCTTAATCATTATGAAATGACCATTTTTGTCTCTGAGTACTTTTTCTGTCTTGTAGTCAGCATTATTAGATATGAGTATTGCTACACCTGCTTTTTTTGGGGTGTTGTTTGCTTGGAGTATTGTTTTCCAGCCTTTCACTTTGAATTTGTTTTTATCCTTGTTGCTTAGATGAGTTTCTTGTAGGCAGCATACAGTTGGATTTTCTTTTTTAATCCATTCTGCTACTCTGTGTCTTTTTATTAGTAAGTTTAGTCCATTTACATTTAGTGTAATTATTGACACTTGTGGGTTCCCTATTGCCATTTTATAAATTGCTTTCTGTTAGTTTTGTATCTTGTTTGATTCTTCTCTTTTGTTTTTCTATTGTTTGTTTTTGTTTGTTTGTATTCCATATTTCTTTCTTCTGTTGCTACCTTTTTTAAGTCAAGTGTTTTTGTGGTGGTTTTTTCAAGGGTGGTTACCATTAAGTAATGAAAAGGGTACCTACCATATTCATTGTAGTACCCTTTCTTATGAGTATTTCTGCGCTTCATCATCCTTTGCTACTGTTAATCTTCATCTTTTCTCCCCTTTTTTTTCTTTTGTTGTCACAGTTTAAGTTTGGTTTTATTGTTTTCTTGGTGGAGCTGTTACTTGTGGTTTTGTTTTCTTTTGTTCTTTGAATCTGGTTGGAAAAACCCCTTTAGTATTTCCTGGACTGGGGGCTTTCTGATGATAAATTCTCTCATCTTTTCTGTATTTGTGAATGTTTTTATATCTCCTTCGTACTTGAAGGATAGCTTTGATGGGTATAGTATTCTTGGCTGAAAGTTTCTCTCTTTCAGGGCTTTGAATATTGGGGTCCACTCTGTTCTAGCTTGTAGAGTTTCTGCTGAGAAATCTGATGATAATCTAATAGGTCTTCCTTTATATGTTGTATTCTTCTTTTCCCTGGCTGCCTTGAGAATTTTTTCTTTGTCATTGGTTTGTGTCATCTTCATTATGATGTGCCTTGGAGTGGGTTTGTTCGGGTTAAGAAAACTCGGTGTTCTGTTTGCTTCTTGAATTTGAGGCTTTAGTTCTTTCCCCAGGCTTGGGAAGTTCTCGTCTATTATTTGTTTGAGTATATTCTCCATTCCATTTTCTTTCTCTTCTCCCTCTGATATACCTATTATTCTTATGTTATTCTTTCTGATGGAGTCAGACAATTCCTGTAGGGCTTTCTCGTTTTTTATTATTTTTGAGTCTCTTTCTTCTTCTCTCTGTTGTGCCTCAAGTTGCTTGTCTTCTATTTCACTAATCCTATCTTCTATCTGGGCTGTTCTATTAGCTAAGCTTGTTATTTCGTTTTTCAGTTCATGAATTGAGTTTTTCATTTCTGTTTGATTTGTTTTTATAGTTTCAATTTCCTTGGTAATATATTCTTTGTGATCATTGAGTTGTTTTCTGATTTCCCTAAATTGCCTTTCTGTGTTTTCTTGTATATCTCTGAGTATTTTTAAGATTTCTATTTTAAATTTTCTGTCATTTGGCTCCAAGGCTTCCAATATGTTAAATCTTTTCTCCATAGATTTTTCCACATCTATTTGTGTTACCTCTCTATCTTTTGTATCCATAATATTCGATTTCCTTTTTCTTATTGGCATCTGAAGGTGGTCTTGTTGATAGTGTTAATTAGAATTAATAAAGAATAAAAAGGGAAAAAAATTAAAAAAAAGAAAAGAAAAAAAAAAGGGAAAACACTCCACACACACAAAAAGTAATAATTTATTATTTCCCCCTTTTTTCTTTCTTCTCCTCCCCTCCTCTCACCTCTTTAGGGAAATATCGTGATGACCTGTGAATTATATTATGCTAAATGGAACAAAAACTGCCTATAACGGAGAGCCTTATTTGGGGTGAACAGTTCAAGGGGCAAAAAAGGGAGTAGGGACCTACTAAATGCAAAAAAAAAAAAAAAAAGGGAGAATATCTTAGACAAGCATAAAATGATTTGCTTGTAAGTGATGGTCAACTAAGATATAATGAGAGGAATAAGAGGGAAACAGAAAAAAGGAGAAAAAAATAATAATATTTAAAGAAAAAAAATAAAAATAATAAGTAAAAATCTGTTGTATTAAGTGGAGTGAAGACTAAATACAATGGAGACTTTGGGTTGGGAGGAATGCTAGTGAGTTAAAAAGCAATGTAAAAAGTACCCAAAATGCCACAAAAACAAACAAATAAAGGAAAACCAAGAACAAAAGCAGAAAAGAAAGAAAAAAAAAAGAACAAACAACAAAAAAACTTGAGTCCCAAATTAAATAATTTGTTCGTGATTGAGGATTAACTGGGAGGAAAAGTAAAAGGAGAAAAGAAGAAACGAATAGAAAGGAAAAAAATAAGAAAAAGAGAGAAACGAAGGAAGAAAAAAAGGAAAGGGGAAAAAAACAAAAAGAAAACAAAAGGGGAGAGAGTGAGAGTTAAGGGTTTTGGAGTGTAACCCTAAAGGATAGTAAGGATGAAGAAAAGAAATAAAATGTAACACTCATGGGTAGTGTAGTTCAAGAAAAGGGTAGCATAAGATGGGCAGAGAATAAAAGGACTGAGGTGGAGGAAATACAAATAATAATAAAGGCAATAAGAAAGAAGAAAGAAACAACAACAACAAAGAATTAGTGGAACAAGTTATAAAGTCTGTGGATTTTTCTTGATTTTGAGAGGTTAACTTCTTCCTTTTTCTTTTCTCTCCCTCTTCCTGGTTGGTGACTCTGTACCCCAGGTTCTGCCCCTGTGTCATGCTTAGGTAGGGATTTGCAGTTGATGGGATTCTATGGCAATGTCATATAATTGGCTTTAGTCTTGCTGGTAGTCAAGGCTTGTTGGCGTTTGCAGAGTCCAACAATGAGAGAGTTTGCTTTCCTGGAGTCTCTCCCCTAGTCTCCCCTTCCTGAATTAGCAGCCTGGTGATCCAGCTATGAGGCTGCCACTGCTTCTGTCTGGGGAGTAAGAGGCTCAAAGAGCTGGGAAATCCCCACTCTATTCTCACTCAGCGCAAGGCTCTGGGTAAGGCTCTGGCAGTCAGAGCCTCCAGCGTAATCAGGTGGGGCTGGGAGTCAATTGTTGTCAAGGTGACTGTTCAGCGCCTACCATTCAGTTGGACCACTCAACCCAGGCTTTCCACACTTTGTAGCCTGTTTTGGCTGGGAAGAAGATGCACTATTCGCTGCTTGCTGTATAGATCTTAATATCTGCCAAGTCCCTCTTGTTAGGTATATCCCTGAATATGGAGGCTCTGTCAATCAGAAGTTGCCCCCGCCCCTTTAGCGAACGGCACTGAAAAATATTATGCCTCTTGTCTTGGATCGCTGAACTGGGAGAGATCTTATCAATTAGAGCCCCGTGGGTGCACAGATTTCGTGGGTTAAGCTAATTTCAGTGATTGGATCCGCAGCTGTGCTCCAGAGAGTATTTCAGGCTGCCTGCGTGCCCCTCCCCCAATGCTTGATTGTTAGCTTGAATGGCTGGGTGAGGTGCCCCGCCCATGGAGAGAATCTCCTGACTAGGAAAGACAGGTTTGGCGCCCCTCCCGGACTGCGGCACAGGGGCATGCGCGCGGCTTCTCAGTGCACGCCGGTGGCCGGGACTCCCCGGACCGCGGCACGGGGCATGCACGCGGCTTCTCAGTGCACGCCAGTAGCCGGGACTCCCCGGACCGTGGCACGGGGCGTGCGTGCAGCTTCTTAGTCCACGCCGGTAGCCGGGACTCCCCGGACCGCGGCACGGGGTGCGCGCGCGTCTTCTTAGTGCACTCCGGTGGCCAGGACTCTCCGGACCGCGACGCGGGCAGCTGCACGTGTGGGTTGACTCACCACAGGTGTATTCCCTCCTCAGCAACAGTCCTTTCGCTTTCAGTGTGTGTGTGGAACTCCGGGATGCTCTGAGGATATATTTTTCTGTTTCTAGTTGATAAATTTGTTGAGATTTTGGGGAGATCTGTCGGACGTGCTGCTCACGGCGCCATTTCCGTGACGTCACTACTCGGCATTCATAATTTTCAAGAGCTACACAAATGCTCTTTTTTTCCTTTAGAAAATTAAATTTAACAGGGTGATGTTGATCAATAAGAGTACATAGGTTTTAGGTAAACATTTTTATAGCATTTGAACTATTGATTACATTGTATACCCATCACCCAAAGTCAAATCATTTTCCGTCACTGTATATTTGTCCCTCTTTACTCCCTTCCCACCACACCGCCCTCTTATCCCCCTCCTCTTAGCAACCACTTTTCTTTTATTTATATCCATAAATCTCAGTTTTATATCCCACCTATGTGGAAAATCATACAGTTCTTAGCTTTTTCTGATTTATTTATTTAACTCAGTATAATGTTCTCAAGGTCCATCCATGTTGTTGTAAATGGCAATATATCATCATTTCTTATGTGCTGAGTGGTATTCCATAGTATATATGTACCACATCTTCTTTATCCAATCCTCTGTCTAATGACACTTTGGTTGTTTCCATGTCTTGGCCACTGTAAATAATGCTGCAATGAACATGGGGTTGTACGTGTCTTTACATACCAATGTTTTTAAATTTGGGGGGTAGATACCTGATAGAGGAATTGCTGGGTCATATGGTAGTTCTATTCCTAATTTTTTGAGGAACCACCATACTTTTTTCATAATGGCTGTACCAATTTACATTCCCACCAGCAGTGAATAAGGTTTCCTTTTTCTCCACAAACTCTCCAACACTTATTACCTGTCTTGTTGATAATAGCCAATCTAACAGGTGTGATGTAGTGTGTCATTATAGCTTTGATTTGTATTTCTCTAATACTTAGTTAGGTTGAAAATTTTTTCATATATCTGTTGAACATTTGTATGTCTTCCTAGAAGAAGTGTCTGTTCAGGTCCTGTTCTCATATTTTAATTGGATTGCTTGCTTGTTTGTTGCCAAGCTTTGTGAGTTCTGTATATATTTTGGAATTAATTCCTTATTAGAACTGCTGTTAGTAAATATTATCTCTCATTTGTTTAGCTGATTTTTTGTTTTGTTGTCAGTTTCTTTTGCTGTACAGAAGCTTTTTAGTTTAATATAGTCCAATTAATTTAGTTTTGCCTTTATTCTCTTGCCTTTAGAGACAAAATCATAAATTGTTCTCTATAGCCAAGGTCCATAAGTTTAATACCTATGTTTTCTTCCATGTAATTTATTGTTTCAGGTCTTATATTTAGGTCTTTGATCCATTTTGAATTAATTTTTATGCAGGGGCACAAACTGTAGTCAAATTTTACTCTTTACATGTAGCTTTCCAATTTTCCCACCACCATTTATTGAAGAGGCTTTCTTTTCTCCATTGTGTGTTTTTGGCTGTTTGTCAAAGATTATACATCCATATATACTGTATGTGGTTTTATTTCTGCACTCTCGATTCTGTTCCATTGGTCTGTATGTCTGTTCCTCTGCCAATACCATGCTCTTTGATTATCATGGCTCTGTAGTATAATTTGACTTCAGTTAGTGTAATATCTCAGGTTTCATTTTTTTTCTCAGAATTGCTTTTGTTATTAGGGTTTTTATGGTTCCATACAAACCTGGTGATTTTTTTTCTATTTTTTATGACATTGGGATTTTTATGGGGATTGCATTAAATTTGTGTATTGCTTTGGGTAACATGGCCATTTTAACTATGTTAATTCTTCCAATCCATGAGCAACAAATATATTCAATTTTGTCATGTCTTTTTAAATTTCTTTTAAAAATGCTTTGTAGGCCCTGGCCGGTTGGCTCAGTGGTAGAGCGTCTGCCTGGTGTGCGGGGGACCCGGGTTCGATTCACAGCCAGGGCACATAGGAGAAGCGCCCATTTGCTTCTCCACCCCCCCCCTCCTTCCTCTCTGTCTCTCTCTTCCCCTCCCGCAGCCAAGGCTCCATTGGAGCAAAGATGGCCCGGGCGCTGGGGATGGCTCCTTGGCCTCTGC
Organism: Saccopteryx leptura; assembly: GCF_036850995.1. NCBI lineage: Eukaryota > Metazoa > Chordata > Mammalia > Chiroptera > Emballonuridae > Saccopteryx > Saccopteryx leptura. Next base: position 61,449,546 of record NC_089511.1, on the reverse strand, counting down.
CCCAGGTGCTAGAGTGGCTCTGGTCGCAGCAGAGCGACACCCCCCCCCCACGGAGGGGCAGAGCGTCACCCCTGGTGGACATGCCAGGTGGATCCCGGTCGGGCACATGCGGGAGTCTGTCTGTCTCTCCCCGTTTCCAGCTTCAGAAAAATACAAAAAAAAAAATACTTTGTTCGTTTCATTATATAGATCTTTCACATCCTTTCTTAAGTTTCTTCCTAGATATTTTACTTTTTCATGTTACAATTGTAAAAGGAATTGTTTTATTTTAGTTCATTTTCTGAAGGTTCAGGAAAGCAATAGATATTTGTATATTGATTTTGTATTTTGTGACTTTACTGCATTGGCTAATTATTTTTAATAATTTCTTTTTTTTTTAAGATGCTGCAACTAAGAGTTGAGGCTTCTTTTTTTTAAGATTTTATTTATTCATTTTAGAGAGGAGAGAAGGAGGAGAGAGAGAGAGAGAGAGAGAGAGAGAGAGAGAGAGAAGAGGGGAGGAGCAGGAAGCCTCAACTCCCATATGTGCCTTGACCAGATAATCCCAGGGTTTTGAACCGGCAACCTCAGCATTCCAGGTTGACATTTTATCCACTGCGCCACCACAGGTCAGGCTTAATAGTTTCTTAATGGAGTCTTTGTGGTTTTCTATATACAGGATCATGTCATCTGCAAAAGTATTACCTTTACTTTTTCTTTCCTGATATGGGTGCCTTTTGTTTCTTTCTCTTGCCAGATTGCTTTGGCTAAAACTTCCAGAACTATGTTGAATAAAAGTGAAGAAAGTGTGCAGCCTTGTCTTGTTTCTGACTTTAGAGAAAAAGCCTTCATTTTTTCACCATTCAGTATGATATTAGCTGATGTTTTGTCATATATGCCCTTAATTATGTTAATGTCATTTCCTCCTATACCCATTTTATTGAATGTTTTATACTTAAATGGATGTTGTATTTTATCAAATGCCTTGTCTGCATCTATTGATAAGATTTCTGTTCTTTGTTTTGTTGATGGTGTATTACATTGATTTATTTTTGTATTTTGAACCATTCTTGTTTTTTGGGAATAACTCCCAATTGATCTTGATGTAGCATTTTTTATGCATTGTTTTATTTGATTTGCTAGTATTTTGTTTAGGATTTTTGCATTTGTATTCATTAGAGATATTGATCTGTAGTTTTTGTATTTTGTGTTGTCATTACCAGCTTTTTGTATCAAAGTTATGTTGGTCTCATAAATATTATGGATTATAGCTTATTATTCAATTTTTTGAAATACTTTGAGAAGGATGGATACAAAGTCTTCTTTGAATGTTTGGTAGCATTCACTAGTGTAGCTACCTGGTCCTAGACTTTTATTTTTGGGGAGGTTTTTGATAGTTGTTTCTCTTTTCTCCCTGCTTCTGAGTCTATTTAGGTTTTCCATTTCTTCATGACCCAGTCTAGGAAGGTTGTATAGTTCTAAGAATTTATCCATTTCTTCTCAATTGTTAAATTTGGTGGCATATAATTTTTTATAGTATTCTAGTATGAGCCTTTTTATATCTATGATATCTGTAGTAATATCTCTTCTTTCATTTTGGCATTTTTTATATGAGTCTTTTCTCTTTTTTCCTTATTGATTCTAGCCAGGAGTTTGTCAATTTTATTGATCTTTACAAATAACCAGCTCTTGGTTGTATTAATTCATTCTATAGTTTGGGTTTTTTTTTGTTCTATAGGTTTTTTGTTGTTGTTGTTGTTGTTCTTTATTGCATTTAGTTCTGCTCTAATTTTTACTATTTCCTTTCTTTTGCTGACTTTGGGTTGCCCTTTTTCTTCTTTTTATAGTTCTTTCAGATGTGACATTAGGTTGTTTACTTGAGATCACTCTTGTTCCTTGATATAAGCCTGTAATAATATAAACTTCCCTCTTATTACTACTTTTACTGCATCCTAAAAATTTTGATATGTTGTGTTGTCATCTCATTTACTGTATATATCTTTTGATCTCTGCATTTATTTTTTCTTTGACTGATTCACTTTTTAGAGTATGTTATTTAATTTCCACATTTTTGTGGGTTTCTTTACTTCCTTTTTGCAGTTAAATTCTAATATCAAAGCTTTATGTTCAGAAAGTATGCTTGGTATAATTTCAATCTTCCAGAATTTGTTTATGTTAGTTTTATGGCCCATAGAGTTTTGTAGACCATATATTTATGATCTATCCTTGAGAATATTTCATGTACACTAAAACAGAATGTATACTCTGATATTCTGGTATAAAATTTTCTGTAAATATCTATTATGTCCATTTAGTCTAGTGTGGCAATAAGGTAAATATTTCTTTATTGATTTTCTGTTTGGATGACCAATCTAGAGCCATCAATGGTATGCTGAGATCTTCAATTATGATTGTGATTTTGTCTGTTTCTACTTTTAGATCAGTTAGTAGATGTGTTATATATTTTTGTACTCCCTGATTCAGTGCCTACGGTATTAAGAAGTGTTATATCTTCTTGATATAATGTCCCTTCTTTTTTCATGATAAATGTCCATCTTTATCTACTGTTCCCTTTGTTGTCTTGCAGTCAGCATTGTCAGATATTAGTATGGCTAAACCAGTTCTTCTTTGGGGATTATTTGCTTAGATAATTGTTTTTCAACCCTTCACTTTGGATCTTTTTTTGTCTTTGCAGCTTAGATGTGTTTCTTGAAGGCAGTATACTGTTGGTTTTTGCTTTTTGATTCAATCTGCTACTCTGTGTCTCTTTATTGGTGAGTTCAGTCCATTTACATTTAGGATAATTACTGATGCTTGAAGATTTCCTGTATCCATATTATGTTTTGTTTTTTGGTAGCTCTGTGTCTCCTTGGTTCTTCTCCTTTGTTTTTTTCTTTGTTGTTTTTTGGGGGTTATTTTGATGGTATTCCATATTTGCTTCTACTGTTTCTTCTTTTTTTAAGCTATATGTTTTAGTAGCAATTTTTGTGGGAAAATTTGTCATATGTACAAGAGCCCTTTGTCTTATGAGTGCTTCTACACTCCATCCTTCTTCGCAAATGCAGGTATTTATCCTCACCCTTTTTATATTATTGTTGTCATAGATTACCTTGTTTTTTTGTAACCTTCTTGGAGCTTTTACTTGTAGTTTTGATTTGTTTTTGTTCTTTGTATATGGTTGAATAACCCCCTTGAGTATTCTCTGAAGTGGTGGTTTTTTAGTGTTAAATTCCCTCAGCCTCTATATGTCTGCAAAAGTTTTTATTTCTCCTCATATTTGATGAATAACATTGATGGATATAATATTCTTGGTTGGTAATTCTTCTCTTTCAGTACTTTGAATGTTTGGGTCCATTCTTTTCTGACTTGTGGAGTTTCTGTTAAGTCTGATGATTATCTAATGGGCCTTCCTTTATACGTTCTTCTTTTCCCTAGCTGCCTTGAGGACTCTTTCTTTGTCATTGACTTTTGATAATTTTATTATGATGTACTTTGGAGTAGATAGATCTTTTTGGGTTGAGGTAACCCAGTGTTCTATTTGCTTCTTGTATTAAAGGCTCTCTTTCTATAAGCTTTGGGAGTTCACATCAGTTATTTGTTTGAATAGGCTCTCCATTTCCTTCTCCCTCTCTTCTTCTTCTAAAATACCATTATTCTTATATTTCTCTTTCTGATGAAATCAGAAAATACTTGTAAAGCTCTTTCATTTTTTTAAATTCAAGAGTCTCTTTCTTTTCTCTGTAGCATCTCTATTTGCCTGTCTTCGATGTCCCTGATTCTCTCCTCTATCTGGCCTATTTTATTAGATAAACTTACTATGCCATTTTTCAATCCATATAATGATTTCTTTATCTCTGTGGGTTCTTTTTTAAAGTATCAATCTTTTTGGGGAAGTACTCATTTTGTCATTTTGTTCTTTAATTTGTTTTTTGAGCTACTTAATTGCCTATCAGTCTTTTTTTACACTTTGCTGAGTATTTTCAGAACTTCAATTTTGAATTCTCTGTCATATAACTCCAAGCTTTCCATGTGATTGAGATTTTTTCTGGAGATATTTTTATTTTATATCTGAATTATGTCTCTGTCTTGTGCAGCTATGGTATTTAATTTCTTCTCCATTGATGGCATTTGAGAGTGCTATTATTAAGAACCTAACAAAAAACAACTAAAAAATGTAAAATAAAAATGAAAATATACAATAAAAATTTTAAAAATAATGACAAGCAAAAGAGAAAAACCACCAAAACAAAGACCAAAACAAGTCAAAAACAAATGAAACACATGCAAAATATAAGAATAAAAATATAAAAATTAAAGAAAATGAAATTCAAAGAGATAAAAAGAAAAATAATTCAGTTTTGAGAGGTTTTTTCTTTTCTTGCAGTAGGTGGTGCTATATTATAAGTTTTAGCTCTGTGAAGTTCCTGGAATGACCTCACTGAGTTGTTGTTGTCCCAGTGCTGTTAGTGGAGCTGTAGTCATATTATGTGTGGGGTGAGTTGTGATGGCTTTATGGTTTTAGCAATGGCAATCTCAGGCCTCCCCATGCACCTCCCCACTTCTCAACAGACCAGGGGACCAGATGCAGAGCACCACTGTTCTTCAGTGAAGAGAGTGTCTCTGGAGAGTTAGTTGTGGAATATCTCTTTGCCATTCTCCATACCCTGTGATGTGAGAGAGGCAGGATCTGGGAGGAAGGGGGATTAGGGGCCATATTATTATTTTCTCTGTCTCTGCTCCAAGTGTGGGCTGCAGCAGACTGCTGGAACACCGGCCATGACCCTTCATTCTGTCACCAGTTTGGTTCAGTATCTCCCCCTCTGTCCCTCAATCTCACCACTCCCCCCATCAGAAAGAGACCCAGTCACTCTGGGCTTCTCCCCTCCCTGGTGCTCCTGCAGTCACATCCAGTCAGTCCAGGCCTCTTCTCTCTCTGCAGCCAATAGTAAGTGCGTTTTATTTTCATACCCCTTCTCAATCTTTCCCATTTGGTGTGCAGATTTTTCAGGCAAGCTTATGAGCCCAGCTGGAGTTGCTTCACTGAGTTATAGTTGTTCAATTTTTTGAAATTTCAATAGGAGAGATCAAGAGTCTTTCTCACACTGCCATTACTCTGACATCATCTCACAAATTGTTTTAACATGTAGCCAGAATGGAGAGTCACTATAGACTAGTTTTTTTTTACAGAGTCATGCATTCCAAAGATCTAATAAAATCTATAGACCTCCCTTCAGGAAAATGTGCATATGAGTTTTATTCTATTTTCAATATCAGGAGATACACAAATTCCCTTAAGCCTATCTATGAATGGTTAGTTAGGAATTCAGTTTCTAGACAAAGTTAGGCAATAGAGATGGGGGGGAGGTAAAAAACATTAAAAATAAAACATAGCTTCTTTTTAGAATAGCTCACTTTAGCAAAAGGTCATAGACATCTCAACCAATCATTTTCTTTAGGTCCATCCAGTATCTTTCAGCTTTTTCTAACTCTACTACCATTCAGCTTTCTTCTGATTATATTACAATCTTCCAGATTTTTCTCTTATGCTAAGTAAAAATGACAGTTTTCTTATCTCAGAATTGATTATTTATTGGATCTATCTTTTCAGCTAAGGCTTTGGACACAAATTAGTTGAGTCCTTTTTGTGCTTCACATTTTTTGTGTAGTTATGTGTATATTTACTCATTAATTATCATTGATTAACATATGAATCACTTACTGGATTTCAAGAATTTGCTTTATTAAGTATGATTAGGAATTGCATTCGTATGAATTGCTGGAAGGTAGAGATTGTAGAGAAAATGCCTGATGCAGTGTGTTTAATAAAGTCCTGCAAAGCTTGGATAAGTCTTCTGCTTCTCAGTGCAAGTTGCACATACAAGGACAAGGGTAGTGGTGGCAAGCTATGGACACTCACTATTCCTGAAATTTTTGGTGTCTTTGGTGTAATGGAAAGAGTATAAGATGAAGGTTCAGAATGATCTTCATAGCTGCTTATGACTTCTTGTTCATAAGGCAATGGCAAAGATCGCATCCCTAATAAGTAATCCTTAGCATTCAGAGACCAAAAATAAATGAAAATTCTTTTCTGGTCTACTGTCAATTATAAATTACTATATAAATACTATTAGAAGCAACCTGGCATAAGGAAATGAGATAGGGCTTGAAATTAGACAAACCTGGTTTCAAACCCAATGTCTGCCATTTAACAGAAATGTAATCTGCAGATGATACATAACCTCCATGAGCCTGTCTTTAGTCTATAAAGTGAAATTGCTCATGAAATCTTAGAATACAGTTGTGTTATATGTGAAGTGCTTAGTACAGACTTTGCTCCATGAAAGGCACTCAAAATATATTAGTTCCTATTATATATATTAATATTAATAACCAATATTGATAATATTAGCTGTTTAGTATTAAAGATGGGTTTGCACAAATCTAGCTATATTCTTTTTTTCTTCTTCTTCTTCTTTTCCAAGTGAGAGAAGGGGAGATAGAGAGACAGACTCACACATATGCCTTGACCAGGATCAACCTGGCAACCCGCATCTGGGCCAATGCTCTCACCATCTGGGGCCATGCTTGCAACCAAGCTATTTTTAGCACCAGAGACAGAGGCTCAACATAGCCATCTTCAGTGACAGGGCCAATGTGCTCAACAAATCAAGTTATAGTTGTGGGAGGGGATGAGAGAGAAAGAGAGAAAAGGGGGAGGGGGAAAGGAAGGGATGGAGAAGCAGATGGCACTTCTCCTATGTACCCTGACCAGGAATCAAATCTAGGATATCCACACACTGGGCCAACACTCTACCACTGAGCCAACTGGCCAAGGCCGAGCTATATTCTTATGTCTCACCTTTCAGGGGACACATGCTACATGGCACACATTTGCAAAAATCATGCTCAGAGTTACGTGAGCCCTTGATCACCTTGAAATTGTCTGCAGACAATTTAACACTCATCCTGGCTTCATTAGTATGGGGACTAACTGATACAATTTACATAGGAGTGACTTCTGCTAGGCCTAACATAATAAAAGCAAAATATAAAGAAGAGGGAAAAGGATATTGACCTAATAAGTCTGTTTACTTACAAAGAGGTCCATTTGAAGACTAATTTTAAAATGTGATATTATGTTTACATATATATTGATATATATATCATATTTCCCCATGTATAAGACGCTCCCATGTATAAGACACACCTTTAGAAGAAGGCATAGGTACTAAACTCATGGACCTGGGTTTTAAAGAGCATTTTATGAATTTGACTCCACAGGCAAGAGAAGTGAAGGCAAAAATTAATGAATGGGACTACATTGGACTAAGAAGTTTTTGCTCAGCAAGAGAAACTGATAACAAAATAAACAGAAAGCCAACTAAATGGGAAATGATATTTTCAAACAACAGCTCAGATAAGGGCCTAATATCCAAAATATACAAAGAACTCATAAAACTCAACAACAAACAAACAAACAATCCAATAAAAAAATGGGAAAAGGATATGAACAGACACTTCTCCCAGGAAGAAATACAAATGGCCAACAGATATATGAAAAGATGCTCATCTTCTTTAGCTATTAGAGAAATGGAAATCAAAACTGCAATGAGATACCACCTCACACCTGTTCGAATAGCTATTATTAGCAAGACAGGTAATAGCAAATGTTGGAGAGGCTATGGAGAAAAAGGAACCCTCATCCACTGTTGGTGGGAATGTAAAGTAGTACAACCATTATGGAAGAAAGTATGGTGGTTCCTCAAAAAACTGAAAATAGAACTACCTTATGACCCAGCAATCCCTCTACTGGGTATATACCCCAAAAAATCAGAAACATTGATACGTAAAGACACATGCAGCCCCATGTTTATTGCAGCATTGTTCACAGTGGCCAGGACATGGAAACAACCAAAAAGCCCGTCAATAGATGACTGGATAAAGATGATGTGGCACATATACACTATGGAATACTACTCAGCCATAAGAAATGATGACATCGGATCATTTACAGCAAAATGGTGGGATCTTGATAACATGATACGAAGCGAAATAAGTAAATCAGAAAAAAACAGGAACTGCATTATTCCATACGTAAGTGGGACATAAAAGTGAAACTAAGAGACATTGATAAGAGTGTGGTGGTTACGGGGGGGGGGGAGGGGGAAAGGGAGAGGGAAAGTTGGAGGGGGAGGGGCACAAAGAAAACTAGATAGAAGGTGACAGAGGACAATCTGACTTTGGGTGATGGGTATGCAACATAATTGAACGACAAGATAACCTGGACTTGTTATCTTTGAATATATGTATACTGATTTATTGATGTCGCCCCATTAAAAAAATAAAATTATATATATATATAAAAAAAAGACACACCTTAATTTGGGGGCCCAAATTTTGAAAAATAAATGTATTACATAAAATTATTTAACTCAAGCTTTATTCGTCATAAAATTCATACAACTCTTCATCCTCATGAGAAAGCAGGAAGTGCAAGTAAAAAATATCTATAAGCACTGTAAAAGACACACCCAGTTTATAGACCCCAAATTTTTTGAAAAAGAATGTATCTCATACATGGGGAAATATGGTATATATCACTTTAACCATTTCTTAGAGCTTAAATGGTCAAAGAAATTCCATTTCAAAAAATAATTGTATTATTTAATATATGCTTGTGGCTTTAGACAGCTGCTTATCCTCTCCTCCAAAAACGGTTTACAGCCTAATGTCAAAATATCTTGGACACTGATGTTAATCCCTTAGGCAGTGAAACTTCTAATATTCCATTATATTCCATTAGAAAATAAAGATCACTGTGGTCTTGGACCACTTGTATGTTAAGACTGGTCCTGATCCTGAATTTTTGTAACAACCATGAATCATGGTAGACATATTGTATGACTAAAGTAGTAAGCAGTTTCTCTTGATGTTGCTAATCATTCCAGACTACTGAGGCAAAAACATTTACTGATCACTTACTATGTACCCATACACTACAGCACACTGGGCTAAAATGATGAAAAGATATACATGGGCCATGGTTTGGGGTTCTTATAGGGTTTTAATATTTCCATTCAAACACAGTAAAATAAACTTCTTGAGGCATGACATTTAGGAATGAAGTCTTGAGGGGTCGTGTAAGGAACTACAAAACTGAATTTATTTGAGGACATCAAGGTTTATTTGAAAGCTTGTTTGGTGCCTTCTTTACTGAAAGCCTTACAACTATTGACTTTCTAAGACATGATTTTATCACCAAAAGATGGTACTGAAGTCAACCTAAGAAACAATATCATGGACTAGGTAGATGACTACGTTGATGGAGATAGAAATACCTCCACACTTCCAAACATTTTCCCTGACAACTAACGGTGCCTGACATTATCATCCTTGAGTTGCTTCCTCAAGCTCAACTTTAGCTACAGGACCACTGGAAAAAATAGTGTATCCCATTTATACTCATTATGCAACATGGGAGATATTTTTGCTTGTTATTTAGCAAAGAGTGGGACCTCAATGAAATTACCAGTGGGACAAGATGGAATATTTAATGGTGGTTGAAAAGGGAAGTTTTAAGTATTCAGTTTCAGGAGATCTGGAGACATAGGATACTTGGGAACAAGCACTAATGACAAGTTACATCTTCCTCACACGTGTGTGTTGCCACAGCTACAGGCATCATCTGTCCAGCAGCAAATAGAAAGCATTCTCGTTCACAAGTCTCCATCAGACAAAACTCTCAATCAGAGAGCCCTTTACAGCTATGTCCAGACGCAGCTTATAATCTCTCTCCAACCACCCATCTATGAGGCCACTGCATCCATCTGAACTGGGAAGAGAGGATTAATCCAGTCATCTTCTGAGATCAACATCTCTCTTTCCTTTAGGCAGACCTTCAGGCTAGCTTTCTCCAGGAAGAGAAAAAAAAGTTTCTCTTGTTTGAAAAACATTCTAAAAAGAAAATGAAATAGAAATTGAAAGTTGTCTCCATTTTTAAGGACTTTGGTAAATGATTTGTTTTAGAAACTTCTTCCCAGGATTTACATCATTTTCCTCCCACCTTACCTCTCCTGTGTCCATTTTGGATAAAAGCACCTCATTTATCTTTGGGAGACAGTAATGCAGAAACTGTAACTGAGCATATTTCCCCTTGAGGATCAAAATATTTGTGTTAAATGAAATGAGAAATCTGCTAAGTGGCAGCAAGAATCCCCCAGGGAAGGATATTTTGTAATTTTGAAAAATTCCTACTGAAATTCTTCTCTTGCCAAAAAAAGAGAAATGATTCCTATTAAAATTACTTCATGTCTGAATTACTCTCTGCCCCTTGGGAACATATAACATTACAGCTTTACACTCAGTAATTTAGAAGGACGGGAACACCTTATTTGAAAACCATGCAGGCTTAACACGAAATGTTGGGTATTAAGTATTTTCACTACAAATGTCTCCTTTTGAAAATTTCGCACTTAAACTGTTCAAATTAAAGCTTGTTTCGGAACTGAGTTCCATAATTGTCAGCATAAGACCTTTGAACTTTCTAACCTTATCCCACCATTCCCTGAAGCTGCAGAGAAACTTCTTCAATTAGAGAACAAGAGTTGTACCCTTGATAGAAAATGGGATAGACGGCATCACATTAATAAAGAGGTTGAATGTTTTGAAGCCAGTTAAATTAGTAAATTTTACTAAAATGTATGTGTATACATGAGTATATATTAACAGGCAGTCCTAGAGAAAGGCATCAGAAAGGCACAAGAGATAAAAATAAAAAAATAGATATCAACACATGGGCCAACTCTGGTCAGGTATTATGGATCCCACAGGCACTGTGTTAAGATAGCTTTTGAGGTCAAATCCAGTTAAGAAAAACAATGCCCTGAAAGTAAATAATCTGCCATGATCCCAGGTGGCCAAACATAATTGTCATTGGGATTGATGAAATTGAAGTTGTTTTCTGTATTTTCCCAATGTAAAACCAGTAGCCACGGCCACCATCACAGCCACCTGGCCCATGCAGGTTCAGGTTTGATTCGAACAGACGGTAATGAAACAATGGAGCCAAGAACTGGTGGGCCATTAGCTTTAATCCTAGCTTGCACCCGGCGGGCAAGAAATATACACAGTGGGAAAACACTTCCCTTTCCATTTAGGGCTCCCAAAGCCACTGTCTTCTTCGAGTTTCCTAGAATAAAAGGTGTCTTCCTCACCAGCCATATTCACCTCTGTTCCCCATCTCCTTCTCTCTGCACAAACTCTGCACGAACTGGCTTCTCCTTCATCACTCCACCATCTTGGCTGCTTCTTCTCTTCTCCACGTGGCCTTTCTCTGCTCTCCTCTCTAATGCTAATCTCAGAAACTGAGAGAGAGCAAGCTCCAAGTCTGCCCCATTTTATAGTGTAGAAATCCAAAACTTTAATCCAATATACAAACAAGCACGACTCTGATACAAAGTCACTTAGGGTGGGAAAGGCTTAGTCTTAAAACTAAGCCTTAGAGTACAACAACCCTGCCTGCTAGAGCTTGTCCCCCACACCCAATGCAAACTATAAGTGAGCAAACCTATATATCATATTTACAAACTTATTTGACCAACACCCAGTTTCTACAGTAAATATATATTGCTCTGTAATAAAATTAAAGCTATTTTTAATATATTTTTTAAAACTGAAAACATTGACTTGACTGTTTTTTCTTAAGTTGTCCCAAAGCTTGGAAACATAATTAAATGATCACCTTTGCACCCTGTTCAGAGAAAGCAATTTTGGGGATCAATGGAAAGTTTGCAAGGGTGTAACTTCTGTTTCTATGTGTTAAAACTCAGTAAATCTTTAGATTATTGATTATTAATTATTTGAGTTGTCATGAGGCATATTTATAGGTTTTATCCAGGCTGAGTTCCCTATGTCATTGTTGTGTTAATGGGCTTGGGCTAAATAGAAGCAGATGTAGGATGTTTGGAGCAGCAAAACTTCAAGATTATGAACACACTAGAGCATGAGCAAGACTGTTACTGATTTCCACAATGGTTGTAGGGCCATGCTCTCTCTCTCCCTCTCTCTCTCTCTCTCTCTTTCTCTCTCTCCTCTCTTGCTCCATCTCTCTCTCTCTCTCTCTCTCTCTCTCACACACACACACACACACACACACACACACACACACACACACTTCTCTAGCCTGTCAAAGGGAAAGAGTAATAACATCTATCTCACACATCACTGTGTGGTCCAAATGAACCAATATATTTGAAAAGTGCTTTATAGTATACTAAAGATAGCATACTGGTGCTAGTCTAGTATACTAGCACTATGATAGTGCTATCTTTATCAGTAGAGATTGTAAATATCCTGGATTTCTGTTAATGAAAGGAAACAGTAGTAACCAAAACACATATAATCTGAATTTATTTCCTCAAATTTTATAACTAATTTCTAACTGGCATAGACTCATCAATGCCTCTGTACATATAATAACAGAATATATGTAGTTCAATAAGTCAGAGATGAAACAGAGCCTCAAAGAAATTCAGTGTTGATTCTGGGTGTCATTTACAATTGGTGAACTGAAAACTGGATTTTTTTTTTAATTATCCATCTATTCTCTTTTCAATACGCACTACTGTTTCTTATTTATCCTCATAGTAATATTTCTCTGCACTATTGGATTTGAGTAAAATGTTCTTAATTTGGCTAAAGATGTGAACAAAATAATTTGGCATTCCCTGAGCCGTCTTCATCTGAGAGAAGAGATATCACTTGAATAAGTGACGTAAGATAAAAACCTTAGCCTGAAACAGGAAACTGCCATGGACCACCAACATGTAGACTTACGCAACATATGTATAAATGTTACCAATGAATTATAACTTAAGTTAGTTTTAAATAAAAACATATGCCATATTTGAACTTTTATTTCTCTTACCTACAATATTTGAATATAAAACTATAAAGAAAAATAAGAATACTTAATTTGCAGGGGACTGGGGCTAACGTAATATGTAAAACAATAGCTATCATTTCATGTACACAAGTTATGTTGCAGGCATTTTAAACAAACTACAGATTATCTTTGTAACAACCTATGAAAAATTGTCTTTATCATTTTACCAGTGTAGAAAAAAAAGTGCAGACATATTAAGTAAATTTTTTAAATTACTAAATAGCAGCTACTTAAAGATGGAGCCAAGATCAGAACCTCCACAACTCAGACTGTATTATCTTCACACTGTAATATTAGCATATTAGTATTGAAGGGTCTGTTGTACTCATTTTTCTCCTCCTAAGTTAGTTTACATGGTGGTAAAAATGCTCAAGACAAAAATTTTAAATTATTAGCCCAAGCTTGTGACACTGGATACGGGCAAAGTCAGACCTAAAATCCAGCCTCCTGACTTCTTCAACTTTAGTTAGTCTTTAGCATGAGCCCACAACTAATCAGGACACCCACAAGCATTGTAAGCTTCTATACTAAACTTCTTTTCTAAAATGGTTCTTATAAGTGGTGAGGTGGCAATCAAATCAATTTACAAGTTGAAAAAAAAATTTTACAAGTTGAGCCCATGAAGGTACTTGGAATTGGTGTTGACTGTTGGAGAAGAAGGTATGAAACACAGTGGCTTCTGAGGATAAGAGATTTTAGGAGGTGGTACCTCATGGTGACATGGTTAACCTCCTGAAATGGTCTGTTTCTAAGCAGGAAACATCTCAGGTTTCCTAGAAAAGAGACAAAAGTTTTCTGAAATAGAAGAGTGTGTCTGTGCCCCTGCCTATAACCTTGTGCAAGTCACCAGCCTCTTTGAGCATCTTTCAAATGGAGATCCCAATATCAATCCAATTTGTAGATCACTGAATAAGAGTAAATAACAACCACACAATGATTATGCAGCTGTCTACTCAGAATGGGTACAACAGAAATGACTAAAATTAATAATCTGGGCAGCTTGCCGGTGAGGTGCCTGCTTCAATTTCAGCAAGTTAGTTTTTTTAAGAGTTTGCCTCAATTTGTTGAATTGGATTATTTAAATAAAACATACTTAATAAGTTCCCTTGGGCATCAGTTGATACTTCTTAACTATTCTTTTTACTTTTTTTGTGTTAGATTTAACACCTGGCTAGCACTAAGTGCTATGGTTACCATAAATTATAGGAGACTAAATAAATATTTGAGAGAGCCAGAGAGATTTGATTAAATTGCTGAAAATGAAAAGTTGAGTACTATTTCCCACACCAAAATGACTTTCTTGCTTGAGCATGCATTGCCAACAGTGGGTTTAGTTTCCAGAGCCTCAGACATTTTTGAAATGGGTAAATTGCCAGCAAGACCACTTCTGCTTTTCTTTCTTGTTTAAGCCTTAACATATTTTTCATCCTTTGACTTTAATCCAAACTGGTAAGTTATGGCTAAGAATTGAAGTCTTGATAATAAGAGGTTGTAATAGAAGAACTCTACTGCAAAACCAACCTGGAAAAGGAAGAAGTATTTATGTAGTGAATGTGGGTTTCAGGCCCATGAGATTTATATGTCAAAAGCAGAGCCCTTCCTGATAAGTGGGCGTGAATGGAAGAAGTCAGCTAAGATGAATTAATAATAATTATAGCAATGTCAGGGAATTTGGAACAAGCAAAAAAAATTATTAGTTGCCTCCAATAAAAAATTACTCACTGTTTGAGGCAGTTAATTTCAATATTTCTGGTCTACAAATAGATCTTTGGATTCACCCTTTGATATAAATGGTTGCAGTCATTTACTAGTGAGTTAAATAAAATCTTTAACATATGTTTGTTTTATATCTCTGTGAAAGTCTTAATTTTACCTTTTAAAAAATTATTCATTCCCAGGTTTAATGTATGTTTATTTTAACATGTTGTGGTGCTTACTGTGCTAAATTTTGCACGTGTATTTTCTCATGTAAGCCACACAACAGCATATTTTAGACTATTCCAACTCCCTTTAAAAAAGATAAACTGCCCTGGCTGGATAGTTCAGTTGGTGAGCATTGTCCTGAAGCACAGGGGTTGCTGGTTCCATTCCCGATCAGGGCACATACAGGAACAGATTGATGTTCCTGTCCTTCTCTCTCTCTCTCTTTCTCCCTTCTTATCTCTTTAAAATCAATAAAAATAAACATTAAAAATAATTCATTATGCAGAATTTCTTGATTTATTTCTCTTTTGAGAACATATTTTCCCAAAGTACATCCTGGTCCACATTCTGTCTGCAATCTCATCAAATCACACATTTCTTTGATGGCTGATAAAGATATCATCTCAATCAGTCCTAATTTAAGGGTTCCTCTGAGGAGGTTGAAAACTGAGGAATTACAGAAAGAAGTAAAGAGTTTTGAGTTTAGAAGACAGAAAGAAGGTAACTGAACAATGCAGATTGCTGAAGTTTTTGCTAAAACACTGTAGCATGATGGATCAGGCAATAGGAGGACATGCGGTGGAATTTGGTGTCTGAGGACCTGTAACTGAATTCAGAGCTTCACTTTTCACATATTCCACAGAAATGCTGCCCATTGCCCCATCACTTGGCTTCAGTCTCTCTGGAATTCAGCTCTCTGCTCTCAGGTTCAGATTCTGTAGCAATCTATGTATAATCTCCTGACTGTCCAAATGGAAAAGTTCTACTCAGACTGATGAACAATGAAATCTGAATAAGTCTGTTGGCCAGTTTGGGTCACACTTTTCTAAGCCAGAAAAAAATCTGGCCTGACCTGTGTTGGCACAGTGAGTGGAGCATCAACTTGGAATGCTGAGACCATCAGTTTGAAACCCTGGGTTTGCCGGATCAAGGCACATACAAGAAGCAACAACTATGAGATAATGTTCTAGCTCTCCCTTCTGCTGCTTTTTTCTCTCTCTAGCCTCTTTTTAAAATTACTAAATCAAATCTTTTTTTAAAAAATCTGGAGTGAAGATCCCTTTCAGCTTTAACATGGAATGACTTTTATAATCAGTCTTCATCATTCAATGAAACATAATTCCAAATGTAAAATGTCATACACACCCTTCTTAGGAATTTTAAATTATTTACTTACTCCTTTATTTATTACATTTATTTAAACCATTTCATTTCAAAAGGAAGTTGAGCTTACTGAATTGTATAGTGGTAGCCCACATGTTATTGTCTACAGAAGAGAGTCAGGGTAAAGTAAGGGGATTGTGGTATGTAGGACTGTTGTATTCAAGAACAGAAACCCACTCTGCCATCTAAGATTAATTAATGTTCTTATGGATGCCCCTTTGGCCTCATGAATAAACAGGAACTAAAAACTAGAATAACCTAAGAACATTTACCTCCCAACTCTGCTCTCCATTACACACATGTAGCATTCATTTCTGTTACAAAGTATGGAATATGACAAAAGAAGATGTCTACAAACAGCAACCACACACACACACACACACACATCATCATCATCATCATCATCATCATCATCATCATCATCATCCAAAGAGGTACCTCGTTCTCTCTCTAAGACCTAACTCAAAATTCCTAAGGAAGAAGTAAGCCAAGTTTGGGTCAGATGCCCACATCTTGATCAATCAATAGTGGCCACAATCCGGGGAGGTGCTCTAATTGAAACATGTTCTTCCTCCTTCCAATCAACTGTAACCTGTGGGCAGACACACTGTGCACAATGGCCAGTAGGAGCCACACACCCACTATTGGCTGAGGTGAAAGGAAAGGAAAACTATCAGAAATCAAGGGCGTGGGATAACAACTACAAAGATGTCTACCATAAGGCCCATGAAAGGAACCATTATTAAGTACTATCATAATACTTTAAGGAATACCGTAAACCTTATTAAAAACCCAAGCTAGAGGCTTTATGTATACCTTCAGTTCACAGGGACATTTTGACACAAGCAATCAGATGTGATCAAGAAAAATACTCTCCCCTCTAATTAGCATCTTTCTTTGCTCCTCTCAGAGTCTTTATATGTGATCCCAGTAAAAGTCTGCACATTCCCAGAGTTCTTCACCCGTTTTCTCAGCAATTTTCTTTTGCTACTTGGACTTCATTTGCTCCATAAAAGCACACTGGAACATCAAAGTATATCCCCGTTTTTGCAATTGTTCTCTCTGTATAATTAAGCATAATAACTAAAGCATCCCTTTTGTCTGAAAGGCAATTAAAGTACAACTTTGGAAACATGAGAAAATAATATTGAATAATGTTACATTTGTCAGTGAGGTCACTAAATGGGCATTAGATCTTAAAAAGCAAACGGTCTCTCCTTTGTAAATAGATCACTGCTGAGGTTACTTAAATGGCTGTAATAGGTCCCAGATACCACTGGCTGCCAAAGCAGGTTTTTCTAGCTTGCTCTGTTTCTATTCCTTTATCAGAAACAAACACTTTGTGGTAACTGGCATATATCCATTGACATACTGATGAAAAATGAGTCTAAAACCACTTGGAAATCAGCAGACAGCCAAGAAAAGAGAAAGCATTACAGATAAAAAAAAAAAGTAATACATTTCAAAGGTCTTAGAGACAAAATAAAAGATGGGGCACATTCAAATGTTTAACTATAAATTGAAGGACAACAATGGCAACGACAAAGTAGCTACTTAATAAATGCAAAGCACTGACTAACTATAGTTTCACAGAAACATTAACTTTCCTTCATTGCACATACTGTCTTCTCTACTGCTCACTAAAAACAGCTTTCATGAAGGAAGGAATATTGTCAGGGTTTTTCATTATATTATACCCAGCATTTGGATAAGTGGCTGACAATAGGTGACAATTAAAAATATTTTTATTATACTGTGTTTTATTTTTAATTGAAATACAATATACAAAGAGGAAAGAACACATTTTATAAGTATAAATCTCATTAGATTTTCACAATTTGAACACATCTATGCAACCAGGACCCAGAGCAAGTAACAAACATTACCAAGCAACCGAAACACTTCTGTACACTTTCCTAGTTACTAGCACACACAAGAGTAACCACCATCACCAATTCTAACAGCATAGTTTAATTTTGCTTATTTTTCGATTCTATATAAATGGAATTGCATTATATAAACTGTTTTGTCATTGACTCTTTATTCACACTATACTGGTGAAATTCATTGATCTTGTGGGTAGTCGCAGTTCACCTTTGTCCTTACCACATCACATACCTTTGTGCAAATGTACCAGTTTACTTACCCATTCAACTGCTGGTGAGTATTTAGGCAGTTTCCAGGTTATAACTGATACAAATAGTGTTCTTATGAACACTCGAATGCATAACTTTTCATGTATATATTAATGTTGAATATATACTGAGGAGTACAATTTCTGTGTTATAGAACGTGCATATGTTCAGATTTAGACATAAATATCTGCTGGATAAATTAATAAATTGAGCTTTAGAAGAACCTATATTTTAATTGAATTTGGAGTTAAAATAATATAATTCAATATTTAATTTCCACATGAGAAAACTAAGAGCTAAGTTCACTTAAGAGACACAGTAGAATGGAATGCATACTGCTACCAAATAGCTGTGTGGCCTTAAGCAACAATCCTCTGGCCTCAATTTCTTCACATAAATTGAGGAAATTTAATAAGATAATCTCAAAATCGCTCCCACATTCCAGCTCTAAAATTCTATAACTTACTTCAGGTATAATTGTCAGAGCCATGACAAAAAAGCCATGCTTCTAAACTCATAATCCAGAAGTTTTCAGTTTATATCAGTCTTTGTCTCAGTAAAATTAATTATCGATATAAACATTTACTATCAACAATAGTAATGAATAATATCAGCTAATGTTTATTGACTGCTCTTTCCACATGGTTTTCATATACTAGTTCATCAAATCTCATAAGAACTCATAGAGTTATTATATGCATCCCATTTATAAAGATGGAAACTGAGGCACAGAGTGGCTAAATACCCAGTCTAAAGTAACACAGCTACTAAGTAATGGAGCGAGGTTCTATTGGGTACTACACACAGATAATCTCTCTATGTGTGACCATCTTTCAACTGAAATAGCCTCCAGTATCAAATTCTTTTGTAATAATTTACAGCTCTTTCTAGCCACTTGTTCCAATGATAATTTGTTTCTCCTTTGATTCCTATATGTGGCTTTTGGCATCCCTAGTCTGAATCAGCCACACTAGCAGCCTTCTTGGTGGGACACTCCCACACTGGCCTTAGCACTCTGAGAAACAGATTCTTCACAGAAATTCCCTGAGATCATCTGGTGCTGATCTCTATCTTCAACAGCACTTGGATGGGTTACTTAACTCAGGATTTTATGAAGGCAATAAATTAATAAATCAGGAATGTCTGAACCCATATAAGAAATAAAGCTAAAGGGAATGGTAAAATTATGCATCATTATCTTCTACAAACTATAAATATTATGCATTGGGTATCTGATATCCATGTATAAGTTCTGCTTGATAAGAAGCTGGTATAGCCTGACCTGTGGTGGCACAGTGGATAAAGCGTTGACCTGGAAATGCTGAGGTCGCCGGTTCGAAACCCTGGGCTTGCCTGGTCAAGGCACATATGGGAGTTGATGCTTCCAGCTCCTCCCCCTTCTCTCTCTCTGTCTCTCTCTCTCCCTCTCTCTCTCCTCTCTAAAAAATATGAATAAATAAAAAGGGAGTGACGTCACGGAAATGGCGCCGTGAGCAGCGCGTCCGACAGATCTCCCCAAAATCTCAACAAATTTATCAACTAGAAACAGAAAAATTTATCCTCGGAGCATTCCGGAGTTCCACACACACACTGAAAGCAAAAGGACTGTTGCTGAGGAGAGAGCACACCTATGGTGAGTCAACCCACACGTGCAGCTGCCCGCCCACACTCGGGGACCGCAGCCTGGGCACTGGCAGCCGCCCCAGCATACCCTGAGAAACCGCACGCGCCCCCCGTGCCGCGGTCCCCGACCACTGGCGTGCGGAGAAACCCCGCGCGCGCCCTGTGCCGCGGTCCCCGTCCACTGGTGTGCTGAGAAACCGCGCGCGCGCCCCGTGCCGTGGTCCCCGGCCACTGGCGTGCTGAGAAAACGCACGTGCACACGCGCCCCGAGCCACGGTCCAGGAGGAGCGCCAAGGCTGTCTTTCTTAGTCAGGAGATTCTCTCCGTGGGCGGAGCACCTCACCCAGCCATTCAAGCTAACAATCAAGCGCTGGGGGGAGGGGCACGCAGCCAGCCTGAAATACTTTCTGGAGCACAGCTGCGGATCCAATCAATGAAATTAGCTTAACCCACGAAATCTACGCACCGGCGGGGCTCTAATTGATAAGATCTCTCCCAGTTCAGAGATCCAAAACAAGAGGCATGATATTTTTCAGTGCCTTTCGCTAAAGGGGCGGGGGCAACTTCTGATTGACAGAGCCTCCATATTCAGGGATATACCTAACAAGAGGGACTTGGCAGATATTAAGATCCATAAAGCAAACAGCGACTAGTGCTTCTTCTTCCCAGCCAAAACAGGCTACCAAGTGTGGAAAGCCTGGGTTGAGTGGTCCAACTTAATGATAGGCGCTGAACAGTCACCTTGACAACAACTGACTCCCAGCCCCACCTGATTACGCTGGAGGCTCTGACTACCAGAGCCTTACCCAGAGCTTTGCGCTGAGTAAGGATAGAGTGGGGATTTCCCAGCTCTTTGAGCCTCTTACTCCCCAGTCAGAAGCAGTGGCATCCTCATAGCTGGATCACCAGGCTGCTAATTCAGGAAGGGGAGACTAGGAAAGAGACTCCAGGAAAGCAAACTCTCTCATTGTTGGACTTTGCAAACACCAACAAGCCTTGACTACCAGCGAGACTAAAGCCAATTATATGACATTGCCATAGAATCCCATCAACTGCAAATTCCTACCTAAGAGTGACACAGGGGCAGAACCTGGGGTACAGAGTCACCGACCAGGAAAAGGGGGAGAAAAGAAAAAAGGAAGAAGTTAACCTCTCAAAATCAAGAAAAATCCACAGACTTTATAACTTGTTTCACTAATTCTTTGTTGTTGTTGTTTCTTTCTTCTATCTTATTGCCTTTATTATTATTTCTATTCCACCTCGGTCCTTTTACTCTCTGCCCATCTTATGCTACCCTTTTCTTGAACTACACTACCCATGAGTGTTACATTTTATTTCTTTTCTTCATCCTAACTCTCCTTTAGGGTTACACTCCAAAACCCTTAACTCTCACTCTCTCCCCTTTTGTTTTTTTTTTGTTCCTTTCCTTTTTTTCTTCCTTCGTTTCTCTCTTACTCTTATTTTTTCCTTTCTATTTATTTCTTCTTTTCTCCTTTTACTTTTCCTCCCATTTAAGCCTCAATCACGAACAAATTATTTAATTTGGGACTCAAGTTTTTGTGGGTTTTTTTGTTGTTGTTGTTCTTTTTTTTCTTCTTCTTCTTCTGCTTTTGTTCTTGGTTTTCCTCTATTTGTTTGTTTTTGTGGCATTTTGGGCACTTTTTACATTGCTTTTTAACTCACTAGCATTCCTCCCAACCCAAAGTCTCCATTGTATTTAGTCTTCGCTCCACTTAATACAACAGATTTTTACTTATTATTTTTATTTTTATTTTTTTCTTTTTTAATTATTGTTTTTTCTCTCCTTTTTTCTGTTTCCCTCTCATCCCTCTCATTATATCTCTTAGTCGACCATCACTTACAAGCAAATCATTTTATGCTTGTCTAAGATTTTCTCCCCCCCCCCCTTTTTTTTTTTTGTATTTAGTAGGTCCCTACTCCCTTTTTTGCCCCTTGAACTCTTCACCCCAAATTAGGCCCTCCATTATAGGCAGTTTTTGTTCCATTTAGCATAATATAATTCACAGGTCATCACGATATTTCCCTAAGGAGGTGAGAGGGGGGGAAGAGAAGAAAGAAAAAAGGGGGAAATAATAAATTATTACTTTTTTGTGTGTGTGTGTGGAGTGTTTTCCTTTTTTCTTTTTTTTTTTCTTTTTATTTTTTATTAATTCCAATTAACACTATCATCAAGACCACCTTCAGATGCCAATAAGAAAAAGGAAATCGAACATTATGGACACAAAAGACAGAGAGGTAACACAAATAGATATGGAAAAATCTATGGAGAAAAGATTTAACATATTGGAAGCCTTGGAGCCAAATGACAGAGAATTTAAAATAGAAATCTTAAAAATACTCAGAGATATACAAGAAAACACAGAAAGGGAATTTAGGGGAATCAGAAAACAACTCAACGATCACAAAAAATATATTACCAAGGAAATTGAAACTATAAAAACAAATCAAACAGAAATGAAAAACTCAATTCAAGAGCTGAAAAACGAGGTAACAAGCTTAGCTAATAGAACAGCCCAGATAGAAGACAGGATCAGTGAAATAGAAGACAAGCAACTTGAGGCACAACAGAGAGAAGAAGAAAGAGACTCAAAAATAATAAAAAATTAAAAGCCCTACAGGAATTGTCTGACTCCATCAGAAAGAATAACATAAGAATAATAGGTATATCAGAGGGAGAAGAGAAAGAAAATGGAATGGAGAATATACTCAAACAAATAATAGAGGAGAACTTCCCAAGCCTATGGAAAGAATTAAAGCCTCAAATTCAAGAAGCAAACAGAACACCAAGTTTTCTTAACCACAACAAACCCACTCCAAGGCACATCATAATGAAGATGACACAAACCAATGACAAAAAAAAAATTCTCAAGGCAGCCAGGGAAAAGAAGAATACAACATATAAAGGAAGGCCTATTAGATTATCATCAGATTTCTCAGCAGAAACTCTACAAGCTAGAAGAGAGTGGACCCCAATATTTAAAGCCCTGAAAGAGAGGAACTTTCAGCCAAGAATACTATACCCATCAAAGCTATCCTTCAAGTACGAAGGAGATATAAAAATATTCACAAATATAGAAAAGATGAGAGAATTTATCATCAGAAAGCCCCCACTCCAGGAAATACTAAAGGGGGTTTTCAAACCAGATACAAAGAACAAAAGAAAACATAACCACAAGTAACAGCTCCACCAAGAAAACAATAAAACCAAACTTAAACTGTGACAACAAAAAAAAAAAAGGGGGGGGGGAGAAAGGATGAAGATTAATAGTAGCAAAGGACGATGAAGTGCAGAAATACTCACAAGAAAGGGTACTACAATGAATATGGTAGGTACCCTTTTCAATACTTAATGGTAACCACCCTTGAAAAAACCACCACAAAAACACTTGACTTAAAAAAGGTAGCAACAGAGGAAAGAAGTATGGAATACAAACAAACAAAAACGAACGATAGAAAAACAAAAGAGAAGAATCAAACAAGATACAAAACTAACAGAAAGCAATTTATAAAATGGCAATAGGGAACCCACAAGTGTCCATAATTACACTAAATGTAAATGGATTAAACTTACCAATAAAAAGACACAGAGTAGCAGAATGGATTAAAAAAGAAAATCCAACTATATGCTGCCTACAAGAAACTCATCTAAGCAACAAGGATAAAAACAAATTCAAAGTGAAAGGCTGGAAAACAATACTCCAAGCAAACAACAACCAAAAAAAAGCAGGTGTAGCAATACTCATATCTAATAATGCTGACTCATATCTAATAATCTAATAAAGACAGAAAAAGTACTCAGAGACAAAAATGGTCATTTCATAATGATGAAGGGGACACTGAATCAAGAAGACATAACAATCCTTAATATATATGCACCAAACCAAGGAGCACCAAAATATATAAGACAGCTACTTATTGACCTTAAAACAAAAACTGACAAAAATACAATCATACTTGGAGACCTCAATACACCGCTGATGGCTCTAGATCGGTCATCGAAACAGAGAATCAATAAAGATATAGTGGCCTTAAATGAAATACTAGAACAACTGGATATGATAGACATCTACAGGACACTTCATCCCAAAGCGACAGAGTATACATTTTTCTCTAGTGTACATGGAACATTTTCAAGAATTGACCATATGTTGGGCCACAAAGACAATATCAGCAAATTTAAAAAAATTGAAATTGTGCCAAGCATATTTTCTGATCATAAAGCCTTGAAACTAGAATTCAACTGTAAAAAAAAGGGGGAAAACCCCACAAAATTGTGGAAACTAAACAACATACTTCTAAAAAATGAATGGGTCAAAGAAGAAATAAGCGCAGAGATCAAAAGATATATACAGACAAATGAAAATGAAAATACGACATATCAGAATCTCTGGGATGCAGCAAAAGCAGTAATAAGAGGAAAGTTCATATCACTTCAGGCCTATATGAACAAGCAAGAGAGAGCCAAAGTAAACCACTTAACTTCACACCTTAAGGAACTAGAAAAAGAAGAACAAAGACAAACCAAAACCAGCCGAAGAAAGGAGATAATAAAAATCAGAGCAGAAATAAATGAAATAGAGAACAGAAAAACTATAGAAAAAATCAATAAAACAAGGAGCTGGTTCTTTGAAAAGATCAACAAAATCGACAAACCCTTGGCAAGACTCACCAAGGAAAAAAGACACAGGACTCAAAT
This sequence comes from Saccopteryx leptura, assembly GCF_036850995.1. Lineage (NCBI taxonomy): Eukaryota > Metazoa > Chordata > Mammalia > Chiroptera > Emballonuridae > Saccopteryx > Saccopteryx leptura. Next base: position 61,425,062 of record NC_089511.1, on the reverse strand, counting down.
AAATAAAATCCAAAATGAAAAAGGAGAGATCACCACAGACATCATAGATATACAAAGAATTATTGTAGAATACTATGAAAAACTATATGCCACCAAATACAACAATTTAGAAGAAATGGATAAATTCCTAGAACAATACAACCTTCCTAGACTGAGTCATGAAGAAGCAGAAAGCCTAAACAGACCAATCAGCAGGGAGGAAATAGAAAAAACTATTAAAAACCTCCCCAAAAATAAAATTCCAGGCCCAGACGGTTATACTAGTGAATTCTATCAAACATTCAAAGAAGACTTGGTTCCTATTCTACTCAAAGTCTTCCAAAAAATTGAAGAAGAAGCAATACTTCCAAACACATTTTATGAGGCCAACATAACCCTCATACCAAAACCTGGCAAGGAGGGCACAAAGAAAGAAAACTACAGACCAATATCTCTAATGAATACAGATGCTAAAATACTAAACAAAATACTGGGAAATCGAATACAACAACATATTAAAAAAATAATACATCATGATCAAGTGGGATTCATCCCAGAATCTCAAGGATGGTTCAATATACGTAAAACGGTTAATGTAATACACCATATCAACAAAACAAAGAACAAAAACCACATGATCTTATCAATAGATGCAGAAAAGGCTTTTGATAAAATACAACACAATTTTATGTTTAAGACTCTCAACAAAATGTGTATAGAAGGAAAATATCTCAACATAATAAAGGCCATATATGATAAACCATCAGCCAACATCATATTAAATGGCGTAAAACTGAGGACTTTCCACCTTAAATCAGGAACACGACAGGGGTGTCCACTCTCTCCACTCTTATTTAACGTGGTGCTAGAAGTTCTGGCCAGAGCAATCAGACAAGACAAAGAAATAAAAGGCATCCATATCGGAAAAGAAGAAGTAAAGGTATCACTTTTTGCTGATGATATGATCCTATACATCGAAAACCCAAAGGACTCCACAAAAAGATTACTAGAAACAATAAACCAATACAGTAAGGTCGCAGGATACAAAATTAACATACAGAAGTCCATAGCCTTTCTATATGCCAACAATGAAATATTAGAAAATGAACTCAAAAAAATAATCCCCTTCACGATTGCAACAAAAAAAATAAAATACCTAGGAATAAACATAACAAAGAATGTAAAGGACCTATATAAAGAAAACTACAAGGCATTGCTAAGAGAAATAGAAAAAGACACAATGAGATGGAAAAATATTCCTTGTTCTTGGATAGGAAGAATAAATATAATTAAAATGGCCATATTACCCAAAGTAATATATAAATTTAATGCAATTCCCATCAAAATTCCTATGACATTTTTTAAGGAAATGGAACAAAAAATCATAAGATGTATATGGAACTATACAAAACCCCGAATAGCCAAAGCAATCCTAAGGAAAAAGAATGAAGCTGGGGGCATTACAATACCTGACTTTAAACTATATTATAGGGCCACAATAATCAAAACTGCATGGTATTGGCAGAAAAATAGACACTCAGACCAATGGAACAGAATAGAAAGCCCAGAAATAAAACCACATATATATGGTCAAATAATCTTTGATAAAGGGGCCAACAACACAAAATGGAGAAAAGAAAGCCTCTTCAACAAATGGTGTTGGGAGAACTGGAAAGCCACATGCAAAAGAATGAAACTCGACTACAGCCTGTCCCCGTGTACTAAAATTAATTCAAAATGGATCAAAGACCTAAATATAAGATCTGAAACAATAAAGTACATAGAAGAAGACATAGGTACTAAACTCATGGATCTGGGTTTTAAAGAACATTTTATGAACTTGACTCCAATGGCAAGAGAAGTGAAGGCAAAGATAAATGAATGGGACTACATCAGAATTAAAAGTTTTTGCTCAGCAAGAGAAACTGATATCAAAATAAACAGACAGCCAACTAAATGGGAACTGATATTTTCAAACGACAGCTCAGATAAGGGCCTAATATCCAAAATATACAAAGAACTCATAAAACTCAACAACAAACAAACAAACAATCCAATAAAAAAATGGGAAGAGGATATGAACAGACACTTCTCCCAGGAAGAAATACAAATGGCCAACAGATATATGAAAAGATGCTCAGCTTCATTAGTTATTAGAGAAATGCAGATCAAGACTACAATGAGATACCACCTCACCCCTGTTAGATTAGCTATTATTAACAAGACGGGTAATAACAAATGTTGGAGAGGCTGTGGAGAAAAAGGAACCCTCATACACTGTTGGTGGGAATGTAAAGTAGTACAACCACTATGGAGGAAAGTATGGTGGTTCCTCAAAAAACTGCAAATAGAACTACCTTATGACCCAGCAATCCCTCTACTGGGTATATACCCCAAAACCTCAGAATCATTGATACGTAAAGACACATGTAGCCCCATGTTCATAGCAGCACTGTTCACAGTGGCCAAGACATGGAAACAACCAAAAAGCCCTTCAATAGAAGATTGGATAAAGAAGATGTGGCACATATACACTATGGAATACTACTCAGCCATAAGAAATTATGACATTAGATCATTTATAGCAAAATGGTGGGATCTTGATAACATTATACGGAGTGAAATAAGTAAATCAGAAAAAAACAAGAACTACATGATTCCATACATTGGTGGAACATAAAAACAAGACTAAGAGACATGGACAAGAGTGTGGTGGTTACCAGGGGTGGGGGGAGGGAGGACGCAGGAGGGAGGGAGGGAGAGGGGAAGGGGGAGGGGGAAGGGCACAGAGAAAACTAGATAGAGGGTGACAGAGGACAATCTGACTCTGGGCGAGGGGTATGCAACATAATTTAATGAGAAGATAACCTAGACATGTTTTCTTTGAATATATGTACCCTGAATTATTAATGTCATCCCATTAACATTAATAAAAATTTATTAAATAAATAAAATAAATAAAAAAAATTAAAAAAAAAAAAGAAGCTGGTATAAACCTTTGTGTCGTGTGGTAGGAGGAACATTTCTGCACGGATACAATTCAGAACTTTGCTTTCATATTCTTTGGTCCCTCTTTTTCTATAGTTTATGAAGATTTTTATAGGCACTAAATTTCTATTTTTTTACATACTATACTCCTGGTTACTCAGTGAAGAGAATGCTCAGATTCTGTCTGAAATCACACTAACTGTTGAATTGTAATCAGGATCATCAGCTGATTTTTAAGGAGGCTTTCATTTTGGTCAAAATACTTTACAAAAAATGCCTCTGGTGTATCTTATTATCTAGAAACTGTTCCTTCATTTCTACACATAAGTCTCTGTGGTTCATAATCTTCTCTGATCTGTATCTGTTCTTCTGGTCAAATCCCGCCATGATCTACATTTAGTTCAGCCCCAACATTGAGGGTGGGAGAAGTAGGTAAGAAAGGCACTTTATTCTACATAGTTTGGGGAAAGAAGCATTTCTATTCTTTCTACCCTTTACAAATACCTTTAGAAAATCATAACATGCCTGACCTGTGGGGGTGCAGTGGATAAAGCGTTAATCTAGAATGCTGAGGTCGCCTGTTTGAAACCCCATGTTTGCCTGGTCAAGGCACATACTACTACCATTTCATGCTTCTAGCTCCCCCCTTCTCTCTCTCTCTTCTCTTTCTAAAAATCAATAAATAAAACCTTTAACAACAACAACAAAAAAAAAAGAAAATCATAACACATAACACACACATCCTCATTACTGCATAATCTCTCATCAAAGCCCATTAAACTATTTACCAAGCAAACAAGCTGGACTCTGCCATTATAAATATTTAGGACAGCATTTTGCCCTGATGTGAGTAGGCTTTTGTTACCTGCTAAGTGGCCTAGTTTTCCAACTAAGGAGGGTAGCATCTCAGCAAAAGCTACAATTATGGGGGTTGCCTTTCCCAGACCCTTGCTCTTTGCTCATCTCCATTGCCTGGGTCCCTGGTCAACATGTGACACTACTGACATTCAATAACTGCAGCTATTCCCAGACATTTCCTGCCACCTGTGGTTCAGCCATTAGTAGACCTCAATGCCCTTACTTTAGTTGCTAGAGATTTATTGTGCAATTATGTAACATGAGTGGACTGACCAATGAATAAGTGACCAGTAGCAATTATATGGGCAGCTTTCTAGTTCTGCAGAACATCAAAACAGATCCAAACAAACTGGTCATTATGGGTTCAGGAATTGTAAATCTACCGGTCAGCCTCAACAGAACAATCATAGATTCCCTTTCTTGGCATCATTCTGGAGGGCATGCATAGACCATCAACACTCGTGCAATAAATAGGTAAAATACTAAGATCATGATCAAAAAATCCCTTACCAACTAGGCATAAATTAAAAGACAAGAGCAGAGTGGTTGAATAAAAATCCCCTTTCCCATACTTTTGATCTCAAGCTGTATAATACTATTCCATCAGATTTTTAAACTAAAATCAGATGGAAGCTGAGACACACTACAGTGGATCACTGCAATGAAAACCACAGATTCTTGCTGCTCAGTGCTCTGGTTCTGGCCCATCCTATGACATAATTTGAGAAAGCAGTATAGATCAGAATGGGAAGCTATTGAATGGAAGAAGGTACAGTGTAAAAATAATATGTGTATATTCAGTGAAGTTGAAGAACATTTTCAAGTTCCTCAGACCTTATGGAAATAGCCAAGCTAATAAGGGGTAAGTAGACAATGTTTACATGAAATGAAATGAGACTCCATAATTATAGCTGGAATTTGGCCAAATAAACTAACCCATTCTTTTTGCCTGGGACACAGGGCTCTTTGCTGATGCTGAAGATGTTTTAATAAGAAAAATACATGAAAATAAAGTAAAAATAAATAGATAAAATAGAAGAGGTTGGGAAAGACATTTGGGAGGAGTTAATTACATGGATTTAAAAAGTCAGCAAGCAAAAGAATTTAAACATTGAGAGTTAACATAAACCTGCATTACAGAGAGTCTTCTGAGTACCACTGACCCCTGCTGTCTCAGGTAAAGTCTAAGTAGAAAATAAATCATGTAGTTACATATCAATATATAACCACATTTCCCCCCATTATCAAGAACGCTGTTTGAAACTGCCTGTGGAATCGAAAGAGGCAAAAGTTTTCTCTAAGAACATTGTATTAATGGGCCTGGCGTTGCAGTAAAATAGTCAGCTGGGGCTTAGTTTTATCTTATTCATTTTATCATCTGAGGGGTAAGCCTATCTAGAATAGAAAAGAGAACAGATTTCATTTTCTGTATACTTGCAATAAATCTTGGATTTCATGAGCTCTGTATGCATACTTGCAATAAATCTCCTTTTACCTAAACTGGATTAATTGAGTGTATTGGGGTTTTTTTGTTTGTTTTTGTTTTGTTTTGTTTTTTTGTTTTTTGTTTTTTACATACAAGCAGTCTTTGACAAAGCTGAAGTCTCAGCTAAAAACAAATTCTGCTATTGGGCAGAAACAGGACATATCATTGGGATTTCAATGTAAAATGAAAATAAAATAGAAGAGTTACCACTTGAAGTATCTCATGCAGATAGAATTCAATATAGGGAACTGATTACATAAGTGAGGAAAGAACTAAGGAGCCAAACAGGAAATGGTGAGGAATCTCAGAGATTGGCAATAACAGCAAAAAACTGCTACTACCTGAGAGCAAGAGAAACAGAGAGAGGAGGCTGTGTTCCCAAGTCCTAGAGCTGTGGTCACTGGGTATGATGAGTTGGGATCATAGTGGCCCTTTCCAGTGGGACCATGAAGAAAGGTGTTTTCCAGCTGTTGGACTGAGATCCATAGAAGAAGCACAGAGATATGGTCAGAGATGCCAACAAAAGCAGAGAGGAATATTAGCCTCTCCCCTGCTTTATACCAGTGTATGTCATTGGCCAAACCTGCAGAGATGCTAGAAGACTAGAGGCCTGAGAAATACAGTTTCTTGGAATAGAGCCCAGGGCAGAGAAAGACAGGTCTGATAATAACCTGACCAAGATGTCCCCCAGGTAGGCTCCAAGAAACACTTTGTATCATATTATTAAACACCTTGTAACAAATTTGAGTGGTCTGGAAGCAAAATAACATTACTTTAATTGTGTGATTCTCCCTGTATTTTTTCCTTTACCCAATTAATTCTAATCTTCAGCATTTTTCTTCAGGAATTTTTGCAAATATGAAACATAGATTACTTGAAATCATAAACTCTATATGTAAAATACATGACTAAACGAATTGCAGATATTATGTTAAAGGTACCAGAGGAGGAAGGAAGAGAGGGATGCACTTATGGGAGCAAAAAGCAGCTAAAGGAGAATAATTCTAAAAACAAGAGAGGAGACAGAATATAGGTATCTTGAAAAATCAGATCTATATGTTACTCCATATTGACACCCCAGGGAGAATGAATTTCCTTAGAGCAGTGGTTCTCAACCTTTCTAATGCCGTGACCCCGCAATACAGTTCCTCATGTTGCGGTGACCCCAAACCAAAAAATAATTTTGGTGGCTACTTCATAACTGTAATTTTGCTACAGTTATGATTCGGAATGTAAATACCTGATATGCATTATGTATTCTCATTGCTACAAATCAAACATAATTTAAACAGTGATTAATCACAAAAACAATATTTAATTATATATTGAGAAATATTTATTACTAATGGACCTCCTTACCTAGTGTATTGGGGCTACCATTCCGTAAATAGCTGCTTAACTAATGGGTCTGTTTTTTTCAGGTTAGTGGCAAGTTTTCTATATAGAACAGTGTGAACTACGTCATAGGATACACTGCAGTTTCTGCACAGCATGGTATCTTTCAGGGCTCTTTCACACTATAAAGCAGCAGTTTCTGTGGTGGAATCCACATCTCATTTACTTCAATGGGAGACCCGTGGATTCCGCAGAAGAGAGATCCCCTGTACGGCAGAAATGCAGTTCCGACACATTTCTTCCTCTCCTATTCAAGTCAATGGGAGGCTGCAGCAGATTCCGCTCAAATGTAGAGCATGTTGCTTAATTTTTTCCACGCTAGAACTTTTCCTAGAGCAGAAAAATTCCAAAGGTGGAATCCGCCACCCCCAATAACTTCTATAGGAGGCAGATCTTTTACACTGCAGAATCCGCACAGCAGATTCCTCAGTGTGAGGCCTCTTTCAGTCTATTGGGGAGGGGGGGGGGGAGTGGATTCCACCTTTGGAATTTTCCTGCTCTAGGAAAAGTTCTAGCGTGGAAAAAATTGAGCAACATGCTCTATATTTGAGCGGAATCTGCTGCGGCCTCCCATTGACTTGAATAGGGGAGGAAGAAATGTGTCGGAAACTGTCATTTCTCCGCCTCTTATTGAAATCAAAAGGAGGCTGCAGGGGATTGTGTGGTAACCCGAGATTCTCGGGAGCTCTCTTCCACAAAATCCCGCCGCACTCCCAATGAAATCAATAGGAGGTGGAGTCAATGCCGGAAACCGCGGTTTCCTCATTCAGAAAATGGGAAAATAGTGGGAGATATGGGCGATAATTATACATTGGGGAACAGTGTGAACTACATCTTATAGTGGTCTCTTATAGTATGAAACCGATGTAGTTCACACTGTGTAAATGTATAGTGCTTTGTGTAAGTGTAAGCTGCTTTGTGTACTGTGTAATGATACACACAAAGCACCTTACACTTACACAGTATTGTGTGTATGGTGTCTGTACTGTTTTTACATTATTAACCTTTTTTATACCAGCAGGTTGCCTCACAGGCTCTCTTGGCTCTCCGCCTCTTGCCTCTCCACCTCCTAGGCTTCTGTCCTCCAGCGCTTGCTGCATCCGCCCACTGATGACATCAGCAAGCACCAGACACACATAATGCGCTGCTAGGGATGAGCAGCCACACTGCTATGGACTGTGGAGTGTTCTCCCCACTACCCCTGGACGGATGATGCAATCACGTCTGCGCATGACTGCAGGCATTCAGTTTGGAACGCACGTCCATAACGGCATGCGTTCAAGCTGAATAGCGCTGCTGCAGACAGTAGCGCGGCTTCTCAGCGTCTAAAGCCATCGGGAAATATGTATTTTCCGATGGCTTTAGGCGACCCCTGTGTTTTGGTCGTTTGACCCCCGCCGGGGTCGCGACCCACAGGTTGAGAACCGCTGCCTTAGAGGGATGTGGTATCCCTATGAAGCCTAAAACATAAGAACAGAAGATCCCTCCCTTGCCAAAAAGTCCCATGCTCTAAACAAGGTCCTGATACAACACAGCTTTCAGACAGAAAGGGAAGTGAAAGCTGAGATACTATACATATCAAAGGAGCCAATAAGCTTTGGCTAATTCCCTATTTTAGCCTTCTCTACTCAGGTTTAACTTAATACCTGTCTCAGTCCCAGCAGAAAACAAATGGCATACTGCAAACAGTTTAACTAAAAAGATTTATCAAGGGAACTATTACATAAGTCTTGAACAGGATTAAGGAAATCAACAAGGATGGTGAGGCATCTTGGAGAATGTCATTACTTCCAGGGCTCGAAAGGAAAAAGGAAGAAAATTATGTTACTACCGCCCCATAAAAGCTAAAACCACAGAGTAGGGGTCTTCCACCAAGCCCTGATGCCTTAGAACAGCACACTCACTGATCTAACTATGGGAAGGGATAAGAAGGAAGCAAAAGGAGTGATTAGCCCAAACTTTTTGTCTTTCCTTTGGAATTCCAGCTGGTACCTCTCTTTGGCTAAACACATCTGGAAGCCACAGAGCATGCAAGCTCAACTAAGGCAATCTGTAGTGGTCCCACAGCGCAGAATGGAGCACAGAAGGGGTTGGGAGGGATGAAATAATAACCTTTACCAGGTAGCTCTAGAATTTGTGGGGGCAGAGTCTAAGGTATCTACAATTTTAGGGGCTCACTTTAAAAAATAATAATAAAATTAAAAATATAACAGTAGGTATGGAAGTAAATATTTGTTTAGATTAAGATAGGAAATCACAACAAGCAAATCTAACGTAGCTGTCAAATGTTCAACTATCATATAATCCAAAAAATCCTTTTAACTGCCTAAGGTAGCTTTATAGTATCAACCTTCTCTACAGTTTTGGTTGCAATTTTTTCATCTCTTCAAATAAGAACAACTTTCTAATATCAATTTCTGTAACAAGAATAGAAAGATAATTTAATATTTTCTAGAATGATACAACAATTGTTTTATTGATAGCTAGGGTGCATAAAATATGCAAATTCTCAAAAATATGTTTTTGTTGTTCATAGTTCTGTTGTAAGTTTTCATCCTACAAACATGGGAATTTTGACAAATGTTATTTGGTGTGGTTACCACAAAATTTAAAAAATGTATGCTACTTTTTAACTTGCATGTATTACAATATCAAATATATTCCTGACAGGAGAGCACTTTCATTTTTACTAGGTGCTAATCAAAACTGTATTCTCCACTAACCATTATACATGTCTGATAACTGGAAGAATTTCCCAGGGACCAGATTCATATTCTATACATTGTAAGCCTATTTTTTTTACTCCACAATCCACATGTTACTGTTTCCAAGAACCACAGAAATAATTCATACACTGATGGCTAGCAATAGCTTAACTACACCAAAGTGACTGAAAAATCACATAAATATACCTCACTAAACCCAAACTAAATATGAACTCAATTTTACCTAACCTGGATCTTATAAAAGCCTGAGGCATAGTTAAGGAAATACAGGCCAATTAAATCTGTTGACTTGCATTTGAACCATACGTCTAATATACTCATTATGTAGTTTATTTTTTTTTTAAAGTTATTACTTATCTCTATTCACAAAAAAATCTGGAAGCAATAACCAACTCAGTGGCTAGGGGTGCCCCTTGTGTCTATACTGTGGTTTCTAAGTACCATTTCCAGGAGGACGAACCTGATACCCTTAGAGAGATGGCTGATCCCAAGTCTGGTGCAGTAAATTCACAGTATAAACCTGGAATAACCTTTCATACCAGAATGCAAATAAGCTATTCACATTCACTGGGGTTGTGTTTAGTGATAATAGCAGGAACCAAGTTAAAGGGACTCAAGGGACTTCCACTGGCCAAAGTTAAAATAGTTTATGCATCAAAAAGTACAATAACTATAATAAATTAAAACATATCAAATATGTTCTTTAAATATATTAGGTCATAATGACATATTTTTTTAAATCTCATCAGTTCCATTTGAAGGTTGTTAGAGGATCAATCTCTCATTCTGAAATTTGATAAATAAAAGGGTTGGGGAAGTCAAGCATTTATCCTGCCTTTTTTATATTAACTATATATATATTCCAGGGTAATCAAGTAATTGACAAAAAAAATTTTTCTTTATGGAATTCTACTTAGTAACTCCAGAAGAAATTATTAGATTAGAATATCTATATTTTGTCACCCCTAATGAAACTAGATGTCAAACAAATTTAAAGAGTAGGGAGGCTTTGGTTGGAAATAATAGATTTATTCATAGGTCTTAGCATTTGCCATTCAGAAACACAATTAGGCAATACCCAGAGTGTTCTGAAGAAAAAAGAAAAGGTAAGAGTTGTCATAATAAAAAGTACATTCTTGAGCAGAATCAGTCCTGCAGCTTTAGCCAAGATGATAATTCTCATGACCATCGGTGTGAATAATGGAAGCCACGTGTTCTGGATACATGAACATTCTTTCTTCAGTCCTTCAGTGGGTCACCAGAGGATCATCTGTAGTCTTCTTGATTTTAATAATTTAGCAGCTTGACTATAGTGACTCCATTGTATTTCCTCACCTTATTCCTCATAGGCAATGGTCATCAAAGGTTCCTAAAACCATGTGGGTAATGATGCATGAATCAGGCTGATTTCATATGAACTCTTTGGTCACTTACCATTACAAAAAGTAAAATAAAATAAGGTAAAATAAAATATAATAAAGAAAGACTGTGTTCATATCATATATCTCTTACATGATATACTAGTGAGTACATAGCATCACCTATAATATGTTCTTACTAAAAACTGAACTAGAATATGATCAAGCAACTAGACACAACTACCAATTTTAAGGAAATATACATCAAATGACTCCACAGGGATGCACTATATCAAATCTAGATTGTATAATATTCTACAGGACACCAGATCCAATTTCTTCAACCAATAAACGGCATTTTTTTAAAAGGGGAAAAAAACTGATACAGATTAAAACAGTTTTGTGAAATATTAAATACAATAAGTGAACTTTATTTAAACCTTGATTCAAATAAACCAATTTTTAAAATGTTATAGAACAATATCGAAAGTTGAATACTGAGAGCAAATTGGATGATATTAAAGAAATAGTATCAATTTGGGGGGACTAGAACAATGGTTAAGAAAATAGTGTCCTTGTCTTTTAGAAATGCATACTAAAATATTTGGGGTAGATGATATCTTGTCAAGCATTTACTTCAAAACGATCCAATAGGTAGGATTAAGGCAAGGCAAAGATGGTATAAATGAAAAAGGACTGGCCAGATGCTGATAATAGTTGAATCTGGGTGATGAGAATATGAAAATTTATTACACTATTCTCTCTAATTTTGTATGTTCAAAACTTCTAGCCTGACCAGGTGGTGGTGCAGTGGATAGAGCGTCGAACTGGGATGTGGAGGACCCAGGTTCAAGACCCCGAGGTCGCTAGCTTGAGCACCAGCTCATCTGGTTTAAGCAAGGCTTGCGCCCAAGATCGCTGGCTCAAGCAAGGGGTCACTCGGTCTGCAGTAGCCCCCCGGTCAAGGCACATATGAGAAAGCAGTCAATGAACAACTAAGGAACCGCAATGAACAATTGATGCTTTTCATGTCTCTCCCTTCCTGTCTGTTTATCCCTATCTGTCCCTCTCTCTGACTCTCCCTGTCTCTGCCACAAAAACAAAACAAAAACAAAAAAAACCACTTCTATAACTTTTTTTTTTTCAAAAAACAGGTGAAGAAAAATTAACTTTTTAAGAGTTTCCCTAAAACATAAAATAGACACTCTATTCTTGAATTATCCAGAAAAAAGTCTACTTAGGCTTTCAAATCTTCAAGTAGAAAATTTGATCCAACAGTGATTCCCTTTTCTCTTTCTAATCCTTCAATAGTGCCTGTCCCGACAAGCATTCAAGGTCAACACCTTTACTCCTCAGAGAACATATTTCTACCTCACTATTGACATTAGACAAAGGTGAAAACCTTGAGTTGGGGTATCCTGGCTCAATCAAGTGTAGTAGGACAAAAACCTTCTTCAACCTTAAAGTTTGATCACCATTTGGAATAGAACTTGAATTAATTGATCCTCCACTATTATTTGAAAGCTTTGGCTTAGTTCAAAGAAATAATCAAATCAAATAAAAAGCAAGTAAGCCTCAACAAGCAATCACTAAGGGTTACTTATGGTGACAGATCTTGTGAGAGATCACTGAATGTTGACGAACTCAAGATCTGTGCTCCTCTCCTGACTTCTCCCTGAAATTGCTAAACCACTAGAACTCTGTACATGATTTGCTTCTCTCCCCTGCCCCCAAAGCCTCTGGAGTCCTTGCTTTATGGAAACTTAATGCTCAAACTTTCAAGCTGATAAAGTATGGAATTAATTAGGATTACAGAACCTTGAAATACATACATAGAAATTTTTTTGTTTGAATATATCATGTGTTAGACAGTGACACCTATTGGTGAAGTGTAATATTGTAAACTAGGACCACGTACCAAGTATTGTAATACAGTCAAGCCTCTCTCAGACACAATGGGATAAAAGCCAGACTGGATTGAGGAAAATCCATGGTAGAAAAAAAATCATTGTAATATGCTTTTGTTATCTTCAAATAATATAGATAGTTTGACCTAGACTAAATGTGAGGTCTCCTAGACCCTTACAGAGAGTATTTCAAATTAGTACAACAGATATTCAGCCTACATGATTAGCAATGTTGCCTGAAAATACAATTAATTTTTTTATTAATTTTAATCAGGTGACATTGATAAATAAGGGTACATATGTTCAGAGAAAAATCTCCAGGATATTTTGCATTTAATTATGCTGCATTCCCATCACCCAAAGTACAATTGTCATCCATCACCTTCTAACTGGTTTTCCTTGTGCCCCTCCCCTCCCCCAACCTCTTCCCTCTCCCCCACCCCGTAACCACCACACTCTTGTCCATGTCTCTGAGTCTCATTTTTATGTCCCACCTATGTATGGGATCATATACATCTTAGTTTTTTCTGATTTACTTATTTTGCTGAGTATAAGGTTATCAAGGTCCATCCATGTTGTTGTAAATGATCCGATGTCATAATTTCTTCTGCCTGAGTACTATTCCATAGTATCTATGTACCAAAGCTTTTTAATCCACTCATCCTCTGACAGAAACTTGGGCTGTTTCCAGATCTTTGCTATTGTGAACAATGCTGCTATAAACATGGGGGTGTATTTCTTCTTTTGAAATAGTGCTATGGTGTTCTTGGGGTATATTCCTAAAAGTGGGATAGCTGGGTTAGTTCGATTTTTAATTTCTTAAGGAATCTCCATACTGTTTTCCACAGTGCCTGCACCAGTCTGCATTCCCACCAGCAGTGTAGGAGGGTTCCCTTTTCTCCGCATCCTCAACAGCACTTATTCTGTGTTGTTTTGTTGATGAGCGCCATTCTGACTGGTGTGAGGTGATATCTCATTGTGGTTTTAATTTTCATTTCTCTAATGATTAGTAATATTGAGCATTTTTATATGCCTATTGGCCATCTGTATGTCCTCTTTGAGAAGTGTCTATTCATTTTTTTCGCCCATTTATTGATTGGATTGTTTGTCTTCCTGGTATTGAGTTATACAAGTTCTTAATTAATTTTGGTTATTAACCCCTTATCAGACATATTGTCAAATATGTTCTCCCACTGTGAATGGTGTAAGTTGGTGGTCTAGTTTCATTTTTTTGCAGGTGGCTGTCCAATTTTCCCAACACCATTTGTTGAAGAGGCTGTCTTTACTCCATTGTATGCTCTTAACTCCTTTGTCAAATATCAGTTGTCCATAAAGGTGTGGGTTTATTTCTGAGTTCTCTGTTCTGTTCCATATGCCTGTTCTCATGCCAGTACCAGGCTGTTTTGAGTACAATGGCCTTGTAGTATAACTTGATATCCAAAAGTGTGATACCTCCCACTTTATTCATTCTTTTGAAGACTGCTGAGGCTATTCGTGCTCTCTTTTGGTTCCATATAAATTTTTGGAATATGTGTTCTATATCTTTGAAGTAAGTCATTGGTATTTTAATTGGTATTGCATTGAATTTATAAATTGCTTTGGGTAATATAGACATTTTAATGATGTTTATCCTTCCTATCCATGAGCACAGTATATGCTTCCACTTGTTTGTATCTTCCCTGATTTCTTTTATCAATGTTTTATAATTTTCCAAGTACAAGTCTTTAATTTCCCTGGTTAAATTTATTCCTAGATACTTTATTTTTTTGGTTGCAATGGTGAAGGGGATTGCTTCCTTAATTTCTCTTTCTGACAGTTTGTTCGTAGTGTATAAAAATGCCTCTGATTTCTGAGTATTAATTTTATATCCTGCCACCTTGCTGAATTCAGTTATCAGGTCCAGTAGTTTTTTGACTGAGACTTTATGGTTTTCTATATATAATATCATATCATCTGCAAATAATGATAGTTTTACTTCTTCTTTTTCAATTGGGATGCCATTTACTTCTTTTTCTTGTCTGATTGCTATGGCTAGGACTTCCAGAACTATGCTGAATAAAAGTGGTGAAAGGGAGAATCCCTGCCTTGTTCCTGATCTTAAGGGGATTGCTTTTAATTTTTGCCCATTGAGTATGATGTTGGCTGTGGGTTTGTCATAGATGGCCTTTATCATATTGAGGTATGTTTCCTGTATTCCCACTTTGCTGAGAGTTTTGATCATGAATGGGTGCTATATTTTATCAAATGCTTTTTCTGCATCTATTGAAATTATCATGTGGTTTTTCTCCTTCCTTTTTTTAATGTGATAAATCACATTGATTGATTTGCAAATATTGTACCAGCCTTGCCTCCCAAAAATAAATCCCACTAGATCATGGTGTATGATTTTTTTTCATATATCTGGATCTGGTTTGCGAATATTTTGTTGAGGATTTTAGCATCTAAATTCATCAGGGGTATTGGCGTATAATTTTCTTTCTTTGTGTTGGCTTTGCCTGGTTTTGGAATCAGAATTATGCTCGTTTCATAAAGGAGCTTGAAAGTGTTCCTTCCTCTTGATTTTTTTGAAATAGCTTGAGAAAGATAGGAGTTAGTCCTTCTTTGAATATTTGGTAGATTTCACTTGTGAAGCCATCAGGCCCAGGAATTTTCTTTGTTGGGAGTTTTTTGATAACTGTTTCGATCTCATTTGTTGTAATTGGTCTGTTTAGGTTTTCTGATTCTTCCAGATTAATTTCTGGAAGATTATATGTTTCAAGAAATTCATCCATTTCATCTAGATTGTTTAAGTTTTTGGCATAGAGTTCTTCATAGTATTTTCTTACAATATTTTATATTTCTGTTGTGTCAGTTGTTATTTCTCCACTCTCATTTCTAATTTTATTTATTTGAGTCTTCTCTCTCTTTTTCTTGGTGAGTCTGGTTAAAGGTTCATCAATCCTGTTTACCTTTTCAAAGAACAAGCTCCTGGTTGTATTGATTCTCTGTATTGTTTTTTTAGTCTCTATGTCATTTATTTCTGTGCTGATCTTTATTATTTCCTTCCTTCTACTACCCTGGGCTTTACTTGCTGTTCTTTTTTTAGTTCTTTTAGATGCAGGGTCAAGTTGTTTATTTGAGCTTTTGGTAGCTTCTTAAGGTATGCCTGTAATGCTATGAACTTCCCTCTCAGGACTGCTTTTGCTATATCTCATAAATTTTGAGTTGATGTATGCTCATTATCATTCGTTTCTAGGAATTTTTTAATTTCTTCTTTGATCTTATTGTTAACCCATTCATTATTTAATAACATGCTATTTAGTTTCCAAGTGTTTGAGTATTTTTTAGTTTTTCTGTTGCGGTTGATTTCTAGTTTCATGCCATTGTGATCAGAGAAAGTGCTCGATATGATTTCAATCTTCTTAGATTTGTTGAGTCTGCTTTTGTGCCCAAACATGTAGTGTATCCTAGAGAATGTATCATGGGCACTTGAAAAGAATGTATATTCTGCTGCTTTAGGGTGAAAGGTTCTGAAGATATGTTAAATCGAGCTGATCTAGTGTGTCCTTTACGTCTGCTGTTTCTTTCTTAATTTTTTTCTTGAGGCTCTATCTAGTGATGTTAGTGGGTTATTGAAATCCCCTACTATTATAGTATTGGTGTTGATCTCACCCTTTAAATCCATCAAAGTCTGCTTTATATATTTAGGTGCTTTATATATTAGGTTTGTAGATATTTATAATAGTTATATCTTCCTGTTGGATTGCTCCCTTTATCACTATGTAGTGGCCTTCTTTAAATCTTACTATAGCCTTTGTTTTAAAGTCCATTTGTCTGATATAAGTATGGCTACCCCAGCTTTTTTTTCATTTCCATTTGCATGAAATATTTTTATCCATCCTTTTATCTTCAGTCTATATGCATCTTTTGTTTTAAGGTGTGTCTCTTGTAGACAGCATATGTACGGGTTCTGTCTTCTTATCCATGCAGCTACCCTATGACTTTCGATTGGATCATTTGATCCATTTACATTTAAGGTTATTATTGATATGTAGTTGTTTATTGCCATTTTATTCTTTAAAACTGTATTCCTCTTTTTCTATATTATTTTTCTCCTTTGATCTGTTTACAACAGGCCCCTTAGCATTTCTTGCAGCATTGGTTTGGTTGTAGTGAATTCCTTGAGTTTTTTTGTTTGTTTGTTTGCTTGTTTTTTGGTCTGGAAAGCTTTTTATTTCTCCTTTAATTTTAAACTATATCCTTGCTGGAAAAAGTAGTCTTAGTTGTAGGCTCTTGTTCTGCATTACTTTGAATATTTCTTGCCATTTTCTTCTGGCCTCAAGTGTTTCTGTTGAGAAGTCAGAAGTTATCCTCATGGGGGCTGCTTTGTAGGTGATAGCCTTTTTTTTCTAGCAGCTTTTAATATTTTCTCTTTCTCACTTAGCTTTGGTATTTTAATTATGATGTGTCTTGGTGTAGATTTCCTTGGGTTTCTCTTTAATGGAGTTCTCTGTGCTTCTTGAACTTGTAAGACATTTTCCTGCCTTAATTTAGAAAAGTTTTCAACTATGATATGTTTGAACAAAGTCTGTATCCCTTGTTCTTTCTCTTCTTCTTCAGGAACAGATGATGATGGAGTAGACAGATGTACCAACGTCCACCTCCCAGAACCAAAGTGGATTACAAACTAATTTTAAAAACAATCATCTGGAAAAACCAACTTTGGACTAAACTAAGAGGACTCTTCAACCAAGAAATTCTGAAGAAGCCACACTGAGACTGGTAGGAAAAGCAGAAACATGGAGGGGGCTGCCCAGCTCCCCGGAGTGAATGGCAACCTGCGTGGCAGAAAGTGAGTTTAGCAGAGAGGGAAGGGTCTTGAGCCCCAGGAACAAAGCTCCAGCCTGCAGTCCCAGAGCCTAGAAGAGGCGTATTGACAGTATTTAGCTGGAAACAAGTCAGGATACTGTTTGTGAGTAAGAGACTGATTTCTCAGACCTAGGATTCTTCTTAAAGGGACTGCACAAAAAACCTCTCTCACAACTACTCACCCGCGGCTCCAGAGTACAGGGAGAGAGGAGAGGACCAGAGCAGTGGGAAAAAAGTGTAATCTATGAGGCACAGGCAGAAACACTTTGAGGGACAGCCACCCTAAACCCTGGGCTGAATCACTCCTCAAATCTGAAGTGAATATTTCCCCTGGAAACAGCGGTACCAGCAAAGGGAAGCAGGACACCAGCCTAACAAGCTCTCCCACAGTACTTAGAGCAGAGTTACTTAGAAGGAGGGAGTTTTTGGGAATATACTAGTGAGTGTTATGGTCTGAGCTGCAGCAACCCCACCAACACAGCTGAGGGTTCATCCAAGGGCAGGCAGTGGCGGAATGTGGAAGCGTGGTTCTGTCAGCAAGGATAGAAGCCAGCTGGCCACAACTGAGGATCAGGTGTGAGCTCAGTCTTGCCCAGCTGGGGTGGAGGGGACGTGCAAAAGTGGTCAAGCCTAGCAGCAGGCCACCTGCAATCCAGCCTGCGGGGGTAGGGCAGGAGCCTCAGAAGGGGCAGAGACCCACCCTTGAGCAAGGGTACAGGAGTGTAGCATACCCCGGCCTGCAGGAACTGAGGCTTGTGGCCTGACACGGGAGCCGGCTTCTCCCACGGGGGTGGAGCAAAAGCCCAGAATAGGCAGAATCCCGCTACTGAGCGTGGGCATGCAGCTGCACCTGGCCAGTGGAGCCAAGGCTTGCAGCAGTCCCCCAAGTGGGCTCCTCCAGCAGGGGTGGGGCAAAAGCCTGGAATCAGGTGGAGACCTGCAGCTGAACAAATGTGCTGACCCCTGCCCTCAGGGCCGAGCATAACGCCACCTGTGGGGGCGGGGCAAAGGCCGAGGCCACCAGGGCTTGTACACCCAAGCATGTGATCACAGACACTCCAGTGAAGGAGAGGCAGAAATCACAACAACAGCCCCAGTGGGCAGGCACCAACAACACCCATACCCTAACACCCTAGGCAGCAACAGCAGAGGGGGTGGCGGGCCTGCAGACAGACCACACATAGGGAACATAGAGGCCATACCCAGTGGACTCCAGTGGCCAAAACCTTCTTTTAAACAAACAAAATGAGAAGGCAGAGAAATGCAACACAAATGAATCAAGAGAAATCCCCAGAAAAGGACCTGAATGAGTCAGATATTACCAAATTACCAGATGCAGAGTTTAAAATAACAATTATTAGGATGCTCAAAGATCTTAGAACAACAATAAATGGTCATTACAAACACCTAAGTAAAGAGATAGCAAATATAAAAAAGGACATTGAAATAATAAAAAAGAATCAGTCAGAAATGACAAATACAGTATCAGAAATGAAGAACACAATGGAAGGAATTAAAAGCAGGATGGAGGAAGCTGAGAATCAAATCAGCGAGTAGAGGACAAGATAAATGAAGGCACAGAAGCAGAGCAGAAAAAAGAAAAGAGACTCAAAAAGTCTGAGGAAACTCTAAGAGAGCTCTGTGACAACATGAAGCGAAATACAATGAATTTTTTTTAATCACAGTTTCTAAAATTCTTAAAGTAACTTTGTTCTTTTAATAAGTGAACAAGCATTTTATGACCCAATTTTTGTGATTGAGTTTTATTTTTTAAAGTGACCCTATCTGAAATTTATAAATTCCAAACATGCAAGTCAAATTAACTTTAAAAATTCTATATTGAAACTAAACCAAAAAGTATGAGATTAAATTTGAGCTTTGTAAGTATGCAAAGAGGGTATTTCTAAGTATGAAATAAATACTGCTTTCTCAATAAATTGTAGACAAGAAAAATGGATCCCCTCATTAATTTGTAGGAACAAAAGTAAGGGTAATGTGAAAAGTGAAATCTCCAATGCTCTAAAATGTCCAGCATGCCTTAGGATTGGCCATCAGCTTGACTTCTTCTTCATCAATAGTTCTAACTTAGTTCATTATAATGATTTACATAATTTATTTTTAAAATTATACAACAGAATCACAAAGATATATTTTATGGTATAAATACCCTCAAGTACATTTATATTATAAAATTACATTGCAAAATAAGTTTAACACTGAAATGAATGGGAAAGTTAGATTCATTTTAAGTACTGTAATTTGTTTTATAAACTCCATTTGAGGGAATACACTGAAACGAGAAGTAATAGAATACCTGAAACTAGAAGTACTTTTGAACTCACTCTTTTTTCTGATACAAAATAATTTTGACTGTCAGATCTCTCATTTATTTCTTTCTTAACCACCTGATTGCATTATAATGAATGGTTTAATGTTTTTTTAGGCTCAGTTCTAAACTTACTTTCCCCTGCATCTTGCCTTCAATTATTTCTCCTCCCAGGCAACCTAGTCTCTTCCTCTCAGTGACACTGTGAAAGCCAACCTTGACTGCAGCGCAGCACAAAGAATTACTAACTTTTTTTTTTGCTGCTCTTTCCCTTTCCCTCTTTTGCATTTTAATTTATGCCAGGTGTGTGTGTCTGTGTGTGTGTGTGTCAGAGAAGACAGAGAGAGGTACAGATAGGAACAGAGAAGAAGAGAGAGAGATGAGAAGCATTAATTCTTCATTACGGCACCTTAGTTGTTCATGAGCCTTGCTCAAACCAGATGAGCCCACGCTCAAGCCAGCGACCTTGGGGTTTAAAACCTATGTCCTCCACGTCCCAGTCCAACACTCTATCCACTGCACCACTGCCTGGTCAGGCAATGCCATAGATTTGCTTAAGAAACTCATTCTCACGCCCAAATGTCACTGTGTGGCAAGTTGCTGGACCATACAGGGAGTTGAAGGTACAGCAGGAATCACAATGCCTTTGTGTCTCTGGAGGGCATGTAGAAAGCATGAATATAATATATTCATTGCAGTAGATATGGTAACCACACCAATTTTGTGTCAAGGTATTCCAAGCTACAAAACAACCTAGAATGCAAGGATTGGGTCTAGGGAAAATTTAAGAAGAGAACAAAATAAAAAAGGCCTGTGACTAATGCATATTCTGCTAATCCTTCCAAAGGGAGGAAACTATGGGAATAACAGACCAGCACGGCAACCTTGCAGTTAATTTTTATTTTCTGTTACCATCATCAAAGAATGTTTAATGTGTTCCTGCACGGGCCAGAAGGGCCCTTGCCAAAATTAAAATCAAGAAAGTTTGGCCATCTGTGAGAGTTAAAAAAACATGGAAGGAGTCAGAGAACAAAGGAACAACGCATGGAATAAAGAAACATTTTTTTAACTCTTAATTGTTTTTTGGTCTGTCCTTGCTTAACATAGGATTGTGGGATAGGAGAGTTCAGAATCTTAAAATACAGAAAACATTATAGGCATACTGGGGTTTTCAAGTCATTTATTCAGGGAGTTGAACCAGAGGGAGCTCAATAGAATCACTTGGGGATGAGCAGGTTTCACTTGCTATAGATAGAAGTCAAGTGAAGCCTGAGAAGAAGCAGTTTTTGGAAAAGTTAGAGCAAGGCTGATGGTTTATGAAGACAAATTAGTTGAGCCTGAGAGAGTTCGGTGAGCTAAGGCAGGTCCTGAGGAGTAGAGTCTTGGTGAAGAGATGCAATGTTTTATTTAAACACCAGGATGCTGGTTACCAAAAGCTGGGAACGGGATCCTCTAGAAAAGGCCCAAGGCTATAATCCTCTTCATAAAGTGTCGGAATAAATCGGTGGATATCAAAATGTGGTCTCAAGACCAGCAGCATCAGAATCCTCTGGGAGCTTCAGAAATTCTCGGATATCACCTCTACTCTCTGAATCAGAAATTATCTTATTAAAATGCAGCCATCTGTACTTTAATAAGTCCTCCAGGTGATTCTGATACATTTTAAAGTATAGGAACCACAGAGGGGAGGGCACTGGAATAAAATGATAGAATGGTTCAAGACCTTTACTACAGCAAACTGAGGACTCAAGGAGTCTTTTCCTTCCCACCACTTCACCCTCGTGTAGGCCACCATTGCCTCATGCCTAGACACCTAGAACAGCCACTGCTTTGGTCTCCCTCTCTCCAGGCTCACACTCCACCAGCCAATTTCTCATAGTGCAGGCAGAATGAGCCTTTCAAATAACAAGTCATCTAGTGTCATTCACCTGAATAACACCCTTCAGTAGCTTCCCATAGTGTTAGCATCAAGTCTGATGCATGATCCAACTTCCGCTGTGTTATCCATGGCATCCTCTCAAGCTGGAATTTCTTTGCATTCTAGGATTTAGCCAAGCTGAATTGCTTTTAGTTCCTCTGATCCAACATCCAGGCCATTATGCTTGCTTTTTTCCACTACCTGAGACATATTTCCATGTCCCTTCATCAGGCCCAACGGGAGGTGACTTTGTGCAAAGAAAAGAACACCCAGAGGGCTGAGTTGTTAAAGACAGAGGAAGCCAGGAGGAAGAGGAGAAAGGAGAGAAACCCTAAGCCCAAAGAGTCTCAACAAACCATGAACTCGGTGGCACTGGGTCTTGATGCCTACCCTCTCCTTCAGTCTTTAGCTTCTGCAGGTGTTCAACCTCTCCCTGACTTCATGTTAGTGCCCCCAGCTTCTTCTGGACCCTCTGGGCCCTAAATACAAAACACCCTCTGGAGATGAGACTTTTAGTGGTCTCCCAGATGATAATTAGCTAACCGATGTGCACAGATTCTTAAAGCGTAATCCCCAGAGCAGCAACATCAGCACCACCTAAGAACTAAGAGAAACGCACATCATTGGCCTGCAGAACTACTGTATCAGACACTGTAGGACAGGGCCCTCCAACCTGTGTGTTTTAAAGTACTCCAGGTGACTTTCATGCACAATAAAATTTGAAACTTACCGTTTAAAGTATTTTTGTCAGAGCCCATGCTAATGGAACCCCAGATGTTCTCCTACGCCCATAAGCGTTCACTGTAATTTAAGCCTTTAGGTGATAATTCTCCTCACTCTTTTGTGTAAACCTCAAGATTGTCTCCATTGATGGAACTAAAGATCTAGGAAAATGGAGTCAGGTTGAGAGTGGCTCCTTTAATTGGTACAGTTCCCGTCAGATGCAATTACACAAATAGTAGTGACAGTAGTAATCATAGGATAATATGATAATGAGAAATAGTAAATATTGGCAATCAAATACTAAATCCTTAAACTAAATATACTTCATATACATTTATCCAACACATGCAACCTAGGATAGTAGGAATAATTATACCTACTAAAGACATAAATAGAAAGCAATCGGTCAAGCACTTTAACGTGATTCTGTCTAGCTTCAAGCCACTATATACTACTTATTCTTACAAAAGTGCAGACATGAATACTGAAGAACACTCTGCTCCTTGAGCCAGGCCCCTTTTCTAAGCAAAAGTGGCAACATGTTGAGTTTCCTTCTTCTCCTCCTGCTTTTCTTTCAGCCTCCTTCCTTCAGTGTTTGCTTTGAGGTTTCTCTTCTCACTAACCAAAGATGCTGCATTTTCCATTGCCATGCCGAAGGCGGCAGACAGTGATGTCAGGAGGAAGAGAGAGGGGGAGGAGCTTTGTGAACCAATATCACCCCAGTAAATTCAATGAAAAAGTATATTTATATATAAAATGTAATTTGTAACTGAAAATTGTCATTATTATACCCTGAATAAATGAAGAAGATGCACATTGGCTCTAGCAGAACTGGATGAAAAAATGGGACTGAGATCAAAAACATTATTAATTTAAGGAACTGCCTGAATTTGCCTCCAGCAGTTTCCTTTGTAAACACTATTAACACCCCAGAATGCTTGAACTGTATCTAAATGCATAGCTTAAATACTATATGTAAAAAACAAATCCTGGGCATTACTTTTAGGCATTCAGAAAATGGTTTGCTTCTAAAATCTGCCAGAACAAAATAAAACTAGCATATTATGAGGGCCTAATACTGCCTATGAAAATTTTTCATGGGCCATACAATTGTTGGCTCACTCCCACCCAAGACCAGATAGAATTTACAACTGACAAAATACAGCTCTGTAACACTGCTGGTGCTGACTCACGTGAATTTATTTGTATTTCTCTGAAACATGAACATGGTTCCTGGGGTAAATGGCAGCAACAAGAATTCTCCTCAGACTATAGGCTTACTTAAGTGGCCAAGTCACAGCTGAGTTACTTTGTAAATGAGTCTAGTGGAGTCAACTCTGAGAAAGAGAATAATTGCATCTTTATGATTTCATTTTGAGTTGGAAAGCCTCTGACTTAGGCACCATGGTGGGAAGCATTCAGAGAAGGTGTACTTTGGACATTAGAATCAAAGAAGTTATATTTCCTAGAAGGCAACTATATATCTATGATTCTGGAAGAGGTGATTCTAAGTGGAAAGCCATCCCATTCACACCAGGTTCACAGGTTTTCCCAAATAATCTGGAAACTAAACATGGCTTGTGAAAGCATTTGGGAGAAATCCTGACTGGGTCTGATGAGCATACATACCACAGACACTCCTAGTTTAGAAACAAGAAAAAAATAAAGAGGTGACATAGTTGCTACTAATTGTGAACCAACCCGCCTATGGGCAAACTGGTGGTTAGCTAGCATCTCCATGTGCCAAGAAAGTCAAAGCTTGAATCCTTTGTCAGATTATAGAATAAAAGAATAACAACACAGGCTGGGTCTTACAATGGATGGGGTAAGCACTTTTTTACATACTGTATTATTTAATTCTATCAAAAACCTTATTAATATTATTATTATACAATTTATTTCCATTTTATGGATGAGGAAACTGGGCCACAGAAGCTATATAATTTGCTCAAAGTAAAACAGCTAGAAAGAAACAGAAGCAGGACTGAAACTCAGTTTGGCTCCAGAGTCCCTATTCCATACAACTTAAGCATGTTGTCACTACCACAGAAAGACTAGGGGCTTCTGAGTTTGACACGGGGCAACTGAACTCCAGCTTACTCATCTGGAGGTCAAATGTGACCCTGAGTAAGTGACTTAAATTTATACCTCACTTGTAAAATGGATAAAATTCTGAATTGGAAGATTATTTTGAAGGTACTTAGCACTTAGCAGACACTCAATAAACACTTTCTTAAGGCACAGAAACTCATTGATCCAACATTGCGATGGCATTTATCAACTCCAGGCTACTTTTCTAGTTAAAGATCTGAGAGGAACAATAAAGTAGGATGATTGCAAACCGTTAAAGAAAATCATAAGCATGCACACACACAAAAATACACTCAGACTGGATTCTTGTGGAACTCAAAAGAAAAAAACACCTGATTTCTACATTCAAATCCTATTACATTTACCAGGGACACAGTGCCGTTGGCCAGGATCCAAACTTACTTTTTGAATCTAACTTTTGCTTAGGGAGTGCCAAAAACTCATATTTTGAATGATGACAATATATATTTTATTTTAAACACGTATTTATATACATAGATACATAAAAATAAAAAGTATCCTGTGGGTGTATGTTTCCTCAAGGATAATTTTGTAACAAATTGACCTGTTACAGGCCATTTTGAACCTTTCTGTTGACTGGACTGGAATGAAATATTCAGAAAATTATTTCACTAGGTTGAATTTCTCTGCAATTATTAAGATGAGATCCTACCCTCTCTCAACAATTTAACAATTTTTCAAACATTGCTAATGACTCTGCATTTTTTCCTATTCTTTTGCCATATGCCTTTCTGTGATACAACTAGCAAAGGCATGCAGTTACGAATGATGTTTTTCTATCTTGCAAAGCGGGAACCATGCAGTAGTATTGTGCTTTCTCATCCATTCCCCTAGTATTTCACTTCTTTCCTCTGTGTGCCTGGGGAAGAGAAGCTAGTGCAAGAGTAGAGAAAACTGGTTAAATATATTCAGATCCCTTCCTACCTTATTCTGTTAGACTCTAATCTCAATGGATTTATTTAAAATAACTTTCTAGGGTATTATTGCCATTATGGCATATTCTAACATATTTTTTTTTCAGTTCTGAAAAATGCAAGAAGTTTCCTAGGGTATAAGCAGTCCCTAGCATAATACTCTGTTACCTTAGTTTTAGTTGACATCTCTTGGTAAAATGTCCATTGAGAGAAAGAAAGTAAAATGATTTTCTGTTTGTTACACTATTTGATAGACAAGAGCAGAGACTCATTGAAGTTACTTAAAAAGGGGGAGTTTGGATATTAACTAGACTTCCAGTGGTAATCATTTCACAACACATAAATATTGAATCATTATATTGTATACCTGAAACTAATACAATGTCACATGTCAATTATACCTCTATAAGAAATTTAAAAACCTTAATTCTTAATGTTTGAAAAAAAAAGGAAGGGAGAATGGACTGTCATAAAATTATTCTAAAAGGTACAGAAATGTATTTAACTCAATTTTCCCTCCAGATGTACAGAAAAGTCATTTCTTGTTCTCTCTGGCTACCTCAGAGTGACTCTGTCCTCTTGGAAAAAGTGGAAATGGTCCCTTTGCTGTCTGAGAAGATCCTCACCTTTGGCAGCAATGAAGGGGGCAAGGGACACAAGCCTAGCCAGCCAGGGAAACCTGACTCACTCAGGCAGCACCAGGGAGAAGACTGGCAGCCAAGTCTAGGATGACTGCTGGGTGTCCAGCCTAGAGACCTGGGCAGGTGGCAGTGTCACTGCACTAACACAGAGAACACAGGAAGAGCAGATCTGGAGAGGAGGAAGAGGAGTTCACATTGACACATGGTACCTTTGGAGTGTCTATGAAACATTCAGGAGGACGTTGGGTTTAAGTCTCACAAGAAAGGTCTGAGCTGCATAGACAAATCAAACAACCTGCTAAGCTACACAGCTCAGTGACAGTGGTGACAGTGTGAGACTTGACTGGAATCAGGTCAGTTTCAGTTCTGCCATCGTAAGCTACTCATGATGCCCACAGCAGGCCAACAGGCAAAGCTGTGAAGTATGAATTTGCCTTTCTGGACTGAACTTCTCTGCACCTCTGCCCCTGCTTCCTGTTCCCCTGTCTCAACGTGCAGACTTTCTGCGCATGCTTTTTCTTCTTCTGCTTTATTTTAATTAAAACTGTACTGAGGAAAGAATCCATCAATATTGCCTTTCCCAGAGGGACTGACTCTTAAGCAGCAAATCACCCGGGGGGGGGGATGGTGAAGATGATGGTCATAATGATGAGAGCAACAGAATTATTTACAGATATTATTTGTGTTTGTTCATGGTGGGGTTTTTTTTCCTGTACCTTTAAGTCTAGATAAGCTGTTTTCTCTTTGTCCCACTGAATATTTGCACTAAAGACTAAGTCCTACACAAAGCTTCTATTCCTGAGTCTTCCAAAAGCAGTAGCACTCTTAGGGTAGAGTTGCAAGATAAAATGTAGGAATCCCGTTATATGTCAATTGCAGATAAATAATAGTATTTTGTTTTTTGGGGGGGGGGTTAGTGTAATTATGTCCCAAGCATTGCAGGGGACATACTTAATACTGAAAATTTGCTATTGTTTATTTGAAATTCACATTTAACTGGGTGACTTGTTTTGTTTTGCAAAATCTGGCAACCCTACCATGGGGTAAAGGAAGATAGACTTTGCAAACATGATGTGTGATAGAGAAGAGAGGAGAAAACAGGCAGATAGAGGGGAACCCCCAAGACCAGGACAAATTCTGAGGCACCCTCACAGAACTGGGCCTGAGCCTACCCCTCACACAACGGGTAGGGTGCAAAGGACTTCTGCAGAGAGGCCATAATTACCGCCTTGCAGGAGGTTGGTACGTTGGCCTCCAGGTGTGCTTCAGGGGCCCCGGAACCAAGCAGGGCAGAGGTGCCCAGAGTCTCCTAACGTCCGGTAGACATATATGCTTACACAATTAGTTTTTTCTCTAGTAAGCTCAAGGGCTGAGATAGAAATGGTCTAATAATTACTGATAAATTTTCTGCCAACCAGCATGAAGGAAACTTAAATCTAAATTTAACTGTATTTATCTAAAGAAAACGATGTGACATTTTTGTAAATAAACCTTCAAAAAAATAAACATTATTGCTAAACACTCAATATTTCCTCCCTGACACACATGTTAAATGCTTTATGTATATTATTATGGTTTTTGTATTACAAAATTATTATGAAACAAAAGGACGGGTCCTATGTTAATGAAAGATTGGTCTTTGAGGAATTTGTGAGTTGACAACAGAAGGGAACAGAACCTACCTCAGTACCTACTTCACTTACTGATCAGCCAGGCTCCAGCCCGGAAAACTAACTCCATATAAAGAAAAAAATGAACTCAGAAAGATGCTTCACTGAACAGACAAAATATCTGTTTCAGGAGCCAACCCTCTGCAAATCTGGGCCCTCTCTTTTCTTTTAAAAGGCAAAACCAGGAGAAGGGTTGCTCGCCAGGTAGCTCAGTTGTTTAGCCCAGGGGTAGTCAACCTTTTTATACCTACCGCCCACTTTTGTATCTCTGTTAGTAGTAATATTTTCTAACCACCCACTGGTTCCACAGTAATGGTGATTTATAAGGTAGGGAAGTAACTTTTCTTTGTAAAATTTATAAAGCAGAGTTACAGCAAGTTAAAGCATATAATAATAATTACTTACCAAGTACTTTATGTCAGATTTTTGCTAAGTTTGGCAGAATAAATCTTCATAAAACAACTTAGTATAGTTAAATCTATCTTTTTATTTATACATTGGTTGCTCTGCTACTGCACGCCATAAAAGCTGGAATGCCCACTAGTGGGCGGTAGGGACCAGTTTGACTAACACTGGTTTAGAGTATCTCTCAGTATGTCAAGGTTGTGGGTTCTATTCCCGGTCAGGACACATACAAACATCAACCCATGAATGAATAAATAAGTGGAACAACAAATCTATGTGTGTGTCTCTCTCTCCCTTCTTCTAACAATAAATATAATAAATAAATAAATGGCAAAAAAGGGTTAGTTCTTATGTGACTGTTTAACTTCTTTGCTTTGAATATTTTTTAGTCCTATTTCAAACTTGAGGCCCCTCCTGTGACCATGTTGTCCTTCCAAATTCTGTAATTCTATAAGAAATAAACTGTATCTATGGGCCAAGTTTTCAGTGAAGCCTTATACTTTTCCATTAGTATTCACTTGAAAGAGGGGGAATTTGTGGAAAGCTTCAGACCCTGCCAAAGCACCTCCCAACCACCTCCATGAGCAATACACTTAACAGTTCGACTCGGCAGGTAGCTGAGCCCACTGAAGTGATCTTCGCTCTGTGAGGGTCTGTCCCGGCACAAATAAAGATTCAGCTATGAACAAGTCATAACATTTTCTAATTGACACTAAATGTGTCCTTAGGCTGAGAGAATTTGTTCATCTAGTACTTAGTGTTCCTTCTCCAATAATAAGAAGCAAATTGTCATCAGCCTAATTCAGAAACTTTTTATCCCCCTGTCCATACACACACATCTTAGTAACCTTAGTAAAAAAAACTTGAAATGGTTTTTCTTTCATCACACACTGAAAAATAATTCACATCATCTAATACTCTGGCGCCTAATTTCAGAGTCTCAAGTCATCTCCAACCAATCACACAAAAATAAAAATAATGATAATAATCTTGCTCAACAGTGATGAGCGTTATAATGTCTGTCTGTAGTTAAAAAGATTATAAAAGGAGACAGTCATGAAAGAAATTTCTTGATTCTTGAACAAAGATTCAGGCAAATACGTTTTGAAAGAGGTTTTACCATTTAAACTGACAGATGAACTCCTTATCAAAATTTATCGAAAAAGATTTTTTTTAGGAGACTTACGTTTTACAGGATTTATGTCAAGTCCATAGTCTTTGGTACAGAAAACTTATACCAGAAATAGTTCAATAAGAGGTCAGTCTTAAATATCTCAATGCTGAAGGCAAGAAGTTATTAAAATCCATGTACTTTGCACTGAAGGCAAAGACAATGGTTTTTTCATGAAGAACCTGGGAGGCACACCCATAATCCCATGCAGATCTTGCAACTGTGACCTTCTTAGCATTTATACCACTCTATGATTTGCAAAAAGTTAAGGACCATTTTTCCTTGGGCAGAAATAACTCAGATCTAGACCTTTCTCCAACTGGATGTCTCACAAATTCTTCAAAGTCAGAAAAACTTCCTTATTTCTCTCTGATTTTTAAAAATGTATTCATTCTGAGCTAGGTTCCTCACTATTGAAGTTACAAATATAGAAATAAGAAAGACTAGAATGTACCACTATAAATGTGAACTCATGGTTTTTCAAATGTAGAGAGACAAATTTATAATATAATATAATGTAATATACTATAAATATATCCTAGCCCTGTCCACCAAAGTATTAGAAACAATAACACCACCCCAATATTAACACATACAGTCAAACTTTGGTAGTAGCAACCAGTATTCCTTGGGCAAAAGGCAGATTATAAGACTGGGACAGAGAAAATACGAAATGATGCTGGAGTAGTATATTACTCCAGAAATTCAGAAAATGTCAAAGAATGATAAAGATTATCAACAAAAGAGAGAAAGAATCCCATTTAAAGGAAATTTCAAGGATAAAATTAAAGATAATTTGAACATCAAAATAAATAATGACACTAGTAGATTATAACTTATTTTAAAAAAGAAATTGAGCCCAGACTGATATAAGTAAATAAATACAAAGGTGGGAGGACCAGAAAATCTCTTTCTTATAATAATACAGATATAGCAATAACAAGGCAGAAGCAATTATGAAATAAAAAATTATCAGTGGATGCTCAAATTATCACATGAAACTTTGATGAGAAATATAATATTTACATAGTCTCAAAGTATCTCCCCACAAAATGTTTATGAACCACACAGGAAAAAATTATTAATTTTACAGTAAAGAAATGTAGTGTACACCATCCTAAGTTATCAATGTTAATTTAATATCACTAATATATTAGGACAAACATATATTTTGTGCCTTTTCCTACTATGTACTAAGCAGGATACAACCTCACTTCATGCCTTCCAAAATGCGTCATCTGAAATTAATCATAAGGAAACACTAGATAAACACAAACTGAGAGACATTCAACAAAATAAATAACTTGTGCCTTTCACAAATCTCAAGATCAAGAAAGACAAAATCTGAATATTAGATTGATTATTAGATAAGAGTATTGTTAAATATCATAAGTTCGAGGCCCTGGCCGGTTGGCTCAGTGGTAGAACGTCGGCCTGGCGTGCAGAAGTCCCGGTTCTATTCCCGGCCAGGGCACACAGGAGAGGCGCCCATCTGCTTCTCCACCCCTCCCCCTCTCTTTCCTCTCTGTCTCTCTCTTCCCCTCCCGCAGCCAAGGCTCCATTGGAGCAAAGATGGCCCGGGCACTGGGGATGGCTCCTTGGCCTCTGCCCCAGGCGCTAGAGTGGCTCTGGTCACGACAGAGCGATGCCCCGGAGGGGCAGAGCATCACCCCCTGGTGGGCAGAACGTCGCCCCCTGGTGGGCGTGCCGGGTGGATCCTGGTCGGGCGCATGCGGTAGTCTGTCTGACTGTCTCTCCCCGTTTCCAGCTTCAGAGAAATACTTATGATATATATATATATATTTATATTACAAATACATATATATATATATATATATATGATATATATATATATATATCATAAGTTTGATTATTTTACTGTGATTATATAAAAGCACATCCTTTTTCTTGGGAAATATAGATTGAAGTGTTTAGGAGTAAAAGAGCAAATTATCTCCAACTTACCTTCAAATGGTTCAGAAAGAAATTGTGTGTGTGTGTGTGTGTGTGTGTGTGAGAGAGAGAGAGAGAGAGAGAGAGAGAGAGAGAGAAAGAGAATGGGAGCAACTGGGGTGAGAGGTAAAACACTGGAGCACCTGGATAAAATATAAGGATATTTGTCAGACTATTCTTGTAACTTTTCCACAAGTTTGATTATATCAAAATAAAATGTTATAAAAATCTACCTACTTTTCAAGGCACAGCTGAATCCTTGCATTTTCCATGACCTTCTCTTGCCCACTACAAAATGAAATCATAGATCGTAGAATTTTATTGAAGGAGTAGTCTATATACTTTCTTGAGAGAAATCCTGTAGCATAGTGACTCTGTTAATTGTTAATCGAAGGCTTCTTAGGAAGTTGCCTCTCTGGTCTTCACCTGTGACTGAAATCCTCTGCTATCATTTATCTCCCGGTTATACTGTAAGCTTCTTCAGACATGAAAATACATTTTACAAAGTCTTTAATCTTCTGACTTGTTGTTCATATTTCCCACCCCTCTCCTACCCCTACCCCATGATCCACAGTCTCTTTCCCAAAAACTAAACACCGAACTGGGACATCCCTCCTATTTACTCTTTTATCCCTCTTGTTTCAGTTTAGCTACTATCTCCTCCAGCCCTTTAGGATATTCTAGCTTGAAATAGATAATCCTCATACAGCTATTCTTACACCATTGTAATATTTACCTTGCTGACTAAAATAGTCTACTTTCTTGTCATCTCCCTTACCACACTCCAAGCTCTTTGAAGGGTAAGATTTTCATCTAGAAAAAGCAATGACTTTAGATGAAGCCAACTGTTACATATAATTATATCTCCCTTGAAATATTAGTATCACCCTCAAAGATTAAAAAAGTTGGAGGTGAGGGGAGACATTTATAGTTATATCAGGTTTTATTGAGGGTTCTAATAGGGTGATAATTTTAGTCTATGAACAGAAGGTTGTAAGTTAATACAGCCTGTTTATAAGCCTCTAATACCTCGTTACAATGTGATTCTAGATGAATAGTAAAAATAAGATAGTCACCTCTCTTTGTATCTCATAAATGGATGCCTTTATCTTCATCTTTAAGTTTCATGAAATGAAAAGACTAACAAAAAAAAAATCAGTGGACAGCATCCTGAATACTGTGACATAAATTAACCTTGAGTTAATAATTTACTAGTTTATAGAGCCAAGAGAGATAAAACAAGATGCCAATGTAAGTGAAATATAGTGTGTGCATATTTAAATAATTCATACTTTAATTAAAATTGCCTATGAAACATTGAATATTCCAAAATCATTTTGACCAACACTTCAGCTTAAAAAAAAAAAAAAAGAGTCACCAGACATAACTTTGCAGGGTTTTTTGAAGGTCTCAAAACTGCAAAAACGTAGGTCACATGCAATCACCCTGTGTCCTGTGCTATAATTAGCTTGCAGTGTCAAGAGGAGGGAATACACACTGAGCAGGCGGCAGGTACACAGTGGGTTTTGCTGCATGAAGCATAATGAGGATTTCAGATGTAGCACACTAATACTTGTTTTATTACCGCAGTCCATTGTCCATGCATCTTAGAATTCATGTTGTATGCACTAGCTCAGTCATGTTTCTTTCATTAGCTAAAGCAATTAATGTACATTCAGCCTTTTAAGTACTATCTTCTTTATGCTTTCGCCTTGTGTAATTCAGTTTGTAATGATTAAAGTAATTTTTCAATGGCGATGTCACAGCTTAATGAAAAAATATACAGCACTAATGTAAGAGGCATTTGTAAACATTTTTAGGAGGATAGTTTGTTGTTACACAACACTGTAGCAGATGGCTATAAAAAGCAGCTCCAACTCAAGAACTAGCAGAGACACAGACTTCAGGGAATTGGGGTAAATGAATGGAAGGAGAAATTTTACTCTTTTAAAAGAGAATCTAAATCCAGAAATAGCTTTAGGTCCGTCTTTTGATTTATATGGTTAAGCACCTAATGTGGGCTAGTGTTTACAATTAATGACTCAGTCTTGTTCAACCTTTTAACTATTAAACAATTACCTTGGGCCAAGCCCCAGGTTAAATCTTTTACATACAACTTTTCATGGAATCATAGAAAATGTGAGCAACTGAGACACAGAAGGATGAAGTAACTTTCCCAGGAGGCTCGTTGCTAGTTAGCCATGGAGCTGGGATCCATTCCACACTGGATTCCCTTTCACCATCCACTAGAGTCATCAAGGAGCCAGGCTGCCTGGGTTTCCTTTCCTCCCTTACATATTAGCTATAGGACTTGGAGCAACTTACTTAACATTTCTGAGCCTCAAATCATAAAACTGGAGATAATAATAGAAACCTAACTCAGTACTTTGTGAAGATTAAGTTAATATGTGCCACATGCTTAGAAGCATACCTGGCAAGTGTTCCCCTCTATCTGCCCTTATTATTATTACTATCCCTATGCTGTACTGCTCATCCGGTGTTGTCTGCTTTTCTATTTCAGAACTAGGTGCAGTCGCCCCTGGTGGGCGTGCCAGGTGGATCCCGGTCGGGCGCATGAGGGATTCTGTCTGACTGTCTCTCCCCGTTTCCAGCTTCAGAAAAATACAAAAAAATAAAAATAAAAATAAAAAATAAAAAAAAGAACTAGGTGCTCCTTAAGCATGGTGTCATTAGTAAATAAAACCTGTGTGTAAAATGTTTTAGAGGTGATCATTTCACACTTGATATACATCATAATCAGAATACGAATTTAATCAATTTTCTGAATATCTTTCTTAATTTAACAAGTGATCGTACTTCTTTAACTGAATTTATTAGGGTGACACTAGTTAACATAATTACACAGGCTTCGGGTGCCCAATTCTACAACACATCTCTGTGCACCATAGTGTGTGTGAACCACCCCTCTTTTTAATGCACACAGGAAATAATAATTTCTATAGATATATTTTTTAAATTATTTTTCAGTTCTATGGGCATGACGTAATTATTCAGTCTTTAGCGGCTAGATTTATGTGATTGGGCAAAGTAGCTAAGGTACGGAGAACACTGTCCTTAGCTCCCTGGTCAGCACTAAACAGAAGAGCCATTCCTGATCTGTAGTGGATGACTACATTCCTTATTCAGGCTAGCTGCTTCCTGAAAGCAAACTTTTACACTGCTCCCTCTGCCTGGATAATGCTTCCACTGATTCTATATTTGATATACTCCTGATTTTCCTCAGAGACCTAGCTGAAATGTTATCTCCTCCAGGAAGCCCTCCAGTCTTGCTATCCTTTCCAGATAAAGTTTTCTCTCCCCTTTCTAAGTGCCCGAGGCAGAAAATACCTATTTTCCTCCAATAACTATCTTCTCTATCAGTTTGAAAACTTCCAGGTTGCAGCCAACACATGGCTTTCCAGGAAAAAAAGACTGTATCATCCTCTCTCTGCATCTAGGTGTGGTCAGCCGTGTGACCACAGTTTGGTAAATAGAATGAAGGTAGAAGTGTTGTGCACTATTTCCAGGAGGTGTCCTTATGGACAGCAGGGCATGAAATCTTTACTCCTTTCCTCTTGCTGCTTACTAGACTAGGGTTTTAATAACTGATGCTTGAGCAGCCTTTTTAGACCAAGAGGCAGGAGTTAAGTGTTGATGATGGCAGAATAGCTAGATAGAGGGAACCTGAGTTCCTGGTGATGGTAGAGCTGCCAGGCAGCCAGGACTCCAAAAATTGTTTATGTGAGAAAGAAATAAAACCAGTTTTTTTGTTGTTGTTTTGGTTGCGTGGGAACCTACCTGTCTCTGTTATGTGGCACTCACATTACACATTATATCTAACTGCAAGAATAGCTGTTGCTCTACAGAATGTGAGTTTCTAGATGTTAGGACTGTTCATAATGCACTCATTATGGTGCTAAGTAGGTTCTCCATAAACACTGACAACCTGAATCAAAGTATGTGCAAGGCATCAAAAATACAGGTCCTGCTAATACTAAATCAAGTCCATTGATTTTGTATAAGCATAAAGGTCTTTATATGCACAGATTTATAACACAAAACAGAAAAGTGGCATACAATTTTGTCTGTGATTGTTGTAATTCCATTGCATTAATTCAGAATAACTTGGTTGTAGTTAAGAAAGTAAATTTTCTTGCTTCAAGACTGTTTGCTGGTCCTGGGCGGTTGGTTTAGTGGATAGAGCTTTGGCCGATCGTACAAATGTTCCAGGTTTGATTCTCGGTCAGGGCATACATGAGAAGCAACCATCTGCTTCTCTTCTGCTCCCTCTCCCCATTCTCTTTCTCTTCCCCTCTCTCAGCCTGTGTCTCGGTTGGTCTGAGTGTTGGACTCAGGTGCTGAGGATTGCTCTGTTGATTTAAGCATCAGCCCCAGACAGGGGTTGCTGGGTGGATCCTGGTCAGGGTCCAAGCAGGAGTCTGTCTCACTATCTCCTCTCCTCTCACTTAAAAAAAAATTGTTTGCTTGGAAAGCATATGTCACTCTGATGTCAGAATCACTTAACACATTACTCACCCTAAAGTTGTGTCTTGCATAATCATGTGTTGGCCAAGTTAAAAGCTAGTTCACTAGTACCACATATCAGTACTGTTAAAACTAATTCACTCTAGATATTTTACCTATTGGAAATAGGTACTTTATCTACAAAAAAAACAATGTAAATGTCATTGAAACAACTTAATTATGGGGCATAATCATGAGTATGGCTAGATCATTTTAAGAGTGAATGAGATTCCTTATCAGAATAACTCATCACTTAAGTTATCTGCACAGTTATAAAACATTTGTCATCAGTAAGGAGGAAGGGAGAGAGGGAGAGAAAACATCTTCAGAAAGGTGTCATAATCACCTTGATTCTAAGGACCTTGGGCCAGAAAGTCTTGTTTAGAAAAAGATCTGTATCCCTAATGGTGCAGCTGGCATTCGGATGCTCTGGGCAGCTGCAGCATGGTTGTTGTCATTAACATTTGTTTCTGCAAAAGTCTAGGAACTTGGCGACCAGAGATTCATCTGTGGCCCTCTCTAACCCTGAAACATTGAGATTAAGCAAGTCCTGTCCTTTCTCTTTTCTCTGTCTGGGTGTTGTTGCTGTTGTTTTTGTTTTACCAAAGGGGAGAGAAAGGAAGAGTAAGAGAGAGAGAGAGAGGAATAATATTAACATAGTGACATAATTTCTATTTTACATCCCAAGTTTTCTATTTTTTCATCTACTAGGGAGACTGGACAGTAAAAGTGCTGAGATGTGGGACCATATTCAGCAGCTGTGCAGAAATACTATGAACTAGAAGTACACAGGTGCATACTGAGTGCTAAGGTGCGGTGAGAATCACAAAGCTTGGCAGAATTATAGGTAGAATCAAAATCATGGGGTACAGGAGCCTGTGTCTCGTTAAAACACTAGAGCCTTTTTGGCAACCTTGAACCCACAAGCATTTTTATAACCCAACCAAATGCTAGCACTCTAATCTGAAACCACAGTTTTATAATTACCAATCTGAACTTAACCCCAATTCATAGAAACTCAAAAACATTTTAAACTGAAATGGACAAATACAGTTCCATGATGTTTTTGAATTATAGTACACTCTGAAAGAGCTTATTTAAAACAAGATTTAGCCTGAAACTCTAAGGGAAATTTGGAACCAGTAGGGAATAATTTTTCATGAAACCAAATCAAAAAGAAAAATTTCCAGAAATTGCATGACTTCTTTTTATAAGACCAAGCCAAAACTGTTTTGAGAATATTTAAAAACAAGACAACAGGCCCAGAATAGACTTGCTTATGCCAAGCCACCATGTCACCAGCAAAGACTTAATCACAGTTTGTCTTTCTCAAAAATGGAATCTTAAACCAGTTCATCAGCATCTCCTAATCAACATCGATTAGGTCGTCTGCCTGGTAGGTACCTGCCATTTCCAAAAGGAAAGGAACTTTGCAATATTCAATCACATTTTTGCCTAGTGTAACTTTCTTATTTCTACTTCCTTTTGCATATAAACATCTTTTGGGGTTTTTTTTAATGTCAAATGTATTTATTTAATAAAAATGTGCTGGCAAATATTGTAAATTGTCATTAAAAGCTTTCTTCTCAAGATGAGCATACAAAAATCAATAGTACTACTATATATATATATATATATATTCAAAAGAATAAATTTGAAAATATAATAAATGAGAATATTCCATTCACAATAAGTACAAAAAGTATAAAGTATTCAAAAATAACTAACAAAAGATATCAGGGTCTTTATATATAAAATTGTCAAGTATTATTCAACAGCATTAAAAAGTCCAGTCTCAGCATGGCTTCTTCTTTATATCCTTAATTATAAGACTTCTGTTCAGCTAGTTCTCCAGTGTCTCTCCAAGTTGACTGTTCTATAATTTAGATTGTAATTTTGGTCATAGGAGAAGGAGAAGGTCAGCACAGCATTTACCTACTGCACCATCTTGACTGGAACTCCTAAAAGCCTTTCATTTTGTACAACTCACAGCTCCTTTCAAACTGCTAGATTAAATACCTCTCAATTCAAGTTGATTTTTACTCAAATAAACTCTTAAAATTTTTAATATGCCTTAGTTTATCTTTTAACACAAGGAATTATTTTTTGATGAAAAAGTCAACTGATGACTTGATCTTGCCAAAGGAGTCTCCCCCCTGCCCTTTTATTAAAACAGAATGTTGAGTCATAAAGTTATTGAGTTTTTTGGGTTTTATCCCTGTAAGTTGGTAACTGGATCTTAATTGTGTTAACAGATATGCTAAATCCCTGGAACTTGACTCTGGGAGACATTTTCTATTTCTTTATTTTCATAAATGCTAATGATAACAATTATAACTAGTAGAAAAAAAGGTTCCACACTCACATATTGGTTGCTACTAAAGTATTGAGTTCCCTGATTTTGAGAAATCTGCTGAATGATAAACTTTGTAGTCTTTTTTTTTTTTTTGTATTTTTCTGAAGCTGGAAAAGGGGAAAGCAGTCAGACAGACTCCCGCATGCGTCCAACCGGGATCCACCTGGCACGCCCACCAGGGAGCGATGCTCTGCCCATCCGGGGCGTCACTCTGTCGCGACCAGACCCATTCTAGCACCTGAGGCAGATGCCACAGAGCCATCCTCAGCGCCCGGACCAACTCTGCTCCAATGGAGCCTAGACTGCGGGAGGGGAAGAGAGAGACAGAGAGGAAGGAGAGGGGGAGGGGTGGAGAAGCAGATGGGCACCTCTCCGGTGTGCCCTGGCCGGGAATCGAACCCGGGACTTCCACACACCAGGCCGACGCTCTACCGCTGAGCCAGCCAGCCAGGGCCTAAACTTTGTAGTCTTAATAGGTCTTCCATAGTTGAAAGAACCCTTCCTCTCTACCCTCTCTCTTCACTGCCACCTTCTTTCATAAATAAATAAATAAATAAATAAATAAATAAATAAATAATTTTGGCAGTTTAATCCTTTGGGTTAACAAGATATTCCTAATGGTAGTGAGAAGATGTTGAGAATAAACTTGCTGTAATTGATCCTTTTACCTAATGTTTATTTACTCTGGCAATATTAGAAAATCTAAATGTGGTAGGCAGGGGGTGTAAGCTGACTCCCTGATTCCAGCTTTCTGGTGTACAAGTTTGAATAGCCCCCTCCTCCCTGTTAAATATGGGGACAACAAAACCTGTGAACATGATGGGGTGTCATACCCATGGTTGAGTAATCAGTTGAGATAATCAAAAGGGGAATTATTCTGGTGAGCCTAACCAAATCAGAGGATCCTTTAAAAGAATATCAGAGGGGCAT
This sequence comes from Saccopteryx leptura, assembly GCF_036850995.1. Lineage (NCBI taxonomy): Eukaryota > Metazoa > Chordata > Mammalia > Chiroptera > Emballonuridae > Saccopteryx > Saccopteryx leptura. The sequence goes on along the minus strand of NC_089511.1, from coordinate 61,385,874 downwards.
TCTCCTGCTGGCCAGGAAAAAATTAAAGCTGCCATTTTGTAAGAGGATGGGGACCTCTAGGAGTTGAGAGCTGTCCCCAGCCAACAGCTAGAAAGGAAAAAGGGACCTTAGTCATAAAACCATGTAGAAATAAATCTGCCAGCAACCAGTGAGCTTGCAAGGGCATTCCAAGTCTCAGTGAACACCTGGATTTCACCCGTGACAGCCTGAACAGAGGACTCACTAACTTGCATATAGACTTTTACCCACAGAAACTGTGAGATAATACATTTGCAGCATTGTAATCTACTAAATTTTTGGTAATTTGTTATACAGCAGTAAAAAACTAAGATGCTGTCAAACACATATAAACACTAATCAGTCAATAGAGTAAGTTAACAGACCCCACAGTAAATGTCCCTAGGGTATATTGTTGGAAATGAAAGCGAAGATTAGATAATACATCTAACCTTCAACAGTCAATATTCTCTTCTTTTATTTCTTCAATTATAACATTTGGCATAAGTACCTGGAGACAAATGTTCTCATTTCTTCTCTGTTATCTACTTCCTGAGACCACATAATCAACTTTAGAAAGGACATTGTGGAATGATTCTTTTGCAATAAGGTAGTTAAAGTCAATATTCTATTGAAAAGAATATATGCAATTAATCATTTTGATTATCTGAAGAAGTTTCTCCTTTATATATATAGTATAATCAGAATTTGGCAATTTAAGAAATGTGTTTATGAAGAGAGAAGCACATAGGATACAGTTACATATATAAATTATATTAACATTCTCATCATTGATGTATTAATTTGTTTTTCTTTTGCAAAAATAGCAGTAAGTAGTAGTAATATACTGCTCACAAAAATTAGGAGATATTTCAAAATGAATATGAAGCAATAAAAAAAATATTTGATTTTTCAGTAAACAAGAACATCAGAAAAGCAAATGACAAGTCAAAGAAAGTTGTTTTATTGTGCAAATGAGATGCAAAACCAACTTTTTTTTTTTCCATTGGTGAAAATGCATGATACAAAAGGCTGAAAGTATTGGAGTATCTGCACCTTCCCTGATCCACTAATTTTTGTGAGCAGTGTCGTAACAGCAGCACTCTTTCTGGGAAATTGTGCTTAGCTGTTTTCTCTCCACTTAAACTCCTGAAGGAAACTGACGTAAACTGAATGAGGTAGTATCCTGTAAAGAAAATGCAATGACCTGGATGTTAGGAGACCTGAGTTCTATCACCTGTTTTGACATTAATTAGCTCATGCTTTTAAACATAATCTCCTTTTTCTAGGTCTAAGGTTCTTCATATATAAAAATAAAGGGTTCAATGAGCTCACCATAGTTGTTTAAAACCTTAGAGAATCCTGAATGAACACACTGTAAAAGCAAAGATCACAAATGGAGCTGCAGGCTGGGCTGGAAGAGGGGACCGAGCAGGCAGGCTGTAGGTCCCCACGTCCACTTCCACACAAATTAGTTATTCTCTATTTCACGCACATAGGCTCTATGGAGGATTTTATGCCATCAAAATTTGCTATAGTTGGCCCTGGCCGGTTGGCTCAGCGGTAGAGCATCGGCCTGGCGTGTGGGGGACCCGGGTTCGATTCCCTGCCAGGGCACATAGGAGAAGCGCCCATTTGCTTCTTCACCACCCCCCTCCTTCCTCTCTGTCTCTCTCTTCCCCTCCCGCAGCCAAGGCTCCATTGGAGCAAAGATGGCCCGGGCACTGGGGATGGCTCCTTGGCCTCTGCCCCAGGTGCTAGAGTGGCTCTGGTCGCGGCAGAGCGACGCCCCGGAGGGGCAGAGCATCGCCCCCTGGTGGGCAGAGCATCGCCCCTGGTGGGCGTGCCGGGTGGATCCCAGTCGGGTGCATGCGGGAGTCTGTCTGACTGTCTCTCCCCATTTCCAGCTTCAGAAAAAAAAAAATTTTTGCTATAGTTTAAAAAGAAACATGTTGGAAAGAACTGGACTAAATGATCTGTAGGATCTTTCCCATTAAAGAATATGTAAGGTCCTCAGAAGAAATAAACCGGGAGAATGAGTATACGGTCATCCTTTCTTCTTATCATCACTCTGGAGCTTAGATTCTGCTAAAGTAAAAATAAATTGTTTTCTAAGGAAGATCAGATGTCCTCTTGTCCACCTGCCACTGCAGCTTTCCTTCTTGTGCAGATAGATGCTCTCCTTTATTTTTCCTTGTAATGGTATATTTCATGGCAGCCCATACTCAGTGCAACCAATATGTTCTAGTACAGCACTTACTTTAAGTTTAGCTGTATCACTAAAACCAGTTCACTGAGTGTGATAAAAACTTATTATATTGTAAAAGCTGCTTATATAAAGAAATTCAAAGAGCAAGAAAAAAATATTTTCTGTCCTTCTGTTCTTTTTGCTGACTGGTAGCCTGATGTTGACAAATATCATTGATCAAGTTAACAGAAATTACATTATTATTATAACAATAACTGCTTTGCCAATACTTGTTGAAATACTTTGTGCCAGGAACTGTGCTGAGCTCTTGAATGTTATCACCTCATTCAAATTATACAATCACCTGTGGGCAATATATTCTCCAGTTTAAAAGTGAGAAAACTGAGGCTCAAGGGAAGTCATTTAACTTGTTCAAAGTCACATAGTTCATAATTGACAAGGCCACATATGTCTGACTCCTAACACTTAACCACAAGCTGTGCTCTTCTCAAACTACTAGAATTTGACCTGCTCTGGATCAAAAGCCAAAACATTTATTCTGGGGTGCCCTCATCCCCAGCACAATACCTTGAACAACCAACAATATTCAAATATACTTGCTATTAAAATAACTATCCCTATTATTTTTGGTGATAGAATTGAAACCAAGTCCATTGGCAGATATGAAAAATTAATACACTGTTCAGTGGAGCTGATCTTTACTTATTACCATGATAACAAAATGAAACACAAAGACAAATTTAATTTTAATTGATATAATATCTTCTCTAAATGATTTGTGAACATAGAACCATATCTTCTCTACACAGAAATTCTTAATTCTCTAAATTGCAAACATATCTAAAGAAAACTATGAAAGCAATAGACCTAAAAATAGATATAGTCTAACCCATATAAATTTTAATTTATATACTTTCTCTTCTAAATAGATTTCTTGTTATAGCCCCTGAGTCTTCTTATATGAAAATTTCTAATTCTCTAGAATATAATAATATTTAAAGAATAAATTTAAAGGCATGAATCTAAAATAATGGCTAATATGGTCTGGGTTAGTTTGGGATTCATCCTGAAAAAACCATTTAGCTCATTAGCAATAGCAGCCTGATCTAGTCTCTCTATTTAGTAAGTGTTACATATGGTGTTGGCTGTATTTTCCAAACCCTGAATCAGGGTACATGACATGGGATTGCTAGGGAATATCCAGAACATATGGTTACCATCATATTAGGGAACAGTCACTGAAGATACTTTGGAATTGCTATTCTTACAGCACATATGTGTTTCAGAGAATAACCTCTTATTTTCCTAAAGATATAGTTCAAATCTACCAGAAGCCTTTGAGAGCTAAAGTTAATTATACATCCAGGTAGGTGGGCCAGCAAGGAAGCTCAGAGAACAGCTTGCTAATACAAGAAATTAACCCTTAGAGCATTTTGAGTTTAGAGAAGCCACATCAAATCTTAATGAGAAACCACATGTAGTGGTAAATTCTGGCATTTAATTTTATGATTATTTACAGCCATTCTTATGCATAGCATATGGCATAGAGTTGCCTTTTTTAAAGTACCAAAAAAAAGAAGTTAGAATAAGCTAACTACATAGCAATCTCATTTTATCCCTCTTGATAGAAAGATGAGAGACATATTTAATTAAACAAAAAAGATAAAATGGTAAGAGCTGTGGGTAATAACTCATCTTTTGGAACTGGTTGGTATTATGCCTTAGGCAAAATCTGGTAACAAATATTAAAAAAGTAACTGAAGTTCCAAAGTAATTAATTTTTAGATGAATGTCCTATAGTCTGCCCAAAAATCTTCATTCTCTTAATTCTATACTCATTTACCATTCCAATAAATGTTATAAAATATATTATAAAACCTTTCACATATTTGGTTTTTAAATTATTTTTTTATGTCTTGTAGGAGACTTTGGCAATGTTAAGCTTTATTTTTTTTTCTCTCAAAGAATATTGCTTTTGTTCATCCATATCCCTGTGTATAAACATAACAAATTTGAGGAAATTTACTTCTGAAGTAAACTCTTATGATATATTTCATTAAATGGGAAAATGAACAATCAAACATTCCTTAATATAGTATAAAAAGAAAAGCAGAATAGTTTCAGGTACAGGTCACAGACCAGAAATTCATCTCCTTTTCCATCCAAAAGTCCACCCCAAAAGAGTCTATCAGTAGAAAAGAATACAACCATATGGACAGAGAGAATGAGAGAAGGCAATTCTTTGCATTTCTGGAATTGTGAAGCAGATAAATGCATGTTCATAGATAAAACAGTGAAATAACCCACAGTGCAGAATCTACCACCAAGAGATGCATTGAAAATCACTACAAATGAAGTACGAAACTAGGGAGATTCTGAGACAGAAGTAAGACTAAGGGCAGAATGAGAAACAGAGCTAAAAATAGAGAAATGGGTTGAAGGATGGTAGAATTGAAGAAAAATTCCAGTCCATCTGTCTCCACCTCAGTCACCAAATATGAAGATTGACAGATCAAAAGTAGCCTATTCTACTCTCAAGAAAATATTAATACATGAATAAAAATTAAATGAGTGGCTGTTAAAAAAAAACATATTGGGGGCAAGCCATGGAATCTGGTTGTTGGCATTTTACTCACTCCAGTTACGTTTCTGGCTATAAATTTAAGGCTGAGGAGGAAAAAAACATAGAATTTGATTTTTAAGTGTAAGGTATTCACCTACGATCATTTGAAAACAATGGCCAAATCTTTGGAAACATTTAGAGCCTACCATATGTATGCCACAATGCCTGATGTGGCAAAGAAGTGAAGTTAAGTCAACACTAGCTGGGGCACCATTTTTCTGAGTTGGTCTGTTTATTTAACTGCTCATTTGGAAATACCTCTTCTCCTAGACTTAAGCAGTTATATTGAACTGAAAATGGGGCTCGAAAGGAACCTATTTAAACTGAAGTCCAGCTTCTGGTCAAGATGGCAGCATAGGTAAATGCTATGCTTGACTCATCTCACAACCACATCAAAATTACAGCTAACCTACAGAACAACCATTATTCAGAACCATCTGATATCTAGCTTAGCAAAGTTCTATAATTAATTATATAAAGAAGAAGCCACACTAATACTGCCAGGAGGGGCAGAAATGTAAAATGGTCCAACACCTAGGTGTGGTAGTTCAAAACCAGGAGGGATATCTCCACTGTGGAGTCCCCACTGATGAATTAGGGATCTCAGCCTCAGACCAGGCTCCCCAATCCAGGGTTCCAGTATTATGAAGGGAAGTCCACGAAACTGCTGACTGTGAAAACCAGCGGATATTGTTGCTAGGTGAGATAAAGCAGTGTTTTTCAACCATTGGTCCACCAGAAATTTTGTGTCAGTCTGCAAGGGTTAACCACCCTGACATTATATGAAGATTATAGACCCGATGATTAGATTCACGGCAGGGACTGTGGACCAGCGGTTGTAAAACACTGAGATGGAGGGTTCCTGGAGTCCCAGGTGTTCCTCCTAAAGTGCCCAAACAGACTTACTCGGACTTCCTCCCTCTAAGCTGCAGTGCTGGGGCAGCAGCTTAGAAATGTGCCTGGGACATAAAGGGAGAAATTGAAATTGAAATTGAAACTGAAATGCCTGGCATCAAGATGAGAACTGGAGGGGCAGCTTTCCCTCAGAAAGAAGTGCCGGCAGCGGCCATTGCTCCTTTGATGAGCCTCTTCTCCCAGAGCCAGCAGGTGGTTGCCATATCTAAGATTCCATCAACCTGGCTTACACTGTGTTCCCTGCCCTGGTGATTACTTACAACCTCTCCTCACCCAACTTGCCAGCCCACCCATTCTCCTTCCAATGATTTTTCCATACAAACGTTCTGTTTTGGCTAATGCCGCCGACTTTCCTAAAATTTCTCAAACAAGCAGCATTTGGCCTCTAACCTATACCTCTTACTAAGTGGCCCCAGGTCCAGCTCTAGTGGCTTTGGTTTGCAGCTTGGCTTCTCCCAGGAAACTCCTATCCTAGCACAAGTAACAGCAATCTGCAGATCACTCTGTAGCTCATACTAGTTGTCCTCGGGCATGGCACAAGCAGTTCATGACCTAATCCTGCCCCTCCCAGGAGGCCCCAGAGTCAGATCACAATGTGGAAAGCTTCAGATAATGCCAAAGCACATCCAACCACCTCCACAACCAACACACTTAAGGGTTAGACTTGGCAGGTACCTGAGCCCCCTGAAGTGAACTCTGCTCCATAGGGGTCTGTCCCTGCACAAATGAAGATTTAGATATGAAAAAGTTATTATTATTTTTTTGTATATGAGTAAAAAATTAGAAACCACCTAAATCTTCAACAACAGAAGAGTTATTAAAATAGTAAAATATACTCTAAATATAAGAGGATTATGCCATTTTTCTAGAAGATTTTTGTAGTACATATAGCACGTTTAATAGAACAGCACAAATTATGAAAATGCTATCTTTGTCTAAATTTATTTCCCCTCCAGATTTGCTCAACTCTATTGACTTCCTAAGTTTAATGAAGAGTTCCAGCTGGATAGAGATGTAACCAACTTGAATAAATTCAATGGTAAAAAGTTTGGGTGCAAAACATCAGGGGACATACTAAGAACAGGAAAGTACTTTGATGCCTCACAAGTCCTATTTATATATCTGGGAAACCACAACGTGTAAAGGTTGTGTGTTCATGGAAGAAAGATGTGAGTCCAATATGTCCTTCTCCTACATTTTATATTTCTTTTCCATTGGTAACTCTAGGGGAAAAAAAAAACACCAAAAAAGAAAAAAGAAAAAAACCACCTAGCACCTAGACTTGAACTGATAAACCAGGAATTTAGCATCATTGACAATTCATTCAAAAAGTCCTAAGAAGGGTTTCAAAGCATTGTCTGAGTTTATACCCTAAACAGATCATCTCTCTCTTTTTTTTTAAGATTTTATTTACTCATTATAGAGAGGGGAGAGAGAGAGAGAGAGAGAGAGAGAGAGAGAGAAGGGGGGAGGAGCAGGAAGCATCAACTCCCATATGTGCCTTGACCAGGCAAGCCCAGGGTTTTGAACCGGCAACCTCAGAGTTTCCAGGTTGATGCTTTATCCACTGCGCCACCACAGGTCAGGCAGATCGTCTCTTGTTACTCATAGTCACCACCTGAGATACTCTTCAGTGTTCCTTGAAAGAGAATCCATTTCGGTATTTCCTTTCAAAAACACAATTCCTTTCCATCTCATTCCAAATTTAAGTGGTTTTACATTTTGATAAGAGTAATAATGAATGGTGAGAATAAGACAACAAAGGAAAAGATGATAGGTCCCAGAATCAGATGGCTCAGGACACAAAAAAATTTGCTCAAATTATGACCAAGAAATTGTTAGCTTTAGCATTCATTTAGAAAAATACAGTTAAATAAACATTCTGATGCAAATAAAGCCAAATATTATTATCTTTTATGAAAGTTTCTGCTGCCATGACATGGATTCTCTTTCTGTAACCTCAGCAATGTAGATAAAAAATGAAATTATATTAGAAACCTCATATACAGCTTTTTGAAAACTGTGGCTGAGATTAGTAATATGAGACTATTAAACTTTAAAATTTTTTAGGATCTTAAAATGAAACTCCCTAAATATTTGAGCCACAGTTGTATATTGTCCAAGACTCAACTATTCAATCATAAAAGAAATTATGTATGTCAAAATAAGGTAAATAAAAATCTACCATGCATAACTCAAATGACATTAAAAAAATTTAATCTGTTATTTTTATCTTAATATTAGATAAGTAGACTAAATAAATAGTATAAAGTAGGTTAGATTAGAAAATAGATTAGATCTTGAGTTCAACTCCTCCCACAAAAACACCAAAACTACAACTACTTACAGAACAACTGTTGCTGAGAACAACCCGAAGACTAGCAGAGCAGATTTTCAACAACTAAGGGTATTTTAAAAAACATATTCAATGAGTAGGAAGGGCAGAGGCATGGTCTAGTCAGGACCTAAACCTCTGCTGAAGCAACCTATGAATAGGAGAATATCACAACCACAGAGGTTCCCCATGAGGAGCGAGGGGTCTGAGACCCACATCAGGCTCCACAGCCCCAGGGACCTGCACCAAAAAGAGAAAGTCCATAACACCTGGCTTTGAAAACAGAAAGGCTTATTATGTCCAATTAGCTGAAGGGCTATAGGCAACTGAGACTCCACTTTTAAAGGACTTATGCAGAAACTCAGTCACTCTAAGTCCCACCACCCTGCCACACCCCTCCAAAGTATCTCCTGCACTATTACTCCCAGTGGGCAGCCTGAACCGACACTGGTGACCTTCCAATGTGGTTACAACTCTTAGGGGGCCTGTCACCACACACCAATAGGCCCACAGAACTAGATACCAAGCCTGGCAGACAGCTGTATCGGTGACCTATCCCCCATGTCATCACATTTGCAGCTGCTATGGGGGTGCCTCACAAACAACTGGGTTGAAGGTCAGACTCACCCAACCAGTGTATTTATACAGTTGCAGCTGGGCCTTGCAGAAAGCTGGGCTTGGGACCCTACCCTGCCTACCAGTATGTCCATAGCAGTTGCAGCCATGCCCTATAGCTAGTATACATAGCAGCCAGTCTTACCCACCAGTGCACCTGCAGCAATTATGGCCCAACCACAATAGCAAGGTGCACACCATGCTCACAGAAGACACCTTTGAAGCATTTGACTCTGATAATTGACAGTACTGCACCAGTGGACACCACAAGACAACTTCTACCTCAGGCTATATTTTCAAGACTGGGAGACACAGCCAATCTACTCAACATATTGAAAATAATAGCAAACTAATTTCAATAATACACTAAAACAGGGGTTGGGAACCTTTTTGGCTGAGAGAGCCATGAACACCACATATTTTAAAAGGTAATTCTGTGAGAGCCATACAATATGTTTAACACTAAATACAAGTAAATGTGTGCATTTTATGTAAGACCAACACTTTTAAAGTACAATAAGTCTCTGAATTCTTTTATTTCTTTTTTGTATTTTTCCAAAGTAAGAAGCGGGTGGCGGCAGACAGACTCCCACAGGCACCCGACCATGTATCAGCCCATCTGGGGTGTTGCTCCTTGACAACCAGAGCCATTCTAGTGCCTGAGGCAGAGGCCATGGAGCCATCCTCAGTGCTGGGGCCAACTTTGCTCCCATGGAGCCTTGGTTGAGGGAGGGGAAGAGAGAGATAGAGAGAAAGGAGAGGGGGAAGGGTGGAGAAGCAGATGAACACTTCTCTTGTGTGCCCTGGCTGGGAATCGAACCGGGGACTTCCACACGCCAGGCCAACGCTCTACCGCTGAGCCAACCAGCCAGGGCTTTTTTTAATAACGTTGTTATGCTGTTGCTAACCAATGATGAATAAAGTACTTCTTACCGCCCTGGCCGGTTGGCTCAGCGGTAGAGCGTCGGCCTAGCGTGCGGAGGACCCGGGTTCGATTCCCGGCCAGGGCACACAGGAGAAGCGCCCATTTGCTTCTCCACCCCTCCGCCGCGCTTTCCCTCTCTGTCTCTCTCTTCCCCTCCCGCAGCCAAGGCTCCATTGGAGCAAAGATGGCCCGGGCGCTGGGGATGGCTCTGTGGCCTCTGCCCCAGGCGCTAGAGTGGCTCTGGTCGCAACATGGCGACGCCCAGGATGGGCAGAGCATCGCCCCCTGGAGGGCAGAGCGTCGCCCCTGGTGGGCGTGCCGGGTGGATCCCGGTCGGGCGCATGCGGGAGTCTGTCTGACTGTCTCTCCCTGTTTCCAGCTTCAGAAAAATGAAAAAAAAAAAAAAAAAAGAAAAAAAAAAAAAAAAAAAAGTACTTCTTACCATAAATGTGACTTCTGGTGCTGCATGGTTTTGATGATGGCTTTATAGTCTGGTTGATACCTGGTGAGGTTAAGCTTCACGCAGGCGTTGAGACTTCCATCCGTTAAATGTGATCGTAGGTTGATCTTAACGTTCTTTAGATGTGAGAAAGTCTGCTCACATGCATACATAGAGCCAAACATTTTCAGTACAGCAATATTCACACGCTGCAGTGTGTGGTATGTGACAGGAAGTGCGTTCCAAGTTTTGACAATCAGCTGGTCCACGGGTTGAAGTTTTTTCATTTCTCCCCACTTGTGTTTGCTCGCAAACTCTGCTTGCTGTCATTAAAGTCTTTCCAAATCTTCATTCAGTAACTTGAACTTATTCACCCACATGTCTGAGGCCTTCAGTTCAGTAGCTTATAGCTCAAAATCTCTGACAGAGACACCGGGGATGTAACTCAAGTCAGTGCTGTCCACTGCACACTCGTGTGGATGGGTGATGAACTTAAAAAGAGTGCGCTCACAAAATTCTCCAAAGCGCGCTTTGAATGACTGCAGGAGATTAGATGTGAAGCCCGCTAGCTGCTAGAGATCAAGATGTGGAGCAGGGTCACTTGCTGTACATGGATCTTTAAACTCTCTCAGTTTTTCAAAGTGTAGTAAATGACCTGTTTCAATGTCAGCGATGAAGAATTCCAGCTTGTTTTCAAATGCAAACACTGTTTGTTGAAGGGATAAGACTGTATTTCCAAAACCTTGCATTTTCACATTGAGCTGGTTCAGATATTCAGTCATGTCCACGAGATAGTAGAACTTCAGGAGCCACTCAGTGTTAGCTAACTCAGGATGCTCGACATTTTTCATTTCAAGAAAAGTCCGGATTTCACTCAGACAAGTCGTGAAATGACTGAGCACCTTCCCTCTTGACAACCAACACACATTGCTGTGCAGAAGCAGACCAGGATAATTATTCCCAACTTTATCCAGCAGTGTTTTAAACTGGTGATCATTTAAAGCTAGGGCAACAATAAAGTTGACCACCTGAATGGCCAGCAACATCACTTCACCAAGCTGCTGCCACACATCTGAGCACAAAGCGCCTCTTGATGTAGGATGCAGTGAAAACTTAGGATGGGTCTCTTTTCATGTTCACGAGGAAGCACTACAAATCCTCTGTTTTTCCCCACCATGCACAAAGCACCATCAGTACACACCGAAATAAGTTTATACATCAGTAGATTTTCTTCTTTAGCAAATCAGTGAAGGACTTGAATAAGTCCTACCCTCTTGCTGCCTCTTTCATAGGCAAAACAGCAAGACTTTCCTCACATAGTATGTCACCGATAGCATACCTTGCAATCACACTGAACTGGGATAAATGGCTTATGTCCGTTGACTCATCCAAAGTGAGAGAAAAGAATGGTGCTGCATTTATGTCCTTCACTTGTGTTGCCTCAATTTGATTTTCCATCATGATGGTATGATCGTGAACAGTTCTTGCCAACAGAGGCATGTCTTTTATTCATTTGATTATCTTGTCTTTATCCAAAAAGTTGTCAAAAAGTTCATTGGCAACATCAAGTATGAATGTTTTGGCATTCTCCCCATCTGTGAATGGTTTTCCATTTCTCATAATTGCTAAAGCACCAGCAAAGCTAGCCAAATTCCAGTCACCTTGTTGGGTCCAAACACAGAGTTGCTGCTGACTAGCTTGCACTCTGCACAGTAACTCTTGACATGCTTTCTTCCTGCTGTCCCCTGCTGGATATTTTGATGCAAATGTAGTATAGCATGTGTTGAAGTGCCGCTTTATATTTGACCGTTTCATCGATGCAATTTTATCATTGCATATTAGACACACTGCATAACCTGCTCTCTCCACAAAGGCGAATTCCTCTATCCATTCCTGCTCAAAATTACAATACTCCTCATCTTTTTTTTCTTTTAGCCATCTTCTTTATCAAAAGGTTTCTGTAATTAGCTAGCTGACTACTTGATTAAAAGGAGGGAAGTTTACTTCCTGACTTGACAATGACCCACGTACATTAGGCATTACCCAATAAAAATTTGGTATTATCCCGGAGGACAGCTGTGATTGGCTCCAGCCACCTGCAATCATGAACATGAGCAGTAGGAAACGAATGAATTGTAATATATAGAATGTTTTATATTTTAACGTTATTATTTTTTTATTAAAGATTTGTCTGCGAGCCAGATACAGCCATCAAAAGAGCCACATCTGGCTCGCAAGCCATAGGGTCCTGATCCCTGCACTAAAAGAATCATACACCATTATCAAGTTTGATTTATTTCAGGTGTGCAGGAATGGCTCACTATCCACAAATTAATCTGTGACATACCACATTAACAAAACAAGAATGTAATTTAAGCATTTGACAAAATTCAACATCCATTTATAATAACAACTCTCATAAAAGTGGGTATAGAGTGGACATACCTCAACATAATAAAGGCCATGTTTGACAAACCTACAGCTAACACCATATTCAATGGTAAAACTTGAAAGTTTTTAAGTCAGATACAAGAAAATAATATCTACTCCTAACTCATATTTGACATAGTATTAAAGGTACTAACCATAGCAGTTGGACAAAAAAGTAATAATAATAATAATAATAATAATAATAAAAGGCATCCAAAATGGAAAGGAAGAAGTAAACTGTCACATTCTGTAAATGACACAAGATTAAAAAGAAAACTATTAGAACTAATAAGTAAATTCAGTAAAGTTACAGGATATAAAATTAATATACAGAAATATTTTGCATTTTATTTACTAATAACAAGTTCTCAAAAAGACAAATTAAGAAATACCAATTACAATTGCTTCAAAAAGAATAATATATCCACAAATCAATTCAACTAAGAAGGTTCAAGACCTAAGACCTATATTCTGACAGTTAATAGCCATTTTTGATTAAACTTATTCAAGTGACATTGGTTAATAAAATTATACATATAGGTTTCAGGTATACAATTCTATAATACATCATTTGTATGTTGTATTGTGTGTTCATCACCCAAAGTGAAGTCCTCTTTCATCATCATTTTTCCTTCCTTTAACCCTTTCTACCTTCCTCACTCCTCTTTCCTTCTTGTAGTCACCATAGGGTTGTCTGTGTCTATTGTTTTTTTTTCCTTTGCTTAATCCCTTCACCCAGCCCACAATCCCCTCCCCCCTGACAGCTGTCAGTCTATTCTCTGTATCGGTGAGTGTGTTTTTTTGTGTTTTTTTTTTTTTTTTGCTTATTAGTTTATATTGTTCATTAGATTCCACATATAAGTAAAATCATATGGTGATTATCTTTTTCTGAGTGTCTTATTTCACTTAGCATAATACTTTCCAGGTCCTACTTCTCTTTATTTTTTTTATGGCTGAGAAGTAGTTCCACTACTGAGACTTTATCCAAAGAAACCTGAAACACTAATTCCAAAGTTCACTGCAACATTTATAATAGCCAAGATTTGGAAGCAGCCCAACTTCCTATCAGTAGATGAGTAAATAAAAAATCTGTGGTACATTTATACAATGGAAAACTATAAGACATTGATTAAAAATAGTTGAAAACAACACTAATAAATGAAAATACATACCATGTTCACAGATGAGAAGAATTAATATTGTTAAAATGTACATACTACACAAAACAACCAACAGATTCAATGCAATACCTTTGAAAATACTGATGGCATTTTTCACAAAACTAATACAAACAATCTTAAAATGTACATGGAACTAAAAAAGACCCTGAATAGCCAAAGAAATCATGAGAAAGAAGAAAAAAGTTGGAGGTATGACATGACACTCCCTTATTTAATACTACATTATAAAGCTATTATAATCAAAACAGTATCATACTGGCACAGAAACAGATACATAGATCAATGAAACATAATAGCACCCAAATTAACCCACACTTATATAGTCAATTAATCTACCATAAAGAAGACAAGAATATACAATGGAAAAAAGACAATCTTTCAATAAGTTGTGCTGAGAAACTGGACAGGTACATGGAAAAAGTAACACTGGACTACTTTCTTATAACATATACAAAAATAAATTTAAATGAATTAAAGACTTAAATGTAAGGCGTGAAGCCATAAAACTCCTAAAAGAAACATAAGAAGTAAATACTTGGACATAGGTCTTAGCAGTATATATATATTTGGATATGTTTCCTTGGGCAAAGGTAACAAAATAAAAAATAAACAAATGAAACTACATCAAATTAATAAGTTTTTGCTTAGCAAAGAAAACCACAAACAAAACAAAAAGGCAATCTAGTACCTTGGAGAAGATATTTGTAAATCATATATTTGATAAAGGTTTCATATTCAAAATATATAAGGAAGTCATACAACTCAAGTAAAAAATCAATCTAATTAAAACATTGACAAATGACCGGAATATTTTTCTAAAGAAGATATACTATGGCCAATAGATACATGGAAAGCTGTTCAACATTATTAATCATCAGAGAAATGCAAACCAAAACCTCAGTGTGATACCATCTCACCCTTGTTAGAATGGGTATTATTTTAAAAAGACAACAAATAACAAGTGTGATGAAAGTATGAATAAAAGGAAACCTTCATGCACTTTTGGTGAAATTTTAAACAGGTGCCACCATTATGAAACACAATAGGAGGTTTTTCAAAAAATAAAACTTGACCTAGCAATTTTACTTCTGAAAAAAAAAATGAAAACACTAATTTAAAAAGGTATATGCATCCCTATGTTTAGTGAAGCATTTTTTACAACAGGTAAGTGTCCATTGTTAGATGAATAAATAGAGAAGATGAGATAGATAGATAGATAGATAGATAGATAGATAGATAGATAGATAGATAGATAGATGATAGATAGATAATAGATAGATGATAGATAGATATATAGATGATAGATAGATAGGTGATAGAGATAGATAGATGATAGATAGATAGATAGATAGATAGATAGATGATAGAGATATAGATAGATAGATAGATAGATAGATAGATAGATAGATAGATAGATAGATAGATAGATGATAGATATAGATAGATAGATAGATAGATAGATAGATAGATAGATAGATAGATAGATAGATAGATAGATAGATAGATAGATGATAGATTACTCAGCCATAAAAAGGAATGAAACCTTGTCATTTGTAACAGATTAGATGAACCTAAAGGGCATTATGCTAAGTGAAATAAGTCAGACAGGAAGACAAACACCATATAATTTCACTTACACTTTGTTAAAAAGAAAATAAAAGAATATAGACCAGATGTCGGCCCTGACTGGTTGGTTCAGTTAATAGAGTGTGTGACTGGCATATGGACATTCTGGATTCTATTCCTGATCAGAGCACACAAGGAAAGTGACTACCTGCTTCTCCCCCTCTCACCTCCCCCTTCTCGCTCTCTTTCTTTCCTGCAGCCACTGGCTAAATTGGTTTCTGAGTTGGTTCCAGGTGCTGAAGATGGCTCATTGGTCCAAGAGTCAGCCTCAGGCACTAAAAACAGCTGGGTTGATTCCAGCTTTGGCCCCAGACAGGGGTTGCCAGGTGAATCCTGGTTGGGGTGCATGTGGAAGTCTGTCTATCTCCCCTCCTCTCTTATAAAAAAAAAAAGAATACAGATCAGATGATCCTCATTAAATTGTTATTTTTGTAGCATTGGATGTCACTCAAAACAAAGGCCCCAGCTGAGATTTAAAGGTGTTCTGATACAGGAGGAGAGAAAATGGTGATGGAGTAGGCCAGTGGTTCTCAAAGTGTACACCAGGGCACACTGGTGAGCCCTAGAAAATGTCCAGGTGTGCCCTATGGTATTCTAGAGAAATATGTGCCTGTTGGGGACCAAAAAACAAACAGGGTTTTTGGAGTTTAGATTTTTGAGGGACAGAGGTGTGGGGAATTGGCTGTAAGCTGACAGTCTGCCCAAACCCCCACCTCACTTGCCTGATTAGGTTGCAAAAGGCTGTTAAGCTGAAGTGCTGGATTGTTTACACTACCCCCATGTTCCCGGGAAAGACTGGAGGCAAGTTTCTTCTATCCTTTGTTTGGTGTAAATTAAGATTTGCTAATGGCCTCACTTTGCCCTATAAATAAAGCAAGATGCGGTTTTTGGGCACACATTGTTCTTGCCAGCAGCAATTACAGAGCCCTTCTGACCCCGTATTTTCTTAATTCCATGTATTTTCTTAATTCCACACCATTCCCACTCAGGACTTGAAATTAGCTGCGCTGGTTCGTGACATGTGCCCAGATATAAAAATAAATATAGTTACTCTATTATTCCATTTCATTACGGAAATACCACTCTTTGTTAAAACATCATTATTATATTTTTTATTAACACACCATTATATTATTTTTAGATAAATACACCCAAATAAAATGGATAGATTTCTCAAAAAGAAGCATGATATTAAAGAATCCGATTCTGGAAGTGAGCAAAAGTTAAGTGTGAGTAAGAAAATCACAGCCTACTCACAAATATAATGAAAGTTATTTAAGCTTTGGTTTCACTTGGACCAGAAGTGGAGATCATCCTTTACCACTATGTTTAGTATGTGGATGTAAAATGGCAAATGAATCATTGCTTCCTAGTAAATTGAATAAACATTTGAAAACTATACACTCTAATTTACAAGATAAATCTGTATGTTTTTTTCAAGAGATTATCTGAACAGCAAACAAAAGTGGCAAATTCTTTTAAAAGTATATGACTGTTTTTGATAAAGCTCAAGTCACTTCTTATCAAGTCTCAGAACTAATAGCAAAAAATATGAAAGCTCATACTTTAGGTGAGCCACTTATTTTGCCTGCAAGCAAAAAACTGGTCATGACAATGCTAGGAAATGAAGCGGCAATGAAAATAAGCAAGATTACTCTGTCCAACGATACAGTTCACAAGAGTATTATAGAAAAGTCTTGTGATATCGAGAAAAATGTATGCAGTAATAACCTTCAGTATTCAAATTTTGCATTGCAAGTTAATGAATCAACAGACATTATCAACATGGCACAACTCTTAACATTTGTCCGTTTTATTAATGAAGATTAAATAGTAAATCAGTTTCTTCTTTGCAAAGAATTAGGTGTGTCTACAAAAGGTGAAGACGTTTTTAACATTTTGAATAACGATCTTGATAAATGGCAATTAACATGGAAGTCATGTGTAGGCATTTGTACAGATGGCGCCCCTTCCATGGTAGGCTGTGTTAAGGGTTTTATATCTTTTGTAAAAAAAAACAAAATGAGAATGTTATCGTAACACACTGCTTTCTTCATAGGGAGGCCTTGATGACAAAAACATTGGGAGAAAAATTAAGAGAAGTTTTAGATCAAGTTGTTCAGCTGGTAGACTTTATTAAAACAAGACCTTTCAAATCGCATTTATTCGAAAAACTTTGTATAGATATGAATTCACAACACAGACGAAAATTCAGTGCTTTTACACACTGAAATGAGGTGTTTGCAAGGGAAAAGTACTTATCCCTGTACATGAGCTAAAACAAGAACTTCTTGCGTTTTTGAAGAGATGAAACAGTTACATTTTTGTAACCTCCTTGGTGCGAATTTTGGATTGCCAGGTTACAGTATTTGGCCGATATATTTCAGCAGCTCAATATTTTGAATACTAGCATGCAAGGAAAAGAAGAAAATATTCTCACATTCACTGACAAAAATGAAAGCATTTCAGAGAAAACTACAGATTTGGAAAAGAAAAGCTGTTGAAGGTAATTTGAAAATCTTTCCATTGGTAAATAACACTTGCATAAATGAAACACTTCCAATAATAGTTGAACATTTAATAAGTTTAGAAGAAAAATTGGGTTCTTATTTTCCATCACTTAACACTGAACAATACAATTGGATTAGAAATCCATTCATGGAAACTTCAAGTGATTTTGGTTTAACATTAATAGAAGAAGAACTGGCAGCTATATCCACTGATCATGGATTGATGATTAAACGTAAGTAATTGTCTCTTGAAGCCTTTTGGATTTCTATAAAAGAAGAATATGTGGCAATATTTTTAAAAGCTTTGAACATATTACTACAATTTTCAACATCCTATTTATGTGAATTAGGATTTTCTACCTTCAACACAACTAAGAGTAAAAAGAGAGGAATTCTTTAATGTATTGATGAGGAAATGAGAGTTTGCCTTTCAAATATATGCCCAAACATTGAAGAAATTGCTAGGACATATCAGGCTCATGTTTCTCATAAGCACAAGAATGAAAAAATGAACACATTCATGCCGGGACCTGTCAAATTTACTAAACCTTACTAAGAATGTATCTATAACTTTTTGTCATTTTTTTTATATTTTTACCCCTCTTTTTTACAAATTTTAAAAAGCATAACTCAAAAAATGTAATATAAAAATGTTTTTTAATGTCAGAATAAATTTAATTTTGTTGTATTTATTTCATTTAATTACCATAAAAGCACACTTGGACTTTATATTTCTTTAATATTTGACTTAATTATTATAACATAATTCTCAGAAATTATAACATAATTATAACATAATTCTCACCTACAATTATTTGTAGGATTTTAAATGCACCCTGACTTAAAAAGTTTGAGAAACATTGGAGTAGGCAGACATTACAACTCCCACCTCTCAGAACCAAAGTGGATTACAACTTAACTGAGAAACAATCATCTTGAAATATCAACTTTGGACTAAACTAAGAGGAATTTATAACCAAGCATCACCAAAGGAATCTTTAAGAAAGGGGATGGCCTGACCAGGCGGTGGTGCAGTGGATGGAGCGTGGGACTGGGATGCGGAGGACCCAGGTTTGAGACCCTGAGGTCGGCAGCTTGACTGCAGGCTCATCTGGTTTGAGCAAAGTTCACCAGCTTGGACCCAAGGTCGCTGGCTTGAGCAAGGGGTTGTTATTTGGTCTGCTGTAGCCACAAGGTCAAGGCACATGTGAGAAAGCTGTTCCTGTCTGTCTGTCCCTATCTGTCAATCTCTCTGACTCTCTCTCTCTCTGTCTCTGTAAATAAAAAGAAAGAAAGAAAGAAAGAGAACAACTGATTCTAGGGTGCAAGAATAATAACAAAATGTGTCAAATACAGAAGAATATAAGCTTACGTTTTTATATCTGTAATGTGTTCTCTGGCTCCTATTTCTGGTCTTCTCTCTTAATGGAGAAAAATGAGTTTTAATCTGTAAGAGAGAGGTCAAGGTGTTGAATAAACTAGGATGTGAAGAAAGTCTTTCCTCAGTCACCAAACATTTGCTAGTCACCGTTTGTGTACCAGACACACTAAAGAGTAAGATTGGCCCTGGCCATCTGGATCAGTGGTAGAACGTCGGCACAGTGTGTGGAAGTCTCAGCTTCAATTTCCAGTCAGGGCACACAGGAGAAGCGACCATCTGCTTTTCTACCGCCCCCCTTCCCCTTCCTCAGCCATAGCTCAAATGAGCAAGTTGGCCACGGGCACAGAGGATGGTTCCATGGCCTTATCTCAGGTGCTAAAATAGCTCTGTTGCCAAGCAATAGAGCAGCGACCACAGATGGGCAGAACATCAACCCCAGACAGGGGTTGTCAGGTGCATCCCGGTTGGGGTGCATGTAGGAATCTGTCTCTCTGCCTCCCTGTCTCTCATTTGAAAAATGTCAAGGATTGTTATTGGACAGAAAATAAAAACTTATCTATTGAAAATTAAACAGTAAATTTTAAGAGAAATGCAATTAACTCAGTTTTGATCATGTTTAAAAAGATTATTACTGTAGTGTTATATGCTGTATCAGAACACCTTTATTTATTTATTTATTAAATGTGCAAAATATTTTATTCAATCCCACTATTAATCAAAAAGTACAAAAGAAAGAATTTTTTATTGATTTTAATTTATTGTGTTTACATAGATTCAAGTGTCCCACTGAATATATCTCCTGCCCCACCCCTGTGTTCCCCTCGAAATCCCCCTTACCCTCCACCCCTGAAAGCCTTCCCCACCCTTTCTTCCAGGATTTGCTTTCTTGCTCTCTATAATGCTGTGTTATGTATATATAATTTCACTAATACTTTTCCCTTCTCTGATTCCATCCTCTCATCCCCTTTCCCTCTGTACACTTTCCCTCTGGTCCTTTTGATCCTGCCTCTGTCTCTATTCCATTCCTCAGTTCATATTGTTCATAGGATTCCTCAAATGAGTGAGGTCATATGATATTTTTCTTTCTCTGCCTGCCTTATTTCATTTAGCATAATAGTTTCCAGGTTCATCCATGTTGTTGTAAAAGGTAAGATTTTCTTCTTTTTTACAGCCCTGTAGTATTCCATTGTGTATATGTACCACAGCTTTTTAATCCACTAGTCCACTGACAGACACTTAAGCTGTTTCTAGATCTTGGCTATTGTAAACAATGCTGCCATAAACATGGGGGTGCATTTCTTTATTTGAATCAGTGATTTGGTATTCTTAGGATATATTCCTAAAAGTGGGATGGCTGGTTCAAAAGGCAATTCTATTTTTAATTTTTTGAGGAATCTCTATACTGTTTTGCACAGTGGCTGCACAAGTGTGCATTCCCACCAGCAATATAGGAGGGTTTTCTTTTCTCCACATCCTCGCCAGCACTTATTCTGTGTTGTTTTGTTGATGAGCGCCATTCTGACTGGTGTGAGGTGGTATCTCATTTTGGTTTTAATTTGCATTTCTCTAATGATTAGTGACGTTGAACATTTTTTCATCTGCCTATTGGCCATCTGTATGTCCTTTTTGGAGAAATGTCTATTAATTTCTCTTGCCCATTATCTATTCATTTTTTAGTGGATTGCTTATATTCCTGGTGTTGAGTTTTACAAGTTCTCTATAAATTTTGGTTATTAACTCCTTATCAGATGTATTGTCAAATATGTTCTCCCATTGTGTGGTTTGTTATTTTATTCTCATTGTCTTTAGCTGAAAAAGCTTTTTAGTTTGATATAGTCCCATTTGTTTACCCTGTCTTTTATTTCACTTGCCCATGGAGAAAATTCAGCAAATATATTGCTGCAAGAGATGTCTACGTTTTCATACAAGATGATTATAGTTTGGGGAGGTGGTGTAGCCCAGACCTCAGCACTCAAAACCTGTGTCCCTCATGTGCCCCCTGGTTATAAGCATCTGTGCACTGACTGGAGAAGCAGAGCCTCTGGTGGGCGGGGTAATTGCTTCTCTTTGCTGGTGTTGGTTCTTTCAGGAAAGATGGCCACTTTAGGTTTGTTGAGTAACCTAGTACAGGGGTCAAGGTGGCTGTCCCCCACAGTCTTTCTCTGTGCCCCCCGAGACTACACTCTTCGCTCGCAACTCCAGTACTCTTAACACTCCCTGCTCTCGGAGCCCCAGGTAAGTGGCTGTGAACAAGGTTTTCTACATGGTCTCTTTAAGACGGAGCCTGGATCTGAGAGTTCTGCCTCCCTCTCGCAAACAGTAACCCTGCTCTTCTTTCAGCTAAATACTGCCCGTACACCTCCTTTAGTCTCTGCGGCTCCAGGCAGGGGTGTTGGTTCTGGGGGTGAGGACCCACAACTCTTTGGGCAACCCACCCCACTGTGAGAGACCCTTCGGGCCACTGCTCACTCCTGGAAGCGAGGCAGCCCTTCTGTGTCTCCACCCTTGTACTTTTTGATTAAAAGTGGGATTGAATAAAATATTTTGCACATTTAATAAATAAATAAATAAATAAATAAATAAATAAATAAATAAATAAATGTGATCTAATACAGCATATAACACTACGGTAATAATCTTTTTATTTTATTTTTTATTAATTTTACAAGGGAGACATCAATAAATCAGGGTACATGTGTTCAAAGAAAACATGTCCAGGTTATCTTGTCAATGAATTATGTTGCTTACCCATCACCCAAAGTCAGATTGTCCTCTGTCACCTTCTATCTAGTTTTCTTTGTGCCCCTCCCCCTTTCCCTCTCCCCCCACCCCCCATAACCACCACACTCTTATCAATGTCTCTTAGTCTCGCTTTTATATCCCACCTATGTATGGAATAATGCAGTTCCTGGTTTTTTCTGATTTACTTATTTCACTTCGTATAATGTTATCAAGATCCCACCATTTTCCTGTAAATGATCCGATATCATCATTTCTTATGGCTGAGTAGTATTCCATAGTGTATATGTGCCACATCTTCTTTATCTAGTCTTCTATTGAAGGGCTTTTTGCTTGTATCCATGTCCTGGCCACAGTGAACAATGCTGCAATGAACATGGGGCTGCATGTGTCTTTACATATCAATGTTTCTGAGTTTTGGGGGTATATACCCAGTAGAGGGATTGCTGGGTCATAAGGTAGTTCTATTTGCAGTTTTTTGAGGAACCACCATACTTTCTTCCATAATGGTTGTACTACTTTACATTCCCACCAACAGTGAATGAGGGTTCCTTTTTCTCCATAGCCTCTCCAACATTTGCTATTACCTGTCTTGTTAATAACGGCTAATCTAACAGGTGTGAAGTGGTATCTCGTTGCAGTTTTGATTTGCATTTCTCTAATAACTAAAGAAGATGAGCATCTTTTCATATATCTGTTGGCCATTTGTATTTCTTCCTGGGAGAAGTGTCTGTTCATGTCCTCTTCCCATTTTTTTATTGGATTGTTTGTTTGTTTGTTGTTTAGTTTTATGAGTTCTTTGTATATTTTGGATATTAAGCCCTTATCTGAGCTGTTGTTTGAAAATATCATTTCCCATTTAGTTGGCTGTCTGTTTATTTTGTTATCAGTTTCTCTTAATGAGCAAAAACTTCTTAGTCTGATGTAGTCCCACTCATTAATTTTTGCCTTCACTTCTCTTGCCTTTGGAGTCAAATTCATAAAATGCTCTTTAAAACCCAGGTCCATGAGTTTAGTACCTATGTCTTCTTCTATTTACTTTATTGTTTCAGGTCTTATATTTAGATCTTTGATCCATTTTGAATTAATTTTAGTACAAGGGGACAAACTGTAGTTGAGTTTCATTCTTTTGCATGTGGCTTTCCAGTTTTCCCAGCACCATTTGGTGAAGAGGCTTTCTTTTCTCCATTGTGTTATTGGCCCCTTTATCAAAAATTATTTGACCATATATATGTGGTTTTATTTCTGGGCTTTCTATTCTGTTCCATTTGTCTGAGTGTCTATTTTTCTGCCAATACCATGCTGTTTTGATTGTTGTGGCCCTATAATGTAGTTTGAAGTCAGGTATTGTAATGCCCCCAGCTTCATTCTTTTTCTTTAGTATTACTTTTGCTATTCGGGGTTTTTTATAGTTCCATATAAATCTGATGATTTTTTGTTCCATTTCTTTAAAAAATGTCATTGGAATTTTGATGGGAATTGCATTAAATTTGTATATTGCTTTGGGTAATATGGCCATCTTGATTATATTTACTCTTCCTAACCAAGAACAAGGAATATTCTTCCATCTCATTATATCTTTTTCGATATTCCTTAACAATGCTTTGTAGTTTTCATTATATAAGTTCTTTACATTCTTTGTTATGTTTATTCCTAGGTTTTTTTTTGTTGTTGTTGTTGCAGCAATCATGAAGGGGATTATTTTTTTGAGTTCATTCTCAAATGTTTCATTGTTGGCATTTAGAAAGGCTATGGACTTTTGCATGTCAATTTTGTATCCTGCGACCTTACTGTATTGGCTTACTGTTTCTAGTAGTCTTTTTGTGGATTCTTTGGGGTTTTCAATGTATAGGATCATATCATCTGCAAAAAGTGATACCTTTACTTCTTATTTTCCTATATGGATGCCTTTTATTTCTTTGTCTTGTCTGATTGCTTTGTCCAGAACCTCTAGTACCACATTAAATAAGAGTGGAGAGAGTGGACAACCCTGTCTTGTTCCTGATTTAATGGGGAAAGCCTTCAGTTTTGTGCCATTTAATATGATGTTAGCTGATGGTTTATCATATATGGCCTTTATCATGTTAAGATATTTTCCTTCTATACTCATTTTGTTGAGAGTCTTAAACATAAAATTGTGTTGTATTTTATCAAATGCCTTTTCTGCATCTATTGATAAGATCATGTGGTTTTTGTTCTTTGTTTTGTTGATATGGTATATTATGTTAACCGTTTTACGTATGTTGAATCATCCTTGAGATTCTGGGATGGATCCCACTTGATCATGATGTGTTATTTTTTTAATATGTTGTTGTATTCGATTTGCTAGTATTTTG
This sequence comes from Saccopteryx leptura, assembly GCF_036850995.1. Classification (NCBI taxonomy): domain Eukaryota; kingdom Metazoa; phylum Chordata; class Mammalia; order Chiroptera; family Emballonuridae; genus Saccopteryx; species Saccopteryx leptura. The sequence continues at coordinate 61,361,613 of NC_089511.1, read as the reverse complement.
TTTAGTATTTTAGCATCTGTATTCATTAGAGATATTGGTCTGTAGTTTTCTTTTTTTGTGCCACCCTTGCCTGGTTTCAGTATGAGGGTTATGTTGGCCTCAAAATGTGTTTGGAAGTATTGCTTCTTCTTCAATTTTTTGGAAGACTTTCAGTAGAATAGGAACTAAGTCTTCTTTGAATGTTTGATAAAATTCACTGGTATAGTCGTCTGGGCCTGGACTTTTATTTTGGGGGAGGTTTTTAATGGTTTTTTCAATTTCTTCTCTACTAATAGGTCTGTTTAGGCTTTCTGCTTCTTCTTGAGTCAGTCTAGGAAGGTTGTATTGTTCTAGGAATTTATCCATTTCTTCTAGGTTGTTGAATTTAGTGGCATAAAGTTTTTCATAGTATTCTACAATAATTCTTTGTATATCTACGATGTCCATGGTGATTTCCCCTCTTTCATTTTGGATTTTGTTTATATGAGTTCTTTCTCTTTTTTCCTTGGTAAGTCTTGCCAAGGGTTTGTCAATTTTGTTGATCTTTTCAAAGAACCAGCTCCTTGTTCTATTAATTTTTTCTATAGTTTTTCTGTTCTCTATTTCATTTATTTCTGTTCTGATTTTTATTATATCCTTTCTTCAGCTGGTTTTGGGTTGTCTTTGTTCTTCTTTTTCTAGTTCCTTAAGGTGTGAAGTTAAGTGGTTCATTTGGGCTCTCTCTTGTTTGTTCATACAGGCCTGAAGTGATATGAACTTCCCTCTTCTCACTGCTTTTGCTGCATCCCATAGATTCTGATAAGTCGTATTGTCATTTTCATTTGTCTGTATATATTTTTTTATCTCTGCACTTATTTCTTCTTTGAGCCATTCATTTTTTAAAAGTATGTTGTTTAGTTTCCACATTTTTGTGGGTTTTTTTCCTCTTTTTTGCAGTTGAATTCTAGTTTCAAGGCTTTATGATCAGAAAATATGCTTGGTATAACTTCAATTTTTCTGAATTTGCTGATGTTGTTTTTGTGGCCCAACATATGGTCAATTCTTGAGAATGATCCATGTACACTGGAGAAAAATGTATACTTTGTAACTTTGGGATGAAATGTCCTGTAGATGTCTATCATATCCAGGTGCTCTAGTGTTTTGTTTAAGGCCAATATATCTTTATTGATTCTCTGTTTGGATGACCAATCTAGAGTCATCAGCGGTGTATTGAGGTCTCCAAGATGATTGTATTTTTGTCAGTTTTTGTTATAAGGTCAATAAGTAGCTGTCTTATATATTTTGGTGCTCCTTGGTTTGGTGTATTTATATTAAGAATTGTTATGTCTTCTTGATTCAATGTCCCCTTAATCATTATGAAATGGCCATTTTTGTCTCTGAGTACTTTTGCTGTCTTGTAGTCAGCATTATCAGATATGAGTATTGCTACGCCAGCTTTTTTTTTTGGATGTTATTTGCTTGGAGTATTGTTTTCCAGCTTTTCACTTTGAATTTGTTTTTATCCTTGTTGCTTAGATGAATTTCTTGTAGGCAGCATACAGTTGGATTTTCTTTTTTAATCCATTCTGCTACTCTGTGCCTTTTTATTGGTGAGTTTAATCCATTTACATTTAGTGTAATTATTGACACTTGTGAGTTCCCTATTGCCATTTTATAGATTGCTTTCTGTTAGTTTTGTGTCCTGTTTGATCCTTCTCTTTTGTTTTTCTATCCTTTGTTTTTATTTGATTGTATTCCATACATCTTTCCTCTGTTGCTATCTTTTTTAAATCATGTGCTTCTGTGGTGGTTTTTTCAATGATGGTTACCATTAAGTAATGAAAAGGGTTCCTACCCTGTTCATTGTAGTGCACTATCTTTTGAGTACTTCTGTACTCCATTGTCCTTTGCTACTGTTAATCTCCATCCTCTCCCCCCCCCCTTTTTTGTTGTTGTTGTCACAGTTTAAATTTGGTTTTATTGTGTGCTTCTTGGAGCTTTTACTTGTGGTTTTGTTTTTTTGTTGTTGTTCTTTGTATCTGATTGGAGAACCCCCTTTAGTAATTCCTGGAGTGGGGGTTTTCTGATGATAAATTCCCTCATCTTTTCTGTATCTGTGAATGTTTTTATTTCTCCTTCATATTTGAAGGATAGCTTTGAAGGGTATAGTATTCATGGCTGAAAGTTCCTCTCTTTCAGGACTTTAAATATTGGGGTCTACTCTCTTCTAGCTTGTAGAGTTTCTGTTGAGAAATCTGAGGATAATCTAATGGGCCTTCCTTTATATGTTGTATTCTTCTTTTCCCTGGCTGCCTTGAGAATTTTTTCTTTGCTGTTGGTTTGTGCCAATTTCATTATGATGTGCTCTGGAGTAGGTTTGTTGGGGTTAATAAAACTCAGAGTTCTGTTTGCTTCTTGAATTTGAGGCTTTAGTTCTTTCCACAGGCTTGGGAAGTTCTCATCTATTATTTGTTTGAATATGTTCTCCATTCCATTTTCTCTCTCTTCTCCCTCTGATATACCTATTATTCTTATGTTATTCTTTTTGATGGAGTCAGATAATTCCTGTAGGGCTATCTCATTTTTTTTTAATTTTTGAGTTTCTTTCTTCTTCTCTCTGTTGTGCCTCAAGTTTCTTGTCTTCTATTTCACTAATCCTACCTTCTATCTGGCCTGTTCTATTAGCTAAGCTTGTTACCTCGTTTTTCAGCTCATGAATTGAGTTTTTCATCTCTGTTTGATTTGTTTTTATAGTTTCAATTTCCTTGGAAATATATTCTTTGTGTTCATTGAGTTGTTTTCTGAGCTCCCTAAATTGCCTTTCTGTGTTTTCTTGTATATCTCTGAGTATTTTTAGGATTTCTATTTTAAATTCTCTGTCATTTAGCTCCAAGCTTTCCAATATATTAAATTATTTATCCATAGATTTTTCCTCATCTATCTGTGTTACCTATCTTTCTTTTGTATCCATGATATTTGATTTTCTCTTCCTTTATGGCATCTGAGGGTGGTTTTGTTGATAGTATTAATGAGAATTTATAAAGAATAAAAAGTTAAAAAAAATAAAAAAGAATTTAAAAAAATTAAAACAAAAATTATTTCCCCCCCCCCTCCTTTTTTCCTCTCCTCTCCTCTCCCCTTTTTCTTGAGAAAATCTTGTGGTGAACTGTGAATTATATTGTGCTAAATAGAACAAACAATGCCTATAATAGAGGGCCTGAGTTGGGGAGAAGTAATAAAGGGGCAAAAAAAGGGGTATGGACCCACAAAATGCAAATAAGGAAAAAATTTGGGTCAAGAATAAAATGATTTGCTTTTAGGTGTTTGTTGACTAAGAGATATGATGAGAGAAATAAGAGGGAAACAGGGAAATGGGGGGGAAATTAAAAAATTACTATTGTATTTAGTGGAACACGAACTAGATAAAATGGAGAGCCAGGGTTGGGAGCACTTCTAGTGAGTTAAAAAAGCAAAGTAGAAAACCCCTAAACTCCACAAATATAAGTTTGAGTCCCAGATAAAATAATTTGTTCGTTATTGAGGATTGAATGAGAGGAGACATAAAGGAGAAAGGAAGAAACTAATGTAGAGGAAGAAAAGAAAGAGAGAAAAAAAGAGGGAACCACTAAAAGAAGAAAAAAGAAAAAAAGGAGAGAGAGAGAGAGTTAAGGGTTTTGGAGTGCAACCCTCATAGAGAGAAAGGAAGAAGAAAGAAAAGATAATGGGAGATGTAACACTTATAGGTACTATAGTTCAAGGAGAGGAGAGAGTAAGACTGGCAGAGAATTAAACGACCAAATTGGAAGAGGAAAAAAATAATCAAGACATGAACATAAGAGAAACAAATGAACATATTAATAAAATGGGATAGGTTATAAAGTCTGTGGATTATTCTTGATTTTGAGAGGTTATCTTCTTGCTTTTTATTTTCTCTCCCTCTTCCTGGTCAGTGACTCTGTACCCAGGGTTCTGCCCCTGTGGCAGACTTAGGTAGAGGTTCACAGTTAATAAGTCTCTATGGTGATGTCATATATTGGGCTTCAGTCTCGTTGGCAGTCGAGGCTCATTAGCATTTGTAGGCTCTGACAGTGAGAGAGTCCATGTTCCCGGAGCCTGTCTCCTAGTCTTTCCTTTCTGAATTAGTAGCCTGATAATCCAGCTATGGGGTTGCTGCTTCCTCTGCCTGGATAGTAAGAGGCTCAATGAGCTGGCAACTCCCCACTCTATTCCCACTCAGCACAGGGCTCTGGGTAAGGCTCAGTCAGTCAGAGCTGCTAGCATAATCAGGTGGAGCTTCCGCCCACACAAAGACCTCTGACTCTGCCCCTCTGTCCGGTAACACAGGCGGGCACCCACTCCCGGGGCACTCAGAGGAATCTCTTGCTCACTGTCTGCAAGCGCAAACCAGGATATGGAGGAGGCCTCCTCTCACTCTGAGTGAGATCCCCGCCCGCACGGAAAAGTTCCAGCGTTGGAATTAGCTCTCGCTCTTTCCCCATGTGCGGCTTTTTCAGGGCACTGGAGTGGCCCGAGATTCTGCTTTCGGCCCACACAAAGGCCCCTGACTCTGCCCCTCTGTCCGGGAACATGGGCGCCCACTCCCAGGCGTTCGGAGGAATCTCTTGCCCACTCTCCGTGCGCGCCGACCAGGATATCAGGCTGGCAGTCTCACCCTCTGAGTGAAACCCCCGCCCGCACGGAAAAGTTCCAGTGTTGGAATTGGCTCTCGCTCCCTCCCCGTGCGCGACTTTTTCAGGGCACTGGAGCGGCCCCGAGATTCCGCTTTCAGCCCACACAAAGGCCCCTGACTCTGCCTCTCTGTTGGGTAACATGAGCGCCCACTGCTGAGGCACTCAGAGGAATCTGTCGCCCACTATCTGCACGCGCCGACCAGGAGATTGGGGAAAATGGCTGCCCCACTTGTCTTTCTTTGTCTGGGTTTGGCGCGAGTGGTAGCTTGTATTGACTCGGTTGCCACAGGCACAGTTTTTCCTCAGCTTGGATCTCCGTGCCACAGCCTGGTTTGGCCGTTTGTGCCGTGGCCTGGATCTATTCACCCCCTTTGCCCACCTTAGTTCCTATACTCCCAGTTCCCAGTGAAAGCAGCCCTTATTTAGGTTAGTGAGGAAGGCAGAGTGTTTCTTACTCCCTATTTCCTTCGGGGTTTGATCATATATTTAGCCAATTTTTCGCTCAACCATACCTTCCTGTGTATTGCGGAACATCTGGAGGCTCCAAGGATAGATTTTTCTGTTTCTGGTTGAAGATCTTGTTGAGTTTTGGGGGAGATTTATCGGTATTGCTCCCTACAGCGCCATTATTCTGACCAGTAATAATCTTTTTAAACATGATCAAAACTGTGTTAATTGCATTTCTCTTAAAATTTACTGTTTAATTTTCAATAGATAAGTTTTTATTTTCTGTCCAATAACAATCCCTGACATTTTTCTAGAACTTAAAATTTTACAATACTTTTGTCTATCATGTTTGAGAATCTCAACAGCTTTGTGAAAAGTAAGATAGAGTATTGTTTGCATTTTTGCAGTACCTGTGGCAGGCTAATTGCAATTCACAACCCCCATATTTCAGTGACTCAAAAAAATCAAAGCCTTTTTTTTTTTTTTTTTTTTTGGCTAGTGTTGAGTCTGAAGCAAATCAAACAACTCTTTAGGATGCTCTTGTGATATCACCATCATTAATATCGGCATAGCAAGAGGGAAAAGCATGGGAAGGAACAAAAGACACTCTACCTTTTTGTCAGTGACACAAATCAATCCCACTCAAATTTCATTGGCCAGAACTAGTCATGTGGTCTTGATTAAGATGCCGAAGAAAGACAGGCATGGTTCTTGGTTGAGCAAAAGCTTCCCAAAAGCAAATCCATACTATGAAAGATAGCATGGATTTTAGGTATTCAGATAGCTACCCCTGTCATAGTTTTGTGGGTGAAGGCTATGAAAACTACACATAGTTACTCTGACTCAGATCTGCTGAATTTGGGGTGGTGCATTCCTCTCAGAGCTAATGCTAAAGTCAATCACAATGACATGCATTTGAAACTGACACTGAGTTATCAACACATCTTTCCTTCTTCCCACTCCATTCATTTCACTTTCCCTTTTTAAAAAAATCATTTTAGTATTTGGTTTTTTTCTGACTTTCTTCTTTCTCATACTGTCTTATGCCAACACACTAACTAGAAGAATCCCTCTATTTTATCAGTTATTAGTATTTATCTATGTTGGAACATACTTTCCAACATACATGCTCCTGGAGGAACATGAGCAACCTTGAAAGCAATCTCACTCTTTTTTTTTATCAAATGAGAGACAGGGAGGCAGAGAGACAGACTCCTACATGCACCCCAACCAGGATGCACCTGGCAACCTCCATCTGGGGTTGATGTTCTGCCCATCTGTGGTCTCTGCTCTATTGCTTGGCAACAGAGCTATTTTAGCACCTGAGATAAGGCCATGGAACCATCCTCTGTGCCCGTGGCCAACTTGCTCATTTGAGCTATGGCTGAGGAAGGGGGTAGAAAAGCAGATGGTCGCTTCTCCTGTGTGCCCTGACTGGAAATTGAAGCTGAGACTTCCACACACTGTGCCGACGTTCTACCACTGATCCAGATGGCCAGGGCCAATCTTACTCTTTAGTGTGTCTGGTACACAAATGGTGACTAGCAAATGTTTGGTGACTGTGGAAAGACTTTCTTCACATCCTAGTTTATTCAACATCTTGACCTCTCTCTTACAGATTAAAACTCATTTTTCTCCATTAAGAGAGAAGACCAGAAATAGGAGCCAGAGAACACATTACAGATATAAAAACGTAAGCTTATATTCTTCTGTGTTTGACACATTTTGTTATTATTCTTGCACCCTAGAATCAGTTGTTCCCTTTCTTTCTTTTTTTTATTTACAGAGACAGAGAGAGTCAGAGAGAGTGAGAGATAGGGACAGACATACAGGAACGGCTTTCTCATATGTGCCTTGACCGTGGGGCTACAGCAGACCAAGTAACAACCCCTTGCTCAAGCCAGGGTCCAAGCTGGTGAGCTTTGCTGAAACCAGATGAGCCCACAGTCAAGCTGGTGACCTCAGGGTCTTGAACCTGGGTCCTCCGCATCCTAGTCCCACGCTCCATCCACTGCGCCACCTCCCAGCCAGGCCGTTCCCTTTCTTAAATGTTTGTTTAACCCTACCATTCAGCAGCCTCAGAGTCAGAGCAGCTGTATTAGCCTGGATTTAATGCTTGGATGAGCCTTAAATCTTCATGTTTTTTGACACAGTACTAAGACAAACTCTTTGATTTAGGAAAACTGCATACTCTGTGGAATAAGGCTGAAGCAATTAATCAAATATTTAATTATATCATAACAGAACCCAGTTATCAAGCTCTTAACTAACAATACTAAAGAGTCCCCAGTGGCCCAGGCAACAGAAGACACCAAGACACAAAAGACTGTTTAAACCTCAGTTCTTCTAGTCTCAATAGAAAATGTGGAAGAGTCTGGAATATCTCAGTACCAAAAGGCTGAGGATCTGACAGACAACCTTTTAAAAGCAGTCCCTTTTTTAGGAAGGCTCATAATCAAAGGTTTAGAGGTCATTAATCACTGCTCCCAATTGACTTGTAATTTTTACCACCTTGAATACTTTGAAACTGAGCTCCTCAGTTCTTTTCCCCCCTTTCCTCCTTTCTCACACCAGGAGTCCATAGTCAAAAATCTACAAAGGCCTGACCAGGTGGTTGCGCAGTGGATAGAGCATCAGGCTGGGATGCAGAGGACCCGGATTCAAAACCCCGAGGTTACCGGCTTGAGCACAAGCTCACCAACTTTAGCATAGGGTCGCTGGCTTGAACATGGGATTATAGACATGACCCATGGTCACTGGCTTGAGCCCAAGGTCACTGGCTTGAGCATGGGGTCACTTACTCTGCTATAGCCACTTGGTCAAAGCACATATGAGAAAGCAATCAATAAAAAACTAAGGAGACAAAGGAGCCGCAACAAAAAATTGATGCTTCTCATCTCTCTACCTTCCTGTCTGTCCCTATCTGTCCTTCTCTGTCTCTCTGTCTCTGTCACAAATAAAATAAAATAAAATAAAAATCTAGACAGCACAATTCTGACATTTTAAAACACAGTGTCTTGAAAGTCATGCAACACCAAAAGAAACCATCTTATTCTTGCTTGATTGTAAACAAATTCAGAATCCTTAAGATGAAGCAAAATATTTATTTTCTGTTCTTATGCCTATCTTGCATGGATATTCAGAAGTATCCTCTTCTTGGTCTCTTTCTTTCCTTTTCAATCTCTCAGCTTTAAACCAAAAGTCCTTGTTCCTTTTGTTGCAATCCTTCTGTTCAAGGACTGAGAGGCAGGTTCCGGTGCTGCTCTCAACAAGGTGAGGCTGGACATGTACACTCTTCAGACGGGGTTCACATAAGATAACCCAATTCCTCTCTCACTAATATTGAAAGTATGCTGTGTGGCATAACATTAATGGGTTTCTATGCTTCAGCAACTTCTTCACACCAGTATGAGAATGGGAATAAACCAAGATAATAAAGAAACAAAGAGCCCTATCCTGCCACAAAAGTTTGCCTGCCCATTATAATCTGGAATGAAAAACAATTTATCTATGCAACATAACCCTCTGTCTCATATATAGCTCACACCCACTTTTCCAGATCAAGAATTATTTCTGCCTCCCAATAAATGTGTCAAGAGTTGTCTACTAGTGACAGAGTTAAGATTTAAAGTTAAGGCATAATTCAGAAATGGCCTGAAAACTGTAAAGTATGGTACAGTAAATTATTGTTTCAATTTGCCCCTTCTTTTCTATAAAGACATTATATAGCCACACCCTCTGCCGTGTGATTTTTTTAGTGCTACCATGTAGAATACACAAAATAGCAAACTCTACTTAAAATTGGTCATGTGAGCCCTGGCCGGTTGGCTCAGTGGTAGAGCGTTGGCCTGGCATGCAGAAGTCCTGGGTTCGATTTCTGGCCAGGGCACACAGGAGAAGTGCCCATCTGCTTCTCCACCCCTCCCCCTCTCCTTCCTCTCTGTCTCTCTCTTCCCCTCCCGCAGCCAAGGCTCCATTGGAGCAAAGATGGCCCGGGTGCTGGGGATGGCTCTGTGGCCTCTGCCTCAGGCACTAGAATGGCTCTGGTCGCAACAGAGCGACGCCCCGGATGGGCAGAGCATCGCCCCCTGGTGGACATGCCGGATGGATCCCGGTTGGGCGCATGCGGGAGTCTGTCTGACTGCCTCCCCGTTTCCAGCTTCAGAAAAATACAAAAAAAAAAAAAAATAAAAAAAAAATTGGTCATGTGATTTGCTTTAACGAGTGGAATGTGGGACAACAGTTCTAAACAAAGACTGCAGGGGCAGCGCTTACAGCCTTAATCTTAAGCTCCTACCATAAGAAAAACATATCACATATAGTGTCTCTTCCTTTAGCTTGGATCTGGGAAAAAGAAGACACATGGAGCTGAGTCAAACCAAGACAAAGCCAACTGAGCCCAGCAGAGACATAGCCAACCTGCAGCCCTCAACTAACATGAGCAATCAGTAAAGATCTCTGGTAGTGTCGCTATAATTTTTTACTTCTTTGTTGCTGCAAACACAGTTAACTAATACACATGATGGTCAAAAATGGTACAGTCTACTCCCAGCTCACCTTTCTAGTTTCACCTGCCATGCCTCTTCTCTCCACAAACCATATTTATGCCAAATGGGTTAATCCTTAAGTGTACCCGTACTTTTCCATGTCCATGGTTTTGTTCAAGAAAAATCCCCTGGTTTAGAACATATATTTTCTAGTGTAAAAGAGTCAGGCTTTAGGCAGCTAAACTAGAAAGTAAAGCCAAGACCATTACTTGAATAGTTATGTGCTCTCTAAGTCTCAATATCTCTATCAGTATGAATTTGGGTATGTAAGGGGTGGGGGGATGAAAAAAGAAAAAACATAGACTTAAAATTGAGACTAACTAATATTCTCTGCTAATCATAATTTTGAGCTAATGTCATTAAGCCTAGTCTCATTGTCTGTAAAACGATTATCATGTGGTTGTTAGGCTGATTAAGTAACAGAGAGTTGAAGAATCAACAAGGACAGTGCTTGACACTCAGTAGGTTATGAATAAATTTCTATGGACTGAAAATTTTAAATAAATAATAGATAGATAGAAAAGTGCACAATTAAACTGACTAAGAGATATCATAAGTCAATTTTAAATTTTCAAATTAGTTTTGTTCAATATATTAAAATATATTTCTTGAGAAAACTGTCTCACAGGTAAGTAAGTTTAGAAAATCTTGCATAAAATTGCTCCCTTTGGAGACTGATAGCACATTAACAATTAAAGTTCTGAGAGGTCAAATAACAAAGAATCACATTGAACTTAATTTAGTACCTCCTAAGGTTACTTGACCATTCACTGTTTCTTCTAATGAAACACTCATTAATATCCAATGTTTTTCTGAATGTGGTTTGTGTTTTAGTCTACTCAGGTTGCCATAACAAAATACCATAGTGCATAGACGAGTGCCTTAACCAACAGGAATTTATTTTCTCACAGCTCTAAAACCTGGAAGTCTGAGATCAGGGTTCCAGCATGGTCAATTTTGGTAAGGCTCTCTTCCTGGCTTGAAGATGTCTGCTTGACCTCACATAAGAGACAGAGACAGAGATAGAGAGCTCTTCCTCCTCTTATATGGGTACCACCCTTATTACCTCACTTAACCTTACTTACACCTCCTAGAAGCCCTATTTCAAAATACAGCCAAATTGGAAGTTAGGTCTTTAACATATGAATTGGGGTGGGTGGATGCAGTTCAACCCATAACATTTTGGGAAGTACTGGTAAAATAAGTAGAATAATAGGATAATAATATAATAATAACTCAGTCTGTGTTAGCAGAGAAGGAAATATTGTGTACTTTACAAAGGAAGTAGGACTTAAATTTGCTTGGAACCCAGGGTGGATTTAGCATGTTACTTGAGGGATCTATAAAATGGTCCCTTTTAAGTTAACACCCCTGTCAAATTTCACAGTATGGACAAGTTGCTGGCAGGCAGAACAGATATGAGGACCATGTGGCTGAAGCCTCCAAATATGAAAATCTGACATGTTCAACCCCCTCTCTGTCTATGCAACTCTTCCCACAAACTTCCTATATTACCCTACTCTGAAGATTTAGGAAGAAAGATTTACTCCTTCACAATTAATTTGGGAGGCTCCCAAACATAGAAAGAGGAGGCAATTTTATGGATTTATGACCACTTTTTGAGCTCAAGTCAACTCCCTGCCAAAACATTTCCTGTCTAGAGGAGACAAGCCTAAGAGTCACATAATGAACTTAAATAATGCTGATAACAGCTCTATGCAACAAAGACCAAGAGCTAAGGCAACTGGAATCATTCTGTTAGCCTCTTTCTATAAATGATTAATGTGGTTCATTCCAATGCTTTTTTTCACACAGAATATTAGCCAATATTACCTTTTAGATATGTAAACTTAATGCAGATACATCTCCTGATTTTTCAAGTAAAGCTGGAAATCTGGATTTTTATGTCAACTCTCCTAAACTTTAAATGTTGGCAACTAAACATTTTTAAACCCTCTCCATATAGATATAAATCTATTTCCCCGACCCTACACACACACATATGCAGGACAAGTCCAACTCACGGATAACCAGTTTTTAACCTATGACATACTTAAAAAATACTTGCTGAATGAAGACATTAAAGCTATTCCAAAATACACTACTTCTCTCCCTCCAGATGAGGGATACATATCAGAGAAGTCCTGGTATTTTGAGACCAGCAGCTAAGATTCTCAGAATGGTACAGCATTAATTTTTATTTTTACTCTATAAAGAGAATTGACCACCAAGGTTTATGGAAATGTCTGAGAGAAGTTGCCATCAAATATTATTTCTTTTCTGTTAAACAAATACTTCACAGAGTCCAAGTCCAGATGTCATTATAGATGAAAAAGGCATAGATTTTCACCACCAGATTCAATGTCAAATTTAAAACATTATAACTCTTTCCATACTCTTGATGAATATTACTTCAAGATGATGACATTAAGTCATGCATAAAAAGTTATGTCTATAATATTGTGTCACTGATATTTAATTGTGAGATGCATTACATTTAAATCCATACTTCTCATGCTAACGATAGTTTTTGTTCGTTTTTAATCTAGTATGGCTTAATTCCAGGAGAGGCTATCTGAAGGGGGAGGAAGAAAACTGCTACTAAATTCTGGAGGACCCATTAAATTCTGTTTCTTCTCTGCAAAGCTGTTTCCTGTACTCCTTGACCCACAGCTATATCCCTAATGTCTCTTTCACCAGAAAAGAAAGCAAGATTTGAGCCATTGACAAAATGCATTCTCTTCATTTCTTGAAGAATTAACTTATGGTACATCTTCCTAGTCTCTATTCAATACTAGATGTCTGACTCTCCTCCATAACCTCCATCCTCTTACCCTACACATACCCGTTTGGCAGTGGGACTTTCCCCAAGCTAGACTGATTCAACTGTATACCCCTGGAATTGGAAATATAATCTAAGAAACAGTCTAAGAAGATATTATATAGAAATTGAGGTGGTCCCCGTCTACTAGCCTAAGAAATAGAAGAGTGATACAGAGAGATAGAGCAACTTAGGAGACATAGAGAAAGTTACGGGAACTACTGTTCATGCTTCTAATTGCATCCTAAGGCCTGTAAGCACTCCTGCCTTTGGGCTCCTTTAGACACCCCTGTATAATAAATACTCCTCTTTTTTTAAAGCCAGTTCAAATCTGTTATTAGAAACTAATGAGTTTGGCTCAGTCTGTTAAGAGTTAAGAACATTGTCCTGAAATAACAAGGTTGAGGGCTCAATCCTTCCTCAGGGCACACACAGGAAGGATCCAAGAAATGCATGACTGAGTGGGTCAACAAATGCTTCCCTTCCCCATCCCCTCTCTCTTCCTTCCTCTCTCAAAAATCAATAAAAGTTTAGCGATGGCCAGCTGGATAGCTCTGGAGTGTCATTCCAAAGCACAAAGGTTGCCGGTTCAATTCCCATGCACATACAAGAGCAGCTCAATGTTCCTGTCTCTCTCTCTCTCTCCCTGTCTCTCTCTCTTTCTCTCAAAAAAAAAAAAAATCAACAGTAGTTCTCCTTTGCAAACCTTACCAATTTTAATCCAGGATGTTATACAATTTAAAAAGCCTCCTTTTCATTTCAAAGATGGCTGATTGGAAAACCAAATTTAAGGTGTATCTTGAGAGACTTCATCCCAAATTTAGTTAAATTTTTAAGGAGAAAGTGAGAAAAAAATACAAAATGCTAAATATCTAATTGAAAAATGGACCACCTTATTACAAGCCCTTGTGTTTAGAGCACTGTACAAATAAATGTAGAGCTACCAAATCTCCTGTTTTTTCTTGAGAAGTAAGAAACTGCAGCAAGAGAACAAAATGTTTGAGCCCACCTTCCAACTGGTTCAGCTGAAATATGCAACAAGGGAGTCAGACAAGATTCATTAAATTTAAGGGCATCATCGCAATGGAACCAAAATTTGAGCCGTACCAAAACCTCAATTTGGTTTATTCCATAAAAGCGAGTCCCTGCCTTGGCCATTTTCTGTTGGTCCTCAACCACAAGCCCCACCCCACCATAACTTCAGATTTTTATTTTTAATATCAGTCAACTCTGCTCTTAGTTTTATAATGACTTTAACTGTTCAATATTTAATAAACCAATTAATTAAATAACATTTATTATGCTGTAGAAAAATAGTTCTCATATTTTAATATGAGTCAGAATTACCAGGGGAGCTTGTTAAAAAAACTCCAGGCACCCACCCACCCAGAGACTCTGATTCAGTAAGTCTGATGCATCTGACCTTGGTGATTGCTTAAATACAATTTTGGGACATACATAATCTAGGGCCATAGGATATGAGACTATCTGCTCTGTAGGAAATAAAGAGCACTGGAAATAGAGTACAAAGCCCTGGTCTAGAACTGACTAGCCATGTGATTTGGGACAAGTTAAATGCTCTATGACTCAGTTTTCTTATCTGTAATATAAAAATAATAATATTTGAGTTATAGTGCTGTTGTGGACATTGAGGATGTAGGTAATGTCTATATCTCAATCTAGCCTACCTGGGACTCTTGCTGATTCTAGATACTTGAAGGCCAGGCTCTGTTAAAAGAATCATGGGAAATTCTGGAAAAGCAAATATATATATCCCTGTTCATCTATGTGCTGGGAAAGGACAGTAGTTCGAAGTAAAATAGGTATAACGTGAGATGTGATCCCCCCTCCCAACTCTTCACAGAGAGTTTAAGACAATACTATGTGAAGATAAACAAGGATGATCAAGTCACTACTACTGAAGTGACAGAAACAAATTCCATTAGGACAAATGACACTTTCCCACCTAAAGGGTTCTGCACATGGGTCCCTTTACTATGTGTATACAGATTTTACTATTCCATTTTTAGAAAAAAGTGGGTAGCTGCTGGTCACTGACCTTCGCTGACCCGGGGTGACCACCTTAAATCAAGAGCTTGCTGCAACACAGCTGAGCTTAGCAATTTTAATGAGAAATCTGGTCCTGCTGGATTACTGTGCCTGGGCCACATCTTGTCAGCAATTCCTCAGGAAATTATTCAACCATCCCCAACTGCAAAGAAACAGATGGCGTACGGGGAAAAAAAAATACTCTGAGAAGTGTATGTGTTGGTAAAAAGCAAATTTAAGGACACAAAGGCCAAAGATGACACAAATACTAAAAGTACTTTTTCCCCCAAAAAATGGACCTACAGATATTTTTATTTTCCCTGCCTGTTTAAACTGTGAACTACACCAGTCATCATTACACTCAATGGAGAGATTTGTTTGACTTTTCTGAATCATTTAACAGAGGCAGCTTGTTTTAATAATACAGAATAATACCGATCAAATGCTCTCATGGAAGATCAAGTTTTAAAATTTATATTAATGCCCCGCCACTCTATTATGCCAACTGCCCATGAAGAAATGCTGAATTATTATTAAAAATTATCATGGCACCTGAGAAAATAGCAGTGTAAGCCTCATGAATATTAAATATTTTCATAATGATCAGTGCTATTACCATGAATACTAAATGTTATAAATTAATTGCAAATTCATAATGCTTAGTGTGAGAACTTGGCCTTTAACCAGAAAGTCTGAATTATACTTGGCAAATACTTGAATCAATTTTAGTTATAACAGCAGGAAAGGAAAATGGATAAATTTTTTTACTTTAAGTCTCAGAGGCCAAAGGTTGTTAGGAATCTTGCAAAAGGCAGGCCAGTTCCAATTTTCAAGTAGTCCACGTACATGATTGAATCTTTTTCAGGGTTCCCATTCATGTTTGATTATATCCCGATGAATAAGAGTCAGGGAAGTGTTAGGAATGAGAAACTACCACATCCAGTTATTGACTAAACTGGCTGAATTTGCATGGCATTATTTTTCAGAGATCAGTACTATAGCATATCTTGGGAATGATTCTGACCTAGAATAAATTTATGAAAAATAATCATTACACAACAGAACCCATAGTTATTAGACACTAAGCCAATTTATATTCTTCACATCTCTCACTGACATGGACACCTGCAAGTTTTGCTTTAATAACTGAAAGCCACATCTACACAAAATCAAATATCTGGTGTGCTTGTTATGGTTAACTGATAACAAATCTTTGGTCATCTGTTTTTGTATTTGCCTGACATTCAGGCAAATAAAATGAAATGATTGATTCTCAAGACATTCTAAGAGCAGAGGAACAGACAGAGGTTCAGGGAAATAAATCTTACTGAAAATCTGATGGGAAAGTGGATCTCTCTCAGGCGGGGAGGGGGGTTCTAACTGAAAACCTAGCATATTTTCTGACCATAAGGCTTTAAAATTAGAATTCAACTGAGAAAAGGAAGTAAAGAAACCCACAAAAATGTGGAAATTAAGCAGTGTACTTCTAAAAAAATGACTGGGTCAAAGAAGAAATAAAAGCAGAAATCAAAAGATATATACAAATGAAAATGACAATATGACATATCAAAATTTCTGGAATTCAGTGAAAGCTGTAATAAGAGGGAACTAATAATAAACTGAAAGCCTTCATTTCACAAGCATTCTTTGATAGGGTCATTATAGGAATATTTAACTGAGTGGATCTCCACATTCATGCTGTGTGATCAAAAACCATAGGAACCAGGCTTTAGAGTCGGCATCAAAGCAAAGAAGCTCAAATCATCATTTTCTCCCTGGAAAAATGTGTCTAAATCCACAGATACTTAGCATCCTTCAGAGAGTAAGAGCATGTTCAACACTGAATTTAAGTACTGTAATTTTTCTCTAGTTTTAAGCTCCATCTAAAATTTCCTTAAAAATATCCAAAAATATCCTCACAAATCAGAGGAAGTTCTGATTGATAGACAGATTTAAGCATCTCATAATTTCCTAAAACATTATCTTACAGTCCTCCACAATAATTCTTTAAGGTGATAGAAAATGGGAGACAGATGTTAATTTTGCCTCTGAGAATTTCTATGAAGTTATAGGATGGCACGGAAACTGCAAAACAGCAGGATTTAACTAAACACAACATCAATCAATAAATAACAGCATGGTGTGCCTGGAATCTATTCAGAATGTCCTCAAGGCACATTCCAAAATAATTTTTTCTTCTAAATTTTAAGTCTCATAAGTAATGTCTTACATTTTTTTCAGTAATTTCTTAAGTTACATAATCATGGCCAGTCAAGTGACTCCCAAGAGTTACTCAGCTAATAATCCACCAAAAAGAATTATTGGGCTCTTCATAATAATTACTCTGCATTCTTTCTGAATTCACCCAGATTACTTTAGTGTCCTCTGAATCTCCTTGATTTTAACAGTACAGGATTGCTTCAGAGTTTGAGGATCCCAGATTAGAAATGCAGATAAAAATTATTCATAAGTTCCTAGGGAATCATGCATAACATTTCTAAGTTCAAAAATAGCCCCTATTTATTTATCAAAACTAGCAAACTGTGTAAAATTTTAAAGCAATGCCATGGGGAGGAAAAATTTTCAATATTCTTGTTTAAATGAAGTCAGACAAGAGAATGTGGAAGAATTTTAAAAATGTTAATGATATTGAATCCTGAGTCTTTCATGTAAAGTGAAAGATTACTTAATTTTTCTGAGTCTCTCAGTCTTCATCTGTAAAATGAGGTTAATACCTACATATCTTACAAGATATTTGTAAGAATAAATGAAAGAGATTTTTAAAGCATCTGGCACAGTGACTGGCATCAAAATTTGGCTCAATAAACATTTGTTTTCCCTAGGATTAGCATGTCTCCTCACAAGTATGATTTCTCTGTGTATTTGCAGTCCTTGGGCAGAACCAGCCATATTTGGTAAGTCTCCTATTTATAAAACCCATTTGTTAAATGATAGCTTTTCTTTTTCACCAAAGATTGCAAGCAACAGATGCCCACTAATGGAGGACAACTGGAATGATACCAAGAAAGCTCAAGAACAGGTCTTCTGATGACCCAGGAACTCAGAAGTCATTAGTGTCCAAGGCAGCTACTCTGCTTTTCTCATTCTCTCTCTCTGAAGCCAATAGGCCTTTCTTCCCTGATTCTCTCTGCTTGTCCCTTTCCCTCACCAGCTACCCTTTGAAGGTCAGCTTTCTCCACTTTATTAAAGCACGTGGCTGAAAACATACGCTGCCTCCGTCCTATGGCTTGCTCTGTGATTTCTGCATTCAAGCACGTACCATCGTATGACTACATACCCTATGTCTTTGACTCCAGACTTTCAGAGGTTGAGGCAGGGATGGGAAACAAGAGAGGCAGCTGTATCATGAAGTCCATAGTCCATCCCTTCAGCAAAAGCTATAACTGGGGTCCAAAAGAAGAAATAGTGCACTAGGCAGGCACCCCAAAGCAAACCAACTACTCTGTAAGATGTTACCTTTGTCTTCCTGCTTCTTATTCATCAAGAGCCCAGAAGCATTAGTGAAGCTGCAGCACAGTGCTGTTGGCCAATGACCAAGCATAACTATCACGTTACTTATAGCAACTAGGATCATGAACAACCCAGAAATTCTGGCCCTGGACACCTATAGGAATTCTCTATCACTTCCAGAATTAGAAAATGGTGCCAAGCTTTTTCCCTTTCCAATTTCTTATCCTGCCCATTGTAAAGACCCCTAGTCACTACGATACACAGACTACATACAACCATCCCATTACACAGGACCACTCACAGATCACAGTCCGTCAGCAAGCCTGCTTGTCCTCCCTTACCTGTCACCCTGAAATGCACTTGTTTCTCCTTCCCTTTTTGTTTTCCACCTGCTTTCTTTTATAATACCCTTTCTTCTTTTCCCAGATGTTCAGCTTTCAGTTCCAGAACTAAGTTTGAAAATGTAAAGAATAATCAAATCAAATGGTAATGGTTGAGCTTTATTGATAGGTGTCTAATAGGTATCAATATGCTTGACACTCGGAAGGAAGAAATGTCACCTTATTTTATTTGTTCCAAAACAACTTTACTCTAAGCCCCTCACTAATCAGTGTTTATAAACAGAATCTCAGAAATATTAAAGGAGGCCCTCCCTCTCTCTAGGGGGTCATTCAGTGGTCCCGGGGGTGTACCCAATCCTTAACATTGGGGAAAGAGGCCACTTTTCTTCACCTTTATGACTGACTTTGAGATGCTCAATATCTAAGAGAAAGAGTGAGAAGGAGAGAGAGAGAGATCATCTGAAGACAAGTGCTTCCCCTGACTCTTGCCAAGCTCAGGCACAAGATCTTTTGGCTGGGACCTAGGATATAGATTTTCAGGCATTAAGGCCATTATTCCCTTCTGGAGTACCGCCATCTTGGGATGGTAGTGAGGAAATCCATCTCTCTCCTTTCAGGGTCAGGCCACATCTATTCTTCCAGTCCTTGAAGGCCTCCTCCCTCTCAGATGACTCATCCCTTCAGTGAATCTAGATTTTTAATAACAAAGAACTGTGATTTCCCCCTGAGGGCAAGAAGGGTCCAACATCTGTGTCTCTAAATTCGTTTGCTTTCTGGAAGATAAAAAAGAGAAAAACGCCTCTCATTTATTTTCCAACTCTCCTATAACTGTGAAAACAGGAAAGATATTAATATCGCTTGCTTTAGCAATTCCCTAGAAGTGAAAGTTTTTAAATGACTGCTCAGTGCCTCTTCCCAAGCTGCTGATTCCAGGGTCACTATCTCAGAAGGTGTAAAGGAACATTTTGATCCCCTAGTTGGTTTATAAAGGATCATGGAAAAGAGGTATTTCAGACATTGGTAAAAAGGCCCTGACTAGTGTCCTCAGCCACCTAAAAATACAGCGGTGACTACACAGGCTTCTCAGTCTGACCCTCCATTGCTTTACCCAGTAAGTAGTGAGAACACGTCCCAGAGCTGTTGTGAAGGCTGTAGCAGCAATTGGAAGTGTAGCTCATGCCCTTTGCACTTGAGGTGACCTGAGAGTCACTGCAGGGACTCCTGAAAGCTGTTACACAGGAACTTTTTCATGCTGGATAGTGAGAGAGCCACCTCCAGCTTGGACTCCAAGCAGTCAGTAAGTCTTGCTGCAAAAGAGAGTTTAAGATATCCCTCCTTGAAGAGCAACAGCTTGTGAAGAATGCTAGTCAGAGCAGGAAAACACAAGATTAAGGCAAAAAAAAAAAATGAAGACTTCTTGAGTGAGAGAGATGGATCCCCACAGTTCAACAAGAAAGCCAGCAGCCAGCATTTAGCAAAATATATTATCCATCTGCCCCTCCCACCTGCTTTCTCATCTCTCACCAGAGGCAACAAGGGCTCCAGAGATTGCCCCAGGCCAGATTCTGGAAACCGATGTCATGCATGGAAATATATGATGCTGGAAATAACTAAAGCAAAATGAAACTTTTGTGTGTGTATGTGTGACAGAGACAGAGAGAGGGACAGATAGAGACAGACAGACAAGAAGGGAGAGAGATGAGAAGCATCAATTCTTCATTGTGGCACCTTAGTTGTTCACTGATTGCTTTCTCATATATGCCTTGACCGGAGGCTACAGCAAACCTAGTGACCCCTTGCTTAAGCAGCGATCTTCGGTTCAAGCTGGAGAGCTGTGCTCAAACCAGATGAGCCAGCACTCAAGCTGGCAACCTCGGGGTTTCGAATCTGGGTCTTCTGCTCCCGTTCTGATGCTCTATCCACTGCGCTACTGCCTGGTCAGGCGAAACTTTTCTGTGTAAATATAGGTCTAGAAAGCAAGAAAAAGTCAAAGTTAAGTAAAGTCCCTGGAGTTGTCAGACAAGAACTGAAGGCAAAGAGAGGGTCTACAACACAAAGTATGCCCAGCAAGGCCAGGCAAAGAACATGCACCTAGGAAATGTTTCCTGAGTCAACCTGAGCAACATAAGGGTACCTTTCATAAAAGAGTCCAGAGGTAAGGAGGGCATGGAGAAATCAGGGAGAGTAATGTTACTTAGATTCCAGAGATAAATGCAAACCTTTCGATAACAATAGTAACTCTAAAACTACTGATAAAATATATCTAACATATTGTGTTTTTTATGTACAGGGTGACATTTTAAACATTTTACATACTTCAGTACATTTACTCTTTTAATACCCTATGAAGTAATTTTATTCTGTCTCCATTTCACAGATGCAGAAACTGAGGTGTCAGAACCTGCCGAGATGGCACAGCCAGGAAGTGGCAAAGCTGAAATCCAAATGCAAGAAATCAGACGTCAGAGTACAAACACTCACCTGGTTCTTACAAGATGCCAGTATTCCTTCAGGTATTCTACATATTATAACTCAATACTCACAGCCATCTTATTTCTCAGGTGCCATTATAAATCAATTAGAAATCTATACATATATTAATACAAATACTACACTATTCAAAGACTATACTTAGGTCACATATGTAAGAAAAATCTAACGACATTCATCCCTTAGTTTTAAGAGCCTCAAAGCATGAAACAAAATTCCAGGTCAGAGCATGTGCATGATCTAGGAGATGCAGTGCACCTCTAGAGAGAACGTGGACTCTGGGCCGGCACATGCCCAGGTTGCACCCACTTAGATTAGGCTTTTTAAGGATTATTGCCAAAAACTGGGTGAGGAGGAACATGAGACTCAAATCAGCCCCACAGAAGAGCATTTATTCAGTAGCTTATTATATGTCAGATAAATTGTTAATATATACATGTTATATTTCTGTTATACATGTGTGTTATATGCATACACATACATATATATTTAAGGTAAGTACCTCATCCTTATAGAATTTGTCTGAATTCTGAACATGTTTAAAAAACAACATCAATAATATGGAAGGGCATCCATCATCCCAGCACAAGAAATGTGTTGCAAAGTTATGCTTTGCCCAAAGGGACTGACGACCAGGAGGGCTATATGGTGGTAGATCATGAGAGCCATCAAGTGTCAGTAGGAGACCCGCATGTGGTTCAGACATAACTGGGGTATTCTGGCTGGGCAGGCATGTACAAATTTTCACATTGTCAAGGATGTGCAGAAAGAAAGAAAACCTGAAACCAAAGAAATACAGTGATGCTCAAAAGAATGAAATGGAAGATTAACTCTGCAGCAGAGCAATGATGTACCCTGACAGCTCAAACTTTTGGTTTTCAAACTCAAATTTCAAAAAGATATGGCCAACCTTTCTGTTAGGCTAATGGCAACCACTTACATTCTGTCTATGCTTCTGCTCAGATTAGATGACTTATAAAATATTATGCTGACAGGCAGGTTTCATAGCAATTGTAATTCTATATTTTGATAAAGGATTTCTTTATCACTAGCACTTCAGTGGCTTATCTTTTTTGATGGTATGAATTCTAAGGGGAGGGAAGCTAAGGTTGATATTTATTATTTAACCCACCAGGTAAGCATATAAAGAATACCTTTGGTGGGTCAGTCATAGAAAATTTTTCCTTATCTTTCTTTTGTTAAATAAAGTGAGAGACCTCTTAAGGAGGCAAACGGCTTCCAACAGCTTCTTGTCTGGTGGATTCAGGCAGGATAGTAAAAGAAACTAGGCTCTGTAACCCAAGACATGGAGTTAAATCCATTGTTGAACTAGCATTCATATGAATCCTGACTCCATTACTGACTTAGCATTTATGTCCCTGACAAAGTGCCTAACTTCTCTGGGCCTCTATTTCCTCCTCTGCAAAACAGGTAACATTACATCTTTTTGTAGAGGTTTGGGGAGATTCTAAATCCAAACACATCTAAGTATGGTTTTACTGTTTTTAGCATAGTTGACTGGGGATCACATGACCAAACCTGCTAATAAACATACTTCACATGAAGCCGTGCTTATCAATTCTAATGTGGGCACCAAAAGATGAAAAAAAGAGGCTGCTTTAAGAATAATATTTTTTTTGGAATTTGTTTATTACTTTTTAAAATTTGATCTTATAATCTTTTTTATGTGAGAGGAGAGGAAATAGAGAGTTTGACTCTCACATGCACCCCAACTAAGATCCACCCAGCAACCCCATCTGGGGCTGATGCTCAAATCAACCAAGCTATTGTCAGCACCTGGGGTGACACTCAAACCAATCAAGCTACTGGCTGCAAGACGAGAAGAGAGTCTCTCTTCTTGTGTGCCTTGACCGGGGATCCAACCAGGGACATCTGCATACCAGGCCAGTGCAATGCTCTATCTACTGAAACAACTGGCCAGGGCCTGTTCTAATATTTCTTACAACTTGGAAAGTTATCCTTATTTTGTAAATGATAGACTGCAAAATTTCTATGTAAAAAATCTACACATATGTAAGGCCTCATAGAAAAAGACATTTGACATTTATTGTACCTTATAAACCTTTGTTTCATGCAGATAGCTAGATATTGCTCTGTCAAGAGTTTATTCATTGGATTTAAGTGGTGCATCAGAAAGAATGAGATTGTTAAGTGGATTTACAATAAATTCTATGACTAATAAATATAGAGCATAAATATATTATTAATAAATATTAAAATATATTGAAAAGGAATATGTTATATTAGATACTTAATAACACCTGGAAAGTGTCTTGTACAAGCTGGAGTAAAGTATATGCTCAGAAAATGATGGCTGGCCTTAGTAAATGTAAATGTCTTGTGAAAAATAAGAGTAATCACAATAAACCAAAGAAGTGCCAGTCTGTTCTTTTGGAACATGTCTTGTTTAAATTAAGCAAAAATTGCCTGCCTTTTGTAAACTGTAGCTCTTTGTATTGTAGAAGAAGCCATTTTATTTCTTTATGGGGGTATTTAGTTTTAAAGAGTTATTAGAAGATCCACTACATCAATTGTGCACATTTTGAGTCCATAATTCTCTTGGTTAGAAAACACTGATGTGTTTTAGCAGTTTTAAGTCTCAGTCAGAATATACTAGTGTATTTGCTTGGTAAAAAACAGCTGATTCTCTTATTGAAAGCATCGTTCCACCAATAACTGTCTATTTTTTTCTATAACATACATCACAATTGTCAACTATTGCTTTTCCTAATGTATCAACTGGATAGAATTCATGACTGTGAATTTCTAAATCACAATTCTTCACTTTTCACCTTCAACATATCTCTTGTCTCACTCAATCAAAAATTATATATGTTCTTCTTTCCTTCTAGGGCAATACTTGGAAACCTTATACCATACAAAACCTATGTATCCATTAACTCTTGTTTTGTACTCATCTTACTAGGATATTGATAGCTTTCAGCTTTCTTAACTTAGAGCCCTGAACATGCCTTAATTAAAAGTACAGTGGTGGCTTACATCTCACTATGGAACTTGCATTTCTCTCCTCTCCCTTTTGAGACACCATTATACTGATACTGAAAGAAGAGTTGGATATAAACTCACCATAACAAAGGGAGTACAAGAATACTCATCAATGAGCAAGAGATTTTATAAACTTCCCACATGACCAGAAATGGGCAAACAAATCAGAAGCCTCATAGAAAAAGATGAGGAAAACCACAACTAAGAATACTAAGGAAATGGACTGCAATCAACAAGAGAACATATTCTGAGTCCTCTGGAGGACTCAGAAACAACAGATATGATGGAGGGCATTCAAAGACTAGTCTTGAAAAGAAGATTAATTTAATGTCTACTGATGGAGCAGAAAACATTCTTTTTCTCACTTATTTGCATGCAGAGCACTCTCAAGTGAGATATTTATCCCCTAGAGGAAAAAAGAAAAAGAATATACTCTGGATATGTTGACTAAACTACCTGTGGAGAAGCTTGGCCATCAGCATAGAAATTAGCACCTTCTGAGAAAATCCCTCATCATTCTGGGACTTACGAGTTCTAGTGCACAACCTTTGATTCCTACCCTCTCTCCATATTGATTCCTTTTCCTTCATCAAGTCCCATTCACATACATAAGGCTCATGTCAATTTTTCAATGACACCAATGATGACATTTAAGAAAATCTGAAACATGCAAAATTAAGACAATAGACAAAAAATTTTAAATGAATCTTAGGTAATTCAGGGAGAGAGAATGAGAGAGAGAGAGAAATAAAAATACATCTAATTAATCTACATAGAGAAGATTGGAAAGATATTGTAACCATAACTAAAACAGGATGCTATAAATAAAGTGCAAAGAAAAAAAAACTCAACTCTCAGAAATTCAAAATTTATCAAATCTTGAAAAAAATCAAGATACATCTGATGTGGTGGGGTATAGTGAAAAAAGCATCGAGTTGGAATGCTGAGGTCTCTGGTTCGAAACCCCAGGCTTTCTCACTCAAAGCACATGTGAGAAGCTAATACTAGAAGTTGATGCTTCCCTCTCATGTCCCTCCCCACCTTCTCTCTCTCTCTCAAATAATAAATAAAACTTAAAAATAAAAAGTCAAGATACATTGTAATATTAAATCCAGCAAGTTTCCCAGACAGTAGGGGAAAGACACTGAAATAGAAAATACTGTTATGCCTTGTCTAAATAATATAAATTATCTTTAGGTCCAATTATTAGAATCAATTTGTGGATGCTGTGAAATACTGTACTATAATTAATGAACAGAATGTATATATTCTTATCTTTAGCAGTATAAAAGCAAAGTTGTAACTGACTAAGGATAGAATGGGATTTGAAGTGAGGATAGAGATAGAGGAAAATACAGGAACACTGATGTCACTATGTCCACAGCAGAAAGTCAGTAAATACTATCAATTATGATGCAACAAGCAATGGTGGATTAATATTGTCAGGAGCTGCAGAAAAGATAGTCCCCTTGAAAGAAGTGAGAATGATTTGAGTAGATGTGAAAATGAAAATGTACAGGCCAGTATTATTAAGCTAAATCTTTACATATTATAATAGACAATATCGATAAATTAAGAAAGATAAATTAATAAACAGCAATATGAGTGGCCTGACCTGTGGTGGCGCAGTGGATAAAGCGTCAACCTGGAAATGCTGAGGTCGTCGGTTCGAAACCCTGGGCTTGCCTGGTCAAGGCACATATGGGAGTTGATGCTTCCAGCTCCTCCCCCCTTCTCTCTCTCTGTCTCTCCCTCTCCTCTCTAAAAAAAAAAAAAAAAAAAAAAAAAAAAAAAAAAAAGAATAAATAAACAGCAATATGAGCATTTTATCTGAAAAAAATGTGAATAGATAAAAGCAAAACATAGGTAGTTACTACTTCTGAGGAGAGTAACTGGAGTAAGGAAATAAGCAGAAGCCAAAAAGTATTGATTTTCCTTCTAAATGTTTCTGTACTATTTGACTTTTTAAACCATGAGCATTACACAAAATATACTCATTAGTTTTAATGGAATGTTAAAAAAAAATAGCTCCCATGTACCTTAACCTCAAACCATCTGAGAGGCTGCCTCTGCTTTTGTATTTTTTTTTTTTTTTTGGTAGATGCTCAACATTCTCAGTGTTGTAGTATCTTGGGGGTCATATCCTAGTCATTCCAAAACCTTTAAAAGCCATATTTACCTATTTAATAACAATCTACTTCTAAATTAAAGACAAAGTAGTAGAGATGAATAAAGAAAATAATCTCATCTGACCTCCAGAATAAAATATGCTCAGAATGAATTTCAATGCTTAGACACTGAGAGTATGCTGAGTTTGTTACAAATGAAGTAAACTATCAGTTCTTTAGAATCCAGTATTATGGAACTGTCAACCAGAATTCCTGCTGCTACTACTGCTACTCTTGTTTTGCTGCATCTTACCCCAAAGGAGAAAGGAAACACGCACGCAAACATTCTTCATCTAGTGGAAAGACTAAGTTGCCAAGCATGCCCAGTGTAGACTCTTATCAATACCCCTGCACTCACTGAGGTTCAGAAACGTAACCCTGTAGAACCAGGAGGCATTTCCCCCTCTGTTTTGTACCTTTTAATATATTCTGTTTTTAGCATAATTATAGACATATTATTTTCAGTATAGAAAAAAAAAACTCTCAGCGGTAAAAATCCAAGAATGAGAACTTGAAAGACCTCAATTATCAAAGAAAGGAAGAAACATTTAAATTACATATGATACACTTATGAGGTAAGGAAGAAGATACATACATTTCAGCTTTTATTTGCATAATGGGACAGCTTCCTAAAGGAAGTTTTGATGTAGGAGCTCTATGTCAACCTTCCACTTCATGAACTTAGACACTGCTATAAAATCTCTCTTGCCATAATTTTCATTTTCATTCTCACACAGTTCTATGCCACCAAATTTATTTTCTTATTCATTGTGTGTATTGGGTTTATTTGTTTACACATTATATACATGCTCAACACGGAAATATTGGAAAGTATTGAAAACCAAAAGTGAAAAGGATTCATTATCCTACTGCCTCAAGGCAATCTTTATTATTAACATTTTTGTGAATTTCTTCCAACTTCTTTTAATATGCACATAATCTTATACAAAATATGCTTATTCTGCATATATAATTTTATAAACTGCTTAGCAATTTATTGTGAACATTTTTACTTCAGTAAATATATTTCTTTAATTGTTTATTGGTTCAAAATATTCTATCTGGTGCCTGTTTTATAATTTTAATTATCTTTTATGGTTGAATATTTCAGGTATTTCCCATTTCAGACTATGATTAATAATGCATTGGTGAATATCTTCGTACATATATCTTTGTACATATCTCTGAGAATTTCTTCAGGGTAAATTCTTAAATAAAAAATTACTAGATGGAAGGCCATGCATATTGTTAAGTCTTTTTTAAAATGTATTATTTTAAAAATGTTTTAAGTTTATTAAAATTAGTTTTAATCCACAAAAAAATAGAGAATGAATCTGTATATGCCCATCCTTTCAGGATATTTTTTCTTAAATATAGTATTTTGAGATCTATGCATAGGAAAAAAAGACTGAATACCAAAATGTTTGTATTTGATTGAGTAATAAGATTGCAGATGTGGATGATTTTGTTATGTCTACCCTTTGAAGAATTTCTCAAATTTTCTTCAATGATCACACATTACTTAATTTAAATTTTTCAACATTTAAAATCTAAATTGTCAACACAAATAATGTAGTTTTTAAGATGTCAGTCAGCCTGTCAGGCAGTAGCACAGTGGATAGAGCACTGAACTGGGATGCGGAGGACTGAGGTTCAAAACCCTGAGGTCTCTGGCTTGAGAAAGGGGTCACTCAGTCACTGTAGCAACCATCCATCAAGGCACTATGAGAAAGCAATCAATGAACAACTAAGGTGCCACAATAAAGAATTGATGCTTCTCATCTCTCTCCCTTCCTGTCTGTCTGTCCCTATCTCTTCCTCTGTCTGTCTCTGTCACACACACACACACACACACACACACACACACACACACACACACACACACAAGATGTCAGTCAATCTACTTCCACACCTAAATTCCCCTTTGTCTTAATTTAATCAGCCCACAGACCTTTCAGAGGATTACATCTGGTTCTGCCTCAGCCCACCCAATCCTTCTTTAGCCATTGCTGATTGGACCAGCAGAAGGTTCCTCATCCAAAGGGAACCAACCCATAGGATTGGCTCAACCAGTGAGATTTCTAGACTAAAACATAGAGACTGTCCTTTACTAATCGGTAGAATCTGGAGCTAAAAAGCCATGTAGTATAAGGGCCAAAGTCAGCCCCTCAGCTGACCAAAGCCACGTACATGCCTCAGATGTGTGGCAGCAACAACCAGAAAGGAAATAGACTGTCTGCAGTGAGAAGTGAGGGATGAATCTGGAGAGGCAGGAACACAAGACCATGTATCATCAGAAAAGCACAGAGAGAGATGCTACAATTCCTGGTTTCTGGATCTCAGTCCTGTCTCCAGGAATGCTGGGGCAATTTCTTTTCATGCATCATGTTCATGAGATGGCTAGTTGTATCCTTATGTTAAAAAAAAAGAAAAGAAAAGAAAAATATATATATGCATAGGTTTTGTTCTTTGGAACTGCAGCATGCTTACTTGACTAGCATGTGACAACTGACTTTACACTGAGTTTAACGTGAAAACATTAACATTCTAAACATGAAAGTAGAAAAGGGCAGCCCATGGACTTCATTCCACCACAATCATGCTCAACTTGGCAACATAACGTTATTATCAGTCTGGACAAGCATTTACATATGGGGAAATTCTACATAATTTAAATATTTATCTTCTGCAAATATTTCATGGATCGAGTATCACTGCACCCTATCTTACTGTAAAGCTTAAGTGGGGGCGAGTTGGGCAGCTGCTGACTCCTAGACGTATGTCACCTGCAGTTCACAATCTGCACTGCTCAAAAGGTACCTGCGTAGGCACCTTTCCTGGCCAGCTATGTTCCTTTCCTCTACCATTTAGACCCCCCTAAGAGTTAAAGTTCCTGACCTGTCTTCTAAAAACTCTACTGTGAATTTACTCCCTCTCCATTACTTGCTTCTGTAGTCTGAGTCCTGAGTTCTTCATGTGAGATTACAGATTATCCTCAGTCCATCTCCCGCATTCTCACCGGAGCATCTCTTTTTTACTCAAGTTAATGGCTTGTCATAAAAACGTGATCGTGGTGCCAGATGAACAAGGCATTTCATTTACTTTAGCAGTCCATTTGTGGCAAAAGATAAAAGCTAGAAAAATCAAACACTTCCTCATTTCTCCAGGAAAAACAACAACAAGAAAACCTTCCCTTTTTAAAATTAGAAACATCCATTTTGGAATATCTATTTTTTTTCTGTAGAGTGAATCTTTGAAACCCCACCATTATCCTAAATCCCAAATACAAGCCACAAGAATTGAGATCTGATGAAGGAACTAAGATGAACATTAAAATTATTAAGCTTCAATTAGGAAAAAGCCTGGTCCACAGAACAGTTTACAAAACTGTTCATTTGGGGGTCTTGAAAAACTGTTTTGTTTTGTTTTTGGTTTTTTTTTGCATTTTTCTGAAGCTGGAAACAGGGAGAGACAGTCAGACAGACTCCCGCATGCGCCCGACCGGGATCCACCCGGCACGCCCACCATGGGGCGACGCTCTGCCCACCAGGGGGCGATGCTCTGCCCATCCTGGGCGTCGCCATGTTGCGACCAGAGCCACTCTAGCGCCTGAGGCAGAGGCCACAGAGCCATCCCCAGCGCCCGGGCCATCTTTGCTCCAATGGAGCCTTGGCTGCGGGAGGGGAAGAGAGAGACAGAGAAGAAGGCGCGGCGGAGGGGTGGAGAAGCAAATGGGCGCTTCTCCTGTGTGCCCTGGCCGGGAATCGAACCCGGGTCCTCCGCGCGCTAGGCCGACGCTCTACCGCTGAGCCAACCGACCAGGGCTGAAAAACTGTTTTGAAGAAGCAAACAAGGCATCATGATATATCCCACTTTAGATGGGAACGAATGTGCATTGGCGTTGAGCACTTCCTGGTGCTAGAGCCCTCATTGTCCTTTAATGGAACTTGGAAAAATTAAGAAGACGAATTATTGGGTGTGTCTGCAAAGAAGATAATCTCCAAAATCTTGAAATTCTGAGGTCCTTGGCATCTTCTAGCCAAACCACAAAGGAAATATTTTTGATTAAGAGAGAACGCTTTTGCCCTGGCCAGTTGGCTCAGTGGTAGAGCATCGGCCTGGCATGCAGGAGTCCCAAGTTCGATTCCCAGACAGGGCACACAGGAGAGGTGCCCATCTGCTTCTCCACCCCTACCCCTCTCCTTCCTCTCTGTCTCTCTCTTCCCCTCCCGCAGCCGAGGCTCTATTAGAGGAAAGTTGGCCCGGGCACTGAGGATGGCTCTATGGCCTCTGCCTCAGGCGCTAGAATGGCTCTGGTTGCAACAGAGCGACGCCCCAGATGGGCAGAGCATCGCCCCCTGGTGGGCATGCCGGATGGATCCAGGTCAGGCGCATACGGGAGTCTGTCTGACTACCTCCCTGTTTCCAACTTCAGGAAAAAAAAAAAAAAAGAATGCTTTTGAAGACTCTTTGTAAAGTAGCAAACAGTTTTTTTTTACCCTTAGTTTTGGGGAAGCTATTGACTTTAACC
Source organism: Saccopteryx leptura (assembly GCF_036850995.1). Lineage (NCBI taxonomy): Eukaryota > Metazoa > Chordata > Mammalia > Chiroptera > Emballonuridae > Saccopteryx > Saccopteryx leptura. The sequence goes on along the minus strand of NC_089511.1, from coordinate 61,331,072 downwards.
ATTAATATCTTTCCAAAGGAGCCCAATCTCTGGTGAACTACTGTATTTCCCCATGTACAAGACGCTCTCATGTATAAGACGCACCTTAATTTGGGGGCCCAAAATTTGAAAAAAAAAGTATTACATAAAGTTATTGGACTCAAGTTTTATTCATCATAAAATTCATACCACTCCTCATCACTGTCAAAACTCCCATCCATTAGTTTGTCCTCATCTGTGTCTGATGACAAATCACTGTCTTCATATATTGCCTCGTCTTCAGTTCTATCTACAGCATTTGAAATGCTACACTTCTTAAATTACTTGACAACCACTGTATAAGACACACCCAGTTTTTAGATCCCAAATTCTTCGAAAAAGGGTGCATCTTATACATGAGGAAGTACAAGGTAACACATTTGGGAGGCTAAAGTCATTGCTCTTAAGATCAGAATGAACTTTTCCAATTTAACACTTTAAGGGTAGGAGATCAAACCTGGAATTAAACTAATTTCAGGCTAACAAAGAATATCCCACCTCTCTACAAGGCCAGGCTTGTAGGAGGCAAGAGGAAAGGTATCAGCTATGCCACTGCCTACCATTAATAAAGATAACTTATTTCTCTGCAGAAATATTAGAAATTATCAATTTCAAACACATTCAAATTAGAGGTCAGCCAAGTTTTCACAGTAGTCAATATTACCTATCCTTTAACAAAATTATTTTAATAGTTTTACAATAACAATAAAATAGAATATATGTATTTATCCAATTTACTACTCTTCCAGCAATGAATAATCACCCTTCAACAAGAATGTTACCATACCTGACTTGAGACTATAATTAAATGCACACTTAAAAGACACCACACAAAAATCTGGATGGATTTAACCCTTTCATTTACAGTAATGTCAGACAGTCTACAGCTGCCTGGACATTACACATTGAATACAAAATGTCTGCTTGTACTCATCACTATAGAGATTTTCAAAGATCTTTAAATTATAACCCCATTTGAGTAACCACAAACTTGTTGCTAAATATTTGTTTCATTTATAGCAAACTTGAAGAAATGAGGGACTTCAGTAGACAAGGATGAAATAATCAGAGCCTGCTGGGATATGACGCTGTGATCTCTGCCAGGTTATGACTTTAGATATCCAAGCAACCTTTTGGCCTCAGCTCATGTCTCCACTGTGATCCAAACCCCAGCACCCTCAGCTTCACATCACAAAGAAACACATTTCTAACCTCAAAAATAAACATTTGTGACAAAATAGTAAGCATGGTGATGAGAAAGTGTCATGAGAAAGTGATTAAACCAGTTCCTGACTTGCTGGTTTACTAGAAAACAATCATAACTGACAAAACAAAAAAATATTTTTTAAATATATGTACCACTGTTTCTTCCTTAGCCATACTCCTTTATATATAAAATATTAGCTCTCAGGAGATTAAGTCACAAAATGCCATACTATCTCATTTAACAGACATAGAGAATAGTAAGTTACCAGTGAATAAATTTTCCAAATAACTAAAATTAACTCCATTAAGCATCAACTTCTTTAAAATACACACACACACACACATATTATATTATATTATATTATATATGGTAAAAGTATATAAATTATAATTTTATAGCATAATATATATATATAAATTAGAAAATTATATGTATTGTAAGTATCTATTTTTTTTTTTTTTTTGCCTTTTGAAACAGAAAATATTGACCTTGGCTGGTTGGCTAAGTGGTAGAGCACTGGCCCAGCATGTGGATGTCCTGGGTTTGATTCCCAGTCGGGGCACACAGGAGAAGCACCCATCTGCTTCTCCACCCCACCCTCTTACTTCTCTCTAACTCTCTCTCTTTTCCTCTCCCGCAGCCATGGCTCAGTTAGAGCGAGACATCCTGGGTATTGAGGATGGCTCTGCAGCCTCTGCCTCAGGCACTGGAATAGCTCAGTTGTTGAGCAACAGAGCACACCCCCAGATAGGCAGAGCATCTCTCACCTTAGGGGGAACTTGCCAGGTGGATCCCGGTAGGGGCATAGGTTGGAGTCTGTCTCTGCCCTCCCATCCTCTCACTAAAAAAAAAGAAGGAGGAGGAGGAGGAGGAGGAGAAGAAAAGGAGGAGAAAGAGGAGGAAAAATAGGAGGAGGAGAAGGCAAAGGTGAAGAAAGAAACAGAAGGTATTGAACATGAGTGCTTCTTGATAACACAGGGTCCTAATCAGGAACATGTATGTATATGGTAATCTCAGTATATTAATATTGCTATGCATTTTGATTTAGTTTCTTATAGAGTTTTAGTCTCCTTTTAATTTTCAACTACTTGGCATCATCTCAGGCTGGTGGTTCTATATTAATCTTTCATAGCTACCCAAATCTTTCTTGTTCTGTTTCCTTAGTGCAAATTTGCTCTGGACAAATAGAGTAGATTTTTAGAAGAGTGAATTGAGTAAGTATGTGTGTGTGTGTATGCCTGTAATATGACTCTAAACCAGCCTATAACGACTCTCCCAAGAGTAAAATGCAGGAGTTTTAGTTACTAAAATCTATAGCCACTCTTTTAACTTCTCAGAGCTTACTTTTCATGTTTCTGAACTAAACTCTCTAATAGTTGATGCACCTGGTTCAGTGACATCCTAATAAATGAGGTATTAATGGACCATGATATTATATAAATTCTTTTCAATTGTAGGTTTAAGGAAGCAATTCAAATTTCAAGACTGACTTATTTCCATCCCCAAATTATGCAACCTTGGTGTTCAATATAAATAAAATATTATTGAATGTAAAGTATAATTTAACACATAGAGCACAGTATTAACTTGGCATCTCATATGTTTGGGGAAAGAAATAAAAAATCAGCATATTAGCAAACACTCTTCTATGACTCTTCAAGGAATTACACCAGTTACACACTTCAACATTTCAGGCGGAGCATGTCCGCAGGTTCAAGCATGCCTGAGGCCCCTGCTGGAGAGTCCGCTTCTGAAGGTTAAGGGAGGGGCACCACCCTATGCTTTAAATTTTTGTTAATTCTAAATCAGGGTTGAAAACTACAAAGAATAAGCCTTCCACATTATTACTCATATCCAGGTACTGCTTTCCCCTTTTCATATTAATATTCTTCTCATTTTTATGCTCTTATCTACACCTCTATTGTTCTCTTCCTCTTTTCTCCTGTCTCTAGCAGGTGTCCTCAAACTGCGGCCCCCTGAGGCCATTTATCCGGCCCCTGCTGCACTTCCGGAAGGGGCACCTCTTTCATTGGTGGTCAGTGAGAGGAGCACTGTATGTGGCGGTCCTCCAATGGTCTGAGGGACAGTGAACTGGCCCCCTGTGTAAAAAGTTTCGGGACCCCTGCAAGCTTAGCAGTGCTATATTCAAGAAGTGTGAGATCATCTGCTTTTGCTAAGGCATTAATTTGTGTTACGAACTTTCTTTGCTCAAAATTAAAATATCCCAACATTCTGTGTTTTCCCATACATGTTGCTGTTTATCAATTATTTCTTCCTGATAGAGGCTTCTGCATGTTCAGGGACCCAAAGATCCAGGACCCACTCACTGTTGCTTCCTAGCTTTGAGCAGGAAATCATTCAAACACAAACCAACATAGAGTTTAAAGTGAAAGTAAGTTTATCAGTGAAGCAGTGAGACAAAGAATGGGCTGTATCGCAGACTGCGCAGCCCCTTCTTTAGCAGGATTTTCTTATTTTACTGAGGTTTATTTAATCATGGGGTAGGATATTCAATGACGGGGGAATATTCAGTACCTTTCCAGGAAAGGAGTGGAGATTTCTTAGAAGTGCTCTATTGGCCATTTTTTTGTCCATTTGGGGGCTTCCATTTCTGATCATGGTGGTACAGGCGATGTCATTTAGCATGCTAATGTCTTACAATGAGCCCATAATGAGGCTAGAGGTTACTGTAAGGTGAAATTAGTCACCATGTTCAATTGAGCTGGTCCCTGCTGGTATTAAGCCATAAATCTAATGGGGGTTGTTCTTACTATCTTCTTGACAGTTCCTGTAGCTTTTATCAGTTGCAGCTGTTCATCACATACCCTATCTTACTCTTGCCTCATGTTATGGTGACTTATTTTTTACTTTCCAATATACCCACTAAATTCTACATTTCTTGAAGACAAGGATTACTTTTTATTCACTTTGACATCTTCCATAATGCCTAGTGAAGACGTAAGCATTAGCTCTATCTACATAGACACATAAATATGTGCGTATCTAACAAATGTGTTATTTATACACAATAATAATAATCTATTACATTTATAGATGTTGTTTCCAAAGAACTTCTATATCTATGATCTTAATTGAAACATACAAAAATTTAATGGTTTAAATGAATGAAAATTAATTGCTTTTTATTTTGCCTACTCAGGATTCATTCATTTCTAATAAAAGCACTCTGATTTTCCCTAATGAAAGATCCCAATACTAGTTTTATTTCAAATAATCCAGGTGGCACTACCTCTAGCCCTAGCTCCATGAGTAGTCATGTGATAGATAACCACCCTGTCATAGCACTGCATTCCCTAGACTTTGGGAATTGAGTCACAGATGAGAATATGACCCAAAAAGGAACAAAAAAGATTAAATTCTGGGAATTCTATAAAATTTATAAAGACACAATAACTCAACTCTGATGTAGTTTATGTCAGTGGTTTTCAACCTTTTTCTACTTGTGGACTGGTGAAAATAGGAGAATTATTTTGGAAACTACTAAGGCACAAATCACCCTGAGCATAAGCAAATTTGACTATGATTATTGCATCTATAATCTTCATACATCATGGTGGTTACCTCTTTCACAAATCAGAACAAAATTCCTGGCACGCCAATCCTCAGGATCCTCAGACCAGTGGTTGAAAAACACTAGTTTCTGTGGCATTAGCATGTAAACTAATTTGGCATTTCAAGAGGAGGACCATTAGAGTGAACAGCAGAACTGAGAAAAAGAAAAAATAAAATTGACCCTTAATCACATCATTTGAAGCCCTGAGCCCTTCAACAGAAGACCTGATAAAGAAGATGTGGCACATATACACTATGGAATACTACTCAGTCATAAGTAATGATGACATCGGATCATTTACAACAAAATGGTGGGATCTTGATAACATTATACGGAGTGAAATAAGTAAATCAGAAAAAACCAAGACTACATGATTCCATACATTGGTGGGACATAAATAAAATCAAGACTAAGACATGGACAAGAGTGTGCTGGTTACAGGGGGGAGGGCATGGGAGGGAAGGAGGAAGAGGGGAAGGAGAGGGGGAGGGGCATAAAGAAAACTAGATAGAGGGTGACGGAGGACAATCTGACTTTGGGTGATGGGTATGCAACATAATTGAATGACAAGATAACCTGGACATGTTTTCTTTGAATATATGTACCCTGATTTATTGATGTCACCCCATTAACATTAATAAAAATTTATTTATATAAAAAAGAAGCCCTAGATTCAACCATATCTAAGACTTACATAGAATATTTTTTGTTATGCAAACCAATAAAAAAATATTTTATACAGCAAAGAAAACAATTGAAAAGATGAAAGGGCAATCACAGATTGGGAGAAAATATTTGCAAGCTATACATATGAAAGATTAATATCCAAAATATATGTATATAAAGAACTCATGTGGACAAGTCCTGCAGGGGGTGAGGACAACAAAGATGTGGAGACCCAAATCTGGGGACCAGGTTCAGTGATGCAGATTCACTTTATTCAGGAAGTAAGCAAGCTTATATAGATAGATTCAGCCAATAGGGTGGCCAAAAGAGGTCAGAGGGCTGCCCGGCTGGCACTGAGTCATTTCCACGCAGCGAGCGAGCTTCCTACCTGGGTGTACCCAGGAGGGTTCCGGGAGCTGGAGTATTCTAACAGCATTGCGTCAGCCACAGCCTCTAGGTAAATGCTCTGTGCTCTACCTACAAACTCATACAAATCAATTGCAAAGAAACGACAACAAATAACCTAATTCAAAAAATTGGCAAACGACCTGAATAAACATTTTTTCAAAGAAGACATGCAAATGGCCAACAGATACATAAAAAGATGTTTAACATCACTAATCAACAGGGAATTGCAAACCAAAACCATAATAAAATATCACCTTGAACTTGTTAGAATGGCTATTATAAAAAGTACAAGAGACAATAAATATTGACAAGGGTGTAGAGAAAAGGGAATTCTTGTACACTATTGGTAGAAGAAATGTGGAGTGATATAATCATTATGGAAAACAGTATGGAGAGTCCCCCAAATATTAAATATAGAACTATCATATATGATCCAGCAGTCCATTTCTAATGGATATCTTCAAAGAAAATAAAATAGAAAATACCAAAGAGATAGCTGCACTCCTATGTTCATTGCATCATTATTCACAATAGTCAAGAGTGTCCTTCTATGGATGAATGAATCAAGAAGACATGCATATATGTATTATTCGGACATAACAAAAGAGTTTCTGCCATTTGTGAGAATATGGATGAAGCTGAGGGACATTATGTTAAGTGAAATAAGCCAGATACAAAAAGACAAATACTGTGTGATCTCACTTACATTTACTATCTAAAAAAGTTGAACTCATAGAGCCAGAAAGTAAAATGGTAGTTGACAGCAACTGTGAGTTTGGAGGATAGATAAGTTAGTTTGAAGATCCAATGTATAGCATGGTAATTATTGTTAATAATACAGTCCTTTAAATTTGCTAAGAGAGTAGATCTTAAGTGTTCTCACCACACACACACAAATGGTAAGTAACTATGTGAGGTGATGGATGTGTTAACTTGACTGTGACAACTATTTCACAATGTGTATGTATAGTAAATCATACATTGCATATGTAAAAATATCATTATAAAACCTAAATATATATAATTTTTATTTATTAGTAATACTTCAATAAACTTAAACCTGGAGATAAAATATATATATATAATTTGAATAAGTTTTTTCTATTTGATAAACAAAAAGTTCTGACTAATCCAAGAACTAATATCACTAAAGATTAAAGTTGTTCTAAGCCCCATCTAAGATTATGTAAGAAGTCTTCCTAGGCCCAAGATCAGCTCTCACCAGGACTTTCTCCAACACTTCTCTCTCATTCATGGAAGTTAAGCTGAAGAAGGTTTGGAGACCATACTAGTTTCCCCTCAACTCCCATTCTCCCCATACTTTATTCTTCCTCAGCACAGCATCATAAAATACCCATATCTCCGTGACAACTCTCAGGTGGAATCAGAAAACAATTTTCAATACAAATTAGTCAGTGGGATTTTAAAAATTACATTGTTCCCACAAATTTATTTTACACAGTTCAAAAAATTTACCAAATATTGATCACTTTTACAATTTTACTTATCTACAATGTGGGTGGATATAAACACCCATGTTCCTCTATACTAGTTTTGCCCTCATGAAAACATACGGTCAGCTCTTTCCTTCCAGAGCCAGGTGAGTCATGTGACAAAAATAAAAATTATTCAAAGATTAGATTTTTTAAATGTCATGAACTACGACAAAGAAATGAAACAGATCAAAACCTGCCTACGTGGCCTGACTAAATATTCAATAGCAGATGGTTCTGCCAATTCAGGCAGCTCTAGTAGTTAGAGTATAAGACTCAGCCCTGGGCAGGAGGGAGGCTTGCTTTAGCTGTTTCAACAATGCCTACCTATTATCAGTCCAGAATATTGGTCACTGTATAGTAATCTGGTTTTGATTATGAAATAGAACCTATGGAAACAAACAAACAAACAAACAAAATATAGCCTGGATGTTCATAAGAAATGATGTCTAATAGCTACCATAACTGATAGTAATAGGACCGGTCCATCCATTTAATAAAAAGTTAAGGTCAAACTTGTCAAATCTCATGCACATGTGAAGTTGAAGAGGTCACTAAGTTATAGGAATTAATTTTATTTTGTTTTTAATTTGTCCATAACACACACACACAAACAAACACATATACACACAATCAATTCTCATTATTTGTAGATCTTGCATTTACAAATTTGCCTACTTGATAACATTTATTGGGTACCCCAAAGTCAGTATCCATGGTGCTGCATGAACAAGCACATACATGCACAGAGCAGGCTAAAACCCCAGCTGCCCACACATGAACAAGGCAATGCTCTGCCTTCCTGTTTCATTTCTCACACTGTAAACAGTACCCTTTTCAGTGTATTTAGTGCCACATTTTCCACACTTTTGTGCTTTTCTTTCATAGTGATTTTACTGCTTAAAATGGCCCCCAAGCACAGTGCTGAAGTGCTGTCTAGTGTTCATAAGTGCAAAAAGGCTATGATGTGCCTTGCAGAGAAAATGTGTGTGATAAGTAAGCTCCCTTCAGATATGAGTTACACTATTGCTGGTTGTGAATTCATCCTCACCTAAAGCCCTAGCATTAGACAAAGATTGACAGTTATGAATCTGTTTATTGGATTGTATTCCATAAAGACTTCTTTCAAATTGTTCCAGGTGCTAAAGAAGAACAGATTTATTGGGCAAATGTCCCCTGAAAATTACAAGGATATAACAGAAAAGATGCACATAGATAGAGAAAGAAGGAGAGCAGGACAGGGTGTTGGGAAGGGGCAGGTAGTTGGGAAACGAGTACAAAAGCTTTATTAGATCCCAGCAATGTTTCATTCAGTGTAAGAGGACATCAAGTGAAACATCTGGTAAAATATTGTGGATTTAACATATGAATTTACTTTAATTCCCTCCCCAAACCTGTTAATACAATAAAGAATTATAAACACACAAGCCTGGAAGTTCACAAGTTTCATTCATGCTCACAGACTTTAAAGCCATTTTAGTTCCTCAGTCCTCACTAAAAAAGAGAAGATCAAACCAGTGTTACCAGAAACATAAGGAAATTTTATAAGATGAACAAGAGCAACTGAAAAAATACATTAAAAATTAAAATGTTGTAAATTATAAAATATTATTGGAAGATAACTTACAAAATTATTGTTATATCAATAGCATCAGAGGTAAGAACAAATGTTGCATCTGTCAAAGAACAGTGTAGCACAAAAGGGAACTCCTGGACATTAAAATTATAATAGCAGGAATTTTTTAAATGCAAATGAGAGGTTGGTAGAAAAAATTGAGACTTCCAAGGAAATAAATAAAAAGACAAGAAGAAAGAAATAAAAAAAGAAAGGATAAGAAAATTAAATAATCAGTCTAGAAGATACAGAAAGAGCACGAAAAAATCAAAAGGGAAAATTATCAAGGTAGTAATATATGCCAAATTCATAAAACTGAAAGATAAAAGTTTCTGGATTTAATGGGCTTAGCTAGTAGTACCCTGTACAATGAATAGGACCCATCAATCAGATGTCTCAACACTAAACTAGAAGCTAAAATCCCCAAAAAGCAATGCTTTCAAGATTCTGGGAGAGTAGTTGCTTCCAAAATTCTATATCTAACCAAATGATCAATTAAATGTGAGAATAAAGACTTTTTAAAAGCATGCAAAACCTTGAGTAATTTACCTGCTATGCCCTCCTACTCTAGGAGGTACGAGATAATGTTCTTCACCAAAATAAAATAAGAAAAAGAAAGTCATGGAAATAAGGTAACTCAGAAGCTCACACACACAATAGAAGGCAAAATGTATCCTCTGATGATGGCAAAGAAGGGAAGTCCAGGAGGATGTGGGCGGGTTCAGAACATACTAATCCAGACTAGAGAAGGAGTAGAAAGAGCTCCCCAGAAGTTTCTTCTCCAAGTAAATTAACTAAAACTGACATATTACCTAATATGTTTCAATGTATTAAGAGTTATTTAAATAAAATCAGACACATACCCACATATACACTCAATGGAATATCATTTAACTGTAATAGAATAAAAAACCTTGACATCTGTGGCAACATGGATGGACCTGGAAGAAATGATACTAGAGTCAAACAAAGAAAGATAAATACTATATAATCTCACATATATGTGGAATCTTAAAAAAAAAACCATATAGATACACAGAACAGACTGATAGTTGCTAGAGGCAGGGGTTGAAAGGTGGACAAAATGGTTAAAGGGGTAAAAAGTTATAAACTTCTGGTTTTACTTTACTTCTGGGATATAATATTCAACATAGTGAGTATAGTTACTAATACTGTTATATATTTGAAAGTTGCTAAGAAAGTAAATTTAGGAAGTTCTCAGCAGGCCCTGGCTGGTTGGCTCAGCAGTAGAGCGTCAGCCAGGCATGTGGAAGTCATGAGTTCAATTTTCAGTCAGGTCACACAGGAGAAGCAACCGTCTTCTTCTCCACCCCTCCCCCTTCTCTCTCTCTTTCTCTCACTCACACTCTCTCTCTCTTCCTCTCCCACAGCAATGGCTTGAATGATTCAAACACATTGGCCCTGGGCACTGAGGATGGCTCCATGGCCTCACCTCAGGCACTAAAGTAGCTCAGTTCCTGAGCAATGAAGCAGCAGCCTCAGATGGGAAGAGCATAGCCTGGGGGCTTTCTTCAGGATCCAGGTCAGAGAGCATGCGGGAGTCTGTCTCTTTGTCTCACTGCCTCTCATTTAATAAAAAATTTAAAAAGTTGTCATCACAGGAAAAAAAATTTGTAAATATGTAGGGTGACAGACATTAACTAGATTTATTGTGGTGATTGTTTCACAATATAAACAAATATCCGATCATTATGTTGTACACCCAAAGTTAAATATGTCAATTGTTCCTCATTTAGAATTTGTGAAGACATATTTAAATTATTATAGTTAATAATACTGTATAATATATTTAAAAGTTACTAAGAGATTTGATTTTAAATGCCCTTACCATGGATGACATCAGAGTAACCGTGGTTTTAGAGATTCTCTTGATCTCTCCCCTTGAAATTTCAACAAATTGAACAACTACAAAGCAGCAAAGTAACCCCAGCTGGGCTCACAGACATGCCTGAAATATCTGCCCACCAAATGGACTAAAGGTGGGACTAGTTTGAAAGAGTAGAGGAAGATAAAAAGCACTCAGGGTCAGCTCCAGACAGGAGACAAAGATGGAGTGACTGTTTGTTTTTTGGGGGGTTTTTTTGTTTGTTTCTTTGTTGTTTTTGTCTCTAGCCAGACTATGGGGAGGAGGAAAGCTTGGGCTGTCTGGGCTTTGTCTGCCAGGTTACAAAGAGGGAAGCCCAGGGTGTCTGGGCCTCCTTCTGCTAGGACAAGTAGAGAGATTGAGGGGCAGAGGGAAAATACTAAACCAAAGTGACCTTAGAATGTCAGGTCACAGCCAGTGTTCCCACTGTCTACCTGCAGCCTGCACTTGGCACAGAGACAGAAAAAAACCAAACTGTGGCCCACAGACTCCCAGATCCCATCTCCTTCACCTCGCAGGTATGGAGAGTGGCAGACAGAACCCACAGCTAACTCTCCAGAGGACTCTGTCCACTAAAGTATGGAGGTGCTCCACATTCAGTTCCCTAGTATGCTGAGACATGGGGAAGAATGTCTGGAGGCCTGAGATCACCACTGCTAAAGCCATAAAGCTATAAAACCCTCACAACATGCCTCACCCACCAATGTAACTGTGGCCCTACCTGCATGATTGCAACAGCAACATCCTAGTGAAGGACAGCCCAGGAAATTCACAGAGCTAAAATTTGTAATACAGAACACCTACCTACTGGAAGAAAACAGTAACTTATCAAAACTAAAGTCTATTACTCTTTTTTTTCTTTTTCTTTTCTTTTTTCACCTTTTCTCTTTCTTAAATTTTATTTTCTTTTCTTTAATTTGTAGATGTTTTATTCTTATTTTGTAGGTATTTTGTTTGTTTTTTTATTATTTTTTGGATTTTGATCTATGTTTTCAGTGGTTTTTCTTTTTTACCTGTCATTTTTTTAAATTTTTATTTTTATTGTTTTTTTTATTTTTAAGTTGTTTAGTTTTTTCTATTTGAGTTCTTAACAATACCATTTTCAAATGCTATCAGAGAAGAAATCAAATATCATGACTACACAAGACACAGACATAGTTCAGAAAGAAAATAAAAAATCTCCAGAAAGAAAAACTCAATCACATGGAAACCTTGGAGATAAACAATAAAAATTTCAAAAATGAAGTTTTAAAAATATTCAACAAGATGCAAGAAAACACCAATAGGCAACTTAATGAGCTCAGAAAACAAAATGAACATCTCAACAAGGAGATTGAAACTTTACAAACATAGATAAAGGACTCAATACATGAATTGAAAGCTGAGGTAGCAAGTTTAGCTAACAGAACAAGCCATATAGAGGAAAGAATCAGTGACATCGAAGACAAGCAACTAAAGATGCTACAGAGAGAAAATTCATAAATTTAAATTTATGAATTTTAAAAAAATGAGAGTTCCACAAGAATTGTTTGACTCCATCAGAATGAGTAATGTAAGAATAATGGGTATATCAGAAGAATAAGAGAGGGAGAAGGGAATGGAGAGCCTATTCAAGTAAATAATTAATGAGAATTCCCCAAGCCTATGGAAATAGTTAGATCCTTGAATCCAAGAAGCAAACAGAATGCCAAATTACCTCAACGCAAACAGACCTACTCCAATGTATACTGTAATAAAATTATCATATACCAATGACAAAGAAAGAATCCTTAAGGCAACTAGGGAAAAGAAGAACATAACATGTAAAGAAAGGCCCATTAGGTTATCATCAGACCTCTCAGCAGAGACTCTACAAGTAGGAAGAGAGTGGACCCAAATATTCAAAGTACTGAAAGAGAGGAATTACCAGCCAAGAAAACTATATCCATCAAATATATGTAGAAAAAATAAAAACTTTTTCAGATATACATAGGCTGAGGGAATTTATCACCAAAAAACCCCCACTATAGGAAATACTCAAAGGAGGTATTTAACCAGAAACAATAAACAAATCAAAACTACAGGTAAAAGGTCCAACAAAGTTACAATAGAAGCAAGGATAATCTGTGACAACTATAACATAAAAATGTAAAGGATAAAGATCTGCAGTAGCAAAGGAGGATGGAGTGCAGAAGTACTCATAAAACAAAGGGGTCTTGTACATATGAACATTTTTCACTTAATAACCTAATGGTAACCACCCACAAAAAAAGCCACTTCTGAAATACACAGCTTAAAAAAAGAGGAAACAGGGGAAAGAAGTATGGAATTCCACCTAACAAAAACAACTAACAGAAACAAAAAAGAGAAGAATAAACTGAGACTGAAAATTATCAAAAAACAAACTATAAAATGGCGATAGTAAATCCTCAAGTGTCAATAATTAGCCTAAACGTAAAGGACTGAACTCACCAATAAAGAGGCAGAAAGTAGCAGATTGGATCAAAAAGCAAAACCCAACAGTATGCTGCCTTCAAGAGACACTTCTAAACTACAAGGACAAAAGTAGACTCAAAGTGAAAGGTTGGAAAAAGATTTTCTAAACAAATAATATCCAAAGAAAAGCAAGTGTAGCCATACTAATCTGACAACACTGACTTTAAGACAACAAAAGTAATCAGAGACAAAGATGGACATTTCATAATGATAAAGGGGACATTAAAACAAGAAGATATAACACTTCTTAATATATATGCACCAAAAAAAGAAAGCACCAAATTATGTAGAACATCTACAAACTGATATAAAAATTGAAAAAGACAAAAACACAATCATACTTTGACATGTCAACACACTGTGGACAGCTTTAGATAGGTCATCCAAAAAGAAAATAGAAAAAGAAACATCAGCCTTAAAGGACACACTAGACCAAATGGACATAATAGACATTTTCAGAACATTTCATCCCAAAACATCAGATTATACATTCTTCTCCAATGAGCATGAATTATTCTCAAGGATAGACCATATGTTGGGCCTCAAAACCAACAGATTGAAATTCGGGAAGATTGAAATATATTTTCTGACTGTAATGCTTTAAAATTAGAGTTCAATTAAAAAGAAGTAAATAAATCCACAAATATGTGAAAATTAAACAATATACTTCTAAAAACTAACAGGCTCAAAGAAGAAATAAAAGCAAAGATCAAAAAATATAGACAGAAAAACAAAAATGACATGATATATCAAAATTTCTGGGTTTCAGCGAAAGCAGTAATAAGAGGGAAGTTTTTATTATTACAGTCTTATAATAAGAAACAAGGGATGCTTGACTAAGCAGGGGTTAGAGCATCAGCCTGGAATGCTGAAGACCCAGGTTCAAAACCCCAAAGTCACCAGTTTGAACGCAGTCTCACAAAGTGGAGTGCAGGGTCACTATCTTGAGCATGGGATCATAAACACAACCCCAAAAGTCACTGTCTTGAGCCCCAAGGTAACTGGTTTGAAGCCCAAGGTTTCTGGCCTGAGCTCAAAATGACTGGCTTGAGCAAGGGGTCATTGGTTCTGCTGGAGCCCCCTGGTCAAGCACATGTGAGAAGCAATCAATAAACAACTAAAGTACCACAATTAAGATTTTATGCTTCTCATCTCTCTTCCTTCCTATCAGTCCTTGTCTGTCTGTCTCAAAAAAGAAGAAGAAGGAGAAGGAGAAGGAGAAGGAGGAGGAGGAGGAGGAGGAGGAGGAGGAGGAGGAGGAGAAGGAGAAGAAGAAGAAGAAGAAGAAGAAGAAGAAGAAGAAGAAGAAGAAGAAGAAGAAGAAGAAGAAGAAGAAGAAGAAGAAGAAGAAGAAGAAGAAGAAGAAGAAGAAGAAGAAGAAGAATTATTCTGTAACACATTTTATGGGGCCAACATAACCCTGAAACAAAATTAAGATAAAAAATCATATGATCCTATCAATAGATGCAGAAAAGGCATTTGATAAGATACAACATCCCTTTATGTTTAAAACACTCAGTAAAATGGGAATAGAAGAAAAGTACATAATAAAGGCCATATATGACAAATCATCAGCTAACATCATACTAAATGGTGAAATAAATGAAGGTTTTTCCTCTAAAATCAGGAACAAGACAAGGCTGCCCACTCTCTCCACTTTTATTCAACATAGTTCTGGAAGTTTTAGCCAGAGCAATCAGGCAAGAGAAAAAAAAATAAAAGGCATCCATATTGGGAAAGAAGTAAATATATCACTCTTTGCATATGTCATAACCTGTATATAGAAAATGCCAAGGACTCCACCAACAAAAACAATTAGAAACAATAACCCAATACAGCAAAGTTGCAAGATACAATTCAATATACAAACGTCTATTGTTTTCCTATATGCCAGCGATGAAACTTGGGAAAATGAACTAAAAAAAATTCCTTTTACAATTGCAACAAAAATAAATTAAAGTACCTAGGGATAAACTTAGCAAAAGATGTGAAAGACCTATATACTGAAAACTACAAAGCATGATTTAAAGAAATTGGAAGAGATACAATAAAATGGAAAAATATTCCATGTTCATGGATTGGAAGAATCAACATAGTCAAAATGGCCATATTACCCAAAGCAATACACAAATTTAATGCAATCCCCATCAAAATCCCAATTTTATTATTTTTAAATGGAACAAAAAAATCACCATGTTTGTATAGAACCATAAAAACCCCAAATAGCAAAAGCAATCATGAGGAAAAAGAATGAAGCCAGAGGTTTCAACTACCTGACTTCAAATTATACTTTAAAGCCATGATAATCAAAATAGCGTGGTATTGGCAGACCAATGGAACAGAATTGAGAGCCCAGAAATAAAGCCACATATTTATGGACAAATCATCTTAGACAAAGGAGCCAAAAATCACTATAGAGAAAAGAAAGCTTCTTCAATAAATGGTTCTGGGAAAATTGAAAAGCTATATGCAAAATAAATGAAACTTGATTACAGTTCGTCCCCCTGCACAAAAAATTAATTCAGAATGGATTAAAGACCTAAATATGATATCTGAAACAATTAATTACATAAGAGAAAACATAGGTATTAAACTCATGGACCTTGGCCATAGAGTATAATTTATGAATTTAACCCCAAAGGCAAGGGAAGTAAAGGCAAAAACAAATAAATGGGACTATATCAAACGAAAAAGCTTCTGCACATCAAAAGAAACTGACAACAAACAAATAGGCAGCCAACTAAATTGGAGATGATATTTGCAAATAAGAGCTCTGATAAGGGGTTAATATCCAAAATATACAAAGAAGTACAAAGATCAGCAACAAACAAGCAAACAATCCAATTAAAAATTGGGTAGAGGACCTGAACAGACACTTTTCCCAAGAAACATACAAAAGGTCAATGGATTATGAAAAGATACTCATTTGCACTAGCTATTTGAGAAATGCAAATCGAAACTACAATGTGATACCACCTCACACCTGTTAGATTGGCTATTTTCAACAAGACAGGGAATAACCAGTGTTGGAGAGTTTGTGGAGAAAAAGGAACCCTCATTTACTGCTGGTAGGAATGCAAATTAGTACAACCATTATAGAAGAAAGTATGGTGCTTCCTCAAAAAATTAAGAATAGAACTACCCTATGACCCAGCAATCCCTCTTCTATAGGGTATCTACCCAAAAATGAAAAAGTATGTAAAGATACATGCACCCTCATGTTCATCACAGCATTATTCACAGTGACCAACATATCAAAACAACCAAAGTGTCCTTCAGTAGAGGATTAGATAAAGAAGATGTGGTATATGTATACAATGGAATACCACTCAGCCAAAAGAAATGATGATGTATTGCCATTTATGACAACATGGATAGACCTTGAGAACATTATACTGAGTGAAATAAGTAAATCAGAAAAAGCCAAGTACTATATGATTTTACACATAGGTGGGATATAAAACTGAGACTCATGGACAAAGATAAAAATGAAGTGTTTACTAGGAGGAGAGAAGTGTGAGGGAGGGGGTGGAGGAAAGGGAGTAAAACGGGACAAATATACAGTGATAGAAAATGATATAACTTTAGATAATGGGTATATAACCTAATTAATGTCCAAATGCTATAGAAATGTTTACCTGCAACTTATGTACTCTTTTGATCAATGTCACATTGTTAAATTTAATTTTCTAAATAAAAATTTTTTAAAATGCCCTTACTACAAAAAAATGATAATGCCCTGGCCGGTTGGCTCAGCGGTAGAGCGTCGACCTGGTGTGCCGGGGACCCGGGTTCGATTCCCAGCCAGGGCACATAGGAGAAGCGCCCATTTGCTTCTCCAACCCCCCCCCCACCTCCTTCCTCTCTGTCTCTCTCTTCCCCTCCCGCAGCCAAGGCTCCATTGGAGCAAAGATGGCCCGGGCACTGGGGATGGCTCCTTGGCCTCTGCCCCAGGCACTAGAGCTGCTCTGGTCGCGGCAGAGCGTCGCCCCTGGTGGGCGTGCCGGGTGGATACCGGTCTGGCGCATGCGGGAGTCTGTCTGACTGTCTCTCCCCGTTTCCAGCTTCAGAAAAATACAAAAAACAAACAAACAAACAAAAAAACCCAAAAAAATGATAATTATATGATATAAAAAGTGTTAGCTAACCATATGGTGGTAATCATTTTGATATATAAATAGATATATAATTAATAAACTGTATACCTTAAATTTATGCAATGTTACAAATTAACTATATCTCAATAACACTAAAAAATTTTAATTTTTTTAAAGAAAATAAAATGTTTAGTTTTGACAAAGTTTGAGAATAATTTTTTCATTCATAAAATACAAAATGGACTAGCAGACCTCTAATTCTTTCTAGCTTAACACACCTATAATCTATAACCTATGACCCCAAATTCTTTAAAGATGAAAATCCATATTTTAGAGCCAAAGTCAAAGATTTATGGTTCATGCACTTAACCAGGAAAAGACTCAAGCAATAATATATAGAGTAACAGTTTTTATATCAGAATTTTAACATTGGCTATTTAGCCAAATATACTGTGCTTCCTCCAGTTAAACCACAAAGCATTTCCCTACCCCCTTTTATGTACAGATTTCTTTGTCATCACATACACTTGCCAGGTTCCTCAGAGAGGGAGCCATAAACTGGTGACAAGAAACATCCTTGTGAATCTGGACAATTAACTCAGTCAGTTAGAACATAGTTCCAAAACACCAGAGTTGCGGGTTTGATTTCCAGTCAGAGCACATACAAGAAGCAACCAATGAATGCACAACTAAGTGGAACAACAAATGAATGCTTCTCTCTCTGTCTGTCCTCTATCTTCCTCTCTCTGTGTTTCTAACTTCAATCAATAAAAAAATTAAAAACAAAGGAAAAAATGCCCTTGCTAACATTGGCATCTCCCTTGGACAGGCGCACTGTCTGTAAACGGAGAGAATTTAGGGATTAAGAAGCCATTTAAGCGTAAGTCTTTCATTAGCCAACTTATCCTTACATTTGCTAATGACTGAAAAGAAGACTTTAATATGTGTGAAGTGTTCTACGTAACTGGGAATTAACCTATATTTCCACAGCAATCATTTTTTCTCTTCAGCCTCCACATGACAATAAGGAACATGGTGGTCATACACTTTTTGTTCAGTAGAAGTAAATTTCCAAACTAAACAGTGATTTATTTTCATTTTTTACTAGTTTCTAGCATCACTTCCAGTCTAATTGTTCCTCTCAGCTGTTATCTTTCCTGTAGAACCTGAAGCCTGATTCTACCTGCCACACTCATTCCAACCTCCCTGTCATGAACAACACCATCTCTGATATGTCTTTTTCCTCAGATATCCCCTACTTCCAGGTTGATTTCCAACCCTACTGCTCCTTACACTAAACCATTGTGAATGTACCAACAATAAATCTTGGGGACAAGGATGCTGGCCAAGGACAGCCTGCTCAGATGTTTCAGGAGATCAGGACAAAAACTGAGAGGTGATTCTGAGTTTTCCCTTGTAATTCATTCAGTATCCTCTCTAAGAAATCCCATGAAACCTGAAGAATCAGGAAGCCTAGGAGCAAAGCAGTCAAAACGTAAATAATGATGACATGTTATTTGGCCTTGGGAGACAGTCATCTGAAGGTGTGTTTGCAAGATGTTGCATTCACATTAGAGCTGTAAATTGTAAAATCTGGCTAAATTGGGATTCTTTTTTTAATATTTTAAGTGTTTTTTTATTGAATTTATTGAGGTGACATTGGTTTACAAAACCATACTGGTTTCAAATTTACAACTCACCAAAACACCATCTGCACTCCATTCTCCAAGCAAAGTGTCTTCGGAAGCACCTACTTCTATGGTGAGCATTTGCTGTGGATTAAGGGACAGCCTAAAAGTGTTCATGCAGACAGGAGAGAACAATTTATTACACTAGAAGAACCTATCCTTCCAGATCAATATATCTCTATACTCAAAGCTTACATCAAGAAATACTTAAAGTCCAGCCCTGGCCGGTTGGCTCAGCGGTAGAGCATTGGCCTGGCGTGCAGGGGACCAGGGTTCGATTCCCGGCCAGGGCACGTGGGAGAAGCACCCATTTGCTTCTCCATCCCCACCCCCTTCCTCTCTGTCTCTCGCTTCCCCTCCCGCAGCCAAGGCTCCATTGGAGCAAAGATGGCCCGGGCGCTGGGGATGGCTCCTTGGCCTCTGCCCCAGGCGCTGGAGTGGCTCTGGTCGCGGCAGGGCGACCCCCCGGAGGGGCAGAGCATTGCCCCCTGGTGGGCAGAGCGTCGCCCCTGATGGGCGTGCTGGGTGGATCCTGGTCGGGCACATGTGGGAGTCTGTCTGACTGTCTCTCCCTGTTTCCAGCTTCAGAAAAAGTACAAAAAAAAAAGAAATACTTAAAGTCCATGGAAAGGATTGCAAATCCACTTGCCTGTAAGAGTCAGGAGGTAGTGTTCATGACTGGCCACATGTTCACAGGTAGTGAGGGGAACTATAAGGACTAGAGTGAGCAGACCCTGTCTGAGGGATAACTGGTACTCAGCTACAGCCAGTGTCACGCAACAATATACACCTATGTCACCTCGTATTTTACTCATGAACTGTAAAATTTCCCAGCTTTTAAAATCCTGGAATGTAAAAAGAAAATCTCTAAATTTATATCACACTTATCTATCACAGTATAGGTAGTCATGCAAAATTTTATCTTTCCCAGTCAAATGGCTCCACAATTTTATCTTTCCCAGTCAAATGGCTCCACAGGAAAAGGGTGGCATGAGGAAGATTTAGATTGGATAACCCTCTGCTAGACATTTCCAAATTTCAAATAGTTCAAGTGTGATGTCTGGCTCTTTGAATGCACTTAGCTCTCATCAACGTCAGTAGGAGTTAAGAATTTATTGGATCAATTATATCAAGATTTTCAAATAAACACCTTCTTTTTCTCTCTCTCCCATACCAAACACATTTATTTCAAAATCTTTTGAAATATGGATTTCCTAAACAAAGAATATTGACTTGTTTCTATTTAAGAAAATATTTGTACTATCTCTATTGGCAAAAAGAGACTTACATGAAATAACAAAAGATCATTTCTCTGTGACATGAATGAAAACGTTCAACATCAAATTAGGTAAAAGTATCAGGAGGTATTCTAAAAAGCCTGACTGCTCAGGAGGTATTTAGGGATATGAATGTGCAGCCAGTACTAAGCCATTACTGGTGTTTTTCTTCAGCAAGTTTGACAGACACTGTTTCCACAGGGTATGATTGTCTAGTCCCTTCTTTTATCTCAAATTTTACATCAAACTAGCATTTTTATTGGGGCATGTGGATTAGAGGAGATCATGAAAACAGAAATGGGTTGGCAAAGATAAAATTCAAACACTAAGCAACATCATAAATTGAATTGCCTTCTAATAACCTAACAAGAAGGTTCTAAAAATTTAAAACGTTTCAGGGCAGAGGCCGATTAAGGTTGGTTGAGGCCCCAGACGCAGAAGAAAATATTGGGCTCCTTAAAAAGAAGAGAGAGACAGGAAAAATAAAAATACATGTTAACCATATGTTAAGTAAATAAAAAATATTACATACCATTAATGTCAAAGTTGCATGTATGAAATCAAACTTGGTGTCATTAGAAGAAAGTGTCAAGTTGGGGGTTTGCAGGGTCCTTCAGAAGTCGGGCCCAACGCATGCGCATGGTGCTCCTGCTGTTAAATCCGCCTCTGTTTCAGGGCTCAAAAGCTCAGAATCACACCGCATATCTAATTAGCAAATTTTAATTTGTAGAAGCTAAACTAAGCTCTCAAGATTAAATCCAGCTGATGTTTTTGACCATTCCACTTAACCAGTCCACCTGACCGAGCCATGGACTCCCTTCCTCCGTAAGGCATCTGGCATTACAGTGGATAATTACCACTAGTAGGTTACTTTCTAGAATGTTAACACATATGTTTTATGTTTACTCTGAGTCCCCTGTGTTTTCCTCAAGTCACTTTATGCTAGCTTTCTTGCTATTGTAATAACAGCAGTTAATTAAATATTACACAAACTGATGAGATATAAATGTGAAACATTTTTGGTTTCTACAAAAAAATTAGTTGAATACTTTAGAAAGAGTTGAGAAAGGCAATCTAAAAAAAAATCATTGTGGATAAGATATCTGTAAAGGAATGGAAAATATTCTTAAAACCCTGGGCAGATTCTGATTTCAGACTGTTTCACAACGTTTTTAACTTCTAGCTCTGCTTCTATCAAATTGAAACTAGTAGAAATAGTAGACAATACATTGTGGGTATGGTGTATGCAAAAAGGGTAGATGTCTGAGCACTCTAATCCATGCAGTTACACTGAAACAATAAAGGCCTTGACTTCCTGTCAAAATACTGGTGAACAGCATGAATACTGAAAATGTGTATATATTGTTTTTATGAATCCCTTTTCAACTTACTGACATTTATTAGCCAATACCAATCACATCAGATAATGGGCCTCCTATTATTGTCATTTCAAATAAACCTTATGTTCAGTATGAACAAGGTAACACTTTGTAATGCCTGTGGCCAAGACCAGACAGGTCCACATTGGATTAGGGCAGACAGTAGAAAAACTGCAGAGCCAGAAAGCATTGGGCCATTCCCATTTAATAAAGGCTCTCAATGGCAGACAAGTAAACAGGCAGGGGAAACCGCTTCTCAGGCAAACAAACAGCAAAATGGCCCCTCACAGTGGCAGGCAGGCAACCCGCCATCCGTAATCCCCAAGGGCAAGCACCTGTAGCCTTACATAGACTATACACACGTGGTGCTGCTATTTACTCACACACTAATCAGGCAAAGTACAGGTGAGCAAGCCTAACACAGCTGTTTTTCCATCACACTTCTACCAAAACTTCTGATGTTTGTAATCTTTGGGTTTGAAACCATTGTCAAGGTAGCAATAATCTCTTCAGACTAATATCCTATCATGGCAATCAATTGCAAAGTTTACATTTCAGTGGGTCAAAATCAGGGTAATACCTATGGTTTTACCTCTACTATGAGGTTGCATTTTTCTCCCTGATCTCATGAATACTTATACTGTAGTTTTGTTTCATAATTATGATTAATAAACTTATCAAATTATTTTATATTATCTAAAAATAAACTAGGCTGTATAAATCTCTGAAACATTTATAATAGCAATATATAAGGTCAAAATTTTGAGAATTAATAATCATTAGTAATTTTATGTGCCAGATACTACTAATAAATATAGACACACCACCTATGTTTATACAGTTATATCACACAGCATTCATTTTGTACATGAGAAAATTAAGTGCCAGTGATAAACAGGTTTCCCACAGTCACTGTCTGTAATATGAGGGGCAGAGCCAGGGATAGGCCTATGGTCTTTTGAGCTCCAAAGCTGGTGCTTGTCATCACGATGCTATCAGGAATCCCATGAAATATGTCACTTTAATGCTACTCAAATAAATGTTCCAAGATTCTTTAGACTATCCAGATTTTATTTTTTAAAGTTGGTTCATATAGATTTTTAAATTATTGGTTATAATATGCAATGATATAATTTAAAAATACTAAATGCTCCTTCACAAAATTCCTCAGAACAGAAAGGTATACATGTATATGACTAACACAAAGTATTTCCAAGGAAGGATATAAAAGAAATATTTCTAGGATTTTTAAGTCATTCATACAAGTATCTATTGTGGGCTTGTACTCAGCACTGAAAATACAAAGGTGACATTATTTCTGTCCTCAAGGATCCCATGGTATGGGTGTAGAAAAGATAATTAAGCAGTTATCACATGATATAATAATAAAACAGCTCCAATAGAGATCTATATCAAATACTGTAGACCTATATAGCAATCTACCCAGAGAATTCACCTGACTAGCTGAATGGAACTCCTATAACTAAGGATGCAAAGAAAAAGTCAGTAGGAGAGGCAGAGGTGTGAAATGGGCTGGTCCCACAGCCACTGTGGTGGTTGAGAATCTTTAAGGATATCTCAGCTGCAGAAGTCCCCACTGAGGAGAGAGGAGTCCCAGCCCCACACCAGGCTCCAGGGCCCAGGGTTCCAGTACTGGGAAGAGAGATCCTGTAATGCTGGCAGCCTAGGCCAGGCAGGTCCATGTTGGATCTGGGCAGACGGTAGAAAAACTGCAGAGTCAGAAAACATTGGGTCATTACCATTTAGTAGAGTCTTGCAATGGTAGGGGAGCATACAAGCAGTGGATGAACCTCTTCTCGCTACAGCAGGTGATTGAACAGCAAAAATTATTGCAATGGTGGGTAGGCAGGCAATTCTCAAACCACCATTCACACTGAGGGCAAGCACTCTTAGCCTTACATAAACTATATACATGCAGCACTGCCACGTTCTCACCCACTAATCATGCAAAATACAAGTGAGGCAAACCTAACACAACTGTTTTTCCAACAGACTCCATGGAAAATGGCAATAAAAATTGGTGGGGATTTTGTCCTGGTGAGACAGAGGGTTGCTGGAAACCCAAGCGTCCATTTAAAGGGCCTGCGTACAAACTCACTTGCTCAAAGGCACTCACCTTAAGCTCCAGCAAAGGGAGAGACATTCAAAAACCCAAGAGACAAACAGAGTAATTACATGGCTTCAGAGCTAGGGCTGACCTCCCTCCATGCAGCCTACAGGGCAGGAGATGTGAAATCTGAATCTGCATTAACTGGGTAAATACTGCTTACCTCATCCTGGTGACTCCCTGAAACCATGCTCCACTCAACTTGAATATTGCTCCTGACTCTTTCAGAAGCTGTGTCTCACAGATAGCCTTAGCTGTGCTGCAGTATTTCTTAGAAACTTCCAGAGGTCTGTAGCCCCAGGAAGGCAGTGGCTGAATTCAGTATGTCCTAAACCTTTTGCTGAGTGGCCCCAGGCCCAGAGTGGATTGCAGTTGGCCTCTGGTTGTAGCATGGCCTCTCTCTCACATGCCTCCATGCCCAGCACAGGCAGCTAGCAACCACAGATTGCACTGTAGCTCTGACAGGTGGCCCTGGGCTGGGCACAGGCAGCAGCTGACCTATCCTGCAACAGAATCCCTCCCAAGAGGCCCCAGAAGTAACACACACAGTGGTCAGCCATAGATCTCAATAAACTACTACCTGAATAACACCACAAATGATACACCCAAAGGGTGGTCTTGGCAGGTACCAGAGCTCTGCTGGGGTGTACACTGCTCTACAAGGTCAACCTCTGATGTGATTATGAATAATCCCCATAGCCAGTCAACCTGAGAGAGTCAACCACAACCACTGATAAAAAAAATAAAAATCAAGGCTCAAGTACAAAAGAAGGGCACACACACTCCAAACAAAATTACTGTTGGAGCACCCAGCTCATGTAACCAGGGAGACTGTGCCACTGTGCCCTATAAGACACCTATTATGTAAGACCACCCTGCCAAGAGTGGGAGACTTAACAGATCTGCCTAATACATAAAAACTAATGAATAAAGGCAGCCAAAAAAAGGGAGACTAAGAAACATGTCCCATGTAAACCAACAAAAGAAAACTTAAAAACAAAACAAAACAAAAACTACATGAAATGGAGGCAAGCAATCTACCAGATACAAAGTTCAAAACATTAGTTATAAGTATGCTCAATTAACTTGGAAAAAGAATAGATGAACTCAGTAAAAACTTCAATAATGAGTTAGTTAGTAAACATAAAGAAAAATTATAGAAAACGTATAAAGGGACCAGACAGAAATGAAAATACACTAAATGATGAGGAATACACTAGAAGGGATCAATAGCAAATTAAATGAAGCAGAAGACTGGATCTTATGCCAAAGGATACAGAGAATCTTAAAAGCAACAAGAGAAAACCAGTTACTTTTCTCTCCCAAAAGGAAGCTTCCATAAGACTATCAGCTGATTCCTCAACAGCAACTCTATAGGCCAGAAGTGACTAGCACAAAATATTGAAAGTGATGAAAAACTA
Source organism: Saccopteryx leptura (assembly GCF_036850995.1). Lineage (NCBI taxonomy): Eukaryota > Metazoa > Chordata > Mammalia > Chiroptera > Emballonuridae > Saccopteryx > Saccopteryx leptura. The sequence goes on along the minus strand of NC_089511.1, from coordinate 61,305,741 downwards.
GGATCTACAACCAAGATTATCTACCAATCAAGGTTATTATTTAGATTAAAGGACAGATAAAGAGCTTTCCAGACAACAAAACACTAAAGAAATTCATCACCATCATACCATTATTATAGGAAATGTTAAAAAAAAAGCTCCTTGAACAAGAAAAATAAATAAATACAAATAACAATAACTATGTACCTATCATTAATCATTTTAAATATAAATGTATTAAATGCTCCAATCAAAAAACATAGTATGGCTGGATGAATTAGAAAACAAGACCCATACATGTGCTGTCAATAAGAGACCCATTTCAGATTGAAAGGCACACACAGACTGAAAGTAAAGAGATGAAAAACGATATTTTGTGGAAATTAAATTTTTTAAAAAGCTGTGTTAGTAATATTTACATTAGACAAAATAGACTTTAAAACAAAAACTATAAGAGACAAAGAAAGAAACTGTATAATGGTAAAGTGATTGATTGATCCAATCAGAGGATATAACTCTCATAAACATTTACACATCCAATGTAGAAACAGCTAAATTCATAAAGCCAATATTGATGGATATAAAGGGAGATATCAACAGTAATACAACCTTAGTACAGGACTTTAATATCCAATTGACATCAATGGATAGATCGTCCAGACAGAAAATCAATGTATAAACAGTGATCTTAAATGACATATTAAACCAGATAAATTTAATTAATATTTTTAGAGTATTTCACCCCAAACCAATAGAGTATACATTCTTTTCAAGTGCTCACAGAATATTTTTGAGGGTAGACCACATGCTAGGTCATAAAACAAGTCTACATAAATTTAAAAAGATTAAAGTCATATTAAGCATCTTTTCTGACCACAATATTATGAAACTAGAAATAAATTACAAGAAAAAAACTGAAAAACACATAAAGACTATACAACATGTTTCTAAACAATGAATGGGTTAACAATAAGATGAAGAAAAAACCAAAAGATACTTTGAGACAAATGAAAATAAAAATATGATCAAAGAACTAAATATAAGATCTAAAACAATAAATTACATAGAAGAAAACATAAGTACTAAACTCATGAACCTTGGCCATAAAGACCATTTTATGAATTTGACTCCAAAGGCAAGAAAAGTAAAGGCAAAGATAAATGAATGGGACTACATCAGACTAAGAAGCTTCTGCACAGCAAAAGAAACTGTCAAAAAACAAATAGGCAACCAACTAAATGGGAGATGATATTTTCAAAAAAACAGCTCAGATAAGGGACTAATCCAAAATATATAAAGAACTCACAAAACTCAGCAACAAACAATCCAATAAAAATGTGGGAAGAGGACATGAACAGACATGTTCTCCCAAGAAGAAATACAGATGGCCAACAGATATATTAAAAAATGCTAATCATCCTTAACTATTCGAAAAATGCAAATCAAAACTACAATGAGATACCACGTCACACCTGTTAGATTAGCTACTATCAACAAAACAGGTAATAACAAGTGCTGGAGAGGTTGTGGAGAAAAAGGAACCCTCATTCACTGTTGGTGGGAATGTAAATTAGTGCAACCATTATGGAAGAAAGTATGGTGGTTCCTCAAAAAATTAAGAATAGAATTACCATATGACCCAACAATCCCTCTACTGGGTATATACCCACAAAATTTTGAAAACATGAGTACACAAAGACACATGCACCCCCATGTTTATTGCAGCATTGTTCACAGTGGCCAAGAAATGGAAAGAGCCAAAATGTCCTTCAACAGAAGATTGGATAAAGAAGATGTGGTACATATATACAATGGAATACTACTCAGCCAGAAGAAATGTTGACATAGTATCATTTATGACAACATGGATGGACCTTGAACATTATACTGAGTGAAATAAGTAAATCAGAAAAAGCTAAGAACTGTATGATTCCATACATAGGTGGGACACAAAATTGAAATTCATGGATATAAACAGGGGTGCAGTAGTTACTAGGGGGAAGCAAAGGGTGGAGAGGGAAGGAGATAAGGAAGAGGAGGGGCTTAAAGGAAACAAAATATAGGGTGACAGTAGATGATTTGACTTTGGGTGATGGGTATACAACATAATCAACTGTCCAAAGGATGTGGAGATGTTTTTTCTAAATCTATGTACTCTGATTGACCAATATCACCCTATTAAATTTAATTGTCTAAATAAAAAATAAAATTTTTAAATAAAAATAAATTTTTTTAAAAAAATTTAAGAGTAGCCACTAAAAGAATAGAAATAGACCATATAAGTTTGATGGGGGAAAGGCTGAAAAAATTCATTAATACTATATAAGGGAAGGAAGGGGAAAGGATGATGCCAAGAGAAATCATAATAAATAGGATGTAAAAATAAATCCTAATAGATCAGTAATGACTACAAATGTGATCAGTTTAAATTTATTACTTAATGGACAAACTTATCAGCGGTTTTTTAAATGAGCTCTGTACTTTTTCACGTAGCCACACAAAACATAAGGACAAGAACTTTGAAAGTTTTAAAAAGGATAGAAAATGAGCAAATATCATACTAATAAAAAGTTTTTCTACTAAAAAAAATAAAGAAAATGAAAATATAACAACTCAAAATTTTGGGGACACAACAAAAACAGTCGTAACAGGGAAATTCATAGCAAACAGGCCTACCTCAAGAAAGAAGAAAAATCCCAAGTAAACAATCTCACCTTACTCCTAAACTAGAAAAATAACAACAAAGCCCAGAGTAGAAAGAAGGAAATAATAAAGATCAGAGTGAAAATAAAATAGTATAAAATATACCAAAAAAATTAATAAAACTAAAAGCTGTTTTTTGAAAAGATAAACAAGATTGATAAACATTTTACCAGACTTTTCAAATGAAAAAGAGATAGGATTCAAATAAATAAAATCAGAAATGAAAGAGGAGAAGTAACACTGACACTGCAGTAATACAAAAAATTATAAGAAAATATTAGGAACAACTATATTCCAACAAACTGAATAATATAAAAGAAATGAATAAGTTTCTAGAATCATACAAGCTTCCAACACTGACTGAAGAAGAAATAAGATCTAAACAGACTAATTACAACTAATGAAATTGAAGCAGTAATCAAAATAATTCCAACAAACAAAATTTTGGGACCTAATGACTTCAAGATGAATTTATTAAACATTCAAAAACTTAACATCTATCTTTCTCAAACTATTCCAAAAAATTTAAGAGGATGAAAGACTCCCAAGCTTATAAAATGAGGTCAACATTTTCTTAATTCCAAAAACAAATAAAGAAAGACACTCCAAAGATATTATAGGTCAATACTCTTGATGAACATAGATGCAAAAATTCTCAACAAAATATTGGCAAACTAAAATCAGTCAACACATTAAAAACATCATATGCTATGATCAAGTGGAATTTAATCCTAGAATGCAAAGTTGATTCAGTATCTACAAATCAATTAAGGGATTATACTACATAAACAAAATGAAGGATGTAAATCATGTGATCATGTCAATAAATGCACAAAAGCATTTAGCAAAATCCAGCTCCCATTTATAATAAAAACTTTCAGTGAAGCAGAAATAGAAAGAACATTACTCAACATTGTAAAGGCCATATATGACAAACCCACAGGTAATATCTTACTCAAGGAAAAAAACTAAAAGTATTTCCCTTAAGATCAGGAACATTCTTATTCAACATAATACTGGAAATTCTAGTCATAATAATTAGCTAACAAGAAGAAATAAAAGGCACACAAATTGGAAAGGAAGTAAAACTTTTATTATTTGCAAATGATATGATATTATATAGAAAGAACCTTAAAGACTCCACAAAAGACTATTAAATCTATAAATTCAGTAAAGTAGCAGAATAAAAAGAAATTCAGAAATTAGTTGCACTTTTATACACCAATAATGAATTATCTAAAAGGGAAAACTAAGAAAATGATCCCATTTATTAATTTCATCAAAAAATAAATAAAACACCTAGGAATAAATTTAATCAAGGAAGTAAAAAACTTGTATTCAGAAAATTATAAGACACTGAAGAAAGAAATTAAAAGATACAAACAAAGGGAAGTATACACCATGCTCACAGATAGGAAGAATTACCATCATTAAAATGTCTATACTACCAAAAGTAATCTATAGATTCAATGCACTCCCTATCAAAATACTAATGACATTTTTTACAGAACTAGAACAAATAATCCTAAAATTTATATGAGACTACAAAAGACCTCTATAATGTTTCCCATAGAGGTGAGAATACACTCAATGAATTTGTTATAGAAAAAACATAATCCTCTGGCCAGTTGGCTCAGTAGGCAGAGCATCAGCCCAGCATATGGCTATCTCAGGTTCAATTTCCAGTCAGGACACATAAGAGAAACAACCATCTATTTCTCTCCCCTCCCTCTCCTCTTTCTTTCCTTTTTCCCTCCTGCAGCCAATGGCTGGATTAGTGTGTGTTACCTCAGGTGCTGATGATAACTTGGCTGGTCCCAGTACATCAGCCTCAGGCACTAAAAGTAGCTCAGTTGATTCTAGCATTGGAACAAGATGGAGGTTGCCAGGTGGATCCTGGCCTGGGTACATGCAGAAGTCTGTCTCACTATCTTCCCTCAAAGAAAGAAAGAGAGAAAGAGAGAGAGAGAGAGAGAGAGAGAGAGAGAGAGAGAAAGAAAGAAAGAAAGAAAGAAAGAAAGAAAGAAAGAAAGAAAGAAAGAAAGAAAGAAAGAAAGAAAGAAATATATATATAACCTCAACACAATAAAGGCCATAAGTGACAAGCCTACAGCTAATATCACACTCAACTACAAAAGGTTGAAAGCTTTTTCTCTAGATAATGGACAAGACAGAGATTTCCACTCTTATTCAATAGAGTACTGGAAGTTCTTGTTAGATCAGGCAAATGAAGAAATAAAAGGCATCCAAATCAGAAAAGAAGTAAAATTATCTTTATTTACAGATGATATGATTTTACATATGGAAAATTCTAAGTCTCCACCAAAAAACTGATATAGCTAATTAATGAATTTAGTAAAGTTGCAGGATATAAAATTAACAGACAGAAATCGATTGTGTTTTTAGACACTAACAATAAAATACCTTTTAGAAAAGAAAAGAAAATCCAATTACAAATAGCATCAAAAACAATACAATATTTTGGAATAAATTGAACTAAGGGGGTAAAATATCTGCAAGCTGAAAACGACAAGCTTTGATGAAAAAAAACTGAAGAAAATACAAAAGAAATAAATTCTTTGCTCATGGATCTGAAAAATGAATATTGTTAAGATTTTCATGCTATCCAAAGCCTCTATAGATTCGATGCAATTCCTATCAAGATCCCAATGGCATTTTTCTCATAAGTAGAAAAAAAAAATCTTAATATTTGCATGAAACCACAAAAGACCCCAACTAGCCAAAACAATCCTAAAAAAGAAGAACAAAGTTGAAGGAATTACACTTCCTGATTATAAACTATAATACAATGCTATAGTAGTCAAAACAGTTTGATACCAGCATAAAAAGAGAAACATAGCCCAATGGAACAGCATTGAGAGGCCAGAAATAAACTGCCATATATATGGTCAACTGATTTTTAACAAGAAAGCCAAGATCACTCAATGGAGAAAGGACAGTCTCTTCAATAAAAGGTGGTGGGAAAAATGGATGACCACAGGTAGGAAAATTAATTTGAATCCCCATTTTACACCACTCACAAAAATGAACTCAAAATGCATTAAAGACTTAAACATAAGACCTGTAATTGTAAAACTCCTAAAAGAAAACATAGGAAAAAGGTCCTTGACATAGGTCTCGACAATGACCTTTACAAATATGAAGACAAAAACACAAACAAAGGCAAAAATAAATACATGGTACTACATAAATTAAAAAGGTTTTGTACAGCAAAATAAACAAACAACAAAATAAAAATAAAACCGCCTGACCAGGAGGTGGCGCAGTGGATAGAGCATCAGACTGGGACTCAGAGGACCCAGGTTTGAGACCCTGAGGTTGCCAGCTTAAGTGCGGGCTCATTGGGTTTGAGCAAGGCTCACCAACTTGAGCCCAAAGTCATTGGCTCAAGCAAAGGATCACTCGGTTAGCTGTAGCCCCCCACTTCCCGGTCAAGGCATATATGAGAAATCAATCAATGAACAACTAAAGAACTGCAACGAAGGATTGATGTTTCTCATCTCCCTCCCTTCCTGTGTGTCTGTCTCTATTTGACTCTCTCGGTCTCTGCCACGAAAGAGGAAAGGAAAGGGAAGGGAAAGGGAAAGGGAAAGGGAAAGGGAAAGGGAAAGGGAAAGGGAAAGGGAAAGGGAAAGGAAAGGAAAGGAAAGGAAAGGAAAGGAAAGGAAAGGAAAGGAAAGGAGGAGAGAGAGAAAGAGAGAGAGAGAAAGAAAGAGAGAAAGAGAGAGAGAAAGAGAGAGAGAGAAAGAGAAAGAGAGAGAGAGAAAGAAAGAAAGAAAGAAAGAAAGAAAGAAAGAAAGAAAGAAAGAAAGAAAGAAAGAAAGAAAAAGAAAGAGAAAGAAAGAAAGAAAGAGAGAAAGAGAGAGAGAAAGAAAGAAAGAAAGAAAGAAAGAAAGAAAGAAAGAAAGAAAGAAAGAAAGAAAGAAAGAAAGAAAGAAAGAAAGAAAGAAAATGCAACCTACGGAATGAGAGAAAATATTTGCAAACTTTAAGGGGTTAATATCCAAAATCTGAGAAGGGGTTAATATTATATTATGAAGTAATAAAAACAATAATTCCATTTAAAAATGGGCAGAGGAACTGATATTTTTCCAAAGAAGACATAAAAATGGCCAATAGGTAGATGAAATAATGCTCAACATTACTAATCCTTAGGGAAATATATATCAAAACCACAATGAGATAGCACCTCACACCTGTTAGAATGGCTTTCATCAAAAGACAAAAGATAATAAGTGTTGGTGAGGATGCAGAGAAAAGGAAACCATTTAATACTGTGGATGGGACTGTAAATTCCCACCACTATGGAAAATAGCATAGAGTCTTCTCAAAAAAATTGAAAATGGAATCACCATATGGTCCAGCAATCCTGCTTCTTTGTATATATCCAGAGGAAATGGAAATAGAATATCAAAGAGATATCTGCATTCCTTGTTTATTGCAGCATTAGTCACAAAATATAGAAACAACCTAAGTGTCCAGTTAAAGGAGGTGAGAGATATACATACATACCTACAATGAAGCATTATTCAGCCATGAGAAAAAATGAAATCCTGCCATTTGCAACAAATTAAGTGGAACTTGAGGACACTATGCCAAGTGAAATAAGTCAGATAGAGAAAAACAAATACCATATGATATTACAAATCTGTAGAATCTAAAAAAGCAACCTTGTAGAAACAGAGTTAGAAAGGTGGTTACCAGGAACTGGGAGGTGGGGAAAATGGGGGGCACAAAGAGAGTAGATCTTAAATGTTCTCACCACAAAAAAGAAACAGAAATTGTGTGATGATGATATATGTTTAGAAATATATTCTCTGAATCAACACAATTGTACACCCTAAACTTATTTAATGTTGAATGAGATATGCAATGTTTATTGAGATACTATCTCAATAAAGCTGGGAAGAAAAAAAAAGAAGTGATGAATTTGCAAGGCAGTAAGTGCCCCACAGAAAGTATTATTTTGCCATTGATACTCTTTATAATTGCTGACACATGGTACTAATAACAAACAGATGACTTTTAACCAGTTTCATTTTGTGTTAAACTCTCTACAGACAATGCACTGACTTCTGTCTGCACCCAAGAGGACTATTCTCATTACCTACTCACAGGATTTTGAAGAGTGAAGAATATTATTACATGTGGTGGGCATACAATGCAATATACAGATCGTGTGTCATAGAAATGTACAATTGAAACTTATATGATCCTATTAACCAATGTTACCCTACCAAAAAAACAAAAGAATGTTACTACTAATAATATTGCAAATTTTATGATAGGTATGATATTAATAAGAATGCAATTGTCTATGGTGATAGACAATATTATATAGAAAAGGGTAACGAAACTCTCTATGCTATTTTGTAACTTCTCTTTCAAATCTGAATTTATTTCAAAATAAAAAGTTGAAACAGTTATAAGGGTGTGGATGCACCTGTCATCCAAGTGTGAATATAAATGGCTGTTATCAGCAATGCAATTTGCGAAGAAATGGGACTAATTCAGACTGAGTTTCGATGTTCCCCCGGTGGATTGGAAGACAGCCCAGTGACACACTGACCCCTGGAAGCTCCCTTTTGGCAGCATTCTGAAGTCTGTTCTTGCCAAACATTTCTTTCTTTTCATGTAAGAATGAGAGTAAATAGCCAAATCAAACAGGAACTGTTAGGCTTGTTTTAAAGAAACCTTTAGAAAACTGCTTTTAGTTTCCATTTGTCATTGCCACCAAATCCTGGAGATGTAGGGAGAGAAAACTGCAGTGTCATTCCCCAGCCCAGCTCCAGAAGCATTACTTAAGTGCTTTTCATATGAGATTATGTCCTTGTGGAATTCTTCTTGGAACTCAAATATCCAGCACAAAAAGGGTTGATGAGCATTTTTAACGGAAAATTATATGCCAGACACTGTTCAGCAGCTTCCATTTCCCTTTAAACAGGAGATATTTTGGAAAGAAAAATAAGATTTATGTGTTTGTTCTACATGTTGTGACGATCAGTATAAGCACAGGAAAAATAAAAATATTAACTGGATTGCCTCATTTTTATCTAACCAGAAAAACCACTTTAGTAATGAGGAAACGGAAGTTTAGGAAAATGAGGTAACTTGCTAAGAGTCTCCCTCCTTAGACTCAGCATAGTATATTTAACTACGGAACACTCATTCCTGCCTATCATAATATATAACAAACAGCTATAGGTAGATCTGGGTAGAACTTAAAACAAGAAATAAAAATGCATGAACAGCCATCATGAAAGCATGCTTTCATCCCCATGAAACTACTCTGGGGGAACCTACCCTAAAATTGCCCACCCTCTCCTACCATAGGAAAAATACTGGAAACCTCCGCCAGTGAAGCAGAGCCCCTCCGAGCTCACATAATCACTGCATTGCAATTCTCCTCACATACACACATGTTCAAAGAAAGGGCTTTTGAATGAAGCAAATACTCCATTAAATACTCAATTAAAGCCATTTCCAGAATGTATAAGAATGTGACTTAGGTCATACACATGATGTCAGAACTATGGGTTGAATCTTATTAATGCAATGAAGCAGAAGATTATAAGATTGAAACCAGTTGTTTAGTTTCGTGTAGCTAAAACAACTGCCTAACTAAAATGTTCTCTTTCTAACTGGTTGTCATGGTATTGTGCAGATAGAATCTCAGACTGAGCCTACAGACAACATCAAATTTGTGACATTCTGCCTTGACCTTTATATTGCAATTATATTAGGGGTGTCATTCTGGGGTGACACGGAATCACAATACAGTCTCTTAAAAACCTCAGAAATTTGGGGATGGAAAAGCCAAAGAATCAGTGGAAGACCACATTTTAAATTACTTTTAAGTATGGCTTATTATTTTCAAATATTGTGCACATTACAGACTCAATATATATATGAGTAGTGAAAATAAATTAAGGATGTGAAAAAATGCCAAAAGGCTTGTGTTGCACAGTAATATATCAAAAATATAGAGTTATTTCAGTGCTCAAACATCAGTTGCTTTGCTCTGGGATCAAGGCATTTTTACTAAATGGGAACTGCAACAATGATGATAGTTATTGATGTTTATTGAACATTTAGAACATACCAGAGTTTTACATGTATTTTCTCATTAAACTTTCCTACAACCATTGGAGATAGGATCCCAATCTTACGAATGAAGAAATTGAACTTGGCCAAGATCACACAGTTAGCAAGGAGTGAGGGTGGTCCCTGTCCACAGAATTCCATAGTCTGGAGCCTAATGGCACCCCGAACAGCCTCTGAATGAGCGCTCCCTAAATTGCCTGCTGTACAAAGCTGATTTCTCTTCAGTTATGTTTCTCATCTATCTTCAACCCGTATTTCCAATCTCACTGACACCAGAGGGCTCCTTTCAAATAAAGAATCAATGAACTATGAGGAGTTAATAATTTTCAAATGTTAAAGCAAACCTTGGAATCTAAAGCAATTCATTAAATGTCCAACTCAAAATAAAGACATTTTTAGTTTAGCAATAACATTCAGGATTTTAATCCCTTCCACAATTTAGAGATTTTTTTTCTTGGTTTGATGAAGTTATTTAAATGAAGGCTCCAACAGGTGAGTACTGGAAATATCTGGGAAAGCTGGTGTGGGAGGGGGTGGCGGTTTGTGATTTTCTGACTGCTGTGCCATAAACCTGAAACAAATACAAAATAATATTGAATATAAACTGCAATTGAAAAATAAAATTAAAAATAAATAAATGAAGACTTTAAAACAATAAATAATGACTTTTCTCTAAGCCAAGGAAAATCTCATTCTTAGGAACTATATTCAGTCTGATCCTCTTATTGTGACATGTTTTGGTGAGAACCCTAGAGATGTGCGCAGTGGCTGTGACGGGCTCTGTTCGGTCTCATTCCCCAGTCACTGCACAGGGAAGACGGCAGTGGTGCTCTAGAGATACAACTAGATACCAAAAGAGAATTAATTCAGCAAACACAACGCAGCACAGGGACTCGGCATTATCTGCCCCTAGAGGTTCAAAAGTGGAAGACTGACAGAGTATGCACCATGTCGCAGTCGGTAGAAGTGACAACTCATTATCTTAGAACACAATTCCTAATGTTCATGACTTAAAAATAAAAGGGAAGAAGCAATCAGTTTACATCTGTAATGGGTTAGATAGATCACAGCTCTGATTTTTCCCTCCCCATCGGATTATTAAGTAGAAAGTCAACATGAATATGCAACAGAGTTGTGTCCTACTTCCTTTTTCTGACAAACTGGTCTCTGCTCCTAAGTCCCAGCAGTAGCAATTAACAATGCATACTTTTAATAGAATGCTTGAAAGTACAGGACTGGTGCTGTAAAAATTAATTGTCTTGAGCTGATTTCCTGTAGACGCTGTTAATCAATATTATGCCGTTGCACAAGCAGCTGCTCACCTTCTTGCCAGTGCTTCAGAATAGAGAGGAATATGAATCAGGCCCATGTGCTGTGCAGGTGTGTGACTGACATTTGAATTTTTAACATCTTGGAATGTAAAATCCGGGGAAGAAAATGAATAGTTTTGTTTTTTAAGCTAAAGCTGAAGTTCTTAAGTTTTCAGAGTGAGTTAAATGGTTTAATTAAACAAAGTATGAATACAGATGCCTCATAACAATGGTAGCTAAAATATTTAATGTAGTATATATCACAGAAAGTGGGGATTTTTTTAATCTCTAAATTAGTATTTATTTTGATTAAAATAAAATGAGTTTCAGGCCTGGCTCTGCCACTTTCTTATAAGATGGTGTCTTACCCTGATTAAGACTATGTGGGAACTAACATTTCCCATCTAAAGGTCAAAGTGTCCCCATCTATGATGTGAGGGAGTGCATAAATGATCTCTAATATTCTAGTTCTAAAGTTCCTTAATTTAAAAACAAAGGGCTTGAAGCAAGTCACACAAAAGTGAAAAACCACACATATTCTTCAGCAAATGTTGACAAACTGAGCATGCTAATTCTCCAGGCCGGTAATGTCCAACATTACGTGCAGCCCATAGTGTCCAATAAGATACACATGACTATTGAGGGCTTCAGATGTGCTGTGTCAGGTACATGGCAGCTTATGAAGGTTTAGAATAAAAAAAGAAGGCAAATATCTCAATAATTTTATATTGATATGTGTGAATATGATAGTATTTGAGAATATATTGAGCTAAATAAAATTTATTGTCAAAATTGTTTTTACTTATCATTTTTTAATGTGGCTACAGGAACACTTTTACGTTATGAATGTGGCTTGCACTCTGTTGCTATTAGACAACACTAGTCTAGATCCTGGTTGCTTAGCAGTAAGCAAAACAGACAGTCCGCACTTTTCTTTTTTTTTTTTTTTTTGTATTTTTCTGAAGCTGGAAACGGGGAGAGACAGTCAGACAGACTCCTGCATGTGCCCAACCGGGATCCACCCAGCACGCCCACCAGGGGCGATGCTCTGCCCACCAGGGGGCGATGCTCTGCCCCTCCGGGGCGTCGCTCTGCGACGACCAGAGCCACTCTAGCGCCTGGGGCAGAGGCCAAGGAGCCATCCCCAGCGCCCGGGCCATCTTTGCTCCAATGGAGCCTTGGCTGCGGGAGGGGAAGAGAGAGACAGAGAGGAAGGAGGGGGGGGGGGGTGGAGAAGCAAATGGGCACCTCTCCTATGTGCCCTGGCTGGGAATCGAACCCGGGTCCCCCGTACGCCAGGCCAACGCTCTACCGCTGAGCCAACCGGCCAGGGCCCTTTTTTTTTTTTTTTTTTTTTTTTTTTTGACAGAGATAGAGACAGAGTGAGAGACAGGAACAGGCAGACAGGAAGGGAGAGAGATGAGAAGCATCACCTCTTTGTTGTAGCACCTTATTTGTTCATTGACTCCTTTCTCATATGTGCCTTGAGTGGGGGGTCTACAGCAGAGCGAGTGACCCTTTGCTCAAGCCAATGACCTTGGGCTTCAAGCCAGTGACCATGGGGTCATATCTATGATCCCACGTGTAAGCCAGCAATCCAGCACTCAAGCTGGTGAGCCCATGCTCAAGCCAGATGAGCCCGCGCTCAAGCCGGTGACCTTGGGGTTCTGAACCTGGGTCCTCTGCGTCCCAGTCCAATGCATTATCCAGTGCACCTGGTCAAGTTCATGCTCTTAAGGAAGTCTAATGGAGGCAAGAAAGAGTAAGCAAACAAGTGAAAAATTAATTTTAGACACAGTACTATGAAGATAATAAAATAGAAAACTGTGCCAGAATATTTTTCTTTAAATAGGGTGGGAAGGAAAGATCTTTAAATCAAGGTGCCATTTAAGCTAAGACCTGAATGATGAGACATGCCAACGTGACACAGATCTGAGAGAATAGCCCAGGTCCAGGAGAAGGGAAAAGCAAGCCCCAAAATTCTGAAATGGGAGCAGACTTGGGATGTTTGTGTTTACTGGACACTGAAATACTTGCACTTATAACAGAACATTTACTAGAAGTATTACTTAGGTTCCTTAATGGATTTGCCGGACACCAAGCTTTATTTCACCAACTGTCAAATGCATTACTTCATTTAATCTCAATGACTCCCTCTAAATATATATAAAATTGTGACATAATGTCCATGTACAGAATGAGTAAACTAAAGCTCAGAGGTTTTGAGGGCCCACCCAGGGATGCCTAATGTGTAAGAGAGAGTGAGGACTGAAGCTCCTTTCTTCACATTTCACAACCAGAGTTTGTCCACTATGGCGTCCTCTGTCATCATCACCCAAAGTACAGAGGGTAAGCAAAAAGGATTCCCAGCAGAGATGTGATGTCTTTGCCACCATTTTCTGGGCCGCTCAGGAGCTCACAGAAGGAGTAAGTTCAGAGAAATGCAATCCTTACCATCAAGTATTTGATAAATTGAGGGTACACATTAGCCATTGCAGTAGTTACTGGACAACACTGTTCATTTGTAGAAAGGAAAGAAGAAACTCTTAATCCCTTTCTCCTTCCTCTCTTCCTCTTAATTATGGAACTTACATTTTATTCATTACATTCACTAGATACTTAGCAAGCATTTTTGTTTGTGGCTTAAATGACCTGAGAGAGACAACTGAATGCTATAGATCTGGGAGGCAAAGAGATCTGGGTTTAAATTATCTCAGCCTCACCACATAAAGGCTGCATGACCTTTAACTTTCAACGTTGACACTCTAAGTCTCAGTTTCTTCTTATATGAAAAGGGCATAAAAGTATCCACTGCTAGATTTGCTGTGAGGGTTAGACGACCGAGAGGAAGTGCCCACCACAGAAGCTCATGGCAGCCCCTCAATCAGTGAATGCCGTACAGTTCTAGGTGTGACCACACTTTACAAAGAAGCTGTGTTGCACTCTTGTGTAGATACTGAGGCAAGGGAAGTTTGAAACCTCTAAGCTTTGGGGGCATCCATAGATTAAATGAAGATGATAATTTATTTTTTATTCTGCAACCCACAAGATACGTTTCTATAAACTAAGCATCTCCTTGCCCTGGGTTGCAACAAACTCTATGCTCCATCAGACATCAGTGGGGCGGTGGCAAAATGGGGAACCATTCTTCAGTCACTAAACCCTTTCTTTGTGACTGGAGAATAACTCCTTTTATGAATTGAAGCACAACCATAAAATAAAGCAGATTCTGGAAGTAGAATTCCTGGTTTAGTTAAGATTCCAAAGGGAATGTCTTTCCACCTTCAGATAGTAGTAGCTTCAGGTTTCGGACCACAGCTCTTTTTCCAAAAACAGAGAACACAGCTTGGAAGTCTGCAGTGATGTCCTCTTCAAGGCTGGGATGCCACTGTTCAGTCTGGCTCCTTGGAAACGGCTCACTGCTTAGCAAGAACCTCAACCTAAGCCATTAGAGGAGAGGTGTGTGAACTGTGCAATTCTGAAGGGAAGGTGGGCATGGAAGGGTGTGGAGAGAGAACGTCAAACATGTCTTTATCTGTGTATTAATGAAACACACACAGTATTCCCCAGTCAGCACTGGTTCTGTTTCTGAGGATTTAGACTAGCTATAACAATGAACAACAAAATCCAAATGGGTTCAGAGTAAAAGATGAGAGGTTTCCTCTCTTGTCTAATTGTGAGTTTTTCCAATAAGCAGAGTATACTTGGTTAGTGAAGTGTGTGAACCTCAGGCCCCAAGACACCCATGCCATCCAATATGCCTGATACAACCCTCTATCCACCTACCAAACCACTTTTCTTATTTCTTTTCGAATCTTAGTCATGATCTATCTTATCACCCACAGCTGGCTTTCCGTAACTATTCTAAACTTTCCTGGAAGCACTGAATTGGAATTAGGATTTGGGAGTGAGTAACAGGTATTTTGTTTAATTGCAGTGGATTGGGGGAGGAGGAGTTCAGAAATCCCTTAAAATAAACATCATGAGCAATCAAAGAAGACACTGTGAAAGGAGCCCCACCTTCTCACCACTACAATGCCTTTGTCTTGCAGTATGGGTGCTGAGTTGGGTAGACTGGATGTATGCTTCAAGAAAGCCTTGGTGTCTCCTTCCCCAAGTTGTTGCCCTGCCTCCTTTTATAAATGCCTCAGAATGAGGTTAGAGGGCAATTATCCCTATTCCCCCTTTCTGAAGCTCTGCAAATTCTCCTTTAGAAAACCCTTAAGGATTATCTTAGCTCCTATGCACACATGTAGAAACCCATACATACAAAATATGCTAAAGATTTAGTACTATATCCTGTTATATACCAATATCTCCTTAGTATAAACTCTTCTCATGGAGTGGCAGAGATTACTAGGAGTGTGTTGAAAGAACCATTTGGTTCTCAGTAGAGATCTATTTAGCTTTAAGACGATACAACCCAAGTTCACACAGAATTTAGACTTTATATTGTAAGTGGAATAGTCAGCTTAAAATTGCAGTTTCCAATTCTTGATATCAAAGAGCATTGACCTTCCGTTTGTTCGGAAGGCAAGAGCTCTTTGTTTTTATGGTTACCTTCTTTGTTTTCCTTTTCTTCAAAACCTTAACATAATGGCCCCATGTTGACTGAGAGGTCATTTAGCTACAACCTCCTCTCAGAGTTATCCCCCCAAAAGTGGAAATCTGGGATACATAGGATGTGCTCAATAGATTAATAATTAACTCTGCCAGTATGGCCGCAAGCCATCTGTGAGTTTCTCATCATCTCCCAAATTTATATCCAAGTAAAATAGTTCAAATGATTTTCAAGGAGATCCAGAAGGAAGGGGGCAACAGGCAGTCAATAAGAAATATGATATAATTTTGAACCAGAAAGACTCTGAGAATTCCGGTAGTCCGAGCTCATCACTATCCACTGAAGGAAATGTGGCACTGATTTAGGAGGACCTGTCCAATGACACAGTGCTAAGGCCAAAGCCTGGAAAAATACACCAAGTCTCATGACTTCCAGGCTAATGTTCTTTTCCACTATCCAATTTACCAAACCCAAAAATAGCTCTGACTCTTATCCTAAGACTATCTTCCAGCTGTCCATGACAACAAAATTCTGGAAGACTCAGCATTGTGAACTGAAATGACAACTGCCTTTAATATCAGGCCTAGGGGTCAAGACCAGTTGTGTGTAACTTTCCAGGAAGTTACCAGCAACTTTATCAGTTCTTGTTTTCTTATTGATCAGGTGGGGATAATACGTGTTTTTGATGCTTAGCTGCACTGTTGTGATTTCAAAGGATTTGGGAAATGTGAAATTGCTGTGAGAAGTGTTACTTGTAATGATTCTCAAATACTATTGACCTTAGAGACAGGGCACTGGATGGCTAAAGGGAAGAGACACAACACCTGCTAAAAGTTCCCACATCCTAAAACATAGGGAACTAAAGCAAAACCACTTGCCAGAAGCTCTGAGATCAGAGAACGACCTGGAAGGAAAAGAAAGATGAGAAAAAAATCCTATGATTATAAGATGTTATTAGGGGGACCAACTTCCTAGAGGTTGTCCCTACTTCAGCACTGAAAGTCCCATGTGCTGGGAAACTCCTTATCTCAGCCACACCAGGATAGTTGGTCACCTTCAAATACAATGCTTTTTAAAAATCTAAAATGTGAATCACTAGTACATAGTACGTATTCACTTATAAGAAAATAAAAATATTTCAGTTCAGAAGCCAGCTGTGAACTTTACATTACCCTGTCCTCTGAGGCCAGGAATGTGAGGGAAACCTAGGGAAATGCTTTAAAAAACATTTCCCTACCTCTGAAGGCTGTTGGTTTATTTCCCACCTCATAGAACACTGAATGCAGCAGAAAAACAAGAGTGAGACAAAATGGGCAAGTAAGGAGGCAGGATAAGATCAGAAAACATCAAAAATTCCAATTGTTATAGCCCTTCTGCTCTACCTAGCCAACTAGTGCCTTGCATCCTGGCTGTCTATGTGCAAAGCCTAAGAAGCTTGTCAGAGCTCAGGATTTAATGTATCATTTAATCTTACATTTTGCCCCCATTTTTCTAGAAACTACTTAGAAAAGCAGGCACTGATTCCTGACAAATGCGGACTAGCTCTAACATCTATTGTTTTAAATATGCGCCTTCAAAATGCAAGACACTGAAAGGTATTGTTTCAACTCTATTTATTCCAATTGGCTTTTCCGGTCAAGGCCCTTACAGTGAGTTCTCTTGGCCAAGACTGGAAAGAGTGTCATATTCAATATTCTAAACTATTCATTCTAAATTCTGAATTAGGATCAGGCAGTTTGCCTGAACATACACAAATCCTGAAATCTATTCCAAAGAGAGAATTTTGCAGTGATAAGAATAACTTCTTTAAGATATCAAGAAAAATAAAAGGCTTTGGAAAACTTTTGAGGTACAACCACATTTAGACTTTTCACCAAAACATTCATTCTGGTTCCTCCATCTCTCTAAAACAGATTTCTGAACATATGACTTGAGTACAATTTCTTCCATCTTTCTGTCTCCCTCACCATCTTGTTTTCCAGTTTTGTAAGTCTGAGACATATATGAAAATGACATCTGGTTTATTTTCTTCAAAATATAGGGGAAATTAAAAAATAAAATATACTAGTAAGTTGTACTCACAAAGAACTTATAAAGCCTGGCTGGTGGTGGCACAATGGATAGAGCTTTGACCTGGAGTGCCAAAGTCACCGGTTTAATCCCCAGTCAAGGCACATATGAGAAACAATCAATGAGTGCACAAGTGGAGCAATGAGTTGATGCTTCTCTCTTTCGCTTTCTCTTTCTCTCAAAACAACAAACAAAACAAAAAAGAAAATACTTTATATAAAATTTGCAGTGAGGCCCTGGCCGGTTGGCTCAGTGGTAGAGCGTCGGCCTGGCGTGCAGAAGTCCCGGGTTCGATTCCCAGCCAGGGCACACAGGAGAAGCACCCATCTGCTTCTCCACCCCCCCCTCCTCTCTGTCTCTCTCTTCCCCTCCCGCAGCCAGCCGAGGCTCCATTGGAACAAAGATAGCCCGGGCACTGGGGATGGCTCCTTGGCCTCTGCCCCAGGCGCTAGAGTGGCTCTGGTCTCAACAGAGCGACGCCCGGGAGGGGCAGAGCATCACCCCCTGGTGGGCAGAGTGTCGCCCCTGGTGGGCCTGCCGGGTGATCCCGGTCCGGCGAATGCAGAGGAGTCTGTCTGACTGTCTCTCCCCGTTTCCAGCTTCAGAAAAATACAAAAAAAAAAAACAAAAAAAAACCTTGCAGTGCACTCTATGGCATACAAGCTACAATGTGTCCAAGATTTTTTGCAGCATTGTTCTTTCCACGACCCTTGAAGATCATATAATTATGCCCATGTGGAGCTAAAAATAGTTTTAAATTCTGATGAGGCATAAAAGCAGGATAAAATGACAGGCATGGTACACTTGCTAAAATAATCAATAGTACCTCATATTTCTGTTCTTTCAAATCTCCTTGAGAAAAATGATCTATGTACACCAGCGTGGATTATTGGCTGGGGGAGGATAGAAGAGGGCCCTATTTGCCCATGATGAATTCAAAAGACCATAGAAGACATCACTTGTCTTCAAAAATAAATCGTTAACTTGTTCACTACACATTTCATCATCAGGCATAATTTCATAATGTGCCTTGAAAAAAAGGTGTTCAATCATATTTTATTATTTTTCTTATATCTAAACCGTGGCTTATTTTTAGGTATGAAATTCTATGCATGTTCTTGAACTGTTTGCCTCTCTCTGTGCCACTTCATATTAACAGCACTAATGAGAGTACTTACTATATGCAAAATCCTAAGTACTTTACAAATATATACTTAAAAATCTTATTTTATATTAAGAATAGTAGATACTGTTTTTATCCCCATTATACAGAAGAGGAAACTGAGCACAGAGAGGTTCAGGGACTTTGCCAAGGTCAGAGATTTAGTTCTAAAACCAGGATTCAATCCCAGACAGTTTAGTTATAATGTTCAGCACTGCCTTTCCAAGCCATACCATTTACTGCCTATACTCCAGACAACTATTGTTTTCCAGTCCCTCAGTCCCTCAAAGGTTCTTGCCAGCCTCAGTGCCTTTGCACATATTCTCTTTGCTGGCAGAACTCTTCCCTGTGGTCATCTTCTCATCATTTCCTTCTGAGCCTAACTGCTATATACTTAGAAGGGCTTCCCTGACCCCATCTAAAGTTAAGTGTCTCTTCTATGTCATCCTTTTTTACCTTGCTTCTATCTTTTATAACATTCATCATAATTGGTAATTATTTTATTTCTTGCTTGTTTCTGTCAGACTCCCTGTAAGAACATTCTCCTCACAAAAGCATTGCATATCTGATCACTGCATTGTCCCTTGCTGTAGCACAGTACTTGTCTCATAGAAGTCAATAGACATTTGCTGAATGAATGAATAAATAAATATTAAAGAACTCTTTACATAATCTGGACAAACGCTCTAACTGAAACAACTTTTGGACTAACTTGAAGCTATATCCAGGTATAGATGCAGGAAAAGAGAGTCTACATCAGGATTATTTAAAGAACACACCTGTAGCATATTTTATAAATGTGAGTCCAATCTCAAGGCCTTCTAAACATCTGTCTTCCTGAAAATGGTAAGAGTCATGTCACAGCACTCTACATCAACTGTCAAATGCTGCCTGTACAGGCACCAACCAACTAGGACATCCAAATCTAGAAGTAAAAGACAGGACTAGAAGAAAGCCAATCTTACATCCTCTACACTCTTGTGCAACCTATAGATGTATGTTTCTGCCTTAGATTGTAACTTTTACATAAAACCTATCTAAAAGTTTGATACTTTAGAAGCAATTAAGTCTTAATTATTTCTGTCAATGTCAGCATGATGATGGGGCTAGAAACTCCCACTTTTCAAAGCATTATCACATAATTATCTTATCCAGGCTTTCGAATTGTATAGTCACTAGTCCCGAGTTAAGGTGGCCAAAAATTACTGCTCCCAATTACCAGTGTTACTGGCCTTGTCTGAAATCAGAGGGCCCTTCATTTGGTTTCCATTCCATCTGTCTGATGGGGAGAAGTGTTTAACTTTAAGACCTGTTTGTTCTCAGCATCCTGTAAAGCCATGTCATCACTTTGCCTAGACAAAAGCCAATCTAATTCCAAAATGGTGTTGATCAACTAATGACTATACTAGTCAGGGTCATGGCAAGAAACAGGTGACACACTCAGGCTGAATAATTTAACAAGAATTTAATAAAGGAATTATTTATAAAATATGGGCAGGGTCTAAGGAAACAAAAAAAGGAGGGATAATGCAGCATTCTAGGACTAGCAATAGTGGGGTGTTACCATCCTTAGAACAAGAGAGCCCAGTGGTTTCTAGAGCCATATTTCAAAACAATTTGCAGTGGGGAGTAGGTCATCTGACAAGTAGCATAGCCTTCAGGAGATAATTGCGGACAGCCTGTGACAACCATGGCAAGGAGGAAGACAAGGAATAAATACTCCATCCAATTCCTACTAATATCATCCATGATCCAACCCAACTGAGATCCAAAGTTTCTGAGAAGTTGTGTGATCCAATAATGTTAACAAAATCTCTGACCCAAGTTGCATCTTATAGCATCACACAGAAGTGGTGCTCCACAGAACAGGCTTTGGAAAATGCAGGAGAAGATGATTTCTGTTGTCTCTCTAACATTCTGTGCCTCTGATCAGTAATGAGTAGAAATGCATAGGACATACATAAGTAATAGTATCGTCACCTTGTGTTAACTAACATTATTTACAGAACTACAGCAAGATCCACAATTCAGGATGAGTCCTTGGCCATGAGTTTAACAACTGTGGAGAAAAGAGGAGGAAAAACACCTTTTTTGGGTGAAATAGCATAAATTCATCCCAATTTCTTTTTTTAAATGAGGCTGTAGATTACTGAGAATTCACAAGAACCTATTAATTGCCTTCCCAGAATCATGATTGTGACAAGGGGTTCATACCAGATGCTCCTAAGTATAATGAGACTAATTTATAAATGTTCCCATAATGCACTAATTCAGAAGGCGCTCACTGTCAGGGGAAAGCTTTTCCTGACCTGAGTTAATGACCTCCTTACATCGTAAAGCATAAAGATTGATAGATCTTGTAATTTTATCCCTGTTAATTTAGCTGCATATGCTATTCTTAGGCAACTTGGTGATCACAAGATTTGAAATATTGATAAGTCTATAGAATGGCAGTAAAGAAATAGCAATTCTTAACAGACTGTAAAAGAACTTACAGCTTGTTAAAGAAAACTGGCTGTAGCTCAAAAATGCATGGGAAACTTACAGAGTGGGAAGCATTTAAGATAGAGTCAAGGAAGTAAACCATAAAATTATATTTACGAAGCCAGCAATATCAAAAGAGCAACAGGAATCAATGTTCAATGTGGAAGGGAAGACATATACAGAAACAGAGAAGCAAAAAATATTAGAAAAATAAATGCACATATATACTGTAACATTTCACCAGCTCAACCTTTGTAGCTAAAATCTTCTAAGAATATTCCCAACTAAGAGGCAGCTCTACCTGGGATGATGACAGACAGCCCAGTACCAAAGCTATTCCAGCACATGGGAAAGGTATTGACTGGTGATCTCTACAAGTCCCCTGGACCCTGCTCCCCTTTTCTTCCACCATGCCTGGCTCTTGGCACATCTGTATATCAGAACACCTAGTTGACATGTTAGAAAATTCAACCACACAACCAGCAGGGCTGTGAAAAATAACAGCCTTTATGAGAAATTCTCAGAGTGTAAGAAAATGCATTTTGTGAGGAATATATTTCTTTCAGGCATTGTCAGTTGATGATGTTTAGTTTAAGCTATAACTCACCCCTAATATACAGGAGAATTATGATACCCAGCCATGAGAAAAAGTTGTTGACAATCATCATTTAATTCTTTGCCATTCTACTGAAATATACAGTATTATCTGTATCAGTGATGAAGAAACCAAAACAAAGAGAATTTTAGCAATGAGACCAGCCAGCTAAGCTGTGGGGAGTCCCCTCTATAGCCAAGAGGGAAAGAACCTGAATATTTCCATTACTTCTAAAATATTCACCTTTAGAACTTGAAAAGAACAAAAGTATTATATTAAGCTCTTTTTCACTTCACTTTACTCATTTCTTTTTCTTATTTTTTTTATTTATTTTTGAGTGAGCAAGCAAGAGAGAGAGACAGACAGAAAGGGAGAGAGATGAGAAGCATCAGCTCGCAGTTGCAGCACTTTGGTTGTTCATCGATTGCTTTCTCATATGTGCCTTGACCAGGGGCTACAGCAGAGCCAGTTACCCCTTGCTCAAGCCAGCAACCTTTGGGCTCAAGCCAGCAACCATGAGGTCATGTTTATGATCCTGCACTCAAGCAGGAGACCTTTGGGGTTTCAAACCTGGGCCTTCAGTGTCCCAGGTCCACATTCTATCCATTGCGCTACCACCTGGTCAGGCTCACTTTACTCATTTCTGCCAACTATCCTGGGAAGGAAAGAAGAGAAAAGTAAAGTGAAGAGGACTTAGAAAATAAATGTGGAGGTGAGGGGGAAGAGAAGGTTGGCTTTAAAGTCAAATGGTCAAACTGACTACAGAACCCCAAATATGTTCTGTAAAAAATCCTGTGACCAGAGATCTTTGAAGATATGGTTGACATCTGCTCAGAGTGAAAAAACAGATGGACATCTCCTGAAGTTAGGCACCTGATATACTGTGGTTTAAAAGAAATATATATTTGGTCATTCATCCCAAATTCTTGGTAAGTAATTAAGATATTTTTTGTTATGTGAATGAAGTAACTAACTTTGGAAACACTTACGAAGGTTTTGCCAGGAGACCCAACTTTGTGATTAGGGAGCTGGAACCTCCCATCCTATCCTATCTGTCTCCAGGGAGAAGTGAGGGACTAGAGGTTGAATCAATGGTCAATGGCAAAAAAATGAATCAAATGTGACTATGTAATGAAACCTCCATAAAAACCAGAAAGGACAGTTTGGAGAGCTTCAGGGTTGAACACGTGGCAGTGCTGGGAGAGTGGCCTGTCTAAAAAGGGCATGGGAGCTCCATGCCCCTTCCCACATAACTTACCCTATTATTCATCTGTTTCTTCTGACTGTTCCTGAGTTGTATCCTTTTACAATAAACCAGTGATCAAGTGAGTCACATGTTTCTCTGGGTTCTGCGAACTGCTCTAGCAAATTAATAGAAGGCAAGGTTGTCAGAACCTCTGATTTAGAGTCAGTCAGTCAAAAGTACCAGTGGCCCTGGCTCAATCATTAGAGTGTCTTCCTGAAACTCCAAGGTTGGGCGTTAAATCCCCAATCAGGGCACATACAGGAAGCAACCAATGAGTACACAACTCAATAAAACAACAAATAAAAGTCTTTCTCTCTTTCTCTCCCTTCCTTTCTCTGTCTCTCTAAAAATCAATAAATAAATAATTAAAGGGGGAAAAAAAGAAGTACAGGTAACAACCTAGACTTGTGCTTGACATCCTGAGTTGGAGGGGTCATCAGAATCTCAGTCCTGAAGTACAGTTCATCAGAAGAACAGAAAGCTTGCGCTTGTGACTGGCATCTGAATTGTGGAGTGGAGTTGGGGTGGGGGCACTCTTGTAGAACTAAACCCGTAACCTGTGGAATCTGATGCTATCTCCCAGTAAATAGTATCAAATTGAATTGAATTCTCAGACACCGTGCTGGTGTCTGAGAATTGTTTGTTGGTGTGGATGTACCACCACCACCATCACTATATTGGAATTGGGTCTAGGAACCTAATTTAGCACCATAACACGAAGGCAACAATATTGGACTTCAAGTTTAAGTCCTGTGAGCCTGGATTCTAATCCCAATTCTGCTATACTCAAGGTTCGTGTGTGACCGTGAGCAAACTGCTAAAGTGTCTGTCTGCCTTTTGGATCTGAGTCTGTTTGCCAAAGAATAAAAGTTCCCTCCCACTTCTCTCTCCACCCACTTAAACTATGTTCATAACTGAAATATACTTAAACCAAATGGCCAAGCAGAATTGAGCTTTAGAGAGACTCTCCCTTAAGACAGCTGACAAATCAGTTTTCTATCATTTCTGCATAATAAGGCCACTGGATCTCAACAAATATTTTTTTATTTTTCTAAGCTGTCTGAATACTTGAACTCCTTTGGGGTCACCAGTAGCCTTTAAAGGGCCAAGGGTCAAAGTGCTCACACTTCCTGAAAAATCAAGACCACGATACTACAACACTGACAAATTCTCTGAAATTCAAAACCGTCCACTGCTAGCTACAATGGAGTCCAAGTGCCTACTCCATGGACCAGAACTCACAATAAATGCAGTTGATAGACTATTTTTGTCCATCTGTTTTCTTTAAGTTCTGAATGTCTTCAATTCAATATTAGAGGTTTTCTTTTTTCCCTTGTAAAGACGTTGCTTGACAAGCACAAAGGAAAGTATAGTGACATGTTTTCATAGAACATATCACCAAAGCCTTACTATGAAGCTTGAAGCATTAGGTTTATGAACATATATTTTAAATAAATAGAAAAGTAATGATGGGCTCCCAACAATTGTAAAATTAGAGGTTTTAACATTATTCTAACAGGTGGCATCCAGCTTTGTGTTACCGTGTTCGAGTTAGCAGCAGTCTTCATTATACAGAGATATTCTTCATTGTGTGATCTTCATAATAGGGATTAAGGAAAGGATATAAAAGCAGTAATTTAGCAGATCTTATTGTTAGAAAGTGCTGATTTACTTCTAACTTGCAGCATGACTCTGTTGCTTAAAAAATGTTTTCCCGCTGTAATTTTTTTTTTAAAAGCAGGGAGACTACAACACATTATTTAATGTTAAGGTTGTTGATTCTAACTAGTTTTCATTAGGTATAACAACCCATAAAGAATCAATAAATACTTTGTGTTTTTCTAATGAGCATTCAAGGATGGGTACTGTTAATGTGTTCATTGTGTCCAAACAGTATTAGCCCAAGAGAAATAATGAGGAAAAACATGAATTGAAAATGGAAAATACTCTCTGGTAGTAATTTTTTTCATGCAATAAAGCATTTCAAGTCAATAGCTTGTTTACTACTTACAGGCCAGCACAATATTAAAAAAAAAAAAAAGAATTCTCTCACATAACTGGCCATCCATGTTTAATAGGATTGTTCTTCACAAATAGTATATCATTCCTGATGGAGCTATTAACTGTTCATGGAAACTGTCCATCCTGATCCTACTCTTCTAAGCTAGCCTCACAAAACCCCACACCACAAGGCAAGTAGCCAATTTTTTTTTTAAAAAAAGCTCGTTTTCTTCAACTCTATCTCAACATTGCCTATTGACCCTACAAGGCTTATTACAATGCAATGAACACGTTAGGTGCTCAATAAATGCTTCATGTTTAGAAAGCGATCTCCTCTAATAACTGCCGTTTATTTTCTCAAAATTGCTTGCCTGTATTAAAGCTAGATTCAAAAGGATATTATCTGTGGAAACTAAACTGAGATAATAAATTTATTGCTTCTTATTATTTTTTTATTAATTGAATTTATTGGTATAGCACTGGTTGGCAAACCATACAGGTTTTAAGTTGTACAATTTAACAAAACACCATCTGCACACTGTATCATATGCCCTCTGCCCTAAGCAAAATCTCTCTCTGTCCCCATTTGACCCCTTTGCCCACCTCCACCTAGCTGCCACCCACCCCCCTTCTTTCTGGCTATGGCCACTGTTGTCTGCATATACATGTATGTTTTTAGTTAATCTCTTCATTTTTAAAATATCAGATCCTTTTGAGAAATTGATGAGAGTAATGAACTCTCTCCCCAGAAAAATCCACATGTCCATGTATACATTTGATTTTACATAAAATTTTCTGTGGTTCCATAAACCTTTTAAAGCACATAAACATTTTTTAAATCTTTCAAAAATTCTAGGTTAAGAATCCCTGATATTCAAATAAAATAAAAAGGTCATTGAAATGTTGTTTTAATGTATGACATCAATTTTATTTGAGTAAACAGTGACCAAATTTCTTGTAGTGTTATACAACTCAATTTTTAAGAACATCCATTAAATGCATGCATGCTATGAGGCATTGCCTTTGGGGGTTGATCATTCATTTCTCAAAAGAGTTTTTTTTTTCTTTTTAAGTAGCTTCATTAATCCATAATTTACATATCATAAAATTCACTCATTTTAGAATTACAGTGAGACAAGTTTGAGTAATCTATACAGTTGTACAACCATCCCCAGAATCCAGTTTTAGAATATTCCCATAATTCCAAGGACTTCCTTTGTAGGCAGAGGTGGATTTAATGGCAGACACACCAGGTGCAGGCCCTGGGCCCCGACTTCTTTTTTTTTTTTTTTTTGACAGAGCCAAATCAGGGCTCCGACTTCTGAAGTGGTCCAGAAACCCCCCAACTTTTCTAATGATACCAAGTTTGGTTTCATATATGCAATTTTAACATTAATAGTACAAAAAATTTATATTTATTTTAAAATATGGTTAGCATGTATTTTTATTTTCCCTGTACCTCTCTTTTTTTTTCAGGGGCCCAATATTTTCTTCTGTACCTGGGATCCCAATCAACCTTAATCAGTCTCTGTTTGTAGGCAGTCAATTCTTGTTCCCACCCCCACCCCCCAGCCCCAGACAATCACTGATCTGCTTTCTGTCTCTAGTTCAAAAGAATTTTTCAATCGCCCTGGTTGGGTAGCTCAGTTGGTTTGAGCATTTTCTTGATATGCAATGTTATGGGTTCCATTCTAGGTAAGAGCACATACAAGAATCAACCAATGATGCCTGATCAGGCGGTGGCACAGTAGATAGAGCATCGAACTGGGATGCGGAAGGACCCAGGTTCGAGACCCCGAGGTCACCAGCTTGAGAGCTGGCTCATCTGGTTTGAGCAAAGCTCACCAGCTTGGACCCAAGGTCGCTGGCTCGAGCAAGGGGTTACTCAGTCTGCTGAAGGCCCGTAGTCAAGGCACATATGAGAAAGCAGTCAATGAACAACTAAGGTGTTGCAACAAAAAACTAATGATGATGCTTCTCATCTCTCTTTGTTTCTGTCTGTCAGTCCCTATCTATCCCTTGCTCTGACTCTCTCTCTGTCTCTGTAAAAAAAAAAAAAAAAAAAGAATCAACCAATGAATGCATGCAATGGCAAATTGATGTTTCTCTCTTAAATCAATAAATAAAAAATAAAAAGTAAAATAATTTTTCCATCTACCAAAACATCTTGAATTAAGTGGTCCATGGTCTTTGAATCCATAGTCCCTGCCAAATAGTTGGTAAATGCTCTGTGTGTTAGTCAAATACATGGTTCTCTTGCAATTTCTGTAAATAGCTATGCTTCATTTAAGTGTTAGCATTTAAGTCATTAAATGCTTGCATGGGAGTGCAGAAAGCCTCTGTCAATTGAAGATTACTCAGAAAAGAAGATAAAGTGTATCTCAAATTGTAATGTGAGTCAATGGGAAAAGTGATTTACTTTCCAAAAATGAAATTTACACAAAACTAGTGCATAAATCGAGATCTCCTCTCTCTCATGAATAATTTTAGTCACCTAGTATAATTTATAGCCTTTGTCATGAAACCAATTTAAAACCCTATTCCAGTTTTAGTATATCTTCTGTTGAAGCTAGCACAAATCCTGATGCAAGCAACTTGTCTGAATTGCATAAATTTTTTTCTGGAGTAAGGAATGTGAGTTCTTCAAATGTGGGACAGTTTTTTCCTTTTGTTTGGTTGTTTAGGTCTTTGCTGAGACAAATTTTAAAATTTTCTGTATCACTGTCACAAAGAAGTCTCTTCATGTGAAGGTTATACATAAGTAGTGGCTCAAATTTAAGAAGCAAATAGCATATAGAGGAGAATTACTTCTCTCCTATTCTGAAAATAGAAAATTCCAACCTCCTGTTTGGGGGGAAATATTCATGAGAAAGGATTTTTCTTGCTCCAAGCAAGAATACTTTATAATACAACTCTGTTTACCAATAAGCTTCTCAGCTTTCAGGCATCAAATTGATTATCCAGGAATTTAACTTCCTGCATGTATTAGTCTGCTGGGTCTGCTGAAACAAAATACCACAGATTAAGTGATTTAACAAACAGAAATTTATTTTCTCACCATTCTGGAGACTGGAAACCCAAC
This sequence comes from Saccopteryx leptura, assembly GCF_036850995.1. Lineage (NCBI taxonomy): Eukaryota > Metazoa > Chordata > Mammalia > Chiroptera > Emballonuridae > Saccopteryx > Saccopteryx leptura. The sequence goes on along the minus strand of NC_089511.1, from coordinate 61,277,423 downwards.
ATCAGGTATCAGTAAATTTAGTTTCTCCTGAGGCCTCTCTTTGGCTTGCTGATGACCATCCTCTTGCTGCCTCTTCAAATAGTTACCATATTTCCCATGTATAAGACGCACCCTTTGTTGAAAAATTTGGGGCCTAAAAACTGGATGCGTCTTATAAGTGTTCATTGATTTTTTTTGCTTGCGTTTCCTGCCTTTTTTTTTTTTTTTTTCTGAAGCTGGAAACGGGGAGAGACAGTCAGACAGACTCCCGCATGAGCCCGACCAGGATCCACCCGGCATGCCCACCAGGGGCGACACTCTGCCCACCAGGGGGCGATGCTCTGCCCCTCCGGGGCGTCGCTCTGCTGTGACCAGAGCCACTCTACCGCCTGGGGCAGAGGCCAAGGAGCCATCCCCAGCGCCCGGGCCATCTTTGCTCCAATGGAGCCTTGGCTGTGGGAGGGGAAGAGAGAGACAGAGAGGAAGGAGGGGGTGGGGGTGGAGAAGCAAATGGGCGCTTCTCCTATGTGCCCTGGCCGGGAATCGAACCCGGGTCCCCCACACGCCAGGCCGACGCTCTACCGCTGAGCCAACTGGCCAGGGCCACGTTTCCTGCTTTTTTAATCTTGTTGTCTTTGTGCTCATGTTTCACACTTGTTACCAATAGGCTACGTTTTGCCATGTTCTACCCAGAAATAGCACAGAAAAAATTTCTGTACAGTGCTGAATTCAAGTTAAAAGTGATCCAGTTTGCAAAAGTGAATGGAAATTGTGCTGCTGATTGTAAGTTTGGTCCTCCTCAACTGAGAAATCAATCTGAGACTGGCTACAGGAAAAAGAAACTCTACTGAAAACGCCATGGCAGAAGAAGTCCATGAGAGGCAAGTCAACAAAATGGCCTGGTTTAGAGAGGGAATTGAAAATATGGATTGAAGAGCAAAGGGCAAATGGAATTCCTGTGTCCACAAAGATGGTTCAGCATGAGGCAAGAAGAATTGCTGATGAAAAAGAAGTTACTGATTTCAAAGGAAGACACAATTGATGCTTCAGGTTTATGAAACAGAATGGATTAAGCATGCGTACATGCACCAGACTTGCCCAAAAGATGCCTGAAAACTATCAGCAAAGGTCCTTGAATTTTATCATTTTGTCATTCAATGTCAAAAGACACATTAGTTTGTGTTGGGACAGATTGCAAATATGGACGAAGTCCCCCTTCAATTTTATGTCCCAAGTAACAGTACTTTGTTGATAAGAAAGGAGTGAAAACTGCAACTGTGAAGACAAATGGATGTGAAAACAGCCATTATACAGTTGTTCTAGCTTGTTGTGCCGACAGAACCAAGCTGTCTCCTATGCTGATTTTCAAATGCAGAATAATGCCAAAAAAAGTCATTCTTCGAGGAATGATTGTCCACATTCATGACAAGAGTTGGATGGATCAGGATGAAATGAAGATCTTTTTTGAGAAAGTTTGGAGACAGAGACCAGGTGAGCTCTTACACAAACCTGCCTTATTGATGCTTGATGAGTTCAGGGCACACATAACAAAAGAACACAAAGAAGACTACCGCAGAGCAAAAAACAAAACTTGCCATCATACCTGGAGGCTTGACATCCCAGCTCCAATCATTTTATTTCAGCATTAACAAACCCTTCAAAGCTGCCATTAGAGACAAATGTAACCAATGGATGAAGTCTTCTGGGGACAATTTGACACCAGCAGGAAGACTGAAGAATCCAACTACAGAAGTTTTGTACCTGGGTGAAAAGATCCTGGAATAATATCAAGATTGAGATCGTTGTCAAGTCATTTAAGAAGTGTAGCATTTCAAATGCCATAGATGGAACTGAGGACCAGGCAATATATAAAGACAGTAATTCATCATCAGACACAGATGAGGACAAGCTAATGGATGGGAGTTTTGACAGTGATGAGGAGTTGTTTGAATTTTATGATGAATAAAGCTTGAGTTCAATAACTTTATGTAATACACTTTTTTTCAAATTTTAGGCCCCCAAATTAAGATGTATCTTATACATGGGAGCATTTTATACATGGGGAAATACACTATCTCTATTCACACACCCCTACTGTCTTTTATATATATATATGAACAGCAACTTTATTGGGTTAAGGCCCCACCCTAATAGCCTCATTTTAACTCAGTCATTTCTTTAAAGACTATATTTCCAAATATTGTTACATTCTGAAGAATGGGGAAATGGGACTTCAACATTAGAATTTGGGACAGGGAACATAAGTCAGCCCTGTGGAATCCAAAAAGTTGACAGCTTGCCTTTTCATTACCTTGTCTTTCCTGATTCCAGGACCCATTGGGTTTCTAAAGCTATTACATAGTAACTATTGCTTACTTCTCTAGTGCTGCTGAAGTAACCAGGGGCCAGAAAGAAAATTCTATGTAGAATTCTGAGTGAGTTGTTTATTTTACTTGACTGTGTGTGTGCGTGCATGCATGCGTGTGTGTGTGTTTACCCTTCTTGAGATAGACACCAAATTTCCTGTCTCTTATTTAAATTTAAGCATTAATAAATCAAGGTCAATAATTCCACTTACATTTGTGTAAAACTCTACACTAAGAGGAGAACTATGGAAGAAAATCTAACAAAAAGAAAACTGGAAAAAGGACAGCCATGCAGAAAGCAAAAGAACTTGAGAGAAGGATCTTAAAAAAAGAAAGGAAATTTGAATCTTGCATAGATGCTTTCAAGGGTATTAACCAATAAAAGTTCACAGAGTGTGGGCCCTGGCCAGTTAGCTCAGTAGCAGAGGATAGGCCAGGCATGTGAAAGTTCCTGAGGTCTCAGGTTTGAAACCCAGAGGTCACCTATTTGAGTTCAGGCTCAGCAGCTTGAGTGCAGGGTCACCAGCTTGAGCATGGGATCATAGACATGACCCCGTGTTCACTGATTTGAACTCAAAGTTCACTGGCTTGAAGCCCAAATTCACTGGCTTGAGTAAGAGGTTACTGGCTCAGCTGGAGCTCCCTGGTCAAGGCATATGTGAGAAACTAAACAATGAACAACTTAGGTGCCACAAAAGTATGAATTGACACTTCTCATATCCCTTCTTGTCTGTCTGTCCCTTTCTATTCCTCTATCCTTCTTTCCTTCTCTCTCTCTTTCTTTTTAATATAAAAAAGAAACAGTTAATCAAAATAGTGAATATTAGGAAGTGTTTTCAAGATACAGAGAGAAGCAAGATAGCAAGTAGCTTGAAGTGTGATCAGGAGAACATAGAGTGCCAAGAAATAAGTTTTTAAGGATAGCAAATGTGCATAAACTTAGGACAAGGAGGAAGTATAAAGAAATTCATTGAGACCTGTATGAATAGCTCGGTTGGTTAAAGCATCATCTCAAAGTGCAAAGTGCAGAGGTTGCTGGTTTGGTCTGTCAGGATCCGTACAGAAACAGACCAAAATTCCTGTCTCTCTCTCCCTTTCACTCTCTAAAATAAAAAAAAAATAAACATTAAAAAAACAATTTGAGAATTAAATTAAGAGAGAATATAACAAATGCAGCAAAGTTTGGAGAGAAGGAAGGTCATCTAAGGGATAAAGCACAGATAAAGACATATCGGGATGTTACACGAAGACTTCCTTCATAGGCACATCAGGAGAGAATAATTGTCAGCATGGCTAAAACCAAAGACACCTAAACTTCTGGTTTGGTAATACCAGACAGTTTTAGTATATTCCATGCAATGCTCATTTGAGATGACATGTTCAGATGGAAGCTGGTAAAAGAAGGCCTTTGGGAACTAGGCTCATCTTCAAAGTTCATTTTTCTGAAAAATCAATTAAGCAAAGTCAATTCACCAAATTTATCATTTATTTGAAATTTTTTCTTTTAACTATTTGTAGATTTACAGTAATTATTACTGAATAAGATTTAACAGATTTTTGAAGATTTGGGGAAAGTTTTGGTTGACTGATTTTCATTTTGTTCTTTATACAACCATTTAAGAAATATTTAATCTGTCAAAAGCAAAGTATTGTGGAATATTTTAATCTAATTATGAACATATATAATATTCAAAAAGTAGTTAAATGCCAGTGATCAAAAAATTTAGTGTTTTCTATAGGGTTTCAAGTTTTACTGATTCTAATATATTTTACTCATTTTTTTTTGCCTTGCCCACTTTTCTGCCCTACTTAAGACACTTTTGTCTATATATCAAGTACAACATTCCATTTATGTTACTATTATAGCAATTAGTAGAAAAAATTTAATGTGGTAGAGTTGCTCTTCTTATTACTTCAGTTACTTTCCACCAAAAAAGCACAGTATATCCAAGATTCAAGGAGTCAATGAAACTGTCCACTATTGAGTAAAACTCTTCACAGAGAATTTTCCAATTTCATGTTTAAAAGCTCTGTTGTTGGCTGCAAAAAGCTATAATATATATATATGGTCTCTTACTTTAGCCTTTCTTTTTAAGTTTATTTTGATTGATATAAGTATTGCCCCAGCTTTCTTTACATTTCCATCTTCATGGAATATCTTTTTCCATTCCTTTATTTTTAATCTATGTGTATCTTTTGTTCTGAGGTAGGTCTCTTGTAGACAGCATATATATGAGTATTGCTTTCTGGTTCATTCAGCTACCTTATGTCTTTTGATTGGAGCATTTAAGCCACTTACATTTAAAGTCATTATTGATAGGTATGTATTTATTGTTATTTTATTCTTTTAACTATATTTCTCTGTTTGTTTTTCTCTTTTCTTCTTCTTAAAACAGGCTCTTAACATTTCTTCTAACACTCTTTTGGTGGTAACAAATTTCTTCAGTTTTTCCTTGTCTGGGAAGCTCTCTCTATGTCTCCTTGAATTTTAAATGATCAACTGCTGGGTAAAGTAGTCTTAGTTGTACATCCTTGCTTGTCATCACTTTGAATATTTCATGTCAATCTTTTCTGGCCAGAAATGTTTCTGTGAGAAAGTTGACAGTCTTACAGAAGCTCTCCTGTAATTAACTAACTACATTTCTCTTGCTTCTTTTAAGATTATCTCTTTGTCTTAAACCTTTGCTATTTTCATTCTGATGTGTATTGTTGTGGACCTCTTTGGGTCTATCTTGTTTGAAACTCTTTTTACTTCCTGTACTTGTGTGTATTTTTGCTTCATCAGATTAAGAAAATTTTCAGTCATTATTTCTTCAAATAGGTTCTCAATTCCTTGCTCTCTATTCTCCTCCTGGTACTTCTATGATACAGATGTTGTTATGCTTCATGTTGTCCCAAAGATCCTTTAAACTATCCTCATTCTATTAACTTTGTTTTATTTTTGCTGCCCTGATTGGGTGTTTTTATTATACCTAGGAATAAATTTAACCAAGGATGTAAAAGACCTGTTATCAGAAAATTATAAGACACTGAGGAAAGAAACTGAAGAAGATACAAACAAGTAGAAGCATACATATATCATGTTCATGGATAAGAAGAATTAACATCATTAACATGTCCATATTACCCAAAGCAATTCATCACAGTTTTTATCAAGATACCAACAGTGTATTTTACAGACCTAGAACAAATACTCTAAAAAATTTATATTGAATCACAAAAACCCCAAATAACCACAACAATCTTGGAAAGAAATACAAAGTTGGAGGAATCACGCTACCTGATATCAAACTATACTATAAGTCCGTAGTAATAAAAACAGCTTGGTACTTATATAAAAACAGACATATAGATCAAAGGAACAGAATAGAGAGCCCAGAAATCAACCCACACCTAGATGCTCAATTAATACTTGACAAAGAAAAGAAAAACATACAGTGGGGTAAAGACAGTCTAGTCAACAAATGGTGTTGGGAAAATTAGACAGATAGATGCAAAAAAATGAAACTAAACCACCTTCTTACACCATACACAAGAATAAACTCAGAATGGATTAAAGACATATATATATGTCTAGACACAAAACCAAAAAATGAAGCCTCATTTATTGCTGGTGGAAATAAAATCTGGTACAGCCATTATGGAAGAAAGTATGGTGGTTCCTCAAAAAATTAAGAATAGAGCTACCATATGGCCCAGCAATCTCTCCACTGGGTATATACCCAAAAAACTCAGAAGCATTGGTACATAAAGATATATGCCACCCCCATGTTCATTGCAGCATTATTCACAGTGGCCAAGACATGGAAACAACCAATGTGTCCTTTGATAGAGGATTGGATAAAGAACATGTGATACATATATACAATGGAATACTCATCAGCCATAAGAAATGATGTCAGAGTGCCATTTATGACAACATGGATGGACCTTAAGAATGTTATACTAAGTGAAATAGGTAAATAAAAAAAAATCTAAGAACCACTGGTGGGATTCAGCCAGTTTGCACTGGTTCGGCAAAACCGATGCTTAATTTTTTGTTGAGTTTGGTGAACTGGTTGTTAAAATTGCACTTGTGATCAGGGTGTAAAAGGTAGGTGCCTAGGCAGCCACCCAATGTGGAAATCACAAATTTATATTCCTTACTTTTTTTTAACATCCATTTATGCAACAGTGTATTCTAAGTGCCCTATAGTAATGTTCATTCCTTACATAGGTGAAAAAAATTGTAAGTGAGGACACCAATCAAGAAGCAATATGGAAATACTGTATCTTAAATAACAGTTTTATTGTTTTCTATCAGGTAATATTTAATTTTTTCATTAATATTTTAAAAATATTTCTTATAACATAATCTAGTTTTGTGTACCTCTTTTATTATTCTTATTTAAATATTAAATGCATAAAATAATAAACTACTTTTCAATATATCATTTTTTATACTTAAAATGGTCATTAGGGCAGAGAAACAGTTGTTAAATTATTTGAATCCCATCACTGCTAAAAGCTATATAATTTCACACATAAATTAGATATAAAAATGAGACTCATGAACATAGATAAAAGTGAAGTAGTTGCCAATGAAAGGGGGTGTTGTGGGGAAGGGGTATGGGGAGGAGGGAAGTAAAGAGGGACAAATATACAGTAATGGAGAATGACTTGACCTTGAGTGATGGACATGCAATACAATCAGCAGCTTAAATATCATAAAGACGTTTACCTGGAAACTATGTACTCTTATTGATCAGTGACACCCCATTAAATTTAATTTTCTAAATAAAATTTTTAAAAATAACCATGAAATCCTGGAAGAAAACACAGGCAGTAAAATCTCAGACATTTTTTGTAGTAATATATATATGATATATATAACTTCTCTTGCAAGGGAAACAAAACAAAAAAATAAACAAATGGGACTACATCAAACTAAAATGTTTTTACACAGCAAAGGAAACCATCAACAAAATGAAGAGACAACCCACTGCAGGGGAGAACATATTCACTGATACTTCTAATAAGGGATTAATATTTAAAACTTATAAAGAACTTTTAAAACTCAACACCAACCCCTCAAAAAAATCTAATTTAAAAAATGGGTAAATGACTTTAATAGACACTTCTCCAAAGAGGACCGATACATATGGCCAATAAACATAAAAATATGCTCAATGTCAATAATCACTAGATAAATGCAAATTAAAACCACAGTGAGATATCACCACATACCTGTCAGAATGGCTATCATCAATAAATAAATAAATAAAAGTGTTGACAAGGGTGTGGAGAAAAGGGAACCTTCATGCACTGTTGGTGGAAATGCAGATTGGTGCAACCAACTATGAAAAGCAGTGTGAAGTTACCTCAAAAAATTAAAAATGGAACTGCCTTAGGGCCCAGCAATTTTACTTCTGAGAATTTATATGAAGAAACTCAAAACATTAATTTTAAAGAATATATGCACACCTATGTTCATTGCTGTGTTATTTACAGTAGCCAAGATTTAGAAGCAGCCCAAATGTCCATCAGCAGATGATTGGATAAAAAGGTTGTGGTACATTTACATAATGGATACTATGTGACCATAAAAAAAGGAGTAAGTCTTGACTGGCCTGTGGTGGTGCAATGGAGAAAGCATTTGATCTGGAATGCTGAGGTCGCTGGTTAGAAACACCAGGCTTGCTTAGTCAAAGCACATATGAGGAGCAAGTACTATGAGTTGATGCTTCCTATTCCTCAAACTGCCTTCTCTCTCTCTCTCTAAAACCAAACAATAAAAAAACTTTTTTTTTTCCTGAAGTTGGAATCGGGGAGGCAGTCAGACTCCCACATGCGCCCCACCGGGATCAACCCGGCACGCCCACCAGGGGTTGATGCTCTGCCCATCTGGGGCGTCACTCTGTTGCAACCAGAGCCATTCCAGCGCCTGAGGCAGAGGCCACAGAGCCATCCTCAGCACCCGGGCAAACTTTGCTCCAATGGAGCCTTGGCTGCGGGAGGGGAAGAGAGAGACAGAGAGGAAGGAGAGGGGGAGGGGTGGAGGAGCAGATGGGCGCTTCTCCTCTGTGCCCTGACCGGGAATCGAACCCGGGACTCCTGCAAGCCAGGCCAACGCTCTACCACTGAGCCAACCGGCCAGGGAAAAAAACTTTTTTTAAAAAGAAGGAAATCTTAACTTTCATGACTTCATGGATGGACCTGGACAGCATTATGCTAAGTGAAATAAGCCAGCCAGAGGAACACAAGTACCATATGATTTCACTCATGTGGATACTCATGAACAAAATGAACTAACAAACAAACCAGAGACAGACTCATAGATAGAATGCAGGTTGATAGTTGTCAGGGGTAAAGGGTAGGAGCTGGATAAGGGAGTGAAGGAATTGAGCAAAAGGAGAATAAAAAAGAGAGAGAATATTCATGAATATGAACAACAGTGTGATGATTTCCAGTGAGGGGGGCAGGGGGAAGAGTTGGAGCAGAATATAAGGGGATAACTGATGATAGACAAAGACTCAACAAGCCCTGGTCAGTAGGCTCAGTGGTAGCATGTTGGCCCCACATGGGGATGTCCTGGGTACAATTCTCAGTCAGGAGAAGCAACCATCTGCTTCTCCATTGCCCCTCCCCCTTCTTGCTCTCTCTCTCTCTTCCCTTCCCCCAGCCATGGCTTGATTCATTTGAGCACATTGGCTGGATGCTGAGAATGGTTCCATGGAAGCTCTGCCTCAGGAGATAAAAATAACTCAGTTGCAAGCGTAGCCCCAGATGGGCAGAGCATCAGCCCCAGAGGGGTATTGCTGGGTGAATCCCAGTCCAGGCACATGCAGGAGTCTATCTCTCTTCCTCTCATTTGGAAAAAAAGAAAAAAAAAACTTAACTTGGGGAGTGAATACATAATACATTGTATAGGATGTACTGTAAAAACCTATATAATTTTGTTAACCAATGTCACCCTAAAAAAATGAATTAAAATTATATATGTATGTATATTCATCACTTAGTACATAGTTATATTATCTGAGCTCTTTATGCCTGCTAGAAGAGGCAAGTTCATGATATATTGCCAAGGGTATTGGGGACCTAGAGCAGCATCAGCCACAAGGTCACAGGGGACCTATAATTTCAAGACCAGGATCTGTAATCAGATCTACAGAAAATGGGAATGCTAGCATTTATAAGCTCAAAGAAGAACTGAATAGGAGTGACCACCTGGGGGAGGGGAGTTTAACTAATATATTATTTGATACTTTCATCACAATTTTGTATTTAGATTTAATGTAGTTCAAATTGAAGTCCTAATTACAGGGCTTTTCTAACAATCCCATATAAGCAGTTCATTTTCTTTACCTTCTTTGAATGGCTCCAACCTTTCTTTTTTCTGCAACTTTCAACAAGTCTACGACTCTGGATGCTTTACATAGCAGCATACACACTCAGTTCTTAAAAGACAGTATGGAATGTATGAGTGCCAAGATACATTTATTTGGGCCAAAAATCTATTTCTTGTTAATGAGAGAATAACAAATTGGATTATATGAGCATATAGAGTGTGTTGGAGATGGAAGAGGGTATCTCCTGATCCATCCATTTTGGCCTGGTATTTGTTGCTGGTACTTGGTCTCATAAGGAATCTGGGGCACAGCCCAGAGTCAGATAGCTGGGCCATACTCATGAGGTCAGCTGCAAAGAATGTAGATAAGACAGCTCTCCACAGCAGTTAAAAAGTAGAACCAGGTTTCTCAGTTTAAATTCTGATCAGTAATAAGTTCGGATCACTTATTACATAATATTTGGAAAGTTATCCAAGTTCTTTGTGCCTTTGTTTGTAAATATCTATATACACACATAACACATATGTGTAAACTCATCCAATTTTCACCTAGTTTCATATATACACATACACATGTTTGGCATATAACATGCAATAAATGTGAGCTGTTTTGTACACAATGGGAAAGACCATAAATCACAACTTTGGGTTACATACTTCACTTTGTAAGTTCTTCCTTTCTTCCTTTTTCACAGGGCAAGCCTAAAAAGATTAACTTAAATAAATACTATAGGCTCTGCCCAGTTTGCTCAGTGGTGGAGCGTCAGCCCAGTGTGTGAAAGTCCCAAGTTTGATTCCTAGTAAGGGTGCATAAGAAAAGCTACCATCTGCTTCATCACCTTTCCTCCCATCTCTCTTTCTCTCTTCTCCTTCCACAGTCATAGCTCAAATGGAGCAAAGTTGGCCCCAGGTGCTGAGGATGTCTCTATGGCCTTGCCTCAGGTGCTAAAGTAACTCAGTTGCTAATCAACAGAGCAGCAGCCCCAGGCAGGCAGAGCATCACCTGGTAGGGGCCTTGCGGTATAGATCCCAGTCAGGGCCCATGCACGAGTCATTCTCTGCCATCTCCCTTCTCACTTAATAAAAAAATATTGAATGCTTATAATGGTTTCAATTGGAATTGCTGTTAAGCAATAATAGAGGTATTTTATACCTTTCTTCACTAAAGGACATCCTCATAGAAATTAATCATGTCCAGAGTTAGACTCCTTTAATATACTTTTGTTTCCTGTAAATGTTGAGGTTAACTGTAGCAAGATTCACCTTATCTCACCAGAGACAGTCACCTACTAAGCAATAAAATCTTTCCCTATAAGAAATATCCAAAAGGAAAAAGAAGTAGATACTATGTCGTGAAAGAGAGAAAAATGAGAGGGTAGAAAATACTCCACCTGACTCCTCTCCATGTTTAATCTTTTCAGTGCTGGAGTGACATTTCTCTGCTATGTTTGCATTGTCATAGGAGCTAGGGAAGCTGAAAAGTGCACTCCACAGAGTCTTGGGTGGCTCCACGTCATTAAACCCTTTCACCATGACTTTGCAGAACTAACGTATCAGGGGAAGCATCAAGCCCTTGGACATAGTTTTAACAAGCTTGTTCATGCTTAACTAATACAGATGTGCATTAATAGTACTGGTGACCAACTGTCTTGGATTGTCTGGACTAAGAGTTCACGGGATATGAGACTTTCGATGCTAAAATTGAGATATTGCCAAAGCAACCAGGACAGCTGGCCATCCTAATAGCAGGGAAGTCTCACAAAGGCAGATATCTACTTTAAATTCTGGAGTATAATAAGTGTAGGGCTCCTTAGTGTAGTTATGGGGTATGATGGTTAAAGACAATGTGTCTTCAAATCCATCTTCCACTTACAAACTGTGCAACCTCACACATTTTACCCTTCTTCTTGGAGTCTTAACTTTGTCATTTTCAAAATAGTGATATGTTTCACAGGTTGTTTTCAGAATTAAATAAAATAATGGACTCAAAACTTTCTGCACACCTCTTGACATACTGTCAGAACACTGTTTGTGTTATTAAATTTAGTAAGCCCTCAACAAATATTTGCTGAATGAACAAATAATTGTAAATATTTTTGACAGTTATATCATGTTTCTGACAGTTACAAATGGTTTTCCTCTGGACAATTGAAGACAGAACAATAGACAGACCTGAAGATGGCAGCGGAGTAGGCAGACGCACAGACTCCCAGCTCACACCACCGAACTGGATTATAAAATAATTTATGAACAATCAGCATGAAAAACCAAATCTGGACTACAAGAACAGCTTTCAAAAATCAAGGAGCAAAGAAGAAGCCACAACAAACCTGGTAGAGAGCGCCTGAATTGCCCTTGCTTACAGGAATGGGGGGGGGCGGTGAGGCTGGGCTCTCAATTCCAAGGATAAAGAGCAGTAAATATTGCTCACAGCCACTTATCTGGCGACCAGGGAACAAGGAGTGTTGAAAGGGCCCACTTGTCTTCCAAAAAGAAAGGAGAAAGAGAGAGACGGATGGTGAGGGAGAGAAGACTATAGATGATGACATAAAAAGCTGACTCATTCAGTGCTGGAGGTGGCCATAACTGGGGGAGGGGCTGATCCTTCCACAAAGCAAAATACAAAAGTACTTTCAGGTCACAGAGATACAGACATCTCTCCAGCTCCAATCAGCGCAACAAGACACAGCTGAAAACAAGAAGTGGGGAGGAGGGGCAGTAAATCAGGTCTCCTTGGAGATCTGAGATACACCTCCCCTACTGAAGCTAAGAAAGCAACCCACCCCCAGAGAGATTAACTGGCAGAAGAGGATTTCAAAGCCTCAGGTCACACCCACTGCATTCCTGGATACAGTTTCAAATAAGCCCCCTGCTGAGATCAGCAAACAAGACAATCACATATTAAGAAAACAAACAAATCAAGACTTCAAAGCGGCCCAAATCCTAAAGTGGATTACAAATAATAGCTGAAGCCAACCCAAGAAGACTTAGAAACAACACAAGTAAAAACTAGAAACAGACAACACCAAGTCTCAACCAGCTCTACAAAGAAAACACCCAGATACCCAAGCACAATGAGAAGACAAAGAAGTGCAATCCAAATGAAGCCACAAGAGAGACCTTCAGGAGATGAACTGAGTGATATGGAAATAATCAAACTTCCGGATGCGGAGTTTAAAATAATGATTGTAAGGATGCTTAGGGATCTTAGAACAACAATGGATGGTCATCACGAACACCTAAATAAAGAAATAGCAAGTATAAAAAAGGATATTGAAATATTAAAAAAGAATCAGTCGGAGATGACAAATACAATATCAGAAATGAAGACCACAATGGAAGGAATTAAAAACAGGATGGATACAGCTGAGGATCGAATCAGCAAGTTGGAAGACAACTGGAATGAAGGCATGAAAGCAGAGAAAAAAAGAGAAAAGAGAATCAAAAAGTCAGAGGAAACTCTTAGAGAGCTCTGTGACAACATGAAGAGAAATAACATCTGCATCATAGGGGTTACTGAAGAAGAAGAAAAAGAACAAGGGATAGAGACTTTGTTCCATCATATCATAGCTGAAAACTTCCCTAAATTAATGCAAGAGAAACTCTCACAAGTCCAAGAAGCACAGAGGACTCCATTAAAGAGAAACCCAAAGAAACCTACACTAAGACACATCATAATTAAAATACCAAAGCTAAGCGATAAAGAGAAAATATTAAAAGCTGCAAGAGAAAAAAAAGTTATCACCTACAAAGGAGCCCCCATAAGGATGATATCCGACTTCTCAACAGAAACACTTGAGGCCAGAAGGGAATGGCAAGAAATATTCAAAGTAATGCAGAACAAGAACCTACAACCAAGACTACTTTATCCAGCAAGGCTATCATTTAAAATTTAAGGAGAAATAAAAAGTTTCCCAGACAAAAAACAACTCAAGGAATTCATTACAATCAAACCAATGCTGCAGTAAATGTTAAGGGGCATGGTGTAAACATACCAAAGTGGGAAAAGAATATAGCAAAAAGAAATACAGCTTTAAAGAATAAAATAGCAATAAACAATTACGTGTCAATAATAACCCTAAATGTAAATGGATTAAATGATCCAATCAAAAGACATAGGGTAGCTGCATGGATAAGAAAACAGGACCCGTACATATGCTGTCTACAAGAGACACACTTTAAAACAAAAGATGCACATAGGTTGAAGGTAAAAGGATGGAAAAAAACATTTCATGCAAATGGAAATGAAAAAAAAAGCTGGGGTAACAATACTTATATCAGACAAAATGGACTTTAAAACAAAGAACATAGTAAGAGATAAAGAAGGCCACTACATAATGATAAAGGGAGCAATCCAACAGGAAGATATAACTATTATAAATATCTACGTACCTAATATAGGAGCACCTAAATATATAAAGCAGACTTTGATGGATATAAATAGCGAGATCAACAGCAACACTATAATAGTAGGGGAATTTAATACCCCACTAACATCACTAGATAGATCCTCAAGAAAGAAAATTAACAAAGAAACAGCAGACTTAAAGGACACACTAGATCAACTCAATTTAATAGATATCTACAGAACCTTTCAACCTAAAGCAGCAGAATATACATTTTTTTCAAGTGCTCATGGTACATTTTCTAAGATAGACCACATGTTAGGGCACAAAAGTGGTCTCAACAAATTTAAGAAGATGGAAATCATATCAAACACTTTCTCTGATCACAATGGCATGAAACTAGTAATCAACCACAACAGAAAAGCTCAAAAATTCTCAAACACATGGAAACTAAATAGCAGGTTGTTAAATAATGAATGGATTAAGAATGAGATCAAAGAAGAAATAAAAAAATTTCTAGAAACGAATGATAACGAGCATACAACAACTCAAAATTTATGGGACACAGCAAAAGCAGTACTGAGAGGGAAGTCCATAGCACTACAGGCACACTTTAAGAAGCTAGAAAAAGCTCAAATAAACAACTTAACCCTGCATCAAAAGAACTAGAAAAAGAACAGCAAGTAAAGCCTAAATGTAGTAGAAGGAAGGAAATAATAAAGATCAGAGCAGAAATAAATGACATAGAGACAAAAGAAACAATACAGAGGATCAATGAAACTAGGAGCTGGTTTTTTGAGAACGTAAACAAGATTGATGAACCTTTAACTAGACTCACCAAGAAAAAGAGAGAGAGGACTCAAATAAATATAATTAGAAATGAGAGGGGAGAAATAACAACTGACACAACAGAAATCCAAAGATTGTAAGAAAATACTAGGAAGAACTGTATGCCAAAAAACTAGACAACCTAGATGAAATGGACAAATTCCTTGAAACATACAATCTTCCAAAGATTAGTCTGGAAGAATCAGAAAACCTAAACAGACTGATTACACCAAATGAGATCAAAACAGTTATCAAAAAACTCCCAACAAAGAAAAGTCCTGGGCCAGATGGCTTCACAAGTGAATTCTACCAACTATTCAAAGAAGAACTAACTCCTATCCTTCTCAAGCTATTTCAAAAAATTCAAGAGGAAGGAAGACTTCCAAGCTCCTTTTATGAGGCGAGCATAATTCTGATTCCAAAACCAGGCAAAGACAACACAAAGAAAGAAAATTATAGGTCAATATCCCTGATGAATATAGATGCTAAAATCCTCAACAAAATATTAGCAAACTGGATCCAACAATATATGGAAAATATCATACACCATGATCAAGTGGGATTTATTCTGGGGAGGCAAGGCTGGTACAATATTCGCAAATCTATTAATGTTATTCATCACATAAATGAAAGGAAGGAGAAAAGCCACATGATAATTTCAATAGATGCAGAAAAAGCATTTGATAAAATCCAGCACCCATTCATGATCAAAACTCTCAGCAAAGTGGGAATACAGGGAACATACCTCAACATGATAAAAGCCATCTATGAGAAACCCACAGCCAACATCATACTCAATGGGAAAAAATTAAAAGCAATCCCCTTAAGATCAGCAACAAGGCAGGGGTGCCCCCTTTCACCTCTCTTATTCAACATAGTCATGGAAGTCCTAGCCACAGCAATCAGACAAGAAGAAGAAATACAAGGCATTCAAGTTGGAAAAGAAGAAGTAAAGCTATCATTATTTGCAGATGATATGATATTGTATATAGAAAATCCTAAAGACTCAGTCAAAAAACTACTGGACATGATAAATGAATTCATCAAGGTGGCAGGATATAAAATTAATACTCAGAAATCAGAGGCATTTTTATATACCAACAATGAATAATCAGAAAGAGAAATTAAGGAAACAATCCCCTTCACTATTGCAACCAAAAAAATAAAGTACCTAGGAGTACATTTAACCAAGGAGACTAAAGACTTGTACTCGGAAAATTATAAAACATTGATAAAAGAAATCAAGGAAGATACAAACAAGTGGAAGCATATACCATGCTCATGGTTAGGAAAAATAAACATCATTAAAATGTCTATATTACCCAAAGTAATTTATAAATTCAATGCAATATCAATTAAAATACCAGTGACATACTTTAAAGATATAGATCACATATTCCAAAAATTTATATGGAACCAAAAGAGAACATGAATAACCTCAGCAATCTTAAAAAAGAAGAATAAATGGGGAGGTATTATACTTCCTGATATCAAGCTATACTACAGGGCCATTGTACTCAAAATAGCCTGGTACTGGCATAAGAACAGGCACATAGATCAATGGAACAGAACAGAGAACCCAGAAATAAACCCACAGCTCTATGGACAACTGATATTTGACAAAGGAGGTAAGGAAGTACAATGGAGTAAAGACAGCCTCTTCAACAAATGGTGTTGGGAAAATTGGACAACAACCTGCAAAAAAATGAAACTAGACCACCAACTTATACCATTCACAAAAATAAACTCAAAATGGATAAAAGACTTAAATGTAAGGCGTGAAACCATAAGCATCCTAGAAGAAAACATAGGCAGTAAGCTCTCTGACATCTCTCGCAGCGATATATTTGCTGATTTATCTCCATGGGCAAGTGAAATAAAAGTCAGGATAAACAAATGGGACTATATCAAATTAAAAAGCTTTTGCATGGCCAAAGACATTAAGAACAGAATAAAAAGACAAACTACACAATGGGAGAACATATTGGACAGTATGTCTGATAAGGGGTTAATAACCAAAATTTATAAAGAACTTGTAAATCTCAACACCAGAAAGACAAACAATCCAATCAAAAAATGGGCAAAAAAATGAATAGACACTTCTCCAAAGAGGATATACAGATGGCCAATAGGCATATGAAAAAATGCTCAACATCATTAATCATTAGAGAAATGCAAATTAAAACCACAATGAGATATCACCTCACACTGGTTAGAATGGCGCTCATCAACAAAACAACACAGAATAAGTGCTGGTGAGGATGTGGAGAAAAGGGAACCCTCCTGCATTGCTGGTGGGAATGCAGACTGGTGCAGCCTCTGTGGAAAACAGTATGGAGATTCCTCAAAAAATTGAAAATCGAACTGCCTTTTGACCCAGCCATCCCACTTTTAGGAATATACCCCAAGGACACCATAGAATGGTTCCAGAAGGAGAAATGCACCCCCATGTTTATAGCAGCATTGTTCATAATAGCGAAGATCTGGAAACAGCCCAAGTGTCCGTCAGAGGACGAGTGGATTAAAAAGCTTTGGTACATATATACTATGGAATACTACTCAGCCATAAGAAATGATGACATCGGATCATTTACAATAACATGGATGGACCTTGATAACATTATACGGAGTGAAATAAGTAAATTAGAAAAAAACTAAGAACTATATGAACCAATGCATAGATGGGACATAAAAATGAGACTTAGAGACATGGACAAGAATGTGATGGTAACAGGGCATGGGGTGGAGGGGTGCGGAAGGGGCAAGGAAGGAGAGGGAGGGAGTAGGGGAGGGGAGGGGCACAAAGAAAACCAGATAGAAAGTGACGGAGGACGATTTGACTTTGAGTGAGGGGTATGCAGCATAATCAAAGGTCAAAATAATCTGGAGATGTGTTCTCGGAACATATGTACCCTGATTTATCAATGTCACTGCATTAAAATTAATAAAAATAAGATTTTAAAAAAAAGACAGAACAATAAATATGACGCCCTATTGCTCACAATCCTTATTCCTGACCAACCCACACCACAGCTCTGCTTACATCTTTATACACTTCTTTAGATCAAGTCATATTTCTTTAGAGTCTCTATATCCCACCAACATATGTCTTGAACAAAAGGACATTTCACTGTCCTAGCAATGGGTAGAGTCACATTCTCTCCATCTTCCCTACCCTCAGCTAACCTCCTCAGGAAGATCTGGCACCTTTTCATCATTACTACATGGGAAATACTTGTTTGATTGAGCTTACATCCAAGGAGTAAGCAGTAAGAGAAGACGGGATAGAACCATGTTGTGTTTATTCAAGGGTGTGGGGAGATAAACAGCAGAAAACATGTCAAATCTAATCTACCAAGAGAGAGAGGTTATGTTTCATCCAGCAGCAGATTGGCTTTGAACTAAACCAAAAATGATCAATATGCCAAAGGGTTGGCTGTATAAATGAAGCAACCAACATGTATTATAGAAAGATAAATCTAATGAGGAAGCATTCTAGCTTCCAAAGTAAAAGATTCTTAGATTCCCAGGGAAAGATATAAGACATATAAATGGAAAGATTTAGAAAAAGTTCAGGAAATACATTAATACTAACCATGACTCTCAAAAAATTGGAGACTTCTTTTTGGCACATTGTAAAACTATACTCAGTAATTACACCAAAACTCTGATATACAGCCTTTGAAATCTCATGCGCGCACACACACACACACACACACACACACACACCCAAACACCATGGAAGTCACTGGTGTTGCGATCCATGAGTATACATAGAAATATGTTTCATATATCAGGAGTGATGTTAGTGGGAAAGCAAGACTAAGAACCCATGGTTGGTGGATAGAGCACTGGGCTAGAAAACCAGAAATCTTCATTTCCATTCAATCCTTTCGTGAATGTGGAAAGTCATCTACTTCTTTATTCTTTAGCTGTTCCAAATGCAAAAGGATCACAGACATTTTTGTTCATTTCTCCTGCATAAGGTACTTGTGAAGAGGAATAAGATCACATGCATGGAGACCTCTTTAGAAAAGGAGAATATATGCATACTTTATATTATTAATAGGAAAAATTGGATTCAAACATTCTGCCAAGAAACATTTGTCACAAGGCCAGGAAAGTGTACTTCCTCTGTAATAATAACAGGCCTTTGTATTACCTAGGCTTTGGATATATGAAGATATTTTTAAGCAACAGGAGGTTACTATATAATCACATACTACTAAATATTTTCAAGGGTCTTATTCAAGCTAGTTTTAACTTTATTTAAATAACAAGTCAAAGCTTTAAAATAGATATTAATTAAAGAAATTCTTTTCAATAGTAGATACAAATGTAAGCTTATTCTTCCTTTATAAAGCATTCGGTTCATATTGAGAGAAACAAGTGCTTTCTGATTATAAAGCATACCAAAAAATACAACCATCATCAGATAGTGTGTGTCAGATAAATAACACTCAATCATATGAGTCAGCCAACTACTGTGGATACAAATATATTTTTTCAGTCATGCTGGTTATTAATCAGTGGTAACACAAATGAACAGAATAAAAAATTTCATTCCAAGCTGACTATTGAAGTGCTGCATATAATATTGCCCATTCATTCTCCATATAATTAGTCACATTGCTAGCTTTAATAAGAGGGCTTGTTTTCTTTTTTTGTTTCTTGCTTCTTGGGTACTTAACAGTGTTCTATAAAGAAACTTGAAACTTTCTGTGATTTGAAGCCTTGCTCACATGAAAGTCATACCTAAAATTAATAGGTGGAGCCTTACTCTGAGTCTTTTATAAGCATTTCAATCGAGCTATATCAAGTAAACATTGTCATCAATTAAAAGAAAACATTGTTTTCTGAATCACTGTGCCTAATGGCATTCTTTCTGAAAATGTCAACATCATGGGGTCAATATCTGGATCTTACAGAACAAGAGCCAAATTTACCACCTGATTATGCTACTTAGACTTACTACCTATTCATGTCCAAGTTCCTGAATGGTTTCCTTTCTTGAATGTTAAAGACCAGACAGAATCAACAATCAATCAGCAATTATTGACAGAGCATCCTTTTCATAAGCTGAGTACCAAGTTAGTCTACATGGAATTTGATTTGGCTCCTCTCCAAGACAAGATACGTTTTCTACTCTTGTGAAGATTATGGTCTAGTGGAGAAGTCAAAACATATATTTGGAAAACTAAATAACCATACAAAATGTAATAAGGTGGCTTAAGTATAAGCAACTTAAACACACACACACACAAACACACACACACACACACACACACCAGTAACTGATTCAATGCTAAATGAATGATACTGAGACCAGTGGGTTGCAAACTGCACTCCAGGTAACCCCAGGTGTTCATCTGGAGGAAGCTCACAGGGGTGCAGCAGAAGAGAAGCCTCGTAAGAGTGGAGCTTCAGCCAAGTCTACATCCTGGCTTCCACCTCCACTCTTGGATTTTAGTTTTGGTTTTCGAAGCTTTTTACTTTCTAAATAAATGACCTTCACATACAATTTCACACCAAGAAAGGGCCTCAGATGTATTTTTTAGAAACCACTGATATATTTTTAAATACTATAAATTTCAAAATCACAAAGTGTAATCACTATGACCTGATGTGGTATGAGAAGATTTCTTGTGGAGGAAGACTAAAGACTTACCAAATATAAACAACTTGGATAGTTAGAAATTTTCCAGATTAATAGTTTATATAAAAACACTAAGAAGCCTGAATAAGTGGCAGTCCAGTTGCCATGCCATGGTTAGGGTGTGGTATCCTGCCATCTATAATAGATTAGGTAAAGGAGACAATGCCACTTGCAATAAGCTGTCGAGCAAAGGTGACCTAAGATGCGTCATCTTGGAGGGAAACCATATCAATATCCATACAATCATCATTTCATAGAAAGAACCTAGGTACATAGGTGCAAGACAGACATCAGAAAAACACAGCATAGAACAAGAAGTTTCCCAGTAAATATGCAGAGCTTAACTTGCCTAACAGCAAGTCCATGTGGGTGCAGTTCCTGGACCAGCTAAGGCAAATATCCAAGCTAGATCACTTTTGGAAACAGAGAGTGGGAGTCCTGGTTTGCTAAAAAAACAAAAAACAAAACAAGACAAAAACAAAACAAAACACTGGACTGGCAAAACATGAGAACTGGGACCTCTTCTCCCAAAGATCCATTACTCTGAATTGAGTAGGCAGCCTCTATACAGACAGATAAGCAGAGAGCTCTAGAAGATGTCTTGATACCATTTCACTCTTCAGCTGACCTTTGGACCTAGAAACCAGGATATCAATTCTGCTGTTATTGTCTGAGAGCTAAAGTTATAAGAAATCAAATGCATTCTTCATAGCTTCTGCAGTTAATAACAACAACAAAATTGATGTGTAATTTATGAGCATAGGTATTGTACTTTTCTAGATTATACAAATAGATAAATATACAAACACATTCTTGGGCTACAAGCACAAAAAATAGATAATTTAAGCATTAGAAAAGTTACTAGAATACATGAGTTTGTTATAAAACTAAAGATAATGAACAAACAAATCTCAGAAGAGAGAAAAACAGGGCTGAGTTTTAAGGAATCTCAGCAGCAGAAGCATGAGGATGCCCTCTCAGGAAGTTGTCTTTAAAAATTCCAATTGCATGTATCCAAGCACATCTTTTCAAATTCTCAGGAAATAAGAGTATGCTTGGCTGTTTTCAAGGGGTTTCAGTCCTCAATATAATGAAGTATGGCAAGGAGAAAGGGTAAGTAGAACTAGGAGAACTTTGTGAACTAGGAAACCTTGACAGTCTGTGACTATTGCACATACCTATTCACTGGTCTAGGAGTCACGGAAGAAGACATCTAAGATAACCTGGAATATGGTGAACTAGGTAGGTCAGCTAAATATACGTAGTGCTCTTTTTTTTTTTTTTTTTTTTTTCATTTTTCTGAAGCTGGAAACAGGGAGAGACAGTCAGACAGACTCCCGCATGCGCCCGACTGGGATCCACCCGGCATGCCCACCAGGAGCGACGCTCTGCCCACCAGGGGGCGATGCTCTGCCCATCCTGGGCGTCGCCATGTTGTGACCAGAGCCACTCTAGCGCCTGGGGCAGAGGCCACAGAGCCATCCCCAGCGCCCGGGCCATCTTTGCTCCAATGGAGCCTTGGCTGCGGGAGGGGAAGAGAGAGACAGAGAGGGAAAGCGCGGCGGAGGGGTGGAGAAGCAAATGGGCGCTTCTCCTGTGTGCCCTGGCCGGAATCGAACCCGGGTCCTCCGCACGCTAGGCCGACACTCTACCGCTGAGCCAACCGGCCAGGGCGACGTAGTGCTCTTGATGACAGACAGATTTTGAAAAATGGAAACAAAGCAAGATTCTCTGCTTTCAGTTTGGTAGAGCCTAATAATGAGATGAGGGCTTCTTCAACATGCTCTTATAACACGATCATGCTTACCTCAGTATTGTATATACTATTTTAATTACCTAGTTACCCTTTTTTAGTCCCTAGACTGACTGGAAGCATCTCAAGGATTGGGACTGTTTCTTGTTCACTTTCGTATCTCTAATTACTACAGTTAGATGATTAATAAATATTTCTTGCATATTGAATGAAAAACATACTTGTCAGGTTCAGGATGGACTTAGCCATTGGTCAGACTATGGAAAGGGGTGTGTTCTCCAGTCAAAGGGTTTGAGCAGAATAACAGGAGAATAGGGGGAGATGGGACCCTTAATCCAGGATTCAGGCCACTAAAGTGGTTTGGAGAATAATTCCGTATTCCCCTATGTATAAGAAGCACCTTAATTTGGGGGCCCAAAATATGAAAAAATATATAAAAAACATAAAGTTATTGAATTCAAGTTTTATTCATCATAAAATTCATACAGCTCCTCATCACTGTCAAAACTCCCATCCATTAGCTCAGTGGTTCTCAAACTTTTTGAAGTCGGGGAGCATTTAAAACCCTACAAATAATTGTAGGCACACTATAAAATTTCTGAGAAATATGTTATAATAATTAAGTCAAATATTAAATATATATATATAAAGTCTAAGCATGCTTTTATGGTAATTAAATAAAATAAATATGACAATATTAAATTTATTCTGACATTAAAAAACATTTTTATGTTATATTTTTTGTTATGCTTTTTAGAATTCATAAAAAGAGGGGTTAAAAATTTTTTAAATGACAAAAAAGTTATCTTTTTATATATATAGATACATTCTTAGTAAGATTTAGTAAATTCAGCAGGTCCCAGAATGAATATGTTAAGTTTTTTTATTTTTGTGTTTATGAGAAACATGAGCCTGATGTGTCCTAGTGATTTCTTCAATGTTTGGGCATATATTTGAAAGGCACATTCTCATTTCCTCATCAATACATTGAAGAATTCCTCTCTTTTTACTCTTAATTGTGTTGAGGGTAGAAAATCCTAATTCACATAAATAGGATGTTGAAAATCGTAGTAAAATGTTCAAAGCTTTTTTACATATTGCCACATATTCTTCTTTCATAGAAATCCAAAAGGCTTCAAGAGACAATTCCTCATGTTTAATCATCAATGCAATATCCCCACTATACATATCATCTTAACTTTATATCAAACAAAGGATAGAAGAAACTTGCCTCCAGTCTTTCTGGGGAACATGGGGGTAGTGTAAACAATCCAGCACCACAG
Organism: Saccopteryx leptura; assembly: GCF_036850995.1. Taxonomy (NCBI): domain Eukaryota; kingdom Metazoa; phylum Chordata; class Mammalia; order Chiroptera; family Emballonuridae; genus Saccopteryx; species Saccopteryx leptura. Next base: position 61,253,882 of record NC_089511.1, on the reverse strand, counting down.
TTTAACAGCTTTTTGCAACCTAATCAGGCAAGTGAGGTGGGGGGTTGGGCAGACTGTCAGCTTACAGCCAATTCCCCACACTTCTGTCCCCCAAAAATCTAAACTCCAAAACCCCTATTGGTTTTTTGGTCCCCAACAGGCACATATTTCTCTGGAATACCATAGGGTGCACCTGAAAATCTTTTAATCTAGGGCACACCACTGTGCCCTGGCGCACACTTTGAGAACCACTGCATTAGTTTGTCCTCATCTGTGTCTGATGATGAATCACTGTCCTTAACAATAAACACAAAACAAGCACAAAAAAGCAGGAAATGCAAGTAAAAAAAAAATCTACAACTACTGTATAAGACACACCCAGTTTTTAGACCTCCAAATTGTTTTTAAAAGGTGCGTCTTATACATGGAAGAATACGGTAGAAATAAATCACTCAGTAAGCTCATGGAAAGCAGATCTCCACAGCACAGGCTAAAGCAAATGCATTCTGTGAGGTGGTCCTGATCTATAACTATCTTGGCCCCTAAGGCAAAGCCCAGCTGATTTTTTTAAAGGTTGAGGTTATTATCTCCAAACAGATTCTAAAAATTGAGATGCTGGGTCCTCTTCTAAACACTTGTGCTAAAATGGGAGGAGTAAATAAAAAGATATGGGTGTGTGGCTTCCCTTGAACCTTATCCCCTGCACAAAGAGAAATGGCTAATATTTCACTTTATGAATAACCCATTCATAAACTCTTTATATAACACCTGATTTCCAGACAATTTTCTGTATCTTCTAACCCCCAGGGGGAGATTTCTTTAACTATAAAGGTAAGGAGCTTTTCTATGTGGGTCATACACCCCACCTAAAGAATTCAAAATTACCTCCAATTTAGTTACCCCTGAGGCCTACTGGAAAACTTGTTTTATTTTTTCGTTGCGACACCTTAGTTGTTCATTGATTGCTTTCTCATATGTGCCTTCACTGTGGGGCTACAGCAGACTGAGTAACCTCTTGCTCAAGCCAGCGACCCTGGGTCCAAGCTGGTGAGCTTCATTCAAACCAGATGAGCCCACGCTCAAACTGGCGACCTCGGGATCTCGAACCTGGGTCCTCCACATCCCAGTCTGACACTCTATCCACTGTGCCACTACCTGGTCAGGCACATTGTTTATTTTTTGTTCATTTGTTTATTTATTTTAGAGAGAGAGTAAGGGAGAGAGTAAGAAAGAGAAAGGAACATTGATTTGTTGTTCCACTTATTTATGCATTCACTGGTTGATTCTTGTATGTACATGACCTGGCATGAAACCCACAACCTTGACATCAAAACAATGCTTTAACCAACTGAACTACTCGGTCACAGCCAAAACATTGTTTCTTTGAATAATGTTGCCAATATAGCTGACGACGCAAATACTGCAAAAAATTCAGGTCATCTATGATTATACTTAGAGTTAACCGATTATGTTTTCTTGTGTATCACACTCATCTACTCAGAATTTTTAAGGTATAATTTCTATAACATAAACATTAATAGAACTGACGATGAGCTCTTCCTTTGTGACTTCTTAGCCATATTGTTCATGGTAATTAATTGCCCGATCTTTGGGATATGATCAAAGCCAAAGCCCCCTTGTGGCCAGGGTGAAGACACACATCTGATAGAGCAAACAGACTAGCACTCAGAAGAAGAAATTTCGTCTGTTCTGCCAGGGAAACACAAAGGGGGAATCTGAGTCAGGAGGCAGATAGCTTCTACAGTAACTTTAGTATAAAATAAAAGGATGAGAATATCAGCAAATATAGAATAAATATATAAAATGTAACAATATTTGAAACCAAATAGCAGCCCTGTCCTTTAATAAAACATTATATTGCCTTCTTGTGAAGAATATATCTAAAATTATAATAATAATTCAGATTGCTTTAGGTTCCACTCAGAAACATTTTTAAAAGGTTGCCTTACATCATATTTGAAAAACATAAGCAGACTTTTACCAAATTTAGACACAAGAATCATAAACTGAAAATAGAAACCAGAAGACAGGCTCAGTGGAAACTGAGGGAATAGTGATGTTGTATTACACTTGGCAGTGAAGAAATAGAAATCTATAGTGATTTACTACCTTTACATAAGAATAAAGAATTATACAAAAAAATATTTAAACTATCAGAAATAGTAAGACACTTTTTGGCAATAAGTAAGGAAGATGATTTATTTAACTCTGGAGAAGGTTAATAGAACAGGACTAAAATGAGAAACAATAATATCGCATATTAACTTTGTTCTTAAACATCGACATTTAATGTATCAACTTTGGCTGTTGTTATATGCCTTGGCAACTCAATAAAATTACTGAAATGGAAAATTGAAAATTTTTATTGTGATATTTCCAATTTCCCCACTAGTGGAATAGTTTAATAATAAGCCATTACATATGCTTTCAGCATTCTCATTAAAATGAGTAAGCTATCATTTTTCCTTCTATTCCTAATTATCAGCAACTTTATTTACCAGTGCGTATTAAGTGGAACACAAAGCTCAGCTAACCATTGTGGTTGCACTTTCTGAATAAGCAAGTATTATCTATTGTAAAGATGTAGAATTTTAAAGCTGAAAGGAATCCTAAGTGGTTTCATTTCCATATCTCATTGAATCAATGAGGAAAGTGAGGCTCAGAAAGGTTAAGTAACTTGTCTTACCTAAATCAAAAACTAGTCAATGGTAGAAATGTCATGCTTCTAGAATGTTCTAATATAGCAGACTACCCTAAAGTACAAATATTATTTTAGTAGTGGTTGTTGAACCTTGGATTACACATTCTGTCTGGCAAAAAAAAAAGTAATAATAATAATAATCATAATAATGGCCAGAGAGGAACCTTAATTTATTGAAAGCCTACTTCAGCTTTATCAGAAGAAATACCCCATTGCAAAGGATTCAGATCCCTTTTATATTCACCATACTTGAGAATAAGCATTTTCCTCTTGGCTTTTATGAATCTGTCCCTATCTTTTACATGGTTTAAGTGTCTATAAAATGTCTCTCTGCATTCACATAAGAGTCACGTGGAATATCAAAGACTCCCTAATTTGTAAAGTGATATCTTCATGAAGCTGCCTTAATGCTTTTGTTGGTCTTTGCAGAGTAAATGTACTTCTAATCTGGTACCTGCCATTAAGCTGCTCATATCATTAATTTATTTCCTTTTTAAACAGCAATTTGTGCATGTTTTCTTTGGCTTAGGGTCTGCATAAAATATTTATATTAACTATTAACCTCCTGAGGCAGTGGGCTTGATGGGAAGAGCAGCAGATTGGAGCTCAAAGAACCAGGAGTGGATCCAACTCTCAGGTTCAGTTGCCAGGAAGCCATGTGACAGTGAGCAAATCATATATAGCCTCTGAACCTTTCTTCACGTGCAAAAGATAGGACATCAATTTTATGACCCCAAAGATCTAAAACTCTGCATTTCTAAATTGCTCATTTTTAAGCCAACCTTATTAATAACTATTATGCTTTTATTTTAAACTTCCATCCCAATTACACCTATATACCTGGCATGTGTTTCAATACTAGCACTGAGACAAGTAAATAAACTGCAATAAAATGTGATGTCTCCCTCACCACACTATGAACTCCAGAAAAGACTAATTCATTTTTATAGACTCAGTGCCTGGCAGAGTTGACATTCTATAAATGTTTGATATATGTATGGATGGATGGATGATTACCACAGCAAAATAGGAAGAAGAGCTGAAGTGTACAAGTTTACTTATATCTGTAAATAGCCCAGAGATCATTATCCTAAACTTTATCAGAAGAGCTTGCATTTACATATAATTTTACCTGTTTATAGCCTAATGGACTACACAGTACATCTCTTACAGCTTAATCTGTTGCCTCATCTTTTATATTCGTGTGTGTGTGTGTGTGTGTGTGTGTGTGTGTGTGTGTGATGCTAGGGAGCAAACCTGGGGCCTCATACATGTGAATAATTTATACTCTTAACCTTCATTCTTTAACATAAGCTTTCTGAGAGCAAGATGTGTGCCTGATTCATCCTGTCATTCTGTAACTATTCACTGCACTTGCGGGATCTTCCATCAATTTTAATATAAATTAAATGAATGTAAAAGAGAGTAGTTTCAACATAATAGTGGCCATATAAAGTAAATGATACATTTTATAACGAAGTAATTTCTCAGCAAAAAAGGTTTAGAACAGGTTATCTTTAATGGTAAAATTCTGACTTTTTTTTCTTTTACCTGTTATAAATTTCAAAATCTCACTACTATTTAAAAAAAATTACTTGTTCTTAGTCACTTTATTTTCCTTCCTATATTGTTAGTTTTTAATTAATGCAACATAGTTAGGTCTAATGGAATCTAAAAAATCTCATGAGGAAAAGAAGCATGAACTTCAGTTGCAGTTCCGAAAACAAAAGTAACAGTAGAGTTGTAGTATTTGCCTGGTTTCAGTTTATATAAAATCCAGTGGCATGACAAAAGCATCCCCCTTGTCTTGTATGCAGATCCTCTGTATATTGCTTCAGTAGACTATTTGTCAAATGTTAATAGTCCACTGCTCTAAGTAATATAGGATAGCATTAAAATATTGAGCTATGGTGGAATGTCCTGCCCTCTTGATTTATTATCATGTGATTTCAATGTATTTACTTTAGAAAGTTGTCCTTTTGTCCTCAGGTATATACATTTCTCTGGTTGATGGATGCTTTCCCTATATGCAGTTTTGTTTTTCAGGTAACAAATATCTCAATTGCTATCTCATAAATTTCACACATCCACAATTCCATATTGGCATAAACAATCTATAGTAACACATACATAATGGTACTATTTCCCAACTCAATTTTTAAATAGTCATCATAATTCTAAATAAGCTATTTATCCATTGTAATTATACTTATTATTATTACAAATATGATTTGGTCATCATTATAATAAGCAGTGTTTTATATAACTGTTATAAATGTTACGAATAAACCACAATTGTTAGAATGCTATTATTGTATTTACTATTCATTTTCTCAGGTCTCACATTATCAACATGGACATATTTATGTCTGTATGAACTTCAAGAGAATCAAATTATCCCTTATTTCTAAAAAATTGCTGTCATATTAATACAAATAGTAGTTGAGATTTATTGAGCACTTGCCATGCACCACTTACTGGGTTAGTACAAAATGTATTAACATAGATCATGTCATTAATGTTCCAAAGGATCAGCTTTAATTAACCCCATTTTATAAATAAGAAAACTAAGGTTTAGACAGGTTAAATAATTACCCAAATGTTTATAGCTAATAAATGATGCAGCTGCAACTGGAATTCAGACAATTTCACTACAGATTCTTGTATTTTAGGGAAGAGGATGAACCTGTTCATTTTGGAAGATACCATAATTCTTGTGTTTATATAATTATTTCTCTCAACTCAATTTTGCATATCATTTTAAAATTCTATCTTAAAATCAAAAGCGCATAAAGAGTACAAATTTAAATATTGGCAATAAGAATTATAGACTATCAAAAAGATAATGAATCATTACTACAAAATAGAGTACAGCAAAGTAAGAACATAATGAAAGTATATCATTTCAGCAGTTTTCTAACTGTGAATTTGTTAGTGTTGACTGATTAATTTTATACTTAAATTTATTAACTGTATGCCTTAGCTGTTTTTTTTTTCTTTTTAGTGTGTAAAGGTTTAAAGTGTAATTGCTTTTCACAAAGATTAAACAAAGATTCTCTAGCCGCCAAAGATAATAAAGCAAAAATGATTAAAAGTAAATTTAACCACGAAGATTTTGATAGTACCACCTTACAATAGATCCATATGTAAATTGATTTTTATAAAAAAGAAAATATGTAAAATCTGATGTTCATTGTTTTCTTTATTATTTCCATTTACTGTAGTACAATTAAACTCACATTCATAAGGATTATGTTCATAAGATATGAAACCACATTCACTCTGAAAGTTTAAAGAATCTATGAGTCTTTTAGAAAATATGCCTAACATATTATCTTAATAAAGATAGCTTAATCAGAAATATTTCCTGGCTTTATGATCTGAACCCAAAATTATATGAAACTTAAGAGTCAAATATGCCTTGCTTTTAAAACCATGAAACCTAAAAAGTTTAAATATTTATACTGGAAGCAAATAAATACTTTGAGAATATAAGAATTCACCAATGTAGCCTTTAGAACAAAGCAATGCACTGTGATTCATTTCAAAGCCGCTGCTGTATTTACACATCAAAAACTTATTGAGGGTTTGTCATAGTCAAAACCCTATGAGTCAGGACTCTGGGGACAGGCTGCCGAAGTTAGTGTCTTCTGAAGGTCTGTGAGTCTTTCTGTTTGTTAGTTACTCTCGCATCTTCCGAGTCCCATTCCCTCTAGCTACAGGTGGGCAGCAGCCTCTAGTTGGCTCTCAACTTTGGGAGTTTTAAGCAGAAGCCGATAAAGAACAGACCTAAGGTCCTAGAGGTGCCATGTGAGAAAACAGGGAAACGTTGATAACTGCTTCCCACACGTAAGAAGAAAGAGGACAAAAGTGTAAACAGTCCACCTAAAGCCACCCAGCTCTGTGTGCCAGACCTGTTGCCAACGGAACAAAATAAAATTCATTTGGATCACGAAGATGGCAGCAGAGTAGGCAAATGCACAGATTGCCACCTCCCAGGATCAAACTGGATTACAAGTTAATTTAAGAGCAATCATCTTGAAAAACAACTTTGGACTAAAAGAACAGGACTCAAAACCCAAGGAGCACAGAAAAAACCACACCAAGCCTGGTAGGAAAATTAAAACTTTTAAGGCTGCAACTTCTTTGCCAGCCATTTCCCAAAGACAGAACTCCTGCTCTTCTCCCCACTCAATGCTGTCAGGCTTTCCCCTCCAGTCCCTGGGTTTCTAGGCTGGGGCTCTGATGCTGGGACTGAGGACCCTCTGCCCCTCAGGGTCTTTCTCCATGCTATGAGAAACCCTCTGGACCCTCAGATAAAGACCTGGGGGAGAAGCCACATTACATAAACCAACCTCAGACCCACAACACTAACAAGTTTGCAAACTGCACACAGAAAAAAGTAGGAAGACAGAGGAATGTAATCCATATGAATCAACAAGAGAAACCCCCAGAAAAAGAACTGAATGAGATGGAAGTAACCAATTTACCGAATGCAAAGTTTAAAATGATGATTTTTAGGGTGCTTAAGGATCTCAGAGCTACAATGAATGGACTTAATGAGCGCCTAAACAAAGAAATTGCAAGCATCAAAAAGGACACTGAAATCATAAAAAAGAATTAGCCTGACCAGGGGGTGGCGCAGTGGACAAAGCATCGGACTGGAATGTCAAGGACCTAGGTTCAAGACTCCGAGGTCGCCAGCTTAGGTATGGGTTCATTTGGTTTGAGCAAGGCTCACCAGCTTGAGCCCAAAGTTGCTGGCTCGAGCAAGGGGTCATTTCGTCTACTATAGCCCCCCTGGTCAAGGCACATATGAGAAATCAATCAATGAACAACTAAGGAAATGCAATGAAGAATTGATGTTTCTCATTTTTCTCCCTTCCTCTCTGTCTGTCCCTATCTGTTCCTCTCTCTGACTCTCTCTGTCTCTGCCACACACAAAAAAAAGAATCAGTCAGAAATGGCAATTACAATATTAGAAATGAAGACTACACTAGAAGGAATTAAAAGCAAGCTTGATGAAGCAGATGACCGAATCAGCAAATTAGAATACAAGATAAATAAAAGCACAGAAACAGAGCAGCAAAAAGAAAAGAGGCTCAAAAAGTCTGAGGAAACTATAACAGAGCTCTGTGACAATATAAAGAGAAAAACCATCTGCATCATAGGGGTTTCTGAAGGAAAAGAGAGACAACGAGGGATAGAGAACCTGTTTGAAGAAATTATAGAGTGACGTCACGGAAATGGCACCGTGAGCAGCGCGTCCGACAGATCTCCCCAAAATCACAACAAATTTATCAACTAGAAACAGAAAAATTTATCCTCGGAGCATTCCGGAGTTCCACACAAACTGAAAGCGAAAGGACTGTTATCACTTGAATCTGAGAGACGAGGGTGTGGAGGAAGCTAACTACCGCAAGAACGTTCATTCAAGCCGCGGAGGGAGTGCGCCTGTGGTGAGTCGGCCCACACTCGGGAGTGGCAAGCAGCCGCCGGCGCGCGCCCGGTCCGGTTGCAGAGCGAGCACCACTAACGTTCCCAGCGGCCCGCGCACTGCGAGTGAGAGTCCCCAGCCACCGGTGCCTGGAGCACCCCATTCGCGCACGTGCCCTACTGGCCCGCACACCCAGGGTGCCCCATTATCCTGCTCCCGGTGCGCCCTACTGGCCCGCACACCCAGGGTGCCCCATTATCCTGCGCACAGTGCGCCCCAGCCGCCAGCGGCAGGGCGAGCGGGAGAGGCGCTAGGGCGGTCTTCCCTACTTGGGAGATTCTCTCTGCGGGCGGGGCACCTCACCCAGCCATTCAAGCTAACAATCAAGCGTTGGGGGTGGGGCGCGCAGGCAGCCTGAAATACCTTCGGGAGCACAGCTGCAGACCCAATCACTGAAATTAGCTTAACCCATGAAATCTGCGCACCCACGGGCTCTAATTGATAAGATCTCTCTCAGTTCAGCGATACAAGACAAGAGGCATGATATTTCTTAGTACCTCTCGCTAAAGGGGCGGGGGCAACTTCTGATTGATAGAGCCTCCATATTCAGGGATAAACGCTAACAAGAGGGACTTGGCAGATAATAATATCTTTACTACACTAGTCGCAAGCAGAGACTAGTGCCTCTTCTTCCCAGCCAAAACAGGCTACAAAGTGTGGAAAGCCTGGGTTGAGTGGTCCAACTGAATGCTAGGCGCTGAACAGTCACCTTGACAACAATTGACTCCCACCCCCGCCTGATTACACTGGAGGCTCTGACTGCCAGAGCCTTTCCCAAAGCCTTGCGCTGAGTGGGGATAGAGTGGGGATTTCCTAGCTCTTTGAGCCTCTTACTCCCCAGGCAGAAGCAGTAGCAGCCTTATAGCTGGATCACCAGGCTGCTAATTCAGGAAGGGGGGACTAGGAGAGAGACTCCAGGAAAGCAAACTCTCTCATCGTTGGACCCTGCAAACGCCAACAAGCCTTGACTACCAGCAAGACTAAAGCCAATTATATGACATTGCCATAGAATCCCATCAACTGCAAATCCCTACCTAAGTGTGACACAGGGGCAGAGCCTGGGGTAAGAGTCACCGACCAGGAAGAGGGAGAGAAAAGAAAAAGGAAGAAGTTAACCTCTCAAAATCAAGAAAAATCCACAGACTTTACAACTTGTTCCACTAATTTTTTTTTTTTTTGCTGTTGTTTGTTTCTTCTATCTTATTGCCTTTATTATTATTATTTCTATTTCCTCCACCTCGGTCCTTCTATTCTCTGCCCATCTTATGCTTCCGTTTTCTTGAACTACACTACCCATGAGTGTTACATTTTATTTCTTATCTTCATCCTCACCTTCCTTTAAGGTTATACTCCAAAACACTTAACTCTCACTCTCTCCTCTTTTGTTTTTTTTTTGTTTTGTTTTGCTTTATTTTGTTTTTTTCTCTTCCTTTTTTTTTTTCTTCCTTCGTTTTTCTCTTTTTCTTATTTTTTCCTTTCTATTCGTTTTTTCTTTTCTTGTTTTACTTTTCCTCCCATTTAATCCTCAATCACGAACAAATTAGTTAATTTGGGACTCAAGGGGTTTTTTTGGTTTTATTTTTCTTTTTCATTTTTGTTTTTGTTTGTTTTTTTGTTTGTTTATTTTTGTGGCATTTTGGATACTTTTTACGTTGCTTTTTAACTCACTAGAATTCCTCCCAACCCAAGGTCTCCATTGTATTTAGTCTTCGCTCCACTTAATACTACAGATTTTTACTTATTATTTTTATTTTTTTCTTTATTATTCTTTTATTTTTCTCTCCTTTTTTCTGGTTCCCTCTTATCCCTCTCATTATATCTCTTAGTCGACCATCACTTACAAGCAAATCATCTTATGCTTGTCTAAGATTTTCTTCCTTTTTTTTTTTTTTTTTTTTTTTTGCATTTAGTAGGTCCCTACTCCCTTTTTTTGCCCCTTGAACACTTCACCCCAAATCAGGACCTCCATTATAGGCAGTTTTTGTTCCATTTAGCATAATATAATTCACAGGTCATCACGATATTTCCCTGAGGAGGGGAGAGGAGGGAAAGAGAAGAAAGAAAAAAGGGGGAAATAATAAATTATTACTGTTATTTTTTGTGGGGTGTTTTACCTTTTTTTTTCTTTTTATTCTTTATTAATTCTAATTAGTGCTATCAACAAGACCACCCTCACATGCCAATAAGAAAGAGGAAATCGAATATTATGGATACAAAAGAAAGAGAGGTAACACAAATAGATGTGGAAAAATCTATGGAGAAAAGACTTAACATATTGGAAGCCTTGGAGCTAAATGACAGAATTTAAAATAGTAATCTTAAAAATACTCAGAGATATACAAGAAAACACAGAAAGGCAATTTAGGGAGATCAGAAAACAACTCAATGAACACAAAGAATATATTACCAAGGAAATTGAAACTATAAAAACAAATCAAACAGAAATGAAAAACTAAATTCACGAGCTGAAAAACGAGGTAACAAGCTTAGCTAACAGAACAGCCCAGATAGAAGATAGGATTAGTGAAATAGAAGACAAACAACTTGAGGCACAACAGAGAGAAGAAGAAAGAGACTCAAAAATAATAAAAAGCAAGAAAGCCCTACAGGAATTGTCTGACTCCATCAGAAAGAATAACATAAGAATAATAGGTATATCAGAGGGAGAAGAGAAAGAAAATGGAATGCAGAATATACTCAAACAAATAATAGATGAGAACTTCCCAAGCCTGTGGAAAGAACTAAAGCCTCAAATTCAAGAAGCAAACAGAACACCAAGTTTTCTTAACCCCAACAAACCCACTCCAAGGCACATCATAATAAAGATGACACAAACCAATGACAAAGAAAAAATTCTCAAGGCAGCCAGGGAAAAGAAGAGTACAACATATAAAGGAAGGCCTATTAGATTATCATCAGATTTCTCAGCAGAAACTCTACAAGCTAGAAGAGAGTGGACCCCAATATTTAAAGCCCTGAAAGAGAGGAACTTTCAGCCAAATATACTATACCCATCAAAGCTATCCTTCAAGTACGAAGGAGATATAAAAACATTCACAAATACAGAAAAGATGAGAGAATTTATCAGCAGAAAGCCCCCACTCCAGGAAATACTAAAGGAGGTTAGCCAACCAGATTCAAAGAACAAAAGAAAACAACACCACAAGTAACAGCTCCACCAAGAACACAATAAAACCAAACATAAACTGTGACAACAAAGGAAAAAAGGGGGGGAGAGGATGGAGATTAACAGTAGCAAAGGACGATGAAGTGCAGAAATTCTCATAAGATAGGGTACTACAATGAATATGGTAGGTACCCTTTTCATTACTTAATGATAACCACCCTTGAAAAAACCACCACAAAAACACTTGACTTAAAAAAGGTAACAACTGAGGAAAGAAGTATGGAACACAAACAAACAAAAACAAATGATAGAAAAACAAAAGAGAAGAATCAAACAAGATACAAAACTAACAGAAAGGAATTTATAAAATGGCAGTAGGGAACCCACAAGTGTCAATAATTACACTAAATGTAAATGGATTAAACTTACCAATAAAAAGACACAGAGTAGCAGAATGGATTAAAAAAGAAAATCCAACTATATGCTGCCTACAAGAAACACATTTAAGCAACAAGGATAAAAACAAATTCAAAGTGAAAGGCTGGAAAACAATACTCCAAGCAAACAACACCCAAAAAAAAGCAGGTGTAGCAATACTCATATCTAATAATGCTGACTACAAGACAGAAAAAGTACTGAGACAAAAATGGTCATTTCATAATGATTAAGGGGAAGTTGAATCAAGAAGACATAACAATCCTTAATATATATGCACCAAACCAAGGAGCACCAAAATATATAAGACAGCTACTTATTGACCTTAAAACAAAAATTAACAAAAATACAATCATACTTGGAGACCTCAATACACCGCTGACGGCTCTAGATCGGTCATCCAAACAGAGAATCAATAAAGATATAGTGGCCTTAAACGAAATACTAGAACACCTGGATATGATAGACATCTACAGGACACTTCATCCCAAAGCGACAGAGTATACATTTTTCTCTAGTGTACATGGAACATTCTCAAGAATTGACCATATGTTGGGCCACAAAGACAATATCAGCAAATTTAGAAAAATTGAAATTGTACCAAGCATATTTTCTGATCATAAAGCCTTGAAAGTAGAATTCAACTGCAAAAAAGAGGGGGAAAAGCCCACAGAAATGTGGAAACTAAACAACATACTTCTAAAAAATGAATGGGTCAAAGAAGAAATAAGCGCAGAGATCAAAAGATATATACAGACAAATGAAAATGAAAATATGACATATCAGAATCTCTGGGATGCAGCAAAAGCAGTAATAAGAGGAAAGTTCATATCACTTCAGGCCTATATGAACAAACAAGAGAGAGCCCAAGTAAACCACTTAACTTCACACCTTAAGGAACTAGAAAAAGAAGAACAAAGACAACCCAAAACCAGCTGAAGAAAGGAGATAATAAAAATCAGAGCAGAAATAAATGAAATAGAGAACAGAAAAACTATAGAAAAAATCAATAAAACAAGGAGCTGGTTCTTTGAAAAGATCAACAAAATTGACAAACCCTTGGCAAGACTCACCAAGGAAAAAAGGCACAGGACTCAAATAAATAAAATCCAAAATGAAAGAGGAGAGATCACCACAGACATCATAGATATACAAAGAATTATTGTAGAATACTATGAAAAATTATATGCCACCAAATACAACAATCTAGAAGAAATGGATCAATTCCTAGAACAATACAACCTTCCTAGACTGAGTCATGAAGAAGCAGAAAGCCTAAACAGACCAATCAGCAGGGAGGAAATAGAAAAAACTATTAAAAACTTCCCCAAAAATAAAAGTCCAGGCCCAGACGGTTATACTAGTGAATTCTATCAAACATTCAAAGAAGACTTGGTTCCTATTCTACTCAAAGTCTTCCAAAAAATTGAAGAAGAAGCAATACTTCCAAACACATTTCATGAGGCCAACATAACCCTCATACCAAAACCTGGCAAGGATGGCACAAAGAAAGAAAACTACAGACCAATATCTCTAATGAATACAGATGCTAAAATACTAAACAAAATACTGGCAAACCAAATACAACAACATATTAAAAAAATAATACATCATGATCAAGTGGGATTCATCCCAGAATCTCAAGGATGGTTCAACATATGCAAAACGGTTAACGTAATACACCATATCAACAAAACAAAGAACAAAAACCACATGATCTTATCAATAGATGCAGAAAAGGCTTTTGATAAAATACAACACAATTTTATGTTTAAGACTCTCATCAAAATGGGTATAGAAGGAAAATATCTCAACATGATAAAGGCCATATATGATAAACCATCAGCCAACATCATATTAAACGGCATAAAACTGAGGACTTTCTACCTTAAATCAGGAACAAGACAGGGTTGTCCACTCTCTCCACTCTTATTTAACATGGTGCTAGAAGTTCTGGCCAGAGCAATCAGACAAGACAAAGAAATAAAAGGCATCCATATCGGAAAAGAAGAAGTAAAGGTATCACTTTTTGCTGATGATATGATCCTATACATCGAAAACCCGAAGGACTCCACAAAAAGATTATTAGAAACAATAAACCAATACAGTAAGGTCGCAGGATACAAAATTAACATACAAAAGTCCATAGCCTTTCTATATGCCAACAATGAAATATTAGAAAACAAACTCAAAAAAATAATCCCCTTCACGATTGCAACAAAAAAAATAAAATACCTAGGAATAAACATAACAAAGAATGTAAAGGACCTATATAACGAAAACTACAAGGCATTATTAAGAGAAATAGAAAAAGACACAATGAGATGGAAAAATATTCCTTGTTTTTGGATAGGAAGAATAAATATAATTAAAATGGCCATATTACCCAAAGCAATATATAAATTTAATGCAATTCCCATCAAAATTCCTATGAAATTTTTTAAAGAAATGGAACAAAAAATCATCAGATTTATATGGAACTATAAAAAACCCCGAATAGCCAAAACAATCCTAAGGAAAAAGAATGAAGCTGGGGGCATTACAATACCTGACTTTAAACTATATTATAGGGCCACGATAATCAAAACAGCATGGTATTGGCAGAAAAATAGACACTCGGACCAATGGAACAGAATAGAAAGCCCAGAAATAAAACCACATATATATGGTCAAATAATCTTTGATAAGGGGCCAACAACACACAATGGAGAAAAGAAAGCCTCTTCAACAAATGGTGTTGGGAAAACTGGAAAGCCACATGCAAAAGAATGAAACTCGACTACAGCCTGTCCCCGTGTACTAAAATTAATTCAAAATGGATCAAAGACCTAAATATAAGACCTGAAACAATAAAGTACATAGAAGAAGACATAGGTACTAAAATCATGGACCTGGGTTTTAAAGATTATTTTATGAACTTGACTCCAATGGCAAGAGAAGTGAAGGCAAAGACAAATGAATGGGACTACATCAGAATAAAAAGTTTTTGCTCAGCAAGAGAAACTGATATCAAAATAAACAGACAGCCAACTAAATGGGAAATTATATTTTCAAACAACAGCTCAGATAAGGGCCTAATTTCCAAAATTTACAAAGAACTCATAAAACTCAACAACAAACAAACAAACAATCCAATAAAAAAATGGGAAGAGGACATGAACAGACACTTCTCCCAGGAAGAAATACAAATGGCCAACAGATATATGAAAAGATGCTCAGCTTCATTAGTTATTAGAGAAATGCAAATCAAAACTACAATGAGATACCACCTCACCCCTGTTAGATTAGCTATTATCAACAAGATGGGTAATAGCAAATGTTGGAGAGGCTGCGGAGAAAAGGGAACTCTCATCCACTGTTGGTGGGACTGTAAAGTAGTACAACCATTATGGAGGAAAGTATGGTGGTTCCTCAAAAAACTGCAAATAGAACTACCTTCTGACCCAGCAATCCCTCTACTGGGTATATACCCCAAAACCTCAGAAACATTGATACGTGAAGACACATGTAGCCCCATGTTCATTGCAGCACTGTTCACAGTGGCCAAGACATGGAAACAACCAAAAAGCCCTTAAATAGACGACTGGATAAAGAAGATGTGGCACATATACACTATGGAATACTACTCAGCCATAAGAAATGATGACATCAGATCATTTACAGCAAAATGGTGGGATCTTGATAACATTATACGGAGTGAAATAAGTAAATCAGAAAAAAACAAGAACTACATGATTCCGTACATTGGTGGAACATAAAAACAAGACTAAGAGACATGGACAAGAGTGTGGTGGTTACCAGGGGTGGGGGGAGGGAGGACATGGGAGGGAGGGAGGGAGAGAGTTAGGGGGATGGGGAGGGGCACTGAGAACTAGATAGAGGGAGGCGGAGGACAATCTGACTTTGGGCGAGGGGTATGCAACATAATTTATTGACAAAATAACCTAGACATGTTTTCTTTGAATATATGTACCCTGATTTATTAATGTCATCCCATTATCGTTAATAAAAATTTATTAAAAAAAAAAAAAAAGAACACATAGGAGCCCTCTTAACGAAAAAAAAAAAAAAAAAAATTATAGCTGAAAACTTTCTTAAATTGATGAAGGAAAAAGTTATAGGAGTTCAAGAAGCACAGAGAGTACCAGTAAAGAGAAACCCAAAGAGGCCTACATCAAGACACATCATAATTAAAATGCCAAAGTTAAGAGATTAAAAAAAACTAAAAGCAACAAGAAAAAGAAGTCAATTACCTAAAGAGGAGTCCCCCAAAGGATGCCATCTGACTTTTCAACAGAAACACTTAAGGCCAGAAAAGAATGGCAAATAATACTCAAAGTAATGCAAAACAAGAGCCTAAAATGAAGACTTCTTTATCCAGAAAGATTATCATTTAAAATTGAAGGAGAAATAAAAAGCTTCACAGACAAAAAAAAAAAAAAACTCAAGGAATTCATTACAAACAAACCAGTACGGCAGAAAATGTTAAAGGGCTTGCTGTAAAAAGTGCAAAAGAAAAAAGAAATCAAGAAAAAGAGAATTATAGATTTAAAGAATAAAATGGCAATAAATATCTACATATCAATAATAACTTTAAATATAAATGGATTGAATGCTCCAATCAAAAGACATAAGGTAGCTACATGAATAAGAAAGCAGGACCCATACATATGCTGTCTATGAAAGACTCACCTCAGAACAAAAGATACACATAGACTGATAGTAAAAGGATAGAAAAAATATTTCACACAAACAGAAAGGAAAAAAAAGCTGGGGTAGCAATACTAATATCTGACAAAATAAACTTTAAAACAAGGCTATAGTAACAGATAAAGAAGGTCACTACATAATGATAAAAGGAGCATTACAACAGGAACATATAAATATTATAAATATATATGTGCATAATATAGGAGCACCTAAATATCTAAAACAGATTTTGATGGACAAAAAGGGCAAGATCAACAGCAATACCATAATAGAAGGGGATTTTAATACCCCATTAACATCAATGCATACAACCACCAGACAGAAAATTAACAAAGAAACAGTGGCCTTAAATGACACACTAGATCCTTGGTCGGCAAACTACGGCTTGCGAGCCACATGCACCTCTTTGGCCCCTTGAGTGTGGCTCTTCCACAAAATACCATGTGCGGACACTACCTAGATAAGAAATGTACCTATCTATATAGTTTAAGTATAAAAAATTTGGCTCTCAAAAGAATTTTCAATAGTTGTACTGTTGATATTTGGCTCTGTTGACTAATAAGTTTGCCAACAACTGCACTAGATCAATGGGATTTAATAGAATTCTTCAGAACCCTTCACCCCAAAGGAGCAGAATACACATTCTTTTTAAGTGTTCATGGTACATTCTCAAAGATAGACCACATCTTAGGATACAAAACAAGTCTTAGTAAATTTAAGAAGATTGAAATCACATCAAGCACCTTCTCTGATCACAACAGAATGAAACTAGAAATCAACTACTATAGAAAAACTGAAAAACATTCAAACACTTGGAGACTAAATAGCATGCTATTAAATAATGAATGGGTTAACAATGAGGTTAAGGAAGAAATCAAAAACTTCCTCAAAACAAATGAAAATGAACATACAACAACTCAAAATTTATGGAACACAGCAAAAGCAGTCCTGGGAGAGAAGTTAATAGCATTACAGCCACAACTTAAGAAACAAGAAAAAGTTCAAATTAACAACTTAAACCCTGCACCTAGAAGAACTAGAAAAAGAACATCAAGTAAAGCCCAGAGGAAGTAGAAGGAAGAAAATAATAAAGATTAGAGCTGAAATAAATGACATAGAGGCAAAAGAAACAGTGCAGAAGATCAATGAAGCCAAGAGCTGGTTCTTTGAAAAGCTAACAAAATTGATGAACCTTTAGCCAGACTCACCAAGAAAAAAAGAGAAAGGGCTCAAATAAGTAAAATTAGAAATAAGAGTGGAGTACTAACAACTGACACTGCAGAAATACAAAAGATTGTAAGAAAATACTCTGAAGAACTGTATGCCTAAAAATTGGACAACCTAAATGAATGGACAAATTCCTTGAAAAATATAATCTTTCAAAAATAATCTGGAAGAATCAGAAAACCTAAACAGACTAATTACAACAAAAGAGATTGAAACAGTTATCAAAAAAACTCCCAACAAACAAAAGTCCTGGGCCTGATGGCTTCACAGGTGAATTTGACTAAATATTCAAAGAAGAACTAACTCCTATCCTTCTCAAGCTATTTTTAAAAATTCAAGAGGAAGGAAAACTTCCAAACTCCTTTTATGAGGTGAACATAATCCTCATTCCAAAACCAGGCAAAGACAATACAAAGAAAGAAAACTATAGGCCAATATCCCTGATGAACTTAGATGCTAAAATTCTCAACAAAATATTAGCAAATTGGATCCAACAATACATGAAAAAACCATACATCATGATCAAGTGGGATTTATCCCGGGAGGCAAGGATGGTACAATATTCGCAAATCAATCAATGTGATTCATCACATAAACAAAAAGAAGGATAAAAATCCACATGATAATATTAATAGATGCAGGAAAAAGCATTTGATAAAATCCAGCACCCATTTATGATTAAAACTCTCAGCAAAGTGGAAATACAGGGAACATACTTCAACATGATAAAGGCCATCTATGACAAACCACAGCCAACGTCATACTCAATTGGCAAAAGTTAAAAGCAATCCCCTTAAGAACAGGAACAAAGCAGGGGTGCTCCCTTTTACCACTCTTATTCAACACCATTCTGGAAGTCCTAGCTATAGCAATCAGACAAGAAGAAGAAATAAAAGGCATCCAAATTTGAAAAGAAGAAATAAAACTTTCATTATTTGCTGATGACTTGATACTGTACATAAAATACCCTAAAGTCTCAGTCAAAAAATTACTGGAACTGATAAATAAATTCAACAAGGTGGCAGGATATAAGAAATGAATTCAGTAAGGTGGCAGGATATAAAATCAATATTCAGAAATCAGTGGCATTTATATAACCAAAAATGAACTAACAGAAAGAGAAATTAGGAGACAACCAAAAAAAAAAATTAAGTACTTAGAAGTAAATTTATCCAAGGAGGTTAAAGACTTATACTCAGAAAATTATAAAACATTAATAAAAGAAATCAAGGAAGATACAAACAAGTGAAAGCACATACCAAGTTCATGTATAGGTAGAATAAATAAAATGTCTATACACCCCAAAACAATATATAAATTCAGTGCAATTCCTATTAAAATACCAATGTCATACTTCAAAGATATTGAACAAATATTCCAAAAATTTATGTGGGACCAAAAAAGAACACTAATAGTCTCAGAAATCTTGAAAAAGAAGAATAAAGTGGGAGGTATCACACTTCCTGATATCAAGTTATACTACAAGTCCTCTATACTCAAAACAGCTTGGTACTGCCATAAGAACATGCATACAGATAAATGAAACAGAACAGAGAACCCGGAAAGAAACCCACATCTGTATGGTCAAGTGATATTTGACAAAGGAGGTAAGAACATACAATGGAGTAAAGACAGTCTGTTTAACAAATAGTGCTTGCAAAATTGGACAAATACATGCAAAAAAAATGAAACTAGACCACCAACTTACACCATTCACAAAAATAAACTCAAAATGGATAAAAGACTTGAATGTAAGTGGTGAAACCATGATCATCTTAGAAGAAAACATAGGCAGTAAGCTCTCCAACATCTCTTGCAGTAATATATTCGCTGATTTATCTCCACAGGCAAGTGAAATAAAGGACAGAATGGAACAAATGAAACTATATCAAACTAAAATGTTTTGCACAGCAAAAGACAACATGAACAAAATAAAAAGACAACCCACACAATGAGAGAACATATTTGCCCACATGTCTGATAAGGGGTTAATAACCAAAATCTACAAAGAACTTGTTAAACGCAACACCAGCAAAGTAAACAATCCAATCAAAAATTGGGCAAAAAACTGAATAGACACTTCTCCAAAGAGGACATACAGATGGCCAATGGGTATATGAAAAATTGTTCAACATCACTAATCATTAGAGAAATGCAAATTAAAACCACAATGAGATATCACCTCACACCAGTCAGAATGGCGCTCATTAACAAAACAACACAGAATAAGTGCTGGAGAGGACGTGGAGAAATGGAAAGCTTCCTGCACTACTGGTAGCAATGTATACTGGTGAAGCCACTGTGGAAAACAGTATGCTGATTCCTCAATAACTTAAAAATCAAACTGCCTTTTGACCCAGCTATCCCACTTTTAGGAATATATCCTAAGAATACCAAATAACTGATTCAAAACAAGAAATGCACCCCCATGTTTATTGCAGCATTGTTTACAATAGCCAAGATCTGGAAACAGCCCAAGTGTCCATCAGTAGAAAAGTGGATTAAAAAGCTGTGGTACATATACACAATGGAATACTATGCAAACATGAAAAAGAAAGAAATCTTACCTTTTGCGACAACATGGATGGACCTGTAGTCTATTATGCTAAGCGAAATAAGCCAGGCAGAGAAAGAAAAATATCATATGACCTCACTCATATGAGAAATCCAATGAACAATGTGAACTAAGGAATGGAAGAGAGGCAGAGAAGGGGTCTAAGAGTCCAGAGGGAAAGTGGGCAGAGGGAAAGGGGATGAGAGGAGGGGATTAAAGAAAGGAAAGACATTAGTGAAAGTATATACACATAACACAGAGAGATAGAGGGCAGGTTAGTAAATCATGGAGGGAATGGGGGAAGGCGGTGGGGGGAGGGGGCAAAGGGGGTATCAAGGAGAGCACGGTGGGGAGAGAGCAAAATATTTATATATTCAGGGGTACACTTGTAACTATGTAAACACAACAAATTAAAATCAATAAAAAATTAAATTTAATTTTAAAAAATACAATACTCTATGAATCATAGTCAATGGAATATGCCCTCAAAGAGTTTATCTTCTGAACTGTTTTGTTTATTTTGCCTATTCTTAATTATGAAAATAATAAAAACAGACACCTGTTTCACACCTAGATTTTTAAAAAGGTTAAGTATTTTATGTATTTCTTAGCCTATTTTTATTACATAAAAATCCAGGTAGATATATCAAAACCAATAACTCAGTTTTTCACAGAATTCCTCATACTCAGATCTCCTGAATTTTATGGTAGTTTTAGTTTGCAAAACCAGTCTACTAAAATTTCCCTTCAGTTGAAATAGAATGATACTTAGGTACCAAGGATATTTTACATGAGTATATTTTATGAGTATATTGCCATATTGTTTTTAAAAAGAAACTGAAGAAGACAGAGAGCACAAGTAACATGGTAAGTAGCTATGAACTTGGTGTCTCTAAGAGGCAGAATCAGATTCCAATACTGATTTTGCCACCTACAAGATACACACCTTTGAGTAAGAGATTTAATTTTATTAATCCTAAATTTTCCTCATCCATAAAATACACATAATTATGGTATGTCCCTAAAAGAGTTGTTGTGAGGATTAAGTGATATAAGGACTTACCATAATTTTGGCAACAAGTTATCTATTCAGTAAATGGTAGTCATAAGCATAATTAGAAGAAGTAAACTGGGGAGAAAAGGTAATACAGTTTGTCATTTTTTTTTTCAGGAATGTTGCAACAGCAAAAATAACAAAAAGAATTTAGATGACAATTTGTACTTACCTGGTATATTATTTCAAAGCAATTAAATTTTGGTTGAAGTAAAGAATGAATGCAATTATCTTATATCAGTAAAAGCCATGCAGTTAAGAGATGTGCAATGACTATTTGACCTAAGTAAGAACCACATGCTTAAGAGGAAATTGTGGATAATTAACTTGTTAAATAATTCTCTAAAATTAACCACTTGTCATGTTGTGAATCACTTGGTCATGATCAAAGAAACTGTGTAAAAACAATGGCACTTACAATTCAAACTTCTATGTTCAAAATTTCTTTCTTGAAATGAACTCAAAGGTTCTATTAGAAGACCAAAATTAGAGTTACACAAAGTCAAACATGTAAAATAAGGGAAATGTTGATGTCCTACTTATTAATTTTAAGGTTGAAACATATACATCTGCTTTTATAAGTTTAAAAAAAGTGATGAAATATAACTAATTTCAGAACATTTAACTCAATTGTCTGGAGTTTTTATGACATACTGTATTCTGAATTCAGGGTAGCATTGCAAGTCTACCACAGCAGACCAGACTAGCCTACATCTCCCACTCTTCTCAGAATCATGGCAAAAGTGGGAGCTTAGACAAAATAACATACACAGGACAAATTTTCTAAAGTAAGTTAGAGAACATAAGTAAGATGACATTATGAAAATAGACTTTGTTATATCACATCTGCTGTAAGAATGTTTTTAGTGCAATCCTTGAATAATTGTTGAGTCACCAATTATCCTTGATTAGCCAATAATCCAATTTTACCAATTATAAATTTACAATTATAAATTTTAAGCTCCGAGTTAAATACTTTGCTTTAAAAACATGTTCAGCTTCAGGGGAAAATATACATAACTAGTCCACACTAATATCAGCTGACTCACTCCTTTCCGGGTCCATAGAAACCTCACTTGCCAAGACACTTACAGTGAGGTGGGAACACGTGAATAGCTCTGGCAAGTGAAATGTAAGCAGGAAAAATGAGTATCACTTGTCAGTGCTGAAGAAAGAAAAAGGACCCTATGGTTTCCCTGTCTGCACTACAACACTCAAGGAGCTCTTCAAACAAGATTGCAGAGCCACACAATCAAAGAGCCTGGACTGTCAAGGTGAGTCATGGAGGACAAATCCCAGGAAGAATCACTCAAAACCACTGGCTCTTTGTGTGAGCACAAAATGAATTTCTATTGTGTTAAGGCATTGAGAGCTTGGGTTGTTTGTTACCCTCGAATAACCTACCCAGGGGACGGGAACCTATGGCTCGCAAGCCAGATGTGGCTCTTTTGATGGCTGCATCTGGCTCGCAGACAAATCTTTAATGGAAAAAAAAAATAACGTTAAAAATATAAAACATTCTCATGTATTAATATTACAATCCATTTATTTCCTACCGCTCATGTTCATGGTTGCAGGTGGCTGGAGCCAATCACAGCTGTCTTCGGGACAACACAAAATTTTTATTGGATAATGTGTGACGCACAGAGGTTATAGTATGGCTCTCACAGAATTACATTTTAAAATATGTACAGCAAAATGGTGGAATCTTGATAACATTATACGAAGCAAAATAAGTAAATCAGAAAAAAACAGGAACTGCATTATTCCATACGTAGGTGGGACATAAAAGTGAAACTAAGAGACATTGATAAGAGTGTGGTGGTTACGGGGGGAGGGGGGAAAGGGAGAGGGAAAGGGGGAGGGGGAGGGGCACAAAGAAAACTAGATAGAAGGTGACAGAGGACAATCTGACTTTGGGTGATGGGTATGCAACATAATTGAATGACAAGATAACCTGGACTTGTTATTTTTGAATATATGTATCCTGATTTATTGATGTCACCCCATTAAAAAAAATAAAATAATTAAAAAAAAATAATATGTGGCATTCATGGCTCTCTCAGCCAAAAAGTTTCCCGACCCCTGACCTAACCCAATCTATCCTAACTACTATTATCTTTAGAAACAACTGATTATCCTTCAGATCATCTGCTTAATAGATTACTATTCAGCTATAAAAAAAAATGCATAGAAAAAAATATTGAATACTCTCAATTTGCAGTGCTTAATAAAATTATTTTGTTATCTGATATCAGAAATTAGAATATTCTTTTTTTGTTTGTTTTAATTCTGCACATTTTCTCTACTTTAGAGATTTTTTTAAAAAATTTAAAACTCATAATATTCCCCTTACTGCCACTACACGTATGCCTTCCAAAAAAGGATTTGGTTGTGTGGTTTTCGGTTTGGGTTTTATTTGGTTTGTTTTAAAGAAAGAGTTATTTAGGGTTTGAGGTAAAAAATTAGAAACTGGATCTAAAATATGAAACCTAAAATCCTCAATCCTGTTTTCTAAAACATGTCTAAAGAAGATTAGAGGCCCAAGCACTGAATAAACTTTATTTGGTCCTGATACCTCTACCCATAAGTAATTCAACATGGAAAAGCAAAGTCATAAATATATGTAAGGAATTCTAATAAAGTTCTTACATTTTACATTTTTTTGCAAGACTACTACACTGTCCCTTCATGCTCTTGTTTATTTTTAACCATCATAGATTAAACTGTTTTCAACAGAGCTTTGTCTGCCCACTATTTACTAGTGCCTAAGCACTATTCCTATATTAAGTTAGAACCAATTACCATCAACTAACTAGATTTATTTGGCCTTCAAGTTTCTGAATAAAATTGGAAGCATAATACATTTAAAAGAGGATAGTTTAGCCTGACCAGGTGCTGGTGAAGTGGATAGAGCGTACCCAGGTTGGAAACGCCCAGGTCGCCAGTTTGAGCACAGGCTCATCTGGCTTGAGCTCGAGCTCACCAGCTTGAGTGCAGGGTCGCTAGCTTGAGCATGAGATCATAGACACAACCCCATGCTCTCTGGCTTGAGCCCAGAGGTTGCTGGCTTGAGCAAGGGGTCACTCCCTCTGCTGTAGCCCCTCAGTTGAGGCACATATGAGAAAGCAGTTGATAAACAACTAAGATGCTGAAATGAAGAACTGATGCTTCTCATCTCTCTCCCTTCCTGTCTGTCTGTCCCTATCTCTCCCTCTCTCTGACTCTCTCTCTCTGTCTCTGCCACAAAAAATAAATAATAAATAAATAAATGAGGATAGCTTACAAAATAATCAAACATGGCTTTTTAAAAATTATTTAGAATGAAATACATATAATATCCAAAAATATTAAAATATAACTAACAAAGTAATATAAGTTTCAGCTATAAAACGACCAGTTTCTAGGCTTCCTCGGGGCACTCTGATCCCATTGGTAGCAATTGTCTTAAGCCTTCTGCCTTTGTTTTTTTTTTCACTACTTGTACTCACCTGCTCTACCCGAATTGTGAACTTTGAATGTTTGCACTTTTGAAGTTGACCAAAGAATCTGCGTCCTGGCTTTTGACCCCTGGCATATCCCCAGGATTCAGTGTGTACTTGGCCTCCCGCCCATCCTGTTCCTTTCTATTCTTAAAGAAAAAGTATCATAGATAACAGTGAGCAGTTGCCATGTGTTAGGCATATGCTATGCACTTCGCATGCATCACATCAACTTATACCCACAATAGACCTAACTGATAAATATTTCATCCCCTTATTGATTAAAGCAACCAAAGAACTCAAGAAAGGTTAAATGGCAAGAGGCCAAGATTTAATCACTGACCTCAATCTATGCTTTCAATTATTGCTTTTGCTATTCCTGAGTTCATTTTTTTATTAAAAATAAATATTTAGCCCTGGCCAGCGTGCTCAGTAGATAGAGCATCGGCCCAGCGTGTAGACATCCCAGGTATGATTCCTGGTCAGGGCACATGTGAAAAGCAACCAGATGCTTCTCTTTCCCTCCCCCTCCCCCTCCCCCCTTCTCTCTTTCTTCTCTTGCAGCCAGTGGCTCTATTAGTTCAAACATTGGCCTTAGGCACTGAGGATAGCTAGGTTGATTTGAGCATTGGTCCCAGATGGCGGTTGCTGGGTAGATCCCAACTGGGATGCATGCAGGAGCCTATCACCCCTCCTCTTACTTAAAAATAAGTAAATTAAATAAAATAAAGAAATATTTACTGACCACCTACGATGTTCCACATTCTGTGCTAAATATTGGTTATATAGGAAGTGAACAACAAACACAAGGGTCCCTAATTTCATAGCAATTATATTCCAATGGAGATCATGTCATACAGTTGTAAATAAACAATACTGTTTCAGAAAGTGACAAATGCTATGAAGAAACAATAGGTTAAAGAGGACTGGAGGGGTACTCGGCAACATTAGAAGGCTGGTGAAGAAAAAACATTGGAAAGGAGCTGCTCATTTGGAAATCTGGGCTATGAACATTCCGGAGTGAGAAACTACAAGTTTACAGGTGCAATGTTAGTAATGAGTGTGTTGTCCTCAAGAAACAAAAAGTTGTCTAATGTCACTGAGCTTACAGACCCAGGGTAAGATTTGTAGAAGAGATGAAAAAGGTAGGCAGAGACAAGTCCTACAGGGCCTCGTTGCCTATGCTAAGAATTACAGCTTAATTCTAGGTGCAGTGAGTACCACATTTTGAGGAGGAAAGTGCTATGATGACAAAATTTTTTAAGGCACAGAAATTGCATCTTTTTTTTTTACAGAGACAGATAGGGACAGACAGACAGACAGGAAAGAAGAGAGATGAATTCTTCATTGCAGCACCTTAGTTGTTCATTGATTGCTTTCTCATATGGCATTTTACCATCCAATGTTTTCTTTTATAATAAAACCCAGAAGGTACAGTACTGTACAAATGTGAACATCACAAATTCTGAGACTTTGTTAATAAGAAAATTCAATAAAATCTTGCATATTTATAAGGACTACAGATAAACTTCCAAATTCCTCTCAGAAATATTCAACCCTATTGCAGCTTTCAAAGTTCAGGGAAGGGGAAACACCAAAGTTAGGGAAATAAGATTATAATCAAATCTTTGCAATTTTTTTCCTTAAACTCATGCCATAAAATCTAATATTAACTAGTTTAGCTGGAATATCAAGAGAAATATGACTAACAAGTTTAAAATCTGGAGTGTAGAGCCAGAAATTTAAATGTAGGGAAAAAACACAGGAACTAAGGTGCATTCCAGAATAAATATGAATGTCCTAGAGGTAACAAAGGAAAAATAGTGAGTGTATTTTAACAACTGAACTGCAGGGTAACTTCATGCCCCTGGAAAAAAGAAAAATCTTTATTTTTCTCATAAAGGAATAAAGAACACACACTTTTTTTTTTTTTTTTCCTGAAGCTGGAAACGGGGGGAGACAGTCAGACAGACTCCCGCATGCGCCCGACCGGGATCCACCTGGCACGCCCCCTGGGCGAGGCTCTGCCCCTCCGGGGCCTCGCTCTGTTGCGACCAGAGCCACTCCAGCACCTGGGGCAGAGGCCAAGGAGCCATCCCCAGCGCCCGGGCCATCCTTGCTCCAATGGAGCCTCGCCACGGGAGGGGAAGAGAGAGACAGAGAGGAAGGAGAGGGGGAGGGCTGGAGAGGCAGATGGGCGCCTCTCCTGTGTGCCCTGGCCGGGAATCGAACCCGGGACTTCCGCACGCCAGGCCGACACTCTACCACTGAGCCAACGGGCCAGGGCCAAGAACACACACATTTGAGAACCATAAAAGTTGTAACCAAGGAAAGGGAATCTGGGCAACTAGATTATCTGCACAATACATTCTTCACTATTTCATTTGGTCCTATTTATGTACCTCAGAAAATTAGGTTTCCCTCACTTTCCTTGAAAATTTTCTGCCAAACTATTAGATATTACTGCTAAGTTAACCAATAATCCTCACCAAGTAGTTTAAAGCACTCACCTGCTTCTTACTGATATTCTTATTACTATTTTTTCATTAGGACTGTTTTACCAAAATATGCTGCTCACAAAAATTAGGAAATATTTCAAAATAAATATGAAGCAATAAAAAAAGAAGGATCTGATTTTTTATTATTATTATTAAACAAGAACATCAGAAAAGCAAATGACAAGTCAAAGAAAGTTGTGCAAATGAGATGCAAAAACAACTTTTATTGCATTGGTGAAAATGCACTGTACAAAAGGCTCAAAGTACTGGAGTATCTGCACGTTCCCTGATCCTCTGATTTTTGTGAGCAGTGTATTTTTTGTGTGAAGGTTAAAGTTCAAATTTGGAAAATGGTAGCTGGCAGGGGTTTATGGTAAGTTAAATTCTGAGACACCCCCTTCAAGAAGAAAAATAAAATAATATATAAGGCCTCCTCTCACCATTTATTACTTGCAAAATAAACATCTCTAAGAGAGAATGAACCATTGTTCTTCATGGGTACCCATTAAGGTAAGATTCTTTGGGGATTCCAAACATTCCTTGCTTCCTGACACACTTATATATGGATAAAATGGGGCATTGCCAAAAGTGTCCCACTGTCTCTAATTCATACTTGCAACGAAAAACAACATTCTCTCCAAACTCACTGTGGTAGCATAATACAGTGGCAAGCACACAGAATGAGAAGTCAGAGATTTGGAGCCTACCCTCAGCTCTTCCAGGATACCATGGTTTGAGTGCAGGCAAGCCCTCTAGTGTGCTGTGCTCCAGCCAGTTCATTCACACAGTGAACTGTGTCTCCCTTCACCCAGCAAATGCTATGGTGTGATTATATTCATCTAAGATAATAAAATTAAACAGTCCTTCTACTAAAGATATGTTGGTATCAATGGCTATCCAACATGGGTGGCAGAATAATAACGAATGCGTAAATTCACCCTGAAGAGAAATATATTAAGTTTTAGAGTGGGGACTGGAAGCTGAAGACTCAAAAAAAAAAAAAAAAATAGAGCAAACCTTTCTTATGTTTGAGCAGTGAGAAGAGTTTCACCATATTTTAATATTACTACTTCAATTCCAGGTTCTACAGTTACATTCTATTATAAAAAAAATAACTAATTTAAGGATGATGAGTATAAAGTCATACTATTATGATCTGTAATAAATCAAGACTAGAATAGCAAGGTAACTAGTACCCCAAAGTAGACCCCAAACATTTTTTAGGGTAAGTTTGATCTCCTCTGCTAAATATTAAAATTGTGGAATTATCAAAACAGAAAAGAAATATATAAAAAGGTACTGGATAATCCATAACCTGAATAGGTATTTGCTGATTAAGAAGTTGGTTTTATCTGTTCTTATTTTTCAAGACCAGAATTTGGGGTTCTAATAAATTATTTTACCCCTGGTTATGTAAATCAGTTCTTCCAAACTTTTCTGATAGGACATTTGATCAGTTAAAACTGTTCAGTTTATATTCCCCATATTTATTCTTTTATTAATCTATTAATTAGATCATTTATTATACATACCATTATACATTATAAAATATGCACATAAATAAAATTGTTAAAAATAATTTAATGTTGAAATAGATCATCTTTATTTTCTTGCTAGCCACAATGTTTCATATTATCATTCCCCTATATCTCAAAATACAATATATCCTTAAAGCAAGGCTCATTGTTAATAAAAGTAGATATACATCTACGTATCATATATCTTTTTTATTTCAAAGGGGGGGAACCCGACTTCTTGTAAAATTGAACTAAATAGATCAACATTATTAACCTCTCATTAAGGCAGGGGTCAGGAACCTTTTTGGCTGAGAGAGCCATGAATGCCACATATTTTAAAATGTAATTCCATGAGAGCCATACAATGACCCATGTACATTATGCATTATCCAATAAAAATTTGATGTTGTCCCAGAGGACAGCTGTGATTGGCTCCAGCCACCTGCAACCGTAAACATGAGCAGTAGGAAATGAATGGATTGTAATACATGAGAATGTTTTATATTTTTAACGTTATTATTATTATTATTATTATTTGTATTTTTCTGAAGCTGGAAACGGGGAGGCAGTCAGACAGACTCCCGCATGCTCCCGACCAGGATCCACCCGGCACGCCCACCAAGGGGCGATGCTCTGCCCATCCAGGACGTCGCTCTGTTGCGACCAGAGCCACTCTAGCGCCTGAGGCAGAGGCCACAGAGCCATCCTTAGTGCCCGGGCCATCTTTGCTCCAATGGAGCTTCGGCTGCGGGAGGGGAAGAGAGAGACAGAGAGGAAGGAAAGGGGGAGGGGTGGAGAAGCAGATGGGCGCTTCTCCTGTGTGCCCTGGCCGGGAATCGAACCTGGGACTCCTACACGCCAGGCCGATGCTCTACCACTGAGCCAACTGAACAGGGCCTGATATAATTTTTTTTATTAAAGATTTGTCTGTGAACCAGATGCAGCCATCAAAAGAGCCACATCTGGCTCTCGAGTCATAGGTTCCCAACGCCTGCATTAAGGCTAAGAATTGTTACTGTGTAGCAAAAGCTTCAATTCCACCTATTTCCTGTTATTTGCTTATGCCTGTGTATTAGTATTATCTTGTTTACAGAAATCCTTTCAATCTACCTTCTTATTTTGTGACTGCTAGTTTGGTCAAAATAGGATAATAGAATCTTTAATTCTTTAATGAACATACATAAAATCAAATAGACACAATGAAAATTTTTAAAAGTTTATTTTTAATCCAATTAACTACATGTTAGTGCCTCCATGGAGTGGGTCACCCAGTATTTCCTCAACACACTTCTGCAAGAAACGACAGGAGACCAACTGACCTATGGGCAAATGAGCGTGCCAGTAACCATCTGTATATTACATACCTGCAAGAGCTTAGGGTTCTTTTTTATACAAAACAGAAATGGAAATTCTGTTTACTCCTCAGAGCCTACTTTGGAAATCAAGAGTACAAACAGTTGTAGAAAACTGAGCCTGTTATCTGAAGCATTTGATGCTTTGCTTGAATATCAATGGACCGGGATTATGTTCTAGGCATACATCAACATATGAGTCCTTCAACTTTAAAAGGGAGGAAAGAAAAGGAATTTTTATGGAGTTTAGAGGTTGAGCTCTCTTGTAACAGCATTTTTCACCATAGCGACTGGATCTCTCTCCCCTAAGCTTCAATCATTAAGAAGTCAGAATAAATAACAACAAAAATGTTGACAAAGACATTAGTTTATCTTGAATATTCATTTTATTCTCAGGCCCAGAAAAGATTAATCTTCAAGCCCAATTATTCTCGAAGGGGTTGCCAAGTTTGTTCATTGGTTAAAGATCACAGCATCATACCATCCTGTGCATTAATAATCTTGAAATGATTAGCCATATACTGTATCTGTGTAGACTGCACTTAAATTCTTTCTTTTATAGTCTTTGTATTAGTCAGCTGGGGCTGCCATGAAATACCAAAGATGGGATGACTTAAACAACAGAAATTTAAGTCTCACAGTTCTAGAAGTTGGGAAGTTCAAGATCAAGGTACCAGCCGATATGGTTTCGGGTGAGAGCTCTCTCCCTGGCTTACAAACAGCTGTGTCTTTTCACTGAGTACTCTCATGGTCTTTCCTCAGTACTGAAGTGAACCTGCTGGTGTCTCTTCTTTTGAGGACATTAATCCTATCAGATTGGAGCCCTAAGCTTTTAATTTCTTTTAACTTTAATTACATCCATAAAGACTCTATTTTTAAATACAGGTCACAATGGTGGTTAGAGTTTCATCACATGAATTCTGGGAAAACAAACATTCAGCCCATAACATAATTTATATGTTTTCTTTCAAGAAATACTTATTGAATGCTTTCTATGTGCCTGGGACTATAACCAAGTTGCTGTTCTCATTCTAGAGGGGAGACAGCAGACAATAACTTTGTGTTGTCCATACACACATATATTAAAAAGAAAGACTTAAGTAGATTAAAGAGACAGAGAATAAGAAGGTCAGAGAGGGGCTAATTTAGAAAAAGTGGTCAAGGACTGCCTTTCTGAAGAGGATGAGGGAGTAATATCTGATGTAACAGCAGAGCAAGCCCCTAAATATTTAAAGCAAGAGAGTCCAGGCTCAAAAGCTAAGAGGCAGTAGCATGATGTTTAAAAGAACAGCAGAAAGGCCAGAAGAACCAAAGAGGCTGTGACAGGGTGTGGGAAGAGGCAGTAATAGAGAAGGAAATAAGAGGTGAGGTGGCAGGAAGTAGAACTTGGTGACTAGGATCAACTTTGTACTGCAATGGGAAGCCACGGGGTGTTTTCTGAGCAGAAGATTGACATGAGCTAACACCTATACTTTCAAAGGGTCACCTAAGTTCTACATGGATAATAAACCATAGAGGCAAGTTTGAGAACAGGAAGACAAGTTTGGAGGCTTGTTCACAAATCCAAATTGGTGATGCTAGTTTGAAAGAGTGGTAGTGGAAGAGGTTAGATTTAAAACAACTAAAGGTGGATCCCGACCTGTGGTGGTGCAGTGGATAAAACATCGACCTGGAACACTGAGGTCGCTGGTTCAAAACTCTTGTCTTGCCTGGTTAAGGCACATACAGGAAGCAACAACTATGAGTTGATGCTTCTTGCCCCTTTCTCTTTCTTTCTCCCTCTCTCTCTCCTCTCTCTAAAAATTAATAAGTTTAAAAAAAAAAAAAAAAAAGACATCCAAAGGTGGAACTATCTGGATTACCTGATGGACTAGGTTGAGATATGAAAGAAAAGATTGAAAAAAATAAAAAAACTTTTGCAGCATCAACAGTAAAGTTTGGCGACTTTTACAGAGTTCAAAACAAACGAGCAGTCTAAAGGTCACACAGCTTGGAGGCTGCCTTCTCCTAGCACTCCATACTTCCACATACAACTTCCAGGAGCAATGAATTGTTTGCACTTGTGTGGTTAGCAGCATTCTCTCCTCCATTAGAATATGAAATCCTAGAAGGTTCAGCTGATATCCGTCTGTCTGGTTCATTCTTGTATCAACAGTACCAAGCTCAATGCCAGGCACTTTTTGAGCTTTGAGAATGAACAAATGTCCAAAGCTTTGAGTAATCTTGAAATTATATCTTACTAGAAAGAGTTGAAGGAAATACAGATGCTGAAAGGGGAATATTTTTATTAGATGACAGATAAGACTATAAAGATTCTCTATATTTCTTTTACTTAATTTTTATATTATTAAACCTAGAGACAACCAGTTTTACTTCTCCAAAGAAATGTTGTGTCTCTGGACACGTTGATTTGTAAAGTTTTACCCTGATTGGACATCATAACCATATTATATATTTAAACTATTTTATAATTCTTAGAAAAGTATTATTTCAGCTAAAAATAATAGTTA
Source organism: Saccopteryx leptura (assembly GCF_036850995.1). Classification (NCBI taxonomy): domain Eukaryota; kingdom Metazoa; phylum Chordata; class Mammalia; order Chiroptera; family Emballonuridae; genus Saccopteryx; species Saccopteryx leptura. The sequence continues at coordinate 61,221,218 of NC_089511.1, read as the reverse complement.
TCACTATCCCTCCATTATTTAAACTCAAGCAAAATAGTAAAAACAGAACTATTTTTACTAGTTATCTGAGGTCTACAGATAATTTTGAATCTTATTTTTAGTGATAGCAGACTGCCTCTTTCATAAACTTTTATACCAGCTGTTAAAAGCTCTTCAAATTGATTTTGTTGCATTTTCTTTTCACCCCTCATTCATATCCCTGGGGAAATGATGATTGATTCTAAAGATATGGAGGTACAAGGTAGTGACTGGCCTAGGTAATAACTCTGCCCTAAATATGATCACCTCTGAGTAATCCTGATCACTAGATTATACAGAGGTGATCATATTTAGGACAGAGCTAATTGTTTTCTAGCATTTTTTATTTTAAAAAATAATAGTAAGTTCCTTTAACTCTTTCTGCATTGTCACTTGGGAAAGGCTTTGAAAGGTCAAGCACAAAAGACCGCAGTACCTGACAAGAGTCTTTGTGTAAACCGTACAACATGACACTGAGTGATGTGTGGTTTGTGATGTCAGCGGAACTCGCAGATAGAATCGCTGTGTCGGTCTCTTGGCTAGAAATGTTCCTACGAGAAAAGGCTGACCCTAGACACCGCCAGCAACTTTGTCCAGACTTGGCCTCCATTTGGAGAAGCAACCAGCCCCTCCTGACGCTCCGCCAGTCCCAGAGGTGGGTCTTGGAGACACCGATACTGGCGCACGGTCCCTCTGGCCCAGCATGGAGAGGGCGGGGTGACTTGGGTCAGCACAGGCTGGGGGTCCCCAGAAAGAGGCCAGCGCAAGTGGGGTGACAGCTCCGGGGGTCTGGGAGGCAACAAGTGCCCCGCCCGAATGACTCCTGAACAGGCCGAGGGAGGGGAAGGGACGCACAGCCTCTGCCCTCAGGGCGGCCGCCAGCGGGAGTGAGGTGGCCAAAGAGATTGCGGGAAGGGGAGCGGGCGCGTGGAAGGTCCGAGGACGGGGGAGGCGAGGCGGGTGAGGGGGTTGACCCGGTGAGGCTGGCGGGCGGGGTTGTCCGCTCTCCCCGGTGGCTTTACAAAACCCGCACCACACCAGCCCTGCAGCTAGGTGGACTGCAAGCCGCTGCCGAGCCGCCAGGGTCCCCAGGTAGCGTCTGCGTGGTGTAGGGATCGCGCGGCCTGGGTGGGGTCAGGGACCGCCTAGGTGGGTGGGACGATGGGGTGGGAGGTAAATATGCGCACCTCCACCCCCACTTCTATATTCACAGACTCAAGAGACGCTGGGGCATAGAGAATCCTAACAGGGAAGTGACCTGGTTACCTTACAGTGGCCTCCAGACAGCTGCCCAGCTACTCTGAGAAAGCACAGGGCCCGGCGGGGCTTTATTCTGAAATACTTTGGATGTTTCCTGTACCCTTCTACTCTAACTGGCCTGAATATACACATTCATTCATTCTCTTTTTGTTTTCTCTCTCTCTCCTCTCTCTCTGTCTCTCTCTCTGTGTCTCCTTTTCCCTCTCTCTCTGTCTCTCTCTCTGTCTCTCTGTCTCTCTGTCTCTCTGTCTCTCTCTCTCTCTCTCTCTCTCTCTCTCACACACACACACACACACACACACACACACACACACACACACACATACACACCACCCCCTCTACAGCTTTGCAGCAGGTAGAGGAGGGGCCTAAGGGATCAGAAGGATATAGTAACTGTCAATCAGAGGAGATTAGAATCTGGGCAGAAGGGTCTAGGTTGGAGTCTTCAGAAAGTAGACGCAGCATTTGCAGCTCTTCCTGTCCAGCCCCCAGGTGATATGTAATTGATTTTTCTTGCTTTGTATAAAAGCCACCGTCTGTAAAAAGGTTTAGGTCAAGCGTGATTCTTTGATCCATACAGGCTTTCTTTGCTCTCGCTCCAATACCTTCTGGCGCCTGGAAGAGGGGTAGATTGGAAGATTCTAAAGAGTTGGAAATGAGTGTTCAAAGGAACTTAGTCTTTAAAACTTGTGAGTTTTTAAAAGGGGGTGGGGATTCAAACTTAGTTTGAATTAAGTTTTATTTTTTTAATACACATGCATGCATTTTAAGTAAATAATTAGTGATATCATTAGATAATGAATCCAATAGGTATGGCATCATTAGAATTTAAAACTAAGTTTTCTGTGTAATTTTAGAAAAACTGACTGCTTCCTTATGTGCTTTTGAGGGGGTTGTATTCCTAAGATGTATCTGTGTTGGGAATCCTGTCACATTATCTGGGTGTCTTGTGAGGTTTCCGCTGGTGAGACCACCTAACCTAGGACAGAGTCCACCAGCGGTGGGATTCAGCCAGTTCACACCAGCAGAACCAATACCTAATTTTTTGCTGAGTTCAGCGAACCTGTTGCTAAAATGGCATTTGGCACCAGGGAGGTGGGCGCCTGGGCAGCCACCCAATGTGGAAATCACAAATTTACATTCCTTACTCCTTTTTAATGTTCATCTGTGCAACAGTGTATTCTAAGAACCTGTAGTAATGTTCATTCCATCCATAAGTGAAAAAAATTGCAAGTAAGGATGCCAATCAAGAAGCAACATGGAAATACCTTTAAAAGTTTTATTGTTTTCTGTCAGGTATTATTTAATATTTTTTCATTAATATTTTAAAACTCATAACATAATCTAGTTTTGTATACCTCTTTTATTCTTATTAAGAAATTGAATGCATAAAATAATAAACTACCTTTTGGTATATCTTTTCTTATACTTAAAGCAGTCATTAGACTAGAGAACTGGTTGTTATATTATTTGAATCCCACCACTGTAGTCCACTATACTGTATTCCCTTTTTATTACAAGTGTTTTATGTAGGTGTGACCCACTCCCCAGACCTCTAGCCTTATTGTGAGAGAAAAAACGATATCTGAAATGTGCTCTAGGCAAGTATGGGAGCAAGGAGGGAGGATATAGATTTTTCCCCCACTAAACTTTTCACATATTGGCAATTTAAAACCAAAAGAATTGTTTACCACCTGTCAGACTCAGTTGGAAGTATAAGGATGAACTAATAAAAGATTTGTAAAATGTTTCCCAAATACAAAATTCCATAAATATGCTAAATAGTAATAATCCACCCATTGTTAAATTTATGTAGCTGCTTCTGCCATGCATACAAGATGATTTATAATGCCTGTTTCCTGTCAATTAAACAATGAGTTTGGAGTAAAATAATGAGTTCAATTCGCATCCTGTGAAACTTTGAAATAAAATTTCTCCCATAAGACACCATCAGCAGAGAATCATAAAATAAGCAACATTTCAAAAAGCTATGTATGGAATGGCATTTACCTTATGGTTGGGGGAAAAGGGACCCAGTAAACTTCTAAAACTAAAAAATAGTCCTCATTTTTGTGTGCCTGAACCACAAATATTCCCTTATGTTTTAGGTTAGACTACAGGAAGGGCAAACAGCTTTTGTGGAATAGCCTTATAGCTGTCCAGTTTAACCCATGAAGACACCTCCTGGTATTTTGAGGCAGAAGTTCAACCTATGGTTTTGTTCACAGACAATGACGAAAATTCTCATAGTTACTTAGATTAATTATTCATTCTTCCAATACCATGGGCTTGGTTTTTAAGCATCTTTAATACCAGCAATCATTTTAATATCCTACAGACAATTGAATTAGTTTGTTCCTAGTGGATTGCGTGACATACTAACATCACATTTTTTTCTTCGTAGGTATTAAGTGTGTCATTCTTTTGTTTACTGGTTCTCTAGAGTAAAACCTGTTTCTTATATGATAAGGTAACCATAAATATTGTTATGACTGGTCTTTTCTGTTTTATGAGAACAACTTTACATTCACCACTAGCTGATTAAGCAGTGAACAAAAGCATGAAGTTGGGGATACTTTCCTTAACAACTTCCCACTTTCAGTGGCCTTTTCTTCTCGTTTCCTCCAAGAAGCACTCTCAGAGGATAGCTGTCAAATAGGCTCCGGCCTCATATTCCAAAACTTCCTCTCTGCCATCACTTTATCCAAATAACTATACCTCTACCTTACTCATTTTTCAACAGCTTGGTACGGGTGAAGATGTATTGGGTGAAAAATCAAAAAAGCTTGCATTTATTAGGCAGCTGATAAATCAGATACTGTGCCACATTATCTCATTAAATCCCTGTAACAATCTAATGCAGTAGATATCATGGGTTTCAAAGAGGAAACTGAGTCTCAAAGAAGCTTTACTGGCCAGGGACAAGTAATTTGTGAGTCAACGAGCCAGGATTTGAACTGAAAGCATTCTGGCGCTTCCTGCTGCATTGTGATCCCTAAGAAGGATTCACATTCCGGGCTAAAGTGTGGAAGCATTCTATCATTAACTACAAGCCATTTGACCAGGGATAAGCCCCTTAAACCTCTGGGCCCCTTATTTCCTTTCTGTAGTTTTGCATGAAACTGTAAGCTGAAACTATTTCAGGGTTTTGATTACCAAGCACATCAACTGCTCCTCCCACAGGCTTTCAGAATATACTCCCCTTTGCCCTTTCCTACAACCCCTTTCCTTATCTCCCTTTATGTCCAAGTGAATATTACCTCCTCCAAAAGGCTTTTCCCAAACACCTTTCAGGTTTCTGTTATTTTCTACCCCGGCCCTTAGTGATCCCTTATTACACTGATTACAAGCTGCAGTTATTTTACTTATCTGTCAGTTTACATGGGGTTGTTGTTCAGTCTTCTCCCCTGTATCTCCCCCTATCAGATTATAAGCAGAATGAGGCCACAACTTTTTTCATTATTGTATTCCCAGGGCCTACCACCGAGATAAGTATCACATAGTATATGATCAATAGTATATGCTGAATGAATAATCCTCTCTTATAAGGACATGTGGCAATATATTATCCTTTACTTGGAATAAGCTAAATGAGGTATCATGGATCTTCAATGGAGAGAGGGAGTCTAAATTATGAATGGGGATCCAAGTATATTAATGGAGACAAAGGGGCTACCCTCGGACACAAAGGACAAATGGACACACTGCACATTGTCCAACATCTGTATTTTACAGCAGAGAAAACTGACCTCAAAACAAGAAAAACTTGGGTTTGGAAGACACTATAGAGACCAGTTAGTGATATAAACCATTGTTTTATTGACCAGGAGACCGAAGCTCAGAAAAATGTAGAACTTCTGCCTCCTGACTTTCAGACCATCCAGAATCAAAAATTTGGGGACCACATAATAAATAAGAGTAGTGAGCTTTGGGCAATATTTTCCTTCAGAAATTCCAAAAAGCCTTGAGTTTCCCAGAGCAATGTTGACTAGCAGCAATAGTATTTTTGTTCTTGGTTGTTGTTTTTTTGTATTTTTCCGAAGCTGGAAATGGGGAGGCAGTAAGACAGACTCCCACATGCGCCTGACCAGGATCCACCCAGCATGCCCACCAGAGGGCGATGCTCTGCCCATCTTGGGGCGTTGCTCTGCCGCAATCAGAGCCATTAGCACCTGAGGCAGAGGCCACAGAGCCATCCTCAGCGCCCGGGCAAACTTTGCTCCAGTGGAGCCTTGGCTGCGGAAGGGGAAAAGAGAGAGAGGAAGGAGAGGGGGAGGGATGGAGAAGCAGATGGGCACTTCTCCTGTGTGCCCTGGCTGAGAATCGAACCCAGGACTCCTGCACACCAGGCTGACGCTCTACCACTGAGCCAACTGGCCAGGGCCAGCAGCAATAGTATATAGCAGAACATCCTACATCAGATAGTTTTAAATTTTATATGGCCTCTATAAATTTTGGCATCCTATTTACTATTTTAATGATCTATCAGGCAGCCTTTTAATACCTATCATTAGTTTACCAATTATGTTTAAATGCTCAGAAGCTCCAAACGGAAAATCTATGGTGCTGAGCACTTAATACTAGTGTGATAGATTCAAGGTACATATAAGAGCTAATTGATATTTGAACTCCAAATAATGATGGTTTGTTTTTAAGGAGCAAAATAACTTCTCTTCTTACATTTAGAGAGCACTCTTTGCTAAAGTATTATATCCCATTAAAAAAAAGTTCTTAAACTTTAGAGGGCATAAAAACCATCTGAAGGCTCTTTTTGAAAACCCAGATTGCTTGTAGTCATTCTTCACAGTTCTGAATTAATAGTTCTGAGATTAGACTCAAACAACTGCATTTTAAATGAACACCTTTGGTATTTCTCAGTCAAATGGTCTGAAGACCTCACGTTGAGGTCCAATGACAATTTTATTATGTTTTAAATTTTCTCAGATTCCTTCTAAGAGGATTTCTTTTAATAAAATGTGTTGGAGTAACATTGGTTAATAACATTATATAACTTTCAGGTGTACAATTTGATAATCCATCATTTGTATATTGCATTGTGTGCTCACTACCCAAAGTCTAATCTCCTTCCCTAACCAGATATTTGACTACCTTTACCTTCTTCATCTTCGTCCTACCCCCCTTTCACCTCTGATAACCACAATATTGTGTCTGTTATTTGTTTTGTTTCTTTTGTTCATTTGTTGTTTTCTGTTTATATCCCACATATGAGTGAAATCATATGATTCTTGTTCTTTTCCATCTGACTTATTTCACTTAGCATGATACTCAAGATCCATCCATGTTGTTGAAAATGGCAACATTACATCCTTTCTGTGGCCAAGTAGTATCCCATTGTATATTTGTACCATATCTTCTTTATCCAATCATCCAAGGACACTTAGGTTGTTTCCATGTCTTGGCTACCGTAAATTATGTTGCAATGAACACAAGGGTACATATATCTTTATGAATAAATATTTTTAAATTTTTTCATGTGGATACCCAGAAGAAGAATTGCTAGGTCATGTGGTAGTAGGTCAATGCCTAATTTTGTGAGGAACCCCCATACTGTTTCTCATAGTAGCTATACAAATTTACATTCCCACCAGTAGTATAAGAGGATTCGTTTTTCTTTTTTTTTTTTCAAAATTTTTAAAAAATTGTTTTTTATCCATTTTAGAGAGGAGAGGGAGAGAAAGATATATATAGAGAGAGAGGAGAGACAGAGAGAGAGAAGGGGGGGAGGAGCTGGAAGCATCAACTCCCATATGTGCCTTGACCAGGCAAGCCCAGGGTTTCGAACCGGCGACCTCAGCATTTCCAGGTCGATGCTTTATCCACTGCGCCACCACAGGTCAGGCCAGATTCGTTTTTCTTAAGAGGATTAAAAAAAAAGATATTTGAGAAAATGTTAAATATGTTTAAATCTAGCAAATAGCAAAATGATCAAAATTGGTTTACTAGGTATGATGGGCATCTGTGTCCTTGTAGCAAAAGCCATATACGCAATCATAATAGAAAACTTGTATTATTCCTTGGATTCCAAGCTGCCTGAGCTCTTGGGGACACTAGAGTCATCTGCAGTGGTAGACAGAAGAGGCTGGCTCTTCAAGCTACTTTGGGCTGAAGGGTACATAATGTTACATATATGGCAGTTACGTTTTATTTAGTCTGTGCTGAATACCTTGAGGGCATTTCTCACAGTTTCTTAAAGATGATACATTCATATATTTATTGAATTAATTTAATGGATAATAAAATACATCAGGTTCTTTCCCTGAGGATACCTTTCCTTCACATTAGGAAATATAACTTCAAAAACAAGAAAGAAAATGAAAACAAAGAAAGGTATCTAACTTTCATGCAAAATACCATTTGTCAGATATTTCTAGACTGAAGTATTAAAAATAAACTTGAAAAGTGGATTTGAAGATCTACCATTTATATTTTCTAGGAGAGCAATGGATTATAACAAACTTGTATGTCCATTAGGGTCTTTGCAATTAACTGGTCCTTCTCTGGAATGTTCTTTGCTCCAATTCTGCTTGGCCCAGAGAAAATGACACCTCCTCAGAGATCTTTAAGCACCCAATCTCATTCACTTTTCTCTTTTGTTATATATATAACCATGCAATTACTTTATTTTTATTTTCTGTCTACCCTCTTCTCTACTGAATTAGAAGTGCCTTGAAATTAGAGGTAAACTCTATGTTTACTGCAGTTTTGTGGGTATCTGTACAGTGCCAGGCACTTCACAGGTAATTAATAAATATTCTGTCAATTAGTTGAATATAAATAAACAAGATCTTCTTTTCTGGGATGATTCCACTACAAATTAGTAGTAATTTTAAATATTTGGGGTCAAATTCATCTTTCATAATTGATTTACAATCATGAAACTCCTCCTTAATATAAATTTGCATGCACAAAATTTCACATATAAATTGAGAGTCCACAGACCACAGGCTAAGAAACCTAGCCATAAAAGTGTATGTATAAATAGTTAAAACAAATGAACAAACAAAACCTAACTAAAATACTGAGCTAAATATCACCAAAAAAATTAATTACTATAAATGCCAGTGTCTTAATGTTCATACATTTATGATAATAAATTATATGATGCCTTGGGAAATTTTGCAACCATCCAAAGGAAAAAAAGACTATCTGTAAATGTTATATATTTTATTTATATACTGGAAATTATTTTGGCTTATAGAAAAAATTTAATAAAAATATGCTGTAGCCCTGGCTGGTTGGCTCAGCAGTAGAGCATCAGTCTGGTCTGTTGATGTCCTGGGTTCAATTCCTAGTCAAGGCACACAGGAGAAGTGAGCATCTGCTTCTCCACCTCTCCTCCGCTCTCTCTTCCCCTCCTGCAGCCATGGCTCGAATGGTTTGAGGGAAGTTGGTCTTGGATACTGAGGATGACTCCATGGCCTCACCTGCTGAGCAACTGAGCAGTGGCCCAGATGGGCAGAGCCTCGCTTAGGTGGGGGTCTGTCAGGTGGACCCCGGTTGGGGAGCATGAGGGAGTCTGTCTCTGCCTCCCCACCTCTCACTTCATAAAAATATATATATATATATTTCAAAAAGGTAATGAAAAATGAGTCAAAGTCAAAATTAAGGCTAAGAACATAAGATGGGGCCAGGAAAGAGATTCATACTCAAAATTCATGTCACGAAATTCAACACTATTGCTAAAAGATAGTAACAAATTTTGTTCTAGGTTTTTTAGCAGCCAGCGTGAAAGAGAAATAATCCATTATGTTTTATAAAAAGTCATATTTCATATATAATTATATATGAATATAAGTACAGTACATATATGTAATAGCAAATTGCTTCTTAAAACAAAGAAGCTTGAGTATAGTGAAAAGGAATACAGATTCTATTTCTAATGCTTGTTTTTGGAAAGCACCCTTGTACCTAATCCTGAAATAATGCACAATAAAATGTTTTAAAAAACAAATAGCACTTTAGATATTTATAATTAAGATTGCATGGCTCTAAATTTTGTTTAGCAGCAGGCCTTACAGAAAGAGGCCTCATTATGTTGGTAAGACCCTCCAAGAACTCAGGGGAGGAGGGTTGGGGGACAGACAGGGAAAGCAAAGCTTTTTCTCCATTTTTTCACACTCCCCTCAATCCCTACAATATTTCAGTTTTTCTGTTGTTACACAGTATTTAAATGAAATGCCTGAAGCTCTCACTCTCCCCACTCAGGGGTATGCACCTAGGACGTTGACTAATGCAAGTTATTCTAGCTAACCTTAGTTTCCTTGGATAGAAGTCCGTTGGGGACTTCTCTGCCTTCTCTCTTTGAAAGAGCAAATACAATAACTAGCTTCTCAGAACATTATGTGGATTTGAGGCATTCTCTGAGGAGCTATAAATGGATCACATTGACAGCTTTATTTGTCATTCTAAAAGGGAATGTGTTTTTCCCCCTTTGTGTTAAATCAAAATCAGATGGCATTTCTTATTTCAATGTAAAATGTTTTTACTCTCATAATTGCAAGAGTACATTTATAACTGATACATTCTAATTTACAAAATTTGTGCTTCATTATTGGGAGGTCTGTCTTTGTCATTTAACTGAGAGAAAACAAGTTAAGCAACATTTTCATTTTCTCTATTTGTTGAGATCCTAATACAATTGCTAGAATTCTGTCACCATATGGAAGAAGAGACAATAATATTTCATGTAATGACATGAATTTCAGAATCAAGTATACAAAAAGCACACCCACCCAGCAGAATAGACAGATTCTAGAGACTTAAACATTTTTAAAATTCTTCTCTCCTTTGCCTCTCTACCATGTCTCTGGTCCTAATCCTGGCCTCCTATTCTCGTAATGGCTCTTGTTCAATATATGCAGTGGCAAAAATGGCAAGAATAGAATTGGAAAGTACAACTTTCAAATCTTAGCATATTTCTTATATGCTAAAACCAGTTGCTTCAGCACAGGTGAAATTTTTATTTTGGAAAAACTCCTTATTATTTCCAATTGTGTACTACTGAATCTGGTTGATAAGAAATTCCTCCTATTTTAATTTCTTAAATCCATCAAAATGCTGTGCTCATATTCAGCATTATTAAACAGTAGGCTAAGGGTACATTTTTCTCACTGAATTTATATGTTTATTTTCACATTCATTTTATACACTCATGCTTTCAATAAAGTCATCTTTATGAGTATTCACAATGTGCCAGACATTGTTAGGATGCACTGAATTGCACCAGGTACTCACTGTTCTTGTTTGGCCCTACATGCTGATGTGGAAAAATGACAGTAAAAGAATGGCACAAATAGGTATGAAACTAAAACAGTTCTAAATGCTACAAAGGAGAAATACAAGGTTCTAGAAAATGAGATGTCAATAACATTGAGGAACTAAACAAGGAGAATAGGCAGAAGTCATGATGTATGGGAAAGCTATAATGTACAGAAAGCAGAAGAGAGCAGAGGCAATATGAGAGACAGGGAAAGCCAAGGGCCTGGAGTACAGAGAGCAGGGGTGAACATCTAGAATCTAAAGATGCAATCTGGAGCCATCACCATGAAAGGCCATATACAGGAATTTGCCTTGATTCTAGGCCCAATGAGAAGGATGAGGTGTTTGTTCTTGTTTTTGTTTGTTTGTTTGTTTGTTTGTTTGTTTTGGAAGGGGAATTGTAGTTAGTTACATCATCAATTTTATATTTACCAAAAAAATATTTTCTTGCTATAATGAAGATTATAGGTTGGCAAGGGGTTAAAATTATGTAGACCAGTTGAACTTTTTCAGCAGAGATATACTGATAGCTTTCTCTAGGGGAAGAAGGGTGGAATGTTGGTGATTTCTAAAAAGTCAATAGGTTCAAGAGATACATACATAGGAGATAAAACTGATGAGCCATCTTCTGAGAAAGTGTCATGGAACACTGGAAAAAGAGCAAGTGTGCAAAAGTAAATGCTAAATTTGGTGCCAAACATGTTGAGTTTAAGAAGTCTTAGAGACATCACAGGACAGAGCAAGCAGTCGTTTGATTACGGGTGTGGAGCTTGTCAGAGAGCTCTAGGGTTTGGATGTAAACTTATGAGTCATGTTCACATTCATAGGTCTGGGTATGATTGATATGATCCACAGGTGAACATGATTGCCTGGAGAAAGGTTATAAAGTGAATCCATCCAGAGGAAGTCTCAACACAGTGAGCAATGTGATGAGGCATAGGGTGAACTGACCGGTGGTGTGTGCTGCAAACAAGAGGTAAGAAAATAAAGACGAGCCCTAGTAATTATGTGCCATAAAAATATAGCCAATAGTTGGTCTGTTAAAAGGAAGAGATTGAGGGGCACAGCTGGGAGAGAGATAAGTGGATGAGTAAGCACTTATTCATACAACAAATATAATATTAAACTATCTCATATGTGCCAGGTACTAGAATAGCCATCAGGAAGACATTTTTTATTCCTAATGGGAGATCCGCTAGAAGAGATATTTCATGTGATAATCTCAAATGCATAATAACTAAATATTTTGTGTTTTAATTCATTAAAACAGATGTGACATTTTCCTCCAGTATAAATACTTAATTTGTATAGAATCATTAAACAAATATATGTTGAAATAAGAGAGAAAAACAACACATCCATCTATACTTGGTTTTTTCTCATCCTCTCCCCTTCTATTCCTTTTGTGTTTCAGATGTGAACAGTCTTGCTATTATCACTTATTTAGAAAACACTTTTTTAGAATGAGGTCCCCAGAATCGTCTAATCTGTTACTTAGAGTATGAACAATATTTGAGAATTTATTATTCTAGGGAAGTCAAAAATTTAAATAGAGCAATTTCTCTACTAGATTAAAAGCATCTTTTTTTCATATTTAAACTTTATTTAGAAAATTAACTTTAACAGGTGACATTGATCAATAAGAGTACATGAGTTTCAAATGAATATTTCTATAGTGTTTGAATGGTTGATTATGTTGTATACCCATCACCCAACGTCAAATCATTTTCTGTCATCTTATATTTGTCTCTTTTTATACAATCTCCCCTCTCCTTCCCCTTCCTCATTCACTAAAGTTCCCTTCCCCCTCCCCACATTCCCTTCTCCCTGCTATTCACCTCACTTTTACCTGTGTCTGTAAGTTTCAGTTTTATATCCCACCTATGTGTGAAAGCATACAGTTCTTAGCTTTTTCTAATTTACTTATTTCACTCAGTATAATGTTCTCAAGGTCCATACATGTTGTCATAAATGTCACTATGTCATCTTGAGAGCTTTTGGCATTGCTATGAATAACTATATAGAGGAAGGCCAGAGTTCTATAAATGAGATTTTTGTAGTAGGGGTAAAGTTAAGAGTCCTTAAGTATATACAGGAGGGTACAGTGAATTTTTACTTAGGAAATCCAGAAGATCCTAAAGAGGGGGTATTTGAACTGGGGGTTAAAAGATGAACATTTAAGACAGCAGAAAGCTATTAACCAAAGTCATGGAAGCAGAAGACAGTTATTGGAAGGAGAAGAGACAGCAAGGAAAAAATAGTTTAGTATTACAAAGGTTATGTGGAAAGTGAAAAATGTTTTGATCTCAGATCTTAGAAAGTTCTTCTGAGAAGTTTTAGACTTTATCCTATAAGGATCATAAAGTTATTAGAATTTTTCAAACAAGTGAAGAAGTATGAGGAAGAAACGATCAAGAAATCTGGGAAATAATGAAGATTAGAAGCAAGAGAGTACAGGAGATGAGAGGCCATTGTCTTGATGGTAGATGGTGGATGATGAATTTCTGATATGACAATGGCCTTAAGCATGTAAAAGAGAAATTGAGCTTTGTGTGAGCAAAGGAGCCATAATCAGTTGGATATATGTGCTGTGGTGAGGTGCAGTGATGGAGAGGGAGAATTAAGATGGCATCAGGCATTCAAATCAGGGAGATTTTACATATAGAAATAAAAGCAAACTCAGGAGAGAAGGGATGAGGATCTAGCCTGAAAAAATATTTTTTAAAAATTATAATTAAGCCATGGGTATGAATAAAATTGTTGCCAAGTGGCGAACCTTGAGTAAGGGTGGGGGTAAAAAAAAAAATAAGAGGAGAATTGACAGGCATTTCCTGGAAGATTGGACTTGAAATTGCAAGGAAACCAAGAAAAGCATGTAGATTTCAAGAAAGAGGCCTCTTGCTGTGGTTTGTTGCATTTATATAATCATTTGGTTGTGTGTGTTCTTTTTTCCTTTCTCCTCCTTTCCCTTTTGGAATGTGCCCCCCAATTGGGCTTTGCAGCTGTCAGTACCAGATTACATACCAGTACTGTATCCATCAATAGAGTGCCTCATCAGTACTGTATCCATCAGTAGTGTTCCTCATCTCTACTGTGTCACATCAATAGAGTGCCTCATCAGTACTGTGTCATCAATACTGTTCCTCATCAGTATTGTGTCACATCAGCAGCATATCTCATCAGTACTGTCACATCAGTAGTGTACCTCATCAGTACTGTGTCACATCAGTAGTGTACCTCATCAGTACTGTATCACATCTATAGTTACCTCATCAGTACTGTGTCACATCTATAGTTACCTCATCAGTACTGTCACATCAGTAGTTCACCTCATCAGTACTGTGTTACATCAGTAGAGTGCCTCATCAGTATTGTGTTATATCAGTAGAGTGCCTCATCAGCACTGTGTCACATCCATAGTGTACCACATCAGTACTGTGTCACATCCATAGTGTACCACATCAGTACTATATCCATCAATATTGTACCACACCAGTACTGTGCCACATCAGTAGTGTGCTTCCTCAGTACTATACCACATCAGCACACCACTTTTATAGCTCTAGCCCCTATTTATTAGGAGCAACAATCAGTGACTTAGCTCAGAAACTAACTACTCTTCTATTGAGAGCATGACTTAAATAAAAAAGCTCCTCATGTGTTTGTTAGAAAGGCATAACAAGGGAAGAGAGCTGGATGATTTGTTAATCGGGTGTTAGTGGGTTTATATTTAGGATTTCCTTAATTTAAGCTTCAGGTTTGTCTTGAGGAGAAATACAAGTTTTATAGCAATAATAACCATCTCCAAGCAAAACTACTGTTTTGTCCTTCAGTTTTCATAGTAGGTACTCAGTCCTACTCTAGTTAAATAAAATTGTTCAATTGTTCACTTTATCTCAATGTCTCTCTATCATGTTTTACAAGAAATTTTTTTTCTATGAATTTCATGTCAAAAGACAAAATACTTGGTTTCTTTAGAGGGAGTAATGTATTTTCTCCTTTCTAATTATAGGAGTTATAGAAGAAATTGTTTTCCTTTTACCTATATTACCAAGAAATTCAAATCCAAATTATAAATTCAATCAGTTCCACTACTGACCAACACAGGTAGTACATATACCTCCTTCTTTTTTCCTCTCAACCCTATTTTCTTATTTTTATACACATTTCATTATTTTCCTTTTTAGAAGCCAGCTCAAATTCTTAACATAAAGAGTAAAAGCATAAGTAAATACTTTTACTGTTAACCAAAAGTGTTTCCCCACATCATCTCGTTTCATCATCAGAACAGTCCATTGAATAGCTGGTATTACTACTCTCACCTGATAAGCAAACTAAACCTCAGACTTAAAGTTTACTCAGACAAATACTGAGTGGGATTCGACCCTAAGACTTTTTTTCTCTAATAACAATAGTCATTTTAGTCTTTCTTGCTCAAACTTTGTGGGCAGTCAGTTGATTTGTAAATAGCATATGGCTGACTGAGATAACTCTCATTCAGTTGAGAAATAATAAGAAACGACTATTGTTTGAGCAGTTTTCTTCTTGATAATACAAGATCCTGTGCTTGTATCTCCTTGCCAGGTTTTGTAACAATCAAGAAGCCTCTTTCATCAAGTATTCCTGATTCAGTTATGAAAATGGAATTGAAGTTTCTTTTTCCTCTTTCTATGGTAAGTAACTAAGTAACTACTGATTTGAGTGGCAGAATTGACTTCCCCCTCTATCTGATTTTCTCACAATATTTACAGAAGAAATGGAAATGCTTCTGGTGTGAAGATGGTTTATGAATAATATTCAAATTTGTCTTCAAAATGTTTCATTAAATAGGGAATATTCCATTTTTCAGTTCAGTTGTGCTTTTTATAAATTCTAGTTTAATATGTTTTATCTGGTTAGAATTTGAATCATTTTGACCTACATATGGGTTTTTACTATTAAAAATAACATAACATCTACCCATGTTATACACACTTCTAAAATTCTTTACTGAATAATGTCCTTAAAAAATGAAACAACCAGTTATTTTACTAGCAAATGGATTAATTTGGGAATAGCAGGAAATTACCATTAGGGACAAGCATGCTACAGCAAAAACTAGGCAAGCCCAACTAAAAAAGGAGATGAACATTATAGGGGAAAAAAACATAGAAGGAGAAATTTGGGAGGGGGTGTTTTGAAAGACCACTGACAGATAGCGAAAGTTCAGGAATGACAGTTTCTTATTGGGTGAGTTGCTGGGGAAGGAAGGAAATCTTCCTCCTGCTGGAGTTGTAAGTAGTACGGATTTGCAAGGTATCTCTTCCTGTTGAAGCATAATTGACAATTTTTTCTGTTCGTGTCTGCGATTGACATGGAGTAGTAGTAGTAAGTGATGACTCCCTCTTCTGGTCTCATGACTCCATTTTAAATGAGGTTTCTCTTCATTAATTTTCACAATAGCATTTGTGCAGAAAATAGACATGTGGACTCTTTAAAAGTCATGGCAATATACAAGAATGATTTAGAAATGCCGGAGTACTGAATGGTGGCATTTCTCTTCTCCTATATTCTGTAGTTTGGAACATTCATGCCTTTTGGCCTGGACACTGATTGCCTTTAATAGGGAAAATTTACTATCATTTTTCAGGTGATTAGAACAGAGTCATCTCAAATAAACAAAATCATCTTTTGAAGAAAGGCCGCACTATTGAGTTCTTTCACCAGAGTATTGTGCCAAAAGGACTTACAATGTTTTGAGACAGTTTATCTTCTTTGTTTACCCACAAAACATTTATTTTTAGTCTTCATTGTATTTATTTTTCTTTATATGTTCCAATGCATATTTAAAGAAAATTTCTCTCCATATATGTAACACTGAATATTGCAAGTTTTTCATTTATTCTAACAAATTAGGAAGGTGGGTATATCTAAATTTGTGGTAAAGCTGAATTATAGATAATTTTTAAACAAATGTGGCTTTTATTACTTTAAACTGCATATAGTAATTTTAACAAAACATTACAAAGTAGAAATCCTTAAGGAGACTTGTTATAATAAATCATATGAACATTTTGTTATTAGCATATAGATTAGATGTATGTAGGAGCTTGTAAAGTGCCTGAGGTTCATTGAAAATAGTTTATTCTGTGTTTAAAATGTGTACCTAAGATTGAAAATAAATGTTTAAAACACCATATATTATCTAGCTATAAAAAAATGTATTTTTGCAAAGCAACGGTAAATGTCAGCCCAGCTCATGAACAAACTATCAAAAGATTTTTAAATTTAATGGAGCCCTAAATTAATGAGATATTACCATGTGTGCATAAATAACTTAAAGGACAAAATTTGCTGATCCTTCTCTCATATGGGTATTTGTGCCAATGTATCATGATCCTATTTACACTATTAGTTCCCAAAGTAATTGCTTATTTAAAGAAGTTCTGTCTTATGGGTTTTCAGTTAATTGAATCCATTTGCATTTTAGGCACACATTTTAAATTCTCAAGTCCTATTTTTCATAAGCCAGATTCAAATAGGTTTATGTAATAATACTTTTCATTAAGACACTGGCCTTTCATTTTTAAAAGAACTCTCAGAATAGCCATATGCATGAAATGCTTAGAAATCCAATCAATAGCTTAGAAAAGCCAACTCATTAAATGTTATTTTGTAGTTTAAATTTTCCTATTTCCAGTGGTGATTACTATGCTGAACGTATCATCAATTTCTAATTTTTTCACTAGCTTAATTTATTCAATAATTTTTGGCTTTGACAGTTTTTAACCTCTAATAATGCCATTAGAATTTCAAGCAACATTTTTCTAAAGAGTAGCTTTTTCAAGGTATGTGCATATTAACTGAATGATCTGGCCAACTCAATTGGGAAATCTCTGAAATATGGAGCAAAACATGTCTAATACTGAGGAACATAGTATAATAATTAACAAAGTTAGGGATATTATAAAAGGTATAGTTTTCAAACATTTGAGAAGTTGGGAATTAAAGTACATAAGTGATAAAAAAAAATTGCAAATGTTTTCATTAAATCCAAGATATAGAAATCTTTCATTGCCACCCTAGCTTGGAAGATTGAAAATATCACTGAAGCTAGGAGAGTAGAAACAGAATAACAGGTTAAATGGGGGAGGGGGAGAGCCATTAAGATGCATGCAGTGGACCTAGCGTCTAAAATCAGAGAACACAGCAAGCAAGACCAGATGCATGAAACGCACACAAGGGCACAATTTGGCTAGCAGATCTGAAATCCAGTATTGAAATCATGCTTAACTGAACTATTTATAGGTAGTTATTAGATGTTTATTTACTTTAGTTTATCTAAACGTATTAGTTCCTCTTTGCAAAGGAGTCATAAAATGCAGAGTCTAGATACATTTAGGTTCAAATTCCAGCCTAAGATCATCTTTGAATAATAATAATAATAATAATAATAATAATAATAATAATGTAGAGTACTAACTGGAAAAAAGAAAGAAATAGAAATGGAGGGAGAAATAATATCCAAAAATCAGGATTATGACAGTTATTTTGTCCTTTTTAGCAGTATTGGACAACAATGTACTTTTATTGTCATCTTAACATGAGATACAGGTATAAAATGAAAAACAATTTTTGATATGCTGAAAGCTCATACACTTTATAAAAAAATAAACAAATTTCATTCAATTAAATTGTGCTGATTCATTTAAGCAATGATCTATGGAAAGCATTATATCAATAGTCTCCAAAGAAGATAACATTTTCTTTGTAGCCGGAATCGCCCTAAGGAAGCATTTCTTCTCATTTAAAGAAAGTAGGAATAAAGCACTTGCATTACCATTTGTATAAATTTTTAATATAGAATAAAATATTAGTGTTTAGTGTAATATTGATTCTCAACATAATACTCCTACATAATGGCATGCTAATTGGTTAAAATTAAATCAGACATTCTAAAACCCGAAAAACAGACTATATAATACTTGTAATTTTTTTTCATTAGTTTCCAGCATCCCAATTAAAGCAGAATTAATCTGTTGAATAAAAGACTGTGGTAGAAAAAAGTTCTGTGCACTATGTCCTATGCACCCCCCCTTCCTTCCCACTGCTCTGCCACTATGATATCATGTCGGAGTGAAGAGGGTGGGAAGAAGGGCAGATCTTCTCTTGTGTGTTTCAACCATAATAAGAGCATTTTAAGAAGGAGGCAACATATGCACATTCTGGCTCAGTAATTTACTAACTGTGAGACTGCTGGCATTTTACTTAAACCTCGCATTGCCACAGTTTCCTCATCAGTAATATAATTAATCTAATAGTACCAAACTCCTAGCGTTATTAAGAAAATAAAACAGAAGTTCTCAACTGGGAGTGATTTTGACCACCAGGAGTCATTTGTTCATGTCTGAAGATAGTTTGGGCTATTGCAGCTGAAGGGGGTGGGTGTGTTATTGGCATCTAGGAGTAGAGGCTAGAAATATTGCTAATCTTCTTAAGATACACAGGACAGTCCCCAACAACAAAGAGTCATCTGGTCCAACAAATCAATAGTATCAAGACTGAGAAACCCTAGAGTAAAGTCATATATGTAATGAGCACAGTGTCTGATTCACAGTAAGCCCTCAAAAAAATATTAAAATAACTACATTGTTATTATTGTCATTATTGATTTCAGAAGGAACTCCAAATCACCCTTATGGTGTCAGAAGTAAGTACTATAAGCAATTCCATAAGCCTACCCTAGCATACTCAGTCATGCCCATACGCCAAGGCACCTACTTGGGGTGGCCAATTTTTAAGTGCTTCAGGAATGAAATGACCCATTTAATACTTGACTAGTCTAGCAGACTCATAGGTAGAATTGTAACTTACAGTTCCAGGTGACTATTACTTTTTGACTTCTGATGTTAGTGATGGCTCAGGCATCTCCTAATGACCACCTACTTTATAAAATAAACTGATGTCTGGACACATGGCTAGAAAATATGGTTTGGTTAATATCATATAAGATCTTGATGACTATTTATATGGTGCATGAATATTGTCAATTTTAAAACCAGTTCAATGCAACAATATAGTTTTAACTTAATGCTAAAACATTTTAAGAATGAATAACTTGTTTAAAGCAAAATTTTTGAGGAGACCTGAGTTTGAATTTTAGCATTTTATCTTTGTTGTGTGACCTTGAATAATTTGCCTGACTTCTCTAAGCTCAGTTTCTTCATCTATTTAATAGACATAAAATTTCCTCATATGGTGATTGAGAGCACTAAATGAGACATACTGGAGATGGGGGCAAAAGTAGATTTATAGTTGTTTGCATAGATAATAACACAATAATTAATAAACAATAGTACAAGATGTTGAGTGTATTTGCCACTATAAACCTACTTTTGCCACACCTTGTATATTAGCAGTAATTAAATGGTAACAGTTATTATTTTCATTATTAGTATTATTTCTTCTGGGGAACTTACATTGCCTTAGGCTTATTATCATGGCCATAAGTTCTCATTGTAAAGAATAATTACAATGTATATGTACTTTATTAGCAGAGGAAGCTAAAATTATTTCTCTTAACCTCATTAAAAAAATCTTAGACTCACATCAATAAAATTGATTTAAGAAGAAAAAACAAAATGTATATGTTATACATAGAATTTCCCAGTGAGAATTTTTTTAAGGAAATGGTGGATTTCTTAAGTTAAAAATTGAATGATGTGCACAACTGTCTGGCATATTTTAATATAGCTGATAATCCACTGTTTAATTAGCCACCTAATTATAAATCAATAGAAATTTCCCTAGGTGACTGTAGAACCTACTTCAGAGAGAGAAATAGTGTTCTGAGTGGGCACTCCTACTGTGAATTTTGACACTTTTTCAAGTTCAATTTGTTCTAAACCTAAATGGCCCAGGAAAAAAGGCAGAGCTCTGTTTCATAACATAACTGCCAAAATAAGGCTAACTTCACCTCTTGTTGGTATTTTTATTTTTTCATTTTCTTTGCTCCCTGAAGAATACCCAATTATTTTTTTTAATCTTCTCATCATTGAAACTTTTATATTTGATAGTAACATTTATGATTAATCTGAACTGTGGCTTCCTTCATTTTTCTTGATGGTTTGCTTTCTTCTTAACTCAAGTTTCCTCAGCTTCCAACTCCTGAGAAGCAAAGAACTAAAAGGTACCTAAGGAGACCATCTCAGCATCATAAGAGGCAAAACTTAGACCCGTGGTGGCGAGCCTTTTTATAAAAACTGCCCACTTTTGCAGTGCTGGTCAACCTGGTCCCTCCTGCCCACCAGTGGGTGGTAGCGGAGCAACCAAACAGCGCCGCGATTGGCACACCCTGAAAACTGGACTGCCCACTAATGGGCGGGAGGGACCAGGTTGACTAGCACTGCAAAAGTGGGCCGTTTTTATAAAAAAGTTTGCCATCTCGGACCTAGACCATGTTACAAAGGGAGATTTTCACCTATTCCTTAGCAATAGATATTCAAAGTTCCCAAAACTTAATAGGTTTCTTTTAAATCACTGGTTGTTTATGTCCTTAGTTTACAATGTTTTCTAACTTACCATTTGGTCCTGTAGAAATGAAATTGATTGCTTTATTGAATTCTCTCTTCCAACCAAATTTAGCTTTATGTCATTAAAATTTCATTGTGTTTGCATATAATTTTAAACTATTATCTCTCATTAATGTCTGGCTCATAGTCATTAAACTTATGCAGAGAGAAGAGTTGAACTTTTTATTTTAAATAATCTCCATTTTTCCACCCTTGCCCTCTACAGCCTAGCTTCAATCAAGTGTAGGTCAAATCAGTTTGCTTCTTGACTCAAAATTCTCCTCCAGTGGCTCCCGGTGTGAATTCGAGTATAGACTACAGCCCAACAATGGTCCTCAAGGGCATAAATTGTTCAGCCACATTGACCACCACATCTACCTGCACCCCCACATTCACTTCACCTCAATCACTCTAACTTCCTTCCAGTTCTGCCAGCACACCAGGCTTGTTCCAAAGTCAGGGCCTTTGCATCTTCTATTTCCTGTTTGGGACACTCTTCCCCATGGAATCCACGACATGCTTCTCTCTGATCTCCTTCAAATCTTTGCTCAAATGTCAACTCCTCAATAAGATCTTCGCTGACCACGCTTCCAAAAATGCAACACCTCCACACCATTCCTGTTATCCTTCCCTAATTTACTTCTGTCAATGATATTTACCTTCCTCTAATCAACTATGCAATTCATTCAGTTATTGTCTGTCTCTTTCAACTAGAATATAAGCTCCGTGAAGAGAGTGATTTTTGTTAATTTTGACAAGTGTATCCCTAGCATCTACTCCAGTGTCTGGTATCCAGCAGACACCCGATAGATATTGGTAAACTAGATTGATTTATGTAGAATTGCATCCTCAAAGCTGTAATTTTCCTTCTGTTAGTTTTATCTTCTAGTGTTCTGCCACTATCATAGTTCCCTTACACAAACTTTGATTCTCCCTATTGGATTTAGAAGATGAAGGAAACAACTTTACTATACTTCTTTTGATCACTGATGAACTTTAACTGAGATAAGACTGCATTTTAGCCATATTGCTTTCCTATTACTTGTCCTATCTGACAACAAGACTGTTATCACCAAAATGTTGAACTAACTAGGGTAAATTAGATTCTTGATCAGAACACTCCTGGATGAATCCTAATGAAAAAATAAATAAATAAATAAAGATTGATACAAATGGAAATACCAAGCTCTGTAAATAGTTAAATGAGAGAAAATGGGAGGATTGTTTTCCTTTGGACCTATGCATACTTTTTTTTAGCAAACATGTTCTAATAATAAATATAGAGCCTTAAACTTGATTCGAGAAAATACTTACCTCCTGATGACAAGAAAGCCATAAATATAGTTCATGACCAAAGTTTAGTCCCTGTTTATTATTGCTGGCGACACATGATACATAGGAGAGATTTGGCAATATTTCAGACATCTCCAGCCAGTCATTTATCATTTCACAGTGGAAGATGAGGAGGTATTTCTATACTAACGGCCCCTATAAAATGGAGTGGAGAAATGTCTGATGTGCTATATCATTGAGAGTCAAAGGGACATTGACAATGTTAAATATGTGCTGAGTGGATACAGGTTTTGTACAAGTTGGTGTGCTAAATATAGAGTCCACTTTTCAAGAAGGAGTAGAAGAATAAAGGAACTATGTTCTATGTCACTGATTTCTCCCTTGTGCCCTTGAATGAAGTTTCTGGACTTGAGCTGAGAAACTGAAGCTTGATTTATCTTTAAAGCCTTTAACATTCGGAGCAGCAGGATGGCCTTGAGAACCTGCTGCTTCAGGGCACGCTGCTGTCCCAACAAAGAAGATTTACACCACAGACCAGTTTGATACAATATGCAGACACCCAGAGCACCCCCTTCAATTTAATATTATTTCTTTTTTTCAATCTATAATTTAGAATAAAGCAAAGCATGAAGCATGTTAAGATTAACTTCTGCCTGATTGAAATATTCCAACCCATCTTCCCTTCATAACTACTTTGTCTATACAAGTGAAATACATAAAGCCTTTGGGAGCAGACTTTAAAATGGGATTGGGGATGGGAACAGCGAAGAACTTTGTCTTAGAAATGATGACCGTGAGCCACTGAAAAGTTTTTAAAATTATATAACCAATAACTTATGTGATGCTTTGCAGAATTCTAAAGATACCATTAAAATTAAATAAAAAGCCTCAGCTTGGTTTTGTATATGCTTCAATAAACAGAAAGATATATTTAATGCACCGGGTGTTGAATCTGAATTAGTACAAATATTATTAATTTAATGTTCATACTGCGTTTTACGGTTTATAAACTGCTAGCTATAATTTTATATATTTTCCCTCACAGCAACACAGTAAAATAGATCAGCATTTTATTTTTCCCATGTTATAGATGAGGCAACCTTTAATAAGTGATCCATTTCTTTCCTGTGCATATTGGTTAACTGGTAAATGATTAATTTATGTCTACATGAACTTCATCATGCAGAATATTTATTTTAGTGCAAGTTGGTATTTATTTTACCAGCAAAGTATTACAGTATCCAATTATATATGCATGTTTTAAAGGCAGTAAAGCATCCACCAGTAGTTAATGCAGCATTAAGTCAGGGATTTTAAATCACAGTAAATTCTTAGTTAGGGTATTTAAATCAACCCTCTTTCTCACCACTTTGCTTCATGTGGGTGAGAAGTGGTCCTTCTATTAAACGACCACGTGGCACCTGTCCAGAGCACAGAAAAGATGTGTTGAGATTTTCAGAGTTTAAAAACTGGAAAATAAAAGAACCAAAAGGTTTACAATTACATTTGGCTAGCGTGGGAGGGTAAATAAACGTGACCATTAATTAATATCGGACCATGAAGTAACTTGCGACTGTGGGGCTTTTTACCTCACCTGCTTTCCTCTTTCTTCTTTTTCTGCCTTCATTTCTTTCTTTGTTTTCTTTATCAATTTTTGCATCAGTGAGATAGTTGTTGTGTCTGCTTGGATGAAGAAGTATAACTAACTGGCACACATAAGTGATATTTTAAGATTAAATACAAAGGGCAGCATCGTTTGTATTACTATTCTTTGCATTATTTCTCCATATGCTCTCTATTGAAATATTAGTAAAACTGCTTCTCTCACTGTGTAGCACGTAAAGTCTAAGGTTCTCAATATACTTCTAATATACCTCTAATATCATTTTACTACTTTAATCCTGTCATTTAAAGAAAATATCACCAAAAAGTTTAGTTATCTTAAAAGTATAATTTTAATTAGTAATTATTTTTATATTAGCCAATATTTATTGAGCACTTAATATGAGTCAAGAACCTTTCTTTTTTTTAATTGATTTTAATTTATTGTGTTTATATAGATTCTAGTGTTGCCTCGAATGCATCCCCCCTCCCCCATATTCCCCTCAACATCTCCATTGCCCCCCTCCCCTCCCCATAGCACCCTCCCCCCTTCCCTTCAGGTTTATCCCATCCTATCATCCCCCTTCCCTCTGTCCTCCCTTCCTCTGATTGCTTTGATCTCTCCTGTGTCTCAATTCTGTTCCTCAGTTCACATTGTTCATTGGATTCCTCAAATGAGTGAAGTCATATGATATTTTTATTTTTCTGCCTGGCTTATTCACTTAACATAATAATTTCCAGGTCCATCCATGTTGTCACAAAAGGTAAGATTTACTTCTTTTTGATGGCCCTATAGTATTCCATTGTATATATGTGCCACAGCTTTTTAATCCACTCATCCACTGACAGACACTTGAGCTGTTTCCAGATCTTTTCTATTGTGAACAATGCTGCCATAAACATGGAAGTGCATTTCTCCTTTTGAATCAGTGACATGGTGTTCTTGGGATATATTCCTAAAAGTGGGATGGCTGGGTCAAAAGGCAGTTCCATTCTTAATTTTTTGAGGAATCTCTATACTGTTTTCCACAGTGGCTCCACCAGTCTGCATTCCCACCAGCAGTGCAGGAGATTAAAGACTTGTACTTGGAAAATTATAAAACATTGACAAAAGAAATCAAGGAAGATACAAACAAGTGGAAGCATATTCCGTGTTCATGGATAGGGAGAATAAACATCAATAAAATATTAAACCAAGCAATTTATAAATTCAATGCAATACCAATTAAAATACCAATGACATAATTCAAAGATATAGAACACATAAAGTGGGAGGTATCACACTTTCTGGTATCAAGTTATACTACAAGGCCATTGTACTCAAAACAGCTTGGTACTGGCATAAGAACAGGCATATAGATCAATGGAACAGAACAGAGAACCCAGAAATAAACTCACACCTTTATGAACAATGGATATTTAACAAAAGAGGTAAGAGCAAGACAGCCTCTTTAACAAATGCTGTTTGGGAAACTGGGACAGCTATCTGCAAAAAAAAAAAATGAAACTAGACCACCAACTTACACCATTCACAAAAATAAACTCAAAATGGATAAAAGACTTAAATATAACCTGTGAAACCATAAGCATCTTAGAAGAAAACATAGGCAGTAAGCTCTCTGACATCTCTTGCAGCAATATATTTGCTGATTTATCTCCATGGGCAAGTGAAATAATTAGTAATTAGAAACATGCTTTCATTTGATAATGATGTATTATATATAATTCTCCTTTGATTATTGATTGCAAGACATTTAAATTTGGCCAATAAAACTAATATCTTATAACTTTGTTGCAATGACTTTCTGCCTTAATTTCATATGCAAAAATTTTTTATAAAGTCTAAATATTGGTATGTTCGCTCTCAAAGACAGGTGATTTAAAGCACATTGTGCATTTTAGGTACTTAACTCTTCCAGAATCCAAAATTGTCTCTTTCAAAATTAAAATGTATTTTTGAAACCAGGAAAGTACTTGTAGATCCAGGAAGTGCTATGACAAGAATTTTTTCTTTAAGATTTTACTTATTTATTTTAAAGAGGAGAGAGAGGAGAGACGGAGAGAGAGAAGGTGGGGAGGAGCTGGAAACATCAACTCCCATATGTGCCTTGACCAGGCAAGCCCAGGATTTTGAGCCAGTGGCCTCAGCATTCCAGGTTGACACTTTATGCATTGCACCACCAAGGCCAGGAACAAGAATTTTATGAAAATAATTTTATCATAGAAAACTTGGGACCTGGACAGTTTGCTCAGTGGTAGAGCATTGGCCCAGCATTCAATTCCCAGTCAAGGCACACAGGAGAAGCAACCATCTACTTCTCTACCCCTACCTCCTCCTTTCTCTCTTACTATCTTCCTCTGCCCCTTCCTCTGCCATGGCTCTGTTGGAGCAAGTTGGCCCTGGGAGCTGAGGATGGCTCTATGGCCTCTCCTCAGGCCTAAAATAGCTCTTTTCCAATCAATGGAGCAACAGGCAGCAGATGGGCTGAGTATCACTCTGTAGTAGGCTTACCAGGTGGATCCCAGTCAGGGAGTGTGCGGGAGTCTGTCTCTCTGTCTCCCCACTTCTCACTTAAGAAAAACAAAAGTTAGTACATACTAAAGTATAAACTGCACTATATCAGATCTAACAATAAAACAAGATCTTATAAAATAAAATATTTTTAATTTGTGTGACCTACTACAAGATCTATTGTACAGTATATACTTAATGAGGACATAGTAGTTTTGAAAAAAATACAAGGAGCATTACTGTAAGGTATTTTCCACCAAGGAAGAAAGAAGGACGTAGCCACCAAGTGCGGACAAGCAAAAGCTTTATTTAGAGCTCTCCCAGGAGAGGTTCACTAGTCCGCAAGACAGGGGCCAGGGAAGTCGTGCAGCTTCTCCCGCCCGGTGGGTAATTTATAGTGTTGGTAGGGTGGTGGTGGATGGTGAAATTTCATTGGCTGACAGACAGTTGTTCTTTTTCAAAATGCTCCTGGGCCATTTCTTTTGGTGGTCATGGGTGTGGGTGGTTCCTCATGTGATCTTCCCTCATTGCCAACCTACCTCACATTCTGACCTTTTATGTTAGATAGGGGCGCCGCTATTTCTCTGGCTACTTCTTGCTGGTTAAGGGCGTCGTGGGAAAGGGAGGTCAGAACATGGTGGCTCTGAGGGGAGTCGCATATATGGGTGTAGGAGCATCTGGTTGACCATGACTCGAGAAACCTCATGGATGCAGCCGTGTAAGAATCTAAGAAAAAGAGGAGCAAACATGAGTTATATCAGGGGTCCCCAAACTATGGCCCGCGGGCCACATGTGGCCCCCTGAGGCCATTTATCCGGCCCCCGCTGCACTTCCGGAAGGGGCACCTCTTTCATTGGTGGTCAGTGACAGGAGCATAGTTCCCATTGAAATACTGGTCAGCTTGTTGATTTAAATTTACTTGTCTTTATTTTAAATATTGTATTTGTTCCCATTTTGTTTTCTTACTTTAAAATAAGATATGTGCAGTGTGCATAAGGATTTGTTCATAGTTTTTTTATAGTCTGGCCCTCCAATGGTCTGAGGGACAGTGAACTGGCCCCCTGTGTAAAAAGTTTGGGGACCCCTGAGTTATATGCTGATAATTAGAAGAGGACCTAGGACAGGGGCAACCCAGGTGAGGATGGATGGCTGCCACCAGGAGTTAAGCAGATTGTAGGAAGACAGGTTCTTGCACAGTTTCTCTTGTGGACGGTTGAGGACATTGATGTTTTCTTCCATCAGGCAAGTCTCATTGATATAGTAACAGCATTGCTCCCTGCTTTAATTCATTCTGGCAGCAGGTTCCTGGTGGTAGGGACAAGAGTACCAGGAGTATCTGCAGGACCCAAATTTTGGGTGAGCCAAAGGCAGGTGGAGCCCAGTAGTTCCGACTGCCAGCGGTCCTGCATGGGGGCAAGCTTGAGGCGAGGAACATGGTTCCAAGGTGTTTGCCCTAAGAGCTTGGCTGTGGTAGGAGTAGTCAATATTACTGTATGGGGTCCCATCCACCTGGGCTGTAGGGAGCCGGGCTGGAGCTCCCTCAGAAACACCCTGTCTCCTGGCTGGAGGGGAACCACTGGGTGTGCTTCATCTGGACCCCCTATGGGAGGAAGGGTCCAGTCCACATGTTCCCTGAGAAGATGGTGGAGTAAGGATAGAAAGGGGAGGTATGTTACAAGAGGAGGGGTGTTAACAGGTAAGTTGTGATTGATTAGGAATGGTCTACATAAACCAGCTCAAAGGGGCTGAGTCCAGTGGGGTTTCGCAGAGTTGCTCTGATTCAGAGTTGCCAGGGGGAGGAGGTTTGGGCAAGAGCATCTGGTCTTGATGGAAAGTTTGGTTAGCTGACCCTTCAGGATGCCATTAGCCCTCTCCACCTTACCCGACGATTGAGGGTGATAGGGTATGTGGAGTCTCCAGGTAATGTTGAGAGAGGTGGCAACCTGCTGGACTATTTGGGAAGTGAAGTCTGGGCCGTTGTCTGACTGGATAGTAATCGGCAGTCCAAATTGTGGGATGATACGTTCAACGAGAATGGAGGCAATGGTGTCTGCCATTTCTTGAAAAGTGGGAAAGGCTTCTACTCACCCTGAAAAGGTATCGACAAAAGTTAAGAGATAACGGTGTTTTCTGTGAGGGGCATGTGAGTGAAGTTGATTTGCCAATCTTGGCCCGGTAAGTGCCCTCTCAGCTGATGAGTAGGTAAGTGCTGTCGGAGTCCACCTTGCGTAGAGGTTTTGGAACAGATAGTGCATGCTGTGTGCACCTTTTCAATAGTTTGCTGTAGGTCTGGGAAGAAAAAGAGTGGTTGCAAGAACCAATAGAGAGCTTTGGCCCTATGTGTAAGGAAAAGTGGATATCAGAAAGGAAAGTTTCAGCCTGTCTTTTTGGTAAGGCAATTCTATCTCTGAGAAATATCCATCCCTGGTTGCACACGTCTCCACCCTTTCTGAGGAGGGCCTGTTCTTCCTCAGGGGTGTAAGAAGGTTTCAAGGAGGTGGAGAGAAACATGGGAGGAATGGGGGAGGTCCCCGTGGTGAAGTTTTGAGCCACCGCGTTGGCCTGAGAATTTCCCAAGGCCACCAGGTCCTGAGAGGTTTGGTGGCCCCTACAATGTACCACAGCCACCTCAGCGGATAGCTGTAAGCCTGCAAAAGTTTAGAAATGAGGGTAGCATTGATTATGGGGGAGCCCTTGGTAGTGAGGAAGCCCTTTCTTTCCAGAGGCAGAGTGGCTGTGGGTGATAAGGAAAGCATATTTAGAGTCAGTATATATGGTTATGTGTTTTCCCTGGGCCAGAGTGAGTGCCCGTGTGAAGATAATTAGCTCTGTTTTCTGGGAGGTGGTGCCCTCTGGCAGCTGTTGGGGTTCTAGGGTGGAGGAGGTGGTGACCACCGCATAGGCCACCCATCATCGTCCGTCGGGTCCCTGTACAGAGCTCCCATCTACAAAGAGTATTAGATCTGGATCTTTTAAAGGAGAATCTGATAATCCATCTTGGGGTCCGTTGAGGAAATCTATTAGCTCTGTGCAAGAGTGGGGGGGTTCCAGAAGTGTCCTTGGTGCTGGCAGTAGAGTGGCTAGGTTGAGTCAGGGAGAGGGCAAAAGAGTGACTGAAGGGTTTTCGATGAACAAGAGATGAAATTCTTGTAAGCAGGAAGGACCTAACAGAGAGAGAGAGACTTATGTGAAAGGAAGTCAGTGAGCCTGTGGGAGGAGAAGACAGTGATGAGTTGGGAAAGGGTGAGTTTAATAGCCTCCTTGGTGAGTTCAGCTGCCGTGCCCAGTGCCCAGAAGCAGGGCTGCCAGCCTTTGATGGTGGTGTCTAATTCTTTAGAGAGATATGCTGTGGAAGGTATGTAGGCCCCACAGGTTGAGTCAATATTCCAACAGCATTACCGTGTTTTTTGTCAGTAAAAAGGTGGAAGGGGAGTCTGGGGTCCAGTAAAGCGAGAGGGGGAGAGGAGATGAGGGCATCTCGAAGGGTAGAGAAAGCCCTTTAGATGGCATTAGGGGATGTGAGAGTTCCTGTGAGAGTCTTTTTTTGCAGCCTCATAGAGGGGTTTAGCCAAAAGAGCAAAACTGGGAATCCAGTGTCTAAAGAACCCCATCAGACTGAGGAAAGAAAGAATCTGATCAGTGGGGGTAAGTGGCTGGAGACTGCAGAGGGTCTGAGTTGGATCTAAAGTGAGGCCTCAGGTGGTGGGGGTTAAGGCGAGGCCCAGATAGACTACGGACTGAGAGTGAAGTTGGGCCTTAGTAGAGGAGACATGATATCCCTTCATGGCGAGAAAGTAAAGAAGGGTGGCGGTGTGTTTCCTTGAGGCGGACAGGGAGGGGCTGCAGAGGAGTAGGTCCTCTGCATATTGTAAGAGAGTACTAGTCTCGAGATCACATACAGCCAGATACCAAGCTAGCGCCTGCCCAAACAGGTGTGCGCTGTCCCTGAACCCCTGGGTTAGGACACTCCACGTAAGCTGTTAGGCTGCATTAGTGTCCAGGTCAGTCCAAGTAAAGGCAAACAGAAAGTAAGAGGGTGTAGAGGGATGGTAAAGAAGACATCCTTGAGATCCAGGACCGTGAAGTGAGTGGTGTCTGAAGGAATGTGTGACAGTCATGTGTAGGGATTAGGATCTACTGGATGGAGGGAACTACCACCTCATTGATTAGGTGTAAGTCTTGTATGAGGTGATAAGCCCCTGAAGGTTTTCAAACAGGAAGGATAGGGGTATTGCAGGGAGAGTCTGTGGGGATGAGTAAGCCTTGGTTCAAGATGCAGGTAATTATTGGTTTAAGGCCCTGGCGGTGACTTGCTGAAATAGGGAATTAGGGCCTAGTTAGGAATCGAGAGGGATCCTTCAAGCGGATGTGTTCAGGTGGGTGGTGGGTCGCTACCACTGGGGTAGAAGTGTCCCGAATTTGGGGGTTGACAACGTCTGGTGGAATAGGGGGTGTGATCGGGTTAGGGTGATCTGTGGTAGTGGGAAAGCCTCCAGCCAGGAGTGGCAGGAGTAGGTGAGAAGATGCTGTCGGGGATGCTGTCAGTTGGATAGTGGCTCCGAGACTTTGTAGAATGTCTCGATCCAGGAGGGGTACAGGGCACGATGGCATGACTAAGATGGAGTGCAAAAAGGGGAGTCTGTCCAACTGCATGTCAGCAGTGGTATCTGAAGAGGAAAAGAAGGGGTACCATCAACTCCCATAACCGAGACCTGTGAGGGAACTAAAGGTCCAGAATGTGATGGCAAAACAGAGAAGGTAGTCCCTGTGTCCACAGGAAATGAGATGGACTTACCCGTTATCTGCAGCATTACCCTGGGCTCGGTGCGGGTGATGAGGGTCTTCGAGTCCAGGCCGCGTGAGTCATCCATGAGACCAAGAAGTTTGAGCCATGGGCCTGCCTGGCTGACCTGGCCTCCCATTTGGGTGGCTCGTCCTCTGCGTGGAGGTGCCGAGGAAGAGCCTGTTACCCAAAGGGGGCAATTCCTTCACCAGTGGCCAGGCTGCTTGCAGTCAGGGCAGAGCTTAGTGGGTGGCCTCAGGCAGGGGTACGGCCGGGCCCAGTGACCCTCTTTGCCACATTAAAGCAAGCTCCTGGTGGTGTTCCTCTGTGCGGCCCGCACTTGGGTCGGGCGCCTCCTATATCTTGCCCCTGTTGATCTGCCGGCCTCAGGGCTGCCACAAGAGCCTGGGTTTGGAGCATTACAAAGCTGCACGCGGGCCTGGTGAGCAGCCTCGGCCTTTTCCTCCCGACCATTAAAAACTTTAAATGCCATGTTCATCAGGTATCAGATAGGGGTTTGGGGGCCCTCTTCGGCCTTTTTAAGTTTCTTCCAAGTGTCCGGGGCCAATTGGGAAATAAAGTGAGTAGCTAATACAGTGGCCCCGGCATTGGAGGCAGGGTCTAGATGGGTATGGAGGACCATAGCGTCAGTGAGGCAGTTTTCCTCAGGTCTTGAGTAATTTCCCTTAATTTATCATAGTTAACTACCTTTTGTGCTGTACTCTGCATGCCAGCTATGAGACAGTCAGTCATTTGGTCTCGTTGTCTCCCAGTTGGGGTCCATGTCGGGGACCGCCTGTACCCCAACTAACATTTGGTCATCTGTGAGGTGACCCTGATCGGCATGAGTCTGTGCTGTCATCTGGATCCTGTCCCGTTCATCGGGGGTAAGGGTAGAAGACATAATAACATAAAGATCATGCCAAGTGAGGTCATATGCCAGAGTGAGATACTGAAATTCCTTGGTATAGGCGGTAGGGTTAGAAGAGTAGGAGCCTAAATGGTTTCCGACTGCAGACAGATCAGAGAGGGAAAAAGAATCATGAACTCAAACAATT
This sequence comes from Saccopteryx leptura, assembly GCF_036850995.1. NCBI lineage: Eukaryota > Metazoa > Chordata > Mammalia > Chiroptera > Emballonuridae > Saccopteryx > Saccopteryx leptura. The sequence goes on along the minus strand of NC_089511.1, from coordinate 61,188,863 downwards.
CCTTCCGCTCCGGCCACCTCGCGGAGAGGGCAGAAAAGGTTGTCTCCCTCTGGTGGCTCGGGGTGAGATCTGGTGTGAGCACTGACAGGGGAGGAGAGAGAGGGATGGGTATCTGCAGGCAGATGAGAAACAGGATCCAGCAAAGGGAGAGGAGGACCCTGATAGGACAGAGGGGGTCGTGCAGGAGGGGGAGAGAGTTCCTCAAGGGGGTTGGCAAAAAAGGAAAGATCAGGAGTGGAGGGTTTAGCTGAGGTTTCTCTGGCTAAATGAACCTGTACCATTGAGCAGGCGGTACAGAGATTAGGACTAGAGTGCAAATACCAGAAGCCCTGAATGTAAGGGATCTCTGACCATTTCCCAGTTCTCTGGCAATAGTTCCATAAATTGGTGAGGGTGTTAAAGTTGAAAGTCCCTTCAGGAGCCACCTGGTCTGGTTATCCAGTGGGTATCATGGCCAAGCCACAGTGGAGAAGAAGCTCAGTTTCTTCTTCTTTAGGGAGGGACCTATGTTTGAGAGATTCCGGATAAAGCACCCGAGGGGTGTTTTTGAGCCAGGTTTAGATTCCTGTGCCCCCATGGCCGCCCTCAGCCTTGGGGTGGTCAGAGATGAGAATTGGTGTCCCGCAACTCAATCTCTGGCCACTGGACAGTCAGGCAGAGTGGGAGTGTCTGGGACGTCTCCACGGGTACACAAGCTCTCGGAAAGGGTAGGAGGTCCCTGACGCAGCTGCGATTATGGACAGGGAGTCTCAGAGTTGGAAAGAACTGAGGGGAGGCTGGAAGCAGGGAACTTACCGCACCGTGTGCCGAAGTAGGTGGGAGGTCGGAGGTCCTGGTCTTCCTCGGAAGGGAAGCGGAGAGGAGTGGCCCTTGCAGACTCAAGCTCCTCTCAGGTTTCAGCACCAAATAAGGTATTTTCCACCAAGGAAGAAAGAAGGACATAGCCACCAAGTGTTGACAAGCAAAACCTTTATTTAGAGCGCTCCCAGGCGAGGTTCACTGGTCCACAAGACAGGGGCCAGGGAAGTCACGCAACTTCTGGGGGGGGGGGTTAATTTATAGCGTTGATAGGGTGGTGCTGGGTGGTGAAATTTCATTGGCTGACAGACAGTAGTTCTTTTTCAAAATGCTCCTGGGCCGTTTCTTTTGGTGGGCATGGGTGTGGCCATTTCTTTTGGCGGTCATGGGTGTGGGTGGTTCCTCATATGACCTTCCCCCATTGCTAACCAACCTCACAATTACTGCAGAGTAATATCATTGATATATACTCCTCAGGATTCTTGCTTAGAGATCAGTTATAAAAAGAATCAGTACTTCGGTGCACAGTTTTCTAACTCAGAGTTATATATGCTTTACCCTTAAATAGGTACTGTGGATTATTTTCATATAATTTAGATGTACATATCTTAAATATAAATTGGGAGATTTTATACATAGTATTCTCTGTTACAGAAGTAGAAAAATACACATATAATCAAAAGACACATTTCAAATATTAGAGTGTAAATTTAATATGAGTATAAAATAAATATAGAGTATACAATTAATAAATATCCAAATAAAATGCTATTATTGCTTTTCTTATTGCCATTGTTTCAATATCTAATATCCCAGGGCTTTTCCCAGTCCAGACATTTTCGACAGCATTTATTATTCCCATTTACATTTATTTGACCCATATTGCAGTTTCTAAATTAAGTATATCATTTTTCCCTGAGAACTCTATGTCCTTACATAGCCTTATAGGAGAACTTTGAATTTATATCACTTTCTGGTGTAACAATGAACTAAATGGGCAGAGAACCAGATAAGACTCTCTTACACTTCCTCATTTTCCACCACCCCTCATAGAACATGAGATACAGTGAGCATCTCATTATTGTAAATGTTGAACTGGGCTTGATTCCCAGGTTCTCAGTCTTGTAATCCTAGAATCCATTATTATGGTGTTTCGGTTTTCGATGATTGTCATCTTTTTATGTAGTTCTGTTAGCCTTTGCCAAAATGAAACATTTCAAGGAGAGTTTCTTACACGAAAAAACTGAAAAAATAATGTTCATGCTAAGTAAAAACACTGTATTCTTTAAAAGAAAAACTTACATGAAATCAAGTATTCCTGATTTTTCAAAACTGTATATAGAGAAGTTGCAGAAACTCAATCTTGCTTCCAGACAAAGTCAATACAGCATTTACACAATTATTACCTAGCATTTCCAGGCTAACTAATAAAACAGTATTTCAGCTTAAAATTTTAGTTTTTAGTCTACCTGTAACTTCTAAACTCTTACAAGTAAAACCTCTTACAAGTAAGCATTCTTGTTCATCAGAAGTGGTACAGAAAAGGGAAACTCAAAGGGGCAAGTATAGACCATGCCTGTTCAGCTGTGATAAGGTAAGAAGATCTGGGCCCCAAAACAGAAATCTCTAGGCCATGTAGCAAATGTAACCCTGAGAGAAAAGACTTCATTAGGTTGCCATGGTTTTGAAACATCAGCCATTTATATTTTCCAACTTATTCCCATGGTTCTGAACCCAGGATCACTTGCTATTCAGTTCATTGATTATAAGTCTCCTTCCCATATGCTTATATTTATATTTATATATCTACACTTACAGGGAGAAAATATAGCAGTCACGTAACTCATTAGCTTGATGGATGTATTTCTTATTGTAAAGTAACATGTTGGCATTCTGCTATAAGGAAGCTTTTTAATTAATATAAATATTGTCAGTGAGTTTTATTTTTTCTGGGTTTATTTATTTAGTGGAGTATTTTTTTTTTATTTTTTTTTTTGCAGAGGGAGAGAGATGAGAAGCATCCACTTGTAGTTGCATCATTTTTAGTTGTTCATTGATTGGTTCTCATATGTGCCTTGACCACAAGGCTCGGGCCGAGCCAGTGACCCTTTGCTCAAGCCAGTGACCTTGGGTTTTAAGCCAATGACCTTTGGGCTTAAGCCAGCAACCTCAGGGTTTCAAACATGGAATCTCAGTGTTCCAGGTCAACACTCTATCCACTGTGCCACCAACAGTCAGGCATGTCAGTGAAATAATTTTAAAGTCATATAACTCTCAGCCACACATACAGAGGTAGAAAGTTCCATTTCTGGAACATAAGACTAGAAATATTTATTTCTCATTTGTATTTTCTTATAAAATACAGCCACTACCATCCATATTATCACAAAGCTTCCTCTACCCCACAGAAAAGGGAACTAATGTTTGCCAGAAATTATGGTAGTCTTACACTGTCTTCAGAGAAATAAAGTTACTTGTACATACTCACTCAGCCAGTAAGTAATAGAGATGAGATCATTCAGGTCTGACAGATGCCCTTTCAAATAAACTTGTGTCTTTACTTTGAATCTACTACTAGCAACAGGCCCTAACTAGGAGAAGCAGATAAAAATTCTCTTGCTACTAAAGAATAAACACCAGTCCTATTGGCTGTTTCTTCTAAACAAGTCTAAACCCAAATCTCACTCCTAAGAAATGGGTGTTCTATAACTGGCACTTTTGTCTTCATGGACAGGGGAAGAAACTTTGATAATTTAACCATAAGTATTTTTGGAATCCGTTTTTCAAATGAATGCAACACAAAAATATTTGTTCATAGTGAACTTAAGAATTCAATGTATACTACTTATCAGACATTGGGAAAGCAGGGGAAAAAATGTTATTTCATCAAGCAGTTTCACAGTTGTCTTTTATTACATATCTATATCTCTTTATTTGATCTGGCTATATAATTAATTATGAGCCTATTTCTCATTATTACACTTGAAATGTAGTTTTAATTGTTTCCAAGTATACTTTATATTATTAACTAAAACTAATCTGAGAAAGTCTTAAATCTATTCAATTGGACTGTTTGGGATAGAGACAAGGTTACTTCTAATTAACTATAAGCTTAGTGATGCATAGATGAACTATTTTGAATTTTGACTATCCATGCTAGGTATTTTAGTAATACATTTCATGTTATGGAAATATAAGTGAGAGGTGGGGAAGCAGAGAGACAGACTTCCACATGCGCCCAGACTAGGATCCACCAGCAAACCCCCATGGGGTGATGCTCTGCCCATCTGGGGCCATTTCTCTGTTGCTCAGCAACTGAGCTATTTTAGCACCTGAGGTGAGACCATGGTGCCATCCTCAACAACCAGGGCCAATTGTTAGAATGAGGCATGGCTGCAGGAAAGGGAGAAAGAGAGAGAATGAGGGGGGAGAGTGGAGAAGCAGATGGGTGCTTCTTCTGTGTGCCCTGACCGGGAATTGAGCCCAGGACTTCTACACACTGACTGATGCTCTACCGCTGATCCAACTGGTCAGGGCCTGATGATTGTTTTTTTCATCTTAAAGAATTATAAGAATAGCCTGACCTGTGGTGGCGCAGTGGATAAAGCATCGACCTGGAATGCTGAGGTCGCCAGTTCAAAACCCTGGGCTTGCCTGGTCAAGGCACATATGGGAGTTGATGCTTCCTGAAAGAGGAGGACCTCTTTCTCTCTCTCTCTCTCTCTCTCTCTCTCTCTCTCTCTCTCTCTCTTTCTTGTCTAAAATTAATAAATAAAGTCTTTAAAAAAAAGAATTATAAGGATAGAGTAGATTTAAAAGCTGTGGTACATATACACAATGGAATACTATGGGACCATGAAATGAAGGAAATATTATTTTTTGCAACTACATGGATGGACCTGGAAACTATTATGTTAAGTGAAATAAGCCAGGCAGAGAAAAAAAATATCATATGACCTCATTCATTTGAGGAATCCAGTGAACAATGTGAACTGAGGAATGGAATAGAAGCAGAGGCGGGATCAAAGGGACCAGAGGGAAAAGGGATGAGAGGATGGGATCAGAGAAGGGAAAGAAATTGGTGAAATTATATATACATAACACAGCTTTATAGAGAGCAGAAAAGCAAATCTTGGAGGGAAGGGGGAGGGCATTGGGTGAAGGGGACAAGGGGATATTGAGGGGAACATGGGGGTGGGGAGGATGTATTCAGTAGGCCACTTGAATCTATGTAAACACAATAAATTAAAATCAATAAAAAATAATTATAAGGATAAAACAACATTTATTAAGATGTTTAGATTTAACTTAATGAGGTGATCCTTCCATCATCCAGTAAACTATTTTATCTAAAGTAGTTCAAACATAACAATATTTTCTTTTATTAAAAAATTTATTTAGGAAATTAAATTTAAAAGAATGATATTGATCAATAAGAATACATAGGTTTCAGGTAAACATTTCTATAGCATTTGAACTTTTGATTATGTTGTATATCCATCACCCAAAGTCAAATAATTTTCTGTCACCTTATATTTGTCCCCCTTTATTCCCTTCCTCCGATACCCTCCCCCATACCTCCCTCTCTCTGGTAACTATTTCACTTGCTATAATGTTCTCAGGGTTCATCCATGTTGTTGTAAATGGCAATATGTCATCATTTCTTATGGCTGAGTAGTATTCCATTGTATATATGTACCATATCATTTAAGAAAAGATTATCAGTGAAGGTCTCCATTGTATAGGAATTCATTTCCATATTTAGCACACTATCTCATTTTGAACAAATTCCTTCTAATGCAATCTAACTAAAATCTATTCCAAAATGCCCCCATATCTTCTCCTCTGAAAGTAATGTAATACCAAACATTTTCCTTATTTTTTAATAAAATTATTTTTAATTAATTTTAATGGGGTGACATTTATAAATCAAGATACATATGTTCAGAGAAAGCATCTCTAGGTTATTTTGACTTTTGATTATGCTGCATTCCCATGGCCCAAAGTCCAATTGTCTTCCATCACCTTCTATCTGGTTTTCTTTGTGCCCCTCCCCTACTCCAACCCCCTCCCTTTCCCCCCCACCCTGTAACCCCCACACTCTTGTCCATGTCTCTGAGACTCATTTTTATGTCCCACCTATGTATGGAATCATATAGTTCTTACTTTTTTTCTGATTTACTTATTCCGCTCAGTATAATGTTATCAAGGTCAATCCATGTTGTTGTAAATGATCCGATGTCATCATTTCTTATGGCTGAGTAGTATTCCATAGTATAAATGTACCAAAGATTTTTAACCCACTCATTCACTGACAGACACTTGGGCTATTTCCAGATCTTCGCTATTGTGAACAATGCTGCCATAAACATGGGGGTGCATTTCTTCTTTTCAAACAGTGCTATGGTGTTCTTGGGGTATATTCCTAAAAGTGGTATAGCTGGGTCAAAAGGCAGTTTGATTTTTAATTTTTTGAGGAATCTCCATACTGTTTTCCACAGTGGCTGCACCAGTCTGCATTCCTACCAACAGTGCAGGAGGGTTCCCTTTTCTCCACATCCTCGCCAGCACTTATTCTGTGTTGTTTTGTTGATGAGCGCCATTCTGACTGGTGTGAGATGATATCTCATTGTGGTTTTAATTTGCATTTCTCTAATGATTAGTGATGTTGAGCATTTTTTCATATCCCTATTGGCCATCTGTATGTCCTCTTTGGAGAAGTGTCTATTCATTTCTTTCACCCATTTTTTGATTGGATTGTTTGTCTTCCTGGTATTGAGTTTTACAAGTTCTTTATAAATTTTGGTTATTAACCCCTTATCAGATGTATTGTCAAATATATTCTCTCGGCCCTGGCCAGTTGGCTCAGCGGTAGAGCGTCGGCCTAGCGTGCGGAGGACCCAGGTTCGATTCCCAGCCAGGGCACACAGGAGAAGCGCCCATTTGCTTCTCCACCCCTCCGCCGCGCTTTCCTCTCTGTCTCTCTCTTCCCCTCCCGCAGCCAAGGCTCCCATTGGAGCAAAGATGGCCCGGGCGCTGGGGATGGCTCTGTGGCCTCTGCCTCAGGCGCTAGAGTGGCTCTGGTCGCAACATAGCGACACCCAGGATGGGCAGAGCATCGCCCCCTGGTGGGCAGAGCATCGCCCCATGGTGGGCGTGCCGGGTGGATCCCGGTAGGGCGCATGCGGGAGTCTGTCTGACTGTCTCTCCCTGTTTCCAGCTTCAGAAAAATGAAAAAAATATATATATATATATATTCTCTCATTGTGTAGTTTGTCTTTTTATTCTGTTCTTATTGTCTTTAGCTGTGCAGAAGCTTTTTAGTTTGATATAGTCCCATTTGTTTAAACTGTCTTTTATTTCACTTGCCCATGGAGATAAATTGGCAAATATATTGCTACGAGAGATGTCAGAGAGCTTACTGCCTATTTTTCTTCTAAGATGCTTATGGTTTTACGGCTTACATTTAAGTCTTTTTCAGTTTATTTTTGTGAATGGTGTAAGTTGGTGGTTTAATTTCATTTTTTTGCAGGTAGCTGTCCAATTTTCCCAACACCATTTGTTGAAGAGGCTGTCTTTACTCCAATGTATGCTCTTACCTCTTTTGTCAAATATCAGTTGTCCATAAAAGTGTGGGTTTATTTCAGGGTTCTCAGTTCTGTTCCATTGATCTATATGCCTGTTCTTATGCCACTACCAGGCTGTTTGAGTACAATGGCCTTGTAGTATAACTTGATATCCAGAAGTGTGATATCTCCCACTTTATGCTTCCTTTTCAAGATTGCTGAGGCTATTTGTGTTCTCTTTTGGTTTCATATAAATTTTTGGAATATGTGTTCTATATCTTTGAAGTATGTCACTGGCATTTTAATTGGTATTGCATTGAATTTATAAATTGCTTTGGGTAATATAGACATTTTAATAATGTTTATTCTTCCTAACCATGAGCACAGTATATGATTCCATTTGTTTGTATCTTCCCTTATTTCTTTTATCACTGTTTTATAATTTTCCGAGTACAAGTCTTTAATCTCCCTGGTTAAATTTATTCCTAGGTACTTTATTTTTTTGGTTGCAATGGTGAAGGAAATTGCTCCCTTAATTTCTCTTTCTGACAGTTCATTGTTAGTATATAAAAATGCCTCATACTTTTTAAAATTAATTTTATATCCTGCCACCTTGCTGAATTCATTTATCAGGTCCAGTAGTTTTTTGACTGAGACTTTAGGGTTTTCTATATACATTATCATATCATCTGCAAATAATGATAGTTTTACTTCTTCTTTTCCAATTTGGATGCCTTTTATTTCTTTTTCTTGTCTGATAGCTGTGGCTAGGACTTCCAGAACTATGTTGAATAAGAGTGGTGAAAGAGGGCACCCCCCCCTTATTCCTAATCTTAAGGGGATTGCTTCTAACTTTTGTCCATTTAGTATGATGTTGGCTGTGGGTTTGTCATAGATGGCCTTTATCATGTGGAGGTATGTTCCCTGTATTCCCACTTTGCTGACAGTTTTGATCATGAATGGGTGCTGGATTTTATCAAATGCTTTTTCTGCATCTATTGAAGTTTATCATGTGGTTTTTCTCCTTCCTTTTGTTTATGTGATGAATCACATTAATTGATTTGTGAATATTGTACCAGCCTTGCCTCCCAAGAATAAATCCCATTTGATCATGGTGTATGATTTTTTTCATATATTGCTGGATTCGGTTTACTAATATTTTGTTGAGGATTTTAGCATCTAAATTCATCAAGGATATTGGCCTATAATTTTCTTTCTTTGTGTTGTCTTTGCCTGGTTTTGGAATCAGAATTATGCTCGCCTCATAAAAAAAGCTTGGAAGTCTTCCTTCTTCTTGAATTTTTTGAAGTAGTTTGAGAAGGATAGGAGTTCTTTGAATATTTGGTAGAATTCACTTCTGAAGCCATCAGTCCCAGGACTTTTCTTTTTTGGGAGTTTTTTGATAACTGTTTCAATCTCATTTGTTGTAATCAGTCTGTTTAGGTTTTCTGATTCTTCCAGATTAATTTTTGGAAGATTATATGTTTCAAAGAATTTGTCCATTTCATCTAGGTTGTCTAGTTTGTAGCATACAGGTCTTCATACTATTTTCTTACAATATTATTTATTTCTGTTGTGTCAGTTTTTATTTCTCCACTCTTGTTTCTAATTTTATTTATTTGAGTCCTCTCTCTTTTTTTGTTGGTGAGTCTGGTTAAAGGTTCATTGATCTTGTTTACCTTTTCACAGAACCAGCTCTTGGTTTTATTGATCCTCTGTATTGTTTCTTTAGCCTCCATGTCATTTACTTCTGCTCTGATCTTTATTATTTCCTTCCTTCTACTAGCTCTGGGCTTTACTTGCTGTTCTTTCTCTAGTTCTTTTAGATGAAGGGTCAAGTTGTTTATTTGAGCATTTTCTAGCTTCTTAAGGTATGCCTGTAATGCTATGAACTTCCCTCTCAGGATTGCTTTTGCTGTGTCCCATAAATTTTGAGTTGATGTATGCTCATTATTGTTCATTTCTAGGAATTTTTTAATTTGTTCTTTGATCTCATTGTTAACCCATTCGTTATTTAATAACATGCTATTTAGTTTCCAAGTCTTTGGGTATTTTTCAGTTTTTCTGTTGTGGTTGATTTCTAGTTTCGTGCCATTGTGATCAGAGAAAGTGCTCGATAGGATTTCAATCTTCTTAAATTTGTTGAGACTGCTTTTGTGCCCTAACATGTGGTCTATCCTAGAAAATGTACCATAAGCACTTGAAAAGAATGTATATTCTGCTGCTTTAGGGTGAAAGGTTCTGAAGATATCTATTAAATCAAGTTGATCTAGTATGTACTTTAAGTCTGCTGTTTCTTTGTTAATTTTCTTTCCTGAGGATCTGTCTAGTAATGTTAATGGGGTATTGAAATCCCCTACTATTATAGTATTGCTGTTGATCTCGCCCTTTATATCTACCAAAGTCTGCTTTATATATTTAGGTGCTCCTATATTAGGTGCATAGATATTTATAACAGTAATATCTTCCTGTTGGATTGTTCCCTTTATCATTATGTAGTTACCTTCTTTATCTCTTACTATAGTCTTTGTTTTAAAGTCCATTTTGTCTGATATAAGTATTGCTACCCTAGCTTTTTTTTTCATTTCCATTTGCACGAAATATTTTTTTCCATCCTTTTATCTTTAGTCTATGTGTATCTTTTGTTTTAAGGTGTGTCTCTTGTAGACAGCATATGTATGGGTCTTGTTTTCTTATCCACACAGCTACTCTATGTCTTTTGTGGATAAGACATTTAGATCATTTAATCCATTTACATTTAAGGTTATTATTGATATGTAGTTGTTTATTGCCATTTTATTCTTTAGCACTGTATTCCTCTTTTGCTATATTCTTTTTCTCCTTTGATCTGTTTACAACAGGCCCCTTAGCATTTCTTGCAGCATTCATTTGGTTGTAGTGAATTCCTTGAGTTGTTTTTTTTTTTGTCTGGAAAGTTTTTATTTCTCCTTCAATTTTAAACAATAGCCTTGCTGGATAAAGTAGTCTTGGTTGTAGGCACTTGTTCTGCATTACTTTGAATATTTCCTGCCATTCCCTTCTGGCCTGTTTCTGTTGAGAAGTCAGAAGTCATCCTTATGGGGGCTCCTTTGTAGGTGATAGTATTTTTTTCTCTAGCAGCTTTTAATATTTTCTCTTTATCACTTCATTTTGATATTTTAATTATGATGTGTTTGGTGTAGATTTCTTTGGGTTTCTCTTTAATGGAGTTCTCTGTGCTTCTTGAACTTGTGAGATGTTTTCCTGCCTTAATTGAGGGAAGTTTTCAGCTATGATATGTTTGAACAAAGGCTCTATGCCTTGTTCTTTCTCTTCTTCTTCAGGAACCCCGATGATGTGGATGTTATTTCTCTTCACGTTGTCACAGAGCTCTCTCAGAGTTTCCTCAGACTTTTTGAGTCTCTTTTCTTTTTCCTGCTCTGCTTCCATGCCTTCATTTATCTTGTCCTCTAACTCACTGATTCAATTCTCAGCTTCATCCATCTTGCTTTTAATTTCTTCCATTGTGTTCTTCATTTCTGATATTGTGTTTGTCATTTCTGACTGATTCTTTTTTATTATTTCAATGTCCTTTTTTATATATGCTATCTCTTTATTTAGGTGTTCGTGATGACCACCCATTGTTGTTCTAATATCTTTGAGCATCCTGACAATTGTTATTTTAAACTCTGCATCTGGTAATTTGGTTATATCTGACTCATTCGGGTCCTTTTCTGGGGATTTCTCTTGATTCATTTGTGTAGCATTTCTCTGCCTTCTCATTTTGTCTGTTTAAAAGAAGGTTTTGGCCACTGGAGTCCACTGGGTGTGGCCTCTGTGTTCCCTAGGTGTGGTCTGTCTGCAGGCCCACCACCCCCTCTGCTGTTGCTGCCTAGGGCGTTTGGGTATGGGTGTTGCTGATGTCTGCCCACTGGGGCTGTTGCTGTGGTTTCTGCCTCTCCTTCACAGAAGTGGCTGTGATCACGTGCTCAGGTGTGGCTTTGGCCTTCGCTCCACCCCTGTGGGTGGTGTTATGCTTGGCCCTGAGGGCAGGGGTGAGCACCTTTGCTCAGCTGTGAGTATCCACCTGATTCCGGGCTTTTGCCCTGCCCCTGCAGGAGGAGCCCATTTGTGGGATGGCGGCAAGCCTTGGCTCCACAGGCTGGGCGGGACTGCATGCCATGCTCAGTAGTAGCAGGACTCCACCTGTTCTGGGCTTTTGGCTCCATCCCCGCAGGAGGAGCCGGCTCCCAACTCAGGCCACAAGCCTCGGTTCCACGGATGGGGCAAGGCTGTGCTCCTGTGCCCTTGCTCAAGGGTGGGTCTCCACCCCTTCTGGGGCTCCTGCCCTTCTTCAGCAGGCTGGATTGCAGGCAGCCCGCAGCTGGGCTTGACCACTTTTGCACATCCCCTCCTCCTCAGCCGGGCAAGTCTGAACTCACACCTGGGCCTCAGTGGTGGCCAGCCAGCTTCCGCCCTTGCTGACAGAACTGCGCTTCCATGTTCCACTGCCACCTGCCCTCCAGCAAGCCCTCAGCTGTGTGGTTGGGGGCACTGCAGCTCAGACCCTAAGACTCACTACCATAGTCCCGAAAGCTCCCTCCTTCTAAGAGACTCTGCTCTGAGTGCTGGGGGAGAGCTTGTTTGGCTGGTGTCCTGCTTCCCTTTGCTAGTATTACTGTTTCCAGGGGAAATATTCACTTCAGATTTGGGGAGGGACTCGTCCAGGAGGTTAGGGTGGCTGTCTCTCAAAATGTTTCTCCCTGTGCCTCCTAGATTATACTCTCTTCCTGCTACTCTGGTCCTCTCCTCACTCCCTGTCCCCCGGAGCCCTGGGTGAGTGGTTGTGAGAGAGGTTTTCTGTGCAGTCCCTTTAAGAAGAATCCTGGGTTTGAGAAATCAGTCTCTTCTCACAAACAGTATCCTGTCTTGTTTCCAGCTAAATACTGTCCATACGCCTCTTCTAGGCTCTGGGGCTGCAGACTAGGGCTTTGTTCCTGGGACTCAGGACCTTCCCCTCTCTGCTAAACTCACTTCCCACCACGTGAGTCTCTCCCAGCTGCCGTTCGTTCCAGAGAGCTGGGCAGCCCTCTCCGCATTTCCGCTTTTCCTACCAGTCTTGGTGTGGCTTCTTCAGTGTTCCTTGGTTGAAGAGTCCTCTTAGTTTAGTCCAAAGTTAATTTTTCCAGATAATGGTTCTTAAAATTAGTTTGTAATCCACTTTGGTTCTGGGAGGTGGAAGTTGGTATGTCTGCCTACTCCGTTGCCATCTTGTCTTCCTCTTATTCTTGATTTCTCATTCTTTAATGCTGAATTTATATTCTTTTTTTGTTGTCTCAGGCCTCCAGGTATCTTCTAGGCTGGTGTTTCTTAATGTGCCTTACCTATTTGCAGGTGTCAGAGTTGTATCTTTGTCCCTCTGCACAAAAATTAATTCAAAATGGATTAAAGAACTAAATATAAAATCTTAAACAATAAATTAAAGAAAACAAGGTACTAAACTCATGGATCTTGGTTGTAGAGAACAATTTATGAATTTGACTCCAAAGGCAAGGGAAGTAAAAGCAAAAATAAATGAATGAAACTATATCAAATGAAAAAGCTTCTGCACAGCAAAGGGAACTTACAACAAAACAAATAGGCAGCCAACCAAATGGGAGATGATATTTCCAATCAACAGCTCCAATAATGGGTTAATATCCAAAATACATAAAGAACTCACAAAGCTCAGCAACAAACAAGCAAACAATACAATTAAAAAATGGGGAAGGACTTGACCTTTGGTGGCACAGTGGATAAAGCATTGACCTAGAATGCTAAGGTCGCAGGTTAGAAACCCTGGGCTTGCCTGGTCAAGGCACATGTGGAAGTTGATACTTCCTCCTCCTCCCCCCCTTCTCTCTCTCTCTTTTTCTTATCTAAAATAAATAAATAAAATCTTTGCCAAAAAAAATTTTTTTGATGGGGAGAGGACCTAAACAGACACTTCTCCCAAGAGGATATACAAAATGACCAACAGATACCTAAAAAAATGTTCATCTTCACTAGTTATTTGAGAAATGCAAATCAAAACAACAATGAGATATCATCACATCTGTTAGATTGGTTATTGTCAACAAGACTGGTAATAACAAATGTTGGAGATGCTGTGGAGAAAAAGGAACCCTCATTCACTGCTGGTGAGAATGCAAATTAGTACAACCATTATGGAAGAAAGTATGGTGGTTCCTCAAACAATTAAGAATAGAACTACCATATGACCCAACAATCCCTCTACTGGGTATCTACCTCAAAAATTCAAAAACAGCCTGACGAGGAGTTTGCACAGTGGATAGACCATCAGACTGGGATGTGGAGGACCCAGCTTTGAAACCTCAAGGTCACAGACTTGAGCTCAGGCTCACCCAGCTTGAGTGCAAGCTCTCCATTGAGCATGGGATCACAGACATGACCCCATTGTTGCTGGCTTGATCCCAAAGTTCACTGGCTTGAAGTCCAAGGTCACTGGCTTGAGCAAGGGGCCACTCACTCTCCTCTAGCTCCCCCAGTCAAAGCACATATGAGAAAGCAGTCAATGAACACCTCAGGTGCCACAACGAAGAATTGATACTTCTCATCTCTCTCCCTTCCTGTCTGTCTTTCTCTATCTGTCCCTCTCTCTGTCTCTCTTGCTGTCTGTCACAAAAAAACAAAAAAAAAACTCAAAAACATTGGTATGTAAAGACACATGCACTCCCACATTCATTGCAGCATTGTTCACAGTGACCAACACATGGACACAACCAAAGTGTCTATCAGTAGAGGATTGGATAAAGATGTGGTCCATATAAACAATGGAATATTACTGAGCCATAAGAAATAATGACATAGTGACATTTACAATAACATGGATGGAACTTGAGAACATTAAACTGAGTGAAATAAGTAAAGCAGAAAAATCTAAGAACTGTATGATCACACGTAGGTGGGATATAAAACTGAGACTCATGGACATAGATAAAAGTGAAGTGGTTACCAGGGGGAGGGGAATGTCGGGGAGAGTGATGAGAGGAGGGGGTGGGGGAAGGGTGTAAGAGGGACTAATATACAGTGAAGGAAAATGATTTGACTTTGGGTGATGGGCACACAACATAAACAACAGTTCAAATGCTATAGAAATGTTTACCTGAAACCTATGTAGATTTATTAATCAATGTCACCCTGTTAAAGTTAATTTTCTAAATAAAATTAAATAAATAAATAAATAAATATGGTCCCCCAAAAAAGAAAACCCAAAGGACCTCACCCTCCTCACTGCAGCTCTGATGTTACTATTAATAACCTCAAATAATTTTTTTAAATTCCCTCAGAAATGAAGTACTTGTTAAAACCAACTATGAAACAAAAAAAAACAAAAAGGAATGCCTCATATAAAGCTCAAATGAAGTTTATGCTGAAAAATTTCAAAAAGAGGATGAAGTTTTTTCTCTTGGATGCTATTTTGAATGGACATAGAAAGAGGAACTAAATGATCTTTTTTTTTTAATGTTTATTTTTTATTGATTTTAGAAAGAGGAAGGGAGAGAGGGAGAGAGGGAGAGAGAGACAGCAACATCAATCTGTTCCTATACGTGCCCTGACTGGGGATCAAACTGGCAACCTCTGAACTTCAGGACGATACTCTAACTAAGAGTTATTCAACCAGGGCACTAAATGACCTTTTGATGATTCCCCTAGCCCTGTGATTTTGTGATAATCTTAGCTTCCACCATTTCATTTTCTCTAAACACTAAAATCTAATCTGCTCCAAGATATGAGAGTGTTTAACAGATAAAAACCTTTTAATGGAGGGAAGATTCTGATTGTTTTCCTCTAAGTAATTTCTTAACAATTGCTTACATTTCTATTTGAGGTAGCCCACACTGAATCACTAAATCCAAAGAAAATCATTAGAGAAAAATTCACATACATACTATGTAATTATCTGCAATTTATTTCTTGACTTGCCTTTGTTGCTCTGCATTAGAAACATTTACTCCTACAGGTGTGGTTACAGGACTCATGAACTCTTCTTTCTTAAACCGAAAATCATTCTTGCTTTCTATAGATTTAAAAAGGAGAGCTTTGTTAACATCAGTGGACATTTTACTTCCAAATGAGGCTACCTTCTGAGCAGGGTTGCCATAGAGCAAATTACATCAGACAAGGCTGTCTGATGAAGATTAGCACTAGTTAGACTAAGCAGTCTTTGATTCTGTCATGTAATCCACCACTGCTGATTTAGTGTAGTAAACAAATGAAGATACTTGAAGGTACAAAAATTGGGTTATTAGTTTTCATTACTTTTTATTTTTTATTTTTTACAGAGACAGAGTCAGAGAGAGGGATAGACAGAGACAGACAGACAGGAACGGAGAGATGAGAAGCATCAATCATTAGTTTTTCGTTGCGTATTGTGACACCTTAGTTGTTCATTGATTGCTTTCTCATATGTGCCTTGACTGTGGGGCTACCGCAGATGGAGTAACCTCTTGCTTGAGCCAGCGACCTTGGGTCCAAGCTGGTGAACTTTTGCTCAAACCAGATGAGCCCACGCTCGAGCTGGTGACCTTGGGGTCTCGAACCTGGGTCTTTCCACATCCCAGTGCAATGCTCTATCCATTGCACTACCACATGGTCAGGCTTCATTACTTTTTAATCAGCTATTTTTGAACCAATAGAAAACTGTAGATAAAAAGTAAAAAGCAGAAGACCTCTCATATATCAAATGGATGATCTGCTTGACTCTAGATTAAAGTGCTAATATTATTTTAATTACATTATTACTGTTAATAATGGCAATAATAAAAATGTTCCTTAAAAACTAGCTACATTGAGCTAATCCCTTGCAGAGCTTTACATATATTTATTTTGAATCATTACAACAGTTCTCTGAAGTTTTGCCAAAATAAAAATGGTGAGTTACTCATATAGTCTGGGGCATGTACTCTGTTATTGAATTTGAGTGTCCATGAATATTTTTATTAATTATTCAGTATTTGGTTATTTTTTGTTGTTGCTTGGTCCAAGTGCAGTTTGTATGATATAGAATGAACACAGAAAACCATAGCATTAATCTTGAACTGTAAAAGCCCTATTTGTATTGTGACATAAATATAAATGTAAAGCAAGCAGAAAAAATGCTATGTAAGCTCTTTTCTGAGCTTAGTATTGTTAGAAAAAATCTAACCCCTATGTTGTTTGGTAGCTTTTTTATTGTGTGTCATGTAAGTGCATAAAGAATTATGTTAGGATTAAAAATGATTCTGAAGTTTCATAGTGAACTATTTTTATCAAAAATGTATTAGTTCATCAAGTAAATGTGCCCCACCGAACTCAAGAAAATTACCAAGAACCATGAGATATAAAGTTAATATTCAAAACAGATCTGAATCATATTGATCAATACAAAGAAAAAAAGCATGTTGTTAATTATGTTCTGTGTCTCCCAAACGTGTGTGTTATGGTTGAAATAATGGATTTATTAATGTACAGAGGGTAGCATTTTATTGTGCTAAAATATAAACTGTGTCTATCACTCACATCACCTCAGCTCCACTGTATTAAAAACTAGGAAGTATTTTTTATGCAATGGAATAATAAGTATCGTCAACAACCACAACCTCTGCTTTTGTTAGAGCCCTGAGAGAAATACTGATACTATTATAGGGAAATGATCACTGATCACAATGGCATTCTGCTAAATGACAGACAGCACAGATAGCAAGTTATAGCATGGAATGATTCCTCTACCAGACAGAACGAAGACCACTGCAAATGCATCCGAGTGATGATTCTAACCAGTTGGCCCAGTTGGCCTACTCTTTCCTTGCTGACATCAGAACTGAGAGGGGTAAATAGGAGGTGCTATATATAGTCTGCTCTCTAGGGTCCTCACATTGTAACAGAGGGAGAGATGAAAAGGTCTCTATTACTCTATTTCCACAATTTCTAAAAGTACAGCCTAATGGTGACCCCAAAATGTAAATACAGGCAGTCCCCAGGTTATGAATGAGATAGGTTCTGTAGGTTTGTTCTTAAGTTGAGAATATAAGTTGGAACAGGTACAGTTACCTATTAAATGCAACTTAGATGTTTGTCTTAACATAGTGTTTATTTTTACCTTTCTATGCATATAAATACTTACACATTTTCAAACCTACGGAACCTATCTCGTTTGTAACCCGGGGACCTCCTGTAAGTGTCAATGTACAATAACTGATTAGTAAACAACTCCAGAACTGAAGACTCCCAAAGTTGGAAGGGGACTTGAAAGGTCAGGAATGATGACCCTACTGACATTCTTCTGATGACTGCAGTGATACTGAAACACCACTGGTGATAGGAACCTCATGACCTCCCAACATCAGACTTCTCCAGTTGATATAAAATCCTTAAATCAAACTATAATATGTCTCTGTAAATTCCACTTACTGGTCCTAGATGCAAACTTTTGGACTAGTGTTTACTTCTTCTTTGATAATAGCAAGCTCTTTTGCAATACTTCCTTATTCTCCCTGCTTTCCTTCTTCAACGCCCTAATGACTTTCCTCTGAACATGCTTCAATTTTTAACATTTGCAAACTCAGAGTATAATCTGACCTGCACAGGATAAAACACAATTAACAATAGCCTAATTCCAAGCACTGTCTTTCTCGTAACACTGAATTTGCTTTTGTTGCAAATATATCAGAGTGACACTTGAAATTCCTAAATACTTATTAGATATCCAAGCCAAATAAATGTACCTCATCCTGTATGTGTGTATGTTGGCTGTTTATCTTTTTGTTTTGAACCTCCATAGACTTCATGTTTATTTCCATTAGTTACCTCATTAAATGTGTTCCATTCCAGCCTCTTTTTTTATTTCAGAGTGGGGACTGTATTCTAATTCTGTCAGCTCACTTCATAAAATCCTAATTTATGATATTGGTAAATCTGACCAGAATACTTTCTATTTATCCTAATGCCTGATTTTTTTTAATGTTGACAACAGGACTGAGTCACCATGAGAAATGTCCTTCCAGAAAACCATTGATCATTTATTGCCATCCTCTGGATGTGGATATTCAACAACTTGCTAACACCCTTGATTCCTGTCATATTTCTTCATCTTAGCCACTAGGATACTATGTATCACTTTGGCAAATATTGTGTAGAAGCACAAGTATATTAATTGCCCCCATTGGTTAGACCAATAACCCTTTCAGAGAAGGAAATGATGTTCCTACATCGATGGTAGTCAACCTGGTCCCTACCACCCACTAGTGGGCATTCCAGCTTTTATGGTGGGCGTTAGCGGAGCAACCAAACTATTAATAAAAAGACATTTAACTATAGTAAGTTGTTTTATAAAGATTATGCCAAACAATGAAAATCCAACATAAAGTACTTGGTAAGTAATGATTATTTTATGCTTTAACTTGCTATAACTCTACTTTATAAATTTTATAAAGTAAAGTTACTTCCCTACTTTATAAATCACCATTACTGTGGAACCGGTGGGCGGTTAGAAAATTTTACTACTAACAGAGATACAAAAGTGGGCGGTAGGTATGAAAGGGTTGACTACTCCTGATCTATATGATCTGTTCCCTGGTGAATCACAACTTCGGAACCCAGTTGTGAGCTTTATCATGCTTGATAAACCACTAATATGTACGTTTTCAGAAACTGCCTCCCTCCCTCCTTTTAAAATCACATCCACTTTCGCCAATCCTGTGCTGTGTACACCTCCCCTGCTTCCCACAGTTCCTCCAAGGTGTTTGGTGTGGGTTCGGGTGTTTTCATTTGCAGCAGGGTCTTCATCTGACTCATGAACCCTAGAATGTAGAACAATATCTAAGACATTAGAGGTATCCTCCTATTTATAAGAATTAAAACACACAAGATTTGATATTTTGGTGGTTATGTTCATGTTTTTAAATTCTGAAATAGGAATTATATGTATCTGGAAGACAAAATCCGTTTGTACACTACATTAGATATTTGAATTAGGCAAAGAAACACTCCCACATCTGTCCATATGCCACACCTGTTTAACAGCGTTCCCAGTTATCTTCCTGTGGTTGTAAATGACATTCCCCAGGTTTCTAGAAAGATAATTTGCATACACCCAGATGCACCATTTTTCCAGATGAGGCTCAGATGGAACCATATTTGAATTGTTGGGTATAAGAAGGAGGAAGAGGGCCCTGGCCAGTTGGCTCAGTGGTAGAGTGTTGGCCTAGCGTGCGGAAGTTCCGGGTTCGATTTCCTACCAGGGCACACAGGAGAGGCGCCCATCTGCTTCTCCACCTCTCCCCCTCTCCTTCCTCTCTGTCTCTCTCTTCCCCTCCTACAGCCGAGACTCCATTGGAGCAAAAGATGGCCCGGGCACTGGGGATGGCTCCTTGGCCTCTGCCCCAGGCGCTAGAATGGCTCTGGTCGTGACAGAGTGACGCCCCGGATGGGCAAAGCATCGCCCCCTGGTGGGCGTGCCGGGTGGATCCCCTTCGGGCGCATGCGGGAGTCTGTCTGACTGCCTCCCCGTTTCCAGCTTCAGAAAAATCCAAAAAAAAAAAAAAAGAAGAAGAAGAAGAAGAAAGAGAAAAGTATGGATGGCATTAAAGAACTTGAGAGGAGGAATAGAAAGGGGCAAGATTTCCAGTCCAGTCCCTTGAAGCCTCAGTCCTTGCTACATCTAGGAACTGGAGTCCCTCTGCTCCCTCTTTTCTCCACCAGGGCCAATTTCTTTTAGGACCTGACTGCTCTCCCCCTAGCATAATATACTCTAACCTCTCCTTCCATCAGTCTCCTTAAGAATATTTAAGCCAGAAAGACAGGAGAATTTCAAGTAGAAGAGTTTCTAAAGATAACAAGTAGAAGATGGTGAGGACCAAATCTCACTTTTCAGTAAATCTTGGTAATTAACTACGTTTACTCAAAATAATTATAAAAACACCAACACTGTCGCCTGACCAGGAAGTGGCGCAGTGGATAAAGCGTCGAACTGGGATGCGGAGGACCCAGGTTCAAGACCCGAGGTCGCCCGCCAGCTTGAGCACGGGATCATCTGGTTTGAGCAAAGCTCACCAGCTTGAACCCAGGGTTGCTGGCTCAAGCAAGGGGTCACTCGGTCTGCTAAAGGCCCACGGTCAAGGCACATATGAGAAATCAATCAATGAACAACTAAGGAGCCACAATGAAGAATTGATGTTTCTCATCTCTCTCCCTTCCTGTCTGTCTGTCTGTCCCTATCTGTCCCTCTCTCTGACTCTCTGTCTCTGCCACAAAAAAACAAAAAAAAACAAAAAAAAAAAACACCAACACTGTCCCTTGGCCCTATGGTTGCAATCATTTCTAAGCAATGAAAACATGAACGCCCAGGGACACAGCTCCCACCCACCAGAATTCTTGAAGGCGTCTAGAGTGTAGACATCCTTTTACACTCTCTTTATTCACCTCTTCTTCCCTCTTAGCAATCGTGGTCTGTCATTTTCATTCCAAAGATCCTTCTCTCCTTGACATAGACAAAGAAAATAGAAATCTCACAATTCTGTTCTTTTTCTCATCCATCAATGTTATCATCATTTTTAAGCTGACCCATTTATTGGATCATTGTGCTTCTTGAACTTAAAAGGCAGACAAACAAAAACATGTATTCTGAGATTTTTTTTTTAATTGGTCCCAGATCATATGGAGGCCGTCCTTTGTATTTGTTATTTCCTTGTCAGAATAGCTCCTCAGCAGGATCTTCCCACCACGAATTCATAGCACTGAAGCCTCTGATAAATGGAGTTGCTGCTTTTTCAAACAGGACTCTGAGACCAACTGTCTGAAGCAGGGGTCCCCAAACTTTTTACATAGGGGGCTAGTTCTCTGTCCCTCAGACCGTTGGAGGGCCGGACTATAATAAAAACTATGAACAAATCCCTATGCATACTGCACATATCTTATTTTTAAGTAAAAAAACAAAACGGGAACAAATACAATATTTAAAATAAAGAACAAGTAAATTTAAATCAACAAACTGACCAGTATTTCAATGGGAACTATGCTCCTCTCACTGACCACCAATGAAACAGGTGCCCCTTCCAGAAGTGCGGTGGGGACCGGATAAATGGCCTCAGGGGGCCACATGTGGCCCGCGGGCCGTAGTTTGGGGACCCCTGGTCTGAAGCAACCATCCACACTGCTGCCTCTCCTCTTACCCTACTTTATTTTTTTCTTAAAAGCACCACTACTGCCTGGAATTAAAGATATGCTTTAATTGTTTACTCTCTTTCTCCCCTACTACAATATAAGCCCTCTAGTAACAAGGACTTTGTCTTGTTCACATCGGTGTCCTCAGTGCTTGAGACAGAACTGCTACAAAGTTTCTCAATAAACATATACTCAATGAATGAAGCAATAAATGAATTATTTAAAGCAGAGAGGCACAGAAACTGGAAAGAAGGTTACATGAAAACCACCACAGTGGTTTCTTCTTTATAGTTTCCAACTTTCACATCAGAAGTATGTGCAACTACATGATAGAAATTGCTGGGTTTACGGTAACCTTTAATTTTTTATATTATGATATAATCAGAATTGCTTTGATAACCTGAAAAACGCTTTAGAGACAAGTTAAAAATATAGAGAAGTAAAATTTAAAAGAAATTACTCATAATTCTAATATCAGAGGAAACTGATATTAAGAGGTTTGGGGTATAGTTAGAATTTTTCCAAGGCATTTTTCCTTTCAAATTTTCATGGTATAGAATTCTTCTCATCTGTTCCCTGAATTTTTAAAAAATCTGTTCTCATAAATTTGCTATATTTGATATTTTTCAGTCCCCCATGCCATCACAGTGTTTAAAACTATATTTTTATTATTCTATAAAATTCCCATTACTTTCACATGGTCAACCAGTTCCCCCTTGTTAAAATTTGATTTTTTTTTCAATATCAGTTCCCCTATTTTCTTCCACAAATTTTTGGATAATGGAATTCCAACAAGGCAGGTGTCCTGAATTTAGATGAAAATGAATTTCAGGACAGTTGGTTAGAGACTACCATCAATACTGTATCTCAGAAGACACTTGTTTAGTTTAGTATTAAGACTTTATTCTACCGTTATTGATATACCATAAGAATTAAGGTAATAAGGCTCTGGCCGGTTAGCTCAGTGGTAGAGCGTCGGCCTGGCGTGCAGAAGTCCCAGGTTCGATTCCCGGCCAGGGCACACAGGAGAAGCGCCCATCTGCTTCTCCACCCCTCCTCCTCTCCTTCCTCTCTGTCTCTTCCCCTCCCGCAGCGAGGCTCCATTGAGGCAAAGATGGACCGGGCGCTGGGGATGGCTCCTTGGCCTCTGTCCCAGGCGCTGAGTGGCTCTGGTCGCAACAGAGCGATGCCCCGGAGGGGCAGAGCATTGCCCCCTGGTGGGCGTGCCGGGTGGATCCCGGTCGGGTGCATGCAGGAGTCTGTCTGACTGTCTCTCCCCGTTTCCAGCTTCAGAAAAATACCAAAAAAAAAAAAAAAGAATTAAGGTAATAAAAAATACTCAAAAGAGACCTCTTTTAAAAACCTACATTTACTTAACAATTAATTATTGAGGACCTATTATGTACCAAATATAATAGTTTGAAGTACTTGAGATACCAAAATTAAAGCAAATAATACACTACTTAGAAAAAGCACACCAATTAATCCTTTTGCAAATATATATTAAACATCTATTATGTGCCAGGCACTATGCTATGTACATAAGCATAGATACAGACACACTTGGTTTTAAATCTCTACTACTGTTAGCTTATAAATTGTTAAATAATTTATTTTTTCTTCAAACTGAGTTATTTTAGGACTACTATTAGACATGAGAAATTAAATTATCCAAAATACTGGTGATATAAAGATGAGCAAAATAAATTCCCTATTTTCAGGATACTCAAAGTATAATATATAATAAAAATTTCAATAATACTTATTGAAGAAAATTAAATATAATATAGGGCAAAATGTCATACTGAATACTAATTATCTTCTCTACTGACTGGTAAGTTTCTTTGAACACCTTTAACCCCTAATATAGTATATAATGAGTAATAGAATACTCAACAAATGTTAAACTGATGGACAAATAGACATTTTATGAGTAATTATTTCCCAATATCACCCTGAAGTCATGAATTTTCTCTTAAGGCAGAATATTTACTTCCAAAAAACTTCATTTTAGTATTTAAATTCTCCTTTAAGGTTTTGGAAATGAAAAAGCAAATTAATTTCTGCCTATAAAATAAGGTTGCAATAGATATAATCACTAATTTTCAAGTTTTATATACAAAAAAAAAAAGATTGAATGACCTGAGGGTATTTTAAATTGGATCTATCATATAAAATTTGCAAGTTGATCTTTCTTCTTCACTTTGAATTAGTGAAGCTTCTTTGTTCAGGAATAAATAACAATTTGGCAACTTTGGAAATGTTTACATATTTCCCTCTGTACAAATTAATTATAAAGAAATACTGAAGAGGCTGGGGTTTCTGGTTACTGGAGCATTGAAAGCTAAAAGCTTAAAGTATAAACAGTGACTACCTTATTAGTCATAGTGAACAGCTGTTCCTTAATAGGACAAGAAATAGCATGTTAAAAACACTGGAGGAAAATTAGGATAGACAAACTAAAGAACTTTTTACCTTCTAAGAGTGACTCTAAATTAGGTGACCCTAGAAAACTATGCAATGTAAAACTTTTTAGGATTATACAGCTACCCTTGAAGCAATTTTAATTAGTTTTTAATTGCCTTTCTTAATAAAATTTGGATTGAGCAGATAATTTTCCAGTCTTTTCAAATTTCTTGAAATTTAAGAGACTGTGCTTATTTTCCATGTGTCCACCAGAGGGCAGTGGTGACCCAAAACACAGGAAAGGATTTTCTGTCAGTCCTGTGTCCCCCCTGGCAAGAACCTTCACGCCAGACCCCTTACAGTTCCTCACAGACGTGTCTTCTGTAAGCAGGTTGGCAGTGGTATGTTTATTTCTGAGTACCAAATAACGATATCACAAAATACTAAAAAAGGACACTGGATGAAGTACATTGTCAGAGACTGAAAGAAAAGAACATTACATGAAGATTATATTTTGTTTGTGTGTATCACCTAATACACATGCACACTAGTTGGTTCTTTTTATTTATCATGCATTCTGAAGTAGAAAAGTATGTGAGACAGTTGTGTCAAGACAAAGAAATCAATGTTTCCTTTCATTAGTTGGTTTAAAACAATCTATAGAATTATTGAATGCCTATTAATTCATTCCCTTATTTATTCAGAAGTTATTTGTTGTATAAGTGCTCACATTAGAAGCTACATTTGCTAATGTGAGGAACAAAGAAACTACTGCAGGGAGCTTATAACTAAGACATTGATACTAAATTGCAGGATACAGGGAAGGATGACACAGGAATACACTCCACTAGTTGTTAATTTTGGTAGCAATGTAACAAAATCTTTGCTCCTTTTATAGCTGTTTTGGATTTCTTTTGGAGACTCACAGGTCCACAAACCTTGTCCCAGTCCCACAGAACACATAACTTTATATTTAATTTTTTAATTTTTTTTAATCTTTCTGAAGTTGAAAATGGGGAGGCAGTCAGACAGACTCCCGCATGCACCTGACCAGGATCCACCCGGCATGCCCACCAGGGAGCGATGCTCTGCTCATCTGGGGCATTGCTCTGTTGCAACCAGAGCCATTCTAGCACCTGAGGCGAAGGCCATTGAGCCATCCTCAGCGCCTGGGGCCAACTTTGCTCCAGTGGAGCCTTGGCTGAGGGAGGGGAAGAGAGAGACAGAGAGGAAGGAGAGGGGGAGGGGTGGAGAAGCAGATGGGCGCTTCTCCTGTGTGCCCTGGGATGGGATCGAACCTGGGACTCCTGCACGCCAGGCCGACGTTCTACCACTGAGCCAACCGGCCAGGGCAGAACATATAACTTTATATTTAAAAGGTGATGATGAACCATAGGAAGCTTCTGAATAGGAAGGGAGAGCCTGAGTATGCACTTTTCTAATGCTGAGGCTTTCAATTTTAGTTAATGTTGTTATTTAAATATTTTATTCTGCTCACAGACATTTTTATGCAAAGGGTGCAACTTTCAAAAGAGTCTTTTTGCAAGGCTGCCCTAAAAGCTTCTTATAATATCTGTGAATTTATCTTCTGGGATCTCTTTTATTGTATTTGGGTTATTTGCTGATTAAACTTCTTTACTCATTTTTTTATCTTGTGAAATTGAGAGCAAGATGCAAACCTCAAGTATGTGAAGAAAAAAATTAATGGTGTCAGAATTATAATTCAGTCAATATTTACTGAGCCGTTTGGGTTTTCTGTAGGAGGCAGACAGTAATAATATCTGTCTACCTGTATAGCAGCGAGAAGCTCTGAGAACATTCCTGCCATAACTTTTGGTCAAATCAAATGGTGTGGTTTGTTTATGTGATTGCTTATTTAGGCAGATGGATTTGGCTGGAAATTATACATATTTGCAATACTTCCTGGGAGAATTTCGCCATCACATCTGTAGTGTGGTCTGCATTACAATCAAGACATTACTAAGTTGTTAGAAAAAGGACTTTCAGTCCTAACAATATAAGTGATAATCATTTATGATGGTCTAACTTTAGATTACGAATGACCTATTTATCTAAATATCTTTAAAATGGTGGATATTTGAAGTGACATTGTGTTAAAGAGGTAAAGTAGCAGAATCAGTATTGTCAGTGTACAGGTTAATGTTTATGAAGCCAGGACCAATCCAGGAAGGAGACAAACTGTTACAACTAGATTTTTAAACTAGAGTTTATTTCTATTTTCCCAGATAGGATTAAGCCCACTGTTATTTCCAGGGCTGCAGTAAATCATCTTAAGGACATATAAGCTTCTAAGTACTTGTCAAGTGGAAAACGTCTTTAGAAGAAAACAGAAAATTATAACTGTTTGAAAAAGATCTAGACATTTACACAAAACAATCTATGAGAGGAAGAAAAAAACACTACATAATTTGCTTCTTCCTGAATGTATAGAAATTTCCCCTAAAAAGGCACAAAAAAAATGTTTGTAGAAAAAGTAAATACAAGAGCCAATTTGGACTCCTAACTTTATTTTGCATGTGCAGTTTGAGATGAGTTTATAAAATGACTACTATTAGACATTAATCATTCCTTTCTCCTGCTACTTCTGCTGGCTTAAATTTAAAAGGAAAATATAACAGTTGAATATATTTTGATATATTATTTGTAAAAAAAAGAGTCTCTTTTTTTCTGTTGGAAAGAGTTCTATTGAAAGTCACAGATAGCCAGATGATTTTAATGTCAGTTCCAACAAAGAACAACAATCCACTAACTACCTATAAACTTTATAATTAGCAGACATTTATTATCATGTCGTTCATTTTGAAAGTTTCCACTCATAACAGTCCTACCAATGGATCTGAAGGGACAGGAAAATGGTTAATTTCTTTTTTTTATTTTATTTTATTTATTTATTTATTTATTTATTTATTTATTTACAGAGACAGAGAAAGAGTCAGAGAGAGGGATACATAGGGACAGACAGACAGGAATGGAGAGAGATGAGAAACATCAATCATCAGTTTTTCATTGCGACACCTTAGTTGTTCATTGATTGCTTTCTCATATGTGCCTTGACCGTGGGCCTTCAGCAGACTGAGGAACCCCTTGCTGGAGCCAGCGACCTTGGGTCCAAGCTGGTGAGCTTTGCTCAAACCAGATGAGCCCGCGCTCAAGCTGGCGACCTCGGGGTCTCGAACCTGGGTCCTCCGCATCCCAGTCTGACACTCTATCCACTGCGCCACCGCCTGGTCAGGCATGATCAATTTCTTCAAAAATAATTATAAACAATTATTCATTACATATGTTGCAATAACATATCCACACAATAATAATCTCTCTTGCTTCAAATGTATAGCTTGTAAAAGCATTTTCACACACAGCAATGCTGATCCTAGGTGAGTTAGTTAAGCCCATTCTAGACATTTCTAAGAAATAGAGAGCCTGGGGGAGTTTCCCAAGGTCACATAGCTTGAAAATTGCAAAAAAAAAATGCTTCCCAGACTTGGTCTATTCACTCTGAGTTTAGATAGAAGTGACATTCTAGTGAGGCTGTATTTACTACCTCATTGCATTCATTTATTATACAAGGCAGCTTCTTACATGTTGATGAAGCATATGCAGAATGGTGCTATTACTATGTGCCAGGCAGTGTACTCAGTGCACAGGTCTCCTCTTTTGAGTTTATTGTGGTGACATTGGTTAACAAAATTATACAGGTTTCCGGTGCACAGTTCCAACACACACTATGGACACTGCATTGGTTGTTCACCACACCATGTCAAGTCTCCTTCCATCACCATTTATCTCCCTGCACCCTGCTCCGCCTCCCCCTCCCCGCCCCACCCACACACTGAGGAAAACAGAGGCCCAGTGAGGTTAAATAATGCCTCTGGAATCACACAGCCAGTGAGCAGTGGGGCCAGGTCTCTCATCCAGAGGTGTCCAGCTGCACAGCCACACTGCCTGCCAGAAATGAACTTTCCTTACAGTACACATCCAGACTGGGCTTTCACTACCCTAATTGTTCTATTTTAAAATTGTCACACACTTCTGTGCTGACTTTTGCTTTACTGTTGTTTGTTTTCATTCAATACAAGGTATTCTACATGCTTTTCAATGCTGCTGGTGCGAGCTCTCTGGCATGAGTGTTATTTGCACGGCATGGCACAGTCTTTTTTGAACACCAATAGAGGACCAACTGAAGTAATCTGGGATGCCAGCACCAGGGCCCTGTGACAACGAGGGCCAGCTCATCCCTCTGCCGTTGGTTGGTTGAATGGTAGACGGCAATAAGGCCTGAGTAAAGCATACTCGATTCTCTGAGTACAGGGCAGTTATGACTCCCTGACCCACAAATCCAACCCCAAGTCAATAAATATTAAGGAAGAGCTACAGAATGAAGTTTGAAAAAGATCCCACAATCCTGCTTTCCCCACATTATAGTGACAAGGCATCTTCCTCAAGTGTTAATGACAAGTTCACAGGTATTGGAGGAGGTAAGCAATGGAGTAGCAGCCAAGGACACCAAGGGGTGCAGGCCAGGGGGGTCGCCATCTAGCCAGTCCCACCTTAAAGTCCACCGAAATGCAACCCAACTGCAGTTTATTACAAGTTCTTCATAACGTGGGCCATGATTGCCAGGAAATAAGAAAGTGTCAGGTGGTGGGGACATGATACAAAAAGTAAAATTATTTAAACCTCTGTCATGAATATTGCCAGTTTAAATACTTGGTCCAACCAAATAGTTCAAAGTCTCAGATACTATAAATATTACTTTGGGAAAAAGTAGTTATTTATTTGATACAATACATTATGTTATAAATGCAGATGATAAAATTTCCAGTTCTCTAAGGGAGTACTTTTTTCTTGTGAGCAGTTTATTTACAACTGGCAAAAACCACATGTCTGCTTGTGGACATCAGACTCTCTTGGATTCCTTAGATAAACATACTATTTGATTAAATTAACCAGTGTCATCAAGAGGGGGTTCTGGTTGTCATGTTAATTGTGTTCTATGGAAATTCTATGGATGCATCATTTAATTAAAATTTTCACTTAGTACTTATCAGAGTATAAGAAATGTCATCATAGTTTTTTTACACTTTGTAATCAAATCATTTGTACATCACCAAGATTAAATCATGAAAAACATCAACCCTTCTGTTTTCCTTCCTGCTACAATGATCAGGCTTCTTACAGTACCACCTGTGATGACAGGCAGGCTATCTAGAATTTCAAGCTTTCCATCATATTTCCATGTCAGAGTTAGTATTTCCAGTCTACAATTCATCATTATAGCACTTAGGAGACTTGTAGCTAATTCTTTTTTTTTTTTTTTTTTTTTTTTTTTTTTTTTTTTTTTTGTATTTTTCTGAAGCTGGAAACGGGGAGAGACAGTCAGACAGACTCCCGCATGCGCCCGACCGGGATCCACCCGGCGTGCCCACCAGGGGCGAAGCTCTGCCCACCAGGGGGCGATGCTCTGCCCCTCTGGGGCGTCGCTCTGCCGCGACCAGAGCCACTCTAGCACCTGGGGCAGAGGCCAAGGAGCCATCCCCAGCGCCCGGGCCATCTTTGCTCCAATGGAGCCTTGGCTGCGGGAGGGGAAGAGAGAGACAGAGAGGAAGGAGGGGGGGTGGAGAAGCAAATGGGCGCTTCTCCTGTGTGCCCTGGCCGGAAATCGAACCCGGGTCCCCCACACGCCAGGCCAACGCTCTACCGCTGAGCCAACCGGCCAGGGCCTGTAGCTAATTCTTAAAAACATTAATAACATCTACCTTTATTGAATGTTTGATATGTGCAGTGAATGGATTAAGCATTCCACTTATCTTACTTAAGCTCACAGAAACACTTTGATGTTTCTTTCCATTATACAGATGCAGAAAGTGAGGCACAGGTCAAATAGAATAGATAATAAAGGCTAGATCCAGTATTAATAGCCAGATCTGACTTGTTCTAAGTTCCTTCTAATCTAATTCATTTATTTCATATATACAGAAACGGCCCAGAGAGGTAACCTGTCTTTTCAAAGAGCACATAGCTGGTTAGTGGCAGACAAAACAAGGGCTGGGGTTTTCACCAGTTGTCTTATTGCCATGAGCCGTCTAGGCCTAAGCTATTCAGCTTTTTATCTTGTTGCATTTCTGTTGCAGCATAAAGCAGCCAGAGACTTGTAAGTAATATCCTTTATCACTGCTGCCTGTGATGTATAGAGCAATCACATTTTTTTAATGGACCGTCTGAGTAGTCCGTGCTTGTCGGCTTAGCTCTTAAAGAGTCTGGAGCAAATCTATTGCTCACTTAGTGGCACTCAGCGTTTGGCATAGTTCCTCAAATGGCAGAGTTGGATTTCCCTTCTCCCTTATCCCTGTAAACTTCTCTAAGAGAATGTCGTACTATACTTCCCTATTCCAAAACTGAGCAATGAGAACATTTCATAAAGACTCTTCTGTTTTAAAAAGCCCTAATCTGCTCATGCCTTTCCCTTGCTTGTTTCTCTTCCCAGATAAAAATTTGGTGTTGTTTTTTTTTTAAGTCATAAATGGGTGTTGAATTTTATCAATCACTTTATCTGTATCTATTGACATAATTATATGGTTTTCCATTCTACTAACATAGTGATTTACATTATTGATTTTTAAATATTAAACCAACCTTGCATTCCTGGCAACTTGGTCTTGATATACAGTATTATCCTTTGTTACATTGCTGGATTTGCTAATATTATTTTTATTTACTAATGTTTTATTCAGGATAGTGTGCCTATGCTAATGATGTCCTTGTCAGCTTTGTCATGAGTGCTGACCTCATCTTGGTTCAGGTGATGGTGACATATATATATATTAAAAGTCATTGAGCCTGATCTCTGGTGGCGCAGTGGATAAAGTGTCAACACTGAGGTTGCTGGTTCAAAACCTTGCACTTGCCTGGTCAAGGCATATATGGGAGTTGATGCTTCCTGCTCCTCCCCCCTTTCTCTCTCTCTCTCTCTCTCTCTCTCTCTCTCTCTCTCTCTCTCCCTCCCTCCCTCCTCTCTAAAAATGAATAAATAAAAAAATTTTTTTTAAAAAGTCATTGAGCTTGACCAGGCAGTGGCACAATGAAAAGAGCCTTGGCCTGGGACACAGAGGACCCAGGTTTGAAACCCCACAGTCAACAGCTTGAGCACAGGCTCACCAGTACAGAGTCACTGGCTTGAGCATAAGATCATAGATCTGACCCCATGGTTGAACCCAAGGTTGCTGGCTTGAGCAAGGGGACTCAACTGGAGCCCCCTAATCAAGGCACATGTGAGAAAGCAATCAACTAAGGAGCAACAAGAAAGAATTGATGTTTCTCATTTCTCTCCCTTCCTGTCTGTCCCTATCTGTCCCTCTCTCTGTCTCTCTCACTAAAAAAAGAAAGAAAAAAACATCATTGAACTTAAGATGCTAGACATTTTACTGTATGTAAATTACACTTGATTTAAGTACAAATCTGCCTCCCTGCCTTAAAAATGAGGGGAAAAAAAGAATGGCCATCCCAGAGTAGTCCAACTTCTTACACAGCAGGTGGCTTCCACTGGAGTGCACAACAGAGGCTGCCGGCCTCCTTACGACTTGGGCCCAGAACTGGCCCAGCTTCTCTTCAACCGTGTTCCACTGGGAAAGGCAGGTCACAGGACCAGCCCAACCTAGGAAGGCCTGCCCACAGGCAGGAGTACTACAGGGTGGTTCATTAGGGGCCACCAAAGTAACATTTTATCACAGTGATGAAATTACCATATTAAGTGTAAAAATAAAGTTGTTTTTTTTTTTTTTAATTCAAACTCCCATTCTCTCCTCTCTGTTGAAGATGTATTTTATGGTTGATATTTTGTCAGATTTTTCAAAAACAAAAGTATTTGGAAATTCATATCTGCACAATGTTTTAATTCTAAATTTTGCCTTACAGATCCTGTTATGCTTACTCATCTGATAAATAGATAAAAGAATAGCTCCTGTGACCTACGCAATATCAAGGTCCCAAACCCTTTTAAAACAAAAACTTGTTTGGTTTCTTTCACCAGAGAGCTGGCTCAGAAACTTTGGTTTCTAAAAAAAAAAAAAGAGTTTAACATTTTTTATACTGGAAATTTTTTCAGAAATGTTACTGCTCCAGTATCATTATTTTTTTTTTTCCTTTTTTTTCTGTATTTTTCTGAAGCTGGAAACGGGGAGAGACAGTCAGACAGACTCCCGCATGCGCCCGACCGGGATCCACCTGGCACGCCCACCAGGGGCAACGCTCTGCCCACCAGGGGGCGATGCTCTGCCCCTCCGGGGCGTTGCTCTGCCGCGACCAGAGCCACTATAGCACCTGGGGCAGAGGCCAAGGAGCCATCCCCAGCGCCCGGGCCATCTTTGCACCAATGGAGCCTTGGCTGCGGGAGGGGAAGAGAGAGACAGAGAGGAAGGAGGGTGGGGGTGGAGAAGCAAATGGGCACCTCTCCTATGTGCCCTGGCCGGGAATCGAACCCCGGTCCCCCGCACGCCAGGCCGACACTCTACCGCTGAGCCAACCGGCCAGGGCCCAGTATTATTCTTTATAGCACACTGGGCTCAAAACTAAATGTTTTCAGGTTTTAAACTTATGCATATAAATATGGAGTCAAGTTTCCTGAGTCTTATTCCTGTAGAGGTATGTGACTTTTCTACTCCCTTTAGCTTACCATTAGCCTTTTCGTTATCTGTACCGGATCTCTTCACCACATGTAGTAAAGACCTGATTACTGACTTTCCAAGTCCGTGAACAGTGGGATCTGTGTCTGTGTAATGGAAAGCACAGAAAGTACACTCACAAGTGGTGCTGCTCACAGTAAGCCCTTCTACTGAGCAGCTGTGCTGTACGGTTATCATGAATTTGGGTTTGAGTTTAGACTCGGAATGATAATCCTTGAACTCCTGTTTCTAAGAATGTAATCTTGCACAGTGGCCTAACCTTTCTACACCTCTGCTTCCCCCTCGATACAGTGGAGAGAAGAACTGTGCCTTCTGGGTCTGCCACGCCAATATAGCGAGATAAGGCATGCGAACTGCCAAATGGGGTGCCCTGTCCACCAAAGAGCAAGAATTCAGGCCCTGGCCGGTTGGCTCAGCGGTAGAGCGTCGGTATGGTGTGCAGGAGTCCCGGGTTCGATTCCCGGCCAGGGCACACAGGAGAAGTGCCCATCTGCTTCTCCACCTCTCCCCCTCTCCTTCCTCTCTGTC
Source organism: Saccopteryx leptura (assembly GCF_036850995.1). Lineage (NCBI taxonomy): Eukaryota > Metazoa > Chordata > Mammalia > Chiroptera > Emballonuridae > Saccopteryx > Saccopteryx leptura. The sequence goes on along the minus strand of NC_089511.1, from coordinate 61,155,685 downwards.
TCTCTCTTCTCCTCCCGCAGCCAAGGCTCCATTGGAGCAAAGTTGGCCCGGGCGCTGAGGATGGCTCCATGGCCTCTGCCTCAGGTGCTAGAGTGGCTCTGGATACAACAGAGCGACACCCCAGAGGGGCAGAACATCGCCCCCTGGTGGGCATGCCGGGTGGATCCCGGTCGGGCGCATGCGGGAGTCTGTCTGACTGCCTCCCCGTTTCCAGCTTCAGAAAAATGAAAAAAAAAAAAGAGCAAGAATTCAGCACATATTGTTATTGTTATTAGCAATGGAAAAATTATTAAGACTACTTGTTCAGTTGTTCAGAGGTAGATTACTAAATTTTCAATTATTCCACAACCTTGGGTCCACCCCTCCCTCCACTCACTTACTCACTTAGACCTGCCTTTTCATTCTCTATCTATTAGCATCTGATTCAGGTTGGTTTTAAGGATGGGAGAAAGAAGGAATTTGAGTTGACACCTAAGACTTGATGGTTATACCACAGCACCAAATAGTTTGGGACAAGCTGAAGCAAATCAGAAGAGTATTGCCAGCTTACTAAGACATAAGGCCCAGCTGTCAAACTTCTACAGAATCCCACATGATAGTAGTTCATTACTGTTCATGTTTCAAAGAACAAATAAGCTTGGTGCGTATGTGAGTTCTTGTTTCCTCTGCGTCAAACACTGGACCCTTCTGAGTATCTATCACTGACAAATTATAAACCACCCACTTAATACTGGGTCACTGCTTCTATACTACCCTAATTACAGTGCTTTATAATCAGCCTTGCTGGTATGTACTGGACTGGCTATGTAAGTGAATATATTTGTGCTATGTAACGATAGCTGGCAATTATCTGTGGTTTGGGATAACCCAGGACAGCTCCTCCTTAAGTAACTGACCATGATGACCCACATGACTGCCCAATCAGAATGAGGCCTCCAGGTTAAGTTGTTTGAATGACTGATCTCTCGGTACACTGGTTTTGTATTATTTACTCTGATGTTTACTGAGTGTGTTCAGTGGAACACTGTGGATTATTGATCACACACACACACACACACACACACACACACACACACACACAAAGGTTACTTAGTCAAATAAGTATTGACAGCCCAAAACAAATTTTTTTTTTCCTTAGGCATAATTTCCTTTCACATATAAATGCCCTGATAAGTCTTCCAGTAAGAAGTATCATTTCATTTAAGAAGATAAAATATAAAGTATTTCCAAACTTATTTGACCAATTTATAAATAAATAAAGGATTATTCTCCTGTATTAACACAGTTCCACACAGGGCTGGTCTAACAGAATATACTTTGGGAAATGCTATTTGACTAATCTATTGTATCTTTCTATTTACTATCTCATTCACTATTAGATAATTCCAAAAATGCTTTTCTACTTTTCTTTCATCCAGTATTTCTCCCCTGACCTCACCCCTTCTGACGAGGTTGCCAGATTTAGCAAATAAAAATATAGGATACACAGTTACATTTGAATTTCAGGCAAATTGTTAATACTTTTTAACATAAGTCTGTTTGAATGAATTAGGTGTCTTGTATTTTTATCTAGCAACCTGAATCCCAAACCAAATGAGAGCCATCCTTGAGTAATTAATGAAACCCAGGTTAATTCAGTTATAAGTACATGGAAGCAATTCATTCAATGCATGTTGAAACTTTTTTTTGAATCTTTCATAATAACAGAAGTGTGAAGCACTTTTTGAGATCATTGTATCTTTGGTCTTTTTATAATAATTTTAACATGAATAGTGTAATCACTCTGGAACTCTAGAGTGAAATAAACTTTTTCAGTCTAGAAATGAGCTCTTTCATTTTACAGAAGAGGAAACTGAGTCCTGAAAGGAGTGACTTGACTCACCAAGGAAATTATCCCACAGGGACTTGATAACGGCCAGTCTTGCATTCTCATTACCTAATTCTCAAACTGATGGTCTAGACTCCCTGACTAGCCTATCTTTATTGTTGTTCACTGTATTTGTTAGGGCCAAAAAACGCAATTCCCCTCGCAGCCAAAAAAAAGTGATAAATTGGTGCTTAAAATGATAGAGTTAGCTAAGTTTATTATTTTCATTGATACAGTCATAATAAAATAAATTTAAAGCTTAAATGATACTGGATATGTTCACGTTTCCTTTATCCTTCAGAAGGCGCTGCCGTATGTCCCAGTGTCTCGATACAGTATGCAAGAGTACAAATTAAAGACAATTCCAGACTGTCTTTGTGTGACTATGTGTTTCTATTTATAAACTATTGTTCAGGATATATATGCTTTTCTTCCATCCATTAGCCACCTCAAATGTGTTATTGAAAAGAAACATCAAGTCCAGCAATAATCACACAGAACAAGCAGTAATGCTCATAAGATCAACAGTTTTCACAGGTTCCTTTTTATAGAAAGCAGAAGGACTATTTATATTCATGGCAGATCTTATATCACCTTTACTATTTAGAAAAAAAAAAGTACTGTTTGGATCAGAGTATTGAAAACTGCTAAGGAGGCCCTGGCTGGTTGGCTCAGTGGTAGAGTGTCAGCCTGACGTGCAGGAGTCCTAGGTTCGATTCCCAGACAGGGCACACAGGAGAAGCGCCCATCTGCTTTTCCACCCCTCCCCCTCTCCTTCCTCTCTGTCTCTCTCTTCCCCTCCCGCAGCCAAGGCTACATTGGAGCAAAGTTTGCCCGGGCGCTGGGGATGGCTCTGTGGCCTCTGCCTCAGGCGCTAGAGTGGCTCTGGTTGCAACAGAGCAACGCCCCAGATGGGCAGAGCATCACTTCCTGGTGGGCATGCCAGGTGGATCCCGGTCGGGCGCATGCGGGAGTCTGTCTGACTGCCTCCCCGTTTCCAGCTTCAGAAAAATACAAAAATACAAAAAATAAATAAAAAGAAAAAAAGAAAACTTCTAAGGAAAAAAATCACTTAGGTGTTTCTTTTTGTTTTCTGTCAGTGTCATATTTAGTACCCATCTCACACAAATGCCATTGTCCCCTCAGGTGCCATGTAACTTAGGGAAATGAATGAGAGACCTAGGGTCTTCAACAAAGACTCTGAGTTGGCCAAAAATTAAGAAAGAAGCATTTCTTTTGAACTAATGAGTTTTTCTGCGTCTAGCTTATTCCTCCTCTAGAGATGTGGATATTTAAGCATTAAGGGATAGTCTTTACTTGAGTCATTGGGAATGGTACACTTACTGGTAGCCTAAGTCCCTGCCTTAACCATACTGCCCATGTATTTAAATCAAACTTCATAATCACATCATCTGTTAAAACGGGCTGTGTTTTTTCTGCATAACCTTCCCTCTTATCTCATCTACCTGACATTGCTGGCACAAGGCAGAACCATTGTATTATCCCATGTGTTTCATTAGGAAGTGGAGCAATGATTTAATTTCTTAAGAAAATATCAAGGACTGAGTTAGAGATTGTATTGTATATTTTTCTATAAATTACTAGTTTTCTGTGACATTGTGGTAGTGAGGTGGTATCACTCACAGACAAATGCCCTCAGGTGTTAGCCAGTTTGTCAAGGACCCTGCCAGTTCTTAAGTTGTCACCTTGTGAAGGTGAACTCTCTCCAACTCTACTTGACCTTTAACCTACTTGAGGTTTCTGAAATATAAAGTATTAAGGTAATTTAACTGAGTTTGATATCAGAATTCAAGAGGCGCTATAGCCCATTAGTCTTCTAATTACACAATGTGAAACGCATTGTAATCAGCATTACTTTGACAGCATGAATAAGGAATGGTAAATACAAAGTGCTAATTACATGAAGATAACTTTTTTCCCCTATGAGGAGTTTCTACTTTAAGATGAATAATAGTTAAATAGGTATTTGAGCTCTGGCAAGTGACTTGACCTTTCTAGTTCTCAGTTTCCTCATCTATAATGTGATGGTGATAGAATACGTTCTTCATAAAGTCACTGTGAAAAGTTAATGTGAGTGTGTAAGTAGTTAGCACACTGCCCAACACATTGTGGGTGCTTACTAAAATATAACTAGTATAATTGCAGATTAAAAAGGTGGTGATCTTGGTGTTTATTATTATTATTCATGCACAGAAGGTACCTTAGCTGTTTATTACATTTTATTCTTTGCCAAACATTTTTATGATCTCCAAGTGTCTTTTCATGGATTATCAATGTAATGCTGGCAGTGATTACAGTAGAAAAAATAAAAACATGAAGCACAGTTTTCCTTTAAAATTGCAACTTTGTCATAAGTCGCATAGATGACCTGTATATATTCTAGAAAAAGTTATAACCAAGGTGTCTTATAAAAGTTTTATCACTTACCATTATTAAAAGCCACTCACTAAGGGCTTCCTTGCTGTTCAAGGCACTGTGAAGATGAAAACACAGTGACACTCCCATGTCTTTCACCAAAACTTCAGTTTCCTCTAAGACTGGTGCTGTGATGGGAAGACTGCGTGCCTGACCCCAGGGGTCATCAGTTTATGTTTACAAGCTAAGGGATTATGGTCCTTCAATATTGATCTGACGTGTTTAACTGCTTACGTCACTCACTTGCAATGCAGTTAACTACTTGTCCATAAAGGGGAGTTGACTAAGTGGTAAGTTAGAGGTCACATGAAATATTAAGGTAAATATAAATATTTACAGAGCTAAAGAGAGACTGCAGTTCCGCGCATTGCATCAGATGTTCTTGAGTCAGGTCCTCTGTGCTTTTAGATAAGGAACCCTTATGAAAGGAGGAGTGATGCCAATTAGGGAAAAGCCTCACAATTCAGCTCCCCCCCCCCCCCGGGGACTGACTGGTATGTCTCCTTCCAGATCATTGGAGTTTCTATAATATCTGTCTCCCTTTAAAGTGGTACTTATACATAAGTTAGTGTAGCATGCACTAATTACTTCAGAATATTTACTTCCACGTGATCAGAAGATCAGGGTTAGAATTCTGGATGAAGTAGACTTTTCATTTCCCCTCTGCTAAGCAAGTCACTTACCCTTTAGGAAGCTTTATTTTCCCACCTCCCATATTTGAGATAATAAGTCTCAAGGCTGTCGTGACGATAAAGTCACGTGTATATCAGAAATGTTTGGTAAGCAGAAAAATGTGATCTGAACATAGGTGGAATTATTTTTCTGAAATGACCTCTGTGTGTGTATGTGTGCTCACACACACGCAGTGCATTTATTTTTCTAGTTTCTGCATGTAGTTTAGCTCACTTCTATAAACAGGGGGGAGGGAGCAGCAATTGCAGTCATTGGCACAGCAAAATCTCAAATATCATATTAAATTTTCTACTTCGTTGAGAGAATATAACAGAAGGTACTATATATGATGTTTACAGTCAGCATTTGGGGACAGTTGTGGGAATGATATAGTGTCTATATGATTGATCTTGGGTACTCCCAAATCAAATGACAACTTGTACTGCACACTATTTTTAAATGGCCTCATAATAAGTCCAATTTTGATTTTACCAGTGTGTACAGAGTTTCACATTTTACAAGATATTTTCCACAAACATTATTTCATTTAGTCCTTTTACAACCTTTTCAGAGAGTTATTATTCTTATCTGCATTTCTTATATGGAACTTTGAGTTACTATGTATTAAGGAACTAGCACAGAATTACACCGCTAGTTAGTGGGATAGCCAAAATACAATCCGATTTTTCTGCACTTTCAACTACCCTGTGCTCCCTTAATGTGCGTTTCGGGATTTTTTTTTCACTTGTTTCATGAAGAGAAACAAAGTTTTATATTTTCTATATTAAACAGTTGGTCAGGCAAGAAAGCCTTAAACATGCTATGACTCATAAATCTTTTTATTTGTTTTTAATTAGGTAAAGTTGAAGTCTAGCATTAACACCTTTAACAAATACTAGGAATGTAGCTTATTCTTGAAACAAATGTTCCTTTCACATGCAGATTTTTTCCAGTACAGAATCATCATTTTACTTTAAAGAAAAAATCAAAGATACACATTGTGTGTTAACTGTTGTTTTTCTTCTTTATAGAGGTGTGACATACATGTTTTCCAATTAGTAATGCTATATTAAACAAACCCAGACAGATGACCAGAAAAGCTGTTTGCTCCCTCCTTACACATACTGAGCTAGACCAATAGAATGCCACCATCTTGGCAGGATAGTCTGACAGAAAGAAGATTTTTGTTAGAATCATAGAGCTTGCAAAGTCACATTTTTACCAAACTTACACCACCCCAACAGAAAGCCTAATGAATATATCCATACAGAAAGGATTTTATATAAACCTGCACAAACACATTTAACATGCTATAAAAAAAGGGTACCTTTCGCCTGACCAGGTGGTGGCGCAGTGGATAGAGCATTGGACTGGGATGCAGAGGACCCAGGTTCGAGACCCCGAGGTCGCCAGCTTGAGCGCAGGCTCATCTGGTTTAAGCAAAGCTCACCAGCTTGGACCGAAGGTCGCTGGCTTGAGCAAGGGGTTAGTCTGCTGAAGACCTTTGGTCAAGGCACATAAGAGAAAGCAATCAATGAACAACTAAGGTGTCGCAACAAAAAACTGATGATCGATGCTTCTCATCTCCATTCCTGTCTGTCTATCCCTCTCTCTGACTCTCTGTCTCTGTAAAAAAAAAGGGGGGGGGAGGTACCTTTCTATCAATTTCTCCCTCATAGCCTATATACACTGAGCCCAGTAAAACAGAAACTCTAATGTAGAAAGCATTTTTTCCTTAATAGAACTAGCAACTAAAAAAGAACACTATTTCATGTTTCAACCTTTAAATGGGTAATCATGGAAATTCCAGGATTGGATCCATTAGATTAGCTTGAGTATTCATGTATTCATCTATAAATATATATAAGCACCATTTAAATATAATATTTTTAAGATAAATTCTTTTAAATATTTTTAAAGCTTTAAAAAAAAACAGAATAAGAAAGTTTCTCCTAGAAACCACACCAGGACTGACAGTGATAACTGGACTAAATAGCCAAGACTGGGGAGTTCATTCCCACCTGTAGTTTTTAAGTAAAGAACTTCTCTTTCAGTTGATTCCCACAGCCAAGGATAACTCAAGTTACCAGAAAGCAGTGGACAGAAAACAGGATCTTCAGAAACCTCATGAGCTGGCTTGAGTAACGACTGAGATAAAATCCCAACTAGTCAAAACCCCACAGAGCTGAGCCCCTTGGGCTGGAGGGTTTTCACACTTTCCCAAGTGAAAGCCCTATTAACATAGATTCACTCAAGGCCTGCCTGTGGTATTTGGAACAGAAAGGATTCATGGTGGTCGGTTATCCGGTTATCCGTCCTGTTGCTGTGTCAACCACATGCAAGCCGGCATCCCCTGGCCCCAGAGCACTCTGACAGCTGAGAGATAATATACGCTAGCAGAAATGCTACACTGCAAACTGTAGTCCCATCCTCCCAGCTGTGTTGTGCTGTAACTGCGTGGCGGCACGTTGGAGGCTGGACGGGGTGTCTGCGCCTGCGCCTGCGCCAGATCCTGCTAAGAAGCCAGGACTCGACTGCTGGGGCCGCCGTCACATGTTAGCTGCGATCTAGGTATCTGTTGCCAACCACTGAAACGCAGGTTCATTAAATAACACCGGGAAGGCCCTGTCAGAGTTTTATATAAGTACTTGAGTAGGCTTTACATAACTACCTAAGAATATTCTATATAAAACAGATGGCAGTAGAACAATAGTGACTGAATTGAAAAGGTATCTTGAGGTAGTATTTTATCTGCAATTTGAAAAATCTTATGATCTGAGAATATTTACTTTTTAAAAACTTTCAAATCCTGGCCAGTTCGATCAGCGGGTAGAGCATTGGGCCCGGCATGTGGAAGTCCCGGGTTCGATTCCCCACCATCTACCTCTCCACCCTTCCCCCTCTCCTAGCTCTTTCTCTCTCACTTCTCCTCCCACAGCCAAGGCTCCATTGGAGCAAACTTGGCCCTGGGCGCCAAGGATGGCTCCATGGCCTCCCCCTCAGGCGCTGTAATGGGGCAACGGCCCGATGGGCAGAGCATCGCCCCCTGGTGGGCATGCTGGGTGGATCCCTGTCAGGCGCATGCAAGGAGTCTGTCTCTCTGCCTCCCTGCATTCTCACTTCAGAAAAAAAACAAAAACAAAAGAAACCCACTTTCAAAACTCAACAGTAAAAAATAAACAATCCAGTTATAAAATAAAACAAAGACACAATGTTTTAGCAAAGAGATATGGAAGGCAAATAGGCAAATAAGCACATGAAAAGATTTTCAACGTTATCAGTCATTAGACCGATGCAAATTAAAACCACAATGAATTGTCCGTACAAAACTATTGAACAACTGAAATTTTAAAAAGTATAATGATAATACCAAATGCCAATAAGAATGTGAAGTAACTAAATCTCTCCTACCTGACTGGTGGGAATGTAAAAATGGTAGTCACTGGGAACATAGGTTGACAGTTTCTTAGCTTATGACCCAACTATTGCATTCTTGGGCATTCATTCATCTCAAAGAAATAAAAACTTATGCTCAAACAAATACCTATATACAAGTGTTTATAGAAGTATTACTCATAATAGCAAAATACTAGAATCTACTCAAACATCTTTCACTAGGTAAATGGATGAACATACTCTGGGATAATAGCAATTTACTTAGCAATAAAAAGAACTGATACACCCTGGATGAACCTCAAGGGCATTATCCTTAGGGGAAAAAAAAATCCATCTCAGAACATTATATATTGTATGCTCCCATTAATGTACAATTGCAAAATGACAAAATTCTAGAAATGGAGGACAGACGAATGGCCGGGGGTGGGCGGGGCCGGGGATCAAATACAGAGGTAGCAGCACAATGAAGTGCTTTTGTGATCATGAAGCAGGTCTCCATCTTGATTGTGGGGATTCTTTTAATCCTACAGCTTTGGTAAATATTTACTATAAAAGCTAGTCAAAACTTTTTGCACCCACTTTTGCACAGTGTAATCCTGACAGTAAATAAACAAATGTTGGTTTAATTATGCTTAAATATCCATTTTTATATTTATTAAAAGTAAACTACTGATTTTACTAGCAAACAGCAATTTTAGTATACAATTGTAGATTATTTGTGGTAATAACAAAAACAGGGATAAATTCATGACAGTGATTGTTCCTTTTCTCTCCTTTCTTATTGTCAAAATAGAGTCTGTACTCCATACTGAAGTTTCTCCAACTTTTCCAGAATTTGGGGTTTCATGTGTAAAGTTTGGGAACTACATAGAATAATTATGGCAACCTCTTTCTCAGATCACTGTCCTAGTTTGGAAAGACTTTCTAGAATAGTGAATTTTCTTCTGTCATGTTTTAACACTATTTACTCTAATTTATTTTCCTGAAAGTTTTTCTGGTCAGTTTCCCTCAGATTTAAGCATTCATCTGAGCAATTTCATGATGACTATTTGTTTTCTACCCTTAGAGAAGAAGCATCCTTTGGAAGGCCTAGCTGAGCCCCAGTGCCTCCTGAGAGTGGAAGGCAACAGCGGCATGGTAGCCTGCTAGCTGGAGTCTTCTCACAGGTGTCTTTCTGGTCCTAGCACCTAGCACCTTCCTTGCTTAACCATGCCACTTAACTTTTTTTTTGTTTTGCTTTGTTTTGTTTTTTGTATTTTTCTGAAGCTGGAAACAGGGAGGCAGGCAGTCAGAATGACTCCTGCATGCGCCCGACCGGGATCCACCCGGCACGCCCACCAGGGGGCGATGCTCTGCCCCTCTGGGACGTCGCTATGTCACGACCAGAGCCACTCTAGCGCCTGAGGCAGAGGCCACAGAGCCATCCCCAGCGCCCGGGCCATCTTTTGCTCCAATGGAGCCTCGGCTGCGGGAGGGGAAGAGAGAGACAGAGAGGAAGGAGAGGGGGAGGGGTGGAGAAGCAGATGGGCGCCTCTCCTGTGTGCCCTGGCCAGTAATCGAACCCGGGACTTCCGCACGCCAGGCCGACTCTCTACCACTGAGCCAACCGGCCAGGGCTTTAACTTTTTTTTTATTGAATTTGTTGGGGTGACATTGGTTGATAAAATTATACAGGTTTCAGGTGCACAGTTTCTACAACACATCATCTGTATATTGCACTGTGTGTTCACCACCCCAAATCAGGTCTCCCTCCATCATCATCTATCTTCCAATGAAAGAAACAGGACAGGTAGGTAGGTAGGTCAAAAAGCAAGTTAGTGGTAAAAGTAAGACCTTGGCACAGGCTGACCAAAATGCAAATGCAACTGTCAAATCTCAGAAAACTACTTCTGCATGCCTCAGTCGACTCATCTATAAAATGCTTATTATATTAATCGCATCCACCTCCTCAGTTGTGAGAATTAATTGAAGAAATATTTTAAATCTCCTAGCCCATTGCTTACCACATATGATGGCTGCAACACATGTTGACTCCCATTCGAATTTCTAACCTATTTCTTAGCCTCCAAGGCCCTTTGAAAAGATTCGAGTCCGATAACTCCATTTCCAAAGACACTTCAATGAGGATGACCGAAGCTTCAATACCTTTCCTTGTAAAAACATTGAATTTCACTATATTCTGGAGTCTCTGGGATAGTCAAAGAGCACCAGGCAAGCCTTTGTCTCTGAAGGAAATATAAACTAATGGGGAAGGGTAGGAATACTAAGGGACTAAAATCATCTGGGAAGGGAGAGTAAGTATCCATCTGGGAAACTGAAGGTGGTTTCCTGGAAGAAACTGAAGGGACAAGGGGGTTTGTTTGCTTTTAGTATTTTTCCCTATGTTCTGTTGGGGAGGAGGGTATATAATAACAAAGCAATAGCCCTTGCAATAAAATATGGCTCCCTTTTTCCCAGCCCTCAATGCTTTACCCGAGAACTCCTTGAGGACTAAAGACACATTGTTGCCATCTTTGCATACCCAGGCCTTGGTACACACCTTTTCCATAAAGGTTTATTAAATCCCTTAAGATAGCTGAACATATCAATACCATTGTTCTCCAGGCTGGGAGTGAGGAGGTTTAAGGCACATTCATTTTATTTTTATTTTATTTTATTTATTTTTTTTTTTTCTGAAGCTGGAAACAGGGAGAGACAGTCAGACAGACTCCCGCATGCGCCCGACTGGGATCCACCGGGCACGCCCACCAGGGGTGACGCTCTGCCCACCAGGGGGCGATGCTCTGCCCCTCTGGGGCGTCGCTTTGCTGTGACCAGAACCATTCCAGCGCCTGGGGCAGAGGCCAAGGAGCCATCCCCAGCGCCCGGGCCATCTTTGCTCCAATGGAGCCTTGGCTGCGGGAGGGGAAGAGAGAGACAGAGAGAAAGGAGGGGGTGGGGGGTGGAGAAGCAAATGGGCGCTTCTTCTATGTGCCCTGGCCGGGAATCAAACCCTGGTCCCCCGCACGCCAGGCCGACGCTCTACCGCTGAGCCAACCGGCCAGGGCCAAGGCACATTCATTTTAGAAGGCCATCTCAAAGCTCCTTAAGAGCCCAGAGCAGTTTGTGTTCATTGTCACCTCCTTAGAACTTGACAGAGTACCTGACATACTGTAGGCACTCTAAGTATGATTATACAAATCATGAAGAAAAAAAAAAAAATGCCCCTAGTCCTGTCCTCCGAGGTAATCATCAGCCTGGAAGAGTGAGAAGAGGTCACGAGGAGAGATAGACTAGACTGGGTTACCAAGGATTCTGACAATCCATGAAGGGCCAGAAGTCAATTTCATTTCCTCACTCAGCCATCTGTTGGAGGTTGTAAATCGCCTTCTTACTCAGGTCGAGGGCAGCTGTTGCTTCCTTAAGCCCCCTGCGGGGATCCTGAGAGCCAAGTCACCGCGGAAGGTAACCCAGAGGGGGGAGCTCGCCAGCACGTGCAGCCGCCCAGGGGAGGAGGAGGCTGGGCTAACGCAGCCCTTAGTCAGCAGCTGGGCTCGGTTTTGAAACAAAAGCCAATGTCCTCCCTCGGAGTCCGCGGCCGGTCAGCTGCTGGGGGAAAGAAAGCCATGCTGCCCAGCCGGTTAGTGGCCCAACTTACTTTTCCAGAGCCTGGGACAAAGGGCCAGCAGTTGTACGGAATGGGTGGGATGTTAGGGATGGGAACGGGGGCACAAATCGCATTGACCCGCCCCTTCCAGCGCTCTGGGAGAAGGGCCGGGGTCTCCCATGTTTTGCGTCTGTTTGTCCTGGGCAATACGCCTCCGAGCCCGGCTCCGGTCTTCCCAAAGCTGAGGCACCTTTGCCACCAGCGCCCCAGCTCACAGACATACCAGGCCCTGGTTTCATGAATGAAATCCAATCGTGTGGATATAAATAGCCGTGAAGGCTGCTAACGTCACAGTGCGAGCCGCTGCCGCCACCGCGGCTGAGCTCGGTGCCGGGAGCTCCATTCCGCCGAGCTGGCCCGCCAGGGAGCGGGGTGGGGGCAGGAGAAGAAGGGGAGGGCTTGGGGTGGAAAGGGGCGAACCCCTCTCTTCCCGGACAGGGAAGAGCGGCCGCAGCGCTGGGCGAGCTCACAAAACGAGGCGAGGCAGTGCCATGCTGCCTTTGTGCAAAGTTGGGAGGTGGGCGGCACGCCGCGCGCAGGGTACCCGCACACCCGCGACCGCGCGCAGTCGTGGCTGCTGCTGAGTGGCGGGGGACCCCTGCTCCCCCCAGCCCTTGAAGGCGGAGAGAGCTCGCGTCTCGCTTCGGCTTCAGGGTAGGTTCTGTGTCGTGAGTGCTCTATGGTATGAAACTTCTCGGAGCAGCCGCCGCGGAGCCCCCACCGCCCCGGCCCCAGCGGGTGGCAGGCGGGGGCCCCGGGCTGCACCACGAGGCAAGCAGCGTCCCGAGAGAGAGTTGTGGAACCGAGCTGCCGTAGGAGCCACCCTCGCCTCTCCGCGAGGCCGGGCTCCCTCACATCACAGGCAAACAGAAGAGGTTTCGAGGAGCGCCCGCACAGCCGCACCCCTAACTTGGAGATGAGAAAATGAACAACAGGCACCCTTAGCAGGAGGGCTGCGCCAGGGAGGGGGTGGCGCCGCGCCGACAGGAGGGCTCTTTTCCTTGCAAGGACAGGGTCTGGGAGCCGGAGGTCCTGAGAGGGGGGATACGCTCGCCCCTTTGGGGCTTGCACCCCCATGAGAGTCGACTGGTCAGCCCACAGTTTGGCGCTCCCCACCTCCAACCCCGTGCCTATGGAATGTGTTGTGAGTTGCTGTGACAACAGTTAGGAGCTGCCGTGAGGGGCTTGCAAAACCTCTACCTTGTCTGGTTGAGCTCAGCTTTCTGGGAGAACAATGGGGGATGGGTGTGTGCGCGCGCGCGCGCGCGTGCAGACAAGGAAATCCAGTTTCCTTTCCAAAAAAAGAAGTGAGAGGAAGGCACAACTATGTAAAAATATATCATTAGATCCTACTGTTAGCTGTGCCGTTTCTATCCTCAGCAGTATCAAACATCTCAACTGAAGAGCAATGTCAATATTTAGACTTGGGCAAGCCAGAAAGTTAGAAGGGAGCGCCAAACACAGGGTTTTGACTTGGCCTTGCGCGTCAGCACACAAGCTGTGCCTTTCAAGCTGACTGTACACATTTGCTGGGGGGTGGGGGAGATGTATAAAGGTTGATATATACACACCGGCACCCAGACCTTCCTAGGAAGACGGAAAGAGTCGCCTTGACCCAGAACTTCCCCCAGCATACATTGTTCGTGCAGCTTTGTTAGACCCCAGCCGGATATTCAACTTGAGGTTTCTCTAAGAGAGTTTGGGGCTCTCCCACTCCCAACTGGGCCATGCTACATATTCTACACTGAACTGTGTATCCCCTCTAAACTACAAAAATACTGTTATCAGTAGTTTTCATCTTTATATACCTTCTCTTACTATTGGCTGATATAAATAGCCACTAGTCTGTGTTTGGTCTCCCAAGCTCTAGGCTTTTTCAAACATACGGCTAAGTTTGTTTACAAACACTCTTTAGAAATTTGGTATTATATTTTGTTTCCACTAACTTCATGGATGCCTAGGAGAGTCTCTGGTTGCTAGAAAATAAACACAAGGTCTTTTCAGTGTAAATAATGTCTGCATAGTACTCTGCAGGTGGAGTGGAGAGGAAATTATATATTACATTAAACAAGGTTTCCTCTATGATTCCTGAATCATATTTGGACATGTTAGTGGGAGAGAGGTTTAACCAGTTCCATCTAATGTAGAAGACTGAAAAATAATTAGGAAGCAACAAAATCATAGTCCGTATTCTTCTAAACTTGCCCCTTGATTGTTATGTTCTGAAATCTTGAAGGTAGTGTAAACTGAAGTACAAAGGCTGTGTATGATCAAGAGGTGAAAATACAAACACAGGTGGTTTGATGTCAGTGGCTCAAAAACACAACTTATTGACTATTCAAATATAATTTAATAGAAAAAAAAGAATCATTTGGACTTTTTTGTTTATGATAATATTGCCTTAAAATGTCATTTTGGAGGAAAAACACGTCCACTTCTGTGACTTCTGTATTGTTAAATACCAGAAAGATTGTCCTTGTTTCTATCTTTGAGTTTGTGGCCAAATGCCTTTTCTGTAACATTCCCAAATGCTTAGAAATACATTTTCACAATTGCTACAAAGTGTTACCTTTGCTAATCAGGATGTATTTGACCCAAAGAAATGTTACTTTAACACTGGCACCCAGCGAAAGTAAAGTAAACTCTGCCTCTTGGGGGGAGAGGGGTGGTGCAGTGTATGTTGAAAACTTTAGTGGCTTCCCATATGCTCCTGCTAAGCAGTAGGATTTATAAAGTGTTTCTCTCTTTTACATAGGTAAGTCCAGCTGTGAGCAGAGTGTTCTGTTCTTCACTTCCAGCAAGCCAGGTTAGTGTCTCTGTACAAACCGGTGACCACAGATTACATCTTGTGTCTAATTCTGAGCATGCATTTTAGAACAGGTTTCTTGGTTTGTCTTACAACAATTTGTCTTTATCATTTTTTAATGAAATCATTTGTGAACATCATAAGTGAATGATTGTTAAAAATTATTCTATTTACTCTGTCAGTAAAATGGTACTAAAATGAACCTTGAATCAGTTTGTCCTTTTTAAGAGTTATTGGGGGGGGGGATAAAAGTAGTGCCTAAATAGCTGAGGTTACTGGAAATCTGGGTGCTTGATAATTAAGGTTTTACTTCTATCCTAATCTTAGCACAATGGAGCTAAAAGAAACTTGATATAATAGTTGACATTTTTGAACATGAAGCAATGTTCAGGTAATGTGCCTCATTCTTTACATTTATGTTCTCACTCTGCTTCTAAAAATAAATCCCTCTGATGTGAAATCACTCCCTTGATCCTCAAACAACAGGTGAGGAATTGAAAGTTCAGAGAGGTTAGATAATATGTTCAATTCCTAGTTCTAGTAAATAGAAGAAGTAGGACTTTATATGTTAAAAAAAAAAAAAAAGTTCTATCTTACTCTAAAATGTAAACTCTCTAGTTGAAAATTTCTTCTCCACTAGGGAAACTGGATCTAGGAAAGGCTAAGGGATTTGCCTAATATATTATATATAACTTGGTAATTACAGCTCATATCATACAACTGTTACAAAAAATAAATTTTATTTTCTAACGTAAAACAGTGAAATAAGTATACTTTCTAGCGTGGAACTGTCAAAGATTTAAGAAAGGTTTTTTTTTTCATGGGATCTCTCATCTTAAAGAACTGACAAACAGATTTAAAAGGCAAGATTGTACACATATGTGTATGAAAAATTAGAGAATAAATCAAGATCATACATACCAAAAGGCCGAATGGAAGGTCATTGGTACTTTATGTATGAGAAGTTCAGCATTTTCCACTTGTGGGATTACTTTGTCATTGAAAAAAAAAGAATTCTAGTACATATTTTATCTGGATAGATGATAAATGGCTAAGAGTTTAGGAAAAGACAGAATGTAGAATTTCAACCGAACCAGGAGAGACTTTGCAGTCATCTAGAACTACTAAATTATAATATCTCAAACTCAAAGGTGTTATTGCTTCAAAAGCATTGTAACAAAATTGTGAGCTGTTTGCCTCTGTATAGCATCTTTGAGAAAGCATTATTAGAATACAGCATGTTGCTTAAAAGTACTATATTCCTTTTGGAACCTTAATTTGTCTGAAATGTGCCATCTAATAGATGTGGATACAATAGATAAATCCCAACTAAAGTACTGAAAATGGCCAATATTTAAAGATTAAATAAGAGAGTTTCAGTTTCTGCTTGGGTTGATAGCCTTCTTTTCCCCCTCTTCCCTACTTTTTGTAAAATTATTTGAAACAGTTATTAATCCTTCTTAGAGAGTATTACATAAAGGGATAATAAAAAAAGAAATGGGAACAGATTACTAAAGAAAACCTTAATGTATCATCTTTTTTTAATGTACTGAAACTGCTAACTCAAGTTAATAGCCCTAAAAGCTTAATTAGTTAAGATATACTTTTAAGCATTTAAGTGGTGGTTATAAGGTGTCCTGCCAACCACATGGTTCTGTAGAAGTTGTTATATGGTGTATCATTACACAATAGACAAGAGCACTATTATACTGAGAAGATTCCATTATAGGTTGAGACCTCAGCATCAACTGATATTTGATCATGAATATATCAGTATAGCAACTATAAACCTATAATTACTTAAAGGATAAAGTTATACTCTAAATCATAAATCTTAGAATTTGTGTGGTATCTTTAATTACACTTAATTAGCAATCATTTCTTTGCTACTTTAGAGCTTCAGAAAGCTTTAGTTAATCTGCTGATATCTCAAAACATGACTGGAAACATTTGAAATTTTACTGTTCTTTTGCTCAGGAAATTTACTTGTGTAAAACAGAAGAATTTTTTTTAACTCTTTCTGTTAGTCTTCATTTTAGAAAATAGGCAGTTCGATCCAGTGGTGGGATTCAAATAATTTAACAACTGGTTCTCGGTCCTGATGACCATTTTAAGTATAAAAAAAGATATACTGCCCTGGCCGGTTGGCTCAGCAGTAGAGCATCGGCCTAGCGTGCGGAGGACCCGGGTTCGATTCCCGGCCAGGGCACACAAAAGAAGCACCCATTTGCTTCTCCACCCCTCCGCTGCGCCTTCCTCTCTGTCTCTCTCTCTTCCCCTCCCGCAGCCAAGGCTCCATTGGAGCAAAGATGGCCCGGGCGCTGGGGATGGCTCTGTGGCCTCTGCCCCAGGCGCTAGAGTGGCTCTGGTCGCAACATGGCGACGCCCAGGATGGGCAGAGCATCGCCCCCTGGTGGCCAGAGCTTCGCCCCATGGTGGGCGTGCCAGGTAGATCCCGGTCGGGCGCATGCGGGAGTCTGTCTGACTGTCTCTCCCTGTTTCCAGCTTCAGAAAAAGTGCAAAAAAAAAAAAAAAAAAAAAAAAAAAAAGATATACTGAAAGGTAGTTTATTATTTCATGCATTTAGTACTTAAATTAAGAACAATAAAAGAGATACACAAAACTAGATTTTAAGTTTTAAAATATTAATGGAAAAATGTTAAATAATACCTGACAAAAAATAAATAAAACTGTTATTTAAGATATTTCCACAGTGCTTCCTGATTGGCGTCCTCCCTTGCAATAATTTTCACCTATGGACGGAATGAACATTACAATGGGTGCTTAGAATATGCAATTAGCGCAGGTGAACATTAAAAAAGAATAAGGAATGTAAATTTGTGATTTCCACATTGGGCAGCTGCCCAGGTGCCCACCTTAGACAGAACCCTGATGACAAGTGCCATTTTAACAACCAGTTTGCCAAACTCAACAAAAAAAATAGGTATCAGTTTTGCCGAACCGGGGCAAACCAGCTGAATCCCCCCGTTGGTTCAATCTCATTATTTGGGTTTCATGTAACAGGATTGGTTCAAAGAGTTCAGGTCATTTGAATCTGATTCTAGTGTTCATCATCTTTGTTCCACCCAAGCTTTGACCAACCTCACCACACCAAACTTGGAGAAAGAAGAAAAAAAGGTCACAGGAAGTAGTGTATATATAGAAAGGGCAGGAAGTGGCAGAGTGTGTGATTAGTGGGAGAGGAGTGGAGGAAAGGGAAAGCTTGATGGGGAGGGCAAGAGGCTGTCACTCAAATGGGTGGAATGTGTGTGGATTGGTTACTTATATATATGTCAGCGTCAGAGTTGTTTGGTTTTATATTATATAAACAAAGTGAGTCCCCTCCTCCTCTTCCTAGAATTTTTTGTTCCTGTGCACATAGGTCAGAAGTTGAGCAATTGGCACTAAAATAAGACACTGAAATGAAACGTAGGTATGACAGCCATTCTTTCAAAATAGGCAAGGACTCTGGTCTTCAAATACTTTGATAAGATTTTATCCACTAAAAGGTGAGTTAGAAAGGTTGAAAGAAAAGGAAGAGAGGGAGGGAGGGAGGGAGGGAGGGAGGGAGGGAGGGAGGAAGGAAGGAAGGAAGGAAGGAAGGAAGGAAGGAAGGAAGGAAGGAAGGAAGGAAGGAAGGAAGGAAGGAAGGAAGGAAGGAAGGAAGGAAGGAAGGAAGGAAAATCCAAAAGCAATTACAGTTCTCCATTCTGTACCTGAGTTTATTTATTGCACAGACACAGTTTATGACAAGTTCCCACATCTAATGAAGATGCCATCTCAGATTCACTTCCTCTGAAAAAATTTCCTTTGAATTGTTACCACACCAGAGTTCCAACCCCTAATGACCACTGGAATAACAATAACCAACTATTATTATGCTCCTACTAGATGCCAGACACTTTACTTCATTACAGCTCAAGTTCGTTATCAATTTTAATCCTATAGGAGCAAAAACTGAAACTCATATATGTTAAGTCAAAGAGCTAATAGGAGGTAGAGCTTGGATGTGCACCCAGGTCTAAGAAATTGAATATATATTTTATTTAAAGGAATGCCTAGAAGTGAAAACAACACTTTAAAACATTTTATTATAGATTACTCTTGCAGGTGGTAGAGTATAGGAGTTACATAATTATTCCTAGGGTTTATAAAAGAAAGTTTTTAAACGTAACTTGAACTCTACACAAAAATTAGGAGATATTTCAAAATATCTCCTAATTTCTGTGAATAGTGTATATGGCAGGCTTGCCTCAAAAAGTTTGTTAACCTTCAGGTCATTTTAATATATTTTGATAAAAGTCTATCTTAAACAGTTGAGTCATAGAAGAGTGAATCATGGATCTAGAAAAGTTCTTAAGGATACTTAAGTAATCCAACCTCACGTAGGTTAAAAAAAACTGCCACCTAGAGAAATGGTACAACTTACTCTCATAGTTAATAAATGACACATCTGGAATGAAACCCAGGTTTCCAAGTCCCAGCCCAATGTTTAATTCTATTACATAACACTGGCAAAAAAAAGAAGAAGAATAAGAAGAAGCAGCCAAGTCTTTGCCCTAGACCATTGGCTCAGTGGTAGAGCATCAGCCTAGCGTGTGGATATCCCATCAGGACACACAGAAGAAGAGACCATCTGATTCTCAACCCCTCCCCTACCCCTTCTCTCTTTCACTCTCTTCTCCTCCCGCAGCCATGGTTCGATTGATTGATTCAAACAAGTTGGCCCCTGGGTGCTGAAATACATATGAAACCTAAGATACATGGAGAAATGGGTGGTAAGGGGATCCAGCAGTGTAAAGATATGTTAGGTCTAAGAGAACTCTCACTTATCTTCATTGATATTGATATAGAACAACCTTTTCCTTTTATTCAAAACATAGCCTCAAACCCTGATCCCTGCCAGAACAATCTGGTTTTTTGTTGTTGTTGTTTTTTGGGTTTTGTTTTTTTTTTTACAGAGACAGAGAGAGAGTCAGAGAGAGGGATAGACAGGGACAGACAGACAGGAACGGAGAGATGAGAAGCATCAATCATTAGTTTTTCATTGTGCATTGCAACACCTTAATTGTTCATTGATTGCTTTCTCATATGTGCCTTGACCACGGGCCTTCAGCAGAAGGCCAAGTAACCCCTTGCTCAAGCCAGCGACCTTGGGCTCAAGCTGGTGAGCTTTTGCTCAAACCAGATGAGCCTTCACTCAAGCTGGAGACCTCGGGGTCTTGAACCTGGGTCTTCCGCATCCCAGTCCGATGCTCTATCCACTGCGCCACAGCCCAGTTAGGCTAGAACAATCTGTTTTAATCAAGTAAGGACCTTTTTTATTTTGTCTGTGGAGCTCCAGATTTTTATTAACTATGTGACATGGCTGAAATACTTCCTTGGACCTCATTTTCCTAATCTGTACAATGGAGACAATATCACCTCCCCCAAAGAATTATATGAAGTCACACATGTCAAGCACATAGTAGGTGCTCAATAAGAGTTAGTTCTCAACCTTCCTAGATTATTTCAAGGGAAAATGTTATAACATATTAGGGCAGTGATAGCATTTTATCCCTAAATGTACTAGAGTCATTTTAGTTCTAATATCACAGGGGATGTTTATAGTAACCTTTTCTCTTAGCTAAAAGGTGCAGCGGTCTCTCTGCGTACCAGTGTCCCAGTCACAGTTACATTTGATTTGTTTTCTGCACATTCTAGGGTTGCCAGAGTTTACTTGAATTGTTTCACTGTTCCAGTTTCTGCCACAGCTAACACCAAGCTCCTCTTGAAGATGTGTGGCTCTCATTTTTTTCCAGACACTGTTTAAGTATCTAACGCATTTTCCACATGGACCTTTGCGTCTCAAAGCAACTACAATATTTTCTACCAAGTAACTAAGAAATATCTCTAGAGGATATTATCGCCAGTAGAACATTTCTGCTTTCAATTTCAGAATATGTGACACTTCCCTACCATCATTTTAATTAGCTCAAGCATTGAGTATTTTCTGCGTGCCGGCCCTGTCTTTTTGTCCTGGGTTGCTGACTGGTATATTGACAGGAAAAGCATAAGCGCTACAATTTCCCCCTTTCGCCCTCAGCACTTGATAACTATGTTGGCCTAAATTACATCCCTGGGAAGTGTTTCATCAGACTCCTCTCCCCAGTTGCCACACATTGTCATGTAGCACTTGCTACCCTGCTTTGAATTTTCAGAACCAAGTCTTTGGCAACATGTCCTGTTCATCATGTACCTGGAAGAAAGCTACTGTTGTGATTTTTTTCATTCTTGTACATTTTTTTTTCCTTTTTAAATTCATGATCTAAATAGCTTAGAATAACCTTTATTTTCCTAGTGGCACAGTTTCCCTCTCAATATTTGACAAATATATATTGCGTGATGACGTCCTTTTCTTCAGGTTTAGGGGTAGCAATGATGTATTTTCCCCAGTGCTGTGAAGTGACTACACTGGTTTGAGATGCTTAAAGATCACCAGTTGCTAGATTGTCCCTACCCATATTACTAATCCCAAATTGGTTGTATAAGTTTCAGTTCATACCAAGAAGTTTATTTTTAAAACAGTGCTTCTCAAAGTTTAGTGTGCATACAAATCACCTGGGCATCATCATAAAATGCAGATGCTGATTCAGGAGTTCTGGGGCAAAACCCGACACTATGTGTTTCTCACAGACTTCCCGTTGATGCCTGGCTGCTGGTCTGAGAGCCACATTTTGAGTAGTGAGATTGTAAAGTATACTCATTACTATATTTTATGGTAAAAGTCATGCCTTATAGGCCCTAAGACTTCCACCTTATTTTGTTTGCTTTTTTCTTAAATCATAGTAGAGAGTCATGGAATCTTAAACATGGGAGGAATGTCTACAGGGGTGTGCTGGTAAATCAACCTGCTCTCTGGGGGGGGGGGGAATGCATTTATATGCATACATAAGCTGATTATAAATTTTACTGACATAAAGAATGTGTAGCATACAATTTACAAATAATAACAAAATATGCAATATTTTTTATTGTAAATTCCATATAGCCCATTGGGTTGCACAGACTGTTGATTTTTGCAGAACTCTGCTATGCAGAGCCTACCTGTGATTCAATTAATGTAGAGGTGTAATTCCCAAAGAAGTGTTGGCTGATAGTTTCCTTTATGTTAATGAGTAAGATAAAGGTAAAGCAACAAAGACATATGCCAGAACTGTATACATTCATTAAAAATATGCACAACCTCTTTGCTGAACCAGACAATAGCTTTAAATACTGTAAGGATATTTCCTTAGATGTATTAATCACAACTTAGCAGCTACACATGTAACATACTTTTAAGTTTAATATGCATTAGTAACATTTTAAAATCATTTTCTTAAGACAATTAATTCTGATATTGAGGCCCATATGAGAGAAGAAATTTGCCAACAACTGAAAAGCTTGCTGGAATCAATTCTGCATAGTGAACAATGCTGTCAGTTCATAGGAGTTAATGTACCCGGTAGCATGTCAGCTGTTACCTAGAGGGTGTCAGCAACATACGACCGCCTTACCTCCCGCCTCCTTGGGAGTCTCCCTGGGCACTTCCTTCCTTTACAGTCCCCTTTCGTGTACATCTGACTCTATTACTCAAAGCCTTTCTCTTCAAGGGCTCCTCATCGAAACGCAGAACATAAAAATGAGTGGTATGACTAATTTCTCACTTTTTGCAAGGATGGTACACAGCTGGCCCCATTGCCAATGCCCAACAGAGAAGCCACATGATGATATTTAAGGGGTACCCTGGAATTAGGGCTTCATTCCTGCTGTCACCTCAGTGCTTCCCAGAGGACAGTATATACATGTGACCTTGCCTTCTACCCTAGAGATAAATAAACTTTGTAAAATTTAATTTTTTAATACTGACCCTATTTTAAGAGGCTTGCAAAAATCCTAAAAATGTAATAACTGGTTCTCATAGGCTAATAGGGACTGGCTCCAGCATACCACTAGATGTAGGTCATCTGGTCCAGTGGTTCTCAGCCCTTGCTATGTATTGGAATACCCCAGGAAATATATAACCTACAGTCTTAGTAGATCTGCATTAAGGCCAAGGAATCTGAATATAAAACATTTTATTGAGATGTATTTTATTTAAAGAAAAATGCACAGATCATAAGCATATAACTCAAAGAATTTTCACAGTCTGAACACACCTGCATAACCAGCATTTACATAAAGAAACAGAATATCACCACCCAGAAGGCCTCCTCAAACCCCTATCCAGTCACTACCCAACCAAGGTGATACCATCTTGATTTCTGATACCATATTTAGTTTAGCTTGATTTTGAACTTTTATGGAAACGAAATCACTTCTGTGCCAGGCTTTTCTTCCTCAATCTTATATTTCTGAGATGTGGCAGTAGTTCACCTATTTTTATTTTCCTGGGTGAGAGGAGGGGAGATAGTGAGGCAGACTACCACATGCACCCCTACCAGGATTCACCCAGCAACCCCATCTGGAGCTCTTGCTCAAGTACCAAGCTATTTTTAGCACCCGAGGCTGTTGGGCTCCTCAGAGCTACCCTCAGCACCCAGGGCCACACTTGAATCAATCTAGACACTAGCTGTGGGAAGGGAAGAGGGAGAGAAGGGGGTAAAGGGAGAGGGATAGAAGCAGATGGTCGCTTCTCCTGTCTGCCCTGACCAGAATCGAACCTGGGACATCCATACATCAGGCAGAAGCTTTCTTCATTGACCCACCAGCCAGGTCCAGTTTATCTATTTTTAGTACTGTGTAGTACTTCATTGTATAAATAGACCTCGATTTATTATTTATTTACTCCACTGTGGATGAGTTGTTCCCAGTTGTTTGCCATTATGAATAATGCTGCCAAGAACATTCTTGTACAGACAGCAGCATCTTTTTTTAATTCCCCCAGTGCTTCTAATGAGCAGCCAATCTCTTCACTGCCTTCTCTACACCCCCTCTCCTCTCTTTTTAGTTCTCTCATACTATGACCAAGGCCACTGATTATTTTGTGTAACAATGCTCTTTTAGTACCCTAAGCCATGACGCTATACTTCCTTTCAGTACAGTGTGTTCTCCTGGCTCTTTTCATATAGGTTTGTCAACTCCCCCTCTCATCAAGACATCTGCTCTTATGTATTCTAAATGAGGATGAGATTTGGCCTCACATCAATAGCAAGGAAGAGTAATAGACATTGTGGAGATATGGCAAAGGTTAAATATGGCAGCTGATCATTAAGGCTCCTAGCAAGAGGCTTCCAGGAAGGGAAATTAACCCTGAAGCCTTAGAATATTTCAGATTCTAATATTTTTTAACATCTGCTTATTTAAAGTAGATGAGGGACTCTCTCCTGAAAGCGAATTGGAATCTCTCAAAGTCTAATGACTTAATCTGAAAAGATTAGAGAATGAGGTTATCCCAATGTCTTCTTCCTACCCCTAGAGTTCGCAGGTGTATCCTTGCTGCCTTGTTCTAGGTCTAGTGGCTGTGTGGTTTTCTTTTTTGGGCCGATTGAGATATTAGATTCTTCTTTGACATCAGTCAAGAGAGCTGAATGACCCCGAGCTCCAAAATGATACTGATGATGAGTGGTACGTCTGCTCAGAATTGAAGGAAAGTTTCCAGGAGCAGCAAGATTGGTTCCTACTCTAAGAAAGGCCCTCCACACAAAGCTCTCCGAGTTATGCAGCGAGAAGGTCTAGGGTAGACATTAATTCCACATAAGGAAAGAATATTCTAGTCCCTAGTTTCCCTACTTTCCAAATGTTTCTGTGTATATTTAGGCAAATAATTTTTAAGGAATGGTGTTACTCAGTAACTATTTTTATAATTTTTTTAAAGATTTCTCATGAGTGTCAAACTTTGACAATAAATGTACTCTTATAGCACAGTTTTATACACTCTTCATTATATGGACATTTATTGTGTTTTTTTTAAACCAATCCACTATAGTTCTATATCTGAAATTGTTTCCAATATTTTGTGTCCACAAACAGTGATATGATGAACACTCCTTTAATGGAATCTTTTTGAATACCCTAATTACTTTTCTGAAAATAAACTTTCACAACTGATAAAAGTTACGGACATTTTAATCTTTTGAGTGCCAGTTCCCCTCTTGAACAATGGTATCATTGTTCAGTCTCACAAATAGTGCCTCATTCTGCTTTTTAAAAATGTAAAATCTTTCGTGTAATAACATCTACCAAGAGTCGGAAGGTATAGGAACATGTTTCAAAAATCCAACTGATAGAGCGTCGGCCTAGCGTGCAGAAGTCCTGGGTTCGATTCCCGGCCAGGGCACACAGGAGAAGCGCCCATTTGCTTCTCCACCCCTCCCCCTCTCCTTCTTCTCTGTCTCTCTCTTCCCCTCCCGCAGCCAAGGCTCCATTGGAGCAAAGATGGCCCAGGCGCTGGGGATGGCTCCTTGGCCTCTGCCTCAGGCGCTAGAGTGGCTCTGGTCGCAACATGGCGACACCCAGGATGGGCAGAGCATCGCCCCCTGGTGGGCAGAGCGTCGCCCCTGGTGGGCGTGCCGGGTGGATCCCCGTCGGGCACATGCGGGAGTCTGTCTGTCTCTCCCTGTTTCCAGCTTCAGAAAAATGAAAAAAAAAAAAAAAGATCCAACTGAAATCTATACATTGATGTCAGTCAATAACCTTAAATAAAATACGAGGATTTAAGGAGTCTGATTTTTGTTGACCAGCACTTTTGCATTTATGCGCTAACTTTGCTAGGAAATTCTAGGGGGAATTAAACCGTCCTCTTCATTTGCCTCAATCAGAGCATAACCTAATTCTAGCTGTCATATTACAGTCTCATAAATGATTAAATGCAATTGTTTGATTGTCATCGTATCTGAAGGTTTCACAGCAAGTGGTCTCGCTGGTACTGCAGAAGCTGACCCCGTGACATCTTTAGTGGATGCTTTCAGAGAGCAAGTTGCTATGAAACACTCTAGAGACTTTTCTTCATAAAGATAGATTTTTAAACACATCCATTCTACAGATTTGATGTTAGCTTTTTTCAAACAAGCACTTACATCTTTGACTGTTTAAAGACTTTGCCAATATTTTATTAATCCTTGACAAAGCTTCCAGGTTCAGCCCTTAGCAAGGGCTCACCCACATGAGGACTACAAGCCTTCCAAAATCAATGTGTAGGATCTTTTGTTGCTATTTTAACTCTACCAAAAAATATTGAAGTATAACATACATAGTAAAATGTGTAAAGATCACAAGTGTCCAGTTTGATGATTTTTGCAAATGAATCCTACCTATGTCATGAGCACCTAGATCAGGGGTTGGGAACCTATGGCTCGTGAGCCAGATATGGCTCTTTTGATGGCTGTACCTGGCTCGCAGACAAATCTTTAATAAAAAAAAAAGTTAAAAATATAAAACATTCTCATGTATTACAATCCATTCATTTCCTACTGCTCATGTTCATGATTGCGGGTGGCTGAAGCCAATCACAGCTATCCTTCAGGACAACATTAAATTTTTATTGGATAATGCTTAACGTACATGGGTCATTGTATGGCTCTCACGGAATTACATTTTAAAATATGTGGCGTTCATGTCTCTCTCAGCCAAAAAGGTTCCCGCGACCCCTGACCTAGATCAAGAACACCACAAGCATTCTGCTTCTGTTCACCACTGCACTGCACTCTCCGTGTGTTTGAAATGCTTCATATTTTATGTCCAAAGTATGTCATTTATTTATAGAATTTGATATGTCATTGAACCTTTACTTTATATGAGCTAGCTACAGTCAGCTTTGCTTGAGCTATCTCCCTTATCACTGAAAATATTTAGGATTTGCCTTTGCAAGTAAAGATTACAAAATAAATTTGTATGCTGAGTATGTACCAGTATGTGTTTGTGATTTGCAGGTACACAAATACATATATAATGTGCATACAAGTAAGTTAGGAACTTCATTCTTTTTAATGAATGTAAAGTTAGATTAATACTATATTCTTCTACTCTTAAAATATTTTATTTGATTTCCATAGAATACTTCATGTGCTATATTTCCAAACAATTTCTTTAAATTGCTCATTTTAGTACACTAAGTGTTCTTTATGAACATTCAAAATTTTAAAGTCAGGAATTTTTCATCTTCTGTTTGAGATAGAACTGTTTGTATGGGTCCTATCTCTTTATATCGTTCAGTTTTTGTCTGATACTAAGCAAGATGTCATTTAGATTCCTGATTTATTGATTCATTGATTGATTGATTGACAGAGACAGAGTCAGAGAGAGGGACGGACAGACAGGAAGGGAGAGAGATGAGAACATCAGTTCTTCATTGAGGTACCTTAGTTGTTCATTGATTACTTTCTCATATGTGCCTTGACTGGGGGGCTACGGCAAACCAAGTGACCCCTTGCTCAAGCCAGCGACCTTGGGCTCAAGCTGGTGAGTCTTGCTCAAACCAGATGAGCCCGTGCTCAAGCTGGTGACCTCGAGGTCTCGAACCTGGGTCCTCCACATCCCAGTACGAAGCTCTATCCACTGTGCCACCGCCTGGTCAGGCTCCTTATTTATTTTTAATTGAGAGTTGAGCCTGAAAAAAAAAAGCAGGTTTAACAGGCTTACTGTGCTTTATAAATATATGGTTTTGAAAAACAACTTTTGCATCATTAAAAATTACTTATTATTTGAATGTATCAGAGTACCCTTATTAGAATTACCAATCAAGGGTTATACTTATGTAACCCTTATTATTACTTTTTTAAAAGCTAAAATATTTTTCACATTATAAAAGTAATATGTCTAAAAATATTATTCATCCATAAAAAGTAATGAAGTACTAATACATGCTATAACACAGATAAACTTGAAAACATGCTAAATAGAAGACAGGCATCAAAGTCCACATATTAAGTGATTCTATTTATATGGAATGTCCAGAATATGTAAATTCATAGAGATAGACAGTAAATCAGTGGTTTCCAGAGCTGGGAAGAGGGGAAATGGGAATGACTACTCATGGTCACATTTGAGATAATGAAAATGTTCTAGAATTAAATAGTGGGAATTGTTTTACAATTTTGTGAATATAATAAAACACCCTGCATTGTACACTAAAAAAGGGTGAGTTTCATCGCATGTGAATTTGATCTCAATTTACCAAAGAAAGGTAATATATTCTCACTGAAAAAAATGTGGAAACTGAAGGAAAGTAGGAAACTGGCACCAAGTCATAGTCCCATAATCCAACAGCGATCACTCTTATCCGTGTGCTGTCTCCCCTCTAAGGCTTTTCTCCATGGATTGTTGTTGCAGGAGGAAGAGGTTGGTGTTGCTTCTCTTTAGATGACAGAGATGCAATTATTAAATTATAAGAATTCACATATTAATGCTCATCCATTCCCCCCAAAGAGGTAGGTCCCAAGAAAGATCCATTTAGTTGGCAGAGGAAAATAATGGATGGAATTGCCATTAAGAGAAGAGAGAGACCCTGCCTGCTTGGCTCAGTGGTAAATCATCAGCCCTGGCGTGTAGATGTCCCGGGTTCAATTCCCGGCCAAGGCATACAGGAGAAGCGACCATCTGCTTCTCCACCCCTCCCCCTCTCCTTCTCTCTTTTTCTCTCTCTCCCTTCCCACAGCCATGGCTCAATTGGTTCAAGCATATTGGTCTCAAGTGCTGAAGATGGCTCCATGGAGCCTCCAGCTCAGGTGCTAAAAAAGCTCAGTTGCGAGCATCGACCCCAGATGGGCAGAGCATTGGCCCCAAACAGGGGTCTCCAGGTGAATGCCTTTCCATGCACGTGTATGAATCTGTAGCTCTATCTCCCCTCCTCTCACATGAAAAAGAAGAAGAAAAAACAAAGAGAAGGGAGAGAGCAGTAAGGGGGGTAAAGAAACACCTAAAGGGAAAGATCTGGGGTCCCTCCTGAGAGTCAGTAGGACAGATTTGAGCAGTTGTATTCAAGTACTTCAAGCAGTTGTATTCAATGGTACTTCAAGTGAAAGAATGAGGAAGATGTCCCAATTTTATTCAACTTACACAAATTTGTTTATTTTATTGATATATAGTTTTCATCAACTATATTTCAGATAACTATTCTGTACTTTCCCTTAAAAAAGAATAAATTAGCATTTCTCTATATTATTGCAAGCTCAACATGAATATAATATTAAATGACAATCTTAATAGATAAAACTTATTTAGCCTTCTCTTGAGGGCAGGCACAGAGATTAAAATATTTTACAAGCATTATCTCATATTATTTTCATAACATCCCAAGGTAGTAGGTAGTTATCACCAGTTTACAAATAAGGAAATAGAGGCTTAGAGAGAATATGTAATTTGCCTACTTATAGCCTCATCTGCTGTTGGTTTATATTCTTGCATTATCTTCTTTTGCTTAATCAAGTACATGCATCAGATTTTTAAAAAATTTTTCTTCTATTGTTTCTTTTTTTTTTTTTTTTTTTTTTTTTTTGTATTTTTCTGAAGCTGGAAACGGGGAGAGACAGTCAGACAGACTCCCGCATGCGCCCGACCGGGTTCCACCCGGCACGCCCACCAGGGGCGATGATGCTCTGCCCCTCCGGGGTGTCGCTCTGCCGCAACCAGAGCCACTCTAGCGCCTGGGGCAGAGGCCAAGGAGCCATCCCCAGCGCCCGGGCCATCTTTGCTCCAATGGAGCCTTGGCTGCAGGAGGGGAAGAGAGAGACAGAGAGGAAGGAGGGGGTGGGGGGGTGGAGAAGCAAATGGGCGCTTCTCCTATGTGCCCTGGCCGGGAATCGAACCCGGGTCCCCCGCACGCCAGGCCGACGCTCTACCGCTGAGCCAACCGGCCAGGGCTCTATTGTTTCTTAAAGCATATCTACTTCAGTAGACCTTTCCCCTATATCTTTATCTACTTGCTTGTCCTTTTCTGTGTGTGTCAGAGTACTTAATAGACCATAAGTTGAATGGTCTCTGTTCATTCACTTCCTATAAGAAAGGATTTATGCTGGCCAAAGATCAAAGTATATTACAAATACTTCAATAACCTTAGGCTCTGTCAGAGACCCAAGTAGGGCTCTACAGGGACCGAGGAACCCACCCCGTTCTGGAGTACACAAGCAAAGCTATTCAGTATGCTAATGGGTTGAGAGAACTTTTGCAGGTGAGATAAGGACAATAGTGAGTCATGTCATCACTGAAGATATACCAGTGTTCAGTCTTAGAGATTGCACCCGTCTCAACCCACTTCCTCTCCCATTAACGTCACAAGATCAACCACTCCTGTTGCAATGTCAAAACTGAAACAGCCTGGTTGAGCAGGCTGGAGGAAGCAAAAACAAAGTCTTTTCCATGCTCAGTGCTGTCCATCTGGTCCATTCTAAGTAAGGGACAATCACTGGGACCACTCCTTGCCCACAGCAGCATACCAGTTTCCTAACGGCTCTCCAATGGCTCCCTAACCTATCCTGCACACCCTTGACCCAAGTCAGACCAGCTCTCATTATTGCATGTCATGGGCCTCTAGGTCAAAAAGCATCCTGCTTACCATCCAGGCAAACTCTGTTTCTTGTGGAAATGGGCAGTGTGCTGATCTCCAGTGACTTTCTCACTTGGCTCCACAGAAATGAATTTGGCATAAACCTTTTGAACTTGTGGTTTACGGTTACTCCTTATCCTTAGCTTCTAGTACTGTCGTGAAGTCTGCTATCTGTGTAGAATAAGGTTAAGTTTAATGAGGCATGGGGAGAGGGGGATCTAATACATCTGTTCTTTCAATGCTATCTTGCCTTGAAGTTCAGCTAGTTGCCTCTTGTGATGTGGCTCGTTTAAGCAAAAATGAACTCCCCCATTCACGACTCACTTTAATTTTAATTATAAATTGTTCTCCATAGTACATACATGTGCCTCTCTTTTCCTGTTTTTATTCAGCCAAGCAGTGGCTCACTAAAAAAAAGGATTAGAAATTTCTTAAATTAGGATGTTAAAGTCTAAAGGTGGATGAGAACTTTATGAGACCCTTATATGTAAACGCTATTGAGATTCATAAATTGGCTCTAGGCCCTAGAGTACAATAGATGATCACATTACTTTTTCTTTTTTTTCTAAGTCAGATCTGGCCCTAAAGCACTCTTGCCAGCCTATATCAGGGCTCTCCCCTGCCCCCACCTTTCTGTTTGGTGAAGGGGCCTGGTCCTTGGTCCCTGGTGGTTTCCATGGTTACTGATGCTTTTCCTGATGGGGAGCCATGGCTGGTGTGATGCCATCTGTCAAACACCGCTCTCATGATGAGTCACACAGATGTCCCTCAAGGTGTTCCTTTCACCGACTGCAGGCTTAGCCACATGCTGCTGCTGTCGAGGCCCCAGGCCTGATGATCATTTATCAGAGTTAGCCTGTGCAAGTTCTCTGCCAGCCCCAGGTGGAAGTTTTCCTAAGGAGGGTGAGGTGGTTATGTTTTTATATTCTATTGAACTAATATTTATTGAAAGCCACATATGGTCAAGGCACCGAGAAAAGATTTGAGGATTTAACGATGAATAACAGTTTCTGTTGTCAAAAATTTATAATCCTGGTTGTGTGAAAGCAAAACACATGTAAACACAACTGTCAATACTACAAACCAGAATTTGACAAATACAGTACAAAGGAGATGTGTTTGAAGTGCGTCTTCTTTCAAAATGTTACTTGTGTCTGTCCACTTTTCTCCATCTCTGCTGACCCACCGTGGTCCCAGCCGCCATGCCCTCCCTTCCGGAGAGTCTCAGAGCTTCGTGGTCCTTCTGCCACGCTCACATTCCCACTGCATGGTCCAAGTGATATCAGAGATATTTTAAAAAGCAAATCAGAACCTGTTACTCCTCTGCCTACAGCACAGCAGTGAAGTGGCTTCTCACTGATGTGAGAATAAATCCAATTATTTAATTCCATCTAATTCTCATTTAGACTAAAATCCAAACTCCTGACTGTGGCCTAAAAGGCCGGGTCCTGACCTGGCCCCGCCTGCCTTTCTAACCTTCCCCTCAACAATTTTCCTTGTTCTGGCTTTTCTGGGCCTGCTTCCCTTCCCATCTCAATACTGGGCCCTTCTCAATCTTTCAATAGCAGGAAAACGAGGCTTCCTCGGAGAGGCTGCCCTTGGCTTCCCTGTAAGCTCCCACCCATTATTTTCTCTCAAAACACCCTTTTATTTTCCTCCAAGGAACTTATCAAGTGTATGATTACATCGACCAGTTTAGATGTCTCTCCCCACCTGACTACGAGACCCATGAGGGCAAAAACGACACCTGGCTTGTTCCCTACGATACTCCTGTAGGCCTGGCACCCACTGAGTGCTCAGTCTGTCTGTCTTTTATTAGGTAAGGCTGCTTGTGTCCTAAAGTTCCAGAATCAGAGGCATGAGAAAGGGGATCGGAGCAGAAATAGTAGCAAAAGTCAAGTCATCAAAGGAGAGGTTCTATGGTATATTTGAGGAGGAAAGTAGACACACCAGTGTGTTTAGAATGTAGCACACAGTTTACTTAATGGTAGTTTTGAAACCCATCCTGGAGTTTTTATGTATCTGTTAAGCTAATATTTTGGTCTGTTCTTTATTTTTCAGTTGGGGCAGCATTTATTAAGTTATAATGGACAGACAAAAAATTTTATTTCTAATCCTGACTCACTTCTCCCCACTCCCAATGAATTTATGAAAACAAACAAATAAACAAGAAAGAAACTAGAGAGAACAGGCTCTTGTGTAGGTCTCCATTTTCACAGGTCTCCGCAAGATAATGAGTGGATGTTTTTTAAAAAAGCGCCTCTGTAGAACTTGCATTCCTGGACTTCTATGCCGCGTCCTTTCTGTTACTTAATCTCTTCTCTTTCTGTTTTAATCAACACTTTCAATTGAAAAAAAAAAAAAAGTGTTGAGTTGAACAGTGAAAGGCAATTTTACCCTAGAGCTCGCTTTCCATGAAGTTTTGATTTCGGGCAGCCCAGCCCAGCCCTGCTGCCTGTCTCTCTCCCAGCCTGGACCCCTCTCCATTCCAGCTGAGATGTTTCTATTATTCATGAAGCAGCTCCTGCCTGCCTGGAACTGGTGATTAAGAGCTCAGAATAATGAAATCAGCACAGTTGAAACTTGGCTGTTGGCTATAGTTATTATGCAACTCTTAACATTTCCCTTTTGTTTCTGTCAATAATATGAAATTCTCAGTCTTTCTTTTAGAGAGAATTCTTCAAATACACTTCAATTTTGTTCCGCTAGTATTTTTTAATGATTGAATTAAAGTACTTTTTAATGTTCAGATTATATGCTTTTCTAAAGGACAGGAAAATGTAGTGGTTGTGCACTAGCATTATTCAAACTGTCTACGTGAACAGCTTCGTGGAGCTAAAAGCATGAAGGCCAATCTGTGGGCCTTAGACTTTTGTCTTTAAGCAGATTGCTCATCACGCTTTGATTAAAATAGCAAATATAACAAGTAACACAGTAAAAGTGATGGTGAGAGGTGGCAATTCTGATGGTAGGGTGATTCGGAGCAATTAGGAGATGCTTAATAAGATGTCTTAGACAAATGATAAACATATTTCTGCCCACCATCCCTAGTATCTAAATTTCTACTGTCAGAAGAAAGTCACACCTCACCCAAATTCAAATGGTGGCCCTGTCCTGAGGTGCACCTCTCTGCAGCAAGCAAGAACATCCTGAGTGTCATCAGCCATAGTGCCCCTGAATTACTGAATTATGGGGACAGGACTCTTTGATGGTCATCTAGCAGGAGTAAAATTGAGGGAGTAAATGTGTTACATTTCCCAAGAGCCTGTTTTCTAAGAAAGAAACAGGACATCATGAAGACCATCATTTCAAGGACTGACGGTAAGGATGGGTACCACCATGGGAAGGGAAATGATTTGAGGAAGAGACCGGGGCAGCTAAGGTCACATCTGACTGGGAGACAATCACAAACTGGGGAACCCAGGGACAAGACTGGACCATCAAAGAAAGCTTTACAGAAGAGGGACATTGCATACTCATATATTCCAAGCACTTCAGCACACACTAGCATGGTTTATTAAGTGCATGAGATGGGCACTTTGAAGGTGTAACCCAGGAAAAATAAAAAGTTTATAACCTCCCTTCCATAATTTGCTAATGTAGGAAAAAATGAATGTGTGTGTGTGTGTGTGTGTGTGTGTGTGTGTGTGTGTTTATCTTTGTCATTACTTCTCCTAGAACCACTTGTTGGTACAGAGGAGAAAGTAAACCAGTCCACATGGCGGCAGAGCAGTTAGGAAAGGTTTTTTAGAGGAACTAATATTTGAATAAGTTTTTAAGGAATGAACAGAATTTGCCAGGCAGACAAGGAATGGTAAAGTGTTAGCAGAAGGAATAATATGTGTAAAGGCACTGAGGTAGCAAACATTTATAATTTGGGAAGCCATTTTGAGTAGCTAAATCATGCTACATCCTATTCCTGCTGTAAAAAAAATGCCCAAAATTTAATGGATTAAAACATTTATTATCTTCTAGTTCTGGATGTCAGAAATCTGAAACAGGCCCAATTTGGCAAAATCAAGGGGTTAGAAGGCTCCGTTCCTTCCTGAGGCTCTAGGGGAGAAGGTGTTTCCTCGTCTTTTCTGGCTTCTAGAGGCCATCTGCATTCCTTGACTTATGGTCCCTTCCTCCATCTTCAGAGCCAGCAGTGCAGCATCTTCTTATTTCTCTCTCTGGCCCCAACTTTCTGCCTCCTTCTTCCACATCCACATGTAAAGGGTCCTTGTGACTATATTGGGCCTTTCCCAGTAATTCAAGATAATCTCCTTAAAGTAAGCTCAGCTGATTAGCAACCTTAATTTCATCTGCTACTGTAATTCCCCCGTGCTATGTAATAGAACATATTCACAGGTCCCAGAAATTAGAACGTGGACAACTTTGAAGGATCGTTATTCTGCCTACCACACAGGCAGTACAAGGTATTGAAGGTGATAGTGAAGAGAGAAGTTGGCATGATCCATCAACCCTTGGTGGAAAATATCATCCATCAATATCAGGTCCCAGTATCGGCGGTCTATAACCTGATTTTTTTTTAATGGAGGAGTCAATGTGCTGGAGTTTATTTGTGCATATGTTTCGTTAACTATTGCAGGTCACTCAAAACTTAATGGCTTAAAACCACCACCTATTCTCATGAGTCTGTGAGATTTGGCTATGTGATTCCTGGGCTGGTTTTACCTGGGCTCCGTCAAAAGCTATATTCAGCTGAGAACTGTCTGGGCTAAAAGATCCAAGGTGGCCTCACACTATATGGCATTTTGTGAGGCTGCCTCGGTTGTTCTCTCTGTGAATTCCCACCTCTGCTCAGCTAGGCCAGCTTCCTTAGATTATGACCTCAGGACAGCATTCAGCAGCATGAAGGTGAAGGTGCAGGGACTCTGGACCCACACAGCATCACCACCCTGTTCTTTTGGGTTTGGCCAGCAGTCACAAGGTGAACACAAATTCAAGAGGAGGGGAAATAAACTCCATCTCCTGATGGGAGTTGCTGCAGTGACCATATTTCATCCAGTACACGCTGTGAAGATAGGAGTTTTTGCTCTGAGAATAGGATTTTAAAATTTGAGATTTCAGAATTGTGGAAATGTTTCCGGATGACAACAATATCCAGCATGTGACCAAAAGTTTAAATGGCCCAAGTAGAGTGTGCCACATATCATTGGTGCTGAAGAGGTAAAGAAACAGTGAGGCCAGGGTGTGGGCTGTGTCACGCTGTGGAGACCAGGTGGTGAATGTGGAGGAGGGACCTGAAGTCCAGGAGATGACAGCAACAATGGCATGGACAGGCATGGGACGATCAAGCTACATGGGTTAATCTGGGAGCCAGAAGAGCTCTGCCCCATGTTCTAAGTCAGCCTTGTGGGTGGCAGGCGCTAGCACCCAGAGCAGCACCACCTGCACCGCCGCACGAGTCCTCCACTTGCCATCGTCCACATTGTCTTGTTCACGTGTCAGTCTTCAAATAAACTTACCACTTCTGATTTCCAGAGTGTACAGGTAGACTATTCGGTTAGTTTCACTGCAGCATCTATGTACTGAGGATTCAGTGAAAGTATGGCATGAGATTCAATGTCCAAAGTATGACCGGTAACCAATGTCAGTACTCCTAGGTTTTCTTTTCCTTTTATACTTTCCTTCTCTCCTCAGATATGTATCTAAAGGCAAAAGAGTATCTGCATAGATCTGCAGGATTTATGGTGGTGACATTTATTAATAGTGCTAAATGAATAAATATTTATTCCTCTCATTCTAGGTAAATGGAGATCAGAAAACGGATAGTCATTATCCAGATGGTCTCAAAAGCTCATTCAGCCATCAGAGTGCCAGATATGAATAAGCTAGAGCCCATAACAAGAAAACTAAAATGGCATATTTTCATAATTACTAACATAATTTAATGTTCATTTGTTTATGTGTAACAGATGAGCAGTCACTTTATGATACATGTGTAGCATGAGTTTACATTCTTGGCTTTGACTTCATGCTTTTAAATTGCTTTTTAGATTATGACAAAATTAATTTCTATGCAAAAGTAAAGATTTTCAGGATTGGAAAATCCAGAAAACCATTCCTGAAAATTTCATGACTGTAATGAATGATCGGGGCTATAAGCATTTCATTCTGCCTGGCCTTTTATTTCCCTTTCATTCTGTCCCCTCTGCACAACATTTAGCACCTTGGCAGTCACTTTGGTTTTGAGCAGATTGCAAGAGATTAGAGGACTCACAGGTGTTACTCTCACCTTTGACACAGAAATTCTTTTAGGACTGTGCATGAGCTATGTCTATAAATAAGTGATGATATCTGTGTAATCATAGCTTTAATATAAAACTAGGAGAGCTTTGGTCCCCTCAAAATAGTCTCCTGTAAAAGCTACACAGCTATTCCACTAAAGCTGCCATGATTCAAAATATGGGGGGTTTCCTTTTTGAGGGCTGCTATTAGAGCTAGTTTGCAAGCCAACAAGAAAACCAAGTCTATATATTTTTAGTGTCATATCTCAATTTTGACTACATTCAAGTATCCCCCAAGTTTTAGGCATTGGCTCTCTATGACTTTGAATTATCTAAAAAATATAAAATTTACTCTCAAAAGAGTGACATTTCCACCACTTAGGGCATTCAGAATAATGTATCTCAGTTTCTGAAGTGTAAGCCTTCAAATGGAACCTGTTTTTCTAACATGGGCTACCCCATGCTAATATCACCAGAAACTCACCAAAGATGGTTAAGAAATATTGCCATTTTCACTCTAGAATCTATAAATGCCTCCTAAAAATATTCTTAAGCTATCTTTCTAACTCTAATATCTTTTAGTTAACTATATCCACCTCCCCACTGAGAACTTTTTCTGCCTTCTTTGCTTAAGGTCATCTACACCATCTTGTATTTATGTTCTTTGTTTTTCAATGACTTACCCTCTAAAAGCTCTAATAAAATATATCTCTTTTATAGATCTTTGTGATTATTAAGTGTATGTTGGTGCATCTAATTCTGGTATTCCACCTGACTTAATTTTGTTGTCATCTAAAGGCATTGGTCTTCAGTTTTAGATTATAATCTTTGAAGTCATTCGTGTGTTGGGTATGGCCCAGGGACTGAAAACATCAGTTCCCCTAATCCTCACGACAACTCTAGATTTCCACTTCACCAACAAGGAAACTGTGGCTCACAAAGGGCAAATAACCGGCCAACTCAAATGACTGGAAAGTGGGGACTGAGATTCAAGCTCACATCCATCTCAGGCAGGGATTTCTCAACCTCAGCACTACGACATTTGGGCACAACACTATGACATTTGCTTGTGGGGGCTGCACTGTGCCTTCTACTGTGTTGAGCAGCATTTCTGGCCTCTGCCCACTAGAAGCCAGTAGCACACCCCCAACCCCTTTGTGACAACCAAAAACGTCTCTAGTCATTGCTAAATGTTCTCTGGTGGATACTTAGACCAACTGCTCTAATGCCAAAGTCATGCTTTTGCCATATTATACTGTTAAATAGGGAACCAGTAAAACCATAGAATGTTAAGGCTATTAAGGCTAGACTTTAAAGAAATAAATATTAGGAGTTACCACACCTGGCTGATCCTCAGAATTGGAAATTTGTTCAAGATTCTTTTCCTACCCGAATCTTCAGAACAGCACCTGCCAGGTGAGGGGGCAGGTATCTCTCTGTTTTTAAACCTCTCCACTGTGTGAGAACTAGAGATCAGATCCTAACCTCATCACACATCTGTTCCTTGAAGCACTCCAATCCCATCAAATAGTCCTCCAGCTGCTGGTTTATCACTTCCTGTGATGATGTTACAGGAGACAATCTCATGGTCAGATGGTCCTATCCATGAAACAGCATCTTCTTAATATTCTTCCCTCTGTAATCTTAATTTCATATTATGCAAATGATCATTTTTTTCTCAAATCAGTTGAATTACACACTTATTGAGTCCCCCATTATGTATTAAGTCACCCTGTTTCTTTATCATTATGGCCATTAAAACCATTACTGACTCCTAAAATATGACCATCTAACCAATTTTCTCAGCTTAACAATAGATTTCCTCACAAGGGCAATTACACTACATCAAAATCTTAGATCTTCAAATCTTAAAATGATTGGCCACCCATCCAGGCGCTTCCAGAAAGCAATCTGCTCCGCATTCGTGAAGATTCCTGTCATGGAAACAGAGGGGAGAGCAGCTTTTTCTCTTCCTTTCGACTCAGCAACTCTCTTTAAACCTTTTTTTTTTTATGATTTTATGAAGATTCCAAAGTAGTACCTCATCCTGGTAAAAATCATTCTTTATCAGATGTTCCAGATTTCTTGATGTAAACACAGAAAGGAGAAGAATTAAAAAAGAATTAAAAAAATATATTGCTTAATAGTACCCCTCTTAGGAATATATTTTTATAAATTTTTTTTTAATTCAGAGAGAGGAGGGGAGGCAGAGACAGACTCCTGCATATGCCCCAACCTGGATCCTCCTGGCAAACCCACTAGCAGTGATGCTCTGCCCATCTGGGGTGTTGCTCCATTGCTCAGCAACCAAGCACTTCTTAGTACCTGAGGCAGAGGCCATGGAGCCATCCTCAGAGCTGGGGGGTAGGGGCTGGCCACCTCAGTCCAAGACAGGAAGAGAGAGAGAGAGAGAGAGAGAGAGAAGTGTGGGGGGGAGTGGTGGAGAAGCAGATGGGCGCTTCTCCTGTGTGCCCTGACCAGGAATCAAATCCAGGACATCGACACACCGATGCTCTACCACTGAGCCAACTGGCCAGGGCCTATTTTTATAAATTTGATTAATAAAAATAAATGGATAAATAGAAATATGTTAATTTTATTAATGTATCAAAATTCAGTCTTATGTTGGGTAGTGCTTTCTTGCTTGCACTTTTGAGTCTCCTCTAAGTCACCAAGATAGTTGAGAACCTATAGAAAACTGCTTTTCAATGGGAGATGTTGGATCATTGGAAGACTGTGATGATACGGACACTAGTATTGCCCAGGCAGCTTACACCCTGATGTCTAAGGTGAAACCTGAAGGTGATGAGTCCCTTTAGCAGGTCCACATGAGTAGCTGGTGAGCTCTGAATGTGTTCCAGCAGTCCTGGCTTGTCTAGATGGATCTCCAATGGGCAGGCTGTTATTTAGAGAAAAACCAAGGAGAAAATTACATGTTAACTGGAATAAACCATTTGGGGTCAAAATAACAATCTGGTGTTTTTGTACTTGTGTAAGATATAAAAAGAAAACTCGAGTTTCACTTAGGTTGAATGCAAACTTCCAAACTTCTTGCTTATGTTTCGGCACCTCCAAAGCTGTCCCGGAACAGAAAGAAAACTGCCTGAACTCCTCATGTCTTTGATGGTTCGGGAAAGCCTGAGTGTCTTCAAAGTGGTATCTACTCTCTTCTTACAGAGTTTTATAAATGGACATTGACATGGACTACGAAAGACCCAATGTTGAAACCATCAAGTGTGTGGTCGTGGGCGACAATGCCGTGGGGAAGACGCGCTTGATCTGTGCCAGAGCATGTAATACAACACTAACACAGTATCAGCTGCTGGCCACCCATGTGCCAACTGTGTGGGCAATTGACCAGTACCGGGTCTGCCAGGAGGTAAGATGTTCAGAGTTTCTTGAGAATCTTCAGGGCACATCATTGCTACTGCCGGTCTGATTTTAAAAGTGCGGGGGGAGGGGCAATTTGTGCATTTGAAATAAAACTAATATTTTTGGTGCCACAAGAGAAAACAAAATGCAAACTTGGGCATATGGCTATGGTATTCTGAATGAGGTGGATGTGAATCATGTGATTCCAGAAAGAAAATTAGGCTTAGCTTAAGTCCTGTTGGGTGGAATAAAAAAGCTAAATTCAAGTGAGTCGGCATTGAGGGGTGCTGACCCAGACTTCCTTCTCCAGGAGCCTTTGAATGGCACTGAGCAGGGCTGTCCTCTCTCCCCTTTGGATGGCACTGAGCAGGGCTGTCCTCTCTCCCCTTTGGATGGCACTGAGCAGGGCTGTCCTCTCTCCCCTTTGAATGGCACTGAGCAGGGCTGTTCTCTCTCCCCGGCAGGTCTTGGAACGCTCCCGGGATGTTGTTGATGAAGTGAGTGTCTCTCTCAGGCTTTGGGATACTTTTGGCGATCATCACAAAGACAGGCGTTTTGCATATGGCAGGTAAACCAGGACCAGTGCCGTGTGGTTGAGCTTGAATACAATTTCCTTGCCAAAACCCACAGCTGCTTTCTAAATCAACAGAAACCACATCGTATGGCCTTGAAATGTGTTGGGTTCTGCACTGTGTCTAAGAAAAGAAAAAACAAAAACAAAAAACCCCAAAATGACATTGTTTCCTGTTGTCAAGAAAAGCAGTCGGCCTCGCCACTCCGTTCCTCCCAGGAAGTACTTGACTAAAAACAGCCCGAGTTCTAGTTAAACGGGGTTGTTTGCCAGAGGGAAGAATCTTCCGTGCTCTCAGCCTTGGACTGCTTCAGTTGCCGTTTTCCTGAACAAGGCTTTATTTGCCTTCTGTTAAAATGTTTTAAGTTTTCTTAGCACATGGCCACCCCACTTCTGAAAGTCCCTTTTGTCTTTACACAACCATATGTGCAGTCCGATGTTATTTGTTTTGGGCTTTGTTATCTGAAAAGCCTATTACTTTTCTGTGAAGGTCATTTTTAGAGAAAAAAAAAGAAAAATTTCTCTGAAGTCCTTCACAAGGCACATTTCCAAAATGAACTGAAGCATTAATATCTATTTTTCATTAAAAAAAAAAAGAACAAGAAGAAGGGAAAGTCCAGTAAAGGGAAGATTAATCTGGAAGGACAGCAATATAAGTAAGAACATGGTCAAATGCCTTCAAGTATTTCAAAACTTCTTGTTACCATAACTGCCAGAGTCTTTGTGACTTTAACTTTCTTAAAGTCTGTCTTAGGGAATGTGGTATAGCTATCAAAATCCAGATAAGATTTTCTTATCCCTTAATTGTAAATGAACAAATTTCACTTTAAGTGTACACTTTAGGTCTAGTGGATCAGTTGTACCTTGTTAACATCCAACATGATGTTACCTCACAGGACTGAATTATTCGGATACTCCAAACACATGAGTTACTCAGTGCTGTTGAGTTAAGCATTTCTGATAGTTAACTATTTCTTCAAGCCAGTAGTGCTCGGCAAGCCTCTAAGCACACTTTCCTTGACATTTATCCAAGTGGTCTCAAATATTGAATAACCCTCTGGAAGTGGTTGCCCTATTCTTGAGAAGTTGTTCAAAAGAATCTGTGATTTAGACAGGTTTATTCAAAGGGACTCAACAAGAGGCATATGGAAGTAAAACAGTTTTAATGTAACAAAAATTTTTGGCAACCAGGATTTCATTTTCCAATGGTAACAAGGACTTTTGAACTTAATATTTAGCATCAAAGATACTTTTCTTCTCTTTAATTTCTTGTTTTGTTTTGTTTTTTCTTGCCATGTTATTCTTGATTTTTATCTTAGTTGCCCTGTTAGCTTTTTTCTTTTGTCCAATTATTTTACACACACAAACACACACACACACACACAAAGGATGAACCTGGTATAAGCACTATGCAATCACATTTCTAGTACGTATGGTTTTAAAGAAGCATAATAAAATGATGACTTTATGCAAAGTAAGGATAGACCTGGTCAGTTTCAAAGAACTTTTCATATGATCCCACTTCTAAAAATGTGCTATGAAAATGATGGGCCTATCCTGACCAGGCAGTGGTGCAGTGGATAGAGCGTCGGACTGGGACACAGAGGAACCAGGTTCGAAACCCCAAGGTCGCCAGCTTGAGCGTGGGCTCATCTGGTTTGATCACAGCTCACCAGCTTCACTCACTCTGCTGGAGGCCCCCCATCCCCTGTCAAGGAACATATGAGAAAGCAATCAGTGAACAACTAAGGTGCAACAAAGATTTGATGCTTCTCATCTCTCTCCCTTCCTGTATGTCTGTCCCTATCTGTCCCTCTCTCTGTCTCTCTCTGTCTCTGTCACACAAAAAAAAAAAAAGAAAAAAAAAGAAAAAAAAATGAAGGGCCTAAATATGAGCTAATATACTGGATTTTGCTTCTATAATCTGGTTCAACACCTCAGTGATTTGTTGCTACTAGAAATTTATGCTTTTGAAACAATGCATTTTAGCTTGGGTCTACAATGTAAAAGTTGTGGTAGTATAAGGGCTGCTTTGTTATCGTGTGAGATTCCTGCTTGGGATGAATTTAATGGCACAATAACCTTCATTGAGCTAATATTGACAGCCTCACCCGGCTCCCTGATGTATCTGGAGTCATTTTACAACTTGTCATGCCTTTGTTTATCCACCAACAAAAAAGAACTACCCTTTCATGTGACTCCATCAGTTCAAAGTGCATTGTTCTGCTCCTTTGTCCGCAGTGTTTGGTTCTATCCACTGCAGCCAGTTCCCCCTTTAATGGAAACAGGACGTGCCTTCCAAGCCACGTTTGATTGTCAGACGACACACAGGGCTTCAGGAAGCAGTCTGGTATTTCTGGCTGAGCTGTCCCCGGGCCTCACCGTCGGCGCATGTTTGTTCCTTGTACTTCCTCTGCCTTTTTCAATTCTCCGCAGCCTCCAGGTGTCCTGCCACAGAGCCACCACTGGTAAAGAACAGAAACGAGACCTGCCCTGGTTTGCAGTCCAGGCGTTCTGTAAATGCTAGAAATGTAATACCATCTTGATGTAGCACCCAAAAGTTACATTGTGTGGAAAAGTCTGATAGTAGGAAGAGTTTCTGCTATTCCCTATCAGGCTCTAACCACTGCATTCCATTTGCTGTATGAAAGCTGTTAAATGTCTTTACAACTTTTATTTTTAGCTTCATATCATTTGTGAGGAAGAAATATCCTAATTACAGCTCCTGACAATCCGTTTGGT
Organism: Saccopteryx leptura; assembly: GCF_036850995.1. Lineage (NCBI taxonomy): Eukaryota > Metazoa > Chordata > Mammalia > Chiroptera > Emballonuridae > Saccopteryx > Saccopteryx leptura. Next base: position 61,112,442 of record NC_089511.1, on the reverse strand, counting down.
TTGCAAACCTGTTTTTTGACTGATGTTTTTTACTATACTTGGTGTGAATTACAAGTCAGTGAGATGTGATATATTCCCTCTACCTGGAAATATATTTGAAACCTTTTTGAAATAATTCACCTGATCTTTGTGACAGTGAGAGAAACCAGATTCCTACCAAGATGCCTTAGACTTCACCTTCAGTTTTTTCTGCTTCATAGCACCAACCAGTTAATAATTTGCCCCTTCAGACATTCTTTGGCATGGACAAGCTCATAGTTTGCAGAATGGGTCTTGTGGGCCAACGGGGTATCCGTCTACTAACTTGAATTTGCGATGTTCCCAGCACAGTATAACTATAATCAGAATGTCATTGTTCTTTTTATGGTCATCAACTATTCAACCCATTTTTTTTTTAGCCTTCTAGATAATAGCTCCAGTTTATCCAAGGCCAATAATGTGCCAGTCAAAATATTTGGTGCTTTGCCAACATTAGTTTAGTTCATCCTTTTAGGAACCCTAGGAGGGCAAAGATTATTTCCACGCTATCATTGCATAGAGTTGCGTTCTTCTATTACCATAACTTGCCCAATAGTGAGTTTCAGAGGTAGATTTAAACCTGCCTAACTCCTGCCTCCCACTCTCTCTTCCTACTCTACCAGACTACATCAAATTCATTTTAAACAGGATGCAACTGAAAACCACTCCACATTGAGATAGGTGGTCTGTTTGCTGTTTCGTATTCATGCAAAGACTTAAAACTAGAAGAGATCTCAAAAAGTCATCTGGTTAACATCTTTTCTTCAGAAAGGAAAATCATCCATCCATGAACAAGTATTGACAGGAGTCCTTTTGTTCACTGGAGATGAAAGGTAGCAGGGTAGCGATAGCATTCTAACACTTAACGCATTTGAAATCCGTCAGACCCTCTCCTCCGGAGCGAATGACTACGACTCTCTTGTAGCCTGTCTTCCCACCACCTACTTTCTATCCACTTTTGGATGAACTTTTAAAGCTCTTTTCTGGATCTTTTAAAATGTCAAGAACAAAACTGTGCATAGTAACCATGACTGTGATCAGCTGCTCTTTTTTTGGCAAGAAAAGAGTTGCTTTTTAAAGGGATATCACTTAACTCAAAGTTTTTTTCCTGGAACTATGACAAGAATGAAATGTTCACGCTCGGGTACCTGGTGCTGAAAATGTAGAAAAATAGGATGGGCTCCACTTTCAACAGGACATCTGGACACACTCCACATGTAGATAATTACAATTGTGTTGTTTCCTTTCCTTGGAAATCTCCATCATTCATTTATCTCAGGGTCAGATAACCTTCGAACACTTAACAAAGCCTATGGTCCTGGAGGTGGTGGTGATAACAGCAGCTACGATTTAATTAGGGACCCCCGTGAGCCAGGCCCATGATAGGTGCTCTACAAACCTTGTCCCACTTCATTCCTGCGGTGACCCTTCAAAGCAGACTCTCTTCATAGGTGAGCAAACAGGCACAGAAAGGGGCCAAGGTCAGAGAGCTAGGAAGGAGTGAAACGGAACTATCCCTGTTTGTTTTGTCTGCCTCCAAAGCCTGTGTCTTCCCTTTCTACCATGCTGTTGTGGCTGGCTGACCTTTCATCACAAACTGACTGTAAATGAATTACTGGTGCAGTCTAATTCTTGTGTTGTTTTATGTGAACACTGAAGACCAGCATTCACCATCTGTCCCCAGCTCTAATATCCCATTGTTCCTCTTAAGTTTTCATACATAGCAAATACCTTAATTTTTTATGTGCATCCATAAGCTAAATCAATAAAATGACACAGTCAAGTGAACTTTCTGAGAGTGAGTAGGAAATGGGGACAGCTGCCCCTTCATTTCTGCAGGTTCCACATCCACAAATTCTACCAAGGACAGGATTGAAAATACTCGGAAAAGTACACAGTACAGTGTAACAACTATTTACAAGTATTTACATTCTATTAGGTATTATATAAATAATCCAGAGATGATTTAAAGTGTACAGGAGCATATACATAGGTTACATGCAAATACTAAGCCATTTTACAGAAGAGACCTGAACATCCTCAGACCGTGGTATTCACAGAGGGTCCTGGGACCAGTCCTCCACGGATGCTGAGGGGTGGCTGCACTTTATAGGCATATTCTCCCCGAAATTTAAATTAAGCATGCAGAACCACTGGTACTTGCCCTTATACTCAACAGTTTCTGGATGTATTTTCATTCCAGTTGGAATCTATTTATTATATTAATTACTCCTACATCCTGATTTTTCTCAAAAGGTATTGCTCCTATGTAAAATACAACACGTCTTTTTTGTTTGTTTGTTTTTGTATTTTTCTGAAGCTGGAAACGGGGAGGCAGTCAGACAGACTCCTGCATGTGCCCGACCGGGATCCACCGGCACGCCCACCAGGGGGTGATGCTCTGCCCACCAGGGCGTCGCTCTGTCGCGACCAGAGCCACTCTAGCGCCTGGGGCAGAGGCCAAAGAGCCATCCCCAGCGCCCGGGCCATCTTTTGCTCCAATGGAGCCACGTGGCTGGCGGGGAGTGAGACAGAGAGGACAGGAGAGGGGGTGTGGGGCGGAGTAAGAAGACGGGCACTTCTCCTATGTGCCCTGGCCAGGAATTGAACCTGAGACTCCTGCACGCCAGGCCGATGCTCTACCACTGAGCCAACCGGCCAGGGACACAACACGTTTTAAATGGTAACATTAATTAGAGCCGTGGTTTTTGCATGTCTATTTAGATAAGATGAGTCCAATCTCACACTGAAGGTGTATGTAATCAGATTCGGCATCAGTACATCCCATGTTGAGTGGTTGGTTGAGGCCCTTTAAAAAATTCAGATCTATGGGTGACCAGGGTTTATGTCTTTGGGATTGGCTGTATTTACAGTTAATGGTGAGGGGAAAGGTCAGAAACAACTAATGGGTCTAGATAGAGGATTTTGAAGTAGCTCTTACTGTTCATGGCACATTCTAACCACTGAGCCAGAGTAACATTCTCATGCTGATGTCAGGGTGGCAAAAAGCCTGTTTGACAAAGAACTATATTACAGGGAGAGTGACCAGGACCCAGACTAGAGTGATGTAAGTTTATGCCACTTTGGGCCTAACTATAAATAATAGTTTCTAAGAGATAAGATCACTATTACTGTTGTTGTTTTTCATTTCTGCTTCAGGCTCAGTATGACACTGTTACTGATCTTGACTTTATTTAAAATTTTGGTATTTTGATCATCATGGATTTCTTTTTTCCTTTAATTTTTTTTAAAGATATATTTTCACCCTGGCCATTTTGCTCAGTGGATAGAGTGTCAACCCAGCTTATGAATGTCTCAGGTTCAATTCCCAGTCAGGGCACACATGAGAAGCGACCATCTGCTTCTCTCCCTCTCCCTCTCCCTCTCCCCCTTCTCTCTCTCTTCCCCTCTCGCAGCCAGTGGCTCGATTGGTTCGAGCATCAGCTTCAGGTGCTGAGGATAGTTTGGTTGATTCAAGCATAGTCCCCAGACAGGGGTTGCCGGGTGGATCCCAGTCAGGGTGATTATAGGAGTCTGTCTCACTATCTCTCCTCCTCTCACTTAAAATAAATAAAATAAAAAAGATGTTTTATCTGGATTACTGAAGTTTTTTGGCACCTCTATAAATTTTGCACTTGAGGCACATGCTGAACTCTTCAGCTAGGACCTGGCCCTGATGGTGGACTTTATAAATTGATAGCAAGGTAGCAAAGGGAGAGAAGTTAGCAATGAGTACACCTTATGAGTAATCAAAATCACATTTCTAAATGTGTGATGTGAAGGGATCTAGGAAAATTCTTGTAATTTATGGAAGATGTATAGTTCTGTATACTGCTGTGGCATAAAGGACTGAGACCTGCATGGGTTATAGAAAACAGTAGAAAGACATAAGAAAAGCAGCCAGCTGGACCAGGGGACAGGAATAGTTGTTCCCTAAGAGGGTAGACTGGAACTGCTAGTTCTCATACTTGAGTTTGCCCAGGCACACTGGTCATTCTGATTCCAGCATTCTGGGGAGAGGCAAATCAGCACATTTTAACTAATACCTGGATGATGGTAAAGCAGGTGGTCCTCAGGCCGTGCTTTGGTAAACACTGGCATGGAATTTTTATGATGCTTTTTATTGAACCTTAGCCAAAAGGAATCTCGTGAACACATACTGTGTGATTCCATTTCTATAAAATTTTAGCAAGTGCAATCTAATGTATAGTGACAGAAATATCACTGGTTGCTTGGAAAGCAGGATGGAGGGAAGAATAAGTTACAAAGGGGCACAAAAAAACTTTTTGTTATCTTGATTGGGAATGATAGTATCAGAGGTGCATACTTATATCAAAACTAATCAAGTTGAACACTAGGTATGCAAAGTTTAGTGTATTTCTATTGTATCTCAACTTTTTTTTTTAAAAAATAGACATTTTATGGGCAATAATAGTAGTCTATGTTATGTGACAAAATTTGCATGGTAGATAATATATGTTTTAATTAGTTACAGAACTTAAAGTTAGTTCTTACTGAACATATAAATCATTTGTGTAAATCTAGGGGGTGATGGAGAATGGGACCAGATATTTAATAGCAGAGTATGAGAAATGGGATGGTTTTAGAATCTCAAAACTAATGATGGACTATCAACCTGTCCCAAAATCATGCTGTTTCCCTTTTCCAAGAGATAGAGCCCTCAGATATGGGAATTATAGCCTGACCAAGTAGCCTATGTCTTTGGCTATGGTTATGTTTGTATCTTTTTCAAAGAGAAAATAAATTTGACCAGGTAACTTGTGATGGCCAAATAGAAAACACCATGTCCCATGAAAGTTTTCCATGTCTCCATGAAATCATAACAATTTTTTCCTAGTGGGTTCATTTTGGTACTGAACAATGCACTGGTAACCTCTAGGAGTGTACAAATAACCTTCTTCATTTGGTACTCAGTGGTTCTGGCTGGGAATCAGGTACAAAGTAGGGTGATCAGGATTGTCCTCTCACTGGGTTAAGTAGCTAAGTAAAGGTGTAAGACTCCATTCTGGTTAGTTTCTCTGGGTGAGTCCCATTCTGTCTCATCTCTTGATCCAGGCATAAAAAGGTATTTCTAGTTCTTGGTCCTCTGTTGCCTCAACTATGCTTTGCATCCACATAGAAAAATTATATCCCTACCCCATCTTTTCTTTTTTTTTAATATTTTTTATTTATTCATTTTAGAGAGGAGAGAGAGACAGACAGACAGACAGACAGACAGAAAGGAGGAGCAGGAAGCATCAACTCCCATATGTGCCTTGACCAGGCAAGCCCAGGGTTTTCAACCGGCGACCTCAGTGTTTCTAGGTCGACACTTTATCCACTGCGCCACCACAGGTCAGGCTCCCCATCTTTTCTTTACCTATTTAATTATCACTAATATTTTTACAATTTAGAACAGGGTCCACAAACTCTCAGAAGTTGTCGTCATCCCTGTGACTTTCAGAATCCAGGTGAAGCATCTCCCCTTCATGTTCCCATACAAATAATTTTGAAAATCTCTGTCGCAGCCATGATCGCATTGTTTGTAAATTGCTCCTTATTCTTCTCCCATTCCCCTTTATCTACGATTCCTCGTATCTTTAGAACTGAGATTTCGTCTTTCTACTCTATGTCCTCAATGTCTCCCCCTGGTACAGAGTAGGAGCTTAACAAATGTTCGTTGAAGGAGGGCATGAATCTATTGATGTATCTTATACAAGCCAGGATCTTCTAAGACACTTACAAAAAAATATCATTATAACAAACTCCAAATTATTTCACTAGGGTTAACTTTCTATTTGCACTTTTAAAGTAAAAAAATCAAATCATGCCCCAACCTGATGGTAATGAAGATGGGAAATGCTGGTGCTGAGCCAGCCTTGGATGAATTAGCAAATGAAAAGCTAAGTGTGAAGCCAGGAGAAAAATGAGGAGGCACCGTCAGCCTCAACCCAGAAACTGCCCTTTCACCTCAAATATTTAGATTTGTAAATGTTTTTTAGACTGACTTGTTAGAATGAGTATTATTATACAGAGAAATTATTTGTATTAATATTAATACTTTCCTATATTACCCAAAGCAATTTATAAATTCAATGCAATACCGATTAAAATACCAATGACTTACTTCAAAGATATAGAACACACATTCTATAACTTTATATGGAACCAAAAGAGAACACGAATAGCCTCAGCAATCTTGAAAAGGAAGAATAAAGTGAGAGGTATCACACTTCCAGATATCAAGTTATACTACAAGGCCATTGTACTCAAAACAGCCTAGTACTGGCTTAAGAACAGGCATATAGATCAATGGAACAGAATAGAGAACCCAGAAATAAACCCACAGCTCTATGGACAACTGATATTTGACAAAGGAGGTAAGAGCATACAATGGAGTAAAGACAGCCTCTTTAATAAATGATGTTGGGAAAATTGGACAGCTACCTGCAAAAAAATGAAACTAGACCACCAACTTACACCATTCACAAAAATAAACTCAAAATGGATAAAAGATTTAAATGTAAGCCGTGAAACCATAAGCATCTTAGAAGAAAAATAGGCAGTAAGCTCTCTGACATCTCTCGCAGCAATATATTTGCCAATTTAACTCCACGGGGAAGTGAAATAAAAGACAGGTAAACAAATGGGATTATATCAAACTAAAAAGCTTCTGCACAGCTAAAGACAATAAGAACAGAATAAAAAGACAAACTACACAATGGAAGAATATATTCGACAATATGTCTGATAAGGGGTTAATAACCAAAATTTATAAAGAACTTGTAAAACTCAATACCAGGAAGGCAAACAATCCAATCAAAAAATGGGCGAAAGAAATGAATAGACACTTCTCCAAAGAGGACATACAGATGGCCAATAGGCATATGAAAAAATGCTCAACATCACTAATCATTAGAGAAATGCAAATTAAAACCACAATGAGATATCACCTCACACCAGTCAGAATGGCGCTCATCAACAAAACAACAGAGTAAGTGCTGGCGAGGATGTGGAGAAAAGGGAACCCTCCTGCACTGCTGGTGGGAATGCAGACTGGTGGAGCCACTGTGGAAAACAGTGTGGAGATTCCTCAAGAAATTAAAAATTGAACTGCCTTTTGACCCAGCTATACCACTTTTAGGAATATACCCCAAGAACACCAAAGCACTGTTTGAAAAGAAGAAATGCACCTGCACCCCCATGTTTATGGCGGCATTGTTCACAATAGCGAAGATCTGGAAACAGCCCAAGTGTCCGTCAGTGGACAAGTGGATTCAAAAGCTTTGGTACATATATACTATGGAATACTACTCAGCCATAAGAAATGATGACATCGGATCATTTACAACAACATGAATGGACCTTGATAACATTATACTGAGCGAAATAAGTAAATCAGAGAAAAACTAAGAACCATATGATTCCATACATAGGTGGGACATAAAAATGAGACTCAGAGACATGGACAAGAGTCCGGGGGTTACAGGGTTGGGAGGAGGAGAGGATGGGGGTTGGGGAGGGGAGGGGCACAAAGAAAACCAGTTAGAAGGTGACGGAAGACAATTGGACTTTGGGTTATGGGAATGCAGCATAATCAAATGTTAAAATAACCTAGAGATGTTTTCTCTGAACATATTTACTCTGATTTAGCAATGTCACCCCATTAAAATTAATTTTAAAAAATATTAATACTTTCCCAGCTATAGGTTGTTTCTTTTCTGGGTATCATTTCCAAGGTCATTATAAGAATCATTTTTAAAAATAACTATATATATACATACATATATATATATATATGTATATATATATATATATTACATTTGCCCAAAGATGAGGCATTAAATAGGACAATTAAAGATGCATTGTTACTCCTTTGTGTTCATCCAAAACAAAAATACATTAAACTAAGTGCATACAAATAATTCAAAAACTTAACAGTGATGGAAATTTGTAGATCATATATTAAAGCATAAGATCGCAATGATGCCAAATCATCTGGAGTGCAGAAAATACGTCTGTGCAGTGTCTGTACCACCCTCCTAGCTGCCCCACACTGTCCTTCCTGCTCTGAACCAGTACATCTTGTGTTGTAACCAGAAGACAAAACATCCCACGAGCCAGATTTCCGGGCCAGACCTGCCCTATCCCAGGATGAACTTGTCCTTGGGAAGAAGCAGTGCCAAGTGAGATAGCAACAGGGCATGATCGATGACTGGGGTCACTTGTGTTCTAAGACCTAGAAAGATGCTGGCTGCTCCCCAAATACTGGTCATGGCTGAGAAAGAGGGTCCTTTGTGGTTCAACCCAAAAGATGCCACAGAAATATGAATAATAAAGCCACTAGATGGGTAAAAAGAATAAGGAACATATGCATTGTTCAAAGCATTAAGCTCTATGTTCTGCCTTCTTTTTTATCTTTTTTCTATTACTATTTAATAACGACAAGTTTTCAGCTTGGGTCACTTCTACCTAAATGTGTTGACTTTTCTTCATGGAAAAAGAGAAAACATTAGTTTGTGATGTTTCTATACTGGAATCTTCTGATGAAGTAATATATTTCAGTCTGTACAGTTTTCCCTTTTAAATTAGGTGATAAGAAGAAGGAGAGTGTTGAGTAATTGTACAGTGTCTTCAGAGGAAATTCTATTACCGTCTTGCAGCAATTCCATATCAATAAAAGACATGAGCTAGTAAGCCAAAAGGAAATGATCTCTTGCCATTTGTGTTAGCTGTGATATACCAGCTATGTCCCTGGTGACTTTTGAACCCATAATCATATTTGTTTGACAATAATTGGTACTTTACAATTTATAGAACACTTCCACAAATATTTTTCTCAGCAAATCTTAACAATAATCTATCAGTAACTTGAATGTTGTTCATTCATTAGAGTTCCATAATTATTCCACCTCTCTGTTCTCTCCCCAGAACTCCTCTGCCCCCGGCATGTAGTATATAGAGCACAGTCAAAAGGACAAAGTACTGAATTCCAGAAAGATAAAGCAAATTAGCAAATTCTCTTTTAAACTCATGACCTTGGATATCTTTTTATTTCAGTGGTTTTTTAAACATTGGTTATTGGCTTTTTTTTTAATGATGGTCTGTGAAATAGAAGGTGTTTCCTTAAGCTTTAATTCTGTTTAACTAACCCAGAATTAATTCTGAAAGCAACCTGCCTATTTCTTTTCATTTCCTTTGCTTCTGGAGATAATCTAATTTCTGGAAGAGATCATTAATCCATTATTATTCTGGTGTTATGAAAGTATCCAATTATATTAGGTAAATGGATTTTTTAGATGAATTCAAATAATTTAAAATATATATTATCTGGTTAATCTCTGCTACATGCCAGAGATATTATACTGCTGTCTTTCAACAATAATTATCTAAAGAAATACATTAGCTCACATACTATTGTTATCTTTATTACAACTCTAATGTATCCCCTATTTTTTTTTTAGACCTGAATTTGTTTCTTTTAGACTTTGAGTCTGCAAACATATTGGCATCTGTCATCTGTATTTTTTATCTTCCAATATTATTTTTTTTAAGTGAGAAGAGTGGAGATAGACAGACTTTTGCATGTACCCCAACTGGGATCCACCCAGCAACCCCCATCTGGGGCCGATACTTGAATCAATCAAACTATCCTCAGCACCTGGGGCCAATGCTCAAACCAATCAAGTCACTGGCTGCAAGAGAGGAAGAAAGAGAAAAAGGGAGAGGAGGGGAAGAGAAGCAGATGGTCTCCTCTCATGTGTGCCTGACTGGGGATTGAACTCAGAACTTCTGTAACCTGGGCCAATGCTCTATCCACTGAGCCACAGGGCCCATTATCCTCCAATATCTCTGTAAGGCTTTTTATTTGATAAACAGTAATTGAAGGGCTCGTTTGTTACAAATGTTGTGTTGTGTACAATGGAAGAAAAACTAATAGAAACAGAACAGAATCTCTAAAAATGAAACTCATAGTATGTGGGAAAGACAGCGCATAAATAACTACAATTCAGTGTTAGAAATGCTGTGCTAAAAATGTCAGTACAACAAACAGGGAAGAAAGAATTGCTCAGAAAGAACATTCAAGCATCATTCTCAACTACTCTTGTTCAGCCTGACCAGGCAGTGGCGCCATGGATAGAGCATCAGACAGGAACGCAGAGGACCCAGGTTCAAAACCCCAAGATTGTCGGCTTGAGCGCAGGTTCAACAGCTTGAGCACAGGGTCGCTGGCTTGAACATGGGATCATAGACATGACCCCGTGGTTACTGGCTTGAAGCCCTAGGTCGCTGGCTGGAGCCCAAGGTCGCTAGCTTTAGCAAGGGGTCACTCGCTCTGCTGAACTCCCCCCCCCCCCAATCAAGGCACATATGAGAAAGCAATCAATGAACAGCTAATGTGCTGCAACAAAGAACTGATCTTTGTCCTTTCCTGTCTGTTCCTATCTATCCCTCTTTCTGACTCTCTCTCTCTGTCAGAAAAAACAACAACAAAAAAACTCCTCTTGTTCATATCCCACATCTGGTCCCTCAGCAAACTGTTAGCTCTACCTTCCATATAGATATATAATGCAGCCCCTTCCGACCATCTGCTCCCAGGCCAAAGTCACCATCATCTTCTATTGGGTTATTATCTCATAACTGGTCCCTTCCTTCTACCTCATCTATCCTGACAACCCTCCCCCCCACCACCATATAGTCATTTCTCATTGTAGCAGTAGGATTATCCTTTTATAACATAAATTAAATTATGTCATTCTACTCTAAAACTCCTAATAGCCTATCAGCTCACTGGAAGTAAGAGCCATACAACCCTGAGGCCCTCCCTACCTCTGCCCAGCATTGCAGTCTCTGAGTTCAGCTCCTGCTGTGTTCCCCCTGGCCCTCAGGGAAACATCCCAGGCATGCTTCTGCCTAGCGGCCTTTGCACAAGCTGTTTCCTCTTCCACTGTCTTCTCCCCCAAGATATCAGCAAGTTAGCTCCCTCACTTCTTTTAGGTCTTCACTGAAATGTTGCCTTCTCTATAAGGCCTTCCACATTTCAACAACAATTTCTCTCCCTAATACCTCTGTCCCCATTTGCTACTTTATTTCCTGTTTAGCACTTGTCGCTACCTAGCATACTGCATATTTTACTTATTTATTTGTTTGTTTGTTTGTTTGCTTATTGTTTTTGTTTTCCACTGGAATATAGATAGCATAATGAGGATAGGTACAATGCAGGTGGCAATTTGTGTTTTTAACTAATTGCTCTATCCCCAATGTCTTGAAGATTGCCTGGAACACAGCAGGTTATTAGTTAATATTGCTGAAAGGAATATTTGAATGATTGCTTATTGATATGGATATGTGACATACCAAATCCTTGTACCTTTGTCCATTCAAAGAGGATTGCTGAGAGGCCTGGGTTAAACTCCCTCTCTTATTTGATAAAATGATGTTGCAGGTTTGTTTCAGAAGAGTCAGGGAGGTTAACCCCAGAGACCTCCCACCTGATATTCTAGTTGACACAGCAGCCTTCTTTTATTTAAAGCTAGTCTTGCTCTCAGGAGAAAGCATTAACGGGGTAGGAAGACAGTTCCTCAGTCATTTAGCTTTAGGGAAAGCCAAAGAGAAATGAGAATGACAGATGGAATAGGGAGGAAATTTATTACCACAGTTTCACCTTCTCCTGTGAAGCAAGTCTTCTTTATCTCAATGTTTCTTGCTTCCGTTGACCAGCAGTTAAATGAGATTGCTTAAGCTATTTCTTCTAACAATTACATGTGGTCCACCCAATTTCACATGCGTTCAACTTTTTCTGATGCTTGTGTGAGGTGTAAGAATATACTAGAGAGAGCATAGATTGCTAAGTATAGAAAATAGAATATCAAGAGAAAAATAGGCAGTTTCGATTGGACGATGACCAACATCCTTCTTGGGTAGGGCCATTGCCCGCTGTAATATGTGTACTGTGATAATAGAGCTAACTATTTTTAAGACTTTAGTATCAATTATCTTAGGATTTGGTGGCCGTGGTGGGGTGTAGCTTTGGCTTTCCTACTTAAGAGTGGACATTGCTTTGGTCCCATTTTTAGAGGGTGGGGGAAGACTGATTTTAAAATGTTGCTTTCTACTAAGCATGCAGTTACGGGCTTGGAAGAAATAGTTGCGCATGCTAATCATTCCCAAATCTGGATATATTTCAGGGTGTTTTCACAGTTTTCCCCACATAACATCTGTAATTAAGAAGCCTCACTGCTATTGGTAAAGTATGGACTTGATTTTTCTGCTCACGCCCAGGGCGCTGCATGGTGCTGCCCTGCCAGCGCTCCCCGCAGGCCTCTCCATCTTCTGTGAGTGTGAGCTTACACAGCCATTCATCTCCCGGGGGTCATGTTCACCATCACTGACAATCCCTCCGCATCTCATACACACTGGGCTGCTCCCCTACTAAACTCTTCCAAAGCCACGTGTTACGTATTTCTTTTCTCTGCCATGCTCCCAGCTGTTTTGTGCTGTTTTGATCTGTGTTTGCATAGTGCTGCCAAACTGTATGCATGAAAGATGCATTGTCAACATGAATGGTTTTGAAAATGTTTCTGTAAAGAGCCGACCTCAATTCTTGGAGGGGGGGAGGGAGTGGAAGTAATGGAAGGAGAGGAAGTTCAAAGCGCCAAAAGTGGAGGTCAGAGACTCCTACTGAATCTTTGCAAAAAAGGGGACAAAGAAAAAAACCCATCATAATGTGATCCTGATCTCTACCCATATAAAGGATATGGGAATCTCTACTAAAAATAGAAATAATAATAGGCAGTAATGGCACATAAAGTGGTGGGATCTTACCATCGAAAGGGCTTAAAAATGTTTCTTCAAAAGGAGATGCTTCCAGGCAAGACGCAGGTTAATATCATTATTAGCTTTCTTTTAGTCACCAAGAACAAGAAACCCTACCGGAACCGGTACCCTGGGGAAAAGCAGTGGGGCTGTCTCACTCACAGCTCTCTGAAATGCTGCATGGAATCCACTGTCCTTCACATTGCCCCTCACGCTGGCCTGCTATTAGGCTCCTAGATAAAGGACAATTTCGGGATCCTTTTTCACTAACCCGATTGGAAAACCCAAGGCCTACAGCTCTTTAGCTGGACAGTGGTGGTAAAGTAGATGGGACTAGAAAAGGGAAGACAAACTAAGAAGATAGAAGCACTTTTGTGATAGAAAAGAACTTAGAAAGTTCACTCCAAGAACCTATTTTTGACATTGATTATCTGCCCTTGTGAACCACTTCTTCAAAGGATGACTTTGGTTTTTCAGGTCGGAAAAGCAGCTCAGCTTCTCGTTGCCTCTCTGATCTTTTGCCACCAAGTTTGCTATAGGCGATTGTAGATATTATAAAGACAGGCCTTGAGAACATGTGGGGCATTTGCTGTTTTAAGTCTAGCGCAGGCCAAGATATGTAGATAAGATGCACTTTTTCAGATTTGTTTCCTTTAATCCTCCCACAAAGATTGGTACCAACTTTTCATGCACTCCTTATGTTATCCCAATATATCATTGCCAATCTTTTCACATGCTATTTTTGGCCAGTGTTCTCCTTGAGAGATCACTTTTAAAATATGCGTTCTTCGTTTGTTTAATATCTGAAAAAGAAAACACAAACTGATACCACTGAGGTCGGCTTGATCAGCTCAAGTATCTTTTGAATGACTGGATCTCTTTTTGATCCCCTCCTCACCTCCTACTTCTCCATGAAACTGGAGATTCATGGTGTTGCAGCACATGAATTTGCTTTGGATTGTGTTTTACATATCTAATCAAAACATTATTTTGTGGACATTATTTGATAGGTCAGTACCTTAGTGAAACTTTTATATTGATATTTCCCCTTAGGAACAAAAGAAATCACATTTTCTCCAAAAATAAAAATCCATAGGCAAGCAACTGAGACTGTACACTCTTAAACCCTTTGTAACTCTAGCTGTTTTCAATATAGTTACTTAGCCCAGTCTCTCTCTCTCTCTCTCTCTCTCTCTCTCTCTCTCTCTCTCACACACACACACATGCACACATGCGCGCACGCACATACACACACACACACACACACACACGTATACACAAACACTTCCTAGGGCTTCTCTCATTATTCAAGTTCTGGAGTTTAGAGTTTGGTCTACTTTGTCGTGCTTTGCCTCTGCATTTTCAAATTCTTGTGCTTTCTACTCCAAATACCTGTAAGTCTCCATGTAAATTCTATCAGTTTTGTGTTTTTTTATAGCTGAAATAGGAACCCTGAGGTCATTTCTAAGGCACCCTACTTACTGCCTATTATGTAAGAATGTCCTCCTCACACCTCCCCCTCCCAATTATTTTTAAAGTTATCTCTTTAAAATTAAATAAAAGTAACAGAGCCATAGAAGTCAAAATGCTAGAAGTTGCCTTTTTCTTTTTTATCTTTTGTAAAAATGAAATTTTTAAACATGAGGCTGTGTCAGACATTAAACAATTCCTCACATGGGAGTGAACGTTTTGATTAAAAGTTACTTAATATCTCTAGTTCTTTGGAATTCTGCCTAAAGCTTAAGACACTCTTTGCTGCAGGTTTTGTGCCTTCTTTGACTAGATAGAAAAATGGCTCAAAATCTGAAGGGATGGCATTCTTAAAATAGTTACTTGATTGTATAGGTGTGTATGTCACAGAGGATATTGATGGGTTGAGAATCAGAAGTTAGAAAAGAATGTTGAGATAAGGAGCAATGTGTTAAGACAGAGCCTTTCTATGGCCCTATCACTACCTCCACTGACTCAGCCTTTTGGTTAAAATCAGGTTTCGAGTACTGCGTTCATATGACAGGCCTATGGAATAGGGTAATCTGCATGCAATGTTTTCTTAATTTGCATCTATTTAGATCAATAAGGGTTAAACCAAAGATATTTAAGTAAATATGATATTTTTAATTGCTTTCAATATAAAACTATGGGGACAGATTCTCAGAGATGTGCATTTAAAAAAGGAAAAAGAATATATTCCAAGGATACAAATAGAATTTTGACTCAGTAAGTTATTTTAGCTTCAGAGATGGTGTTGCTTTCAGTACAATTTCTTCTCTTTAACTATCTTTCTTTGGAGGCAAAATATTTACAGAGTGCTGAATTATTTTTCTAGCTTTCCAACAGCATTTCATACATTGAGATATTGATGCGACATGGTTAGAAGTCGGGCCCTCTGGAGCTGTATTGTGTGATGGCATTGTGCTGCTATCATCAGGAGATTCCATTTTCCAGCCCCCAAGGTCCTGTCTGTACTTGTTTACAGGTCATCTGGAGAGTGGTATGTGTTCAGTGGCATGAGTGTTATCACGGTAACCTTGACAACCGAGCGAGCTCTGATTTCAAAACATCACATGCTGTATTGTAAAATTAGATAACAGAATTGATGTTTGGCTACATGTCTCTCATATAAATTAAGCTCTGAAAATGATTTCCTTTATAGCCATACACCTTAATATGGAAATAGAAGGCACTAATTAGAACAATTTTACACAAATGCATACTATTCCACTTTTAGGTGCTGAATACATTTCCTCAGTTCTTTTCCTATAATATGGAACCTCAGATATTTACTTAAATGTCTTTTATTTAACCCTTGATGGTGTAAATAAATGAAATTAAAAAAACATTGCATATAGATTACCCTATTCCATAGGCCTGTCATATGAACGCAGTACTTGAAATCTAATTTTAACCAAAAGGCTGAGTCAGTGGAGGTAGTGATAGGGCCATAGAAAGGCTCTGTCTTAACACATTGCTCCTTATCTCAACATTCTTTTCTAACTTCTGATTCTCAACCCATCAGTATCCTCTGTGACATGGAACCTCATTCAGCCATATTATTCTCACTGTGTCAAAATTCATGGTGGCTTTATTTTATGATCAGGTTGTAGCTTAAAGCAGAACTACATCAGATATCTTATATAAATAGGATTATGAATAATAGAAAACTCAGCTCCTAAAAAAATGTAAAATTCAAAGCATTCTTGGCTTTACTAGGTCCTATTATTTATGCTGGTTAAAGAAGTAAGACTGTGCACAGAGTAGTCTACTGAATCAGAACCCCAAAGATGACACGTGCTTCCCTTACATTTATATATTTATGAATATGTTTACACATATTACATTTTCCAGTATCCAAGAATCTTTGATAATACTTTTATTTTAAGGACATTCTAGACATGCAGATTAATTCCTTCATCTACTTTTGAGTCCTAGGTCCTCTTTTATGACTTGTAAATACTTTTAATCTTTCGGTTTTTCCCCATATTTGCTGTGGTCTATTGTAGACTTAACTTGTGAATTACATTTAATGTAGCTCCCTGCAGTTTTCTGCATTGCAAATGATTATTTTTATAAATCTAAAAATTTTATGGTTGCCTGGATATATTTGTTTGCCTTCATTGATATGTAAGGGGGAAAGCTTATTAATGATTTCAAAGAAGGTATTTAAGGCCCTGGCCGGTTTGCTCAGTGGTAGAGCATCAGCCTGGCATGCAGGAGTCCTGGGTTCGATTCCCGGCCAGGGCACACAGGAGAAGGACCCATCTGCTTCTCCACCCCTCCCCCTCTCCTTCGTCTCTGTCTCTCTCTTCCCCTCCCACAGCCAAGGCTCCATTGGAGCAAAGTTGGCCCGGGCGCTGAGAATGGCTCTATGGCCTCTGCCTCAGGCGCTAGAATGGCTCTGGTTACAACAGAGCGATGCCCCAGATGGACAGAGCATCGCCCTCTGGTGGGCGTGCCAGGTGGATCCCGGTTGGGCACATGTGGGAGTCTGTCTGACTGCCTCCCCATTTCCAACTTCAGAAAAATACAAAAAATAAAAAATAAATAAAAGAAGGTATTTAATTAAATTTATTTCTAGGTATTTTATTTTTTGAAAGAGTTGTGAATGGGATTGTTTTTGTAGTTTTCCTTTTTGATAGTTTATTATTGGTATATAAAATACAACTGATTTCTGGATATTTATTTTGTGTCCTGCTACTGTACTGATTTTGAACCCTGAATCTCTGGCTCAGGTGGCGAATGTTAGGGGCCGGCTTTCAGTATATGTTCCTGGTCCCTATGAAACTTTAGCTCTTCCTCTTAAAATTACTTCCTTTCTAGTTTCCAACATATATAAATTTTCCTTTGTTCATTTTGAGCTCAATAAATAAATAAATGAATAAATAAATAAAAGTAGATGTTTTGATTTATCAACTTGATTCTTCTCATTATATAAACAACAAAAGCAATAAATTAACATCCAACAGAATTGTATGAGTTTATTTCTGAATTTAGCAGCAAGATAGTCTTGAATCTTTGGGAATAATTTTCTTATTCCTTCTATTCTTCTGCTTCAGTGTTCTCAAAGTTATCATTCAGCCTATTTTAACATAGAATGGGAGTTTATAATTTCTATTAAAGATACCTTATAGCAACTATCTGTCTAACACCATAATTGAAAGCTGCTTTGTAAAACAGTTCTTTGACTTCTGGAATGGTAAGTTGTTTTATAAAAAATGGAAGATCTTTATGTCAAAAATGACTATAAAGCAATTCTTCTTTTCCCCACATACCTGCTCCGTGCCATAAATAACATTTGAGAACTCTGCTTCCAACATTTTTTCATCTTAATAGCCATCCATCTAACTCTTGCTAGTTTTATGTTATATGTTACCCTCTTACCTTATGCCTAGTAAAAAATCAAAATTCCAGCAAATTAAGAAACAGATAAGTGGTTGTGCTCTCTACATGTGTGTTTAGGTGGGAAGAAGGGTAGAAATCCTTCTATACATTTGCTGACCTTGAACAGCAAATGCCTGTTACATTTTCAGTAACATTTAAACTGTGCTTTATCTCATTGGATTGAGTCATCATCGCCTTTATGTTTCCACTGATACAAAGTAGTTTGTATTATTTTATTTTATCTTGAAACTATTTCTTGTGATGAACAGAAATAGTTCAGCATGTTGTGGGTCCAGGACTGAGTCAAGTTTGGGTCCCCATCTATCCTGTAAAATAATATTACTGGAAGCTTCAGCGCATAGGCATTCTGCAGTCCAGTATGGAAATGAACTCAAGCTGTGTTGGTGCTGGACTGTGGGGGCTCATCAGGTGGTATGCATGACTCTGAGATGTATTATAATATCTAGTCTTTTTTTTTTAATTGTGACATGATAATTGGCATTAGATGGATAGGAGTGAGGAGGAAACATAATGATAAAAAAATTAAAAGGCTATACATATTTTTTTGTGATTTCCTTTTAGGTCTGATGTTGTAGTCCTCTGTTTTTCGATCGCTAATCCCAATTCCCTAAATCATGTGAAAACCATGTGGTATCAAGAAATCAAGCACTTTTGTCCCCGCACACCTGTGGTCCTTGTTGGCTGCCAGCTAGATCTCCGCTATGCTGATCTTGAAGCTGTCAATCGAGCCAGACGCCCTCTAGCAAGGTAAGCCAAGGGACTTAAGGTTTTACTGTGCTAGCCAAATTAAAATGTAGAGGTAGCAGATGTCTCTGTAGCCAACAGTTCTGTTCTGTAATGGTCCTGGGACCCCATCCACCAGCCATAGCTTTCAGTTAGCTTATTCATCATGAGGGGGGGGGGTGTCCTGGCCCTTCTCATTCTCGCCATCACCACTTAGGTGGGAACCCATTTTTCTAAATGGTTGGCCAGTGCTTGAAGAGAATTTTCTAATCATGACATGTTATGTAGAAGTATTAAACAAAATGTTAGCTACTCATAATGTCATTCCTGAAATTATGATTATTATAATTAAATAATGTAGTGATCAGCCACAACTGTTAGCCCCAGGAACATCAAGTTCATACACATACACATATACAAGAGTTTTAATCTTCTCATTTTCCTCAATCTAACCTCAGAGAGTATTTAATTCCCAAGATGACAGTGTCCGGTTTTGAAAATCATGTGGAACTATAGCTACGAAACAACAACACTTTTTAAAATGCTGTGAGTGGTTATATATATATATATATATATTTGTATTTTTCTGAAGCTGGAAACGGGGAGGCAGTCAGACAGACTCCCGCATGTGCCCGACCGGGATCCACCCGGCACGCCCACCGGGAGGGATGCTCTGCCCATCCCGGGCTTCGCTCTGTTGCGACCAGAGCCACTCAAGCACCTGGGGCAGAGGCCAAGGAGCCATCCCCAGCGCCCGGACCATCTTTTGCTCCAATGGAGCCTTGGCTGCGGGAGGGGAAGAGAGAAACAGAGAGGAAAGAGAGGGGGAGGGGTGGAGAAGCAGATGGGCGCCTCTCCTGTGTGCCCTGGCCGGGAATCGAACCTGGGACTTCCACACGCCAGGCTGACGCTCTACCACTGAGCCAACCGGCCAGGGCCAGTGGTTATATTTTTAATGTGTTAAAAATCTAAAAATCAATTCAAAGGAAGATTTTCTTCACTTATTTAAAATGTGGATGCCAATTGGGGGGGGGGGCAATAAGAGTTTTTAAAAACCTGTGCTCCTTCATTATTCCCTTTTTAAAAAATAATTTTATATGTTTTATGTTAAACTACATTTTTTTTTCTGGGGAGCATAGCTTTTCCTAAATGGTAATATTACTACCTTCCTTTAATGTTTGCTAATGTGCTTGTTTCCAAATTTTATATGGCTACAATTGTTCATGCTCTCACAGCAAAAGCACATGCATGGCACTTTGTTTAGACAATTTCTGATAGGCTGGGTACATTTTGGATAAATTTTCTGAAAACATTGCTTATTAAGTTTTCACAATCCATCCATTCTTAAATACATGGACTAGGAATTGAATATTAGAAGCCACATAGAGGAAAAGAGAACTCATGGTGAATAAGAGACTGCCCCAGCCTCCGGACTTTCTGTAGAAGAGGGTAGATTAAGACGGTCAGGCCTCTCAACCGTGGACATATGGCGGGGAGAGTTAAGAGCTCTGGAGGGCAGTGGAGGGGATAGGCCCTTCTACAGAGCAGTTCTTGCATAAAGGAGGTGATACTTAACTTTTACCTTGAAAAGTGTCATCAGTTAGTGATCTTCCAGTCAGTCCCAGAAACAAGGAGCACAAAATGCCCAGAGGAACAAACCTTGACGTGACATTTTCTTCCTTATACTTGCCTTTCGCTTTTGCAACACCCTACACTTTTTCCTTTTTTCAGTCCAGGTCTTACGTGCTAGCCCAAAGGATATAGACTTTAATTCGTGGGCTTTGTGGAACCAGAGGAAAAATTTTTAAAAGGATTACAGCAAAGTCACACGTATGTTATGTAAGGATTTTTCATGCAGGAGTGAGAACTGAGGGCTAAAATGTGGAGAGTCTGAAGAAACACCAGTTAAGAGCCTGATGAACTCATCTAAGCAAAAGATGATGAGGTCCTGACTAAAGAGAGTGGAAGAAAAAGGAAGGGGAAAGATATGAAAGAAAATCACAAATATAATTACAGAAAACATAATGTTCTGTTATAAGTGGACCATTTAACTAGTCTAGAACCAGGAAGTCCCAGACTAATTGCTTAGTAGAGGTCTCTCAGCAACTTGCAAATGTGGCCTTAGGTAAACCTTTTAAACTCTCTGCCTCAGTTTCTCCAGAATGTAGAATGAAAATAACACCCTTAGGGTTATCTTGAGGCTCAAATCAGAAAATGAATATAGATTAATTTTAAAATTATAAAGCAAAATTTAAGCGTATGGTGATGATGATGAAGACGATGGTGGTGGTTAGGATAACAGCTAACATTCATCAAGCTAGTGGACCAAGGACTGTGCTAAGCATATTATCTCATGTAAACCTTTCAACAGTCCTTGGAGATATAGGAAGTCATTATTATTATTATTATTATTATACAGATAAAAGAACCAAGGCTTAAAGAGATTAAGCAAGTTTCCCAGGATCAAATAGCTAGTAAATGGCTGTTACTTCATTTATTGTGATCACTGCTGAAAGCATTTTTCATCTGTAATCATAAGTCCTTTATAATTGAAAGACACGAGGTTGGCAGTAGATTTTTCAAGAGCCTATTAAAAGCCTGAGTTGGGCTTTAAATGTATAATTCAATTAGGTCCTTAGATAGACCCTGATTACTACAATTTTTTCCTAAAACACAGCTGATAATAATCTTTTTTTAATATTCTGTTTCAGGCCCATAAAGAGAGGTGATATTTTGCCCCCTGAGAAAGGCCGAGAAGTGGCAAAGGAGCTGGGCATACCGTACTATGAAACAAGCGTTTTTGACCAGTTTGGAATCAAGGACGTGTTTGACAATGCAATTCGAGCAGCGCTGATCTCTCGCCGGCACCTGCAGTTCTGGAAATCCCACTTAAAGAAAGTTCAGAAACCTTTACTTCAGGCACCATTCCTACCTCCAAAAGCCCCTCCGCCGGTCATCAAAGTTCCAGAATGTCCCTCCATGGGGGCGAACGAAGCTGCCTGTTTACTGGACAATCCTCTGTGTGCCGACGTCCTGTTTGTCCTTCAGGACCAGGAGCACATCTTTGCACACCGAATTTACCTTGCTACCTCCTCTTCCAAATTTTATGATCTTTTTTTAATGGAATGTGAAGAAACTCCAAATCTGAGCGAAGTTGCTGATGAGAACGAGGGGCAGAGCAGTGACATCCAGGCGCAGGCTTTGAGTGCTGATCCAGATGAGGAAAAGGAAGAGGGAACCCCCAGGACACCACAGGCTTACAAAGAGTCCTCCAGGCAGAACCGGTCCCAACAGGAGGCTCTGAAGCTGGAAGCGGAGGGCTCGATCCCAGAGACACAGACTTTGGCAGGCTGGAGTAAGGGGTTTATTGAAATGCACAGGGAGATGCAAGTCAATCCCATTTCAAAGCGGATGGTCCCTATGACTGTGGTCAGGATGGACGCATCGGTCCAGCTAGGCCCTTTCCGGACCCTGCTCCGGTTTCTTTATACGGGCCAACTGGATGAAAAGGAAAAGGATCTGGTGGGCCTGGCTCAGATCGCTGAGATCCTGGAGATGTTTGATTTGAGGATGATGGTAGAAAACATCATGAACAAAGAAGCCTTCATGAACCAGGAGATTACAAAAGCGTTTCACGTCAGGAAGGCCAATCGGATAAAAGAATGTCTCAGCAAGGGGACGTTCTCAGGTGAGCGTGTCCAATGGCCAAGTCACAGATATCTTTGATTGTGTTTTATCAAACATTAGCCAGACATGAGCAGGGGAAAAGATAACTAACACGTATGAGTACTTATTTTTCCCTACATGCCTACTTTGCATATACTTACTTATTAAATTCTCATCAGACTCATGGACTAAATATTATTATCTCTAGTTTTCAGATGGGGAAACTGAGGGACAGAAAGAGTTAGGTAACTTGTCTAACTAAGGTAGGTAGAGTCAGGACAATGGTAGAGTCAGGATTTGAACCCACGCTCTCCCCTAAAGTGCCATGTTCTCACGATGCTTCCAAGGATCGGGCAGGTTACCCCTGAGCCTGAGACAGTCAGCTTGGTGCTTACAGTTCCCCTTCAGGATTCCTTCCTGACCTTATCTGTTCTCCACCGACCCTTCAGCACTTACCCATGACAGCTATGAATGACCTCTCGTCCTGAGGCAATTTTGGTGACCCTCTGCATTCCCATCAGGGGTTCCTCGTCTCTTTTCATACCCTCTTCCTTTTTGTTCCCATCCTCTTTTCTTGTTCCTTCTTTGTCTTTGATAACTATGAGGATCTGCCCACAGCGTCCTTACATGCTTGAACATACTGATGGCCTGTATCCAAGATGGGTTACATACCCATGCTTGTACTACCTTACACACTTGTACTATTTTTATTCTGAAGTCATCCTCTGTGTGTGTGTGTGTGTGTGTGTGATTACTGAAACTTCACTTCCTGACTTCTACTTATATCTATACTTGATTTGTATCTTTATCTCTCATAATGTCTCTCATGATAGTATACATCTAGTAAGTGGTTACTAAGTCTGTTCATAAATTTTAAAGCTTATGAGTAATATTTACTCCAAACATTGACCATCATGGTATAGAAACATTCTTGAAAGTGAATGAAGGAAAAATGTTCAAACCTGCATCAAGTTAAAACAGTGGACCTTGTGGACCTTAAGTAAAGTTGATGATATCACACTCTCCTTTACTGCTGAAGCATAATGACCAAATACAGTGTGGAAGCTTTAATTGAATTCTGTTTAAGAAAAAACAACTATAAAATACAGTTTAGGGATAATTGGAAAAATTTTAATGTGAACTAGATAGTGGATGATATTAGGGAATTATTTTTAATTTTCTTAGAAATCATAATGGTATGGTTATCTAGGAGAATGTTCTTATTTTTAGAAACTTTTGATCAAGTAGTTAGGAATGAAGTGTAATACCTTTAAAAATGTCTATACATGTATAAACATATATATATATATACACACATATGCTAAAGTAAACATGGCAAAATATTAACAATGTGATAAATGAATTGTATTATTCTTTCCACTATTGTATGATATATGTTTGCAGTTGTTCATAATGGGGAGAAAAAATATTCCTCTCATTTACGTTTCTTCATGTGTCAGAGAATTCGTGTTGTAACACTGTGGAAATACTTGCTCCTTGATTCTTGGAGACCATGGAGGGTACTGGGCCCCATGGGTGGGAGTGGACACGAGAGCCATGACATAGAGAGTACAGGAGATAGAGATTGATGACTGTAGGTGGAATGCTCAGCAAGGCTGGCTCATAGTGGTGTTTCCTCAATCTTTGGGCAGATGTAACATTTAAATTGGATGATGGAGCCATCAGTGCCCACAAACCACTGCTGATCTGTAGCTGCCAGTGGATGGCTGCCATGTTCGGGGGGTCGTTTGTGGAGAGCGCCAACAGTGAGGTATGTGCCTTCTGAAAAGCGTACGTGGCGTCTTCATGAATGTGCATGTGTATTTGTGTCAAGGGTTTTATTAGCCAGATGACTTTGATCCCTTAACTATATACTTCCAGGGAATATTTCCTAGCAGGGCTTGAGTGTCAGGTCACCTTCTTAATTCTGCAGTTACGAGGAGCTTCTGTGTATTATTCACTTGTTATATGTGAGCACCTAAAGCAGGGGTCCCCACACTTTTTACACAGGGGTCCAGTTCACTGTCCCTCAGACCATTGGAGGGCCTGACTGTAAAAAAAAAAAACTATGAACAAATCCCTATGCACACTGCACATATCTTATTTTAAAGTAAAAAAAACAAAACAGGAACTAACACAATATTTAAAATAAAGAACAAGTAAATTTAAATCAACAAACTACCAGTATTTCAATGGGAACTATGCTCCTCTCACTGACCACCAATGAAAGTGGTGCCCCTTCTGGAAGTGCAGCGGGGGCCGGATTAATGGCCTCAGGGGGCTGCATGCGGCCCGTGGGCCGTAGTTTGGGGACCCCTGACCTAAAGACTTTACCTATATATTCTCTCATCTATACAGCCCTCCTCTTCTCTGAAAACATAATCAGCTATACTTTGTAACAAATGTCTCCAGACAAGATACTACCAAAAGCATATACAAGAGGGGCAAAGCCTGCTTCCCGAAGTTCAGGACAGTGAAATGTTTCTTCAGTAACATCTGTCTTAGGCTCAGCTCTGGTCCTAACCAGATGGGGTTCTCCAAGAAGCCACCTTGTGCCTTAGTCTCCATCTGCAAGATGAGTGATGCACTAAATTGCTCCTGAGGTCTCCTTGAACTATGACATTCCCTGAGGCTCTGCCCTGACTTGCCTTCTCTGAGGGTTGGTCTACAGCAGGGAAACAGTAACAAAGTAAATGGTGACTCTTCTGAACACATCTCTCAAAGTGCTTAGGTCCAGTGGGAAGGCCCTGAATTGCTTGTCCGACGCCGGACTTATCTCCATAAGAGGGACATTCTTAGAACAGAACAAGCTGTATCTTGGAGACCCTGTATATTGATCTTTTTATAAACTCTGTTAGGGAAAAAAAAGAAAAAAATTATTCAAACACTTCTAACTTAATCTAGAGGTAAGCAAGCATTTTTGTTGAGTTCTGCAAATATTTTTTGACCATCTTTATGAAAAAACATGGGGAACCCCATCAAGTTTATTGTCCTAAGGGGCTAGTTTTACTTATCTCAGCACGTCTCCAAACGTTTAAAAGAAATACAGAAAACAATGGCTAACTTTTCAAAAGAAATGCTCATACCAGAAATCAGAGCACTCCCATGGTGACCCAGGAGCCTGCATTTGCATCCCCAAGCAGGGAAACAGAATCCTGGAATCAAAAGGGGGGTGGCAGGGGCTGAGGAGGCCAGTGGGCCACCTCCTGTTTCCAGAACAAGCTACAGCTCTTCCTAAACCAGCCCCCAGCAATAAAGCCTGTATGCTGTTTGGAGAAAGAAAACGTTAGAATAATTCTAATGATCTCTCCTGGTGTTTTTCAGCCATTTAAAATCAGGAGCCATCCCCTGTAAATAAATGAAAACTTTCCAGGCTGTCAGAGGTGTTTTGGAGAGTTGTTACTGAGACTACTCTGGTAGATGGAGGCCACCCAGAGAAGGCGCCAAGAGGCTCAAATCCCAGCTCCTCTGTGTACAAGCTATGTGCCCTTGGGCAAGTGATCACCTTTCTGAGCTCTAGTCTCCCTATCTGGAAAACACAGCAGTAACCCACAGTGTGTTTGTGAGGTGTTGAATGAATACTTGCATCTCATAAACATTACATAGATGGTAACTCTCATTAGTCTTATTTTGATGTCAGCAGTGTTGGTGCTATTTTTGCTATTTTTGCCTTTTACTCCCCCCTCCCAAAAAAAATGTAAGGAAGCCACTGATTACTAAAACTTCATCCAAATGGCATTTCACTGACTTCAATAATCTCTAAAGATAAAGAGCCCAGAGGCTTGCTTCCCTTATTTTTCCAGTTTACTGAAATGTGTGCTGACGGTGCTGTGGACAGCCTGCGATTACCCAGCAGAAAGAAGTTGATCAAGGTCAGGAACCCAGGCACAGAGCGACAGTGTCAGCTGACCTCACAAATGCTAATCTCCTTTATCCCTTCCCAGAATGGACTGTAATTGTCTCCAGATTAAAATGAGCAAGAGAGGCGACCAAAACAAAAACTTGGCAGTGAATGTGAATGCACACATACGTAGGTGACTGTTGACTTGCTGGTCCTGGAGGTGGCCACCTGTTGTGCACTCCCGCAGAAAGAGAAGGGCACTCACCACTTAGAGCTGTAGCTAAGGCTAAAATAGGTTGGTAGAGATTCAACCTAGCCCATCAAACTCATAAAACGAAGACCCTGGAACTAAGCAAAGACCCTGGGCTATGCCAAAATTCCTCTAGCTAATAGATAAAGAATGCCAGGAGCAGTTGGCTTTCCTGCCCTTTCCTACTCCTTCTCCTTATTTCCGGTATAGGTTACAATAGTGATGCATTTTTTAACTCCATTCTCAGCTTGACCTTTGGCAAGCCACTGGCCCTCTCTAAACCTGTGTCCTCATCTATAAAATGGGGCTAATGAGAAAACCTTCTTCAAAGGGTGGACAAGGCATGAGAGTACATGTGTAAGCATCAAATTTGGTGCCTAGAACATAAAAATGCTCAAGAATTATTCATGACTATTTTCCTAGAGGTTACTTGTTAAATGCTGTCCAGTGAAGAGTAGTCTTTGCCCCCCTGAAAACCCTAAGTTAAAGCACCCAGTTCCTGTCCTGATAGAGACAGTTACCTGATAGAGGGTAAAGAAAAGCACTCAAATGCCCAATAAATGCTCCCGGGTTGGTTTGGGCCAATATTTGCATTTGGGATTTGGCTTTTCTAGGCCAGCTTTTAACTCTGTGTTTTGTCTTGTGAAACTCTGACTTCTCCTGAAAAATTCAACCTGTTTTGTTTTGGTTTTTTGCATTAATGGAATTCACATGCATATTCAGAAAAGAATAAAGTATACTCATTGATGTTACTTTCACTTTTTTTGTCATTTAATATTTTAAAAGATGCTTTTTTTTGCTTATATTTTCTCATTACTTTTAATATAGCTAGTGAGCGTAATTCTCTCCCCAGAGGTATGCAGCAAGTGGCTTATTAAAAATGCATGCCTGGGTTGTAGTAAGCAATACTCTGGATCTACAGTACTTTCTCATTCTCTGGGAGACTGTCTCTAATTATAAGCCAAATAGTCTGAGCTGATCTTTGCAATTAAAATTTTAAACCAACTAAACTGGGATATGGAATGTTGTTAAGGGTAGCACTATATACTCTTTTATTACTCTCTTTTTTTCAAGCTACATCAAGCAAGTAGAATGTAATGTTCTTACTTTCATTTCTTATGTAGCTTTATTTATGTTATTTTTAAAAGTTCTACAAAATAGTCTCTCCATAGTTATATAGCTCATTAGAAATGTTGAAATTACAGAAACAGGCTTTAAAAAAATCAACCATGAGGGAAAAAAATGTGTCCTCAGGAAGTGTTTTTAGTTTATTCTTATTTGCCAGTTTCTTCCATAAGTTCCTAACATTATTTGCCAAAAAGAATCACTACTTTAAAAACATATTAACATCATTAGCAAGAAGGAAACGGAAGGTCACAGATGACTACAAAGTCAGAACACTCCAAAGGCATTGAGAGTATTGGAGCAAGGCTGCTTGTTGGAATCTGTCATCTCCAGAAATATATATATATATTTTTATTATTTAGAATGTCCATTTGCCATTACTTAGAACACACTCTTACAAAACAAGATAATAAAGTAATCTAAATATCATCAAAATCTATGATCTCAGTGAAGAAAAAATTTCAGATATCACTTATTCCAAATTTCCCCCATGTAGCAGATGAGGCAACTGAGAGTCATAAAAGGCGAGTGGCTTGTCAAATGTCGTACAGCCTTGTAGTGACATCCCTGAGCCTGCCCCAGCCTTGTCCTTCCAGCACTTATTTTTAGAAGCAGCAGATAGATATCCTTAACTCGGGGAGAGCAGGGTTCATAGGCAGCTCTGGGACTTGTTCTATTTACAATCACTAACGTTTTATAGCACTTAGCACTTAACTACCTTTCAGTTATCTAAAACATTGTACTACTCCAAACACCATTGTAGAGAAATAAAATTTAGCCAGTTATTCATACATACAGAAAGAAACAAGTGGGTGTTAATAAATAAATTCATGTCTGTATAAGATAAATTTATGTGTACATAAACATTTCCATGTAAGCATATTCACAAGTACAATCAGTGTTAGATTCAGTGGAATAACAATTAATTACAATACAATGGCATCTTTATTTTTAAATGATATTAGAAATTGTTTCTACTTGCCAAGTACTAACTATTGCAGAGTGTGTGCTAGAAACTTGAAATGGTCACACTTTTTCAACCATTGGTGATAATAAACCACACATCTTATTTATGAAATTATAATTGTTTTCATTGACTATATCTGAAGGAGGGAGATAATTTCCTAAATATTTCTAGAAATTTTTCTGGGTCTTTTTTGATATGTTAAGGGGAAGTTCTGTCTGAAAGGATAGTCCCTCTCTGAAGATAGCTGGTGGTTTTGCAGGAGAATAATATAGAAAGTTGCTATCACTTAAACAATTCTGAAACCACACCACTAGAATGCATTGGACATGAGCCGTGTGTGTGTGTGTGTGTGTGTGTGTGTGTGTGTGTGTAAACACACATATACATACATACATATACACAATGACATATAAAGAGAGGAAAGAGAGAGCAAAATTATATATATAATATGGCTGTAATTATATATAATTATAGATGTATATCTTTATATGTTTCGTAGAGGTTTATTAAGTACCAGAATTAAGCAGCTTATTACTGCTCATCCTTTTGAACTTAGAAATCTAATTCTTAAAAACTATTAATGAGAGATGTTGTACCGTAACCCAAACCTTTCCTTTCTTGCCACGAAGGGTCTCTAGTACTGCACAGCAGTTATTAACATAGACTTCAGAATTATTATACTCCTTGGGTTCAAATCGCAATTACCACTTAAGCTCTGTGACCTTGGATATGGAACTTAACCTCCCTAAACCTCTATATCCTTGTCTATAAAGTGATAAAAATAATCTCTTCCTCTAAGGATCAAATTAGATAATGCGTGTGAAAAGCTTAACACAATATCTTGTGCATAGGAGGCCTTCAGTTAAGGTTAATTTTTATAATTATCATCATTCCAGTAGTAAACACCAGGGCCCGTTTCAGGCAGTTAGAGACCCACAGTGCAGAGGAGCTGCTGTTCTGTGTGAACATCTCCATTGATCCACACCCAGCCCTCCAGGACTCCTGCACTCTCTAGCAAACTACAGCATGTACTGGGCAACGACTACAGGTACTCAGTAGGGAGATTAGGGGAATGCTACAGGGGAGAGTTCTCCATACCAACCAACTATTCCCTCAGAAGTCCCAGGTGAGAACTTCTCTGGATTCTCTCAATCTATTCATACCTGATAATGTTTCCGTAGTTCTGAGTCTATGTGGTTGGCCATAGGAAAAATAATTAAATGTGTATATTGTATTAGCATATATTGATAGAATGTTGGAATCAAGCCAGTTACTGTGGCAACCCAAGTGGTAGGGTCGCCTCTGTTTTGACATATTGGAGAACTGGGCTCTATCGTGTGTCGGCAATAGCGTGGTTTGCAGCTCCCCTCACACCTGTCATGTTACTAGGAGATTTCTTTCCCCACAATGGAGTATTATAAAGTACTTGGCAAGAAGGGCTCATAATGTCATCATACATTTACGGCCCATTTGTCTGATTTATAAGATCAAATAGCCATTTAAAAATTCCAAATCAGGCTTCGTCAGGCAGCCCCACTCTTTTTGTCATCCACAAATCAGACTGTTATGTTTAAAGCCATAAATAGTGAATGACTTCTATGCACAGGCTCAAAGCAGGTGTTCCGGTCTCACCAATATCGAATCACACAGTTTGGATATTTATAAGCAGTATCGTCTAAAAATGTGCCCGCTGCTTTTTCATCAGAACTTGACTTTTCAAATAACATTTCAGGTGTATCTCCCGAACATAAACAAGATGTCAATGCAGGCAGTACTGGATTATCTCTACACCAAGCAGTTGTCACCTAACTTGGACCTGGACCCACTGGAACTAATTGCCTTGGCAAACAGGTTCTGCCTGCCACACTTGGTAGCACTTGCAGGTAAGGCTGCTGACACAGGGCTGTGCGGTGTCTGACTGTCAGATTTATCAAAATCACTTAAACAAAAATAGGATTTCCAGGGAATAAAAATCAATTTTTTATCACCCAGTATAGGACAGTCTTGTACAGGATGATGTGAACTGATCAAATGTATCAGACAGCTCAATTCCATTCAACCAATATTTTTTAAGCACCTCTTCTGTGGTAGGTCCTGTTAGGTGGTACAGATATAAAAAGATAAGCAATGCATGGCCCCTCCCCTCATGGCCCATGCTCAATGCACTCTGCCTCATCTGTGGACCACAGAATTTAAAATAACACTAATATGCCCATAGTATCTTTATAATGTGTGTCAGACACAGTCTTTAAGGAAGGAGCAGTAGCAGAGAGTGGTTGAGAGCACATTCTACACAACCAGATTCCTTGGGTTCAAATTTTGACTCCAGCATTTACTGACTTCATATTTGACTTAATTCTTGTATCAGTTTTCACTCTCTTTAAAATGGGGATAATAGTTTTCTACTGTAGAGCTCTTGTGATGATTAAGGAATTAAGATAGTAAGATGTATACATATAAAGTCCTTAGAACAGTGTCTGGTACCTAGTCAACATTATGTAAGTGTTTTTCTTAAAGCTATTTTAGAAAATGTTCTGACATTGTCAAGATCATTTTGGGAGAAACTGAAAAAAAGGGAGACTTGGCTTCACTTCATAAAGTCTTATGTGTCGTTTCTAGATCTGTTCAGTCAGTGAGCTGAAGCAAGTTTAAACAGGATATATGCATTCAAATACTTTTTACTTGAATTTAAACTTCCAGCTTTATTCACCAGCAGTGTCAGTTAGCAATCTGGGTGTTTATCGCTACATTTAGTTGACACCTGTTAGCTCTGAAAGCAGAGACTGTGCCTGTTTTGCTTACTGGTCGGTCCTGTGCACACAGAAAAGTGCCTGAGAATGTTAGGTTCTCAATAAATATTTGTTGAATCATTAAATGAACGAAAATGAATGTGTGAGCAAACCAACCAGTCGTATCTGTGCTTAATTTTCTGGCAATGTCTTAGAAAAAAAGGCTTATTTGTCTACTCAGCCAACAGGAAACCAGAGTCCTCCCCTCACCTTCCTTCTTCCTCAATGAGATAGCAAGAGATAGTTGAAGCACGGCTATCAATTTTTTTTTAAGTGAAAGTTGGGGAGCTAGAGAGACAGACCCCCGCATGTCCTCCAACAGGGATCTACCTGGCAACCTCGGCCTGGGGCTGATGCTTGAATCAACTGAGCTATTTTTAGCAGCTGAGGTTGACACACTGGCTGACTAAGCTATCCTTAGTGCCAGGGGCCAGCTCTAACCAATTGAGCCACTGGCTTGGGAGGGAAGGGAGGGGGAGAGAAGCAGATGGTCACTTCTCTTGTGTGCCCTGACTGGGGATCAAACCTGGGATGTCCATATACTGGGCCAACAGTCTATCCACTGAGCAAACCAGCTAGGGCCTTGAATTTTTTAAAAAGCTGTTCTTAACCAATATATCTGAAGTCATAGATCTAAATAAATATACACTACTTTTTAAATAGTAACTCCAACAAGGTACAATGGACAATTTTAGAAATATGAGCTCCAAACCATTTGATTCTTCATAGTTTTTACAATTATTTGTCCTTTGAGGATAAATTTAAGTTTTTTAAAACTATCAAAAGCAATTTGAAGGCAAATTTGTTGAATACATTTTAGTGCTATTTTTGGTGATTACAAGAGAGAAAGAGGGGTGGGGGAGGTAGAAGAGGGTGCATGGGGGTAAATGGTGACAGGAGGAGACTGCACTGGGGTGGTGAGCAACTGTTATTGTAATATTGTATGAAGATGATGTATCATAGAATTGTACATCTGAAACCTATTAATTTTATTGACCAATGTTACCCCAACAAATTCAATTTTAAAAAGTAGTATCTTTTTGCTGAAATATAAGGTCTACCGGAAAGTTCTGTCCATTTCCATCACATCAAGTTTCGACACATAAGCACATGTTTATTTGGTGCATGTGTGCCTCTCTATTTTTATCACTTAATGTATACATACTGATGTAGTAAATTAACTAAAACAAAGTTGATTCACGTTACTCTTATGTGTAAAGCGATAGTGTACCCATGGCTACTGATAAAGTTCATTTACGCCACTGTAATTTTTTTTTTTTTTTTTTTTTTTTTGTTTTTGTTTTTGTTTTTGTTTTTGTTTTTTTTTCCTTTTTCTGAAGCTGGAAACAGGGAGAGACAGTCAGACAGACTCCCGCATGCGCCCTACCGGGATCCACCCGGCACGCCCACCATGGGGTGACGCTCTGCCCACCAGGGGGCGATGCTCTGCCCCTCCGGGGCGTCGCTCTGTCGCGACCAGAGCCACTCTAGCGCCTGGGGCAGAGGCCAAGGAGCCAACCCCAGCGCCCGGGCCATCTTTGCTCCAATGGAGCCTTGGCTGCGGGAGGGGAAGAGAGAGACAGAGAGGAAAGCGCGGCGGAGGGGTGGAGAAGCAAATGGGCGCTTCTCCTGTGTGCCCTGGCCGGGAATCGAACCCGGGTCCTCCGCACGCTAGGCCGACGCTCTACCGCTGAGCCAACCGGCCAGGGCCTAATTTTTATGAATTTCAACAAGGAAGAAATGCTACAGAAGCATGTCTGTCACATCCACCATATTCCCCGGACTTAGCACCCTCCGACTATCACTTGTTTTTGTCCTTACAAAAGTTTTTGAAGGGCAAAAAATTCAAAAATGAAGAAGATATCAAACAAGCACTGGTTTAATTTTTCGCATCAAAAGATAAAACGTTTTTCTTTCTTTTTTTTTTTAATTTTTTATTTATTCATTTTAGAGAGGAGAGGGAGAGACAGAGAGAGATAGGAGAGACAGAGAGAGAGAAGGGGGGAGGAGCTGGAAGCATCAACTCCCATATGTGTCTTGACCAGGCAAGCCCAGGGTTTCGAACCGGCGACCTCAGCATTTCCAGGTCGACGCTTTATCCACTGCACCACCACAGGTCAGGCTATAAAACATTTTTCAAAAATGGGATATACAAAATGTAAGTTCAGTGGATAATGGGGGATGGTCACGTGGGGAACTCAGACCCGTGAACTTTGGCTAGGACTGCCCACAACCAAGCGCACCAAAAGAGGCTTCGAAGGAACGTTTGGAAAAAAGCGACCGTCCACCAGCCAGTGAGATTTCACCACGCCATGTTAGCTCAACTTCCCTAGAGGGACCCCTTTAAATATCTCCCACGCAGTTTAATCCGTGCAACTTCCCTGGCCTCCATCTTACCTCGGGGCCAGGGAACCTTGCCGGGCGGGATGCGAGCTCTATACTGAATAAAGCCTTTTGTTATTCCACATTTTGTGGCTCGGAGCCCTGTTCCTTCCTTCTCAGCGGGGAAAAATACCTTACACAAATTGCCCTCACGCTGACAAGAAATCGTTAATAATAATGGCAATTATATTATTTAATAAAGTTTATTGACGGTAAGAAAAATTTGTATTGTTTTATTCCAAAAACGGACAGAACTTTCCAGTAGACCTTATATTAAATTTGGTGATGAAAACATGGGACAGATTTCTCCATGAAAGAAACTGATCCAAAGTCACCCTTTCCTGTGAACTATAGACTTCTCTATATGTTTACTTTTGTTAGTAAATGCTATTACTGTAATAATTATTTAATATATGGCTTCCAAAGATGATTTCTTTAATCATTTATACTGTTTGGTTTATACTGTTTAGTAAAAGTATAGAGTATTTAGAATAGTGTTTAAAAAACAGTTTCTGGGTTGAAAACACTTTGCAGGACAAGTGCTGAATGAATATCAAGAAATGTTGCTCAATTAATTAAAAAGCTCAATGAGTTCTCTGAGAAATTTAGTTCCAAATATCTCTTTGGTTATCAATCTGTCTGAGAAAGGGTGTGCCAAGGAAACCTTTGAAATCAAGATAACCTTATTGATCAGAGCCGTATTGATTAACAAGAATGCAGAGCCAGACCAGAAAGTAAGCATCATTTGGCAGTGGGCTGGATTAGAGGAACAGATGCAATGAGAGCGATGAAAAACATACAGCAACACTAAGGAAGTAGACATGTGGGGCCCAGACTCCCCACTCCTGTCACTCCTGGAAGCAGGTGACAGCGAATCAGAGGTTCAGTCTCAGAACCACAATTTCCATTCAGCTTACAAGCCTTAGACACAGCCTCAGACACAGCTCCCAGGAAGAAATGGCTCTCCCAACTGCATTGTTGTTCCTTCCGGCTGCCGGTCTCCCCGGTCGTTAGTACCTAAGAGATTGAACAATATGTCACCCATCTGCAGCCGTTGAGACGGACATGTGCATTCCCATTTTTAATTCCTCATATGAACTCATTCTTGTTAGTCCCTCCACTGTCAGAAAGTGTTGAGATGTGGAATAAGGTGAGTGGGGAAGCTGTCAAATAGGAAGATACTAGAAAATCTAGAGGATTCTAGGAAGGTGCTGGACTCTCTAGAGTAGCACTGCCCAATAGAACTTCCTGCAGCAATGGGATCGTTGCCTTGACCAATACACATGCGGCTATTGAGCACATAAAGATGACTAGTTGTGGCACAGGACCTGAAGTTTTTATTTTATGTAAGTTTAAATTAATTGAAATTTAAATTAATTGAAATTTAGTCTCATGGCTGGTAGTTACCATACTGGACAATGACTGGAGGACTCTGGCCATTTCAGAAGTGTTAACAAATGTCCCCAGAGTCATCAGTGCAATGGCTGCAGACTAAAACTCTAGGTCCAGAAAGACCACTGCTCAGAATGGGCTTTAGATTTGGTTAGGATGGCTGCCAGCGCTGTGTTCCACACTGCCTCCACTCCTAGGGGGCCTCCGACCAGACCCTTCGGGCAAGATGTCTGGCTTGCAGAGGGTGGTTTAACGTCTCCTGTTCCCTCCCTTCCCCAGAGCAGCACGCCACTCAGGAGCTGACCAAGGCTGCAGTGAGCGGTGTGGGCATTGACGGGGAAGTGCTCTCTTATTTGGAGTTGGCCCAGGTTTGTAACAATTTGCTTTTCACCTTTTAAGTGTGTTCGACCAGTCCATTTAATGCTGATCAAACATTCCACTGTTGCATCTGTCTAAATAAAGATGTCACCATTGAGTCACAGAGGCCCCCTGTGTACACTGAGAAGATCTGAGAGTTTTACGTTTCCTGCATCATTCACCCTGCTGGGCTTCCTTTGAAAAAACAAGGACCTCACTGCCACACCAGCCCCATTGTCCCCTGAGGCACCAACCTCACATGGGGGAGAACAACCGGAGGCGTGCTGGAGGAAGGCTTTGTCTCTCCTTTTTAAAATTCCTGGACATGTATTATTGGCCAAGATCAGTTTCCAGGATTCCACGAGGTCCCACATCTCCCTGCAGCTCTCCAGGGTTTTTGACAATCGGTATTTGTTAATATTGAAATTGTGATTCTGTAATCCCAGTAACGCTTGTACTCTTCTTCCAGAGAGGGTCCAGATCAGCTTCAGCCTTGTCACTGAATACCTTAAGGCACAGAGCTAAACTGCACCTCTGTTTCTTTAGCTGTAAAAAGTGAGGATGGTAATCCACACCCTATTAACCTTGCAGATTATTTTGAGGATCAAGTAGGAGAGAAAGTTCAAGAAAGATTTTTTTTTAATTTTATTTTATTCATTTTAGAGAAGAGAAAGAAAGGGAGAGGCAGAGAGACAGAGAGAGAAGGTGGGGAGGAACTGGAAGCATCAACTCCCATATGTGCCTAGACCAGGCAAGCCCAGGGTTTTGAACCGGCGACCCCAGCATTTCCATGTCGACACTTTATCCACTGCGCCACCACAGGTCAGGCAAGAAAGATTTTTAAAGAGGGGAAGCCCTCTTATGATGCAAGGCATATACGAGGGATTATCTAGTCCCTGGCATAGATTTACTGACCATGAGTTTACACTCTTAAGGGACGAAGAATAAATTTGTCAGTCTTCTTCTTCAGCCTATGGGGTTTGGCTTTCTCTGTTCCATCTCTCAGGGTGGTAGTTTACTAAGTCTTAGGTCAGGCAATTTAAACCCCTATTTCTCAATCAAGGGAAAGGAAGTAGTTTCAGGGAGAGGAGGGAGGGGCATAGCAGGTGTTACTCAGGCCGCTCCAACTGTGGCCATAGGAGATGGCTCAGATTCAATAGGGGAAAAGGTGGAACAGAACTTTACAGCAATCTGTTCAGTCTGACTTCACATTCAGCAAGTATTTGTTATTTTCTCCCACGTACCAGGCATCCCCCTGCCACAAGAAGACATGTAGACTTAAACGGTATTCTCTGCCCTTGCAGCAATTATAAGCATTGAGAGAAATAGACAGAAGCACCAATTAGTAAAATGCAATGTGAAAAACAACCAAATAGAGGTTACATAAAAATTGAGAATAGGCCCTGGCCGGTTGGCTCAGCGGTAGAGCGTCGACCTGGCATGTGGGGGACTGGGTTCGATTCCCAGCCAGGGCACATAGGAGAAGCGCCCATTTGCTTCTCCACACCCCACCCCTCCTTCCTCTGTCTCTCTCTTCCCCTCCCGCAGCCAAGGCTCCGTTGGAGCAAAGATGGCCCGAGTGCTGGGGATGGCTCCTTGGCCTCTGCCCCAGGTGCTAGAGTGGCTCTGGTCGCCGCAGAGCGATGCCCTGGAGGGGCAGAGCATCGCCCCCTGGTGGGCAGAGCGTCGCCCCTGGTGGGTGTGCCGGGTGGATCCCGGTCGGCCGCATGCGGGAGTCTGTCTGACTGTCTCTCCCCGTTTCCAGCTTCAGAAAAATACAAAAAAAAAAAAAAAAATTGAGAATAGACATCAGTAGCCATAGGATCAGCAAGCCCCCATTTGTTGTCCAAATTTGGATTTGGGGTCTTTTGAAACAGGCCTGGAAGATAGTTTGTGACATGTGCTCTGTCCAATAAGTATTCCTCTTAGAGAAGATAAAATGACCCACAATTTCATGTAGGGCCAGTCTTCTCAAAGTAATGATGGCTAGTTGTGTCTCTCTGTTTGCTTTGTGTTCCTGCCCTGTCCCCTCCCCCACCCTGCCCACACATACACCCTGCAAGGAAATAATGATTCATGCTAAGCTCTGACAAGCATTGAGAGGAAGAATTTAAGACGGAATCTCCCATGTCTTAACTCATTTGTTAGACCCTAACCCAGTGGTGTGCGGTTAAGTATTTAACTATCGGCTCAGGGATAGGTGAGTGGAACCCTGATCTGTTGCATTTTCTAATTCCCCTGGTGTAAATTTGCCATCTGGCCACTTTTAACAACTTGAAGTCACCAAAGTCAGAGTAGGGAAGAAATACCCACAGTTGACTCTCCTGAGCAGCTACAAGCCAACTCCAGTACACCACCGTCTTAATCCTACTTTATGAAAGAAGGTGCGTATTAGAGAAGTTGAAAGCACCAACTAAAATCATCTATGCTGTTGGGGTTGTGACTTTCAGAGTTTCCTGAGTTAGTTTCTGAAGACTTGAGCTTTTCTCTTGGCCTTTATTCAGGGTCACGTGGGTACCAGAGGAAATCAGGTTGTAGGTTTCAGTGTCTAATCCAAGAAACTTCCAGAGCAACAAACAACAGAGTGGATGTCTGAAAAGGGTATGGACAAAAAGAGTTAGGATGTAAGAAGACCGGCCACACTTGGGGAAGGAATGAGGAGTTGGTTGTCGATTTTTGAGCACCGAGTCTTTTTCAGTCACAGCTACCCCAATGCCACTTCCCCAAGCACCTGCTCACGGAGGAGGGGGTGGAGTGCTCAGATCCCTCCCAGCAAGCCCATACCACCTGCTTTTCTTATGTAACCAAAGGACAGGTATAGGACAGTCACACATTCCACAGTCTCCTGTTTCAGGTCTTTGGCCCCAGCAAGCTGAGCTCTGACACGCGACACGGCCTATTGCGTTGCCCAGGCTTCCTGAAACAGAGATGACACCGCTGTTTTCTGCTGCTCGCCGGTCCTTCCAGAGGCCACAGCCACTGAGCACACTAGAGGGCCAGGGGGCGGGGGAGGGCGGGAGGACAAGGCATACTTTAAACTCCTGATCTGATACAGTGATTATTTTGGGAGTACCAATCGCAGAGCATAGGGGAGAGGTGTGTCAAAGGCTATACTTGGCTGGAATAAGAAGCACAGGCAAAGTCAAAACAAGGTGTTGACTGGATTAGTATATGGACCTTTATTTCTCTCACCCCTACCAGGACTTCCTATTTATTTGTAGTCCTACTTTTTAAAAAAAGGTGTCTTACCCGCTTTTGGTCACTTCCCTGCAGTTTCACAATGCCCACCAGTTGGCTGCCTGGTGTCTACACCACATCTGCACCAACTACAACAGTGTTTGTTCCAAGTTCCGCAAGGAAATCAAATCGAAATCTGCAGGTGAGATTTTGGGGTTCCCCTTCATCCAATTCTTACCACCTTTGACAGAATTGATACCCCTTGCCCTTGAGAAGGAACATAGGCAGTAGGTGGCCCATGGAGAAATCCTGGTGATTGGCCACATATCCATATGACATGCCACAGGGATTATAAATTGGAAATTCTCTTTAGAGGACTTTATGTTTGGGGGGGAAGGGGTTGGGTGGACTAGGGGCTCACAGGGCCCTGCTGCAGAGCAGGCTAAGGCTGCTATCTCAGCCTTGTCAAGGAAGCAGGCTTAGGAGCAAGCTTACATTCTACACCAAGTGGTCCTGTGTTCAGGTTCTTTGTGTGCAGCTACATGACTTTAGGCCAAATGATCCTACCGCTCAGTGTCACAATCTGCAAATGGTCCCAATCATTGTTGCAACATATTAGATTGTGGAGGGGATTTATGAGATGATTTTATATGTGAGGCATTAAACAGAGAACCTAGCACATAGAAGCAATTGAGCAATAAATGAATGAATAACAGGGATGACCACAGTGTGGGATTCAAATAATTTAACAACTAGTTCTCTGCCCTAATGACCATTTTAAGTATAAAAAAAGATATACCAAAAGGTAGTTTTTTATTTCATGCATTTAATACTTAAATAAGAACAATAAAAGAAGTACACAAAACTAAATTATAAGAAAAAGTTTTACAATATTAATGAAAAAATGTTACATAATATGTGACAAAAAACAATAAAACTGTTATTTAAGATCTTTCCAATGACAGCTTGTCACCTCCTGGTTGTTTGGCACGTTTTCTCTTTATGTTATACATTTGTTTACTGAAGTAACAAACGCAAGGGAATGAAGTGTAGTATTTCAGCAAAGGTATAATGAGTTTTATGAAAGGAATAAATAAATATTACAAGCATAGTTCCATCAAATTTTTTTCACCTATGGACAGAATGCAAGCGCTTAGAATATGATGTTGCACAGATGAATGTTAAAAAAGAATAAGGAATGTAAATTTGTGATTTCCACATTGGGTGGCTGCCCTGTCACCCACCTTAGAGAGAACCCTGGTTACAAGTGCCATTTTAACAACCGGTTCACTGAACTCAACAAAAAATTAGGCATTGGTTTTGCCAAATCAGTATGAACCGGCTGAATCTCACCACTGGGTTTGACTGTCCACCCGTTTCCTTCACCAGCCAACCAGGAATACTTTGAGCGTCACCGCTGGCCCCCCGTGTGGTACCTGAAGGAGGAAGACCACTACCAGCGTGTGAAAAGAGAACGAGAGAAGGAAGATATTGCACTAAATAAACATCACTCAAGACGAAAGTGGTGCTTTTGGAATTCATCTCCAGCAGTCGCCTGAAGTGGAAGAGGGAAAAAGTCAGTAATCCAACACACCACTTTTAAAGGCACTACTGTAAAATTAGTCTTATTATTAGTGATAAGATGTAGTTCAGGTTTCAGGCACTGATCTTCCTCCACTTTTGTGCATTTATCTTGGTTGGGATCAAAGCACAAGCTCACCATCAATGAGCCTGGACAAAAAAGGGAAGTTAACAATGCTCACTGCATTCCTTAAACTTACATGTATACTTTTTTGTTAGAAGGGTTAAGAAACCTTAGTCCATTGTTTCATTTCTTTTTATACAAAGGGAAAAAACCAGCTTTCATGTTTCAAATTCCAAATTGGAAGATATTTTTATATGGTCTCTTGTATTTTGTTGAAATGAAAATACTGTGTATTACTTTATTTTACAGGCCACAAATTAACCACGAAGTCGCCCTGTGATTCTCTGTGCCCACATGATCACGGAGCGCTATCACATAATTAGACAGTTATCCTTTTGTTGTGAAGTAAAGGATTGGATTGAAATTCCCCGAAGTGCAAGTTTAAGAGTGTTTAATCTTTGTTCTGCTGAATAACACTGGTATAATTACCAAGTCAACTCCAAGAATGTTTATTTACAATATTTGCCGTGTAAGTGCTAGTAATTATATGGTTATATGTGCCATGTAAAATAGAGTGATATCAAATCTTCTGTTGTTTCAAATGTCTACATTCAAGAGGATAATCTTTATAATCATTAGAAGGGCTTATTAAATCCCAGCATTATTCAGGGCAAACTCACTGGTGGACCTGAATACAAAAGATACTACAGAGCGTTGGTGTTCGGATTGCTGTGTTAGGGTTTAATGTCTCTCAGTATTCCTTGATCTTGCCATGCTTCTGCATGCAGATTCTTTACTGACTTGAATCTAGTTGGGTAAGGGCAAGGGTCCCTGAACTCTGTCCCACTCTGCAGGCTCATTAACTCTCACCACCAGAAACAAACTTCCTCAGGTCTCTCACCTGCGGCCAACTTCATTTGTAAGACACGTATTTTTTAACTCTTCCCAGGGAAAATCCATGTTGCTGCAGAAATAGGCTAAGGCAGACCACCCACCCCTTCTGAAACTCAGTAGGGCTTGTGAGGGTGCAAAGCTGGAGGCTGAGTCGTCTGGGGTCCCTGCGTTCTCTGATGCAGACAGGAGTCTAAGAAATGGTGCTATTGTGAGTTCGTTCTGACCCTTTGTCATTCTGAGTTTTCAGTGTTAAAATACAGACTACTGAGCAGGGGAGATCTCAAGAAGTAGTCATCGCTTCTCTGTAAATTAAAATGTTACAGCACTCAAACAGAGCATTTTAGGGCCACAGCTACCATGGGATATTGTGTGGTGAAAGCTTGGGCTTATGCTGTTGGGAGGGCAACTTATTGAAGCTAAAGGTTGTGGATTTGTTTGTGTTTTTGGTTTTTTTCTTGCTTTCAGAACTTGGAAAAGAGACAGTTGAATCCAAAGTTGACAGTCATATGCATTTGAAAATCAATTCAGATTACATATGGGCATTTATTACCAACAGTGGAAACACACCAGATACAATAGTTTGGAGAGGCCCAGAAATGCATCACCCTTTCACGACAGGTGAGAGGGGCAATAGAGTACAGATGAATGGTTGTAAATGCATCTGCTTTAATTTTTCTTCAGTAGAGTTGTAAATCATTAATGGAAGGAGAGAGGAGACAGAATGAGAGAATAAATAAATGTCAAGACTCCACAAGAATCGGCATATATCCTGTCATTAAATGGTAGAGGCTGAGTATTCATTGTATAGTCAGAGTTGGATTTACACAACCAAAGTTCCCATTTGATTGTAATCTTGCCAAAAACATAATGGACGTATAAATGAACCTGGGGTGTAAGCAATAATATCCACTAGTGTTTGTTATCAGCTACTCTGACCAAGTGGCTGGTTCATTTGGTTGATGCTGACTATGGCCTTTAACCATGGTGGTTTGTTTGTGGTTTTTATTTCACAAAAAGCCAATAAAAATGTTTAGCTATAAAATGGCTCCAGTTTTTTTTTTAAGGACTACAATCATTATCACGAGTGTAACATTAATAACTTAAAAAAAAAACTATCAAAACTTTAAAGGTGCTGGGTCATGGGGGTTTGTGTATGCCCCAGTAAGAAGGCAGCCTGAATGACTATCATCTTTGGGTTAGGTGTTACCGGCCATGATGTCTATGAGGGTCCGATTCACTGTTCTTGGCTAATTTGGTTGTGTCACTAGACGTGGCACAGCATTGGAAAAAACAAGTGATGTCTCTACTCTAATGAACTTACTATAGCATGGGTTTGAGCCATGTTCAGCAATTAAGTGAAAGTTGGCATTGGTGGGCTCATGGAAAGCAGTCTTTCCAGAAGCATGTCTGGGAAAGCCTTTAGAAAAGTGTGTAAACAACTTCTGTGTTTCTAGGTGGTGTAATGTTTACCCACGCTCAGAGGGAAGAAGAGTCTCCAATTAGATCCCAGAGGGGGGACTTTTCTGAGTGGCAAATTTATAAAACTCAATGGAAAGTTGACAACTAAAAAAATAACTGCAGAAAGAAGGCAATGAGATTTCCTACACGTTCTTATACCTTTAAGAGGTGGGTGGTCCATATCATGGCACCTTTCATATAATGCATACTAATGGAGTCTTACCTATAGAAAGTCTTAGTCTAAGTTTCTCCTAGGGCAAAATGTGGCAAATCACCAAGAATTTCAATAGCCCCGTATTGGCACTCTAGGAACCACAAATCCCACTGGTTTAGAGATCGCAAGTATTTTCATTATGGACATTCAAGAGCAAGATGAGTACAATGTTTCTAAATTTTATTATTTTACATATTTTCTATTGTATGATATATCCCAAGGACACCATATCACCAACTAAAAAAAAAGAAATGCACCTCCATGTTTATGGCAGCATTGTTCACAATAGTGACGATCTGGAAACAGCCCAAGTGTCCGTCAGTGGACAAGTGGATTAAAAAACTGTGGTACATATATACAATGGAATACTATGGGGCTATGAAAAAGAAGGAAATATTACCCTTTGTGACAACATGAATGGACCTGGAAACTATTATGTTAAGTGAAATAAGCCAGGCAGAAAAAGAAAAATATCATATAACCTCACTCATTTGAGGAATCCAATGAACAATGTGAACTGAGGAACAGAATTGAGACACAGGAGAGATCAAAGTGACAGAGGAAAAGAGGACAGAGGGAAGGGGGATGATAGGATGGGATAAACCTGAAGGGAAGGGGGGAGGGTGTTGTAGGGAGGGGGTCAAGGGAGATGTTGAGGGGAATATGGGGGAGGGGGAATGCATCCGGGGTGACCCTAGAATCTATGTAAACACAACTAATTAAATTTTAAAAATTAGTAAGCCCATTTCTGTAAGAGTTAGAGATTTCAGATATTTGGTCATTTACTATGACTACTTATTTTCAAAGAAATCTCTCAGATATATGGCCATGATGGCAATAAAGTCCAAGAATCTCAATGGGGTAAAGCTGGGAGAAAAATCCCAGTGGTCTGAACACCTTCCACTTAAATGAATTAGATGGTGTTGCTCTGTGCCTTACCACCCAGAGCAGGGTACTAAGAAAGGAAAGTTTTCTATTCATGTTGCTATGATTTTACAGAATTCAAGGGTCATAAAAAATCTGAAAGACTCAGTTTAAACAATCTATAGACTATGTACTGGAAACTTACTTTTTCTTTAGACTTCATATGTGAAATAACAGAATTAGAAAGCAACATTTAATAAGTGTGCATAAGTTCCCTAAGGATTTTTTTAAGGTAGAAAACTAAGAATCTTAGTATTCAAGAGGCCATTGAGAAGCCATCTTATCCTCTCACCTTTCATGAGGGTCAGATGACACAAAATACCAAGACCCGTCTATGGCCATACCACCCTGAACGCGCCCGATCTCGTCTGATCTCGGAAGCTAAGCAGGGTCAAGGCCTGGTTAGTACTTGGATGGGAAATACCAAGACCGGATGTGATTGACTAATTCATTCTAATATCTAACAATTTCCACCGTCAGTAAAGTCTCTTCAAATATCTAAGGTAGCAGGGAGTTAAAATCAGTTTCTCCTCTTTTTGGCCAGAGCCTTTCAAATTCTTTATGACTCTTAAATTCTGCAGAATCATAGCAACTCAGTGAAGGCTGCAGGGAAGGATTCCATCACGAAATCCAATCACCAATGGGTTCCCATGCATGTCCATCACCTTTGGACACTTTGATGTTGTACCTTAGGAGCAGGACCTGGAATCTGTTTTGAGATCTTCACCACAGGGCATGTACATGGTTCACTGTAGTGCCAGGGAGTGGGCTAGTGGTTTTTATCACCAGTGCAATGGTAAAGTGTGGGAGCAGTCTAAAGAACACCAGGCAGCCCAGGGAAAAAGAAAGGACAGGATGCACATATTGTCAATGGCTATGCTTTCAAATTCAGTGTGGACTATGAAAAGCAGAGAGAATGAAATTTATTATGTAACACCATTTATGTAATGGCCACAAACACAAAACAACACGGGACAGAAGAATGCTCGCATATGTAAAGACATACATTAAAAATATGATGGCA
Source organism: Saccopteryx leptura (assembly GCF_036850995.1). Lineage (NCBI taxonomy): Eukaryota > Metazoa > Chordata > Mammalia > Chiroptera > Emballonuridae > Saccopteryx > Saccopteryx leptura. The sequence continues at coordinate 61,067,881 of NC_089511.1, read as the reverse complement.
GGAAAATCTTATGGAAGAAGGAAATAATAAAAAAGAAAGTCCTTTGTACTGAGTAAAGATAACAGTGCTGAGCAGGGAGGAGCATAGGAGAATTTGGTTAAACTGGACTGTGCATGTAATCTTCAAGACAATAAGACAAAAAACGACTGGGAGCAATAAAAAAGGTGCTCCCAAGTGAGTCAGAGGTTCCACCAAGGTTGGCCTTGGGGTGGCCCAGCCCCGTTCTACAGAGACAGTGGAGGCCCAGTGAGGGGGACTCTCCTCTTGGAAAGTGCCAAACTGCTCTATCCTCCCCCAATCCACCTGCCTCTTCAGTCCAGCCTAATTTTTTTTTCCTTTACTTTCCCATACTTCTTATTTTCTCATTTTTAATCAGTTATAAGCATTAAGCAGCAGGGTTGGTGTTTGGTTTAAGAGAATGTCAGGAAAATACCATATGGCCCTATTGTGCAACATGCAGCGTGTCCTCTCCCTTCGATTTCTTGCCCTGGTAGTCAGCATGCTTAGTTCACAGGTTCATTTACTGAATGCTGACTACATGCCAGGCATTGTGCTTTGCCTAAATCATCTCATTTAATTGACACTGAAAACCCAGTGACACCTGTTGCTAGTTTTTAGGTGACTAAAAGTTAAAGAAGTGTATCTTTTCACACAATGTTTAAAATTAACATTCCATGGGTGTTATCACTCCAGTTGAGACTACTGTGAATCATCAAACCAAAAGGATGTTTCTTTTATCAGATTGGGAGAAAATAAGAAAAATGCCAAAACTTTGGCTAGCATCCAAGCAGAAAGATTTAAATCAAGTCCTTTTTTTTACAGAATGCCTGCAGAATATAACCAGTCTCTTTAGAATTGAAAGTCTATTCAAAATCAAATAAAGTAAATATTCCTTCCCTAGACCACCTTTGGGTATTACCCACTTCATCTACATTTTATTGGAAATCCACTTCACGAAATGTTCTGTTTCTAGAGAAATGGTGAGTTGCTGACAAGTCACTTCATGTTTCCTAATGTTGTTTCAAACACTTTCATGTCTGTGCATGTGTGACTATGTGAGTGATTGACTTCTACCCGGGAGTTATCTACTCCTAAATGATTTTCATATTTTGTAGACTATAATCTGTAAATACATAACTGATGAGGCACCTGCCCGTGAACCCAGTGAAAAACCATGCATCTAAATGGCTTAAGTAAAAATACCCAACTTAAAGGTACTATATCAGCAGAGGGTGGAATTTTCAAATGCAGTCAAAGGGAATGGCATTTCTTCTGAAGCACCGCTTTGACAGGAGGTCATCGATGTTGCCACACCAGTGCCTTTTCATGTTGCATACATCACCTGCCTAATTGGAAATTCAAGAGAACAAAGTCTGCATCGGAAAATAAATTAAGTCACGAGATATAGAGTAATCTCATAAATTAGCATTTTAAAAGAAAGAGTGTACATCTGTGGCTCAGAGTGCTTAATTCTACTTTCTTGGTTTCTGCCAGTGCCCTTCTTCCTCTTTTTATTTTTTAAAATGTTTCTTAGCCTTTTTTTTTCCATTATGCTGCTTCTTGCACATACACATGCACATACAACAAACACATTCTCCCTGGCTACCTTCATGTCTTTTATGCAATAGTCACATTCTTCTAGGAAAAAAAAATTATTGCTACTAACCCAGTGCAAGAAAAACCTAGTCAATCTTCAGTTTGCAGGAAAGCATTCATTTTAGAAATGTTGAATGCATAAAATAGTTTCCAAACTTGGGATCTAGACCTGACTCTGGGCTTTAATAAACAGCATTCCTCTAAATGTCCAAAAGCTAAGTAACCCTTGTAGCTGCAGCCACAAGGCAGTATCTCCCCTTGGATAATTTTTCTGGTCTTATTCAGATGATTTTGTGTGTGTGGGGGGGATAGTTTTATTGATTCATATTTCTTCTTGCAACTTGCTGAGGGAGGAGGAGGAGAAAATATCTCAGTGAGGTATCTTTTGGTTTTCTTTTCATAGTTTGGGTTGTTTCTAAGTGATGGATATATTGATAATAGGGGAGAATGATGTTTCTATGTCTGATAATAATCTTTGCTGAAACTAGTTCTTTCCAAAAATAGCATTCATCTCTATTTCAATGGGGATGTTCTTCTTGACTATGCACATCCTAAAGCAGAAATGATTGCATTCAAAATCAATTAGGATATATCTGTCCTTTTGTAAAAAACATTTATTATAAACAAGGTCCTCAAATGACAGCCATGATCACATGCTTTTATTGAGAGGTCTTGACCCAAAAACTAGGCAGGAAGTCAGGACCTTCCAGGTTGAAGATAATTCCAGATTTCATTTCTCTAAAACAGACCACCGATTGCCAGCAAATTTTGATAACAAGTTCACTTTGATCTTCAAGTCTGGAGGAGTGCATTGCAGCTGTCTCATTTCCATTCCACCCTCTCCCTCACCTTCAACCTGAGCCCTGCTTCTAGGCACAGCCCTGGAGAAATTCCATTTGAACAACATCATAGCATATGTAAGTATACGATGCAAATGAAAGTCTGGGATGCTTTGTGGTCGGACGGGTAGAAAAGGTCCACTTTTCACATCCTACAGAGGTTCATACTGAACATCTTATAACCCCAAATTTCTGGCATCAGAACTAACTTCCTCATCTGCTACATTTTGTCTCATCTTCTAAAACTTTGGGATCATATGTTGATTTAGTCTTCCTTCTATCTTGCCAATGGGTTGATCTGAAGATTATCACCAGTCATTTCAATTCATCTAAAACTCTGAATTTCTAGTATGTGCCAAAAATAGTATGAGACCCTGGGCTAGGGCCTCAGAGAATATCCAGTATTTAGTTGGACACGCCCAAATAATAACAACAACAAGACAATAAGTGAACATGCCAAAATTAATGTTATAGATCAGGTATGGAAAACAGCTTTCATTTCATCTGCTAACTCAGATCAGTAATGCATGATTGTGTTGTGAGTTATTCTGAGCGTAATCTAGGCTCCAGGGCAAAGAGTGATGGTGTTGCTTAATGGTGTCTGACATGGCTGTGGGAGAGTGAACTAACATCGTACTTGTCAAGTTTGATTCACTCCACAGATATTGACTGCACAGATACCTAATATGTGCAGGTAGTTTTCTGCATATCAATGTTTCAATCATTATGGAGTTTATATGCCATTGTGGGAGGCAGGCAATGAAAACCAGCAAACAAATATGTATGTTTATTAGATAAAGGAAAAGAAGGAAGCAGAAAGAAAATAAACAAGAATATTATTTTAGGGCAAAATGGCAAATGTGGTCAAAAGGAACAAACTTCCAGTTATAAAATAAATAAATCTGGATATATGAAGTACAGCCTGGTGACTATAGTTAATAATGCTGTATCATATATTTGAAAGTTGCTAAGAGAGTAGATCTTAAAAGTTCTCAGCACAAGAAAAAACTATTAAACTATGTGTGGAGATGAATGTTAACTAGATTTACTGTGGTGATTATTTAGCAATATACACAAATATTGAATCATTATGTTGTACAGCTGAAACGAATATAATTGTTTTATGTCAATTATATCTCAATTTTTTAAAAAAAAAATACCATTTCAGTCAAAAGTGGTCAGGAAGGTCCTCTTCAAGTAGGTATTTGTTATGTGAGAAGAGACCTGAAGTGAGTGAGTCAGTCAGAAATGTGGAGATGACACAGCAGGTTAGTGTGTCTCTAATTCACAATATTTGGTTATTTAAGACTTGGAGGCCAGGGGCAACTCAATGGCTAGGGGCTGGAATCATCTGGAGATATCTACAGTTGTGTATTTGGTTTATGCCAGCTCTTGGCTGAGACCTCAGCAGGGCTGTTGACTAGAATGCCTGCAAAGGATTTCTCTATGGGGTCTCTCTGCTGGTGCTGGTTTAGTCCTTCTTAAATGGCAGCTTGGTTCCAAGAGTGAGTGTCCCCAAAGAAGAAGGTAGAAGTATATGAAATATTTTTGATTTAGCCTTGGGAGTTACATGGTGTCACTTCTACCATACTCTATTTCTTGAGGCAGTCAAAAAGTCCATCCAAGTTCAAGAAAAGAGGACACAGACTCCACCACTCAAAGGGAGGCATGTCAAGGTCAACATGTAAGAACATGTAGAATGGGAGATAGTGTTGCTGCCATCTGCCACAATATCTTAGAGTTGGGTGCTTTAAAATGACATGGAGAGGCAATGAAGGATATTGGTCAAAAGGAACAAACTTCCAGTTATAAAATAAATAAATCTGGATATATGAAGTACAGCCTATGCCCCAAAGAAGAAGAGGTAGACTCAAGACTCAGAGCAAGGAAGAAAAGCTCTGTCACCACTCATTCTATTGTTTGACATCTTTCACATGCAAAGCTACTGCCAGGACTGCTCTTTGATTTTTCTGGCCCAGTTTCCTGCATGAACCCATGCTCACTTAGGCACTCTACCCACTTCACCTGAGCTTTTGGTCACTGAAATGGTCACATCTACAAATGGGCAGCCACCATGCTTCAGCAGCTTCCACTGTCTGAAGATCATTAACCCCGATGAGGCTCTACTGTTTTCCTATTGGCTCTCCCAATTAAAAAAAACAATCTCTTTTAGAGCCATGCCCTCTCATTTTCCTCACGCAGACTCTCCAGAGAGGATCTGAACTTTTTGAACTAATTGCTTTTGGCTCAGTAAAAGTTTAAAGAACAAATACTTCTTCATAAGCAACAACAGCAGCATCAACAAAAAATTTTTTTTTCAGTGGAGGAACTAGAAAGCCTAAGAGTCCATTTAATATACTGAAGAGGTGGTGGCCAGATATCTGTGTTTTTAAGGTGTATGGGTGATTCTAATGTGTGTGAACATTGAGAACTCTCCTATCTGATCTGTCCTGCCTTCCTTCCTGCCTGCTCCCCCTACCCCTCCTTCCCTTGCTTAAGTGCCCCAGCCCCACTGGTCTTCTTGGCCAGCCTTTAATAGACTAAGTGTGTTCTTGTCTTCTTCTTGCGGTCTCTGCACATGCTGTCCCCTCAGCCATCAGATACTATTTCTCTGGTTATCTGTTTGACTTATTGCACCAGGACCACAAAGTTCAAGAAACAGCCCTCTTTCTCCTTGGATGTTCCACCGCATAGGCTCCTTTGAGTTTCTATCCATTTATTATAGCCATCTTCAAGGAGGCCAAGTGGGTTCACATTATACCTAGAAGTCACTATCTCAGCTTAGAGTTGGAAAAGAAGTCAGCCTTGAAGTTCTGTAATTACACATACCATGCTCACTTGTCTGTTTCTACCATCAGAGCCAAGAAGCAGTGACTCGGCCTCCCACATGGCTCCTTGTCTGAAAATTGTCTCTGCATGGTTTCTAGGTAAACTCATTGTTCTACCTTCTACCCAGCCCCCAACCTGGCTGCATGTCCAAGCACTGTCTGGCTTCTCTTTCTCTCTCTCTCTCTCTCTCTCTCTCTCTCTCTCTCTCTCTCTCTCTGATTCTAAGGAGCTGCGTGTGTGAGCAGGGATGGAATGGGAAGAAACAGCCAGCAGAGATAGCAGTTTGGAGGCCCCAAAGTAGTGATAAGAGCCAGAGGAGGGTAGTGTTGGGGAGAAAAAATGTCCTCTTTCTCCCAGGGTACCTTTCCAAAATCAGGCATCCTGTCTCTTTTTATCAGAATCACTAATTCATATGTATTCTTGGGCATCATCTGGCACTATAAAGTTCCAGATGTTCTGCCCTTGGCTTTCATAAACTTCACCAGGAACTGATACTCAGATCACCCAAGGTGAATGGAAACGCGGCAGATTATATCTGAGGCAGGTGATGGAAAGGGCGTTCATCCAATAGGTTTCCTGGAGCCATCCAATTGCCGAACCTGGAGCCCAAAGCTCTTCACAATAGTATAATTGGCATTTTCATCACCACAGACACAACAATTTTAGAAGGTACTCTCAACCCCCTTGTCCATGTTTCCGTAGTTTTCGCACCCCTCTTTATGATGGTGGAGTCTTGGGCAACAGTTCCAGAAGCTCCTTCTACCCGTCAGTTCCCCTGCTGCAGAGCAGGGGCCGACCTGGTTGGTGGGAGTGCCACTCACTGGACAGGGTTGCGGTCTCTCTTTTTCCCGCCTTGAGGAAGTGCGGGAAGGGCCAGTACTCTGAGATTCCCTGCTCAACAGAAAGAATCTATGGGTCAGGACTTCAAGAGGCTATCTGGAGGCCACCATCCTCTCAGGGACCTTTCTTTCTGTGCCAGCAATGGAGGTGGGAACAGACAGCACACTGTCCCTAAAGCCATTTGGGCTTCCTCCACCCACAACTTCCCATAGATAGGGGCTAAGGCTAGGGTTTGTGAAGCAGCAGCAGGCCCTCACCTGGCCAAGGCCCCAGCTAATCTCCCTAATCAGCTGTATCAGGAAACTCATATATTAGGATTCTTGGGCACTTGATGCCATAGTATAGCTGAGACTTTTAAATATATATATATTGACTTTATTGGGGTGATGTTGATTAATAAAATTTTATAGGTTTCAGGTGTTCAATTCCATAATACATCATCTTTCTATTGTACTGTGTGTTCACCATCCTAAGTCAAGACTTTGAATACCTTCTGACCACTTATATCTTCTTACTACCAATTAAAACCCGAAAGCAGGAAAAGAAGACTAAATGATCCCCAAGCACACAACTACTAACTTTTTTTTTCTCCACTCATTATGAGCCTGGTGCTGTCCTCACTCGATTTTATTATGCCAGCCCTAATGCAGACCCTATGTTAAAGTGGGGGCCAGAGGCTCAGGGAGGATGCTGCCAAGGTAGGAATAGGAATCCAGTCTGTCTGATTCCTAATTCCACTCTGCAATACAATACTGTACAGCTCCGTACTGGCTTTACAAATGAGAAAACAACTCAGAGGAGGTAAAGGAGTTACCAAGTTTGCACACTTACTACCACAGCAGGGATTTGAACTCAGTTCAGTACTCATTCACGTATTTTATTTGCATACTACAGTTTATTTGTTTATTGGAGTTAGACAAATTTATTCTAAAATTCTGAGCAATAGATAACATTTCCTATGCGCTATAGACTTAATGTTTGTGTCCCCCACATATATATGCTGAAACCTAACCCCCATGTAATTGAACTTGGAAGTGGAGAATTTGGTAGGTGATTGGGTCATAAGAGTGAAGCCCTCATAAATGAGATTGGTCCCCTTATAAGAGACTCCAGAGAGTTCCCTTTCCTCTTTCACTATGTGAGGACACATAGAAAAGATGGCTATCTATGAGCCAGAAAATGGGCCCTCACCAGACACAGAATCTATTAGCACCTTGATCTCAGACTTTCCATCTTACAGAACGTGAGAAATAAATTTCTGTTGTTTAGAAGCCAAGCAGTCTGTGGCACTTTTGTTATAGAGGCCTGCACAGACTGAGACATCATGAAAGCTCTAAGCAAGGGGAAAAAAGTAGGATATAGACAGCCCTATTGGTTATTAGTATATCTAAGGAGTAACACAGTTAATGTCAGCAAAAGAATAAACAGAAATGAGATAGAATAGAAAGTATACAAATAATCAACACATGGCCAAGTTCATTTGTCCTATAATTAAAGTTGTCATTTGGCCTAGGCCAGTTGTTCAGTGGATAGAACGTAGGCCTGTATGTCCTGGGTTTGATCCCCAGTTAGACCACATATGAGAAGAAGCCATCTGCTTCTCTTACCCTTCCTCTCCTCTTTCTCTTTCTCTTCCCCTCTAGCAGCTCGATTAGTTTGAGCATCAACCCCGGATGCTGAGGATAGCTGGGTTGATCCAAGCATTGACCTCAGGTGTTGAGAATAGCTTGGTTGATTGGAGCAGTGGCTCCAAAAAGGGATTGCTGGGTGGATCTTGTCAGGGTGCATGCAGAAGTCTGTCTCTCTATCTCCCTCCTCTCATTAAAAAAAAAAAAAGTTTTATTTCATATGACTGAGTAAGAGATGGAATTTTTGATAAAATGTGTTGGAACAACTGAATAGTCATTGGAAAAGAAAATATAAAATACTTCATACTTCACATCCTTTTTAACTTTAGAGATCTCAATGTAAAATAAAACAAATTTAACCATAGAACTAACACAAAACTGTGGGTGAACTTCTTGAGAGTGAGACTGCTTGAAATACACAGGAAGTAAAAGAAACAACTGATAGTGTCAACTATACAAAATCAAAATTTCATTTCTGAGGATCCTGAGAGCCAGAGAATATAAGTGACTTATCCACCAGCCACATAGAGTTAGTGGAATCTACTGCATCTCAGGCCAGTTTGACCTTATTCCCAGGTATTTCTCCATCTTGCCCCTATAATTCCCTCTTACTACTGACAAGCCTCCTCTTCGCTGTTTAAGTCCATATCTGCAAACTATCTCACACGCACACAGCTCTCTTATCAATATGTGCACAGAGCCACGGCGGCATTAGGTTCCAGGGTCCTCTGAATGAAATGCGCATCTCATTTCCACTTCACTCCTTGGCTGAAGTTGAACCTGTGATGGGATTTTAAAGTCGTCCAAAGTTCACCTGTCTTGCAATCTGCAGGTATTGGTAATGCATGAGCCCTGAGTCTGGCAGATGTGGGCTCTGCGGCTACATCTTTGTTTTCTGCAGAGGCACGAGGCCAGCTGGGTGCAGTATTTCTTTAGGAACCCTTACTTAGAAGACACCTTGTTGAGAGATAACAATGGAATAGAAAACCTTGCCCTCAAGTGTCTTGGCAGCAAATTCAGAAATTAGGATGCAGGGGACTTTAGAGGTCATGTAAACCAACCACACCTTTCAAGCAGGTATCAGTGTGAACCCAATAAGAGATCCCAGGTGTTCAGTGCCAGCGTGTAAGGTACAGAACAGGCTAGGACCCAGAAAAAGGCAGGATCAGAGGCAGAGTGATTGAGTTTCTATGTGACAAAGACAGGTGACTAGTGAGAATCTTACCCAGGTCCCACTCATTATTTATCCCCACCCCCAGCCCTAAGCCTGTACTTCCTGTATACAGTTGAGTACAGCATTGCTACTCTACTTGTAGCAAATCCTATAGTCTACATTGTCACTTTGGGTAAAGATTCTGAAACATTTCAAACTCCCCCTCTCCCAGTCCAGGCAAACATGCCGTTGGGTGCTGTAATATTGGGGAATTTAACATATCACATCTGTCATCCTGATACTTAGATAATGAGTTAAAACTGGTGGTGAAGCTCCCTTCAGTCAAGTTCATTGGAATCACAGGATACGAATATAGACAGATCCTACAGGTCACAGCCATGAAGGTTTCTTACAGGGTCCTTAGGCATACTATATAGGAAGGAAATTGCTGCAGTCATCTCAAGTCTCAATTCTCCCAGCTCTGGGGACAAAGTGGGGTCATAACCATAGGAGGCACCACAATTCCCAAGCTGAGAGACCGACCCACTCACTCATATTCCCCTCTACATTAACCTTCCCAGAGAGAGAATTTAGTGAGGTTGGTTTGTTACCACCAGGGCCAATGTCATTCACCGCTTTCCAAGGCCAGATGCCTTTTGATTCACATGACAATTCCCAATTCTAGACACCATGGTCAGAAAAACAACCAATTTTATTCCCATTGAAAAGCATTCTAAATGAATTATGGGATCCAGGCAGGGAACAACAAAACAAGCGGGTCCACTTTTAACAAAAGTGAATTGTAGGTGCCAGTGAGATTTCATGGACCTCTCCTTTTGTCTTCCCACAACAACACCCTTAGTTCTTTCACCCTTTCTATCTTCTTTCGCCTGTCTCTAAGATCATTCTCTTTTCAGGCAGGCTGAGAAGCAAGTTCCTCTGCTCTCTGCAGACAGCAAGTATACAAGGCCTGCCTCTGAGCAGCAAGCTTCGCAGCAGAAACCCAAGGTGAAGAGGGAGACTTGCGGAGAGAGTTTGAGGGAGGACAATGTGAGGTCAGCTGGCAATGGGGGAAGGTCACATGAGGAACCAGGTCCGGGGACTTTGTCTGAAACCATCCACCACCTATGACCACCAAAAGAAATGGCCCAGGAGTATTTTGAAAAAATCTGTCGGCCAGTGAAATTTTGCCACAACAGATCAACCCGCCACCACCCTACCAATGCTATAAATAACCCCCCAGGCGGGGGAAGCTGCGCGATTTCTCTGGCCCCTGTCTTGTGGACCAGTGAACCTCGCCCAGGATGCGCTCTAAATAAAGCTTTTGCTTGTCCACACTTAGTGGCTACGTCCTTCTTTCTTCCTCGGCAGAAAATACCTTACAGACAGTACTTAGAAGAACTTAAGGAATGGTTCAACCACAGCCCATTGGCACTGGGTGATGGTCATTAATAACACATGGTTCAGAGCTACTTAATTTAGGCCACTCTCTCTCCTGCCTTGCCACTCTTCTGAGATTGTGGTGTGTACCCTAAGCCTGCTCTGCTGCAGGAAGAAAGAAAGGACAGTCACATCTCCTGGATTCACTGCTCCTCTCCTTAAGGCATCATCCCCATTGCAAAGTGGATCTGATAGTTTTGTTTTTTGGGTTTGTTTTTTTTGAGGGAGAGAAGAGAAAAAGAAGAGAGGGGAGGAGCAGAAAGCATCCTATATGTGCCTTAACCAGGCAACCCCAGGGTTTCGAACCAGTGACTTCAGCATCCCAGGTTGACACTTTATCCACTGTACCACCATAGGTCCAGATATGATAGCTTTGATCCTTCTGGAAGGGCTATATAGGGAAAACAGCTCTGGTTAGGATTGCTCACTTGTTTTCTGGCTGCAAGCACTTTGCATGATTAGTGTGTGAGCACGTGGCAGAAAGCTACATGCATACAGCCTAGATAAGGCTACAAGTAATTTCCGTCAGATCGGATCGCCTGTCCACCACTGTGTGGGGTCACTTTGCTGTTCGTTTGCCTGCTACCATGAAAAGTGGTTTTCTCCTGCCTGTTTGCTCAACTGCCACTGTGAGAATCAAATAAACGGGAATAGCCCAACACTTTCTGACTCTGCAGTTCCTCTACTGTCTTCCTAAATCCAATGTGAACCTGCCTGGCCTCTGCCACCAGCATTACAGACTATTAAAGCTTATGCTAAGAAACCTCCTTCCCTGGCCGGTTGGCTCAGTGGTAGAGCGTCGGCCTGACGTGCAGGAGTCCCGGGTTTGATTCCCAGCCAGGGCACACAGGAGAGGCACCCATCTGCTTCTCCACCCCTCCCCCTCTCCTTCCTCTCTGTCTCTCTCTTCCCCTCCCACAGCCAAGGCTCCATTGGAGCAAAGTTGGCCCAGGTGCTGAGAATGGCTCTATGGCCTCTGCCTCAGGTGCTAGAATGGCTCTGGTTGCAAAAGAGTGATGCCCCAGATGGGCAGAGCATCACCCCCTGGTGGGCATGCCGGGTGGATCCTGGTCGGGCGCATGCAGGAGTCTGTCTGACTGCCTCCCTGTTTCCAACTTCAGAAAAATACAAAAAAAGAAAAAAAAAGAAACCTCCTTCCCAAGGCCTCATCATTAGAATCACCCAGGAACCTTTGGAATATTTCAGATTTCCAGGCCCTACACTTTATCTACTATATCAGAATCTCTGGAGAAAGGGGCAGCCTGGGATTCTATATTCTTAGGACTCTACATGAAATTCTGATGACCTGCCACTTTGGGGAACCAGCTTACCTTAAACTGAAATTGAGGGAGAATCTGGAGACTCTAAAGAGATGTCTATTTGCATAAGTGATGTGCATGTAGAAACTTTCCTCCAGAAACAGAAGGTTAATGTTGGGATGGGTAGATCAAGAAAACATTGCATTGAAGAAAGAAGTAAGGAGATCACATAAACCCCCAACCTGCCCTAAGAACTTTGACTTGGTCCCCTATGGAAAAGGGTGATACAGGCAGAAAATAAGCAGCTGTTTTAATAATACATTCTGGTCAGGGGTCTGAAAGACAAACAGAAAGACATGAAAACTTTTTACCAGTAGTGTGCTGAAGCTGCCCCACACCAGTTTAGGAAAATCAATTTAAATTCACAGGATTTTGCAAGCCAGTTGACAAGTTGGTAGCTTGCAATCAGCCATGGTGGGAGTATTTGCTCCATAGAAATGGGAAAACACTACAAATCAGAGTCTTTCTTTTTCTCTGGAGAGCCCATTATAAAATATTTAACAGCACCCTATTGCCTTCTTCCCATTCTTTGGGAACACAGTGCATTTGGTACATAAAACATTTGGCAATCAGCTGAAAAATCATGGAGTCCATCCACCAGGGGCAGTGATAGGCATGAAATGCTGTCCTCAGGCACCTGGTAGGCAGGTGACATCAACAATCAGGGCAATTCAAAAGAATATTGGAGGACTGATTTGAGTATATGTGAACCATCTGGAGACTCCTAGAAATAACCTGGGAGACTTCTATAGGTGACATAAGCCAATCAAATGTAAATTTGAAGGCTAATGGGGCCTTCTCTGAACCCACAAGTGAGGGACATCAAGGTCGCAGTAGACACTTCTCTAGGCCTCCTAACAAATCTCCACATGACCTCTCTTTAGATCAGGGGTCCCCAAACTACGGCCCGCGGGCCACATGCGGCCCCCTGAGGCCATTTATCCAGCCCCCCGCCGCACTTCTAGAAGGGGCACCTCTTTCATTGGTGGTCAGTGAGAGGAGCATAGTTCTCATTGAAATATTGGTCAGTTTGTTGATTTAAATTTACTTGTTATTTTAAATATTGTATTTGTTCCCATTTTGTTTTTTTACTTTAAAATAAGATATGTGCAGTGTGCATAGGGATTTGTTCATAGTTTTTTTTATAGTCCAGCCCTCCAATGGTCTGAGGGACAGTGAACTGGCCCCCTGTGTAAAAAGTTTGGGGACCCCTGCTTTAAATAATGCTGAAGACAGAGAGCTCACTGCTTGGTCCATCCATTCTTGGGCAGCTCTAGTTTCTGGAAAGTTCTTTTGCTTATCAAGCAGGAGCGGACTTCTCTATCATTTCCCCCACAATCCCATGTGTTCACTGGGCTCTTCCAGAGTGGCTCCGGTGGACCCTCCATGGTCCCTATGGCATGAGCACTCCCCCTGCCATGTAAGAGCACCTTTACCACAGTCGCCCGGGGCTTCCCCCTGGCCCACAACCCCAGCATGGAGGTCTTTGCCCAAGTTTGCTTGTATTCTTGAACATTCCATTTCCAAGGGCTGTGATAATAAAAAGGCACTCTTGCCAAACCATGTTTTCCTCTCCTCTGCCAGTCAGTGTCATCTCCATTATCTTGAACTCAATTACAGTTAATGCCAAAAGCTTTACTGCCAGTGGTGAGGAATTGATTCTGTGGAGTGGTCTGATTACTATAAGATGCTCTCATTTATTTATCTGAGAGGACCCTACCCCAGGCTGTGCATCAAGCTGGGCCAGGCAGTGCAAGGCACTGGGTTTCTGGGCTGCATTGCTTTGGAAACCATGGACCTCTGCGATAAAGCCAAGAAGGGGCCCATAATAACCTGAGACTTCCTTTCCCAGAAGCTCTTAACGCGCTCCTCTGCATTGGGTAATGAGACTCCAAAGGATACTGCCAAATTCTACTCTGGCCAGTTCCCAGATGTAGGAATATTCAAGCAATATTTGTAAACAGGGATTCCACTGCAGATGTTAAGCCTTCTCAATGGTCATGCCTCATGGGCTTAGCTTACTTAGAATAAAATGCATAGTCTGGTAGTGAAAGATGGATTTTCCAACCAGACACACCTGGGTTCAAATACCAGACCTGCTGCTAAAGAAGTGACTCCCTCTCTCCCATTACCTGTTTCCTCATTTATAACATGGGCTGATATGCAAATTAAATGGTAGAATACTGCGGGATCACCTATAGCAGGGCTTGACACATATAAATGCCCTCAATAATGGGAGTGCCCTCTGATTAACAAGAGCTTCTTACCAGCCTCTTTTGAGCATTAACACCAGCTTGCTTTATTTACTTGACAAAGTAAGCTGCTGCTGAATCTCCTTGGCACTTGTGGTAGGCAGATTAATGCCCCTCTCCCGAAAATATCCCTGTCCTTATTCCCAGAACCTATAAATGCTACCATACACAGCGAAAGAGATTTTGCAGATGTGAATCAGTTAAAGATAGTGAGGTGAGGAGATTGTCCTGGATAATCCAGGTGAGCCCACTGTAATCACGAGGATCCTCAGAGGTGAAAAACAGGATGCAGAGAAGGGAGCAGCAAGAAAGGAAAAGGTTAAGACTGAAGCAGAGGTCTTAGTGATGCAAGACAGACTAGAAGGTGTTAGGCTACCAGATTTGAGGCTTGAGGAACAGGTCATCAATCGAGGAATACAGGTAACGTCTACAAAACAGAAAGAGCAAAGAAGTCAGTTCCCCCCTAGAGCCTCTAGATTCTAGGAATTCAGCCATGTGAACACCTTGATTTTAGCCTGATGAAATCCATTTCAGACTCAAGAATTATAACAGTACATTTGTTTTAGTTGTTTTAAACCACTGCATTGTGGTCATTTGTTACAGTAACAATAGGAAAGTAATGAAGTCCTCTTCACCTTGAAAACCTACCAGTCCCCTCTTCAGATTTTGTGGAATCTCTAGAATCCCCCAGCACGGTTCTGGTCCTACTGAATAGTGAGCTACCCAACCTTGTCTGGATATGGAGAGGGGACAGAACCACCACAAGTACCGCGTACTGACTGCTTCTAAGTACATTACATGTATTAATCCATTTACTTCTCCCTCTTTTACAGATGGGAAACTGAGGCTCAGAGATGTTAAGTAATTTATCCAAGGTCCATACCACTAGCAAGTGGCAGGATCAGAGGCAGATTAAAGTCAGTTGAGGCCCCAGGCGCAGAAGAAAATATTGGGCCCCTTACATTAGAAAAAAAAGTGTAAAGTTGGGGCTTTGCGGGGCCCTTCAGAAGTTGGGGCCCAGGGTGCACGCCTGATGTGCCTACTGTTAAATCTGCCTCTGGGCAGGATGCACATTTGAACCCAGGAAGTCTTTTTTACAGAGTCCAAGCTCTAAATCACTGCTCTATCCACCAAAAAGCTCCCCCCCTTAGAGGGAGGTGCTGGAAGGGCCCTCTCAGATTTTCCCCTCCAGAAATTCACACCATAGGCATGCAATGAGATTTTAAAAGCCAATTTTTTTCCTCCCTTTAGAGCAGGGGTCCCCAAACTACGGCCCGCGGGCCACATGCAGCCCCCTGAGGCCATTTATCCGGCCCCCACCGCACTTCCGGAAGGGGCACCTCTTTCATTGGTGGTCAGTGAGAGGAGCATAGTTCCCATTGAAATACTGGTCAGTTTGTTGATTTAAATTTACTTGTTCTTTGTTTTAAATGTTATATTTGTTCCCGTTTTTTTGTTTGTTTGTTTTTTGGGGGTTTTGTTTTGTTTTTTACTTTAAAATAAGATATGTGCAGTGTGCATAGGGATTTGTTCATAGTTTTTTTTTATAGTCCGGCCCTCCAATGGTCTGAGGGACAGTGAACTGGCCCCCTGTGTAAAAAGTTTGGGGACCCCTGCTTTAGAGATTCGAGAGCAGGTGGAAGCCAACCAATCAACCGCATTTCTGGAACGCAATCACGTCAGCCCGGAAAGCTTGCTGAGAAAGGAGTACTCAAGGTGGAATGCTCCCTCACATACAGATCTTGCCCTGACCACATTAGGCTCTGCTTTTTTATTTGATGAGCCCCAGAAAGAGGGTCCAGTCATCTCCCAGCTGGCCAGGTCAATGTGGGAGCTTCATGTGAGAGGGTGCCTGCCACCCTTCTGGACACTGCAGGTTGGCCCTGACTGACATAGGCATCAGACAAAAGAAGAGTGCAGTGAGGTGGCTGATGGGTTATTAGAAGAGTTTATATTTGAAAGGTGCTCAGAAGTTTGCCTGGCCCACAGTAGGACTGTGTAAGCATTTGTTTATCTTAATGAATGAGTTTCTTTCCCTGGACTGAAGGGTGCTTTTGGAAGAGTTATGTAGAGCAGTGCTTCTCAAACTTTAATGTGTACATACATCACCTAGGGGTCTTGTTAAAAGCTTTAAAATATGGTCAAAGAGTCTGTGTTTCTAACAAGTTGATGCAGATTCTACTAGTCCATGGACCAAACTTTGAGTAAGAAGAGCATAAGGCACAGATAACCCAAACCAGACAGCCACCGCCTCATGGAAAGGAGTCTTGAAGGTCCAGTGTGTACCCTGACTGCAGCAACAGGTCTGGCCTTTCAAACTTCTCTCCCTTTCTGGATAAGCAGTTTCAGGAAGGAGACACCCATCAGCTTGGCCAGGATGGTGGCAATGAGCCATTTCTACTGAAGGCTGGCCACATCTCAAGCACGAATGAGGCATTTAGCCAGGAGGCCAAGGAAGGAGATGACCAGTAGAAGCTTAAACCCTTCAAAACCTCCCATCCCCTACAAAATAAACACCAAGCTTCTTGGGATTCACACCCATGTCAACACAACTCAAAACCCAAGTCTCCTTTACAACGTACCAATGGTTTCCCAAATATTACTGGCTGTATAAACAGATGGCTTCCCACTTGATCAAACAATTTCTATCACTAGGAAATCCCAGTTGACCTTACATGCTCAAACAACAGTCTCCTCTCAGCCCCATAGAATTTCTTTTCTGTCCCCTCTGTTTTCAAAGCCCTCACTTCTCAAAGTGTGGTCCGTGGATCAACAATGTCAGCATCACCTGGGAGCCTGTTAGAAATGCAGACTCTCAGGCCCCACCCAGACTGAAGCAGAAGCTGCATTTTAATAAGACCTCAGCAATCTGTGTGCAGGTGGAAGTCTGAGAAGCACTGGCTTAAGCCATTTCTATTTCTGTTTGCCTCCATGTTCACACCCAGCCCCCGTCTCAACTTTCCTTTCCCAAAAGGGTCAGGTTGACCTACATACAAAGTATAAATAGAGCCTCCTCTCCACTTCTCCTTGGTTACCTCTCCTTTCAAATGCTTCCAGTCCATTCTTCATCTTCCTCCATCAGGGCTAGTTCTGCCGCCCCACCCTCTCCTTAAGAATATGTCAGTAGCCCTCATTTAAGAATCTTTGCAATCATTTTATTTCTTGCTAAATAAGAAATCATTCTCCTGAAGGTTTTAAACGGTGACCAGACACACTTCTCTACACAGGGAAATAGCTGTGTTGTGTTTTGTACTCTGGCCCCTAAAGGTAGCTCATACACCAGGAAAAGAGTCTACCTTGCTGAGACAGAGGGAGGACATCACTTGGGGACAGTCCTGCGAGTGTTCATTCTTGCAAAACCTTACATTGCAACAGGGATAGCACAGCAAATTTGCAAGCAGCTGCTTTTCCACACAAGGCACCAGCCAGTCTGACCCAGGTCATCCTGCGGCAGGTGGGGTTATTCCAAGGAGTCAGTTTTAGAAATGAGACAGAGTTCCTTCAGGGCCCTAAGAGCCTGAGGATAAACTTCTAACTTAGCCTAGGGATAATCCAGGCCCTCCTTTCACTCCCAATGGGAACAGCCTTCAAGTTTTTTTTAATGACATAGACCAGGAAGCTTCTTAGTTTATTTTTTAGTTTTTAATCCAGTCTATCAATTTCTCTCAAATCATAAAAATACATGCAGAAAATGTAAGTACAGACACCTTGACCAAATGAAACAAAAAACTAGCTCACCAAGCAGAGATAATCATAGGTCGTGTGTGAGTCATAAGAGAGATTGCTATCTACCAAGCATTATCATAAGTACTTTAAATGTAGAAACTCACTTAAAACTTACAAATTTATGAGGTAGCTCTCATTACCTTTATAGATAAAGAAATTGAAGCCCAGAGCAGTAAAACCCAAGATCACTTAGCTAGTCAATGGCAGAATCCATTGCTCAGGGTCTGAATCATTACACCACACTGCCACCCTGGGGGTTCTCAACTCTTCCTACAACTTGGAGTCTAGAATCAAATCTCCTAGGAGCCCCAAGAAAGAATCCCTCCACACAAAGTGCGACATATGGCTTCTATCACCAGGAAGAACTTGGTAGGCAGTAGAAGATAAGTGAGCCTTATCTGATAAATTACTGGTTCTTGAACCAGATATTTCTGCACCCAACCCCAGCCATTCTGGATCAGAATCTCCATGGGTAAACCTGGGAATCAATATTTTCATGCCCTCCAGTGACTCTGTTGCCCCCGACCCACGAAGCAGCATTTGGAACCATATCATCAGACTATATACACTATTCTGTGAACCTGATGTCCTTCTGTTTTCGAGCACATCATAAAGCCTCAGAAAATGTGTGGCCAAGTAGAGGAAAGTAGAGGCAATTAGCATGACTTCCCCCCAAGGAGTAGATAAAGCTCAAGGAATAAAATTTAAGGCTATCAGAATAAGTTGCCTGGACTTAGAGAGGGCTGGAATAGTCTGGACTGACAGCATCAGATCATAAATGTACCCCCCACAACGACCAGACTCCATTCTCCATTAATGTTATCATGTAGGAGCAGTGAGCTCAGTCACTACTCAGACCTTTGTCTTACTACAGACAACACACAGTTCCAAAGTATTTGATAGTCTTTATTGAAATCACATCAACACCCAGCCTTTCTCTAAGTAGATGAATTATATATTTAAGAAAATGGTTTCTGTAAAAAAAACAGGTTGATAAAACCTAGCATAAAAAAAACCTAGCATAAAATAATGTGGTATAAAATCATTGTACATCATAGTGACATTTGTCAAGCCATCTTTCCATCTACCAGCCCATTCTAACCATTTGTTATGGGTTTAATGATATCCCCCAAAAGATGTTATAGTCCTAATGCCCAGTACCTACGAATGGGATCTTATTTGGAAATAGGGTGTTTGAGGTGACCAAGTTAAGGCGAGATAATTAGAATGGTCCTTAATACAATACGACTGATGTCCTTATTAAAAGGAGAAATTGGGACACAGAAACAGACACATACAGACAGAATGCCATGTGAAGAAGAAGGCAAAAGTAGGAATAATGCATCTACTTGCCAAGGAATGCCACAGATTACCAGCAAGGCATTAGAGAGGTGTTGGGCAGATAAAATGTATTATGCTCACTTTGTTAAAGATAACATGAGGAGGCCATCACCCAGGTGATATTAATGTGTGTTGGGGTGGGCTAAAGGCAGGCAGAATCCTTGTAGCCTGGGGCTTGGTTTTGGGATTAAGCCTTTCCTACCCTTTTTGATGTAAGGTGGTACAATCCAATCATGCCTCAGAGAAGTGACTATTAGAGACTACCCTATTTTGTATATTGGATTAAAGGTTATGAAGCTACACTATAAAATGGGGATGGAACGAGAGTTTGCGCTCTTGGTTCCTGAGGTTAGCATGAGACAGCGGAGAGAGTAGAGCCAGCAGCTAAAGGAGGCCACGTGGAGGAGGCCAGGAGAAGCAGCCAAGATGGCGGAGTGCTGAGTGAGATGCCAGTTTGTGTAGAGTTTGTATCTGGGATAAGGGAGAAGATGGGGAACTGAGGAGAAGAAGGCTGGTGAGCTAGAAACCTTTGATTCTAGGAAACTCGGATAAGTCAGTGGCTTTGTGAGCACTGAGTGTGACTGGGTTTTGGAGCCCAGTGTGTATTTTTACTTGCCCGCCGGGTGCAAGGTAGGATTAAAGACTATGGCCCACCAGTTTTTGGCTCCATGGTTTCTTTACCGACTGTCCGAATCCAATGCGAACCTGCATGTGAATGGCCACGATGGCGGCTCCTGGCCTTACAAGAGGCATGGTACAGATTCTCCCTCAGAGCCTTCAAATAATCCAAACCTACCAACGTCTCAGACTTCCAGCCTCCAGAACTGTAAGAAAATTAATTGTTGTTTAAACCACTTCATTTGTGGTGCCTTGTTACAGCAGCCCTAGCAAACTAATACACCATCACATGACCCCAAGTTGATATAAATCAACTGGACAATTTATATAGTAATGAATCTCCAATAGACTCATCTTAAAGTGCACCCAGTTTTGAGAATTATAGATTTTAGAATGAAAGAAATGATGCATCCACATGCAGCCCCATGTTCATTGCAGCATTGTTCACAGTGGCCAGGACATGGAAACAACCAAAAAGCCCGTCAATAGACGACTGGATAAAGAAGATGTGGCACATATACACTATGGAATACTACTCAGCCATAAGAAATGATGACATTGGATCATTTACAGCAAAATGGTGGGATCTTGATAACATTATACGAAGTGAAATAAGTAAATCAGAAAAAACCAGGAACTGCATTATTCCATACGTAGGTGGGACATAAAAGTGAAACTAAGAGACATTGATAAGAGTGTGGTGGTTATGGGGGGAGGGGGGAAAGGGAGAGGGAAAGGGGGAGGGGGAGGGGCACAAAGAAAACTAGATAGAAGGTGACAGAGGACAATCTGACTTTGGGTGATGGGTATGCAACATAATTGAAAGACAAGATAACCTGGACTTGTTGATCTTTGAATATATGTAACCTGATTTATTGATGTCGCCCCATTAAAAAAATAAAATTATAATTAAAAAAAAAAAAAAAGAAATGATGCATCATGTTTGGACGGAAAATAACAGTCTCAAATTTTTAACAAGTCATTCAGGGCCACCACTGTGTGGAGGTAGACATAGCAGAGAAGAAACTCCAGGTAAAAGTATTTTCTAAACCCCAATGTTCTTGTCTGATGAGCTGTATTTATTACACGTTAGGTACCAGAACTTGTTTTGTCCCTCTGCTTTGAAGGTAGAAACCCTTGTTTGTCATGATGTCCTCGGTGCCTAGTAGGTTTGACCCTCAGTATTTGCTCAAGAAGAATATTTTTGAATACATAAATGAATGAACAGCCTCTTTAACTATTACCTTTTAAGCCCACAACCTAATCTTAGCCATTTTAGATCACTGGTATCCTTGAGCATGTACTCCTAATACATGTTTCTTTATTGTAAACATAATCTACTCTACATTATAAAAACATAAAGCAATAAAAATATCCAAAAGATAAGATAAAAATAAACATAATTAGAGATTCAATTACATTCTTCTACAGTTCTAATGAATATTCTTACACAGCCCCCAGCATCATCAACCACTAACACTGCTATAGAACTTACAGCTTCATGACAGAAAAGGTCAAGAAAACACAAATCCAGTGTAATAAAGGCCTCTCCCTAAGACCCAGATAAGAATCCTGTTTCCAACCCTCTTTGCTTCTTATTTAGCTGTGGTAGAAAGGATTAGAGTCAAAGGAGGAAAAATACCTCTTTTCAAAGGGAAGAAGGTCCTAGGTAACTCTCATAATTAAATCCACAGAAATGTACATCGTATGACCATGTGGTTCGTTAAACAGATTTATTTAGCACAGGACTTCACAGAGCTGTTAGTATGCAATATGCTTTGGAAAACCCCAGGAGGAGCTGGAGTCTGGTCTCCATGAAAAGTCTGGGAATTCTACCAACCAAAAATCAGGGATTATGATTCAATTTGTCTAGACCAGGGGTCAGGAACCTATGACTTGCGAGCCAGATGTGGCACTTTTGATGGCTGCATCTGGCTCGCAGACAAATCTTTAATAAAAATAATAATAACATTAAAAATATAAAACATTCTCATGTATTACAATCCATTCATTTCCTACTGCTCATGTTCATGGTGTGGGTGGCTAGAGCCAATCACAGCTGTCCTCCAGGACAACACCAAATTTTTATTGAATAATGTGTAATGTACACAGGTCATTGTGAGGTCAGGAAGTAAACCTCCCTCATTTTAATCAAGTAGTCAGCTAGCTAATTGCAGAAACCCTTTTGATGAAGAAGATGGCTAAAAGAAAAAAGATGAGGAGTATCGTACTTTTCAGCAGGAATGGACAGAGGAATTTGCCTTTGTGGAGAGAGCAGGTTATGCAGTGTGTCTAATATAAAATGATAAAATTGCATCAATGAAATGGTCAAATATAAAGCGACACTTCAACACACGCCATACTACATTTGCATGGAAATATCCAGCAGGGGACAGCAGGAAGAAAGCATGTCAAGAGCTACTGTGCAGAGTGCAAGCTACTCAGCAGCAACTCTCTGTTTGGATCCAACAGGGTGACTGGAATTCGGCTAGCTTTGCTGGTGCTTTAGCAATTGTGAGAAACAGAAAGCCATTCACAGATGGTTAGTATGCTAAAACATTCATGCTTGATGTTGCCAATGAACTTTCTGACGACTTTTCAGATAAAGACAAGATAATCAAACAAATAAAAGACATGCCTCTGTTGGCAAGAACTGTTCACGATCATACCATCATGATGGCAAATCAAATTAAGGCAACACAAGCGAAGGACATAAATGCAGCACCATTCTTTTCTCTTGCTTTGGATGAGTCAACAGACGTAAGCCATATATCCCAGTTCAGCGTGATTGCAAGGTATGCTGTCGGTGACACACTACATGAGGAAACTCTTGATGTTTTGCCTATGAAAGAGACAAAAAGAGGGGAGGATTTATTCAAGTCTTTCACTGAGTTCACTAAAGTAAAAAATCTACCAATGGATAAACTTCTTTCAGTGTGTACTGATGGTGCTCCGCGCATGGTGGAGAAAAAGAGAGGATTCATAGAGCTTCTTCATGAACATGAAAAGAGACCCATCCTAAGTTTTCACTGCATCCTACATCAGGAGGCACTTTGTGCTCAGATGTGTGGCGAGCAGCTTGGTAAGGTGATGTCACTGGTCATTCGGGTGGTCAACTTTATTGTTGCCCGAGCTTTAAATGATCGCCAGTTTAAAACACTGCTGGATGAAGTTGGGAATAATTATCCTGGTCTAATTCTGCCAGCAATGTACATTGGTTGTCAAGAGGGAAGGTGCTCAGCCATTTCGCAGCTTGTCTGAGTGAAATCTGGACTTTTCTTGAAATGAAAAACATTGAGCATCTTGAGTTCGCTAACACTGAGTGGCTCCTGAAGTTGTACTATCTCG
Source organism: Saccopteryx leptura (assembly GCF_036850995.1). Lineage (NCBI taxonomy): Eukaryota > Metazoa > Chordata > Mammalia > Chiroptera > Emballonuridae > Saccopteryx > Saccopteryx leptura. The sequence goes on along the minus strand of NC_089511.1, from coordinate 61,044,952 downwards.
CGGACATGACTAAACATCTGAACCACTCAATGTGAAAATGCAAGGCATTGGAAATACAGTCTTATCCCTTCAACAAGTAGTGTTTGCATTTGAAAACAAGCTGGAACTCTTCATCATCACTGACATTGAAACAGGTCGTTTACTACACTTTGAAAAACTGGGAGAGTTTAAAGATGCATGCACAGCAAGTGACCCTGCTCAACATCTTGATCTCCAGCAGCTAGGGGGCTTCACATCTAATCTCCTGCAGTCATTCAAAGTGCACTTTGGAGAATTTTGTGAGCGCACTCGTCTTTTTAAGTTCATCACCCATCCACACGAGTGTGCAGTGGACAGCGCCAACCTGAGTTACATCCCTAGTGTCTCCGTCAGAGATTTTGAGCTACAAGCTGCTGACCTGAAGGCCTTAGACATATGGGTAAATAAGTTCCAAGTCACTGAATGAAGATTTGGAAAGACTTGCACGACAGCAAACGGAGTTGGTGAGCAAACACAAGTGGGGAGAAATGAAAAAATTTCAACCCCACGGACCAGCTGATTGTCAAAACTTGGAACACGTTTCCCATCACATACCACACACTGCAGCATGTAAGTATTGCTGTACTGACAATGTTTGGCTCTATGTATGCATGTGAGCAGTCTTTCTCACATCTAAAGAATGTTAAGACCAACCTACGATCACGTTTAACGGATGGCAGTCTCAACACCTGCATGAAGCTTAACCTCACCACGTATCAACCAGACTACAAAGCCATCAGCAAAACCATGCAGCACCAGAAGTCGCATTAATGGTAAGAAGTACTTTATTCATCATTGGTTAGCAACAGCATAACAACGTTATTAAAAAGAATTCAGAGACTTATTGTACTTTAAAAGTGTTGGTCTTACATAAAATGCACACATTTACTTGTATTTAGTGTTAAACATATTGTATGGCTCTCATGGAATTAGATTTTAAAATATGTGGCGTGCATGGCTCTGTCAGCCAAAAAGGTTCCCGACTCCTGGTCTAGACTTAGTGTTGATCAAAGGAAGAGTTCTTAGTCTGGAGATTGATGAGTTAGCCAAAGAAAACAGTTACCCTAAATAACCTTCATTAAAAACATTCTATTTCTAATTCAAATATAAGTAAAAATTTTGTTCACTTAGGTCAGGAGTATAATTATTTTCTTCTAACAAATATTCAGAAACTTGTAATGAATTTGTCATCAATTACACTTAGGTTCTCAGGAGAAAAATTAATCTGTAAATCCTAAATATATTATGGACCTAGGAAATAACAAACATGAATAAAAATATTTAGCTCTGCTCACAAATAAACACAAATTAAATGTGATTATTATTACATTAGCAAGACAGAGGAACTAAATGAATAAAATCAGAAATGAAAGTAAAAACTGACACCACAGAAATACAAAGGATTATGAGAAAATATTATGAACAACTAAATTAACAAGAAGAGAGCAAGAGAGACGAAACGCTGATGAGTGCCATGGCTGGGTTGGTCTAATACATCGTAGCACTTTATTTCATTGGAACAACCCTTTGGTAAAGCAATTTAACAATCTATATTCAGAGCCAAGAAAATGCCATATACTCTTTTACCCATTATTTCCACTTCTTAGAAATAATTGAATGTTTGGAACCAGAACAAGAAATGAAGGAGGGCACTTTACACATGCATATATTCATTGCATTTTTATTTTTTAATGGAAAAAATGCAAAAAAAAAATCTAAATGGTTTATCCTACAGACAACAGTTAAGTATATTTTGGCACATTTCCTGGAAGGAATACCATGCAACCATTAAACTTTTAAATTAAAATGTGGGCTATGTAACAACATAAAAAACTTATTTTATAATAAGAAAAAAAAAGTACAATACTAAATTTCATAACAATGTGAAAACCATATGCCCACAGAGGATTATAAAAAGATGAGTTCTTATAGTAGGCTGGTAAGATTATAGATTATTTTTTCCCTAAAAGATTGTAATGTTATTATATTACTTTTTTCTTTTAAAAATATGTTTAAGAACATAAAAAGTTTGCTACCAATATACCAATATAACACTAAAAAAGTATCCATTTACATTTTAAACCCAAATGAATTTCTGACAGGGTACAGAACACATTTTTCAAACATTCTCCTACTCATCTGTAGACGCATTGAAATTCTATTAAATTTTCAATGATTCACATTATCTTTCAACTTGAAAGCTGTGCTAAGGCCGTTAGATATATATAACCATTTCTGGTGCCCAATATGACTATTTTAAGTAATTTTATAAAATCCATTCCACTTTTGCTACACCTGGTAATTAAGTTCAAACATCCTGAAGAAGGCCACTTCGTCTCCCTGAGGCCCAGAAAGAATATCAATTGCCATATAAAGCTTCCAATTAGTTCACAACATAAAATTACAATTTACTTTTGATATTTTTTCCTCTGGGCCTAATTTTCTTTTCTTTTTTTTTTTTTTATTTTACCACTCTTCTAACCTATCTTGTAATTATACCTGCTCAATCTGACACAAAACACCCCTTTTTCATGCTGAGCTTACTAAAATGCAGCATGGCTGGTTAGTCACTGTCCTATTTAACAATACCTTGGTCCTGGAGACAAACTGTTACTCCAAGCTTCTGGGAAAGGCTCTTGTAGGGAAAACAGCTGTGTTAGGCTTGCTTGCTTGCACTTTGCATGATTAGTGTATATAAGGCTATGGGTACTTTCCTTTGGTGCAGATCGCTTGCCTGCCACTGTGAGCAGCCATTTTGCTGTTTATTAGCCTGCTGCCATGAAAAGTGGTTTCCCCTACCTGTTTGCTTGTCCGCCATTGCAAGAATCTATTAAATGGGAATAGCAACACTTTCCGGCTCCACAGTTCCTCTATTGTCTGCCCAAATCCATTGTGAACCCTCCTGGTCTCGGCCACCAGCATTACAGCTCTCCGACCAGCTGAAAGCCTCTTTAATCTCGGCCCCCAACCCACCCCCACCCTTACCCCTTGTCAGCTGGCCCTTGAACCTGTATCATTGTCAGGTGATAGGACTTGCAGATATTAGATTTCATCTCTAATATCTGTTCCATTTTTCTAACCTCATTTCCAGAACGGCCCCTATTGTAATTCAGGGGCTGAAGATAACAATTGAAATTTATCGTCACACCACTTGTTAGTTTTACCTGTAACCTTCCCTCTAGTTATTTTTAGCAGATAACCAAGGCCTCTGAATTCCTTGACTCTGGGGTTGTCTCCTTACCCCTTATCCAGAAATCTGAAGCTAGTTGAAGTCAGTCCTTTTAAATACCTAAATCACTAAAGAGATACAAATAGTCCTTGAAAGAGCTAGAAGATTGCTTTTGAGAGCAGTGAGAGTGAAGGGAAAATCACCTCCTGTCAATCATAGCTTTCCCCAACTCAACCTTCCCCACCCCCAACTCTGGAAAGGGAAGTGTATCTAGAAGACAAGGACCAGGAATTTTGAGTAGCTACAAAATCATGATTACATAGGAAGCACTTTCTTCCCAAAGGCAAGAAGCACCTCTCTTCTGGACCTCGTAGAGGATTTCACTTATCACAAGCACACACATAGCTATATTTATATTCATTAAAGATCATTCTAAACATCTGCTCTGTGCATAACAGCTTTTAGGCCCCAGGAAAATGCTTCTACCCATCTCTTGTTCTACTGCCTCAAATTAACTGCATCTGAATCTCATGAAATAATGTGGGTTATCCTACTGACAATATCAGAGATGTAAACTGCGTGGGAGTATGGGGAGGATTTGAGAGAAGAAAGGGTTTAGGTAAAGGAAAAGACACATTAGTTTGTTTGTCAAATCCTTTTTATTAGCATGAATGCAATAAATTTAACAGATAAATATTAATTTCCAGTAGAGTAAAGCATTCTTTGTTTTGTGTTTCTTCATGTCCCAATTTATACTTATAGAGAAAGCCAACAATTAGAGAGGTAATTGCAATGTTTAAACAGCACTTGGTAGCTGAGAAATATTTTATAATATTAAAGAATTCATATTAGTCAATTTTTTTACACATAGGTCTAGATTATTACATGCACAAAATGTAATCTTAATTTAATATAGGGCAACTAGAACTTTGCACACTAGAATTGTGCATATTTTTTAACTAATAGAATTAAATTAAACTTTTTAAAGTAATTTAAAATTTAAGCTATATTTATATATATTTGATTTATAAATTTTGATATGTATTTTAAATTTTATTTTTGTAGATAATGTTTGAATTCTTAAAAGCAAATGACTTTTGAAAACACATCCAGATTGTTAATTTTTAAATCTGTGTTTACCTTAATTCTATATTTTTTAAAGACATATTCAAATTTTAATTTTTAATTCATTGGATCTTTACTGTCAATAGAACATATTAACAGTGAAAACCTTGATTATAGGTGATTTTACTGACATAAATAAAAGAAAAATAAAGTGTATGGAATACTTAATAATTTATAGCATATATATGTATGCACGTGTGTGTGTGTTTTATTACTCATCTAATTGTCACCAGCCCACAAACAGAATGCCTGATCATGATCAATAAAAATTTTATTTATTTTGGTAAATAAATAAAATTTTTGTCTTTGGTATTTAACAATTTTCAATCATATAAGAACCATAGTTTTAAACATGTTTTGATTTTGTCATTATGAAGGTACATTTGTCATGATGGAAGGACAGAATATATCTCACTAACCAAGTTGGTACCTTGATTTATAGGTTCACCACTTTTGGACTTATGTTTTGAAGGCTCCATCTGTGCCTTTGACACAGTAGCCCTGTGACTAATCAGCTGACTTCCCAACACAAGCTCAAGCATGGGGTCCCTTTGGCTTTGGTTGGGTCACATGACTCTGAATCCCTGAACCATTCTGTCTGACTGGCTAAGTTCTCTATTGGTCAGCCTGGAACACCTGCCCTTCTAGTGTTCAGGATGAATTGGCTGCACTCAAATGACATAAAATGAGTGGGATGAGAAGGTCATTCCCAGAAACAGATCAACTTTTGTGAATTCTTACACTTTTTCAGGTTGGGAGGAAGGTTTTTTAAGAAAAAGAAAACAAAAGTACAAATTCAGAATTAGATATTGAAAGAAAATATTTCAAATAAGAAAAGAAATAAACCAGAAATCCCAAAAAGTTAAGAAAGACCACAATCATCACAAAATCTTTTCTAACATGTATCTCTATATAATTGTTTTTTCCTATACTTTTTTGCCTGATTGAAGTGAATCTTCAATCACTCTTCATACAAAGACTTCAAAATTCCATTTTTAAATAAGAATAGAAATATTATTCAGTCCTTCTTCTACCCTAATTGATCAGTATATGGTTCTGTTTTTGTTGTTGTTGTTATTGATAGCTCTAAAATGTTCTTTCAGCTTCACAATGTATTATTGGTGATTTTTTTAATATATTTTTATGATTATTGCCAAATTTGGGACTTCTTTCAAATTTCTTCTACATAAGAGCTGAACTATTTCAAGACATTTCAAACTTTCTTGTCCTAACTTGACTCATCTTAACTACCTTGAATTGATGACATTCATTAACCAGTTTGCCATCAGTGTCCTTGTCAGGACATCATCCATGACAGTGGGAAGTAGGGGTGTTCCTGCTAGCAAACACTGAACAACAACCGAGTGACTCTGAACCGCATAAATACATCCATTGAAACACAAGCTAAATGTATTCCCAATTCAACTTCTCCTTAACTGGATTCAAAAATACGCCTACATCCCTTCTAATACCTCAAACACAAGGGAAAATGTGAATAAGGAATATCCATATGGAGAGTGGTCTTAACTAATTGCAGTTAAAAGACCTCATTGTTGCATATTTTGCAACATGTGTGACTGATGCATTGCTAAGATCCCTCATAGGGCCTTGGAGTGGGACTGTGTCAATGAGAGGTGTGGAAGCTTATGCTTCAGTAACTTCACAGTATATCTACCTCTGGAAAAGTTTAAAGCTGTTTCTTGAAGAAGGGGGAATGGGTTCTGGAAAGTCAAATCTGTAGCTGTCCACTACAATCATTTTGGCTTTTATCCATTCCATCAGAAAATTTATTTTATTCCCCTATGAATAAATATATATTCTAGGCCCTGGCCGGAGGTTCGCCAGTCAACCTGGCAATTGACAACTTAGATGTGATTCCTAGTCAGGGCACACAAGAGAACAATCATCTGCTTCTACCTCCCTCCCTCCACCCCTTCTCTCCTTCTTCTACTCCCACAACAGTGACTCGATTGGTTCTAATGTGATCCCGGATGCTGAGTATAGCCCAGTTGGTCTGAGTGTGTCAGCCTCTGGCACTAAAAATAGCTCGGTATTCAAGCATTGGCCTAAGAAGGGGTTAGTGGGTGGATCCCAGTCAGGGGGCATGCAGGAGTCTGCCTCACTATTTCCCCTCCATTTACCAAAAAGAAAAGAAAAAATATATTTTCCAGAAAATATTTTTGTTGCACTCCATTATAGTGCTTTATTGTTTGCTCTTGCTCTTCTATGCCTAAAATAGCCTGTACTCCATCATCATTTGACTAAACCACTCCTATCTTACAAGGCTAAGCCCAACTTCTATCTTTTCTTTTTTTTATCCTCTGATTTCCCTGTAGCAGGGCTTTCAAAATCTGTTCCTTGAAACACTAGCTCCTTGAAACAATCTATTTTTAAAAAGTAAAATGTTCTGTGACCAGATTTGGGAGCAGTTGCATCTCTCTCTCTCTCTTTCTCTCTCTCCAATTCATAATGTATATTAGCCCTTTGGGTTCTGAGAAGTCCCGCACTAAAATAACACCATAATTTAGAGCTTACTCTGTATTAGGTTGTACTATATGCTTTATAAATCTGATCTCATTTAATCCTTACTACTTACACTATGGATTACATTGATTTTACAGATTAGAAAATTCTAAGGTTAAATAATGGGACCAAAATCACACAATAGGTTAATGAACTATCCAGGTTTTTAACCCAGACACTCTTAGCTATTGCACTATGCTGCCCAAATGTTTTTGTTTAAACCAGAGCTTCCTAACATATTCCATCACAAGCCCTCTTTCTGCACAACCCTGTTATATCACCCATTAAAATAAGTTATACCCCATGTACTTAAATTGTGCCACTTCTGGGCCCTGTCTCCTTCTGTCTCCTGGCAGAGCCACTGTATAAATTTATTATCTCTTCCAGTAGGTCATAAATGCCTTTAAAGGAACCTTTACCTTAGTAATCTTACCACCCCTCCAAACCTCTCCTAATATCTGACACAAAGTAGGTATTCAATAACTGTTTGCGGACTGAACACATATTCATAGCATTTTAAACTTTTTCAACGTGTATTTAATTTCAAAAGTTAGGAAGCAAATCCAATATATTAAATTGTAGCAAATGGAAGCTAGAAGGCTTTATACAACTTTTCCAACTCCTTTCATATTGCCCCACTTCTGCTATTTACCAAGTGAATAAGGAAATTAAAAAGCAACTACAAGGTGTTTTAATAGTCAGATTTAAATTCAGTTTTTAATCAGGACAGAGAAATATTATTTCTGAAGGCCCTTAACTGAAAAGGACAGAAAAATATATTAAATGAAACTCGGTAAAATAAATCAAAGCTTAATATTTGAAGCTTTGAAAGAAAATACACAACAGCATTCTTAATAATGTCTAATAATTCCCACAGCAGAAGGACACAAAATTATTCATTCTGAATGGCAGCATCTCAGTTCAGGTTGTCCTTCGACCTGGAATAAACAAGGAGCAACCTGTGCATGTCCTATTGTACAGAGTTACCAGTGCAGAAGGAATTTTCATTTCAGAAGATGCAAGTTCAAATCAAGAGTCATCGTCTCCATTTCAATCACAATTCTGGCATACTTTTTATTGGTTAAAATGAATATTTCTTACTGCAGAAAAAAAATAATCTAAGCAAACTGGAACATTCACTTGCAAACTTAATTCAAACACATTTTAGTACCAACATAAGTCATACCCAAGTCTGTGATGTCTTTTAGACAACAAAATGGCTTATCTTCAAACTCCCTTAGTCATATTATAAATAGATCACGTATCACAAATCCATATTACATTATTTTGGTTTCAAAAGCCAGTACAAATATTTAATGTGGATAGCTCTGAAGAACAAAATACTCTATAGGTAGCAAGATACAGAACTGCTTGCCAGGTAGGATTTCAGCTGTGAAATCAAATCCACCCTCCATGGCCTCTGGGGTGAGCTTGCCTCTGCTGCACTTGGACATGCATGGCTCTTTATTACCACCGCCCAGGAGAGAGAATAGCCCAACAAGCCTCTGGATAGCCTAAACATATCTTTCTTCTTTAGCTCTATTTCTCAGCACTTTCTCCACATAGAGTCACTTCAAGTTTCCTGCATATTCCTTTTTATTTTATACCTCTATGGTTTTTCTCCAAATAAAAATATTCTACCAATTCCCACCTATTCTTTCTCCATCCTTTAAATGTCCCTGCCTCTTCAGCCTAAAATCCTATTTATCATTTCTTCAAAATAATGCTTAGCCAAGTAATTCCACTCCTAAGAATACATTCCAAGAGAAATAAAAACATGTCCACATAAAAATTGTACACAAGCCTGACCGGGTGGTGGCACAGTGGATAGAGCGTCGGACTCAGGTTCAAGACCCCGAGGTTGCCAGCTTGAGCGCGGGCTCATCTGGTTTGGGCAAAAGCTCACCAGCTTGAGCCCAAGGTCGCTGGCTCAAGCAAGGGGTTACTTGGTCTGCTGAGGGCCCGCGGTCAAGGCACGTATGAAAAAGCAATCAATGAACAATTAAGGGGTTGCAACGCACAACGAAAAACTAATGATTGATGCTTCTCATCTCTCCATTCCTGTCTGTCTGTCCCTGTCTGTCCCTCTCTCTGACTCTCTCTCTGTCTCTGTAAAAAAAAAAATAAATTTAATTTTTTAATTATACACAAATATTCACAGCAGCTTTATTTATAGTTGCCAAAAAATAGAAACAACCCATTTGTCTATTGACTGATCACTAGATAAATAAAACGTGGTTTTAAAAAATTGTGGTATATTCGTGCAATGGAGTATTATTTGACACTAAAAAGGGATGAAGCCCTGATACATACTACAACATGCATATATCCTAAAAACACTATGCAAAATGAAGGACCACATGTTGCAAGATCTCATTTACATTAACTGGCTAACAGGCAAATCTATAGAGACAAAAAGTATAATAGTGGTTGCTTAGGTCTGGAAGGGTGGGGGAAAATGGGAAGTGATGACTAATGGGTATAGAACTACCATATTTCCTCATGTATAAGACACACCTTAATTTGGGGGCTCAAATTTTGAAAAAGAAATATATTAGATCAAGGGTAGTCAACCTTTTTATACCTACCGCCTGCTTTTGTATCTCTGTTAGTAGTAAAATTTTCTAACTGCCCACCAGTTTCACAGTAATGGTGATTTATAAAGTAGGGAAGTAACTTTACTTTATAAAATTTATAAAGCAGAGTTATAGCAAGTTAAAGCATATAATAATAATTATTACCAAGTACTTTATGTCATACTTTTGCTGTTTGGAAGAATAAATCTTTATAAAACAATTCACTATAGTTAAATCTATTTTTTTATTTATACTTTGGTTGTTCCGCTACTGCCCACCATGAAAGTTGGAACACCCACTAGTGGGCAGTAGGGACCAGGTTGACTACCACTGTATTAGATAAAGTTATTGAACTCAACTTTTATTCATCATAAAATTCATACAACTCCTCAACTAGTGCAAAAAAGCAGGAAATTCAAGTAAAAAAAATCTAAAACCACTGTATAAGACACACCAACTTTTTAGACCCCAAATTTTTCCCAAAAAGGTGTGTCTTATACATGGGGAAATATAGCACTTTGGGGGGTATTAAAATGTTCTAAAGTTGATTGTGGTGATGGTTGCACAACTCTATTGAACTGTGTACTTCAAATGAGTGACTTGTATGGTATTTGAATTATCTCTCAATAAAGCTGTTACAAAAAAAATGCTCAGGCATCACTATCCCTCAAAACTCTCTCTGACTTTTCCCTGCACAGTCTGTAGCTACATCTTCTGATTACCTGTATCCTTGGCATAAGAAATTTATCATCAATTTATAAAAGTTAAGAGTGGGCCCTGGCCAGTTGGCTTAGTGGTACAGCATCAGCCCAGCATATGGAAGTCCTGGGTTCTATTCCCAGCCAGGGCACACAGGAGAAGTGCCCATCTGCTTCTCCACCCTTCCCCTCTCCTTCCTCTCTGTCTCTCTCTTCCCCTCCCGCAGTCAAGGCTCCATTGGAGCAAAGTTGGCCCGGGTGCTGAGGATGGCTCCGTGGCCTCCAACTCAGGCACTAGAATGGCTCCGGTTGCAACAGAGCAACGCCCCAGATGAGCAGAGCATCACCTCCTAGTGAGCCTGCTGGGTGGATTCTGGTTGACGCATGAGGGAGTCTGTCTCTCTGTTTCCCCGCTTCTCACTTCAGAAAAATACAGAAAAAAAAAAAGTTAAGAGTGGTCTTTTTGCCAAGTACTTTATACCCAATATCTTACCTAATGCTTTCAAAAAACCTGTGAGATAACTATTATTATCATTATCACTTTGCAATTAGACATATTTTTAAGTGCTTTTTCATTCAAGGGCAGAAGTTGCACATATGTGGTCTTTAGGTCTAAGGTGGTCCAGTGGGATGTTTTTGTTTGATTCAAAGTCACAATGTTTTTAAAAACTTTAAATTAGTTGACATTTTTTTTAATCTGGAAAGTTTATGTTAAAATTGACTTTGCTAACCTATCTTGAAACACAGAGCGCCCAATGCCAAGATTCGACCAACACCTTTGAATCCGAGAAGCCCTCTCTAACTTGCCATCCTCCTTACTCCTCCCTATTGTCCCATGTCTAGCTCACGTTGCTAACTGGTGCTGCCTGAGTAAGGTAGCGTAATAGAGTTTGTGAGCAACAACTGCCCCTGCACATATAAGAGAAATTTTTTATCTATTAATAATGTTTTTAGATGAGTATAACTTTTTAATTTTAAAATATTCATACTTATAAAAAATTAGAAAAAAATATTCAGTTTTTCATAATCCCAACCATCCAAAAACTAACATTTAACAGTTTAGTATCTTTCTTTATAATATTTTTATGCATATTTTTGTGTAATTTTAATCAGAAGATTAAATCACATTTGCACATTGCTTCTCACTTAAAATTATAACTTGAATTTGTTAATGGCTGTATGATTTTGCTTTATATGTATGTGCCTTAATTTATATAACTTGTTCCCTGCGATGGGACATTTAAGTTGTCTTAATTTTCAGATTAATAATACTGTAATTATCTTTCAGTAAACAACTTTTTCATACTTCAAGTTGAGTCCTCAGGGTAAATTCCCAAGAGTTGAATTACACTGTTAGGATCTTCATCCGTGTTACCAAACTTCCATTCAGGTCAGACTGATATCCACTCCTACCAGCAATGAGGGTTCACCAAACCTTTTTGAATCAAGATTTTCTCTTCTAGAGTCTTTTCAGTTGTGATGTGTAGGGTTCTCTGCAGACAATCTGGAGAAGTCAAAGACTGTTCTTGGAGCCACATCAGTTGTGTTTTACTCCCACTCATGCAGTCAACTCTATACACCTCTATTCTGCCTCCCTATGTCCCCATCTTCTTCAAGCTTGTAGAAGCTTGCATCTGCCTTCTCCACCAAATCCTTGCTGAACAGACAAATTCCACTAAAGAACTGATTGCTGGAGCCAGATTTAGGAAGCAATAGATACACAGGGAGGTGTGCTCATCTTAAACAGAATTTGCATCTGCAATATTCCCAGGAGCTACAAGGTTGCTGGAAGGCCTTGGGGTAGCCATGAACTTCCTGAAGTCCTTGAATCTCATCCCATAGAAGGCTGCTGGCCTGTTTTGAAAGAATTACTTTGGAGAAGAAAGAAAGAAAGAAAGAAAGAAAGAAAGAAAGAAAGAAAGAAAGAAAGAAAGAAAGAAAGAAAGAAAGAAAGAAAGAAAGAAAGAAAGAGAGAGAGAGAGAGAGAGAGAGAGAGAGAGAAAGAAAGAAAGAAAGAAAGAAAGAAAGAAAGAAAGAAAGAAAGAATTGTATTAATAAGCTTTATTTATTTTTCCTGATTGTAAACATAATACATGGTCCTATTAAAAAGTCTGGAAAATATAATCTCCAAAAGAATTAAGGAAAAACAAAACTACCCAGGATTGCATCACTGGCTCAGTGCATTTATTTGGAAACCTCTGAAGAACACATAGCCTCACCTTGAGTTTCTGTGCAGTCTACAACCCACTGAAGAAACTGGTCCTGCCTGCTCCTTTTCATAAGCTCCTAGAAATATGTATTCAACCACGTCACCAGAGTCAGAAACAGAAAAGGCAATTTTATCCCATATAATCTCAGAGGGCTTTTGGAAGCTCAGTTTAGCAGTTCTTCCCTTAGAAGACAGCACACTTCCTGTCTGTGTTCAAAGTCCAGTGGCATTTCCTGGAATTCAACCACCTTCCTCTCTCCAAAGAGGAAGGACACAGTTTAGAAACCCAGGCACTCCAGATGAGAACTTAGTTATAGGCATAAATGTCTTTATACTGGTTCCCTTTAGTATAATTATCAAGTATATTCCATTTGCTTCTGGTTCATAATGCTTCTCTTCTGACAAACATTTGACTCCAGTCCTTTTCTTAGGCAACTGAGTTTTCCTTGAACGTGCACAACTTTCACGTTAATTTGTCCTTGGGAGACAGTATGGTGCAGTAGTTAAGGGCATGGGCCTTGTGACATTAAGCTATCTGAATGTGGCCATGGTGAATAGGCACATTGGTCCATAGCTGGTGGGGATAACGAAGGGTGTGAGTCCCTTAGAAAGCAATTGGTGTGATCTATCAAACTTACAAGTGCATAGAGCCTTCAGCCTGAACTCCGGCTCTGCCACTCACTAGCTCCAAAGCCTGACACAATATTACAAAGTTTGTGACTTCTCCAAGTCTGAGGTGCCTTTCTTCATAAAAATCATATCCACAGGTGATTGAGATACACCTGTAATGTGTTTGGTATAGGGCAGGCCCATGGCACGTGCTCAGGAAGTGTTAAGGCCATGGGTATTTCTTACTTTTCTCTTCCACTTTCTTCCAGAAGCCCCAAAGACACTGATTCTTTCCCTCCAGCTGCCAACATTCCAGAAACTGAGACCCAATTACCTATGGATGAAAGAGCAAGGCCAGAGACTCTGGCGTGAAATCAGAGCAGGTTCAAATCCCAGCTAAGTCTATTATTACTAACATAACGGACTTGAGCAAGTGGCTTCAGTTTCCTCATTTTGTAAATGGAGACAATGACAGTATTAATAACCACCGTCTCGTAGTGCTGTCCTAAGGACTAGAAAGGCTGCCTGTGAAGGTTCGTGAAGTGCCCAGGATAGCAGAAGAGAGACACTGTGTCCATGGAAGTTATTATTCCCAACACTTGCTCTTTCAACGTAGCCAGCAACTTAACTACTGAAGGCTGGTAGCTAGGTCTTGTCCTGCTTTAGCTTCCTGGAAACAGAGAGCACCTGGGTTAAGATGCTAATTTTAGTGGCAATGTGAGCTCTTGGTTCTTGACTTTGTGCGGGAAAGATTTCACAACACGAGTCCAGATGATTTTGAGAGTATGTTTATTACAGCTGGGGACAGGGCAATAAAGGAGGGGCTTAAGATAGAAGAGGCAGAATCACAGCGATAGGAGCGAGCCTACGTGGTGCTGACTTAGCCTTTGGAAATGTGAGGAAGGGTTGAGCCCAGCCAAGGCAGCGTCAGGCCTTTAGAAGGAAAGTCACTGAAGCAGAAGTGAGCCAGCTGGCCTGCATGGGCTCAGGAAACAAGTTACCGAGGCAAAAGAAGGGCCCTTGAAGAAAGAAAGCAAAGATATGTGCCTTAGAAAAGAAGTAGGATAAGGGATCAGGGGTGCTAGAGCGCCTTTGCCTAGAGGGTTTTTATCTGTTTTCTAAAGGCAGAAATTTTAGGGGAGGTCTCACGAGAGGATCTTAATAGAATATTTATCAGCTTTCCAGGTGTCTCCTTTCAGGGTCCTGGTCTCTACTGATTAATCAGAGCTAGGGGATAGGGCCATCAGTCATTGCATCCAGTCCTAATGTTAGCCACCGTGTAGTTTAGTCTGGTTTCTCTGCTTTTCTAGAACTGAAACTGAAATACAACTGAGGCCTAATATTATTCTCTAGTTTGACCAGAACTCTATCTCTGTAGTCAACCAAACCAAGGCTTTGTTCCTGAGATTTTTTTTTAAGTGAGAGTAAGGGAGACTCCCACATGCACCCCAACCTGGATCCACTCAACAACCCCCATCTGGGGCTGATTCTTTGCCCATCTGGGGCCATTCAAAACCAAGCTATTTTTAGTGCCTGAGGTGGAGGCTCCACAGAGCCACCTCAGTGCCTGGGCTGAATCAATCAAGCCATGGCTGTGGGAGGGGAAGAGAGAAAGAGAGAGAGAGAGAAAGGGGATGGGGGGGGGAGAGATGCAGACAGTCGCCTCTACTGTGTGTCCTGACTGGGAATCAAACCTAGGACTTCCACATGATGGGTCGATGCTCTACACTGAGCCAACTGGCCAGGGCCATTCCTGAGATTATTCGATCCTGATCAGAACCTATTGTCCTGAGGGCTTACTGCTTAAGGGAGTGGTCATGAAAAGGAGAAGGAGGCAGGTGAGTCAGGGTGCTAGATGAGGCCAGTTTGAATCAGTTGTCGGTCTCAGTTTTCCTATTCCAGTTGCCAAAGAACTTTCTTAGCTTCTTATTATCCTGCCTCAGTCATTATCATTATTACATTATTATTTTCAATGATGTTCAATAAAACAATTTCTGAGTAGGTTGTCAGTCAAGAAAGACAGGGTAGGCTAAACAACAACTTCAAATGCAGCCTCACTTTTTGAGCACCCCCCATGTGCCAGGCATTATCCTTGGCACTGAGGCTACAGACACAAAACAGACACAGACAGATCAGTTCTCACAGCACCTACATGCCCTTCAGCGGACCGTGAGCAAATAAGCACAGAAACAGGATCGTGTTTGTGGGGTGCTCCCTAAGGGAGATGGAAGGTAAATTGGGGAGCTCAGGTAATTGGTTTATAATTGGAATATGTTATTTTCATAATAAAGATATTCTGGGTTCCAGTTTTTTGAAAGATTGAAGACTTTGGACACATTTTCAACTGAGGAGAAGGGGCAAAGTCAAGTTAAAGACCCAGCCAACAGTTTCAGTCCTGCCTCCACCGTTCACCAGGGCCTGTTTTCTCAATGGACATGGTAGCAATTGGGCTAGAAATCACTAACTATCAAGGTCCTGACACTCTGATATCCCACTTATCAATTTGGTATTAACTATAATATCAATGTGACGTCATTGTGAAATTAACCATAATATCATTTTTATGTCTTTGCAGATTTATTTTTTTTAACTTTCCCTCTTGCTAAAAGCTATATGCAGTTCTACATATTATGGAGTCAGGTTTTTACTATCATGGACGTGAAAGGTCACGTTTTTGGCAAGATGTGAATAAGCAAAACCCCATGTGTGCCTATAAGATGAAATAGTTATTCCAAAGTATCTCTTAGTATGAGCCCAGGATGTTTCCCAGATTTTAAAATTCATGATGTTTTTTTTTTTGAGAAATGCAGGAAAGTAAAATAAATCTTTTCTTTTATATACAAATGCCTCACAGAAAACAGAGTTTTATGTATATAGTTGCAGATGGCAATGTAGCAGTATTACAATAACCCTTATGAATTTTGGAGTTCTCCCAAGTGGTCTCGAGCACAGGCTCTGAGTCTTTGCAAATTCTGTTCCTCTTCCTTGGAGTAGACTTTTCCTTGCACATAATTCATCTGACCATTTTCTCATTTTTCCTTAGTTACAGCTGAGTCATTCCTTTCTCTAGGAAAAGATCTTTATGTGATCTCCCCAAACACGGTTAGTTGTCTCTCCCCTGTGCTGTTTTAGCAACCTGAATCTTTATCAAATGATTTAAATAACTTTTACCATGCTATTTAAATAAATTTCCTTTTTTTCCCTTGACCTCATATGCACAGAATTGATTAAAAATAATCCTTGGTTTGTAATGCATTATCATCACTAGTCTATGTTTGGCCCTGTTTTATAATCCGTATTTTGTTTTATCTGTGCATTTATTTATAACAGTACTGCCCAGTAAAAATGTAATGGAAGCCACACATGTAGCTTTAAATTTTCTGATAACCTCATTTAAAAAAGTATAGAGGCCCTGGCCGGTTGGCTCAGCGGTAGAGCGTCGGCCTGGCGTGCGGGAGATCCGGTTCGATTCCCGGCCAGGGCACACAGGAGAAGCGCCCATTTGCTTCTCCACCCCCCCCCCTCCTTCCTCTCTGTCTCTCTCTTCCCCTCCTGCAGCCAAGGCTCCATTGGAGCAAAGATGGCCCGGGCGCTGGGGATGACTCCTTGGCCTCTGCCCCAGGCGCTAGAGTGGCTCTGGTCGCGGCAGAGCGACGCCCCACAAAAGAGCGACGCCCCGGAGGGGCAGAGCATCGCCCCCTGGTGGGCAGAGCGTCGCCCCTGGTGGGCATGCCGGGTGGATCCCGGTCGGGCGCATGAGGGACTCTGACTGTCTCTCCCTGTTTCCAGCTTCAAAAAAATACAAAAAAATAAATAAATAAATAAAAATTTAAAAAATAAAAAAGTATAGAGTAACAGATGAAATTAATATTAATAATATTTTATTGAACCCAATGTATCTAAAAGGTTGTCACTTCAACATATAATCAATATGAAAATTATTAATGAAATGTTTACATTAATTTTTTCCATATGAAGCCTTCAAAATCTGGAATGTATTTTACATGTAAAGCATATCTTAATTACGTCTCTTCGTATTTCAAGTGATCAATAGTCATATGTGGCCAGTAGCTTCCCTGTTGGTCAACACAGGTTTATAATATAACCAGACCTAATGCACATAAGATGAAAAACAAAATCTAAAATATTACCAATAACTTATATCTACTGTAGACTCTTCTTCCAACCTGCATCTTGTCAGCTGGCCTACTGGTTCAACTAGATGTTAAGTTCATGGAGGACAGAACATGTATATTACATAGATGCTTGTATTTCATTGTCTTCTCAAAGTGTGGTCCCTAGACCAGGGGTTGGAAACCTATGGCTTGCGAGCCAAATGTGGCTCTTTTGATGGCCGCATCTGGCTCGCAGACAAATCTTTAATTAAAAAAATAATAACGTAAAAAATATAAAACATTCTCATGTATTACAATCCATTCATTTCCTACCGCTCATGTTCATGGTTGCGAGTGGCTGGAGCCAATCACAGCTGTCCTCTGGGACAACACCAAATTTTTATTAGATAATGCGTAATGTACATGGGTCGTTGTATGGCTCTCACGGAATTACACTTTAAAATATGTGGCGTTCGGCCTGACCAAGCGGTGGCACAGTGGATAGAGCGTCGGACTGGGATGCCGAGGACCCAGGTTCGTCGAGACCCTGAGGTCACCAGCTTGAGCACGGGTTCATCTAGTTTGAGCAAAAGCTCACCAGCTTGGACCAAAGGTCGGTGGCTCCAGCAAGGTGTTACTCAGTCTGCTGAAGGCCCACGGTTAGGGCACATGTGGGAGGGCAATTAATGAAAAACTAAGGTGTCACAATACACAGCGGGGAACTAATGATTGTGATTGATGCTTCTCATCTCTCATTCCTGTCTGTCTGTCCCTGTCTATCCCTCTCTCTGACTCTCTCTCTGTCTCTGTAGAAGAAAAATAAGTAAATAAAATAAAATATGTGGCATTCGTTGCTCTCTCAGCCAAAAAGGTTCCCGACCTCTGCCCTAGACCCTGGGAATCCCTGAGATACTTTTAGGTCAGAGTATTTTTATAACATTAAGAACAAAAAAAAAACCTGAAAATAGAACTACCTTATGACCCAGCAATCCCTCTACTGGGTATATATCCCAAAAACTCAGAAACATTGATACGTAAAGACACATGCAGCCCCATGTTTATTGCAGCATTGTTCACAGTGGCCAGGACATGGAAACAACCAAAAAGCCCATCAATAGATGACTGGATAAAGAAGATGTGGCACATATACACTATGGAATACTACTCAGCCATAAGAAATGATGACATCGGAACATTTACAGCAAAATGGTGGGATCTTGATAATATGATACGAAGCGAAATAAGTAAATCAGAAAAAAACAGGAACTGTATTATTCCATATGTAGGTGGGACATAATAGTGAAACTAAGAGACATTGATAAGAGTGTGGTGGTTATGGGGGGGAGGGGGAATGGGAGAGGGATAGGGGGTGGGGAGGGGCACAAAGAAAACAAGATAGAAGGTGACAGAGGACAATCTGACTTTGGGTGGTGGGTATGCAACATAATTGAATGACAAGATAACCTGGACTTGTTATCTTTGAATATATGTATCCTGATTTATTGATGTCACCCCATTAAAAAAATAAAATTATTAAAAAAAAAAAAAAAAAAGTTATTTGTCTTTTTGACTATGTTGACATTTGCACAGATTTTGAAAGCAATGGTGTGTAAAACTGCTGCCGCCTTATCTCACATCAAGGTAGGAAGCCCCATACCATACTAGTAGTTGTTCTAATCAATGCTATGCACTTTGGGTTTAAAATATATGTAAGGTTTTTTTTTAGAACTTGACTGATTAAGCAGTAAAATGTATTAATTTTATTAAATGTTGACCAGTGGATTCTTGTCTTGTAGTATTCCGTGTGACAAACAGGGAGAGTGCAGAAAGCACTTTGCCTGCACACCGAAGTCCAGTTGTCCCAGAAACACACATGTGCGGTTGTTTGTGTTGTGAGCTGAACTAGTGGTTTTTTATGAAATACCAGTTTTACTTGAAAGAACAACTGACAAACTATAGTAGATAGAGTTTGTATTTTAGTGAACATTTTCTCAAAATAAAGAAAAATAAACCTGTCACTTCAAAGAAAACTATTGACGATAATTGTTACCAATAATAAAAATTGAGGCTTTCAAGGGAAAACTCAAATTTTGAAAGATTTGTAGCCAACACTGTGAATTTCACAACTTCTCAATATCTCAAGACTTTTCTGAAGAGCTCAGTGGTGCTTTAACAAATGTGATTTTGGGGGGGGGGTTATAATTTAAAGAAGTGGCAACATTTGGAAGATATGTATAACTCAGGGAGCCAATGTTTTTTAAATGACCAGTGCATGATTACAAAATCATGCATGAGTAAAAGATGCCTTCAAAGTATGTGATAAATCAGTGGATTTAATTTAACAGAGAACTAAATGCTCATTGATATGGCTTCATATTTTACATTGCAACTAACAACCTTTTATAAACTATCATTTGTTGAATTTTGTTATAGTATCAAAGATTCTCCACAACTATCTGAAAAGGCTACTAAAATACCTCTTCCTCTTCCAAATTACACGGTTTTTTTCATATGTAATACATACGTATTTTTTTCTTCATATACTTCAACCAAAAAACATATTGCGACAGATTGAATCCAGAAGCAGATATGAGAATCCAGCTGCTCTCCATTAAGCCAGACATTAAAGAGGCTTGCAAAAATATAAAACAGTGACATTTTATTCTCTAATTTATTTGTTTGGGAAAATATAGTTACTGTTCATAAACATATTATTCTTGTTACTATGTAATAGGTTATCATTATTACTTTTCAATAAATTAATGTCAATATTTTTAAATTTCTCAGTTTTAACTTCTGATATAGTAAATATTGATAGATATAACTGAAATAGAAAAAAAAAAAAGCTCTTTAAGACCTGCAATAATTGTTAAGAATGTAAAGTATTCCTGAGATGGAAGTTTAAATACCACTAGCCTAACACATTTCTTAATATACTATATCACATTATATTATATTTAGTTTATATATAATATATAATTAAGTATATATATTTATTTATAATAAATATAATTATATCATATAATATATGATATATAATATATAGTATAGCTTCTATAATATGTTTACTACCACTTTACAAGTGATCCAAGTTAATATCACCATCAATGGAACCAATCATGTGCTTCCAACGTGATGTACTGAGAAAGACACTTGTTTCTGTAATATTCCTAATAAAAATACACATCCTGAATTTAATTATGAAGTAATATGAGACAAATCCAACATTGACATTCTACCAAATATTTTGTTGGTACTTTTCAAAAATGTCAATATCAAGCAAAGCGAAACCAAGAAATGAATGTCACCAGGGAGTTTCCTTTGCTATAAAAAAATATTAATGACAATTGTAAAAGCCTGAATAAAGTTGATAGATTAATTTCTTGATTTTGATCACTGTACAGAAGTTGTATAGCAGCATGTTCTTGTTTTTAGAAAACATATGGTGAATAGGGGAAAAGTATAATTAATTTCTGCTGTAAAAGAAAATATGAACAAGAGGAGAGGAGAGAGAAAACATGGTGAAATTTGAAACCTGGGAAAAGAAAATTTAGAATTTTTTTGCATTATTTTTGCAACTTTTCTGTTAGAAATTATGTCAAAATAAGGAGTCAAAGGGGAAAAATGTGTATGTTTACTAAATGAATACAAGAGTGAATCTTTTTCTAGATACTCCACCTTCAGCTTCTGGATGTAGATGTCAAAACGATTAAATAGAGAAAAAAAGAAAAGTCTCTTATAATGGTTATTATCATATCCTTATACTTCATTTACAGTAGGTGCTAAAAGTGCCTCTAAAATTTACCCCCCCCTTGTAATTTTTCTTAAAAGGATCTTTAGACCCCTGAAATAAATATTTTCATTACATGAACTCCAAATTATTTTGTTTCTACTTTGGTGTGGTGAAAAGAGGATCATTTGTCAGTCTCTAGCACTGGACACAAAAAGAACAATTACAAAATTAGTTTTTGAAAAAATGTAGAAAGACATTTGCTTCAAATCTTAGCTTTAACCATCAGAAGTTAAGACAATTGACAGGAAATGTTAGTATAAGCTGCTTCTCAATTCCAGGAGGCTCTTGATGACAGGGGAAGAGGGCGGGACACTGTATCAGTGACTCTTCATTCCACTTCTCTGGTCTGAAAGTGCCTTGCCTGTGGTTTGACTGCCTTGTGGGTGAAAAAAGGAGCCTGGTCCCTGCAGGGCTGGCTGAAATGTGTGTGGTTAAGAGTCTAGCCTTATGTATAATTAGAAGCAGATTATGAGAGTGAGCAAAGGTTTTTGTTTTGTTTTGTTTTGTTTTTAACAACACATCCTCAGTCGTATTCTTAACATTTCAATTCTATCAATACAAAGGTAGCCTCCTCGCCTGCCTCCCTCTAGTGGTCTTGAGAGGGATCACCATGGTCCGAGAAGCCATTGTGTTTTTGACGGGGCTGGCTTCCCCTTTCAGGAGGGGGCTGTGAAAAATGATTTCTTGTTTTACTAGCAAGAGCATTATAAATTAGTTCATCTAACCTGAGTTAAAGCTATTAAAATTTCAAGAGGTTAAAGATATTTCCTGAGACAATAAAGTAAGGGCAAAATAGTACAGGAACATTCATCAACTGCACCCCTCTTAGGACAACTTAAAGAGGGACCCTCTGGCTTCCCAAACATACTAAAAATTCCCAAAGCTATACTTACTGTAGATGAAAATACTGGCTGCAGAACCCTGCGTACCTTGCCCAATTCATTTCCTACCATTTTCTCAGGCTCCATGTGTGTCCACCACTCTGCTTTATTTTTAGGACGTAGCAAGCCTCATATTAAACATTAGATTGCACATCTGTGATCTCTTCATTGTCTCTTCCCTGTTAGAATATACACTCCATGAAGAATGTTTTTTTCTGAATTGCTCTCTTCCCAACGCCTAACACATTGTAAGTGTATTAGATTTCTATCACTGCTGTAACAAGTACCACAAACATGGTGGCTTGAAACAGCATAAATTTATTCTTCCATAGTTCTGAAGGTCAGAGTCTGAAATTAGTTTTACTGGGCACCCATCAAGATGTTCCCCTGGGGACAATCTGAGGACAATCAGGTCTTTATCTCTTGTGGTTTCAAGTGGCTGCCAGCATTTCATAGTTTGTGGCTGTATCACTTCCATATTCAAAGCCAACATCTTCACATCTCTCTCTATTCCACCTTCCTGTCACCTCTTCTGTGTGTGCACATCAACTCTTCCTCTGCCTTCCTCTTATAAAGACAGTACTTTTGATGGCACTCAGGGCCTGCCTCAATAATTCAAGCTAATCTTGCAAATCAGGAAATTGAGGTCCCTTTAGGTTAAATGCCCATAGTTAAACATATTGGAGTCTAGAGGCAGGATTTGAACCCAGGCAGTCTGACTTCAGGACTCTCCTATAACCCTGCATAGGAATCTGATGGGCACTTATACTTATGTGATCCATGCTTAGAGATGAGCCCAATAAACTATAGCTCATTAAGTCCTGCTTTGGACACTGAAGGAATCCAAGTGTATAAGGATTTGTCTCTGTCTTCCAGGATATATCCATTTTCTTGGGAGGGCATAAAGTCAGATAGTGGTTATCATTGTATGGAGATGTGTCTGAAAAAAGGTATGAAGGGGCTTCTGGGAGCTTATAATGTTTCTTAGTCTGGTGCTGGTGACTAGAATGTGCAAAGAGAATTATAGCAATTTATTGCTGTACACCTGTGATTTATGCACTTCATGTGTATTATATTTTGAAAAAGGCACAAAATGAGACTCAAAGTTAGAAATGAGAAATGTAGGGGCTGCAAGAGGAGCCACCAGGTACTCCCTCCCATAGCAATGGAAGTCTGGGCCATTCCCTAGCCTTCTGATCAATTACCTGAGAAGTTAAGGGCTCTGAGGTAGGAAGGCAGATGAGAGATTGAGATTTTTGCAGGGTCTTTCATATCAAAATACTCTAAGTGAGCCCACTTCAAATTCAGTTTAGTTTTAAAGCAAAGTTAAACAAATATTTTAAGTACATTCTAAAATATTATCAATAACAGTTAACAACCTCATGCCAGGCCTGTGGTGGAGCAGTGGATAGATCATGGACCTGGAATGCTGAGGTCATTTGTTTGAAACCCTGGGCTTGCCTGGTCAGGGCACACAAGACAAGCAATCAATGAACAACTAAAGTGAAGCAAATATTAATTGATACTTTTTGCTCCTCCCTCCTCTCTCTGTAAAGTCAATAAATAAATAAAAAAAATTTTTAAAAGAGTTAATCCCTCCAGAAAATAAATCTATTATCAAATAAATGTGAAAAATCTTGGAGTAAGATCAGAGAAATGGTGATGTGAGAGATACTACTGGTCTCTCTCCCTAAAATTTCAGCACCTGAGCAACTATAACACAGCAAAGCAACCCCAGCTGGGCTCGCAGCTGCTCCTGAAGGATCCATGCACCAGAGGGGCTGAAGGTGGAGTGGGTTGAAAAGGGGAGAGGAAGATAAAATGCTTCCATGGTAGACTCTGGAAAGGAGAGAAGCTGGGGACTGGGTTATTCTTTTTTCCTTGCTGGACTGAAGGAGGGAGGCCTGTTCACTTGGCTTTTGTTTTGAACCAGGAGAGGCAGAGAAATGGAGGAACAAAGGGGAAGGAGCTGAGCTAAGGTGGGCACAACCAAGCACAAGATCACAGCCTGGGTTCCCATGGTCTGCCCAAGTCACTTGGCTTGCGATCAGCTGGTGCTCGGCACATGCAAAGCCGCAGCACTTGCTTGATGGGCATGCTCTTTGCCCATGGAGTCTGGTCCACGCGGTGCTCGACATGCACAGTCCACTGTAACCATGGCTCACACTCTGCACAGTGTCAGAGAAGACCAAAGTGTGGCCACCCAGCCTCCCAGATCCCCCTTTACTCCCCTCACAGTAAAAAGGTTGGCAGTGGCAGACACCCCCCCCCCATAGCTGACTCTCTGGGGCCACTCTCTCCCCTGAGAGGTTGAGGTGATCTGTGTCTGATTCCCTGGTCTGTTGAAACATGGAAAGGAGCACCTGGAGACCTGAAACTGTCATTGCTAAGAGCTGTAAAACTGCAAAGTCATAAAACTGCAAAGCTGTAAAGCTGAAACAATAAAGCCCTCACAACACACCCCACTCACCAATGCAGCTGTGGTCCTGCCTACATCATTATGACAGCAATATCTCAGTAGAGTTCTGCCCAAGAATTTCACAGAGCCAAAATTTATAGTACAGGGACACCTATTGGAAAAAGAAAAAAATAACCTTTCAAAACTGAACATACCAGGAGCACCAAAGTATATAAGACATCTACTAACTGATCTAAAAATAAGAACAGACAAAAACACAATCATTGGAGATTTCAACACACTATTGATGGCCCTAGATCAATCATCTAAATGAAAAATCAATAAACAAATATCGGCCTTAAATGACACACTAGACCAAATGGAGACAATAGACAGTTATAGGACATTTCATCCCTGAACTTCAGGGTATACATTTTTCTCCAGTGTACAGGGAACATTCTCAAGAATAGACCATATATTGGGCCACAAAACTAATATCAACAAATTCAAGAAGATTGAAATTATACCAAGCATATTCTCTAACCATAAAGCTTTGAAATTAGAATTCAACTGTAAAAAAGAAGTAAAAAAACATACAAAATATGGAAATTAAACAACATAGTTCTAAAACATGACAGGGTCAAAGAAGAAATAAAAGCAGAGATCAAAAGATATATACAAGCCTGACCTGTGATGGCGCAGTGGATAAAGCGTCGACCTGGAAATGCTGAGGTCGCCGGTTCGAAACCCTGGGCTTGCCTGGTCAAGGCACATATGGGAGTTGATGCTTCCAGCTCCTCCCCCCTTCTCTCTCTCTCTCTCTCTCTGCCTCTCTCCCTCTCTCTCTCCTCTCTAAAAAAAAAAAAAATGAAAAAAAAAAAGATATATACAAGAGAATGAAAATGACAACACAATATATCAAAATTTCTGGGCTGCAGCAAAAGCAGTGTAATAAGAGGGAAGTTTATATCATTATAGGCTTATATCAAGAAACAAGAGAGAGCACAAGTAAACAACTTACCATTACATCTTAAGGAACTAGAAAAAGAAGAACAAAGGCAACCCAAAATCAGCAAAAGAAAGGAAATATTAAAAATTAGAGAAGAAATAAATGAAATAGAGAACATAAAAACTATAGAAAAAGTTGGTACATCAAAGAACTGGTTCTTTGTAAAGATCGATAAAATTTACAAACCCCTGGTTAGACTCATTAAGGAAAAAAGAGGAAGGACTTATATAAACAAAATCCAAAATGAAAGAGGAGAAATTACCACAGATATCATAGCTATACAAAGGATCATTGTAGAATATTATGAAAAACTATATGCCACCAAATTCAACAATCTAGATGAAATGGATAAATTCCTAGAACTTTACAATCTCCCTAGACTGAGTCATGAAGAAATGGAAAGCCTAAATAGACCTACAAGCAGGGAGGAAATAGAAACAAATATAAAAAAAACTCACCAGAAATGAAAGTCCAGGACCAGACAGCTACACTAGTGAATTCTACCAAACATTAATAGAAGATTTGGTTTCTATCCTTCTCAAATTCTTCCAAAAAATTGAAGAAGAAATAATACTTTCTAATACATTTTATGAGGCCAGCATAACCCTCATACCAAAACCTGGCAAGGACAATATGAAAAAGAAAACTACAGACCAATATCTCTTAAGGAATACAGATGCAAAAATCCTAAACAAAGTACTAGCAAATCAAATACAACAGCAAATTAAAAAAATAATATAGCACAATTAAGTGGGATTCATTCAAGGAGCACAAGGATGGTTCAACATATGTAAATCAATTAGCGTAATACACTATATCAACAAAACAAAGAACAAAAATTATATGATCCTATCAATAGATGTAGAGAATGCATTCAATAAAATATAAGGTCTACCGGAAAGTTCTTTCCATTTCTATCACAACAAGTTTTGATACGTAAGCACATGTTCATTTGGCGCATGTGTGCCTCTCTATTTTTATCACTTAATGTATACATACTGACATAGCAAATTAACTAAAACAAAGTTGATTCATGTTAGTCTTATGTATGAAGCCATAGCATAACCATGGCTACTGATAAAGTTCATTTATGCCACTGTAATTTTTACGAATTTCAACAAGGAAGAAATGCTACATAAGCATGTCTGTCACATCCACCATATTCCCTGAACTTAGCACCCTCCAACTATCACTTGTTTTTGTCCTTACAAAATTTTTTGAAGGGCAAAAAATTCAAAAATGAAGAAGATATCAAACAAGCACTGGTTCAATTTTTCGCATCAAAAGATAAAACATTTTTCAAAAATGGGATATACAAATTGCCCTCACTCTGTCAAGAAATCATTAATAATAATGGCAATTATATTATTTAATAAAGTTTATTGACGGTAAGAAAAATTTTTATTTTGTTTTATTCCAAAAACAGACGGAACTTTCTGGTAGACCTTATACAACATCCCTTTACATTTAAAACACTCAATAAAATGGGTATAGAAGGAAAATACTTCAACATAATAAAGGTTGTATATGACATGACACACCATCAGCTAATATCATACTAAATGGTGAAAAATTGAAAGCTTTTTCTCTAAAATCAGGAACAAGACAAGACTGCCCACTCTCTCCATTCCTCTTTAACACAGTGCTGGAAGTTTTAGCCAGTGCAATCAGACAAGAGAAAGAAATAAAAGGCATTCATATTGGAAAAGAATAAGTAAAGGTTTCACCTTATGCAGATAACATGATCCTATATATAGAAAACCCCAAAGACTCCACAGAAAGACTATTAGAAACAGTAAAGCAATGCAGTAAGGTCACAGGATACAAAAGCAATATACAGAAATCTATTGCTTTCATATAAGCCAACAATTGAACTTTGAAAAATAAAACTAAATAATAATAATAATCCCTTTTATAGTTGCAACAAAGAAAAATAAAATAAAATATCTAGGAATAACTTAACTAAGAATGTAAAGGATCTATATACTGAAAACTACAAAGCATTATTAAAAGAAATTGAAAAGGACACAATGAAATGGAAAAACATTCCATGTTCATGGATAGGAAGGATAGATAATTAAAATGGTTATATTACCCAAAGCAATATACTAACAATGCAATTCTCATCAAAACTCCAATGTCACTTTTTAAGAAATGGAACAAAAAAATCACCAGGTTTTTATGGAACCATAAAAAAAAACGAACTAGCCAATACAATCCTGAGAAAAAAGAATGAAGCTGAAGATATTACAATACCTAGCTTCAAATTATACTACAAAGCCATGATAATCAAAACAGCATGGTATTGGCAGAAAGATAGACACACAGACCAATGGAACAGAATTGAGAGTCCAGAGATAAAACCACATTCAGTATATATGGATAAATCATCTTTGACAAAGGAGCCAAAAACACACAATAGAGAAAAGAAAGTCTCTTCAATAAATGGTGCTGAGAAAACTGGAAAGCCACATCCAAAAGAATGAAATTTGATTACAATTTGTCTCCCTTCACAAAAAATAATTCAAAATAAATCAAAGAGCTTAAATATAAGATCTGAAACAATAAATTACATAGAAGAAAACATAGGTACTAAACTCATGAACCTTGGCCATAGAGAACAATTTATGAATTTGATCCCAAAAGCAAGGAAAGTAAAGGCAAAAATAAGTGAATGGGACTATATCAAACTAAAAAGCTTCTGCATAGCAAAAGAAACTGGCAACAAAACAAATAGATACTCAACTAAATGGGAGATGATATTTGCAAACAATAGCTCCAATAAGTGATTAATATCCAAAATATATAAACTCACAAAGCTCAGCAACAAGCAAACAAGCAATCCAATTGAAAAATAGGGAGAGGATCTGAAGAGACACTTCTCCCAAGAAGAAATACAAATTGCCAACAGATATATGAAAAGATGCTCATCTTTACTAGCTATTTGAGAAATGCAAATCAAAACTACAATGAGATACCACCTTACATCTGTTAGATTAGCTATTATCAACAAGATAGATGATAATAAGTGTTGGAGAGGCTGTAGATAAAAAGGAACCCTCATCCACTGATGGTGGAAATGTAAAGTAGTACAACCATTACAGAAGAAAATATGGTGATTCTTCAAAAAATTAAGAATAGAACTACCATATGACCTATCAATCCCTCTACTGGGTATATACCTCCAAAACTCAGAAACATCAGGACGTCGAGACACATGCACCCCGTGTTCATTGCAGTATTGTTCACAGTGGCCAAGACATGATTTTTCACCAAAGTGCCCCTTGATAGAGGATTGAATAAAGAAGATGTGATATATCTATACAATGGAATACTACTCAGCTATAAAAAATTATGACATAGTGTCATTTACAACAGCATGGATGGACCTTGAGAACACTATACTGAGTGAAATAAGTAAATCAGCAAAAGCTAAAAACTGTATGATTTCACATATAGATGGAATACAAAATTGAGATTTATGTACATAGATAAGAGTGCAGTGGTTACCAGAGGGAAGGAGGAGAAGGAGGAAGGATGTACCAGTTGGAGGAAGGGTATAAAGAGGGGCAAATATAAGGTGACAGAAAATGATTTGATGTTGGGTGATGGGTACACAACATAATCAACTGTTCAAATGATGTGGAGATGTTTACCTGAAATCTATGTACTGCTGTTGATTAATGTCACCCTGTTAAATTTTATTTTCTAAAAAAAAAAAAAAAAAAAAATACCCACTAATTCCTTCAGCCAACTCATTTCTACATTTTAAAATATGAGCCACTGAAACTCATTTACAATGAAATAAAAATGTAAATGCATATCTATAACATAATTGCCCCCACTAACAGTAGATTCTTCATTCACCAGAAAGAAATGGTATGAAACCCAAGCAAATGGATAATCAGAATACAATGTTTAGTGTAGCCAAAGGACAGGAACGAACAGGTCACAAAACAAAAAAATGTTACTTCATACATGCAGTAGAAAAAAAAGAAAAGACCCAAAAAATCTCAGGCTAAGCAAATTTAGATCCCTTTCTTTACTGTAGGACTTGTCAAAGCCTTTAACATAATAATGTAAATGATAAGTTGGTAAGGAGATATATCATATTTTGCATTTTTCCCAAACTTATATTATTATGGAATAGTTTGGGTTTTTTCTTGACACTTTCAGAATTAATGTTCTAATGACAAATTTTGGGAAGTGATATTTTAGAATGTTAATGTACAGATCCAGTTTGCCCAAAGATCATAGAGCATTCCTTGAGGCCTTTCTAGGTTATTCTCACTATCCCTCAACAAGCCAGAGAAATTGGTTCAAAAGACGAAATAAAGCGCAAATACCAGAGTGTAGTGGTTGAACGAAACAATTATTTACTGTGAGGATATAGGGCTTTCTCTTGGAACCCAAGACTGGATGACTCTGGGCCTCAAGGACAAGTTGGAACTGGAGAGCTGGGTGCCATGCAGGCTCCCTGTCCATCAATGCTCCTCAGTGACTCTAATTTCTATGTCTCCCTGCAGACCTGTGTTTTGGTTCTTGGTCAGCAAGATGGAAAATACAGTGACTAATAATTCTCAAGTTTTCAGGTCACTGTCCAGTCAACTTAAAAGAAGCTCAACTGATACAAACCCAAATTCCTGTGAAAGGGATTTTGGTCAGGCTCCAGCCTGGGTGGCACAATGGATAGAGCGTCAACCAGGATGCTGAGGTTCCCAGTTGGAAACCCCAAGGTCATCAGCTTGATTGAGCACAGGGTCACTGGCTTGAGACCAGAGGTTGCTGGTTTGAAGTCCAA
Source organism: Saccopteryx leptura (assembly GCF_036850995.1). Classification (NCBI taxonomy): domain Eukaryota; kingdom Metazoa; phylum Chordata; class Mammalia; order Chiroptera; family Emballonuridae; genus Saccopteryx; species Saccopteryx leptura. The sequence continues at coordinate 61,015,028 of NC_089511.1, read as the reverse complement.
GGTTGTGGCTTGAGCAAGGGACCACTGGCTCAGCTTGAGCCCCCTGGTCAAGGCACATATGAGAAGCAATTAATAAACATCAAAAGTGAAGCAACTACAAGGTGATTCTTTTCACTCTCCCCCCCCCCTTTCCCTTCCTGTCTCTCTCTCAAAAAAAAAACCAAAACCCTGGCGTGCAGGAGTCCCGGGTTCGATTCCCGGCCAGGGCACACAGGAGAAGCGCCCATCTGCTTCTCCACCCCTCCCCCTCTCCTTCCTCTCTGTCTCTCTCTTCCCCTCCCACAGCCAAGGTTCCATTGGAGCTAAGTTTGCCCGGGCGCTGAGGATGGCTCTGTGGCCTCTGCCTCAGGCGCTAGAATGGCTCTAATTGCAGCAGAGCGAAGCCCCAGAGGGGCAGAGCATTGCTCCCTGGTGGGCATGCCAGGTGGATCTCAGTCAGGCGCATGCGGGAGTCTGTCTGACTGCCTCCCCGTTTCCAGCTTCGGAAAAATACAAAAAAAAAAATTTTTTTTTTTAAAGTGAAGCAACTACAAGGTGATGCTTTTCACTCCCCCCCCCCTTTCCCTTCCTGTCTCTCTCTCAAAAAAAAAAGGAACCCCGGGTGGGTCACGTCATATGCCAGGCGCACCATGACCGTGTGGATGGAGAAATGTAAATGGTTACCTGCACACAAGTGGGGAGCTGGGCAAATCCAAAAATTCCTTTCCTTAAAGCACTTTCTTACCTTCTATGTAAATAAATAAATACAATTTATTTTCTTGTATTTTTTTTTAATGAAAGAGAGACAGACAAGAAGGGAAAGAGATGAGAAGCATCAACTTGTAGTTGCAGCACTTTAGTTGTTCATAGATTGCTTCTCATACATGCCTTGACCCAGTGACCCCATGATCAAGCCAGCAACCTCGGGGTTTCAAACCTGGGTCCTCAGTGTCCTGGGACACTACTCTATTCACTGTACCACCACCTGGTCAGGCAATATATATATATATTTGATGCCTCAGAAACTTTCAGTTCTCCAGAATCATGATCCAGAGCCAGCTTTCATCCCCGGGCCTGCAGATGTGCCCTATAAAGGAGACCCTGCAGACTGCGCTAGCCAATCTGAAACTCAGTTTTTTTCCTTCTTTTCTAAGTGAGAGGAAGGGAGATAGAGAGACAGACTCCCACATGTTCCTCAACTGTGATCCACCCAGCAACCCCTGTCTAAGGCCGATGTTCTGCCCATCTGGAGACATGCTCTCAATCAAGCTATTTTTAGCACCTGAGGTGGAGGCTCCACGGAGCCATCCTCAGGGCCCAAGCCAAACACTCAAATCAGTAGAGCCATGGCTGCAGGAGGGTAAGAGAGAGACAAAGAGAGAAGGAGGAGAGGTGGAGAAGCAAATGGTCACTTCTCCTGTGTGCACTGACCAGGAATGAAACCCAGGACATCCACGCACCGGGCCAATGCACTTCCACTGAGCCAGCCAGCCAGGGCTGAAACTCATTTTACCCACAGACCATAAGAGAAAATTACATTTAAAAAAAAAAAAAAAGATTTGTTTCTTTCCCAGAAAATTTGAGTCTGAAGGGAAATTTGGTTAATTAACAATATTTGGTTTTGGAAACTGGTTGTTTGAAGCCTAACTGAGCAGGATTTTAGCTGTTTTCAGCTATTACATCCTCCATATTTAATGCCATCGTATTGAAAAGGGGTTGACTTCAAAAGTATTTCTCTCACGCTTTGGAGATTTTGCACATTGGTCCAAATGGGTTTTTATTTTCCATTTTAATTTATACAGTATAAATACGATGTTGGATTTCTTTGGAGTTAACAGTTTCACTGTGCAGATGTTTCTTGAAAGCCTTTTCAATTCATAGTGTTGGTTTTAAAAAAATTATTTATTAGCCTGGCTGTCTGCCAGAAAAGAAACAACAAACTATTGCATTTTGCATAAAATTGTAAGATTTTCTTTTTCTGCTCTTTCCCCACCCCCAGCTAGCTACATGATTAGGATTAAAGATGCCAGAGTGACATCTTGTGGTCAACCACCAGATACACAGCAGAAAGTGGTCATGCCGGGATGACAGAAATGATCTAGCTCACACTCTCACAAGGATTTCTTGATTTACTTTATTTGCTTTTTATTTACCATTTGGCTCGAATCACTCTAGATTTCTAGATTGTTTTCCTTTACAGAAATATTCAACTCTGCCCCCGTAGAAAGAATAAACATGCGGAGCTCTGGGAAGGAAAGGAAGGAAATAACTCTTGCTTGGGGATTTTTATTGGATCCCTCCTAAAAACAGTTGTGCAAGTTACTCAGTAATAACTCTGAAAAGTACTCCAAATTGATCCCTAAAAGAGGGAGAAGCAACAATTTTTCTAACTGGATTTCATTTATTATTTCCATCCTAAGCTTTCAGAAACTGGTTTATTTACTTCAGTTAATATTTAAATGAAAATGTATAAATAATGACCCTCCAATCTTTATTTCCTCTCTCTAACTACTGTCAGTGGAGATAAAATCTGCTTGCAAAATTCTTGACTTTTAAAATAATAATGTAGGCCCTGGACGATTGGCTCAGTGGTAGAGCGTCGGCCTGGCGTGCAGAAGGCCCGGGTTCGATTCCTGGCCAGGGCACACAGGAGAGGCGCCCATCTGCTTCTCCACCCCTCCCCCTCTCCTTCCTCTCTGTCTCTCTCTTCCCCTCCCACAGCTGAGGATCCATTGGAGCAAAAGATGGCCCGGGCACTGGGGATGGCTCCTTGGCCTCTGCCCCAGGCACTAGAGTGGCTCTCTCTCAACAGAGCGACACCCTGGATGAGCAGAGCATCGCCCCCTGGTGGGCATGCCGGGTGGATCCCGGTCGGGCGCATGCGGGAGTCTGTCTGACTGCCTCCCCGTTTCCAGCTTTAGAAAAATACAAAAATAATAATAATAATAATAATAATAATAATAATGTACCAAATATTATACAGCAATAAAAAATTATGCTTACCAGAACTTTTGGAAAACATAGAAGAGATGATGTAATGTTAAAAGAGAAAGACAACAAATTCCATATAAAGTATGATCATATACACATATCAATATGAGTACCTATATGAATGTAAATGTCTACAAAGGTGTGGATGTAAATATGAATATCGAGGTCCATGTGGAGGAGAATGTAGATACAGAAATAAGCCCCAAAGGAACATTTTCTGTTTAATAACTAATATGGATTGTTTTTTCTATTTTCTATTTTTTCTTAAATGAACGTATATTAAAATCATAATCAGAAAAAAAAATGCCACTTCTTTTTAAGGACTGAAGTTCTATTTATTTATACGTGAAATGCCTTCATTTCAGGATAACACGGAAACATGAAAAAACAAATCCTGCAAAGTGAGATGCCTAGCAATGCACCGAGGTGAGAGAGCCTTGAGTGAGTCCAGACCAAGAGCAGTCCCTCGGGAGAGCTGAAACGCTTGGACCCAGTGGGGGGATTCAGCCCGTTTTCACTGGTTAGGCAGAACCAATACCTAATTTTTTGTTGAGTTCAGAGAACCCGTTGTTGAAATGGCATTTGTTATCCAGGCTTTCTCTAAGGTGGGCGACTGGGCAGCCACCCAATGTGGAAATCACAAATTTATATTCCTTACTCTTTTTTAACGTTCATCTGCGCAACAGTGTATTCTAAGCACCCATAGTAATGTTCATTTGGTCCATAGGTGAAAAACAATTGACAGAACTATGCTTATAATATTTATTTATTCATTTCATAAAACTCATTGTACCTTTGATGAAATACTACATTTGAATTCCCTCGCGTTTGTTACTTCAGTAAACAAACATATAACGTAAAGAGAAAAAGTGCCAAACAACCAGGGGGTGACAAGCTGTCATCGGAAATCTCTTAAATAACAGTTTCATTGTTTTTTGTCAGGTATTATTTAATACGTTTTCACTAATATTTTAAAACTCTTTCTTGTAACATAGTCTAGTTTTGTGTTCTCATTTAATTATTAAATGCATGAAATAATAAACTACCTTTCAGTATATTGCTTTTTATACTTAAGAGAGTCATTAGGGCAGAGAACCTGTTGTTAAATTATTTGAATCCCACCACAGCTTGAGTTCCAGAAACAGAAAGGCCTGTGCTGTCTGTTAGCTGCCTTCTCTGAGAACCAGCGGAAGTGGGGTCCGTCTCCGGTGTATGGGGCTACTCTCTGCAGGAGAGATTGGACAAGGCCTTCCTTCCGAGACTGTAAATTCATTCAAGTGTGTCTTTGGTGCAAAATGTGCACCTAACTCTTCAGCACCTAATGTATGCCAGGTGCTCTGCTAGAATCTTGACATATATTCATTCTAACATTGACAATTCTACAAGGTATTTCTAAAGGTGAGAAAAGCGAGAATTGGAGAAATGAAGTGTCTAAAGTCACACAATTGGTAGGGGTGGGATTTAAACTCAGTCCCATTAGGCTCATGCTCTTTACCCTACACCTGCCTCTCACTATCCTTTTCAGCAGATAAAATACTCCACACAAGCCGTTAGTGTCCCACACCTCCAGAACCATAATACCAAATTCTTTTAAAAGTATTAAAATTCATCCTCAAAAATAAAAAAATAAGAAAGAAAGAAAGAAAGAAAGAAAGAAAGAAAGAAAGAAAGAAAGAAAGAAAGAAAGAAAGAAATGCACCCTAAGAGGAACCCCCAGTAAGTGCCCCTAAAATTGACTATTGTGCTGAATACCTTTATTCACCTGCTGCTTTTTTCCATGAAAGAGGAGATTTTCTTCTTGACTCCCCAGAAAAGAGTGGTCAACACTTCTGCTTGCCTCTCTGCGCTATCACTCAACAACCCCAAAGGCACATTAGAGTCATAGAGGACTGGGATATGTGTGAGGGTCTGACACCCATTGGGTCACAGTAACCAAGGGGCAGGAGCACTGCCCTGTAAAGAGTTAACACCCATAAAGCCATTAGTCCCTTTTCACTGATCCACGTGTTACACAAAGCCAATAGCATATAAATTTTTTTTAACTAAATAAGTTCATTCTAAAGTTTAAAAGGAAAAAAAAAAAAACAAGCAAAAGGATCAAGAAAATTCTGAAAAAGAATAATGACAAAATTTTTTCCAAACCAAGTATTAAAGCCTAAAGTAAAGTGATTAATTTAAAAATGAGTAGTGCTAACACATAAATAGGCAGAGCAATCAGTGAAAGAGAACAGAAAGCCCAGAAGTAGACTTAAGGCCATAGGAAAATCTAGTGTATAATAAGTCTAATAAAGCTGAAAGAATATCTCAAATAAATGGAGAAGACATAGATTATTCAATTAAAGGATTTAAGACAACTGAATGGCCATCTAAAATAATGTTGGATTCCAACGTCACACTGGAAAAATTCCAAAAGTAACAAAAATTTAAATGTAAAAAAAAAAAATCATATTATAAGTTATATAAGAAATCATGGAACAATTATTTTATAATCTCAGAGGGCAAAATATCTTTTCATTTATGACACACATAAAACACAGAGGTCATTATGTTCTATAGAAAAAAAAGTCAAAGATAAATGACAGAACTGGAAGGAAAAAATATTTGCAAGAGACACCATGCTAATTTGCCTAAATATATAAAGAATTCCTTAAGTTCAACAAGAAACAAGCCAATGACCCAGTTAAAAAAAAATAGCCAAATGATATGAAGCTAGTCTTCCTAGCAAAGGAAAGTCAAATGGGTCCTAGAACATATGAAAGGGAGTTCCATGTCACTCACAATCAGAATGATGCACTTTACAACTATTAGGAAGTGTCCTTTAGCACCTACCACATTGGCAGAAATCAAACTTTCGGAGAAGACTGTGTTGGTGAGGGTGTGGGGAAACAGGCTTTTTCCCACATTACTGATGGAAGTGGAAATCAGAACAACCTCTGAGAAAGACAATCTATAAATATCCTTTGATCCAATTATTCCACTTCCAGAAATTTATAGGACAAAAGACGCTCCCTTCATGCAAAATGACTTAAATCCATGGTCATTCACTGCAGCAATGTTTACATAGCAAAAGACCGAAAACATTACAAAATATTGGTTAAATAAATTATAATATGTCCACATAAATGAATAATGTGCAGCTACTAAAAATGGATGAAGCTCTTTATGGGTTGAGACAATCTGCAAGATATATTGTTAAGGTAAAACTCAGGGCTGTGTAAGCCAGAGGCAGTGTGTTGGTTTTAAGAGTGGGTTCTACATGGGACCCACAACTACTGGGCTTCAGTCAATAAATGGGCAGCTCCTCTCCCTGCCCCTCTTTACCCCCTAATAAACAGTCTATTGACACTGGCCCTCAAAAAATTCAGGGCTTAGGCCCTGGCCGGTTGGCTTAGTGGTAGAGCATCAGCCTGGTGTGTAAAAGTCCCGGGTTCAATTCCCGGCCAGGGCACATAGGAGAAGCACCCATCTGCTTCTCCACCCCTCCCCCTCTCCTTCCTCTCTGTCTCTCTCTTCCCCTCCCGCAGCAGAGGCTCCATTGGAGCAAAGATGGCCTGGGCGCTGGGGATGGCTCTTTGGCCTCTGCCTCAGGCACTAGAATGGCTCTGGTCTCAACAGAGCGACGCCCCAGATGGGCAGAGCATTGCCCCCTGGTGGGCGTGCCGGGTGGATCCCAGTTGGGCGCATGCGGGAGTCTGTCTGACTGCCTCCCCGTTTCCAGCTTCAGAAAAAAAAAAAAAAAAAAAAAATTCAGGGCTTAAAACAACCTGTAAAATGTGCTATCATTTGTGTTACAAATAAAAAGAATATAGCAGCATATATATATATATATATTTGTTTATGTGTGCATAGTCTATCACTGGAAAAAATGCTAACAGTGATTACTTAAATATCTAGAAAGAATGGCCTTTGAGTCTCCCAACTCATAGACAAGAATGGTAGTGACTTGTGAATAGTACCCTTAAAGACTTGAGCACTCCCTGATGAGTCCTCAAAAAGAGGAGGGATCTTTTCAAAGCATATGAAGATTCGTTTTTATCTCAATTAATTGATACAAATTTGGTCATCAACAACATATTTACATTAATTGTAAGATAAAACTAATTATTATTTTTCCCCCAAGAAAGATGCATCATGTGAAGCCAAGGTCTGAGATATGGCGGCCCTGTCCCAGTTTGGGGAGCAAGAGAGAATTGTTTAGGATCTATACTCTCCACCTTTTATGCTTGGCCTTTCCTCTCTGAATTCCAAATAATAATGAAAAGAACTGAGATTTGTTGTATACCAAACTTTCTTGTAGCAATCCTAGATGTGAAGATTATAATTACCCTTATTTTTAAAATAAGAAAACAGAGGCTCAGGGTCGTTAAATGCTTGTCTAGCATCACACAGGCTAAAATATAAGAAAGGCTGAAATTCTACCACAGATAGATCAGACACCAAAATTATTTTTCTTTCTCTGTATCGTGTAACTTCCAATTCTCTCTGCACTGTTCTCCAACACCCACATATGGCTTCCTCTTTATTTAGTTCTCTTTCTAGTCCTTATCCTAAGAATATTAAACCTTACACATTCCTCTGGCTTCAATATCTATATTATCTATATTCTAGTCTAGTGGTTCTCAATCCTAGCTTCACAGTGGATTCTTGGGGAAGATACTTTGTTTTCATTGGTCTGGGATGAGGTCTCAGAATCAGTATTTTCAACCCCTTATCTCCACTCTAGGTGTGCTTTATTCAACTTTGTAACCCCACTGCTTAGCAGGCACCCACTAAATATTTGTTGAATGAATGAACGAACACATGAACAAGTGAACTTTAGGGTAACTTATAAATCAAAATTATTTTTGACAATAAAGCAAAAGCAGTTTAGAAAGATGTTGGCCAAGTGGAAGCTCAAGATAAATGCAGAGTCATTGTGCTCTTCCTCTGGGATGCTGGAGAAGAAAGATGCCTCCCTGTAACCCAGTCCAGCGTCCACACAATGGAAAACTATAAATAGCGACCCTGAGTCACATGAGCATTATGTAATATAAGGTTCACAGAACACAGTTGCCTTTATCACTCAGGCTTAAGTTGCACTGAAATGGAAACTCAGCTGATGCCCCACGTATTAGTTTCTCCAAAAGATAAAAGCCTCCAAGCATTTGCCCAGACTATCTAATGGTCCATGTTTATAAGGCAGGCTGCCGGGCCTTTCTTGCTTGTGAAACCCCTGCTGTCTTTCCAAAAAACAACTAGGCAATTTTAGCAAAAGAATTATTTTTATTTGCAAAGATAAGACTCAAATTTCCCTTGATCAAGTGAAAAGGCAGTGTTTGTCAGCTTTTCAGACAGTTGGGAAAAATGGATCCCAGGCTTGGGTGAGGAGAGGGACAAACTGCATTTCTATATACAGTTCCAGAAAGGTCACCCCTACGTGTTCCTCCGGTAGAGATTTACTGCTCATCTCAAAACCTTTTGAGAAATACCCTATTTAACTCTATTTAGAAAAGGTTTTGCATCCTGTATAAAATGTTAGGACGTCTACCCCATCTAGGAAAGAGATCCCAAAGCTATCTCTGAATATGCACTTGATCTCACTGATTGGTAAAGGGGGACTTTGGAGTAAATTTTTCTATGAACCAAATGGTAAGAATGCAGTGGCAGAGATTGATACCCATTTGCTCCCATTCTTCTTTAAGGCACAATTGGCCCTCATTTCCCTACCTAGCTTGCAGTTAGGCATGGCCATATGACTGTGCCCTAGCCAATGGACTATGAGGAGAAAGATGTGCTGTGTGTAGATGTGGCTTTGCTCATTTTTCCACATTTTTATCAGCCTTTGGGATGTCTGGAATAGAGATGCCAATTCTGGAAGCCATGGGTTGTAGATGGTAGAACATCGCTACTCTCAGTCACCAAAATATTGCCGGCAAGTGTGCCATCCTGCCATTCTGTTGTCCTATATCAGAGTAAGAAATACATTTCTATTGTTTTTGAGCCATTATACATTACAGGGTCTGTGTCTTACAGCATTTAGCCTTCCCTATCTAATTATAAATATCATTCACATGTCATTCTACTTTAGTATCAAGGACAGGAATTCCTCATTTGCTTTGGAAGAAAAGAACCCCAGAATGGCCAAAACAAAAACTATTTTCACCCCCACCCCTCCAGGGGCCCTTATCTGAAACCAGGTGTGACGTTTGCCAGGATCACCTGGTTTATCTCTAATGTAGATGAGCAATTTTTTCAGATTCCATTTCGAAGCACAGATACTTCATGCCAGCATTTTAGTAAAAGCCTGAGCTGGAGGAAAGGAATACTTCAAGTAACATTCATATTATGCTACTCACGGGTTTCTGAAACTGTTGAACAAAATTGTAATTTTTATCAAACTGGTCATATGTTAAGAAGATAAAAGAGAATCTGTCTTGAAAGATCTTTTTGTAATTAATAATCACAATCCACATTCCAAAACTAAATACTCTTTGAATTATCATAGACTGGTACTGTAATTCCTTTTGGGAAACACAACCTATGTTTTGCAGATGCTATCAACGATTTTAATGATACTACTGACATGCAGGCAGAGGTAGGCTGGGGAAAGAAGGAAATAGAATTCTTAAATGGAAATGAAAAATTATCTCCAAAAACCCACTATAGCAGAAAGGATTTCTGAGCAAGAAATAGGCAAAATGTCTGATGTGCAGACATTGGGTTAATGAGAAGAAATTCAACTTCTCAGCAGAGTTGGTAGAATGATCTGGAAGTGGCAAGTGAGGGACCCTCTAGACATCTATTGCCGAGTGTAAATGTCCGGCAGTAGAAGGGACGGGAACGCAGGACCCCAGCTGATGCTCCTCCAACTCCAGCTAGAATGAGGATGCAGCGAAAGGGGTTGATAAAGTATGGTGCTTATTTGGGAAAATAGATGAAAATAACTCCGGAGAAGAGCACCTACAACAAATAAATATCAAATGGATTCTCCAACTATGAGTAAAAAAATAAGTTCTTAAAATTCAGGCAGAAAGGTCATATTCAGCTAAGATGAAATCTATCCTTCCTCTGTCTGTGTTAAAGAGAAGATTTGGCACAGTCTCTAGGACCTTATTTGAACTTTACCACTCTGGAAACCTTGTATAATTCTCTCCTCAGCCATCTGGCCAAATCTGAACCCAATGACTTTGGAAAGCTTCCCGAGGGAGGCTTTCAGCAGTTTTCTATAGCATTGAGGAGAGGCAGGGTAGCTGTGTCTTTAGAGCGGTGAAGCCCAAATTCTTGATTGCCTCCCTCATCAGTGAAACACTATTGAGCACAGAATGTATGCGTATTTATTAATTCGTAAAGTTTATATGTGCACAAATGTATATAACACTAACATATTATATATCGGTTATAAAACTTATTACCAATAAAACATTATAAGGATACATAAAAATATTTTCTTCCTGTGCCCCAGATGGGTTGTCTTGTTGGACACCACTGCCTTCAATTCTTGTCCTAAAACAATGACCTGACCTTCAAAAAAGTGAGTGTGCTATCAGAGAGAAATGAATAGCTGTTGGCCTATGCGCTAGCAGAGTGATTCCTTACTGAGCTGTCCCTCACTTATGTCTAAGTTAATAAGTGTGGATTGTGTGTTATCCAGTAATGCTTCACTTGAAGTCTGTTGCTGAAGTAGAAGAAGAAACCTGTGGAAATGGAGATCCTAGGGTATAACTCATGTTCTCTTTACTTTGTCCTCCTCTAGGGCTAGCAGGGTCCTCAGTCATGCCTGTTGAATCCCGACACGTATGAATAAATGCTTGAACAATTGAATGACTATGTAAAAAACATTTTCAAGCCACAGGAAAAAGTACAATTAAGGTGTAATTCTCACTTGTTTGTAAAATACCTTCATTGCTGGAGGTGTGTCCATCTTCCGCCTTGATCTAGAACTCCCAGGACCACAGTTCAGCTGAAGTTCTAACCTCTCACCTGGAGCTCTTCTTCCTCGAAGAGCGCTAAGGTCTAAGTTGGTACCACAAATGAAGAAGAAGACTGAGGAAGGTAACAGGGAGAAGTGGTGGAAACGGACTAGACAGAGTGTGCATAGGGTCTGATGAGGGTGATCATTTTTACCTTTGTTAGGCTGTTTTCTTTTCTGGGTGTCTAATCATCTTGTGACTTATCTCATCAACTATAAACCTAAAGAGATCTGGGAATGTGGGAATGTAGGGTGTTTCTTCTTCTGTCCCCACCATGGTCTGGTAAAATGACAACCCAACTTGGGGTCCAAACCTACAGCTCTTCTACCTATTTAGTTAGATGGCCTTAGACAAGACATTTAACCTCTTTGACTCCTAGTTTCTTCATACAGCCAATGAGAACACTGCTATCTCCCTCAGTGGAATGTTCAGAAGAGCAAGCAAGACTTTTGAAAACAGTGGTACTATATACAAATGTAGGGAATTATTATTACAGTTAAAGTAATGAATAAATACTTCTTAAAATGACTTGAACTAAAACAGAGAAATAATGTAATTTTTTATACTAGACACAGAATAAATGTGCCCCCATTTAAGGACCCTTAAAACAAATACTGTAGAGAGAATATATGCAGAAAAACTAGATATATATAGGCCTGACCTGTGGTGGTGCAGTGGATAAAGCGTCGACCTGGAAATGCTGAGGTCGCTGGTTCAAAACCCTGGGCTTGCCTGGTCAAGGCACATATGGGAGTTGATGCTTCCAGCTCCTCCCCCCTTCTCCCTCTCTGTCTCTCTCTCCTTTCTAAAAAAATTAAAAAAAAAACAACTAGATATATATATAGAGAGAGAGCAAGTTAACAGCACATCAACACATCACATCACCAATGAGCTTGGATTTTGAATATTTGTGATTTTCTGGTAAATAAACAAGTATTGATTAATGTTTTTCCACTTTATAGTTTAAAACACATGTAGCTGTAGCTGTGTTTTATTGGGACATGTAATGTGTTATAAATATTGAATCCTATACACTATACTGGTTCTCACTGTAATATTTCTGGGGAGTAAAATTACTATTAAATTTTATTTTCTTCTTTGTGCTTTTCTCTATTCTCCAAATTTTCTTCAATAAACACATCATAAAACCTTTTTTCTGATTCTGGGATATTATTTTCTTTATTTTTATTTATTTACTTTCTTTTTTTCTTTTTTTGAGAGAGAGAGGGGAAGGGAGAGACAGGAAAACTGAACTGCTCCTGTATGTGCTCTGACCTGGGAATCAAAACAGCAACTTCATGCTCCTGGACAAGGCGCCAACCAACTATGTTCTGCAGCCAGGGCTTAATATGTTTTATTCATTGATAGAGACAAAGAGTGGGAGGGGAGGGGCGGAGAAGGGAAGCATCCATTTGTTCTTCCACTCAGTCGTGCATTCATTCTCTGCTTCCAGTTTATGCCCAGACTGGGGATTGAACCCACATTCTTGTCGTTTCCGGACGACATTCTTTTCTTTTCTTTTTTTTTTTTTTTTTTTTTTTTTGTATTTTTCTGAAGCTGGAAACGGGGAGAGATAGTCAGACTCTTGCATGCGCCTGACCAGGATCCACCCGGCATGCCCACCAGGGGCGAGGCTCTGCCCACCAGGGGGCGATGCTCTGCCCCTCCGGGGCATCGCTCTGCCGTGACCAGAGCCACTCTAGCGCCTGGGGCAGAGGCCAAGGAGCCATCCCCAGCGCCCGGGCCATCTCTGCTCCAATGGAGCCTCGGCTGCAGGAGGGGAAGAGAGAGACAGAGAGGAAGAAGGGGAGGGGGGTGGAGAAGCAAATGGGCGCTTCTCCTATGTGCCCTGGCCAGGAATCGAACCCAGGTCCCCCGCATGCCAGGCCGACGCTCTACCGCTGAGCCAACCCGCCAGGGCCCCGGACGACATTCTTAACCAACTGAACTAACTGCCCAGGACTGAAATATTTTTTGAAAGCACCCTGTTTCTACCCATCTTACTTGGACTGATGGCAGACCACAGACTTTTGGAAGAAAATTTTTAAACAGTGGTAGGATAGATATAAAATAAGGAAAAATGATCTAAATAACAGAGTCAATATCTAGGAAATATTATAGGAAATATCTAGTAACATTAAAACCTGATTTAAAAATTCTTGATCAAAGCCCGGGACCAATAGCTCGATTGTTCGGAGCATCGTCCCAGAGCACAGGGGTTGCCAGTTCCATTCCCAGTCAAGGCACGTACCAGAGCAGCTTGATGTTCCTGTCTCTCCCCTGCCTCTCTAAAAAATTAAAGAAATAAAAAACCTTGGTCAAACTTCTCCTACATCTGTTGTTTAAAAAAAAACAACTGTGTAATATGCTATTTTTGTGTAAAAACAGAGACCCCTAACAACATATATTTATGCTTAAATTTGTATAAAGAAAATGTTAGATGGGAAGAGGGGAGTGAGAGTAGAAACCCAGGAGGACAAGAAAGAAGCAAGACTTGTGTAGTTTTTGTGAATTGTTCAAATTTTTAAATCTCCAATGCAAGTACTAACTATTCTGAAATATGAGTTTTACAGGAGCTGCGACTTCTTCTCAGGGAGTGAGTCGTCACAGTGGTTTGTGCTGGAGGCTGCCATGGCCAGTGGAGAGACGGATGTGCAGCCCAGGGAAGCTCCAGGCTGGTCCTGAGCTCATTTTCCTCAGCCTGCTGAGCAGTCGTGCTTGGATTGATCTGCTTCCTGCGGCAGCGTGAGGCCCTGACTGCACACTGCCTGTGTGTTCTCTGCTCCAACCCAGCATGGCTCTTGGTTGCCAGTTGGTTCCATGGAACAGACCTAGTTACGTTTCAGGGACGTTTTTAGAGAAAGAGTTGGCACAGTTCTTAAGCCTTGTCCAATAAACTTTCCAATCTAGGCTCAATCTAAACTGAAAGAAACATGTTCCCACTATAGGCTTGAGTTACAGAGTCTGAAGTACAGTCGGGCTAGTAAAGCTAGGAGGTGCCCCGGTGAAACCATGCACCCTCCGCACTCCCAGCGAGGATCTGCAGCCACTAGAATCTCACATTTTCTCTCCTGAGTCCGTGCACCTCCTCTGATGGGAAATGCTGACATGTGGTTCCTTGATAGCCAGCTATGAGCCTGGATTATGGATACACGAGGGCAGTGTATATTGCTACTTATAGTTTATATAAAAATATTTCAGGCTCTAGCTGGGTAGTTCAGTTGGTTAGAGCGCTGTCCTGATATGTCAAGGTTGCATGTTCAATCCTCAGTCAAGGTACATACAAGAATCAACCAATGAATGCATAAATAAGTGGACTAACAAACCAATGTCTCTCTCTCTCTCTCTCTCTCTCAAATCAACAAATTTTAAAAAAATATTTTATAACACATTGCATTTTAATTTCACAAAGGTGCACGAAGGATGAGTGATATGGGCATGGCTATTCTAAAAAGCAGAAAGAGACCCCCTTGTCCTAGTTTTGCAGGCAGGCTTTATGCCATCTGGCAAGTGCAGACTGGCCCACGAGACCTTTCCAGCTCTTTCCCCTGTTGGCCGCAGTCCAGATAGGCAAACAATCCATTCTTGGTCCCACAAGTTCTAGACATGCAGGTGGGTCCCATCACAGTGGCATTCTCCTGTCCTGTAGCTATGTGGGTAGAAGTAGGCTCCCTGTCAGTTCGCTTTAGTTTTCTCAGGCCTCAAGCAGGCATGGGTTCTGTCTCACCGTGGCATGAAACGGGTGTCAGAGCTCTTCAAGGGATGTCTTTGAACCATCCCCCTGGTAGACTTAGGTTAGATGGGACCATTCTCAAAGAACAGCGCAGCTATGCAAAGATCACCACCCTCAAAATCTCTTCTCTCCACACTAAGCCTTTTTACTTTTCTTTCTTTACTAAAGGATCTAAATAGGGTTACGCACGGGCCTGTGACCCATGCAGTCACCCAGCATTCCCCTCTCCCTCCACACGCACTTTGAAGGGCCCTGCACGTTCCGTTTAATGTTCTGCTGTTGCTGTCTAGAATTTCTTTACTTTGAAAAAGAGGTCCTACATTTTCATTTTGCACTGGGCCCTGGAAATTGTGTAGCTTCTCCTGGACCTAAGAGTTGTGGGACAGGTTCTTAGAGCCATTTCCTTATAAATTTGCTATCAGATATGGAATTCTGGTAACTGATAACTATCTTATTGGGCTTAGTCAAAACAAGCAGGAAGAGTCCCATTCGAACATCCCATTACATTTATTTACTTGTTTATACTGTCTTCCCAAGAAGAAACATAAAATTCACAAAGGCAAGAACCATGAGTCTATTTAGTTGAACACTGTGTCCTCGTGTCCTAGCACAGCATCTGGCTCATAATGTGGGTTCAATAAATACTTGTTAAATGAACAAACATTTATAAAATCATTAAACTGGTGCTTGTCCCAGAATTACCTTCAAATAACTGTTTATATAAAAATCATGTATTGGATTTTGTACAGAGGAGTAGGTCTACAGCTGTGAGTACATGAAACAGTTTATTCTTGTATTATTTATTAATTATTATACTAGTTATTTGTATTACAACTCTAAACCTCGTTTTGCTCACCCCTGTGTTCCTGAAGAACTTGCATAACTCGATCCTGACTACACCATAGAAATAAGTGTAGAAAGATGCTTCCTCAAAATCTACTATTGTATATTTTTGCCTTCGCACTGCTTTCTTTCCCTCGAGATTATCATTAACATTTTATGGGGTACTCTCTCTAAAATGCACCATGGGAGTTGTTTGGTCATCTTTGTGACATGAAAGTACATCCAAAGTTCTTTCTTTTTTTTTTTTTTTTTTTTTTTTATTTTTCTGAAGCTGGAAATGGGGAGAGACAGTCAGACAGACTCCTACATGCGCCCGACCGGGATCCACCCGGCACGCCCACCAGGGGCGATGCTCTGCCCACCAGGGGGCGATGCTCTGCCCACCAGGGGGTGATGCTCTACCCACCATGGGGCAATGCTCTGCCCCTCCAGGGGGTTGCTCTGCCGCTACCAGAGCCACTCTAGCACCTGGGGCAGAGGCCAAGGAGCCATCCCCAGTGCCCGGGCCATCTTTGCTCCAATGGAGCCTTGGCTGCGGGAGGGGAAGAGAGAGACAGAGAGGAAGGCGTGGCGGAGGAGTGGAGAAGCAAATGGGCGCTTCTCCTATGTGCCCTGGCCGGGAATCGAACCCGGGTCCCCCGCACGCCAGGCCGACGCTCTACCGCTGAGCCAACCGGCCAGGGCGAAAGTTCTTTCTAAAATGACTAATTTTCAGGCCTATTTTTCAGAACTAGCATCGTTACCCCATTTAATGAGTGCTCAGATGAGATTGCTTCAGAATGTAAAACTATTTCAAATTATAAAAGGGAAAACGTTAAAATAAATCATCCCCACAGGCACCTACAGTAGTTCTAATTCAGGCAAACCACAGCCGGGCTTACCCAACCCTGACAAAAGAGGGCAAGGATTTGTCTTACCAACCAAAGAGCCCCAGGCAATAGTGTAAACCAGTTCTACAGTTCACTCAGCTTGCCAACCGTAGAAAAAAATTTTAAATATTGGGAGTATTGGCATTATTTCAAATTCTACATAAGACATTACTCATAAATTTTATATTATTTGACATTTGCATAATTAAATTCACACACAGGTAACCACACTCTATGTCACTAGGTCATATGTGTTTTCAAGTGTCCATAAACACAGTTTAAACTGAATGCAATAAACAGTAGGTGGTAAATAAGCAAAGAGGCAATAGCTTGGTGCAGCACCTGAGGACCCAAAGTGGTTTTGGCAGCAAAATTAAACACAAGGAATACTTTTTAAATCTATACACTTCACATGGCAAATGACAGAGGAAGTGCAATATCTCACTAATATCTAATATTTAAGTCCTATCTAAAACATTTCAGTGCAAATAGAGAAGTCTGTACTTCCCCATGTATAAGACGCACCTTTTCAGGAAAATTTGGGGTCTAAAAATTGGGTATATCTTATGCAAAAGATGGAACTGAGGACGAGGCAATATATGAAGACAGTGATTCGTCATCAGACACAGATAAGGACAAGCTAATGGATGGGAGTTTTGACAGTGATGAGGAGTTATATGAATTTTATAATGAATAAAACTTGAGTTCAATAACTTTATGTGATTTTTTTTTCAAATTTCAGGCCCCAAAATTAAGGTGTGCCTTATACATGAGAGTGTCTTATACATGGGGTAATACGGTACTCTGATCTAAGTCAAAGGTAGCTGGATAATTAGTTTTCTTTAAACAACGTTCAGCTTTGCTGACATCTCGTTTTCCAAAAGCAGCTGTTAGCCAAATATAGTATTGTTTATTCTCTCCCTGGAAGGCTGTTTTTAAAAAGCACTTCTTCTGGTAAAAATGTTGCATCACTTAATTGGAGATAACAGGAAAAGTAGGAGTTGCTGTTTGTATTTAAATAAACATCTGCTCAAAAACCCAGTTTTCTGTTTGTGAATAATTCTTTTTTATTTTTTGCCATTAAACATGCTGAATTATTGTATTTATTTCTTGCTTTTTGGACTTGCTAAAAGATATTTCAAACATGATAACATATTTCTCTTGAAAAAGAATGAGAGGAATTGGAGCTCTTTGCCTTTTTCCTTTACTATATATATATTAGCTATTCGAATACGAGAGACCTTATGAATATATATTAACTAACACAATGTTTATTATCTGACACATAATTAAATTGCAGATGAACAGTTTGCTCTTTGGGTTTGTTTTTAGAATATGGCTATTTAACCTGACCCAGTGGTGGTGCAGTGGATAGAGCCTTGACCTGGGACACTGGGGACCCAGGTTTGAAACCCCAAAGTTGCCGGCTTGAGCGCAGGCTCACCAGCTTAAGCACAGGGTTGCCTGCTTGAATGTAGGATCATAAACATGACCTCATGAGCCCAAAGATCACTGGCTTGAGCCCAAGGTCACTGGCTCAGCTGGAACTCCCCCCGCCCCCATCAAGGCGTATCTGAGAAGCAATCAATGAACAACTAAAGTGCTGCAACTGCAAGTTGATGCTTCTCATCTCTTTCCTTTCCTGTCTGTCCCTGTCTTTCTCTCTCTCATGCGTGCTAAAAATTAAAATTAAAAATTTTTTTAAATGTGGCTACTTAAAATTACCTGTAGCCTCTAAATCAAATCCTAGATTACCATCTAAAAGGAAGTAGAGAATGAAACTGCTATTGCTCTCGCAGAGAACCCACTCAATATGTATCACTTATAATGCAGTTACTAGGCTTGCATGTGTTACTTGCATTGTTGGCCATTTCACTTTGAATTCCTAGGAACTGAAAATCAATGCAACTTTCTCTTATCTGACTTCTATTTTCTCTCCACTAGTTACTTGAGTTCTTTCCTGCATGAATGGTTTATCCTTAAACAACATAATTTCTTTCAGGACTCCATTTCTGATTCCCAACTTTCACTACCAGAGTCAATCTGAAAGAGTCGACATGTCTTTAAAGTATATGTCAGAAAACTTAGCTTCTGTTCCTCACTATATTGCTGAAATTCACAGGCTGCTTTTTTGGGAAAATCAGGATTGAGCTGTATGATATCCAAGATCCCACTCAATTCTAAGATTTTATGATTTCACTAGCTCAGAAAATAAGATTTATTGCCAAAAGTGGGTGAGTCACACAATAAATGACAAAATTGAGGTGAGGAAGTTGAGATATTTGCTTTTTGGGGTTATCCAAGTTGCTATGACTTTCTATTAGCATCAGTAATAAGGACCTCCTAACATATAAATGAAACTGTTCTGTGCCGGCCTAGGAAATTAGATTCTTTTTATGTTTGGAGCCATTTTCCATTAATGCTTGCTTGTACATGAGAAGTGATTCAAACAAGAAGCCAAAAAGCATTTCTAAAACTATGTTCAAATTCTAGCAAGATTTAAGGTGGAGCAACTGGCCTGCTTCTCGTTTGGATCCTTGAAACAGTAAACACACTTCATGAAGAACACATTTATATTTTCTTGCACATAAATATTTATCATCCAGAAGCATTGAGATAAATGGGCATTTCAGCTGGAAATGTATCTTTTCTCTATTATAAAGAATATATTATGGTATGATTACACTGGGGAAAAATTTTTTTGTTGTATCCACAAAAACAGTTGTTCTTACCTAATTCGAGTGTGCTGATCTCAAATCTGACATTAGTTTTTCTCTGTAAGCTACAGTTCTTTTGCAATTCAAGATTTTAGGTTTTCATCTTATTGAAAAATTTTCAACATTTAGTTTAACATAATAAAGTAGAATGTCTTCTTGGGCATCATATCATCTTTGTGAAAATATAATAATTTATATAATGCAGTAAATACACTAATACAGTAAAAGATATGATTGCATCAGAATTTGTCTACAATTTCGAAATAGAACATATGGAAAACTTACTTTAATCATACAATTTGCGCAAAACTTATTTAAATTCTACTCAGGCAAAAATTTGTGTAGCTCTTGCGTTTGTGTACTTGTTGAGGACAATATTGTTTGATGCTCTAGTTATAGTCTCCTCATCACTAACAGCTCCAAGATTTTCAGGAAACTTATCAAGGTGACTGTTCAGGAAGTGAATCTTAACACTCATGTTACATCCAATGTCGCGGAAAGCCAGCAACATCCTTTGAACCAGAAGTTCATAGTTTTCTGCTTTTTTGTTGCCAAGGAAGTTCTTTGTAACTGCCACAGAAGACTGCCATGCTGCTTTCTCCTCCTTATTCATCTTCCTGGCAAATTCTTCATCACATAGGAGGGTTCGAATTTGAGGTCCATCGAATACACCTGCTTTTATCTTCTTGAAAGACAAGGCAGGAAAAGCAGAAATAATATGTTGAAAGCATTTACTTTCTCTATTCAAAGCCTGAACAAAGTGCTTCATTAAGCCAAGTTTAATGTAAAGTGGGGGGAAAATGATCCTGTCTTGATTAACTAAGGTTCATTCACAATATTTTGCATCCCTACTTCCAGAGCTTCACGTTTCGGCCACTCCTTCTGTGTCCAGTGTTTCTCCCAAGCTCTGCTGTCCCACAGACACAGAAAGCAAGGATACTTTGTGAAACTTCTCTGTTGTCCTAGCAGGAAATTTACCATTTTAAGATCCACACAAATGATCCAGTTATGATAATCATACTTCAGTAAGTCGAGGACAATTTTTATGTCATTATAATCTTCTCGCAGATGAGTTGAATAACCAATTGGAACCGCTGCATAAACATTACCGTTATGTAGGAGAACACATTTCAGGCTCCGTTTAGAGCTGTCAAGAAATAGCCACCATTCTGTTGGACTGAGAGTGGTAACACCTAGCTGGCTGAGAAGACTACTGATATCATGACAGTGAACAAAATGTTTGTCTTTGGAAAAAAAGTCCACAAAAATTTGTTCACGCTTCCTGAAATGGGATGCTTTAGCTGACCGGTGAAGTACATTCTTTTCTTGAAGCCTGGAGGCTAATAACTCAGCTGCTTTCTTTGATAGGCTCAAACTTCTTACTAAGTCATTCAATTCGGGTTGGCTAAACTGCTGAGGGGTTAATGACTGCTTGGCATCAAAAAAAGACCCTTCAGATTCTACAACCATTTCCTCATGCATCTTATCAAAATACACTTGATCACCAAGTTCACTTTCTTTGTCCTTAGAAGAAATAAAACCATTGAAAACTGGAACCAGGAGTGTCTCAGAGTGTGGGATAGGTCATATTGTTGAAGGAATATTAGGATATGCAATCATATGCCGTTTTTTCTTGCTGATGCCCTTTGTATGGATCAGACAGAAATAACAGTCACTGCTGTGGTCCTTAGGTTCACGCCAAACCATGGGAATACCAAAAGGCATTCCTTTGCGTTTTCCTTTTGTCCAGTCACAAAGCATTTCCTCACAATTATGACACACAATATGAGGAGCCCAATGCTTGTCTTGATCGCCAAGGGGAACTTGAAAACAGGCAATATATGCACGTGTCACAAATGATGAAATATTGCCCTTTTGATGGTGAAGTGTGTAACAACCACATATACAACAGAAGGTGTCAGGACTATTCTTACACTTACGCCTACTCGAAGAAGCCATGATTCAATCTTAAAATAAGAGGATGTTTTAATCAGATAGTAATTTTTCACATTTAAAAACAACTACAATTATGTAAAAGTGATGTCTGTAAAACATTAATTGCCCTGTGGTTATGTTCAATCCAAGAGTTGTTGCCCTTTAACTCCAATTTAAAAACCAATACATGCCATTAACTATAACAAAAAGAAATTAAAATTGCATAAAAACTAAAGCGTGCACCAAAAAAATGAATTTCATATTTGAAATCAGTGATGCAGAAATATATAGAAACAGTTCTAAAACCTCATGGCAACAGAAAATGAGAAAAATATTTGTTCTCCAGTGTTATTCTTGTCCTTTATTTTTTATGATAATGGAAGCTTCTATTGAAATAGCATATGCTATTTAGTAATTACTATGAAGCTCTTTATGAATATAAAGATCTCCTAACAATCATTAGCAAATAAATTCCCCAAATTATCTTCTGCTTTTGTTATTGCATTATTTCCTTAACGGAGAAGTATAGCATGGTTTTGAAATCTAGTTTCAAGGGAAAGAATGATTTCCTGTAGAAAAGTTGTGTTCTACAGATTTCTACTCCTACTAGGTAAATTGTAGAGACACATATATAAACATTCCTCAAAAGTTTGCAGGTTCTTTGGAAGATCAATATGCATATAGTACATTTATATCAGCACCATTTTACACAACCAGTACTAGAAGCCATGGTGAAAACAGTGATTCTGAGCAATATTTAAAGATTTTTAAATATGTAATTTTGTAATTATGCAAATGTATGCAAAGCATGGTGGCTGCTTACTACAGATGTTTAATTATTATTGCAGGTGAGGTGTATTTATAACTACAAGGATGATTAAATTGAGGGTTCCCTTAAAATTATTTATTCACTTGTTGCCTTGGGATTGACAGCTGTATTAGACAGGACTTTGAGGTTTAACAACAGAACCCCAATTCAAACTAGATTAACAAAGAAACACAACTGCTACGTGCGGTACCGTGCAGCTTACACAGTTTAAGGCAGTACCACAGGAACCATGGCCTCAGGACCAGAACCAGCAGGATAACGCTCCCAGGAATCTCTCTCTACTCGTCACTTTCTCGGCTTGGCTAGCTCTGCAGAGGGGGAGAGTTGCCACTGGCTTCCAGTCAAGTTATCCCAGTTCAGCAATATCAGCAGAAAGAGGACTTCTTTCTTATAAGGTTTCTATAGCAAAAAGGACGCTGATGTGTTGTTTAGGTCATTTGCCCACTCATTGAACCAATTACTGCTGCTGGGTTATGGTATCTTGTGACTGAACCAATTTGGGTCATCCTTATGAACAAGAATTGGAGAGTCAAATTAAGAACCCCCTAAGACCACAGGCAATAGTTAGTGGAATTTCCCAGGTAAAAAGGGTTATTGCTATCTAAAATGGGATAGAAAAATGGACTGGACTGAAAATTTTCTTACTTTGGTGACTTGGTCCTTTCCACCTTGAGGGAAAGATTTCTGATTATCAATCAAGAGCTTAAGTGCTAAAAAGGGGTCTGCAGGCCTGTGGTGTTGGCATCTGGGCCGTGTTGGCTTCAGTATTGCCTATCTCCTTCTGTTCTTTCTTCTTAAGCTTTTAAAAGTAAACACATGATTTCTTTATAGATTTATCTTGGGAACCAGTATGAGGTCATGGAAAGAGAACAGTTTGAAGTAAGAAAGCCCTTTGGCAAGTTCTTAAGCTCTATGAATCTTAGTTCCATCATCTGTAAAATAAAGGTGCCCTCTCCCTTGCAAGGAAGTTATGGAAGAGTGGAAAAGTATGTAAAGCATAGTGGCTGCTTACTACAGGTGTTAAATATTATTGCAGGTGAGGGAGCCACCACCTTTGGGCAACCTTAAAGGACTAGAATTGTGTCTAATGCTCAAAGTATTAGACCAAGGGCTGTGAGAAAGAATAAAACATGGCCCTTCCGAGGACCTGAATAGACACTTCTCCAAAAAGACATAAATGTGGCTAAGAAGGCCCTGGCTGGGTAGCTCAGTTGGTTAGAGCATTGTCCCAACATGCCAAGGTTGCAGGTTCAATTCCCAGTCAGGGCATGTACAAGAATCAACCAATAAATGCATAAGTAAGTGGAACAATAAATTGACATTTCTCTCTCTTTCTCCCTTCTACTCCCTCTAAAAAATCAATTTAAATATTTTAAAGAGATAGCCAATAGACATAAAAAAATGTTCAATGTCACTAATCATCAGAGAAATGCAAATTAAACACACAATAAACTATTACCTCACACCTGTCAGAATGGTTATCAGGGAACCCTCACACGCTGTTTTTGGTGGGAATGGAGACTGGTGTAGCCACTATGAGAAACAGTATGGAGGTTCCTCAAAAAATTAAAAATTGCCTGACCTGTGGTGGCCCAGTGGATAAAGCATTGACCTGTAAATGCTGAGGTCGCCGGTTCGAAACCCTGGGCTTGCCTAGTCAAGGCACATATGGGAGTTGATGCTTCCAGCTCCTCCCCCACTTCTCTCTCTCTGTCTCTCCTCTCTCTCTCTCTCTCCGTCTCTCCCTCTCCTCTCTAAAATGAATTTAAAAAAAAAAAAAAAGATAACATTTAAAAAAAAAATTAAAAATGGAACTGCCTAATGACCACCCAATTATTTCACTTCTGGACATATGTCTGAAGAAACCCACAAAACACTAATTGCCATAAAAAATGTAATCTTGCCCTGGCCGGTTGGCTCAGCGGTAGAGCGTCGGCCTAGCGTGCGGAGGACCCGGGTTCGATTCCCGGCCAGGGCACACAGGAGAAGCGCCCATTTGCTTCTCCACCCCTCCGCCGCGCTTTCCTCTCTGTCTCTCTCTTCCCCTCCCGCAGCCAAGGCTCCATTGGAGCAAAGATGGCCCGGGCGCTGGGGATGGCTCTGTGGCCTCTGCCTCAGGCGCTAGAGTGGCTCTGGTCGCAACATGGCGACGCCCAGGATGGGCAGAGCATCGCCCCCTGGTGGGCAGAGCATCGCCCCTGGTGGGCGTGCCGGGTGGATCCCGGTCGGGCGCATGCGGGAGTCTGTCTGACTGTCTCTCCCTGTTTCCAGGTTCAGAAAAATGAAAAAAAAAAAAAAAAAATGTAATCTTGCCATTTGTTACAGCATAGATAGACCTCTAGAGGATATTATGCTAATGAAATAAGTCAACGACAAATACCATATGCTTTCACTTATATGTAGAACCTAAACAGCAAAATAAACAAACAAAATAGAAATAGACTCATAAATACAGAGAATGGACTGATGGTTGCCAGAGTGGAGAGCGTTTGAGGGGCTGAGTAAAAATGGTAAAGCAATTAGAAATTACAAATTGGTAGTCACAAAAAAGTCCCAGGAATGTGAAGGACAACATAGGGAATATAGTCAATGATCGTGCAATAACTATGTATGGAGCAGGTGGCACTTGAAATATCTGGGGGTCACTTTTTAAAGTATATAATTGTCTAACCACTATGCTTTCCACCTGAAACTACTACCAAATCATATTGAATGTAAACTCTAACTGAGAAATAAAAATAACAAATAACAACTACAAAAAGTGACCCCTGTCCTCACTAGACTTATAATTTAGTAAGGGAGAAAAATATTTTTGAAAGCTTTAAAAGGTAGTAAGATTGGGGTGGTGAACATACACAATACAATATACAGATAATGTAATATAGAATTGTACACCTGAAATCTATATAATTTTATTAACTGATATCACCCTAATAAATTCAATAAAAATAAATAAAAGGAAAACAAAGAGAAATGAGAAGGAAGTGATGTGAGTTCAAAGGAAAAAATTATCATGTGCCATGTGCCAGGAACTCTATACTCTTCAATTAGTGCTGCCATTTAACAGATTTAAGCACCAATTAGTGTGGCAGAAAAAAAGCTCTAACTGCCCGATTTTTGAAATGTATTGAAAAAAGGACATTTAGGGCATCCTGATAAGATGCCCTATTTATGCAGAATGCCTGGCAATCCTATCTCCATCCCTCACAATCCTATTTATATCAATAATAAATCATATTTATTATCTCCATTATGCAATTGAGGCAATGGGACAAGAGCCACCCAGCAATTTATTCAAGGCTACAGACAGAAATGGCAGAACTGGAAACCAAGTCCTATTCTCTCCAATTTTAAGGCCTGGAACTTTACATTATGCCATTCATTTTTCTCAGCACAGCCGATGTAAGATGAAGGTTCAAATTCCAGTTCAAACTCTAAATATATGCCTGACTTAAGTCAACTGCTGCCCCACCACCTTTTTTCCCTGGTATTTACCATACTGTTGTCTATGTGATGGGTTTTATTTTTTCGTTTGTTTATTCTTGCTTAATTCCTTTATCATTTTGCCCTAGACCCCCAACCCCCGTCCCCTCTGACAACTATCAAGTCTGTTCTCAGTATCTGTGTCTGTGTCTATTTTGTTAGGTCATTTTGCTTATCAGATTCCAAATAAGCAAAATCATTGGTATTTGTCTTTCTATGACTGGCTTATTTCACTTAGCATAATACTCTTCAGGTCCACCCATAATGTTACAAAAGGTAAGTTTCCTTATTTTTTACAACTGAGAAGTATTCCATTTTGTGAATGTACCACAGCTTTCTTATCCACTCATCCACTGATGGGCAATGAGCTGCTTCCAAATTTTGGCTATTGTAAATAATGCTTCAGTGAACACTGGGGTGCGTGTATTCTTTCAAATCAGTGTTTTCGGGTTCTTCTGGTATGTTCTCAAAAGTGGAAACTGGGTCCTAAGACAGTTTTGTTTTTATTTTAACTCCATACTGCTTTCCATAGTCACATCCCAACCAAAAGTGCCCCAATCTATTCTAACCAACATTGCATGAGGAACATTTGCTATTTGTTGACTTGTTATTTTTTTTTTAGCAAGACAGACAGTAAGGGAGAGAGAAGCATCAACTCATAGTTGTATCACCTTAATTATACATTGATTGCTTTATCATATGTACCTTGACCTGGGAGGAGGGGTGTCTAGCCAAAACAGTGATCCCTTGTTCAAGCCAGCAACCATGGGGCCATGTCTATGACCCCACGCTCAAGCCAGTGACCCCGTGCTCAAACTGGCGAGCCCACACTCAAGACGGACACCGCAGGGTTTCAAACCTGAGTCCACAGTGTCCCAGGTCAACATTCTACTCACTGCGCCACCACCTGTTTAGGCTGTTGAAGGATTGACGATTGCCATTCTGACAGGCATGAGGTGATATCTCATTGTGGTTTTAATTTGTATTTCTGATTAGTGACTTTCAGCTTCTTTTCATGCTCTACTGGCCATCTGTGTGTCATCTTTGGATAAGTATCTATACAGGTGCATTGCCCATTTTTTAAATGAATTGTTTGGTTTTGGGGGTTGAGGTGATAAGTTCTTAATCAATTTTGGATATTTACCCCTTATCATATATATCTTTGGCAAATATATTCTCCCCTTCAGTGGGTTGTCTCTTCAATTTGGTTTCCTTTCCTATGCAAAACCTTTTTAGTTTGATGTAGCCTCATTTATTTTTTTATTCCCTTGCCTGAGGAGATGAAAAAATACTGCTACAAGAGATGTCCATTACTTTACTGCATGTTTTCTCCTAAAATTTTTATGGTTTTGAGTTTAACATTTAAGTCTTTAAGCCATTTTGAATTTATTCTTGAGTATAAGTAGTCGTTTCATTCTTTTGCACATATCTGTCCAATTTTCCCAACACCATTTATTTAATAAACTATCTTTACCTCACTGTATATTCTTGTCTCCCTTGTCAAATATTAATTAACTGTAAAAGCATGGGTTTATTTCTGGATTTTCTATTATGTTCCATTGATCTATGTGTTTACTATGCTATTTTGATTACTATAGCCTTGTAGTTTGATATCAGGTAGCATGATTCCTCCAACTTTGTTTTTCTTTCTCAAGATTGCTGTGGTTATTAGGGGTTTTTATGCTTCCATATACATTTCTGGAATATTTGTTCTAGTTCTGTGAAATACTCCATTGGTATCTTGATAGGAATTGTATTGAATCTATAGATTCCTTTGAGTAATATGGACTTTCTTAAAATTTTCCAAGTACAGGTCTTTTACATCCTTGGTTAAATTTACTCCCAGGTATTTAATTCCTAGGTCAATTTCTCCTTCTGTACCTCTCTGCTTTCTCTACAAACCCCAGATGACTGAGCTTCTATTCATTTCTGAAAACTACCCATGTATTAGTTTTCAGTGTGCCCCTGGACTATCACATTATCACCTGGGAACTTGGTTTTTGTTGTTTTTTTAAAGACTTTATTCATTTTAGAGAGGAGAAAGAGAGAAGGGGGGAAGAGCAGGAAGCATCAACTCCCATATATGCCTTGACCAGGCAAGCCCAGGGTTTTGAACCAGCAACCTCAGTGTTCCAGGTCAACACTTTATCCAGTGTGCCAACCACAGGTCAGGCTTACCTGGGAACTTTTAAAAAGGCATATTCATGGCCACACAGGACCTACTGAATCAGACTCTGGAAATGAACCAGAAATCTTGCTTTAAAAAGTTTAAATACCAAATACCTTTAACATTCTACAGATATACTATCATTACACCTTTCTTCCTCAACAACCAAGTCTATAACTTCCTCAATACATTTCTTCTGAAGCTTTGATGGTCTTAGAAACTTGTTATTTACACTGTGGCAGACTGAAAATGTCTATTCTTCCTTCCAAATACAGCAGGCCCTTGGGTTATGACACAGTTCCTTTCCTGTAACTGTGACGTAACCTGAATTCTGGTGTGAGTCGAAATACAACCTAGCCTAACACAAATGGAACACTTGCACTTTTAACAGTCCAAAATGGTGCAGGTAAGTGTACTGGGGGATACCAACTCCCTCATTCATATACCCAATTACTTCAATTACTTTGTATTCTTTTGCCATGCACAACCTAACTAGTTCACCCACATAGTCTGTTACTACACTAACACGGTAAGCTGAAACACTCAAGTCTCAACATTTTTTATGTGTCATTAACTCAAAATATCCTATGTCGAGACTGTCGAACCGGAGGATCCCTATACTTTATTAAAGTTTAAACCTCTTCTCAAAAAGGATTGTTACAATCCCTGTCACTATCATTACTATCCCACATTTGCTTTTTCAGAATGTTGAGTCAGAAAGAACTCTCCCTTGTCAGGATCTTTCATGCTTTATCCCTCCTTTCTTCACTTTCCCTTAGTCATTCAATACTCTATCCATCTTGTCACAAACCTATTTAAACAATACCCACTACTCTCTTTGCTTCACATTCCACAAACTTCATTAACTGTCTGCTCTGTCCTCACAGAGCCTCTGATCCTATGGAACCTACTGATTCCTTTGAAAATGGCAATTATTTCAACTGGAGACTGAAGTTGACCTATTATAAACTAGTTTGCTAAAGGAACTAATATAAAAGTTTGTTCCAAGCCCTGGCCGGTTGGCTCAGTGGTAGAGTGTCGGCTTGGTGTGCAGAAGTCCCAGGTTTGATTCCCAGCCAGGGCACACAAGAGAAGTGCCCATCTGCTTCTCCACCCTTCCCCCTGTCCTTCCTCTCTCTCCCCCTCTCACAGCCAAGGCTCCATTGGAGCAAAGTTGGCCCGGGTGCTGAGGATGGCTACATGGCCTCTACCTCAGGCGCTAGACTGGCTCCGGCCACAATGCAACAACGCCCCAGATGAGCAGAGCATCGCCCCCCGGTGGACATGCCGGGTGGATCCTGGTCAGGCGCATGCAAGAGTTTGACCGCCTCCCTGCTTCTAACTTTGGAAAAGTAAAAAGTTTGTTCCACTCAATAGAACTCTCAAGTCACCTCAATCACTTGAATTTCTCTGTATCATTATTGCTTATATATTTTTTTATAATTTTTATTTTTATTTTATTTATTCATTTTAGAAAGGAGAGAGAGAGAGAGAGAGAGAGAGAGAGAAGGGAGGGAGGAGCAGGAAGCATCAACTCCCATATGTGCCTTGACCAGGCAAGCCCAGAGTTTCGAACCGGCGACTGCTTATATATTTAAACTTTAGATTTTAAAGCTTTCCTCTAAAGACTAGGAGAACCTCGAGTAGTTTTCACTGTATACTCAAGCATATGAAAAACTTATACTGGTGATGAAATATACAGCCTTCTCCCCTCACTAAAGCATAGACTGAAACAGAAATAGAGTAAGTTAAAGTATATTGGGCTACAACAGAATCAGCTTGGGGAATTTCTGAAAAAAGTTCCTGGAATACATTTCGCAATTTTCAATTTCTGAACTGTGTAGGGTAGAGCCAGAGTTAGACCCAGGATTTTCTAGTGTGTAACAGATTTAACTACTGGCAACAAGCTCCATTTTAAAATTAATCAGAAACAGCACACAGCACAAGCCAAATCAAATATATGTGTGAGAAGAGGATCCAGTTCAGTAGCATTTTATCCAGTCACTGAAACTGACATAAACACTTTATAGAGGACTATATAAAGATGTGTTCCAGTCAAGCCAATGACCCCTTGCTCAAGCCAGCAACCTTGGGATCACGTTGATGATCTGATCAAGCCCAGAGCCCAGGCAACCTTGGGGTTTCGAATCTGGGATCTTAAGTGTCCCAGGTGGATGATCTATCCACTGCACCACCACTGGTCAGGCCTCACCATGAATTTGAGAGGGAGATAGAGAGACTTCCCCATGTGCCCCAACTGGGATCCACCCAGCAACCCGTCTGGAGCCAATGCTCCAATCAACCAAGCTATCCTGTGCCCAGGGCTGATGCTCAGACCATTCAAACCATTGGCTGCAAGATGGGAAGAGATTGAAGGGAAAGAGAAATGGCCGCTTCTCATGTGTGCCCTGACCGCAGATAGAACCTGGAACATCCATACTCCAGGCCAACACTCTATCCACTTAGCCTACCAGTCAGGACCCCACCATATATTCTTAATAGCTCTTCACAATATGACCCCAAATAACCCATCTCTAAAGCTCTGCATTCTTTTATTGCAGGCTTGCTTCCACTAAAGCAGTGGTCCCCAACCTTTTTTGGGCCACGGACCGGCCTTTAGGGTGGGACGGATAAATGTGTCACGTGACTGAGATAAGAGTAAATCTTAGACAGATGTAACAGAGGGAATCTGGTCATTTTTAAAAAATAAGACATCCGGGTTCGATTCCCGGCCAGGGCACACAGGAGAAGCGCCCATTTGCTTCTCCACCCCTCCGCCACGCTTTCCTCTCTGTCTCTCTCTTCCCCTCCCGCAGCCAAGGCTCCATTGGAGCAAAGATGGCCCGGGCGCTGGGCATGGCTCCTCGGCCTCTGCCCCAGGCGCTAGAGTGGCTCTGGTCGCAATATGGCGACGCCCAGGATGGGCAGAGCATCGCCCCCTGGTGGGCAGAGCGCCGCCCCATGGTGGGCGTGCCGGGTGGATCCCGGTCGGGCGCATGCGGGAGTCTGTCTGACTGTCTCTCCCTGTTTCCAGCTTCAGAAAAATGAAAAAAATAATAATAATAATAAAAAATAAAACATCGTTCACTTAAATAAAATGGAAATAATGTAAGTTATTTATTCTTTCTCTGCGGACCGGTATCAAGTGGTCCACGGACCGGTACCGGTCTGCGGCCAGGGGGTTGGGGACCACTGCACTAAAGGACTTAGAAAAAGCGACCAGCCCTGGCCGGTTGGCTCAGCGGTAGAGCGTCGGCCTAGCGTGCGGAGGACCCAGGTTCGATTCCCGGCCAGGGCACACAGGAGAAGCGCCCATTTGCTTCTCCACCCCTCCGCCGCGCTTTCCTCTCTGTCTCTCTCTTCCCCTCCCGCAGCCAAAGGCTCCATTGGAGCAAAGATGGCCCGGGCGCTGGGGATGGCTCTGTGGCCTCTTCCTCAGGCGCTAGAGTGGCTCTGGTCTCAATATGGCGACGCCCAGGATGGGCAGAGCATTGCCCCCTGGTGGGCAGAGCGTCGCCCCCTGGTGGGCGTGCCGGGTGGATCCCGGTCGGGCGCATGCGGGAGTCTGTCTGACTGTCTCTCCCTGTTTCCAGCTTCAGAAAAAAAAAAAAAAAAAAAAAAGAAAAAGCGACCAAACCTCATCTTTTAAGTCCCACTACTAAAGAAAAGTGACCTATATACTTTCTCCCAGAGTAAAAAAATTCCAAGACAACACAGATTACAGTTCACCAATTACATATTCAATCAATTGGGTGACAGGATCAGTAACAGAGGAATGCCTGTTCTAAGCACAAGTAACCAGGAGGAAAAATAGAGGATATATGGTCAAAGGACAGATGCACGCTAAAAATGATAAAACTATTTTTAGACACTTCTCTTCACTATAACAATTCAAATTAGATTGCTTATAAATAGGAATCGCAATGAGCAGCATTATTTGTTTAATTCCCAAAGTTCGTGATTTTAGCTAAATACTTGTACAAATACTTGAACCTCCTAAGAAGGCTGCTAATAAAAACTTTATTTACAGATTTTGAGTGTTTCAGTGAGAATTGAAAACCACAAGACACAACTCCTTTGCATAGTTACTACCTCTGACCAAGAAAAAGAATTCCCTTAGACAAATATCAATATCTCTCATAACCTACCTAAAAATAGGATAGTTCATAAATTCTCTAAACTCGTCTTCCCTGCTATGGGTAGCCCATGACCATTAATTGTAAACCTTAGCAAACTTTGGCATTTTCTAATGCTAGTTTTATAAGTTACTGAAAAACTATAAATTTAGCATTATTTTTCAAACCTGGGTAATTTTCTCATTGTGAATGCTTAACATTTAGATCCTAAATTTAAATACCATAGAAAAATATTCATCTTTAGGTAGGTTTGGTAATAAACACATGGCAAGAAACTGACAAGAAAATTTAAACATCCAGAGCATACAAATATTTCAAAGCATTATAAACTCTGAACTTAGCACTTTTCTAAATAGTAAAAATTCCAACCAAAAAAAAAAATCAAAATGTTTTAAGTTTTGATATGATTTAAGTGAACTCAAATTTTTCCCAATTCCTGACATCAATATTCGATTTATAGTTTTATTATAGTAACAACTGTTACAGTGAGAACTACACACATATACAAAATTATATTTAAATTCACATAGAACAATATTTACATTTTAAAGTTACAACTTTTGAAGTTAGATGAAACATAAGCTTAAGTTTTACAACAAAGAAAACAAAAACACACAAGACAAAAATAGAGTTGACAGTAAAAATAGAACTATATCTGTTCTTGATACAACACGTGGAAACTCTTTGTCAGAAAGCTACATC
The DNA here is from genome assembly GCF_036850995.1 of Saccopteryx leptura. Classification (NCBI taxonomy): domain Eukaryota; kingdom Metazoa; phylum Chordata; class Mammalia; order Chiroptera; family Emballonuridae; genus Saccopteryx; species Saccopteryx leptura. Next base: position 60,982,695 of record NC_089511.1, on the reverse strand, counting down.
TTCTTAATCTGATTGTCCAAATCATTAAAATATGGATGATTCAGTGCCATTTTGCCAGAAATTCGTTTGGCAGGATCATAGACTAACATTTTCTTGGGGGAGGAAGATAAAAAGAAAAAAATGTTTATTTAAGAAATGAACTATTAAAAAAAACTCCATAAAGTTTAAACTTTTCTATTAATAGCCAGCCATAAGCTAATTTTAATGAAATCTACTAAATGAACATTTCTATTAGTTAAATACTAAATCACATAAATCTCATCCTCTTTACTTTACTCACTAGCTGTAGAATAACCTATTCCTTAAATTATAGATATTTTGATAACCTCTTTTTGCTGTAAATTATGGTTTAAGACACAAGCATTCAGATAGCTTTAAAACCAAGGCATACATTTAAGATATCTAGTTAATTATATTTACTTTGAGAATGAAATGGCCATCTGAATTATTTATAACATTCCTGAATAGTGGTAATTAACTATAGTGGTTTCTGATATAGCTTCCAGCAAATTCCAAATGAAAACAAAACCAGGGTACAATGTATATATAAACACAATTAAAATGAAATCAGACAATCTGGTATTAATTCATATATCACTAGAAAAATTTGAACAAAGTTTAATATTGACCTTAAATTTTATCTTAAATATTAATCTTAAAATCAAATCAATACTTACTCAAGAGATACTTTTACTATCTAGTTACCATTTGAGTTCTTATGTATCTAGCAAAATGTTAAGTGCTTTTCAAATATGTTACTTATTCCTCACAACAACAAATAATTCCATTTTACAAATTAAGACAGGGAAGCTCAAAGATGTTAAGTAATTTGCCCAAGTTCACAGAGCTAAGGAGTAGTAAGTAATAAAGCTGAACTTGAAAACCAAGTCTGATTTATGATTTACAGTAATGGTTCTCAACTGGACAAGACTGCCTTCAGAGGACATTTGGCAATGTCTAGAAATATTTGGGGTTGACAACTGGGTGGGAATGTGATAATAGCATCTATAAGGTAGAAGAGTAGGATGCTGTTAAGTATCTTATAACAATGTATGGGACAGTCCCCAACAACAAAGAATGATCCAGTCTAGGATGTCAATACTGGCTATACTAAAATCCTCTGATTTACAGAATCTGATTGTTTTGTTAACTAAAGTGAAATTCTTTGTATAAAATTACAGGAATTAAAAAGGTAGACTGAGCCCTGGCCGGTTGGGTCAGTGGTAGAGCGTCAGCCTGGCGTGCGGAAGTCCCAGGTTCGATTCCCGGCCAGGGCACACAGGAGAAGCGCCCATCTGCTTCTCCACCCCTCCCCCTCTCCTTCCTCTCTGTCTCTCTCTTCCCCTCCCGCAGCTGAGGCTCCACTGGAGCAAAAGATGGCCCGGGCGCTGGGGATGGCTCCTTGGTCTCTGCCCCAGGCGCTAGAGTGGCTCTGGTCGTGACAGAGCAAGGCCCCGGATGGGCAGAGCATCGCCCCCTGGTGGGCGTGCCGGGTAGATCCCGGCCGGGCGCATGCGGGAGTCTGTCTGACTGCCTCCTCATTTCTAGCTTCAGAAAAATGCAAAAAAAAAAAAAAAAAAGTAGACTGAGCCCAGAATATGAAGGCCTTTTATGTCAAATCAACAATATTAATATACAAAATATTGAATAGCAGATAAAGGACTTTGGACTTCACTAAAAACAATTGGGAAATCTGAGCTGAATTTGGTGACACAATGGTTTCTTAAGAACTGTGAAAGATGCCCAAAGACCAATTAGAAGATGTATATGATGGTAGATTATTTTTTTCATTTGTTTTGTAACCTGCCAAATCATTTTTTTTTGCAATCAAGTTACCCAAGATTTCTTAAAAACTACTTCTTTCTAAAAGCTCAATATTTAAATACCATTCTAAAACAAACTTCCTGAAGGAAGCCTAGGACAATTTTTATTTTTTATACTAAAAGCACTTTTGTCATGTCCTAAAAAAAAAAACAACTATTAGCTGGGAATGGCAATTTAATAGAAGGGAAACATTTTCAAGAACTACACTTCCCCTTCTCCTCACATTTCTGATGTGGAAACAAAGCACAAAGTTAAGAAATGGGAGTTTATGCAGTAGAAAGCTTTTGTAACTAAAAATACCAAGCAATAAGGGAAATATGAGACAAAAAAGGAGGAAAACAAGGCTCTCCTACAAGTCAGCAACTTAAACAACAAAGGTTATTGTTATTAACCCTGATCTTCCTTTCACAGAGTATCTTTAGCTGTCAAATGAAGAAAAATAAAACAATAATGAAAACAACTAATGCTAATTCTCCTCTCAGAACCAATAAGGTTTCTCAATGTCTGAAATGGAGCTAGTAATACAATAATCATAACAGACATATAATAGTTATTTGCCTAACTCACTAAATGTTGGTTTTCTTCCTATTTCTCAGGTAATAGAAAGGATTGAGTACTTCAGAATCATTAATGATAGTCAGTATAAAGGGCATTCTTTACCGAGAGCAGATCCAAGCCATTTTCATCCAAGTTTTTGACATGAGATGCTAAGCTTCCTGGCTTCCACTTGGGAAATGTATTCTTATAGTCCTGTAGAGATTCCACTTCTGGCCACACTTCATTGTTGGGAGTACCTAAAGCTCTAAAAGCCATAGCAAAACAAAACAAATATTAAAGGATTAATATAATCTTATTATATTCATGTTGCCTTTAAAGTTCTTAACAGTTTAAGTATAAAACAAAAAATACCTGAAAATTCTGAAGAGTTGATCGATTTCTGAATCCCCATGGAAAAGTGGTTTCTTAGTTGCTAATTCCGCAAATATGGTGCCTATACTCCAAATGTCAACTGGAGTAGAATAGCGAGCTGATCCCAGCAATACTTCTGGAGATCTATACCAAAGTGTTACCACCTACAACAAAGCAAATTTGCACAGCAAATAAATGTAGTGCATTAAATTATCTAAAGGAACACATTTATCTCATTACAACTGTCCTTTAGAAGGTTGTATGATTGCCTCTGATAATATTGTTACTAGTCAACTAACTGACCCTGGCAAGTTGATTCAGTGGTAGAGCATCGGCCAGGCATATGGATGTCCCAGGTTTGATTCCCCATCAGGGCACTCAAGAGAAGCAACCATCTCCACTGCTACCTACTCCTCCCTCTCCCTCCCTCTCCTGCAGCCATTGCTCAATTGGTACAAGAACATTTCCCTAGGCGCTGAGGATGGCTCTGTGGAGCCTCCACCTCAGGTGCTAAAAATAGCTCAGTTGCAATCATGGCCCCAGATGTGGGCAGAACATCGGCTCCAGACGGGGCCACCAGATGTCTCCTAATCAAGGCTCATGCAGGAGTCTGTTTCTCTATCTCCCATTTTCTCTCTTGGAAAAGAAGAAAAAAAAAGACAAATATTTCACTTCTAAGTTCTATTCATTTTGGAGAAAAAACACAGTCTTTTCTTGCTTTTCAAATCATTAAAGTGTGGATCAAAAAAGTAGAGATAGCCTTAATCTTAAAAAAATAATAAAATCCATTTGATAATGGGTGATAGATTTGGGGGTAACACCGAACAAACTGCATGTACTGCTTATGTGCTAAAAACTTAAGTCAGATTATATATCAAGATTAGTGGTCTAGAGCTGATCTATCATTTTAGCATATATAATTTATCACCATGGTAAAAATATCATCTCTAACTTAATGAGATCAATGGCATCTGTTTAAGCCAATGAGGACCAATAATCTTTATACAGGAATGGGAAAATGATATAAAGAAATAATAAAAGAAGCTAAGACATCATCTAACCAGATGAGCACTCCTTTAAGTTTTGATCTGGGGACAGTCTTTGGGCTCAAGGATATAAGCTCCACAGAAGACATTGTTTTCCAAAACAGTCACTTGCCACATAAAAACATTTCAGTCAAGGATGGATGGCATTTACAACAGCGACTACATAAGATTATAATGGAACTAAAAACTTCCTGTCACCAAAAGAAGTCAGTCATCCTAAGGTAACGCAACAGTATATTTGTGTGTGTGTGTGACAGAGACAGAGAGACAGAGGGACAGATCAGAACAGACAGACAGGAAGGGAGAGAGATCAATTCTTTGTTGCAGCACCTTAGTTGTTCATTGATTGCTTTCTCATATGTGCCTTGAAGGGGTGGGGGTCAGTAGAACGAGTGACCCCTTGCTAAAGCCAACAACCCTCCGCTCAAGCTGTTGAGCCTGCACTCAAGCCAGCAATCTCAGAGTTTTGAACCTGTGTCCTCTGCATCCCAGTCCGACGCTCTATCCACTGTGCCACCGCCTGGGCAGGCAACACTACAATTTTTACAAAATGATTTAGTGTAGCCTAAGTGTACAATGTTTAAAAATTCTATAGTGTACAGTAATGTCCAAAGCTATCACATTCCTTCACCACTCATATTCAATTCATCCAGCTACTTTCTTATTAAGAGAGGCAGGAGGGCAGAGAGCAGGCTCCCACATGCGCCCCAACCAGGATCCACCCAGCAAGCCCACTATATGGCGATGCTCTGCCCATCTGGTACCACTGCTCTGTTGCTCAGCAACCAAGCTATTTCAGTGCCTGAGGCAAGACCATAGAGCAGGGGTAGTCAACCTTTTTATACCTTCCGCCTACTTTTGTATCTCTGTTAGTAGAAAAATTTTCTAACTGCCCACAAGTTCCACAGTAATGGTGATTTATAAAGTAGGGAAGTAACTTTATAAATTTATGAAGCGGAGTTACAGCAAGTTAAAGCATATAATAATAATTACTTACCAAGTACTTTATGTCGGATTTTCACTAAGTTTGGCACAATAAATCTTTATAAAACAACTTACTATAGTTAAATCTATCTTTTTATTTATACTTTGGTTGCTCCGCTACCGCCCACCATGAAAGCTGGAACACCCACTAGTGGGCGGTAGGGACCAGGTTGACTACCACTGCCATAGAGTCATCCTCAGCACCCAGAGCCAACTTGCTTGAATCACTTGAGCCATGGCTGTGGGAGGTGAAGAGAGAGAAGGGGGAGGGTGGAGAGCAGATTGTTCTTTCTTCTATATGCCCCGACCAGAAATTGAACCCAGGATTTCCACATGCTGGGCCAATGCTCTACCACTGAGCTAACCAGCCAGGGCTAGCAGCAACTTTCAATCCTGCAAGTTCCAAAAGTGTCTTATACAGGTGAACCATTTTTTTTTTCAGACTTTTACTGAACCTTTTCTATATTTAAATGTATACTAGCCCTGGCCGGTGGCTCAGTGGATAGAGCATCAGCCTAGCATATGAACATCTAAGGTTCAATTCCCAGTCAGGGCAAACAGAAGAAGCGACCATGTACTTCTCTCTGCCTCCTCTTCTCTCCCTCTCCCCCTCCTGCAGCCAGTGGCTCAGTTTGAGCATGGCCCCGGGGGCTAAGGATTGCTCTGTTAGCACAAGTGTGTCAGTCTCAAGACACTAAAAATAAAAGTAGCTCAGTACTCGAACATTGGCTCCAGACAGGGTAGCTGGGTGGATTCCAGTCCAGGCACACGCAGGAGTCCCCCTCACTATCTCCCATAAAGAAAATAAAATAAAAAAATAAACACATACTTATCACTGTATTACAACTGACTACAGTATCCAGTACAGTAACAAACTATATAGGCTTGTAACCTAGGAACAATAGTTTGACCATGTAGTCTAAATATATAGTAGGTTGCACTATCTTGGTTTCTGTAAGAGCATTCTGTTTGCACAATGACAAAATCGCCTACAGATGCGTTTCTCAGAACATATCCCAGACATTAAGCAACACATGACTTTAACCCCTTATTAGAGAATTCAACATTCCCATTTCCTCTAGAAATAAAAAATAAAATGCCAAGTTATCAATATAACACTGATGAAACATGATTATATTTAGTAGCTCCTAAATGTATCTGAAATAGCACCCCTTAAGCAACAAAACCTGCCATTTAACCAATTTGATTGTATATTAGAGAGGATCCACCCAGGAGACAGACAGAAACAACCTGGTGATTGCTTAGGGAAAGTTTAATATGAAAAAAAAGGGGATTGGAATTATAAAAGACCCACTACCAAGAAATAATGAGAACTCTAAAAACTGTAGCAAGGAAAACCCGTACCTCCTGCAATGCTTTTTCCAGCACTCTCCACTGACAAAACATAACATCTCACCAGCTAGCAGAGGAAAAATATTAAAAGGTTCCATTTTTAACATAGCATACAATGGGGCAATCACACATATTCAAAAGGATCAAAAACACGATTCTACATACCTCATGTGTATATACTCTAATAGGTATTCCAAAAGCTCTGGCAAGGCCAAAATCAGCCAATTTAATTGTTCCTTTGTCATCAATCAATAGATTTTGAGGTTTTAAGTCTCTATGAAGAACTCTTCGAGAGTGACAAAACACAATTCCTTGTAGAATTTGGTACAAATAACTCTGGAAAAAGAAAATATGTTAGAAACTTAACTGTATAACACAAAATGATTTTCTAAATAATCTTGGTGAGTTTGTTTCAAAGAAAAAATGCAGAGAAATAATTTAACTACCAAAAAAGCTTTCAAGCCATTTAAGATGAACAAGAAGCATCTAAAGGTTGAAAAGCCCATTTATATACAAGATCATGTTGTACCTAAGACAAAGATATTCACCTTACAACACTTATCTATAGCCACATGAACTCATTTCATCTTCTTTTACTTATTTTTGGTCCCTCATTCTTTAAGTCAGAAGTTAGTTTTTCTGTACAGAAAGTTTTTTAAACTTTTGATCTATATACTGATAGCAACCCTATTTCTATATTGAATAAAATTGGTCCTTTTCATTTCCATCTTCTAGCTTTACATATTTATTTCCACTTTGGGGACACTGGTCACAGATTCCAAAAGATTAAAAAGAGAATATTATGTTTAAATAGATACAATGACCGGAAAATGCTGTTTAACAGTTCAGAAGTGTTTTATAAGAGCACCTGGAGGGGTGGTTTGTTCAAGCTGTTATAAGGATAAGAAACTTTTACTTCATACACTTCACTACTTTTTAAACAATTATGTATTCATTCATAGTTTAACAGAACATAATGCCTATAATAAATTAATCAAAACATATTCAAGCCTGACCAGGTGGTGGCACAGTGGATAGAGCGTCGGACTGGGATGCAGAAGGACCCAGGTTCGAGACCCCGATGTTGCCAGCTTGAGCAAAGAGCTCACCAGCTTGGACCCAAGGTCGCTGGCTCCAGCAGGGGGTTACTCGGTCTGCTGAAGGCCTGCGGTCAAGGCACATGTGAGAAAGCAATCAATGAACAACTAAGAAGTCGCAACGCGCAACAAGAAACTGATGATTGATGCTTCTCATCTCTCTCCATTCCTGTCTGTCTGTCCCTATCTATCTCTGCCTCTGTAAAAAAAAAACATATTCAAAACCAGAAAAAAATTAAGCCAGCTGCCACCACCACGCTGCCCCAGGCTTTTGTTACTCTGTTTCACACAGGTCTGACAGAGGAATAAAGACTAGAATATTCTAGTTTCCAACAACACAATAGTTTTAAGTTATCTTAGATACTACTTTTTACTTTATAACTAGAGGCACTATCTAGTAATAAAATGGTAACTATTAACAATTTAATCTCTTGACTGGGAGAAAATGAAATACTCTTCCTCATTCTACTTTCTAAAACTTTTTCCAAGCATATTCCCAAAAAACACAGGTACTTATAGATAGAATAGACCCTTTACATTCACAGTGAATACAGTGTGTCCATAAAGTCATGTACACTTTTGACTGGTCAAAGGAAAGCAACAAAAGACAAAAGAAATGTGAAATCTGCACCAAATTAAAGGAAAATCCTCCCAGTTTCACACCTATTCAGTGCAGTTCGATGTGGACTCACACAGATTTTTTAGGGCTCCTTAGGTAGCTATCCCGTATAGCCTCTACAGACTCGTCACTTTTGTTTGTTTGATTGATAAGGTATGAGAAGGAAAAGTCTTCTGTAGTTTAACTTATAATCTATTTTAATAAAGTTCTGAGCAGCTCTGGTGCATTAGTCAGGATTCTTCAGAAAAACAGAACCAATAACTCATAGAGAGATACATAAGAGGAGAACTATTACAAGAATTGGCTCAGGTGATTATGGAGGCTGAGATACAACATGATATGCTGTCTACAACCTAGAGAACCAGGCAGCTGGTGGTGTAATTCAGTTCAAGTTTGAAGGCCTAAGAATCATGGGAGCCTATGGTATGACTTTCAATCTCAGCTGAAAGGCCAGAGAAAGGGGAGGGAAATAGGGAACTACACCTGGGAGTCTGAAGGCCCCCAAACCAGAAGCTCTGACGTTCAAGGACAGGAGAAAATGAATGTGGGAGCTCAACAGGAGAGAAAATCTGCCTTTCTCCACCTTTTTTTCCTATTTGGACCCTCAGCACATTGGATGACACCCACCCACATTGAAGAGGGTGGGTCTTCTTTACACTGTTTAGTTATTACCCTCACAGACATCCAGAAATAGTGCTTTACCAGCTACTAGGGCATCTTTTAGCCCAGCCTAGTTTACAAATAAAATTAACACCTAGGTAGCTAGAACTCTTCTTACATGGAGCAGCTGATGTGCCTTCTCTGCAGCACAGCACCCAGCAGCTATCTCCTCACAGGCCACTCTAAGAAGTGTAGTAGTTCACTGAAGCCCTAGAGTTAGGACTGGGATTGTAGGAAGTAGGAAAAGGTGGTGGGGAGGAAAGACAAGTGAACTAGGCTCTTGACCTGACCCCTTTCAACCTCAAATGTAATTGGAATAGATAATTATTTATCTGTTTTTATAAACTGAGTGGACTTGGGTAAAGTTTGGTTTTATAACATCTTTCATGTACATAAAACTAGGCAAGTGTCTTACCTTAACAAGTGAAGAATCCATGTACTGACCAGGAGGAATAGAATCCAAGTATTTCTTTAGATCCATGGAAAGGTATTCAAAGATGAGATATAACCTGGAATCCTGCATGAGCACATCCTGAAGACTAAAGAATAAACAATTATATATATAAAAAAATCTAATAAATATTGACCTCTCATAAAACTAAATGACTTCTCTAGATATTACAGCAGCTACGAGATATTTTCTGTGATAACAAATACATATTGTTTTGGAAAAGAAAACAGTTTCTTTCCTAGCAGTGAAATTCTTCCCTAGCAGTACTAAACAAGAATTTGAGAAAGACATCTCAGGGCAGCAATTGAAAATTAAGTTGAATAATACAGGAGCTGCTAACTAACTCTCAAATCACATACATTCCAAATCAACATTTCTAGGCTGCTTTTGCTCAGAGCTTGTCTTTCCATTGAGGTAAATTATAGAATAATTTCTGACCTTAATAGTTGCTCACTATCTCCCGCCCCCAAAATTCAATTAAATCCTAACTTGGATCTTTAGAAAGAAAACCCAGCCCAAACCACCACCCCCACATATATAAAAAGGAAGAAAGAAAAAAACCTTTCTTTTTCATGAGACCTAGCTGCCTCTCTTAGGACTCTGATTTTTAAGGACCAGAGGTCTCAGTGATCTGACATAGCTCAGTGAAAAGGTCTCCCTTTTCTCCCATGGCCAATTTACCTTGATTTTTCAGTCCCTAAAACTCTGTTCCTGCTTTAACAGCCTACTCTTTCTATGCCCAGCACTCTCAATTAACATAGATAGTAGGGTCCTATTCCACTCAACAAGGTTATATCCAAACTTAAGCAAATGTAAAAACTTCCACATTGAAATGTACATTTTCAACAGTGTGTGGAAAATGGTTTAAATCCAGATATTATACCATACCTGACTATATTTGGATGACGAAGTTCTTTTAACAGAGAAATTTCCCGAATTGCAGTACTAGGAACCCCTTCCTCTTCACTTTCTAGTCTGATTTTCTTCATGGCTACCACTTGACCTGTAGTTTTGTGTCTACCCTTATATACAACTCCATAGGTACCTGAAATAGACAAAGTAAATGTCTGCTATGCACCCCTCCACAAAGTAAACAATATTTTAAAAAATGATTGAATCCCATAAGGTATCACATGGTAGAAACATCAGCTGTGTCCAGATAGGAAGTATCTTACTCATACCCTCATCCCTTCCAAAAAGAAATCAAGGGTAACTACAACTACTGCTTCTATAGTGGAGAAATAAACTTCATGTAGTCATCACAGGTTTTCAATACATTTAAATTACTAGTAATTCTCCAGCACATATTAAAGAAAATGGATCCTTTGCAAATTGAAACTTTTCTCCTGTCAAATATCCTACCAAAAAATAGGAAAGGCATAAAATACAATGTAAAGATTAGGCTCAGGAAATATTGCTAACAGGAATCACTGTGACACTTTCAGAAAATGCTGTATACAGTGCTTTACACATGTCAAATATAAAGTCATTAATCCTTATCCAGAAAAGATTGGGGGTAAAATGTCTTATTAAATATTTTTTAAGTCTAAGAAAGGTCACATTATTTACTAAATAGTAGAAAAACCTCACACCTATTCAGAAGTTGACGAGACCACTGATTCTGATATTTGGGCTTCAGATAATAAGCAACAATGTCAATATAGGAGATCTGGGAACGCCTGACCAGAAGGTGGTGCAATGGATGAAGTCAACCTGAGATGCTAAGGACCCATGTTCAAAACCCTGAGGCTGCTGGCTTGAGCGCAGGCTCACCGGGTTGAGGGTGGGATCACAGACACGACCCTATGGTATCTGTCCTGAGCCCAAGCTGACTGGAGTAAGGGGTCACTGGCTGAGCTGAAACCTCCCCTTATCAACGCACATGTGAGAAAGCAATCAATGAACAACTAAAGTGTCACGACAACAAGTTGATGCTTCTCATCTTTCTCCTTTCTTGTCTGTCTATCCCTGCCTGTCCCTCTATCTCTAGCAAAAAAAGAGATCTGGGAGTGGAAAAAGCAATAACAAAGGAGATGAAGTACTTAGCTAAATCAAGTTCATATACATTATACTTAGTTTCGTGTTTTTCAACTGGGGTTGGAAATTTAGAAAGTCTTAAACCCTTTAACTATATATAAATATTTGTTCAAATAAATATTTGTTTCAAAAGTGATTATAGTGCATTTTCCTAGGAAGGTCTATTCTATAGCTTTTATCAGTTTCTCTAAAGGTAGAAAAGGGTATGTCAAAAAAAGGCCCTAGCCAGATAACTCAGTTGGTTAGAGCAGGGATCCTCAAACATTTTACACAGGGGGCCACTTCACTGTCCCTCAGACCATTGGAGGGCCGGACTATAAAAAAAACTATGAACAAATCCCTATGCACACTGCACATATCTTATTTTAAAGTAAAAAAGCAAAACAGGAACAAATACAATATTTAAAGTAAAGAACAAGTAAATTTAAATCAACAAACTGACCAATATTTCAATGGGAACTATGCTCCTCTCATCACCAATGAAAGAGGTGCCCCTTCTGGAAGTGACGTGGGGGCCGGATAAATGGCCTCAGAAGGCCGCATTGGGGACCCCTGGGTTAGAGCATCATCCCAATATGCAAAGGTTGCAGGTTCAACCCCCAATTAGGGCTCATACAGAAACAAACTGATGCTTCTCTCTCTCTCTCCCTCCTCCTTTCTCTAATATCAATAAATAAAATTTTTTTTTTTAAAAAGCTAAGAAACACTTCAACTTTTCTGCCTTACATGCTAATCAAACTTATTTTTAACTTAGTAGCAAAATTAGTATGGGGGGGGGGGGTTCGGGTTAACATACAGTTCCATTCCTAGGACAGTGACGTAACTTGAATTTTGGTATAAGTCAGAACACACCCTAGCCTAAGTCACTTACCCATCCTAACAGTTATGAAACCATAATCTAGAACATAAAAACACAGCTAAGCCACAGAAAAAAGGGAAAAGGCATAAATATACTGTACTGTAGTAACAAAAAAATGAGTGCAAAAAATGGTACCACACTAACGACATAAGCTGAAACACTCATATTTCAATTTTTTTAAGTTTTTATGGGAGCATTATAAACTTGAAATGTCCTATGTCGAGACTGTTATAACCTGAGGATCCTCTGTAGTTGAATGGATATAATAAAATGTTTATTTTTTTCAGAAGCATAAGTTAAAAGAAAGAGTATATTTCCAACCCCACCCCCACAACCCAAACCTGTCATTACTATCTTACTAGATTCGTCCAGTACTCCCTCCTTCCCTGGCTTTTTAGTAGTATTCCTTACACAAGTAGGGTTTTGGAGCACACTAAAAATATGGTTGAAAATATTCCTCTAATAGAACTTGCATAAACTGTAGCAAATTATTTTGTATAAGTTGTATCATTTGTCCCTGAAGTGTTTAGAATGTCAACATTACGGCTCCTATGTAAAATTTAAGATATTCTGTTGGGGAAGGGGGGGAAATAGCCAAAGGGATATTTTTAATCCCTCATTTATACCACGTAGGTATCAACATTCTTTAAAAACTAACCAAGTTACTACAGATAGGGAACAAATGATTATACTATAGCATTGGTTTGAAAATAACTTAAACATGTACTTATGACAGATCATTTCAACCTAGGGTAACTAGATAAAAAAATACAAATAAAACAATTTTTGACACATATGAGACCAAAAGTCCCCGGCTGCTAAAGGAGTACAGCAGACAGGTGCAGTTCGGAACTTTGTTTTGAGCAGGAGGAAGGACAACACAGCACTTAACAGCTGTATTGTAGTCACCTTTAAATAGGAAACTTATTTAAATTAGTTTAAATGTCAGTTATTGAAAACAGTTCAGAAAATTTAGATAAAATATTTATCATCTTAAAAATAATTGTAGGTGACAAAGTATGTTATGAAACTGAACATAATCTACTACCGTAAGTTCTACCCCCAACACATACATAAGACACCAGTAGGCTTATCAAAATATAAATATTCTTTCAAATGTTTAGTATTAGAATATAAGATTATTGGGAAGGGAGGTTGTCAGGGAGTTATCAGAATAATTTTAATTCTCTTAAGATGTGAACTTCTTTTGTTATTGTGTTTAAGTTATTAAGTAAAGAACATCCATGTTAATGCAGATTAGTACTATACAATACTTTATTTATTTTTGTGGCAGAGTCAGAGAGAGGGACAGATAGGGACAGACAGAGAGAAAGGGAGAGAGATGAGAAACATCAATTCTTTGTTGTGGTTCCTTAGTTGTTCATTGATTGATTTCTCATATGTGCCTTGACGAAGGGGGGGGGGCTACAGCAGACCGAGTGACCCCTTGCTCGAGCCAGCAACCTTGGGCTCAAGCTAGTGAGCTTTTGCTCAAACCCCATGAGCCCGTGCTCAAGCCTGCGACCTAAGGGTCTCAAACCTAGGTCCACTGCATCCCAGTCCAACGCTCTATCCACTGCGCCACCGCCTGGTCAGGCAATATACAATACTTTAAAGGTTGGATTTTGATAAATATTTACATCTTCGTGTCACAGATGTTACAGCACCATGAAATCATTTAAAACTTTTATATTAAAACGTACTCACCTTCTCCAATTTTCTCTATTTTGGTATAATCCTCCATAGTCAATCAAGGGTTATGGTAGATGCTAAAGATAGGGAAAGAAATGATTTGATTACATGCCACTAATTCAAAGTGTGGTTTTAAGTTATTAATGAGACACTATATGTAAAGCATATATATTAAAACATTTCTGAGGGAAAGAACTCATGCAATAAGACTTTCCCACAATTTTTTAGCTCCTTAAACATGGAATTATCTGTATATATTATACCAGTGATTTAGTTTCTTCCAATCAAACAAATCCTCAAATTCAGACATCAACTTACCCATTCTTTTCAACAAAAACCAGAAGTATGTTATCTCACAGCACACGTCTAAGGAGCATCATCGTGTGCCAGAATTATACTCAGATATTTCAACAAATAATTTTTTGACTGAATTTTTTCTGCCTTATGATTTTATGAAGGTAATTTTAAGACATGAGTAGGGAGCTAAAATGTGGTCACACCACTCATTCAAAAAAAAATTATTAAAAGTAAAAAAAAAAAAATTATTAAAAGTATAAGTACGTAAACTTGCTCAAGTGACAGTTTACATCTTTCTCCTGTTTTTAGCAGTCACATACACAAACATGATCAAGACTTTCAAGGTACTTTTTTGAAAAGTCGGCAATATCACTTAACACCAAAAAATAAAAGGTGCAGTTGCACAGATAAAATTCTAATTATACCCTATAAATCTCAAGAACAAAGTAAAAAAACATACTTGAATCACAAAGAATGGTAAAAACAAACAAACAAAAAAGTTGAAATGCTGACAACCACTCAAGGCTTCTTCAGTAAATTTGCCAATGAAATTTTAGATGCCCAAAGCATAATTACCTTGTTTTCTAACACACCCATCACAGATAACATTTTATACATAAAGGTCACTCTGAGTAATTGACCCTTAAGTTCTATTTTGCACATTTATTTTCAAATCATTCTAGAAATAAGTAGGAATAACTCATCTTTTTAAATGACCAAAATGGACTGCACCGGCCATGAATGTCAATCTTAAAATTTTTCAGTTTTTAAAAAATGGCAATGGACGATTAAGATAATTAGCTTTTCTTCAATATCTACATGGACTATGTCTAACACACAATAAAATTGTTGAGCTCACTTTGTACCAACAGCTAAAAACTAACTCAATTTCAAAGCTGGATTTACGTGCCCTCCCTCCATTTCCCTGCTGAAATTCTTAATAAAGGACGAGCTCCAGGCCTTTTGAGAGCCTCCTAAGGAGGGACCCTTCCTACTGGCTGCAGCGTGTAAAATACCAGTGGCTTCATCTCCCACCCGGGGACTTCGGGGTCTTCAGAGGAAGCCTGTCCTGTAGGTACCTGAGTGGTGGATACAAAGTGCTTCAAGGACAGTGAACCCTCACAGATGTCTATCGTTCGGATTTCTTAGCTTACCACTTTGTGCTAATATATAACCACCACCAAGCATGAAATAAACACGAAGTTCTGGGCCTGGGCAAAAAGGCAAGTCCGAGAAGACGGCCCCCAGTTCGTCATCCGCCCCGTTTCCCAAGAGGCCGGGACTTCAGGACTCCCGGAGGTCTCGCTTCCCACCCCGGAGGCCCCGGCGCACAAAGGGACCTGGGGCCGAGCGTGGCCCGCAGCAAGAGCCCGGCGCGGCCGAGACAGAGCCCGGGCTTGGCCTCAACGGTGACCCGAAAGCCTCCTCAGCCAGGTGGGCGGCCGCTCCTGACAGCACGCCGGAGGCCAGGGCAGCCCCAGCCCTCTCCGGGGTGAGCCCGCCAGCTCGGAGCTCTCCCTAAAGCCTGGCCCCGGCGTCGCTGACACGCCCAGGCCGGAGCCCCAGATGCGGCCGGGCCCAGCTGCGGAGGACCGCCTGGCCCCACGCACACCCCAGCTGCCCGGCCCGGCCTTCGAATTGCCACCCGCTTCCCCCCACCCCACCCCCGGAGGCCTGGAGGCGGCCCCTATAGACCCCATGGCCATGACCCTGACCCCAGCAACTCTACCCGACTAATGACCCCGCGGCGAAAGCGGCGGCGGCGGCGGCGGCGGCTACCACGTCCAACTCGTCCTTTCCTTTCCTTCCCAGAGCCAGCTTTGACGCTAAACGCGAGCAGTTTCAAACTCACCGCGCTAAAAGGTCCCAGGTCCACCAATCAGGTGACCCGTAGACTTTCAAAGGAGCCAATCAGAGCCCAGGTACTCATGGGCTGGGCTTCCCAGTTAGGAAGAGCGCGAAAGAAAAAGAAAACGGCGGCTGCAGAAAAAGCAGGAGGGCGGGCGCCAACTGAGTCTGCGCGCAAGCGCTGTCTTTCCTCCTGGAGGTGTCGTCCTACTGTTTCTGGTCATCTAGAATCTGCTGTTCACTCTGGGTTGGGTTTTTTTCACCTCCCAATATTAGCACAATTAAAATTTAGTGTACACAAATAGCTCATCACAAAAGTTATACTATACTTGAATCTATATGCCATTACTTTTATTTTTAATACTTAAAGCTTCTGTATATTTATGTTTTTCTAAATGTATAACTTTCCAGCTGGGCCGAAGGAGCATATCTCAGTTAACTTACTTAAGAAGATAATGGAAAAATCAAAGATTTCCTTAACAATGTAAAAAATATGTAAAATATATAACCGTACTTTTGTTATTACCTCACTTTTTATTATACATTTATTTAAAATTTTACTTGTTTAAAAATTAAAAACAAAATTTTACATTTTATAAATTTTCAAATAGTTTTTTTATTATTTTTATTCATTTATTCATTTTAGAGGAGAGAGAGAGAGAGAGAGAGAAAGGGGGGAGGAGCAGGAAGCTTCAACTCCCATATGTTCCTTGACTGGGCAAGCCCAGTGTTTTGAACCGGCAACCTCAGCATTCCAGGTCAACGCTTTATCCACTGCGCCACCACAGGTCAGGCAAATTTTCAAATATTTTTACATTAGTATTTCACAGATGTGAAATGTTCACAGATATAAAAATATTTTTCATATATGTGTATATATGTATACACACACATATATATGTATATATATATAATATATGTATATGCACATATTTCTCTCTGGGAGGCCTAAGCAACAAATTTAATTATATCATCTGAAAACAGGCAGTAATTCCTTATATCCACTTTACATTCAACATAAAGATCACAGGCTTCCAAAGCTTTGATGCTAGATCTTTAAATTTAATTCAATTTATCTTTGTTTTTGAAGTTAGGAGTTATTGTAAATTCATGCTGTTATAAATTCATGCTCCAGTTTATTACACTTTGGGCCCACTTGTATTCAGTGTCTCTAATGTGCAATATTATGTTTTATAGACAGAAAAATGAATCAACTACAATTCCTGTCTTAGATGTGGGATGGGAAAATACAACAATTACTTAGAATTTTCTTCTGGTACTTATGTTGTAATATGCTGTAAATCGATATGAGAACATAAAGGAGGAAATTACTAATTCAAACAGAGGAAGTGATTTTTGAACAAACATTGGAGAAAAAAGTGTGGGGTGGGTCTTCTAAGTAGAGGAAATGGCATGAGTAAAGCCCTAAAAGTGTGCCCACATAAATCAGGATGCCTCCATCATTGGATGCAGGATGTTTTTAGGGTTAAGCAGGGAAGAGAGTTAGCAGTCAGAATTTTGAAGAGCCCTGAATACTGTTGTAGTGGCCTGCTCAGCACAAGTGCAGCTTTAGAACTGCATTTTAGAACTATTCTATAGGTGATATGGAAAAAGAACTGCAGAGGCGAGGATGGAAAGGGAGGGGCTCCAAAAAATTTCACATTTATGTTTTGGTAAACTCCTTTTAGAAGGAAAAGGGAAGATCAGTTGTGACTTCACACAAAGGTTTTGCTTTGTTTTGTGTTTAGATACAAGTAATGCTGTAGACTGAAATTCATATACTGAAGCCCCAATCCTTAATGTGGTAGTATTTTGAGATCGGAAGCCTTTGGGAGATCATCAGGTTTATATGAGACCATGAGGTTGAAGTTCTTACTATGCAATTAGTCCTTTTATAGGAAAAGACACCAGAGAGCTCAGGCATGTGAAGACACAGCAAAAAACTCCATCTATAAACGAGGAAGAGAGCTCTTAACAGAACCTGACCGTGACAGCCCCTTGATTTCAGACTTCCAAACTCCAGAACTGTGAGCAAATTAATTTCTGTGTATTTTGTTATGGAAGCCCAATGGACAAATGCAAGTATTTTTTCAGGTAAAAATAGTTTGAGAAACAATTCTTTGTAGCCACAGTAGTCTCCCCTCCCCTTATTAGCATTTTTTTGTAGTAGACCTACAGTCTGCCATGGTCTGAACTATTAAATGAAAAATTCCAGAAATAAACAATTGACAAGTTTTAAATTGTGTGCCATTCTGAGCAGTGTGATGAAATCTCACGTGGTCCCACAGGAATGCGAATCATACATTTCTACAGCATATCCACGCTGAGGATTTTCCATGCCCCATTAGTCACTTAATAGCCATCTCGCTTATCAGGTAAACTGCGGAGTATTGCAATTTGTGTTCAAGTAACCCTTATTTTTACTTAAGAAAGGCCTCAAAGTGCAAGAGTAGTGATGCTGGCAATTTGAACATTTCAAAGAGAAGCCATAAAGTGCTCCCTTTAGTGCAAATGTGAAAGTTCTCAACTTTATAAGGCAAGAAATAATTGTAGGCTGAGGTTGCTAAGATCTATGGTAAGAACAACTCTACCAAAAAAGTTGTGAGGAAGGAAAAAGAAATTTGTACTAGTTTTGCTGTCTCACTTCAAATTCCAAAAGTTACGGCCACAGTGCATGGTAAGTGCTTAGCTAAGAGGAAGAGGCATTATACTTTATCATAGGTATCTATGTATAAAAAAAAGTAGATGAATAATAAAGTATATATATATACTGCTCACAAAAATTAGGGTATATTTCAAAATGATAGGAAACGATAAAATATCCCCTAATTTTTGTGAGCAGTTGTAGATATAAAGTTGCAGTACTATTTGAAGTTGCAGGCATCCAGTGGGGGTCTTGGAACATATCCCCTGCAAATAAGGGACGACTGCTATCCATAAAATACCCTGAAAGGAGATTGAAGAGACTAATAACATGTGCTTCTGTGAAGTAAAAGAAGTGGCAGAAAGACCTTTGTATTTTTTGAATTTGAACAATGTTGAATGTATTACCTAGTACAAAAATGAATGACTGAGCAAATGAATGTATAAATGAATGAATGAATCTTGCCAAGGCTTCTTTTGCTATTGGATAAAATTCATAGGAGTTGCTGAAAAGTTTATCCCAAAGGAAAAGACTGATCTTCTTTTACATTAATTCAAAAGTAAAATGATGGAAAAGCAAGGCATATAGTTTCAAGATCTGTTTATCCCAACTGAAAACATTTAACTATCATGGTTGTTCCTGTGTTAGGCATTTTTCTAACAAAAATAATAGGTGTTTTGGGGGTAAATTTTTAAACAATTCCATAATAAGAGCTTGTCATAGACAACCTCCATGGCCCCACTCTCATTCACCCAACAAAAGAGTGCAAAAGGGATCGCTGTTAACATTTTGGTATCCATGCTTTAAATGTATATGTGTCAACCGACCTCAATCTTTCAGTGAAATTTCAGGAACTAAGGATGGGGTAAGTAGGATAAATTCATTCATCAACTTTGGGACCACAGAGGATTAAGGACACCAGGTGGATAGATGTGGGTTTGCCCATCGAGGTGAGAAGCTAATGCTTACAGTGCAATAGGTAAAGGCTGCCCTGTGCAGAGAATGGTGGTTATTCGGAGCAGCATGAGTTCAGGAGAATGCAGAGGAGTCAGGCAAGCCTTCACAGCAGAGGAGGCATCTGAAATGAGTCTGGAGGAGCGAAGAGTTTGCCAATCAGTCACATGAGTAGGAAGAGCTGTCTGGTCCATGGAGAATTAATAATAAGGCGTGTTTGATGGATTGAAATTAATTCAGCAATGCCAGAGTATGAATGGAGTCTGGGGGCTGGAGAAAGGGTCAGAGAAATAATGCTAGGGAGTGAAATATCCACAATTCCAATGGCCTTCGCTAAAGGATTTGGATTAGATAATGATCATGTCATGTAAATTTTTAGAATTTCTGTCAAATTTGAGAAAACATCTAGTTTTTCTCATATAGGTATTTATACTACTGCTCTAAGTTTATGGTCTACAAGTCCAGGAATAATAAAAATTCAAATTTGCACAAATTTGCATGTTTCTAAACATTCTAGATTCCAAAAATTGTCTGATGTACTTATCATTGTTCATGCTGTGTTAACAAGTATATTTCTGACACAGGAAAAATTCCGTTTAGATGAGGTAATGATATAACTCTATCCATCTGGATTTCCACAGATTAGCTTCTCTATCACCCATTACCCACTTGCTTACAGCTCAGGTAAGATCTCTGAACCTGTCCCTTCATTTCCAGATGCCAAACGAGTCACTGGTATGGCTGCAAAGAGTATTCCCAGAAACCATCCCTACCTTAGGACTGCTGGCAATAATGAGGACGTGTGTGGATAAATAACCAGATACTGCTAATCCTAAACTAAATGTATACTCAACCCAGCTTCCCCTGAGCTGAATCCCAACAATGTCCATGGTCCTGCTGGTGCCACTGGGCGGGTGGGGAAGTGTGAGTGATGAGGAGTTAAGTGAAAAGAAACAGCAGCCTTAACTAATTGTCATTAAGATATCTTATTTTATATAATTAACAAAAACACAACCATGTGAACACTCCTCTCAGAGCTCTGAAGACGGTCTGTGCAAAGGCAGGACCCTGCACTTACACTTAAGCTTCATTAGATTCATGGTGACTCCCACGCTGACACTGATACACAATTTTATACTTATTTAGAGGCAGGTAAAAATGGTCGGGGGCTGTTGTTCTAGTTGAATATCTTAAATATTTTTGATATATTTTAGTGGATTCCTAATGCCTCTCAAATTTTATTACTGGATTTCCTGTTTCTAAGATAGGCTGTTCTGTTAGAACTGAAAATTTATTGTAACAAGTAATTCATTAAATGTTTATCTTTGTAGAGTCAGCCCAATGATCCAGGGCAATGGATTATGACTCTATCTCTCATCAGTAAGGTAAAGAAGTAACACAGGCCCTGGCGTCGGCATGGCATGCAGAAGTCCCGGGTTCGATTCCCGGCCAGGGCACACAGGAAAAGCGCCCATCTGCTTCTCCCCCCCTCCCCCCCTCCTTCCTCTCTGTCTCTCTCTTCCCCTCCCGCAGCCAAGGCTCCATTGGAGCAAAGATGGCCCGGGCGCTGGGGATGGCTGTGTGGCCTCTGCCTCAGGCGCTAGAGTGGCTCTCGTGGCAACATAGCGACGCCCCGGATGGGCAGAGCATCGCCCCCTGGTGGGCAGAGCGTGCCCCCCCCCCCCCCCCCCCCCCCCCCCGTGGTCGTGCCGGGTGGATCCCGGTCGTGCTCATGCGGGAGATTGTCTGACTGTCTCTCCCCGTTTCCAGTTTCAGAAAAATACAAAAAAAAAAAAAAAAAAAAGAAGAAGAAGAAGTAACAACAGTTTGTTTTCTAATGGTGTTAAGCAAATGAAGTTCTAGTTTAATTCAATAAACTCTAATCTGGAATGATACAGGCCTAGGGTTTCATGTTATGAAGTATTCTGCTTCATTTTAAATGCTTACCATAAGTGACGAATCCCAAATAGCAAAATTATAATAACATCTTCTTACTGCTAAAATAATACAGAACATAATTTACTTTTTCCTCAAAACTGAGACAGGCATTTGAGTATCTTGTCACGCCTGGAGCCTCCTTGTGAACATCAATTATCTGACTCTGCCGTGCATCACTTCACACCGGTGTTGCGATACGGAAGTATGGCTGAAAATTAAAGTCAATTCCACACACTAAATGGTTGAATGTCTTCTATTTGCCTGGCATTATTTGGTGGGTACTAAAGATGCAAAGATGAATTAGACTCTCTGTCCCCATTGAGCTTGAGAGAGACAAGATAAGAAAAATATACCAAGTGATTATGCTTCTTTTGTGCTAATGATGTAATTAATTAAATACCTTTCTTCAGCTGATGTTTTGAATTAAGCACTTTGGGAATACAAAGTAAAGTGATGTCACATTCAGATAAGATAAAAAACAAAAAAGAAAAGACTTCATTAGTTGTTTCAACTATCCTTGATAACATTATGAAGCCCAAGCACCAGCCTTCTTAAGTTTCAGAGTCTAAATGGATAAACATGTACACAGAAAAGAATTTTAAAGAAGAAAGTAGACACTTTCATGCAACATGACAAAAAAAAAAAGCAAACAAACTTCTTTCTATCCCAGGAATTGTATTTGATTCTTTCCATAACCAATCTCAAACCACAGACTAAAAAAATGAATGGTGAGAGGAGAAACACTCCAATTGTGCTATCCTGACAAAGAGCTCTCCTGGAATAACTGTGCCATTGAGGTAGCTAAAAGCTCAGAGGCCAAAGACTGCCTAGGCTCAAAGACTTTTAAATCCTGGCTATTGCCCTTATCTGTGACTTTGGGCAAGTCATACTGTTTCTCCATGCTTCAATTAGTTAAATGACAATAATGATAATACCTGGTTGTGTTATAGCATAAAATGAGGTAATCCATATAACATTTACTGAGATCAATGACTAGCCCCCCAGTAAACACGTTATTCAGATGTTTTTCCCCTCATCTTCTCATCTTGATCACTATCCCTCATGAAAAGAGCTGTGGTGGCAGGCACCAGAACAGAGGTTTGAATGAATTGCTATGGGATCACAGAACAGAGAGGGCTACACGGCTCTGAAAGAGGCAGATAAGGCTTCATTAATGACCTGATGCTTGTGTTGGGTTCTGTAGGAAAGCTTGTCAATTCAAATGGGAATTGAAGGAGAGGAGCCTGGGTAGAACATCCAGGCAGAGGGGAACAGCAGTGTTGGAGAGGTACCTGGTTAACATGGGATTTATAAAGGGAGCTTGGTAAAGCTGAACAAAGGGTGAATTTGAAATAATTCTTGGCCTACGAGCATAACTTTGGCAAATAGAAATGGAAGAAGGAAGTTGGTGGGTAGAGATGACTAGGTGGGTGACATTCTCCGCAGAAAGGGGAAAAACACCTGGCAGATTTGGAGAACATCCAGGAGCGGATTGGGCTGGAGGTCAGAGCGAGGGTAGAAGGAGTAGAAGGGTGGGAAGAGAGTTGGATTCATATTGCCAGCAGCACTTCAAACAGTCCAGTGGAAATGCTAAAGGTTTTTCCATTTGATTGAGCAAGAGAGTTATAGGGCCGCATTTTCTCTTTAAACAGATTAATCTGGCAGTACTTTCCAGAAACGACTAGTGTGGGAGGAGAGAGGAGCAAAAATTCCAGTTAAAAGGTAATTTCCTGCCCTGGCCGGTTGGCTCGGTGGTGGAGCGTCGGCCTGGCGTGCAGAAGTCCCGGGTTCAAGTCCCGGGTTCGATTCCCGGCCAGGGCACACAGGAGAAGCGCCCATCTGCTTCTCCACCCCTCCCCCTCTCCTTCCTCTCTGTCTCTCTCTTCCCCTCCCGCAGCTGAGGCTCCATTGGAGCAGGGATGGCCCGGGCACTGGGGATGGCTCCTTGGCCTCTGCCCAGGCGCTAGAGTGGCTCTGGTCGCAACGGAGTGACGCCCCGGAGGGGCAGAGCGTCGCCCCCTGGTGGGCGTGCCGGAGGTCGGGCGCATGCGGGAGTCTGTCTGACTGTCTTTCCCCATTTCCAGCTTCAGAAAAAAAAAAAAAAGGTAATTTCCTCCAGGAGTTCATCATATCTAAGGTTGGGACCAATTCTATAAAGCTGAAATTTATAAATCTACATAGGATGTGTGTGTGTGTGTGTGTGTGTGTGTGTGTGTGTAATCTGGTTATAATGCTGTATGGATAGTATGACTATAATTCCACTAGAGGGTAGTAGAGACAAAGTGGAAAAATTGATAAGGTTGCCATTATCCAAGTATCAAGCCAAGTATTTTTTTTCTTGTTTATATTTTGTAATAGTTACAAGCTCAATTCAGTTATTCCATGGCTAAAATAAATATGACAAATACATGTAATAGGTTGTAGCTCTAGACAAGTTAGTAAATTCAAGGTACCCATCAGAAGTCAATAAAGCATGGTTGGCAAGACCAGAAAGAGTAGGTCGCATTTAGCCTTTTTTACAATAACCAATGTCTTATTATGGCCTTGAATGGAAACTTCTTTTAAATTGAATATTACATCCAAGTCTTTTATTGATCAAAAGAAAAAAAGAGAAAGAAAAATTGGTAAAAGTTAATTCTGGTGTATACTCTTGGTTACATAATTTAAGTTGGAAAAAGCTTAACTTTGGTATATTTATTTATAGTTATTCTAAAATATATATTACTATGTTTTACACACGCATATACAATCTTTTGGGAAGCAATGTAGCAATAAAGAGCTATAATTCCCAAACTGGTTGTGTTTTTAAAAATTTAGTATACCTCTAATATTATTTAATCATAAAGAAGTAATTCTATATGAATAAAAGTCATGTACTTGGAAAAACTTATTACAACATTTTCTATAATAAAAATTTAGAGCCAACATAGATGTCTAATAGGAAAATGGTTAAATGGGTGATTGTGGTATTTCCTTTAATCAAATACCACACACCTAGACACATACACTGTGACTGCAGGGTTAGAAAATCATTAATTACACTAGAAGAAAATAGGCACAGAATTGTTCTCTTAGTGGGATGTGTGGTCATTTCAGAACATTATCATCCAACTAGTTTTATGTTGTCTTTACAATAACCACACACCAAAGTGGAAATATACTGCAGCTAACATATTTACTTATAATTTCAAGATATTGCCATTTAACTTAACACTTTCAAGCCTTCAGAGTGAAAGATCACTGTATATTCCATCTTTAATCAGAATAATTATCTTCAATTATTTTAACTTGTAAAAAGAATTTCTAAACATGTGCAAAGGCAATATCACAGAATTTATAGAATAACAAAATGTTAGCGCTAACGGAGACTTACTGATCATCTAATGAGAAATGAAGAACATGTGAAGATTAAGTGTTTACTTACATCCCCTCCCCCCATTTCCTGAGCTTTCTGTATGTATCGTATTTCCCCATGTATAAAACGCACCCATTTTTTGAAAAATTTGGGGTCTAAAAATTGGGTGCATCTTATACAGTGGTTGTGGCATTTCAAATGCCATAGATGGAATTGAGGACGAGGCAATATATGAAGACAGTGATCCATCATCAGGCACAGATTAGGACAAGCTAATGGATGGGAGTTTTGACAGTGATGAGAAGTTGTATGAATTTAATGATTAATAAAACTTTTTAGTAACCTTATGTAATACATTTCTTTTTCATTTTAGGCCCCAAAATTAAGGTGCATCTTATACTTGGAAGTGTCTTATACATGGGGATATACGGTATTTGTTTTATTTAAGCTTTTAATAATAAACAGTGTAACTTTGTCAGTATGTAGGAAATTATATGTGTATGTGTAGATAAATAGATAAAAGTAAATCAGTTTAAATGTTTCAGTATGGTAAGAATAGCTACTACTACCTTGTGTATCATTCAGACTTACACCATGAACTGTGCAAAGCACTTTAAACAGAAGATCTTTAAAGCTGCAACAATCCTATTCATGAATATCCAGCCTCAGATAAGGTAACCAAGATCTAGAGAAGTTAAATGATTTGCTCAGTGTCAGACAGCTAGTAAAACCAGAATGGAGACTTGAACCCAGGATTTTCTGACTCCAAGCCCAGCTTTTCTACCATCGCGCAACATTTCACTTATGTGTAATAAAATAAGTGACACTCATATTAAGATAATAAATTATTGGAAATTTTTACTATGTATCTTAATGATAATTTCATTCTTATATTCTGTATCTTAATGATAATTTCATTCTCACTAGTGTCTCCTTAAAGAACAGAAGTGTATCATTTGCTTTAAATAAGAATGTGATTAAACAAGGTTGAATCATTGGTTAATAGTAGAGTAATTTAAATAGTTGTTCATTATTCTTGGAACACCACAATTATTAGCTTCAGATGAAAGGGATGAAAAATCTTAGAGCTCATTCTCAAATAGCTGTAGGACCAGCTTTTCTCCCATCACCAGAATTTTGCAATCAAGATAAATGGTTATTTTCATTGTTTTATGGGAGTAGGCAGGTGATGCCTCAAGAACACAGAAATGGATTAACGTAATCTTACGTTCTTGACACACTCTCATCATTGGTGCACTTATAGCCATCTGTATACATATAATTATTAATTTATAGTAATAATGTACTAAGTACCCATGAAACCACACCCGACATGAAAACTAGGACTGTAACAAAAGCTTACCGGTGTGATCCTCTTTGTTTCATCTCATTGTCACCAGGCAACCCCAGGTAACTGCTGTTTTGAATCGTCATTCTTTCGCTGGCATTTTTACTTTTGTCTTATCTGTACAGACTTAAAGAATGCACTCGCATGCATATTTCCTATCAACTTCTTATTTAAAATTTTAAACTTAAAAAAGTAACAATAAAACTGATATACCCTTCACCTCGATTCACCAACTGTTATGCTTTTGTCAAATTTGCTCTATCCTTACTTTCTCCCTTCTTCCTTCCCTTCATTTCTTCTTCCTTCCCTTATCTCTCTTTCTTTTACCTTCCTGAACTGTTCTCAAGTAAATTGCAGACATCATGACTCTACCCAAAATGCTTCACCATGCACCTCTTTTTTTTTTCTTTAATTTTTTTTGTTTTTTTTTTTTTACAGAGACAGAAAGAGAGTCAGAGAGAGGGATAGATAGGGACAGACAGACAGGAACAGAGAGAGATGAGAAGCATCAATCATTAGTTTTTCGTTGCGATACTTTAGTTGTTCATCGATTGCTTTCTCATATGTGCCTTGACCATGGGCCTTGCTCGAGCCAGCAACTTTGGGTCCAAGCTGGTGAGCTTTGCCCAAACCAGATGAGTCCACACTCAAGCTGGGGGCCTCGGGGTCTCGAACCTGGGTCCTCCGCATCCCAGTCCGATGCTCTATCCACTGCGCCACCGCCTGATCAGTCACCATGCATCTCTTAAGAATCACATTTTCCTTTTACATAACCCAAACACTATTATGTCACCTGAGGAAATGAATACTAATTCCACAATACTCTCTAATATTTTATTTACATTTAAATATCCATAATTTACTTCCAAAATCTCTTCTAGAGTTAAAAAAAATAAAGTCTGAGGTACAATAAAGATATATGAATTACATTTGTTATGTCTCTTTAATCTATTATTAACAGCCCTCGCCTGACCTGTGGTGGTGCAGTGGATTAAGCGTCGACCTGGAAATGCTGAGGTCGCCGGTTCGAAACCCTGGGCTTGCCTGGTCAAGGCACATATGGTAGTTGATGCTTCCAGCTCCTCCCCATCTTCTCTCTCTTTCTCTCTCTCCTCTCTCTCTCCCTCTCTGTCTCTCTCTCTCCCTTTCTCTCTCCTCTCTAAAAAAAAAAATGAATAAATAAAATATTATTAACAGCCCTCTACCTTTTGTTTTATTTTGTTTTTCATGATATTATTTTTAAGCCAGTTGTCTTTAGGTAGTTCCCACATGATACACCTAATTGTTTCTTTATGGTGTCACTTAACATGTTCCAATGTCTTCTGTATTACATACCGTAGCACAGGGGGTGGGAAACTTTTTGGCTGAGAGAGCCATGAATGCCACATATTTTAAAATGTAATTCCGTGAGAGCCATACAATGACCATGACCATGAGCGGTAGGAAATGAATGGATTGTAATACATGAGAATGTTTTATATTTTTAACATTATCTTTTTTTTTTTTTTAAAGATTTGTCTGCAAGCCAGATGCAGTCATCAAAAGAGCCACATCTGGCTCGTGAGCCATAGGTTCCCGACCCCTGCCGTAGTTTCTGTGACTGGGCGTTAGGTCTAGAGGCTTGATTAGATTCAACTTAAATATGTTTGGCAAGGAAACTTCATAATAAGATTGTGCAATTCAGCCTGACCAGGTGGTGGTGCAGTGGGTAGAGTGTTGGACTGGGATGCGGGAGGACTCAGGTTCCAGACCCCGAGGTCACCAGCTTGAGCGCGGGCTCATCTGGTTTGAGCAAAAGTTCATCAGCTTGGACCCAATGTCGCTCGCTGGAGCAAGGGGTTACTCAGAATGCCAACATTTGATTGTTAAGTTATTCTTCCCCACGAGTTTGTCCACTGGGTACAATTTTTCAAATTGTTGGCATACTGGTGATAATAGTGTTTTCATGACATTTCACATCTCCATAGATTGTTTTAATTAATAACACTTCTTATTTGTAATTTTTCTCATTTTCTGTAATTTTGTTAGTGTTTATCTATTTTTGTTGTTTTTTAAAAAACTGATGTTTGCCTGATTAGGTGGTGGCTCAGTGGATAGAGTGTCAGACTGGGATGCGGAGGACCCAGGTTCAAGACCCCGAGGTCGCCAGCTTGAGTGAGGACTCATCTGGTTTGAGCAAGGCTCACCAGCTTGGACCCAAGGTCACTGGCTTGAGCAAGGGGTTACTCAGTCTGTTGTAGCCCCACAGTCAAGGCACATATGAGAAAGCAATCAATGAACAACTAAGGTGTCGCACTGAGAAATTGATGATTGATGCTTCTCATCTCTCTCCGTTCCTGTTCCTGTCTGTCCCTATCTATCCCTCTCTCTGACTCTCTCTCTCTGTCTCTGTAAAAAAACAAACAAACAAACAAAAAAAAAAACACTGATGTTTGGTTCATTAATAGTCTCCATTATTCTTTGTTTTATATTTTATTGATATTGTTCTTCTCTGTATTGCCTCTTTCTTCCTATGGATTAAATTTTAGTACCTGGTCTTTCCTAATACCACTATTAAAATCTAAAGTGATTCTCATAACATCATTATTGCTGTATCCTATAAGCTTTGTTATACGTTTTAATTTTTGAATATATTGAAAATAATAAAAATAACAGCTTAAATTTTTTAGAGTTTTTCTACTAATTCCAACATCTGTGTCACTTCTTTTTTATTTTCAGTTGACTTTTTCTCTTCAATATTGGTTATATTTTCCTGCTTCCTTACATACCTAGTAATTTTTTACTGTGTCAGACATTATGAATGTTACCATGTTGGGGCTGGTAATTTCTGTAGTCCTATAAAAATTTCTGAGCTTTGTTCTAAGATGCAGATAACTTCCTTGGAAACAATTTGATCCTTTCTAGTCATGCTTTTAAATTTTTCAGGCAGGACCAGAGCTATGTTTCGTCTAGGGCCAATTATTTCCCATTTCTGAGGCAAAACCCTTCTGAATACTCTTCCTCTTGTATCAGTATCTTGAGGTATTCTAATCTGGAAGGTAGAAGTAGACACTAATCCGGATCCCGAATAAGCACCAGATGCTATTCCCTTTAATCCTGTGTGAGTAATTGTGTTAGGCTTTTCTGGAGAAATAGAACTAAGAGAATGTATATATTTATTATTTTATATTATAACAATATAATGATATACAAAATAATACAATAATAACAGAACCTATAGGATGTGTATATGCCATATTATATAATAATATTATTATAAGAAATTATAATGATAGTACTACCATTATGTTGTTTAATTATATTATTATATTATATAATTATATTATTATTATAAAAAATTGGCTCACGTGGTTATGGAGGCTGAGAAATTTCAGATCTGTAGTCAACAAGCTGGAGACCCAGGACAGCTGATGGTGTAAGTTCCAATCTGAAAGCTGGCTGGCTGGAGACCCAAGAAGAACCCATGTTTAAGTTTAAGTCCAAAGATAGAAGACAAATGTCCAAAGTCTGAAGGCAGTCAGATGAGAAATTCCCCCTTGGAAAAAGGCACCCTTTTTTTTTTCTTTTTAAGATTTTATTTATTGCCTTGATCGGGCAAACCCAGGGTTTTATACCGGAAATCTCAGCATTCCAGGTCGATGCACTATCCACTGCACCACCACAGGTCAGACAAGGTCAGTTTTTTTCTATTCAGGTCTTCCAATGATTGTGTGATGTCATGGACATTAGGGAGGGCCATCGGCTTTGCTCATATACCAATTCAAATGTGAATTTCATCCAGAAACCCCTCACAGACACACCCAGAATAATGTTTGACCACATTGCTGGTCACTCTTGTGGCTCAGTCAAGTTGACACATAAAATTAGCCATCACAGTGTTTTTTTTCCTTCCCTCCTATAGTCTCCTCACATACATGTGCTGGTCAGTGCTCTTGTGAATCCTTGATGGAGATCCTCTGCAGATTTTAGGGTTCTCTATATACCTTTCTCCTTCCCAGAACTTGATTCTGCAAATGCTAGCCATGTTGGTCTGTCTCCCTGGCCTTTAAGCTTTGTCCCCTCATCTCCAGGAGTCTACTAGGCTCTGTCTGAGTCTCCCCACCCTGCACCACAGACTAGAAAGTATCTCAAGACAGCAAACTGGGACAATCAATGGGCCTGACCTATTAGATTCCCATCTCTCAAAGAGCACTGTTTTAAATTGCCTAATAACCAATGTTTTGAAAAATGTTCTTTTATACATTTTATCACTTTTAAGTTCTATTACTTTTAAGGCTGTTTTAGGTGAGAAGATTAATTCAGTAACTGTCACTATAAGCTTTTAAGCCAAAGTCCCCACAGTGTACTAGATTTTATTTTTAAATTTCTGGTATGATTTTTTTTCAACCCAGAATTATTTAGAAGTGTGTTCTTATTTATAATTTTTAAAATTAACTTTAAGCCTAAAACAGAAAATCTATTTTTTATGGTACCTAGTCATTAAATTTGTTGATTGTTTGCTTTATGGCCTAATAATACAGGATCAATTTTTTTTTTTTTTTTTTTTGTATTTTTCTGAAGCTGGAAACGGGGAGAGACAGTCAGACAGACTCCCGCATGCGCCCGACCAGGATCCACCCGGCACGCCCACCAGGGGCGAAGCTCTGCCCACCAGGGGGCGATGCTCTGCCCCTCTGGGGCATCGCTCTGCCGCTACCAGAGCCACTCTAGTGCCTGGGGCAGTGGCCAAGGAGCCATCCCCAGCGCCCGGGCCATCTTTGCTCCAATGGAGCCTTGGCTGCGGGAGGGGAAGAGAGAGACAGAGAGGAAGGAGGGTGGGGGTGGAGAAGCAAATGGGCGCTTCTCCTATGTGCCCTGGCCGGGAATTGAACCCGGGTCCCCCGCACGCTAGGCCGACGCTCTACCGCTGAGCCAACCTGCCAGGGCCCAGGATCAATTTTTGTAAATGTTCTATGTGAATTAGAGGAAACTGTGTGTCCTCTAATCTTCCATATCAGCAGTTCTCAACCTGTGGGTCGCGACCCTGGCAGGGGTATACATTTTTAAATAAAATATGTATTTCCGATGGCTTTAGGCGACCCCTGTGTTTTGGTCGCGACCCACAGGTTGAGAACCGCTGTTCTACATAGAATTATATATACAGTCATTCAATTCAAGTTCATTAATTGTGTTGTTCAGACTTTTTACGACTGTTGAAGTTTTTTGTTTTATTTTGTTTGTTTATTTTTAGAGAGCAAAAGGACAGACAGGAACATACAGACAGGAAGGGAGAGAGCTGAGAAGCATCAGTTCTTCATTGCAGCACCTTAGTTGTTCATTGGTTGCTTTCTCATATGTGCCTTGATCGGGAGCTCCAGCCAAGCTAATGACCCCTTGCTCAAGCCAGATGACCATGGGGTTATATCTATGATCCCATGCTCAAGCTAGAGATCTCATGCTCAAGATGTTGAGTCTGTGTTCAAGCCAGTGACCTCAAGGTTTCGAATCTGGGGCCTCGGAGTCCCAGGCTGATGCTTTATCCACTGTGCCACTGCCTGGTCAGCATGACTTGAATATTTGACAGCCATACCTGTTAATAGTTGAGATGAATGTTTTGAAATTTCTCATCAAAATACTTGAATTTATCAATTTGTATCTGTAATTCTATCAAATTTTCTTTCTTTTTGTAGATATCTTATTATGCACTACCTATTTACTTATACTATATCTTCTTGGTGAATTGCACCATTAGTCAGTATACTGTAACCATATTCTTTTCTTAACAAGAGCTTTTGCTCTTAAACTTTATGTCAACTGTCTGATGGAAATATCATGTGAGACGACACATATGCACTTTCATATTTTCTAGTGGCTACATTCTAAAGGTAAAAAAAAATCAGGTGAAATCAAATTTTAGTAATACAGTTATTTAATCTAATGTATTAAAATACTGATTGAACATGTAAGCGATGCAATAAGTGAGATATTGTACATTATATTTGGTGCTAAATCTTTGAAATTTGGTATTTATTGTACAGTTTCAGAACCTCTCAATTCACACTAGCCCCATGGTCAGTGCTCGGTAGCCAG
This sequence comes from Saccopteryx leptura, assembly GCF_036850995.1. Taxonomy (NCBI): domain Eukaryota; kingdom Metazoa; phylum Chordata; class Mammalia; order Chiroptera; family Emballonuridae; genus Saccopteryx; species Saccopteryx leptura. Next base: position 60,950,711 of record NC_089511.1, on the reverse strand, counting down.
TGCCTACAATGTTGGACAATGTAGCTCTGTAGAGTTGTATCAGCTCGCATTTAGTTAGTGTTTGTTACTTCTTTTTCTATTTTTACTGGGAAATATTTTGTACCTTTAGCCCTGTATCCTTATAAAAGGCGTATGCATTATTTTTAGAGTCTGAGCTATCTAAAATTTGGGATTTGGACGACTTTGAAATTGGGATTTACCTTACAATGGCGTGTTAGAGCCTTGGTTATTCAGCTAGCATATGCACCACACTTGTCGTTGCCAGTGCATACTCAAACATCAGAAGTACTAGTTTCAAAACTTAAAATGTGAATGTCAATGGCTTTGAATCAAATCCCAAGAGGACATAGTTGGACTCTCTTTTAGCCCCTAAGAGCCAAATAATTGTGGAAAATGAGCGTGAAATGTGTGATTCAAACAAGATTGGCAAAATGCACAAAACAGGAGTAAACAAAATATACTAGTTCCACATAATTGCAAAACTGTCTTAAAAGCCCAGAACCAGTGGCTATTAGGCTTTTTAATGGGTTATTTTAGGGAGTGCTGAATTACCAATTTTCTTGATGCCACAAACTATAATATTGTCTGGATACTGACAAATGAAAAAGTGATTTATAAGAGTTGTGTGGATGTGATGAAAATTTAAAAACACTTTAATCAACTTATTTTGCTTCTATTTTACATTTTGTATGTTCACATTAGTTATATATGATAAAATATATGTCTAAATAAATCTAAAAGAATTCTTTAGTGTAAAGTCTAAGTGATCAGAAAGTTGAACCGGCTGAACCCCACCACGGGCTTCTGTTCTCCCGGAAGTATTGCCTGCATTCTGGGAAAAGCCCAGGTCCATCCCTGATTGGGTGCTAGATAAAAATGATAAGCCCTAGGGTAGATAGCTCCAGGGACCATAACATCACAAGTAATTGTTTCTCTTGTCATGAATTGCAGGAGGAAGCTGCTTTCAAAGAAAGTACTCCTTAGACCAGGGGTCCTCAAAATTTTTACACAGGGGGCCAGTTCACTGTCCCTCAGACCGTTGGAGGGCCGGACTATAAAAAAACTATGAACAATTCCCTATGCACACTGCACATATCTTATTTTAAAGTAAAAAAACAAAACGGGAACAAATACAATATTTAAAATAAAGAACAAGTAAATTTAAATCAACAAATTGACCAGTATTTCAATGGGAACCATGGGCCTGCTTTTGGCTAATGAGATGGTCAATGTGCTCCTCTCACTGACCACCAATGAAAGAAGTGCCTCTTCCGGAAGTGTGGCGGGGGCCGAATAAAGGGCCTCAGGAGGCCGTATGCGGCCCGTGGGCCATAGTTTGGGGACCCCTGCCTTAGACTGTATAACTGAGCCCAGGCAGTGTCAAGGAGAAGGTGTGGGAAGCACTGTCAGGACCTGTCAATCCTCAGCCTTTGGCTCCTCCCCTGCCCAGCTCTTTTGGGCTACCCTCTGATCCAGTATTTCCTCTTGTCTCATTGTGACTTCTAATTGTTTAGTTTAAGATGGCAAGAATGCAAACTGTGGGCCTGGAGACAGAGACTGCTTATCTTGAATCCATAGAGACAGGACATCTAGAACATGGTGAGGGTGCAATTGACTAATTTTGTAGTGAAAGAATGATAAATTAGATGAGGTTGGCACAGAATGGTATTTATAGATTGATTACAAACACATATTGGCTATTTAAGAAAGATTAGAGGATAGAAGGTAAGGCTATATAGATTTGAAAACACTTTAGTTCATTAAGTTCATTTTTAGAAATAAAAATCATTTGGTTTATTACTCATTTACATGGAAAAAGTCAAACAAAAAGTATTTAATTTACTACACATGCATAATTTTATGTGACCTCTATGAGGCATTTGATATTGTTGGCAAAACTTTTTCTTTAAACAGAAACTCTGTTTTAAGAGATGCGTCCTTGCCAACACTAGCCTCTCTGTGGTCAGTGGTTTCCCTCTTAGCACTGGTTTCTGCTTCTCAGTCAGTCTCCTTCAGTGCCTGGTTTCTGTCTCTATCGTGTTTCTCAGGGGCCGATCCTGGGCACTCTCTTCTCACTCTGTCCTCTTTCCTTACATGGTCTCATTGAACCCCAAGGTTACAGCTACCAATGGTAATGACTAAATGCATGTCTGCAGTACTCACTTCTCTTCTGAGCTCCAGGCTCACTGCCTACTGGCAATGTCAACCCTGGGATCTCATCTCACATATCTTCCTCTATCAAATACAGTTTCCCTCATTTCTGCCACTCCAGGTTTCTGTGTTGATTTTCACTGACTACTTTCCTCTCCAGCCATGGTTTACTTGTCATGTCCATTTTACCTCGTCTTTTATTTCCATTCTTCCTTCTGCTCCCTTAGTTTAGGGCTTCACCAATTCTTAAGGCTTTCAATAACTGCCTAACTGGTTGTCCTCTCTCTAGTATCTCAATCCATGTCATTAGTTTCCTTAATGTTCTTCAGTAGCTTTCCATCACAGAGATAATAAAATCTAAACTTATTAGCAAGCTAATCCCACTTTCCACAATACAACCTCAGTCTATCTGATCTGTCACATCTCCTAATATTCCTTGTGTTTTACTCTGTGCTACGGTAGATTCAAACAACTTGTGATTCTTTAAACACATCATATTGCGTTTTCTCTACGTAGAATGTGTACTTGCTTTATCTATACTTTTGTTGAATGGGAAGGGTCAGCAACCTTCTGGCTAAGAGGAGGACAAAGATTTCAAGTTCAGCTGGTAAAAATGGAAGCAATATATTTAGTAATTTCAAGAGAAGCTGAAGGTCACCCAGAACGTGAGAGGGAGAGCAACCTTATAGAGAGGAAGGCACAAGGAGAGGAAACAGAGCTATTAAATTTCCATTGCCCATTATCCAGTTCTGTTTGGCCTGGCAATGGGATCATCATTTGATGGTAATTACGCCATATTGAGAAAATCAAAATGAAAATAAAATAAACAGTAATAGGAATCTTGCACTAGTTATCATTCTTGGGAAGAAAGTTGGGATAATTTGGGGGTGGATCTGTGCTGTAAACAAAGAATGAAGTCATGAAGGAGAAGAAAATGGTTTGTGTACGTACAGTATTAACTTCATCCTGTGCTTGGGAGAGCTTTCTGGTACCGTACACCTGTGTTTCCCCCACTGTTTTTGGTTTCAGAGTCAGTGTAAACTAATAAAGTATGTGGTTATAAATGTCTCTCATAATCTATTTGCATGTTTCTGTTTGCAAGGCGATCCCAGAAATCCAGACCCTAGACTGAGGAAGCTGTAGACACTGCCTACCATGAGTTTGGAACAATCCAGGCAGCTTGTCCATCGTTTTGCTCTTCTGTCCTTGCCATTCCTATGTAAGAAGGGGATGATGAGGTGGAAAGGGCAGAAATTTTATGTACCACGTAGTATCACCTCAAGTATACTGTTGTATAGGACAAAAAAAATGGAGAACGTGAGTGTACTATGTTAGCTTTTGTGTAATAAATAAACAAAATAAGAATATATATGGGAAAAAAGAATGAAATCTTACCATTTGTGACAGCATAGATGGACTTAGAGGGTATTATGCTCAATGAATTAAGTCAGTCAGAGAAAGGCAAATGCCATATGATTTCACTTCTATGTGAAATCTAAAAAACAAAATAGAAACAGACTCATAGATACAGAGGACAGACTGATGGTTGCTGAAGGAAACAGGGTTGGGAGACTGGGTGAAAAATGTGAAAGGATCAAGAAGTACAAATTGGTAGTTACAAAACAGTCATGGGGATGCAAAGTACAGCATAAGGAATATAGTCAACAGTATTGCAGTAACTATGTATGGTGCCAGGTGCGTACTAGAAATATCGGGAGGAATACTTAGTAAAGTATACAATTGTCTAACTATTCTGTTGTATACCTGAAACTAATATAAAACAGTATTGAATGTAAAGTGTAAAATAAAAAATAAAATTAAAAGTTTTAAGCATATATGTGGAATATGTACTAATAGTTTCATAACAATACTGAAAAAGTACATAATAACCTATTTGAAGTTGTTTCCTGTGACAGGAGAAAATGGGAAACATGGATGAAGACAGGGTGTCTGCAACATGCCTTTAATTATAATTTTTATAATGTTTTAATATTTGAAATAAGCAAATGTTTTATCTCTTAAAAAGATAAAATAAAACTAAGTTTAACTGTTGCTCGTTCATTGCTACTTTCTAAAAATAAATCAGAAATTAACAATTGATTATTAGACAATTGGCAGAGAAAAATGTTATTACAGTGTTATTTCTAATAGAACAAAAAAAACTCTTGATAGGCAATTAACTAAACATAGTAGTATGTAATTACATAATAAATACAAGGAACTGTTAAGCATTGTGATGTAAATACACATTTATTGACAGTAATAGTAGAAAAATGATACAAAAGAGTATACATAGTGCAATCTCTATATATGCAAATAAAAAATTGTGACACAATATGCACCAAAATGTCCACTTGAGAATACAGGTGATTTTTGTTTAACTTTGTCTTCCAGTGTGGTTAAGTTATGGGTTAATTTTTTATGTGTTATATAAACAAAAGTTTTTTGTTTTGTTTTTTTAAAACCACCTCTTACTATCCCTCTCTTTACTCGCTAAGTAGAACATCTTTCCATAATTTGTGCCATTGAGATAGTGGCAGTAATAGAACCACTGACATTTCTTGGGTGTTCACCATGTCTCAGATGTAGTTGTAAAACACTTTACCATAAGTTAATAATCAAAACATTATGAGGTAAGAGTTATTATATTTCCATTCTATAGGTAAGGATCCCGAGGCTTAGTCAGGGTAAAAGTACCTAGCCCAGGTCACATTGATAATAATCAATGGTGAGGGTGGTCATAAACTTGGGCAGTCTGACTCTAGAGCATATGACCTCATCACTGTGCTGCCACATTTCACATGCACCTTTCCTGGGCTCTTATCTCACTCTGTTATAGCTGTACAATTTTGGCACTCCTGGTGCTCTCTTTATTCTTTGGAACTCTGCAAACTAACTCAGTACCTGGCTTTTTGCACCAAACTAAATGTTTGTTGGATGAATGAATAAACTTGTTTTAAGCTGAAGCAGAAGTCGATGAGCTTTAGCAGCTCTCTGCTATTTGCTATCTAGTGTGGCAGTGCCTAATCATGTTGTTTGGTTTCCTTCTATGTGGCCTATAAAGAATCCTTATCTAGCAAGAAATGTTACTGTGAAAATCCATGATTTTGAGGCTTATGCATTCTTGTACTATGTAGTTGAGCAGTAATTTTTCATTCCATCACTAAGCTTGTCAAGAAAAATTTATGAAACGTGTTGAATGCTTAGCCTGTAGCAGGCTCTGTCCTGGGCAAAGATATTAAAAATCTAGTTGTAAGGAACTCATAGTCTAGAGCAGAAGGCAGGGGAGGATGTGTCCCCAGTCATCACACCTTTACAATAGAGACAGGATATACAAGGATATACACATCACCAGAGATCTGGGAGGAAGGACAGCTCCCTTCACTTGAGAGTGAAGCATCTGGAAGATTTCCCAGAGGAGGTGGCAGTGCTGAGCTGAGTTTTAAAGGATTAAGTAAAACTGACAGTAAGGAGTGGACAGAAGGGTATATTAGGCAATATTTTTAATACCAGGAGCTTGATGTCAAAACAAGCCCATACATAATTTTGAAAAAAAGACTTTTCTGATAAGAATCCTAATAATTTATACATGGATCAGTCAATTAAAGTAGCCTGGAGGATGGGGATTTAGTAATTGCATGCAAAGAAAAGTGTATGTCTGTGCACACAGGCAAGCCTGCATGAAAATGCAAGATCTGATTTTAACAAAAAGAAGCAATTATGTTTAATAGGAAACTAAATCTTGTTTCAGATCACATCTTTGTTTTCTGACATTCTTAGTAGTAATTGCAGTAATTGTGACTAGGTCAGTCCCCTTGTGTTGGCTTAGCACATGAATTTCTTTCTCTGACTCTAGTCCAAGTAATTTCCTCATTATTACACATTACTCAGTGACCAGAAAAAAATTAACAAGCTTCAAAGTATATCTATTTTTTATCTAGAGGGAATAGTAGCCCCTGTGACTTTATCAGAGCAAATGAACATATGACCAAGTATATTCATAGCATTTCTTCTAATTCTGGAAACTTCTTTAAAAACAGGGAGTTATGTGGGTTCATCCTCATGGTCTCCAGAGGCCTAGAAGCCAAAGCAAAATTTATCTACATGCTCCAGTAAGTGACCAGCTAGGGCTCCAGGAAAAGAAAAGTCATGGTCTCTGGTGGGTTGGCTCAGTGGTAGAGTGTTGACCCAGTGTGTGGATGTCCTGGGTTCAATTCCCAGTCAGGGCACACAGGAGAATCACCCATCTGCTTCTCCACTCCTCCCCCTCCCTTCTCTTTATCTCTTTCTTCCCCTCCCACAGCCATGGGAGCAAGTTAACCCCAATGCTGAGGATGGCTCCATGGCCTGCCTCAGACACTAAAATAGCTCAGTTGCTTAAAGCAATGGAACAACAGGCCCCAGATGGACAGAGCATCGCCCCATAGGGGGCTTGTGGAGTGGATCCCAGTTAGGGTGCATGTGGGAGTCTATCTCTCTGCCTCCCCACTTCTCACTTAAGAAAATAATAATAATAATAAAATAAAAAGAAAAGCCTGACCCTTGGTGGTACAGTGGGATAAAATGTCGACCTGGAACACTGAGGTCACCAATTTGAAACCCTGGGCTTGTCTAGTCAAGACACATATGAAGTTGATGCTTCCTCCTGTTCCCTCTTCTCTCTCTCTTTCTCTCCCTCCCTCTTTTCCTCTCTCTCTCTCTCTCCTCTCTGAAAATTGAATAAATAAAGTCTTTAAAAAAAAAAAGAAAAGCCATGAAAGAGGACTGACTCAAATCACTCCATTAAGAAAAAAACAACAAAAGAATCCAGAACTGCTTTAATTTTAATTTATGAAAACCATACTCCCCATTTTAAAAAAATTTCAATTACTTTCTTATAAAACAAAGGAATAAGTAGGGAAATTAATTATAGGTTACTTGAATTCTAGACAATTTTGATTAATGAGTTAAAAATTTAAGACAAACTTAGAAATGTTACCTAACTAATTAGAAGAGCAGTGAAAGTCAACACAGTAATCCAAACAACTTATATTTTACCTGAAAATTTTAACATCTTCACTCCTAATTAAGTGAAGAAAGAGGGGAAAGATTATATTTAAGTATGAGCAATTGGGAGAAAAGTTATCAGAGATTACTAAAATCAGATTTTAATTTCTTCTTTAACTTTAGTGAATTGAATTTAAAACTTCCTTAATCGAATGTCTGGTAGCCTTGGGCAATTCTGGACAAGAAGTAGATAGTTCTTTTTGTTTAATACACATGCATTCTTGGCACATATTAAGTGGAAAATACTTGCATCTTGGATCTCTCATTAAACAAGGTCATGGAGAAGTACATTACAGGGCGTCTTTTATAATGAATAGGTTTTACTTTTGCTGGTTAAACAATGGAACGGTGCCAGTGATCCAGGATGGATGTAATTTGAGCTTGACATTAAGAATGGTTGGTTAAATAGTACATTCCCCATCCCAAAGCTATAGGTATCCTCTGTACCACTCCCTTGCAAGGCTGGAGTTGCTGGTGTGAAGACAGCCATTGCCTACACAGCAGAAGAGAGCTTGGAGAAGGTAACTGGCACCAGGTCCTCAAGAGGAAGAAGACTGGGGTTTATCTGTTAGACCAGTTTACTTGATCTTCTCATTTCTGAGTCCACCCTCAGTCTTTAACTCTGTTTCTGTCACTACCACCCAGGTGTCCCAACCACTTATAATAGTTCTCAGTCACTTTGACTAAAGGTACAACTTTTGCTGCCGGAAAGCATGAGGTTTTCACAAGGAGGAAGACTGATATCTAAGTGACTGGGGATGAGGGCTGTTGGGACAACTTACCTTAGAGCAGCATTTCCCTGACATCAGCGCTAGTGACATTTGGAGCCAGATATCTCTTGTGGAGGGCTATCCTGTGCATTTTAGGGTGTTCTGCTGCACTCCTGGTCCATACTCATTAAATGTCAGTGGCAACCCTGCAAGATATGACAATTAAGAATGTCCCCAGTGTATGTGCAGGGGAGAAGATGGCAGAGGCAGAGGCGGGGGCAGCGTGAGGGGGTGGGCCTTGATGAGGCTCACTAAAACGGGCCAGCACGGCCTTTTGAGGCCCACAGCATCTTTTTGGAGATTTTAGCCCTGATGAATTCAATCAGTTCTTTGTGACTCCTCGCTTTTCAGTTGAGCTTCTTCCATACAATGCAACTGTGCTGTGTGGTGCACAGGCTATAGATGGACTTTCTGATGGACAAGAATATTAAAGGACCAAGTTTGGTGTTAATGAAATAATTGAACCCAATGACTCTTTGTAGAGAACTCCCAACTACAGTATTTTGAGCACATTGAATCTTCAGGCTCCTGAACTTATTAGTTGCACAACTTCCAGAAAGACCCCTGAAGACATAGATAGAGAAGTAAACTACAGGTCCATTGACTGCCAGTACCCAGGCTCTGCTCTGGCTCTGGATGGCAGTTCCAACACGGAGGCGGAAGTTTTGGGAAATGATGGTGCCTTGAGTGCTCTTGGACAGAAGGAAAGTAAAAAGAAGAGAAGACATCCACCTGGATATTATAGTTACTCAAAAGATGACAGTGAGGGTAGTGTGTATTGACTTCCATGGTCGCCCTGGTCGATGGCCATACAAACCCAGTAGTCATGAGCAGTGTAGGCACAGAAGATGTAGAGTTGATGAGCAATATGTCCTCGTTGGGGACACCCAGGACTTGTAGCAGCCCTCAGGACTCCACGGACTTTGTCAGTGAATCTGTGCCTGGTGGTTCTTTCCCCAGAGCCCTGAACAGCAATGGTAGGACAGCAGGGAAGCCTGAGGGCTGCCAGGGGCCTGACTTTGAACAGTCCTGCCTCCTTGCAGGGGCTGGCAGGGACAGCCTGTTGAGGACAGCTGGGGCTCACCCTTACTTTGGGACTGATACTACTGAAAACCTTGGAGCTACTAATGGACCAATACTTGAGTCCTTGGGTGACGGCTCAGCTGCCAGTGAGGTGGAGTTGCACACTGTGGAAAGCATGGACTTGGACCCAACTAAAGCCAAGAGCACTCCTCCTCCTGCCGATGCCCCCGCCTCTGTGGTGGACACCACTCCGGTCTGTAAGCCTAAGTCGTGGGCCAGTCTTTTCCACAATTCTAAGCCCTCTTCCTCCTCACCCGTGACTTCTGTGGAAACTAAGTAATCCCCTCCTGCCACCTCTCCCTGGTCTCTGGAAACCAGGTTGGAGTCAAGGAAGGGCATGGTCCAGTTTCAGGGGATCCCATAGTCATAAAGATTGCAGAGTTACTGGAGAATGTAACCCTAATACATAAACCAGTATCATTGCAACCCCATGGACTGAGCAATAAAGGAAACTGATTCTACATTAATGCTACACAGCAGGCACTGGTCACTTGCCCTCCACTGTATCACCTGGTGAAGTTCATTTCTCTATATTCCAAAGTGCAGAGACCTGTATGTCAACACCCATGATAGACAGCTTTGTTCGGCTGATGAATGAGTTTACTAATAGGTCAATGCTTACTAAACCCAGCCAAGCTGTTGAGGATAAAATCATGAGGGATATCCACCCTGGAGCTGCCTTTGAAGCCATATATTTATGGACTTCTGACAGTCATCATGTTGAGCCTATCTGAAAAGGGTCGGCAAGAAGATGCTAAGAAATACTTAGGATTCACTCTGAATGGACTTCATGAAGAAATGTTGAATCTGAAGAAGATTCTCTGAGCAAATAATGAAAAACTTAATATTTCTGATGGACCCAAAAGTCACTTGGTGAACAAAGAAGAGCAGGAAGAAGCAGGCAAAGGAGGTGAGGATGAATGGGAGCATGTGGCCCCCAGAAATATGACTTCCTTCACCTGCCAGGCAGACTTTGTTCAGACCCCAATTACTGACATTTTTGGTGGACATATCAGGTCTGTGGTTCACCAGTAGAGTTCAAAAGAATCTGTCACTTTGCAGCCATTTTTCAAGTTGCAGCTGGATATCCAGTCTGACAAGATATGTACACTCCAGGATGCCTTGGAAAGCTTGGTGGCAAGAGAATCTGTCCAAGGTTGTACCACCGAAAACTAAACAAAAGGTGGAGATCAGTTGGAGAGTGACACTGGAAAAGCTTCCTCCTGTCCTTGTGCTGCATCCAAAACAATTTGTTGACTGGAAGACTGGTAGATGTCAGAAGCTTGTCAAGGACATTGAATATGCTGTGGATTTGAAAATTAGTACAGAGCCTGGCCAGGTGGTGGCGCAGTGGATAGAGCGTCAGACTGGAAAGCAGAGGATACAGGTTCGAAACCCTGAGGTCTCTGGCTTGAGTGCGGGCTCATAGACATAAGTCCAAGGTTGCTGGCTTAAGCCCAGGGTTGCTGGCTTGAGCAAGGGGTCACTTGCTCTGCTGTAGCCCTCTGGTCAAGGCACATATGAGAAAGCAATCAATGTACAACTAAGGAGACTAAGGAGCCACAACAAAGAATTGATGCTTCTCATCTCTCTCCTTCCTGCCTGTCTGTCCCTATCTGTCCTTCTCTCTGTCTCTCTCTCTGTCTCTGTCACAAAAAAAAAGAAAAGAAAGAAAAGAAAATTAGTAAAGAACTGCTTTCCCCAGGTGTTAAAAATAAGAAATTTACCGTATTTCCTCATATATAAGACGTTCCCATGTATAAGACGCACCTTAATTTGGGGGCCCGAAATTTGAAAAAAGAATGTATTACATAAAATTATTGAACTCAAGTTTTGTTCATTATAAAATTCATACAGCTCCTTATCACTGTTTAAAACTCCCATCCATTAGCTTGTCCTCATTTGTGTCTGATGACGAATCACTGTCTTCATATATTGCCTCGTCCTCAGTTCAATCTATGGCATTTGAAATGCCACACTTTTTAAAATGCAAGTAAAAAATCTACAACCCACTATATAAGTTGTACCCAGTTTTTAAACCCCAAATTTTTCGGGAAAGGGTGCGTCTTATACATGGGGAAACATGGTAATGCCACAGAACCTATAGGGCAGCAGTGCGGCAGGTGGTCATTACATTACAGAGGTCTTCCAGATTGGTCTGAATGTCTGGCTGTGCATCGATGACCAGACAGTCAAGGTGATTAACTAGTACCAGGTGGTGAAGCCTACTGCAAACCACACAGCCTACTGCCTCTATTACCACAGAGTGGACCTGCTGTAACGCCTGTGTGCTGTGTGCCCAGCACCTGTTTGGAGAACCAACTCTCACCGACTTCTTCTCTTTAGTGGCTCTTTAGAGAGAACCTCACCTGACCTATGGTGGTGCGGTGAATAAAGCCTTGACCTAGAATTCTGAGGTTGTCTCTTTGAAACCCTGGGATTGCATGGTCAAGGCACATATGGGAGTTGATGCTTCCTGCTCCAGCCCCTTCTCTCTCTTCTCTCTAAAATAAATTTTAAAAATCTAGGGAAAAAGTTGTTTTATTTTAAGAGAGAAACCCTTTCTTCCTTCTGCAAAAATGGGCTAGAATGAAAAGGAGATGTCTTGGGGTTTCTGTGCAACAAAGCTATGTTGACTTCTAAATTCCAAATCAAAATTATTTGGTTGAAACAGACCGTTGCTTAATTTAGGAAAATGCACAAAAACCCATAATTCTGAAATAATGCTGATTCTTTTTTGAGAAAGAAGGGGGAACTTGAATTTGATTCCCAGTCTAATTGCTTAGTAAAATAAAGTCTGCATCAGCAACAATACTTGTAAATTTATGAAAATAAATATTATCTTTCCTTAAAAAGTAAATTTTTTATTCCATTGTACTTTTCTTCCCTGCCCTTTGGTTTGTGATAAACAATAAAAATAAGCAGTTATCAGAGAAGAAGTAGTTTTTCAAAAGAAAAATAAGTTTCTGGTTCCTAACAGGAAAAAAGTATTTTAATAATTGTGTAATGAGAAATCACCTACATACACATTACAGATCAAATATTTGGAGTTCAGGTGTTAGCGCATAAATGGGTGATTGTAACGGTATTGCCATTAAAGGATTTCAAGTTGCATTCATGCTTCTGTGTACACATAATGCAGACACCTTCATTCTAGCCCCATAGGACTCACTACCAACAACTGCCTCGCAGAGCTCTGAGAGAACAAATTTGTGCTGTTTTTAAGCCATCTAGTCTGTGGTAAATTGTTATAGTAGCCCTGGGAAATTAATACACCAAACTTAGATAAGCCTGACACTCTCCTAGTTCCCAAAGTGGAAGCTTTCGGCAGGGCTGACTACAGTGGTAAGTCGGAGATGTGCCAGATGGGGGCCCTTGTTCAAGGAATCACTTTCCTACCCTTCAGCATCAGAGCTGCATTTCTTTACATTTGAAAGTTTCGCCATTCTCTATTCAAACTGCAACTCTCTAACAGGCCCTCTCTTTAGCAGTTAATTGGTTTAGCCCAAGGCATGACATATTGTGGGCACTTTCTCCTAAATGTTCTTGGTTGACTGCCAGCTGTGTACGGGGGCACTTGAGAATAGAACCTGGGATTGGGGGAAGTTAGAAGGGAGTTGTCTGGGAGTATGTGTCTGTCCAAGCCTACTTCCTCAGTTCCCTGTGGTCCAATAGGGTTATCTTAGGACTAGACATACATCATCTCATCAAAGCTGTAGAAGGACATTTTTGCTGCTATTGCGGGGGAATCTCCATGATCTTTCATTCCTAACTCCACTAGTACTCCTGTTAGCCACAGTGATTCACAAATACATCAGTATAGCTTGGGTCTATAACCTGCTGCTGTCCCTGGCAGCTGACAACTGTTTCCCCCCAGGCATCCACGAGGAGTCCATGGTGATAATAATAACCAGGAGGACACTGATAACCTGTTTAAGGAAAGGCTTACTGTGAGGCAAGTGCTTTACACACAGTATCTAGTTACTACAGCAACAATGAAAAGTCGGTATTATTACAAAATCTTCTTAGACATAAGTAACTGAGGGTCAGAGAGAGAAATTATTTTAACCCAAACTATACAGTGATGGAGCTCAGGTTCAAACCAAGGCCTGCCTGATGTTGAAGAGTTTCTCTTTTGTTCCATTGTGTCTGACCACTGGAAAATGTACCCCCAATACTTAGCATACTGTTGGGCATATGGAAAGGTCTTGATTTACATTAGCTCTGATTGTCAATAGTCTCATTTTGTCTGTGATGACAGCTGCCAGCCTGAGTGTACACGGGGCTCAGCAACCCTACAGGCATGAGGACCGAGGGCTCCTCAAGTGGAGAAAGCCCCTTTGGCCTTTCCATTCCGTATGTCCCCCCGGAGAGCTTCAAAACCACACAGATGTTCCTTGGCCTCTTCATCTTCACCTTCCCACATATCTCATTATTTCTAGACATCAGAAAAGAAAAAAGCTGCAGTCAAAAGGGGAATGAGTGGGGAAAATATATGCATAGAGAGGACTGAGCCCTTCTTCACTTGGCATCTTGCCAAACTGATTCATTCTTGTGGGGAAGTATCTGTGTTAGGTTTGCTTGCTGGTCTGCCGGCTGCAAGCACTTCGCCTGATTGGTGCGTGAGCTTGTGGCAGTGTCACATGTGTATGGCCTATGTAAGGCTATGGGTGCTTGCGCTCAGGGGGATTGCGGACAGTGGATTGTGGATTGCCTGCCTGCCACTGTGAGAAGACATTTTTTGTTGTTTTCTTTGTCTGAGAAGAGGTTTTCCCCTGCCTGATTGCTTCTCTGCCCGCTGTAAGAATCTATTAAATGGTAATGTCCTGCTTTTTGGCTACACAGTTTTTCTACTGTCTGAATCCAGTGTGGACCTGCCTGGCCATGGCCACTGGCATTACATCTGGCATAGTTGGCAGGATTCAGAGCAGGTTGGAATGAAGCTGCCGACACGCTTGAAGGGTGGAATAGAGAGGAGTGGCTATTCCTGGTGGTTCTTCTTTTGGGGACCATGGGCTGGTATTTTTTACAGCCCTGTCGGAAGAAACCAAGAGCTCTTTGCGTGAGGCTGCGTGAGGCCGAAAGCTCCAGGACGAGCTGCAGACCGAGCAGAAACGAGAGCGTGAACTGGAGTGAGTGCTGGAGAAGGAGGCTGACCAGGTTAGAGAGCTTCAGTGTGGGGTACAGGCTGAGCACCAGCGGTGCCTGGAATTGGAACAGTCGCTGGAGAAGGAATTGTGGTTTTGTGAGCTGCATTTTTCCCTGGAAGCTGAATGTTGGCACTGGCAATTGTTGGAGAAACAGCTGCAGGTTTGGGAGCTCGAGTTCCAGCTTCAGGCCAAGAGCCAGCAGCTGCAGGAGCCAAAGCAGGCACAGAAGATGGAGCTGCATTCCTGCCAGTGGAGTGGCTCTAAGTTGGCAGGAGCAGATGTTTCCTATTCCTCCTCTTCTGAGGGGGAGGCTCGGGCTGAAACTGCTGTCTGCAGACTCAGAGCCCAGCCAGTCGTTGCTAAGAAGGTAAAGACCCAGCAGCCAAGAGTCTCTCAGGGACAACCCCTTCCCCAGGTAGCAGAGCACCTGATGGTCCAGCCCTACACCCAGGCAGAGCTGACGGAGTTAGGGGTGAAATTCAGGCAGAAACCCACTGAGCCCTGGAAGCCTACTTGCTGTGGTTACAGGACACGGGGTGAATGGCATCATGCTCTCCAGAACAGAGACGGACTGTGAGGCTGTGAGGGCTGCTGCTCATGCTGCCCCCCTGACTAACAGGAGAAATGGGCCTATAAAAGTTACCTGAACACAGATGTGGGTAGATTTGATTGCAGCCAGGGCAGATAGGGAGAAATTAGATGGCAAGCCTAATAAAGTCCTATTGGAGCTTTGGCAGCAGCTTGAGTCGGAACAGAGGTTCCAGCCACTAAAAAAGTGGATGAAGCAGGTGGCCCCAGCATCTGCCAGGAAAATGGCTGGCATTCAGGTTGCAGGATCCCCAAGACCTGTTGTCCCAGTTTGAATAGGGGGAAGGGTGAGGGATCTGTCCAACAGGGACTGGGCCTAGAGACCCCATGTGAAATTGGCAATCTACTGGTCCCTTTCTAATGTGCAGCAGGTGTTGGCATTGCCTATAATGGACTTTTTACTTTGGTGATTTTCACAGACAGCTGGGCTGTCTATCATTGACTGCTTCTCACCCAGTTGCAGAGATGCACCAAGGTTACTTTCTTCAATGGACATGGCCCTGGACTGTATAGGCCCTCTACCTACAATGGGTGGTCTTGTTGGCACCATGGGGTAAGGGGCTAGAGGTGGGCTTCTAGTTAACACCCTAGGCAGAATGCTCAGGGAGACATGGTGAAGGGCACCTCTATAATTGTCATTTTTGGTGTGTATGTAATGTACCTACTGTGAGGTAAGCAATCCTAAAGGGGTGGAATGTGGGGTAGTTGCGTTAGGCTTGCTTGCTGGTTTACTGGCTGCAAGCACTTTGCTTGATTGGTGCGTGAGCGTGTGACTGCACCCTGTGAGTATGGCCTATGTAAGGCTATGGGTGCTTGCACTCAGGGGGATTGTGGATGGTGGATTGTGGATTGCCTGCCTACCACTGTGAGGGAACATTTTTTGCTGTTTGCTTTGCCTGAGAAGAGGTTTTCCCCTGTCTATTTGCTCGTCTACCGATTGTGAGAATCTATTAAACAGGAATGGCCCGATGCTTTTTGGCTCTGCAGTTTCTCTACCATCTGCCTGAATCCAATGTGGACCTGCCTGGCCTTGGCCACTGGCATTGCAGCTGTCTGCCTCTCTTTCTAGGCCCCTAGGTAGATCTCTATGCCTGCAGTGATGCTATCCCAGCAACCGCCACATCCTCACCTTCAAGCACACAGATACTGCTGTCTGAGAAGCAGAGTAGCTGAAGGGCAGAGGGATTTGGGGAGAAAGTGAGAGAACCCTTTCCTAAAAGCATATCATTTCTCATATTCTTCTGCCATTTTTGGTACTAGAACACTTTATCATTGTCATAACTTAGGCAGGTATTTTGATGAGAAAATACATAAAATTTGAATTGGGGCAAAATGTTTTTATTATGATAACAATATTGAAAACAAGTCTCTGAGAGGTCGGAGCCGGTGAGGCAAGCTTGTAGCACACATAGTCTCTTATCCTTATCTCTGACCTATGAGAGCCATTACCAGTTAGTTGATCATGGCACCTTTCTCCATTGACCCCAGACCAATCAATTAAATGAGTCACTTGGCATAGCATATCTTTTAAGGTGGGGGGCTTCCTAAGTTGTGTATCCAATTAGCATTTTTGAATTCTATCCATCCATTAATGCCCAGACTCCATCCTCTTTACTTGGGGAAGCCTTCCTAACCATTCTGATGTGTGTCTCTCCTATATTCCTCTCCTCTGATATTGATATTCCCAGGGGAGTATCCAGATTTCATGGGGACTGAAACCTAACAACAGCTTTGTAATATTTTCTATATAGAAAATGAAAAGATAATTCAATTTTGCCTCTAGGTTGATTCATATTTATTTATTTTGATTTCATACTGATTATTGACAATATCATGTAAATTTCAGGGTGTTCTCTCCTTTGGAGAAACCATTATCAATTTTTTACCGTGTGTAATCAGAAATAGTCTTATGTTTGATGATATTCATTGACCAGATTGTCTTCGATGTCCTCATGTCATAAAGTTTAGTTCTAGGAAGGATGTATCTAAATATCTAAAAATGTTGTGGCAGACCTATCACATTGTAGCAAAAGAAACTTGGCAGATTCATTGGAGCATCAAGTTAGCAACATTCCTTTCTGAGCACTGCAGTCAGGATCCCCTCAGTGTGATCAAAGCCATGCTCCCTCTGAAGGAGGAACCAAGCCTTTTAGACGTATTCCCAGAATCAGCTCCTACCCAGAAAGTGGGAGGCAGAACCTGGACTAGAACCAGAAGCACATACTCCAAGTCTCTCAAGCTCTTTTCTATCTGTTTATAAATCTCAGAACACTCTTATATTTAATAAAATACCCGTAGGATTTGGTCTTTTCACTACATCTAGTAAAATACCTGTGAGAGTTCAAAAACATAGTTTTTTAATGAATGGGTGAACAAGTGAAGAAGTGAGTAAACGAAGAACACACATCCAAGCATCTTCAACAATTCTGGTTGCTCTTTTTTCTGTATTTCTTGTACTAATGGTGTACATCAATGTGGCTTATTTAACTGAATTTCAGGCTTATCTTTTTGGCTGCTTGGATTAAAGTCTTGGTGAAATCGCAGAATGTTAGCATTGAAGGAGATCCAAAAATCACCTAGTTCAATCTTCTTTCATTTTTAATGGAGAAGGAAACTGAAGCTGAAAATGTTTTAATTATTGTTTAGGGCCTCAGAGTAGCTCTTCTAAATCCTGATCCCTACTTCTTACCACAACTACACTCTGTCGTATCTCAAAATAAATACTTATTTCTTCCTTTTAACAGGCTCAGAATTCAGAATCCTCTCACCTGCCTTGAAATTAATCACCCACAGTTTTCTGCCTTCCCTTATTTTTATTGAAGACATTGAGTATTTAATAAATATCTGTGTGTTCATGGCAGTGCAAAGAAACATGGTCCCTACTCTTTTTTTTTAATGTTTATTTTATTGATTTCAGAGAAGAAGGTAGAGAGAGAGAGAGAGAGAGAGAGAGACAGACAGACAGGAACATTGATCCATTCCCCTCTATGCCCTGACTGGGGATCAAATCAGCAACCTCCACATTTCAGGACAATGCTCTAACCAACTGAGCTATCTGGCCAGGACTGTGGTCCCTACTCTTAAAGAATATATAATCTAGGTGAGAGGGGAGATGCCTACATGATCTTTATCATGGCAGGGCATAATTGTGGGGAAATTCCTGATTTTCCCTGAACTCAGTGTGAGATAAAAGTTGTTCCCTTCCAGAACACAGTATTTTTTATTTTATTTTAATGAGACCTTTGAAGAATGGTTAAATTGCTTCAGCGAGGCTGTTTATCCAAACAATAGAATTTTAGCCACATCAAAATGGGGCTGTCACTTTGGAGGGTAATGTTCTTCAAATGGAGAAAAGCATCGTGTTTGATCATTGCACTAACTGGCCACACATAGCGGGCATATTTTATCTGTTGTAGGTCTTTGGGGTTAAACGTTAAGGGATGAGACTGGAAGAACACAACCTAAATGCTTCCCCAACCAAGTACTATGACATATCTCATGGGAAATAGCCTCCGCCAGTCCTGGGAAGTAGTCAAGTGTGATTCAGAGCTTGGGATTTTTTTTTTGTTACAAAACATTTATTCGGCAGATATTGATAAATATTTCTTGAATCTTTAATATATGCCAAGTACTAGTGAATATTCTGATGCTGTGACTGTGAATAGGAGGGCTAGAGAGCCCTGCTTCTATAGAGCTTACATTCTAGTGGGGCAGACAGGCAACGAACAACAGAAAGCTTACGTAGCAATGAGATCTGTGCAGAGAAAAACAAAAGTTGATGATAAAACAGACTGGAGGATCAGGGAAGTCTTCTGGGGAAATATGACCGTGAGGTTGAGACCCCTAACTGCCAAGCAGTGGGTGACAGAAAGACTTGGAGGCAGAGCATGGAAGATGTTCTAGTCAGAAGGAGCATCAAGTGGAGAGGCCATAAAGCCAAAAGGATCCAGGCAGTGTCAGAAACAGAACCTGGTTTGGGTGACTGAGGCCTGCGTTAGAGTCCTAGGACAGGGGGTGGGCTCAGAGAGGCAGGCAGGGGCCAGACCACATCAGGTTTCGGAGGCAGAATAAAAAGAATAAAAAGTTTGATTTTTTTTTTTTTATTCAAAAGGTAATAAAAGCCACTGAGGGATTTTGAGCAGGAAAGTAATGTGACCTAAATTACATTAAAAAACAAAACAAAACACAACAACATTGTTGATGTGTGGGGAGAGAGAATTCTATTTAGGGAGGAGAAGGAAATCAGAATCAGTTAGGATGCAATGGTGGTGTTGCAGATGAGAGCCGGCGGCCTCTGAGCAAGGAGGGGCCATCGCACGGACACTCCTGGCTACTTGACTCACGGCTAAGTGAAGCTGGGCAAGTCAGCTTGCTAGGCCCTAATTTCCTCACCCATAAAAAGTGGATAATAATATCCACCCTGGAGATTTGTTGGGATTAAATGAGGTAATATAGAGTGCCCAGCTCACACTAAGTGACATCCTACAAAGTCAAAGGATGCAGTGCTGGCGATCTAGATCAGGCGTCAGTTACGTATGGCTCATTCAGCCCACTGCTTGTTTCTGATACTAGGTTTTCCTGGAACAGAGCCACGCTCCATGGCTAGGTATGCTTAATTTTACCAGGCAATAGTGAAATTGAAGAGTTGTTAACAGAAACCGTCTGGCCTATAAAATCCATAATATTTACTCTCTGGCCATTTACAGAGAAAGTTTGCTGACCTCTAATCTAGATTGTAATGAAGAGGAGGAGGAATGGAAGAGAGGTGAACTATATCTACCTGGGAGGCAGTGCATTCAGAGAAATATTCAGTGCCATGTCACATACTATATTTTTCAAGTGCTCTGCAAAACCCCCCCCAAAACAAAAAAAAAAACAAAATAAAAAAGGCCCCAGCTGTAAAGAGGTGATTCATAAAAGAAGGCATTTGAAATAAATTTCAAATATCATTGTCACATAAGCCAACAAATAATATCATGGAACATTTATATAGTGACTCTATATTTCCATTATTTTCATCAACACTCTTATTAAAGTAATCCTGTATAGATTTAAAAATTCAGCATAAGAGAACATAAGTAATAGAAAAGAGATATATCAATAAATGAGAAGCACCATAATTAAAATATAGAATTCAGCCAGGAAGTCAACCAATATTAAGCATCAATAATGTGCTAGGTCTAATGCTAGGAGCTAGGACGTACAGTGGTAAACATGGAAGTCACCATCCCTGCTTTAATGGGACTTCGAGTTTAATGTGTCCTTATGGGCAAGACTTGTGGGACTGTGTGTAAGTGTTTTTTGTATGAAAAAAAGAAAGACCCTCTCCTCCTTCTTCAAAATACTTCATTTCCATCTGTAGGGAACACTAAAAATATATTGATTTTCTTATGGCCTTAATTACCATCTGCCAAAAAATTTAATATAAACTATTCCACTGTAACTGTGATGTTACTGGAGCTTGGGTGTGGTATCCTTTTACGGTGCAGAAACTTGTCCAGTTATACGTGCAAGCACCACGGGTATGTGTTCAGAAGAGACAGAGATGATCATATAAGGAAGAACAGCACTGGGCTGAAGATGATAAAGATTGCTTCTCTAGTTATCAATTTTTACTAAGTCCGTTATCACTAACTATGGTTGGAGTAGTAGCCTGGGAGTGTCTGCAAGAAGTTCATATGACTTTCAATGTGAAATTTAAGCAAGCTATATACTGTAATTGAAAGACTGGCAAAATAAAATGATTAGTTATAGGATATCCAACCAGAAATTTTTGGTATTTTTTTAAAGGGTGCATTTGGGGAGAATGTTGAGGAATTGTGTTGGTGTGTTTCTATTTTCATGGAATCAATTTTATTTTCTTTCCAATTTCAATTTTAAAAACTCAAGATTTGAAAGTCAATGTCCTATTCACATAGTGGTATACAATTAGAATGTCCAGGTGCAGAAGTCCCACTTAAGGCCATTTAGAACCAGCTTTAGACTAAATAAGGCAATTCCACCAGAGCCTGGAGCAAAGTGTGTGTGGACTAGCTCAAAGAGCTTCATGATTATTTTTTCTCTTTGTTCAGGACAAAGATGAAAACATATATGAATTAAGAAAGCCTAGTTCACCTGACTTGTAGTGGCGCAGTAGATAAAGTATCGACCTGGTACGCTGAGGTTGCTGGTTTGAAGTCCTGGGCTTGCCCAGTCAAGGCACGTACGATAAGCAATCAATAAACACCTAAAATGAAGCAGCTATGAGTTGATACTTCTTGCTCTCCACCCCCTCTGTAAAATCAATAAATAAAATCTTTAAAAACAATAAACAAAATGAGAAAGCTGGTTCTGGTTTACCAGAATCTGAATTGGGGAGAGTATAAGAAGTAAGAGAGGACTAAAAGGAGTATGTGGGAAGGAAGAAAATATTTTAATTAGAAGTCTGTTCCTATTTATTCTCCTAAATCTTAACTTAGGTGGTCGCTTTCTTTTACTCCTTTCTCCTGTGTCTTAGATGTTTCTTTCCTAAGCTTCCTCAACACAGTTCTTCTCACTGGGAATTCAAGCAAGGGTAATAAGGAGAATCAGCTTTTCCTTATTAATACGTGACGGAAAGTTACTGATTTTTCTCTCATTGCTAATTAGTTAGTTTCACTTTATGTTAACTTTTTATGTGTAATTTTGAGGTTGATATTACTATTACTCATGTTATCACTTTATACATTTTTGAAATCCCAGACTAAAGTAAGAGCAATTAGTGGAAAGTTATTCTAATCAAAATGTGGAGATAAAGTAAATTTCCCCATATTGATCTTTTTCATAAATTTACTATGAGGCACATTATTATTATAAAGTTAATTATTACTATAAAGTTTATTATCCCATTTTATAAACTACTTTATGATTGGGGTTTTTAAATCAATAATTAGGTATCTGAAATAGGTTGAGTCAGACAGTGTTTTTTATTCCATAGCAGATATCAGAAACATCTTTATTTCCTTTCAAATGTTTAAGAAATTTAAGGAATTAAGTCATGGAAGTAGATACTAAAATAAGCTATTTAACCATATTCTACATGGGATTGCAAAACTTACTCAATAAATAAACATTATATTCTCATTCCAGTTGACCTTGATAAAAATATTGCTGAGCCATCATCTTTATTGTATATTTAGAAGTATGAGTTTCTACTCAGTTGAGACCATAATGGGGAGTAAGGCCAAAAACCACAAGAGAAAACATTTTGATTCAACTTTGTGCTTGCTGAGCTGTTTTCCCTCATAAAATGTATAAATGATAGAACATATTTCTATATACAATGACAGTCGCCATGAGTAGTGGTAACCAAATATATATTTCTCTTATCTGAGAATCTATTACTTGCTTATTTTATGAAACAAACACATATTCATTAATCATAATCTCCTGAAATTAAAAGAAACTTTTCTCATGGGTGAAAAATTTTTGTACCAACTACTGTTTCCTTGCTTGTTGCAGATTTTACAGACACCATTAAAGAAATCAGCTTTTCTCTCTTGCTAATGGGCAGGTGGAAAATTTCTACTGTTTGAACATAAATCATGAGTTACAGTCTAATTAGGGGAGAAACTACTCTGGATAAAATAGACTGTCTAATTGAAATTGTAGAGAAATATTATAAATGTAGAAGCAGAGTGAGGGAAAGAGGAAATTTTATACAGTTCTTCTACTGGTAGTTCTTGAGATATCATTAAGTGGTTTAAGAACAGAGCATTAAATAATATTGGGTTATATAATAAAATACTTCCTGTCTGTTCTTTTTCAATTCTTCTGTTAACACTGAGGGGAAAGTTTGTATCTAGTGCCAGTCTTCATGCCCCCTTAACAATTGCTAAAAACATAGACAGAGTCTCAGGTGGAATGCAGAATAAAACAAAAACATTTACAATATTTTGTTTTCTCTTCATCTTATCTGTTTAGTGCAAGTGAATGTGATTTTCTATGAATATTGTAAGATAATGTTTCTTCTAAAAATATTTGTTTAGATAAAAAGTAAGTTAACTTAAATAAATAAGTAAAAAAGGTAATGTGCAAATATGACAACTATTGTGAAGAGACTGAGTTTGGAACATACTATAAGAGTCCTCTAAATAGAAGTGAAATTATCTTCACTCAGACTTCTTCTATTCTTTTTTATGTTCCCTTCTTCCTTCTCTCTCGCTCTGTTCTTTTCTACCCTCCATCATTCAACAAAATGTATGGAGCCAGAATATAATGTTCCCGACATTGTGCTGGGCACTAGGAACCTGGAAATGCAAAGATTACATCATCTTCGCTCTCAAACTGCTCAGTCTCACTGGAGACACAGATATGCAAACAATTACTTAACAGTAAGAAATGTGATGTGAGGGCAAGGTATGGTGTAGTCCAGAGGAGGGCTAGCCAGGCAGGAAGCAAGAGAGGTGTCAGATTTCGACCTTGGGAGTCATTCCTATGAAATTTGGTCTATGTTCATAAATATACCCTTAATTTACTCAGCAAACCTCTATTGAGCCAGACATTGCATTAGATACTGGGTATTTGGACTGTAAAAAATGCAGTTGAAGCTTCAAGGGGGACAGACAAGGAAAGCAATGGTTTTATAGGTCTGTATCTTTTATCTGAACCCCTTGGAGGCATATGTGTTTCACAATTCTGAATTTTTAGGACATTAATATGGTGCATATGCTGTTTATTACATAACACTTGTAAAAAAGCTCTGGGGCAGTGCCCCATAATTAAACTCACACTAAATGGAATAAAGACTATAAATGCTCACATCAATTTAATTTCGTTTGTTTGTTTTTGTAATTTTTAAGACTTTCAAATTATAGAAACGTGTGAACCTATTTTTAAAAATAATTAGAGGTATGCTATAGGGTATGTTTGAAGAACAAAGAAAGCACAATGAACCACATTTTAACTAAAAAGGAGTCAGGAAATGTTTCCATAAAGATGTATTTTTTTAAGATTTACTGATTTTACAGAGAAAGTGGGGGAAGTGAGAAGTATCAGCTCATGATTGCTTCACATTCAGTTGTTCACTAATTACTTTTATTTTAATTTTGTGGAGGTGAGGGCCTGAGAAGTATCAACTCATAGTTGCTTCATTTCAGTTGTTCATTGATTGCTTGTTGTATGTGCCTTGACCGGGCAAGCCCAGGGTTCCCAACCAGCAACCTCAGTGTTTCAGGTTGATGCTCTATCCACTGCGCCACCACAGGCAAGACAAGATGTATTTTTTTAATCTTTTTTTTGTATTTTTCTGAAGCTAGAAACCGGGAGAGACAGTCAGACAGACTCCCGCATGCGCCCGACCGGGATCCACCCGACACGCCCACCAGGGGGCGATGCTCTGCCCATCGGGGCGTCGCTCTGCCGCCACCAGAGCCACTCTAGCACATGGGGCAGAGGCCAAGGAGCCATTCCCAGCGCCCGGGGCCATCTTTGCTCCAATGGAGCCTCAGCTGCGGGAGAGGAAGAGAGAGACAGAGAGGAAGGAGAGGGGGAGGGGTGGAGAAGCAAATGGGCGCTTCTCCTGTGTGCCCTGGCCGGGAATCGAACCCGGGACTTCTACACGCCAGGCTGACGCTCTACCACTGAGCCAACCGGCCAGGGCAAGATGTATTTTTTTTATGGAGTCTTGCTGGGTGAATAAGAGTTAACCCTACTGGGCTGATGGAGGAGGGAGAGGACTGGAGGTTGGGGAGATGGTTTTCTAGGCAGTAGGGACAGCGTATAGGAAGGCAACAGCCTTGGTGTTTGCAGGGAACTGCAAGAAATTCAGAACAGTCGTGTGCATGATGTGCCTGAGAGACAGCTGGAGAAGGGTATGGGAATGCTGATGGAGAACAGCTGAGATCAGGTGGAAATAGTGGACAGGGACTCTTGCTAAGTTTAACCTTTGTCTTGAAGGATAAAAAGAGTTGCTAAAAGATTTTAGCAGTGTGAATACATTTGAGATTATAGAATAATCATAATACTGGATGAAAGAACTAATACACTACACAAAATTAAGACGCAATTGTAACCGTTTAGGTGAGTGATAGTGAGAAAATAGAAGTCAGCTTGGTTTGACACATAGTAATTGCTCAGTAAATTGTAGTTAGAAGGTCAAAGGAAAGAGTGGGGATGGCTAGGAAGGAATAATTTAGAGATATCGTAAGGAATGATTCTGTACTACAAATCTAATTGGACTGGGAGGGACTGGGGCAGAGTCTCACTCCTTCATGACCTCCCGGCCTCTTTCTCTGGCTCGGAGGTCTGTGTTGTTTGGCATTCCATTTGGACATGATGAAATATAGGTTTGGGGCTCAGGGAAATTGTCTTAGTTGGATTTGGGAGTCTTTATATGATAGCCAAAGCCTTAATGTGGGTGAGATCACAAAGAGTTAGTACATCATATGAGAACCAAGAAAGACTCAGGTCAAAATCCTAGAAAATACTTAAGGGGAAGAGAAAGTCACTGACAGCCATGTTAAGTGCCCTTGAAGATCAACTGAGATAAAGTCTGGAAAAATCCTTAATGGATGTGGCAGATAAGAGGTCAGCTGTTATTTGAGAAGAGTCATTTGAATAGCTGAGGAGGGGCAGAGGCCCCATTACTATAAAGAAAGGAGTGTGCAAGTGGGAAAATAGGGGTGCTGTGTTGACCAGTATTCTTTCAAGATACTTGGCTTTGAAAGGAGGAACAGAGAGAAGCACAAAATTAGAGGCAGTCATGGGCTATGGATTGCATGGAAAGGTTTTTGTTTAATTGTACTTTTTTAAGGTAGGAAAAATGCTGCCAGACACCCAGTTCTGACTTGTAGTCAGTTTTTTTGGCTGTGTTGCAGCCTGTCTCTGGAGAAGTGTCTTTAACCTGAACACAAGTGTTTCTCAAAACCAGCTGGCCACATAAGCAGACTGGACTGGAATAGCTCTGCAGGAAACCATGTCTTTGTGGGCATGCTCCCAGGTGCTGCTTCTTGTGCTATCTTCCTGTGGAGCTTTTGCACCTTCCTCCCTCTATTGTCTACCTGATTGGCTGTTTGCCACTTTTTTTTTTTTTTTTTTTTTTAAACTGTGCTTATTGCTGATCAGTGCCAGGGAGCTGGCTTGTAAGATACTGTGTCTGCGTAGGATTTACTAAGGTGATGCTCTTCCTAGCCACCCACCCACTCTTGTAGCCTGTACTATTTGCTTCACATATTTGATTTAGTTCCACCAATGCCTCTGAGTGGCTGAGGGAATAAAGCACCAGGCTAAGCACAGTGAAGAGAGAAGACAGGGCATTTGCACGCACGGACCTTATAATCCAAGACATGGGACTGTATTGTAAATAATAACCACAGTGGCTCTTAAACTTTTGGGGGATGTAGATGCCTTTGAAAAGTTGAGAGAAACTATGTACATCGTTCCCGTTAAACAGCACATAAACTTTAACATAAAATTTCGGGGGTGGTGGTGGTGAGCTTGGACTTGCCTAATTCTGAAGTGGTTTTTAAAACTCAAGAATACCCAAACTATAGAGCCGTTAGTCCTCTAATTGTGACCTCAGGTAAATCAGGGTTTTTGAGACTCGATTTCCAGATTGTGCTGCCTGTCTTGCAAGGATTTTGCAAGGATCAAATGAGGTAAGATGAATAAAGTCCTTAGCACAGAGCCCAACATGAAGCTAATGCCCAGGAAATGTTCCTTTGGCTTTAGGTATTATGGAGGAAGTAAGCTAGCTAGGTGCTAAATTGGAGGCACGGCAAGCTCACTGCTCCCACCAAGGAGTTATTCTGCCTTAGGATGCCACTAGTTGACTAAAACATTGTTGTCGGTTTTCCAGATTTCAGTCATTCCTTGCTACCTTTAGAATTTTTGCTTTATCTTAGCCTCATCTGAACTATCACTACCTTTATTTTTTTTAAATCAACTTATTTAAAGTATCTTTTTAAAAAATTTTTTTTTTACTTTTTTTTTTTTTATTTATTCATTTTAGAGAGGAGAGAGAGATGGGGGGGGGGGGCTGGAAGCATCAACTCCCATATGTGCCTTGACCAGGCAAGCCCAGGGTTTTGAACCGGCGACCTCAGCATTTACAGGTCGACGCTTATACTACCTTTATTTAATTTGAAAAAAAAAAATCCCTTACATATAATTGCTTTAAAAGGAAACTGGATCCCTACCATGAATAGAAAACATGCTTTCACTTGAAAGTACAGTAACAATAAACAGTGAAACTAAACAATAAAAACTTAACAGTGCTATAAATCCTAGTTAGATGCCAGAGCTTACCTAGGACTTCTAGCCTGGAGCCATCTCTTTGAGAAAAAGGTTTAGTGTTTGAGAGAATACTCACTTCTTTTTGTAATTAGCATTGAAAGAGAATCGAAAAAGGAATAACTTTCTAGCCAATGTGATTAGCTGTCATTTAATGCCCTGGCCCTACGCCATGTACCAACTAAACGCCTCTCCCATGACTTCAGTGAGATGCTCTTCCTTTGGGAGATACTATTTGAAGGGTAGTTGCCCTCCTACCCACCCCTTCCTGAATAGTAAATTCTGTGGGGGCAGCACCTTGAATCCCAAAGTCCTTCAGTCTTTGCCAGGACAGGGGTTCAGCAAAGCTTTGTCATTTGAGCTCCTATAAAGTAGGACCCTCAGAGGTTCTGTCCCTCATTCCCTTAATGGGTCAGGCTCAATGCCCACCTCACAGCCCAGACGGCTTCCAAGTTTTATTTTTTAATTGGACAGGTAGCCGAGGCAGTACAGATGCTGCTGAGACATCATCTGTCGGGTGGACGGGACTCAGTGAGCATGGTTTTGAAGCCGTGTACCTGGCAAACACTGCTTCTACTTAGATTGTTTGCTATAGATTAATTTTAAAAAAGCAAAAGCAAAATTGTCTTCTGATGATTTTATTCACTTACTCTTGAATAAGCCTCAAGTAATAAACTAATCAGAGACTATCGTCATTACTTTGTTATAATAATGGGTGGCCAATTCAGGGCCCGCAGCACACCGGCCTTGGCCTCCCTCCCTTCCAGGAGCTGACCTCCGCCTCCTCCCCAGGTGAGCCCCCCGCCCCACCCGCGCCGCGGCTCGGACCCCGAGCGCCCCAGACTGGGCATGCTCGCGGAGGCGCACGGGGCCGGCGCCCCGCCGCAGCCGAGCCCGCGCCTCCACCTGCGCCGCCCCCGCCCCCCCGCGCGCACCGGCCTGGGCGGGCACCTGGCGGGCGCTGCGGGCCGGGCGGGCGGAGGCGACGCCGCGCGGGGCCGCGCCGGGCGTTCCGGAGCCGCCGCCGAACTTTTCCCGGAGAAGTCCCGCTTTGGGGCGCAGGAGGCTCGAGGCGGGGAGGGGAGAGCGGAGTTCCTGGAAGGAGCGGCAGCAGCGGCCCTACAACATGGCCTCCTCCGCCTCCTCCGCAGCCGGCGCCGAGAGCGCGGCTCCTCCTGCGCAGGTGAGCGCCGCGCCGCCCCCCTACCTGTGGCTTCCTGCCCCTCGGGGGCGCGCGAGGAACTGGGGCGCG
The DNA here is from genome assembly GCF_036850995.1 of Saccopteryx leptura. Lineage (NCBI taxonomy): Eukaryota > Metazoa > Chordata > Mammalia > Chiroptera > Emballonuridae > Saccopteryx > Saccopteryx leptura. Next base: position 60,922,422 of record NC_089511.1, on the reverse strand, counting down.
CGGGAGGCCCGGGGGGGTGGGTGTCGGAAGCCGTCGGGGCTCCGGGGCGCTGCCGAGAGCCCTGTCCTTCGGGGGGTGCCGGGCGGCGCGGAGAAGGACAGCGGAGGGGGACCCGGTCCCTGCCGGTGGGGCGGCGGCAGCTGAGCGGGATGGCGCGGGACTGAAGTTGCGACTTGGGGCTGAGTCGCTAGCTCATAATCTGCCTCTTCGTCCGAGCATCCCAGCCCGAAAAAGCAGGGTGGGCTCAGGGACCTGAGACTTCTGCTTCGAAACTCTGTAGAGAAAAAAAAAAAGCGCGGCCCAGGGCTCGGGACGCCCTTCCCTCCGTCTCCAGGCTCCGGGCTTCCCTGTTCCAGGCTCGTCCTTGTGACTCCGTGTCAGGCTGAACCTTTCCTAAAGGCACAGCGAAGTAGGCTGCATGTTTGGCGGCGAGGAAGAAAATCATCTGGTTCGGAAAGTTACCTTCAGAGTTAGGCTTTTTTTTTTTTTTAAAGGTGAATAGCGATACTTCATTTAACCTACTGAGAATACAAAATATAAACGTTGGGACATAGAAAAAGTTCAGATTGGTGCGGATGTAGTGGCAGTGCCAGAGGGTGGCTTGCGGTGGGTTTCCCTTCTCCCCTGATCTTCAAGCGCTTTCCATAGGCATGCAAGTAAAACACACACGAACTAAAAACCGGGTGCATGATATGTAGAGTCACAGCTTCAAGATAAATCTCTGTCCTTCCATCCCACAGCCTCCAGCAGACTGACACCTTTAAGCCCAGAGGCGTTTAGTAGCAATTTCGTAGCTGCTACTCTGTATATATAACATAGGATAATTGGTTTAAAACACTTGTGTATGTTTGCATGTGCATAGAATGTCTATTCAAGAGAGTACAATTATCCTTGGGGAGGGAGGCTGACTTTTACATACTTTTTGGGACTTTTTTTTTTTTTTTTTTTTAAGAAACCGTGTGTCTGTTATCTATTTTAGAAAAAAAGAAATACTACTTTTTAAAAAATGAGGCACATTTGAATAGCTTTGAAAGCAGTAGTTTACCTAGTTTCAAATAGTGTAGACTTGCCCTTGACACACAGAAAACTAGCCCAAATTATTTCTTTTCTTAGTTGTCATCTCTAAAAATCCTTAGGCAGTAGTGGGATTCAGCGGTTCAACTTGGTTTGGCAAAACCAGTACCTAATTTTTTGTTGAGTCTGGCAAACCAGTTGTTAAAATGGTACTTGTAATCAAGGTTCTGTTTAAGGTGGGGGCCTGGGCAGCCTCCCAATGTGGAAATCACAAATTTACATTCCTGACTTTCTTTAAATGTTCATCTGTGCAACAGCATATTCTAAGCGCTGGTAGTAATGTTCATTCCGTCTGTAGGTGAAAAAACATTGCAAGTGAGGACGCCAGTCAAGAAGCAATATGGAAATATCTTAAATAACAGTTCTATTATTTTTTGTCAGCTATTATTTAATATTTTTCATTAATATTTTAAAACTCATTATCTAGTGTTGTGTACCTTTTTATTGTTCTTATTTATTAAATGCATGAAATAATTAACTACCTTTTAGTATATCATATTTTTGTACTTAAAATGGTCATTACGGCAGAGAACCTGTTGTTAAATTATTTGAATTCCACCACCACCCTTAGGGAATCTACAGGAAGTCTTCAAAAGAAGACGCAAGTCTTGACAAAGTCAGTTGGTGGCTTTTTATTGCCACCTTGATTCTGAGTTTTAATTTTGCTTGTTTGAGAATGTGTGGTTTGTCTAATTTAGGAAGAGGTTACTTTCTCTTTAAAAGCAGGGTTCAGAGTCATCCTAGAGTTTTATACCAGACCTTATTTCAGGAGGTTAGGCCATCACAGGTAAGCTAGTAGGAAGACTTCAGGGAGACAGTCTCTGAGTGTACACGCATTGCAGTTTTAGCAGTTCAGGCATCCGTATAATCTGCTGACCTGGGCTCAGACAAGTTCCTCTTAAGGAAGCAAATTTTTAATATTGAAAGTGAATGTAAAGTTAAAACCACAGCTATGAAACAAAAAGTGCAATAAAGCAATTCATTGAATACCTTTAACTCAGTTACTAGTATTTATGAGGCCAATTTCTTAGTTTAAAAAAAAAGATTTTATTTATTGATTTTACAGAGAAAGGAGAATGGGGGGGGCAAGAAGTATTCACTCGACTCTAGTTGTTCTCTGGTTGCTTCTTGTATGTGCTTTGACTGGCAAGCCCAGGGTTTTGAACCAGTAATTTCAGCATTCCAGGTTGGCGCTCTAGCCACTGCTCCACCACAGACCAAGCCAGTTTCTCTTAGTTTTTAAATCAGTGGAGGATAAGTGAGTTGTGAATCTAGATTGTAGTTTGATGGTTGTTTATGATGGGCCACTTATGATGGTTCTCAGTGTTCTTTTTGCTAGAGCATAAACAAATATCAGTTTCATAATCTGCACAGCAATATGTTAGGTTCAATGTCCTTAAGACAATATGCAGACCCGTGGTGTGTTTTGGAATCCAAGGAAACATTGTGGATTCTAAACTTGTTTGCATTTTTGTGGTGGCAGTTACATGAGGACTGTGGTTTTCATTTTTCAGTATTATTATTTTTTTCCCTTTGCATTGTTAATGGGTTATAGAGCAAGCATGTGTATTCAATTCTAGAGCAATATTTGGTAATTGAAAAGAACTGTTCCTAGGTTGATTCCCAATTAGTAACTTTTTTTTCTTTAATTCAGTAAGAGAAGGGAGGCAGAGAGACAGACTCCCCCACATTAAGAGATTAAGAGACATGCTCCACAACTGGGATCCACCTGGCAAGCCTACTTGGGGGTGATGCTCTGCCCACCTAGGGCTTTGCTCCATTGCTCAACAACCCAGCTCTTCTTAGCACCTAAGGCAAGGGCCATGGAATCATCTCAGTGCAGGGGGCCAACTTGCTCCAGTTGAGCCATGGCTGCAGGAGGAGAAAAGAGAGAGAGAGAAGCAAGAGGGGAAGGGGTGGAGAAGCAGATGGTCACTTCTTCTTTGTGCCCTGACCGGGAATCAAACCCAGGACATCCATATGCCGGGCTAACACTCTACCACTGAGCCAGCTTACCAGGGCCCAATTAGTAATTTCTTATTTAAAACACTCATTTTTATGCACAAGATATTTGAAGTATTGTGGAATGTGTTACTATAATTATAGGAAATCATTATAATCCAAATTGGAGATCATTTGAAATTATAGCCTATATAAATGGCATTTTTACTTTTTAAAAATAAACTAAATTACTGAAATTGATGAGACTAACTTTCTGATACATTTACACAAGAACAATTCTGACTTAATGAATTTTAATTGGAATGTTTAACCTTGCTACAATGTCTCGAGGTTAGTAAATACCTTTCTTAAAAGATCAAGGTTACTAATGATCTAATCAGATCTGAAGTAACCTTTCCCTGTTGATATTAACTGTGCTTTTGTTGTTCATATAACTGTACCTGTGAACCTTGCAAAGGTGAATGGCAGTGAGATGTAAGGTTAATGCTTAAGGTACCAGGAACAACAGGCTCATTTAATTGCTTTTTCATTTTTATCCTATGTCAACATATAAAAACAGCTTAAATTTTTAAAATTGCCTTCTATTCATGATATAATTTTAAAGTTATTTTGATATTGTCTAGTCTTTATTAGACATATTTTTAAGTACTAGAAGCCCAGCTGTGATTAGTTATAGACTGAAAGTTTTATTAAAGTTAAGTGCAGTGTTTGTTTGAATATCTTCTTCCTGACTGGACTCTAAATGATGCACTAACATCTACAAATCTATAGTTATGGTTGAAATACACCTGGTCACTTGTCTCTGTGCTTGAAAATGGATAAACTATATATCTTCCAATGGATGTATCTATTCAATAGGACATAGGTTTTCCCAGGAACCAGTCAGGGTTCCTGGCTATGGGAGTTAGATCAGTAGCAACCATAGAGGACCAATTTTTTTTTTAATGTTTTATAGAAATTACACCTGAATTTTCTCCCTTGGGAAGGTCCTGTAGAGTTTAACTAGCAAGTATCTTAGGTTGGGCAAGAATAAAACAGTCACATAAAAGTTAAATATTTTCAGATTTCAGTAGATGGTACTATTTTTCTCAGAATAAACTGTCTTAAAAAAAAAAGATTTTTATTTATTGATTTTTAGAGAGAGGAGAGAGAGAAAGGGGGTAGGGGGAGGAGCGGGAAGTATCAACTCATAGTAGTTGCTTCTCATATGTGCCTTGACAGGCAAGCCCAGGGTTTCTAAACAGTGACTTCAGCGTTCCAGGTTCATGCTTTATGTACTGCGCCATCACAGGTCAGGCAGAATAAACTGTCTTTAGTTCTTTACAATGTCTGTTAATAGACAGAGATTAAGTGAACTTGTGTTTGTAGTTAGAGCTTTAAAATATGAAATAAATTATTTTGGCATTTCTTTCATTAGATGATGCTTAGTTACTGGCATTTTCAGATAATATTAAGGAAGAAGAAATAATGGAATATTAGCCCTAACATATATTTTGTTTGCTGCATAGGGCATGAATATTTGGACCGGGCCTGGTAGAGGAAAGAAAGTTAATTGCCGCTGTAGAATAAAGAACTGTGTTGTAAGGCTGTTTGGAAAGGCTGTTTCCCAAAGTGTTTTCAAGATAACTGCGATGATTCATTAGTAGCTATTTTGTCCCTCGCAGTATCGAACTACATTTCTGCACAGTGCAACTTCTCTGAGTAATGTCAAGGCCTGACGCCAAGAATCTGCCATAACAAGTGTGGGGCTTTTCTTTTTCCCCTTTTTCCCATGTCATTCCATTTTATGTGGAATCGGCAAAAGGCAGCTCTGTGACTGCAGCTTTGCCTTTAGCATCAAATACAGGGCTTGACATAGAGTAGGCCCTCAAGTCATGTTTGTTGAATGAATAATGGAGTAAATGATCAGAAGAACCTGGCATTCAGATTTAGTAACAGCTTCAACCGTTGGAACAAAAAGAACTTTTGAGCTCCTGTCATGTGAAAGGCAGTCTCAGGTATATGGAGTCTTGATTTTTATTCTCATGATATTCATAATCCGAGTTACATGGAGTTCACATACTCAGAGAGAGTTAGCACCAGATGTTTCTCTATGCCTAGAACTTTGGTGCCCTTTAATCATGTGCCTCGAGTTTAGGCTTTACTAAGATGGGAAAATGTAGATGAAAGCACCTAAAAATTTAAGGAGATGTGCATCAAGAAGTAGAGTTGTATTTCCTAATTTCTATACTGAACAAAACTACAGAATAGAAACATTGGCAATAGGGCTCAGAGAACTGTCTGGGAAGTTGCTCTAATTATTCTTTTTAATGGTGGCATAAGATTCACAGTGTGGATAGGCCATAGTTTATTTATTTATTTCCCTATTAATAAACATTTACCTTGCCTCTAATTTTTGGCCTCATAGACAATGCTACAAGTAAGCATCCTTGTCCATAAAAAAGTTCACAATCCAGTTGGATAGAGAAAACATGCATCTTTAACAATAACAGCCATGATTTTTTACGCCTCTCATAATAGATGCTTTATACCTCACAACATACTTGAGGGTAGGTATTATTACCCCGCTCCATTTTATACATGAAGAAACCAGGCTTCAGGAAGGCTATGCGAGTTGCAGTTTTGGTAGGAGCTGAAACTGGATTTGAATCCTTCTCTGCTTGAGTAACGGAGAGCACAAATGATGGTGAAATCAGGAGGCCAGGGCCTGACCTGTGGTGGCGCAGTGGATAAAGCTTTGACCCGAAATGCTGAGATTGCCAGTTCCAAACCCGGGGCTTGCTTGGTCAGTGCACGTATGGGAATTGATGCTCCCTGTTCCTCCCCCTACCCTCTCCCCTTGCTAAAATGAATAAAAAAAAATTAAAAAATAAATCAGGAGGCCAAGAATGAAGTTTCTTTCTATTCTATTCTAGTCTATCCTAAACTAGTCTGTAACCTCAGAATCGTATTACCCTTTGGGCTTAAGTGTCTCTGCTGGAAAAAGGAGACAATTGGAATAAACGATTTCTAAGGCTTATGCCGGGTAAGATAATCTATGATTTAAAAATCTTCAAATGCTAGGTACAGATAATTTGTAATAAAGTGATACCTTTTCTTATTTCTTAAAAGCATTCCCCCCCCCATATTTTGGCATTACTGATGTTAGCATAATTTTCCAAATGTTAGAAAATTTTAAGTTTTTTATGTTGTTTATTTTACATGATTTGTTTTTTTCTGAAATTCTGATTTTTAAGAAATTATGCTTTTTGCAATTGATATTATAGAGCATAAGAAGTTTATTAATTTTAAGGGGAAATAGCAAAAGGACTTCTCAGTGAGTTTGGGCTGGCAATGGAACACTCATCAAAAACAAAGGATTTTCATTGGGTACAAAAGAATAGGGACACTTTACTAATAGGTGGAGAGCAGTTGGGACAATTGCTTGGGTTCTGTGGGTCCTTTAAGTCAGTCTTTCTCTCTCTCTTTCTTTCTTTCTCTCTCTCTCTTTCTCTCTCTTTCTTTCTTCCTTCTTTCTTTCTTTTTCAATCCTATTCCTTCCTTCCCTCCCTCCCTCCCTCCCTCCCTCCCTTCCTTCCTTCCTTCCTTCCTTCTGCTCAATGGTATACTTGTTAATTGGCTCTCAAAAAAATTGCCTAATTCACAGCATCTTTATAACATTTGTTCATTTCTGTGAGATAAATATAGGAATTCTGGTCACTGATTCTAATATATGTATGGGGAAAGATTTCCCTTACACCAGCAAGCAATGCTCCCACAGAAACTGAGTGTCCTACCATTCAACTCAATTCTGACTATTCACAGATAGCATGAGATCCCACAGGTTAAGGGCTCAGTCCTTTAACTGGCTTTTGTCCACCCTTTCCCCCACTTTAAATGCCAGTCACAATCCCAGGTGTTTTTACTGACCAACTGGCTAGATGGGAGGTTCCAACCACCCCTCCTTTGGGTTCATTTAACTTGCTAAAGTGCCGCACAGAATTTAGAGAAACATTTTACTTACTGGATTACTGGTTTATTTCAAAAGGCTGTATCAGGAACAGCCAGATGGAAGAGACGTATAGGACAAGGTATGGGGCAAGGGGTGCAGAGCTTACTTGCCCTTGAAGACTTTATTACATAGGTATGATTGATTAAGCCATTGGCCATTGGTGACTAATTTTAATTCCAGTCTCTTTCCTCTCCCTGGAGGTTAGGGGGTGGGGATGAAAGTTCCAGTCCTCTAATTACAGGTTGTTTTTCCTGGCTACCAGCCCCTATTCTTGGGCTGGTCCAAAAGTCATCTCATTAACATATACACCTATACTGATTTCATCACTTGGGAAATTTCAAGGATTTTAGGATCTCTGTGCCAGGAACAGGGTTGAAGACCAAATATATATTTCTTATTGTAAATCACAGTATCACAAAATACTTCCATCATGGCTGATTTCAAACTGCCAATGTGGAGCTGGGGAAGAGATGCCCGTCATTGGCTTTCTTGCCAGCTGGTTACTAGCTAATTTCAGTACATCCCTTACATACAGTAAAATGCACTGATTTTTTTTTTAGTTGAATCAATATTTTGTTTATCTAAGATATATTTGGCACTTACCAGATATCAGGCACACATAGGAAAGCACAGATAAATAAGAACTAGTTTTTATTCTTCAAAATGTCATAGTCTAGTAGGCTGTTAAAATAAACTTTTAAGAAAGGACTCTAGTACTGAAAATGGTTGATTAGCTTTCTTTTTCCAGAATAAATACCAAGTAGTTCCTCAGCTCTCTGGATTAGAAATGAGAGAACAGGTCTATAACTAAATTATTAAATGTTCGAATGGTAGAACAGGATTTTAGAATGACTATCTCTATGGAGGTCAGATAAAGTATAATAGTTTTTTTTCTTCCCCCTCTGTATGTGTTTGTATGTGTGCATATTTAATAATCATTGTTATTGAGGTATAATTCATATACAATAAAATGCACCAAATTTAAGTGTACAATTTTACAAATGTTATACCGCATCACAACAGAATATTTATTATTCTAACTTCATTTGTGTTCTTTGCCAACTTTCTCCAACCCATCAGGCAACCACTGTTCTGATTTCTTTCATCATAGTTTTACCTAGATTTTTCATTTGTGCCTGACTTCTTTCTGTAAGCATAATGCTTTTGCTGTTTATCCATGCTGTTATAGATATTAATAGATTATTCCTTTTTATTGCTGAGTAGTATTTCACTGTATTAAATGTAGCATGAATTGTTCATCCATTCATCATACATTTGAATTGTTTTCAGCTTTGGCTATTATCAGTAAAGCTTCTTTCAAAATTTGTGTATATATCTTTTATTGAAACATATATGTCCCCCTTTATGGGAGGAGGGGAGGTTAAATACCTAGGAGTAGGACTTATGGCACCAAAAGGTAATGAATGTGCGTAACTGTACAACAAGCTATTCATGTCTTACCTCACATTTCTATAGAATGGGAAGAAAGAGAAAGTTCATGGGAGGAATTAACCTGAGAATTTTTGGAATTGTGATTTTAACTATGGATGAAGGGTGAATATTGAAAAAAACAACCATTGATGTTTTAAGTAAGATTTTACAAGTTTGTAAAAGAAAGGATACTTACAAAGAGAAGAAAACCATCCTTTTTTTTTAACGGCTTTCTTGAGATATAATTTGTATACATAAAATTCTTTCATTTAAAGTGTGTGATTCAATAAATTTTTGATATGGTTTACAGAGTTGAAAATCCATCACCACAATCTAATTTTAGAATATTTTTATTATCTTTATGGAAGTGCTCATTTACAGTAAAAAACCATGGTTTTAGAGTTAGGAAGACTCGTGTTTTAATCCAAGCTTTGCTGGTTAGCAACTGTGTTACCTTGGAAAGCTAAATCTCAGTTCCTACACCTTTGAAATAGAGATGAGGATATCTCCTTTAGAATATTTTCATAAGTACTATAAATAATGCACATAAAGAACTTGGTAATAATAAATATTAAATAAATGGTAGTGTTTATTATTGAACTTTGTAATTTTTGTGGTATTTACTTGATATCCTTATAGCTCCTACGATAGTGTGCCCTTTACTAAAGATAGCTTTAAACATATCTTTTAAAAGGAAATAAAGTAGTATGGAAGGTTTTTTATTTTGACCGTTCCATGCTCCATTGGGTAAATCACTTCACTGTGTTTGTTTTCTCATATGAGGAACTAGAGCAATAATATCTACCTTGCAGGATTGTTTTAAGTGTTTGAGGAAATATACATGATATATTAATATAGTAGGTGCTCAGTACAGTGGAACTGTTATTCTATGATATCAGAAGCTGCCATGTTTGAAATTATTACATCTAGGATTAAATTTATTTACAAAATTCAAGGTCTAGGGACATTTGCTCGTGTACTATGCATATTTGCTGCATAAATTTTTATATTTTAGTACTAGTAGAGTGTCCATACATAGTCCTTAGTAACATATTTGATTAAATAAGTGCAGAGATGAGTAAAAAAAGAAGAAATAGTATTATCCCCATTCTGTTCCAGTCTCCTTCTATGTTTCGGTATCAGGGAGAAAGTTTCATTTTCTATGCTTCAGGTTTAGATACCTATCTCCTCTCATTTGGCAGGTTGGGGTGGGGTTGGGGAGAGGAAAATGTAAAATAATCATAAGAATAAAAATTACTGCAATAATTGCTTACATTTATACACAAATGTTTATATTTTTGAAAAGTGCTTTCATGTTATTTCTTTAAATTTGTGTCTTACAATAACCATGCCAGGCAAATGGAATAAATGGTCTCATTTAGGTGAGTAGGAAAACAGGGTTCAGCCATGGACTTGTTCATGGTCCTATGGACCTAGTAAGTGGCAAAGCCAGAGGAGGGAATAAAGAGGAAAACGTGTGTGGCTGGTGGGAGCTTAGACTTGGGCGGCTGTTCTGGAAAGTGATCTGGTGTTACGAAAGCAAATTAACTACATGGTTTTTACTCTGTGACCCAATGATTTCATTCCTACAGGTGAACAGTGGAATGTGTCCCATAAGTTCCCCAAGATGATGTGTCCAAAGATATTCACTGTTGTGTTGTTAGTGGAGGAGGGGCGATAACCTGGGTGACCACTTCTGGCAGAGATAGAAGGTGGATACACTTCTGGAATTGTCTATAGTTAAAGGCTACAGATTAGATCAAAGCAACATGAATTGATCTTAAGAAAGTAGTGTTGGCCTGACCTGTGGTGGCGCAGTGGATAAAGCGTCGACCTGGAAAGCTGAGGTTGCCTGTTTGAAACCCTGGGCTTGCCTGGTCAAGGCACCTATGGGAGTTGATGCTTCCTGCTCCTCCCCCCCTTCTCTCTCTCTCTCTTTTTTCTTTCTCTCTCTCTCTCTCTCTCCTTCCCTCCCTCCCTCCCTCCCTCCCTCTCCCCTCTCTGCAATGAGTAAATACAATCTTAAAAAAATAGGTTTCTTTAAAATTTTATATTTTGGTAACAGACATGATGGGTCATATAATACTATTAGTTTTTATAGAATTAGAATGCAGTATATTAAATATTTAATTTTATAATGATACTTGAACTATCCTTATGATTCTTCATAGATTCAGAAGGGGCTCAGTATCCTATTATATCTAGAAATAGTTGTCTGCATATATAATATTCTTAAAGGATCTAAAAGTGTGATTGTTTTTACAGATACATCCCTTTCTATTGTATTTTGTTTTCCAAGTTAAATTTGAAGACTAATAGACCACCTTTTTTTTTACTGAAAACAATGCAGGTTTATTATGTTGCAATTCTGGAGGTCAGAATTCCACAATGGTTTGGAAGGACTTTGTCTGGAAGCTCTTGGGAAAGTCTTTTTCTTTACCTTTCCAGATTCTAGAGCCGCTTTCTTGTCTTGACTCTTGGCCTCACATCACTCTGACCTCTCCTTTGATCATCATTTTGAATAGATAGCCTTTTAATTTATCTTCACTTTCTATTTACTATGTGTGATCCTTCTGAAATGATAGTTTTGTAAAATGATTATTATTTTGTTTTGTACATATCGTACAAAATGATTTTGTAACTGCAAGTATCCTGTCTGCTTCAAAAAGTCACGATGGTTAAATCCAACTGAACATTTTCAGACTTTGAGAATATTCATCCCTCACTACTGTGGAGGCATTGCTGATGTTCAGTAGGCAAACTGCTGGGACAAGAAGGTCACGGAATTATTTTAATGATTAGGTATAGAAGTTGGAGAGAAATCAGTTACACCCTTAGTGATCCCAGTGTGCTGACTGTTGTGCTGACCAGTTTCAGAGGAAGGCCTTGTTCTTGTGTAAGAGTTTCATCTGCAGTACCATGCAATAGAATGTTGACAGCAAAGTCTTGGTTTTAATGTTGTGTTTTATCTTTCTCAACAACTTCAGTGAAATAGTAGGAAAAGAGAAGCTTTCTCTTTAGTTGAAAGGATACAAACTGAGTCACATATGTAAAAATGTGGTTCATAAGTGTGATCCTGAACTGTTCTGCAATTTAGTTTTCACATATACAAAATGTAGATAATGTTACACTTACTTTATCCAATTCAGTGTTTTTTTGTTTTTGTTTTTGTTTTTTTGTATTTTTCTGAAGCTGGAAACGGAGATAGACAGACAGACTCCCGCATGCGCCCGGTAGGGCCACCAGGGGGCGACGCTCTGCCCACCAGGGGGCGATGCTCTGCCCCTCCGGGGCGTCGCTCTGTCGCGACCAGAGCCACTCTAGCGCCTGGGGCAGAGGCCAAGGAGCCATCCCCAGCGCCCGGGCCATCTTTGCTCCAATGGAGCCTCGGTGTGGGAGGGGAAGAGAGAGACAGAGAGGAAGGAGAAGGGGAGGGGTGGAGAAGCAGATGGGCGCTTCTCCTGTGTGCCCTGGCCGGGAATCGAACCTGGGACCCCTTGCATGCCAGGCCGACGCTCTACCACTGAGCCAACCGGCCAGGGCCCCAATTCAGTGTTTTGAGGGTCAAATTGTATGATTAAGTTATTTATTGAATTCAAATTGCTTAGTGTCATATGAGCATATTGGTGTGAATATTTTGCATATTGTTTTTTAAATGTACTGCTCTTTTTCAATATGATAGCTTTTCTTTTGAACTTACATGGCATCTTCCAGTAATTTATATCAGTGGTGATTGGACACTAAAGTTTATTTCTTAAAATTTGGGATTTTTAGTATCTCTTTAAGGTTTTGGCAACTTTTAATCTAATTAAAGAATTAGGTATGGTAAGAAAATTGTGCTTTTTGAGTTTGCTGGAACCAACAGAGAAAGTACATGAGCAGTGATTAAAATCTTTTATTTCCATGATTGATGCATTTTGCAACGTTTGATTGGACTGGAGAGCTGTTACAGGGATTGAAATGGCGTGGCTTAGATTGGGGTAAATACTAGTCGCTTACGTCTCCACTGATTCTCTCAATATGTGGAACTGATGAGCCTGAAATTCTTCAGGCGTTTGAAGAATCAGTGTAATAAATTGCTCTTTAAATCGGGAAATTTGGGTTCAACCCATTATTCAGAACACAAACACACTTGGGCATATCTTCATGTCCACAGAGCATCCTCTGAACTGGTAAGATTTCTACCTGCTTAGAGAGTCTCTATGCTCTGAAATACAAACTGTGGTGAGGCTGTCAATCAGAATTATTATATGCTATTTTTCAGAACCTCCAAGTGAGCTAATTCTAAGCTATAAGTTTGTCCAGAAAGTGATGAAGATTCTGGATGTTTGAGCAAATACCTAAAGCATGTTTACATGGATTTCTGAAAAAGCCTTTTATCTGTTTGTGATCATTGCTTAAGTTAGAAATCTGAGTGATTAATGAACTTGCTCCCGCTTTCATGTAATGAGGTACACATACTTTTAGTTCAGCTCACATGTGGCTTTTGAATCTAGCCATCTCTCTCACTCTGTGCCACTGCTCTGATTTAGGTTATTATCTTTCACCTGGGCCTTTTGAATAGTTGCCTAAATTGTCTCCTTGCTTCCACACTGTCTTCCAATGGAAACCTGACCTCCCCACAAATCTTTACAAAACTAAAATATGATGTCATTCCATTGTTTAAAAACCTTCCAGAGAAACCTTTTATTGTTACCCATTTTAAGGAAGGTAAAGTCTAAACATCTTAGAGTTGCTCAGGGGTTTTACCATCTTGTCCCAGTACAACTTACCATTTTACCCTTTGTTTTCTCCTGAAACCTCTGATCTTGTTACCACGTGTAGGGAATACAGCGTGGTTAGGCTTGCTCACTTGTTTTCTGACTATAAGTACTTTGCCTGATAAGTGTGTGAGCATGTGCAGAAAGCCACAAGTGTACAGCCTAGATAAGGCTATGGGTACTATCCCTCAGGAACGGTTTTCCTGATCGCTCGCCTCTGTGGAGAGTGACTTTCTCATTTGCTTGCCTGCCACTGCGAGAAGCGGTTTTCCTCTGCCTGTTCACTCGCCTGCCACTGCAAGAATCCAATAAACAAGAATTGCCCAAGGCCTTTTGAACCATGGTTCTTCTGTGGTCTGCTCCAATCCAGTGTGAACCTGTCTGGCCGTGACTATGGGCGTGACACCATGCTATACTTATTTTTTCAGCCTTTCCCCTGAATGTACTGTGCCTTTGCATTCTTACATGTCTTTATACAAGTTTTCTCTTGTTATATGTGCTGTTCTCATTTTTCTCTTCCTAGAAAACCACTGCAAATCCTTTAATACCTAGCTCAAATATCCCCTCTTCTAAGCAGCCTTCCTGGACTTCTGCAGATAGTGAGAGTCCCCCTATCTTGTATGGTGTTGTAGCGCTTCAAGTACATTTGACTGTCATGGCATTTATCACAGTTTATTGGAATTATTAATTACTCTGTCTTCCTTAACTAACTTGACAGTGGGCTCTGAGAGTATATATTTATACATTTTCTCCATTTTCATGTCTGCCTTTCCCCACCTAGTATCTAGCACATCTGATGTGAAGTTTATGGCTGTTGAACAAAAAGATCCTTAGCAGTTGGACAGTGTTTGCCAACATGGTCTCTTGACAGTATTTTGAACTTCAAAAATATTTGTATCTAAGTAAGATATAGATATATGATATTAGCAATCTGTCAGAAATCTGGCAAAGGGATGTATATATGATAATATATAATATTTTTATGTTTTGAAAGCAAGAAATCATGCAGATCCCACTCATTTGATGTCGATTTCTTAATCCCTTAGTAACTTTCATTCAAACTGTTCATTGCAAATACTTTTCCTAGAGCAGTAACGAAAGTGAAGGGCTTTTTAGAGTCGGATTGTGTTATACAAAATAATTGTTACTTAAAAATGGGTTTTATTGGTGATCAGTTGGATTTGGGTGTGGAATAACATCACCAAGAGGCCTACAAAAGTGAAAAAGATTTATTATATTCATTCAAGCCCAAGGCATGAACACATCATATTGCTGTGTTTGAATGTCACTAGGTATCAGTCAGGAAAGGGCAAGAAGGGGAACTTGTGCTAGCGACCAGCATTATCACACTGGTATGCTTAGGTGGAGTATTTGAGGATTTTGAGGCATAAAAAAAATGAAGTTTTAAAATTTGCAATGTGCAGACAGATCTACATTTCCATTACTAGAGCTTGTTGACTTGTATCTTAGCTTTCTTATCCGTAAAATAGGTATAATAAATAGTACTAATCCACCATTGGGTTGTTGCAAGCACCAAATTGTAAAGCTCAGTGCTTGGTTGCATTCTAAGTTCTTTTTATTTCTGAACTTAAAGGTTTCTTGTGTATTTATCATTTTTCCCACATAAGTAATAAATGTTTAATATGGAGATGTCCGTTACTATGCTTCTGAACATTTTTTTAAACATGACACACTGAGGTCAAAGGACAAGGCTGCTCCCAGATGAAAGTGGCACTATGGGGCTGCGGCCATACTAGGTTTTTTTATATTGCAGTCAAGACTGAGAATTGATAGCTTGTCAATTCCAGGAGCCATGCAGGGCTTATATATGTGGCCAGATGTGGAACATGCACTAAGAATGTGGACATTTTATATCCCTTTTATTTTTTGTGACAGCCAAATTTTTCTTCAAATGATAGGTTATACCAGTTTATATCTCACCAGCCGTGTACAAGAGGATTCATTTCCTGAACTCCCACAGCACGGTATTAGGTGGGAGGGAGGTGGGGGGCTGGGAGGAGAGGTGAAGAAGTACAAGTTGGTAGTTACAAAATAGTCATTGTGATGTGAAGTACAGTATGGAGAATAGAGTCAATAATGTTTTAATAACTATGCATGCTGTCAGGTGGTTACTGGATTCATTAGGGGAATCACTATGTAAGTTGTATAAATGTATAACCACTATGCCGTACACCTGAAAGTAATAAAATACTGAATTTCAACTGTAATTGAAAAATTAAAAAATAAAAATAAGCATATGTATTTGTAAAAAATCCTCAAGGGATGAAGTACAGTTACTGGGTAAGAAGGTATTGTTGGTCTCTGGTATTTGTGTTTATCGTAGGAGCTTAGCTACTTGCATTACATCATATACCTTGTGTTTCTGGTGATAGTGTCTATTCTATTATTAAATTCAGATTCAACATGGAAATATCTATTCTGAATTTTTTTTCCCTTTGCAATAGTTGAATGTGAAATTGTGACAGAATATAGAGGATAATCCATGACTTGAGTGGAAGGTTGAGACTTATTTTCCTGGCCAGAGATCCAAAGAATTCTTCTTCTTCCTATGTTTGCAATGTTTTTTCCATAGCAATATTTAATCACATGTTCACTTTGGCAGTACAAAGTTTGTTTCTCCAAATGCTTGCTTGCTATATGAGATGCTATACTTAGATCGCAGCAATCACTTTTTCACACTTTTTTTTTGTATTCCCTTAATCAGCTTTTTTAAAGAGATAGAAAAAAATGAGGAAATTTAACACTTAGAATTATCCAAATTTCTGGTATTTTGGTTTTAAAATAAAAATTTTACGGGATATCATATTAATGATTCTTGATGGAGATCATTTTGTTGTCATTCATGTGCACAAAAATATGAATACATAAATATGTATTACATGTAGCAATAATCAATGGCACTCAAGAGAAAAATATAATATTTCTAACTTGCCATCTGAAAAAAATTTTCCAGTGTTGCAGATTTAATTTGTACATACACTTTTCTCGTTTTTGTTGCACTAGACGTAGTCTTTTGTTAAGGAAAGCAGCCAAACTACTTTGGTCAATGTGATCAAATTCAAATAAGGATCTTAATGTCTTTTGGCCAGAAGCCATTGCAAAGCTTGAATTAAAAAAAAGAAAAGAAAGATCATATAAGCAGTTATATAACATTCATGCAAGAACAGAATTGCAAATATACAAAACCTACCATTTAAGAATAAACTTTGTAAACTGTCAATATAGCTATTTAATTGTGGTTTCTAAATAACTATTCTGGCTTGAAGAGGAATTCCAAACAAAAAGTCCCAAGAATTTACTGCCTTGCCATTACCTAAACACACACACTCCCCTCCTGTCTCTGTGCTTTTGTTCAAAGTGTTCTCTCTGTATATTCAGCCCGCCCTTGTCTACACAGGAAAGGTCTCTTGTACTTTATGCTCATTCTTTGAATATCACTTCTTTTGTAAAACCTTCTTTAATTTGTGACTCTGCCCCCACCTGATATATGTATGTGTGCATGTTGTGTATTTCCAGAGCTTGCATGCCTTTATGCTTTATACCATTACATTAATGCATCTAATAGTCTCTTTTTTAATTTGTGTGTTTAGACCATTTATATTTAAGGTGATTATTTAGGTATCTGGGTTAATATGTATCATATTTTTAAATTGTTTTCTATTTGTTGGTCTATTCTGTTTCTTTTTTGTTTTCTACTGTTGAAAGTTATTTTGCCTTCTCTGATTTTAATTGAGTATTTTATATAATTTCATTTTTTCTCCTCTCTTTGTATATAAATTATGCTTCTTTAAAAATCTTTTTTAATGATGCTATAGGGTTTGTAATGTCAGTTTACAACAAATCTACTTAAGTCCACTTTCAAATAACACTGTTCACTACATAAGTAATGTGAGTAATTTATGAGTATTTCCAATTTCTTCTTGTCTTCTCTTATAAAATTGTTATCAATTATTTCACTCATCTATAAGCTATACTCACCATATGCATTGTTGCTCTTATTATTGAACAAGAGTTGTTATTGAACAGATCTTATCTGTTAGATAAGTTAAACATAAAAGATTTTATTTTACCTTAATTTATTTTTTCTTTAGTACTCTTCCTTTCTTAATGTAGATCTGAGCTTATGACCTCTATCATTTTCCTTTTCTCTGAAGAACTTCATTTAACATTTCTTGCAAAGCAGGTATACTGACAAAAAAATCACACACACATACACACACATGTATGAGAAAGTTTATTTCTCATTCCTATTGAAAAATAATTTCATTGGATACAGAATTTAGTTTGTTAGGTCTTTTCTTTATTCTAGAGGGAGAGAGAGACAGACAGACAGACAGGCAGGGAAAGAGATGAGAAGCATCAACTTGTAGTTGCAGCACCTTAGTTGCTCATTGATTGCTTTCTCATATGGTCCTTGATCAGGGGGCTACAGCTGAGCCAGTGACCCCTTGCTCAAGCCAGTGACCTTGGGCTCAAGCCAGCGACCTTGAGCTTCAAGCCAGCGACCTTTGGGCTCAAGCTAGTGACCACGGAGTCATGTCTATGATCTCATGCTCAAGCTGGTGACCCTGCACTCAAGCTGGATGAGCCCGTGCTCAATCCATTGACCTTGGGGTTTTGAACGTTGGTCCTCAACATCCCCGGTCGATGCTCTATCCACTGCACCACTGCCTGGTGGGCTATTTTTTTCTTTATTATTTTTCACTTATAGCTGACATTCAGTGTTTCAGTTGAACAGCATTAAGTGTTAGATATTTATATAACTTATGAAGTAATCCCTTGATATTTCTAGTACCCACCTGGCACCATACATAGTTATTGCAATATTATTGACTATATTCCCTATGCTGTACTTTATATCCCTGTGACCATTTTGTGACTGCCAATTTGTACATCTCAAGGCCTTCACCTTTCTCACCCAGTACTGTACTCTGACCCACTTCTATTTGGCAGACATCAGTTTGTTCTCTGTATCTATGGGTCTGTTTCTGTTTTGTTTCTTTATTTTGCTTTTTGGATTTCTCATAAAAGTGAGATCATACGGTATTAGTCTTTGTCTGACTTATTTCATTTAGCATAATACCCTCTGGGTCCACCCATGTTGTCACAAATTGCAAGATTTTATTCATATTTATGTCTAAGTAATATTTCATTGTGTATATGTATCACAGCTTCTTTATCTGCTGTTGGGTACCTTAGGTAGCTTCCATATCTTGATTATTGTAAATAGTTCTGTAGTGAACATAGGGATGCATATATCTTTTCAAATTAGTGTTTTGGATTTCTTTGGATAGATTCCCACAAGTGGAATTGCTGGGTCATAAGGTAGTTCTGTTTTTATTTTATTTTATTTTTTTTGATGAACCTCCATACTGTTTTCCTTATTGGTTGCACCAATTTGCAATCCTACTAACAGTGCACAAAGGTTCCCTTTTCTCCACATCCTCACAGGCCCTTTTTGTTTGCTGATTTATCAATGAGAGCCATTCGGAGAGGTATGAGATCCTATCTCATTGTCTTTTTAATTTGCATTTCACTGATAATTAGTGATCTTGAACATCTTTTTATATGGCAGTTGTCCTTCTGTATGTCCTCTTTAGAGAAATGTCTGTTCAGGTCCTCTGCTCATTTTGTAACGGAATTGTTTGTGTTTTTGATGTTAATTTGTATGAGTTCTTTATACGTGTTGGATAGTAGCCCTTTATTGGACGTTTCATTGGTGAATATCTTCTTCCATTTGGTAGGTTGTCTTTTTTGTTTTGTTGATGTTTTACTTTGCTGTGTTAAAACTTTTTAGTTTGATATAGTCCTGTTTGTTTGTTTTCCTTGCCCAAGGAGATATATTAAAAAAAAATTACCAAGAACCATGTCAGAGAATTTACTGCCTGTGATTTCTCTCTCCCTCCCTCCCTTTTTTGTGTGTTTGTGTGGCAGAGATAGAGATAGACAGACAGGAAGGGAGATGGATTAGAAGCATCAAGTCTTTGTTGTGGCACTTTAGTTGTTCATTGACTGCTTTCTCATATATTCCTTGACCTTGGAGGTCCAGCAGAGCAAGTGACCTCTTGCTCAAGCTAACAACCTTGAACTTAAAGCCAGTGACCTTTGAAACTCAAGCCAGCACCATGGGGTCATGTCTGTGATCCCACACTCAAGCCAGTGACCCCGCGCTTAAGCTGGTGAGCCCACATTCAAGCTGGTGAGCCCATGCTCAAGCTGGTGAGCCCATGGTGACCTTGGAGTTTCGAACCTGGGTCCTCTGTGTCCCAGTCTGACGCTCTATCCACTGCACTACCACCTGGTCAGGCGCCTGTCATTTCTTTTAGGAGTTTTATGGCCTCATGTCTTACATTTAAGTCTTTAATCTATTTTGAGTTATTCTCATGTATGGTGTAAGAAAGTGGTGTAGTTTTTTTGCATATATTTGTCCTGTTTTACCAGCACCATTTATAGGATAAACTGTTTTACTCCATTGTATATTCTTGCTTCTTGGTCTTAGATTAATTTACCATATATGCATGCATTTATTTTCATCGTTGAGTATGATGTGAGCTGTGGGTTTGTCATATATGGTGTTTACTATGTCGAGGTATGGTTTCTCTATTCCTACTCTGCTGAGAGTTTTATCATTAATTGATGCTGGATTTTGTCAGGGCTTTTTTTTTTTTTTTTTTTTTTTTTTTTTTTTTGGAGGGGATGTGCTTTAAATGTTTCATTCTACTCTCTTCTTAGTTGCATGGTTTATAAAGAGAAATTGGTATAATTCTTATGCTTGTTCCTCTTAAGTTAAGGTGTTTCTTTTTTCTTGCTCTGTCAATATTTTTCTTTTTGTTTTTGAATTTTTGCAATTTGAATATGATATATCTTGTAGATTTTTTTTTTTTTGGTATTTTTATACTTGACATTTTCTTATCATTCTGAATCTGGGACTTGGTGTTTATCATTAATTTTTGAAAATTCTCGACATGGAATGCAAGATTGACAGTTGTAAGCCCTGGGCTTGCCAGGTCAGGACACACACGTGAGAAGCAACTGCTGAGAGTCATGCTTCCCTCTCTCCCTCACCCCCTTTCTCTCCCTCTCCCTCTCCTCTCTCTAAAATCAATTAAAAAAACAAATTCTCAGCTATTATTTTTTCAAAAAGAATTTTTGTTCCTGTCTCTTATCTCCCTCTGGCATTACCTCTTATGCATATGTTACACCATTTGTCATTGTCCCATAGTTTTTGAATGTTCTATTCCTTTCATTTTTTTTTCTTCTTTTCCTTTTCTCCTTGCATTTCAATTTAGGAAATTGCTACTGACATCTTCAAACTTACTGATTCTTTTCTCTGCTATGTCCAGTTTTTTGATGAGACCATCAGAGGTGTTCTTCATTTCTGTTATGGTGTTGTTGATTGCTAACATTTGCTTTGATTCTTTCTTAGAGTTTCTATTTTTCTTTATATATTACCCATTTCCTCTTTCAGGTTATTTATTTTTTTCATTAGGGTCCTTAGTATATTAATCCATTCAAAATGTCCTATCTGGTAATTCCGATATCTGGTAATACTGTCAGAGCTGAGTCTGGTTCTGAAGCTTACTTACTCTGCATCTTCAGACTGTGGTTTTGTCTTTTTATATTTTCTTAAATGCTTTTTGATAGTTGGGCCTGATGTTTCAGATCAACGGAACTTGTAAATAGTACCTTATTGTGGGATTTTGTATTTATCCTGCTGGAAACTAGGCTGTGTTTACTGTTTATTGTATCTGTGGTGACACAGACTACAATTTCCTGTCCCAGTGTCTTTGTATTTGTCTCCCCTGCTTTCTTTGACCTTCCCTAAAGACTTTTTCTTAAAAGGTTTCTGAGACTTGCATTTCATAATCTCCTGTTATCATACAGGAACCAGATTGATTAGGTCTTTTAGGGAGCCTTTGTCCCTGGACTGTGTGACCTTCAAGATGTGTTTTTATCCTTTCTTTCCTCCCTTAGGTGAGACAGGTAACCTAGAGCATGCTGCCTTTGAATGTTTCTTTTCCCCAGAAATCCAAGTCAGTTAAGCTCTGGCAAATTTCCCTTTAGAGCAGACTTTTGTAAAAGAAATCAGAGCTCTGAGTATATTTCAGAATTGCTATTTGTCCTCTCTCCCTGCCAGAAGCACGAGAAGTGTTTTCTTTAGTCTTGACGCTGAGAACCTGTTGAGGTTCTTGGAGGTGAAAACCATGAAAGGCTGGGGACCCTCCTAAGACTGAGACCCCTGCAGTTTTAAATTCTCAAGCTTGTCCACACTGATCCTCTAGCAATTGTTAATGACAGCTTAAGTGTTTTCTACTGATAGTGGGTTCAGAGTTGGGCTTTTGCTCCCAGTAAGCTGTGATTCTCTGTATTTGCTGTTCCTCAATTTTGGGGGTATTACCTTGTAACATCCAATTCTCTGATGGATCTTAGTAGGGTGATTTTAATTTTTTCATTTTTTTTCCTTATTGTGGAATGATAACTTCTAAGCTCTTTACCTGTATGATCATTAACTGGAAGTCTCCATATTTTTTTTATTGTTTTATGTGTTGGAACTCTTACAGGTAGAAAAATATTAAAAATTTAAAAATAACTAAGTTGTACATAAGTTTGGCAAAAATCATGATAGTTTGTGTTCTTAGCATAGTAGCACAACACATATTAGCAACTTATTTTGGATTTGAATTGAATGAAAACATTCAAATATGAAATCCTCTTTAAAAGTTCTTGAATAATTGTTATTTAAGCTTATCCCAAGAAACTTTCAGAGTGTTTTCTAATACAAATAACACATAACATAGAAAATAAGCTAATTCTCCAGTATAGGCTTACTGTGCATAGGAGTCAGATATGATCTGCCTTGGTTGTAACAGTGGGTGTGGTCAGTAATGAACAGCATTCAAGGGTTAAGGCAGTGGTTCTCAAACTTTTTGAAGTCGGGGCGCATTTAAAATCCTACAAATAATTGTAGGCGCACTATATATAAATTTCCGAGAAATATGTTATAATAATTAAGTCAAATATTAAAGAAAGAAATATAAAGTCCAAGCATGATTTTATGGTACTTAAACAAAATAAATACAACAAAATTAAATTTATTCTGACATTAAAAAACATATTTATGTTACAATTTTAGATTATGCTTTTTAGAATTCGTAAAAAAGGGGCTAAAAATAAAAAACCGACAAAAGTGTTATACACACACACACACACACACACACACACACACACACACACACATTCTTAGTAAGATTTAGTAAATTCGGCAGGTCCCAGCATGAATGTGTTAAGTTTTTTCATTCTTGTGTTTATGAGAAACATGAGACTGATGTGTCCTAGCAATTTCTTCAATGTTTGGGCATATATTTGAAAGGCACACTCTCATTTCCTCATCAACACACTGAAGAATTCCTCTCCTTTTACTCTTAATTGTGTTGAGGGTAAAAAAATCTTAATTCACATAAATAGGATGTTGAAAATTGTAGTAAAATGTTCAATATCTAAAGCTTTTTTAGATATTGCCACATATCCTTCTTTTATAGAAATCCAAAAGGCTTTAAGAGACAATTTCTTATATTTAATTATAAATCCATGATGAGTGGATATAGCTGCCAATTCTTCTTCTGTTAATGTTAAACCAAAATCACTTGAAGCTTCCATGAATGGGTTTCTAATCCAATCGTATTGTTCAGTGTTAAGTGATGGAAAATGCTATAAATGAAATTCTGCCCATCAGCCTTCAAGTCCTATTTTATTTTTACTTAACTTTTGCTCACTTCCAGAATTTGATTCTTCAATATCATGCTTTTTGAGAAATCTATCCATTTTATTTGGGTATATTTATCTAAAAATAATATAATGACGTGTTAATAATAAATATAACAATGATGTGTTAACAAAAAGAGCGGTATTTTTGTAATGAAATGGTATAATAGAGTAACTATATATATTTTTATATATGGGCACATGCCACAAACCAGTGCAGCTAGTAATTCCAGGTCCCGAGTGGGAACGGTGTGGAATTAAGAAAATATACACTATTAAGAAAACATGGGGTCTGGAGGACCCTGTAATTGCTGCTGGCAAGAACAAAGCGTGCCCAAAAAACCACAACTTGCTTTATTTATAGAGCAAAGTGGGTCATTAGCAATTCATTGAGATCTTTGATCATGTTTCCAAGGCAACCCAAGAATTTACCAAGTGCAGAAAACCCCCACCAAACATATCATGTTAACTTTACACCAAACAAAAGGTAGAAGAAACTTGTCTCCAGTCTTTCTGGGGAACATGGGGGGTAGTGTAAACAATCCAGCACCACAGTTTAACAGCCTTTTGCAACCTAATCAGTCAAGTGAGGTGGGGGTTGGGCAGTCTGTCAGCTTACAGCCAATTCCCCACACCTCTGTCCCCCCAAAAATCTAAACTCCAAAAAACCCTGTTGGTTTTTTGGTCCCCAACAGGCACATATTTCTCTGGAATACCATAGGGTGCACCTGGAAATCTAGGGTGCACCAATGTGCCCTGGTGCACACTTTGAGAACCACTGGGTTAAAGTCAAGAATGGTAGGATTGAACAGATAAGTTGGGCTACCATGATCACTTTTTTTTAGTTCTTAGTGTGATCAGTTACCACATGAGAAATAATTATTCAGGACTTCGTTTGATGGAAGAGTGATCTGTAACAATGTATGTATGATATTGACTCAACAGAGTTTCTTTATCTCAGAATGACAGCTTTACTCTTAGTAGCTAGATATAACTCAGTATTAACAAATGGATCTTGGGGAACTGTTTAAAGCTTTATTTATTTATTTATTTATTTATTTATTTATTTATTTATTTATTTATTTAAAACATACAGGAAAGAAGAGAGATGAGAAGCATCAACTTGTAGTTGTGTCACTTTAGTTGTTCATTGATTGCTTCTCCTATATTCCGTGACCTAGGGCTCCACCTGAGCCAGTGACCTTGGGGCCATGTCTATGATCCTGTGCTCAAGTTGGCTACCCCATGCTCAAGCTGGATGAGCCTGCGTTCAAGCCCGTGACCTCGGGGTTTCCAAACTGGGTCCTCAGCATCCCAGGCTGATGCTCTATCCACTGCACCACTGCCTGGTTAGGTAGATTTATTTTTAGATTAACCTGTCCTAGACAGAGGTCCTCGTTTTTTCTCTCTTGGATGCCTTATTCTTCTTTCACATATACAGCACTTATTTTTGTCTACCTAGACAAGAAAAAACCAACAACAGACCTGAAATGTCCCTCCTCCATTTAATAAAATTGCACGATTTAAAATTATTTGGCACCACTCTTCACTGCTGATACAGCACCACCTGGAATTGAAGGGACAAAGGGGAAGGGAGGTGTGTAGATGTATAAACTGTGGACTCCAAGGAGCTGACCATTTATGCTGCAGATGAGACTCTGTGTTGCTGAAGTTTCCTACACTACCTACACCCCTGTCACTGTTTCCTTTAGTCATATACATTTAAAAAATGAACATTCTTATGTTTTATGATAATTTAACTAACATATGTATTGCGGAAAGTACAGAAAGTATAAGCCTAACAGAAAGTAATTCTGTCACTCAGAAGAGCACAGGCTTTCTTGAAGGGGTAGTGTGTACTTGCGTAACACTTTTTCATTATTCACTCACTCAGCTGCTTCGCCCTGCAGGTGCTCACCCACCCATGTTGTCTCTTAGTAATGTGGGGGAGGAACCAACTTTCCTTTATCCTCAAGGTTCTTGTGGCTAGTCTAATAACCATGAAGCAAATTAGCAAGAGAAAATAACCAAATTTAATCCATACATATGTATGGATGGGAACCTTACATACATGAGAGAGTCAGAGGCCCCACATGCAGGAGAGGTTCTGAGATGGAAGTGGGGATTGAGGTAAGGTGCCTGGGAGCTTCAAGGGTTCATTGCAGGATGATGAGAAGAACAGACATTTAGTAAATAGAAGTTTGCCCTTTAGGTAGGTCAGAAGTTCTAATAGTCTCTTATTATAGGGAAGGGTCCTGATTCAAGTTCTTCTAGTAGTTAAGGGAAGGGCAGAAGTTCCTTTTGAGTCTGAGTTTAAAATTACAGTACCTTTAGCTCAAAGTAATATGCATACCACTGAGGCACATCTTGGGGTGGCTTGTTTTGAACTCCTACAGTTGTCACACGGTTGTGAAGAAATTTCTGTCTCTATACTGCAGCTTTCTCCTCTATAATAGTGGGAAAACAGTTGACCCTCATAGTGTCACTATCAGTATCAAATGATTGGATACATAGATAGCATTAGAAATAGTGTCTAAGATAGTGAGCTCTAAATCAGTGCTGGCTGTCACTGTGCTCCTATCAAGAAAGATGGAATGTCTGCCCAGTGGTGCTGGCTCATGTCGATTGTCTCTAATTGCAAAGTCCAGTTTCTGCTCAGCTCTACCTACTGCAATTCTACTCATTCTTCAGGGTTTATCTAAAATGCATTCTCCCCTGTGAGTTTCTGTTTTGAACAGTCCTTCCCATGGAGTTTTTTCCCCCACCTTTCTTATACCTCTAACATTCTAAAACACGGGGTGCACTGAATTATACTGCCCTTTCATGTTTGCATGAAGGCATTCATGAAGGCATTCCCTTGTAGGTAGGTTGGATTGTCAGGTATACTGCTAACAGCAGAGGAACTTGGAGAGATGGAAAATTAAACTCTGGTAGGTTATTGGAGTGCTAGCCATGACCAAGGCTTGGCAAGGTTAGAGTTAAATATGATCCAACTCCTGGGATGGAGTCAGTGACTGGGAGAGGAAACACCAACAGCAAAATGTACAATTGCTGGCTTTTCTAAAAACTCATAATATGCACAGACATCATTGGGTAATCAACTTGAATATCATTTAATTAGCATTTCAAGTTTTGTAATCATGTCTAATCATGTTAAGTTTATCAGAAATGTGCTCTGTTAAGTTTCAGTAGAACTTTCTGTGCTGGCCCAAGTTAGGATATCTGCAATTCTGTCAGTTCTAATGTTTTTTGGAGCATTTTTTGGGTCATTTTAGATGTAAATCACTTCAGCAAGTGTAGAATTGATGTTTAATTTTACGTACCTGCCTTATACTTGTGTATATTTTAACTCAAGGGAAGCAATCTCTTAAATCAATTGAAATATGAAAACCTGGGTTTTAAAGTAAATGGTTAAAATGCCCTATTTTATATATGTTTTTCTATTAACTTTTGAGGAGTCAGATTTCAAAAGTGAAATAATTTAATATAGCCTGCGAATAATTTCATATTAGAAGATCTGTAGTCTAAATTAAGTTTTATATGATTCAAATTGTATGTTCATAATACTGATACTGACTGGAAGATTAGTAGTTATGTTTTTTTTTTTAAGTGGTGTATTAAATATTAATCATGAGCTCCTAAAACTTACAATGAAGGAATATTTACATATATGAACACCTTTTATAGTATTGTTAAATGTGAAACATATAAATATACAGTATATGTATATATATATAAAGATATATACTTTATATGTGCATATAAAGACACACACACACACATATATATATTCACATTCAGGAATATTTAGTTCTATAAATATTACCTTCATTTATGTCTCTCCAGCACCACAATAGTTTGTATTTGTTTTGGTTTCAAATATATTGTCAAGTTATATTCAAAAAACGTCTGAATGACAGGTACAAACTAGTTTACAGACCTAAGTGTATTATGCTTTAAGTGTTTATTATGTGTTCTACAAGCTATTGCACTTGACTTTGTTAATTAAGTGTAGTAAAACTGAACAACTTGTCTACCAGAATCAATGGCAGTAATTATGACAATCTTGTTAACAAGTCCATAGGGAAAAAAGAAGGCATTTACTGTCTAGGAACACCTAAAGTTTTATTAAATCAATTATATTAATACTACACTCTAAATAAAATATAAGGAAGAATGAAGCAGTGTTCAGACTCTTGCAGAATAATAGAACAAGAGCCTCTGGTAAACAGTAAACTGGGAAGGGTGATGTCAGCCACGCCCCATCTCTGTGCTCCACAGTAGCCCTGGGACGGCTTTGATCCCTGTGCTTGTACCAGGGCTGCTTGCTCCAGGGGAGGCTTTGGTGTTTGGTGTTTCCATGTTTCGTAGGGAAAATACATGTCTAGTTGCTAACTGCACACCCCCCTCTTGCTTCCCCACATTAAAACGAATATGAAGTCTGAGTGAATAATAACCGATGCATCTGGATTGCTTCTTTCATTCACGCTCATTTCCTCAAATGACCTTTGTACTTCCTCTTTGTACAGTTTCTTTGTGGGAAAAGGTCAGGAGGACAGCGTTATTAAGATTCTTTAGATCTCTCTCACTTCACCCCCATCATCTATTGCTTTTTTTGAGGTTATTTTCTTTTGAGTTTCAGTATAAAGGCCTTTTACTTTAAAAGCTCTGTTTTTTGGATCCTTGTTTTTTTTGTGTGTAATTACACTGAACTTGCAGAGTTTAGGCCTATGCTGATTGCTGCTGTTTAAGTACTGTAGTCAGTCAGCACTAATTAAATTGCATTGTGGAGCAGAGGTTTTTTTTCTTTATCCAATTGGTATGAAATTGAAATACTGCAAAAAGAGAAATATTGATGAAAAATATTGATGAATATTGGTGAAACAAATTGATAAAAGTACTGTAGTTGGCCTTTAGATAGAATAGTAACTAAAACTTCTTAACAGTACAGTGTTTGATTGAACCTCCATATTTTTAGGCTTACACTTATTTGACAATTCAAAATTTAATTTTTGGAGAGGCAGTAAGGTGTAGGGGTTGAGAGCGTAGGCCCTGGAATAGACTACTGTCTAGGATGCAAGCCAGGCTTGGCCTCGTGTTCTGTGATTGAACAGTGACTTCACTTTGCTCATCCTTAAGAGAATGGTGATAATACTATTCTGCTTTTTACCAATTGTTGTTATTATTTTAAATGTTTGCAACATCCTTCACTTCTTGAGATTCATCAGTCCGCATATTAAATTCCAAAACCAATGCTGTTTGGGAGCTTTGCTTGAACCTTACAGGAGCTCCTATGACAAATGTCAACCTTTAATAGTGAACACCAGTCAGGTATTAAAGATAATGCCTGTCCTCCAATTATATGGAGGTTATGGATATTAATGTGTGATAATATTGACTCTTGTAAAGCCAGTATTCACAGCCATGATCACAGCCGCCTGGCCCATGCAGGTTCGCATTGGATTCGGACAGTTGGTAAAGAAACAACAGAGCCCAAAACTGGTGGGTCATCATCTTTAATCCTAGCTTGCACCCGGCGGGCAAGTAAAAACACACACTGGGCTCCAAAACCCACTCATTCAGGCTCACAAAGCTACTGACTTATCTGAGTTTTCTAGAATCAAAGGTTTCTAGCTCACCAGATTTATTCATCTCTGTTCCCCATCTCCTTCCTTCTCCCCTGCACAAACTGCACAAACCGGCTTCTCACTCAACACTCCGCCATCTTGGCTGCTTCTCCTGGCCTCCTCCACGTGGCCTTTCTCTGCTCCCTGCTCTCTAATGCTAATCTCAGGAACCAAGAGAGCAAGCTCCTATTCTGTTCCTATTTTATAGTGTAGAAATCAAAACCTTTAATCCAATATACAAACAAGGAAGTCTCTGATACAAAGTCACTTATCTGAGGCATAATGGGATTCCTCATGAGAGTACACCACCCCACATCAAAAAGGGTGGGAAAGGCTTAGTCTTAAAACCAAGCCCCAGGCTACAAGGATCCTGTCTGCCCACAGCCCACCCCCAACACACATTAATATCACCTGAGCGATGGGCTTCCATGTGGGCAGCGCCATCTTTATCAAAGTGAGCATAATATATTTTATCTGCCCAACAACTCTTAGGACTTCTTGTTATTTACTCCAAGAAGTACTTCATGCACCTACTATTTCTTATAATTTAGAAAGCATGTTTAAAGTCTTTTCTGCATGTTAACTGATTTCTAGTGTATCTCCTTTTAACTTTTTTCAACATTTCAGTTTGAAGTTGTTCCACTCCAGGAGCCCTAACACACTCTGTAGGACCCCCTTTTTTATTTATTTATTTATTTTTTCTGAAGTGAGAAATGGGGAGGCAGAGAGACAGACTCCTGCATGCACCGACTGGGATCCACCTGGCATGCCCACCAGGGGGCGATGCTCGGCCCCTCTGCAGCGTTGTTCTGTTGTGGCAGGAGCCATTCTTTTTTTTTTTTTTGGTATTTTTCTGAAGCTGGAAACCGAGAGGCAGTCAGACAGACTCCCGCATGCGCCCGACCAGGATCCACCCAGCATGCCCACCAGGGGGCAATGCTCTGCCCATCTGGGGCGTTGCTCTGTTGCAACCAGAGCCACTCTAGTGCCTGAGGCAGAGGCCACAGAGCCATCCTCAGCGCCCGGGCAAACTTTGCTCCAATGGAGCCTTGGCTGCAGGAGGGGAAGAGAGAGAGAGAGGAAGGAGAGGGGGAGGGGTGGAGAAGCAGATGGGTGCTTCTGTGTGCCCTGGCCGGGAATTGAACCCGGGACTTCCGCACGCCAGGCTGACGCTCTACCACTGAGCCAACCGACCAGGGCCAACAGGAGCCATTCTAGCACCTGAGGCGGAGACCATGGAGCCATGCTCAGAGCGTGGCTGACTTTGCTTCAGTGGAGCCTTGGCTGCGGGAGGGGAAGAGAGAGACAGAGAGGAAGGAGAGGGGGAAGGGTGGAGAAGCAGATGGGTGCTTCTGTGTGCCCTAGCTCGGAATCGAACCTGGGACTTCCACACACCGGGCTGACGCTCTACCACTGAGCCAACCAACCAGGCAGGGCCTCCTTAGAACCCATTTTAACTATTATCTTCTTATGAATAGGGAGGTCAAGTGATCCTGAAACTATTTTCTCCTTTTTTCCCAAACTTTATTTATTTATTTAATTTAATTTAATTTTCTAAGCAAGAGGAGGGGAGATAGAGATAGACACCTTCATGCTCCCCAACCAGGATCACATAGCAGCAACCCCATCTAGGACCGATGCTGTGCCCATATTGGGCCATGCTTGCAACTGAGCTATTTTTAGCACCTGAGGTGGAGGCTCCACCAAGCCAAACCAACCTCAGTGCCTGGAGCTGATACCCTCAAACCAATTGAGCCATGGCTGTGGGTGGGGAAGAGAGAGAAAGAGAGAGAGAGAGAGAGAAGGGGGTAGAGGTGGAGAAGCAGATAGTCGCTTCTCCTGTGTGCCCTGATGCCCTGACCAGGAATCAGATCCAGGACATCCACACACCAGGCTGACACTTTACAACTGAGCCAACTGGCCAGGGCCCCAAATCTTCTTTTGCTCTGTTTATCAATTTATCTGGTGGCAGGATAATAATTGTTTGTTTTTCTTACTGGACATTGTTTTTGTGTTTTTTTTTGTTTTTTTTTTGGAGGCTTTGGGGAAGTGAGGAGTAGGAAGCATCATTTCATAGTAGTTTCTTCTCCTATGTGCCTTGATTGTGCAAGCCCAGGGATTCAAACCAGCGACCTCAGCATTACAGGTTGATGCTTTATCTACTGTGCCAACACAGGTCTTGATAACCCTTGAATAGTTACTGGAGTTTCTGCCTTGTTCTTGTGGGCCAGTTTCAAACTCTCCTATGTATATTGTTCTTCATCTATGTTAATGGATTTCTCTGCTCTATGGGATATATTTGTTAAGTACCATATTTTCCCAAGTATAAGACTCACCTTTTTGGGAAAAATTTGGGGTCTAAAAACTGGGTGCGTCTTATACAGTGATGATAGATTTTTTTACTTGTGTTTCTTGCTTTTTCACACTTGTTGAGTTGTATAAATTTTATGATGAATAAAACTTGAGTTCAATAACTTTATGTAATACTTTTTTTCTTCAAATTTTGGGCCCCAAAGTTAAGATGTGTCTTATACATGGGATCATCTGATACATAGGGAAATGCGGTAAGTTTATGGCAAGGATCAGCAAACTTTTTCAGCAAAGGGCCAGATAGTATTTAGGCTTTGTGTGCCATATGGCCTTTGTCTCAGTGATTTAACTCTGCTCTTGTATGTTGAAAACAGCCAAAGGCAATGCTCATAGATAATACATAAATTAATGACTGTGTGTGTGTTTCAATAAAGTTTTATCATGGACATTGAAATTTGAATTTTAAATAATTTTCATGGGTCATGAAATAGTCTTTTTATTTCTTTCCCCATACTTAAAAGTGTGAGCCCATTCTTAGCTTGTTTGGCTATACAGAGTCTGACAGATTTCATGTAAGCATTGTCATTTGGAAATCCTAATCTGTCATCACATCTTTATGATGAGTGCAATTGTAGGAAAAGTATCCATAAATAGTAGATATTTTTACTATGACTTTTTGCTCCTTTAAAGTACTTTATTTTATAAATAGGTAGTATTCAATATAATTATAAAACATGTGTTCTGGTTATTTATTATTGTGTAAAAGATCATTCATAAACATAGTTGCTTAAAAAATTAATTTTTAAAAATCTTGCATAGTTTTGTTGGTAGACTTGGTTCAGCTCTCTTGGAATTTTTTCTGCAAACAGCAGCTGGGGTTGGGCTGGCGTTATCAAAGGCCTAACTGCACCAGATTGCCAGGAGGTCTAGCTAAGGTGGATGATAGTTGATGTTGACTTTTAGCCGAGACCTCAGTCTACTTATGGCCTAGCCATGAGCTCTGGCTTATCACAGCGTAGCAAAAAGGAGTGGCCAAAGAGCAACTGTTCTAAGAGACTCAGGTGGAAGTTACAAGGCTTTTATGACCTGTCCTAAGAAGTTTCACAGTATCAGCTCCACTGTATTATTCTATTGATCAAGAACAAGTGTTAGGGCCAACCCCAATAGAAGGACCTACTCAAGTGCATAAACACTTAGAGCTGTTAGTCACTGGAGGGCGATCTTTATAGACTAGCTCCACATTTAGTATTATCATTAGTAAATTCAAAATAGTGTTTGCCTTTGGAGAGGGTACACAGCAGTGCTTAGAGGGAGAAAAATAATTGAGGAAGCATTATATTTGTAGTATTTTGTATTTTATACTAGGTGGTAGATACATAGCTCTTGGCTGTATTATTTCTTATACTTTTTTGGTGTTTTAAAAATATTTCATAATAAAATTACAGTTTATACTTTTAAAAGATTCTATAGCATCTTAGTTTTGAATAAGAGCTTATAACTAGAAAATACTCATCAAAAATAAATTTTCTGTTTGGAGGTAGAAACCAAAGCTTTGATTAGTTTTTAAAAATATTTTAAAAAATTTAAATTCTTTCAATGACAGTTTACATTTAATATAATTTTGTATTTGTTTCAGATTTGATTAGTTTTTTATTGTGGAAATTTTAAAGTATATAGATAATTAGGTGAAATCGTACAATGAACTTCAATCTATGTATCACCTAGCCTTAATAATTACAGATGCGTGGCTAATCTGGTTTCATTCATATGCTGCACAGTTCCCTCTTTTCCGTATTATTTTGGAGCAAGTTAAAGGTGTCATAATATTTTAGCCCTAAATATTTTACTTGTCTGTTTGAGAGATAAGAATTAAAAAAGTTAAATCTTTTTTTTTTTTGGATTTTTTTTTTTAATAATTTTATTTTTAATGGGGCAACATCAATAAATCAGGATACATATTTTCAAAGATAACAACACCAGGTTATCTTGTCGTTCACTTATGTTGCATACCCATCACCCAAAGTCAGATTGTCCTCTGTCACCTTCTATCTAGTTTTCTTTGTGCCCCTCCCCCTCCCCCTTTCCCTCTCCCCCCTCCCCCCCGTAACCACCACACTCTTATCAATGTCTCTTAGTTTCACTTTAATGTTCCACCTATGTATGGAATAATGCAGTTCCTGGTTTTTTCTGATTTACTTATTTCACTTTGTATAATGTTATCAAGATCCCACTATTTTGCTGTAAATAATCCGATGTCATCATTTCTTATGGCTGAGTAGTATTCCATAGTGTATATGTTCCACATCTTCTTTATCCAGTCATCTATTGACGGGCTTTTTGGTTGTTTCCATGTCCTGGCCACTGTGAACAATGCTGCAATGAACATGGGGCTGCATGTGTCTTTACGTATCAATGTTTCTGGGTTTTTGGGGTATATACCCAGTAGAGGGATTGCTGGGTCATAAGGTAATTCTATTTTCAGTTTTTTGAAGAACCACCATACTTTCTTCCATAATGGTTGTACTACTTTACATTCCCACCAACAGTGTATGAGGGTTCCTGTTTCTCCACAGCCTCTCCAACATTTGCTATTACCTGTTTTGTTAATAATAGCTAATCTAACAGGTGTGAGGTGGTATCTCATTGCAGTTTTGATTTGCATTTCTCTAATAACTAACGAAGCTGAGCATCTTTTCATATATCTGTTGGCCATTTGTATTTCTTCCTGGGAGAAGTGTCTGTTCATGTCCTCTTCCCATTTTTTTATTGGATTGATTGTTTGTTTGTTGTTGAGTTTTATGAGTTCTTTGTATATTTTGGATATTAGGCCCTTATCTGAGCTGTTGTTTGAAAATATCATTTCCCATTTAGTTGGCTTTCTGTTTATTTTACTATCAGTTTCTCTTGCTGAGCAAAAACTTCTTAGTCTGATGTAGGCCAATTCATTAATTTTTGCCTTCACTTCTCTTGCCTGTGGAGTCAAATTCATAAAATGCTCTTTAAAATCCAGGTCCATGAATTGAGTACCTATGTCTTCTTCTATGTACTTAATTGTTTCAGGTCTTATGTTTAGATCTTTGATCCATTTTGAGTTAATTTTTGTACAGGGGGAGAGACTGTAGTCCAGTTTCATTCTTTTGCATGTGGCTTTCCAGTTTTCCCAGCACCCATTTTTTGAAGAGGCTTTCTTTTCTCCATTGTGTGTTGTTGGCCCTTTATCAAAAATTATTTGACTATATATATGTGGTTTTATTTCTGGACTTTCTATTCTGTTCCATTGGTCTGAGTGTCTATTTTTCTGCCAATACCATGCTGTTTTGATTGTCGTGGCCTTATAATATAGTTTGAAGTCAGGTATTGTAATGCCCCCAGCTTCATTCTTTTTCTTTAGGATTGCTTTGGCTATTCGGGGTTTTTTTATAGTTCCATATAAATCTGATGATTTTTTGCTCTATTTCTTTAAAAAATGTCATTGGAATTTTGATGGGAATTGCAATTAAATTTGTATATTGCTTTGGGTAATATGGCCATCTTGATTATATTTATTCTTCCTAACCAAGAAAAAGGTATATTCTTCCATCTCATTATATCTTTTTCGATTTCCCTTAACAATGGGTTATAGTTTTCATTATATAAGTCCTCCTTTACATTCTTTGTTATGTTTATTCCTAAGTATTTTATTTTTTTTGTTGCAATCGTGAAGGGGATTGTTCTTTTGAGTTCGTTCTCAAATGTTTCATTGTTGGCATATAGAAAGGCTATTGACTTCTGTATGTTAATTTTGTATCCTGCGACCTTACTGTATTGGCTTACTGTTTCTAGTAGTCTTTTTGTGGATTCTTTGGGGTTTTCGATGTATAGGATCATATCATCTGCAAAAAGTGATACCTTTACTTCTTCTTTTCCTATATGGATGCCTTTTATTTCTTTGTCTTGTCTGATTGCTCTGGCTAGAACCTCTAGTACCTCATTAAATAAGAGTGGAGAGAGTGGACAACCCTGTCTTGTTCCTGATTTAAGGGGGAAAGCCTTCAGTTTAGTGCCATTTAATATGATGTTAGCTGATGGTTTATCATATATGGCCTTTATCATGTTGTGATTTTTTCCTTCTATACCCATTTTGTTGAGAGTCTTAAACATAAAATTGTGTTGTATTTTATGGAAAGCCTTTTCTGCGTCTATTGATAAGATCATGTGGTTTTTGTTCTTTGTTTTGTTGATATGGTGTATTATGTTAACCGTTTTACGTATGTTGAACCATCCTTGAGATTCTGGGATGAATCCCACTTGATCATGATGTATTATCTTTTTAATATGTTGTTGTATTCGATTTGCTAGTATTTTGTTTAGTATTTTAGCATCTGTATTCATTAGAGATATTGGTCTGTAGTTTCCTTTTTTTGTGCCATCCTTGCCTGGTTTTGGTATGAGGGTTATGTTGGCCTCATAAAATGTGTTTGGCAGTATTGCTTCTTCTTCAATTTTTTGGAAGACTTTCAGTAGAATAGGAACCAAGTCTTCTTTGAATATTTGATAAAATTCGCTGGTATAGCCGTCTGGGCCTGGACTTTTATTTCTGGGGAGGTTTTTAATGTTTTTTTCTATTTCTTCTCTACTAATAGGCCTGTTTAGGCTTTCTGCTTCTTCTTGACTCAGTCTAGGAAGGTTGTATTGTTCTAGGAATTTATCCATTTCTTCTAGGTTGTTGAATTTAGTGGCATAAAGTTTTTCATAGTATTCTACAATAATTCTTTGTATGTCTACAGTGTCCATGGTGATTTCTCCTCTTTCATTTTGGATTTTGTTTATATGAGTTCTTTCTCTTTTTTCCTTGGTAAGTCTTGCCAAGGCTTTGTCAATTTTGTTGATCTTTTCAAAGAACCAGCTCCTTGTTCTATTATTTTTTTCTATAGTTTTTCTGTTCTCGATTTCATTTATTTCTGCTCTGATTTTTATTATCTCCTTTCTTCAGCTGGTTTTGGGTTGTCTTTGTTCTTCTTTTTCTAGTTCCTTAAGGTGTGAAGTTAAGTGGTTCACTTGGGCTCTCTCTTGTTTGTTCATATATGCCTGAAGTGATATGAACTTCCCTCTTATCACTGCTTTTGCTGCATCCCATAGATTCTGATATGTCGTATTGTCATTTTCATTTATCTGTATATATCTTTTGATCTCTGCACTTATTTTTTCTTTGACCCATTCATTTTTTTTTTTTTTTTTTCATTTTTCTGAAGCTGGAAATGGGGAGAGACAGTCAGACAGACTCCCGCATGCGCCCGACCGGGATCCACCCGGCACGCCCACCAGGGGCGACGCTCTGCCCACCAGGGTGCGATGCTCTGCCCATCCTGGGCGTCGCCATGTTGCGACCAGAGCCACTCTAGTGCCTGCGACAGAGGCCACAGAGCCATCCCCAGCGCCCGGCCATCTTTGCTCCAGTGGAGCCTTGGCTGCGGGAGGGGAAGAGAGAGACAGAGAGCAAAGCGCGGCGTAGGGGTGGAGAAGCAAATGGGCACTTCTCCTGTGTGCCCTGGCCGGGAATCGAACCCGGGTCCTCCGCACGCTAGGCCGACGCTCTACCGC
Source organism: Saccopteryx leptura (assembly GCF_036850995.1). Classification (NCBI taxonomy): domain Eukaryota; kingdom Metazoa; phylum Chordata; class Mammalia; order Chiroptera; family Emballonuridae; genus Saccopteryx; species Saccopteryx leptura. The sequence goes on along the minus strand of NC_089511.1, from coordinate 60,885,904 downwards.
TGAGCCAACCGGCCAGGGCTGGCCCATTCATTTTTTAAAAGTATGTTGTTTAGTTTCCACATTTTTGTGGGATTTTTTCCTCTTTTTTGCAGTTGAATTCTAGTTTCAAGGCTTTATGATCAGAGAATATGCTTGGTACCACTTCGATTTTTCTGAATTTGCTGATGTTGTTTTTGTGGCCCAGTATATGGTCAATTCTTGAGAATGATCCTTATACACTGGAGAAAAATATATACTCAGTCACTTTGGGATGAAGTGTCCTGTAGATGTCTATCATATCCAGGTGCTCTAGTGTTTTGTTTAAGGCCACTATATCTTTGTTGATTCTCTGTTTGGATGACCAATCTAGAGCCGTCAGAGGTGTATTGAGGTCTCCAAGTATGATTGTATTTTTGTCAGTTTTTGTTTTAAGGTCAATAAGTAGCTGTCTTATATATTTTGGTGCTCCTTGGTTTGATGCATATATATTAAGAATTGTTATGTCTTTTTGATTCAGTGTCCTCTTAGCCATTATGAAATGGCCATTTTTGTCTCTGAGTACTTTTGCTGTCTTGTAGTCAGAATTATTAGATATGATTATTGCTACGCCTGCTGTTTTTTGGATGTTATTTGCTTGGAGTATTGTTTTCCAGCCTTTCACTTTGAATTTGTTTTTACCCTTGTTACTTAGATGAGTTTCCTGTAGGCAGCATACAGTTGGATTTTCTTTTTTAATCCATTCTGCTACTCTATGCCTTTTTATTGGTGAGTTTAAAACGTTTTCATTTAGTGTAATAATTGACACTTGTGAGTTCCCTATTGCCATTTTATAGATTTCTTTCTGTTAGTTTTGAGTCTTGTTTGATCCTTCTCTTTCGTTTTTCTATCTTTTGTTTTTATTTGGATGTATTCCATACATCAGGCATCCCCAAACTATGGCCCACGGGCCGCATGTGGCCCCCTGAGGCCATTTATCCGGCCCCTTGCCCCACTTCCAGAAGGGTCACCTCTTTCATTGGTGGTCAGTGAGAGGAGCACTGTATGTGGCGGTCCTCCAACCGTCTGAGGGACAGTGAACTGGCCCCTTGTGTAAAAAGTTTGGGGACCCCTGCCATACATCTTTCCTCTGTTGCTATCTTTTTTAAATCATGTGCTTCTGTGGTGGTTTTTTCAATGGTGGTTACCTTTAAGTAATGAAAAGGGTTCCTACCCTGTTCATTGTAGAGCACTATTTTGTGAGTACTTTTGCACTCCATCGTACTTTGCTACTGTTAATCTCCATCCTCTCCCCCCCCTTTCTTTTTGTTGTTGTCACAGTTTAAATTTGGTTTTATTGTGTTCTTCTTGGAGCTTTTACTTGTGGCTTTGTTTTTTTTTTTGTTCTTTGTATCTTATAGGAGAACCCCGTTTAGTAATTCCTGGAGTGGGGGTTTTCTAATGATAAATTCCATCATCTTTTCTGTATCTTGAATGTTTTTATTTCTCCTTCATATTTGAAGGATAGCTTTGATGGGTATAGTATTCGTGGCTGAAAGTTCCTCTCTTTCAGGACTTTAAATATTGGGGTCCACTCTCTTCTAGCTTGTAGAGTTTCTGCTGAGAAATCTGATGATAATCTAATGGGCCTTCCTTTATATGTTGTATTCTTCTTTTCCCTGGCTGCCTTGAGAATTTTTTCTTTGCCGTTGGTTTGTGCCAATTTCATTATGATATGCCTTGGAGTAGATTTGTTGGGGTTAAGAAAACTCGGAGTTCTGTTTGCTTCTTGAACTTGAGGCTTTAGTTCTTTCCACAGGCTTGGGAAGTTCTCATCTATTATTTGTTTGAGTATGTTCTCCATTCCATTTTCTCCCTCTTCTCCCTCTGATATACCTATTATTCTTATGTTATTCTTTTTGATGGAGTCAGATAATTATTGTAGGGCTATCTCATTTTTTTTAATTTTTGAGTCTCTTTCTTCTTCTCTCTGTTGTGCCTCAAGTTGCTTGTCTTCTATTTCACTAATCCTCTCTTCTATCTGGCCTGTTCTATTAGCTAACCTTGTTACCTCGTTTTTCAGCTCGTGAATTGAGTTTTTCATCTCTGTTTGATTTGTTTTTATAGTTTCAATTTCCTTGGAAATATGTTTTTTTGTGTTTGTCAAGTTGTTTTCTGAGCTCCCTAAATTGCCTTTCTGTGTTTTCTTGTATATCTTGTAGGATTTTTAGGATTTCTATCTTAAATTCTCTGTCATTTAGCTCCAAGGTTTCCAATATAATAAATTTTTTCTCCATAGATTTTTCCTCATCTAGCTGTGTTACCTCTCTTTCTTTTGTATCCATGGTATTCGATTTTCTCTTCCTTAATGGCATCTGAGGGTGGCTTTGTTGATAGTATTAATGAGATTTAATAAAGAATAAGAAGTTTAAAAAAAATAAAAAAGGCCCTGGCCGGTTGGCTCAGCGGTAGAGTGTCGGCCTAGCGTGCGGAGGACCCGGGTTCGATTCCCGGCCAGGGCACACAGGAGAAGCGCCCATTTGCTTCTCCACCCCTCCGCCGCGCTTTCCTCTCTGTCTCTCTCTTCCCCTCCCGCAGCCAAGGATCCACTGGAGCAAAGATGGCCCGGGCGCTGGGGATGGCTCTGTGGCCTCTGCCTCAGGCGCTAGAGTGGCTCTGGTCGCAACATGGCGACGCCCAGGATGGGCAGATTATCGCCCCCTGGTGGGCAGAGCGTAGCCCCTGGTGGGCGTGCCGGGTGGATCCCGGTCGGGCGCATGCGGGAGTCTGTCTGACTGTCTCTCCCCGTTTCCAGCTTCAGAAAAATGAAAAAAAAATAAAAATAAAAAAAAATAAAAAATAAATAAAAAAGAGTTGTTTTTTTTAAAAAAATTAATAATGAAATAAAGTAAAATAAAATAAAAATTTTTTTTAAGAAAGGAAATTATTACCCCTCCTCCTTTTTTCCTCTCCTCTCCTTTCCCCTCTTACTTGAGAAAATCTTGTGGTGAACTGTGAATTATATTGTACTAAATAGAACAAACTATGCTTGTAATGGAGGGCCTGAATTGGGGAGAAGTAATAAAGGGGCAAAAAAAAATAAAAATAAAAGGGTGTATGGACCCACAATAAGCAAATAAGAAAAAAAATTGGGTCAAGAATAAAATGATTTGCTTTTAGGTGTTGGTTGACGGTTGACTAAGAGTTATGATGAGAGGAATAAGAGGGAAACAGGAAAATGGGGGGACAAATTAAAAAATTACTATTGTATTTAGTGGACCAAGAACTAAATAAAATGGAGAGCCAGGGATGGGAGCACTGCTAGTGTGTTAAAAGGGTGAAGTAAAAAACCCCAAAATGCCACAAATATAAGTTTGAGTCCCAGATAAGATATTGTTCATTATCGAGGTTTGAATGAGAGGAGACGTAAAGGAGAAAGGAAGAAATTAATATAGAGGGAGAAAAGAAAGAGAGAGAAAAAAAAGAGGGAACCACTAAAAAGAAAAAAGGAAAAAGAGGAGAGAGAGAGAGAGTTAAGGGTTTTTGAGTGCAACCCTCATAGAGAGAAAGGAAGAGGAAAGAAAAGATTATGGGAGATGTAACACTTATGGGTAGTGTAGTTCAAGGAGAGGAGAGAGTAAGACTGGCAGAGAGTTAAACGACCAAATTGGAGGAGGAGAAAAAAAATCAAGAATGAAGATAAGAGAAACAAATGAACAAATATAATAAAATGGAATAGGTTATAAAGTCTTCAGATTATTGTTGATTTTGAGAGGTTATCTTCTTGCTTTTTCTTTTCTCTCCCTCTTCCTGGTCGGTGACTCTGTACCCCGGGTTCTGCCCCTTTGGCACAGTCAGGTAGAGGTTTGCAGTTGATAAGTCTCTATGGCGATGTCGTGTATTGTGCTTCAGTCTCGTTGGCAGTCGAGGCGCATTAGCATTTATAGGCTCTGCCAGTGAGAGAGTCCGTGTTCCTGGAGCCTTTCTCCTAGTCTTTCCTTCCTCAATTAGTAGCCTGATAATCCAGCTATGGTGTTGCTGCTGCTTCTGCCTGGATAGTAAGAGGCTCAAAGAGCTGGCAACTCCCCACTCTATTCCCACTTAGCACAGGGCTCTGGGTGAGGCTCAGTCAGTCAGAGCTGCTAGCATAATCAGGTGGGGCTTCCGCCCACTCAAATACCTCTGGCTCTGCCACTCTGTCCGGTAACACGGGCGTGTACTGCCAAGGCACTTTGAGGAATCTCTCGCCCATTATCTGCATGCGCAGACCAGGATATCAGGTCAGCCACCTCACCCTCTGAGTGAAACCCCCGCCCTCACGGAAAAGTTCCAGCGTTGGAATTGGCTCTTGTTCCGTCCTCGAGTGTGGCTTTTTCAAGGCGCTGGGGCGGCCCGAGATTCCGCTTTTGGCTCACACAAAGGCCCCTGACTCTGCCCCTCTGTGGGATAACATGGGCGCACACTGCTGAGGCACTCAGAGGAATCTCTCGCTCACTATCTGCGCGCGCAGACCAGGATATCAGGCCAGCAGTCTCACCTGAGTGAATCCCCCACCCGCATGGAAAAGTTCTGGTGTTGGAATTGGCTCTCGCTCCGTCCCCGTGCGCGGCTTTCCCAGGGCGCTGGGGCGGCCCGGAGATTCCACTTTCGGCCCATACAGAGGCCTCTGACTCTGCCCCTCTGTGGGGTAACACGGGCGCCCACTCCTGAGGTGCTGGGAGGAATCTCTCGCTCACTCTTAGTGCGCGCCGACCAGGATATCAGGCCAGCCGCCTCACCCTCTGAGTGAAACCCCTCCCGCATGGAAAAGTTCCAGCATTGGAATTGGCTCTCTCTCCCTCTCTGTACGCGGCTCCCTCAGGGTGCTGGGGCGGTCCAGAGATTCCGCTTTCGGCCCACACAAGGGCCTCTGACTCTGCCTCTCTGTGGGATAACTTGGGTACCCACTCCCGGGGCTTTGCAAGGAATCTCTCGCCCACTATCTGCGCGTGCCGACCCGGAGATCGGGGAAAATGGCTGCCCTGTTTGTCTTTCTTTGTCTGGGTTTGGCGCGAGTGTTAGATTGTATTGCCCGGGTTGCGACAGGAACAGTTTTTCCTCGGCTTGGATCTCTGTGCCACAGCCTGGTTCGGCCGTTTGTGCTGCGGCCTGGATCTATTCACCCCCTTTGCCCGCCTTAGTTTCTATATTCTCAGTTCCCAGTGAAAGCCGCCCTGTTTAGGTTGGTGAGGAAGGAGGAGCATTTCTTACTCTCTATTTCATTCGGGGTTTGATTATATATTTAGCCAATTTTTCGCTCGACCATACCTTCGGGTGTATTGCGAAACACCTGGAGGCTCCAAGGATAGGTTTTTCTGTTTCTGGTTGAAGATCTTGTTGAATTTTGGGGGAGGTTTATCAGTATCGCTTCCTACCGCGCCATTACTGTGACGTCATCAAAATTAATTCTTAATGTAAGCATAATACTTAAATCTTAAATAACTTACAACTTCAACAATAATTTCTTTTTTTTTTTCAGAGATAGAGAAAGAGAGAGAGAGGGATAGACAGGGACAGACAGACAGGAATGAAGAGATGAGAAGCATCCATCATTATTTTTTCATTGCGACACCTTAGTTGTTCATTGATTGCTTTCTCATATATGCCTTGACCGCGGGCCTTCAGCGGACCGAGTAACCCCTTGCTCAAGCCAGTAACCTTGGGTCCAAGCTGGTGGGCTTTTGCTCAAACCAGATGAGCCCGCGCTCAAGCTGGCAATCGCAGGGTCTCAAACCTGGGTCCTCAGCATCCCAGTCCGACGCTCTATCCACTGCACCACTGCTTGGTCAGGCAATAATTTCTTAAATATTGTCAAATATCCAGTAATTTTAAATTTCCAATTGTCTCTTAAATATCATGAATTTTAAAATCGTGTTTTGCTTTTGAATCAGGAAGGATCCCAAAATTATCCATCTGTGTAACTAGTTGATGTGTCTTTTGGTTCTCTTTTAATCTATTAGTTTCTCTCTCGGTTTTTCTTTTTCTTTTTCAATGATTTGTTAAAGAACCTAAGTCCTTTGTTTCCTGATTGCAAGCCTATGATATCATTGAATGTGTTCTTTTATTTCCTCTAAACTGGTAGTTGGATTTAGTAAACCCTGTCAGATTTATGATTTGTGGGGATTTGAATAGAATTTAATAGGTTGTCATATGTTCTCTGTGGTGGCAAAATAATAAATGCTTGGTTGTCTCATTATTGAGGAATAATGCATTGATCCACTAATGTTTAGAAAGTACAAAATAATATCCTGATTCTAGAATTTATTCTTTTTCAAATCTACAATTCATTTTCTTTTCTTAGCAGAAATACTTCTATAAAAATACCCTCCCTCCACTATTTGTTTTTCTTTTGGTACAGTTCATAGAGGAAGTTCTGAAAATAACAAGTCAGTTCACTTGTCTCCTATCTAATCTATATATCTTTTTTTACATGCCAAGAATTAGTTTTGCAGGCCCCCCAAAATGACTGGACTAGAATACTAAATACTTACTCTTTTTATTTCATAGTACTGTCATGTACCACTTAAGAAAGGTGATACAGGCCCTGGCCGGTTGGCTCAGTGGTAGAGCGTCGGTCTGGCATGCAGGAGTCCTGGGTTCGATTCCCGGCCAGGGCACACAGGAGAAGCGCCCATCTGCTTCTCCACCCCTCCCCCTCTCCTTCCTCTCTGTCTCTCTGTTCCCCTCCCCCAGCCAAGGCTCCATTGAAGCAAAGTTTGCTGGGCACTGAGGATGACTCTGTGGCCTCTGCCTCAGGCGCTAGAATGGCTCTGATTGAGGCAGAGCGAAGCCCCAAGATGGGCAGAGCATTGCCCCCTGGTGGGCAGAGCGTCGCCCCCTGGTGGGCGCGCCGGGTGGATCCCGGTCGGGCGCATGTGGGAATCTGTCTGACTGCCTCCCCGTTTCTGGCTTCAGGGAAAAAATCCAAAAAAAAAAAAAAAAAAAGAAAGGTGATACATTCTGAGAAACGCTTTCTTAGGTTCTTTTGCCCTTGTGCAAACATCATAGAGCGCTCTTACACAAACCTACATAAGTATAGCTTACTACACTCCTAGGCCAGCAATTTTCAATTGGTGTGCCACAAGAATCTTTAGAGCATACAATACCTGGCTATTTAGTCAGAGACACTAACCTCTTTTCCCTTAAGCTGTTAATTAAAAGAAAATGACAACAGACAGCACAATAATACCTGCCCAGTGTGAATGAATCAAAGTTATACCTATTTTTTTCAGATTGGCAAAAAGGGATTTTAGTAATTAGTTTATGCGTGCTGTGAGATAAAAAGAAGGTTGAAAATCTCTGACCCAGGCTATGTGATATAGCCTGTTGTTTGGAGGCTACAAGCTTGGCAGGGGTCCCCAAACTACGGCTTGTGGGCCACATGCGGCCCCCTGAGGCCATTTATCCGGCCCCTGTCGCACTTCCGGAAAGGGTACCTCTTTCATTTGTGGTCAGTGAGAGGAGCATAGTTCCCATTGAAATACTGGTCAGTTTGTTGATTGAAATTTACTTGTTCTTTATTTTAAATATTGTATTTGTTCCCTTTTTTTTTTTTTTTTTTTTTTTAATTTAAAATAAGATACGTGCAGTGTGCATAGGGATTTATTCATAGGTTTTTTTTATAGTCCGGCCCTCCAACAGTCTGAGGGACAGTGAACTGGCCCCCTGTGTAAAACGTTTGGGGACCCCTGCTGTACAGCATGCTACTGCACAGAACAACACAAGATTAAATCAAGCACAAGAGAATTTGCAATCAAGATAGGAAACATGACATGTATGTAGCTGCTGATGGCATAACTCGGCAAAGTGTCTTACAGCAAACTTTTTTTACAAGTTGAAAAGAACACTAAATGATAAAAAGCACAGTATAGTAAATAAAGCAGTAACATGTTGTTTATTATTATCAAGTATTGCATATTGTACATAATTGTATGTCCGATACCTTTACAGAACTGGTGGTGCAGTAGGTTTGTCTACATTAGCATAACCACAAACACATGTGTAATGTGCTGTGCTATGACATTACATTCTGATGGTTATAAAGTAACTAGGTGATACAAAATTTTCAGCCCCGGTATAATTGTAGGGACTGCCATGGTCTGTGTAGTCTGTTGTTCACTGAAATGTTATGTAATGCATAACTATGTACACTGAACAGTCTCAAAATAGCAATACCAATATTACAGTCAACACTATGATTACTATAAAGTGTGTTTTTTCTCCTCCAATATTTTGTCCTAGTGTATATCTCACTTAGAATATACAACTTCTTTCAAAATCATTTGACATAGTCTCTATAGTGGCCAAACATTTAAATTTGTTTCATTCTATTTTTGATTTTTAGCAAGTTTTGCTTTAAATTTAAATTTAATTTATAATTATGTAAATTAATTGTCTCTTTCTTCTAGCCTATTTCTTCCTTTCCCCTTTAATTAACCATTTTGAAATTTATGGTTTAACCCCTTTATTGTTTTTAATACAATAGGTCATTTTTGGTAAATATTCACATATATCAATATATATTTGCCTTCCTTTTAATAGATAAATGATAGCATACTCTACCCATTTTCCCCATCCTACTTTTTTTACTTAACAGTATTACTGAGATGACTTCAGAACTGCAGAGAATCCCACTGTGTTAATATACCATAAGTTTAGTTAGCTTGCCATTTCTTGGTAGATATTTGAATTACAGAAATAAGGGGATCAGGGAACGTGCAGATACTCCAGTACTTTCAGCCTTTTGTATAGTGCATTTTCACCAATGAAAGAAAAGTTGGTTTTACACTCATTTGAGTAACTGAATGACTTTCTTTGACTTGTCATTCGCTTTCCTGATGTTGTTTAAAATAAAAAATCAAATGCTTTTTATCACTTCATATTCATTTTGAAATATCCCCTAATTTTTGTGAGCAGTATATTTACAGCTTTTTGCTAGTATATATAACCCTGTCATGAATTACCTTGTCTTTTCATGTTTTTGCTAGTGTATCTTTGAAATAAATATTTGAAATGAAATTAATGGGTCAAAGTGCTAATGAATATATAACTTTGCTGAGTATTGACAAATTCCTTTTCATAGAGGCTATACTATTTTCCATTAAATCCAGTGTATGAGAAGGCCTACTTTCATGCAGTCTCACCCACAGAATATGGTAACATTATTTTTACCAATTTAATGGGTAAAAAGCCACATGTTGGAATAGTTTTGATTTTCATTTCTCTTATAAGGAATATTGATCTTTTTGAATTTGATTGAGTTGTTTTTCATTATTTTTGAGTCAACTGTTTATTTCTCTATCCCATTTTTTGTTTTTTGCATTTTTCCAAAGCTGGAAACGGGGAGGCAGTCAGACAGACTCCCGCATGCGCCTGACCAGAATCCACCCGGCATGCCCACCAGGGAGCGATGCTCTGCCCCTCTGGGGCGTTGCTCTGTTGCATCCAGAGCCATCCCAGTGCCTGAGGCAGAGGCCACAGAGCCATCCTCAGTGCCCGGGCCATCTTTGCTCCAATGGAGCCTCGGCTGCGGGAGGGGAAGAGAGAGACAGAGAGGAAGGAGAGGGGGAGGGGTGGAGAAGCAGATGGGCGCTTTTCCTGTGTGCCCTGGCTGGGAATTGAACCCAGGACTCCTGCACGCCAGGCCTATGCTCTACCATTGAGCCAACTGGCCAGGGCATTCTATCCCATTTTTTATATTATTCTTGGTTCTTTTTCTGTTTTTAAGAAATTCTTTGAATTTTATGAATTTGACTCTAAAGGCAAGGGAAGTGAAGGCAAAGATAAATGAATGGGATTACATCAGACTAAGAAGTTTTTGCTCAGCAAGAGAAACTGACAACAAAATAAACAGACAGCTAAATGGGAAATGATATTTTCAAACAATAGCTCAGATAAGGGCCTAATATCCAAAATATACAAAGAACTCATAAAACTCAACAACAAACAAACAATCCAATAAAAAAATGGGAAGAGGACATGAACAGACACTTCTCCCAGGAAGAAATACAAATGGCCAACAGATATATGAAAAGATGCTCATCTTCATTAGTTATTAGAGAAATGTAAATCAAAACTGCAATGAGATACCACCTCACACCTGTTTGATTAGCTATTATCAACAAGACAGGTAATAGCAAGTGTTGGAGAGGCTGTGGAGAAAAAGGAACCCTCATTCACTGTTGGTGGGAATGTAAAGTAGTACAACCATTATGGAAGAAAGTATGGTGGTTCCTCAAAAAACTGAAAATAGAACTACCTTATGACCCAGCAATTCCTCTACTGGGTATATACCCCCAAAACTTAGAAACATTGATACGTAAAGACACATGCAGCCCCATGTTCATTGCAGCATTGTTCACAGTGGCCAGGACAACCTTGGGAAGCAACCAAAAAGCCCTTCAATAGAAGATTGGATAAAGAAGATGTGGCACATATACACTATGGAATACTACTCAGCCATAAGAAATGATGACATCGGATTATTTACAGCAAAATGGTTGGATCTTGATAACATTATACAGAGTGAAATAAGTAAATCAGAAAAAGCCAAGAACTGCATTATTCCATACGTAGGTGGGACATAAAAATGAGACTAAATGAGACTAAGAGACAAGGACAAGAGTGTGGTGGTTACAGGGTGGGGGGGTGGGAAAAGAGGGAGGGAGAGGAGGAGGGGGAGGGGCACAAAGTAAACTAGATAGAAGATGACCAAGGACAATCTGACTTTGGGGGATGGGTATGCAACATAATTGAATGACAAGATAACCTGGACATGTTTTCTTTGAACATATGTACCCTGATTTATTGATGTCACCCCATTAAAATTAATAAAAATTTTAAAAAATGTTGATTAAAAGAAAAGAAGAAATTCTGTATATATAACTGATATTTCTTTTGTGATAGAAGTGTATTTTTTCTATTTTGTCATTTTATCTTGTGATTTCTCTTGCCAATTTGGTTTTTCTTTTTAGTACTCAATTTTATCTCTGTCTCGCTGCTTTTCGGGTTTGGGTACATAATTAGAAAAGTATTTTCCAGCTTGATCAGGTGGTGGTGCGGTGGACAGAGCATCGGTTTGGTCCGCAGAGGACCCAGATTTGAAACCCTGAGGTGGCTGGCTTGAGCATGGCTCACCAGCTTGAATGTGGGGTTTCTGGATTGACCCAGTGGTCGCTGGCTTGAGCCCAAAGGTCACTGGTTTGAAGCCCAAGGTCACTGGCTTGAGCAAGGGGTCACTCGCTCTGCTGTAGCCCCCTGGTCAAGGCACATATGAGAAAGCAATCAATGAACAACTAAGGTGCTGCAACGAAGAATTGATGCTTCTCATTTCTCTCCCTTCCTGTCTGTCTGTCCCTGTCTGTCTCTCTCTCTGACTCTCCCTCTCTCTGTAAAAAAAAGAGCAAAAAGAAAGAAAGGTAGTCTCCAGTTTTGAGTTACAGTGGTTTTCCTCTACTATTTCTATGGTTTCATCTGTTTACATTTAAGTTTCTGATCCATTTGGAATTTATCTTAGTGTATGGTATGAGGAAGAGATCTAATTATATTATTTTCTATTTAGTTATTAGAATATCACCCATCAATGAGAAACTGTCTTTATCAACTCTTACGTTTGTATTTGTAATTGGAAGTAATTCTTGAGTTTATTTTTTTCTTGATTTTTCTGCTTATTCATTTGTTAATACCAAACTGCTTATATTTAGAGAGTTTATAGTATGTTTTTATTTGTTTAGTTATTTTTTTAGAGAAAGTGAGAAACAGGAAGGAAGGGAGGAGAGAGAATGAGAAGCATCAACTTGTAATTACTTCGCTTTAATTGTTCCTTGATTGCTTTTTGTACATGCTTTTACTGGGGTGGCTCAAGCAGAGCCAGTGACCCCTTGCTCAAGCCAGTGACCTTGAGCTTCCAGCCAGCAACCCCTGGGCTCGAGACAGTGACCTTAAAATAATGTCAATTATCCTACACTCAAGCCTGTGGCCAGTGACCCCGTGCTCAAGCTGGCGACCTTGGGCCCATGAACTGGGGACCTCAGTGTTCCAGATTGACACTGTGCCACCACTAGTCAGGTTTTGTTTTAATATCTGGTACTGTTAAACTATCCCCAAAGCCATGTTCTCTTGCAGGAGTTTTCTGCCATTGTATTTTCAGGTGTTTTTTTTTACTAATGAACTTTTAATTGACTGCAGGGAGCAAGTGGTATTTCTATTGGGCTTTTTAAAAATTAATAAATTAATTTAGAACTGAAATCTTTGAGATGTTGATTCTTACTAACCATGTTGAATCTTCCTTTTCCAATTCAAGTATACTTTTGTAACTTTCAAGTGTGTCTCATACTACTTTTTAATTTAAGTTTTTGTCATTTAAATTATTATATTATATTATTTATGAGACACCTCATGAGAGTTACTATGTTAAGCAGAAAAATTGAGAATTATTGCTTTAAATGAGTTTCATCTGCTCTGTGTTGGAATTATGTTTGTCACTGATATTATCTACAGTAGGTGTTTAGTATTTAGACAATTTCAACTTTTATTTATTTATTTATTTATTTTTATATAGAGAAGGGGACAGGCAGACATGAAGGGAGAGAGAAATGAGAAGTATCAACTTGTTGTGGCACTATAGTTGTTCATTGATTGTTTCTCATATGTGCCTTGACTGGGGGCTCCAGCTGAGCTAATGACCCCTTGCTCAAGCCAGTGACTGTGGGTTCAAGCTAGTGACCTTTGGGCTCAAGCCAGAGACTATGTAGTGTCATGTCTATGATCACACTCTCAACCGATGATCCTGCACTCAAGCTGGTGAGCCCGCGCTCAAGCTGGTGACCTCGGGGTTTCAAACCTGGGTCTTCTGCATCCCAGGCTAATGCTCTATCCACTGCACCACCATTTCAATTTACTTTTAATGCATTTATCATTAGGAAGTAAACAACTCTATACCCTGGTTCAGTAAAAGAAGAAGAACAACAAAAAACCAAAACAACAAAGCCTGAATGTGAGGGGGAGTGGGTATGGGAAAGAAAGAGAAATGTTCAGAAACCTAGTCTGTGATTTGGGGTGGTGTCCACATTTAAGTAAAATATTTATATGAACTTCTGAGCTTGTAATCTTTGTAGTCCTTCAAAGAATTTTGAAAAATTATTTGCCTCTGCACATTTTTTAGTTGGCAGCTAATATTTTCACTATAAATTTAAACTGTGGCAAATGGCGTGATTTCCTATATATGGTAAATATGGTCACTTAAACATGATACCATTAGATCATTCTTTTAAATGTAGCCAGTGAAATGGAAATAACAGCAATTTAAAGACATCTGGTCATCCATTAAAGAAATGTAAATAAGATTTTTAACAGCCAAATTTTACATTAGTCTTTTTTCCTCTTTGAATGTATATTTCCTTCTCTTTCTTGCATAGAATTACTCTGTAATAAAATGCTCTTTTATGCTGAATTGTTTATTTTCATAGATCACTGGATAAAAATAAACAATTTTTCTGGCAATAAAAATGTATATATAAATTTAAAATAATTATTTAAAGGCCCTGCCATACAGTGCAGGAGAGCTGACTTTGATCTGAAGGCTCTGTGGGCAGATGCCATAAATTGACTGTATGTCTGCTAAAAACCAACAACAAAGCCTGACCTGTGGTGGCGCAGTGGATAAAGTGTCGACCTGGAATGCTGAGGTCACTGGTTCAAAACCCTGGCTTGCCTGGTCAATGCACATATGATAAGCAAGTAAGAGTTGATGCTTCCCATTCCTTTCCCCTTTTTTCTCTTTTTAAAATCAATAAATCTAAAACAAAACAAAACAATAAAAAAAACCAACAGACAAACAAATGGATGTATTGAATGAAGTCATTAATAGAGTTTTTCTGAATAGTGAAGCAAATCTGTATGGTTTTAATTCAGGACTTATAAAATAGTGGCCCATACGCAGATTTTGCCTGGAAATGTCTAGCTGCCACCTTGTGTTACAGTGCAGCAGAATATTTAAACTCCCACAGAATATGTATGCCTTTGCATGGGCTACAAAGCCTCCCAATAACAGTTTCTACTATTGCTCTAAGCCCAGATGCTTCACACTTCTACAGTTTCCTGCTCAGCTTCTGAATGTACAGTTCTTGGCTGCATCACTCAGTAGAGGCGGTAGATCGTGCATGGTTGGTAGGTGGTAGTAATGACCCTTTGGTTATTTTCACCAGAGGTTTGCTGGGTGTGGGTAGGCTAAAGGACTGGACTTTTCCAATAGACAGATTAAAAACATGCCTCACTGTGGAGAAAAAGGAACCCTCATACACTGTTGGTGGGAATGTAAAGTAGTACAACCATTATGGAAGAAACTATGGTGGTTCCTCAAAAAACTGAAAATAGAACTACCTTATGACCCAGCAATCCCTCTACTGGGTATATACCCCAAAAACTCAGAAACATTGATACGTAAAGACACATGCAGCCCCATGTTTATTGCAGCATTGTTCACAGTGGCCAGGACATGGAAACAACCAAAAAGCCCATCAATAGATGACTGGATAAAGGAGATGTGGCACATATACACTATGGAATACTACTCAGCCATAAGAAATGATGACATCGGAACATTTACAGCAAAATGGTGGGATCTTGATAACATGATACGAAGCGAAATAAGTAAATCAGAAAAAAACAGGAACTGTATTATTCCATACGTAGGTGGGACATAATAGTGAAACTAAGAGACATTGATAAGAGTGTGGTGGTTATGGGGGGGAGGGGGGAATGGGAGAGGGAAAGGGGGTGGGGAGGGGCACAAAGAAAACAAGATAGAAGGTGACAGAGGACAATCTGACTTTGGGTGGTGGGTATGCAACATAATTGAACGACAAGATAACCTGGACTTGTTATCTTTGAATATATGTATCCTGATTTATTGATGTCACCCCATTAAAAAAATAAAATTATTATAAAAAAAAAAACAAAAAAACAAAACAAAACAAAAAAAACATGCCTCAGTACCAGCCATTAGGAGAACCAAAACAATAACTAAACCCTCAATTCTTTCTCCTTTTTTCTTAATTGTTTGAAAAAAATTTATGTCAAATTTCATAAAAAGTATCAAAGTAGTTTTAGAAAATGACATTGCCTGTCATATAAGTGCTCAGTAAGTTGTATTTTCTGTAATTATTTATTGCTAAAATCAGAACTACTTCGGATTTCCTTATACTGATATGTCAGCCTTAAAATGAATGATCTGTTTTGAGAGGGAGGGATACTATAAATATTGCATTGGAGAAGTGCCTATCTCCCTTGTGGAGGTAGCTCCTAGAAAAGAACATCAACCTGTAAAATCATTCCACAGGCCGAGTCTGTATAGTGCTCCTGTCTTAGGTATTAAGGGTTGTGCATATTTAGCATATCCTATTTTCCTCTAAAATATTTTCTTAAGTTTTCTAATATGTAAAATTAGAGTAAATGTAATAATGATCACCTATGAATCCATCAGTTAGCTTCATGAAATTTTACTTTTTCTGCTACACTTGTTCCAGATATTTCTTTAAAAATAAATTATATAAATACTGTTTATCCTGTTTTCCCCCTTTCTAATCTGATTTATTTTTCATTTTATTCTCAGAATAACTATCTTAAAGTTGGTATTTGCTATTCTTGAGCATGTTTTTATACTATGGCATGTTTGCATCTGTGAGGAATGTATAATATTGTTTTAAATTTCATATGAATAGTTTCATGCTCTCTATATAATTCTATACTGTTTTTGTTCAAAATCATGATTTTGAGATTTATTCATATTTCTATATATGGCTGTAGTTCAGTTTTTAACTGCTGTGATTTTATGTCATAAATACACTTTTATATAGGCATCTATTCTCTGAGTATAAACATTTCATTAGTTTCCCTTTTCTGCCTATTACATTAGAAACCGTGAGTCCGCATTTTTATAGGACCAAAAACAGGGACTCAGGAACTCTTCTCTGGTTCAAGGACTTGCCATGTTAATATAATTACCCCCCTAACAGGCAAAATAAGGCCATGCATGGAAATGTGTAAAGAGATGGTGTCATGAACAAAGGATACTGATTAATGTGTACATGAGGTCTGAAAATAAAATGTAAAAAGGCAATAATACTTGTATATAATTCATGGGGTTGTAATGAAAATTAAATGAGTTAATAGCTATAAAAAACTTAGAATAGTGCTTGGCACATAATAAGTGCTATGTAAATAGTTGTTATATAAAAATCTTTCCTTGGGTACTTGACATTGAGTTTTTCTAGTGTTGTGGTAGAATGGAACACAGAAAGCCAAATGACGTTCAGAGAATTGGAGAACTGATTTATTACTCCAGCGATCTTAGAGGAGTTAATTCTTCAAAGGCCTGTCTTACAGGGTCTTTGTGCATTTAAGGTCACATGGTTGGGCGGGGTTGCAAGGTTGGGAATGTAGAAGCGGCTTACAGAAGCTAAAAAGCGGAATTAGTAAAAGCAGAACAAAGAAGCAGTAACAGCCATATCAAGGTGAAGCATTTTGCTTTGTCATCATGGAGTCATAGCCTTATCACTAGGATATGTAGCTAGGAGTAAGTAGAATTGCCGAGTTAAAGGGTATGCACGTCTTTTTTTTTTTTAAGCCACTGAAGCTTTTTCCCAGCTTTATTGGAGTACAGTTGAAAAATAAAAATTATATGTATTTAAGGTGTACAGCATATTTTGATGGGAATTAACATCCTTAACTTTACAAGATATTGCCAGATTGCTTTCCAAAGTACTAGTACTAAATAACAGTACAGCACACCCCCAGTCACCCAAGTGTGTATATGAGATGACATTCCTTCATACTTTTTCAACTCTTGAAATTGAGAGGTTTTGAAATTTTTGGTTCAGAAATTGAATCTCACTGTGTTTTTTGTTTTTGTTTTTAGATTTTATTTATTCATTATAGAGAGGAGAGAGAGAGAGAGAGAGAGAGAGAGAGAGAGAGAAGGGGGGAGGAGCAGGAAGCATCAACTCCCATATGTGCCTTGACCAGGCAAGCCCAGGGTTTTGAACCGGCAACCTCAGTGTTTCCAGGTTGATGCTTTATCCACTGCGCCACCACAGGCCGGGCGAATCTTGCTGTGGTTTTAAGTTGCTATATTTTCCTGATTTTATATTAGGTTGAGTACTTTTATATGTTTATTAAGCATTTTGGTTTCCTCTTTTATAAATTGCCTAATTATATTCTTTTTATTTATTTATTTATTTATTTATTTATTTATTTTTTTCATTTTTCTGAAGCTGGAAACAGGGAGAGACAGTCAGACAGACTCCCGCATGCGCCCGACCGAGATCCACCCGGCACGCCCACCAGGGGCGATGCTCTGCCCACCAGGGGGCGATGCTCTGCCCATCCTGGGCGTCGCCATGTTGCGACCAGAGCCACTCTAGCGCCTGAGGCAGAGGCCACAGAGCCATCCCCAGCGCCCGGGCCATCTTTGCTCCAATGGAGCCTTGGCTGCGGGAGGGGAAGAGAGAGACAGGAAAGCGCGGCGGAGGAGTGGAGAAGCAAATGGGCGCTTCTCCTGTGTGCCCTGGCCGGGAATCGAACCCGGGTCCTCCGCACGCTAGGCCGACGCTCTACCGCTGAGCCAACCGGCCAGGGCTATATTCTTGACTTTATTTTTTATAAGGCTCTTTGTGGGTTTTTTCATTACTGTGTTGGTCATCAATATATATATATTCCGAATCTGCATTCTTTCTGTTTGGCTTGCACAGAAGCATTTGCACTGTAGCATTTACTTACAGATTTTTTTTTAAACTTACTTACAGATATTTTATAAACTCTTTTAACCCTTTGAGTAATGAGTTTTTTTCATGCTTGCTGACCCCCAGGAGTGAGTTTTTTTTTTTACAAAAAGTGAAATTAGTTCCAGTTACAGTTTTATTAACTTAAAATCATGTTTGTTTGATAACCAATTTACGGAAGCAAGAAGAACATACATTTGCCTTTTTTAATGTTGCCGAACACATGGACGATTGTACTCTGGATGGTCTGGAGGCACGAGGATGTACACGAACATTCATACTACTCAAAGGGTAATTAAGTAGCAGTTTAACATTCAATTTCATTTTTTTTATGTTTTGTGCTTTTTAAATCCAGCTTAAAAAATCCTATCTTATTTGAAGTTCACAAATATATTCTCCTCTAAAAGTATTAATGTTTTTCTCTTTTGACATTTTATTCTTTAATCACCAGGAATGGACTTTTGTTTATGGAATAAAGTTAGGATTTAATTATATCTTTATATTTTTTCTATTGGATATGCTTGTTTGTTTTTTCCTTATTTGTTTTAATTCTACTTTGGTCACATAGCACGTTTCTATGTATATACTTTGGGTCTTTTTCTAGGCTTTCTGTCTGGGCTCAGTGGCATGTTTATTCCTATTTCAATATCACATTGTCTTATATACAATGGTTTAGTAAATATTCTTAATATCCTAGGGCAAAGTCTCTCTCCTTCTTTAAAAGTATATTAGCTATTCATGCTCTTGTACAATTCAATGTCATTTTGTCAATTTTCATGAAAAATTCTATTTATTTATTTTTAGAGAGAGAGGAGAGGGAAGCAAGAGAGAAAGACAGAAACAGACAGCAAGGGAGAGAGATGAAGAGCATAAACTCATAGTTGAGTTACATTAGTTATTCATTGATTGCTTTCTCAAATGTGCCTTGACTGGGGAGCTCCAGCTGAGCCAGTGACCCCTTGCTCAAGCCAGCAACCTTGGGCTTCAAGCCAGCGACCTTTGGGCTCAAGCCAGGGACCATAGAGTCATGTCTATGATCCCATGCTCAAGCTGGTGACCTCGGGGTTTTGAACCTTGGTCCTCAGCATCCCAGGTTGATGCTTTATCTACTGTGCCACCACCTGATCAGGCTCTGTTTTTATTTTATTTTTTAATTTTATTGGTTTTCCTTCTTTTTCAAGTGAGAAGAAAGGAGATAGAGAAACAGATTCTTGCATGTGCCCTGACTAGGATCCACCTGGCAACCCACATCTGAGGCCAATGCTCTGCCCATCTGAACTATTCAGTGCTTAGGGCCAATGTGCTCCAACCAATAGAGTTAGAGCTCTGAAAATGGAAGTGAGAGAGAGAGAGAGAGAGAAGGGGAAAGGGAGGTAGAGGAGCAGATGGTCACCTCTGTGTGCCCTGGCCAGAATCGAACCCAGGACATCCACATGCTGGGATGATGCTCTACTACTGAGCCAACCAGACAAAGCCTCTATTTTTATTTTTATTGGAATTGTTTTAAATTTAAAGATTAATTTTGGGTAGAATTTATGATGCAATTAGATTTTCTCATCTATGAGAAAGTTTCTTAGGACATTTTTCTCTTAATTTATATAAAGATTGGTCTACAATTTTATTCTATATTTAGAAATTTTTGTTTTCATATTGCTTTCCATTCTTATATGTTTGGAGCAGATGTGGTTGTCTGGTTGGTTTTTTGTCTTCATTGAAGCTTCTGTTCTTTCTTTACATGTTCTCTTTCACAGATCTCATTGGCTTTCAGCTTTTCAACTTTTACCTTCATGTAAATGAATCTTCAGTCTCTTTTCATAGTTTATCTAGTCCTGCTTTTAATTCTCTAGGTCATCATTCTAGGCACAAATAAATGCCTAGAATAAGGTTTCATTCCCATTTTCAATTACAAATAACATATTCTGAAGTATATTACCAATGCTTTTTAGATAGCTGAAGTTTGCCATGCTTCTCTTCCTTAGTGTGGATCATTTCTATAAAACAAACACGCAATAGTTCTTTAGCAAATGCTAGTGACTTAAGATTGACTATACTTTAAAGCCTCTTAGACTAAAGTGAGTATAGTAGCAAGGTCTGTTATTAAGGGAAATGAAACACATTTGACATAAAATGTTGTTGGCCGTTTTGTCTTTACATTGGTGTTTGAAGGGGTGTTTGGTCATTATGCATCATAAGCAGATTAGACTTTCAGACCCATCTCTGAATTTCTGCATTAAGGAAAAGTACAAACAATATACTTAAGACTATGATTTGTGTGTCTATTATTCAAGATAATAGAAACTTCTTTTGTGTTCTTTTTAGGCAGCTGTGGCTTATCTAAGTGAATGGAGCAGCTGCATTTCTCCATGAGGACTTTGAGCAATCTTGCCAAGAAAAATCTAAATGATTTAAAACACACTTTACCTCTGGAACGATAACAAGTGTTTTCTAATAATGGATGGAGGGGCACTAAAAACATGCCACATCTTTTAACATATTGAGCTCTTTGTCTGGTGATACTCTGTCAAGAGAATGTTAGTATAATAATGAGGATGAGTCTTAACCAGCATTAAAGGTTATCATAAATGTCAAACGGCTTCTCATGTGTTCTGAAGAGTGATTGTTAGTTCTTTCTTTTTTTAATCAGTTTCAAATTTAAGTTATCTCTTTATTTAACTTTTTTTTTTTTTTTGCTGTGTCTATGATTGCACATTTATTTTAACCTCACATAACGACTTGGTACTTGGTTCTGTTGGTTAGCATGGACTAAACAAAAACACCAGCAAAAGTTATTTCAGATACATAACTTAAAAATAGTCTGAAGTTGTTGGGGTATTCACACGAATTTTAAAGCGTAAGTGTATACGAGATAATGTATCATGTTTTACTTTTGTAATGAAGAAGAAATGTCTGTGTATGCAGTGGAAGATGCGTTGACATGGAAACGGGAGACCTGACAGGAAGTTCTGGCTGGGCCACTTATTCTCTGAGCCTCAGTATGTTCATTTGGAAAATGTGGCTGATAACTATGGAATCTACATAAAGAAGTGACTGTAAAATGTTTGGAAAAGTATAAAAGAGAGCAGTCTGGTAGATTTTGCCCTTTTTAAAGTTCAAAACAAACTTCTGAGAGCTTTCTGGCTTTTAAGGTAAAGCTGGGAAAAGGCAAACGGTTTCCTAAAGGAGACCTCACTTGTGAACTATTTTCAGAGTAAAATTCAGGAACATGTTTGTATCTGATCTTCACTTTTGGGGCTAAGGACAGGGTACTGCACTATGGCAGATGGTGAGAGTGATATGGTTGCAATTAGCCCCATTAATGAGCAAGGTTGGTGCTGTAGGTTTGTGTTCTCCTACTCCTCTGTTCTTGCCAGAAAGGCCTGTGCTTGGTTCCATGAAGTAGGAACTACTGATTTCCATTTTATAGATGAGAAAACTGAGGCATGGAGAGATGAACGCTCTGCCCATAAAGTGGTGATGCCAGAATTCAAACCAGGAAGTCTGAGCCTAGAATTCTGGCTCTTAAACACTGTACCCCGCTGTGTCTTACCGGTGGGAAAATAGTTCTGTTTTGGTCATGCTTAGTCTGAGGCCTCTTCAAGACATGTAAATGGAGAAACATAGGGGTTTGGGGTTTAGGGAAGAAATCAGGTCACAAACATAGATTTGGAGACATATACGCCTGCATGTGGTAATGAAGCTGTGCAGGAAGAGGAGGTTGAGTGAAAGAGGAGGAGAGGTTTCTTGAGAATACCAGGATTACACCATTCCTGGAAAGCGGAGATTTAGGCAAGACTAGAGTTAGGAAGAAAACCAGGAGAGTATGGGCTAGATATTCAGTGACATCCAGGCAGGTAATTGTTTTTTTTTAATTTTTATTTTTTTTTATTTTTATTTTTTTATTTATTCATGTTTAGAGAGGAGAGAGAGAGGGAGAGAGAGACAGAGAGAGAGAAGAGGGGGAGGAGCTGGAAGCATCAACTCCCATATGTGCCTTGACCAGGCAAGCCCAGGGTTTTCAAACCGGCGACCTCAGCATTTCCAGGTTGACGCTTTATCCACTGCACCACCACAGGTCAGGCAGGCAGGTAATTGGTTTTTAAAAGGACTTCAGTTTCCCTTTCTTACTTCTTCCACGACTGGGAGCCACTGGGCCGTGCTAGCACTCACTGCCTCCTTCCTGGTCCTCAAGGCACTCCCACCTTCTACTGTGGCGGGTCCCTTCTATGCAGGGCATCACTGGCACATTTCATCTCTCAGCCCAAGTCCTTTGTCTTCCCTGTCCCATCATCATTTGGGGTATTCTAGCAGCCCTGCGGACTGTGGCGCTCATTCGCCAGTTCATTGCTCTCCCTGCCTGCGTAATGCAGACTGTGCTTAACTCTGTATCAGGGGACCCTGCATACAGTTCCCTACCTGGGACACTCTCCTTACCAATTACCTCCCCTGTTCCCCAGACCCTTTGCGCTGTGATCTCCACCCTTGCTTTTCAGTTCAACCTGTATTCTGTAATCAGCAACCCAACCCTTCAAAACTCAGTCTTAGACTCCTTTCATTAACCTGCTTCCATGGCCAAGTCTCATCTTTAGGTTAGGGTTAATTTAAGGTGGTTTGTTCCTTTGCTTTCTTGTTCTTGGCCTCTGACTTTCTATGAAACAAACAAACCAAAAACCGCATAGAGCATTGATTCAACCTCCAAAAACATTTTTATATTTATGAAACTTTGAAGTCCTAATCATGTGTTCAATTTTGTCGTAACACTCAATAATCCATCAGTGAATAATTTATATAACTATCAAATAAAACAGAATAAAATAATAAATATTTAAATATATATATATATATTGTTTTAAT
Source organism: Saccopteryx leptura (assembly GCF_036850995.1). Lineage (NCBI taxonomy): Eukaryota > Metazoa > Chordata > Mammalia > Chiroptera > Emballonuridae > Saccopteryx > Saccopteryx leptura. Next base: position 60,863,282 of record NC_089511.1, on the reverse strand, counting down.
TCTAAGGAGAAAAAAGCCACATTCAGTGTTTAAGCTACATAAGATATTTTGTGCTTTGCTTATATGTTCTTATGTATACTTAGTCATTGTAGTTCTAAGGATACTCCAGACTATTTTGTTTTTATTCTTCTACTCAATGTTCTGAAATTTTGCCCACTGAATTGTTTCTTAAGTAATCATCTGTATTCCCATTTTTTCCCCATGATAAAGGCTATATTACTGTCAGCATGAGATATTTTGTTTTGCTAAGCTGCCAATTTAATTCACACGAAAGCCTTATCAATTTACTTTCTTGTTGGGTTCTACAACCTTAATATGCTCTATATACTATAAAATACAATTTCTTAAGGGTTTCTTAAATATTAAAGTGAACTCTCAGAGTTCTTATTGCCTTTGTGTTGATGGAGAGTAAGAAAATTATCCGAAGGTTATGTTGCTTTTACTCTTAGCCTGGGTTTTAAATCATTTGTTCTCCATCTATGAGGTAAAACTACTAGCTTGCAGATAACTGCCTCATTTCCATTTCTTCCCTATGTTAGTGTGGTAAAGTACTGCCTGTAAGCAGGGCAGTCCAAGTGGATTTGGGCAGCTGGGCTACAACTTAGCTTCTGTGACAAAGGACCAATAGAAGGCGAGCAGAGGCTGGCATTTGGAAGGAGTATTGTGCTTCATCATATAAGGAAAAACTAGTAGTGTTTGGTGTCTGCTTCTTTCTTTTTTCTTTTGTAGTCTGGGATTCAGTCTCTAGGTGAGGTTGTGAGGAACAGCTTGGAATTTGAGCATCTCTGAAGATCAAACTTAATGCATGATTATAAAGGCTGATGATGTCATTATTCATAAATAATTTTAAATCCTCCATAACTGTTTCCGAATCTAAGGCACTCAGATATTCCAAATATACTTCTTTCTTGAAAAAGTAAATGGGCCCTGGCTGGTGGCTCAGTGGTAGAGTGCTGGCCTGGCATGTGGATGTCCTGGGTTCAGTTCCAGGTCAGGGCACACAGAAGAAGCGCCCATCTGCTTCTCCAAGTCTCCTCCCTCTTGCTTCTGCCTTTCTCTTTCTCTTTCTCATCTGCAGCCATGGCTCAATTAGAGAGAATTGGCCCCAGGCGCTGAGGATGGTTCCATGGCCTCTGCTTCAGGCACTAAGAAGAACTTGGTTGCTGAGCAACAGAGCAGCCCCCTAGTGGGCTTGCCCGGTGGATCTCTGTTGGAGTACATGCAGGAGTCTGTCTCTGCCTCCCCTCTTCTCACTAAATAAAACAAAAACATAAATGATAAGGTTACAATGTTGTAAACGGCTTATTTGAGTAGGGAAACTAAATGAAATATTTAAAATTAGTTTTTCAAAATTGTATTATCACAACCTCCAAACCAAAGGTTTTTTTGTTTGGTAAATTTTAAACATTTAAATGACACAGTATATACTAATGTCATTGAGTGTGGGCTCATCTTTGGATAGTAACATGTACTGGTTTAAATCTAGAAAGAAAGTGGTGTCTTTACTTCCATGTAACTAAAACACATAGTCTCTCATTCTTTTTTGTCTTAGTTTCTCCTCTACTGGAGTGCCTAGCTGAGTGTGTCTCATTATACAGGGTTGGTCAAAATAGGATTACAGTTGTTTGAATGGAAAGTAATGCAATAATTAATAAATAATAATATAAGATTAAACTCTGTGTTTCATGTACTCACAACTGTAAATCTACTTTTGCCATACCCTGTATTGAAGTCAGTAAGTTCTTTGAAGTAACAAGATAGAATGTTGCTGCTTCTCAGATCTAATTTGTTTAGAAGTACTGCAGATCATTTTCTCTGGACTATAACTCTACTATTACACTCAAAGACACCTGGTCTGAGCGAGCCTCTGTCCTGGGAACCTGTCCTCAGCCGTAAGGAAGCATCATAGTGGCACTACTTAATCCTCAGACGCTTTTAAGTGGATAAAGAATTACAGGGTTTATGCTCCTTCATTATTGTTAGTCACTTTTTGTTCTCAACATTTTGTACACTCTAGTTACTCATTTCTCAACATGACGCTGACAAAGTCAGGATCATTAGTGATCCTATATGTTATAACTTAAAATTTGGAATTTATGTTAGTGTTTTATAATTGGTAAGTATTATTTTTACAATAGAAATGCAGAGATGGGTCCTTCAACAAATAACGATGACTTGTTGATATGTGTCATGAACACGTATCGTGTATTATAGGAGTTAATTTATAACTCTATTAGCATATACCTGTCATGCTTTAAAGGAAATGTAGAATAATAAGTTTGTCTATAACAGTGATGATCTCATTCATATTTTAAAATTTATTAAATTTTGAACACATACTTTTAAGCTGATTTCTGTTACTTTTATTCCATTTTATTGATCAAGGGTAAAGTATTTTCAAATTACTTGCAAGAATTATCTGCTGTTTAGTAGAGGAAGTAATTTGAATTTTTCATTTTAAAATTGAACACTAGTGGCCTGGCTGGTGGCGGTGCAGTGTATAGAGTGTCAACCTGGGATGCTGAGGTCCCAGGTTCGAAACCCTGAGGTCACTGGCTTGAGTGTGAGCTCATCTGGCATGAGCGGAGGCTCACCAGCTTGAGCGCAGGGTTGCCAGTTTGAGCATGGGATCATCAGCATGATCCCATGGTCCCTGGCCTGAGCCCAAAGGTTGCTGGCTTAAAGCTCAAGGTTGCTGGCTTGGGCTCAAGGTCACTGGCTTGAGCAAAGGGTCACTGGCTCAGCTGGATTCCCCCCTCCCCATCAAGGCACATATGAGAAATAATCAATGAACAACTAAAGTGATGCAACTACAAGTTGATGCTTCTTACTTCTCTTCCTCTCTCTCTCAAAAAACAAAAAATTATCACCAATTATTTTGCTTTGTTATCTAGCATTTTCACACATTTTATTGGCTATTTTATGATATTCTATATCAAAATTAAATAAGTCTAATCTTTTGTTAGTCATAATTTTTATGCTCTCTAGTATACAGATGAACTTAAAAATAAAAAGAAATATTCTTCTGTTTCAGGTGAACCTATGTTTAGATACATTAATGGTTCAATTTAATTTTTAGATTGCTGTCTCAAAAGTAGACTCTGTCTACTGCCCTCCTCCCTCACATTATTTCACTGTTTCAACTTTTTTGTTAGCTGTGGTTCACAGGCATGGCGACCCCAAAATGTATAGAGAAATGTGATTGCTAATTGACCTTTTATATCCTTATGATTTCTTACCACTTTTTGGGACTAGAGTTCTACTTGAGATCGGAAGAGAGCTATGGATTCTTTCTTAAGAAAAATGTGTATTTATAAACACAAAATTTAGTGTACATTTCTAGGCATTTTATCAACTCTGGCTTAAGAATCCTTGTTCTAGGCCCTTGCCAGTTGGCTCTGTGGTAGAGTATTGGCCTGGTGTGCAGGAGTTCCGGGTTCGATTCCCGGCCAGGGCACACAGGAGAAGTGCCCATCTGCTTCTCCACCCCTCCCCCTCTCCTTCCTCTCTGACTCTCTCTTCCCCTCCTGCAGCCAAGGCTCCATTGGAGCAAAGTTGGCCCGGGTGCTGAGGATGGCTCCATGGCCTCTGCCTCAGGTGCTAGAATGGCCCTGGTAGCAACAGAGCAATGCCCCAGATGGGCAGAGCATCGCTCCCTGGTGGGCATGCTGGGTGGATCCCGGTCAGGTGCATGCGGGAGTCCGTCGGTCTGCCTCCCCATTTCCAACTTCAGAAAAATACAAAAAAAAAAAAAAGAATCCTTGTTCTACATGTAGACACTATTCCTGTCTAATTTTAGAAATGAAGTACCCAAATTTCGTCTTTATTATTATTTAGTATGTGTTATTTCTCCATTTTAACAGACTACTTTGCATTCATTTGAAAAATATTGATGATCAATTTTGTGCATGTTATAAAATTTAAGTGTTGAGAACATGCCAGGATGTCTCAGGGTAACAAAAATTTATACTGTCTGCTGCACAAACTTAGAGAACAAATTGTGTGAGTTGGGATGTTTTGGGGTACATTGGGTTGAATTAATTTTAAGAAGACAGGGAAGACAGGTGGAAGAAAATGGGCCATGATAGTCTGGCTGCAAATATTTAGTGATGACTTCAAACCCTAGAAGCCTTGTATCTTCAAAGAGAGGTACTAGATTCTGTCAGAATGCATTTGAAGACTAAAGCAATGTTTTTCAAACTTAAGTGATGTAATGACTCATTTCAAAAGAAAAAGTAATTATTGTGGCCTCTCAGTGTTGACTTAATTTTTAAAAATTTAACATTATTAACTGTGTAAAAGCACAGAACTTGGCCTGAACATTTTATGCTTATAACTGTTGTGCAACTGTAATACCCAGAACTGCTCTGCACATCTCGTATAAACAGCACGTTACAAACAGTGATAATGACATGTTGCTGTTTAATTGCCACTTCCAACACAAATGAGGTACTGGTAACTAGCTATTATTGGCATGGGCTCTTCTGAATTCAACATGCCCATGCCACCATGACTTAAAGTTATGGTTTATGCTTTTTTAAAAAATAAGCTCACAAGTATTTGAAATATTACTACCTGATGTCTACTTATTGTGAACATAAAATGGGCATAGTATTCAATTACAAGACAGTTACTTAGATGATTCAGAAGGCATTTGCATTGATTTTTAAATTTTTATTTTTATTTTTTATTCATTTTAGAGAGGAGAGAGAAAGAGAGAGAGAAAGGGGGAGGAATAGGAAGCATCAATTCTCATATGTACCTTGATCAGGCAAGCCCAGGGTTTTGAACTGATGACTTCAGTGATACAGGTCAATGCTTTATCCACTGTGCCACCACAGGTCAGGCTGTATTGATTTTTAAAAGATTATAATGTGTATGATGATTTGAAAGAGGCAAACAGAAATTTCTGGGATGATAGAAATTTTTATATCTTGATTTGGGTATTATTTTCATAGGTACACACATTTATTAAAACTCATCAAATTATACACTTTAATTTACTATACATAAATATTATCTTAGGAACAATTTATGATTAGAATAAGGACACAAAATTCAAATATCAATTTTCAAGAATTCTCATATTCTGAGAATAGGTCCATGAACTTTGAGTTGGGGCCCTACAATCAAAGAAGACTCTTCTGGTTACCAAACAACATTTATGACTATGTACAACTTTTGCCCAAAGCCATGTGCTATGTTCTGCCCAGGGCGGGAGATTAAACTTGACCATGTATAAGCAATGAAGACTCTATGTGCAGAATAGAGACAGTAGCAGTGTGACTTATGTCACCAAGTCCTGTAAGTCATCTTGATTCTAACTCAGCCTTCAAATTCTCTTAATACTCCTCTGAGAATTCCTCCTTCCACCTCTGTAGCCATGTGGGAGAAGAGAGAAAAGGTAACCCAACAGAGAAGGAAAGGGAGTCAAGAGAGTAGCAGTCAAAGGAAGGTTAGTGTTTATTAGATGGTTAAACACTTTATTTTCATATTGAACACTTATGGAAGAAGTCCGAATTTTTAAAGTTTTCTGAGGAGAGGTCAGAATTAGTTTGACGCCTGATCCTCTGAGTTATTTCCTGTTCCGGTGATTCTTTAGCTTGTTGAGGAGGTGGATGGAACTTTATAGTCTCTCAGGAGTGCCTTTTTTCTTCTATGCTTATTAAAAAAATTTTTTTAAAGCAAAACATGTTTGCAGCTCAGGTTTTAAAAATGTCCAAGTTATATTATTATCCTATCACATGAACTCCCAAGTTTTCCAGGTTTTAGATAGGTGGTCATCACCGAATTGCAAACACCATTGTTATTATATTTAAATGATTGAAATGTATATTCATTGTCCATTGTTAAGTAACAAATAAATTACAGAAGAATTTGTCATCTTAAAACAATAAATACTTATTATTTCACAGTCTTTGTGAGCTGTGAATCCAGAAGCACCTTAGCTGGATGGTTCAGACTCATGATCCCTCATGATGTTACTGCCAAAATGGCAGCTGGGCCTGACCAGGTGGTGGCGCAGTGGATAGAGCGTCGGACTGGGATGCCGAGGACCCAGGTTCGAGACTCCGAGGTGGCCAGCTTGAGTGCGGGCTCATCTGATTTGAGCAAAAAGCTCATCAGCTTGGACCCAAGGTCGCTGGCTCAAGCGAGGGGTTACTCGGTTTGCTAAAGGCCCACGGTCAAGGCACATATGAGAAAGCGATCAATGAACAACTAAGGTGTCACAATGTGCAACGAAAAACTAATGATTGATGCTTCTCATCTCTCCATTACTGTCTGTCTGTCCCTGTCTGTCCTTCTCTCTGACTCTCTCTCTGTCTCTGTTAAAAAAAAAAATGGCAGCTGGAACTTCAGTTGTTTGCAAACCTGACTGGGTGTAACTCACTTAATGCCTGTCAAATTAGTGCTGGTTATTTGCAGGAGGCTGCACTTTCTCACCATATGGACTCCTTTATAGGGTGCTGAATGAGCTTACAATGTGGAACTCTCCAATGGGCTGCTTGAGTGCCCTCACAACATGACAGCTGACTTCCCCCAAAGAGAGTGATTCAAGAAAGAGTAAGATGGGGACTGCAATGTATTTTATGACTTAGCCTCATAAGGAGCATTCCTTCATTTTCACAGTATTGTAGGCTGGACTGGATATTAGGTATAATGGTGAGCAAGAGGCACACAGACACACATTCCCAGCCTTGTAGCTTTCAGCCCAGCCAGGGGACTGCACCACATGCGTGAAAAAAAGAATATTGATAAAGTTCAAAAGTGTTGCGACAAAAACAAATGGGGTTCAGAGTTGGTGTGTAACTGGAATGACCCACTGAGGTGGGGATACCAGAGAAGACTTCTGAGAGGAAGGGTCCTTCAAGCTGAGTCCAGATGGATGAAGAAGAGCCAGTCATGAGAAAGTCGAGAGGAGAGGGAAAAGTCTGTGCAAAGACCCTGAGAACTGAAAGCCTTTGGCCTGTTGGAGGAATAGGGAGGAGGCCGGTGTGACTGAAACGCACTAGAAAAAGGATGGTGAGGCACAACTGGAGAGGTAGGGTGGATTCGAATCATGCAGGACCTTGTGAATCATAAAGGGATGTTTAAAATCTCCCAGGGAAAGAGTAGAGAGAGAGAAAAGAAGGGGGCCATGACCTTGTCCCAAGGGACACTAACATTAAAGGTTCCATAGGGAAAGAGATGCCAACAGAAGAAAGAGGAGTGGCCAAGGCAACCAGGGGATACCGTACTATGGAAACCAGGAAAGGCAGGGCTTCAGGATGGCGCCTTTCAATTATCCAGGGCTGCTGAGAGGCTGGATAGGATACAACCAGGAAGTAGCCAATGGAGCGTGACGCCTGGAGATCACTGGTGCCCTTTATAAACCTGTTTCATTGGGATGTGGGCATGGGCTCAGGCGCCCAGTGGGCACCAGGAACACCCAGCTGCTGTATATAGTGTGCACACCTCTGAAAAACAGAGCATACATCAGGAAAACCGAAAACCTCGGTGGATAATTAGAAGATTGTCCACTTGTCTGGGTGCATTCCGTTAAATGAGTTTAAGCTGCTGCCTGCTGGTGGCTGAAGGATAGCTTTGGGAACAAAAGAACAGTTGGTCAAGTTACTGAACACTTACCTTCTCTGCTGACAGTCGCAGGAGTGGACATGATTGGAGGAAACTGTTCCGGAAAAAAGTTCTCTGCTTGTAGCTCACACGTACAACACATTCTACCAGGACCCGAAAGGAGAAAAACCTGTTTGACATGCACATGGCAACAACTCCTCCAAACGAGGAAATCATAAGCTAAAAATTGCTGATCCCTCAGAGCTTTTAGCAACATCATTTCTTGTGTTTAAAGAGTTTTTAAATAAACTTGGACAACAGCTGATGGCAACAAGCTGAGCCTGGCTGATGTGCATCTGCTTTGAAACCGATTTCTACAGCGAAAGGTCCCCAGTGTTCTCTCCACATTCCTTCTATCCAGCAGGAATGAGTCATATCCCTATAATTAAAAAATTTCTGGCACCTGGAAGCCAGAGTGCCCACCCCTTGAAGTCAGTGATGTAAAAACGGTTCACCAGCTCTTTATATCGCAAAGCTAGCTAGTACTTATTTTTATCTGTGAGTTGGTTAGCCTCTGTGGATTGCCCTGTCCCTAAGTACTATAATCAATGCACACAGCAGGGGTCTCCAGTCCTATGAATGGTATCTTCCTAAGTAGTTCTTACATTTTAGGGACACCTTGTCTACTCAGAATCTTAGTTTTGTCATGAGCAATTGGGAGAGGAGGCAGGCCAGACTAAGTGAAACCCTCAATCTGAGGAGTTACTTCTGGCTTCTCTGGATAGTCCATCCTGCTGGGGAGGAGAGTTAGGATTTATGCTTCCTTCTTCTCCCTCTTTTACGGAAGTGAAGTAGAGTTACTTGGAATAGGCCAAGGAGCAGGATTTCCCATATTCCCTAATGCAGCAATCTTCAAAGTGTGATCCCCAGACCAACTTTATCAGTGCCACCTGGGAATTGGTGAGAAATGCAGTTTTATTCACTTTAACCCAAAGCTATTTTATTCAGACTGGGAGGTTGTTTCCAAGCAGTCTGTGTTTTAACAAGCCCTCTAGATCAGTGGCCCCTAACCCCCGGGCCAGGGACCAGTACCGGTCAGCAGAGAAAGTATAAATAACTTACATTATTTCCGTTTTATTTATATTTAAGTCTGAACAATGTTTTATTTTTAATAAATGACCAGATTCCATCTGTTACATCCATCTAAGACTCACTCTTTTTTTTTTGTTGTTGTTGTTTTTTTTATTTTATTCATTTTAGAAAGGAGAGAGAGAGAAGGGGGGAGGAGCAGGAAGCATCAACTCCCATATGTGCCTTGACCAGGCAAGCCCAGGGTTTCGAACTGGCGACCTCAGCATTTCCAGGTTGACGCTTTATCCACTGCGCCACCACAGGTCAGGCCTAAGACTCACTCTTGATGCTTGTCTCGGTCATGTAATACATGTATCTGTCCCACCCTAAAGGCCGGTCTGTGAAAATATTTTATGACATTAAACCGGCCCGTGGCCCAAAAAAGGTTGGGGACCACTGCTCTAGATAATTTGTCACAAGCTAACCCTGAGAAGCACTCCCCTATCCAAGAAGGAGAATTTCAGGGCCATTCAGATTTGGGGAAACCAATACAAATTAATGGGTATCAAACGGGACCTACAGTTGACTATCTGTATAGGCTTTGAATCCCCTCCTTGAGGCCTTGGAGATGTCCTGGTCTATCCATGTACTCACAAGAAAGGAAAGGAGGGGAAAACAGTGGGAGTTATGGTAGGAACAGGAATTAGAGTGGAAGAGATGGAGACAGTTTAAGACGTTAAATTATAAAGAAAGACAAAAATTAGGGGGTTGTAAAGTATAAAAATATACATATAGGCTGTTTCCAGGAGATAGTCCACCTTTCTATATCTTAAGGCTTTGATATATCTTTACAGATCGACAGCTTTAATTTTTATGACTCCCCCCCCCCCATTTTACTGCTTTGTTTTTTATTTTTTGAAACTCAAAAAATGGTAAGACTTTTTTTTTTTTTGTATTTTTCTGAAGCTGGAAATGGGGAGAGACAGTCAGACAGACTCCCGCATGCGCCCGACCGGGATCCACCCGGCACGCCCACCAGGGGCGATGCTCTGCTCACCAGGGGGCGATGCTCTGCCCCTCCGGGGCATCGCTCTGCCACGACCAGAGCCACTCTAGCGCCTGGGGCAGAAGCCAAGGAGCCATCCCCAGCGCCCGGGCCAACTTTGCTCCAATGGAGCCTTGGCTGTGGGAGGGGAAGAGAGAGACAGAGAGGAAGGGGGGGGTGGAGAAGCAAATGGGCACTTCTCCTATGTGCCCTTGCTGGGAATCGAACCCGGGTCCCCCGCTCGCCAGGCCGATGCTCTACTGCTGAGCCAACCGGCCAAGGCCAGTAAGACTTTTTTAATGCAACAAACATTGCTTTGAACATGCTGTGTTATTAAATTCAACAATATCTGTAACAAAAATTTTTTAAATTTGTAGTTAAGAATATTCTTGTTTGATTATAAATACTCAGGAGAAGACCTTTTCTACACCCTCTTAGTAGGAAATGGAGAATTTTTTTTTATCTCTGACATCTGGGTCATTTTCTGAGTGGAGTGTCTCCCTCCCCTCATCCACAATGAATGATAACTACACCATGTGTGTCCTATTTCTATGGCTGTGACCAGATTTGAACCTCACTTCTATTCTGCAGGGGGCACATAACGAATGGGGCAGCAGCTTTTCTTCTTTCTTCCTTCCCTTCCTCCCTCCCTCCCTCCCTCCCTTCCTTTCCTTCCTCCCTCCCTCCCTCCCTCCCTCCCTCTCTCCCTCCCTTCTTCCTTCCTTCCTTCCTTCCTTCCTTCCTTCCTTCCTTCCTTCCTTCCTTCCTTCCTTCCTCCCTCCCTCCCTCCCTCCCTCCCTCCCTCCCTTCTTCCTTCCTTCCTTCCTTCCTTCCTTCCTTCCTTCCTTCCTTCCTCCCTCCCTCCCTCCCTCCCTCCCTCCCTCCCTCCTTCCTTCCTTCCTTCCTTCCTTCCTTCCTTCCTTCCTTCCTTCATTCCTTCCTTCCTTCCTTCCTTCCTCTTTCTCTTTCTTTCTTTCTTTCTTTCTTTCTTTTTTCTTTCTTTCTCTTTCTTTCTTTCTCTTCTTTTCTCTCTTTCTTTCTCTTTCTCCTTTTCTCTCTTTCTTTCTCTTTCTCTCTCTTTCCTTCTTTCATTTCTTCTCCCTTCCTTCCTTCATTCCTTTTCTTTTTCTCTTTCTTTCCCTCCCCTCCCCTCCCTTCCTTCCTTCCTTCCTCTTTCTCTCTTTTTCTTTCTTTCTTTCTTTCTTTCTTTCTTTCTTTCTTTATTTCTTTCTTTCTCTTCTTTTCTCTTTCTTTCTCTTCTTTTCTCTCTTTCTTTCTCTTTCTCCTTTTCTCTCTTTCTTTCTCTTTCTCTCTCTTTCCTTCTTTCATTTCTTCTCCCTTCCTTCCTTCATTCCTTTTCTTTTTCTCTCTTTCTTTCCCTCCCCTCCCCTCTCTTTTCTTTTCTTTTCCTTTTTGGTTGAGAGGAGAGGAGGGATGCATACCCTAACAGAAAGTGTATAGGTATTGACATAAGATCCTTAAAACTATTAATAACCTATCAAAGAAAAAATAAATTGGCAAACATAAATTTAAAAATATTTTAAAAGTAGACTTTGTTTTTATACCCAGAAATATGCATTCTTAAAAATATGCAAAAGCAAACTTGTTTTATTTATAAAATTATACATCATTTTCTATTTCTGCATTTTAGAGTGAGAAGTGCTATTGCATCACTTTCTTGCCTTTGATTTCCTGTGCGTAACTCTTATGCTAAAAGCATATACAGTGTGTTCATAAAGTCATGGTGCACTTTTGACCGGTCACAGGAAAGCAACAAAAGACGATAGAAATGTGCAATCTGCACCAAATAAAATGAAAACTCTCCCAGTTTCATACCTATTCAGTGCAGTTCGATGTGGGCTCATGCACAGATTTTTTAGGGCTCCTTAGGTAGCTATCCCGTATAGCCTCTACAGACTCGTCACTGACTGATGGCCTACCAGAATGGGGTTTCTCCACCAAACTGCCGGTTTCCTTCAACTGCTTATCTCACCGAGTAATGCTATTCTTATGTGGTGGAGCTTCGTTATAAACGCGCCGATATTCACGTTGCACTTTGGTCACGGATTCGAATTTAGCGAGCCACAGAACACACTGAACTTTCCTCTGTACCGTCCACACCTCGACTGGCATGGCCGTGGGCTGCTCCGCTGTATACACGGAGTTACGTCATCATCTGCACATGCGCACATGCTGCCACATCATCCTACAGAAACTGGGAGGGTTTTCCTTTTATTTGGTGCAGATTTCACATTTCTATTGTCTTTTGTTGCTTTCCTGTGACTGGTCAAAAGTGCACCATGACTTTACAGACACACTGTATATCACTTTCATGTGCAGTATAGATGATTTTTTTTTTTTTTTTGTATTTTTCTGAAGCTTGAAACCGGAAGGCAGTCAGACAGACTCCCACATGTGCCCCACCAGGATTCACCCAGCACACCCACCAGGGGGCGATGCTCTGCCCATCCGGGGCGTCACTTCTGTTGCGACCAGAGCCACTCTAGTGCCTGAGGCAGAGGCCATGGAGCCATCTCCAGCGCCCGGGCCATCCTTGCTACAATGGAGCCTTGGCTGCGGGAGGGGAAGAGAGAAAAAGAGAGGAAGGAGAGGGGGAGGAGTGGAGAAGCAGATGGGCGCTTCTCCTGTGTGCCCTGGCTGGGAATCGAACCCGGGACTTCTGCATGCCAGGCCAACGTTCTACCACTGAGCCAACCAGCCAGGGCCAGATGATTTATTTTTTATACATCCTCTCTTTGATCAAGCTTTTGTGGTTTTTTTGTTTGTTTGTTTGTTTTTGGTGACAGAGACAAGAGAAACAGAGAGAGGGACAGATAGGGACCGACAGACAGGAAGGGAGAGAGATAAGAAGCATCAAATCTTCATTGCAGCACCTTAGTTATTCATGGATTGCTTTCTCATATGTGCCTTGACTGGGGGACTACAGCAGAGTGAGCAACCACTTGCTCAAGCCAGCTTCCTTGCGCTTCAAGCTAGCAATCTTTGGGTTTCAAGTCAGTGACCATGGGGTCATGTCTATGATTCCAGGCTTAAGTCAGAGACCCCAGGCTCACTCTGGTGAGCCTGCACTCAAGCCAGTGACTTCTGGGTTTTGAACTTGGGTCCTCTGTGTCTCAGTTTGATGCTCTAATCCACTGCACTACCACCTGGTAAGGCTCGAGTTTTTATTCCAGAATAAAATTAAGAAGAAATTGGAGAGAGGTTTGCCAGATTTAGCAAATAAAAATACAGAGTGCCCAGTCAAATTCAGTTAAACAACACAGTCATCCTTTGCCATATCACAGTTCACTTTTTGTGATCTCACTGTATCGCGGATTTTTAAATTGTATAAATCTAATTTTGTATCACGGGTTTTTTGCTAGATTGCAGGATTTTGTGAAATATAGGTATTTATATATATTTATTATTTTAATTATTTTTGCAGTAAAATAAGCAAAATAAGTGTGGGAAAGGTTAATAACAGTGTGGGAAAGGCTTATAAGAGTGTGGGGAGGGTTTATAAAGCCTTAAAATATATGTAAATAATAAAATAAATATAAGGTTGCTACTTCGTGGATTTTCACCTATCGTGGGGAGTTCTGGAGCCAAACCCCCACGATAGATGAGGGACCACCGAAAATAGTTTTGTTTTTTAACATAAATTTACCATGTGATATATGAGATATATTTCTATTAAAAAATTATTTTTTTGAGATTTAAGTTTAACAAGATGTGCTGTATTTTATCTGACAATCTTAAATTGGTAGTAACTCCACCATGATAACTTCTAAGCATTATAGTCATTCAAAATTGCTCCAACTATTAACTAAAAGTTTCTTGAAATAGCTATGGCCTTAGATAAGTTTGGCTGTGGACTATCTTTACTTGTAGTCACTCTAGAGGAAATCCTACCCTTTTCACTCCTGAAGAAATCACACATAGATTGCAGTGAATGTGAGTGATAGACTTATAGTTTTGATGACATTCTACACTTTTTGCCAATGTTATTTTTGAACAGATAATACATATACATCTCTATTTCCTCTCTTAGGTTTTCTAAGTTTATAATAAGTACCTATTGGTGCATTTAAAAAATTATCATGAAATACACTTAACTTAAAATTTACCATCTTAACTATATTTAAGTGTACAATTTCATGGCATTAAGTAGTTTCACATTCTTGTGCAAATATTACCAACACCCATGTTTGGAACTCTTTTCATATTGCAGAACTGAAACTCTGTACCCAGTAAATAATAACTCTCTATTCCCTACTCCATCCATACCTCTGGCAACCACCATTCAATTTTCTGTCTCTATGAATTTGACTACTCTAAGTATCTCAGTTAAATGAAATCACTTAATATAGTAGTTGTCTTTCTATGACTGGCTTATTTCATTTAGCATAATATCCTCAAGGTTCATCCATATTGTAGCATGTATCAAAATTCCTTTCCATTTGCCTGACCAGGCGGTGGCATAGTGGATGGAGCAGAGGACTGGGACATGAAGGACCCAGGTTTGAAACTCCGAGGTTGACAGCTTGAGCGTGTGCTCATCTGGTTTGAACAAGGCTCACCAGTTTGAGCCCAAGGTTGCTGACTTGAGCAAGGGGTCACTTGGTCTGCTGGACCCCCCTGGTCAAGGCACATATGAGAAAGCAATCAATGAACAACTACGGAACCACAACAAAGAATTGGTGCTTCTCATCTCTCTCCCTTCCTGTCTGTCCCTCTCTCTCTCTCTCTGTTATAAAAAAATTTTTTTTAAGGCTGAATAATATTCCATTGTATGTGTGTACCATATTTATTTATCAAGCAGTGGATGCTTAGGTTGCTTCCATCTTTCAGTGATTGTAACTAATGTTGCTGTGAACATAAATGTACAGATATCTCTCTGAGATCCTCCTTTCAAGTCTTCCTGGTGTATACCCAGAAGGGAAATTGCTGGATCATATGGTAATTCTACGTTAACTTTTTTTGGAACTTCTGTACAGGTTTCCGTTGCAGCCGGAACGTTTTACATTCCCACGGCAGTGCACAGGGTTCCCGTTCCTCCAGGTCCTCAACAGCAGTTGTCAGTTTCTGTTTTTGTTTTTTGTTTTTTGATAGTAGTGACCCTAACAAGTATAAGGTGGACAACTTTAAAAAAAATAAATCACTAAAACATTTACTTCTTTATTATTGGTAACAAAGGATTTGATCTAAGTACACTAGTGTGTTGTTACCCGGTTCTTGAGAACTGCTGTTCTCTTCTATGATTTTCTGGGTTGGCAGGAGAAATTACACAGGGATTAGGATCAGAAACTGGGTGTTTTTATAGAACCCAAGATTCTGCTAATAGAACTGCTTCTTTATTTTTCATAAATTTCCAGAACTTCAGTTGTATTTATATTAAAACAAATACTGAAGGCACAGCCCACAGTCAAGTGCACATTAATGTTTTGTCTGAAATAGTACCCTTCCCATTGTGACAATGTGATGGCTTTAAGAAAAAGGTTCATGTCTCAAGGAATATTTTTCGACCAGTACTTAATGTATATCTGCTAATTGCCAGGCACTGTGTTGGGTGCTGAGGACACAAAGAAGAATCAACACATTTTGATTTTGTTCACTGCTCATCAGATACCGTGATGAACTTAAAAAATACATTCTTATTTATTTGTTTATTTATTATTTTTCTTAAGTGAGAAGCGTGGAGGCAGAGAGACAGATTCCTGCATGCTCCCTGACTGTGATCCACCCAGGAAGCCCACTACCAGGCAGCGCTCTGTTCATCTGGGGCTGTTGTTCCATTGCTTGGCAACCGAGCTATTTTAGCACATGAGGCGAGGCCATGGAGCCATCTCATTGCCTAAGGCCAACTTGCTTCAACTGAGCTATGGCTGTGGGAGAGAAGAGAGATAGAGAGATAGACGGGAGAGGGGAGGGGTGGAGAGCAGATGGTTGCTTTTCCTGTGTACCCTGACTGGGAATTGAACCCAGGACATTCACATGCCAGGCTGATGCTCTACCACTGAGCCAACTGGCCAGGGCCAAAAAATAAATTCTTAGAGTGATTTGTATTCTCCAGCAGTCCCCAGAGAAGCAGCTTTCTTCTTATTTTATTGATGAGGAGACAGGCCAGGAAAGCAACTAAGTCATTGTAGTCGACATTCTTACTCTTCCCTCTAGATAGGAAAAACTTCCCATGTTACTTTTTTATTTTTAGTTTTAGTGAGAGGATAGGAAGCAGAGAGACAGACTCCCGCCTGCACCCCAACCGGGATCCAGCTGGCAAGCCTTCTAGGGGGCAATGCTCTGCCCATCTGGGGCATTGCTCCATTGCAACTGGAGCCATTTTTTAGCACCTGAGGTGGAAGCCATGGAGCCATCCTCAGCACCAAGGCCAGCTCGCTCGGGCCAAGTGAGCCATAGCTGCGGGAGGAGAAGAGATAGAGAAAGAGAGAAGGAGGAATGGAGAAACAGATGGTCACTTCTCTGTGTGCCCTGACTGGGAATTGAACCCAGGACATCCACATGTCCCGCCGACACTACCACTGAGGCCCCATGTTTCTGTTTTATAGCATGATCCCATTAAAATTTATCATTGATTTTATGACTGTTTTAAAGCTATTCTTTTTTAAGTGAATTGCATACTGGATACAAAAGTATCTTCAAGTCCTCGTACCCTATTCTTCGTACATTCAGCTCATCAACATTTGACATCTGTGGACTTGAAAATATTTCAACTTCTTGAACATTATCATATATGTGACATGAAGCAAATATCCCGGAAACACTTTTTTTTTTATTTTTTTTTTTTACAGGTCCTGGAGGACACATTTATACTCAGTATCTTATTTAAACTTTATTTTTTATTTATTTATTTTATTTTATTTATTTATTTTTAGAGAGGAGAGAGAGAGGGAGAGAGAGAGACAGAGAGAGAGAGAGGGGGGAGGAGCTGGAAGCATCAACTCCCATATGTGCCTTGACCAGGCAAGCCCAGGGTTTCGAACCAGCAACCCCGGCAACACTTTTTGAAAATATTTATACGTACCTTATTTGTGGAGGTCACTGTTGGAATTTTGAGTTTTATGCTTTTAAATGGATCCTGGAGTCAATGATTGTTTAGGTTTTAGGTCTGTCTGAATTAATGAGCATTCTGCTAACCATTTGGCCTTCAGCGGTTTCTTTTAAGCTAATTTATTCAAGTTTCTCTCTGTGTTTTGAGACTTTAAATGGCTAACTTTGCACGACACAAGCGTACACTAAGACCATCTGGTCTATCAAGGTGACTGATTCTCAGCTCATTTGATGAGCTGTTTCTTTCTGGAATGCTGTCTGCTGCATATGTACACTCATATACCTTTGTCTGAATGTTTTGGGTTGTATCTTAGCTTTAACACAGTG
This sequence comes from Saccopteryx leptura, assembly GCF_036850995.1. Lineage (NCBI taxonomy): Eukaryota > Metazoa > Chordata > Mammalia > Chiroptera > Emballonuridae > Saccopteryx > Saccopteryx leptura. The sequence goes on along the minus strand of NC_089511.1, from coordinate 60,846,217 downwards.
TCATTGCTTCTCAGTTGTTGGTTCCTTGTTCACAAAATGTGATGACAACCGTCATTTCAGGCATAATTGCAAAATCATTCCATAATAAAGCCTCTTTGTACTTTGCCCTTAACTTGCCAGTATTAGTGCGAGAAATAAGACACTAAACTCTTCTCATTTATTAATCCCAAACTTCAAAGTTCAAATTCCCTGGAAGTGCTGGATTGGCTTTTAGGTTTAGTTATTACCACGTTCGCGCTGCCGCATTCCTATCGCTGCCTTCCTCCCTGAGGGCTGCGGGAAGGGAAGCTGCGTGGGTGGGTGTTCCTAGCACAGCTGTTTGTATGGCCTTGTGAGTCGGGCAGCGGGCTGGCTGCCAGGGAGGGGGTGGGAGGAGCTCTATGTTAAAAAGCAGATGACCCAAGATAGACTCAGTTTTGAGTAGGCCCCTTAATTTCTCTTCATTTTCTTATTTTAAATAGCATCTTTTCTTTTCCAACTACTTCATTGCTTACTGTTGCAAGGATAAATAAGATATGAATTGCAAAGGCTCTTTATAAATGTAAAAGCACTATACAAATATAAATTCTATGTATCAATTTGAAGAAATGGGTTAATGTCCCACATACTCAAGTTGAAAGAATTAAAATAATTTACATTCAATAATATTTTTACAATTTCTTTTTTAAAAGATATTTCCATATTGCCTTTTTTTTTTTAACTTTATGTAGACAAATTTAACAGGGTGACATTGATCAACTAGAGGACATTGGTTTAGGGCAGATATCTCCAAATCATTTGGACAATTATGTTGTATACCCATCACCCAAAGTCAAATCTTCCTGTGTCACCTTATATTTGTCCCTCTTTATGTCCCTTCCCCTCCCCCTCTCCCTCCTTCTTCCCCCTTTCCCTTCCCCTTGGTAACCACTACACTCCTATTTATGTCCATGAGTCTCAATTTTGTGTCCCATCTATGTATGGATTCCAACTTCAAGGTGTTTTTACGTATCGGTTCCATTTGAGCAGTTTAACAGCTTGTGAAGTCGGAAGAAATGCTAATCTCAGACTTTATCTGGGAATAAGGAAACTGAAAGGTTCAGTCCCTTTACTGAGGTCAGGACACTCAGAGTTAAAACCTTGGGGCTTCTCTCTAGCCGTGGACTACTGTCACTACCTCTGCTTTCTCTTTATGCTCCTGAATAGGTATAATAAAGTCATCGCCTGGCGGTCCCTGCTATATCCTTTCAGCTGAGCGCTGTGCCACAGGTAAAGGTAGAGATGTGTGGTTTGAAGCAAAAGACACGGGGGCTCCGGGACTGGTAGCTTCAAACTTGGAGGCATGTTGGTGGAATCTGTCTCTGCCCTCTCCCTGTGACCATTCTAGGAATGGTCTTTCCCAATATGATGCTTAGAGTCATTTCTTGAGTCAGCATTTTAAACTGGCCAAGAATATATAAGCATAGAAAGGGCTTAATGGCAGCGATCTGATGAGGGGAATGTGGACTATTTGCAGAGCAAAGACATTATTTTTATGTGAATTGCTCACTTATTCGGGGGTGATTTGCTGGGGGGAGTTGCTGGAAGGAGAAGGAAGGGAAGGCTTGATATTGCCTTGAACTCTTCCATTGCTTTACTTTTCCCCCCAAGTAGATTGTCCTTCAGGATTTTTCAAGGATCTTATGTAAGGCATATTTATGTATTGCATGTGGTACTACACAGGTGTTCTGTAAACAGCCGAGTGACCAAATGAATAAAACATAGAGAAAAGTCCTGGAATAGTTTCGTGGTTTATCTGAAGGACCAAGTTAGTAGTGGGATGTATAATAAATGTATCCATTCATTTAACAAATATTATTTTGAGCACCTATATGAGAGGTACTGTTCTAGAGATTCAGGATAATGTAGAAACAAAACAGGTTCCTATTTTCTTGGAGCTCCCATTTCTGTTTTAGTTTAGAAAACATAGATATAAGCATTTGAAAGGAATAAATTAGTAAAGGTGTATATTCTAATTACAATTTGCTTGAGGGGATTGTTAATATACTTTATATATTTATGTTAACCAATGACTTAAAGTATAGTTTAGAAAGACAATTATGAGTGTGTGTGTATAAATATATGTATGTATTTACCAGTAAATTAGATTGTTAAAATTTGGCTCTAGGACCCATTCAGCTTTTATTTTTTTCAATTTTCTGCAGAATTTTATAGCAGAAAATTTGGATTTGTTGTGTTTTCCATTATTTCATATTTTAAAAAATATTCTACTGCATAACAGATATATTCATCAGATATGAATTAAGCAGATGCAAATTTAACTTTATATCTCAGTATATTATTGTAACAGTTGAAAACATTTTGAATTCCTTCTCATTATAGGGCAATCTCACAATTAGAATTGGCTAACATGTCATCAGTTTTGTCAGTTCTTTATTTTTTCTTCATTTTTCTCAAAATGAACCACCCAAAAATCAATAAAAAAGGATATGAAAAGTATGATTCATAATTTTCCTGATTTGTTTATAATTCATATTCTTTTAGGATATGTTCTAATTGATTTCATTCCAAAATTTTACTGGATTGATTTAAGACATCTCTTTTGCCTTGGTTTCTACTCTTGACAGGCTGTCTGGTAGTTTGAGCTAAGGCTGGGACCAGATGACCTGACTCAGATCCCAGTGTGGCTTGTTTGGGGAATAAAAGTGCACAGTAATATTCGAATCAGCTAAAACAACTGAACTTAAAAGAAGTAACATGCTTTTGTAGCCCAGCTAAACCAGCCTCACCAGATGGAAGGTGAGGGTGCTATGAGTCTCCCAGCAGGTACCCGGGCGTCATTTGCATCGATGATGTTTTGGGAGGAAGAGAGACAGACTCCGCATGTGCCTTTTCTTGCAGCTGTGCCTGGAAACAGACTTTGTGCCATTCATCTGGGAAATGACTACTTGAATTTTTTGAGTCTGCAAGGTTGCAAACAATGAGCAGGCCATTAATGTGATGGGAGACCAGAATCGAAAGTTAAGAAATAAGGGGAAGGATAAAACCCAAGTTCATATGCCTGATGTGTAGTAAAACCAGTCACTAAAGTATTCAGTGTACGGCAAGAGTTTATTTTGAGAAGCAGACAAACAAGAAGATAGGGGAAAGCCCACATCTGCCTCTCTGATCCTGGGATTTAGGTATTTATTTATTTACTTACTTATTTACTTATTAAGTGAGAGGCGGGGAGGAAGAGAGACAGACTCCGCATGTGCCCTGACTGGGATCCACCTGGCAAGCCCCCTACCGGGCAATGCTCTGCCCCTCTGGGGCCCCTGCTCCATTGTTCTGCAATCGGGCTACTTTAGCATGTGAAGCAAGGTGATGGAGCCATTCTCAGTGCCCAGAGCCAACTTGCTTGAACTCATTCAAGCCATGGCTGTGGGAAGGAAGGATAAATAGATGGAGAGAGAGAAAGAGAGAGAGAGAGAGAGAGAGAGAGAGAGAGAAAAGAAGAAGGAGGAGGAGGAGGAGGAGGAGGAGGAGGAGGAAGAGAAGGGGGAAGGGGAGGGGGAGGGGGTGAAGAAGCAGATGGTCGCTTCTCCTGTGTGCCCTGATTGAGAACTGAACCCTGGATTTCCACACGCTGGGCTAATGCACTACTGCTGAGCCAATCAGCCAGGCCCTGGGTTGGGTTTTAAAGGGTTAGGGGCAACAGGTTTATGGAAGCGTTGGTGGGGCAGGTTTTAGGTGGAGGACCTTGAACTTAGCCATTTATGGTAAGGGGCACTGGATTGCCCTGAACAACAGACCCTTCGCTTCTGAAAGTGTTCCACTGTTCAAGTTGCAGTTCTATACCCTGATCCTTTGGTTTCATTGGGAGTGTCATGAGACTTTGGTTGTGGGTGCAGCTGGAGATCAGAGTTCTCTCTTCTGCACATTCTTTGGCTGAATGACTGGTGGTTTTGGTCTATTGTCTTTGAAAAGCAACTCAAGATAAAAGTATCTTGTTGGAAATAGATAGGACTATTTTGTTTGTTCTGTAGTTACAATAGGGTAGCAGTTAGTGGAATCTCCTTGGACTTAACTGGTATTCACAAACGCAGATACAATAGACAGGTGAAAACAATGGCGATGTTATAGGCCAAAGAATAATAAAGGACCTAGAAGTGTATGTGATCAGTTTCTTATAATTCATATCTCGGTACAGTGCTTCTTATAGACCAAAGAGACTTTCTAAGAGCATTATCTTAGTAGGAAAAAGGACCCCACAGAAATTATAGTAGTTATATTTCTGGCTTTTGTTCTTTCACTTTGTAAGAGACTGTTTCTTTAGTTTTATGATTGAGTTTAGATATAACCTTTATTTTGACAGGTGAACATAAAAATGTAACTTAGACAATAGTTATAGTTCCATTGTAGATCATCTTCCAGGAAAAAAACAACAACACTGCTCCACTTTTACCCCATCCCCATTACTTCTCCATTCAGAGTCCATCCTTCATATTGCCAGCAGTCTACTTTCTATTTTACTTTCTTTTTCAGAAATTTTTCTTGATGATTTCATATTTTCTATAGAACTAAGCCTGAACTATACTGCTCACAAAAATTAGGGGATATTTCAAAGTGAATCATGGAACGATAAAAAGAAGCATTTGTTTTCTTTTATTAAACTAGAACATCAGAAAAGCAAATGACAAGTCAAAGAAAGTTGTTTGATTATGCAAATGAGATGCAAAACCAACTTTTATTTCATTGGTGAAAATGCGCTATACAGAAGGCTGAAAGTACTGGAGTATCTACATGTTCCCTGATTCCCTAATTTTTGTGAGCATTTTACTTGGTATACTTTCCAATCTGTTGGTTTGTGGTCTGTGCATGTGTGTGGTGTTTTTAATACTCTGAGGTGTTTGCTCCTTTTCTCTCAATATTTTGAGGTAAGACCAACTCCTGATTCTTGTGATAACTCTTAAACACTCATACTGTTAAGCTTTTCCCATTTTCTTGGCCTCTATTACTCTCCATTTTCCTGTCTAGTAAAATCTTATTCTTCTACTTTAAGACTCAGCGTAAATGTCACCTGTGCTGTGAAGACTTCCTAGTTCTACTCCAGGATGACAATTAATAAAATGTTTCCTTCTTCATGACATTTCTGCCATAACCCTAACAGGAATACAATTGAATCCAGAGTTGCAACAATGTATAATTCCACTAGATATGAAGAGAAATAAGAATATTTGACCTATACTCAGGCAGAAGGGAAATGACACCAGAGGAACTTGAATTTATAGAAAAAATTGCAAAGTACAAGAAATGCGAAATATGTGGGTAAATATAAATATGATTACTGTTGCAAGAGTAATCATGACCACATAGGTATTTTAATTAGTTATATATAGGTCTGACAGTATCACTCACCAGACTGAGGAGAGAGATGCTGCTGTTGATGCATCTTTGCAACCTAGAACAGTGCTATACACACACACACACACACACACACACAGATCTTATAGTATACCTTTGATATACTAATACAGAGATATGTATATTTAAGAAACATTGTAGTGCTTATATGTGGTAGTAGCTTCAGCAGATAGGAAGGCAAATGAAAGGGGGTCCTTGCCCTAAAGCAGATCAAAGTTTAATATAAAACAACTATCATCTAATCAGAAAAATAGATACCATAGGAGAGGCATAAACCAAGAGTCGCAAGTAGTACAGAAGGAGAAACATATCTACCTAGCTACATATCTACCTACTTTCTAGATATATAACAAAAGTAACCTTCAATATGACTAAGTTTCAAGAATACTGGTTAGATCAATAAAATAGAAACAAGACCTGGCCAACTGGCTCAGTAAATAGAGTGTTGATGCGGCATGCAGACACCCCGGCTTCGATCCTGGTCAAGGCACACATGAGAAGCAATCATCTACTTCAGTTCCCCTCCTTCTACCCCTTCACTCTCTCTTCCCGTTTTGCAGCCAGTGGCTTGATTGATTTGAGCATTGGCCCCAGGCACTGAGTATCGCTTGGTTGATTTGAACATTGGCCCCAGAGGGAGGTTGCTCGGTGGATCCAGGTCAGGGCACATGCGGGAGTCTGTTTCTCTATCTTCCCTCCAATCACTTGAAATAAATAAATAAATCTTTAAAAAATAAATAAATAGAAACAAACCTTAAAAATTTAGAGAGAGGAGCCTGACCAGGTGTTGGAGCAGTGGATAGAGCGTTGGATTGGGATGCAGAGACCCAGGTTCGAGACCCCAAGGTCGCTGGCTTGAGCAAGGGGTTATTCGGTCTGCTGTAGCCCCACAGTCAAGGCACATATGAGAAAGCAATCAATGAACAACTAAGGTGTCGCAACGAAAAACTGATGATTGATGCTTCTCATCTCTCTCCAGTCCTGTCTGTCTGTTCCTATCTATACCTCTATCTGACTCTCTGTCTTTGTAAAAAAAAAAAAAAAAATTAGAGAGTGGATTTGGGAGTATTTTCTCTTATTTATTGCAAAGCTTCCTAGAAATAAAATGTGCTATTTGTCCTTTGTACTTTCTGCCTCCCTTTTAATTTGACTTTGTGTATAGTATATCAAATTGTCTTTTCCTGTTCTTGTTTTTTACTGGCTAATTTTAGCTTATAAAAAACTTGCCTTATAGCAAGTTGCAGCCTTTTCTTCATTTACTTTAATGAGTATCATATTTTTTTAAAAATTACTATAAACTAAGGATATGTTCTTTTTATTAAAGGTGTTTAAGCCATTTTATATGTACAGTCATTATGTTTTATAAAGGCCAAATATGTACACATTTGAATTTTAAGCTATACCATGATCTACTGCTTCTAGAACAGATGAAAGAATGATGAGGTCGTACAAGCCTTCCTACAGACAACAATGATAAGAACTGAGAAAAATAATAATTAAAATTAAGAAAGTATTATTTAAATAGTTTAACTTAACTAATAATTACAATTATTTGAAGATACTGTCACGTATCATGGAGCAGACAAAAACTAGAGAATTTAATCTCTAAAAACTGACTGGAGGGCTGTCAGAATTGTGTGCTTGTAGCTTTCTGGACTAATACCACCTTTTCCCTATGTAACTGCAGTGGCAAACTGCAGGCTTACTGGCTAAAGGTAGCAGAAGACAGAAATCAGGGCTGGAAGAGCATCTGGAAATTTAAAGGGGAAGTCCTGGCAGAAATAGAACCATAGAAACAATAGTTAAATGTGCATGTCTGTGGGAGACTCCAGTGAGCCTGGGCAAAAAGATCCCTCAATAATAGAGACTAGAGAGAAAATTACATATCTCTTAAAAGCTCAAGCTTTGAGGTTCCACATCTGTGAGCTTTTGGCTTATTTTAACTGAATATGTTTCTCAACAGTATTGACCCTTATAGGTTTTAAATGTTAGAGAAGAGATCAAAGTGGCAAAGCAGCTGGAAAATTAGAGCAAGTGTCATAAAACAAGAATATCATCGTATTGAGCCCCATCTTTGCCCAAATGTTAACTGACAAATTACACAGCATGGGTGAAATCCCTAGTAACTAACCAAAAAAAAAAATCACCAGTGGGAAGCCACAAAGACAGAGCAAACTATCTGCAGCTACATACCATGTACTGTGTAGAAGACAAAGTTTGCAGGTGGGATTCAGGGGCATGAATGGCCTACTAGAACAAAAGACCTGTCATCTTCAGAGGAACAGAACAATCCAGAATTGCTACAATATATTATCACACTAGCTATGCAAAGAAACAAGAACATTTCATCTCTATTTAGAAAAAAAATATTAGTGGAAGTGAAATGACCTCAGAAAAGTCTCGAATCTACAGGAAAGTGAATAGCATTAGAAATGATAAATGCATGGGCAAATAAATACAAAAGATAATTGTTTAAAGCAAAATTATGCCCGTATTAATGGGTTTGGAATGAATATGTATATAATATATAGAGACAATAATAGCACTAAGGATAGGTGCAGGAATGGGTAAGTAGAAATATACTGTTTCATTATTGCTAATATTTTACCTAGATAAATTTAGTATTAACTATAGTTAGAGCTATTTTAAAGATGTATATTTTGATTCCAGAATAACTAAAAAAATAATACACAAATATAGCTAGAAACTCAACAGCAAAAATAAAACTGAATTTTAAGAAGACATTTATTAATAAAAAGAAAGTAGGAAAGGAGGAACAAAGGAACAAAAATAGATATGACATTAAATATTAATAGACCAAATACTCCATCAAAAGAAATTATCAGACTATCTAAAATAAGAAAACAAGTCCTGGCCAGGTGGCTTATATGCCAAGGTGTAGGTTCAATCCCCAGTCAGGGCATATACAAGAATCAAGAAAGAAATACATGGATGGGTGGAACAAAAAGTTGATGTCTCTTTCTCTCCAAAAGTCAGTGAATAAAGTAAGAAAACAAAGGCTAAGGCTCTCTTTTTAATAAAATGATACAATTATGTTGGCAGTAAAATACTGGAAAAAGATATATCATGTAATTAGTAAACAAAAGGAAATTGGAGTGGCTGTAGACTTTAAGACTAGAATAACAGTGGTAATGAGGGCTATTACCTAATGATAAAATGGTGAATGCAATAGGAAGCTTTCAACAGTTGTAAATGTATATATACCTAGTAATAGAGTTTCATAATATGCTAAGCCAGAAATAACAAAATGAAGGAAGAAATAGATACGATTATAGTGGAAGACACATCTCATAGCTTATATACTCAAATAAAAAAAATCAGTAAGGATATGGAAGGGCAGAACAACATGCACAACCATCTTAATCTAATTAATACTTGTAGAATAATATATATAACAACTGCAGAATACTCATTATTTTCAAGAGCATATAGAATCTTCCTCAAGATAGACCACATACTGGACCATAAAACTACTTTTAATAGATTTCAAAAAATTGGAAACTTGCAGAATATGTTTTCCAACTATAGAATCAACAATACAACATCTAAAAATGCCCCAAATATCTGGAAATTAAATAATATACTGCTTAAAAACCTAGGAATTAATAAATAAATAAAAAAATTGGAAATATTTTGAACTGAATGATAAAACAACATGTCAAAATTAAAACAGATGTAGGATGCAGCCATAATAGCTCTTAGAGGGAAATTTATAACTTTCAATGTTTATGTTAGAAAGAAAAAATAAAAGTTTAAAATACTGGGACCTAAGCTTATACCCACTCATCTTAGGAAATTATAAAAGGAAGAATAAATTCAATCTAATGCATTAAGAGGGAAATAAAGAATAATGAAAATCTTAGAAATTCATTAAAAAGAAAGACAAATATTGAGAAATATTAGTAAAATCAAAGGCAGAGTTTAATCAACTAACTAGACTGATTAAGAAAAAATAGAGATGAACCTGTTAAAGCTACTAGAACTAAAAAATGAATTTAGCAAGGTTGCAGGATACAAAAACAATATACAAGATCAATAGTAGTTGTATATATTAGCAATAAAAAATTGGAAAATTAAGTAAAAGTATAGTTTGTTTATAATACCATGCAGAAACATAAAATACTAATATATACACGACCTGTCAATAAAAAGTATAAGAAATTGCTAAAAGACATTAAAGAACATTTAAATAAATGTAGAGAAACATCATGGCCATGGATTGAAAGACTCTGTTTTCTCTGTAAATTGATTTATTGTTTCAACACAATACCCATAAAAATGTCAACTTATGATATCCAAAACACTTTTTATTTTATTTTTATATTTTATTTATTCATTTTTAGAGAGAAAGAGGCAAGAGAGAGAAAGAGAGATAGTGAAAGGAGGAGGGAAGAGCAGGAAGTATCAACTCCCATATGCCAAAGCACTTTAAATAGAATAAAAGTGAGAGGACTTATACTGCCGGATTACTGTAAAAGTCTACTAATCAACACACAGTGGTGTGGGAGAAAGGATAGAAATTTGGTTCAGTGGAACAGAACAGAAAATCCAGAAGGAGACCTACATGTATATTATCGATCTTCAACAAAAATGTTAAGACTGTTTAATGGGGAAAGGAAAGTCTTTTCAAGAAATACAACTGGGGCCAGACCAGTGGTGGCTCAGTTGATGGAGTGTTGACCTAGAACACTGAGGTTGCTGGTTCAAAACCCCAGGCTTGCCTGGTCAAGGGACATATGGAAATTGATGATTCCTGCTCTTCTCTCTCCTCTCTAAAATGAATAAATCTTAAAAAAAAAAAAAAAAAGAAATACAACTGTAACAATGAGAAATCTGTATGGAAAAAGAATATCAGCTCTTCCCTCATAGTATATTCAAAAATTAAAATGAATTACTGCTTTAAATATAAAGGTTAAAGCTATAAAACTTTTAGAAGAAAAAGCAGAAAAATCTTTGTGAATTTGGGATAAACTAAGATTTTTTTAGGATACAAAAAGCATTATCTTAAAAGAACACACAGTGTAGCAAGAGTAAGTTTACAGTTGCGAGTAGAGGAAACATAGTTTATTCTTGTATTATTACTTTTTATTATGTTATTTTTCATACAAACAACTGTAAACCTACTTTTGCCCCACCCTGTATAAATCATAAGATGGTTGTTATAAAAATCAAAACTTTTGCTTTTCAAAAGACATCATTAAAAAGACAAAAAAAAAAATAATTTATAGAATGAAAGAAAATATTTTTAACATATATGCCTAAGAACTTATATCTAGAATATATTTTTTAAAAACCTATTGGAACTCAATAATGGCAAGACAAATAACCTAATAAAAGTAGTAAAAATTTTGAACATACGGCCCCTGGTTGGCTCAGCGGTAGAGCATCGGCCTGGCGTGCGGGGGACCTGGGTTCGATTCCCGGCCAGGGCACATAGGAGAAGCGCCCATTTGCTTCTCCACCCTCACCCCCTCCTTCCTCTCTGTCTCTCTCTTCCCCTCCCGCAGCCAAGGCTCCATTGGAGCAAAGATGGCCCGGGCGCTGGGGATGGCTCCTTGGCCTCTGCCCCAGGCGCTAGGGTGGCTCTGGTCGCGGCAGAGCAACGCCCCGGAGGGGCAGAGCATCGCCCCCTGGTGGGTAGAGCGTCGCCCCTGGTGGGCGTGCCGGGTGAATCCCCGTTGGGCGCATGCGGGAATCTGTCTGACTGTCTATCCTCGTTTCCAGCTTCAGAAAAGTACAAAAAAAAAAAAAATTTTTGAACATACACTTTACAAGTGAAAATATATGAATGGTCATTAAGGATTTGAAAAGATGCTCAACATTAGTGATTTAGGGAAATGCAAATGTGTAAGGGTCTGCATTTATAAATGGACCTAGGCTCTCCCTCCTGTCTGTTCTCCAGAAGGCCCTGCCCATCTTTCTGTCCTACAGATTATGGTATCTGGTTTTTGATCCTGCCTTTGGTTGTACTTCTGGATGCTTCCTGGCAATAAAACCCTTAGACTGGGACGTGTCTAGTCCCCCCCACCCCCGCTTTTTTTTGTCTTTTTGTCCAGCTTAGATTTTTGTACATTTTTTTATTGAAAGAATAAACTACCATCTGGCCGGTGGTGGTGCAGCTGATAGAATGTCAATCTGTAACACTGAGGTCGCCGGTTCGAAACCCTGAGCTTGCCCGGTCAAGGCACATACAACAAGCAAGAAGTGAACAACTGAGGTGAAGCAACTATGAGTTGACACTTCTCGCTGCACCCCTCTCTCCTCTTTCTGTAAAATCAATAAATGAAATCTTTAAAAATAAATAAATAAAACACTGCCCTGGCCAGGTGGCTCAGTGGATAGAACGTGGGCCTGGCATATGGACATCCTGGGTTTGATTATTGGTCAGGGCACACAAGAAAAGTGACTACCTGCTTCTCTCTCTCTCCCTCTCCCCCTTCTCTCCCTTCCCCTCTTCTCTCCCTTCTCTCCCTTCTGTCCCTCTCCCCCTCCTGCAGCCAGTGGCTTGATGGGTTCGAATATCTGCTGTGCACTGAGGATAGCTCTGTGGGTTCGAGCGTTGGCCTCAGGCACTGAGGATAGCTCCATTGATTTGAGCCTTGGCCTCAGATGGAGGTCACCAGGTGGATCCCAGTCGGGGCAAATGAGGGAATCTGTTTCACTATTTCCTGTCCTCTCACTTGGGAAAAAGAAAAAGAGAAAGAAAAAAGAAGGGAAGAGAAGGGAAGGGAAAATAAAGGAAAAGGAAGAAAACACTCAAACAAAAACGCAGAAACAAACTGGTGCTTTCTAGCTCCAGTGAAAACTTTTGTAAGAATTTTGCTACTGAATACCAGGCTTTAATGTTATACTTTATATCATTATGCTCCCATATATGTCTCTGTCTCCATTTTCTTTTCCCCTTTGCTTTTTACAGTATAAAAGTATATTTTATATATACTATGAGGACAAATTGGCTTGTTCTTTCTTTCACTAAGATCTTTTCTCAAGTTCTTCAATCATCTCTCTCTTTGTATTCCATTACTGTGTTAGTCTTTAAACTTACATGATACCAATTCTTCTAGGAAATTTCTTAGGTCTTTTTTCTTTTTTCTTTACAGTTGGGAATTAATCAGCCATCGGTAAATTTAATACTTTTCTCTTAATATTTTATTTTATAAAGTTTTACATTCTGGTTTTTACTAGCTGTCTTTTAACTGAGGACGGTTTGAGTGTTTGTTTTCTTGCTGGTGAGAGGCCAGAATGCCTTTACTAGAAGGAACTGTTGGGGGCATTTAATTAACAAATGTGTACGTAGTGCTTACTATATGCCAGATACCACTTTTAGCAGTATTAAAAATATAACTAATATAGTCTTCACAAAAACCCAATAATACAGATATACTAACATGTCCATTTTACCAATGAGGAAACTGAGGCAGAGAGACATGAGAAAATGTGCCAAGGTCAGACAACTAATAAATAGCAAAGCTGGGATTGGAAGCCAGACTTGAGTCTATCTAAATTGCTAGTTTATGCTACATTACAAAGCAATATAGCACATGTTAATTCACAGTGTTATTGCTGAAATGGATTAGAGTAATAATTTCATTTGCATTTTATTCAAACATTAACTGTTTCTTGAATGTGTTCTTAAATCTGCCAAATTAAATGTCTTTGTGACTTTCTTTAAAGGTTTGGGTCTTATGCAATAAGTAGCTTTTGTACTGACTTGAGGCCCTTGCTAAAGCAGTTTGACTAACTTATTTCCGTAGATTGTGCTGGGCTCATGTACATCATAGCCGGAGCCACCACTGATCAGGATGTACTATCCTTTAACACATATAAAGCATCTGTTTTTGGGCTCAGAACTTTTTCTAAGAGTTCATTACTTCTACCATCAGCACTAATTGCTAACTTCATTTCTGGGTTAATTTTATCACAAATAAACACTCTTTTTGATTTTTCATGGCTATTACTTCAAAAAACTTAAAGCTGAATGAGTAACAACAAAGTTGGGACAAGATATGATTGTTGAGTGATCTATTAGCAGGGGTCACTTATTGGCTTAGTCTCTCTTCCACACAATAGCTTCTCCATGCTATAATCCAAAATCCCGCCTTTCTAAAATTCTACTTCTCCACAATGCCCTTAACAGATGCTAGAGAATAGTCACAGTTATTAATATCAAAATTTGAGATGCCAATAGAATCTTACTTATTTTTTCTTAGCGCTATACAGTTAGCATGGGGATTTACAGCAGGGGTTGGCAAACTTTTTCTGTAAAGGACCAGATACTAAATATTAGGTTCCGTGAGCCTAGGGTCTCTGTTCCAACTACTCAGCTCTGCTGTTATAGCCTGAAAGTAACCATAGATAACATGTAAATGGTGGGGCTGGCTGCGTCCCAGTAGGACTTTGCTTACACACTGGTCACTGGCTGACTGTGCCTCATGTGCCACTATTTGCTGATCCTTACCTTAGAGCATAGGTTTAGCAAAAAATTCAGCAGCTGTAACAGTCAGGACAGGCTGCCCTGCAGTAACAAAGAACCTCCAAATCTCCATAGCTTTATCCCTCAGTGTTTATTTTTGCTCATATTTTCTGAGCAGTATGACAGGAGGTTTCTGCTCATTCTAGACACTCAGGTACCCAGGCCGATAGGGACTTTGTCTATACATGTGCCTCTATGCAGGAGAGGAAGGTGACAGATCATAAATTATAGTGAAGGTGACACATTACACCTGAAGGTGACACATTAACAGTGGCTGAAACAAGTCCTATAACCACCCCTAACTTGAAATAAGGAGATGCAATTCTAGATGGAAGAGAAATGGAATATTTGTGAACAGCTCAAGAAATCTGATGTGGGATCTAGCAGATAAAACATAAAACAACATGAAAACTTAAACTAGAGTTGCTAAGTCTGACAGTGAGATAGGGTGACTAGAAGCCCTTCCCTATGACAGCTCTGGGGGGTCTCTGATAGCCCTGTAGGTTATAGTCAGAAAGCCTCTCTTTTATTTATTTTTATTTTTTATTTTTTTTAAATAAAAGAAACGTTTTATTCATTGCAACAATAATACACTATAATATGATAAATGCAAAATAAAAATATTGGTAATATTTTATATTGTAATTATGCTTAAATGCCTATAATTTTTAATAATAATTGTAAGAAAAAAGTACTCATTTAGATACAAATATGTCACATCATATGCAATGGATCGACTCAGCATCGATCAAATACAGATATTTACAGATTAGTCTTCCAGTCAAAAAGGAAAACATGTAGAAGGACACTTTTCAAAGGAGGACAAAACTTACAAAAGAAGGACTGTCCTTTCTAAAGGAGTACGATTGGTCACCTTATTTTTCTAAATCTGGCATCAGCCACCTTAGCACCTTCCCATTAGAAAGCTCCTGCTTGGTTAACTTTATCATAACTTATCACTTTGTTGCCAACTATTATAATCTACAGCTATCTGATAGTGCTAATGTCCCAGGATAAGTAAGGAAGCCTTCTGTTCCCTACCAGTTGGAGTAGTTTGCTAAGACAGCTGTAATAAGTTACTACAGACTATGAACTTAAACAACAGAAATTTATTGTTCTATCTCTGAAGTCTGAGATCATGAGGTTGACCATGTTGATGCCATCTGAGGTATGTGAGGGAGAATCTGATGATGCTTCTCTCCTGGCTTCTGGTGGTTTGCTAACAATCTTCAGCATTCCCTGGCTTTTAGATAGATGCATTGCCCTGATTTCTGTCTTCATCTTCACATGGTGTTCTCCCGGTGTCTGTGTCTGTCTCCATGTTCAAAATTTCCTTTTTTTTTTTTTTTATAAATAAATTTTTATTTTAATGGGGTGACATCAATAAATCAGGGTACATACATTCAAAGAAAACATTTCCAGGTTATCTTGTCATTTAGTTCTGTTGCATACCCATCACCCGAAGAGAGATCATCCTCCGCCACCCTCCATCCAGTTCTCTCTGTACCCCTCTCCCTCCCCCTCTCCCTCCTTCCCTCCCCCCACCCCCCATAGCCACCACACTCCTGTCCATGCCTCTTAGTCTCGCTTTTATGTCCCACCAATGTATGGAATCCTGCAGTTCCTGTTTTTTTCTGATTCGCTTATTTCACCCCACACAATGCTACCAAGACACCACCATTCCGCTATAAGTGATCCGATGTCACCATTTCTCCTAGCTGAATAATATACCATGGTGTATATGTGCCCCATCTTCTTCATCCAGTCCTCTTTTTTTTTTTTACAGTGATTAAAAGCCTTTAAGCAAACTCTTGGCCAATACAGCAAGAATCCCTAAAAGAGTAGTGTCCTTAACATGTTCCCCAAGTCCAAGTTGGCCCCATCACCATGCCAAATCCCTGAAAAATGCAACCCAACCACAGTTCAGTCTGTTAGGAGCTGTCAGAGGGAGCAGGAGTCCAGGAAAGTTCCCCACAGGAAAAGTCCGCGTGGCACTGGAATTGTTGTCACCATTCTATACTTTGCAGCTCATGTCCAAGTCCCAATGACCGCTGCTTCTAGCTGGTAATGATTCAGGTAGACTGGAAAAAGCCATTTGCAGCATGCGTGGAGATGGAGCTTCTGTTCTCCTCTGCCTGGAGAGTTGAGACCAGGTTGCTTTTCCCTGGAGCTCTGTGACTGTGGCCTGATAAAGAGAACCTTGGGATACACTAAGCTGGGTGGCAAAGGTAAATTCATAATACAAGTTGGCAAAAGGAGGAAAGAGAGCTCTAAATTAGGAGTAGGTCCCAGCCTGAAATATGAGTGGGGCATTGAGGTAGGAGGGATAAAGGAAACACTATATATTAAGCAAAGCAGCAGAAAATAGGACTATCAACACCCACAACAGAGATCTTTGAGGGAAGAATAAAAAAACCTGACTATTCAGGCAAAACATAGTTAAGTGGCCCTTGTGCGAATGAGATCAGTTTACCTGCTTCTTGAAAGAAATACCCTAGGCTCGTCCATAGTGTTGTAGATGGGCAGACGGCCCTGGGCACCTTCAGCCTTCAGTGGCAAACCCCAGCATTCTGGGCAAGGTTAGGTCCTAGGTGGCTGGAGCAGGGCTGGAAGAGACTGAACCCTCCCTTAGAGGAGCGAGGGGGAAGCCCACCTTCCAGTGTCCCTGTTTCCTCACAGCAGAGGCGTGTAAGCCTGGCAGGCTTTAGCTCAATGACCTTCCTTTCCACTATTGAAGCAGGACCCAGATGGCATCCTATGAGACCCCTTTGGGGTGTTGGAGCCTTTAAGGGTGTATCCTAAAAGCTGGTAGTTCCCCTGATCTCTATTGGACTTTTTCTGCCTCTAGGTATCTTAAAAGCCATTCTCAGAAGATCTCGCTGAGGGGTTTGAGGATCCCCATCCGCCTATATAAATCTTTTCCATATATCTGGAGCTATTTGGAAAAAAGACAGAACAGTGTTATTAGCTAGATCTAATAAAGAAGGTAGTAGTTTGCAGGCGAAAAAGATTTGGTGTCTCCTGTTCATCAGCATTCAAAAGAAATGTAAATTTTTTTTTTTTTAAGTAAAAAGCATGATATGGTAGACCCGTCGGAGTCATTGGCCTGGTGTGCAGGGTTCCCGGGTTCGATTTCTGGCCAGAGCACACAGGAGAAGCGCCCATCTACCTCTCCACTCCTCCCCCTCTCCTTCCTCTTCGTCTCTCTCCTCCCGCCCGCAGCCAAGGCTCCACCGGAGCAAAGCCACCCTGGGCACTAAGGATGGCCCCATGGCCTCCGCCCCAGTCGCTAGAATGGCTCCGGTTGTAACAGAGCAACATCCCAGATGGGCAGAGCATTCCCCTCGGTAGGCATGCCAGGTGGATCCCAGTCAGGCGCATGCAGGAGTCTGTCTGACTGCCTCCCCATCCCCAATCTCAGAAATATACAAAAAATAAATAAATAAAAGAAAAAATACTAAAAAAAAAAAAAAAAGAAAGGGGAGGGGCATTCCCTTGTGCTAAAGCTCCAGGGAGCATGGAGTGAGCTTGAGTATGTCCTATGAAACATGGAGCTCTATGTTTACATATAAGTCTTTGAAGAAGGAGGAACTGCTGAAATAGTTTATCAGTATTTGTCCCTAAGACAGCAGTCTTTATAGTGGGAACACCATATGTAAATATTTGCTGTCTGTCTATAGATTAAGGGGAGAATATGGCAAATGCTGAAAAGCCATGATCTTTGTGCCCCTCCCCTCCCCCAACCCCCTCCCTCTCCTCCCCCCACCCTGTAACCCCAACACTGTTGTTCATGTCTCTGAGTCTCATCTTTATGTCCCACCTATGTATGGAAACATATAGTTCTTAGTTTTTTCTGATTTACTTCTTTCACTCAGTATAATGTTATCAAGGCCCATCCATGTTGTTGTAAAAGATCCTATGTCATCATTTCTTATGACTGAGTAGTATTCCATAGTATATATATACCAAAGCTTTTTAATCCACTCGTCCTCTGATGGACCCTTGGGCTGTTTCCAAATCTTTGCTATTGTGAACAATGCTGCCATAAACATGGGGGTGCATTTCTTCTTTTCAAACAGTGCTATGGCCCTGGCTGGTTGGCTCAGCGGTAGAGCATCGGCCTAGCGTGCGGAGGACCCGGGTTTGATTCCCGGCCAGCGCACACAGGAGAAGCGCCCACTTGCTTCTCCACCCCTCCGCCACGCTTTCCTCTCTGTCTCTCTCTTCCATGGGCGTGCCGGGTGGATCCCGGTGGGGTGCATGCGGGAGTCTGTCTGACTGTCTCTCCCCGTTTCCAGCTTCAGAAAAATGAAAACAAACAAACAGTGCTATGCTGTTCTTGGGGTATATTCCTAAGAGTGGTATAGCTGGGTCAAAAGGCAGTTCGATTTTTAATTTCTTGAGGAATCTCCATACTGTTTTCCACAGTGGCTGCACCAGTCTGCATTCCCACCAGCAGTGCAGGAGGGTTCCCTTTTCTCCACATCCTCGCCAGCACTTATTCTGTGTTGTTTTATTGATGAGCGCCATTCTGACTGGTGTGAGGTGATATCTCATTGTGGTTTTAATTTGCATTTCTCTAATCATTAGTGATGTTGAACATTTTTTCATATGCCTGTTGGCCATCTGTGTGTCCTCTTTGGAGAAGTGTCTATTCATTTCTTTTGCCCATTTTTGGATTGGATTGTTTGTCTTCCTGGTATTAAGTTTTACAAGTTCTTTATAAATTTTGGTTATTAACCCCTTATCAGCCGCTATGTCAAAAAAAAAAAAAAAAAAAAAAAAAGAAAGCCTCTCTTTTAAAGAAAACCACCCTAAGAATTGGGAGACCTAGTTTTAGGATTCAAAGACGTGTACCACAAATGTATGAAGTTGCACAATTTCCACATCACATCATCATTTTGAGAACAATTCATTTACCTTGTTGAACTTTTATATTCTTATCCTTCGTATTTATTTCATCTTAAGAGACTTATCTGGGATATTATGGTAAATACTATTACTATAAAATATTGATGTTATCTATGCTTTAGTGGGTTGAATGATTACTATGGTAAAATGATTATACTCTTAAAAGAATTTGAGACAGTACACTTAAAATATATTTTTTGTTTTATATTAGACTTTTTTATAGCTTTATTGAGATATAGATTTATAAAATGCACATTATTAATGTCTGCAGTTTGGTGAGTTTGGACATAGGTGTACACTTGCGTTACTTTCTCCACAATTCAGGTAATAAATATATTCATCACCTCCAAAAGCTTTTTTTGTTGTTACCGTTATTATTGGTGTTTGTGGTAAGAACACTTAAACATGCAACCTCGCCTATTCACAACATTTTCAGTTCACAATAACATTGCTAAATATAGGCAGTGTGTTGTATATTAGATCTCTAGAACCCACTCTTCTTGTGTAGCTGTAACTTTGCACTTTTTAACCAATGAATTAGGGGTTGGTGGCAATATGAATGGCATTTTGATGGCAGGGTTCACCGCTGCCCAAATTCTGGCTTGCTCTATGCTCTTCTTTCCCATAGGGTTCCTTGACAATCTGAGAAGTAAGGTGCCATCTCTTAATAACTAGGAGACTGTGTTGGAATAGCTTGAATGAATCAGTGTCTTGGGACCAGCAGGATTAGTTGGCGATTCTGCTTAGAAATTTAGCCAGGAATGTATTTCTCAAGAAGAATGCTGAGTCCCATTGCGCTCTCTAATGCCCAGAACCAAAAACAAAGAGAGACATAGGAACATGGATCTTGTTTAGGTGCACTAACCCTGCCCGTTGGTTATGGTGGCCCTGGGCTCTGGACCATATGATGAGTAAATTCTCCTGGGTTAGGGGAAGCGGGAGGAGGCTGAGCTTGAAATGAGGATGGAAGGTGTGTTAGCGAGGGAAGAAGGATGGGGAGTACCTCCCAACAAAAATTTTTAGAAACCCCCCCAAAGGCAAACTATAGTATTTTCTTTCTTTAAAATTTCTAAAACCTGTTTTCAGTTGAAAGGGAAATGGTTATCCTTTATTCTGTGATAGACAATGAATATGACATGTTTTTGTGTCATAACTTGTTACTTTGTGCAACTTATCATTGTGACAGTAGTAGAGATAGATTTTCTTTCTCCCTTTTCAAAGTCTCTATAGGACCTGCTATAAAATGTGATAATAAGGCAGATATTTTTAAACTGTTTTAGACAGTATAAATCTAGAAATTTATTGAGATTGAGCTTCTTTTATAACCTGTAAATGTTTTTACTATGTTTAAATTTTGTTATATAGCATTTATGAGCTATTTTATGTCCCAATTAAGAGGCAATGTATGTAGTTGTCTAAAGATATAACTAAAAAACTGTAAAAAATGTTGGGGAACAGCCAGTAGATGGCAGCATGGTGTTGTACTTGAAATCTATCTCTACAAAAAAAAAAGCAAAACATTGTATTGCAGTTGCAATTTGGCATTATTAAGGCAACATGACCCCATATTTCATTTAGAAATACTACAGTTTTATAAACAAACAAAAACCTTTTACATGAGTTCTGAGAAGCAATTTCTTTCTTGCTATAATAATCTGTATGTCATTATTTCAGGTATATATGTATTAGCTTTGCATTTTAAGGTTAAGAATAACATATTGTACCTTTTCCTCTACTTTCTACAATGCTCAGCACAGTGCTAGGCACATCATTGAACAACTACTTGAGCATGAGAGTTTTAGCTCAAAAAGATTAGAATGTTTTATTGTTATGCTTTCTATTCAAAATGGAGTCTTGTTACATCCTGTATCGTCTGTAAAACATACATGCAACACATGCAGATACACCATGTGACCATGTAGCACAATGTAATTTTATATTGGAAACTGCAATACATGAGCCTTTCATGTTCTGTTTCTGTCCCATCTCTCCTCTGCTTTCAGCTAAACTCAATAAAAGCACTGCCTGTCTGCCCTTGTCTACACTTCTCACCTACCATTGATCCTGCCATCAGTGTGGCTTTTGCCCACAAAATGTCATCAGAACTGCTCTTGCGGGGTTACCAGAGATCTCCGTGATGCTGTATCCAAGGGGCATGTTTCCTTGCTCTCTGTGACTTCCCACACAGGAACCTGGGCTGACATTTTCCTGTTGGCCATTTCTTCTCCAGCAGTCACTGCTTAGTGTTCATTAAATTCTTCCTCTTCTGTCTGAGCTAATTGTTGAGCTTTCCGAGGTTATGGACAACTCTGACATCTTTCTCCTGTCCTTCAGTCAAACCACTAACCTCTCTCATCAATCACTATGGCCCCCAGCCCTGGCCAGGACCCAAGGCCTCTGCACCTGGACCCTCACTCTCTCTGAAGCAGGTTTTCTTATATCCAGACAACCTCCCACCAATCCCTTCACATTTCTTCAGAAAACGTTCAAAAGCAGTCTTACTTCTCTTAGTGGAAATGCTTCCAAGGCTCCTTATTGCTTTTAAGAATAAAGTCTCAAATCCTTATCACCTCACTATGTATTCTTGCCTCACCTCTTTCTAGCTCACTCCTCAGCTGTTCTTTACCTGGTGGACTCAGCCAATGAAGTGGGCACAGTGGCCATTTTTATTTCCACACAAGCCGTCAGCATCCGGCCTGCAGACACCAAGCATGCTCTTTTCTCCATTGGGTTCTCTCATTTGGGCTCCAGCCGGATGTGAGTTTAAATGCATCTTCCCCAAGAGATCCTCCCCAGTCCCTCAGACCGTATCAGGTCCTCCTCCTGTGACAAGTTCTCATTTCATGTGGCATTTATTTCAGAACCTTTAGCACAACCCTATAAATATATATAATTGTATATAATCATGAGTTTCTTCCTAGACTTGAAGTTGTCATTACCTGATCCTCTGTTGTATCTGGCTCTTAGCAAAATTTCTAAATGAGACCGGGCTATTAAAAACATGATAAACATTTAATAAATGCCTTGGGAACTTCAGAAGCATTTTGTTTACAATTTCTAAAGCTTAGCTTTTCATTGGCATAAATTATATAGCAATTTATTAGGTCAATAACTTTGGTAAGAGTATTGTTACTAGGAATTTGTTTTAAATGATTTATGTCAAAATGGAAATTTTAGAATACCAAGTATATTTTTAAGAAGTAGCACAGGGAGGGAAATTAAATATCACTATTTTAAAAATAGAAAACATACCATGCCCTGGCCGGCTGGCTTAGTAGTAGAGCGTAGGCCCAGTGTGTGGATGTCCTGGGTTTAATTCCCAGTCAGGGTATACAGGAGATGCGCCCATCTGCTTCTCCACCTTTCCCCTCTCCTTTCTCTCTATCTCTCTCTTCCCCTCCCGCAGCCAAGGCTCCATTGGAGCAAAGTTGGCCTGGGTGCTGAGGATGGCTCCAGGGCTTCCGCCTCAGGTGCTAAAATGGCTCCAGTTGCAACGGAGCATCACCCCAGATGGGCAGAGCATTGCCTCCCAGTGGGCTTTTGGGGTGGATCCCGGTCTGGCACCTGTGGGAGTCTGTCTCCCCGTTTCTCACTTCAGAAATATTAAACACACACACACACACACACACACACACAAATACCACAAATTTTTATTTTGTTTTGTGGGGTTTTTTTTGTAATTACATATAATTTTGGGCTGTATAAATTAAATGATAAAGAAGATTTAAAATTGCATTAAAAAAACCATCATAAAAAATTTTTTGTTTCATTTAAGATATGTGAGAATTCTATACATTCTAGTCCACATCTCCTGATGTAGTCCAAAGTAAAATAAAAAAGGCATCAAGATATTTGTATAAAAGCCCCATCATTTTTAAAGTAAATAAAATTTTAGTCCTAATCCATTTTTTAGATCACAATTACTTCTAAAAATACACCTACGTTTTATGTCTAAATTTGAATACCAAGGAAAAGTAGCAATGACTCATCGTTATTATTTTTGTTTAAACTAAAACCAAAGTAATTCAGGCCCTGAATCTGTGAGCACTTTTTTTCCCCCTAAATCAACTTCCTTGTATAGCTTCCTTACTGATTTTAAAATTGCCTGTTGGCATACAATTGTGAGTCTCCCGGCCCCTGCTACGTGACTCACCATTATCCTTTTTCGTGGGATACGTGATCTCTTATACTTTCAAATCGAGTAGAAGAGGAAGGGAATGGGTGAAGAGGATCATTGTGTGGCTCAAGGACAATTATTTGCCAAGAATAGTATAACCAATTCCATAAAGCAGACTGCAGTGTTTAAGAACGTACGTAGTACTGATGATAAGACTCAAAAATCTTTGCTCCATTTTTTTCCCATGGAGAAATGTGATATTTTTAAAGATAGTATTCCTTCAGAGAATAATTCCAAACCCTCTTGCTATTATTTAATAGCTTATTTAGTAATTATTTAGAAATTTCTAATATGGAGAAAAAAATCTTGATGGCTCTATAATGAAAATTAAAAGAAAAACGCCTTGTTTTATGCTACGTG
Organism: Saccopteryx leptura; assembly: GCF_036850995.1. NCBI lineage: Eukaryota > Metazoa > Chordata > Mammalia > Chiroptera > Emballonuridae > Saccopteryx > Saccopteryx leptura. The sequence continues at coordinate 60,822,890 of NC_089511.1, read as the reverse complement.
AAAGCTTTTAACAAATGAGTAGAAATGTATTTTAAAGGCTGAAATAACATACAGAAGAATTTACTTTGAATATTTATTCATTTTTGTAGGTACCAGGTTCTCCTTATGTTTAATGCCATTGTGTACATCCTAGGGTGGTTCCTTTTCTCTGGGAGCTTTTTTCAAGGGCTTGGCCATGCCTGATAATCCCGTGCCAGCTTGCTGGGCACAGACAAAACCATGAAGGAAATCATTTAATAGTTATTACTCTTTTCTCAAAGGAAAATGACAGATAAGCAAAATAGAAGTTAGTTGAAGTAACTCTTTTACATTATTTTTTATTAAGCAGGGTTCTTTTGGTTTCCTCCAGCAGCATCCACATTCAAATTTGTTTAAACAAAATGGAAAGAAATTGGCTCATATAACTGAAAGGTCTAGGACAGGCATGGCCAACAGTTTTTGCCCCCGGGCCAGATTAGAAAGAAAACTTTTTTCATGGGCTGGACAAAATATTAAAATTAAAAAATGTTAAATACAAAAATGATTCATTTAAGTAAACAAAATTTTTTATGTCATTTCTTTATGAATAAATGTAAGTAATTTAGTACAACAAATTAACAAAAAATCTAATGTGACGTGTTGAGGCGCTTTGCATCGCCTATTATTTTTTTAATATCTGGCTCTATACTTGTAGTAGCTATTCTTAACACAGCCTCCAAATGTAAATCATTCACTCTTGATCTTGTACTTTTATTTAGATTCATTAAAGAAAAAGTTTGTTCACAAATATAAGTTGAGCTGAAGATTACTAAATATTCCTTGGCAAGTTTTTTTTTAAATTTCCATATTTTCCATTATTCAATTGCTTATAAAAATTGCACAGACGAGTACAAATGTTATAAATCTTTATAATGGAATTTTTTAAAAAAATAAGTATTGTGAATCCATTTGACCAATTATTGGAAGTTAACTCTAGATTAGTCACACACAGAATTCTTTTCCATGTATCACTATCTTCTTAAATATCTCGATTTCCAAAAATCAAAGACGCGTCCACTTCTGAGTAGCTGAGATTTTAACTTTCATTGTTGTACAATGGTTAGATATCATAGTTTATGTATAACGATTTAAAAGTACCACTTATTTCATTTTCATAGTGCATTGTGCGGAGAATATTAAAAATTTAATCGCGGGCTGCATAAACTCATGCCCGCCGGCTGCATGTTGGCCATACCTGGTCTAGGAGCACATTTTTTAAGGCATAGTTGGATGTAGGGGTTCAAATGGTATTGTCACATCTTTGTTTTTATTCTCTTTTCTTCTCAGGACAACTTTTTTCTTAGTAAGCTTTTATTCCAGAAGGCATTCTACCTGAAGGCAAGGATGTTCCTGTAGGTCCAGATTTGTTAAACCCTCAGACAGAGAGATCTAGTGCACATATAAATCCCTGAACAGGAGACTGATTGTCTCTGCTTGAGTCATTTTCCATTTGTGGATTTATCACTGGGTCTATTGGGATGGGGTTACATGATTACTCTGGCAGAGTTGTGGGCCCTCAAATTGAGAGCTCCACCGTGTTGGTTTCCAGAGGATAAATGGGGATTTTATTATCAGATCAAGGCAGGATTGAGAGACAAAAGCAAGGTGAAACCAGGACACTATTATTATTAACATTTAGCTTGTTGAAGAAATTTTTGCAAATACAGAAAAGTATTTTCTGAGAAAATACTGACCTCTAATCTCACCATCTAGATAAATAACACCATTTGAAAATATTACATTTGTGTGTGTGCATTTTCATGATGTAGTTTTCTGCATCTCTGTTCAGTTTTATTGGGTTTGTAAAAACTGTAAGGTATTTCCCTTTGAGGAAGAAAGAAGGGAGTATTTACCGAGTGTGGAATAACAAAAGCTTTATTCAGAGCACATCTCGGGCATAGTTCTCTGGTTTGCGAGATGGGCCAGAGAAGTCACATGGAGGAAACCGTGTGGGGGAAATTTAAAGGGTCATCTAGGGTGGTCGAGTTAATATGATGTGGCAAAATTTCATTGGCTGGCAGACAGTCTCTGTTTTCCAAAGGACTTCTGGGAAGTTTCTTTTGGCACACTCAGGTGTGGGCGGTTCCAGCCAAAGTTCCGGGGTCGGGTTCCTCACGTGACCTTCCCCCATTGCCCACTAACCTCACAAAAACATTTTTAAAATTTATTTCTGCCCTGGCCGGTTGGCTCAGCGGTAGAGCGTCGGCCTAGCGTGCGGAGGACCCGGGTTCGATTCCCGGCCAGGGCACACAGGAGAAGCGCCCATTTGCTTCTCCACCCCTCCGCCGCGCTTTCCTCTCCGTCTCTCTCTTCCCCTCCCGCAGCCAAGGCTCCATTGGAGCAAAGATGGCCCGGGCGCTGGGGATGGCTCTGTGGCCTCTGCCTCAGGCGTTGGAGTGTCTCTGGTCGCAACATGGCGATGCCCACGATGGGCAGAGCATCGCCCCCTGGTGGGCAGAGCATCGCCCCTGGTGGGCGTGCCGGGTGGATCCCGGTCGGGCGCATGCGGGAGTCTGTCTGACTGTCTCTCCCTGTTTCCAGCTTCAGAAAAATGAAAAAAAAAAAAAAAAAAAAAATTTATTTCTGAGAGAAAGGAAGGGAGCAAGAGAAACATTAATTTGTTTTTCCACTTATTTATGTATTCATTGGCTGCTCCTTATGTGCCCCAACTGGAGATTGAACCCACAACATTGGCAGGTTGGGATGATATTCTGTTGGGTTTTACATCAGCTATTTTGAAGCTCTATTATTGGAAACCTACTCATTGTAGATTATTCTATTTTCCTGATGAATTGACTCCTTATCATTTTTAAATGCCTTTTTCCATGATATTACTTGTTCTGAAGCCTCCTTTTCTAATATGAATGTAGCACATCTAGTTTTTTTCCTCCTCAGTGTTAATATGATATATTTTATCATTTTACTTTTAACATGTATCTACAAATTTTAAGTAGTATCTCACAGATATATAATTGAATCCTGTGTTTTCATCCAACTTTACAATTTCTGCTTTTTAATTGGAATATTCAGTAATTTACATTAAATAGAATTATTGATATGATTTGGTTTTTACATATTTTATTGTTTACTATTTGACTTTATTTTAAAATTTTCTTTACCTTCCTTGGGAATAATTGAGTATAATTTAAGATTTGATTTTATCTCATTTATTAGCTCTTTAGACATATCTCTTTTGTTTTACTTTATTTTATTTAGTGATTATAATCTATGGATTACGATAACACATATTTAATATATCATGGTATTTATTCAAATAACAATAGTCTACAGTGTAAGAACTATATCACAGTATATTTTCATTTATTCCTCCTATCTTTTTGTGCTATTTTTATTACACATTTTAGTTCTAAATGTTATGGACCCTACACTATATCATTTTTATGTTAAATAGTCACATTTTAAATCATTAAAATATTTAAAAAGTTAACTCTATATTTCCCCATCATTTTTACAACTTTGGGCATCTTCATCCCTTTGATTAGATCTAGAGTTCAGTTTTACAGAGAAGATCTTATGGTGATGCGTTCTCATCTCTCAGCCTGTTTTCTTCTTATTTTTAGAGGGGGTTCCTAGATTGCCTTTGTTTTATCTTAATTTTGAAAGATATTTTTGCTGAATATAGACTCCCATGTTGACAATTTTCTTCTTTTAGAACTTTGAAACGGATATTACACTGTCTTTTTGTTGGCTTAGTTTCTTATTTTTGTATCTCTGTATTTAATGTGGTTCTATACTTCTGGTTGGTTTTAGAATTTTTATCACTTCATAACTATCAACAATTTGATTATAATGTGTCTTTGTGTGGTTTTTGTTATGTTTATTCTATTTGAGATTTGTTAAGCTTCTAAAATCTATAGACTTACACTTTTCATAAAGTTAGAAAAAACAAACATTTTTTCAATCTTTTTTCTTTCTATGGTTCATTTTGGATAATTGCTGTTTATGTTTTCAAGTTCTTTGATCTTTTTTGCAATGTCTAATTTGCTGTTAACCTCATATAGCATATTTTGACTTCAGAAGTCATCTAAAATATTTTCATTTATTTAAATTCTGTCTGAGCCTTTATATATTTTTTTCATTTCTCTATTATGGTTAAATTTTTCATTATGTCTTTGAGAATATTTATTATATTTACAATAGCTTTGTTAACATTTTTGTTTGATAATTTCTCTGCCATCTCTAGGGTTGTTTCTATTAAATGATTTTTTTTTCATGTTAAAGAGTCATATTTTCTATTTCCTTGCACGCCTGCTGGTTTTTTATTAGACTGTTGGATATTGTTGTATTGTTAAAATAAAGGGTTGAGTTTTTTTGTTCTGTCATGCAGTTAACTAACTGGCAGACCAGTTTAATCTTTTAAGCCTACTGTTAAGCTTTGTGAGGGTAGGTCCAGAGTAGCCTTCATTCTTGGGCTAATTGAGTCCTACCTACGAAGGCATAACACTCCTGAGAACTCTGCCCAGTGCATGTTCTACGAGATCTCTCTATTCTGACTGTTAAGAACATGAACTATTTCTGTTTCTGTTTAAGCTCTAGGAATTTTGTATCCTATTGGTCCTTTCTTCTATCTCAGGGAATTTCACCCCATGCATTGTATATATACTGCTCACAAACATTAGTAGGGGATATTTCAGAATGAATATGAAGCATTGAAATATCCCCTAATTTCTGTGAGCAGTATATTTCTATTTATTAAAGGTTCAGTGAACTTCTTTGCAAATCTCCAGAGCTTTGGTGTAGCTCTGCCTTCTCTTATACTCATGCCACAAACTCTGTTTCTTCCACTTAGTAAAACAACTATGCTGTATTTGGGTTCTCTCCTGTACTATGGGTTGAAACTAAACCCAGAGAATGAGTTGGGGCTGAATTCTTATTTTTCTCCCTTTACTCAATGATCCCATTTCAACTCTGGTTATTTTCTAACATTTGAAAAACATTGTTTTATATATTTTGTCCTTTTTACAGGAGAAGTAAAATTCCTATGGCAATTAAACCTTTAAGTGTAGACATGAAAAATTTTACATATTTTGAGTTCATTTTATAAATACATTCACTTAATTTTTTTTCCAAGTGAGAGGAGGGGAGATAGACAGACTCTCACATATGCCCCAACTGGGATCCACCTGACAACCTTCTACCTGCATGCACCCCAACTGGGATCTGCCCAGCATTGCCTACCAGGGGCCGATACTCTACGCATCTGGGGCCATTCTCACAATGGAGTTATTTTTAGCACCAGAGGTAGAGGCTCCATGTATCCATTCTCAGTGCCCAGGGCACTTATACCAATTAAGCCATGGCTACAAGAGGGAGGGAGGGAGGGGTAGACAGAGAGAGAGAGAGAGAGAAAGAGAAAGAAAGAAGGGGGGAGGGGATGGGATAGAGAAGCAGATGGTTGCTTCTCCTGTGTGCCTGACTGGGAATTGAACCCAGGATATCCACATACCAGGCTGACATTCTACCACTGAGCCAATCGGCCAGGGCTCACTTAATATTATAGCATAAAAATATCCCCCATGTTATTAGGTATAATAGCCTATTACCATATTTCCTCAGTATGATCCATAATTTATTTAATTCTACCCTTATTTTTAGAATATTTACTTGTTTCAAGGTTTCCACTATTTCAAAAAAGGCTATGTGAAACATTTTTGAATATTTATGTGTTTAGTTATATCTTTGAGATGTATTTGTTGAAGTGGAATTATTGGGTGAAATATTTAAGAATGTATATACGTTAAATGTGTTGCTAAATACTTTCTGGAAATGTTGGACCAATTTCCTTTTGGCATTGTTTGAGAGTGCTCACTTTGCTACAGCCTCAACAGCTCTATGTATTCTTTGAGTGCATTTACAGTGTGAGGTCAATTGCAGGGAAGAATAATGCCCAGCCTCTATCCCCAGAGGGCTCAAAGGTGTGGGATAGAGACCTTAAACTCATCACCAGAGTACAATAAACTTTGAAAAGGTGGTCAGATTTTGCCTAGGAAGAACCCATGAAGGTGAAGTTTTTTAAGTAAATATTTGAGGATAAGCAGTTTGAAATAAGGTCACAGAGAGTAAAATATTAGAAGGGTTAACAAAATATTTAAGATTACTGAAATGCGAAGCAGGAGGACATACAGTATTTACTGAATGGTTTGGCTGGTACCAAGGGTGTGTTTGAGTGAGTGTAGTGGAAATAAAGCAGCATTTGGAGGCAGAAAGTAGATAGTGAAGGACTCTGTATGGTCTTGAGCAAGTGAAACACTCCAATGATCTACATTTTGTGGGTATACTGAATCCTCATGTGTAGTAAAATTGAACTTGGAAGGAGACTTGACTTGGGGTGATGAATACACAGTGCAATGTACAGATGATATATTATAGAATGGCACACCTGGAAGCTATACAATTTTATTACGCAGTGTCACCCCAATAAAATGATTTAAAGAATAAAAAAATTAAATTGAACTTATCATTGTCTTTATTTTTCTTCTTTCAAAGGTTTCCAGTGTCTTTTCATACCGTGATTTCTATTTCATCTGCGAGTTAACACTCAACTTCTAAATACTGCAGCAATCTTTTGTTGTTATTTTTTTTTCTTTCTTCTTCTTTTTTGATTTTTTATTAAGTGAGAGGCAGGGAAGCAGAGATAGCCTCCCACATGCACCTGTGCACCTGGACTCAGATCCACCTGGCAAGCCCCCTACCAGGTGATGCTCTGCCCATCTGGACCACTGCTCTGTTGCTCAGCAACAGCTATTTTAGCGCCTGAGGCAAGGCCATGTAGCCATCCTCAGTGCCCAGGACTGACTTTGTTCAAACCATTTGAGCCATGGCTGCAGGAGGGGAAGAGAGAGAGATAGAGAGGGGTAGAGGGGGAGAAGCAGATGGTTGCTTCTTCTGTGTACCCTGATCAGGAATCGTACCTGGGACTTCCACACACCAGGCCGACACTCTACTGCTGAGTCAACCTGCCAGGGCCTGTTGTTTGTTTCTTAAGAGAACAGGTTGTGACCTTGTCTGCTCTTATAAATTCAACAGGTTTGATTCTTTCATGTCTTTTGAACAGCATACGTTGCACTCTGGAGCAGTCTTCCTAGAGCTGAACACAAGAGCTGCTGTTTATATTGGATGGATGTTCTTTTTGTGCTAGATTTTACTAATTTAGGCTCTCTCAGGTTGAAGTCTTCTCTTGGTTGTGTGCCTAATTGGAACAAAAGCAAACCATAGGTATTTGGTACAGCAAAACCAAATGTGCTTTAGGTAAATTTAGCCATCACACAAAAGGGAGGAAGTGGAAAAATGTCATGAACAGATTTGAACTGGGACTTTGAAGATAGACCTAGTTTTCTGCTTATTGAATGATTAATAAGTTGAATGATCTCGATGAAGTCACTTAGCTTCTTTGGGCCCTTCTTTGCATTTTCTACTAGTTCTAACTTTGAGTATATAAACAAGGGTTAAAAAAAAAAGAGCTTAATGCCTGACAAGGTGGAGGCGCAGTCAATAGAGCATCAGACTGGGATGATGTCCCAATAGAGCCTAGGTTCTATATCGATCAGGCATCTCCGATTCAACTTCCTCATGCAGTGGGACACTCCTGCTTAACAGCAGGGCTGGCAGCCTCTTTGAGTTTACTTTTGAGATGGATATATGAGGATTCTACTTATTGGTACTGAGACCAATTGCCACTGGAGGAAAGACACGACTGACACACAAGTTAGATGCAAGAATCACACAGGCAATCACAAATCCTATGGCGTGCCTGGGTACAGCTTAATGGGGCCCCGTTGGTGTGCTCCTCTCAGCTGTCCTTGGTCAGAGCGGCATGGAGTCAGTCCACAATCAATGTTGGCATCTGGACGACTAACTACAGCTGGGGGCCCCTTGGCTTTAGTACCCTTTTCTGGCCTATGCCTTCTAACAGGTGTTAATCTACAGAATTGTCACATTTAGGGAGTTCCTCACAGGGAGCTCTTTTTATATATGTGATTTCACACACTAACTGGGCCCTGTGCAAAGGGTGTACATAATCTTGCTTATCATATAAGTACCTACTAGATTAGCACCCACCCAGTGGGCCTTATTAACTTGCCTTAGTGGCTTTTAATATTATATCCTAACTTATTTCTATATATCTTCTATATTTTTCTATGTTTCTATATATTTAATTACTATAACATTATATTACTATAACAGATGCAGAGGACCCAGGTTTGAAACCCCAAGATTGCCCGCTTGAGCATGGGCTCACCTGGCTTGAGCACAGGCTTACCAGCTTGAGTGCAGTGTTGCTGGCTTGAGCGTGGGATCATAGACATGACCCCATGGTCACTGGCTTGAGCCCAAAGGTTGCTGGCTTGAAGCTCAAGGTTGCTGTCTTGACCCCAATGTCACTGGCTTGAGCAAGGGGGTTAAAGCACATGTGAGAAAGCAATCAATGAGCAAGTAAAGTGCCTCAACAAAGAATTGATGCTTCTCATCTCTCTCCCTTCCTGTCTTTCCCTTTCTCTCTCTCTGTCTCTGACACACACACACACAGCAAAAAAAAAGTCAAAATAGTATAAACCAGTGGTAGTCATCCTGGTCCCTACTGCCCGCTAGTGGGCATTCCAGCTTTCATGGTGGGCGGTAGCGGAGCAACCAAAGTATAAATAAAAAGATAGATTTAAGTATAGTAAGTTGTTTTATAAAGATTTATTCTGCCAAACTTAGCGAAAATCTGACATAAAGTACTTGGTAAGTAATTATTATTATATGCTTTAACTAGCTGTAACTCTGCTTTATAAATTTTATAAAGTAAAGTTACTTCCCTACTTTATAAATCACCATTACTGTGGAACTGGTGGGTGGTTAGAAAATTTTACTACTAACAGAGATACAAAAGTGGGCGGTAGGTATAAAAAGGTTGACTACCTCTGGTATAAACCAAATTATTTTGGATATAGAAATTAATTTTGCGGGGGACCCGGGTTCGATTCCAGCCAGGGCACATAGGAGAAGCGCCCATTTGCTTCTCCACCCCCCACCCCCCTCCTTCCTCTCTGTCTCTCTCTTCCCCTCCCGCAGCCAAGGCTCCATTGGAGCAAAGATGGCCTGGGCGCTGGGGATGGCTCCTTGGCCTCTGCCCCAGGCGCTAGAGTGGCTCTGGTCCCGGCAGAGCGACGCCCCGGAGGGGCAGAGCATCGCCCCCTGGTGGGCAGAGTGTCGCCCCTGGTGGGCGTGCCGGGTGGATCCCGGTCGGGCGCATGCGGGAGTCTGTCTGACTGTCTCTCCCCGTTTCCAGCTTCAGAAAAATACAAAAAATAAATAAATAAATAAAAAAGAAATTAATTTTGTGTTTTCTTTTAAAAGCAATGTTTAGTTGTATTTTGTAATGATCTAAATTTTCATATTACCAAAAACTTTTAGTAAACACAATTTCAGTTTTTAAAATTGATTTGAGAGAGAGAGAGAGATGAGAAGCATCAAGTGGTAGTTGCTCCACTTTAGTTGTTCATTGATTACTTCTTGTACATGCCTGACTGGGGGGCTCAAGTAGAGTCTGTGATCTCTTGCTCAGCCAGGAACCTTTGGGCTCAAGCCAGCGACCTTGAAATCATGTCAATGATCCTGTGCTCTAGCCAGCGACCCTGTGCTCAAGCTGGTGAGCCTGCGCTCAACCTGGTGATCTCGGGGTTTTGAACTGGGGACCTCTGCATCTAGAGTCGACACTCTATTTGCTGTGCTACCACTGGTCAAGTGACAATTCTAATTTTTTAACTTATTATCTTCTCACCATAATGTGTCAATTTAATTTCTGAGCAAAATATATTCAGTTACTTTTTATTTACCTTAGAAAATAGAAGAGTTCCTAAAATTATAATAAAACTTTATTTAATATTTAAATAATCAGATTTCTTACTGGCTGATTTTTCTATTCAGGCTGTAAATCATAAATTAAAAATATTTTGGAGAATTTTGGAATACTTGATAATCTTGTACTATTTCCCTTTTTTTTGTTGCATTATTATGTACCTTTAGAAATTTCAAATCCAAATGAACAAATCCCAAACAGAAATAATAGGCAGAAAACTTCCAAAGTATTTTCAAAGATTCTACATTGTTCTTTAGTTGTAAAACTTATTATAGCTTGTTATACAAAATGAATGAATTGCAGCTAACCACTTCCCGTTCAGATGATTGAACTTGATATATATATATTTCTTTGCTCATTTTATGTTAATTAATGTTCTCCTTTGTATTTGACCCAAGGCAGGAAGCATTGGCAACATTTGTTATGCAAAAACAACAGCCAACAGTCAGTGGAAAACGTGGGTGTTTCAGCTCAAGAGCAAATGAAAGTTAGAAAAAAGTAGACTTGGATCTGGACGCTTCAGGTTTAATGAATCGTGAGGATATTGATCTGCCAGTAATGTTTTTGTACCATGTAGTATATTTATAAATATCACCTATAGTTACCCAGAAAGCCACAGAACTAGAACTTCATTGCTTGTCCCCATCCCTGCTCAATTACTTCTTTTTTCCATTTCATTGGATTGGCCAACTAAAATTTAAAGCAACAAGTTATGACTATGGTTTTTATTGTATCCAAATCTATATATTTGTTTAGATTTGCTTGAATGTTTATGTCCATTTTATGTTTACATGCTTTGGAATTCTCTACTCACTAGTATTTCCTTTGTATTAACAAGTTTTTTAAATTTTTAACACATTGAATAATGATTCATTGTGTTCGCAAAAAAACAAACAAACAAAAATATCAAAACAAAACACAAGCACAAAACTCCAGCAGTCTATCATTAGAAAATAAATTGGGCCCTTACTGGTGGATCAGTGGATAGAGTGTGGGCCTGGTGTACTGATGTCCTGGGCGAGGTGGAGAAGCTGATGGTCGCTTCTCCTGTGTGTCCTGAACGGGAATCAGAGCCGGACATCCACACGTCAGGCTGACGTTCTACCACTGAGCCAACTAGCCAGAGCCTGATTATTATTATTTTTCTAATTTTTTTAAAATTAATTTTTAGAGAGGAGAGAGAGAGAGAGAGAGAGAGAGAGAGAGAGAGAAGGGAGAGGGAGGAGCAGGAAGCATCAACTCCCATATTTGCCTTACCAGGCAAGCCCAAGGTTTTGAACTAGTGACCTCAGCATTCTAGCCAGGTCGACGCTTTATCCACTGCGCCACCACAGGTCAGGCAGAGCCTGATTATTTTTGTTGTTGTTGTTAAACCCAATGTGAACAGTATTAAGCTACTATAAAAAATTGTTATTTGAATTTTTTAAATTTGGCTTAGTGTAGAATTTATATACATTATTTTGTCTGGAAACAAGTAATAAAGATAAAATAAAGTATTAAAAATGTCCATAGCTTTCATTTTATATAATAAAGTTAATTAAGCCAGAGCTTAATTAACTGGCTGGGTAGCTCAGTCAGTTAGAGCATCGTCCCAGTATTCCAAGATTGCAGGTCAAGCCTCCACTGGGGCACATACAAGAATCAACCAATTACACGTCAGTAAGTGGAACAACAAATCAGTATTTCTTTTTCTCCCTTTCTTTCTCTAAAAAATAAATCAATAAATTAAGAAAAAAGCTATCAAGTCAACATTATGTAGACTTAAAATATACTGTCACAAACATTATGCTTTTTCTAAGCCTTTTATTATCTTTTCCTTTTGTTAACAGTAGAGATTTTTAAAGAGCAAATGTTTAAAAAAAAAAAGCAAATGTTTTGAACTCTATTGAACCATGATACATAATTTTAAATAGTATACGGCGTGTTGTCTTTATTAAATTATAAGAGATTGAAAACATAATTGAAGGCTCAGTGTCTTGCTGGTTGTAGGAACAATTTGGTTTCTATCTGAATGAATTTGTAGTATATGGATTACAAAGAAATATAACACTAAACTTAAATGGTGTTTTTAAAAAGGAAGCTCACCTTATTTGAGTTGAACATCTAATTCGGTAGATACAGGATTTGAAGGTGGCATTTGGTGGTGGGGGACTGTTTGTAGGGAAGACCTTCATCACTAAAGGCTGCCTGACCCTCCCCAAGGATCTGCTCCATCCTTATATTTGGAAATAGATTCATGGTCAAAATTAGACTCTGGAGTGCTTGATAATATCTAGGCATGAAGGTGTATTGCTCTGTTAATTTAAACAGTTTTGAAGTGTACATTTTAATTTTCTTTTTTTAAAAAAGATTTTATTTATTCGTTTTAGAGAGAGAGAGAGAAGGGAGGAAGGAGCAGGAAGCATCAACTCCCATAAGTGCCTTGACCAGGCAAGCCCGGGGTTTCAAACTGGTGCCCTTGGCGTTCCAGGTCGATGTTTTATCCACTGTACCACCACAGGCCAGGCCTTATGTTTTAATTTTCAATAGCTTTACCCAAGCTAATTAAACACAAAAAGATAAAAAATTTAGATTTATAGTCACCAAAATATTAACAGGACTTATCCCTGGATGATAGGAATATAGGTAATTGTTATTTTCTCTAAACTTTTCCATATTTTCCCAATTTTCTGTAATGAATCTGTAATAGCTTTTACCACAGAAAAGATAGTTACTTCAAACTTTGTATTCTTTCTTATGTCCTCTCTCATTGTCACGCAGGTACGATTAGCCTTAATTTACTTTTACAATTTTGATCTATAAAATGACTTTACAATTTTTATGTATAATGTTGTTGTCTGTTTTGTTTGGATTTTTAAAAAAAATTATTTATTCATTTTGGAGAGGAGAGAGAGAGAGAGAGAGAGGAAAATGGGGAGGAGCAGGAAGCCAACTCCCATATGTGCCTTGACCAGACAAGTGCAGGGTTTTGAACCGGCGACCTCAGCGTTCCAGGTCAATGCTCCATCCACAGCGCCACCACAGGCTAGGTCCTATGTGTGGATTTTTAAAGTTTTGTATTATGGGCACTGATGACTGAAACAGTCTTAAGATTTTATACGGAAATCTCTGACTGTGGACTGAGAAACTGCTCAATGGGCACAAAGGAGCGCCCTGATTCCTGTCTACTGCTTCCCACCATCCTAAACCTTTTCACCACCCATCTTTTCTGTAGTAGATGATGGTATGTGTTGTCCATCACCCAGTTGTTTGTACCAGAAATTTTGGAGTCATAATTGATTTATTCTCATCCTTATATCCTGTACCTGAATCCATCAGCACATCCTATGTTTTCTTTCTTCAAAATATATCTTGTGGCCCTGGCCGGTTGGCTCAGCGGTAGAGCGTCGGCCTAGCGTGTGGGGGACCCGGGTTTGATTCCCGGCCAGGGCACATAGGAGAAGCGCCCATTTGCTTCTCCACCCCCCCCCCTCCTTCCTCTCTGTCTCTCTCTTCCCCTCCCGCAGCCAAGGCTCCATTGGAGCAAAGATGGCCCAGGCTCTGGGGATGGCTCCTTGGCCTCTGCCCCAGGCGCTAGAGTGGCTCTGGTCGCGGCAGAGCGACGCCCCGGAGGGGCAGAGCATCGCCCCCTAGTGGGCAGAGCGTCGCCCCTAGTGGGCGTGCCAGGTGGATCCCGGTCGGCACATGCGGGAGTCTGTCTGACTGTCTCTCCCCGTTTCCAGCTTCAGAAAAAAAAAAAAAAAATATATATATATATATATATCTTGTATATGTCCGTTTCTTGCTGTCACCATTGCTTCACCCTACTACAGGTCGTACTAGCATCTCCTACCTGGAAAGCATTGGTAGCCTTCTCTCTGGTCTCCCTGTCCAATCCATTCTCCATGGTAAAACCCGCTGTACTAGCAACAACAGGACCTCACTTTGGTCCTGCTTCCCTTTTGGTTTTCGTATCATTTATCATCTACTCTTTTAGTCCCACTAACCTCTGTGCTGTTTTGTTACTACTTTAACCACTTTCCGACTTTGAGGTCTTACGTATGATGGCTGTACCCTCTACTTGACTGTCTGGCTGGCTCCTTTTCACCCTGAAAGTCTCACTTCAATGTTCTTCCTTCCTGTGGGAGGGATGACCTACACCCTGACCTCAACTAGCCGATCTCTTCTCACAGATCTTTCCTAATCATTTTGCTCTGATTATTTCCTTTGTGGTACTTTCACAATTCTTAGTCATCTTTATTTATTTATTATATATATTTGCTTCTAGGGCATAAGCTTTGTGAATGCAGGGACCTACCTGTTTTGTTCTTTGCTATAATACTACCAACTGGCAGCATAGTAGATATTCAATTAATAAATTGTATATCAAAATAGTTCATAATGTGCATGGATTTTTATATAGATCTTTCTATTAATTCTCATGATTTTAAATACAAGTAAAGAGAAACATTTTAATTCTTTTTCTTATTTCTTTTTTTAATAGCCAGATGCAGACAGACAGGGACAGACAGAGAGGAAGGGAGAGAAATGAGAAGCATCAATTCTTTGTTGTTGCCCCTTAGTTGTTCATTGATTGCTTTCTCATATGTGCCTTGACTGGAGGCCTCCAGCAGAGCAAGTAACCCCTTGCGCAAGCCAGTAACCTTGGCTTCAAGCCAGCGACCTTTGGGCTCAAGCCAGCGACCATGAGGCCATGTCTATGATCCCAGGCTCAAGCTGGCAACCCTGTGCTCAAGCTGGTGAGCACACGCTCAAGCTGGATGAACCCACATTCAAGTTGGCATCTCGAGGTTTCAAACCTGAGTCCTCAGCATCCCAGTCTGATGCCTATCCACTGTGCCATTGACTTGTCAGACTTATTTCTTTTCCTTTAGTTAAGACAATATGTTTAATTATCCCCTGGAGTGCTCCTATATATGTAGCACTTTTTTTATTATTATTAAGTGAGAGGTGGGGAGGCAGAGACAAACTCCCACATGTGTCCCTACTGGGACCCACCTGGCAAGCCCCCTATCAGGTGATGCTCTACCCATCTGGGGGTGCCTCTCTGTTGCTTAGAAACTGAGCTATTTTAGCTCCTGAGGCGAGGCCATGGTGCCATCCTCAGCGCCCGGGGCCAGCTTGCTCTAACCATTCTAGCCAGAGAGAGAGAGAGAGAGAAGGGGAAGGGAGAGAGTAGAGAATCAGATGGTCACTTCTCCTGTGTGCCCTGACTGAGGAATCAAACCTGGGACTTCCACACGCTGAGCTGCCGCTCTACCACTGAGCCAGCCAGCCAGGGCCATATTTGTAGTGTGTTATTAATGAGGAGGAGGCAGATATCATGCCCTTTGACAGATAAGAAATTGATACTCAGATTAAATGTTATGTGCCCATTTATATGCTCGTAAATGATAGACTAGAAATCATTGAAGCTTTAGCATCCTTTAAATATAACCTTCTTTTGCAAGGGAGAATCCAAGGCTTTAGGTCAGCGGTTCTCAACCTGTGGGTCGCGACCCTGGCGGGGGTCGAACGACCAGAACACAGGGGTCGCCTATTTAGAATTGAGAAAGAACCAGGGAAAGAACGAGGTCTAAACGAGTGCTCCTTAGTTGTTTTTAAGGCCCCCATTTTAACATGTAAGTCTTGTGCAACTGGGAAAATATCCATTTTTATAAATAGTTATGATTCTGTATTTTTAAAATGAGTTACCTGTTTTCACATTTAATAGTACATTAATGTGAATTCTTGAAATACCATAGGTATTATTAGTTCTTTTTTAGAAAATATTTCAAGTATACCTATTATATTCTCTAGCTAAGATGTCTTTGAACATGGATATTGTTTATAAAATTCACAAAGACATCCATAACATTTGTAATAAATATAACATGAGCTTTTTGGTTTCTAGACATCACCTCTTTAACTCTCTGTTGCTATGGATTTTCATTAGTATTCCTTGGGGCCTGGGTTGCCATAGAAAGTGTGTAGCTGTGGAGGAGTTACCATGGCAACAGTCCGCCATTATGTATTTTTCAATATTAGCTAGCTGGAGATGATAGTAAATCTGAATGATATTTGTTTAGGAGGCCAATAATGAAAAATAAAATGAACAGATTATTTTAATATTCTAGTTCTCTACAACAAATATTTTAAATATGATGCCTTTATTCAAATAAATAGAAATGAGAGCTACTCTTAAAAGCTTGGTTTTAGCAGCCATTTAATTTGATCTCTGGGGATACTAAAAATTTAAATTGCCTTAATTGTTTGACATGCATATAAACTCCCATATTATAACACTCCTTGTCAAATAAACAGAGGTTTGAAGGTTTTTGTTTCAACCACGGCTTCTTCATGACCTTGAACAATAGCAGCTCAGGTACCTGTGAGAAGACAAAGAGGAGGAAGCATCTTTTTTTCTGTCTTTGAAATGGAACTCAAGTAAAGGGAGTCGCCTGGTGACTCACTGCTCAGTGTAGCTTTACAAAAAAAAAAGATAAAAGCAGAGAAACTGTTTTCAGCAAAATGGCAAATCCCTTGTTTGAAGAGCGGTTTTAAACATACTATTTAAAAACATTTGGATACTTCCAACCCTTTAGCAATCATTTTGAAATTCCTAAGGCATGAGCTTTGTGAATGCAGGGACCTGTTTTGTTAAGTATATTATATCAGTTGTCTACAAATAACCTTCCTTATTTTTACCAGGATGGAGTGACACTTTATTATTTTGTCACAGGGGCAAGCAGAGAAAGTGTTATGATGATAACTCAGAAAATTGGATCCTTCTATATATTTGAGATTAAAAAAGAATGAACTTCAGATTTTACAATTTTAGTTTTACAATCTGGCCTATTTTTTTTTAATTGCTAAGATAGTCTGAATGTTTGTGTCCCGTCCAATTCATATGTTGAAACCTAATGTCCAAAGTGATGGTATTAGGAGGTGGGGCCCTTGAGAGGTGGTTAGCTCCTTTATAAAAGAATAAGATTAGTGCCTTTATAATAGAGATCCCAGAGAGCTTCCTTGCTCCTTCTATTATGTGAAGACACAATGAAAAGATGGCCATCTATAAACCAGAAGTCACTAGATATCAAGTTGGCTGGTGAACTGTGAGACATAAATGTTTGTGGTGTATAAGCCAAGTAGTCTATGGTATTTTTTTATAGCAACCTGAATGGACTAAGACAATCACCAAGCCCCTCTCTGAAATTATGGGAAGATGTTGGGGCTCCTGGTTTTTGTTTTCTTGAAGTTATGTCATATGGGAGCTCTCTATCTTCTCCTGAAGCTTTTTCTTGTGGGACATGTGAAGCTAATTGCTTCTATAGCAGAGCAGAGGCTCAGTATAGAATCACGCAGTCATAATTCACAACTTCAGATGATTGGCAAACATATGACTTGCTCCCAAATAACCATGGAGCAGCTGCAAGAATAATGCCAAACCAGACAATGTTTTATCAGGTGCAGTTGCATAGAGGAAGTATGTACAGTTTGGTAGAAACTTTTAAAAAGCTGATCTTCCAATTCATGATGTTACTGTATCAATAACCCTCTTTCAAGGAGTAACTTCCTATAATACTGAAAGTAAAATACTCTGAATTTACTAAGCTGTAGAGTTCTTGAACGATGATGTTCATTTATAAATGGCATTTGACTGGCTCTGGTCGCGGCAGAGCGATGCCCGGAGGGGCAGAGCATCGCCCCCTGGTGGGCAGAGCATCGCGCCCTGGTGGGCGTGCCGGGTGGATCCCCGTCAGGCGCATGCGGGAGTCTGTCTGTCTCTCCCCGTTTCTAGCTTCGGAAAAATACCAAAAATAAATAAATAAATAAATAAATAAATAAATAAATAAATAGCATTTGACTTAAAGTCCTTATAGTTTTACAGATGAGGGAATTAGTAACTTAATGAATATTATCAATCTAGGAAGAAGTATTGAGTTGAGGAAAAGAATAACATTAAATACTTGGCATTTAGAGAATTAGGGTTTATTGTTGAGAATGCCTTCAAAATATTACTGTGTGCCTTCTTTTTCTTTGCCACAGGATATCTTAGGGCAGTGGATAACAGAATGCCATGATTAAAAGCCTAGACTTTGGAGTCAGATTGCCTGTGTATGATTTCTGGCTTGATTTGCTGCTGGTTCTGTGGTATTCAACAAGTTAATGATCCTCCTGGGCCTCAGTTTCCTCATTCATAAAATGGGGATAATAGTAACTATTTTATAGGTTGTTATGATTATTAAATGGCTTTACGTTTGTAAAATACTTGGAACAGGACCTGATGCATAGAAAGTATAATGTAGGTGTTTGTTAATTAAAGCAGAAAAAAGTAGGAAGGTTGGGTAGATTTCAGAGTTACCCAAGTGATAACAGCTGCTCTGAGGGCAATTTTCAGACCAAATCAAAGGTTAATTCATGTCAGAGAAGTCAGATAAACAATACCGTAAATAATGAGCTTGTTCTCTTATATTCACATTTAAAATTTCATGCAGGACATTTTAAAATTGGCAATTTAAAATCTCATGGAAAACAATTTAAAATTGGCATAAAATTGGTATAACTATTTATACCAAAATTCTCTTTGCTAATAAGCCCATTTAGATGCAACAAAGATTTATTAACCTTAATCCTTATGAACTTCACTCCTTCATTCTCTGTACAGAGGTGTTTGGTGGCACAATACAGGTGCCTTTTTTCTTTTTAATGGCAGAAGATAATGAGGTTCAATAGAATTTTTTTATCATGATATATTACCTTCCTTTACCTGCTTTTCCTCCCCTGATGGATTTTGAGTCAATACTTAACAGAAAACTTAAACTAAAGATAAATATAGTTTTTCTAGAGGTTACAGTTTGATTTGATAATTTTGTGCTTTAAATTCCTTTTATCGTAATAGATAAGGTTCTCTGTTTAAATTAGGTGTCATAGCTAATCCACAGCCCTGGTTTAAATTCTCTTGTTTCTTATCTCCTATGGGCCTAGACTGCATGAATGAGTCATTTACTATTGCTCATTCATTGCTTTCAAACTTTTCTTTCTTCAATTCTTAGCCTTTCTCCCTAAATTTGGTAAATCTCAAGGCTCTGATCTTCTCTATCCTATCTTTTTAGTTTATTAATTTTCTTCATCCGATCTCATGGCCCCACTTGTACTTCTGCATGAATGTCTTGAAAACCATCCTGTCATCATCCTGGTCTCTTTCTAGCCAGCCCCCAGTCTGACTACACTCGTATTTATACTTGAGGACTCTGTTGTAACTTCATATGGTCATGTGATCATAAACCTTTTGTACTTCTTAACCCTGCCCACTTGACCCCTTACCCCTATTCCCGCTGTCTTTTAAGGCCAGGGACTCCTCTTACCTTTAACTGTCTCACAGGCACCACGGTGCAGTATTTTGGAAGATCTGTGAAATTAATATATTTAACATTAGGCATTCCCCGTGCTCTACTGGAGGGGAATCTAACCAACTGGCTGTGAGTAGAACTTAAAAGGCGCCTAAATTTTGATGGGAAAAAAAAATTACTTCAGTAATCTCTAAGTCAAAATTTAGCTTTTCCTTTAAATTAGGAATATAGGTTCAAAATCACAGTATTATTAATAGTACCTTTGACTTTGTCAGCAATAGTAATTATGAATACTTTTATATTATGGTACAGTTGTTGAAATATCATTTATACTCATATCTACTTCAAAATTACGGTTGTTAATAGACCTGCCATTGAATTGAATTGTATAATTTAATGCATTCATATAGAAGCACTTATTTTATTGTAAATTTGTTTTAAAAAAGCATTTTGATAACTATATTTATAATATTTGATTTCTTTTGTAATCTTATTTTATGCCTTTATTTTTATTTTTTTATTTTTTTGAAATGGAGAGAGGGACAAAGAGAAAGATAGAAAGACAGGAAGGGAGAGAGAGAAGGTGGAAGGGAGAGAGAGTGAGAATCATCAGCTTGTAGTTGCTTTCATTTTAGTTGTGTGTTGATTGCTTCTCATATGTGCCTTGACCTGAGGTTGGACCTCAGGGTCACGCTGCGCCAGCAACCCCTTTCTCACCTGGTGACCCTTATGCTCAAGCAGGTGACCTCTGGGATTGTGTTGATGATCTCTTGCTCAAGCCAGCCATCCTGCACTCAAGCCAAGAGTCTGTGTTTAGAGCCAGTGACCATGGGGTTATGAACCTGCAACCTCAGTGTTCTGGGTCGATAATGCATTAGTCAGGCTCTTTTATGCTGTTAAAAGTCTTATGTAGAAATGGACTCCAGAGGCTTTACAATCTGCTAAAGGGGTTCATATTCTAAAATATGGTTAAGAACCCCAATTTTTCTATCATGTGCTCATGTAAAATTTGAGTGATTATACACAGTGGATGATACTGCTTGTTTATTTATTCATTCAGCATTTTAAAATACCTGTTTATGTCTGAGGATTATTTTAACCAATACTTTACCTCAAACTGTCGTAACTTTACAAGAATCATAGATTCTTTTGAAAAAAAGTTTTTTTTAATTTTTATTTTATTTATTCATTTTTAGAGAGGAGAGAGAGAGAGACAGAGAGGGATAGAGAGGAGAGACAGAGAGAGAGAGAAGGGGGGAGGAGCTGGAAGCATCAACTCCCATATGTGCCTTGACCAGGCAAACCCAGGGTTTCGATCCATTGACCTCAGCATTTCCAGGTTGACGCTTTATCCACTGCGCCACCCCAAGTCAGGCCTGAAAAAAAATTTTTTTTTTAATTTTAATTTTTATTGATTTGAGTGAGAGAGGGAGTGGGAAAGAAAGAGAGAGGCAGGAGCATCGAGCTGTTTCTGTGTGTGCCCCGATCAGGGGTGGAATGGGCAGCCTTGCACTTCGGGACGATGTTCTAACTATCCGAACTATCTTCCCAGGGCTCTTTGGAAAGATTTTTAACACAGCAAAATCAAAATTAGGAATAGTGTTAATCTGTCGTGCTCATGTGTGTGTGTTGCTTTCTAGTTAACTGCAAATACACAGAACTGAGCAAGCTCGACAGCAATTTCTCAGCCAGGATTAGAGTGAGGATATTAATAAGCTGGAAAAGGGTAGATAGGAAGTGAAGGGGGAGGGGGATCAGGTATCATTAGAGACCTGACTGAGCATATTATCTTTGGTGGCTCCTTACATATAAATGAGGTACTTTGGGAAATAAACCGCTTTTGATAATCTATACCCACATAGCAAAATGTCCTCAAGCTCTTTCAGGGGATTTTCATTAGTTCTATCTCTTACTCCTGACTTCCATTGTCTTGGAGGATCAGATACTTTCTAAATAAAAAAAAAATTAGCTAAGGAAAATGACTTAGTTGAATTATATTTATTGTCTTGCAATTTAAGTATCCAAAACAAACCAACTCTTAAGTGCAGTGACTTAAACAACACTGTTTATTATCTCTTCTGGTTCCAAGGGGTTCTTACCTGGGGTCTCTCCTGTCATTGTGGTCACCTATAGGTCCCTCTGTACTGTATACTGGTGGTGGCTTCTTCATTCATACCCCTGATGCCTCAGTTTCCCACCTTGTGGGCTCTCTGTCAGTAGAGTGGCTTGACTTGTTTTATGTGGTGGCTCAGGTGCCAAGAGGCAGGAGGTGGGGACCTGTCCATTCTCAAGGCAAGGACTACAAGTGGGCACAGTAAGTATTACTTACTCCATGTTCTGGTTGCCAGACAAGATCTAACGGGTGTCCACCTCACAATGGGGACATTGGCATGTGTGCACAGCAGTGGAAGGGATTAAAGCTACCCACAGATCTCATCTTCCATTTCACCTTGCTTTCTTTTTCAAACTAGCTGGCCACATAAACCAGCAAAATATAAAAGTGATCACGCATGACATAGTCATGTTTTTCTTACCGGTCTTCCCTTGCTGTCTTCTCAATCTGAAATTCCTTTGTCTATTCAGAAGCCTCACTGTCTCCCTTAAGGACCCCACTATCATAAAGCCTTAATTGCTTAAAATAGATTTATTTCATTCCTCTTTGGATACCTTTTCTTGGGCATCTCCATGGCACTTGCTGTGAACTGCTTTGCATTGAAATTCTTTTTGTCCGTGTCTCATTCTCTTTTTTAGGCAGCACTGCTTTAAGAGTAAGGGTTGCCCCTATTCCTATTCCTGTTTCCAGTGGAGGCCAAGATAATGCCTAGAAACTGGCAGGGATAGAATATATGCAGATATTCATTCCTGTCTTTTGGGGGAAGACCCAACAAACAATTGATATCACAAGAACAAACACCTTATAGTGGTGGCTTATCTACTGTACTTACCGTAAGTGTCAAATGAACATTTTGGATAATAGTGCTCTTAGGATTCATAGTGCACTGAGGTAGTGAGGGAACTTCTTTTTTTAGGATTTAATTGGGTTTTAAAGAACTAATGCATATGAGCAGATAAACACTTGTGTTTCTTGGACAGTCTGTACAGAGATCAGTGACTTGCGGGAATCTAACCTTAAAGGTCTGGTTGGGTCCTGTGGTCCCAGTGTCAGAAGTAACCTTATAGAATTTATAAAGCTAACTTCAGTTCTGTGCTCTCGCTTTTCTCTCATTTTGAACCGTCTTTCACTACCCTGCCAAGGTTCCATTATGCTTACACTGAAATAACTCCTTTAATGCATTCATTCATATAATAATTCACTATGTATTAAATGACCATACATTTATCAGACACTTAGTCAAGTGTTGGGGATACAGTAACAGGACTGAATTAGCTTTTGTCCTTATTTTCTCCTTTAGAAAAAATTTAAAAGCCTAATGTTTTTTTTCTGTTAGTTTAGTTAACCTCTAACTTAGTAATTTTTCTAATGTGTCTGTGAAACAGGAGAACTAAGTGGATAACAGCTGCAACACCTAATATTTATTGAACACTCACTCTATTCTAATCACTTTACACATATTACCTTATTTAATCCTAATGATTCTTTGAGTACCAACATAATCACTATTGTAGATGAGGATGAGGAACCTGATACTATGTGTCGGGTTTGCCTACTATAGAATTTGTGCTTTTCAGCACTGTGTGATAGATTACTACTAAATTGAATAAGTCTGATCTTGCATTTTATTCTAGTCTAGTGGTCAAACATAGTTTTTGCCTGATTGTGTTAAAATTTACACTTTGATTTGCCAGAGCATTATCATCTGAATAAATGGATCAAATCTGTTACCTGTCCTTAGCAGCAGTATCTTTGTTCTTTACAGAACCTGACTTTATTGCTGGATTATCATTTTGGGAAGAGAAAAAATAGATGATGTTAGAAATATTTTTTTAACTAGCTTCAAGTTGTTAACAATATTTGGGACACCTGCAATTTTCTAGTAGTTCATTCTAAATACATTAATTGGTCTGAGTTCAACAAGTAGATTATGATTCTTCTCATCAAGTTGGTTGACATCCTTCTCAAACCTGCAATGACTCACATGGCTCTAGGAAGGTCTGGGTTGTTGGTTTGTCAGTGATAAGTTTTTTCACTACTCACTAATGCATGAATACTCTGAATGTTGAATGTCTTATTCAAGTATATTTGAATTTATATATTTGGAAATGTATATTTTTGAGGTTTATAACAGGCTTATTTCCTGAAGGCAATAAAAGAAATGTCAGATTTAAGACAAAACAATATAGAATTTTAATTATCTAAAGGAGTAAGGGAGATAGCATTGCTTTTTAGAAAATTCTTACTGTTTTAGCACTTCTTTTCCAAAAGATATTTAGATTGCTGTATTTCATTTAGCTGTTTTCTCTTGAACATATTGGTGCATTTATGGGTATAAGTGAACATATTACATTGTGTTGTCTTGCACAGTTGCAGTGGAGAAATACTTCTTTAAATTGCTTTTTTCTAACTTAACCAGTGCTATTTCAATGGACAAGATTGAGGGCAAGTGATTAGAATGGCTAAGGATAGGACTCTGAAGACAGACTTGAATTTGAATGGTGCCTTTGTTATGTGTAAGCCATGTAACTTTGGGCAATTTAATCTCTCCAGGTGTCAGAATGTTCATCTGTAAAATGGAAACAATAATAATTCCTGCCTCATATTGTGTAAAGGATTAAGCATGCTTTGTCCTGGACATATACTAAATGCCCAATAGCTCTGGAAGGCTAGTTGTTTTATGTATTTTTACTCAAGAAAGTATCAGTTTTCTTATTTTTTATTTATTAAACCATCACTAAAACAATAAGTGGTCTCAGTGATTAACATTATTGCTAAATACAAAACAGCTCCTGCAAGGAAGAAAAGCAACAGGGTTATTTTCAAATATCATTACTTGATTCTGGTAGTTAATATTGAAGAGTTTTGAATTCATATCTAATTCTTTGTATCAAATGAAAATCGTTTGGAAATTACAATTTATTCAAAGTCTGTGGAAAATGGAGTTCAAATCTAAGTTCTGTTACTTATTTATTGTGTACTTCGGGCAAATTACTTACTCTCTCTGGGCCTCAGTCCCTTGTATGTGTAATGGAGATAATAAAAATACTGACCTCATAGGGTAGTTAGGAGAGAAGCAAATGAAATGATACTTGTAAACTGTTTAGGACAGCACATACTCAGCACTACACAAAGATTAACTCTTTTTTTTTTTTTTTTGTATTTTTCTGAAGTTGGAAACGGGAAGGCAGTCAGACAGACTCCCACATGCGCCTGACCGGGATCCACCCAGCACGCCCACCAGGGGATGATGCTCTGCCCATCTGAGGTGTTGCTCTGTTGCAACCAGGGCCATTCTAGCGCCTGAGGCAGAGGCCATGGAGCCATCCTCAATGCCCGGGCCAACTTTGCTCCAATGGAGCCTCGGCTGCGGGAGGGGAAGAGAGAGACAGAGAGGAAGGAAAGGGGGAGGGGTGGAGAAGCAGATGGGCACTTCTCCTGTGTGCCCTGGCTGGCAATCGAACCGGGACTCCTGCACGCTAGGCCGATGCTCCTAACACTGAGCCAACTGGCCAGGGCCTAACTCATTATTTTATATTGACAGTTTTCAACTGGTGTGCCATGAGAATTTTTAAAATATGCAATACCAGACTTCTTTTCTCGTACACTGTCAAATTAAAAAATTACAAGAGCTAACACTACAACAGCTGTCAGGTGTGAATTAATCAAAATTATACCTATATTTTTTTCAGATTGGCAAAAAGTACATCTTTTGCTGTGCCACAGAATTTTAGTAGTTTGTGTGCTATGAGATGAAAAAGGTTGAAAATCTGTTTTATATTGATAGTAGTAACACAGCTAAACTTGTTTTTCACACAACTATAGTGATAAATATGCATTTTGAATCATGGATGAAATAATTCTTTATTATCATAAATGTTGACTAGCTGGATATATACATAAGAAATATGTCAGTTATAGAAAAGTCACAAATTCAAAATCTCCTTGAAAATAGAGCCATTATTTAAAAGAAACTATTCACAAGATTGTATATAATTATTGTAAATGATGTTTAATCTATTGTGTTTAGCATTTGTAGCAATATCATTATCTTTAATTCTGCCTTTATAAGCTCAGGCATGGTTTGACCTACATTTTCCTGCTTGTTACTTTAAGAGACTGTTCAGTCAAGGAAGAAACTGAATTGTGTAGGACAGTCTAGAAGCAATTACCCTGAACTTGAGAATAGTCTTACTGGAGAGCGATTGCTAAGAAATAAAGCATGTTTGCCTCTGTGGCTCTGATAGAATTATAAAGTGACTAGTGGTTCTGGTGACTGGAAAAGTCAGAATCCAGGAACAGGAAGAATTTTGGATTTGACAACGAAAGCCCTGGGTTTAAGTCCTGTTGTTGCCACTAATTGAACATATATAACTCTAGGCAATTTGATTGTTTCTTTGCTCATCAGTTTCTTTTTTTTTATATAAGATAAGGTTAATGTCTGCCCTGCTGTTCTCATAAGATTGATTTTTAGGACCAATAATATAAATATGAAATCCCTGGACATGTGATTAATGCTTTCATTTTTATTAATGTCAGGACAAGGTGAACAACTAAGCCTTTTCGTTTCTCAGTGGAGCCATGGGTACATGGTTGGGTTATGAGAAGAGAAATGAGACGGGATATTTTAAATTGAATTTTTATGGGTGACACTGGTTAACATAATTATACAGGTTTCAGGTACCTAGTTCTACAACACATCATCTGTACAGCGTAGTGTGTGTTCCCACCCAGGTCAAGTCTTCATCCATCACCCTTTATCCCTCTACCCCCTTTTTCACCGTTCTCTACCCCACCCCCTTGGCAATCACCCTACTATTATCCATGTCCATGAGTTTTTTGTCCTTTTTGCTCTATCCCTCCATCTCTCTCATCCACCTTACCCCCCACAGCTGTCAGTCTGCTTTCTATGCATGAGTCTGTTTCTATTTTGCCTGCTAATTCATTTTGTTCATTACATTCCACATATGCGTGAAATCATATGGTACTTGTCTTTCTCTGAGAAGGAATATTTTCTCTTTAAATTCTGTTCTACTAAATTTAATTACAATTAATTTCATTCTTTTTAATTTATTCTAATTTTATTTAAATATATGACTTTTCTCCACAGCTTATGATTTTGCCTTGTTTGGCAGAATGACAACAAGGGAGGAGGAACTGGGTGGGGCTGGATTAAGGGAGAGGAGAGGGTCTTGATGTAAATCTGGTTTCCAGAAAAAGGTATGTATGGCTGAGTTTGAGCAAACCTTTGTCATCCAGATAAGGTCTTAGTGAGACTCTTAGAACTTTTGTGAGGAAAATAAGGGAAGAGATGGTAGAATCAGTTTTTTGTTGTTGTTTTTGAGTAGAGGGAGGTTTGGAAGGGGCATCTGTGATTCCTGTTAGGGAGAAAGGAGAAGACTGGCCCATATAGGAGCTCCTTCATGAAGTAGCAGAACTGACCTAGAAAACAGATGACCTATATAATTGCATTCTAGGACACTCTAGGGTCACCTTTGTTTGGGGTTTCTAGAAACTGAAACTTTCTTCAAATCTACAATTTCCTGTCCATTTATCAACAATTGTTAAAGTTAAAATATCCTAGAGCAGCAGAGAAAGACATGTATTAATTGGGAAGCAGGCCAGTAGAAGGAAAACTTGCCTTTCCTGGTTAAAAGAAGGGAAAAATGTGAATCAGAGCTTGGCTGGTGGCCATGAAAAGGGAAGTAGATAAATCCATCATATTTCTATTTAGTGTTTGTTCTCACAGTGCCTCTCAACCCTAATGGGCCCGTGGAGAGGAAAGAGGTCAGGAGATGCCGCTTAACCCTTTACTGGCTTTATCCCTCTACCCTGCTTTTTACCACCAGCTCCATCTCACCTGCTAACTTCCTTCAAGAGTTTCTGTTTTGCTACAAAGTCCTGCCCTTTTCTACCTCAGGGTTTATGCCCTCAGTGGCCCAAGGCTATCGAAGTTCTTTGTTTTCTCTGCCTAGGTGATGACTTGGGAGGAGTTCCACCAATGTCTCTGGTAACTCATAATAAATTGTCTTGCTCAACAAACATTGATGAATACTGAAGTATTTCTGCAGATAATAATGGGTGTTCTACATTTCTTCAGATCAGCTGAGAACTTAGCCATTCTTTCTTATATTATTTTTATAATATGATGTTTAATAAGGTTTAAATGAATTTATATGGTTAAGTTTGGGAAAAAACATATTGCTGGGTTGGAGACAGACTATATTACAGAAGGATTAACATGGTTGCATTGGAAAATAAAAAGGCATCAAAACCATCAACTTGGGTGTGTATGTAGGCACTACTATGTACTGGCTGTATGACTTTGGGAAACCCATATTACTTCTAAAATTTAGTTACCTCTGTGGAATGGAGATAGAAATAATTTAAAAACTAAGGCTAGAAGGATTCTCCTTTAGTATTCTAAAGACTACTTGTTTTAAACCCATAACCAACTCAAACTCAATGATGAGGGCATAGAATCTTTAACATTTTAGTAGTTTCAAAGACAAGGATATCTATTTTCACCATCACTTTTAAGGATTGTTTTCGTAGTTTTAGGCTATGTAATAAGGCATGCCAAAAAGAAAGAGAAAAAGAGATAATTATGGGAGGAAAAAAGCATACTAAGAATAACTGAAATGCAAACTGATTTGGACTCATGTAAAGAACAGAGTTGAGAATACCCAGGAAAACTTAGAAAAATGGTTGGAGATATTTTTTCTACTAAATATTATATGCTCTGTCAAGTTTACACTATGAATACAGAATTAACAAATGGATCAAAGGAGGAGACATAGAGAGGCTTGAATCTGGTATCTAGCCCTTGACTTACTGAGTGTATGTGTTGTCCTAAGCATGAGATAAGTGCTTACTGTAAATCTAGTGTAGTTTAATCCTTACAACAAAGCTGTAAGATAGATATTGTTATCCCCAATTTACAAATGAAGAAACTAAGATTTAGAGAAGTAAAAAACATCTTACCCGGTGTCAAAATTGACATTAGAGTTCAGATTGTACCTCACATCAGCCTCTCTCACCGGGTATCTTATACAGATAAACCACAAAAGAGTAAGTGATTTTACCAGTTTTGTTGATGGTAAGGCAGATAGAGGGAGTTATCAGAAATGACATTAAGTGCTTATCTCACGCTATACCTACAAAATATTCTACATAGATTGGAAAAATATGGAGCCAAGGGTAAAAGATTGTAGCAGGGGTAGAAAGTTGAAGAAAAGAAACTATAAGTAGTTATTTAATTGAAATTGGACTGGGGAAGAACTTTCTAAGCATAGAAACTATAGCAGAAATTAAAGAAGATAGGTTTATAGAAAATTTAAATATCTGTGCATCAAAAACTATTATAAACCAAATTTAAATGCAAATAATAGACTGAAACACAAATGAAGATATTTATACAATTATGATATACAAATTATTAATATCTTTACAAAAAGCTTTTACAAATCAATAAAACCACAAATTTCCTAAGAAAAAATTGTCAAAAGCAATACACAGGGTAATCATAATTTTAAAAAATTACTCAAAAGTAATAACAAGAAAAAATAACAAAAATTGAAAGTAGACACTGTTTTTACTATGAAATAAGTATTTTATGGAGATGTTATGCTACATTTATGAACATTTAAAGTATAGGAACTGAGTTATCCTGCTAAATATCCGTTTCATTGGCAGAATACAAACAAATGCCATAGAAAAAGTTTATGTCTTTTCTTCAGAAATTTTATTTTGGTGAATTTCACTTAAAGAAATTAGCAGATGAAATGTCAAGATTATTGTACAAAGATATTATTATGATGTTAGATGTATTAGACAAAAAGAAAAACAACTTAAATAATAAATATTAGGAAACGTTTGAACAGTTTCTTGTGAATATGAAGAGTAGGAATCAATTATTAAGATTGTGTTTTTTTTAGTAATTCCAAGATGGCATTGAAATAGGCTGATGTTTCAACTGCCACCTCCCAGGACCAAATTGGATTACAACTTAATTTAAGAACAGTCATCTTGAAAAATCAACTTTGGACTAAATGAAGAGAAATCTATAACCAAGGATCACAGAAGAAGCCACATTGAGATTGAAGATTTGGTGAGAAGACCATGCAGCCATAAGAGGAAGTGAAGCTGTTGAAAAGTGGAGGCAAATGTTATGGAGCTTCAGGCTTTTATGGAGCTACTGTCATCTCTAAGCAGGAGGCAGTTGATTCTTATACATAGGTTGGCCTCTCCCACACTACCCAGGCACAGAAAATGACACAAACAGCGAACAGAGCATAGCTCCAGACAGGTAGCCCACAGCAGGTTACAAACAATGGCTGACACAAACCCAAGAGGACCCAGAACCAACACAGCCAGTAGTGGGTGGCATACAGCACCAATGCTGGACTCAGCTAACTACACAAACAGCATGCACAAAAGAGGAGTCCAGCAGGCACCAGACACTGCAGAGAATAAATAGGACATCCGCTGCACAGGGTCTAATACACATGATCAAGGTTGACCCTTAGAGCCAGCCAGCCTGAAAGGATAACTGCACCAATGAAAGGACCAACTTTTTCAATACTCCATGCAACAGGCAGGTAAATTCTACCCTCAAGAATCATTCTTAGAACAAGGAACTTAGGTGACCTGGAGGTTAGTACCACTGAGCCCATCTTACTAATAAAGACACCACAACAAATTTTGAAGTTAGATAGC
Organism: Saccopteryx leptura; assembly: GCF_036850995.1. NCBI lineage: Eukaryota > Metazoa > Chordata > Mammalia > Chiroptera > Emballonuridae > Saccopteryx > Saccopteryx leptura. The sequence goes on along the minus strand of NC_089511.1, from coordinate 60,792,847 downwards.
GCTACCTAATGCAGAAACAAAATAGGCAAAGAAATACAACCCAAATGAATCAACAAGAGAAATGCCCAGAAAAAGAACTAAATGAAATGGAAGTAACTAAACTACTAGATGCAGAGTTTCAAATAAAGATTTTTGGAAGCTCAAGGATATTAGAGCAATAATGGATGATCACATTGAGAACTTAAACAGAGATAGCAAGCACGAAAAAGGACATTGAAATAAAAAAAGAACTAGTCAGAAATGACAAATACAATATTAGAAATAAAGACTGCACTAGAAGGAATCAACAGCCGGCTGGATGAGGCAGAGGATCGAATCAGTGATTTAGAGAACAAGATGAACAAAAACACAGAAGCAGAGCAAAAAAGAAAAGAGGCTCAAAAAGACTGAGGAAATTCTAAGAGACCTCTGTGACAACATGAAGAGAAACAACATCTGCATCAAAAGGGTTCATGAAAGAGAAGAGAACAAACAAGGGATAGAGAAGGTGTTTGAAGAAATAATATCTGAAAAATTTCCTAAATTGATAAAAGAAAAAGTCACACAAGTTCAAGAAGCATAAAGAGTCCCATTAAAGATGAACCTAAGGAAGCTTACATCAAGACACATCATAATTAAAATGCCAAAGCTAAGAGACAAAGTAAGAATACTAAAAGCTGCAAGAGAAGAGCAGTTAATTACCTACAGAGGAGCCCTCATAAGAATGACATCTGACTTCTCCACAGAAACACTTGAGCCAAAAGACATTGACAAGAAATAAAGTGATGCAAAACAAGAACCTACAACTAAGACGACTTTAAACCAGCAAGGCTATTATTTCAAATTAAAGGAGAAATAAAAAGCTTCCCAGACAAAAAAAGACTCAAGGAAATCATTACAACCTAATCAGTACTGCAAGAAATGTTAAGGAGCCTGCTATAAAAAGAGCAAAGGAAAAAAAGAAATAGAGATAAAGATGATTGTAAGTTTAAAGAATAAAATGGCAACAAATAAGTACATGTCAATAATAACCTTATTGTAAATGAATTAAATGCTCTAATCAGAAGACATAGGGTAGCTGCATGGATAAGAAAACAGGACCCATATATATGCTGTCTGCAAGTGACCCACCTCAGAATAAAAGATACACATAAACCTGGGATGGCGAACCTTTTTATAAAAAACGCCCACTTTTGCAGTGCTGGTCAATCTGGTCCCTCCCACCCACTAGTGGGCATTCCAGCTTTCATGGTGGGCGGTAGTGGAGCAACCAAATGGCGCCATGATTGGCCCACCATGAAAGCTAGAACTCCCACTAGTGAGTGGGAGGGACCAGGTTGACCAGCACTGCAAAAGTGGCGGTTTTTATTAAAAAGTTCACCATCATGGACATAGATTGAAAGTGAAGGAATGGAGAAAGCATTTCTTGCAAATGGAAATTAAAAAAAAAAAGCCTGGGTAGCAATACTAATATCTGACAGAATAGCCTTTAAAATAAAAGCTGTAGTAAAGTATAAAGGTCACTACATAATGATAAAGGGAGCAATACAACAGGAGGATATAACCATTGTAAATATTTATGCATCTAATATAAGAGCACCTAAATATATATATAAAGCAGAGTTTGATGGACATGAAGTGCAAGATTGACAGCAATACTATAATAGTTGGGGCTTTTAATACCCCACTAACATCAATGGATAGACCCTCCAGACAGAAAATTAACAAACAGCAGCCTTAAATGACACACTAGATCAACTGGATTTAATTGATATCTTCAGAACCTTTCACCCCTGGATAGTTTGACGACCCCTGGATAGTTTTCTTTCTTTGTAGTCTATTTTTCCGGTTTTGGAATGAGGATAATGCTTGCCTCATAAAAGGAGCTTGGGAGTCTTCCCTCCTCTTGAATGTTTTGAAATAGCTTGAGAAAAATAGGAGTTAGCTCTCCTTTGAATATTTGGTAAAATTTGCCTGTGAAATCATCTGTTCCAGGACTTTTGTTTGCTGAAGTTTTGTGATAAGTATTTCAATTTCATTTTTTGTAATATGTCTGCTCAGGCTTTCTGTTTCTTCCAGATTGAGTTTTGGAAGATTGTACATTTCTAGAAATTTATCCATTTTACCTAGGTTGTCCAATTTTTTGGCATATAAAGCTTCATAATATAATACTTTGTATATCTGTGGTGTCAGTTGTTACTTCTCCACCTTCATTTCTAATTTTATTTATTTGGTCCAATCTCTACTTTTCTTGATGAGTCTGGTTAAAGGATTATCAATCTTGTTTATCTTTTCAAAGAACCAGCTCTCGGTTTCCTTGATTTCTGTATTGTTTTTTAGCCTCTATGTCATTTATTTCCACTCTGATCTTTACTACTTACTTACATCTACTTCCTCTGGGCTTTACTTGTTGTTCTTTTTCAATAGTTCTTTTCGGTGCAGGGTTAGGTTGTTTATTTGAGCTTTTCTTTGCTTCTTAAGGTATGCCTGTAATGTTATAAACTTCCCTCTCAGGACTGCTTTTACTATGTCCCAGATTTAGGGTTATTGTATGTTCATTTTAATTTGTTTCAAGTACATTTTTTATTTCTCCCTTGGTCTCATTGTTAACCCATTCATTATTTAATAACATTCTATTTTAGTCTCCATGTGTTTGAATGTTTTTCAGTTTTTATATTGTAGTTAATTTCATGTCACTGTGATCAGAGAAGACTGATATGATTTCAATCCTCTTAAATTTACTGAGACTTGTTTTGTGTCCTAACATATAGTCTATCTTAGAAAATGTACCATGAGCATTTGAAAAGAATGTATATTCTGGTGCCTGGTCCCTACCGCCCACTAGTGGGCGTTCCAGCTTTCATGATGGGCCAATTATGGCACTGTTTGGTTGCATGGTAGGGACCAGGTTGACCAGCACTACAAAAGTGGGCGGTTTTTATAAAAAGTTTGACGACCCTTGATAGGCCAATATCCCCGATGAACATCGATGTTAAAATTCTCAACAAAATATCAGCAAACCCGATCCAGCAATAAATCAAAAAGATCATACATTATGATCAAGTGGGATTTATTCTGGGTAGGCAAGGCTGGTACAATGTTTTCGAGTCAATAACTATGATCATCACATAAACAAAATGAAAGATAAAAATCACATGATATCAATAAATGCTGAAAAACATTTGATAAAAATCATTATCCGTTTATGATCAAAGCTCTCAGCAAAGTGGGAATACAGGGAACATACCTCAACATGATAAAGGCCATCTATGACAAACCAACAGCTAACATCATGCTCAGTGGGCAAAAGTGAAAAGCAATTCCCTTAAGATCAGGAACAAGACTGGTGCCCCCTTTCACCACTGTTATTCAACATAGTTTTGGAAGTCCTAGCCACATTAATCAAAAAGGAAGGAGAAATAAAAGGCATTCAAATTGGAAAAGAAGAAGCAAAAATGTCATTTCCTGATGACATGATACTATACATAGAACACTCTAAAGTTTTAGTCAAAAAACTACCAGACCTGATAAATGAATTTGGCAAAGTGGCAGGATATAAAATTAATGTTCAGAAATCAGTGGCATTTTTATACACCAACAATAAACTGTCAGGATGAGAAATTTAGGAAACAATTCTTTCACTATTGCAACAAAAATAAATAAAGTACCTAGGAATAATTTAACTAAGAAGGTAAAAAAACTTGTACTCAGAAAACTATAAGACATTGATAAAAGAAGTAAAAAAGATACAAGCAAGTGGAAGCATATACCATGTTCATGGGTGGCAAGAATAAACATCGTTAAAATGTCTACTACCCAAAGCAATCTATAGATTCAATGCAATTCTTTTTAAAATACCAATGGCATACTTCACAGATTTGGAACAAATATTCCAAAAATTTATATGTAACCCAAAAAGAATCCTAATAGCCTCAGCAATCTTGAAAATGAAAATAAAGTGGAAGGTATCACACTTCCTGATATCAAGTTATACTACAAGGCCATTGTAATCAAAATAGCTTGTTACTAGCATAAGGAGAGGCATACAGATCAGCGGAACAGAACAGAGAACCCAGAAATAAACCCACACCTTTAGTCAATTGATATTTGACAAAGAAGGCAAGAGTATACAAAGGAGTAAAAACAGTGTCTTTAATAAATGGTGTTGTGAAAATTGGACTGGTACATGCAAAAAAATTAAACTAGATCACCAACTTACACCATTCACAAAAACTCAAAATGTATAAAAGGCTTAAATATAAGTAGTGAAATCATTAAAATCTTGGAAGAAAACATAGGCAGTAAGCTCTCTGATATCTTACATAGCAATATTTTTGCCAATATATCTCCATGGGCAAGTGAAATAATGTATGAAGTAAACAAATGGGACTATATCAAACTAAAAAGCTTTTGCACAGCTAAAGACACCATTAACAAAATAGAAAGACAACCCACAAAATGGGAGAACATATTCGCTGATACATCTGATAAGGGGTTAATAACCAAATTTATAAAGGTCTTCTAAACTCAATACCAGGAAGGTAAAAAGCTTAATTAGCAATGGGCAAAGGAACTGAATACACATTTCTCCAAAGAGGACACACAGATAGTCAATAGACATTAAAAAATGTTGAACATCACTAATCATCAACGGAATACAAATTAAAACCACAATGAGATACCACCTCACACCTGGCAGAATGGAGCTCATTAACAGATCAACATATAGCAAGTGCTGGTGAGGATGTGGAGAAAAGGGAACCCTCCTGCACTGCTGGTGGGAATGCAGACTGGTGCAGCCACATGGAAAACAGTATGGAGATTCCTCAAAATATTAAAAAGAGAACTGCTTTTTGACCCAGCTATCCCACTTGGAGAAATAGCCTAAAAATCTCAAAACACTGATTCAAAAGAAGATATGCATTCCCATGTTTATTTCAGCATTGTTTATAATAGCCAAGATCTGGATACAGCGCAAGTGTCTGTAAGTGGACAAATCAATAAAAAAGCTGTAGTACATATACACAATGGAATCCTATGTGGTCATGAAAAAGAAGGAAATCTTACCTTTTGCGACGGCATGGGTGGCTTTGAGATTATCATGGTAAGTGAAATAAGCCAGGCAGAGAAAGGCAAATATCATATGATCTCACTTATATGTGGAATCTAATGAACAAGGTGAACTGAGGAACGGAATAGAGGCAGAGGCGGGGTCACAGGGAGCAGAGGGACAGCTGTCAGAGGGAAGGAGGAAGAGGGGACAGGATTAGAGAACGTGAAGGGATTAGTGAAATGATATATTCATAATACATAGATACAGATAACAGGACAGCAAGTCCCAGAGGGAAGGAGAAAAGAAGTCAGGGGCCAGGGGACAAAGGTGATACAATGGAGGGCATGTTGTTGGGGGGTGAGGGTGTTATATTGAGTGGGACACTTGAAACCATGTTAACAAAATAAATTTTAAATTTTAATAAATTTTTTAAAAAAGATTGTGTTTTTAATATCTATTTTGTGTAAAATTGTGTTTTTTAAAATTTTTTTTAAATAATTTTATTGTATTTTTTTTTTATTTTTTATTTTTTATTTTTTTTCATTTCTGAAGCTGGAAACGGGGAGAGACAGTCAGACAGACTCCCGCAAGCGCCCGACCGGGATCCACCCGGCACGCCCACCAGGGGTGATGCTCTGCCCACCAGGGGGCGATGCTCTGCCCATCCTGGGCGTCGCCATATTGCGACCAGAGCCACTCTAGCGCCTGAGGCAGAGGCCAAGGAGCCATCCCCAGCGCCCGGGCCATCTTTGCTCCAATGGAGCCTTGGCTGCGGGAAGGGAAGAGAGAGACAGAGAGGAAAGCGCGGCGGAGGGGTGGAGAAGCAAATGGGCGCTTCTCCTGTGTGCCCTGGCCGGGAATCGAACCCGGGTCCTCCGCACGCTAGGCCGACGCTCTACCGCTGAGCCAACCGGCCAGGGCCTTAAAATAATTTTATTTTTAATCGGGCGACATCAATAAATCAGGATACATATATTCAAAGATAACATATGCAGGTTATCTTGTCATTCACTTATGTTGCATACCCATCACCCAAAGTCAGATTGTCCTCTGTCACCTTCTATCTAGTTTTCTTTGTGCCCCTCCCCCTCCTCCTTTCCCGCTCCCTCTCCCCCCTCCCCCTGTAACCACCACACTCTTATCATTGTCTCTTAGTTTCACTTTTATGTCCCACCTATGTATGGAATAATGCAGTTCCTGTTTTTTTCTGATTTACTTATTTCACTTCGTATAATGTTATCAGGATCCCACCATTTTGCTGTAAATGATCTGATGTCATCATTTCTTATGGCTGAGTAGTATTCCATAGTGTATATGTGCCACATCTTCTTTATCTAGTCATCTATTGATGGGCTTTTTGGTTGTTTCCATGTCCTGGCCACTGTGAACAATGCTGCAATGAAAATAGCCCTGGCCGGTTGGCTCAGCGGTAGAGCGTCGGCCTAGCGTGCGGAGGACCCGGGTTCGATTCTCGGCCAGGGCACACAGGAGAAGCGCCCATTTGCTTCTCCACCCCTCCGCTGCGCCTTCCTCTCTGTCTCTCTCTTCCCCTCCCGCAGCCAAGGCTCCATTGGAGCAAAGTTGGCCCGGGCGCTGGGGATGGCTCTGTGGCCTCTGCCCCAGGCGCTAGAGTGGCTCTGGTCGCAACATGGCGATGCCCAGGATGGGCAGAGCATCGCCCCCTGGTGGGCAGAGCGTCACCCCTGGTGGGTGTGCCGGGTGGATCCCGGTCGGGCGCATGCGGGAGTCTGTCTGACTGTCTCTCCCCGTTTCCAGCCTCAGAAAAATGCAAAAAGAAAAAAAAAATTTAAAAAAAAAAAAAAAAAAAAAAAAAGAAAATGAGGCTGCATGTGTCTTTACGTATTTTACGTCTTTACGTACAAAAATTGTGTTTTTAATATCTATTTTGTGTAAAAATTATTTTACATTAAGAGAAAAAGGAAAGATATATTGGATATATGGTGTAATACCAATCTTGTTTAAAACACCATGTGTGTGACCATGTATAGCAAAAGGGAACAAAAGAAGATTTAAATTTTCTTCTAAGTTGTTTTTACTTTTTATATTTTGTTTATTTCTACAATGAATACATGTTGCTTTAATGGTTATGAAATGTTATTAAAGTTACCATTTTAGAAATTGTTGTGGAGAATAATAAGAAAATATGGCTGAGATACTAAGAATAAATTAAGGTTTTTAGAAATATTAATTTTCTTTATTGGACCCTCAAATAGAAAATTCAAATTTCAGATTTAATTTTTTATGACTTGATAGTAGATTTATAAGCTGAGAAGATCAAATAATTTTGCTGTGTCAGCTTGTATAGCATCGGTTGAGTTGAATTAATTACAGCAAGTGCTGTTAGAGCTAAAAGTACAAAGTAGAATTTTCCTTTCTTCACATTCTATTATTTAAACTTTGATACCAGCTGGAATCATTTACAACTTGCACATATTACTGTGTCCTAATAAAAAGTGAGCTGAATGCATTTTTTCAAGATAGAATGAAGTTAGCATTTTGTAAAAGCAGAAAGACAGCCCTAGCCTTCATCTTGAAGTGTCTAGACTCAGAGAGGTCCTTAGTTTCTTATATTTATTTCTTAAAAAAATTATAGGTACCATACCATCTCTTGCAGAATCAGGTTTTTGGCTTTTACATGGCTTGTTATTCTGGACTTTGATAATATGTAGAGAGATAAAGTTTGAGAGAGAAATTAGGCTTCTCATAATAACTGTGAAGGAGGATGGTTATGGGAAAGTACTTTACTATACCAGTGTTTTCATACGGAGGGAAATCGTTTTTTGCATTATCTTTATTATAATAGAGTTGTATGTCATGGGCATATACATTTTAAGTTCTGGGTCATATTTTCTTGTGTATTTGGCACTACTGCATTTAAAAATTATTCTATCCAGATTATCAGTGCCATTAATTTGATATGCATATGTCAGAGCATTTCTTTATTGTGTAGTTATCCAAACATTTTCTACAGACTTCTTTTACTAGAATCCATCATATTTGCTGTTTTTCTGTGTATTCACTTTTAAGGGAACTTCGTGTGTTTTTAAATCTATCAGTAATAAGCATTTGTAAACTGCTGTCATGCTAAGTAGATGACATTCTTTCATGTTCACTAAATGTTTGTTTTTTGTTTCTTTGTTTTTAGGGTGACTACGGATCCTACTATTCACGAAGTTCTAGAAAGGTAAAGAAAATTGACTGAACTAATCAAATATATTACTTTGAGTTTCCCTTTTCGTTTTCATTATAAACATGGACTCAAATAAAATTTTATATAAGGTGCTTCTTTTTAACCAGTTTACTATTTTTTATTAAATTAGAGAACAATTTAAATTTTTTTATAGTTTTGCCTAGTGGGGCCACCTGGTCACCTGGACACATGGTAGGATGGTCGCTTGAGAGTGTTCACTGTATTCCACATCTGGCCATCAGTTGTACAGTTTGTGGCTTGATCCTATGGCCTGTAAGAATAGCCATGTCTGCTGGAGACTAATGGAGCATTAGTTTTCCATTAATAACGCCATAAAAACCAAATGTTCATTAGTACATTCACTTTCGCCTGTTTGAAAAGCCTACATAGAAGTCCAATTACAATCAGTTGTTTGCTTCTAGATCTGGAATTTTACAAGGAGAGCCAATTTGATGATTTTAATAGTGAGAGACTTTGTTTAACAGTGAGATACTCTGATGTGCCTGACTCACTTTGAGGGCTGTTCTGCTCAGTGGGCTGTGCAGGTACTTTTTTGCTAAACAATGCTGAGTAAATGCAGCAACTCTACCTCTCAGTTTCCCATTTTTCCGGTTTCCCACCATTTTTCTTTCCATATGTTCAGAATATAAACTGCTCTTTCTGCTTTTAGTCTGGAAGGTAGCCATTCTTTTCAGTTGGCAGGCCATGGTAAGCATTAAGGCAAGACTACATTTGAATGTCAACTCTGTTGGCCCCCTGGTCCTGGACCTGAAGGTACTGAGTTGTTCTGTGCTTCAGTTTCCTCAGTGAAAATGGATTAGTAATAGTACCTACCTCATAAGTTTGCTGTAAGATAGAACATTTAACTCAGTAACAGAAGAAGAACTCAGTGAATATCAAGTATTATATTTCATGTTATCATGGCTTAGTGTTTTTTTCTAAGGTGACTGCTGCATTCATATGTATAGATTCATATGTGTGCATATGATGTGTTACAGTAAAAGAAAACTGTAGAAAATGCTTAGGTTGAATTATGTGAAATTTTCACTTTGGTGTGGCAAAAAATAGTCAAGCACCAGCTATTTTGAATGGCTAAACCCAGTAATGTAATAACTTTTAATTTTATTTTCTATCTATGAAAACTTTAGTAATATTGCTTCTTTAAAACATCTCACTGTAATTCTTTGAAATATAGTTGTACTTGAATTAAGTTCCTTAAATGATGTTGCTTTGTAATTGTTATTCAGTGAAAGAGTAGAGTAATACTGATTTTGTCATGAACTATTAATAAAAATGATAATGTAGTCTATTGAGATGTTTATATTGGTTCTAATAGGCATTTCTCATCATGTCACCAGTAAGACTCAAGCTCTGCAGGATGCTGTAATGTTGCTGATCGGTGTTATTTGTGTTATTAGTGATAACTTACAACCAGAGTCACCTGAGTCCTACACTTAATTCCATTTTTCCCATGTATAATATGTTGGACCTCTTGAAGATATTTGCATTTTTAGAGTATATTTCCTTTTTCAATAATTTTAAGGCATAATAGTGTAACTATATTTATTTTCTAATGTTAAAAAATTGTTTCATATATTAAATTATTGGACCAAGAGCATAGATCTAGTCAGTGGCTACACAGAGTTTAGTGGAGGCCTTCATACTTCAAAGCTAAGATGGGCTTTTATATGTCGGATTCCAGACTCTCATTTTATACAGTTGGATAAATACAAATCTTAAAAAGTCATCTGATATACTAGTGGCAGAATCAAAACAGAAATGGGGCCATGGCTGGGTAGCTCAGCTGGTTAGAGCATCAGTTTGATATGCCAAGGTTGCAGGTTTGATCCACGGTCAGGGAACATACAACAATAAACCAATGGATGCACAAGTAAGTGGGACAGCAAATCAGTGTTTCTCTCTTCCTCTCTCCATTATTCTCTCTCAAAAACAAGACAAAAAAAAGTTTAAAAAAGGAAACAGAAATGGGTATCTTCTAGTTGCTCCCATTTCTACTATATTTCTAGGATTCTGTGGTTGCTCAAAAGCATTTTCTGACCACATTTTATAATTTTAAATCCAGTATAGTTAATTGATGCCGTTTTTAGAATGAATAAAAGATGGATTTCGCTTATTGTTTTTCTTTTCTTTTTTGGGGGGAGGGGAGAGAGATAGAAACAGAGATAGACAGATAGACAGGAAGGGAGAGAGATGAGAAGCATCAGCTCTCAGGTGTATCACTTTAGTTGTTCATTGACTGCCTCTCATACATGCCTTGATGGGGGTGGGTAAAGGGTGGGCTGTAGCTGAGCCAGTGACCCCATGCTCAAGGGTTTCAAGCGAGTGACCTTTGGGCTCAAGCTAGCGACCATGGGATTATGTCTGTGATGCAACATGCAAGCCAGCGACCCCGTACTCAAGCTGGTGAGCCCGCACTCAAGCCAGTTAAGCTTGCTCTTAAACTGGTGACCTAGGAGTTTTAAACCTGGGTCCTGAGTGTCCCAGGTTGATGCTATATCCACTGTGCCACCACTAATTCTCTGATGAAGAACAAAAATGTATGTTGTCTCAAGATTAAATAATTTTATTTTTTAAAGCTTTATGTGAGAATGAAACATCTCTTCATGTATGGATTTAGGAGTTTCTTGTTCTATTCTGATTATATATTTCTGTAGAGACTATCCTCCATATCTAGCCTTTAGCCATTAAAAGAGCTTCTGGAATGAATGTGTGATTTGCTATCTTCTGTAGCAATCTTTTATATGTGGCTTAAGTGCTGTTTTGACTGAAGTACCAACTTTGTAACCATGGTCAGAGACATGAGGCAGCTATTGGAAAGGTTAGGCTGAAATGATTTCTCTAGAGGCTCCAACAGCACCATTCAGTTAGGTGAGTAATAAAAACTGACAGAGGAGGCCCTGGCCGGTTGGCTCAGAGGTAGAGCGTCGGCCTGGCGTGCGGGGGACCCGGGTTCGATTCCCGGCCAGGGCACATAGGAGAAGCGCCCATTTGCTTCTCCAACCCCCCCCCTTCCTCTCTGTCTCTCTCTTCCCCTCCCGCAGCCAAGGCTCCATTGGAGCAAAGATGGCCCGGGCGCTGGGGATGGCTCCTTGGCCTCTGCCCCAGGTGCTAGAGTGGCTCTGGTCGCGGCAGAGCGACCCCCCCCCCCCCCCCGGAGGGGCAGAGCATCGCCCCCTGGTGGGCAGAGCATCGCCCCTGGTGGGCAGAGCATCGCCCCTGGTGGGCGTGTCGGGCGCATGCGGGAGTCTGTCTGACTGTCTCTCCCCATTTCCAGCTTCAGAAAAATACAAAAAAAAAAAAAAACCTGACAGAGGCAAAAAGGGGCTGGGAGTTCATGCCTTTTATCCCAATGTGAAGGATTTCTTCTACTTGACTCTTTTGGTATCTTGGGAGTGTCTTTTCTGGCCTCTTCCGGTTTGTGTATAAACCCAACTGCCTTGGTGTTTTGGAACCCTGACTGGTCAGCTCAGTTTGCCTTCTTTCTCCTCCCTCCCTCCCTCCCTCCCTCCTTCTTCTTCTTTTTTTTCTTTCTTTCTCACAGTTTCAAAGTACATACCAGATGTCAGTGATCTGAACTCTCAAGAACTCTCTCACTACTTTCATTCACTCCAGCTCCTCCAGCTCCAGTCACCTAAACACTTTGCCAGCAAAATTATGTCTGGGGCCTCAGGAGGCAACACAGAATCCTTGTTATTGAATCCCCTCACCCAGTTAAAATATTAAAGCCCCCCTGGAAGTAGAGATGAGGAGATATGACATCATAGTGCACAAATTAAAGGGGTGGTTTGGATGAGTTCTGAGTTTAATGAGATAAGAAGAATGTCAATATAAGTTCAAGAAAATCCATTTATTGTGTATGGTATCTGATTTTTCATTTTCCTCTACTATATGTATTTTATAAAATGTGAATCAAGTGGCAGTGTTTCAGAAACCGAGGTCACATCTAAACTCTTGTACACCAAAGGCAAGCCTTTGATTTAGTTGTTTGTAAATGTGACTTGACATTTAAAGATTGGTGTGCTGTCAGAACATTCGATTTACTTAATGTAAAGGATGAAGGAAAGCATGAGCCTCTCTGATAGCAATCTTTTGTCTTTGCACTCTGGAATATGAGTAATCAGGAACAGGCTGCACTGTGTGAGGTGCCGTCTGAATCCTGATGGCACAATTCTAAGAACTGTCAGGATTGACTCATGCCCAATTGAAGGGTATGGGTTACAGTGAGGCTGACTAAAAATACCTGGATGATTTCTGTTCTGTTTCTTGCAAATGATGGTTTTTGCTTTACATTCAGAACAAATTAGAGCTACTACAACACAGATACGATGCCCTGAAGGTCTTTACTTGGAGGCACTGGTTTATATTGGGTTCAGACGTGAGAGTACGCTGGCAGTTGGCATCTACTGTCATTTGCATTTAGCCTTGGGAGGAATCTGACAGCTCAGATGTCTTCCTCCTTGCTGCTTCATGTGGAGTCTTTTTGAATGTATGTGGTCAGTAGGAAAGATACTCCCATTTTCTTTGGAATCTCAGTTCCAAAACACCTTTCTTTGACATTTAAGGAAGACAAAGAGAATAAATGTTATTTTAGGCATTTTAAAACTATGTTAGGAACATAGGGGTGTGTGTGTGTGAGAGAGGGGGGGGGGAGAAAGACTGAGACTTATTTGAAAAATTCAAAAATAATATCAATTAGAATAATTATAAAAATATATGGTTTACCTATATTAAAATCACCTTGACCCTGGCCAGTTTGCTCAGTGGTAGAGCTTCTGCCCAGCATGTGGTTGTCCCAGGTTTGATTCCCAGCCAGGGCACACAGGAGAAGTGCCCATCTGCTGCTTTACCCCTTCCCCTCTTGCTCCTCTCTCTTTCTTCTCCTTCTGCAACCATGGCTCAACTGGAACAAGGTGGCCCCCAGCACTGAGGATGGTATCATGACCTCTGCCTCAGGCGCTAAGAAGAGCTGGGTTGTTGAGCAATAGAGCAACGTACCAGATGAACAGAGCATCACCCCCTAGTGGACTTTCTGGGTGGATCCCGGTAGGGGAGCATGTGGGAGTATGTCTCTCTGCTTCCCTTCCTCTCAATGAATTAAAAAAAAAAGTTTCTAACTGGAAATCAATCTACGAACAAACACAGTCCAGAACAGTTCTTTTCAATTACCAAAATATTGCTCTAGAATTGAATACACACACTTGCTCTATAAACCCATTAACAATGGAGTGAGGTGGCCTTAGGCACTGAGGATGGCTCCATGGCCTCCACCTCAGGCACTAAAAAGAGATTGGTTGCTGAGCAACAGGACTCTCTCTCTCTGCCTCTCCTCCTCTCACTGAATTTAAAAAAAATTATCTTTGAGTTCCCAGGTAAAGAGATGAATATAGATATGCTTCATATGAAATTGGATGCAGTTGTGGATTATAGTAAGGTAAGGTATCAGTGCATGCTAATTTCATTGAAGCAGTGGAGAAGATACCAGGCTGCCTAGCCACTATCATATTATTTCACTTTGTGTTTTTTAATTCTGTGGCAGTCCCTTTTGTGACAGACCTTTTTATAGATTTATCCATGTCACATGTAAACCTATGATCATGCCTGAAAGGTTTCATATGTGAATATGTCTTAGCTGAGTCTCTAGAACTCAAGTTAGAATCCCGGCATTCTATGGTAAATTCATGCTCTACAGCTCTCGTAGTTTTGATGCAAAGTGTGGTCTTAATTTGGGTAATGCTCTGGTTCCTGATCACAGATGACCTGCTTTGGGAGGGCAGGATAGTCTAGTTGCTGGAGTCTGATGGACTAGTTACTAGTTAGGAATTGTGAACAAATTACCTGAATACTTTATTCCTCCATTTTTTCTGTTTCAAAGGGGAATAACAGGTACTTGCCACATAGAGTCCTTATGAAAATGATCATTATATGTATTTGAAAAATGTTAAATAACATACAGATGCCTTACAATTTTTTTTTTTTGTATTTTTCTGAAGTTGGAAACGGGGAGGCAGTCAGACAGACTCGCGCATGCGCTGGACTGGGATCCACCTGGCATGCCCACCAGGGATCCACCCAGCACGCCCACCAGGGGGCGATGCTCTGCCTATCTGGGGCGTCACTCTGTTGCAACCAGAGCCATTCTAGCGCCTGAGGCAGAGGCCACAGAGCCATCCTCAGCGCCCGGGCCAACTTTGCTCCAATGGAGCCTTGGCTGTGGGAGGGGAAGAGAGAGACAGAGAGGAAGGAGAGGGGGAGAAGTGGAGAAGCAGATGGGTGCTTCTCCTGTGTGCCCTGGCTGGGAATCGAACCCGGGACTCCTGCACACCAGGCTGATGCTCTACCACTGAGCCAACCAGCCAGGGCCTCCAATTTTTAATAGTGTAGTAATGAAACAGTAGATGAGAAGTCAGTGGTGGATCTAGAAAATGATGTTTTAAAATCCAGTTTCATAATGGGTCAAGTTTCTTGCTTGTGGATGCTTCCTGGCCCATGTGTCACACATCTGCATATCCATTTGTGATATTCTAAATGTTGGATCAAAATAGGTGAAACAGGATCTGAGAATGTTCATCTCATTTGGTCTGTCATGATATATCTTTATGTATTTAATGTGTGTTATCACTCTGTATATAGATATTACTATATACAATATATATGTATAAACACAGGTGTGTATATATAACATATATATAATGATATATGTTAGAGCTCTAAAAAAAAATTCTGTAAGTCCAAATCCCTGCTGAGCCTCTTGATAGAAGTGAGTCTGTTAATTCATCCAAAGGGGAGGATCTGGGGAGAAGATCCAGTGTGATAAACACTGGAGCAGGGGCTTCATTTCTTTTTTCTTTTCTTTTCTTTTTTCTCTTCTCTTCTCTTCTCTTCTCTTTTCTTTCTTTCTCTCTTTCTTCTCTCTCTCTCTCTCTCTCTCTCTTTCTTTCTCTCTCTCTCTTTCTTCTCTTTTCTTTCTTTTTTTCCCCCAAGGGAAAATGAGAGCGAGAGACAGGAAGGGAAAGAGATGAGAGGCATCAACTTGTAGTTGTGTCATTTTATTTGTTCACTGATTGCTTCCCATATGGGCCTTGACCAGGGGCCTCCAGCTGAGCTAGTGACCCCTTTCTCAAGCCAACGATCATATCAATGATCCCATATTTAGGCTGGTGAGCTGGATGAGGACCTCAAGCCGGCAACCTTGAGGTTTTGAACTTGGGTCCTCAGCGTCCTAGGTCAATGCTCTATCCACTGTGCCACCACCAATTAGGCATAGGTTTCTTTCTTTACGATAAAGTAGAATGTATAGCATTCACTGGTCAATCTGGAACTTTCAACTCAAGAGGTTATTGAAATAAAAAGTGATTCTGTTTTAGGCCATGAAGAAAACAGGACACATATGTATTCTTTTTGAGATTCAGTAAAGAGAAAAAGACTTCCTGATAGGGCTGATTATGGTTTGTCTTTTGAGCCTATAACCAGTCTGCTAATACTTAATTACTTCAAACGGTGCATGTAGTAAAAGAAAGGAAAGGAACTAACATTTATTGAGTGACCTTTATGTGCTACACATAATGTTACTCATCTGATTCTTCATTGAGTCTGTGCGGCTGATTTATTTACCCCCAGGTTATCGATGAGGGAACTGGGATGTGAAATAGTTGATAAATAGGAGAGCTAAGATTTGAAGCTAGATCCAAATGACCCCCCAAATCATGCTCCTTCCAGGGCTATGCTGTCTTCTGATACATTAGATTCTTGATTAGAGACAGCAGGAAAATTGTTTAGTTTTCCAAGTGTGACATCTCTAGTACCGGCCGTGTCTGGCCACACCAGAGAATCCAGCAGAGAAATTCTTCCTCTTCTCTCTTCTGTGTATTTTGTGCTCCCTGATGAAGACTGACCATTTTACCTGCCTGCCTTATTTAGTGCTGCTGACAACAAGAATTGTGTGAGGCTGACACCCCTCAGCTCTTAGTTCCTCCTCTCTCTGTTCTCTGTACCTGTTCTCCAGTTTTGGGGTTCTGCATTGCTCTTTAACTCGGCTCTAAGACTTCTAATCCCTCCTACCTTCCACTAAAGTTTTAACATTTGCTAGAGTTGCTTCATAACTACTACAGCCATATTGGTAAAAGTTATTTACTTCACTTATTTATTTCAACTTTGATCCAGTGTTTTGAATATCCAGCTATAATTCAAGGCATGTACAACTTCCTGAGAAAACTGTTGGCAATTAAGATGTCAGCCCTGTCAGGATTCTTGGGCCCTGTGCTGATAGGTACTTGGAGATAATATAGCTAGAACATATGCTAAAACCTTCTGGCATGTTTCCAGGATCCAATAGGCAGGGTTTTGCAATGATTTAGGAATTCTGGGTTGGATTCAGCCTTTCTTGGTAAGATTTATGTTTTTAATTTAGAAATGGAGGATGTGTGCGGTGAAAGGAAAGTAGATGACACTGGGAGTCAGACTGAGGCAGCCTCAGATGTTAGCAGCAGCCGTCGCTGTCTGAGTGACCCCCAGCAAGTCACTCTTCTTCCTGGAGCTCTAGTTATCCAGCTCCGAAGTAAATAAGACACATACCTCATGGGATTGTTAATAACACCTAGTATGGTGCCTGGGACAAAGCGTCACTGAGTAAATACTAGTTCTCTGCATCTTGACCTGGAAGGGAATGCTTTTTATAAGATCTTGCCCTCAATGAATGCATGTATACGGGGCAAAGACTGATTAAATAAGCCTTTCCTCATGTAAAGACTGTATTTCCTTTACAGTTCTATGTATATCTGTTCCATTTCAAATGAAGGTTTAAGCTTTCTTATTTCCCTGATACCTCTGCAGGAGCTTTGACATTGAACTCAATACCCGACAGTGTGTTGGGTGTATTCCATACATCTGTTATGTTCAAGTGTTCTTCCTGCCGGATCTGGGGTGCAGTGAGTTGAGAGTCATATTTTGCTGGTAAACTTAGCTATTGAGGGTTCCAGCACATTTCTCATGACGTAGGTGATGCTTTTGAAATCATGGAGGGGGCCGAAATTACTAATGTGGCTGGTTAAGACTTCAAGCCATAGGGAAAACACTTCTCATTTGGGTAGGGATAGTGTTCTTTCTCAGATTCTTCCTCTTCTCTCTTTTGTGTATTTTGTGCTCTTTGATGAAGACTAACCATTTTTAACTGCCTGCCTTATTAAGTAAACTCAACAGTATCTGAAAATAATGTTAAATATGTCCAAACAAAGATTGACAGTTCATGAGTACAAGCCTAGCAAGGTTTTACTTTAATCTGCTATTGGACACTCCTTGGCATTTAAAATTCAAGTTGATGATTGTTCTTCCATTTTTAATTCAACAGCTGTATGAGTGCTTTAATATACAAGGCATACTTTTTAATAAAAAAGTAAATATTTGTAATCACCAAATGAAAAACATTTCTCTCTATAGAAATACATGGTTTAAAATGGATGATATATGCTTTTTCTAAATCATCTCATGAGACCAATTAATTTGATGAATGAAAAGCTTTTAAATGATTTATAATACTATACTGTCATCAGTGTTCCAAAGTGAAATGTTCCCCAGCCTAGTTTACAATTGTGTTTATTTCTGTCCAAATTCAACCATTGAAAATCTAAGAAATGCATCATTTTAAACAATTAGTACTGAAGAGTGACTCCCTTTTATTTTCTGTGTTCCTTTTCTAATTGTCAATATTGTTGCTTGTGAGCAGCTAGCACTAAATTTTCTGCTGGTTTAAAGTTTAATTATAGGGCTGCATCTTCTATTTCAGGGGTCCCCAAACTTTTTACACAGGGGGCCAGTTCACTGTCCCTCAGACTGTTGGAGGGCCAGACTATAAAAAAACTATGAATAAATCCCTATGCACACTGCACATATCTTATTTTTTTTATTTTTTATTTTTTCATTTTTCTGAAGCTGGAAACAGGGAGAGACAGTCAGACAGACTCCCGCATGCGCCCGACCGGGATCCACCCGGCACGCCCACCATGGGGCGACACTCTGCCCACCAGGGGGCGATGCTCTGCCCCTCCGGGGCGTCGCCATGTTGCGACCAGAGCCAGTCTAGCGCCTGAGGCAGAGGCCACAGAGCCATCCCCAGCGCCCAGGCCATCTTTGCTCCAATGGAGCCTTGGCTGCGGGAGGGGAAGAGAGAGACAGAGAGGAAAGTGCGGCGGAGGGGTGGAGAAGCAAATGGGCGCTTCTCCTGTGTGCCCTGGCCGGGAATCGAACCCGGGTCCTCCGCACGCTAGGCCGACGCTCTACCGCTGAGCCAACCGGCCAGGGCTGCACATATCTTATTTTAAAGTAAAAAAAACAAAATGGGAACAAATACAATATTTAAAATAAAGAACAAGTAAATTTAAATCAACAAACTGACCATTGCTTCAATGGGAACTATGCTCCTCTCACTGACCACCAATGAAAGAGGTGCTTTTTCCAGAAGTGTGGCGGGGGCTGGATAAATGGCCTCGGAGCCGCATGTGGCCTGCATGCCGTAGTTTGGGGACCCCTGTCCTATTTTTTCAGGTACTGCATTATAGACGGAGATATGCTACTCTACTGATAGCTCCGAACTATGGAGATAATCAGTACTAGTTACACACAGCCCTACAGCATGACTTGAGGAAGTAAAAAGTGGTCATAATCCAAAAGAGGATTTAGATAGGAATTTGTACATGTTTTCTGTTACTTTATTTGACGTTATTTGCTTTTTAGATAGGTTTGTGAAATACCCAGAGAAGCTCTTCTAAATGTATCTAGAGAGACCACGAAACAAGCTCAGTTTATACGACTTACACAAAGTATCATGACTGACCTACCTGTGACTAGAACCCAACCTTGGTCCAGTGCTTTCTCTGCCGTCCCATATCCAACTCACATCTTTAAGAGACCACATGCCCCCACTGACGTCATTTCCCTGTGAGAAGTAGGAAAGCCCTGTTCCTTGGTGGCCTGGACCTAAACATCAATGGATAGCATCTGTAACCAAGTAGAGAGAAACCAACAAAACCCCATCAATGCATGGGAATCGTTCTGGGTAGGTCTCCTCTTTTCCCTTCTTTAAGAGGATTCAGGTCTGGACTCCTCACACCTGGTCACTTGGTAATGTGTGGCATTTATTTTTTCCTTTGTGGAACCTAGATGGAGACAGACTGAAAGCTGATCTGTCCTATCAGTTGTGTTGATCCCAGTAAGTTTACTGATTACGGTTACCAGGCTGAAGCTTTTAAGTTGAGTCTCTATGAAATGAATCACTCATTTTAAGGCTTGTCAGTGCTGTGATCAGCCCTGGTCAAGGATGGGGAAAGATACTAAAAGAATGAGTTATGATAATATGTTTATTGGGAAATGATGGCAGCAACACCTAAAATAAATCTTGTTCTGTTCAATAGCAGTTGTTGGAACAGCATAGAGAGTGGACTACGAATGGTGGGATTTATGGGGTGAAGGCACTATCTACCTTCAAACTTCTTTTTTTTTTTTTGAGAGAGAGAGAGTCAGGGAGAGAGTGTTTCGGGTACAAAGTAATCGACTTCCAGAGGACAAATAAATGCTCAGACACCATGCTGGAGGAAGAGGATTTATTAGCCAGCAGAGCTACATGACCTAATAGATATCAAAGCATGAGCTCTCCAAAATTAATTTTTATTACATCTTATAGACCTTTACAGTGTTCATGCATATGACGTGAGATTTCTTTGTCTTTAGCCCCATGTTCTTCCCATGTCTCAGGGAGGGCAGGGCACGTGAGGGGACTTTCAGACCGTTTGTCGTAGCTATTTACATTTCTTGTTTTTCTTGCTTTTGTACTACAAGTAGCTTTGGGAAGCTGACAAAGGAACTTCCTAGCTGTGGTTCATCTTTAAACTGACTTATTTAGCCCTAGGGCCCTTCCTCCTGCAGGATAGAGACCGGATCATTGAGCTGCTCCTGTATGTGCCCTGACCAGGGAATTGAACCAGCAACCTTCATGCTCCAGAACACGCTCTGACCAACCAAGCTATCCAGTCAGCACTTAATTTTTATTTTTATTTTTAGAGAGACAGAGAGAGGAAAAGAGAGAGAGGGGAGAGGAAAGGGAAGCATTTGTTCTTCCACTCAGTTGTGCATTTTTTGGTTGCTTCCCCTGTGTGCCCTGACTGGGGATTGAAACCACAACCTTGTTTCAGGGTGATGCTGTTAACAGACGGAGCTAACCTGCCAGGGCTGAACTCTTGAATTTAGTGATTTAGTTTATGGATTGTGGTTATTTTATTTCAATAAGTTGTACTTCCTATGGATATTGGAGCCTTTTTTTCCCATATGAGAATTATACGTAGAGTACAGGTGGTGAGGAGTTATTGTAGAGGGCTCAAAGCATTAGGGAACAAACTCCCAGAGTTTTTGTTCTAGAAACACCAAAGAAATGATTTTATCTTCCCTTTCTTTTTGCAAACGTAGATAACCTTGAAAAATATACCAAGTAGTTAGCTTCTATTTCCACAGCTCTGGCATGGAAATTTCTTACAGGCTCGAACTGCTGCTTAGATTGGTTGCTATGCAACCAGGAGAGAAGTTCACAGGCTTTGTCACAAACCAGCAATCAAATGAGAGACAGTCATTTCTTTCGATTATGTATTTTTTAAATCATATATTATGTTTTGTATTATGTACTTGCATCATTTGAATTTTTATTTGTAGAAATGCATTTTTCAGAAAAACTTTATTAGATTTGTTGAACGCAGTTTGGTTTGATCTTGCAAGGAGATTTAAAAAAAAAAGTTAAGTGCTACCTCACAGGCAGTAGATGTTGAAACTGGGCCTTGATGCAGATAGAACAGTTCTTAGAAAAACATGACAGAGTCAAATACTGCTTTAGCTACTCTTTTATTAAGAAAACATGTGTGTATCTTTGCATTCTTCTACTTCCCGTCTTTATTGTGTCTCCTCTGACAGAAATCAGTGGCTTTGAACCTGCAGTACCTTCACCTCTCGTCCTAGGACATCACCTCTGAGTAGATTATTTAAACCTTTGTAATCAAGATTCATTCTGACTGAGTTCTTTAGAGTCATCTTTTATGTAAATCCTTCTTGGCCTTTATAGATTTTGTCTTTCAAATACTAATAAATCAGCTCTTAAACAGATGCTTGGGCAAAGGCTTATAACCACTGTTTATATTTTCCATTGTCCATTTTAAATGACCCATTGATGTTTACTGAGGGAGGCTGAGAGGTATGCCTCAAGAGTGTTCACAGCACTCATAGGTAGAGAGAAAGAGAAGGGAAGACTAAAATAATACGGAGCTACTGCCACTGTCCCACAGGAGGAAACAATGGGTTGTAGGAAACTGTATCAGTGAACTCGATAATGATCTGGCAAAATTTCAGTCTATAATGACTAAGAAGTAGTGATAATTAGGAGCCAACATGGTTTCATTAGGAAAAACTTATGTGAAATAAAATCTGTTTTCTTTCTGATGGTTTTACTATGCTGGTGATTCATATAATTTTGTAGTCACTGGATATAGATTTTAGTAACATATTTGATGACATTTCTTATGATAATCAACATTTCATTATTGCAAGCCATAGCTTTTACCGCCTTAAAATAGCACTTAGCATTTCCCACCCCCTGCAACATGTAAATTATTTAAAGAAATTGAAACAGACTGTTAAAACTGATAGAAACGTTTTGAAATTTAGGGATGATATAACATTTGCATGTAAACATTATCATTTGCATTTCCCCCTTATAATTTGGCCTACCGTGGGAAACCCTTTGGCTTTTTATCTTCGGAAGTCACTATTTTGTATTGTATTGTGTGAGGTTCTGCTCCTATTTAAGGACCCAGCTACAGGAAGCATCAGGATAAGCTGTCACTACCATCCTGCTGTCTAAAAGCACACAGGTCTCTAGTCCCGGTTTTGGTCATTACGGGGTTTTGTTTATGAGGTGGTGTTGTGTCAATGACTATTGGAAAAAGGTCTAATAACCTTGTCTCAGTTTCCACACTCCCTTTGAGTTCTTTTATAGAAAAGTGGAGAGTGAACTATTTTATTTTTTATTTAGAAAACTAAATTTAGTGGGGTGACATTGATCAACAAAAGTACAAAGGTTTCAAGTAACAACTGTATAGTATTTGAACTTTTGATTGTGTTTTGTGCCCACCTGTATGGTCAGTAGCTGCAGCCACCGTCATTGTGGCCATGCAGGTGCAGGTTCCCATTAGATTCAGAGAGATGGTAAAGAAACTGCAGAGCCGCCTGACCAGGTGGTGGCGCAGTGGATATAGAGCATTGGACTGGGATGCAGAAGGACCCAGGTTCAAGACCCCGAGGTCGCCAGCTTGAGCGTGGGCTCATCTGGCTTGAGCAAAAAGCCCACCAGCTTGGACCCAAGGTCGCTGGCTCCAGCAAGGGGTTACTCGGTCTGCTGAAGGCCCACGGTCAAGGCACATATGAGAAAGCAATCAATGAACAACTAAGAAGTCACAACGCGCAACGAAAAACTAATGATTGATGCTTCTCATCTCTCTCCGTTCCTGTCTGTCTGTCCCTGTCTATCTCTGCCTCTGTAAAAAAAAAAAGAAACTGCAGAGCCAAAAACTGGTGGGCCATTCCTTTATTCTAGCCTTGCACCCAGCAGGTGAGTAAAAACACACAGGGCTCCAAAACCCACTCATTCAGAGCTCACAAAGCTGCTGACACATCTGGGTTTCCCTAGAATCAAAGGCATCCCACCAGCCTTAGCCAGCTCTGGTTCCCCATCAGCACACCTTCTCTCTTTTCCTCTCTGCACAAACTGGCTTCTCCTTCAGCACCTTGCTGTCCTGGCTTCCTTCCTCACAAACTTTTCATGGCAGGGAAACCCCTCCCCCAAGCAACATTAGCATAACAGTGGTCCTTCCCAAGCAGGAAGGTAATTAACAGTTTCACCTGGCAGCAGCATTCATGTGGGCAGTGCTGTTTTTAACAAAGTGAACAAACATAAAAATCACATTTTACAAACTTATTTGCCCCGTACCATTCAAAGTCAAATCATTTCCCATCACCATATTATTTGTCCCTCTTTACACTCCTCCTTCCACCCTTTTTAAATCATTCCATAAAATATTAGTTAGGAATGTTGACTATTGGGCAAATGAGTTTGTAAAATTTGTGTTTTTTTGAGTTTGCTCGCTTTTATTGTTAAAAAATGGCACTGGGCAGCTATGTGTGTGCTTGCCCTCAGAGCAGGGCAGTTAATTGCAAGTAAGGATTGCATTTCTGCTTGGGAGGGGCCATTGTTTTGCTAATGTTTGCTGGAGGAGGGGTCTTTGAGGGCCCAGGCAGTTTTGCAGGGAGAGCAGAGAGAATATACAGTGCTGAAGAAGGAGCCAGTTTTGCAGAGAGAGAAGAAGGTGTGCAGATGGGGAACCAGAGCTGAGGGGCTTTGCAAGCTCTGCTGAGACTGATGGAGTGTTTGATTCCAGGAGAGACCAGAGAAGATTCTCCTGGTTGTGGAACTGGAGAATGTGCCAGGGCTTTGGGAGCTCTGAATAAAAGGGAAGTGTTTTCCCTGCCTGTTTGCTCGTTGGCCAGTGCGAGATGTTAATAAAGGAATGGCCCACCATCTTTTGGCTCCACTGTTTCTTTATTGTCTGCCGGAGTCCAGTGTGAACCTGCATGGCCACGGCAGCAGCAGCCACTGGCCTTACACCAACTTTTATCATTTCTTTAATACACAAATATTTGCTGAGTAGGGTCCTTCATTGTTTCGAGGACAAGTGGGGCAGTTGCATTCCTGTTACGTCCTAAAGTCTTACATTAACCTTTTTTAGAACATTTGGCCTACTGATGAAGCCTGTGAACACTTTCTCAGAAGAAAAATTTAAATACTTAAAATAAAACATCAGAGAAGTTAATTATATTGAAGTAGTTATCAAAAGATTAATAATTGTGCCCTGGCCTGGTTGCTAAGTTGGTTAACTGTGCCAGTGTTGTGGGTTCTATCCCCAGTCAGGGCACATACAAGAATCACCCAATAGCCCTGACAGCTGGCTCAGTGATAGAATGTTGGCCTGGCGTGTGGTTATCCCGGGTTCGATTCCCGGCCAGGGCACACAGGAGAAGCACCCACCTACTTCTCCACCATTCCCCCTATCCTTTCTCTGTCTCTGTCTTTACCCCCTGCAGCCAAGGCTCCATTGGAGCAAAGTTGGCCTGGGAGCTGAGGATGGCTCCATCCCCTCTGCCTCAGGTGCTAGAATGGCTCCAGTTGAAACAGAGCAACGGCCCAGATGGGCTGAGCATCACCCCCTGGTGGGCATGCCGGGTGGATCCTTGGGCCTGAGCATCACCCTCTGGTGGGCATGCCGGGTGGATCCCAGTTGGACGCATGTGGGAGTCTCTCTCTGTCTTTCTGCTTCTCACTTCAGAAAAAAAAAAAAAAATTAAAAAAAAGAATCACCCAATAAATGCATAAATAAGTGGAACAACAAACTGATTTGTTTCTCTCTTTCTCTTTCTCTCTCAAAAAAATAAATAAAGGTTAAAAATGTAATAAAGTAATAAATATATAATAGAAATACTTAATGCATTAGGTATTAAGGCATAACAGGGTGTTTACTATCAGCTGTATTTTTGAAGTCATGATGAATTTAAGCAATATCACGAGATATCTGCTGAACTGTAATGTGATAGTAAAGGGCCTGTAATTTCTTCTGCTGTCAAGTCATAGGTTCTACAAATGCTCTGTGGCTTATATAATGCTTATATTTATAATGCAAGGAGATGCTAGATTTCAGTTAGATATCAGTAAAAATAAGGGAGTACTTTTTACCTGACTGTTGGTAACAGTGGATAGAATGTTGACCTGGGTCGCTGAGGTCCCAGGTTCAAAACTCTGAGGTCAGCTCTCCTTTCCATCTCTCTCCTTTCCTGTCTCTCTCCTTCTCCCTTTTCCTTTCCCTCTCCCTCTCTCTCTCACAAAAGAAAGAAAAGATGTACTTTTCCCAATCCAAGATCTAGCCACAGACTCATGCAGGTGGTGTCAATATATCTTAATTTTAAAACTCAATTCACAAAAGTAATTGTTTTAAAAACAAAAAGTAAAACATCATATTAATATAAGATTGTAATATATTCTTTCCAGATGGTAAACCTTCTGGAATTAGCATCCTTGGGGATATTCCAATTGGTATGTATTGCTTGAGCTATTTTAAGCATATATAATAGCAGAGACAAATGAGTTTCAAACTTGTGTATTGTCCACATGGCCTAATTATCAGTAGAATAGAATGATAAGTCTTTATAGAAAATGCCAAATGGCTGGGTCCTTTGCCATGCTTTCACTGTAATTATTGAAGAAGTACAAGAAGTAAAGCCATATTTTAAATGGAAAATTTTATCTAAACAGCTTATAAGAGACCAAGGAGAAATGCACAACTTATTAGTGAATAATGCCAGTAGTTTTGAAAATCTTTTATATAAGTAATAGCACTAATTTCATAAGTAATTATGAGTTAATACATTTATAATACTTAGAGTCACGCCTGACACACTGTAAGCCTTGTATTAGTGCTATTATTATTGTTCCAACATATTACTACTAAGTTCTACAAATGTGTTGTGAAGGCCATAAAACTTTCTTATTTCAAAGAACAGTATTTACATATAAAACAGTAGTAATTTAGGCCCTTATCAGCTAGCTCATGATAATGGGATGACATCAAGGACACATTTAACTTTTTGAAAATAGATAATATGTGAACATTACATAAAATCTCAAAGCTACAAAAGTGTGGCTACATGAAAAAAATACATCTTTTTAGCTTCTTTTTACCTCAGCCATCCAGTCACCTTCCCCAGAGGTAATGTCTTACGTATAAAAATAATAGATTCATCTTTAAAGGGAGATTGAGTGTATATGCAAGTTTTACACACACACTTAAACAGTTTTTTTGTGACATTGTGACAGAGACACAGAGAGACAGAGAGAGGGACAGATAGGGAAGACAGACAGGAAGGGAGAGAGATGAGAAGCCTCAATTCTTCGTCGCGGCTCCTTAGTTGTTCATCGATTGCTTTTTCATATGTGCCTTGACTGGGGGGCTCCAGCACACTGAGTCACCCCTTGCTTGAGCCAACGACCTTGGGCTCAAGCTGGTGAGCCTTGCTCAAACCAGATGAGTCCATGCTCAAGCTGGCGACCTCAGGGTCTCGAACCTGGGTCCTCCATGTCCCAATCTGACACTCTATCCACTGCACCACTACCTGGTCAGGCTACAGTCCTTTTAATATAGAAATGATAGTATGCTATACATATTCTACTTTACCCTAAGTATATCAGTAAATGATATATTTTTGAGGTCACCATATATAGAGTTGCCTTTTTTAAAATAAACTTTTTATTTTAGAATCAATTTAGACTTACTGAAAAGTTGCAAAGATGTCCAAGTTCTTATACTCCATCCCCAGTTTGCTGTTGTAAACATCTTACATTATCATGGTACATTTGTCAAAACTAACCAGCATTGGGATAGTATTGTTTACTCCACTCCACACTTTATTTGTATTTTCTAGTTTTTCCTTAATGCCCTGTTTTCTGTCTCCAGATCCATACTACATTAGTCATATGTCTCCTGTAGCCTTCTCTGGTTTGTAGTTTTTTAGGTTTTCCTTAATTATAATGACTTTGACAGTTTTGAGCAATGCTGGTTAAGTAGTTTGTATCAATAGAATGTCCCTTCCTTTGAGTTTGTCTCAGGGTTAGAGTAGGGTTATAGGTTTTTGGGGAACATGACCACAAAGGTGTAGTACCCTTTTCATCACCATATTCAAGTACATGCTGTCAACATGGCTTATCACAGGGGATGCTAACCTTAGTCACCTGTACAAGGTAGTGTTTACCAGGTTTTGCACAAATTTACTTTATCTTCCCTTCCCATATTTCTTCTCTTGGAAATAAGTCACCAGGTGCAGCCCATACTTAAAGAGTGGGAACTGAAGTTTCACCTCCTTGAGAGAAGGATACCGTGTGTGTGTGTGTGTGTGTGTGTGTGTGTGTGTGTGTAATGACTTTGTTATATTCCATTGGACTTGACATGACATGTAAAAAGTCTATTTTTGACTTCTGTTAATTTCCCCCACAGTAAAAATTGGAGCTAGAGTTCTGACCAATGCCTCCTCAAATCTAACCTTTCTCTCCCTTTATTTCTTAATTTCAGAAACTTCCCTTTAGCTGACCAGAGACCTCTGTTTGTTTGTTTATAATCTACTAAGTTTTTTGACATGCTTGTGTAGATAGCTGAATTCCAAATAAACAACATACTGCTTTATTTGCCTTATTTATATTCATAGATGGTGATTGCTAGGCTCCTTCCCTGACAGCAGATTATTGGCTTCAGGTGACCAAATAAGCTATACTTCCTAAAGCCACATTTGTGAAATTATTCATACCTAGGATGCTGCTATTTTATCAGGCTACATAAAACTTTGTAACATAAAACTTCAGTTTGTACTGATATATTTTTGGGCTCTTTATTCAGTTGATAGATATTTATTGAGCTTTTGCTGTGTTGTAGCTATGGTTGATGGTGAGATAAATTAGGTGCCTGACGTGAGACAAATCATGTTTATAGTGAGAGGCACAGGCAATACACACATTAAAAGAAGTGCCTATTCAGATCCTTTGCCCATTTTTTTTTAAATTGGATTGTTTGCTCAATGTCAATAATCATCAGAGAAATGCAAATTAAAACCATAATGAGATATCACCTCACATCTGTTAGAAAGGCTATCATCAATAAAGCAAGAAAAAACAAATGTTGGTGAGGATGTAGATAAAAGGGAATCCTTATGCACTGTTGGTGGGAATGCAGATTGGGGCAGCCACTATGGAAAGTAGTATGGAGTTACTTCAAAAATTAGCCTGACCAGGCAGTGATGCAGCAGATAGAGTGTTGGACTAGGACGCAGAGGACCCTGGCTTGAAACCCTGAGGCTGCTGGCTTGAGTGCAGGCTCACCATCTTGAGCATGGGGTCGCTGGATTGAGTGTGGGATCATAGACATGACCCCATGGTTGCTGGCTTGAACCCAGGGTTGCTGTCTTGAGTAAGGGTCACTCACTCAGCAGTAGCCCCCTAGTCAAGGCACATATGAGAAAACAATCAGTGAACAACTAAGGAGCCACAACAAAGAATTGATGCTTCTCATCTCTCTCTCTGTCTGTCTGTCCCTCTCTGTCTCTGTCAAAAAAAAATTAAAAAATGGAACTGCCTTATGACCCAGCAATTCCACTCTGAGAATCTATTCTAAGAAACCCAGTACAGCCTGACCAGGCGGTGGCGCAGTGGATAGAGTGTCAGACTGGGATGCGGAAGGACCCAGGTTCAAGACCCCAGGATAGCCAACTTGAGCATGGGCTCATCTGGCTTGAGCAAAAAAGCTCACCAGCTTGGACCCAAGGTCACGGGCTCGAGCGGGGGGTTACTCAGTCTGCTGAAGGCCCGCGGTCAAGGCACATATGAGAAAGCAATCAATGAACAACTATGGTTTCTCAACAAAAAACTGATGATTGATGCTTCTCATCTCTCTCCGTTCCTGTCTGTCTGTCCCTCTCTATCTGACTCTCTCTCTGTCCCTCTAAAATAAATAAATAAAAAAATAAAAAAATAAAAAAAAAAGAAAGAAACCCAGTACACTAGTTCAAAAGAACATATGTACCCCTATGTCCATTCCAGCATTATTTGCCATAACCCAATTTTGGAAGCAGCCCAAGTGCCCATCCATAGATGAGTGGATAAAAAAAGCTGTGGTACATATACTCTACGGAATACTACTTGGCTGTAAAAAAATGAAGGAAATCTTACCTTTTGTGACAGCATGGATGGACCTGAGAGTATTATGCTGTGTGAAATAAGCCAGTCAGAGAAAGACAAGTACCATGTGATTCATTTATATGTGGAATCTAATGAACAAAATGAACTAATAAGCAAAATAGAGACAGACTCAGAGAGCAGGCTGATGGCTTTTGGTGGTGGAGGCTGGGTACAGGAAGTGGAGGACCTGAGCAGAATAGGAGAAGAGAGAAGAACCTCCTGGACATGGACAGAGTGTGATGACTGCAGTGCGAGGAGACGCAGGAGGGCAGAGGAGGGATAAATGGTGGCGACGGAGACCTGACTTGGAGGTGAACACATCCAGAGTACAGAGATGTGTTGTAGAATTGTACACCTGACTAATTTTGTTTACCAGTGTCACCCCAATAAACTTAATTTTAAAAAGTGATAGAAAATACCATTTTAGAGAATGATAAGTGCTTTAGAGTAAAGGGTTATAAGCTAGCAAGTTACTTGGTCATGCTAGTTATGTATGGGATGCTTTTGGTTTTTGCAGCTAGTGAATTCTTCAGGAGATGCCCACTGAACTGAAGCCTGAGGACACAAGAGGACCAGACACCAAGTATTCCAGCAAAATCTGGGGTTGGGAGTGGGCTTGGGGCGTTCCATGAGTAGGGAGGAGGCCAGGGTGCTGTCTGTGAGGACAGAGTCACAATGAAAGGGCTGTGGAGGGAGGCAGGGCCTGGTCCATGCAGGGCCGGCAACAGTACATTTTATCGGGATGCTTTTAAGCAGAGGCATGACATGATCAGTTATATGTGTTTTAAAAGACCCTACTAGTCGCTGTGTGGAAAATAGATTGTAGGGGACAGAAGAGGAAGCAAGAATGCCAGCGAGGAGACCATGTGAGAGATGCATGATGGATTGGACTAGGGGAGTAGCAGTGAGCTGGACAAAAGTGGACAAATTGGGATATGTGTACTTTAGGGATAGAACTGCCAGAATTTGTAAATTAATTGGATTAAATTATTACTGCAGAGGGGAATCAACAAGAAAGATAAGGTGATAATGCCATATAAAGTGCCTCAAATGTAGAACATCTTTCGTGTGAGTCTAATGCCAGAAAACTTTGGCATAAGTATGATAAGCATTGTATTCTCCATGACGCTTTAGAAGAAGAGTAGTATCAAATATTGTCATGAACAAACTAGGAATGTTAGGCCTGACGAGGCGGTGGCGCAGTAGATAGAGCATCGGACTGGGATGTGGAGGACCCAGGTTTGAGACCCCGAGGTTGCCAGTTTGAGTGCGAGCTCATCTGGTTTGAGCAAGGCTCACCAGCTTGGACCCAAGGTCGCTGGCTGGAGCAAGGGGTTACTTGGTCTGCTGCAGCCCCCCCCCCCCCCCCCCCCCCCCGTCAAGGCACATATAAGAAAGCAATCAGTGAGAAACTAAGGTGCCGCAATGAGGATCGTCTCTCTCCCTTCCTGTCTGTCTGTCTGTCCCTATCTGTCCCTCTCTCTGACTCCCTCTGTCTCTCCCACAAGAAAAAACAACAACAAAAAAACTAGGAATGTTAGGAAGCCATGTCTGTTACAACTTACTCCACACATCATGACAAAAATGGAATCTTGTTTATAAATTTAGCGAGCTCCTAATTTTTTAAAATGAGCTCTTAATTTTTATTATCTAATAAATTTAACATAGTATCAAGCCCATAACAGTAAGAATTTGTCCTTAGGAGTTAATAACAAACTGGGGGAGTTAATCATCCATGTACTTGATAACTTCTCCAGAAATTCTCATCTTAGTAATAATATTTTTGGTGTAATGGTCACTGTGAACTGCTTTTATGTCACAATAATTGTAATATCAGCAAAGCGAAGTAAGTTTTTATCTTAAATTGATATTTAACTTTGAAATCACTAAGAAAGCATTTCAGTTTGTAGCTGTTACTTTCATGCAAAATGCATTTGATGACCGCTTTACACCGCTTTCTTTGAATGAATAAGTGTAGTCACAGTTTAGACACTTTGAGTTTTATATCAAATATAGCAATTCATTTTATGAGGATTTTATTATAAAAAGTGGTTGTTTGGTTTTAAAATTTCAAGGTATTTTCTGTACTGTTATATTGCTGTTAATATAACAAAAACCTCCTTAATCAAGCCCAATTTAATATTTTGAGTAATGTAGGGAGGACAGGGATAATTTCTTTTTCTATTCCAGAAATAAGGGTTCGCTAAGGAACTGATGAGGTATAGAGAAGGGCAGTATTTGTCCCCAATAAACTTTTAAAAAGTACCACATAAATAGGTGAATGTCACAAATCGGTGTTGTAGCTATGTTAACTGTGTATAGTTCTTGTCTGGTTTTTTTAGGTGGGTATAGCTGTAATAGTTTAATATAATATATAGTTAATTTGTGTACAGTGTATACCAGATGTTTCTTCATAACTGGTTGGATTTTTAAAGAATAATATGCTATAAGTTGAAATGGGCTTCACTATCAGAATGTAAGTTAGTTTCAAACATAGAATTCTGCCCAAATTTATTATTTGGAATATGAATTAGCTCTTGTATGTTGAATATCTTTGGTATCATCTCACCGAAATTTTTAGGAGTGTTTCAGAAAGTAAACTCTAGAAACAGGAAACACTTTACGTTTGTGAACCATTTTAAAATATATCCTTTAAGCACTATGAAAATTAAAAAAAATTTTTTTGTATTTTTCTGAAGTTGGAAACAGGGAGGCAGTCAGACAGACTCCTGCATGCGCCTGACTGGGATCCACCCGGCATGCCCACCAGGGGGCAATGCTCTGCCCATCTGGGGCATCGCTCTGTTGGAACCAGAGCCATTCTAGCACCTGAGGCAGAGGCCACAGAGCCATCGCCAGCGCCCGGGTCATCTTTGCTCCAATGGAGCCTTGGCTGCGGGAGGGGAAGAGAGAGACAGAGAGGAAGGAGAGGGGGAGGGTGGAGAAGTAGATGGGCGCTTCTCCTGTGTGCCCTGGCCAGGAATCAAACCCGGGACTCCTGCACGCCAGGTTGACGCTCTACTGCTGAGCCAACCGGCCAGGGCCAAAAATTAAAAAAGTTTAATTGCTTCAGTTCTTATAAGGAATGTTTTGATATTTTATTCTGCTATTCTTGAAAAATAGTTGTGGTTCTCATAACCCAAGGAGACTCTATTCTCAAAGCAGCACAAACCAGAAGTTGCCGTTGTGAATTGAGCTGATACTTTGATTAAACTTACTTGAACAAAGAGGAGCTCTGTAGAAAGCAGCCTGATAGATGTAAAGATGACAGGGAAGCAGTCCTTTTCTAAGGAATTTCAGAATAGTTGTGGAATAAAACTCATATTCTATCTTGAATTCTTTCTATGCATGCCCGGGAGAGTGAATACAACATACTAGGACAGAGTCTGGCTTTTTTCATGGAAGTTGGCATTTAATTGTTGAGAGAGGTGTAGAATTTAGATGGGGGAGAGTAGTGGAGGTGGGAAATGACAGCACCCATTCTGTATCTTCTGTCATAGCCAGGGATTGTGCCTGTCACTTTACTGGTCAGTGGGCAACTCACAGAGTGAGTGCCCTGAACAGACAGGCTGCTGAACCAGTACCATCACATGGGTAGACAACATGTTTGTACACTGACAGTGCTTAAATATGTTTGTACACTCATATGTGCTTAAATCAGTTAAACAAGGTAATATCACATCACCTGTATTCACATAAGAGTATCTTGGTGGTCTGTTTTATTCACTTTCTATCTCATTTGCAATTCCTGATTTTTTTTTTCCCCCGCAATTCCTGATTTGACTGCTACAAAATCAGAAGGAGAAAGGACATCTTTGGTAGGAAAAATAATTGATAAGGATTTCTCTGGATGAATGTTGATAAATGTCTCTAAAATGAATTTTTGGGCTCTAGTTTCCTGGTCTAGAAATCTGTAAAAAGAAAATTGTTTAAATGTTTCTATTTTCTAACATTTGAAGGGAATGCTAAGAATGTTAA
Organism: Saccopteryx leptura; assembly: GCF_036850995.1. Taxonomy (NCBI): domain Eukaryota; kingdom Metazoa; phylum Chordata; class Mammalia; order Chiroptera; family Emballonuridae; genus Saccopteryx; species Saccopteryx leptura. Next base: position 60,759,754 of record NC_089511.1, on the reverse strand, counting down.
ATGGATACATTTTAAATAGCTGTAATTTTTAATCCAAAAATGGTATATTCAGAGTAAATCCTTTTATATGACATAGTGTCTATTTTTAATGTAAATAATCTTTTATATAATTTGTTTTACAAACTTTTTTATATATATATCTTATTTAAGTTTTGGTTTTCTAGTCTCCTGGTCTACAAGACTCTAAATGAACAATTGATTTAATGATTCTATTTTTCTATATTTAGGGACTCATTTTAGTGGTAGGAATCCTATTAAGATTTTAAAAGAATATGTTTAAATAGCTTTATTTTTAAAAGGAAGAATTGAGTATTTAGAGCAAACTCTTTTATATGATATGGATTTTTTTTTCTTTTTTTTTAAGTGAGAGGAGGGGAAGACAGTGACAGACTCACACATACGCCCGGACTGGGATCCACCTGGCAACCACTGTTGGGTGCTGATGTTGGAATCACCTGAGCTCTCCTCAGGCCTGAGGCCAACACTCAGACCACTCGAGCCACTGGCTGCAAGAGGGGAAGAGAGAGAGAAACAGAGTAGTGAGGGGAAGAGAAGCAAATGGTGCTTCTCCTATGTGCCCTGACCAGGGATCAAACCTGGGACATCCACACGCCTGACGGACGCTCTATCCACTGAGTCAACTGGCCAGTGCCCCTTTTTTTAATTAACTTTGTCCTTCCTATAATTTACTAGTTTCAAAAGTGTTGTAATTTTGTATATTTGATTTGATTAAAGTGAAACATGTCCCATATCCTGCTGACTTTATCTTAAGACCATTAGAGCATCCAGTAGAAAAGTCTTTGGGTACCTCTCATTATTTTGTTCTAAAACCCTATCACGATTGGAAGATAGATAGTCTGGAAAATTATTTTTGACACATTATAAAGATATGAATTTGGCATCCACAGTAAGCTAATCACTGTGAAAGAGTCTGTTTCCATGTTTGATTAGAACAAGCATTTTTGACATAAAATATTGTTTTTATTAATGATCGATCATTATTAAAGTGGATTTTGAGGGCAGATTTCAATTTCATTGTTGGTGTTTCATTATATTGAGTGTTCAGCCATTACACAGCCTGTTAAAGATCTATTTCAAGCATTGCTTTTCCTTCTGAACATTTCACACTATTTAATTACTGAGCGAAATCACAGCATATAGAACAAATTCACATGTGCAAAACTGACAATCCTAGAAGTGTTATACTCTTATTTGCATTACGGTCTTATTCATGTCGGGTAAAATCCATGAATTTCTCTCAAAATTTTTTTCCTCACTGAGGCTCACAGCAGGGATGCTGTACATGATATTGAAGGCATGCTGTTAGGAATATTAAAAAGGCTAAGAACTTCACATTGAAGAATTACATGGAAAGAAAAGATTCAACACGAACTGTCAATCTGTCTCTCTCACCTTTTAGGTCCTTTGACTTTCTTCTTGAGAATATTTTGGGGGAAATATGGAGCTCTTTCACCTGTCATTTAAAAAAATAATCTTCCAAAGATTTGAGTTGACAGACTGTATGCTTAATATGAAGGTCTGAATATTGTATTTCTTTCTCAGAAATGTTCCAGTCCCTCAGACACCAGAGATTTCAGTGGGTCCCTACCTTGTTGGAAGCAGTAACAATCTAAAGGATGCCATTAAGCCAGAATCAGCCTATGATTGAAATGATTACCTGAGAGGAGCAATTACCATTTCCTGTAATATGATTGCAAATAAACCAGAGAGCATGTATTTCTCCTGCAAAATCAAGGACTAACCCTGTAAGCTAAGATCTCATCATAGTGAGCCTAGTGCTGTGCTATCCTAGGCCAAACAAAGGTATACCTGGAATAAAAATAAGCTTGTTATGATTATACATTTTCTGCAGATCAAATACAGGCCACAAAATGTCAAAGGTCTGTAAAAAATTCTCTCTGTTTACATATTACTTTTATATATATATATATATATATATACATATATACATACATATATATATATATATATATATATATATATATATATATATATCTGTGTCAGAAGAGATAACAAATCTTTTTCCGTATAGGTAAAGTGCAAAAACTATGATCATGATTAAGTTAATAACACTGTTTTATAATATTGCAAAATGTTTGATAACAAATGACTTAAAATGTTTGGAAAAAAAGAGACTGAAGGAAATCAGATACTTGTTGTGATCCAATCTCTTAGACAAAGTTAGTCTTTAACTGACAAACAGGTTTATTTTTGAAAGAACTAAAAGAACCATGCAGAATAAATTGAATTATTAAATGTTGCCTAGTTTGATAGAAGTGGAGGATGTAGTCTAGAAGTTAACCTTAGATTATATGAGTTTTTTTCAGGCTATAGCCCTTGTTTTAACTATTTTCACATACAAAGATTGAGAGGATTATAAGGAAGACACAGAAAGGGAGGTTGAAAGCTTTATATAGGTCGTTGGGCAGGTTAGAGAGAGAGAGAGAGAAGAAACTAATTATTTTAGATTTTTCTTATGCTTCATATAAAATTAAAATAAGTAATTCCATGCTATGTATATAAATATTAATCATTTACCCCAGTGGTCCCCAACCTTTTTTGGATCACAGACCGGTTTAATGTCAGAAAATATTTTCACAGACCAGCCTTTAGGGTGGGACGGATAAATGTATCACGTGACCGAGACAAGCATCAAGAGTGAGTCTTAGACGGATGTAACAGAGGGAATCTGGTCATTTTTTAAAAATAAAACATCGTTCAGACTTAAATATAAATAAAACGGAAATAATATAAGTTATTTATTCTTTTTCTTCAGACCAGTACCAAATGGCCCACGGACCGGTACCAGTCCGCGGCCCAGGGGTTGGGGACCATTGATTTACCCAATTCCAGGATGTAAGGAAGAAAGCCTCAGTGACACCATATGTACATATGACTTACCCAAATTAGTTTTTTTAGAAAACTTGGAAAGTAGATATTGGTTCCAACTTATCTGTCTTTAATGTTTAAGTGAATGCTTTCACTGTAATAGCTTTTGAAACAGAGGTTACAGGCATTTCACTCACAGAAATCCATGGAGACACCTTCAATTTTTTCAATGTCTAGGTTTTATGTCAGCAGAAAAATAAAGAGATTAAAACTTGAATGAGGAAAACCTGGAATTCACTACAGTTCCCATGAAGAAGAAAATTTTTCATAGAATACTTTTATGAAAATGATGTTTCTACATGCTTAATTTTCTTGTGGACAACTCAAATTTGACCACCCAACCTTAAAGACCCTGAAGAAAATGAATTGTGTAAATATTGAGAATGCCCGGAAAGCGTTAGAAACCTAAAATTTAGGATTTTTATATCATTTTCCTTTCCCTGATTATGGATTAAAATTTTTTATTTGCTGCATGAAAATGATTGGGATCTGCTATTTTCCCTAACGCTGCACTTCATACTTACCTCTACAGTTCCCTCAACTACTTGATTACAGTGAGTTCGGGGGGTCAAGGCACGACATCCTGGGAAAGGAATTGAGGAATAGCATTTTGTATAAGGCAGTAAAACATATGTTCTGATTAAGACACGTTCTTTTTCCACTTCCAGGCTGAAGGACAGGCAGAAAATGTTTAAAGGGGGTAAGACAAAACTTGTCATCAATTCCTTAGGTTTGGGCATAACTATAATGGTAGGAGTTAATAAGTGCATAAAACTTCTTAGGATTAATTGTTATGTTTACTTAAGTATCAGTTATCATGCCAGGCACTGCTGTGGCTCTTGGCAGCTTTAAAGATTTCTATGTGGCGTTGATCTCAGCAAAGACATAGGGGTCATTCATACTGCTCGACTAACAGAAATGCTAAGTAGGTTCTAAAGAGAGGAAAGCAAAGGTTAAAGAGTTCCCCATTTTCTTTCTATCCCTTCTCTCCACCAGAGTTCTATGCCTTTGGAAAGAGGGTTGGATTCCCTGGATTAGTTATGGGATATTATCTTAAACTAATAGCTTCTTATAGTATTTAGGCAGTCAGTGGCCCAGAGAGCTTACCAGAACTGCTGGAAGGAATGTTTGCGGAGAACACTCTCAAATTCTTTTCTTTCTTTGAGTAGTTTAACCCAAATTTTTAGTAACTCAGCCACTCATTTATTTGACTTCTCTCCAACCTCTCTGTCCCTTACTTTGCATGTTGACTGCATATGATAGACACTGAGGCAATATGGTGCACAGTAGTCTTTATGCTTACCTTTAGTTCATAACCCTATAAATTCTATAATCTAAGATATTTTAGTGTATTGTTCTTGTTTGTAAACAAACTGCTTCTAGTTAACTTAAGCAGGAAAGGAATCTATCAAAGGATATCAGACAGTTAACAGAATTGAGCGGAAGCCTGGAGAAGAAAGCTTAGAGTAAGACAGAAATAAAGGGATGTAGCCCTGGCCGGCTGGCTCAGTGGTAGAGCCTCAGCCCGGCATGTGGAAGTCCCAGGTTCAATTCCCAGTCAGGGCGCACAGGAGAAGCAACCATCTGCTTCTCCTCCCCTTCCTCCTCCCCTCCCTCCTCCCCTCTCTTTCTTTCTTACCCTCATATAGCCATGGCTGAAATGGCTCTAGCAAGTTTGCCCTGGGGCACTTAGGATGGCTCCCTGGCCTTGCCTTAGGCGCTAAAATAGATCAATTGTTGAGCAAAGAAGCAAGCCCCAGATGGGAAGAACATTGCCCCATAGAGGGCTTGCTGGGCGGATCCCAGTCGGGGCTCTAGTGGGAGTCTGTTTATTAGCTTCCCTACCTCCCACATAATTTAAAATTAAAAAAAGGAAATAGAGGAATGTGGGCAAGCAGAGTAACATATTCAAAGTCATGCCACCAAAAAGATCTGGTCAGTGGAATTTGCCGTGATCACTGTTGGGTAATAATCCCTATCACCATTTCTGTAAATAACCTGCTACTGCCCCTATGGCTTTTATTTATTTATTTATTTATTTTTGAGAGGGGGGGGGGGATAGAAAGACAGGAACATCAAGCTGCTCCTGCCGACCAGGGAATCAAACCAGCACCTTCACGCCAGGACAAGGCTCCCAACAACAGCTATCCAGCCAGGGTGTCCCCTGTGTTTTGTATCCCTTGCTGTCTGGCACACGTCTTTTGTGAGGCATGTAGGGTAATTGTTGAGTCTTCAGAAACTCTCAGTATGATGTCAACAATCTCCCTAATTGTTGTGATATCCTGTTGCTTTGCAAGATGGTCAAAGTTCTTGCAGAGTAAGTGGTGAAACATGTCCAAGATCCTAAGGCAAGACAGTGGAGAAGGTTAGAGCCCCACTTACCAGGTAAAGCAGACCGCTTCTGGTGTTTCTTCTTTGTGGAATCTAGCGTTTATTTGCAGTCTGTTGCATAGTGGATTCTAGGACTTGAATCAACTTGTTCTTGTAATCAGACCATGTCCAGAATGGCAAGTAGAAGTCCAATCACCACCTGATTAAACGTAAGAATTTGTTGTTGTTCTTCAAGATCCATTTCTTCTCTGTACATATTAAGAATTGCAATTCTGCTTCTCTCAGCTCTTGTATGCTGTTGTTAACCTCTGCCATTCCTTCAGGAATGTTGCATTACTTTGATTACGACTTTGATCACAAGGAAGAGAAGCTCAGAGGCCTTCCAGTTGGCTGTTCCTACCAAAATAACCCTTATCTCATGGTTCAATGACATTTTCTTCTTAGGGTTATCTCCAACTCTGCACTCAAGAACTGTGGAAATAACCACAAAGTGGGTTTGAGGTGCCACTGGGCTGGAAGTAGGTGGGGTCAAAATTTCACTTGTAACTTGACCTCCAGTAACCTCCACCCTGACTCTTAGACTGCAATGTTATGTGCCCAGAATTAGTTTTGACTCAGAGCCAGTGCCCAATATTTTCTTTCTTCCAATGCCCACATCTCCTAAATGACCAGTCTATATAGGAGACTCATGAACTGTATTCATGATGTTACTGAAAATATATGGAACTTTTATTAACGTTGTTCAGCACTTTCAAGTTGATCTTAAATATATAGTAACATAGAACCATTAAATCTGAAATACTAACTTCCCAATTATTTGTGTGAATTGACCAACATTTACATTTATCAAGACCAATCATCTTTTCATATAGTTGTTAGCATGGGATCTACTCTATGTTAGAAAAAGCTGAAAAATATACACTTAATCCTTCCTTTCCCTCTTGTAAATAGGTTGATTGATGGCCATTATCCTCTGTAGCAGTGGTGCTTTCCGTTCCTGGCCAGTGAATAAGGAACCAGGAGTAAAGGGGATGGAGAGCTGCAATGCTGTGCTATGCTAATTTTTTGAGCTGCATCTGCACAGTGGTGATTTATTATTGCTTTTGATTTCCTTATTATCAGCACACTCTGTTGTCTTAGATTTAAGGGACAGTATTGTATGTGGCTAAGAACTAGGCCAGACTACCTGGCTTTGAACATCAGTTCTGTGGCTTACCAGTCATGTGACCTGTTTCTTCATCTGTAAAATGGAGGAAATAGTGCATGTCTTGGCGGCTTGTTATATACCTGTAATCAGAAAATAATGTAACACACAGAGAGCATTAAGTAATATTAGCTAATATACTTTTGTTAATACATTTTAAATTATAGAAATAAAGAATAAGTAATACCAGGTGTAAAGGCTTTTATCTTCCTTATTAGATTACCTTTGCTGCTCATTTACTTAAGAGTACCTTTATCCAGCATATGTTTCTTAAATACCTACTCTGAGTAAGACACCACGCTGATTTTTATGTGACATGCTATTCCTGCCCTCAGGTAGTGCTCGTTGGCCATTGTTATAGTCATGGAGAGCCTATTGATAAAACACTGGGTATATAAAAGTTGTTCCTTTTTTTTTCTTTTCTGGGTTTCCTCCTATTTTATTATTATTTTTTTTTACTTTTATTTATTCATTTTAGAGAGGACAGAGAGAGACAGAGAGGAGAGAGACAGGGGGAAGGAGCTGGAAGCATCAACTCCCATATGTGCCTTGACCAGGCATGCCCAGGGTTTCGAACCGGCGACCTCAGCATTTCCAGGTTGACGCTTTATCCACTGCGCCAACCTCACCTATGCACTAAAATGTTACCTGTATATAGTCTTCCAACACTAAATCAGCACTGTTCAATCAAAATATAATGTAAGACCCTGGCCAGTGGCTCAGTATATGGTGTATGGATGTCCTGGATTCGATTCCCAGTCAGGGCATACTTACCCCCCTTCCTCTCTCCCTTCTCTGCCTCACCTCCCCCCCTTCTCTGCCCCTTCTCTACCTCTTCCCCTCCCACAGCCAGTGGCTCGATTGTTTCCAGCATAGCCCTGGGCGCTGAGGATAGCTCTGTTGGAGCACACCAGCCTCAGGTGCTAACAGTAGCTTGGTACTCAACTACTGGCCCCACACGGGGTGGCTGGGTGGATCTCTGGCTGGATGCATGTGGCAGTGGGCCTCACTATCTCCCCTCCTTTCACCTAAAAAAAAAGAGAAAGAAATATAATGTAAGTCACAAACATCACATATATAATTTTAAATTTTCTAGTAGTTTCATAAATAAAGTAATTGAGATGAAATTAATTTTAGTAATGTATTTGATTTAATATAATATGTCTGAATAATATCATTTCAACATATCATAAATATAAATAATTATTGATGAGGAATTTTACACACTTTTTTTCACACTAAGTGTGTATAGGCCAGTATGTGTGTTACCCTCACAGCACATCTTTGTTCACACTCATCAAAGTTCAAGTGCACAGTTGCCACATGTGGTGAGTGGCTACTGTAGTGGATGGGGCAGGGCTAAATTATGTTACTGGATTCCAACAGTTAGCCATGAATTATTTCTTCAACAGTTTTGCACTTTGCTCAGTTCCTCATCTGGAAGGAGAAATACAGAAAGAAGAAGACTGAACTGAAGTTATCTAAAGTGCATTTTCGACTCTGGTCAGTTGGTTCAGTGGATAGAGTGTTGGTCTGGCATATGGACACCCTAGGTTCGATTCTCAGTCAGGGAGTCAGGGTGCACAAGAGAAGCAACTATCTTCTTCTCTCCCTCTTCCCCATCTCTCTCTCTTCCTATCCCACTGCCAGTGGCTCAGTTGGTTTGAGCATCAGACCCAGGTGCTGAGGATAGCTTGGTTGATTAGAGCATCAGCCCAAGACATGGGTTGCTGGGTTGTTGGGTGGATCCCAGCTGGCGCATATGTGGGAGTCTGTCTCACTATCTCCCCTTCTCTGACTTAAAAAATAAAAGAAAAAGAAAATACACTTTATTTTTATTTATTTTTTAAGTGAGAGGAGGGGGATAAAGAGACAGACTCACACATGTGCGCCAGCTGGGATCCACCCAACAACCCAGCAACCCATGTCTTGGGCTGATGCTCTAGTACTGAGCTATTTTTAGTGCCTGAGGCCAAAATGCTCAGACTAACCAAGCTATCCTCAGTGCCTGGGACCATGCAGGAACCAGTTGAGCCACTGGTTGTGGATAGCAAGAGGAAGAGAAAGGGGAGTGGGGGAGAAGCAGATGGTCATTTCTCCTGTGTGCCCTGACAGGGAATCAAACCTGGGATGTCCATAAGCTGGGACGATGCTTTATCTACTGAGCCACTGGCCAGGGCCTAAAGTGCATTTTCAATATGTATTTTTTGTAAAGTTCATCCTGAGTAAACATAACATAAAAAGAGTTGGCAGAACATCAAAGACAAGGTTAGCTATTTTCAGAAATTCAAGTAGCAGTTAATAGTTATTAGGGAAGAGCTAAACTGTGGCAACTTAAAGGAAGATTATATTTTAGTTATTATTGGGAGAAAAATCAATAGCTATTTAGAGATGCTGAAAGGAAGCTGGTTTAAATATTAAATTAAAAAAAAATTAGTGTGGTAAATTATCCATAATTGTCACTGAACTCTGAGACCATTTAGTTAGAACATAATATTTGTCGAAGGGAGAAATTACAGGACTGTTTTCCTTTCTGAATGGTAGTGCCACTCTCTTTTCTCCCTTTAAACTTGTTATATGGCCCACTATGGAATGAAGTCAGTTATGTAGAATTAAAGGTACTCTTTTTCATGCCATCTGTTGCCAGAGTTTTTATCATACTTCATGCTACATTTGTCTGTGACTTCAGTTGTTATCCATATGGTTAATGATCCAAGTCAATGTGCAACCTGAAACATTAAAAAAAAGGTCTATTTATAACTTAGTTTATTATAGCAGTCACACGGACCATAATTGTGTGATGCTATTACGTATAGAAGAAGCATAAACATTTAATTTACTAAGCATTTGAATTTTTGGTTTAGACTCATTAAGAATTCACATGAGATTAATATCATTTTTGCCTTATTTTTAAATAAAAATTTATAGATATCCAAAATTAGAGAGAACAGGATGATGAGCCTTGATGTATCCTTTAACTCAGCTTCAGGAGGAGTTTACTAACTGCTAATTTCTTTTCATCTGTAACTCTATCCGTAGTTACTTGGAAGCACCATTTCAGAATCATTGACAATTCACGAGTAATTCTAGTATCTTCAATAAAATGCTATGTTGTACCTAAAATCTTCAAACACTCAGTCAATATTTATATTTCCACGATTGTCATTTTTGTAATAGCAAGCTTTTTTTTTTTTTTGGACAGAGAGCGGGAGAGATAGACAAGAAGGGAGAGAGATGAGAAGAATCAATTCTTTGTTGCGGCATTGATTGCTTTCTCATTGATCTTAGTTGCTCATTGATTGCTTTCTCATATGTGCCTTGACCAGGGGGTTGGGGGATACAATAATGAGAGTGACCCCTTGCTCAAATCAGCAACCTTGGGTTCAAGCCAGAGACCTTGGGCTTCAAGCCAGCGACCTTTGGGCTCAAGTCAGTGACCATGGGATCATGTCTATGATCCTGCGCTCAAGCTAGCAACCCCGCACTCAAGCTGGTGAGCCTACGCTCAAGCTGGATGAGCCCGTGCTCAAGTCGTTGACCTCGGGCTTTCGAACCTGGGTCCTCCACATCCCAGTCCAACGCTCTACTCACTGCGTCACCACCTGGTCAGGCTTGTAGTAAGTTTTTTAAATCCATAGGCTTTCTCCACTCTACCTCCCCTTCCCCCATAATCCATTTAAGATAACCAGGTAATTTGTTCTACAGTCTGATTTTACTGATTGCATTCCTGTGATGTTAGTTGTCATGTGCCTCTATCCCTGCGATTTTTTTATAAAATGGTATTTAAATTAGAAGTTTCGACCAGATTCAGGCTTGATTTGTTTCCTTCCCCCCCCCCCTCCTCTTCTACTTCTACTTCTTCTTGTTCTTGTTCTTCTTTCTTCTCCTCTTCCTTCTTCTTTTTCTTTTTGTAAGAATATTTCCTAAGTGCTACTGTGTATTTTCATTTTGAGGCACATATGTCTGGCTATCTCTCTATTCCTTAATATTAACATTGATGAGTTTGTTAATCATCATTCATCCGTTGTAATGTTTTCCATTGACTTTTCAGCTAATGGTTTTAGCAGCCATTGATATTCATTGCTTTGACCCATCATTTCATTAGGAATTGCAAAATAATTATATTATAATTTTGTTTTTTCTTCTTAATTTATTAGCAAGAATATTTTTTCATTGGGTCTTTTCCCATAGCCTTCACTAGGTTATGGAAGTTTTTGGTCATTAGTTTTTCAAATAGGTTCTCAATCCCTTGCTCTCTCTTTTCTCTTTCTGGAACCCCTATGATGTGGCTCTTTAGTTATACTTCATGTTGTCCCAAGGGTCCATTAAAATATCTTAATTTTTAAAAATTATTATTATTATTTCTTTGCTGCTCTGATTGGGTGTTTTCTACTACTTGTCTTCCAAATCACTAGTTGGATCATCAGTTTTATCCAACCTGTGGGTTTAATCCTTCTAGAATATTCTTCATTTTTAATTGGTTCTTTTCCCTGATTTCTAGGTCCTTTTTCATACTGTTGAAATTCTCTATAAATTCCTTGAAGTGCTTACTAAGTCCCATGAGCATTTTAATAACAATTGTTTTTGAAACCTGTATCTGGTAAATTGCTTGTCTCCATTTCATTTAGCTCTTTTTCTGGAGATTTCTCATGTCCTTTCATTTGGAGCATATTTGTTTGTCTCCCCATTTTGACAGCCTTTTTTTGTTTGTTTCTATGTATTAGATAGATCTGCTATGTCTCCCATTCTTGGTAAGGTGACGTTATATACTATAGTAGGTGTTATGTGGGACCCAGTGGTGCAATCTCCTTGATCACTCTAGCTAGGCTATGTGAGCCCTCTTGTAATTGACTCTTGTTTGCTATTGACCCATTCATGCATGAGGCCGTCCCTCAAGCTAGCTGACTGTGAGGATTGACCTCGACCACAGCGTACAGTACTCTGTGTAGGTGCTGATCACAAGGGCCGAAGCAGAAATATCTTCAGCAGTGTCTGGTGCGTGTTGAGATCTCCCTTTGTATATGCCCCTTGTGAAGCTAATTGGGTCCTGCTCTGATATTGTTTAAAGCTGGCCATTGGTTGTGTCTGTTTTGGGCCTTTTGTAAGCCTTTTGTTTTGGGCTCTGGTGCACGTTGATGTCAGATGCTGCCTGTGACTTGCCCTGGACAACCAGTTTGGAGATACAAAGTGATCCACAGTCTGTGGCTTCCTTTACTGGGCTTTGGTGTACAGGGGAAGGACAAAGCATGGGTATCAAGGCTGGCTTCCACCAGCAATGAGCCCAGGGCAGATCAGCAAAAGCCCTAAGGTACCTCAAGATCTGCCTCCACCTGCTTCTACCTGCCTGCTGCTTTGTTAGGCTTAGACACTGAAAGAGCTTCTGGTGGTAACTCAGTTACATGAGGTAGGTTCTCAGTGAGTCACCAGGTAGGGGCAAGTGTTGTTGTCCAGACCGACACAGCAAAGTCATAGGATATACCAAGTCTAGCTGCCCCCCTTCTGGGTGCCCACACAGCTTTGTGATGGCACGAGTCTCAGAGCTGTCAGGGTGAACGAGGCCAGCAGGGTTTATTCAGGCCCAAACAGACCGAGATTTGGCAATTGAAGGGAAGGCTCTGCACTGGTCGAGCTTGTGAGAGGGAAAATGGCCCCCCTTTTAGAGACACACAACTCAGTCTGTCCCACATTCTGTTGGGAGCTGGAGCTCAGCAGGTGGAGCCTCTGGGAGTCGGAAGGATGGGGCTAATGTATCTCATGAGAGGGAAGTGCTGTTCAGGTTTAGAGGAAGGTGGGGGGAGTGAGCATTACCCCCGCCTGATGCCACATGGAGAGGAGTGCTCCACCCAAGGAAGATGGTGTCCGCACTGTGTAAAAGGGACTCAGCACAGGGATGGTGAGCTGTCCCTTCAGCTGTCTTTTTAGAGCCAAAAACCCTAGTCTCTCTTCATATGACCCTAGTTCACTTTGCCTTCCCTCTCTAGAGCCCAGAATGAGTGGCTGCCAGTGAGATTTTGTGTGTAGGCCATTAAAGGGGGTGCCTATGTCTCTAGCAGGCTCCCCTGTGCCTGGTGAACAGAATCTCTGCTGATTTTCAAAGCCAGATGTTACGTGGATGCCTCGTTCCAGCTCCGGTGTTTTGGGCTGGTGAGTGGTGTGGGTTTTAGATCCCATGCTCCTCGTGGGTAAGCTTTGCAGCTGAGCTATCCCTCCAGTATCTGAGCTGCCGCCCATGGGACTGAGACTAGCCTTTTTTACATCTCTGCCCTTCCTCCTAGTCTTTATTTTCTTTTTAATTTGTTGATTGATTTTTAGAGAGAGAGGAAGTAAGAGTGTGTGTGTGTGTGTGTGTGTGTGTGTGTGTGTGAGAGAGAGAGAGAGAGAGAGAGAGAGAGAGAGAGAGAGAGAGAGAGAGAAACACTTCCTGAATATCAGCCCTGACTGGGAATCCAACCTGCAACCCTTGTGTACTGGGTTGATGCCCTAACCAATGAGCTATTTGGTCAGGGCTCCTATTAGTCTTGATTTAGCTTCTTCTGTAAATCCTTGGCTATAAGACCTCTGTTGCCTGACCTGTGGTAGTGCAGTGGATAAAGCGTTGACCTGGAACACTGAGGTCACCGGTTCAAAACCCTGGGCTTGCCCAGTCAAGGCATATTACTAGGCAACTATGAAGCAACTAGGAGTTGATGCTTCCTGCTCCCACCCCTCTCTAAAATGAATGAAATCTTAAAGAAAAAAGACCCCTGTTTAGGTAGTCTTTAGTTTGTTATTCATGTTGATAGTTCTATATTTTAGTTGAAATTCCAGTTTGGTCTCGGGAGGAAGTGAATGTACTAACTACCTACTCCATCGCCATCTTTGATCCTTATATGGTGGAATTTGATAAGCTTTGACGAGTCTGGGTCAAAATCAACTTACTACTTCTGGATGAAGTTTTTTTATTTGATTAGACTTGAATTCTGCTTCCAATTGCTATAAGACATTTCCTGTTTATTACTTTCTATGTGCCATTGCTGTATTCTGTGGAAGACCTTGCCTGTATCCTGTTGTCTTATTCATTGTCATACCTGTTTACAAATGAAATAGCTATTAAATACTATGCCATCCTTGGGAAGTAGAATTTTTTTTTTTTTTGCAACTCACTTTTTATTTTTGCTTATTGGTAGATAATTTTGGATATACAAAAAAATTCCCCTTTTTTAATTTTCAAACTTTTTTTGCAAAAAGCAATATGGTTCTTTTAAAACCTAAAACCTTGGAAGGGTTATGATTTATATCCTTCTAGTTAGTTCTATATGCCAGTGACCTCATCTAAATGTCTGTCAAGGTATAATGGTCAGACATGGTCTTATTTGCTCCTCAATTTCTTTGGCTGTATCTTCTCATTTAGAAAGTGCTATTAAGAAGCCATCTGCAATAGTAGAAATAAAACCACATTTTTGGTTCCATTGTTCCCTCAAGGTGTCGTCTTTATAGGACTTTGTCCCTCAAAGCATTTCTCAGTCTTATCTTACTGTGTGGGGTCTGGAGACACTTGGCTTTTCCATCTTTTCAATTCCCCAAATTTCTGGACTTCCTCTATCTTATTCTTTTTTTCTTCTCAAATATTAACCTAGCCTTATCTCTTTCTTCTGTAACCTTGCTAAATGCTGCCATTAATTACGAACATATGCAAAACATACAGCAAGCATGCAGTCTGCTTTTCAAGTTACCACAAGTGTGATTACCCAGGAATTTTACCACTGTATACATCTAGGGTCTCCAGGTTTCCAGCCTCCAGCGTCAGTTTCTTTGCTTTTAAGAATAAAAATTAAGTCTATTCTCTGAGGGCACTGCTGAGGCTCAGACAAAAAGAAAGAAAGGAAGGCCCTGGCCAGTTGGTTCAGTGGTAGAACATTGGCCTGGCGTGTAAAGTCCTGGGTTCATTTTCCAGCTGGGCACACAGGAGAAGCACCCATCTGCTTCTCCACCCTTCCTTTTTCTCTATCTCTCTCTTCCCCTCCTGCAGCCGAGGCTCCATTGGAGCAAAGTTGGCCCGGGCACTGAGAATGGCTCCATAGCCTCTGCCTCAGGCGCTAGAATGGCTCCACTTGCAGCAGAGCAATGCTCCAGATGGGCAGAGCATTGCCCCCTAGTGGGCATGCCGGGCGGATCCCAGTCAGGCACATGCGGGAGTCTGTTTCTCTGCCTCCCCGCTTCTCACTTCAGAAAAATACAAAAAAAAAAAAAAAAAAAAAGAGAGAGAGAGAGAGAGAGAGAGAGAGAGAGAAAGGAAAAATAATTCAAGACAAAATTGGAACTTCAGTAAAAATGCTTCAACAAAGATATAGATTACAAAAGCTATATTATTAAGTATTTTTTTGTAAATTTTCATGCTTTACAACTTACTCAAAGTGCTAAAGATGTATTGATAGCATAGTTTTGGGGTAATGGTTTTGATAAAGTCTTAGTAATAAGCTATTTAATATTTAGCTTAAAACCCCTACCAAGTAATTGACCCAACTTTGTTTCCTTAACCTGGTTCCCTATCTTCTTTTCATCATCTCTGGGCTTCTAGGGGACAGGGTGGGGTCATATTTGCGACCAGAGGGGCCAAAGTTAAGGAAAGAAGTGGTTTGAGGAAATAAAAATGATTATCTTTATATTTTGATGCTGTGTGGAAGGTAGCCTGTTGAGATTTCTGTGTCAATGCCTTCTCCTACCCCACATCAAAGTGTAAAGATAGGCCTGCAAGTTGAAGATAGCATGACACTTTTGATGTAGGAGAATGTCTGGCATACCCTATAGCTCCGATATTCTGTAATCCATTAATCCTGGTGGTATTTATGAAGCACCTGTTCTGTACCAGGCCCTGTGCTGGCTCTTAGGATATACACACATGATGCAAGCATTGTGCCAGGATCTTAGAGATGATGTAATTTATTAAGGTTCAGAATGTTGTGCTCTACTGTAATATTGAATGACACATTTCTGAAGTTATAAAAGTTTTCATGAACATAGGTGTGACCCTCTTGAATACTCACTCTGTCTTCTGCCAAGAGGCAGGAGGGACAAGCTTGGAATCAGTCTCTTTGGGATTTGTTTTTCATCCTCAAGCTTGAGAGAAAGACCTGATTAGATGGCTTGGGCCACAACCCCTGTGAAGGTGTTCTGTTTACTTATTTGGGAATGTTTTCAGCTTCTAAATGAGTATGTCTTCAGTTTTTAAGTCAAAGTCGGTGTAAAAGTTAAATTTACTCTTCTCAAATGTTTTACAGACTTTTATAAGAACTGAATATTAAAGAATGCCTGCATACTGAGATTAATTATTTGGAATACTTTTAAAATAACTTTGTAAGATGTAGTGAAAAACCCAGAGAATAAATATACTCTCATGCAGAATCATACTCTAAAGGTGAATTGTGTCAACATTATCTTAATTTATATGGAAAAATTCTTGTCTTTTAAAAATATTTTATAGCAGGGGTTAGGAGGAAGCTGAATTGGGACATGTTTAACATTGCTGTTCTGGGTTTCAGTTAATTAAAATGGCATGCAAAAATGGTGTATATGTTGGCTGTCATCTGAGCAGCACTCTTTTGAAAATTATTTACTGTATTTCCTCATCTATAAGACACACCCCCTTTTTCAAAAAATTTGGGGTCTAAAAACTGGGTGCATCTTATACAGTGGTTGTAGATTATTTCCCTTGTATTTCCCACTTGTTTTTGTGCTCATTGTTGAAGACAGTGATTCGTCATCAGACACAGATGAGGACAAGCTAATGGATGGGGAGTTTTGACAGTGATGAGGAGTTGTATGAATTTTATGATGAATAAAACTTGAGTTCAATAACTTAATGCAATGCATTTTTTTTTCCAAATTTCGGACCCCAAGGGCATTGTATTCGGTGGGACAGTTGAATCCATGTACATACAATAAATTAAAAAAAAATTTTCGGGTCCCCAAATTAAGGTGTGTTTTATGCATGGGAGCGTTTTATACATGGGGGGACATGGGGAAGTATTAGTTGTGGTTTTCTAGTCACATACTTATTTCTCATTTTGATGTAAAGTAGAGGCTATTGTTTTTCAGTCTGATTCCTAGACCAAAAAAGAAATCATCTTTACTGATTTTCCTGAAAGACTTGAGTACAGTCATGAAAATAAAATTCACAAAGTAAGAAGTGAAAGTAGCTAGTAAGCATGAAAGGAGTCAACATTTGGCCTCACCTGTAGGGTGCAGCAGATGGGGCCTGGACCTGGAATGCTGAGGTCACCAGTTTGAGATCCTGGGCTGGCCTGGGCAGGGCACATGTGGGAGTTGATGCTTCCTGCTCCTCCCCCCCTTCTCTTTCTCTTTCTCTCTCTTCCCTCTCTAAAATTAATAAATAGAATCTTTGAGAGAGAAAAAAGAAAGGAGTCAACATTTCTACTAAGCAGAGAAATGCAAATTAAACCCCAGCATAATAATATTTTCCTTTGTCCATTTAGCAAATATTATAAAAGATTGATGCTAACTTATGTTGATGAAGGTGTGAGTAAGCATATATCTTTATACACTGGTGAGGAATTTTTTTTCTTTTTTTTTTTTTAGTGAGAATGAGACAGTGAGAGAGAGAGATAGAAAGGGAGAGAGATGAGAAGCATCAGCTCATAGTTGTGGCACTTTTAGTTGTTCATTGACTGCTTTCTCATATGTGCCTTGACCAGGGGGGCTGTAGCTGAGCCAATGACCCCTTGTTCAAGCAAGGCGATCAAGCCAGTAATCTTGGGCTTCAAGCCAGAGACCTTTGGGCTCAAGCCAGCAACCGTAGGATCATGTCTATGATCCTACGCTTAAGCCAGAGACCCCACATTCAAGTTGGTGAGCCCTCTTTCAAGCCAGACAAGCCCCTGCTAAAGCCGGCAACCTCAAGGTTTCAAACCTGGGTCCTCAGCATCCTAGGCTGATGCTCTATCCACTGCGCCACCACCAGTCAGACAGAGGAATGTTTAGATTGATAATGAGTGATAAACTCTGGAGGAATGTCATTCTTATTGCTTTTCCTGAGGTGATTTTTTTCTGAATATTACTATGTCTTAAATATACAAACCCTTTAAAATTAGAGGTGTATTTTTGTATCAAAGGCGTTAATATGGAAAATGCTATGAGGAGGATTGTGAAAGGAATGGCGGTGCCCTGGGGCCCCTCACTGGAAGACGAATTGATGGTTTCACTTATTAGGTTGGAGGACTTGCATAAAGGACCATACCAGATCCCAAGTATGTGTGGCAATCAATAAAAACTGATTTTAAAATTAAGGATATTACTTTAACTTTATTACTGTTACTTTCAACTACTCTGAGAATTCATCATGACATGATGAAAACATCGTTGGCTGAAGCCTAGGCCTAGCTTTAATTCTAATATCGTCTTGATCATGGGCTGAACGAGGCAGTATCCTGGTTTCACAGGCATGTGGGCGGAGTTGAGGCGGGAGGTTCCTGGCACAGCTGTCCTGATCTTTATTCCACAGCTTCTTTGCTTTGATAACTAATTCCTATTTCATTACAGTTTCCACTTTATTTATTTATTTTAAAATTTTTACTTTTTCGAGATTTTTATCTTGAATCTATTCCTGTTCCATGAACAAATGATTTCAGGCATTGGTGCCAACAATTATTAAGCAAAATGCGGTAACAAGTAGGATGTGTACAGACATACTTGTCACTATATCATAAGGATTTGAGCCAAGGTGGCATTAACATTAGTATAAAATTTTAATATATTATAAGATCTGACTTACATTAAAATTTTTATTTTCTAACCCCTTTTATTTTAGTAGGTGAAAAAATATGGGTCTCAATATTACTGTATTAGTTCAATGTAGAGAGTTGAGAAGCTATTTTTGTGGACATTTGCTGAAAAAGGACACCAGTAGAGCTTCATCTTGACCATCTTTTGTGTGGTGTTTTCACAACAATAAAAGAAAACCCAGCAGAACTATTGATGCCATTTTGGTGTGGATCCAAATATCTGCATCATACTTCTTATTCATTTTAATATCAGCATTGATGGAGATTATTTTTTATAGACAAGGGCATGTATTTAGAATCTGTCTCCATGATTCTTGTAAAAATCATTTAGGATCTCTTTTGTTATTAAGTAAAACACATGGATTTGAGGACGATCAGGGGAATGACTCATCAGGGCAGTCACCTCACAAAAGACTGGGTATCGGGGCTGGTAAATATCACCAGGCCTCTAAAGAGAATTGTCATCCTAGTGAAAGAAAATTACCCTGCTCCAAAATCGTTACTGATGAACAGGCAAAGATTCAAGGAAGAAAATAAACACAAAACACATCACCCATTTACAGGCTGTATCTTTTGGAACATTTTGTTTCTCTCCCTTTCACTAATCTATTTTGATTATGTCATTACATTTTAAGGGGCACATGGCTGAATAATCAGGAAAGAAAGAACGCCCGGAACAAAGCAGGAAAACCCTGCGATAGACCTGCCTCAAGGGTTCCGATGCATTGTCAGAATGGGACTAACTCACCAAACCTGTAATTTCACAGATAATGTTGCTTAGAGAAAATCTAGGCTTAAGAAATTCTATTAAAAAGTATTAATGAGCAGGACCTGTGGTCACTGGCTATGGTGAACCTCATGTGATGTTTGAGAACGGGCTGACAGTTGCGTTAATTCACGGGCTCATGTTACTTCACCTCATGCCCACACCTACCTGAATTTTGATTTGCTCCAAGCAGATGTGCAGATGTCACTGTATGTCATTTTTCAATATTAAGCATCACAAACTAGAAGCTTAAATACATAGAGTGCCTTTTCTCAGATGTTTTTACTAACATTATGTATAGCAAGACATTGTATAAAACAGTAGATTTGATACCTAAAACAAATTAGATAGTTTTCGTATTTATTGATCATCACTAGGGATGGCCCAGGAGGTCAGGGGCTCGGGCACATCCCCTGAGGCAGTCGGTTTGCAGGAGGCGGAAGCAGTATGGGGCTCAAGGCGTTAGAAACCCCAGGACCATTCTTAATCTGTGGGATAAAGATTGAGCAGTGGGATTTCTGAAGCAACCATCTATTTCTTGTCAGACTGTTTCTCCTGTTTCCTTCTCTCCTGACATTTACACCAAATAGGGCATGGTGAATACCAAAACCCCACAGTGAAGGTTCCCTGAGATACACCCAATGAACCCTAGTTTTCTTTTTCTCCTAATTTAAGGTGCATAAGTATTGAACACAAGTTTCTTGCCACTGAATATTATGTATCTCAGACCTTGCTGTGTGTTCTTGTTACCCTCCCTGGGAGATAGCTGTGTAGAGGAAAGATCACCCTTCAGAGGAGGAGTCAGTGAAACTGCTCCTGGTCCCAGCTTGCTGTTAACTGATCGCGCCTTCAGGGAAGACTTGTCAGGGCCATGGGGCGGGCGGGGGGCGGAGAACATCTCAGTGCTTCATTGGATCTCTGAAGAGATTTCTGGAAAAGTAGCTTACTTGCCGGAAGTTTTGTCTTTAACTTTACAAGTATTTTAAACATTGAGGACTAATGAATGGTATCAAGGGAATGCTATTAGATTTAGCAACTACTTTAGCTTGCCAACCAGCAGTGTAACTTACAGTAAATACATGACGTCCCAGCCTTAAAAATAAAATTTGTCTATTCATATAGGTATTTCTGCTGAACATAACTAGAAACCTTTTTTAAAAAAATGTTTAATGTTGTAATTTAATTTTAGTCAAGAAATTCTACTCAATATTAGGGTTTTCAAATGAATTTTATGGAGAATATATTTTTTCAAATTTGCTTCCTATTAATCCCAGCCTTGTTATTTGTCCTATGGTAAGCTGCTTTCACTTTAAAAATAGATCTGTTCTACGAGACTTAACTTGGCTCTGGTTGTTGTCCTCTTATGCGGGTTATTTAATTTAAAAATAGAACTGTCTCAGTAGATCTGTATCAACTAGTTTACGATGGTTTCTATCTGGAGTAAACTCTAACGAGGCAGGCAGTTCTGTGGAGTCATATTGGGGAGCAGTGTACTCCAGGCATGTCTTCCCTCCTGGCATCCTGACGGAAGAGAGTTTTGTTTCCAGCCTGGTGATTTCAGTGTATTTAGCTTGTAAGTATTTTCTTAGGCTAAATTGAAGTTCCTCAAGGGCTGGGGGAATTTTATAATTTGGGTGAAAAGGTATTACCATTGAAAAGTAGTTAACATTTAACATTTACAGAACAAGTAATCAGCCCTAGACTGTTTTTAGATCAAATTACTCTTTTACCCAGAGCAATTTTAATTTAAAATGGGTTGGTACACCTTTGGGTATTAAAAACAATCAGTATTTCTGTGAATGCATATTTCTAGAGTACAATGTTAGAAACACCTATTAAACAATAATAAGGAATAATTTTTCTATTTATTAAGCCTAAATTGTTTTAATTTTCAACCTTTAAATGAAATTTAATGTCACATTTTACAAAGTAAAAATATATTTTGTTATTAGAAATTAAATTAATATTGATTTTATAAAGTCTTAAGCCCTCAATTTTAACACAGAAACTTACTTTGCGTTCTAGTCTCTTAGAGATGTAATCATTTGTTCACTCTAGAAAGTCTAGTACTTACAAGTTATAGAAAATAAACATAAAACATGTTATACATCACATTCTCTTATTATTAAATTATAATTTATAATATTTTGTTCCTTAAGTATATAATTTTTCTTTTCAGTGAAAGGAGGGGAGGCAGAGAGACAGACTCTCACATGCAACCAGACTGGGGTCTACCTGGAAAGACCACTAGAGGGTGATACTCTGCCCATCTGGGGCATTATTCTGTTGCTTAGCAACTGAGCTCATCTTAGCATTTGAGGCAGAGGCCATGGAGCCATCCTCAGCACCCAGGGCCAACTCGCTCCAATTGAGCCATTGCTACAGGAGGAGAAGAGAGAGAGAGAGAGAGAGAGAGAGAGAGAGAGAAGCGAGAGAGGTGGGGTGGAGAAGCAAATGGGTGTTTCTCTTGTGTAACCTGACTGGGAGTTCAACCCGGACATCCACACGCTGGGCCAACACTTTACCACTGAGCCAACTAGCCAGGGCATAATTTGATATTTTAAAATTAATTTCTGAAACCACTTTCTTTCAGGTCCAAATATATAATGTGACATCTTGAAATATAAATATATTCAGTCAGATTAATGAGTTCCTCAATCAGTAAGAATAATTTCTTCCTAAAAATGATCATTTGTAGGATTTTGATATCTAATCCTGTCTTTAAAAGTCCTGTTTTATTTCGTTTTTCTTCTGTCCAACTAGCAGAGAGCACTTTAGTTTACCATATGAGCACTGTATATATAAGTGAATACATTCAGGAGCATGTTTTATCAAAGAAATGGGCAGACAATTATCTTCAGTCACAATCTCATTCATGTCCTGTCAATTCCAGTTTATTTCACCGATATCCGAAAATGTTCATCAATTCAAACATTATTATACTTTAAAAATTATTATAATGACATTTTCCCCAAACACAATCTTTGCTGTGTACTTGGCCAGACATTTTCCTGTTAGTTTTATTTTGTATATTTTATAATCATAATTCATTTGCAAGTTTTTACATGAATAGAATAAATTTAGCCTCAATTTCTGTACACCTTTAATTTTTATTTTTTAGAGAAAAATAGTCTCATGCTCCGTGGGTATTCAGTAAATAGGTGAGGACAAAGACGTTTCTGGGAAGGTGGTCTTTAGACACTAGTAATCAGAATATCTGGATTCTACTATAGTTGGAGGTACAATCTCTATTGTTTGCCTAATGAATAATGCGAAGACTTAGATAGTTTGACTTCAGTCTACCTGCTTACATACATCCTGTACCTTCTATAGAATTTGTATATAGCACCTATCTTATCCTTGAGCCTTAAAGAACTAAAGAACCCAGGTTTACTCAATTAAAGCAAATGAATGATAGAAGTGGGAAAGGACTGCCTGTTTTCCAGATTTTTTGGTGTTTTGAATATGAGGAAGAATTGGGACTTGGGGGAAGTTGAAAGGTTTCTTCTGCCACATTATGATTTTCTACCTTTTATTGAAAGATGAGAGGAACATGGTGGAAGAGCAGCAGAAAATGGGAAATAAGGGTAGAAAAAGGCAGGTTAAAGTCTGAACCAAAAGTTGGAAGGTGAGAGTTAGGAGCCTGACACCATTTAGAATTCTGGCCACACCAGACTTGATGTTTGTTATTGTAATTGAGTCATGTGGAAGTGCACAGTGAAAAAAAAGTTCCAGTAGCTAACCCACAGTTTGAAAAATCCACGTAGCTCTTTGAGGGGTCATTTGTCCCCCTGCCCCTGCCTTGCTCACTGATGGAGAATCCGTCTCAAGCATCTTTCATAATCGGGTCTTTTGAGGGGCTGGTGGTTTGAGGGGTAGGAAAAGAATTTTAGTTGCATATACTGCAGACCCCATTTGCAGGGTTTGGACCCCATTTGTGTGATAGGTAAAGAATAGGGAATATTTTTGCATAAGCATCTGTCCTTTTGAATTAATATTTTAGCATAGTTTCTTCAAAACAGCGTTAAATCCTTTGACACATCACTGAAATTTAGCCCTTGCAATGCCTTTTTCCCTGTAAGGCTGTGCTTTTTATTATTTTAATCCAATTTCTTCTGAATGCAAATGTTGATTTTAATTCAGTACCTCCTGAATACAAATGTTAGAGTGAGGTAATAATATTATTCTTGGATCCCGGGCCCCTAAGGATGGATCTGACCCTACTCTCCATTTTCTTCCCCCTCTTCTCTCCTTTCTCCCTTCTCTTCCTTCTCCCACTTGTGTTAGTTATTGGCTCAGAGAGAACTTGTTTTGATCTTCATGGTTGACTGTGGCAGTACATAAAACTTTGTTCATTCCTGAATCAGAAGGTATCTGTCACTCCTCAAGAGATGCTTAAATATCAGCTTCTGATGGTAATTCAGCTATGTTCACATGGATGAAAAGCCTGGTACAGGAGTTTCCCCCCAGGTGTGAACAACCCTCCCACAAAAAACCAGAAAACATCTTGAAGTCTGGGTCTCAGGATTGCAAAGCATGGAGTGTGAACCTTGATCTGAGAGTTGTCCTGCCCTAAACATGGCCAGGAAGCATTGAATGTTTCTTCTGCCTTACTCTTAGTATTTCCTGAATCTTCTGCAGGGTCTCTTGGTTGGTTGGTTAGTATATTCATGGAGGAAACCAATGATTAAACATGAATGATAGCAAATTAGATATGGGGACTTCTGTAATTAGCCCTTCATTAGAAATCTTTATCTGAAAATTGGCAATTTGCCTATCTTTTTGCTTATCACATAAAAAAATATAATGGAGAAAGTGTACCCTTCGGATTCTCCAGTTGTAGTAGGGCTCTTTTATTGTTTGAATCCTTGAGTGGTTTTTTTTTTTTAACCAAATAGTAACCTGATCTTTTATCACTCTCCGGGCTGCCTCCTCCTCTGGTATGCCCTGATGTATTCCACACATGTGTTCACATGGGAGGCGCGCAGCGCTGAGAGCAATTTACATTCGGCTTCCCAGCCTGCTAGAAGCAGCAAATCAGCCTCTGGGAAGGCTTCAGAGACTTGTCAGCAGTCTGTAGCTTATTTCTCTGTGTGTGAGGGTGTGTGTGTGTCTCTCCTTCTGTCTTTCTCTCCCCATTTACAGGCTGGAATCACTGTGGAGGAACAAGCAACAAAGTCTTGTCAAGATTGTATCTCAGGGTAATGATTAGTTAAAAACGAAAGACTATAATAGAGAAATAACCGACTGTTTGATGTAGGGAACACTCAGTTTCTTCCCGAGGAGAGCGACCGGGGCTACATGAGCAGCCCGCGGCTCTGACAGCAAGCAGCAGGGGCTGGGTGTAAGCAGAGGCTGCTTGCCTGGGGAGCCCCGTAAATGGACTTTGGTCTGAAGGCTTTGACTCTTTGTCTTGGTTTTGGATGTTGGAATACGGGCAGTGATCTCCTGTCTTTTATCAACTCACCTGATTTAAAGGAAAGATGAGTGAAGAACCAAAGGAGAAAAATGCAAAACCTGCTCATAGGAAGAGGAAAGGAAAAAAGGTAAGAAATGAATAAGCAACATGTTCTCTGTATTGTTCTCTGGTCCTGGGAGGAAGTGATCTTCAGTCTGAATTGTTAAGAGACTGGATTTTAAGAAGCTGCTAGAATCAGAATGCTTTTGTTTTTCTGGTCTATTAATGGGTGTGTGCTGTGTTGGAAAAAAACATCACAACTCGGCTACATTGCTAAATATTTAAACAGTTAAATATAGTCATTTAGATTTCACTGAAGTGGTATGTTTTTCATAGTGATATTCAGGATTATTAAGTAAACACATGTCCTAATTATGTGGGTGGGTATGTTTTTTATCCCTTTAAATTTTCCAGAATGCTCGTTAATCAACAGGGTAAAATTACTTATGAATATTATTATGGTATAGTTGTTTAGCTTTAACACATATTTTAGGTAAACTTAAGGAAACCTGTAGTTAGTTATACTTTAAGATTACATATGGAAGTGGGCTCCATTTTAATTATTGATCAGCTTATGGCTGACAAATTTGCAATCGACTCTGCAATTGTACAGCCTTATTCCTAATTTGTTCATTATAATTTATAGAATTAATTTTGTTTTACATGTAAATTGAATAATCTTCAAAATATAAAGGTGATTATTGTAAATCCATGGATTCATTTGGGTTTTCTTGAATGTGTGTATCTTAAAATGTGCTCCTAACTTTTTAATACATTTTGAAATGCAATTGGTGGGGAGGTAATTCCCTAAGTCTGGCATTTGCTTTTTATTCATTGTGGCTTCCACTGGCTTCCACAGGGCGTGCCACCAATGGAAAAGACAGTTGTGTATCTGTAACAAAGAAAAACAAATTCTTAAAATAGAATTATAGTTCATAGCTATTTGAGGAAAATGTGTACTACATTTTTTAATCTACAATAAAAATCTTCAGATATTATATTTTAATTACTAGGACTGTTATATATAATTGTGACTCTTTAAAATGCTTCCTTGACCCACTGTAATATATGCTCAACCAATGGACACACAGAGAATGGATGGCTGCAGTAGAGAAGATAAAAATTTCAACCACTCATTGAATTGTCAGGCATTTGAAAATATTTTCATAATCTATTTATTATTTATGAAAGAGTCATTTGAATATGGTGTTCTTAAAGGAGCTATCATCAGTGGTCTCAAAGGACACATTTATGAACATACCAACATTCTAGGACAGTGGTTCAATATCCTACAAATGGCAAAGCCTTACAGACTGGCTTTAAGTCAGCCTTGACTTTTTGTACATTGTCTCAACAGGGGTTGATGATGTTGTAAAGGTGCTACTCTGATTTCCCAAGGGAGCAGGCCACAGCTGCACAGCACAAACAATTTGTTTAATGCCTGGCATAGTGGTGCTGGTCTCAAGGAAAGCTGTCAGCTTTGCTCATGTTTATGAGATATGGCCTTAAGTGTCTGACAGGCTCCACCATGATTCTGCACACAGAGTGTCACGGGGAGCCCAGACAAACATCATGAGCCACGACAGTGCAATCCAGATTGAAATGAACCCTGGCTGGGTTGGTTGTAAATCATTTAGCTTTTATGCGGAATCCTGTAACATGGGCATTATTTCCTCTCTCTTTTGAAATTTCCCCAGCTGTGTTCCTTTCCTCCTCATATGAGGTTATCCTGCTCAGAGCACAATATGAAGTCAGTTGCTTTGAACACTTCTTCCTTCTACTCCACATGTTCCCAACTGCTGCCAGGTGCTCTTTATGAAAGCCTTCATCATGACACTGTTCCTCATTACCTTTCAAACTCCCGACTGCCTGCTCAGTGAAATCCACATTCCTGACCCCAGAGCTTGAAGCCCTTCGCAATCTAACCTAAACCCACATCCTAAGCTTTTGTCCCCTTCACCACTTACTTCATTTACATCTGATTCCGTCCAAAGTGGATTCTTATGAGTTCATGAATTAATCTATTTCTTCTGATGCCTGTTCTTTGTCCATGGAGAAAGCATTTCTGTGCCAGCCTGCCTGGTGAAATCCGACCAATCCATGAAGATCCAACACAGATCTTGACCTCTTGACATTTGTTTGATTCACCCTCGTTAGAATTCAACTGGTCTTCTGGATTTGTTGACACAGCACTTTATACAGTTGGGCATTTGACACATTCTAATTCTTTTTTAAGTTATCATGTACCTGCTCTGTTACCTTGTTCACCTTGAAGCTACACATCAACAGGCACTCACCATGCTCTCTGTATTCAGCTGACACTAAGTAAGTGTCTCATTGGCTTATCTCAACCACTTACCCAAATGCACCAATAATTTTCATGTTAGAGCAGATATATATCAAGCAGGAGATATGTTTTAAATTAATAGGCCCTTCTCACATTTCTTGGATAAGGCATGCAATCTTTTTTATTGGGTGTGTGTGTGTGTATTTCATGTCCTTCTCAACCAAATATTTCAGAAACTCTCGGGGTGTTCTATGTGACCTAGACTGCATGCAGAATTGGTGGGTGTGGTTAAATGAAATCATTTCAGGTAGGAAATTTATGCAACCTGCCTAATTCTGTGGCAACAAGTTCCCCGAGTATTTTAAATATTTCCTAGTTATTTATGAAATTATTTTGATATAAAATTTAGTGTGGAATTCTTTTTGTGTAGAAATATACCTCAAAATTGCCTTTAAAATTATGCTTTGCTATTGAGTGTTTTCAGAACAGAGCACATGCTTAGGGTATATGGGTATAAAGTCTGTCATGAGACATTTAATTTGGCATCAGCGAGGTGAATGTGATAGAATCATGATGCTATTCTATTGTTAGCACATTGTAAGTATTTTGCATTTTGCTCAGGAACATAAGGATTTAAATTGATATTAGGAAATGTTTTTTTTCCTAATGATTTTTATATCTTGTTCTGGAATGTGTGTATGCCCACATTTTGTAGCTGTTTCTTTCTCATTTTGGTTACAGAGAAAGGACTTACCAAAAGTCAGAATACTTGAGTTCCACTTTAGTGCTGCTTCTAACTTGCTATCTTGTCTTTGAAAGGACAAACTATATACCTGGTACTGCAACTAGGGATATTATAAGAGTAAAGTAAAAATCATTAATAAAACCATATTTTCAAAGGAGGTTTTAAAATGATAACTCCTAAACTCAAAGTGGTTGTGATCGTAGAATTTTAAACTTACTCTAGAGTGGCTGATTCTCCAGTTGGAACGACAAATGAGGACATACTGTCCACTTGATATTATACTGCCAGAAGTGCGTAGTCAACCAGCCACCAAAAATTAAGTGTAAAAAAATGACACAATGATTTTATTTATTTAGCACCTGGATTCATAGCTAAAGTTCAGTGGCTTAAAATACCATAGGCTGCGTGGCTTACACAGTAGAAATTTACTCTCAGTTCTGGTGGCTGAAAGTTTGAGATCAGGGCGCCAGCTTGGTTGGACTGTGATGAGTGCTCTTCCTGGCGTGTAGAATCCTTCTTGCTGTGTGCTCATATAGCCTTTCCTTGGTATGTGCAAGTGGAGAGAGAAAAAGAACCCTCTCTCTTCTTATAAAGGCACCAGTCCTGTTAGATTAGGATCTCACCCATATGACCTCATTTAACTCTAATAACCCCCAATGCCTCATGTCTCAATATAGTCACACTTGGAGTGAGGAATTCAACATATGAATTGGAAGAGGGATGTAGTTCAATCTGTAGGAGTATCTAAAGAAGGGTGTGTTGTCCAGGTTCCCAACTTAAATATGCTTAATAAAACATGTGGTGGTGATTGAAGTCCTTTCAATTAATATAGTTATTCAGCAGATGCAGTGTAGTGGAGAGCCTTTAGTCCCTGGGCCAGAGCCAGCTATGGTAAACCAATTCAGGCAGAAAGCATTATGTGTACCAAATAAAGGTGAATTCAATTTGCACCAGTGACAGACAGAAGGGAATGGTAAATTCCATGGTAGGAAAGGATAGATAGAGGAAGCCATGCTTGAATTGATGTTAAAAGGCAACATGTTTCCCAAGTGTTCTCTTAGAGAGTCAGATCCTTCTTAATAATAGAGAGTGTGGGATGAAAGGGAGAGAAAGATTTGAAGTAGCCTGGTTTGCTCAGGAATCTAAGCATCGCTTTGTGTGGTTGGCATGTAGAGTACAGAGATGTACTATTGCAAGATACAAGGATGGAGGGAAAGAAAAGGACCGTTGCAAGGAGTTTGAGAAAAAAAATCTCTTTTTTGTCCTAGTATTCACCAAAAGGCTTTGAAGAAATAAGTATACATTTATATTTGCTTTGGAGAAAAACATCCCTAGTATTTGGTAGGGATATTAGGTCTTTGTTTTACATCATCATTCCATCTGGTCAGAATACATGTCATACAGTTTCATTGCCAGTGATTCCTGTGAACCTGGTCCTTTGAATGTTTCATTCAGTGATTTTTTTTTTTTTTTTTTTTAGTGGCAGATTGGAGAAAGATATTTGTACCCTGCGGGATAATAAGTCCCATAGCAGTGAGTTTGCTTATTTTCTAGACAACTTCAGTAAAGGCATTGTCATCATTTCTTTTCAGTTGCCTTTTTCACCCTAAGAATCCAAAATAGCTTATTTAAGTTAGTTTTTATAGTTTCTGTTACTTCTGAGAGTGGACTGTACAACGTTCTCTCCTCCTTCCCTCCTCTTTTCTTCTCTCTCTCTCTCTCTCATTCCCTCTCGCTCTCTTTCTTCCCATGTGCTTGCCTCCTGTGTGAGAGCTGCACTTGTTTATTCTCTGATAAAGCTTAAATTACCCAAATGTATATTCATTTTTCAAAGGAGAGTCAAGGAAATGTCCATTTCTGATTTTCATTCAATATTCCTAATGCTGCTGGAGTTTCTTTCTTAAATTTTTTTTAAATTAATTTTTTTGAGGTGACATTGGTTAAAAGTGCTGGAGTTTCATTGTTGAATTTATCTCTGGTTTTAGGTGCTTTGGATGAAGGTGCTTTGCGTACATGGTGCCCTCTTATTAAATGACAGTGTGCTGCTATACCTTGAGCACTTGGCACATGTGTTGACCTTTGATTTTCTTTTGTGGGTTTGGCCATCATTCACATTGCTCACCTTCTCTACAAGCATATAACCTCTCAAACCCTTTTCTTGGTGAGCAGGACAAGTTATTTAAATTATCATTCACTGAGTATGAGCTTACATACAGTGCACTGTGACTTCTGAGAGGCTCATGATATATTACTCCAGGTCACATGGCTTTTATATGCGTTTCCATTTTACTTTGTGCAGCACTGTCAGATGTTTTTTCTCTTAGTCTTATGTTGGGAAAACAGCTATGTTAGGCTTGCTCGCTTGTATTTTACCTGATTACTGCATAAGCACATGGCAATGCAACGTGAATATAGCCTATGTAAGGGTAGGTGCTTGCCCTCGGGGCAGACTGTGAATTGCCTGCCTGTTACTGAGGGCCGTTTTTGCTGTTCATTCACCTGCTGCCCTGAGAAGCAGTTTCCCCCTGCCTGTTTGCTCGTGGGCCATTGGGAGACTCTATTAAATGGGAAAGGCCCAATGCTTTCTGGCTCCGCAGTTCCTCTACCATGTGGCTGAATCCTGTGTGGACCTGCCTGGCCTCGGCTAGATATTTAAAGATCTTAAAATTTTCTATTATTCTTACTTTTGCTTGTTAATCTTACATTTACAAATGCTATCAACTTTATAGTGTTAATAGGCACTTAAAATGTTTAAATATCTATCAAACAGTAATTTTGACTCTTTTAGTAATTAATTTGTAATCATATTTTCTTGAATTTAGTATTGCAGTTGGCTTACTTTAGTCTGTGGATTTCCATGTGTTTGTGCAAAAGGTGTTTATAGGTTAGGAACTTCTTTTACAGGGAGAAATCAAATGGATTACGGGAACCTGGGAAATAACTTCTTGATTTTAGAATTTCATAAAATGATACACTCTCAATAAAATGCTACCTTTTAGAAATCAAATTTAGTGAGGTTAGATTTACTTGGAGATTTTCTTCAAAATGTTAGAGAGCAAAAGAAACTTAATAAAAATGTATTTAATGTATAGAAACCTTGGGGCATGAATTCTAAACATGGATTTCAAAGTGAGGCACTGATATTTCACTGTTTTAAAATCCCTTCTCTATAATTCCAAAGTCCAAACAAAAATCTGATTTTTTTAGATTTTATTTATTGACTTTTGAAGAGAGGAGAGAAATAGAGAGAAAGAAAGAGAGGGACAGTGAAAAAGAGGGGTGGAAAGCAGGAAGCCTCTACTCATAGTAGTTGCTTCTTGTATGTGCCTTGACCAGGCAAGCCTAGGATTCGAACCGGTGACATCAGCATTCCAGGTCAATGTTTTAGCCACTGTGCCACCACAGGTCAGGCCCTGATTATTTTTTCAAACTTCTTGGTCGCAAAATCTGACCCTACTTGAACTCATTTGGAAGCAAAACCTGTTCTGACCTTCTGTGAAGCTATTTATAGTCTTTATCTTACTTAGTGTGAATATTTGTATGTTTTGTTGCAGAAGTAAAAATTCTTTGCTCATGGAGTGCTATCCAAAGGCACTTCTGGGTATGTCCATAATATTGGTATATACCTTTTTAAATTTGAAAAGATCTGAATTCCAAAGCTTTTCTGGCTACAAGGATTTCAGATAATGGATTGCAAATCTATATTGAGTTCTTAGCTGCGACTGGTGATGAGCTAGTCTGACTAAAGGTTGGCTTGGGGTGAGAGGGCTTGTTTTTGTCCTTAATAAATTCCAGATAAAGTGGTGCTCTGTAATACCAGGCACTATCTCAAAGGTCCGTAATGCAGGTTTTAGTCTGTAGGAAAAACTGTTTCCAAAAGCATTCTATCAGATATCAGCTTGCTTGGTAATAAATCTGAACATTTGGACAGGGTGGTTTTGAAGTCGATATTTAGAAAGCCTGGTTTTCTTTTTCTTTTCTTTTAAAGTAGTGAATTGTGACTTTTCAAGGGAATAAAAAAGATCCTAACGTATTGTTTAGAAATTCTTAATTTTTGTTCATTTGATAAGGTCATAAAAATAACTCGCATATGTATTTTTTTTGAAAGAAAACATACAGACCTTGGGAAGATTATTGTTTGATTGAATCATTGTGCCCACCTGACAAGCATGCATTCATCAGATGAAGGGTAGTTAATTTTCCACAATTAACACATACACTTACTTGCTCTGTCATCTATCTTCAATAAAAATTCCCATTTATGACTATATTTTTTATATAACTTGTTTTTTAAACTTTTTATTCTTTTTTTTCTCTCTATTGCACAAAATTGTCAAGTAATTTATTACATGGCTATTTAGTAGTTTAAAATCTATAAGTTTCTCTCAATTTCTTATTTCTTTATTAATTTTATAACTTTAGTCATTGAAATCCTTTAGTCCAGCAACCACCAGAGAAGTAATAGGAACAAAGCATATTTAAATCATGCTATCATAAGACATCTCATTAATATTATTAGATTTCAATTGATATACTGGTGTTAACACTGTCTTTAAGAAAAATAATACTCTAAATCATTTGCAAAGTCTTAATGCTTGAGTGTTTTTAGATTGTGAAACTTAGAATGCAATTAGGCAGCTTGTTAATTCCTTGCAGTTTGTATAGAGCTCAAAATTTTCAATCATTCACTCCCAACTCACTAGTCTTGAACATTATATATTTCATAGCATATGAGATACGTTGGTTTGGCATTTCCATCATGCAAATGTGTGTGTGCTTTAAAATATAATTGTACAAAATTCTTTAATAGATCTAGTGCATCATTTTGGTTCTGCCTTAATACTATATCATTTTTTATTTCAACAAAGATTTTTTGAGCACTTACTAGTCTGGGTGCCAAGAGATTTATCAACGATCAAAACAGACGACAAATATACAAAGTGGGTAATTACACCTGATGCAGGAAGGGGGGAGCAGAGGATATTATATTGAGTGGAATACTTGAAACCATGTCAATACAATAAATTAGAAATAAAATCTTTAAAATACAAAGTACATAATTAGCAATAAGTCAATATTACAATCCCACCAATGGCTGCTATACTGGAGAAATACTAGACCTCAGGGAAGGGGCAACTCCTAGAGCCAGGCTGGCAGGGAAGGCCTTCCTGAAAAAGGAACCTTAGAGGTGAGCTTAGGCACAACAGGGACTTGGTCAGCACTGGTGGAAAGATGACATTTTATTTTATTTTATTTTATTTTATTTTTAGATTTTATTTATTCATTATAGAGAGGGGAGAGAGAGAGACAGAGAGAGAAGGGGGGAGGAGCAGGAAGCATCAACTCCCATATGTGCCTTGACCAGGCAAACCCAGGGTTTTGAACCGGCAACCTCAGCGTTTCCAGGTTGATGCTTTATCCACTGCGCCACCACAGGTCAGGCGAAAGATGACATTTTAGACAGAGGAAACTGCTTAGGAAAAGGCCCTCTGATGTTTGGGTTCTGAGGAAGTAACATCACTTGAATAGACTCTCCCAGTTGGCATGAACTTTGAAGATTTCCACATAGAGACTTCAAATATCTTTTTCCTCTTGAAATTCAGTCAATATTTTGTGACTCTTAAGGGTAGGGAAAATATTTTAGAGAGTCAGTTGGGTATATATAGTGTCTGAATAGCATAATACCCAGTGAACTTGTGAGAATAATGAACTTTTTTATTCACTTTCCCTTCAATGCTACTCATTGTTAAGTATAGTGAAGAATTTAGAACTTTTTGCAGAATCCCACATCTGTTAAGCCTCCAATTAACAATTACTGCCCCTTAGTACACAGTCTACTTGATAAATTAGAACTACAAAGTAAAGGCACATATCAGAAACAGAATATTTGTGCAAAATAATTTTTACAAATAAAATATATGTGGCCTATGAAATACGGATTGTCTTAAAATATAGGCTCTACAATCCCAAGCATTTGTATTATATTTGATGTCAGCATTTTGTAGGTTCTTAATGAAGAATAATCATAGCAAATCAAGTTGATTCATTGACACAGAACTTAACCTCTGGGTAATTTATTTGGGAACATTGCAAAATTTTCCTTTGTTATTTTTATGATACTTGTGTATTTAGTCTTTATTTGCAGTGATTTCATTACCTGATAATTTACCTTGGCATTTTATAAAATTGAAAAATCTTTTTGGAACTTGATCATGTTAACTGATGGTTTCACCATTTTGACCTAGTTCATTTTAACATAGAAGAAACATCAAAACACAAAATTGAAACCATGGTAGTCTGAATATTAATGAAAAAGATTTTGTGTAGGATGATAGGTAATTAAATGAATCATGTTTTCCAGTAAATGCAGGGTGGGGCAAAAGTAGGTTTACAGTTGTGAGTATGCAAAATGAGTTTATTTATACTGTTATTTCTTAATTATTGTATTATTTTTCATATGAATAACTGTAAACCTACTTTTGCCGCACCCTGAATTTATGAATAAGTTCAAGTTTCTTCTTAAAAACAAAAGCAGCCACAGTTAACGATTTTATGGATGCCTACCCCACTACCTCCCACAGAGATGTTTATCAGAAACTTAGTGGATTGCTCCTGCTGTTAATGTGGGGTGATTTCCCTCAGTCTGTTGTTTTGGACAAATACAGAAGCACAGGAAACAGGTTGGCTCCAGATATTCCAAGTTTCTTGTTCTGACCTATTAAGTAGGGCTTATCCTCTTCAACTGTCCTTTATGTCTTAGAATTAGAAAAAAGATGTACAGGGAATTTATGAAGGTAGAATAGCAGCAGTAGGTCCCATGATTCCATCATTTCTTTTTAAAAATAGATGGATATTGTTTTTGATTAATTCAGTTATGTGAGTGTGCATGAAATAGGTGTTAGTAACTTGCAGCAACACATTAGTACTTGAGAAGTTTCCACTATCTTTCACAGAATTTTGTTATTTTAGGGGATTTCTAAAGCAAAGCTCTAAACATGAAGGAAGGTCCTCTATATTTATTGCAAAGCTACAAAATATTAATTTTAATTGCTTAAATTAATGACTGATTATTCTCTAAGTAGTCCATCTGATGAAATACTTTTACACTAATCTCTCATCTTTAAATAAAAGGTCTTTTAGGAGGTAAACCTTAGGCCCTACGTTACAGTACTCTGTGTAAATTATAAATATGGCAATTATAGTTTAGCTTTAGAAAATATGATAGATGTATGTTCTGATGTAGCTTCATTAAACTAATGAGACCACATATGCCTTTTATCTTCTACTTTTAAAACTTTTCTGTAATCTTTAAAGTAGAGATTCTCCTAAAAATATGCTCCTGTGCTTTAGTCAGAGGAAGGTCGTCTGCATGGTGACCTGGCAGGAGCATAGAATGGAAGAATATACCCCAGAGTTTGAATCTTTGTTAATTCACCGTTGGTCAAGTTACTTAAATTTTCTAAGCTCATGTTTCCCAGGCTGTAAAATGGGGATATCTTGCTTATGTGGAGGTTTAACGTGAGAATTAGAAATAATGTGTGTCAAGTGGCTAGCACAGTTCTTGGCCATAAGTGGACATAAAGCATAGAGTAGCTGTTAAAACTGTTAAAAGCATTAATTAAGATTAGTTTTGGTACTACTTATTACCGATGAAGAAAAACAAAATTTGAGGGATGTAATTGGAATTCACTGTCTACCCGAATTAGAATTTTTGTGTATCATTTTAATATGACACTTGTTTTTTTCTTTATAAATCATTATAGCTTGTTCCATGATGGTAAAATTAATGTGTAATATTGTTTTCCTTCCTCTTTACATCGAAAACTAAAAATTCATATTTAAAATATAACAATCTGTTAAATTATCTTTTGAATTGTTATAGAAAATTACGTATTTATCTCTAGTAAAATTTTGATTTAGGATCAGATTTATGGAACATACTGCATTAAAACCATAGAAATTGGCAGAGACAGTTTATTATAGATTTGTGTAATGTTAACTACTGATGGTACCTGCCGGATAGGATTTGGTTTATTAACATTAGAATGTTAGCATAGTAGTGTATATTCCACTCTTATATTTGTGTTCTAAAAGTCCTCGCATTCGTCCTGGCCCGGTAGCTCATTTGGTTAGAGTGTCATGCCGAAGATGCAGGTTCAATTCCCACTTAGGTTACATACAAGAATCAACCAATGAATGCCTAGGCAACTGAAACAACACATCAGTGTTTCTCTCTCTCTCTCTCTCTCTCTGCTTTCTCTCTTTCTTTCAAATCAATAAACAAAAATTAAAACAAATTTTAAAAATCCGTGCAATCTGTATTTTATTAAACCATTTAGGATGAGGTGGAGCAGTGATACTTCTTCTTGACTCTGGTGTGAGGGCAGCAAGAGCCGGGGTAGTAGAAGGAACCTGAGATTCAGAATCAGCTGATATTTACCCTGAAGACATTTAAGACAACATAGGTGAAAATATAAAAATGTTTAGTGAGTTTACCTGTGTGATACTGAAATGAAACCCCGTATTTTCTAATCTCTGAAATGTAGTTGAACCAGATGATACTTGTGACACTTAAGAGTTCTAAGACACTGCTTTCTCCCAACAATATTGAATTCATATCTTCAAATCAGTAGTGTAGTAGGTGAGTGAGGTCTGGGGCAGTGCTGTGTGTTTGCTGACGGGGGACAAATGCCCAAGAGAACCTCCCCTTCTTAGCTGTCATCTTCTATTCAACATCTCTGGCATTATTTTGTTTCTAACAATATAGCCACCTTATTTACCGATTTGCATTTTGGTTCTTGTATTTTTACAGCTGAACTGTAAAGAAAACCAGGAATATTTCCTAAAATTCTCCCCTTTCAAGCAGAATACTGATTGCCATTCTATTATTATATGTATATTTAACAATACCACCACATAAAATGTTCTGTATTTAAAGTAAAAGACCTAAAGTAGTTTTAGAAAGAACACCCTATTTAATGGCAAAGTCACTGGTCTCTTTCTTTTCTGGGCTTTTCATAGAAGTCCCTTTATAAACAATTTGTGCACCGTGTAGATAGATTATGAACAGTTTGCCACTTTGACTTTTCTTTATTACTGCAGTAAAATACTCATGGCATAGGCCCTGGCCGGTTGGCTCAGTGGTAGAGCGTTGGCCTGGCGTGCAGAAGTCCCGGGTTCGATTCCCGGCCAGGGCACACAGGAGAAGCGCCCATCTGCTTCTCCACCCCTCCCCCTCTCCTTCCTCTCTGTCTCTCTCTTCCCCTCTCGCAGCCAAGGCTCCATTGGAGCAAAGATGGCCCAGGCGCTGGGGATGGCTCCCTGGCCTCTGCCCCAGGCGCTAGAGTGGCTCTGGTCGCAATAGAGCAACACCCCGGAGGGGCAGAGCATCTCCCCCTGGTGGGCAGAGCGTCACCTCCTGGTGGGCGTGCCGGGTGGATCCTGGTCGGGCGCATGCGGGAGTCTGTCTGTTTCTCCCCGTTTCTACAATAGCTTCAGAAAAATACAAAAAAAAAAAAAAATACTCATGGCATAAAATTTAGCATTGTAACCATTTTCAAGTGCAATGTTGTGCAACTAGGACCACTCTCTAGTTGCATAGCTTTTCATCACCCCTATGGAAACCTGATACCCAGTAAGCCGTCACTCTCAGTTCTCTCCTCCCTCCAGCCCCTGACAGCCACTTACCTGCTTTCTTTCTTTATGGATTTGCCTATTCTGAATATTTCATAGCCATGGTTTATGGTTTATAAAGTATGTGTCTTTTTGTGTCTGGGTTTTTTCACTTGGTGTATTTTTAGTGTTTATCCATGTTTTGACACGTATCAGTACTTTAGTCCATTCTTTTCACTGAATAATATTCCATTGTATGGCTAGTCCTCATTTTGTGTATCCATTCTTCTGTTGAGAGCTTTTGGGATGTTTCTACCTTTTGCTGGTGTGAACAGACTACAACAAATATGTGTACAGGATTTTGTTTAAACATCTGCCCCCAGTCCTTTAAGATTTATATCTAGGAGTGGAGCTGTTTGGTCATATAGTAATTCTATAAACATTATAAAACCTTTTCAGAAACTATCAGAAAAATTTCCTGATTGGTTTTTATAGTGTGATTTGTGTGATATTCATATTTCTATATCTTATCTAGTCACATGATATATTATTTCTTAGGAAGTTTTTTGAGTAAAATATAGTGAAAATTTGTATATTTTCATTATAAAGAGATACAGATGGTGGGAAGGGGTTCGTAGAGGAAGACAGTGACCCTGGTCTAATACAGATACAGAGGAGAGCCACTCGTGGGCTTTTAGGAAATGGCAGCAGCTCTGTCAGGCATGGCCAACAGTTTCTGCCCCCGGGCCAGATTAGAAAGAAAACTTTTTTTCACAGGCTGGATGAAATATTAAAATTAAAAAATGCTAAATACAAAAATGATTTATTTAAGTAAACAAAATTTTATTATGTAATTTGTTTATGAATAAATGTAAGTAATTTAGTACAACAAATTAACAAAAAACTAATGTGATGTGTTGAGGCGCTTTGCATCGCCTATTGTTTTTTAATATCTGGCTCTATACTTGTAGTAGCTATTCTTAACACAGCCTCCAAATGTAAATCATTCAATCTTGATCTTGTACTTTTATTTAGATTCATTAAAGAAAAAGTTTGTTCACAAATATAAGTTGAACCGAAGATTACTAAATATTCCTTGGCAAGTTTTTTTAAATTTCCATATTTTCCATTATTTAATTGCTTATAAAAATTGCACAGATGAGTACAAACGTTGTAAATATAATAAAATTTTTAAAAAAAAATAAAGAAGTATCGCGAATCCATTGGACCAATTATTGGAAGTTAACCCTAGATTAGTCACATGCGGAATTCTTTTCTACATATCATTATCTTCTTAAATATCTCGATTTCTAAAAATCAAAGACGTGCCCACTTCTGAGTAGCTGAGATTTTAACTTTCATTGTTGTACAATGGTTAGATATCGTAGTTTATGTATAACGATTTAAAAGTACCACTTATTTCATTTCCACAGTGCGTCATGCAGAGAATATCAAAAATTTCATTGCGGGCCGCATGTTGGCCATGCCTGAGCTGTGTCCTAGCTGACAGTGTTCGGCAGCCATGGCTCGTGAGCCACATGTGGCTCTTGGCCCCTTGAATGCGGCTCTTTGGCCAGCTCAGGAGTACCCTAATTAAGTTCATAACAATGTACCTACCTAAATAGTTTATGTTTAAAACATTTGACTTTCAAAAGAAATTTCAGTCGTTGGACTGTTGATATTTGGCTCTGTTGACTAATGAATTTGCTGACCACTGCCTAACACACGAGAGAAAAGTAAAGTTACTGTGATAACATTCCTGACAAGGACTTTTATTTGAAATATGAACTTTGACCAGTGGGTGAATGAGAAGACTTTGCAATTTGTGCTGTCTCCCTTAGCACAAGTCATGGACTATCTCAGAACAGAGAGCATGAAATGGACGCCGATCTTTTCACAAGGCCAGAAAAAGAGATGGTGCCTTTGGGCACATCTGGCTTAAGGTTTCTCCCAGAGAGAAGTAATTTAGAGGCTTAAACTATCAGACGCCCTCCGTGATGCATATGTTCATGGTTAACTTAACTGTGGAGTTAATAGTATATAATTCTTATTTCATAGTATAGCTTCAACCATTCTCAGCTGTTTCTCTTTGAATATCTAGAGTGAGAGGATGCCCCCGAGCAATATTTCAAAGAGGTAGTCTTTGAATATTTCTGAACCAGGTAATCTGTGATTGACAATTGTAGTCAGCTTTTTGTGGGCAAAACCAGATGAGCTGCACCCTCGAGAGTTGCCTTTAAGAGCTACTGAAAATGGGATTGTAATAAGGAAAAGATTGACATCAAAATAAACAAGTATTAGCTGCTTTGGTCTGTGGTAGACACTGCAGGAAAGAGAAAATTTGGGGTAGGTAGTTGCTTATGGGTCACACAATCTTGACACAACTAGCGGAAAAATTCCAGAGATATTCAGTTCCTGTATCTCTTTTAAGAGGATAGGATTTTCGTTTTGTTTTTCTTTTTTTGGTGGTATCTGATCTCATGAAAATAGGCAATTTAGTTGAGTTATTCCACTGTCCACTGGGCAAAACGAATGTTACAATGTAGAGTACTTTCTGGGCATGATATGTGTTACCATATTGAAGATTTAGCATTAACTGTTCAGAAAAGCCATTTAGTCCATTTTGTGGTCTTCTGATACAAATGCCATGCAGCCTTTATACTTGATGCTTGTAAATTTTTTCTTGCCTTAAATTTATTTATAACTAAAAAATTTTTATAATTTCATTTCTATCAGTATATATTCCAATAAAATGTGCCCCCCTTATCTTAATGTTTTCTTAAAATGCCTTGCTTTAAATTTATTTATAATTAGAAAAATGTCGTAATTTCTCTTCCTATCATTTTTGTCGGTATTTCCTATCTACTTTTGTAAAAATTTCATATTCAGGTTCCATTTAAAAATGAAATAAATATAAAACTGAGAAGATGGAAATATTCTTGATGAGAGAAGCAACTTAGAAGCTATTTGGTATTTTCATTCTTCCTAAAATGTTCCCCTGAATATCTTTTAGGGTCTTACATGATATGATGTCCTAACATATAGCTTGTAAATTGTGTAGTAATTATGCAAACTAATTAATAGGCAGTTTAATAAAGATTGATGGTAAAGTATGGATGATTTTATCAGGAAACTAAGTTTTCTAATTAATAGATGTAGGAGAAAATCCATACTGGAATGCACCTGGACACATATCATTGAAGATGTGAACAGATTGGATTTTTAAATGATGTTCACAGTGTTTTGTTGGTTG
Source organism: Saccopteryx leptura (assembly GCF_036850995.1). Taxonomy (NCBI): domain Eukaryota; kingdom Metazoa; phylum Chordata; class Mammalia; order Chiroptera; family Emballonuridae; genus Saccopteryx; species Saccopteryx leptura. Next base: position 60,719,411 of record NC_089511.1, on the reverse strand, counting down.
TTGGCTTGTTTTATACTTTAAAATTTCATTTACTCTCTTTGATTGAACTGTAAAGCTACATGCCATTGCATTTCTAGCTTCATGGTCTTGAAGCTGGTCAGCAGTGAACAGGTATAATTTGTACAAAGATGCTCCAGGAAAGCAAGGCTTAGGATTTAGCACTGGAGGACTTTTTCCTTGAGCTGCCACCAGTCTGGAGCGGGACAGAATCACCACCGTTTCCTGAACTCGTGGTGAAGCGCACTGCACCGCACTCGCGGGTGTCGGCTGTGCCTGCTTCCTGAGACACTGTAGCTTGCGGGTGACTACACTCCGCGGGTGTCGCCTGTGCCTGCTTCCTGAGACACTGTAGCTCGCGGGTGACTACACTCCGCGGGTGTCGCCTGTGCCTGCTTCCTGAGACACTGTAGCTCGCGGGTGACTACTTTAGAATTTTCCTTAGAGAAGGAGCTTTGTGTGATGTGATTTGAAAGGGTTATTCATGTAAGAAAAATAAAAGAATAACCTAAGACAAATAAGGACACAGACTTAAGGGTGTATTTTGTGCTGTGGTGTATGACTTGGTGGTCATCTGAAAAGGCTCTTCTGGAGAGAGCTTGTTTTGAACCAGACGGTGGTAAGTTCATATGATTAAAGAGACAGAAAAGTAATGTAAATGAATAAATCGGAGCTGTTGGCCATTTTTGGTAATTATTTATGAAAAGCCAGAAATCTAAATTTCTATGCAAAATCTCTTGATATTGAAATATAAACTAATTAATATTTTTAAAAAAACATTACATGGACCAGAATAAGCAAACAGACACCCAACCAGCACAAGATCTTGGGCTCCAAGTTTATACCTTCCTCTTGAGTTATGATGTGAAGAGTTTCCTAGTGTCTTCATTTCATTCTGAGTAAAATCTGTTAAATGTTTATCTAATGTATATCTATCTCTTTTATTTTATTGGGTTTTAAGCGTTAAAATTTTTTTCCCATTGATTTCAGATAGGAGAAGAGAGAGCAAGAGAGAGAGACAGGAAGGTAGAGAGAGAGAGAGAAGTATCAATTTATTCCATTTAGTTCTATTTCATAGTGTACTCATCAGTTGCTTCTCATATGTGCCCTGACCAGGCTGAACCTGCGACCTTGGCATGCTGGGATGATGCTCTAGAGTCTAGATACTGAGTCACGTGGCCAGGGCTATTTTGTTGGTTTTTAATGTAAAATTTTTTTATTTACACTTTTGATTGTTCAAATACTGATACCAGATTTTACCCCTTCCCTACCACTGTCACAGCCTGTTAGAAAAATGATTTCAATGAACTCTGTGTACACCATGTTCTGCAAAGCACAGAATAGATCATTTCAAGTGGTAGCAGTAATAGAGAGACGGTATTGCAAACCTGATGACACTTGAGGCAGTCAGGAGCTTTACATGGAGGCTGGGATTTCAGATTTCTAAATGAGTACGTCAGGCAGGAATTTAGTTTATTGCCAATGTGTTGTGAATCAGAGGATGAAAGTAACAAAAACATTTTCTTTGTATCTGATGTATACCAGGTGTAGTCTATGAGATTTACACAACTTACCTCATATTTTAAAGTCCTACAGCAAACTGTTTTTTTTTCTGTTTCACTGGTGACAAAGCTTGGTTTAAGGACGGAGTCTAAGCTCACTCTGTGGGTATGTGGCAATCCCAGGATTGCAATTTATCCAAATCCAAAGCCCAATTTCTTCTCTCCTACCCTTAGCACTTCCTCACTTTAAGGAAATTTAACATTTATGCAGTGGAATTTCAGTTGATGTAATTTATTAATTGATATTAAAATGAAGTCAAGGTTGCTGAAATACCTTTTTCTGGATTTAGCAAAATAATTAGGTTCTTTACACGTTATTACTACATACAGCAAACTTCTAAGATTCTTTAGAAAACTAGATTTATAAAAGCAGCTTAACTCTCACATATTCAAAGTTCATGACTGATACATGAATAATAGTATCAGGTATATTTATTTTTGCTCAAGTGCCAGACCAAATTCACAAGGTCACCAAGACCCTTAACAAAAACATATTTTTATACTATGTCATTATACACAAAACTTTAAAAGCTGGTGATGTTTTTATTTATTGTTGTAATAAAAGCATTTTTTTTGAAACCTAACATGTATATTTTAGTTGGTTGTGAGTACTCATACTGGATATTTAAATAGTGTTATGTAGTCAATCTTATTATATACTTAGTTGAGAGCAAAAACATTATCTTTGGTCTTATAATTATAGGATAGGAGATGTACAAACACGACTATTTCTAATTGCAGATTAACAAGAAATGAATATAAATGTATTTTTAAGCAACAATATGTGTTATTTATTTTAATGTCTTTACAGTTTGAGTGCATCTTACAATCCATGATGTCTTATCCTTGCTGTTGTCCAGAAAGCAGCTGTGATATAACTGTTGTTGCCTGCATGTGCAAAATTGGTTATTCTTCTGGCTGACATGACTACAGTGCCTCATATTTTCAGTCAACAAACTAGTAAAGTTCCTTTGAGGGAGGAATTTGCAGAAAAGGTGACAGTGGGTTGGGAGAAACTCCTGGAGACAATTGTGGAGCATTTTAAGAAATGCTGCATCAACTACTCTCTGGATAGCACAGAGACTGATCTTGCATGTGGAAATGCATTGATGATGACCTCAAAGTATTGGTAACCGAGAATAGTAAGAGTCCGAATGTGCCAAAGTTTTAAGAATACCTTAACCAGTTTATTTCACTTGTATTTTGCTGTTTTAGTATGTATAAGAGTCATACATGATGAAAGTATATCTATAAATGATTCTAAATAATATTTTCAAGAATAATTAATTTGATAATGCATTGTGTTATAACTTAACGGTAATTTTCTTTGTTAATTTTAAAATGTTACAGTTCATCAGTGGCATCTTAGATTGTGAACATAATAGTAAATAATTAACTTTTCATATAAAAATTCAAAGACTGGAAAGAGTTTGTACTTTTATGACAAAAATTAGAAACTTAATGGTGTTAAGTTTCTACCATATACAATAATAATATTGTGGTACTAAATTACAATTTTAAAGGTCTCATTTAGTTTCGGAAGATAACGCTTTTTTTTCAAGGTTAAACCAAAGTCAAAATAAATATCTGAACTGTGTAGATCTTCTTTTCAAGTTCTTTCACTTCGTTTTGTAAATGGCAGCCCAGGAGTCTGCCGGGTACAACAACTTAAACTTGTGAGATGAAAGCCGTAGGCCCAGTAGTCACGGCCGCTGTCACTGCCAGGCAGGTGCGTGTTCACATTAGATTCGGGCAGATGGTAAAGAAACTGCGGAGCCAAAAACTGGTGGGCCATTCCTTTATTCTAGCCTCGCACCCAGCAGGCGACTTAAAACACACAGAGCTCCAAAACCCACTCGTTCAGCAATCACAAAGCTACTGACACTGGGTTTTCCTTGAATCAAAGGCCCCCACCGGTCTCAGTCACTTCTAGTGTCCATCAGCCAACATGGCTTCTTACTCTGCAAAACTGGTTTCTCTCTCCTTCCCTTCCATCTTGGCTTCTTTTATCTCCTTTCTTCCTCCTTCTAAAAAACTACCTGGGCCCACAAAGACCCTTCCTCCAGCAACATTAGCATAACAAAGCCCCTTCCCAAGCAGGAAAGTAGTAATTTCAGACCAGTGCCATTTTTAACAATTAAAGTGAGCAAACTCAGAAAATACAGATTTTACAAACTCATTTGCCCAACAAAAGCAAATGTAAAAACATAATTGAATGGCTTGGAAGTTAGTTGGCTCTCACTTTAAGTCTTTCTGTAAATATGTTTTTTTATCAATAATAGCTCTTTTTTTTCTTTAGTTCTAATTCTTACTGTTTTAAACATAGTTGTATTTTAATGTTTATTAAATGTATTGGCCATACTCTTTTTATTTTTGTGACAGAGAGAGAAACAGAGAGAGGGACAGACAGACAAAAAGGGAGAGAGATTAAAAGCATCAATTCTTCGTTGAAGCACCTTAGTTGTTCATTGCTTTCTCATGTGCTTTGAATGGAGGAGCTACAGCAGAGCAAGTGACCCCTTGCTCAAGTCAGCGACCTTGGCCTCAATCCAGCAACCTTGGGCTTTAAGCCAGTGACCTTTGGACTCAAGCCACGGACCACGGGGTCATGTCTATGATTCCACTCTTAAGCCAGTGACCCCGCACTCAAGCTACTGAGCCTGCGCTCAAGCTGGCAACCTCGGGGTTTTGAACCTGGGTCCTCTGTGTCTCGGTCGACACTCCATCCACTGTCCACTGCCTAGTCAGGCCATACATTTTTATTTTTGAGCACAGTTTAAAAGTATTACAATGTTAGATGTCCTTGAATATTCAGATCATGTATTAAATACTAAGTTGAAAACATGCAAATAAAAATTCCATAAAAGACAACTTATTATGTGATATAAAGAACTAGTATCAAGATATTGGTAAAATATGTGATTGAAGAAATAGAAAGTATTTAACTTTGTGTGTAGAAAATCCTTGATAAGAATACTACTAAACCTTTGAAACTGCAGATACCAAAGTGATGCGACTTTACTTCTGAAGAGAGACACAGCAGCATTTGTGATAATGTGATTGGATTATTAAGCAGAAATACAAAAAGGCATAACATGCACTGTATAAGTAAAATTTAAAAGCAAAAACAATATTCATGTCAGTTTATAAGAATACCACAGTTATGAAGTGAAATGTGCTTCACTGCAGTAATGACTTCTCCAAAGACGGATGAGCTGCCCTATGTTTATGCTTCTCTGATGAATATAATGGTGGAGTAAAAGGCCCTTTATTTTTAAATGTTTATATTCTTATTTTCCAGTCTGCCATTTGTTTTGTTTATCTTTTAGAGAATGTATTGTATTGACTTTTAAGACTACAAGTAATACAATTTGTTCTACAAATACCAGAAAAATTCAAGAAAGCAAAGGATAAAACAAAGCTATATAAACATTTTGAAATTTCTATTTTATATTTTGGACTGTCTGTAAATTTTCACCCTTTCTACACTATTTAGGAAACTCTAAGCAAATGTATTCCTTTTTATAAAAATGATATATTATCCTGAAATTTTTCAGAATACATTTATACCAAATAAGTGCTGCTTATTTTGTTACTTACAGGAAAGGAATTTGCTACTGATACAATTAAAAAGCTACTTAAAAAAATAAAGCCATTCAAGGGTCTTCCTTTAATCAAACTTATAACACGCTGTTTTTATATTAAAGATTAAAATATGCAAATATAAATATATAAACTATATTTATACAATACTAAATACTATGTATACACACAGCCATATAATGTTTTATAACCCTGTAATTACTAAAGGGAAAGGGATGGTACAATTTACACATGATTTTACTATTGTGAGTTTTAGTTTCAAAAATTTTTTTCCACATAAGATATGACAGATTGCTAAATGGTTCTGTTCTTTCAGTTTTAATAATTCCAGTTCCCGTCAACACAAATAACGGTTTTTATTAAAGCATAGTATGTACTCTTGCTTATTGCTTTAAAGGCAGTTCTTGTCCTCTGCGAACAGCTCTGTGTAGGTACCTGTGCAGACAACCCCAGGGTAACATGCCACCTAGTGACCCAGTAAAGAATTCACAGTTTTCCCTCAATAATTTAGTATGCCTTAAAACCATTCCACAGTGTAAATCTTGATCAGAATGCTTTTCAATGACACCTGTATATTTATTGTTTTTTTTAATCTTCTCCTTTATTTCTATTCTCAAGTGGCAATTATGATAAGAATATTTGGATTGGATGCAGAAAAAAACTTCAACATATAGTTTTGTTCCTCCTGACCTAGTAAGAAATGTGATAGTTCTCAATAGAATCCAAGTGAAATGCTCAAATAGCCTAGAATTCTGGACATAATAATCTCCTTTGTGCCTGGAATGAAGTTAAAATAGGTTTAAAATACATTGTAAGCATTGATTTAACTGATTACATACCGTAGGGAAAAGTATTAGGTCTCTTCCCCAATGGAGAAATAAGCCTTTGGTCTTTGAACAGAACTAGCATTAGCAATAAGAAAAATATCTTGTCATTATAGTATTTATGCTCTTGAAGAGCAAGAATAAAATACTAAACCATAGTAAATTAATAGTATGAACATTTTAACAATATTCCAGAACATGATGATGTTATTGAATTATAAGCCATAAGCCAATTATAAACGTTTTAACTCTAGATTTTGAAATCTATTTCAAAGTTTGTTAACTATTTTAAACTCATGGTAGATGACATCTCTTGGAAAACCATGGTGTTTCTGTGTTCATGCCAGTCATCAGAGTGGTTTGTAAGCTTGTTGTAGGTATATATGTATTTGTGTTTAAATGAGTCCCTTTCTCTAGATCACGTGTGGCAAAATTTGATTAGCTAATTTCCCAAAGAATTGTGTTATTCAAAAGGACTGATATAAAGATTTGGAATTTCTTTTGGAATTAGAATATCCATAAAACAGTAATTCATAAATTTGACAAATATATTTCCTGTTATGTTTATAATTTGACTTTAGATATGGTGGGTGAATTAAATGACCAGAAGCTATAAATTCTGATGACAGAATGCCCTGAACTCTCTCAGCTTTAATTTCATCATCCATAAAAAACAGGGATAAGATGCCTGGCTTGTGGTGGCGCAGTGCATAGATCCTCAACCTGGAGTGCTGAGGCCGCTGGTTTGAAACTCTGGGCTTGCCTGTTCAAGGCACATATAACAAAGCTCCAATGAGCAACTGAAGTGAATCAACTATGAGCTGATACTTCTCACTCCCCCTACCCTTTTCTCTCTCTGAAAAATCAATAAATAAGCTCTTTTAAAAAACCAAACAAACAGGGATGAGATGAAGTCTTGTCTGCCTCATGAGATTGTCTTAACAATTAAATGAGATTATGAATGTGTTTTGTAATTTATAATTGTGGAACAATAGTATAGATATGAGTTCCCATAATAGTTCTATACTCTAGTATTTTAAGAATCAGATATATGAGAAATGGAGTGATAAATATTATAATCAGTGGGAACTAGCGCAATATGTTTAACTATTGATAGTGAAGGTAATCAGGGAAGAATGTTAGTAAACCATTTTGAGCTATCAGAATTAAAGTTGTTTTGGAGATTTATAAAAATGGGTTTGAGACTTGGTTTTGAGACTCATTGAGTATGTGAAACAGGTGGATTAATATTACCTGAAACTCTCTCTTATTGTCGTATTTTGAGAATGTCCTTTGTGAATATTTTTGGATGTTTACTTTAGGAAGTTTTCATCTTGGGAGAAAAGAATAAGAACCTGTCCATAGGGCAAAGGGTGCTTGTTATGCTGTTTCAAACTTGTGTGTTTCCTTTCCAGTGCCTTGTGATTTTACTAATGAGCTATTTACATGTGTTGTTTTCATTTTATTATAAATTAAATAAAATTTAGGGCTGTGACGTTGACACGACTCCACCCTTTTCTGTTGAATGAGGTTCCTAACACAGAGTTTTAAAGCATTTTCAAAATTTTAGTAGATAAGAGCCTGCCTTTTGCTTTGTCCTATTTTTTTTAAAAATATTTTAAAATTACAGTTTACATTCAATTTTATTTTGTTTTAGTGTGAGGTATACAGTATAGTGGTTAGACCATCATATGCTTTACAAAGTCCCCCCCCATTTCAGTGCTCACTTGGCACCAAACATAGCCAAACACAGTTATTACAATATTATCGACTAGATTCCCTATCCTATGCTTTATATCCTTATGACTATTCTGTAAGTTCCAACTTGTATTTCTTAATTTCTTCACCTTTTTTGCTCTGTCCTGTTCTTAAACACATTGTTAATCTATAATAAGGGCAATTTCTTTCTCTCTCTCTCTCTCTCTCTCTCTCTCACTCTGACTCTCGCTCTCTCCTTTGGTGTGTGTTTGGGTGTGTGTGTGTGTAACTTTTTCTGGTTAACTGTTAAAGTTGTTTAAAGAATTTAATTAAAGAAACTGATAAGGAATATGACAAAGAAAAGGCAACATATAGAAAGGTTTTCAAAAAGTACAAAGTTTCAGTTTTAAGATAAATAGTATATGTCCTGTGGATGTAATGTGAAACACTATTGACTGTAGTTATGGTTAACAATACTGCATTCTATATTTAAAGTTGCTTAGAGAGTATATATAAAAAATTCTCATTATGAGAAAAAAATTGTATCTATGTGTGATGGATGTTAACTAAATTTATTCTGGTCATTATTTTACAATATATACATATATCAAATCATTATATTGTACACTTGAAATTAATACAGTCTAACACAATGTCATATGTCAATTATATCTCAATTTTTTTAAACTCAAAAAAGGTAGTATATGCATGTGCAGTGGTTAAAAGTATGCCTGAGTGACCTTTCACCAATTACTTCCCCCCTTTTTGTGGCTCAATTTTATCTTTTGTAAAACAGGGATAATATTATCTACCTTATAGGGTTGTTATGAGTTAGAATGTTACCTAGCACTGGAAAGCACTGTCAGGGTCTGTCAAATAAAATGGCTTCATATTGTCCCACTTCTTGATTTTTTTTTTTTTTTTTAGCGAGAGACAGAGATACACGGTGAAAGAGAGAGAGGGACAGAGACAGACAGGAAGGGAGAGAGATGAGAAGCATCAGCTCATAGTTGCGGCACTTTAGTTGTTCATTGATTGCTTTCTCATATGTGCATTGACCAGAGGGCTCCAGCCGAGCCATTGACCCCTTGCTCAAGCCAGTGATTTTGGGCTTTAAACCAGTGACCTTTAGGCTCGAGCCAGCAACCATGGGGTCATGTCTATGATTCTGCATTCAAGCCGGTGACCAGGTGCTCAAGCTAGTTACCAGCACACAAGCCAGATGAGCCCGTGCTCAAGCCGGTGACCTTAGGATTTCAAAGCTGGGTCCCCAGAGTCCCAGGTTGATACTTTATCCACTACACCACTGCCTGGTCAGATACTGATCTTTTCTTCTGATGTCTTTATTTACTTTACATGGTTTCGGGTTTTGTAATTATTGTTTTTTCTCTTTGTATGTGTTTTACTTCTTGCATTGCTCAAACTCAGCTAATTTGCTTGCTCAAGGAGGGGTCATGTAGCTAAAAGAAATGAAGATATTGCAGGAATAAATAAGCAGTTAAATGAAGCAGAATGTTGATTACTGCAGTTACTACCAGTATAGAATATACTAGAATGTGATAGTTTACCCTGAGTGTATACAGAGTCCTTGAGCTTGCCTTACATTTTTAAATGGGCAATCATTCTGTGGATGCTATATATTCAAGGACAAACTATAGAGAAATACAATTGCTTTCAGAAGGTTAGAAATGGAATTAAGGATTCCAATACAATTGCATGATAACTAAAATTATGAATATGGAAAAAATTTAGAAATTATAAAAAGCCTATCAAGATGTCAGTTATTCTATTTGTTATATCTTTTGCAGGGGAGCCTTGCTTTCTGGGAGATACCACAAAACATAGCACATTGTTTGCAGAGCCTGTTATTTCTCAGTCTCTCTCTAGGCGGAGGCCTCCTTATGAAAATTCATTTTAGCATTACTTCATCTAATAAGTGGATAGTAGCACAGACAGTCTTGTGCCATTTGTATCATTTTAATGATATAAACCTGGGTGATACGGCTATTGTACAATGTCCTTGCTATGAGGCAATCTAAATCTTCTATACCTAGTTCTGTGACCCTGTGAGTTTGCTCTGATACACAATATCTTTTACTTGACTTGATGACTGCTTTAGGCTAAACCTATTTTAATCCCTTGATAATATTCATTATGAGCATATTCCTTGACACCGTATTTGTAGCCTTACAGACTTCTTGAGTATTTGTTTTTCAGGTTTGTGCAGAGCCTGTAACACTTGCACAAAACTCACCAGAACTCCTAGCAACCTGGAACTATTGCTTTTTTTCATCTGACTTGCAACCAGGGAGCTTCAGTTTGGGAAGCACCTCAAAAAACATTTATCAATAGTTTAGTAAAAGAGGCGGGTACTCTCTGCAGAGATCCACAGCTGGAACACAGGTGAAATGGCTGCCCCTGGAATGATCGTTTCCGAGGCTGCTGATTCTCTAATCTCACTTTTCTGTTTTTCCCTTTGACGTTGGCCCTTCCTTCTGTCTCCTTGCTTCCACCTCGTCTCCTCATCTTAGTTCTGCCTGACCTGGCTGGTCATCCTTTCAGCAACGTCACTTTCCTTTACTCTCTAATTGCTCCTTTTCCCATCCTAATACTATCATTATTCATTGTAATAATGATTTCCCTCTTTTCTGTATTTTTATACAATGATTATGGTTATTTATTTACTTTTTTAAAGCCCCTAGACTTTGGCAGGTAAATTAAGTGAAACTTCTGGGGAAGAATGAAGAGGCCATCTTAGCCAAAACAACTAGGCACTTTCTTCCATTTTCTAAACGATTATCCACTTCCTATAATGCTGAATTACTAGAAAATCAGGCAATCGCATATCCATCACAAAATTCCTTGGCGATTTTCAATGAATTTGTGTTAAGTTATTGTTTGTTGAGACCAAGCACTATGGGACTTTGTACATCTGTAATGACTATTTAGACTTCTTCAGATGTCCTAGGATAGGCAGTACTGTAAATTAAAACAGAAAATTATCGGCCCTGGCCAGTTGGCTCAGTGGTAGAGCGTAGGCCTGGCGTGCAGAAGTCCCGGGTTCGATTCCCGGCCAGGGCATACAGGAGAAGCGCCCATCTGCTTCTCCACCCCTCCCCCTCTCCTTTCTCTGTTTCTCTCTTCCCCTCCCGCAGCCAAGGCTCCATTGGAGCAAAGATGGCCCGGGCGCTGGGGATGGCTCCTTGGCCTCTGCCCCAGGCGCTAGAGTGGCTCTGGTCGCAACAGAGCAACACCCCGGAGGGGCAGAGCATTGCCCCTGGTGGGCAGAGCGTCACCCCCTGGTGGGGGTGAGAGAGTCTGTTTGACTGTCTCTCCCCGTTTCCAGCTTCAGAAAAAAAAATAAAGAAAGAATAAAAATAAAAACAGAAAATTATCAAGACAGTCATATAAATGGGGAAAATGTATTTATTTTACATTGTATTGGTATTTGTATTAGATTAAATCTAAGTCTGTCATTTTAGAGTGAGTTGTCTAATAATAGTTTCATATTTGTTAGTGCCATTTAGAGATAACTTGAAGTTCAGACCAAAGTCATTATTTTTTAAAAGAGGAATTTGTTAACCTGTCAGAGCTAAAGATTATTAAATGATGATTAAATATGAGAGAAAAGTGGAAAGCAATATTTCAACTAAAGCCTTGAAAGAAGCAGGGATGTGGTCAGGGTGCAAATGAGAATGTTACATTCTTAGTTTATACATGTAAGATTTAGTTATCTTTTCATCAATTTCTCTCAGAAATTATAATGATATTGTAATTTAAAATTCAAATATAACAGCATTAAAATAAGTCTATTGAGTTAAAGGGCAATAGCTCAAAAGTTTTGAAATATTCTAAGACTAATCTTCCATGGCAGGACACGTTGAGTGGGCTCTTAGAATAAAGTATATACAGATATTTATTGATGCTTGTCCCATACTCTGGGTTGCCTTTTGGATATTACCTTTTACCCAATACAGTTTGCTTTCTGTGAACTTCTGGGTATACAGATTATATAGTATACCCTACATTTTGCACGGTAGCAAGCCACAGAGAAAGCTATAGACAAAGCTTTCTTCCTTACCCCATTGTCCATCCCCTCAAGGAGTGTTCATTCTTATTAAGAAGATGAGAAATGAAGCAACAATAACGATACCTAGTTGTATATGAAGCAAATGGAGACATAGACCCTATGTCCTACAGAAGTGTGGAAAAAATGAGAATTGAGTCTGGGTGGAGTGAGTGGCCAGGGGAGAGCTCTGTGCTGAAGCTGGGATGTGAACTGAACCTTGAAGGGTTTAATAGTTTTCATGAAGTAGGTGTTAGAAGGTATGCATTATGAGAAAATAGAATTTGTATTAACAGTTAACAACTGAAAATTGCTGAATGAACAATTGGAATTTTAAAATAAAATTGTATGAGATTAAAAAGAATATTTATTTAAGAATAAGTAAGCTCCTGGCCAGTTGGCTCGGTGGTACAGCATCTGCCCAGCATGTGGAAGTCCCAGGTTTGATTCCTGGTCAAGGCACAGAGGAGAAGCACCATCTGCTTCTCCACCCCACCCCACCCTTTCTCTCTATTCCCCTCCTGCAGCCATGGCTTAAATGGTTCAAGCAAAGTTGGCCCCAGGCACTGAGGATGACTTTATGACCTCACCTCAGGTGCTAAAATAGCTCAGTTGCTGAGCAATGACCCCAGATGGGCAGAGCATCGACCCCTAGGGGGCTTGTGGAGTGTATCCAGGTTGGGGTGCATGTGGAAGTCTGTCTCTCTGCCTCCCCACCTCTCACTAAATTAAGAAAAAGAAGAAATAATACATGTACCTGATAAGAAAATTCTAATTGTACAAATAATGGGTACATATATAATGATAAGGATATTCCTTTCCCAAAAGATAATTGGTATTCGTAGTTTCCTTCTGGAGAGAGTCTGTATATATTTAAATGTGTGTGTTTATGTTTGTCTATCTATAATTGTCTATATTTTTTCCTGGACCTGTAGTTTCTACACAGAGATACCTTGTTCTTTGCTACAGCTTGTCTCTTATATGGAAGTTGCCTACTTCAGCAGTTTAATTATTCACCTACTGATGGCTTAGTTTTCATCTTTAGCTTTAACAAATAGTGCTGCCATAAATAAATATCTTATTAATTTATCTTTTCACATGTGTGTCAATGTGTCTGTGGAATACATTCCTAGTAGGAATGGAATTCTGAGAGCAAAGGATGTATACATTGTAACTTATATATATTGCCAAATTTTCCCCTACAGGGCACTTCCCATTTTATCTCATATTTTTCTATAAATAACGTATGAGGAGGGGGTTTCTGTTTTCCCACAGCTGTGTCATCATAGAGGGTTGTTAGACTTTTTGATATTTGTCAATATAAAAAGTGAAAAAATGTATGTCAGTGTAGTTATATTTGCATTTCTTAGTTTCATAAGATTTTAAATTATATAAATAATGCAGTTAATCATGGACTATTTTAAAATGGACATTTTAAAAAGAATTGTCATTTTCATACCAGAAGGATTACTCATTGGATAAAGTTTCATTAATAACTATGAAAGTCATACTGAGGGCAAGCTGAATCATGTTGGGTGTATGGGGTACAAATTGCATCTACACTTTTCTGGTTTCCATAGTTTAATCCCCATTAATACCAATAAAAGGGAATGTAGTATTTCACACCTCAACCTGGCTCTAAGTGGGCTCTCAACTCCTTGAGGGAACCACCAGTGAATGAGTGAGAAATCTCAATGTTTAAAAAGTTGAAATTTCAGAGGCTGCAAAGACAAACCTTCTGTTCCTGTTTTATTCTCTAGTAATCTAATTATTTTAATTCTCCCCCACCTAAAAACTAGTTGAATGAACATACATTATATTATCCTTAGTGTCCTGAAATCACAAGTAATGTACTTTATAGGTAACATGGTTCTGTGTTTCTTTGTGTGATCGTACCCACCCCTTATCCACACCTGCTATTAGGCATTTTGTAATTTTTTAAAGTTGTTGTCTTATCTTATTGGTAAAAGAAAGAAAGGAAGGAAGGAAGGAAGGAAGGAAGGAAGGAAGGAAGGAAGGAAGGAAGGAAGGAAGGAAGGAAGGAAGGAGAAAGAGAAAGAAAGAAAGAAAGAAAGAAAGAAAGAAAGAAAGAAAGAAAGAAAGAAAGAAAGAAAGACTGCTTGTAAGGGAGAATACAGCAAATCCACACATTCTTGGCATTTTTCCATATTATGGCTAGTATATTGCAAAGTTAGTGAGAATTTTTTTTTTTTTTGGTATTTCTCTGAAGCTGTAAACGGGGAGGCAGTCAGACAGACTCCCGCATGCGCCCGACCAAGATCCACCCGGCATGCCCACCAGGGGGTGATGATCTGCCCATCTGGGGCGTTGCTTTGCTGCAATCAGAGCCATTCTAGCGCCTGAGGCAGAGGCCACAGAGCCGTCCCCAGCGCCCGGGCCATCTTTGCTCCAATGGAGCCTCGGCTGTGGGAGGGGAAGAGAGAGACAGAGAGGAAGAAGAGAGGGAGGGGTGGAGAAGCAGATGGGTGCCTCTCTCGTGTGCCCTGGCCGGGAATCAAACCTAGGACTCCCACATGCCAGGCCGACGCTTTACCACTGAGCCAACCGACCAGGGCCTTGTTAGTGAGGATTAAGGTAGGATTGTAGGGTAAACTTCTGCTGTTGTATCTATGATGTAGACCTCAGACACAAAAAAGAAGCAAACAATTGCTGTGGAGAGGGTACATTTATATATATACTAGAAAGCCCGGCGGTCATACAAAATAACCGCTGTTCTAGATATTATAAATTGTAATTAAAATGATTTGTGCAAAGGTGTCTGCTAATTCAAACTGAATTACCCAGGGCAGGCGGTGAGGACGCCCCTTTGCTTAGTGCCCCATGGGGTTTCCCCCTTCTACTTGCTTAATTGCTTAAAGTAGAATGCAATGAAGGAAACCACTGGTGGTACATTTCTTAAGAGCCACCGCTAGCTCAATAAATAAAGGTGGTTTAAATAATAAAATGTTAATTCACATGTCAAAGATCTCTTTGTACACAACATTTCTTATGTAGATCTTTCCATCATTTTTAAGCTCGCCTTGCAGAGGACCATCAATTATTTTTAATTTTACGTCCGTTCTTTCACGAACTCTTGAACAGGCAACATAAAGTTGACCATGTCCAAATGCAGGCTCAGGTAAAAAAAATGCCAACACGCTTAAGCGCTGATTAGTCAATAATTTATTCAAGAGTGGTGGATAATTCTCAATTAGTGGAACTACAATGTTTCTGTACTTGCAACATTGAGAAAATCCTTTCTTGCCACGGTCAAATCGATTAGTTTCTAACTTGAAGTTTAAGGACTGACAGTGTTCACATTTAATATTCATGTCACCAGAGGAATGCTCAAAAATTAAAGTTTCTCCGTTTGAAACTGTTTTAATCCTTTTTGCATTTTGGTCAGCATTACTCTGTTGTTTTTTTGCATTTCTCTCCTGCCTTTGTTCAAGGGACTCATTTTGTCGAGACAGGCTTTTTTGTCTTGCATCTGAGGCAAGCCTTGTTTCTCTATGCTCATCAGTCTCATTTTGCCGAGAAAGACGTATTTGCTCTGCAACTGAAGCAAGCCTTGTCTTTCTCTGCTCAGTGGTTTCTTTTTGTCGAGAAAGCTGTTTTTGTGCAGCTTTAGCTCCTTTTCTCTCCTCTTCAGTGCTGTATTTTCTAGGAGGCATTCTTAAAAGAAATTACGTTAAGATGTAGTTTTTATGTAAAACAGATGATTGCCAATGCAAACAAAATATTCACCTTCCCCCTGACTCGCTCAATTTGCGTTCAGCCGTGGCAACTTCACCCCATTGGCTAGTACAGTTATGCAAGCAACCAATAAGCTATCAGCGACAAACAGACACTTAAGCTGCATATAATATAGATTTTTCTAAGCACCATCCAATAAGTACAAAATTCACAGGAAAGGGAGAAAATAAATTAAAAAAATATTTCAACCAAACAGTTGGTAATTGGGATGTAGTTTCCACAAGTATGAGGGGAAGTGAGAGAACATTTCTTGGCACAGTTGTCATACTCCTAAATAAACTACACGTGTTTACAAATGAAGAGCGTATTAGTCTATGGCAGCTTGGTCCCAGAGAAGTGGGTTTTGCGTTGGGTGCTCACAAATGGAGGCTCCTGCAAGGAGTCTGCCTGTGGTGCCAGACAAAAGCATCCTCACAAATGGGGCAAATCCAGTCACCCGTTTCTGCAGAAGAGTCTCTGTTTTATTTTTAACCTGAGTACAGTGTTTTCCCAATTTAGCCTTTTGGGAAAGCCTGGCAGGGTGCTATGACAACTCTTTTTCTTTCCCCAAAGGAGCTTCCTTCTTTGCCAGAGCCATATTCTAGCCACACTGCTAGGAGTACTCCAGAGAGTAGGGGTGTTTATTCTTCAGGTATTTATAGCAAAGGGGGTTAAATGAAAGCTGGGTGCTGTGGTGGTATGGGATTATTTTTAGCATTTTCAGTGCTTTTTGCCTTTCTAAAACAACTGGCTTCTAGGAGCAAGATGTAAAATCACTAAGGTTGTTTTTGTGTTGTTGTTGTTTTTTATACAGGACTATAGTGAAGTTTTAGAAAAAAGAGATAAAGAAAAAAGTTATATTCTCTCACATTTCTAAATCCATGAATTTCCTTATTGATTTCATATCATTGAACATGTCTTTTCTGCACAGGCTTGGGTTGAGAGTAATATCCTGATTGGTTCATTAATTAGAAAGGTGACACATACATGTGAAAACAACAGATCAGAAAATGAAAAACTCCCTTTAATCCCAATCTCACATAATCTCAGTGAAGAGTTTGGAGGAAGGCCTGATAGATTTTTCTTTGCATATTCAGATTACATGTATAAGTGTACACACATATATGCTTAATTTTGAACCCAGGATAATACTATATGTTCTTTCCTGAAGCTTTCTTTTTTCTATTTGCCCTTATACTTTGATCATCATTGTATGCCGATACACGCAGAATAACCCAGTTACTCTAACTCTTTGATGTTTCCTTATGACAATACTGTGCTTTAGTAAATCAGTTGCCTTTTGATGTATATTGACATTATTCCCCATTTCTCAACTATTAGATTGCTGCTAAATGTCCTTGTACATGTAGAATGAATACTCATGAAAATATTTCTGGAATATGTTTGCAGTGAAATTTTGATATGAATATTAAAAAAGTGAAGACTTTAAAATGAGCAAATGAGGCCCTGGCTGGTTGACTCAGTGGTAGAGCATTGGCCTGGCGTGCAGAAGTCCCGGGTTCGATTCCCGGCCAGGGCACACAGGAGAAATGCCCATCTGCTTCTCCACCCCTCCCCCTCTCCTTCCTCTCTGTCTCTCTCTTCCCCTCCCGCAGCCGAGGCTCCATTGGAGCAAAGATGGCCTGGGCGCTGGGGATGGCTCCATGGCCTCTGCCTCAGGCGCTAGAATGGCTCTCTGGTCACAACAGAGTGATGGCCCAGATGGGCAGAGCACCGCCCCCTGGTGGGCGTGCCGGGTGGATCCCGGTCGGGCGCATGCGGGAGTCTGTCTGACTGCCTCCCTATTTCCAGCTTCAGAAAAAAAAAATGAGCAAATGAGTACTGTCATGACATGTTTTTCAAAGGTAGAGTTACTTTAGAAAACCAGGTTGAGTATGAAGCTATTGGCCACGTTGGTGATAGGTCCTGTCACTTCTCCTTCAGGGGCCATGATGCAGGAGTGTGCTCCGTTTCCTGTGCTCAGTCTCCTTCTAAGCTGTGCTTGCAAGCCTTTGTGGAGCTCTCACTGTGGTGTCCCTTTGACTTACTGTCATCCGTCTCCATCCCACGTTCCTTTCTCACCATACCCTGCATTCTCTCAGCTGACAGTGTTTAGGATTAATTTGACAGATTGATTCCAAATGTGCTTCCAGATGGAGTTAGAAGAGCAATTTAACCCTGTTGTAATA
This sequence comes from Saccopteryx leptura, assembly GCF_036850995.1. Classification (NCBI taxonomy): domain Eukaryota; kingdom Metazoa; phylum Chordata; class Mammalia; order Chiroptera; family Emballonuridae; genus Saccopteryx; species Saccopteryx leptura. The sequence continues at coordinate 60,701,737 of NC_089511.1, read as the reverse complement.
ACCAAATTTTAGAAAGATAAACCCATTTAGATTATTCAAGCAAAAGAAGGGATCTTAACTGAAGGCTCCAGATGAACCTTATGGGCCTCATGGTATTAAAACCCAACTGTACCTCAAAGGAGACTAGAACCAAGATCTGGAAAACCATGGAAAACTGAGATCGCTCCATTGCCTCAGGACCATGTGTTTTCTCATTTCTACTTGTGCTCACCTTCTTCATCCTTTGGATGCTAAATGATCTTGGTCCATCAAGTAGAAACAAACTACCCAGGCCATCTCTACAACACTGCCTGGTGCAGGCACCTGAAAAGATAATAATCTTGAAGGGCCTGATTCCGAATTACTAGGCAGAATATTTTAGTTTATCTTAGTCATGTGTTCACTCTGGGAAAGGGAATGAAGGTGAAGGAGCATCAACATACATGAAGAGTTTTTCTTATCAGGGCAAAGCCAAACACCTCATAGATAATAGATCTCATTCTAGAACCCAGATCTTCTGATCCCTGTGCTAGGGTTACTCTCAATATGTCCTAGCTCCTAGGATTAATTATTTGGAGTTAATAAGGAACTTTTAATTCAGACCCAAAGGTCATATTTCTTATTAAGACAAAGTAAGGGACCATGTTAAAAAAAAATCAATGTTATTATAACATGTACCTTTTTAAGAAAAAAAAATTCCTGTGGAATCATTTTATATAGAGTACACAATTTTTCATCTTTATTTTCTATTTATTTTTAATTGAATTTATTGGGGTGACACTGGTTACATAATTATACAGGTTTGAGGTGCCCAATTCTACAACACATTTTTTACATCCATTTTTACTTTAATATAATGCCAGTGTAATCGCATTTCAGTTGTAAGTTGTTAGTTTTATGTTTGTATTGAATACTTATTTTATGCTTTCCGGCATTATGGGTCTCTGAATATGTATTACTAGAGGGTGAAGGTGGTGATACTGACACATCCCTTCGTTTAGCTTTTGTCATTGCTTATACGCTCACCATTAACAGAGATTACTGTGTTGTGCATAAGGAACTTTATGGCTATAACTTGGGTCAGTGAAATGTATAAAACCAACAATAGACACCAAATTGAAATGTATGTGTTAAATGATTCTATTAGAAATTACTGTTTTAATTACTGTAACATGGATTATAATTTTAAATATACCACTTCTTTTGAAAAAAGTATAAAAGTAGTTCTGGTGAACACTCTTGATATGTATCTCATTCAGTAGTAAATGTATATTTACTACCTTCTATATAGACGGGCATAGTTCCTACTTTTGGAAGTTCTAAGTACAAAAGGAAAAGTTCCATTAAAACCCCCCTGCAGAACTACATTGTATGTTAAATGCGTGTGAATATTTCTTTTTTGGGATCTGGCACAGGGTCTAGTGGGTTTTATGGCATATAAAATAGACTATGTAGGAATGATTAAATAAATGAATGACTGAGTATTTGAACAAACTTCTCAATGGAGTGGTTAAAGCAGGAGGCTTGATGAAGAGGTAGGCTTTTAAAAGGCAATGCAGGGTGCAGAAGTGGAATATTTTGGTGATAGGGATCTAGCATGAGTAGTTATTTCCTCTTCCAAGGAAACAAAAGAAGTTGTATTGTGGCATAAAACCTGCTGACACAGAACTGGGAGGTGCTGGCCAGTAAGACCTTCACACAGTAGACAATAGGACAAGTATAGTGTAGAAGACTTTGCTTAAGTAGTAGACAATAAGTTGTTTTAATTTGAAATTCTATAGAGTAAATTTTCCCTTACCTGTTACTGTTGTTCACCAGTGGTACCTTTTCTTTGCCTTATTTGATTTCAGTCATGATCCTGAAATATCTATTCTGCTTTTAAAAACAACTGTCAAAGAACATGTGACCCAACTCGAATATGAGACCATGGCTGGTGGCCTCATATTTAAAGAATACACTGAATTAAGTATTAACTCTATTTGTCCTGTTCCGAGTGAAATAGGATTTATCTGAAAGTATTTTTGATGTGTGAAGATACCTTACTGTTATTTTAAAATTTTTTAAATTTATTCATTTTGCTAATATATTTAAAATTCATTTATGAGAATGACTCATCACAAATCACACTTAGGGTATCTTAGTCATTATACACAAATGAAATGGTGACACAAAAGAAAATGAAATAATACCCTGTTTGTTCCATGGTGTTAAGTGTGGCTTACAATTCAGATTTTATTTGAGGTTATATCATATACTTAATATAATTTCAATTTCATCATATTTTTGAAAACCAAATATGAATTTTTATTTCTGTGAAATAAGGTTGCTCAATAATATTTATTTCATTTAAGCAATGCTTTATTTTCATAATATAGAAAGTCATAGTATATTTTGTTTCCAGAATATACTTGATTTCCATTTTCTCTTATAAATTTCAAAAGCAAACTTTTCATTTAGGCCAGTCACTTGGGGCACTATGTATATAATACAACAATATATATTAAGAGTGACTGATTAACTTGTTAGTTTATATTCTATAAATTCTACTTACTGACATTATTTCCTCTGTTTTCTGTGCATGGGATGGTTTGAAGTCTCAAAGATAATCTCCATTGTTTTCTTTAAAAGTACTTTCATATCATAATCCTAAAATTATATCCAAGAAATAAATGAAAACTCTAAAACTAAATTCACATCACATTAAATTACTGAATTATTTAATACATGACTTATATTTTTTCCCCCTAAAATCTTATATCAGCCATTAAAATGCTGAATAGCATTAATATGCCATTCCGGAAAGTAAGATAACTTTAAAAAAAAAATTTAATGGGGTAACATTGATAAATCAGGGTACATATGTTCAGAGAAAACATCTCTACGTTATTCTGACATTTGATTATGCTGCATTCCCATCTTTTTATTCTACAAAATGACAGTCCCCTAATGAAAACAAAATTCTCATTTATCTGAATGTAATATTTCTCCAGACTTTCATTTCTTCCAAGTCCTTTGACTAATATGGGATGTTTTGTGTGCCTTTCTTTTCTGTATAATTTTTCTTGAAGCCGAATGTCAACATTAGCATTTTCTGTCTCTTGCTGAAGCATGCATTTAGGTAATGCTTCTGCTGGCTTTGTTTCAGCCAGCTGAAGAACTTTGATTGTAATTATTGGGATTACTTTAATTCAGAAGAGTGCCATTCCCTTTCTCTGAGCAAGATTTATCCCTGCATAAATCAAATTAGACGCTTTGATGGCCAGCAGTTCTCTTCTTGGCTTTTTAATTGTCAGACGGACTGTTATTCAAGAGAACAAACGGGAAGAAAGGAGACATGACTTGTCTTTAGAAATGAAACAGATTCAGTTGGGCAAATCTTTGTTATCAATTGACCCACAATAAGCTGGTTGGAAACTTTTGCTTACCCTTTCTTTCAATGGCAGAAGTAGCCATTTTTTGTTTATACAATTTATCTTTTTAAAAGTGGCATGAGGCTACATGTGTCTTTACGTATCAATGTTTCTGAGTTTTGGGGGTATATACCCAGTAGAGGGATTGCTGGGTCATAAGGTGGTTCTATTTTCAGTTTTTTGAGGAACCACCATACTTTCCTCCATAATGGTTGTACTATTTTACAGTCCCACCAACAGTGGATGAGAGTTCCCAGATCATTTACAGCAAAATGGTGGGATCTTGATAACATTATACGGAGTGAAATAAGTAAATCAGAAAAAAACAAGAACTACATGATTCCATACATTGGTGGAACATAAAAACGAGACTAAGAGACATGAACAAGAGTGTGGTGGTTACTAGGGGTGGGGGGAGGGAGGACGCGGGAGGGAAGCAGGGAGAGGGTTAGGGGGAGGGGGAGGAGCACAAAGAAAACTATTGAATAGATAGAGGGTGACGGAGGACAATCTGACTCTGGGCGATGGGTATGCAACATAATTTAATGACAAGATAACCTAGACATGTTTTCTTTGAATATATGTACCCTGATTTATTAATGTCATCCCATTAACATTAATAAAAATTTATTTAAAAAAATAAAATAAAATAAAAGTGGCATGAGGACATTCCAGAAAAGGGAATTTTGTACATAAACACATTTTGAGTATGTTTCAGGATATTCAGAAACAAATATACCTCTCCTGGAACCTGAAATGCTTTAGAAACTTAGCTATTAATATTTTTAATGAGGGAAGTATATAAAAATACTTCTATAAACATAAAAGTTTAGTTTATAGAATTTTATTTGAAAGAATTTTGAGGAGGAAAGCAGATAAGTTGCAGGTGGCATCTAATTTTTTTGCTATTACATCATTTTAAATTAACAGTACACAGCTCGTTCAATTTTTCATGCATGGTTTTGAAATCTGTGCATTATTCTGCAAAACAAGTTTTCTAAAGTTTAGCAAAATGAATGCAGATTATTACATTTTAAAAATAAATTTGTTAAATTTTTTCTTGACAATTATAATATTGTCTGTGATTCAGATTTTGATAGAAGATAATTATAATAGGTTTAATAAAAGGAGAAATAGTTTGTGAATTCCTGAAAAATGGCCTGATCAACTTGTTAAAGTAGATTTTAGTTACCAGTATTCCTAATAAGATCATAAGCATTTTGTAAAATATTTGTAACCATATAGAGTTCTTTTCTGCTTTATTATGATTTATAATGGCTTTCTTAAAAAAGAAAATAATTTGTTATTGAAAACTTGAATTTAAACAGTAAATTATTATTTTGAAAATAACAATTTTGATTGTTTTGGCTGGAGGTTTCAATCAGTTGATTTGCCAATATCTAGAACAGTGTTTCTCAACTATTATTATTATTATTTTTTTTTTCATTTTTCTGAAGCTGGAAACAGGGAGAGACAGTCAGACAGACTCCTGCATGCGCCCGACCGGGATCCACCCGGCATGCCCACCATGGGGCGACGCTCTGCCCACCAGGGGGCGATGCTCTGCCCATCCTGGGCGTCGCCATGTTGCGACCAGAGCCACTCTAGCGCCTGGGGCAGAGGCCACAGAGCCATCCCCAGCACCCGGGCCATCTTTGCTCCAATGGAGCCTCGGCTGCGGGAGGGGAAGAGAGAGACAGAGAGGAAAGCGCGGCGGAGGGGTGGAGAAGCAAATGGGCGCTTCTCCTGTGTGCCCTGGCCGGGAATCGAACCTGGGTCCTCCGCACGCTAGGCCGATGCTCTACCGCTGAGCCAACCGGCCAGGGCCTCAACTATTATTATTGTCTATCTAAGGAGCCTCTTTAGACAATTTTTTTCCTAATTGTCCCATCTATGAAATTTTATATAATAGATACACTGAAATCTCTTTATATGCTATATGTATATCTGTATTTTATATATAAAAATAGTGTGTGCTAAGATGATTTCACTGCCCATCCTCCAAGAACCAGTATTTTCCCTGAGAGGGGCAATATCACCTCACTAAGACTGCCTGGTCTAGCCTGACCAGGAGGTAGTCTAGTGGATGGAGCTTCAGACTGGGACGCAGAGGACCCATGTTCGAAACCTTGAGGTCACCAGCTTGAATGCAGGCTTATCTGGTTTGAACACAGCTCACCAGCTTGGACCCAAGGTCGCTGGCTTGAGCAAGGGGTCACTCAGTCTGCTGTAGCCCCCGGTCAATGCACATGTGAGAAAGCAATCAATGAACAACTAAGGTGCTGCAACGAAGAATTGATGCTTCTCATCTCTCCCTGTCTGTCTGTCTGTCTGTCTCTATATATACAATATATATATAAATTTAAAAAAAAAAGACTGCCTGGTTTAGAGCAGAGTCCATTCATCCCTAATAAGCCAAGAAATTATGGCCTCCCTTCTCTTTATTGCTATGTGGAGACTACAAACTTTTCTTACTTATAACAAAAGACTTCCATGTCATGTTATACCCCTACATGTAGTGAATAAGTATTTACAACTTACGATTCAAAGTGAAAATAATGATAGTTCCCTCAGATAAAGGGGCTTTTAGAAATTTCTGGAATAAAGGGAGCCTGTATTCAGAGAGGACAAATTAGGGTGGATATCACTGAATCAGAAATTTTGGATGACCTTATTGTCTTCTGCTAATAAACTAGAGAAATGAAAAGTAAGAAGTTTCGTAGTCTGAAGTTGGTTCACATAGTTTGTTAATTTAATATCTAGGCTAAATCTAAAAGCCCACTGACACTGAGTGATGGTGAAACTGCAAACATCAGAGCCCAACCAAGTTTTAGTCATTTTAAAAACTACCCAGCTTATAGTGACCTATGTTTATAGTGGTAATGCTTGATAGATAGTATGACAAAAAGAAAAAATATATGCAAGGGAGGAGCTCTGCTGCCCTAGTCACAGTGAGCATAGCTAGTCTCCAGCAGTTGTGTGAATATTTACCCAGCTGGGAAGAAATTGGGCTTCGTTTTACGGATCTGTGAAGTCTTAACAGTGGAGGCTAATTGACACTGGTTGACCCTGCTGGGGTTCTTTTCTTGAGTGTGTTCCTTCCTGGAAGACTAGGGAGTATTTTTCCACCCTACAGCATTGGAACTTTTGTCACAAGCCAGTAAGTAGTTCACCAATTGCAGTAATAAGACACATGCATTTTCTCCATGCTTGAAGGCAGGAAGCTGTCATTTTAACTGTTAATGACTGACTTATGGCTATGATTTCAGACTAATTACAGTTTTCTCAATATACTATTAGCTCTAATTTAGACTTTTTTTTTTAAGTGAGAGGAGAGGAGATGGGGAGACAGACTCCTGCAAGCACCCAGACCAGGATCTACCCGGCAACTGCTGTCTGGGGCTGATGCTCGAATCAACTGAGCTATCCTCAGTGCCTGAGGCAGATGCTCGGACCAACCAAGTTATGTTCAGTGCCAAGGGATGATGCTAAAAAAAAATCCAGTGATTGGCTGTGGGAGAGCAAGAGAAAGAGGAGGAGAAGGTGGAGAGGGTGGGGGAGAGAAGCAGATGGTCACTTCTCATGTGTGCCCTGACTGGGGATTGAACCCAGGATGTCTGCACACCGAGCCAATGCTCTATCCACTGACCAAACTGGCCAGGACCAATTTAGAATATTTTGAAATAATCACACTCTCAGATGGAACTGAAAAGCTTCAGAAAAAAGGAAACTTGTATATACCCTGGAGGACATTTAGGTTGTTGCAATTTAGTTCCCTGACCTATTGTAATGGGATGCATTCTTTTTCTTGAGTGCTTCTATAAGTTATCTGTAGGACACTTGGAACAAATTTCAAGCAGAAAAATATATGTACATCTTGAAGACTTCTCTGACTTGTTCATGCAATTTAACACACCCATTTATCTTTCATTGCAGAGTTGACCCTTTGTAGATTTAACAGCATAGTCCCAGCATTTCCCAAGTGATCCAGAGTCATCTATAATTTTGCTGAGATGTGAATATTTTGGGAGTTCTGGTAGGGTGATGTGCAGAAGCAAGTGACATTGAGCATGTCCATCCATCTACTTAGGACCTCCTGCCCATTGTACCTTAATTGTCCTGTATTTCTTCTTACTTATGCATGTGGAGGGAAATTGCGTGCAGAGGGATTCAGAATTCAGGGAGTCACAGATGTCTCGCTCTTCCAGTTATGCATGTCAGCACTCTTGGATCATTGCTTTTTTAAATATTAGAGCTGTGATTTTTCTTACCAGCTGGAGATTCTAACATTACCCTCTCGAGAACCACTTTTGTAGTGATAAGGTTGTGTCGTAAAACCTCAGGTGGGTAATGGCAGGAAAAAGAAGTTGAGGAAAAAAACCAATTTAAATGAGGCTTGAAATATAACAGAAATGAAAAATTTATTATTAAGTATTTTTATATCTCCAGTGTTAACAGTATTACAAGAAGAAATCCTGTTGATATTTGAATGGATGTTAGAATGATTTTTAAATTGCCTTTATCTTTTTTAACTGAGAGGAAGGGAGGCAGAGACAGATTCCCTCATGTGCCCCAACCGGGATCCACCTGGCAAGCCCACCAGGGGCTGATGCTCTGCCCATCTGGGGCATTGCTCCTTTGCAACTGGAGCTATGTTTTAGTGACTGAGGCAAGGCCACGGAGCCAACCTCAGTACCTGGTGCTAACTTGCTCAAACCATTCAAGCCATGGCTGCAGGAGGTGAAGAGAGAGAGAGAGAGAGAGAGAGAGAGAGAGAGAGAGAGGGATAGAGAAGCAGATGGTCGCTTCTGTGTGCCCTAACTGGGAAACGAACTGGGGACTTCCACATGCTGAGTGAACACTCTAAGGCTGAGCCAACCAGTCAGGGCTAGGTTCTTAATAATTTATTAAAAGACTTAATTTGTCCCTGACATGTTGAGGAACATTGGCATGGATGGCATCATGCTCTTCAGAACAGAGATGGAGAAACTGGCAGCCATTACCACACACTCCTCCTTGAGGCAGCGTCTTCAGAACTGTCATGACAACCCAGGAAACCATACCCTATTAGAATGGGTGATGGCTGCTGTTTGTATGATCTGGCAGAATGCTGGAGTCTTGCCAGGAACAGTAAGTTGGTAGCAGTCATATACTGAGCTGCAGCAGGTCCTCTGGAAACTAGGTATGCACAATGCTGCTTCCAACCTGAGGTCCCATGGGCCAGATGAGGACGTGTTTATGGCAGAGATGAGGGACCTGCTTCTCTGTAGCACCCCGTCAGCCCTTTTAGGGTCACTAGTGACTATCTAGAGCCCCTATGTGGGGCAGCCCATCAGTGCGGTTACATAGACAGTGACAGATTTGGGAGAGGTAGAGACAGCACAGGACTCTAAGGATGTGAGGGCTGCTGCCCATGCTGCCCTCTACCCCCGACTAACGAGAGAAACGGGCCTGTCAAGATGACCTGAACACAGATGTCGGTAGATTTGATTGAGGCCAAGGCAGACAGAGAGAAATTGGATGACAGGTCTGACGGAGTCCTAGAGCTTTCGCTGCTTCTTAAGCCACAACAGAGGTTCCAGCCACTGAAAAGGTGGGAGAAGCGAGTGGTCCCAGCAGCTGCCAAGAAAATGGCTGGCATATGGATCGCACAGTTGAAAGGTTATATGATGGAGACAGCTGTGAGAGAGGAGAATAAGACCCCTTGTCCCAGTTTGAATAGGGGGAAGGCCAAAGGACCCACCTAACAAGGATGGAGGGGGTACACGGAGGCCCCATGTGGAATTGGCAGTCCACTGTTCCCCTTCTAATGTGCAGCAGCTGTTGGCGTTAGAAGATAATATATGCTTTTTTGCAGCAGGAGCGAAGAACTCTCAAGGCGGCATAAGCCTTGACTGTGTTTGACCCCGCCAAGCACTGTAAGCTTGCTGAGGGGTTTGGATGGGACTTGTGGCAATGGAGAGAGTGGTATGGAAAAGTGCTGAGGTCTGTTATCAAAGAGTTTTGTGGCTAGTGACTTGTAATGGACTTCCACGTTGGGTGATTTGCACCGACAGCTGGGCTGTCTATCATGGACTGATCATTGAGTGTTACAATGGACTCTTGGACTGTGACGAGAGGGGGGCACTGGCTCCCTTGCTGGATGGGCATGCTTCTTGTGGACAGTAGTATAAGAGACCTTGGGCCGGGCCAGTTGGCTCAGCGGTAGAATCTAAGCCTCGCGTGTTGAATTCCTGGGTTTGATTCCTGGTCAGGGCACACAGGAAAGGCAACCATCTGCTTCTCCCCCCCCCCCCATTTCTCTCTTTCTCTCTCTCTTCCCCTCCACACCCATGGCTCAGATGGTTTGAACAAAGTTGGCCCCAGGTGCTGAGGATGACTCCATGGCCTCACCTCAGGTGCTAAAATAGCTCCATTGCTGGGCAACAGAGCAACGCTCCAGATGGGCAGAGCATTGCCTGGTAGGGGCTTGCTGGGTAGATCCCAGTCAGGGCTCATGCGAGAGTGGGTCTCTGCCTCCCTGCCTCACAATTAATTTAAAAAAACAAACAAAAATAAAAACTAAAGAAGGAAAGACCTTGAAGGGGGAGCTGTGGCCCCTGTGGAGGCCCCCCTGCCCTGAGAAGCTGCTCTCCTCCAGCTGCAGAGATGCACCAAGGACACTTTCTTCAATGGACATGGCTCTGGACTGTACAGGCCCCCGACCTAGGGGGCTGGAGGTGGGCCTGCAGATAACTCCCTGGGCAGAGTGCTCAGGGAGACATTATGAAGGGCACCTTTGTATCGGACATTTTGCCACTTTGCTGTTCGTTTGCTGAGAAGCAGTTTTCCCCTGCTCATCTGCCATTGTGAGACTCTATTAAACGGGAGTGGCCCAATGCTTTCTGGTTCCACAGTCTCTCTACAAATCCACTGTGGACCGGCCTGGCCTCGGCCACTGGCATTATTACAACAACCTAATCACCTCAAAGTTGTCTCACACTTATACCCATAAAATGTTGCATCTTTAGATAAAGAAAAAGTTACTATACATAGTGACCATGTTTGAGAACATGTTTCAGAAAGGCCGGTAGCATCCTGGTTGAGAATCAGTTGACTAGAAAGAGAAATGGTTTTCCAAGTGCTCAGACCAATAGCATCAGCAGCAATATCAGCTGGAACTTGTTAGAAACGCAAATCATCAGCCCGTTTTCCCCCATTCTCCCGAACAGGGTATTCTGCAGTTGGTATAATGCAGTTTCTGTTTTAATAAATCCTCCAGGTCATGATCATGCCAAAGTTTGAGATCCACTATGCCAAGAGCATTATCACCACACATGTATTCAGTGCAGAAGCCTGACCTGAGAAGTGGGCATGGCACTGGGCCTCTTTAGCCTGCCACATGCAAATTAATCTCATAAAACCTCTGGATACCAACGGATCAGAAAGTTTGGATGTCCTTATTGTCTTCTGCTAGTAAACTTGAAAACCAAAAAGCCCCCTGAAACTGAGTGATTGTGAAGCTGCAAACATCAGAGCCCAACAAAGTCTTTGTCATTTTGATCACAGCAGACTTTAGTTTCAGGAAGTGATTCTTAAACTCTGGCTGTGTGTCAGATTCAGGATTTCAAATAATACACATTCCTGTGTTTCACCTGGGGCAGTGGGGTTCTCGAATTTTTTGAAGTCGGGGCACATTTAAAATCTTACAAATAATTGTAGGTGCACTATATACAAATTTCTGAGAAATATGTTATAATAAGTCAAATATTAAAGAAAAAATATAAAGTCCAAGTGTGATTTTATGGTAATTAAATGAAATAAATATGACAAAATTAAATTTATTCTGACATTAGAAAACATTTTTGTTACCTTTTTTGAGTTATGCTTTTTAGAATTTGTAAAAAAGAGGGGTTAAAATTAAAAAATGACAAAAAAAGTTATCTTTTTATATATATAGAGATACATTCTTAGTAAGATTTAGTAAATTTGGCAGGTCCCGGCACGAATGTGTAAAGTTTTTTCATTCTTGTGTTTATGAGAAACAGGAGCCTGATGTGTCCTAGTGATTTCTTCAATCTATGTTTGGGCATATATTTGAAAGGCAAACTCTCATTTCCTCGTCAATACATTGAAGAATTCCTCTCTTTTTACTCTTAATTGTGTTGAATGCAGAAAACCCCCACCATATGTATCATCTTAACTTTACACCAAACAAAGAATAGAAGAAACTTGCCTCCAGTCTTTACAGGGAACATGGGGGGTAGTGTAAACAATCCAGCACCACAGCTTAACAGCCTTTTGCAACCTAATCAGGCAAGTGAGGTAGGGTATTGGGCAGACTATCAGCTTAGAGCCAATTCCCTACACCTCTGTTCCCCAAAAATCTAAACTCCAAAAACCCTGTTGGTTTTTTGGTCCCCAACAGGCACATATTTCCCTGGAATACCATAGGGCGCACCTGGAAATCTTCTAGGGCGGCCTGGCACACACTTTGAGGACCACTGATCTAGGGTATTGTATTCAGTCAAGGGTGGGGCCCAGGAACAAGTCTCCAGATGACTTAACTACAGCCAGTCTGGGAAGTGTGGGAATCACAGATCTAGACCTTTGCTTTGTGCCTGTGGGTGAGAATTAGGATCATCTGGAAGGCTTCTTTAAACAGACCCCTTCCCCCACTGCAAGAGATCCCTCTCCCAGAGGTTTGGAATGGGACCAAGGGTCTGCTTTCCTAGCAGGGTTCTTTCTTAGTGATGTTGGGTTTTGGACCTTGGAGAGCACCGATCTAGACCGCCACAAAAATTACTTCTAAGCTCCCAAACAGATGACTATTTCACTTACGTAAGTACACCATAAATTGTAATAATCACTTTCTAGTCTTCTATTTATTTTTAAATTAAACATATTCACATAAAGTAAGTTTTTTAAATTATAAAAGATAATAGTATCCCTCTTTTGGCAGACAGCCACTGATTTTTTTCTTGCCAGAGGCAACTAGTATAACTAGTCAACTGTGTTTCTTATCCAAGGTATTTATGTTTACATGGACATGCATACATGCATAAATTTACACACTCTGAAATTTCTTTCTCATTAAGATGCTACTATTCACTGCTCTGCACCTTGTTTTTTGTTGATGTTTTGTTTTGTTTTTTACACCTAACTAATCTATTGTGTGACTCTGTCAATTTCAGTCCACAGAGGTTGCCAGATTCTTTGTGTGGGACAGTGTAGTACTCATTATATCACGGTCTCTGAATCTATCTCAACAGCCTCCTACTGATGGGCATGATTCAGTTTCCAGTCAGGAGTCCACAAATAAACCTAAAAGCAGACACCCAAAGTCTAAGAACCTGAACAAGTTGCCTTGTACTCTCCATTCGTTCCTGAAGAGATCACTTTCTGGCTTTGTCCAGTAATTATATTCCCATTGATTCTAAATAAACAAGAACAAAGTTTGGTTTTGATCAGTAAAAAATATAATTTATAAAAATTTTCATTAAATGAAGTGTTTTAGTGGGTAAGGAGGGATGGAGAGTAGTATTTATTGTATACACCTTGGGGCTTTTGACTAACATGTTCTCAAACTCAATTGTTGGGAGGCAACCCTTGCATAGATACTACATTTTTTTCAAAGAAGGAGCATGTGGCTCAGAGAAATGAAAGGTTTACCGCTAGTAAATAGTGGAGATAAGGTGTTTCCTGGTTTCTTATTAACTCCAGCACCCTGTGCTTTCCCTCCTAACTATCCTCAGGTTAGTGGTGTGCCTAAGACTTTGGAGGTTCAAATCCCAGATCTAGAACTTAACTTAGTCCTTGTGTTCTTCTCAGCTTGTTCCGTGAGGTGATTGAGGCACTTGGGGCACAAAGCTGAAGGAGGAGTTATGTACTGTGCCTTTAGTGCCTCCTGGGCCTTACCCTAGTCAGACCCGGTGCCTTAGTTTCCTTATCTATAAACGGATAAAAGTTGCACCTACCTCATAAGGGTTTATGTGTGTTTATGTGTTAGTAAAATTGAAGATTAATGGAATTTACACACTTAAAATAGTGCCTCGCCTGCAGTAAGTTCCAGTTAGAGTTAGTTAAAATTAAAGTTCAGTTTCTTGATTATTCATGGATATAGAAGTCATGATCCTGCTTAAATAACTGAAACTCTGGAAGCTAAACAATTTTTTTAAAAGAACAAAGGAATAGTTTTATGGTTTTTATATGAGTTTTCTTTCCTGACCTAATTTAAGTAGGAAGATCCTGACATCTCCTTTTAAGTCGTCATCTTCTAAGGGTCTAGCAGAAAGAAGCCACGGTCTGGGCACTGACATTGGCTTCTGTCTCCGAGGTGGGGTCTGGATGGCAAGGGCTCCGGCAGAGGTGGTCTGCCTGTAATGACCGTGACGTTGCCGGCAGGTTCACACTGGATTCGGGCAGACAGTAGAGAAACTGTGGAGCTGGAAAGCTTTGGGCCATTCCCATTTATTAGAGTTTCATAACAGTGGGCTAGCGGGCGAGCACACAGACAAGGAGAAAACTGCTTCTCATGGCAGTGGGTGAACAAAGAGCAAAATCACCTCTCCTGGCAGCAGGCGAGCCATCTGCCAAATAGCCCCTCGCAGGGGCGGGCAAGCAGTCCTTACCAAGAGAAAGCACCCGTGGCCTTACACAGGCTGTATACATGTGTGTCTGCTGCGTGCTCACACACTAACCATGCAAAGTGGAAGCGAGCTAGCCTGACACAGCTGTCTTCCCTACACTGCTGCAAGGGGTGAGAGACTTTTTTATGACTCAAGTTTTATTTTCTTCCCCTTCAAAGGCAAGGATGTGGGATGCGGGGAATTCCAACTTTTACTTATTGCCAGCTTTTATTCAGTTCCTTTTGAGAATTCCCTCCATCCTACACTTTCTCCCACTCAATACCCCAGAATATTAATGCCTAAGAAAAAAAAGCAAATTTTGAGGCTTTTAAGTACTTCAAAAGTATCTGTCACATATCTGTATGTATTTGTAAATTGTTCAGAAAGTCACAGGCTGGTGGTATTTGTTTGTAGATAGTGATGATGTCCAATTGTATAATTGCACATCTTATATATGCCAATGCTTAATGAGAACCAAGACAAACTGATTAATGATTAAAAGCTGTTCAACTGATGTTTATAAGGCATGTTTTTTTTTTTCCTTTAAGAATGAATGCACCTTCAAACCACGTGAGTAAATAATCATGTTTGAACTTTGCCACTTTTGCTTTTGACAGGTGGAAAGTGAGCTCAGATAGCACTGGATATATTTTTATATGTTTGTACCCTGTAGTGTGTGCACAGGAACCTACATTTCATCAATCTTAATTGTCCAAAATCAGTTGTATTTATTAAACCTCTGTCACTGTGTGGGGGTGGAACATGGAACATCATTTTGTGAATAACAACCTCTTTCGCCATGTGCAACTGGGAAGTCAGTACTTTGGCTCCTGATTGCGACCTCATCATGCATATGACTAGGCATTTGGGAACATTTTGTGATCCAGTGTTCAGAAACTTCTGAAAGCCGTTGCCTGGAAAACATCCAGGCCTGATGGCTGCATGCTAGTCTAGTCTCTCTGTTGCAGTTGTTTTGGTGCTTCACAGATGTTTTCTCTCACCTTGGTTGTCCACCTCCAGGTTAGCTTGGGAGAGCAGTTGCTTCTGCATTTCCTTGTGAATGGGCCTTTGCAACATGCTTTCTGTACATAGTATGGTGCTATCGTGAGTATCCTCGGTGGTAGATGATGTCTATCTGGTGATGGTGATGATGAACCTATCTCAAATGTAAAAATATCCATATTGGGTTAGCATCTTGGCATTGTTACAAGTGTTGATGGCAACCATTCTTGTTCTCTAGGCCACTAGTGTGACACTATTTTGATTATTCACTCTATTAGTAAAAAATCAGCCCATATACTCAAAATATAGCACTGATTGTTAACAGGGGTTGATTTTACCTCTTTGGGGCACAACTGAAAATTCTACAGACATTTTGTTTGTTACAATTGAGGAGGGGGCGTATTACTAACACCTAGTAGGTAAAGGCCAGGGATGCTGGTAAACATAATAAATGCATAGAATGTCCTCCCAAAACAAGAATTGTCTGGCCTAAAATGTTGGTCTTGCTGAGGTTGAGAAACCTGAATATACACAAATAAAACCATATAAAATTGCACACAAGTTCTAATTATATATATTAGGTTGAACCTTAGGCAACTGCTGATGGTCCATCAGTTTTTATTTACTAAAGTGGCTATTTCATATATTTCAATGTATATATAATTTAAATTGTATGAACTATCCTACAGTAAATTATTTACATTATGTAGTTCCCATATTCTTTAATTGAAGCTATTAATGTAAATATGTAGAGAACTTTAAGATTTTCTTCTTGTGTCCCTGTGGTAAATTTGTATGTGTTCTGCCACGGAGAGTACTGCCGTAGACTTTATCTGGGGATTGAGGTGCCTGCCGTTGATTTACTAGGCTTCTGTTTATTCCGTTGAGCACTTTGGTACAGTTAGGGGTTCTTTGGTGATACCTGGAGTGACTATGCTTCTTGTAGCGCAGACCTACTAGAATCTGGGCTCTAATTTTATTTGCCACTTCTATCAGAGCAGCGATTCTCAACCTGTGGGTCGCGACCCCGGCGGGGGTCGAACGACCAAAACACAGGGGTCGCCTAAAGCCATCGGAAAATACATATTTATTATACAATACATTTTTAAATAAAATATGTATTTCCGATGACATTTTTAAATAAAATATGTATTTCCGATGACATTTTAAAATAAAATATGTATTTCCGATGGCTTTAGGCGACCCCTGTGTTTTGGTCGTTCGACCCCCGCCGGGGTCGCAACCCACAGGTTGAGAACCGCTGTATCAGAGCATCTCTTCCCAGCAAAGGCTTAGATACCCAGCATCCATTTACAATATATTGCATTTTAAGAGAGAGTTTAACAGACAACATAACACTTTAAAAACAACTGCACTGGACAGTGACCTTCTGAAGTACAAAGACTATCTCCTTCTTGTGTCCTCAGAGTGAACCACATAGTAGCTCCTCAATACATGCCCCTTTGGTTGAATTCTGGAGGACATTCTGCTTAAATTGAGGAAGATTTTGAGTTGATGAGTCTTTTCTTTTAATAACATCTTCTGAGATAATCTGATTCCCCAGCATTCTTATTCTTAGGGGGGATTATATAATATTTTTGCTTTGTTGCTTTATCAGGTGACATTTATTAAGAATTCATGTCGGTGTAAATGTTTCTGACACCCCCCCCTTTTGTATTCTTAACTTTTTTGGTAATGAATGTGGATTACCAAAAACAAAAAACTTCTCCTGCCTGTGGTTGCTTGGAGTGCATTTATCTTATGAAGCTTGTTGAAGAGGTTCAGTGCTTACCGTTTTAGCATGTAAGTGATAAACACGGGACTTACCTTGGGAGCCTTTCAAAATGCAGGTACCTGGTCTGGGGTAGATCTCCAGCATCAGTGTACTGTATTTTAAATGGTCCTTAGGTGAATCAGGAACTGAGAGCTACTGATTTAAAAGTTAAATATAATTTGTTTCTTACAACTTCTTTTACAAAACAATTATTTATCTAGTACTTTATGTAAAAGTTCTGCAATATCTATTTAAGTGAAAAAAGCAAGACATTGATATATTTTTATGTATATAGGTATGTATACACACTTATACATGTACCAAAATTTATGGAGACATGTACCAAAATTTTAGTACATTTGTGGGATATATCAATAGTACATGGGTGGGATTTGGAGTTTGTGTGTGTGGAAAGCAGGCTCTCTAATTGTCCAGTTTTCATTTTCCCATGAGCATATTTTTTTAAGATTTTATTTATTTATTTTGAAGATGAGAGAGAGAGAGAGAGGGAGAGGGAGAGAGAGAAAGAGGGAGGAGCAGGAAGCATCAATTCCCATATGTGCCTTGACCAAGCAAGCCCGGGGTTTTGAACCAGTGACCTCAGCATTCCAGGTCAATGCTTTATCCACTGCGCCACCACAGGTCAGGCCCCATAAGCATATTTTTAAGAAACAAAAGCGAAAACAAGAAATAGCACTATTACCATTCTACATTACTTATTTCTTTATATTAGTCTTTTTCTAAATACTCCACTGCAAGTCTCTCATTCCTTTTCCACTGCACTGACATAGTTTCTTTGGAAAGCAGTTGAAGAAGAAAAGCTGGTTATTGGAAAAAAAGCTGGTTATCTGTTTCCTAATAGCCTCTTTAGAAAGATTCTGATGCTTTCCTATAATAATGTCTTTTTTGTGTCAAATTCTTTTTGGGTAAGCATATTATACTAAAGAGCTATTTTATCACAATGGTCTGGAATGATCACTACTTATTATGAGTCATTTTTAGACTTTTCTGTGACTCACCACAAAGTTAAAAGAATGTCTGTCTGATGGAACACATAATAAAGGGGACTCCAATGTACAGAATCAGTCTCAGTAATAATGTTATGTATTATGGTTGCCTCAGCTGAGATGGGTACTATCTTTAAAGCTGCTATGGATTTCACTGTTTTAATGAAATTATTCTAGGGAACCCACCTTACAGTTCTCTGAGAAAAATCCATTATATTTGTTTATTGCAAAGCAAGGAAACTTAAAGTTTCAAAAAGTCTTGCATACCTTTTGAATAGCCTAGCATTTGCTTATTCACATGTATGCACACGCGCTTGTGTGTTGCTTTTAAATAGCTGCTATATTTTAAGCATCTGATAGGTCTTGTGCACTGTCTGATTTAATGCTACAACTTTTAAATGGTGGTGACAGAAGAGTTCATGACCACATCTTTTAGCAATAGAAAAGACATGTCTCTGCTAAATTACCTTTAGTAAATAAATGTTTTAGTTCATAAAGCTCTGATGCACAAATTTACTTATGTGTACTCCAGGCAACATTGTAAAAAACCTTGTAATGAACAACAACAAACTATTAGTTGTCTTTTCCATGGAATACTAGTGATGCTTACTGTATTAATCCAAGTTATCTAATTCTCTACAGGGTGTGTTTTCCATTATCTTTAACATAGATTGCAGAAAACTGATAGGAAGGCAAATAAATTGTCTTATGGAGACTCAGCTGACACCACGCATCTTCCCTGTCTGGTTTAGTATCTGTTAATTCACCGTAGCATTCTAGATTGTTTACATATGTGTCTGCTCTTTGACCTGGTTATAATATCTTACTGGGTCCTTCATAAATTTAATAACTTTCATGAAATCTTAGGAACATGTTTATTTATATTCATATTAAGAATTATCATTTTAACCTTTAAAAAGATAATCCTTAACTCATGTCATCCTTATAAAGCCTTGTGAAGGTATATGAAACGGGCATTATCATTTCCACTTAAGAGATGAGAAACATGGATCCAGTGGATGGGATTTGGAGCCCCCAGTCCTCCAATGACGTGGATGCATATGTCAGAGCTTCTGGTTATGCTGGGCCAGAGGATCTGGATCTCTGCAGTTTAGATGGAGACTCAGGCCAGAGCCAGACAGTGGGCAGAATCGCCAAACCTGAGCCAAGGATGGAAACTCAAGTGTCAAAATTTTAAAGAAACAACAGCGGGGTATTGGGCAGATGTTGGACAGCTGAGCTGAGAAGGGTAGAGTCTAGCAAAGAGGCTAGAATGTAAGGAACCCGTGATCCAAGCAGAAATCTGGCCAAAAAGCAGGCATTGCTTATAAAAATGTCTTGATGTGGAGCCTTAGCAGTCCCTTTGTGTCAGAGCCATTATGGCGTCCTTTTCCAGCCGGAAACAGCCCCAGTCTGGGCATTTAAACTAAGCATAAAATTGAAAACACCTGGCCCAACAGAGAAACTTGTGGGTTGAGGTAGCAGAAACTGCTGGATACTAGGTAAGGAAAATGAACGGACTTCAGCTGGGCTCCGTTGCAATTAATTGCATTGATTTTTAGACATGTGGTTTATTTCAGAAAACTGCACACATTCCCAAAATCTCCATGGAGCTGACATTTGCTTACCACTCTGATTAATCAAATTGTCTTCAAAGTGAAAAAACTTCTTTGGCCAAGATAATGGTTACCGGTTTTTTTTTCTTCTTTTTCTTTTAAATTTTAAATTATTCTTGAAGTTATGTTTGCTGCCATTCTAATTTGGGAGCAAGGTAGGTGTGTTGCTAGCTTTGATTGCTACAGAGAACCAGTAAATGGTGATGTTGTGGAAGTGATTTAGGAAATTTTGTAACTACTTTTTGAGGGAGGACCATCTTTGGATTAAGACAGTCCTTCTCACAGCTTTGATCAATTACATTAAAAGGGAAAAAGTGATTCCAGATTAGGCCCTACATGGTTTGTAAGAAACCATGAGTGATGGTTTGAAATGTAAGATGTTATAATGAATGTAGCTTGGGTGCTTTATTCCACACCATACCCCCAGTGAAGCAACCACTGTTTCACTTTAATCTCTAATTTTAACTATGAGATCTTGCAAACTTAATTTGTCATGAATACAAATGAAGTTGAATCAAATCCGTCATGAATTTGATAATCTTTCTTTTTTCCTCTCTTCTGATCTTAACCTCTTCTCAGAACTCCAGGCTTTATTTAAACTTTTAGATACTTAATACAAGTATGATTTCCCCCCAGTCTACTCTAATCAGGAACCTAATTAGTTAATGTCTAATTAGTAGAGTATGTCTTTGCTATGGACACAATAACTTTTTGCATTACATAATGTATAATACATTCCGTTATCTGATGGAAGCATCTGAATTAGACATTTCAAAAAGCTATTTGCAGTATATAATTCATTCTTAAAATAATATACAGTGACTTAGTGCATAAGGCAGATTCATTAGGGATTAGGGGATGTAAATATACTTGTGGTCTCCTACAAGGAAGAAATATAACCCTTTCATAGCTGATATACAAAGACCGTGGGACATGCATGATTATTCACAGGCATGACTTATATTGCCCCAAACAGATGAAACTTGGCTGTACTTGTCAAAGAACTATAACTACTTCTATTTTTGAAATAATCAATTTTGTGGAAAGTAATAGCTGGTTTGCTGTTGAAACATAGCACTCACAACACAGTGTTGAGTTTGTGAATAAACATTTGAAAAGCAAAATAGTTAGACAAAATTGCAAAATGGAAAAAATGATTAGGACTTCTGGCTCTGGCGTGAATTCAGAGAATTTGAAACATGCCACTCTACATGTAATTGGTCTTTTATTATCTAAAAACAGTCTTTAATTTTTATTTTTGCCAAGAGGTCATGTGTGATGTTGGTGGTCGAGGCCAGGCAGGTTCACACTGGATTCGGGCAGACCACAGAAGAACTGCAGAGCCAGAAGGCGTTGGGCCATTCCTGTTTATTGGATTCTTGCAGAGGCAGGCGAGCAAACAGGAAACTGGCCCTTGTGGTGGCAGGCAAGTGATCAAGAAAATCACCCCCCAGGGAAAGTACCCGTAGCCTTATACAGGCTTCACACACACACTCATCATTTTTGCCATGTGCTCATGCACTAAGCATGCAAAGCACTTGCAGCCGGAAAACAGCAAGCAAGCCTAACCACATCTGTTTTTCTTACACTCCACCCCTTTAGGGTTGCTCGCCTCACAGTCTACATGACAGGTATCTTCCATGATGGTCCCTGTGTGAGGATTCAGGTACATTACTTTTATATTTCACAGACTGAAAATGACAATCATGTGGTGCACCAGCCTGCTGCTAAAGACACCCACCATTCTTCGAAGGGTTTTCCGGTTGGTGTTCCACCTGCTGGGTCTCCTCTGTCAGGGCATGAAAGGCCTAGCTTCCATTGTCCACCAATGCATTTACTAGCACTAAGCTATAGGTGAAATGAGAGAGTTGTTAGTGGTACCAATAGAGGCAAGTCTTTCCCTTCTGGTAAAATGCAGGACAGGCCAGAGTTTTATCCGCAGACAACACAGTAGCAGGTACCAAAGGCCTCCCCAGGTGGTGTGCCAAACCTTATTTATTTATATACCAGGATATTCTGGTTCTATGTACAGCACAATGGGAGAACTTATTATAGGCCATAGGGAAATTACAAAGGTGCCCTCTACGATGCTGTCTCCCTGAGCACTCAAGGGATAATACACTCCTAGCTTAGGCATTTAGGTGCCAGTTGCCCAGGGAGTTAACTGAAGGCCCACCTCTAACCCCCTACCCCATGGTACCAACAAGGCCACCCATCATAGGCAGAAGGCCTGTATAGTCCAGGGCCATGTCCATTGAAGCCGTTGGCCTTTAAGGAAGACTGTTGATGCAGGCAGCAGCACATTGCCCTACCGCCCCAAATCCGGCTTGAGTCAAGTGTCCTTGGTGTATATCTGCAACTAGATGGGAGCAGCTGCCCAGTGCAGGAGGGCTCTACAGGTGCCGGGACCCCCTGTCAAGGTCTCTCATTCAAAATCTGATGTACCATCCACAAACTGCATGTCCATCCAGTAAGGGAGCCGGTGACCCACTCTTGTTACAGTCCCTGCTTTAAGTGTTCATTATACCATTCAATGATTAGTCCACAATAGCCCACCTGTCTGTACAAATCACCCAAGGTGAAGGTTCATTATAGGCAGCTAGGCATACAGCTCATTGATAACAGACTTTAGCACCTTTCCATAAGTGCTCTGTTTGTTGCCACAGGCCCCATCCAAACCCTTCAGATGTCACATGAATGTCAAGCTCACAGGGCCTGGCAGGGTCAAACACATTCAAGGCCTGTGCCACCATGACAATACTCTTAGTTGCTACAAAAGCACCTATATCTACTTAGGCCAACACCCACTGCACATCGGAAGGGGACAGGAGATTGCCAGTTCCACATGGGTCCCTCAGCCCTCGCCCTGTTCATATTGGAACAATGCGTCTTGGGGACCCTCCTCTTTCTCAGCTGCCTCCAACATGTAATCTTGCAGCCATGCAGCACAAGCACCGATTTTTTTCTTGGCAGCTGCTGGGCCACTCATTTCTCCTGCTTTTTCAGTGGCTAGAATTTCTGTCCCAGTTTAAGCTGCCACCAAAAGTCACCAAGGACTTTATTGCATTTGCCATCTAATGTCTCCTTATCTGCCCTGGCTGTAATAAAATCTACCCATATCTGTGTTCGGGTAACCTTTAAAGGCCCATTTCTCTTGTTAGTCCTGGGGTCACCATGGGCAGTAGCCCACACTCCCTTACAGTGCCACTTGCTTCTACCTCCTCCAAATCTGCCACCATTGTTGTAACAGCATTGATGGGCTGCCCTATATAGGCGCCCAAGATAGCTACCAATGATCCCCAAAAAGTGGACAGTGTGCTCTGGAGAATAAGGTCCCTCATCTCTGCCATAAACACTCCCTCATCCGGCCCACAGGATCATAGGTTGAAAGCAGCATTCCTCATGTCCAGTTCCTGGAGGACCTGCTGCAACTCAGTATGCCACTACCATCTACTCACTGCCCCGTAAGTCTCCGGCATTCTTCCAGACTGTAGAAATGGCAGCCATCACTCATTCTAATAAGGTATGATTTCCTGGGTTGTCGTGGCAGTTCTAAAGACCGCCTCAAGGGGTGTGTGATAATGGTGGCTACTTTCTCCATCTCTGCTCTGGAGAGCACAATACCATCCATCTGTATATCCCACAACTGCAGCAGACAAGCTGCCAGAGATTCAGCAGGTTTCTGCCTGAATTTTGCCCCTAGCTCCATCAACTCTGCCTTGATGCAGGCTGACCCACAGAGAGCTCCAGTACTTGCAGAGGGGGCTGTGCCTGCCCCTGAGGCCACCCTCTGCTGGTGGGCTTTTACCTTCTGGGTGACCACTGGCTGGGCTCCGAGTCTGCCAAAGGCAGTTTCAGCCCAAACTTCCTCCTCCTCCTCCTTAGAGGAGTTGGAAATGCCTACACAGGGGTCCCCAAACTTTTTACACAGGGGGCCAGTTCACTGACTCTCAGACCGTTGGAGGGCTGGACTATAAAAAAAACTATGAACAGATCCCTATGCACACTGCACATATCTTATTTTAAAGTAAAAAAACAAAATGGAACAAATACAATATTTAAAATAAAGAACAAGTAAATTTAAATCAACAAACTGACTAATATTTCAATGGGAACTATGGGCCTGCTTTTGGATAATGAGATGGTCAATGTGCTCCCTCACTGACCACCAATGAAAGAGGTGCCCCTTCCGGAAGTGCGGTGGGGGCCGGATAAATGGCCTCAGGGGGCCGCATGCCGCCCGCGAGCCGTAGTTTGGGGACCCCTGGCCTACTACCTACTACCACCAGCTCAGGCCACTCCACCAGCACATTTGCAGCCCCTCCTTCAGCCCCTCCTCCAGCTCCTCCTCCAGCTCCTCCTCCAGCCCCTCCTCCAGCCCCTCCTCCAGCAACAATTCCATTACCTGCCACTAGTGGCGCTCAGCCCCCAACTCACACTGAAGCTCCCAGACTTGGGCAGCCTTCTTCTCAAACAACTGTGTATTTATTGTCCCTCCAGAGCCTGTTGCTGTTAGCACTCAGCCCCAGCTTGCACTGGAGCCCTCAAACTCACAGCTCCTTCTCCAGCAACCGTTCCAGCTTCTGCCACTGCTGGCACTTGGCCTCCGTTCACACTAGAGCTCTCAGACTCAGGAAGTTTCTTTCAGTTTCTGCTTGCAGGGTTGTGAAAAACACCCACCTGATGGCCCCCCAATAAGGTAGCCACAGGGAAGCACATGTTCAAGAACGGCCACTCCTCTATCCCATTCTTTAAGGATGCTGGTAGCTCCATACTGGTCTGGACCATACTGCTCACAGTGCCAGGTGTAATGCTGGGGTCAAGTCCAGGCACATTCACATTAGATTCGGGCAGACCACAGAAGAACTGCGGAGCCAAAAGGTATTGGGCCTCAAGAGGTGGGCAAGCAAACAGGAAAACTGGCCCTTGTGGTGACAGGTGAGCAGTCAGGGAAACCGCCTGCCAGGGACAGTACCTGTACTCTTATATAACACACACACACACACACACACACACACACACACACACACACGGCTTTCTGCCATGTGCTCACGTGCTAATCGTGCAAAGTGCTTGCAGCCGGAAAACTAGTGAGCAAGCCTAACACCGCTGTTTTCCCCACATCATGTCATGCAGGGTTATAGAAGGATAAGCTTTCTCCTTGCCAGTCAGTATGATTTAAGTGACATCAGGGCAGAAACACCATAAGTATTTTGGGAGTAATTTAAAAAATCAAAAAACCTGTGCCTTCTCTGGAGTAGTTTATAACCTATACAGCAAGACAGACTATACAAGCAAAAAAATTCACAAAAGAAAAATATTAACGGATTGTTAGTGTACTGGAAATTGTATATCAATTTGAGAAGGTTCTTAGAAGATGTCTTGGTTGAAACATTTTTTTCATTTGTTTTACTCCTTTGAAATGTCTTTTAATTTTACAATTTCTTTTCATCTCTGTGCGTGATCAGGAATGAGAATAGGATTTCAAGTCAGTCCTTCTGAGCTTGAATTTTAGGCCCGCATTTTTCCATTGAATTATGTGATTTTGTGTGTGTACTTGTATTAACATTGCTTAAATTGACGCTCACAATCAGTGCACATACCTTATCAGTTCATGGCAAAGAAATTTCAATAATTTCAATAACAAATTGACCCTTTTACCCACCTTCCTGATTCTACACACACCTTTAGTTTTGCTGTCATTCATACCCAGTGGTATCTTTATGATTCTATGCCTTTGTGGTAAATGTGGTAATGTATAATAAAATTAACACTGAAATGTAAATATAAGCTTTTAAAAGACAGTGATCCCCCCCTATATCCCAGTGTCTAGAATGGTGCCCAGAACATAGATGTTTCATATACATTTGTTGACTTATATAGAATTAGAAAACCCGAGACAAATGCCCAAGCTTGTTCTTAGCTAATTGTCAAGTCTCTTATCTTCTCTGAAAATTCATTTAGAAAGATCAGAAATTAGAGTAGGAGGTAACTTTCCTATTGGTAAAATGAAGGACCAGAGCAAGATTAGTTTCTCTGAGGTGTTTCCAGTTCAGTTAGTGGAAAAGAGTTTCTTCCTCCTCCAAACCTCTGTAACAGCCTTTCATTCATTCTTCCTTTTTATTCATGTTTTAGCCATAGTTGAACTCAGCTTCCTCAGTATAGGGACTTTGTGTGAATGTGAATTATATTTCTTATAGCATCTGCTTGGAGCCTAATATATTTAAGATATTTCTGGAAGTATTTTGATGACTGGACAGACAGTAGGACTTGTCTGTATTACAAAAACTGCCCTGAGGCACACGGGTAACTTTGTCATTCTCTTTGCTGGAGCTTATTTTTCTTTACTGTCTCACCCAGGGCACTGGGTCTAGACCAGGGGTCCCCAAACTTTTTACACAGGGGGCCAGTTCACTGTCCCTCAGACCGTTGGAGGGCCGCCACATACAGTGCTCCTCTCACTGACCACCAATGAAAGAGGTGCCCCTTCCGGGAGTGCGGCGGGGGGGCTAGATAAATGGCCTCAGGGGGCCACATGCGGCCCACGGGCCGGGCATGGGCCGTAGTTTGGGGACGCCTGGTAGACTCTAGGCCAAGGGCACCTCTCAGCTGCTTATATATGACAGTCTGGCTTTTCTTTATTCTCCTTGTGCCTAAAGCAAGAAGGGAGCAAAGGTAAGTTTCTCTCACTGCCTTCGCCAGCACCCACAGGAAAGACTTATGACAAAGAGGGGAGAAACCTTAATTTTCCATCCCTGAGGCTGGAGGGAACCCAGTAGGAAGGAGCCTGGGAAATGAGCCAGGAGCGAGACTGGAAGCCATCCAGTGCTTCCCAGCAGCAGTGGGCGGGGCCTTGTATCCTTTCTGATCAGCTACAAAGTACCAACGTGCCAACAGGCATTGTACCAACCAGATTTGCACATTGTCTTGGAGAATTAAAAGGTGTTTTCTTCAGCAAATTTGTATTCAACCCATTGGTAGCCTTCAGGTGAAAATAGTGTTTCTGTTATTAAGGTTAATCAGGATGTGCATGATTATCTAGAGAGCTGCAGAAAATGGTTTTGCCGGCAAAGTGACTGGAGTGGGAAGGGAAGGGAAGGGAAAATGGTACCCAAATAATGATTTCTTTCTAGTAGTAAGCTAGGTCGCAGTATATCCAAACAGGCCTGATCATAAGGCTCATGTGGCGTGTACGTTCGCAGGGCTGTCCTGTAGATTCTGACTCAAGGATTCTGTGGTAAGGGTGGGAATCTAGACTTTCATCAAGTGTCCCAGGTGATTGTTGTGAGGTAAGTGAGAAGCCCTGCTGAGTGTCTATGCCTAGGTATATGAAGAACCCAGTTCCATTGGTAATGCCAGAGCACATGCAGCTCTCATGGTGTCCGAGCAGCCATTATACAGCTTCGTAACTCAGTAGCTCATCTTTTGGGAAATAGGAACTTGCTATTTTTCCCTTTTGACATTTGCTGGTATGTACCATGTTATTGGAAGACAGGAAAAGTAATTGAATTTTACATAAATTATCTGATGACTACACCAGGAACTTCTGGCAATGTGGCATTTCGTTGGCGATTTCTTTCTGACTTCAGGCTTCAGATTTAGATCTGGCTCAGGCAACCTTGAGGGTGATGTAGTGCTAAGGTATTTTGGCTGTGCTAATTAATAGCCAGCACTTATTAAGTTTTATTTTGTTCCAGGACTTGGCTAAGCAAATGAATCATGCCACTCAGCCTTCATGAAGTATTATTCTCATACTACAATGAGAGGCATAATGCAGGCACAGGGAAGTTGAGCAGCTAGCTTGAGGCAGCACAGCAGGTCGTTGTGGTGGTTCTCTGGTTCCTAAGCCTTGCCCCTAACCAGTGTCCTTTGCTGTCCGTTGGGGAGATAGTCTCCATTGGTTGGGCTATGTGTATCCCTGGGGTCCTCTTAACTGTTCTCTTACTCAGAGTGTACTTCTCTTTATATCTTGTTAAATATATGTAGTTTCTTACATTGGCCTATATTTTCACAACTTACAGAGCACTTTCAAATGTAAAATTTTGTGCGATTTCTGTGGGGAAAACAGCTGTGTTAGGCTTGCTTGCTAGTTTTCTGGGGGTAACTACTTTACACAATTAGTGTGTGAGCATGTCGCAGAAAGCCACGTGTGTGTCTCTATGAAAAGCTATGGGTGCTTTCCCTTGGTGGCAGTTCTCCCAGATCACTTTCCTGTCACTGCGAGGTGCAGTTTCCTAATTCTTTCAGCTGCCACATGAAGGGCAGTTTTCCTGATCCCTTGCCCTCTACTGCGAAAAGCAGTTTGCCTTTATTTATTCGCTCACCTGTCTCTGTGAGCATCCAAGAAAAGAGTATGGCCTGACGCTTTCCAGCTCTGCAGTTCCTCTGCTGCCTGCCCGAATTCATTGCGAAGCTGACTTCCACCACCAACGTTACATCTGGTGTAGTCAGCAGGTCTTGGATCATATTGGTATGGAGCTGCCCACACCCTTGAAGGGTAGGACAGAGGAGTGGTCTTTGTTCTCCAGCATATGGTTCCCCATGGCTGTCCTTTTAGAGGGCTGGGCTGGGTGTTTTTTCCATCTGCAAGAAGAAAACAAGAGCTCTGTGTGAGAGGCTGCCTAAGGTCAGAAGCTCCAGGATGAGCCGCAGACTGAGTGTCAACGTGATGAGCTGGAACAGTCGCTGGAGAAAGAGTTGCAGATTTGAGAACTGCAGATCAGTCTGCAGGCCGAGAACCAGTGACGGCTTGAACTGGAACGAGTGCTACAGAAGGAGGCTGACCACTCCTGAAAGCTGCACTGTGAGATGCAGGCCGAACACCAATGGCTACTGGAACTGGATCAGCCTCTGGAGGAGGAATCATGGGTTCACGAGCTGCAATTTGCTTTAGAAGCTGAACGTTGACTGCAGCAGTTATTAGAGAAACAACTGTGGGTGCAAGAGCTTGAGTTTGAGCTTCAGGCTGAGAGCTGACAGTCACAAAAACCTAAGCAAGCACTAAATGGAGTTGCATTTGTGCCAGCAGAGTGGCTCTGCATTGGTGGAAGCAGGCATTTCCAACACCTCTTCTGAGGAGGAGGTTTGGGCTGAAACTGCCATTGGCAGACTCAAGAGCCCAGCTGGTGGTCACCCAGAAGGGAAAACCCAGCAGCCAAGAGCACCTCAGGGGCAGGCACAGCCCCTACCACAGGTAATTGAGCACTCTGTGGTCTGGCCCTACACCCAGTCAGAGCTGATGACATTGAGGGCAACATTCAGGCAGATACCCACTTAGCCCCTAGCAGCTTGGTTGCTGTGGTTGTGGGACATAGGGATGGATGGTTTCATGCTCTCCAGAACAGAGATGAAGATATTAGCTGCCATTACCATGCACTCCTCCTTGAGGCAGCATTTTCAGAACTGTCATGACAACCCAAGAAACCATACTCTATTAGAATGGGTGATGGCTGCCATTCATACAGTCTGGCAGAATGCTGGGGACTTGCCAGGGGTAGTGAATTGGTGGCAGACATATACAGAACTTCGGCAAGTCCTCTGGGAACTAGTTATGAAAAATGCTGCTTTCAAGCCAAGGTCCCATGGGCCAGATGAAGAAGTATTTATGACAGGGATGAGGGACCTCATTCGCTGTAGTGCCCTATCAGCCCTTTTTGAGTCACTAGTGCCTGTCTTGAGCCCCTATATGGGGCAGCCCATTAACGCTGTTGTGCAGACAGTGGCAGATTTGGAGGAGGTGGAGGCAGCATGAAATTATAAAGCTGTAAAAACTTCCCCTCATCACTAACGAGAGAAATGAGCCTTAAAGGTGACTCAAACACAGATGTGGGTAGATGTGATTGCAGCTGGGGTGAATAGAGAGAAATTAGATGGTAAGTCTAATAAAGTTCTCTTGGTGCTTTAGTGGCAGCTTAAGCCACAACAGAGGTTCCAGTCACTGAGACCAATGGTTCCGGCAGTTACCAATAAAATGGTTAGTGTGCAGGTGGCACAGTTACAAGATGATATGATGGAGACAGCTGAGGGAGAGGAGGACCCCCCCAGACCCATTTCATTTTGAATAGGGGGAAGACTGAGGGACCTATCTAACAGGTATGGCATGGACCAGAAGCTCCATGTGGAATTGGTAATCCACTGTTCCCTTTCTGCTGTGCAAGGGGTGTTGGCCTTGGTGGATACAGGCGCAGAGCGTTCCCTTCTCATGGGAACCCAGAGCGGTTGGCTGGGACTCCAGTGGCGGGGACCCTGCCTGTAACCAGTTAACAGTTATAGAGGCCAAACTGTCCAAGTGAAGCCAATAACTGTTATGTTGGGGATGGGGAGACTGCCTCATAAACCATACAAGGTATATGTATTTTCTATTCCTGAATATATTTTGGGAGTAGATGTCTTACAAGGACTGTGGTTGGAAAGCACAGCCAGGGAGTTTGGCCTGCAGGTCCAGGTCATGAAGGTAGTGTTGCTGTGATACATAGCACATCCCCCCTTGCAATTACCCATTCCCTAGTGTGTGACTAGCACAAAGCAGTACCACCTGCCAGGCAGTTATGAAGAAATCACAGGGACGATCCTCAAACTAGAAAAGGTGGGGATCATCTGGCTGGCACACAGCCTGCATGACTCCCCGGTATAGCCTGCACAAAAACCAGACAGGATGTAGCAAATGACAGTAGATTACATAAAACTTAATAAAATTGTTCCCCCTTTGCACACTGTTGTTCCCTCAATAGCTAACCTGATGGATCAACTAAGCCATGTTTGGTGACATACCACTTTGTGGCAAATTTGGTTAATGCCTTTTTCTATATTGATATAGAGTGTCAAGACCAATTTGTCTTCATTTGGGAAGGGTGACAATGGATCTTTACAGTATTACCACAGGGATATTTGCATAGCCCCACCTTGTGTCATGGGCTGGTGGCTGCTGACCTGTCTAAATGGAAACAGCCAGAGGCAGTTCATGTGTACTATTATATTGATGATATCATGCTACCCAGTGATACTCTTCCAGAATTGGAGTGAGCAATTACTACCCTGCTATCCTATTTGAAGATGTGTGGCTGGGCGGTCAATATGGGCAAATTACAAGGACCTGGGTTATCTGTTAAGTTGTTGGGGGTTGTTTAGTTGGGTGAGACAAAAGTTATCTCTGACACAGTTATAGGTAAGATTCAAGTGTTCCCCATGCCCACTATGGTAAAACAAATACAGGAATGCCTAGGTTGGGGTATTTGCGAGCATTCATACCCCATTTGGCTCGGTTACTGAGCTCCTTGTATAACCTTCTTTGGAAGGGAATTCACTGAGATTGGACTGAGTAGACACAAGGTGCATTTGCTGCAGCTAAGAGAGCTGTCAAGGTGGCACAGGCCTTGAATGTATTTGATCCCGCCAGGCCCTGTGAACTTGATGTCCATGTAACCACTGAGGGGTTTGGATGGGGCTTGTGGCACCAGAGCACTTTCAGCAACCTATGGGGTTTGGTCCCAATTATAGAAAGACACTGAAGTCCATTACTCATTAGTGGAGAAACAATTGGCAGCTGTGTATGCTGCCCTCCTAGCCACTGAGAGTATTATGACCACAACTCCAGTCACAGTCAAGATCACATACCCTGTTGCAGGATGGGTGAGAGATTGGGCAATCAACCCACATAGTCGTATGGCCCAAACCTCCACCTTGGCCAAGTGGGGTGCACACTTGCAACAATGCTGTACTCGTAGCACCAGCCCATTGAGAGCAGAACTGCAGGAAGTCTTGGGTCCAGTCATCTATGCGACCTTAGAGTCAGGTGTAGCTGGGGCTCTGGAGGCAGAACCTGAACTCAGTCCCTGCCAGGGGAGATGGATGCCCATCACTGAGGATGCCTGGTATACTGATGGTTCTACCAGGGGCTAATCTGCTATAACCTTCCATCCGGCCACTGAGAGTCTTTGGATGGACACATGTACAGGCCAAAGTAGCCAATGGGAAGGATTAAGAGCCCTATGGCTAGTTGCCCTTAATGAACCTTCACATCTGGTGATTTGCACCCATAGCTGGGTTGTCTATTGTGGACTGACCCTTTGGATTGCTACTTGGCACATTAACCAGTGGATGGTAATGCACCGTCCACTTTGGGGTCAGGCCATGTGGGAGGACTTATGGGAAATAGGACACTAGAAGCAGGTGACAGTATACCATGTCACGGGGCATGCCCCACTAGCTCATCCTGGGAATTATGAGGCAGACACCTTGGCAAGGGTGCGATGGTTGGAGACTGTGCCTGCAGGTGATGTGGCGCAGTAGCTCCACCGGCGTCTGCTCCATGCCAGGCAAAAAACTATGTGGGCTATGGTTAAGGTATGGAACTTGCCTGTGTCCTCTGCAGAGGTACTTGGCAGTTTGCGATCAATGTGCAGTATGTTCCAAGGAGCACCCTCAGCGACAACTGGCATCACATGGACAGATCCAGAGAGGTCATGTTCCACTGACATGGTGGCAGATAAATGTCATAGGCGGCTTATCAAAGTTGGATGGGTACCAGTTTGCAGTCACCTGTATAGACACTGCCACTGGTTTGCCTGCTGCTTACCCCGCCTGTAACCCAGACCAGAGGGCAGTCCCGCAGGCTCTGGACTGCCTGAGTGCTGTGTATGGGTGGCTGAAGATTGTTGAAAGTGATAACTGTACACATTTCACTGGTTCTATGGTGAAGCAATGGGTTTAAGACTTGGGGGTGAACTGGAATTACAGGGGGTCTTTGGGTTACAATACAGTTCCATTCTTAGGACAGTGATGTAATCCGAATTTTGGTGTAAGTCAAAACACACCCTAGACTAAGTCACTTACCTATTCTAATACAGTTGTAAAATCATAATCTAGAACATAAAAACACAACTAAGCCACAGAAAAACGGATAGGACACAAATATACTGTACTCTACACCAGTGGTCCCCAACCCCCGGGCCACGAACCAGTACCGGTCCGTGGGCCATTTGGTACTGGTCTGCAGAGAAAGAATAAATACCTTACATTATTTCTGTTTTATTTATATTTAAGTCTGAATGATGTTTTATTTTTTAAAAATGATCAGATTTCCTGTTACATCCATCTAAGACTCTTTTTTTTTTTTCAATTTTTTTTTTCAAAAAAATTTTTTTTTTTTTTTACAGAGGCAGAGATAGGGACAGACAGACAGGAACGGAGAGAGATGAGAAGCATCAATCATCAGTTTCTCATTGCGCGTTGCGACTTCTTAGTTGTTCATTGATTGCTTTCTCACATGTGCCTTGACCATGGCCTTCAGCAGACCGAGTAACCTCCTGCTGGAGCCAGCGACCTTGGGTCCAAGCTGGTGAGCTCTTTGCTCAAGCCAGATGATCCCGCGCTCAAGCTGGCGACCTCGGGGTCTCGAACCTGGGTCCTTCCGCATCCCAGTCCAATGCTCTATCCACTGCGCCACCACCTGGTCAGGCCTAAGACTCGCTCTTAACGCTTGTCTCGGTCACATGATACATTTATCTGTCCCACCCTAAAGGTCGGTCCGTGGAAATATTTTCTGACATTAAAACCGGGCCGTGGCCCAAAAAAGGTTGGGGACCACTGGTCTACACTGTATACTGCGTATTCTTCTGCCTCACACAACCAAACTAGTTTGCCCCCATAGTCCGTAAGTATGACGCTAACTGCATAAGCCGAAACACTCATGTCTCAATGTTTTAAAAGTTTTTCTGAGAGTGAGTGTTGTAAACTCAAAACGTCATATGTCAAGACTGTTGTAACCTGAGGACCCCTTATATCATGTTCCCTACCACCCAGAGGCCGCTGGTATCAATGAGCTTTATAATGGACTCAAAGCAGGGACTGCAACAAAAGGGGGTCACCAGCTCTCTTACTGGGTGGACACACTGCTTCTGGATAGTATTCTGAATTTTGAATGAGAGACCTTGATGGGGGGCCCAGTTCTGGTGGCAGCCTTCCTGCACTGGGCAGCTACTCCCATCTAGTTTCAGATATTCACCAAGGATTCTTTACTCAAGCTGAGCTTTGAATGACAGGGCAACATGTTCCTGCCTTCCCCAACAGCCCTCCTTAAAGGCCAACAGCTTCAATGGACATGGCCCCCATTGCCACCACCTATGATGGGTGTCCTTGTTGGCACCTTGGGTTAAGGAGCTAAAGACTGACCTCCAGTTAACTCCTTGGGCAACCAGCCCCTGGCCACCTAAGATAGAAGTGTATTATCCCCTGAGTGCTCAGGGAGACAGCATTATGAAGGGCACCTTTGTAATTTCTTTATGGCCAATAATGAGTTTTCCCATTTTATTACACATAGAACCAGCAGATCCTGGTGTATGGGCCAATAAGGTTTGGTATGCCTGCCTGGGGTAGCCTCTGGTACCAGCTACTGTGCTGTCTACAGACAGAATTCTGGCCTATATTCTGCCAGAAGGGAAAGATTTGCCTCTCTGGGTGCCGCTGACAACTCTTTAATTTCACCCATAGCTTGTCCTTTTGTAATTCCATTGCTGTAGTCTGTACTGTTTATGTAATGTACCTCACTCCTCACACAGGGACCACTGAGGAAGATACTTGTAGATTGTGAGGCAAGCAACCCTAAAAGGGATGGAATGTGGGGACAACAGCTGTGTTAGGCTTGCTTGCTGGTTTCCCAGCTGCAAGCACTTTGCATGATTAGTGCATGAGCATGTGGCAGAAAGCCACATGTGTGTCTCCATCAAAAGCTATGGTGCTTTTCCTTGGTGGCAGTTTTCCCAGATCGCTCTTCCGCCATTGTGAGGTACAGTTCACCGATTCCCTCAGACACCACTGTGGGGGGTGGTTTTCCTGATCCCTTGCCCTACACTACAAAAAGAGATTTTCCCTTGTTTATTCTCTTGCTGCCTCTGCAAGCCTCCAATTAATGAGTATGGCCTGTGTTGGGCAGATAAGTTGTTTACTCTTATTATTAAAGATGGCTTCTGTTCTCACATGGTGATGCTCTCAGGTGATACAGCTAATTGCCTTTCATGCTTGGGAAGGGGCTTGGTTATGCTAATGTGTGTTGGGGGAGGGCTTTTGCTCTGAGAAGTTTTAAAAGGAGGAGCTAGGAGGCCATTTTAGTGAGATCACATTGTTCCAGAGGAGAGAGAGAGAGGTCATGTGGAGAGGAAGCAGCCAAAATGGAGGTGAAAAGACGTGGGAGCCTTTGATTCTAGGAAAAAACCGGAAAGAATGGGATTTGGTGCCTGTGTGTTTTTTACTTGTTGGCCGGTACAAGTCTAGAATAAAGGAAAATGGCCTACCAGTTCTTGGCTCAATTGTTTTTTTATAATCTATCCGAATTAAAAGTGAACCTGCATGGCCCAGGCGGATGTGATGGTGCGCTGGCTACTGGACTTGCAGCCTGACACTTTCCAGCTCTGCAGTTTCTCTACTGTCTCCCCAAATTCAATGCAAACCTAACCGGCCTCAACCCCCAGCATTACAATTTCCCACAATAATCCTGAGAGGCAAGTTTTGTAAATGCAAAAACTGAGTTTTAAAAGGGTAATGACTTGTCCAGGGTTGCAGTGATTCCCTTTATTTTACTTAAAAAAAAAAAAATTAAGCTTCTGGGGCAGACAGTAAAAAATGTGACATGAAATTCACTGGGTACAAAGTGTCCTTGTAAAAGCGAGTTGCTGCTTTACCTGTCTGTGTTCCCGGTCACTGTGTTTCCTTCCCCGGAGGCAAATCCAGGGCTGGAAACCAGCTCTGCTGACACCATTCTTGTGGTTTCTTTCCTGCTCTGAGCTCTCTTCCAGCAGTTTTCTCTAGTCTTATGTCTAGTTTTCACTGCAAAGTTGGACTTTGATTAATTGTATCTATACTATTTTGATATACTTTAGCAACTTACTCCTATAAAACAATGTGGTTTCTCTTGCTTAGGCAA
The DNA here is from genome assembly GCF_036850995.1 of Saccopteryx leptura. NCBI lineage: Eukaryota > Metazoa > Chordata > Mammalia > Chiroptera > Emballonuridae > Saccopteryx > Saccopteryx leptura. The sequence continues at coordinate 60,666,426 of NC_089511.1, read as the reverse complement.
ATCCTTTCCCACCACCTCTGCTCACCCCACCATGAACAACACATACATATAAGTTTAGCTGTCACTAAAGGTGATCACAAGGCAGAATTTTCCTTTCCTAAAAAAGGGGCAGAGAATATTCTAATACTGTACCTCTGTAACGCTGGTGGCCAATGCCAGGCAGGTCCACACTGGATTGGGCAGGTGGTAGTGAAACTGCAGAGCCAAACAGCATTGGGCCATTACCGTTTAATAGATTCTCGCAAAGGCGGACAAAAGGGCAAAATCGCCCCTCACAGGGGCAGGCAGGCAATCCACAATCTGCCATCCGTAATCCACACTGAGTGCAAGCACCCACAGCCTTGCATAGACTGTTCACACATGGCGCTACTATGTGCTCATGCACTAATCAAAGAAAGTGCTTGCAGCCAGTGAACCAGCAAGCAAGCCAGCACAGCTGTTTTCCCAACAACCTCTTACACCTCTGCGATAATTGTAAACCTCAGGACAGCGTAGTCAGTGGAAAGAGCTTTCAAATACATAGTTTCTCCAGGTTTTGAGTCTCTCAGCTGTGCATGATCTTGGACACGTTATCTGATTGATTCTGGTCCTCCGTTTTCTCATCTGAGCAATTGGTAAGACTGAAGATAAAATGAGGTTCTAAAGGTGTCCTGGCTCTCAATACCTGTCCCCTCAACCATATGAAATTGTCTTAAAAATAGTTTTTCCTCCTATTTTGCCAAAAGGTACAGGATATTTTTTTCTTTTTCTTTTTTCAGAAACACCCTTATAAGCATTTGATGATTTAAGATAAAGCAATGCTTTCTACTTTAATGTTGGTTGAGTCCTTCTAAGACTGTTGGATCTAGGTGACCTATCACATTGTCATCTCCTCCTTGGTCACCCTAAGTAGGTCCCTCCCTAGTTCCCCATTATTCTTGATGACAGTTCTCTGCCCTTGTGAATTTCACTCAAAGACTGACCACAGCGGGTACGGATTGGCACATTTATTGGCTTCTTTGCTTGATGTCTTCTATCTCCCTCATTAGATGGCAAATTCTGAAGACAGGACACATTTACTCTAGTCATTGGTGTTTACCTAGAACTAGCACAGTGCCTGGGATATACTTGGTTCTAAAGACACCAATGGGATGAATTCTTTTTACCCATGATATGACTGGGATTTTAGCTTTCAGTGTTTGACATTTGGTTTGTTTCTAGTATTCTATTTAGCTGCTTTCTTTGACTTCTAGCCCTAAGCAAGACAGTATGAGGAAAGAGGAATTTCTCACATTTTGCTACTGTAGCCAGAATCTGTTGTCTTTGAGACTAGAACTTGGTGTTGATAAGGCACAGTGGTGATTCTAAACTATTCTTTGGTTTGAACCACTGGGATACACACAGCCTCATGTAAATCCCAGCCACTGTTACTTTAATAATGATTTATCATTACATCAAAGCACTTTATTATAGTAAATTAACTAAATACTGTCCTGGGCCTTATCTGTTTTTCATTTATTTTGAAAAATTATTTCTTTTTTCTGATGGGCTGTAAAGGTCTTTTGTGAACATGATAATCCCCCCCTTTTTTTTTCTGATACATCACTTCTTGTAAACTTAATTTTATCTTTATTTCAAGCCAGACCAGACTAGACTGTACCCTGCTTAGTGTGCACAGACTGGAACCACTGGGGAGGATTTATGGCTGGTGCTTCCTGCATTCGCACTTTATTTTTTAAGTAATAAGAAAACTGGAAAATAGTTGATATGTTGATTTAATTATTTCTGCCCTTGTTTGGCATATGATGTCAGCTGCCTCTGGAAGTATTCATCTCTGCGTCACCCCGGAATGTCTAGCATAATATATTACCTATTGTAGGTGCCTAGTCAGAATGTTTTGATTTGAATAAATGATGTTTATCTATTCTTATTTATTATTAAACCTATTTAGTTTAAGGTCAACATAGTCACATTTATCTAATGGCAGTAGTCCTTTGTTTTTCTTCTTTAAAAATCTTTGCAGTCTTGTTATTTTAGAGCCTATTTAGAGACCTAGTTAGCAATATCAACCAAGGATTCAGTTCTTCACAGTAAGTTGTGCCATTTCATATGAAATAGTTGAGAGAAGCAGGATCATTAGATGCACCTTTGACTTATTTGCTGTGTCTTTATTAAATGAAATTTTTATTGTTAGGTTGACAGAGTTATAGGCAACTTGGAAATATATCACCAGATTAGTGATCTATTTCATCCTCTAGTAGTGGCTCCGACTACTTTCTTTATTTGAAGAGTTCCTTTGTGGGTGACTTCAAAGAAGGAAGACCCCTAAAAGAACAGTCACAGTGCAAGGTTGCTAGGCAGTGAGGGAAGAGTACAGAGGACCTCAATTTGCTTTGTATTTTCTTTGTTCATTTTGGACTCAAAGGAAGAGAAACCCCCATAGAAGAGCTCCGATAGGAAGGAACTTATTTTTAAGGCATAAATGAATGGGTATTGGAGAATCCAACTGCATGGAGTAGCATTACACTCAGAACTAGGAACATCAGTAGGCAGCTACATCTCTCCTTTTTGTCACAGCTGTATGATCTCTGTCTGAGCTTTCCTCTGTTCTTCTGCCATGTTTCTTCTTGACAGACTTTTCTCTTCACTCCTTCACTTCCACTTGGCCCCAGATAGCCTCCCATAATGGCTACCCCAGCTTCAATGGCTGACTGACTTGGGCTCTGTTTTTAGTTCACATGTGAGTTGAGATTGGGAAGCATATATCAGGTGTGTGTCTTTGTTGCAATCAACTCTGGGTGGGGTTTGGGGCATCTAGTACTGATATGGCTGCCTAAGCCCACCTCTCCAGGTGGTTTTGGGCAGAGGATGAGTCTCTCTAAACTATATGGAAGCAGAGTGGCAAAGATCAGCATAGCTAGTTAGTTAAGTTTTCTCTTTTAAACTGGATTGTTCTTGATCGTTTTTCTAACTTCTGTTCTCTGAAAACTTGTATCTGAATAGGGCTCCACAGACTACATGGAATGTTTTCATACAGTATCCCACTTAAATCTTTGAAGCATTGCTGTGGGGGCGCATGTCCTTATCCTGATTCGGTATGTGAGGAAATAGGATCAGATATGTGAGGTCAAATTCTCAGGACAAGACCACTGCAGCTGGCAGACACGGTATTCAAGTTCCCTGATCATTGTATAGTTCCATTACTGTCTCTTATCTGGACTTCTATTCATGTACCTGCAGTCAGTCAGGAAAATCACTGGAAGTTTTTTCTTTTCCCCAAAAGTGATGATGTTTTTTTACATTGAACTTGCAGCAGAGAGTAGGCAATTTTGAGCAAAGAAATGTAGAACTGGGGCTAATAAATAATCATGTGTATCCCAGGCCCCATTCTAATGGGCCAGGGGGCCATTTTGATTGCTTAACACCTGAACCTTACAGCTTATTAAACTTGAAATATCATTCTTGATTAGAGATTTTTTTGTTTAGGAGTGGGTTAATTTTATTAACCTACTAATTGATCTATATATACACAGCCATACCTACCTCCGAGGTATTGTGGGTTCAGTCCCCACCACCACAGTAAAGTGAGTTGGAATCTCTTTGCTGGTGGCGGGAGGGTCTTGCCTTCAGATTGTCATCGATGGAATGTGTGAAGCGCAGTCAGCAAGGTATGCTTCTACTTTTTAAAGATACTCAAATTCTGTGATAACTGCTTATTTCTTCCTACTCTGAGTGGGTGCTATACATAAGAATGCCTTTAAAACACAAATATCTTTCCCTTTGCATCAATGCTATGTATGCACTATTTAAAAAAGGTTTTCAATAGGGTTTCTAATTTTTGACAGGAAGAAGGCGAAAAATCTATTTGAAGCCATTTGACTTTCACATTTGAACTCATATTTCATTTTCACCTGTTTTTCTCTGCTTAACACTAAGCCCCATTCTAGTCAAACATCCCGTAGCTTGTAAAAGCTCACCCCCTTCAATGTTCACCTCCTTTGAGTTTCACTTAGTCAAGAAAGCCTCACTGGCTCCCCCTGCAAACATAGAGTGGTCTCTTCCCGACCTGAAGTCCCACAGATGCTAGCACTTAACATCAGAACAAATGGCTACTTACAAAGTAGAAGCTTGCCTGGTAGTTGGATTTTTATGTTTGAATATCCTCAACCGGTTCTTATAGTCTTTGAGAGCAATGACCTCAGCTTACCATCTTTCTGCCCACCATAGCACCTCACACCTACATGTGTTTTTCATTCGTTAATGGAGCAATATGGAGCACCACCCATGGACCAGGTCCTGTTTTAGATACGAGAAAGAGGAAGATGAATGAGAGGCTTGAACCATTTCATTTTATGGTTTAGTGAGAAAACCACTAGTATGTACTTCATACTTTATATTTCTTTGTCTGGTGTTTCATTCCTTATCCCTTGAATTGACACAAAGCTATTGCTCTCAACATTAAAGTTGCTCATGGTTAGAAAATTCGTCAGTGCAGGTTTTCAATGAAAATAAGTATGAATCATTTGAATTATGAAAATAATTGTTCCTACTTACTGTTTTTACTTTTAATTCAGGTGAATTTTTAGATTTTCTTGCCAATATAGCCTACCATTATTGCTGTTTCCCAGCTGTTCCTACAGTACTTAATTCTACTTGGTCAAAATATGAGTGTGTGGGTATACATACGTATATATACTCAAATGATAAACAGAAATGTTTGTTTGTTTGTTTAGATATGGAAAGAATAAAGGAGAGAGGGGAAGGGGAAGGGAAGCATTCATCTGTTGTTTCACTCTGTCATGCACTCATTGATTGCTTCCTGTGTGCCCTGACCAGAGATCCGACCTGCCACCTTGTTGTTTAGGGACGATGCTCTTAGTCTAGCTAACCGAACAGGGCCAGAAATAGTTTTCTTATGTTTAATAATTCTCTCTTTGCATCAAAACTGTAGTCAATTAATAATATTGTTATATAAAATTTATTCCCTCAAGAATAGTTTTTTCACATTGTCAGAAATCTTTGAAAGAATTATTCTCCCATTAAATCGAGAGACTAAGAATGTCTAAAGCCAAGAAATTATTGATAGCATCCTAGGCCCACAGCTAAATCATTTTCATTGCGTTGCAATGAATAATTGATTTTGCTTAAGAATTTTCTTTACTCTTGTGGAAAGATCTTTTTGCTATTTCCTCAGTGTGAAAACAGCCCCTGACATATACACGATGACACTTTCCCACTTGGTGGTAACTTTAACATTTAAGGTCAGTAGGGTTTTTTCACTAATTGGATGGATATTTTCTTTCAGAATTTTTTATTCTTTAGTTTAAAAAATGCTAAGGAATATTTTCATTGCTTGGTGCAGGGGCCAAAAAGAGCTCAAGATATGAATGAATGTTGGTTTTCAGTCACTGCATTAAGACAATGGATGCAAAAATGATTCTATCAATTCTATTTTTTATGTTTTTGTTTTGTTTTATTTACTTCCCTGTCTTTGAAGAGGTGAAGATGACCTTTTTAATGTGTAGGATGGAACTAGATCAATGTCTGCTTATTGTACTTCTCTTTACATCAATGGAAAGGGTCAAAGTTATCTAAAACCAGTGACATGTATCTCCGTCCATGAAAGGTGATTTCCCTGCACATCACCCAAAGAGAAGTTATTTACCCTGTTCTATCTGGAGTGCTATGAATGTTTCCAGAGTGTAGATAATCCTAGATGGCTATTCGGTCTTGACTCAATGAACCTATGGCTAAGATTTGTTTATATTGGTGATTGAGACCTTTAAATGTTCCAGAAATCCTGTCACTACCAGGGATACTTGAATTACCCTTTAGAAAAGAAAAATTCCGTATTCTACTCAATTTGCAAAGTCTCCTGCCATTAAAAAGATTGTGTTTCACCACTGTCTTGCTGATGGTTGAGTGGAGGGTTGGGGAAGTGGTAGGAAAAAGCAGGAAGGCTGTCTGGCCCATAGAGGAACTTGGTTTATCTCAGTATTCTGCAGGAGTTGAGGTCTGGTCAATGTGCAAAATAAGAAGTTGGATACTAGGAACAGTCATCTGTAAATGCTTTGAAAATAATATTCTGAGACATATGAATAGCTATTTGCATAAAGTAACTTTTATAGGAGATATTCTCATATTCTTTATAAAATACATTAAGCATTTATTTTACCATTAGCTGCTAATAGCTTTTATTATGAAATTTGAGAATTGGACTTTATTAGTAGGACAAAGCACAGATGTATTGGTGCTGTTTTTCTACCACTGCAATTATCTCCTAATCTAATGGAATTCACACAAATACACAATGACTTTTGGAGCTGCTTTCTCTATTTTTTCATCTGACTTCCTATCTTGTTCCATCTACAACTAAAAGTCATAACCATAGTAAGAAAATGCCCCTTTCAGATGTATCTCTTGCTGACAAATTTAAGGCAGAAAAGAAAAGGTTTGGACAATTCCAATCATTTCCATTTAAACTGAAATTGACTTGTAAATGAATATATGTGCTTAATTTCTCGTGAGTTCTGATGGTACCCGGAACAGTCAATATGTGTGGAACAGAGATCTCAAATATAAATCATAAAAGTTGACTAAGCCTTTTTTCTTTAAAGATTTTTAAGTAAAGAAAAATATTTCTACTGAGGCATATATTTCACATTATCCTTATAAAATAGAGGTGATGATCAGTGATGCAGTTATATGAAAGCAAGTGGTCTAAAAAATGTCTTAAATTCTGTAGACCTGAGCTAGAATCGCAGTGAATAGGCATGTTGACTTTGGACTTGCTTATTTCTAAATCTGTTTCCTTATCTGTAAAATAGGATTCATATATTTTTAAGAGGATTTTCACTAAAGAAAATTAAGCTAACACATATGAAAATGATCAACACTGTATTTGGCACATGTTAGGTAATTGGTGGCTATTAATTGAATCAGATCTTTTCTATGATTGGCCTCAATGAGAAGGTTAATTATGGAGGAAAGAAACCATACATGTGCCAGAACATTCAAAGGAATATTTTGCAAAATCTTCACTTTGGAAAGTACTATATGTACTCAAGAGCTAATGACCATGAGATACAGGTATACATGTAAGTTGTATCTAATTATCTATATCATCTACCTATCTGCCTATGTATCTGTGTTAAACTTAGTAAATGCAAATAATTTGTGTGGGTGGATTTGATTTTTGAAAATGTTATCTGTCACTACATAAAGGACTACTCCCACCAAGTAATATGATTTTTAGTAAAAAATAAAATGTTATTGTAAAGTAATGAGACCACTGTCTTATGAACTCATATGTCTGAATATCATCCAAAAAATGGTTCCAAAAATAGAGAAATAACTGCTGCAGTGAAGTTAGCACATAGCTTCCATGGAGGGAGACATTGAAAGGAGGGGAGACACATTAACTATAAGGGTTCTGTTATATATCGTTATTATAGTACATTCTATATATCAGGTGTCAATCATATGAACAATCAATCCTTGAAGGAACTTTTGTGAGGCTGGTTTCATAGTACCAGACTAGGGACAAATAATGATTTAATACCTGTAAAATTTGATGTAGTGAAGCATTTTATTTCTATCAAGCACTTATTTTTTACTAGTTTATTTTACGGGGAATAATGTTCTGTCTTATATAAAACAGCTGTAAAACCATATTATTGTCATTTTAATGGGCTGTTTCTTAAGTGTGCAATCTCTCAGTAACATGTCAAAATGAATCCCGTGAGGGAAAGGACTTGATGTTTTGACTCAAATCTGAACTCTAAGTTGGTAATAATAGAAGAATGCATGTCTTTACTTGAGCTTTGCCACCTCTGGCCATGTAGCTTTCAGCAACTTTCTTAATTTCTGTTTCTTCCCAATTTATAGAAAATGAGAATAACACTAGTTCTTGCCTCAAAAAGTTGTTTAAAAAACAAAATGACAAAACAAAAATCAGACTCATAGAAAGAGACCAAAGGAATGATTGCAACAGGTAATGGGGGTGGGAGGATGGGTATAAAAGGCAAAGGGGAATCTAGTTAATAATGTTGTGATAAGTTCGCATGGTCACAGATAATTGCTAGGTTAAGTGGGGTGATCACATTGTTAGGTGAAAAAACAGCAAGCCCCTATATTGTACATCTGAAACATATAATACTGTATATCAACTATACTTAAATTTAAAAACCAAAATGAATCTGCACATGTAAAATGCTCGGGTACTTGGCACATGAGGAGAGCTAAAAAATATTAGGTGTTATTATGGTTTTAGGTAGATAGATATATAGAGATGATTTATTTTATGTTTACCTTTTATTTATTATTATTTTTTTGGCTAGTTATATGCCCTTGGTGCATCAGTATTTGGATATTTCCTCTACTTTGAGACAAGAGGAATGTTCATGCTAAAACATACCCCTGAGAATGTGTGAGAATGTGCACACTAAAGTATATAAGGGCAGAATCCTTCAGGGTGGCAAACTGTGATGGTGTCTGCTGCTCTATTTATGGCTCTTGTAGCTGTTAGTTGCCTAGGAGATCATTGGCAAAATCCTAGCAGTAACTAGCAGCACTTTTTCATTTTATCCAAAAAGAAAGAACTGCAACTGATTGATGACCATTGTCAGGCACTTTCTGGGGAAACACCTTCAGATCTTCAGAAATTTCTATTTCTATTGCCTGTTTTACTGTCACATCTGCTCTTCAGTACACTCAGGAATGGTTTATCAACTCAAAGAAAATACTGACTCCCTTCTTCATCCAGTTAACTTGTACCTGTGAAAGAATTCATAGCTTATCATGGCAGAAAGGAACTTCTGTGTCTAAACAGTGTTATAAAAACCCATGAGGGTATATTGTCATTTTCCATTATCATGTAATCTGCTTTAAGTCAAAGCTAATTAGTTGAGATGTGAAGAGATGATTGTACCTTCATGATTAGAGCATTTAAATCTTTCCTTTTCCTTTTGCAGGTAAGTGGACATGGCATTGGATATAGATGATAATGCTTTTCATTTGGCTCGAACTTGTGTTGCCATTTGGTGGACTAAAACTCAACACGGGAGTTAGAAAAATACTGATATGCAGGTACTGTGGATACTGTCGGAGTATGTGTTCTAAGAGAGATGGTAAGTGTTGTCCATTTTATACCTACCTTGTGGTATCAAGCTGGGCAGCCCCACTCCTGCTCCCAGAAGTGGCTCTGTTGGTTTAATAAGCATCTCTAGTTGGCACAGCTAAAAGAATGAAAAAATGAGATTCACTTTGCAGTCCTGTTGGATGTGCTTTTTGGAGGACAATTTTTACTGAAAACCTAAAATCATTTGGCATTGTCAGTATTTAAAGTCAATCTGGATCACAGTGCTTTCTATTTCACATCTGGCCAGTTTGGAATGAAATTTAGAATATGGTGATTCTAGTCATGATCACGAAATGGTCTTTGCAGCATAGAGAAAAGAAGAACTGTAAACTGAAAGAAAAGATTTGTCTAAAGTCCCACCCCAAATAAAACATTTAAAATTAATATTTGCCTAAGGACTGGAGTATTATTAGGTCTTTTTTGAATTCGCAGTTCTAAGTCAAAGAAGTATAATTGGAACTTCCTTCTTTAAGTACACTGCTCACGAAGATTAGGGGGTCAGGGAACGTGCAGATACTCCAGTACTTTCAGCCTTTTGTACAGTGCATTTTCACCAATGAAATAAAAATTAATTTTGCATCTCATTTGCATAATTTAACAACTTTCTTTGACTTGTTTGCTTTTCTGATGTTTTTGTTTAATAAAAAAAATCAAGCCTGACCTGTGGTGGCGCAGTGGATAAAGCCTCGACCTGAAACGCTGAGGTCGCTGGTTCAAAACCCTGGGCTTGCCTGGTCAAGGCACATATGGGAGTTGATGCTTCCTGCTGCTCCTCCCTTTTTCTCTTTCTCTCTCTATCTCTCTCCTCTCTAAAATGAATAAATAAATAATTTAAAAATAGCCTTGCTGTAAATAAAAAAAAAATCAAATGCTTTTTTAAATTGCTTCATATTCATTTTGAAATATCCCCTAATTTTTGTGAGCAGTATATTTAGAGACTATTAAGTAGATGTTCAACTATTAGATGTATATTTAGAAAGAAATCTAAAAGCATTTTAAGCTAAATAGGAGTGTGGATTTCTATTCAATTCACTATTGAAGTGATACAATGTCATTCAAGACTTTTTAAAGTATTCAGTAGCTTTTTACTATTATAGAATCGTTATAGCTAAATCTTTAAACATTTCCATTGTTGTTAATTCTCCAGAAGTTAAAAGTCTAGCAGTTTTGCTTTTTTTGTAATTTGGGATTCAGCTTACCAGCTGGCTATTTATGTTGAGAATGATTTTTTTTTTTTTTACTTTGAATGTTTAAAAATTAGACAAGAAAAGTTATATTGAAATAAAAATTGTTGGGTTTTTTTTGTTTTTATTGGTGATTTATGCTTGTTTTTACTTATTGTTTTGAAAAACACTGTATAGAAGTTGTTTTTGAAATAGTCCTAAGTGTGTTTTCAAGCTGACATAGTTAGAAAGTACCTGGATTCATTTGTTTCATCTGGGATACATGAATAGAATTATCATCATTCACTTTAGAAATTTTACTGGAGACGCTCAATGTTAAGAGCATTCTAAATGCTGACCTATTTTTATTTTATTTCTCCTAAGATGTTATGTTTAGATTCTGTGTATTTGAGGATGATTTTTCTAACTCTTGTTATGCTACTGTGGCACATTAATGTTTGGGGAGTATTTTTGTAATAGAAAACAAATTTCCTCTCAAAGAACCTCCTGGTCGGGCTACATTTTATGATGGTGGTTATTTCTCAATGAAATGTTATCTTTCAAATGTCACAAATAGGGGAGATATGATTTATAAATATATAGAATGCTACCTTACTAATTTATTTGTAATTTAACTATGTTTACTGCTAATGAGAAATGTCCTTTAAAAAAAAAGGACATGATAGAACTTTCTTTCTTCCCTCCCTCCTTCCCTCCTTCCCTCCTTCCCTTCCTCTCTCTCTTTCTCTTCCTTCCTTCCTTCCTTCCTTCCTTCCTTCCTTCCTTCCTTCCTTCCTTCCTTCCTTCCTTCCTTCCTTCCTTCCTTCCTTCCTTTCTTCCTCCCTCCCTCCCTCCCTTCCTCCCTCCCTCCCTTCCTTTCTCCCCCTTCCTTTCTTTCTTTCTTTCTTTCTTTCTTTCTTTCTTTCTTTCTTTCTTTCTTTCTTTCTTTCTTTCTTTCTTTTCTTTCTTTCTTTCTTTCTTTTCTTTCTTTCTTTCTTTCTTTCTTTCTTTCTTTCTTTCTCCCTCTCTCTCTCTCTTTCCTCCCTCCCTCCCTCCCTCCCTCCCTCCCTCCCTCCCTCCCTCCCTCCCTCCCTCTCTCTCTCTCTCTCTCTCTCTCTCTCTTTCTTTCTTTCTTTCTTTCTTTCTTTCTTTCTTTCTTTCTTTCTTTCTTTCTTCATTCCTCTTTAATTCCATGAGAGGAAGGAAGGTAGAGAGACAGACTCCAGTATGCACCTCAACCAGGATCTACCAGGCAGGCCCTCTTTCTGGGGCTGCTCTGCCTATCTGGAGCCATTGCTCCATTGCTCAGCAACCAAGCTATTTTTAGCACCTGAGGCAGAGCAGCGGCTCTGTGGTGGTGGGGGGAGACAGAGAGAGAGAGTGAGAGAGAAGGGGGAGTGGGGAGGGCTGGAGAAGCAGATCATTGCTTCTCCTGTGTGCCCTGACTGGGAATCAAACCTAGGCCAACACTCTACCACTATGCCAACTGGTCAGGGCCATAATAGAACTTTAAAAATGAGGCCTGGCCCTGGCCGGTTGGCTCAGTGGTAGAGCGTCGGCCTGGTGTGCGGGGGACCCGGGTTCGATTCCTGGCCAGGGCCCATAGGAGAAGCGCCCATTTGCTTCTCCACCCCCCCCTTCCTCTCTGTCTCTCTCTTCCCCTCCCGCAGCCAAGGCTCCATTGGAGGAAAGATGGCCCGGGCGCTGGGGATGGCTCCTTGGCCTCTGCCCCAGGCGCTAGAGTGGCTCTGGTCGCTGCAGAGCGACGCCCCGGAGGGGCAGAGCATCACCCCCTAGTGGGCAGAGCATCACCCCTGGTGGGTGTGCCAGGTGGATCCCGGTCGGGCGCATGCGGGAGTCTGTCTGACTGTCTCTCCCCGTTTCCAGCTTCAGTAAAATAAATAAATAAATAAAAAATGAGGCCTTTAGAGATTTGGGTATGAACCTCAGACTGTGAAACCTTCAGATTACCTTCTTTTGGATTCATAAATCTTATAAGTTTTATTTCTAGTTTACTCATCAGAAATATAAAACTCAATCAACATTAAGTTTTGACCAGATAAACATATTATTCGATACTAGTATCTCGGATTTCCCTGGGGCATTTCTAGTCACAAAAGTTTCCAATTCTGATTAGAAACAAAGTCATGTCTGCATCACTGAGCTGCTGAAATCCAAAGCCTTTGATCTTGGGGAAATCAGGGGTTCCTTAAAACCTTCCGAGAGGTTTGATGATCTCTGAAATATGCAGTAAATTGGGTTTGTTTGGAGTATATGGTTTATACTGTGTTATCTGGTGAAGTCCTAGAAGATACCCCAGAAAATTTCTTTTTAATAGAAGTTCAGAAATAGTCAAAGTTGTTCATGTCAGGTTATCTTTCTAGAGCCACTTTGGAATTTCCTGGATGGTTTTGTTTGTAGCATATGTGATTTTGCAGTCATTTAAATGGTAAAGATAGTGACCAAGCTGCTTTCAATGTAGGAGCTATATCATTTTGATGGCAGAACAGTGCCTTCCTTTATTATTAAAATAGTCACTATATAGCAAAGAAATAGTTGTATTTGCATGATTTCCTATGCCGGTGAGCATTCTTATCAGTTTTATGGTTTCCATTTGAAAACAAGAAATAATCACGGTCCCTTTTCTGCTCAGTTGTGCTCTTTTGAAGGAACGGGGTTTAGGGGTTCACTGTGAATATGAATATAGTTACTTAATTCGATGAGGAAACTTGTTCCAGGTGGCTATAGAAGCAGGGTGTTTTTAGGTTTGGCTGGATAAGCTTGAACTTACCCCACACAGTGATATTCATCTTTTCATTGTGAGACCCATGAGGTTACTTTATCTGTTAGAGGTTATAATATAATTTGTGTTGTCATTGAAAAATACAAAGTTGAATTTTTATAAAGTCAAGAGAAAGATTATTTTCGAAGACTTCTAATGCACTTCAGAGTGTTCTTCTATTGCTGCTAGATATTTGGGGAGCCAAAAGACATTGGGAAATTGTTAATCAGTTGGAATGAAGAGAATAGGACACTAATTTTTAACTACACCTTGGACCCTGCTTCTGAGAAATATTCTATTATAAGCAACTGTACATATTGAATATTTTTTTTAAAATTTATTCTTTTTTATTTTATTTTATTTATTTATTTTTAGAGAGGAGAGAGAGATAGAGAGGGAGAGAGAGGAGAGAGAGACAGATAGAGTGAAGGGAGGAGGAGCAGGAAGCATCAACTCCCATATGTGCCTTGACCAGGCAAGCCCAGAGTTTCAAACTGGCAACCTCAGCATTTCCAGGTCGACGCTTTATCCACTGTGCCACCACAGTCAGTGTACATATTGAATATTAAGTAGCTACCAATATAGTTGGGAATGTCAGTAGATACAAGGTTTAACATAATCACAACAAGGAAAAGCTTTTAGTTGTATTTTCCTTGTAATTTTCTAAGAATAGCTAATGCTTATTTTGAACAATAATTATTATCTCAGGAGTTAAGTATTAAAGACAAATTAATGGAAAATATACGTTGGTGGACAAAACAAAAAGATTAGCATTTAAGAAATTTTTAATCAAATGATAATAAATGACTTTTTTTTAGTCTAAGTAAAATATCAGCTCTTTTCAGAACAATCTTATATATCTGCCTTTTAAGTTATAATTTTTGAAGATTGTACATTTTATAATTCATGTTAATTCAAAACACTGTACAGTATTTTGTACATTTAGAATTCTAGTTTGTTTTTTTATTTTTATTTAAAAATTTTTAAATAAATTTATTGGGTTGATGTTGGTTAATAACATTATATAGGTTCAAATGTATAATGCTGTAATACACCATCTGAACACTGTGTTGTGTGTTCACAATCCGAAGTCAGATCTCCTTTTGTCACCATTTATTTGACCCCTTTCCCCTCCCCCTCCCCACGCTCTAGTTTTCTCCATACTGTTAATTGTGCCTGAGCTTTTGTTTGTTTCTCTTGTTTGTTCATTTGTTGCATTCAGCTTTATATCCCACATGAGTGAAATCATATGGTTCTTGCTGTTTTCTTATTTTAATTGAATTTATTGGGGTGACACTGGTTAACACAATTATTCTGTTTCAGGTGCCCAGTTCTACAGCACATCTCTGTCCTCCATATTGTGTGTTCGTTCCCTCAAGTCAAGTCTTTGTCCATCACCAGCTATTGCCCCTGTCTCCTCCTCCACCTTCCCTCTCCTGCGTCACCACTCTGTTATCTGTGTCCATGAATCTTGACTTTTTTCCATGGACTTATTTAACTTAGCATGATATTCTCACAATCCATCTATGTTGTCACAAATGGGAGTATTTCATCTTTTGTTATGGCCAAATAATATTCTATTGTGTATATGTACCGTACCTTCTTTATCCAATTATCTGTTGAAGGACTTTTTGGTTTCTATCTTGGCCACTGTGAATAATGCAAATAATGCTACCATGAACATAATATATATCTTTACAAATAATGTTTCCAAATTTTTAAGGTAGATATTCAGAAGAGGGGTTGCCCGGTCATATGGTAACTCTGTTCTTAACATACATATATTTTTGAGGAACTTCCGTACTGTTTTTCATAGTGGCTGTCCCAGTTTATATTCACACCCGCAGGGAATGAAGTTTCCTTTTTCTCTACAACCTCTCCCAACACTTATTACTTGTCTTATTGATCACAGCCATTCTAACAGGTATGAGGTATTATCCCATTGTAGTTTTAATTTACATTTCCCTTGTAGCTAGTGAAGTGAGCATCTTTTCATATCTGTTGGCTGTTTGTATGTCTTCTTGTGGATTTTCTCTTTAAATAAAGCTTTTTACAAATTTTGTTATATGAGAGAGAATTATCTAATGAATCTTATCATCCCATATTTAACAATTACCAACCTTTTGTTATAGTTGTTATCCTTTTTTTTTTTTTTTGAGAGGGATGATGCTAAGGTATTTTGAAACAAATCTTAGACATCATGTCATTTGTTTTTGAATACTTCAAAGTGTATGCAAAAATTGATACATTTTCTTATATAACCACAATATTATCACACCTAGAAGACTCTGAATCATCCCTCTTACCCTAGTTAATATTGCACCTCCCCATATTAACTCAAAAGTGACCTACTACAGCTAGTTGATTTAAATCAGGGTCTAAACAAGTTTCTACTTGTTGCATTTGGTTATATCACTCAAGACTTTTAAACTTTAGAACAATTTCTACTTCTCTCTTTTAAAATTTTATTTTAAACTATAGACTTGTTGACAAAACCAGGTCAGGTGTCTTATAGAATAGCCCACATTCTGTGTTTTCCTGATTTTTATCTTAGTAGTGTCCTTTAATTTGTTTCTCCAACCATCCTTCATACTTCCTGTAAACTAGAAGGTGAATCAAAAGGCTTGATTGTTTTCAGTTTTAAGATTTTCAACAAGAATATTTCATTGATGAAGTTTTAACTAGATTCTCTTAGTATCCCAATCATACTTGTTTAATAACTATCTTCATTTCTCTCTATTCTTAAAAAATAAACTTCTTATTGCAGTATACAAAAGTATGTAATTTCTTTCCAGAAAAAAATGCCTTTTTCTACCCATTGCTTCTTTATTGTAATTAAATTTTTTAGAGTAAGTAGTCAGCTTCAATCAATAGATGCATGAACTACCAAAACAAAGTAGACACGTGACTCTCCCTGCATTTCCATATATGTCATAAACTGTAAGTGACCAGCCACTTGAACCTGCTGCCCACGTGCAGCCTTGTTGCAAGCAGATATTTTGATGCTATAAAGAGCTTGTAGTGACACAGACCTGCCATTTGGGTCTTTGATGTCCATCAAGGTTTTCCTCCCATCACTATATTAAAAGCTCATGTTTCTAGGTTTTGGATAAATATCTAATACATGTCATTCAGGAATAGAATAGGTCACAGAAAAACATGATAATAAATATTTGGGTTGTTGGTTTTGCTTACAGACCTTGCTAGATCCATTTTCTTCCCCATGTATTTTTATATTTAATTCAGTATCATATCTACTTCTATGCAGAGGGTGAAGTCCTCACTGTTAGGATCATTCTTTTTAGGCTTTCTGGAAATGTGTATTCGAATGAAATTAATGTATCACATTTCTTGGGAAGGTTGCATAAGACTCACAGTCCTCCATCTAAGATGGTGGTCCCAGTAGTCACCCTCTGAGCAATGTTTTGATCTTGGATGGACAACTCCTCTAGGCAATATTGCCTGGGACTCTGGACACTTGAAGGGCAGCTTGTAAAAACCTAGTCCCATTGTCTGGGGGTTAGAGGGGGTGGTTTCCAAAGGACAATGTGAGACCAAATGGGATTATTGACTCTCGTTTCTGACTAACTGAATTACATTGGTAATGGCTATGCCAGGGTCCATGGCACATGGAAGGAACAGTAGACTAAGAATAAAGAGACAGCCTGACCAGGTGGTGGCACAGTGGATAGAGCGTTGGACTACTCAGAGGACCCAGGTTCGGAATCCTGAGGTTGCCAGCTTGAGTGCAGGCTCATCTGGTTTGAGCAAGGCTCACCAGCTTGAGCCCAAGGTTGCTGGCTTGAGCAAGGGGTCACTCTGTCTTCTGTAGCCGCCCAGTCAAGGCACATATAAGAAAGCAATCAATGAACAACTAAGATGCCACAACAAAGAATTGATGCTTCTCATCTCTCTCCCTTATTATCTGCCTGTCCCTATTTCTTTCTCTCTCTCTCTCTCTCTCTCTCTCTCTCTCTCTCTCTCACTGTCTCTCTCTCTCACTGTCTCTCTCTCTGTCTCTCTCTGTCACAAAACTAACAAACAAATAAAAGAATAGAGACACAAATTTCGTGTCCTGGATTTCAGGCAGTTTGTTTGGTGGGCAAGAACAAAGGTCTAGATTGATATTTGTGGACTGAAATCACTGCTCTTGCACATGTGACCTTAGAATATTTCCTTGACTTTCTGACAATCCTCAGTTTTCTCATTTTTAAAATGTTGATAATAATTATAATAGATCTTAGCCTTATAGAGTTGTTATGAGGATTTATTGAGATAATCTATAGAAGTGCTTATACAGTTCATATACTTAGGAAATGATCAATAAATATTATCATTGCTATTTTAATATTGATGCTAACTAATGGTTATTCCCTTCATTCAGAACTTCATAGCAAATCCTGACAGGGAAATGTATTTGTAAATTGTACTCCCTTAGCAAATGATAGTTATTTCATTAAAAAGTTGTTTGTATGCCAAAGTCCTCTAATGTTAAAACTAAATTCAAAAAGTTGAAAGACCAACATGTCAGCAGAAGCAGTGTTAATCTGTTTGCTGATTATTTATTTATATCAATAAAAACGAATATAAATTTTAAAATACATCAAGTCACATATATTATATAAGGTTGCCATATGTAATTGCTTTTCCCCCTAACAAATCCTTAGGATGAACCGTTAAAGCTATAGTGCTAACAGCTAACCAGAGAGCTTTTAAGTATTCTGCCAAGTGTGTTACGTGGATATTTCATTTATATATAACAAATCTATGTAGTTTGTGCCATTATTACCCCACATTACAGATGTAGAAACTGACACCAAGGTTACACTCCTGGAACATGGAAGATTAAGATATGATCCAGGTCCCTCTGACTCTGGAACCATGTGTTATCTTCTACAGGCACGCTCTGATTTTTGAAACCTGTCATTAATCAAGGGGCCCCTTGTGGGCTTCTGTTTGGTAATGTGAGGGAAGAGTAAGTGTTTGCATCTTGTGTTCTGACAGTTTCAATCAGGACTGTGACCGCCTGAACCGTTGCTGCAGCTCCGGTACCTGGGCGCTCATCTCTGAGGATGAACTGTCGCTGCGGCTCTCCGCTCATCCTTGAGGCTTAGGTGGCTTTGCCACTTTAGATAATAGAAAAGATAATAGAAGCTAGTAAAAACTTCCAGCTAAAGCAATTTCTGTTATTTTCATTGAATTTAGAATACTCTGTAGTTATTTAGGAGAATATTTAAAATGTGTTCTCTTTCAAGAACTGCTTTTCACTTCTGAGCGCTGCCCCTTATATGAAGAATGGTACTCTCTTTTGGTAGCACCGTGGTTTGTGATATGAAAAGAAAAATGTACTCTCCTTTGAGAAAGGGAGTTCCCTGTCATGTAGTTTGCATTCAACTAGGATGCAAATGAGAACAAATGTTCACTGGTACCTTAACCCTGTCCTCTCCCCACACCTCCTGTCTGTCTCAGCCCCCTGTCCACCCTACCCCCTCACCTATGGTTTATTAAAAACTCTTAGAAATGTATTGATTTGGGGTTGCAGACAATTCCTTTCCCGATAAAGCATACTTTTGAATATAAAAATCTCTTTTTGTTCTACCATTTTAAGAAATTTATTTCATTTTTAAATTTTTCAATAAATTTTTTTTTATTCTTTATTTTTCAGTTGGCGTTCACTGTTATATCAGTTTTAGGTGTACAGCATAGTGGTTATACATTTACATAATTTACAAAGTCATACCTCCCCATAGGTCTAGTACCAGCTGGCACTGTAGATAGTCATTACAGTATTATTAGAAGTGTCTTTGTTTTTTGATGGTGTCCTTTTTTTCTACTTTTTAATAATTTATAATGATTATATAATTGAGACTGTCAACTCCTGCAAGGCAGAATGCTTATATGGCTTATTTGTATCTCTCAAGGTTAGTAGTATTTTTCAATTAGTAATATATGTTTAATTGAGGGATAAAACTACCAGTGTTATCTAATTGAGAAGTACTGTCTGATGTGTGTGTTTGATATAAAAGTTTTCATGGTGAGAATTTTAGTCCTTCTTTAAGGAAAGGTATTAAAGCCCTCTCGATTCTCAAATTTTGGCACTACTGTGAGTCACCTGAGGTACTTGTCATAAAACGCAGATTCCTAAATCACACCAGTAAAAATTCCGATGGAGTGAGTGGGTATAGGTCAGGGCCCAGAAGTCATTATTTAAAACCTTATCCCAGTTGCTTTAGTGCCTGTTGTCTGTTTCAGATATACTCCAGTTCTTGTACAGTCAGAAACGCTTGCCTTTTCATCATTTTAGCTTGTTGCCAATAAAAACCAAAACACTAATTTGAGGTTGGAGATTCAGGATTTGCAGCTGTTCAATTTGTTATGCCTCCCAAAATGCAAAATGCAGTCTACAAAATCCAGATGACTAGCTGCCATTGTGAAAATTTAGTTAAGGAGATATACTTGGGCGGCGGGTGTGTGTGTGTGTGTGTGTGTGTGTGTGTGTGTGTGTGTGTGTGTGTGACATGGTGGCAAAAATGATTGGGATCAAGGATCATTCTTCTTACAACTATTCCAGTCACACAACACACATCAACCTTATCTGTAATACTGGATATTAGTAAGTAAACAAAACTAGAATTTTGGCTTTTTCTGATCAATAATATATACAGCAATATATACAAATATCAAATTATTATGTTGTATACTTGACAGTACTATGTTACATTTCAGTTGTATCTCAATAAAAAATAATGGGTGTGGTAACAGCTTGTGTAATTTAGGCAAACTCTCTGGTTTTTGACAAGTGCCATAGTTGTTTGTTTTATAACGGACAGCATTTAGTCAGCCTAAATGTTTCCAAAAGATGTTTCTGAATTTTTAAAAATAATTTAGTAGGTACTTGGGTAGGAAGGATTGCAAACAGTCTGGCTGAAACAAGATTGTCCTTGTGTCGATAATCAGTGAAGTTAAGTAATAGGTACAGTGTTATAATTGTACTAATCTTTATATGTTGTATGTGTTTGAGTTTTTTGTGATAAGACAGTAAATTGAGCCTGACCAGGCAGTGGCGCAGTGGATAGAGTGTTGGACTGGGATGCAGAGGACCCAGGTTTGAGACCCCGAGGTTGCCAGCTTGAGCACGGGCTCATCTGGTTTGAGCAAAAGCCCACCAGCTTGAACCCAAGATTGCTGGCTCCAGCAAGGGGCTACTCCGTCTGCTGAAGGCCCGCGGTCAAGGCACATATGAGAAAGCAATCAATGAACAACTAAGGTGCTGCAACGCGCAATGAAAAACTAATGATTGATGCTTCACATCTCTCTCCATTCCTGTCTGTCTGTCCCTGTCTATCCCTCTCTCTGACTCACTCTCTGTCTCTGTAAAAAAAGAAAAGAAAAAAAAAGACAGTAAATTGAAATGAATGTAGAACATTCCACTGAACTTGGCCCAGCTCTTCCTTTTTGCTATCCCTTGGAAATGTTGCGCTTGAATGTTCTTAGGGTCCAGCCCCTCTGTAGGACGTGCTTGCACACTGCAGGCGGAGCTGACAAGGGGGAAATGTTTCAGCATCAGAGGAACGTTTTGTTTTAAGCAGCCTTCATTAAGGTGGTGTTTTCCCTCCATGTCTCTCACATTTCGATCTGGACAGAAAAGGTCAAACCAAATTGATGTTCTTTGGATATTTGTTTGTCTCCTTCATTTTGACATTTCATAATGTCTCATGAATGGTGTTGGTTTTCAAAAAGGGTTGAGCATTTAGTTTTACTTTTGACTGTTTCTGAAAATGTGTTGCATATATATATATATATATATCTAGAACTACTCCTTATATAAATTATATACTTTATAGAAGACTGATAATTGCTACTCACAGGTGCCCAAATGCAGCTGAAATAAACTATCTATATTTCTTTTTGCACAGTATATTATAAATAAGATTCCTGTGACTATTCAGGAAAGAAATGTATAGCTTTATCCATGACATTTTTGCGGGAGACTGTATATTTTTTTGAAGTAAAAAGGATACTGGCTAATTAATTTCTAGGCAGCTCTAGGCAGCTGGACCCTAGTGAGGGCAGGAATATATTGTGATCTGTCATTTTTCCCCTGCAACATCTGGAGAACAATATAATGGTGCTTTGACTATAAAAGTGAATAAGTAAATATGTTTAAAAAGAACTGCCACTTTACAATACTTTGGATTATTTTAATTATGATATAACAAGTGTATATTCATTAAAATAAATTTTCACTGGGTTAGTGCGAAGTGCTTCTAATAATGTTTTTATCCTTAATATTGATCTTTCTACAAATATATCTTATTGACTTCATTGAAATTTGGTATTTTAATGGCATGCAGTGATAACTAGCTTTTGGAATGACCTATTGAAATCAGTCAAGGATGATAGAATGGGATAGAATGTTGAACAAAAGAGTTGATGCACACATTGCAAAACTTACTGTTAAATGTATAAGTAAGTTTATCTGAAAATTTTAATTTTATTTCTGGACATTCTTTTCTAAGCAGTATTACATCTAGATTCAACATGTTTAAAGAATTGCACATCACAGAGAAACAGTGCTTTGGAGATAGGGGTTTGTTGTCTTATAAAATTCTCTTTGAGGTACAAATGCACAGGAGTGTGTGAGGAACAACTGTTCTGATCCCATATGGAAAGCAAACTATGCCTGTATGGAGTTTAAGGAGAAAGAAAGAGAAGCAGGTCTCGGGCAGAGAAGGGGAAATGGGAACGAGACCCAGGAAGAAAATGGAGGAGAGATGAGGACGAGAGGCACGTTGGAGTGTGGGGACTGTGGGGGGATTGTCAGGAGTCTGATGGGGAAATGGGTGTTTTCCCTCCACTGGGAAGACACTGCTGCAGATAAGACCTCTGAGAGTGTTTCCTTTTACTGAAAGATGCTGTAAGTTCTGTTCTCTGAGATATAGGAGTGAAATTTTACTGATTTATAGCACCCAAATTTTGTCTTGCTGAATTTATTGTGCTGCACATGTCAGTCCTTGTATTATAAGGTGTACAACAGTGCTTTTAAAACTTCATTGCACATCGAAATTACTTGGGTAGTTTGTTTAATGCTGTGAAGGTGACCTGAGCTCCCGGTTTAAATAAATGGCTACTGCGCTAATGAACAAACCATTTATTTATTTATTTATCTTATCTATCTATTTATTTAATTTAGAAATATAAAATTTTTATTTTTATTTATTGATTTGAGAGGGAGAGAAATGGGGAGAGAGAAAGAAAGAGAGACAGAACATTAATTTTTGTTGTTCCCACTCATTTATGCACTCATTGGTTGATTCTTGTATGTGACGAGACCGGAGATTCCAACCTGTAATCTCGGTGTATTGGGTCGATCCTCTAACCAACTGAGCTGACCAGGCAGGGCTCCAGCTGAACATTTTTAGTAGGTGAACATTATTGCACAAAATCCCAAGCCAAGGAGCCTTCTTAAAAGCCTATGTTGTATTAAAAAAGAAAAATAAAATCTTCCTTCAATAAGTCCTTTCCCAGAGAGAGTTGAATATGAGTTGGTAGTCTATTGAAATGTTGGCAAATTATAAGGAGGCAAAGATATGGTGCAAATGAAGAAGAAATAGGAGACTGCGTCCTATTCTTCCATCTGCCTCTGAAGTACCTCCCAGCCAAGCAGTTGACCCTTACCATGCCTTGTGTCTTTCTTCTTTGATTGATTTTATATTTTTTTGGTTTCAAAAGATTGCATAAGGAATACCAAATTGGAATCACTTATTTTGGAAAGAAGATTCTTTTGCCTTTAAAAGTAATTAAAGCTGAATAAATTGAGCCATAATAATAAAAAGGAAAGCTAATGTTTATATAGAAAATGTCCTTCTTAAAGTCATTTTGGAGAAAAGTGAGCAGATTAGATTTCCCTGGAGATGGACTGTTATTCAGGTTTCTAATTATGAAGATATAATTATAAAAAAATAAGAGTCAGAATACATTTAATTTGGCTTTGCCTATTTTAGCAACAGTTTGTTTTGAGATTATCTTCAGTTATTTTGTAACAAACAAAATGCTCAAAACATCCTAAAGGGCTTCATTCATGATTATTCCATTATAAGTGCAATAGAGTCTGCTAGACTATGTTGACTTAATACATGAAGACCTGGAAGGAAGTGCTCCTGTCCCAGTACTCATTAGAATTGGTAAGCACTGCTTGGTATTTATCAGTTATTCAGGGAAACTCTTGGGTGACTAGAGGGTACAGCAAAAGAGTTCCAGATTGAACCTTGAGGGTGTTACTACTGGTCCCGGCCCAAATAATAGATCACTCATCAAGAGAAACAAATAATTGTTCTTGTTTGCATGCATGCATGCATTTACTCAGTATTGAGCTCCTTTATGTCCCAGTCACTATGCTGAACCTGGGCATCCCAAGTAGGAGCAGGCAGTTTTGCTAGTTTTGAAATCTAGGGACCAGGGTGGTGGGATGGGGAAAAGAAATGAAAAAGAGAAAGAAAAAGAAAATATGCACACACCGTGGATCTGCCCTTTATTTAGATTACATCAGCTATAGAACCACCTATTAAATGCCTTTTGGAATAGGGATTTGCAAAGACAAGTTAATTATTAAAGACAGGCCTCTGGGAGTCTTCTAAAGAATTTATAACTAACGGTTGCCTCTCTGCTTGAGGCTTGATGTCTTTTAACTCTCTTCACCTCACTTCACGTTATAATTATGTAATTGCAAATTTATTCTTTTTCTTCTTCTCCCTCCACCCTTTATATTAGAATTTTCAGTGATATTATAGAAAATTTCTCTCCAATCTAAGTATTAAAAATTGCATGCAGTGCTTTTCACAGTACTTAATAAAAAGGCAGCCGTCATGTTATTGTTTGGTCTTGAATCAGACTGTTGGCCTTTTGCTTTTTGATAAAGCCCTATATGCACAGTGAACAATTTATTAGGCACTGCACTGGAATTATGAATCTCGCTATCATGAGTCATGGGCTCTGTTGTTCAATTGAGAATTTAAGCAAGAGGTCAAATAGAGAACACTCTGAATAAGTTTGCTTCTCATACTGCAGTGGGTCTGGGTGGAGCCCATGAATCTGCTTTTCAGCACACTTCCAGGTGATGGCAATGCTGCTGGTCCATAGAACACACTCTGAGTAGTACGGTTCTACAGCTATGGCATGAGCCTCAGGGACCTTAGTGTATTTTTATAGGATATTAACCTTGAGATGTTAGTCTTGCTTTTATAAAGCTTTGGATGGGACATCTTAATATTGCCCCTTTGGTCTATACTACAAAACAATTGTGATTTGCTGTTGATCTGAACTTTTTGCTACTTTGTGGACATTTCTTGTAGGAGTGATTTATCTTTTACAGAAGAATGGCAAATGAGGATTTCCATGTTTTATCTTGCCTTCTGCTATTAACCTGATCCTTAGGTGGAAAAGGCATTGTTGGATTTCTCAGTTACTTTGGAAGTTAGAGTTATATAGACTTAGTATTTTTGTAAACCCTGTACAATTTATCTTATTCTATGGCAGTATTTTAGAATTATAAAGTTATTGTTTGTATAAGGGTATATCTATATCTTTTTATTTATGTTATTATATTATATCATCCATAATATTACTTTAAGTACCAGTATTTTAAAATATTTAATTCTGTTCCTCACAAAAGTGTTATTGCATAATATCTATATTATCATATCACCCATAATATTAAGTGGAAATACCAACATTTTAAAATATCTAATTCTGTCCCCCACAAAATAATGTTTATTTATTTATTTATTTTTTTACAGAGACAGAGAGTCAGAGAGAGGGATAGACAGGGACAGACAGACAGGAACAGAGAGATGAGAAGCATTAATCATTAGTTTTCCATTGCACATTGCGACACCTTAATTGTTCATTAATTGCTTTCTCATATGTGCCTTGACCGCGGGCCTTCAGCAGACCGAGTAACTCCTTGCTGGAGCCAGCAACCTTGGGTCCAAGCTGGTGAGCTTTTGCTCTAACCAGATGAGCCTGCCCTCAGTGGGCAACCTTGGGGTCTCGAACCTGGGTCCTCTGCATCCCAGTCCAAAGCTCTATCCACTGCGCCACCGCCTGGTCAGGCTAATGTTTGTTTGTTTGTTTATTGTATTTTTCTGAAGCTGGAAATGGGGAGGCAGTCAGACAGACTCCCGCGACCGGGATCCACCCGGCACGTCCACCAGGGGGCGATGCTCTGCCCATCCGGGGCGTCACTCTGTTGCGACCAGAGCCATTCTAGTGCCTGAAGCAGAGGCCACAGAGCCATCCTCAGCGCCTGGGCCAACTTTGCTCCAATGGAGCCTTGGCTGCGGGATGGGAAGAGAGAGACAGTGAGGAAGGAGAGGGGGAGAGGTGGAGAAGCAGATGGGCGCTTCTCCTGTGTGCCCTGGCCGGAAATTGAACTCTGGACTACTGCATGCCAGGCCGACGCTCTACCACTGAGCCAACCAGCCAGGGCCTAATGTTTACTTTTTAATGTAATTGAGAAACCATCTTCA
The DNA here is from genome assembly GCF_036850995.1 of Saccopteryx leptura. Lineage (NCBI taxonomy): Eukaryota > Metazoa > Chordata > Mammalia > Chiroptera > Emballonuridae > Saccopteryx > Saccopteryx leptura. Next base: position 60,640,836 of record NC_089511.1, on the reverse strand, counting down.
TTATAAATAACTTGGAAATCCAACTGATCAAGTTTTTAAAAAAGAAGCCTAAAAATGCTTTACCTTATTGGAACCAGTTTTTATTTTTATCCATCTTACAAATACTTATTTACTGCAAACTCTATGCCAGGTATCAGGTTAGACTTTGGGGGAGAGAACAGGTAAATATTTAATGTTTGTATTGGGAAGCATGCATTTTCAACACAGTGGGGCTGGGGAGAAAGTGAGAGCACCTATGTCAAAGTATATAGAAATATATATTCATGTAAAGAATGTTTATGTATGTATCAATACATGCACATGTATTCATAGATCACATAATATATCTCTTAGGCTTGCCTTTCTGTATCGAGGGTTTTTTTTCCTCTTGAGTTCAGTAATAGCACTCCCTCCATCTCCAGCCTGATGATTTCCTGCCGTGGATGTCTTCCATCAGTCAGGATGTTTTCTACTTGAAGTGATAGAAACCCTGACTCATCTGGCTCACACATTAATGACAGTTCTTTTCTCACATAAGGAAAGTCCAGAAGTAGGACAGACTTCAGATCTGGTGGATGCCTTAGTTCAGCAATTCCAGAAAGGTCATGTTCTTTCTTCTCTTATAAACAAGGAAGACTTTCCCAGAAACTTCCCTCTATACTTCTCTTTGGCCTTGATTAGGTCCATGTCTATTCTAGTTACTACTAGCAGTGAACACGAAATTATCATGATTGCTATGTTATAATCATTTATAGAAAGGTAGAATGGATGTTGATATCCAATATGCTGTTTTTTCTGCCAATTTTGAAATGTTATATTCCCAGAGGGGTGGGCTCAATAAAGAAAAAAGTTATATTCCCAGGAATTGTATTTGACAATCTTTTTCATTCTTTCTGTATATTCTTTCTGTCATTTTATTCACTCTTATGGGTTAAATCCCACCTTTGTGTGTAATGATAGTTTCCACATTGTCTACTGAACCCAAAATATTTTTAGAATTTTATATCTGTACATCAAATTTCTTCCTGGAAAACTAAACTTGAAACTGCCAGCAAAGTCTCAGATCCATATAGTACAAAACAGACCTTATCTTTATCTAAAAATCCCAACTTTTCTGCTCTCAATTTAGCAAGTCATTTAAACCAAAATCCCAGGTGTCAGCTTTGACCAATCAGTCAGTGACCAAGCTCTGTTGATTCTTCTTCTGTATCTTCCCTTGGTCTGTCAGCTTCCCTCTCTCCATGTTGCTACTGCCTCACTTTGGCTCTTGTTATTTCTTGTCATGAGTGTTGTCTTGTAACTGACCTCTCCATGTACACTAATAATGCTCCCTCTTGCAATTTCTTCTTTATATCTACCAAGTCAACTTCCCAAAGTCCTATTTGGTCATGCTTTTTTGTACAGGGAGTCAGCAGCTCCTCTTTGTCAAGTGAAATTCTTTCCCATGACATATCAGAGTCTTCTATATCTTAGCCTGATCTCATTTCCTACCTTTCCTAGTACACTTGTCTTCAGAACTTGCATTTCAGTTAGTTTTTCTCACTATTTTTCCCCCAAACACAAAGAACATTCCTGATAGTGCTTGTATTTATGCTGTTGTATTTACTTATCTTTTATGTCTCAGCTCGATCATTATTCCCTTTTCAAAGACTTCAAAACTCTTCTACTCTCACTACATCCCTAAGAAAACTGAAGATGATGAGAATATGGGAATGATGATGACCTATTCATGTATATAAAAATATATATGTGATATCAAGTACATGTAGTAAATGTATATACTGTAGTATAAAGCACTTCGAACAATGCTTTTATTAATCCATACAAAAACACTATGAGGTACACACTACTATATCTGTGTCTTATACATACATGAGGAGACTGAGGCACAAGGACGTAAAGCAGCCTGCCCAAGGACTCAAAAGCAATAAGCAGTGACCCTGGGATTTGACCTTAGATCTGTGCTCGTTGGCACTACATCTTACTGTGTCTCAATCATTTGATCAGTCTTTTCTTGGGCAGCATAGTACCTTCGACATGTTCTTATTCTTGCACTAAAAATAGTTCACTACACTATCTTTCCAGACTAATTTTCCCAATTTACCAAAAGTTCTTTGAAGGCTGGAGCAATTCTTATTTACATCTAGTCCTGAATACAGTAGGCACAAAACATTGTTAGGGTAAGGATAGAAAGAAATGGAAAGGATGTTAGTTATAGCATTTATGGATAAGGAAATGAGTCATGCATTTCTCTCCAGTGCTTTAAAAGTGTTACTCAGCTTTGCGCTCATAGTGGATTCATTTTTGTTTAGTCAATGTCTTTAAGAAAGAGGTCTTCCTGCCTGACTAGGTAGTGGCACAGTGAATAGAGCATTGGACTGGGACGCAGAGGACCCAGGTTCGAAACTGCAAGGTCACCAGCTTGAGCACAGGCTCATCCTGCTTGAGTGTGGACTCACCAGCTTAAATGTGGGGTCACTGGCTTGTGCGTGGGATCATAGACACAACTCCATGGTCACTGGCTTGAAGCCCAAGGTCACTGGCTTGAGCACAATGTCACTGGCTTGAGCAAGAGGTCAATTGGTCTGCTATAGCCACCACCACCCCCCGCCCTGTCAAGGCACATGTGAGAAGTCAATCAATGAACAATTAAGGATCCGCAACTGAGAATTGGTGCTTCTCATCTCTCTCCCTTCCTGTCTGTCACTCTCTCTATCTCTCACTCTGTCTCGGTCACACACAAAAAAGAGATCTTCTTGCATTTTTCTAAGTCTGAAACATTAAGAACAGATGAGTTGTTCAGGATACATAACCCAGGTTCCTCACTGTATATATTTCTTTGTCAAATGCAAATTAGTCTACAAAATGACATACATAAATGTTCATTATAGCCCTAGTCATAATATGATATAAAGAGCTGGAACCAATCCAAATACTCACCAACAGGTGAATGGATAAACACAGAGTAGTATATTTATACTATTGAAATGCTTCTCAGCAAAAATAAAAATAAATAAATAAATGAACAAATGATACCATGGAACAGTGTGATTGAATATCAAATAGATTATACTGAGAAAGAAGGGCAGACACAAAGGAGTACATATGCTTTTTTAGAAAGATTGGTATTTATTTCATTTGCAAGCACATGCTTTCCATTGGTCCTAGTGTATATATTACATATCACAGGTATTATGACTAAGGTCATGTGATTGTGATTATAAAAGTATTGTCCATGAAATATTTCAGGCCTTTAAATTATATCTATAAATTAATTCTATTGAAAAGCAGTGGTGCCCTGTCAGGATAGCTCAGTTGGTTAGAGCATTGTCCTGAAGCACAGAGGTTGCTGGCTTGAGCCCCGATCAGGGCACATACAGGAACAGCTTGTGTGTGTGTGTGTGTGTGTGTGTGTGTGTGTGTGTGTGTGTGTGTCTATCTCGAACAGCTTGGGGGTGTGTGTGTGTGTGTGTGTGTCTATCTCCCTTCCTACAGGAACAGCTTGGTGTGTGTGTGTGTATGTGTGTGTGTGTGTCTATCTCCCTTCCTCTCTCGCTGAAATCAATAAATTGAAAAGAAAATAAAAGCAATTGTGAAATGTGACCTGAACTCTATATGCAGTATACCAATAGACACCTATTTATACACAGAAAAGGCCAGAAGGAAATGTTCTAAATATCAGCAGTGGCTTTTCTCTGAGTTTTCTTAAACAACTTTATTTTTTTTATGTTTTCTAATGCTTCTGAAATGAGTATAAATTATTTTCACAAGAAAGTTATTTAAAAACAAACTATTCATAATAATATAATGACATAATATATGACATCATAACTGGTAACCAAAAAACTGATTTTTTTTTTTTTAGTATATTGGCCTTGATCCTTGGCAGCTATTCATAAACAATTAAAATGCCCCTGTCACTTCAGAATTTCTATTTTGGGATATCAATGATTAAACTCACTGCACCTTAGTGAATCTATTGATCCTAGTGGGTATTCAGCACAGGGTAACTTCAAATTTATATGTATTTTAATTTGAGTTACTATTGTTCATATATATTTTTCCCCTTTGGATTATAAATTTCTTAAAATTATGGAATGTGCCACTATAGAAATTGTTATTTACATATTTTGTCAGTATAAAAATATAGTATATAGAATGCATTTCTGATTTGAGTCCATTCATAGATAAGAGTAAAAATTGCCAAGAATATGTTTGGTGGTGTTGAATCATATCAGATAGAAACTAGTCTTTGATTTCAACAACTTGACAGCTTCCAGCATATTAGTCTGATGCATGGATAAATAAATAAAGGCATTTATAGGAATTCTTTCTTTCCTCGTACTTAGTTTAGAAATACATTTTCTTTTTTGCAATAAAAGGATTAAGTATATGCTAAATGCTGCAGGGTAGATGAATTTTGAAAACTTATGCTAAGTGAAAGGGATCAGGCACAAAAAGCCAACTTATTATAGGTATTGTTCCATTTATATAAAGCGTCCAGAATAGGATAATCAATAAAGACAAAGTCGATTCAAGGTTACCCTCGGCTGGGGGCAGGAGATAGAGAGTAAAGGGTACTTACTATTGGGTATGTGGTTTCTTTTGAGGGGGTGAAAACATTCTAAAATTCTGGTAATGGTTACACAACTCTGTGAAAATACGGAAGCAGTTGAATTGTACAGTTTAAGTGGGTGAATTATGAAGTATATGAATTATATTTCAATGAAACTGTTGTCTAAAAGAACCCTGTTTCTTAAACATTTCCCAGCCTTTTGCGAGGAGCTCTCCATCCAAAGTGTGATGCACCCTTCGCCCTAGTCGGCTGATTGATTTATGGCACATCGCAGACTGTCGCCGGCGTCCTTCCCCACTCCTCTCTAGGGCATGTGTAAACACGTCTGAGCATTTATGCTTTGAAGTGAGAGAAAACTTGGCCTAATGGAGTTTCTAAAACTGAGTTACTTTTGGCAAACATTTTCATTAGCTGATAATGCGAAAAAATACAGATGGTATCTATCTCATAAAATGAAACACTTTAAAATATCAAACTCTCTCTCCCACATTTCCTTTTTCTATGCTTTTTTTTTTTTTTTTTGGTGTAGTAGAAACAGTACTCAATACCTGAATTCTATTCCTAGGTATATTTCTCTCATCTCAGGAGAAGAAATTTTGATTAGATGCCCAGTGTTTTCAAAGGATAATTTATGAACCAACAGTATCAGAATTATTTGGGGAATTTATTAAAAATGCATATCCTAAGTCCAATTTCTAGAGATTTTGGGAGGTCACCTGATATACTTTTCTTTTTTCTTTTTTTTTTGACAGAGACAGAGAGAGGGGCAGATAGAGACAGACAGACAGGAAGGGAGTGAGATGAGAAGCATCAATTCTTTGTTGTGACACCTTAGTTGTTCATTGATTGCTTTCTCATATGTGTTTGACGTGGGGGGCTACAGCAGATTGAGTGACCCCTTGCTCAAGCCAGTAACCTTAGGCTCAAGCCAGCATCCTTGGGCTTCAAGCCAGCAAACTTTGGGCTCAAGCCAGCAAAGATGCAGTGATGTCTATGATTCCACACTCAAGCCAGCGACCTAGTACTCAAGCCAGTCAGCCCGTGCTCAAGCTGGATGAGCCCGTGTTCAAGCCATGGACCTCAGGGTTTCGAACCTGGGTCCTCTGCATTCTCAACCCAGTGCTCTATCCACTGCCCCACTGCCTGGTCAGGCCTGATATACTTTTCAAGTCAGAATTTCTCAGCTGACACTCAAAGATCTGCATTTTACCAATTATTCCTACCTCAGTTCTCCAGTGATTCTTATGTACACTAAAACTTGAGAATTACTGCTAATTAATTCATTAAAGGCCCTGTCCATCTATATATAATACTCAATTATTGTTCATGTCTTTTCTGTATCATTTGGTTTATTCTTTCCAGCTATCAAGAAACTTGTTTGCTTTAGTCTTTGCCTAATAAAGTATTTGGCCATAATGATTATCTGAAATATTTGATTTCCTCTTGAAGATTGCTTCTAAAATGTCTTACATTTTTCTGGGGTGAATGTATTTTTTCTACCTCTTCCTGTTCCTCTTTCTTCAGTACAACATATTGGGTGATTACAGGTGATGTGCTGGTAAGTACTAGGTGTTCTGGGCATACCAATGTGAATAAAATACAGTTGATGTCTTCAAAGACTTACGGTATAGATTTCTCACTATATAATTCTTTATTCCTCTGAAGAATTAGGTTTTTTAAGGTCTTTTTTTGTCCCTTAACTGATCATAGCTATAACTTTTAGAACAAGTAATATATTTGCATTATTAAATTTGGGAAGAAATACGTATGGTTCCACAGCTTAAAAATATATCATTGAGTATAAATAGCATGGAATTTTAGTAAAGAAAATTTTAATTTTGCATAAGACTACTAATAATTATGAAAACTAACGCTTGCCATGTAACTTTTAGGAATTAATGTCTGTTTTGTAAAGCATCTTTTAAAAGCTGTAATATTGTGTATGCAACCAAAAGTTGGGAAGACAAAGTAAGTTTTTTCTTTGTATTTACATGAATAGATCAGTAAGTTTTTTAAAATATTTTTTGTTAATTTTTTTCTTGACACTCCATGGTATGGAGTATTTTCAGAATAAAGTATTGACTGTAGATGGATTCCAGAATAAAATCAGAAAGTTTGAAACTCAAATATGCTTATAAAATTTGATCATACTGCCCTGGCTAGCTAGCTAGGTTGGTCGGAGTATATCTACCGGAAGAGCAGGCGTTTCCGGTTCAGTCCTGGGTCAGGACATGCACAGGACCAGACTGATGGTCCTGTCTTTCTCTCTCTACCCCTTCCTCTCTCTCTAAAATAAATAAAATAAACATTAAAAAAAAGAAAGTAAAATTTGATTATACTTTCATTACTATTAACTGTAACTTTTAGTTGAGATAATATTTTATTTAAAACTGATAAGCAACTTTTGTTTGGTATTCTTTTTATTAGAGTATAAGTGAGAATTAAGTAATTATTCTTTTTATTGCCTGTATTTATATCAATACCAGGAAGTTTCTGTTCAGAGATATGGCTTCTCATGGGGTGAAGCTCTTGCCAGTTTGCACAACTGGAGTACCCGTCTACAAGAAAAGATACTCCATTCTTTGCAAGTTAAGTGTGTTCAGTCTGTGAGTAGGCCTTCTTTCTTTAACTTCCTTCCTCCTGCTTTGTTGGTTTCCTCTCTTTTTTATCCTTCATTTTGCCAACTCCTTCTTCTTCCTATATTTCCTCTTAATTATAAGTCGCCCAATACCTTTTTTAGTATCCAAAAAGACAGTTTTTAACCTACTACTTATAATTTACAGATGATTTAGATAAAATGTTCTCAATGTGCCAATTATGTTCACATTTTCCATGTCATCCTGTGTTTTTATTACTCTCCCAGCAAACACAAGTCAAAAGCAGCAGCCACTATTCTGAATGGAGATACAGTGGTCCCTGGTCTATCACAGGGGTCAGGTTCCAGAACCTTCCGCGATAGCCGAAAGTCAAATAGCGACCTTATATTTATTTTATTATTTACATCTATTTTAAGGCTTTATAAACCCTCCCCACACTCTTTAAAACCTTTCCCACACTGTTATTAACCTTTCCCACACTCTCATAAATACTTCCTATGCTCCTAAACACTTTCTACACTCTTAAACCTATGTAATTTTAACAACATATAAGATTCTCTATGGGTACCCACGAGTGAATACTAATATGTTTTAATTAATATTTTTATATACTTTTATATTGTTTTCAATTTTTTAGGCTAGAAAATGCTTATTTTGCCACAAACATTATTAAAATAATAAGTATATAAAAATACCTATATACTGCAAAATCCCATGATATAGCAAAAAATCTGTGATACAAAATTAGATATTTACAATTTAAAAATCCACCATACAGTGAGACCATGAATAGTGAACCATGATATGGCAAGGGACGGCTATACACCATGAACCAAAAATCCATGGGCTCCTCCCCTACAGTTCACACAGCTGATTATAAATCAGTATGGCAGATACACAGAGATTTGTTCCTGGGGACTATGGGAATTCTAGGTGGGGCCACTGAACCCACATCTAGAGGGCTATGCTCAGGGTTTATTTATCAGCTGCATCTTCCCCACCAACCTGCCTCCCTCCATCTTCCCCAGAGGTATTGTGTCCCTTGTTGATGTCCCTAAAACCCCCTTCTACAAATGTTTGTTATAGAACTGAATACATTGCACTCTTTCCTGAGGATAATTCCTTCCACGTGACCTGGACAAGAACTCTAAGATCCCTTGCCAGTTTTTATAGCTTTATTTGCATTGATGAGAAAGGCCAGAATTAGACTTCTCTGTTATTCCATCAGCTAGACTTGTTGGGACCTGGAGGCTTTCTAAAATTGAAGATGTCATAATCTATGGTGAGCACTGGCTTCCTGAACAGCTGAACAGGTATAGACATGGGGAGAAACTAATTTCAGTTGGTAGGATTTTAGAACCAAGGGAAACTTGGATGGTTTGTAACGGGATCCAGACTTAGGACATGTAGAGAAACTGGGACTCAAGGGCTGAGTGACTACTGAATTTACAAAATAAGAGTTATATCACAATTACCTACATCTTCTAATTCTTAACTTTTTCTGGTGCTCTTTCTACCATAATAACTTCTCTGAAATTAGTAGCTCTTTATTATTTATCTTTGGTGATTCACATGGGTGATTATATGACCAAATTTAACAATGTCAATGATATAGTTAATTAAATGCCATTTTTACGGATGTGAAGATATAACACATATGTCTGTGTAAAGTTTCAAAAATCATTATTTTGCTTGATACAAACATAAGGAGAAAATAAATTGTAATCATCTTAAATTAATTGTTAAATATAATCATGCAGTAATTTCTGAAAAGCTTAACTTTGAGTTAGCAATAAAAAATTCTCATTTCTGTGGCTTATTGTGTAATAGTTGAAAATTGCTTGGATTTTGTGTTTTATTTGTACAACAGTAATACTGAATCTGTTATCAGGAAAAGAATTCCTTTCACCTAAACATTCTTGTTTCTCCCTAGGTGTGTTCCCTAAGTCCTTTACTTACTCAATTCTCTCTGATAATGAATAGCTTGGACTTTTGGTTTATAAAAATAGAATAATCCACTGAACCACTACTTACCTGTTATCCAACACATCAATTATCAATTCATTGCCACTCTTGGTTCACTTCTCTTTTATTAAACGTGCTAAAGTTTACTTGTTTTGGAGTACTTTAAAGCAAAACTTCAAAATATCAAATTATTTATCCATAAATATTTTCATGTGTATCTATAATACATAAAGATTGAAAATATAAAAAAAACCCATTATTGCATATTAAAAATAATCCTTTGATATCATGTAATACCCATTCATTTAAATTTTCCCAATTGGAAGAGCCAAGATTTGAATAGTCAATCCTCTAGACTGGATTCTTGCTTTTATTTCTCATTTGATAAAGTTTTACTCTCATTGTGACCCTTGCTTTGTAATCCTGGATGTCAGTCTTTACTTGCAGTCATTTCTCTTTATTCTTTAATCTCTTCACTAACTTTTAGTTTTCTTTACCATCTCTTTTCTGAATTTTCCCATCTTTGATCTCTGTTGAATGCTTTATACATGTTTAATATCTATTTAGCACCATTAGTGGCAAATTTTAGTTTTGTAAGCATACAAAGAGAACTGAATAGAGCCCATTGAGCCAAAGCTTAGTTTTGCTCTATTTGCATGATCCTGAAAATTATCTTTGAAGGAATATGGGCGTGAAGATTGCAAAAGCTGGGCATGGAATGGAAAAGGACATACTGCTCTTTACAGACCTATACTTTAGCTACCCTAGTTATATAGTTGGCAAAGATTACATGGGATACTACATGTTAAAATATTTTGGAAATGTTATTTAGGTTTTTCCATTATTCTCAGAATTAACTTTTTGTGATAGAGATGTCAAGGCAGAAGTTTCTTGCTTACTGTTAATCCTGATGTTTTAAATACTTTTATCCCAGGAGAAATGGTGTTTTAGGGTGATGGAAAGGCTGGGCCCTAGAGTCAAACAGACCTTGCTTCTAATCCTACCTCTGCCACTAACATTTCTCTTGGCACTAACAAGATACATAACTTTACCGAATTTCAGTTTATTACTCTACAAAGTAGAAAACTGCCTGTTATAAATTGTTACAAGGATTAAACAAGATAATGCACCTATCAATTTAGCACTGACACCTACGTATTTGGCACAAGAAAGAGATAGCTATCTTGTGTCTTTCCTTGATATTCAAAGTTAGGATAATCTTATAATTGGTTCTTTAAATTTTTCTCAATAAGAATGATTCTGCTATATATGTGTTGTACTATGTTTTTTTGGGCGGGGATTCGAGATTCCTATATTGGATGAAATCTTAAGTATTTTTGTTTTTACTTCACTTTAATAAATGAGACAACTTAGATACTGGTAGAGGGTAATTGTACTTATTCTGATTAGATTTCTGAGAACATTGCACATCTGATGAAAGAGATTTTATGATGGATGGGGAATAGATGAAGAAAAAACTGGGAGTACCTTGGGCTTGAAAATGTGGAAATCTGAGTTCTTCCAGGAACCAGTTTGCTGACCTCAGGCAATTTGCTTCATCTCTCTGGACACCAGTGTACTCTTTTATGAAGGAGGGCTTTAGAATAGGTGGTGATGCAGATGCTTCTGGTTCCAATATCCTGTGATTATTGCTGGTGAGGTAGAGCCGTGCCATTTGAGTCAGAGCGAGCCACATGGGAGGAGGGCTTATGGGTGGGAGTTGGGAATTGAAGGCATGACAGAAGATAACAGAAGGCATTACTTTCAGATTGAAGGGAACAATATGGGAAGTGGGAGGAAATAAGCGGATTGAAGAACAGAAAAGGAGAGCAGTGCCAGGACTTTGATCTGACTTTTATTTTCTGAGTAATGCCAGAAATTGATAGCAGTGTCCACTGTTTCTTCTGGTACATGCTTTTTCAAGGGACTGTCTTACAGAGTGTGTACTCTAAACCTTAAATCTGGGGAAACCCTGGGTCTTTGCAGCTCATTGGGCATATAAACCAGTATGTTTTGATGTCTGTGCTATGATGCAAACAGAAGTAAGATGTGATGGTTTTTGTTCTCAGATGTAATAGGAGCTTTGGAAGCGGCTTGTGTTTGTAGCCAGTAGAAATCATGGAATTCCATGCAAAAGCCAGGCATCAGAATATAAGGCATGGCTTTGGCTACAGGTCTTGCTATGAGCCATGCTGACAAATACGATGAAACACTTAAAAACATGTGCTTACGTTTCCTTGTCAGTCTTTCTGTATAATTTCCAAAAGTCTTCCTCATGACAATTTGGGATTAGACATAGGCAGGTTAAAAAATCAGTATTTTGTAGTAAAATACTCTTTGCTCCTCTTTGACAAATAGTATCCTCTGTTTTTGAGGCTTAATAAGATCATTTTGAGCAACCTGTAAAGGAAATGTCATAGTTAGAGATGAGTAACCAGTGTGACTGGATGGTTAATCACGCAGAGCTTCAAAAAACAGCAGTTCCTCAATGAGGCCATTAGCTTCTGAAATCTGGTGCTGAGCTTGGGAGTCCAGAAGCATCATTTGTCAGTGTGTTCATTGACAGTCTAATTCAAGGGAATTTATCATCAGATACCAAACCTACAAAAATGCTGATGGATGTAGAAACCATAATGACATGTGAATGGATGTAAAATTTTCATCAACTATTTTTTGTCCAAAGGAGAATTTGCCGGGGGGGGGGGGCATTGTTCTCAGAGGTTGGGGAAATAGTTGAATGACCTTGGCCAGTATCATCAAGTTGTAATATTATCTGTAGTTCAGAGACAGAACTAACAAAAGTACTGAGTATCCAAGTTGCCTGACCAGCGAGCTTCCTGTGATCATCTTCCCCTGCTTTATTTCCATGTCCACTTTCTTCTTACATTAACTCTGTCTTATGATAGTATTTCTAATTTCCAGAAAAGTGCTTATCAATTAATATTTGCTAAGTAATTGAATGAATGGTAGGTACTCAAATACACTGATTAGAATTCTGTTGAAATTGAGTAATCATCAGGCTTATTTTAGCTTTCATATTCTCCTTTCTTTCTCCTCTTCTGATTAAAGTCAAATATTCTCAAATTTCTGGGCCACAAGTGGGGTTACTTTATAATCTTGTCCAGTAGGTGTTAAGTTTTTCAAATTTTATTTTACTCTTCCCTTTCTAGACATCCTCTGTATGTGAATTCATCCATTCCCGTAGCTTTAAATAAATGCTGATAATTCCTAATTGTAAACCTGATATTTCTTGAGCTCTCATGGCCATTTCAAATCGAACATGACAAAACTGACCTCATCATAGTCCCACAGATCTGCTCTAGAATTCTCCTTCGATGCTAATGTTGGAACCCCAGGAGTAATCCTTGACTGTCCCTCCATTGAGTCAATCAGTACTGACTGATTCAGTGTTCAGACATAGCCACATTTCCTAAACAATAATTTGTCTTTCCCAGGCTGTGACCACCAGCTTTTTGTATTCACTGCTAATCTCCAAATACTGCATAGTTTCTGTATATAATGCAGCAGAAGAAATCAGGAAAAGAACTCATCATACAAGTATTGAACCCAAGTCAATGTGTATAGTAAGTGATTAAAAGTGTTACAGAATGCCCTGGCCGGTTGGCTCAGCAGTAGAGCATCGGCCTGGCGTGCAGGGGACCCGGGTTTGATTCCCGGCCAGGGCACATACGAGAAGCGCCCATTTGCTTCTCCACGCCCCCCTCCTTCCTCTCTGTCTCTCTCTTCCCCTCCCGCAGCCAAGGCTCCATTGGAGCAAAGATGGCCTGGGCGTTGGGGATGGCTCCTTGGCCTCTGCCCCAGGCGCTAGAGTGGCTCTGGTCGCAGCAGAGCGACGCCCCGGAGGGGCAGAGCATCGCCCCTGGTGGGCGTGCCAGGTGGATCCCGGTGGGGCGCATGCGGGAGTCTGTCTGACTGTCTCTCCCCGTTTCCAGCTTCAGAAATAAAAAATAAAAAAAAAAGTGTTACAGAATCCTGGAGGATAATTTTGACTCTGTATTAGAAGGTTTCAGGGAGATGGTATGTGAATTAAGCCTTAAAAAGTATGGTTTTAATGAGCATAGTTGTCCAAGTCCTCATGTATTTCACCAGTCTGTAAAGAGATTCTTAAATAAGAATGTCTTCATATCTTTGGGGCTATTCAGTTTCATTGGTGCCTTGTAATAAGGATATACATTTTACTCGATAACTTTGAAAGCTATTTAGCTGATTAATAATTCTGTACTATGATTCTATCATTTCTAAAACTCTCAAAAGCCAGAAATGAAACTGTTAGCACATTCCCTCAAAATACAGTTAGTTTTTTAAGGACAAATCATTCAGTTGCCATGATCTATTTTTATTTCTTGAATTTCAATGAATTCCTAGTTAAATCACTTTTAGTCAATTAAAAGTACTAAAAATTGGCGAATAAAATAAATATTGGATATGGCTTTACTTGCATATATCTAGAGATATTTAGTTGGTCAGGTAAGATAGTTGGGAGCAGCTACCTTTTCTAGAAAATATCAATATTGTTAATAATAGAAACAACAACCATTTTAATGTGGCAAAAACCATATCCTGTACTTTTCATATGCTACCTTATTCAGACTTCATAACAACTTTACAAGATAACCATTATAATCCTTTATTGTACAAGCCAGGAAATGAAGTTTCAGAGAGGTTGTAAATAGGATCTTCTGACGCTAAAGCCCGTGCTCTTAACCGCTGATATGCTGCCATTTGGTTTTGTCATTTGTGGTACTGAAATACAGTGACCACATTTTGCTTCTTTTAACAATAGTGGTTTCATCAATGATAATGATTAGCTCAAAAATATCATTTTCTTCTTTCATCTTCTTATCAGACTAACAAAATTACTTGTCAAGGTAAGTTAAGGTACAAGAAGGATATTCTTTTTTTACACTTTTCCCTGTTCTCAGAAATAATTTGCTGACATTATTAACATTATTTCTATGTATTTGAAGTAATTATCATTTATTCAGTCATCGGTTACCTTTAAATCTTGCTTGAGATTTGAAATGTAGCACTGTAATGATATTTCAGTGTCCTCAAGTCTGTCCTCATTCCATTGGGTGGGTTTTTTGGTTTTTTTGTTTGTTGGTTGGTTTTTTACTAATGTGCAAAATCCTCTACCACATAACCTATAATACAGCTACAGATTTTTTTTAGCATTGGTGAGAATGTGTGATTTTTAAGAGAATCAGCAATTTTCTAGAGCTTTTTATTTGATTTTTTATAAGACCATTTAAAGGACCCCATTAGGTCAGACTAATGACCTGCCCAGATTTATTTGCTAAAAGTGTTGTTTGTTTTACTGGTTGACATTTTAGAAAATCTGCTGTCTTAATTGTTATGTCACAGGAGCAAAACTCATCTCTTTGGGTATTAATAATAAATTGATTCTCCCCAAAGAAGATTGGTATTTTTAATCTCACTAAAAGAAAATTTTACTTACTGGGTAATAACAGTTGATTTCTTCCATAATTATACAGTGTCAGTTTTACACTTTACAACTTTACCTTCCTTCATATTATCCCAGATGTTCTGCCTGTGGGATAATTATAGATTTTATGAAACTGATTCAACCTGACTATGTTCAACCTTTTAAAATCTTGTTTTTTGAAAAGGATCGAGATAGTCACTTAGACTTCTCTATGTGGTTTCAGAATGAGTCTACCATCCTTTTTTTAAAAATCATTTTTATGTGGGAATTTCCTGGGTTTGCTAAAAGCTTTTTTTTTCCTTAGAGTGAAGTAATCAAACTGGAGTCAGTATTTATTGTAGTATCTTACTGATCTTGTTGCTGTGCTTCCCTTGTTGCATTTTGCTGCTCGTTCTACATAATTTGGGTATTTGGCTTTGCAAGGTCTTGTTCTGGTCTGTGTTGAGCATTACAATCATTCTTTTTCCCAAACAGAAATTGGCCATTCTCCTTATACTTCTCATTTGTTGCCTATTTATGTCCTGCAAATTAAATCTCGTAAGTATGAAGTCTCCAGGAGAAAGTTTATTTTTATTTTTCAAGATGGAAGCGTCAAAGGCCTTCTATTATCCAACCCCTCACCCCTTCTCTCATCTTTCACATTAAAATGTGTGTTTTCAGTGATGAGCAGAATTATCGAATTGCATATGTTTTGTAAGGGGGGCTAACTTGAAGAATAGCATGACCTTTCTTGGTGAGCGTTTCAAAAGAGGATTTGCAGGTCAAATTTTCATGAGTATGTTACCTTTAGCAATCTTAAAACAGGAAGATACTCCTAAACAACCTTTCATATTAATTTAGGAGAAAAGAATTCTCTCTATTTATGGTAGTATGAGGTTTTCCAACTGAAAGTGAAAATGAGTATTTGCTATTTTTTATTTGCACCTATAATCTAACCTAATTTTTAAGCGAGGACCTCATTTTATAGAGAAAAACTAGCTCTCCAGAGATTCAGTAACTGGTTCAGGTTGCTACAATCTATAAATAACAGAACCAACATTTGTATTCAGACTCTTGAATACAAATCCAGTATTTTTACCACTAGAGCAGAGCTACATTTTTTTTGAAACTTCTTCCTTAAATTTCATCAAAAGCATATGTTGAGTGTCTACGTAAAATTTTGGCATTGCATAAAATAGCTTAAAATAGCAGAGTAACTACCCTTAGGAGCTATAGTTTTATATGAAGTTCTTTGTAGTTGGGGCAAAATAGGTCTTCCTGCTTTTCATTGTTCCTCGAACAAGTTAAATTTATTGAAAAAGGGGTATCATAATCCAGCAATGCCTGGAGAAATTACATTACTGTTTGTCGCCTAAAATAGATAGCTTACACAATCAAATCATGTGTGAGCTCTCATACATTTTGAATGTTGATGGGTCTTGTTCCTTCAACCCTACTGCCTCCCTCCTAGTTCATTACCAAAACGACTCTGAAAAGCAGACGCAGAACTCCATTGTTCTCTTTTCCGCTATTCATGCTCTTTCTAAAATGATTTTATTTATTCTCATTCAAGATCCTCATCCTCAAATGTATAACATTTTAAATAGATTTATTTGGATATCTGATTGGATTTGAATGGTGGCTCCCAAATGGCATATATTTCAGTTACTAAGACAATGAGAATTTGGGGTTATATAATAATAACTGTAAATGACATATGTGTGGAGCAGTTTCTCTTTTAGATATGAAAATGTTTTAGAAAAACATTTAAATGCAAAAAACTATAGCTTGATCAGGCAGTGGCATAATGGATAGAGCATCAGATTGGGATGTGGAAGACCCAGGTTCAAAACCTGAGGTCATCAGCTTGAGTGTGGGCTCATCAGACTTAAGCCCAAAGGTCACTGACTTGAAGCCCAAGGTCGCTGGCTTGAGAAAAGAGTCACTCACTCTGCTGTAGCTCCCTGGTCAAGGCACATATGAGAAAGCAAACAATGAACAACTAAGGAGCTGCAATAAAGAATTGATGCTTCTCATCTTTCTCCCTTCCTGTCTTTCCTTATCTGTTTCTCTCTGACTCTGTCTCTGTCAAAAAAAAAAAAAAAGAAAACTATGAAGAAAAGGTTAATCTAAAAAAAAACCCTACTAATATATAAGTATATATGTGTGTTAAAAAATTACACACATATTTATATGTTCCTTTTAAAATGAACATGGGATATTTTAAAATGGTATAATTGCACACATAGTAATTAGATTTTAAATTTATACTGGAAATGCCCCTAAATCTTAGAGTCTCTCATTGGGTAACATTATTTTTTAACCAAAAGAATTCATGTCCAAATCCTTTGAAAGCCCATGGCTGGGCTTTTTTATGACCCCAGGGATCCTGAAATCATCCAGTCTTACTGTTCTATTATATATTCCTGAAGTGTTTAATATAAAGCTGGGAAATGTATGTTTTATTTGATCATACCCACTGATCCTGACCCTCCCACTTTCCTAGAGAAGCAAAGCCATCTTTGGCCCACCCTAGTTGGATGCCTTCTCTTTAGAGTGACTTAAGCTGTGTAAAAAAATGTTGGCCCTCTACCCTAGCACTAGAATGCCTTAAAGATTGTAACTGCCTGTGCATTTGGGGGATGGGGGAACACAGTTACCATAAGGAAATTTGTGTATCACCATCCTATCTGATCACTCATCTTCCTTTCCTGCACTACCCTGACTTTTAGGAAAACTCCCAAAGGATAGTGACTTTATATCCAGTCCAATCTTTAGGAAGCTTTAAATTTCTTTAGAAATGTTGGGAATTCTCTTATTTTAGAAGAACTTGTGAATTTCGCTTTCTGTTTTAGCATAAATCAGCATTTGTTTTTCTAGAAGGAGAGTATGTCGAGCCATTATCTCCCTAGATTAAAAGGGCAGTTCAAGAAAATGTCCACATTTATTCTTCGGTTCTTCATTCCAGTCTCCTCACCTCCAGCATGTGTACCTGATGTTAGGAGATTAGCGAACCATCCAAGTCATTTGTTCAGTGAAGTCGGCACTAAGAGTTCCTTTGTGAACATGATGGGAAAGTGGCAGCCTTTCTGAAGGGGACCTTCTTTGTTACTTTTGTGATAGATTCACATTTGAGTCAAGAGCATTGTTGTCTCGGTACTTTTCTGAGTCATGTTAGTATTTACGAAACCCTAGAGCTACGATTTTTTGTTTATTTTTGTATTTGTAGACAAAAGGTACTTAGGTATCAAAAATTTGAAACATTGAAAAATAGATTTGTATCCTGATTTTTTTTTATAAAATGAATAAATGTGTAAGCTCTTAATGTAGTTATTTTAAAAAATGTAGAATAGAGAAACATAAAGAAAAAATCAATGGCAATCCCATTCCTCAGACAAAAATCACTTTTTTAGGCATTTTTTTCAAGAAATTTTGTCTATTTAAGTATGAATGTCTATGGGTATTACAAAACAAATTTTTCTCATAGTTGCAGCACCTTAGTTTTTCATTAATTGCTTTCTCATACATGCCTTGACTGAGGGGCTCCAGCCAGCCCAGTGACCCCTTGCTCAAGCTAGTGACTTTGGGCTTCAGGCCAGCAACTTTTGGGCTCAAGCCAGCAACCATGGGGTCATGTGTATGATCCCATGCTCAAGCTAGCAACCTCGGGGTTTGAACTTGGGTCTTTAGCATCCCAAGCCGATGCTCTTACCTACTGCACCACTGCCTGGTCAGACAAAAACTGAAATATAAAATATTTTTTGTACTCAATTTTGTATCCTCTTTTTATTTGATATTAGATTGTGAGCATTCATTGTTATCATTAAATATTCTTTAATTGTGCTAAAATATTCTCAATTGTGCACTGTATTACCTATATGTTAAATAATACCTGCCTTATAGCTGTGCACAGGGAGAAGGTGAGGTCTCTCACAGAGGGTATGTCGCCGCAGGCTAGGCAAATGGTAGTTGTTCCTGTAATCAGGGTTTTCAAGTTGCTTTCCAGAAACTTTATGTGCATAGTGTAAAAGAGCTTATGCCCTCATCAGCAATGAATGCTATGATTTTACAAATGTGCGATACATTTAAAAGCTCAGTTTTTCATGCTTTAAAATGGTGAGTCATTCATTTATCAAATATTTAGTGAGTTTCTACCATGTTCCAGGGAACAGAGTAGTAGGGAAAGAGTAAGACAGCCCTATCCTCAAGCAATGTGCAGTTACATGACCTAGTGCAGCGGTCGGCAAGCTCATTAGTTGCCAGAGCCAAATATCAACAGTACAACGATTGAAATTTCTTTTGAGAGCCAAATGTTTTAAACTTAAACTATATAGGAAGGTACATTGTTATGAACTTAATTAGGGTGGAGTACCCTTTGTGGAAGAGCCACACTCAAGGGGCCAAAGAGCCGCATGTGGCCCGCGAGCCGCAGTTTGCCAACTGAGGACCTAGGGTTTTGAAAATAACAGTGATCTTCCATAAGGCAAGAGTAAGTATTTTAGGGGGAGAAAGTTCACTGGTCTGATAAATTTGTAAAATGTTTCAACACTATTTGTCTCTGTTGCAGTCTCACAGAGCTTATTAAGTCTCTAAGAAGTCCTGCAGGGAAGAGGGAAACCAAACCTCTATTTAACTTAATGAAATCAAGTATTTCCTGAATTTTCCTAATCATAGCAATCTTTATACCAACACACTAGGATTCTCCTGAATTCTCCTAATGAATATCTTTAGTAAATTATTTAGCACCATAATATTTTGTGATAGCTTCTATACATTTATGAAAACATTAATATTTTTTAGGTCTGGGCTAGAGGTGGGTTGTTTCAGGAAAAATTAATGTGGTGGTATAAATTACCGCTAGATATTGTTCCTTGTCTTGCATTAATCTCAAATAACAGTGTAAGGACCATCAATACCAAAGTATTATCCTGAGATTTCAGCACTGCTCAATAATTACAAAGAGAATTGCAATGGTGCTTAACTATGTATATCTGCTTGGGGATAGTTCAGTTAACCTCTTCTGCTATTCTATGTCTGTCATAAGTATGACTTGAAATGCTAAATTAGAACCCACTTGATCTGATAAGACCTTAAATCTCCTTCTCTAAAACTTTTTCAATTAAATTTCTCTGAGATAAATTCTGAGAGTACAAGGGCTTTTACTGATAATGAGTCTTCACCAAATGTTAATATTATGGCAAATTGGCTACTTTTTGGTAACTCTTCTCTCCAGAGCTTTTATTAACAGTACAGGAAAGCCACAGTATCCAGTGGTGGCCATTTACTGAAAGCAACATTGGCAGGTGTTTATAGGTCACATTTCCATCTCAGCTGACTTATTAATTTAGTGTCCACATGTTTTCTGGTACAGAATTTTAGAAATGTAGCCTGTTATCAGGCCATGGGTGAAAAGTTGTATTTTGATGTATACAAAGTATGGGAGAACTGGTAGTTTCTAATACTGTTGATGGGAGTATTAAACTTTTCTAACATAATTAGAAGACAATTTGGCAATTTTTTTCAGTAGTTAAAAGGTATACAATCTTTGAGCACTTTAACCACTAGGAATTATTTAGTGAAAAGCTCATAAAAAGAAGCCTGGATATAATGTACAAAGAGAGTCATTTCAGGTTTGTCTTCCTATTAGGTATTAAGTAAATGTTATATCCTTGCAATTAATATCAGGCAGCCATTAAAAAGTATAAGTATATCTGCATGGAAAGATCTCCAGCACATACTAGTAAGTGTATAAAAGCAAGATGCCAAGTAGCTTATATAAAATAGCTTTTATTTAAAATTAATAAGGTCATACATACATACGTCATACATACATACACAAATGAAGGTGTATGTATATATATATGTATATAGGTGAATCTTTTTCAAGAACTATACACAAGAACTATTGGCTATGTTTCCTTTGGGGATAGGGACTTAAGTGGTATATATTCCGCTTTTTATATTTTTTCTGTATTAGAAATTTCTAAATTAATTGCATTTATTATTTTTTGTCAGTAGGGGGTCTTTTTTGTGAGGATTAAATAAGATAACACATGTAAAAAGCCCAATGCAGTGTTACATTGCTACTTCAACATGATTTTTAAAAATTAATGTTCAGAAATAAGGGCTTAAGGAGATGAAAGCTAGTATGTCAAAAAAGTCAAAGGAGAAGCAAACAGAAAAAATATATAAAAAGAAGGATTTGTTTGGGAAGTATGGGGAAGGGTGGCTGTTTTTAACTTTACCAACTACGTTTTTTTCACTTTTAAATTTTATTCTGTCAGTATAGCTTCTTCATTATTGGATTCCATCTCTGTGCTGTGACATTTTCTCCCACTTCCAGTCATTAGTCAGTGTGGCTCTTTGTTGCTCTCATTGAGGTTTGGGTTGCTGTGAGGAGCGGGGATGTGAGTGTCATTTCCAGGTCGACACCAGTGTTGATCATGTGCTTGCCAGTGCAAGGCCACATGGTTGATACCTTCCAACAGCCTAATTTCCTTTAATGTGTACTTCTCCTTATCAAATCAACTAACTCTGACATGGTCTAGCCGTACATTAAGGACACAGTGAATTGCTGTTTTGTTTTTTCCAAAAATGGTTATGAAATTGCTTAACCGTGATACTTCACTGATAGTGTCAGAAAATGCGAATTATTACATGGTAGAAGAAAATATTGACTTGCAAAACATCATTGTGACTGATTTATTGTCATGCTTATCTAACTTAATTTACCAAACGAAGCTCCCCTGAAGTGTGATTGTATAATTGAACAGCTTAGGGCAGCACAGTAACCCAAACTGACTAATTCCTATCCAATTGAACAAAAACATAGGGCTCTGCACATTTCTCCATGATGTACATTTCTAGATGCCCGAATGCTAAACATTCCATCATTTCTGTGATTTTTATGACTTGACTGGTTGGTAAACCAAAGAAAATTCAAAGTGCTTTGCTCACCAATCCGGAGGATTATTATAACTATTTTCTTATCTACACAAGGAAAACAGTATTAGTATTCATCTCTGATACTGGTCCCTGGTGGCTTCTCTGTATTATTACATCTAAAGTTAAGAGCGTGAGAAAAGGACTTACATGCAAATAAATAGGTTATAGTAGAATTTATCTGTGACTATTCAATATAGCTTGTGAAGTTCAACGCATATGGTGCTTCAGTGTCATTTTTGTGTCACAGTTGATTAGGTGAGAGAATTGATTTCATTGGTACAAATTCATTTTCCAACCTGGTTAATAAAGAAATGTGACTCATTAATAATGTTTTGATAGCCAGTTTTAAAATATTAATAAAATCATACAATTGGAAAAGAAATACTATGTCCAGCTCCTGTTCAGTGTGAGTTAAAAGTGATATATAGAATGATGACCACAGCCTGACCTGTGGTGGCACAGTGGATAAAACGTTGACCTGGAACGTTGAGGTCGCCAGTTCAAAGCCCTGGGCTTGCCTGGTCAAGGCACATACAGGAAGTTACTCCTGAGAGTGGATGCTTCCTGCTTCTCCACCCCTCTTTCTCTCTCTCTCTCTCTCTAAAAATCAATAAATTTAGAATGATGACCACAAGTAAGTATTTAAAAGAATACTAACCAAGACAAGTCTATTTTAGTATATCATTTTAGCATTATCTTTTATTGAATTAATGTACAGCATGTACTATCAAATAACACTAACTAGTGTTTACTGAGACATGACAGTGTTGTGTTGAAGTACTTTAGTTGTGGTTTCTCATTTATTCTCACCTTAATATTGGATTTATCAATAGCTTTATCTTAAAGGAAAATGTCTGCCCAAATTCACCCAGCTAGTAGGTGGCAGAGCTGGGATTTGAAACCAGGCTAGAATATCCTTGTAGATGAATTGATAACCACAGTAAACAAGAGATTGGTTAGGAAAGCATTGGAAATGGAATAGGAAGAGAGACAGTCTGATCTTTATAATGTGATTTTGTTATTTAGTTTAAATGTGGATTTGTATAGTATCAGATAGCCATATTTAAATATGAGTACAGCCAAATTATTGCTATTTTTCTTTTAGAAACATGTACAAAAATCTGTTTTGCTTAATTCACACATGAGAGTGCCCCCACAACCTTATGGGTATTATTTATTTTAAGTATGTATGGTATTAGATCGCATAAATATGTAAAATATTTTATATTCTATTTTTGTATAAATATAATTGTTTTAAGTTTAACTGTCTTAGTTACTAATTTCAGCATTGTGTGTATGTGAATTCAGGTGGTTTGTCTTTCATAGATTTGTGACTCTATTTATTAGTTTTGTAAATAGTTTCTAAAAATTCCAAGGAATAAAATTACTTTTTGTTTTTTCTTCTAAACTAGTTTCTATTTCCTTTAATTACCTGTCTACCTCTGCTATGAAGAAACAATATAAGATATTTTACATGAATTACCGGGTAATATTTTCTGTTTTAAAATATAATACAATGCATATCTAATAAGTACTCATCTCAGATGAGACGATTTCTAGGGTTGCTTCCAGCTTTACTTAATATTTGGATTCTATTACAGATAGAAAACAGATGAACTTTATGTATATCTTGACTCTTCCCCATGAAATACCCTATCCCTTTCTCCTAAGTTGTCTTCTTTTTATATTAAAAACTGTGTTCCCATTAGGAGTTATTCCAATGCTGTAGAGCATTATGTCAAGTTTCACCACTGAATTCCAGAAGTCATTTGAGACAGCTATCCCTGCCTGGACCCGGGACCGTTTGGCCGAAGGGAGGGAAGTAGCCTGGCTGCATCTCTTTCTCTGCTCTCACTCCTTTGCTCCTGTGAGTCTGGTTTAATTATGTCCCAGAATTCTTCTAGAGGAATGTCTTTCCTTTCTTCTGCACCCAAAAGATTCCCATCTTATGGACACAATAAGTGATGATTGATCAGAAATATATTTGTTTTTGCGGGACATTGAATAGGTAGATACGGGTTTGTTATTCTAAATTATTTAGAAACAATAAATATTGATATACAGTTTTGCACAGAATACATAGGAATTTCATGGCTCATGTATGGTCCAGTAATTGAGTTTCTTCCCTGTTAGGGCCAAGGGAAATAGTCTCTCAAATGCTTCCTGCAATTTTTGTAACTCACTAGTAAAACTCCTGTGTTGCTCTCAATAGTAAATGAAGAACTTCCCGTGGGACTCTAGTTTGCCATAGAACCATGTTAAAAATAATAAAATATAGCTTTGCACCATTTGCTTTGGAGAGCTCAACAGATATAGGGCGTGGCTCATTGATTTCTAGATAGAGAAAGAGCTGCAGCAGGTGAAGTAAATATTCTTACAAGCATGAATTCTTAAAAATCGTTTAGGGTAAAGATTTTGCGTTTTTTAGTAGTGTGAATTTAAAATTCGTTCTACACATAGCAACCAAACTGTGATATTTCTCTTATGACTATTGAATATTTGCCAGGAGGCAATTTGGCATTGTGAGGTACCAAGTAAAGGTTAAGCATAACATACCAAGTATTTGAAGATGGAAAGTAGGGGAAAATGTTCCTCCTGCCTGTGTGAAAGAAAGGACAAGACCCTTTGGCAAAGAAGAGCTTCTCAGTACACTGTGTCAGGGTGTTCTGTACGTTTGCAGATCACTTTCAATGTTTAAGATACTTTAGTCAAATTATTTTTGTAAAGATTGAGTATCTCCTTTCAACTACTATCTTGTTTCTAGAGAAATTATTTCAGGAAAAATTCTTTAATTTGAAGCGCCCTGTTTTGAAGAAAGAAGGAAAGAAAATAATATTTTAAAAAATTTTATTTATTGATTTTAGCAAGATAGGAAAGAGGGAGAGAGAATATGTGTGAGAGAGAAAAGAATACAGATCTGTTCCTCAGGTATCGAACCAGCAACCTCTGTTCTTTGGGACAATGCTCTAAACAACTCAGCTACCCAGCCAGGGCCGAACAAAAATATTTATAATTAGAAATGTAAAGAGAGAAGAAAAAAGAAACCCAGTAATCTCATACATAGAATTTTTATATCCTGAATAAGTAATTTGTATTGTGCTCCCCTCTTGATTAGCTCTATGATATGTTATCCTAATGAAAAGCAGTAATTTGCATACTCAACCTCTGGTATTATCACCACCCTGTAGACTTTTAGCCATTTTTTTCCTTAATGTGTCTTAAAGTCTCTTCAAGGGAGGTGCAAAGTTTAATACAGCGTGGAGATAAATTTTCAATATTAAACAACACTAATCTCTGTGTTTCTGAACCACTTCAGAGTTTTAGTGGAATGCATTTCTTGGCAAATTTTTGAGGAAATCTTTTATTCCTCAGTAGAGAATTAAAATGTCTTCTTGATAAAATCAAGCCCACACTCCCTATGGAGCATTGTACACAGGCACTGCTCCTCTCCTCCAAACAAATATAAAATCTTTCCAGAGGAGGAAGAGTTGAGTGTGTTTTATTATGTCTGTTCATTAAATTTAGACTCAAAGAAATGTAAATGGAAAGTATTTGCAAAGAAAATCTATTAACTGTCTCAAAGAAATCCAGAAAAAAATTTAATATCTTGGCTTTTTAAAAAGCAAGATTATTAAACTGTGACAGCTGAAAATGAAATAAAGTAGTTCTGTCACAGCAGAATTTCCTTCACTTCTTTTTTGACAGTGTTGTTAGTTTGGTATATCAGGAAATTTCAGTGCATATTGAGTAACGTCACTCAATAGTCTTATGGAAAAAATGGAGACATACTTAGAAGAGAGAGTGGTTAATAGTTGAATGATTCTCCCTAAAAAGGATAAAGGTTTGTAGAAACATGCCACTAGATTCTGTCTTTATCCTCGACCTATCAACCATTTATGTCAGGATAAAATGTCGACAAAATACTTCTGTCATACATATCCCCTCAAATCTATAAGGACAGGAAATGCAGTGACTGACCAAAAATATTGTAGCAAGATCTGGAAGTTGATCAAAGGGATGAATGGAAATAGATGTGTAAGGCTTACGAAAATCTATGGAAAAAGTTCAGAAGAAGAGAACTCTCTTAGCTATTGAACTTAGAAAGAACACAGGGCAGGAGTTCTTCGCTTTGGTTATACTTTAGTTTACGTGGGTGGGTATGTGGGAAGCATTTAAAGTAAAATACCAATACCTGGACACCACTCCAGCCAATTAAGTTAGAATTTCTGGGGAAGAGGCCCAGGTATTGGTATGTTTAAAAATCTCCTTTTGTGACTTTATTGTGCATCCACGGTAGAAAACCAGTCAGTCTGTTTATCTTGTAGGTAGATTATAAACCCAATAAGGAAGTAACAGTAAGATATGACTGCCCATCTCTTTTTCTTAATTGATCAGACCACATTTAGAGTATCATGGGAAGAACAAGATTAAAATGGTGAAATGATTGAAGGTCCTACCTAAGAACTCTTTAAGAAATTATAAATGCTTACATGGTTGTGTAAACATAAGGCAGTAAACATTTTTAAAGAAGAGCTCCCAGCATGCATACTTCTATACTCAGGGGATTATCAAGAAAAGTCTTCTGCGTTAGTAATCGGGGGATGTCACCAGAAAGTATCAGGCTAGATTGTCTATGGAGAATCAGATTATTAGAGACTTTTTTTTTTTTTGCAAGAAATAAGACATTAAAACAAGTCTTCTCCTTTTGACATTTTTGAGTTTGTGCATATGCATCAACACTTTTTTGTACTTTTTAAAATTATGACATACAAACACAAAAATTATGTCAACAGACTAGTCTAAAATGTTGAACCCTGGCCTTCCAATCATGGAAAAGCGCTGGTTTCTGCCAGCCCTTGCCTGAATCTTCCTATTTTGCCCCTTCCTGTTAGATGGTCTTATAATTTTCATTGTTCTAGTTACTTTCTCGGAGCACAAAGTGCACATTCCTACAGCTGCACTTTTACTGTTCTTCTTATGGTTCCATTGGGAATCCAAAGCCCCGAGTGCTGCTTTTACTGTACATCTGAGCAGTGTTCTAAAGGACCTCTCCTTTCTCCTCTGTCTTGAGGTAGACAGTCAATAGGAATAGGCTTGATGATGACAGAGAGAAAACCATGTGAGAAAAGGCTATTTTCATTTTAACCTTTTTATTCTGTCAGGACTAAAGTATGTGAATTTATATTTGATTGCATGATTCTTGACCTTGCCCAATCTGAGCTTGCAAGAGAATCATTTCAATCTCTTGAGTAACAGTTAGACCTGCTCTTTATGAACCTGTACTCCAGTTACTGAGTGATTTCTCCTGAGAACAGTTTTGCTGTGGTTTTTGATGGGATGTTAGAGGCAGGACACACACCGAGACTGGGAAGTCTGTCCAGGTATGTCTTATGCACTTAGAATTTACATTATATACCTATATGACTGGGCCCAGCCTACCTTGACAGCCTTTATTCTCCCCGCAATGTTGATGTGTCTACAACATCAGCAGGGGGAATTCTTGTAACAGATATTCAGACATTCTTATCCATTGGCAATCAATGTATACACTGAAATGATCATTCTGACCCAGTTATGGTGACTCTATTTTAGTAACTGTAAAGCATTATTTACTAACATGTTATTTTAATTATAATACTTGACAGTATAAAGATGTAGCAAAGGAAGTATAGCATTCATTGATGAATGTTTAGGTTTGAGAAAAGGGTTTCTTCCTTTAGATTTGGTGTCAAGGAATGAACACTCCACGATGGAGAGGGTCAGAACCAGGACCTTCGTTTCGGTGACATGTTAGCAGAACGTGCCTCTAGGGAAAGCCATACAATAAAGTCCAGTGGAACCATTCAGGGCAGATTTGTGCAGAGTTCACACACGGGCATGCAGTCAAGTTCTGCGCTCAGATCATGTCCCTGCTTTCAGCCAGTCACTGATTAGAAGCCACAGCTTTTCTGTGCTTCACTGTCTTCCGCTGTAAAGTGAGAGTGTTTTATTAGAATAATTCTAAAATCTTTTCTTCACTAGAAAACTCCTATGGCATTATAAAGCCATATACCATATATACGTAGTATTTATACCATAGAGTTGCACTTAATAATATTTAGCAGTAATTTATTCACCCATACGTGTAAACTTGCAGTTCTGCTTGCATTGTGTTGTTGTCTTCTACGTAGAAAATATGAGAATAAAAATAACTTTTAGGATTATGGACAGAAAAGACTCTGAGGTGCAGTATTTTTTGGGGGGTATTATTTTAAAAATCAAAAGAACTAAGACAGTTTCCCTCCAGTTCTTAGATGCTTCAAACTATTAGTGAGATATAAATTCTAGGCCCTGGCCAGTTGGCTCAGTGGATAGAGTGTCAGCCCAGCATGCAGACATTCTGGGTTTGATCCCCGGTTAGGGCACACATGAGAAGCAACCATCTGCTTCTCTTCCCCTTCCTCTGCTGTTCTCTCTGTCTCTTCCCCTCTCGTAGCCATGAACTCAGTTGGTTCGAGCGCCAGCCCCTGGTGCAGAGGATAGCTCTGTTGGTCCAATTGCTTCAGCCTCAGGCACTGAGTGAGGATAGCTTGGTTGATTCAAGCATTGGCCCCTCATGGTGGTTGCCGGGTGGATCTGGTTGGGATGCATGTGGGAGTCTGTCCTGTCTCACTATCTCCCCTCCCCTCACTTAAAGAAAAATAGAAAAGAATATAAATTCTACATAAATACAGGTATAAATGATACAAAGTATTGTAGGTAATCCAGTCGCATAAAATGTGAACAGTGCCCTTCTGAAAGCCCTGGAAACGCCAGCCAATCTAACTTAAATGCCAGAGGAGACAATTTCTGTTTTAAGATATATTTAAGAGACCTAGAAAAACTAATGTACCAGTTGAACCTGCATGATATCTGTTGCACTTTGAACAATAGGTTCCCACCCACCTTGTGGACACCAATTTTAATTCTGTGAAAAATTAGTTAAGAGTTTGCACTGATCATATCCAACTAGGATAAGTGACAAAATAACCCAGATGTTGTTTTAGGGGCGGAGGTGATGGTGTAGTGGTTGCTGCTGTTTAAAGTATTTCTCAAAAGCCATACATTTTCTAGATTGAGTGTGCTTGTTTCTTTGTTCTAACAATACTTCCTGGCAATGATCTTTTTGTGCCTTTGAATTGCTTAGGTAAGTACCATGTAAAGCTATAATTTCTCCCCGAGTTTGTAATGATTCTTGCTTTCTCAAATATTGCCTTTCTGGCTGCTTTCATTTGCTGAATCACTGCCTATGCCTCTGGGAGACAGTAGTTATTTCCCAAAGGGTTTGCTCCTGATGAAAAGTGATTACCTACATATTAGCGCTTAGGTGTTTGTGCTGTTCGGCTGCTTTTTAAATAATGCACAGTTGTTGCAAAGCAAGTGTGTAGCTGAGTTCAGAAACAGAAATTTTCAATGTGGATGTGTTCAAAGGAATTGATGACATAATCTGCACTGACTTTTCTCTTTAGACCTTGTTTCAGAGGGCAGAGGGCAGAGGGCAGAGGGCAGGGGTGATAAAACCATTTTGCCATCTGCTCTTCTGAGCTTCAGTCCTCTCATACTTGACTCTACTTTTGAAGCTGCTGACACCAGAGCTCTTGTATATTTCAGTGACAAGTGCAGAGACTTTGACAAAGACCAGTTGGTAACAGATTTAAGAAAATGTGTGTGGGTTTTAAAAGCAGAACATTACTGGAGATGTCCTCCCCTGGACATTCTGTTGAAGAAATTCAGGGTGATTGATCTAAGATCACTTTCGTTAATTAAGGTCATATTCCATAAAGTGGCTGCATTTTACTTTCTGGGTGAGAAAGACCAAGGAAACTTTCTGGGAACCGTTTTAAAGATTATCATGCATCATTAATTAGAGCTGACAAAAGAAGCAATCATTCAGAAAGCGAATTAGAACAGTGCTTCGGCATGGAAAGCAGATGATTATAATAAGGCAGAGGGAGGTCCCGGGAGAGGGCACGCACGCACGGCTCAGGCTGCAGGACCTGAAACAGCCCGGGTGCCTCGCTCTGCTCATCCAGGTGTATGTGATTGTCAGGGGGAAGCGATCCGGGACCAAATGGTGGTTTCTCAGACCTGCCAGCTCTTACCGGGTTTTGAAATGAACATAGGGCAAAAGAGATAGGCTGTTTGTTACAGATGTCAACAGCTTTTAGATAAAGGAAACACTGAAAATATTGACAAAAATTTTTAACTCAGACCAAGCGATTTAAAGTGTCACAGGAACAGAATCTCGTATCGCTGCTTCTATAACACATCTATCATTAGAGAAGCAAATATGTGCGTTCCTTCCAAGCAGTTGTCCCAGGTAACAACGAGTGAGTACTTTACAGTTTAGACTCTTGTGGTGTGTGCGCCGTAACTCCTTCTGATGCACTGTTTTGTGGTAATTTTTAGTTTGTTTTCATTTCCTATTAAAAAAAATCCCCCTCATATTTTAAGTAGAAAAATATCTTGACTTTTTTTTTGCCAGTACCATTATGTACAATCCCATTCTCTTTGATAAAGGAGTTGCACATCCATAAACTGCTTGTGGTTTTTCTGTGTACGAATAACAGGCTTCTTAACTTTCACTCCATTATTTATAGGCCCGAAAACACGAGCTGTTTTCTCATCTTCATGCAGGCAGAACTCCAGTGCAGCGGTCTGAGTGCCACGTGTAACCCTGGCCGAAGTTAACAACTAACTTTGTTTTGTGCCATTCCCTTAGACTACCCATCGTTGTGTGGTAGATCCTTTTACTTAACCTTATTTTTTCTGTCTCCCTTTCATCTACTCATTCACAGTAATCTTGCGAGTATACAAGCAAAGTAACTTTCCTTCTTCCATCTCTTCTGCTCCCAAAGGCACAGCCGGTCTCTTTCTTCCTCATGGGCTGGCTGACTTTTCTCAGCTCGGCTGTTGTAAATGGACAACCCGTATGTGATATCATAATCAGCTGGAGTCTGTCTGTCTCTCGAGATTGTGAACTCCTTTCTCTGAGGAAGTGGGTATCTTATTATTCATCATAGTGGTCTAAATTGTACCACACACACACTAGGACCCTAGAAAATGTTAAACTGTAGCTTCCATTAAGGGGAATTATGGAGCATAATTATGAAATAAGGCCCAACTTGGAATGCTTGCACATTTCATTTTCTCAAGGTAATTTGATGGTAATACGAGATCACTGGAAGAACAAAACAGAAGGGAGTACACGCCATTTCCTAGGAATTTCCTTCCTTACTGGGAGGATGTCAATTCAGAGAAGATGCTCTTTGCTTAGACTAGCACAAATTGCCTGGAACTTTTTACATATGGGAAATAATAGCAACCAGTTATTTTGTTCACACTATGTGCTTTCAAAGGTACTTTCAAAAGTACTTCCCATCCCTTACATCTTTTTATCCTTACAGTACACCTATAAAAAAGATTCTGTATTCTTCTATATCTGTGACTATAGAGAGAGAGGTAAGCAACTTACCCAAGACCACGTGAAGCCTGTTCCTGAGCCTTCTCTTAACTTCCTCACTGTCTCCCACGCCCACATCATCACTCGTTTGTTGTCAGAATCATCTGGCTGCTGGCCGGATACAGCAGACTAGGAACAGTGAGGACCAGAGATCGGGTACTTATGGACAAAGAGCTGCTCCTTTAAGAATAAAACAGAACCCAGAAACTTCAAGTGGATTCTCTTGAAGGAAACCATAAGATTCTAACTCTTTTTCTCCCAGTTTCACCTTCCCCGTGAGGCCTCTCCCCTTCGTGTTCCCCAGCCACCATCTTGCCCCAGGGAGACACTGATAACCGTCTCATCCAATGACTTAGGTCTGATAGGGGTGAGTTCTCCTTTGGTTCCATTAGTGTAGCAGAGACCCCTGGAACTTGCTAAATGCGCAGAGAGAACAAAAGTGATAAAAACACAACTTTAAAACGTATGAACAGGGTTCTTGTTCACCTGACTTCACCTTTAACTCATTTCCTTCAGGCCCGGCATATCCTTTTCCTTCTGCCAGTCTCCTTCAATATCCATTTATTAGAATGGTGCGTCCTAACGGTTTTTCATCATGAAGATGACTTTTATTACTGTAAAGATAGTACTTGTTGCACATGCAAACCTGTAGACATTTTGCAATTGCTGTATTCATCATTTCCACTCCTTTCTAATATCCACAGTTCAGCTCTAACTTTGCACATGTGTAGCTTCTTTTTTTTTGAACATTTTATTTTATTTTTTTTATTATTATTTTTTTACAGAGACAGAGAGAGTCAGAGAGAGGGATAGACAGGGACAGACAGGAACGGAGAGATGAGAAGCATCAATCATTAGTTTTTCGTTATGCGTTGCAACACCTTAATTGTTCCTTGATTGCTTTCTCATACGTGCCTTGACTGAGGGCCTTCAGCAGACCGAGTAACTGTTGCTCGAGCCAGCGACCTTGGGCTCAAGCTGGTGAGCTTTTGCTCAAACCAGATGAGCCCGCGCTCAAGTTGGTGACCTCGAGGTCTGGAACCTGGGTCTTCCGCATCTCAGTCCGACGCTCTATCCACTGCGCCACCGCCCGGTCAGGCATGTAGCTTCTTTTTATATTATCTTATCACCCTCTACTCAGGAGACCCTTCTGAGCCTTTGTGACTCACCATGGTTAGGGCAAAGGTAGGCAGGCCCTCTTTGTTTCTTAATGCTGTTTCACAGGTCCAGCCTCTTAAGAGATATACTCCTTCCTCAAGTGATTGTCTCTAAAAGTATGTGGCCTGTTGGCTAGAATAGAGAAGTCCCAACTAGACTTAACATTGAAGACCCAGGCAGGAATATTAGCACAAGACCCAGGCTCAGGACAGGAGGAGCAGGATGTGCAGTCCTGTTCAGCGGCACGGGAGAATAGACTAAGATTCATTGGCTTTATGAACCTGGCAGCTGGAAACAGACCTAGTTTTGGAGACTGGCATTGAGGAGTCAGATGCTAATCCCTGAGCTGACTCTCACAGGACAAGACTCAGTTTCAAAAAACTTGGGTGGAAGATCAAAGCAAAGCCAGCAACTAAGATTGAGTTAATGTGGAGTGATGAGGTGCAAGGGTGCCTGAAGCCTGCTACAAGGTTGCCTGCTGAGGCTTACAGTGCCTCAGTGT
This sequence comes from Saccopteryx leptura, assembly GCF_036850995.1. Classification (NCBI taxonomy): domain Eukaryota; kingdom Metazoa; phylum Chordata; class Mammalia; order Chiroptera; family Emballonuridae; genus Saccopteryx; species Saccopteryx leptura. The sequence goes on along the minus strand of NC_089511.1, from coordinate 60,608,187 downwards.
AGGGAAACAGGATAGGGGTAAGGAGACTGACATGTAGTCAAAATCACAATGCTTAGTTTCAGTCTCACTTGTTACCATATTGCTGCTTGACCCCGGTTAATTCAGTAGATGAATGATGTTGGAAGAATGTGGAAAGATGGAAGACTTACTGAAATGTGGTATTTTCTCTCTCTGCGGGGTCAGGCTAGGGAGTAGATATTTTGGGAAAAAAATTGATCAGTGTTTTTATTTTTCTTACTCAAAGGAAAAACAGTCCTATTGTTTTTATAATACAGAGTATAAAAACTAAAACTCCATAGGATTATTTTTGGCTAATGATAGGAGATTCAGTGATTTATTCTAAGAAAGGGAATCAGAATTCCTGGGGAAGAGGGATTGTTTTTGTTTATTCAAGGGAGCATTGGTGGCCTGGCTCCTCACTGGATATGTTGCCAGCTGTCAGGGGCGTTTTGCTCCCCTGATCAGGTGCAGGAAAGAAAGGTGTGCACTTGAAAGGACCCCTTGGCAGGAATTCTGCACTAATTGGAGCACAATAAATTCAGGCTTTTAAAATATAAACAGACCTTCAAATTATGCTGCATGCATGACGTTCTAAAAAAGAGGACATGTTGAGCCAAAACTAGTGTGAAGAGACCTGGCTTCTTCTGCTGGTAGGATCACCTTTGTCCAAAAATGAGTTAATTGGATAGAGTGAGGAGGGAACTCTTTACAAACCATGTTGCAGATGATCTCACCCATATTATCATCATGTCCCAAGAGGAATGACTCTTTTTTTTTTTTTTTTTTTTTGTATTTTTCTGAAGCTGGAAACGGGGAGAGACAGTCAGACAGACTCCCGCATGCGCCCGACCGGGATCCACCCGGCACGCCCACCAGGGGCAATGCTCTGCCCACCAGGGGGCGATGCTCTGCCCCTCTGGGGCTTCGCTGTGCCGCGACCAGAGCCACTCTAGCGCCTGGGGTAGAGGCCAAGGAACCATCCCCAGCACCCGGGCCATCTTTGCTCCAATGGAGCCCTGGCTGCGGTAGGGGAAGAGAGAGAGACAGAGAGGAAGGAGGGGAGGGGGTGGAGAAGCAAATGGGTGCTTCCCCTGCGTGCCCTGGCCGGGAATCGAACCCGGGTCCCCCGCCCGCCAGGCCGACGCTCTACCACTGAGCCAACCGGCCAGGGCGAGGAATGACTCTTAAAGGAGGTTAGAGTAAGAAAAGGACTGACAGAATTAAGACCTCGGAATGATTCCTTAGACCAGCAGCCAGCCTAACTTCACATTGCCTGTTGAGGGCCACGAGAGATGCCGGAGTCTGAGACAGGATCAGCCTGTTGGTGGAATCATATTGTCCCAATTGTAAAGAATTAAAGAATGTATAATGCGGAAACAGGTGCGTAATTAAAATTACAGAGTTAAAAATTAGAAGTCAAAGTAATTTTTGAATGTATATGGGCAGTAATTTATATTTATAGGCAAAGTAAAGGAAATGAAATTTAAACTGTGTTTAATAATGAACATAATAGTTTTAAAGTAACCAATTATACACTATTTAACAACTACAATGAAATATAAAAGTTAGCACTTTGAAGCCTACTAGTGCATTAACTTTTGTTGTCTGGTTGAACGACATTGCATATACAGTGAATAAAACTTATATCATCTATACTTGAGTGGAGAATATCGTGACACAGCAAAGTGAAAAATTAAAAACTATTTTTATTTGGCACTATCTGTATTTATTGGGCATTTTTTAGTACCATGCAACTATAAAAAATACAGGTATAATCTGAATACTAAAACAAATATTATCTGTAATGCTCAGTTTGAAATTCTGGGGTAAATCAAAGTAACCTCATTCTCATTAATTAACTTTATAGTGAGTAAATTGGGAAGTAAAATTAGGTTTTATAAAATGTTCAATGCTTAAAATCCTCTTTTATCTGTTTTACGTATTGAGAGTTGTTTTTTTCAATTAAGATTTTATATGAAAGTGATTATATTGCTTAGCAACAACAGCAAGACAAACGTTTGAACAATCACACCAAAACGTTAATACTTATTGCTACATATCATAACACAGAAATTCTGTTTTCATAGTAATTTGAGACATTTTCAATGATAAGAATGTGACTTTATAGTTCCCACTTGTTCAATTTGTTTTGAGTGATTTCAAAAGAAATTATTTGAGAACCTGGTTGCAAGGCTGTATAAGGTTTTACTATCTTAACATTAGATTTTTTTGTGGCTGAGTTTTTCATCCAATTAGTGTTTTGGGCCCAGAAATCTTATTAGTGAAGTCCAATAACTTCATGTAGGGAGAGAGATTATTTTCTCTTTGATATTCAGGTACAGTCAAGCTGAACAGAGGAACCCTTTTGTGTATGTAATAAAAACATCATTCCAGGATGTCCTGGTTCAGGCAGAGCCAACGGTGGCCTGTTTTCATCCTGGTGCATTGAATGGGGCTTCTCTTTGGCAAGGGGCATCCTGTAAACCTACCTCTCTGGCCTTCTTCCCATTATAAAGGAAGTGCTCTTCCTGTCCTTATCAGGGTTGAGGTTACAATTTCATGGGGCTCTAAAGCCACGAAAGACATGAGAGATCCTAAGAGGCTGGGCTGGCATTAATAGAAACTGAAGGAAAAGGCCCGCAGGCAGTCTGTGGATAGGAAAAGAGGAGAAAATTGTCATTCCAGATTCCTCTGTACTTCTGCTGACTTGTGTTAGTAGACACCTCTTCTCCACATTCATTTTCCAGCAGATATAAAACAGCACATTTTAATGTCAGAGAAGACAAAGAACAATGCTATCAAAAGATGCAATCCTGGAGAGGTTTCCATTCTGAGTAAACATGACAGTTCCACAGTTTTAAACCCAGCCTCCTATATGATATTGTGGATGAAAGTACACAAAGGATGTATCCAGTTCCTGATGAATTTAAATCCACACTTTCAGGAAAGAAGAGAAAAAGAATGGTGGATAAAAAATGGTTTTAAATAGACCACATTTGCATAAAAGCAAGCAAGCATGCCAGCTGTTTCATTCATTGTCAGACTTCAATAATGACAAACCTATAAACCAGTAATGTTTGGTGTCTGGCTGTGAATTTATATTTCACTTAGTTTTATTGTCTGGTTACCAGCAGTAACCAGATGCTCATAAACCAGTACTAAAGGGAATAATAGTCCAGAGGATTGCTCACATTTAGGTATAAAATTTGAAAGCTCAGAATGTTACAACTACTTCAGAATCATCATCAGGGAAGTTCCTATTTAAATTTCTGCTTAAAGATGTAAAGGGGTAATTGACATTCTCAAACCTTTATGTAGCCATTTGTTTTTGTATGTCTTCCTGATACAAAACAAATCCCAAAGTCATTTACTATGTATGTAGCTTTAAGCCTGTAAAATGGGGAATTTTGTAACGGCATACAGAAATAAACCTGAGACATTTTCATTTCCTTTGAAAACAGAACATCATGAGGACAATTTAAATGGCTGGAAAAATGTGCTTAAGTTAAAGAATTCTTAACTTTCAAGAGTTGGAATGGATTATGGAAGTAAGCCAGAGAATTGTACTCTCCAGAGTGTCTGTGACAGAGCAATGAAAGGGGGAAAAGAGCACCTACTGGGTGTTGGCGTTTGCCAGGGCTGTGTACATTCGGTGCTTACAATCACTTTGTAAATTGTATATTGTTCTTGACACTTTATGCAGGAGTAAATGGACTCAGGTTAAGCAATTTGCCCAAGGTCTCCTTAGCCAGTAAATGCTGGAACCAAGATTCAAATTCAGGCCTTCCTCTTTCTAAAAGTTGTATTCTTTAACTACTCCTTAGGGCCACTTTCCCTAGAGATAATTTTCATAAGTTAGTTTTCTTTGAAGCAAATAAATTTGACTTGCTGTAAAGCTAGTAGCTGTGGCCACTATCACAGCCGCTTGGCCCATGCAGGTTCGCATTGGGTTCGGACAGATGGTAATGAAACAATGGAGCCAAGAACTGGTGGGCCATCATCTTTAATCCTAGCTTGCACCCGGTGGGCAAGTAAAAACACACACTGGGCTCCAAAACCCACTCATTTAGTGCTACAAAGCTACTGACTTATCCGAGATTCTTAGAATCAAGGTCTCTAGCTCACCAGACTTATTCACCTCTGTTCCCCATCTCCTTCCTTCTCCCTGCACAAACCCTGCACAAACTGGATTCTCACTCAGCACTCCACCTCTTGGCTGCTTCTCCTAGCCTCCTCCACGTGGCCTTTCCCTGCTCTCCACTCTAATGCTAATCTCAGGAACCAAGAGAGAGCAAGCTCCTGGTCTGCCCCACTTTATAATGTAGAAATCCAAAGCTTTAATCCAATTTACAAATAGGGAAGTTTCTAATACAAAGTCACTTATCTGAGGCATGATGGAATTCCTCATGAGAGTGCACCACCCCACATCAAAAAGGGAGGGAAAGGCTTAGTCCTAAAACTAAACCCCAGGCTACAAGGATTCTGCCTGCCCACAGCCCACCCCCAACACACATTAATATAATCACACCCATCCCAAGCAGTCATCTGGGTGACCAGCTTCCACGTGGGCAGCACCATCTTTAACAAAGTGAGCATAATATATTTTATCTGTCCAACACTTACCAAGTTTCCTTTGGCCTCATGCTGCTGTGTGAAACAAAACAGACATCTTACTGATGTGGCCAGCAGTTCCCTGGTTTTAGGCAAATGAGTTTGTAAAATTTGTATTTTTTGAGTTTGTTCACGTTTATTGTTAAAAATGGTGCTGGGCAGCCCGTGTTTGCTTGCCCTTAGAGCAGGGCAGTTGATTGCAAATTGCGGATTGCATTTCTGCTTGGGGAGGGGCCATTGTTTTGCTAATGTTTTTTGGAGCAGAGGTTTTTAAACCAGAAAATTTTGAAGAGAGAGAGAGAAGGAGAAAGAAGCCATGTTGGCACGGAAAGGGAAGGTATGCAAATGGAAAACCAGAGCTGAGGGGCTTTGAGAGCCCTACTAAGGTTTGTGGGGGCCTTTGATTCTAGGAGGAACCGGGGAGGACTCTCCTGGTTCTAGAACTGGAGAATGTGTCAGGGCTTTGGGAGCCACTGAAGGAGAGGGAAGCGGTCTTCCTTGCCTATTTGCTCGTCTGCTGGTGCGGGACTTTAATAAACGAAATGGCCCACCATTTTTTGGCTCAACTGTTTCTTTACCGTCTGCCTGAATCCAATGAGAACCTGCATGTGAATGGCCACAACTGCGGCGGCCCCTGGCCATAGGCCTGGGTACCACAGGAAATGTCTCCAGGTGAATGGGATGGCATTCTTCCCCCAAAGCTGTATACACCTGAGCTCCTTCATGTTAGTTTATGTGAAACCTTCCAGGAGCCAGATAACAAATAACCCTTCCTGACAAAACCTTCAAAAGGAGAAATTAAATGAGAAGAGATATCCAAATTCAGCAGGTGAACTTTATTAACTTAAATCGAAAGTCTAACCTTTGAAAACATCATTAAAAAATATAAAACATGATATACTTGGATTAAGCTTGAATCTCTAGGTATCTTGTAAAGCCAGGAGCCACAGCCAGGGTCAGCATCAGAGCAGCCTCCTGGCCCATGCAGGTTCGCATTGGATTCGGACAGTCGGTAAAGAAACCATGGAGCCAAAAACTGGTGGGCCATAATCTTTAATCCTACCTTGCACCCGGCGGGCAAGTAAAAATACACACTGGGCTCCAAAACCCAGTCACATTCAGTGCTCACAAAGCCACTGACTTATCCGAGTTTCCTAGAATCAAAGGTTTCTAGCTCACCAGCCTTATTTTCCTCAGTTCCCCATCTCCTTCCTTATCCCAGATACAAACTCTGTACAAACTGGCATCTCACTCAGCACTCCACCATTTTGGCTGCTTTTCCTGGCCTCCTCCACGTGGCCGCCTTCCGCTGCTGGCTCTACTTTCTCTGCTCTCTCATGCTAATCTCAGGAACCAAGAGAGCAAACTCTCATTCCGTCCCCATTTTATAGTGTAGAAATCCAAACCCTTAATCCAATATACAAAACAGGGAAGTCTCTAATACAAAGTCACTTCTCTGAGGCATGATAGGATTGTACCACTTTACACCAAAAAGGGTAGGAAAGGCTTAATCCCAAAACCAAGCCCCAGGCTACAAGGATTCTGCCTGCCTTTAGCCCACCCCAACACACATTAATACCACCTGGGCAACGGCCTCTTTAACAAAGTGAGCATAATACATTTTATCTGCCCAACATATCTTTATAAAGTTCTGAGGGATTTCAGATGGGAAGATTTGCTTTGTGAACAGTATTTGGTATTCTTCACTCTTAGGTGATGTTAAGCAGGCCCATTCTGAGGCATATTCCTCCTTTTAAGACATTTGAGACATTGAAGGCAAAGGAATGGATTCCTGAGGTCCCTTTTGATTTCACTGGGTCTAGAGAATCAAGAATGCTGAAAGAGTATAATGAGTGATTTGTTCGTGGTGTTTCCTTTTGAAAGATGCCGCAGAAAAGACTGGCTGTGTTTTGGCCATCGCTTCATCCTTAGGAGGTAGCTTTGCCCTTCTTGCAATCCCATCTTTGAGCTGTAGGTTTACATTCGTGTTAGCACCTGTAATGCCAAAAGCCAAGGCCAGGGCCAGCATCACAGCAGCCCGGCCTATGCAGGTGCGCACTGGATTCAGACAGTCGGTAAAGAAACAACGGAGCCACAAACTGGTGGGCCATAGTCTTTAATCCTAGCTTGCACCTGGCAGGCAAGTAAAAATACACACTGGGCTCCAAAACCCAATCACATTCAGTGCTCACAAAGCCACTGACTTATCCGAGTTTCCTAGAATCAAAGGTTTCTAGCTCACCAGCCTTATTCCCCTCAGTTCCCCATCTCCTTCCTTATCCCAGATACAAACTCTTCACAAACTGGCATCTCACTCAGCACTCCGCCATCTTGGCTGCTTTTCCTGGCCTCCTCCACGTGGCCTCCTTCCGCTGCTGGCTCTACTCTCTCATGCTAATCTCAGGAACCAAGAACCAAGCTCTCGTTTTGCCCCCATTTTATAGTGTAGAAATCCAAACCCTTAATCCAATATACATAATAGGGAGGTCTCTAATACAAAGACACTTCTGAGGCATGATTGGATTGTACCGCCCCACATCAAAATGGGTGGGAAAGGCTTAATCCCAAAACCAAGCCCCAGGCTACAAGGATTCTCAACACACATTAATATCACCTGGGCAACGGCCTCTTTAACAAAGTGAGCATAATACATTTTATCTGCCCAACAGCACCTCTGTCAAAATATAGATGTCTACAGGAAAGTCTTGTCCTCAGTGAGGTACTGTTGGGCAGATAAAATGTATTATGCTCACTTTGTTAAAGAGGCCATCGCCCAGGTGATATTAATGTGTGTTGGAGATCGTTGTAACCTGGGGCTTGGTTTTGGGATTAAGCCTTTCCCACCCTTTTTTGCTGTAGGGCGGTACAATCCTATCATGCCTCAGAGAAGTGACTTTGTATTAGAGACTTCCCTATTATGTATATTGGATTAAGGGTTTGGATTTCTACACTATAAAAGGGAGGCAGGTTCCTGAGATTATCAGGACTCGGCTCTTGGTTCCTGAGATTATCATTAGAAGAGAGAGCAGAGGAGAGCAGAGAAAGGCCACGTGGAGTAGGCCAGGAGAAGCAGCCAAGATGGCGGAGTACTGAGTGAGATGCCAGTCTGTGTAGAGTTTGTATCTGGGATAAGGAAGGAGATGGGGAACTGAGGAGAATAAGGTTGGTGAGCTAGAAACCTTTGATTCTAGGAAACTCGGATAAGTCAGTGGCTTTGTGAGCACTGAGTGTGACTGGGTTTTGGAGCCCAGTGTGTATTTTTACTTGCCCGCCGGGTGCAAGGTAGGATTAAAGGTTATGGCCCACCAGTTTTTGGCTCCATGGTTTCTTTACCGACTGTCCGAATCCAATGCGAACCTGCATGGGCCGGGCTGCTTTGATAGTGGCCGTGGCTTCTGGCTTTACAGGTACCTATGGGCTACCTGGTGTTAGTATTTCCTATGCTCTGCAAAGTTCTCTCTGGGAGGAAAGAATCGCCGTTGCTTTTGGTGGTGAGCAGCCATTCTTGTATCCTGCCAGATGTTTATCCCAAAGGAACAACGCTGGTTGCTATGAGGAAACCTCAAAAGAAGAACTATCAGTGCTGAGGGTAACTGTAGCCATGGTGGTTACACCATGATCGATAAGGGCATATTCTTGGCAGCATGAATGGCAAAGAAACAGTTCCTTGAAGTTTGTCCTTGGGAAAAGGTGGCTAAAATGGGTTCCAGAGCTGATCAATCCGGTTTGCTGGTTTTCACTGTGTTTTCTGCTAGAGGATGGATGTCACCTCTCTTAGCCCCAGAATTATCAAGATTTCTGTAAGTTTCAAGATAACATTTTCAGTAAATTTGCAGGAATGTGTTATTCTGGTCCCCCCACCTCATCTACCCTCCCTCGACCAGAAGAAAAGTACTTCAGAGTTTACTATCAGAGAGATAAAGTACTTGTTCTCTCTCTGTGCTGAGAGAATCTATCTATGTGCTGTCAAGGTCACATCTAAAAACTCGCCCCAGGGCCTCCAGTGTATGCTCTGTATCCTAGAAGAGGGTGGAAACCCTTGGGACAAACTTGTCAAATTCTTTAGTGATGGTAAAAATCACTCAGTTCCTTAAGTGACTTTTCTCTCTGGAGTATAGCTGAAGGGAGGCTCCACACACACCAGCAGGGTGTGAGTTATGAGGGCAAACAGCCCACAGACCACAGTGCTTGGAGCTGCCCAAGGGCCTGACCCTGCCATAGGCCACCTGATCCTGCTTGGGAACCAACAGATTGTCTGGGTGCTCATAAATGCATCCATAGGTTCAGGCAATCGGGGAAATGAAGAAAAGAATAGAACACGATTCCATAGTCGGGGTAGGAGGTAAATTTACATTTGACTTCTCCTCACCCTGAGGCTGGTTGTGCACCTTTACACTTTCCTTGTACACGTGTGTTCTTTGAAAGGCAAGGCCACGTGAAATAATAGACAAGCTGTCAGGAGACAGGGGCCTCAGTTCCCACCTCACCATGTTTAGACCAGTGGTTTTGAACAAATACTTTATCTCTCTGAAACTTTAAGGCCTATCTCTCTGTAGAGGTTTTATGAGTTTACTAGGGCTGGTGTAACAAATTACCACAAAGTGAATGGCTAAAACAACAGACATTTATTCTCACATTCTGGATGCCAGAAGTTCTAAATAAGGGTGTTGGCCAGGTTGGTTCCTGGTGGAGGCTGTGAGGGAGAGTCTGTCCCACGCCTCTCTCCTAGCTTTTGGTGGTGGTTGGCAATCCTTGACATTCCTTGGTTTATTGTTGCATCATTCCAATCTCTGCTTTTATCTTTCTATGACTTTTCCTTCTGTATGTCTCTGTTTTTCCTTTTCTGTGTCTTATAAGGACACTGTCAGTTGGACTCAGAGCCCAAAGAACTGGTTGATATCATCTCTTTACCTGTATAATTATAATTATACACCACATAGTGATATTTCAGTCAATGACAGAACGCATATACGATGGGGGTATACCATAAAGCCTAGCTATGTAGTAGGCTATATCTCCTGGTTCATGTAAATGCACTTTATGATATTTGCACAATATCAAAATTGTCTAATGACACATTTCTCAGAACGAATCCCCATCATTAAATGGCACATTAATATACAGCTGCAAAGACTCTTGTCCTAAATAAGTTCACCTTCTGAAGATCCATATGGAGATATATTTTTTGTATTTACTCACAGCAGAGGTGGTATTATCTGCTCTGCCTGCTGCACAGGTCTCTGTTAGGAAAGTAGATAATGCATATCTAAGTGTTTTCTGAAAGGTGAGGTGCTACATTTTATCCTTGTTACTCTCCAATTAGAGACCTTTATAAATGGCCTATTTTACAGAAGAAAGTCCCTCTCTTCTCCATTATGATCGATCCTGAGCTGTCTTTCTAGATTCATTTCCTGTCATATATTCCAACGCCAAGAGATTACTTATATTTTGAGTTATCGCGTACTTTTATCCTTCTCAATTTCTCACATTTACTGTTTCATTTCCCTCTAAGATCTCTCTTCTCTCCTACTTATTTTTCACGGCTGGCCTGGCATGCCACTTCTTTGGTTAACTTCTTCTTTCCCTAAGTTGAAATTTTCTTTGAGTGTGCTGGAGCTATAACTGTCTATCTAGAGAGAACTGAATTCTGACTGTGGAATAGTCAGTAATCACTAGAGCAGTTTGAAATCAGCCATGGTGGGAGTATTTATGTTGTGGAAATTGACAAATACTACAAATGAGAGCTTTTCGTTTATTTTTCCCAACAAACTGCTGAATTCCCCCCTCTCTTTGTCCCTTTATTGCACTTTATACTTAGCTCTGCTTTAGCATTTTAAGCATTATTATACTTAGTTTTGTGAACAGGCGTCACTTCTGCTAAATTGTGAGTTCCTCGAGGGCAAAAGACTAGTCTATGTTCTGTAGAGTGGTCTTCTACCTTATCGTGCCTGCTGTGGACTGACGGCTGTTTCCCTAAGGCCTATCCCTATTCATCTGTTGAAGCCATAATGTATTTGGAGATAGGGCCTGTAAGGAGGTGATTACTGTTAAATGAAGACATGGGTAGAGCCAAGATCCAATCATACTAGGGTACTTATAAAAAGATACTCCAGAGAATGAGCTCATTTTCTTTCTCTGCTATGTGAGAACACAGGGAGAAAGAAGCCATCTGTAAGCCAGGAAGAGGGCTTTCATCAGAAACCTATTCGCTGGCACCTTGGTCTTAGACTTCCCAGAACTGTAAAAAATAAATGCCTGTTTTTTAAGCTACTCAGTCTGTGGTACTTTGATATACTTTGATATAACAATCCCAGCAGACCAATATATATTACTTACTACACATGAGGGGTTCAATAAATGTTTGTTAAAATCAGGAGGATAAACTGATGAAGAGTAATGACAACCATTACTCTCTGTGTCAGCAACTCCATAAAACAAATGCTATTATTGACCCATTTTACAGATGATAACTGAGGCTTAGAAAGGTGAGTAGTTTGCCTAAAGTCACACAGCTAGCAGGTAAGCCCAAAGTCTGATTCCATAGCTTAAAATCTTAAACAGTATGTGAACTTTTTTCTTGAATAAGTTACAGTTTTTTATTCCAGACCTGTGCCATCCAGTAAAGTAGCTACTAGTTATAGGTGAACACGGAGCTTTTGCAACGTGGCTAGTCTGAATTAAGAAGTGTAAAACACATGTGAGATTTCAAAGACAGAGTATAAAAAACATGTTAAACATTGAAATGTTAAAATAGCATTGTGTTAAGTATATTAGCTTAAATACAATATGTATTCATTTTTACCTTTTTAATGAGGCTGTTAGAAAAATTTAAATTATACCTGTGGCTCTGTTCTATTCCTATGGAAACATAAACTACTGTTTCTTACGACCTGGGAACTCTAACTGCTATATTACTATGCTAACATTTGTATATTCTTAGAGATTGATACTTATCCTAGTATAGGGCTCACATGTGATAATTCAGAGATTATTCCACATGCCCCTAACTTCCTCTGAAGTTTTCCTTTTGGTCATTATGCTGATCCTTTGAGGCTAGGCATTTTTGGTAAGTAAAGGAATAAATGTCAATGCTTCAGTTAAATTAGCATCTTGTGAAAAGTTTGGGCATCTAGGGAGTCATGGAGTAAGGTTGGAGCCATTGGCCAAAATATTATCTCTGAGTAATCTGTGAGTATCAGTTACAATAAATCTTGTGTCTGCTCAGTTGGAGGGGAGCCACAGCTCAAAGAAGATATTTCAAAGGAATTAGTGATCAATTCCTCTCTCCCTTTAAGACAGGAAGCTGCTTCCAGTAAACACAAAATAGGTTAGGCGAGAATTCCACAGTTCTCCCTAGTGAGCCAGCTGAGGTCATGGAGATGGAGAATCACTCCAAATACATGAGCAGAGGAATTACACAAAGCAGGTAACTAAGACTGAGTCATTCTTTCTGTGCCGGGTTATTGTAGAAGAAACAGTGTGATTCGTGTAGATAGGTCAAGTCTTTTAAAAAACGAAAAAATGGAGCACCACTGCATGTCAGGAAATAAATTCACTAATTCACTGGCCTTCTTGCTTTTTTGTTCCTGTGCCAGGGGACTTCTCACACTCCGGCTGAGTCAGAAAGGAAAGACAAGATGTGGGAGCCTTAATTTTCCTGTCTCTCTAATGAAGAAATAAATTCTGAAAATGTTGTGATGACATTGTATGATTCTCCAGAGTGCCAGAGTTTATGTAATTAGTTTGGATTTTCTTCAGTGCTCTAAGTTTCTCTGTCAACCTTCAGAAACATCATAAATCACCCCGATTTTGCTGGCACAGAGTCTAGACATTTGTGCCTAAGCTGTGGTGTTCTGGCTGTTTTTAATTAGCAGTTGCAGATTGCTACAGGGGACATTTCCTGTCCTTTCTTCTCTGGATTTCCTGCGTACCTAGAACTAAGTCCTCACTAAACTCTTAGGCTGTGAATTAGTGGTTTTTTAAGAAGATACCAGGGAGGATTCCCAAGTGCATGTGTGTGGGGGTTCATTTGCTGCTCTTTTATTTACAGAGCACAATAATGTCAAGATCTCTCTATACATGAATAGTGTTCCTCTAAAGAGAACAAAACTATAGAGCTTTAGAGATGTTAAAGATTCTTGTCTTGGCCAGATAGCTCAATTGGTTAAACCTTCATCCTGAAGCGCAGAGGTTGCTGGTTCGATCCCTGGTCAGGACACATAGAGGAACAGCTCTATTTCTGTCTCTGTTTGTTGCCCTCTGTCTCTCTTCCCTTTCCTCTCACTCTGAAATCAATCAATTAAAAAATATTTTTAAAATATATATATATATTTTTTGTATTTTTCTGAAGCTGGAAATGGGGAGAGACAGTCAGACAGACTCCCGCATGCGCCCGACCAGGGGGCGATGCTCTGCCCCTCCAGGACGTCGCTCTGCAGCGACCAGAGCCACTCTAGCGCCTGGGGCAGAGGCCAAGGAGCCATCCCCAGCGCCCGGGCCATCTTTGCTCCAATGGAGCCTTAGCTGCGGGAGGGGAAGAGAGAGACAGAGAGGAAGGAGGGGGGGTGGAGAAGCAAATGAGCGCTTCTCCTATGTGCCCTGGCCGGGAATCGAACCGGGGTCCCCCGCACGCCAGGCCGACGCTCTACTGCTGAGCCAACCGGCCAGGGCCTTTTTAAAAGATTTTTAAAATCATCTACCATCACCCTCTTAAGTAGGTGGCCCAGCAAGGTGAAATCCTTCCAGCAATGTCATATATCCAGGTCACCCAACTGCCAGCCTGCCGCCTCCCCCACCCATCAGGCACCCACCTTCAGCCTCGTAAGTCCTCATTTCATTCACCGGAATAAGATGGATGGCAAGAGCTTAATTTTAAAATAAGGTCAGGAATAAGTGACTGTCTTTTTTTGGCATGAAATGTGAAAATACGTACGTGACGCATTTGGCCCAGGGAACCCCTGGTCTCACAGTGACGTCGGCATCCTCAGCGGCATTTCCTAGGCAGCCATCATTTATTTCAGTGAATACAGATGACAGGAACTGAGATGCTTTTACCGGGGCAGCGCGGGTCCCTTGCCCTGTTGCTAAACAGGAAAATAAGTGAAGTTCAGCATTTTTTCCAGGAGCAATAGACATGCTTCTATTTTTGCCTTTTTGAACCATCACCATCCTTTTCAGCACACTCAGTGCCGGGACTTTATGTCTACTCTCCTTTGTCCTAAAACCCTCTGTGTCACACAGGTTGGAATGGTTTTAGAATGCTTTAAAATGAAATGCCTTCTTTTCCCTGTTTTTGATTTCTTTTTTGCTACCTGGGGAAGCCCTTTCGTCTTCAAACACACAAGTCTCCTTTTTCCCTCAAGGGCAATCACAGTGCAGAGACGTCTGAGCTGTGGTTGTGTGGCATTTGGCACAGCGTTGGCATTGGGAGACTGCCCGGTCTCTCACTCCCCTGGTATTTCCTGTCACTTGTAGAATTGCTTCCTATTGCCTTTGCTAACTCACGGAGGTTTATATTTTCAGCAGACACTTCCTGCTTCCGTACCACTTCTCATATACAAGACACAGTAATCTGAGGATAAAACAGAATGACTAAATGGCTCAATACACTAATCTTAGGTGACACATTACTTCCAGATACTTCTTGGATGCTGAATTACAATTTTTTCAAAGGCATTTTCATTGATTTTGGTAGTTTGGGGTAAGGCTTGATTTGTCTTAATAACCTGAAAAAATACCTTGCTGTATGCTAGTCTCTTTCCCACAGATAACCTTCCCTATTAACCTTTGAAGTTGGAGTTGCTTTAAAAACAACCTTGGCATTGCTCTTTGAAAAACAGTACCAGGCTCAGCAGTAGCCTGTCCCTGTTATCTGACCTTGGCTGTATAGAAAAGCTCAAAAGAACAAACTAGGAGAGAAATAAAGGGAAGGAAATAATTTGTTTTGATAAAGGTCTGTCATTGAATGTCATTCTGAACCCAAAGAAGTCGCCCAGAGTCTCTAAATCTCTAATTCATCTATAAACTGGTAACTCATGTTAATTCATGCTAATTAAAAGAATTAAGAAATTAAAAGGATAGGGGAGCATGCTGAGAAGATCAGACACTACCTAGAATTAATACTAATTGATCCCAAGTCAAGCTGCTTAAGCATTGGAGATGAGTGAGTGCCCAGGGCATAACATAGCATGCTTAAAATGCAACTTTCTCAAACTCCACTGGGCGTGCATGGGTGCATTCCGTTTTGATGAATGAGATATTTGCTTCCTCGGAATGTTCTCCTTCACGGCAGGCAAGAAAAAAGTTGTTCTTTAAAATATACCTCTCCATAGCTGAGAAACATGAAACCCTCCAGGGTTTAAAATGCCAAATGGCTTGCCATTGTCAGAAGCATAAAGGCATGAGAGTACCCAGGCATCAGGTTTGTTGTGCTTCCAAGATGGTTTCTTACAGTAGGCGTCCTTAGCTTCTGCTTTCCCTTCTTCCTCCTCCCCTGAACAAATGGGTTGTGATTTTAAGAACGGTGCTAATGGAGCAAGATAATATTAATAATGTTGATAATGTTGGTGGCTGTGTCAGGCAGGTTCTCTGGATTAGTTCTCTGGGGTGCCTGCTTTCCTTCACATTGTGATCATATGCAAGAGCCTTGGTCCATTCTCCAAGTGTTTTTGTCATTGATTAAGGTGCTAATGACATGCCTGGGAAACAGCATGGAACTCTGCATCAGCCCCTTTAAAAATTTCCCTGGTAACCTGGGATGGGCCAAAAAGCCTGAGAACTATGGTGCGTTGTTTTGGTACCTATTTCGATTGGGATTTATCCAAAAATTCATGTTTGCAGCTCTTACTGCATTATGTAGGAAATTTTGTTTTCTGGTGATGCATGCATTTGATAGTGAGACGTGTAAAACCAAGAATGGTGTTCACCGCTGAAGTTCAGATCTCATTTTGCAGTAAGGAAGAAGTTGGGGGGGACAGACTAGAGGTAGACTAACCCTGAACCCCAAATTATTTTAAAATTAGTGTTGTCAGTTTAATAAATAGTTATTGTGATCTTAGTATGTGCCAACCATCCTGTTTTATCTTTTTCTAAACATGGAATTTCAAATGAATTTTCAAATCTGAAACATTGTATTAATTTATGTTTCAGAATTGCTTCAAAATCAAGTTTATTAGAGGATAAAACTAGCTGACAGAAGACTGCCTTTTCCTTATCTTACTTTTATAGGTATATAATTGTAATATTAGCATAGGGAATTCATTTTCAAAACAGTGAAAATGCAAAAAAAAGTCTTTAGAGATTTAATTTATCAGCATCAAGACTGTGCTGAATTCAACTGGAGTAGCTACAAAGTTGCAACCAAAACAACACAGAAAACGGGAAGATCCTCCTGCAGGTACCGTGTGGCCACCCACAACTTTTACAACATATTTACATTTTAAAACTGAAATATATGCTGAGCATATTAAAGAGAAAATGGATTTTTAAAAAGCAGATTAAAACTAGTTTAACAAGAAGAACAGTCACTCCCTCTAGTGACAAACTATAAATTAACAACAAAATGAAATTTGGTTAAAATTCTAAACATTGGGGAAGGAAAATTGGTTAAAATTCTAAACATTGGAGAAGGATTGTGTGTCAGATGAAACATAATTTATGGCTGTAGTCATAGACATTAAAAGGTGGGAAAGTGAGTGAATGAAACATTTATAGCCACTTCTTGTCCAGCTTCTCTCTCCTTTCCTTTGTTAATAGTCTTTACTTTCATTGTACGTGTGTCCATGTGTGTGTGTGAGAATCCATATTACGTCATATGATTGGGTTCAAGTGTGAAAGTGTGGAGATCAATTTGAAATTATTTTACATTCTTTCACTTCAGTAATACTCAGTTCACTCTATAGTAAGTAGTAAGTATTTTATTCTGATATTATATCACTTGCCAGAATTTTAGTACTAGTGACACACAATAAATGGGTATAAGGTAGAAGAAAAAAATATTAGCAACATTTGAGATAGATATGTATCTTTTCTTGTTTTAATTAAAAATTCTTACATTTTCAAATTACATTGCAAATGCCAGTGCAGAAGTGGTAGTGGGGTGGCTACCTGATTAAATGGAGAGTTCAAGGGCTTAAGAAACCTTGGGAAAATGTAGGTTGAGTGTATTCTGATAAAAGTACATGTGAGATAGATGTTGGCTCCGAAATGAGCGGTGACCCATTTTCCTTGCATATACCAGGGGGCTCAGAAAATTTTTGTTGAAAGAATGAATGAGGTAGCCTCACTATTTAAACAGCTGCCCCCAAACATCTGTCACTATTACAGTGGGACAAGCGCCTTGGAATTTTAACAGCTTTCTTTTTTTTTTTTTTATAGAGTCAGAGAGAGGGATAGATAGGGACAGACAGACAGGAAAGGAGAGAGATGAGAAGCATCGATCATTAGTTTTTCGTTGCAACACCTTAATTGTTCATTGATTGCTTTCTCATATGTGCCTTAACCGTGGGCCTTCAGCAGACTGAGTAACCCCTTGCTCGAGCCAGTGACCTTGGGTCCAAGCTGGTGAGCCTTGCTCAAACCAGATGAGCCCACGCTCAAACCAGATGAGCCCACGCTCAAGCTGGCGACCTCGGGGTCTCGAACCTGGGTCCTCTGCATCCCAGTCTGACGCTCTATCCACTGTGCCACTGCCTGGGCAGGCGTCTTTCATTTTTAATATATTCTTTAGTGCTGATTCTGCCAGAATGGATAATGTTTTAACTGGAAGTAAATTGGGCAAAAGATAATGGAGATTCTGATACCATATTTGGGCGGGAAGTGAACATTAAAAGACATAATAGAGCAGTTTTGGAAATCTGTGGTTTGTTATTTTTTTAAAGGCTTGTGCAAAATCTCATTTTTTTTAACTTTCATCAATGTCTCAGCTACCTAGTAAGGAATCAGATGTAGGGCAAAAAAAGCTAAGCATTTTCATTAGATGGCATCCTCACCTCCCGCCCCTCCTCCGGCGCGCGCGCGCACACACACACACACACACACACACACACGCGCGCGCGCGCGCGCGCGCGCATTTTATTGTCACCCTGTCCTTTGTCTCCCCACCTCTATTCTGTGCCTTTTCATCATCTGGACTCTAGGGGGAAGTGTTGCAATAGCAAGTGATGCAGACAGAGAGGATTCACAATCTTTTTGAACTTAACTATAAATATAAAATTATATGTATTTTTTTTTTTTTGGAAACAAACATTTTCTAAACTGGAGTACATTGTTTAATCACTTAACAGATTTTTATAGAAATTCTTATGCAATTCCAATTGTGTATGTGTATAGCCCATACATAAGGCTTTTCTGAGGGGGAAAAAAAGAGCTAAATTTAGGAAATAGAAATTAAGCCGCAGAACTTCACTTATTAGTAGAATATCCAGAGGAAAAAATATATATCCTTTGATAAGATGAATGAGAAGTTTCACTGCCTTAATTCATTATATAAAAGTAATGCTTTCAAATAGAAATATTTTAAAAAGTGTATTAAGATTATAATCCTAGATTTTTCAATTCTCAAGGAATTATTTGTTTTCAGGCTTTTTTACTTGGCATATCATCAAGGGCAATCAGGTGAATGTTATATAAATTGCTATTGTCTCTATCTTCCTCTCACTCTTACCAATTTTTTAAAAATATATTTAGTTGTTGGAGCAGTCAAACTTATACGTAACTGCTGAGAGGCTAGGGGCATGCAACAGGGAAGGACATAGTGACAGGTGCTTGGTACAGACGGGAAAACTGTGGAGAATGTGTTCATTAACTGATTCTTTTCTGGGAAGTGAAATTTGTTACAATTGGTTTAGGTTTTTTTACAGATTACTCAGCTGTTAGAAGGAAGATGCCCAGCTAAGGTGGGAATTTAGGAAACAGTAGAATATAATCATGAATTGTCAGAGCTGCAAGAACTTCAAAGGTCATTTGAACCAATGGCCTTATTTCACAAAGAAGGGAACTAAGGGCCAGAGAGGTAAAATATCTTGTTCAAGGCCACACAGCAAGTTATGGTCAGAATCAGATCTAAAACTTATCATCCCCAGTATCACTTATGTCTAGAATTAGTTCTTACTCCGATTGAATGGCATTCCTGAGGCTCACAAGAGTCTTAACATTTAATAACCCCCCATGATAACTGGTTTCAGTGTTTTACAACCCAAAAATACAGTTCTCAAGCAAGATCTGTTATGTTTTACCTAAGTAACAACTTTATGCCAATCTCTTCGTCAGGACTCCAGACATTCTCTTACCTAGCAGTTTATAGAAATAGCTATACCAACCTACCACGTTGAATCATATTTACAATGGAGTCAGGTTTTACTCAGTGGCTAAGGTCTAAAAGGCAAGGCAGATAAGAATTAGCCTTGAAAACTCTTAGTAATGTATCGTCTTTCAATAATTTCAGTAATACCAACTTTTCCTCCAGCTTTGGAAGAGATCTTTGTTTCCTCAGTTGAATTGGTTGGTTGGTCTTTGAGGATCATATTATAATAAAAAAATGGTATTTTTAACACTAGAGTTACAGAGGCTTCCATATCCTGGCGATCCTCAGACCTTCTGAGAGCGTGACAGATTCTGCTCACTTGGTTTTGGGGGGCTTGGGGAACGTACGCTCATTCTGTGGACTGGCCGAAGGAATTCCCCACACTTTGACAGTTGCCTCTTTCACTAGCTGATTCCCGGCAGCAAAGGATCAACTCCTTTGCTCTAGGAGGAATCAGAAGCAAGATGTTGTCCTGGAAAAGACTCACAGCTCTGATGCATTATCTCTTATGGTGAATTATAGAGCACATTCATTCTTGACCAGTTCCTTCCTGAGTAATTATTGAGGTGTGGTCCTGGAAAAGACTCACAGCTCTGATGCTTTGTCTCTTATGGTGAATTATAGAGCACATTCATTCTTGACCAGTTCCTTCCTGAGTAATTATTGAGGTGTTACTGGGCACTTATTTGGTCTTCCTCTCTTAAAATGTTCTTATTTTAAAAATCTACCAACCAGTCAGACTAATCACTGTGAGGTCATTAATGGCTGAGAATGGCTTATGCAATCACATTTGCCATCCTCTTCCCCTTACTTTGCATTTTAAAGTAGGGTTTTTATTGCTTTAACTCAAGAAATGGAGCACCAGATATTGACCTAGAGTAGGTACTTAAGGTTGGGAACTAGGGTAGGTACTTAAAGGGATACAGTAGAGAGAAGGAAGTCGGGGGAATAAATGTTAGTAGGAGCTTTGTTTCTTGTTCTTTAAATGTAGGGTTAATGGCAGGTAGAGTTGGGGGTCCTGTAATTTCAGAAAAGAGTCCTGGGTTTTTTAATTGCCTGCCCTTCTCATTCTAACTTCACTCCTCAGACTACACATTCATTAACCTAATTTAGGAAGAAAACAACCCAATGTATCAAAAGTTATTTTTAAGCTGGATATGTTCATAAAGCCCTAATTAATCTAGGAATTAGGGGATGGAAGATACGTGCAATAATCACATAGAGCAGTCATTGCGAACTGCTGTCAAAGGTAGGTTTCAGGCTCCTCTCACCTTTAGTAGACAACTCAGGTTCTCTATTTTGAAGAGATAGCACTTGCCGTTATATCCTAATGGTCAAAAATTTACAAGAAGCCCGGAATCTTAGAGTTTATAAAAATTTCAGAACTTAACACAACAGTGTGATTAGATTGAAAGATATGCATTCTTGAGACAAACTTTAAATTCACACTTCCTATGTAGTCCCAGATAAGATACTTAATTCTTTTAAGTCTGTTTCTTCATCTGATAAAGCAATTAGGAAGAAGAGATCTAGTGAATAAGTTTGTTATGAGTACTTGTGCTAAGTCAAAAGATTAATAAATTCATATCTCTGTTCCCCTGCCCTTTTGTGTCCCAAGTAGGAATCCTTTCCATCTCTTTCTTTAGTATTTCCAGGGACAGGAACTCCTTTATTCTTTGAATAGCTATTTGCAAAGTTTGGGAACTTATGTCTGTTCATTCATATTTTTGTTCAATAAGTTATTGAGCCTGTCCTCAGCGTCAGGCCCTGTGCTAGAATGCTTTTCTTTCTATTGAATCCCTAGTCAATAACCGTGTAACTTCTATCCTTAGGCTCTCCTTCAGGTCCTAGTAGCAATCACAATTCCCACATAGCAGCCCTTTGGCTAAGTGAGGCATATCTTCCATACCACTTTTCTTTCAAGAAGTATCTTCTGCTGTGTTACTCTCCTGTTCACCAGCATTGAGTTACACTTCAATTTTTAATTTTCCTAAAAACACGACACCCTGTAATCCTGCTCCCATGGCTAATGTTGAGTCCCCTAGGATTATTACTTCCTCTGACTGGCACTGTCTGCCTGGCAAGATGCATCTGAAGACTGCATTTGCTTTCAGCCACTTTTAGAAGGCAATTGTGAATTTTTGATGCTTAAACAAATGTCTGGAGTCAGTTGTAGTTCTGTGAAACAGACTGTGTTAGAGGGAATAGTGTTCCAGGTGAAGGGAAAGAACAGCATGTGCTAAGGAAGGAAACTCCGAGCATAGGATACTGATGCGAATGGTGCACTCTGATCCCAGTCTACATGTGACCGAATAAGAATTAGAAACTGTGTGATAACAGATTCTTTGTGATGCCATGTGGTTATGTCTATTGTCGTTCTGTTTCTGCTTATATTCATTACAGTGTTTGTGGGTGGAGGTTGAATATATTGCAAAAACAGAGGCAACAAAAGAAAAAATAGATAGATTAAACTTAGCACAATTAAAAACTTTTGAGCTCCAAGGAACACCATCAAGAAAGTGCAAAGACAGTCTACAGGGGTGAGATATATTTGCAAATCATCAGTTGAACAGTCAATGGTATACTTACAAAACTGTGCAGTCATTACTGTTATCTAATTAAAGAACATTTTCATCACTCAAAAAAAAAAATCTCATGCCCACTAGCAGTCACTCCCCATTTCTACTTTCTTCCAGCCCTTGTCAATTACTTATCTACTTTCTGTCTCTCTGATTTTGAATATTCAGCACATTTTATATAAAAAGAACTATAAAATATATATCCTTTAGCGTCTGCTTACTTTCACTTAGCATACTGATAATGTTGTAACATGGGTCAGTGCTTTATTCCTTCTAGTGGCTGAATAGTAACCCATTGTATGGATATATCCCATTCTGCCTATCCATCATGTCTAAGATCTGCCATCAGTTGATGAACGTTTTGCTTGTTTCCACTTTTGGGCTATTATAAATACTGCCACTATGGACATTTGTGTATGAGTTTTTGTGTGGAAGTATATTTTTAGTTTTCTTGGAAATGTACCTAGGGGTGGAATTGCTGGTTCATATGGTAACTGTTACATTTTGTAAAGAATTGCCAGACTTGTCCAAAGTGGCTGCACCATTTTACATTTCCACCAGTAATGTGTGAGGGTTCCAGTTTCTCCACATCCTTGTCAACACTTGTTTTGTATCTTTTTTGATTATAGCTATCATAGGGATATGATGTGGTATCTCACTGTGGTTTTGACTACATTTCCCTCATAGCTAACGTGTTGAGCATCTTTCATGGGCTCATTGACTATTTGTATAAATACTTTGGAGAACTGTCTGTTGAGATCGTTTGCTCATTTTTAATTGGATCATTTATCATTTTATTATAGAGCTGTAAGAATTTTTTTTTACACATACTAGAATTTATACCCAAGGAAGTTTTATTGTTTGGGTTTTTAAAAATTAATTAATTAATTTTAATGGGGTGACATTGATAAATCAGGGTACATATGTTCAGAGAAAATATCTCTAGGTTATTTTGACATTTGATTATACTGCATTCCCATCACCCAAAGTCCAATTGTCTTCTGTCACCTTCTAACTGGTTTTCTTTGTGCCCCTCCCCTCCCCCAATCCCTTCCCTCTCCTCCCCCACCCCATAACCCTATACTCTTGTCCATGTCTCTGAGTCTCATTTTTATGTTCCACCTATGTATGGAATCATATAGTTCTTAGTTTTTTCTGATTTACTTAATTCCCTCAGTATAATGTTTTCAAGGTCCATCCATGTTGTTGTTAATGATCCGATGTCATTATTTCTTATGGCTGAGTAGTATTCCGTAGTATATATGTACCAAAGCTTTTTTAATCCACTCGTCCACTGATGGACACTTGGGCTGTTTCCAGATCTTCGCTATTGTGAACAATGCTGCCATAAACATGGGGGTGCATTTCTTCTTTTCAAACAGTGCTATGGTGTTCTTGGAGTATATTCCTAAAAGTGGTATAGCTGGGTCAAAAGGCAGTTTGATTTTTAATTTTTTGAAGAATCTCCATACTATTTTCCACAGTGGCTACACCAGTCTGCATTCCCACCAGCAGTGCAGCTTTTGCACAACTAAAGATAATAACAGAATAAAAAGACAAACTACACAATGGGAGAATATATTTGACAATAGGTCTAATAAGGGGTTAATAACCAAAATTTATAAAGAACTTGTAAAACTCAATACCAGGAAGACAAACAATCCAATCAAAAAATGGGCAAAAGAAATGAATAGACACTTCTCCAAAGAGGACATACAGATGGCCAATAGGCATATGAAAAAATGCTCAACATCACTAATTATTAGAGAAATGCAAATTAAAACCACAATGAGATATCACCTCACACCAGTCAGAATGGCGCTCATCAACAAAAGAACACAGAATAAGTGCTGGCGAGGATGTGGAGAAAAAAGAACCCTCCTGCACTGCTGGTGGGAATGTTTTTTGTTTTTTGTGAGAGAGAGAGAGAGAGAGAGAGAGAGAGAGAGAGAGAGAGAGAGAGGGAGGAAGGGAAAAAGGTGAGATGAATTACCTTGTAGTTGCTGCACTTTAGTTCACTGTTTGAGTGCTTTGGCTGGGGGGCTCCAGCTGAGCCAGTGACCCTTTCTCAAACCAACAACCTTGAGCCACCTTGGGCTCAAGCCAGTGGCCTTGGGCTTCAAGCCAGCAACTTTTGAGCTGAAGCTAGGGACCATGGAATCATTTTCATGATCCCATGCTTGAACTAGAGACCCTGTGCTCAAGCCGGTGATGCTGCACTCGAGCTGGTGAGCCTGCATTCAAGCCAGCAACCTCAGGGTTTTGAACCTGGGTCCTCAGTGTCCTAGGTCGATGGTCTATCTACTGTGCCACCACCTGGTTAGGGCCAAGGAAGATTATTTTTTTTTGAGGAAGTGATTAGAGTTTATCCAAAGAAAAGATTTTATAAGGAAAGAAAATATTGGGGAAGTAAAATAAAATTTACAGGAAGACAGAACTAAACTTGTTTCTCAAGACACCAATTACAATTTTTTGTTGTTGTTGAGTTTTGTTTTGATAAGTGGTTTATTATTTTCTATATAAGACATATCAAACCAGTAGGAAAATAAAATTTATTTTCCAGCTTTCAAACATAAACATTCTAACAACCAACATAAAAACAGATATCAACCCATAGTCCTATAATGTCTCATAGTACCAGAAAACAATACATTAAAATCAAAATCTTGAGCAAATTATTGTGAACTTCTGTGCAAGCCCTTGTTTCCTGTGCTGTTCCAGTTATCACTATTATGATCATACTTCTAGTTCTCAGGAATGAGGTTGAACCATAGGAATAGGTGCGGAATTCAGGTGATAACAAGCCTCTCCAATAAGGTCAAACTATGGTTTATTGCCTCATGCATTCACTTCTCAGTTTCTTCCATTGGACATTTTCTCAGAGGTTTACATAAAATACTCTTTGGGAAAAGTAAACATGCATAAAAGGAACTAAAGTTCACACACAAAAAATTTTTACATTAATTGAAAATGAAACATCAGTGAGTTTCAGTTATTTAGACAATACTCAATGAGAAATTATGTAGGACACTGTCATTTCAGATGTATATTCTGACACCATTGGGATTGAGCCGCAAAATGCACGTGCTGTGTACTGTATAATGGGAAGTCATGTACTCGGGTTGGGGATGAGGGTGGTGGCGTTACTCTCAAGTTATGCTTTCAAGTATGATTGTCTTCTCTGAATATTCCACAGGGTGGCAGTGCAGGAAAGCCATGGAATGTTAAAAATTCTATTCAAGATGAACATTCTGGTGCATGTGTAGGGCCTGCCAAAGAATGTAAGACTCCCTACCTACAAAAGCTTATTTTTAGAAGTAGGAGTCAATGATAAACTAAATTACATTTTTTTAAAAGTATGTTGGATTTATTTTGTTTTTTTAATTCCAAAAATATTCTTTACACTGTGAGTTCATGGACATCATTCAACATGTGATTTGATTTGCGTGCCCCATTCCAGTAATCCCGTAATGCAGCAGTTGGACTGAGCTGCTCTCTAATATTGCAAATATGGGCTGTGATAAAGTTATATATATGAAAATAAGATTTTGAAAACTTAAGTTACAAACTCTTATATGTATCTATATATTGTGTTGAAATCAGGATGGATATACATGGGTAAAAGTAAAACTATATTATTTAATCAGGAAATATGAGAGATAACAAAAGTTCTTTTATTTAAATATAATTGGTATACAATTTTATACTAGTTAGTTTTATGTTAGTTTTTATACTAGTTTTTATACTAGTTAGTTTTATATTAGTTTCCGGTATACAACAGCAATTCCACATTTTAATACTTTATAATGTAATCATCCCACTAATTCTAGTAATCACTTGTCATGATGCAAGCTTATCACAATATTATTGACTATATATGCCTTCACTGTTTTTATGCATCTTCATTCCCCTCCCTCCCCTCTGGCAATAATCATTTTGGCCTCTGTACCTATAAGTCTGTTTACTTTTTTATTTTTATCTTTTGTTCATTTAATTTGCTTTTTTAGATTCCACATAAATGAAAACCATATGGTATATACCTTTCTCTGTTTGACTTATTTTACATAATACAATAACCTCTAAGTCTTATCTGTGTCGTTGCAAATGGCAAGATGTCGTTCTATTTTATTGCTGTGTAATATTCTATTGTCTATGTATACCACATCTTCTTTATCCATTTGTTGATGGACACGTAGGTTGCTTCCATATTTTGAGTATTTTAGATATTGTAAATAATGCTGCAGTGAACATAGGACTTTTCTGAATTAGTGTTTTTGTCTTTGAATAAATACTGAGAAGTAGAATTGCTGATAATATACAAAGGTTCCATTTTCTTCATATCCTGGTCAACACATGCTCTTTGTTGACTTTTTGATAATAGCTGCATTGACTGGTGTCAGGTGGTTTCAATGTAGTTTTAACTTGCATTTCCTTGATGATTAGTAATGTTAGGCAACTTTTATATGCTTCTTGGCCATCTGCATGTCTTTTTGAAGAAATGTTCTCTGCCCATTTTTTAATTGGATTGTTTAACTTTATTGTTGTTGTTATTGAGTTGTATGAGTCCCTTATATATTTTGGATATCAACCCCTTTTCAGCTACATCATTTGTGAATATATTTTCTCAGTCAGTAGGTTGTCTTTTTGGTTTGTTGGTTTTCTTCACTGTGCAGAAATTTTTTAGTTTGATGAACTTTCATTTCTTTAGTTTTTATTTTGTTTTCCTAGCTCAGTGGGATATATTCAAAAATACATTACTCAGATTAATATTAAATTGTTTTTATTTTTTAATTTATTCATTTTAGAAAGGAGAGAGAGAGGGAGAGGAGAGAGAGACAGAGAGAGAGAAGGGGGGAGGAGCAGGAAGCATCAACTCCCATATGTGCCTTGACCAGGCAAGCCCAGGTTTCGAACTGGTGACCTCAGCATTTCCAGGTTGACGCTTTATCCACTGCGCCACCACAGGTCAGGCCAATATTAAATAGTTTAATACTCACGTTTTCTTCTAGGAGATTATAGTTTCAGGTCTTACATTTAAGTGTTTAATCCATTTTGAGTTTATTTTTGTATATGGTATAAGAGTTTGGCCCAGTTTATATCCTTCTTCATTTCTTCCCTCCTTCCTTTCCTCCCTCCTTTCCTCCCTCCTTTCCTTCCTTCCTTCCTTCCTTCCTTCCTTCCTTCCTTCCTTCCTTCCTTCCTTCCTTCCTTCCTTCCTTCCTTCCTTCCTTCCTTCCTTCCTTCCTTCCTCCCTCCCTCCCTCCCTCCCTCCCTCCCTCCCTCCCTCCCTCCCTCCCTTCCTTCCTTCCTTCCATCCATCTTTCCCTCTTGCATATATCTGTCCTATTTTCTCAGCACCACTGTTGAAGAGACTATCATTTCGCCATTGTATATCCTTGCCTATGTGTCATAGATTAGTTGACCATATACACAAGGATTTATTTCTGGATTCTATTCTTTTCCATTGATCTGTGTATCTGTTTTTGTGCCAGTACATTACTGTTTTTGATTATTATAGCTTTGTAGTATAGTTAAAATCAAGGAGTGTGATACCTCCAGCTCTGCTCTTTTTTCTCAAGATTGCTTTGGCCATTTGAGGTCTTTTGTAGTTCCATATAAATTTTAGTATTGTTTATTCTCCTTTTGAGAAGATTCTCACTAATATTTTGATGGGGATTGCATAGAACCTGTAGATTGCTTTGGGTAATATGGTCATTTTAACCATATTAATTCTTCCAATCCATGAATACAGTATATCCTTTCATTTATTTGTGTCCTCTTTAGTTTTTTTCCTTAATGTCTTAGAATTTTCAGAGTACAGGTCTTTCACCTCTTTAATTAAATTTATTTCTAGGTATTTTGTTTTTTTTGATGCAGTTGTAAATTTTTTTTAAATTTCTCCTTCTGATTGTTTGTTATTGTATATAGGGACACAATGTATTTCTAAATATTAATTTTGTATCCTACTACTTTACTGAATTCTTATATTCTAGTAAATTTTTATAGACTTTTAGGGGTTTTTTTTTCTTTTTTTTTTTTTTTTTTTGCATTTTTCAGAAGCTGGAAACAGGGAGAGACAGTCAGACAGACTCCCGCATGCGCCCGACTGGGATCCACCCGGCACACCCACCATGGGGCGATGCTCTGCCCACCAGGGGGCGATGCTCTGCCCAACCTGGGCGTCGCCATGTTGGGACCAGAGCCACTCTAGCGCCTGAGGCAGAGGCCACAGAGCCATCCCCAGCGCCCGGGCCATTTTTGCTCCAATGGAGCCTTGGCTGCGGGAGGGGAAGAGAGAGACAGAGAGGAAGGCGCGGCAGAGGGGTGGAGAAGCAAATGGGTGCTTCTCCTGTGTGCCCTGGCCGGGAATCGAACCTGGGTCCTCCGCACACTAGGCCGACGCTCTACCGCTGAGCCAACCGGCCAGGGCCTTTTAGGGTTTTTTGTATCTAGTATTGTGCCATCTACAAATAGAGACAGTTTTATCTTTTCATTTTGGATTCCTTTTCTTTTTCTTATCTAATTACTATGGCTAGGATTTCCAATATTATACTGAATAATAATCATGAAAGTGGGCATTCTTTTCTTGTTCCTAATCTTAGAGGAAAAAACTTTCAGCTTTTCATCATTGAGTATGGTGTTAGTTGTGGGCTTGTCACATACAGCCTTTATCAAGTTACAGTAAATTTCTTCTGTATCCACTTTGTTGAAAATTTTTATTATAAAGGAATGTTGAATTTATCAAATACTTTTTCTGCATCTTTGAAATGATGAATCATAGTAATTGTTTTACAAATGTTAAACCCCATTGCATCCCTGGTATAAATCCCACTTGATCATGGTGTATAAACCTTTTAATGTGCTGTTGAATTTGCTTTGCTAGTATCTTCTTGAAAAATTTGGGATCGATGTTTATTGAGGATATTGGCCTGTACTTTTCTTTTATTGTAGTGTCTTTATCTGGTTTTGGTATCAGGGTAATACTGGCCTCTTAGAATCAGGGTAATAATGAATCGGTAATTAGAATCAGGGTAATAATGGCCTCCTAGAATGAGTTTGAAAGTATTCTTTTCATTTTGGGGGGGAAATATTTCTAGAAGGATAGGTAATAATTCCTCTCTAAATGTTAGGTGGATTTCACATGCGAAGCTGTCTTGTCTTGGGCCTTTTGTTGTTGGATTCTTTTTTTTTTTCTTTTTTCTAATTATAGCTTCAGTTTCATTGCTAGAAATCAGTTTGTTCAAATTATCTGGTTCTTCCTAGTTTAGTCTTCCTGGTTTACCTTATTATCAGGAAGGTTGCATGTTTCTAGAAATTCTTTCTTTCTTTCTTTCTTTCTTTCTTTCTTTCTTTCTTTCTTTCTTTCTTTCTTTCTTTCTTTCTTTCTTTCTTTCTTTCTTTCTTTTCCTTTCTTTCTTTTCCTTTCTTTCTTTTCCTTTCTTTCTTTCTTTCTTTCCCTTTCTTCCTTTCTTTCTTTCTTTCTTTCTTTCTTTCTTTCTTTCTTTCTTTCTTTCTTTCTTTCTTTCTTTCTTTCTTTCTTTCTTTCTTTCTTCTTTCTTTCAAGTGAGAGGCAGAGAGGCACAGAAACAGAGAGACTCCCACATGTGCCTCAACCAGGATCCACCTGGCAAGCCCCCTACAGGGCAATGTTCTACCCATCTGGGGCTGCTGCTCCATTGCTCAGCAACTGGGCTATTTTAGCACCTGAGGCAAGGCCATGGAGCAAGGACAAATTGCTTGAACCATTCGAACCATGGCTGCAGGAGGGGAGCAGAAAGAAAGAGAATGAGTAAGGGAGGGACGAAGAAGCAAATGGTCGCTTCTCCTGTGTGCCCTGACCGGGAATCAAACCTGGGACTTCCACATGCCAGGCTGATGCTCTACTGCTGAGCTAACCAGCCAGGGCTTCATCCATCTTCTTGACTGTCCAATTTGTTGGCATATAATCATTCATAGTTTTCTTTAATGATCATTTGTATTTCTGGTATTTCTGTGGTGTCGGTTGTAACCTCTCCTCTTTCATTTTTAATTTTAATTTTGTTTTCTCTCTCTTTTTTGCTTGATGAATCCTATTTAAGCTTGTCGACTTTATCATTTTATAGAACCAAGTCCTAGTTTAACTGTTTTTATTTCCATTGTTTTTCTGCCTTTTATTTTGTTTATTTTCACTCTGCTATTTGCTTTGTTCCTATTATTACTTTAGGTTTTGTTTGTTTCTCTTTTCCTACTTCCTTTAGATATAAATTTATATGGTTTATTTGAGATTATTCCAGCTTCTTGAGCTAGGCCTATTCATATAGCTATAAAATTTCCTCTTATAACAGCTTTTGCTGTATCCCTTAAATTGTGTTTTCATTTTTGTCTCAGGGTAGTTTTTAATTCTGTTTGACATTCTCTTTAATCCAATAGTTCTTTAGAAGCATGTTGTTTAATATTCATGTATTTGTGTTTTTTCCAGGTTTCTTCTTATAGGTTATATCTAGTTTCTTGCCACTGTGGTCAGAAAATATGTTTGATATAATCTCAATCTTTGTGCATGTATTGAGGCTTGTTTTGTGGCCTAGTTATATGATTTATCCTGAAAAATGTTCTATGTACACTTGAGAAAATGTGTCATCTGCCATTTTTGGATGAAATTCTCTATAAATATCTATTAAGTTAAACTGTTCTAATGTGACATTTAGAGGCATTAATTCTTTATTCATATTATGTCTGGATGATCTATTCATTGAGGTAACTGGATCATTAAATACTCCTACCTGTATTTTTGTATTTTATTACTGTTAATTTCTACATTTATGTCCATTAATATTTTTGTTATATACTTGTGTGCTCTTATGTTAGGTACATAGATTTTTACAATTGTTGTATCCTCTTCTTGGATTGACTCTTAAAATTAAGTAATATCCTTTTTTGTCCCTTTTTACATTCATTTTAAAGTCTATTTTGTCTCATGTGAGGTAACCCTCCACTTTATTTTTGTTTCTATTTACATAGAATATCTTTTTTCATCCCTTCACTTTCAGTCTGTGTGTCTTTCAATCTAAAATGAGTCTCTTATAAACAACGTATAGATCGGTTATATTTTCTTTTATCTATTATGCCACCCTATGTCTTTTAATTGGACTATTAATCCATATACATTTAAAGTAATTATTAATTGGTATGTTCTTACATTTTGTTCGTTATTTGCTTGTTTTTGTTGTTCTTTGTTTCTTTCTTCTTCTTTTGGTCTTTTTCCTTTCAATTTGTTAGTTTTCTTTAGTGTTTTGATTGGATTCTTTTCTTTTTTTATTGTGTTTTCTGTATGTGTTCAGTTTATGGTTACCATGAAGTTCATGTATATTCATCTAAATTTATAGCAGTTTATATTATGCTGATAGGCATTTAAATTTAATTGCATTGTAAACACATTACATTTTTACTTCCCCCTCCACTCTTTATTTTTGACATCATGTTTTATATCTTTTGTCTTATGTATCTGCTGGTTATTTATTGTAGTTATAGTTGTGGTACATTTGTCTTTTAATCTTCATATTAGCTTTTTATGTAGTTATTCACTATGATTGTTATATATTTGCCTTTACCAGTAATGTTTTTTCTTCTTTCCTATAATTTTTTATTTTTGGTTATGGCCTTTTCTGCACAAAGAAGACCATTTACCTCTTTTGAGAGAGAGGCAGGGAGGGAGAGAGAGACAGGAATATCAAGCTGCTCCTGTATTCCTGTATGTTCCTTGACCGGGAAATTGAACTGGCAACCTCTGTTCTCCAGGACAGTGCTTCAACTAATCAAGCTGTCCGGCCATGTTGCTTAAATTTTATTGATTTTCTAGAGAGACATGGGGGGGGGGGGTGGAGGGTAGCATTTGATCCACTTAGTCATACATTTTTTGGTTGATTTCTGTGTGTGCTCTGACTGGGAATCAAACTTGCATCTTGTTGTTTTGGGACAACGCTCTTAACTGATTGAGCTAACTGTCCAGGACCTCTTTACTATTTTTAGTAGGGCCAGTTTAATGGTTGTGAACTCTTTGTTTTTGTCTGGGAAACTCTTTATTTCTCCTTTAATTCTGAATGATAACTTTGCTGGGTATAGTATTTGAAATTGCAGATTCCTTTTTTTAAGCACTACAAATATTTCTGCCACTCCTTTCTGGTCTGTAAAGTTGCTTGTGAGAAATCAGCTGATAGTCTTATGGGTTTCCCTTGTATGTGACTTTTTTTATTCATTCTTATTGCCTTTAAGGTTGTCTCTTTATCTTTAACTTTTGCCTTTTAAATATAATATGTCTTGGTGTGGGACTCTTTGGGTTCATGTTTCTTGGAACTCTCTGTGCTTCCTGGACCTGGGTGTTTGTTTTCTTCCCCAGATTAGAAAATTTTTTAGCCATTATTTCTTCAAATGTTCTTTCTATTTCTCACTCTCTTCTTCTGGAATCCCTGTAATGCAAGTGTTAATGCATTTGTTGTTATCCCAGATATCTCTTATTCTAGTCTCATTATTTTAATTTATTTTCCTGATTGAGTGATTGTCACTGTTCTGTCTTCTAAATGGCTAATTCTTTTTCATTAACTAATTTTCAATTGATTCTTTTTAATGTATTCTTTATTTCAGTTATTAATTCTTTATCTCTAATTGTATATTCTATCTATTTGCTGAAGTGCTCTTTGAGTTTCTTTATTCTACTCTTAAGTTTGTTTCTCTGAATTCTTTATCAGGCAAATTACTTATCTCTGTTTCATTAGGGTTTTTCTCTCTAGTTGTTTCTTGTTCTTTCATTTGGAGCATATTTTTCTGTCTCCATTTTGCTTGACCTTCTGTGTTTGTTCCTATGAGTTATATGGAAAAACTGTCTCTTCCAGTCTTGAAAAAAGTAGTCTCTGTGTATCCTGTGTGTCAAATAGTTTTGTCAGGTTGGTTGTAGTCAGGGTGGGTGCATGCTGTATCTGGTGTGTCCTCTTGCCTGAAGGAGTGGGTTCAGGATGAGCCAGCCTGGTGTGTTCCTGTTTCCATGCCCTTCTAATCTGGGTGGGGCTGCCTGGTATAGATAAGGCTGTATGGTGTAAGTTCCCTGATACTTTAACAGTCTGTTGATAAAATAGAGTCTGGGTGTGGCTGCTCTGAGTACCTGAGTCTGAAAGCCCTGCATGCTCCACCCTTTCTCCAAATTGAGCAGTCTGTGTGCTCATAGCTGCACTTTGCTAGTTCTGCACCCTCTCCAGGTGAGCAGTTTTGCATAGGTGAACCGCCATACCCCTCCTCATTGGTCAGCCTTGTGTGTGGATGCTGCAAAGTTTTGCTAGCTCTCCACTTTATTCCTGTGGGACCTCTCACTGCAAGTACAGCAGTGCCCTGCTATCTTCATAGTTTCTCTTTACAGGGCAGTTGTATGTGCAGGTACTGCAGCATTTTGCCAATTCCACACTTTCTCCAGGAGTGACCACCCCACATAAGTACATTGTAGTGTCCCACTATCTGCACATTTTGTTAAGGAAAGCCCTGCAGGCAATTACTGCAGTGTTTTGATAGTTCCACACTCTCTCCAGGTGGGGGAGTCCCACACAGGCATGCAGTAGCACCCCACTAGCTCCTCACTTCCTCTGTAGAGGGTAGCCCTGCAGGTAGGCACTGCAGCATTTTGCTAGCTATACCTTTTCTCCCAGTGAGGGAGCTTCATGTGTAGCCTAGTAGGTACTCAAAGCAGCACCCAGATGCCCCCTTAATTTCTGGGTGGAGGTACCCCTTGTGTCCATGCTATAATGCCCTCCTGTCTCTGCTGGATCCAGCTCCAGTAAGGGTGACTGGAGATGCGCTGTAGTGCCCTGCAGGTCAGTCAGTGAACCTGGAAGGAGCTCCCACCAGCTATCCATGTGCAGGGAAAACAAACAATGCTGCTCCCTCATTCCTTTAGTCCTGGGTTGTTCCCTCATCTCCCAAAGAGCTCTCATGGTTCCTCAATTTTCTCCATGTATTCTCTCTCTTTTGTTTGTTGTGCAGAAACTGTTCATTTGATTCACAGTTGTCTCTCAGGAGAAATTGCTCTAAATATAGGTGTGCATTCAAGGTGTTCTAGGGAACAGGAGAGCTCAGCATTTACCTAAGCCACCATCCTGGAGCTACCTTCCACAGAACTGTTTCTGATACTCCATAGAGAAGGTTTTACATTTTTTAGTGAAGACTTTCCTTATTATACATAGCTTTAAAGATACGTTTAAATTACTTGCTTGTATAATCTATTTGCCTCACTTTTATGACACATTCAACTTTAAGTTAGTAAACATGAAATGTAACCAACACTGATTTTCTACAAAATCTGTTTGATACATGTTAAGTCTAGAAAGTTTTATCAGCTGGGACAATGCCTAGTTAGAGAGACTCAGAATTTTTCTGCAGCCCATGCAAATCCTGCTGCTGGTAGGAATAAACAAGGAGAGCAATACTCATCAGCATTTGATGTATACTCAGGATTTGGAAACAGATCAGGTACCTGGAAGTACTCTTGAGTGATTATATCAGTGATAGAGTAAGAATGATTTTTAAAAACAGCGTGTAAGCATAATCAAGTAATTTTAATCCTTTTTCTTATTTTTTAATCCTGCCTCTGGCTTCTCTCTCCCAACCCCCACCTACCTTACTACCCCTAGTTTACTTAAGTATTAGTTTCTACTATTTATATTTTCATATCTAGTGTTCTTCATTTGCTGTTTTTATGTTTCTTTTTAATCCACAATTTTCTGCTGTTCAGTCTGTGATTGATATTGTCAGTGCAGCATTTTGACTTTAAATTTATGGTAGACTTTCTTTTTCACCTCAAAATTAAGCGGAATGTCCAGAGACTTTCCATATACTCTCTGCCCCCACATGCACACAGCCTTCCCGGTGGGGTAATTTTTAAAAGAGCATTGTGGTTAGTTTCTGTCATCATTCCCACAGTTTCCAAGGAAGCTCCTTCTTCACGGCCATCCATTATGAAGCTGAATAAAGGGGATTTTGGATGGTGGAATTACTGATATGCCAGAAATATTCAATTTGTTCATAAGACTGTAATACTTTATTCTGTAAATGATGTATTAGAATGGTGGTAGAGCCACACCAGGATAATTTCACTTGGCGAGAACTTGCTTCACTGTCCTCATTACTGTAAAATCTTAGAATAATGCTAACAAACACTTTATTCCCAAATCCATGCAGGACCTTCTCCTAGCCCTCAACCTTAATGTATAAGAATTGTAATATTTCGTCTCATGCTTGTTTAGCTTTTTTGAATGAAACCCACAGTGATTTAAAAGTTGTCCGTCTGTATTATTTTGTCATTGTTATTTGGGAAGGGAGATACCATACTCCTCCATGTCTAGTCAATATCTGGAATTATTAAGGAATAAATAGATGTCTTAGTGAAGACTGCAATGAAGGTGGTTAATTTTATGTGTTAACAGATGGTCTACTCTCTTTCTGTGACCCTGAATCAAAGGAGGGCCTAGTCTATATTGTTACAGTTCATTAGACCCTGTTGGCCTAATAACTCTCAGAGAACACGGTTCAGTTAACTGCAAACTAATAAAAAAAAAACCTTATAGACCAGCTTTCTCCTGGGAAGTCAGGACACTTCTCTCAAGGACCTCAGTAGAGCTAGAGAAAAACTGGTTTGAGGAAAAATAGCATTCATTTGTTAGTAGTGATTGTTAAGCTAATCCATCATTTGTGAAGATAGCAGCCCTGGAACCCTACCCTGAGAAACAGTTGTTCTGCCTCTACTAAACCTTAGGCCTACCTGATGGGAGGTTATCAATATTCACTTTGCAAACAGCCATCAGAATAGTGGTTCTTGATCACCTCTTTATGCATATTTGAGGCTTCTTAGAATGGTCTGACTTTTTACTTCATTCCATGAAATAGGTAGGATAGAATGTGGCATAGAGATAGGTTGTGATCCAGGTGGCTTGTAAAACAGGCTAACAGGCAGACGGGTAGGAATAAGTCAGAAGGGGAGGGACACAGGAAGAATTATTGAGAAGTATATGATTTGACATTGGACATTTTTGTGTTGGATATTGTTCCAGAATTTACATTCTGATAATACTTGTGCTATGATTTACTGTTTGTTATATTCCAAGTTCAGAGATATATCTTTACATGCACTAGCTCATTTAATCCTCAAAACAAACCTAGAAGGCACACATTTCTCTTCCTGTGTTTATAGGTGAAGAAACTAAGGTTCAGAGAGGTTGTTTCTATAGACTTGGGTCACACAGCTAGGTTATAATAGAGTGAGAATTCAAATCCAAATATTTGATTCTAAACTTAACAACTTTGAAGGATGTTTTTAAAATTCTTTTTAGAACTTATTTTACAGAACTCAAAAGTTCTGTAAAATCCTTTACAGAACTTATTTTCTGGGAAATGCAAGAGTTCATTATTTTTCTCTCATTTCCCTCAATTTGACTGACTATATTCCATCCTAATAAATGAGGTCTCTGGGGAAGATAACCAAACATGTCTAAGTTTGGATTGTTATAATAAAATACATTAAACTAGATGGCTTATAGACAACAAAAAATTATTTCTCCCAGTTCTGGGACTGGAAGTCTTAGATCAGAGTTTCAGCGTGGTGCATTTTGCTGGGACTCTCTTCTAGGTTGCAGAGTGCTAACTTCTCATTTTATCCTTCCATGGCAGAAAAGGTGTTAGCTAGGTCTCTGGCCTCTTCTAATGAGGGCACTAATCCCATTCATGAGAACTCCACCCTCATGACTTAATTACCTCCCAAAGGTCCCACCTCGACATACCATTACATTAGGGATTAGATTTCAGTATATGAATTGGGGGTGGGAGAGGAAAACAGAACAGTACTAACATGTGTAACTAGGAGGAATGTACCCATAGACTGTCCAGGGAAAACTCTGTTTACATCTGTTGTCCTGGTGTACTTATTGGTAGCACCCCCTTCCACTCTCAATAGTGCCCCAGTTTTGACAACAGATTACAGTCACCCTATATATAACCTCATTTCTGCCAAAATAGATCCGAGAGGAGAACAGACTGGTCAGTTTGGAGTCCATGAGCAGATGGCTAGCCGTCTCTCTTGCTTTCCTGTGGACCATCTGTCTCACTTACTTCAGTCAGTTTTAGAGGAATGACTACTTTTGGTCTTCAGGCTGTCTTGAGTCTAGATGTTATTCACTGCAGATCAATGAATTCTTGGGTGGTATTTCTTTGAACGCCTGCACCTGAACATCTTAGCTCTCCCTTCTTGATTTTCTTGGCAGTCAGCCCACAGAAGTGTCAAAACTTTCTGTTCAGATCTCAAAGTCCATAAGCCATTGACCACTCCCAATCCAATCAAGTGTGCTCATCAAATGCATTTGTCAGAAAAACTTGAAATAATCTTCTAATGAGCACTGTATTCTTATGGACCAGATAAGATGCTAAAGTAAAATTTCCAAAAATACAGCTTCATACAATTATGAATGACTTCTACATAAATAGATCTGGAACTACATAGAATGAAAAGATGCTCTTACTAGTCTTTTACAGACGAGTAGGATTAGCTTCAAACTTTTGTTTTGCTTTTGAGAAAAAGAATATGAGGAGCAAAGTAATTATTTTAAGGTTTTCACTTCATTCCACATTTTAACTCAAAAGTGATAAAATATTAAATAATTATACTATTAATATCATATTTCCTTATGAGACTAATTTTTCAAAGAAATTTTGCATCTATTACTTTATTTGATCCTCTCACACTCCTGTAATTAAATTATAGCAGTAAATTTATCCATTTTATAGAGGAAGCAGTTGAGCTAGGGAGAGGCTAAGTGACTTCTAGCAGCTGGAAGAAAAGCCAAGGCCCAGACTGGGAACTGTTCTTCCCACCAAGCCTCTTCCACAAAAGCGAAGTAAGCCTGGACTGCATTCACTTTTCATCAGCACATGGACTCAAAAGCTTTAAAAATCATGCTTACTTTGATTATACTCACTTCTTGTTTTTTCCTACAAAAATAGAATACTATTTCATAAAGAATTTTCTAAAGAAAATTAGATCCACCCTATTTGGAGTAAGGGTACCCTTTTCTGTCTGGAGTGGTTATCTCTGTTTTCCCCTCTTTTCTTTTCCTCTATTCAACAGTTCATTATACACACATCTCTCTCACCTCCTCTCTCACTTTCTCCTAGTGTTTTAGAGAAGGTAGGAATTTAGGCTACTTGAAACAGGGAAAAAGAGAAGAAAATCACCTCAAGTTTTAATATTTGCAATTGACTCAATTAGTTAGATCTGATAGACAACAAAAATTTCAGGACTTTAACTTCAAAATCACATAATTTTATATTTGAAGATGGGGGCCCTGCAATCACATTAAATATTGGCTGTAGAATTACAGATAGATTTTAATACTGAACTTCTGTATTGCCAAATGCATACTTGTTAATATTATCCAGTAACATATGTAGACGTCTCAACATAAAAATCAGTGTTTCTGGGGATTGGATAGGAATCAGTATTGAATTGCCTTTCTCACAACAGTGAAGGCAAGTTAAGTCATGTCTTCCTCCTTCCAAATAGTGAAAAAATCCCTGTTAGAGTTTCTTCTTTGCTTCTGTATACTTAGTGCAAGCAGATGTGTTTTCCAAAATGTCATGGCCCATTCTGTGCCCATGGAAACTAGGTTGTAAACCACCCAGCTCTTTCTATTGAATGGAGAATGGAGAAGATAAGTATTGATTTCTTCAGGGAAACTCTGCATGTCTCATTTCCAGGCCCTTCTTAATTATGTGATTTCAACGTTGATAGTTTCTGGAAACAAGTGTCACACGGCATTGACAGTAGATCCAAGTTCTCAGCGTGGTGGTATCATTCTTACAAATTTGATACCACTTGAAATGATGTCACAGTATAGTGATGAGGCAATCAAATAATATCAAAGTTAACTGTGAGGAGCAGCTTACTTTGAGAATGCTTTAGATAAATGTTTTCTTAAGGCTTACGTGTCTTGGTACTGAGCCACTAAAGCAAGTCACAGCGCCCTTAAAATTATGAGTCATGTTTACAGAAGCTACCATATTTCAGAGGAATGCTGAGCACGGAACCCAGGAATGACTCTGCACTTAGAATTTGATAGAATTGTGCTCTTCATGCTTGATTGTGTTTCAGAAAGCCTCGTTGTTTGAACTTCCTTTTTCAATATGCCTATTTAGTTCAATAATGGTCCAAAGAGGTTTTTGAGAGACTTGATAAACAGCTATCAGAATGCTTGAGCTCACTCTATAAAAATGCAATAAGCCACTCAGAATTGGGTTTGGAGGAAAGCGGCAGTTGGAAAAAGAGATGTAGCTGGTTGCTGCTGGTGTGGGCTCTGGCTCCAGAGACAACATGGCGCTGCTGACTGCCCTCCGAGCTGGGTTCTGGCTGCCTCCTCAAGAAAGCAAACCAGAGGGTGCCTGGAAGAGCTGAGGCCTAAGATCCTCACCAGTAACCATATTGTCTAACTGCTTCTAGCTGTTCTCAACCTGTGGGTCACGACCCCGGCGGGGGTCAAACGACCAAAACACAGGGGTCACCTAAAGCCATCGGAAATACATATTTTATTTAAAAATGTCATCGGAAATACCTATTTTATTTAAAAATGTCATCAGAAATACATATTTTATTTAAAAATGTATTGTATAATAAATATGTATTTTCCGATGGCTTTAGGTGACCCCTGTGTTTTGGTCGTTTGACCCCCACCGGGGTCGCGACCCACAGGTTGAGAACCACTGGTTTATGCAAATGTGTTCTTCCCAGAAGGAATTTCTTTCTTGGTTCTTGTCTGGCTCTTCGTTTAAGCCACTTGGTGAACTTGGGGAAAATCACTTTGCTTCTCTGGACATGAGGATTACATGCCATCAGTATTTTCCAAACTTTTTCTTATATTAACCCATGAACCCTTTAAAATCATTAAAATTTCATTTCTGTGCTGTTTTTTTAAAATCACAAAATGCCTATGGTGAGTGCAATCAAAACAGTATCATATTGCATATGTTGTTTTTGAAATATATTCGACAGACTCAAGTCTGACATGCCATTTCACTTCCCAAATTTGAACTCTGGAGGTTTCTGAAGACTAAACCCTACATTCTATGACTTAAGACCTTGTGATACAAAAGTGATTTTAAATACCAACCTTCTATTTTTTTTCTCTTATTTCTATGGTTTTATTATCAAGAAGAACAGAAGAGCTCTTTACTGTTTACTTTATTATGGGTATGAACTACCCTAGACTTTCCCATCAGATGCCCATAGATGTACGGGTCAGAGTCAGGATTTGCCTGTGTGTCTCTCTCTTTCTCAATGCCTTTCAGTAGCTAATTTGTTCAAGAACTGCTAGTGCTGCCTTCTTTGTTAATCTTTACTTACTTGATTTAGATGTAGCATTTTTCCAATTTGGTTGCCTACATTGGAATATTGGGCATAAATATTGCCCTGAATCTATGGGTTATTCTCAGAATGACCTTCATCAAATGGTCTTTGTTTTTTCATAAGTGAACACATTTTTTTTATCAGCATTTTGCCAGCCTGGTTGCATAGACTGTTAGATCTCGACAAAAACTCAGAACATCTGATTCAACCCTCTCATTTTTACAAATAAAAATACTGAGGGTCCAAATTCACTACAGTTGAGCCTTTCTGGGAATCAGTCATTATGATTTTGCTTAAATTGTGGCCTCTTCCTTTATATACTTATATGACATCTATGGTTTTTCACAGGTAGTATTCCCAGCAGCTGTTCTT
Organism: Saccopteryx leptura; assembly: GCF_036850995.1. Classification (NCBI taxonomy): domain Eukaryota; kingdom Metazoa; phylum Chordata; class Mammalia; order Chiroptera; family Emballonuridae; genus Saccopteryx; species Saccopteryx leptura. Next base: position 60,567,923 of record NC_089511.1, on the reverse strand, counting down.
TACATATTGGCTTCCTTCATAACATAGAACTTGGGTAGCCTAATTAAAGACCTTAACTTTTGCTAAGTGCTCATTTTTTTATGTTTATTTTTTGTTATTTTTAAAATATTTGATTTACTGATTTTAGAGAGAGTGAGAGAAAGGAGATGAAGAGGAGTCGGAAGCATCAACTCATAGTTGCTTCTAAATGTGCCTTGACTGGGCAAGCCCAAGGTTTCCAACCAGTGACCTCAGCATTGGCTAAGTGCTTCTAAAGCTATAAATAAGTAATTGTCAGAAGTTGCTTGATGGCCTTTCAGTTGAAATAATCTCTTGGATTGATGGAGTTTCTTTCATAAAAGAGCTAAAAGCATCTCATATATTAGCACATTTATCTTCAACATCCTTGTGGAACTACAAGGACAGATTTGATCATCTGGATAATTCAAGGAAACTTTGAACAAGGCTTTGTTAAATGACCCACTATGTGTCCTGCCCATAAGCTAAACTTAAGTTATTAGGATTAAAAAAAATATTACAGTCTTGGCTTTTGACTAGTTGTCATAATAAGATACACTCTTATGAGGCAAGAAAGAGAACATCAAGAGGCTTTGTATGGCCTCTAAATTTTGAAAAGTAGAAGACAAGAATGTCACAGTTGGAGTTAGCAGCTTAGTGTAAGGAAGGACACAACAGTTGTGGGAGCAAGTGGGATAGAATATAGATTTCTGCTAAAGCAAGGTGATGGGAAAGAAGAAACCTAGGTCTATGACAAGTAGCAAGGCATCTGTGATACAGAGGGTTTTACTGGCCTCCCTGGAAGAGAAAGCAAGGGGAGACCAAAGCAAATGATTAGGGAACATATTAGGCATCCAGGTTTAAAATACATACCAACAAAAGAGAAAGAAAATTGGTTTAAAGTTGGTATACATTTGCTTACCACTTTGAGCTTTTTCAAAGTAATTTTACTTCCTAAGATAATATCTAAGATTTGTTCTTCACCCAACAACATAGTCTACTCTTTTGCTCTTTTTTATTCTTTTCTTCCTCTTGCAGAGCTGGAAAATATATAAGGTGAGTAGGATTTCCTATTTTAACAGATGGGAAAATTGAAGCTCAGATAATACAAGGGGCTTTCTCAAAGTCACGTGGTCAGTAGTCAAGACTAAACAGACTTTATATCTCTTGATATTCTGGTAACTCATTCATTATTCTATTTCCTTTTCTTTCTTTTTGTTAGTTTTAAGCTTATAAGAACTGAAGCTCAAAACCCAGTCCTTTATGTGGCTTTTGCTGACTTATGTCAGTCATCTCCGTGTATGTCAAAGAGGGTCACCTTAACCTCCTTAATCTTTCATGCTCTACGTGCATGTATATTTTAACCAAGGCAACAGCCAGCATCAGGAGCAAAACCTTAAATATATAGAGTATGACTGTGCTGCTATGCTTTGTTATTTAAGCAAGAGCTTTAGCCAAGATTAAAAGATGGGGTGAAGCACACAGTATTGAATAAGCATGGCTCCCAGAGGTGATGCGAAAGGCACAACCCTTCCTACTCGCTAATGACCATAATTGCTGGAAGGAACTTATTAAGCACATAGGACTTGAAATAGATGTGGAGGGGAAATAGAATCACTGCATAGGTATTCCGATGTTACTTCCCAATAATTATGGTATAGTGTTATCACTGTAGCAGCCTCCGTACTCTTTATCTCACCTCAATTATTGTCCTCAGAATTCAATTCATCTTTCCAACACTGCCAGAGATAGTGGTCTAACGCAGGAGTCCACGTCATCTACCTTTAGTAGCTCCCTATTTGCCTAAAGGAACAACCCAACTTTCTTAGCTGGATATAGAGACCCCATAACTTGGCCTCTACCCAGCCCTCCAGTATCCTTTCTCGTCACTCACCTACTTTGAAATGTACTAATACCTCACTTTTATTTCCAAAACTCTCAGTGAAATGTCACCAATTCCTATTTTTATTTCTCCCATTCTCTCTGCTGGGATATCTTTCATCTCTATTATTATTATTATTATTATTATTATTATTATTATTTTGAGAGAGAGAGAGAGAGAGAGAGGCAGGGAGAGAGAGACAGGAGCATCAATTTGCTTCTGTAGGTGCCCTGGCCAGGGAATCGAACCGGCCGCCTCTGCACTTCAGGATGACACTCCAACCAACTGAGCTTTCTAGCCAGGGCTTTTTTTATTTTTTAAGATATAGAGAAAGAAAGGGAGAGAGAGGGGAGGAGGAAGAGAAGCATTCATTTGTTGTTCCACTCTCTTTCACATTTCTAGTTGGCATAAGGAATCTTCTTCTGGGGTTATATATCCCTTTTTTTTTTTTAAGATTTTATTCATTTTAGAGAAAAGAAAGAGAGAGGGGGAGAAAATGGGGGGGGGGGAGCAGGAAGCATCAACTTCCATATGTGTCTTGACCAGGCAAGCCCAGCATTTCAAACTAACACACTCAGCATTTCAGGTTGATGCTTTATCCACTGTGCCACTACAGGTTCGGTTGGGGTCATATATCCTTTCGTGCTCAATGTTCTGTGTTGAAATGATACACTGAATACACTGAAATAATAAATATCTTTAAATTTCATTGTTTATTATGCATCATCACTGTGTAATATCTCATTAGTTTTTTATTTTTACTGAGACAGAGAGAGAGAGAGAGAGAGGGACAGACAGGGGCAGACAGACAAGAACACAGAGAGATGAGAAGCATCAATCATCAGTTTTTCATTGCGACACCTTAGTTGTTCATTAATTGCTTTCTCATATGTGCCTTGACCGTGGGCCCTCAGCAGACTGAGTAACCCCTTGCTCGAGCCAGTGACCTTGGGTCCAAGCTGGTGAGCTTTGCTCAAACCAGATGAGTCCACACTCAAGCTGGGGACCTCGGGGTCTCAAACCTGGGTCCTCCGCATCCCAGTCCGATGCTCTATCCACTGCGCCACTGCCTGGTCAGGTGTGTAATATCTCTTTAATCCACGTAATCACCTCATGCTTGGCATGTTGAAACAAAAAGAATCAACGAATCTGTGAGAGAGGTATTAACTAGATTTTTCATAGAATTAAACTCATTTTGAAAATGATTTGCTAACTTCTCAAGGTTTACAACTAGGAAATGGAGGTGGTAACTGCTGTACCATACAATATACCAAATTTCTGCTTTAATTTATGTTTCACTGAATTATGAGGGCAGAATTTAAGCTCCCAAATATCATAATAATAGCTTTCTTTCTTCTTTCCTAAAGTACAGAATATTAATATAATAGATGCTCAATAATGTTCAATAGAACTGACTTGAATTCTCATACTACTTTTGATTATTTTTATTTAGGAGACAGGGCCTATTTCTACCTTTGAATATATACACTGAACAGTCACTATTTAAACAATTTAAGGCCAACATACATTTAAAACAGCCTTGGGTTTTTTTTCTTAAAATTAGTTTTCTGGATCCTCTTATTGGTAACTTTATCATTTATCTCCCAGTGACTCTGAATATAATAAGTTACCATGTAATTAATCATACTTTTGAGAATGAAAGGGACTGCTATTAATAATTACTTAAAGAGAACAGATGGGACTGGAATGTCCAGGGCAAACTAGGATGAGTGGTCACTTTTAAGTATTATATAATGAATCATACACGGGAAAGACTAAATCCAATGCTTTTGACCAAGCCTGTAAATCAGACTTGTGTTGTCTTGAGTTTCTCAAATTATAGAAAAGTTCGAGCAATCCACCATACTTTCTCAATATGTAAAATTCCTGAGAGAAATCTGGAATGGCCAAGAAAGAAGTATGTTTGCTAATATTAATCTGCTTGTATGAACATCAAAGTTTATTTTTCTTTAAAACCACCATCAGCCTAACCATGCGGTGGTGCAGTGGATGGAGCAGCAAACTAGGATGAGGAGGACCCAGGTTCGAAACCCCGAGGTCGCCAGCTTGAGCACGGGCTCATCTGGTTTGAGCAAGGCTCACCAGCTTGGATCCAAGGTCGCTGACTTGAGCAAGGGGTTTGGTCTGCTGAAGGCCCGTGGTCAAGGCACATATGAGAAAGCAATCAATGAACAACTAAAGTGTCACAACGAGAAACTGATGATTGATGCATCTCATCTCTCTCCGTTCCTCTCTGTCTGTCCCTATCTATCCCTCTCTCTGACTCTTTCTCTGTTAAAAAAAAAAAAATTAAAAACAATTAAAAGAATAAAATTACCATCAGAGGTAATTTTTATGAAAGGGTGGTAGGAATGTTGTTTGCAAGCAGTGTTGTAGAACTCTAGTATACTGTAAGCCTTTCATGGGAAGATTGCCAAATTGGGATCATCATGTAAAATGTATATTGCGGGTCTTTATGTCATTACTAAAATGCCTATCTGGTGACACCCTGACTGGCAGAATGGGTCATGAAATGCAATGGAGAATAGAGACCTGGCTCTCTGGCTCTTAGCTAAAAGGTAAAGTATTAGGCAATATGAAACCATTGGCAAAGATAGTATTTTTCTTGGAACAGGCAAACACTTTGTTGGTACATAAGAGATCAAGGCAGGTGTCTTCAAGTAGTCACTTAGGCCTGAAGCGTATCTTTGAAGATTGGGTCAATGACAGACACTGTTATTAACACTGTGAACCAGTGTAGCACTGTAGTTTGAGTACTAAATGTTCTGGTAATAAAGTAGTGGAGTGTTTTGTGAGAACAAAAAGACTGAGACGCGCTACTACAGAGCAGGAGTTGCTTTCCTGTCTTTGCCAGCCTTGTATTAAGATTTTTTTTTTAACTCAGAGACAGCTGTGGACTTTCTCTTCTTTCCCTGTCACTTTCCCTCTAACTTTGTCAATGATAAAGGAAAGGTCATGTGCAGATATTTGAGAGGGAAATAGATCACAACTGTGTTTCTCAGACTCAGTTAAGTTTATCTTCTTTAGTTCTCTTCTTGCCCTAAAAATATATTAAGATCATACATCTGGGAGAATTTCACTATCTTGGTTTTCATCTGGACTAACACTACCTCGCTAGAGGTCTTTGGGAATCATTAGGGGATATTTTGATTGTCTCAGTAACTGGAGGGGCATCACTGACATGGGTAGCTGCTGGTCAGGGATAGTGATAACCCTGCACCTTTCAATGCACAGAATTGCTCTGAACAATAAAGAACTGTCCCAAATGTAAGATGCCTTGGAGAGCATATACTCTGATTTGGATAGCATACAAAGTTTCCTCCATGTATGTGAAAGATGAAACAAAGTCTTTGGGTTTTAAAGTTACTGAGAGTTAACTCCCGAGTGAGCTTTTTATTTCGTTAATCAGTGTGATTATTTGACTGAGAACTTTTTTTTTTTTTTTTTTTTTTCCTTTTTCTGAAGCTGGAAACAGGGAGAGACAGTCAGACAGACTCCCGCATGCGCCCGACCGGGATCCACCCGGCACGCCCTCCAGGGGCGTCGCTCTGCCCACCAGGGGGCGATGCTCTGCCCATCCTGGGTGTCGCCATGTTGCGACCAGAGCCACTCTAGCGCCTGAGGCAGAGGCCACAGAGCCATCCCCAGCGCCCGGGCCATCTTTGCTCCAATGGAGCCTTGGCTGCGGGAGGGGAAGAGAGAGACAGAGAGGAAGGCGCGGCGGAGGGGTGGAGAAGCAAATGTGCGCTTCTCCTGTGTGCCCTGGCCAGGAATCGAACCCGGGTCCTCCGCACGCTAGGCCGACGCTCTACCGCTGAGCCAACCGGCCAGGGCGACTGAGAACTTTTAAAGATATTTGGCATCACTCTCTTTATTAATTTGTGCAATCTACCTACTTCCTATTTGCAATTTGCATTTTAAAGCTTCCCTTATTGCAACAGCTGTGCAAACGCCAATACAGATGAAGAGGGGGTAATAAGAAAAAAGGAACAAATTGATAAAAGGCAAAAAGTAAATGCTTTGTTCAAGCTTTGTGACCCAGTGGTGAATAAAATAATGCATCGCTGAATTTACATTAAACTGAAATACAAAAGATAAGAATCTAACATAAAAAACGATGGTTTATATTTTCCCCCGAAAGCTTAAGTTTTAGGCAGATGTTTATGATTATTTCAACTAATTTAGATAGCAATATAGGGTCTGGATATCTTATAAAATTACCCAAAATTTAGAACAGTCATTCTCAATTGAAATTTACATTTCTAATTACATGCAGAAGCAGGAAAATTATGTAGGTAGAAGATTCTCAACAGATACTTGTTGGCAGTTGTATAAATGTGTGAGTGAATGAATGTGTTTATATTTGTGTATATATATTTATATATTCCTTGTGCCTTTTAATTAGCCAGAATTCTGTGGCTCTAAGCCATAGCCAAGAGAAATTAAAGATAGAATTGTTTGGGGGGAACTTCAGTGAAAGTTACTCAAAATTTAAAGGCAAGACAAAGTCAACATTAAAAATACTCTAACTAAAGATCAGTACCTGAAAATAGGTGGCTTCTTCATCACCAAACCCAACTCAATCCCAAACTTCACAGTGGCAGTGAAGTTTTCTTTGAGCCCTCTATATTTTTATATTACTGTACTAGCTTTTTAATTTTTAAAAATTTTCAATTACACTTTACATCCAATATTATTCTGTATTGTGACAGACCTCTTTTTAAAAAGTTATTTTATTTTTATTAAAAATAAAGTAAAAAATATAAACATTCTGTTTTAAAAATTGAGAAATCTAGTAACTGTTAATATTGCGTGACCAGCTTCATTACTGTTTTATTTCTTTTTTAAAATTCTTTTTATTTTTTTATTGAATTTTTTGATATGGCATTCATTGGTCAATAAAATTAAATAGGTTTCAATTATATAGGTACAAGTCTGTAATATATGCTACCAAGTCCTAACAATCCATTTTGGAGTCTGGGCTCAAACAAAAGCTACATTTCAGCAGACTTTCTCCATTTGGCCATTCACATGATCCCTCAATTAATTGAAGCCCACGGGTTTTAAGTACCAGATTGATGAAGCTTGATTACAACGACCAAGTTTAAATTTCAGCACAAGCACTATGTTTACAACGTAAGAGTGCTATTGGATTTTAGGATTATGTTTTACAGGGTCTGTTGAGGTTTCTTGTGCCTGTTTAGCACACTCCTTGTATGGCTGTCTGCTCTAGGGAGGAAGTAGGATTTCACTTAGCTCTCACCTGGCTTGGGAAGGACTACTCAGGAGAAAGGTGAGGTCACAGAACCATGTTATCACTGTTACATCTGTGGAAGCCCCTTGTAGAAGTGCACTTCCCCCTGCTCATTGTCACTTACTTGATTCCCCTTTAGCAACCAAGAGCATATTTTTCTAATCCCACAAGGTAGTAGATGGTGCAGATGTGCCCTTCTTCTCTGTCACTTTGCACGGAGTTTGCATGTCAGTTCTCTGTAGTTTGCATGGAGTGCCGAGAGGTTGTAACTCGCACTCCTTTCCCCTTCCTATTGTAACCTTCTTTAAGTGTGCAGTTCAATGGCATTAGTTATAACTGACCCTTGAACAACTGGGATTGACCTGTGCGGGTCCATTTATGTGTAGATTTTTTTCAACTACCCTCCTCAGTTCAAACCCACATTCTTCAAAGGTCAGTTGACAGTTGCGAACCTGTGCACTGAGGTACAGACTTAAGTTATGTGCAGATTTTTTTTTTGTATTTTTTTTTGAAGTTGGAAACCGGGAGGCAGTCAGACAGACTCCCGCATGCTCCTGACCGGGATCCACCTGGCACACCCACCATGGGGCGATGCTCTGCCCATCTGGGGCGTTGCTCTGTTGCAACTAGAGCCATTCTAGCACCTGAGGCAGAGGCCATAGAGCCACCCCCAGCGCCTGGGCCAACTTCCAATGGAGCTGTGGCTGCAGGAGGGGAAGAGAGAGACAGGAGGGGTGGAGAAGCAGATGGGCGCTTCTCCTGTGTGCCCCAGCCGGGAATTGAACCCAGAACTCCTGCACGCCAGGCCAACGCTCTACCACTGAGCCAACCAGCCAGGGCCTATGTGCAGAATTTCAACACTGCTGGCTGTTGGTGCCCCAAACCCCCATCTTGTTCAGGGGTCAACTATATATTAACAATGTTGTACCTGACCTGTGGTGGTACAGTGGATAAAGCATAAACCTGAAATGCTGAAGTCACCAGTTTGAAACCCTGGGCTTGCCTGGTCAAGGCACATATGGAAGTTGATGCTTCCAGCTCCTGCCCCCTTCTCTCTCTCTCTCTCTCTCTCCTCTCTAAAAAATAAATTCAAGCTTAAAAGAAAAATAAAGTAAAAAGAAGAGTGTTGTATAACTATCTCCACTGTCTATTTCCTCAATGCTTGCATCATCCCAAACATAAGCTCTGGACCCATAAGCAATAATACCCCTGGTAACTTCTGATCTACTTAATCTTTATGAATCTGCCTACTTTCGATATTCCATGTAAGTGAAATCATTCTGTCTTTTTGTATCTGGCTTATTTCATTGAACATAATGTTTTCAAGTTTTATCCATGTTGTAGCATGAATCCCAATTTTATTCCTTTTATGGCAGAATACTTTCCATTGCATGCCTATTCCTCTGTTTATCAGTTCATCTGATAATGGAAACTTGGGTTGGTTCCACCTTTGGCTATTGTGAATAATGCTGCAATGAATATTTCACCTACTAGTGTCTGTTTGAACCCTTGTTTTCACTATTTTTTTTTTTGCAAATGCTTATATTGATTATTAAATGTTTTTGTTTTGTAATTACAGCGGACATTCAATATTATGTTGGTTTCAGGTATATAGCATAGAGATTAGACATTCATATAACTTACAAACAATATTGTTATGGAAACATTCCTTCATATTTGTTACTTTATGAAACATTTACTTGATCTGTTCTGGGTGGAATTTCACTGAATTCACTCATTAAGCTGACCAGTAACTGTACCTATAGCTGAACCATCCACACTCCAAAGAGAAAAGACTATAGGAATAAACCTGGGTTTTTTTCGTCTCTCTTGATGCTTATTCATAACAGTCCTGCTCTCTGCACTTTCATTCTTAACACGGATCACACCTTGAACATGGTGTTTACCCAGCTGAGCAAACACCATGTTCAAGGTGTGATCCATGTTAAGAGCCTGGATGCAAAAAGTAATCTTGTTGCATCTAACCTCTTAGAGCTTTGCCTTTTTTCCCCCTCTATGTTGCCCTCAGAATGAAGAGAGTGGAGAGAGAAGGAACATTTCATTCTGTCTCTTAAGTAGCCTCACACGAACACTCAATAAGTTGGGTGACAAAACATGCCTGTGTGGTCCTCAAAGAGAAAAGACACACTTTGGGTGACTCCTAGACTACTCTTTAGGGCTACCCAATGGTGCATGAACTGAGCTACCCTGGTGCATGGAGCTCCCACCGTCAGGAACAGCTAGTCACTATTTTGGTAAATAGTGTCAAGGTGAACATGTTAGTCAGAGATCGTCCATGTAAGATGTTTGGTTTTTGTTAGTGAGAGGTCATTGATTTACTGTCTCTTAGAATAAAATCCTAATGGAAAAGCAAAGTAATGACTGTTAGAAGATATTCGCTAAAACATTTAGAGAAAGGCAAGGCTCTGAGAGGTTAGATCTAACAAGATGACTCTCACAGATGAGCACTGGGGTTATTATGTTGTGTTCTGGTATAGTGATCTTCCTGAGGTATACCGTCTGTGGAAGTGTAGTCTTCCCAGAAGATAGGTGTTACTTCAGGAGTCTGGTTGTTTTTAAAAGAGGCAGGTGCTTGAACCATTAATCAGAAGGCAGACTTTGGTAGGCAAGAGAACAGTCTCACAGTCCCTTTATGTAGGTCAAGGGGGCGCTCAACATACCCATGCATACTCCCTCTCTGCTTCCTATGTCTGCTTGTCTTTAGTGATGTCTTATTTTAATAAAAGTGAACTGAGCCCAAGGGATAATATGAACCTAGTGATAGAGAGTAGGGTGTGTGGAGATTTTGGCCAGGCCTGGATACAGGTATACTTCATGTGAGCGTTTCTGGAAGACTTGTGAGTAAGCTCAGGTCAGCTGACTCAGAGCTCAATCTCATTCCTTCCTACCAATTCCCATGGCCTCGGCTGCCTGCAGTTATTGGCTGTTAGAGTTGGGAGAAGGGGCCTTAGAAATCATTTTAAAATTGTTCCTCATCTTCAACCCTGGCCAGTAGCTCAATGGTAGAACATCAGCCCAGTGTGTGGATGTCCTGAGTTTGATTCCCGGTCAGGGCACACAGGAGAAGTGACCACCTGCTTCTCCACCCCTCCCTTCTTCCTTCACTTTTTTTATCTCTCTCTTCCTCTCCCGCAGCCATGGCTCAGTTGGTTTGAGTGCATTGGCCCTGGGCGCTGAGGATGGCTCCGTGGAGCCTCCACCTCAGGCACTAAAAATACCTTGGTTGTGAGCATGGCCCTAGATGCGCAGAGCATCAGCCCCAGACAGGGGTTGCGAGGTGGATTCAAGTTGGGGTGCATGTGGGAGTCTGTCTCTGTATCTCCCCTCCTCTCATTGGGAAAAAGAAGAAATAAATAAATAAGCTCTAAGAAAAATTATTCCTCATTTGTTACATGAGAAAAATTAGTTATATGCCATTTCCAAGTTCACATTTCAGGCTAATGACCGAGGTGGGGCTGAACTAAAGTTTTCAAATTGCTGGGTCAGTACTTTTTCCATGAAATTTATCTTATTTCCAAGGGTGTGTTTTTAGAGCTTGTGGGACATTTATAAATGTTTCCAAATCTTTAAGCTTCATTTGAGAACATAGACATTTATATCCAGTAGATTGAATTCATACATTAGCTCTTTGAAATAATGAAATTGAGAATTTCTATTTTAATCTAAAACTTATACTTTGTTTCTTCAAATTAAAAATACTGATTCTTCTCATTCAGATTGTAACCACAGATCTCAAATTTTTACCTTTAAAACACCTGATAAAAATTTAGATTTAGAGCCTGGTTTTAATCAGTTTAAGAAAATGAAACTTTATGAAATTCAGAGTACTTCATACCTCTGAAAAGGTCACCATAAATAAATAGGACTAAAATAATTTATGTTCTCTAAGAAATCCTATTCGAGTTTCTGGTAAAATACAGAATACCTAGTTAAATTTGAACACCAAATAAACAAAAAATGATTTTCTGTAGTATAAGTATGTCTTATGTAATATTTGGGACATTCTAAACAATTGTATTGTTGTTTATCTAATACTCAAATTTAACTGGGCATTCTGTATGTTATTTGCTAAATCTGGCAACCTTATTTCTGTTATATTTATAATTTTTGGCAGTATTATATTTTTGGATTTGTTTATATTTGAGATTATCAGCAGCTTAGGAGCTAGGCATTACAAAATCAATAGCACACATCTTTTCTTCAAGGATTTTAGAGCCGAGCTGAACAGATCATGTTAATATTCTGTTAAGTGCAACTATGAGAGCAGAGAGGGTGTGCACAGTCAGCCTGGTGTTTCAAGGAGGGAGGCTCCTGCTGGAAATGATGCGGGCTCAGGTTTAATAGGTGAGGGAACGTTAGTCATGTGATGAGACAGAGAAAGGGTGTTCCAAGCAGAAGCCGTGGAAACAGTAGTAGCTAAGAAGCGTGAATCAGCATGATATTTGTTTGTTGTGGCTCTAGGAAGAGTCAGAGTGGGGAGAGCTGGACTTATGCCTCAGACCAAGCATTCTGGTGTGCCCTGGAGTGTGCATTTCAGGAGGATAGGATTGGAGGTAAGAAGGTCAGTTTGGAGGCTCCTACAGTAGTCCCCTCCTCATCTCAGAATGATGGATCCAAGCTACAGCTGTAATAATTGAAGAAGAAACAGGCCAAACAAATTTTCCGGAGGTAAAATCACCAATGCTTGTTTTTTAGTTAGATGTGGGCCTCACAAATAGCAGGGGATAACTGGATGTTTTCACTCTAGGTAACAGAATTGTGTATGTGGTAAACACAATTTTTAAAAGTCCCTTTCCATTGTAATTAACAAATGTGTAGTTTACTTACTGGTGACTCTCTTGATAGTGTGTAAACCTGAGTGCCCGTCTACCAGATAGGTAAGAAGGTTCTTTGAGTATTCAACAAAAAGATACGCTATTCATTTTCTTTAATTTTAATTTTGATTTTAATTTTAATTTTATTTTAGTGAGCGGAGGGGAGGCAGACAGACAGACTCCTGCATGTGCCCTGACCAGGATCCACCTGGCAAGCCCACTAGCAGGCGATGCTCTGCCCATCTAGGCCGTTGCTCCATTGCTCAGCAACCAGAGCCATTTGTTTTAGCACCTGAGGCAGATGCCATGGAGCCATCCTCAGTGCCTGAGGCCAACTCGCTCGAACCGATCAAGCCAGGAGTGTGCAATGGGGAGAAAGGAAGAAAGAGAAACAGAGAGAGAAAGAGAGATAGAGGGAGAGAGAGAGAGAGAGAGAGATGGGGAAGGGGTGGAGAAGCAGATGGTCACTTCTATGTGCTCTGACTGGGAATCGAACCCAGGACATCCACAAGCCTGGCCAACGCTCCAAGGCCTCTTTTTCCTAATGTTCCTTCTCCGAAGTTCTCAATAAGAAGTAGTATCTAATTAATTTCTGTTGGTTCTTGTCATGGCATCATCCACCTGCTGCTCTGTCCTCCAATAGTACCAGCAAACTCTCCATGACAACCTACGTGGACTTTTCTGGTTTCTGTCCCTTCTCTCTACAGGCTGCTGACCACTTCATAAGCGGCATGCCAACTTTTCATTTACACCTTTTTCTGAATCCATTGTTTGGTTACTGCCTCCTTCATATAATTCATGTTCAGACATGTGTTTCTGAGTTCAAAGCTATTATACGAAACACCAAGCTAATACAGAATTCCCATGTCACTAGGAACCACTTGCACTATTAAACTAGCTGAACAAACTTATCGGTTGCTGTGTGTGTTTTTTCACCAGGTTTCCAGCCCTGCCCAGGTTTATGACTTTCCTGCCGACCCTTGAGGCACTCAGTTTTCTCTCCTAGCCCCAGAGAGGCTCCTCTCTCACAAAGTGCTTCAATCTTGGCCTAGTGATTCATTTTTCTTTGACACGTGTTTTATAACCGTTATGTCTAATATCTTTCCTCCACTTGGCCCTGTCCTCTGTATGTGCAGGTTCCTTAGAGATCTGTTGTAAGAATCAGACTTCCTCTGGCTCACCCACCTCTAGACAAGCACTGCAGCTCTTTCAGTCTGCTGTATGTGGCCCGGTGGCCTACAGCAAATCCTCCTGCTCTCTGCCCTCCCCTTCCCTCAGACATCCTCGCAATCCCCCATCTCCTCCCCTTCAAAGCTAGTCTCTTAACCTCAGACAGCAGTCTATTGTCAAGGCCATTTTCTCTCAAAAGCTATTTAAGTCAGCTTTATTATAGTGCAATTTACGTACATGTTGAAATACCCAGTTTTAAGTATAGAGTTTGTAAGTTGTGACAAATGAGGACCCACAAAACCAGCAGTAAATTCAAGATATAGAACATTATTGCCCAATAAAAATTTCTGGGACAAAAAAATGTCCCATTCTTTTCTGTCCATCACTGTAACCACATGTTGCTGCTGAGCATTTGAAATGTGGATAGTGGCCCTGGCCTGTTGGCTCAGTGGATAGAGCATTGGCCCAGCATGCGGACGTCCCGGGTTTGATCCTCGGTCAGGGCACATATGAGAAGCAACCATCTGCTTCTCTTCCTCTTCCTCTCCCCCTTCTCTCTCTCTTTCCTCTCTTGCAGCCAGTGGCTCAATTGATTTGAGCATCAGCTCCAGGCACTGAGGATAGCTCTGTTGATTTGATCATTGGGCCCAGACAGGGGTTGAGAGGGTGGATCCCAGTTGGCATGCATGTAGGAGTCTGTCTTTCTATTCTCCCTCTTCTCACTTAAAAAAAAGAAAAAGAAAGAAATGTGGATAGTGTATCTGAGAAAATAAATTTCTTTAATTTTTAAAATTTTAATGACTTAAAATAACCATAGGTGGCAATTACATTGTGCAGACCAGGTATAAAACTTTTCTATGACACCTAAATTTTTCAAATTCCTCTTCCCAGTCAATCCCTCCACCATCCCAACTCAGGGTACCACTGATACTGATACTGATATTTTTTTCTAGAATGTCATATAAATTGAATTATATTGCTTCTTCTCTTTTATGTCCGGCTTTTAAAACCAACTTTGTTGAGGTGTAATTCACATACCACAAAATGCATAAAATGTACAATTCAATGGATTTTAATATAGTCACAGAGATGTATGTGTGTGGCTTGTTTTTTAATATTTTTTTAAGAGAGAGAGAGAGAGAGGGACAGACAGGGATACACAGACAGTAAGGGAGAGAGATGAGAAGCATCAACTCATAATTGAGGCACTTTAGTTATTCATTGATTGCTTTCTCATATGTGCCTTGACCTGAGGGGGGGGACTCCACCTGAACCAGTGACCCCTTGCTCCAGCTAGCAACCTTGGGCTCAAGCCAGCGACCTTGGGATTTAAGCTAGCAACCTTTGAACTCAAGCCAGCAACTATGGGGTCATCTCTATGATCCTGTGCTCAAGCTGGCAACCCCGTGCTCAAGTTGGATGAGCCCATTCCCAAGCTAGTGACCTCAGGGTCCTCAGCATTCTAGGCCAACGTTCTTTCCACTGTGTCATTACCTGGTCAGGTGGCTTCTTTCGCTCAACATAATGTTTTCAAGATTTATCCATATAATTGCATGTAATAGTAATTAGTATCTTAATAGAAATCAAAATATAGTATAAACTGAATCCAGTGTTTGAATGAGCAGGATTCACGAATCAGAAATAACTTTGTGCCCTGGCTGGTTGGCTCAGTGGTAGAGCGTCGCCTCTCCTTCTTTTCTGTCTCTTCCCCTCCTGCAGCCAAGGCTCCATTGGAGCAGCGTTTGCCCGGGCACTGAGGATGGCTCTGTGGCCTCTGCCTCAGGTGCTAGAATGACTCTGATTGTGGCAGAGCAATGCCCCAAGATGGGCAGAGTATCGCCCCCTGGTGGGTGTGCCGGGTGGATCCTGGTCGGGCGCATGCGGGAGTCTGTCTGACTGCCTTCCCCCCCCCCCCCCCCCCCGTTTCCAACTTCAGAGAAATACAAAAAAAAAAAAATTTTTGCTCATTGATTCTATTTCTTATTGAAATCCTTACTGAGAAGCTATTCTCTTTGCTGCTTGAGTGAGTATTAGGGCAAGCCTGTGTCTTGTTTTGGTCAATCTCCCATAACAAAAGGCCTGTGATCACTCTCTGTCACAAGAATACTCTCATCTAGGAAATTAACAGGTTTATTCAACTATAATTTTAAAACATGACACTGCCTAGCCAGGCGGTGGCGCAGTGGATGGAGCATCGGACTGGGATGCAGAGGACCCAGGTTCGAGACCCTGAGGTCGCCAGCTTGGGCGCAGGCTTATCTGGTTTGAGCAAAAAGCCCACCAGCTTGAACCCAGGGGCGCTGGATCCAGCGGGGGCTTGCTTGGTCTGCTGAAGGCCCGCGGTCAGGGCACATGTGGGAGGGCAATCAATGGGCAACTGAGGTGTTGCAATGCGCGGTGGGAAACTGGTGATTGATGCTTCTCATCTCTCTCCATCCCTATCTATCCCTCCTCTGACTCACTCTCTGTCTCTGCAATAAATAAATAAATTAAAAAAAAACAAACAAACATGACACTTGACTGAAAGTTAAAGTTTTTTTTCCTCTTTGTGCTCAAGCCTCATCTGAACTTGGGGCAGGGACCAGGAGTGTGGAGGTCTTGTCCTGACTTTCTCACTGTGCACTCACCCTCCCGCCCCCAACTACTTGATCTAGCTCATGGCCACTCTACCCCTGGAGCAGGGAGAAGAAGAGGAAGAGCAGGCAGGGACGGCCACTGATGTAACCTGGCAGTGGTTCCTTCTGGTTGTTTTGGAGGAGTTCAGAGGTTCTTCTCTTCTGCAGATGATCCAAGCTGCCCTTGTTGGAGTTTTTCGTGTCTGCCTCTGGAAACATTTATATCTACCCTTCCGTGACAGGCTGGCCACTCAGATTTTCTCTCCCAGCTTCTGGGACACTGCAGGCCTGCTGGTCCTTTCAGATGGCCTTTGGGCTGGGTCTTTAGTTGCTCCAGAATAACTGTTTTCAACCCAATGGCCCACAATGGACCACAGGAAATACCTAGGCACTCTGGCCTTGCTGTAGGTGGGACAGCCCTGTCAGTCAGTGGAACTGGCTCTTTCCCCTGCCTGCTGTCTCCCGTCATAGCCACAGACTCTTTCATGGGGAGTCACTCTGCTCCCAGAACTCCAGCAGACCTCTGTAGAAATCCCTTGTCTCTGCTCTCCCAGTCATTGTGGGTGGGTGGGATTACTCAGTATACTGGTATCTTCCAATGATTCCTCTCCAATCTTCCACTCTCCCCCTCAGCCTTCCTAACCTCTCTTAGAGTCTGGAGGTGATGAGTAAAGTCAGGTCATAAAGCTGGCTCTCAGACACTCACTTTGCAAATGCTGCTTAGGTGTATAATATCTCACTCTGAAAGGTGGAGGTGGTTGCCACTGATTTCTCATTCCTCAGCCAAAAGGCAGTGGGAAGCAAGTCTCATTTTAACATCCTGTTAGGTGCACCCAATCTTGATGCTTACGGTTTTTGCCAGCATTACAGCACCAGCCTTCCTTCATCAGTCCAGGGCAGGTGGGAGAGAAGGCATATTATGGTCGACCCTAGCCACTCTCCAGGCCCATTTCCTGATCTCCAAAGGAAGATCCCTCAGAAATCGTACAGCTCCTTGTTTGTACCACCTTTTCTTTATGGAATTAAGTCTTAGAAGATCTTGTTGTTTACTCTAGTGTATTTATTGCCAGTGGCTGACGCCGGCAGGTTCATATTAGATTTGGGCAAGTGGTACAGGAACTGTAGAGCCGGAGAGTGTAGGGTCATTCCCGTTTATTTAGTCTCCCAACGGCAGATGAGCACACAGGTAGAGGAAAAGTGCTTCTCATAGCAGCAGGTGAACAGATAGCACAAGGGCCCCTCGCAGTGGCAGGCGAGCAGTTGCACCAAGACCACTCTGAGGGAAAGGACCTGTAGCTTTACATAGGCTACACACGTGTCTCTGCCTCGTGCTCATGCACTAATCATGCAAAGTGCAAGCGAGCAAGACTAACACAGCTGCTTTCCCTACATCGAGTTATTTGTGAATGGTGCTTTGTGTTTATTGAATTGCATTGAGGATCAATGTCATATAAATAGTCATGTACAGTTCTGAGAAATGCTCGTGGGTGCCTGTGTTCTTGTTATGTTCTGCAGTCTACTCCACATGAGAATGAGGAGTGCATGTGATAGCTACGAAAGAAAGGGGCTACAGTTCAGTGTGTCCCTGCCCAGCAGGGGGTAGGGTGAAGGGACTTGCTGAGAACAGGAGTGAATCTATTGAGCAGTACAGACCTCTTATAGGCATATTATACATGGTGAACATAAATGCTGCTAAATCAAAATGCCATTGTTTCTGTGCTATAAGGCTATTAATAACCAACTTTCAAATTCCAAATGTTTTATAAATTGGGACAAAATACTAGTGCCTATGTTATAATGTCAACATTTTATTTTGTGCTTAAAAATTTTTTTGTCCCCAAAGCAGAGGTCATGTAGCCATCCTCAGTGCCTGGGCCAACTTTGCTCCAGTGGAGCCTTGGCTGCAGGAGGGGAAGAGAGAGACAGAGAGGAAGGAGGGGGGAGGGTGGAGAAGCAGATGGGCGCTTCTCCTGTGTGCCCTGGTCAGGAATAGAATCTGGGACTTCCATACACCAGGCCAGTGCTCTACCGCTGTGCTCAATTTTTATTATGAATCATATAGCACTTGACTATATCTTAATTTATTAAATACTTGTTAAACATTCTGCATTATTCTCAAAACATTTCCAACTCCTTTTTATTTTTTCTGAAATAAAATTGCTTTTATTTTGGTTTGCAGAATCTCCTGGCTTTCCCAAATGTTGATATGATACTTGATAGCGGACAATGGGGCTTTGGAATTCAAGTCTTACAGCTTTTTATATTGCTTCCAAAAAGAAGAGAAATTACTTAGTATCTATCCTGGGAGCTAGATGAGAAACTTGTCGGTATAATAAATATTTTATCTCTCATCTTATCAAAACTTATTCTGCAGAGCTTAACCTGAGGCAGTTGGCATGGAGGTATTCCAAGTACTTACATGAAACCACATGGTAGCTACGACTTTCACATATCATGAATTCTTCGGTTATGTACTGTGCAGCATAAAATCAGAAGAGAAAATAGACTTCTTTTATGAACTCAACATCCCTTTTAGTAAATTGGCTAGAATAAAATC
The DNA here is from genome assembly GCF_036850995.1 of Saccopteryx leptura. Lineage (NCBI taxonomy): Eukaryota > Metazoa > Chordata > Mammalia > Chiroptera > Emballonuridae > Saccopteryx > Saccopteryx leptura. The sequence goes on along the minus strand of NC_089511.1, from coordinate 60,549,592 downwards.
TTCATTCCAGGATGTAAAACTTTAATGAGACATAAGTAGCTGGGATTGCTCCAGTCCCCTTTTACAAAAGGGTTCAAGATCAGTGTCATAGAAAAGTGATAATTATTCTGTTCTTCACAGCAGAGTTTCGTAAACTCAGATTTTACAATTCTACAAATTGAGGAGAAAGATTATTTATTCATGAGTAGACTTCATGGATGATTCATCCTTTTATTGATTCATGAATTCTTAAAAAAAATTTTTTTGAGTCTGTTATATACAAGACATTTGCTAGGTGGGAATGAAAAGATAAATGAGGTATGGAATCTGCTTTCAAGTGACTTTAGAGATAAGATAGGCACATTAAAATAGTCATAACTCTAAAAAGAAAATTTTGATTGTCCTTAGAGGGATAATATCAATCAATTAAATATTTGTTGCACATATTCTCTGTGCTCTAAACAGTAATTAGCAATACAAATTATTTTTATTGTCGTAAAAATGACAGACAGTAACGGCTCCCAGGGAGCTGTTATGGTTCAACCTTCCCTTTAACTGGGTAGTAATTGACAGTATAATTTTTAACATTTGTATAGTTTATCTACCTAGAGGCTATGAGCATCTCTACAAATGCTTCCTAACTAACAGCCAATGAGAAATGACCTTTCTCACATACCTTCTCACCAGTGTCATAGTTAGGACTCTTTTACTCTTGGCTCTTCATGTTCAGAAGCCTTTTATAGATTCAAAAGTAGTTTATCCATGAAAATTGTAGGCCCTGACTGGTTGGCTCAGTGGTAGAATGTTGATCTGGTATGTGGACATCCAGTGTTTGATTCCTAGTGTGATTCCTAGTGTGAATCACCTCCTAGTGTGATTCAGGCACACAGTAGAGGTCACCATCTGCTTCTCACCTCCCCCTTCTCTCTCTCTCTTCACCTCCTGCAGTTGTGGCTCAATTGATTCAAGTGCATTGACCCCGGGCGCTGAAGATGGCTCCATGGAGCTTCCACCCCAGGTGCTAAAAATAGCTCAGTTGTGAGCATGGTCCCAAATAGGGGTTCCAGGTGGATCTCGGTTGGGGCACATGTAGAGTCTGTCTCTCTATGCCCCCTCCTGTCATTTAAAATAAAAAAAATTTTTGTAGGATCCATTGGTAGTAAACAGTACACAGCTGAAATTAATTACTCTGGCTCCCTGTCTTCATTGTCTTTAATTACACACAGTATAGCACTTACTGATATGTGTTTTACAAATATTAACTCATTTTATCTCCATAAAGCAGTATGAGTAGTTTTTTCTATAATGTCATTTCAGTGTTTTAGAATTGTGGAAACCGAGGCACAGAGAAGTTAAGTCACTTGTCTGGGTCATTATTCTAGTACGTGGCATCTCTGGGAATCAAACCAGGCAGCCTGAGTCAAGAGTTTGGGCTTATCTCCAAGATTCAGTGGTGTTTTCCTCAGCTGGCACCCCCTGCCCCACAAACACACAGTTTGATTGTGATATAATTAACATGAGACTTTGTATTGGGTTAAGGTGTACAACATCGTGTTTTGATGTATGTAAATGTATATTGTAAAATGATTGCCGTGTTTACTTAACATTCATCACCTCATATAGCTATAATATATATTTTCTTGCGATGAGAACTTTCACAATCTATTCTTTTAGCAAGATCCTCTTCTTAATTCATTTGTGTTTCAACTTACTGAGGTTGCTTCAGTTGGCACACAGGTGCCCCACCCTCAACTGCGGTCTGGCTCTCTTCCCTGGATTTCCGTGCCTGCTCACCTGGGTGTTACACACAGACCACCTCTCCACCAGTCCCGAGACTGCTCTACTAGAACCACTCATTTTGGGGTTATTATTGTTCTTCTTATTTTATACACACAAAAAAGAACCAGCAAGAAAACAGAATGCACAGGGTGGGGGGCCAAAGTAGACTTACAGTTTTGAGTACATGGAATACACAGTTTATTCCTATATCATTATTTATTAATTATTGTATTGTTTTCCATACAAACAACTATAAGCCTACTTTGGGCCAACTCTGTATTACTTCTTAATAATACAACAGCTTTATCTGGCATAGAGAAGCTTAACATTTCTCTATTAAGGTTGCCCTAACCAGAAAGTACAGTTATTGCTAACCAGTCACATGTTTCAGATTGAAACATATATACCTTCTGAACTCTAAACATGGCTAGTATAAATTTTGTTTCTGTTGTCTAAGTGAGGGAAAAAAATCTGTGCAACAAAATTTATAGACAAAGGGTAATAACTGCTCTATCTTATCTTCTCCCAATTCTGTAACTTCATATAGCCCAACTGCTATAACAATCCTTAAATATGACCCAGTCAAGGTTTTTTTTCTGGTCCACTTGATGATCCAATGTACAATAATAGCTTGGAGGAGGGGCTGTGCCCTCATTTGGTGTCTTGGTCGCTTTCAGTTTGGGGCTTTAAAAGGCAAAAGATTTATACGATCTGAAGAGAAACCAGAGCATCAGTTTGGGGCTTTATATCCACCAGGTCCTGGAGTCTCTCATTGTACCCTTAGTAGCTGGTCAACAGCCATTAGCAGAGAACGTGGGAGTGAGTGACAAAGATTGTGTGGGAAGTTTTTTAAATCCAGGCCTGAGGTGCCATATATCACATCATTCTGCATCCTCTTCCATTCTCAGTGCCATTGGCTTCCCCCAGCTGCAAGGAGGCTGGGGAAGGTAGAGAAGGCATGAGCCCAGCACGAAAACGGAAACTGTATGGAAAATAACTTGCCAGTCTCTGCTATATCAACCAAAATCCAATAAGCACATATATTCTTGGGTTTTTTCCCCCTTCCTCACTCTGTCTTCCTTCCAGCAAATATTTAATGAGGACTTCCTATCAAGTGTCAAGCGCTCTAAGCTCGATGCAATACAATTGTGAACAAAGGCCGACGTGGTCCCTTCCCCCGTGGGGCTTCCATCCTGGTGAATGGAAGTCAGACGGCAGTCAAATAATCACACACACACACACAAATGGGAAGTTGAAACTGTGCCTCGTGCTTTGAAGAGAAGTGTGTGATACTGTCTAACCTACAGTGGACGGAGAATGCTTTGTCAGCAAGTCAAGGATGGGAATAGCTGGCACCAAGGGTGAGGAGGCATCCTCTGAGTGACGAGTGGGACAGGGAGGGGTAACAGGGACCGACAGACAGCAGAGTGCCTGGAACACGTGGAGCGAGAAGAACCTGTGCAAGGTGAGCCGGAAGGGAAGCAGGATCAGAACATGAGGCCCATGTTGACAGGGAGGCAGCAGAAGCTTCTAATGGATGACAGGGTCATTCACTCAGCTAAGGAACAGTAGTGCCTTGTTGGGGTGTGTCATGTGTCCAACCTGTTGACTTCGACACATCCAAGGGAGATACCACAGATGGTTGAAATTTGGGGTCAGGAGTTCAGAGGAGGGATGTGGGCTGTGAGTAGCCTAATGCAGACAGTAATTAAAGCTGTGTGCGTGGTGGGAGAAGAGAAGGCCCAGGCTGGAGACTTGAAGGACTTTGATGTTCAACAGGAAAGCAGGCTGGGTCTGCAAAGGAGACAGAGATGGAGCCAAACTTTTTTTTCTTTTCTTATCTTTTTATTTATTTTTTTACACAAAAGCTAACTTCCTAAGCTTCAGTTTCTTAAAAATAATAATAATAATAATAAAAAACAACCAATAGAAAGTCAAAGCCTTCCTATAGTCATCTTTTATTGATTAGAAAAGAACTTCATTTTTTAAACCACTAGCATACAAGACTGATACTCTCTACCATGTGATACATGAAGGGTGTTTGCAGTAAGTGCATTTCAGAAAGGAGCGGCCGATAGCAACTGATGAGAAACGTTAAAATAATACTGTCTTTTCTCTTGGTCTTTCTAGAACTTGGAAAGTTTGTATTTGGGAAGTTTCATGAACCAAATTTTTAAGCAATGCAAATCTACAGTAGCCATCTACAGTAGTGAAGGGAGACTTAAAAAAAATCAAACTAAAGAAGGGAGAAATCATCTGCAACCCTTACTGCAGTGGTAGCTGTGCCTATGATTTCAGGGAAAAGGAATTTGAAGCCAGCTGGCAACTCGCATTAAGGATTTTACTTTGCCTTTTTTCCTGGATGTATCGACATCACTGCCTGCTTAATGAGGACAACAGTGTCAGGCAGGAGCCACATAATAATAGCATCACCCCTCTCCTGTTTGTTTTCTGAACTCCTTCCTAATGTTAGTTAATGCACCCAGTGTCATGCTGATCTCAGAAGCACATCTGAGAAGGTGGAGACTTGACTGGGAGGAGCTGAGTCAGTGTAGAAGTCTGCTGGGGGTGGGGTGGGGGAAAGAGAGGAAACCCCAGCTGTAGGAGAGGTGCCCCAACATCAGGCCTCAATGACTGATGCACATTACACAAGTGCACTGGGAGGAACTAAGTATCTCTTCAGATTGCACGTTATTCTCTGGAGGAGATTATAGCTTGGTGCTTTTCTTTCCTTTTGAGTCACTCCACTAAAGTCATCTTTCTTGTTAAAGTGACAGAACTCATGATTGTTCAAGTATAATGGCAAAGTTCAAAGTGGAAAGAATGCTTCGTGGGAGATGGAGTCCTTGACTCCGTTGCCTTCCACAGATTAATTCTAGAGAAGCTAGGAATAAAATGAGGGAACATGGTGTAGGTGTGCTGGAAAATGAGTGGCCTGACTAGACGGGGTGGGCGCGGAGGGTAAGAACCAGAAAAAGTTATTGATCCTCTGCTACCATGGAGCAGTGTGGGAGGTATTACACACTGGGGGACGGGTACAGCGAGTGAGCCTCCTGGTTCAGTTCTGACCCAGACAGGACAAGCATACTGGAAAAGGGAGGAAAAGCAAATACAGAAACACATTATTTGGCCCTGGCCGGTTGTCTCTGCGGTAGAGTGTCGGCCTGGCATGCGGGGGACCCGGGTTTGATTCCCGGCCAGGGCACATAGGAGAAGCACCCATTTGCTTCTCCACCCCCTCCCCTCCTTCCTCTCTGTCTCTCTCTTCCCCTCCCGCAGCCAAGGCTCCATTGGAGCAAAGATGGCCCGGGCGCTGGGGATGGCTCCTTGGCCTCTGCCCCAGGCACTAGAGTGGCTCTGGTCGCAACAGAGCGATGCCCCGGAGGGGCAGAGCATCGCCCCCTGGTGGGCAGAGCGTCACCCTGGTGGGCGTGCTGGGTGGATCCCGGTCGGGCGCATGCGGGAGTCTGTCTGACTGTCTCTCCCCGTTTCCAGCTTCAGAAAAATAAAAAAAAAAAAAAAAGAAACACATTAAACAAGTGACATCAAATATATATTCACAATATTTATTAAAAGTCTCCTGAATGCTAGATGTGTGCTAGATAGTGGCTCTGCCAATCCACAGCCATGGGAAATTGGGAAAGTAATATAATTATTCTTTAGTCTCATTTTATACAAGTCGTAAAACAGGAATTTTAATACCGACTTTACAGGATTTTGGTACAGATTCAGTAGATAATTTATATAGAACCTGACACATAATAGGTATTTTATACATATTGATGAATGTGAGAATGAAAGAATGAAGTGGTTTTAAAAAGTGCCTGGCACAGCCAGACCTGTGATGCGCAGTGCGTAAAAGCGTCGACCTGGAACCCTGAGTTTGCCGGTTTGAAACCCCGGGCTTGCCTAGTCAAGACACATTTGGGAATTGATGCTTTCTGCTCCTCCCCCCTTTTCTCTTTCTGTCTCTCTCTATCTCTCTGTCTCCTCTCTCTATAATGAATAAATAAAATCTAAAATAATAATAAAGTTAACTAAAAAAAAAAGTGCCTGACATATAATAAATGCCCATTTAATGGATCTGTTATTGTTATTATGGTAACACCTTGTAAACTATTAAAGAAGGTAAAATAACTCTCTTTCCTTATAACCTAATTGTTGACTATTTGCTTGCAACTTAGCCCATTGATTTATTAATAAATTGATGGTTGGATAATTTACATCTTCACAATTCTGTAGGAAGGAACCAATGAGAATTATCACTAGCGTTTTACTGCCTCAGTTGCTTTATAGTGTTTGAAGAGAGGCCAAATATGGAGGCTCTGCACATTTAAGAAAAAGCTCAATTTTGGGTGGGACTTAGGATAGGGACACAGCTGGGCACCAACAGTGAGTGAAATAGTGTAGGGTAGGGAAATAGCCTGAGAATGAAACCCAAAAGCAGAGTTAGAATCATGTGAGCGTACCGTATTTCCCCATATATAAGATGCACCTTAATTTTGGGGCCCCAAAATTAAAAAAAAAGTATTACATAAAGTTATTGAACTAAAGTTTTATTCACCATAAAATTCATACTACTCATCATCATTGTCAAAACTCCCATCCATTAGCTTGTTCTCATCTGTGTCTGATGACAAATCACTGTCTTCAACAATGAACGCAGAAAAAGCACTAAAAGACTGGAAATGCAAGTGAAAAATCTACAACCACTGTATACGATGCACCCAGTTTTTAGACCCCAGATTTTTCGGGGGGGGGGGGGTGCGTCTTATACATGGGGAAATACGATAACTGGGACCTCCATGTGATTGATGTAGCAGAGAAGAAAAGCTGGAGGGTGTCATGGCCGGTTGGCTCAGTGGTAGAGTGTCGGCCTGGTGTGCAGAAGTCCCGGGTTCAATTCCCAGCCAAGGCACAGAGTAGAAGCGCTCATCTGCTTCTCCACCCCTCCCCCTCTCCTTCCTCTCTGTCTCTCTCTTCCCCTCCCGCAGCCAAGGCTCCATTGGAGCAAAGATGGCCCGGGCGCTGGGGATGGCTCCTTGGCCTCTGCCCCAGGCGCTAGAGTGGCTCTGGTCGCCATAGAGCGACACCCCAGAGGGGCAGAGCATCGCCCCCTGGTGGGCGTGCCAGGTGGATCCTGGTCAGGCGCATGCGGGAGTCTGTCTGACTGCCTCCCCGTTTCCAGCTTCAGAAAAATACAAAAAAAAAAAAAAAAAAAAAAAAAAGCTGGAGGGTTGTCAGTGAACTTTTATCTGAAGGTTAGCCTAGAAAATGCAGGCAAAATCAAGCATTTCCATTTACAGTGCAGCTGTTATAGATTTATTAAACAAAAGGAAACTAAGGTTAATTAATTTGGTTGAGCCACAAAACAGTTGTTATAATTCATCCAGGCCATGAGGTTTCCTGGCAAAAACAGCAAATAAGAAAAAGCAAAGGAATGAAAAAAAATTTAAATGGAATGAAATAGATGAAAAAAAAATTTTTAATTCAACATTTATTGAACATCTGCGATAAAGCAGGCACTGTCCTATTTACTTTCTAGGAGTTATCTAATTTAATTGTCATAAAAAACCTGTGTGGTACATAAAGAAAGCATGATTACAATCATTTCTTTTCTTTTATTTGTAACATCTATAATAAGAAAAACTAAGTTTATCACCTAGGGATTAGTAGACTGGAACTCCAGGGACAAACCTGGCCCCTGACTGTTTCTGTAACTTGTGTTGAATTCAGCCCTGTTCATGTACGTATTTACAAACTGTCTATGGCTGCTTTCATGCTACCAAAGCAGGGGACAGTGGTTATGGCAGGGACTATATGGTTTGAAGATATTTATTGTCAGGCACTTTATGAAAAAGTGTGATGTCTCCTCAACTACTAGCTTACTATTTACTACCCAGACACTTTGGGCAAGGTTCTTGATGAGATGATTTCTTCAGCTCTAAAACAGTTAATGGTGCTGCCTATTTTACAGGGTTGTTGTGAGGAGGTGATCTCTTACATATGATAATTGTATGGAAACAAAAGTGATCTACCATGTCTTATCAGTTAGTTTTTCTCCCAGCATATTACTAAGAGAATTTTCAAATATACAGAAATATTATAAGAATTATACAATGAACACCCATATAGCCAACACCTAGAGTTTATAATCAACATTTGGCTGTATCTGTTTTATTATCTGTATATCTATCTATCTCTATCCACCCATCAATCCATCTTATTTTTTTTATGCATTTCATAGTAAGGTGTAGACATCAGTATAATTTAACTGGAGATCAGTATGTATTTACTTTTTTAAGGTAAAATGTATAGTGGAATGCACTGAACTTAAATGTATCATTTGATGACTTTTTACAAGTGACTCTGTTGAGATATAAAACATGACTATTACCCTATAAAATTCCTCATGCCCCTTCTCAATCGGTTTCCACGTTTCCCTATTCCCAGGGGCAACCACTGTTCTGATCTTCTTTACTTGGCATTACGTTTGAATTCAATGTGCTGTGCACATTGTTGCCTTTTGTTGCTGAGTAATATTATTTGTCTGACTGCACCACAGTTTGTATATCTATTCAAGTGTTGATGGACACCTAAACCGTCTCCAGGTTTTAGTTATTATGGATAAATATGCCACGAACATTCTTGTACCAGTCTTTGTTGACATACACTTTTTTAATTCCTTGTGTAAACATCTGGGAGTGGAGGTGTTGGGTCATAGAGTATGCAGTTTTATAAGAAACAGCCAAACTTGTTTTTTCAAAGTATTTGTACAACTTCTCAACTCTAATAACAGATTCCTGTTTTATTTCACATTCTTGCCATGTTTGGTGGTGTCAGTCTTGAACTTGACCCTTTCTGGTAGATGATAGTGGTATCTCGTAATGGATTTAATTTGTATTTCCCTGATGGCTAGTAACATGGCAACATTTTATGTGCTATCCATTTGTAAGTGTCTGTTAAAGTTGAATTACTTTTAGTGTATAGTGTAAAGGGGGTAAAAATTCCTTATTAGCCATATGTGTATGCACTTCTGCACAAATTGTTCATAAGTCTTGTTTCCTTATTGAATTTCTTTGTTCCTCTATTTGAAATAAATCAAAGGTGTAAGTATAGGTATATTTCTATTCCATTGATGTATTTGTCTATCTTAACACTAGTACCATACTTTTAATTTTGTGATTTTATAGTAAATCTTAACTTCAGGTATTATGCCTTTCAACTTTGTTTTTAACTTTTCAAGATTTCTTTGGATATTCTAGTATATTTACATTCTCATACAAATTTTTTTTTTTTGTATTTTTCTGAAGCTGGAAACGGGGAGAGACAGTCAGACAGACTCCCGCATGTGCCCGACCAGGATCCACCCGGCACGCCCACCAGGGGCAACGCTCTGCCCACCAGGGAGCGATGCTCTGCCCCTCTGGGGCGTCGCTCTGCCGCGACCAGAGCCACTCTAGCGCCTGGGGCAGAGGCCAAGGAGCCATCCCCAGCGCCCGAGCCATCTTTGCTCCAATGGAGCCTTGGCTGTGGGAGGGGAAGAGAGAGACAGAGAGGAAGGAGGGGGGGGGGTAGAGAAGCAAATGGGCGCTTCTCCTATGTGCCCTGGCCGGGAATCGAACCCGGGTCCCCCGCACGCCAGGCCGACGCTCTACCACTGAGCCAACTGGCCAGGGCCTTCTCATACAAATTTTAGAATAAACTTGTCTATTTAAAAAAAAAAAATTAGTGGAGTTATGATTGAAGTTTTACTGAATCTATAGACCTGAGTAAAATTGATGTTTCAACAATATTGGGATTTCTAATCCATGAATATGGTCTATCTCTACGTTTATTTAGATCTCTGTTAGTTTCTCTCAGCAATGATTTGTAGTTTACAATGTGACAGTCTTGCATGTCTTCCATTAAATTTATTCCTAAATACCTTATGGCTTTTGCTACTTTTAAAAGTGATATTTTTAAATATTATTTTTCAACTATTTACAGCCAGCATATAAAATAGTTAATTTTTGCATGTTGATCTTGTTTTCTGAAACCAAGCTGAGTTCACTAAGAGTTTTGTTAATTCCTTAGAATTTTCTATGTAAACAGTCATGTCATCTGTAAAATATTCAATTTCATTCTTCCTTCCAATGTTTGTGACTTTTTCTTTTTTTGTCTTATTACACTGACTAAAATCTCCTATATGAGGCTGAACAAAAATGGTAAGAATGGACAACTTACCTTGTTCTTCCTCTTAGTAGGAAAGCATTTAATATTTTACCAATATGTATAATAATACCTTTTTTAGATCTTTCATAGACATTTTAAAATGAGATTGAGGAAATTCCTTCTATTCCTAATTCGGTAAAGTTTTTTTTTTTTTTCTTTTTATTACCATAACTGGGTTGAATTTTGTCAAATTTGGTGAGTTTCTTTTAATATCATAAGTGAGTTGAATTTTGTCAGTTGAATGTATGTATCTGTTGAAACAACCATATGTAATTTTTTGTTTATTGTGATACATTGTTGCCATTGTTTTTTCTTTGTTTGTTGGTTTTTTTTTTTTTTTTTCATTTCTGAAGCTGGAAACGGGGAGAGACAGTCAGACAGACTCCCGCATGCGCCCGACTGGGATCCACCCGGCACGCCCACCAGGGGCGATGCTCTGCCCACCAGGGGGCGATGCTCTGCCCATCCTGGGCGTCGCCATATTGCGACCAGAGCTACTCTAGCGCCTGAGGCAGAGGCCAAGGAGCCATCCCCAGCGCCCGGGCCATCTTTGCTCCAATGGAGCCTTGGCTGCGGGAGGGGAAGAGAGAGACAGAGAGGAAAGCGCGGCGGAGGGGTGGAGAAGCAATAGGGCGCTTCTCCTGTGTGCCCTGGCCGGGAATCGAACCCGGGTCCTCCGCACGCTAGGCCGACGCTCTACCGCTGAGCCAACCGGCCAGGGCCTGTTGGTTTTTTAATGTTAAACCAAGTTTGCCTTCTTGGGATAATTCTCATTCTATTGCTAACTTGGATTGTGCTATGTTTTCCAAAGCATTTGTGCATATCTTGATGACAGAGATCATTCTACATTTTGTGTTGTTTTTGATAGTTGGCTTTGGATGTTAAAGTTATGTTGTTCTCGGTTGGCTCAGCGGTAGAGCGTCGGCCTGGCGTGCGGGGGACCTGGGTTCGATTCCCGGCCAGGGCACATAGGAGAAGCGCCCATTTGCTTCTCCACCCCCCCTCTCCTTCCTCTCTGTCTCTCTCTTCCCCTCCCGCAGCCGAGGCTCCATTGGAGCAAAGATGGCCCGGGCGCTGGGGATGGCTCCTTGGCCTCTGCCCCAGGCGCTAGAGTGGCTCTGGTCACGGCAGAGCGACGCCCCGGAGGGGCAGAGCATCGCCCCCTGGTGGGCAGAGCGTCGCCCCTGGTGGGCGTGCCGGGTGGATCCCGGTCGGGCGCATGTGGGAGTCTGTCTGACTGTCTCTCCCCGTTTCCAGCTTCAGGGAAAAAAAAAAAAAAAAAGTTATGTTGTTCTCATAAAAATGAGTTAAAAATGTCCCTACTCCTCTATTTTCTAAGGCAGTGGTCGGCAAACTCATTAGTCAACAGAGCCAAATATCAACAGTACAATGATTGAAATTTCTTTTGAGAGCCAAATTTTTTAAACTTAAACTATATAGGTAAGTACCTTCCTTATCGAGGTAGCGCCCGCACGTGGTATTTTGTGGAAGAACCACACTCAAGGGGCCAAAGAGCCGCATGTGGCTCACAAGCCACAGTTTGCCGACCACTGAGTTAGTGTAATATTTTCTTCCCTAAATGTTAGATAGAACTCACCAGTGAAACCAACTGGTGTGAAGTATCCCTGGTGAATGGTTTTATGATTTCAATAAAAGCAAAGATAAAATATAGGCTCTTAAAACGTTTTTATCTTTTGTCAGTTTTGGTAAATTCCATTTTTGCAGGAATTTGTCAGTTTCATCTAAATTTTCTGTTTATTGGCATAAAGTCATTTATAATATTTACTTTTTTAAATCTGTAGACTTTGTAGTGATAGTCAATCTTTTATTCCTAGTATCTATCATGTTTGTTATCTTCTTTGTATCAATTGTTATTTGTACTGTGTAACAAACCACCACAAACTTAGTGACTTAAAGTAATAACCATTTATTTAGCTGTGGGTAGGCCATTTGGGCTGAGAGCAGCTAGGCCATTCATAGGGTCCAGGCAAGTACACACAGGGGTCTGGTCAGCTGCCAGTCTGCTAGGTGGCTCTGCCTCTGAGGCTGCGGCTGGTTGTGGCTGGAGCAATGGGGATAATGGGGCCCATGTCTCCTTTATCAAGCCAACCCAGGCTTGTTCACATGGTGGCTCACAGTGTTCCTACAAAGAATGAAAGTTTTTTTTGTTTTGTTTTTGTATTTTTCTGAAGCTAGAAACGGGGAGAGACAGTCAGACAGACTCCCGCATGCGCCCGACCGGGATCCACCCGGCACGCCCACCAGGGGGCGACGCTCTGCCCAACAGGGGGCGATGTTCTGCCCCTCCGGGGCGTCGCTCTGTTGCGACCAGAGCCACTCTAGCGCCTGGGGCAGAGGCCAAGGAGCCATCCCCAGCACCCGGGCCATCTTTGCTCCAATGGAGCCTCGGCTGCGGGAGGGGAAGAGAGAGACAGAGAGGAAGGAGAGGGGGAGGGGTGGAGAAGCAGATGGGCGCTTCTCCTGTGTGCCTTGGCTGGGAATCGAACCCGGGACTTCTGCACGCCAGGCCGACGCTCTACCACTGAGCCAACCGGCCAGGGCCAAGAATGAAAGTTTGAAAAACCTATTGTGGTCTAGACTTACGACTGGCATAGAATTATTATTTTCCCCATTCTTTGGACCAAAGTGTGTCATAAGCACAACCCACATTTACATTGTGGAAAAATAAGCTCCAGCACCAGTTCCAAATGAGTGTGGATGTGGGTCAGGGGAGAATTAGCAGCATTTTTAAAATCTACCACATATTAAGACATGCTATTTTAGACTGATTGTTATGAGTTTGATAATTTTGTCTAATTCTGGTCTTACCAATATTGTGATACACTAATCTTCATTCTTCTACCTGGATTTTAGAAAACATGAAGTCTTTTTGGTGTCTCATCAAAACAACACCATTTCTCGCACTGATACTTAGAAAACTTTGGATTGTTTACGTTTTTGTTTTGTATCTACACAACCTCAAACTGATAAAGAGTCAAGCTTTTTGTTTTTTTAGTTTGTAATACTTTAAGAATTGAAAATGTGGCAATGTAACTATCACGCATCTATTGCCATTGGTCTTAAAAACAGCTTACTTCTTAAGCAATTTTCAGTTGTGGATAAATTGTAGGTAAAATGAAAGGTAAGTAATTTAACTTAGCATAGATAATATATTTCTCTAGGCTTCTTGTCCTGTCTGTCAACAAAGCAATTTGGAGGAAATATAAGTAGAGTTATAGAAAATATGAGTAGAATTGGGAATGGGATAATAAAAATGCAGTCTAGTTTTATCAATCCTTGGTATATATTTAAGTCTAATCATTAAGTAAGCTTGGTTTCGTCTTTTGGAAATCTACCTCTAGAAATTTATTTTGAATTATGGTTGTATAAACTCATATGGTGGTAAGAGGAATTATATAGTATTTTTTCCCTTATGGAAATATTGTAGGTAATCTAAATGTAAGAGAAGAGATTAGTTTAAAAGTGCATGATATATTCATTACATGAAAGTGTATGCAATCATTTAAAAGTTATAAAACAGTATTTAGTGACCTGTGTGAATGTTCCTTATATGTAGTTAACATATAATACATATTTAAAAGCAGATTGTGAAGCTACCAATATGATTATATTTTTGGTAAAAGAGTTCCACACAAATACATGTATGCATAAAGAAAATCTTGGAGAAATATACAACCAAAATGTTAACGGCTTTTACAAAAATGTGAATGGTGGCAATTTGATTTTTTCTCAGTTGACATATGTCAATGTAAAACAACTTCCAAATCTGTAAGAAGCTTCTATGAGTTTATTTGAGCCAAACTGTTGGCAATTGCTGAGAAGCAAAGTTTCAATAGACCGAGAAAGTGCTCCAGAAAATGGTGGTTTCACCACTTACTATATACATTAGAATCAAAGGGGGTAACATGAAATTGATTGGTGATAGATTAGGGAGGCGGAGAAAGCAAAGTGGGGAAATCTCTGGGATTAAATAAAAAGTAAAAATGTACATGCTGAAACTTCTTTTACACAGGCAGGAATAAGATAGTTAATAGTGGTTCACATAATATCATAGTAACAGTGAAGGGGTCTGTTGGTTCCTGCTCTGGTGGGATGTCTAGCCTGATAGGAAAAGATGACCCATATTTTCCAAAGGCATGTTATCAGGTACATTATCATAGATCACCTTTACCCGTTCACTCAGCCGTTACCCCACCTCCTCACACCTCTGGCAACCACCACTTCTGTTTTCTGTTTCTATGAACTTGGTAGTTTTAGATCCTACATATAAGCGATGTCTTACAGTATTTGCCTTTTTTTTTTTAAACTTAATTCACTTAGCATAATGCCTTCAAGATTCATCCATGTTGTTATATATGGCAGAAGTCCCTTTTTTTATGGTTTACTAACATTCCATTGTATGTATATACCACATTTTCCTCATCCATTTATCTGTTAACGGGTACTTAGATTGTTTCCATGGCTTGAGTCAATAAGGGATTGTAGATATCTTTTTTTTTTTTTTTTTTCATTTTTCGAAGCTGGAAACGGGGAGGCAGTCAGACTCCCGCATGCGCCCAACCGGGATCCACCCGGCATGCCCACCAGGGGGCGATGCTTTGCCCCTCTGGGGTCTCACTCTGTTGCGTCCAGAGCCATTCTAGCACCTGAGGCAGAGGCCACAGAGCCATCCCCAGCACCCGGGCCATCTTTGCTCCAATGGAGCCTCGCTGCAGGAGGGGAAGAGAGAGACAGAGAGGAAGGAGAGGGGGAGGGGTGGAGAAGCAGATGGGTGCCTCTCCTGTGTGCCCTGGCTGGGAATCAAACCCGGAATCAAACCCGGGACTCCTGCACGCTAGGCCAACGCTCTACCGCTGAGCCAACCAGCCAGGGCCTGGTTGTAGATATCTTTCTGAGGCACTAATTTTGTTGCCTTCAGCTGTATGCCTGAGTGGAACTGCAGGGTCATTTGGTAGTTCTGTTTTAATTTCCGAGGAACCTTCATACTGTTTCCAGGGTGGCTGCACTGATTTTCAGTCCCACCCTACCAGTGCAGGAGGGTTCCCTTCTAACACATTCTTGCCAACACTTGGTATTCTTATCTTTTTGGTAATAAGCATTCTAACAGGTGTGAGGTAATGGCCACATGGTTTTTCTTTTCCTTTTTTTAATCTGTGCTATAGGAAAAATAAATAAAAATTACTTTTAAAAAGGCTCTCCACAGGGCCCTGGCTGGTTGGCTCAGTGATAGAGCATCGGCCTAGCTTGTGGATGTCCTGGATTTGATTCCCAGTCAGGGCACACAGGAGAAGTGCCCATCTGCTTCTCCTCCCTCCCTCTTCTCCTCCCTCCCTCTTCTCCTCCCTCCCTCTTCTCCTGCAGCCATTGCTCAATTGGAGCAAGTTGACCCTGGTGCTGAGGATGGCTCCATGGCCTCTACCTCATGTGCTAAGAAGAGCTCTGTTGCTGAGCAATAGAGCAACACCAGAGATGGGCAGAGCATCGCCCCCTAGTGGGCATGCTGGGTGGATCCCGGTACCGGCACATGTGGAAGTCTGTCTCTGCCTCCCCTCCTCTCACTGAATTAAGATTTTTTTAAAAAGCCCTCCACAGTTACAATTTTCAGAATTATTTTTATTGTTACTCTCTAAATAATAAGAGTTATCAAGCCATATAAAATCTATACAGTTACCAAAACTCCCAAGTAATCTGCTTATAAGAATACTGGTTTTATTACAATCCTAATAGAAAATGGCCTCATAATACAGTGGTTACTTTAGGAATTTTATTTTTGCTGTTAACATTCACGAGTACTCATAAAGACTGGGGAAATTATTTTCCAATAATCATCAGATATTTATTTTTAAAAGTGTACCATTATAGTAAAAAAAAGTATACAAAAAAAGTTTAGACACTTGTAAAACTATTGATTGGAAGCAGAATTAATTAGCATTCTTGTTTTACAACTGGAGTATTCATAGGTTCTAGAGTCTTTAGAAAAATAAGTTGGCTAGAAAATTGTTTAAAATAGTCACAGGTATTGCATCTGTGTTAGACTGCTGGCCAGGATTCTGTGTTTTTCTTGCCAATATAACTGAAGAGTTCACTACCTGAGTAACATACATTACACACCTGTAGTCAAGTGGTATTTCTATTTAGTTAATCCCACAGTTATCACTATTATCAGTGGTGGAATATAGAGTTTGGCCAAGTTTTACTAGCCTTAGGACCATGGCTGCAAAGGAAAACTCTGTATTTGAAGTTTTGCTGTATATTTTATTCTCATGCAATAGACTAGGCCAGTTTCCATCTAAGAAATCGTTAATGTAGTTCACAGTCTGTAATGCACAAGCATGTCTACAATGGGGTACTGAAACTTTTTGGGCCCCAAATTAAATTTGATCTAAATTAAATATTCACTGGGGATAATTTTTAAAGTGGGGCCAAATATTGTAAAAATCACCACAACTTCAGAACAGATCACAATTTTTAATTTGTTATTGATTGACTGATTTGTTTGGTTTGCTGCGGGTAGGCACAAAACATGGCTGGGTGTGCAGAGCTGAGAGCATGGTTTGCTCTTGGGTGCAGGAAGTCCTGGGAAAGGTTCGGTCCACCTTGGTAAGCGTGGCGGCCCGTGCCTGCAGCTCCGTTGTACAGGCAGCTTTTTCCATGTCAACACCTGCTCATTAGGAACCAAACCAAGACTCCCAAAGAGCTCTCAGATGGCCCGAATTTTGAGTCTCTGCCAATCTGCACTAGAATTTAATAACAACCTTGAGGTGAAACTTGGGCCTTTCCTCACTGCTAATCCTCAAAGCCATCTGGCCTTTCCTTTCTCTGAATAGCAGTTAAGTGTGTGTGTGTGTGTGTGTGTGTGTGTGTGTATGAGGGCGGAAGAAGGAGCAAACTGATCTTACATTTCCTGAAGGACAATCCACCTCCTTCAGAGCAGATATAGTTTCTTTTAGGTCAGAGACTTAAGCTTGTTTTTTCCATAGCTTCCACATCTTTAATTGCTAGATAATTGTTTGAAATTTGTACCATTCATTAACTGTTGACAAATCTTCAAGTTTAGTTCTTTTAATGAAATAATGCCCAAAGGAAGCATGTAAGTCTGTAATCATGATTCAGATATTAAAAAAAAAAAAGTTATGTGTTCTCTTTAATTTTTTATTAGGTTTAGCACAGTATTAAAAATATGGGAGGTACTCCATAAGTATTTGTTTATTCCTGTGCCTTGCTGTACAAAAGAATTAAAGTAAACCAATAGGACATATGTAGAGTACAATAGTAAATTAAAATATAAAGCAAGAACTTCTGTCCTGTCACCTACCCAGGGGAGGAAATAGAGCAAAGTGAACCAGATGGTCTGTGTATTGCATAAAGAATCTCATGTTTATGGTCCTGTTGGAGGCTCAGTCCAGGGCAGATGCCCATCGAATGGAATGGCATACAGAATTAGCTGTACTAATTAAAATTGTTCTTCTTTGGCTGGGTTGCTTAGTTTGTCAGAGCATCATCCCAATATGCCAAGGTTGTGGGTTTGATCCCTGGTAAGGGCACATACAAGAATCAACCAATGGATACATAAATAAGTACAACAACAAATTGATCTCGCTCTCTTTCTCTCTCTCATTCTCTCTCTTTTTCTCTCCTTGCTTTCCTCCCTCCCTCTTTCTCTAAAGTCAATTAAAAAAAATTGTTCTTAATCTCACTACTGAGCACTTGTTGAGTTTAGGTGTCTTTAAATACATATGTTGGAGTCTGCTACATCGATAAAATGCCCTAAAATATTTATTATGGAGTAAATAAATAACGAAGTTTGACTTGACTTACATAGGATAGAAAATGTACATAGTAACATGTCTTTCCATCACTCAGATGACAGAGGCAAATACAAAGTTTAGCCTTTTATGGGTATTATGTAAATACACATTTATAATGACATGAATGCATACATATATGCATATGTGTGTACATGTATATGTGTATATACATGCATATTCCAAGCATCAGTAGGGTTTCGACTCTACTGTTTGTTCTTTCTCTTTCTCAGAGGCCCTCAGAACAATATGTCATTAAACATGTGAGGCCTTTGAAGAGGGGTCCACAAACTATGGCCCTTGGGTCAAATCCAGCCTTGTTTTAGTATAGCTTGCAAGCTAATAATAGTGCTTTCTTTCAAATGGTTAAAAACAAATCAAAAGAAGAATAATTATTTGATAATATGAAAATTGTATGGAATTCCAACTCAGTATCTATAAAGATTTTTTTGGTCATAGCTGTGTTCATTCCTTTACATGTCCTCCGGCAACTTCTGTGCCACAACAGCAAAATCGACCATCTAGCCGGCAGAATACAAAGTGTTTTCTCTCTGGCCTTTTACAGAAATGTTTGCTGACCCCTACCAAAGAAAATAAGTGGGGTGAATCTGTCTGAATCAAGCCATACCTCACAATATTTGAGAAGGGATTCTTCCCACACTGCCTTTTTTAGAAAAGAAAATTTGGAAAAGAGTAAGAGAATTATTCACAACTTTTATCTTTTTAAAAAAGGTATTATTAATACTCCCCCACTCAAACACACACCCTCATATCTCAAACAAGGTATTTTGAATAGTTAACCTGTACTACCTCTTCTACTAATATTCTGACAATATAACAGAAAGCTAAGTGGAAAGGAGTTTTATTAGTCTGATTTTCAGTTGGCCTTCTGAAGAAACATGGAAGAAAAAACTTACCAAGACTTAAGTAGTAGGATACATGGGAAGAAGAGGAATCCTAAATACACTTGGGGACACTGAGTATTGGTCTGGGTGGCATTCAACCCCGGCTTGATAATGCCTTGTGTGTATGTGTACTGCTTTTGTTTTTTGTTTGTGTGTGTGTGGTGATTGCATTGTTTCGTAAGCATTTGTTATTGGAGCATACTGGTAAGAGGCGTGTGATGTTATTTTGATTTTACAGAAAGAAGGTTCAGTAGCTCTTCCATGGCAGTAAGTCAGAGCCACTCCAAGAAAATGGAATGATACTTTTTCTGTTAGCCATAAATCTCTGTATGGTTAATGTGGTCCATGATATAATAAAGAATTAGGCCCTGGCCGGTTGGCTCAGTGGTAGAGCGTCGGCCTGGCGTGCAGGAGTCCCGGGTTCGATTCCCGGCAAGGGCACACAGGAGAAGTGCCCATCTGCTTCTCCACCCCTCCCCCTCTCCTTCCTCTCTGTCTCTCTCTTCCCCTCCTGCAGCCATGGCTCCATTGGAGCAGAGTTGGCCCACGTGCTGGGGATGGCTCTGTGGCCTCTGCCTCAGGCGCTAGGATGGCTCTGGATGCAACAGAGTGACGCCCCAGAGGGGCAGAGCATTGCCTCCTGGTGGGCATGCCGGGTGAATCCTGGTCGGGCGCATGCGGGAGTCTGTCTGACTGCCTCCCCGTTCCCAGCTTCAGAAAAATGCAAAAAAAAAAAAAAAAAAAGAATTATTAAATTATTAAACTTAAATCTGAGTTTAAGTTTGAATATTTGATTGATTTACTTTATAGCATTCAGCATAGTGTTCAGTTGTTATCCTCCCCTCAGCTGCTGTAATAGAAATAATATAACCCCATGAGTCAACTTAATAAGATCCTTCATTATCTAAAACTAAGAAACTTGGCTCTTTTATATGCTCCACTCCATCCCTCGTATACAGGGTCAGCAAATGATCGCCGATTGGCCAGCAGTCTCCTCTGTCTTCAAATCCTATTTCCTTTCTACCTTTGACTTTTGGTTTCCCTTAAAACAAGTATTTTGAAAGTGAACGTACTTTCTTTATAGCTTGATCAGAACACATCAGCAGAACAATACATAAACCAATCATTGTATTCTTACTGTAATTATATTTCAGCGTCACAGAATGTATGTGCTCAGAAAGAGAGACTTTAGAAACAATTTCCTTTTACACATATGGAACCAGGGACCCAGGAAAGATGGAACTTCTCTATGGTCTAATAGCTACTTGTAACATAAAGTTGGGGTAAGACCTGTTTTCCCTTACTTGTTTGTTTGCATTATCATTTCTTTGGGCCACATTATGATTATTATATAAAAAAATAAATAAAAGCATTTAGTGAAATATCAAATAGATATTATTTCATGGACTATGTTATGTTCAGTATGAACAAGACTTACCTCCACAAGATACGTAGAAAAGTTTATTCCATTACTTGGTGGACATACTCCATCAATCTTTTGGAAGAGTCATTAAACTATAAGTTAATAAAAGGTAATAGGAGTTATAATTAAACAAATACGTGATACAAAAGAAATACGTGATACAAAAACATATATACTGCTTATCTTTGGTAATAAATATATTTGAATCAAGGACGTTGCTTAAGAACCATTCACATCCACGGTCAGCCAGTACCATCAGTGTCTTGGGTTTAGAGGGATGTTTGGAGAGAATTACTATCCTAATACAATGGAAAGCTCAACTCAATTGGCTTGTCACTTTCTTGATTTACTTTTCTTGGAAAAAAAACCCTAAACCTGGGAAGAAGCAATGTCAGTGAACAATTGTTCCACATCTAGTGACTTTCCATTCAGTCATACTGCTTTATTTTCTTTCTAACACTTTTTGCTACCTGAAATTATCTTCTTTGCTTATCTGTTCACTTGTTTACTCTCCCTGGTTTCTACTCGGAAGATTGGAGGCTGCAGACAGTGGGGCCTTGTCTGTCCTATTCACCTTTGTATCACCAGTGCCTGTCACAGGGCCTGGGCCATAAAGTGGATTCTGTATGATCTGTTCACTGCATGAGCTATGGGACAACTGGACTAGATGATGTGGGTGTGAATTGTGAAATTGTAAATTCTAGGGAAGGAGAAGAAACACTTCATACCTGACCTGGAGATGTTGTTCTGAGGGCTGTTTCATTCTATAGTCCGGCTTCCATAGCATCTGTACATGTGTTGTAATTGTTTGTTTACTTGTCTCTCCGTCCCCTTGGTTACTTGAGGGCAGAGATCAACTCTCATGCCCAAAGTGCTGAGCGTGGTGACCAGCAGAGCGAGTGAGTGAGTGAGTGAGTCCGTGAGTATATGAATGCTGTTTTTGGCACAAGTGCCTGAGAACATACTATCTTTTTGTGCTTCCCCTCTTCCCATAGGAAGTGTGATGACTGGCTACTAAGTGGCTTCTGATGCTTGTTTGGAATAGTGTCTGCTTTCAGAAAGATAATTTCTGGAAAATGTGCCTTAGACTATTATATAGTCTATTCTGTTTAAATAGACTAACATTGTCAATAGAAATATTATGTGATCCACACATATTTTAAACTTCTAATAGCCACATTTAAAAGGCTTTTTTAAAAGTGAAATTAATTTTAATATAATTTATTTAACTGAATGTCTCCAAAATATTCTCATTTTAGCATGAGTCAGTATATAAAGTTATCAATGAGATATATATTTTACATTGCATTTTTTCATACAAAGTATTGAAATCCAGGGTGTATTTTGTATTTCAATTTGGAGGCTAAGTTGTCATGGGAAATACCTAATCTGTATTTTATTTCATAAATTTAATTTTGAAAAAGTTGATTCAAAAACTCAAATTGTTCCAAACACACTTTACTGTGTTTCAGTATCTCAACTGAGTCTGTTTTTAAATTTAAACTTTAAATTAAATTATAAACTCAGTTTTGCAGCCACACACACTAGTCACATTTCAGTGCCCAATGTAGCGGATGACTGCTGAATTGACCCGTACAGATTATAAAATTTTCTTAAATAAATATTTCCTATATATCTTTATTTATTTCCAAATACCCACAACTTTCAGTCACGGCAATTCACAGCATTTTGGATTTATAGAGAGTGTCTTCGAAGTGATCTAGTACAGCTCCTTTTGTCTGCAAGAACAGGGGCCCAGAGAGGAAGTGGCTGGTCCAGTATGTTTTGTTTGCCCACCATTTTGGGGGGCAGGCTTTGCTCTCAGTGTTCTGCTAGACATGACCAGTCTACTTTTTGGGCACAGACTGTGCAGGATTGTGCCTTCGGGAACCTTCTATGTGTGACGAAGGATCCCCCTTCTTTCTGCTGGCCAACATGGGTGTGGTAGCGAGCCCTTCAGGAAGCCATCTGGTGTGCTTACCCCCAGGTGCTCATGTGAGGCTGCAGAAGCAGCCAGCGCTTGGGACCAGCTGGCTCTGCAACGCTGAGGTCAGGCCGGTCAGTTGGACAGACAGCCTGCTCCAGGAATGGAGGGCAGGCCAAGTGCTGAGAAAGATGGAACTGAGGCCAGTGCTTATTTATCCAAAGGTGCTACCCCTGTGAGGAACATGGAAAGGACCACCAGCCCCTCAGTATTTTCCGGTCATAGCCCTTTTGGGTTTACTTAATTTTTTTTTTTTAGGACTTCATTTGTCTCATCTGAAAGTGAAAAATAATATATGGCTATGAATGGAAAATTTCCCAGGGTGCTTTTCTGTCATTTGTAACCATTGACACATTTAGTGCTTGTTTTCTTTTTTGTTCCCCACATGTTCAGAACCTGCTCAAGTTCTCTTGACATCACCTTTATCTCAGATGCCAAAATTAATGAAATGATGATGAATCCATTTTTCTTTGTGAAGGGAAAATATTTTGATGTCTCTGATGGCGAGGCTGCTCTGCTTCTGAGAAAACAGAAGAGGGTGCAGCACAAAATAGTTTTCATTCCATCAAAACACGCACATTCGCCCTGGCCGGTTGGCTCAGCGGTAGAGCATCGGCCTGGCGTGCGGGGGACCCGGGTTCTATTCCCGGCCAGGGCACACAGGAGAAGCGCCCATTTGCTTCTCCACCCCCCCCTCCTTCCTCTCTGTCTCTCTCTTCCCCTCATGCAGCCAAGGCTCCATTGGAGCAAAGATGGCCTGGGCGCTGGGGATGGCTCCTCGGCCTCTGCCCCAGGTGCTAGAGTGGCTCTGGTTGCGGCAGAGCGACGCCCCAGAGGGGCAGAGCATCGCCCCCTGGTGGGCAGAGCTTCGCCCCTGGTGGGCGTGCCGGGTGGATCCCAGTCGGGCGCATGCGGGAGTCTGTCTGACTGTCTCTCCCCGTTTCTAGCTTAAGAAAAAAAAGAAAACAACAACAACAAAAAAAACACGCACATTCTTCATTATCCAGAACCAGAGACAGGGTTAAAAGGTGCTGCCTCCCTGGCAGACTGAATCTTTTATTTTTCTCGTATCTTTTCTGTTTCTCATCCTCTGTTCTTCTATATACTCCCTATTTTCTGCTTTGCTGCATCACCATGTACTAATAGTTTCAAAGAGCACAGGTATTGTAACTTTAAAATTACCAAGTGATAGTATCACAGGGGTAGTCAACCTTTTTATACCTACCATCCACTTTTGTATCTCTGTTAGTAGTAAAATTTTCTAACCGCCCACCGGTTCCACAGTAATGGTGATTTATAAAGTAGAGAAGTAACTTTACTTTATAAATTTATAAAGCAGAGTTACAGCAAGTTAAAGCATATAATAATAATTACTTACCAAGTACTTTATGTTGGATTTTTGCTAAGTTTGGCAGAATAAATCTTTATAAAACAACTTACTATAGTTAAATCTATCTTTTTATTTATACTTTGGTTGCTCTGCTACCGCCCACCATGAAAGCTGGCACGCCCTCTAGGGGGCGGTAGGGACCAGGTTGACTACTACTGCAGTATCATCTCCATAAGAATCACATGTAATTGTCTGTGTGTAGACTCAGCTCAACAATGTGGAGATACAATATAAAATGATAGCCAAGAGTAGTCAAGTTTAATTAATTGGCTGAAGTCATAGTCAAAGTTTGTCTTAAGGTCTTGGCAGTGTGTAATCTAAAATTGAGGGAAAAAATTTCCCTGACTGTGATCTCTACAGTTTGTAAAACATTCCAGTGAATTGATTTGACTTCTTTTCAGTGGTATATTTAGTCACAATATTTTGATTCCTGGGTTAGAAATTATTTGGGGTATAAACATCACTCTAGATGCCAAACTGGAAGTGATTTTTACTTTTCGGTGCTAGTTTTATGCTGTAATAATGCACAGTCAGGAAATATTATTAATGGAACTTGTTGCTTCTGGTAAGAAAACAGGAATTATTTTAGATAAAATCATATGGAAATATTTAACAGGCGGAGTCACTTCTTGACATAACTTCTGGTGACAAAGGTACAAGTGAAGGAAAACCAGGGCTCCTTGCTGCAGTGTGCTGGCTTTCAGATCTGACCCAAACTTCCTTCTGGAAGGGCCAGGGAGCCCGGCTCTGGGACTGTAGGACACCATTATTTCAAGTCGGCCAAGAAACTCTACTGTTAAATTTATTATAACTACCTTTCCTATAGGACGTTTTCAAAGAAAAATTTTGCAGCTAATAAAAATTTGGAAGATCACTCTTTTAAGTTATTTTGAAAGGATGGTTTCAGAATTATTGTAACTGGAACTATTTAAAAAAACAGAACAGATTTTTTTTTTTCTTGAGAGAAGTTGCTTAAGAATTGCTTTTCTTTAACTTTCTATAGCTTTGACATTCTATGCATAGGCCAGTGACAGCCTGTGAGAGTCCTGTCCATTATACCCTCATTGCCAAGGTCAGGGAGAAGAACTAGGAAAGTTACCTTGAAGAGGGCTGACCATTGAACAGTTGAGCTTTGCTTCAAATGGGGTGCTTGCTATAATGCTATTTCTGTAACTCCTTCTTCTTCCCATCAGAGACCTGCCCCTTTGCTCAGAGACAGCTGTGCAATCAGTTTTACTTTGGACATCTGTACTAATTCTGTAATTTCCCAGAAGAGAATAGACTTTTGAGACTTAAGTGAAAAAGTTTTCTAAATCTTCAACCAAAAAAATAAAGTGTTTAAAAGTTCTTTTTATGTTTTAGTTGCAGCTATTACAAGGACTTGCTTTCTAGAATTATCGACAGAACTGTCAATTCAGTTTGGGAGGGAAAAATAATATTTGTGGGCCTCTTGCATAAATGTCTTTGTATTGAGAATAAGCATTCCCTGTCAGGGTGTCCACTGGGGAAGGAGAAAGGGAACTGAGACCTTAGTAACCTAACAATCAACATCTGGGGCCCACAGGACCCCTTTCCTTGGCAGTGTCACTCTTAAAAGTTCTGCTTTAAAATGGAGGACAAGGCCCACATTTTCTATAAGAAAGAGAATCTAAACAAGCGGTGACTTAGAGGGTTAACCACTTGTTGAGATACTGCAAAATCCAACATAAAAAAATTCATGTTATGATCGCATAAAAGTCGTGACGGATTCTCAACTTCTGAACATTCTGGAGAGGCCGGGAATTATTCTAGAGAGAAGAGTGTTGGAAAATACCTCTGGCCTGTTTTCCTAATTTCCAGTTATGCTTTGGTTGGTAGAGATCAATGTGAAACTGTGGTTCTCAGATGGACAAGGTACCTTGGTCAAGCGTACTTATAAATATATTTTAAAGTATCATTAGTGTCTACAAAGGAAGAGAGATAAAGGGCCGGAGCCAATGGGAGACCAGCCAGTTTTCCAGCTGGCTGTCCTCTTCAAGTTGCTGAAAATAAGGAAGAAAATGGTATGAATGTTCCTCAAAAGTACAGAATGACTTTATCTAGAAAGAAATCATACCCAAGTTTTAATTTTTTATTCTTTTCTCCATCCCTACTATTACTCTCACGCTAAAAAAAAAACCCTAGTAGAAAAACTCTTATTTTTACAATGAAGCTCCCATTAAGTTGCATTGCTTTAGGATCTGAGTTACGTTTAATTCCACACCTTCATTCCCCATCCTTTTTGTCCAGCGATGGTTTCACAGGCAGTCGAGACCCTTTCTGGACCGCTTTCTTCCTGAGGAGAGTTTCTGTGGGGAGGTAAGCACAGGAGCTTCAGATCGGCCCTCGGGGACTGTGGGACCAGCGTGGTTTACACGTGGTTCACAGCGAGGCCTGAGAGGAGCGTGCAGTCCCTTGTATGTGGTAGCGCTGGAATGACCACCGTCCCCGCCTTTCCCATTCATCCCGTATCACTGCCTGGCAGAGATTGTAAAGCACCTCAGGAAGGGAAATACCTTCCAAATCAGAAATACAGTGTGCAGTTGTTTGCAGGAACTCGCTTGGGGCTCTTAGTGAAGCCTGTAATCAGCAGCTCCGGAGAACTATCCACATCCTCACATGCTGTCTTGGGACTCACTGCTTTGACCTTCACACACTTTATCAGTCCGTCCTGCAAAGTCAACTGCACTGATCACCAAAGTGGACTATTAGTATTAGAAGCACAGATACTAAGACTGTCAGCAGAGCATCATCTTTTTTTATTCTGCTTATTTTCTCAGTAAATGTAGGGTAACTTACCAGTGCCGAGATGTTTTGGGTCCAGTCTGATATTTTAGCTATTTCTTGCTAAAGCTCTGTGAATATTCTGTGGTGTGTGTGTGTTTGTGTGTGTGTGTGTGTGTGTGTGTGTGTAAATAAATCCTGACTTATTAAATTTCTTCCAGTGCATGCACCCTAGCAGAAAATACCCCAGCAGGCCTTGTGAAGGCTGCTGCTTCACTTCACATCATGAATATTCAGAGGCTGCAGTCATTGAGGACTCAGGTGGCAAAAATAGTAAGGTGATTAAAGCAAAACCCAACATGAAAGCCAATCTGCATTTCAGAAACCCTGATTACAGCCCAGAGCCCCTTCTCTGACCCTTGGACCACATGAGAGGATGGTCCTGGGGAATTTCTATGAATCAGGCGTCTGTTCCATGCACCAACATGCTCACGTCTTTCTGTATGATGTGTTGTAATCAGCATGTTGTTTTTAAAAGACAACAGGCCCTTCTGTAGTCCTCTCCCACAAAATGCATTTAGGCTGGCAGTTCAGCATAAAGGACGCAGTGTGGAGGAGATCAGCAATGCATGCATTGTTTTCCCTATAATGTAGTCAGGATCTCCATAGCAAAATTTAGTCTGTTTTGTGAAATCTTATTTTATATATTTTTGTCACCATCAGCAGTTAAGCTAAAGTAGGAACTGCTCCATTCTGTTACGGGTTAAATTATGCTCTGTGCAGATCTAGTGGTAATGCATAAATTGCAGCCCTGTCTTTTTTCCGAAGGATTCTAAAATAGGTTTTCAGAATTAGTGCTGGATTTTTGCTCCTGCATCTGTGGTGACTCTTGCTTTTTTTCCCTTTGGAAAAGCATCCTTTGCCGCGTTCCCCCTTTGGAGGACTCACTTAGACACTTCCAGCTGGTGGCAGGGGATACAGCCATAATACGCTCCCTCTGTCCCAGCTGCCTTCTCTCTCCACTACGGTAAATGCATTACAATGGCTGCACTCTCCTGTAAAGGTTCAGGTAGAGGAAGGTGTAGGATGAAGTCTGGAAACCATCATTTGAGTTTTTAAAAGCTTCAGCTTCTACAGCATCTTTGCATTTTGAATGTCTTCCTGCTTCTAGCCAGAGGGCTCTCTCTCTCCAGCGATTGGAATGCTGCTGTAAACCTGATCAAAGGTGCCTGAGGATATCACCTTTTACCAGGAAGCACCGTGTGCTTGAGAGGATCTTTTTCAATGCATTATGGCTCATGCAGCCTCACAATTAAAGAAAAACAGGGATTTAGAAATCAATGCTGAAGAAGAGACCGAGAAAAAAAGGAAACACCGCAAACGGTCCCGGGATCGGAAGAAAAAGGTAGCTATGTGTGCTAGAGCATAGATCTTGCCTGGCTTCTTTTTGTTTTAATCTTTTCTCAGCTTCTGTTAGAAGCATTAGGGGCTATTTTTACATGCTGTGTGGAGTATAAATTGGGTGTGTAAATTGGGAACAGAGGATACACGATTCTATGGCCGACCGGGGCCATAGGATGGATGGGCAAGGCCAGGGAAGACATACCCCGTGTGGGGGGGATTGCAGTGCTGATGCGGAAGGAAGGCATGCTTTCACTCGACATGGGCACCGGCATGTTTTCCTGACACAGAAAGGTATGCAAGGGAGTTCAAAGTAGTTTTGTTTCAGCCCAGTCAAGGTTAATGGTCTGCAGGGACTTAGGTTTGAGGAAGAGGCCAGTGAGCCAGGTTTTGTACTTCTTAGAGGTCTGTCTCATGAAAAAGGAGCTTTTGTGCTAGAACTGTGTCACATGTGTGGGTTGCTCAGTTAGATCTGTGACCTTAAGGATGTAGCAGAAAAAGTCATTTCCTGCCTTGCGTTTGTTTGGTTTTTTTTTTTCTTTTGCCTCTTTTTTTCTAGATGATGCTGTTAGTTGGGTTGTGCAATGAAAATAAGCTGCTAGAAATAACTTTTCTTTTGTTCAATACAGCTAAAATCATAGATGCTTGTTTTTCTCTGCTGGGTGAGAGTGACAGTTCTGAATGCAGGAATTCCCGTGACACGACAGGGACTTGTCCCCTTTGACACTGACTGCTTTAAATCAAAGCATAGGCATTGATTATTTCCTACCAATATTCTAATGTAGGGCAAAAAATAGGAATATTCTAGGTCAGTGGTGTTTGATTACAGCCCGAGAGTGCTTACTGTTTGGTGGCTGTGCCCTTAGGTACCAACCTAAGGAGACTGCCGGGTACCAACCTGGGAGAAAGGCCCCAAATCATTTTTCTTCCATGGCAATTAATACAAATTGATGAAAATTGTGATCTGAATACAGAAGTCAGGCCATAAACCATTTTTATGTCCCTTTGTGAGAATTCCCAAGGGAAAGATGATCTTAATGTGCTCTGAGCAGTGATGCATGTGCTTTTCTAAATGACATGCAGATTTCTTGCACCACATGGACCTCTCCTCAGGAGTGATCATGGATATTGTCTGTACCTTTGCCACTTTCTTTAGAGTTGAGATCTAGAGAGACATCTGTGCCTTTTGTTCCATGACAAACCTAATAAGATTGAGTTTGGAGGAGGGCTGCAGTTGCTTTGCTGCAAGATGCTAAATTTAGGTAGTTCCCACTTCAACATTCTTGTCAATAAACTTCTTGAATATACTTTCACCAAAGTACAAATTTTGGAAATTCTGTGAAGGTGTATTTCAAAGCCTTGTACAAACAGAGCCGCTATGAAATTGCCACATTTGGCTAAGTTCTGGTCTAATTGTACTGTATTCGGTTTGTCTGTGGGTGGGTTGCTATTTATTGTGCCCCTCTCCCCTCACCCCTGCGCACCCGCACCATGATAAGCTGGCTTCTAAGAAACATGCGGAAAGGTACATGTGCTTGTATAAGGTACGCTGTCATGACTCTCTGTAAGAGTTGTTAGCTGAACCAAGGTATGTTCAGCAGCTTCCTGTAGTAGCAATGACAGGCCTGCGGCCTCTGTGCCTAGGCCCCTGTTTGAGTTAGAAGCAAAATAGGACGAGGGGAAGGCAAACAGAGTTTCTGGACTCACTGAGCTGAAACAAATGCTTTGTTCCGAGTACAACAGAGCCTGTCCGATGTAAAGCTCTTAGCAACCAGAGGGAACGTGGAGAAATATCAATATTGCTATTGTTGACGTGCAAGCAGATTTCAGTGGTTTGTCCTCAGGACACTCAGAGTAGATCCAAAAAGTGGCTTTCCAGTTAGCACTTTCATTGCTGTGTGCTCGCTGATACTTCACACAGTGTAAACTAAGTGTATACCCCTGTAAAAGGTGTGTGTATTAGAAGAGATTTAATATTCATGGCCAAAAGAAGTATGGATATTTCACATATTACTTTTCATGAGCAAAGTTAAGATTGAATTACTTGGAAGATACACCCTAGATTTCTTTCAGTGGTATAGCATATATAACACTCATTCCGTACAAATGGAATTTTTTCAACTTGGCATTTCTTTTTCCCACCCTTTACTAAGATCCTAATTAAGGCCTGTGAGCTGCTTTGCTCCGGAATTGTGTGTCGCATGTCAATTGGAAAAGCTGCTTTTAAATATTTTGTGAGTTATGATGGGGATAGATGCTCTTGCTAAGATGCAAAAATATCATCTAGGATCTTTTAATTACATAAAAGTAATAGTGGGTACTCATAAAATCACAAAATAGAAAAGCTTAGGAAAATGCTATACAGAGTATATAATTTATAAAAAAAATTTGGTTCGTGGTACCCCTGCAATTCAGATGGAGTAAGCCCAAGGTGAACCTTTCTTGATTGTAGCTGCATGACACAGCATCATACAGTATGAGACATTACTAAAATATATGTAAAATTAACATTGAATTCACATTTCAGCAGGTTTTTTAAAAACCCAGTGTGTTATACATTTGGTCTATTATGAATATTGATAACCATGAATAAGTGATTACCAGTCCAAAAAGAAGTCAGAAACTTCTAGTAATATATAATTAGTTGAATTTTAATAATGATGAGTTTTATTCTTGGCACAACTTTACCGTCAAGAAAAAGAAAATCTTACTATTTATTAAAAAAGAAATGCTTGTAGGTGGATGAATCCTTAATCTTTTATCCGGCTTGAAGCATAAATAAATAAATAAATAAATAAATAAATAAATTTCCATGAGTATCTAGCTTAAAAGTTTCTTTTTAATGCCTTTATAGGTCTTTCCTTACGCACCCCTTTCCATTGTTCCTCCCTGCTCCTGATACATCTTTCCCTTTCACTTTCCTTCTTTCCTGATGGGCAGCAAGTGGAAGGTGTGCCAAAGGGAGGTAGATGCCTTGGGTGCGTTCATATCAGATCCATGCCCTCACTAAACAACTTGCAAAGAAGAACTTTTTTTTTTATTCATTTTTATTAGAGAGAGAGGAGAGAGAGAGAGGAAGAGATAAAACAGGGGGAGGAGCAGGAAGCATCAACTCCCATACATGCCTCGACAAGGCAAGCTTGGGCTACCTCAGAATTCCAGGGCGAAGCTTTATCCACTGTGCCACCACAGGTCAGGCCAAAGAGGAACTTTTCAGTATCCCCTGCACCCAGCTGGGTCCCAGCCAACAGGTGTTGGCCAGTAGATGGGCCAAGCTACCATGCACCCATTAGGGTGAGAAGTCATAAATGCATTTCAGTTCCTGCACTTCTCGTTGCCCCTGGCTTCTGATGCTGTGTCACCTACATGTTTGGCCCTATTTACATAAACTAAAATATGTTTCAGTAGTGAGGAATTTTAGGACAATTGACTTTAATTTATTCAATTTTTTTTTAAATTTTGTGTGTACCTGTGTGCGTGTATATATACTGCTCACAAAAATTAGGGGATATTTTATTGCTTCATATTCATTTTGAAATATTCTTTAGTTTTTGTGAGAAGTATATTTATTATGTCCTGTTAAAAATAAAAAGCTTTGTCCTGGAGACCGTTGGTTCAGCGGTAGAGTGTCAGCCCAGCTTGTAGAAGTCCCGGTTTTGATTCCTGGTCAGAGCATGAAGGAGAAGCAACCATCTGCTTCTCTGCCCCTCCTCCCCCTCCTTCCCCTCCTTCAGCCATGGCTCAAATGGTTCAAGCAAAGTTGGCCCCAGGTATTGAGGATGACTCCATGGTCTCGCCTCAGGCTCTAAAATAGCTCGGTTGCCAAACAATGGGGCAGCGGCCCAGAGAGGCAGAGCATCACCTGGTAGGGGCTTGCTGGGTGGATCCTCATTGGGGCACATGTGAGAGTCTCTCTGCCTCCCCACCTCTCACTTAATTAAAAAAATAATAATAATAAGAATGATTAAAAAAACATTGAGGTGACCTAAGGAAATTTATACTGATAAAAAAAAGGTAACATTTCTTGAGTTCTACTTCCTACATATATGACTGACCCAGGGGTATACTGAGATAAAATGACAGCTAATTCTGTGATTGCTGTTAAAGTCATACAGCTATTCAGTGACAGAGCAGGAATGGATATTCATTGCTTCACTTTTTCAACAAATGTTTATTGAATGCCTTCTATGGATCAGGCATTGCATTTATTGTTGGAGCTAAAGCTAAAGAGGGCATAGTGTAGCTACGGTACAGTAGTAGCTCCATGCAGAGGGAGGAGAAAGATAAGCGCACCATTAAACATCCTATGTAAACTATGAAAAGGGAGCTACAGAAGCCCACAGAAAGACCCCCAGTTCAACTCATGGGATCAGATGAGGTTTCAGAGAAGCTGAGCCTTAGAGCAGAAGTGGACGGGATAGACAGGCAGAAGGATGGGAACTCCGTTCCTCAAGTGATGGAAGTAGAGGGAACATTGGTGTGTGAGAAACAAACATTGTTTTGGAATTCATAGAGCAAGGGGGACATGAGTGTAGGGCAGGAAAAATGACTGCGAATAGGGGCTGGTTCATTTTACAAGGTGAGGATTATCCAGCTCAAACAAGGGAGAGACTGGCACTGAATGGTGGTGGTAGCCAGAGGGGATGGAATAGCTTTATGGTGTAGAACCATCACTGAAGCATCAGTGTTTTAGACAGCAGTGAGACGAGCAGACAGGAAGTAGTGATGGTGATACAGGAACAGAAACGCTAGGGTCTGGACCAGATGAAAACTCTGCCAGGGGAGAGGGGGTGTTGCTGTAGAGGAAGGCTTAATAAAACTTGGCAATGAATTGTCTGTAGGATGTGAGAGGGAGAGATCAGATTCTAGGGTAACTGTCAAACTCCTGGCTTGAAGTGGAAGATAAAGAATTAAATTTTCTGGATTCATGTCTTTTCTCTGAGTACATTAATTGGCCACTTAAAATGCACCAGTCAGAATTTTAAGTTGCTTTGTAGGTGGAGGCCCATTTAATCTTCACAACAACCTTAAAAAGAAAAATATTTTTATTAACCCTATTTTACAGATGAGGGAACTGAGAGGCATAAGTCTTTAACTTAACTCCCTCAAAGTTCCCACAGTAACCAGTAGTGGAGCTGAGATTTCAATTTGAATGGCCTAACTCTCTACCTTGAGGTCTTAACTACTAAACTACTACTACTATACTATACAGAGTACATAGTTAATATTTTCACAACTATACATCAAAGTGGACTTAATCAGATAATCTTCTAAGTCTCCCATCCAAGTACTAACCAGGCCCGACCCTGCTTAGCTTCCGAGATCAGACGAGATCGGGCGCATTCAGGGTGGTATGGCCGTAGACATAATCTTCTAAGTGAAAAGCTATTTCCTAGACAATTGGAACCTTAATTAAATAAGGTTCACAGGCTATCTCCAAGAACCCAGTCTGGTAATGCATGTGTGTTTTTTATCCTCTTTAATATATTTTAGTGTTGTACCTTAAGAATTTCTTTTTCTTTATGTTGAAAAATGAAAGGAATTACCAACACCAGAACTTTAGATCCTCAGAGACATGTTGCTATAGTAACAACACAACCATGCTAAGTGCTTGCTGTATACCGCAATGTGCAGAGTGATGCTCATGAATTATCTTTTTTCTTTCCCCACAACTTCTCTGTGAGGCAGGTATTATTTTCATCCTAACCTTTCAGAGCTAAAAGCAGGATTAAAGAGAATAAATAAGTTGTCTGAGGTCAGATAGCTAGTCAGTTGTGGACCAAGACTAAATTTGGGTCATTGGACTTTGGGATCTGTATTTAACCACTGAGTTTATGGTAAGGAATCTCTAGCAGTCTCCTTTGGGATCCAAGCATTTTAAGGGTTTTAGAACAGCCTTCAGGATATCTGAATTATTATTGAATATCATTTCTTGCTAGAGTATCTTGGTTCTTCCTAACATTCACAGGCTTTTCCTGTGACTACTTATCTAGCTAGGAACCTATGGCACCTATGGTATAAGATGCCAGGCAGGGTAAAGTTTTATACTTGAGCAACTGGACTTTTGGGGAAGAGGATTGTTTGGATCCATATGCGATAAAAGGAACCTACTGTTGCCTGACCAAGTGGTGGCACAATGGATAGATCGTTGGACTGAGATACGGAGGACCCAGGTTCGAAACTCCGAGGTTGCCAGCTTGAGCATGGGCTCATGTGGTTTGAGCAAGGCTCCCCAGCTTGAGCCCAAGGTCACTGGCGTGAGCAATGGGTCACTCGGTCTGCTGTAGCCTCCGGGTCAAGGCACATATGAGAAAGCAATCAATGAACAACTAAGGTGCTGCAACAAATAATTGATGTTTCTCATCTCTCTCCCATTCTGTCTGTCTGTCCCTATCCTCTCTCTGTCTCTCTCACTCACACACACACACACACACACACACACACACACACACACACACACAGGAACCTACTGTTTCCTGCTCTGCCAAGCATATCGAGAAACTAGGCTCCTGAGAGATCTGGAGTTTATCAGCCTACTTGATAGTCTACACTGGAATTACGTGTTTGCATGTATGTCTCACCTAAGAGAGTGTGAACTCCTTGAGGGGGGAGGTGGTATTATCATCACCTATTGCCAAACTGGGGCTTGCAGAATAGGTAGATGGGTAGATGGGTAGAACAGTACGTGGTAGAAGAAGGTGGGGAGGAGAGGCCTGAATGGATGAGTGGGTGGATAAATGAACAGATGGATAGGAGAGGCAATATAATGCAATGATTAAGGGTGTAGACTATAGAATAAAATTGTGTGAGCTGGGGTGTTGGCACTATCATTTAACAGATGTGACTTTGGGAAAGTTATTTGACCTCTTGGTGCCTCAGTCTTTTCACCTGCAAAATGACTATAATAATAGTATGTGGTTAGCCACAGGGCGGTAATGAGAATCAATATTTAGACAGTGCTTGACACATAGTAAGAGCCATATAAGGGTAATTGTTGTTGCTGGTGCTGTTCATAATGAACAGGCAAATGGACTGTTTCCAACCTCAGCCCTCAGGAATTGTGCCAACATGTCAACTCATTGAAGTTGGGCTAGTAAAGTCGCTAGGAGTATATGGCTGCAGCCCTGTGTCCACTTTTCCACCACATGGAAAGGATGGATGGAAGAAGGTTTAGCTCAGTCATAAGAATGGTTGTAAACCTGTGTCTTTCATGTTCCCTGATATTTAGGTATTGGGAAGGAATGAAATAAAAGTTGACAGCTGATTGGTTCTCTGTGCTATTACTATCATAGTACATTTTTTCTCAATAAAGTTATGTGTTCATTTTTCTAAAAACCTAACACTTTCTTGCTCTTGAATAATTACCTTTCTAACCAGTGCAAGATCTTGTTAAGTATAAGTTATACACTCATTAATGTCTAAATATGTTTTAAAGTTTTTGTTAGTTTTGTCACTGCCATACTGTAGCTACTGAACTGTTTCTTCCTTACTCTTCAGGCCCATGATCTTTTCTGTCTCTTAATTTTCCTCTGGCAGAATTTTGTATGTGAGTGTGTGCACGTGTATTTTTGAATCTCAATATGGAAAAATGTTAGTATTTTGTAGTTATGCTTAAGGAAAAAGAAGATTTGGCAGTGGCTTTACTTTCTTTTTAGTTATATTATTAGAAAAGTTTACATTAATCATTTAACCTACATCTATTCATTTAATAAAAAATGTATTGTGCACCTCATTATACCTGTCGCTATTCTGGGACTGGTAACATAAAGAATGGGGCCTGCAGGCACATTAACCTGCCCCTTTTGGATTCAGCTCGTACTACTCTACATAGCTAGGGGTGAAGGAGTGAAGAAAAGAAAAGAATATTGTTTTGGTGGATTTCCTTTGGAGCCTTTTGTACTCCTCATCAAACTTGAATTTGTATTAATACTGTGCCATAGTGTCATCCACATGTAAAGAGGCATTTGCCTAAGCTAAAGTCCCCAAAAGTGGTGTCAGGAAATGGATTGGTTCATTATTGTCCAATATGGCATCTGCTTATAAAAGGTATAAATTTCAATTTAGGTTTAGTTGTATCAAGTTAGTTATTTCTCAGTCATAGGTGACCTTCTACTAATTAAGATTACATAATCAGTTCTGTTTGAATTTACGTAAAGCCCATTAAAGAGAGTAGAATAGAGACTAACATTCACGTCTGCCACATCTGTAACTTGCCTTTTGGCAGAACAAAGGCCACGTGAGAAGGATGTATGGACTGCATGGAAGAGAATGGAGGAGAAAACTGGACTGGAGCGTGTTAGAAGGAAGCCCAAGATTTTCTAGCAACTGCACACTAGGGACTGAAACATTTATACTCTACCTATAGGCACCCCCAAATCCTTGTCACTTCAACAGTATGAGCAGCATTATTTTATCCTAATAAAATATAGTTTTCGAAGTCTATAGAGTTGAAGAGGGTATAAAAGCATGGTAAATTTTGTTGAGTAGAGGAATACAAATGTTAATAAAACAGGCACAAAATAAGGAGAAAGTTATGGGAAGAGAACTAAATACAGTGAGACCTCAAGTAATGTCATTTTGTTATAACATTGATAGATGCTGTAGGAACTTAACTCTTAATTCTTTGTATCAATTAGTCCATAGTAACATTGGTTTCCTTATATGTTGTCTCAATACCAATGGATGACGTGAATTGAGGGCTTACCGTACTATAGTCATTCGTGATAGTGGAAAGAATGGGCTTTGGGCCTAGATATGAGTTCATATCACAGCTCTGACTTAATAGCTTTGAGCCTCAGTTTCCACGTTGTTCAAATGGGAATATTAATCCTTTACTTGCACATATTGTAAGGCGTAGGAGTATTATATAATAAAAGCATAAAGTACTTAGCAAGGGTTTCCAGCTTCCCTTGGTGACTAGCCAACAGGAAGTAGAGGGACTGAGAAAACAAGGAATTGCTTTTAAGAACCTTTACACCCAGTACGCACTCAGAAAACTGGTTGATGAAACTTTACTAGTAGATTGGCATCCTCAAACAGCCCTTTGAGTCCTGCAGCTCAGCCTTCTGCAGACTTTCCCACAGTCCTCAGGGAGTTAAATCTGACATTTTGAGAAATACTCCTGAAGATTTATATGTTAAGTACATTTTCTATTCATTAACACTATTATTAATTAGCTTCTCTCACTCGTTAAACAGTAGCCTAGGTAGACAATGGAGAAAGTTTAAGAACCATATGTACAGATAGAAGAAATATCAAGTAATTTTTTTAAATTTTTATTTATTGATTTCAGTGAGAGGATAGGGCAGAGAGAGAGGATAGGGCAGAGAGAGAGAAAAAGGAACATTATGCTGTTCCTGTATGTGTCCTGACCAAGGATCGAACCAGCAACCTCTGCACTTTGGGACAATACGCTAACCAACCAAGCTATCTAGCCAGGGCCAATATTTTTTTTTAACAACTTGCAGATTGGGACATAAACATTGAAATATTTATAAGGGGAAAAGTACCTACTTGAATTGAATGAAAAATATCTTCACTCCATAGTTTTAATATTATAATTATTAGAAAAAAAACAAAATGTTACTTGTACAAGTATATCTATAAGATATGTGCATATACTGTTACCAACCAATTTATCACTTTTTCTAGTAGCATGACCACTAAAAAGGTGGTGTTACCATTTCAGGATAGGTGGAGGCTCAGGGAAGAGTGAATAATGTGATCAATATTGAGTTATCACTTTTCATACCTGGTTCCAGAACCTAAAGTGGCCTTTTTTTTATTTCTTATTTATTTATTCATTTTTAGAGAGGACAGAGAGAGGGAGAGAGAAGGGGGGAGGAGCAGGAAGCATCAACTCCCATATGTGCCTTGACCAGGCAAGCCCAGGGTTTCGAACCGGCGACCTCAGCATTTCCAGGACGACGTTTTATCCACTGCACCACCACAGGTCAGGCTAAAGTGGCCTTTTGACAGCCTTCTTTCATGGCACACCCCTTCTCCCTCTCTCCTCAGACCGCCCGGCAGAATTTGAAACCCTAAAGCTTCCCCCACCCCCTGCCTCGCACTGTTTCACTATTCTGCTTACACATTATTTACTGGTTGTATAAGATTCTTGCATTTGGAGACAGCTTTTATTTTCATTTTTCATTATTTTCTGATCAGTTTTTAAATCATTTTATGCCTCTCTTTATTACCAATGCTATGGTTCATTTGATTTTTGTGGTAACTATCAGATAAAAAATGCTTTTTATAGAGTGATGCATGACTTAAGATCTACGTTTTTATCTTCAAATGCTACATGGGGATGTTAAGGGTTATTGCAAAGCACAGAACAGTTTTGAATCAGATACAAAAAGATCCTAATTGATTTTGGCATTGTGGATTTACACTAGGCTAGGGAAGCAACATTTACCAGAGACAGAGCTTCGAACAATACATATTGTTTTCTATTAGTAAATCCCCAAAATGTTCAGTCTCATCACTTCTGGCCACACTCTTGCTCCCTAGTTGCTTAGGGGTAAAGAAGAGAGGATGTGTTGGACGGTTCTGAGGTCACTGAATGGCCACACTGTCCACTGCTCCCTCTTTCTCTGTGAGGACCTACTCTCGCTCTGTGCCGTTGCTCGGCCACTGCAACCTGATTCAGTAACATAGTGAGTACATTTACTTAGCTCTGTCAACACTCAAAATACATTTGCCTGCCCTTAAATAACAAGAAGATAACCGTATTAAGGTTGAATAATGCTGAATGCAATTAATTTCTTTACTTTGAAGAATGGTCATTGTTAATGACCCCTGCTTTACTCTGCCTCCTCAGCCACAGTCATTCTTTGCCATCTAAAAATAAATGGTTTCCTTATGCTCATTTATCCCATCCACATTTATTCCAGATAGAATTAATAGATTAATACTGGTAATTTAGGAGTGTGTAATTTACACATTCATTTGTCTTTATTAGTATAGAATTAGCTATGCTGGTCATCCTCTTCAATTCCAGGTTGTGGGTTGTTTCAAAAGATTTTGATTATGCTTATCTTAGCTGAAATTGGATCTTTGACCATGACTGTGAATACATTTAAAAATATTTGTTTTCTGCTTTGACTGTGTTAGGACCTGACTAATGTGAACCCTGGTCTTGATTTTGCACAGACGTTCATTCATGTAGTTAAGGCAGCCTGGCTTTCTCCTGCTCCACTGTGTGTGAGCCAATATCCTTATCATTCTCCGAGGTTTCCATGGAAGAGCGGGGTCACTGTGCTTTGATTGTATATCATGTATTTCAGTGGGATTTCCATGAGATAAGATTAAAATAATTATACAGCCATCTTTTGGGGATCTAAGAAGTATTATCTTTTTGTTTTCTGGTGGATTAGTTAGGATTTTGTTTGCATGGAAGGGAGGGTGTTCTTAGGTACACTTGGCATTCGCAGCTTTGACCTGCTTTCCTAGAGCGTCACTGCAGCTTTAGTGGAAACTGAATTATTAATATGATTTGTGCTGTGCCTGCACATAGAGCTTAATCCACCCCCTTTTTTTAAGTACTGCCAGGGATCTCTGAAACAATAGGAAAATTGATTTGGGGAGGCTTTGTGGAATATGCACACAGGCCTGGGTGTGAGCTGAGGAGTTACATAGACTTCAGTTTGAGTCTTGTCACTGTCACTTCTTTGCTGAGTCATCTCAGATCATTGGCTTACCTGCTTTGAGCCTCTGTGTCCTCATCTGTGATCACACCTATTGCAAGGAGCTGTTATAAACGCAAAATTAAATCAAACATGAAATATCTGGTTGTGTGTGTGTGTGTGTGTGTATTCCAAATAGGACAGTTAAACCCAGAGCCAGGTTTGGTGAACTGGTTGTTAAAATGGCACTTGTATTTAGGGTTCTCTCTAGGATGGGCACCTGGGCAGCTGCCCAATGTGGAAATCACAAATTTACGTTCCTTATTTTTTTTAATGTTCATCTGCACAACAGCATATTCTAAGCACCCTTAGTACTAATGTTCATTCCGTCCATAGGTGAAAAAAATTGCAAGTGAGGATGATAATCAAGAAGCAATATGGAAATATCTTAAATAACAGTCAGTGTTTTTTGTCAAGTATTATTTAATACTTTTTCATTAATATTTTAAAGCTCTTAGCCCTGGCCAGTTGGCTTGGTGGTAGAGTGTCGGCCTGACGTGTGGATGTCCCAGGTTCGATTCCCGGCCAGGGCACACAGGAGATGCGCTCATCTGTTTCTCCACCCCTCCCTCTTTGCTTTCTCTCTATCTCTCTCTTCCCCTCCCACAGCCAAGGCTCCATTGGAGCAAAGTTGGCCCATACTTTTAGGATGGCCCCACAGCCTCCACCTCAGGGGCTAGAATGGTTCGGTTGTAATGAAGCAACACCCTAGATGGGCAGAGCATTGCCCCCTAGTGGGCTTGCCAAGTGGATCCCAGTCAGGCGCATGTGGGAGTCTGTCTCTCCCTCTCTTATAACATAACTAGAAAGCCCGGCGGTCATACAAAATGACCGCTGTTGTAGATATTATAAATTGTAATTAAAATGATTTGTGCAAAGGTGTCTGCTAATTCAAACTGAATTACCCAGGGCAGGTGGTGAGGACGCCCCTTTGCTTACTGCCCCCCTTCTACTTGCTTAATTGCTTAAAGTAGAGTGCAATGAAGGAAACCACTGGCAGTACATTTCTTAAGAGCCACCGCTAGCTCAATAAATAAAGGTGATTTAAATAATAAAATGTCAATTCACATGTCAAAGATCTCTTTGTACACAACATTTCTTGTGTAGATCTTTCCATCATTTTTAAGCTCGCCTTGCAGAGGACCATCAATTATTTTTAATTTTACATCCGTTCTTTCATGAACTCTTGAACAGGCAACATAAAATTGACCATGTCCCAATGCAGGCTCAGGTAAAAAAATGCCAACACGCTTAAGCATTTGGCCCTGAGACTTACTGATGGTCATAGCAAAGGCAAGTTTTACAGGAAATTGTCTACGTCTCAATTGAAATGGCAACCCTGTTTGAGATGGAACCAAATCAATTCTTGGAATGACATGTATTTCACCTTTAGAGGAGCCAGTCAAAGACTTAGCTATTATGACATTATTTTTCAATTGGAGAACCTCTAGTCTTGTACCATTGCAAAGACCCCTTCTGGTGTTAAGATTTCTTAACAGCATAATAATTGCTCCAATCTTTAACCTCAATTTGTGAGGTGGCATGCCAGAAGGCGGGACTATTTGAATGCTGTGGCAACTTCACCCCATTGGCTAGTACAGTTACGCAAGCAACCAATAAGCTATCGGCAACAGACACTTAAGCCGCATATAATGAAGATCTAGTTTTGTGTACTGTTGTCCCTCACTATATCACGGTTCACTTTTCACAGTCTCACTGTATCACGGATTTTTAAATTGTATATATCTAATTTCTTATCATGGATTTTTTGGTATATCACAAGATTTTGCTGTATATAAGTATTATTATATATTTATTATTTTAATTATTTTGGCGGTAAAATAAGCATTTTCTGTCCTAAAAAATTGAAAACAATATAAAAATATTAATTAAAACATATTAAAATAATATTAAATCATCATTTTCATCATTCAAGTTGTAGTATATTCACTGGTGAGTACCCATATAGAATTTTATATATTGTTGAAAGTACATAGTTTAAGAGTGTAGAAAGTGTTTAAGAGCATAGGAAGTGTTTATACGAATGTGGGAAAGGTTAGTAACAGTATGGGAAAGGTTTATAAGAGTGTGGGGAGGGTTTATAAAGCCTTAAAATATATATAAATAATAAAATAAATATTAGGTTGGTACTTTATGGATTTTCACCTATTGCAGGGGGTTCTGGAACCTAAACCCCGCAATAGACGAGGGACCACTGTACCTCTTTTATTGTTCTGACTTAAGTATTAAATGAATGAAATAATAAAGTAGCTTTTGGTATATTTTCTTATACATAAAACAGTCATTAGGGCAGAGAACTGGTTGTTGAATTATTTGAATCCCCCACTGGGTGGAGTGCACGGAGGTCCTGTGGAGGTGCGGTGGCTTTCCCGAGGTCACTCAGTACTGACGCAGGCTATTTCACAGCACCCCACCTCCAATGCTGGCTGCTCCTGATAGATTTTCTAAACAGGGAAAAACAGTTCTTTTTTCCTTGGGGAGGTCTTAATGGATTTACCTTTGCACCCCCATGAAAGGTCTTTCACTGGCAGCTGCTCCTTGACTATCAGAGTGCAATCCACATGAAGGAAACTAGTCAGCAAAAGTTCATTTGTAGTGGCTTTCCCGAATGCTTCTGAGGCTGTGCGATGCCTTTTCCAGGGATGTTCAGGAGAAGTAGGGAAACCACAAATAGGTTTTCTTGCTAAATAGTACTATCCAATCAAAGAAGATTTCTTTCAGAGCTTCTGACAGTATTAATATCTGCTGTGTCACTTTTACTCCCTGCTGATTCCTTGTAATAGTTATCCTGGGGCATTCTGTGAGTTCTCTAACCTTAGTTTTTCTCACCACATAAATAATTGACATCTGTTGTAGGCACCATGTTTAACACAGGGAGACTGAGATCACCTCGAGAAAGCATCACTGTTACCATTTTCAAATATGTTATTCCAGTATTTTCCTGTCTACTCTTAGTTTTTTCTTTCCTCACTTTCTTTACGTTCTCTTTCTTCTCTTTCTCTTTCATTCTCTCCTTTATTCCCCCAAATAAATGGAGATGGGATAATAATGGAACCTCCTGTTTTGTACCCTCAATTTTTGCCACTGAACAATATAATAGGAACACATGTCCATGCAATGTACTTCTTTTTAAAAAAAAATCTGTAGTATTTTTATATCATGGATGTGCCAAAATGTATCTAACTAACCTTTTTTTCTTGTATATTTTGTTCATTTAAAGTTTTGTTGTAAAAAAATGGCGCAGAGAATGATGGGGCTCCATCTCTGTCCTCAACCACAGCACTGCTGTTTTCTGTTCTCCTGGATTCTGTTGATCCTTAACACAGCATTCCAGGATCCCCCTTCTCAAGCGAGAGCCGGCACTACAACCTTATTTACCACCATCCCACCAGTTGGCCTCAGTTCCGGTTGAAGTGGCCCTACTTTCCCCGTTCCGGAAGGCGCCCCTACTTCCCCACCGCTGCGCCGGGGCTGTGCTGCCTGCCGCAGCTCCTTCCCCCATCCTCCTTCCATTCTCCTTCCGGCTCCTCTCTCTTCCCAGCTGAGCCACTGGTTTACTCAGCCCAGTGCACTTTCTTCCCTCCTACCTATCACAACTGCCTACATCTATTTGTATGTCTTACGAAACTTAAAACATTGTGCATGAAATAAATTTCATCTCTAGATGAAAAAAGTCATGAGCATTGATTCCGAATCTCGGCGAGGCCTGTCAGTTCCCCACTTCAGCTGCTTTCTCCTAGTCTGTTTTCTGCTGCGTACCGGACACCGTGGTCCGGAGCATCCTGCCCAGCTCCAGTCGTTCCCTCATGGTCCTACTGGAGTATGTTCCTGGGGCAGGATCGGTAGAGTTGCCGGCACGTCCTATTCTAGACCCTCCTGGCACTATCCTGCTAAATGAAGAAATGACAGTAGGTACACAGCTGTCTGCTTTCTTCCCATTCTTTATTAGTTCATCATAGATTCTTTTAGGACTGTGGCCCAACTGGTTGGAGAAGAGGCTGTCATAGGTGTCTGGGGATAGTGGGACCAACCAGCGTGCTTTGTCCAGGACTGAGGGATTTCCCAGGATACGGAACATTTAACAAAATTGGGACAATGCTTCCCCTTTCCTTAAGGGCATATACGAATTGGTAGGATATGGTTGGGGAGCATATAGAGCCCGTGAGAGGTCCTCTATGCCTCCTGTCTCTCAAACCTTTTCTGCTTTGCTTCCTTTGAGGATCTTGCCTTCCATTTCTGATTATGACATCACTCTTTTTCTTCTAATCTTCTAATATAATGTCCAGTGTTATCAGTAATGTTCTTTCTAATTTTTTTGTCATCTCTTGATTGTTTAATCACAGTAGACCCTTCCATGTGCCAGTCCATAGCACATATAGGAAAGTTTATAAAATTTAGCTTTGGACAACAAATCCTGCTTTCATTATATAGGGCAGGGGTTGGGAACCTTTTTGGCTGAGGGAGCCATGAACGCCAC
Organism: Saccopteryx leptura; assembly: GCF_036850995.1. Taxonomy (NCBI): domain Eukaryota; kingdom Metazoa; phylum Chordata; class Mammalia; order Chiroptera; family Emballonuridae; genus Saccopteryx; species Saccopteryx leptura. The sequence goes on along the minus strand of NC_089511.1, from coordinate 60,505,764 downwards.
ATATTTTAAAATATAATTCCGTGAGAGCCATACAATGACCTGTGTACGTTATTCATTATCCAATAAAAATTTGGTGTTGTCCTGGAGGACAGCTGTGATTGGCTCCAGCTACCTGCAACCATGAACATGAGCAGTAGAAATGAATGGATTGTAATACATGAGAATGTTTTATATTTTTAACGTTATTATTTTTTTATTAAAGATTTGTCTGCGAGCCAGATGCAGCCATCAAAAGAGCCACATCTGGCTCGTGAGCCATAGGTTCCTGACACCTGATATAGGGTATCACCGGGGACCCAGTTACTTTGCTTTGTTTGTCTTTCCCTGGTTCTTTTAACTCCCAGGATTGTATGTTTACTCATATTTTTGTTTTGATTATTTTCAAATTGCCCTCTTGTTTTGATTATTCCCAACCTTTACTTGCTAAGGCTGTCTCCTCCTTCCATCCACCTTACATGAGCCAGGGGAAGGACACTTCCACCTCCTACTGGTTTCACCCCCAGGGAGGCCCTCCGGCCTGGCCGCCACCTGCCACCAGGCAAAGGGACGTTACCCACCAGCAGGCATCAAGAACTTCCACTTCCCCATTTATTTCTAGTTTATTTTCTCATATTTCTGTCAGCGAGAATCTGCCATTGTTTTATTAGGAAGTTTTTAATGGGTGTCCCTACAGTGCTACATGACTAAAATATTATATGTAAAAGAGTCTCACATTCTACTCAGATTCCATGATTGAGCTAATACACATGATTTCAAATTGTTTTATAATAAATACTGGGTGAAAAAAATCCATTTGTCCTGCTCCAATGTTCATACCAATTACTCAAATTATGTTTAATGTATTAGTAATGACTTTTATGGACTGCAGCTTAAAATGCATGATTCAGTCAGTTCATTAGAGTAAGTTAGAGTAAGTAAATGACCATTTCACTTAAAAGACCTACTGTAGAAATCTGAATTTGAATCTATAGGACTTACGTAAAGGACAAATACATCAGTTTTGAAGGGCAGAGTTGTGTGGAAAATTCCCAGGGAGTGTCTCAAGTCCTGGTGGTGGAATCTTAGAGGTGGAAGGGACCTTGGAGGTCACTGAGTGGGGCCTGTGCAGATCCTGCCTGTCCTTGACAAGAGCTCCGTGCATTGTTTGTCCATCTCTGCTTATAAATTGCCCGTGACTGTAACCATCCTACCTGTAACCATAGCCCACCCTGTTAGAATATACTCTCTTCTTTTGAGATTAAATCTATCACTCTGTTATGTCCACCCATATGCCAGCTATTTATATAGATGAAAACAGTGCTGTGTTGTACTGCATCTCCTCTCCAAGCGAAATGCTACCGGTTTCATTAGCTGGTTCTCATGACTTAGTAGCAAAGACCCTTTCATTTCTCCCCTTAGCCATCAGGCAGTATCCAAAATTGACATAGTGTATGGATTTTCCAGTGTCTGATATATTGATTGATACAGCACAGCCTCAGCTGTTAGCACAGTTGGTCACAGGGGCCAAGGTCACAGTGATTTTAGGGAGAAGATGCTGTTCAGTCCCTTTTCACGGGAACTCTGTTTCTGTTTTGCACGTGGATTTTATCCTTACTCTTTAACTTTTAATTTTGTCCCTTGTTTAGCATTGAAATGTGTGCATTTGGCCCTGGCCGGTTGGCTCAGCGGTAGAGTGCCGGCCTGGCGTGCGGGGGACCCGGGTTCGATTCCTGGCCGGATCCCGGTCGAGCGCATGCGGGAGTCTGTCTGACTGTCTATCCCCATTTCCAGTTTCAGAAAAATACAAAAAAAGAAAAAAAAAAAAAAAGAAATGTGTGCATTTTACTAACTGATAAATGCATCAGAACATTTTATAAACAGCAGCTAGATTTAGATTTATAAAGATGCAAAAGCTTTGTCCCCTTTAATACTTACCTTCCCTATTTTCCATTATAATATTCCCATTGTTTAATCCCTTATACTTAGAAATTATTTTCTAAGTGGTTAATAAGGACCAAGCATAGGCCCTGCATTCTTCTTTGTCCTTTTTTCCCCCATGGCTTCTGTCCTTTCATTTTTGTTTCTGTTTTTATTTCTTTTTTATCACAAAAACATTCACTAGAACTGATTTCACTACTTCAATATCAGTTGGATTTCAGAGAGCAACAAATTAGGTAAATGTGTTAAACTTTATCAAAGGTTGACATATGTATCACCACACTCACTCACACTGGGACGATGCAGACTTGCGAATACATCTCACGGGCGTGTCTTTGGGATGTGGGAGGAAACCAGAAACGCCACCCAGTCATGGGGACAACGGGCCAATTCCACACAGAGTGGCCCCAGACAGAATTGATTAATCTTTTCATTGAAGTTGAGCAAAACAACATTACTTGAGGGCCTGCTGTAGTTGATATAGAAAATGTATATAAAGTGAAGTGGAGACCTTGTGAGGCACAGCAGCCAGGGCGGAGACTGGCGTGAGGGCGACACTGACGCTCACACCTGAAAACCAAGAATTGAGCAGACAGCACCATAGAGAACACAGAGATACTGTCGGAAATGGGATTGATGGGACATGGTGGCTTAATGTAGGGTGGAGGAGAAAGGGAAGGGCCGGGTCGGATGTGTCGGAAATGCTCAGTGTGAGTACCTGACAGGCTGGCCCCACCCTGCGTTATGAAAGGGATGCCGAGGTACTGACTGACACTCATGTTAGAGATGCTCACTCCCTTCCTCCCGCTTTCTCTTACTCCTGTCAGCTACTGATAATAATTTTTTGCAAAGTAAAAAAACTATTACTTTATGTTAACTTTTAACTTGGATTTTTAGTACTAGCTCAAAAATGCCAAAGCTCTATACTTAGAACAACTGAGAACAGAAATCCACTGAGCTGAAAAATTAGAAACCTGTATAATCATTACTGATTTATTTTGAGAAGTGTTGAAGCCATTGCTTTTCTAGGCTGTCACTCATCGGGCATGGTGTGTTTAGAAGTGCTAGTTAAAAGGTACCTCAGATTTAGATTTATGACATTTGTCGTGTTAAGAACTGTGATGATGTCATATTCATGCTCTCCTGCATACTGTATTTGCTATATTCACCATGAACCCTTTTAAATAGTGATATGTTTTAATGTTTTCTTCCAGTTTGTGAGTAATATAGTTATAATGATTTTTTAAAAAGAGGCAAGTAGAAAAACAGAAGAAAATCATCCACAGTGATCTTCATGGTCATTTAATATAATCCATTTCTTCCACTTTCTAAAAGTTTAATTTTCAGAAGTTTAGAGAAGCAAAAAATAACTTTGTAGAATAGTTTTTTTTCTTTACAAATATGTTCATTAACAAAAATGGGAATAGTTGCACTTGTGATATAAGAATACTTTGAAAATTTGCCAAATGATTGTAACAGCATGCACTGGATTTAACTTTCTGAGGGGTGCTTTTATTGAAGGAAGAATTCAAGTTTGAAGCTGCATTTTAAAAACTTCTGAAAAAATTTCAAAACACTCAGTAAAGCTTTTATAAAACATGTCTGGAAAAGTATATGTAATATTTTGACAAAAAAATGTTGCTTTAATACACTATTAAAGCCTGAATTACCAGTAAGAGATGTCATTAGATTAATTTTTTCTAATTCTTTCTATATGTTTGTGTTCATGTATGTTTGTATGTCTGTCTAGTTTTGTTCTTTTTATTTTTGGTTACAGAAATTAATTTTAATACAGAAAGTGTACAGCCAAACTCTGAATTTTAAAAGTCACCTGAGATAGTTTCTGTTACTGTGATTATATTGATTATGTCACCAACTGGACACACATCTACGTTCATTGGTCTCATTTCACTTTCAGTTTTGTTTTGTTTTAAGTGAGAGAAAGGGATAGACAGACTCCCGCGAGCACCCTGACTAGGATCTACCTGGCAACCCTTTTCTGAGGACGATGCTCGAGTCAACTGAGCTATTTATAACACCTGAGGCTGATGCGCTTGGACCAACCGAGCTATCCTCAGCACCCAGGCATGCTGGAATCAACTGAGCCACCAGCAGGAGGGGACGAGATAGAGAAGGGGAAGAGGAAGGGAGAGGCACTTCTCTTGTGTGTCCTGACTGGGAATCGAACCTGGAATGTCCATACACCAGGCCAGTGCTCTATCCACTGAGTGGCCCAGCTAAGGCCCACTTTCCGTTTTTAAAAGTTGCTATTTTATGCATAGGTAAAATGATTTCAAAATAAAATCTACTAAACAAGGAATATGCAAAGCACTTTAGCTTCTAGTTTTGTCCCTTCCCATCCCCTATAAGTTTATCTCTAAGAAGCAAGTACTATTTTTCTTTATTTCATAGACACAAAAAAACGAGACTCTGTTAGGTTAATATATATACCTAAGATCACAGACTAGCAGGAAAAAGAACTAGGGTCGGAGCCTGGGTTTTCAGAAACCTCCAGATGTCTGTGTTTTTTATTTTATTAGCCTGGCAACTGTACATCAGTACTTTCAGTTATTAGTTCTAGGAGAAATAAACAGAGATCTAATCTAATTCGAGTTTAGTTGAGTCAAAGCAGACAAAATTAGAGAAAATAGCCCAGAGTTTGTTGGTTTTTAAATATATAAAACAGGTGTCTTTTTAGTTCTGTTAAATAGAGAATTCCCTAGGTAGGTATAGAACACATGATGGCCCTTGATAACATAAAGAATCCTTTTATATTAGAATAATCGTGTCTTGATATATCTGTCTTTGAGGTTCCCTATCCAACTATAATAAATGAGGCACACACATATTGTATAGAGAGAAGCCTTCCTAGACTCGATCTTACGTGCTGTGGACCTCAGCTGGGACACTTACTTCAGATGTGGCTGGGAAGTCCCAGGGTCTCTTATGTCATCACGGGGAATGTAGCAAGAATTCCTATCTCAGAATTTTAGCTGGAACTTAATTAAGCAATTTAATGTAGAGCTTTTAATTACATTCTCAGCAATATTTACTTTCATCTTATAACAATAAACTTTTTATGGTAATAATGTCTTTGTAAAGTGTGCCACTGAAGCAGAGATGGGTGGCAACAAGAATCTCTTGGCTTTTATGTAAATGTTCAACAAAAGGTGTTCTTTTGATTTGCTTTACAATTATATATCCAGAAAATTGTGAAAGGAATTCTGTGTTTAGAATCTCAACTATCTTTTTAATGTGTCCAGGGAGATTCTTTTTAATTGAGTTATAATTTACTTGGGTCAAATACAATGATTCTATGTGTATATTGAATCAGTTTTGAGAAAGGCATTGTTGTACCTTCGACAAGGTCTATTTCCCTTCGACAAGGTCTATTTCCCTTCGACAAGGTATATTTCCCTTCGACAAGGTCTATTTCCCTTCGACAAGGTCTATTTCCCTTCGACAAGGTCTATTTCCTCGTCCCTGAAAGTCTCCTGTTCTGTTCCAGTCAGTGTGGAACAGAGTGTTAGGAATTTCACTTCTCCAGGGGAAGCAGCCAGTGTTAGGAATTTCAGCACTGTCACTGAACCTTCGAGTCTCCTGTGTCAAAGCAGTATTTTTAAAACTAGGTTTTCATTTTAAGGAGTTTTTCCCTCCTTATAGAATCATTCCAAAGTATATCCATAGGCTAACAATGGAGATCTAAAACTTGACCATATAGAAATTCACGTATTGCTTCTAAAACACATCAGAACATCCTATGTGTCAAATTGTTACTGAAAGAGGAGCAGGTCCATTTTCAACCTGACAAAAATATTTCAAATACTTTTATTTTATGTTGTATTTTAATTCGGCTCTTGGATAAAGCATTGGCAGAACACGTGGACGTCCCTGATCCGAACCCTGGTCAGGGCACACATGAGAAGCAACCATCTGCTTCTCTTCCCCTCCCTCTTCCCCTTCTCTCTCTCTCTTCTTCTCTTGCAGCCAGTGACTTGACTGATTTGAGAGTCAGTGCTGGGCACCAAGGACAGCTCAGCTGGTCTGAGGGCGGCCTCAGGTGCTGAGGAGAGCTCGGTTGATTGAGCATCAACCCCAGATGGGTGTTGCCGGGTGAATCCCAGTCGGTGCACATGCGCAAGTCTGTCCCTCTATCTCCCCTCCTCTCACTTAATAAACAAACAAACAAATAATTTGGCTCTATTTTAATTTCTACTTCTATAAAGTAAATGTCAGCAATACTTTGTGATTTTACCTTAACTTTGTGTGATGTGTATACCCTTTGTATAGTCAATCAATAAGTGATTGGCTAATGGAAATTTAGTAACCATGATTAATAAATGTCATGGATGAAGCTGAAAAGCTCAGTATATCCTCCTGAATGCAGAGAAGGAATGTTTACTCTGGTATCCTATTAGCCTCTGCGGGTTAATGGGAGTAACGTTCTTGTATCTGTTTCTTCTCCAGAACTGTGTACCGTTGCCTCAGAGATGAGGCTCTATCATTTGGTTCTCATAGTAACCACAGTACTTCTGTTATCTCTTAGACCAGGGGTCCCCAAACTACGGCCCGTGGGCCGCATGCGGCCCCCTGAGGCCATTTATCCGGCCCCCACCGCACTTCCAGAAGAGGCACCTCTTTCATTGGTGGTCAGTGAGAGGAGCATAGTTCCCATTGAAATACTGGTCAGTTTGTTGATTTAAATTTACTTGTTCTTTATTTTAAATATTGTATTTGTTCCCGTTTTGTTTTTTTACTTTAAAATAAGATATGTGCAGTGTGCATAGGGATTTGTTCATAGTTTTTTTTATAGTCTGGCCCTCCAACGGTCTGAGGGACAGTGAACTGGCCCCCTGTATAAAGAGTTTGGGGACCCCTGTCTTAGACTGTGTGTGCGTTGAGCATTCCCTATTGCCCCTAAAGATCTTCTCTTCTCTCCTTTTAGCTTCTGTGCTCTTTTTGATAAATAAATTTCAGAGTCAGGCTTGGGGTAAACTGAACAATGCAGAGAGATAAAAGATTCCAAGATAAAGGACTACTTTTATTTCAGTATGCAGCACGTGGAGTGTAGAATGAAATTGCACCGATGTAGTAATTTATTCTCTTTATTAAAATAGACAAGCCGTAGACAAACCAAAAAATTCCCATTTGTATTCACAGCAGGCTCCCACCACCCAAAATACAGATTCTCTCCCTCACCCTTCATCTTTCTAGAACACCCAGGATTGAAACATTTTAATATTGGAGACCGACAGAACCATCATGTTTAATTTCTCAAAGCAGTGGATCTGCTCATCTGATCCTTGAGTTGCCGCATCCACTTTAAAAGGAAAGCTCGCTTTCTGTACGCAAATGTCACTGAGGACAAGGGAGTTGGGTCAGAGGGAATCTGCAGTGCAGCGGAGGGAAGTGGATGGTGACCCTGCCAGAGGACTGCTTCCTTCACCCCACCAGCCTATCACCTTGAGAAGCAAAAAAAAAAAAAAAAAAAAAGGCTTTTTGACGCGGTGTGGGGGTAATCAGTCAGGAATCTGTCCATTGTCATTTTACCGCATATTTCTCCATTGCCTGAAGGACAAAGGCTTTTAACAACGGGAAATTGCCATTCCAAGGCATGTAGAAGTGAATACCTCCTTCTCAGGCTAGAAGAATTAATTATTCCTCTTATTCTTTCCCTAATTGTAAAGCCAAACACTTGCTTGACATCTTTAGGCATAAAAAGCATGGAGTCCTAAAAAGATGATTTTAAAAAGATAATTATAAATTCTGATCTTTTTAGCAAACTGTTTCCCCAGTTGGAGAATATTCTGTTTCAATTTTTTATAAAGGCAGTCTGATGAAAAATTTAAACAAACTCTTTTCAGAGCAAGTCTCTCTCAGATGTCATGCTAAGTTCCCCTTTGGTTAGAATGGTTATGTAAGGCGGCCTGCGCCATCTATCTACATAATAGACTTCTAGCCTGAATGCAAGGTTGTAATGCTTGCTGGCCTCTCCTGAAGACTTCACGTTTGTGGTATTTCTGCCTCAGTTAAGTATAATAAATTTTAATAATGTTACTCTGCTGAAACAACATTGGTGGAGGTGGAGTTGGGGGAGTCCTTATACAGATGGTGGAATAATTATGTAAATTTCATAAGAATAAAAATAATATTAGAGCAGCTTTGTTCCTGGATGAAGGGACAGAAGATGGCAGTGCTTTAAGATGGACATTTAAGAACACTGAAGAGAGAAACTGAAAAAATAAGAGTTTTAAAGTCTTAAAGATGTGTGTTGATTTGTTGTTTATAAAGAACTTTCATATATATTATATTTGATCCTTGTAACTCTATGGGAAGGAAATGCTCATTTTCAAGAAGTTAAACTACTTGCTCAAGGTCAACTGCCTACCAGGGTACTGTAACTCCTGAGTGGTACCCTCCTTCCTACCTTCCTTCTACCTAACCCCCTCCTTCCACATGTCAGCATGAAACTTCCTCATGGGAACGTGGGCAAACTGGCATCTTCATGGTTCTAGTGGTTTAGAGAATAGTTTAAGCCTTGAGACAAAGAAGTTGTATTTGGACCCAAATTTAAGATATTATTGCCCTGGCTGGTGGTTCAGTGGACAGAGCGTTGGCCTGGAGTATGGACTTCCTGGGTTCAATTCCTGGTCAGGGCTCACAGGAGAAGTGACCACCTGCTTCTTCCCACCCTCCTCTCTCCCATCTCCCCCTCCCTTTTCTCCCTCCCTTACTCCCTCTCTTCTTCCCTCTCTCTCCCTTCTCTTCCTCTTCCCCTCCTCCAGCCAGTGGCTTGATTGGTTCAAGTGTGGCCTGGGCTACTCAGGATAGCTCAGTTGATTTGAGCATCAGCCCCAGACAGAGGTTGGTAGGTGGATCCCAGTTGGGGTGCATTCAGGAATCTGTCTCACTATCTCCCCTCCTCTCATCTTAAAAAAATTTATATATATCATATATTATAGTATGTGTATGTGTGTGGGTCCTATATGGGGACTAAAACAGGAAAGTAAAGGAAATTATTCTGATTTGATGATAAAGCCTACTATTAACTTACTTTCCATTCCAAGTAAACCAATTTATACTTCAACTACGTGTTGACCTCATTACACTCTTCAAAGCATTGAGTGTTAGTTTGTTTTTTTTTGCTTTTCAGATTTCCCACTTGAACTACGTTCATGTCATTATTGTTTCAATTTGCAATCCTTATTACTAGTGCCGTTCAGTACTGTTCACATGTTTGCCAGCCATTTGCCTTCTTCATTTATGGGTTGCCTACTCATATAACTTGCATCTCTGCACTTGTTCTTTCTTTTAAATTTTTAAGTAACTTCTGTCAATCTGTTCACAAGTAACTAGAAAGGCCAATTCATGTACTTGTAATATCACTGCAACATGCTATAAACATGCAGAGATTGAGTTGGTAGTGACATGAAACATTTAAGCTAAGATCTGTTTTAAATAGCCTATTTATTCCCTAGTCAATGAACTGGAATTATAGAAATACAGAAGGTACCAATTTTTAATATTTCAAATAGGATGAACAAGACCAAGTTAAGACTGCTGCATAACCTGCCAAGGATAACAGTTCCCAGAATTTGTTTAACCCCAGTGGATGTGTTTTGTTTCCATAGAACTTGTACTAGAAAAGCAAGATGGGCTCTCTTAAGTCTGCATTCGGAATATATTTCCGGTAGTTATTCGTTTTTCCTCTGGCACCAAGCAACTGGAAAATCTAACACATTTCTTATTCTTCCAGAGTCACAACTCCAGGCATTTAACAACTTCAGGTCTATTACCACAGTAGGCAAAACAGCTCCGAAGGGTCTAACTCAGTCTGGTTTTATCCCAGAGGCCTGGAGGAAATGCTCAAAGTGTTCTCTCTCCTGGCAGGGTCATTAGCACTAAGGGAAAAAGGGCAGGCGGAGTAGCTGGTCTTTGATAAAAAATTTACAAGTACTTTGGTCCTAAGAAATATATAATTCTGCCCTCGGCAGGAGAAGGACAACTGAAGTTTGTTTTAACTTACAAAGATTAAGTATGTGAGGTTGTACCAGCAACTGTGTGTATGGTGATTTGTTATTAGTACTCTTATCCATTATTGTTATTCCAGTCACTACCACTGACACGGTTCAAGTTTCCTTAGTGGTTAGGAGTCAGTTCTGCAGTTCGGTTTTCACATGTCCTGGGTGTTCATCTCTCCATCGCGTGCTACCTGTGTGACCGTGAGTTCTTTAATTAACCTCACGAAGCCTGTTTGCTCATCTGTAAAATGGATATAGCAGTGATCCCTGTCTCAAGGCAGTTGTTGGGAAAATGTTTCAAAATGGGCCACATAACAGTGTTTGGAAAGTGCAGAATAAATCTCTGGTGCTTTCTTACTGCTCCAGGGAAGAACATACTTCAGTTTAAACCTTGGTTGGGAATTTCATGGATAAGTTTCTCATTATTAGTCAACTAAAGTTATTTCTTTTCTTTTCTTTTCTTTTTTCTGAAGCTGGAAACGGGGAGAGACAGTCAGACAGACTCCCGCATGCGCCCGACCGGGATCCACCCGGCACGCCCACCAAGGGCGAGGCTCTGCCCACCAGGGAGCAATGCTCTGCCCCTCCCGGGCGGGCGTCGCTCTGCTGTGACCAAAGCCACTCTAGCGCCTGGAGCAGAGGCCAAGGAGCCATCCCCAGCGCCCGGGCCATCTCTGCTCCAATGGAGCCTTGGCTGCGGGAGGGGAAGAGAGAGACAGAGAGGAAGGGGGGGGGGTGGAGAAGCAAATGGGCGCTTCTCCTATGTGCCCTGGCCGGGAATTGAACCCGGGTCCCCCGCACACCAGGCCGACACTCTACCACTGAGCCAACCGGCCAGGGCCTAAAGTTATTTCTTATATATTGGGCAATCAAGAGAGAACTGCTCCTAACAATTGGTAAATGCTTGAAACATCATTCAAGATAGTATAATTTACTCTTTACTTCTGAGAGCAGTATTCATTGTTGTTTTAAAGATTTATATTACAACAAATCTAATTGTTTAGTGAAAATGGTAATAAAAATGATTTGTCAGATTTTGATTAATAGAATCTAGAATGGAGTATTCTTTTATTCCTTTTTATTGAATTTATTAGGGTGACAGTGGTTAACAAAATTACATAGGTTTCAGTTGCACAAGTATTGTGTGTTCACCCAAGTGAAGTCCGCCCAGCACCATTTATCCGCCCATACCCTTTGCCATTTCCCTCCCCCTCCCCTCCCCTGCAATCACCACACTTTTGTCTATGTCCGTGAGATTTTTCCTTCTTTTTTTTTTCCTTTTAGTTCAATCCCCTCACCCTCCCAGCCCTCCCACCACCACTGTCGGTGTGTGTGTATGTGTGTGTTTGGGGTGGGGGGTGATTTTTAAACTGTAAGTGTCCATACCCTACTTCATAAGTATGTATCCTATGTTGTTTTTTATTTCTGTTATAGCACGTGGCAATTTTATTTGTATTTATATTGAATGAAATCTCTGTGACTTGAAAAAGTAAAGTCTATTTTTTAAAAATCACCTTGTTCATGTAAGAAGTTTTCCATCTTCTCTCTATTCTTCCATATTTTCCTTTTTCTTCAACAAGTATTTTAGCACCTATTTGTCAGGCTCTGTTCATGATACTGGGAAATACTGGAAAGTAAGTCAATGATTTGTCTTCTTAGATTTTAAAGCTGTTTTTCATTCCTGGAAATGTATTACATATCTTCTATTTCACATTCAAATGTGCAGTGATTTTTGGTAATTTGCTCTAGAGAAATAGACCTGTGAGGAGATTGTCCCTTACCCTGTGGGGATATAGAAAAATCTCTAGGCTCTGGCTGGTTTGCATAGTAGACAGAGCATTGATCCACTGTGCAGAAGTCCTGGGTTCAATCCCTGGTCAGGGCACATATCAGAAGCAACTATCTGCTTCTCTTCTTCTCCCTCTCCCCCTTCTCTTTCTCTTTCTCTCTCAGCCAGTGGCTCAGTTGGTCTGAGCATCACCCCAGGCACTGAGGATAGCTTGGTTGATTCGAGCACTGGCTCCAGATGTGGGTTGCCGGGTGGATCCTGGTCAGGGTGCATGCGAGAGTCTGTCTCTCTATCTCCTCTCCTCTCCCTTAAAAAAAAAATCTCTACATTTATGTTTCATTGTTTTTGTTGTTATTTTTTTTTCAAAACACATGGTTCACCCCATTTCTTTTCTCTTTTTTTTTTTTTTTACAGAGACAGAGCGAGAGTCAGAGAGAGGGATAGATAGGGACAGACAGACAGGGATGCAGAGAGATGAAAAGTATCAATCATCAGTTTTTCATTGCAACACTTTAGTTGTTCATTGATTGCTTTCTCATATGTGCCTTGACCATGGGGCTACAACAGACCGAGTAACCCCTTGCTCAAGCCAATGACCTTGGGTCCAAGCTGGTGAGCTTTTTGCTCAAGCCAGATGAGCCCGCACTCAAGCTGGAGACCTCGGGTTCTCAAACCTGGGTCCTCCAGCATCCCAGTCCAGCGCTTTATCCACTGCGCCACCACCTGGTCAGGCCCCATTTCTTTATGATCTTATAAAATATCCTTATTTAAATAATCACCTTATTTTCTCATTACCTTGAGAAATAGTTTACTGCGCCATTTGATTTGTTATAATAGTCTGCATACTCATTATCTTATTTTTTTAGCTAACAAATTATATATATTTTTTATCTTTAGTTCTTCTCATGAGATACCTCTTTACATTATTTCTAGATCATTTGAGCATCTTTGAATAATCTTACATTTAGACCATTCAGTTAGCCAAGATACAGGATAGTTTAGATGCTGTTGTTTTAAGATTAAAAAATATATGTTTTTCTTTTCATTACAGTGGGTTGGTAGCAATATTGCTGTTGGCTTTTTAATAAATGACCTTTTCACATAAGCTTTTAATGTTTCTGTAAGAAGACAGGCTAGAGAAAGAAGATTATATATATATGTATTCCCTTTGCCTGGTTGTACTGCCTTTTTCACTCTCATTTTTGATGCCTGCACTATATTTACTTTTTGGTTCTGTGATTTATGTTAGGTTTGTTTATTTTTTTGGGGGGTGCTTTTAAAGTTGGTGTGTCTTCAAGAAGGCATAATTTTTAATTCATCATCAGATAACGTCAACATATTTTTCTAATAAAACATGCACTCGTATGCCCTGTTAGGCCTTGACACTTGGGAGGAATGTGGCCACATATACTTAGCCATGTCTCCTGATCTTGAAAGGGCTATATACTAAAAGTATACGAGAGCTACTTAAGTTGCACAATCTGAAGACCGCAGCACTCGTCCCTGTTTGGTGCCCTGTCGTGGCCCCTCACTGACCACACATTTTCTGCCTGTGTCAACAGACTGTGCTCTTTGGAGGAGTGCCACATTGCTTAGGAATGTCTTCAGCTATGCATAGCAGTATGTCTGGAGCAAAGTGGTAGAAACAAGGAAAGGCTTTCTTTCGCTCTCTCTTTTTCTCACAAAGCAAGCATTTTGAAGGCAGAGAGCTGCTGCTGCTCATTCAGAGGTGTGGTGATGCTGGCCTTCACGTTTTTGTAACCTAGACTCTGCATTCAGAACGGAAGCAATTGAAGGACAGGACTATCTATTCCAGTGTTTTATCAGAAAAAGTTTAATTCAAAGCTAATACATATTAATGTATTTCTCACTACTGCCTAGCCATTGTCCAGGACATTATCTAGCTAAAATAATTTCCCCTGCTTCATAGTATCAAAGGCAGGTGAAGTCTCCAGAAGTTATATCACCTAAGACTCCTAGCTATTATTAATGTTATACATTCGGAAGATATTCTAGGTGTATCAGCTAGTATCAGTATGTGGTTTCTTCATTTTGAAAATGGTTTCGGCTTTGCTTATAAGATTATTTTAAGACATTAAAAAAGAAGAAAATAGAAGGTGAAATATATGGTTTAAAAAATGCCTTCCCAGAAGCCTCCAGTCAACTTCTGTTGCACTGCCCAGAACGGCATGTTCCAGCCCCTCCAGCTACAAGGGAGGCTAGAAAAGGGAGTAGTTAGCCTTTCTGCTACAGAGGGAGCAAAAAAAAAAAGGAGTGGGATGAATATCCAATGAGCAACCAGAGAAGAAGTCTCCCTTTGTCCAAGGTAGCCAAACAAACTCACCTGCTCTAAAGTCCCTGGTGTGAAGACTTCCCTGAATTGCTCAGGCAGAGTCCTTCGCTATGAACTCACCCGGTCCTGAGGTCATCAGCAGCAAAACTGAGAGCATGCTCTCACAGCACACTCTGCATGACCACACACAGTACCCAAGAGATAAGCTTTGCTAAAAGAATGAACGAACGTGTGGGGCGTGTGCATCCTCTGCCAGGCTGTGCCCGTAGCCAGCTGCTAGAGGTAAATGGAAAGTGCTGAACGAGGAAACTGCGCTGCACCTGACTTTTCTCCTTGTGTGTGGGCATTCCCCTGGTGAAATGTGAAACCGCAACCCTGACCACTGGTATTCGTTGAGGTACTGTGGGAGCTTTGGACCGAAGCCCTGCTGGCTCACGTGTAACAGAAATATTCTAATACGGGACAGGAGGCTGCCTGCCTGCCTTCCTAGAATTTTTATACATAGTTTTAAATAGTTATATGTAGTCATTTGGTCTCTAAGAAGATACAAATCTTAACTGAGCATAACAATTAGTACAGTTCCCTGAAATGAGAAAATATACAAAAAATCTGTTCATAGGAAATATTCTTGGTTGTGTCTAAATGGGCATATATACTACTCACAAAAATTAGGGGATATTTTATAGCTTCATATTCATTTTTGAAATAACCCCTAATTTTTTGTGAGCAGTATAGTTTAAAATATAATTTATCTTACCTGGACTCACTCCTAAGAAGGTAATTAAACAAGTGTGCAAAGATGTATGCGCAAAGCTTAGGGTTTTAGAGCAGTGTTTTATGATAAAATTTGGAAACATTCCAACTCATCACTAGGAGTTGGGTTAAAAATAACAGAACACTAGGAAAGCATTAAAAGTGATCAGGTAAGCTAGCTTAATAGCATAGAAATATTGCGGGTATATTAAGTAGGCTGTGTGAAGCGTGCTCCCCTCTCAGTTTACAAAGCTGCACCTAGGTATGCAAGGGTGGGTGAGGTGGCTTTTCACTGCAGTGGCAGACCATGGTTATCTCTAGGTGGTGAATTTTTCACTTTCTTTTAAGTTCTATCTCTCTCTCTCTCTCTCTCTCTCTTTTGGGGGGGGGCTTGTTTTGTTCTTTAAACAGTATGTGTATATTTGTTTTGTAATCAGAAAATATAATTTTTGTAAAAAGAATTTTCAAAAAATATGCCTTAAGTTAGTGGAAAAACAGTGTGAGGCACCGTACATGAAACCTCCACTGACTAATAAGAATACATCGGTACTTTTATTGATCAGTGTCACCCTATTAAATTTCATTTTCTAAATAAAATGAAAAAGAAAAAAGAAACCTCCACAGACTAGAATAAACCTGAATTGGCAGACCACTTTCTCTTTATGCTCACAAGAGTTGGAAATCAGGTCCAAGTGAATTATAACCAGGGAGTACATCATAAAGAATAGTTTTCAGAATTTGCCTTGGAATGTATTCTACTACAAGGAACACTATCCACGATACAAACTTCTGTCAGTTCATACCTTACTGAATCAAGTGGCTCAACTATACAAAACACAGGTGGACTAATGCATTTATAAAATGTTTTCAACATCAAAGACTAAAACAAAAAGCATTTTCTGGGAAGTCTTGAGTTAAACCAAAAATTTAATCCACAATTCCATTCTTCAATCATTCCAATAAATAAGGTATTCACTATAGAAACTTTGAAGAACTGATTTAAAAATTCCCCTGTGAAATCCTAATCTATCAGTTTACTATTATTAAAGAACAAGAGTGTAGGTGAAAATTTCCGAGAGCAATTCACTTCTGGGCTTCTGTTGTCCTACTTTTTTCTAAGTAGCATAATTCTTAGTAACAAAATTCTGATTGGCTCAAGTGGGAAATGTACGTATTAGAAAAGATAAGGGCACACATCAGTTCTGTGGAATTCCAAATAACTTCCTTAGGGAGCTGAAGAATTAAGGCCCCAGAAGAAAGATTTCAAAAATCAGAAATGATCTAATGTCTTTATAGAAATCTGCATGTAATCATAGAATTTTCAGGCTGAAGACTAAAGATTTAAAATGTGTTACTTAATAAAACAGATCAAGCTGGACTTTTGTTTTTAATTAAGAGTTTAAGCAAGTATGGTGCTTTTCATTTTCATCAATCTTTCTTAAAAAGAACCATTTAGGAAGAATCCTTCACTTCAAAGGTCAACGTCCTTTTCTTTTTATGGATAGATCATAGGTAAAATAATTCTTAGGGCTTTCTTTCTTTCTTTCTTTCTTTTTTTTTTTTTTGGATAAAGGTTTACAGTAATAGATTCAAAGGTAAAAAAGGATTTTTCATTCAAAAGATTTATTTTAGCTTCAATAAGTAATTCCACAACCTATCACCCTAAGCTCCTGTCAATAAAAAGATTATTTTAGATAGTATTTTTTATGTTTTTTATATGGTAAGAAATATTTCACATCTACTTTAAGCAAAATGAAAAAAAATATGGCACTCCAAGTTTCTTGACCTTTTAGCTGAGTATATTTATTGTTCTTTCATCTCCCTGGAGTAAAACAATTGTTTCTGAAAAAAATCAGATCTGCTCTTAACTATTTAAGGTCAAAACAAGATGAGTATGATAAGCCTAAACGTGCAATTGTCTTTCCTCCTCACACATGCACACAAAGTGCCAGATGTGTTCAGATTTGAACCTGTTGTTAAAGAAGTGTTCCCTCAGAATTGTTTTTTGAATTCTGAAATATACAAGGTATTTTGGGCTTTTTAAAGAGTCAGTTAATTTAATATCTCTTTGTTATAGTTCCAGAGTATGGAGAGAATTACTGATACCAAATAGAAATTTTACAAATGAATGAAAGAGCTGTGCTTAACTTTCTAAATTTGATCAAATTAGATTTGTTGGCATTATAATCAGATTTGTTTTGTTTTGTTTTTGTTTTGTTTTGTTTTTAGTGAGGGGGGGAGAGAGAGAGACAGACTCCCACATGTGCCTGACCGGGATTCACCCAGCAATCCCACTAGGAGGCGATGGCCTGCCCATCTGGGGCCGTTGCTCTGTTGTTGCGTTGCTCCATTGTTCAGGAATGGAGCCATTTTTTTAGCACCTGAAGCAGAGGCCATGGAACCATCCTCAGCACCCGGGCCCAACTTTGCTTGAACCAATTGAGCCATGGCTGCAGAAGAGAAAGAAAGAGGGTGGGGGGAGAGGTGAAGAAGCAGCCAGGCGTGGCCAACAGTTTTTGCTCCCGGGCCAGATTAGAAAGAAAACTTTTTTCATGGGCTGGACAAAATATTAAAATTAAAAAATGTTAAATGCAAAAATGATTTGTTTAAGTAAACAAAATTTTATTATGTCATTTGTTTATTAATAAATGTAAGTAATTTAGTACAACAAATTAACAAAAAAACTAATGTGACGTATTGAAGTGCTTTGCATCGCCTATTATTTTTTTAATATCTGGCTCTATACTTGTAGTAGCTATTCTTAACACAGCCTCCAAATGTAAATCATCCAATATTGATCTTGTACTTTTATTTAGATTCATTAAAGAAAAAGTTTGTTCACAAATATAAGTTAAGCTGAAGATTACTAAATATTCCTTGGCAAGTTTTTTTAAAATTTCTATATTTTCCACTATTCAATTGCTTATAAAAATTGCACAGACGAGTACAAAAGTTGTAAATCTTATAAATATACTTTTTTTTTAAGATTTTATTTTTTTATTTATTCATTATAGAGAGGGCAGAGAGAGAGAGAGAAGGGGGGAGGAGCAGAAAGCATCAACTCCCATATGTGCCTTGACCAGGCAAGCCCAGGGTTTTGAACTGGCAACCTCAGCGTTTCCAGGTTGACACTTTATCCACTGCGCCACCACAGGTCAGGCAAAAGATGTAAATCTTTATAATGGATTTTTAAAAAAAAATAAAGAAGTATCGCAAATCCATTCGACCAGTTATTGGAAGTTAACCCAGGATTCGTCACACGTGAAATTCTTTTCCGCTTATCACTATCTTCTTAAATATCTCGATTTCCAATAATCAAAGATGCTTTCGCTTCTGAGTAGCTGAGATTTTAACTTTCATTGTTGTACAATGGTTAGATATCATAGTTCATGTATAACGATTTAAAAGTATCACTTATTTCATTTTCACAGTGTATTGTGCGGAGAATATTAAAAATTTAATTGCGGGCCACATAAACTCATTACGCGGGCCGTATGTTGGCCATGCCTGAGATAGTCACTTCTCCTGTGTGCCCTGACCAGAAATTGAACCCGGGACATCCACACACCAAGCCGATGCTCTACCCCGAGCTAACCGGCCAGGGCATGGTCAGGAATTTTAAAATTTCAGGTAGTTTGGATGAACTATTGATTCAAACAGGCATATGTCTTAAATCAGCTTTGTTTTTAAAGAAATCTTAAAACTAATAAGGATTTAGATCAAAATTAATAAGGATTTAGATAAAATTACTCTAAGGAAAGGATAAATCACACTAACAAAATTAATTTTAGAATTAAGAATACATGTGACAAAAGTTTTAAAGAAACTCAAACTGACGAATACATGGTAGGATCGTTTATAAAAAGTGGTTGTTCAGCCAGACTGGTGGTGGCACAGTAGAGAGAGTGTTGACCTGGGGTCCTGAGGTCCCAGGTTCAAGTTTGAGGTCCCCAGCCTGAGCATGGGCTCATCCAGCTTGAGCACGGTCACTGGTTTGAGCCAAAATTGCTGGTTGAGCAGGGGGTCCCTGGCTCAGCTGGAGGCGCCCCCCCATCAAGGCATGTATTAGAAGCAATCAGTGAACAACTAAAGTGCCACAACTACAAGTTGATGCTTCTTATCTCTCTCCCTTCCTGTCTCTCTCTCTCACTCACATACACAAAATTAGTTTATGTAGGTGCTATCTGAAGAAATTCCAGTAGCTCTTCATCACATTAAGGATTGTCTTATATTTGCAAACAGAAATAGTTTGAAGGGAATCACCCTGACCAACTCTTTCAATCAAAGTTGTACCTATGCTCTGGCTAGAGAAGAATGCCATTGAGCCCATCAGTATCACCGAGCCTCACCCACTTTGTGAAAATGAGGACAGCAGGTGCTTAGGAATGAGCACGTAGTCAGAACACTTTTCTAACTGATGTGAATCCTAGTTAGCATTTATGTAGATATGGCAAGTAGTCAAATATCAGATATTTCCTGAGCACTGCCCTTTGCCAGACATCTGTGTACCTGGGACGTAGCACTAAATGAGGCAACCTGAAACCCTACAAGGCTAGGAGCTTGTACCTAGTGGAGGAAATCAAATAAGAAACTTGAAAAAATAGGCCAATAAGACAATTTAAGGGCACAGTAAGTGCTATGAAGAAGGTAAATTTGGTAAGGTGAATAGGTAATGATTTGGGGAGCTGCTTATTTAGGTAGCCAGAGAAGCGAGCCCCTCAGAGAAGATGATATTTGAATTGTTATCTGAATTATTAAAAGGAAGTCTTCCAAGAAGAGTTTTTCAAGCAGAAGGAACAGGAAGGGCAAAGGTCCTGGGCCTGGGTCTAAGTTGGAGTTTCCTATTGAGTGTGGAACTATCTCTTTAAAAAACCTGAAACCATAACTATCTAAAAATTAATATACAAGGAAAGGTATTTTTAATTAAAAATCAGCATAAGAAAAAATTGTATTACACTAAAATTTCCATTTTTTTTTTACAACATTTTAAGGGGAGAACTCCTTTAAAATAGGATAAAAGCAAAAATGAACATTTAACACCCACCTTGTACCACAGTTCTTTCTCTTAATCAGTATCTAGGCAAGAGCCAAGAAGAACTGGGGCAAGAAGCTATTTTTATGTTATATGTTCTTTATTTTGGGGATTTGCAAAAGAAATGGTGGCAGAATTCCCTAACTGCTGTTTTAATTTCAGTTTATTTGAAAGTGCTATTAAAAAATAACATTGGTTCTAGTTGTTTTTCATTAAGGATTTACCAAAGTCAAATTCAGTTTTCTATTGAGTTTGAAGATATTGTCTTTTGAGTGTGTGAGGCAATGAAAGCAGTTCGTTAGTGAGAACAGTTTCTTAGACAAGTGAAGATGTATTCCATTTCTCCTCTTTAAAAACATCTCTAATTCCTGGAGAATCTTAGTTATGTAACAGGCTTGAAGCACTCTCACTTCAAGGTTTCTCAAATCATCTCTCTCTCACATTTCTTCTAACAAATATGTCATTCGTCTTGGGGAAGGGGAAGAATGGCTTAAATACTGGTGCTTTTATTTTCACAACCATTGAACAATCCGCAAATCACAAAACACACAGTGGTCAAGTCTAGCTGATTATGTAAAGTGGGATGGAACTGAAAACTGGGTCATTTGTGAGATTCCAGTACGTGGTATACAATACTCTGCAGCAGGGAGTGCAGTCTCCATGACATCATAGACTGCACGTGGGCATGGAGACGCATAAGCCAAGCACAAGCTCTTCGTGCCTGATCGCAGGCTCAGCTGATGACCACAGTGCACGTGGCTCTCCTGGCCTTTACTGCTGACATCTACTGGGAAAAATTAACAGGCTGGGATCTTGCTGAGAGACTAGAGCAAAGGTTCATGGGGTCAAACAGTAGGTTTCTGAGGCACTGTTTATTTTAGAATTGGTCTTCATTCAAAAATTGCCCTGTGGTCTTTGTATTCTTTCAGTGGATGTTGAATGTTCTGATCTTTCTTTCCCCCGGAGCAAGAAAGGGCACGTGCATAGAATAGAATGAGGGATGGTCATATTCTTCTGGGAAGCTCAGCTGGGAACAGCGGGCCAGAAGTCTCATTACATTTAGCATCTTCAAAACAGACAACTCTCTCACATGGAGTAGTCTCAGTTTGTGTTAATCAACAAATTTAATGATAAAAGGAAGATTGTGTGACAAGAAACCCTCTAGACAAAGAATAGTATGTGAGTCCAAATTGATATATAGGGCAAGGGTAACCAAGAAAATTTTAGAAGAGAGCTTATATTGAAAGATATATTTATAAGTAGATGTTTAATTAGATGATGTTCCAATCCTGGCTTATTACATTGCACATTATAATGGTTATGGAGAACTCATATAGACTAAAGGAATTAAAGGATGTAAGATTCACATTTTGGTTAAATGGAAAAGTTAAGGGTTCATGAACTTACATTTTCTGCTTGGTGATAATCCTACCCTCTCATGTTTTAGAAAGAGAATGAAAGAGGAGAGATACAAGTATTGGAAGAGTTGAAGAAGCAGTCCCAGGTGGGGTTGTTTTGTGAGGACATCATAGGAGGAAGGTTGTTTCCTGTGCCCTTGGGGCCAGAGACACCATGGTTTCCTGGGATTGGTGCCATACTTGCACAGCTGATCACTAGCTTGAACTTCTGAGTCCTGTAGTTCCTGTGAAATCAGACTACGTGTATTTGTCTAAACGGGGACTCTTTCCTTCCCCGTTTTATGAGCATCGGTATTGGTGTAGGTGTGTGAATGAAGTCCAAAGGTGAATTTAAGTGAGGGCTTTATATCAGAACTGGGGTAGTTTTTTTTACCCAGGCTCTTCTTTATAATCTGCTACTTATTTTAATTTATAATTCCATAATTCAGAAACATGAGAAATAAATTGTCATTGTGCATCCATACTTTTAAATGGTGTTATTTCTTCACATTAAACGCATTTCTTGGTGTCTTTAATGCATTGGCATTTAAACTTTTTGTTTTATAATCCTTGTTAGAAAGAAATCTTTAATGGGCATGTACATCTTCCTTTGGGATGCCTCTAAGTAAGCTGTTCTGTGGGGCCCTGCTGTCCTGAGCAGCTGTCCCCTGCCCCTTCCCCTCTAAGTTCCCTGCGACTCACCTTGATCTTTCCAGAGCCTGAACTGTGACTAGCTCCCTTTTTGCATTATTCTGCCATAGTTTTCCCCTAAAGTCTCCAGACAATAAGGTTCAAAGTAGAAACTTAACACCATGGCATGGTCTGAGGGTTTTACACATTCTAAGAGAATTTGGACTAAAAGATGCAGATGGGTACTCTTTTCTTTTCTCTTTGGAAATAGGGAACTTCCCCAATGCTTCTGCCCTTGGATGGAACAGTCTGTGATAGCACTGAAGTGAATAATTCTATATTTGGCAATTACATGTCAAAGCAAGCTTCATACATGCAGCAGATGTACATTCTGGGCGACTGCCATCCGTGTGCAGCTGGGGAGTTACTGACTGGGTTTTGGCAGATTCGAGGATGGGGGCTGGTGAAGGAAGGAGAACTGAGGACTTGCCCCCTCATTGTTTTATTTTCTGAGTGATGATCCCAAAGGAAAACCTCCTGAATCTGAATCCTTAAATGGATCTTTTCTTTTTAAATGTTCGTAGTCCCGTTAACTGTGGGAAACTTTGGATTGAGGGTTTTCCACTGAATTGAGAGAAGGAAGCCTAGCCTCTTCTATTGTTTAAATTCTAATTGTTTCTAAAAAGAAAGCGTTTGAGGAAATATGTTTGTGCCCTCTATGTGACATTGTCTGGTTTTGTGAAAGTCGATTTAGGGGATTTTTTTCTGTGAAACTAATAAAGCAGCTTAAGTAATTGGAGCTAAATTATTCACTCTGGAACCCTGCCAGGTCAGTGGCCCTGGGGAGGTTGGAAGGACACAGGGAACTCAAAGGTGGGGCAGCAGCAGCATTATCTTAACCCAAGTTGGTGAGCGGGGTGCTGCTGCAATGCTAAGGACCCTTCCTGATCCACCTTAACTGCTCCCACCGTGATCTTTCTCCTTCTCTGTTCCTCCAACGTTCTCTACCTTTTATCATGGTAACAGTAACATTTGGAGCTTTCCACTGCTGCTTTTCCTTTAGAATTCTGAGCTGGGCTCAGGAGACTCTCTGAGTTAGGTTTCTAAAGTCTCTTTCCTGCTGAAATAGGATTGAGAGGATTGGCCTGAGCAGCTGAAGCGACTTGCTCTGTCTACTTGGAGACAAACTTGGAATAGCTTCTATGTGTCGCTTAATATCCTCCTGTCTCTCTTTATTTGTAACGTGTCATGAGTTAGAAGACCCCATATTGCTTGCTCAGTGTGTAGTAAAGATCTTTTCAACCTCTAAAGTTTTTTTACCACATTGCTTTAAAGCCATAGCTCTTTCTTTGCTTCTGTCCCTTTAGGCTGCTCCTTTCCTGATTCATTTCCCCTCCCTCATATTTACTCAATCTCTTCTTAAAGCTAGAACCTTTAGCTACCATCTAGCTTCATAAATAGCTATCATCTACTGGACTGGGTACCCTACTATCCATATTAAATTATAGGTATTTATATATGTTGTCTTATCTCCCCGACTCGATTATGAATTCATTAAAATTAAATACAGAGCATTATCCATCTTTGACTCTTTCTAGCATAGCACTTTGCACATAGTGAGTGCTGGATAAATTTGGCCAGCTCTATAATTTTCAGCCCATTTGAAAAGATTGTAAATAATAAATACGTTAGTTATTAAGCATGTAGTCTCAGCACCATTATGACTTATTCTACTTGATTCCAGGAAAATGCTTATTAACTGGATAGGATCCTTGCCCCCACTTCCTGCTTTTTTCTTGTCTTATCACTTGTGCCCTCTAGGTCTCCACTTATCTCTGGGAAATGTGACTTGTCGAGAGACCCATGATGTGTGGAAGCTTATTTTTCCATGAGTGTGTGTGCCTATTACAAGGGAGGACAGACAGGGTGGGAATCTGTACTTCCAGCCTCATTCTAGTTCCTGTTCCAACTATTGCTACTGTTTTTATTATTTTCTCTTCTTTTTATTTGCATTTAGAAAGAATTAGGGTTCATGTGAGCCTTTAGCAGATAAAGTAAATTATTTATATCCAGAAAACCTGAGTTATTTTGAGTCCATCATTCTGTTAAGGACTGATTGTAATTGAAGAAGGATTAAGATTTATATATATATTTCGGGGTTTTTTTTATGTGTTAAAAAAGTATGTAGGTGTAGATTTTTAGATGCTCTGAATATTTCATGGATTTGTTTGTTGGCATTTATCTTTCTTAGTATCAAACAGTTATCCCTAACTAATCTTTGCTTACTATTTTCATGAGAACTGAAAGATATTTCCTTCAAACTTAAATTGCCTGCCAGGGTTGTAACACATTAGGCCTTTGTACTTCTTTCTACAGTTGTTGATGAAATCTAGCATTCAGACTATCTGTGTAGACATCTTTCAGAAAGAGATATTTTTCTGAGTTCTCTGGTTGAATTCATGAGATCGCAAGTTAAATGAAAGGTTGAAGTTCAAGTAGCAAATAAAAGGCCAAGTGTAACACCAAATAGTTTTCACCAAAAATGTTCTGCATTTCTCTCCTGAAAGCACCTATTGCTCAGCTGAGTTGTGCTAGTGTTTTTCCTTTGCCTGTGTTTCTCTCCCGAGCCCGTCCATATTGTCACCGCTTAGCCCTGGAGCAAGGCTTCTTCAGAAACCAGTTTATGCTGGGGAGACTGAAATGCCAGCAGGGAACTGTAAACATGTATGAACATGTTGCTTCAGCATTCCTTCTGTCTTCAGAAGCTCTTTTAGCAGCAGATCTTTCAGCTTTATCCACGTTCCTTTCATTCACCATATAAGTATTGAGAACCTACCATGTGCATTCACACTGTACCAGGCATTGTGGGCCTGCATAATCTGTTTGAAACCACTATAAATTGATTGCCTGTATGGCTTATGAAACCAGCATATTTTCTTTTAGAGGAATCCTTTCTATCTAGTAGAACAATAATATCTCATGAGTATTGATACAACTACTAGTGGTAGTAATAATAACAACAACAGTAACAGCAGCAGCACACAGGGACTTTTCTCTGTGCCAGGCACTGTTATAAACCATTGAAGTATTATATTCCACTTAAAGGTTCCAGCTCTCTGGAAAGGCTAGTACCTCTCTGATTAACAGCAAGGCAGCCTGAGACTCACAGAGGTTAAGTTACTGTAGTTGTCCTGACTCACATAGCTAAGTGTTTCAGAGCTGAAGTTTAAACTCATGTCTGTTTTACGCTTAAGTCTGTGACCTTAGTCACTACCTCCTACTTTTTCTGGAAGTTTTAAAATGCCAATACTTCCTGAAACAACCAGTTACTTTTTTGGCTAGTTCTTTCATACAACAGATAAGACAGCCGCATGAACAATAAAAACCCAAGGACCCAGGTGTCTGTTCTACCCAGACTCAGAATGGACTCTCTGGGGTAACAGACTTAGTACTCAGCGTGAGTTAGCTTGAGGACTAGTAGCAAGCAAGATGCAGGAGTACCCTTTGGCCCTTTAAAGAATGTGTAATCTATCCCTGCTCTGTTGCTGATGATGCTAGAAAGAATGTAGAACTGTAAATCAGGTTAAGAACTAAAGCCATTTCCTGGCTGACCCCTCTAGTTCAAAGGAAGCAAGCAAAACATGGTGGTGATGAGACTGAGGGAAGAGGGCTTACAAGTTGAAGGTCACATCTGAAGTGTCAGAACCATTTTCTCACTTAGGCTAAAAAGAAGCTGTGTCTCAAACTAGTTACACATTACTAAATGTTTAAGGTAGTGGTTCACAAAGCTTGGTTTCCAAGTCAACAGGATCAGCATCACCTAGAAATTTGATGAAAAGACCAATTCCACTAAAAAAAGAAGTTCGGAGATGGGGAGGGGATGAGTCCCAGTAGTCTGTGTTTTAATAAGGAGACTCTGATGCACAGTAAAATGTGGCAACTATTGGTTTAAAGGTATACCTTTTTCATCATTACAAATCGGTCTGGTGAAACAAACAAAAGGAACTGATTTGTAATAGTATAATAGTATAATCAACTCACCTGTCTGGAACCGAACTGTTCATTTATTCACTCACCATTTATTGCCAAGCACTTTGATAGATGTTAACTTATTTCATTGCTTTAATAACCCATAGGATGTTCTTATCCCCATTTTATAGTTGTGGTAACAGAAGTTAGGAGGTATTAGGTTACTTGTCCAACAGCACATCGCTATCTCAGGATTTGACCCAAATTTCTGGACACATGCTCTGAGATTTAAATAGGGTATCTCATCGCAATGAGCTCACAATCAAGCGGGTATACAGATACACAAGCAAACCTAGAAAACCGTACGATCTCTATGCTTTCATGGTATGCAGAGTGTTAACAATGCTAATGTTCCTTTGTTCTCTTGAAAATATCCACATAGCCTGACTGGTGGTAGCTTAGTGGATAGAGCATCAACCCAGAACTCTGAGGTCTCTGCTTCAAAACCCCAAGGTTGCCAGCTTGAGCATGGGCTTGCCAGCTTGAGTGCAGGATCATCGACATGATTGCCAGGGTCACTGGCTTAAAACCCAAGGTTGCTGGTTTGAGCCTAGGGTTGCTGGCTTGAGCTAAGGGTCACCAGCTTGGCTTGAGCACCCCCAGCCAAGTCACATATGAGAAGCAATCAATGAACAACTGAAGTGAAGCAACTACCAGTTGATGCTTCTCATGTCTCTTCTCTCTCTCTCTCTCTCTCTCTCTCTCTCTCCAAAAAAGAAAAGAAAAGAAACAAATCCACACAAACCCTTCTTGTCAAGAGGCAAGTTAAAGAGATTAAAAATGCAGTCTTTTTGTCTCCAGTTTATAATCATGGAACATGATGTAAATAGTAAGACTTTCAATTTAAGAGGTTTTGAAAACCTGCTAGTGGATGTACTTATTCAGTAAACATGTATCTAGTCTGTCTAGTGTCACCTTAGGTACTGGGTATAAACAACAGAAAAAGAATAATAGATGGTCTCAAGTCACTTAAAAGATTCATTGTATGAAATCATTAGAAAACAATAAAAGAATATCAGGGCCTGAGTAATATGATGTAATAGTGGTTGAGTAAAGGGTGAGATCAGTGAGAGTCAGAACATCCATTCTTTCTAAGTAATTCAACACACCAGTGTTTTCCAGGAGAATAAGTCTACATAATTAGTAAATTGGAGTTTGTTATACTGGGCCTAGAGCAAAGAGGCATGAGACAGCCGGGCTTACTGGTGGGGGCTGTGGCGGGAGAGGGAGAGGGAGAGGCAGAAAGAACATACCTGTGTGTGTGTGTGTGTGTGTGTGTGTGTGTGTGTGTGTGTGTGTATCTCCAATTTGTGAGAGTTTATGTTCATCTAAAATCTCAACAATAATTGCTAAATTGCTCCCTAAATAGATGTATCTGTTCATATATCTCTACCAATGTGCGCGAATTTCTCTCCTTATCTTCCTCACCACTGGATATTTATTATCAATATTCTTATTCTCCACTAAATTAATAGGCAAAAGCATATTTTATTATTTTGTTTGTATTTACTTAAAGATACATGTTGGAGTAATTTTTATGTGCTTATTTTGTCTGTATGTTCTTTACCTCTTACGTTTCATTGGAGGGTCTCCTTAGTTGTAAGACTTCCACCTACTGTATAGATGGCGGCCCTTTGTTGTGTGGGGTGCATATGTTTCTTCCTCTTTACTCTTTTTTTAACACTATTTATTTTGTGTGCCATGTAGAAGTGTTGTGTTTTTATGTACACAAATGTAAAAATTCTATTCTCTATGACTTTTGAATTTTGTTTCCTACTTAGAATTCCCAGCTTCAAAGCATATAAATATTCACACATGTTTTTAAATACTTGTTTTATGGTTTTATTTTATGCACATTAATTTTTAAGAAAGTTAAATTTTGTAAAGAGGTAAAGATTGAAAAAAGGACCTAGCTTCATTTTTTTTCTTTTTTTAATTAAGTGAGAGAAGAGGAGGCAGAGAGACAAACTCCCATATGCACCCCAATTGGGATTCACCCAGCAAGCCCCCTATGGGGTAATGCTCTATTTTGGGCTGTTGTTCTGTTGCTGGCAACTGAGGTATTTTTAGCACCTGAGGTGGAGGCCCCAGAGCCATTCTCAGCACCCAGGGGCCAACTTACTCAAACCAATTGAGTCATGGCTATGAGAGGGGAAGAGAGAGAAAGAGAAGGGGGTGGAGGAGGGGTGGAGAAACAGATGGTTGCTTCTCCTATGTGCCATCACCAGAATTGAACCCTGGATATCCACAGGTTGGGCCAACACTCTACCACTGACTAGGGCCCATTTTTTTCTTATGACCAAGTACTCTAGACTTAATCATGCCACCTCTATAATGTTAAATTTCCTAATTTACTTGAGTGATTTTATTATTTTTTAACATTTTTGGACTTCCTGGCATCTTCCCCAGATTAGTCTGTGCTCCTAGAATGTCCTGCTAGTTAATAAGGGACCACATTTGTTAGAACAGCTTCCTCTTAACACTGCCTCCAGTGTACCTTACAGAAAAGGTATGAGATGCAAACATTATTAAAGGGCATTTTCATCAAGAATATGAAATTTGCGATTTTTAATGATATATTCTCCAAGAATGCAAATTCATGAGGACCTAGAGCAATGTTTGAGGAATAGACTCTCAATAGATATTTGTTGAATGGATGAATTGGTGCTTTGGTATGGACATATTATATATGTTCTTCACTTTCATCTAGATAAGGAAGTTATACACCCAAATGGATATGATTCAGCTATTATGGATTTACTACAATGTGTCAAAAGCCATAAAACTTTTTGTAGTCTTTTAATCCAGTAAAACTTACTTCTAAGACTAACCAAAAGAAAGAAAGAAAAAAGAAAGGGGGAAATTACATCTATAAAAATTATTACAGTAATACTTTTTTATATTAGCAAGATAATAGAAGCAAGTAACTGAACTGGCCAATAATACTGAAAAAATAATTTAAAATCATAAATCAGGATATAGTATGCCTATATATATGTATATGTATATATGTGTTGTATATGTATATAAACACATATATGTATATAATAAATACATATATATACATATACATACATATACACACACAAACATTTATAGTAAAAACCTAGAACAAGCAACACCAAAATGATTAATTGTGCTGGTAGTGATATATTTGACTCTGTTCCCTTATTTTTCAAAATGCTTGTAATGCTAGCTTTTTGCTTGTATAGTAATATAATAAATAGCACGATAAATCTAATTTAATGCTTGACTGAGGCACAGGAACATGGGCAGCGCTCTCAGTTGGGCATTGTTTCACAATATAACATTTTGAGCTTTACATAAAGAGAAATGAGTAAAACAGAATGACCTCTCAAACAGGGGACTTTGTTGAAGACCCACCTATACAAATATCCAAAGTTTTACTAGCCTTTTGACTTGAGAATGAGGAAGTCCAAAGTGATGTCTTTTCATTCTCTGTGAACACATGCATCCCATTTATTTAATCTCTTTCATCTTTCAGAGTTAATCAAACATTTCATTTAAATTTGCAAGTCACAGTAAATTAGATTGTTTGCACTTGTCTGTAGTCACTTGCGTGGCTATAAAACAAGAAGAAATTAACTACTTCTCACTGAATGTCTATTTTTTTTAACCGTCTTCAAAGTTCCGGACACTTGGTCGAATCTTATTCTTGCTCAGATATTGTAGCTATATATATTTGTGATCTAAAACATTTGTAAGGAGTTTTCAGTTCCATGCTTAATACCAATAGCAAATATGAAAGATATGAGATATTTTTAGGACTGGAGGGGATGATGACATTGTAAGTGGAGCACTCATTGTAATTATGGGCTGTGTCTATGCAAATACTATGGAGATAGCGACCACTTTGACCTGTTTCCTCTATGTCTCTGCAGTGCTCTTCACACTGTACCAGTTGAGCTGTTTATTTCTGTTCCTCGTATCTCCCATCAAATCTAGACTCTCGTGTATTGTCTTCAGCATCAGGATGAGTTGGCTTAATAGCTATATTAATTAGCTTTATTTTAGTTTTGTTCTCTGGTTTTTTAATTCCCATAGGAGAAGCTTTCTGGATGACATTTGTCTTGGTTTCCATGTGGAGTATAAAGCTGTAGGTATGATATTAGACACATAAAATGAGTTCAAAGATTGCTCGGAATGCTCTCTTTCCATCTGTAGAAATAGTCACCTGTTGGATTTTGGATGTTATTTAGTCATTTAGAAGGAAATGACAGGGAAGAACGGGAGAGGACTGCTTTGATGGAGTTGGTTTAAAACTAAGCCGCTATCAAGATCTGCTTCTAATTCTGCCCCTTTTCACGTTCAGCTAAGAAGCAACCACACCAAAAAACACGAGCCCAGGTCTATGGACTTTCAGAACGAGGACTTGCCCTAGAGCTGTGATTCTCAAAGTGTGGTTCCTGGACCAGTAGCTGCAGCATCACTCAGGGACTTACTAGGAATAGAGATTCACAGTCCCCACATCAGATAACCTGAAGCAGGAACTCTGGGATGGGCCCAGCCATCTGTGGCTCAACAAGTCCTCCGGGTGATTATGATGCATACTCAAGTTTAACACTTGTGACTGTTACAAGACCAGAAACTTAACCCAAGAACACATTCTTACTGCAATTGCCTTTCTTTACTTTTGACTACAAAATACAGAAAACCCAACCATTTCACACTTTAGAGGATAATACCCATAGATCTACCTTCTTTTCCAATCCTTAGTGAAATTATTTTTGACCGTTTCTCCTTTTAGATTTAATAATAAATAGTCCTTTCCAGACTGAAATATATTCTTCTTTATGTATCATCTGTAAAAAGCATTCATTGCTACTTTCTTTGAGAAATACAAATTTAGTTTACTTACTTAAAATTCCCTTTACTTTGCCTCCTCCAAATTTTTTTATCACCTACATTTTTTTTTTATTTTTGGTTTTTCCAGAGATTACCTTTATAATTTTAAAGTATATACTTTAATTTTTAAGTCTTTTGAACTTAGCACTATGTAAAGTGAAGAAACTGACACCCACTTCCCACCCCTTCCTTTCTTCTTCCCTCTTTCAGATAATTTAGACTACTGATATTTCTATTTTACTACGATAAAGTATTTGATGAGTTTCTGTATTGCTTCTGAAAGTTAGAAATAATGTTTGTAACAGAATGGTTATGTAAACATTATTGAGTGCAGAATGAGGGTATGATTCGTCTTTGAATACTGCCCTGCTCACCAGTGTGTGTCCTACCCTTTTTTGATTGCTTGCCTGGTTTGGTCTATGCTTTTTACACAGGGGGCCAGTTCACTGTCCCTCAGACCGTTGGAGGGCCAGACTATAAAAAAAAAACTATGAACAAATTCCTATGCACACTGCGCATATCTTATTTTAAAGTAAAAAAACAAAACGGGAACAAATACAATATTTAAAATAAAGAACAAGTAAATTTAAATCAACAAACTGACCAGTATTTCAATGGGAACTATGCTCCTCTCACTGACCACCAATGAAAGAGGTGCCCCTTCCAGAAGCAGCGGGGGCCCAATAAATGGCCTCAGGGAGCCGCATGCGGCCCTCAGACCGTAGTTTGGGGACCCCTGGTCTATGCCATGCATGATCCTATGATAACATTTCCCAATGTGTTTCTGTAGGTGTTAAGAGTATGGCAATATGAGTTTAAGAAACACTTGAGTAATCTTAAAAACACGACTTACTGTAGGATTCTTCAAAACTTTTAATTTTTAATGAAAATTACTAATCAACAGAGTGATTGGTATATAGCATTTCTCAAATGGGACGCTTTTACATACGGCATCTCAAGGAATCAGTCTAATCTAGAACATGCTGTGGAAAGGGCTATCCTGCAGGATTGGTAGGTTTCCTACCAAGAAGACCCGCTGTCTGCCTAGAATCCTCATCCTGCCAGTTACTTAACTTGTCCAGGGTAATGCTCAAACTTAGTGAACCATTGTTCGCCAAGATCCTAGCCTTGCCTTGTTTAACTCAAGAGAGCACTTTTTCCTCACTACTATATTAGCTTGTAAGAGCCACATGCGTGTGATCTAGGTGAAGTCAGGTGATGCCAAAACACCATTTTGCCTCTGTCAAGGTTCATTCTGAAAAAAATTTTTTTTTGACAGAGACAGAGAGAGAGAGTCAGAGAGAGGGACAGATGGGGACAGACAGGCAGGAAGGGAGAGAGATGAGAAGCATCAATTCTTTGTTGTGGCACCTTAGTTAGTTGTTCATTGATTGATTTCTCATATGTGCCTTGACTGGGGGCTCCAGCAGAGCGAGTGACCCCTTGCGCAAGCCAGTGACCTTGGGCTGAATCCAGCAACCATGGGGTCACGTCTCTGAACCCATGCTCAAGCCGGTGACCCTGCACTCAAGCTGGTGAGCTCATGCTCAAGCCAGATGAGCCCACACTCAAGCCGGAGATCTTGAGGTTTTGAACCTGGGTCCTCTGTGTCTCAGTCTGATGCTCTATCCACTTTGCCACCGCCTGTCGGGCCTGAGATTTTCTTTAACTAGATAATATAATTATGATTTGCATTCTTCCTGAATATTTGGTTTCTTCTCGGTTTTCTTTTATTTATCCTAGAGATAGCAAACATAACAATCTCTGCTCCTCAGAGAATTATTTCTTTCTGAAAAGCAGAGCCAGTAATAGTAAATTGACTCAAATAATAATGAGAAAACTCCTGGCATACATTTTCAGTTCTTAAGATTTCATGATTCAATACCTGAATTCTTATCTACTTAAATAACAGATCTTTTATTTTTTTAAAGGAATTCTGTGGAATACAGCAATGTAGGAAACATTTTATTTCAGTCTGATTTATGCTTTAAGAATAAGTTATACCATTCTTGAGGACAAAGCCCTGGGCATATTGTTACCGACTGCGGAATCTAAGCAAGCGCAGTAATGGACACAGTGTAGATGTTCAATAAAAATATTAATCAGTTTTGACCAAATGAAAACTTCCTTCCATTGCTGCTACAAATTCAGTTTCTTATATTTTTTCCATTTTCATGAATGTGTAATTGGTCAGTCAGAAGGACCTGGCCTTGGATTTATCTTTCTGGATTGTGACCCTAGCTCAGCTGCCTCAGATGAATCCTATGCCTTGTGTGGATTAACCCAGTCTTGGGATACTTAAAAACCAATCTAGATGTCTTTAATCTAAAATGACCACTTCTGGTTTCTTTGACTAAATCGAGAATTTTGCATAACTATTCACTCAAAAACTGATCACTCATTGGCTATCCTGTATAACGTGCTGTGCCAAGTGCAAAGCTGAGCAAAGCATTACCCTCACACTTAAGTGCTAACTATTTATTTGGGAATATTGCATATACACATGAGTGCACAAAACACAAAGCAGAGGCATGTCATGGAGTAGGACCACAAATATAGTCATCTTGGGATTGGGGCGTGCTCAGAATAGTCATACGTGGTATTCTGGTGGAACATGTAATATTATCCGGTCCTATCACCTAAGAGTGCATCCTAACTGGTCAGTGTTGGGAAGACTATAAAGAATCAGAAAACTTAGTCTGCCCTTTGAAAATCGTGGTCAGAAGACAAGAAACCGTGAGTGCAAAAATTTACATAATACTAGAAGTAACCAGTATAAGCCAAAAGATGTATGAGCTGTCATAAAGCAGAACATGATTAATCACCAGATGAATTGATTTGCAATTCAAAAAGCCCTTTCTACTGACTTCCATTGGCCTCTTATACATTCTCTAGAACAGGGTTCCCCAAACTTTTTACACAGGGGGCCAGTTCACTGTCCCTCAGACGGTTGGAGGGCCGGACTATAAAAAAAACTATGAACAGATCCCTATGCACACTGCACATATCTTATTTTAAAGTAAAAAAACAAAATGGGAACAAATACAATATTTAAAATAAATAATGTAGCATGCACCAGGTACAAGAACAAACGTCGGAGACTTTCAGGAATATAGATGTTTCTTTATTGGCCAGTTTAGCCTGCGCAGGGGCGAATTCCCAGGTGTCCGGAGACACCTTACTCACAAGGAGCTACAAACGGGAATCGCCCCTGGCGCTTACAGCAAGGTCCTTATATATCCTAAGTAAGCAAGCATTATACAGAAGCAGATGTGGCGGTTACCTATTCGCTAAGGGGGATTGCACCGGATAGCAACAGGGGCTGGGTCTAGCTCATTGGCGAATTGCAAGCATAAACTTCTGATAAGGGTCTCTGACCAATGGAATGCAAACGTTTGTCTTCCTTTGTTCTCAGCCTTACAGGGTCCCTATCATTACCTCCCTATTTCTGCTCCTAACACTCTGGCAATCCCAGCAAACTTTCCTGAATCTAATTTGATCTTTTCTTGGTCCTTACAATAACAAGTAAATTTAAATCAACAAACTGACCAGTATTTCAATGGGAACTATGGGCCTGCTTTTGGCTAATGAGATGGTCAATATCTGGTTCCATATTTGTCACTGCTAGCCATAACAAGTGATATGGCGTGCTTCTGAAGCCTTGATGCGTGTCCCATGTCACCGGAAGTAGTGCTGTACGTGAGCGACACTGCCACATACAGTACTCACTGACCACCAGTGAAAGAGGTGCCCCTTCCGGAAGTGCAGTGGGGGCCGGATAAATGACCTCAGGGGGCCGCAGTTTGGGGACCCCTGCTCTAGAAATTAGAATGTCCCAGCTGCTTAGTAATAGAAGTGCAGAGCTGAGTCGGCCACATCGAGGCTGGGGAGAAAAGAATGGTCAGAATCCTCAGGAGTGGTGTCACTAAGGAAGTCGGGTTTTGAGTGGTGTAGAACAGTGGTCCCCAACCTGTTTTGGGCCACGAACTGGTTTAATGTCAGAAAATATTTTCACGGACCGGCCTTTAGGGTGGGATGGATAAATGTATCACGTGACCGAGACAAGCATCAAGAGTGAGTCTTAGATGGATGTAATAGAGGGAATCTGGTCATTTTTTAAAAATAAAACATCATTCAGACTTAAATATAAATAAAATGGAAATAGTGTAAGTTGTTTATTCTTTCTCTGTGGACCGGTACCAAATGGCCCACGGACCGGTACCAGTCCGCGGCCCAGGGTTGGGGACCACTGGTGTAGACTACACACCAGAAGAGAGGAGAGGCAGACAGAATGGAATAGTGATTTCAAGTTTCTGTTCTAAATTATTGTTTTTAGCTTTTTATTTTTATTGCGTTGGCATGGTTTCAAGTGTCTCACTCAATAGAACACCCTCAGGTTTACTACTTTGCTCATTTTGAAGCCTTGGGCAAATTTCTTATTCTTCTAAGCTTTGGTTTTCTTATCAGCAAAATGAGAATAACAATAGGCTTGACAGGGTCATTGTGAGGTAAAATGAAATACTGCACACTGAGTGCATAGAACGGGGTTTGTCCAGACTAAATGCATTTTTACATTCCCTCTGCAGTCTCCACCCTGATCTGTGTAAAGGACAGGATAGTTAGTACCTCTGCATAGACTTCTGTTTATGGAAATTTAAATGAGATAAGCCCGCATCATGTTTAGCTAGGGCTACAGCTTACAACCATGTCCCCTCATTGTCATCAGGAGTAATGTGTAATTATCAGTACATTTTCTTGAGGAAGGGGCTTTTACACAAAGCCATCCTATTTGTTCACAATGGACAGGCCAGCATGAGTGCATATGACTTCCTAGCTGGTCTCGACACTGTAGCTCCTATCTTGCTACTTCTAGAACCCCTAGTATTTTCACCTCTGCTCATGTTTCCTGCCCTCAGAAGCCTCGCCTATGCCCTGGAAGGAGACAGTTTTCAGGACAAGTAGGAAGAGCTACTCATTATTTTATTTAATATTTTCAAAAACTATGTAGGATAAATATTGCATTTTTGCATGTCATAGAAGAAAATGTCCTGCTTCTTTTTGAAAGGCTCAGGGCCCCCAAGCGATAGAGTGATAAAGCTGAAATGTGAACCCCAGGTCGGGCGGATTGTTTTCCCACTAACCCAGACAGTCTGCCCAGATGGAAAGGCCATCCTTGCTTTGAATGACAAGGTACCACTTCAAAGGCTGTGAGAGAGGATTATGGTCAAACACGTATGTGACATCATGACATATTATAAGCTACTTGTGGCTTCCGAGGACTTTCCATTATCATGTGCAGGCAGAGGTGATAGGGAAGAGTCTTTCCTTTCTGAAGAGGAAAGTCATGGGATTTAAAGAAGGCTCACTGTGTGTTCTTCCTCTGCTAAAGTTTTCATTTTAGTCCACAGCCCAGAAATATTCTTAGCCTCTGAATAGGTAACATCTTCATAGCAATGTGGAGGATTTGACTCCCACAGATGTTAATGGAAGCCGTAGAGCTATGCAGCACTTTCAAAATGTACCACTTAATGTCTGAACTTTTTCATCACGTTAGAGGTTTTTTTCTAGCAAATAAGTACACATCTATTTTTGCACAGAGAAAGCAAACAAGCACAAATTCTGTCTCACTATCTGTCCTTACAGTGTAGACTGACTCTGTCTTTGAAAATTCCCCAAACATCTGTGAAGCTTTCCCTCAGATGTAATGGCTTCCAGACTCAAATACTGCTCTCATTTATTTGTAACAAATAACCAAACAAAACCTTCAAATAACTAAAAATTTCTACAGTAAGCTTCTGTGGTGAAGTATATTCTAGGAAAAATCAGAGAAAGGCTTAGATCAAGATTTATTTTTTAAAGCAACCTAAAGATGTTACCAAAGGATAGGACACTTTCAGCCCAGGCTCCTCCATCTTATACATTCACCATAGTAAACAGTGACAGTTGGCCGCAGATCTCACAAGGACTGGGACCACACAGTGTCACACATACCATTGTATTCCCATTGCTTCACACACATTAACATATCATGTGTGTGGCCTGATGCCATTGATGTTACAGAACACCAGTAAGGAATAGATTTCATGAACTATTAAATTTGAGAAATGAGTTTATGTATTGCATGGTTTTCTTTTAACATCAGTGATGTAAGTGTGGTCCCTGGACCACCGGCGTCAGCATCCTCTCGAATCTTGGTAGCCATGCACATTTTTAAGCCTTGATCCAAATGTTCTGAACCAAAAGCTCTAAGAGTGGGGCCCTCCAGGCGGATTTGTGCACACAGACATTTGAGAACAAGTGGTGTAAGGACTGAGTTAACCCAAGCGCTATTTGATTGCTTCCTGGATAGCTGAAGGTTTCTTTTTAAAAAAACTATTATTAGCCTGACCAGGCGGTGGCGCAGTGGATGGAACATTGGACTGGAATGCGGAGGACCCAAGTTCGAGACCCCGAGGTCACCAGCTTGAGTGCGGGCTCATCTGGTTTGAACAAAAGCTCACCAGCTTGGACCCAAGGTCCCTGGCTCGAGCAAAGGGTTACTCGGTCTGCTGAAGGCCCGCAGTCAAGGCACATATGAGAAAGCAATCAATGAACAACTAAGGTGTCACAATGAAAAACTGATGATTGATGGTTCTCATCTTTCTCTGTCCCTGTCTGTCTGTCCCTATCTATCCCTCTCTCTGACTCTCTCTCTGTCTCTGTAAAAAAAACAAAACAACTATTATTATTTTATTTTTAGAGAGAGGAGAGGGAAAGAAAGGAGGGCTAGAAGCAGAAAGCATCAACTTGCAGCAGTTGCTTCTCATATATGCCTTGACTGGGCTTTGAACTGGCGACTTCAGCATTCCACGTCAATGCTGTACCTACTGAGCCACCATGGCTCAGGCAGGTGAAGGTTTCTTTATAGTCTATTGACCATCTTTATCCTAGTTATGTTTGAGTATACTTTCAGTCATTCAGTGCACTGTTACATGCTGTCCTTAATGAGCCTTAGTGTGCAGAGAGGTGGAACCCAAGACTCAGAAAGAAATCAGAGTTGGAAAGAGAAACACAGGGACAGGTCCATGGGTCTTGGTGCACAAGTCAAAAAGGTTAGGCATTAGCCTTCTTCCTAATAGTTCACGGCAGCAATTCAAGCATTTTTAAATTATGGAATTCAGGTTAAAAAATGGGGCTAAACAAAATGTCACATGGAAGTGGAAGACCAAATATAATAGGTTAAATTCAGTGCTCGTTTATTGACAGTTTTGTGCAATCTGCTTTTAACCTCTATAGCACCCTGGGATATATATTTCTGTTCCAGCCCTTACTGGGATGCATAGGAATTACAGATTAGTCTATTTCCGTAACTCTGGGAGGCAGGAAATACCATGCTGTATTCCTTTTTTTAAAAAATTTTTAAATTTTAAATTTTATTTTTTTGCTATTCCTTAGTACAGATCTAATATATATTTGGGGTTCAGTGGCATCTTGCCCACTGGTCTAGAAGACGCCTCAGGCTTGTCAAGTATGACATCACTGAGAGTGGAAGGGAAACAAAGCACAGACTAGGGAACAGCTTTAGAGGTTAGGGGGTCGGAGAGGAAGGATGGCGAAGAGGGGAAATATTCAGAGAGAGTCCACGGAGAGAAAATGGGTGACTGGAAGTATGAAACTAGGATTGAGAAAGGAAAGGAAGTGGAGGGAAAATGTGATGTTTGGAGGAAGACAGAAAGGATTGTGTACAAAGAGGAAAACTTGAACTATAGCATTTGGCAAGGAGAGAGCATTCAGGAGACAGAACCGGGCAAGCTGGGGGTGGCAAAGGGAAGCCTGGATGGAAGACATGAAATACCACGAGCAGGAGAAGAGGGTGGAAGTGCAGCAGAGGGGTGGGAATAAGAATGTTATATTTTATTTGATCAGCTAGACTGAAGGACGTGACATTTCATTGTTGCCTTATTGGTGCCTCATCAAAGGAAAGTCCTACTCACACAATTATTCATCTGTAGTGTCCCCACAACTGCCTGACCGGCTCCTGGAGCCGTGTCCCCAACCCCACACCCCACACCCACCCACTCCTGGATATTTTGGTTCTTTGCAACACAGTCTCTTTAACTGGTTTCAGAGGCTTTTTCTTTTTTTTTTTTTAAGGCTTTATTTATTCCATTTTTTTTTTCAGAGAGGAGAGGGAGAGAGAGAAAGAGAGAGTGGGGGGCGGGGGGGAGCAGGAAGCATCAACTCTCATATGTGCCTTGACCGGGCAAGCCCAGGGTTTCGAACCAGTAACCTCAGTGTTCCAGGTCGATGCTCTATCCCACTGTGCCACCACAGGCCAGGCCAGAGGCGTTTCCTTGATGACAGTCCCTGAGCAGCAGTCCCTTCAGCCTTGTTGAGTATGTCCCTGAAAACCAAGAAGAAAGGGCCGGTGGCCTCCAGGGTCAGCGCTTCCTCCGGAGCCATGGCCCTGAGGCCACCGGACTGACTGTGACAAGCAAGGCACCTGGTCCCAGGCTGGGTCCCTTCCTTCTGTCTCAGCCTGGGGCCTTTTCCTCACTGAATTCGTAGTTTGTGCTCTGGGGGCGCTCTCAGCCAATTCCCAGGGCTTCAGGGAGCCCCAGCTGGGGGTCAGAAGCATCAGTAGATATGTAGGTGGTTCAATCACAATTTTCTTAAGCAAACTGCTTTAAAGTTTTTTTTAAATACCTCACCTTTTTTCTTAAAACATGTTAATTTTTAAAATATATATACATCTAGCTGTCAGGGGATGTGGTTGAAGGGGTGGGTAAAAAAGGTGAAGGGATTGCCTGACCAGGCGGTGGCGCACTGGATAGAGCATCTGACTGGGATGTGGAGGACCCAGGTTCGAGACCCTGAGGTCGCGGCTTGAGCATGAGTTCATCTGGTTTGAGCAAAGCTCACCAGCTTGAGCCCAAGGTCGCTGGCTCAAGCAAGGTGTCACTCGGTCTGCTGTAGCCTCCCCCCCCCCCACCCCCGTCAAGGCACGTATGAGAGATCAATCAATGAACAACTAAGGAACCACAACAAAGAATTGATGTTTCTCATCTCTCTCCGTTCCTATCTGTCTGTCCCTATGTGTTTCTCTCTGACTCTGTCTCTGCCACCAAAAAAAAATGGTGAAGGGATTAAGCAAAGACAAATACTGATGGACTACAAGAAATAAAGGGAGAGGGGAGGAGGATAGAGGCGGGAATAGATGGTGATAGAAGGAGCCTTGGTTCATGGTGTTAAACACAAAATGCAGTATACAGGTGATGTTATAGAATTACACACCTGAAACCTGTATGGTTTTATCAACCAATGTTGCCCCAA
The DNA here is from genome assembly GCF_036850995.1 of Saccopteryx leptura. Taxonomy (NCBI): domain Eukaryota; kingdom Metazoa; phylum Chordata; class Mammalia; order Chiroptera; family Emballonuridae; genus Saccopteryx; species Saccopteryx leptura. The sequence continues at coordinate 60,465,725 of NC_089511.1, read as the reverse complement.
TAAATACAATTCAAAAATAAATAAAAATATACATGAAAGAAACACATGTTTCTCCAAATCCCACCGAAGCAGAAATAACTGCTATCACCATTTTGGCATTGCACTTTCTTGATGTATATGTGTGTATGTCCTAGAAAAATTAAATATATTCTTTCAGGAAATTGCATTTGCAAGATAGTAAATTGGTCTCATAGTTCATGTTCTCCATTGTGAACTATCAGTCACTGTCACTGACTGACGCAGGGGGCACAGTATGAGAAAGTGAGACCCCGAGTTTTCACACCTACCCTCTCACTCTTGCAGGTTAAACTTTTCTCCTTCTCGAGTTCTTTCATACCCCCTGCGAGTATGCCCACTTCCCTTCCCATGCACATTGAGCCTGGATTGCCCAAGCCCCCTGCCCGGTGCTTCCCTCTCTCCTTTTAACTTCACTTTTGCAAGACTACTCTAGATACAGCCTTCACCCCAACCTGCCTTGTCCTGGCTCCCAAGTTTTCCTGTCCCCAAAACTGTGTTAACGATGTTCTCAATAATGCACCATTGATCATCCAACTTCAAAGTCCAAAAGACCGTTTTTGTCTTTCCTGGCAGAGCTTCTCTGTTATGGTTGGCCCATAGGTTTTTGCTCCTTAAGATTCTAGTCTCTGAGCTTCTGTGACTGAGCCTGAGTTTCCATTGTATCTCGGCCACCTAGAGGTAGCTGTGTGATTTTGGGCAAGTGCCTTGACCTCTCTATGCTTTGTTTGCCTCACTTTAAAATTAGGGATAATAGTAGAACCTAGCATGTAGGATCTTTGAAAGATTAAATGAACCATGTGGTACAAATTCCGTAGGATACTACCTCCAGAAATAATGACAACGATTGTATTGGTAATGGCTTCCCATGCCTGCTCGTTTTATACGGGTTAGTCTTTGAATCAAGACGGAGGGGTTCATTAAAATTCTGAACACTCTATCCATCATTGCTGAAAATTCTAATTTCCAAGAACTGTCTTCATGGCCTGTATTTATAGAGCCTAGACTGCCCTTATTTGCTATTCTGTAGCTGTTAGTAAAGGCTGGAATTTAGGGGCATCCACTTTTCTCATTTTCTTTCATAAACAGCAGGAATGATCCAGATCTGATTTTTTTCATTTGCAGGAAACAGAATTTTGTTAGGTTACCCAGAAGAGATCAATTCAGTTTAAATGCTATCAAAATAGTATTCTATCCTGTATGCAAAAATCATTTGGGTGTGTGTGTGTGTGTGTGTGTGTGTGTGTGTGTCTCACAGTAGCATTATTCCTTCCAGAAAACAAAGCCTCTCTTTTTTAGGCTGCTTAGCAAGGTGAATGAGAAATAGATAAGGGTGTCCTTAAGACTCACTTGTAGCCCTCACTCCCCGGTACCCACAGCCTCGTGTTTATCCCAGCTGCCCAGGAACCCGCTGCCAACTTGAGAAACATCCTGTACCTGGCTGTGCTCTTTTCCCTCAACTACCCTCAGACACACACAGTCCTTTCCTAAAGTCCCAATTTTTAATTAATGAGAAATACCCAGGACCTTCTCTTTAATAAAAATCCAAGTGCCTCATGGAAAGTGATATTAGTAGTAGGAATTTAAGACCGGCAGGTGTCTCTAAACTTTTTACACAGGGGGCCAGTTCACTGTCCCTCAGACCATTGGAGGGCTGCCAAATACAGTGGTCCTCTCACTGACCACCAATGAAAGAGGTGCCCCTTCCAGAAGTGCAGTGGGGGCTGGATAAATGGCCTCAGGGGGCCGCATTGCGGCCCACGGGCCGTAGTTTGGGGACACCTGAAGGCCAGTATTACAAACCTCTGCCAATCTGATGAGAGCAATAATCTACCCCGAGATGCGCATCAACACCTAATAGGCACATACTTTTCTAGGATTCATGAATCTTCTGACCCTTGGTGTCCAAGTTAATAAATAAAAACCCTCAAGTTTAGATGATTATTTTAGTACCCATTAAATGCTAACTTGAATGTCTTTTTTATCACTAGAAGGGGATGGTCTTTAGCCTGGTTCTTAATTTTAGGATGAAGCAGTTCTCATTTTGCCAAGTTCAGTTAGATAACAAAAATTTGACTACATCACAGAAGACTTCTGAAACCTATCCTCAGACATTAAAAGTCTGCCACCGAGACTGCAGGGTCCTTGCTTTCTCTTCCTCCTCCAGGAGCGAGGGGAGTCCTTGGTTCAGCACCCGGCAGGCTAATTAGAGAACTTGCCAAGGACAGGAATTGGATTCTTTCCAGTTTGGCCACCTGCTCCTGGATTGGCCAAATTGTTTTACCTCTTAAATGTCCCTAATTGACATATGTTTAATGAAGCAAGGTGAGATTACTAAGGAGAAAAAGTTTAACTATACTAGTAAGGTAACTAGAAGAGGGAGGTAGCTTTTAGATGCTATTTAATATAGACCTTTTTTATTAGGGGAAATAATTTTCACTAAAGTTCACTTTCAAGTTCAAAAAATCATAAAGAATATTTAATGTGGTCAACCTGTAAATTTGTGAAGCCATGGTAATTGTAAGTGTTGGTTTAAAAAAAAAATTAGGTAACAGTGTTCAAGATAATTGCTACCCAACAGACCCAAGAAAGCAAAAAATGTGTAAGAGCTATGAATACTAGTAGAAATTAACCTAGTTAATATCACTTGGGTTTTTTTAACCTCTTATAAAGTAGTATTAATTTTCTCTGTCTTTTGAAATTCCAGTGAGCACTGAGCTAGAAAATGAAACAAAACATAGCTAGATCATACATATTTTATATATATATATATATATATATGTATATATATATATACATATATATATATATATATCATTAGTGTTCAATTGATGGGGAAAAAAGAAAAGAATAATGTAATTAGAAATTAAAATAGTATCCAAGATTCAGAATAGCAGAACATTTGTATCTTGGTTGGCCCTTTCTGTAGAAAAAAAGGAAAATTTACTTTGAATATACCTCGGAGTTTGGGGATTTCAGATATATATCCACATAACCCATATTAAAGTTCTTTATCAGGTTTAAAAAATTAAAGAGACTTTAAAAATGAAGTTGTATATTTTTGCTACTTCAACTCCTGGAAAGGATAAATCTGTATTTACATACTCTAAGTAGACCCTGCCCTCTAAGCCTAAAATTTGCTCAGTGTTGTAACATTGGAATGGTGCGGTTTACTCTTCTACTTATCCTCCTCATGCATCCTTTCTCTGTGTTGCAATCACCTTTCACAGTTCAGCGGTCTCTCTGATACTATCTAAAAGCACTGATTTTCAGGTCAAAATTTAACAGCATCACAGAAATCCCAAAGGCAGCGCACAGCCAAGAGCTTCAAACTCATTGCTGCAGAAAGTAATTATCCAAATAGAATGCTGCCCTTGTGTAATATGCTTTAGAATTTAGAATACAGTGCTTTTATTTATATATTTGTTTCTGTCTTTTCAGAGTGTCTGTTTGTGTTCTTCTTTGCCCCCCTCGGTAGCTCCTGCCAAGCAAATGTGGCAGTACTGACAGTTGCCACGTTAGGCAGCCTTGCCATTCCCTTCTGTCACCCCTCCATGTGTTTCTCTAGCTGGGCCAACTGGGAGGTGTCGACAAAGAGGAACAAATGGCAGTAACTAGTAAATATTATTCTCAAAGTTAGGAAAATGCGCACTATATGGACTGGATATTTACATCTATCTGCAGGCTCAGCTTTTGCAAAATTTTACTTGCGGTTAAGTGAATATATATTTGATTGAAGGTAAGTTTCAAAGGGAAAAAGCCTTGTTTCACTTTCTCTCTATATTGTATTAAAATATTATGCATATAATTAAGCTGCACATGTCTTTAACAGGCTGTCTCTAGTCAGTTTGAATAAAGTCTTACATTGCTTCTTTATACTTTTCTCAGTTGAGGAGTAGAAGAATATTAAGAAAACATTCCCCTTTGTGTGTCCTTATAATGGCTGAGATAGAAGACTGTCTTAATTAGTTTAATCAGGAGGATAATGGTAACTAGATGGTGTCTGCTTATGCTGAGCTTAGCACAATAGAAAATGGGTTTAGACTGAAACAATGAAAAAAAAAACTGAGGTACTTACATGAATAAAAGTCCTGGTGCTGTAAGTTGTTCAAATAAGTTATTAAAAAGCTAGATCTGTAGTTTACTAATAAGAAGGTAGTGATCCTATCTGTGATAAAAGGAGAGATGAGCCAATTTCTTCTTCTTTTTTTTAATTTACTATCTGTAAAATGGTTCTCAGTTGTAAGCTGCATTCAATATTTCTATCTGAATAAAGATCTCACTTCAGTTTTAATCAATAGCTATCATATTTCTGATTAAATAGTGTATTTCTAATTAGAATATAAAGTCTTATTTTTTTAAACCTCTTGGGAAAATAAATTTGCTTTGTTTATTAACCTATGCTAAACAAGGACAGGCTAATGTGTTTATAGAAAAGCAGGACCCGTGTGGGTTGACAGTGGAAGAGAGATGAGCAGGAAACAGTCTGAATCACAAGCACAACTGATGAGTTGATGAATGACCCTGTATGGTAGCTACAGTGACCTGTTTCAAATGAGGCAACTTGACCTCATGGTAGAGTTTTTCCTCCACTTTATTGACATCTTAACTTTTATAATACTTACGAAATAATCGTTCTCATTTCTGTAAGTATTGATTTAATGCCTGTAACATATTCTACCACAGGGATATAATCCTTTTTTTTTTTTAACAACTACCTTGTTATTAGACATAGTTTCTAATTATTCCTTATTGTAAATAATGTTACAATGAACAGGTACTGGTAAATCTTTGACCAGATTTAATATTTTTTCTTCAGTAATATCACTCTTAACTCCATCTGTGTCCCATGATCTAAACACTACCTTATGGTTGACTTCATAAGCCTACAAGGGAGATACAGTATACTGCCATGTCATTGAGACTTTAATTTTTTCTTGCATTTACTTTCATTGTTTCACCAAATATTCTCTCTCAAAAGTATCTTAGATGCATAGACTTCAGTTTCTTACCTTAGAAATATCTATTTTAAATTAATCAAGCTAAAATTTGGAAAGGTAAGAGACAAATTTTAAAATGAGTGTACCTTTTAGAAAGGATATTTCTAATGGAAATATTTACTAGAGTCCATTTAATTGATATCATCAACCCTAGTGTACTTTGTAGTCAAATTAACCAAATTGCAATGTACATACACATTTCAAATAAATCATTTGGACTCTACAATAGTTGTTTGCAAACCTGGCTGAGGACCCAGGTTACCTGAAGCATGCTTTAACAATGCAATTTTCTAGACCCACTAACTCAGTCTACATAAGGGGTGGTCCTGGAAAATTGGTATTTTTAAAAACTGACCAGTTAGTTCTGATGATCCACCAGGTGGAAAAGCTGCAGAGTCAGGCTCACCTCTTAGCCTTCATTCTGTGATGCTCTTTAGATTTAAAAGGCTATCAAACAAAAAGAAGTTTGTATGGAATAACCAGGAAACTATGAGTTAAGGCAGGGGTAGTCAACCTTTTTATACCTACCACCCACTTTTGTATCTCTGTTAGTAGTAAAATTTTCTAACCACTCACTGGTTCCACAGTAATGGTGATTTATAAAGTAGGGAAGTAACTTTACTTTATAAAATTTATAAAGCAGAGTTACAGCAAGTTAAAGCATATACTAATAATTACTTACCAAGTACTTTATGTCCGATTTTCGCTGTTTGGCAGAATAAATTTTTATAAAACAACTTACTATAGTTAAATCTATCTTTTTATTTATACTTTGGTTGTTCTGCTACCGCCCACCATGAAAGCTGGAACGCCCACTAGTGGGTGGTAGGGACCAGGTTGACTACCACTGAGCTAAGGCAACACAGCCTTTGAACCTTCTTTTACTTCAAGAAATCCCACAGCACTCCCCTGCATCCTCACCCCTATTCTTTCTCAACCATTAAAAGGGATAATGAGGACTCTGGGTCTAGAAGACTGTAACTCTTATGGATTGCTTTCTTCGCTCTAAGGAGAAAAAGAGATTAGGACAATCAGTACACACACACAAAGGTTTTTATATAAGGCAATATTTACTGACCATTCCACTGTTTTAAATTTACACACTAATATGTATTGTATCTATGTACTTTCAAAGAAAAAACAATTAGAACTTTCTGTTCTGAGAGAAAACTCTTTGCCTCCCCCTATCTCAAAAGAGAGAGAACATGATCTCCCTAAATATTTATTTATTAAACCCCTTATGTGCACTGAATATCAGACACCTGGACATCTATTAAAGAAGAGGCGTAGAAGTGAGAATGATCTTGACTTGATATTTTATGCTGTTAATCCCACAATTAAATCAGTTGATCTGGCTTTCTTCCTTTCTCCCACCCAAGTCCTTGAATATTTGTATGAAAGCTACATGCTCATACAAATACATCTAGAGCCTGCCATGATGAAACTTACTTTTTGATAAGGGACAGAAGACATCAGTTGTTCATGTCTGCCTGTTCATATGAAAAAGAGAACAACTTTAGTAGGGGAGTCAGGTAGAGGGAGAAAGTTCTGTGAATTGGCTGAACCTTATAAAACAGTTGGTGATGGTAGGAGAATGTCTCTGGGAGCCCTGTGTGTGCTTGAAAGGAAAGGAGGGGTGTGATATTAGAGACCAGAGAGGGAAAAATGCCATCTCAAGTCCAGATACTTAGATATAAGAAAAATAAAAGCAAGGATAGTTATCAGGATAAAGAGGATTTAGAAATAAAAGATAGGTAAGGCACAGGCTCCTGGCAGAAACTATTCAAGGCCGTAACCAGAACTTAACCCTTGTTCTTGAATGAAGCTACATATGGATGCTTTTGCTATGCAACAAACTGATACCAACTTTGGCATTCTTAAGCAAAAGGTAATTTACTGAAAGATATTAGAACTCTCTTCTAGGAGAGAACTGCACAGCTAGGCTTTGAAAACAGCAGAGAACAGAAGTTTATTGCTCATGCTACATGTCAGGGGTAGCAAGTCTGAAAAGTAGCTCCTGAGATTTATCCCAAACCATATTACCCAAGCTCATGGTTCATTGCAGCATGGGAAGAAACCCCTGAAGAGGCTTGTACTGGCAGTTAGGTGCCCCAGCCAGTAAATGACATGTGTAATTTCCACCCACAATCCATTGGCCACAATTAGTCATTTGTCTCCTCTCCACTGCCAAGAGGTGATATCCTCCCACCAGCACAGAAAGAGAGAAAAACCAGATACAGATGCACATTTAGTGCTTCTGTAGTGGGCAGGATGTAAGGCCCAAGAAGCAGGGACAAAAATAATCTTATCTTAGCGAATCCAGCGATTTCACTTCTAGGCATATATATAAAGAAACCCGAAACACTAATTTAAAAGAATAAATGCACCCGTATGTTCATTGCAGCATTATTTATAATAGCCAAGATTTGGAAGCAGCCCAAGTGACTCTCAGTGGACGAGTGTATAAAAAAGCTGAGGTACATTTACCCAATGGAATACTAGTACTCAGCCTTAAAAAGAACAAAATCTTCCATCTTGTGACAGCATGGACGGACCTGGAGAGCATTACACTAAGTGAAATAAGCCAGCCAGAGAAAGACAAGTACCATAGGATTTCACTTATATGAAGAATCTAATGAACAAAATAGAAAAAGATTTGCAGATACAGAGAATAGACTGACAGCTGTCAGAGTGGAAGCGGGTTTGGGGGTGAAGGGATTAAGCAAAGGAAAAAAAAAACCTCGTAGACACAGACAACCGTAGGTTACCAGGGGGCAAGAAGGGTAGAAGGAGGCAGACGAGGGTAGAGGGGGCATCCGTCATGATGGACAGAGACTTGACTTGGGGTGGTGAACACACAATACAATATACAGTTGATGTAGTACAGAACTATACACCTGAAACCTATATAATTTCATTAGCCAATGTCACCCCAATAAATTCAATAAAAATTTTTTTTAAGAAACAAAAAAAAATGAGAAAAGAAAAAAATAATAAAAATATAAAGTGGAGAACCGGATGAGCACCTCAACTATAACCGTATGTGGAAGTCCCGACCACCAGAGCTACTCGCCTATTATCTGTACTTGGTCATCTGTCTGTGCACCCTTCTAGGGCCATACTCTTCATGTGGACACTAGGTCCTTCTGTTTTTGCCAACTCTAGGTCATCACTTCAGCATTTCTCCTCCTTCTGTTATAAGTTTTCTCTCCTTTGTGAGTAGTTCCAATTAGCATGTTCATGTGTAATTCTGCTTTCGTTAAAAACAAAACAAAACACTTCTTTGTCCCCTGTCTTCCTTTAGATCAGGGGTCTCAAACTCGCGGCCCACGGGCCGCATGCGGCCAGCCAAACAATTTTGTGCGGCCCGCAGACTAATCCACGAAGTTCAAAATATTTTGGACAAAATTAAGTAAGCCTAGGGGCCTACTTGTATTTTTCATTTCTCTAGCATCCTAGCTAGATATTAGCTTAGTTAACAGCAGTTGTGATGCAAACTACAGTTTCTGGTCGTTTTGTGACACTGAAAAGTGTTGCGTAACAGTTGCCTTTTGTAGACCTAGTGCGGCCCGCCGAACGGCTGTGATCTTGCTCTGCGGCCCACATGCTCAGTTGAGTTTGAGACCCCTGCTTTAGATGCTAGCTCATTTCTTTGTTCCCCTTCATGATTAAAATCTCCTACAGAGTTGTTCCTACTCAGTCCCTCCTGAGCCCTCTCTAAACAGGCTCTCTCTCCTCCTACTTCACCAACACCGCTCTCCCAGGGACCTGGCCTCTCCCTTGCTAAATCCTGTAGTCCATTCTCAGGTCTTGTTTTGTTTGACCTGGAATTTGACACATTTGATCGTTTCATTCTGTTTAAAATGCTTTACTTGCTCCACTTCTAGGATACCTCTCTCCTGGCTTTCTTCCTACCTCAGCAGCTACTTTTTCTCCTTCTCTTGACCAATCCTTCCTCATCTCTCCAACTTCTAAATATTGGCATACCCCTGAGCTCAGTCCTTAGATGAAATACCATTTCTGTTTTCCCTTTCCTTTTGTCATCTCATCCAGTCTCATGGCTTTAAAAACCTCTCAATATATTAATAACTCCCCAATTTCTATTTCCATTCATCTATCTTCCCCCCAATATAGGCATGTATCCAGTAACCTACTTCAAATCTGGATTTGCATGATGGGATAGACCATAGTGCTGGCCCATCCATATTTCTCCAGATCCCACAATTTCTATGCATTTTTACCTAATTCTCAATTGCAAACGCCTATGACTTTGCTGAGAGACATTCTCTGTCTGCCAGAATCTATGTGGTCACTTGACCCATGTGTTGAGCAAGTTAACTCTAGGAGTGCCCTTCAGCCAGTAACTAATAGAGGTTGATGGATAAATGTTCCAGCTCCCTCACCCTTAGGGACCTCTGTGCTCTGCATAGAGATATGTTCTGAGTGATACTCTGTTTCCTGTAATTTCCCAGAGAGATTGAGTACCATTCACCCATGGTGCCAGCTAGCTTGGTGATATACTCTCTAGGGAGTTCTTCCTATATCTGTTCCATTTCTCCAATCCCCTTCATGTTTTCTTGGATTATCTCCCAAATAAACTAGTTGCATTCAAATACATGTCTCAGGATCTATCTACTTGTGGGTAAATCCAAACTAAGACCGATATCAAACTGACATCTCAACTAACATGTCCCAAACTAATCTCAAGATCTTCACTCCAACCGGTTCTTCCCATGGCCTTGCCTGTCTCAGTAAAATAGTAATTATTCCAATGACTTGTCAAAAATCTTGATGGTTGTCTTTCTCTCATTCCTCATACAATAGTTCTACCTTCAAAATTTAACCACTTGTTTTTCTCATAAGGATTTCACTCTCTGGTATAGTATAATATCCAGCATGTTTAAGTTGTTTGTCTCTAAACAGTATAATCCATGAGGAAAGAAATAGTCATTTGAGTTGCTTGCTATTGTACCCTCAGTGCCTAAAAGAGAGTCTGGAACATTTTAAACCCTCAAAAAATATTTGCTGAATGAGTTTCATGGATGCAGAAAGAAAGCAGTTAATGAGAAAAGGCATTGTGGATGAAAGGCCTGCATAAAACACACTGCATAAAATGCTTGAAGATGCTGAAGGCACCTTTTACCAACCAGACATCTTTGTTATTAAGATATTTGTACAATTAGAAAAAACAATCCTCTGGGGATTTCAGATACCCATGATTTTCACTGTCAGATCTTAACACGGTTAAATGCTATGTTGCCAAGATGGGGAGATCAAATGACTGATAAATCATTTTTAATAATGAAGTCTGCCTCCTCCCACCCCTACCATCCCAACAGTTTTACATGGTCAGCTTCACAGGAGCACATCTGTTTAGGTATTTTACAAACAAATTTGCAATTGCCAGGATCACTTTGAATAACTAAATTACTCCCAGCATCAGTAAATGAACTATCCTCATGACCCTGATGATCAGTAAATGAACTGTCCTCATAACCAAGGAGGCAGGGTGTCAGAGAGGTGAAATCGGCCTGCTGAGTTCATTCCCAGCTTTGTTGCTCACTAACAACACGACCATGGGCACAGTTCTGTGACCTCTTTAGTTCAGATTTTGCACTTGGTGAATGGGGCTGAGGGCAGTGCCTATCTAATGAGGTTGTTGTGAGGATTAAGTGAGCTAATGCATGCAGAATTCCGAGTGTCGTGCCTGGCACAGAGTAAGTAAGCATGAAATAGCCTTCTCTAGTTGGTTTATATATTTGCCTGTCGTATGTCCTAAACTGTACTGTAAGTTCCAAGACATGAGCTGTGCTTTTTCATAGTAGCATTGTGATGTTTGCATAATGCTTTACACAGTTGATGTTTAGAATGGCACATCTGTAATCAGAAGAGTGTATATTATTGTCCTGATTTTACAAAGGAAGCACAGAAAGTTTCCCTGTGAGGCATTTTCAGCCCGGCTGGGGACATTGCGAAGGAGCTTGCTGGGAGGATTTTGTCACCCTACACATGCCCACCAAAGGTTCAGAAGCACGGCCACAATCAGCTACTCTTACTAATGGGGTGCCGAGAGAGGAGGGAAGGAATCTTGCTCCACAGATTGAGAACACCCTGTTTAGTAGTATTTCCCAGTTGTACAGACAAATAAACCTTTCCTCTCAACTCACACTGCCCCTCCATAGCAGACAGGGTGTATGTATTGCCTGTACCATTCTATCGCATCCTGTGTGCTGTTCCCTTCTGATCAATGTAACCACTGAGACTCGCCAGTGCTCTGCACACAGCCGCCTTTATACAAGTGGGTGTTTTAAAAATAAGACTGACCTGTGGTGGCGCAGTGGATAAAGCGTCGACCTGGAAATGCTGAGGTTGCTGGTTCGAAACCCTGGGCTTGCCTGGTCAAGGCACATATGGGAGTTGATGCTTCCAGCTCCTCCCCACCTTCTCTCTCTCTGTCCCTCTCTCTCTCCTCCCTCTCTCCCTCTCTGTCTCTTTCTCTCTCCTCTCTAAAATGAATAAATAAAATTAAAAAAAAAACTGGCTTTAAAAAAAAAATAAAGCCACAGAGGGCTGGAGTATGGACTTCTGTTTTTTTGTCCAGCCTTGTGTTTTTCTGCATCAGGGTGGGGCAGAGTCAGGATAAAGTCCTGAGAACGGGTCCAGGGCACTCTGAAGGGACGCTGTGGTAGTAGGACCATTGCCTCCAGGGTAGGTGCAGGGCTTGGCTCCTTTGCTGTTCCAGGAATGAATTTAGTTGGAACCTGAGAGAAACTTTAAGGCATATAAGGAAGTGGAGAGCCTTATTTAAGGTAGGCATAATCAACAGGAAGAGGAAACTTTGAAGTGATGTCCATTTCTTCCGGGAGAGCACCAGTTTGAGAAACACTGGCTATAGTTCAGGAGGACGTTGGAGTGAATGGGGAAACAGAACAGAGAAGAGTATGTAGGTTATGAGTAGTCGTCAGTAATGAATGGCATGATTTCTATACAAGACGGAGGGAGAACTCTCAGGCTACTCAATACTATACCATAATTTTTTTCTTTGAAATCTGAAGTTCATAGCTTTTCATAGCCAAGTAGAGAAAAATTTCTTCATAACATAGTTATGTCTCCAAAGATTTTGTCAACTATGAGTGGAATATACCCCCAGGAACGTGAGCTCCTTGGAAGCAAGGCTTCATTCACCATATAGCCCAGCACTGAGCACAATGCCTGATGTCCAATGTCCTTGTTGAGTTTATAAATGACTCTGCTTTAAAGCAAGCTTGAGACCTAAGAAAAATATATATTTATATACCAAGTATTGCATATAGAATAGAACGTATATTTTATTATAACAAATTGTACGGTGCCATTTAATTGTCCTCCCCCCCCCCCCCAATCTGGCATTTGTTGCATTATTTTACTTCGATGGCAATGATGGGAAACTATGTTAACCTGCAGAGATTAGAACTTAAAAGACCTAGTTCTGGTCTACCCAGATCCAGTCCAGCCACTTTATTCGGGAAAAGGTTTTAAATATCTCCCGGCGTTGGTTCCTAGTCAGTGAAAGAAGAATGACAGCACCTGTGCAGAGTCTCTTATCTCTCAGGTCTGAGTGCTGATCAAATTAAATGATAAACGTGTCAAAGCTTCAGAAAATATTAACATCCCTTTGCAAAGGAGAACTATTCTCACAGTCAGTGTATAGTGTTTTTCCCCCAAAGGCAAGGATTTACTATACAGTCTGACAATATTTTGAGGAAATCATAGATGGTTTTTAGGAAGAATTACAGCTCCCTGGTCTTCTGCAGTGAAGGAGTGAGAGTGGAAGCCTTTAATTGCCAAGTTCCTAAGTCTCTGAGCCCTTGTCACTGCTTAGTGAAGTCTTCTTCAGAATTTGGTGGCCATTAAACAGCTTCGTACTTAGGGTCACACTGACCTTAAATGCCAGGGGCACTTGGAGTAATTGTCAGTATTTCTTAGTCTGAGGAAAGCTTTATTCTATAAATTATCACAGTACTGTGTAATTTGTAAACCAGGTATGTGAGTATCAGATCACAATTAGCATTAAGAGATAGTGTTTTGAAAGGGGGATAAGGGCAGGGACAAGGGGTCAACCTTTCCTTCTTCCTGGCATTCTAGAGTAGTGGTTCGTAGTATCTTTGAATTATGAAACGCTCCCCAGTGCCCATATGTACAAACAATTTGCATTTTGTTTTCCAGCATTCGGAAACCAGCTAAACCCCATGAAGTTAATACTCCTTGGTCTACAATATTACCATAGCCTTTTTCTTTAAGCCAATTTGTATATTGTCATAAAGGATGTACAGTAACTCAGAGCTGTGTGGGCTTTGGCTTATGGGACAGTCAATTCCGTTATCTGTTGTTATTGATTTGAGAGTCTGATCTAGGAAATCTAAACTTTAAGCTGTTAAATTTTTAGAAGGATGTGATGCAATGTAAATTATTAAGAAAGGTGCTTTAGAAAAATATTTATAAAATTATATGTTTAGTAGGTAATTTGAAGACTAGGATTTAAAAATATGAAGTAGGTTTAGATAGTCCAAGATAATTTATTCATATAAACTTTGCATGGTAAATGATATTTCTTTGAAGCTTTTATATATTGTTTTTATGACCTTATGACTATTTTTTTCATGAGTTGATATTTGGGGCCATAACTACAGCTCGTTATATAGCTGGTGATTTTGTTTCAGGCAACCTTTCTGACCTCAGTTTCCGTATTTATCAGACAGAGATAATAATACCTATTTTACAGTAATACTGTATTAAGTCAAAATGTAATTTATTTAATGAGTGTCCTTTTGAGTAGACAAATATATATATATATATACACATATATATTATGGTAGAAGATGATAAGTGGTTTGGAAAAAATAGGCTAAGGAGGATGGGGGTGCTGGGAACAGATGGTGATTAAGAAAGTTTGTCTGGGGAGGACTCTAAGTATACAAATACTTGATACCTATCAGGTGTTTAGTAAATGTTGCCATGTAGATATATGGATAAATTTGCTCACGTCATGTGCAAATCCAAGTCCGTATGATACTTGGATGGATGGATGGATGGATGGATGGATGGATGGATGGGTGGATGAGCTACATCTATGAGAAAGCCTGGATGAACCTGGAGATCATTATGCTAAGCCAGTCAGAAAGACAAGTACCATATAATTTCATTTATGTGTAATCTAGTGAACAAAATGAACTGACAAGTAAAATAGAGATGGACTTATACATAGAGAGCAGACTGACAGCTCTGGGGGGGATCTGGGTGAGGGGAGGTGAAGGGATAGAGCAAAAAAGGACAAAAAAACCCCAACAACTCACGGACGCGGTAACAGTGTGGTAATCTCCCAGAGAGTGGGAGGCAGAGGAGGGTGTGGGGATATACATAGTGATGGACAAAGACTTGACTGGGGGGGGGGGGGGGGTAAACACAATATGGTGTACAGAGATGTGCTGTTAGAGTTGGGCATAAAGCACTTTCTCTCTTTATAAACAGCAATAATGGTAATTACAGCGATAATATGTGTCGAATACCTACTGTGTATATATGTTACTTTCTATGTTACTTATATTTATATACACTAACTCTTTTATTCCCTATTAAAGCCCTATGAAGTAAAACTATTATCACCCTCATTTTAAGATAAGGACACTGAGAAATACGAGGCTGAGTAATTTACTGAAGATTAAGAGTTAGGAAGGGACAAAGCACATTTTCAACCCGGCGCTTAAACCCCAGAATCTACACACTAAACCTTGACACTCACTGCCACTATGTTTTTATGAGGACGTCTAGTTTGCTAAGGGATCATGAATTTACCTGACTCTTCTTGTTCTGTTTGTGCTTCCTCCAGTTAACAGTTTTTATGAAGTAAAGTATTATCCTGCCTTTAGGCAGCTGAGAAAAATCCATGAATCCATAAGCATTCAGAATGAGTCTCCCACAATATGTGGCGTGAACGGGGAGGAGGGGGGAGATTTCAAACCCTCTTGTAATATAAGCATCAGCATATTCTCTATTATTAAAAGCATTTTCTCTTTTTATAAACAGCAATAATGGTAACTACAGTTATAATATGTATTGAATACCTACTGTACATATATATTATTACCTTATTGCTCATAATATTCCTGGTGGAATCCCACTGGAACACCCAAAATAAATCCTTAATGTGCTAGTTAGGAAGATGATGGTGGCTAATGGGACCAGTTCACTCCTAGCTCAGTAAAACTACCATGGATTGCTGAAAATCGAGGAGTGGGGGAGGCAACAGTCCATTATTTTTATTTTAGAACTTTCCGCAGCCTAATGGAACAAATTAAGCAAGTGAAACTAAATCTCCCAATTCAGTTGTTCAAACATTCTTTTCACAGTGACAGGTGGATAGATTAGACAACTTCTTAGGTCATTTTTACTTTAATTATTAGAATTTTTATAAATGACTCATTCCTAACAGTGATTTTGGCAAAATCAGAGTGATTCTGAAACCTGTTTTTGCTTTTTTGATTAATATGCATTTGAATTATTGCAGTCTTAGTGGACTCCAACCGGGGGTCAGGGCCAGAGTTCTGGAAGGGACCTCGGATTCACAGAAGCAATTTGTTTGTGTATTTATTTTGTACACCTCAGTGAAATTATATATAATATATATATAAAATAGTTGTTATATAGATTAAAAATTGATATGTTCATGAACAATTTAGATAAGAACATAATTTAATGTTCTAGGAAATACAATTTTTAAAAATGCCAAGTTGGGAGTTCATTCTGTTTATCAGACCAAGAACTTACCGATGCTCCTCAGCTTTTTCATGCCCCAGTGTCTTGTCTCCACTCTTCCTCTGGCCCCAGTGTTTGTGACTGACTGGTTAGAACTCTCTGCATCGTCCCAGTCCCCGCCATTCTGTATCATGCTAGGCCATGCTGGGAAGCAAGAAGAGGATGGGATTTGTAAACTGGAAGATTGTATCATTTCCTCTACGGTTCTGTTAACTGTGTGGTTTGGAAGTCAAAGCTAGCAGAAGAGTTTTACCTTTAGACTTAAAATCATGCAGTTTTTTGACATGGGCCTCAGACCTGGAACACGGATGTTCCTTTCAGATCTTGTCCTTCATTCTGTACTTCCAATTTTTAAATTAGTAGCCAAATAGATTATTTTTTAAATGGAGAGTTGCACTTTAAAACATCTAGATTTACAACCTTTCTTAAAATCTTAGAAGACCCTCTCTCAGCTTGAGCTGGGTGGGCCCTGCCCCCTTCAGATGAAGCTTGTACCTTCAGTCAAGCAGAGCCTGCACTTCCACAGAAAAGCGAAGCCCTAGGAAAGCGAAGCTTGTGTTTTCAGTCCTGGCTGTGCTTTTACAGTTTCATATTCGTGTGATTGTTCCACAGAAATATGCCTATTCGTCCTCCAGTGAGTCATGTATTACTCATACGACACATATTCCCAGATCTGTGCCCTCGTTTGCACTTTTTGCTGAGCCCAGACCTAGCTGCATTTACATAATTCAATTGAAAACTTACTATTTTAAGGGTTAATGTGGTTAACTCCTCTTGTGGTTAGTGCTCTGCAGATTCTCTCTAGAATAACATAGTAGTAAAGGGACTGCCCGTTTCACTTAAAGAATGAATAACACTGACTTCTTATGGTGTCATGAAAATGAACCGGGAAATGAGTGCACAAAGCTTACCACAGTACCTGGAATATATCATCAAGTATTCAGTATCACTAGCATTATATATTTCTGTCTACCTTAAATGCATTAACGAGATATCATTTGATGAAAACTACGTAATTTGACAATTTGAAAATTTTGGCTTTTTAACTTGATTCCTTCAAAGAATCCTAATCAGAGTTGCCATCAAAGTAATTGTCACTTATCAATCGCTCTGTCATTGTTGCTTGAATATCAGGTACTGTTCTAGATATGCGGGATCCTGGAGTAACCACGGGCAGCTTTCTGTCCCGGGGGAGCCTGCATTTCAGGGAGACCAACAATATGCAAATAGAGTCCGGCCCCTTCACAGAGAGAAGAGCCAGTAAGAAAAGTGAAACAGAGTCAGGAGCTAAGGTGATGGGTGGGGTTGGCTGCAGGTGCCACATTTTTTTAGCTGAAACATTTAGCTGAGATGCTGGCATAAATTAGAGGTGATTTATAAATCATTCAGTGCCATCTGTTGAACTATATATTTATAATTGGGGTTTTCTGAGACGTCTTCTTTTTGCGGAAACATTTCTGTAAATACTGAGCAAGTTATGATAGCTGAATTTAATAAGCGTGGTTTGAAACTACAGGGAGGAATGTTTTAAGGAGGTCCTGAGCTGCAAGGTCAAAGACCAATAGAAGAGGCAAGAAAATTGAGTGGCTGACAGTTAAAGTTCAAGAGGAAATGAATGGCTCTGGAGGACAGGCAAAAAGATAAGCACTAGACAGCGGAGAAAACCTATATATTGCAGCTTACCCTTGCCTGGGGTAAAGATAACTAATGATAAAGTGAAGTTCAGCACTTTTCCCTACTCTCTACACAAAGTGTTATCTATAAGCCAAGTCAAGTGAGGCTCATTCCTTGCCATTCTGACTATCATTAGGGTATTATATTTATATAGTTGTTACACAGAAATATGCTCATTTCTTTTCCTATGACTCACATATTACTCAAAAGTTACTGGCTTCCTGTAACTTTGAAACTCCAAATTCTCTTGGGGATATTTCTCCAAACGTAGTATTGACTCTGACAAAACCATAGCTCCTGTCATCCCCAGGGCCCTGTGAGTGTCATTTCCAAACTGGGCACACTCAGTTCTGTTCCGGACAGTTCGATAAACACGTTTCAGGTATTGTGCTATTAAAAGAGGTGCAAAGGGGAACGGGGACACCTGTCACTGAAGGTGAGCAGCTTCCAACACTGATCTTCTCTGCAGGAACCCCACCCTGTCTGTTCTAGACCCTGGGCAGGATTCGGTGCTCTCATGTGGGCCTCACTGAGGACTGCAAAGTTCACCGTCTCCCAAGGCCAGGGGTCCCCAAACTTTTTACACAGGGGGCCAGTTCACTGTCCCTCAGACCATTGGAGGGCTGGACTATAAAAAAAAACTATGAATAAATCCCTATGCACACTGCACATATCTTATTTTAAAGTAAAAAAAACAAAACGGGAACAAATATAACATTTAAAATAAAGAACAAGTAAATTTAAATCAACAAACTGACCAGTATTTCAATGGGAACTATGCTCCTCTCACTGACCACCAATGAAAGAGGTGCCCCTTCCGGAAGTGCGGTGGGGGCCGGATAAATGGCCTCAGGGGGCCGCAGTTTGGGGACCCCTGCCCAAGGCCAAGCTGGCAGACTAGAGGAAACACCCAGTTAAAGGTCACAGCTCAACTACAGCGGGTTGTGCTGTGCAGGACTGGCTGCCAAAACACCTGAGTTTTTAAGAAGAGGTAGCTACCTGGATTTCTGTGTGAACATTGGCAATAAATGAAACTTTACAAACTTTTTTGAAATGTTAATGAGGGTTTTAATGAAGGAAGATTTAAAACACATCAATGAGCAGTGCGACTTTGGACAAGTCATTTTCTCTATATGGGTTTTTTATCAGGAAAACCGGTTCCTACTGTCTGTGAGGCCCCATCCAGACCTAAGACTCTGTGTTTGCCTTTTGGGGACTACTGGTCAATTCTGTGATGTTACAAGGGAATTAGGCAATGGGATTGTGCCCACCTTGCCTACACACCCTTTAATATGGGAAGAGACCTTGTACACTTCTGCCTTTCTGGACCATTAGTAAATATAAAAATAGGAAGCAGACACTTCCAACACTCAACGGATACTTAATGAGGGCTTCTTCTGTGCTAAGCCCGGTGCCAAGTACCGTCATGTAGCCATCTTCATGTGAATGAGGAGATTTGTTCTTTCCAACTCTGGTTGCAGAGCGCTCATTCTTGTGCTGGACGCCAGAACAAGGGCTCAAGCGTGTTTGCTTTCCTCCCCCCCTCCCCTGAGGCTGTCCCCAAGGAGAGGTTTTCCAGAAATCACTTTACTCAACATTTCCTCCAGCCTAGGATATGCTTATCTTCCTTTAGAAAATGGAAGTATCTTAAAAAAAAAAGAAAAAAGTAAAAGAAAATTGAAATATCCTCACAAGCCAGCACAAACCTGTTCTCTGTCATTCCTGCCTAAAGACCTTAACTCTGGTTATTTTCATTCATTTAAACATATTTATTGAACATCTACTATATTTCTGATCTTTTCCTATCAATGAAAAAGATGGACAAGGTTTTGCTTTTACAAACTAGAAGTTAAGGTAGTAGGGAATAAAGAAAGAAACAAACTATGAACTAATAAGTAGTAACTTTATCAAATGGTGCTACCTACATAGAAAACAATGGTGACGTGGTAGTTATTTTGGGCCTACTTTAGATTGAAAGGCCAGGAGATGCTACATATTCTTTTGTCTCATTAATAAGAAACCAGCCATAGAAGATCTACAGGAAGAGCCTTCCAGGCAGAGGAAACAGTAGTGCAAAGACCCTGGGGCAGGAATAAAATGAGCATTTGGAAGGCTATAAAAAAAGTATGTATGGCTGGAGCATAAATTGGGAGGAAGTGGGCAGAGGTAACTGGTGGTGTCAGATCATTTGTTTAGTGAGAGGAGGGGAGATAATAAGACAGACTCCTACATGCACCCTAGCCAGTGTTCGAATCAACCAAGCTATATTTAGCACCTGAGGCTGATGAGTTCTGATCAACCAAGCTGTCCTCAGCACCCGGGGCCAAGCTCAAATTGAGCCACTAGCTGAGGGAGGGAAAGAAGAAGAGAAGGGGGAGAGGGAGGCAGGGTAGAACCAGATGGTATCTTCTGTGTGACCTGACTGGAAATTGAACCCAGGATGTCCATAAGCCAGGTCGACATTCTGTCCATGGAGCTACCAGCCAGGGCAGTTTAGGTATATAGATTTTTTTAAAGTTATTTTATGCAATAAGTTTTCTTTTCTTCCAGTTAGAGTATAATTTCCTTAAAGAAGAGAATAGGATTAAGCTGTCCTTTTTGTCTCTGTAGCACCCAGTTGGTTAGTTAATATCAAGTTAATTAACTGAATATGAAGAACTCACATGTCACTTAGAGCTACATTTGTGTGGTTTCACTTAGGAGCCTTAATAGCCTAGGAGGTAGAAGGGGTACATCCTCATCCAGCTGCCATTTCAGCAGTACCTGTGTGAGGACGATGATCTTCCCTTTCTCCCTAGTCCTGCCATGTGCTGTTTTGACTGCATGTTTTGTTCTAGCTAGAAGCCAACAGGCCTCCATCTGGTTTAGGAGATAGAGAAGCAGGGATGTATCCACAAGTCTTTGTAATGAAACCACCACCACCACAAGATGGCCCTTCTCCACCAACTCTGGCATTTTGATGAGAGGAGTTCTTTTTCTCATCTCTGATAACTGACGGCTGCTTTCCAACCCCCCTTCATCCTCTGTGGCCTGAAAGAGATTAAAGATGGTTGGAATGCGGGCTGGAGTCATTAAGTGTTCTCACCCTTTAGAACAAAACACATGACACATGCCAGGCCGTTATGCAGAGCAACAGACTAGCATGTGACTTGCTCCACTTGACCTTTCAGTTCCAGAGTTGAAGAAAAGGACATTGCAGATAGGAATGTGTGAAGATACTTAGCTATGCCCCTTTTTTCAGTTTGTAGGGGAAAATTTTTTTCAGTAAAAAGAAAATGGCTTCAATAAGCCTATTTATTATTTCTATACATTGTAGACATTGGGAGTTACTTGTGTTAGAATCGGGTCTCAACATGACATCAATCAAACTGCAGGTTTAGAGCAATCTAAACCTGAGTCTAGAGCTGCTTCTTATAACTTAGTCACATTGATTTATTAAATTGTTCTCTTTCTGTCTCCTGAACTGTTGTTGATAAATGCATTTTTAGTTCCTCATATTAAGCCAGTTTTTACTTTTTTCCTTAATATATCCAAAGCATGTATAATTTCTTCCAAAGAATAATTGTCTCGATTAATGCTATTTTCCATTCATAAAAGACAACTAGTTTTCTTTAAAGACGTATTCATTTAACATGTTTCATATAATATATACATGTGTATGAGGGTGTATAAAAAATCAATGCTTGGAAAAAAGTCTTAGTCTTTTACTTGTGAATGAAATCTGTCATCTGTAAGTCAGACCAGAATGAAAGCATAGCAATTAAAAGATTTCTAGAAATGACCTACGGGTCATCGTGTGCATTTGTGTATGCACAGTTTTAACTCTATTCCAATAAGATTTTTATTTTTTTTATTTTTTTATTTTTTTTTTTTTTCATTTTTCTGAAGCTGGAAACAGGGAGAGACAGTCAGACAGACTCCCGCATGCGCCCTACCGGGATCCACCCGGCACGCCCACCAGGGGCGAGGCTCTGCCCACCAGGGGGCGATGCTCTGCCCATCCTGGGCGTCGCCATGTTGTGACCAGAGCCACTCTAGCGCCTGGGGCAGAGGCCACAGAGCCATCCCCAGCGCCCGGGCCATCTTTGCTCCAATGGAGCCTTGGCTGTGGGAGGGGAAGAGAGAGACAGAGAGGAAGGCGCGGCGGAGGGGTGGAGAAGCAAATGGGCGCTTCTCCTGTGTGCCCTGGCTGGGAATCGAACCCGCAATAAGATTTTTAAAGAAATTGTGTAAACTGATGTCTGCCTGATAAGACACAATTTAGGACTGCTAATTGCTGGATTGTGGGGCAGTTGGTTTTGCAGACGTAAGTCCTATCCCCTTCTTTCTAAGCTTTGGTTTCTTCATTTCTGGTCGTTTAAATAGATAATTCTTCAAGAGTTGGTACATTTCTGCAACTGTTTTTTATTTACTCAGAAGCTTTCAGCAGAGTATGTTAGTGTTCAAACTGCAGAGAAGACTACCTGTGCAAGTTACCTCAGTGTTCTAATTCATCTTGAGAATTGTGTGCTGGTGTCATATTTTCTGGACACCCACCTGGAGTAATGAACGGGTCAATGTTGAGAATGCACAACTGTAAACTCGTCATTTTTACGGTGTTGGTCTTGCCCTGGCTGGGTGCGCAGTGGATAAAGCGTCAATCTGGCATGCCAGAGGCCACAGGCTCCACCCCAGATCAGGACACATATGAGAAGCAATCAATCAGTACACAACTAAATGGAACAACTAAGTGAAACAAGTTGATGCTTCTCTCTATCTAGCTCTCTCTTCTCTTCCTCCTCTTTCCCTCTTTCCTTCACTTCCTCTCTCTCTCTCTCTCTCTCAAATCAATGTAAAAATTAAAAAAGAAAAAATGTGTTGTTCTTAGGCAGGTCAGACCCCCTCCCAGAGTTCATTAGGTTTGCAAAACCTCAAGCCCTGATTATGCACAGCGGAATCATAG
Organism: Saccopteryx leptura; assembly: GCF_036850995.1. Classification (NCBI taxonomy): domain Eukaryota; kingdom Metazoa; phylum Chordata; class Mammalia; order Chiroptera; family Emballonuridae; genus Saccopteryx; species Saccopteryx leptura. The sequence goes on along the minus strand of NC_089511.1, from coordinate 60,443,303 downwards.
TCAGTTTCATCTAGCTCAGAATGTTGACATGACATAGAGCCCCTCTGAGAAGAAGGGGGAGGAAATGATCATTTTATAATCAGTTCTGAATTTTTCATGCTTTGTGTTTATATATATATTCAGGAGTATATGAAATAATGCAGAGATACCCCCACCATCAAGTTTCCTCAGGCTACCCTGAACACAGCTTGTGTAGTTGAGAAATATAACCGGGCTTTCTTCATGCGATGTGGGTGCATAAAAACCAGTGTGCCTTCATTACTGGACAGCGCCTTTACAATCTGTTTGTTAGCTGTAAAGTGTGCAGGTGTTGAGAAGGCATGTATATGAAGTCCTGAAGACTGTAAGTTACCACACATCATTTGCTCTCTTGTATCTGCATAGAATTTTCTATCAGCCTTGTTTGCATATAGAGCCATTTGAAAAAGGGAGGAAGAAGGGAGGGAGAGTATGTTGAGTCCCTCCATTCCATTTTGTATTTCTCCTGGAACACAACATTTTGAAGGGGTATGGGAGTAGGGCTTAGGAAATTATGACTTTGTGTAGATGAGAGTAGGAGGCTCTCAACTCAGTGGGAGAAGCAGCCCCTCAGGCAGAAGTCTCCCAGATAGGCAATTCAAGAAGAATTTGGAACTACTTTCTGTTGGGGATAAACCAAGCCTCCTGAGGGTTCTGTGAATTGGTCATTCTCATCGTAAAATCAGCTGTTTTACTAAAAGTAACGCCGAGGTTACTTTTAGTAAAGGTATCACTGGATTTTGGATAGTGGAGGCTTGAGGTTCTGGAAATGGAGAGAAAGGGAGGGGGAACCACCTCCCTGATGATCACTTTGTCTCCGAGTTACCACATTGAGTCCCTGACCACACAGACCCCACAGGAGTTATCCAAAATCAGATTCCCCCAAATGTCAAGGGACTCCTTTTTATAATGGGTTCTAAACTTTCCTTTTATCCTTTATCTTGTTTGTTTCTCTGCTGATAGAGTAGAATATGCCCATGAAGATATGGAAAACATTGAGAACAGCCAATCCAGATTACTTTGCTGTTTGAAAGCTCCCTTGTAGATTAGTTCACTTGCCCTCTTAAAAGTTCAGTGAGCTGCTTTTTCCATGTGTTCCTGTGAATAATGTCTGTGTCATGGTCTCAGCTTGAAAGAAGGGGGAAAACAAAGAAAAGAGAGAGCACATTTTTGTTACATTAAGTTTTTAGGAGTCATATCAATGATGTGAATGCTGTGATTATTTTTTTCTTTTAGAAAACACTTTATGCTGAATATCGAACAGAGAACTATACAGAATGTAGGTCCTCTGAATTTTGTGTATGACACAGAGAGGATAGAGAGTATATTAATAGTTTAAATAATTACATGAAAAGAAAGTGGTATTTTGCACTGTATAAAGATAATGGGTGAATACATCCTACTGGGGTTTTGTGGGGTTTCTGTCAGTTTTTAATCTCAGAGATCAGACAGCAAGCTAGGTACACAGGATACTCCACTGCCTTTCAAAACAACAACAATAACAAAAAACCCCCCAGCATCATAAGGACCTCGGCTCCAAGCCCCAGGCAGATCAGGGGTTAGCAAACTTTCTCTGAAAGGAGGCAGATAGTCACTATCTTAGGTTTTGTTGGCCAAACAGTATCCTACATATTACAACAAAACTTTGTAAGCACTGCAATTTGAATTGTATATTATTCCCACGTGTCACAGAATATTATTAGTCTTTTATTTCACTTATTTAAAAATGTAAAAGCCAGTTTTAGTGCCGGGGCTGCTGCAGCAGGGCAGTTTGGGCCTGAGCACAGTGTGAAGACCCCCCTGATCTGGATATTAGCAGCGTCCTCAGGACAAAGCGACTCACAGCTAAAGCTGGTCTGGGGGCAGCCCATTGTCAAAATGGGCCGGATGGGAGAAGGGCAGCTCTTTAGGTATTTTTGTCTGCTGGGTCTTGAAAGGCTTTGTGAAGAAGTGGGATTTCAAAACTATCTCAGTACAGGCAAAATAATCCTCTTCCTTGTACTTGAAATGATTTCTGCGTTGAGGATTATCTCTGAACTCTCCTGAGTGTGCAGGTGCTGCTGCCCCTCCGGGGTTCCTTTGTGTCTCCTCCCACCTTTCTGGACGCTGGCTGTTTGGAGCTCTTGGTTTAGAGCTTGGTGACAGAAGGAAGATAGCACAGAGTGCTCACAGCCCGTTGGCAGAGCCAGAGCGAGTGGAGGATCTCGCACGGGGCCAGCAGCCTGTTGGAAGGGAGGCCCAGCCCGCCACATCCCCGGCACCGGCCCTCCTTACCACCCAGGCCTCACCCTCTGCTTGCAGAGCTAACTTCCCCGGCCTGCCCCAGCTGGATGGCTCATGGTTCAGGGAGGCTGGGCGTGATCAGACACAGGTCCTTGGTTTCCCCTCGTCAGCAGCGTGGACTGATGGAAAAGGCCATCTTCATGGGCATTGACCTCCTTCGTAGAGCAGCATTGCTGCACCGTCAAATAGCAAGTAGAATCTCATTTTGTAACTGAAGTCACTGTGTAAACACCCAAAGCCATCTTTTCTTGTTAAAGGGACATTGTCATGAATTCTAGGCACAACAACAACAGAGATTCTCATAGTGCCGTCGTGGAGGCACTCTGTTTCTATGACTTCATCTTTAAAATGAGGGGCTTTGACAAATATACGGTGATGGAAAATGATGTGACCTTGGGTGATGGGTACACAACTTAACCAACAATTCAAATGCTATAGAGATGTTTACCTGGAACCTATGTACTCTTATTGATCAATATCACCCTCTTAAATTTAATTTTCTATATAAATTTTTTTAAATGAGGGGCTTTGATTAAATGAGCCCCGAGATTGTGATTTAGTCTACTGTTTATCTTTTGTGTAAAAATGTGTTTTTAAATATTGGATTTCCTTGAGGTAGGACACAGTTGTTCTCACAAAAGGAGGTAGGAGACGGTGACACCATCTCCCATGTGGGGCATTTAGTTTTTCAGTGGAGCCACCAGCTTCTAGGTCTAAGCTACATACAGCCAGTCTCCCATGTCAGCCCGTGCTTCCCATGTGGGGATGTTGGCTCCCATCCCTGCTTCTCCTGTGCAGCTGTGACACAGGCAACAGTAGTGTAGGAAATAAAGTGTCCTGGGTAGATTGAAAGACACAATTATGGGAATTATTACTCCTCTTATTTAGTATAATTATAGAGTATTTTCTACTGAAGAGCCCCACAGAAAGGTTGGATCAGTTGGGGTCATTTATCCTAGGGAAGCTAAGACTGGAGCTAAGACTCTCCAGTGATAATGTAACAATGGTTTTAAATATGTGCAAGACGATAACCAACCGTTCTGCTTTCTCACTGAACACAGAAGATTAAGAAATTGATGGGAGAGGTCTTAATTAGATGTGAGGAAGCCATGCCATGATTAAACACGGATGTGACTTCCTTGGGGGGGTCTGGGTGGATATGGGGCTCTGATCACCTGCCTGGAGCCGGACATCTTGCTTTCTGATTTCTGTTGTGGACACGAGGAACTGCCGAGCTGAGCAGCGGGACCCCAGGCCTGGACCCACAGGCTCCTGGCATTCTGATAAAACCAAGCACGTTCACATCGGGCAAAAGGACAGCCTCGAGGAGGACAAAAAGTGTGGCGAATGTCATTGATAGGAAGTCTGCAGAGGAAAGAGCTTGGGCCTGGTGATGTGCCCCAGACTTCGATGGAGAAGAATTTACTCCAATCGGGCAATGCTTGTCCCGAGGACGGTGAGGATTTTCTAGGCCGGCCTCACCTCCTCCAGAACAGCAGTCAGTGGGGCCTCCCCTTGTCCAATTCGCTCCCCACCTGACTCGTGTCTGCAGCAGGCGGCTCAGACTTGCTGTGTTCCAGAGGAGACTCCGGCTCCATCTCACTGAGTCAGCCCAGAAACAGGCACAGAGTGAACCAGGTGATGGTTTTCCTGGTTCTTCCTGCCAAAGCCGAGTTTCTAGCACACACTAGGTGCTCAGGTCATGAAGTGACAGGATAAATAAACAAATGCGGGAGGGAGGGAAGAAGTTTACAGTCCACCGTGAACAAACTCCTCCAGGCATTTCAAAGCAATGCAGGACCCTTGCCACAGTGTCACACCCCTCTCGGGTGTCATATACTCTCCTGGGGTGTCACACTCCCTTGGGAGTCACTATCGCTGTGGTTGGAGCTCAGGCTTGAGGACAGAGGCCCAAGTTCAAATGCCTCTGGGCAGCTAGGTACTTAACATTAAGGATGAAATCAGCCCACGGTAATAAAGCAGGGAATACTGAGGGCTGAGTGGGAAGCCACCACTCGGCACCGGAGCCTGTGGCCCAGCAGAAACGTGGGCTCGGGGTTGCCAGCTCCTTGTGTTTTTAAAGGGAAAAAAGGGAAATCTATATTTTGTTATGCAATCTCGCAATTTTTAAGTGTTGGCAACTAAAAATATATTTTAAAATACAACAAGAGCCACAAAAACATGTATTTGCTATTTGCTACCAGTATGTGACCCTCCCTTTAGAATAATAGAATTAGATTCAAATCCTGACTATTGGCTAACTGACAACCTTAGGCAAGTTACTTAACCTTTCCAAATTTTAGTTTCTATCTCACAAATGTAGAGATAAAGATTACTTCACAGCATATCTCTGAGGACTAAAAGAAAAATATATAAGAAATTATATAGTGCCTTACATGCAGTACTTAATAACTATTTATGTATATTATATAATATATATTATATACTTAATAATATATTTATATATATTTCATTGAACCATATGAAATTGCCGATATACTAGACTTAACCTGTAAAAATGGCAATTTCATGAGTCAGTATAATAGTAATATAAAATCATATACTGTAGACATTATTTTATTATTGTTAATATTAAGCATAGCCACCCACTCCTAAACTCATACTTATGATGCCCCTTTCCTGCTGTATTTTCGCCACAGCAACTTATCCTATTGATCGTTTGCAATCACTTACTTATTACGTTTACGGCTATGGCCTGTCTGCCCACACTGCTGGTAGCTATGCTGTATCAAGGTAGGGATGTTTCCCTGTTTTGTTCATCATCTTTCTCTGCCCCCCCACGCCAGCATCTACAAGAGTAGGCACATAGTAGGCTCTCTGTAAATGTGCGTTGAATGAATAGGCTTATGCACTGGCCTTCCCAGCGTTGAATTCAGTTCACCACAGATACCTTCCCTGAAGCCTCACAGGTTTGAGGGAGCTGTTTGTTAGTACCCTTCTAAGTAAAACAGAAATACAGTTTCTTATGATGATGGGTTTTTCGGGACTTTGTTGAACTCAAGTATAAGACTAGTAAAATGTTGCTGAGGTATTACATGTCCCCAAATCTAAAAAAAACTGAATTCAGTTAGTTATATCAACAAACAAACAGAAGCAATCAATGGTATTTTTTTTTCTGGTCTTACACATGAGTTTTATATAATGCTGTAATTTTCAAAAATATCGATTATATTTGCACTCAGATAGGAGGAAATTACCTTTGTAAGATAATTTGTTGGCAGTACAGTATGCTTTCACAGTATGTACACATACATATATTCAATAGTAAAGCTAATGTAATGAAAGAAATTCAATTTACAAAGCCCACTCCTAAAGGGCAGGCCTGACTAGATTCCAGAGACAGAGGAGAAAATGGTGGTATTGTCTTTTGAAGGAATGTCAGAGTAGCCTGCACGCAGAGGAAAGTGCTGATAAGCGGAATGACAAAAGCTGGTTTCATGGGTGATTCTGAGCAGCCAGGGTATGCTTCCAGCTGATTGCACTGCTATTTTTGGTATTCCCCATATCATGACTAAATACACAGAGCTTGAGTGGAGGCCACAAACATGGTAAGTCAGTGGGGAATTCTGGGAGGTGCTGCATTATTTGTAGGGCAGCTTCTATACTCTTACTGTCCCCTAGCCCTTTAAAGAGTTAAGAAAATTCTGATCAGCTCCTACCTCTTTACTAGGAGGTTGGGGAAACCTTTACGTTTCCCAAGGCAGATATTTTTAGACTCGAGGCTCTGTCCAGAGTGTTAACTAATTGAGTTATCAGGTTTCATACTTGGCCGCACAGAATGGCAGTGGAAGAGGGACGGAGCTGCCCAGAACAAGTAAGCATTTACAGTTTCGGAGTGAAACACATTTTCCTTATAGAAGTGGTGCTTTGGCCTGGATGGTCGTACCTTTTAAAAAATATTTGTTGTTGGATAGGCAGGAAGCTAGCCTGTCTGCTCCCTGGATCTCCTGAGTTCAGTGAGTAGGGAGAATGGGCTGTCCTTTCTTTCTGTTTTGCCCAGACCTGAATTCTAGGTACGTTTTGCCTCTGATGTCATTTGGAGTGTGCTCAGCGCAGGCCTGTCTTAAGAGGATGTGTAATGAAATGCAAACAGATGGTGAGTGATTTGGGGTACAGGAGGGGCATAGAGGACCTAACAATGTAAGAAGATTTAAGTCTTCCCACTGTTCTTAATAAAAATCTGCAGACTTTAAAACTTAGCTTTTTCTGCCATACTAATTGCAAGGGGCAATATGGAATTTTAGAATTGGGGGAGAAAATATACCATAAAGTTAAAATTTGTTTTGGAAATTTATATTAATAATAGATGAAGTATATAGCTAGAGGTTTGGGAATATAAGTTTACTTCTGTTTTAATAGATTTGAAAATAGATGTAAATACGTCATCTCATTTAGTAATTTTAAAGAAGCAACACAGTAAGCCATGTTCCCCTTAAGGGTTACTACACAAGAAATAAAAGTAAATATTTGCTTTGTATTTATAAAATGTTGAAGTTTGATTCTAAGGGTTCATAGAATACTGTTTAGTTTATGGCATAGTTTTAAGATTTCATGTGGTCTTGTTTCTGTCTTATCAATTAGTACCAGCTTATCTTACTATGAGAACACACACGGACTATGTATATAGTCCATGTGTTGTTAACACAATATATTAAATCTTGAGTGTAAAATGAACACGTTTTAAACAAAATTTAGTGAAATGGTCATAAAGACTAGAAGGAGATGTAGAAATGAGGACTTTGGTGATAGTTCTAACATCAAGTAGGCAGACATGCCAATGATTTTGAGAAAAGAACTGTCATTTCCTAGTGCTACAAAAAGCAACAATTTTGAACCTTATTTTAAATTGATTCAGTTTTAATCTTTGTATTCTTAGAGATAGGTTAATCTTTTAGCAAAGAATATTCTTTCCTGACCTTTCCACAATGTTGCTCTATTCAAGAGGAGACATTTATGAGATTTTAATCTGAGAATTATCAAGCATTTTGTGTGGCTCAGAGAAGGCCTTTGCAGGTGAAACTTTGAGATTCAGAAACAAGATAAAAGTATTGTTCAGAAATCCCAGACATTAATTATAGCTTACCAGTAATATAAGCGTATTGGTAGATGAGTCCTAAGAATCATGTTATGCCACTCTCAAAATAATCGACTCACCCATCAAAAACTATGAGCTATGCTGAAAGTTAAATTTTGATTGTACGTTCTGTTCCGTTAGTTTGTGGGACTGAAAACTTTACATGTAATCATAATGACAGTTGCTGCTTAACTAGTGAGGCTTGGCTTTGAGAAATACTAATTGCTAGAAAGTTTTGACCCAAGTGCAAATATAACAAATCTCACAGAATGTACCTGACAAGCTTTGGCTCTTTATGAATTAATGAGTTAATTAAAAAAAAAAAAAAAGCAATCTGAGATCTGAAAGGAAAGCTGAAATAAAAGCAGACCATGTTGTTTCTGCCTCGTGTCAAAATATATCAACTAAGTGGTGAAAGCATTTGATCTCAGCCCATATGTGCCATGTTTTCTGTTTTGGTGAGCATGCTGCTTAATGTACGTGTAATAAAATGACAGACTGAATTTGAAATTATCCTGCCCTAAGCAGTGACTCTGGAAGGGCAGTGACCCGACACATCACACTGAAGTCCCGTCACAATAGAGGAGCATATATGATTGCTGTATTGGGTTTAGTTGTGCAATGAATAAGAATTATTCAGCTTCTGGTTTCATCTCTGACTTGAATGAAAGACTGAACACTCTATCTGCATGAGCTGAACTATGGATAAATTCTTTGCAAAGAGGGTATAGTAGATAATTACATTTTCACAAATGATCATTAATACCGCGTACTACTTCTTCTTGGCTTGTAGTTTTTAGAGTATTGTTTAGAGGTTTTTCCATAGGTTAGCTTAGTCTGTGTTTTGGAAGAAACTTGCAGTGATTTTACAGCTTGTTATTGTGAAACCTTTGCAGGACAGACCTTCTAGAAAGGTAAATGTGTGTGGATCTTTGCCAATTTTAGAGACTCTCATGAGTTGTTAATAATCAAATCTTTATGGAAGAACTAGTTCTGTCATAAATAATTGATGAAAAAATAACTCTTAAACTTGAATTGTTCAAATAATGTTTATTTTAAAAGTTAGACTCTAATATTGAGCAAAGCTTAATTACTGCAGTTTTAGTATGCATTTTAGAGGCAGCTAAAGATAAGATCTTCTAAGAGCTGGGAATTATTTTTAATTTTTCAAAATTATTTTTATTTGTAAAAGTACTCTATAATACCAAATTAAAATTCTTGTTATTTAATTTTCTATCTTTCAACTCAGATATGTTCTATTTTTGTATTTCTGGTTTTCAATAATCAATTAATAAATGTATATTTAATTATTGGGGAATTTCTAATTTTATTGCTGATATATTTTACTTGAGGATGTTGGGAGCACGTAAGAAAATTTATATAGTCAAACTCAAGGAATCACTATAACTGTCTTTTTGCTGCTGAGACTTTCTGTAGTTTCTTGTTTTGAAAAGGAAGTTTTTAATTATGTAGTATAATATTTACTTATCAACTAACTTTGTTTTCTTCTATGTGAAAATACAAAAATGCTACCTACTGTCAGTTATAAATTTGGGTGATAGTCAAGTTAAAGCAATATTTGTAGGACAAAGGGGAATTAAAATCTAAGTGTCATGTCTTTTGAACAGTCATGAGTCGCAAAGTAATATATATTTGCCAACTCTTTATCCTAATGCATATATTTATTTTTTTTCTATGGTCCTCAGAATATGTTGTAAAATCTAATTATAAAAATAGAACTTTCTTCTAACTAGACCATTAATAAAACCTGTTATTAGGTTATGTAACACATTTTAGAGTATATCCAATAGATATCTACAGTTGCTAATTAATTATTAAGTACAGCACCTAGAAATAATTTTTTTTATTTTAGGAGCCACTTATGACTATTATATGAAATAAAGATCTATATAGACATTCATGATAGATACTCATTTGCAGAATAATATTGGGAAGTACCGTAAATGCCATTTTTCTTTGGTTAAGGGGCAAGTGAATAATGTCACCAATTTAAAAAGTATATAAAGTCATAATTTAAAATTGCTTTGCTTCATTTTTTATTTACTCTTGAATTCTTGATTATATTGTGCTTTAACTCAGCATCATTTTGATATATTACCGAATTACATTTCTATAGTTTAATAATTTTTCTGTTATATTTTGAAAACATTTATCAATAAACAAAATTTTGCCCTGGCCAGTTGGCTCAGTGGTAGAGCGTCGGCCTGGCCTGCAGGAGTCCCGGGTTCAATTCCCAGCCATGGCACACAGGAGAAGCGCTCATCTGCTTCTCTACCCCTCCCCCTTTCTTTCCTCTCTATCTCTCTCTTCCCCTCCCGCAGCCGAGGCTCCATTGGAGCAGAGTTGGCCCGGGCACTGAGAATGGCTCTGTGGCCTCTGCCTCAGGCACTAGAATGGCTCTGTTTGCAACAGAGCAGCACCCCAGATGGGCAGAGCATTGCCCCCTGGTGGGCGTGCCAGGTGGATCCTATTCGGGCGCATGCAGGAGTCTGTCTGCTTGCCTTCCCGTTTCCAACTTTGGAAAAATACAAAAAACAAAAAAAACAAAAAAAAAACCCACAAAATTTTACTTTGAATTCTGTACTTTTTTGAACACAGATGGTGTCTTAGCCATCTATTGATCCCCAGAGCCTGGCACATATTAAGTACTCAATAACTATTTGTTATAATTTTTTTTGTGTTTGTGTATTTTTCTGAAGCTGGAAACGGGGAGAGACAGTCAGACAGACTCCCGCATGCGCCCGACCGGGATCCACCCGGCACGCCCACCAGGGGCGATGCTCTGCCCACCAGGGGGCGATGCTCTGCCCCTCCAGGGCGTCACTCTGCCGTGACCAGAGCCACTCTAGCGCCTGGGGCAGAGGCCAAGGAGCCATCCCCAGCGCCCGGGCCATCTTTGCTCCAATGGAGCCTTGGCTGCAGGAGGGGAAGAGAGAGACAGAGAGGAAGGAGGGGGTGGGGGCAGAGAAGCAAATGGGCACTTCTCCTATGTGCCCTGGCCGGGAATCGAACCCGGGTCTCCTGCACGCCAGGCCGACGCTCTACCGCTGAGCCAACCGGCCAAGGCTATTTGTTATAATTTTTAAACAAACTTTCATCTTTACAAGAGTGTACCCTCTCCTAATTTCAAGCATCTCATCAAGAGTACAGTATTTGAATCCAGTTGCAAATAAATTCAGTTACAACTTGGTATTACTTACATAGCTGTCAAGGAGCCAAAAAATCTAATAGGTTTGGTTTAATATAATGTTTAGCCTTCTGGCCACCATTTAGTCTTATAAAATGGTTTAAAATACTTACGCTATTTTAAAACATTTTAAACAGAAAAAATGTACTAATTAATTTTCCATTTTAGTGACCAAAATGAGATTGTTTTCCAGTCTAGAAGCTTCCCAGAAAACAAGATTTGTATCTACAGTTGTGTTTACACAATGACAAGTTGTCTATAAAGAATTTTTATGCTATCTCTTTGATATGGTGGCACCAATTGCAATGGTGTGTGTTGTTCATTTCTCATATGTCACTTCGAGAACATCAAATTGACATCCTGAGGACAGTGTTATCCACTGTCAGAGTATAATAGCATCAAAGTATTTGAGCGTGTGAATAAGACCACTTGGAAAGATCCTATGTGGGAGAGGGCTGAAGCAAGGGGACAGAAGGCAATAAACAGGCGACAATTAGCGTGATCCTGGTCTGTACTGTGCAAAAATAACAGCACTGTTTTTATTGACTTTGTCTTACTGTTCAATCATGGCTCTCCTAAATTACTCTGTTGGGAAGTGGTAGGCCCCTACCAAGAGGTAAATCCTTGACAACTAGACTAACCACATGAAGTGTGGTCTGTGAGACCCTTCCAGAATACTTGACTCTCTGTGAGATCCCCCTTTTCTAACTACATGCTTTATCTGAGGCCTTTCCTTCACATACTGCAGGCAAAACACCCCATGGTCACAGACTGAATGTAGAATTCAATATGAGACTGTCTTCTATTGTCGGACGTTAAAAAGATTTGCAAAATTATAAAGCAATACTAGTCTTACCGTATTTGTTTGTTTTAGAAAATAGCTATTTTTCCTAAGATATATATTTTATGTTATTGTATAGTGCTATTGTTATTTTAAAATAAATTAATATTTGTTTAATTCTGAGTTTTATCTTCTAATACAAAAATAACTAATTATAACCCTCTTAATCAAAAGCTCTTTGGGGATCCTCGCTAATACTTAAGAGTATAAATGGACCCTGAGACAAACAAGATTGAGTACCATTCAGATTGCAATGCATACATTCCCTGGCCTTGTTTAGCAGTTACTGAAAGCTTTGGTTCAATAAGGTCAAATTTGTGAGTTTAGTCCCTGTGTGACCAGTTATGTTTACTGGACTCTCATGACTATACTCATAGCCAAGGAAGCTAAAAATAATAATTTAAAAAATGTTTAATTGATCAGGTATACCAATAACTGAGGGCCACCTGTGTGCTTTGCATACAGTAGCTCACTTAATGTTGTCAACAGCCCTGTAAGTTAAATTTTACTGCTATTCTCATTTTACAAATAAGGAAACTGTGGTACAGCTTTCCAAGGTCACATGGTTTGTAAATTGCGGAGCCAGGGTTGAACCCAGACATTCTGGCTCCAGAGTCTGGACTCAGAAATCGTCAAGCTCTGTTGACTTGCTGATATACCTGTCCTAAATTAACGCATCATTTTCTGTCTTTAAACACTTTAAAAATACATACAATATGCTAACCCTGATTTATGACCTTCATTTTCATACGTGAAAGGCAGCTTTTTAAATATGAGTCTTTATTCCCAGGATCCTTGTGGTGTTTCTTAGCTGTTAAACTATAATATAGACAGATATTTCAAAGTCATCTACCATAGTATAACAACTTATAACTACATATTTCGATGGTTACCTCAACCTAGAGGTAAGGCCTACTCTTACATGCTTCACTTTAGGTAAAAAATAAAATAAAATAGCCTTCCTTATTATCTTGACTACATGTTTCATCATACTTTAAAAAATATCTTCTGTGCATCTGGGCCGTACATGCTCTTTTTCTGTCTCTTCCATTTTATTGCATTCAGTGTAAAGATGTTAAGTCTATTTATAAATCTTTTCCCAGGAAAAACATAAATGTTGCTTGAAGATTTTTTAAGATTCACAAATCAGTCTGTCAATCTGTATACCTATCTATTTATCTCTGACTTCACTAGTGACCTAATCTGTTTTAAAGTATATTCTTTATTCATTCAAATGAGAACTTCTTTAGCTATGTGTTTACTATGAGCTCCTAAGAACCCTCTGTTGATCATAGATGCAAATGGAAATGAACCATTTAAATCAGGGGTCTCAAACTCGCGGCCTGCCGAACAATTTTGTGCGGCCCGCAGACTAATCCACGAAGTTCAAAATATTTTGGATAAAATTAAGTAAGCCTAGGGGCCTACTTGTATTTTTCATTTCTCTAGCATCCTAGCTAGATATTAGCTTAGTTAACAGCAGTTGTGATGCGAACTACAGTTTCTGGTCGTTTTGTGACACTGAGTAAACTGCATGTACGATTGTGCTTGTTGTACTGATTTTTTTTTGTTTTCAACTGCAGTGAGAAAAGTGTTGCGTAACAGTTGCCTTTTGTAGACCTAGTGTGGCCCGCCGAACGGCTATGATCTTGCTCTGCGGCCCACATGCTGAGTTGAGTTTGAGACCCCTGATTTAAATGGAAAGAGCAATAGCGTTCTGGTATATTGGTTTTTAAAAGAATCAGTATGAAATCATCCTCACCACAAGCCCCCAGAAAAGGCAGATTGTTTCATTTACCAGCAAAGTTCCAGCTGCCCCACCTGGCGCACAACCCTTTAGGATGATGAATTCAAGAACCCGTCCTCTCACTAGCTAACACCCCCTCTCCCTCTGGTACCATGAGCCTCATCCTTCAATTCTTCTGAGCTTTCAAGTCCAAGCCTATTATTGTCTGACCAGGAAGCTCAGTCCAGTGTATTGGGATTTCCTAGCTGATTCCCACCATATAAAGTATGTAAGAAGAAAATATTCGCAACATTGTCTGTGCACTCTAAAAACCAAGCTATTTATTTCCTGATCTCAAAAAGGAACAAAAAAACTCTTGGGAAAGTGTTCGTCTCCTTAAATAAATTTCTTCTCTTTTCTCCTGATACCTAGACCAATTTTAGCTTATTGCTGTTTTCAGTCGCTATATTTAAAATGTGAATAATTCCCTGGATTAAATATTTTAGGACTCGTGCCAATACCTCCTACATAATAAGGGTCCTTAGGCGTGAAGCCCTGACATCCTTGTTCTGATTCATGACATACCAAATAAATGGAAAAATCCCAAACAGTTGACATGTTTTATATAATCCACCATGTATAATGCCAGAAGTAACTGCTATGCATTTTCTCAGTGATAAGTAGCAATATCTTAGTATTACAAAGTATATTTCTAAGGGACTCTGCAATTTGTTGTTGTTGTCATCTTTAGCCAAGCTCTGCAACAACTTGGTATTTGGTTTTGGGTTTTTTTTTAAGATTTTATTTATTGATTTTATAGAGACAAGGGGTGGGGAGGATGAGAAGTAGTTGCTTCACTCTAGCTGTTCATTGGTTGCTTGTCATATGTGCCTTGACTGGGCAAGCCCAGGGTTTTGAATCAGCAACCTCAGTGTTCCAGGTCGGCACTTCATCCACTGTGACCCCACAGGCCAGGCAGATATTTGTTTTATAAACGAAGCTGCCTGCAGATTCTCAAAATTTTACTACATAATACTATGGCACTGGGGCTCATGGCAACTTCATTTACTGTCTGAAAGACAAAGCTATCTGTCGTTTTTAGCACACTTCATCTGTGAGGTGTGGGTCACGATGTTTAGACGTTTCCCCCAGGATACTCAACATCACTAATCATCAGAGAAATGCAAATTAAAACTACAGTGAGATATTACTTTGCATCTCATCATTGCAAAAATGGCTATCATCAATCAATAAATCAACAAACAGCTGTTGGTGAGGATGTGGAAAAAAGGGAACCCTCATGCACTGTTGGTGAGATAACTGCAGGAAGAGTTACCACATGGATAGTATAGTATTTGGGGAAAAGGGTTGACCTTGGAGATCCCATTCAACCTAGGAATCTGGCAGGAAAATCTTTAGCTAAGTTCCTTTACTAGTTCAAACCATAAAATTCTGGACTAATTCATTCTTTAATTTTTTTTATATTTCAATTATATTAGTTTCAGTTATACACCGTAATAATTAGACATTTATATACCTAATGAAGTGATCACCCTGGTAAGTCACCCATCTGGCACCATACATAGTTATTACAATGCTATTGATTATATTTCCTATGCTATACTTGATGTCCTCGTCACTGTTTTTATAACTGATAATTTGTTCTTCTTAAACCCTTCACCTTTTTTACCCTCTCCCTTGACCCCCCTCCCATCTAGTGGCCATCAGTTTATTCTCTGTATCTATGAGTTTGTTTCTGTTTTGTTTATTTTTCTATTAGATTCCACAAATACTAAATCCTGTGGTATTTTTCTTTCTCTGTTCGACTTACTTTCTCAGCATAATAGCCTCCAGTTCCATCCATGTTGTCGCAAATGTTAAAAAGCCCATTCATTTTTATGGCTAAGTAATATTCCATTGTGTGTATGTGTATAATATATATATATGCCACATCTTTATCCATTTGTATATTGATAGACACTTCAGTTGCTTTCATATCTAGGCCATTGTAGATAATGTTGCAATGAACATAGGGGTGCATATATCTTTTCAAATTGGTATTGAGGACCTGGATAGACACTTCTCCAAAGAGTACATACAGATAGCCAATAGACATGAAAAGATGCTCAGTGTCACTAAACATCAGAGAAATGCAAATTAAAACTCCAATAAAATATCACTTCACACCTGTCAAATTACTATCATCAATAAATCAATAAACAAGCATTAGCAAGGATGTGGAGAAAAGGGAACCCTCCTGCACTGTTGGTGGGTTTATATATTGGTGCAGCCGCTGTGGAAGCAGCATGGAGGTTCCTCAGAAAATGGAAAGTGCAAGTACCCTATGACACAGAAAGCCCACTTCTGGGTATTTACCCAACAATATTCAAACACTAATATATGTATTTCTATGTTCATTATAATAATTCATTCTTGCTCTTGTACCGAGGTACTGAGAAGAACATTAAATCCATGGGTCCTAAACGCTATCCATGGCCATTTCCTAAGTAGTTAAGCAAATTACACCTATTTTTTTCTTCAGTTTTCTACTTATACAAATAGAAATGATTTCAGGATCTCTACACACCTCAAAAAATAAGACGTGTATAAAAAATAGAAATGCACTTTCATTGTTTATACAATCTATATATTAAGACAAAGAAATAACTATTAATGTATTGAATCTTTGCTTACCAGTCTACTCGGTCAGGGCTATGAACCCTGGGATTATTTAGTCAATATTGTTGAGGTGTGTTAAGGGCCTGCACATGTTCAGTGAAGGCATGGTGAGGTGCATGTCAACTGGCTGCCAAGGGTGAGAGCGCCTGATCGGTTAAGACAGCTGCTTCCTTGGATGAACAATGGAGTGCGGATTATGCATTCAGTATTTCATAGGCGACCTAGCTCATGGGAGAACGACAAAGAATCTTAAAAGACATGTTAATGTGGGAAATTATTTGAGATAGATGAACCAAATGAAGCCTACAAGGAAAAGCGAAAGGAAGGGTGGATAATGAGAAAGTGTAAGACCCCAGGGGCGCTACGTCTTTGTCCAGCACTGGCCTTCTGCCTAACAAATAGAGAAGATTTCAGTTATACATTTGGGATAACCTGTCACCCAGAATTTACTTATCACAAACCAGTATCAACTGCTAACTCTTTAATGCAGTCTTCAGTTGCATTCTTGTTTTAACTCAACTGGGAAAATAATTTCCTAACATAAAGATGATTAAAGGTTCCAAAAGGTCTAAATCTTTCTCATATTAATATTCCATTGTTATGGATTAAGATAGAAAAATAAAATAGAAAATTCTCCAGAGTTTTTATGTGTTCTGAATTGCTGAGCACTTAGACTGCTGTAAATAGACTTTTCTCCTCCAAATGTATAGCATTCCTCTTGTGCTTCTTTGTCACAAGAGGTCACCAGAAATATGTCCAAGCACAGCAGAGGTTTCAGACAAACCTGGTAATGAATATACGTGCAAAGCACACTTTTCAGAAACAATTTCTTCATCTGTGACTGTTTGTCCAGGCTTATGTATTTGGATCTTTACATTCAGAGTAACAAAGGATAAATATTTTACAAAATTTAAGGTTGACATGTCCCTGTTATATAACTTCACTCTTCATGCTAGTACTAAAGACAGACTCATTGTACCCTAATTTTGAATAGAGGTAAAGGAAAGAGTTCATTTAGTTTTCATTTTAAATTTTAAAAATAATTTTTGGATAAAGAGCTACACCTCTTTCTACATTTTGTGTTAAGTCCCCTGGCTTTTTATTAACACTTTTTTTATTTTTGATCATTTAGAAAGTATACTATTTACCGTTAACTGTAATAAGACTGGCACATAGCTCAATATTATGGAGCTTCTCAGGGAAGGAGGGAACTCACATATCATTTAGTCTGATTCTAGCTAAGTCTATCAAATCCTTCAATTCCCAACATCATTTATAGCATTCTACAAAACATAATCATCTGTGTCCAAGCTCACTAAGATATCTTGCAATTTCTATAGCATGAGGAAAGTTTTTAAAACAAAACGTTTAAAAGTCCAAATGGTTTGAAATTCTGCCCTTCTCTAGGACAAATCAAGACAAAAGGTTACTATCTTGACCTCATATTATTTAGATATACACAACTTTTCTTCCCTGATATTTATAATTTTATATCCTTTGAGAGGCAGCTGAAACTGGCTCTTTAAATTTTTACTTAATGTTCTCAGGAAATTTCAGACAAACTCAAGTAAATCCTATTTTGTAGCTGAACAGAATCAACTTTACATTGAGAAATCTTGGAAATACTACTCACCCACCCAACAACAACACACACTTTTTTAGTTTTCCTGTGGGAACCATTTTGCTTCTCTGTATTTCTTTTTACTCCTAATCAGTGTCCAGAAGAAAGTTTAGGGGTCTGAAATCTGGGGGAGAGAAGAACCGCAAGGAGTCTGAACTCTGGATCTTCCTTTTGAGGGAAACCAGATCATTGCAGACCGGCTTGAGGAGGGTGGGTTTATCAGTATGGCCAAGCAAATCTCTTTTAAAAAGTGCCTTTGCAAAAACAAAAGCCTGCACTGTGTTTATTTTTTTAACCATTTTCCACTGCCCTCTACTTAAAGATAAAGATGGGAGCGTTGTTTGCCTTTCGGTTTGAAGGGCCGCTGTGAACAGACGCTGGCAGATTTGAACCGTGCAACAGCAGGGGCCTTGCTGGCGGAGGGCCCAGTGGGAAGATGCTAACCATGCCTAACATGTCGTTAGGGGGCAGTGACCTCATTTTCAGGGATGAACTGAGGTTACTTCCCAGCAAAATCCTTAAAAACAAAGACAGCCTTTTAGCGACAGGAAGGAATCTGTGGAGGCAGCCCCTTGTACTTGAGTGCTTTTGATAGTTTAGATTAGGGACACAGATAGCCTTGAGAAGTGTTTTTCTTACTGCTTAAGCCCCCACACCCCTGTACTGCTCTTACTGCTTTATGGATCGAAAATGTTGGTTTATTCCAATAACTGTATAGCCATTAAATAAAAATAAATAAATCTTAATAACTCAAAGTCTTCCCTAACTGAAAGGACTTGAGTTTTTCAAGTACTAGCCATGCAAAAGACACACAAAATTCTTCCTCCTTTTTTCTTTTTCTGAAGCTGGAAATGGGGAGAGACAGTCAGACAGACTCCCGCATGCACCCGACCGGGATCCACCGGGCACGCCCACCAGGGGCGACGCTCTGCCCACCAGGGGACGATGCTCTGCCCCTCCGGGGCGACGCTCTGCCGCGACCAGAGCCACTCTAGCGCCTGGGGCAGAGGCCAAGGAGCCATCCCCAGCGCCTGGGCCATCTTTGCTCCAATGGAGCCTTGGCTGCGGGAGGGGAAGAGAGAGACAGAGAGGAAGGAGGGGGGGGGTGGAGAAGCAAATGGGCGCTTCTCCTATGTGCCCTGGCCGGGAATCGAACCTGGGTCCCCCGCATGCCAGGCCGACGCTCTACCGCTGAGCCAACCGGCCAGGGCCTTTTTTTTTTTTTTTTTTTAATTTCTGCACTTCAGCCCTGAACACCTACTTAAAAAGGGTCTATTTGCTGAACATAAAGACCTAATACTCCTTTGGATGGGGTTGGGGGTATGTGTGTGGGGGGGGCAGTCTCCTAACGACCTGAGGTTTTTACTGACAGGAGGCAGATTGTTACACGAGTGGCACAGTTCTTCTGAGTTGTGCAATTCATCGCATTCTTTTGGAATTGATCAGAAATTATGCAAGATATCTATAAAATATCAGCACATAATAGCTTACTCTAAATTAGCTGGCAACTTTGAACAGGCACTATCTGAATGGATGTGTCCCAGGATATAAGCAGTGATTCTGCTGTAGTCTAGTGGCTAAAAAAAATTTCATGTATTGCCTTAGGCTCTCCCCTCATGTGCTGGGCCAGGACCACTCAATCTCAAAGCCTTAAACCTAGGAGAGTATGACTCCCGATTTAGCTGACTTTTTTTTCAATGAAAATTATTTTATTTCAAATATACATACCAGTTTTGGATCTTGTGAAGTTCTGCAAAACAGCTCCATTTGTATTTCAAAAGTAATTGACATTGAAATCATTAATTAAGAGTCAATGTCAGAAAGGATTTAGGGATTTTGATAAGCAGGCCCCATACTGTGTAAGTCCCTTTCATAATTGAGAATAATTTACAAATCTGTATTACTTTAGTCACCAAAAATAAATGTTTGATGTTACCAAAAAAATGCCTCACATCTTTTATTTCTGGCTTTGCAAGTTTGCTTAAAAGAGAAGGGGAGTATTGGAAAGTGAGAGAAAGTATGAAAAGGCAAATACAAAAGCCAAAATATTTACTGCAAATCTAGAATTGAGAATTTAATATTTTGTGAAGTTAAAAGTCTGTCGGCAGACCTTCCCAACACCTCCTAGTACTCTCTTCTCTGCCATTGCACCCACTGCCCACCCCAACCTCCAGATCACGTGGAGCTCTATTTTTCCGATAACCCAATTCAGTGATTCTCACCTCTAGTTACACATTAGAATCCTTTGAGCTTTGCTTATCAAAATGACCAATTGAACCTCTGCTGGTAGGGCCTCAGTGTCTGTGCTGTTGTTGTTGTTATTGAATCTTCCTCGGCACATCCTTGAGACATGACAGCCACTGACCTGCAGATCTTTTAGTCTCCATTTCCTCCCACACTCATTGCCATCAATTAATTGAGCTAAAAGATAGATATAATGATTTCCTTTCGTTCCTCAAAACTCTTCACTGTCTTCTGTTATCTTTGTGATGACACTACATCGGCTTTATCTGCCATTCCACACCTGCTATGAACCTCTCCTTTCCCATTCTCCTCAAGTGTCTCTTCTTTTCCATAGAGATGGTCTAGTCACCATTCCTGAACTCTTTTCATTTCAACATCTCCACCCACGTTTCTTCCTCCTTCTCTCTACTCCAGTCCCTTTTATAATCCTACGTCCTCCTCTTAGCTCTTTCCTCAGCTATATCCAGGATGCAGACATGGCATTTTCCAAGGAACCTACATGGACTCTCCCAACTTCCATTGGTTTCTTTACTATGAATCCCAATGTCATGTGCTGATTCCAGTCTGCACAGCTCTAACATCATAGAAAGCAGTGACTGCATCCTCACAATAGAGGTCAAGTGGGCATTGCTACTTCACTGTTGGATATTGAACCCTTTTATTGACTATGAGCCCTTAATCCTGGTGATGGAATAAACATGTACCATCTACTTTAAAGATTTGTTTTAATTGAAGTATAATCTATCACATCAAGGCCTAAATTGTGAGTTCACTTTCAGCACAAACTCTTATTAGAGTTTAGAACGTGAATTTAGCCTGACCAGGTGGTGGCCCAGTGGATAGAATGTCGGCTTGGGATGCTGAGGACCCAGGTTGGAAACCCTAAGGTTGCCAGCTTGAGCGTGGAATCATAGATATGATCCCACGGTTGCTGGCTTAAAGCCCAAGGTCACTGGCTTGAGCAAGGGCTCATTGGCTCGGCTGAGCCCCCTGGTCAAGGCACATATGAGAAAGCAATTGAACAACTAAGGTGCTGCAACAAAGAATTAAAACTTCTCATCTCTCTCCCTTTCTGTCTCTGTCTCTGTCTCTGTCTCTCTTACTCTCTCTCTCTCTCTCTCATTAAGAACATGGATTTAAGAAAATCAATTGATGTGCTTTCTGGATATAACTGCAATGACATACTGGTACCATCTGCAATGGTACACTGGTACCTTCATTCACGTTTATTAGCATGTCCAGTGCAAGAAGGTCAGAAATTGGTGTTCTTTTTGAGTCATACTTTCTGATATGTGACCAGAACCAGGTAGTGTAGTATTTAGATCTAAGGCCACCTAGATAATGCTTTTAGAACTTTTTAGTGGAAGAAACTTTATTAGAGGTATCTTAGAATTCTCTCAAGTAATACAAAACATAGTTAATAGTCCTTTTATACAGCAATATTTAAATTAGTAATTCTTTGGCTAATTTTTTTTAAACAGTTAATGGCCAGAAATTATAAAGGTACACATGTTTGTTAAACATTTGAGTTTTACTTTAAGCTACATAAATGTCATTTTACATATTGCTTTCTGTTAGTTTTGTGTCTTGTTTGATCCTTCTCTTTCATTTTTCTATCTTTTGTTTTTATTTGGTTGTATTCCGTACATCTTTCCTCTGTTGCTATCTTTTTTATCTCATGTGCTTCTGTGGTGGTTTTTTCAATGGTGGTTACCTTTAGGTAATGAAAAGGGTTCCTACCCTGTTCATTGTAGCGCACTATTTTGTGAGTACTTTTGCACTCCATCGCCCTTTGCTACTGTTAATCTCCATCCTCTCCCCCCTTTTCTTTTTGTTGTTGTCACAGTTTAAATTTGGTTTTATTGTGCTCTTCTTGGAGCTTTTACTTGTGGCTTGGTTTTTCTTTGTTCTTTGTATCTGATTGGAGAACCCCCTTTAGTAATTCCTGGAGTGGGGGTTTTCTGATGATAAATCCCTCATCTTTTCTGTATCTGTGAATGTTTTTATTTCTCCTTCATATTTGAAGGATAGCTTTGATAGGTATAGTATTTGTGGCTGAAAGTTCCTCTCTTTCAGGACTTTAAATATTGGGGTCCACTCTCTTCTAGGTTGTAGAGTTTCTGCTGAGAAATCTGATGATAATCTAATGGGCCTTCCTTTATATGTTGTATTCTTCTTTTCCCTGGCTGCCTTGAGGATTTTTTCTTTGCCATTGGTTTGTGCCAATTTCATTATGATGTGCCTTGGAGTAGGTTTGTTGGGGTTAAGAAAACCTGGAAGTTCTGTTTGCTTCTTGAACTTGAGACTTTAGTTCTTTCCACAGGCTTGGGAAGTTCTCATCTATTATTTGTTTGAGTATGTTCTCCATTCCATTTTCTCTCTCTTCTCCCTTTGATATACCTATAATTCTTATGTTATTCTTTTTGATGGAGTCAGATAATTCTTGTAGGGCTTTCTCATTTTTTTTAATTTTTGAGTCTCTTTCTTCTTCTCTCTGTTGTGCCTCAAGTTGCTTGTCTTCTATTTCACTAATCCTCTCTTCTATCTGGTCTGTTCTATTAGCTAAGCTTGTTACCTCATTTTTCAGCTCGTGAATTGAGTTTTTCATCTCTGTTTGATTTGTTTTTATAGTTTCAATTTCCTTGGAAATATATTCTTTGTGTTCGTTGAGTTGTTTTCTGAGCTCCCTAAATTGCCTTTCTGTGTTTTCTTGTATATCTTGGAGGATTTTTAGGATTTCTATCTTAAATTCTCTGTCATTTAGCTCCAAGGTTTCCAATATATTAAATTTTTTCTCCATAGATTTTTCCTCATCTATCTGTGTTATCTCTCTTTCTTTTGTATCCATGATATTCGATTTTCTCTTCCTTAATGGCATCTGAGGGTGGTTTTGTTGATAGTATTAATGAGATTTAATAAAGAATAAAAAGTTAAAAAAAATTAAAAATCGAAGTTTTTTTTTAAATTAATAATGAAATAAAGAAAAATAAAATAAAATAAAAATTAAAAAAAAGGAAATTATTCCCCCCCCTCCTTTTTTCCTCTCCTCTCCTCTCCCCTCTTTCTTGAGAAAATCTTGTGGTGAACTGTGAATTATAACAAACAATGCCTGTAATGGAGGGCCTGAATTGGGGAAAAGTAATAAAGGGGAAAAAAAAAAAAAAGAAAGAAAAAAAAAAAGAAGGGTGTATGGACCCACAAAAAGCAAATAAGGAAAAAATTTGGGTCAAGAATAAAATGATTTGCTTTTAGGTATTGGTTGACTAAGAGTTATGATGAGAGGAATAAGAGGGAAACAGGAAAATGGGGGGACAAATTAAAAAATTACTATTGTATTTAGTGGAACAAGAACTAGATAAAATGGAGAGCCAGGGATGGGAGCACTGCTAGTGAGTTAAAAAGGTGAAGTAAAAAAACCCCAAAATGCCACAAACATAAATTTGAGTCCCAGATAAGATAATTTGTTTGTTATTGAGGTTTGAATGAGAGGAGATGTAAAGGAGAAAGGAAGAAACTAATATAGAGGGAGAAAAGAAAGAGAGAGAGAGAAAAAAAAGAGGGAACCACTAAAAGAAGAAAAAAGAAAAAAGAGGAGAGAGAGAGAGTTAAGGGTTTTGGAGTGCAACCCTCATAGAGAGAAAGGAAGAGGAAAGAAAAGATAATGGGAAATGTAACACTTATGGGTAGGGTAGTTCAAGGAGAGGAGAGAGTAAGACTGGCAGAGAGTTAAACGACCAAATTGGAGGAGGAAAAAAAAAATCAAGGATGAAGATAAGAGAAACAAACGAACAAATATAATAAAATGGGATAGGTTATAAAGTCTGCAGATTATTCTTGATTTTGAGAGGTTACCTTCTTGCTTTTTCTTTTCTCTCCCTCTTCCTGGTCAGTGACTCTGTACCCCGGGTTCTGCCCCTTTGGCACGCTCAGGTAGAGGTTTGCAGTTGATAAGTCTCTATGGCGATGTCATATATTGTGCTTCAGTCTCGTTGGCAGTCAAGGCTCATTAGCATTTATAGGCTCCGACAGTGAGAGAGTCTGTGTTCCTGGAGCCTCTCTCCTAGTCTTTCCTTCCTCAATTAGTAGCCTGATAATCCAGCTATGGGGTTGCTGCTGCCTCTGCCTGGATAGTAAGAGGCTCAAAGAGCTGGCAACTCCCCACTCTATTCCCACTCAGCACAGGGCTCTGGGTAAGGCTCAGTCAGTCAGAGCTGCTAGTATAATCAGGCGGGGCTTCCGCCCACTCAAAGACCTCTGGCTCTGCCACTCTGTCTGGTAACACGGGTGGGTGCCCACTTCCGGGGCGCTTGGAGGAAACTCTCGCTCACTATCTGTGCACGCAGACCAGGATATCAGGCCGCAGTCTCACACTCTGAGTGAAACCCCCACCCGCACGGAAAAGTTCCAGCGTTGGAATTGGCTCTCGCTCTGTCCCCGTGCGTGGCTTTTTCAAGGCACTGGGGTGGCCCGAGATTCCGCTTTTGGCCCACACAAAGGCCCTGCTCCTCTGTGGGATAACACAGGCGCGCACTGCCGAGGCACTCGGAGGAATCTCTCACTCACTATCTGCGCGTGCAGACCAGGATATCAGGCCGGCCGCCTCTCCCTCTGAGTGAAACCCCCACCCGCACAGAAAAGTTCCAGCGTTGAAATTGGCTCTCGCTCCCTCCCCGTGCGCGGCTTTCCCAGGGCGCTGGGGTGGCCCGGAGATTCCGCTTTCAGCCCACACAGAGGCCTCTGACTCTGCCCCTCTGTGGGACAACACGGCCGCCCACTCCCGGGGCTTTGGAAGGAATCTCTTGCCCACTATCTGCGCCGACCAGGGGATTGGGGAAAATGGCTGCCCACTTGTCTTTCTTTGTCTGGGTTTGGCATGAGTGTTAGCTTGTGTTGCCCGGGTTGCCACAGGAACAGTTCTTCCTCGGCTTGGATCGCCGTGTCACAGCCTGGTTCGGCCGTTTGTGCTGCGGCCTGGATCTATTCACCCCCTTTGCCCGCCTCCGTTTCTATATTCTCAGTTCCCAGTGAAAGCCACCCTGTTTAGGTTAGTGAGGAAGGCGGAGCATTTCTTACTCCCTATTTCCTTCGGGGTTTGATTATATATTAAGCCAATTTTTTGCTCGACCATACCTTCGGGTGTATTGCAAAAATCTGGAGGCTCCAAGGATAGGTTTTTCTGTTTCTGGTTGAAGATCTTGTTGAGTTTTGGGGGAGATTTATCGGTATCGCTTCCTACTGCGCCATTACTCTGACGTAATATCTAAGCTACATAAATGTCTATACATTTGCCAAAGGTGGGCTGTGATGAGAGGCTTTCTCTCAGAGTGTGAATCTGCTGCCAGGTGTTCACACTGTCCCTCCGACACCAACACTGCTTCTGAGAGTCCCAGTTTCAGTATCTTCAAAGAAAAGCTGAAAACTAAAGTAATTTGAGTACAGAATCTTTCTGATTTTTATTTTCATTCCTTAAAGTCATCTCATCCGTATGCGATTCAATGGTAACATTTTTAGGAATTTCTTTCTAATAAGTATTTCCAAAGAATGTAATTTTAGTTGACAAACATACTCTTTCTCTACATACTGTTTCATAGTGTGAATAATACCCACTAAATTGCATAATTACAACAACCAGAACAACTGGCATGCACATGTAAGAGAAAACAGTTGACTTCCAGTAGGAGCCATTGCATGCGGGAAACCTATAGAAAAGCTGTCTGTATTGGGGCAGCAGTCCAGTTAGACAAAAGAAATGGTGAGGGAGAGAAGTTGGTTGAAAGAACAATTTTCGGCAGGGCTGGATAAATAGGTTGGTAGGAGCATCATCTTGATGCAGAGGTTGCTGGTCCAATTCCTGGTCAGGGCACATACAGAAACAGCTCAATATTCCTCTCTCTCTCTCTCTCTCTCTCTCTCCCACTGAAATAGAAAAATAAAAATAAAGAAGAATTACTGTATTCCAGCAATATATTCCTGGGATATAAGATCACACAGATGTGATTTCAAATTCTGGTTCTAACATTGTCTGTCTGTCTGTGGGTGATGATGCATCTTCTCAAGCTTCCAGTTTCTCCTTTCAAACACAAATGTAAAACACTGAGAACTGTTAAGTAAGTTCATTTATGCAGAGTAACTAACAGATCACTGCCTGTCTGATGATGCTAAATAAATGTTGCTGATATTTCTTTCCTTCTCTATCCAACAGAGCTAAGTTTCTTTTTCTCTTTTATCTCACTCTGGAACATTTAGTCAAGAAAGGCATTAGTGGGTTTAATATCAGAACTCATTTTAAAGTCATGAGTTCTAATCCTGGCTCTGCCAGTTTCTAGAAAAATTCCTTTCAGCAACTTACCTAACTTCACTTTTCCTAATCTATACAGTGTAGATGATAATTGCACAAACTTCAGATTTGTGAAAATGAATCTGTGGCATTCTATGGAAAATGCCTCACAAAGATGCCCAGTGATTGTGTCAGGACATTTAAATGCCTTATGATTCATTAGACACAACAGAATGCAGACTTTACCTGCATAATCTTTCTATCAGTTACTGCTAATGCTAAGATGTTGTTCCACGGATTATCCCAGCAAGCATATTAAAAATCAAGCTGGAGCCCTGGCCAGTTGGCTCAGAGGTAGAGCATGGCCCAGTGTATGGAAGCCCTGGGTTCAATTCCTGACCAGGGCACTCAGGAGAAGCAACCTTCTGCTACTCCATCCGTACCCCCCCCCTTTCTCACTCTCTTTTACTCTCTCTCTTCCTCTCTCTTTCCCTCCCACAGCCATGGCTCCATGGCCTCGCCTCAGGTGCTAAAATAGCTCAGTTGCTGAGCAACAGAGCAGTGGCCCCAGATGGGCAGAGCATCGCCCTGTAGGCAGCTTGTTGGTCTGGTGCATATGAGAGTCTCTCTGTCTGTCTCCCTGCCTCTCGCTAAGTAGGTAGGTAGGTAAGTAGGTAGCTAGATAGATAGATAGATAATCTGTGTGCCCCTAATGAATTAAAAAATATGAATAAACTCAGACCCACTCCTTTATCTTCTCCTGTAGTTTGGAAGAAGAACTCCTAATTCTGTTACTAGACTTCTCTTTCTTCATCTAGTGAAAAAGGGAGCTAAGAGACTGGAGAAGATACAAAGCAGACTTTTTGTTCCCATTTAAATTGGTATAGATTTTTGCTTCTCCAGGGACAGTTAGAGCACTGGACTATGCATTAGGTATCAGCATTTCTTTGTTCAGCACTTACTGAGAATTTGTCATACAGAAATAAGCCGTGACCAGGACATGGCCCTACCCTAAAAGAGATTACAGTCCAAACTTGATGGCGTAGCTGGCATCTGAGCTGAACAGACCTAGTGCTGTGAAAGAGTGGGGGTTATGCCCAGTGTTCATCAGGGAAAATAAAGATGAAGTGACACTTGAGCTTACCAACAAGAGGAGCCATATGGCTGGAGACTCAAATATGAATTAGTATTAAGGGTATAAATACAAATAGTGAGCCCAAACAAGTTCTTCAAACTCTTTGATGTTTACAAATAATTTAAAAATAAAATAATAATCATTTGTTGACTGCTTGTTATGCACTCACACTGTTAATCACCTTACATAAATTTTATACCATATTTTTTGCTCCATAAGATACACTTTTCCCCCAAAAAAAGTGGAGGGGAAAATGCCCGTGCATCTTATGGAGCGAAAAATACAGTATTTTATTAAATATTTTAACACACTATTTGGTTCACAATATTTTTTTTCTTATTTTCCTTTTTAAAGCCCTAGATGTGTCTTATGGTCAAGTGCATCTTATGGAGTGAAAAATATGGTAATTTCAATCTAACAGTCAAGTGTTTTATCCCCATTTGACAGCTGACAAAACTGAGGCACGTGCA
Source organism: Saccopteryx leptura (assembly GCF_036850995.1). Classification (NCBI taxonomy): domain Eukaryota; kingdom Metazoa; phylum Chordata; class Mammalia; order Chiroptera; family Emballonuridae; genus Saccopteryx; species Saccopteryx leptura. The sequence goes on along the minus strand of NC_089511.1, from coordinate 60,415,706 downwards.
TGTTAAGAAACTTGCCAAAGGTAACACTGTTAGTAAATGGAGTAGCTGGGATACAGACCTATTAACCAGTTCACTACTCTGATAAATAGAGATTATCACAAGGAGTGTTAGGTAGAAAAGTGAAAAGAAAAAAATATTTTTATTATTTTTCAGAAACACCTGAGTCTGTTGGGAGGCAGAGTGCAGGATACCAGTAGAGAAAAGGAACCTGAAGCTTGTAAAAAGGATTATCTTCCCCTTCACATGGTTCCCAGATAGTTGTGAAGATGTCATTAAAGAAGATGGTTAGAGAATTGGTAGTTTAGATATATCTAAACCCCTGAAGTTTAGAAGCAATCTGTTATCTACTCACTGAGCCTCTAATCTGCATTTCTTCTGGCAATCCATTATTAGCCTAGTCTTGAGTTTGAAATGAATTCAGTTAAGGAATTGTGGTCTAGGGAGGACACACCTGAAAGTACCTACATATTTAATTCAGTGTTTGGGTTGATGGATGGATGGGTGGTCTAATTAAGGAAAGATAAATGAATGAATAAGCCAAGAGTTATTGAGCATAAACTATAGACCAATATTTATTAGGTCTTTTTTCAGAGTAGTGATTAACAGCCTTGACCCTGGAGTCAGACTGTCTGTGTTAACATTCTTAGGAAAGTCATTTGCTACAAGCTCAGTTTGCTCATCTATAAAATAGGTAGTAATAGTACCTACTTGTATTAGTTTCCTAGGGCTGCCATAGCAGACCAGCACAAACTAGGTGGCTTAAAGAAGTAATTAATCTTTCATAGTTCTGGAGGCCAGAGTTCACATTCAAGGTGTCAGCATGCCACACTCCCTACAGTGGCTCTAGGGGATGATTTTTCCTTGCTTCTTTCAGACCCTGGTCCCTCCTTGTCTGTGGCAACAAAACTCCCAGGGGTCCCCAAACTTTTTACACAGGGGGCCAGTTCACTGTCCCTCAGGCTGTTGGAGTGCCGCCACATACAATGCTCCTCTCACTGACCACCAATGAAAGAGGTGCCCCTTCCGGAAGTGCGTCAGGGGGCTGGGTAAATGGCCTCAGGGGGCCGCATGCGGCCCACGGGCCGTAGTTTGGGGATGCCTGCTACACATCTCTCTGTGTGTCTGTGTGTAGTCTCTTCTTTTTCATTAATTGAGGTATAATTGACATATATTATGTCAGTTTCAGGTGTGCAACATAGTTTTTCAGTATTTATATATATCTTCCTCCTCTTATAAGGGCATCAATCTTTGGTTTTAGGGCCCATTCTAACCCAGTATAACCTCATCTTAACTAATTATATTTGCAAAGATCCTATTTCCAAATAAGATCACATTCTGAGGTTCCAAACGGAATGAATTTTGGGGGACACTATTTGACCCCCTATACGATTTCATAGAAATAAGGACTAAGTTAACATAGGACCTAGACAATTATATTACTATTTACAAAATATATGTTAAGTTATAAGTACTTGTACTCGTATACAGCATATGCTCAGAGGTTTGAAATATTGGTCCATACTGAGGTTGACACTCAGGAAATGCTTCTTCTTTCCAATCACAGTTTTCTGCTGAGTAATATCAGTATCCTAGTACTGGTGGATATGCTGGGTTATTAGACCAATTCATAATCATGCTTAACTCTATCCTTGAAGCGATTTCCTTGAAAAGCACACATGGCTCATATTTCTTTCCTGTCTCATAAAATAAATAAGTAGATAACATTAAATAATGACGAGAAGCACTTTCATTTTTCCAATTTCTTACTTCAGATTTTGATCATTCAGGGAGGAAAACTGCTGACAAGCCTCCTTGTGTTCATTTTGTGCCGACTGTCCTTAGGCAGTGACTTTCTCTGTAAGACTTTCCACATAACAGAGCTCAATTTCTCATGGGACCTAATTTTCCTCCATAATAATTTGTCTATAACTGGCTTTAAAAAGGCATTGTTTTGATATAATGTTCCAGATTTAAAAACAAGCTGTAAACTGTGAAGAAGTAGCCCCTGGTTATTCAATGAAATGACAGCCTGAAGATGCAACACATTGATGTTGAGTCAAATGCAGAATGTTTTTTTAACATTAAGAAAATAAAAATATTTAGGTATCATAGGCAGAATTTGGGGGGAAAGAATCCATTATTTACTCTGCCATTTAAGCAACAAGATTTGGAAGAGTGTAAGAGACAGTGAGATGTAGGCTAGTGAGTCTACTTTGTACCACATCTGTTTTGGCCACAGCCATATAGCCAGATGTTGGCACGATTAGCACATCATCGTTCTCAGATATATGTGGAAGGACCATGTGACTGCCTTGCTTACAGGTGGTTGGAAGAAAAGGAGAAACTTCTTATTTTTCTGTGGGAATTATTAACTTCATTTTCGAAGTTGCTGATTTTCTTGAAATCAATTTTTATGCCCCTTCTTGATTTATCTTTTCCTCTCTCTTCCCCCCCCATACTTTGAAGTATAAAGTAACCAATTGTTTTATACTAGTGTGTTAAGCATATCTGTATATAACAGAGGGCTGAGAAAAGTAAAAGTGGAGAAAATAAGTTTTTGTCCCTTCTCTTCCTCCTAAATTCTCAGATGAAAAATTAGTTATTTCTGAGAATTACTGGGTGAAATAGCTGTAGTGAAAGTATACACAAGATCATTTTTTATAATTAGAGCAGGTGTTATTATACCTGACTCCATGAGCTGACTTAGCCATCCTGAGCCTCATGAAATCATGTGCAGACTGTGTATTCCTAAGCACATTCGGTGCATCTGTGCAGATTGTGTGTGTGTCCATGCAAGGGTGCAGTTGTTGAAGGAAAGGAATTTGTTGATATCTTCCGTTATTCTCAAAAGAAAATAACTCCAAATGGGTAGAGAACAACTGAATTAGAATATTAAGCTTATATTGTTTGTGTTCTGTTTTGCTTTAGCAGGCATCCCCAAACTATGGCCCGTGGGCCACATGCAGCCCCCTGAGGCCATTTATCTGGCCCCCACCACACTTCCGGAAGGGACACCTCTTTCATTGGTGGTCAGTGAGAGGAGCTCTATATGTGGCGACCCTCCCACGGTCTGAGGGACAGTGAACTGGCCCCTGTGTAAAAAGTTTGGGGACCCCTGCTAGAGTTTCAGGTGAAAAAATTCTGAAAATATTTGAAAGGAAAATGAAATTGCCAAACCATTTCAGATTTGGGATCTGGTCAGTTGAGGCTTTCCTTGAATTACCAACCTCTTTTTTAATTTCTTCAGCTGCTGTTTTTATGTACTCAAAAGTCAGATTTGGGGATGTTTAACTGGCAGTTGTTATCTCTGGCAGTTGAACTATCCAGGCAAACTGATGTCATTTTTCCCGTAACAACATAAGCACCTTTTGGGGCAAATTCACTGATAAGTCATTGAGCAGACTTAATGAAGATGATATTTTACGGTACAGTTAGCCATCCTTACACAGCTAATTTATTTCTAACTAAACTTACAAACCAAGCAAACAAACAAACAAAAGACTCTTCTCAAATACCAAATCTCTTTAAAGACTATTATTTTCTTTTAAATTCCTGGAAGCTTTGGTGTATCTTTTTTCTGATTTGGTTTGTCCTCCTCTTTCTTAACCCTCCGCCTGACTAAATGATTTGCATGTTTGACTCATATCTCAGTTTTATTTTATCAATATCTATATTTGTTCCCTGATACCCAACTCAATTGTCTTAATTAAAAATCTCTGGTATTTAGCTTTGTATTACAGCTGAATTTCAACCTAAATAGCTGTTGTTGTTGTTAATAAAGCTTTCTTTATTGTTCCAGGCAATATCTTATCTAATACAATTATTTTCCACACAGTTTACGTATTTATTGATTCATTCATTCACAAAACATTTATAAACACCTGCTGTATGCTAGGGACATTTTTCTAGGTGGAACGGAAACAGAAAGATGAATATTATACATAGAGTCCCTGCCTTGTAGCAGTCCAGGCTGTCTAAAAATTTAAGCCTATTGAAGCCTATAATCTTTAAATAAATTGGTTTATTATTTATTTAGAACAGTGGTTCACTATTGGGAAGATTTTGTGCCTCACCAACCCCCCACAGAAATTTGTCAATTCTGGAGATGTTTTTGGTTGTCACAAATAGGAGACAGTACTTGTACCTGGTTGGTGGAGGCCAGGGATACTGAACATTGGCACAGACAGAATTGTTCCCATTATCAAAAAATTACCCACATCAAAATGCCAATAGTACAGTATTACTGGCTGCTATGCCCTCTCCTTTGAGGTCCTGACCAAGTCAGTTTACTAAATTGACCCACAACAGAATTAGAGACCCTTCTAAAGGATGGAATTTCCTTTACCTCAATCACATTTCCAGGAATGAATTAGCTTTTCTCAAAAATTGGCATCTTGGCAGCTTTCCAATTGCCTGTCCCTTAATCTGCCTCTGCTGTTCTTAAGGAGCTTAATGTAGGAAGGAAGAAAGGCAGGTATAGCAAAAATTATGATGTTCTGTGACAAATACCAAGAGAGCTCAATGAAATTAATACTTTGGGAACACTGAGCAATTAAACTATCTGGGAGGTCTGGGAAGGCTTTACAGAACAGGAACTTTGAAGGAGGTATTTGCAACATCCTCTTCGAAGTCATACTCTGTACGATTGCATTAATAACCAGTGACGAGATGTTTTTGCCCGCCCATTCAGAAAAACATGCTTTTTTTTTTTTAAATAAATTTTTATTAATGGTAATGGGATGACATTAATAAATCAGGGTACATATATTCAAAGAAAACATGTCTAGGTTATTTTGTCATTAAATTATGTTGCATACCCCTCGCCCAAAGTCAGATTGTCCTTCGCCACCCTCTATCTAGTTCTCTGTGCCCCTCCCCCTCCCCCTAACTCTCCCCCTGTCCTCCCTCCCCCCACCCCTGGTAACCACCACACTCTTGTCCATGTCTCTTAGTCTCATTTTTATGTTCCACCAATGTATGGAATCATGTACTTCTTGTTTTTTTCTGATTTACTTATTTCACTCCTTATAATGTTATCAAGATCCCACCATTTTGCTGTAAATGATCTGATGTCATCGTTTCTTATGGCTGAGAAAAACATGCTTCCGTATTGTTCAACATTGAGCAAGACTCCATTAGAAATCATGCAAGCCCAACTTTTTTGGCTTTCCTCTCACTGTCTTCTTTCTATTAAAGATTTCAATAGTGGGTAGTTCCAATTGTGCATTGGTAGGGATTAGAGTTTAGTTGCGATTTAGAGTTGTAAGTTTTCAATAAATGAATTACAGATTTGGGTTTTGGTTTTAAATTTTATATGAATCTATTATTTGCTCATGTTTCTCATAGAGTTTTCTCCAGGCTGTTGCCTTAACTAGCTTGATATGGAATGTCAGTACACATCTGTGTAGACATTTATCAATGCTTTTCAAATATAATCTGTCACAAAAGCCAAGGAACATCATTACTCACAAATTAGTTAAATTAGTCTAACTGCATTTTTTGGATTTGTGAAGCTATTAATTGTAATATCGGTTATGTTAGTTATAAAAGAATGGAATGGATGTTAAATTTCTGATACAATCAAATAATAAGGTTTTTCTAATGTAATCATCAGAAAATTACAGAATTTCTCTTCACTCCCTGGAAATTATGCTGATTGAAAGTGCCTGCAAATTATGGAAATTTTTCTCTTCCGGTTCAGAATCAGTTATGATATCACGCAAGGTGTAACTTTGTATTCTTGAAACGAAAGAATTTGTCTTTTTTTCTGGTGACTCTACAAGGACCTTTTGTTAGTATTTTCATGTTAGAAATACAATACAGGCACACCTCTGAGATACTGTGGGTTTGGTTCCAGACTACTGCAGGAAAGTGAGTCATAATCTTTTTGCTGGTTAACTGTCTTGCTTTTATTATGTAACAAAAATACAACATCTGTGAAACGCAATTAATGAGATAAGCATGTAAATCAATTTAACAATTTTTTTATTTTATTAGTTTGCACTATAAACTGAGTAGTTACAAACATGCGTATTAGTTTCCTTTTTCATCAGAATGCTTTTATTTTCCATTTTAGTCTGATGCCAATGCCAGTTACTTAAGAGCGGCTCGGGCAGGACACTTAGAAAAGGCCCTTGACTACATAAAAAATGGAGTTGACATCAACATTTGCAATCAGGTTAGTTGTGGTTATTGTTGTTGTTTATTTTTTAATTAAAAATCCAGACTTTAAATTCCTTAAACCCTTTGTTAGATATTACCAAGAGGTTTTTTTTACCAGTTTTTTTTTTATTAAACATCACCAGCTTAAATTATCAAATTAATCTCTGCTTTGTTAGAGGAATATTCAAAAAAGTATGTATCCTTTAATAATTAGTTTCTAAAATTTAATAAGTAATGATATGAAAACAACCCACCTAATTATTCCTAATTCAAGTTCCTACCCAGCACAGATGCAAGGGATTATGGGTGGGATGTTGTCTCCAGAGTACTTGGTAGAGCGTTCACTCCTCTCTTTTCAACCTGCTGAGTCATGCTTTCTCCTCACTGTTACTCAGAATGGGTTGAACGCGCTCCATCTCGCTTCCAAAGAAGGCCACGTAGAAGTTGTTTCTGAACTGCTGCAAAGAGAAGCCAATGTGGATGCAGCTACGAAGGTGAGGACCGCGCACTTCATGCTTTTTATGTCACTTGCCAAATTCGGTGAGGATGCAGCTCTCAGTAAGAAATGAAGCACATATCTCATAAAATCCTTGTCCATGTTGTTCTCTTTGGGGAACTTAAAACTGGGATTTGATATTTTGTAAACTGTTGAAACAGAGAGAGAAAGATGGGAGTGCTGATGTATCTTACTTTTCATCTTACAGAAAGGAAACACAGCATTGCATATAGCATCTTTGGCTGGGCAAGCGGAGGTGGTGAAGGTGTTGGTGACAAATGGAGCCAATGTTAATGCACAATCACAGGTAAACCAACTCTGTTGCAAAGTAATTTTGTTATTATAATTTACAAATAATGTCCCTTGGGTCAGGTGCTGCTTGATTCATATATCCTCTTAAGAATACAATACTGAAGAGCTATATTTAATGAATAGTTATATTTTGTATATTATTTAAATTCATATGTATTCTTGTTTGCAATCCATACGTGTGAGAGGTAGAGATTTTTTAAAGTCATCCATCTATGTATAGCTAGTAGTCATAGACACATGTGTAGGGGGTATCTGTAATGCACTTCTACTGTTTCATGATGCTAGCTCAGGTCCAGTCTTTGTATTTATTAACCTACAAAGGAAATGGGGATGCCTATAAGTGAGGAGATGCTCTTAGACGTTCAGAATATATCCGTGCTTTATCTAGTTGAAAAAAGGAAGATACTAGTTAACTCCTGTCCACTAACTAAGGCATCATTATTGTTCCTTGAGACATTTTAAAAAGAAAAAACAAGCAGAATAAACTTTAAAAGTCCCTAACCTTTAAAATGTTCAGATTCTTTATAATGGTTATATGGTAATAATTCACTGAGTAGGTCCTCCTAAAAGCTCTCAGAATCTTGCGTGAATTTCTAAGAATAACAATTAATTACCATTTGATAGATTTTCAGTCTAAAAGAAGTAACTTTATTTTACTGGTTTAAAAAATATAGGTCCTCATCATCCAAATTTTTCATTATTTGAGTCCCCACAGACATCTGGTTGTATAGAAAAGCAATCATCCTAACACAGATATTTACTAAGGACCTGACCATTTTTAGAAGCTGGTCCCCACTCAAACATGCCTTCCAGTTGAGTGCTGACATCTGTCCTGGTTTGTCATTCTACCCCAGGGTGTTGGATATTGAACAAATTGGTGATAAAACAAAGAGTATTGCAAAAGGTAAAACAGGAATCTCTAAGGCCAGGGAAAGTGATGTGGGGAGAATTGCTGGGTGTACAGCTAAGCTGTGGGTATTTTGCTTTCTGGCACTATTAGACCAGACAGTGTGTGCAGTGTTAGGCTGGATTTCTGAGAGTTGTTTCACATAAGAATGATTGAGAATAAAATGATTAAATGGCACAAAATTTATGTGAGGGCTTTGGTCCTCAAATACTTTTTTGCAAAAGGACTGTCTTCTTGCTTATACTATGAAAATAAAACAGTAAAAGATGTCAAGCTATCAGATACATTTGTTGGAAAAATTATACTTTTTCTTTACAAAAATTGTATTTGATTTAGTCTTTGTTCATTCTGAGATCTCATATAAGAACACTGTTGTAACCTACATTTTGTTAACTTACATAAACTTGCTTTTACAATTTCTAGTTTTATCTTTTAAGATAAAGTCTCAATCAAACTTTTATTATTTCCTTTTGATCTCCATTTTAAGTGCACTCGATCTCCTCAGTACTGACTATCTCTGGATGGCAGGAGCCTCCTGTATCTTATGGGTCCACAGAATGGCAATGATTTCCTCCCTTGTTGCTACAGCCATAGCAACGATCACTTTGATGCCATTAAATTTCTGTGTAATGGGAGAGAAACCTCAATACTTTCAACCACATGATTTCTTGTATATTTGGTCTAATTTCATTCTAGTTCCCTATAGTTAGACCTCTCTTCCCTGGTCTATGCCACTTCCCCCGATTCCCTATGACACAGTTCACTTGAAGTAATAATGCTTTTCCAGAAAGAAAAGTTATAAAGTTAAATACTGACAAGCATAGTACTTTGAGAGAGATATAGACCAGCTGACTACAAGAGATGCATCAGGCTTTTAAACCATTTGTTTTTAATGCCCTTATAATTTTTTACTGGGAAATAACTGGAAATAAGCTCAGAGATACAGAAAAACTCCAATCCATTTTGTTTTCTCCCCACCTAGTAGAAAAAATAAACCTCCTTCTTTTAAACATTGCACACACTTTTGACCACTGTTTAGAGCAACCATAGTTTTAAACCTTCTCTGCAACTTCTGGGAGAAGCTTCAGTCAAAGTAAAATCCTAACCAGATTTTATTTCAATCTGTACACATCCCCTAGTGATGTGGAAGTGAAGGCAAGGAACGCAGGCTGTGAGAGTCCCTGTTCCTTGCAGCTGTGCGTGGCATACCCTGCTACACAGTTCACAGCAGAGCGTGTCTCCCTTCGTCTGGACACCAATCTCCATATGCCTTCTGAGCCGCCTTGTTCCGTGGACAGAATGTGTAATAATGAGATGACCATGAGCAGGATGGAGTTTCCATGATAATTCCTGGTAGCAACTTTTCAATAGGAGCTCTTCTAAACAACAAGCAGTAAATACCAGGAAATGAGATTAAATTTCATTTATGTGGCAACACATGAAAACTTTACAGAACTATTAATATTCCAGAAAGACAACAGCTTTGTCTCGGTGAAATTTATCCTCCAGGTAATATTTAAGAGCCAATCAGAAAAAGTGCAAGGAGAGTCCCTGACCTTCCTTAACTACAAACATTTTTCTTGCCTTGAAAATAAAAATAACTTTGGGCATTATCAAGTTTTAATCTTATAAACAGAGGCTCTGTAAAGTGAGCATCTGTAGACATTTTTTCACTAATTCTTGTCATTGCCTTGATCTTGGGTCTTAAGTTAGTTAACTCTTTTTTTACATTACTTGACATCCAGGAATCCTTTAGGCCTACCCTGAGAAAGAATTCAGGTTGATTAATTAATTTGTGATTCTAAGGAACTCTACTATAATTAAGTCCTTAATACTTTGTACAGAAGACAACAACAATGTCAGACTGCCATGTCAGGTGACAACCCTCACTGTTTTCTCTGTCTTCATTTTATACTATATGGCTCCAAAAGAAGCAGAGTCTTTTTATAAAGAAGCAAAGTCTGTTTTAAATAGTATTTTACCTTCACTACTGAAGTATTCTAAATGGACAGGTTTTCATAATGGGGCTAAAAATGAAAGGACTCTTTAATTAAGCCAGTGCCTCCTTGGTCTTTTTGTATTTTTTAATATTTCCTACGGTAGGGAGATCCGGTACTGATGAAGTTAAACAATGGGTGTGGTGTCCAGATTGAGCCTCTCTGACCTACCTTATAGCACACCTCCACATGTAAATCCGCGCAAATCACCATGCCTTCAACATTGTAGTTGAGAGCATCTCTTTATGACATGCAAAGGCTGCATCTAGAAAACTAGGATGGATAAGAAAATCTCATGAATGAAATTTAAGCCCTTAACTTAAATAACAGGAGGACTTTCTACTTTATTTTACTACTATATTTGATTTTAGTGGGTACTAGGCAGCATGCCTGAAAATAACCTATAAACTTATGAGTCTGCATGCTTATAATAACACCATAATAAATGTTCAGAGCAGTAGATATTGAAGATTTTAAATAACATCAAACATTAAAGAGCATACTTGCTCAATCTTGAGCTGCTTTCCCTTTTGAGAATTGTGTCATTTGTTGCTACAGAAAAGAAAATGTAAATTGGGTGCCCATATGTTCCCTTTTGTTCAACTCTTTCTTTTGGAAATTTCCAAAGTTAGGAAATGAATATAAAAATGGTGCTGTACTTTTTTTTTCTTAAGAGAAAAACATCATTTTTTCCCCCAGAAATCTGACCATTCTCCTAATCCAGGTGCTCTTGCACAGAAAATCATTTCATCCATAGGTTGTCCAGTGACAACACATTGAATTACTTGTCTTACACTTCTTTGTGCTGAGAGTAATAATAATGTTTTTATTAGGTTTTCTTAATAAATGTTTATCTGCATTAAAGTATTATTTAAAAGTATTATATGTCCTGACCTGCGGTGGCACAGTGGGTAAAAGCATTGACCTGGAACACTGAGGTCGCCGGTTCAAAACCCTGGGCTTCCCTGGTCAAGGCACATATGGGAGTGGATGCTTTCTGCTCCTCCCTCCCTTCTCTCTCTGTCTCTCTCTCTGTCTCCTCTCTCTAAAATAAATAAATAAATAATCTAAAAAATTGTTTAGAAAAATAAATAAATAAAAGTATTATATGTGGGCATTTCTTGAAACAGTATTATCAGTACAGTGCAGAAATAGGTTGTCTGTAGAAAGCCACAAACATTTTATTTTTTATTTTGCAGAATGGTTTCACGCCATTGTATATGGCAGCCCAGGAAAACCACCTGGAAGTTGTCAAGTTTCTTCTTGACAATGGTGCAAGCCAGAGCCTAGCCACAGAGGTAAGACACCGATTCTTTTGATTCTTTCAGTGGGAAAGCTTAGGTGTTTCTAGGGTACTTTGTATACCTGGAGTTGTAACATTTAAAATTTATCTCACTGGTATTTTATATTGTATATTAATGTGTGGATTCATACATTTTTAGAAACTACATTAGAAAGTCTATTTTTAATTTTAAAGAATTTTCCATTGCATAGATACCCTAACTGCTCTTAAATGTCTAGCCCTACCCTGTAAATGAGCTATTAATTTGGCATTTAAATATTTGCTTGAGAACACTTTTTCATTTTTTTTTATAATTTTGCTTCAAAGGCAGCCACTGTTTTGAAATATTTTTATGATAAAACACGTTTTTAATTTTTTTCAAATTTAAGTTAGCATAATAATAATTGAATTTATAGATTTCTAAAGTTAACTAATAGATTTAATTCATACTTTCAAACAAAACTAGTATATATTTTAAGTATAAATAAAAGTTGTATTTGAAAAAATCTTTGGATTCCTGAATAGAACAATAATTTTAAAATAAAAAGGTTATTTTTTGTTTTGTTTTGTTTTTATTTTTCCATAATGAGAAGTGTGAGGGGGGTGCGGAGGCAGACAGACTCTCGCAAGCGCCGGACACGGATCCACCCAGCATGCCCACCAGGGGGCGATGCTCGGCCCTCTAGGGTGTTGCTCCACTGCATTCGGAGCCCTTCTAGTGCCTAAGGTGGAGGCCATGGAGCCATTCTCAGTGCCGGGGCCAACTTTGCTCCAATGAAGCCTTGTCTGCAGGAGGGGAAGAGAGAGATAGAGAAAAGGGAGAGGAAGGGTGGAGAAGTAGATGGGCGCTTCTCCTGTGTGCCCTGGCCGAAATCGAAGCTGGGACCTCTACACGTCAGGCCTATGCTCCACTGCTGAGACAACCGGCCAAAGCCTAAAATAAAAAGTTATTTAAGAAGTCATTGTTAGAGCCCTGGCCGGTTGGCTCAGCGGTAGAGCGTCGGCCTAGCGTGCGGAGGACCTGGGTTTGATTCCCGGCCAGGGCACATAGGAGAAGCGCCCATTTGCTTCTCCACCCCTCCGCCGCGCTTTCCTCTCTGTCTCTCTCTTCCCCTCCCGCAGCCGAGGCTCCATTGGAGCAAAGATGGCCTGGGCACTGGGGATGGCTCCTTGGCCTCTGCCTCAGGCGCTAGAGTGGCTCTGGTCGCAATATGGCGACGCCCAGGATGGGCAGAGCATCGCCCCCTGGGGGGCAGAGCACCGCCCCTGGTGGGCGGGCCGGGTGGATCCCGGTCGGGCGCATGCGGGAGTCTGTCTGACTGTCTCTCCCTGTTTCCAGCTTCAGAAAAATGAAAAAAAAAAAAAAAAAAAAAGAAGTCATTGTTACTATCTTAGGTAATTTCTTATGAAGCATACCACTAAAAATCTATTGCTAATAATAAAGGAACAACATTTGGGTATTCTGTATTTTTAACAAAGTAATGAATTAGGACAGATGGTGCAGCAGTATCCTTGTCATAGTACCTCTCCTCTCACTTGCACTCAGACTGTTCCCTGAGTGGCACGAGAAAGTTGGGATTATAGCAGGGGTCCCCAAACTTTTTACACAGGGGGCCAGTTCACTGTCCCTCAGACAGTTGGAGGGCCGGACTATAAAAAAAACTATGAACAAATCCCTATGCACACTGCACATATCTTATTTTAAAGTAAAAAAGCAAAACGGGAACAAATGCAATATTTAAAATAAAGAACAAGTAAATGTAAATCAACAAACTGACCAGTATTTCAGTGGGAACTATGCTCCTCTCACTGACCACCAATGAAAGAGGTGTCCCTTTCGGAAGTGCAGCAGGGGCTGGATAAATGGCCTCAGGGCTGCATGCGGCCCGCGGGCCGTAGTTTGGGGACCCCTGGATTAAAGTAATCACATGTTAACCCACCAAACTTTTGAGATCATGCCTTCCAGGGAAACCACAAAATATATAAAGAGGCAGTTTCACACAAAAAGGCATACAAATGACCATAAATACATGAGAATATCTTACCCTCACTCATAGTCAAAGAAATATTAATTTATTAATTGGATAAAGAATGAGGTCTATTCTTATACCTATGAGTTGAGGGAAAAATTTAAAGAGCAGAAGAAACTGAAATTTTCCTACGGTTGGTACAAGTGATAGTTGGCTGCACCACCTTTGCAGAACATTTTAGCAGTAGCTGTTAAAAATGAATATTTTACAAATTTTAATTTGGCAGTTCCACTTCTAATAATTCATAGTACATGTATGTTAGAAGAGAATGCGAAAACAGTATATAGGAAATCCAACATAAATTAAAATAATACTTTTTTTAAAACCCGAAGGGAACCTAAATATGTACCAATTAGGAAACCTATTTAATCCGCATTGCTATAATTATATCATACAATAAAATACTATGTTGCTTTATTAAAAATGAAGCAAGACTATACGTGCTGATACAGAAACACGCTCTTAGTATAATGTTATCAGCAGTTTATTCTGGGAATTAGGAAGGAGCTTTACTTTTCACTTTATACCCTTCAGTACTGTTGGGGAATTTTATTATGAGGACTGATTTTTTTATAATAATATTCTTGAGGCTAGTTAAGAAAGAACTGCGGATTTGATAACCAAAGAACGAACATTTGGCAGATGTCAGGCAGTGCCTCTCTTCCCAGCGGGCGTGTAGCTTGTCTGAGTGCGGTGCCTGGGGCTGAGGTCAGGTTCACACAGGGTCTGACAGTGGGGACCGGGGTGGGGGAGGTGGGGGAGGGAGCATTGTTGGATAAGAGAAAATCCATTCTCGTTTTTGGATGGAAATCCTAAATAATAGAAATGCCCTAATGAAAGGGATGCCATGGTGCTGTTTCTGTCTGTGAGGGACAGGTAGTCTTCTTTTTTTGACTGGGATGTACAGATCACTAAATATCTCTCCTTTAGAAGCAAGCGTGTCAGCCCAGCTTCCTGCTGATAGATCTGAACTGCCTTGTAAACTTAGCATCATAACTCACTTAATTCTCTGGCATTTTTTTAAGCTTTCAAGATCCAAGAGAGGCACTACAGCTAAGAAAATTAGTATGTGAGATCCTCAAAAAGTAATTCAGTCTTTTGACAAAGGTTATATTTTTAAATATTTTTACGTCTTTATATTAGCTTAATTTCATGTTATCTTTTTCAGTACCTATAAAAATACAATAAATAAATTTTTTATATAAATTTTTATTAATCTTAATGGGGTGATATCAATAAATCAGGGTACATATATTCAAAGAAAACATGTCCAGCTTCTCTTGTCATTCAATTATGTTGCATACCCATCACCCAAAGTCAGATTGTCCTCCGTCACCTTCTATCTAGTTTTCTTTGTGCCCCTTCCCCTCCCCCTTCCCCTCTCCCTCCTTCCCTCCCCCACCCCATAACCACCACACTCTTGTCCATGTCTCTTAGTCTCATTTTTATGTCCCACCAATGTATGGAATCATGCAATTCTTGTTTTTTTCTGATTTACTTATAAATCAGAAAATAAATGTTAAATAATGTTAAATAAATGTTCTTAAAACAAGTCACATTCACATCTTCATGAGGGTTGCTGGTGCCTCACTACATAAATAAAAGCTATCCGACTCGAGATGTTTGACCATTTGATTAAATTATTATCTCTTTTGGATTGCTGGTATTAGAAAATAAATGGAACCAGCAAGAAATAAAACATTTTATTGACAAAGTGTTCTAAATATGATACTGCTCTCTTATTAGAATGATATTGTCATATTTATAGACGTCTGTATTTACAGAACAAACAGTAGGGGGCAATTAGAGGATCATTTAGATGGCAAATATTTAACAGAATTTTTAATTCATTAAATAATGCGATATTGCCAAGTTTCTTTAATACATGGTGTGTGTGTGTGTATGTGTATATATATATATATACATACACACACACACACACACCCCTTGAATATATGGATCAAATCTTTGGCATGATTGTGGTTTTTAAGCTATTTCTATGTTACTATATACTGTATATTATGTATATCTGTTCCATATATATCTCCCATCTCTTGTTAAGATTTTCAAAGCATTAGATTAATGTATAGGATGTACAAGAGTAGGTTTACAGTTGTAATAAAAATAAATAATACAATAATTAATAATAATCATACAAGAATAAGCTTAGTGTTTTGTGTACTCACAACTGTAAACCTACTTTCCCCACACTGTATTTGTTCACTTATTCCACGAGTTCAGCCCGGTGCCAGACACCCCACAGAGAGGTGACGTTACTCAGAGAGCTTCTGTCACTGTTTCTTTAGCATGAATTTTTCTGTTCAAAAGAACGGCACAGAGCAAACCCAACTTTTTAAACTCAGTTTGGAAACAAAGTCTGCAGCTGCTAATTTTAGTTCTTACCACCTTAGAGCTGGAATCTTTGTGTCTGTCTTTAACTGGCTTATGCAGGCAGCAGATTCTTTTTGATGATGCTAATCATCTCAGTTAGAGTTTATTTATTTATTTATTTATTTTGGTGCATTTCTCTATGTATGGGCCCTGTGAATTTAAAAAGTTATATCCGGGAAAATGTAGCCATTTAGTTTTGCTCTGGAACAGCAGTGGGCTGTCATTTCTACCCATTAGTTTTTATCTAGGTTTTAACTCTTAATACACAGTTTTTTTCTTTTAGCACTCTATCCTTTTTTAAAAAATGTATTTTTTTCTTTTTATTGTGGAAGTAATGTAGTACATAAATAAGACAGTGTAATAAAAGTCAAAAAGAGGAAAAAGGCACTATTGTTTTTCCCTAGAGATAACATTTTGTCTATTCACCCGTGTTTTTTGTTCATGTACACAACACACACACAGTTATCTTTATGAGAATGAGATCACATATTCACATGGTTATACAGATTACTTTCTCATAACGTTAAATTACACTTTGAACTTGATGTTCTTACATGTAAACCAAGCATACCATTTTGGTAATATCTTGGTTGCAAACCGTTCTCTGCTCTCTTACTTCTGGCTGCTTAGAACATCTTTCTGGTTACATTAATGCTCGTCCTTTTCCTCTTTTGGCTTTTCTTGGAAATGTTACAATGTTAGAACTTAAGCTAGATCTCAAAGCATGGAGAATAGAGAGAATTTTTATATGTAGAATGAGGAGGAGGACATTTCAGGGTGTGGGAACCAGCAGAGTATAGATGCGAGGGTAGGAATAGTCTCCACGTCCACAGTTAAGGAGACTGGCTGGATGACAGGATTTATGTGAGAGGAACCTGGGCAATATTGTCTGTTAGGTGCATTGTGACCACTATGTTCCACATCCTTGAATTGAGAATGTGCTGCTTTGCATTCAGTCAAACAAGCGATAAGAGCCTTATCTATTTTCCGGCAAGGAAAAGAATGAGGGAAGTGGTCTTTTACATACACAAGACACTGGTAGGCAAGTAAGTAGGTTTTCTCTCCCCACCTTACAAAGGTGTTTCTATTACAGTAGTCCTCATTTTATACCACAAGGGCCTCAGAAATAAAATATCATTCCCCAAATAAAGTAATAAGTAACTTACTTGCCAATTCTCTAGTAAAAATAATTTTTAAATATTCTTTGGAGTATGGTAATGAAAGCATTTCGAAAGGAAAATTTGTGAGCCAGCCTAGGATTTTCCTCTGTGTTATTTATTCTACAGTCAAAGGCACTAGATCACCCACAAATCAAATACCCACAGTGAGATCTGTAGCTGTCTCCTCTTTGTCAAGTCCCAGAGTAATACAAAATGTACAAATGTGTATATGTGAGTTTATTACAGTCATATTCTGCATGGTCCCTGTGCCTGCTTCCCTCTTTAGTCATAGAAGCCGAGAGTACTTTATGTTGACCTTTCTTAAAACAGCGATGATTATAGTTTATGAATTCACATACCCTAATTGAGTACCCGGTATCTGCTAGGTATAAGCAGGAAGAGTAATGAACCAGATAGGCATCTCCCTCAATTTTAAAATATCAGTGGAAATTTTTATAGCATAATGTGATCCTTTGAAAAATTAACCTGGATTTAACCTGAAATGTTATTGTTTTCACTGAGATTTTATGGATATTGAAATTATGGCATTTTTTATTCTTTATATAATACTTTTGTATATTTTCAAATTTCCCCAATTAATGTATGTCACTTTTTTAACATTTTTTATTTAATTAATTGCGTTTACATAGATTCTAGGGTCACCCCGAATGCCTCCCCCCTCCCCCCTATTCCCTTCAACATCTTTCCTGCCCCCATCCCTACAGCACCCTCCCCCCTCCCTTCAGGTTTATCCCATCATATCATCCCCTTTCCCTCTGTCCTCTTTTCCTCTGGTCCCTTTGATCCCTCCTCTGTCTCAAATCCATTCCTCAATTCTCATTATTCCTTGGATTCCTCAAATAAGTGAGGTCATATGATATTTTTTTTTTCTGCCTGGCTTATTTCACTCAACATAATAGTTTCCAGGTTCCTCCATATTGTTGCAAAAGGTAATATTTCCTTCTTTTTCATGGCCCCATAGTATTCCATTGTATATATGTACCACAGCTTTTTAATCCACTCGTCCACTGACGGACACTTGGGCTGTTTCCAGATCTTCGCTATTGTGAACAATGCTGCCATAAATATGGAGATGCAACTGAAAAAAAAGAAATGTATGTCACTTTTTAACAGAAAGAAAACCCCATAAACTTATTGCAAGTTTCTTATTATTTTCTGCTTTGATCTATGTACCTTTGAAAATGCCTTTTCATATATATGTTTACTTACATATATTCGCTTTACTAACCCTAAATGCAGATTGACACTTGATCACCTTCTTATTTGTTTACCAAAAAGAAAGCATGCATTGGAACCAGTCTTGACCCACCCATTTATTTACAGGATGGCTTCACACCGTTGGCAGTGGCTTTGCAGCAGGGTCACGACCAA
This sequence comes from Saccopteryx leptura, assembly GCF_036850995.1. Lineage (NCBI taxonomy): Eukaryota > Metazoa > Chordata > Mammalia > Chiroptera > Emballonuridae > Saccopteryx > Saccopteryx leptura. The sequence goes on along the minus strand of NC_089511.1, from coordinate 60,397,577 downwards.
GTTGTTTCACTCTTGCTAGAAAATGACACTAAAGGCAAAGTGCGTCTTCCAGCTCTTCACATCGCCGCCCGAAAGGACGACACGAAAGCCGCTGCCCTGCTGCTGCAGAATGACAACAACGCAGACGTGGAATCCAAGGTGAGGCACAGGGGCACGTCCGTGTTGCAGCCAGCCAGCCTGTGTCAGCATCCTGGGAGATGCTGGGTCTCCCTTTTGGCAAGCTTAGGCCAAACATTCAACCTCACTGGAAGGGATAAAAAATAAGTGTCCCACATCAGCCAATCGGAGCACACCCCCCTTTGCCTGTAAAGCTAGGAAGTGATTGCAGAGGCCGCCCTATGCTTGCTAACAGAGAGGCCAACTCAAAATTGAGCTATAGGAACCTGATACGTAGTTTTATTCCTCATAATAAACTTGTAATGTATGTAACACTTCAGCTCAGACATTAGGGTGAAAAATTATGAAATGCTAACAACAGCGTGTACAAATCATCCTTTGGTTGATATGTGAGATGACAGGCAATGCACTGAGAACTGATCAGCTGTGGAGAGCATGCCAGCAGCCAGCGTCCCGGCCCCAAATCCCTGCTGTGCTCACACGTATTCCTGGAGTTTCTGTGAAGGGAAGGTGGCGATCGGAGTCGGCCCTCATGTAGCCCTTCATTCAGTCTAGCTGTCTTTCTCTGCCTCCCGTGCTGCCGTCAGAGCTGCCATCCTCATTACGTAGCTGCCATGAGCTTTCTGCAATCCACATCACCAACAGCGAACTAACCGTTCATTTTTTCCTCCTCTTTGCTTCCAAATGTGTTAACCTAGATGGTGGTGAATAGAACAACAGAGGTACATATATATATATACATATACATATAATCTATATCTGCATCATCATTTTCCCCTCCCTTAGTGCTGCGGCCTCATTTCTTTCCCTTCTTCTTTGCATCGCCTTCTGTAGGCTAGATACCTGCTTTCTACCCCCGCCCCCAAAGTAGCATGTGCCAGAGAAGACAGTAGTTTGATTACCAGGGCTTTCTGCAGCTGAACCCAGTCTTTGAAAGGAGGAATTGAGGAATCCTGGAAACTTAAGAGTATTGCTATAGAGGTGTGTGAGATGAAGAGTTCCGACAGTTTAGATGCTCACTGGCTCTATCAAAAGCTGCAGACAACCCTGTCATTCTACTCATCTAGGACGGATTCCGTAGAGTTCCGCATGACACTTACCCTCAGGGGTGTCAGCAAAAGGAAAGTTACCTCACAATGGTACCAATATGACCCACCCTTCCACAAGAGTCAGTAAAATAGCTAGCATGGCTAAGAAGCTTGCTAACAATTTAGAATGGCATCTAGCTCCTATAAGGTTTCAATCTTTGGGGACTAAGTGAATCGCTGCATGTTTTAGCATTTTGTAAGGAAGTAAAATGACCCTGGTATGAATGATCCAGAAACACGTGTTATCAAATAGGCATTTGCTAATAAAAAGACCAACTTGTGGATGCTTTATAGAATACCATCACCCATTACACAAGACCAATTAATTGTAGTGTACCTTTTCCCCCAAATTGCTTTCATCATCATAATTCTACCTTACATTGAATATATAAAATGAATTGAATTTTGGCAGAGTATCAATGAACAATTCTGTCAGCAGTAATAAAACAGTTGATAGTAATTGAACTTCTATGAGCTGTCATGATTTTTGTTGTATTTTAACTTTCTGAAATGTCGCCACTTTCACGTACTACTCCCAGATTACTAAAACTGCTCAGTCTTCACCCTTGTTTCCTTCCTGGCTGTTCTGCTGCCTACAAGTTTGGCATTTATTTAAAGCTCTGTGAGCATTTGGCACTCGCCGAAAGAAACCTAGTACAGAATTGAATGTGGACTTCGGCATATTTTGCTTCCTGATTTTTATTTGGGCAGGGCTATGGTATTAACATGTCTGACAAGGGGCCAGAAGGAATCAATTAAATGTCTGCTGTGTTTTCTCTACAGAGTGGCTTCACCCCGCTCCACATAGCTGCTCACTATGGAAATATCAATGTAGCCACATTGCTGTTAAACCGAGCAGCTGCTGTGGATTTCACTGCAAGGGTAAGAGCACGCTGCAATGTGACATGCCTTTAAAGCATTTGAAATGATTCGTAACCTTCCTCTCCCAGCATGAGGGGGAGGTTGAGACTGACTCTTTTGCTTTTAAACAGATGTGCCTGTTTCTTACAGGAAAAGTAAACCAAGATGCGGTGGGGGGGGGTAATTAAATATATATGTGAATAAATGGAAGAGGTGAGTCAAGTAATCATGATTGGAAGCTACAAACTTTTCCCCAGGTTGAAATATCTGAGACTATTAGAAATTGGTTAAGTGGCAACCAACAGGTCTCTAGATCAGAATCTTGACCTTGCAAGTGGGAATGTGCTGGAATATCTATCTGGATGAGGCCCAAACTTCAGAACCCAAATAACAGAGGTCATCTTTTGCTTTGTTTTCTGTCCCCAACAAACTTGCATAATGGGAAACAAGATTCTGTAACGTGAGTAAGCTCACCTTCACGGAGAAAGGAATTTGCGGCATGTGTATCACTGGACAGCAGTGAGGACATGTGACCAGAGTCATACTGCTCTGGTTCAGTGCTAAGCTTAATCATCATAAACATCATTATCGTCAGAAGCAGAAATGGAGTCAGAAACAGATTGGTGCAGTGGCTTTAAGTGTGGACTCGGAATTTATTTGCCCTTGGTTCAAATTTTGATTTTAACTTTTCACCAGTTTCCTCACTTGTAAGATAAAGTAATATAAATTATGATATAAATCATAATAAAATAATGTTATCATTCCTTTATTGGGTCAGTATGAGAACTTAAAAGAGTGTATTAAACATTTGGCTGCATCGGTCATAGCCTTCTCACTGACAGCAGCAGTGATTTTGAACACAGTATTTGAAGTATATATTATTTTTGCTGAAATGTCACTTGTTACAGGAGAAGTGGGACTAGATCACATCGGGAGATGGGGCATAACAGCAGCAGTAACAGTAAGAGCATCTTTGAAGGAATTATTGGGTGGCAGATGCCAGGTTAAGCATTTTTGTCCAGGAAAGTGTTACTTATGCCTGTTTTACTTAAACCAAGGCTTAGAGATAAGAAGTAGCTGGTCCAAGGTGACAACTAGCAAATTAGAAAAGGCGGGATTTCGGTGCCAAAACTCTTAACCATGTCAGTATTTAGTCATTAGGTAACCTTAGGGGTTCATTCTTCTTTTCCATCTTATTAGTCCTATCTTCTACCCTATCATAATCAGCATGCTAGCAGCCTTTATGGTTTAAATGACTCAGAGTGCCAGTCGGCTCACGTCTAGACTCTAGAGCAGTGGTAGTCAACCTGGTCCCTACCGCCCCTAGTGAGCGTTCCAGCTTTCATGGTGGGTGGTAGCAGAGCAACCAAAGTATAAATAAAAAGATAGATTTAACTATAGTAAGTTGTTTTATAAAGATTTATTCTGCCAAACAGCAAAAATCCGACATAAAGTACTTGGTAAGTAATTATTATTATATGCTTTAACTTGCTGTAACTCTGCTTTATAAATTTTATAAAGTAAAGTTACTTCCCTACTTTATAAATCACCATTACTGTGGAACCAGTGGGCAGTTAGAAAATTTTACTACTAACAGAGATACAAAAGTGGGCGGTAGGTATAAAAAGGTTGACCACCCCTGCTCTACAGCTTTGTTCTCACTACATTAGCTGCATCCTTGGGCTTCAGGGACAAGGCAGACCTGAGGCCTAGTTTGAGTCCGGGCTCCTGCAGCTTGAGCATAGAGTTGCTAGCTTGAAGCCTGAAGTCACTGGCTTGAGCAAGGAGTCACTGGCTCAGCTGGGGTCCCCGGGTCAAAGCACATATGAGAAAGCAATCAGTGAACAACTAAGGTGCGCCAGCTATGAGTTGATGCTCCTCATCTCTCTTCCTTTTTGTCTGTCTGTCCCTGTCTGTCCCTCTCTCTCTCTTTCTCTCTCTCTCTCTTCTGCTTAAAAAAAAGGATTAGTGGAGACCTCAGATGAATGTTGTTAATTTTGCCTGAGTTAGCACATACGAGTTAAAATAATCACATTGTATTGTTATTTAAACTCATTAAATTGCAAACTTGTTACTGGTTTGGAAAGCATTATTAATGAGGCCTGATAGCATTCTGAGCTGAAGGCCGTGGTTGAATTTGATTATACTTTATAGGCTGCCTGTACTATGCTTCCCTGTGCAGCTGGTGATTGATGACTTGCTTTAAAGGTGTCAGAGAAGAACTCGTCTTCATAAAGAGTTTAAACTAAAGCAACTGCTGGTTGCCTTGAGAACCCCATTCTGGTGCCAAATCTCTAGTAATCCTATTGCATAATCATAATCACCCAGCATCTATACTTTTTTTGTACTCCGGAGGCCTCTCCGTTCCCAATTTCACTGGGGTCTTCCCAGCTCACAACCCTCAAGAATGCAACAGAGGCCTGACCTGTGGTGGCGCAGTGGATAAAGCGTCGACCTGGAAATGCTGAGGTCGCTGGTTCGAAACCCTGGGCTTGCCTGGTCAAGGCACATACGGGAGTTGATGCTTCCAGCTCCTCCCCCCTGTCTCTCTCTCCTCTCTCTCTCTGTCTCTTTCTCTCTCCTCTCTAAAATGAATAAATAAAATTTTAAAAAAAAAGAAAGAATGCAACAGAAACTGCGGGTAGAGAAGTAAGATACCCTGATCACAGATGAGATCAGCTTTTACCTGCTCAGAACAATGGAGGATTATTAAGCTACACTGCTAAGAATTAGCTACAAATCATAACCATAAATCATATGCTTCAGGAACTGGGTTTAGATAGAGATACTAGTTAAATGGTTAGAGATAAATTAAACAACAGCCGCAACCTTTGTCTTAGGGGCCTGTGATTTCTGTTTCCTGGCTGTGACAGATCAGTGAAGAAGGGCAAATACAGTCTTGTAGTTCTTTGTGAGTGGAGGGCAGGACCTATGGCTGCCTGCTAACAAAGAGAGCTGGGGACTAGGGGCAAGGCCAAGGCCACAAGTTCTGGAATCATTCTCTGCATTCAGGAAGCGTGCATTTCTGAAGCAGACACGAGGAAGACATGAACACGGTGTGGCTAAAGGGAGTACACAATAAAACGAATTGCTTTCTATGCTGCTTTGTAGGGCTAGCTAATTTATGCAGCAATAAAGCAGATGCTAACCGGCGGAGAAAGTTATGGTAACCGGTTCTACCATACTGACTTCAGATTCTTCTTATGATGTCAGTTTCGATTTTTGTATTGTCACTTTGCTATGTGTGTGTAAGGTATTCTGTCTGACATCTTAAATATTTCCTTCTGGATTACCCTTGAAGACCTGTTCAGCCTCACAGGTCTGCTGTGGGGAGTCTGAGGAGCAGCTGCTGAATGCTGCAATGCAGCATCAGCATTCTTCATTCTCTGAATTGAGTCTGCTGAGATGGCATTGACACTGAATTTATGCATGACCCCTGCTCACTTAGCAAATCATTCTCGCTCTCTTGGGGAAGAGAAGGTAACCAGGGCACGCCAGAGCTGCTACTGAGTATCATTACAGTAAGGAGTGTTGATGCGCTAGAAGCCCAAATTATATTATGTGGATGGCTGTAGAGTCCCTTTCATTGATTGAAGAAGATAGATTGATACTTTGCTGGCTAAGACTTTTTTCATCAAACATAATGGACCACCTAACTTAATTTTCACTCTTGTCATTGACCTTTCTATTTTGAAGTAGTATTATTCAACTCCCATTTGGGGAAGATAATTGAATAAAATATCTTTTTTTGGTCTTGTTATTTAGTACTTTTTGGTTTTGCTCTCAAAAGATTAGGGATTTGTATGTTTTAGTGCTATACCTCATTTTGTTTCTGAAAGGACTTTAGGTAGTTTACAAATTAAAATATACAAAGTAAGACACATAAGAATGAAACTGAAAATGTAAATGTTACCAGCATCTGGAATAAGCCAGTAAATACCACCAGAGAATAAATTTAGGTCTTAGGGACTTTGATATATGTAATGAAAAGGAAATCATAGTTATATCATTTTTATTTTTTGGCAAAATAAATCTTACAGTTATCTATAAAGAGAATTTTGTCTGTGTTAAATAACTCAAATGTGATTTTTATTATGTGAATTTTTCTATTAAGAACAGTGAGAACCCTGGCCAGTTGGCTCAGTGGTAGAGCGTCGGCCTGGTGTGCGGAAGTCCTGGGTTCGATTCCTGGCCAGGGCACACAGGAGAAGCGCCCATCTGCTTCTCCACCCCTCCCCCTCTCCTTCCTCTCTGTCTCTCTCTTCCCCTCCGGCAGCCGAGGCTCCATTGGAGCAAAAGATGGCCCAGGCGCTGGGGATGGCTCCATGGCCTCTGCCCCAGGCGCTAGAGTGGCTCTGGTTGCAACAGAGCGACACCCCGGATGGACAGAGCATCGCCCCCTGGTGGGTGTGCCGGCTGGATCCCGGTCGGGCGCATGCGGGAGTCTGTCTGGCTGCTTCCCCGTTTCCAGCTTCAGAATAATACAAAACAAAACAAAACAAAAATAACAGTGTAATTGTGGGGTGGGAGACAAGGGAAGAAGGGTATAGGGGAGATAAATAGTGATGGAGGAAGACTTGACTTGGGGAGGTGAACACACAATATGGTGTACAGAGATATGTTCTATGGTTGAGCACCTGGAACCTGTATAATTTTGTTAACCAGCATCATCCCAATAAATTCAATTTTACAAATTCAGTCAGCCAGGAAGCTCCAATTGTGAAAACATCAAAGACCCTGCCTGTTACATAATAAGTGCTCAATAGATGTTCATTTTTCCCCTTTCTTCTGTAAGTGAAATTTATAGTAATAATCATTTAAGGTAGTTATAATTTGAGTATTTACGAAGTCCCAGCTTCTTTCTTAATCATTTTGTGTGTGTTATCTCAACATTCTTATGAGGGCTAAAGAGGAAGTGTAATGAAATACACTGTTCATACCCTGCTCTTCCTCAGTTTTAGGACTTTGAATTCCTAAATGACAGGCCTGTGCATTATTACACCCTTTAAATTCCCAGTACTTAGCATTGGAAAGGTCTCAATATATAGTTATTAAATTCAAGAGTGAAGAAATAACTTCCAGTCTTCTTTATCCACTGTACTTGGTGTATGACCAGTAGTTGCGGCCGTTCACATGCAGGTTCCCATTGAATTTGGACAGATGGTAAAGAAACAGTGCATCCAAAAAATGGTGAGCCATTCCTTTATTAAAGTGTTGCACCAGCCAATGAGCAACACACAAGGTAAAACACACTTCCCTCTTCATTCAGAGCATACAAAGCTACTGACACAACCAAGAGAATCTTCTCTGGTTCCTGTAAGGTATTTTTCCCCGCCCAGAAGGAAGGAAGGGGCCTGGAGCGCCAAGCCAAGTGTGGAATAACAAAAAGGCTTTATTCAGTACAGAGCGCGCATCCCGCCCGGCAAGGTTCCCTGGCCCCGAGGTAAGATGGAGGCCAGGGAAGTTGCACAAATTAAACCGCGTGGGAGATATTTAAAGGGGTCCCTCTAGGGAAGTCGAGCTAACATGACATGATGAAATCCCACTGGCTGGTGGACAGTCGCTTTTTTCCAAAGGGTTCCTGTGAAGCCTCCTTTAGCGTGCTTGGTTGTGGGCGGTCCTAGCCAAAGTTCGCGGGTCTGGGTTCCCCACGTGACCATCCCCCATTATCCACTGACCTTACAGTTCCTAATCAAAAGCCCCACCAGTTCCAAAGCCTCTCACCTCTGGTTCCTATCTGCCAACATGGCTTTTTACTCTACAAACCTGGCTTCTCTCTCTTTCCTTGCCATCTTGGCTTCTCCCTGCTCTCATTCTGAAAAAATGGCTTCTTCCCTTTCTCCTTCTCCTCCCCTTTTAAAACTTCTGGTGCATGGCCTGACCTGTGGTGGCGCAGTGGGATAAAGCCTCGACCTGGAACACTGAGGTCGCCGGTTCGAAACCTTGGGCTTACCCGGTCAAGGCACATATGGGAGTCGAAGCTTCCTGCTCCTCCCCCTTCTCTCTCTCTCTGTCTCTCTCTCTCACTCCTCTCTCTCTAAAAAATCAATAAATAAAATATTTGGGGGGAAAAAAAAAAACTTCTGGTGCCAAAACCCTTCTTCCAGTAAACATTAGCATAACAATGGCCCTTCCCAAGCAGGAAGATAATTAACAATTTCACAGATCACATACCTAGAGCTGCCCAGTGCCATTTTTAACAGTAAAAGTGAGCGAACTCAAAAAACATAAATTTTACAAACTCATTTGACCAACACCTGGGTACCCAGACCTATTTAAACCTTCTTTGCTCAAGTCTTTCAGAATTTCAGAGAGAGCGTCACCTGGCATTAGGAAACTGCTTCCAAACTGATGTCACTGAGATAGAAAATCTGCATGAAGGATTCTAATAGAGGAATTTTAGATCGGTGCACCAAACCCAAGTATGGAATGTCAGATGGTGAGGAGCAAGTTTATTTAAGCAATGGAGAGACTTGGTTTTTAGCAGTGTCCATCAACTTATAATCTTCCGGAAATAAGCCCAATGACTACAGACTCTATAATCTTCATACAACATCAGGTTAGTTAAATCTTTCACAGGCTGGTGATTGAAAACCACTGATGAAAATGACCCTGGAAGACAAGCCTAGAACAAAGGTCTAATTACCGGGGGCTGCAGCCAAGCCTTGTTCACCCAAGGGTGTTTTAAGCAGGGCCTCAGATGTGTGGTTTCAAGACCCAATCAAGGCTACCACCAGAGGGTGCTAAAAAGGACATAGCTGCCTGACCAGGCAGTGGCGCAGTGGATAGAGCGTCGGACTGGGATGCGGAGGACCCAGGTTCGAGACCCTGAGGTTGCCAGCTTGAGCGTGGGCTCATCTGGCTTGAGCAAAAGCTCACCAGTTTAGACCCAGGGTCGCTGGCTCCAGCAAGGGGTTACTCAGTCTGCTGAAGGCCCGTGGTCAAGGCACATATGAGAAAGCAATCAATGAACAACTAAGAAGTCGCAACATGCAACAAAAAACTAATGATTGATGCTTCTCATCTGTCTCCGTTTCTGTCTGTCTGTCCCAGTCTATCCCTCTGACTCTCTCTCTGTCTCTGTAAAAAAATAAATAAATAAAAAGGACATAGCTACTCAAACACGAAGAGACATGCATCACTCATGTGTGAGTGGGGCTGACTTTTGTAATGGTTTTATAAGGGCACTGGGCTTCTGGAGACTTTACTTACATCTGTGTGGTGGTGACACTGCAAATATATTTTTCAACATGTTTTTTCCTCATTATATAATTTATTTTTTAAAAAACTACAATAAAGCCAAGAAAGAAAATAAAAACCACCCATAACAGTTCTTTTATGGGATCTGTGTTGGCCCTCACCCAAAGAGGTGAAATGTCTTAAGTTACAGCAGCGTAGAGTGAGGGAAGAGCCCTCAGATGCATTCTGGGCCCCTGGCTGTCGTCCTGGCTGCATCATCAGTCACCTGCAGGGTCCGAGAAAAGTTCCTTCTTCACATGGCCTGCAGCGTTCCTAACAGCATGTGTGAGAGATTTCAGTCCCACTACAGTCATTTTAATATTTACATATCTGTCCTTAAGAAGACCAAATACACACATGAATATTTTTTAATTGACTCAAATTGTCAAATATAGATTTATCTCCTTGTATAAGGCTCAACAGCGTTAATGGTAAGACAGTTTTAAGATGAGTTACATAACCCTTCTTTGCAATGAAAACGGGGATTTGAGAGCCTTGGCAAAGGAATGAGAGTTATGGGAAAGTAGCTATGTGGCTACTGCATTAACCATATTCTTGTTGCCATGGTGATTTTTACATCTCAAGGGGAACAGAACCAGTAAGTGGCGGGCAGATTGGTGGGGGATACACCTTTTATAGAGAGCTTGCCCTAAGCTTGCCAGACAGTCTCATTTCTGCCTTTTGCATTCCGTTCCCTGAATGCCACATCAAAAAAGAATCTCTTACATAATCTTTTTAAAAATGATTTTATGTATTGATTTTTAGAGAGGATTGAAAGAGAGGGAGAAAGAGAAAGGGGTGTGGGGAGGAGTGGGAAGCGTTAACGCGTAGTAGTTGCCTCTCGTATGGGCCTTGACTGGGCAAGCTCTGGACTTGGAACTGGTGACCTTAGCAATCCGGGTTGATGATCTTTCCACTGCTCTACTGCAGGTCAGGCTCTTGCATAGTCTTAAAGGAATATACTAATCTTACATTTGTAAGCACATTTGAACTCACTAACAGCTTCCTGTGTGTTGTGGGATCTATGCAGGCCCTCGCCCGAAGAGGTGAAGTGTCTAAGTTACAGCGGCGTAGAGTGAGGGAAGAGCCCTCAGGTGCATGCGGGGCCCCTGGCTGTCGTCCTGGCTGCATCAGCAGTCACCTACGGGGTCCGAGATAAGTTCCTTCTTCACATGGCCTGCAGCGTTCCCAACAGCAGGAGAGAGATTTCAGTCAGCCCTTGCCCTCTGCCTGACGGCCTTGTCTGTCAGCGATGGAGGCAGCCTTTCTCTTCCCTTGCCGTCCACAGTAGGGAGTAGGTCTAGGACAGTGTCAGATACTCAGTGTAGCAGTCAGACTGCAGGGGTCCCACACGGGCCCTGCAACTCACTCTATGTGCTCTTTGACAAGTTATTTATGCTTCAGCATTATCATCCATAGAATGGGCCCAATAATACCTAGTGCATAATCATTGACATGACTGTGTGCAATAATTTATAGAATTTGCTTAGCATGGTGTTTGGCACAGAACACCTAGGCAAGGGCCACAGCTATGTTTGTGGTAGTTGTTCCTGCTTTCTCCAGGAGGGGACCCATCATTATAAGACACATTGACCTGTAAAGCGTGACGTGTGAAGCAGGTGGCATGGCGGCAGCTCTGTAGAGTACTTCTGGAACTAGTCAGAAAGGTTGCTTCCCAGAATGTTGCAGTTATATTATTTGTAGTGGTATTTGTCAACTTGAGAAGGTCAGCCTTTAAGAAACTGTTTGGGGTTTGTTGAGGCAGTAAGAAACTTAATTAAAAAATCATAGAAATTGGAAGGTGCGTATTTCTCTTTGTTTCACTTTTCCTCTTTAGTATGTGCTGTGCTTCCTGTAGTGCTGCTCTAGAAGTTTTAAATTTTTTAATGACCCAAATAAATTCTATAAATTCTGTAAAGATAAGTTCTGTTAAGGTAGGAATCGGCAGAGCTTGCTATATTCATATGTACTTTAAAAGATAAGAATTTATTAGCTACAGAAATTTTACTTCCTGAACAACTCAAGTGCTGCAACAAGAATTGATACTTCTCATCTCTCTCCCTTCCTGTCTGTCTGTCCCTGTCTATCCCTCTCTCTGATTCTCTCTCTGTCTCTTTCAAAAAATAGAAAAAGGAATTTTACTTCCTCCAGTGAGAGCAAACAGCAGCAAAGGGTGACTGTGTTCCTCTGCTCAACATTCTGAGCACTGTTCACACTGACTGTGTCCCAGATCAAAGCAGGAGGTTCCCAGGAAACATTCAGGTAGGAGATCAGCATATACTAGCATAGTTGAAAATAAAAATTGAAAGACTAAGCTGTGATAGAAATACAGGGATTAGAATCAACTCCAAGAAATGGAGAGTGAAGCCACTGACCCAAGTGAAATGAGATTGGATATGAATGGTGAGTCTAATCCTGCTGCTGGGCTGAGGGCACCAGCCGTGATCGCGCAGGTGGAAGAGAGAATCACTGCAGGGTTTTGTTTATTTGTTTGTTTTGAGATATAACTGACACATAACATTGTGTAAGTGTGAGGTGTACAACGTGTTGGTATGACACATTTATATACTGCAATATGTTTATGACAGTACTGTCAGCTAATACGTCTATCAAATCATTCAGTCATTTCTTTTTTGTATGTGTGTTGAAAACAGTTAAGATCTAGTCTCTTAGAATTTTTTTTTTTCATTTTTCCGAAGCTGGAAATGGGGAGGCAGTCAGACAGACTCCTGCATGCACCCGACCGGGATCCACCTGGCACGCCACCAGGGGGTGATGCTCTGCCCCTCTGGGGCGTCGCTCTGTTGCATCCAGAGCCATCTCTTAGAATTTTTGAAGTTTAAAATACGATATTGTTGACTATAATCACTGTGTTGTGCATTAGATCGCTAGGACTTATTTATTTATTTATTTATTTATTAGTTGCAAGTTTGTACTCCTAAACAACATCCCCCAATTCCCCCAGACCCTGGTAACCACCATTCTACTCTCTGTTTGACAAGTCATTGCAGGTCTTTAAATGGAGAAGTGGGATGATGGCAGTAGCATTTAGGGTGCATGATGACATGCATATGAGACAAAATGAAGAGACTTGGCTGTGAGCTGTGGCAGACACCAGTCACATAGAGAAAAGAACTGTGGATGAGGAGAAGCATATCTGACTCCTGGTGTGATGCTCCTCTCCTCAGAGATGACTTCTGGAACCACACTAGATCTACTGGTTCTCTGTAGGAGAAGGGGGAGCACTGCTCTCCTTAGCATAACAGTGCAAATAACTATGTCCCAGCCCAGATGGCACCAGCACCCTCACTGAATCATGCTGGATTGAACATCTCTTCGCAGCCAAGAGATAGAGCTGAGATGACCCAGGATGGGGAAGAAGGACCCAGAAGTTCATGTTCAGTCTGAGATGGTTCTCAGAGACATCCAGCATCCCGCAGTGATGCAACTCTAAGACTGGTTGGGCTGGAAGACCCTGAGGTTCCTTTCAGCCCTGATTACTTAGACCTTGAACTGGTAGGTGGAAAAAACTCACACAAAATGCAAACCGGCCTGACCAGGTGGTGGCACAGTGGATGGAGCATCAGACTGGGATGCGGAAGGACCCAGGTTCGAGACCCCGAGGTCTCCAGCTTGAGCGCGGGCTCATCTGGCTTGAGCAAAAAGCTCGCCAGCTTGTGTTCAGGGTCACTGGCTCAAGCAAGAGGTTACTCGGTCTGCTGAAGCCCCCCAGTCAAGGCACATATGAGAAAGCAATCAATGAACAACTAAGGCGTCGCAACGAGAAACTGATGATTGATGCTTCTCATCTCTCTTCGTTCCTGTCTGTCTGTCCCTATCTATCCCTCTCTCTGACTCTCTCTCTGTTCCTGTAAAAATAAATTAATTAATTAAAAAAAATTTTTTTTAAAAAATGCAAACCGATTTAGGTAATACCTTTCATTCATAACTAGGTACTAGGTGCTATGTAAGTTTCCCATACATTATTTCATTTATTCTTAAAATAATCTTGTGAAGTGTGGGTATGATTTCTATTTTATACTAAGAAGCAAGAAGTTAAATAGCTTGTGCAAAGCTGCACAGCTTTAAAATGGTAGAGCTTGAGCTAAGAAATAGCAAAGTAAATATAGAAAAATAAAACAGTAAAAACAACCAAGTGAAATGAGCTACATTGACCTGTGCAGTTCAGACTGTAGTAACAGTGAAGGCCATGTGTACTGAGCTTTGGACTTAATCCAGGGTCATCACAGGAAAACGAGAACTGACAGCAGCCTCTCTCAGCCCAGCTGGCGATCTGTTCTCTGCCTGCCCAGAACTGCAGAATGAATTAAGGACATTTTAAAAACGATTTTAAAGGGGTTTTCTTACTGAATAAGAAATCTCATTACACACTTAAGAATATTTTAATTAAAAGATTAACAAATATAAAAACTGACAAATCATCAGATTCATTCTAAAATATAATGTATACCCATTTCCACAACATTCTGTATATTATCCTATATTTTTGCATCCCTAATGATCATGCTTTGGAATGGATGGTTGATATTGAGTAACTTAATGGCTTTATGACAAAAGAGTAAGACATACATTTTTCTGAAAGGAAAGACAAAGCAGGCTCATCTCTAAAAGGAGCAAGTATTTCTACGTTTGAAAATTTTTCTTTTAGATTTTATTTATTCATTTTTATTAGAGAGGGGGGAGAGAGAGAGAGGGATAGATAGAGAGAGAACAGGGGGAGGAGCAGGAAGCATCAACTCCCATAGGTGCCTTGACCAGGCAAGCCCAGGGTTTCGAACCGGCGACTTCAGCATTTGCAGGTTGACGCTTTATCCACTGCGCCACCACAGGTCAGGCTCTACGTTTGAAAATTTAAAAGCACTTTTTGAGAGCCTCCAAGGCAGACCCTGGTGACCAATTTTCCCAGCGGGCCAGCAGCCTCCCACTCCTCTAGGTTTGGGTTCGGCTCATTTAGGGTGGGACTTTGCAACCTGTGTTCCTATTATGTTCCTTGGGTGCTTGTTCGGATCAAGCTTGATTAACAAACATTGACTGAAGCCAGGCTATGAAAATCTTTCTCAATTTAAATTGTCCAAAGTTGGACCATAGAAATTTCAATATGCATTCACTTGTAACAATAGTATAACCTTGAATTTACATCGTATTTAGAGCTTACAAAATTCTTTTGCATCAGTTGAGACTCACAAGAATAAACATTTTTGCAGATGAGCAGACTGAGATCCCAAGAAGTGTGTCCTAGATCCTATGATAGTAAACAGGATCCTATGATGGAAGAACAGGAATTTGAATCCAGACCTTTTAACACATTTGATTCTACCTTGGTGACCATTACCCGATGGCAACAGTGCCCGCTGGAAGCTGAGGATGACGTGTCAGCCGCTGGGTAGCTGGGGTCTACCTGGCCCCTAGAAGAGAGCTTTCTCTCCTTAGGACAGGTGCACTGCACACAGATAAGGCAGTCTGCACCACACCAACTCTGTGCTTTCCCACACCATCTTTCTTTTTTTTATCTTGTGACAGAGACAGAGAGAGACAGAGAGAGGGACAGACAGGAAGGGAGAGAGATGAGAAGCATCAATTCTTCATTGCGGCACCTTAATTGTTCATTGATTGCTTTTTCATATGTGCCTTGACTGGTGGGGGGGGGGGCTATAGCAGACCGAGTGTCCCTTGCCAACGACCTTGGCCTCAAGCTGGTGAGCCTTGCTCAAACCAGATGAGCCCACAGCACTCAAGCTGGCAACCTCAGGTTTCAAACCTGGGTCTTCCACATCCCAGTCCAATGTTCTATCCTCTGCGCCACTGCCTGGTCAGGCCAAAACCACTTTTATTTTAGAAACATTTAAGACATTAGTTATACATATTGACATGTTTGAAACTTCAGCAAGAGTCGAATTTATCCAAAGAGCAAGTAAGGACAGGATACCTGAGAAATCAATGGTTTCAAGTTAACTGACATATCAAAAGCCTATAGGAGTGATTTACTTTTATGGAGGGGGAAAAAAAATTCACTCAGGCATGAATTTACTTCCAGAATTATCAGAAATGCTATAGATATGTAGAAAATGTATCATTGTAAAGCCCATTACTATTTTTGTTTTTAAGAATTTTTTTATAATAGAGTGTTTAAAAAAGGAGGTAGATTTTTTTAACTTATAGCATTTTTAGAAATATTACAGGAAATCTAACATTTGATTATCTCACTTTAAAAGAGTAAACATTTTGAAATTTTACTCAATGTATAGAAAGCAATTAGTAATTGAATTTTTAATAACCCTTTCAGTTTAATTATTATATTTCTCTTCAAATATTTCTAGCGAGGAGGGCTTTCTTTACTGTAACAGATTGCAGGCCACTTTTGAATCAATCATCACTAATAGTGACACCTTGAACAAATATGAAAATCATGAGTTTTTCCTATTTAAAATGACACAGTTGACCTCGCCTCTCTTTTAGATATTGCATATTGTTTTTATCAGCTTTGAGATGTGCTGTTTACCTTTTGGATGGAAATTGTTTCAGCAGCATTTTCAAAAGAGATTATGCTCTTTGGGTTGAGAGATAGAGCTGATGTTTGCCCAAATTAAGATGAGATTCACGATCTCTATGAATTTTCTCTTATATGACCCACTGGAAAGAGCACAGCTTTTTAGATTCACACGACCCAGGTTCAAATCCTAGCTCAGGTATTTTCTAGCCATGTCATCTGAGGCCCCTTTCAGCATCACTTTGCTCACCTGTATATTTGAGCAGAAAGCATCTATTTCATGGGTTGTGGGCATTGAGATGATTTATGTCTCAGGATTTTCACAAAGTAAGAGCTTAATAATAGGCAGGGTTGGTGTTTTATTTTAATTACATTTATTCTCTTATAAAATGAAGAATGTAGTGGTCTAAATCAATAGGTATTGAAGTTTTTTGTTTGTTTATAGCAGAACTCTTTTTTTTTCTACAATAAAAAATTCTTGCAGAAAAAAAAGGTATTTACTATTTCCATCTTCAATAGCCAAATTTTTCTGATTGTTTATGAAATTATGGAAACCCTGAAGTATATATACTAAAAATATATATATATTTAAAGAACATATATTGTACACCCATCAGGATGGCCAATATCAAAAAAGGAGAAAAGAATCAGTATTACTAAGGATTTGGGTAAACCGGAACCTTTGTACTGCCGTGGAAACGTGAAACGGTACAACCACTGTGACGAGCAATGCCACCATTTTCCGGCAGAGGGAGTTGTTTCTTCCAGGTCCTTGTTTTTAAAAGGATGGCACTCACATGTTTCTATCCTGTTCTATCACGTATGTTATAAACCACATGTAACATTAGTCCAGCCACGACCTGCCCTCTTCCCCTTCCTCTTGGCCACTACTGCCCAGCCAAGGGACTTTTGAAGTTTTCACAGCCTGAGCTGTGCTGAGCTGACCCTTCTGTAACACCTTCTGCATTCATCCTAGGAACTGCCAACTTTAACACTTTAGAGCTCACCAATTATTTCAGGTCTGTATGGCTTTTCTACCCGAATTTTTCATGTCTTTGTGAAATGTGCTTGTCACATACATTTTTTTTAAATGTCTACAATGTATGATAATAATAAAAAGAAAAAGAACAGTAATTTTTTAACACTTTTATAGGTTTACTTAATGCCAAGCACCATTCTTAAGACTCCATGTTTATTAATTCATTTAATTCTCATGACAATCCCATAATAGCAATACTATTATTAATCTAATTTTATGGATAAGAAATCTGTGATACAAAGAAGTTAAATAAACTGAACTAAAGTTATGCAGCTAGTATGGAGTAGGCCTGAGATTTAAACCTAAACATTCTGAATCCAAAGTACTACCTCTTCTGTTAACTTGCTGCACTACCTGACCCTATACTTGCTTATCTCATCATATTGTTCAATGTTCCAAAATGCTTTGCAGTGGCACAGTGGATAGATCATTGAACAGGGACACAGCGGACCCAGGTTTGAAACCCTGAGGTCACCAGCTTAAGCGTGGGCTCATCTGGTTTGAGCAAGGCTCACCAGCTTGAGCCCAAGGTCGCTGGCTTGAGTAAGGGGTCACTTGGTCGGCTATAGCTCCCCCACCCCAGTCAAGGCACATATGAGAAAGCAATCAATGAACAACTAAGGTGCCACAACAAAGAATTGATGCTTCTCATCTCTCTCCCTTCCTTCCTGTCTGTCCCTATCTGTCCCTCTCTCTGTCTCTCTCTGTCTCTATCACACACGCACACAAAAAGTAAGAATTGGTCCCATATTTGTACTGCTTAGAAGTGCAAGGGCAACATGGTTTCGTCTAGTGAAAGAAGCCAATGTGTACTTTAGAATCATACATGTCATGTCAGATTTGTGATCTTTGGCAAGTTATTTGGATTTTTCTTGAGTTTTAGTTGCTTCATTTGTAGTAAAGGGGAAAACTAGATAGTACTTCTTTCTAGAGTTGTCTGTGTTAAATGAGATAAAATATATGGAATACCTAATAAAGTTTCCTTCCTCAATTTTCTCATATCTCCTCTTGGCAGTCCTGTGATGGAAGCACTACAGGTATTATGTCTACTATCCAGATGAAAATATAAGTTCATAGAGGATAAGGCACATTCCCAATGTCATCTATCAGGAAAGTGAGTGTGGAAGAGATTTAGGGCCTGGTCGTCTTCTTCCTAATGAAATGTGCTTTCTACTAGACGCATGCAATAGAATTGAAATAAAGTTAGAACCAGGATAGACTTCCTTACCTCTAAACTCCTTATTAAAAATCTTTCTTACATTTTTTCTAAGTCAGTATTGTAATTTAGGAAGCACTGTAAAAATTTTTATTTTTGAAGTTAGAGGATCTTACTCTAAAGAGTGATCATTGTATAATATAACATCATAAAACATATTACTGTCTAAAGGTATGATGGAATGTACTGAATTTGTAGACATCCTAAGAGAGCTTAGCTTGTTTGGGTGATTTGCTTTTTTTCCCTTAAAAGTGGAAGGAAGGCCCTGGCCGGTTTGCTCAGTGGTGGAGCGTCGGCCTGGTGTGCGGGAGTCCCTGGTTCAATTCCCGGCCAGGGCACACAGGGGAAGTGCCCGTCTGCTTCTCCACCCCTCCCCCTCTCCTTCCTCTCTGTCTCTCTCTTCCCCTCCCGCAGCCAAGGCTCCATTGGAGCAAGGTTTGCCCGGGCGCTGAGGATGGCTCTGTGGCCTCTGCCTCAGGCGCTAGAATGGCTCTGATTGCGGCAGAGCAACGCCCCTGAGGGGCAGAGCATCACCCTCTGGTGGGCATGCCAGGTGGATCCTGGTGGGGCACATGCGGGAGTCTGTCTGACTGCCTCCCCATTTCCAACTTCAGAAAAAGACAAAAAAAAAGTGGAAGGAAAATGTCTTCTTCTGAATTGACACTTTTTGTTCCCAAACTACAGTGATTGGTACCTTCAGGAAGTGTCTCGGCCAAGCTTCCAGCTCTGTGACTCCAGGCAATCACTTAACGTCCCTTGTCACTTTCTTATTAATAAAATAGGTAATTAAGCAGACTGAATTAAGAGTTACTTATCAGTTTAAAAAAATTTTTCCAAAATGCTAATATACTTCATTGTATTGAATGTTACATCTTTGGTACAAGAAAAAAATATTCTATTTAAGCTCATTTAGACAAAATTAGTGTTTACTTTTGTTTTCATTATATTCAGATTAGCTTCAAAACTCCAGGTTGACTTTCTTTTTATCCAAGTTTTAATACAGGTTTCTTCTTAGAAAGAACATAGATCTTTAACTCTACTCATACTTTGTTTTCTACATCAATGGGGAAAAATTGGTAATATATATTTACTTTCAAGGTATCCCCAAACTTACAAGGCTCCTTCAGAGTTCAAATATTAGGAGAGTTCATGACTAGGGAAAACCTCTCCAGGGCTCTCAGTGAAGAATGCAAATGTTGGGAACTGAGACAGAGGTGGTGAAGGTGGGCTACAAGTTATGTAATAAGAAAAAAGAAATAGTCTTTTTTTCATTGTATATTGTACAAATATACCATAGATTTTTTTTTTAGAAAAGCATAAAGAAGCAAAAAAGCATTTATAATCTCCACCAACAGATAAATTAATATTTGGGTCAATATCTATCTCTACAGCCTTTTTAGAATGTGTCTATACATATACTTACATACAAAAATGAGAGCATGTTTATCAAGTTCTTTTACATCTTTTTACTGCTTATGTCATCATATTCCTATGTTATGAATGAATCACTACCTTCAAATGTTATATCACTTTACCTAGTGTGGGAGCCTGAGAACAGGGTAGTTCTAATTCTTCCCTACCATCTACATGCAGTTGCCATCTTGTATTTTACTTTTGCATATATAGTGAATCCCACAATGTATTGTTAACATTTTTTATTTAGATCATCAATAGCTTTTATATTTACCTTCATTATTTTATTTCTATATTTCTTTGTGTAGATCTCAGTTTCTGTTTGTATCATATGCCTACTGCCTACATTGCCCGTCTTCTAGTAATGAATTTTCTTAGGATTTGTTTATCTTTAAAAAATTTTATTTCTCCTTGGTTTTTAAAAAAGATATTTGTACTAGGAATAGAATTCTCATTTGATACTTGTTTATTTTCAGTATGTAAAGATGTCATTTTTTTGTTTTCAAGATTGCATAATTTCTGATGAGCGGTCTCCTGTAATTGCAGTATTATCTTTTCTTCTACATAAAATATGTCCCCTTCAAGATTTTTTTTTTTTTTTGGATGGAGAGGAAGAGAGATAGAGAGACAGACTTCCGTATGCACTCTGGTTGGAATCCACCCCCATCTGGAGTTGATACTCGAATCAACCAAGCTATTTTTAGCACCTGGGGCTGTTGCACTCGAACCAACTGAGTTATCCTCAGTACCAGAGCCAACACTCAAACCAATCCAGCCACTGGCTGCAGGAGGAGAAGAGAGAGAACAGGGAAAGAGAAGCAGATGGTCACTTCTCATATGTGCCCTGACCAGGTTCGATCCTAGGGTGTCCATATGCTTGGTTGACACTCTATCCACTGAACCAACCAGCCAGGGCCCCTTTCAAGATTTTTTTTCTTTATCTTAGTTTTAACAATTTGACTGGCATGTTTAGTTGTGTTTTATTTTTATTGTTTATCTTGATTAGTGTCCTTTGGGTTTCTTGGATGTGTAGGTTGGTGTGTTTCATTATTCTGAGATAATTCTTGACCATTATTGTTTCACATATTTCTTTTGCATTATTCTCTCTTTTCTTCTCCTTTTGTGGTTCTAGTCAGATGTTTTATATTGTCCTACAACTCTTGGACGCTTTTTTCTTTCTTATCCACTCTTTTTCTTTTCTCTTTGTGTTTCATTTGCGTCATTTATTGACTTTTAAGTTCACTGATTCTTTCCTCAGCTATGTGAAGTCTGCTGATGAATCTAACAAAGGAATTCATTTATGGTATTGTGTGTTTTTTATTATCAACTGTTCCCATTTGATTCTTTCCCTAACTTGTGATGCATATTGTTCACCTTTCCCACTAGCTAGATTCATGAATTGTATGTGCAGACCAGAAGACACTGAGGTAAACAATATCTTTGTCTTCTATCAGGTGGTAAATGTGGAAGGTTGAGCCAGTTTAGTCAAAAGTTAAGCTGAGTTTATCTTTTGTTTGAATGCACCACAGGTTTTAAATTTCTCTAGAAGAGGGCTGCCATTGCCTTATGCTTAGGGAACTACTGGAGAGGGGCAGGTCAGAGAATTTTACTGGAGTTAGTGCTCCACCTCAGCTTTCCCTGCATGCCTGTTACACAGAGACCATCTTTAGCCAGGCTCCTGGCTGACCTCAGCAGTTGCTTGCTACTCCTGCTCTCCTTGTGCGAGGGCTGAGGATCCTTCACTCTGGCTCAGCTTCAGTCTTAGGGACTGTACCTAGACTTCAGGACTAAGTTCTCTTAGCATTCCTGCCCTTTCTGCCATGGCACTCAGCCTCTGCTTTGTATCTGTGGTTGTAGACTTGAAGGGTCTTCTATATACTGCCAAACTGCATCCCAGAAAGCACATGTAGATTTACTTTTCACCAACAGCAAACAAGATTTCTATTACACAAGCCGTGTGTGTGTGTGGGGGGGGGGGGGGGTGAGAGAGAAAGAGAGACAGAGACAGAGACAGAGATGGAGAAAGACAGAGAGAGGGACAGGTAGGGACAGACAGGAAGAGAGAGAGATGAGAAGCATCAATTCTTCGTTGTAGCATCTTAGTTGTTTATTGATTGCTTTCTCACATGTGCCTTGACTGGGGGGGCTACAGCAGACCGAGTTACCCTTACTTAAGCCAGCAACCTTGGGCTCAAGCTGGTGAGCCTTGCTCAAACCAGATGAGGCCGTGCTCAAGCTGGTGACCTCAGGGTTTCAAACAGTCCTCCACGTCCCAGTTCGATGTCTATCCACTGCGCCACCACCTGGTGAGGCTTTATCTCTTATATAATTGGGCTCTTTGATATAATGGGATTCCATAATTTTGTTGCTCACTTACATAATGGATATGCAGCACTGGGCCTTGTGCAGCAGCAGAGCATAGGGTATTTTTATTGGTTAACCGAGGAATCAAAATACAAATATCCTATTGAGTAGTTCAGAAGGTACTGCTGACATTTATTGTAGATTTGTCCCTAATTGACAGAAGCAGTCATTACCTGATTCAGGAATTCAGAAGTGTATATTTCATTCAGAAGCTCCATTTGACATGAATGAGAGGCAATAGTTTTAGACAGAGGCATTATGATCCCTGAATGAAAATACCACTGCCGAAGGCTTGGCACTGAATACTGACCCTGATTCTGCCTCTACTTAGCTGTCTCTTAAATACACAAATTACTGACTAGTTTTCTTCCTCAGTTTATCTGTCCAGTGATGTTAATGATATGTATTTTCCTTTAGTAGATTGTTGTGAAGATAAAATGAAATTACATAGTATATACCCTTTTTAGCACTTTTTAAGTGCTACAGAGTTATAAAATATTCCTCTTAGGAGGAACAGAAAGGTGTATAAAAATCTGAGAGTTAGAAATTCAAGACACCCTTTTGACATCTACATATCCACCCTATGAGAGAGTACCATGAGTAAATGAATATCTGAATACATGAAGAGATAAAATTAGAAAGAGAGGTCTTCCTCTCACTAAAATTAGCCAACTGTGGTAAAGGTTAATTAAGTCCTGCTCATCCAGGCAAGGGCACATTTTTACAAGGGAACTACAGCATATAAGCCTTGACTCACAGAGGAAGGTGACAAGTCCATGCCATATCTCACTCTGAACTCAGTAAGCCTCCTGTTAGACTGCATTTCCAATAGACCCGACACTCCACCTGCTGTCTCATGTCTAGAATTCACCCACTGTGCTGCTTGGGTCATTAGAGAGACGTACACTTGCACTCAGACAAGAGAAACAAGCAAGGCAATTAAAAAATCATAAGGAAGTTTATCTGCTTCTGCCAGCTCTCATTCACACCAAAAAAACAGTCCACACCAAAGAGGACCACAGCATACATAGTACACAACATATAGTTTTACTTCCTCTTTTGTAACCTGCTACATATAAAATCTTCAGTTGTAAGCTGGTAGGTCTGTAGCAGGGATCAGCCAATTACCAACCCCAGGCCAAGTCAGGCCACCATTTTTTTGTAAAGCTTTTTTTCTTCACGTAAAATATTAGAACTCTATTACCAATAAAGTTGACTATTCACGGATGAACTAGAGACACTACCCAACATAAGTGTACATGTTTGAATGCCATGGGCAATTGACAGAAAAACCATTCCAGACCAATGCTGATTGGTCATTGTCTTCTTCAGTCAAGAGCTTAAAGCCTTGGTGGGCCACTGAGGCCAATGCACACTGGAAAGACGATTGTTCTCAAAGTTGATTTTGGTAGCACATTGCGGTTGTATCGTACAAAGATCGATTCTTAGGGTCATTTGATGAAAACTTGCTTATTTTACCACCTTCCCACTGCATACATTTTTCTGGTATTTTTTTTTTTTTTTTTTTTTTCTGAAGCTGGAAACGGGGAGAGACAGTCAGACAGACTCCCGCATGCGCCCGACCGGAATCCACCCGGCACGCCCACCAGGGGCTACGCTCTGTCCACCAGGGGGCGATGCTCTGCCCCTGGGGGGGGGGTCGCTCTGCTGCGACCAGAGCCACTCTAGCACCTGGGGCAGAGGCCAAGGAGCCATCCCCAGCGCCCGGGCCATCTTTGCTCCAATGGAGCCCTGGCTGCGGGAGGGGAAGAGAGAGACAGAGAGGAAGGAGGGGGGGTGGAGAAGCAAATGGGCGCTCTCCTATGTGCCCTGGCCGGGAATCAAACCCGGGTCCCCCGCACGCCAGGCCAACGCTCTACCGCTGAGCCAACCAGCCAGGGCCCTTTTCTGGTTAATTTTGACAGCCAGAATAGCGAGCGATGTCATGGAAGTAACGAAGACCCCGAGGTAGAGCTCCTCGTTGGTGCTCATTCATGGATGTTGTTCCAGGGTCACGCTGATTTCATTGCATTAACAGATGCCATCCGAAGGCTATGTCCCAGTGCCAATCCCACATCTGTTGGACAAAAGTTCAGTGGGGAAACTGGTTGTATTTGTTTCCTGTGGTTGTGATAGGCTGTGTTTTTGTTGTCAGCATTGGGGAAGGTGAAGTTGTTTTTCTCAGGATGTTCTGCATGGGCACTGGCATTGGAGCAGCAGAGGTGGTGACCCCAGGTGATGCTGGGACACTGGTGACCTCAGGTGGAGCTGTCTTGAGGTTCTGCTTAGATGCTGGCATTGTAGGTGCAGCGGTAGAGACCCTAGGTGATGTTAGAACATTGGTAGTCTTAGGTGGAGCTAGCTTGATATTTAATAATATGTTGCTTTTCAAATTGTTAAACTGGCCTGAGTGCTTAACACAAAATAATACCTGCCACTATCAGAGTAGGTTGCATTCTTGACGGTTAAAGATCCATTCTCTTTCTAAATGATGCTGTTTAGCTTACAAGACTTGTTCCTCTGAAATGTGACTTGATATTCATTAGTCCCAATGAGTTGATCTGAGCATGGAGTCCAACCACATACCCCTCGGCCCCAGCACATGATTGTGGCTTTACTAGATGTTGAGTCGGTACAGGGTAGTGTGGCAGGCTGACCCACCACTCACTCACTTGTAGCTGAGAAAGTTCAGCATCTTTCCAAAGTAGTAGGAGACTTCTGAAAGCCACCCAAGGATGCACGATGGTATTGCTCTGTCTCCTCATGGCTCCTTCTTTATGTTTTTAGTTATAGGAATTCTGTTCAGCTAGTTTTTGGGTGGTTCTCAGTAATAGTTTTTCTACAGTTTTGTTGTAATTCTGAAGTGCTCTTTAAATAAAATTGTATTGGACCACAGCCACTCTCATTTTTTTGCATGTTGTATATGGTGCTTTACTGCTACTCTGGCAGAGCTGCATATTTACAATAAGGATTGTATGGCCTATAAAGCCAAAAATATTTGCTCTCTGGCTCTTTCTAGAAAAGTTTGGATATCCCTGTTCTAGAACAATGATATGAGTCCCATCTAGTCCCCACCAGCAATACCAAAACAAATTTGTTTTACTCATTTCTCTTTTATCTTCTTTCATTTAATGAATTGGGTTTTTTTTGTTGGTTTTTTTGTTTGTTTTTTTACAGGGACAGGGAGAGAGTCAGAGAGAGGGATAGACAGGGACAGACAGACAGGAACAGAGAGAGATAAGAAGCATCAATCATCAGTTTTTCCTTGTGACACCTTAGTTGTTTATTGATTGCTTTCTCACATGTGCCTTGACCACAGACCTTCAGCAGACCAAATAACCCCTTGCTCGAGCCAGCGACCTTGGGTCCAAGCTGGTGAGCTTTTGCTCAAGCCAGATGGGCCCGCGCTCAAGCTGGCGACCTCAGGGTCTCGAACCTGGGTCTTCTGCACCCCAGTCCAACGCTCTATCCACTGTGTCACCGCCTGGCCAGGCTGAATTGTTTTTGATTTACTCTTTAACATCTAAGAATAATGAGCTATAAAGGGTTCTTCAGCTGGGAGATGTAGAATGGCTAAAATCATTTAACTAGAAAAGTTTATAGAAAATACAGGATAAAAAGAACATGCTAAGGAACACTCCATGAGTATGCAGTTAGTCATGTCCAGAATGTGGAAAATTCTACATAATATTTTACCTAGATTTTTTTTCAATAAATGTAAGAACATGGGAAAAAGAAGGTAGAGTAGGGCACCTATGGATATTTAAAGAGACCTAAGGGACAATTCATCCTAGATGTGGATCTTCTGATTTTAAACAACCCAGCTGAGATTTTGGAGATAACTGGAAAATTTGAACAGGGTCTTGATGTTATGAGGTTATTTGGATTTTGTTATAATGATATTGTGATTTTTTTAAAAAAAAATTTTCTTATCTGTTAGAGATCATTGTGGTATTTATGGATGAAACAGCATGATTCTTAGAGAATTTTTTTTTCTCCTCTTCTTAAACTCCTTCAGCAAGAAAAAAAAAAGTAGAAAGGACAGTAGAAAAATACTGGCAAAAGATTGATAATACTGAACCAGGGT
This sequence comes from Saccopteryx leptura, assembly GCF_036850995.1. Classification (NCBI taxonomy): domain Eukaryota; kingdom Metazoa; phylum Chordata; class Mammalia; order Chiroptera; family Emballonuridae; genus Saccopteryx; species Saccopteryx leptura. The sequence continues at coordinate 60,371,645 of NC_089511.1, read as the reverse complement.
AATGTTCTTTATGATGTTCTCTGAAATTTTGTCCCTGTTTGAAATTTTTTATTATGAAGTGTTTTTTAAAACCATGAGTTTGTCAGATTTTAATTTGAATCCTGCTTTTGCTGGCTGTTTTTACATCTGTAAAGTGGGCATTATAATTCAGGTTGTATTTGACATCATGAGGATTATGAGAATTAAATGAGATAATAAAGGGTTAAAACAGTGCCAAATGCATAGAAAATGATCAGTACCTGGTAGCTATTGTATTGTATCTGCAATCAAACAACAAAAATATAACCCCTTTTTGAGCCTGGTTCATTTATCCTGTAATTGGCTTTTGTGAACAACAGCTCTTAAACCCATATCGCTGCTACACAGGAGTAAGGAACTGAACCAGAGAGTGTTTCTCACTGTATGCATGTTTCCTTGACAGTTTGAAAACAGTCATAACACCAGTAAAGATGCATAGAGGAAGAACCATGGTATCGAGGTCATGATTGGAATTTCATATTGTTCTAATATTATGGCTATTTCTCCACAGTAGTTCTTTTAAAAAAAAAGACAGTCTTCTGCCTGTGAACACGTTTTAGCCCAATATACATGGGAAGTTCTGCGACTGATTTTTCCAGTTTGTGTTGCTATCAGCTCAGGGAAGGTTCTGAGTAGCATGATACTGCTTTGGTTCAGTCTGCTGTGACTTAATCAGCTGTTTCTTGGTCAACCACTCTTTAGCCAATATATATAGCACTAATTTGTAGGAAAGCTCATTGACTTAAAGGTGCAGGAATTTAGAGCAAAAAAAAAAATCGTTATCCATTTGTCACCTCAAGTAAATAAAATAAATGAGCTAAGACTCCGCTCCACAATGTATCTTTCATAAAATCCATGCCTTTGACAGGGAATCTCCTTCTGAAGACGGTTACTGTCAGAAATGTTTGGAAGCATACTGTTCAAAATGTTGTGAAAAATAAGAAGAAAAAGAAGAAAGACTGGTTGAGGGAGGTTTTGGAAGCAATGTTTTAGTTGAACTGAAGATACTCAAACTGTACCTACTTTTTTTCTTCTTCCACAGAATGACATCACTCCTTTACATGTTGCATCAAAAAGAGGAAATGCCAACATGGTAAAACTACTGCTTGATCGAGGAGCTAAAATCGATGCCAAAACGAGGGTAAGAGTGTAATTTATGTACATGGCTTATACTCATTTTCAGGAAGTAAGAATACTTTTCGTAATACTTTTCCACTGGTGCAACACAGGCTTTATTTTTGTTCATTTGTTACAGTCTCTCAGAAAGTAATTGCTAAGTTTCTTCTTGTTAAAATGGGATGATGATCCAAATTTATAAATGTTCAATACATTTCTAAATAGTGCATGACTGTAATTACAGAAACTAATGTCTAAGGCCTAGAATTTTAGTTGCATTAAATTTCCAATAATTTAATCATTACTTGACAATACAGGCTTATATGTTTAGTCAGTTTGATACTAAAACTGACATTTATTTAAAAGCAAACCTGTCTACCTTTGTGCACCGCTGGTGGGAATGAAAATGGTACAGCTGCTATAGAAAACCATATTGAGGTTCCTCATAAAAGCTAAAAGTAGAATTACCATATGAGCCAGCAGTACCACTTCTGGGTATCTACCATACTTAGTGTAATGGAGAGTAGAAGGATTCCGGGGAACCAGAAAACGGGAAGTTGCTCACTGGGTACAGAATTTCAGTTTTGCAAGAAGAAAACATTCTAGAGACGTTATCCAACGATGCGATTAGAGTTAACACTGATCTAGATACTTAAAAATGCTTAAGGAAGTAAATTTGATTTTAACTTGTGTTTTTTTTTTACAATTAAAAATTTTTTAAAAATCCCACAAATCTGTCATGCTAGGTGTTTGGCAGCTTGCTTTTTCGCTGTGATGGACTGTGAGTGAGGAAATAGCTAAGAATTTTAATTAAACTTGAATCCCAGATTCTGAGCTTAGCTAGTTGATTTAGGTAGGCTATTTAACTTCCCACATGTAATTTTTCTCTGCAAGTAAAGACAATTACTGGCCACTGTGCAGCATTGTCATAAGATCAAGCTAATGTTTATAAACTATGCCAGTATAAAGTCAGCCAGAAATAAATTCCAGCCTTTCCTAGTATATCTCAGAGCTCAAATTAGCTTTAAACGCCAACCAAAGCATTTTCCTTCCAACATTTCAAGCATTTCTTATAATGTGTGAGTGAGAGCCAGGCTAATAAAAAGGTGGTCTTTCCCTAAACATCCACCTATCTAAGAATTTTGGATATTTTCCCCAGTCTTTTAACTGTACCTCCCACAAGCTAGTACTTCCTCCTTCAAGAACCTGATCTTCATCTTTCTAAAACTGATCTGGTAACCTGAACTTGACTCCTGTAGCTCCTAAATTGACTATGTCATTTATTGTTCACTCAACCAGTAAATGATTATTGAATGGCTACTTGGGGCCAGATGTAGCAGGGTGATGGGACAAGACATCCCTGTCCTCATGAAGCTGATAGGTAGCTTGTCTCCTGTATTCTAACCCTAAGCTAGCCCAGCCAGAAGTAGTTAGCAGGAGACTCAAACTTCTTTTTCCTGATGATTATTGAACCTGAAAACCATGTATGTATTTAAAAAGAAACAAGTCTTCCAGAAAGAAATGGGGAAAGATGAAGACTAATCTGTATAAGGACTGACTGTCTGGTGAAGTAAATTGAATAGAGATCTTATTGAACTGACTTTGCATTATTTAATAAAAAGCAATGACCAGTATATAAAGAATGCTAGAACCATTGCTTTAAATGCCAGGGGTCTTTTGCTAAGTAGAGGCTATTTAAGAGGTTGTAAGGAATAAAAGATAGAAATTGCTTATGCCACTTGATGATCATGGGAGCTAAAGGATCGTTTGTAAGTAGGGAGGATCTTTGTGAAGAGAAGTGAGGAGTAATGCAGCCAAGCAAGAAAGAGAAGCTTGAAGTTCTATCTGGGTACCCGGCTGGGGTTTTAGTGGGTGTGTGGATTAGAAATTACCTCATTTCTCCCTCTATTGGTGCAGTCGTCAATCACTTGTCAATCATTTTGCATCATTTATTAAAATTTGCTGTTTTTGTACAAAGAGGGAAAAAAGGAGTACATAGGAAATTATGACTGCCATCTTTATGGGGCATTAATCTCATAAGGGAGAGATTATTGGGATAAAAACATAAAAACCTCTTCTGGGTAAAAGTATTAGAAATGAAATAACGTACATCGGCAAACTGATTGTGCACCTTGGTTTCTGTGCCACTTTGCTTCCGTGTTCTGAAAGGCTGTCCTATTTTAAACAAAATGTAGATTTCTTTCTACTATATATTTGGTTTTAACTTGGATTTCCTTTTCTCTTGTGTTGTGTGAGTGAGGTGTGAATGAGAGGGATACTTGGAGAACCCGAGAATGGAGAGGCCCCTCATTCTTCTGTTGTCCCCATGGAGTGGGGGGAGGGGATGGGATGTCAGTAGGGCACACACTGAATTCCTGGCAGACTCTATGGGAGAAAGTGCAGTGCGTACCTAAAGTATGTGAGCTGTTCTGTGTTCTCATCAAAGCTTCCCTTCTCTCTTGCTGAAATAACAGAGTGATTAGGTGTGTGGGCTTGAAAGGGATGGAGCTAGCTAAAATGTCAGAAAGCCCTGGAGACAAACCTAAAAACAGAAAACAAAATTTTTCATAACTATGCATCTTAACAATGCAGTCCATTGGCTATTGAGAAGATATTATCTACCCAAACACCCCCTACGAGATAAATGCTACTGTTAGGGCTACCTTGTTGCATCAAGAGCCGGGCCTGGTACACACCAATCGCCCTGTGAAGACAGAACAAAACTCTGGATTCACCTCAGATGGCAGCACTCTGAGGGACCGGGTTCCCTTGCTCTGTCCCCTGCACTGGTTGTTGACCTAATGAAGGATTGTTTAAAAGCAGACCCCTAGGACTTTCATTTAAGGAAGTAAACTTTAACAGGAGCTAGGGTAATTTAGGTAGGACATGAGCAAGATCTTACCAGATGGAAAAGCATGATGAGAGTGAATTTTATTTTACCCTCATACCTGATCTCTAGTCTTAAGTGTGGTCTACAAGTGATGAGATTGTGACCTCGACAAATTTCCCCTCCTGAGTCTCAGTTTGCCATCCAGTACAAAGAAGTTGTCCCCAGTGATGTCACAAAGTCTCCCAGATGGTAGAGCACTGGATATTGTTACTTTAAGAATAGTTACTGTAAAAGTCATGATGCTACATTGCTGGGTGATATCACTAAGATGGAGTGAGACCCCCCCAGCCTCTGTCCCCACCATAATGATCAACAATTAAACAGATATCCACAAATGAAACAGCTCTGGGAGTGTTCAGGAATCCACTTAAGAAACAAGAGTGACAGAGTAGAACAAAAGAACCTGAAATAGCTACACAAAAAGGGACAGACGACAGCTTCATTTCACCCATATCATCTGATCCCCCAGGCGGGCAGCACTCAGCGCCAGGAGGGAACTCCCCAGCTAGAAAGAGAAAGCAGGCGCGTGGCCAGCTTCCCCAACCTTCAGGCGCACCGCACAAAGGATCCAGTCTGGTTTTATCCCACCCAGAGCTTGGCAAAGCCAAGGTAAATAGGGGTGGGAAGGAACAAGGAAGAGAGCAAGGGCCGCCAGTGCCAGCCATGCAGCAGGAGTGACCACACTTCACTGTGACCTGCTCTGCAGAGGACCCAGCAACTTCCCCACTGAAGTAACCAATGGCCCTCACCACTACCAGGGACCGCCCTGCAGATTTCACCAGTTCTCACCCACAGGTATTCGCATTCACAGACGCCAACATTGAGCCCCTCCCTGCACCCTCCCCACTCCCACCCCCCACTGCCAGGGCCTAGGATCCATACCAGCCTCCACCCCTGTGGTTGACCCCCCCACCCCCTTGTGCATGCCTGGAGCCAGCCCCGCCAGCTGTGCATTTGCACACCACCACCCGCCTGAGTTTCATCACTGGCCTCTACTGCTATGCACATACCAGGGGCAAGGTCCTGTAGCCTTGGAAATGCACAACCTCCAAGGCCCTCACAGTGGCTGTGGGCCTGAGCTCAGCCCTCCATTCAGTCACTGGCCTTCAACACTCAGCACATGCACAGCTAAGCCCCAGTTGCATGTCCCTGACCAGACCTTCAGGACTGGCCCCACTGCCATGCACAAACCCGTGGGACACCCTGCAGCCACAGGAGTACAGAGCAGGAGCCAGGGCCTCCACAGCTACTTGTGGGCCCAGATCTGGTCGTGTCTCCCGACACTGCCCTGCAGCACTGGGCTCCCCTGCAGCTAGTCCCTACCCCTGTGACCCGCGTGCCCCAACCTGACTTTCACCAGCCTCCATCACAGTGCTCCCGTGGAGGGACCTTGCAGCTGACCTCACCCATATATGTGTGTCTGAAACTGGCCCCTGACACACATAGGCACCTGTTCCTGGCCCCCACAGCTGAGTATGTGTGCACCACTAGCTCTGGCCACCACCTATGCCGGTCCAAGTCCCTAGCCACTGAACCTGGAGGTGACGCTGCGGACTCCAACAGCCCTTGCAGCCACTGTAGAGCCCCTGCAGTGCTCACTGAGGACTGCACAGTGGCCAATGCTGTGATCCCATCAGCCTGAGCTGATGAAATATCACACCCCTTCCTGGATCCAGAACTGCCACTCCCCTGCATTTGGCGCTCTGCACCGCCAGACCAGTTTTACATCGTGCTCCAGCACACCTTCAGCAGGTCAAGGTCTTTCCATACCAGTCAGCCTGTCCAGTCTGGAAGAGGCGACTGCTTCTTTAAATGCACAGGCATCCGTGCAAGACCACAGAGATTATGAAGAATCGGGGAAACTTGGCATCACCCAAGGAATGCAGTAAGCTTCTGATAAGTGACCTCAAAGAAACGGAGAGACATAGGAATTGCCCAAGAAAGTATTTGAAATAATTGTCCTAAAGATACAGAGGTACAAGAAAATGCAGATAAACAATGTAGTAAAATCATGGGGGTAAATACGAGACAAATGAGTTCAGCAAATAAATAGAAAGCAAAAAGAGAACCAAAGAAGTTTTGGAACCTGACCAGGTGGTGGCGCAGTGGATAAAGCGTCGGACTGGGATGCGGAAGGACCCAGGTTCGAGACCCCAAGGTCGCCAGCTTGAGCGCGGGCTTATCTGGCTTGAGCAAAGAGCTCACCAGCTTGGACCCAAGGTCGCTGGCTCCAGCAGGGGCTTGCTCGGTCTGCTGAAGGCCCGCGGTCAAGGCACATGTGAGAAAGCAGTCAATGAACAACTAAGAAGTCGCAACGCGCAACGAGAAACTGATGATTGATGCTTCTCATCTCTCTCCGTTCCTGTCTGTCTGCCCCTGTCTATCTCTGCCTCTGTAAAAAAAAAAAAAAAAAAAGTTTTGGAAATAAAATGCAATGACTGAACCAAAGAATTCAATAGAGAGCTTTAATATCAGACTTTTCCAAGGAAACCAAACAAACAAAACATTTGAAATTATCCAGTCAAAGGAGCAAAAGATAAGAGAATTAAAAGAAATAAAGAACACCTGCAGGATCTGTAGGACACCATGAAATAAAAACAATCTACCCAGCACTAGAGTCCCATAAGGAGAAGAGAGAGACTCATAAATATCGTAATAAGACTGATAACACCACCCTCAAATCCGGAGAGTTGCAGGGTCAGCAGGGGAGGAGGCTGGACAAAGAAGTGGATAATTCTAGCGAACAAGAGTTGAAGTTTTTGATATTATAACAGAAAAATACCAATTGATATTAAAAAATTATATATATATTACATCTTTATTGGTTAGTTGATATAGCTTGAACACAGCATTCAAACTGCATTTTCAAAGATGATTGGCAATTTCAATAAAGGCTATCAATTCCTCTCCTGGGTAGATGTCCAAAGGAGAAATTAAATCACTATCTCAAAGAGATAGTTACAATCCCATGTTTATTGCAGCATTATTCACAATAGTCAAGACATGGAAACAACTAAGTGTCTATCAATGAGTGAATGGATTTAAAAAATGTGAGATAGACTGCCTGACCAGGCGGTGGTGCAGTGGATAGAGCGTTGAACTGGGATGCGGAGGACCCAGGTCCGTGACCCTGAGGTCGCCAGCTTGAGCGCAGGCTCATCTGGTTTGAGCAGAGCTCACCAGCTTGGACCCAGGGTCACTGGCGTGAGCAAGGGGTTTCTTGATCTGCTGTAGCCCCACAGTCAAGGCACATTTGAGAAAGCAATCAATGAACAACTAGGGTGTTGCAACGAAAAACTAATGATTGATGCATCTCATTTCTCTCTGTTCCTGTCTGTCTGTCCCTATCTATCCCTCTCTCTGACTCTCTCTCTGTCTCTGTCCCCCCAAAAGTGTGAGATAGATAGATAGATATGGATAGATAATATCATTCAACCATAAAAATAAAATAAAATCCTGACATTGCAACAAAATGAATGGACTTTATGTTAAGTGCAAGGCATTATGCTAATTGAATAAGTCAGACAGAAATACAAATACTGTGTGATGTCACTTATTTGTGGACTCTGGAAACACCAAACCCATAAAGACAAAGAATAGAATGGTGATCACTAGTGGCTGGAAGGTGGGGGAAGTGGGGCGACGTTGGTCAGAGGGTAAAGGCTATCAAATATAAGATGGATAAGCCTCAGGGATCTAAGGTACATCATGGTGACTATAGCTAGCAATATTGTATATTCGGAAGTTGCTATGAGAGTAGAGCTTTAATGATCTCATCAGACAACAAAATTTATGTGAGTTGAAGAATGCGTTAGCTAACCTTATGTGCAAACATTTCACAATATATGTATCAAATTATCACATTGCACACCTTAAACTTACACAATGTTATATGTCAATCATATCTCAATAAAGTTGGAGAGCGTAAAGGATGGTGCTATGTGAATCTTCTTGAAGGAGTTTAGCTAGGACCTGATGAACCGCTGAGCCTTGTGGTTCTGTTTCTATTTAGCTCATTTCAAAAAAGCTTTTCTTATTTTCCCAGTATCAAAATGCTGGCTATTATCAACTGGTTAGTTCCTTGTTATTGTGCAGCATTGACAAGAGTAAGTATGTAAAGTATCTGTAATAGTGATGGCAAATGTACTGAGATTTAAACACATATTAAGGCAATTTTTTTCAATCCTAATTTTAAAATTATTTTTGGAATTTGTTTCCTTTTTCAACAATGTCTTAATGACTTTGTTTCTTTATAGACAAAGGTGTTTTGCTAAGAATGGCTACTTATGGTAGCCTGCTGTTTCTTTCCATTTAACTCATGTTCTCTGAAAGCTAGCATGTTTATTTGTATATTTGCTGAAGGAAGACACTTTGCAATGGATGGTCTCTTGTCACTTTCATTTTCTATTGCATCAGTTCACAGACAAATCAGAGACTCAATATGAACCCTAAATTCAGAACCATTTTAAGACTTTGTGGCATCTTCTTAGTTTTCTTTTTTCACTGACACTTCTTCATCTCATAATAAAGGCAGCTGTGCTTCTATTTAGTGCTTCAGAGATGGCAGGAGTTCCAGATAGAGTTGGTAATAACAATACTCGGATTCCCAGAATGCGGCTCTAACCTTGCCTGTCTCTCAACTTTCAACCTTCCTAGCAAGGAGCCACTGCCCACACCTCTTATAATCCCTGTAGTGCATCACTTCCAAAGCTACATCTTGACACTGAGATGCTTACATTCATCTTAGTATTTGTAGCATTTTGCACACTTTTAGGCTTATAATGGATGTTTAATAAGTGTTTGCTGAATATATAGAAATAAGATACACTCCTTAATGTTACATTTGCCAAAAGGTCTTAATTTACTTGACTTTATATTGGAATTATGGTAATACAGTTTTTCTCCCTGAAGTAAAATGGCATTGCAATTGTTTTATAAGATTGAAGAGATATTTGTGCAAATAAAGTGTTTTTCAGGGTACCTCAAATATGTCAATTGTTAAATTATTACTATTCTGGGGACACTTGGATGTATTTTCATTTTAAGCTAACCTTTCTCAGAAATGCATGTGATTATATTTCTCAGGTTAAATATGAAGATAAAGGAATTACTGATACTGACTGTCACTTTCTATAATATCTCCAGAAGTGTGATTGACTTGATTAAGAATAAATACTTGACAAATACGTTAAATATTTCATAGTCATAAAATATTCTCTTTCAAGGAGAAAATTCTAATACAATATTCCTCCTCAGGGTTCTAATATAGACATGTTGACAAAATTATTTGAAATAGTGCACTAATCAAGACTAATTTAAAAATATTTTATGTCATTTAAAATATATTCATTGCAAAATTTTGTATCAACAAATGTTAAAAGTTAACTGAAAGTATATATTTGGAATCAAAGGCCAAGGGTGCCTATATCTCATTTTTTTCTGTGAGCCTTAAACTGCTCCAAAAACAGAAAGTCTTAATTTTTTTTAAATGAACAAGTAATCATGCTTGTTTTCCCAACATAAAAGTCTCTTTGAAGGAAAGAATGTTTTTTGAGAGTTGAAAAGAATTTTGAGAATGGACAGAGCATGTTTCTCCCTTTCACTCTCCCTTTCCCCCTCCCTCCCTCCCTCCCTCTCTCTCTCTCTCTTCCTCTTTTTCTACCTTAATGACTCTACGTCATATGGAAAACCGTCATATGGAAAACCTCATTATACTTACTAAATTAGAGACCTAAATGTATTGGGTGAAGTTCACATGGCACTTAAGCCTTGTTCTCTTAAAGAGTCTACAAAAGAGGCTCAGGACTGTTGTTATTTCAGATCAGCATTATGTGGTTCCAAGTCCTGGTGTTCAGAAAATAAGTTACTTTTGCTCCTATTTGCTCCTGTAGAGGTTGGTAATGCTCATATCCTATTTCTTTTAAATAACTTTACATTCATTAGACGCACAAGTACTCTATAGATATCAATTAAAAACATCTTAATTATTTTTCCCCTAACCCCCTAAGAAAAGATATAATAAAGAAAGAAAATTGAACCTCAATTTTAATGGATTGTTTTTATGTAATATCTTGTAAGAACTATATAAAAAATACCTTTATATATTTAAAATTATATTTTATGATAGGTTACTTAGTTTCTACCTATTCAAAATTCAAGAATTCTCTCTTTAGAGAAGGAATATTCTGAAAGTAGTATATGATAGAAAGAAACACAAACTTATGATGGTATGGTGTATAGAGGCTACATATTCATGTTTTTACTCAAATATACGAGAGTTCTGGCTTCAAGTAATGGTGAAGTAACTTCTATAGATCTAAGCCTCCTGCTGATGAAAATCATAAACTCTGGAAAAATATTTTTTTAGTAACTTGTTTGGAGACACTGCAAAGCAATCAAAAGCAAGCATAAATTGGAGTGAAATCAACTCTTGAAAGAATTAAATAATGTAGGATAAGATCAACACTTATATGGCAAACACTCTACAGTCGGCACAGCATACTGTTGTAGAACTCACGCAGAAACTCACTTTTATTGGCTTGAGAACAAAGGACCAGGTTTGGGGCTGTAAGGGTGGCTGTACATTTGGGGGGAATCCCTGAAAGGAGGGAACCATATAGGGTAGTGCTGAAATCAACATACAAGCTCCCCAGAATTCTTGGCTGACCCCGGAACTGTGCATATCAGACTGAAACTACAAAATAAAAAAGAGGGAAATAATAGCTAAAAGATTAAAAACTGAGAAGTGAGTTCAGCAGCAACCTACTGTAAGAGAGAATTACTATGTTAAAGAATCTTAGTAAATATCTTTGACTTTTTATTGAACCTCCAGAAGGACTGTACCTTAGGAGTTGTGACTGTGCCCCAAGATTAAAGGGATCTAGGAGTAAGGCTAACTGAAATAGACCTGCCATTAAAAGGCTAAAACCAAGCCCCAACAAGTTCCAGAGCCTTTCTAATGTATCATTTATAATATTCATATATAATTTAAAATTTACTATACATAAATGGAAATATGAAAATGTGAGATATGGACCCATAGCTGACTGAGATGTTGGAATTAGCAGACTTTGAGTATGATAAATCTGTTAAATAATCTGAAGGAAAAGACAGACATAACAAGTAAAGAGAAGAAGGCTTTAAGGAGAAATATCTCGTCCTTTAGAAAAAAAAGAATCAGTTAGAAATCTTTGAATTCAAAAACAAAATATCTGAAATTTTAAAAAATTCATTCAATGATATAAAAAGCAGATTGAATACACAGATAAAACAATTGGTGATCTTGGCCCTGGCTGGCTGGCTCAGTGGTAGAGCATTGGCCTGGTGTGTGGAAGTCCCAGGTTTGATTTCCAGCCAGGGAACACAGGAGAAGTACCCATCTGCTTCTCCACCTTTCCCCCTCTCCTTTCTCTCTATCTCTCTCTTCTTCTCCCACAGCCAAGGTTCCATTGGAGCAAAATTGGCTTGGTTACTGAGGATGGCTGCATGGCCTCTACCTCGGGCACTAGAATGGCTCCAGTTGCAAAAGAGCAATGCCTTAGATGGGCAGAGCATCACCCTCTAGTGGGCTTTCCAGGTGGATCCCGGTCAGACGCATGTGGGAGTCTCTGCCTCCCCACTTCTCACTTCAGAAAAATACAAAAACAAAAAATGGTGAACTTGAAGACAAGTCACAGAAATCATCCAAACTGAAGCATAGAAAGCAAAGAGATCAAATATCAAATAAATACCATGTCAACAACTTTTGGGAATGGCAAGATGGTGATGGAGTAGGTGGACGTACCAACTTTCACCTCCCAGAACCAAAGTGAATTACTACTTGACTTTAAAAACCGTCATCTGGAAAAACCAACTTTGGACTAAACTAAGAGGTCTCTTTAACCAAGGAACACTGAAGAAGCCACAGAGACTGGCAGAAAAAGCGGAAACATGGAGAGGGCTGCCCAGCTCCCAGGCGTGAATGGCGCGAAGGGAGTTTAGCGGAGAGGGGGGGTTCTGGGACCCAAGACCAAAGCCCCAGCCTGCAGCCCCAGAGACTAGAAGAGGCATATGGACAGTATTTAGCTGTGAAACAAGCCAGGATACTGTTTGTGAGAGAGAGATTTCTCAGACCCAGGATTCTTCTTAAAGGGCCTACGCAGAAAACCTTTCCACAACCACTCACCCGGGACTCTGGGGCATGGGGAGAGATGAGAGGACTGGAGTAGAAGGAAGAGAGAGTAATCTAGGAGGCACAGGGACAAACACTTTGAGGGACAGCCATCCTGACTCCTGGGTTGAGTCACTCCCCAAATCTAAAGTGAATATTTCCCCTGGAACCAGCAACACCAGCAAAGGGAAGCAGGACACCAGCCAAACAAGCTCTCCTGCGGCACTCAGAGAAGAGTCGCTTAGGAGGAGGGAGCAATCAGGAATACAGTATTGATTCCATCAGGGCCCTGCTTCAAGAGTTGAAAGAAAGGTCATTAAACTAAAGCCTGCCAGGCTTCTCGACCACCACCAGAGACATGCCTTTGCTCTGGGAAAAAGGAACATGAGAATGTAAGCTGCCCCCTTGCTCCACAGAGGGAGGGTTCAGTCTCTTCCAGCCCTAATCCAGCTACCTGTGACCTGACCTTGCCCAGCCTGCTGGGACAAGCCACTGAAGGTAAAAAGGTGCCCAAGGCTGTTGACCCCATCTCACACCACCATGAACGAGCCCAGAGCATTTCTTCCAAGTAGCAGGTAAACTGATCTAATTTCTTGTGAACACCAGGGCCATTTACTATGCTTTGCCTGAATATTCGAGTTTTATTTATCCCTTGAAGATATCTACTGTGCGTATTGACAGTCTTATTTCTGTTGCTTTATTTAATGTATAGTGTCTCCTTTATTCCTCTTGTCTCAATGCCCCCAATGCCTACTTTAGCCTGGAATCTGCTCCTAATTCCAGCTAGAAGGAGTGGTCATTAGGACTTGGACTCTAGCTGTAGTAAAAATAAATAAATAAGAGAGAAAATATTAAAAGCTGCTAGAGAAAAAAAGACTATTACCTACAAAGGAGCCCCCATAAGGATGACGTCCACTTCTCAACAGAAACACTTGAGGCCAGAAGGAATGGCAAGAAATATTCAAAGTAATGTAGGACAAGAGCCTACAACCAAGACTATTTTATCCAGCAAGGCTATTATTTAAAATTGAAGGAGAAATAAAAAGCTTCCCAGACAGAAAAAAACTCAAGGAATTTATTACAACCAAACCAATGCTGCAAGAAATGTTAAGGGGCCTGTTGTAAACACAACAAAGGGGAAAAAGAATATAGTAAAAGAGAAAGATAGCTTTAAAGAATAAAATGGCAATTAACAACTACATATCAATAATAACCGTAAATGTAAATGGATTAAATGATCCAATCAAAAGACATAGATTAGCTGTGTGGATAAGAAAACAGGACCCATACATATGCTGTCGATAAGAGACACATCTCAAAACAAAAGATGCACATAGACTAAAAAAAAAAGGATGAAAAAAAAATATTTCATGCAAATGGAAATGAAAAAAAAGCTGGGGTAGCAATACTTATATCAGACAAAATGGACTCTAAAACAAAGTCTATAATAAGAGATAAAGAAGGTTACTACATAATGATAAAGGGAGCAATCCAACAGGAAAATATAACCATTATAAATACCTACACACCGAATATAGGAGCGCCTACATATATAAGGCAGACTTTGATGGATATAAAGGGCGAGAACAACAGCAATACTATAATAGTAGGGGATTTCAATACCCCACTAACATCACTAGATAGATCCTCAAGAAAGAAAATTAACAAAGAAACAGCAGACTTAAAGACACACTAGATCAACTGGATTTAATAGATAACTTTGGAACCTTTCACCCTAAGGCAGCAGAATATCCATTATTTTCAAGTGCTCATGGTACATTCTCTAGGATAGACCATATACATGTTAGGGCACAAAAGCGGTCTCAACAAATTTAAGAAGATTGAAATCATATCAAGCATTTTCTCTGATCACAATGGCATGAAACTAGAAATCAACCATACCAGAAAAACTGAAAAATACTCAAACACATGGATACTAAATAGCATGATATTAAATAACAAATGGGTTAACATTGAGATCAAAAAAGAAATTTAAAAATTCCTAGAAACGAATAACAACAAGCATACAAGAAGTCAAAATTTATGGGACACAGCAAAAGCATTACTGAGAGGGAAGTTCATAGCACTACAGGCATTACCATAAAAAGCTAGAAAAAGTTCAAATAAACAGCATAATCCTGAATATAAAAGAATTTAAGAAAGAACATCAAATAAAGCCCAGAGGTAGTAGAAAAAAGGAAATAATAAAGATTAGAGTGGAAATAAATGACATAGAGGCTAAAGAAACAATACCAAGAGCTGGTTCTTTGAAAGGGTAGAAAAGATCAATAAACCTTTAACCAGACTCACCAAGAAAAAAAGAGAGAGGACTCAAATAAATAAAAGTTAGAAATGAGAGTGGAGAAATAACAACTGACACAACAGAAATACAAAATATTGTAAGAAAATACTATGAAGAACTGTATGCCAAAAAATTAAACAACCTAGGTGAAATGGACAAATTTATTGAAAAATATAATCTTTCAAAAATCAATCTGGAAGAATCAGAAAATCTAAACAGACTGATTACAACAAATGAGATCGAAACAGTTATCACAGAACTCTCAACAAACAAAAGTCCTAGGCCAAATGGCTTCACAGGTGAATTCTACCAAAGATTCAAAGAAGAACTGACTCCTATCCTTCTCAAACTATTTCAAAAAATTCAAGAGGAAGTAAGACTTCCAAGCTTCTTTTATGAGGCAAGCATAATTCTAATTCCAAAACCAGTCAAAGACAATACAAAGAAAGAAAATTATAGACCAATTTACCTGATGAATTTAATGCTAAAATCCTCAACAAAATATTAACAAACAGGATTCAGCAATATATGAAAAAAAAATCATACATCATGATCAAGTGGGATTTATTCTGAGGAGGAAAGGATGGTACAATATTTGTAAATCAATCAATGTGATTCATCACATAAACCAGTGGTAGTCAACCTGATCCCTACCGCCCACTAGTGGGCGTTCCAGCTTTTATGGTGAGCGGTAGTGGAGCAACCAAAGTATAAATAAAAAGATAGATTTAAATATAGTAAATTGTTTTATAAAGATTTATTCTGCCAAACAGCGAAAATCTGACATAAAGTACTTGGTAAGTAATTATTATTATATGCTTTAACTTGCTGTAACTCTGCTTTATACATTTTATAAATAAAGTTACTTCCCTACTTTATAAATCACCATTACTGTGGAACCGGTGGGCAGTTAGAAAATTTTACTACTAACAGAGATACAAAAGTGGGTGGTAGGTATATAAAAAGGTTGACTACCCCTAACATAAACAAAAAGAAGGAGAGAAACCACATGATAATTTCAATAGATGCAGAAAAAGCATTTGATAAAATCCAGCACCCATTCATGACCAAAACTCTCAGCACAGTGGGAATACAGGGAACGTACCTCAACATGATAAAGGTCATCTATGAAAAACCCACAGCCAACATCATAATTAATGGGTAAAAATTAAAAGCAATCCCCCTAAGCAGAAAGGGGTGCCCCCTTTCACCACTCTTATTCAACATAGTACTGGAAGTCCTAGCTACAGCAATTAGACAAGAAGAAGAAATAAAAGGCATCCAAATTGGAAAAGAAGAAGTAAAACTATCATTATTTGCAGATGTTATGATACTATATATAGAAAACCCTAAAGTCTCAGTCAAAAAACTACTGGACCTGATAAATGTACCTTGCCCAGCAAGGTGGCAGGGTATAAAATTAATACACAGAAATCAGAGCCATTTTTATACAGCAACAATGACTGTCAGAAAGAGAAATTAAGGAAAAATCCCCTTCACTATTGCAACCAAAAAAATAAAGTACCTTGGAGTAAATTTAACCAAGGAGGTTAAAGACTTGTACTCAGAAAATGACAAAACATTGATAAAGAAATCAAGGAATATACAAACAAGTGGAAGCATATACCTTGTTCATGGTTAGTTAGAATAAACATCATCAAAATGTTTATACTACCCAAAGCAATTTATAAATTCAATGCAATACCAATTAAAATACCAATGACATACTTCAAAGATATAGAACACATATTCCAAAAATTTATATGGAACCAAAAAGAACACAAATAGCCTCAGCAATCTTGAAAAAGAAAAATAAAGTGGGAGGTATCACACTTCCTGATATCAAGTTGTACTACAAGGCCATTGTACTCACAACAGCTTGGTACTGGCATAAGAACAGGCAAAAGATCAATGGAACATCTCTCGCAGCAATATATTTGCTGATTTATCTCCACAGGCAAGTGAAATAAAAGACAGGATAAACAAATGGGACTATATGAAACTAAAAAGCTTTTGTACAGCTAAAGACAAGCTGAACAGAATGAAAAGACAAACCACACAATGGGAGAACATATTAAACAATATGTCTGATAAGGGGTTAATAACCAAAATTTATAAAGAACTTGTAAAACTCAACACCAGGAAGACAAACAGTCCAATGAAAAAATGGGCAAAAGAAATGAATAGACCCTTCTCCAAAGCGGACATACAGATGGTCAATAGACAGATGAAAAAATGTTCAACATCACTAATCATTAGAAAAATGCAAATTAAAACCACAATTAATCCAGGCAGTTGTGCAGTGGATAGAGCGTTGGACTGGGATGTGGAGGACCCAGGTTCGAGATCCCGAGGTCACCAACTTGAGCGCGGGCTCATCTGGTTTGAGCAAAAGCTCACCAGCTTGGACCCAAGGTTGCTGGCTCAAGCAAGGGGTTACTCAGTCTGCTGAAGGCCCGCGGTCAAGGCACATATGAGAAAGCAATCAATGAACAACTAAAGTGTCACAATGCGCAAGGAGAAACTAATGATTGATGCTTCTCATCTCTCCGTTCCTGTCTGTCTATCCCTGTCTATCCCTGTCTGTCTGTCCCTGTAATCTGACTTCTCATCAGAAACCCTGGAGGTCAGAAGACAATAGTGTATCTTTAAAGGACTGAGTAAAAAGAAATATCAATCTAGAAGTTTTATTCAGTAAAAATATATTTCCATAATAAATTCAGAATATAGACAGTTTCCAATTAGCAAAAGCTGAGAAAACTTGTTGCCCCCAGACACTCACTGAAAGAAATACCAAAGGGAGTTCTTTAATCTGAAGCAAAATAACATCAGATGGAAATTTTGATCTAAGTAAAAGAGAGAAGAGCTAGAAATAATAAATTATGTAAATAAATATGAAGGACTATTTTTGTTTTCTTAAAATCTTTCAAAGTTGATTGTTTATATAACAATGTCAGTCTATTAGGTGTATAACACATGAAAGTAAAATGTATGATATTTATAGCACAAAAGATTAAACTAATAGTGTAAAATGCAGTTATATTCCAAAATTCTCATTATACATGAAGTCGTATAATATTGTTCCTTTTTTTTCAATGTTTATTTTATTGATTTTAGAGAAAAGAAGGGAGAGAACGCGAGAGAGACAGGAACATTTACCTGCTCTTGTATGTGCTCTAACTGGATATCAAACCGGCAACCTCTACACTTCGGGACAATGTTCTAATCAGCTGAGCTATCTGGCCAGGGAAAATATGATTTCAATATATTTTATTATCATATAATATATGAATAATATATTATTTAGATTCCACTGATAAATTAAGAATACACACTGTAATCCCCAGGGCAACCCTCTAAAAGGAGAGTGGGTTAAAAATCCAAAGTAAGAAGATAGCCAATGATATATATCATTGGTCCCCAATCCCCGGGCCCTGAATCGGTACTGGTCTGTGGGCCATTTGGTACCGGTCCACAGAGAAAGAATAAATAACTTACATTATTTCCGTTTTATGTATATTTAAGTCTGAATGATGTTTTATTTTTTAAAAATGACCAGATTCCCTCTGTTACATCCGTCTAAGACTCACTCTTGACGCTTGTCTCAATCACGTGATACATTTATCTGTCCCACCCTAAAGTCTGGTCTGTGAAAATATTTTCTGACATTAAACCGGTCCGTGGCCCAAAAAAGGTTGGGGACCACTGATTTATACGATCATTCACTGATTAGAATAACAAATAATACTCAACTCAAAAGAAGACAAGAAAGGAGGGACAATAACCATGTACAGAATAGAAAAAGTTACAACAAATAGCATAGGGTTTATTTTTAGATTCAGAAAGCTGTCATTTTCCAAGCAGAAAAAACCCCCAAAAGGATTATACCTTATATTAGTTTACTACTAAATATACAGAATGTATGGTAGGACATCAAGGAAGGCAAATAGAGATATTTCTTTCTTTTATATATAAATGGCAGAAATGAATTCTTGATCTTTAAAGGAAACTGGTTGGTGTAGTAGAAGGCATGCGATCCCTCTGAGGGAGGCAAGCCTGAGGTTAAAATCTAACCTCAAGTATTTACTGGCATGTGACCTCGGGGAGGTGCAATAATCCTCTGGAGCAGCTTTCTCATCTATAAATGGAACCTCTCATGCCATCCTCACAAACTGGAGGGACTCAGTAAGATCACAAGTTTAAAATGCCTGTAATACACAGTTAATGACAATAAAGGGGCTTCAAAAATGTTATCTCACTTCCTCTTATGCCAAATCTGCAACTGCCTAAGGCACATAAAATGAAGATAAAGTCAGAATGTTTAGTGAAAAATACAGATGTGAGAGTAGCTATTAGACTATAATTGATGCTTTTTAATTTATCTGGTTGTAATCATAACTCTCCTCTCTGGAGCAGTACCTGGTTTTTCTTTGTTTTCAGTTCATTAAGTAAGTAAGTAAGTAAGTAATTTAAGTGAGAGGTGGGGAGATAAAGAGACAGACTCTGCACACGCCTCGACAGGGATCCACCCAGCAACCCCCATCTGGGGCTGATACTCAAATCAACCAAACTATCCTCACACCTGAGGATGACGCTCAGAGAAACCAAGCCACTGGCTGCAAGAGAGCAGAGGGGAAGAGGGAGGGGAGGAGAAGCAGATGGTTGCTTCTCATGTGTGCCCTGACCAGGGATCGAACCTGGGACATACGCAGGAGTGACACTGTATCCATTAAGCCCAACCAGCCAGGGCCTGTTTTCAATTTTAATTAAATCTCATATCCTGCTTTACATCCATAATATAGGAAATGTATATATTCACAGAGTTCTCTCTGTTTGATTTTCTTTTTCTTCTCCGGAGTGAGTTTTTTGCTTAGAAGAAAGGAAACTAGAGGATACAGATCAAAATATATGTCTCTTTTTGAAAGCATTTCCCAAGTCATGAATTTGTGTCATTTCAGTTTGGACTTTGATCTAATTCAACCTATCATGGACATATTCTGTTCTCAGTATTCCTAGGTGTGTTAACTTAATGCCCTGCTCTGTGCTTTTCAGAAAAACCAGACGTGAAAGAGAGTCGGTCTTTTTGACCTTCAATTGTGCAACATTTGGCTCTTAGGCTAACGCAAGAGTCACTCAGCCAGCAAAATGCCACTTCCCACCCCACTAATAAAATTTCTGTCACTGAAATGAAATATAAGATCTGGCCTAGCCAGTTTGTGTTGCCTCAGAATTCTGCCCAGGGGAATACTTAATCATTATATGAGTACTTTAAAATTCAGAGGAATTGGGCAAAAAAAGACTAACTCCATGCAATTGCATTTCCCTCCCGTAATGTTACTATGGGCAACTCTCTTTATCCTGTCCAAATGCATATGCCGCTGTTCTTAAAGCCACCTCCCGAGCCCCAAGAATTGCCTTTGGCAAGCATTTTTGAACTAAAGGTCATGCTTTTGCATACAAGTGAACTGCTTTTTGGCCCAGGACCCATTCTAAGTGACACTCTACATTAACTGTAAATTTCTAGGAGTTAGGAACAGGTAAGAATCCTTATTTTGTATTAGAATATACATTACTCTAATTATAGGGAAAAGAGTAGAGCAGATCCCTGCTGTGCTATAAAGTACAATATTCACAATAGCTCTTTTTTAAAGCTTATATGATTCTGAACTAGAAAGAGGAAAAAAAATCTAATTTAGAGCAAAGGTTCTGATGTTTTTCTTATTCTCTTATTCTGAGAGCTAAAATGACTGAGTCGTATTCTTTAATTCCATTTTACAAGTCACTTATCTATCAAAAATTTCACTTTTCTGGAAGGAAAGACAAGTTATTTTAACAGTGTTTCTAAACTATAAAATGAGTCTAGTATTAAATCAAAAGGGTAACAAGGAAAGAAATTTTTTAACCAACTAACTAGAAAACATTTTTTAAAAGACTAGACCAAAAAATCTACTTATTCTCTCACTCCGTTTATTCATTCATTCAATCATTATTTCAAAGCAACTTTCATGGAAATGGTACTGAGTTACTGTTGTGTAAACAGGTATGAAACTTGTGTTAGGTTTGCTCACTTGTATTTCACCTAAATGATGCATTGGCATGGGGCAGCGCCATGTGTGTGTAGTCTGTGGAAGGCTGTGGTGCTTGCCCTCCCGGTGGCAGATTGTAAATTGTGGATTGCCTGCCTCATGGGGAGGGGCGGTGGTTTGCTATTGTTTGCCGGGGAAGGTGTATTTCAGCCAGCCTGTTTTGCTGAAGAGTGCAGAGGCTGGTGGGGGCCTGTGAGTCCGGTGAGCCCAGAGGGGGTCAGGGCTTGGGATCTCTGAGTGAGAGGGAAGCGGTCTTCTCTGCCAATTTGCGCGTCTGCTGTTTTGAGACTTGAAGAAATGGGCTGACCCACCATTTTCTGGCTCCACAGTTCCTTTACTGTCTGCCCAAATCCAATGGGAACCTGCATGGCCATGGGCACTGGCCTTACAGTTACCTTCTTTCTGAGATTTAAATCTCTCTTAAATGAATAACCTTGTCCTCAGAAGCAGACTGGAGGAATGATAACACATCCCCACAGATAACTAAAATACCAGGTCAAACTCTGTAGGTTCCCAAAGAGGAGGTACATAGAGGACCTGAAGGTAGAATGATCATATGTAATTTTGGAAAAGGATTCAAAGAAACACTGTACTTTAAAACAGTAGGGATTTAGGTCTTGGAGAAAGTGGAAAGAAAATTTGCAGGTACATGAAGTCGTGTGGGCAAAGCAGAAAAATAAGGAAATGGTAAGCTTTTGCCAGGCACTGCTAAGAAGAGTCTGTTAATTGAAGTAGATGGAATAGGGACGCCCAAGGATATAGCAGGGACTGATGTTAAGAGAGTTTGAATCCTAACCTGAGGAATTTAGACTTGGCAGAGGCATGCATGATAGTTGCTGAAGATCTTTTAAACACACGGGTGTCATTATCAGAACAGTGCTTCAGGAGATTGAATGATAAGCTAAAGGAATTAATTCAAAATTTAAATATTTATCTTTTGCCCCAAGAATGGGTTTTAAGTAGAGTCAATGCTTGCTAATTTTCCTTATTTTTTTTAACTGACTTAAGTGTGAATCATTAAATGGTAGGTACTTTTCAGTCTTCACTGGGGATCAGCAGGTCTTGTCTCCACCTTAGTGACTTTTAAAACAGTGATGCTAAGTAAATGTCTTACATTAACTCTAGTTACCAGTTTTCCACTGATCTGTGAAGGTCTCAGCAACCAGTCCTGCCCGGCCTGTGAGCCAGGCAGTTGTGACATCTTGTACAGCTTCCTGATGAGGCACCTCCCCTGCCGGGAGTCTGGCTATTTGAAGAGCCGTGCGCTTTTGAAAAGTGGCAGAGGACATTTGCAAAAGATCCAAAGTCATCAGCCACTTATAATCAATGTTAAAAATACTGCAGGTAAAGCTACTGTTGAGAGAGCTGTGCTTCAGGTAGTTCTTTGCAGTTCAGCTAGGAACTGACTTTGGGGAGCTAGCCAACTTTATTATTTAAACCAGGTGATACAGGGAACATAATGATGGCTAGAACAATAGCACTTCACAGCTCTTGCACTGAGGAAACCGGTCACCTTTCCTAAAAGAGACTCGGGATTCTATATGTTTTTTATAAGTATAGACGCCAAAGATCAGAGGTAGCAGCTTCAGAATGTAGATAAGGAAGGCTAAGAGTGGCTAAGAGTTTAAGCAGAGGGTCTTTGTCTTAATAACCCATCCTAAGACATCCTTTGATCGTCTCTCACAGTCAGCACTGGTCTAGTTCTGCATTGTGTGACCTTGGATGAATAATTAACCTCTTTGAACCTTAGAGACTTCATTTATAAAATAAAGATGATACCTTCCACACAGGGGTAATTGTGAGGATAAAATCATGTTTTGTCTTGGATTTGCTTCAAAATAATACAAGAAAGAAGAAGAAAGAGGTCAGGGTATTAATGAATCAAGATTGATCCTTAGGCACCAATTGTCAATACTGAGCATTAGATATCTAAAAGCTCATTACACTCACTATTCAGTCTACTTTAGTTTGAAATTTCCCATAATTAAAAAATGTTAATGATGAAATTAATAAAAATGTATGTCTGTAAGGAAAGTACATATTAAAGACTAAGGAATTGAGGTAGATTTTGCTCTTAGATTGCCAAATACTTTGAATTCCTTATATATGTAGCATTTTGCTTTGGGGAAGATTATTTTCAAAGATAAATGAGTTGGGCTAAAATTATTTTGTGTGTGTGTGAGCGTAACTTGAAAAAGTCTACACATATTCTTTTATGTCTTACAGTCAGTCTGCTTATCAGAAAAAATGAAAAAAACAAATTTGACCTTTAAGTCCATATAAGATAATTACATTGAGAGAATATGAAATATATTTTTATGTTGGAAGGTAAATGTGATGATTGTTATGGCTCCTTTAGGTATTTTCAGGTTTATATTATTGGGAAGATCTTTGGACTTCATGGTGTTTTCTATTTGTTCTCAGATTTTATTTTATTAGCAAAATGCTGTTTGCAACTTGAAAGACTGTTACATTGCTTTACTTTGGCTTATAAGAGCAAACGTGTCACATCAGCATAAAAGGCAGAGTATTTAAACATGCCCAAAGAATATTCAGATCAGATCATGTACTATTTTGTGATTCACATTTCATTTTTAAGGTATTTTAATTCTACTGAGCTTTAGCTAGTAGTTTAGAAATAGGATTGATTATATAGGAGGATACTTTCAAGAATTGCTTACACGCTAGTTACTTCCAGGTGTGAGCAGGTGTCGTCAACCATAGGAATCTTCAAGTTGGAGTATACATAAGTTGGGTTGTGTGAAAACTTCTCTGTAGGGTTTAAGGCCATTTAGATAGTTTTAAGTGAATAACTTTCTATGTCCTTAACTCCCTACTAATTCTCTGTTCCCACCTATTCTTTAATACAATGTTTTTCTCTTCTAATATGATAAAAAGGTCTAATTTTCTAACTCTATCTACATGAATTTTAAGGGTGAAGAGGGCAAATATGAGGGGAACAAAGGGAAGAGTTCAAAATATTGGTGTTTTGTTAAGAACTACATGCCTGTAATGATTCTGTATATTGGGTGATTATAAATCTTACTGCTGTCAACAAAAATGAAGGACCTAATGAAGTTGTCTTATGACAGATCATTTTTAAAATCTTTAGTGAAATATTATTAAGTGATTTTGGCATGTAATTCAGAATGAATTCAGAGAATTAGTGACCATGGAATGACAAAAGTACATCGACTTATTTATGCCAACAAGATTTCTCAGCACTAACATTTATAAAAGCAAAAACTGGGATAGTATTGATGCCAAAATATTTTAGCAGTAAGTAATATTCATTAGCACATATGTGAACTAGTTGTAAAAAAAAGAAATCTCATCAAGAGAGAAATATTTTCTTTCTTTTTCTAAGTGAGAGGAGTGAGATAGAGAGACAGACTCTCGCATATGCCCTGACCAAGATCTATCTGGCAACTCCCGTCTGGGGCTGATGCTTTGCCCATCTGGGGTCATGCTTGCAACCGAGCTATTTTTAGCACCTGAGGTAGAGGCTCCATGGCAGTGGTAGTCAACCTGGTCCCTACCTCCCACTAGTGGGCATTCCTGCTTTCATGGTGGGCAGTAACAGAGCAACCAAAGTATAAATAAAAAGGTAGATTTAACTATATAGTAAGTTGTTTTATAAAGATTTATTCTGCCAAACTTAGCGAAAATCCAACATAAAGTACTTGGTAAGTAATTATTATTATATGCTTTAACTTGCTGTAACTCTGCTTTATACATTTTATAAAGTAAAGTTACTTCCCTACTTTATAAATCACCATTACTGTGGAACCAGTGAGTGGTTAGAAAATTTTACTACTAACAGAGATAATACAAAAGTGGGCGGTAGGTATAAAAAGGTTGACTACCCCTGCTCCATGGAGCCATCCTCAGTGCCTGGGGCCAATGCTTTCAAACCAATCAAGCCATGGCTGTGGCAGAGGAAGAGAGAGAGAGAGAGAAGGGGAAAGAGAAGGGGTGGAGAAGCAGATGGTTGCTTTTCCTATGTGCCCTGACCAGGAATAGAACCTGGGACTTCCACACACCAGGCTGACACTCCACCACTGAGCCAACTGACCAGGGCCAAAAGAGAAATTTTTAATAAATCGTAACTCTGGTTCAATATCATAAAATTTGTAATGTGTTTTTGATGTTTTGATCAATTATGTTGGAATAATTATGATCATTTCAATCATTTATTTTTGGTACTTAAATATTATGTTCTTAGGAAATCTATAAACCTTTTTTAAATTTAAATTTATATATTTTCATGGCAGAGAAATATGATATGGTAATCAATATAAACCACTCAAGCCTAAATTATATCACATTAAGATAAAATTATGTGGGAGAAGAGGTATAGAAATAAAAATGCAAGAGGAAAAATGACCAATGTAAAATTCCTATTTTCAAAGTCTATTTCTGTATTTTTTAAGTGGTTATATATCAATTTACTTATAGTATTTAGATACCATTGGATATCCAAGACTAGTGGAACAGTTATATTTTTAAATGTTAGTATCCTTATATATGGGAAAATATATATTCTCAACTACTTAAACCTATAAAAAAATTTAGTTATTGTTAAAATATGAAATTACTGTATCAGATATGTAAGTAAGTGTTTGAAGCTGACTGGTCCACAGCATTTTCAATGCTGCACTGAGTCTTCAAGAAATACTCTGCAATTATGCAAATCCCCATCGAAGCTAATTGAAGATGGTGCCCTTTGTTCAATAGGATGGTCTGACACCGCTGCACTGTGGAGCAAGGAGTGGACACGAGCAGGTGGTGGAAATGCTGCTTGACCGAGCTGCCCCCATTCTTTCAAAAACCAAGGTAATTTCTTCCTAGGTTTAGGGGCATTAGATGATTTAGCTTTGAATCTCTTTACTGGTTATTTAACCCAGCCTTTTTTTTTTTTTTTTTTTTTTTGTATTTTTCTGAAGCTGGAAATGGGAAGAGACAGTCAGACAGACTCCCACATGCACCCGACCGGGATCCACCCGGCACGCCCACCAGGGGCAACGCTCTGCCCACCAGGGGGCGATGCTCTGCCCCTCCGGGGCGTCGCTCTGTTGCGACCAGAGCCACTCTAGCACCTGGGGCAGAGGCCAAGGAGCCATCCCCAGCGCCCCAGCCATCTTTGCTCCAATGGAGCCTCAGCTGCGGGAGGGGAAGAGAGAGACAGAGAGGAAGGAGAGGGGGAGGGGTGGAGAAGCAGACGGGCGCTTCTCCTGTGTGCCCTGGCCGGGAATCGAACCCGGGACCTCTGCATGCCAGGCCAACGCTCTACCACTGAGCCAACCGGCCAGGGCCTAACCCAGCCTTTTGAATGACATAGAAAATGCCATAGTTTCAGTTTAGCCATTAGAGTGGTTATGTTCACCAAATCTTTGGAAAACTTCAAAATCAGTTTGGGTTTATGAAGCTATTAGAAAGAATATACTCTACCAAAGAGCTATTTGTGTTTTTTATTTTGTTTTGTTTTTTAAGAAAGAGAGAGAGAAGAGTAGAAGAGAGGGGAGGACAGGAAACTGGAAGACAGGAAGATAGGAAGAAAGAGAGATGAGAAGCATCAACTCTAATTGCAGCGCCTTAGTTGTTCATTGACTGCTTCGCATACGTGCCTTGACTGGAGGGCTCCAGCTGAGCCACTGCCTCTTGCTCAGCCAGTGACCTTGACCTTCAAGCCAGTGACCTTTGAGCTCAAGCCAGCGACCATGGGATTATGTTGAGGATCCCATGCTCAAGCCAGTGAACCTGCTCTATCCACTGTGCCACCACCAGCCAGACAGTTTTTATTTTTATTTTTATCAGATGCACTTAATGCTTGGTTTGACCCTATGAAATTTTCATAGTTCAGAAATGATAGCTTGTTGGGGAAGGAAAAGACTGTAAGGTCTAGATTCTCTGGAGTTAGGGCGCTGGCTCTCTCTCCTCAGCCTCTTAGTTTATTTCTTGAGAGTTCATAGACTAGTAAAAAAGCCAAGAATGCCATTAGAGTGATAAAGAACAAAAATTTTGGAAAGATTGCTCGTCGGCTGGTGCCACAGGAAAAGTTCATGTATCTGAAAATAACACATGAAGATGGCCCGAAAAAAATTATTTTACCAAGTGTCTTCTAGATTTTTTCATGGTAAAACCATTTGACATTATATGAAAAAGAGAATATTTGTAAATAAATTTTGGAACTAGCTCATAATCACTACTATTTTTATTAATCAATGATTTTGGAAGCTCTATTAAGAGCCTTAATTTCTAAGCATTATTAAAACAACAAAGTTACATACTACTTCAGTTTGCACCCTTTCAGTGTTTCTTACTCTGGTAGAGATGGACACAGGGTTGAGGTGGTCTCAGCAGTTCCATCATTCATCTGAAATGCAGAGTTTAGATTGGCAAGCTGATGGAGGTATTATCCTACAGAATTGAAGTCACAGTTTTTTATTGTGTGTGATGACATCTGGGCCTCTGAGTGCTTCTCATCTAAACCATATTTGTTCTTTTTCCTTTCACATAATCCACATGTATCTTTGTACTTGCTGCTGTTGTCTCAGCCCCAGCATCTCTCTCTCTCTTTTTTTTTTTCTCATTGCAGCACTTTAGTTGTTCATTGATTGCTTTCTCATATGTGCCTTGACCATGGGGCTACAGCAGACCAAGTAATCCCTTGCTCAAGCCAGCGACCTTGGGTCCATCAAACCAGATGAGCCTGCGTTCAAGCTGGCGACCTCGGGGTCTCGAACTTGGGTCCTCCGCATCCCAGCCCGACACTCTATTCACTGCACCACCGCTTGGTCAGGCTCAGCCCCAGCATCTCTTGCTGAACGATTGTAACAGCTTCAATACTGGTTCCCTCTTTTCCTTCTGGCTTCTTTACATTCCAGTTCCCACCTGGCATTCAGAGTGGCCGCATGAACTGTCAACCAAATCCTGTCAGCCTCCTGCCTAAAAACCCTCTGATTAATTCCCATTGATCTCTTTAAAATTAATTTTTTATCCAAGCAATACAGGCAGAATTAAAAATCATATCGTCTCATCTTTTTTTCCTATTGTTCATCTTGTTATCTATAGTTTATTTTTCTGAGAAATCTTGTTTTTTCCTTCTATACTTTTAATATATAAGAACATTTTCTTATTCCATGATAGCTTCTTTTTTTCTTGATAGCTTCTTTTCTTAAAGCAACCAGTTCTTGTTTTATTGATATAAGATTTTATATTACCTCTATGAGGACATTCAAGATAAATTTTCTTTAATGTAATTTTTTCTGCCTCTCGTGTGTCCATAATTCCTCAGAATTCTTATTTTTTTCTTTGTTGGCTTTGGCTCACTCTTCCATGTGGGGATTTCCCGTGAATGTCTGTGGACCCATTAGTAAGTGTCAGGCACTGATATTTGAGTGGAAGCTCATGAGAGTTAAGCAGGGCTCCACTCAGGTGTGCCAGTGGTGGGAGTTTGCAGGGGTCCTCTAATGGGGTTAGGTGTCCTTTTCCCTGGGAAGTTCAGATTTTTTAGTCAAATCCTTCAACCTTTTGCAGTGTACACCTGTGTGAATAATTTACAGCAGCAATTTTCAACCTTTTTCATCTCATGGCACAATATAAGCTAATTACAATATTTGGCAGCACACCAAAAAAATACATTTTTTGCTAGTCTGACCAAAAAAAATACGTATAATTTTGATTTATTCACATCAAACAGCTATTCTGTTAGCTGTTGTCATCTTTTTATTTGACAATCTAAGGGAAAGCGGTCAGTGCCCCTGACTAAATAGTCAGATATTTTAAGAATTCCTGCAGCAGCACACCAGTGTGCAGTGGCACATTGGTTGAAAATCGCGATCTACATACAGTAAGGAAAAAGAAAAGGGACTGTCAGTGTCCCTATCCTATAGGCATATTATAATCATAACAGTGATAACTAAATAGAGTGACTACTACATAACAGGATCTAAACACTTTACATAAATTCACCCATTTAATCCTCACAATAACCCTATAAGGTACTAATATTATTATTACATCCTTTTTATAGATTAGAAAACCGAGACCCCCCAAAATAAAATAGTTTTCTCAAGACATCTCAGTTAGTGGCCAAGCAAGAATTTGAACCCGAGTAGTCCTACTCTCGATGCCATACAACACCTCTACTGTCCCTTTTTCCGTGAGCACCTGTTCAGGCCAGAGCCCTCACTACTCTCTGCTCTACCTGGGCCCCTGCATCCAGGATCCCGCTGGCTCACTTTCTCCAGAGACTAACCTTCTGGTTTCCTACAGATACACGGACAGGCATCTGGCTTTGCTAGGCGAGAAGGGCCTGGTGACCCGACCTCTCTGTCCAGAGGGGGACCCATCCTGCTCTCAGCACTGAGCCTCCTCTTTACTTTGCAAGATACTGTGTATCCATACCCCCTGCCTTTAGGGCAGTATGAGGTAAATCAGATGTCTTTATTATACCCAGTGATCTGGAGCCAGATCATTGAGCCTGTTGTGTACATACATCTCTTCCCAGTTCCACATCCAGTGACTTTATGTTGATAGCTTAAATTTGGTCATTGTAGTAGTCTTTATATCATGGAGATTGGCAGATACTATCAATAGGTACTATATATCTATATCTATATATATTATGTATATATATATATTATACACCAAGACATTTTTTTTCAAAGAGCTGCTGTTAAACATTTATCAGCATACCACTGATTATATCCCTCTACAAACACTTAGGTTTCAGCCCTCTCTCCTCTGCTGCGTAAATCAATGCAGTTAAATCCTCTTTTCATATTTCAGAACTTGTGGACATTGCCCATCCCGTTTCGTTTCATTTCGTGGTATGTAGGTGTACATGCACGCATGCGTACAAGCCCTTGTGGATTTTACCTTTCAAATTCCTTTAATGTTTTTGGTAGCGTTTGGGAAAGGATGAGTAAACATGCCACATCTACCACATTAACCCGCAAGTTTCCCCGTGTGCTGAGAATAAACGCGTTAGAAGAATCTGACCACCTATCTGCCTCATCTCCTCTTCTGTGGCTCCTTATCATCTTCCAGACAACTAGCCTTATTCTGCTTCCTGTTTGTTCTCATTTCCTCTTCTCTCAGGCTTAAAACTCCCTCAGCTTGTCCCAGATCTCTGCCATCTCCACTTGTGTTTTCAACTCAAATGACTTCTTCTTAGCCTTTGTGCTCTCTCACTTCTCTCTTTTATTAAAAGGAAAACAAGAACTTTGATTTACTCAGTAGGTTACCCCAAGCACCTAAATCAGTGCCTAACCCACATGGCAGACCTTCAATAAATATTTGTTAAATGACTGTTAAGGCCATCTGCCTAATACTTCAAGACCTTCATCTTTCTGAGCTAAGAAAGCCCATCATAATGGATCCATATTTTTAGCCTGACAAAGGTGCCACAGGCAGTAAGACTCCTGTCCATATGGCAAATGATCTTTACGGTCTTCTTTTCCTTCCCCAGTGACCTGTTACCCACCACATATCGTATTTTGTATATCATTAAAACCATTTTCTTCTTTTATCGACCGCTGCTTTGCTTTTCTCCTCTCACTGAGTCACTTGTTCTCTCAGATTTTGTTTGTTTGTTTGTTTACTTCATGTTTTCCTCAAAGATTGTATTAAAACATAAAGCAAAGGAATGTTTTGCCAGGAAATAAACGAGTGCATATGCTCAGTCGGGGGTGGCAGTGTTGCATATGAGATATTTTCCCATTCCTTTTTTGCTCCGTAGTTTCTACTTTGGTTCAGAACGTTCACAGGGAATTTTTTAGGCAGAAATATCCCGGTTGTCTGATATGAGCTGAAGTCTTTCAGTTTACACAAATATTTACTGAGCTTTTTCTATGTATGCAAGGCTCTCTGCTGGCCAGTGTGGGGAACTTACACCCATGAACCTCCTACTTTCAAGGAACGCATGTATGTGACAGTGAGGGAATGGTACCCTGAGAGTAGTCAAGGGAAACCTTCATTTTTTTCTTTTCCTGAACTTCCATTTTATGTTAGAGATAAATGAGGACAAATAACTTGGCCTAGAGGAATTCAGAAATCCTTGGTTTATCAGTGCATACTTCATGTCCATATTCTCAAAGTACACCGATTACCACTTTTTGGGAAACTGAGTTTTCTGTCACTGTTTTTTCCGTCATTATTTTTTCCTAATATATGTTAAATTTTGTTATAGTTTGTTTCTTGATTATTGAATTTTCTAGTTATTTCCTAGGCTTCTCAAATTTGCCTACATATTTAAAGAAAGTATGCTCGGAAAGACTGACATTATTTTTTAATTTTTAAAATTTTAAATTACAGTTGACATACAACATTATATTAGTTTAAGACTAACATCTTAATAACTTCCTTGTTTTTGCCTTCATTAGGAAATGTACTGAATGCTAAGTGTCACTCTAACCTTTTTAAGTTTTTATTTACCTTTGAACCCATGCATGTCTCCTTTCTGCTCTTCAAATGCATCTTGACTCATTCCTATTGCAAGGAATTAACTGTATCATTAAACCCAGTTGATTTCAGCTAACTGAAGCAAACTTGAGCTAATGGCTTGGTCAGTTCCTTGCCTTTCCTCATCATAGACACATGGGGGCACCAAATTGATGGAAAATGAAAAAATTTCCTTTCTATATTGATAGGAGATAAAATGTGGTATAAACAGACCTGTTTATTCGTTGCATGAATACAGTATTTAATATCATGTATTAGTAACTCATAAGGACAAAAATGAAAATAAGTCTAATGAATACCAGTCTGTTCCTGCTTTTGTTTTATCCTTTTCAGTCCTAAAAATTATGAATTCTAATTCACTGGGAATGCAATAAATGGTGCGTTCACACTTTTAGTCCAAGTCACACTTTTAAAATCAGGAGACAAAACTAACCTAGAAAATTTGTTTTCTGTTGATATAAGAAGTTGGAGGACTAGTTCTCATAGTGGCTGTAGTCCAAAACAGCTGTCAAAACCTTTTTAAAAAAAATAGAAGGTATTTCCGTGTGAAAAAACAGAGAAAAATAAGTTCATATTTGTACTGTATTTTGTATTTGGCACATTTCTGATTCAAAGGCAAACCTATAAACTCTGACTCGACTGTGTTCCAGAATGGATTGTCGCCACTGCACATGGCCACACAAGGGGATCACTTAAACTGCGTCCAGCTTCTCCTCCAGCATAATGTGCCTGTGGATGACGTCACCAATGACTACCTAACCGCCCTGCATGTGGCTGCTCACTGTGGCCATTACAAAGTCGCCAAGGTTCTGTTGGACAAGAAAGCGAACCCCAATGCCAAAGCCCTGGTGAGTGGCTCCGCGACAAACCCAGACTGTGCTGTCTCGCTGTCAACATGCCCCTTCTGAACGTGAGGGCTTGCCTTTCAAGAGGTAGAAATGGGAGGTCTAATTAAATAAGGTGTCCTTCTTTTTCAACTTTTTCAAATATTCTTCTGGGAAATCTATGAAACATTCTATTTCTGACATAAACAAGGCTTAATAGGGTTTAAATTGTTAACAGCGTTTCAGATTACCCTGATGATTCTCTGATATAAATGAAACCGAAAGACTATACAACTATGAAAAGACTGGGGTAGTCAATCTTATTCTACTGTAGATAAAGTTATAGTTCAGTGAATTAAAAGCTTTTTCTGTCAAAATGATTGAAAACTTTATCTTAAACATGAAAAGTCTAGGAATTTATGAGCTAAAATTTTATGTTAACCACGTAAGTCAATGAAATATTGCCTTGTCGCCTGCTTTTCTTTCTTACACAAATCTAAGTTTGGCCTAGTTTGTCATCTTAAGTCCTAAAACAACTAGCTATTTTAACACTTAGTGTTATAGTTTGGTTTTCTCAGCAAGATGGTGTTTGTTGTCTTAAAAAAAAATAAATGGCCTTAATTTAGTAAGCTGTCTAAATTTAGTTCAGAATAAGCAACTATGTTTAGGAAAAAAATAAATCACCACATGCTAGTAAATACAAATGAATTCACTAGTAATTTTGAGATGAAGGCTGTCATCCAATCATCCATTTCAGGAAGGGTCCCTGCTTCGGTCCAGCAGTGCAGGCGCCCTGGCTGAGTGGGTCATGCTGTGCTGGCTCTTGGGTTCTGAGTGGGCAGCAAGGAGTGGGCAGAGAGGAGCTCTTCAGACCCCAGGCAACTGCATGACCAGTGTAATTTTAACTAAGCTCTTTCATCAGAGCGCATTTCAAGAGCTGTTGACCTGCCCAGTCTATCAGACATATCTTTAAATTCTGAGAAGGGAAGAAAATAAATTAGCAATCATGACTCATTTTCCATACAGGGGGAAAAAAAGCTTTAAAACAGGGCGTGGCTCACACTCTCATTTTCCTCTGACTGACGATTTCACAACAGATGAAGGTTGTAGTTAGTCATCTTGGCATGGACTATGGCCAGGTAATTGGTCTCAGAATGTCCACAAACCACCTACAGTGACTTTGCCCTAAGCTTTTATAGTGGACCCTGATATTTTGTAATTCTCAATGGCTACTATAATACGCTCCGTGGTCGTAATTATGAGGCAGTACAATTTGGTAGGTGAATTGTTGAAAAGTAGGTCCTTTTTTTATCAGATTAAATATTAAACCAAATGGTCCAAATTTTGTTGGGCCGTTGAACTTTCCGCTTGCTTGGATTAAGCACTTGAATCTTAAAGCTGAAAGAAATGAGAACAGTCCAATCTGGTCTTGCAGTCGCCCTAAAATGTAGCAGAGATGTCGGAATAGGCATTGGTGAAATTTTGGCTTTGAGGACAAGTGTCTGGGCCAGCTGTTTTCAGTCTGTTTGAAATAAGGCAGAGAAGGGATATATTATTTGGAAGAATGAATTCCAAAATAAAAGAATCTAAAGAATCAGCATGACTATTTTGCATCAGCTCCCAGGGATTGTGACAAAAATATTCACCATTACCAGGGCACTGTGGGTTCTTAGGACCAGCTAGGCTTCCTGTGCCTCCAGAAAATAATCTATATTCTCTTTTGCACTAGTTGTTACTGCTCATTTCCAAATCTTTAGCAAAGATATTTAACCACACACAGTGAAATTGAATTTCAGTGAATATAGTCAAGTGTCTCTCTTTCTCCCTTGCAGAATGGCTTTACCCCTCTTCATATTGCCTGCAAGAAGAATCGAATTAAAGTAATGGAACTCCTCCTGAAACACGGAGCATCCATCCAAGCTGTAACTGAGGTGAGAGAAGTGGAATTTCTGCGTCCCCAGGTCCTGAAAGTACAGCATCAGCAGCTAGATTCCAGTGTCGTCTCTGATGACCAGAGAGTTTTGCTACCTGTGATTGACCCAGACAATACTCTGAGCCTTTTCCCTAAGGGGCTGCCAGCCCAGAGGAAAGCAGACAAGAGTGTGGGTGGGTCAGTGCAGATGCATCACCATGACTAGAGTCATAAACCCAAACACAGACTTCACGCTCCACGGGCAGTGAGTTCGTCACTGAAAGCACGGTTTATATGAAATCTTATAATGCCGTGCTTCAGCTGGGGGCAGTTTTTCACTTCTCCCCCCAGGACATTTGGCAATGGTCTGAAGGTATTTTTAGTTGTCACAACTGGATGGTGCCACTGGCATCAAATGGATTAAGGCCAGAGATGCTACTAAACAGTTTACAGGCCAGCCTCCCGCAACAGAAAATTATCTGGCTCAGAATGTCAAATGTGCCAAGAATGAGAAAGCCCACACATTACAACCTCTGTGTGTGTGTGTAAACTGAGGATTACTTTCTATAAAAACTCAGAGTTAATGAGACTCAGATTTGCTAAAGTTAGTGAAGGGCTAGCTCTAGGTATCTTTTGCACAAACCAATACAGAACTCAGAAAAAAAGACCCATCAGCATGAGGGCTTAGCCTTCTACATAGCAAAGCAAGCATGG
This sequence comes from Saccopteryx leptura, assembly GCF_036850995.1. Classification (NCBI taxonomy): domain Eukaryota; kingdom Metazoa; phylum Chordata; class Mammalia; order Chiroptera; family Emballonuridae; genus Saccopteryx; species Saccopteryx leptura. Next base: position 60,337,167 of record NC_089511.1, on the reverse strand, counting down.
CATTTACCCTCCAGACCCATCCTACCCCGCAGTCCATCCTGGTACTCTGGTCTCTGTGGGTCCTGGTCATCAGTACTTCCCTAGGCTGGACAGCCTTCTGTTCACCTCTGTGTCTCTGCACCCGCCGCGTGTCACACACCCCCTCTTTGCCAGGATAACCCTGCACATCCTTCAGGACCAAATCTGGGCCGTCTCCAGGAGACCTCCCCTCACCCCCTGGTCTGGGCTAGGAGCTACTCCCCAGGACCATCCCCTCCTCCTGTGCATATTTCCATCAGAGCACTCAGTCAGCTGATTTACTTAGGACCCAACCAGCGCCATGATCTAGAAACGGCAGCTCCTTCCAGGCAGGTGTGAGTCTTACTGGTGATTATATGCCCACAATACCTAGCCCATAGGACATCATTCAGTAAAGGTTTGTTGCATGTGTCAATTACGACAACAGGATTTAAAGCAAACCTCAAAACTGAGATCCCATCTAGTGATTGTTGCATTACCCCAGGCTCTGTAAATGAAATGCTTGCCTTGACTTGTAACACTCACAATTTTTAAAATACTAAATAATTGGAAATATTAATACTGATTTACTCTTTTATCATCCTTATGGCTTCATGGTAGGCACCCTATTATTTTAGTTATAAAGTAATAAACTTATTCTTTGTGCATGACAGTCTTTTTTTTTTTTTTTTTTTAATTCTCAATGCGTGGCAGCCAGTGAGGGGAAGCTTCCACTGCCAGCTCAGAGCTCTGGAAAGTGGTTTAGATCAGCATGAGGGCTCTTCCTTGCACACATTTTAACTCCAACCCCACCCCACCCCCGCTGAGGGGAGAAAGGCTCCAAATTATAACATAATTTTCCTTTTCCCCATTTTTCTCAGTTTCCAGTATTTGAAGTCTGGGCAACTAGAATTTTTCCTCTTTTATCATAGAGAATTCCTTTTACTTTTTCAGGCATTTTTCAAATTTCTGTTGACATTGACCTCCTTCTCTAAAAAAACAAGTCAGCTTTTTCTAGTCATTTTAAATATTTTTACCAAATTAGGATGTTTATGCTATAAGTGGAATTATATTTTAAAAAATGAAAAATGGAATCATCTCATATAAAAAGCAGAAACATTATAGGTTGTGTGGCTATATAGGCTTTGAGACAAACTTAAAAATTAAGGTCTAGTCTGGTGACCATTATAATATTTGTCTTACTTATATCACCTTAATTTATAAATTTATATTGTTAAAAACTAAATAATCGAGACTATTAATGCTGACTTGCTCATTTGTTGAAAGGGTGGCTATATATTAAGCTACATGCCCTTTAATGTAAAATATAATGAATTTATTCTGAGTGCATGGGAATGCTTTTTGAAGGCCAGCATAAGATTTGAAATAAAAGTCAACTTTTTACTAACACATTCTCCTGCCCCAGCCTCCCACCCCCACACAGTCATATGGGTAAGGAAGATTTAATAGCAAAGGGAGAAAACCTTCAAGTTATTTCTAAGTTGTTTTCATAGATCTATATAAAATGTGTGATATAAACCTTTCCTTTTTAATAGCTATGACATAGGTCATAAAACTTGCTTTATGGAAGTGATGATTATGCATTGATATATTTGCTTTAAGAATCTGTGTCATAGTGATGAATGTCTAGATGCTTCTCATCTGATCAATAAATGGGTTTTCTTAAATTGATGGGTGGATGGATGAACGGGTGGATGGCAGGAGGCAGATGGGTAGGCAGGCAGAGAAGCCCTTTTGTAATAAGACATCAAACGGACATTTCCCTTTTTGTCCTCCAGTCGGGCCTTACCCCAATCCATGTTGCCGCCTTCATGGGGCATGTAAATATCGTATCACAGCTAATGCATCATGGAGCCTCACCGAACACCACCAACGTGGTAAGTTTCCTTTTAACAAAGAAGATCCAATTGTGAGAATTTAAGAAACTGCAAAGGTTGCTCTTACTCTACTTATTTTTGTTGTTGTTGTTGTTATAAATAAAATAATTACAATTTTATTTGACTACTTAGAAGGACAGATTTGAAAAGACCTGTGGTTTTCTTTACTTTGATGGTAAGATCCATTCAATCACTAGCTGGTTACTAATTGTTAGGACTTATGGACTGTGTATATTACTGCTGGTTGTTATGCTTTTAAAAATAAGGCTTTTTCAGAGGGAGAGAATTTTGTTGTACAATAGAAGTATTGAGAAGTGTTGCATATTGCCTGACCAGGTATTGGCACAGTGGACAGAGCATTGGTCTGGGATGCTGAGGACCCAGGTTCAAAACCTTGAGGTCACTGGCTTGAGTGTGGGATTATAGAGATGACCCCAAGGTCACTGGCTTGAGCCCAAGGTTGCTGGATTGAGCAAGGGGTCACTGGCTCTGCTGGAGCCCCCAGGTCAAGGCACATATGAAAGCAATCAATAAACAACTAAGGTGCTGCAACTATGAGTTGATGCTTCTTTACCTCTCTCACTTCCTGTCTGTCCCTCTCTCCCTCTCTCACTTTAAAAAAAAAAGGTTCAGATGCTATCATTATTGTGATTTCAAGTCACTTCAGAGTAAGTTCTCTGTAGTGTGCTTGACCGTGTATAGCAAACCCATGGAACTCAGTTCACAGATCAGATGGGGCTGTTTTCTCACACTAAACACTGCTGTGCAGAACCATAAGACTCGGCTTCAGGATAAATATAAGTGGAGTAACTAATCAACCTAGATCTGCAAGTAGCATTTGACATTATTTGATAGGATTTTAAGTTTGACATCACAATAATATTAGCACACCTGACCTCAAGCATAAGAACACTAGTTAGACTCATGAGTACCAAAGAAGTAAAATTAAACAAGGCACATTCTGGCATAGAAAGAGCATGCCATAGTTTACTGTACGCTGACCCAGACAGCGTGCCACCGACAAGGCTGTCTGCTAGCAGATGGCATCAGCACATCAACAAATAGGACTAGACCAGCTTCTCAGCTGAAATGCCGCCTTTCTTGGTCCTGCCCCCATGGAGAGGGGGTTGTCCTTCATACAGCGGACACTGGGTGATACGATAAACTACGTCCTCATGGCCTTTCCAGTAAACACAGGAGCAAGTTCTGTGTGGTATGTCTTCATTACATATCACTTGTGGGAGAGAATATATTTGATTTTTGTGGTTGTGTTTCTATATATCCACGTCATTTATAATCTTTTCATTTTTGTTGTTATTTATAAATAATCTGAATTGAAGTCTCCTTGGTGAAATGGAGGGACAGGTGGCGGGAGTTCATTAGCAAAGAAAATGACCCCTTGGGATAATACCCAACAACTAGGATGCTGATCTGTTGAGAAAAAGCAGAGAACACAAACCAACAGCCAAACACCAAGTCTGGTCCTCACGTGTGTTTGTGTTGCCCAGGCAGCAGCCCAGGCAGCATTTTGGGTTTTGTTTTGTTTTTAGTTCTGATTTTGTGGTCAACAATGAAGTGTCCATAAGTCTCCAGACTGCCACTCCTCTTGAATAGGAAGGTGTAGCATCCTGCGCAGCCGCTACAACAGGTGTCAGACCGCGGCTGCCTCCCTCGGCAGGGCCTGGGCTCTTCTCCTGAGCACTCCCCACCCGCCCTCGTCACTCACCCTCCTCAGCCCCAGTGAGCACTTACCTTTCAACCCTCAATGAGACCACGTTGAAATCACTGACCAACACTTCTGCTGCTGTTGATGACTGGGCTCTCTAGGGTTGCACCCAAGTCCTTCCATCATGAATTAGGTGCCTCTGAAATTCTTGTGTATTTCTTTTCTCCCAGTATTTTCTTGTGTATTTTCTTTCTCTCCTAGTTTTCAATAAGGAAGTGCTTTGGGACTTTTTTTAATTATTTAAAAAATAAAGCCTACATCATAAGCTTCATGCAAGTAAAACATGCCGTTCTTCTTCAGAGCTGCAGTTAATTTACTCTGACTCCTTCCTGTTCCCCAGAGAGGAGAAACAGCGCTCCACATGGCTGCTCGGTCCGGCCAAGCGGAAGTCGTGCGGTACCTGGTGCAAGACGGAGCTCAGGTGGAAGCGAAAGCTAAGGTCTGTGCAATGCATGAGAGCATCTGCCATGGAGGGAGAATCCCCTGGTTTTAATAAGACCTTTAAATAGATGCACACTGCCTTCCAAGAATACCTTTTTAAAGTAGTGCACAACCTCAGGGCCTGGCCTGTGGTGGCGCAGTGGATAAAGCGTTGACCTAGAATGCCGAGGTTGCCGGTTCGAAACCCCGGGCTTGTCTGGTCAAGGCACATATGGAAGTTGATGCTTCCCGCTTCTCCTCCTGTTCTCTCTCTCTCTCTCTCTCTCTCTCTCTCTCTCTCTCCAATAAAAATGAATAAATAAAATCTAAAAATAAATAAATAAAGTAGTGAACAACCTCTAGTGGAAAAAGTCTCTACCCAAGTGATACTATAAGAAATCCCTTTCCTGCACATCTGTCCATTCAGTTATTTAACAGAATTACATAGAGCAGGCACTTTGTGCCAGAAAGAACTTGGTGTCCTTGGCACATTGCTGGTCCTGAACAGATTAGGAAACAAACACTCTCTGGAGAGGGCCCATGCACAGAGCTTCTAGAATGAGCACCGTTTGGAGCATAAATGAGGTCTTATGGTTGACTTGCATGTCAGCTATCACAGCCACAGAAGGAAAAAGGAAGTTCTTACTTTTTCTCTACAAGTTGGAAACCATAAACTGAGATTCAGATCACAGTTGCTTTAGGGATCCGCCTTTACATAGAAAGGGAACTTCAGGGTTAAATTTGAATGTTTCATTCTCTGCCTGGTGTTTAGCCTCCAGAAGAAACTGACTTATCTGTCATTGTTTGGGGTGTGTGGTTGGTCTGGTTTATCAAAATGGCAGTTCCGGTCAGGAATTGTCAGTAACCGCGTAAATGCCTTAATCATTTACCTTTAACCTACAATAAGTAAGTATATATTTATTTGCTATTTATTTATGTGATCTGCAGTTTCTTAGTTTTGGGTTGAGAGGACACAGATATTTGTGAAGCTGTATAAGTACTGAATATTTCTCACCTTTAATAATTTTCTCAGTGTGTTCAGCTGCTCATCCTTATCTAATTGGATATTAATTGGTTTTTAGCAACATGTATCAAGGCTTCTCAAGGCTTTCCAAAGCTTTCAACTCAGTATTCATAGGGGAAATAAAACATTTCCTTTCATACTCATGTTTTATCTGTTACCATATTATTTATTATATTGTCAGAGTAATTAGTGCAAATATAGTACATATTGGTAAAATAACTAGTGCAAACATACTGCTGTGGGAATGTACACACCTAAGTCTTTGTAAGCATGAAATCGGCGTACAAAGGTTGTGACATTCTAAGCAGCAGACCATAAACCTGGAGTGTCCAGTGTTCTGTGGTGCCACATGTAGGACTTTCTAAAGGCTCTAGAAACAAGTCCGCAAACTTTTTCCATAAAGGGCCTAATATTTCAGGTTTGAGGGACATGCCGTTGCTGTCACAGCTGCTCAATTCTACCACTGTGGAGAAAAGACAGCCACAGCAAATGGGCATAAGTGAGTCCCAATAAAACTTTATTTACAAACACAGCTGGCAGTTGGATTTGGCCTCTGGATTATAGTTTTCTGACCTTTGATCTCGATGATGTTGGTTAATCCACTTCATCAGTAAAGTGGAATAGTTGAGAGAGGCTGTACTCTACCATGGATTATAAGAAACCTTACTTTTATGAGTGTTATTCCTTATCAAGCTTTGTGTCAAAGGAATGGTTCTACCCACAAGCTGAAATTGAGGATAGGATTTACAGTTATCAGTTTGTTAAGGAGAGAGCATGTAGCATGGTTAAGGCCTGAATTCCTCAGTCAGACTGCATGGGCTTGAGCCTTGGTCCACCATTTACTAGCTGTGTAACATCAGTCAGGTTAATTATCAGTTCTGTGCCACATTTCCTTTTCTAGCTTCCTTGTATAGAAAATGTGGTGGTGCAGTGGATAAAGCCTCGACCTGGAATGCTGAGGTCGCAGGTTCGAGACCCTGGGCTTGCCTGGTCAAGGCACATATGGGAGTTGATGCTTCCTGTTCTTCCCCACCTTCTCTCTCTCTCTCTCTCTCTCTCTCTCTCCTCTCCGAAATGAATAAATAATAAATAAATAAAAATAAAAGAAAATAGAATTAGTGGTAGTTGCAATTCACAGGACTGTTGTGATAATTAAAGAAGTTATGCAGATGGAGTAATTAGAACAGCCTGGGACACGCAGGTGCTCAGTACATGTTTAGTGGTGGTGGTAGCAGAGTTCTAGGAAGTTTCCTTTTGTCAACTCTCTTTTATTTCCATTTTCTATTTATCTTTTTCTCTTCTTCTTTGTGTTATCTCCCCTAACTTTTCTTGACCTTCCTGCTGATAATATAGTAGAGAATTTTGACCTTAACTTTCCAAAGCATTATCCTATGCTATACCCTTTTCTGTCTACCTTCTCCACATAAAGTATTTACCTGAACATTTTCTCATTTGAGTAGAAGATTTCTCTCTAGAGCAGCGGTTCTCAACCTGTGGGTCGCGACCCCGGTGGGGGTCGAACGACCAAAACACAGGGGTCGCCTAAAGCCATTGGAAATACATATTTTATTTAAAAATGTATTGTATAATAAATATGTACTTTCTGATGGCTTTAGGCGACCCCTGTGTTTTGGTCGTTGGACCCCCGCCGGGGTCGCGACCCACAGGTTGAGAACCGCTGCTCTAGAGGACCACCACAAGGCATCTTTGGGCAAGTGAGGAATAGATCCTCCCACTTGGGGATAAGAACCTAAGTGTGCAGGACTTAGTGAGTATCTCATGCCTTTGGGTAAATTGTTTAAGGTACCTTTCCACTCAAGGCAGATGCAGCCTATACCAGGATGTAAAACTTGGCAAACAGAGGGTCGGCTGGCTCTCAGCCCCCATCGGCCCTCTTGCCTGGGAGCTGTTTTGCTGGTATACCTGTGCAGCCCTGTGCTGCCTCCCTCCCTCTCAGCTTTTGGTGGAAGGAAGGCAACACCAATAAAACAATTCATTCCATATGTATGTATAATAACTGGTAGAAGTATGATATCCCTCCCAGGTATTTAAGTTTGACTAGGATACATTCCCTTATCTCCCAAAAAACAGTCATTGGACATAAAAAAAATTGATAAAGTGTGGCAGGTGGTAGTGGGGATAATTTGTACGTAGACCTGTCGTTCATACTTTCACAGTCAGAGTTAAGTAGAAGGGTTTTTAAGGAGCTTAGATCTACCATCTCTACCTTTATGAACCTTGAAGAAAAAATAAAGGAGATTTTTTTTTTTAGTATTGAATAAAAGAGTTGAATTTAGCGTCGGATACCAAGCAGTTTGCTAAATGTTTCACAATTGCACCATTGTTTTCTCAGCTAATCAGCTTGCTTTTCTGCCTTGCCATCTAGGATGACCAAACCCCTCTGCACATTTCTGCCCGATTAGGGAAGGCAGATATAGTACAACAGCTGTTGCAGCAAGGAGCGTCTCCAAATGCAGCCACGACTTCTGGGTACACCCCACTCCACCTTTCAGCCCGAGAAGGGCATGAGGACGTAGCCGCATTTCTTTTAGATCACGGCGCATCTCTATCTATAACAACAAAGGTATGAAAGCAAGCCTTAGATTCCTGCTCTGTCCCTCAAAATACATCCTCCTTACAACTCCTGCCGTGTCCTCCAAAATATATCCTCCCTACAATTCCCTTGTACCTATTCCCAGTAACGGGTACAAAGGCTATATATTGCCACTAATACTTGGGATCCCTGGGTAGTAATAATGTGGCCAGCAAAGCCTGGGGGTGGGGGAGGTAATTTAAGGTATGTGTAAGTTTGTGTGTGTCTGGCTTGTCTGTTTTAAGCTTCTCAGTACATTATCTTCTAATGAAAACTTATTAATATCTAGAATCAGGATTTCTTGCATGTTATTTGATAGACTTAAACAATGGTTTAAAAACACAGCCAGAGATTTCTCTGGCTAAGGCCACATATACAAACTGCATTATCAAAGCTCAGTTGGTTGATACTTTTATAATACTTTCAAATCAGGATGGCAGTTTTTCTTGGGTTCGTTTTGTTTATTGTTTCTTTTATTACTATTGTCTGATTTTTGGTTTGTTTTTTTTTATGTCAACCTGATGCCTTAGATTGTAACATTCCACACAGTTGCTCTGCAGATGCAGAATATGTAATTTAGAGCTCATTTTCCTTATGATACTATGTAAACCTTGCAAGTGTGATAGGAAGATGAATTGGCCTATGGCATATCTTAGATAGAAATGTTGTTGCATCCCTTATTGCAGAGAATAAGAGAGGAGACCTATAATCAGTGCACAAGATATTAACAATAATTACAAATACTTGGCAAACTATCTGGAAAAAAATGGTGACTACCTCAAACTTCATCCCTTGTCACTCTTTAGGTTCTTTAGCAGAGTTGAGATGTAAGCTCCTGATTTCACTCAGTGTATGAAACAGACTAATGAGTTGTGGGTATTGAGTGTCCCAGCCTTCCACCAGCCCAGCTGCCCACTGGCTCTAGTTGACTGTAAATCTGATGAGGTCAAATGTGTTGAGGACCCTGCAGTCCTGTCTCGTACTTGGGACCCTCCCTAATGGTGCTTGCTGACTGACTACTTGATACTCAGATCCTTGTAGGAGTTGAGAGCGAGCGAGATTAGCTGCTCAACCTCAGTGTCCAACTCTACATATTATTGGGCTAGAACCATGTGTTATTTTTCAGTTTACTGGTGGTGCCTAAGGTATGAGAATCTCTGGCTTCTGCTCTTAAAGATCGGAACAAACACAAAGATATGTTTATACACGTGAAAATAGCAAAAGAGGAAGGGAAAGTCTCCAGACTTGCTCTGGGGTACCCTAGCCTGCCAAACCCAAAGTGCACCTGGAATCTAGAATCTATTCTTCCTACAACATGAAATCCTAAAATGGTCCTAGAATAAACCCCAGATCTAGTTCCCCAAATTCATCATACTTAGAAGACCAATTAGTCCCAGCATTAGTGGACTATTGTGGCCCAATCAGCAGACAGAGAAAAGTGTAAAATCCTGCTCTTCCTTGTTAGTAAGAGGACTCTTACCAACTTCTATCTACCAGTCTTGGTTCTAAATGCAGGCTTAACTTCTCTTCATTGTTAGACTAACTCATCAGTTCCAGAAAAGTGAAGCCTTTGTGTCATTTCTACCATTCATTATTTTTGTGTTTCCTTTTTCAGAAAGGATTTACTCCCCTTCATGTGGCAGCAAAATATGGGAAGCTTGAAGTAGCCAATCTCCTGCTGCAGAAGAGTGCGTCTCCAGATGCTGCTGGGAAGGTAGGGGGTCCGCAGCCACCCTGTGGAACAGGCCGCTTCCGTGGTAACAAGCCGAGCACTTGCTAATATTCACCAACAGCCACCTAAATTATAACCAAACTATGTATATATTTAAGTCTCATAGGACGAAGAGCATTTCGGAAATAGAAGGCAAATGCCGGGGTCCAAGTGTTGTGAAAACTAGAATGTAAATTACACTCTTCATTGTATCCAATCTAATACCATCTCCTAAATCTAGGCTTCTACTGTTAAGACGCTGTTGACACTGGTTGTTGTTTCTGCACGTGTTTTCAGAGCGGGCTAACTCCACTGCATGTAGCTGCACATTATGATAATCAGAAAGTGGCCCTTCTGCTTTTGGACCAAGGAGCCTCACCTCATGCGGCTGCAAAGGTACCTGTAATTCAACAGCATGCAGACAATGCCTGCCAGTGTCCATCTATCTCTGTATCTGCTTCCACTTCTCCATCTTCTGTAGCATCTTCCCAGTTTAGACTCCACCGAAAAAAATCACAGAAATATAAGCTCCTAGGAAATCTGTGCCTTCAGCTATTTAGTCATCTCGTGTGGTAGATGCTCAATAAATATTTACTTGTTGATTGATTTTCCTTGAAAATCCAGAACATCCTGCAACCTGGAGAAGAAATGGAGTTAATGGACCCTTTACCAGATTAAAAACAGAAGTGCAGCCTGAGGGTGTAAGAAAGTTCTGATTTGTCAAAGTTATAAAATATGTGTTACATTTTCCCCGGCCATAAAACAGTGACTTCAAATTATTTGTGTTTAATAAAATAAGTTGGGAGGTTTTGCTTATGTGTTTTTAATATTGCTGAAGAGAATCATTATTCTTATTGTCAAGGCATTATTGAGCAGTCGACAACCTAGATTTCCCAGAAAAAAAAAAAAGATGCATAAAGTATACAGCTTTCTTATCACTCTGGTATTGGGATTTGAGAGGTGAGTCATACAGAAGAGTTTATTGAAAGATAGCTAAATAGAGTCCTGTTGCTTTAGTAGGTTCTCTATTGTTGAGCAAGTGGCTGTGATCAAAGAACACTGGAATGATAGAAATACAATCTAAATGCTGTCCAGTCTTTCAGTAAATACTACTGGTTGAAGGAACTTTTTAGCATCCCTAATGCTTTTTGTATCTTTGTTTTACTCTTCCACTTTGGGGAAGCTTCAGTGCTCTTCTTTAAACTTGCTGTTTAGATCAAACCTCTTGTACACATAGATCAATGAACTTGGGCTATTTTAGATTACTTTGTATACTTTTAGAGAACAAGTTTTAGGTAGGCCCCTTCTTCATTTGCAGAATATGTTATCTTTGACAAGAAATTTTCCTCAGAATCACTTTTTAAGTCTTTCTCAAATATTTCTTGCCCCATCTGTTCCAGACTTATACTCCATGAAATAATCTACAATTTAAAGTCAAGCCCCCAAACTTGCTTTGTATTGGAATGCAGCTCTTCTTCCATAATTTTAGACTCTGACATTCTTTCTCACAACAACGAAAATCCATGTTTGACATTTTTTTTAATTTTTTTTAATTTATTTTTACATTTTTTTATTTATTCATTTTTTTAGAGAGAGGAGACACAGAGAGAGAAAGAGACAGAGAGAGGAAAGAGATAGAAAGAACAGAGGGAGGAGCAGGAAGCATCAACTCCCATATGTGCCTTGACCAGGCAAGCCTGGGGTTTTGAACCGGCGACCTCAGCATTCCAGGTCAATGCTTTTACCCACTGTGCCACCACAGGTCAGGCCATGTTTGACTTTTAAGAAAACTGTATCTTTAAAAAAAAGAAAGGAAGAAAGAAAGAAAGAAAGAAAGAAAAGGAAAGAAAAGAAAAGAAGGAAGGAAGGAAGGAAAGAAGAAAGAAAGGAAGAAAGAAAGAGAGAAAATGAAAGGAAAGAAAAGAAAGAAAGAAAGAGAGAGAAAGAGAAAAGGAAAGAAAAGAAAGAAAGAGAAAAGGAAAGAAAAGAAAGAAAAAGGAGGAAAGGAAAGAAAGAAAGAAAAGAAAGAAAAAGAAAGAAAAGAAAGGAAAGAAAGAAAGAGAAAAGGAAAGGAAAGGAAAGAAAAAAAAGAAAAGGAAAAAAGAAAGCAAGAAAGAAAGAAAGAAAAGGAAAGAAAAGAAAAGAAAAGAAAAGAAAAGAAAAGAAAAGAAAAGAAAAGAAAAGAAAAGAAAAGAAAGCCGGCATTGTTCAAAAAGGTGTCCTTTGAAGGATGACTAGATAAACAAAGTGTAGATTATTTATACAAAAAAGTATTATTCAGCCTTCAGAAGGAAATTCTGACACATGCTACAATATGGATGAACCTCAAAGACATTATGTTAAGAGAATTAAGCCAGTCACAAAAAAGGACAAATGTTATGTGGTGTCACTTATACAGAGGCAGAAAGTTGAATGCTGGTTGTCAGAGGCTGAGAGGAAGAGGATATGGAGAGTTAGTAGGTTTTTTTGTGTTTTTTGTTTTGTTTTGTTTTGTGAGAGACAGAGAAACAGAGAGCGGGACAGACAGACAGGAAGGGAGAGAGATGAGAAGCATCAATTCTTCTTTGTGGCTCCTTAGTTATTCATTGATTGCTTTCTCATATGGGCCTTGATGGGTGAGTGGGGGGCTACAGCAGAGCAAGTGAGACCTTGTTCAAGCCAGCAACCTTGAGCTCAAGCCAGCAACCTTGGGCTTCAAGCCAGCAACCCTGCACTTAAGCTGGTAAGCTAATGCTCAAGCCATACAAGCCTGTGGTCAAGCCGGCAACCTCAGAGTTTTGAATCCGGGTCCTCTGCCGACACTCTAGCCACTGCGCCACTGCCTGGTCAGGCAGAGAGTTTGTGTTTAATGGGGACAGATTTTCATTTTGGAGCTGGATGGTGCTAATTATTGGAGAACAATGTGAATATACTTAATGTATTTGAAAATAGTCAAAATGATATGTTTTATGTTGTGTGTGTTTTACTACTATATATTTTTAAAATAATAAGAATTTGTAATGAAATTTAATGCTGGTCCATTTATTTTAATATCCCTTTGAACCTAGGCCACTTTTTTTACATGATAAATAACCCTAGGTTCATGGTAGAAAACCAGTAAATAATTAATAGGGAAGTATTTATTTCTTACAGAGAAGCAGTTATTTGGGCACAACTATTCTAAAGTAGCAAGCAGTTTAGAATTGACAAGCATTACAAAATAAGTGCAACAAAATGAATCTACTCCACCTTTCCATCCACAAATGACTCTTAACAAGTCAATAGCTGGTATATCTGTAGGTTTTTTATAGCTATAAATTTGTTAAACAAGTCTTTTTATTCATGGTTTTGTATCTGCAATACACCTTTACAAAGAGTTAAAAAGTTCTTGAACTAATTCCTTATAACAGCCCCTTTGCCGTAAGCATATCTTTTACAGTCAATGGAACATAAGATTTTCTAAAGCAGGGGTCTCAAACTCAACTCAGCATGTGGGCCGCAGAGCAAGATCACAGCCATTCGGCGGGCCGCACTAGGTCTACAAAAGGCAACTGTTACGCAACACTTTTCTCACTGCAGTTGAAAACAAAAAAAAATCAGTACAACAAGCACAATCGTACATGCAGTTTACTCAGTGTCACAAAACGACCAGAAACTGTAGTTTGCATCACAACTGCTGTTAACTAAGCTAATATCTAGCTAGGATGCTAGAGAAATGAAAAATACAAGTAGGCCCCTAGGCTTACTTAATTTTATCCAAAATATTTTGAACTTCGTGGATTAGTCTGTGGGCCGCACAAAATTGTTCGGCGGGCCGCATGCGGCCCGCGGGCCGCAAGTTTGAGACCCCTGTTCTAAAGGGACATTCCTTCTCATTCACACTCCACAGTTGCCTGCAGAAGGGCCCCTATAATGCCATCTGTGCCCCATTTCCAACTAGCTCCACTTTCTGGGGCAGTGATCCTGCTCAGTGTTTTTAGACTTTGATCCTGAGCAAAGGCAATTCTATCACTTAGGGATTTGCTTCATTTGCTAAACAAAAGGCCTAGCATAATGGTTTAAACTGATGAGAGACTATTTTTCCCATGTCATAAACAATCAGGAGGTAGGCAGTCTTTTCGTTTTTCCCTCCAGAGATTTTTCCGGTCCTCAAGCTGCCAGGTCAGGTCCCTTTTGAAGCAACACAAGAAAGTCAGACAATTGGGTATTCCTAGAAGCTCCACCCAGCCATTTCTCTTTATATCTCATTGGTCACTTCTTTATGCAAGGGAAACTGGGAAATGTAGTTTTTCATCTGAACATACCATCAAAGTTTCATTTATTAAGAGGGAGAATAGAAATAGGGTAGGAAAATAACCTCCTTCACTCCAGGGAACTCAGTAATTCCTGAATTCTGCCAGTGGTGACCAATGAGGGACAAGGGCTCAACAGGTCATGATTAGCATATGACAGCGTTGACCTCAGTGTTAATTAACTCTTCCTTAATTCACATTCTTGGTTCTTATGTCATGCTTTTTTTCTTACCCTTTCTTCTCTTTTGTAGGATTGACAACATATATTCTTAGCCATACTTGTCCTAGAAACAGGATGTAATTTTAGGTAATTTGAGATAGGGATATCTGAAAAGTAGGTGGGCTTCTGTAATCCATTTTAGCCTGAGCTGTTTCCTGAGGCAGATGCTCCACAAGAGGGTTGGCTTCAGTTTAGGCATAACCTGGGCACTGATTATGGAAGGGACAGGAGCCTTAACTTATTCTTTGTCAGATTTCTCTTTCATACAATATACAGTATATTTGTTAATGTTCATCAGCGGAGATAAATTCTTGGAAAACTATGATGGAAAATTGTAATGTAAATATGTTTCTTTTGATCATTTAAAATTACATTTGCTTTTGTTTTCATCTTAAAATAAAGAAACACACATGCCAAGTAGTTGGTCCTCTACATCAAGAGGAGGAAAAAAAATTAACATTATTCTACAGTTGAATCTCTCACTACTGTATTTTTCTTCTGATAAATGCTTGTGTCTCCTTTAGTGTGGCAAATAAGAATCATTTTACTTTCTGGAAATTAGAAAGATCTGAGGAACTTTAAAAATCCCATTATAGATCTAAAGGTGAACTATTTCTTCACTATTTAAATGTTTCTAAAGCCTTTTAAGATTAATTTTCCATTCTAAAGTAATACCATGATTTGTTTTCCCCTTGCTTTACACTTTCCTTTGTATTTCTGGGAAGGAGCTCAGATAGAGCCCCGAGTAGTAATGGGTAACCTGTCTGGAGTCAGCGTGCATTACAGAGATGCCAGAGCTTCTCTAGATTAGTGGCTTTAAAATTTAAGAATTGTTGGCGAATTAGAAGTAATCAAGAGGCTTGTCATATCTTAGAGGTGATCTACCTTTAGGCCAGGGGTCCCCAAACTTTTTACACAGGGGGCCAGTTTACTGTCCCTCAGACCGTTGGAGGGCCGGACTATAAAAAAAATAAAATATGAACAAATCCCTATGCACACTGCACATATCTTATTTTAAAGTAAAAAAACAAAACGAGAACAAATACAATATTTAAAATAAAGAACAAGTAAATTTAAATCAACAAACTGACCAGTATTTCAATGGGTACTAAAAATAAGACAGCCCCCATCTTTTGGGGGTAAAATTCATATAAGACAGGCTCTTATAATAGAGGAAACATGGTGAATAGTAATGTGGGGGGAGACTTTTGGGCAAAGGGAGGTTATAGGGGCCATTATGTTGTTGTACATTTGGGGGAGTATGAGGGCCATTGTACTGTGTAGTAATGGTTATAGTGCTTTGCCTTTCTTTCTACTTCTGCTGTTATTTCACACTGTTTCCGGTGATATGGGGCGCCTTAGCTGCAGACCGGATGTGCTGTCATATGACATGCTCCGGAGCCATGACGTGTGAGTCCCCGCGTCACCGGAAGTAGTACTGTAAGTGAACGATGCAGCGCTTTGCAGCGCTGCCACATACAGTGCTCCTCTCACTGACCACCAATGAAAAAGGTGCCCCTTCCGGAAGTGCAGCGGGGGCGGATAAATGGCCTCAGGGGGCTGCATGCAGCCCGTGGGCCATAGTTTGGGGACCCCTGCTTTAGGCTTTGAGAAGTGACCAACTTGGAAGTTATATCAGGAGCAAAAGCAGTAAAAACAATGACAAGATGGGTGATAAGAAGCTAAACTCTATTTTGCTTTACCATCCTAATTAGCTAGTGTTAGACTTATTGACTAATCGGATTTCCTATTTTAATGCACTACTTTGTGAATCTTCCTTTTAATGCAGGGGTGGGGATGATGATGGCTCACCCGTCCTGTCACTCACTGTAGAGTTGGGCTCAGTCCAAAGTTCTAGTTTCTGAAGGCAATCACTAAAGGGTGTGTCTGAGCGGAGGACCAAATGCCTCCCAGGTCAGCTGGAGTTTCCAGATGGCAATAGCTCAAAACTAAAAATAGGGATATAAAATCTTCTACTCTGGCAGAGGCTGGTTTCAGAAGGGTCTGGAAGTGGCATTTCCATTTTCATGGGTTGATACCCAACAGCTTAAATCATCTCTCTACAATCTATTACAGAAAGAATGTTTTCCAAGTGCGAAATGCTCTAATACTAGGACATGCAGTGACTCAAATATGAGCGTTAATTGAGCCCCACTGCCTCCTTTGTTGTTTCTGATGCACCCAAGTGGCTTGGAAGAATTGTGAGTGATCTGTTGTCTGGATATGGAGTCTGGATATGGATCGTATTCCCAAACATAAATCCTTGGGTTCTATTTTTTTCTCTAAACCATCTATTCTATAAAAATCAGTCTAATTTTTATTGGCATATTTTATATAGTCAGATTCATGCTCACATCAAAATATAATCTTGCATTTCTCTGTTAAATGACTGAGAGCCAGGATAGGGTCCCCTAAGGCAGAGGACTCTGAAGACTCCTGGGGCACAGCTAATTAATTATTTGTTGAAGGAACTTGATTGCCTCTGAGCATTTAAAGTCAGCCGAGAGAAGGATCAGAGAATGTTCTGAAAGCTCTAGTAAGCTTGACTCATTCTGAGGATTTTCCAGTCATTGTGAGATATTAGACATACAAAGACAAATATAACACAATGCATACCTTCAATAAGTTTATATTTTAGTAGGAGGAGACACATATGTAAATAATAATAAATACTAATAAATATCTAAGATAGCCACTAAATATCTCCAGGAGTTTGGTTGGAGTCAGTCAAGTGGGGAACAGGTGTAGGAGGGGAGGGGGGATGTAGGAGACTTCACGAGGGTGTGACCCTTGAGCTGAAACTTCAGTTGATAGAAGCTGGCCCAGAGGGCATGTTGGGGAAAGTATTTTTGGTAGAGTAGGCAAGACAGAAACATGAGCTCTATGTTGTTTTGGGGACGAGTGCATCTGAAGCATAGCATAGAGACTAAAGTTTTGTTAAAAAGGCAATCAAAGGACCATATAGGGGTAGATTATAACATTCTGGCTATCATAAAAATTAAAAATTTCAACCGATAAGTAATAAATGGCCATCAGCAAGATTTTCAAGGTGGAAGAAGGAATCTGAACATGTCTCATGTTGGTTCTTGTTTCCTAGTAGGTTTTCCTGTCACTCCAGTTTAAATAAAGCAAGTAAATATTTGAGCATCTACTAATGTAAATGCCTGTAAGAGACACCCTGTAATCCTTTTGTAAAACGGGTGGTACTCTGACTCTTACATTAAACTGTGTATAAGTATTATATTTTCCCTGGCTAGATGTGGGAGACATGAGGACAGAACATTAATGGCACTGCTTGATTTACCGGTATTTGCTTATTTAATCGTGATTTTTTTTTTTTAACCATCAAAAAATAATCAATGGAAAGAGGGGCATACTATTTGAAAATGTACTGCACACATTTTTATCTTGTTACTGGACATGTGACCAAGTGATTTGTGTTGACAGAATGGTTATACACCACTACACATCGCTGCCAAAAAGAACCAGATGGACATAGCAACAACTCTGCTGGAATATGGTGCTGATGCAAACGCAGTTACCCGGCAAGGAATTGCTTCTGTCCATCTTGCAGCTCAGGAAGGACACGTGGACATGGTGTCACTGCTCCTCAGCAGAAATGCCAATGTGAACCTGAGCAATAAGGTAACCTTTTCTTTCTCTGCAAAGTATACAGTACAACAAATCTTACCGCCCAGAAAGGTTATTAAAAAGGCATGAAAAATTGGGGCCAGATAGAATAGAATGTGTAGAGGGTCATATTGCAAAGATGTTTACTGAAGTAGTATTTATCATAGCAAACATTTGTAAGTGATCTGTTTAAACAATAAAAGAATGGCAGGTCAATAATTGCAATGTCATTCAGTTGAGCAGCATATAGTCATAAAAATGCAATCCACAAAGTTTATTTAAAAACATGAAATTTTGTTATAATGTTAATTCAGAGAACAGCATTGTTCCCTCACCAGAATGTAGCAAGTAAGGAGTTATAAATGGTAGCCTGTTGACTCATTCCACAAACATGTTTTGAGCACCTACTCCTTGCCTGTCCTAGTTTAAGTTCTAGGTTACAAAAAAAAATTGGAAACAGTGCCACCAGAGAATTCATTTTAATAACAGAAATTTAAAGTAGCTATCTTATTCAATGGATTGAAAAGGTTGTTAGCTTTCACATTTTGTCTTTGTATGGAAGTTGGCAGTTCTGAGGAACTTGTAAGGACTGATCCCAAAGTCCTTCAAACTGCCATCCTTGTATTGACATTCCTATTATTAATATATATATATATGAAGTAGCAGAGTTTTATGAAACAAAATGAAAATTTCACCCACAATTGACCAGAGGCATATATTGCGATATCATTGCATTTTCATAGAATTAGGGTTTGCTGACTACTTATGAATCTGAGATCATTCCAAAACACAGGACAGATGTTCCTAAGTCTTCAAATAATGCAAACCCTGCAAGAATGCCCCCAAATTCTTGATAATCTAACCCCCCGGACATTTAGCTTTGCCTCGCCAATTAGTAATGGTCCAGCCGTGGTGTTTCTCAGCTGTAGCTCAGATATTGAAGTAGAGGTTCAACAAAGGAATAGTTAACAGGAATAAATAATATGTAATTTAATTATTTTTAAAATATGTGGCCAGTGTTTCAGAATCACAGAGGGTTTGAATCCTAAGTCTGGTTTATTGGAGATGCCATTTGGGCAATTTATGTGAGCTCAGCCTCCTTTTATCCTCTAGTAAGTAAAGACAATATTTACTTCACAGAAGTGTCATGAGGATTAACTGGATAACACTCAGCACCTTCTAAGTAGAAAAGAGTAATCGTATTCATTTTGGACTTTGCACAATTTTGAAAAAAGTTTACTCTGCACTAATCTAAATCCCCAAGGCTGTAATTTAACAAAATCTGTAGACCAAAAGACTTACATAAGAGACCAGGAAAACCTTTCTTGAAGTTTTTAGTATCTTGAAAATTCATTTTGATCGTTACTTTTTCACTTCATTTTTTTCTGGAGTATCAATTTGATTTTCTCATATCTTTTTAAAGGTCCCTTTTAGGAATGCCTGTTTCAGCATGAATGGGAATCATAAAGCAATTTCAAATAGTCATTATAATCAAGATTTGCTCGAGCTTTTGAATAATCAGTATATAAACCAACCTTAAAAGAATTTGCTGAAAAATTCAACTTATTTAAATGAGGTAGAGAAGCTGCCCATTGCAATTGAAGTACATTTTGTCATCCACTAAACTAGAGTATATTTTCTCTTGTGAGCCCAGAATATTGTAGCTCATTAATTCTCCCAGAAACCATATAAAACTCAACAGTTGATTTAACAGGTTAACATTTTCAGTAGGTTTGTTATGAAATACAATGTGATTGACTTTTTCTTTTCTTTAAAACACTCCAGTCAGTGGTTCAACATCTACTGTGTGTGTGTGTGTGTGTGTGTGTGTGTGTGAATTCACATTAGAATCATGGAATATTTTTTGTCTGAAAATACTTTAGAAAGAATTTATCAGTGTTTGCTTTAGTAGACTGGACATCAATCAGGCAGCTTTGAACAACAAAAGACATACATCATCAACCATCAGCCACCTTCCTGCATAGATATAAGCAGGGATACTTCCAAGGAAATTGTCAAGTGCAGATCAGCTGGCCTCCCATTAACACATGGTACTTAAGGAACTTTCAAGAACTTTGCAGAACCAAGAAGCCATCTAGTACAATAGCAGGTGTAAATTTTTGTAAATCTTTGTTTCCCTTCTCAACTCGTCATTTTCTGTAAAGTATTCAATGAGCCCCCGTGTGAAAACAGATTATCAGCAGAACTTTATCATCCAATAGGGAACTCTGACAGTTTTTCTGTCCGTCTTCCCTACGCGGCTCGAGTATTAAACACCAGTTACTGCCCCTCCACTCCTGCCGCCTACACATCCACCTTTCCTTGTAACCCTAGACTTTATTTCCTTGCTATAAAGTAAATATTAACCAAAAACATTTAACTTTCATGAAAATTTATAGTGAACTGAACACTTTATTGCTTTATTTCTTTCCTTACTGGTAATCTGCAGTTCCCAGCCGTTTAAAGGAAAGGAGACTGTGAACCTAAGTTATTGCTAAAGTGCTGGTGTCTGGCTTGCTTTGATGTTGCTTTTGATGTTGCTGTTCCCTCACATGGATTGTTGTCGCCCACAAGTAGCTATATTTCTTCAGAAAGCAAATACATTGTTAAACAGAGCTGTTGCGACTCTGACTTGGTGCTGTTCTCTCTTTTCCCAATGAATGCCACTTTTAAAATAACCAATGGTTGAAACCCCATAAAATATTAACTAATAGCTTCTGAACTCGAATGGGGCTGTTTTAACTATCACTCTATTTTTTTAATCTTTTAAACTAAAATCATGAATATAAAAATAATTTTTTCTTTATTGAATATATTCTGTTTTACCTAAAGATGTTTGCTTTTTTGGTTTCATCGATTAGTAGATGGGTTAAAAGCTGGATACTCAACACTGGTTCTATAGAGATTAAACATACATTTGCAGCAAGAAGCACACGGGGGTTTGAGGAAGACAGACAAGAAAACAAGGTTTAAAATCAGGGTTATGTTGATCTTTATAGAGCAGGTGTGTAGATAAATGTAACAATGAGGCCCTTTGTAAGACGGGGGGAAGGAAGCCTGAGAAAGTTGGAAATGACTCTGTCACAGGCAGATGGGTAACCCACAGCATGCATGAACAGACGGGGACAGGAGAGAGAGTCGAGGGCACTTGTCAGAGTGCATTTCCCAAAGTGTGCTGATAATGCTCTGTAAAGTATCGTCAGAGTTTTGAAAAATCTTAAACTTAGAATAGGTGACCATGACACTTACAAAATGTTATGGTTAATAATACTTGTTTCCTCTAAAGTAGAACATGGAACATTGTTCTAAGGTGATGTCATTGTTTGGATGGTGACATTAGGGCCCTGGCTTATTTTGCTTGGCGTTCAAGTGAATAAAATACATCAGTCCTTTTATTCAGTTTGAGTGAGCTTCTTCCAAAATTCTGTAGACATTATTAAAAAGTCAAGTACGGATTACCCTTCCTGGGTCCATAATTTGTTCGACAGACTAGGAACCCCTTAAATAATGTGCAGCATCTAGAGGGTTCTGAACCCTTTCTGAGGCTACTTTTGGTTCAGTACTTTAATCTGAAAAATAAGTCAAGTTGATGTTCTCATTGCACAGATGGTAAAGTGTAAGAAAGATAGCCTCCAGTATTAACTTCTGTACTCATCAGGGATGAAAGAAAATAAGGTAGAAGCACTTACACTAACTCACTTCCTCTTAATTATTATTTATGAAAAAAATATTTCACAACGCCAAGGATTTTTAAACTAAGCCATAGTCTTAATGATTTCTTCTTTTTTTCTTTTTTGCCATGAGAACAACCGCATAGTCTACATATTCTGGGATACATTCGGTTCAAATATTTGTGAGTTTTCAGTATTATATTTAATGGAGAAAATATTATTACATATCAGTATTCAATTTATAAATGATTTTTATTTTAATGTTTTTTTTGCCAAAGCTAGTAATACTAGTAATGTATTAAAATTGCATACTTTTGCTATTTTTAAAAACATGAACACTGAAGTACGTAGGAGAAATGATATAATGCCTGTGATTTGCTTTACAATACTGTGCAAAGGGAAAAGGAAATAGGGCTTAATGAAACAAGTGTAGGAAAACCTTATTGATTATGGAGTCTGTGGTGAGTACTGAGTTCAGTCCATTCCCTCCACTTCTGAGTGCTTAAAATTTTCCCATTAAGCCTGTAGATAACAATGTTGCCCAAGTGCTAGTATATGAACTTATTCTCCAGACTTTGTTTAACCTAGAAGTTCTAGCCTTGCTCTCCCGGAATTTATGACCTGTTTCTCAAACATGCCTGTGTGTCCTACACCCGCACCTAGAAGATGACGGTACTTTGACTCTTGCAGAGTGGCCTGACCCCACTCCATCTGGCTGCTCAAGAAGACAGAGTGAATGTGGCTGAAGTTCTCGTAAACCAAGGCGCACATGTGGATGCCCAGACAAAGGTAAACAAAAAGATTGTGCCCCTACAAAGTGTCATTCAGTGACCTCTGATCTAAGCACGTATAATTGTATATGAGAAAAAACAAATCCCCAATCATATCTTTTATACATAGTATTTCAAATGTGTATCTAAGCAAGGGACACTCAAGTCTCTGATTATAGTGTCCCAGGTGCTTTTTATCTTTGATGACCTGGGTATTGGTTTGTTTTCTTTAGCTGCACATCAATATCCTTCTGCGTTAACACTATTGATCTTTGTTACAGTCTCTGCTCTTTAAGAGCAAAGTGTGAAAGCTTGTATCTCTCTTAAGTTTTGTGACTGATGTAAAAAAAAAATGCACATAGGAAAAATTATCAGTAATTTGTAACTTCTAACTTTGTGTGTGTATATGTCTACGAAACAGGATAAATGAAATTTTATTCTACTATTAGCCCTGGCCAGTTGGCTCAGCAGTAGAGCGTTGGCCCAGTGTGTAGAAGTCCTGGGTTCGATTCCCAGCCAGGGCACACAGGAGAAGCGCCCATCTGCTTCTCCACCCTTCCCCCTCTCCTTCCTCTCTATCTCTCTCTTTTCCCCTCCTGCAGCCAAAGCTCCACTGGAGCAAAGTTGGCCTGGGTGCTGAGGACGGCTCCATGGCCTCTACCTCAGGCACCAGAGTGTCTGCAGTCGCAACGGAGCAATGCCCCAGATGGGCAGAGTATCGTCCCCTGGTGGGCATGCCAGGTGGATCCCGGTTGGGTGCATGCAAGAGTCTGTCTGACTGCCTCCCTGCTTCTAACTTCGGAAAAATACAAAAAAAAATTTTTTTTTATTCAACTATTAATACCTGCTAAATTCATTTTGGTGTGTGTGGTCACTGGTCACTGGTCTCTCTCCCAAAGTAGCTCTTTTAAATCTATATATATATATATATAGATTAATCTCACATAACACCACAATTTTAAGCTCAGATAAGAAAATATATTTTGAGATGTCATCAAAGATATGATTCATATTAATCTCATTTCCCTGAACATTCTCTTGCAGTGCTTAATTTGGTACCTTTTCATATCAAACTTGTTTTATCTACTCTAAAATACAGCTCTTCTTTCTTTCTATGTGTCACATTTTTGACATAAAAAAGAATGCTTATTGAGTAATATGTTACAAATACAACGATGTCTGTGTGTGGTATAGATTCTGAGGTCTATGGGCAGACAGTGGAGATATTCATAATACAGAGCATCACAAGGAATTAGCCAGGTTGAAAGGTGGGCAGACACCAAATGCAGACTGCATTTAGGGACTAGCACAGACAGAGCTGACCCAGGGACACACAGTTTGGATAGTGCTGTGGCTCTAGGGCTGTGGCTCCTCCACACATACTGTGTTCGGTCAGACAGAAGCTGCCTGAAAGAGCCCTGACCAGGCAAGATCCTTTAAGCATTTTAAACTCTGTGTCAAAATGGGAAAGCAAATATAATGGTCCCTGGCCAGGAAAGCCCTAGGCAGAGCTCTGAAGCAGGCAGTCTCCGCCCTGCTTTCTGAACTGTGCTTGCCCCTGGGAACTGCATGGCCACGTTTGGTAGCCTGGTGGTGCAGCCAAACTTCACTACTTTCCTATCAAACTTCTCATTCTAAAAAATCTCGTTGTCTTTAGCCTTGAATATCTTCTTAGGTAGCTAAGCATTTTACGAAGAACCCAATAAAAGCAGTGGTAGTATCTGAATGATTTCTTATTACTTTGTATTTTGAAAATAACAGCATTTTGGCCTGACCTGTGGTGGCCCAGTGGATAAAGCATCGACCTGGAAATGCTGAGGTCGCTGGTTTGAAACCCTGGGTTTGTCTGGTCAAGGCACATATGGGAGTTGATGCTTCCAGCTCCTCCCCACCTTCTCTCTCTGTCTCTCTCTCCTCTCTAAAATGAATAAATAAAATAAAATTAAAAATTAAAAAAAAAAAATCCTCAAGGGTTGTAACAGTTACAACTCTGTTTTAAAAAAATAAATAAATAAATAACAGCATTTTTATTCAGAAAAAAAGATGGAATTTAGCATATATTTATTATTTAGCTTTAATCATTTTATTTCAAAGACCTCTCTAGAAATTTGCAATTTCACTGTAAATGTATTCGCCCTGTTTTATTCCGTTTACGCACACGTACACATACAGACTTAAACACTTGTTGGTTCCCTCTCTCTTTTTAGATTAAAATGACTAGAAGATGTGGACAGGGTTAAGGTTTTCAATATTCTTTTTGCCTTAACACATCCAAGGCTGCACCAGAATTCAGGCAGGACGTTGGCGGCGATTCCCATGGGCAGGTTGGAAAGAAAGAAAGGTGTCCCTGCCCCTTCTGCTTCCAGTTTGCATACATGACCCTCAGGTTAAAGTCTCAGGTCTCCACCAGGGTTTCCTTCTCACCCAGCCCAACTCAGGTCACAGTCAGCATTTTTGCACTGATTACAGTATTTTTGAAATATGTATCTTCCCTGCCCTTTACAAGTGATGCACTTCGGAAAGCATCTGACTCTTAAAAATTCTTTTTCCTTTCTTGCTCTTTTCAGCAAAGGTCACAACATTAAAAAAAAAAAAAAAAGTGAGGCTGGGATTATTCCATAGTTGACTAGAGCAGGACAAAAAGAAGTTTGGACTGGCTTCTTAACCTTGTGAAGAAGGTTAAGATATGGGATATATAACCTTGTATTATATCCCATGAACTTTCAGAGTCTCGCTGGTAGAGAGGACAGCTCCACAGAGACTAGAGACCGAATGTGTGGTACCATTCAATTCATTGGCTTAAATTAAAAAGTAGATGAGAAGGTATGAGTGTGAGTACATTAAACTACTTAAAATGATCTAATACATTTGTTTTTGAAAAATGTGTTTAGCACAAGAGCTGTTAGAAGCATCATTGCTTAGCTAACTTGAATAAAATCTTGAAGAGCTTCTTAAAATTCAGATGAAAAAAAATCTATTTTCTGTGTTTGTTGGCTTGGGATCAGATTCTTTACCACTGAACTTGGGAATGATTTTATTTCCGTCAGTTAAGCTCATTGTGCTGAGAACTGATTGTAGAAAAGTATTTTCAGGCCCCCCTCTCTAAGTAGCATTCTGATTTCTAATGCAGTATCCTGCATTCCTCCGTGGCAGGGAAGCGCCATGCAAAACAGGCAAGTGGATTCTGACCACCGTTACTGGTCATGAAGTAGCTTTAGGGGCTCTAAGTCAGTCACATAGACACGCAGTTATGGTAAGCACTTCCACAGGAGTCTGGTCAGTGTGGCTGCACTGATGGTTCAGTTCACGGAACAAAGTGTGGCCAGAGTCAGCTGTTTATGGCAGCACATCCTGGGAAAGTGCCTTCACTGTCCACAACGGGCTATGGTCTGGGCATCCCCTCCTCAAAATCAAATATATCCATTTGCCAGAGGCGTTAGTTTCAGCTGCTATGTCAAGAATACCATAGACTGGAGAAACCGTCATTGCTCACAGCTCTGGAGGTTGGAAATCCAAGATCAGTGGTCTGATAAGGGCCCTCTTCTGGATTTGCAGGTGGCCCTCTTCTCATTGCACCCTCAGATGGTAGAGAGCAGAGAGAATAGATGGCCAGTCTGTCTCTTCATATAAAGCACCGATCCCATCCATGAGGGGAACACCATCATAACCTGGTTATCTCACAAAGTCCCCATCCCCAAACACCATCACGGTGGGGAATCGAGTTTCAACGTACTCATTTTGAGGACGCATTCAATCTACAGCCCAAAATCACCATAAAGACATAGTAGTGCCATCACATATGAGATACAGACTCTTGAAAACATGGACTACCGTGCCCGCCCATTAGAACTGTGATAAAAATTTGGTGTTCTCCCTGTTAGCAATCTGGAATTGCCAGTGTCATCATAAACAGAGATTGGACATGGCACTGAATCTGTGTGGCTGTGTATGGGACAACGTATCTATCTAGAAAAGTATCTGAAATACTCTTATTTCAAAAAAATCATTGTATAGAATACACACATTATATATTTCTAATCAGATAGAATTTATAACCCCTCAGGCATCCCTAGGCATTCATTTGAGAAACATTACATTGCTTTGTCTAATCAGTGGTTTTCCAGCTGTGGTACTATAGTTAGCTAGGCAGGACACTTTAACTAGAGCGTTTATACCTAGATCAGGTTCAAACTTCTTAGACCTCCTGAACTCACTGTCATGCATTCTGATCGTCATCTTCTGCCTTGTATTATTATTCAGCCACTTCATTTCTTAACCTTGATTTTGCACTTTCAGAGAATAAAGTTTTCAGTAAATTCTAGTCCGAGCCTTTCTGTAAAACACTTTTCTGCCCCTCAACAAGAAGCCACTGGGTCAGTCTACCCCGGCTGTCAATCACTTCTTCTTCCCTTCCAGTCTTGAAAAGCTATTAGGAGAACGGATTCAGCTGGTGCAAGAGAGAACACTTTGCGAAGTGATATATATTACTATTTACACATTACATGGTATTATTATTTATACCTAAGACTAGCTCTGAGAATTATCAAGGATGTTTTTTGTTTGTTTTATTATAGGGGAAAATTATTTCTGTCAGCTCAAAAAGAAAGGTCAAGTAACAGTTTTGCCTCTGTTTAGGATATCTGCTCTGAAAGTGTACTTATGATGTTTGTTTTTAAAAATATATAATTACAGATGGGATACACACCACTACATGTGGGTTGCCACTATGGAAACATAAAGATTGTCAATTTCCTGCTCCAGCATTCTGCAAAAGTGAATGCCAAGACAAAGGTAAACTCCTTTCTCCTGTATATCCATCCAAGTCACCAATTGTGTCCAAAGAAGTGTGCCTCATTTCTTCTCTCTTCCTTCTACAGAACGGGTATACACCATTACACCAGGCGGCTCAGCAAGGACACACACATATAATCAACGTCCTACTTCAGAACAATGCCTCCCCCAATGAACTCACTGTGGTAAGAGCCAAGGGCCAGCTAGGGAAGAGGTGGGCCTGGGCACTAGAATCTTACATTTTCCATTGTGCACCAGTGTTGTTCTTTTACTTTCAGTAATAGGCATGGACAAGTACTCAGTAGAATGAAGGGGAAAGGACTATAATATATTGTGATCTTTCCAGAGAGAGAGATAGAGTTGTGATTAGTGTTTCACATTTGAAAACCACTGATTGCCTTGCCACCTAGTAGGAAGTTCATAATAAGAAGAAATATGAGTTTGTTTCTTTGATTACTTAGGACTTTATTGACCTCTTGGATTCTGCCTGTAGCAGCTCAGCCTCTGCTACATGAGTAGGAACAGGTTAGGTGGGTTTCATGCAACGAGTATCTCTGATGAAACAATGGGATGGGACTGATGAGACACTCACCTAAGGATTTGAATAGGTGAAACATGTAGAAGCATACAGGCACTGAGACATGTGGAGTGACTTGTTAATTCATGGTCCACCTTTGCCTCCTGCTAGAATGGGAACACTGCCCTCGCCATTGCCCGGAGGCTTGGCTACATCTCAGTGGTCGACACGCTAAAGGTCGTGACAGAAGAGACCATTACCACAACGGTAAGTAGTGGGTGCTGGACATGGCTACCTTAAGAGCCATTTCTCAGGTATTCCCGGGGCTTTTAGGGATGAGCCTTCTTTCCTCTATTCATAAGCTATGAGCCATCTTCCCAGATGTTGTCACTTCAGCATAGCAAAACTCTCATTTCTGGTATTAAGAAAACTTTAAGACACCAAAAAAATACCCTTTAAAAGTTGCCTTAGTAACTAGAGAGTTTTTAATTCCATATAAAGCCAAATGCATTTATTTGTTTTGATATTTTTAAAAGTTTTAATGAAATGAAGGCAGACATGTTTTAATGTCATCCTTCTTTGGCAACGTGAGAACATTAAAAATTCTAAATTAGTTCTTTGAAATATTTTAACGCATAAATGATAATAGACGCACCGGTGTCATTTTATAAAAGATTACATTGTTATCAAAATAAAACATCAGAGACAGGATCAAATTGATTGTTACCACCACTCTCACTCACCTTGCAGACACCTGTTGGAGTTTTCATAGGGATAAACAATAGCTACTCTGTTCAAATTTAAGATAAATCTTTACCAGGAGGCCTTATTGCATCCAATATGCCTTTATAATCTGCGGTCTCTAGTATAAGTTATTTTTTAACCCCATCTGATACCTTTAAACTGAATCAGGATTTAATAACTTTGGAATCAAGAGCAGATATTGCACCATAGCCGAGGCTTCAGTTATTCTTGACCACGTGACTCAACATACAGGCCTGAGATTGACTCTGCATGGTACATTTAAGATTCTGCAACTCTTCAAATTATCATCTCTGCCTCCTTTTCTCATCTACCACCTTCCAACATGAATGAAGGCAAAATTGGCATTTACAGTTTGTATACACAGTGCTTCATATAAAACACATGAGTTGAGGGGCTCCTTCGCTACCTGTATGTTATTTGACTATCATGCTTTAGAAACTAACTCATAAGCCTGCTGGTTACAAGAGGGAAGTTTGATAATACATAATAGAGAAAACAATAGCTTTAATAGACTAGCATGATGGTTATTCACCAGGGCACATTTCTTTTTGTTTTAATTGAATTGATTCGGGTGGCATTGGTTAATAAAACTATCAAAGTTTCAGGTGTATGATTCTATAACACATCATCTGTATATAATATCGTGTGTTCATCACCCAAAGTCAATCTCCTTTCAACACCACTTATCCCCCTTTACCTACTTCTAGGCACATTTCCAACTTTAAGATATAGTCTGTGTAGGAGTTAAATTCCCACATTATCTCTTGAGTATCTCATTATCTTAAAGTCTATGATTAAATTCTCAAGAAAAGAATTTTAAAAACATTTATTAAACTTAATTTTATAGACTTTCCTTAATTTTATAGACATTTTCTAGGGTGGGGAAGGAGAGGGAGTAGGATAAGGTATTAAACAATAGCCAAGTGTCACTATGCTATAAAAGATTTGAAGTCACTGAAATAAATATATAAGACTTCTATTTTGCCTGGCCAGGTGGTGGCACAGTGGATAGAGTGTTGGCCTAGGATGCAAGACCCAGGTTTGAAACCACGGGGTCACCAGCTTGAGCACAGGCTCATCAAGCTTGAGCGTGGGGCTGCTGGCTTGAGCATGGGATCATAGACATGACCCCATGGTCACTGGCTTGAGCCCAAATGTCTCTGGTTTGAAGCCCAAGGTTGTTGGCTTGAGCCCAATGTCTCTGGCTTGAGCAAGGGGTCCCTGGCTAAGCTGGAGTCCCCTGGTCAAGGCAATCAATGAACAACTAAGTTGCCACAATAAAGAATTGATGCTTCTCATCTCTCTCCCTTTCTGTCTGTCTGTCCCTATCTCTCTCTCTTGCTAAAAAAAAAAGACTTCTATTTCAGTGTTAGAGAATTGAAATTCATAGAGTAATTCAAAGTACAAATCTTATTTGAATGTCACCCATTCAAAAAGGCAAAAGTTTCCTTGATACCAAAAAAGCTTTAGGAGAAAATTAAGTTACAGACAAAGAAAGTCAAATTACAGCCTCAGGAGATGTTTAGAAAGAGAAGGGTATCGAGGTTTACATTCCTAATGAAATACAGAATGTGTGCGGGGCTGAGCCACCTCATTCTGCAAGAGGGAAGACAGGACTCATGCTAACAGGAGAGATTCGGTTGGCCGAAGGAAAGAAATGAGGCTTCCACCAAATAAAGTACTCACATTGTTGAGAAAGAAGTCCATTTAAGTCCCTAAGACTTAGCCCAGCACTGTGGAATGTGAGACTTTACTTCAAGCTGAGACGGCACCTTGTCAGCCCTGCTATAGCACTTACATGTAATCCAGTTTACAGGAGGATTGATGCCATTGAGGGCAGTCTTCATCCCAAACTCACTACACACAGCACAATCTCCACCAGAGGTCAACCTTTGCACAGCCAGTTACTGTGCCCCGTTGTCTCTATAATCAGACTTTTGTTTTCAAAAGCACCTTTCCATAGGAGCACCATGTATGATGTGACAATTCTGCGAAAGATAGGAAACTCTGACTGTCTGGAAGCTGATGTGCAAAGGATATGAATTCAGCTGTGTAAACTGTTGTTTAAAATGCTCAATTCCCCGAGTAGCGATGAGAAGAGTACATCTATCATGCAGATATATGTTTCTAATTCCATTGTCTAGTAAAGGGAACCAGGGCTCCTTGGAGAGATGGCTGAGTCTAGCAAGGATAGGAAATACAGAAGATGAGCTAGGGAGATCTCAGAGTACCAAAAAAATAAGGGAGTCCCCGCACCAAATAAATAAGTAAATAAATAAGCACACAGACAAAATGATGGGGATATGTCAAAGGGACACAGGAATCAACAGAGTCCTCAATGCTTACAGATGGAACAATTCGAGCAAATATAAATAAACAGTATTGGGTATAGTGCAAAGTATAAAATAAATGTCTATGAATCCATACTGATGAATAAATCACTGAACAAGTAGGGAGAAAGAGACAAATTTCTCAGGCAAAAGAATTCCAAATAAATTTTGAGAATATTCACCCTACAGGGATGGAATATAATTCCCTGCTGCTTAAGTCTAGGATGAAAACAGGATGGAAAGGGGGCTGGGAGGAAAAATAGAGGAACTTGACAATGGAGATGCCAAACACTGCGTCAGCCAGGCGATGAGGGTTAACGTAAACACTGTAAGTCATATTGATGGTATGTGATTAAAAGGGCACACTACCTCTGTGGTCTTCCTCTCAAAACCACATTACCCCAGTCTAATCATGAGAAAAACATGAGACAAATTCCACTGGAAAGACATTCTACAAAATACCTGACCAACCAGTTTACCTCGAAACTGTCAAGGTCATTAAAAACAAGGAAAGTCTGAGAAACGCTCACAGCCAAGAGGGAAAATGACAACTGAAGAGAATATGGGATTCTAAATGGGATCCTAGAACAGATAAAAGAGCATTAGAGAGAAACTTTAAAAGTCTATATATAGATTTTATTATTAGTATTGGTCCATTAATTATGATAAATGTACCGCACTAATAATGCAAGATGTTAGTAATAAGGAAAACTTGGTGAACTCGCTATACTATCTTTACAATATTTCTGTGAATCTAAAATTGTTCTAAAATAAAAAGTTTATTTTTAAAAAATGTTCAATTGCAATATTACATGCTAGAAGAGTCATCTAATAGTGCTTTATTTCAACACGATATTTGAGGACAAGGCGTCTAATTACATTTACCAAGTATTGAAAGAGCTACTGTAAGATACTGTATATTTTTCCCTTTCTTAGTTTAATGGCATAAGTTTTTTTGAGTTGCTTTATTTAAAAATGTATCCTCCCTTGTTTCATAGTCTTTCATATGCTCAGAATAAGAAGAGGACTTTGAAACTAAAACTTTAAATCATTAAGAGTATCTTTTTATTGTTTTTAGAGCTCTGCACCCTTTACTTTTAGAAGTCATGATTATATCATTACGTACTGTGTACTTTTTAATTTTTTTTAAGTGAGAGATGAGGAGCTAGAGAGACAGACTCCTGCATGCGCCCCTACCAGGATTCATCCTGCAACCCCCGTCTGGGGCCAATGCTCAAATCAACTGAGCTATCCTCAGCACCTGAGGCCGAAGCTTGGACTAATTGAGTCATTGGCTGCAAGAGGGAAAGAGAGAGAGAATGGGGAGATGGTGAGGAAGAGAAGCAGATGGTTGCTTCTCATGTGCCCTGACTGAGGATTGAACTCGGGATGTCCACACGCTGGGCCAGCGCTCTATCCATTAAGCCAACCAACCAGGGCCACATTAAGATTTTCTAACAAGTAATGCTGACATTATCTTTGAATGAATTTAATCTCTGTAGATAAAAAGTTATCAGAGCCAGTAAGATATTCAATAAAGCCTTTGTTCTTCACTATTACAATTCTTTAAAATTCTTGTAGAGGTTAAAATGATTTTGCAAATGCATTACCTCTAAAATATTTTCTTCATATATATAGTCATTAAGTTATATAATTTATACAATCTTAATAGTAATTTATTCTAGGAATTAAAATGTACACATAGATGAGAAAGACAAAAAAAATGGCTAGCTTGAAAAGTAGTAAAAACATACATTTCTTGACATTCATTTGGGGTTTCTTCAGCCAAGATATTTAGTAGAATGAAGTAGTAGGTTCATCAGATCAGAAAAAAGTATAGAAAAAGTATAAGTGGTATCTCTCTTCCCTTTTCCTTTGAAAAGCCTTATTAGGGACTTAACTCTTTTACGTAAAATTGTTTCACCTTATATTTGTTCTCTTCCATGTATATGGTGAGGACCTTAGTGCTACTAAAGGACAATTTTGATGTCATTTTATATGTGTGGGCTTCAGGATAAGCAATACGTAGGTCAACTAATAATAAACAAATTAATTTAGAAAGATATAAATAGTCTTATTAAAACATGCACTCTCCTCACACTAAATTCACTGCTTTCTTTGGTTACTAGACTGTCACAGAGAAGCACAAAATGAATGTTCCAGAAACAATGAATGAAGTTCTTGATATGTCTGATGATGAAGGTATGAAAACCTCCTTTGAGTTCATTATAATCAAGAGTGACTGTGTAGTTGCTTCCTGAAAAATGTTTATTACAGAAATGTTTCTAGAAATACTAACATGCGTTGTAGTATCAAAAGTATGCATTTTGCACACACTTACATTGTTCGCTTAAATTATGCAGTTCGTAAAGCCAGCACCCCTGAAATGCTCAGTGATGGCGAGTATATCTCAGATGTTGAAGAAGGTATTTGAAATTTTTATTGTGATAAAATTTAACTACCATCTTTATCTTCCATTTCTTATCTTTGAAATATAACACTTCCTTGAGTTACTAACTTTTCATATTTTCTTGAGATTATTAATTTATGTGTCATTTAAACAATGCGTATTTGGTATTACTGATTGTTTCCTTTTCGTCTCTTTAAATCAGTTCTTGAACCCATTTTCGAGTTTGAAAATACAAGTCTCACTGATTATCTGGATTACTATCTTTCTCTTTGTTTCTATTAAGCAGAAAATTGATGTTTTTATTATATATCTCTGAAAAATCTTGAAAGGGAAAACTGATTAATGCTTATAGCTAAAATATTTTTTAAATAAGCAAGAGAAGGTATGCTTATAGGTAGGAGCTCAGTTTCCCAGTTTCAGATTTTTCCCTAAGCGTTGTAGTAAAAGCACTTTGATCTTGAACTAATAATGAAAACTCAACCTGAGCAAAATTGCTTTCAAAATATAAATTTTAAATATTTTTTATGAAAGAAATGAAAATATAAATGATTATAGCTATACTTCTTATGCTTAAAAGAAACTATTTTTTTGCCTTATAAATCAATATATTTGACTAAGTAATAATAATAGATTATATTAATCAATATAGGATATTAATTACATATTATAGTATAATTATGTGATTATACTATAATTAATAATTAATTATATTAATATAGGATATGTTAGTTAATTAATCTTTAAGCTCATTGGAAAACTAATATTTTACCATGAATAAATGTAAAGATTGCAAATCATAGCATTTTGCTGAAATAATGAAACATTTACTTATAGAATTTATGTTTCTTTCTTGCATCATTTGACTTTCTGAAATTATATTCTGTCTTCTTGCTTTTTCCATTTGCCATCTCAGATGGAGTATTTTTCCCTTGGATCAGTCTTAGTGTTGCTAGTCTTCCTCTGCCTTTAGGTAATCTTCCCGATTTTAGTTATGGGTTCCTTCTTTGATCTGCACAAATTTCATTGGAAACCTAAATAGTGGAAATGTGTACCTGACCCAAAGTCACTGTGACTGTTTTTCCAGGAACTGCCCACTGTCACTGTGGGTGGGGACTGCACACACACAGGAGCTGAGCTAATGCCATGGTGGCCCTTCAGGACCTGTCTCATTGTTTGTAAATGTAGTTTGATTAATGTTAAAGGCTTTATTCACTCTTCTTTCTTTCCCTCTGAAACATCAGCTATATGTTTATTTCCATTCTATCTCCAAATAGATGTGTATCATCTATAGGACTTTAAGAGTAACATGCTTTTCTGTCATATTATATTTCAATGCCATCTTATGCCACATTTTCAGAGTAATTTCTGATATGCAGAGATAAAAAAAAATGATGTCCTCACATAGATGTGTACACATGCAACCCATAACGCAAATGTACTTCAGATAAAATTATTATGAAATGTAATGTGACATACACAAACTTAAAAATTTGCTAGTTTTTAACACAACGTCCCAAAATAGCCACACTGATAAGAAGCCAAGTTTGAATGGACTATATAATAGCTTTATGCATGTGGATAACTAACCAAATAATTTCAAAAAGGAAAGATTTTAAATCTCTTTATCTGAAGATACTTGATCTAGCTGTTTAACTAGAAATGACAATCATTTCCTTTAGATTTATCAGTTTGGTCATTTGAAATTAGTAAAAAGAATTTTCTCATTTTATCCGTCTTTCTTAAAACACATTGGCTGGCCCTTGTTATACAGGTGTGTCCATGGGCTGTTGGAATTAAATGGCTTTCAAGTGCATAATTTTGTAGAATTTAATGTTGAAAGGAATTCCTTAAAGGTCACTCAGTTTGAACAACAACCATCCAGTGTTCGAATTACCCCATAGCCTCCTCCACCTAGGGATTCCTTTCCCCAGACACCTCAAGTCATAGGTTATTCCCAAACTGCCTATTCCATTGTGAACAACTCGGACTTTAAAAATTCTTCAGTTTGAGTGTCTGTAGCTTCTACTCATTGATTCAAGCTCTGATGTACTTAGGTACTATTTAGAACAAAATCTGCCTCTTCCATGTGACAAGATTTCAATATTTAAAAACTCTTTTCATATTTCCTCTTAGTCTTTTTTCCTCTGGGCATATTATCACCACTTCCTTCCACTGTTCCCTCACCATCATACTCAGTTTCCTATGCACATTTTATTGTGCCTATATCTATCTCAAACTGAGTTGGCCAGATCTAAACACAATATTCTAGATGTGGTGTGATCAAAGCAGACTATAGAAGAGTCACTGCTTTGTCCATGGATGATATTAAAAACCTATTATTGAAGATTAAGATATTTTTGAGGCTGTAATATACATTTAATTTGAGTCCTATTAATATTACTGTCAGCCCATGTCCCTAAATTTTGCTTATATGAGCTCCAGTAAGTCACATTTCTTCTATCATGTATTATATCATTTTAACTGCAGAAACTAGCATTTCTATAATACTTTGAATTCGCAAACAAATTATTTTGAAATGTTAATTCTAAAAGGCCCCTGCAACCTTAATGATAATTTTTACTTTTGACTCATTTGCCTGATCTTTTAGCCAGAATTTTGCCACTCTCAATGGATTTGGGTCTGCCTATTTCAGTAATCCCTAGGAACTATGGCAAATGTTAACTTCCATGAAACTACATGTTATGAAAATCTCTCTTTAGAAGAACTAGCAAGAGATCATTATACTAGTATCCCAGGATGCTGAGGATATCAGCAGCTCTTAGAAGCAAATAAATGGCCCTGGTTGGTGGTGAATAGGGCATCGGCCCTGTGTGTGGCCATCCTAGGTTCGATTCCCAGTCAGGACACACAGGAGAAGCGACCATCTGCTTCTCTTCACCTCCCCCCCTTCACCGCTGGCAACCACTGGCTAGATTGGTTCAAGTGTGGCCCTGGGTGCTGAGGATAGCTCTGTTGGAGTACATCAGCCTCAGGTGCTGAAAATAGCTTGGTACTTCAGCATGGCCCCAGATGGGATTGCCAGGTAGATCCCAGTCTGGGTGCATGTGGGAGTCTGCCTCACTATCTCCCTTCCTTTACCTAAAAAAAAAAGAAAAGAAAAGAAAAAAGGAATAAAAGCAAATAAACATAATAGAAATGTATGCTGTCAGGTTTTTTAAAATAAGAATGGATGTTTAATATGGGAAAATATAATTTTAATTTTAAATTATAAAAATTGAGTAAATATTAACAGAACAGTAGTCTCTCTTCTGTCTTTCTTTTTTTTTTCTTTTCCCCTTTTTGGTACACATTGATAAATTAGAATAGGAGAAAGAATGTTTGGGTCACTTTCTCAACAAAACAAGAAATAACGTAAGGAAAACAACTCTAGATAGTTATCAGTTGATGGGGAACAATAGAGTCAAGTCACAGAGCATAGAAAGGATGAAGTCCCAGCAAAGGAAAGCAGTAGGAGAAAGGGACGGAGGGCAACCTTACGTCAGGCAGCTTCTTAAGCCCAAACATTATACAGGTAGGAGGTCAGTAGATTTCCCCAGGGTGCTAGACTGGTTCACAAATATCGTGAGACCCTACTGTCTTCTTTACCAGGAAATGTGCTACATACACTGAAATTAACATGCATATAATATTAATATCTTGGTTCTAGTGCCAATTAAATTTTTATGTTTTACAGTTCAGTTTCTAATTCAAAAGAAAGAAAAGATAAGAGAGAGAAAGAAAGAGAGGGTGGGTGGGAGAAAGAGAAAAAAATAAAAGATATAAAAATAAGAAAGAAAAAAAGGAAGGGAGGGAGAAAGAAAACTGGTTTAAACTGGCTTCCAATTGGGGTCCCCTCCCAAGAGACTTCACAGTTAGCTTCATTTTAGTTCAATACTGCTTTTAAATGATAAATTTCTGTACATTTGAGGTTTCTTTTTAATTTTTAAAAAATGTATGAAATGTTTGCATACATCTACTAGGTTGGGTAGCAGATTTAAAAAACTACAGAAATAGGATTAAGCCGTGTAAAGTAAAAACCAGAAGAGGCAGCTCTGTGTGATATGATTCCACTGAACTCATTAATCTTAATGAGACAGCGAGGTGAGCAAACTCTTGCTGGGAGGAATTGTTTAATTCTTAGGTACTTACAAATTTGGTGGGGCTATACAATCTCTCCAGGATCAAATGCAGACACTAAATATTAAGATAAAAAAAATAAGACTCTAAGTACATATATGGTAGAAATAATTGTTAAGTAGGTATGGGTTTGAAATGTGATAAAGCAAAAAAACTTTCATCCTATGTTAGGGTGACTTGAGGGGTAAGGAGAGTCATGCTCAACTCTCCTTGGTGCCAAATTCAGTGCCCAATAGAAGCCATAGCAAATTAAATTCCACAGATTTCATAGAACTGAAAGGCTGGGGTCAGTATCATGTACTCACCATTATACTGATGAGGAAGCAAAGCACAAATAAATGTTGAGTGGCTTGCCCAACTGGGTAAGTGTAGAGCTAGACAAGGAGAGCTCACAGTCTGGGGTTAGGTGAGATCTTTCACTGATATTCTAACACAATCTGTTTTCTTATATATAGCACCCAAGAATGTATTTTTTTTAAACTTCTTTTTCCTTAAAAGAAAAACAAACATGTTTAAGAAAGGGAACAAACCATGATCTTCAAAAGTATCACAAAGTAATAAGAATTATTTTTTAAAGACCTCATTGAGACTACAATAGAAATATACCTTTGACTGGCCATCTTAGCTGAAGAAAAACAGTATGCCAGTCAAAATGCAAATTCAAGTAAAATAAATGTAAACATGATTTAGAATAGACTTTAAAAATCAAAGGCACACCATTTTAGTAAATTTATCAAAGTATTCTCAATTTGGAGAGAATAAGTAGAATTTTACTTGGCACAATCTGAAACTCAAAAAACTAGGAGAAACTACTTTGGGAAATGTGCAGCTGGATATGAAGAAGGCACCAGGAAGAGGCTCTTTAGGACCTCCCCTCACCAAATGCCTCGGACTAGCCTGCTATCCTAATCTTCTTGTCCTCCCAATAAATAAGTCAGAATATTATGTTTTTAGCTTCCTAGCTCTGGAAAGAAATTTTAGAGATTAGCATGCCCCCAGGTGGTCCAAGGAAGTGGTGGTGGTTATGCAGAAATTGTTCTTCCTCTGATATTTTACCACGGTACAGATACCTCTTAAATCATCTAGCCTTTTGCTTGATATTTCTCTGCTTTTAACTGACCTTTCAGATAGACATTCCATAATTGCATGCTACTCTTATTGATAAAGTCAAAATGAAATACCAGGAGGAGAGACCTAGTCTTTTTCTCTGTTGTATCCCTAGAACTTAGTACAGTGCCTGGCACACAGCCGATCTTCAATATATGTTTGGTCATTTGCTTCAAAGTGGAGGGAGATTGAAAGAAAAATAGTTTTACACATTTCTGAAAACGGACAATTTGCCTGCCATGTTCTTTTTTCCCTCCATTAAACCCCTTCTAATGAGAAGTCCTAAGCTATATATTAAATTGATGAATAGCTTTATAATGACTCCCTCAAAGTATACTTGCATCTCAAAGAATAATAAATTTAAAGGCCTTTTCAGCAAAAGAAAAAGATCTGTCAACTGGGACCAAGGCCTTTATTGTAAAACGGAGTCCATCCTATCTTTGGTAGCCTTTCTTTGCAATTGGAATTGTCTAGTGACTTTCATACACATTATCCACTGGGATTCCTAGCCATGTACTTGACATGGCCAGTGAGATTCTCACAGGTACCTTACCTCATCATGCTTAAACATATCCCTCCAACACTGACTCTTGCTACCCTTCTCCATCGAAGAAAATAGGCCCATTACCCAAGTCAAAACCTATGGTTAGGCCCTGGCCGGTAGGCTCATCGGTAGAGCATTGCCTGACGTGTGGACAACCCGGGTTTGATTCCCAGCCAGGGCACACAGGAGAAGCACCCATCTGCTTCTCCACCCTTCCCCCTCACTTTCCTCTCTATATCTCTATTCTCCTCCTGCAGCCAAGGCACCATTGGAGCAAAGTTGGCCCGGGCACTGAGGATGGCTCCATGGCCTCCACCTCAGGCGCTAGAATGGCTCCGGCTGCAACGGAGCAACGCCCCATATTGGCAGAGCATCACCCTCTGGTGGGCATGCCAGGTGGATCCCAGTTGGGCGCATGCAGGAGTCTGTCTGACTGCCTCCCTGCTTCTAACTTTGGAAAAATACTGTGATTAGGTGTAATTTCTCTTTTTTTACCACTCACACCAAGTCCATCAGCAAGTTCTATCAGTTCTAGTTCCAAAATACATCTCGAGTCTCTGTCCTCTGCATCTCCACAGTCACCACCCTAATCCCCCCCCCCTCATTTCTCCCACAGGATACTGATTGCAGAAGACTCCTTACAGGCTGTTATTCCATTCTCCAGCTTAAAGCCCTTCACCACTTAGAGTTCTGTGTTTGAGATTTAGTCAAGCTATTGCATACAGTTGTGGTTTATTTCCTTTTAGTGTCATATTCCATTGTCTGCCTGTGCATTAATACTGGAATTACACGATCGATTCTAGTATTAATGGAAATGAAGCTTGTTTCCAGTTTGGGGCTGTTGTAAACAAAGCTGCTTCTTAATACACTGCTCACAAAACTTAGGGGGTATTTTATTGCTTTGTATTCATTTTTAAATATCCCCTAATTTTTGTGAGCAGTATATATGTATGCATACATGCATGCATGCATATATGCATATATTTCTGTAGTATATAAACCTAGGAGTGGAGTTGCTGGGTTGTGAATTATACACAGACAAAATTCATCAAATTTAGCTACGATTGTAAAAATAGATTTTGAGGGGTTTTTTTTAAAAGCCAGGAAAATAACACTGTAAAGAAAGTGACTAATGGGGGAGGAGGCTGTGATTGGGATGAGGATGGGGGGCTTCTGAAGTGCTGGTTTTCTGCTTCTCAACCTGGATGATGTTTATAACACCTTGTTCAATTGTACATTTACATTTCACAGTCATCTGTATGGTTGCTGCATTCCATGATCAAAGTAGTCATCCCCCACAAATAAATGCAGATACACCCCCAAAATAGCACAAAATACATAACTGGAATAAAAATCTTTCAAGGCTTTACATTAGTCCCTCTCCGTGTCTGCTAAGTCCTATGTGATATGACCCCTGGCTACCTCTTTTCCATTCTCCTCTCAATCATACTTTTTAAAAAAAAAAGATTTTATTTATTGATTTTAGAGAGAGGAGAGAGAGAAAGCAGGGGAGGAGTGGGAAGCATCAACTCATATGTTGCTTCTCATAGGTGCCTTGACCAGGCAAGCCCAGGGTTTCAAATTGGCAACCTCAACATTCCAGGTTGACGCTTTATCCACTGCGCCACCACAGGTCAGGCTCAATCATATTTTTTAATGTCTTTCTAATCCTCATCTCAATTTACTAGTCATAAATTTCAGGGGGCAGCAGAGGTTTTCTGTAAAAGGCCAGTGGTAACTATTTTAGAATTGTCAGGCCCTGTGGTCTCTTTCCCAACCACTCAACTCTGCCTTTGTAGCACAACAGCAGACCAGCCAGTACCTCTACACATGGTCATGGCTCTGTGACAAAACCTCATTTTCAGAAATATGACAGCAGGCTGGATGTGACCCACAGGCTGCGGTCTGGACGGCAGGGTTATTTTCATTTGCCCACACATGGTAATTTTGAACATGCTTCTTTCCCTTACCCCCGCCAAATTATTTTCATCCCTGCCCATTTACTTGGATAGTCTGAGCTGCCTCATGTGGAAGTGGATCCTTATCTGACCACCTTGTCTCCTCCCCCTCACTCTAGCATCCTTCCTACAGAAGGAATGTGTAGAGAAGAAAGTGAAACATCTGCAGTGAGAATGAATGGCAGAGGGAAGGTAGGATGTTGGGCGGAGAGCCAGATGCAGGAGGGGTGAGAGAACCAGAGGACAAAGGGGCAGGGGTCACCTGACCACTTGGGCCAGAACCACAGTGAGCATGAGAACTGACAATAGGCCTGGGTGTCTTTACCTTGTATATACACATCTTTTAGGTCAGAAATATAAAACAAAGCAAAACGCAGGGGGTTATTCCCTTGCACAATGAAAGGCAGTTTGAATACAAGAAGGTGAGACCAAACCCTTGCCCACAAGGTGCACATGACCCTCGTACTCTGTTGCACCTGGAGACCGTGAGCACGCTCCTGGTTTGCACACCCAGTTCTGATGCGCCTAAGGAACGAAGAGCCGAGACTAGGAAGGTCTGCATTTGGAATCGAAGCGTGATGAATCGCTAAGAGAGAATGAACAGAAGGAATCAACTGGCAGGACCTGCCTCCTTGAATTTAGCTATCTAATTCCTCTGCAAGGAAGAACCCACATTTTAGTGCCTGATTTCACAGGGCTGGTTTGTGGCTAGTAATTTAATCATCATCAAGTGACACAACTTTTAGGTAATGAGAAGAGGATAAGTAACCTGGCACTCCTTCCTAGCTCATTCTGTTGGTCTTATGTGTTCATTTGAAAGAGTCTGCATACTTTCTAATCTTACTTAGATGACTGAGTGGAAATTTGTGGATTAGGATTACTGAATAATGATAAGAATATGGACAATTATATAGTGTCTATCACAACATTGTCTTTTTCTACCTCTTCACAGGCAAGACACTGAATTCTTTTTCTTTTCTGGGATGGGTTTGTTTATTAACCCAACCAAGATCACAGAGGACATTTTTCATTGCTATGTCTGGAAAATTTCCAAAACTGAGTCATGTGTGCTTACTTTAGAAACTGTACCAAGCCTGAATTAAGGAGCAGTAAACTGCTTTCCAGTTTTTAAAAAGAAGCATATCTAGCCACAAAGAACAGAATAATGTTGAAGAGTGAAGAAGCAAACTGACCCTTGTTCTTTTTTTTTTTTTTGTAATTAGCCTGAGCAAAAAGAGTCATTTGTTCTGTGGGGTAAGAGCAATTGTTATTGTTTAAGATATGTGCAAACTTTGCCATTCAAGCCTGATTCCTTGTTGGCTGCCTCTGATGCCAGGATCTTATATGCACGTTGAACTAGGGAAAGGAAAGAATGAATGCAGAGGATGGCCCTCCCGCAGAATGCACGTGAATCCTTTAAAATGACACACACTTTTTGGGCCATCTTAAGACCACCTATTTCATTCATTGCTCATCTGAACATGTCTCCGCTTTCCCTATAGTTCTCACATGCGTGAGAAAGAAAGCAAGAAAAGATTATAGCCCAGCATTTAGTTTATGTTTTGAAAGAACGGCCACGACTGCCAGGAGATGCTGGAAAACAAACGGCTAAAGTAAGCCCCCCCTGCACCTGCTCATTCCTGACAGAAGGGGCAGATGCAGAGGGCAGGAGAGAGCTCACTCTATTCTTTATTGTGGGCTTGGGACCATCAGCCTCTCTCTGAGCCTCTGACCATCTCAGAAGGTGCTGGAGTTGTGAACACCTTCTGGGCCTCCAGCCAAACGTAAATGCCTGTGCTACACGCATGAACCTCTGCGGTAGAAGGCACATGTCCCCATCATCTACATGTCCCCAACTTCCCCAGAGCCACCTCTCACAGCGTTCACAGAAGGCCTTGCTTGATATAGTTCTTGATCCCAAGTGCAAGTTGCAAGATGAAACACATGCAAATCTGGAGTCTAAGCAACTTTCTTATTAACCATTGTGACTCCAGGAGAGAATTAGACTTTTAGAACTAAAGTTTGAGGGAATCCGCCT
This sequence comes from Saccopteryx leptura, assembly GCF_036850995.1. Lineage (NCBI taxonomy): Eukaryota > Metazoa > Chordata > Mammalia > Chiroptera > Emballonuridae > Saccopteryx > Saccopteryx leptura. The sequence continues at coordinate 60,294,639 of NC_089511.1, read as the reverse complement.
CCTAATACAGTCACATTCCTCTTCCTTTCTACTCCTGCATCCTTGCTTTTCTGAGAATGCCAATATCAGGGGATTGAGGGAAAAGACATGGAAGTAATATTGTCATTTGGATTCTCCAGGCTGAAAATGTATTATCAAAATGTTAGTGATAAACATCTTTTTAAGATTTTGAATTGATGGGAAATAGTTTTTCTCTATTTGTATCTTTACGTCTCTTATTTGAAACTTTAAAAATAAAAATGCTTAGTCTTATTTGTCTCGTCTCTAATGAGGTTAATAATACCACACAGAGCTGCTGAAGATGAAAAGAAATAACATGTGAAGCATTTAGAAGTGACTGTCGTATAGTAGGTGCTGAGTAAATGGCAGTGCCTCTTTTCCTGTCAAATGCGTACAACTACCTACCTGCTTCCTGCTGTAGGATGAGAATTAGGGAGGAGAGCGGGAGAGGAAGAGGGAGAGCTTTGACACTTGAGGCCTTCAGGTAAAAAAAAAATGCAGGTGAACAAATAATTGCATTTTTACCCACAGTTGAATGCATAATGTTGTTTGTCACTTGGGTGGCTGTTGTTATTCTATAATCCAATTTCAAGGGCCCTAATATGGCCCACTCAGCCCATTTCCTACAGCTCAGTTGCCTATCACCCCAGTAAACCTACCTGCTCACCATCCTTGGAACATTCTCATTCTTTTCCTCTCATGCTTGGTTCTCTGGGTGGGAATGGCTGACCTCCCATTTTTTCTCACTTCTCCCTGCCTTTACGTACACACTCTCCATTCAATATTACCTGATCTCCTCAATCGAATGTGATGCCCTCTTCCTTTGGGCTCTGGTAATTTCTCTTGTACATCTGTCATTATGGTGTAGTAGTCATCACTAGAATATATAGACTAAGTTCCTCTTTATTCTTTTTTATTTTATTTTATTTTATTTTTTGAGAGAGTGGAGGGGAGGACAGGTAGGGACAAAAATACAGGAGGGGAGAGAGATGAGAAATATCAACTCATAGTTGTGGCACCTTAGTTGTTCATTGATTGCTTTCTCATATGTGCCTTGACCGCATGGCTCCAGCAGAGCCAGTGACCCCTTGCTCAAGCCAAAAACCTTGGGCTTCAAGCCAGTGACCTCTGGGTTCAAGCCAACAACCATGGGGTCATGTGTATGATCCCATGTTCAAGCCAGTGACCCCGCACTCAAGTCGGCAACCTCAGGGTTTTGAACCTGGATCCTCAGCAACCCAGGCTGACACTCTATCCACTGCACCACCGCCTGGTCAGGCTTCTTTATTCTTTCTAATCTAGCTTTTAAGAGCTTGCGTTCTGTAAACTATGTGGATTCTAATCTAGACTCTACCACTAACTAAACCTGTGAGTTTTGAAAAATAACTGAACCTCTCGATCTGTTTCTTCACCAATAAAAGGGTTGAGGCTTAAATGATACGTACCTATAAAGTGCTCAGCACAGTGTCTGGCTCCTACAAAGCACTAACATCGTAGCCAGCAGGAGTAGTAGTACAGTTTTGTATTATTGTCCCTGGTCTTAACTTTTTTACCAGAAAATAAACGCCTCAAAGGCAATAGTTGCTTTACAGGTTCTAGCCCAGCACTCTACTGTCTTACTACTCAAAGTGTGATTTACATTCACCTAGGAGTTGCTTATACATGTATGATCTCAGTGTTTACCCTAGACCTGTGGAGTCAGTATCTGCATTTTAACAAGGTCTCTAGTAGGCGATGCAAATATGTACATTGAAATTTGAGAAACACTGGACCTGCGGTGGCGTGGTAGATAAGTCGTCGACCTGGAATGCTGAGGTCGCCAGTTCAAAACCCTGGGCTTGCCTGGTCAAGGCACATATGGGAAGCACCTGTGAGTTGATGCTTCCTGCTCCCCACCCCCTTTCTCTCTCTCTCTCTCTCTCTCTCTCTCTCCCACTCTCTCTCTCTGTCTCTGTCTCTATCTCTCGTGTGCATGCGCTGAAGCTGATGTTTTACTTATTCTAGTAACTCCCCCCAGGAAAATAGATATTTAATTCTGTAGAATCGATATTGCCGTTAGATAATAGCCATTACTTTGTAAGATCCTTTAGACCAGTAGTTATCAAAGTGTGGTCCCTAGACCAGGAGCGTCAGATTCATTTGGGAACTTGTGGTTCTAATGCAGCCTAGAGGTTGAGAATCACTGCCTTAGAACATTGGGAAACTACAGAAAGTACACTAATACTGTGCAGCTCATTCTTCTGCCTTGTTTGTTCATTCCTTCTGTTCCATCTCTTAAAAAAGCAAGGTCAAATATTGTAAAATATTTCATCTTCTCTCCTTGGTTGCCAGATATTTGCTCATGCACATACACATCTTAATAGCTTCCTTGCAGATCGTCAAGGAATACACAGCCTAATGATTTACTTGCAATCCTTATAGTATTTTGTTTTGTTTTGTTTTAATCTTATTCATTTTTTGAATAGGTAATAGATGCACATGGTATAAAATTCCCAAGGTACAAGAGTTGACGGTGAAAAGTAAGTCTCCATCCTTCTCCTCACTCCAGTAATATAGTTGCCATCTCCAAAGGCAATCACTGACCTTTTATTGCACATGTTTATTGAGCATGTACTATGTTCCGGGCACTGTTCTGGGCACTGAACGTGGAACAAACTTAAAAAAAAAAATGATATCCTTCCCTCATGAAGCTTACAATTTGGTTACTAATTTCTGGTTCAATAGCATAGCATATTTCAGTAGTTAAAATTAGAGCTCTGGTTTTGAATTTAATTTTCCGCATATGCTCAGTGATCTTACTCTAACAGTGTGAACTGGGTTTTATTTTGAAATAGAGATAACAGTTCTATTTTATAATGTCCTTGTGAAAATCATATGAAATAATACTTAAAAAGCACCAAACTGCCTAGAACACACTAAGCGCTCAATAAATAGTAGTGTTGATTTTAATGATGTGGTTCATTCTATTATTCTATAATTTACTCAAGGAATAGTTAAAGGATTTTGTTTCCCAGTAGTTTTCATTTCCTCTCTTTGCTCTGATATGATTGAAAAAATCACTTTTTTTCAAAAAAAGCACAATAAATATAAATTCTCTAAATCCTGATCATTAATTGCTTATTTATAAGACTCCTTGCTGAGTTTTAACAACTCCTAATAAATCACTAGAATATATAAACTAAGTTCCTCTTTATTCTTTCTAGTCTAGCTTTTAAAAGATCTTACATAATTTGGAGGCCTTTTGTTAACCATTTAAGGTGTTTTACATTATTAATTTTGATTTTATAATATTACAAAATACATACCTTGAGGAGATTCTGCATTTCACAGCAGAGGAATTAAAGTTTCTGACAATATAATTTGGTATAGTTACCTTCAGGAACTTTATGATCCTAGTCTCCATTCAGATGGGAAAACAATTTTCAACCCCTGGAAAAGCAACACAAGTATTTCTTGGTGATGGGTTTAAGGGGGAGAAAGTAGAAGAAAATAACATGCAAAAAGAGAGAGAGAGAGAGAGAGAAAACTCATAGGATATGAAAACATTTTTTTTTTTTTTTTTTTGTATCTTTCTGAAGCTGGAAACGGGGAGAGACAGACAGACTCCCGCATGCACCCGACCGGGATCCACCCGGCACACCCACCAGGGGGCGACACTCTGCCCACCAGGGGGCGATGCTCTGCCCCTCCGGGGCGTCGCTCTGTTGCGACCAGAGCCACTCCAGCGCCTGGGGCAGAGGCCAAGGAGCCATCCCTAGTGCCCGGGCCATCTTTGCTCCAATGGAGCCTCGCTGCGGGAGGGGAAGAGAGAGACAGAGAGGAAGGAGAGGGGGAGGGGTGGAGAAGCAGATGGGCGCTTCTCCTGTGTGCCCTGGCCGGGACTCAAACCCTGGACTTCTGCACGCCAGGCCGACGCTCTACCACTGAGCCAACTGGCCAGGGCCTTGAAAACATTTTTAAATATTAGGTCAAGTACTGTTCCTTTATTCAACCTGAAACGATCATTAGTGGGCGGATGAAAGATTGCAAGAAACTTGAGTTTGGTAAATTCCACCAAGTACTCACGCTGGACAACTGACATGAGATCTAGAAAGAAATGAGGGCACACCTATTTGACCACAGTGCTGACAATACTTTAATGTACGCATTATTTTTCTTTCTTTCTTTTGTCTCTGATTCTATTTTGTATTATTTCCCGAGAGACAAAGTGTATGAATCCTTGAAAGTTACGTAGTGGTACAGGAAACCCTTTCTCTTTTAACCTCGTCATGACAGGAGGACTAGGAAGAGAAGACAGCTGGCATATTGAAGTGAAGTCCCTCGGAATGTCTTCAGCTTGGTTAATGGTGGGATCGATTAGATTCGAAGTATTTTGTATTCTTCTTTAAACATTTTTCAGCCTCTGGTGTTATATTGTCAGAAATGGATTAACAAAAAGAACACTGCTCCTAATTTTGAAAAGCATAAAATCAATACTAAAAAGATGACGCCTCTAGTGGCATTTACTAGTGTACTTCCCCTGGACTCTGTCTACCTTAATAATATAATGCACTATAGAGCTAACTCTAATGTATTAGGAATACATTAGGCATCCAGTGTGTGACCTCATTGGCTTACCTTGGACCTTCTCATTTCTCATTCTACTAATTATTACAATGTAACAACCCATCTTTAAACTCAGTGTGGTTTAATTTATTATCTCCCATGGTTGTGTAAATTGACTAGGCTCAGCTGGGTTCTTGTTCTTGCACTGTTTCATGAGATTACAGTCAGATTGCACCTGAGGCGGGAGTAACATGGTTGGGTGTTCAATATGGTTCATCATTCAAAGGTCTGCCACCTCAGCCAGGGTATAGCTGGAACCGCTGAGGGTTGACTGGGCATCACTGTCTCTCTGTGTGGCTAACCTGGAGCTTCTTCACTGCATGGCCATCTCAAGGTAGTAAAATTTCTTACATTGGGACTGGCTTCCCCTGAGCAAGTGTTCCAAGAGACATAGGCAGAAACTATAAGGTTTCTTTTAACTCAGACTCAGAAGTCATGCAAAATCACTTGTAATTGTTCAAAAGTCAAGCTAATGTACCAAATACTTCTAGGAAACATAAACCCAGTACAGGTACTTCTTAGTAAGTGTAAACTTGTGTTTCTTGGTAATATACAGGGATGGGCAAAAGTATGTATACAATTGTGAGCACACGAAACAAGTTTATTCTTGACTTTGTGGTTATATGACTGTAAACCTACTTTTGCCCACTCCGTATATATTTTAGCTAAATATATCTGATGTTGTATGAATGTTGTCTATTAATAGAATTACCTTTGTTGGCTTATACTTACTTATATAAAAAGTGTTGGTCGAATCTGCCACTCATCAAAAATTTCTTGGATTATAGAATGGATTAGATACAGTTAATAAATGACTCAATACAGTTCATTTCATTCCTTTCTAATCTTTGATACAGTGTAGTGTGTAGTGGTTATTGTAAAGAGAGTGAGTTAGTTTTATTATTGTTCATTTATTCATTCAATGAAGAAATGTATTGTTCATGCATTCATTCATTCAATCAAGAATACCTATGATGGCCCTGGCCGGTTGGCTCAGCGGTAGAGCGTCGGCCTGGCGTGCGGGGGACCCGGGTTCGATTCCTGGCCAGGGCACATAGGAGAAGCGCCCATTTGCTTCTCCACCCCCTCCCCCCCCCCTCCTTCCTCTCTGTCTCTCTCTTCCCCTCCCGCAGCCAAGGCTCCATTGGAGCAAAGATGGCCCGGGCGCTGGGGATGGCTCCTTGGCCTCTGCCCCAGGCGCTAGAGTGGCTCTGGTCGCGGCAGAGCGACGCCCCGGAGGGGCAAAGCATCGCCCCCTGGTGGGCAGAGCGTTGCCCCTGGTGGGCGTGCCGGGTGGATCCCAGTCGGGCACATGCAGGAGTCTGTCTGACTGTCTCTCCCCGTTTCCAGCTTCAGAAAAATACAAAAAAAAAAAGAATACCTATGATGAGCTAGGCCATGTGTTAGCCAATATAAAACAGGGACAATTTGCTGCTATGGTTCGATTTTTCTCTTACCAGTATAAATAGTAGCAATTTAAATGCTAACTATATGAGTTTATACATTTACATGCTTGGGCACTGGAGAAAGCTGTGTTACAGAATAATAGTAACACTTATGCTCATTAAGCCCTTACTTTGTACATTATTTCATTTAATCCCTCAAAAAGGTTATTAGGATAGAGGCAAAGTTACTATCCCAGAGTAAAGAGTATTCCAAAGATTGCCTAATCAGTAATGATGGAATTTATATTTTAATCTAGAGCACCTGGTATGCAAAACTGCATTAAAATAATACCATTGTTTTATTTCTAAATTTCTTTACTTGTAAGAAATGTTTTCACTTTTCTAAAGTAGTAAATGTGTAATTACTTAATGTCATAAGGCTATTTTAAGTATCTTTTTAAAAAAAAATTTTTTTATTTTATTTATTCATTTTTAGAGAGGAGAGAGAGAGGGAGAGAGAGGAGAGAGAGACAGAGAGAGAGAGAGAAGGGGGGAGGAGCTGGAAGCATCAACTCCCATATGTGCCTTGACCAGGCAAGCCCAGGGTTTCGAACCGGCGACCTCAGCATTTCCAGGTCGATGCTTTATCCACTGCGCCACCACAGGTCAGGCTGTCATAAGGCTATTTTAATTCTTTGACCAAATGTATTAACAGCTCCCACTCCCACTCCAGGCTTCTTTTGGTTTCATAGTGACCATTGCTGAAGTCTAAGAAGGATAAAGAGGAATGAAAACTTAATTTTATTGACATTTTACTGTATACCAAACAGCCATCAAGACTGACATGCAGCCGTGACTGGATAAGCCCGGTTGGTTAGGCTCTTGTCCCGAAGTTCAGAGGTTCCTGGTTCCATCCATAGTAAGGACACCAAAAAAAAACAAAACAGGATTGACATGCCAAAAGGGTGCTAAGTTACTGTGCAGTGTAGGGGGGAGGGGGCAAAACCACCCACCTCTTTAATAAAGGCAGTCATGAATTAAAATATATTTGTGGGTTATTTATAATATGCCAGGCCCAGGAAAAATTGGGTTCCCAATCTAGGGGAGCTCACCATCCAGTGGGAGAGACTAAGCCAGTGGTTCTCAAAGTGAGCACCAGGGCACACTGGTGCACCCTACAAGATTTCCAGGTGCGCCCTATGGTATTCCAGAAATATGTGCCTGTTGGGGACCAAAAAACCAACAGGGTTTTTGAAGTTTAGATTTTTGGGGAGGACAGAGGTGTGGGGAATTGGCTGTAAGCTGACAGTCTGCCCAACCCCCCACCTCACTTGCCTGATTAGGTTGCAAAAGGCTGTTAAGCTGTGGTGCTGGATTGTTTATACCATCCCCCATGTTCCCCAGAAAGACTGGAGGCAAGTTTCTTCTATCCTTTGTTTGGTGTAAAGTTAAGATGATACGTATGGTGGGGGTTTTCTGCACTCAACACAATTAAGAGTAAAAAGAGGAATTCTTCAATGTATTGACAAGGAAATGAGAGGTTTGCCTTTCAAATATATGCCCAAACATTGAAGAAATAGCTAGGACACATCAGGCTCATGTTTTTCATAAACACAAGAATGAAAAAACACATTAGTACCGGGACCTGCTGAATTTACGAAATCTTACTAAGAATTATTTATATATATATAAAAAGATAACTTTTTGTCATTTGTTTTATTTTTTAACCCCTCTTTTTTATGAATTCTAAAAAGCATAACTCAAAAAATATAACATAAAATGTTTTTTAATGTCAGAATAAATTTAATTTTGTCGTATTTATTTCATTTACCATAGAAGCACGCTTGAACTTTATATTTTTCTTCTTTAATATTTGACTTAATTATTGTAACATATTTCTCAGAAATGTGTATATAGTGCGCCTACAGTTATTTGTAGGATTTTAAATGTACCCCAACTTCAAAAAGTTTGAGAACCACTGGACTAAGCAAATGTTTGTACTGGCAATACACTCTGATAAGGGAAGCCCACTTGAGGGACATCTCAAGATGATGAGTGAGGGTGGGAGGAGTTCTAGAAAGAATCAAACACTGGAGCCCTAGTCAGATAGCTTGGTTGGTTAGAGCATCATCCCAACACACAAAGGGTTCAATCTCCCTTCGGGCACATAGAAGAACAAATTGATGCTTCTCCTCTCCGCCCCCCACCTTTTTCTCTCTCTCTCTCATTAGTAAATTACTTAATTAATTTTTTAAAAGCATCAAACATTGGAGAAATTACTGAGATGAAGGAGGTTCCATCAAGAGAATGCACCTTATACAGTGGTTCAAAGTCTAAAAGACTTTCAGGAATTCTAGGGCCTGAAATAATTCTGGGTGGAGGAGTAGCCAGAGTGAGGCCAGCCAAAAAGTCAAGAGGAAAGACCCTTTTCCTTCAGTCCTTGTGAGGAAGTGTGAGTGACAGTCACTGATAAGGCTTTGCTAAATTGAAGTGCAGTCCTGGAATACAGGTTACATTCTAGAAATTTTCTCCATTTGAACCACAACTTTCCCTTCCATTCTTTGCAGGATTGGAGATTATTCTTTTCTTTGGGAATATTTTTCAATATGTCCAAGGAATTATAAATGGCTTCCCCTCTATTTCTGTGTCTTTGCAATGTTGATTACAGCCAGGTTGGTCAAATGAAAACACCAGGTGTCATAGCATCTTAACATTCCATGAGATATTTTTTGATAGCTACTTATGCATTTATGCAAGAAAACCAAACCTGTTTCCCATTTCGTCAGTTCTATAGATTGAAGTGTCTATATATCTAGGTAACCATCCAAGAGATAGATGGACTATCGTGAAAAAAAGTGCTGCTGACCACTTAATTCAGCGTGACAGTTTCGAGTTCTTTACTTAGTTTCTAGCCTAAATCTCGAGTTACTCTGAAATTGAGTAATAAAATTGCATCTCCGTGTACCCAGATGCAGGGTGCGGAAGTCCCACTTAGTTTTCTCAACATTGCCAACATAAGCAGGGCGGAGCAGCTGTGCGGGCAGGCAGGGGAACAATGGAACAGCGAAGTGACAGAAACACCTACCCAGGGCAGCCAAGACCTCCCCACCCCACCCCCTCTGCCTCCCCCGCTCTCCCTCTCTCTTCCCCTCCAGGGACCTCTCAGAGGGGAGGACTAGTTAGTTCCCTTGAGTATAATAAAGAGTTGCAAGAACCTGTGCCAGAAATAAAGCAGAACATCCACTTGCTCTTTCCAGCCGGTCTCGCTTCTCTTTTCCCTCAAACTCTTGCTAAAAAGCAGCGCTGAAGAGCGTGTTCTCAGGAGCTTCTTGGAGAGTTATGGGGATCGCAACTTCTCCCCTCTGCCTCACAGTTTCATGGCCTCAACTCAAGGGCAGGCCCTCCCTCTCTCTCTTCCCCCCCCCCCCCCACCTCCTTCCACCTGACAGAGACCATAAATAACCCAGGCTCCCGGTGTTCCCAGCTGAGAACAAAGTTGAAAGTTTGCCTGAAGCTCGCTGCCACTCCCTGTCCTGCCACTTCTTTGTTTTCTCCTGTTTTTCCTCTACCTGGGCCAGCCGGCTCCTCATTCCTGTGGGAGAAGAGCCACCTCCCAATAAAACGCAGCACCTCGCGGGCTGGCTCTCCCTCGGTTTAAGGCTGTCTCGGTTACCCAGCTAGGCGCTGAGCATTGGGATCAAATTACCGAAAGTCTACACTGGAGCTGCCCTCATATTTACATACAAATAACTCAGGGCTTGCATTTATGTCACCGTTCCGTCCTGCTAGAGGCTCGCCAGAGGAGTTTTTAATCCAATCAGAAGGAGCTCTAAAAGGATGTCTGCGGAGTGATCAAAAGGATCTTAATCTGAATTTGGAATAGCTGGGGTTGGGGGGGGGGGGCGTTGTTTTGTTTTGTTTTTGGTCTGAAATATTGAAAATCTTCGACCTCTGATGAGTAGGAAAACATGTGTAATTCCTCAATTGCCTACGAGGAGAGGAGACGGAGATGCTGAGAGGAACTCGGCGGTGGTGGTGAAGACGGGGGATACAACCCAGTCATTGGTTTGTTTGGATTGATTTGGAGGTAAATTCTAAATCGCTGGTTCAGGAATTCCTGGAAGCATCAGGAAAACATCCGACCCACCCCGCCTGGTGAAAATGGCTTTACGACTGAGTAAGCTCTTCTTTAAGTTGTACTTGGTGTGCGCTGTTTCGGGTCTTAACGAGGTGATTGGGCAAATTAGCCTCATTGTAAATAATTACGTAAATAATCGCTTAGTACAGGGTTGCAGAAGAACGTTGCTCTGTTTAGTTTTTACATTTGCAAAAACAGTAGACGACAGTGTATTTTTAGACTTGATTGGTAGTTGAAAAGCTGAGCTCCTGTGGTTTCCTGAGTTTAAATGAATGGAAATTATAAATGGTACTGAGAAAGGAATTGGAAAATATGGCTGGAGCAGATGAATCACTTACCTTTGAGAAAACATAACATAGAGGCTTTTGAAATCTCACTCGGCCTGCCAAGTTTGTGTCCAGAGAGAGAATGAGAGTCATAAAAAGGAGAGCGAGGTTGCCTGTTTGCGGAAGGAACTTTTTTCCACAGCCTGTGCTACATTTTGCAAGGATGGGAACCGTCCCAGAGGGCAGAATGCATCTGGAAAACCTGCCCTGTCACTCTTGGAATGTGGTTTTTCTGTGTGAGGTCATGCTATGCACATGTAGCTAGTATTTTATATGATTAACTCTTTGCATTGATGGCTGAAGAGCGATTTATATAGTCCTGTTTTTTAACTGCTGAAACCCCATTTTGGTCTCTATAGGAGAAGCTTCTTTCCAAGGCGGGGTCAAGCACGGGGGGCAGCCCCACTGGGCTGTTAATTTGATAGGTTTAGAAACAGTGGAAAATTGTTGTGATTCAGGGTTACCCAGCGGAGCAGTTATAGTTCAGATTAAGAAATTTTCTAGTTTTTTACATAAGCCCCAAACTGAAATCTTTGGTGTGAGGAGACAATTTAAACAAAAGTCCATTCTCACACATAATGTCTAGAACAGTAGAGAAGTGGTGGTTTTTATTTTGCATCAATGTCCACTCAAACAAGCTGCCCTCATCACAGTGAGTTGAGGAAAACAGACATAAAAGATCCTTCTTTCTAGTCAGCCGCGGGTAAGGGGGGAGGAAGGAGTTAGGGAAAAAGTTTTAAGATTGGTACTTCACACCAGGCACTCTTTCTGCTTCTTAAATTCACTCTCGAAATTATGAACTAACCTCTGCTTCTACTTTTTCCTGCTAAACGGAATTACAAATACAATCCAGGAGAGAGGAAAAGATCACTGTGAGAGAATGGATAATTTGCTGATGACCAAAGGAGCGGATTTCTCCACAACAGACACGTTTTCAAAAGGGAAGCGTCTGATTCTGGCTTGCTTTGTACATCCGCAGGCGAAGATGCCATGACAGGGGACACTGACAAGTATCTGGGGCCACAGGACCTTAAGGAGCTGGGCGATGATTCCCTGCCTGCCGAAGGCTACATGGGCTTTAGTCTGGGTGCCCGTTCTGCCAGGTATTTTATTGTTGCTGCTTTTTTTTTCCATAGGTAATTTAAAACAATCATGATTTGTCATAAACCAAAACCATTTTCATTTTTCCCATTATCCCCAAATGTGCTCTTTGGATGAGGATATGAATTTGGTGAAGTGTTCTCAATGCCAATGTACATGCTCTGCTGTACATGCTCAATGTACGTTTTCTTCTGTGGTTTTCAGTCCTTGATTGTATGTGATTGACATGTTAACTGTTCCTTTCCCCCCTGCCTGGCAGTCATGCTTCAAGCAGAGTAGCGAAGGAGTTCACAGACAAAACTGGGAGAACCAGTCTGGGTTACATGTTTCAAAATTAAATTTTGTTCTATATGGAAAGAAAAATCTTATTTTCCAATAAGTAAGAAATCATTGTGTTGATTGTTCACTATTCTCTCTTCATTGCTGAAATAATTATTCAGGACGGAGACTTAAAAAGAGCATTTTTGTTTTTAAAAATATTGTTTGTTAGAATTGCTTACCAAGGGTTTGAGTATCTCTACTAAAACTTGACTATGAGTATGTATAAAAGGGACATGTGAGGGGTGTAGCAGTGACTTGCCAAGAGTCATAGACAGGAGTAGTGGCAGATTCAATCCTTACAACTAAAGCGTAAAACTTTGGTATGTGGAAAACCTTGGCTCAAATTTATCTGACACTGGTTTAAAGAAATAGGACCTTGTCCAGAAATTGGGGACTTCTTTTCCCTGGTTGGATTAACAGCTTGTTTGCTGACAGTCAAGTTTTGTTTTTTGTTTTTTTTTTTTTTTTTTTTTTTGACAGTCAAGTTATTTTAAAGCTAATAATTAAACCACCTAAGCCAGAGCCCTGGGGACATTTTCCTATAGTTTAAGTATCTGTTGTAAAAAGTTTCATTGTCTAAGAGTAAATGTCACTTCCCACAAAGTAAACCTGAGAGTTAATTCTCAGTGTCCTTGATGTGGCCAGTTTAGCTGCTGAATTGATGTTTTTCAAGTTAGTCTTTTTTTTAAGGGAATTTTAGATCTCATGTAACTCCGTAGAATTCTTGCTTTATAAATATATATAGTATATAAAAGGCCTTAAAATCTTCTTGTAACTGGTGTCATGAACAAAAATGGGAGATTACTTTTTATAATATGTAGTACTTCATGTATTCACAGATAACAAGTTATAACTGAAAACATGCACAATCTTAAAGGATGTCAAGGGAAATTCTATTTGGAGATTTAATTATTTTTATACTAGCTGATTCTCTTCCTGAGATAGTATATAAAAGATAACATTTTGTGGATTACTTATTTGTATGTAGAAAATTGTAGCAGCGGACATTCAGTGAGTGATGAAACCAGAATATTGTCACATAATTCTTTCCCAGGACAATTTGAAGGCTTTCACACTTTTGCTTTTGATTGCACCATTATTATTATTATTATTATTATTATTATTATTTGTTGCTGTTATATGTAACTCATTTTTTTATACATTGACAACTCATGTTATGCTCAGAGGCAAATATAAAAATAATTCATAAAACCAATATGTTTTAAGGTATTGTTAGAGTATTGCCAAGTATAATATTCTGAGTGTAACATTTAAAAAGGAATACATTAAATGTTTAACTCATTCAACCATAACATTTTTTTCTTTTTTCCCTGTCTGATTTTTTTTTTGCTTTCTTCTCCTGTTTTTTCTAAAAATACTTTAAAATAGTCCCAAGATCAGGTAAGAAATGGCACCTTCCCAGTGTTCTCTGCCCTTCCCCGATTCATTTTTGCATTTTTATTTTCCTCAGCATTGTGATGTTATGTGCTGTGTTGCTCTGCTCTATGCTTTTTATTTTCCTGCTCATCTCTCGCAAATCAGTTTTCTGATTCTGAAGAAATTAGCAGATAACTAGATATCTCGTAAAAAATGTTACTCATGCGAAATTGCCTGAACACTTGGGGAATTTCTTTCCCTTACCAAGTTTGTGTGGTGCATGAAGTAACTGGAGAAATTTCACTGGACTTAAAGAAAGTCTAGAAGAGCCGTTTGTTTGCTGGTTGCCGTTTTGAGTTGGGCTACGCACATTAGTATAATTTTAAGAATTCTCAGGCATGCGGTTTTCTAACACTTCCTGTATTTAAAACTTAGGGTATACTGATGGCTACAAATAATATAGTTGACCTTTTTAAAAAAACTATTTAATGCTTTCCAGATCCCCATGCAAATAATGTCTAATTTTAGTAGCTGAAATTACTTCGATGTATTAAGGATTCTGAGTGAAGCTTGATGGATTTAATTGTCTCCATCTGTCTAATGTAAGTTGGTCTGAAACAGTCAGGAATAAGAACTGTGGACAAATGAAATGAAGACGTCTTTAGGCCTTTCTGTTGATAGGTCCCAAGTCTGTGCTCTGTTCTGTGGTCCACAAGCCTGTGTAAGTTAAAAGAAAAAGAGGATGTTTAAAATGTATCAACAAATCTTAGATATTTTTCAGAACTGAAATGAAAATAAGTACGTAATTATTTTTTGAATTTTTAAGTCTTTGTCCACATCTAGAGTAAAATTGTTCTTACATACAACCAATATTAACATCCACTGTAGAAACCATAACTTAAAGAAATGAATGTCTGATGCCAAGGGTGAGCTTCTCAAATCACATCACTGGGCCAAAACAGAACTTTGCTGTGAGCACTTAGAAGTTGCACTGTGTGGTCGTGTAGCCCCTAGTGACAGGGCTAATTAGATTACAGCTAGTTAAAAAAAATAAATACAATGAAAAATTCAGTTCTTCAGTCACTAGTCGCATACCAGGTGCTCGGTGGCCACTCGTGACCACTGGACACTGGACTGGACAGTGTCGGTTTAGGACACACTCATCATCGCCCAGAATTCTGTTGAACAGTGTTGAGTTAGAGTAGAAGGAGAATATCTGCTTTTAGGAAGTTTATATTGTACTTGAGAAAAGGTAAAGGGGGGGCTAGAAACAGGAATAACTGAGAGAGAGGTTGGCAGCTGAAATGGAGGGAGGGGAGACAGAATTATGAGTCGTAAGGTTGGGCGCTGAGGGCCCGGCCAGGTAAGCTGTCCTCCAGGGATAACGCTTACTTCTTTTCCCTTCTCGCTCCTGGGTCTAATATGGTGACTAGCTCAGAATTGTCACTTAGTAAATATTTGTTGAATACACTACGTAATGTCTGTAGAATTACAGTCACTTTGGAGTCTGAAACCCCTCTAAGATTCTGGTGAAAGCTAAAACTCTAATCCTAGAAGGATGGACCTACCCATTTATATGGACACTTGGAATCATACCTGTAAGTCGGGGGTCTCTGTGTATTGATATTAAAATGCCCACTTTGGGGTAATCTTTAGTATAGTAAGTGCAGAGGGGAAAAGAAATTGTTTTGTGCAAAGCGAAGGAGTCATTCCTTATTTACTGCTTTGCACTTTTCCCTGTCTAGCCCACGCACGGCCAAGGCCAGAGTCTGACTTAGTCTTCTGGTAAAGATTCAAGCAGCCGCATTTACACTCAGACAATTTATGAATTACATAGGAAGCGACAGATGCCAACTGCCATGGTCCTTGTCCACCATACCAAACTATATGACACCAGAACAAAGGAGCTATCTGTCTGCCGTGCTAGCTGTAGGATGTCCCATTGCTGAGGAGCCAATTATAGACTACAGCTAAGTGGTTTCATATTCTGTGCTCTATTCCAAGGAGGACAGGGGCAGGAAGCCCCAGGAGGCAATGAAAAGCTGCCTGGTGACAGCCTACCACGGCAGGTGAGATAGCGAGGCAGGCAGGTGATGGCCTCACAGCCTCTCTCCTTTGTGTTCCTGTAGGATCACAGGTGTCCGCCAAGGCTCGCATCAGTCTGCATGTCCTATGTGGATATGTGCAGGCTTACCACGGTCCCTTACTCGGTTGCTTTTTTTTTTAAAAGATTGAGATATAATTGACATCTCTTCTTAGCCTTTTAGCTAAGATCAAGTGTGGAGATATAATTGACAAATAACTTTATATTAGTTTCAGGTATACAACATGATTCAATAGATGTATCTATTGCAAAATGATTATCACAATAATTCTAGTTAATATCCATCACCACATGTAGCTACAATTTTTTTTCTTGTGATGAAAACTTTTAAGACCTACTCTCATAGCAACTTGTTCAAATATATAGTACAGCATCATTAACTATAGTCATCATGCTGTACATTATATCCCCAGGATTTATTTATTTTATAACTGGAATCTTGTTCCTTTTGACCACCATCAACCATTTTGCCCTCTCCAACCCCCTATTGCTTTTTATTTTATTTTTAAAAAATTTTTTAAGTGAGAAGCAGGGAAACAGACTCTTACAAGTGCCCTGACCGGGATCCACCTGCCAAGCCCCCTACCAGGCAATGCTCTGCCCCTCTGGGCAGCTGCTCCATTGCTCTGCAACTGAGCTATTTTAGTGCCTGAGGCGAGGGCGCCATCCTTAGTGCCCTGGGCCAACTTTGCTTGAACCAATCATTCGAGCCATGCCTGTGGAAGGGGAAGATGGAAGGGTGGGCTGGGGGTGGATTCCTGACCAGGAATCAAACTCGAGACTTCCACAAGCTGGGCCGATGCTCTACCACTGAGCCAACTGGCCAGGGCCTGGTTTTTAGTTTAGAGGTCAGTGTGGTGAGTGGCACTTCAGGACATAATAAAGCTTGTACTCTGGGAAGTTCAGGGGCCATGTAGAGGGTTTGAAAGGGGCTAGAAAGGAGAAGAGTAGAAGGAGCAGTGAGAGAAAAACAACCACACATGGAATAAGAATTTTCAAGGCCAGAAAGCTGGCAAAGAAGATCATGTAGGATGTTATGTATTCATAGCACTACTTTCTTCTTAACGCTTTCCACAAGTAGCAACTATAAACCTCTGGATAAGTTAAGCCCGTATCTAGTTCCCAAAGACATATAAACATTTATATGATCCATTTATAGCAGACATAATTTCATTCAGTAGTACAAGGTAGACAGATATGGACTAGAAAGTGAGGAGACCCTAACATAAGGTTTTACCATAGAAAAATCTCTCAGGGTATCAGATTATCTGGAATCATCTGGTTCTTCTAAATTGTCATGTTGGTTTGACTTTCTCACAGTGCAACATCCAAAGTTTTCATGCATTTCATGATCTTACATATTTAACACCAGTTTGCCTAATTTTAAACAAAACCTGATCATGAGATTGTCCAAGCTAAAGAGATTTTATTTTTACAGTGTCTTTTTAAGAACACCTTTTGTTGATATTTTTAGCCATCTTGCCTGTTCTTAAAGTTGCATGAATTAATTTTCTTTTATTCATCTCATGATCATCTCCCACTCTTGAATGGTTAACTGTAAATACAACAGCCTCCGCTCCTTCAGTTCGGATAGGTCTTACACCTTGAACAGAAGCTCCTATGCACGGGACAGCATGATGATCGAAGAACTCCTTGTGCCATCCAAAGAGCAGGTAGGCATTGTTTTAACAATATTTTTTTATTGCTATTCATTTGTATGTTTGAATCAAAGTCTTCGTCTCATGACAAAACTGTATTTCTGCATGTTTGATTTTGCATTTGTAAATCTTCCTGTACTACCAATTAAAGAAAAAATCAGGCCCCGGCCAGTGGCTCAACAGATAGAGCATCAGCCCAATGTATAGACGTCCCCGGGTTCAATTTCTAGCCAGGGCACACAGAAGCAACCATCTGCTTCTCTTCCTCTCTTTCTTCCCCTTCTTTCCCTCTCCTTCTCCCACAGCCAGTGGCTCAATTGCTTTGAGCATGACCCTGGACAGTGAAGATAGCTTGGTTGGTCCTCAGGCACTAAATTTAGCTCAGTACTCGAGCATCAGCCCCAGCTGGTGGTTGCCCAATGGATCCTGGTTGGGGGGTCTGTGGGAGTCTGCCTCAATATCTCCCCTCCTCTCACCTAAAAAAAAATCAATTGTGCCATATATGGAAACAACCTTTTCTTCTGGTGAGTCTCTAAAATCCCACAGAGAGAAACTCAGAAGGTCTTAGGAAAGACATGGATCTCTTCTCTCATTTCTAGAGAGTTAATAATAATTGGTAGCTAGAGTTGCTGACATCCACATGAATATTTGATTTTGCTAAACAAACTTTGTATGCATGTTGGAATTTGCTAGAATTGTTTTTAGCAAGTAGTTAAGCTTAGATCAGTCATGTTTTTGATCCCTTAGTTTCAAAGCTGACTGTAATGGGCCTCTCAAGATGTTATAGTATTTTGCTCTCTACTAGAATCTCTGCTGGGTTCATCAGGTGTTAATGCAATTTCTTTTTTTCAATAATTGGTTGACTAGATATTAGTTTAATATAAGAAGTCCCAGCAACATAATCCTGCTGCATGTGGACTTGGGATGATTCATTATTCTAGATACACAAAATACCTGATTTTAAATTTGCAGTCATGAATTGATAATAGATGAAACTGTTTGGACCATAAAACTAATTTTAAAGGTGGTTGATGATATTTAAACAATGTTAATGATTGGTGAATTGATGCTGGACTTATTCACTGCCCTGAAAGTAAATTGGAGCAGATGAGTAAGTGATAGTCACTTACCACCAAGTTAGAGATTAAACAGTAGACAGTCAGACCTTTGGGACTCCCACATGTCTGGAGATGCTGATTCCCAGACACACAGATAGATGTACATTGTACTTCACAAGGACATACAATAAACATTTTATCATACTTTACTCTCTGTCAAAGTCTCTTAGCAAGCAGGCCTTGCAGAGGTGAATACAATGGCTATTCAGTGTTGGGTCAGTCAGACAAAAGCACCCTCTGTGGAGTGATTACAGGTGCCATAGCATGTCATGGTATCAGTGGGTGTTAACACTAAAATATCACTTGTCTCAAATAATGACTAAAGTCTTGGGTATAAGGTATTGCCCAGGCGTTGGTGGAGATTTTCTGAAGAACTCTTTGCTTGGTTGGCTATGATCATTATCCTAGTCAGGTAGTCCTGATCTCTTCATGTTCCCAATTGAAATAAGATATTAGTGGGTTGATTGATAATACTTACAAGTGTAGAAATGCCTGTTATTCACTATGCCCTAAAGAAACCCCACAAAACTTATAGAATTGCAGGTAAAAAGAGATTTCTCGTGTATCAGTGACATTTTTCTCTTACATAAAACGTGTGCCTAAGTCTGTAACAGAATAGCAGATCTGTCATTGAACCTAATTATGGTTTATGTTTCTAAGTATATATTTGCTTTGGGGCAAGGACCTGAAATTGAGACTAGCACCACCATCACCTGGACCTTACCATTATTGCCAACAGGACCAGGACCCCATCACTGCCACTTTCATCTCCACCACTGTGACCACCATTATTACTGTCGTAGTCATACTACCTCCCAAGTTCTGTACATCATTCTTAAAGTACTACACAAATGTGTGCAATAGAGCAAGGGTACAGGCAGACTTCTGAGGGCTCTCACACCATTACCTATTAGCTTCTATCAAGACCTGCTTATTTAAGTAGAGTGGCGGGGCAGCATTTACTCAGAATAAAGCATTTCTGAAAAGAAATAAAGGATAAAAAGAAGTTTTGAGGTGAAACTGATGTTCTTTTGTTCAGTCTGTTACTGTTTCTATGTCAGAAGCACCTCTGTGGATGTCACAACACTTCTGTAGACCAATCAGGGAAAAGGAAGATTTAGGACATCTTGAAACCTTTACAAAGAAATGTTAAGTTGATAACTACAGATAACGCAGGAAGTGGCTTTCTTTAAAGACCACAGGGAGTCCTATGACCTGACAAGCATTCCTTGTGGAAAGAGCATATTTAATGAGCATACAGCCTTACTCCTGGCCACACGCATTCATGATAAATTTACCAGAGATTTGAGAAAAATATGAAAGGTATAAAAACATTTTAGGGACAGATAGGGGCATTTGAAAATATACTAACTATACTGTTAGAAAGTCATTAATTTTTTTAGCAGTGTTACCGGTATTGAAGCTGTCCAGAGGAATGTTTCTATTCCAAGGGTATACATGTTGAAGTTTACAGGAGTGAAGTAACTATTAAGTCAGCTATTTATTTTCACGTGGTTCAGCCACCCTCAAAAAAGTGTATGCATGTGGGGAGAGAGATGGAAAAAAAACAAATATGGCAACATGTTAATTGTTGAACCTTGTTGGAGTGTTTGTGGATATTCCTTATACCCTTTTTTCAACTTTTTTGTTTGTATAAACACCTTCAAAATAAAAACTTGGAGGAAAGATGAAAACAAATTCTGAAAGAGATGTTATTAACCAATAGTCCCTAGTGTCTTATTTATTATAGAAGAGAGAGAAAAGGCTAATTCCTCAAAAGAAAGGCTTTCAGAAGCAAGAGCCCAGTTATACTATGCAAGATCAATGAGAAGTATTTACTTTAGAAGTTCAATGACATACTTTATATCAGAATTTAGGTAAATAAATTTTAGTTTATGTCTGTCATGCCTCTAAATCCATATTTATAACTTTCAAAATGGAGTTTCTGCACAGTATTTATTTTGTCTAAACACATGCAAAAAGTCTTCAATACAGTATTTAGAATTCCTAAAGCAATGTTACATGACTTCCTGTCAGATTTAAAATTTCCCTGTCATTACTCAGTTAAAGTTGTCTTGATAAGATAAGACAAAAAAGGAATACAAAAGAACTTTGTGCACTTCTTTTTCTTAATGTGAGTAGACCTCACCCACACAAAGCCTGGTGGCTTATTATGCTGCTGCTGACTAACCAGTGTGCACATTAACCACAGTTACAGGGCACTTACGACTCTGGATAATGTACACAGACCCACCCTCCCCCTTCTCCTAAGAAGTGCTGGTTGAAGGTAGGTGCAGAGGCCAGAGCTGGGGAATAGAGGTGGGAAAATGAAGCC
This sequence comes from Saccopteryx leptura, assembly GCF_036850995.1. Taxonomy (NCBI): domain Eukaryota; kingdom Metazoa; phylum Chordata; class Mammalia; order Chiroptera; family Emballonuridae; genus Saccopteryx; species Saccopteryx leptura. The sequence goes on along the minus strand of NC_089511.1, from coordinate 60,274,171 downwards.
TGACTTCATTCCTTGCTGGGCCTTAATCAGGATCAGTCTGTAAACCACTTCATTCCCATCCACCCCTCCCACCCTGATCAAGAGTGGACTCTATTTTTTTTACTCTTTACTGTGGTATAGATTTTATCCTTGAACTCCCTGTTCTTTCCCTATTAACCTTTTAATCAAGAGCCACCTGTAGATATGCTTCTGAAAATCATATGCAAATAAGTTATGTCTTGCGTTTGTCAGAAGCTGTTACTCAAAGCAGTGGTTCTCAGCTCTGACCACTTACGAGAATCACCTGGAGATCTTTTTTACAAAGACAGCTGCTCAGTTCCTGATTCAGTGGAGCTGGGTGGGCCCTGGGCATCAGATTATTCAGTGCACCCAGAATTGAAAACCACTGATTCCTAGTGGGAGTTCTTATTAGGAGCAACGTTGGAACCTCTTTGACTATTAGGAAAACAAGATAGTCTACAGAATCAAAATTTCCCTGACTGCTTTCCTGCTCTTGTGTGGTTTTTTTTCAAGCCCCATAGGCAGAGGCGGATTAAGGTCGGTTGAGATCGCAGGCGCTGAAGAAAATATTGGGCCCTTTAAAGAAAGACAGAGAAACAGGGAAAATAAAAATACATGTTAACCAAATATTTAAGTAAATAAAAAATATGTAGCGGTAGAGCATCAACCCGGCGTGTGGAAGTCCTGGGTTCGATTCCCGGCCAGGGCACACAGGAGAAGCGCCCATCTGCTTCTCCACCCCTCCCCCTCTCCTTCCTCTCTGTCTCTCTCTTCCCCTCCCGCAGCCGAGGCTCCATTGGAGCAAAGATGGCCCAGGCGCTGGGGATGGCTCCTTGGCCTCTGCCCCAGGCGCTAGAGTGGCTCTGGTCAGCCGCAATGGAGCAGTGCCCAAGATGGGCAGAGCATCGCCCCTGGTGGGCATGCTGGGTGGTTCCCGGTTGGGCACATGCGGGAGTCTGTCTGATTGTTTCCCTGCTTCTAACTTTGGAAAAATACGAAAAAAAAAAATGTACTATTAATGTTAAACTGCACATATGAAACCAAACTGGTGTTATTAGAGAAAAGTGTAAAGTTGAAGTTTCACGGGGCCTTTCAGAAGTTGGGACCCAGTGCACATGCCTCGTGCACCCGCCATTAAATCCGCCTCTGCCCACAGGTGATCATGGAATGCACCGCTAGATAGGAATCACGGTTTAAAGCACTCCAGCTGGGGTCTTCTATATTGGTCAGTCAACCTCTAATGTATTAGTTTTATAAGCTCAGATTTGTGCATATCAGATTGTTGTAGAGCAACATCTTTCTATGCTTAGAAGCATTCTTTTACAAATAGATGGTAATAAAGAAAAAGCATGACTCTAAACTGAAGCCCAGTTGTCTAAGATGACTAGAACAGGTTTGTTCATATATTCTGACCTAACTATTGAAAGCACTGTCTGAAAGGGTTTATGTTGCTGTGTATGATCCAGTCCTCATTACAGCTGTGGAGTATTAGTCATTAGAGAGGCCTTAAGCATCAGGAGATATGGTGGTGATGCTGATGGCGATGGTGGTGAAAACAGCTAATTTTGAGCTTCTATGTGCCAGGAGCTATTTTAAGAGTTTTACCAGCCTGACCAGGCAGTGGCGCAGTGGATAGAGTGTCAGACTGGGATGCTGAAGACCCAGGTTCGAGACCCCGAGGTCTCCATTTTGAGCCCGGGCTCCTCTGGTTTGAGCAAAAGCTCACCAGCTTGGACCCAAGGTCACTGGCTCAAGCAAGGGGTTACTGGGTCTGCTGAAGGCCCACGGTCAAGGCACATATGAGAAAGCAATCAATGAACAACTAAGGTGTCGCAATGCGCAACGAAAAACTAATAATGATGCTTCTCATTTCTTCGTTCCTGTCTGTCTGTCCCTGTCTATCCCTCTCTCTGACTCTATCTGTCTTTGTAAAAAAAAAAAAAAAAAAAAATACCAGCATTAACTCATTTACATCTCACAAAAATCCTATGAGACAATTTCTTGGCTCTATTAAAAAGATGGAGAGACTGAGTGCACAGACAGCTTAAGTAATTCACCCCAGGGGACACAACTGGTAAATCACAAAGCCACGAGGCATCTGGCTCCAGGTTGCCCTGTTTTAACACTAGTACAGTACACCATTCCACTGCAAATCTGCATTGCTCAGTGTGAGTGAGGAGGAAGCCCGCAAAGAGCCCAGGCCTGCTTTCTGTCCTCCGGGATCTCATTCATATATGTCAGTATTCTTCATAAGAGTGTAGTACCATCATCTTTATCTGCTTTCAGCATGAAAATTATGTTTAGACATGTGTTCTCTATTATGCCTATTTCTAATTCTAATAAGTTCTTATTTAATGTGCTTTAAAGGGAACTGGCAACCTATGTTCAGCAACAAGTTATGAAAATTATGTAGAAAATGATTCTGCTTAAACTTATAATATGTAAGACATCATTAAAGGAATGGAAGTATTTGACCTTAACATGGATATGAGGTAGAAGGCATTATAGTGCTCAAAAAAATACTTCAGGGTAACTAATTAATTATACTTTCTTTGAATGATCTTAAAAGTCCTGGTAGGACCAAGGGACATATATTGCTGGCAGAAACGTTTAATGCAGTATGGTTTCTGGTAGTTATTCAAAGATGAGAGAAGAGGAGAAATCAGCAATATGGGTTGTTTTTGCCTGCCTGCATCAATTCTGCTTTCTCTAGGTGGCAGTCACGGGGTCTGATGCTCAGACCTCTGCCCCCACTCATTTCTCAGTCAATGTAGTTTAGAAGGTATTGAAATCTCTCCCTCTCCTCCAAAGATGAGCCCCAAACCTGGCCTTTCAGAGCATTCCTTTTCCTGGATTATAGTAATTCTGTTTGGGTAAAATGTGAAACCTTAGCCAGCCTACTGAGATTTTTTTTCCCCTTTGTAGCAATAGAGGCAGAAAGAGAGACAGAGAGGGACAGATAGGGACAGACAGACAGGAAGGGAGAGAGAATGAATGAGAGGCATCCATTCTTTGTTGTGGCACATTGGTTGTTCACTGATTACTTTCTCTGGGGGTTGCAGCCGTGCCAGTGACCCCTTGCTTAAGCCAACAACCTTGAGCTTCAAGCCAGAAACAATGGGGTCATGTTTATGATTCCATGCTCAAACCAGAGCCCCTGTGCTCAAGCCATTGACCTCGGGGTTTTGAACCTGAGTCCTCTGCGTCCCAGGCCGATGCTCTATCCACTGTACCATCTCCTGGTCAGGTCTGAGACTTACATTTGAGATTTTTTGTAGCCTTCTGGGGGTTGCTAAGCTATAAAGATGAGGTGAACCCAAAGCTTCTGGGGGTGGAGCATGAAGACCAAGGAGTCCTACCATATTTTGAGCCAGGGCTGGATTCAGCCACGCCTGTAGTTAGTACCACCTAGATTTCCCACTATATAAACAGGTAAATTTATCTCAGTCTCCCCCCTTCCAACCTCTGGGGAGAGGACGTCTTAAGCCAGTTTAGTCTGGGTTTCTGTCCTCACTGATATACTTACTATTGGAGGTAGTCAAACCTGGCATGAACAACCACATATTAAAGGCAATGTACAAAGTTTTCTAGAATCTTAAAGTGCCATTCAACCTTGAGATTCTATTATTTTAAGGTTAATAAATCCAAATTTTGACAAAATTAAAAGAAAATAAGCTATGATTTAAGAGAATAGCTATAAACTTGGGTGCTTCCGAACAGAAAACTTTTAGAAAGGTGTTCTTTGACAGTCACTAAGGAATGCGCACCTTCTGTCTCCTTTCCGGTCGGTTGATAGAGGAACAGCGTGTTAGTTAATGAGCAGAGAGAAATGGGGCAGCTATGCAGCCCTGTCCCTCTCATTAGACTGCTTTCCTTTTGGAGACTTTCCCTTTCAGACCAGACTCGCCCAAGTGGTTTATGCCTAAGAGGACAAGTGGCAGGGCTTCAAAGGGTGACCGGTGTAGAAGGTTTCACTAAAGTAGTGTGCAGTGGCACTGGCTATTTGCTTGGTAACTGTGGAGACAGTTCTGCGGTTAATAAGGGAGGCCTTGTCATAGCCTTCCCATACCCGGAGGCAAGTGTCACATCGTAACTTCTCATTTAACTCACAGCCTAGGATTCTAATCCTTTGGGTCAGACATGGCTTTTTCTGAGGCTAAGGATGTTCTCATGTATATTTAGTCATTATATTGTGTTATTTGATATGTTAGTAAATCATGTGCAAATTGGAGGGCTCTTTGGGGAAAATTACATGTATTTTTCAAGACCTAGCAGTTTTCAATGATCTCAGTAATAGAAAAGAAGAATGGCCCTGGCCGGTTGGCTCAGTGGTAGAGCGTCGGCCTGGCGTGCAGAAGTCCCAGGTTCGATTCCGGGCCAGGGCACACAGGAGAAGCGCCCATCTGCTTCTCCACCCCTCCCCCTCTCCTTCCTCTCTGTCTCTCTCTTCCCCTCCCTCAGCGAGGCTCCATTTCCAGCTTCAGAAAAATACAAAAAAAAAAAGAAAAGAAAAGAAAAGAAAAGAAGAATGCCAAATTCAAAAGGCTGGATATGCTAATAGGTTTCCTCCTCTACCTCTCAGCCCCATTCCCCTACTCCCCACCCCCCACACCCTCCCCTCATATCAGCAGTTTTACCTTCCTGTTTCTTTTTGTTTAAGCTTATTTCTAAGGGGTTCTCAAAGATGTGCATGGTGGCAGAATGTAGCTAGCCTGGGATTAAAGATTTGCTCGAGATACTTCCCTAGAAGATAAGCACCTTTAACTAGTGAAATTTAATATGCTACTTTTGCTCTTTAAAGTGCTTTGCCAGCATTACTCAGGTGACCCATTCAACACTTCTGGCTGAATGGTCAGCAAGATTACAGATTTTTTTTAAAGGCAGAAATGTTGGTGTTGTGACTTAAGGTAGTACAGTTTGTTTAGACATCTTGAACAGGATGTGATGTGTTAACATTCTCCACCCTGACCTTGATTCACCTTGTTTTGTTGAAGTTGGTAGCTAAATTATCTTGAGATTAATCAAAGGTGGACGTCCCAAATAACCCAGCTTCATCATGGTTTATATTGTAGTCTCAAATAGGTCTTAACAGGTAATAAAAGTTGACTTCAAGAAAAGAACATTATTTTTAAAAGGACCTGCTTTAGTAAGCCTTTGAGTTTGATTTTATTTTGCTGCTTAAATCAGGTTTTCTTTTATGGGATCCATTTTTTAAGATGTATAACACAATGTTTTGATGTATATATACGTTGTGAAATGATTTCTACAACCAAGTCAATTAACCATTGCATTCAATAGTTATTGTTTATTTTGTGTGATGGGAGCACTTCAGATCTACTGTCTTAGCAAGTTTCAAGTGTATAATACATTTTGATTAACTACAGTTACCATGCTGTACATTAGGTTTCCAGAATTGATTCATCTTATAACTAAAAGTTTCTATCCTTTGATCAGTATCTTCCCTTTTCCTCTATCCACGGCCTCTGATAACCATGATTCTGTTCTCTGTGACTATAAATTAAACTTTTTTTTTTTTAAAGATGGCATTCATTTTTTAAAGAACATTTCCAAGTAGTTGTTCTGGATATCCTAAAAGACTTGCTCTCTATTTCAGTACCAGCTTGTCATTTCTTTCACTCAGTATCCACTGCCAATCACAATAATTTTGTAAGACTTAGTGCAGTACCTGCCACACTACGTTAAATGGATCTTCTCATTTCATGCTTTTAGCCACCTATGGATTAGATATTATTACTGCCATCTTACAGACCAAGTGTCTGGGGCTGGGAGGAGCATTTCACTCGCCCAGTGTCACCTTAGGTGCCATTAGATAGGCGAGCTGAGAATAGAATTTAAGTCTGTTGGCTACTTGAACCCATTCTGCTGCTGACCCCTAAGGCGCTGGGCGACTCTAATAAAAGAAGTGGGGCAGACCTGAGTAAAGCATAGTCAGCTCAGGAAGAGCTGACGTTTAGACAGGTATTTGTCATAGCCCAAATACCTTTATTTCTTATTAATCCAGCAGAAAGTAACATCTCTGTGGTCTGATAAGCTAAAAGCTATATCCTAAAAGCTACATAAAGGGCTGTAATGTTATATAAATTTAAGAAATAAATTCTCTTTCGTTGTTAAAACAACCTGGGAGAATTAGAATTAGTATTTTCTGCGTTTTTGTTGGCATAACAATTTAGATTTTTTCTTTTTTTTTGTATTTTTCTGAAGCTAGAGACAGTCAGACAGACTCCCGCATGCGCCCAACCGGGATCCACCCAGCACGCCCACCAGGGGGCGACGCTCTCAGTGCCCGGGCCATCTTTGCTCCAATGGAGCCTCGCTGCGGGAGGGGAAGAGAGAGACAGAGAGGAAGGAGAAGGGGAGGGGTGGAGAAGCAGATGGGCGCTTCTCCTGTGTGCCCTGGCCGGGAATCGAACCTGGGACTTCTGCACGCCAGGCCGACGCTCTACCACTGAGCCAACCGGCCAGGGCCCAATTTAGAATTTTTACATCTCTTTCATGTTACTTGGATCATTTCATTCTCTCAGCAAATTTGGACATTTACTATTATCTATGTATTACCCTAAAGCAGAAGTGGAGGTTCACTGCAGTGATACACCCCAGGTCATCTATTCTTTGTCTAAGGGAACTGACACCCACGTGGGTTCCCCATGCCCTCGCCCCGTCAGGGCCACCAGTTAGTATGCTGGCTTCCAGGGGCAGCAGAGTGGACAGACAAGAACCTTAACTGGTGTCCAACCTTAAGCAGCCTGTAGAATTACCTAATTATTGGCATTAGATTTCTCTTATTTTCCTTACAAATGCTTTCTTGTCGCCTGCCTCTTTTCTTCCCTGCCTGCACATTTATTTCCAGACCCGGGCATTCGGGTGTGTCCTCATTTGTAAAGCCAGTGTGTACTTGCTCTCCTCTTTCTTCTGATGAATAAGGCTGGCGAGGACCTATTTTTGGAAAGTATTAAGCTCTTGGAGACAGTGATAGCATCATTAGTCAGGCTTTGGACTCTATTGAATAATGTGCATTTGATTTTAATAGTATCCATGACATCACTGCCAAGATGAAAAATTATATGCTTATTGAAGTATTTTTCACATGGAAGTATAAGGTCTTATTTAGTCAGTATGAATTTTTTCTTAATGTAGTGCTAAATGTTGACCTTGTAATGTTCAAAGTCTCTCTCTGAAATTTAGTTTCCTCATCTATAAAATGGGTATACTATTACCTTCCCAGAGCTCCTGGGTTCTGAGGATTCAAAGAACAAATGAATGGAAAGATCTAGTGATAATGCTGTTAACATGGGAAATTAAACATTTTTGAGTCAATAAATAAGAGCTAGGCATTTGTAAGATGCATTTTTCTAACCGAATAAACTCTGTTGATTTGGTGTGTGTATATATATAAATGATCAGTGGTGACACTGGAATATTTTTGTTTCTGTTGTATTTTCCCCACAGATTACCAGATTTTAACAAATGAGCTAATATAAATGAAAGCCCTTTGAAAAGTAGAAACTACTACACATATAAGGAGACATAATTTCAGGCCAACACTGACTTAGTTCCAGATATTTGATGTATATTTTTATTTAATCTCCATATCAACCAAACCTCCATTTGAAAAGGAGAAAACTGAGGCTGAGAAAAGTTAAGAAACATGCTAAGTATCATAAAACCAACAAATAATGATGGACATCTACAAAGGAGCTTTCCATAAATAAAGATAAGGAAAGGTCAAAGGCAAAGTATTTTCTTTATTCCTGACAGAGGCCAGGTTGAGGGCAGGCCTAGTCTCTGAGCCAAGTAGGCCTGCTAACCAAGCCTGTGGAATTGGCGGACCTCCTACCCAGGGGCCAGCTTCAGTGAGCCAGGGCAGGCGTGCCCCGCAGAGACTGACTTAGGGAGCAGAGGAGCTCTGTGATCGAGCTCAGGCCCAAGAGGGTGAGGACTGGATCTGAGCAGAGCCTGCCCAGCTGCCTTTCCCAAATGTACCACTCAGACAAATTAGTCCACATTTGAGGGGCCAAAAAGACTGGAAAGGGACAGGGAGAGGCCCACAGTTACACAGGGATGTTGCCATTCCAAAATGGAAAGCTTAGGAATCAGAAAGACGTGTTCTCCATTCACAAGTGGCCAAAGCAATGATCAGATCCAAGTCTGTGACTAAACTTCAAAGCCAAGTTTTCCATTAAACCCTAGGAGCCCCTACTTGCTCTGGTAAACTCAAGAACCAATTCTAGTTCCTCTTTTTTAACCATCACCACATGTAGTGTCCTGTTTAACACTTTAAATATCTACATATTTGTTCAGTAACCAAATGGGGGGAAAGCTTTTCATTGGTACCATCGCGCCATGCACAACATGTCAAAAGATTCATAGTTAATTAAAATTAGTAAACAGTTCAGATTTCACATTTCAGTTATAAGTAAATGCTAATTGGTAGAAATAAATATTTATAGTTTGGTAGCTTGGAAATGAAGCCACCAATTTATTCTCTTTCTGTAAAAACCATTGGTTCTGTTAAATCACTATATTTTTTACTAAAAGGGATGCACTATGGGAAGAACATTTTGTCTTTTTTTTTTTTTTTTTAGTTTATTAGAATTGTTAAGTTTGCTCATAAACCTAAGCAGACATTTATGAAAATAAAAAACAAGTACAAAATTTGGGACATACAGCTGACTAATTTTGAATAAGTATGTTTGTTAATTATACGTGTGTTCATTTGGTTATGACAAAGTTCTAACGAGTGGCGAAGAGTTGCGAGAGGGAAGGAGTTGGGAACAACTCACAGGGACGTGGAAGCCCAGTGCGCTGGCACACTCCAGCCTCCATACATATTGCATGATGGTGGTGATACCTTTTTGTCTGATATAATTCATTGTTTCAATAATTAATGTCACCAGTGCATGTTTCTAAGAGCACTAAAGGTAAATAATTTACTATAATTACCAAAGAAGAATCGTATTATTTATTTATTAGAACTTTTAAAAACTGGGTCCTTTGTGAAAAGGAACCTCAGGTCCTCAAATAAACAGGTTACCATTTGCTAAAAAGTAAGATGAGCAGCACCACCCACTTTATATTAAATATTTTGCCCTCCTCTGAAGGTTGGTTAGTTGGGGTCTCCAAAAGTCAGTAATATTTTGGTAAATAAGGCCAGATTAAATTCAACACATAATCTTTGGTTTACCCATATAGAATTTGGGAACTTTCTGAAATGATATATTGCCGTTTGGGGGTTAAGACCTGGGTTGTGTGGACTCCTATTAACACCATTGATCACACATTCATCCATGGTATGTGTCTTCTCTCATTGAATGTAGAGAAAGATATTCCTCACTCATTTTTGTATTTTCCTAGGATCTAGTCAGTATAGTGATTTGCACATAAGTGCTCTACAAAATTTTTTTTCAATGTGATTCCAGGGCTTTAAAAAAACTTTTTTGTAATACAGAGTAATTTTTTTTATTATTGTCAAAGTTATACAAACAAATAAAATTATGCCATTTTACAAGACATACCCATTAGGAAAAAAAGAAAAAAAAAGAATTTCCCATATGAATTTTCAGCCTCCAGTTTCTTCTCTCCAGAGACAACTGCTTAGTGTACCTTCTGATGACTCTTACTGTATCTTTTCGTGTCTCTAAATATCATGGATGTTGCTTCTTGTTGGCTTTTTCTCATTTTAGGAATTATTTATTGACTCCCCAAAAAGAAAAATAAAGCTTTAATTTTTTAAATACCTCTACTCTCCCACCATGCATGCTTCCCACCCACCCCCATTTTACCGAAACAGTTGCGTTTTCTTTTGGTTATGCCAGTATGTTTAGTGCTTCTGTTATTTATAGATGTGAAGTATATTATGATAGCATTTTCTTTCTGACACAGAAGTTTGCTTTCCCTGGAGTTTTTCCATTTGGTTGGTGTTCTCTGTACAGATCACAAGTCCAACCCACAAATCCCTCCCCAGCTGTGCAAATCTCCTCTTATTATGTTCACACTTTGTGGTGTTCTAAATATTTCATCTGCTTAATTCATCTCTCCTAGAACTTTCTTAGTTGTCAGTTCCTTGTAGGCCCTCAGCCACAGATGTCCTCCTGGTTCCTCCTCCGTCATCACCATGAAAGTTCCCTGTTCTTGTGTTAGACCCTGTATCTTACTGCTGTGTAGTTTAGTCCTTCATTTTGGTAGAGTACATCTTTCAATAGTTATCTTCACTCTTCACAGAGTGTATCAGATATATGTATATTGTGAAATTTCATGTATCTGTAAAAATCTATCCTTAATTCTATCTATCTATCTATATATATATTTTTGTTGTTGTTGTTGCTTTGGCTGGTTATAAAATTCTAGGTTGAAACTCATTTCTCCTTAGAACATTGAAGGACATGCTCCATTGTCTTTGACTTCAGTTTTCTTCTCTTAAAAATCTGGTAGAGGTCTGCTATCTGCAACCATTTGTTCTCTAAATTTGGGGAATCATTCCATGCCCCCCATTCTGAAGTGTGTGGTGATGTGCTCTATTTCTCCACAGTACTGGTCACACTGCGGGTTCTTTTACTCTAGAAAGTCAGGTCTTCACCTCTGGAAAATCTTCCTGAATTATTTTCTTGATTCCTTCTCTTTCTTACTATTTTTCTGTTTCCTCAAGTTTTTTACAGGGGGAGGGAAGATTTTAAATTCTTGGACTGATTTTCTACTTCCTTACATGTTCTCTTCTATTTTCTATTTTAAACATTTCCCCCTTAATTTTTAGGCATTCTTTTCCATTTTAATGCTATGATATTTATTATTGTCTTTGCATTCTGTCATTTATTAGAATTTTATTAGGAAGCAAATTTTTTTTAGATTTTATTTAAAAAATTAACTTTAACAGGGTGACATTGATCAATAAGAGTACCTTGGTTTCAGGTAAACATTTCTATAGAATTTGAACTGTTGATTATGTTGTATAACCATTACCCAAAGTCAAATCATTTTCCGTCACTTTATATTTGTCCCTCTTAACACCTTTTCCCCCACCCTCTTTCCATCCCCCTCCCCACACCACCATCCCCCTGGAAACCACTGCACTTTTATCTATGTCCATGAGTCTCAGTTTTATATTTTACCTATGTGTGAAATTATACAGTTCTTAGCTTTTTCTGATTTACTTATTTCACTCAGTATAATGTTCTCAAGGTCCATCCATGTTGTCGTAAATGGCACTATGTCATCATTTCTTATGGCCGAGTAGTATTCCATTGTATATATGGACCATATTTTCTTTATCAAATCCTCTATCGAGGGATACTTTGGTGGAAGCAAATCTTTAATAGGACAAAAATTGAGGTAAATCTTATTTTTTGGTCTGTGGGCTAATATATCAGATTTCGAGGTGAAGTGATTACTGGAGGAAGGGGATTGGGGAAAGGGGAGTAAAGAAGGACAAATATATGGTAATGGAAAATGATTTGACTTTAGATGATGGGCCCACAATGCAATCAATAGTTCAAATGCTATAGAGACGTTTACCTGAAACCTATGTGTTCTTTGGACCAATGTTACCCCATTAAATTTAATTTTTAAATAATAATAATTTTATATATATATATATATATATATATATATATATATATGGTCTACCGGAAAGTTTGGAATAAAACAAAATACAAATTTTTCTTACTGTCAATAAACTTTATTAAATAATATAATTGCCATTATTATTAATGATTTCTTACCAGCATGAGGGCAATTTGTATATCCCATTTTTGAAAAATGTTTTATCTTTTGATGCGAAAAATTGAACCAGTGCTGGTTTGATATATTCTTCATTGTTGAATTTTTTGCCCTTCAAAAAATTTTGTAAGGACAAAAACAAGTGATAGTCGGAGGGTGCTAAGTCCGGGGAATATGGTGGATGCGACAGATGTGTTTCTGTAGCATTTCTTTCTTGTTGTAATTCATAAAAATTACAGTGGCGTAAATGAACTTTAACAGTAGCCATGGGTACACTATCGCTTCACACATAAGACTAACGTGAATCAACTTTGTTTTAGTTAATTTGTTACATCAGTATGTATGCATTAAGTGATAAAAATAGAGAGGCACACATGCGCCAAATAAACATGTGCTTACATGTCGAAACTTGTGATAGAAACGGACAGAACTTTCAGGTAGACCATATATATATTATTTATATATATATATATCTAATATATATATATAGCTTCTGCTTTACTTTCTTCTAAATTACACGTATGTTAAAATGTTTATGTTGCACATCTTATACTATTTTCTATATTTTCCATGCTTTTTAAAATCTATCCTTTATTTTGTATAGTTTTCCATTTATGCTTCCAATTCACTAACCTCATTTTCTGTTATGTCTAGTCAAGAACTAACATATTCAGAACTGAACAAATGCCATTTGATTCTTTCTTATGTTTATACTGTATATTCCAGTGTTCTCTTGAATTATCCTCCTTTTTTTTTTCTATCTTTACCTCTCTTTTCTTAAAAATACTAATCACAATTTATCTAAAATTCTTATTAGCTTACTTCAAAATGTAGGATGATCTGGGAGTCTGTTTATAGTGTCTGGGTTTTGTGTTTTTTGTTTGTTTGTTTGTTCTGGTTTTGTTCCTGTGCTCTGGCCGTGCTTGGCAATTGTTCATTCCATGCTGGGCGTGCTATGTAAAAAAGAGGCAGACGCGACACACCCGATGATATATTCCTGTATGGAGGATTCACCCTCTCTCTGCTCAGGAAACAGTGGCAGCTGATTACTTAATCCTATCAAGAGTCTGATGAAATGAGGCTGGTTTGCAGCTCTGGTAAAGCTCAGACTACCTCTGATTTATCCCTGCTGTGATTTTCAAGTCTCCTTCCCTGACAAGTCCCAAACTCTAAATCTATTTCTCATGAAACTGCCAAACTGCACCACTTGCCCTTCAAAGATTTTTCTGCTTAGCTTTTTAGCTTCCTATTTTGCACAGCCCCAGAATTCAGCTAATGTTGTTAACAGAAACCATGCTCAAGGCTACACAAATCTTGACCAAGTTCCTCTGATTTTTTTTTCATTCCCCAGCAATGTTCCCTGCAGGTACAAAAGCCCAAATTCTGTCTGCATGGGCAACTGACAATTGTCCCCAAGTTAAAAATGGCAACAAAATATCAACTCAACTGTTTAAGACCTCCCCTCTCCAGAGTACCGCTCTTCTGGTTCTCGCCCCAGCTATTCTCTGTTGAGTTCAGAGGTGATTTCCATATTTATCTACTTGGCCGTAGCACCCAGCTTCTCGGCCCCACTGGGAAACAGAAGTCATCAGATGGAATATTTTGTTTTTATTTTGAGATTTGGGAAAGAACTTGACAATTGTAGGATTAATCTGAAGATGTGTTGAAGGGCTTAAAATTATGATTAGAATTATTTCTCTGAATTCCTCTTGCTATGCCAGTTGCTCAAGATGCTTTCTTAAAAGATTGAAATAACATAGTATATTAATAAACTTTATTTTCTACTTCTTAAAACATCCATATAGACCTGTAGTGGAACATATAAAAATTGTTTATTTTGAATTTTAGATTATCTGGATTTCTAGAGACCTACAGGTATATTTTGTAAGTGTAGAGAAGCCAGTGTCTTATGTGGATTATTGATGCAATTTATCATTTTATTTTCCAGCATCTAACTTTCACAAGAGAATTTGATTCAGATTCTCTTAGACATTATAGCTGGGCTGCAGACACCTTGGACAATGTCAATCTTGTCTCAAGTCCTGTTCATTCTGGGTAAGTAAGCTAAAAGTCATTTTTCTGGATCCTATTAAATTAACATTGCATTTAATATGTACAGTTATAAAGTCACTGACAAGCTTCATATGTATAAAATATTGCTCTATTAGACTTCGTTAGTGAGAAACATCATTAGTAAATATGTTTCTAAGTAAATTTACATATCTATTTTTATTACTAGAAGCACAGTGTAAGAAAGGAAATACATTAAAATTTTGATACCTAAAATATTTCTGGCTATGCGGGTACATTTCTATGTCTTTAATTTCCCTTTTCAATTAAAAAAAGATTTTAATGTAGTCATTACTCTTAATTTTACTGTATTCAAATGAAGTTTATTCCTAAGTATCTGGTTTTCCTTTCTAATAAAGAATAAATATATAGGTATTTCTATTCATTTGCCCCCACCATTTTGTTATCAACACTGGGATTCTTAGGTTCCCCGAGATAGAAATTGAGAGGAAACCCTAGAGCAGGGGTCCCCAAACTTTTTACACAGGGAGCCAGTTCACTGTCCCTCAGACCATTGGAGGGCCAGGCTTTAAAAAAAACTATGAACAAATCCCTGTGCACACTGAACATAGCTTATTTTAAAGTAGAAAAACCAAAATGGAAACAAATACAATATTTAAAATAAAGAACAAGTAAATTTAAATCAACAAACTGACCAGTATTTCAATGGGAACTATGGGCCTGCTTTTGGCTAATGAGATGGTCAATGTGCTCCTCTCACTGACCACCAATGAAAGAGGTGCCCCTTCCAGAAGTGCAGTGGGGGCCAGATAAATGGCCTCAGGGGGCCACATGCGGCCCGCGGGCCGTAGTTTGGGGACCCCTGCCCTAGAGAAATCTCCAGGCAGATTTTATTAAGCTGATGCTCGGCACCAGGAAAGCAGCCCAGAGGAAAGGAAGGTCCAGGGAGCTGGCTCAGGGCCCGCCTGGCTCTGCTTGGCTGCTTGTATACACTGGGAACAGCGTGGGCACGCTTTCTGAAAAGGGCAAGCTTGTGGCACGTTCCATCTCAAGGTTGAAGGACTTTGTTTTCCAGCTGCCTGGTCTGGTGACATTTCCACCAAGACAAGATGGTAGACTGCTCCTGACCACCACCCCAGGAGGGTTGGATAGCATCAAACCCTGATCAACTGCCCGTGTAGTTTAACTAGGCAGCTAGCAGGAAGGTTAAGTCCCTCTGGTTTGGGGTTCGGAGTGAGGGGTGGGTAACACTCTTGCAGTCAGCTTATCCTAAATTCCTCTGCCACCTAGTCTTCACGTGGCTCCTTGGCCTCTCTGTGTTTTCATTTCCTGGCTCCAGTCCCTGCACTGCCTCAGGTGCACTGTTGTGGTGCTTTGTTTCATACGATAGAATTCCACTCAAAAGCTTAGTTTCGGCCTTGGCCGGTTGGCTCAGCGGTAGAGCGTTGGCCTGGCGTGCGGGGGATCCGGGTTCGATTCCCAGCCAGGGCACATAGGAGAAGCACCCATTTGCTTCTCCAACCCCCCCTCCTTCCTCTCTGTCTCTCTCTTCCCCTCCCGCAGCCAAGGCTCCATTGGAGCAAAGATGGCCCGGGCGCTGGGGATGGCTCCTTGGCCTCTGCCCCAGGCGCTAGAGTGGCTCTGGTCACAACAGAGCGACGCCCCGGAGGGGCAGAGCATCGCCCCCTGGTGGGCAGAGCATCGCCCCTGGTGGGCGTGCCGGGTGGATCCCGGTTGGATGCATGCGGGAGTCTGTCTGTCTCTCCCCATTTCCAGCTTCAGAAAAATACAAAAATAAAAAACTTAGTTTCTTAAAATATGCAATAAACTCTGGTGTTCTTATATTTTTCTCGTAGGCCTTTGATTTGACAAATGATTGGTTGTGTGTGGTTTTCCTTGAAAAAGAAAAGATAAACTTGAAATCTCTAGATGAAGTTTCTGCATTTCTGAAATGAAATTATAATGAAGTTGTGTTAAATTACAATTAGAATAAAAGAAATGAATTTTAAAGAGAATATAAAGAAATTCACTTAAAAAAATGAATGTATCCATGTATGTACATAACAAGTGCTGAGGTAAGAGTCACATCCAACAGGCCTTCCTGTTGCCCTATCCTTCAGCGGAATTCGAGGCTGGTGGCTGAAAGCTGACCTGTTTCGACTGCTGAATTGATAATCAGTGTATTTTTAGGTAATTGGATTCTTTACCTATAGATAATTAAAAGTTGGGATAAGTGTTATCTATACGAATGGAGTAGAAATAAAGCATCCAATTCAGATGGTGAAAATTTCAAGGTATTTTCACCTCTGAAATTGGCATTTACGCAACAAATTAGTTGTGATTAGGGACAAGACTGAATCATTTGAAATTAAATAAATTAACAACAATGAATATTTATGAAGTTTCTTTTGTATTATATGAAATATTTTCTGCTGCTTTTAATTAAATTGTAATAGCTAACATTCACCCTGTGTTTTTCATGTACCTGGCATTGTGCTAAATGTTTTATTATGCACTATTTTATCAGATATATTTTTAAACAAAAGTGACACTGAGAAAAGTGTTATTCATTATCCCTGTTTTACAGATGAAAAGTCTGAGATTCAGAGTATTCTTACAGATTTGTAGCAGGTAACACCACAAATCTGGAAAACAAATCACTGCAGTGTCATTCAAATGACAGTAATTTATATAAAAGGGCTTTATAACCTATAAACTACATGTGGTCTTTGAGTCATTAACATCATATTTTGATAAATAAATTAGAGAAAGTCATAGTAACGGTAATTATTAAACTGCTAACATATTTATATGATTCATAGTAGATATATATGAATCTAAAACTAAAAACAGAGTTGAGAAGGAAAATATAAAATACTTGGGACACATTCGGTGCAGCTGACATGTTGAGCATTCTTTGAATCCTGCGGGAATTGCCAACCATGTTACAAAGATCTAGAACCAGCACTTGGTACCCTCTCGGTGGGAGAAAAAAGTACTAGGTTTTAATTTAGTAAAGTGAGAAGTTGAGGGAGCATAGGGTAATAAAATCAGAAATGAACTTTCCCATACATTGGAGAAAATGAAGTACTTGAATATGCAAATTATCTCACCTCCTTGAATTTATTCAAGACAATAGACACATGCAGGAAAGTGAAAGTAATGGCAGCTAATATGGGCTTATCTGAAAAAACATACACAAACTTGGTATATACTTGGAAATAGTTTACTAATGCCAGGTCTGTGGAGTAGCTTATTTATGGCAAGTAAGTGTTTTTCTAGGTGGACCCACAAATGCCAAATGCCTTAGTTTCATATTCTGATGGGTTTTATTTTTCTTTTGCTTATCATTGACATTTTCTGTTGCTTGCTTCTAATTATCTTACATTAATTTTTCTCATTTGCTTTCTAAATTATTTTGCAGCTATTCTTCTCCACTTCCTCAGTATGATTCAAGGTGATAACTGTGTCCTTTATGTGAACCATCCTTTTTGTATTCTTAATTTATGTGAATTTTTCCCCCCAACAGTTAGATTGTGTCAGTGTCTGTAGCGTATCAGCATTTGTCATCTCGCTATTCTAAAACTAGAAATAGTCATGTGTTCATTTTAGGATCATTTGTAGAATTCCTGCTTTAGTTTAAACATCAATAAGATACAACACATATGCTTACCCATCACCTTTTAATTTGTTTCTGTAAGTTAGATTGCATGGAATTTTATTTTGTACAGAATATGTAAGAAATGAGTTTGGGAAACAAATCTCTATATTTCTCATTGTTATTGAATAATAGGACCCATATCCTGCTTAACATATACTCCCACCTTTTCTCTCTATAAAGTTGAAACCCTTAGAACATATAAATAATTGGTCATGAACTCCAGCTCTGACCTGGGTGCTATCAGAATACAAAGAGATTCTTCTATCGTGTCATTAAAATCTTTTAAGCCATGATTTATCCATTTGGTTTTTTTATTCTTTGTAGCTGGGATATTTTTATATTGACACTGATTACCTTCTTACACTTCATTTAGACTATTTAGCTACGAGTGTTGCATGTGTATAAATATGTGTGTGTACATATATTTATATACATAAATATCAGTAACCAAATCTGACCTAGGCAATTTCTAAGCACACTTAACAAAACAGTTTTATTCATTAGTTCATTCCATAAACATTTATTGTGTGTAGAAACTGCGCTCAGTTCTGCATGTGAGGCAGTGAACAAGACAGACCTGATCTGAATGAATACATTACTGAGATTCAGTCGCTTGTTGCCAGGGCAACATTGCCCATTCAGTGTAAACAACCCAGTGTTTATTTGAACTTACTCAGCTGAATTTGCAAACCCAGAGTTTCTCTTGAATCATTTTTTAATCCATTCTTTTACTATTATTCTCAATCACAAATTGGTTTTAACTACTAAATACTGGGAAAGATCAGATTTTTGTCTTAGCCTTCCTTGCCATATTGTCTTTGTTGCTGGCTAAAAGTAGTTGGTAAACATTTATGTATCTAAGAAAATGTGGGCTCCCCAGAGTAGGTTTAAATGAGCCTTTTATCATCTAGCACTGGAGACAATTCATGTGGACACTTGTACAAGTGAACACTTATCTTTGTCTTTGATTAGGAAGTGTTTTTTGTTTTGTTTTTTAAAGGGGTCTGTCTCTTCCCTTTTTTACCGTGAATGTCATAGAGGCCACAATCTCTTAGAGTAGTTACAGTGTTATTTTTTAAAAAACATAAAATTAGTCCAGAGGAAAATGCCTAAGTCCAAAATGAGCAGGAGGGTGTAAAGTGGATTTCACCTCACTGATGATGACCAGAGTTGGTTCTGAAAATCAGATTGGCTAAAGAATGATCCCCGTGCTCTGTCTCTCTCCATGGAGATAGCACATCAGTTTGCTTTATTGAGGAGGTTACTCTTCCAAGGTCGAGAGCTAACTCTTTAAGAAAGGGTCCCCAAGTAAGACCTCCATGCAGGGTCCTCAAATCTATTGTATTTGCAAAATGTTAGAACTGTTTTTAGATGAATAAATAATAGCAGATTTTGATGGATGGGATTATTTTTTTCCCTAAAATATTGTAGGTCTTCAAATAATTTTTGCATCATCAACCTTTGGTGCTGTTCCAGTAAAAACCACATATTCGCATGTGAAAATTAGAGTACATATTCATGTTTCTGTTTACCTGAGTGTTTACAGTACTGTGGCAATGATGGGAGAACTCACCAAGAAGTTTCCATGAGCATGCGATAGGAATCACAAATTGCAATATGCTGTTACCCTGATATGACACAATTGGTTTCTTGACATTTTCATATCTACATTGCCATCTTTTTCTCATTATCTTTAATTTAAAGGCCAAGGACAACTATAAAGTTTAAGGACAGTTTCTAAAAAGTTCAAGTTGTGATATTTGTATTGCTGTACAAATACTCAAATGTAGCCTGTTTTAAAGATTTTCCAAATCCAGATTTATATTGAAAAGATTAAATCCCTTTCCATCAAAATTGCCTTAGCAAAGCTAGTTATCTCTCACTTTTATTATTGTATTCTGCTTTGTGATAGTAAAAATCAGAGTGTTGGTATGATTAAATATACATTCATTTTATGAGTTGTATATGTTAAGACATACTGTGGAGTTTCATCTTACTTGTCAGGAGGAGAGATTTCATAGTCAGCAAATGACTAAAGCCATTAATACTTAAAATGATCCTTGAGTATTAAACCACCCACAAGAGATCACATACAGTGGTTTATTGGGGGGGGGGGGTTGTTTGTTTTTAAAGCATGACACAGTCCTTTAATAGCCAGTTTTTATTCCAACTTTGGAACAGTCACTGTTCCTTCCCAATTTGAGAAATTGGCAAAGTGGTTGGCTTCTCTCCGGGGGCTGTGTTCCACCCAAACTAAGTTGTCACATTTCACTTTCTGCCCAGTTCACAAATTAAATGCATGTTTGATGTGACTCCACTGTATTTACTTCCAATTTCTTTTTAAAGAGAGGAAATGATAGCTACATTGTCTGTCACTTTAAACTTCAACATTTAATTTCAAAACCTACTCTGAAGATGGCTTATTTCTGTCCTTGATTTGGCCTCTCATCTTCTCCCTGCAGGTTTCTGGTGAGCTTCATGGTGGATGCAAGAGGTGGCTCCATGAGGGGGAGCCGTCACCACGGGATGAGAATCATCATTCCTCCACGCAAGTGTACGGCCCCAACCCGAATCACCTGCCGCTTGGTAAAGAGGCATAAACTGGCCAACCCGCCTCCCATGGTGGAAGGAGAGGGATTAGCCAGTAGGCTGGTAGAAATGGGTCCTGCAGGGGCACAATTTTTAGGGTAAGTTATTTTGTCAATTTTAATCTTGGCCCTCATAACCAAGATTTTCTTTATCCTTAACTCGAGCAGTTAATATGACGACTACTTAGTTGAACCATTTTGATTGAGTACAACTTATGTGTAGCATCAGAGGTCACAAAGCTGTGTGATTCTGTGGAAAACCAATCAGCTGATACTTTCCTAACTCAGTTTGCTGGTCAAAGCTTTTACTAACCAAGAAGCATGTTCTCTGCTCAGTGAGTGCACGGAACCCCGACGGCCCCCTTAGCAGTCAAGGCACCATTCTTAGGAAAAAAAATATATAGATGTTGGAACTATATTACCACAATGACTAAATGACTACTTTGAGTCTACGTCCTTTTATAAAGATCGCTGTTAGGGAAAACGATACATGTGATATGGTATTTTACAAAAAGAAATAATAATTTTAATTCATTTTCTGAGGTGGCACTTGGGTGCAAATCAGGCAGGCTCTGTCGGGATGGACAGTATGTTCACAATTTCCCCTTCTCGTTTCTCTTCCTGCTGCATGGATGTTATTCAGTAAACTGCATCTACCTACCAATTCTCCCCCTGTAAATGAGGGTGAGAGCTTGGTTAGCCGAATCCTGCAGCTTGGGCCTCAAGGGACAAAATTTATTGGGTAGGCTCTTCATAGACAAATTACAGAATGTCTACAATTCTTTTTTCCATTCTCAGTTTTCTTCTGTCATACCCATAGTCTTATTCTTGTCTTAAGTTTATTTTTATTTATTCAGTTGTTAATGCTTTCAGTTGATGTGTGTCACTGAAAGGAAACAACAGTCCCAGTGGCTTGACTTAATGTCGCACACCGCTACCTACCTTTGTGCTTCTCCAGCATGTGGGATTCACTGCAAGCGTCTGCTTTCATGACTCTGTGCTTTCTTCTGTAAGCCTTTCTTTAATTTGAAATGTTTCAGCTGAATATGATGGTTTTTAAGACAGGCTGAGAGTCTAATTTTAATCCAGTGTAGGAGAAAATACTTACAGGCTTTGAATCAACATTTACTATAAGTGAGGTGTGTGTGTGTGTGTGTACATAAGTATATGTGTGGAGTTACATTTTTTTTTAAGTTTATGTGTACTGAATAATTTTCATAAGGTTTAAGAAAGAAAGGTGACCAGTAAATAAACTGATTTTGAAAAAATATTGGGAATACAAAATATTGAAAGAAAACTAAGTAGGCAGCAGATAGAACAGGGGTCGAGAACCTTTCTGGCTGAGAGAGGCATGAGCGCCACATATTTTAAAATGTAATCTCATGAGAGCCATACAATGACCCGTGTACGTTACGCATTATTTAATAAAAATTTGGTGTTGTCCTGGAGGACAGCTGTGATTGGCTGTCCACAACCATGAACATGAGCGGTAGGAAATGAATGGATTGTAATACACAATAATGTTTTATATTTTTAACGTTATTATTTTTTTTTATTAAAGATTTTTCTGTGAGCCACATGCAGCCATCAAAAGAGCCACATCTGGCTCACAAGCCATAGGTTCCCGACCCCTGAGATAGAACATTCTACTGAAATTATTAAAAGTGTTTTGTTTTGTTTAAGCAGAAATATGTTGGTACTTGTTGTTTCTTTGCTTGTCTGTCTGGTGTATGTGCCTTGGCAGTCTGCATGAAGAAACCTGTTATGAAAAGTTATGCTTGGCTTTCACTCTGGTCAGAGATCCTTGTCATATCTTCTCTCCAATGATGTTGAGTGTCATACACAAAGTCACATTCCTTAACTATTTACAGAGACAGTATCTGATACATTAACCTGCAAAGATTGTATATAGTTCCCAAAAAGTTTAATATCTAACTAGCAGCTGTGGTTAAAAACAAAAACTATGATAAATATCTTAACTCTTAAAAATATTAACACTACTAGGTATAGTTGATTTTACTTCTACCTGTCAAAAAGTAAAGGCATAAAATTTTTTAAAATCCTTAATTTGAATTAATTATTATTATTTTTCCAAAAGTAAAATGATTATATTTGTCCTTTCATTTTAAGTAAGCACATTTGTAACATGTAATACATCAGGTAGTCTTACGTTTTATTATGTTACTTGATCATTACAACTACTGTTCCTTGTTATGCTGTTACCTCTATAAGCCTTTATCTTCTGTTATCACACATGCATAAATACATAGGTGAGGGGGTGAGGTTACATACAACCTCTGTAGGAGAATAATGATACTGTCTACTTAAATGTCATAAAAGAAAGCTGCACAATCCAACTAGGTAAATTGTTTGTGATTGTGGTCTGCTTCCTTCCATTCATTTTTTTTTTTAGCATTTATCCTATCTCAAAATTTAACAAAATTAAACCTGTGCTTCAGTTTGCAGCCATTCTTTTGCAAAAGGACACTGTCAGAAATTAATGTCATTATATGACAATTCAAACCAACAAGTGCTTTTTCAGAAAATTTAAATATTTCTATGCAGGTTATACTGGAGCTAGGAAGTTAAGCTGCCCTTTACCATTTCACAAATTGAAAATCAAAGAAACTGTCTTAACTACATAAGCCATGTGAAAGTCACAGAAACTATTGGAGGAATAGGTTGTTATATTGATTGTTTTCTTGCTAAGGGGGGGAAAATCAGTAATCTTTAAATTAGGGAATTTACAAAAAATTTTTTTTTAAATAAATGACTGTGTCCTTTTAAATCATTAGGATTTTGTATAATATGATAATATACCTATTGTGTTTTTTAAAATGGGCCAACTTTTTCTTATGGTCTATTTCTATAATTTTCAATTCCTTTAATTATACTTCTTTTTATATATGCTAAATACCCCCCCCATTAAATCAAAAGCCTAACCTACCATAGGCCCTCAAGAATTGTTTGTGAATGAATGAATGATGGCATGTTTTCAAGCTTCTAATATATTACTCAATTAGCAAATGATTCTGCAGCTTTGAAGTTGTTCCCAACCTTAGTGGCACCTCTGATTTTCAAATGAATACTGTTAATGAAACTTTTTTTTTCAAATATGACACTATAAATATATTTAATTTGATACCAAAATAATGTGGGTTTTTTTTTCCAGCCCTGTCATAGTGGAAATACCTCACTTTGGATCTATGAGAGGAAAAGAGAGAGAACTCATTGTCCTTCGAAGTGAAAATGGTGAAACATGGAAGGAGCATCAATTTGACAGTAAAAATGAAGATTTAACCGAATTACTTAATGGGATGGATGAAGGTAATGATGATGACTCCTTGCTTCTGTACATCTCTGCAGGAAAAAATATCAAAGGAATAACTACACTAAAGGAAACAATCTTTGAATTTCACACATTTGTATGTCAAGATGGGAATCAGGTTTCTCTCCATTTATTGCTGTTTTCTGCATCTCAGGCTTAAAGTTCCATTTACAGTAACAAACATTTTCCTCCATAATATGAATGCACAAGTACTTCTATGAGTATTTTCATTTTTAATCTAGTGCATCAATCTTTCCAAAACCCAGGAAAGTTTTCTAAGTCAGAAATGTATAAGGAGGGGGGGATAAAATAAAAATGGAAGGTATGCAAAGTATGCACAGCATTTTTAAGAAAATATATTCATATTTTATATTTGGAATTATTTCTAGAGCCTTTCTTTTATGTCAGTTTTCTCCCAGGCTCTTTCAGTGTTTTTCATGAATTTTCCATTTCTCTTGAGCTGTAATTCATTTTTTAAAAAAAATAAGTTTCAGGCTAATTATTGGAGTCTTTAGTGCTTCGGTGTCTTATTCTTTGACTTATAAGACTGACGTGGATCTGAGCATGTCACTTCTCATACACACCCTCAGGCTGTCTGACCCTTCGAATCACAGCAGATTTTCTTAGTAGACATGGGAATAGACTTGTTTTGAGTGTAGGTATTTGATGCAGCGTTTTCCTTAAAAAAATATATAAAAAGCAATTACAGACATTCCCTGGGTTACGGACAAAATAGGTTCTGTAGGTTTGAAAATGTTTAAATATTTTATGCCTAGAGAGGTAAAAATAAATACTATGTTAAGACAAACATCTGTCTAAGTTGTATTTAATAGGTAAATGTATCTATTCCAGCTTACATACAAATTCAAATTAAGAACAAGCCTACAGAACCTATCTGGTCTGTAACCCAGGCACGGCCTGCAGACCAGGTTCGCCATAAAATAAAGCTAATCTTGACTTTATACTGACTTCCTAATCACTACAAATTCAGCAGTTGTTTTAAATAACAGCTTTATTGGAGATATAAATCACATACCATAAAACTCACTCTCTGAGTGTTTAATTCACTCAGTTTTGGAATGCTTTCAGAAAAGTCTCTCCTGGTTTCAAACTGTGGACAAAGGAGCTTGATAAATTCTAGGGTATTTGAAGGATGACCCTGGGCAAGTTCTTTGATCCCTGTAAGCCTTTGTTACTTACTTACATAAAATGGAAGTTACCTTCCTTACTTTATAAAGTCATTGTTTAAAAAAAATTAAGTACTTATGTTAAGACTAATGAAATACGGCTCCTGTCACATAGTAATCCCTTGATAAACATCAGCTGTTGTCACTATTATATTCATTCTATAGACAAAACAAAATTGCCATGCGGTAATGCCAGTGGTCGAGGCCAGGCAGGTTCACGCTGAACTCAGGCAGACAGTAGAGGAACTGTGGAGCTGGAAAGCTTTGGGGCCTTCCCGTTTGTTGGAGGCACACGGAGAAGGGAGAGCAAATAAACAGAGGAAAACCACTTTTTGCAGTGGAGGGCAAGGGATCAGGAAAAGCGCCCCTCACAGTGGCAGCTGAGGGAATCGGGGAACCTCACCTCGCTGTGGCGGGAGAGCGATCTGGGAGAATCACCACCGAGGGAAAGCCCCATAGCTTTTCATAGAGACACACATGGCTTTCTGCCACATGCTCACACACTAATCGTGCAAAGTGCTTGCAGCCCGGAAACTGGCAAGCAAACCTAACACAGCTGTTTTCCCCACACATGCCAAAGATGTTATATAAGACACAGTTAATTATAGCCAACCGAAAATTTCAAGGTATCTTAACAACAAGGTAGGAGGAACTAATCATTGTTGAGTGTCTAGCATTCATGAGGTACTGATAAATGCCTTTATATTTGAAATTTATAACTGAAAGCATACTACTGCAAAGTGGGAAGTTTAATCTCACTTTTTAGGTTAAGGGACTGAAGTGTGGAAAAGCCAAACAACAGGTAAGGTTACCCCAACTAAGCAGCAGCAGCGGTGCTGAAATCTAGTCCTACCTGTTTTCAAAGATATTTAACTATACCCACCAGATTTTAGAAATGTGTGTCTTCTTTAATATTTTTCTCTTGAGATTAACATGTATGAAGTTTACGGTAGAGGAAATAAGCTAATGAACCTAAAGAGTAAAATTTCTACAAACCTGTTGAATTAAAGATCCAGAAGTATAGTAAAAAATGTTGCATATTTACTGAGTATATATAAATGTCTCTACATCATACTGATATGTATATCACACATCATCTACAACAACTTTAAATGATTTCTGATGGATAGGAACATACAATGGTAATTAAGATTTCAAATTTTTATTACCTTAGCTCATTTTAAAACATGAAATATAGTCATCCTTTTAAAAGGAAATTTATAACAATATACAATTAAATGTTTTAAAACTAAGTCCTTAGAGAATGAATTAAATAAGCATTTTGAACATAATAGAAGAACACAGATAATTCAGAATAATTGGAGAGAATAAGAGAAATTGGCTTTCCATAGAGTACAGTTTTGTTTGTTTTAAGGAAAATAAAATATAAAAATCTTTCCATATATCCAGTATTTCTTAAATGCTAATGTAGATTACTAATTTTTAAAATGTAGCAACTACTGCACAGAATTCTGCCTTTTTAATGGTTAGCTACCTTGATGCTGTGAGCTCCTGAGGGCAGGGTGCATGTCCTAATTACTTCTGAGTTACCAGTATCAGGCACAGTGCTGATTTAAACACTCACCAATCCTAGTGAACGGGCCACGGAGGAACTTGATTATAATATGCAGCTTTATGGAAGAAGGTGTTCATTAGCTTATTTCCCCTACCATAAACTTCATATGTGTTAATCTCAGGAGAAAAATATTAAAGAGGAGCATTTACTTTGAGGAAAGTGCTGAGAAAGTAACAATATTCTAAGACAGCGCTATTCAATAGAATTTCTGCGATGACAGAAATCTATGTACTGTGCTTTCCAATAGCAGCCACTAATCACATGTGACTCTTGAGTACTCAGAATGCGACTAGTACAACTGAGGAAGGTAAACTTTAATTTTGTTTAATTTCAGTTAGTGATAAGTAGCCACCTGTGACCAGGGGCTACCTTATTGGACACTGCAGTTCTAGCAAAAACACTGACTATTCTAATATAGTCTTCTTTATTTTTTAGTATAAATTATAGTATGTCTTATCAGATATTTCATGGTGACATGTCTATTTTCTTTAAACAAACAAAATGAAAACCATTTTCAAATAGGAATTAGTCATACGTTCATCTAGACAAACGATTCCCCCGTACTGCCATGCTGAAGTGTTTTAAAGAAACGATGCTATAGCCCTCTGTCCTGGATTCTACGTGCTATCTTGGAAATGCAAATGGAGTTTCTATGCTACAATTTGTAAGACCAGATACACTTTGGTTCCATTTTAGATGATTGAAAGGAAATGTAGACATTTCCAGGTTTAAATGTCTACATTTAAATACAGCAAGAATGAGGACTGAATTTTCAAGGCACAGTGGTTTTCTTCAGATGTTGAATTTTAAAATAACAATAATGGAGGAATCACTGCATACCTTTTATAACTGAACCTCCATTAATCAGATTTCATACCAAGTTCAGGACCCACTTACCTCCATTTTTCTGCTCTTCCCAGACACTTCATTCTTATTGGAACATCTCTCCTGTAAAAACAGGCAGGCAAGAATAAAAATTAATCTAAGCCCCACCTGTTATCTCAGTTGGTTAGATCATTGTCCCAACACACCAAAGTTGTGGGTTCGATCCCTGGTCAGGGCAGATATAAGAATCAACCAATGATGGCATGAATAGGTAGAAGAATGAATCAGTGTTTCTCTCTCTTTCTCTCTGTCTCTCTCCCCTTCCTCTCTCTCTAAAAATCAATTAGTAAAGCTTGACCAGGCAGTGGCACAGTGGATAGAGTGTCGGACTAGGACGCGGAGGACCCAGGTTCGAGACCCCGAGGTCGCCAGCTTGAGCGCAAGTTCAACTGGCTTGAGCAAAAAGCTCACCAGCTTGGACCCAAGGTCGCTGGCTCGAGCAAGGGGTTACTCAGTCTGCTGAAGACCCGTGGTCAAGGCACATATGAGAAAACAATCAATGAACAACTAAGGTGTTGCAATGGCAACAAAAAACTGATGATTGATGCTTCTCATCTCTCTCCGTTCCTGTCTGTCTGTCCGTATCTATTCCTTTCTCTGACTCTCTCTGTCCCTGTTAAAAAAAAATCAATTAGTAAATAAAAAAAAAATTAATCTAGCTCTAAAAAGAAAAGGCAACCCTTCTTTTTCTTTCAAGTTTTAATGAGTCTAAATTTTCATGGGAAGAAAGGCATAAGCACAGTGTAGGAACATTCATGTTATCTTCTGCCACGCCACTCTCTCCCCCTCCCTTTCTGTTCCTTACTAGTGGTCACTTTCCAGGATGAAAATAGTAATTAAAATAAACCAATGGTCAGACCACGTAAGAATTCCTTAAAAAGAGAAACAAGTCTTTATTCTATTATTATTCCATTTGTCCTATTAATTCCCCCAGTTCATAACAACTAAGTCTTATCTGTCGTGTATGGTAAGTGAACTTTGATAATACCTGTTATTAATAACTTTTTAAATCTTTTGCGTAAATGAATTTTGTGAGCTACTTTATAAATCATCTATATGCTATTTTTATAACCAACCCTATTGTACCCTCTTCTCTAAAAATCTTAAAACCCAAGTATTTAATTAAAAATCATCTTAGGCCCTGGCCGGTTGGCTCAGCGGTAGAGCGTCGGCCTGGCGTGCGGGGGACCCGGGTTCGATTCCTGGCCAGGGCACATAGGAGAAGCGCCCATTTGCTTCTCCACCCCCCCCTCCTTCCTTTCTGTCTCTCTCTTCCCCTCCCACAGCCAAGGCTCCATTGGAGCAAAGATGGCCCAGGCACTGGGGATGGCTCCTTGGCCTCTGCCCCAGGCGCTAGAGTGGCTCTGGTTGCGGCAGAGCGACGCCTCCGGGAGGGGCAGAGCATCGCCCCCTGGTGGGCAGAGCTTCGCCCCTGGTGGGCATGCCGGGTGGATCCCGGTCGGGCGCATGCAGGAGTCTGTCTGACTGTCTCTCCCCGTTTCCAGCTTCGGAAAAATACAAAAAAAAAAAAAAAAATCATCTTAGCCACTATTTTGATCATTGATTTTTACTAAACAACACAATTATAAGAATTAGATTATGTTTATATAGTATTTTAAAACTTGCAAAAACGTTTCTTGTGCCCAGTGAAATTAGTGGTTAGAATAACTCCAGGGAAAGACAAGTTCAAGCTGAGGATAATTTGCCAAGTGAAATGTAGTTCTTAGGACCTCACATAGACCAGAATTCCATCCTGGCTCTACTGTTTGCTAGCTGTGTGAGCCTGTCCAGTCAATCTCTTTAAACTTTAGTTTAAATCTGTAAAGTGAGGATACCTCATAGGGAACTGATAGGCAACAGATGAGCTGATATATGTGTGGGTCTTGGTGTGATGTTTGATACGTGAGAAGCACTCAGTCAGTGTTTCTCGGAGTCACGGCTGCAATGTACAGTTGTGCAGCAGAGCATGTGGGCGCTGAAATTTTGCCTCTTCCACTTTCCAAGCCATGTGCATGGACACTGACGTTCCGGACAGAGCAGACTCTAATCTAATTTTCTTGAAGCTGCTGTCTCGTCGCCCAGTCATCGACCTGCAGGGCTGTGTCCATCCCAAGTGGGCACCCTTTTCCAAATCACACAGATACCACCAGGGCTAGTAGGAGCCCCGCTCGCGGTTGATGGTGGTGATGCCCATCCTGTCACCACGACCCACTCAGGAAATAGATATTAAATACATTGAGTTAGACTTCCATAATCTGGACTTCTGACTCTAACTCTTGTTGTTTTTGTACAATATGCCTTTGCTTCGGTATGTTCTCAAATGAAAGATGCCTATGAAAGTACTTTGTGTGGAACAAAAATGCTGCATACATGTCAGCTGCTATTTAAATTGTTCATTACTAATCAGATAACCCTCTTAGTTCATGTATGACTCAAAAGGATATGGTATGTCGTCAGGAAAAACTGTCATTGCAGAGTAAGGTGGAATTAAGAATTATTTCTGTAAGCAGCAAGCCCAGAGACAAGAGCATCAGTGGTTATGCTAATGAAACAGGTGTGCCAGCAAAGCTCTGTTCAAGTGAGAGGCTAGAGTGACACAGGACAGTTGGTCTGGGTGTGAAGAACCTGCTGTTACCACTAAGGTATCATGTGGCAGGAGCAACGCTTCTCTTTGGCAACAAACATAGATCTTGTTCTAGCACTTGTCAGTTCGTGTTTACCCAGCAGAGAAAAAGATACCACAAAACAGAAAATATTCATTCTGCTTCCCCGAAAAACATCATCTTTAAGATACATCAGTTTGAATCCACTTGGAAGTTTAATTAAAACCTTACTTTAATTAAGCTCACAAAGTTCAATTAAACATGTTTAAAACTGCCTCCGATGTCAGACTCCAAGAGATGTGTTGTAGTTTGCAGTTAAACTTGACCTGGGAGTGTTTATTGGTAGAGGAATCCTTCCTCCTGCCTGTGCCGTGGCGCAGTGGATAGAGCATCAGCCTGGGATGCTGAGGACCCAGGTTCGAAACCCCGAGGTCGCCAGCTTGAGCCCAGGCTCATCCAGCTTGAGCACTGGCTCACCAGCTTGAGCATGGGATCATAAACATGACCCCATGGTCACTGGCTTGAGCCCAAGGTCATTGACTTGAGCAAGGGGCCACTGGCTTGGCTGCAGCCCCCAGGCCAAGGCACATGTGAGAAAGCAATCGATGAAGAACTAGGGTGCTGCAACTGCAAGTTGATGCTTCTCATCTCTCTCCTTTCCTATATGTCTGTCCCTCCATCTCTCTCTCTCTCTCTCTCTCTCTCTCACTTAAAAAAAAGGAATTCTTCCTCCTTATAGGTCTTAACTTAAAATTTTTTCAGCATGAGAAATGCTTTAGTCCAGCACTGTTCAATACAGTAGCCATAAGCTACATGTGGTTATAGACCAATTGAAATAGGGCTTGTACAAGTTGAGATATGTATGCTATACATTACATGTAAAATATACCAGATATACAAAGATTTAGTACACTCCTCAAAATAAATATATATCTCACCTGACCAGGCGGTGATGCAGTGGATAGAGCGTCGGACTGGGATGCGGAAGGACCCAGGTTGAGTCCCCGAGATCGCCAGCTTGAGCGCAGGCTCATCTGGCTTGAGCAAAAAAAAGCTCACCAGCTTGGACCCAAGGTCACTGGCTCGAGCAAGGGGTTACTCGGTCTGCTGAAGGCCCACAGTCAAGGCACATATGAGAAAGGAATTAATGAACAACTAAGGAGTCCCAACGAAAAGCTGATGATTGATGCTTCTCATCTTTCTCCGTTCCTGTCTGTCCCTATCTATCCCTCTCTCTGACTTTCTCTCTGTCCCCGTAAAAATAAAAAATAAAATAAAAATACTCCTTTAAAAATATATATATATCTCATTAATAATTTTTATGTTGGTTATATATTGAAATAGTATGCAGTATTTTGGATATACTGGCCTAACTATAACACACTGCTAAAATTAATTTCACCTGTACCTTTTGTTTTTTCAGTGTGGCTATAAGAACATTTAAAATTGCATATGTGGCTTGCGTTATATTTCTTTTATAAAACACTGCTCTGAACAGTGTGTAAACTTTGTTTTATATATCTATTAGGTTTTAAAATTAAAATCATCACTCTGGCCAACATGTGGACATCCCAGGTTCGATTGCCAGTCAGGGTACACATGAGAAGTGACCATCTGCTTCTCTCTCCTCTTTCCCCCTTCTTTCTCTCTTCCTCTCAGCCAGTGGCTTGATTGGTTCACGCATTGACCTTAGGCACTGAGGATAGCTCAGTTGGTCCAAGTGTTGGCCCCATACAGGGGTTGCCAGATAGATCCTAGTCAGGGCTCATGCAAGAATCTGTCTCTCTATCTCCTCTCCTCTCACTTAAAAATAAATTAAATTAAATTAAATTGAATTAAATTAAAATAATTGCTACCTAAGTATCACAAGAATGTTTTGAGGATGTATGCATTATGCTATGATTTAAAAAATCCCAGGACTGTATTGGAACTAAATGTTGTTCGGGTTCTCCCAAACAATATTAGAATGCTAGGAAAATATTTTCTCACTTGTTTTCACTGCTTAAGTTTCAGATGAAAGCAAATGAGTTTTAAGTTAACACATATTAGATTTAATAAAATATACTATTGTAATTGGAGTCAGGAAAGGAAAATTTATATGATGTTAAGTAACAGAAAATAAATTTCCCATGACTTATTATCTAACTGTATCAGCAATATTTAGAAACAGACTTCTCAGTTAAAATTGCTACATTGCTTTATTTCAGTTGACCTTGTTTGTAATTTATCAGCCATGAGACATAGTAATCTTATAGTGTCAAGTTAGATTGTAGAAGCAGTTGAGCAATGAAGTGAAGTATATAGCTTTGTGTTGTACATAGCACCATCTATTGGAGAAATCTGTTAACAATCTTGAAAAAATCTGGAGAAAAAGTAAAAATTGAACTTAAATCAGGATTGTAGTTGGGGTGAAACTAAAAAAAAAAAACCCACATCAAATGCTATAAATTAAACCATACCATGATTATTCTAACTGGCTTTCACATTCGTTCCTCACTTCTCTTCTTCCAGGAAACCTTCCCTAAACCTCAGATTGAGTTAGATCCGCCTGGTAATATGCACACAACACCTGGCTTGTCTTCTTCTGTAACAAGCAGTTTTGAACTTTGCTATCTTCCTTGGCGGTCCGTCAAGTCCATGAGTGTAGGACCTGGTTCCGCCATGTTGACAGCCTTTTGCTCAGTGTAGGTAACAGTTCTTGGCACAATACTGTCACTTCATCATATTTGTTGATTGAATGGAGAAATGAATAATTTGTATCCAAGCATATGCCCCCACTTTTGGCAGTAGTAATTCAGAAACCCGGACCCAAGAAAGAAAGCAACGTTTTAAAGGAAGAATGCCACAACCAAACGGGAAGACACCATCTAGGAGACAGGGGAAGAACACATACATTTAAAAAATAGTTTTCTAAAAATAATTTTAAGCTATATGATTGTCAGAAATTATATAGATTGCTAAAAGTGGAGAGAAAAACAGGTATATCATTGTTTCCAGACATTCTGCATCATTAGCATGTTATGCATTGTACAGTTCTGACTAACAAAGAAGTCCTATCTTGGGTAAAGATGTAAAATACTGCTGATCCAAACAGACTGAGAGCAGATACCAGAAGTGAATAAGAATATGAGTTAAATTAATAAAATTGTAGAGCTGTATGAGACCGCTCTGTATTGTCCTTGCAACTTTCCATGAATCCAAAAGTTGAAAAAAAATGGAAAAGATTCCTATTATATTTACTTTGAGGAAGAAGAATCAAGTTATATGTTTTGAGTTCTTTTTTCTATAACATCTTGGATGGGCGTGGTACAAAAGTTGCATATTCACATAGAGCTGAATTTTAACTCCAAAGAAATGAATGTAAGTTTCTGAAATACTTAAGTGAATATATTACATGTCTTTATTTTTTATACTCTGCAGCTAGAGTTGAATATTATAGAATTTTTTTTCTTTCATTTCCCCCAATTTATCAGGTAGTTTTCTATAATTGGTGAAATTTTTCTTTAAAATAGAAGGCAATTAAAATGATAACAATTCAAATGTATACACTGTAGAGATAACAAAACTGGGACATTGTGGTAATTTAAAAAAGAATCTAACCTTAGAACTGTCCCAGACTGGCTCTCTGCCTTTCCTCTACCGCTGTGTGACCTGGGATATGTAACCTAAGTTATTCTGTGAGCACTGCTGTGCTGGTAGTTTTCTATCATTTATGTTATATCCACCCACAGGAAACTTTTTTTATCCTGAATCTTATAAACAAGGAGTGTAGGATTCAGAGTACAGGACCTTGTCCAAGGTCCAAGCTTACTGGTTGGGGAGCTAGATTTGAACCCAAAACACCTGTCTCTATTTAGGTTTTCAAAAACCCATACTAATTAGCTTGCCTTTTCAAATTCTAACACTAAATTTCCTTTTTTTTTTTCTTGCTCCTCAATATCAGGTACTCCATTCTTCGAGGAGTGCGCTGAGCAGAGCATTCGCCTGACCAGAAATTAAACTCTAGATATTGAGCTCACCTTTTGTGAAATATCGAGGCTGTGTTCCTCTGGCCAGATCACAAATGCCTTCAGAAAACAAATTTGATGTAGGGAAGAGAGTCATGGTCTCATTTTACCAACTTATCCAAAGACATTTAATCCTATGTGTGTAAGAGAAAGGCAAAACTGGTCAGGATGATCATTTGAAAGCTTTAAGAGTAACTCAATGGGAACATGATTTCAATTTTGTTATTTAAGCTCCATTGTATTATGATCTCCATAATCATTCATATTTGCAAAGCATTTTATAATCCTTATTGCTCTGTTCAGAAATCTCAATTGCAGAGAATGCTGTCCCATCTTTTACAAATAAACTAAATGAGTTAGAAAGTGCTTAAGAAATTTATCATTAGTGAAGCAAGAAAGCTGTAGGACATTAGCTTCTATTTGTGTGTAGCAGAAAATGCCACTTTTCTCGGGGCTTTCTGCTCATAGAGTGGGCAATAAGAAGTCGTGTCGCCTTTTGGGCCACGGTATTTGCAAATCTGTCCATTATTCATCCATTTATCACCCACCACCCATGTGCCAGGTAATCTGCAAACACTGTGGTAAGCAGTGGTTGAAGTGCATGTCTGTATGACTTCATCTGCTCTCCCTAATCTCAGCTCTAAAGCAGACCAGCAAAGTCAATTTGGCAAGTCACATAACTTCTCTGATCTTCAGACACCTACTTTACCATCATGCTATGTAGGTCAAATAATAGCTGACCTGCCACAAAGTAGACATTCAGTAAATGTAAATTTTAGCCTTCTTCCTGGCCAAAGCTACCTATTTCAGAAATCACCTCTGCCTTTTCCCTTTACTGTTTGTGTGTGTGTGTGTGTGAAAACTTTATTAAGAACAAATTAAAAAGAGAAAGGAGCAGTCCTTTTGTATTCAGTGTCATTAAATCACCCTAAAAGTTAGAAGCTCTTGATTTTAATGTCATTTTCTTCTCTAATTCTATAGCTATGAAGTGATTTAGTAATGAATATTTGTTATTGCCCTATAAGCTCCTGTTCACATGTTAAACCATCCTTGAGTTGTTTTTTTATAGGATCCTGTTGTCATGTTTTTAATACTTTGGGTTCTGAATTTGTAAGAACAGGTACCGGGTGAGAATCTACTAATACCTTGCTTTCCAAATGTGTCAGTCAAGTCATAGTCACCTGGATTGAGTGTTAAAAGCAGATTTTCAAGTTCCACCCCTGGCCGACCAAGTCAGAATGTCCACAAGAGAAACACAGAAATCTGTGCTTTTGATATGTAGCACTGGTGTTGCTTAGGATCTGGCCAGTCTGGGGTACACCGCACTAGGAGCCAGGTTCTCAGTGGATGTGATGTGATGTGGGCAGCACGTTTGTGCTGCGGATAACTGTGTTGGATTTATCTCTGTATATAAAAGGTGGAAGTAAAACAAAGGTTCTTGGGAATTCCTGCTTATGGCCTAAGTAGTAAGCATAAAATATGAATACATATAAATTCAGTCCTGGAAAAAAACATTGACGTTGTTCCATTTTTACATGATCAGATTTTATTACTATTAGCCTGGAAATGTGTCTTTTCTGATATAGTAGTCGTCCTCCCTTATCCGTGGTTTCAGTTTCCATGGTTTCAGTTACCTGTGGTCAATTGCAATCCTTCGATATTAAGTAGGAAATTCCAGAAATAAACAATTTATAAGTTTTAAATTGCATGCCACTCTGAATAGTGTGATGAAGTGTCACGCTGTCCCACCAGGGATGTGAAGCATCCCTGTGTCCAGTGCACCCAAGCTGTGTGTTACCCACCTCCCGGGCAGTCAGGAGCCGTGCTGGTTATCAGATTGTTACTGCAGAGGCCACATTCATGTAAGTTTTATTACAGCATATTGTGAATTGTTCTATTTTATTATTAGTTATTGCTCATCTCCTACTGTGTCTGATTTATAAATCAAACTTGATTGTACAAATAGGAAAAGGGCTTAAAACATATCCCCCCCCCAGATAAATGAGGTTACAGTGTACTTTTTTAGGTTATATCACAGAATTTTCAGAATAATTCTATATTCTCATGAGTATTCAATTCAGTTTGGGTAAACGTCCATTAAGTAAACTCATCTTGAGTTATAAACACATGACATAGTCGACTTCATTGTGAATTAAAAAGCAGGAAGACTAGAGCCACTTTTTCACAACCATATTTTTTTTTATTTAAAAAATTATTAAGAGAATAAACAATAACCATCCTCATATTTTAGAGCACGATTTTAAAGGATTATTTCAGTTATTTGGTAGGGAAAGTACGGGTCTCATTATTTCCCAAATGATTGTTTTTGTTCAGTGAATATTCATTGAAAACCTACAATGGACCAGGTTTCAATATCAAACATCATCGACTTTAATGTAATTTAACTAGTTGCTTTACATTTTATGAAAATAAAACTAATTTTAGTACACTTTAATAATGTATCAACATTTTAAGTAGGATGGAAAGCCTTGTGGTAAGTTCTCGGGTAATGTGGCCGCAAGTCAGGGCTCCACAGCCGCTGACGTCAAGAGCCTCTTCATTGCTTCTTTTAACCAGCGCGGGCTGTAGTTACCTGTTTGCAAGTGTTCAGCTAAGGTCATTTCACTATTGTGTTTCAGTTTCCTTTTTTTAAAGCAAGAAATAGAGGGGAAAAAATGTGCTTGAGTTGAATCAACTGTAAAACACTAATAGTCTGTTATTTGTGTATCTTACTATATTAATACTAGCATGGTAGTATTATTACCCATGTAATAATACATGTGTAGGAATTTATTATAATATTATAATTTTCTTTTTCTCTTTTCCCTTCTCTAATTTTTATGTAAATTATATGAACTTATACAGAGATATGTAAAGGTGTGATTAGGCAATATTTTTGTGGCTTTTTAATATGAGCTGGAGATTTACATATTATAAGATAATGCTTCTACCTCATTCTTTATAATACTACACAGTATTTCATAGTATGAATATATCATAGTTTATTTAACCTCTGTCCTATTGATGGCCAGTAAGATCTTAGAATAGATTTTGAGGTCATAAGAATTCCATAGTGACTATACTAATTAGTTTTCACCCCTTCCTCTTGCCTCTTCACGTGACCTACTGTCTACATCATTTATTTTCTTACTTATGCAGATGTCCTTGAGTGGAATAGCCTAACATGCAACTCTGGCTCTTCAAGAAATTATGCTTTTATTTCTATTTTATTATTGAATTTATAAGGGTGACATTGGTTAATACAAACATATAGGTTTCAAGAGCACAGTTCCATAATCCATCATCTGTCTGTATATTGTACTGTGTATTCACCACCCCAAGTCAAGCCTTTTCCATCACTATTTACCCCTTTACACTCTTCTACCTCCCCCACCCAAGAAATTATGCTGCTTTTTCTAAACCATTATTTAATTTTTTAAAACTTTTATATTTTTTACACCAACTTTTATTCTCAGAGAAAATGCTTAAAATATTTTAAGTACACATAGAAACGGAATATAACCTGCTGAAGGGAAGATATCTTTTCTCCACTTCCTGTTGCAGAGGCCTGGGAATCTGAGTAGTTTAAGAAGGCAATGAATGTATATGTGGTTCTGGTTTTTTTTTCTTAGAGAAAAAAGATAGAAAGGAAGAGATGAGAAGCATCAACTCGTAGTTGTGGCTCTTTAGCTGCTCATTGATTGCTTTCTCTTACATGCCTTGACTGGAGGACTCCATCTAAGCTAAAAAACGCCTTGCTGAAGTAGCGACCTTGGGCTTCAAGCCAGCAACCTTTGGGCTCAAGCCAGCGACCATGGGGTCATGTCTATGGTGCCGCACTCAAGCTGGTGAACCCACAGCTGGCGCTCCAGCTGGCGACCTCAGCGCTTCGAACCTGGGTCTTCAGTGTCCTGGGTTGACACTCCATTCACTGTGCTACTGCCTGGGCAGTGTGCTTGTGATTCTACTTAAAGAATGGTACATGTCAACTCTAATGACTAAAATTTCTATGTTAGACCTTCATTTTTTTCTTTTCTTTTCTTTTCTTTTTAATTTAAGTGAGAGGAGGGGAGATAGAGAGACAGACTTCCACATAAGCCCTAACCAGGATCCATCCAGCTATCACCACCATCTGAGGATGATGTTTTGTCCCATCTTGAGCCATGCTCGCAACCAAACTATTTTTAGCACCTGAGGCAGAGGCCTCCCTAGAAACTTCCTCAGTGCCCAGGGCCAATGTGTTTGAATCAAATCAAGCCACAGCTGCAGGACGAGAAGAGAGAGAGAGAGAGAGAGAGAGAGAGAGAAGGAGGAGGGGGAGAGGAGAAGCAGATGGTCACTTCTCCTGTGTGCCCTGACCAGGAATCGAGCACAGGACATCCACACACCAGGCCTACACTCTACCACTGAGCCAACCGGCCAGGGCCACATTAATTGTTCTTTTGAGTTGAGGTCTAGTTATAAAATGCCTATTAAAATATACACTGAAGATCAGTAAGTATTCAAGTTTTAGTGGTGATAGCGAATTGCTAAAAAGCTTTAAAATAAAGTGAGTACAGCACAGAGGGTCCTGAACTGTTGGCAAATCCTGAAAGATGTCGGAGGTTGACTGTGGAGTTAGATATCTGAGCTTCTTAATTTACCACTCACCTGCTGCATCTGAGATGTGCATGCACGCTCTTTATTTGCTATTGCTCTAATGCAGGGGTAGTCAATCTTTTTGTACCTACCGCCCATTTTGTATCTCTGTTAGTAGTAAAATTTTCTAACTGCCCACTGGTTCCACAGTAATGGTGATTTATAAAGTAGGGAAGTAACTTTACTTTATAAAATGTATAAAGCAGAGTTACAGCAAGTTAAAGCATATATTAATAATTACTTACCAAGTACTTTATGTCAGATTTTTGCTAAGTTTGGCAGAATAAATCTTTATAAAACAACTTACTATAGTTAAATCTATCTTTTTATTTATACTTTGGTTGCTCCGCTACTGCCCACCATGAAAGCTGGAACGCTCACTAGAGGGCGGTAGGGACCAGGTTGACTACCACTGCTCTAATGCTTTATCAACGGTAATACAGCGTAAGTGGACTGGTCTGCCTCCACCATACAAAGTGTTAGTTCTCCCTAATCCATTGCTATTACAGTTTCCAGGGGTGCCTCTTCACAAAGGTACATGCACATCCCCACAGCACTCACACAAAAGTAGCTGAGAATTGTCCCTCGAAAGATGCCTTGCTCCCTCTGGTAGGTCCAGATTGATCTTGAGTAAGTGTTGTACTCACAGGCTACACAGCTTGTTAAATGCAGAGTTAAGAAATCTGACTTGTTTGAAGGATATAATTTCATAACAGCATCTTCTTAAATTGCTTACACTGTATGGAGTCAAAGCCATTTCCAAAGGAGAACATAATCACAACTTTGAGGCAAAAAAGTAAAAAAATATCTACTTAGCTAATGATGATGTACTGCAGAGCAATTTAGGCTAATTACCAGAACTTTCTCAGTTGCAGTATAAGTTATAAACTCAGAGAATTTAGACTTTTTAAAATAAGCCAAATCATGGGGAGGAAAATATATCTGCTGTGTGTGAAAACCTTTTATTTTCTTTTAATTCCTGAATAGGTAAAAACTTCCTCAGAATATTTTTGGAGCAAAACTGATTCCTTTCTCTTTTTCTATACTAACTATTTTACATTCTTTAAACTTTTGTGTTTTTTTTTATTTTTCTTTCACTAGGGATTCAGTATTTAGGTTTGGACAGAGCAGAGAGGGTAGAGATGGTTACTAACAAAAAGGACCAAATTCCAAGTTCCCCTTTGATCTGGGTTAAAACCTTCTTTCTTTACTAGTTGACAATTAATTTGATGCTCCCATGTCAGAGTTCAGTAGTTAATCTGTAAAATGAGAAGATGTCTCTGATTCAATTACCTAACTATTCATTTTTACTTTTTTATCAAATTTCTGTTTAGAATAAACCATGGCCTTGGCTTTTGGCTCAGAGGATAGAGCGTTGGCCCAGTATATGGACATCTGGGTGTAATTCCCAGTCAGAGCACATAGGAGAAGTGACCGTCTATTTCTCCCACCCTGCCTCTCCTCCTTCTCTCCCTCTTCCCCTCCCGCAGCCAGTGGTTTGATTGGTTTGGGCATGGCCCTAAGTACTGAGGATAGCTCAATTGGAGCGCATCAGCCTCAGGCACTAAAAATAGCTCAGTATTTTAGTATAGGCCCCAGATGGGGTTGCTGGGTGGATCCCAGTCGGGGCACATGCATGAGTCTGCTTCACTATCTCCCCTTCTAACCTAATTTTTTTAAAATATAAAATAAAATAGAATAAGTCGTTATCTCAGCCTTGTGTATCTAATAAATGAGGCAGACATCTTCATAGTTCAGGCAAGAAAGCTATTTGTATCATAGGTATGAGGAAAAGCTTATGTGAATAGCAAACAACAAAAACAAAACCATAGCTCTGCCTGAAGTTTGGGTATTTCCTGTTTATTTTGTAACAAGTACAACTACCCCAGCTATTTAAACCCAAAGGCAGTACTATCTTATGCCCCACCCTCTTCTCACAACTCCATGTCTCATCGTAGTAACCAGTGCTAACAGCCCAGTATGTTTTTTTCTACAAATCTGTCTTATAATAATAAACAAATGTGCCGATTACATTTTTTCCCTAACAAGGATTATATTGTGCATGTTACCCTGCATCTTGCTTCTCTCCTCACTTTATATGCTTTATACTTGTCAGTCCCTCCCTGCCTGGCTCCCTCGTTCACTCAGATACCACCTCTGGTATCATATCCTCACAGAAGTGTTTCCTGACCACCCATTCAAATAAGAACCTCTACTCCCTATCACATTCTATTCTCTCCCCTCAATTTATTAGAGGAGAGAGAGAAAGATAGACAGGCCGTGTTGGGGTGGGAGGAGCAGGAAGCATCAACTCGAAGAAGTTGCTTCTTGTATGTGCTTTGACCCTGCAAGGCCAGTGTTTCAAACTAGCAACCTTAGCATCCTAGGTCTACGCTTTATCTACTGCGCCGTCACAGATGAAGCTGAACTGTGGCTCATCTAACCATCCCCTTATTACTGGGCGTTCAGGCTCTCTCAAGCTTTAATCTTTACAAGCATGCTATTTTGTATGTGATTATAAGAAAGATGCCAGAAAATTGGATTGCTGGGTCCAACAATAGGCACATTTTAATTTTGAATCGATGATACCCAATTACATTGTCAAAAGATTATTGGCATTCACACCCTACATGCAGTGGTGAAAGCACCTGTTTTCCCCGAATTTTCTCTGGGCAAGATATTATCAGTCTTTAATCTTACCAAGAGGCTGGTGTGGAAGAAGATCTGGTCCTGTTTTAATTGATATTTCCATGTAAATTATCAAGTTTGAACATTTTAATGTATTTATTATTGATCATTTTTCTGTGAATTGCCTGTTTATAACATTTTGTAATTTCTCTTGGCTTTCTGATTTTCTTACCAACTTGTGGTTGCAGTTGGTATTGAACATATTAATCCTTTCATTTCTGCGGGTATGTGGCTCATTATCTTTCCCTCTCTACCGTTTGTCTTTCAACTCTACTATCTTTGTCATAGAAAGCTTTACATTTTTATGTAGTCAAAACTGCTCTTTAGGCTTCTGGGTTTTCAGTTTTGAATCAGAAAGTGTCTCCTAACCAAGGCTAAAATATATACTCTCTTGATTGTTTTTTGGGGGTTTTTTTTTTGGGGGGGGGGTTGGTGATATTTTAATTTTTTTAAGTAGTTAACTCTCTCGTCCAGCTGGGATTTTTATTTATTTATATAGAGATGTAATTTAGCTTTGTTTTTCCACATAGATTTTTCAGTCATGCCAACACCATTTTTCAATTAAACCACTGATTTGAAGTTTAAATATATGGTTTTAATTTAAATATATAATAACTACGTAAAAGTAGAACTATATGGACTTACATACTATGTATGTAGTCTGTGTAATATGTAGGTATGTGTACTCATATATAGATTTGAATGTTTCTTGATTCTCTATTCCCATCCCTTGACCCTTTTGTCCATATAGATATAAATTATATTTCTTATAGTTTCACGTTTATATATGTAACATTTATTATGGTACTTCTAAGTAAGTTATTAAATCTTATAAGATAAATTCTTCACAAAACTACTTTTTTAGAGTACTCTTGGCTAGTGTCAAATAATTGTTATTTCACATGATTTTTTTTGTTTGTATTTTTCTAAAGTGAGAAGCAGGGAGGCAGAGAGACAGACTCCCACATGCACCTGACCAGGATCCACCCGGCAAACCCACTAGGGCAGTGGTTCTCAACCTGTGGGTCGCGACCCCGGCGGGGGTCGAATGACCAAAACACAGGGGTCGCCTAAAGCCATCGGAAATACATATTTTATTTTAAAATGTATTGTATAATAAACATGTATTTTCCGATGGCTTTAAAAATGTATTGTATAATAAATATGTATTTTCCGATGGCTTTAGGCGACCCCTGTGTTTTGGTCATTTGACCCCTGCCGGGGTCGCGACCCACAGGTTGAGAACCGCTGCACTAGGGGGTGATGCTCTGCCCATCTAGGCCATTGCTCCATTGCAACTGGAGCCATTCTAGCACCTGAGGCGGAGGCCATGGAGCCATCCTCAGCGCCCGGGCCAACTTTGCTCCAATGGAGCCTTGGCTGTGGGAGAGGAAGAGAGAGACAGAGAGAAAGGAGGGGGAAAGGGTGAAGCAGATGGGCGCTTCTCCGGTATGCCCTGGCCAGGAATCAAACCTGGAACTTCCACTGCCAAGCTGATGCTCTACCACTGAGCCAACCGGCCAGGGCTTCACGTGATTTTTAAAACTGTTTATTTCAATTGAACCTATCAAAACTGTATAAAATCTGGCTTTTGAGAAAAGATGCCTTTGGCTAAATAAAATGGGCTGGAGTGAGGAGAGGTGAGTGGCAGAGAGATGGTTAAGATTGATCTTAATAGTCTAGGCAAGCCTGAACAAGGGAGACAGAGAGGAAGTCATTCCCAAAACACAGAGAATCAACTGGACTTTTACCTTTAGATGTAAAGTACAAAGGAAAGTAAGTCAAAGCTACTAGACTGGAGGACTGAACAAACTGTAAACCCTCTCCAGGAGGTAGTACTGCCAGGAAAGAAGTAGGTTTGGAAGTGAACAAAAAGGAAAAAGATATGTTCCTGTATAGATAAGAGTGAGTTTGATGTTGGAGGGCCATTGATGGTAATGTTATTAATCATTTGGATAATTTGAATATATTGTAAAGAGGTTTTCAAATAAAGTTCTAGAGCCTTTCAGACATATTTAAGTCCTTACTCACTTTCTTGTGGAGCCCTGCTTTTTTCTGACTCATTCTTACCTTTGGCAGCTTGAGGGAAGATTATGTAAATAATCATGAACGAAGTGTCCCTTTTTGAAGAGTAGAAATTTGCCCATATATGGCAAAATACCAGCTTTTGAAGATTTTTGTTCCTCTTCAGTAGAAATCTTTTTCTACAAATACTGTATATCAATAGCTTTATAATATTTTTGCAGAGCTTGCTATTCTTTCAAGGTGACTGTAGTTTTCTCTTTATTGTAAAAAAAAATACTGTTTAGACTATTAAATATAAGTAATGTTAACTATCAAAATTACACAAGCAGTTTGTCTCAAGGTATTATTATTAATAAACAGGCTTATTCTCATGGCTTTTCCATTCCTTTGTCTTTTCAGAGCTTGATAGCCCAGAAGAGTTAGGGAAAAAGCGTATCTGCAGGATCATCACCAAGGATTTCCCCCAGTATTTTGCAGTCGTCTCACGGATTAAGCAGGAAAGCAACCAGATTGGTCCTGAAGGTGGAATTCTGAGCAGCACCACAGTGCCCCTCGTCCAAGCTTCTTTCCCAGAGGGGGCTTTAACCAAAAGAATTCGAGTGGGCCTCCAGGTAACGCTCACAAGGAGTTCTTTTCCTTGGTTCGTATGGCAGCCACGCGAGCCTGTTCTACTGTAGAAAGAGTGGTCATAACTCATGTTGATGATATTGCTCAGTAAAGCATTAGACCATTTGGGGGAATTATTAAATGTTTCAAATGAAAAGCATTAATTAAAAGTTAGATTAGTGGCTTATTTAAGAAGATACATTTTTAGGGATTTTCTGTCTGAAAGTATTACCTGGTTTCTGATGAGAGATCTTTTTTTTTTAAACCATAGGTTATTGGTCTCAGTATGTGGAACAATAGAGGCACCAAAGGGCAAATACCATTAAAGAAACAACCCATATTTGATTTGGTTTATAATATGCTATGTCATAAAAAGAAATTATAATGAAATTTTCAGTCTTTCAAATTCTGGGTTAAGTAACTTATAAATGCTGGGTGTTAGCTAAACCAGTTGGAACTTGTTTTAGTTTGGAAAACTGACTGAAAATCTGGGCAAGGATGGTCTTTCCTGTATTTACTCATTTCAGTTAGACTGAACCAGAACTTAACCAGCATTTTTTTAACTGAATAATGAAAATAACCTACAATAATTTGATTTGCATTGTTAGTTAATATAGTGTTTAATATATTAACTGAAAGTTCATGGTCTTTTTGTGGGGCTTGCCTCTCATGCCTAAGGAGCTGGGTTTTTTAGTAAATACCTAGCTAAAGAGACCACCATGTGTTCCAATTATTTAAAATTCCCTTCAACTGTCTTCCATATTGAATATTTACCAAAGAGCAAAAAGACCAAAAGGAAGAAGTTAAGCATAGTAGGCCAGAATTGGAATCATTTGAAATCACAAATGCCTTTTCTGAAAATCTCAATTTTTACATCACTGCAAGCTGCCTTTGTAATGTTTTACTGAATGTCCTACATAGGTTTAAAATATATTGGATGCGGTATTTGCTGTCCTGTACTTTGGATTAGACTAGGCTGCTTCTCTGCTGTGATACTGGATTTTTGTCACACAAGCCCATGCTGTCTGTCACATTGGGGAAGTACTCAGGCTGACTGGTTTCTGATACAGTGTTAGGTTGTTCAGGGGTTTTTTTTGTTGGTTTTTGTTGTTGTTTTTTAACACCTTCCTGAAATAGTGAGAAAGGATAAAGAGAAAAGAAATTTATTGGTTGTGTGTGTTTGGTTTTTTTTTCCTCTTCACTTAAAAAGTCAACTTTCAGAAGAAAAAAAAAAGTCAACTTTTCAATGAGATAAAAAATGTCCCCTTTCATTTAAGGTCCTTTCTCTGTCTCTAGGCTCAGCCTGTTCCAGATGAAATTGTGAAAAAGATCCTTGGAAA
Organism: Saccopteryx leptura; assembly: GCF_036850995.1. Lineage (NCBI taxonomy): Eukaryota > Metazoa > Chordata > Mammalia > Chiroptera > Emballonuridae > Saccopteryx > Saccopteryx leptura. The sequence continues at coordinate 60,229,278 of NC_089511.1, read as the reverse complement.
CAAAGCAACATTTAGCCCAATTGTCACTGTGGAACCAAGAAGAAGGAAATTCCATAAACCTATCACAATGACCATTCCTGTGCCCCCGCCCTCGGGAGAAGGAGTATCGAACGGGTACAAGGGGGACGCCACACCCAATCTGCGCCTTCTCTGTAGCATTACAGGTCTGGTAACATGGCTGCTGTACTTGCTGTTGATACTAGCTAGCATTTGCAGTGCTTCTGTAGGAAAACATAAAGCCTTTTAAACATCCTTGCCAACATTTTAAGGGTAGGGAAAAGAAAGAGTAAAACCTTTTTATCTGTCCATCACCTCTTTTCTATTACCCCTTAATCATCTTTAAGATGTTAATATCATATATCATCTAAAACTCATTAACATTTTTTTCTACTATTAAACAATATTAACAATAGCAACATTTTAAGCCTGACCAGCTGGTGGTACAGTGGAGAGAGCGTCGAACTGGGATGCAGAGGACCCAGGTTCGAGACCCCGAGGTTACCACTTGAGCACAGGCTCATCTTGTTTGAGCAAGGCTCACCAGCTTGAGTCCAAGGTCGCTGGCTCAAGCAAGGGGTCACTCGGTCTGCTGTAGCCCCACGGACAAGGCACATATGAGAAATCAATGAACAACTAAGGAACCGCAATGAAGAATTGATGTTTTCCATCTCTCTTCCTTCCTGTCTGTCTGTCCCTATGTGTCCCTCTCTCTGACTCTCTCTGTCTCTGCCACAAAAATAAATAAATAAATAAATAGTAATAATAGCAACATTTTAAGATGATTGAGATATTGAATCTGCTGGAGCATCTAGGTAATCTCCCACTGACCTAAAGAGGTGGTGGACCCAGCAACTTCCTTAGACTATAGGAAAGTAGATGGACTTTGGAGAGAACACATTTTATGAACAGCACCTGGAATCCAGACCTCAATTCATCATTTGATCAACTGAATGTGATTTTTAACTGAAAGTCCAAGATTAAGATTGGCTAGGCTTTTGTTAATTTTGTTTTTTAAAGTAACTTTGATAGCTGATTCACCCTTTTACCTTGGAAAGTTAAATGATTCCAGCAGTAAAAATGGGGTGCTTCTTAACTCTCTTGATAGTTATTGCCTTTTTAAAAATTAAAAAATCAAATAATTGTCTAAATGAAATGACAAATCTTGGCACTTAAAAACTGCCCTTATAGAGTCCACTTATAAACTGGTTATCTCAATTTAAGCCATTTATTAGTATCCAGACTAAAAAAAAGTCATTCTTAAAAAAAATCTAATATCTTACAAGGAAATCACTATAAGTCAATAAAACTAAAAAAGAGAGTAGATGTCATTAATTGAAAGTGTTGAAGTTTTGCAAGTTACTGGCCATTTGGAAAAACCAGGATAATGATATAAATGTTACAAGGAGCATCTCTCCAATAAAGTCACCATCATCTGCTTTTGTTCCTATAGGAGGCACCTCACCTGCTCAGTGGGAAGACATCACAGGAACTACGCCTTTGACATTTATAAAGGATTGTGTCTCTTTTACAACCAATGTTTCAGCCAGGTATGGAAGTAAAGGATTCCTAAAAGCATTGAGGAATTAGTTTTATTACCTATTGGAAAGTAAAAATTATTGTGCTGAATACCAGTAGGGTTATTTTTTTTTTTTACAATTTTGATGGTGAAGTTGGATCTAACTCAGAAATTTAAAATTCACTGGGATGAGTCATTTAATCCAGTTCTCATAGGAAGCTATAAGGATGCTAGACATAGTTCTTCCAGTAAAATTTCTTAGCAACTTTACTTCATAAATACTGATAGGAGTTTCCTCCCATAAAATTCTTGTTCCTTTCAGTGGTAAAGTAGTATATTAAAAACTCTTAAACAGGAATAGAAAGAAAGGCTTATCATGGGTCTGTGTTAGAAGGGAATGAGAATTTTATCGTAGAGAAAAAAATTCTTAGCATTTTTCTGTGTTTGATAAACAGAGTAAACATCCTTGCTGTTTGTTTAGATGAACAAGTTAATGTTTTGGTTTAGTTTCCTTTGTAATCTAATTTTTTTAATGGTGAGGGTTTTTTTTTAAGATTTGGTATTTAAATCACTTCATTTTCATACTTATGCTTTGTGTTTGGTTTGATTTGGTTTTGTTTTTTTTATCAGATTTTGGCTTGCAGACTGCCATCAAGTTTTAGAAACTGTGGGGTTAGCCACGCAACTATACAGAGAATTAATATGTGTCCCATATATGGCCAAGTTTGTTGTTTTTGCCAAAATGAATGATCCTGTAGAATCCTCCCTGCGATGTTTCTGCATGACAGATGACAAAGTGGACAAAACTTTAGAGCAGCAAGAGAATTTTGAGGAAGTTGCAAGAAGCAAAGATATTGAGGTACTTTGTTCAGAACAAATTTATTCAATTATATTCCCTAGATACAGGGGTTTAGTTTGAGACAATAGTACTAACTATAAATATTAAGTGTATTAATTGATTTTTTGGTTTTGTTTTAAAATTTGATATTTCATTCTTAAGTGATTTTAACTGTTTGTAGGTTATCTTAGTTAATTAAAATGTAGTACTAACGAATCTAAGTCATGGTTTCCATTTTCCTGTAGCTACTTGAGTTTTCTTATTTTCATGGTCACTGTCTATACACATTACCATGATTTTCTTTTGTCAAACCCAGTCATCATATAAATAACCAAAAGAAAGAAAACCCTTTCAAAGTCTATTGAATAAGTGATTGATGCCAAATACTTTCTCAAACATGTTTCAAGTTGCTAGCATGGAAATAAATAATTCTGAATGATTCTGTCTTGTATGTGTCCACAATACGATTACCAATCACATTATTGAATTGTGAACCAAAAGAGGGTTTTTTTGTGGCAAGTGGAACCATAGAAGTAATTTCCTAATAAGGAGACAAATGTGACATCAAAACTTGTCATTCTTTTAATGTTATGGGACTTAAAATCTCAGAATTCTTTTAACTAAAAGTAACATTAAGTTATGTATTTCTTTTACTCTAAAAGGTTCTGGAAGGAAAACCGATTTATGTAGATTGTTATGGAAATCTGACTCCACTTACCAAAGGAGGACAGCAACTTGTTTTTAACTTTTATTCTTTCAAAGAAAATAGACTGCCATTTTCCATCAAGGTAAATCGCCTCTAGCAGAGACTCTGTAAATTTTCTGATGATTTATTCAGTTTGAAATATCCCAGCAAACTTGAAGTCATAGGAACAAGATCAGATTTTATCTTCGTTCTGCCTGAGTGTACATTCTGGCTAGGAAAGTTTTGTAATTAGTTTAAAAAGTCTATTTTTTAAACAGCTAAATCATCGTTTATGTTTAAGCACATGTTTGTAAGACAGAAGATCTAGTATAATGAAATGTATCCTATCTGGTTGATGCTCAGTAATCGAATAATTGATGAAATCAAAATTCAGTATTCATTTCTGATGGAGCCTGGGGACATTCTAGAGAGATCCCCTTTCGCCTCAGAGACCAGAAGGCCCTATAATGACAGTCATTTTACTGTCATTATATTTGCTGTTATTATTGTTACTAAAACTTACGTTTTGAGAGAAATTATTACACAGGAAGAAAATGCATATGTAACTCCAGCTATACAATGGATTGTTGTGATAAGACAAGTAGACACAACAATCTAGTGTTTAAGGAATAGGCATTCTTAAACCTTGCTGCGTTTAAATGTGACCGCCTCAGTTGATGTGTAATTGTTATCAGCATCTTTTCCCTTTACTATTAACTTTTACTCTTAGAAAGACAGGAATCCTCAGAACAGTCTCTTTCTCTAACTGTCAACTCCATAAACTCTTCTAGATTAGAGACACCAGCCAAGAGCCCTGCGGTCGTCTGTCTTTTCTGAAAGAACCAAAGACGACAAAAGGACTGCCTCAGACGGCTGTCTGCAACTTAAACATCACTCTGCCAGCTCATAAAAAGGTATCTTTTAAGATTGGTGTAACTTTTCCTAATCTTGAAGAAGTGGGCCCTTGGTATGCAATTAAGGAATGCCTTGTAACATGATTCAAGCTCTTGAAAGTCAAGTTCTATTTGTGTCTTTGTGTAGATTGACTAAGTCTTGTTACTGTGGTGTCAAATTCTTATGGTTTGTATGATGGAGTTCTCTGTTTACTGCTTCTGCTTCTGCTGGTAGTTCTTAGATTCTTATGCTTTCAGAAAACATCACACATTAGTTTGCCATGAATGGACTGCTCATGATACATTTTGTTGGCTTCTTTTGATTTGCTTTGCCTTCGAAATCAGCTTGCATTTTGTGCTCCCTACTGAGTCCTTTTCATATCCTGATACTCTTTTCTGCTGTCCATTATAATATTCCTTGTCTCTGCAATGCATCTTGGAACCAAAAGGAGACAGAGTCAGATCAAGATGATGAGGTAATATGAACACTTCTGCTTTTACTCTATCAGAGATAGAATAGAAATTGAATCTATATAAAAGAAGTTGCAGAGGGCTGAAGTGTGGGGAACGTATTTTTTTGGCTTGAGTAGAGGATATATATTTTTCTTAAAGAATGGTTCACTCTTTGTCCACCTAGTATCACCTGTTATAACTTTTAAATCAAGATTATGGGTAATATATAAAATTTTATTATACATGTTTTACATAATATAAAATGTATGTTTTGCATTATGTAAAATATGTGCCCAATGGCTATTGATAAATATTTTGTATTCTATTTAAATAAATTTATGTTGGCCATTGGTTTAAGGATTTGATTGTTCAGTTAAGCTTTAAATGAATTTTTTCTTATAAGTTATCTCCCAGTATTTCTCCAAGCTAGATGAAAATTGGATTTTTTAAAACTCACACCTCAGTAATAACAAAATCAGCAGCCTTAAGACTCAGTAACATTATTCCTATTAAAACCATTAATCTGTTTTTAATCTCCTGTACTTAATGCCTATTAATACCCAGAAACAACAGCAGTCATCAGAATAATACACTTTGTGTGCCTTTTTTCCTGGTGTGTACTCACATAGAATGAGTGTACATCGTGATATGTGTGCCCTCAGTACAAACGAATGTGGGAAAATTGTTCAGCCTCAGAAGTCTCTGTAACTCTCGTCTTTTATTTGTAGTTCCCTGTAGTCTGCTGTGTTGTGCTCACATACTTGCTAAATACTGGTTATTTGTTTGAGACATTGGGTGGGGTTGTAGAGGCACATTTTTATGAGAAAATGCCACAAGAAGAAAAATAAAGATAAACAAGATATGAACATAGCAACCTACAAAATGTTTCTAAACTATGAAAATGTCGCGAGGACCGTTGGACATACATAGTCTTTCTGTTTTCTTTTTCAGACTGAGAAAGCAGAAAGACGACAGAGCTTCGCGTCTTTAGCTTTACGTAAGCGCTACAGCTACCTGACTGAGCCTGGAATGAGTGAGTGTTCTAACACATTTACTAATCTATGTCGATTTTTATAAGGAGAGACCATTTTTTCTATACAGCCTGAACTTTGGCGTCATTTGAAAAAGCAATGGCAAAAGAAAAATTGCCTGCAAGAAAACTTTATTGTGAAATCTGAGTAATATATTATACATAATTGAAGGTACAAGGCACAAACACCCCTAGATCATGGCTTCAAAAACAGTTTAAAAGCCATTAACCATTTTCTTTTTTCGCTTAGAATCATCTATTACTCATCTTTAAAAACCTTGATTTTACTTTGATTGTTAACTATGCTAGGAGATAATGAACCAATGTTGCTTTAAATGTATACTCAAAAGAGAAGATGCACTCTGTGGTGTATGTGGGATGATGATAGAAAGGATGATAACTTTAGTTATCATCTCACTTTTCTTAATATAAGGAGGTCAGTACATCTTCGCCCTTAATCCTTTTCTGCCCACTTTGGAAGAATTCTATTTTCCTACTTTCTGAAAGTAGCACTTGTTTACTGATTTCTTTTTTTTTTTCCTTCTGTGTGTCTCTCCCTCCCCCTGCCCTTTATTGAATACGTTCTAAGGCTGGTCTTCACCAGACTGGTTAGACTCTTTGTTTCTCTCAGTGATTGTGGTGGTTCATTGTTAACTGCTTCGCAAGTATCGAGGTACAGGCTCACCCAGTCATATTCATTCACTTTCTCTCTCTCTAACTCGCCCTCTCCTGTCTCCTCTGTCATCCTTATGGTTAGCACCTCTGGTGATCACTGCAGCCCCTAAGATAACCCCCTCGCTGTGTTTGATTGATGTAGTGGTGCCACTTTTACCATTAGAGAAAGATTTATATAAAAAATCATTTTCGAATTAGTGAATCATTTCTAGTTATTTTCCATTACTCACAATGACTTGAGTTCAGGGAAAATGGAAAATTGATCAGTAAGAGCCACAGCTTTGATTTTCCCACCTTTCCTGAGCTCTTGTTTCTGTGGGCTGATACATTATATAAAATGTGCCGACAGAGACTACCGCTTAACTCCGACGGTCTTAGCATAACTTCTGGAGTCTAGCTCCTTGAGTCCTAAAGAAACATTTATATTCAGACACAAAACAGAGAGCCTAAGAGAAATGAAGCTCTACCATACTATGAATGCTCTTTCAGATCTCAGTTTTCCCTCTAGCTTAAATGTCTAAATCCTCCCCAAATCGTAAAGGCTGAAATGACCGTAACTCCAATTATGCAACAGAGCAGGAAAGGTGGGTGGTGAATGTATAACTAGATGGTTTTTCAATCTGTTTTGCCCCAAAGTTAAGACCCTCACTGAGTAATTGGTTGCGAATCCCAGGGAACCTTGCACAGGCTCCATGGACCAGCTATTTTAAGCCCGAGATGCTCTGGGCGGGCGAGATCCCATCTGATTCTGTTCCCTAAGGTATTTGTTTCAGGGAAATACGAGTTGCAAGGTCAGGTATATTCTAAGTCAATTGAAGTATTTCCATTTTTGAAAGTGTTGCTGCTTTTTGGTTAGTGTCAATTAAGGTGTGTGTAGCTTGTCTTCTGATAGAATAAAGAAGGTACTTTTCTCCCTTTTATGAAAGAGAGCAGAGGGTGGTGAACAGAGGAATGGCAGGGCAGAGGAGGAAGCTAAGGGAAAACTAATGAGGTGTCGTGGCCCCGAGTTGGTGTCAGAACTCCAAGTGAACGCATCTTTTCTCCACCATCCTGTCCTTTCTAAACCCCTCTCCCCCGCAAAAGAATTCAAGTATAATTCGGAGCCTGGCATCCAGAAATTCCTTTTGTTAAAAAGGGGACCACGAAATACATGTCATTAAAGTATAAAACATAAACAGTCAGTAAGTTGGCAGCTTTGTGCCTGGTATAAAACCACAGACGTGGTCCAGAAGACTTCTTTGTTTGATGGAGCCAGGCTTAAGTGGTAAAGGAGAGATGGTTAACTAGTTTCTGGTAATTACAAAGATAAAGTCTCTTGAGATACTGGACAGCCCAAGTCACTGAAAAAAAAAAACCCTTCCATTTGCAATCTGGTGTTTCTAAGAGAGTTAAGCAATATAATATTGAGAATCATAGCTACGAGGGGTAATAAATGGGTAAATCTTTCCTTAGTTCTTCTGCTTTTCCTTAGATAATATGTAAGCCTAGAAAAGGATAAGTTCTGAATGTTTGAAATTAAATGTACACCAGGAATGAAAACCTTCACCCTGTGGGAGCAGCTGCTCAGCCCAGGAGTGGATTGTAGCAATGGCACGAGCACAGCGTGAAGAGGAGCGTGAAAGACGAAGCAGAGCCCCATGTCCTCTTTGCGTTTGACTCTTATTCTGAGTCAGTGCTTTCGGAAAGCAAGACTGCACTCCACTGTGACCTAAACATTAGTTAGCCCTTGGCAAGCATTCCAAATCTGTGACCAGCTCGGTCGGTCTGTTAGAGTCATAGACGTAGAGAGGACTAAGTATGTGTTCTGCTCTCCTCCAGCAAGTGTGCTTATCTCATCTGTCTGTTTCTTGTCCCATTGCCAGAAGAATGCTGGTAGTAAAGCCATCTTTCCTAGTGGTAGCTCTATCACCTGGCTGCTCCCAGGTTTGAGTCCTGTGGTTATTCTGGGAAGGCAACAGAATTGTTACTTTTGCCCCTGATAAATATATATACCAAAAAAATACTATCCCACTGTAGATATTTCAATATGGGGTGAAATATGAATGTGCTTTTTAGATTTTCCCTTTGATACCTTTTGAGAATGAAAAGTATAACAGATTTTACAAAAAATCAGATAAACTGTAGTTTTATCCATAAAGAAGACGACACCAGACATGAATACATTTCATTGCAGATATACTTTTTATATGCAGCCTTAAATATTTTCCTAATGTCTCAAAAGGTACCAAGACTTCACATCTCATGGAAAAACTGTACTCTTCTTTCTAAATGATCTTGTGAAAGTATTTTTAAAGTTTATATGGTGTGCATACTATGGCATAAAAAATGTATTACTTCATTGGCTTGTTTGCCATGATATATTGTGCATGATAAAACATTTTGTTGCTTTGCTTGCTATGGTAACCATGAAACATACTTTTGATTTTTTCCCCCTTTGTGTGTGTGTGTGTGTGTGTGTGTACACATGCATTTTAAAATCATTTCATATTACAATTTTCTTTTTTCTTCATCAAAAGGAATATACCGCATGGAAAAGAAATGCAAACATTCCTTTTCTTTTCTTTTCTTTTTTTTCTTTTAAAATTCTGACTCAGAAAATTTCTTGCTCTTATTGGCTTTTTATGGGTGTGAAGCATAACCGAATTGTGCATGGAAGATGCAGATCTAAAATCCAGTGGCTTCACAGTTTGCACATCAGTTGCCTGTCACTTAAAAAGTTACTTTGGATTCTGCATGAAATAAGCTTGAGTGGTTTTCTCAAAAAAGACTTTTAGATTTTTAATGTATAGCTACACACGTTGATATGGTGCTTAGTAGGTGCAATCCGTATCACCAAAAGGTTCAAGACAAGGGAACATTAGAAATTACTAAAATGAGTGTTTTATGGTTGCACAAAACTAACATGTACTTATACAGGCAAAACAGAATGGCTGCTGATATTTCAAATCCAGCACATAAGAAAGTCAATAGGAAGTAAGGGAACCGTTTTCCATTGTGGTTTTGTTTGTTTGTTTTTTTTCATTAATTCTTTCCTCGTGTTTTCTATTTTTTCATTGTTGGCCTATTTGGTTGCAAGATGCTTTTTTGTCTTTCATTTCACATTGCTTTGTTTTTTATTTAGTTCATTTCTTTTTTAACTTCGGATTAGTTATGTCTATAGAAATTTTTTTCCTTTTATTGTTCTTTTTGCCTCTTCCATTCAAAATCATGCAAACAATTGTACTTGCTTTTGTAATATTTCAAAGTTTACTGACCAATTTTTTTCTCTGGTCTCTCTGTTTCTCAACCATTTTCGTTGATTTTTGTGTTTGATTTCATTTTAAAATTTAAGAAACAGTTGAACGGAGTGCAGGAGCAACAAGATCCCTCCCCACCTCTTACTCATACAAGCCATTCTTTTCTACAAGACCCTACCAGTCCTGGACAACAGCTCCGATCACGGTGCCCGGGCCGGCCAAGTCAGGCTTTACTTCCTTATCAAGTTCTTCCTCCAATACACCATCAGCTTCTCCGTTAAAATCAATTTGGTCTGTTTCGACTCCTTCTCCAATCAAGTCCACATTAGGCGCATCAACTACATCTTCAGTTAAATCCATTAGTGACGTGGCATCTCCAATTAGATCCTTTCGGACAATTTCTTCACCAATAAAAACAGTGGTGTCACAATCTCCATACAATATCCAAGTTTCCTCTGGTACCCTGGTTAGAGCTCCCACAGTCACAGAGGCCTCGCCTTTAAAGGGGCTGGCATCCAATTCTACGTTTTCCTCTCGAACCTCTCCAGTGACTACAGCAGGGTCTCTTTTGGAGAGGTCATCAATTACTATGACACCTCCTGCCTCCCCTAAATCAAACATTAATATGTATTCCTCAAGTTTGCCATTTAAGTCAATTATTACATCAGCAGCACCACTAATATCTTCGCCTTTAAAGTCAGTGGTATCTCCAGCTAAATCAGCAGTTGATATCATTTCATCAGCTAAAGTTTCAATGGCCTCTTCTCTCTCATCACCCATGAAACAGATGCCTGGACATGCAGAGGTAGCATTAGTCAATGGGTCTGTTTCCCCTCTGAAATATCCATCATCTTCAACTTTAATTAATGGATGCAAAGCCACTGCCACATTACAGGAAAAAATTTCTACAGCTACAAACTCTGTGAGCTCTGTGGTCAATGCAGCTGCAGACACAGTTGAGAAGGTGTTTTCTACCACGACGACAATGCCATTTTCCCCACTCAGGCCATACATTTCTTCGGCGCCATCAGCTTTCCAGTCTCTAAGAACTCCTTCCGCAAGTGCACTCTATACATCCCTTGGGCCGTCAGTGTCTGCAACTACCTCATCTGTAACTTCATCCGTAATAACAGTGCCAGTCTACTCTGTAGTCAATGTTTTGCCAGAACCAGCATTAAAGAAACTTCCAGACTCTAATTCACTTGCAAAATCAGCAGCAGCCTTGCTGTCCCCCATTAAAACATTGACTACGGAGACATGTCCGCAGCCCCATTTCAGTCGAACTTCATCTCCAGTTAAGTCATCTCTGTTCCTCACACCCTCTGCCCTTAAGTTGTCTACACCATCTTCTTTATCTTCCAGTCAGGAGATATTAAAAGACGTGGCCGAAATGAAAGAGGACCTCATGCGGATGACTGCAATACTGCAAACAGATGTGCCTGAGGAGAAGCCATTCCACCCTGAACTCCCCAAAGAAGGGAGAATTGATGATGAAGAACCTTTCAAAATTGTTGAGAAAGTAAAGGAAGACTTAGTGAAAGTTAGTGAAATCCTTAAAAAAGATGTATGTGCAGATAATAAAGGACCACCCAAATCACCAAAGAGTGACAAAGGACACTCTCCTGAAGATGACTGGATAGAATTTAGTTCAGAAGAAATAAGAGAAGCAAGACAGCAAGCTGCCATGAGCTCTTCTCCAACTCGGCCAGAGAGAGTGCAGGTGAAAGCCAAGGCCACCGCTGAAAAGGATTATAACTTGACCAAAGTTATTGATTACCTAACAAATGATATCGGGAGTAGCTCATTGACCAACCTAAAGTATAAGTTTGAGGATGCAAAGAAGGATGGTGAAGAGAGACAGAAAAGGATTTTAAAACCAGCAATTGCTTTGCAGGAACACAAACTCAAAATGCCTCCAGCCGCCATGAGGCCTTCCACCTCGGAGAAAGAATTATGTAAAATGGCTGATTCTTTTTTTGGAACAGATACAATTTTAGAGTCTCCAGATGACTTTTCTCAACATGACCAGGATAAAAGTCCCCTGTCTGACAGTGGCTTTGAAACAAGAAGTGAAAAAACACCTTCAGCCCCACAAAGCGCTGAAAGCACTGGTCCTAAACCACTTTTTCATGAGGTCCCCATCCCTCCTGTCATTACAGAAACAAGAACTGAAGTGGTTCATGTTATCAGGAGTTATGAGCCCTCCGCTGGAGATGCTCCCCAGTCCAAGCCAGAAGAACCTGTGTCACCCAAACCTCCACCCACATTTATGGAATTAGAACCAAAGCCCACCACTTCTAGTATTAAAGAAAAAGTGAAAGCATTTCAAATGAAAGCCAGTGGTGAAGAAGAGGACCACAGTCGCGTTTTGAGCAAAGGCATGCGTGTTAAAGAAGAAACTCACATAACCACAACGACCAGGATGGTTTATCATTCTCCACCAGGCGGTGAAGGTGCCTCTGAAAGAATTGAAGAAACTATGTCCGTCCACGACATCATGAAGGCCTTTCAGTCCGGGCGGGACCCTTCCAAAGAACTGGCAGGTCTGTTTGAACATAAGTCGGCAGTGTCCCCAGAGGTTCACAAGTCTGCTGCTGACACCGCAGCCTACCATGCTGAGAAGGACAACCAAATGAAACCCAAACTGGAGCGTATAATAGAAGTCCACATCGAAAAAGGTAACCAAGCTGAGCCCACTGAAGTCATTATTAGAGAAACCAAAAAGCATCCCGAAAAGGAAATGTATGTATATCAGAAAGACTTATCCCGGGGAGATATTAACCTAAAAGATTTTCTGCCAGAAAAACACGATGCTTGTCCTTGTTCAGAGGAACAGGGCCAGCCAGAAGAAGAAGAACTTACTGCTGAAGAGTCATTGCCTTCTTATCTGGAGTCTTCCAGAGTAAACACTCCTGTGTCCCAAGAAGAAGATAGTCGCCCTAGTTCTGCTCAACTCATTTCTGATGACTCCTATAAAACATTGAAGCTTTTGAGTCAACACTCAATAGAATACCATGACGATGAGTTGTCAGAACTAAGAGGGGAGTCTTACAGGTTTGCTGAGAAAATGCTTCTGTCAGAAAAGCTAGATGTGTCTCATTCTGATACTGAGGAGTCGGTTACAGACCATGCAGGACCCCCTAGCTCAGAGTTACAGGGGTCTGATAAGCGATCCAGAGAAAAAGTAGTCACTGCCCCCAAAAAAGAAATACTCTCCAAAATCTGTAAAGATGTGTCTGAAAATGGTGTAGGTAAAGTGTCTAAAGATGAGCATTTTGATAAAGTGACGGTGTTGCACTATTCGGGCGATGTTAGTAGTCCGAAGCATGCCGTGTGGATGCGCTTTACTGAGGACAGATTAGACAGAGGTAGAGAGAAGTTGATATATGAAGATAGGGTGGACAGAACTGTGAAGGAGGCTGAAGAAAAACTGACTGAAGTGTCACAGTTTTTTCGTGACAAAACCGAAAAACTAAACGATGAACTACAGTCCCCAGAGAAAAAGGCATGCCCTAGAAATGGCAAAGAATACTCTTCTCAAAGCTCGACCAGTAGCAGCCCAGAGAAAGTCCTGCTGACGGAACTGTTGGCATCCAATGACGAGTGGATTAAGGCAAGGCAGCGTGGCCGTGATGGACAAGGCTTCCCCAGAACTGACGAGCGGAAAGCGTCCAGTCTGCCCAGTAGCCCAGAGAAGAAGGTTCTTTCCCAACAGACTGAGAACGGCAAATCCACTGAGGAAGCCAAAGGAAGCATTTCACAGAGCAAAGCACCCGAAGGGCCCCAGGCGGGGTTTCAGCTCAAACAATCTAAACTCAGTTCCATTAGATTAAAATTTGAACAAGGCGCACAGGCCAAAAATAAGGACATGTCTCAAGAGGACAGAAAGCCAGATGGCCCATCCAGAATCCCAGTTAAAAAAGTCCAGGAGAGCAAGCTACCTGTCTACCACATGTTTGCTAGAGAAAAACAGCAGAAGGCCATAGAACTCTCAAATGAAAGCGTGTCTATGCAGAAAGATGTGGTATTAAAAGCTAAACACGCGCATGAGCAAAGTGATGAAATTGTTGTAAATGGTTCTGGCTCTGACAATGTGGAAACACAGAGGACTGAAATGTCAAGTAAGGCAGTGCCTGGCTATTTTTCCGAGCAACAGGCTAAAGACTTGGCCTGTCCTGTAGCCTCAGATTTAGCAACTAAGGGACCATGGGACAAAACGGTCTTTAGAACATGGGAATGTTCTGGAGCCACTCACAAGTCACAGAAAGAGAAACTTTCGCATGTACTTGTTCACGATGTAAGAGAGAATCACATTGGTCACCCTGAGAGTAAAATTGTTGATCCAAGGAGTGAATTTTTGTCTGTGACTGAGAGAGAACACAAATTGTTAACCAATGGCTCTCTCTCAGAAATTAAGGAAATGACTGTTAAATCTCCCTCCAAAAAAGTCCTGTACAGGGAATATGTTGTGAAAGAAGGGGACCATCCCGGTGGGCCCCTCAGTCAGCCGTCCAGGAGGAGCGAAGGCCCCGCCGCGTCCCACATCCCAGTCAGAGTCGCTGACGAGAGGAGACTGCCGCCTTCTCGTAGTCCTGAAGGTGTCTGTGAGCAGCTGCCATTTCCAAAACACGAACTAGCCCCAAAGTCACCCCAGTCTAGTCTGAATAAAGAGACAGTTGAGACACAGCACTTTAATTCTCTAGAAGATGAAAAAGTGACCTATTCCGAAATCAGCAAAGTTTCCAAACATCAGAGTTACGTAGGCTTATGCCCGCCTCCCGAGGAAGCTGAGACCTCCCCCACCAAATCTCCGGATTCTCTAGACTTTAGCCCAGGAAAGGAGTCTCCCTCTAGTGAAGGCTTCGACCACAGTCCCACTGATGGGCTGGAGAAAGTTACTCCCCTAGCCCAGAAAGAGGGAGGAAAAGAGATAAAAACTCTGCCTGTTTATGTCAGTTTTGTACAGGTGGGGAAGCAATATGAAAGGGAGATACAACAAGGAAGCGTAAAAAAAATCATAAGTCAGGAATGTAAGACAGTACAAGAGACCAGGGGGACCTTTTACACAGCTAGACAGCAAAAGCAACCTCCTTCTCCCCAAGGCAGTCCAGAAGATGACACCCTAGAGCAAGTCTCCTTTCTAGACAGCTCCGGAAAAAGCCCTTTAACCCCAGAAACACCCAGTTCCGAGGAAGTGAGTTATGAATTTACATCTAAGACCCCAGACTCACTCATAGCTTATATACCAGGTAAACCCAGCCCCATTCCTGAGGTTTCTGAGGAATCTGAGGAGGAGGAGCAGGCCAAGTCATCCTCCTTAAAGCACACTACAGTGGAGGAGGCAACAGGCGCACACGGAACGCCTAACAATGTGAGCAAAGACTCTCACCAAAGACCCAAAACTAACAGAGTTGCCTATATTGAGTTTCCCCCTCCTCCGCCACTGGACGCAGACCAGATTGAGTCAGATAAAAATCATTATCTCCCTGAAAGAGAGGTCGGCATGATTGAAGTTAGTCTGCAAGATGAGCACGACAGGTACCAGCTAGCCGAACCAGTTATCAGAGTACAGCCGCCATCACCAGTTCCTCCTGGGGCCGATGTCAGCGACTCGAGTGATGACGAATCTATTTATCAACCCGTTCCAGTTAAAAAATACACCTTCAAATTAAAGGAAGCAGACAGCGAACCAAAAGAAATGACAAAATCCAGAGGTTCTACTGAAAAGGCTTTCAACCAGAATGAATCTGAAACTAATGGATCTGGGAAAGATCATGAATTTGGCCTTGAGTCGCCTCAGAATGAAACCGCCCAGAATGGGAACAATGACCAGTCCGTCACAGAGTGTTCCATTGCTACCACAGCTGAGTTTTCTCATGATACTGATGCCACAGAGATTGACTCTCTTGATGGCTACGACCTGCAAGATGAAGATGATGGTTTGACAGAGAGTGATTCTAAACTCCCAAGTCAAACCATGGAAATTAAGAAAGATGTCTGGAACACAGAGGGCATTCTGAAGCCCGCTGATCGCTCCTTTAGCCAAAGTAAACTTGAAGTTATTGAGGAGGAGGGGAGGGTGGGACCCGATGAAGATAAGCCACCTCCTAAAAGTTCTCCATCAGAAAAGACTCCTGACAAGACTGATCAGAAGTCAGGAGCCCAGTTTTTCACACTAGAAGGCAGACATCCTGACAGATCCGTGTTTCCTGATACTTATTTCAGTTACAAAGTAGATGAAGAATTTGCCACTCCTTTTAAAACAGTAGCTACCAAAGGTCTAGATTTTGACCCTTGGTCTAATAACCGAGGGGATGATGAAGTTTTTGACAGTAAATCACGGGAAGATGACACTAAGCCATTTGGTCTGGCTGTGGAAGACCGCTCTCCTGCAACAACCCCTGATACAACGCCGGCCAGAACGCCAACCGATGAAAGTACCCCAACTAGTGAGCCTAACCCCTTCCCATTTCATGAAGGAAAAATGTTTGAGATGACTCGCAGTGGTGCAATTGACATGAGCAAGAGGGATTTTGTGGAAGAGAGGCTCCAATTTTTCCAGATTGGTGAGCATACTTCTGAAGGGAAGTCAGGGGACCAGGGGGAAGGGGATAAAAGTATGGTCACTGGCACACCACAGCCACAGTCAGGGGACACCACCGTAGAAACCAATCTAGAGAGCAATGTAGACGCACCTCCAGTTGAACTTAACCCCAGCATCCCGACCAGTGGAGAGGGTCAGGAAGGCTCATCCAGTAGTGGCTCCTTGGAAAAGTCAGCAGCAGCCACTAACACCTTGAAAGTTGACCCCAAGTTGCGCACGCCTATAAAAATGGGAATTTCTGCGTCCACCATGACCCTGAAGAAAGAAGGCCCTGGAGAAGTCACAGATAAGATAGAAGCTTCGGTGACCAGTTGTCAGGGATTAGAAAATGAAACCATAACAGTGCTTTCAAATTCAGTCGATAGCTACCTGGGTCCTAGGCCCCAAGAAAAACATGATTTTCAGAAAGATAACTTTAATAACAACAACAATTTGGATTCTTCCACTATACAGACAGATAACACTACAAGTAACATAGTGCTGACAGAACATTCCGCACCCACTTACACCACAGAGAAAGCTAATCCAGTGAGAAGCTCATCAGGAAAAAAGACAGGGGTGCCACAGGGACACTGTATGAGAGATAAGCAGAAAGTTCGTGGAGAGCAGCAAAAGACAAAGGAATCGCTAGGGATTAGGCGAAAATCCAAACTTCCCATAAAGGCCACTTCATCAAAAGATGTCTTCCTGCCAAATCATATGCCAAACATTAAAGTGAGTAAAACAAAACAAGTTAGCCAATCTGAGAAAACCAAAACCCTACCCACTTCCTCAGGTAGAGACGTAAGGTCCAGAATTCCAGTGAAAAACACATACAGGGATAATAACATAGT
Source organism: Saccopteryx leptura (assembly GCF_036850995.1). Lineage (NCBI taxonomy): Eukaryota > Metazoa > Chordata > Mammalia > Chiroptera > Emballonuridae > Saccopteryx > Saccopteryx leptura. The sequence goes on along the minus strand of NC_089511.1, from coordinate 60,212,515 downwards.
TGCATTTAGGAAAGCATGCACCCCACACAAGCAAGGGCAGCCAGAGAAAGACAAGGCCAAACAGCTTCCGTCCAAGTTGCCAGTAAAGGTAAGATCCACCTGTGTCACCACCACAAACGCCACCGCCACCACCACCACCACCACCACTACCACTACCACCAACACCAACACCACAGTTAAAGTCAGGAAAAGTCAGCTTAAGGAAGTATGTAAACATTCCATTGAATATTTTAAGGGAATTAGTGGTGAGACCTTAAAGCTTGTGGACCGCCTCTCTGAAGAAGAAAAAAAGATGCAGTCCGAGTTGTCCGATGAGGAAGACAGTACCTCAAGAAACACGTCGTTGTCCGAGAGTTCCCGGGGTGGCCAGCCTTCAGTTACAACGAAGTCTGCTAGAGATAAGAAAACAGAGGCAGCGCCTTTAAAATCAAAGAGTGAAAAGGCCGGCAGTGAGAGAAGGAGCAGTAGGCGGACTGGTGAGAATGAAGGCAGTCAGGTCTCTCGAGCTCTCTTTGCTCACATCCTGGAGAACGACCATAGTTTGTAAACACTTTCCAACTCGTAGACCCTAGTGCATGAACTGTCGTGATTGCCTGTGGAGTGACTTACCCGTAGTTTCTCATTCTGTCATTGTCATCTGTGTGTGCTGTTTATATACTCCTCTTCCTTCCTTTTTAACCAAACTACACAGTAGACAGCTAGGGAAGCATGCTGAAGATATTGGTGTCATTCATGACAGCCAACTTTTTTTTTTTTTTTTAATGTGCTAATGGATATGATTCTGTCAAAGTAATAGCACTGATGTTGAAATCCCATCATGGTGTTTTCACCAACACGACACTTCTGTAACTGCTGTAAAGTAGCTAGCTCGTCAGCATGTTCAATTCCATCACATTGAGCATCCATGTAGTCTGACGTTTGGCCTGATGCAGGTGAAAAGCAAATGAGTCATGTGAAAAGAGAAGTGTTCATGTAAGGGATGGAATTAGGACACATTTAAGTGTACAGTGTTAACATTAGTTTCTCTGTAAAATCTGAGTACTGCTAAAAGCAATTTTCCATTATCGTATTTTTCTTGATGATTATTTTAATTAAGAAATTGTAAATCGTAGGTCCGCAGAGCCCATGTGAGCGGACAGATATCAGGATGGCAATAGTAGCTGATCACCTGGGACTTAGTTGGACGGGTAAGTGTGTATACTCCTGAATGATACATAGTTTCTTAATTTCTTCATCCTATTCACAGGGGTTCATTATTGAAAGAAAAAAAAAAAACAAAAGAAAAAACCAACAGGCAAGGAATGATGAATATTTTTATCACCGATAATTCTATCTACCCAGAGATAATTACTGATAGTATATGTATATTGTGTTTTTCAAAGTTTTGCTATATGAGTGTTTACTAAAAAATGGAAATTTAAATCTTATTTTACCTTGAATTTAAGCACTTTCTTAACGGTGCCATTTCTGGTAATATAAGATAACCTTTTCTCTAAAAGGAAATTTATTTTGTGGCATAAAAAAAGAAAACAGAGCTAAGACCTATGACTTTTAGGTAACTCAAAGATTTTTTTTTTTTTATTTTTTTTTTCTTTCATTTTTCTGAAGCTGGAAACAGGGAGAGACAGTCAGACAGACTCCCGCATGCGCCCGACCGGGATCCACCCGGCATGCCCACCAGGGGCGACGCTCTGCCCACCAGGGGGTGATGCTCTGCCCATCCTGGGCGTCGCCATGTTGCGACCAGAGCCACTCTAGCGCCTGAGGCAGAGGCCACAGAGCCATCCCCAGCGCCCGGGCCATCTTTGCTCCAATGGAGCCTTGGCTGCAGGAGGAGAAGAGAGAGACAGAGAGGAAAGCGCGGCGGAGGGGTGAAGAAGCAAATGGGCGCTTCTCCTGTGTGCCCTGGCCGGGAATCGAACCCGGGTCCTCCGCACGCTAGGCCGACGCTCTACCGCTGAGCCAACCGGCCAGGGCTCAAAGATTTTAAACACAGTTTATGTTCTTAGAGCAGCTCTGTTAGGCAACAGTTTAATTAATCCATGCCTAGGTTTAACACATTTTAATCATTCATGAGTCATCTTGACAATTTTTATGACATGCATATATTATCTATATGTTTATTTAGCTGATAGTTTTAAGTGGACTCAATTTTATGCTCAAAAATTTACTTTAAAGGAAATCTATCATATTGATAATGGAAAAGGATCATTTTCAATAATTATATAAGAAAATAAAGGAATGAAAGTTTAAATTTTGAATTAAAATTATTTAAAATGGAATACCCAAATAAACCTATTCAATATACAAAAGTAGTTAGGTTCTATGAAATGAATAAAATTATTTATGATCAGTATGTAGAAAAGGAATATTTGGCTTGATTTTGCTTTTTTAAAGATGAAGATAAGATTCTGTGCCAATTGAATAATCCTGCTTTGGAGTTTTGATATTAATTGAGCCCTCAAAATGCTATCTCACATGAATCAGAGAATCTTTTAAGCTTTGTAGGTTGCATTTTTTTTTAATGCACAGCCTAAAAACAATAGTTTAAAATTTTTATTATTGTCATATCTAATGTCATATTGCAACCATCAGTAACATACATTCTAGATGCAGGGAAACAATTATCTATGCTGTTAAAAGGGAGAATATGAAACTTGATAATGACAAACAAGGTCCTCCTCTGACTACATATTATACCCTCCTCTCTCCTCCCCCCAACCCTTGTTCTTAGACACACTGCTAATATCCAGAAGCCCAGTGGAGCTTAAAAATACAGATGGTTTGAATAACCACTTGCAGGTTGTTGAGAGTTAGTAGCAATTTTTGTATATAAATATTTGCTAACGTAAGATTTAAAATAGTATTTGTTTTAACATTGGACATTGTAATCTGAAAATATACTGGAGCCATGGTGATTTTGCAGTATTATATATGCCTATAACTATGTATTAGATTATTTTCCATAGGCAAATTCAGTTCTCAGTTTCTCAAAGTCAGTTTTTGGAGATGTGACATAAAATAGTCTGACATAAAGCCATAAAATGGTCAAGTTCTTAGTGACAGTAGTCTTTGCTTTCATGAGTTTCTAAACAAAGGATACAGTTTGGTTATGAGGGCTTTTGGGGAAGTAAGTTGTGTCTCTTAAAACACAATATGAAGAACTAAAAAAAAAAATTTAACTTTTTAAATTCAAATTTCTATATGTTCAACCAAGATTATTAGGAAAATTAGCATTTAGAAGGACAAAATTTAAATCTGTTCATCAGAATCACTGTAATCTTAATATGCTTTGCTTTTTTTATAAAAAGCTTCTTAAATGTTATATATACTGTGCAATTTTCTGCTTTTCTATTTGTAATTACATAATTTCTACAAATTAAATGTTCTCTGGTGTTAGTTTTAATGGCTAAATAACCACCAACAAAACCTTTTTAATATGATGTTATTCAAACTGTGTCACTAGTGAGTCATGAAATGAATTTATGCTTTGGTTTTGTATTTAAATGAAATAGAATGGAAAAGAAGACATCTGTGTATTACATGTACTAAGCCTGGTTTTACTCCATAAAGATCTGGTTTCATTTATATCAACACCATGATATACAATGTATTTCTTACTATAGGCCCTGATCAAAACAGTTCGCAAATCACTGCATCACATTAACTCTTCTTTTGTTCAAAACCTGGATTTTTAATTTTTCAGTACTACAAGCCTACAGTGAACATGTATGTAAATCATTGTGTGTGACCCTTTGTATTGTCATGATAGCTTTCTGGAAGTAAAATCACTTGATCAAAGTGTATGAACTTTTTTGAGCCATGAAAAAGGAATTGATCAAGATTCTATCCTGCATCAGAAATATACTTTCTTTACATTGGCTATTTTTTTTATTTAATCAAAAGTATATATATATTTTTTACATTCAATATTATCTTGACCACTTTCTTTTCCATGGAAGGGTATTTTCCCCATTTTTTATAATTATTTAAGGTACTACATACCTGATACTTTTTTTTAATTGTACAAAAAATATACAGTGAAAAGTTAGTCTTCTCATCTTTGACTCCTACATATTTCTCTACCGAGTCAGCCACTACTACTCATGTATCTTTCCAAAGACATTCTGCATTAACAAGATTGAATATATACATCTAGATGGACAGAAAGCTATCTCCCAATTATTTTTTATACAAGTGTCAGCATACAAATATCATCATAGACAAGATGATCTGACCTGGAGTCATCATTTAATCTCCAAAGTGGAGTTCATGAAACTTGAAGGCACACAGAGTAGAACATTATGTGAGTTAAGGAGTACTTCATGAAGACTGCCGAGGGAACACGCAATCAGCATCTCTTGTGCCAGAGATTTATGAACCGCGTATCCCTGCATTTCTTGTATGAAATTTGCTCAAACTGAAATAATCATTTGGCTGAATTAAAAGAATCCAGCAATATCTTCTTTGTACAGATCAATAATCTATACTGCTCTTAAAAATTAGGAGATATTTCAAAATGACTATGAAGTGGTAAAATATCTCTCATTTTTGTGAGCAGTATATAGAATCTTAAATGGAATCTAATTGTAACTAAATAAGAGTTAAATTACAGCCTGTATATGATCAGTACTATTCTGTAAAGTCAAGTATATAAAGATTAATGCCCAATGCTGTACTTAGGTTATGCTATAAAATTTTCCTTTTTTTTTTTCCTGTGGCAGTTACTTTTATAAAATGTATGTGATAAAAGTAGAATACAGAATCTTAGTAACTCTTTTTCTTTTCTACAGAACTGGCAAGGGAACTGAATTTTTCAGTGGATGAAATCAATCAAATACGTGTGGAAAATCCAAATTCTTTAATTTCTCAAAGCTTCATGTTATTAAAAAAATGGGTTACCAGAGATGGAAAAAATGCTACAAGTATGCTAAAATTATATTCCTTTAAGTTTCAAAACTGCATATATCCAATTATTTGCAATAAGCCTGTTAATAAAACCAGAGTAAGCATAAAGTAATAGCAAGTTTTCTGAAATTATACTTTTAATTTTGTGCAGATATTCTAACTTCTATTTAGAATAGAAACAGAAAGCAGGTGGTAGGGAATTTTTTGCATTTTTGTCTGTAGTTTTCTCGGTGACCATCAAAAATGAAAATGTAATTCTAGCTGTTAAATCACGGGCAGTAGTCAAACACATTGAAGTTACTGCTGTGGTCAGAGATGGATACTCAAGGAGAAAGAAAAATAAGATCCAATTAAGGCACCAAATCATTTTAGTCTGTTTGGTCTGTGGTGGCAGAGAATTCTCTAATATTGTTGAGTTTTGTTCTGTTGGCAGGATAGGAGGAAGGGGCGTGGTGCTATATACTATGACAAGTGCCAACCCACAACAATGTGGAGTAAGTTATTGTGGGGTTGCCTGGGTCAGCCTGACCTCAGTAAGTCATTAAAATGCTAAGTATCAAATATGTATTAGGGTGACCTATTTTGATGGTCTAGAAGGAGAGGAACATGTTTGAAATTTTACTAGATCCCCTTATAACTAAACAGTTTAGCTATTTTTAGGCTCATCTGTTCTGCATCTCACAATGGAATGAATGAGGCTATCATCAAACACAGCTTTATAGGGTGCTTCTTGAAGCCCTGGCATGTCTTTTCTGTAGCGGCCGGTTTTCTGAGCCCTCTAGCTCTCTGAGCTGCAGTGGGAGGAGGTAACATGCCAGCAGGGTCACAGAAGCCATGTCTTTGTGTGGATGTTGTAGTGACTAGAAGGAAATAATTTAATTGGATTTTCCAACCTTTTTTTTTTCTTCTCCTTTTTCAGCTGATGCCTTAACTTCGGTCTTGACAAAAATTAATCGAATAGATATAGTGACTCTGCTAGAAGGACCAATATTTGATTATGGAAATATTTCAGGCACCAGAAGTTTTGCAGATGAGAACAATGTTTTCCATGACCCTGTTGATGGTAATTGAATTCAGTGTTCATATTTATTTAATCGTTTGATAAAATCTGGAAGTGTGGTAAAACAAGTCAGTCCGTTTAAACCAGCTAAATGGTCATTTGCTTGACTTAATTTCTCATTTTCACAGCATTTTCTCTGCCAAAGTCTGCAAATATATATTCTGATAGAACAAGCAATAAATTTCAGTTATGTACAACATAAATAATGAGGTATTAAAGCATAAGTTACCTGAAAGAATTATATTTCAAATATTTTATATGACCAAATGGAAAAAAAAGTTTTAAAATGTGAAGAATGCATTGCTTCGTCATTTTCACATTAACGTTAAAAACAAGTGAACTGGTATATTTATATATACATAAAACCAAATTGTAAGCTGTTGTACTAAGTTAATAAGGTATTGGGTGAAGTTTAAGCATATAGTATACAAACTGTTAAGTAAAATACTGAATTACTCTTTTGGGACCAAGTATTTAAGTTATCATATATACTGAAAAAGTCTACTGTATCATTCAAAAAAGTGTTTTAATTATTTAGCATTATTTTCATTTATGTGCTTCAAATGATATTTGGAAAAAATCCTACTTGATCTTTATAAAAGGCAGCATAATTTCTAATTCAGTGAGCATATATATTGCTAATAACACAATAATTCCTCTGACATTAGCTCAATTTATGTAATGTCATCTTTTCTTCGTTTTGTAAATTTTGACTTTTTTCAGCAGAGTATTAAGAAAAGTATAACAAATACGTTTTTCAAGATACTCATTTTTCTTCACAAATGACTTATAATAAATTTTAAGTAAAAAATGTTGATGAACTAAGGCTATTTTCCTATTCCAAGTGTTGAAAATATAGCGTTTTTTACCAGTTTTTAACTGGCAAAGTTAAACCAGCAAGAATCAATTATTTCTAATTCTGTATGTTATGTGACAAAAGTTCCCAAAGTCAACAGAAAATTTAAAGCATACCTTGTTATCCCCATAACATAAGCATGATGGGTAATAATGTCAAATTTGGTTTCCTTTTAAGCTTATAAATACCATAAAACCTTGAAGAAAAAACTCTCTTCAAGGCCTTATCTTATACATGAGATCATATATTGGTAACCAAACTCTTTTTGCACTAAAGACATACCAGTATTATATCAAACTATAATTACTGCCAAGTTATAGTTTATAGAATCTTTTAAGCATAGTAGCTCTAATAAACAAGATCACCAGAAAACAATGGAAGTATCAATGGAGTTGAAAGCTGCATTTGATTTTAACATTTTAAAATCAGAATATTATTTAATAAATTCACAAGGGCTTTTTGTTGCTACATCTTAATATTTTATATTCCTTATTTTAAAAATCCTTAGGAAATTTAGGAGTATGTGTATGAAATAAATATTAACTTGTGCAGATTGTAAACCTCAGTTAATCTTAGCCAACTTTTCAACAAGATTCTGGCTTATAGATGACCGTAACAGAAAACCGTTCACTTATCTAGACTGCTTTGAATTTACAATAAAAGCTAAGTTGGATTTTATCTTGGACTGATGGAAAAATTAGGCTTTAGTTTTATGGACTAATAATTCAGAAAATGTTCTTGGTTACCCTTTTTCCTGTCTCTCCTCTTCATTGAAATTCTGTGAAACTTCCTTTCCTCACCAAGACCAGACCATTGTTGACTTTTCTCTCTGCTCAAGGAGAAAAATACTCCTAGTTCATTCAGTGAAGTTTAAAACTCAAGAACTGCTCCTTCCAGCCCATAATGTAGTCTTGTTAATAAACCTCTGTTTTTCATCGCCTTGTCGTGAATATTCAGAGTTCTTTGCAAATGGTTTCCCTCATGTCTCTGTTGTGTATCATTTTTTTTTTCTTTATTTGATTCATGATTCTGAGTGGAACCCTGCCACCAAATTTACTAAAACCTCCATATACATGACAACCCTATCATTTCTGACACATTATGATGCGTGAAGACTTTACATGGAATCTTTTCTACTTTTATCTATCTGCTTTTTAAATTCTTTTCCTAACATCATTTTAGATTATTTTTCCCAGAACTACTGCTCCAAAATTTAATAATCATTTCTTTCCAAAGATTAAATTCTTTTTTTTTTTTGCTGCAAATTTCATGTTAAATAAGTAAAAATTAGAATTGTAGAACTCTTCATATGTACAGTTCTTAACATAAATTATAAGGAATTATAAAAATTGGTTTCTTATCGATTGCTGTATTTAGTTCACCACAGTATGAATTTTACATACTAAAAGTAGAAAGATAAAAAATTTGGCCATGGAATAAATGTATCTTATAAAATGACAAGTAATTTTATAGTGGATTAAACCCATCTGTGTATTTAAGTTACTGTAATAAATTACCAAAATTAATAGAAACTATATATCTTACTTAATATTCTATTATAGTTTGCACTAGTCTTTTATTTTATTGTATTACATTTAATTGAACTAAACCAATAAATTTATCATTCTGTAAGTCATCATACATTTTCATACTTGATATAATTTGTCATTTCATGTATTTTTGTTTGATGTACTCTTAATTCATTCCAGTCAGTCCAAATGTACTGTTTTCCATAGGTTATTCTTCCCTTCAAGTGGAACTGGAAACTCCCACAGGGTTGCAGTACACACCACCCATTCCTTTCCAGCAAGATGATTACTTTAGTGATATCTCTAGCATAGAGTCTCCCCTTAGAACCCCTAGTAGACTGAGTGATGGGCTAGTGCCTTCCCAGGGAAACACTGAGCATTCAGCAGATGGACCTCCAGTTGTAACTGCAGAAGACACTTCCTTAGAAGACAGCAAACTTGAAGACTCAATGCCCATAACAGAAATGCCTGAAGCAGTGGATGTAGATGAGAGCCAGTTGGAGAATGTATGTCTGAGTGAGTATCCTCAGTACCTTCGAAGTACGGCTGGGGTCCCAAAAGATGTTAAACCGGCAGAGCCATTGAAACATCCTAGAAAAGTGAGAGTAAGCTCTGAGCAGCAAGAGAAAGGAAAGTCTGGTCCTGATGAGGAGATGACAGAAGAAAAACTCAAATCTCTATTTGAGGACATTCAACTTGAAGAAGGAGTAGAGTCTGAGGAAATGACAGAAGAAAAAGTGCAGGCTATTCTTAAACGTGTTCAGCAAGCAGAACTGGAAATGTCTTCAATTACAGGTTGGCAGAATGAGACAAGCGGAAGCCTGGAGTCCCCGGCTCAAGCTCGGAGAGTGACTGGTGGGTTACTAGAGCGACTGGATGACAGGTATGGCTGGTGCAGAAAACAGGAAATCCAACGCAACTGACATGCTAATAGCTCGTTTTAAATACATGCTTTTTAGCAATTACTCTTTTTCTAAACTTCAGTTCCAGTTTGGGGATAATTCATGCTTTAAAGTTTGGTTCTTTCTGCTAATCTGGAGAAGACAAGTTACGTTAAACTCAAATATAGTTCTTAAAAACTATTGACAGCCTGAAGTAAAATGCAGAACTTTTACATATACACCAAAGATGTATGCATTTTTAACTTTAGAAGACTACTCGTTTATAGTTTATTACTTGTGTTATTCTTTTCAATAGCCAGTAACTAATGCTTATTCAAAATAATGTAATGAAATTCCATGTCTTTAGAAATATAAACATTTTTATTATTCCTTGACTGCAAACGTAAGTTTGCTTTTTATACAATTTTAAAAATACAGATTTCAAAATAGAATGCTAACTCCACAATCTAGCAGTAACCACTATTAAAATTTTGGTGGATTTCTTTTATATACATTTTTAAAAATATCTCTATATAGAAAATGCACAGAAGGAAAAAGAAAAGTCATTTGTCTTTCTACCATACTAAGAAAAAGACATTTTATATAATATCCTTTCATTTTTCTACATGAAAGTTTTACATGATTTACAGCATACTATATGTAATTCTTTACCACAGATTACATTGCCGTGATAGAAATTTGTTTATATAATTTCCTAATTATTGAATCCGGTTATTTTTATAGTGGCCTTACTTTAGAAAGGTGGGACTTTAATGTCCTCCAGACATTGACTCAAATCTCACTATCATTAGATTTGTACTTTGTGACTTTGGATGAATTCCTAAGCTCCAAGAATGTCACTTTAATCAGTTTTAAGAATAAGAATGATGGCCTGACCTGTGGTGGCGCAGTGGATAAAGTGTCAACCTGGAACGCTGAGGTCTCCGTTTGAAACCCCAGGCTTGCCTGGTCAAGGCATATATGGGAGTTGATGCTTCCGATTCTTCCCCCTTCTCTCTCTCTCCACCCTCTCTAAAAAAATTGCTTAATAAAAAATAAATAAAAATAAGAATGACTCCTTACCTCAAACAGGTTTATGGATTGAAAAGGAAAGCTTGCAGCATGCATACCAAGTGACTCTGAGTAAGAGTCTCTTTGTAATAGTTGACATTTTTTTATGCACACATCAGACTAAAATATATTTTAAAATGACAGCTAATGATAAGCATAAGTTAGCTGCAAAAAAGATTTTATAACTAGATTTAATATTTTTATATTACTAAGCTTATTGCTCCATAAAAATTCCCAAAGAGGAGTAACTTTTTTTTAAACTCCTCTTTAGTAATATGAATTGATATTACTTGGAATGGTAGTATCAATGAATTCTCTATTCACCCTACCGAAGAAACAATTCCAAAGATAACAATGGGCACTAATTTTGACATCTATGTTCAGGTACAGTCACATATTTTAGTTGTAGGAAACAGACTTAAAAATAGTTATGATATAGAATCTTCACAGTATGCTAGGACTGTCGTACACATACAGAACAGGGTATTCTCTTAATATTATATGTAACTGTGTTCAGGTAATCATTTTGATTATAAGTACATACATATTAACATACATATACATAATATGTTATACATATAAACCACTGCACTAATTATGGCCTTCAGAATTCTACATGTAATAAGACATTAAAAATAATACACAAGCTACAAAATAAAAGTCTTTACTGAAACTAGAAAAATTAGAAATTTTAAGTATTGGAAGAAAAGGATTTTTAACAGTTGAAAAAAAAATAGTGCTCACAGGAAGCAGAAGCAGTGGTGACTACCAACACCCTGATCACCAGTGAGTATAAACAGAGGTCAAGAGCATAAAAAGATGAGAACCAAGTAAATGTAGCAGGAAATGGCTGCAAATGGAAGGTAATAGACGCCCAGACAACCTGATAGAGGAAGAAGAATTATTAGACTCACAGCGGAGCATGTGAGTCTAGTAGCACCAAAGCACAAAGCTCTCTAAAATTAACTTTTTTGAGTTTAATATACCTTTACAGCTTTAGTTTTCACGTGACAAGTACCTGACTTATTGACTTCTTTGTCTGAAGACCTACATGACCTTTGTGTCTGGGCGGTAAGAGAGGAGGTTGGGACTGTCTGTCCTCGACTATTCACATATCCCGTTCTTCTTGCTGCTGCTGCAAGTTTATTTCAGGGAACTGATAAAAGGGGCTACAGCTGTGATTTTTTACTTTTCAAACTTTCTCAGTCAGCCCTTCCTCCCTCTGTCTGAAACCCTGAGGTCATTGGCTTGAGCATAAGATCCCAGACATTGCAGGCCCCCCTCTCTGCATTCTTCTGGTTTCTCCCTTCTCATTCCCCCCTTTGAGACTCTAGAAATTTTTTTTTTATGCTGGAGTCTCACATTCTTTGTCTAACTCCTGGAGGACTTCCTGGTATCCTGGGGGACTTCCTGATAGTGGTGGTAAAGTACACCTGGGCCATAGTTCATTGCTGTATGGCAGCTTCTACTATGCTTTTTAGGTTGTTTATTACCAGAGGTAGCAAGCACGGTCCTAACAGGCAGACTCCTAGGAGTGGTAAAACTACTCCTATTAAATAAAGTATTAAACCTACTGAAAGCTAAGAACCATCCCCCAAAAAGGCTACCAGGGTCCCATCCACACCAAACTTGCACAGGCACATGTGCTAGTCTTGTCATCCTTCTGACAAGGTCCTCAACTGCCTGGCCCTGGTCATCTATCTGCAGGTAACAGTTGGGTGAGATAGAATTTCTCACATACTTCTCCTGCTGCTGCTAATAGATGTCTAGTGCCAACTGGTATTGGTAGATGGCATTTCTCATCTGAGTCTGTTAATGTGCAAGGAGGGTTAGGGCTCTCCCAGTCTCATTGGTAATGATTTCTAAGACTGCCTGCAGCTGGATAATCCAGTTTAACATGTAAATGGGGGTACGGTATTCCCAAGAGCCACCCTCTGTCCAGGTGGCAGGTCCATACATAGTATTGGATTATCCCGCTCTGGGGGCCACTCATCATCTTTCCAGTCTCCTATCTGGAGTTCTCTTTTTGCCCATTGTAAGGGCTGTGGGGCCGGGTAGCCAAGCAGTTTCCCTGTTTTTATAGGCAAGAGTAAGAAAGATGGCTTTATCATACCAGTTATACAATTCACTTTCCAATTCCTGGGAAGACAGATATAGGCTCTGCTTCCACAGGTCCAGTAAAGTTCATACGGTGCTATACAGCCTTGGGCCTTGCCAGGGTCCTGCCAGGCTCCAGCTACCTCTGGGAACCTGGTCGGTGGATTTTTCTCTGTCTGATTTCCCCACCACACGTTTTGTTTAAAGATAGCATTATAATACCATTGGTCAAGACAAGTTAAATCCCTGACTGATTCAATGAAATGTCCTCCACCTCTGGCCAAGCAGTGTTGTCCTATAGTATGTTTTACAATCCATTGGCAGTCATCAGAGGTGTGGGAAGCTGTTATATTTGGCATAGTCCCGGTGGGAACTAATTCTTTGGCTTCCCATGGTCATGTGTCCTCTATTAGAATTCCCTTACATACATGGCAGGAGGTGACATTCAGGGAATGAGGTACTCCTTTAGCCATCCTGAGGAGTAAGTTCTTAATTGATTGTGGTGGTGGGGTTAGGGGTTCAGTTGCTTTCTCATAGAAAGACATATACTTGGAAGGCTTGAGTGGGGTGATCTAATACCTGACTTCTGATAAGGATGGAACAATGGGCTCTAGCCCCTTTCAATCAATGCCAAGTGTAAGCACTTCTCCAGCCTTCAAATGAGGGTTTAGTGGATTGGTTATGATCAACTCTAAAGGATTGCACCCATGGGTGGTGCAGTTTGACAGAGCTACCCCTCTCTTAAAATACATTTCTTCCTTTTATTTTTTAGAGGTGTCCTTTGCCCAAGTAATCCCTTGGACACATGACCAATATTCACCAGTTACTCCACAGGGGCTGTGAGCATATATATACTTTTTGTTTACCCACACACCCTTTCTGCATGACTCATAGCGGCAAATGCATCAAACCTTCAGGTGACTTGTTCTGGGTTTCCTTTGACCCTAGTTTGTGCCATGGTTGGCCCATCGTTCCATCTGCAAACTCCTCCTCCCTTTGCTACTTTGATCTCAAATACTCCTTTGGTGGGAGGGTTTATGGGGTTATAACAGATTCAAGGTTGGTCATTTCCTGGGTCACATACTGAATATTGAGTTTGATTGTAGGTACAAGTCCCTTTTTGGGTTGCCTGGCATTCATAGAAGTTATAGAAAAGAGAGGTGGTGGAGATGTTTTGACCTTCCTTGGTGATATGGATACGTAGTTCACAGTCCTCCGTGGTTCCCCTCCCTCCTCAGAGTTTAATTAGAAGGAGTCCCACAGCGAAGTTCTTCAGGCTTCAGTTGTGCGTGGACCAGCCAGCTTCTGGTTTGTGGCTGGAGCAGGGCATGTCGTCCTTCTCAGGATCAACTTACAGGGGTTGATGGGACCTGTCTGCACTGTCCAGGAGGGGGTCTCTGTGGGAGCCACTAGTTTCAGTCAACCGTGATGAACCCAGACAGGTACTCCTTCTACTTTGGCAGCTGTTGGAGTGGTCAGGGTGTAGGGTCACAGTGTAGGGTCCTCTCCACTTGGGATAGAGGGGTGCTGGATGCCAGTCTTTGGCCCACACCTCGTTACCTGGGGAAAAAGAATGAACAGGAGCAAACAGATGGATCGAAGCCCTGTCTAACACCAGCTTGGATATGGTACAGGCTACTTTGCCTAAAGCCTCTAGTTGTCTATGTAGTTCTGTTTCTCCTGGTTCTCAGGGGGTCCCTGGCAAACTGCATGATATTGGAGGAGGCCTATTGTATATTATCTAATAAGGTGAGTACCCAGTGTTCTTGGATGGGGTACACTGAATTTTAAACAGAATTAAAGGAAAAGCTTGCACCCATTTAAGATTGGTCTCCTGATATAACTTGCTAAGCCCTAACTTTAGAGTGCTATTCATGCATTCTACCTTCCCCAAACTCTGTTGTCTGTATGCTGCATGAAGCTTCCAGGTGATGCCTAAGGCTTGTGCTGTTTCTTGTACCACCTTAACCACAAAATCAGGGCCATTGTCAGAGCCGAAATGGCAGCCCAGACCTTGGAATGACTTCTCTGAGTAGTACCTTTGTTACAGTTCTCTGGCCCTTTCAGTCCGGGTGGGATAGGCTTCTACCCGTCCTGAGTAGGTGCCCACTAGCACTGACAAGTACCAGCAGCCTTGGCTTTAGGGCATTTTGGTGAAGTCTATCAAAGGGGGCTTCCCCATAGGACTGGACACCTGGAGACATCAAGGGGCCTTGTTTGGCATTGTTCTGGTGGCAGGTGGGCAGCAGAAGCTGACTCCTTTGGTTAAAGTTGCTAAGAGAGGAATATAAAAATACCTTCCTAGGAGTTTTTCTGTTTTTTCTGTCCTATATGGGTGGCAGTGTGTAAAGCCTGGACCTACTGCCAGTCTAATAGGTGGGGGATGCCAGCTGTACCATCTGGCAGTTGCATCCGGCCATCCTGTAATTCTTTTGCCCCTTCTCCTTGTGGTAGGGCAGGGTAGAAGCCCTCTTTGCCTCTGCGTCTGCTCCGTTATTCCCCTGGGCTTCTACCATTCCTCCCGTCTGGTGTCCTTGGCAGTGGATCACTGCTGTTTGCTTTGGCTTCTAGACTGCTTCCAGCAGCTGGAGAATTTCTCCTGCATATTTGAAGTCCTTGCCCCAGCTGTCAGGAGCCCTCTTTCCTTATATATGTCCCCATGGACTTGCAGAGTAAGAAAGGCAAAGTGGGAATCAGTAAAAATGTTTGTTCTTTTTCTTTGACTGAGCTCCAGGGTCTGAGTCAGAGCACTCAGTCCTGCGCTGAGCAGAAGTGCCTTGGGGCAGAGGCCGATCCCCCACAGTCTGTTGAGTCACTACTGCACACCGTGCCTGCCTTTCCCCTCCCGAGTTGACAGCGCTGCTTCTATCTACATACAGCTCCCAATCTGGTCTCTTATGGGTTGGTCTAAACAGGTCTGTTTGGCTGGAGTACACGGAGTCAAGCACTTCTAAGCAGTCGTGCTGCTGCTTCCCCTCCTTCACTGGGAGCAGCATCTCTGGCTCTAAAGCGATACACACCTCTATTGCCAGCCTTGGGTTTTCACAGAGTAAGCTCTGGTACTTGGTGAGATGGGTATTTGTGAGCCAATGATGCCCTTTTGCATTCATCAGAGTGACTACTGCCTGCCGCACCTTCCAAGTTTTGTCTCAAAGTCAATTTGTCTGCCTCTTGTACCAACATTGCTGTGGCTGCTACAGCTCTCCAGCATGGTGGCCAGCCCTTAGCTACTTTGTCCAGTTGTTTAGAGAGGTAAGCTACCAGCCTAGGCCATGACCCCAAGTCCTGGAATATACCCACTGCTGTCTTGCTCCTCTCTGAGACATACAGCACAAAAGGTTTTGTTAGGTTAGGAAGACCTAGCACTGGGGCAACTTGTAATTAATTTTAAGAGTCTGAAAGGCACAGTCCTGTTCTGGCCCCCACCCCCTGGGGTGAAGTCCCCCCCCTTTGTGACTTCATAGAGGGGTTTGGCCAGTACTGCAAAGCTGGGGATCCACAATTGACAGAACCCTACTGCACCCAGGAACTTTCTAACTGGTCTCCTCCTCGTGGGGACTGGAATGTCTTGAATAACCTGTTTCCATTCTACTCCTAACCTCCTCTCCTGGCATCTGGACCCTCACATATTCCTGAAGGTTCTGGTATTTCCTCGGTGGTATTTTCCTCTAGCAATTTAGTCATTGTCTATATTACTTGGCATCTTTCTTCTGTGTTGAACAGAGAGAGAAGCAATTGATAGCAATCCACCCCCATGGGATTGTGGGTCTGGAATATGGATTGCATGAGATCTATTAAGGCCTGAGGCCTTTCTATATAAGAGGGAGTGTGGTGCTTCCAATTGAGGAGGTTGTTGGTGGTGAAAGGTTGGTTCACCAGCACCTGCCATTCTACCATGTGCCCCTGCTCATTCATCACTGTGTTCCTCACTTCTCTCAGAGGCATCTGTACTCTGAGCACTGCCTTTGAGGGCAACCTTGCAGCTAGGGGAGGAGAGCTGGACCTGGTTCCAGCAGGGCAATGGGAGGCCCCTCTTGCTCAGGCAGGCTTATGCTAAGGCTTGATAGACCTGGCGATGATGGGCCTGAGTCAGTAGCAGTCTCTGGGGTGGATGGGGAGCCAGGTGTGGAAGGGTAAATCTCTGCCAGTATGCACGGCAGAGGAGCCAAAGTTTCTGCTTCTTCTGGCTCACTAGGGGTTAAAATGTCTGGCTTCAGTGGCATCAGTGGCTCTCCAGGATTGGAGGAATGCTTCCCAGCCTTAGTTACTAACACAGTGGAAGCCTGACCTCTAAGGGGGAGGGTGCAATACCAGCGTGAGCCAGGTGTCTATATAGGGAAACTGGTCGGGTGGCCTGGATCTCTGGCCACGCTTCCTTCTGCTGGCCATCTCACCCCAAAAGCAGGCCATTCTAGTTCACACAGGTCCTCAGTTTCCTTGAGGACATAGGAACTCCACTATCCCCTGAGAACCCTTTCTTAAAGTTCTTGATTATCGTGGCCAGGGGAGTAGGTTTTCCCTGTGAACCTCACGTGCCTCCCACGACAAACACCAGTCATGCCACAAAAAGGAATTGGGGGAGGGTAAGGGAAACTTGGAGGAATGCCACTCCTTCAGTCTGTCACCAGCTGCTCCCCTCGTGGAGATGGCAGACCCTCTTGCTTTTTGACAGGATGATATAAACTGTCAGCATGCAGTTCTGCTCATAGCCGTACGAGGTGCCCTGCAGAACCGCAGTTCGGGACCTTCACTCGCTTCAGCCCTGTGGGAAGGAGTTGGAACTCCTCCCCCGTGTCCTCTTGTTCACTCCACACTCACTCTCTTTCACGCAACCTCCCACAACCCATGGAGGGTGACGAGTCACCACTCCTAACCCATGGGGCCCGCTCCTCACAACCTGTGGAGGGTGATGAGTCACCACTCCTAACCCATGGGGCCCGCTCCTCACAACCTGTGGAGGGTGATGAGTCACTTTTCGGAGGATGATCAGGCCTCCCTTCTGCTCAGTAGGGCAGGACCTCAGCTAACTACCCTTGCCCAGTTTTCCTTATCGTGGCTCTGATGCACCCCCGTTTTCTCGTTCCTCCATTGTCTGATTCTTGCTGGGACTGGCTGGTGGGGTTCCCCTTTCGTCCTGTGAGGCGTTCACATGCGGAAATCCCTGGTGCACACTCAGCTGGACCATCTACAGGGTGGCTTGGGGGTTCCCCAGTGGGGTACCCAAAGTCCACCAAGTGTGGGCATCCTTCCTCCATGCTTCTAGGCCAATGCACCAAAATTCTGTAGCAGGAACTGGCCGCAAACCGTGGATAATAGACGCCCACACAATTTGATAGAAGAAGAAGAATTTATTAGTAGCCAGCGGAGCATGTGAGTCTAGTAGCACCAAAACACAAAGCTCTCTAAAATTAACTTTTCTGAGTTTAATATACCTTTACAGCTTTAGTTTTCACGTGGCAAGTGCCTGACTTATTTGACTTCTTTGTCTGAAGTCCTACATGACCTTTGTGTCTGGGCGGTAAGAGAGGAGGTTGGGACTGTCTGTCCTCGACTATTCACACATCCCATTCTTCTTGCTGCTGCTGCAAGTTTATTTCAGGGAACTGATAAAAGGGGCTACAGCTGTGGTTTTTTACTTTTCAGACTTTCTCAGTCAGCCCTTCCTCCCTCAGTCTGAAACCCTGAAGTCATTGGCTTGAGCATAAGATCCCAGACATTGCAGGCCCCCTTCTCTGCATTCTTCTGGTTTCTCCCCTCTCATAAGGGGATCATGGTTGGAAAGCACGGTGGCAGGAATCACAGTTGGAAACACATACGAAGACTGGAATTCGGGGTTCTTTCGGGTGCCAGAGCTCTCGTCACAGGAGCTCACTTTGTCCCTTATCAGCAGGTTTTCACTGGCGGTATGAAAAGCATTTGGGGATATCCTCCTCTTTAAGGTTAGTGGGTCTGGAGCCATGAACCACTTTTTAAGATATAGAATCCAAGTGGCTATAAAAGTACAATTACTCAGCTGTAGAGCGTCGGCCTGGCGTGCAGGAGTCCCGGGTTCGATTCCCGGCCAGGGCACACAGGAGAAGCGCCATCTGCTTCTCCACCCCTCCCCCTCTCCTTCCTGTCTGTCTCTCTCTTCCCCTCCCGCAGCGAGGCTTCATTGGAGCAAAGATGGCCCGGGCGCTGAGGATGGCTCCTTGACCTCTGCCTCAGGCGCTAGAGTGGCTCTGGATGCAACAGAGCAACGACCCAGAGGGGCAGAGCATCGCCCCCTGGTGGGCGTGCCGGGTGGATCCCGGTCGGGCACATGCGGAAGTCTGTCTGACTGCCTCCCCGTTTCCAGCTTCAGAAAAAATGAAAAAAATAAAAAACAAAATTAAAAAAAAGTGCAATTAAACAAAACGAGACATAGACTAACAGCAAAGCCCTCAAGGTAGGAGCTGGCGCACGGGGGCTGCCTGCAGCCTGTGTAGCCCCCGTCCGCGAACCTCACACCCACTCCACAGTTTGAATTCCAGCCACCAGATTTTTCAGGACTTCCTATTTAATGCCTTCAAACGTAATTTAAAACATGTTAAAATTTTAGATTTTTTTCAGCCCAATTTCAGACCTGTGTTGCCATTGTAAATGTCTACATTTTTTCCTTTTGCAGCCCAGACCAATGTAGAGATTCCATTACCTCATATCTCAAAGGAGAACCTGGAAAATTTGAAGCGAATGGAAACCATGCAGAAGTCATCCCAGAAGCAAAGACCAAATCTTACTTGCCAGAATCCCAAAATGATGTAGGGAAACAGAATACTAAGGAAACTCTGAAACCAAAACTACACGGATACGGTCATGTCGAGGAACCAGCATCATCACTAGCAGCATATCAGAAATCTCTAGAAGAAACGAGCAAGTTTGTAATAGAGGAGCCTAAGCCCTGCGTGCCTGTCAGTATGAAAAAGATGAGTAGGACTTCTCCTGCCGATGGCAAGCCAAGGCTTAACCTTCACGAGGAAGAGGGGTCCAGTGGGTCTGAGCAAAAGGTATGTCATCTAATTATTCGGTATGCTGTTCTTTAAACTGAAAATACTGATGCTTCACTTCTTAGATTAATGTATCATTTGACCCAAGGTTCTTCACTATTTCCAAATTATATATGTGTGATCAAAAATTGTAACACTGGCCCTGGCCAGTTTTCTCAGTGGTAGAACATCCACCTCATGTGTAGATATCCCAGGTTGGATTGCTGGTCAGGGCTCACAGGAGAAGCGACCATCTGCTTCTCCACTCCTACCCTACCTACCCTACCCGACCCTACCCTACCCCTCTCTCTCTCTCTCTGTCTCTCAACCTCTTGCATCTATGGCTCGATGCCATGGTTTGAATATGGCTTCTATCTCAGGCACTAAGAAAAAGCAGGGCCCTGCTGCTGAGCAGTGGAGCAAGGGCCCCAGAAGAGCAGAGCATCGTCCCCTAGTGGACTTGCTGGGTGGATCCCGGTTGGGGTGCATGTGGGAGTCTGTCTCTCTGCCTCCCCTCTTCTCAAAAATATTTTAAAAAATTATTTTTAATTGTAACACTAATGTTGAAGGTAAAGAAAGTTCTGAGTAAAACAATCTATTTGATCATACCTTCATTCATAGGGCAGGAAAAAGAAATAAGGGTCTCTTTAACCAGTTTTTGAGAGGAAAAAGAACTATAGTGATGTTAAATAACTAGCTTAAATTCCTGTGTTACTTTGTCTGAGATTTAGGTTTCCTAACTCCCAACTCAATCTTCTTTCTTATGCAAGGAGGGTAATTGTTCTGATCCTTTCGGGGTTTCTCTTGCATAATTTAAAGAGTATATAGCATCTTTTCTGTAAGGTCTGTTGTCTGAAAGTGGTTTCAGAATTGAAGAAACACAGTTCCCAAGCCTAACAATGGTATATACCACTGTTGATTGACAGCATTTAGAAACTTAAAATTAGACATATCATTTTAATAATTTTTATATCTAGGCTTATAATCATTTTAACTTTTTTGTTTGTTTTAATATTTCATTTGTTTTGAGGAGGGGAGGGAGAGAGAGAGGGAGAGAAATATAAGTCGTTTCACTTAGTTGTTCCATTTAGTCATGTACTCATTAATTGCTTCTCGAATGCGCCCTGACTGGGGATGAAGCCCACGGCCTTGTTGTGCTGGGACGCTTTATCCACTGAGTGACCTGGCCAGAGAACATTTGTTTTTTTGTATTTTTTTTCTTTTTGTGAAAGAAAAAGAGAGACAGATGGACAGGAAGGGAGAGAGGAGAAGCATCAATTCTTCGTTGCTGCACCTTAGTTGTTCGATTCCTTTCTCCTATGTGCCTGACCCAACGACCTTGCTCAAACCAGCGACCTTGGGCTTCAAGCCAGTGACCATGGTGTCATCTCTGTGATCCCATGCTCAAGCCGGGGACCCCACACTCAAGCTGATGACCCCAGGCTTTGAACTGGGGTCTTCTGCATCCCAGGCTGATGCTCTACCCATTGTACCACTGCCTGCCTGGTCAGACTGTTTTTAAGAATTTAAAAACCTACTGCCAGAGAATTATTTGCTTACTCTTTGTACTTTGTTTCTGTGGTACCATGGAGTAGTTTTTATTCATTGAGGTTTATCATTTTTAGATATTTTAAAGAATTAAATTGAAATTATGACTCGTAGATGCATATAAAAATGTTAAAATCAGCTCTTCTATATATTTTTAATTGCATTTTTGCTCTCAATTTTTTTTCTTTTCAGGAACAATGCAATAATAGACGTAGATTGAGAATTATACATCTTTGAAATAGTAACTCTTGCTACTTTCTGTGGAACATCTAGCTTACTTAAAATCTACCACAGTGTTTCAGGTAGCAAAAAAAGCCTTTTGTCAAATATTGAGTCCATGGTTAATTTGAGGTTGAAAATATAAATATATAAACTCCCCATCACTCAGGGACTCATCTTCTCCTTCTCCCTTCTGCAGACCTGACCATTTTCCTGCTTGTTAGGAGGGAAAGTCAGAGGAAGTGGAATTGTCAGGCTTTCTTTCACTTCTTTCTTGACAACTGTGGTTTTGAATATCAATTTCTGTCTCTTACTTAACTCTGAGTGTATATAAGCAGTACGACTTAGAATAGAAAGTTCCCTTGTAAAATGAGCCCACAAAATGTAGAGAGGAACAATAATATACTGATGTTTTAACTATGAAAATTTACTCTGCAAAAGTCTATTAAAATCAGTAATAAGTTCTGAAATCAAATTATAAATAAGCACTTCTATGTGTATACAGATTGACTATTGGGGAACCAGGGAGAAGGCATAAAGAGGGTTTAAGAACGAAAGTAACCCTAAAAGGAAACAGCTGAGTTCATCAGCAATGGAAAATAATTACTACTAGAAAACGCTGGCAAGATTTCTTATCAGTGAGTTTGAGCTTTTGGTATTGGTCACTGGTCCTATTCCAATACATAAAGGCTTTATGAGCATAAAAATTCAAAATAGAGTTCAAGCATCTAGTAGATATGAGCCTGGCCTCACAAGAAATTCAGAGAAGTCCAGGATGGGTGTTTTGTGGCTAAACCATAGTACAATAGCAACCACCTGATGTATGATTTCAGAAAACAGCCCCCTTTTTGTCCTCTAAATAATCAGGTCAAGAGTTCGGGTGCAGCTCTTACACGGATGACTGCCTGCTGTTACAAGGTAAAACTCTGCTGTTTTCCGCCTCTTCCCTTGCAGCGACCCATGGCGAGGGGTTCTGAGAAAATCCCATTTGGACTCTCAGTTAACCCTATTGACCAATTCCTAAAGAATTCTCTAAGAGGACTCCTAATGAGATCCTACTACCACATTTTCTCTACCCTTCACCTTAAGATTAGCTTGATAGCAGGAAGAGAGCAGAAACTAAACATTGGCCAAATGACCACTTTTCCTTTATGTGAGGGACTGGTCTCAGATAATTCCTGATAGGATTATGATAAAATTGCCATCTAGATTTGTTGTTAGTGTTTGCATTAACACTTGTTCTTCTGCTTTTAGATTAACATAAGTGAAAACTTTTCCCCAGTTTACAATTCCCTGTACGGTTAATTCAGATTGAATTCTTCCTTTGCCTCATCTATGAATCCCTGAATGCTAATTACTATTTCTTTACTTTCACAATATGAATTCCTCTTAGCTTTTTCTGTCTTTTTGAGCGATTGCAGGGCCTCCTTTCACAATACTAGGTCATCCTAAGTGTCCTGAATGTATGGTCCTTTTCTAAAAAGCTTTGAATGTAATTAGGAAACTTAGCAACCAATATCTTTGCAAGAAGAAACTCAATCTGTTTCCATCTGACGCCATATTATGATGTAGGAAATTTTGTTCAGATGAAATTTCCTACAAAGTCAAGGTTGATATATTTTTGTACATTTGTTAAGTTTATCTTTGGTAAAAATGGCCTACTCTATTATCTATCTGATGAACATTTCAGAAGTCATTTTAGTTGTACTTTATCTCCCATAACAATTTTACTTTTTTCTATTATTCCCAATACTGCCATTGATTTTTCTAATGGATATTAACTAGAACTTATAACTCTGGGACTCTCAGTTTGGAGGTAACTAGTAACTTTAGAAAATAAAACATCAGAATTATTTTTAGAATTCCATCATTAAAATTTAGAAATAAACTCATTTAGTAATATTTTTCACCATGATATTTAAGTAAAAGCCAAAGATATTTTTCCCTTTGAATTATAAATTGTTTGCCACTTAGTAGTTGTTCCATATTTTTTTATCTTTATATTGGCTAATATAATTAATATTTATATGATTACCATATTCTGCCTATACCATATTCTTGTTTGTCAAATATTATTCTATTCTAATTTCATATCAGTTTTTAAAAATGAGACCTCAAGCTTTGACATGTTTTAGATTATTTCTTCATTTGAATAAACTCTTACTGAGTACCAGTTATGTGTTAGGTACCAATTATGCTGATACAAATTCTTTACTTTTTATAACATTCAAAATAGCTTTCAATAAGTTTGTCAAATTTGACCAAAATTTTTATAAAAATCAAATGTAATGCCTTATTCTATAGATCAAGTGAAACATGGCCTGCACTATAAGATTATACATTCAAGTCAAATGTATATAGATTTAAAACTAGTTTTTAAATGAATATTAATATTTCTTCAAACTAATAATTAGTAGCATGTACTTTCTGATGCCAGAAAATCTCTATAATTATTTTTAATATTTTATCATTGAATTACTTTGTTCTTTATCATACATATGCAAGTAAAGACCGAATTAATTAGATACACATACATAAATACTGTACATTTAATTACCTTGATTTTTTTACCTGCATATATAAATTATATATAAACATATATGAATACATAGACAGAGTAATTTCACTTAGAAGCCTGCTCAAAATTTTCTTTCACTTCAGTTTTTTACAAGATTTTTAGAAATATACATCATGATTTTCCTTAGGGGGAAAACCAGGAAGTCAAAGTAATTCTTTTTTGATTTCCCTTCTCAGAATGTCTTTTATTTTAAATGTGATGGTAAAATTATGCTAAAAATACATTTATCAGGACATGAGAGACAGTGAGAGTGAGTCAAGCTCAGAGGAGGAACGGAGAGTCACTACCCGAGTTACTCGCCGGCGATTGATTATAAAGGTACACTGCTCTAGCCGGCACTGCACGGCAGTGCTGTGTGTCAGGAAGTTCTTTGCTGTGGTTTTGACAGCTCAGCATGCTTGATAACTAATTGGCTCTCTGTATGTTTGTCTGCATATTTGGAAGCTTATAAAAACAACAATAAACAGGGAAAAATCTATTGCTTGGCAGTGAGTACTGTCCAGGTCTGTGTTTGACATGTGTCAGTGGTAATTTTATCTGAGAATTCTTGGGCATTGTATCCTGTTTTCCCTGGAGATGTGTTACATGAGTGAAGAAAGACTCTGTCTTGGTGAGAGAATAGTACACATCAAATGAAATGTTCAATTGAAATCTCAGAGACTGTAAGGAGGTATGAGGTAAGATAAAGAAGAAAGAAACTAAAGAATTAAAGAATTAGGAAGCCTTTCATCAATCAATGACTGAGAATTTTGCCATTATAGCCTGGATATATGCGACATAATGCAAATAAAGCAAAAACTTTTGAAATAGTTTTGTTTTAAATTAAATTTATTGGGGTGACATTGGTTAATTGCATTGGGTGGTGGGCACACAATGCACCATACAGATGGTGTATCATAGAAAATTGTACTTTTGAAACCTATATAATTTTATTAACCAATTTCACTACAATAAATGAAATAAGTTTTTAACTTGACAAGCATGCAGCTGGATTTTTTTTATGTTAAAAAATATAGGAAGCAGTTTTTACTGGAAATGAAAAAGATAATTCCACCTATTACAGCACAGTTGAACCCTATGAGTAAATTTTGATTTCCCCCTACAAAGGCCTTTTTTTTTTTTTTTTTTTTTTGTATTTTTCTGAAGTTGGAAACAGGGAGGCAGTCAGACTCCCACATGCACCCGACCAGGATCCACCCGGCACGCCTACCAGGGGGCGATGCTCTGCCCATCTGGGGCATCGCTCTATTGCAACCGGAGCCATTCTAGCACCTGAGGCAGAGGCCACAGAGCCATCCTCAGTACCCGGGCCAACTTTGCTCCAGTGGAGCCTTGGCTGTGGGAGGGGAAGAAAGAGACAGAGAGGAAGGAGAGGGGGAGGGGTGGAGAAGCAGATGGGCGCTTCTCCTGTGTGCCCTGGCCGGGAATCGAACCCGGGACTCCTGCACGCCAGGCCAACGCTCTACCACTGAGCAAACCGGCCAGGGCACACAAAGGCCTTTTGAAGCACTGACCGTATGCATGGTAAGGTCCAGCAGAAAGTTTCTCAAAGTCTGTTTCTTGTCTTTTTGCTGTCTGTAGAGGTATCTTTCTTGATGTTAAAATAAATGAGTTCAGAGAACTAGAAAGCTATTTTCAATGCAAAGGCCTCTGAATGTGGTCCAAATAACTTGAGGCTCTTTGGTTGGAAGCTCTAGAAGGAAAGCAAAGGAAATATCTATTGAAAACCATTGATTAATCTTAACTTCCATTTCTCACGTGTCAGGAGACCCAGCAGAGAACAGAGATGTTGGCCGAGGTTTCCCAAACTTCTTAATCCTTCTGCTTTCACTGTTTATATTGATCAGATTGAAGAAGAGAAGAAAATCTGCTTTAGTACAATTTTTCAAAGACTCTGGAAATATTAGAGAAGAAAAGAAGTCTCTGTCTAAATCTTAGATTATTCCCCAATCAACCTTGAGCTCAATAGGAAACTATCAAAAAAAAAAAGCATAAATCACTCCTTTAAAAATTTCTTGTAGAGAAGCCAAATTATTTACTAGTATCTAGCATATCTGCAAGTATTCAACCTGCTACCCATAAAATCCTTGTGATCACTTCCCACATGTTTCTGAAATTAAAGGAAAGAAATAATTTTATTTTTCTGAAGGAGTTAAAGCCATATTCTTTGCTTAGGCTTTGCTATTCCTATAATCAATATCTTCAAGAAATAGTATTTTAAAGTGAAACATCTAGAAAAAGCCCACCAGACTTATTGTAACTTGCTTCATATGCTTAACATGACATACTCATGTTGCATCCACGTCTACCTTATGCCTTTGTAATCACTGCCCTATAGAAGCTGATTCTCCTTTATACCGGGTGGGCAAAAGTAGGTTTACAGTTGTAATATTATACAAATATATAATACAATTATTAATAAGTAATGCTACAAGAATAAACTCTGTTTTGTGTACTTACGACTGTAAATCTACTTTTTCCCACCCACCCCTGCATAGGACAGAAGAAAATAAATATTATAATCCTGCAACAAAAAAAAAAGTAGGACAGAGAGTAAAGAAATATTATTCTGAATAATACAAAAACAAAACAATAAGAACATCCAACCCTCCCCCCAAGTCTGTGAGAGCTATTTCTTTTATTTTCCTAGCATGCTAGACATGCATTATCAAGTTAGCTTTTGTTAGTTATTATGTATTTGAGCCTAATATATAATTAATTATATATATTAACATTTTTCTCAAGAACTTAAATTTAAAAGACCAAAATATACTATGATGTTGTAGGCTTCGTACCACAGAGGAGCTGGTGTTCTCCCCAAATCCTCACTTCTTGAAGTCAGTGTCATTTTAGGGAGGTTGGAGAGAAGCATCAGAGAACGGGTTTTATAACAGGGGAGAGCATCATATGAACAGTAGAATCACTCAGATATGTTCTGAGAAATGTTGTTTATATGTGACAGAGAAATCAAAAGCTAAAGAATTAGCTATACTTATAATTAAAAGCTATAGGTATAACAAAAAATCTTTTTTAAGTTACATATTTAAAAACCATTCAGGTTAATATTTTCTGTTGAGATATTTGGGACAGTTCAAAAGGGTCATACATCTATTGCTTTATTATTTTTTTTTTACCTCAGTATCTTTCTAACATAAAGGAGCTTGAGACTACAGCAGTATATGGTAAATGTGACGTGGGAACCATCTCTGTCAAAAATGTGAGAATGTTAAGCAGTAAACAATCATCAAAGCTAAAAATCACTTTTTTTGCTAGATGACAAAATGGAGGACTGGAGATGACTCAGTTATACAGGATCACAGCAGGGCAGTCGCAGTTTTGGGACCACAACCTAATCCCTAGCCCTCTAGTGAAGTGCTTTCTTCCTGCTTTTTCCACAACGCTATATTCTTTCTCTTCCAGAACAAATTCATGAAGAAATAGCTTTTCCTAGAGTAAATTAGGCACTTGGCCATTTAGATCTTTCCAGCAGCGTAGAAGAGGGCAGCACTGAGCTATCTTTCCTGAAAACTATTTGTTGGGGCTGGACTGCTGGGAATCTTACCTACTTCATAGAGACGATTCAGTCTTGGACTAAACCAGCGTATTTATACTGTTTACCACTTAGAATGCCGCTAACACTTAGAATCACAAAGCTGAGAACTGTTGTGGCGTTGCTGCATCCCTCCAGGAGCTAGCCTGGCTGGGAAGTGTCGGTGGTGTGCTCAGGATTCCATTACTGCAGTCTGGGCCAATCTGTCTTCTTCTTTATTCAGTTTGTACAACAAGTGGGTTGGAAGTACAATTTCTCATTTTTCTCTTTAGTATGTGGATTTATTTTACATTTAATATTTTTAAATTGCTAAGAATGAGTCAAATTAACAGATTCATATTTATTTGAGGATCTTTTAAATTGTATAGACATTTATTTCTATATAATTTGATAATATCACAGTGGTTTCAAGTGCTTGAAAGTACTTGAAGTAATTTGAAGAGTACTATGAGCTTGTTTTACATTATCGGCTTAGCAAATTCAGTGACTAATCACTAAAAGGTAAAGAGTTGGTGCCCTAGCCCAGTGGTCAGCAAACCGTGGCTCATGAGCCACATATGGTTCTTTGGCCCCTTGAGTGTGGCTCTTCCACAAAATACCACATGCAGGCACTACCTTGATAAGGAATGAACCTACCTATATAGTTTAAGTTTAAAAAATTAGGCTCTCAGAAGAAATTTCAATCATTGTACTGTTGATATTTGGCGCTATTGACTAATGACTTTGCCAACCACTGCCCTAGCCAGTTGGCTCAGGGGATGGAGTGTTGGCCCAGCATATGGATATCTGGGTTCAATTCCTAGTCAGGGCACACGAGAAGTGACCATCTGCTTCTCTCCCCCATCCCTGCCTGCAGCCAGTGGCTCAATTGGTTTGAGCGTCAACCCAGGCAATGAAGATAGCTCGGTTAATTTGAGCACAGATCCTGGTCAGGGCACATGCAGGAGTCTGTCTCACTATCACTTAAATAAAAGAGAAAGAAAGAAAGAAAGAAAGAAAGAGAGAGAGAGAGAGAGAGAGAGAGAGAGAGAGAGAGAGAGAGAGAAAGAAAGAAAGAAAGAAAGAAAGAAAGAAAGAAAGAAAGAAAGAGAAAGAAAGAAAGAAAGAAAGAAGGAAGAAGGAAGGAAGGAAGGAAGGAAGGAAGGAAGGAAGGAAGGAAGGAAGGAAGGAAGGAAGGAAGGAAGGAAGGAAGGAAGGAAGGAAGGAAGGAAGGAGAAAGAAGGAAGGAAGGAAGGAAGGAGAAGGAAGGAAGGAAGGAAGGAAGGAAGGAAGGAAGGAAGGAAGGAAGGAGAAAGAAGAAAGAGAGAGAAAGAGAGGAAGAGGGGAAGGGAGGGAGGGAGGAAAGAAGGAAGGAAGGGAGGAAGAGAGGGAGGGAGGGAGAAGGAAGGAAAGGAAGGAAGGAAGGGAGGAAGAGAGGGAGGGAGGGAGGGAGGGAGGGAGGGAGGGAGGGAGGGAGGAAGGAAGGAAGGAAGGAAGGAAGGAAGGAAGGAAGGAAGGAAGGAAGGAAGGAAGGAAGGAAAGTTTAAACCAACTCATAGCCAAACTATTGTGAAGTTTGGTAAAATTCAATAACTGAATTTTCACAATATAGTTCAACTATATTTTTATGTCTTGTTTTCAAAATTGTTTTACTGATTTTCAGGATAAGAATTTATATGTTTTCCCCAAACCAAGCAAGTTCAATCTACCCATTCCATTGCCTGCCAGTACCACTGGTCATGAGCTTCAAATTGTTTTTATTTACATAAATTAATACGTACATGTACAACATACTTCTTAGCAAATGAGTTTCTCAGAATATGGAAATGGGTTATACTATGTATATTGCTTTGCTAAGTTATGTGTGCCCTATATATGATATCCACCCCATTATTTGGAAAGTTGGTACATTTTATATAGTTAATTATTCAAAACTTCAAGGAGAGAGGACTAAAACTTATGAAATGCAGTGCCTCAGCAGGGGATAAAGGGAAGTACAGTTAGTCTGCATGAAGGTGGCCACCAGGGATGATACTGTACAGGGGTCCCCAAACTTTTTACACAGGGGACCAGTTCACTGTCCCTCAGACCGTTGGAGGGCCAGACTATAAAAAAAACTATGAACAAATTCCTATGCACACTGCACATATCTTATTTTAAAGTAAAAAAATACAAAACGGGAACAAATACAATATTTAAAATAAAGAACAAGTAAATTTAAATCAACAAACTGACCAATATTTCAATGGGAACTATGCTCCTCTCACTGACCACCAATGAAAGAGGTGCCCCTTCCAGAAGTGTGGCGGGGGCTGGATAAATGGCCTCAGGGGGCCGCATGTGGCCCGCGGACCCCTGCTGTAACATCTGCTGTAATTTTCCTTTGAAATGGGAAAGAAAGAAGAGTGTATGGTGGGAGGCAGGGGTGGGAGGAGTGCGTATTGCCAAAAATAATGCCATCAGCAAGACCAGGGGGTGGAATTTTGTTTACTTAGAAGTACAAACTGTTTTAGAATCTAATTAATTACTATCTAATCTACTTTAGTGAGTTTTTCCATAATCAGACAATTTATTTTGGCCTCATTAAAGCACTAATTGAACTACATTAAATAATGGCCATTTAAAATAAACAGATATACCTATACCTTTAATTATACATAAACAGTATGAATTTTCAGTAGGAAACATGTCAATGCCTACATACCAGGGTAGATCTCAATAACTTATATGGCTTGCTACTTATAAGTAGGAATTTAATTATTTCTTGGGCTATTAATATAAATCAATATACTTATATGTATTCACTAAATGCTTATAAATATACTTACTTCACATTTCTTTCAGAGACTGTTCAAACAATTTAAAAATTAATTAGCCTTTTTTACCACAAAAGGTTTTTGTTCACGGTATATACAATAGCATTCTATTTTACCAGATTTTCCTGGGATGCTCTAACATTCTAAAAGCTGGACATTTCTAAAACTTAGCTCAAAAATATTTAATTTTTCATGTTTAAACTATGCTGAAATCTTTCATGATCTTCTATTGGCTTTACTTTTAAAATAAAATAAAGTGTTTTTTCCCAAATACATAAAACCAACCATATTAAGTATAAATAATACTCCCATAAAAACTTATTGCAGATTTTAATGCATTTAGTCATGAGACCTCTACATTTTTCCAATTTCCTTTCCTCTGTTAACTGTGCTAATTGAAGCTAATCACAGCAAGATTCAAGGCCAACTAAACATGAACAGCAAGAACTATCTTTAATTTCCTTCGCCCCTCTCTACCACCGTGTAGTAAAATAAGGCTACGTCCCACGGTCATGACCTGTGAGCCCACAATATATAAAAATACAAAGTCACTTGTATAAAGAAAGAATAATGAAAACAGAATTTTGTAGCAAAACAGGACAGTCTTTTAGTCTCTGTTATTTTAAACCAGAACTGCCTTTCTACCTGTTGTGACACAAAGAAATTGTAGAGTTGGCTGGCACTAACAAAATGATCAGAGCTCCCTTTTTCATGACAGTGACACTGAGAGAACTAGAATCTTGGCTCTCCCAGAAAACAGCGGTTTTCTTTGCAATCTGCCTTTCTATCCTAAAGTGGTGCACAATAACTACAGTACACTCCAGGGTAGCGTGAACTCAGGTCATCTTTGCAGCAAGTTGGACTAATAGGTAAATACATCTCTAGAATAGGCCTGCACTTAAGATGTTTGTGCTTGTTCCCCAAAACTGAAAGTGGCACGAACCTCAAGTTGAATACCAGTGCCAACAGTAATGTATTGCAAATACAGTATGAGGCAAAATTAGGTTTACAGTTGTGAGTATGTGAAACAGTTTATTTTCTGTTATTTATTAATTATTGTATTGTTTTCCTAATGAACTGTAAACCTACTTTTGCTACACCCTCTACAGTCTACTGTTGCTCTCTGAGTGGTTCTGTTTATTATGCAATCATAGAGCTAATAGAAAGATATTAGGGAGCCATCTAAATCTACCAAGCTTCCTTTGAGCAGGAAAATATGAGCCCATCTTGGAGATGGAAGATTTTATTACATTTTTTATTTTCAACAGAGGAAGGTCTTTTGACAGTTTTTCCCCTTCTAACCAGATAACAGTCACTAACTGAAAGACACTATCTTAAATTCCTTTCATACTGACTTTTTTGTCTATGGCAGCAGCGATTAGATAATCAATTATCACATAAAATCCCTTCACTTGAAAATAGTATTCTGAAACTAAGTACTTCATCAGGCAGCAGTTCTCATTTATTTTAAGACCAATGAAAGGCTATTTTTTTTATTTTTCTTTGTTTTTTAGCGAGATAGAGACAGAGACAGGAAGGGAGAGAGATGAAAAGCATCAACTCATAGTTGCAGCACTTTAGTTGTTGATTGATTGCCTCTCATACGTACCTTGACCTGGGGGCTCCAACCGGACCAGTGACCCCTTGCTTAAGCCAATGACCTTGGGTTCAAACCAGTGACCTTGGGCTTCAAGCCAGCATCCTTTGGGTTCAAGTCAGCAACCATGGTGTCATATCTATGATCCCATACTCAAGTGGCAACCCTGTGCTCAAGCCGGTAACCTCAGGGTTTTGAACCTGGGTCCTCAGGCAAAGGGCTCAGTTGTTTTTTTAAAAAAAAGTGTAGAATTGTCCTGAACTTTCTCACAGTGCTTCAAAAAATGCATGTATAACCCTAAGTAAATAAAATTTTAAATTAAACTAACATAGGATGGTAAATGTAATTCCTTAACTTAGGTACTATCTTAATTCAAATTAGACATAATACAATCCATAATAATGGATTGTACTGAAAGTGAGATGATATAATTAGAGTCGTCATTGTTGGCTAAATAGTTTTCAACCAATGAAGACTTTTTTTTGTTAAAGCAGCATGTAACTGTAAACTCTATAATTATGTATTTTTGAATTCTTCCTTCTTGTAATTTGTTGCTAATCATCACCCTTGTACCTATTTGAGGTTTAATGCATTGAATGTTGTTGACTGCTAAAAAACCTTCCGTGGAGCCAGCCTTCTCCCCTTGCCCTGGAGTAGCAAGTAGAATGCATACCTTCTTTCACTAACATTCCACAGAGCATGCGCATGGTGTAAGGCGTGGTGTGGAGATATCTCCACCTGGTGGTATGTTGCTAATCTCTACGCCACATCCTTTAGGGAGAGGAAGCAAAACACATTCCTGGTGAATCTGTCACAGAAGAGCAATTTACTGATGAAGAAGGCAACCTCATCACCAGAAAAGTAATCATCATGGGGATTTCCTGCTTCTCTTAGAATTTAGATGATCTGTTTCTTTGCTGTCATGTTCCCTCTTGAAATATAGAATACAGGAAAATGTCTTCCTTTTCACTATTGCCCCCTACAGATCACTCGGAAAGTGCTAAGACGAATCGTTATCCCACAGGAGAGAAAACATGATGACGTGGTAATGGAGAGGGACCGCACAGAGAGAGTAGAGGGTGGACGCTTTGGGAGCTCTCTAGACTAGGCTGCGAACAGGCTGGCATCTGCAGTGTGGCAGCTTGAAGCATTTGCTGCTTTTGATTTGTTATGCATCTGATCAGGACCAAAGAAAAAGACTTTTTTTTCCCTAACATTCTTTAACATTATATACTTTTGCTATCTTCAGTGATTTCACAGAGATCCATTCATTGATGGAGGTTAGAACATGTAAATTCAAGCTTCCTTGAGAAAATAAAATCCGTCTACCACCAGCACACCCTTCAGCAGTGCCCTACCCCTGACCAGAGCTCTGTGTGTACCCACTGCCTACCTGGCACAGATGGGGACACTTGATGGAAAAGTTTCCAGCAAATGCACAGGATTAAAATGTTAGAATGGCAAATAGCTCAGTTCAAGATCCATATTTCAAATCTATATATTTTCCCTGTACAATATATTCTACAGGGAAATATGAATTCCTCTAACTTAACCCAAGGAGGATTCTCCTGAGTTTCCAGCACCCTGTTTCCACTGTGCCGGTTAGAGACCTAAACTCATTAAGGAGCACTGTAACTCAGCAAGTGGCTCTCCACCTCACCCCCTGCTCTCCCCTTCCGAACACATTTCTAGTTATTTTTATTTTCTTTTCTCAAATCTTTACTCTTTTCGTTTTAAAAATAGAAACTTGAATAGCCTGTGTTTACATAAGAAAAAGTGAACTGAAAATTTCTCAGAAGGACTAAATCAGAAAACTGAAAAAGCTACTCTGTGTTTCATCATAAATAGGGTAAAAGCCAGGGGTTGGTACAAAACCTTTACTCTCAGAGAAGTGTTCCTGGTGCTTGGTAAGGAGAGGTCTTGTTTTATGGAACATGGATGCCTGCTTGGTCTGGAGTAAGGATGGTTTGGTGATGCCACAAATTAAAGAAGAAGAAAAAAGTCCCTTAGATCCACAGCATTTCCATGGAGTTAGTTGTGATTAGTGCTTTACTGAGAACTTTCAGTCTCGTTACAACAGGTCGCTTAAAATTCTGCTGGCTTAAAAAGGCATAGATTATAATTAACTAATATTTTTTATATTTGGGGTGTGAGTGTCTTGAGAGCTTTAGCAATGATTTCTTCTAGGTTACTACAGGAAATGGACATGCTGCTCATTTTTTGATTCATTACTAATCTACTGAATTATTGTGAAGTACAGTTATGTTGTATTCATTTTGGTGGTGCTCTTGAGCTTGCTTTGGTGACGCTAAGTTGTGTGGTTAAAGCAAATAGATTGTATTTTTGGATGTGAAGTGACAAAGTGCTTTAAACTGTGTTTCACTTACCCTAATTCAGCCTCAAGGAACCAGACGGGAACTATTTTATAACGAAAACTCCTTTGCCATGAAATCTTAATGTATACATTCCTTTTAAAACAGGGAGAAGGTTATAAGGTGAAGACAAAGAAAGAAATTCGACATGTGGAAAAGAAGAGCCACTCATAACAGTCAGTGGTCAGTCAAGATGGTAAGTGTGCTCATATCAATAGCAGTAGGACTTAACGCCCTGTGAAACTGAATAAATGGATCTGATCATCCCCTTCCTCTCTTTTTCACTGTGTTCCAGCTTTGAATATCCCATGTGAAGTTGCTGGAGTTGTATTTTATGTTTATGTGTGCATACGCACACTAAAACACGACTGTAGTTCACAGCCCATAAACTTTTTCACAAAATAAACTTTTTCCGAAATTTAAATGTAAATGATGTTTGCAGAAGCAAATGTAAATAGTGGTTTTGAGACTCCTCTAAGAGCGGAGGCTCAGTATGAAATTCAGTGACAGTATGCAATCTAACAGGAAGATGATTTGGCAACAAATAATCCTTACAGATATGCTCTGAGAATTATATTGATCCAGCCTTTTACCATTGTAGTAGAACAGCATCTGAGAATATAATTTTGGTTGAAGTATAGAGGTTGCCAAGTTTAAATTAAATTAATGAAATCCACATATACTATTTTATATATTTTATACAAACAGAAGCAAATTAAATAGGCAGTTAATGGCACTACTATGTTTTAACTTAAAACATTTGTTTAAAGTTGTCTGAAATCTTCTTCGTAGAGAAGAATATTTTCCCTTAACATTCTAAATTTGACAGTTGTATTTATTTCTACATAGCTGCCATTAAAAAGGCAATTTGGGTAAAAAAGCAAATAAACCTTTGAAAAATTTCCCATAAGTCTGTAAGGTACGACAGGATGGTTTGTTTGTTTCTTTTCTTTTTTTTTTTTTTTTGTATTTTTCTGAAGTGAGAAGCAGGGAGTCAGAGACAGACTGCTGCATGCACCCGACCAGGATCCACCCAGAATGCCCACTAGGGGGCAATGCTCTGCCCATCTGGGGCCCTTGTTCAGGTTGCAACCAGAGCCATTTTTTAGCACGTGAGGTGGGGGCCATGGAGCCACCCTCAGCATCCCGGGCTAACTTTTCTCCAATGGAGCCTTGGCTGCAGGAGGGGGAGAGAGAGACAGAGAGAAAAGAGAGGGGGAGGAGTGGAAAAGCAGATGGGCACTTCTCCTGTGTGCCCTGACTGAGGATTGAACCTGGGATATTCACACATCAGACCAACAGTCTACCACTGAGCCAACCAACCAGGGCCAACAGGATGGTTTCTTTTAGGCTGTTCACCAACAGTTCTCTCTGCCCCACTGGTCAGAGTAACAAAGAACAAACAGAACCCAGTTTTCACTCGCATACATCCACGGCTCCCCAGTTCCAGCATTCTGGTATTTGAAATGCTGAGGCAAGGAACTGAAAAGTTATCTAGTCTCATTACCTCTAATGTTTTATGAGAGGCCCGAATAAATTAATTTCTTCCACCCCCATCCCCCAAAGAAACCCTATCGTTTTTTTCAGTCACTTAAAGATTTATTTTCACTTCCCCTCTGTGAGATTTTCTACAGGGGCTCTGAGCGATCATTGCTAGACAATACTAGCAAGGCACTTGCTCTCACTAGCTTCTGCTGCAGAGATGTAATGGCAGCCAGTCGTAACTAATAACCAGATCAGTATTTAATGGCATGGAGAAAACTAAGAACTGTAACGTGCTCTGGAAATTATATTTACTCTGGATTCTCTTCCAAGAGTTTCACTGGGCTCTTCATCTAATTCTCACAACCAACTATCTTGGATATCAATCCCTATTTAACAGGTGAGGAAACAGGCCCAGAATTGCCCAATGTCACATACGTGTATTAGAAATGGCAAAAATAAGATACACAAGCCCTACAAGGCTTCCTCCAGAGTTCACACTCTCAAACATGTGACCGGGAGACTTGACCTGGGTCTGAGGTGACAGGAGAGCTGTACTTAAGAAAGTGATGTTGGAGTTTTAAGGAATGAATAAGACTCAACTGGGTGAGGGCTGGGAAAGTTGATAGTATTTTGGGTAGCCTTCCAGGCATAAGCAATAACATTCTGCAAAGGCGTGACTTAGGAAGAAACAAGAATGGAGAAACTATAAGAACAGGTCAGTGTAGCTGGCACAGGAGTTCTGCCATTGTGTCTGGAGAGGTAGAAAAGATCCAAATATTTAGGTTTTGTGTGCCTCTGTGTAAAGATTCCGGTCATTACTCCAAAAGCAGTGGGAAGCCCTCGGAGGTTCCCAGGCAAGGACAGGGTATGATTCAGGTTATGCTCTACATCACTCACTCCAG
The DNA here is from genome assembly GCF_036850995.1 of Saccopteryx leptura. Classification (NCBI taxonomy): domain Eukaryota; kingdom Metazoa; phylum Chordata; class Mammalia; order Chiroptera; family Emballonuridae; genus Saccopteryx; species Saccopteryx leptura. The sequence continues at coordinate 60,176,063 of NC_089511.1, read as the reverse complement.
CTGCAGGGCAGCCAGTGAATTGGAAGTGGCAATAATGGATGAGAAGAAAAGCTGCTAAGAGACTACTGTAGATCCTGGCTTGGGCAGTGAGGACGGTAAAGTTGGGCTGAATCAAGAGATAGCAACATGACTTGCCTTTTATTGGATGACAAGGGTAAGATTTGAGAAAATTAAGGATGACATCAGAGTAGCAATATCTAGAATGAACCCACCTAGTATTCATGTCACATAGCTAAACTTGATGAAAGACATCATCTAGCAGTTTAATAAAACACTGAGCATGAGTTTGCTGTCTTGAATGAGACTATTTAAGAAATTCTAAGTGATAAATAAAATGAAAATAGAAAAGAGTTCAGTCACCTTTAGTGTGTCCTTTAAAAGTGTTTTTCAACTGCTGTGCCACAAGCCAGTTTGCTAGAAATTTCATGCCAGTCCACGAAAGAGTTAACTACTGTGATATTATATGAAGATTATACCCAATGATCTTAGTCGAATTTGCTTATTCTCAAGAAGATTTCTGCCTTATCAGTCCCCAAAATAATTCTCCTCTTTTCACTGGTCCCCAAGTACAAAAAGGTTGAAAATCACTGCCTTAAAGTTTGACGTCTCATCCAATCAGAGACTCAGACATCAAATGGGAAAGAACCAGAAAAGTCACCTACACTAGCTGAGCCATTTTTCTAGAGTAACACAAATCTTAATATGCATGAATAAATTATACCAAAAAACTATATGACAGTGCTATGCTTCCAGGATCTGAGAGTTTTAATATAGAAATGTCACTAAATATACAAAAGGCTTTAAAATCATAAATAATCCACATTGTACAGATGTTGTCAAGACCTTGGCTAACTTGCTTTATACCACTCAAAAGGAGAGAAAGTCAGGTAGGAGAATGCACATGAATGTGAAAACCACTTCAATGTAAAGCAAATTCAGTGTGTCACAGGGAAAGAATGGTGATTTGACTGCAAGCCTCATTCTCCTCCCCTGGGTAGTATTTACTTTCCATGGTGAGCCTAGGAAATGAGTCCAAGAATACTACCTAGAATTCCAGTATATTGCATGTGTGCTCTGGGAAAATCAATTTGCAAATATATTGAGGAATTTGGTAGCCCTGCTGGCTGCCGTTTTTAAAATAATAATAATAACAACTAAGCAAGTGGAATGCTGCCAGATTTCACTGAGTCTCAGATGGTGACATCAAATCTTATTTCCCTTTGTAGACCCAGTTGAATTTTGAGTTAGCTGAACCCTGCACCTGCTTTTCTTTACTATTGAGTGACAGCCATCCTATTTGTAATGTAATGGCTTCAAATCACTATAAAGATTTACACATAATGTATAGCAATCTATAGTTTACAAAGTGCTTTTCCATTTTCCTCTTGTGTAGACCTTCATACAAGACTTGAGGCAGGTCAGGCCAATATTGTTTACTACCTTTTATAGATGAGCTACTAAGGCTCAGAGAGGTCAGGTAATGTTTCTGCTGTCACACAGCTCATGATTAATAGAGCCAGGACTTGAACTCAAGATTACTGAAATTTTGCCTAGTGCTCTTTTCTGTTACACCGAGCTGTCTTTCTAAAATCACTTATGAATAATAGTCATATTTTCCAGTGATTATTGTATGACAAGTACTAGGTAAGATCATTCTATATAATAATCCCCAAAATAATACTATAAGGCAAGTGCTACTACCCATTTTTATAAATGAGAAAACTGAAGTTTTGAAAAGTTAAACGACTTACCCAAGGTCCCATAGCTGATGAGCAAAAGCTAGGAAATTTGAACTTATCCAGAACCAAGCCCTTCACTATTATGTATATTATTGTTAAATAGTATTTGATAACTATTAAAGACCTAAAAGCAGGCTTTAAATCAAAGTTTGTACCAAGGTAACCTGTAATAAAATTCTTTATACTCTACATAGTAAAGACAATTTTTTTGTTTTTTGTTTTAAAAGCAAGATTTTATTTTTAAGGTAGCCATAGTCTGTAAAACGTTTACAGTTACACCATTAGAGGGCTGATTAGCGAGGCTGTGGCAAGGGAAGGCCCCTAGATATAAACTGTAAAATACCTCTGTATCGCTGTATTCCAGAACTCTACCTCTGTATAGCTGTATTCCAGACCTCTGGAGAAAATGCTCAGGATCTCACAGCCATGGAAACCAATAGTGGCGAAAGTGCCCACGCTTACCAGGGCAACACTTTATCAGAGTCAAAGAGTTGACTCATTTTATTCACTCCTTCAAAAACTATTTGACCTTTCACTTGGCTTAGAATAAAAAGTCTAGATATACCTTCTTCCCTGCCCTTCTGAAACTCTCCCCCTGCAAGGAAGGAAGAGATGGGACAAGTGTTGTTCAAGAGCTAAAAATACACAATCCAAGGCCCAATGAAAAGCAAAAGAGAAGAGACTGAGAAACGTGGGTAGGAAGAGAAGGAAGGACTAGGCAGTGGCAGTCAACCTGGTCCCTACCATCCCCTAGTGGGCGTTCCAGCTTTCATGGTGGGCGGTAGCGGAGCAAACAAAGTATAAATAAAAAGATAGATTTAACTATAGTAAGTTGTTTTATGAAGATTTATTCTGCCAAACAGCAAAAATTCGACATAAAGTACTTGGTAAGTAATTATTATTATATGCTTTAACTTGCTGTAACTCTGCTTTATAAATTTTATAAAGTAAAGTTACTTCCCTACTTTATAAATCACCATTACTGTGGAACCAGTGGGTGGTTAGAAAATTTTATTACTAACAGAGATACAAAAGTGGGCGGTAGGTATGAAAAGGTTGACTACCCCTTGGCTAGAGTAACAAATACTCTGTGTTCTCAGTGGGCTCTAGGGAAGGCACATCAGAAAGCCATGGGAGCGTGAAGTCTTCAAAGATGAGTAAGCATTAATCTGCTAAAGTGGATCTCATTGGGAGAGCATTCTGCACTTGCAAGGAGATGACATTTGAAACAAACTTGAAGCGTAGAGGGCGTTTGATATAGGTGAAGATTCAGGAAGGGAAGGACAGTATATGGGGATACAAAGTCATGAGCAAAGCCAAAGAAGTTGGAAACCAGTGTGTTTGGTAACAGACACGTGGTCCTTGAGGTCCGTGTGATGCGTGTGGTCTGTGGACCAGCAGTGTCGGCTTCACCCGGCAGTCCTGTTAGACATGCAGAATCTCTGGGTCTGCTCCAACCGGCTGGATCACAACCCACATTTGCAGATCCCTAGGTAATATACATGCACATTAAACTGAGAAGTGCGGCTTCAGAACACATCACTGGCTGTCAAATTTGATTGAACACAGGAATCATCTAGAGAGTTTTTTTAAAGTTTTCTTTAATGCAGGGTTCCACCCCAAAGAAATTCTAAATAAACTGATATGCGATATAACCTGGACATTGGGATTTTTTTAAGTTTCCCCAGATAATGCTGAGGTTCACTCAAGTGTGAGCGCCACTGGAGATCGGGACACAAAGCTCTCTGCTGAAGAGCAGTGGGCGTTGAGCCTGAAAAGGCTCACTGGGCTAAACTACACAGGGCTGCAGATCTCAGGCTAAAGACACGGGATTTTTTTTCTTTTTGTAAGCCAGGTATTAGGGGCTAAAAACTACTGGTATGTGGACCTGTAAGGAAAGGTTGATTCTGACTCGAGCACACTCCTGACTTGAAAATGTGAAATGGAAAGGACTTCATTCATTTGTGAAATATAAACTATCATGAAAATCCATTGAATAGCTATTTTTTTATACTTTAAAGCAGGGGTAGTCAACCTTCTTATACCTACCGCCCACTTTTGTATCTCTGTTAGTAGTAAAATTTTCTAACCGCCCACCAGTTCCACAGTAATGGTGATTTATAAAGTAGGGAAGTAACTTTACTTTATAAAATTTATAAAGCAGAGTTACAGCAAGTTAAAGCATATAATAATAATTACCAAGTACTTTATGTCAGATTTTCGCTAAGTTTGGCAGAATCAATCTTAATAAAACAACTTATTATAGTTAAATCTATCTTTTTATTTATACTTTGGTTGCTCCGCTACCACCCACCATGAAAGCTGGAACGCCCACTAGTGGGCGGTAGGGACCAGGTTGACTACCACTGCTTTAAAGTGTTTCTTAAAATTATATATGTAGTGAAATGACTAAAAGGAATGATTAACTTTTTGAGTTGGTTTTGACTAACTTGGTGTTTTAAAGGCCTGCAAAACTCAAAGACAGATTCCTGAATGCAAATACTTCTATCTGGAACCTATTATCTAAACCCAGAAAGGGAAGATGACTCATTCTTTTTCTGAAATGTCATCTTGATGGCTTCTGCCCTCTCTCACCTTTCCATCACATGTCACTTTTATCATGGTTTATACAGAGTGCCAATATTTTATAACAGGCATATAGGCACTCAAAGCTCTAATGCTTTTTGTGCAACTTGGTATAAAGTTTTTATCCAATAAATGACCTTCCTGCATCCTGTATGGTTGGAGCCAACACACTGATTGTGTGACTGAGAAGGAGAGAGATTTAGATGTGTAAAAGGAACTAATTCCTAACTACTTTTCTTTTTAAGATTTTATTTAATGATTTTAGAGAGGAGAGGGAGAGAGAGAAAAGATGGGGCAGGGGGGACAGAAAGCATCACTTTGCTTTGTCATTTGTGCCTTGACCGGGCAAGCCCAGGATCTTGAACCAGAGACCGGGTCAGCATTCCGGGTCAATGCTTTATCCGCTGTGCCACCACAGTTTAGGCCTTTTTTAAAAAAATTATCACTCAAGTCTTACCTGACTATAAATGGGCATAATTAATAGCATTTAATTTTTTTTTTTTTGTATTTATCAATTTTAGGAAAAGAGGGAGAAAGGGAGGGAGGGAGGGAGGGGGGGAGAGAGAGAGAGAGATTTGTTGTTTCACTTATTTGTGCATTCATTGGTTGATTCTTGTATGTGCCCTGACTGGGGATTGAACCTGCAGCCTTGGCTATTGGGATGGCCAGGATGATGCTCGAATCCACTGAGCTACCTGGCCAGAGCACTTTTTTTAAGATTATAAAAACATATCCACTAATTCTAGAAAGATGATGATTATTTGCATTGAGTGATTAAACTTAGAAGTTGGATTGGTTTTTGGATGAGATGAAGCAAAACAAAGTAAGTTCAGCTGGGTTGGTCATCTACACGCACTTATTAAAATCATCAGACTTTATATCTACAGCAGATGAATTGTGTGATATGTAAACTATGTATCAATTAAGCTGTAAAAAACAGGGGTCTGCTGAAGAAACAGCATGAAAGCACTAGGGTAATATTATTATAGGGCCATCTAAGAAGCCTGGTGCCTGGAAGATTAGGGATGATGTAAAAACATAAGTGAGAAAATCCTGATCTTCTTACACAGAGTTGCACACCTTCTGGGACATGGCCTGCCCAGATGAGTCACTTTCCCTCTCTGGAGCCTCTGCAAAGTCATGGGAGGGGCAGGTGTTGAAATCACCCCAGAAGGAATTGATACTGTGGTGTTCTTGGCTCCAAGCATCAGTGACCTGGGCCATGGACGTCAGTGGCACTTTTAATACAAAAGCGGAAGCCAAAACTGCAGCAGAGCAGACAGGAAGTGCTGCTGTACCTAACATGTTTACATAAGAAAAGATCCATCTAAAGCAAAGAAACTGGTCCAGGAAAGGAAACACCATCAAGGTCACTGGGGACACTTTGGGGCCTTAACAGAAACAATTCTAAAGGTCCCTCCTAGACCTGAAAAAGCAGCCTACTGCTTACATGTCAGTGAACTGGGCTATTACTAACGTTATGCTCAGGGAGCCATTCAAGTTTGTCACTGTTCACACTGAATGAGGAGGAGGGACTGACTATATGTAGAAATACTATTTTATGGAAACATTCATACCAAAAACAATACATATACTGCACAAAAGTATATGTAACCTCTGCCATAGAGTGTTGATTTATTTTGACATGTTAAGACTGGCTATAAAACAGATATTTTATGCAGGTATTACCGTCCAGTAGGACAAGACCTTCTCAGTGGGGCCTCAATAAAAAAAAATCTCCAAATTAATTTATCCTGTCATGACTGATACCAAGCAGGAAAGGGGAAAGTTTTCTTTCCAGTGAGTGAAGATAGTCTTTAATTTTATTGCATATGGAAAAGCAATTTTATAGTAATTAAGTTAATGACAGGGTTCCTTTTTGAAAGATGAGTTGCATTTTGGGGAGTGAGACTTAGAAAACATACAGACATGACTGAAATGCTGTCCCGACTCCTTTTCCCTGACCCTCTGTGCCCATGAAAACCTCATACACCTCACAGTTTGCTGTTGGTGGAAATCTGAGATCACCTGTCAGCCTCTTCATCCTACGGACAAAACAGAGGCCCCAAGGCTTTCCCAGGCACCTGACTGCATGGCCTGCACACCAAAGACAGATCTAGATGAGTCTTGCAGACTCCGTTTCTAAAACCACAAATAGAGTAAACAGTGTTACAGAGAGGTCATTGCCTTGCAAGAGCTTTGCAGCACACCTCAGGGCCTTGTCCTCTGAGGCATTGAGCAAGTAGCCTGAGTCAACAAAAGTGTATGCTAAACCACCCAGTCAAGAAGTAGAGGGCCCCTGGCCGGTTGGCTCAGCGGTAGAGCGTTGTCCCAGCTTGTGGAAGTCCCGGGTTCAATTCTCAGCAGGGCACACAGGAGAAGCACCCATCTGCTTCTCACCCTTCCCCCTCCTCTTCTCTATCTCTCTCTTCCCCTCCTGCAGCCAAGGCTCCACTGGAGCAAAGTTGCTCGGGCACTGAGGATGGCTCCATGGCCTCCGCCTCAGGCGCTAGAATGGCTTCAGTTGCCCTGGTGGGCATGCCAGGTGGATCCCGGTTGGGCACATGTGGGAGTCTGTCTGTCTGCCTCCCCTCTTCTCCCTATGGAAAAGAATAAAAATTTTTTTTAAATTTAAAAATGAAGTAAAAGGTCTCCATTCTCTGAGGCTTTTCTGTTGAATAGCAAGAGAAGCCTTAGGCAAGTTCTCTTTTAAAAAATAAAGAAGGAAGGAGGGAAGAGAGGGAAGAAAGGAAGGGAAGGGAAGGGAAGGGAAGGGAAGGGAGGGAGGGAGGGAGGGAGGGAGGGAGGGAGGGAGGGAGGGAGGGAGGAAGGAAGGGAGGAAGGAAGGAAGGAAAACTCACTACCTACTATCTGTTTTTCCACAGGATCATGTGTTTTTACTGCCAGTATTGAGAAATTCATGGAAGACATGTCAGCAGGAAGTAAAAATTCATGGAGAAGGGTGTGTGTGTTTGCTGTTTCCACACATTAACAGCATGATTTTTTTTCTACACAAAAAGAAAAAAAGAGAAGAAAAAGAAAACCACCCACATTTTAATTTAGCATGAACCAATTTTCAGAGCATGGAAATTCACTTTCATTCCCAGAATCGGCACGTGTGCAATTAGCAATGCAGTGTATATACAAGAAGCCATGCTGTTAACAGTTTCTATCAAGTAATTTGGTGTTATTTACAAAAGGAAGAGATTCTTGCCTCCAGAGGGAACAGAAGGAGACGGACTGATGAAATCACAGGGAAACACTAAAATTACTAAATCCACAACAGCTCGCCTTATTTTTCTTGGACCCAAACTGTCAGGGTATAAACACTATTTGTTTCTTTTTAAAAAACATCTATAGTTTTGCTGTAAATAATAACAGTGTATAAATTCTAACAGAAAACTAGAATAAATGTTGATAAGGCACTGCCTCTTACACCACAAACAGATACTGCAAATGCATTTAACATAATAGCGGTCTCAAGGGACTTCACCCTACCAGAGGAGGGCGGGGTTCTTGAAGCGGGGGAAACTTCACTGATTCTTGTATATTAGCAATTATAATGTTTGTATATGCAAAACTGCTAGCTTGATTTAAAAAAAAAAAAAAACACTTTAAAATCTGCCGCAAATTTAAATAATTCCCAAAATGAGGAATTCTGTAGTTCTGTGAAAAAAAATTTTTTCTCCAGAATACTAATATTTTGATGCATGTGTATCACCTTATTTTGATTAAATCTTTTCCAATTTTGCAAACACTACAGTATACTGCAACACAGAAGATTTTATCTGTAAACACAAAGCCCTTCATCTAATATTTGTTGCTATTGCCAATTTTTCAATGAAATGACCTAAAAATGAAAAAAAAAATGAAATAACCTATTCAGTAGTTGCTTTAGGGGGAGGGGGTACTCTCTGTTAGTGCTTAAAAGGGGGTGATGCTTGCTGCTTTAGAGGTGGATGGTGCTCAGAAGAGGTCCCAGTCAGGGGTGTTTGAACTGAACTGAACAGAAATCCTTAGCTGGTAGAATGGCAGCACGCTGTAAAATTATTACTGTATCTTGTACTGGCTATAAGATGTAGACATCTTTCAGTAAGCCAATCATTTGTAACCATTCTAGCAGTGTCATATTAGGTTAATAAGGCTGCTGTGTTTTAAAGGGCATTTTTATTTGGGTTTTGGTGAAATTCTTTAATTTGTTGATTATATTCATATAAAATCAGCATTCATTGACACATAGTTCTAATGACATTATGTATGAAAAACCATACACTGGATGACCTAGTCGATTATTTAAGCATAAAATAAATTGTGTTAAACTCTTCATCTACTTGTGCTCCACAGTGTCCTTGTGTTCTCTAGCAAAAGGTAATTAATTGCCCTTTGGGCACACTGATTCTCTTCACTGTTCCTTCCTGCCTCTGCCTCTGTGGCCGCTAAAGAGATAGTCCCCTAATGTTCAGATCTGCCCTGCAGATTCCCAGCCTACACAAGTTCTGAGCATTGCACGGAGGAGCCACAAATTAAAGATGATCTGACAGTTGATCTTGGCCCACATCTGGGTTGAGCTGCTCCCTAAAAAGTGGGGGTTGGGGCTGTGAGAGCCGGCATGTCCAGAAGCTTGTGACCTGGCGCCTCCAGGAACCATTCCACTTGCCCCTGCTTTTAGCCCACAAAGCAATTGTTTAATTGGCATTCATCATCAGTGCTTATAAGTTAGGAGATTTCCCATAGTAACCCAAACTTCTAACTTCTCTTGAAAAGCAAGATTGAGCAACAACTGTCCTTACTGCAGAAGACGACAGCCTGCTGGGGCCAGCTGCCCCTGCCAGCAGGTGCACGGTGTCCAGGCACCGCAAGCAGTCTCACATCTGTGTGCCCTGACTAACCAGCCTGGTAGGTGTGGGAGTTTGCAGTGGGACACGACATGGTAAGTCCAACAGGGGCAGAGGCTGTGGCTGTTTTAATATGTATCCTAGCCCAGAGCCTGGCACATAGTAATGGCAGCAGTGGCACTTGTTGTCATCATCACTAAAATTGGAATGCTCGCTATATGCCAGACTCTATATTAAGTATATTGCATTTACTAAATCACTTAGTCTCATAACCACTTCATGGTGGTAGGTACTACTGTCTTTGGTAGTAATAGTCTCCACATAAATATTAAATGGGTGCTTAGAACCATTTGGCAATGTCATATATCGCCTACCCATTAAAGATTATTGCCAAATGGAATGAGTTGTTCCCAGTAAGGATTCAATATCAATGCAGAACACGAGGATAGACCATCTACTTTGCATAAGGAATGGGGCTAGACCCAAAATCCTCCTCCAACAACCCCCCATGCCACCCCACCCACTGAAAGGTTTTATAAAACTTGCCCTAAAAGCCTCTGTAAAGCCAGGTCAGAATAATCCAGGTGTCCTAACTTCCCGTCTAAGAGTTAGGAATTTCTGACTCACCGTCCTTGACAAAGGTATTCATCTTGAACTAAACAATCAATGAAGTGTACTTGTCTGGGTATTAAATGGTGGTTATGTTTACATATCTGAAAATTTGACTTTAGTGATATATGATAGGCTAAACTTATAGTCAAGCAAAAGTTCATAAATTTAGTCAAAAGAAGTAGCCAAAATAGGATGATCAAGATTTTATTTGCATATGTGTGTATATGTATATATGTGTAAGCATGGATTTAACTGGGGGCATACATTATATAGTCTTAATATAGTCGTCAACCTGCCAGCTTATAAAATGTATGTAAGCTTTTCCTTGATTGACATCGCTATGAAAAAAATGTACTGTGATAATAGATTCCCAATAATCCCGTTTTTCAGTTTTACAATCCTACCAAATTTCTGAGTTTGTTAAGTTAAAATGTATTATCACTGTTAAGTTGCCAAGTTACACCAATATATTGCGCAGGGTCATTCCACCATTTCTAAGAGGGACCTGCTTTGGTGAGCATAAGAACAGCCTGCCTCCCTCCTCTATAAATAAACTCTGCCATGGCATCTTGCTGTTCCAACATGTTCATTTGGTACCTTCCTGGGTTCCATCAGGACCGAGGTTTTTCTCCAGGAAAAATAAACAAAAAAAGTTGTTGCTTGCCTTCAGGAGCGTCAGGTCACAACAGGGATATGTGAGAAGGCCAGCAATATAAATCACAGGAGTGATCATTCATCCCTTGACTCAGCAACCGTGCACCAATACAAAATAGATAATGGAACGGACTCCAGCTAGAATCCTTAGTAGTTAAAGAGCTTCCAAATAGATCAAAATGAAATTTACCATTATATCTGCTACCCTCAGTGACTGGTAGTCAGGAGTAATATGTACGACTAGATGATCCTGCAGTGGAAAACTTTATTCTTCCTTCCTTGGTGTTTTCTGAGTTAAGGAATAAATACCCAACAGGTTACATTTCCACAGGAAATCCTGATACTCCTCACCAATTCCGAAAGAGCTCCAAAGCAAAGTAGAAATGAACATACCGAGAGGATCAGAAGGCTGTGGGGAGAAACACGAGGCAGGCCACGGGAGGCACCCTGGAAGCAAGAACTATCAGGACTTTTTCTCCAGAGCCGCCTTAAAACATCCCCTCGATACCCCAGAGAAATAGGTGATCTCCCTGCCTCGTTTCCCATACATCCTCAACCGCCACTTCTCTTCTGAAATCTAACTCAAGCAATGGCATCATTCTGAGGGCTGGGAAGAAATGGTGATTTTCTGGCTCTTCAAAAACAGTTCCAGCATGTGAGGCATACCACATGTCCTCTTACTAGACTCTACTCCCTGGGGGCAGGGACGTTGTTCTGTTACCTGCTGCATCCACAGTACCTAGAGTACTGCCTGACATTTAGTATGTAGGTGCTCAGTGAGTATTTGCTGAGTCCATGAATAAATGACTCAAACGTCAGAGGGCAATGAACGGGAACTGTTACTCTGCACCATTTTCTTTACAGGCTCAAGCAAGTTGGAAATAGAAGGAAAGCATGGCTTTGGATTCTTGTTACTTCATTCACTGAGGACTGATTCTGCCGCCATCTTCCACTAGCCCTTTCCACAGGCACAAACCCCTTGCTGGCCACGTCTCAAATTGAGCTTGGATATCCAATGTCGCCCGAGCAAGCAGCATACTAGTCATGCTGCTGAAGTAGGCATCTTTTCCATAGCCGTGGGCTGCAATCCCCATTATCATCATCACTGACGTGTCACTGAGAAAACACACAAGAGTGTGGAGAACTCAACATGAACTCTAATCTCTATGAAAAAGTCAGATTGGTCTCTCCTCTCCTTCAGGCATGATATCCAAATTTTTTAAAACCCTGGCTACTTCAAAATTTTCACCTCAGTGTTGCAAAGGACTCAGTGTTGGGTTGGTAAGGGACCAGAGGTACAGAAATTACATCCTAGAAACCCCTGGGTCACATCCAGCCTGCAGAAATGTTTTGTTTAGACCACACAAAGTAAAAAAAAAAGACAGCCAACATTTTTTTAAAATCAGGAGATTTTAAGTGAAAAGTGAATTTTGATTTCTCTTTAAAATCTAAAGAAGTGACAATGTGGTTTCTGAAATTTCTTATAATAAGAACATCTTGGAACAAACTGCGCCTGCCACGCTTGGACAAGTGTTTTATTGTTCACTATTGTCCCTCCTCTTCCTGTTACCTCTAAAACCCAATCTACTTTATTCATTTTAATTCCAGGTTTCTGTTAGATCTGATTGGAAAGAAAGAAAAGGCAAAATGATGAGATTGTGCTTAAATTCTTCCTTTCTACAGCAAAGCAAAACAACTACCTCATTTTCAAGTCCTGTCTCAGTGCCAAACAGAAGATGGAATAAAGTGAGAGAGAAGAGAAATATGACCATGTGGTTTTTCAAACCCATCCATCCACCCATCCACCCACCCATCCACCCATCCACCCATCCACTCATCCACTCATCCACCCATCCACCCATCCATCCACCCATCCACCCATCCACCCATCCACTCATCCACCCATCCACCCATCCATCCACCCATCCATCCACCCATCCACCCATCCACCCATCCATTCACCCACCCATCCATCCATCTCATTCAACATGCATTCAGTGCCTGCCACTTGTCATGTACTCTCCTAAGCAATGAATACGTCTGAGTCCTGCCCACCACCTTCAGAATGAGAACACAACCAGCCTCTGTGTGAAGTCTACGTCTAAAGCTCCTTGGAAAGGGTACTACAGCAGCACCTCTTCAGCTGTCAGCTGTACAGGAACAGCCAACTCTATGGCTGCTGAATAGAACCATTACACTCATGATTGAGACTCAAGGCCTGACAAAAGTATCAATTTTGGGAAAAAAAACTTTTAAAACATTTCAAAGCTATTTAAACAATTCTGTAAGAGAATTCAAACCTGTCTTACTTCCAGACATTCCAGATTTAGGTGAAACCAGTTGAAACTTGCACTCATGCTCAGTGTTCTTTACATCAAGTCCCTTGTAATTCTGCCCTCTTCACAAAGCCTGCCCTCCAGGCGCCAACCCACACTGGCCACTAATATAAATGGAATGACCCAGGATGCAGCCCTCCAGTCTTCATCCTTGACGGTTTCTCTGGATCTCGTTCTTCAAGAACAAGAACTGTGTCTTCGCGGTCCCAAGAGCAGAGCTGGGTGCACAGCAGGTAAAATAAATATTCAGCCTGACCAGGTGGTGGCACAGTGGATAGAGTGTCAGACTGGGAAGCAGAAGACCCAGGTTCAAAACCTTGAGGTTGCTGGCTTGAGCCCAGTGGTCACTGGCTTGAAGCCCAAGGTCTCTGCATTGAGCCCAAGGTTGTTGGCTTGAACAAAGGGTCACTGGCTTTGCTGTAGTATCCCGGTCAAGGCACATATGAGAAAGCAGTCAATGAACAACTAAGGAGACTAAGGAGCCGCAACAAAGAATTGATGCTTCTCATCTCCCTCTCTTCCTATCTGTCCCTAGCTCTGTCTCTCTGTCACAATAAATAAATAAATTAATTAATTAATTTAAAAAAATCAGCTTCAGCCATGGCCAATTGGCTCAGTGGTAGAGTGTGAGCTCAACATGTTTATGTCCCAGGGTCAATTCTAGTCAGGCATACAGAAGTGCCCATCTGCTTCTCCCCCCCTCCCCCCCTCTCTCTTTCTCTCTCTTCCCCTCCTGCAGTCATGGCTCAACTGACTCTAGAATATCAAACCCAGTGCTTAGAATGGCTCCAAGGAGCCTGCCTCAAGCGCTAAAAATAGCTCAGTTGCAAGCATGGCCACAGATGGGGGTTGCCAGGTGGATCCCCGTCAGGGCACATGGGGGAGTCTGTCTCTATCTCCCCTCCTCTCACTTGGAAAGAAACAAAAAGAAAAAGAAAATATTCAGCTTCACATGCCTAATCTATTACTTGTTCTCTATGGTTGTTTTACCAGACTCCAGCTACACTGCAAGATATACCAGTGAGTGAGTCTGGGTACACACCGTCCCCTGGATGTTGGTGCTTGGGTAGAGAAAAGGGCAGCATTAGAACTGCCTCACAGCCTGTCTTGCTAACACTGCTATCAAGGTCAATGTGCCTTGCCTGGGTAAGGCCTAAAGCAAGGAAATAAAGGGTGTCTAAGGAAAAGCCTGTGAACCTTAACCCAATCGAGGCAGGCAGGCAGGCAGATAGATGCTTCAATAGAGAAATGGAGGCTTACATGGATAGATGGATATAGTGAGACAATAGTAGCACGGTAAGCTTTAGAGTAACTCATGCTTCTGGCTATGATAAAACTTAATTCTCCAGTTCCGTAGGCCAAAGTAGTTATACTCTCAAATTTCCGTGGAGACTAGGTCAGTCGTCTAAATTAGGCAAAAGGGTTGTAGTAGACTACATTGTACATAAAACATTGGCTGCCTCTCCCTGGTGACAGAGTTCACTTTCCCGCCCCAGTGCCATCACCTTAGCTGTGCCGCGTGGCTTTGGCCAATGAAAGGGCAGCAGGTGCCCTAAGAGGCAGTGCACTGTCCTCAGGCCCCTGCCCCCTATCTCAACACCCGTGATGTTCCACACGGACCGCTCCCAGGCCTGGTGCTGGAGTGAAGGTGACGTGGAGCGGGGCCACAGTCTACCCACAATGGACATGCAATGTGACCAAGAAATTAACCTTCCCAGTCAACTACCGAGATTCTTCAGTTATTTGTTACTGCAGCATACATAATCCACGAGTGATACTCAGGTTGGGTGGAAGACATTAAGGGGTGGTGTGTACAAGGTAAGCACATTCCCCTTCTAAAGAGTCTGGCTTGTGGGAATACAAACCTAGTTCTGTCAGATTTTCCCAATTTTTAAATGCCAGCAATTAATTTGATTTTTTCCCCCCAGTAATAGTGTGTGGTCAAACAGAACATGACTGTGGGCTACCAGTCTTCAACCACTGGCTCTCGGCATCTGCAGAATAAACGCATACCTGGATCATGCTATCCAAATCTACTGCTGTGTGATTTTTAATTACAGATCACGAAGCTGGTGTGCATAAGCACATAATTTCACTCCGGGTCAGTCTGATGGTTTCTGACCCCTCCACTTCAGTGCAGCTGGGTGGTTCTCTTTGCCCCGTTTGAACGCTCGTGCACCCAGACCTGGTGTGGCCCCTGCCACCTCGGTAACACACCACCACATTTTCTCTCATATTCCAGACCAGTGATGCCGTGTAGGCCATGGACTTATCTTAGTTTGAGAAATTTTTGGTGCCTATCTAAAAATAATTTAAAAATTTTTAAAAATCTGATCTAGAATGTAAACCAACTATGTTACTAAGCATATTCTTTAGTTCTGTTGATTTTTTAAAAAAATATAATAAGGCTTTCTGGAGAAAGAAACAAGGCACAGATTTACAGTCTAGTGCCACTTCCTTATCTGGTCACAGATCGGTGCCACTTCTTTATCTGGTCACAGATCCGTGCTCTCCATAGCACATTGTAGCTTCCTTTCTGTTCCTCAAAAATGCCAACTTCCTCCTCATCTCATTCCCATCCCATTTGTACTTACCCGCTGCGGGGGAAACTCTCATCCCAACAACCTCCCAGAGTCACTGCCAGAGGTACAGAAATTACATCCTAGAAACCCCTGAGTCACATCCAGCCTGCAGAAATGTTTTGTTTAGACCACACAAAGTAAAAAAAAAAGACAGCCAACATTTTTTTAAAATCAGGAGATTTTAAGTGAAAAGTGAATTTTGATTTCTCTTTAAAATCTAAAGAAGTGACAATGTGGTTTCTGAAATTTCTTATAATAAGAACATCTTGGAACAAACTGCGCCTGCCACGCTTGGACAAGTGTTTTATTGTTCACTATTGTCCCTCCTCTTCCTGTTACCTCTAAAACCCAATCTACTTTATTCATTTTAATTCCAGGTTTCTGTTAGATCTGATTGGAAAGAAAGAAAAGGCAAAATGATGAGATTGTGCTTAAATTCTTCCTTTCTACAGCAAAGCAAAACAACTACCTCATTTTCAAGTCCTGTCTCAGTGCCAAACAGAAGATGGAATAAAGTGAGAGAGAAGAGAAATATGACCATGTGGTTTTTCAAACCCATCCATCCACCCATCCACCCACCCATCCACCCATCCACCCATCCACTCATCCACTCATCCACCCATCCACCCATCCATCCACCCATCCACCCATCCACCCATCCACTCATCCACCCATCCACCCATCCATCCACCCATCCATCCACCCATCCACCCATCCACCCATCCATTCACCCACCCATCCATCCATCTCATTCAACATGCATTCAGTGCCTGCCACTTGTCATGTACTCTCCTAAGCAATGAATACGTCTGAGTCCTGCCCACCACCTTCAGAATGAGAACACAACCAGCCTCTGTGTGAAGTCTACGTCTAAAGCTCCTTGGAAAGGGTACTACAGCAGCACCTCTTCAGCTGTCAGCTGTACAGGAACAGCCAACTCTATGGCTGCTGAATAGAACCATTACACTCATGATTGAGACTCAAGGCCTGACAAAAGTATCAATTTTGGGAAAAAAAACTTTTAAAACATTTCAAAGCTATTTAAACAATTCTGTAAGAGAATTCAAACCTGTCTTACTTCCAGACATTCCAGATTTAGGTGAAACCAGTTGAAACTTGCACTCATGCTCAGTGTTCTTTACATCAAGTCCCTTGTAATTCTGCCCTCTTCACAAAGCCTGCCCTCCAGGCGCCAACCCACACTGGCCACTAATATAAATGGAATGACCCAGGATGCAGCCCTCCAGTCTTCATCCTTGACGGTTTCTCTGGATCTCGTTCTTCAAGAACAAGAACTGTGTCTTCGCGGTCCCAAGAGCAGAGCTGGGTGCACAGCAGGTAAAATAAATATTCAGCCTGACCAGGTGGTGGCACAGTGGATAGAGTGTCAGACTGGGAAGCAGAAGACCCAGGTTCAAAACCTTGAGGTTGCTGGCTTGAGCCCAGTGGTCACTGGCTTGAAGCCCAAGGTCTCTGCATTGAGCCCAAGGTTGTTGGCTTGAACAAAGGGTCACTGGCTTTGCTGTAGTATCCCGGTCAAGGCACATATGAGAAAGCAGTCAATGAACAACTAAGGAGACTAAGGAGCCGCAACAAAGAATTGATGCTTCTCATCTCCCTCTCTTCCTATCTGTCCCTAGCTCTGTCTCTCTGTCACAATAAATAAATAAATTAATTAATTTAAAAAAATCAGCTTCAGCCATGGCCAGTTGGCTCAGTGGTAGAGTGTGAGCTCAACATGTTTATGTCCCAGGGTCAATTCCAGTCAGGCATACAGAAGTGCCCATCTGCTTCTCCCCCCGTCCCCCCCTCTCTCTTTCTCTCTCTTCCCCTCCTGCAGTCATGGCTCAACTGACTCTAGAATATCAAACCCAGTGCTTAGAATGGCTCCAAGGAGCCTGCCTCAAGCGCTAAAAATAGCTCAGCTGCAAGCATGGCCACAGATGGGGGTTGCCAGGTGGATCCCCGTCAGGGCACATGGGGGAGTCTGTCTCTATCTCCCCTCCTCTCACTTGGAAAGAAACAAAAAGAAAAAGAAAATATTCAGCTTCACATGCCTAATCTATTACTTGTTCTCTATGGTTGTTTTACCAGACTCCAGCTACGCTGCAAGATATACCAGTGAGTGAGTCTGGGTACACACCGTCCCCTGGATGTTGGTGCTTGGGTAGAGAAAAGGGCAGCATTAGAACTGCCTCACAGCCTGTCTTGCTAACACTGCTATCAAGGTCAATGTGCCTTGCCTGGGTAAGGCCTAAAGCAAGGAAATAAAGGATGTCTAAGGAAAAGCCTGTGAACCTTAACCCAATCGAGGCAGGCAGGCAGGCAGATAGATGCTTCAATAGAGAAATGGAGGCTTACATGGATAGATGGATATAGTGAGACAATAGTAGCACGGTAAGCTTTAGAGTAACTCATGCTTCTGGCTATGATAAAACTTAATTCTCCAGTTCCGTAGGCCAAAGTAGTTATACTCTCAAATTTCCGTGGAGACTAGGTCAGTCGTCTAAATTAGGCAAAAGGGTTGTAGTAGACTACATTGTACATAAAACATTGGCTGCCTCTCCCTGGTGACAGAGTTCACTTTCCCGCCCCAGTGCCATCACCTTAGCTGTGCCGCGTGGCTTTGGCCAATGAAAGGGCAGCAGGTGCCCTAAGAGGCAGTGCACTGTCCTCAGGCCCCTGCCCCCTATCTCAACACCCGTGATGTTCCACACGGACCGCTCCCAGGCCTGGTGCTGGAGTGAAGGTGACGTGGAGCGGGGCCACAGTCTACCCACAATGGACATGCAATGTGACCAAGAAATTAACCTTCCCAGTCAACTACCGAGATTCTTCAGTTATTTGTTACTGCAGCATACATAATCCACGAGTGATACTCAGGTTGGGTGGAAGACATTAAGGGGTGGTGTGTACAAGGTAAGCACATTCCCCTTCTAAAGAGTCTGGCTTGTGGGAATACAAACCTAGTTCTGTCAGATTTTCCCAATTTTTAAATGCCAGCAATTAATTTGATTTTTTCCCCCCAGTAATAGTGTGTGGGTCAAACAGAACATGACTGTGGGCTACCAGTCTTCAACCACTGGCTCTCGGCATCTGCAGAATAAACGCATACCTGGATCATGCTATCCAAATCTACTGCTGTGTGATTTTTAATTACAGATCACGAAGCTGGTGTGCATAAGCACATAATTTCACTCCGGGTCAGTCTGATGGTTTCTGACCCTCCACTTCAGTGCAGCTGGGTGGTTCTCTTTGCCCCGTTTGAACGCTCGTGCACCCAGACCTGGTGTGGCCCCTGCCACCTCGGTAACACACCACCACATTTTCTCTCATATTCCAGACCAGTGATGCCGTGTAGGCCATGGACTTATCTTAGTTTGAGAAATTTTTGGTGCCTATCTAAAAATAATTTAAAAATTTTTAAAAATCTGATCTAGAATGTAAACCAACTATGTTACTAAGCATATTCTTTAGTTCTGTTGATTTTTTAAAAAAATATAATAAGGCTTTCTGGAGAAAGAAACAGGGCACAGATTTACAGTCTAGTGCCACTTCCTTATCTGGTCACAGATCGGTGCCACTTCTTTATCTGGTCACAGATCCGTGCTCTCCATAGCACATTGTAGCTTCCTTTCTGTTCCTCAAAAATGCCAACTTCCTCCTCATCTCATTCCCATCCCATTTGTACTTACCCGCTGCGGGGGAAACTCTCATCCCAACAACCTCCCAGAGTCACTGCCTCAGGCTCTCCGCACACCCTCTTTAAGTGTCCTGAGCCCTCCTTCACCCAGGGTCCTGTCACACCACCATGATATTCCCTTCATAGCACTTAGCACTACACTATACCTTCGTGTTTATAGGTACCCTAGATTCTGTCCTCCTTACTCATTGTTATACCCGAGGAGTCTAGCACATGCCTGGTACCAGTAGGTACAAAACATACTTGATGAAGAAGTATATTCATTTCACATTGGTTAAACAAATAATTCAGGGGTGAGAAGAAAGTACAGAATACATAACTGAATGCTGCAAATGTCAAGGAAAACAGCAACATCTTCAGTGACTCATTGCAAAGTATCAGAAAGACGACAGCTTGCCTTTGAAGGATGCTATGCTTCCACCCCCAGGGAAGACTTGCTGAGAATAGCTTTATAATGCATCTCCTCCTCCACAGCACTTCATAAAAGCTTTGCTACTGTCAGGTATCATTGTGGTGTTTTCCATCTTGTGCCAAGGACACGGGATGGGAAGGTGGTTAAAGTTACCTGGTATGTGTCACAACGTCTTCAACTGGCTCTTTGAATCACCCAAACACAGCACCACCCTCCCAAATCGGCATTCTGAAAATGAGCCATCTTTCCTGATGAAACAAAAATCTTTCCCATGCGACAGTAACAGAAAGAGCTGCTCAGAGAGCCTGAGTGACTACATTGTGTAGCTGAGCAGCTGGCTGGGCCGACTGTAGCTGGAATCTAAATTCTCCTTTGTCTTCACAAGGGTCAAAGGCAGAGGCCACAGGGCCTGGTGCAAGACCTTAAAGAGCAGAAGGGGCTGGAGAACTTGAGGGCACTTGCCCCAGCTAAAACCACAATGGTTAGTTAGTCCTAACAGAATATTAGGAATGCAAGCTCCGAATTGTCAACTCTTGATTTTTCTAGAATACTGGAAATCTGTAGAAGGGGTGGAAGTGGGGTATGATTGCATATGAGTATGGGTCTACATCAAAGTCAACTGAAATGTTATTTATTTAGTTTATACTATGTCCAAGTCACTGTCCTAATAGATAATCGATCAGATAGGTCAGGGGTCCCCAAACTTTTTACACAGGGGGCCAGTTCACTGTCCCTCAGACCATTGGAGGGCCAGACTATAAAAAAAAACTATGAACAAATCCCTATGCACACTGCACAGATCTTATTTTAAAGTAAAAAAAACAAAATGGGAACAAATACAATATTTAAAATAAAGAACAAGTAAATTTAAATCAACCAACTGACCAGTATTTCAATGGGAACTATGCTCCTCTCACTGACCACCAATGAAAGAGGTGCCCCTTCCGGAAGTGCGGCGGGGGGCCGGATAAATGGCCTCAGGGGGCCGCATGTGGCCCATGGGCCGTAGTTTGGGGACCCCTGAGATAGATAGATGATAGATAGATAGATAGATAGATAGATAGATAGATAGATATCCTAGACATAGCTATTTATCAAAAAACAAAACAAGAGCTGGGACCCATAGACCCCCCAAAAAAAGAGATGCTCAGAGAATGCTGAGGTCGCCAGTTCAAAACCCTGGGCTTGCCTGGTCAAGGCACATATGGGAGTTGATGCTTCCTGCTCCCCCCCCCCTCTTCTCTCTCTAAAATGAATAAAGTCATATTAAAAAAAAAAAAGAAAGCCAATGAAGTTTTAAAAAAACATTTGTTTTGGTAAGAAGTTGAGAAGAAAGAACAGGTGGCAAGGGTGGAAAGAGAAACTCACAACGGAGAGCCACGCGTGCCACGCGACCCCATGTGGGTCCCAGTAAGCACTTGAGCTCGCTGTACACCTCACTCTAGATCGCAGAAGTGACGACTCAGCCAAAAGTGAGACTCATTTTCAAAAGCAGTCTCAATTTTAGCTATTTAGGACAAGAAGAGACGTTTCTCGTGCACACGTTTGATATCATTTACGTGACGCTGTGCTGGCTACAGGACCTAGGGATGTTGACTTAGCCTTTATATTTTTTCATGTGGAAAATGGGGGTGGGGGGAGTTTTTATCAACCACAAATGGTGGAAATACCTCATCTATATAAAGCACCTCAAAAAAGTCTCTGGCACCGAGTCGAGTGCTCCACAGTGTTACCTATTCCTCAGGAGCTGCGGTGGTGTAAGAGGGTGAAAGGTAAAACAGGAGAGTGCTTTGCTTGGGCCTCCGTGGGTTGTGGGTAGTGGTGGAGGTAGGAGGCCTGTGACAGTCTCTCATGCTCTAGCATGCTACCTGCTGCTCTCCGGAGGTCAGGGACGTACTGTGACAGTCTCTGTAGGAGGTAGGAGGCCTGTGACAGTCTCTCATGCTCTAGCATGCTACCTGCTGCTCTCCGGAGGTCAGGGACGTACTGTGACAGTCTCTGTAGGAGGTAGGAGGCCTGTGACAGTCTCTCATGCTCTAGCATGCTACCTGCTGCTCTCCGGAGGTCAGGGACGTACCCCGTGGGGCTCTGTAGCCCAGCCCCACCCCCAAGGCCTCCAAGGCCTCAGTGCTCAAGGCTCCAGTACCCCCCCTTTCACCCACCCCCTAGACTACTGGTCCTTCATTCCCAGCTAAGACACAATAAGTGAGCGTGCGGCTTGGAAACACCCCCTTTGTCTCCACTGTATTGCCTCAGCCCTCCCCCAAGTTTGTCACTAACTTGTTTTCTAAAGCACACAAGAATCTCTAATCTCAGCCTTGTTTCTCCAAATCCGCTTCCTCTGTTCCAGAAGAAAAGCATTTTTTTGTTGTAGTTCATGAAGGCATAAAATGTGTATGTATTTGGAGTGAGGAATGGAGGTATTGTTCTGGGAAACTTGTACCCAGAGCCTATTTTTTATGGGTTGGGCCCACAATTACACCAACAGATTAAAATAAAAAGATTTTTGATTCTTAGAGGATTTATCCAGCTCAAAATCATCCAGTATAATGCTATATTAAAATTCAGAGCTTGTCAGTCATAAATGAGAGTGAATTTTTTGCAAAAATCCAACAGGATTTTAGAATGGAGCACTGCCTCTTCCATGTACAGTCTGGGCAGGTGTCTAAACCAGGAGCATACTAGTTCCAGGTATGCACGAGAGACCATGCCACACTCAGGTCCTTGATCACAGGCATCAAAGTCAGGGCCACGGTCAGGACTGGTGCTAGGTGTTATCACGAGGACACAGGGAGGCTTTTGAAAGCCATAACCTCGAAGCAAAGCTGAGTTTGGAAAATAAGCAGTTAGGATAAGAGCTAAGTCAGGAAACTGAATTCAGGGTTGGTGTCAAATGCTCTCTCTGTTGCTTGAGCCTATTTCTCTGTCACCTTCGAATGTGGCAGTTTTCATTCCAGGGGCATTTTAAAGGCACCACTTAAATCACACACAAGTCCTGTCTCTCTGTGATCTTGAGCAAATGATCTTAACATGTGTAAATGGAATACTAACCCTACCTTGCAAGGGTATTTGAGGATTCAAGATCATATATGTAAGTCTTTGTCTAGTAATGGCAACTATTACTATTTTTTTAATTAATTTTAATGGGGTGACATTAATAAATCAGGGCACATATGTTCAAAGAAAATATCTTCAGGTTATCTTGTCATTCAATTATGTTGCATACCCATCACCCAAAGTCATATTGTCCTCCATCACCTTCTATCTAGTTTTCTTTGTGCCCCTCCCCTCCCCCCTCTCCCTCTCTCTCCTCCCCCCCCCAGTAACCACCACACTCTTGTCCATGTCTCTTAGTCTCGTTTTTATGTCCCACCTAAGTATGGAATCATGCAGTTCTTAGTGCTTTCTGATTTACTTATTTCACTCCGTATAATGTTATCAATATACCCACATAACTCAAAAACACTGGTACGTAAAGATACATGCAGCCCCGTGTTCATTGCAACTATTACTATTTTAATCACAGAGTTTTAACCAATAATTAAATTACCATGGCTCTAAAAGAGATTGTAAACTGTACGGAGATAGAAAATGAATCATTTTAAAGGTTCCTTGTGCTGTAGTAGCAATGCAGCACAGCTGTATGGTAACAATGCAGCAAGGCTGTACGGTAACAATGCAGCATGGCTGTACGGTAACAATGCAGCAGGGCTGTACGGTAACAATGCAGCAAGGCTGTACGGTAACAATGCAGCATGGCTGTATGGTAACAATGCAGCAGGGCTGTACGGTAACAATGCAGCAAGGTTGTACGGTAACAATGCAGCAGGGCTGTACGGTAACAATGCAGCATGGCTGTACGGTAACAATGCAGCACGGCTGTACGGTAACAATGCAGCAAGGCTGTACGGTAACAATGCAGCAGGGCTGTACGGTAACAATGCAGCAAGGCTGTATGGTAACAATGCAGCACGGCTGTATGGTAACAATGCAGCAAGGCTTTATGGTAACAATGCAATGCAGCAAGGCTGTATGGTAACAATGCAGCACGGTTGTTTGGTAACATAAGGAAGGTGTATGTGAGGAGCGGAGCGGGAGTAAAAACATTGCCTGCCTTAAATATGCTCCCATTATCATTGTTCTGAAAACACTTTGTACTAGACATATGTTTCATATTGTTTATAAAGAAATTAAACTGGTTTTTGTTCTTTTTTCCATGAGAGGAGGGGAGATAGAGAGACAGACTACTGCATGTGCCCCAGCCAGGATATACCTGGCAACCCCCATCTGGGACTCATGCTCAAATCAACTGAGCTATCCTCGGCACCTACGGCCACTGCTCAAACCAGTCAAGCCACCAGCTGTGAGAGAGAAAGAGACAGAAAGTGGGAAGAGGGAGGGGAAGAGAAGCAGATGGTCACTTCTCATGGGTGCCCTGACCAGGAATCGAACCCAGGATGTCCGCACACCGGGCCAACGCTCTATCCACTGAACCAACCAGCCAGGGCCAAATTGTCTTTTTCTAAAAAAAAGGTGATCTTTTCATTCTTAACAAGTTAAAATTTAAAAAGTCTACCTTTACCTCCTCCCCAAAAAAGGGGAAAAAAAGAAATCTGCTTTTGTATTAGAAAATGCATAATGCTTAAGGAACCTCATTACTAAGTTCATTTTCTTGACTTCTAAAAATGAGCTCTGCAGGCCGATATTAAATCAGAGGTATGCTTATTGCCTGTGCTTTAGGGAAAAAAAACCCAAAATGATGTTAAGTACATTTGTATCCCTTTATTTGTCTAAAATCCTAAATGTCCTGTTGTCATGGAAACACATTCCCTGAGCAGCATGTATTAGTTCTGTTTGCATTCTGTGCAAAGAGATTTCTAGTATTTGTCACACTTGCCCAACCCCTATAGAAGAGAGTTGATTATTCAGGATTCAGATCTAATACAAGCATCTGGCATCATCAATTCACTAGCTTGAACTGAAATGGAGTCGAAAAGAGGTATTGGTAGGTACAGAATAATAAAGTGGAGGAGGAGGAGGACAAAAAAAGAGGAATAAAATCAAAGAGGAAGGCTTACATAAGAAGTGCTACAAGATGAGACCATGTATTTCTTCTCTGTACTTTTCTAATGCTTAAAAGGGAGGGTGATCAGTCAGGTTTCTTGGTTGAAAACAAAGGAAATTCACCTGCCTAACGTGAGCCGAAGGAGTTTATTGAAAGGATGTCAATCAGCTCACAGAATCATGAGAAATGTTAGAGCTTTGGAAAACAGGCACAAACCAATAGAAGCTGGGAGGCTAGAATTGCCACAGGGAAGCCTGGTTAGGAAGGCCTGGCAAATGCCAGGAACACTCGGTGCCACCACGGCTGGCAACGTTGTGAAACCCTAACAGTCCTTGCTCTGGGACACTCAATCTAGATACAACACTCTGGGTGGGATGGTCTTACAAGTTGTGTGCTGCTGGCCAGAAGTCAGAAGGATCTGACCTTTTCAACTTCCACAGTCGGTGGTGCAACCCCCACCTCCTACAAGACTCAGCAAACAGGAGGAGGCTTAGATGTTGGGCAGCTGGCCAAATACCAAGACTGCCCCATAGAAGATTTCTTTTATGTCTGTGGTTTATATATTCTTTCTATCTTCAGGAAACACATTAATAGACTAATGAGAAAAGGCACAGAGTCAATGGATGTGTGAAAATAAAGGAATTGAGGCCACAGAATATGACTAAAAATGCCTTAGGAGATTGTGCCAAAGAGGTGCTAGGGAAAGAAAAAAAAATGTTTTCTATTATTTGTTATTCTTTTCTCTACATTCTTTGTTTTTATTTCTCCCTTCCCTTATGCATTTCTTTCATTCTCAGTAGCGTGAAAAGATATAAAAGGATCCCCCCCCCCCCAGGCCACAGGACTTCTACAATTTGTCCTTGGGTCTTCCTCAATCAGTTTTATGAGGTTTATACTTAAAGGACTACTAGTATACATTGTTGAAAATCCTGACACATTGCTGGCCAAGGTACTAAAGTGAAATCCTCAAATCTCTCCAAGAAATAAGGAGTATGTTAGGTCAGCCAAAGGAGGGAGGCACCAGCCTAATGAGTTTTATGAGAGGTTTATTCACACATCTGCGAACAGATGGGCTGAGATCTAGTGACATCAGCGGAGGGCTGCAGGAAGGGGTGTCAGATATGGGGGTTCCTTCAGGCATTTGCTGCCATGAGGGCTGGTGCCCCTGGACATGCTCAGATGAGCATATTCTGGTTTGTGGCCCTGGTCACAGACTGTCTCCCTTTCCCCAACCCTCAGGCCCCTCCCAAAGGCTTCCCAAGGACACTTCTCAGAATCTTCCCAGGCTGGGGGTAGCTGCTTAAGGGAAGGGGGAGGTTGGGTGAGGGAGATGCTCAATGAAGAAGCTGCCCCAGTGGGAGGTTGGGTAAGGGGAACTTGAGTTTAAAGGGGCCCTGGACCCAAACGTAACAGAATGCTTGAGTTCAAGTGCTACGGTGAGATAAGCCTTAGCCCGAGTCATCAAAGTACCCATATTCTAGTGCAGGGTTTTGCCTCTCAGAAGTGAAACAACTGCAGGAAACCCACCTCACCTTCGTCTTGGTGCATAGGGTAGCTAGAGTCACAAAAGATTCTATATGATTATATATGCAAGCAGAAACATGTTTGTTTGGGTTTGCTATTTATAAGGCTTTTAGACATTTTGGTAAAAGCAATATAAACATTTTTAATGAACAATAGGAATTACCCCAAAACAGAAAAATATATCTCAGAAAAAGCATAGGTAAGTAGAAGCCATGGCAAAGAGCCCAGCCCACTGGCCCTGTGGGGTAAAGACCTGATCTGACTCTTGTTTTTCTACCCAGACATGCATTCCTCCTTCCAGTGATAGCATCTTGATTTCTCTTTAGAGAAGTAACTCTCCACCACTCAGAGTCTACTTGGCTTGGGATGGACATTCCCTCTCCACCATATGGGCACAGGAACCAGGCCTGATCAGTCAGGAGTCCATTCCTTGAATACAGCAATTGATTTAGTGATGAGGTCATAATCCAAACCAGACCATAAAGACACTATCTGGATTCTTTATGTTTTGGTTTTGGTTTGGTGTGAATTGAGTTGGGTCTGTTTGTCTTGTTTTGTTTTGTTTAGAACTTTTGGATTCCTTACCCCTGGAATTACTCAGCTTGTAGGATATACACCTGGGATGCTAGAGACCAGCAGATGCAGAAGACCTGTCTGGGAATGAGCCAACACAGAAGAAAGCAGAACTGAGATGGAGAGGAGGGCGCAGGAGGAGAGAAGAGGGGAAAAGACCAGGTTTTAATGGCGTCATTTGAGCACCTAAAGCCAAACATATTCATACACTTTCCAGTAAAATGAGCCAGTATATCTTCTTTATTTTTACTTAGGCCATTTAGAGTGGTATCCTGTGTCTTCTAATGTAAAGATCCCTGTTTGAAACAGCCGGTGGAGACGTGTTGAAGGCAACCCTGTTCCAGGGCAGCCTTGCCTGGGCCAGCTCTGACCATGGATCAGATCTACCTCGTTCCCTGCTCCCACTCAGCCTGCTAGCAGATCGGGAGCCGCATCACCCACGTCCCCCAGGGGGCTGACTCACTGAAGAGAAACTATGAGGAAACTTGCAAAACTTTAGCAGTTAGGCCCTTAACCGGAGTCCTGCTATTGCTGATAGATGAGAGTTTCTGGCAACCAGCAGTGGAGAATAGAGATATAACACAATGTCTAGAAATCTTGGTGCAAGGATTTCTGACTGTTGCTGTTCTTCAGGAATTCAAGGACCAGACCACCCTTTTCTGCCAGAATAAGCTAATATCTAAGTGCAATTACCATAAGAGAATCCCAAAACCCTGCCACTCTGCATTTAAAGCAGCTATTAGGGTTTCGATGAACAGCTGTGCAAGCCATTTGGTGCTCAACTCCAAGGCACCAAACACATTGTAGTTATGTGAACAGCACCCTCTGGAGTTGTGCCCTATTCAACCCACACAGCCATATGCAATGAACCCGGCACACACTAATTAGTGGGAACATTAGCATCCTTGGATCATAAGCACAGAAAGAGTTTGCATCCTACAGAGTAGGGTGAGAGGAAAGAAAAGAAGCCATTTGCAACTGCTCAGACAAAAACTTTAGCATTTCGGTTCTTGAGAAATGAGCCAGCTGAATGGCCCACATGAAACCACTTCACCCCAGCCCTCTGAGCTGAGCTTGGGGCAGGATTTATGGCCAAGAAAACTCAACAGTCCATCCTGGTCCAAGCTCCTTTTCCCAAGAGGATTAAGTTGAACAAACACTGAATAAAATAGCTGTTTCTCAAGAAGGCACCTGGACTTTTAACAAGTGTTACTGAGCCTATTTATAGTAAATAAAAACCAGCAGACTAAATTTAAATGTGGGCCCCAGAGTTTTGGGTCCTTTTTAACCCTTCAGGAACCCATGGCACTCCTTTCTCTTCCAGATGTGGGACATCCTGAAAACGGGTTGGGACAGCCTGCTCATATGCAAGTTCAGATCAGAACAGCCCCAAATCTTTCCAAGGTTTAGCTGATAGAAAGTGTACCTTTCGTGATATGACAAGTGTATCCAATGAGGTAGAGATACAGGTCTTTGCTCTCCATTAATTCCACATGGGAAGTTAGAAAAACTGTCTAGCTCTACAAATGGGACTAAGGTCTCAAAGACCAAGCAATCAACCTAAAACTTCAATTAGAGCAGAATTCTGGTAAGAATTGTATGCTTTTCTTCAGTCAGAAAAACTGAAACAACAACAACAATAAAAAACATTTTTCTGGAGAGACCTGAAGATGGCAGCGGAGTAGGCAGACGCACAGACACCCAGCTCTCACGACCAAACTGGAATACAAATCAATTTAGGAAAAATCAGTGTGAAAAACCAACTCTGGACTACAAGAACAGCTCTCAAAAACCAAGGAGCAAAGAAGAAGCCACAACAAACCTGGTAGGGAGCGCCTGAATCTCCCCTGCTTACAGGAATGGGGGGGGGGTGAGGCTGAGAGCCCAGAGGGGATCTCACCCCAGGGAAAAGAGCAGAAAATACTGTTCACAGCCACTTGCCTGGCGACCAGGGAGTGAGGTGTGTTGAAAAGACCAGCTTATCTGCCAAGTGGAAAGGAAAGAGAGAGGGACAGACTGTGAGGGGCTAAGGAATGCAGGAGACAATCTCAAAAAAGCTGACTCATTCGTGCTGGAGGCGGCCATAGCTGGGGGAGGGACTGATCCTTCACCACAAAACAGTACTGAATTGCTTCCAGATCAGAGATCTCCAGACATCTCTCCAGCTCCAAATAGCGCAACAAGACACAGCTGAAAACAAGAAGTGGGGAGGAGGGGCAGTAACTCAGGTCTCCATGGAGCTCTGAGATACACCTCCCCCTACTGAAGCTGAGAAAACACCCTGCCCCCAGAGAGATTAGCTGGTGAAAGAGGCCTTCAGAGTCTCAGGTTACACCCACCACATTCCTGGATACAGTTTCAGGGAAGCCCCCTGCTGAGATCAGTAAACAAGACTATCACCTGTTAAGAAAACAAACAAATCAAGACTTCAAAGCTGCCCAAATCCGAAAGTGGATTACAAATAATAGCTGATACCAACCCAAGAAGATCTAGAAATAACACAACTGAAAACTGGAGGCAGACAACAAACAAGCCTAGACTCAACCAACTCTACAAACAAAACACAGACAATGAGAAGACAAAAAAGTGCAACCCAAATGAAACCTTCAGGAGATGAACTGAGTGATATGGAAATAATCAAACTTCCAGATGCGGAGTTCAAAATAATGATTGTAAGGATGCTTAGGGACCTTAGAACAACAATGGATGGTCATTATGAACACCTAAATAAAGAAATAGCAAGTATAAAAAAGAATTAGTCGGAGATGACAAATACAATATCAGAAATAAAGACCACAATGGAAGGAATTAAAAACAGGATAGATAGAGCTGAGGATTAAATCAGCAAGTTGAAGGACAACTGGAATGAAGGCATGAAAGCAGAGAAGAAAAAAAAAAAGAGACTCAAAAAGTCTGAGGAAACTCTTAGAGAGCTCTGTAACAACATGAAGAGAAATAACATCTGCATCATAGGGGTTCCTGAAGAAGAAGAAAAAGAACAAGGGATAGAGACTTTGTTCAATCATATCATAGCTGAAAACTTCCCTAAATTATTGTAGGAGAAACTTTCACAAGTTCAAGAAGCACAGAGGACTCCATTAAAGAGTAACCCAAAGAAACCTACACCAAGACACATCATAATTAAAATATCAAAGCTAAGCAATAAAGAGAAAATATTAAAAGCTGCAAGAGAAAAAAAAGTTATCACCTACAAAGGAGCCCCCATAAGGATGACATCCAACTTCTCAACAGAAACACTTGAGGCCAGAAGGGAATGGCAAGAAATATTCAAAGTAATGCAGAACAAGAACCTACAACCAAGACTACTTTATCCAGCAAGGCTATCGTTTAAAATCGAAGGAGAAATAAAAAGCTTCCCAGACAAAAAACAACTCAAGGAATTCATTACAACCAAACCAATGCTGCAGGAAATGTTAAGGGGCCTCTTGTAATCAGATCAAAGTGGGAAAAAATATAGCAAAAAAGGTATACAGCTTTAAAGAATAAAATGGCAATAAACAACTACATATCAATAATAACCTTAAATGTAAATGGATTAAATGACCCAATTAAAAGACATAGGGTAGCTGCGTGGATAAGAAAACAGGACCCATACATATGCTGTCTACAAGAGACACAGCTTAAAACAAAAGATACACATAGATTGAAGGTAAAAGGATGGAAAAAAACATTTCATGCAAATGGAAATTTAAAAAAAGCTGGGGTAGCAATACTTATATCAGAAAAATTGGACTTTAAAACAAAGGATATAGTAAGAGATAAAGAAGGCCACTACATAATAATAAAGGGAGTAATCCAACAGGAAGATATAACTATTATAAATATCTACACACCTAATATAGGAGCACCTAAATATATAAAGCAGACTTTGATGGATTTAAAGGGCGAGATCAACAGCAATACTATAATAGTAGGGGATTTCAATACCCCACTAACATCACTAGATAGATCCTCAAGAAAGAAAATTAACAAAGAAACAGCAGACTTATTGGACACACTAAATCAACTTGATTTTATAGATATCTTCAGAACTTTTCACCCTAAAGCAACAGAATATACATTCTTTTCAAGTGCTCATGGTACATTCTCTAGGGTAGACCACATGTTAGGGCACAAAAGTGGTCTCAACAAATTTAAGAAGATTGAAATCATATGAAGCACTTTCTCCGAGCACAACGGCATGAAACTAGAAATGAACCACAACAGAAAAGCTAAAAAATTCTCAAACACATGGAAACTAAATAGCAGGTTGTTAGATAATGATTGGATTAAGAATGACATCAAAGAAGAAATAAAAAAATTCCTAGAAACGAATGACAATGAGCATACAACAACTCAAAATTTATGGGACACAGCAAAAGCAGTACCGAGAGGGAAGTTCATAGCATTATAGGCACACATTAAGAAGCTAGAAAAAGCTCAAAAAAACAACCTAACCCTGCATCTAAAAGAACTAGAAAAAGAACAGCAAGTAAAGCCCAAATGTAGTAGAAGGAAGGAAATAATAAAGATCAGAGCAGAAATAAATGAAATAGAGGCTAAAGAAACAATACAGAGGATCAATGAAACTAGGAACTGGTTCTTTGAAAAGGCAAACAAGATTGATGAACCTTTAACTAGAATCACCAAGAAAAAGAGAGAGAGGACTCAAATAAATAAAATTAGAAATGAGAGTGGAGAAATAACAACTGACACAACAGAGATACAAAATATTGTAAGAAAATACTATGAAGAACAGTATGCCAGAAAACTAGACAACCTAGATGAAATGGACAAATTCCTTGAAACATACAATCTTCCAAAAATCAATCTGGAAGAATCAGAAAACCTAAACAGACCAATTACACCAAATGAGATAGAAACTGTTATCAAAAAACTCCCAACAAAGAAAAGTCTGGGGCCTGATGGCTTCACAATGGAATTCTACCAAATATTCAAAGAAGAACTAACTCCTATCCTTCTCAAACTATTTCAAAAAATTCAAGAGGAAGGAAGACTTCCAAGCTCCTTTTATGAGGCGAGCATAATTCTGATTCCAAACCCAAGCAAAGACAACACAAAAAAAGAAAATTATAGGCCAATATCTCTGATGAATATAGATGCTAAAATCCTCAACAAAATATTAGCAAACCAGATCCAACAATATATGGAAAAAAATCATACACCATGATCAAGTGGGATTTATTCTGGGGAGGCAAGACTGGTACAATATTCATAAATCAATCAATGTGATTCATCACATAAACAAAAAGAAGGAGAAAAACCATATGATAATTTCAATAGATGCAGAAAAAGCATTTGATAAAATCCAGCACCCTTTCATGATCAAAACTCTCAGCAAAGTGGGAATACAGGGAACATACCTCCACATGATAAAGGCCATCTATGACAAACCCACAGCCAACATCATACTCAGTGGGCAAAAATGAAAAGCAATCCCCTTAAGATCAGGAACAAGGCAGCGGTGCCCCCTTTCACCACTCTTATTCAACATAGTCCTGGAAGTCCTAGCCACAGCAATCAGACAAGAAGAAGAAATAAAAGGAATTCAAGTTGGAAAAGAAGAAGTAAAACTATCATTATTTGCAGATGATATGATATTGTACATAGAAAACCCTAAAACCTCAGTCAAAAAGCTACTGGACCTGATAAATGAATTCAGCAAAGTGGCAGGATATAAAATCAATACTCAAAAATCAGAGGCATTTTTATATGCCAACAATGAACAGTCAGAAAGAGAAATTAAGGAAACAATCCCCTTCACAATTACAACCAAAAAAAAAAAAAGTACCTAGAAGTAAACTTAACCAAGGAGACTAAAGGCTTGTACTCAGAAAATTACAAAGCATTGATAAAAGAAATCAAGGAAGATACAAACAAGTGGAAGCAGATTCTGTGCTCATGGTTAGGAAGAATAAACATCATTAAAAGGTCTATATTACCCAAAGCAATTTATAAATTCAACACAATACCAATTAAATACCCATGACATACTTCAAAGATATAGATCACATATTCCAAAAATTTATATGGAACCAAAAAAGAACATGAATAGCCGCAGCAATCTTAAAAAAGAAGAATAAAGTGGGAGGTATCACACTTCCTGATATCAAGTTATACTACAAGGCCATTGTACTCAAAACAGCCTGGTACTGGCATAAGGACAGGCATATAGATCAATGGAACAGAACAGAGAACCCAGAAATAAATGCACAGCTCTATGGACAACTGATATTTGACAAAGGAGGCAAGGAAATACGATGGAGTAAAGACAGCCTCTTCAACAAATGGTGTTGGGAGAATTAATTGGACAGTTACCTGCAAAAAAATGAAACCAGATAACCAGCTTACACCACTCACAAAAATAAACTCAAAATAGATAAAAGACTTAAATGTAGGCCGTGAAACCATAAGCATCTTAGAAGAAAACATAGGCAGTAAGTTCTCCAACATCTCTTGGAGCAATATATTTGCTGATTTATCTCCACGGAGAAGTGAAATAAAAGACAGGAAAAATAAATGGGACTATATCAAACTAAAAAGCATTTGCACAGCTAAAAACGATAAGAACAGAATAAAAAGACAAACTACACAATGGGAGAACATATTTGACAATACGTCTGATAAGAGGTAATAACCAAAATTTATAAAGAACTTGTAAATCTCAACACCAGGAAGACAAACAATCCAATCCAAAAATGGGAAAAAGAAATGAATAGACACTTTTCCAAAGAGGACATACAGATGGCCAATAGGCATATGAAAAAAATGCTCAACATCACTAATCATTAGAGAAATGCAAATTAAAACCACAATGAGATATCACCTCACACCAGCCAGAATGGCGCTCATCAACAAAACAACACAGAATAAGTGGTGGCGAGAATGTGGAGAAAAGGGAACCCTCCTGCACTGCTGGTGGGAATGCAGACTGGTGCAGCCACTGTGGAAAACAGTATGGAGATGCCTCAAAAACTGAAAATCGAACTGCCTTTTGACCCAGCTATCCCACTTTTAGGAATATACCCCAAGAACACCATAGAGTGGCTCCAAAAGAAGAAATGCACCCCCATGTTTGTGGCAGCATTGTTCACAATAGCGAAGATCTGGAAACAGCCCAAGTGTCCATCAGAGGACAAGTGGATTAAAAAGCTTTGGTACCTATATACTATGGAATACTACTCAGCCATAAGAAATGATGACATCGGATCATTTACAATAACATGGATGGACCTTGATAACATTATACGGAGTGAAATAAGTAAATCAGAAGAAACTAAGAACTATATGAATCCATATATAGATGGGACATAAAAATGAGACTCAGAGACATGAACAAGAATGTGATGGCAACAGGGGTGGGGGGGTTTGGGGGATGGGGGATGGGGCAAGGAAGGAGAGAGGGGGTGGGGGAGGGGAGGGGCACAAAGAAAACCAGATAGAAGGTGACAGAAGACAATTTGACTTTGGGTGAGGGGTTACAGCACAATCAAATGTCAAAATAATCTGGAGATGTTTTCTCTCAACATATGTACCCTGATTTATCAATGTCACTGCATTAAATTTAATAATAAACAAAAACAAAAACAAAAACATTTTTCTTATGTCTTCTGTGAGGCTGCAAAAGATTAAGAAGTCATTTTTAACTGTAACCACCGTAGGCAGTCTATTTGCACTCATGGGTACATTTGATTGGAGTTGTTTTGTTTGTTTGTTGAGAGAGAGAGAGAGAGACGGAGAGAGAGAGATGAGAAGCATCTACTCATAGTTGCAGCACCTTTAACTAACCTCATTGATGGTTTCTCATACGTGCTTCCATTGGGGGAGGTATGTGCGGGGGACTCCAGCCAAGCTAGTGACCCCTTGCTTAAGTCAGCAACCTTGGGCTTAAGCCGGTACCATGGGATCATGTCTATGACCCTGTGCTCAAGCTGGTGAGTCTGCGCTCAAATCGGATGAGCCCGTGCTCAAGCTGGAGACCTCAGAATTTCGATCCTGGGTCCTCAGCATCCCAGGTCGATGCTCCATCTACTGCACCACCGCTGGTCAGGCGGTTGGAGTTTTATTTTTTAGAACCACTGAGAACTTCGTCCTAAACCAGTGAGAACTTCTTCTTGTAGTTAATGATCTCCTCACATTATATCTTTCCTACATAACATAAACTTTCCCTTTGGATGGTCTAGCCCTTAGAAGTCTGTACTATGTGTTTCTAAAAAGCCACGGTTCTAAAATGAGAATTGATTTCCAACTGACTCTTGGTTTCACTTACCGTGATGGGCTCTCCTAGCCCAATGTCAAATATCCTGCTAGTTTACATTTGTATAAATCAAACAGAAAATACTTTGAGTTCCCTTTAGCATTTCCGAGGTAGAGGTTATGGCTAGAAGATGATAGTAAAAACAGCTACAGTTATTAAGCACCTAAGATTTGCTTTATAGATACTATCTCTAATCTTCAACTAATAAGACAGATAGGATAATCCCTATACAGAATTATTGTTTAGATGAGATTTAAACTCACACCTACCTAAGACCAAAGCCTGGGATCTTAGGCCATAGACTTAGTAGGTCAACTAATCCACAGAAAAGAAAAACATCCTTACTGGAATTTTAACTACTTGATATCACATAAAGCATAGTTCCTATGGTGAGTTGTTCAGAGATTCTGATCGTGTCAAAGGAATGGTGACCATTAGATTTGTGATGATTATGCACTAAGGAAGGAGGCTTCACTGGCTGGGTCAGCAAGCCCTGGGGATACTACGCACAGCAAAGACAGAGAGGAAGGTGAAGCATGTAACTGATCAACACAGCAATAGCAAAGTAGATGCCAATTTTTCATGATGGAATCGAGAGTTTGAAGGCAGTCAAGTGTACAATACTCAGATATAAAACATTAAGTCAAAGAATGAAGCACCTAAGTAGATGCTTATGAAGCTAAATATTTCCTGCTTGGTAATAAGAAGCAATATTTACCTAGCGATAACTGCCTGCCAATGACAAAGCACCTTCTAGAAACCACACTTAGGAGTCTTTCAATGTCACCATATGTAAGTAGAAGATGATGGGTATAAGGAATCCTTTATACCTCCAGTTCAAACAAGTCAGCATCAATTCACCAAAGCAATCTGACCAGTTATGGTTCTCATAAAAATTTAAATATAGTGCAAAAAGTAAATAGGTGGACAGAATAATTGGCATTATATTAAACCGCAGGAAGATCAGTTGAAGTACATTCACATTTAAGTTGGAGAAAAACTAGACTAATGTTGGAATTTCCTGGATTTTAGTTTTTAAACAGTCTTATACATTTTAGAATACAAACACCCGTGTCTGATTCTAAATCTGAGCTATAGAATATTAAGTTGTGAGAAAGACAAGTGTCCTAAAATAAAATTAAAATTAAATCTTGCTTTTTAAAAACCTCAGCTAATTTTACCGTCACATAAAAGACAAGTTCTCAGTGAAATAATCTTCTATTTTGGAAAGAAAGAGAAATAAATTACAAGATTATCAAACATATGCTTTGAAAAACCACAGGGAAAATAAATCTGGTAAGAGAGTTGTGGACCTGTTAATGGTTGAGGAATTGGTGATCGGGGATTTGTGAACACTCTGAGTCTGCTGTGTGTTTAAGTATCAGTACAGTTGGTGAGAAGGGAAAAGAGTTCATGACATCAGACTCCCAGAGGAGTATGTAACCCAAACAAGGGTTAACACTGACTATAGAAAATATGAAAAAAAGAAAAGAAAAGAAAACTCTGTCAATTATTGGAAGCTATCTCTGATTGGAGTCTATAACAAGAACCAACTAAAATATAGGTACAAAATCTCCAAACTCCAATACTCATAGAAACAGAAGATCCTAGAGCAATAAAAGAGGTAAGTCTGTCTGAGGCTCTTAGTAGCATCCAGAGAGCCAATAGTCCATCAGGTCATTGTTTCTCTCTATCCCCCTGCAAAGAACCAAGTGCAAAAAGGGATTTGCCTTTGTTTTACCAACTGCAGGGCCGTAGCCATTCACAGCAGCTGGAGCCAGTCCAAGCAGCATGCTGGAAGGCGGTGGGTTGTGTATTTCATTTTTATAGACTAAATGGATTTGCAATAATTTATCACTTATGTGATGGAGAAAAGTACCAATAAAACATGATTGTAAATCTACATCTTCATCCAGGATCAAGAATAGAGCT
The DNA here is from genome assembly GCF_036850995.1 of Saccopteryx leptura. Classification (NCBI taxonomy): domain Eukaryota; kingdom Metazoa; phylum Chordata; class Mammalia; order Chiroptera; family Emballonuridae; genus Saccopteryx; species Saccopteryx leptura. Next base: position 60,139,232 of record NC_089511.1, on the reverse strand, counting down.
AAAGATAGCTTAAAAAAAAAAAAGAAAAATAAAGGACAACACAGCTTTGTGGCTAAAAACATGTTTTCCAAAATCAAATGCTGTCCATTTCTTGAATTGAATGTCCCTGAAGATCCTGAATTTGAAACACAGGGGAAATTGCAGGAGGGAGTGTAGAAGAAGTGAGCATATCTGGGGCAACCTACTGAGTAAAATCTTCCTGAGATAGTCTTTGATAAGAGTCCCCTGGGAAACATTTGATCTATTTCCTGTTAACATGCAGAACTGCATGATTTTTGAGCCCCTAATCCCAGGAAGGATTTTCAGAGATGAAGGAAAATAAATCATGAACATAAGGGGATCACATTACTAAGGGCTATCAGAAATAAAACTCAAAAACTAACTAATAACTTTAAAATGAGAAAAAAAACATATCACTGAATGGCTCTCACCAGAACCTATTTCTAAGATCGCTATTGTTTACCACATTTGTGGAATGTTGCTTCCTAAGAATATTTTCTCATTATAAGATTTTGTTTTCCTTTTTCAGCAAAAATTTCTGGCACTACTTTCTCTCCGATGCATCCCCAACAGTTACATTAAAAGTTTAGTGCAGCTCTGGCCTCTAAAGAGCCTCCAGACTGCTCCTGCACATGCAGGAACCCGTAAGAATTCCAGCTTGCACTAAACAACCAGGCTGGAGACTGACTCTTTGCTACCTTGTTATAGTCCCAAAACAGCTCATGCACAATGCAAGCAGGTGGCTAATACATATTCAAAGAACAGCAACAAAGCTAACATTTACATAGTGCATACTATATAGAACTTGTGTACTAAACCCTGTTCTAAGCACTTTATCTCTCAAAAATCCTCTGTATAGTGGACACTGTTATTACCCCATTGCACAGATAAGGAAACTGAGCCATGAGAAGCTTTAGAAATTTGACTAAGGCCAAGCACTTAGGAAGCAGTGTAACTGTGATTTAATTCTCTTAACACAATGATGTACAGATAATTTTTCTACATTTTGAATAAGGAATATGAGCCTCAAAGAGATAAAATGACTAACCCAAATTCATACAATTAATAAGCAACAGAATTCCAAAACTAGACAAAGATATTTAAAAAAGAAGAAGAAAATTACAGGCCAATATCCCCGATGAACATACATTCAAAAATCTTTAACAAAATATTAGCAAACCAAATTCAGCAATACGTTAAAAAGATCATACACCATAATCAAGTGGGATTAATTCCTGGAACGCAAAGTTGACTCCATATACACAAATCAGTAACATGGTAGACCACAAAAGAAAAATAAATAATAAAAATCATATGATCATATCAATGGATGCAGAAAGAGCATTAAATAAAATCCAGCATCCATTTATGATACGGACTCTCAGCCATATGAAAATAGACATAGCATACCTCAAGATAATAAAGGCCATATATGACAAACCCACAGCTAACCTCATACTCAATGGTGAAATGCTAAAAGTGCTTTCCTCAGGATCAGGAACCAGACAAAGATGTCCATTTTCAACACTTTTGTTCAACATAGTAGTAGAAGTTCTAGTCACAGCAAATTAGATGAGAAAAAGAAATAAAAAGCATACAAATTGTAAAGGAAGAAGTAAAATTGTCATTATTTTCAAGTGACATGATACTATATAGAGAGAACCCTAAAAATTATATCAAATCTATTAGAATTGATAAATTAACTAAGTAAGGTGGTACAAAATTAATATTCAGAAAATAGTTGCATTATACATCAAGAGTAAAATACTAGAATAGAGAAATTAAAAATACCCAAGAATAAATTTAACCAAAGAGGTAAAAGATCTGTAACTGAGAAAACTATAAGACATTGAAGAAAGTAATTGAAAAAACCCCCACAAATTAATGGAGGCAGATACCATGCTCATAGACAGAAAGAATTAGTATTGTTAAAACGTCCATATTACCCAAAGTAATCTGTAGATTCAATGCAATCTCTAACAAAACACCAATGGCATTTTTCACAGAACTAGAACAAATAATCTGAAAATTTATGTGGAACAGCCTGACCAAGAGGTGGCACAGTGGACAGAGCATCAGACTGGGATGTGGAGGACCCAAGTTCAAGACCCCAAGGTCGCCAGCTTGAGCATGGGCTCATCTGGTTTGAGCAAAAGCTCACCAGCTTGGACCCAAGGTCGCTGGCTTGAGCAAGGGGTTACTTGGTCTGCTGTAGCCCCACGGTCAAGGCACATAGAGAAAGCAATCAATGAACAACTAAAGTGCCACAACGAAAAACTGATGATTGATGCTTCTCATCTCTCTCAGTTTCTGTCTGTCTGTCCCTATCTATCCCTCTCTCTGACTCTCTGTCCCTGTTAAAAAAGAAAAAATTATGTGGAACCACAGAAGACTGAATAATTATAGCAATTTTGAGAAAGAACTAAGTTCAAAGTATCACCCTACTTAATATCAAACTACATTACAAGGCTATAGGCATCAAAAGAGCATGGTACTGGTATAAAAACAGATACATAGATCAAGGTAAAGAGCCCAGAAATAAACCCATGCTTAAATGGTCAATTAGTCTATGACAATGGAGGCAAGAATATGTAATGTGGTAAAAACAGTCTCTTCAATGAATGGTGGTGGGAAAACAGAACAGATATTTACAAAATAATAAAACTAGATTATTTTCTTACACCATATACAAAGATTAAAATGAATGAAAAACTGAAATCTAAGACCTGAAACTATAAAACTCCTAAAAGAAAACACAGGCAGTGAAATCTTAGTAATATTTTTTGGATTTGTCTCATTGAACAAAGAAAACAAAAGAAAAAATAAAGAATTGGGATTCTGTCAAACTAAAATTTTTTTCACGGCACAGGAAAACATCAACAAAACAAAGTCAACCTACAGAATAGAAGATGATGTTTGTCAATGATACATCTGATAAAGGTTAATATTCAAAATTTATAAAGAACTCATACACCTGGCCAAGTAGCTCAGTTGATTGAAATATTGCCATGATACACCAATATTGCAGGTTCAATTCCCTGATCAAGGAACATGCAGGAATTGTCAATGAATGCATAAACAAGTGGAACAACAAATCAATGTCTCTCTTTCTCTCTCTCTCTCTCTCTCTCTCTCTCCTTCTTCCTTATTTAAAATTTTTTAAAAAGAAAAGAAAAAAAAAACTCATACAACTTCACACCAAAAACAAACTAATCCAATTCAATTGGTGGAGGACTTGAATGCATTTCTTCAAAGAGGACATACACATGGCCAATAGACATATGAAAAGATGCTCAATATTGCTAATCACTAGAGAAATGCAAATTAATTCATAATGAAATATCACCTCATATTAGCCAGAAAAATTAATAAATCAACAAAGAACAAGTTTTTGCAAGGACATGGAGAAAATGGAACCTTCGTAAATTATTGCAAAGTGGTGCAGCCACTATGCAAAAATGTATGGAGATTTCTCAAAAAATTTTTTAAATAGCTCTCCCCGAAAGCAGCCTGTGGTTACTTCTGAAAATGGTTTGCTATTCATTTGACCCAGAATAGCCCACAAAATCATGCAAATCAAGAGGTTCAAATCTTCATGTTTACTTTAAGAAGACACATGAGCCTGACCAGGTGGTGGTGCAGTGGATAGAGCATCAGACTGAGACATGGAGGTCCCAGGTTCAAAACCCCGAGGTTGCCCAGCTTGAGCACAGGCTCATCCAGCTTAAGTGTGGGTTCACCAGCTTGAGAGCAGAGCCACTGGCTTGACCATAGGATCATAGATACGATCCCATGGTCACTAGCTTAAGCCCAAAGGTCACTGGCTTGAAACCCAAGGTCGCTGGCTTGAGCCCAAAGTCACTTGAGCAAGGGTTTACTCTCTCTGCTGTAGCCTCCCGATCAAGGCACATATGAGAAAACAATCATTGAACAACTAAGGTGCCACAATGATGCTTCTCATCTCTCTCCCGTCCTGTCTGTCTGTTCCTATCTGTCTTTTTCTCTGACTCTGTCAAAAAAACAACAACAAAAAAAACCCCAAAACACTCATGAAACTTCCCAGGCGTAAAGAGTATGCATATCTTAAAAGCCTTCAAGCATCTGAGGGCTGTCACTTTACAGAAGCAATGCATGCCATTTTGTCAACACAATGGTGCAATTAGTAGGTATGCCCCAGACAAATAGTGGAGTTGGACCCAAAAAGGGTGCTGAATTTTTGCTATACATGTTAAGAAATGTAAAGTACAGTATGTTGAACTTTAAGGTTTAGATGTAGATTCTCTGATTATTGAGCACTTCCAGGTAAATAAAACTCCCCAAAACTAGCACAGAATTTACATAGTTCATGTCAGATTAGCTCTTACATGAGCTCTCACTGCCACATTGGGATGATCCTTACTGAAAAGAGCAGATTGCTTCTAAACAAGAAGAGAAGGTTGCACAGAAAAAAACAGTATCCCAGAAGAAATGAAGAAACAAAAACATATGGTCCAGGAGTAAATTCAGTGTAAAGTATATGCTGATAAAAAAAACCCCAACTATTTTATGACTCATCAATAAATCCAAAACACTAATTTGAATATATGTACCTTTATGTTTATTGAATCATTATTTACAATAGCCAAAATATGAAAGCAATCAAGTGTCCAACAAACAATTGGATGAAGAAGATATGGTGCATATATACAATGGAATATTAGCCATAAAAAAGAATGAAATAACGCCATTTGTGGCAACATGGATGGACCTGGAGGGTATTGTGCTAAAAGAAATAAGTCAGACAGAGCAAGACAAATTTCATATGATTTCACTTACATGTGAAATCAAAACCAAATTAAACAAACAGAGACAAACTCATAGATCCAGAAAACAGATGGTTGCCAGATGGAAGGGAGGTTGGAGGGGTTGAATGTAAAAGGTAAAGGGATTAATAAATACAAATTAGCATTTACTGAATAGTCATGGGGATGTAAAGTGCAGCACAGAAATGTAGTCAATACTACTGTAATAACTATATATGGTGCCAGGTGGATACTAGATTGATTGGGGGATCACTTCATAAGTTGTATAAATTTCTAACCACTATGCACACCTGAATGTAATATAATATTGAATATCATCTGTAATTAAAATTTTAAATTTTTAAATAGAATAAGTAAAGATAAAAAAATTAGCAGTAGTATCAGAATCAAACTTATGCCAGTCAGTGTTTTCTCCCATGCCTTTGTGCAGGCCAACAGCTTTAGAACATTTCAATCATTTACTAAACTGCTTTCATTGGTTCTTACTGACTTAGAGGAAATCAAAGACCATTCATTCTACAGAAAATAAAAGATCTAAAAATAAAGCTCTCAGGAAATAGAAATGTTCTATTTCTTGTTCTCTCCATATGTGAAGGATTGATGTTGAAGACTAATGTGCTGGATCACTACAAGCTTCACTGCCAACAGCAAAGAAACTTGAAGAGTGAGATACACTCAAAATACCAACAGCACAGAAAAGCAGTTGAAAATATACATCAACGTCCTGGAAAGAAGAAAGGAATTTCAGATTACTGTACTTTACTTAAATTCAGTTAAGGGTGAGATCTATTGGCTTTTCATTTCTAACAATTGAACAATTTACCTTGACAAACACTGAAAAAAAACTTGCTTTCTAAAGCACAATGTCATTTGTAAAAAATGAACTCATCCCTACATAAAAAGGACATTTGCACTGACTTAAAGTGTTTATATAATCTTAGAGAGAAAAAAATTTTTTTGAATAGTTTTTAGGCTTAAAGTTAGAATTAAACTAAGCTCAGACAAAGAACTTGCTCTTGGCAGTTCTTTGTGAAGCAGCTAAATTTTGCTGTCAGCAGATATCCAATTTACCTAACTCCTCTGCCTCCAGGTGTGTTTCTCAGATTTATGTACTATTCCAAAGACATTCAAGATCTACTCCACAGCATTCTCGGGTACGTTTTTGATAGGAGAGAAGTGTGAGCCAAAAGACTGGAAGATATTGCTAAATATTTCCCCATATCCATTCATCCTTTCTATATTTTTGTACTATAACTCCCCTACCCAGCTAGAGATTACATAGCACAGCGCTCCCTGTCTCTATCCATGGCTGTGTAACTGACTTAAGTGTTAATCTAGGGGACATAGGCAGGTGGGATGCATGTAACTTCTTAAAACTTCTTCACTTTTTAAAAATGATGCTGGCCTTTATTCCCTTCCATGGTTCCTAGTATGCCACCTTCAAATATGTAAATGAGGATAAAATTTGAGGGAATAGTAGAACAATAACATAGAAGGAACGTAGGTCCCTATGTGACCTCAAGGAACAAAACTGCCTACAAAGTCAGGTCCATCTGCTTACTATTGTATCATTGTAAGAGAGAAATAAACTTTAATTCTGATTGAACCTCTGTTATATTGATTCTGTAACATGCTCAAACCAATAGTCTCAATAGTATGGCCAAGGAGGTAAAACAATGGAAATCATAAAGTCTGAAGAACAAAATGAAATAATATTAAAGAAAAACAAACAGAGCCTAAGAAAAATTTTGGAAACAATCAACAGACCAACATATGAATTGTGGGAGTGCCAAAAGAGAGAGAGAGAAAGGCACAGAGAGTATTTAAAAAAATAACAATAAAAGTGAAAGGTTGGAAGACAGTTTTCCAAGCAAATAATATTCAAAGAAAAGCAGGTGTAGCTGTACTCATATCTGACAATGGGGACTGCAAGACAATAAATGTGACCAGAGACAAAGATAGACATTTTGTAATGATGAAGGTGACATTGTATAAAGAAAACATAACACTTCTCACCTGGACAGGCAGTGGTGCAGTGAGTAGAGTGTCAGACTGGGACAGAGAGGACCCAGGTTCAAAACCTGAGGTTGCTGCTTAAGTGCAGGCTCAAATGGCTTGACTGCAGGCTCACAAGCTTGAGAATGGGGTCACCTGCTTGAGCGTGGGATCATAGACATGACCCCATGGTCACTGGCTTGAGCCCAAAGGTCACTGGCTTGAGCAAGGGGTCACTCTGCTCTGCTGTAGTCCCCCAGTCAAGGTACATATGATAAAGCAATCAATGAACAACAAAGGTGCTGCAACAAAAAATTGATGCTTCTCATCTCTCTCTCTTCCTGTCAGTTTGTTCCTATCTGTCTCTCCCTCTGTCAAAAAAACAAAACAAAACAAAACAAAAAAAACCCCACATAACACTTTTTAATATATATGCACCGAAACAGAGAGCACTAAAATATATAAGACATTTACTTCCATATAAAAATAGAGGCAAACAAAAACACAATCATACTTAAAGATTTCAACACACTATAAACAGCATTAGATAGATCATCCAAACAGAAAATCAACAAAAAAAATATCAGTCTTAAACAACACACTAGACCAAATGGATATAATATACATTGACTGGACATTTCATCTCAGATCATCAGATTATACATTCTTCTCCAGTATGCATGGAATATTTTCAAGGATGGACCATATGTTGGGTCACAAAACTAACATCAACAAATTCAGGAAGATTAAAACTATACTAAGCATATTTTCTAACCATAAGACTTTGAAATTAGAATTCAACTACAAAAAGGAAGTAAAGAAACCCACAAAAATGTGGAAGTTAGACAACATACTTCTAAAAAATTACGAGTCAAAGAAGAAATAAAAGCCAAGATCAGTGGTAGAGCATCGGCCTGGTGTGTAGGAGTCCCGGGTTCGATTCCCAGCCAGGGCACACAGGAGAAGAGCCCATCTGCTTCTCCACCCCTCACCCTCTCCTTCCTCTCTGTCTCTCTCTTCCCCTCCCGCAGCCAAGGCTCCATTGGAGCAAAGTTGGCCCAGGCACTGAGGATGGCTCTGTGGCCTCTGCCTCAGGCGCTAGAATGGCTCTGGTTGCAACAGAGCGATGCCCCAGATGGGCAGAACATCACCCCCTGGTGGGCATGCCAGGTGGATCCGGTCAGGCGCACGCGGGAGCCTGTCTGACTGCCTCCCTGTTTCCAACTTCAGAAAAATAAAAAATAAAAAATAAATAAAAAAAGCCGAGATCAAAAGATTTATACAGACAAGTGAAAATGACAACATGACATATCAAAATTTCTGGGATGCAACAAAAGCAGTAGTAAGAGGGAAGTTTATATCACTACAGGCTTATATCTTTTTATTTATTTATTTTTTATTTATTTATTTATTTTTTATGCATTTTTTCTGAAGCTGGAAACAGGTAGAGACAGTCAGACAGACTCCCACATGCGCCTGACCGGGATCCACCCGGCACGCCCACCATGGGGCGACGCTCTGCCCACCAGGGGGCGATGCTCTGCCCATCCTGGGCGTCGCCATGTTGCGACCAGAGCCACTCTAGCACCTGAGGCAGAGGCCACAGAGCCATCCCCAGCGCCCAGGCCATCCCCACTCCAATGGAGCCCTGGCTGCGGGAGGGGAAGAGAGAGACAGAGAGGAAGGTGCGGCGGAGGGGTGGAGAAGCAAATGGGTGCCTCTCCCGTGTGCCCTGGCCGGGAATCGAACCCGGGTCCTCCGCACGCTAGGCCGACGCTCTACCACTGAGCCAACCGGCCAGGGCCACAGGCTTATATCAAGAAACAAAAAAGATCCCAAATAAACAACCTAACATCACATCTTAAAGAATATTAAAAAAAGGAACAAAGGCAACCCAAAATCAGCAGAAAAATAGAAATAGTAAAAATTAGAACAGACCGAACTGAAATAGAGAACAAAAGGATATATAGAAAAATTAATACAACAAAAAGCTGGTTCACTGAAAAGAAAAATAAAATTTACAAACCCTGGCTAGACTCACTAAGGAAAATAAAAGTTTTATAAAAACAAAATCCAAAATGAAACAGGAGAAATTACCACAGAAATCAGATATACAAAGGATCATACTAGGATACTTGAAAGATTATATGACACCAAATTCAACAACCTAGAAGAAATGGATAAATTTCTAGAACCATACAATTTTCCTAGACTGAGTCACAAGAAATAGAAAAACTAAATATACCTATAAACAGGAAAAAAATAAAATAACTATAAAAACCCCTGCAAAATAAGTTCATAACCAGATGGTTACATTGGTGAATTCTACCAAATATTCAAAGAAGATTCAGTATTTATCATTTTCAAAGTCTTGCAAAAAATAGAAGAAGAAATAACCCTAACACATTTTGTGAGGCCAACAAACCCTGATACCAAAAACTGTCAAGAACAACCCAAAATAAAAAAACTACAAAACAATATCACTAAAGATACAGATGCAAATATCCTAAATAAAACATTAGTAAATCAAATACAACAATACACTGAAAAAATAATACATCATCAAGTGGAATTCATTCCAGGAACATAAAGATAGTTAAACATATGTAAATCAACCTATGTAATATATCACATCAACAAAACAAAGAACAAAAATCACGAACCTATCAATATATGCAGAAATGACAACTGATAAGATATAGCATCCCTTTATGTTTAAAACACTCAATAAAATGGTATTAGAAAAAAACTACCTCAACATAATAAAAACCATATATGACAAACTATCAGCTAATATCATATTAAATGGTGGAAAATGAAAGCTTTTCCTCTAAAATCAGTACCAAGAACAGGTTGACCACTCACTCCACTCTTATTCAACATAGTTTTGGAAGTTTTAGCCAGAGTAATCAAGCAAAAGAAAAAAATAAAATGCATCTATACTGAGAAAGAAAAAGTAAAGGTATCACATTTTGCAGATGACATGATCCTGTATATAGAAAACCCCAATGACTCCACTAAAAAAACTATTAGAAACAATAAACCAAGAAAGCAAAGTTGTAGGCAACAAAATCAATATACAAAAACCTATTGCTTTCTTATACACCAACAATGAAACTTCAGGAAATGAACTCAAAAAAACATTTCCTTTTATAATTGCAACAACAAAAATTAGATACCAAGGAATAAACTTAACAAAGAAAGTGAAGGATCCATATACTGAAAACTACAAAGCATTATTGAAAGATAATTGGAAAAGGTACAATGAAATGAAAAAATATTTCATGTTCATGGATTAGAAGAATCAAAGCACTATACAAATTTAACGCAATCTCCATCAAAATCACAATGTCATTTTTAAAATAAAATCACAGGTTTGTACAGAACCACAAAAAAAACCCAAATAGCCAAAGCAATCCTGAGAAAAGAGAATGAAGCCAGAGGTATCACATTATCTGACTTCAAATTATGTTATAAAGCCACGATAATCAAGACAGTATGGTATTGGCCGAAAAACAAACATATAGACCAATGGAACAGAACCCAGAGCCCAGAAATAAAACTAGGTATATATGAACAAATAACCTTTGACGAAGGAGCCAAAAACACAAAATAGAGAAAAGAAAGCCTCTTCAATAAATGATGTTGAGAAAATTGGAAAGCCTCATGCAAAAGAATAAAACTTGACTACAGTCTGTTTCCTTGCACAAAAATTAATTGAAGGAGATGACGTCAGAGTAATGGCAGGGTAGGAAGCGATACCGATAAATCTCCCCCAAAACTCAAAAAGATCTTCAACCAGAAACAGAAAAACCTACACTTGGAGCCTCCAGATGATTCGCAATACACCCGAAGGTATGGTCGAGTGAAAAATTGGCTAAATATATAACCAAACCCCGAAGGAAATAAGGAGTAAGAAATGCTCCGCCTTCCTCACTAACCTAAACAGGGTGGCTTTCTCTGGTAACTGTGAATATAGAAACGGAGGCGGGCAAAGGGGGTGAATAGATCCAGGCCGCGGCACAAACGGCCAAACCAGGTTGTGGCACGGAGATCCAAGCTGAGGAAAAACTGATCCTGTGGCAACCCGGGCAATACAAGCTAACACTCGTGCCAAACCCAAACAAAGAAATACAAGCGGGGCAGCCATTTTACCCGTTCTCCTGGTCTGTGCGCAGTTAGTGGGCAAGAGATTTCTTCCTAAGCCCCGGGAGTGGGTGTCTGTGTTACCCCACAGAGAGGCAGAGTCAGAGGCCTTTCTGTGGGCTGAAAGCAGAATCTCTGGGCAGCCCCAGCGCCCTGGGAAAGCCGCGCATGGGAGGGAGCGAGAACTAATTCCAACGGTGGAACTTTTCCATGCTGGTAGGGGTTTCACTCAGAGGAAAACGCGGCCGGCCTCATATCCTGGTCTGCGCGCGCAGATAGTGAATGAGAGATTCCTCCGAGTGCCTCGGCAGTGCGCGCCCGTGTTATCGCACAGAGGGGCAGAGTCAGGGGCCTTTGTGTGGGCCAAAGTGGATTCTCGGGCCACCCCAGCACCTTGCAAAAGCCGCGCACGGGGACGGAGCGAGAGCCAATTCCAACGCTGCAACTTTTCCATGCGGTTGGGGGTTTTACTCAGAGCGTGAGACTGCTGGCCGGATATCCTGGTCTGCGTGCGCAGATAGCGAGAGTTTCCTCCAAGAGCCCCGGAAGTGGGCGCCCGCCTGTGTTACCAGACAGAGTGGCAGAGCCAGAGGTCTTTGAGTGGGTGGAAAGCCCGCCTGATTATGCTAGCAGCTCTGACTGACTGAGCCTTACCCAGAGCCATGTGCTGAGTGGAAATAGAGTGGGGAGTTGCCAGCTCTTTGAGCCTCTTACGATCCAGGCAGAGGCAGCAGCAACCCCATAGCTGGATTATCAGGCTACTAATTGAGGAAGGAAAGACTAGGAGAAAGGCTCCAGGAACACGGACTCTCTCACTGTCGGAGCCTATAAATGCTAATGAGACTCAACTGCCAACGAGACTAAAGCACAATACATGACTTTGCCATAGAGACTTATCAACTGCAAACCTCTACCTGAGCGTGCCAAAGGGGCAGAACCCGGGGTACAGAGTCACCGACCAGGAAGAGGGAGAGAAAAGAAAAAGCAAGAAGTTAACCTCTCAAAATCAAGAATAATCTGCAGACTTTATAAACTATCCCATTTTATTATATTTGTTCGTTTGTTTCTCTTATATTCATTCTTGAAACTTTTTTTCCTCCTCCAATTTGGCCGATTAACTCTCTGCGGGTCTTACTCTCTCCTCTCCTTGAACTACACTACCCATAAGTGTTACATCTCCCATTATCTTTTCTCTCCCCTTCCTTTCTCTCTATGACGGTTGCACTCCAAAACCCTTAACTCTCTCTCTCTCTCTCTCTCTCCTTCCTTTTTTCTTCTTTTAGTGGTTCCCTCTTTTTTTCTCTCTCTTTCTTTTCTCCCTCTATATTAGTTTCTTCCTTTCTCCTTTACATCTCCTCTCATTCAAACCTCAATAACAAACAAATTATCATATCTGGGACTCAAACTTATGTTTATGGCATTTTGGGGTTTTTTTACTTCACCTTTTTAACTCACTAGCAATTCTCCCATCCCTGGCTCTCCATTTTATCTAGTTCTTATTCCACTAAATACAATAGTAATTTTTTAATTTGTCCCCCCATTTTTCTGTTTTCCTCTTATTCCCCTCATCAAAACTCTTAGACAACCAACACCTAAAAGCAAATCATTTTATCTTGGCCCAAATTTTTTCCTTATTTGCTTTTTGTGGGTCCATACCCACCCCTTTTTTTTTCTTTTTTTTTTTCTTTTCTTTATTCTTTTCTTTTTTTTCTTTTTTGCCCCTTTATTACTTTTCCTCAATTCAGGCCCTCCATCACAGGCATTGTTTGTTATAATTCACAGTTCACCACAAGATTTTCTCAAGAAAGAGGGGAGAGGAGAGGAGAGGAAAAAAGGAGGGGGGGAATAATTTCCTTTTTTAAAATTTTTATTTTATTTTATTTTTCTTTATTTCATTATTAATTTTAAAAAAAAAAACAACTCTTCGATTTATTTTTTTATTTTTTTTAACTTTTTATTCTTTATTAAATCCCATTAATACTATCAACAAAACCACCCTCAGATGCCATTAAGGAAGAGAAAATCAAATATCATGGATACAAAAGAAAGAGAGGTAACACAGCTAGATGAGGAAAAATCTATGGAGAAAAAATTTAATATATTGGAAACCTTGGAGCTAAATGACAGAGAATTCAAGATAGAAATCCTAAAAATCCTCCGAGATATACAAGAAAACACAGAAAGGCAATTTAGGGAGCTCAGAAAACAACTCAATGAACACAAAGAATATATGTCCAAGGAAATTGAAACTATAAAAACAAATCAAACAGAGATGAAAAACTCAATTCACGAGCTGAAAAACGAAGTAACAAGCTTAGCTAATACAACAGGTCAGATAGAAGAGAGGATTAGTGAAATAGAAGACAAGCAACTTGAGGCACAACAGAGAGAAGAAGAAAGAGACTCAAAAATTAAAAAAAATGAGATAGCCCTACAAGAATTATCTGACTCCATCAAAAAGAATAACATAAGAATAATAGGTATATCAGAAGAAGAAGAAGAGAGAAAATGGAATGGAGAACATACTCAAACAAATAATAGATGAGAATTTCCCAAGCCTGTGGAAAGAACTAAAGCCTCAAGTTCAAGAAGCAAACAGAACTCCGAGTTTTCTTAACCCCAACAAACCTACTCCAAGGTATATCATAATGAAATTGACACAAACCAACAGCAAAGAAAAAATTCTCAAGGCAGCCAGGGAAAAGAAGAATACAACATATAAAGGAAGGCCCATTAGATTATCATCAGATTTCTCAGCAGAAACTCTACAAGCTAGAAGAGAGTGGACCCCAATATTTAAAATCCTGAAAGAGAGGAACTTTCAGCCACGAATACTATACCCATCAAAGCTATCCTTCAAATATGAAGGAGAAATAAAAACATTCACAGATACAGAAAAGATGAGGGAATTTATCATCAGAAAACCCCCACTCCAGGAATTACTAAAGGGGGTTCTCCAATCAGATACAAAGAACAAAAAAAAAATAGAGCCAGAAGTAAAAGCTCCAAGAAGAACACAATAAAACCAAATTTAAACTGTGACAACAACAAAAAGAAAGAGGGGGAGAAGATGGAGATTAACAGTAGCAAAGGACGATGGAGTGCAAAAGTACTCACAAAATAGTTCACTACAATGAACAGGGTAGGGACCCTTTTCATTACTCAAAGGTAACCACCATTGAAAAAACCAACACAGAAGCACATGAGATAAAAAAGATAGCAACAGAGGAAAGATGTATGGAATACAACCAAATATAAACAAAAGAAAAGGATCAAACAAGACACAAAACTAACAGAAAGCAAGATATAAAATGGCAATAGGGAACTCACAAGTATCAATAATTACACTAAATGTAAACAGATTAAACTCACCAATAAAAAGGCACAGAGTAGCAGAATGGATTAAAAAAGAAAATCCAACTGTATGCTTCCTACAGGAAACTCATCTAAGTAACAAGGATAAAAACAAATTCAAAGTGAAAGGCTGGAAAACAATACTCCAAGCAAATAACATCCAAAAAAAAGCAGGTGTAGCAATACTCATATCGGATAATGCTGACTACAAGACAGGAAAAGTACTCAGAGACAAAAATGACCATTTCATAATGGCTAAGGGGACACTGAATCAAGAAGACATAACAATCCTTAATATATATGCACCAAACCAAGGAGCACCAAAATATATAAGACAGCTACTTATTGATCTTAAAACAAAAACTGACAAAAATACAATCATACTTGGAGACCTCAATACACCACTGATGGCTCTAGATCGGTCATCCAAACAGAGAATCAACAAAGATATAGTGGCCTTAAACAAAACACTAGAGCACCTGGATATGATAGACATCTAAAGGACATTTCATCCCAAAGTGACTGAGTATACATTTTTCTCCAGTGTACATGGATCATTCTCAAGAATTGACCATATGTTGGGCCACAAAAACATCAGCAAATTCAGAAAAATTGAAGTTGTACCAAGCATATTTTCTGATCATAAAGCCTTGAAACTAGAATTCAACTGCAAAAAAGAGGAAAAAAATCCCACAAAAATGTGGAAACGAAACAACATACTTTTAAAAAATGAATGGGTCAAAGAAGAAATAAGTGCAGAGATCAAAAGATATATACAGACTAATGAAAATGACAATACGACATATCAGAATCTATGGGATGCAGCAAAAGCAGTGATAAGAAGGAAGTTCATATCACTTCAGGCATATATGAACAAACAAGAGAGAGCCCAAGTGAACCACTTAACTTCCCACCTTAAGGAACTAGAAAAAGAAGAACAAAGACAACCCAAAACCAGCCAAAGAAAGGAGATAATAAAAATCAGAGCAGAAATAAATGAATTAGAGAACAGAAAAACTATAGAAAAAATTAATAGAACAAGGAGCTGGTTCTTTGAAAAGATCAACAAAATTGACAAGCCCTTGGCAAGACTTACCAAGGAAAAAAGAGAAAGAACTCATATAAACAAAATCCAAAATGAAAGGAGAAATCACCACGGACACTGTAGATATACAAAGAATTATTGTAGAATACTATGAAAAACTTTATGCCACTAAATTCAACAACCTAGAAGAAATGGATAAATTCCTAGAACAATACAAGCTTCCTAGACTGAGTCAAGAAGAAGCAGAAAGCCTAAACAGACCTATCAGTAGAGAAGAAATAGAAAAAACCATTAAAAACCTCCCCAAAAATAAAAGTCCAGGCCCTGACGGCTATACCAGCAAATTTTATCAAACATTCAAAGAAGACTTGGTTCCTATTCTACTCAAAGTCTTCCAAAAAATTGAAGAAGAAGCAATACTTCTGAACACATTTTCTGAGGCCAACATAACCCTCATACCAAAACCAGGCAAGGATGGCACAAAAAAAGAAAACTACAGACCAATATCTCTAATGAATACCGATGCTAAAATACTAAACAAAATACTAGCAAATCGAATACAACAACATATTAAAAAAATAATACATCATCATCAAGTGGGATTCATCCCAGAATCTCAAGGATGGTTCAACATATGTAAAACGGTTAACGTAATACACCATATCAACAAAACAAAGAACAAAAACCACATGATCTTATCAATAGACACAGAAAAGGCTTTCGATAAAATACAACACAATTTTATGTTTAAGACTCTCAACAAAATGGGTATAGAAGGAAAATATCTCAACATGATAAAGGCCATATATGATAAACCATCAGCTAACATCATATTAAATGGCACTAAACTGAAGGCTTTCCCCCTTAAATCAGGAACAAGACAGGGTTGTCCACTCTCTCCACTCTTATTTAATGTGGTACTAGAGGTTCTAACCAGAGCAATCAGACAAGACAAAGAAATAAAAGGCATCCATATCGGAAAAGAAGAAGTAAAGGTATCACTTTTTGCAGATGATATGATCCTATACATCGAAAACCCCAAAGAATCCACAAAAAGACTACTAGAAACAAGAAGCCAATACAGTAAGGTCGCAGGATACAAAATTAACATACAGAAGTCAATAGCCTTTCTATATGCCAACAATGAAACAATTGAGAATGAACTTAAAAGAATAATCCCTTTCATGATTGCAACAAAAAAAAAATAAAATACTTAGGAATAAACATAACAAAGAATGTAAAGGACTTATATAATGAAAACTATAAACCATTGTTAAGGGAAATCGAAAAAGATATAATGAGATGGAAGAATATACCTTGTTCTTGGCTAGGAAGAATAAATATAATCAAGATGGCTATATTACCCAAAGCAATATACAAATTTAATGCAATTCCCATCAAACTTCCAATGACGTTTTTTAAAGAAATAGAGCAAAAAATTATCAGATTTATATGGAACTATAAAAAACCCCGAATAGCCAAAGCAATCCTAAAGAAAAAGAATGAAGCTGGGGGCATTACAATACCTGACTTCAAACTATATTATAGGGCCACGACAATCAAAATAGCATGGTATTGACAGAAAAATAGACACTCAGACCAATGGAACAGAATAGAAAGTCCAGAAATAAAACCACATATATATAGTCAAATAATTTTTGATAAAGGGGCCAACAACACACAATGGAGAAAAGAAAGCCTCTTCAATAAATGGTGCTGAGAAAACTGGAAAGCCACATGCAAAAGAATGAAACTGGACTACAGTCTCTCCCCCTGTACAAAAATTAACTCAAAATGAATCAAAGATCTAAACATAAGACCTGAAACAATTAAGTACATAGAAAAAGACATAGGTACTCAACTCATGGACCTGGGTTTTAAAGAGCATTTTATGAATTTGACTCCACAGGCAAGAGAAGTGAAGGCAAAAATTAATGAATGGGACTACCTCAGACTAAGAAGTTTTTGCTCAGAAAGAGAAACTGATAACAAAATAAACAGAAAGCCAACTAAATGGGAAATGATATTTTCAAACAACAGCTCAGATAAGGGCCTAATATCCAAAATATACAAAGAACTCATAAAACTCAACAACAAACAAACAAACAATCCAATAAAAAAATGGGAAGAGGATATGAACAGACACTTCTCCCAGGAAGAAATACAAATGGCCAACAGATATATGAAAAGATGCTCATCTTCTTTAGCTATTAGAGAAATGCAAATCAAAACGGCAATGAGATACCACCTCACACCTGTTCGATTAGCTATTATTAGCAAGACAGGTAATAACAAATGTTGGAGAGGCTGTGGAGAAAAAGGAACCCTCATACACTGTTGGTGGGAATGTAAAGTAGTACAACCATTATGGAATAAAGTATGGTGGTTCTTCAAAAAACTGAAAATAGAACTACCTTATGACCCAGCAATCCCTCTCCTGGGTATATACCCCAAAAACTCAGAAACATTGATACGTAAAGACACATGCAGCCCCATGTTTATTGCAGCATTGTTCACAGTGGCCAGGACATGGAAACAACCAAAAATCCCATCAATAGATGACTGGATAAAGAAGATGTGGCACATATACACTATGGAATACTACTCAGCCATAAGAAATGATGACATCGGAACATTTACAGCAAAATGGTGGGATCTTGATAACATGATACGAAGCGAAATAAGTAAATCAGAAAAAACCAGGAACTGCATTATTCCATACGTAGGTGGGACATAAAAGTGAAACTAAGAGACATTGATAAGAGTGTGGTGGTTACAGGGGGAAGGGGGGAATGGGAGAGGGAAAGGGGGAGGGGGAGGGGCACAAAGAAAACAAGATAGAAGGTGACAGAGGACAATCTAACTTTGGGTGATGGGTATGCAACATAATTGAACAACAAGATAACCTGGACTTGTTATCTTTGAATTATGTATCCTGATTTATTGATGTCACCCCATTAAAAAAATAAAATTATTATAAAAAAAATTAATTCAAAATGGATCAAAAACTTAAATATAAGATTTGAAACAATAAATTATTAAATTGTTAATTTAGTAAATCAGTCATTGTAATTTAGTGATTTGTTTAGTAAATTAATAAATTTACTAAATTGTTAATAAAACAATTATTTTTCAAATAAATTTGAAAAATAATTATTGTAGAAGAAAACATAGGTACTAAGCTTATGGACCTTGGCCATAGAGAACAATTTATGAATTTGACCCCAAAGGCAAGGAAGTAAAAACACAAATAAATGAATGAGAGTACATTAAACTACAAGCTTCTGCACAGCAAAAGAAATTGACAACAAAACAAATGGGTCACCAACCAAATGGGAGATGATATTTGCAAACAACACCTCCAAAAAGGGGTTAATATGCAAAATATATAAAGAACTCACAAAGCTCAGTAACAAACAAGCAAATAATTCAATTAAAAAATTGGGAGAAAACCTGAACAGACACTTCTCCCAAGAGGACATACAAATAGTCGACAGATATATAAAAAGATGCTCATCTTCTCTAGCTATTCACAAAATGCAAATCAAAACTACAATGAGATACCACCTCACATCTGTTAGATTAGCTATTATCAACAAGACAGGTAATAACAAGTGTTAGAGAGGCTGTGGAGAAAAAGGAACCTTCATTTGCTGCTGGTGAGAATGTAAAATAGTACAACCATTATGGAAGAAAGTATGGTGGTTCCTCAAAAAAAGAGTAATAGAACTATCATATGACCCAGCAATCCCTCTACTGGGTATCTACCCCCAAAACTCGAAAACATTGGTACATAGAGATACATGTACCCCCATGTTCATCACAGCATTATTCATCACAAGGGCCAAGACATGAAAACAACCAGTATCCCTTGACAGAGGATTAAAGAAGATGTGGTACATATATAATGGAATACTACTCAGTCATAAGAAATGATAACATACTGCCATTTACAACAACAAGAATGGACCCTGAGAACATTATACTAAGTGAAATACTATATTTTTCACTCCATATGATGCACTCTTTTCCCCAAAAAATGGAGGGGAAAATACTTGTGTGTCTTATGAAGCAAAAATACGGTATTTTATTAAATTTTTTTTTTTTTTTTTTTGTATTTTTCTGAAGCTGGAAACGGGGAGAGACAGTCAGACAGACTCCCGCATGTGCCCAACCGGGATCTACCCAGCACGCCCACCAGGGGGCGATGCTCTGCCCCTCCCAGGGGTCGCTCTGCCATGACCAGAGCCACTCTAGCGCCTAGGGCAGAGGCCAAGGAGCCATCCCCAGCGCCCGGGGCCATCTTTGCTCCAGTGGAGCTTTGGCTGCGGGAGGAGAAGAGAGAGACAGAGAAGAAGGGGGGGGGGTGGAGAAGCAAATGGGCGCTTCTCCTATGTGCCCTGGCCGGGAATCGAACCCGGGTCCCCCGCACGCCAGGCCGACGCTCTACCGCTGAGCCAACCGGCCAGGGCCTATTAAATATTTTAACACACCATTTGGTTCCTTTTTTTTTTTTCTTATTTTTCTCCTTAAAACCCTAGGTGTGTCTTATGAAGCGAAAAATATGGTAAGTAAATCAGAAAAAGCTAAGAACTGTACGATTTCACCCATAGGTGGGATATAAAACTGAGACTCATGGACATAGATAAAAGTGAAGTGGCTATACGGGAGGGATGGGATTTGGGGCAGGGAGTAAAGAGGGGCAAATATACGGTGACGGAAAATAGTTTGACTTTAGGTGAGAGGTAGACTACATAATCAACAGCTCAAATGCTATAGAAATGTTCACCTGAGACTGATGTCCTCTTATTGATCAAAGTTACCCTATTAAATTTAATTTTCTAAATAAAATTTTAAAAATTAAAAAATGTTAAGATAAAAAAAATTTAATTTATTCATTTTAGAGAGGGGAGAGAGAGAGAGAGAGGAGGAGCGAGGAGCAGGAAGCATCAACTCCCATATGTGCCTTGACCAGGCAAGCCCAGGGTCTCGAACTGGCGACCTCAGCATTCCAGGTCGACACTTTATCCACTCACTGCACCACCACAGGTCAGGAAAAATGAATTTATAAAAAACAAAAAATAATGTCTGAAAATGTTCCATATTTGGGCTGGACTAAATAAGAAAGTTTTTAATGTAAGTATTTATAGCTATAAAAATCCCATTACCATTACTTTATTGCTGAGTTTCAAAGTTTCAGCATGTTGTGATTTTGTTTTCATTTATCTCTATTGAAATGTAGAAAAGAAAGGCTCTTAGCATAAATAACGTTCAGCAGAACTTACTTTCTCTAAAACAAAGAGACTTTCAGCAGAACTTACATTTTTTTCTAAAAGACTCCCTACCCCTGGCCTTGAGGCTGATTTCCCAGGCTGTCGCCTTAGAATAGTTCCGCAAAATTGCAGATGTTCCCAGAATGTTTCTCCCTGAATTAATCTTATAGATAAATATTGTAAAAAGAGCTTGTTCCAGTGCTTTGTTTTACTGCAATGCTTCCTCTCATCCCTATTCCTCAATCAATGTGTAATTTTGTCTTTAAAAGCTGACTTCAAACTGTGTTCAGGCCATATGATTTTGAATGATTTAGGTCGGTCTCCGGCTTTGTATAAAGACTCCATAATTCGGCTACCTAATTTTGTGGCAAAACGTCTGTGTCTTGCTGTTCTGATACAACACTATATTCTAATTTTCCTGGTTGTTTATTCTTTGAACCATTGGTTATTTAAGAGTATGTTGTTTAATTTTCACTAATTTGTGAATTTTTGAGTTTTATTTCTGTTACTGATTTCTAACTTCATCTCATTGTAGTCAGAGAAGATACTTTGTATAATATTTATCTTTTTAATGAGATTTAATCTGTAGCCTAACATATACTGGAAAATGTCCCATGTACACTTGAGAAGAATGTATATACTGTTCTGTGTATGTCTGCTAGATCAAGTAGATTATGGTGTTATTTAACTTCTTTATTTCCTTATTTATCGTCTATCTGGTTGTTTAATTTATTATTAAAATTATGTATTGATGTCTCTAAATATTATTATATAACTGTCTATTTCTTTCTTTAATACTGTCAGTTTCACTTCATATGTTTTTATGGTTTCTTATTAGGCATGTAAATTGTTTATAATTGTTTTATCTTTTTGCTGTATTGAACCTTTTAGTAATATATAATGTTTTTCTTTATCTCCTGTATCCCTTTTTATTTAAAATCTATTTTTTTGTAATGGCATAGCCACTCCTGCTCTCTTCACTATTTGCATTGAATATATTTTTCCATCCTTTCACTTTCAAAATATCTGCATTTTTGCATTTAAAGTGAGTATCTTATAGATAGCATATAGTTGGATCATATCTTTTTTTTTAAGGTTTTATTTTTATTCATTTTAGAGAGGGGGTAGAGAGAAAGAGAGAGAAAGGGTAAGAAGCAGGAAGTGTCAACTCCCATATGTGCCTTGACTGGGCAAACCAAGGGTTTTGAACGTGATCGCAGCATTCCAGGTCCTTTTGCTTTATCCACTGCACCACCACCGGTCAGACAGATCATATTTGTTTTATCCATACTGCCGATCTTCAGTTTATTGATTGGATAATTTAATTCATTTATATTTAAATTAATTACCTATAAGGAGGGATTGCTGTCATTTTTATTTTTGTTTACTTTATTACCGTATAGCTTTTTTGTACCTCATATCCTCCATTACTGTCTTCTTTTGTGCTTTGGTAATTTTTTGTAGTGAAATATTTAAATTCTTTCTTCTCCCCTATAGCCATTTTCTTTGTGGTTACCACTGGGATTTCATTTAATAGTTTAGAGTTATAACACTCTAATTGGAATTTCTACCAGCATAACTTCAATAATATACAAAATCTGTTCCTTACAACTCCCACCCCACCTCTTTCAGTTGTAGAAGTCACAGAATTATATCATTATTCATGTGCACTTCTGAATATGAACTAATAATTCTTTTAAATGCATTAGTCTCTTAAATTATGTGGAAATGTTCACCCTTGAGCATTTCTTGCAGGGCAGGTCTAGTGGTAACAAACACCTTAGCTTTTATTTACTTGGTAATGTCTTAATTTCTTCACTTTTGAAGGAAAGTTTTTCCGGATATAGGATTCTTGGTTGCAGTTATTCTTTTAACTTTGAATGTCCTCTTCCACTGCCTTCTGGCCTCTAAAGTTTGTGATGAGAAATCTGCTGATAATTCTGTGGAAGACTCCTTGCACATGATGAGTTGCTTCTCTCTAGCTACTTGCAAGATTCTTCCTTTGTCTTTCTCTTTCAAAAGTTTGATTATAATGTGCCTCCTTGTGAAGCTCTGAGTTTATCTTACTTGGAGTTTGTTAAGATTCTTGGATGTTTGCCTGACCTGTGGTGGCGCAGTGGATAAAGTGTCGACCTGGAAATGCTGAGGTCACCAGTTCAAAACCCTGGGCTTGCCTGGTCAAGGCACATATGGAGTTGATGCTTCCAGCTCCTCCCCCCTTCTCTCTCTCTGTCTCTCTCTCCTCTCTCTCCCTCTCTGTCTCTCTCTCTCTCCTCTCTAAAAAATGAATAAATAAAAATAAAAGAAAAGAAAAAAAAAGATTCTTGGATGTTTACATACATGTCTTTCATCAAGGCCTGTGGTGGAATAGTGTATAGGACATTGACCTGGAATGCTGAGATTGCAGATTCGAAACCCTGGGTTTATCTGGTCAAGGCACATATGACAGCAGGGAATAACTAAAGTGAAGCAACTATGAGTTGATACTTCTCACTCCCCGCCCCTCTTTCTTCTCACCTATAAAATCAATAAATAAAATATTTTAAAATAAATGTATAAAATTTAAAAACAAAATTTAATAAACTTTCTTATTTAACGTAACAATCTAAAATTAACAACCTAAATTAAGTAGGAAAATAACCAACTAAGCACAAAGGTAGCAGAAGGAAGGAAATAAAGATCAGAGCCATGATAAATAAAATAGAGAATACAGCAACAAAGAAAATCACAGAAATAAAAATCATAATATGCACAAGTGATGACAACAAATTGGATAACCTAGATAAAATAAACAAATTTCTGGAAACACAAAACCTACCAAGATTAAATCACAAAGAAATAGAATATCTACATTCACCTATTACTAGTAAGTAAATTGAATTAATAAGTATAAATCTCACAACAACTAAAGCCCTGAACCTGATGGCTTTACTGGTGAATTCTACCAAACACTTAAAAGAGAACTAATACCAAACCTCAAACTTTTCCAAAAATTGAAAAGGAATGAACATTTCCTAACTCATTCTATAAGGTCAGCATTATCCTGATACCAAAGCAAGAAAATGACACTAGAAACATAAAACCCTACAGACTAATATACCTATGAACATCAATGTACAAACCCTCAACAAGATACTGGAAAATCTAATTTAGCAGCATACAAAAGGATTATACAACATGACTGAGTAAGACTTACTTCTGGATTGCAATGATAGTTCAATACACAAAAATGAAGAAATGTAATAACACCATATTCACAGAATCAAAAGAATGGAAACCACATGATTTTTGCTGCAAAAAAAAAAAAATTGACAAAATTCAACACCATTTTATAATTTAAAAACATTCAAGAAACTAAGTATTGAAGAAAACTACCTCAACATAATAAAACCATGCTTGAAAAACTCACAGCAAGCAATATATTCAATAGTGAAAGACAAAGCTTTTCCCCAAATGTCAGGAAAAAGATAAGGATTCACATGTTTGCTATGTCCATTCAATACAGCATTAAAAATTCTTGGCAGAACAATTAAGCAAAAAGAAAGAAACATCCAAATTAGAAAGTAAAATTATCTTTCTTCGCTGATGATATATCATATACAAACAACCCTAAACATTCCACAAAACACTCTTAGAACTAAAAAATATACTCAGCAAAGTGGTAGGATGCAAAGCACAACAATTTGATATAGTTCTATACACCGACAATGAACAATCTGAAAAAAAATTACAAAAATAATTCCTCTAAAAATAGCATCAAGAAGAATAAAATACTTATTAATTAACCAAGAATATGAAAAACTACAATAAAAAGTGCAAAACACTGCTTAAAGAAATTAATTAGGACAAATAAATGGAAACACATTCCATGTTTATGGATTGGCAGAATTAATATTTTTAAGATTTAATACTACCCAAAACAATATACAGGGTCAATGCAGTCTCCATGAAGTCTTAATCACATTTCCTTACACAAATAGAAGAACCCATCTATAAAATCATAAGATATCTCAAAGGACACCTAACAGTAAAAACAATCTTGAAATAGAAAAAGCTGGAGGACTCACACTTCCGGATTTCAAAATTTACTGCAAAGCTTCAGTAATCAAAAAGTGTTTCCAATGGCATTTTTCACAGAAATAGAACGAAAGATGTTAAAAAGCCAAAGCAAGCTTGAGAAAGAAAAACAAAGCTGGAGATATCACATTCCCTAATTTCAAATGATATTTTAAAACTATAGTAATTAGAACTGTGATATTGTCATAAAAGGAGATACGTGGATCAATGGAACAAAACAGATATCCCAGAAGTGAATCCCACATATATAATCAATTTATGACAAAGAAACCAAGAGTATATAAGGGAAAAAGTCTCTTTAAAAATAAGTGTTCAAAAAACTAGACAGCCACATGCAAAAGAATGAAACTGCACCACTCTATCTTATACTATACACAAAAAGGAACTCAAATTGTATTAAAAACAATATAAGACCTGAAACTATAAAACTTCTAGAAGAAGACATAGGCTCAATAAGTGCCTTGACATCAGTCTTGGGATGATTTTTGGATTTGACATCAACAGAAAAGGCAACAAAAGCAAAAATAAACAAGTGAGGCCTCCTCAAACTAAAACGTTTCTGCCCAGCAAAGGAAATCATCAACAAAATGAAAAGGCAGCTTACTTAATGAAAGAAAATATTTGCAAATCATATATATCTGTCAAGAAGTTACTATTCAATATATATAATTAATTAATACAATTTAATAGCAAAAAAAAGTTTGATTAAAAATAGGCAGAGGGCGCTGACCTGGAACACTGAGGTTGCCTGTTTGAAACCCTGGGCTTGCCTGGTCAAGGCACATGTGGGAGTTGATACTTCCTGCTGCTCCTCGCCTTCTCTCTTTCTCTCTGCTCTCTAAAAAATTAATAAATAAAATTTTAAAAAGGGCAGATGATCTGACCTGTGATGGCACAGTGGATAAAGTGTCAACCTGGAATGCTGAGGTCACTGGTTCAAAACCCTGGGCTTGCCCGGTCAAGGCACATACAAGAAGCAACTACAAGTTGATGCTTCCCACTCCTCCCCCACTTTCTCTCTCTCTCTCTCTCTCTCTCTCTCTCTCTCTCTCTCTCTTCTCTCTAAAATTAATAAAATCTAAATAAATAAATATTTTTAAATGGGCAGATGATTTGAATAGACATTTTTCTAAAGAAGACATATAGATAGCTAATTACTACATGAAAAGATGCTCAATATGACAAATCATTAGGGAAATGCAAATTGAAATGTGCTATCACCTCCTATCTTTTAGAATACTATCATCAAAAGGACAAGAAATAACAAGGGTTGATGAGACTGTGGAGAAAAGGGAACCCTTGTTCATTGTTGATTGAAATATAAATCGGTTCAGCTACTATGGATACCTGTATGAAAGGTCCCCTCAAAATTAAAAATAGCACTGCCATATAACCCAGCAATTCCACTTTTGGATATTTCTCTGAAGAAAACAAAAACACTAACTTGAAAAAAATACATGAGCCCCTATGTTTACTGCAGCTTTAATTACAATAGATGTAAAAGAAAACCCCAAACAAAAAACAACAACAACAACAAAAAAACAATAGCTAAGATGCAACCTAAGAAAATAACATAACATGTGGGCCAGTGGCGCAATGGATAATGCGTCTGACTACGGATCAGAAGATTTAAGAAAATAACATAAATGTACATCAAAAGTTGAATGGATGAAGAAAATGTGGTACAGAGACTTCTGGTCAAGATGGCAGAGTAGGTGAATGCTGTGTTCACCTCCTCAATGACCACATCAAGATCACAACTACATTATAGAACAACCATCATTGAGAGCCACCTCAGGACTAGCTGAATAGAATCCTTGTAGCTAGGGATATAAAGAAGCCATGAAGAGACTGGTAGGAGGGGTGGAAAGGTGGGATGGACCAGCCCCACACCCATGATGTGGTGACTAAGAACTGGGAGGAATATCTAAGCTGCGGAGTCCCAGCAGAGGAGCAATAGGTTCCAGTCCCACACCCAGCTTTCTAGCATGGGGTACCAGTGTTGGGAAGAGAAAGGTTCCTATTACATCTGGCTGTTAAAGTCAGTGGGGATCATGTTCAGGTGAGATTGAAGGCTCCTGGAATGCCAAGTGTTCCTCTTGAAGGGTCCAGGCATGGAATTGCTCACTCACAGACAGCACAGTGGCAGCAGCTTAAAAAGTGCCAGGGACATACGAAGAGTAACTAAATTGACTAAATTCAGGATGATGGCTGGAGGAACAGGGGTCAGGGCAGCTCTCTCCTGGGATGGAAGCATTGGCAGACACCATTGTTTCTTTGTTGAGCTCTCTTCCAACCCAGACAGCAAGCTCAGGGAGGTAGCAAAAAATCTGCTCTGCATTAACCTGGATAACAACATTTGCCTACCCTGGTGATTCCCTGAGACACTGCCTTACCCAAATTATGTGTTCAGTACAAGCTGTTCCACACAAATGGCCTTGCCTTGGTTCATGCTGTGGACTTTCCTAAAATCTCTCAAAGGTCCACAAAACCCAAACAAGCAGTGTATGGTCTTGAAGTGCCCTGTGTCTCTTGCTAAGCCTGTACACGTGGCAATAGGTCTCAGCTTGCATCTTATCTCCCAGTCAGGTTCATAGTATAGTCTCCCCCAAACACCTTCAAGCCCAGCACAATTAGCAACCAACAGCACATCACTTTGTAGCCTGTACCAGGAAGCACAAAGCCAGGCACAAATGGTAGCTAAACTGTAGCTTCCTCTCAGAGGCTCCAAAAAATACAACCAGTGGCCACCCTCAGATCACACCCCAGCACCACCCAAACCGTTCCATAAAGAATACACACAAAGGGCAGACTCAGCTGCCACCAGAGCCCCACTAAACAAACTCCCACTCTGTGGAGTCAGCTCCTGCACAACATCTTGTCCACTGAAATCATGACTAGTCCTCACAGTTAATCAGCCTGAAGGTCAGTTCTACCCAGTGATGTGCCAACAGCAATCAAGTATCAATTATAACAGAAGAACACACACAAGGGACAGCCCTGGAGCACTCAACTCATGTGAACAGGAGACTGTGCTACGGGTACTCATAAATAAGGCCACTGTATCAAGACTAGGAGACAGGGCAGATCTCCCTAATACATAAAAACAAACACAAGGAGTCAGACAAATTGAGGGGACAAAGAAGCATGTCCCAAATAAAAGAACAAGACAAAACTTCAGGTAAAGACCTAAATTAAATAGAGATAAGCAATCTACCTGATACTGTGTTCAAAAAAATTGATTATAAGGATGCTCAATGAACTTAAGGGAAGACTAGGTTATCTCAGTGAGAATCTCAACAAAGATATAGAAATCATAAAAAATAACTAGTCAGAAATGAAGAATATATTAGAGGAAATCAACAATAGAATAGATGAAGCAGAGGATCCAGTCAGTGATTTGCAGTGTAAGGTAGCAGAAAACACAAAATCAGAACAGCAAAAAGAAAAAAGAATCCAAAAAAAAATAAGGATAGATTAAGGGACCTCTGGTACAACATCAAACATAAGCTTTATAGGGATACCAGAAGGAGGAGAGAAAGAAAAGGCAAGGGAATAAAAATTATTTGAAGAAATAATGTCTGAAAACTTCACTAATCTGGTAAAGAAAATAGACACACAAGTTCAGAGCATCCCAAACAAGATGAACCCAAAGAGGCCTACACCAAGTTACCTCATAATTAAAATGCCAAAGGCTAAAGACAAAAAGAGATTCTTCTTTTTTTTTAATTTTATTTTTATTTTATTTATTCATTTTTTTTTAGAGAAGAGAGAGAGAGAGAGAGAGAGAGAGAGAGAGAGAGAGAGAATGGGGAGGAGCTGGAAGCATCAACTCCCATATGTGCCTTGACCAGGCAAGCCCAGGGTTTCGAACCGGCGACCTCAGCATTTCCAGGTCAACGCTTTATCCACTGCGCCACCACAGGTCAGGCCAAAAAGAGATTCTTAAAAGCAGTGAGAGAAATCAGTTACTTACATACGAGAGAGCTTCCATGAGTCTGTAAACTGATTTCTCAACAGAAACTTTGCAGGCCGTAAGGATTGACACACCATATTCAAAGCAATAAAACGCAAAGACCTATAACCAAGATTACTCTACCCAGCAAGGCTATCATCTGGAATCAAAGGAGAGATAAAGAATTTCTAAGACAAGAAAAAGCTAACAGAGTTCATTACCACTAAACCAGTATAACAAGAAATGTAAAAGAGACTTTTTTAAGGTTTTAAAAAAGATAAAAAATACAAATAAGAAAATATAGGAAAAAAGTGCTCTGACAAAGGCAAACACTTAATAAAAGCAGTGGATCAACCAACTATAAAGCTAGTGCAAACATAGGAAGGTCCTCTGTAACTACAACAGTAATGAAAGAGATAAACACACACACACATGAACTAAAAATAAAGACCAAAACATAAATGTCAAAAGGGAGAAGAAAAATCATAATGATTTTAGAATGTGTTTGAACTTCAGTTAACATCAACTTTAAAAAAACTGCTATAAAAATAGTTTGGTATTATGATGCATATAGTAACCACTAATTAAAAATTGACAAGAAACATACAAGTAATAAAGAGAAAGGAATCCAAACAGGACACTATAGAAGTTATAAGCATACAAGTGAAGAAAGCAAGAGAATAAGAAAGGAACAGAGAAAAACTATAATAACAATTATAAAACATTCTGAAATGGCAGTAACTGCATATCTATTAATAATTACTTTATATGTAAATTGACTAAATATTCCAAACAAAAGACATTACAGTGGCATTTCCAATTTAAATTTAAAATATAGACTTTAAGCATCAGGGATACTTACAGTCAAGTTCTGCCTATGACATTTTATTAGTCATTTGCATGAAGAAATCAATTTAACCTCTTTAAACTTAGGTTTCCTCACCTGTAAAATAGTAATATTGATAGTACCTGTCTCATAGGGTTGCTGTGAGGATTGAAAGAACACACATGAAATATTTAGCTCGCTGCCTAATTTATGCTATATTTACAAACAGTACAAATGTGAACTATTCTTAGCTGATAATATTGACCATGTCATTACTTTATATTTATTGGGCACTGGAGCTGGTGCAGGAAGGAGAGGAATGACCTCCAACTTTTGTACTTTTGTCTTTTAAAAAGAAACCACCCCATGTCTTTCCCTCAAAGAATAAAACTAATGAAGGTGTCAGGCCCACCACCAGTCTTCTGAGAACTTTTAGTAAGGAGGGACCCAAATGTTTGCACTTTCATATAGAACCTGATTGTTCTTTGTCATGATAGTTTACTCTGCATTTTTGAGGCATTTCAGAATTACTAACATTCTTACAAACACGGGCTTCTCTTACCTGGCTCTCTCTTACTCTAGTTACTCCCACCTATTTTTCTTTTCCATCCACAAGGTTTCCTTTTGCTCCATATACCTCCCTAGAAGATCAAAAGCCTAGGACACATTCATCTGTATGACCTGGATGAGGAAAAGAATAAACACACTTGCCAGAATATTAAGAGAAAAAATACTTCTTCAGTAGAGAAAACAATTGGCCTACATAAAAGCTGAGATACAAATGACTAATGCAGTATAGTTCCCACCTCATATACACTCAACTTACAAATGACTCAGACCTACATGACTACCCTAACCCACCCCAACCCACCAAGCTGCTGTTGCCATGGGAACCACTAAAGAAAAAAAAAGGGGGGAGGAACTAAAGGTTTTAGAGAATGAGAGGTTCAAGATAAAAGGAAAGAAATTGATCTTGTCTTCCTAAGCATATCTCAAGTTTGTTCACTGAACTGTTTTACTACCTGAAATTCCATATTTATAGAGCCATAATTAGCAAGAAGAACTTTTAAAAAAAAAAAAAAAAGACAACCGCATCTAATGGGAGTTTTTGCAATAATATTATATTGCTTTTGTGCTTATTTTTCAGTAATAATGTGAGAGTTTACTATCAGTATTTTTATCAGTAACAAAGAGGTTATCCTGACTTTTAGCATCCTGGGCACATCCTCAGTCAAGGGCATTCACAGCCACCACAAACATGTAAGACTACTTCAGTCACTGCTCACACATGTGAAACAACAGGAAATAGGCCCCCTGGAGCTCTTATTCTTTGGGGTCTCTATATGGATGGCAGAAACCTGGGACAGTGTAGCAAAGCCTGCCCCCTTGAGGAAGGCCAGCTGAAGTAGCAGAGAGGGAGGCCAACACACAAAGTACATCTGAAAGATGAATAAAGAAATGGTGGAGGTGGGGAGGGGTGGGGAAGATCCAATTGAAGTCATTTGGGTTCCTACAAGTTATGAACTTCCTAGTTATACTTAATATACTTGGAATTGGTTTTTGTCTCTTACAAACAAGAGTCCCAACTAATACAGCTTCAATCTCAAACCCACTGACTTATTTCCTGGCTTGTTTCCTCCCTGATCACTCAGCATGCCTCTATCTGTGCTTCTAGGTACAGCAGCTCTATTGGTTGTGTGATCAGGGCCCTCATTTTCCTCACTGGGTTGTTGGATACACCTTGAACAGTACTAAATCTAATTCTAAATATGTATTTCTGAAAAGCTTTCCAAAACAGTGGAGATACACTTGTGATGGTCACAAAAGGTAGGTCACAAATATTTGCATTGGTAGAATAAATGAAGCTGAGCAGTGAAATATTTTGAGTAACCAGTGGGCATTTGTTTATTTCAGGATTTTAGTTAGGGTTTTTGTCAACTTTATTTCCTAGAAATTCTATAAAATTCCAGGATCTTTTTAGATTTTTTTCATTTTATTACAAGAAAGACACACACACAGAGAAAACTATATTTAATATTTTCTGGCCCAGGCCAGCTGGCTCAGTGGATAGAGTGTTGGCCTGGTGTATGGATGTCTGGGGTTTGATTCCCAGTCAGGGCGCACAAGAAAAGGATCATTTACTACTTCCCACTTTTATTCCTCCTTCTCTCCCTCTTCCCCTCCCACAGCCAGTGGCTCTATTGTTTTGAGCAGTTTGCCCTCTGCCTCCTGTGCTGAGGATGGCTTGGTTGGTTGAGCAGCAGCCTTGGGTGCTAAAAATAGCTCAATTGATTTGAGCATTGGCTTAAGAGGAAGGTTGCTGGGTGGATCCCAGTTGGTGTGCGACAGTAGTCTATCTCATTTTCTCCCCTCCTCTCATTTGGAATAAAGATATTTCTAGGGATGACATCAGAGTAACTAATGACAATGTGAAAAGTACTTCTTTATCTCTCCCCTTGAAATTTCAACAAATTGAACAATTATAACAAAGCTGGGCTCACAGAAGTGTCTGAAAGATTATGCACTGAATGGACTAAAGATGAAATGGGTCGAAAAGGGAAGAGGAAAATAAAACACAATCACAGTTGGCTCCAGAGAGGAGACAAACTGGAGTGACTGGAATTTTTTTTCTCTGCCGGATATAGGAAGGAGGAAACTCAGGCTGTCTTCTAGAACACAAAGAGAGAAGCCCAGAGAGCCTGGACCTTCTTCTGCCAGGAGGAGTGGAAAGATTGAGGGGCAGAGGAGGAGATACTAAACCAAAGTGGCAGCAGAAAGGGGATCACGGCCACTGTTCCTGCAGCTTGCACTCAGTGCAGAGATAGAGAAAACCAAAGTGCGGCCTCCAGCCTTCCAGATCCAGCCCCCTCTCCTCAAGGGTACAGAGGGTGGAGGAGACAAACTCCACAGCTAACTCTCCAGAACCACTCTCGCCACTGAAGAACAGGGCTGCTCTGTGTCTGGTTCCTTGGTCCATTGAGACATGGGAAAGAGTGCCTGGAGGCTAGAGGTTACCATTGTTAAAGATGTAAATCCCTCAAAATGCTCCCCACCCACCAACACAATTGCAACTTCACTTTCATCATTGCAACAGCAACATTTCAGTGAAGGATACCCCAGGAATTTCATGGAACCAAAACTTGTAATACAGTGACACCAACAAGAAGAAAACAGTAACCTCTCAAAACTGAAATTTCCTTTTTTTTCTTCTTCCCTTTTCTTACCTTTTTTTCTTTATTCTCTTTTAAATTTTATTTTCTTTAAGTTTTATATTTTTTATTCTTATTTTTTTATGGGTACTCAGGCTTCTCAGCAGAAACTCTACAAGCCAGAATAGATTGGACCCAAACATTTAAAGTACTAAAAGAGAGGAATTACCAGCTAAGAATATCATGTTCATTAAAGCTATTCTTCAAATCTGAAGAAGAAATAAAAAATTTTGTAGGCATACAGAAGCTGAGGAAATTTATCACCAGAAAACTCTTACTGTAGGAAATATTCCAGGGGGTTATTTGATCTGATACAAAGTACAAAACAAATAAAAACTACAAGTAAAGTTCAACAAAGTCACAATAAACACAAGAACAATAAATGACAACAATAATATAAAAGGTGGTGGTGCAGTGGATAGAGCATCAGGCTGGGATGTGGAGGACCCAGGTTCGGGACCCCAAGGTCACCAGCTTGAGCGTGGGCTCAACTGGTTTGAGCAAAGCTCATCAGCTAGGACACAAGGTCGCTGGGTTGAGCAAGGGGTTATTCAGTCTGCTGTAGCCCCACGGTCAAGGCACATATGAGAAAACAATCAATGAACAACTAAGTGCCACAATGAAAAACTGATGATTGATGCTTCTCATCTCTTTGCATTCCTGTCTGTCCCTATCTCTCTCTCTCTCTCTGACTCTCGCTCTGTCTATGTAAAAAAAAAATTGGGGGGAATAAATATCTGTAGTAGCAAAGAAGGATGGAGTGCAGAAGCACTCAAAAGACAAAGGACTCTTGTACACATGCCAATTTTTCTCTTAATAACCTAATGGTAACCACTCATGGAAAAGCCACTACTGAAACACATGGCTTAAAAAAAGAAGAAATAGGGAAAGAAGTATGGAATACCACCAAACAAAAACAACTGACAGAAACACAAAACAGAAGAATCAAGCAAGACACAGAGCCACCAGAAAAAAACATAAAATGGCTGTAGGAAAGCCTCAAGTGTCAATAATTACCCTAAATTTAAATGGACTAAGCTTACCAATAAAGAGTAGCAAATTGGATCAAAAAGCAAAACCCAACCATATGCAGCCTTCAAGAAACTCATTTAAGCTGCAAAGACAAAAGTAGACTCAAAGTAAAAGGTTGGAAAATGATTCTCCAAGCAAAAAAGACCAAAAGAAAAGCAAGTGTAGCCATACTTATATCTGACAACACTGACTTCAAGACAACAAAGATAACCAGAGACAAAGATGGACATTTCATAATGATAAAGGGAATACTGTATCAAAAAGACATAATACTTTTTAATATATAACACCAAACCAGGGAGCACCAAAATATATGACATCTACTAACTAATCTAAAAATAAAAACAGACTAAAACACAATCGTATATGGAGAACTGGACACACCACTGACAGCTTTAGATAGATCATTTAAACAGAAAATCAGTAAAGATATATCAGCCATAACCAACACAAGAGACCAAATGGATATAATACACATTTACTGGACATTTCATCTCAGATCATCAGATTATACATTCTTCTCCAGTATGCATGGAACATTCCCAAGGATAGACTGAATACTGGGCCAAAACTAACATCAACAAATTCAGGAAGATTAAAATTATACCAAGCATATTTTCTGACCATAAGTCTTTAAAACTAGAATTCAACTGCAAAAAGGAAGTAAAAAAATTCATAAAAATGTGGAAATTAAACAATATATTTCTAAAAACTGATAAGTCAAATAAGAAATAAAAGCAGAGATCAAAAGATATATACAGACAAATAAAAATGACAACACGACATATCAAAATTTCTGGAATGCAGCAAAAGCAGTAATAAGATGGAAATTTATATCATTACAGGCTTATATCAGGAAACAAGAAAAGATCCCAAGTACATAACATCTTAAAGAACTAGAAAAAGAAGAACAAAGGCAACCCAAAGTCAGCAGAAGAAAGGAAATAGTAAAAATTAGAAAACTAAATGAAATAGAGAACCAAAAAAGTATATAAAAAAATACAACAAAAAGCTAGTTCATTGAAAAGAACATTAAAATATACAAACTCCTGGCTAGACTCAGTAAGGAAAAAATAGGATTCATATAAAAAAAATCTGAAATGAAAACAGGAGAAATAACCACAGACAACATAGATGCAGAAAGGATCATACTAGAATACTATGAAAGATTATATACTACCAAATTCAACAACCTAGAAGAAATGAATGAATTCCTAGAACTATACAATCTTCCTAGACTGAGTCACAAAGAAGTGGAAAACCTAAATAGACCTATAAGCAGGGAGGAAATAGAAACAACTATCAAAAGTCGCCCCCAAAAATAAAAGTCCAGGACCAGATGGCTAAACTAGAGAATTCTACCAAACATTCAAAGAAGATTTGGTACCTATCCTTCTCAAAGCCTTTTAATAGAATTAGAAGAATAAGTAATACTCTTTAACACATTTTATGAAGCCAAAATTACCCTGATACCAAAACCTGGCAAGGACAACACAAAAATAGTAAACTACAGACCAATATCTCTAATGAATACAGATGCAAAACTCCTAAACAAAATACTAGCAAATCAAATACAATAACACATTTAAAAATAATGCAATATGATCAAGTGGGATTTATTCCAGGAGCACAAGGATGGCTCAAAATATATAAATTGATCAATGTAAAAACCACATCAACAGCCTGACCTGTGGTGGCGCAGTGGATAAAGCATCGACCTGGAAATGCTGAGGTTGCCGGTTCGAAACCCTGGGCTTGCCTGGTCAAGGCACATATAGGAGTTGATGCTTCCAGCTCCTCTCCCCTTCTCTCTCTCTGTCTCTCTCTCTACTCTCTCCCCCTCTCTGTCCCTCTCTCCCCCTCTCTTTCTCCTCTCTAAAAATGAATAAAATTAAAAAAAAAACCACATCAACAAAACAAAGAACAAAAATCATATAATCCTATCAATAGATGCAGAAAAGGCAATTGATAAGATACAACATCCTTTATGTTTAAAACACTCAGTAATATCAGAATAGAAGGAAAGTACCAATATAATAGATAACATATGACAAACCATCAGCTAATATCATACTAAATGTTTAAATAATTAAGTTTTTTTTTTCTAAAATCAGGAACAAGAAAAGATTCCCCACTCTCTCCACTCTTACTCAACATAGTTCTGAAGTCCTAGCCAGAGTAATCAGGCAAGAGAAAGCAATAAAAGGCATCCATATTGGTGAAGAAAAAGTAAAGGTATCACTTTTTGCAGATGACATGATTCTGTATATAGAAAACCCCAAAAACTCCAACAAAAAAACTATTAGAAACAATAAACCAATACAGTAAAATCTCAAGATACAAAATTAATATACAAAAGTCTATTGCTTTCCTACATGCCAATGATGAAATTTCAGAAAATGAACACAAAAAAGACAATTCCTTTTACAATTGCAACAAAAAAAATAAAATAAAATACCCAGGAATAAACTTAACAAAGAATGGAAGGACCTATATACTGAAAACTACAAAGCATTATTGAAAGAAAATTGAAAAAGGCATAATGAAATGGAAAAATATTCCATGTTCATGGATTGGATGAATCAACATATACTGCTTACAAAAATTAGGGGCTCAGGGAACATTCAGACACTCCAATCCTTTCAGCCTTTTGTGTGGTGCATTTTCATCAATGAAATAAATGTTGGTTTTGCATCTATTTGCATAATTGAACAACTTTCTTTGACTTGTTTGCATTTCTGATATTGTTTAATTAAAAAAATCAAATGCTTCTTTTTTATCACTTCATATTTATTTTTAAATATCTTCTAATTCTTGTAAGCAGAATAGTTAAATGGCCATTATACCCAAAGCAATATACAAATTTA
Source organism: Saccopteryx leptura (assembly GCF_036850995.1). Classification (NCBI taxonomy): domain Eukaryota; kingdom Metazoa; phylum Chordata; class Mammalia; order Chiroptera; family Emballonuridae; genus Saccopteryx; species Saccopteryx leptura. The sequence continues at coordinate 60,102,651 of NC_089511.1, read as the reverse complement.
ATGCAACCTCTATCAAATTCCCAATGTCATTTTTTAAATAAATAGAACAAAAAATCATAGGTTTATATAGAACCATAAAAAAACCTGAATAGCCAAAGCAATCCTGAGGAAAAAGAATGAAGCCAGAAGTATCACACTACCTGACTTTAAATTATACTAGGCCCTGGCTGGTTGGCTCAGCGGTAGAGCGTCGGCCTGGTGTGCGGGGGACCCGGGTTCGATTCCTGGCCAGGGCACATAGGAGAAGCGCCCATTTGCTTCTCCACCCCCCCTTCCTCTCTGTCTCTCTCTTCTCCTCCCACAGCCAAGGGTCCATTGGAACAAAGATGGCCCGGGCGCTGGGGATGGCTCCTTGGCCTCTGTCCCAGGCGCTAGAGTGGCTCTGGTCTCGGCAGAGCGACGCCCCGGAGGGGCAGAGCATCACCCCCTGGTGGGCAGAGTGTAGCCCCTGGTGGGCGTGCCGGGTGGATTCCGGTCGGGCGCATGCGGGAGTCTGTCTGACTGTCTCTCCCCGTTTCCAGCTTCAGAAAAATACAAAAAAAAAAAAATTATACTATAGAGCTGCAATTATGAAGACAACATGGTATTGGCAGAAAAACAGACATACCAACCAATGGAACAGAATTGAGAGCCCAGAAATAAAACCACATATATCTGGACAAATAATCTTCGATAAAGGAGCCAAAAATGCACAATGAAGAAAAGAAAGCCTCTTCAATAAATGATGCTGGATAATTGGAAAGCCACACGCAAAAGAATGAAACTTGACTACAGTTTGTTCCCTCCTCCTCCAGAAAAACTAATTCAAAATGGATCAAAGACCTAAATATGAGATCTGAAATAATAAATTACATAGAAGAAAACCTAGGTACTAACTTATGAACCTTGGCTGTAGAGAATAATTTATGAATTTGACCCCAAAGGCAAGGGAAGTAAAGGCAAAAATAAATGAATGGGATTACATCAAACTAAAAAGCTTTTGCACAGCAAATGAAATTGACAACAAAACAAATAGGCAGCCAACTAAATGGGAGATGATATTTGCAAACAACAGCTCCAAAAAGGGGTTAATATCCAAAATAAAAAGAACTCACAAAGCTCAGCAACAAACAAGACAACAATCCAATTAAAAAATGGGGAGAAAGCCTGAATAGATACTTCTCCCAAGAAGAAATACAAATGGTCAAGAGACATATGAAAGATGCTCATCTTCACTAACTATTAGAGAAGTGCAAATCAAAACTACAATAAGATACCACCTCACATCTGTTAGATTGACTATTATTAATAAGACAGGTAATAACAAGTGTTGGGGAGGCTTTGGAGAAAAAAAACCCTCATTCACTGCTGGTGGGAATGCAAATTACTTCAACCATCATAGAAGAAAGTATGGTAGTTCCTTAAAAAATTAAGAATAGAATTACCATATGACCCAGCAATCTCTCTACAGGGTATTTACTCCAAAACCTTAAAAACATTGGCACATAAAGATACATGTACCCCCACGTTCATCACAGCATTATTCACAGTGGCCAAGAAATAGAAACAACCAAAGTGTCCCTTGATAGAAAATTGGAAAAAGAAGATGTGGCACATATATATAATGGAATACTACTCAGCCATAAGAAATGATGATATATTGCCATTTATGACAACCTGGATGGACCTTGGGAACATTATACTAAGTGCAATAAGTAAATCAGAAAAAAGCTGAGAACTATATGATTTCACACATAGGTGGAATATAAAATTGAGACTTATGAACATAAATAAAAGTGAAGTGGTCACTGTATGAGGAAGATGTGGGAAAGGGAATTGGGAAGGGAACAAAGAGGAACAAATATACAGTGACGGAAAATGACTTGACTTTGGGTGATGGGTATACAACATAATCAACTGTTCAAATGTTATAGAAATGGTTATCTGAAACCTATGTATTCTTATTGATCAATATCACCCTGTTAAATTTAATTTTCTAAATAAAGTTAAAAAATATTTTCTTCCAGTTTGCATCTAACATTTATATTTTCCCACAGGTAGAATCACAGTAATATAACTTTGTCTTTCTGAATTTTCATTTATATTACAAAATAGAAGGCTTTTCTCCATACCTAATCTTCATAAATCTACTCTAACAGCTACATGTATAACTACATCTATATGCAATAATTCTATCTATTTCTTCCAGTAGTTCTATAATTTACACAATATACATATGGTAATTTATATTCTCCAATTGTTGGACATTTTTATTTTTCATAAATATGAATAATGCTGCAATGAAAGGTGGGATTATTGGGTCAAAAATCTATAAAAAGTTCTTATTGTGTATTATGCAAAAGTTTTTCTTGAAAATTTTTTCCTGAATTACCCTGCCAGCAGCCATGTGTGAGTGTATGCATATGAATGTTTACTTATAACAGATCCTGTGTTTGATATTATCTCTTTTTTCTAATATAATAGGTATAACATTATCTTTTACTGGATACCATCCAAACTAAAATCTGAACTTCAGAAGGAGAATGATTAATACCTAACAAAGGGAAGAAAACTAAAGGCTTGCAAATATATATTTTCTATTTCTAAATCTACTTCTAATGCTATCTATCAATAAGAACTCTGGTTTCATAGAATTTTAAAATAAGGGTGCAAATTTGTCAATTTATACTCTTCCAAAAAAGGGGTATAATTTATTTTTAAAATAACAGTACATAGTAGAGGATAAAAGACATAAAGGGCAAAATCTAAAGATTTCAGGTGGAGGAGAGTTGGAAACCACAGTAACTGCTGCAGTGGGCTGGCACCGGCAATGCTCGTACCCAAATGCCTGAGGCAGCTGCAGAGGGGGTGGTGGGCCTGTAGACAGACCACACCTCGGGAACCCAGAGGCTACACCCATTGGACTCCTGTGGCCACAGCCTTCTTATACACAAACAAAATGGGAAGGCAGAGAAATGCAAAGCAAATGAATCAAGAGAAATCCCCAGAAAAGGACTTGAATGAGTCAGATATAAACAAATTACCAGATGCAGAGTTTAAAATAATGATTGTTAGGATGCTCAAAGATCTTAGAACAGCAATAGATAGATATAATGAGTACATAAATAAAAAAAGACTTTGAAATAATAAAAAAAGAATCAGTCAGAAATGACAAATACAATATCAGAAATGAAGACAACAATGGAAGGAATTAAAAGCAGGATGGATGAAGCTGAGGATTGAATCAGCAAGTTAGAGGACAAGATAAATAAAGGCATGGAAGCAAAGCAGCAAAAAGAAAAGAGACTCAAAAAGTCTGAGGAAACACTTAGAGAGCTCTGTGACAACATGAAGAGGAATAACATCTGCATCATAGGGTTCCTGAAGAAGAAGAGAAAGAAAAGGGATAAAAACCTTGTTCAATCAAATCATAGCTGAAAACTTCCCTAAATTGATGCAGGAAAAAGTCACACAAGTTCAAGAAGCACAGAGAATTCCATTAAAGAGAAACCCAAAGAAATCCACACCAAGACACATCATAATTAAAATACCAAAGCTAAGAGATAAAGAGAAAATATTAAAAGTTGCTAGAGAAAAAAGACTATCACCTACAAAGGAGCCCCCATAAGGATGACATCCGACTTCTCAATAGAAACACTGGAGACCAGAAGGGAATGGCAAGAAATATTTAAAGTAATGCAGAACAAGAGCCTACAACCAAGACTACTTTATCCAGCAAGGTTATTGTTTAAAATTGAAGAAGAAATAAAAAGTTTCCCAGACAAAAAAAAAAACCTCAAGGAATTCATTACAACCAAACCAATGCTGCAAGAAATGTTAAGGGGCCTGTTGTAAACAGAACAAAGGAGAAAAAGAATATAGTAAAAGAGGAAGATAGCTTTAAAGAATAAAATGGCAATAAACAACTACATATCAATAATAACCTTAAAAATAAATGGATTAAATGATCCAATCAAAAGACATAGGGTAGCTGCATGGATAAGAAAACAGTACTCATACATATGTTGTCTACAAGAAACACATCTCAAAACAAAAGATATGCATAGACTAAAGGTAAAAGGATGAAAAAATATTTTATGCAAATAGAAATGAAAGAAAAAGCTGGGGTAGCAATACATATATCAGACAAAATGGACTTTAAAACAAAGGCTATATTAAGAGATAAAGAAGGTCACTACAAATTGATAAAGGAAGCAATCCAACAGAAAAATATAACCGTTATAAATATCTACCCACCTAATATAGGAGCACCTAAATATATAAAGCAGACTTTGATGGATATAAAGGAAGAGATCAATAGCAATACTATAATAGTAGGGGATTTCAATACTCCACTAACATCACTAGATAGATTCTCAAGAAAGAAAATTAACAAAGAAAGAGCACTTAAAGGACACACTAGATCAACTCTATTTAATAGATATCTTCAGAACCTTTCACCCTAAAGCTGCAGATATACATTCTTTTCAAGTGCTCATGGTATGTTCTCTAGGATAGACCACATGTTAGGGCATATAAGTGGTCTCAACAAATTTAAGAAAATTTAAATCATATCAAGCATTTTCTCTGATCACAATGGCATGAAACTAGAAATCAACCACAACAGAAAAACTGAAAAATACTGAAACACATGGAAACAAAATAACATGATATTAAATAACAAATGTGTTAACAATGAGATCAAAGAAGAAATTTAAAAATTTCTAGAAATGAATGATAACGAGCATACAACAACTCAAAATTTATGGGACACAGCAAAAGCAGTCCTGAGAGGAAAGTTCATAGCACTACAGCCATACCTTAAAAAGCTAGTAAAAGTTCAAATACACAACTTAACCCTGCAAATAAAAGAACTAGAAAAAGAATAGCAAGTAAATCCCAGAGGTAGTAGAAGGAAGGAAATAATAAAGATCAGAGTGGGAATAAATGACAGAGAGGCTAAAGAAACAATACAGAGGATCAATGAAACCAAGAGCTGGTTCTTTGAAAGGGTAAACAAGATCAATGATCAATGAACCTTTAACCAGACTCACAAAAAAAAAAAGAGAGAGAGAGAGAGAGAGAGAGGTCTCAAATAAAAAAAATTAGAAATGAGAGTAGAGAAATAACAACTGACACAACAGAAATACAAAATATTGTAAGAAAATACTATGAAGAACTGTATGCCAAAAATTAAACAACATAGGTGAAATGGACAAATTCCTTAAAACATATAATCTTTCAAAAATCAATCTGGAAGAATCAGAAAACCTAAATAGACTGATTACAACAAATGAGACTGAAACAGTTATCACAAAACTCCCAAAAAACAAAAGCTTGGGCCAGATGGCTTCACTGGTGAATTCCACTAAAGATTCAAAGAACTAACTCCAATCATTCTCAAACTATTTCAAAAAATTAAAGAGGAAGGAAGAATTCCAAACTCCTTTTATGAGGTGAGCATAATTCTGATTCCAAAACCAGGCAAAGACAACACAAAGAAAGAAAATTATAGGCCAATTTCCCTGATGAATTTAGATGCTAAAATCCTCAACAAAATATTAGCAAACCGGATCCAGCAATACATGAAAAAAATCATACATCATTATCAAGTGAGATTTATTCTGGGGAGTCAAGGATGGTACAATATATGTCTATCAATCAATGTGATTCATCACATAAACAAAAGGATGGAGAAAAACCACATGGCAATTTCAATAGATGCAGAAAAAAATTTGATAAAATCCAGCACCGATTTATGATCAAAACTCTAAGCAAAGTGGGAAGACAGGGAACATACCTCAACATGATAAAGGCCATCTATGACAAACCCACAGCCAACATCATATTCAATGGGCAAAAATTAAAAGCAGTCCCCCTAAAATCAAGACAGGGGTGCTCCCTTTCACCACTCTTATTCAACATAGTACTGGAAGTCCTAGCCACAGCAATCAGATAAGAAGAAGAAATAAAAGGCATCTAAATTGGAAAAGAAGAAATAAAACTATCATTATTTGCAGATGATATGATACTGTGTATAGAAAACCCTAAAGTCTCAGTCAAAAAACTACTGGACCTGATAAATGAATTCAGCAAGGTGGCAGGGTTTAAAATTAATACAAAGAAATCAGAGGCATTTTCATACACCAACAATGAACTGTCAGAAAGAGAAATTAAGGAAACAATCACCTACACTATTGCAACAAAAAATAAATAAAGTACCTAGGAGTAAATTTAACCAAGGAGGTTAAAGACTTGTACTTGGAAAATTACAAAACATTGATAAAAGAAATCAAGGAAGATACAAACAAGTGGAAGCACATACTGTGCTCATGGTTAGGAAGAATAAACATCATCAAAATGTCTATACTACCCAAAGCAATTTATAAATTCAATGCAATACCAATTAAAATACCAATGACATACTTCAATAATATAGAACACATATTCCAAAAATTTATATGGAACCAAAAGAGAACACGAATAGCCTCAGCAATCTTGAAAAAGAAGAAGAAAGTGGTAGGTATCACACTTCCTGATATCAAGTTATACTACAAGACCATTGTACTCAAAACAGCCTGGTACTGGCATAAGAGCAGGCATATAGATCAATGGAAAAGAACAGAGAATCCAGAAATAAACCCACACCTTTATGGACAATTGATATTTGACAAAGGAGATAAGAGCATACAATGGAATAAAGACAGTCTCTTTAACAAATGGTGTTGGAAAAATTGGACAGCTACCTGCAAAAAAATGAAACTAGACCACCAACTTACACCATTCACAAAAATAAACTCAAAATAGATAAAAGACTTAAATGTAATTTGTGAAACCATAAGCATCCTAGAAGAAAACATAGGCAGTAAGCTCACCGACATCTTTTGCAGCAATATATTTGCCGATTTATCTCCATGGGCAAGTGAAATAAAAGACAGAATAAACAAATGAGACTATATCAAAATAAAAAGCTTTTGTACAGCTAAAGACATTAGGAACAGAATAAAAAGACAAACCACACAATAGGAGAACATATTGGACAATACATCTGATAAGGGGTTAATAACCAAAATTTATAAAGAACTTGTAAAACTCAACACCAGGAAGACAAACAATTCAATCAAAAAATGGGAAAAAAAGATGAATAGACACTTCTTCAAAGAGGACTCAACATCACTAATCATTAGAGAAATGTAAATTAAAACCACAATGAGATATCACCTCACACCTGTCAGAATGGCGCTCATTAACAAAACAACACAGAATAAGTGCTGGCAAGGATGTGTTGAAAAGGGAACCCTCCCGCTCTGCTGGTGGGAATGCAGACTGTTGCAGCCACTTTGGAAAACAGTATGGAGATTCCTCAAAATAGAACTGCCTTTTGACCCAGCCATCCCACTTTTAGGAATATATCCTAAGAATACTATATCACTGATTCAAAAAAAAAATGCACCCTCATGTTTATGGCAGCATTGTTCACAAGAGCAAAGATCTGGAAACAGCCCAAGTGTCTGTCAGTGGATGAGTAGATTTAAAAGCAGTGGTGCATATATACAATGGAATACTATGGGACCATGAAAAAGAAGGAAATATTACATTTTGCAACAATATAGATGGACCTGGAAACTATTATGTTGAATGAAATAAGCCAGGCAGAGAAAGAAAAATATCACATGACCTCACTCATTTGAGGAATCCAAGGAACAATGTGAGTTGAGGAATGGAATTAAACCTGAAGGGAAAGGGGTAGGGAGCTGTTGGGGGGGGGGGAAAGGAGCTGTTGAGGGGAATACGGGGGAGGGGTATGCAATCGGGGTGACACTAGAATCTATGTAAACACAATAAATTAAATTTTAAAAATCTAAAGATTTCATTTGAAAAGTTTTACAGAGTCATAAAGAAGAAGAATTAAAATTTATGAACCATATGATCCAAAAATGTTAAGTCCCCAAAGGAACACAGAGGAAGAACGACAAAGTTGAGGAGGTGAAGAGATACTGAACCAGAGAGTTTTTTTGGACTTTATGGTATCCATCATTTTAAAGATCTGTGTCATGGATGGACATTGAGGGTATTATGCTAAGTGAAATAAGTCAAACACCATATTATTTCACTTATATGTAGACTCTAAAAATAAATAAATAAACAAATAAACATGCAAAACATAAACAAACTCATAGAAAGAACAAAATGATGGTTGCCAGGTGTGAGCAAGTGGGGTACCAGACAAAAAGGTGAAGAGACTGAGAAGTACACTTGTTAGTCCAAGAATAAGTCATAGGGATGTAAAGTACAGCATAGAAAATACAGTTGATACTATTGTAAAAAACTATGTATGGTGTCAGATGGGTACTAGACTTACAGGGGTGATCACTTCATAAGTTATACAAATGTTTAATTACTATGTTGTACATCTGAAACTAATATAACATTGTATATCAACTATAATTTAAAAAAAATTTTTTAAATAATAAAAACAGGCCCTGGCCGGATGGCTCAGTGGTAGAGCGTCGGCCTGGTGTGCGGGAGTCCCGGGTTTGATTCCCGGCCAGGGCACACAGGAGAAGCGCCCATCTGCTTCTCCACCCCCTCCCCTCTACTTCCTCTCTGTCTCTCTCTTCCCCTCCTGCAGCCAAGGCTCCATTGGAGCAAAGTTTGCCTGGGCGCTGAGGATGGCTCTGTGGCCTCTGCCTCAGGTGCTAAAATGGCTCTGATTGCAGCAGAGCGACACCCCAAGATGGGCAGAGCATTGCCCCCTGGTGGGCATGCCGGGTGGATCCCAGTCGGGCGCATGCGGGAGTCTGTCTGACTGCCTCCCCGTTTCCAGCTTCGGAAAAATACAAAAAAAAAAAAATAATAATAATAAAAACAAAGATCTGTGCTGGTCTCTCCCTTTTTTCTCTGGCCTCTAGCTAGAGCTGCTGCAATGTGCCCACCCTGAACTCACATACATAGTCATACATACCCACTCCCCTTTTCTGATGACCCTAAGTATTGGCTTAATATTATGAGATTAGAAATCTCTACTGTAATGCTGGTGGCTGAGGCCAGACAGGTCCACAGTGGATTCAGGCAGATGGTAGAGAAACTGCCGAGCCACAAAGTGTTGGGCCATTTCTGTTTATAATAGAGTCTTGCAAGGGCAGACAAACAAACTTGCAGGGGTAACCAATTCTCAGGCAAACGAAAGCAAGATGGCCCATCTCAGTGGCAGGTAGACAGGCAATTCTCAATCCACCATCCACCGCCCTGAGGGCAAGCACCCATAGCCTTCCATAGACTATACACACGTGGTGCTACCACGTGCTCATGCACTTATCAGGCAAAGTACAGGTGAGCAAGCCTTACACAGCTGTTTTCCCAACCCCTGCTTTAAAGAAGCTGCAGGTCACAAGTATTCCTAGCAGCCCAAACTGAGACTTGACTATTGGAACTGCAGCTTGATGGTTTTCTTTTTCCCAATAACCATTTTAATCTTTCATATCATATTAACCAAAAAAGTGCTGAGCAAACAATGTTTGAGAAAGAATAACTGACTTTTGACCAGAAAGCAAAATACTTCTAGGTAAGAAAGGGGCATCAATTCTCACATATTTTTAAACTGAAGCACTTTTCTACAACACTACCATTTACATTCAATTTCCTCCACTGAAAGTCAGTATCAGGCTTTGCTGACAACTTTGGACAAGCGTGGAATAACTCTCCTGACATTAGAATAGTCTAACTTGAGCTCTTAGTCCAGTCCTCACCAATTCAGAAGGAATCCTTGCGCGGACAGGCTGCTTTCTGAAATTGCTGGAGAAAGGTTCAGAATCCCAGAAATGGGGATCAAACCAGCAAACTAGGTCTGACCTAGGACAGCAAGGTGAGGAGACAGGGCCGGGACCAGGCTTTGACTCTCACACACTCCCACCTGTGTGACCTAGGACAGCGAGGTGAGGAGGTGGGGCCAGGACCAGGCTTTGACTCTCACACACTCCCACCTGTGTGACCTAGGACAGCCAGGTGAGGAGGAGGGGCCGGGACCAGGCTTTGACTCTCACACACTCCCACCTGTGTGACCTAGGACAGCAAGGTGAGGAGGAGGGCCGGGACCAGGCTTTGACTCTCACACACTCCCACCTGTGTGACCTAGGACAGCAAGGTGAGGAGGTGGGGCCGGGACCAAGCTTTGACTCTCACACACTCACATAGTCCCACCTGTGTGACCTAGGACAGCAAGGTGAGGAGGAGGGGCCGGGACCAGGCTTTGACTCTCACACACTCCCACCTGTGTGACCTAGGACAGCAAGGTGAGGAGGAGGGGCCGGGACCAGGCTTTGACTCTGACACACTCCCACCTGTGTGACCTAGGACAGCGAGGTGAGGAGGAGGGCCAGGACCAGGCTTTGACTCTCACACACTCCCACCTGTGTGACCTAGGACAGCAAGGTGAGGAGGAGGGGCCGGGACCAGGCTTTGACTCTCACACACTCCCACCTGTGTGACCTAGGACAGCGAGGTGAGGAGGAGGGCCAGGACCAGGCTTTGACTCTCACACACTCCCACCTGTGTGACCTAGGACAGCGAGGTGAGGAGGAGGGGCCGGGACCAGGCTTTGACTCTCACACACTCCCACCTGTGTGACCTAGGACAGCCAGGTGAGGAGGAGGGGCCGGGACCAGGCTTTGACTCTCACACACTCCCACCTGTGTGACCTAGGACAGCAAGGGGAGGAGGAGGGGCCGGGACCAGGCTTTGACTCTCACACACTCCCACCTGTGTGACCTAGGACAGCGAGGTGAGGAGGAGGGGCTGGGGCCAGGCTTTGACTCTCACACACTCCCACCTGTGTGACCTAGGACAGCGAGGTGAGGAGGAGGGCCAGGACCAGGCTTTGACTCTCACACACTCCCACCTGTGTGACCTAGGACAGCAAGGTGAGGAGGAGGGCCAGGACCAGGCTTTGACTCTCACACACTCCCACCTGTGTGATTACTTAAGGCGTGAGGGCAGGCATGCACTGATTTCCAGAATGGCCTCCTGGTCTTAAATGAAAAACACAAGTCTGCTATGTAGTTCTGCAGCTACGTCCCCAAGACAAAGATCTTCACTTTTTAGTTTGGCAAAACTTCAAACACAATGAAGTTCGTCTGCTACAAGGACATCAGGGAAAAGAGCTCAAAACTGTCACACACAGAGCCTTGTTGGATCTTTCTGATCACAGCTCGAAGAGATAACCCAGGAGACCTCCTTAACTGGACTCACTTGGGATCATTTAACCTTTAGAAGGAAGCAAATGAATATTGGGTTTTGTCTTATTTTTAAGTAATATACAGTCATTAAGAAGGAATGAATTAATCACCTGGAGTGCTAGTTAAAAGTAAGATTCATCCAGACCCCTTGGGTTTTCTACCATCTGGGCAATCTTTTGGTTTAAAGGCACAAAAACTATTGTAACTGAAAGAAATGCCAAAATGTGATAATTGGGGGCTTGAACACATAGTTAGGTGAGTCAGGCAAGGTATTGTTTTTGTTTTTTGTTTTTTTTCATTAAGTGAAAGGCCGGGAGGCAGAGACAGACTCTTACATGCCCCCCAGAGATCCATCTGGCTCCCTGCTTGGAGCCAATCTCAGCCAACCTGCTCAAACTGAGCTATGGTTGAGGGAGAAGAAGAGAGAGAGATAAGAGAGAGAGAGGGAGAAGGTGGAGGGGTGGAGAAGAACATGGGCGCTCTAATGCTGGTGACCGAGGCCAGGCAGGGTCCCATTGAATTCGGGCAGATGGTAGAGGAACTGTGGAGCCAGAAAGCATTGCATTGGGCCATACCTGTTTATTGGAGGCTCTCAAGGACAAGCGAGCAAATAAACAACAAAAGGGAAAGAGCAAATAAACAAAGGAAAATCTGCTATTCACAGTAAGGGCAAAGGAGCAAGGAAAACCACACCTCTCAGTGGCAGGAGAACCATCTGGGTCGCCTAGGAAAGCATCCGTAGCCTTATGCAGGCTATGCACACATGCCTCTGCCACGTGCTCATGCACTAATCAAGCAAAGTGCTTGCAGCCGGTAAGCCCATGAGCAAGCCTAACACAGCTGCCCCACAGGCACTTCTCCTGTGTGCCCTGACTGCGAGTTGATCCTGGGACTTACACATGCGGGGCCAACGCTCAACCGCAGGGTCAACACTCTACCACTGAGTCAACTGGGCAGGGTTAGGCGAGGTTTAAGTGAAAGCCTCTGTCCTCACACTCAGGCAGGTTTTTTATTCAACCTGTGTAAGGTGAGCACTGCTGGTTCAGAGAGTTGATTATACAGCTGCCACTAATATGAACACTTGTTGGCTCTGTGTAGAATAGATGGAGAAGGAATGGGTCAGTTTATAAATAATAGAAATACTAAAAATTAATTTTGTATCAGTGAGACAAAAATGTGTCTTTCCCAGCAAAGCAGCTATCCCAGCGGTTACCAGAGGATCTGCTTCTTGTGTCTGGGTGGGTGTTAAAGAATCCATATTGTCTGATGCTCACTTCCTGCATTCTAGACGAACAGCAGGTAGACTGACTTTACTACTCGTCTTTTAACAGGCAAAGCCACTACAAATTCCAGAATTTGGCAAGCCATGTAAATCCATGGCACAGGTGGAAGGGCAATGAGGGAAAAATAAATACTTCCTACGTGATAAAAATACTATAACGGGGCAATCTCCAGGTAGAAAGTGTCCAATATATTTGTATTCACAGTTAACCTAGTTTCTGGCTTGAGTTAAATGACTTGTATCTCTTATATCAAGAGCCGTGTAGTTTCTTTACTGTATAGAAAATTTACCTCTCGTTGTTAAAGTTGAGCAATGAGGCTCAGTCGTATAAGCCAGGTCTCTGTAGACACGGAGATGAAGGAGAAACCCTGTCCCAATCAACACCTGGAAATCATGAACAAGGCAGGTGGTTGGGAAAGCAAGCTGCATGCCATGTGAAATGCCTTTGTCCTGGAGGACAGCAAATCATAACATAGATTTAAATAAAAAGCCAAAATCAAAGGGTTTAAGGGGGGGGGTTGTGACCCACTCCCCATTTGGAATCCTGGAGTGAGACCTCCATGCAAGAGACTCTGCCAGCCTCTGGCAAGGGGTTAGGGTGGATATGTTGAGCAAAAGTAGAGGGAGAGACAGGGCTTTTTGCTCCCTATGGTCTGTGCATGATGTACAAATGATCTAGAAAGTTCTTGTGGCCCTGGTGAGGGTCTGGGGAGAGACTAGGAGGACCATTGGACTTGCAGGGGCCTGGAGTTGGGAAAAGGAGGCCTGGAAGGTCAAGATCATCAATGGCTGGAGGCAATGTCAAGTCACCAACAGTCAGCATTGGATACATTATTCACCAAAAGAGCAAATGGAACGAATTTTACTGCAGTGGATGCCTGTGCATCCAGACTAAATTATCTAGCCCACGGCAAGACAACTTAAAAGACCTCATAAGCTTTTTCGCTACACAGAGAAGCCATCTGAGAGATAATAGAAAAAATATATATTGATCTTGCTCTCACCTCCTTTCCTGTCACAGGATCCCTAAAACCCTTGTAATTTCCTAAAGGATACGAGAACTAAGAACATCTTTTGTGCTAATATTTGGCCTTTGACCCCAGTTCCTGATACAGGGCTTCTAAATCCTTTGGAATTTCTTAGGTGATATCTGTGTCTTTTGTCTGCATAGATTTCTAGATGGGGAGAGGGACTGGAAATGGAGTTAATGACGGATCACTCCTATGAGATGAAGCCTCCATAAAAATCCCGTTAAGTATGGGGTTCAGAGAGTTGCCAGGTTGGTGGACTCACGTAGGTGTCTAGAAAGGGCATGGGAGCTCTGCAAGCCTTCCCATGTACCTTGTACTGCACATCTTTTCCTGAGTGTTCATCATATCCTTTATCATGTCCTTTTATAATAATCTGGTAAACAATAAGTAAACTGTCTTCCTGTGTTCTGTGAGCTGCTCTAGCAAATTAATGGAATCCAAGGAAGTTGTGGGAACCTCTAGTTTATAGATGAGGGGTCAGAAGCACAGGTAAAAAGCTGGACTTTTCACTAGCATCTGAAGTAAGGGAGAGGGAGACAGTCTCATGAAACTGAGTTCTTAACCTGGGGAATATTCAGATAGATAGTGTCAAAATTGAGAACAATTGTGAGACATCCAGTTAGTGTCACAGAGAATTGCTTAGTGGGGAAAAAAACCCCCCACATTTCTGTTATCAGAAGTGTTTGTGAGTGTGATAGGAGTGTGAGAATAAGGCCCTGGCCAGTTTGCTCAGTGGTAGAGCATTGGCCCGGTGTGTGGATGTCCTGGGTTCAATTCCCGGTCAGTGCACACAGGGCACACATCTGCTTCTCCACCCCTCCTCCTCTCGCTTCTCTCTCTCTCTCTCTCGCTCTCTCTCTCTCTTCCTCTCCTGCAGCCATGGCTCAATTGTAGCGAGTTGTCTCTGGCTCTGAGGATGGCTCCTTGGCCTCCACCTCAGATGCTAAGAAGAGTTCAGTTGCTGAGCAATGGAGCAAGACCCCAGATGGGCAGAGCGTCACCCCCTAGTGGGCTTGCCAGGTGGATCCTGGTCAGGGCACATGCGGGAGTCTGTCTCTGCCTCCCCTCCTCTCACTGAATAAAAAAAAAGAAAAGAAAAATAAAGGAGTATGAGAGTAAAAGACACATAGGAAGAAGACTGAAGTTTCATTTATACCATTTTTGTGGAGAAATGATAAGGGGAGGGAATAATAGCCACATTTTGAAGATAGACTTTAGATTAACTAAATATTTCCCTGGAAGTCTTTTAAAACCAGAAGGTAATATAATTTCTTCAACCCCCCAAAGCAGCCCTCTGCTGTCCAGCAGGAGGTTATGAGAAAGAGTTCTCAGAGAAAGTAAAGAAACTACATTTCCTTTGTACATTTAGTGCAATGTGTAAATTTGCTACCCTGGTATCACAGTTAATTTAATTTATTGAGTTATCACTATATGCCAGGTAGTGTGCAAAGTGTTTTAAAAACCTTATTTTATTTAATTCTCACTGTGAAGAACTATTATTACCCTCTTTTACAGTTGAAGACATTGAGGCACAGAAAACATGAAGTAGCTTTCTGGAAGTCAGTTAAATGGGTAAGGATTTGATCTCAAGCACTCAGATGCAAAGGCCATACCCTCAACTCCTATTTTATTTGTTCTCAAAACCTTCCTTTTGTATGTTACATATTTCAAAGAGCTTCCTACATAAGTTCTCTGTTACTTGACCAAGAATATTTTTCTGAAATTATGTTGTCTGATGATAAAATAAAGCTACCAGGAAATTTGGTAAGTGTGGACCTTTTATATATACAAATTGTGTGTGTGTTTTTGTACACAAAGAATTATCTGAAGTGATATTCACCCAAAGATTTAGAATTATTGACCCTGGGTAGTAGGATTTGAAGTAATTTTTAAAAAACTTTTTCTGTTTAATTAAACCTTTTATGAAACTATGAATTCACTTTATAAGCAGAAAAATACAGTGAGGTTTGCATTAGTAAGGAGAGAACTGGCTTCACAGCAGTAACAAATCCCAAAATTTTAGTGGCTTCACATGTGCAATATTATTTCTTCACCTGCTGCTCAATGCCTCCATTGGCCCCACTTGAACTGTGAGGAGTGGAGAGTGTAGCTTGTTTCCCAGGAGGAGAGAACTGGACATAGACGAACACAAGTAATCTATCATAATGTGATTTCTATTTTGAACAATATAAATAAGTAAATAGCCTCTAGAGCAGGGGTAGTTAACCTTTTTATACCTACTGCCCACTTTTGTATCTCTGTTAGTAGTAAAACTTTCTAACTGATTCCACAGTAATGGTGATTTATAAAGTAGGGAAGTAACTTTACTTTATAAAATTTATAAAGCAGAGTTACAGCAAGTTAAAGCATATAATAATAATAATTACTTACCAAGTACTTTATGTCAGATTTTTGCTTAGTTTGGCAGAATAAATCTTTATAAAACAACTTACTATAGTTAAATCTATCTTTTTATTTATACTTTGGTTTCTCCACTACCACCCACCATGAAAGCTGGAACGCCTACTAGTGGGCAGTAGGGACCATGTTGACTACCACTGCTCTAGAGTCAGGCTGCCTATTTTGACTATTTGTTGACTATTTGACTTTAAGAAAGTTATTCAACCTCATTGTGCCTCAGTTTACTCATCGTCCAATGAGGATAACAAAGTTGCTGTGCAGATTACACGAGATTATATGTTGACAAGAACAATCAATTATTCACTAAAATTACTATAACTCCTCCTATCCTTGTATGTCTGCCCATTTGCAATGTGATTTTCTCTCCCATGAAAAGGTAGAGTTTGCCTCCCTACCCTGGCGTCTGGGTTATACCTGTGATGTTTTGACCAGTATGAGTTGGTGGAAGTGCTCCCAAGCCTAGAACTCAATCAGCCTTACAGCTGCTTCTGTCACCTCTTGGAAATCTGCCCTGAAACTCCCATGTGAAGAAGCCTGGTCTAGCCTACTGGGGCATGAAAGGTCAGTAATGGAGAGATAAGCTGTCTCAGTGACACCCATTAGACCAACTAGCTAACAGCTACCACCAACTGCCAGATATATGAGAGGGGACAAGTCAGGCCATCAGAGCTGCCAGATAATTTGCAGCCACATGCATGACCGCAGGCAAGAAGAGCAGAAAAACCATCCAGCTGCATTCAGCCCAAGTTGCTGACTCACAGAATCATGAGTAAATAAAATGGTTGTTGTTTTGAACCACTGAGTTTAGCAGTGTGTCTCTTAGTTTCATCACAATGCTTAGCACAGTGCCTGGCATATATGAATTGCTTAATAAATGTTAAGTGATGTTATCATTATTTGTTCATCTAATTTAAAGCTGATAATATTTACATAGAAAAGACAGGGCATGGATTTCTAATCTCATCTCATAAGTGAGAAAATGAAGGTCCAGAAATGGTAAATGGTTTGTCTGTTATCACAGAGTCCTTAAGGAGTCAGCTTGAGCATTTAAAACTTGACCTTGCGAATCTTCTCCAGTGTGAATCTTTCTCCATTGACCTTGCAAATATTCTCCACAAATAAATCCCTTCATGAACAGAAACAATGAACCACAGTGGAATACTTGCTCCTACAGTTTTCAAATTACTAATTTCCCATAAAAGTGCATAATTAGCCTCCCAATACTCAAGTCTTTCCTATTGATGATCCTCAGTTCCTACAGTCTCAGGTTGAACTCATCAAATTAAGAAAAGTAAGTGAAATCTCTAGCCCATTGGCTCAGCAGTAGAGCATCAGCCTGGCATGTGGAAGTCCCAGGTTCAATTCCTGGCCAGGGCACACAGGAGAAGCACCCATCTGCTTCTCCACCCCTCCCCCTCTCCTTCTTCTCTGTCTCTCTCTTCCCCTCCCACAGCCCAGGCTCCATTGGAGCAAAGTTGCCCCAGGCACTGAGGATGGTTCCATGGCCTCCACCTCAGGGACTAGAATGGCTCCAGCTGCAATGGAGCAACACCCCAGATGGGCAGAGCATCAACCCGTGGTGGGCATGCCAGGTGGATCCCAGTTGGACACTTGCGGGAGTCTGTCTGACTGCTTCCCCACTTCTAGCTTCGGAAAAATACTAAAAAATAAAAATATAAAAAGAAAAAGAAAGTAAAGAAATATATTTTTTTTAATGGTAAAGAAAATACTGTAGTTCCCTTGGAGCAAATTTGAAAAAACATGTTCTTCTCTTTCAAATCACAAATGACATTTTCAGGGTGTCCATGTGTTTGACTGTTAGGTGAAATGATTCCCAGCACTTAATGTGGCTGACGCCATCTTACGAAGCAAGCTGACTGGCAATTCATCCTGGAAGGGGTGGGTCCATATCACCTGAAAGGAATGTTCTTACAAAGGTAAGTGGGCCCATTAATTTGTTCTCTGCTTTAGATTAAACAGCTCTTAACAAACACATGCCAAATGTCTACAAGCCATCTGTGATGGCATGTGCCACTTGGAAATGGAGATCCACCATCTTGCAGCTGCCCAAGACACTGCTTCTGTCCATAAGTTCCCTTAATAAATTCTTGATGTAATTCTGGAGTTCACCGCCTCTTTTTTCAGCCTCTGGGCCCCCCAAAATGTTTCAAACACTGACTCAGAAGTAACCAAAATTCCCAGAGAAGGAGCCCTATCTAGAGATAGACTCCACTGACCTTTCAGTCACAAGTACAAGTTCCCAGTCCACCAGTTCCCCACAAATTCCTGAAAGCATTTTTTAGGTCATCTATGTGTCTCAGTGATTTTTAAACATTCCTGCTCTTTTATCTCATTGTGCCAACAGAGATCTATTTCTTCTGTATGCAAACATTTTTAACCCTTCTCTCTCCCCCAAAGTGGAAGTGCAAACACAAATAATTTTCCTCATCCTCTCATACACAATTCATCACGTCCTGTTTGATTTTGCCTTCAAGTTCTACTCGAAGTACTACCACTTCTCACTAGGCCTCCTTTTAGAACCCCTAGTCCAGTGGTTCTCAACCTGTGGGTCGCGACCCTGGCGGGGGTCGAACGACCAAAACACAGGGGTCGCCTAAAGCCATCGGAAAATACATATTTACTATACAATACATTTTTAAATAAAATATGTATTTCCGATGGCTTTAGGTGACCCCTGTGTTTTGGTCATTCCACCCCCACTGGGGTCGCGACCCACCGGTTGAGAACCGCTGCCCTAGTCTAAATGATCACTATCTCTCACTTGAATGAGAATAATATGCTGCCTATTGATGTCCCTGTTTCACTCTCTCTAGAAAAATACTGTCCATCAGGACTTCCCGCAATGCTAGGAATGTTCTATATCTACACTGTCTAATATGGTTGCCACCAGCCACATGTAGCTATTTGAAATGTGTCTGGTGTAACTGAGGAAATAAATTGTAGTTCATTTTAATCAACTGAAATTTGAATACTCACATGAGGCCAGTGGCTAGTCTATTGGACAGCACAGATAAAGGAGTCTAATCACATAGTATATGTTGAAAATCCTCCACTGCAATTAAAATAAAATAAAAACATCCCTGCTTGGCCCACAAGGTGACTCATGGTCTGACCCCGGCCTACCTTCTCCCACGCACTCAGCAACTCCCACCGCAAACACTTTCATGTCTCTCAAACACAGCAGGTTCACTTTTCTGGCATTTTCTGTTCTCTTCCATGGATCCTCACATAATGGATTCCTTCTCATTCTGTTTTCTGCTCAAATGTCACCTCTTCAGAGAGTCATTTCTAACCACTATCCCTACAGTTTGCCATAAATTCTATCATATTGAACACATTATAAATCACACTGATAGCATGTACTATAAACTGAAACTATCTCGTGTTTGTATTTGTTCCTATATATTTGTTTATAGGTTTGATTGAATTTTCCAGCGAGAAAAAGGCCACCAAATGCAGGGACTTGGTGAATTTATCCCTATCCTGGTGTCTTGGGTGAATCGGGGATCCCTGTGGTGAGAGCCCAGTGGCAATAACAGTGATATTCAACGTTTCTTTGAATAGGAGGCTATTGCCTGCTTTTCTGTGAGTTAGCATTTACTGAGCATAGGCAGCATGTCCTAAAGAAAATGAACTAGGCCATGAATGGTGGGCTTAGAATTACTCTCTTGGAAGGTATGAGCTGCAGAAATTATTTAGCCTTTCTTTCTCTTTCTTCATAAGATTCTGTTTCTTCTTACTAGTGTGGAAAGAAATAACTTCTACTGAGAATGAAATAATGAAAGGTCTTTGAAATCCTCTCATCTCTCTGAACACAGTGAATGTAAATTTAAGAAAAGTATCTCAGGAAGAACTTCAAAAAGCTTGTTATTCAATCACCAGCCTCTGGGATTGACTGCTTGCTGGGGAAGGTCATCAAGATGTGACTGCTGGGCTGACCCATGAGCTGGACCCTGGATAATTGGAGGCTCCATGTCCACTCCCCTGGGCTCGGAATGTGTTTCTGTTTGCCTTCCCCGCACTAGCAGCTGCCTAAGGGCACATCCTTGAGATAGAAATGTGATGATGATACTATCTGGACGGGATACATTACTAAACCATGTTAAGGGCCCCTGCGTACGTGACTGACTCCAGTTAAGGCTTCTGTATAAACTTTGAAGATTTGGTGAGTGGATGCAGAAAACTACTTATCTTACAGCTCTTGGGTCTTATCCTGCCCCTCTCCTCTGAGGGTTTGTTTCAGATTATACCTAGAAAGCTCCAGGCTAAGTCTGTGACCCAAGACTGCTGCCTGAGATAAGGTCACCAGAAACTGCCTTAGTTTTCAAGTCAAACAAATGTTGCTTGGTAAGGACGGGCTGAGACTCAGAGCTGCATGTTAGCCCCAAACTTAGCACCGACTTACCTGGAAACTCAAATTCCTGAAGGATCTTTCACTAGGACAAACTATACCTATTAAACTGTTCCTGATATAACAAACCTAAACTAAAGGTGAAACCAAATAAACCCTAAAGATTAGTATCTTAATCATGTTCTTTCATGTGTCAGTTCCTTTAAGGTAGGCTCACACAGAGTGGCCATAAGGTGGTTACTCAGCAAAATCCCTGACTTCTGTACGCAGTGAGAAATGTGTGAGAGACAGTGTTGTAGTCAGGACTTCTGAGCAGAGAGGGAGATATTTCGAGTGAAGTATTCGTACCTTTCTTTCTTTCTTTCTTTCAGTAAAGATTTAGGAAGTTCCTGCTATGTAGCAATAGCTCAACAGAGGCCTGGGGAAAAACACAAATACCATATAGCCTACAGTTTTTGACCTGGAATAATTCCCCACCACCTTTCTAATAACAGGCAAGCCCTTCTCCACACCATAGGGTTAACCAACAACAGTACTTCACCCTCTGACCTCAATCGAAGCCTTTTCTCCTCAGAAATTTTCACCTGGGACTAACATGAAAGACTGCCATTTGTCTCTGGGGACACCATTCCAAAAACCTAATACCACCATGGCCAAGTTATCCATCAGGTGGAGAAAAAATGGCAGCAGTAAAGGTAAAAGAAGCCACCATACTGAGTGAAGCAGAGAGAAGGCAGAGGGAAGAGAGGAAAGAGGATGAGGGGGTGAAAAGAGAGAAAAGGGATAAGAAAGTGAGTGTAAAGAGGGGAAGAAGGAGACATTATTTGCTGCCTGGATCCAGGCATGTCAAATACCAGTATCCCGCCACCCTTTGAAAAAATAATCAACTTTATGATTCTGAGGGGAGAGAGGTCTGTGCCATCTCCTATCTAGTCTACCCTCATGCGGAGACTCGTTCTCTGGGAACTCACTCCCCAAGCTCAGGGAGGGCCCTGTTAGGGCCGCTATTGGCCCATGTCTCAGACCTTCCCAGGGGACAGGGGGTAGAGGGATGAAACACTCAGCACATAGCCCCACCATTGAGCTTCCCTCTGCCCTACAATTTCATGACTCTGAGACAGTCAAGTTTGCCCCTCTCCCATGCATACCTTTTCTTTTTTCTTACAGTGATTTGAGCTACATGAAACTGAGAGAATTTGGATAAAATCAAAGAATTTGAGGTCAGTTTAGTAGCAGAGCAATTGTATATATAAAAAATTGCAAAAAATGTGATTTAGAAATAAATATAATATGCAACCATGGCACAAAAGAGAGGAGGATCAACACTGCTTGGGTGGTTCCTAGTCCATCAGCCAGGGCTTGGTTTATTCTTTTTTAGGGCATGTTGCCTTGCACTCAGTAAATGCTAAGAAGGGCTTTGTGACACAAGAGTTAAGTCTGGTAGAGCATGAATCTGCCAAGCTGAGGAATTAAGGAAGATGCAAATGGAATGATAGTAGGACAAATTAGACCTATGGTTCAACAGACATGATATACTTGGTGTGGTAGATTAAAGAGATCCACAGGTTCTTTGCTATTGCTCTTAGTGAGAGGTGGGAGTAATTCCTCTCCCCTGGACTGGTCTTATTGACCTGCCTGATCAGTAGAAATGATGTTCAGGGACTCATAGGTCGTAAATCGTTGTTGTTTTGTGCAACTAAGTTTTCAGATTATTTGTTGTGTAGCAATACATAATAAAAACATTTGACATAGGAGGAAAGTAGGTTTCATGTGTTGCAGTTATGGCTAGAAAAATTGACGGATCATGGAGGGCCATGTAAAGAACTTGGATTTTATCTTATAAGTTATTTGTGGAATTCTCTGCACTGTAGTAAATCATTTTGATAATATTGTGGAGACTGGGTTGGAAAGAAACCAGTCTACACACCCAGGAATACCCATTAGAGCTAACTGCAGTAAATGATGAGGACCTGCCTTAAGATAATAGCAATGGGGATTGAGAGGAAAAGGCAGTTACAGGATGCCATGTGTAGGCAGAAACGGGGTTTCTAGTTATTGACTGGATGAAAAGTATAAAGGAGAGAGAGACAAGGCTGGGATGATTGAAATGGCCATTAACCTTACAGAATGAAATGATTTGTAGGGAGTGATAAAAGTTCACTTTTAGGCACAATGAACTTGAAGATACTGCATGGAGATATATCTCCTAGACACTTACCATAACTTGAAATTGCAATTAAATAATTACTCATACAATGTTCTGTTTAGCATCTATCTCTGCCAGCTAGATTTTGAGCAGAGACTATTTTTTATCTTATTGACCACTAACCAGCACCGGGCTGTGTCTAGAACATAGCTGACTTTCGATAAATGTTTGTTGATTTAATGAATAAATAAAATGAAGCCCAACAGGGAGCTCTACCACCATGGTTCTCAACTTTAGCTAAATATTGGAATTATCTGGATAGCTTTCAAAGCCACTGATTCCTGGGTGCCCCTCTCTACCCTAGCGATTCTGATTATATTGGTCTTAGCTGCAGCCTTGGTTTTGACAAACAGATCTAGGCATGATCTCTGTGTAAACAGCTATGACCTTAAAGTTGCTCCTGTCTCAACAATAAGGTAAGGTGAACTATAAGACTTCCCCATATAAAATTATGGACTATAAATCTTCTTAATATAAAATTATTTCTCACAGGTTCTGTCCACAAAATATAAAGCAGAGGAGCCCTGACCAGAGATCCAGGAAGCAACAACACACATTTATTATTTGCCTATTAGAGGAACGAAAGCTTCTTAACTTTCAAAGTTACACAGAATTATGCATTAGATAATAGAAATAACATTATCCAGATACATCGAAATCATAGAAATATGATTTGGGATTTCAAATGTAACCATTAAAAAAAAAAGAAAGAAAGAAAGAGAAGCTGCAAGCTGGGAGAAAATATTTGCCTAACTAGATAAAGGGCGTGCATCCAGAATACATAAATAAACTTTACAACTCACTACTAAGCAGACAAATAACCTAATTAAAAAGTAGGCAAACCGGCCCTGGCCGGTTGGCTCAGCGGTAGAGCGTCGGCCTGGCGTGCGGGGGACCCGGGTTCGATTCCCGGCCAGGGCACATAGGAGAAGTGCCCATTTGCTTCTCCACCCCCACCCCCTCCTTCCTCTCTGTCTCTCTCTTCCCCTCCCGCAGCCAAGGCTCCATTGGAACAAAGATGGCCTGGGCGCTGGGGATGGCTCCTTGGCCTCTGCCCCAGGCGCTAGAGTGGCTCTGGTCACGGCAGAGCGACGCCCCGGAGGGGCAGAGCATCCCCTCCTGGTGGGCATAGCGTCGCCCCTGGTGGGCGTGCCGGGTGGATCCCGGTCGGGCGCATGCGGGAGTCTGTCTCTCCCCGTTTCCAGCTTCAGAAAAATACAAAAAAAAAAAAAAAAAAAGTAGGCAAACCATTTTAACTATCATCTGTATGGTGATGGCCATTTTGAACTCTAGCCTCATATGTTCAACTTTGCAGGGTTGCTCCTGTAGGATGGCCTATGGGACAATAAATTATATAATCCCAAAACTGACTTAATTATGATCTCCACCAAATTGTCCAATTCATAATTTTGAGTCTTATCTTTTGCCTTTTTCTTCTCTCATATCCTATATTTGATCACTGAGTTCTACTCAATTACTCTTAAAATGATGCAATTCTATCCAATGCTCCTGCTTCTATCTGAGTCTATGCAAAAGCTCAATTTTGGTTCTCCTCTTTCTCCTGGTCAACTTCTGTTGGTTAATTTTTTAGGTTCAGCTCAGTCATCATGTCTTCATGAAAGCCTTCCTTGATGTCCCTACCCCTACTCCACAAGGTGGAGGTGTCTCTTCTCCGTGTTTCTAGATACAATGTTTTATCTCTTATAGCCTTCTTCATATCCTTAAAACTTGCTTTTTACCAGTCTCCACACTAGACTAAAAACTCCTTGGAGATAACGAATTTAGTTTATTCATTATAGGTTAGCTTGACAGATAATGCCACAGGCCTGGCATATAGTCACTGCTGAACTCAATTTTAAGGAAGACTGGAAATAAAGACCACAGCATGTATGAAAGCTTACATATAAAAATTTTTTCAAAGTATGTTCCAAGAAATATTGTTTTCTTGGAGGTAGGAGGAAATAAAGTTTCTATGGTCTACTATGTTTGGGAAACAGAATATACTATACCTTCTTGAAGTTTCTTGAAGATTCACAGTGTTTTCTTGCTTATCGAATACTATGAGAAGTCTACAAAACATAAGTCTTTCACATTTTGTGATCTGATTTCCCAAGCATATTAAGCATAGGATCATTTGTTAATATCTTATGTGCTGGTGGTTGGCAGATTTCTTTTAGGGTGGCAGGCCTGTTCATCTCACACACACCCATTTTCTTTTAAGAAACTGCTCCCCTCCTCTTAGATTGGGATGAAACTTTTTCTCTAAAGGATCAGATAACAAATATTTTAGACTTTTCAACTACATCCCTGTCACTTTCTTTTCTGTTTGTTAGGTTTTTTCCCCCCAACTCTCAAAAATGCAAAACCATTCTTTTTTCAATGGTTGTACAAAAAAGGTATGTGTCAGAGGGTCATGGTTGCCAACATTGCCCTTGGATCCACATGGCTATCATATGAGTTACCACCTTCTTGGACACAGTTGTTTGGTCTAGGGGTGGGTACATACACAAGTTGAAACAACCAGAATCTTTTCCGTAGGAAATTAGAATATGGCTAAGAGATATCTGATTGTTCTTTTAATATGAAGAGAGAGAATACTAGGAATAATTAGCAATGACTGCATCCTGCCATGTGGCCTGAAAAGGAAAAGCCAGGCCTTGAAGAGAGATTAGAAGGAAACAACAGAGGGGAGTTAAAAGAAGAATTAGTACCCAGTATTTGTGCCCTGTCCTTCCTGCATTTTATTGTCTTGTGAACTAAGATACACACCATCCTCAAAATAAATTCTATTCTTTCATTTAGGATAGGTAGAGGTGATTTCTATTACATGCAACCAAAAGAGATATAACAAACCCACTTTGAGAAATTTAAAAAAAAAAGAAATGGGCAATAGGTTACAAGAAATATTTCTCCAACGAAGTTATACAAATAGTCCATAAACCCAAAAGACACCTAATATCATTAGTCATTAAGGAAATGCTAATTGAGCCACAATAAAATACTACTTTACAAACACTAGAATGGTTATAATTTTAAAAAGAAAAAGAAAGAAAACAGAAAATAGCAAGTGTTGACAGAAATGTGGAGAAACTGGAATGCTCTGATATTGTGAGTGGCAATGTAAAATACTTTAAGCCATTTTTGAAAACAGTTTCACAAAATGTTAAACATAGAGCTTCCATATGACTCAGCAATTCTATTCCTAGTTATCAACAGAAGAGAAAGAAATGTGCATACAAAGACTTGAACTTAGGCCCTGGCCAGTTGGCTCAGTGGTAGAGCGTCGGCCTGGCGTGCAGAAGTCCCGGGTTTGATTCCCGGCCAGGGCACACAGGAGAAGCGCCCATCTGCTTCTCCACCCCTCCCCCTTTCCTTCCTCTCTGTCTCTCTCTTCCCCTCCCGCAGCAAGGCTCCATTGGAGCAAAGATGGCCCAGGCGCTGGGGATGGCTCCTTGGCCTCTGCCTCAGGCGCTACAGTGGCTCCGGTGGCCAGAGCTTGAGTTGCAGGACACCAGTGCTCAACTCTGACCACTCTGAGGACTGAGGGTGGCCATAGAGGCACAGGAATCTAAATCTAATCCAAAACACTCCTGGAGTTGCCTTATCTGAAATCTCTCTCTCCCTAAAGAAGAAGAAACTGTTCTTCTTCTCCGCTGTGGCTAGGCCACAGAACCCACTGGATAATCGAACCAGGTGGCTTCCTGAAGGGACTTTCGTTTTTAACACCCTCATCAATTTAACTATCACCAAAAGAACTGGGAACTGGTTGGAGATCCCTTACATTCAGGGCTTCTAGTTATTTGCGCTCCCATCCTAATCTCTGCTGCCTGCTACATGGCACAGACCCTTTTAGGCCAGGGAAACCTCACCTAAACCCTCTGCTCCTAATCTTTCCTCCTTCGCCCACTCCCAACTCTCTCCCCTTCCTGCTTGATCCCTGGAGATGCCCCTCTCTCGAGACCCCTCTCTGGTCCCTCTGCAGACCTCTTCCGCTTGGGTCTCTTCCCTCCAAGAGCCTCCTCCCTTCCCTTTGCAGAATCCTGTTTCTCACTCACCTGCAAATACCATTCTCTGTTTCTCCTCCCCTGCCGGCCAGGGGCCCCTCCCTTCTCCATTGTGTTCTTAGCCCCTCCTCTGTCAAACCATGCTCTGCCAGCCATTAGTCCTGTCCTGCCTTTGGCTCCGGCGTTTTCTGCTGGATCCGGGTGCTGGGCTCCCCAGGAGCCCACCTCCTCTTATTCTCAATCCCCAAACCCCTATCTGGAACCCGTAAACATGTCCTTTAAAGCTTTTAATGGTCACGGCTAGTAGAAAAAGGCCAAGACTGATCACCAGGCCCACATGCAGCAGAAGGTAACATTCCAAACCCAGGCTCTTGTGGCAGCCCTAAGGCTGTCAGAGCAACAGGGACAAAGCACAGAAGGTGCCCTACCTAAGTCTGGGCCGTAAAGAAAATCGCCACCAGGAGCTTGCTTTAAATGTGGCAAGCAGGGTCACTGGTCCCAGCAGGGCCCCTTCCCACAGCTGCCCACTGAGCCCTTCCCTGACTGTAAGCAGCCTGGTCATTGGAGGAATGATTGCCCTTTTGGGCAACAGGCTCATCCTCAGCACTTCTACGTGGAGGACAAGCCACCCAAAAGGGAGGTCAAGCCAGCCAGGCGGGCCCACCACTCGAACTCCTAGACATC
Source organism: Saccopteryx leptura (assembly GCF_036850995.1). NCBI lineage: Eukaryota > Metazoa > Chordata > Mammalia > Chiroptera > Emballonuridae > Saccopteryx > Saccopteryx leptura. Next base: position 60,075,438 of record NC_089511.1, on the reverse strand, counting down.
ATGGACAACTGACACGCCTGGACTCGGAGACCCCCATCATCCTCACCCACGCCGAGCCCAGGGCAATGCTGCAGGAACGGGTAAGTCCATCTCATTTCTTGTGGGCACGGGGCTACCTTCTCTGTTTTGCCATCACACTCTGGACCTCTAGTTCCCTCACAGATCTCGGTTATGGGAATGGATGGGAACCCTTCCTTTCCCCTTCGTAAGCCACTCCTGACATGCAGTTTTGCCTCAAGCTTGCCCCCATGCAGGACCGCTGGCAGTCGGAACCACTGGGCTCTACCCATCTCCAGCTCACCAAAAGGCTGGACCCTGCAAATCCTCCTATTGCTCCTCTTTAAAAAAAAAAAAAAAAAAAAAATCCTTACAGGACCGCATCCGCAAAGTTTCTCAAATCACGGTCAAACAGATGTTCCTCCCAACTCCCCTCAAAACCACCACCTTCTGATCTCCCCCTCCCCACGATGCCCCTAATGAGCAGGAAGTAGCCAGATGAATAAGCAGCACCCCTAATTAACACAAAAGATCGGAATGTAAGGTGGTCAGCAATGGGGGAAGGTCATGTGAGAAACCCAGACCCGGGAACTTTGGCCAGAACTGCCCATACCCAGGTGCACCAAAAGAAACTTCCCAGAAATCCTTGGAAAAAGGGCGACTGTCCATCATCCAGTGAGATTTCACCATGTCATATTAGCTCGTGCACCCTAGACAGGACCCTTTAAATATCCCCCACGTGGTTTCATCAGCGCGATTTCCCTGGCCTCTGTCCCCGGGACCAGGGAACATCGTCCGGGAAGCGCTCTGTACTCAATAAAGCCTTTACTATTCTACACTTCGTGTACGCCCCTTCCTTCTTCCTCAGCGGGGAAAAATACCTTACAAAACCCAGTATGCCTATATTAATAGCAAATATATAGATTTACAACTTTTAAAGATTGCTAAACACAGATACTGTATAATGACAAAAAGTTCAATTAATTAGTAAGGTATAATAATCTCAATACTATATGCATCTAATATTATAGCTCCAAAATATATAAAGCAAGAAATGACTATACTCCCAAAAGTTAAACATAACATTATGTTGAGCAATTTTAACTGGGCCAATTCAACTTTGCCCAGTGATCAAAGTTAACATGACCAATCATAAGTCATACTGATATAATGATTCTTTGATATGATATGATGAGAAGAGTCCTTTACCTTTGTGGCCTTCCCCACCAAACCCATCACTATAGTCTAACCATGAGAAAAAATCAGACAATCCCAAATTGAAGGACATTCTACAAAATATCTGACTAGTATGCCTCAAAACTGTCAAAGCCATCCAAAACATACAAAGGCTAAAAAATTGTCACAGCATGAACAGACACTTCTCCCAGGAAGAAATACAAATGGCCAACAGATATATGAAAAGATGCTCATCTTCTTTAGTTATTAGAGAAATGCAAATCAAAACTGCAATGAGATACCACCTCACACCTGTTAGATTAGCTATTATTAACAAGACAGGTAATAGCAAATGTTGGAGAGGCTGTGGAGAAAAAGGAACCCTCATACACTGTTGGTGGGAATGTAAAGTAGTACAACCATTATGGAAGAAAGTATGGTGGTTCCTCAAAAAACTGAAAATAGAATTACCTTATGACCCAGCAATCCCTCTACTGGGTATATACCCCAAAAACTCAGAAACATTGATACGTAAAGACACATGCAGCCCCATGTTCATTGCAGCATTGTTCACAGTGGCCAGGACATGGAAACAACCAAAAAGCCTGTCAATAGATGACTGGATAAAGAAGATGTGGCACATATACACTATGGAATACTACTCAGCCATAAGAAATGATGACATCGGATCATTTACAGCAAAATGGTGGGATCTTGATAACATTATACGAAGTGAAATAAGTAAATCAGAAAAAACCAGGAACTGCATTATTCCATACGTAGGTGAGACATAAAACATAAAAGTGAAACTAAGAGACATTGATAAGAGTGTGGTGGTTATGGGGAGAGGGGGGAGAGGGAGAGGGAAAGGGGAGGGGGAGGGGCACAAAGAAAACTAGATAGAAGGTGACAGAGGACAATCTGACTTTGGGTGATGGGTATGCAACATAAGTGAATGACAAGATAACCTGGGCTTGTTATCTTTGAATATATGTATCCTGATTTATTGATGTCGCCCCATTAAAAATAAAATTATTAAAAAAAAAATAAAATAAAAGTGATCTTGCCAAAAAAAAAAAAAAATTGTCACAGAACAGACGGATACCAGGAGACAAGATGACTAAATGCAATGCGAAATCTTGACATGAATTCAGAATCAGGAAAAAAGTGGCATTTTGGGAAAACTAGTGAAAATCAAATCAAGTCTAGAGTTTAGTTAACTGTAATGTATTACTGTTGGTTTTTCCTAGTTGTAACAAATGTACTGTGGTAATGTGAAATGTTAATGTTAGGGGAAACTGCGTGAGATATATATGACTGTGTACTAAACTTTTGCAACTTTACTGTATATATAAAACTATTCTAAAATAAAGTTTCTTTAAAAATTTTTTCTGTTCATTAAAAACACCACTAAGAGAGGAAAAGACAGACCACTGACTGGGAGAAAATATTTGTAATGAGTACATCTCATAAATAACTCATATATATATATATATATATACACACACACACACACACACACACACACACACACACACACACACAGCCAGTGGTGTGCCCTCGGGAAGTCTGCCCCGGGTGCAGAAATAAAAGGGTGCATTGTCTGTGGAGAATGTAAAAGCAATAATAAAACTGACTAAAAGTAAGTCTGCACTTTATTACCATGAGCTGGAAATTCTAAACAATATCATAATAAAATATTCATCTAGAAAGAAAAAAACATGTTTTGTTGGTGTAAGTTCTGAACTTACAAGATCCTTTCAAAGAGTCTGTGGAGGAAAAATATTTTTATAATAATATGAAATGTTACTTGCTTTCTCACTATGTTAATTATGCGTACTGATTGTCTTGAAACAATGGTAAGTAAAACTGCTTTCTTTTCAGCATGAGTCAAGGCACTGGTACAAATTATACTGATACACACTGTATTCTTCACTGCTACAGGTAAAGTTAACAATAACAAAAATCTAGTTTTACTTAAGAATATCCCTAATAAATCAGTCAACATTTTGTACATTTTTTTCTGTGTTTGTAATAAAATGGAAAATAAAATACCTCTGCTGTTTCAAGGAGAAACACTTTAGTAATTATTGAATTTTGAACTGATCTAGCCATATTATTTATTTTTTATGGAACACCAGTTTCACTTGAAGAAAACAACTGATAAACTATAGTTTTTTAGCTCTGGTTATTCAGTAGGTAAGTTCTCAAAAATGAACAAAGTGAGCTTGGCATTTCAAAGAAAAACAGCTTAAATATTTGATACATTAAATTTGAGCTCTCAAACCAAAACTGAATATTAGGAACTACTGTGAGCCTGATGAGGTGGTGGCGCAGTGGATAGAGCATCAAACTGGTACGTGAGGGACCCAGCTTCCAAACCCCGAGGTCATCGGCTTGAGCACGGGCTCACCAGCTTGAGCATAGGGCCACTGGTTTGAGCGTGGGATCATAGACATAACACAAGGTTGCTGGCTTGAAGCCCAAGGTCGCTGGCTTGAGCCCAGGGTTGCTGACTTGAGCAAGGGGTCACTCGCTCTTCTGTACCCCCCCCCCCGTCAAGGCACATATGAAGGTAAGCAATGAACAACCAAGGAGCTGCAATGAAGAATTGATGCTTCTCATCTCTCTCCCTTCCTGTCTGTCTCTATATGTCCCTCTCTCTGTCTCTGTCACAAAACTAAACTAAACTAAACTAAAATATAAAAAAGCTACTGTGAGCTTGAAAGCTTCTGTAAGCTTACAGACTCTTATAATAAGATTGGTGATGATATTAACAAATGTGATGGTTTTGCTATTATAAAATGAAATGTGTCAACAGAAAAGCTGCACTAACTCAGGGAAGTTTTTTCAAATAAGCAATGCATGACACTCCAAAGTCGTGCATGAGTTTCATTCAGAATGTAAGACAGGCAAACAGATTTTAATGTAAGAGTATGAAAAGTTTATTTATGTGGTTTCAGAACACATTTTAACTAACATAAAATACTACTTCTGGTCAAGTTTTGTTGTAGTACCAATAAAGAATATCTACAATTATTTAAAGAGGCTATTAAACTACCATTCTTCTCCATCTACATACTGTATGAGACCAGATTCTTTTCACATACTTTAACTAGAGCAAAATATTGCAACAGATTGAATGCAGAAGCACATATTGATATTCCAGCTGCATAAATGTGAAACGACATCACTAAATTTTGTTTTGTTTTGGAAAATTAACTATTTTTATAAAGTATATTAAATATGTTAATAAATTTATTTATTTATTTATTTTAGTATTTAAAATAAATTAAATCTATTTAGCAATAGATTTATTAAGTATTTTAAGATGGGAATTTAATTTAAAATATGTAAATTTTCCCTCAGTTTTAATTTCTAATAGGTAAATATTAGTAGATATCACACATAAGCAGAAGCAAAGAGCTCAGGAATTTTTGGAGTGCAATGAAATCCTGAGAATAAAATGTTTGTGGACTGTTCTAAGCAACTGCTATTATTGTTGATTTTTAGTAATATATGCAAGTATTAAATTAGTGTCTCTTTAATTACTTCCTCCTAGAAAGCATTTCTTTCTATGTGGAAGTTAATTCAAAGAACTTCATTTCTGCAGTTAGCTCACTCCACACAGACTCAGCCATATGCATTCATTTCAGAGAGGAAGTTCTTAACAATTCAGAATCATTTACGTTTGCTTCATGAATACTACTGTGTCCACCTCTGTGGTACTACATGTTCTTACATTTAAACCGTGAATTCAAAATAAAACAATAAACAGTGATTGTAAAGACCAAAACAAGTTACTTCAATTCTATAATTCTATGTGACCACGGGGAGGTTCTGTGTGTTTAATTTAAAACAATGAAACAATAATGTGAAGTGTGAAATGTAATTTTTTTGGTAAGGGTGAATGTTAGTTTATAAATGAAATATTTTGCTGAATTTTAATATTATCTATAAAACTGAAATATATTCTTTTAAAATTGTTAATTTTAATCTAAAGAACAAATCAAGAAAAAATAATTATTTTTACTGTTATAGTATTATTGAAAATAATTTTATCATGTAAAGGAAGACGGTGTTAACAAATTATCCTCTTGGGATGTCATAGACACTAGGTATTCGTTGTTAACACTACTCTGAATAATGAAATATTGAATACTTCCCTCCCAAGTTCAGCATCAAGGGTTTGTTTTTTAAGGGCATCCATAGCACCTTTATTCATACACCCCTATTTTATGTCTGATTTTTATTCCATTCAAAATTATGACTGTGAGATTTATTCATGTTATTGGATGTATCAGTAGTTCAGTTTCTTCAGTCTTCCCAATCTGCTGTCATGTTTTACAATCTTGATCATGTCAACTCTTAAGTGAAGTCCTCTTGATTCCTTATGCAATTAAGTACTCCATCTGTGCTCTCATGGCATTCTGTAGGTATGTAACTCAACCTGAATACTTATCAGACTGAAGTTAGTCTATCATCTCTTTTAGCTCAAGAGCTGGGGAACCCAACTCCTAGTCTAGGGCCTGACACATAATAGTATCTTATTAACTACCCTATTTTTTTCTACATAAGATGCACTTTTTCCCCCAAAAAGTAGTGGGGAAAATGCCCATGTGCCTTATGGAGTAAAAAATACGGTAACACACTATTTGGTTCAGAATTTTTTTTTTTTATTTTCCTCCTTAAAACCCTACGTGTGTTTTATGATCAGGTGCGTCTTATGAAGCGAAAAATACGGTATACTAGTCAGGGTAGTTCAGAGAAACAGAACCAATAGGGATATTCTTATGTATAGATGGAGACACAGGGAAGCTGATGTGGTAGTTCTCATCTGAATTGGGAAGCTTAGGAAGGACCAGGAGGACAGGACGACCAATAGGATAGTTCTAGTCCAAATGGCAGCAGGCTTGAAACCCAGGTGGTGTCAATCTTTCAAATTAAGTCTAAAGTCAGAAAAAAAAAACAACTTATGTCCCAGCTTGAAAAGCACTCAAGTAAGAGGAGTTCCCTCTTATTTGTTTTTTGTTTTTTCTATTCAGGACTTCAGCTGATTAGCTGAAATCTGCTCACATCAGGGAGAATAACCTGCTTTACTCGATCTACCAACTCAATTGTTAAACCCACCCAAAAACACTCACAGAAAAATCCATAATTATGTCTAAACAAATATCTGGGCACCCTGTGGCTCAGTCAAGTTGACACATAAAATTAACTATCACATTTATGAATGTTTCTGTCTGCATTTGTCTTTGTCATCAATATCACAGGAAAAGACTAGACAGGTAAAGATCATATTTATAAAATAGCAGAATGAAATTAAGCTAATGAGAGGTATAAAGGATTCAACTTTCACATGCCACTGAAGAGTTAACTTCTTCTCTAAGGAGAGAGGGCTAAGTGAGATTCTGATAGGAAGAGCTGTAGTGGGGCAGAATCTTACAGACAGAGGGAGGCTGCTATATCACAGAAAGCTTATTCCCAGCTTGGATTCAGATCACATTTCTAAAGCAAAGTCTTTAGCTAAAGAAGGTTCCTGAGACTGTTGCTGAGATAACTAAACACACAGTAGGTTCCCAACCTGGGGGAAATCCAAAAATTTTTGCAGTGCTGGAATATCCAGTTATTCTCAAGGATCAGTCTTGGCTCGGAATTAGTTACCATAGAAACCATCTAAATCTTTTGCTTTTCCTTAGTGATGTCCAAGGAAACCCAGACAGATACTTATTCAGAAAATATTTTAATATACAGCTTTACACCAAAATAGATGACTAGGCCTTTTGTAGAAAACAAAAGCGATGGTATTTGTGGAAGAATGTGGAGGTAAGTTTTTCCAAAAAATGCAAATTTTGATAAACAGCTATAATCATTATATATATTTTAAAGATTTTATTTATTGACCTTAGAAAAGAGAGAGAAAGGTGGGGGAGAGGAGCAGAAAGTATCAACTCGCAGTTGCTTTTTTATATGTGCCTTGACCAACCAAGCCCAGGCCTCGAACTAGCAACCCCAGCATTCCAGGTCAACGCTTTATCCACTGAGCCAGCAGTAGCTATGGGTCAGGCTATAACAAATATATTTTTATTTTACTTCAAATGTCTGATTTCTAGAGAAAATGTGTTTATTTTAGAAAATTTGGAAAATACAAAAAAAAAACTCAATAAAGGGAAACAAAATCAACCATAATCAATTTTATCTTCTATGGTGGCAAAGAGTATAAAGTAAAATAAGCAAGCCTTTTGCTCTTCCCCTTCAGTCTCACCAATTCATCCTGAGATAAGTACCTTTATCTATTTGGTCCTTATTGGCCCTGCTAATTTCTTTCTTGCTTATTCATTTATTGATTCAGAAAATACAAACTTAGCGGGCACCTTTGGCCAAGCACTATTCTAAACATAGCTGTTTCACTGGTAAATGCATCTGGTAAGATCCCTCTTCCCATGAATTACATTGTAGTGAGAGGAGAGCTGCACTAAAAAAGTGGGGGGGGGGGATGAATAAATAGTAAATACTACCATTGTAGTAATAAATGACATGCAGAAAATAAAATACCAGTATTATATATCTGAGACTAAATTATGAAGATAAAATCAGCCCAGTGAAGACCGAGGGAAGATGTTAGTACAGAGGAGAGTAGGGTGAAAGGCTGTAAGGTACATACGGAGAGAAGGCCAGTGTGGCTATATTGCATGGTGGAAGTTGGAGGTTGGGGGCAGAGAGTTATGGGATGAGGGTGGACAGGTGAATCTCAAACAAGTTATAGAGGGCTTTTAGGGAGGAGAGAGCAAAAGAGTCTGGCCTTTTAAGTCAAGAGGAAGCTACTAAAGAGTTTTAACGTCAGAGTGATATGCTCTGATCCATATTTTTTAAAGTTTCATTCTGTGGAGAATATATTCAGAAGAGAAATTTCACGAACTCTCCCAAAAAGTTCATAGACAGAATTTAGAGGGTTTACTACCCTGAATGAGAGAAAAATCACCCAGCCAAGCCCCTTAAAGGAATAAAAATTTCAAAATTATTCTATTTTGTCTATCTTCCAATTCCTCTTCCTGATACATCAAAACCATCCTCTCTGGTTTCCAAAGTGCCATAGTAGCAGGAGTCGCAACTTGAGAAGAAGGTTCTTCCTTTTCCCCTTAAGATAGTGTTTAAATCTAAACCCTCCTGGAGGCCTACTAACATCAAAAGTTTCGACTGAAGGACAACCCTAGCCTTATGTAAAGTAACCAGATTGAGAGAGACTCTGGGGAAAGGTAGAAGAGTCCCCACTACTTAAACGCAGAACCTCCAGACCACACCCCAGCTCATCTAGATTCGGGTTCCCTGAAGCCAGCTGTGAAAGGGAAGCAGATGTAGAAGAAACCAAAACAAACAACAACAAACTTGTAATGAGGCGGGAAAATGAGGCGTGGGAAGCACACCTGTAGAGAAAGAAATCAAATCCTTCTTGAAACTGTTTAGTGGCATTTCCCAAACATGGGCACTGGTTAAGAATACAAATCCCTGTTTTTCACCCCAGACATACTGGCTCAGTTTCTAATATATCAGAGCCCCCAAATCACCTCTGACAATTATAATGATCAGCCAATTTGGAAACTACTATCAATATCTGTGAGGAAAAGTCTAGAAAACCTCATGGAGCACAATGCGTAACAGGCCCAGACTGAGAAAGCAAACTCATCTCTTTAGCCCTCACATGTGGTTTTTGGCTTAAATAATTACAGGTATTTTCATTGGCAGATTATTAGAAAGGTGACTAGCATATTAATAAATGAAACCATTTATATTCAATAAAACCTCTGAGATTACTGACATTGAAAAAGAGAATGACTTAATTTATCTTCCATTGTACCCTTCAAGATGTAAAACTATTTCTTTTCATGCTGCCAGAACAAATGGACTTCATTTAGTGTGGCCAAGAACCATATAATTTATTAAATGACACTTGGAAGCCCTCGTAAAAGTGATTAATCTCTGTGCACTGAGAGTTCTGAGTACAGTCATTTTTCAGATAGTCTATTGTTTCTAAATTTGAGAAACAACTTGTGTGTGTGCGCGTGAACTTTGTAAGAAGATCCGTTTTTCAAAAGAAATCACAGAAAATTACAGCTGGTGATCTCATCCAGTCTCACGGCTTTAAATGTTATCTATACACTGCTAGCTTCCAATTCATGTCTAGCCTGACCTCTCCCCTGAACCTCAGATTCTTACATCTGACTGTTTACTTGACATCTGCACTTACTTTACTATGTTCTAAAACTTGACAGGACTAAAATTGAACTTTTGATCTTCCCCTGCCTCCCTCATTCTTTTCCATCTCAGTTGATAACTCCTTTTTGCCAGTTCCTCAGTTATCCTGGACTCTATTTCTCTCCTACTCCATATCCAAATCCATTAACCAATTCCTTCTACTTTCCCTTAATAATAGATCCAGAACCAACCCACCTCTCAGCACCTTCACTTGAATCATCACAAGCCACCACCACTTCTCCCCTAGGTAAGTGACTTAGTGTCCTAGTTATTTCTATATTTGCCCCTCTTCCATTGACTTTTAACACAGCAACTAAAGGGTTCTCTTTTTGTTGATTTAACTTCTATTTATTATGGAAAGTTTACACAAATACAAAAGAAGGGAGAAGAACATAATGAAACCCTGTGTCTATTCATCGTCCAGCTTCAACAGTACGGATGCCTGGCTGCTCCTCTTTCATCTCTATGCTGCCCTGCTCTCTCCCCACTGTCATGGAATCCTTGTGCAAACCCTCCAATGACTTCCTGTCTCATTCAAAATAAAATCCAAAACACTTTCAGTGGCATACAAATGTTCTCCGTCTCCTTCATTTCTCCACCATTACTGGGCCCTCTTGCTCCCTCTCTGTCATGTTAGTTCCTAGCTACTTCTCAAACATACCAGGATATTTCTGTCTCAGGGCCTTTGTATCTGTTTCTTCTACCTGGAAGGCACAGGATATTCTCCAGATAATTTCCCCAGCCAAGTATGCTCCCTCTCTTCCTTCAGGTCTTTTCCTACAGTTTCCAACAACTGGTTTTGCTGACTGCCTGTACACGGCAAGACTGAAACACTTCTCTGCCCTTTGAGATCCTACACATTGCCTGCTGAGTCATAGTTTACAAGTCTTCACTATTCACCCCTCAGCTACTCCTCTTTCTCTAAGTATGTGTATGTGAACTTCTGTAGAGTAACTTTTACCTAATGAGATACAACTACCCTTTGTGAAAAGGCACTCTCACCCATTCTTTTTTGAGTGACTGATAATCTCCCCATTGCACTTTGACTGCTGATCAACATATATAATTATTTGAAGAATTAATATGTCCCATCTCTCCTGAAGCAACTCATTGTAGGCCATGGAAAAACTTTGAATTTTATTCTAAATTCTGCACTACAACATGGTAAGAATTCAATAAATGCTCTTTACTATTAAAATTGACTTTAATAGCCCTGGCCGGTTGGCTCAGTGGTAGAGCATCAGCCTGGCGTGCAGGAGTCCCGGGTTTGATTCCCAGCCAGGGCACCCAGGAGAAGCGCCCATCTGCTTCTCCACCCCTCCCCCTCTCCTTCCTCTCTGTCTCTCTCTTCCCCTCCCGTAGCCAAGGCTCCATTGGAGCAAAGATGGCCCGGGTGCTGAGGATGGCTCTGTGGCCTCTGCCTCAGGCGCTAGAATGGCTCTGGTTGCAACAGAGCGACGCCCCTGATGGGCAGAGCATTGCCCCCTGGTGGGATGCTGGGTGGATCCCAGTCGGGCGCATGCGGGAGTCTGTCTGACTGCCTCCCCGTTTCCGACTTCGGAAAAATACAAAAAAAAAAAAAATTGACTTTAACGAATAAAAATTAGTTGTAAATATATTTAATAGCACCAAATTATACACTTGAAATGCTTAGAATGTTAAGTTTTAGGCCACGTGAATTTTACAGAATAAACATTAGGCTTTTCAGGAGTCCAGAATCAGGCACATCACTTTCACAGGGTGCAGAAGCCTCTATGCATCATGCCACCTGCACCCCAAGAATTCAGGCATGAGGACAGTCAGTGGCCTGAGGCCAGCCAGGTCCCTCTCCACACTTGTGTCTCAGGGGATGTGCTCACACTTTGACCCTCCACATGATTTATTCCTAAGTACATTCATTTATGTATCGACACCACTGTTTGACTCCAGCACCCAGGAGAAAGCAGCTGCAGGTCAGCTCTGAGGCCCTGGAATCTGGAAAAGAAGCAAGGTCTTCTTTTCTGGCATCCTCTTGGCCAGGAAGACAGTTTCTACTTTTTGAAATAGAGTAAAAATTCTCACAACCGAAAATGAGAAACTGTTTCTAATCTCAATAAAAGGAGAGGAAAACAGAATTTTAATTACCATCTACAGCCTGACCTGTGGTGGCGCAGTGGATAAAGCGTTTACCTGGAAATGCTGAGGTCGCCGGTTCAAAACCCTGGGCTTGCCTGGTCAAGGCACATATGGGAGTTGATGCTTCCTGCTCCTCCCCACCTTCTCTCTCTGTCTCTCTCTCCTCTCTCTCTCCCTCTCTGTCTCTCTCTCTCCCTTTCTCTCTCCTCTCTAAAATGAATAAATAAAATAAAATAAAAAATTAAAAAAATAAACACCAGTATACCGAAATGTAGTTTATTATAATTACCATCTACAAAATGCAGTTTATTTCTGTAATTATTATGTCATTACATAAGAATTAAACTGAGAATTCACTGTCTTCAACAAGTTTCAAAAAGTACTAATTAAGTGGCTAATAATGCATTATCATATATTACCACTACAAATATCACTTTAAGAATTGTATTAGAATATCTTTCATTAAAATAATGAAAAACTAATTGGAACAAATGGAGGTTTATTTGAAAAAATGTGAAGTTATTACCCATTAAATTATATTTATTTTCCTTTTATAGTCCAATAAAGTTTGTCGCATTGCAGTCTGATAGCTCTCCTAATCTTTTCTGGTTCTCCTGCCCCTTTTCCTCAGAGATCTTTTCCCCAATAAATCCGCTGTCCATCTTATCCTGTCTTTACATTCACTTCTGAAAGCAACAAACCTAACACAGGAATCAATGGAACTAGAGATGAAAAAATTAGCAATGAATTACAATTGTTAAAAATTAGATCATACGTATGTCTGGCCACTATTTTCCTCGCAAATAAGAAGGTAACCTTTACACAGTCTACTTTGAATCTGTTTAAAATTTCTGTAGTTCCAAATGGATGGAAGGGAGGGAAGAAAAAGAGTAACCAACCTGGATAAGATGGTCATTTAAGCTCAACACCCTTCTTTGTCATCACTGGTTCATCAAATGGAGACAGACTCATACATGGAGAACAGGCTGATAGCTGTGTGTGTAGGGTGCGGGGGGGGGGGGCACTGGGGGGGGTGGAAGGATTGAGCAAAAAGAAAAAAAAGAAAAAGCTACAGAGAAAAAACTCACGGACACCAGTGTGGTGACTGCCAGAAGAGGGGGTGGGAAAAGGCAGAGGAGGGTATGGGGGATAAATGATGATGGACAGAGACTTGACTTGGGGTGGTGAACACACAATACAGTGCACAGATGATGTGTTATAGAATTGTGCACCTGAAACCTGTATACTTTTTTTTTTTTTGTATTTTTCTGAAGCTGGAAACGGGGAGAGACAGTCAGACAGACTCCCGCATGCGCCCGACGGGGATCCACCTGGCACGCCCACCAGGGGCGACGCTCTGCCCACCAGGAGGAGATGCTCTGCCCCTCCGGGGCGTCGCTCTGCCATGACCAAGGCCACTCTAGCGCCTGGGGCAGAGGCCAAGGAGCCATCCCCAGCGCCCGGGCCATCTTTGCTCCAATGGAGCCTTGGCTGCGGGAGGGGGAGAGAGAGACAGAGAGGAAGGAGGGGAGGGTGGAGAAGCAAATGGGCGCTTCTCCTATGTGCCCTGGCCGAGAATCGAACCCGGGTCCCCCGAACGCCAGGCCGACACTCTACCGCTGAGCCAACCGGCCAGGGCCGAAACCTGTATACTTTTATTAACCAGCATCACCCCAATAAATTCAATATAAAGTAAGATAAGTAAATACAAATAAACAAACTGTGAATCTTTTCTTTTTTGTATATGTGGACTTGAACAATGCCCATTGGCAGTCATGCCTCATTTCTCCCTCCTCCAAGTCCTTGGAACCGCTACACTACTTTTTATCTCTGTGGATCTCCCTGTTCTGAACATTACATAGAAATGAAATCACACAATGTGTGCCTTTGTGTCTGGCTTCTTTCACATAGCATATGTTTTTAAGGTTCACTCATGTTGTAGTATGTTCTAGTACATCATTCCTTTTTTTAAAAAATTTATTCATTTTAGAGAGGAGAGAAAAAGAGATAGAAAGAGGGAGAGAAAAGGGGGCAGGAGCAGGAAGCATCAACTACCATATGTGCCTTGACCAGGCAAGCCCAGGGTTTTGAACTACATCATTCTTTTTAATGGCTGTATAATATTTATTATATGGATATACCACATTTATTTACCCAGTCATCAGCTCATTGACATTTGAGTTATTTCAACATTTTGGTTATTGTGAATAATCCTGCTATGAACATTTGCTCTCAGGAAGAGACCTGAGTAGGGATTGAGTTAATCAGTCCTGCCTTGGACTTCCAGGGACACCTTTGTGTTTGTTGAGATTTCATTTTTTGCTTTTAATGTTTCTGTCTAAAACCCTTTAGTGATTGGTGTGTGAGTGAGGATCTCTGGTGCCTGAGCCTAAGTTCCAAAGGGACACAGCTAGGCCAGCACCTGACAGGCCCGTCAGGGGAACTCCTTCCTTTGTCTGTTGAACTGTGTGCCTAAAAGTCTAGTGTAAATGCAAAATAGTAAATTGTCTGGTTTTTTAAGTTCTCTTTGTCAGGAAAATCTCTGGTGTAATTTTAATTAGAATAAGTAAAAGTGCACTCATTTAAATTTCTTGATTTATGATTTGTGTATGTGAAGTCTTTGTTTAATGTCTAAATGTGTCTGTTTCTAAGGCCTGAATTAAGTTCTTGCATGCAAAAATTGGAAATTTCTGGCTTAAAACCAGAGGCAAAAGCCAAGGGAAACTCTAAAGTTTTGAACCTTGAAGACTGACAGGGCCGAAGCGGATGTTGGGTCCCCTCCAAGTTTCCCCCACCTTTCCCCAGTTCCTTCGTGTGGCATGGGTGTTGTCTGACATGGGAGGCATGGGGTTCATGGGAAAGCCCACTGCTTTAGCCATAATGGTGAAAAATTATAAGAGAGGGTTCTCAGGAAATTGTGGGGTTGCTGTGTCCCTGAAGAAATTATAAACCTCATGTGGGCTAGAGTAGCCCACTGTTGGGAAGGTGAATTTGTGAAATTTGTATTTTTTTTGGTTTGCTGCTTTTGTTGTGGGAAATGGCAATAGGCAGCTGCTCAAAGCAGGGAAGTTGGTTACAGGTGGTGGATTGAATTGTGTTCCTGCTTGGGAGGGGCCATTGTTTTGCTAATGGCTGCACAAAAACAACAGAGAAAATAAATAAATAAATAATAAAAGAGGCAGGCTCCTCTCACAGCTCCCAGTGCCTGTTCCCCCTCTGGCACCTGAAGCCCCAGGCACCCTGACTGATTCCCTTATATTGACCTCATAGTGTAAAGCACTATGGGCCAAGAAGAGGGTTAGCATCTTTTTGCCATCTGGGTATTTATGAAATAGTGAGCACATTTTTACCATTCCTTATTTTTCTCAGTAAATCAGTGGTTCATTGAGGATAGTAGTTTATAATCCTCTTATTATAAATTATACTAAAATTGTACTAATGATAAGGCATATAGAACTGTACAGTCTACCAAATCCAAAGACTTCCTTTTTGTACCAAGAATCCCTTGTTGTGTAAAAAGTATTTTCCACATTAGAAATGTATTTGTTATTTCAAGAACCTTTTTTAATTCTTTTTTTTTATTTTCTATTTCATAGCCCAAACAGGACTGTTAGAATCTGTACTGTACATATGCTGCCGCACTTAAGACAATCGAGACCACCACAAGAAAATGTTTCTGGTTGCCTAGCTTAAGTGAAATTCTAGCACCCAAGCAGGTAAGGAAATTTTGGGACACTTTCCACCAATTTCTGTTAGCCAGAATCAAAGAAGATACTGAGGCAGTCGACTTAGCCCTTACATAATAATCAGCTCTAAAAATTAGAAAGGAAATGTATTGTAAGACAACATCATCAGCTGCTAAGAATGGATAAATGAATAAAACTAAGCATTTCGGAAGGGACATTGCTCCTCCCTAAATCACATAACTCTGTTTGGCCCCTAAGATGGCTGGTTAGTCAAGGACGGGTAAGGAACAACCTAAGACAGGCACAAAGAGGGGCCATCAGGAGAAGGATTAAGAACTAACAAAGGTGAGGCTTAAACCCTTACCCCAACAATGCAGGAGCCTGCTCTCCTGAAATAGTAGTCTTCATTCACTGTCCAGGGCACCAAAACAGGGGGACTCTGCCCCTGCTTCCCCACTCATCAACTGAGAGGGTACTTACCAGGCCAAGATGGGCAAATTGACTTCACTCACATGCCCCCTCACAAAAAACTCTGCTATCTCCTAACTTTTGTTGATACCTTTTCAGAATGGATACCTTTCCCACCTCTTGAGAGATGGCAGACATTCTCATTGAAAACATCATCCCACGGTTTGGACTGCCAACTACCATCCAGTCAGACAATGGCCAGGCCTTCACTGCCCAAATAGTCCAGCAGGTTGCCACCTCTCTTCGTAGTGATAGGTAAAATGGCTACTCAGCCACCATCTTTAAGAACAATGCAGGCCTGAAGGAGGAAGAAGGACTTGCCTACTCAGTAATCCAGCTCAGACCTGTCTTGCAGCTGGATGCTGATAAGGTACAATTGGATTAGGGTGCAGACAATTTTGAGGAACTGTGGCACCACTCTCAACCACAAACAGAAGAAGCGATCTTGCAGCTGCCTTTGCCCAATGCCCCTTGATGAATCCATATAACCCCTGCCCCATCCCTCCCTCAGGGCTGACACCCTTTGCTTGTCTCAGCCCACCTATACCCAGGTGTTTTGAAAATAAATTTTCCTTTTGGAACACACTAGCCTCATGTTTCTGATTCACATCACAGTTTCTGCCTTTCAAGAAGTTCTTATTTTATTTTATTTTTAAGTGAGAGGAGGGGAAATAGAGAGACAGAGTCCCACATGCACCCTAGCTGGGATCCACCCAGCAAGCCCCCTACCAGGGATGCTCTGTCCATCTGGGGTCATGCTCACAACCAAGCTATTTTTAGCACCTGTGGGGGAGGCTCCAGGAGCCATTCTCATCACTGTGTGGTGGGAGAGGGCAACTTGCTGGAATCAATCGAGCCATGGCTGCAGGAGGGGAAGTGGGGGGGGGGGTGGAGGATGAAAGGGTGGAGAAGCAGACAGTCACTTCTCCTGTGTACTCTGACTGGGAATTGAACCACGGATTTCCACACACTGAGTGGATGCATTACCATTGAGCCAGCTGGCCAGGGCCAATAGTTCTTATAATTAAGGTGACCAACTTTTTTACAATGAAAAGGTGGACAAAAATTAATTAAAGAAAACAATATCTAAATAAATGAAACATTTTATTCATTGCAACAATAATACACTACATATATTGGAAATACCTGAATAAGAAATATCCCTCATATTGAATTTTACGGCAAGTGCTGCAGCTAGAGTATCAACATTCAATCTTGATTTCTCACTTGTCCAAAAATCATTAGCAATTGAAAAAACTCTTTCAACTGCTACATTAGTTCCAGGGCAGCACAATGTAAATTGAACAAGAATAAATAAATTTTCACATGGAATATGTTAATTTTTGAAATGGCTGAATATTTCCACCCATCTTTTATCAATTTCAACATGTTCATTTTCCCATTATATTAATTTTTCAGAATTTAAATATACATTCAGTCTTCTAATTTTTTCAAAAAGACAATTGTTGTCTATTTTGATGTCTGGCATTTCTTTAGATAAAAACTCAAGACAAGATTCTGTCTGATATACTTGCGACGAAGTAAAAAAAACACCATTGTAAACCGTTATTTTCCATGATGTTTGTTTCAGACCATTCTTCAATATATTGAAAACATGTCTGGTAAAAATTCTGCACTTCTTTGATAAACTTTTCTGTTATGCCCGGATTTGATTCCTTTAAATACGACAGTTTTCTTTTTATAAATAAAGGAAGAAATTTTTCTTCAAAATGAGATTTATATTGAAGGATAAAGTCATTCAAAATAAGACTAACTACTGTAGCTGAAATGTATTCACCTTCAATCTTTTGAATTGTTTTGTGAAAAATAGATACTTGATTATGTACAAAATACATTAATATCTCAGATTATTGAAAAATGATTTCAGGATTTTAGAACATTTGTCTTAACTTAAAAAATATGAATGGAGAGGCTCAAATAATTGTAGAACATGCTCTATAGCAGGTGTTAGAGCAAGCCATCTAACTTTTGAATATCCTAAAAGTTTTTTGTATTCAACATTTGCTTGTTCACAAAATTGTTTTAAAGTAGCAACATGAACAGTGAAATGACTAAAATGCAAATAAATTGTAGTTATTATTACTTCTACATCAATTGGCATGGCACATGAGGCTGTATTGATTGCATTTGACAAAATATGTGCATTACAACCTGTTCCTAGTATTTTCTTTTGAAGTAACTCTTATAATTTTACATATACATTAGTCACCCCTTTGCGTCTTCAGCCACCAAAATTTGTATTTGTATTATCAGCCGTTAGTGCAACAATTTTGGATTTCAAATTGTTTTCATTTATTACTCTGTATAGATGGTTTGACAAAATTTCAGAAGTTTTGCCCTCAATGGATTCTAAATTTAAAAATTGTTCTTGAATTCCCTTGGTAACATTAAAATATCTTACTATTATTGGATACAATTTAATTTCATTATGATGTGATACATCAGATAAAATCGTTACAAATGCTGCAGTTTCCAAGTCCTCTGTAAGTATTTTGTCACAGTAATTTTTAAATACTGATTTCAAAATAGCCTCGCATTTTGTCCTGGCACATGAAAACTTTGCATTGTGAAACTTTTTCAATAATTTAGTTGTACAATCCATACTACGAAAACTTCGTGAATTACAGTATGAAATACAAATGTTTCCTCCATGGCAGCCAACTGTTTTTCATCTTCAGAATAATTTGAAGGGGTTTTTTTTTAACTGTTTTTTTGTTGTTGTTTGTTTGTTTGTTTGTATTTTTCCAAAGTGAGAAGCAGGAGGGGGGGAGGCAGGCAGATAGACTCTCACATGAGCCTGACTGGGATCCACCCGGCATGCCCACTAAGGGGCGATGCTTGGCCCCTCTGTGGCATTGCTCTGCTGCAATCAGAGCCATTCTAGTGCCTGAGGCAGAGGCCACGGAGCCATCTTCAGTGCCTAGGCCAACTTTGCTTCAATGGAGCCTTGGCTGTGGGAGGGGAAGAGAGAGACAGAGAGGAAGGAGAGGGAGAGGGGTGGAGAAGCAGATGGGCGCTTCTCCTGTGTGCCCTGGCCAGAAATCGAACCTGGACTTCCACATGCCAGGCAGACACTCTACTGCTGAGCCGACGGGCCAGGGCAATAATTTGAAGTTTTAAAAACACTTGTTACTTTACAATTGGAAGCTGATGCATCTAATGATTGCTTATGTTTGTTGATGGTCAAGTGTTTCGTTATTGCTGCTCTTCCTCCAACTGTAGTACAAAATTCTCTACTGCAAATATTGCAGAAAACAATGGTATCTTCCTTTGATATGAGGAATGGAAATTCCTTTTCAATTTATCATTGAAATGGCATTTTCTCTTTTTTGATTTTTTAATCCCTTAAGTGAAATTTAAAAATAAAAATAAAATACAGAGCTACATGAACAATGCAAGCACATTAGGAACTGAAAACATTACATCATGGTAGGCAAATTTTCTGGAAGATAAATTAACAAAACTAAATATCAAACAAAACCACTAATTTGGAGTGATATTCGGGTGTATTTATCACTTACTAATTTAAAAATGTTTGTTTTATGCAACTATTTAATCAAAATGTGTTTTAATAGATGTGGTTTGAGAATAGATTTCTACTTTAAAACTTGAATTTTGGGAAAATAGTTATAAATAAAATTATATGTATTTGGAAATTCCTTTATCCATAGATAATAAAATAATAAAACATAAATTGTGCTTACCTGTCTATGATTGAATATTCACTGAGAAAGAAATAATCGTGAGTTTACAATGTCGTATGTGCCATGTCGTGTTTCAGTAAGAAGTACACAAAGCCATTTGTGCACTCGGTATATCTCGTGCTCTCTCAAGGTCTCCCGTGCGGATCACTGGCATCTCATAATTGCGTCTCGCCGCACTATACTGATCCTTGACGAATCGTCATGTCAAATACAAATACGTCACATCACACACAGTGGATCGACTCGGCATCAATCGAATATGGACATTTACAGATTAGTCTCCCAATATCAAAAAAGAGGACATGTAGGAGGACACTTTTCGAGCGAGGATGGAACTTATAAAAGAAGGACTGTCCTCCCTAAAGGAGAATAATTGGTCATCTTATTAAATAATATATTTGTGGATACTTTAGGATTTTCTATATAAAAGACTATTCATTTGTGAATGGACATGTTTTTTATTTCTCCCTTACCAATCAGATGACCTTTATTGCTTGTTTTTACCTAATTGCTCTGGTTACAATGCTCCAGTACAATGTTTCTGAGTCAATGCGAGTGAGCTTGCGATTTGGCTGAGAAGGTCTGCTACAGGCTTTAGTTTGGCTTTGCTTATCTGGACTCAGCTAGATTCAGCTGGACTTGACTATCTCCCAGTTCTAGAGAGAGGCTCCAGATCCCAGGATTCAAGCTGAAGCTGGATTTAAGTCCACTTCACATGTCTCCACATTCTCTTTGAACCTGCAGCTACCAATGATTGGTAGATCACAGGAGAGCAGCACCTTTAAAGGCTCTGCTCATGTCAATAAAATGGGAAGTACTCTCTGTTCACGGAGAGAGAACATTTCAAAGGTATGCGGCAAAAGAGTGGATGTGTATTTTTATTAGATGGGAATGAGTAACTGGGACCAATAGGCACAATTAAAAAATATATATATATGAGCCTAAAGATGGAGTCAGGAATAGATTAGAAAAAGCATATTAGATCCATAGAACTCTTTTTCTGTTTATGTAATTTAGCTTTCTTCTCACTTTTTTACTTTTTATTGAATTTATTGGGGTGACACTGGCTAACAAAATTATACAGTTGTCAGGTGCACAATTCAACAACCCATCAGAGAAGCAGGGTGAGGGATGCGTCAGCCATGCAAACTATCAGCAGATTAGAGGGAGGAAGCGAGTAGTTTCATAAGGATAAAAAAAGAAGAGGAGGGCAAAATGGTCTGAAAGCCAAATCTCAGAAGATACTTGGTTATAAAATTTTTGAGTTTAGAACCATGTAAATATTTTGCATAATTAAACAAAACCAAATGGTTTCATTAAAAAAAATGGATTTCCAAAAATGAAAAACTAACTCAAACAAAGGAATTCAGGAATCTTCTGTACTGTCTTTACAACTCTTCTAAAAGTCTAAAATTATTTTGGAAAAAGAACTTACTGAAATAAAGAATCTTTTTTTTTTAATTTTTTTTCTTTTTTTTCTTTTTTGTATTTTTCTGAAGCTGGAAACGGGGAGAGACAGTCAGACAGACTCCCGCATGCGCCCGACCGGGATCCACCCGGCACGCCCACCAGGGGGCGATGCTCTGCCCCTCCGGAGCGTCGCTCTACCGCGACCAGAGCCACTCCAGCGCCTGGGGCAGAGGCCAAGGAGCCATCCCCAGCGCCCGGGCCATCCCTGCTCCAATGGAGCCTTGGCTGCGGGAGGGGAAGAGAGAGACAGAGAGGAAGGAGGGGGGGGGTGGAGAAGCAAATGGGCGCCTCTCCCATGTGCCCTGGCCGGGAATAGAATCCAGGTCCCCCGCACGCCAGGCCGACGCTCTACCGCTGAGCCAACCGGCCAGGGTCAAGAATCTTAATTATAGATCAAGTTAGTGGCACAAGCACAGAAAGTAGAATTATCACTCTCCATCGGTAGCTTCAGGTTCAAAGAGAATATGGAGACAGGAGGGATGGACTTAAACCCAACTTGCATCATGGAGTCTAGAGCCTCCATGCAGAGCTGGGTGTAGCCACGTCCAGCTGAATCTAGGTGAGTCCCCACAAGCACAGCTGAACTCTATGTGGAGGCAGAACAGCAGCCCTTCAAAGATGTCCTCACTCGTATCCCTGAATCCTGTATATCAGTCACAGTAAAACGGCAAAAGTGACTTTGCAGATGTAATGAAGATTATGGGCCTTATACCAAGAAAATTATCCTGTATTTTCTGGGTGGATCCAATTTAATCACACAAGGCCAAAGAGAAGAGAATTTTCTCTGACTGGAAATGGAAGAGATGTGGCAGAAAGGGAAGTCAGAGGGACTCTAAGCATGAAAAGGAATCAACTTACTGTTGCTGGCATAGAGACAGAGGCCCACGTGCATGAAGTGGAGAGAGGTGTCTAGAAGCTAGCAGTGACCCCATGCTGATAGTCAGCAAAGAAATGGGGACCTCAATCTTACATTCACAAGAAACCAATTGATGCAACAACCTAAGTGAACTTGGAAGGGGAGTGTGCCCCAGAGCCTCCAGATAAGAGAGTCCAGGCCGGCCAACATCTTGAGTTTGCTCACGTGAAACATAGGCAGCAAAACCAGCCACGTCAATTGGACTTCTGACCTACAGATCTGTGAGATAATAAATTTGCATTGTTTTAAGCTACTAAATTTGTGGTAATGTTTTGACAGCAATAGAAAAGTAACACACTATAAAACACAATATTTTTGGCTGTATATTCTTGGAGTAATATATTGTTAAGACAAAAATAAGTGCGTGACCAGGTGGTGGTGCTGTGGATAAACCATCAGAGTGGGACGCAGAGGACCCAGGTTCAAAACCCCGAGGTCGCTGGCTTGAATGCAGGTTCACCAGCTTAAGCACGGGGTCACTGGCTTGAGTGTGGGTTTATATACATGACCTCATGGTCGTTGGTTTGAACGCAAAGGTTGCTGGTATGAGTCCAAGGTCGCTGGCTTGAATAAGGGGTCATTTGGTCTGCTGTAGCCCCCCCAGTCAAGGCACATATGAGAAATCAATCAATGAACAACTAAGGTGCTGCAGCTTCTCATCTCTCTTCCTTCCTGCCTTCCTGTCTGTCTGTCTGTCTGTCTCTCTCTCTCTCTCTCTCTTAAAAAAAGAAAAGAAGAAGAAAAAAGAGATGCTCTTGTATAAACCTGACTGGGAAATTGAACTGGCAACCTCCATGCTCCCGGTGATGCTCCAACCAACCGATCTGGCCAGGGCTTAATTTTTATTGATTTTTAGAGAGATGGAGAGAGGAAGGGAAAGAGAGAGGGGAGGGGAAAGGGATCATTTGTTGTTCTACTCAGTCATGCATGTTTTGGTTGCTTTCCCTGTGTACCCTGACCAGGGATCGAACTCACAACCTTGTTGTTTTGGGACAACATTCTTAACTGACTGAGTTAACTGGCCAAGGCCAATAAGTAGATTTTAAGTTATTGTTATAAATGTCTGTTAATTTTTGTATTTAATTCATATAATTTATTTAGCAAATATTTGAACTTTCTAAATATACATATTATTTTAATTATATTTTACTATTAATAGTAATTTATCATTTAATTGTGCTATGATCAGAAAGCTTGATACTGATTCTTTGGAAAGTCAAGAGATCATGGTTGTTAAGAGTATATACTCTAGCCCTGGCTGGATAGCTCAGATGGCTAGAGCATCATTCTGAAATGCTGGGATTGCTTGTTTGATCCCTGAATAGGGCATATACAGGAATAACTTAATGTTCCTCTCTCTCTCTCTCTCTCTAAAAATAAATAAATAAAATCAAAAAAATTTTTCTAAAAAAAAAATTAATGGCCATGATATATGACAAACCATCAGCTAATATCATACTAAATGATGAAAAAAATGAAGGCTTTTCCTCTAAAATCAGGAACAAGAGAAGGTTGCCCACTCTTATTTAACATAGTTCTGGAAGTTTTAGCCAGAGTGATCAGGCAAGAGAAAGAAATAAAAGATATTCGTATCAGGAAAGAATAAGTAAAGGTACCACTTTTTGCAGATGACATGATCCTATATACAGAAAATGCCAAAGACTCCACCAAAAAACTATTAGAAACAATAAACCAACATAGTAAAGCCGCAGGATACAAAATCAATATACAAAAGTCCATTGCTTTCCTATATTCCAATGATGAAACTTTGGAAAATGAACTTTAAAAAACAATTTCTTTTACAATTGCAACAAAATAAAAATGAAATACCTAGAAATAAACTTAACAAAGGATGTGAAGGACCTAAATACTGAAAACTACACAGCATTATTGAAAGAAATTGAAAAAGACACAATGAAATGGAAAAATATTCCATGTTCATGGATTGGAAGAATCAACATAGTTAAAATGGCTATATTACCCAAAGCAATATACAAGTTCAGTGCAATTCCCATTAAAATCCCAATGTCATTTTTTAAAGAAATAGAACAAAAAATCACCAGGTTTGTATGGAACCATAAAATAAACCCAAATAGCCAAAGCAATCCTGAGGAAAAATAATGAAGCTGGTATTGGCGGAAAAACAGACATACCGACAAATGGAACATAACCAAGAACCCAGAAATAAAACCACATATATCTGGACAAATCATCTTCAACAAAGGAGCCAAAAACACAAAATGTAGGGGAAAAAAGTCTCTTCAACAAATGGTGCTGGGAAAATTGGAAACCACATGCAAAAGAGTGAAGCTTGACTACAGTTTGACCCCTTGCACAAAAATTAATTTAAAATGGATCAAAGTCCTAAATATAAGATCAGAAACAATAAATTACATAGAAGAAAACATAGGTACTAAGCTCACGGACCTTGGCCATAGAGAACAATTTATGAATTTTACCTCAAAGGCAAGGGAAGTAAAGGCAAAAATAAATGAATAGGACTATATCAAATTTAAAAGCTTCTGCAAAGCAAAAGAAACTGACAACAAAACAAATAGGCAGCCAACCAAATGGGAGATGATGTTTGCAAACAATAGCTCCAATAAGGGATTAATATACAAAATATATAAAGAACTCACAAAGCTCAGCAACAAACAAGCAAACAATCTAATTAAAAAATGAGGAGAGGACCTGAACAGACACTTCTCCCAAGAGGACATACAAATGGCCAACAGATATATGAAAAGATGCTCATCTTCATTAGCTATTAGAGAAATGCAAATCAAAACTACAATGAGATACCACCTCACACCTGTTAGATTGGCTATTATCAATAAGACAGGTAATAACAAGTGTTGGAGAGGCTGTGGAGAAAAAGGAACCCTCATCCACTGCTGGTGGGAATGCAAATTAGTATAATCATTATAGAAGAAAGCATGGCAGTTCCTCAAAAAATTAAGATAGAATTACCATATAACCCACAAATCCCTCTAATGGGTATCTACCCCCAAAACTTGAAAACATTGGTATGTAAAGACACATGCAGCCCCATGTTCATTGCAGCATTATCCACAGTGGCCAAGACATGGAAACAACCAAAGTGTCCCTCAGTAGAGGATTGGATAAAGAAGATGTGATACATATATACTATGGAATACTACTCAGCCATAAGAAATGATGACATAGTGACATTTATGACAACATGGATGGACCTTGAGAACATTATACTGAGTGAAAAAAGTAAATCAGAAAAAACTAAGAACTATGATTTCACACATAGATAAGATATAAAACTGAGACTCATGGACATAGATAAAAGTGAAGGGTCACCAGGGTGAAGGGGACGTGGGTGAGGGAAATGTGGGAGGAAAAGGTGTAAAGAGGAACAAATATAAGGCGACGGAAAATAATTTGACTTTGGGTGATCAGTATACAACATAACAGTTCAAATGCTACAGAAATATTTATCTGAAACCTATGTAATCTTATTAATCAATGTCACTGTGTTAAAGTTAATTTTCTAAATAAAAATTAAAAAAGAATTAAAAAAAAAGAATTAATAGCCATGTATGTGTGTACACTTGTATATACATGTTCACTAAAACTAACATTAAACATTTGTAATAGTGCCAGTGTTGGTTATTATAAATGTATAAAATATAAACTAGAAGGATACATATCTATCATGGAGAAGAGGCTGGGAATCAAACTGAGTTAAACAGGACTTAACTTAAATGTCCTATGTCTATTAGAAAAAAAGAAAAATAACAGAAGAATATGACCAAATGGCAAAACTTATTAAATCAGGGTGCTGAGAATGTGTGCTTGAGTGTATCTTTTAAATTTTTCTTTATAAAAAAGAAAAGCACATGTCTGACGATTGTATTAATTTGAACCAAAGTCTTCCAATTTATCAGTTGATGTGCTCTGGCTATTTTCTTAATTTCTTTTAGCCCAAGTTTTCTCATCTTTAAAATGGGGATAATAATAGTACCTATTCTAGTGGAGTTGTTGAGAGGATTAAACAAGTTAATACATGTGAAGCACTATCACATTTAACTCTTGCCTGGCACAGAAAGCATTTAATAGATATGGGGTACTCTGTGTTGAAACCTGCTTTGTAGATTAGTTCACTGTCAGTTTTGGTAAGTTGTGTGCTTGAATAGAATATTTATCCTATAATTGTTGAGTGCACACACACACAGACACACATATGCATGCACACACATTTGATTGTTTGTTAATTGTGTTCAAATCTTTCTCATTCTTTTTAATTTTTCATTTGAGTAATATTTCAACAAAGGGATGTAACATGATCGTTTATAATAATTGTGAATTAGTCAATTTATCCTTATAATTTTGTTAATTTTTAATACATATATTGAGACTACATTACTAGGCACATAAAAATTTTAATTGTTATATTTTTCCAAGTTATTCTTTTAATTATTAGGTATCTAGTTTTTAAAATAAAAATCTTACAGAGCTTTTGATTTCTTTGAGGGGTTCATTTTAATATGGCTTCTCCAGTTTTCTGTTTTCTTTTGGTATTTGTACATCTTTTTTCATCCTTTTACTTTCATTTTTTTTTTTTTTTTTTTTTTAGAAAGAGAAAGAGAGAGAGAGAGGGACAGAAAGGGACAGACAGGAAGGGAGAGAGATGAGGAGCATCAAATCATAGTTGTGACACTTTAGTTGTTCATTGATTGCTTTCTCATATGTGCTTCGACTGGAGGACTCCAGCCGAGCCAGTGACCCTTTGCTCAAGCCAGTGACCTTGAAGTTTAAGCCAGCGACCATGGGGTCATGACTATATTCCCATGCTGAAGCGGGTGAACTCAGGGTTTCAAACCTGGGTCCTCAGCGTCCCTGGCCAGCGTTCTATCCACTGCACCACTGCCTGATCAGGCTACTTTCAAATTTTTTAAGTCCTTAGTTTTAATGTCTATAGTCTTGAAATATATAACTGTTTTATTTTTTTTCTTTTTTCCAGTCTATTTCTGTGTTTTTATAGGTACGTTCAATTACAGTTATTATGCTTCCCGATATACTTGCCCAAATTTTTACAATCTTGTATATGTGTGGTTTTCATTTATTCTGATTTTCTCTGATTGTCTTTTCTGTTAAAACATCTATTGAAATTCCATTGCGACTTCTTAGTTGTTCATTGATTGCTTTCTCATATGTGCCTTGACCGTGGGCCTTCAGCAGACCGAGTGACCCCTTGTTCAAGCTAGTGACCTTGGGTCCAAGCTGGTGAGCTGTGCTCAAACCAGAAGAGCCCGCACTCAAGCTGGCAACCTCGGGGTCTCGAACGTGGGTCCTCCGCATCCCAGTCCGACACTCTATCCACTGTGCCACCGCCTGGTCAGGCCCATGAAATTCCATTTGTAAATAATTGTCCTTTGTAGGCAATCCCTGTTTTTTCTTTTCTCTCTGGTTTTAAGATTGTCTTTTTTAAATTTATTTTTGCACTTGTTCTTCAAAATTTCTACCAGAGTATTTTTTTATTTTTTTGATACAGCTCTTTTATTTATCCTATTCCATTCTCATTTTACCTTTTGAACATGACCAGTCATATTTTCTATCAATTATGGAATGTTCTCAGCCATTATCACTTAAAACATTGTTTTGCCATTTTTCCTCTTTGTTCTATAATTCCTGAATACCTATTAGATGTATCTTGGATCTTGTTATTCTAACCTCAAAGTCTCTTATATGCTCTTATATCTCTGCATGTCTCTGTGCTGCATTCTAGTTTCCTCAGATCTATCTTCTTCTTCCTAATTCTCTCTTTAGCTGTGTCTAGTCTGCTCATTATCTTACTCTTTGAGGGTTTTAACATTTAATCATTTAATAAAATAGAAAATTTTATTAGGTGGCAGTTCAGGTATTTCTAACTGAAAGAAAACAATGCTAACAAAATAAAAGCAGTGATTAGATAAGGTCTCTTAGATGCTTGCAATAAGACAGTAAAAAGACATTCTGCAGCCACAAAAGTAACTAAAGAACTCTTGACTGATGTAACTACTGCTTCTTTGTCAATGATAACTCTAGCCCTGCTTTAATACTCTTGCCTCTTAGATAAAAATGAACAAGATACTCAATCACCAAATTTCATCTACTTTTTAACAACATCTGATTCAGAACTCTTCCTTCCTTCCTTCCTTCCTTCCTTCCTTCCTTCCTTCCTTCCTTCCTTCCTTCCTTCCTTCCTTCCTTCCTTCCTTCCTTTCCTTCCTCCCTCCCTCCCTCCCTCCCTCCCTCCCACCTTTCTTTCTTTTCTTTCTTTCTTTCTTTCTTTCTTTCTTTCTTTCTTTCTTTCTTTCTTTCTTTCTTTCTTTCTTTCTTTCTTCCTATTTATTTATTTTTTATTTAAGTGAGAGGAGGGGAGATAGACAAACCGTATGTGCCCCAACTAGGATCCACCCAGCAATCTTGTCTGAGGCCAAAGTTTAAATCAACCAAGCTATCCTCAGTGCCAGGGGCTGATGCTCAGACCAATCAAACCACTGACTGTATGTAATAGGGGAAGAAAGAGAGAGAAGGTGGAGAGGGAGAAGAAAAGTGGATGGTTGCTTCTTATGTGTGCACTGACTGGGGATCAAACCCAGGACATCCCCATGCAGGGCTGATGCTCTATTCACTGAGCAAACCAGCCAGGGATGATCTTCGTTTTCTTAAATCCTGCTTATAATCACCCAGTTCAAGTACAGATACTATAATAAATCCCTCTCACAATTGTGCTGATGTATACTTTTCTTTGCTGCAGCAAGCTAGATAAAACTAAGTTTTTGACTGCTGGTGTGGTCCTGGTCTTTGGTTAATGGGTTTTAACTATATATATTAATATAAATATATAAATATTAATATATTTTTTATATATGTCTATTTTTGGGATTATATTGGTTCCCAAAACCATACAGTTTCAGGTGTATAAATCAATAAAACATCGTTTATACACTGCATCGTGCACTCATCACCCCAACCAAAGTCTATTTCCGTCCCCATTTCCCCTGCTTTGCCCACCTCTGCCTAGCTGTCCACCCCCGTTTTCTCACCTCCTTTTCCTCTGGCTATGACTGCGCTGTTGTCTGTGTTACGTATTCAGGTATTTTTCCTAATCCCTTCACCTTCTCCCCTCTGACAGCTGTCAGTTTGTTCCATATATAACCTACTATATTTTTATAGGTAGGTCTAGATGTTTATTTAGTTTTTTTGCAATTTTAATTGTTCTGTCTTCAATTATGCCTGCTCTTTTGTATTATACTTTCTATTCCTTCTGTTATGGACCTAGTTATTTTAAACATACTTAATCTTATATAATTCAATTGCAGCCAATATTTGTCAAAACTGAAGTTCTAGAGATACTGTCCTATTCTTTATTGTTTGCTACTTTTTATTGAAGATGGATTATTCTCTGTGTGTTTATAATTTTCAGTTGTGATTCCATTTTCATTCTGAGACTGCCTTCAGAGTGAATTTTTGCTTGTTTTGGCCATGTGCACTAAGGATAGTACCATCTCAATACCAATGACCTTTTGTTAGTTAATTTTTTGTGGTTGGATTTTACATATAATACAAACACCCTTTTTGAGTATATTTAATGAGGTTTAATGTAGGCTGCTAAATCTCCAGACATGTCATATGTTTCAGTTGTTTTTTTTTTAGTTTTTTTTTTTTAGATTTTATTTATTCATTATAGAGAGGAGAGAGAGAGAGAGAGAAAGGGGGAGGAGCAGGAAGCATCAACTCCCATATGCGCCTTGACCAGGCAAGCCCAGGGTTTCGAACCGGCAACCTCAGTGTTTCCAGGTTGATGCTTTATCCACTGCGCCACCACAGGTCAGGCCATGTTTCAGTTTTTGTTGATATTCTTACCTGATTCTCAGCTGATTTACTTTAGCCTATGACTTGTATCTTTAGACTGCAATTGTAGATTTTTTTTTCTTCTTTTTTTTTTTTTTTTCTTTTTGGCTAAAGAGACAGATAGACAGGAAGGGAGACAGATGAGAAGCATCAACTCATAGTTGTAGCACTTTAGTTGTTCATTGATTGCTTCTCATACATGCTTTGACCTGGAGGCTCTAGTCAAGCCAGTGACCCCTTGCTCAAGCCAGTGACGTTGGGCTCAAGCCAGCAACCATGAGATCATGTTAATGATCCCATGCTAAAGTTGGTAAACCTTGCGCTTAAGCTGGTGAGACTGTGCTAAAGCCAGATGAGCCCACGCGCAAGCCAATGACCCTGGGGTTTCAAACCTGGGACCTCAGCATCCCAGCTCAATGCTCTATTCACTGTGCCACCGCCAGTCAGGCTGTAGAGATGGTTTTGATTCCCCTGAACTGGTGATAAGTGAAGGCAAACACGTAGAAATGAGATACGTAATTACTATTGTAGGCATGATTCCTTCTCTGGATGGGATGCTGCAGACACAGGCTAGTTTAACAGTAAAGGTGTAAATATGGAAACTAGATACATGATAAGAAATTAGGTGGTTGAAGACAAGCAGTGATAGGATGTGTGGCTGTGGCTATTTGGGTTCAGGAGCTCCTGGCTAGCTGACATTGAGAATATGAAATAAAAAAGAGACTCTCTTAATGGTTCAGTGGGATACAATCTATGTGTTGCCACAAAAGCCATTTCAAAACGGCTTTGCTTTTGCTCTTTAAAGGTAATTGTTTAACTAAATCAATGGTTCTCAACTGGGGGCAATTTTGTCCCACAGAGGATCCTGGTAACATCTGGAGACCTTTCTGATTGGCACACTGTTGGCACCTAGTGAGTAGAGGCTAGGGATACTAAACATTCTGCAGAACAGGACAGGACCCCTACCCCCAACCCCAACAAAGAATTTTCCAGCCCCAAGTGTCAATAATTCCAAGGCTGAGAAACTCTACGCTAGACCTAGGGACTGGAGGTAGGCCTCTAAATCAAAGGTATATTGGCTCTGGCCCGTTGGCTCAGTAGATAGAGTGAGGCCCCAATATATGGACATCCTGGGTTCTATCCCCAGTCAGGGCACACAGGAGAAGCGACCATTTGCTTCTCTTTCCCTCCCTCTTCCTCTTCTCTCTCTCTCTCTTCCCCTCTCATAGTCAGTGGCTCAACTGGTTTGAGCACTGGCCTGTGGTGCTGAGTGAGGATAGCTCAGCTGATTCAAGCAGGGGTTGCGAAGTGTATCCTGGTCAGGGTGCATGAGGGGTCTGCCTATCTACCCTCCTCTCACTTAGAAAAATCAGCTTATTTAAATAAACACTATCTTTCAAGAAATGATAGTACCACAGTGGTACATTCTTCTATGATTCTATCCAAATTCTGACAGTTTGTGATATCTACCTTCTACTTGGTTCAACTCCAATTCTTTGCAGAACTTTAATGTGGGTCCAGCAACTACCAAATCTATTCACAGTTTTAATAAAAATTACTCATATTTGACATTAATGTAAAAAGATATGTACAGCAATTTATTTATAGCCATTAAAAATTAAACAATACAATTTCCTTATGATTTATGCCATTATTTCAGTTTTACCATGGAAAGTTCCAAAGCCACAGACTAAATGAGCTGCACAAATAGCATCAGACAAAGAAAGATTTTGATGTTGTGCCTTGCAGTTAGGCTCTAGTGTATTATTTTCCTTTGTTGTTACATTTTTACAGCTTAAATTTAGGGCAAAGGTAAATGTCATTATTTCTCAAATAGAAATGATTGTCTACATTGGTCTCTTCTTCCTCCAGGTAGCACACACTACCATTTATCCTCCGGATTCATTTCCCCCAGAAAGCTGTGAAGGAATTCTATAATGATATTATTGGTTTTGTAACTAGAGTTTTCATTGTAATGCTATTACTAAACCAATGTTGTGATAAATGGTCTGTTTATAAGGGGAATCACTTTTACAAGGAGTAGAAAATTACACATGCTTCTGCTTTGCAATAACAATAAAAACCACAGTGAAAAAAAAAATCTTCAATTTATTCCCATCTGTATCAGCAGGGAAGCTTTAGAAGATGGCTTTTCCCCTAAAGTCTACTAAACACGATGACTGCCTAAATGTACCATATCAAAATGCACTTTTCCTCCAAACCCTGTTTAAGACCCATACATTCTTAAGCTTACAGTAACATGGGCCCTTTAAAAAACCAGGCACTTTAAACCCCACCCCTCTGCTGACTTAAAGCTGTAAATCCAGCCTTTCTGAGGCACTTAGTTGGTGATAAAGCTACAACAGCCAGCTTTCTCCCTGCTCTGCCCGGAAGGAATATTTCTGTTGCAATAAACTCGAAATGTGGAAGCGTTAACATACTAAGGGTTAAGGAACAATAGAAACCTGTGAAGTCTGGAAGCCAGACCAGCTCTTAAGATTCTCTCATGGTGCTGAATAAAGTGGAAAGAATGCTGTTAAGTCTGAGTTTCCCCCTGTGGTGCTATTCCCTGCTAGCGTTACTCTTCCATTTCACCCAGCAAGTGAGTTTTCCAGAAGCTCATTCCAATTTAACGAGCTGCTTGTCTCATGTATCAGATCCCTAAAAGGAAAAGTTGAGGAGAGAAATAAGTTTTCAGTGAGAATGAAACTGGATCCCTTCTAACAGAATTATTTACATTGGCTATATGTTTCTGAAGAGCAAAGTCAACTCACCCCACCCCCACCACACCAACAGTGACTAAGTTCAGAAGTCTTCCTGCACTAAAATAAAAAATAACTAGGAAAAACTTGGGGTTTGATTGTGGTTGGCATTTTTGAGCTGTCTGCTACAAGCAGCCATCTTGGTAAAAGATGATGTCATTTGGAACACTTAAGAGTTTTAGTTTATTCCAAGATATCGTTTCCATTAACCTTTGAATAGCAGTTTAATTATCAGTTCAAATTTAGGCTTAAAGATAACACAGGGCTGGGAATAAAAACCATTCCTTTGCCTATCTCGTTATCCTTCTTAGCACATTATAAACTTTTCCCAAAGTTCAAAGTCCTAGAAAAAAATTTTTTTTTAAATTTTTTTATTTTCTGTTTCCATGTGTTTGTTATTCCCTTGACTAAGCTTGGATAATAAAACTAGTCTGGTCAGTTTCACTTTCCAATTTTTATACATAAGTGAAAGCTCTTCTGTGTCAACAGTGTCAAGTGTTTAGAATCAAATCACCTGCTAGGCCAATTTCCTACAAAGTCTTTGGGAGGAGTCGGGCAATAAATCTTTTTATTTTAAATTTCTTATGCTTCAAAATGAGAATCTTGAATTAAACCACATTAGAGTAATTAAAATGTGTTTTATTTCTGACCCATTAAAGTTTTCTAGGAATGGGCTGGACTATAGTAAGGAAAGGTGATGGTGATGTTGTATTCCTACTTAATCATCACTATTTGTATAGCATAATGGTATGTCTGCAGTTACTTTGGAAAACTGACATTTTAAAGAGATGACTTTCAATCTACAGAGTGTTTATTTTTTATTTTTTGGATTGGATGTTAGTGTCGTAATCTTGGAAACATAATAAACATTCAAACCTGTAAGAAATTTTTATGAGTTTATTTGAGCCAAACTGACGACAACCGCTGGGAAGCAAAATCTCAACGAATTGAGAAAATGCTCCTTTATCGCATATTTTATACATCAGAACCAAAGGGGAAGACTTAAAGGGGTAACATGAAATCCATTAGTGATAGATTAGGGAAGTGGGTTAAAGTAAAAGGGGAGAAATCTATGGGATTGGACAAAAATGTAAAACGAATAGACATACTTCTTTTACATAGGCGGGTTTAGGATAGTTAACAGTTAATAATTAACATGATAATACTAACAAAGAGGGGATTTGTGGTCTTTGCTCTGCTGCCCTGGTCGTGCTTTGAGGGGTGGGATTTAGGAGGGGGGAAGGAAATTACTTTGATATTCCAAAGATATGTTATTTTAGATGCAAAAAATTACGGTGAAGGCTAAATTACGGTGAAGCTTTACCTTCGTTGGGGAAAAATACTGGCCTAGGACACAACTACCCACCATGTAGAAGGATTTCACTTCAGACCATCCTACGTGGTTACTTTAGGCCTCTGAGTTTCTAAGGCTGCCATGCAGGCCTCCCCTAAGCTTATTAGGTTTAGTATGTAGCCCCCTATTCCTCCACAATCCTATTGCGTGACATGCCCTAGTACTACTTGCAAGATGTAAAAAGAAAAAATTAATGAAGTTGCACCTGTTTGAACGATTGAGCGCAGCGTGGTTTATAAGATTATTACGAGAGAAGGTGGTGTCTCTTTTGCAAATCTTTCTTAACGAGGATAACCTGTGGCTGGTGTTGTTTCACCTCACTCTGCTCCCTGTAGGGGAACTTTCTGTTCTCTTACTGCTATTCTTCCCAGTCAGGCTCAATAAGATAAAACTGAAAGGGCTGCCTGCATGTTTGAAATAGAGGGAGACAGGAACACACAAGTCCGCGGAAGGTGGGGCCACTTGGCGACAATCGGCCAGGCCGGCTGCGGGAACTGACTGACCTCTCCACGTGTCCCCAGCACCTGCAAGGCTAGTGGGGCATTTGGCTTGTTTTGCCCAGGAGCGGGCGCCAGCCCGGAAGAGGCTGGGCGGCCCTGGGCTTAAATCAGGGGACTCGGAGGCCCTCCCTCGGAACACGTGCGGTCGGCGAGCAGCTGGTGCGGAGGTTGGCCTGGCTTTCTCCAGGAGGCCGCGCCCGCGTGTCGCTACCCGGCCGGCAGACGCCAGGAGGCGGGCCGCGGCGGCAGCGGGCTGGTCCCAGAGCTTTCGGCTCGCTTCGCCCGGCGGCCTACCCAGCGCGCCAGGCCGGCTGGAGCGAGACTCAGTGCAATACTGCCCGGGCCCGGGCGGGGTCTCTGTTCTCTGGCGGAGGAGGTCCCTTGGCAGCGGGAAGCTCTCTCTCTTTCTCTCGCCGCCCCTCTGAGCCTGCGCCCTAGTGCCAGGCGCCCAGCTCGGCGCTCCCCTGTGCTCGCCCCGCGCCCACTCATTCGCAGTCCAGGCTTCGCCGTCGCCGTCGCCGTCGCCGCCGCCGCCGCCGCCGCCGCCTCCCTGCTCCTCCTACTTCCCCCAGCCCGCCGCGGCCATGGCGGACAGCGCCAGCGAGAGCGACACGGACGGGGCGGGGGGCAACAGCAGCAGCTCGGCCGCCATGCAGTCGTCCTGCTCGTCGACCTCCGGCGGCGGCGGCGGGGGAGGTGGCGGCGGGGGGAAATCGGGGGGCATTGTCATCTCGCCGTTCCGCCTGGAGGAGCTCACCAACCGCCTGGCTTCGCTGCAGCAGGAGAACAAGGTGCTGAAGATCGAGCTGGAAACCTACAAACTCAAGTGCAAGGCGCTGCAGGAGGAGAACCGAGACCTGCGCAAAGCCAGCGTGACCATCGTGAGTGGCCCCCGGGGGTGCGCCGCCGCGCCAGCCTCCGCCCGCCCCCAGGAGAGGCTCCGCCGGGACCCGGGCAGTCCCGGTCCCTCTAGGGCTCCTGAGGTCCCGCAGCGAGCCGACTCTGTCAAGACCTGCCGGCCTCCGGAGGCTGGGGGAGAGGGAGGTGTCCTTTCGGGGCCGCGGGGCTGTCTTCTCCCTTCTCCCGGGGTCCAGGCTCCTCGGGGGGTGAGGGAGAAGGCTGCTGGGACGACCCACCCACGTTTCCTTTCCATCTCCGGGGAGGAGGCCCCTCTCGGGCAGAGCTGGAGGCTGGCGGCGTGGCTGGGGGGCGGGGTGGGACTTTTTCAGCCCTAGCATGCCTGAGGGGTGCGTCCGTAACCTGGGGAGCCCTATGCTAGGGGAGAGGAAGGGAGCTGGGGCCTGTTTCGGGGGCCTGCCTCGGGGTGCGGGGGTACGCATCGGGGTTGGGCGCTTCGCTGGCATCAGGACGGCGCTAGCTGGATCGCCCGGGGAGGGGTCTGGAGAGAGTGGCTGGGAATCCGGGAAGTGGAGTTTTCTGGCCAGGATCGAGAGGGAGAGGGCGGGTCCCGAAGCTGTTGCCCCTACCTACCTCCGTGGGAAGCTCTTCCTTGGTGGGGAGGATGGGGGTAGTGGCCGCCGGAGGCCGTGTACAGCCGGGAGAATGCAGCATCTTGCACTGGTCTGGACAGTGAAGGGTATGAAGCCTAGACAGACTGAAACCAGGGTGAAAGGTAGCGACTCCCTTGTTGAGCAAGATGTACACACGTCTGTTTGTTTCATTGTCGGTGAAGTGCCTGGGGGTATTTTGCCATTAATCCAGATCCTTGAGGGGAGAATAGGCTGTCTATTATGTTTTTACCTGGCTCCCGAGAGACTCCCCCGAAGAGGTTAAGATGAGGTGTATAGGTCTCCCTCCTAAGTTACGGGCGTCTGGAAAGGCCAGTCTAGCTGTGATGAGGCGAAACCTAATGAAAGAAGTACACCGAGTGCTCTCCTCTAACATCCTTGCCAGCTAGCCACATCATTAACATGCCGAATCCCCGCACAGGATTCTCATTCAGATCAAAACAGTTTCCCAGCCAGGAGCAGAGAAGAAAACGTTAAGAAGTCAAGGGAATAAATTGCCATAGCTGCTGTACCATAGCTGATTAAACTGAACCTTCAGATGGAGAAAGAGATGAATTTGGGGATGGATCAAAGATCACTCTCTGGAAATGAAATGAGGCAAGTTTAGGATGCCCCTGTGCCAGCAAGGTCTTCAGTGGGGGAGCGAGTTGGGTGTGTATCCCCCACCTCCCCCACCCCCAGTACCAGCTCTTACATGGGAACTGGATGGCATTCTGAATTTGCTTAGAAAGCAGATTTCCACCAAAGTTTCAGTGTGATTGGTAGCCTAAATAGAAATTGATTGTGGAAAGACACTTTCTTTCTTTCTTTCTTTTTATTATTAATTTTAATGGGGTGACATTGAATAATCAGAGTACATAGGTTCAGAGAAAACACCTCCAGGTTATTTTGACATTTGATTATGTTGCATACCCATCACCCAAAGACAATTGGAGTTTGGGAAAGACACTTGCCATGCTCAAATCCAGTCCTGGTGAACAGAATTGGAACTATAAAGTTCTTGAAGTGCCCCTTTGGTAGGAAGGTGAAGAAATTTCCAAAGGCAGCCACTTCCAAGCCTCCTCTGTAGCTCTCTGGGCCAAGAGAGATAGATGTCTCTGCTGAGTGAGGGTTTGAGAAGAGGGGGAAGTTGGTGGAAGCAGTTTATTTAAGGTTTGAGTTAGTAAATGAGACGGTTAGTCTCTTGGAGAATGTGAACCATGGAAAGTAGTAAAACTTAAATGAAACACAGTCTTTAGCCTCTTGCATACAGTGAGCAATTCAGGCTGTTTCGTTTGTTTGGGAGGGAGAATGTGGGGTGGAGACAGTATGAAAGGGTTATCTGTTTGACACTTGACCATATATAAGTAGATCTGTAAATTGTACACAAACACGTTGGTTTTGCAAGGACAAACATGTTCATTCCCGATGTATAAGATCAGAGGTCTTCTGAACACTTGGCCTGAAGAGTGTGTGAGGTGGTGGCGTTATTTCTTAGCACTTACCCTCAACCAAAACTGAACATTCAACCAAATGTACTTTGTGAAATGCTCTGTGGCTTCATAAGTAAAGTTTAAAAACTTTTTTAGATGACGGTTTACAAGTACCAGAAGCTTCTCAATTCTTCCTTAATCTTTGATGAATATATTCAGTGAGACAAATAACAGTGCTTGTGGTTTACCTGGTTCCCTAGTACTTGGCTGGTGTTACTAAGGCAAATGCAGAGAAGAGGTTCCTTTAAGCTTTGGAAAGTTTGGCTAACTGAACTAGAAGCCAGAATGTGTGACTAGATGAAATGGGTCTGTGGATGTAAGGAGTCCCTTGAACAGCACCATGTTATTGTTTATGTCAAAGTTAAGCTGTACTACCCGATACCTCTTAAACGTAGCTCTTGCTAGTAGCTGCCTAGGAATTTTGCGACAAGGCCTAGTTAGTCAGTTAAGTGAAGGCCTTGCTAGATTTTTCATTATTTTAGTTAATTTGAAGTGAAGATGGAATCATAATCCTATTACTTGCCCTCCAGGCTCCTATTAGTTTCTCTAGTTATAATATTACTTATCATGTTGATAAGCACAAAAAAATGATTATGGGTGGCTTTTCTTTTACCTGAATGTGATCAGGAAAGTACATTGCTAAGACAGCCACACCCTGGAGAAGAGAGAGATGTCATCTTTTTCTTCTTCTTTTTTTTATTAGATTTTTGTTTATTTGTTTTATAGAGAGGAGAGAGAGAGAGAGAAACGGGGAGGAGCAGGAAGCATCAACTCTCATATGTGCCTTGACCAGGTGAGCCCAGGGTTTTGAACTGGCCACCTCAGCATTCCAGGTTGACACTTTACCCACTGTGCCACCACAGGTCAGGCTCTTTTTCTTTTTTTCTTAAACAGACTATTTTTTAGAGCAGTTTTGGATTCCTAGCAAAATTGATTGGAAGTTACAGAGATTTCACATGTACTCCCTGCCCTTCCTCCCTTCCCCTATTATCAACATCCCATCAGAATGATACATTTATTATAACAAATGAACCAATACTGACACATCATAATTACCCACAGTCCATAGTTTACGTTAGGGTGTACTCTTGGTGTTGTACATTCTATGGGTTTGGACAAATATAATGACATTTATCCACTACTATACTGAGCAGATATAGTGCCCTAAAAATCCTCTGTGCGCTGGCTTTCCGTCTTTCCCTAACCCCTGGCAACTACTGATCTTTTTATGGTCTCCATAGTTTTGCCTTTTCCAGAATGTCAAAGAGTTAGAATCATATGGTATTGCAGCCTTCCAGAATGGCTTCTTTCACTTTGTAATAGGCATTTAGACTTCTTTCATGTCTTTTTATGTCTTAATAGCTCATTTCTTTTTAGTATGGAATAATATTCCATTATCTGAAAGTGCTACAGTTTATTTTTCCATTTGCCTACTGAAGGACTTGGCTGCCTTCAAGCTTTGGCAATAATGAATAAAGCTGCAATAAACATCTGTGTGTTGGTTTTTCTGTGGACAGGAGATTTCGGCTCATTTGGGTAAATACCAAGGAGCACAATCACTGGAGTTTATGTAAGAGTACTTTTAGTTTTATTAAGAAACTGCCAATGGCCCTGGCCGGTTGGCTCAGTGGTAGAGCGTCGGCCTGGCGTGTGGGGGACCCAGGTTCGATTCCCGGCCAGGACACATAGGAGAAGCGCCCATTTGCTTCTCCACCCCCACCCCCTCCTTCCTCTCTGTCTCTCTCTTCCCCTCCCGCAGCCAAGGCTCCATTGGAGCAAAGATGGCCCGGGCGCTGGGGATGGCTCCTTGGCCTCTGCCCCAGGCGCTAGAGTGGCTCTGGTCGCGGCAAAGCGACCCCCCGGAGGGGCAGAGCATCGCCCCCTGGTGGGCAGAGCGTCGCCCCTGGTGGGCGTGCCGGGTGGATCCCGGTGGGGCGCATGCGGGAGTCTGTCTGACTGTCTCTCCCTGTTTCCAGCTTCAGAAAAATACAAAAAAAAAAAAAAAAAAAAGAAACTGCCAAATTGTCTTTCTAAAGTGGCTGTGCTATTTTGCATCCCTACCAGCAACAAGAGTTCCTATTGCTCCACATCCTCATCAGTATTTGATAGTCAGAGTTGTGCGTTTTGACCATTCTAATAGGTGTGTAGTAGTATCTCGTTGTGCACTCTTTTTAAGCCAACAGCCAATAGAAGCTCATAACTAAGGGTTGCTTCTCTCTTTTTTGTAGATAAGTGCTTATTCTGTTCAATCTACCGATTTAATAAAGTACTGGTTTCATGTGTCTGTGTTCTCAGTATTTAGAGGTAAGCATCATTATGGGGAAGAAAGATACATGGGGTCCTTCATCCATCTCTACAAGTGCACCTGTGAGTTAGAGCTCGCCGTTCATATTTTATTTGAGAATTAGAGGTGGAACAGGATGTTTTGAGTGATTTCTCCAATTTCTTCCAGTAAATTAGCAGTGGAACCAGGCTGCTGATTGTAGATCATTATACCTAGTTTGGAGTGGAGGAAATACACAAAAAACAAATGCTCAGTCACCCTGTGGAGTCAGGCTAGATCTGTTTGGCTTGTACTCTGGTTAAAAATTGGAGATTATCTAATAATTCAGTGTAGTGAGAGGTATCCGGGAGTGCTGGTCTCTGGAAATGCAGTAGGCAGTAATTGGATGGCTTCCGAGTTGTGGACTAGTTGCTGCTGTTCTCAGTGTAACCAGGGCCTCACACCTGGTGTGGCTAGTTCTCCAAGTGTGAGCTCTTTTCTAGACCGGTTCAGACCTTCCATCATGTGTTTGGTTCAAAAATAAAAGCCTATTAAAAATGACTATTATTTAAGTATGTCTCTATCTATAAAATTAGTCCTTCATTATATAAACATCTGTGGTAACACAGAAATACAAAGGCATTTGGAATTACAGCAGAAAAACGTTGATATGGCATGATAGAAAAACCTGGCTATTGTGAACATCCACAGTGTAGTGATTTCATTAACTAATAAAAGCCGTATAGTTAATGTAGTGGATTTTGGATTATTTACTCTGGAAGCCTAATACACGATTTTTCATTTTTAAGACTTCATTTTGGCAGACTCTCAGAAGATAGCAGATCAACATTGCCCTTGTAAAAAGATATATTGTGGGGTTTTTTTCCCTGTTTTAAAAAAATAATTCTTAGATTTTTATGGAAACACCCAGTTTTAGACATAACTTTGAGACAAGTATAACCTCACAGTTAGGGCTAATTGTACACAAGTTCAGTCTTCCTAAAGTAACTATTCTTAGATTTCTTCTGCAGTGAAAGTTCTTCACATTTGTGGGTTCTCTCTGTGTGTTTCATATAATCTATTTGTATTTGATTGAGAAAAACCACAAACCTGAGAGGAGGTTGTGACAGCCTTTTACAGTGTTCTCCTTGTTTCTTTTGCTGGGTGTGGGGAATAGTTTAGAGAATCACCAGTGTCTGTATGTGGTAACTCTTGTTCAAGAGCAGCAGAGATGTTGGTTGAAAGCAGAAACCTGAAGCAGCTCGTGCTTGCTTTAAAACTCCCAGTGGCTCCCTATTGCCCTCTGGATCTGAGTAAACATTCTGGTGGTGTACTAGGCTGTATGCTCGGCCCCTGCTTCACAGACACGTCCTCACGTTCGAAGCTTTCACCGGACTGAACCGCTATTTCCTGGAATTAATTTTAGTAGGTTTCTCTGGCTCCTCTAGGATGTTCCTTGTGCCCTTAATTCTTCTTCCTACTTCTCCCCTCTCATTTAGACCCAAGGGGACTGTACTGCTTCCCCCACCCCTCAGTGTACACTGGCTCCGTGTCTTTGCCAGCCACTCCCTGGGGTTTGTGCCCATTCATGTCCCACAGGACCCATCTATCATCCCCCCACCCCACCACATGGATCTCCCCAGGTGGGTGTGTAAATTTGAGGGGTGGGTAGAATTTGCCTTGTTCACTCCCATTCCTCAGTGCCTGGGTGTGGTTAGCGTATTTGGGTTGACTCCATGGGCATTGGGTGATGAGGTGTTTTGTTTTGTTTTTTTACTGGACCTTATGCTCATAGCGTTACTTTTGCATGTGTCCTAAATAGCAACCAAACACCATCTTCTCCATAGTTGGTTGAATAGACTGGATAGATGAATGAATGTACACTATATATACTTTGGGGGACTACTGCAATCAGTGTGTGCCCCAAGCTCCTGCCTTCCCACCAGGGTTGACGTTGTAGCTACCTTGTAGCGTATTCCTGGATGTTTGTGATACATTTCACCTTTGAAAGGGACAGTGTCCTCAGGTTCACTTTTCTGAGGGTTTCTGAGCAAGGCTTAGGGGGGGAAGTGGCTCTTTTGGAAATGTTCAGATTTGCCACCTCAGGCTTG
Organism: Saccopteryx leptura; assembly: GCF_036850995.1. Taxonomy (NCBI): domain Eukaryota; kingdom Metazoa; phylum Chordata; class Mammalia; order Chiroptera; family Emballonuridae; genus Saccopteryx; species Saccopteryx leptura. The sequence continues at coordinate 60,033,772 of NC_089511.1, read as the reverse complement.
CTGATGGTGACAAATCACTCCAGGTATTTCTTTAATGTTCAAATACTCCACAGTGACCTCTGGGAAACAACTGTGGACTGTGATGGGGTGTGTGTCAGTGTAAGTACCGGAAGCTCCAAGTGGGGAAGTATCTGCAGAGAAAATTGGGAGACTTGCTGCATCCCTGTAGATGTCCACGTGTGGCCTGCAGAGCAGAGTTTGGAGGTTGCTATGGCAGCACACCCAGCATACTTGCACTCCCCCTCACCTTAAATCATGCCTTGCAGAAATAATTGCATTTACACCTAGAAATGCTAATCTGAGCTTTTATTTATTTATTTATTTATTTTTCTTCATTTTTCTCAAGCTGGAAACGGGGAGAGACAGACAGACTCCCGCATGCGCCCGACCGGGATCCACCCGGCACGCCCACCAGGGGCGACGCTCTGCCCACCAGGGGGCGATGCTCTGCCCCTCCGGGGCGTCGCTCTGTTGCGACCAGAGCCACTCTAGCGCCTGAGGCAGAGGCCACAGAGCCATCCCAGCGCCCGGGCCATCTTTGCTCCAATGGAGCCTTGGCTGCGGGAGGGGAAGAGAGAGACAGAGAGGAAAGTGCGGCGGAGGGGTGGAGAAGCAAATGGGCGCTTCTCCTGTGTGCCCTGGCCGGGAATCGAACCCGGGTCCTCCGCACGCTAGGCCGACGCTCTACCGCTGAGCCAACCGGCCAGGGCCTAATCTGAGCTTTTAAACTACAGCAAGGAGCAAAGGAGTAACAGGCATCTTCCTTGTCTCCTCCCATACCTTTTCCCTCAGTGGGTAAGGTGTTGCTTTTTGTTTTCAATCACAATGCAGTTGCTTTTAGATAGATCACCGGGGAAGTCAATGTTCTCAGGTTCAGTATCTTCCTGCTTGGAGGTGATTGAAATTTTCTTGACAGGGAAACTAATGCTCTGGAAAATATTTCTAATCGTCTGGATCTTGTGGTGTTAACTGTCAGACTCTTCCTACTTGCCCAAGGCCTTCAAATTCTTGTCTTAGGGCTGTGAAGCCCACAGCAGTGCATTTTATCCCAGTGCTGATACCAGTAGACTGCAAACTCACTTTGTGTAGGTGTTCTCTTCTAGGGAGAAGAATGCTAGAAAAAAGGTGAGGTGGGGTGGAGGATTTAATAATTTGGTTGATGGGTATTTAGATTTAACTCACCCCCTTCCTTGTTATCGGTCCCTGGAGCTGATGTGTGGGGTATAGTTTAGTGATTACAATTTATTATAATACTCACATAGTTAATGCTGGGAAATTTTCTGTGACTTTCCCCCTCCCTTTGTCTCCTCAGTAAGACACAAAATGGTATGTGGCAAATATAAATATAGCCTGAAATAGGCGGGATTCAACCTATAAGTACTTGTGAGGGGCTGACTGTGTGCCAGATACTCCGAACTATTCAGAAGGAATGTAAGGGCTTCTTAGCAGCCTACCCTGGATTGCACTTGACTTGGATTGAGCTTGGCCCTGATTGGGGGCTGTAGGGGAGTCAGAGTAGAGGGACGGACCCTCCTTCTCCAGCATTTTCCAGCCCAGAGAGTTGTGAAGTACAGAGTTAACCAACATATAAGTGGAAGCAAGAAAGGAAGTTCAGGCATGCTCCTGTAGGGTTGCCTGGGGTGGCTATATTACCTTCCACTTTCGAAATGAAGTTCATCTGTTTTGTGAATACCTTTAAAGGAAGACGATGTGTCATGTTCACTCAGTTTAATGAGCTTGTAGTTTAATTTGTAAGGCAGACGTGGGGAGAGCTGTTGCTCAATTTTTCTATGTCCAAGTGGCACGTGAGGCTTTTGTTTTTAATTTTCTTTTTTATATGGTGATGGTTGAAAAAAAATGCCATGGGTGTTTTAATGTCATAATTTATATCTTCCTGTAGATTGAAATGATCTAGGTGATTTTTCCTTTATTTCTGTTAAACTTGGGGCCCACCAACTTTCCTTTGGCCGAATCTTGTTGGATGGACCGAAATTTTCTTAAGTTTTCCTATCTGAAATCTGTGAAGCAAAGACTTTTATGTTAAAATTAGAGATCCTAGGTAAGGGTCAATTTCAAATGCCAGAGTTGTCTTTTTTTTTTTTTTTTAAGCAGTGTTGACTGACAGTATAATCTTCCATGCATCTGTTCCAGATCAAATCAGCCTTGGGTGCCAGGTGTGTGTCTGGAGTGATCTGGTTAATACCCTCTGGGTCATCTCAGGGCACTTGAGATCAAATGAGGCCACTCGGTCCTGAGGAGCTGAGTTGGGATATTAAGCCAGACATAGGTCATAATTCAAAAGAGTTTTCCGTATAAGGAAAGAGAAGCGTGAAAAAGTGAAAGCAGCATGGAGTTCGGGTGATTAAAGTAAGTTCCTAGAAATCTTGTACCTGCACTAAGCACTTGATGTGTTATTTTTATAAGAGAACAGTCTTTTATGTTACCAGCTCTTTGAGACTGAATTAGAAGGGCTAAAATAATCTTGAGAAAAATCATTTGGTCTTTAATTATAGAAAGAGCTTTTCAACTCATGAAATTGTTTGCATGTAAGTGGTAATATATTTTTTTTCTGATTGTCCTAATATACCAACTCAATAACTGTTATTCTTTTGAGGGTTTTTTTTTGTGTGTGTGTTCTTCATTGGACAGGTCTTAATTTATCTAAACAAAAACATTTGCTGGGAGTCAAAACATTGTGTCTGCTTCATTTAGCAGCTTCTGATTATAGAAATGCTAAAATTTGAGGGGAAAAAATCTGCTAGCTGGTTTAAATGCCTTTGCTAACCAAAGAGTATATACGCCATAAAAGAGAAGTTTGGACTTCTTTAGGTGCAAATCACTACCTGGTCAAGGGCCGTGTCTTTTGGGAAGTATATTAACTATTTCACATCATTTTGACACTTGAATGCATGTAGCTTATTATTGAGAAGTACCTTCGGTTCCTGAGAATAGATTCAGTAACTTTTTTTTGTGATTTTAAAAACTTGTAGTAAAATATGCAGAAATAAAAATTACCATTTTAACCATTTTTAAGTATACAGTTCAGTACCATTAAGTACATTCACAGTGCTGGGCAGCCATCCCCACTATCCATTTCCAGAACTTCATCATCCCCCACAGAGCCTCTGTCTTGATTCAGCAAAAAAAACTCTTCATTTCCCCCTACCTCTAGTCCTTGGTAACCTCTGTTCCTAGTGATTTAATTTGTTGTTGTTGTTGTTGTTTTTGGAGGAAAAACTTACTGTGACCTACAGAAGCAGCTAGCTGTTTTTCAGTGACCTGATGCTGAAGTTACGAATTTGGACCTAATGTATTTTAATTAAAGTGTTTGGTATCTTGCTCCAACTTAAATTTTTACTGCTCTTTGGCCATCATGCATCTGGTTCTTTGCTGTCTTCAACAGACAGGTACAGCCCCCCAGCCCCCAGGGGGTGGCTCGGTGCCACCCCCTCCATTTGCATTTAGATAAAGCACCAGAGGTGCGGATCTTGGAGGGAGTAATCCGGGGCGAGGGCTTGTCCCCAGGAAGGAGAAAGGACTTTGCTCTAACACCAAGTATATGATGGTTGTTAAAAAAAAAAAAGAAAGAAATGTATTGTAAGCATTTAATTTCCTTGATAGCATTTTGAATATACCATAATTTAATAACGTTTGAAGAAAAGAAAACCTTGGAGAAATGAATAATCTTGTTTATCAGCATCACTTCAGATTATTTTGTGTTGCTGTGCTAATAGCCAGTGTTTCCCCGGTGCCTACTCTGGGATGGATAGGTACGATTGGGAGGGGTTTGCATAGAATATCTTCTTATATAATCCTCACCACAGTTCTGTGTAATCAGCACTGATGTTATTGATTACTACACCTGGTAAATTTAGGCCCAGAGAGGTTATGTAACTTGTGGCTGGAATTTGAACCCAGGACGGACCTCAGTGCTTAAGCACAGGTCTACATTGCCTACAGAAAGGGTGGGCTGGAAATTCATTTAGGAGCAGTTTTATCTTTATCTGTGAGCATTTTCCTCATAGTTGTTTCTACACTGTTCTATTTTTTCAGTTAGAGTAGTCAGGGCTGCCCCATTACCATAGCAGATTCTTGGGATGCCAGACCCCAGGGAGTGTTTCCAGAGCCCGAAATTCCCCGCCTCAGAAGAGAAACAGCGATGGCTAGGGTGCCTCCAATGCCTGGGGTCAGTCTGTATGCCCCTGGCTGACTCTGCTCTGTCCCGTGTTGGCCCTTGGTCTCTGCCATCCTGTACCCTGTCATTGTAGGTTGCCCCCTCTGTAATAGCACAGCCCTCTGGGTTCCCATCCCTGTCTAGGGCCAGTCTCTTTGTAGTACTTCCGTTATAACCCCTATAAATAGTCCGAGTAGTGCAGTAATAGTGAATTTTTCCAACACATGTATTGATGACCTGCTGTATATATAGCAGGCAGAATGCCATATGTAAGAACTGGGATGAGACTGCATCTGGGGAGTTGGAGCCATCTTCAAGGGGGTTCTTTTTCTCATGAGGTGGTTGGTTATTGAACTAAAACCTGAAGGATAGGTTGAAGGTGGGGATAAGGGTCGTGGCAGGATGAGGCATGCCTCCCTTTCTCAGGTGGAACCTGAGTGGGGAGTGACATGAAACTGGGAAGGAGAGCAGGGCCCATGTGGTAAGTCTGGTGGGTTCCGTTTCCCAGTTCTATCCAGGGGCTGACTACAGAGGAGGAGACGGGGGACAGGGGAACAATGGGAGCATTTTGGCACTTTAATAATCCATTCTGGCTGCTTATTGCAGACTTCTGTTTGTGTTTTCCTTCTAAACTGAAGACAGATACTTTGTCTATATCATCTATAAGATAATCTGTCTTACTCCATGATAACAGCTACATATCACAGTTTTACTGGTGACTGGTACAGTTCTAAACAATTTACACTTAGGGATTCATTCATTGTAATTGCAACCCTTAGCTACCGCCATGTCACAGATGAGGAAATGAGGAGTAGGAGTCTCAGCACTCTCTCGAAGGTTGCAGTAAGTGTAGGACAGGGGTTTGGATGCAGGCATTGTACTGGTGCCTGGAGCAGTGACTGGCACACAAAACCCTCCATTTAAAAGGTTATTTGCATTTCCCACGGTCTTGACCCAGGAGCTGCCCAATAAAGTTTGTGGTGCCCAGGTTGACTTTTTTTTCTTAAATTTTTATTTTATTTATTCATTTCAGAGGAGAGAGAGAGAGAAAGAGAGAGAGAGAGAGAGAGAGAGAGAGAGAGAGAGAGAGGAGGAACAGGAAGCATCAACTCCCATATGTGCCTTGACCAGGCAAGCCTGGGGTTTCGACCCAGTGACTTCAGCATTCCAGGTTGACATTTTATCCACTGCGCCACCATAGGTCAGGCCAGGTTGACTTTTGATAAACTTTCTAATGGACTATAACGTACAGTAGAGTGCACAGGCTTTGAATGCACAACTTTTTTGAAAAGTGCTCAATAAATTGACAAGTAAATTTAATTATCACCCCTCTCAAGATACATGTTGTTATCAGCAACCCCCCAAAGCTGCCTTGTACTGTTTCAGTCATTACCCCTCAAAATTAACCTAGTTCTGACTTCTATCACGGTACATGCCGTTTTGCTTATTTTTGTAGACATGGCTTTGTATAGACCAGGGGTCTCAAACTCACGGCCCGCTGAACAATTTTGTGCGGCCTGCAGACTAATCCATGAAGTTCAAAATATTTTGGATAAAATTAAGTAAGCCTAGGGGCCTACTTGTATTTGTCATTTCTCTAGCATCCTAGCTAGATATTAGCTTAGTTAACAGCAGTTGTGATGCAAACTACAGTTTCTGGTCGTTCTGTGACACTGAGTAAACTGCATGTACGATTGTGCTTGTTGTACTGATTTTTTTTTTGTTTTCAACTGCAGTGAGAAAAGTGTTGCGTAACAGTTGCCTTTTGTAGACCTAGTGCGGCCCGCCGAATGGCTGTGATCTTGCTCTGCGGCCCACATGCTGAGTTGAGTTTGAGACCCCTGGTATAGACTGTATTTTTGTGTGTTTCTAGATTCTTTGATTTGTTATCCTAGTTCATGCATTTACTAGTACAAAACAGTGTCCATGTCCTTGCAGAGGAGTAGTTCTTTTTTATTGCTGTGCAGTATTCCATTGTGAGTATAGAGGGAGCTGTTCAGTTTTGGCCTCTGCCCCCTGGGCAGTCCCGCCCCCTCCCCTCAGTGTTGATCACTGGGCGTTGGGAGGTAGGGTTGCTGTGAGAGGAGTGTGGTACAGCAGAGGACACAAAGCCTATGGAACGGGGGCCTGCAGTTCATTGAGGTTTGGCTACCTTCCTAGCCAAGTTGTGTTGCAGTCAGTCTTGGAGCCTGGGCGGACTTAACTGTTATACTACAGTCTTTAGGGTTAGTACCAGTCTTGTTCTTCCCCCACTGTTGTTATGGGGGTCAAATGAGACATACACATCAAAGTATATATTTTGATTGTGAATTATTCTTGTAGAAAATGATATTAAAGATTATTAGTAGCCAATCATTTCTATTCTCCAAAATGTATTTTTAAATCAAAACTGTCTTTAATTATCCTATAAGTTGATGGCAGCAAACTAAGGTCTGGAAAGCTGATGAGCGGTCGGCCGAGGCAGCAAGCCCCGAGCTCTCCAGAGACCGCAGGCCGGGGAGCCGTGTGGCCTGGCTTCTCGGGGCTGCTGTTTCTCTGACACTCTGGCTGCCTGGGGCCTCGGCCGACTTCCTAGGGTTTGGTGAGTCGGGAGTAAGCCAGCCTGTGTGGCCCTGTAAAAATAATGGGACAGACACCTTTCCTAAAAGATCCATTTTCCCTTCCCTTGTAGGTTGGGTGCAGGGCTCTTTCCATTATTCTTTGAAAAAAAAAGAGCCAACGTGTGCCTTTTCCCAGTTTTCTGTCTTCAGCACTGTGGGCCGCAGCCGCTCAAAACCTGCTCTGTTGTGTGACTTTTGACCCTGTTTCATGGTGGTGTGGATTCCAGAGGGTGGACTTTGATGGCTGAGACACAAGTACCACTTCTGCTTAACTGCTGGTCTGAAGAGAAATGAGAACGTGCGTGTCTTTGACACGGGCTGACTTTGCAGGAGTGCCCCACAGCGCCCGAGCGGCAGCCGCGCAGCGTCCGGCTGTGAGCCGGGCAGGTTGCAGGACTTCTCAGGTGACCTCTCTTCTTTCTGTCGCCTCCGGATCACTCTAGTGGTAGAAATGGTAGCTGAGGACTTTCTGAAGGTTGAAGGAATATGCTTTTCACTAGGGGTATGTTGTCGTTTTGTTGCCTGATCTGAGAGGTATGAGAGGGGGCAAGGAAGATAGCTTGTATAATTCAGGGCCTCAGCTGGCGTAGTAAGTAAGTAAGTTAAAGGAAGCCATCTTGAACCCAGGAGTGCCCTTCGCCCCTTTCTTGTCATCTCCCCACCAGGGAAAGGGGCTCTAGCCGGAACCACCAAGAGTCTGGTTTCTCTCTGCCTCCCTCCAGGGCTACTTCGAGTGCCTTCCCATTTGAACGCTTTTTTCAGGTAAGGGAGATTAGCACTAATGATTTTAATCCCTTATTTGGTTGGTTCTTACTTGGCCCAGGGCCTTGGAGCTCTGGGTCATTGGTACCTGATGGGTGATGTGATCAGACAGTTGGAATTCACTTGTTAGCCCACAATGAAAACCAGTAGGTTTCGCTGCTTTTGGTAAGTCCGGTGTATTCTTTCTGTAGTTCTCAAACTCTTGTGGGCTGCACTGCTCCCCTTTTTTATTGTTTTTATGGTTTGAATTCTATGTATTGCAGATTAGCATTTTCCATTAGGCTATCTGTGTGAATTATTCTTCTTTTCAATTTTATTCATTAACTTCTTTCTAGTTTTTTCACCCCAGGGTTCTTTGAAAGAACTTGATATAATGGAGAGCGACTTGGAAACCAGATAGGGTTCCCAGATTTAGCAAATAAAAACACAGGGTGAAGAGCTGGTATTTATTTATTTATTACCCATTTTTTAAAATTTCTATTTATTTTAGAGAGGAATGGGGTGAAAGAGAATGTGTATGTGTGCAAGAGAGAAACATCGATTTGTTGCTCCACTTATTTCTGCATTCATTGGCTGATTCTTGTATGTGCCCTGACCAGGGATCAAACCCACAACCTTGGAGTGTTGGGATGATGCTCTAGCCAACTGAGCACCCAGCCAGGACGAGGAGCTGTATTTAAATTTCAGATAAACAATGAATAGTATTTTAGTTATATGTATTCCCAAATGGTGCATGGAACATATGTACACTAAAAATTATTTGTTTATCCTAAATGCAAATTTAACTGGGTAGCTTGTATTTTATAAATGCAAACAGACAAACCCATAGGATTTAAAAAATCTCAGTTCTGGTCCTTCCTAGCTCTGATCATATGGCAGCTTACCCGACCTCTAAGCCACCATGCCTTCTTTTCTGTAAGGGGATCATGATATCTTACCTCTCAGGTTTTGGGGATAAATCATGTGACTTATGAAAGCTCTCGGGATGCATTGAGCATATCTTCCTTTTCCTACTTTAGCCAGTGATTTGGACTCGCCCATCTCTTTTCTGTTCTTCTTCTTCGTGAACCGGCGGCTCTGGTCTTGTCAGGGCGTCCTCCTCTGCTTCCTCAAGCTGCACTGAGTTTGCTTTCCTTGTTCTCTCCTTCTCTCACCAACTTCCGTATTTCTTCTTTCTGAAGGCCATCGTTGACTGGATGTCTCAGGTGTCTCTTTTGATCTGGCCACATGGTAACAGCCCTCTTGTTTCATTTCTCTTTTCCTTCTGAGCCTGAAGTGGCACAGGGCGAACAGGGCGTTCTGGTCTCTTGCTGCCTGTGGGGCCCGGCAACAAACACGTGTCCCTTTGGGGTCTGGGTTTTCTCCTCATTTCACCGAGAAGGCTTGGTTAGGATTCTGGGCTTGCGAACTGGCAGCCAGCACCTGAGGGCTTTGGCTGCGGAGTTTTGGAAGACCTTTGAAAGAGAATGTCCTCGGAAGGGCACACGTGGTTATGTCGGGCATCCCCTCCCCCTGTTGCTTCTCCCTCTGCCCTTGTCACTTGAGCACTTCCTGCTCGGAGGGCAGTTGAGTGTGAGACCCCTGGACCTGCGCTACATTCCGTGACTCATGAAGCCAAGGTGCAGGGTTTGATTTAGCTCTTGAACAAAACCACAGGGCACAATTATTCCGTCTTTACAGACTGAGACAGCTGAGGTACAGAGGTGTCAGCCTGCCTGGGTCATCAGCTGGTAGGTGCTAGGGCCAGGAGCTGGCAGCCTGGCCCTGGAGGTACTCTGCTCTTGACCACTGTGTTGTATTTCTGTGACCACTTGTGGCTCTGAGGGTCTATGAAATTCCTTGTAAGAGTTCAGAATATAGCAAAATTTTGTTGGTTTGTTTTTTTTGTTTTTTGGGTTTTTTTGTATTTTTCTGAAGTTGGAAACGGGGAGGCAGTCAGACAGACTCCCGCATGCGCCCGACCAGGATCCACTCGGCACGCCCACCAGGGGGTGATGCTCTGCCCATCTAGGCAACCAGAGCCATTCTAGTGCCTGAGTCAGAGGCCACAGAGCCATCCTCAGCGCCTGGGCCAACTTTGCTCCAATGGAGCCTTGGCTGCGGTAGGGGAAGAGAGAGACAGAGAGGAAGGAGAGGGGGAGGGGTGGAGAAGCAGATGGGCACTTCTCCTGTGTGCCCTGGCCAGGAATCAAACCCGGGACTCCTGCATGCCAGGTCGATGCTCTACCACTGAGCCAACCGGCCAGGGCCGTTGGTTTGTTTTTAAATTCATAATTTTAAGACCTCACTGGATCACATGAGCAGTTGCTCTGAATCTTAACGAGTGAATCCTTATAATCAGTTCCCCTTCAAAAGGATTGTTCTTCCGTCCCTTAGAGATGCTTTCGAGAGCTTTCTTTTCCTGTGGCTTTTCTCTAACCTTTATATAGAAGACGAAGTTTCCGTGGTGTTCATTTAACTCAGCAGTTTTTGTATACCAACTAAGTAGCAGCTACATGCTTGAGATGCCCTGGTATGAACAAGGCAGGGTAGGAATAATAACTGAGTGCCTTGCCCTGGGCTAAGGATACCCAGAGCCCTGGAAGACCCTGGGCCTGCTTGAAGGAGCTCAGAGGCTGGTAGGAGAGAGAGGTGAGAAAACTGACCACTCCATGGCTGAAGGAAGATGGTGAGTTGACCAGTCAGAGTTCACACAGGGAAATAGAAACCACATGGAGTGAGAGGAAGAGAACTGAATCCAGGGAACTGGTTATCCCAGTGGTGGTGTTGCTGAGAATGCCACTCACTGGGCCGTGCAGTGAGGCAGCCCAGGGGTTTGAAACAGCAGGACACCAGAGGTCAGAGGGAGGAGGTCGTTACCAGAGCCCAGGGCCCGGGTCGCCCAGAGAAAGCTGGAACAGTGGTGGGCCGTAAAGACAGGAATGGTTTGCCCAAGGTGGAGAAAAAAGGGGAGAAACACCCTCCTTCTTCCCATCCTCCTCGCTCTGTGCCTCTCAGTGGCTGAATCCAGTTGGAACTTAGCTGACTTCTGGGAACTGGGGGCTGCAGTCCGCAGAGGTCACCCTACCTTGAAGAGCAGGGGAAGGTCAGTGGAAGGATCTTGGGCCAGACAGACCCAGCCAGGACTGGCTCAGGAAGAAATGAAAACGAAAGACTGTGTTTGGCCTGGGCATTCATTGAACACTTCACAGATGACAGAATGTTGGACGGCTTGTCGGTTTTTATTCCCCCAAGAGGATGTGAGTAAAGGGCATGTCAGGAAGAAGGAACCGCATGGACAAAGGCATGGCAGCGTGAAACAGCAGGCCTCACTTTTAGCACCACACGCAGCTCCAGTGACTGAATTGATACTTGGGGCCTTTCCCGTCCATCTTTCTCCTGCCTCAGCAACCCCTCGCTCACATGTCCATGGTGTCATTTATGACTGACCTGAATTTTCTTGCAGGGGAAAGCCGGGGGGTAGGGGGGAGCTCTGCACCCTTATATCCTCAGTGTGTCATTTAACAGTGGTAGACAGCTTGGGATGCCTCGCCAGCCCCAGAAGGGAGGTCATGGCCAGTGACAGTTACATTTGGTGCCGGGGCCCCACAGCACCCAAGGCTCTGATGAGGATGCTCATGCCTTGTGAGGAGAAGCAGCTGAACATGTGAGTGGCCTAGCCCCCAATGTCTGGGACTTGATCATGCTGTTAGAATATGTTTCTCACATTTCTCTGCTGTGAAATTGGTTTTCATGATGAGAGAAGGTTTTGTTTAAACTTTTTATTATGGAAATTTTCACCCACAAAAGTAGAATGAATGTACAAACCTCAGCCTCACCAATTATCAACACATGGTTAATCTTAAAATGATTTCACTCACAGTTCATTTTGCATCTCTGACAAAGATTTTGCAAGCACTATATTATTATCACATCTAAAAAAAATACTAATATTTTCCCTAGTAAATTTGTATTTGAAAGGTAACCAGCAAAGGCTTTTCTGGAATGAAATAGGTTGTCCTTGCTTCCTTCTGCTTTAAGCCTTTTCTCCTGTGCCCTGAGGCTGCTGGCCCCTGATCTAAATCTCTTTTTCCCTACCAATGTGCTGTGATCATGTTGGGACCTTTTACCTGCTGTCCTGCTTCTTGGAACCAGTCTCCCAGGCATTCAAGTCATACGGTTCTGCCCTCAGGAAGGTATGCGGCCTGGCTTCCCAGCCGCCGTGATACACCAGGGTATGACTCTCAGGTCACCACCTCGTGCACATGCACGTGGGGCAAGAATCTTAGCTTTTACAGATCAGCCTCAAGGAAATCTGGAGTGAGGAAGCCTTTGCTTTTAGCTGGAAGATGTCTAATGAGCATCATGGAGGAATTAGGCCACCGGAGGATGGGCTAGCATACAGAGCTCCTAGCAGGTCTGTTGTGTGTGAAGCCGTTCAGGTCTGGAGAGCATCAGGCAGGAAGCCGTGGGCAGGCAGAACAATGAGCATCTTTGCCCAGAATCCCCAGCTCTGAGATCTGCAGCTTGTGCAGCATCTATAGAGTGGTTTCAACTCCATTATTTCATTTGAGTCTCGCAGCAAGTCTGTGGGTAGGTAGTGAGAGTCTTGCTTTGCAAGCATAGGATCTGGGGCTCAAGTGAAATGCTGTTAAATTATTTGGCCAGGGAACAGTGCTGGTAAAGGGAGCAGGTGGGATTGTAAGGTAGATGGTCTGACTCCCAGGCCAGGGTTCTTTCTACTCTCTCAGCTCCTTGGGAGAGGAGGCAAAAAGGGGTCTGGTAGTTCAACTCCTAGAAACAAAAGGGGACTGAATGTAGCTTTGACAGTGATTCATGAAAGAGAATGAGGTGAAGGGTAGCAAGTCTCCTTTTCCCAGAGCTTTCCAAATACCGCTGAGCCTGTGTGAGATCGGCCAGCACAGTGGGCAGTGAAGCCTGAGTGGGGCTGGGGTGGGAGGGCTGAGCCCTTCACTCACACGAGTCTAGGAAAGGGGCTGGGGATGGTCCCAGCTGTAGATATTACTCCAGCGGTGCGGTCCAGGTTCCTGTGCTCTCATGTGTCCACATCAGTCAGTTTAAAGTGGGCCGCTGAGTTGAGGACTTGCCACATTGGCTATTTTCCAGGCCGTTGCTCTTTGTATGTATAATTTGACCTCTGTCAGTAACCTTTCACTTTTCTTTCTGTGGTTCCAAGACTTTGCTGTCCACCAGAATCACCCGGAGAACTTCAAAGGTCACGATACCTGGGGTCACATCCTTCAATGTCTGGGGGTAGGAGCCAGACCACCTTAGTATTGTTTTTTAGATTTCCCGGTAATTTTTATATTGCCTTGGATTTAGCAACAAAGTTTGGGAATCAATAGTGTATATGTTTGTGAGGATGTATTTTCACCTGAGGCTTGAGTCAAGTACGGCCCTTTTTAAAATATTAAAAATAATTTTCCCCATTAGTTATTTTTCTTCAGCTTTATTGAGATATAATTGACATAAAAAATCTAAAATCAAAATAATTGAGTGAGTTTAAGGTATAAAGCGTGTTGCTTTGCTAGACTTTTATATATTGCAAAATGGTTACCACCATAACATTAACTAGTACATGCATCATGACACATAATTATCTAAAGTATTCTTTTATTTTTTAATTGAATTTTCTGAATAGAAAAAACATCTCATGATATGCGCTTCTCTTCCCTTTTGCACAAAAAGTGGTATAGATGATTCTTTGTTCTGTTATTTTTCTCTCCCACATAATTATATTTTGGAGATTTTTAAAAATAACAGTACAGTGATTATTCCCTCATTCTCTTTTACAGTTGCATAGTAATTCATTGTGTGGCTGTTTCTAACCATTGGGCATCTAATTTGTTTTCAGTCTTTTTTTTTTAAATTTTATTTATTCATTTTTAGAGAGGAGACAGAGAGGGAGAGAGAGAAACAGAGAGAGAGAAGGAGGGAGGAGCTTGAAGCATCAACTCCCATATGTGCCCTGACCAGGCAAGCCCAGGGTTTCGAACCGGCGACCTCAGCATTTCCAGGTCAATGCTTTATCCACTGTGCCACCACAGGCCAGGCTGTTTTCAGTCTTTGGTCTCACAATGTTACAGTAACCATGGGTCATTTGGTATGTGAGTGAGTATATATCTAAGGAGATAGATTGCATTGGCTAATATTCTGTTAAACCATTTCCTCATATTGGCTCAGTCTTCTCATCAGTCCTGTGAGGTAGCTAGTATAATGACCTCCATTTTACAGATGAGGCAACAGGCTCAGATAGGATTGGGTGATGTGCCCAAAGTCATACTTCAGAGAATGGCACAGTTAGAATTCACACCTGAGCAAGTTGACTCCAGAGGAATTTCTTCACTTTGAGATACTGCCTTCCTGGGAAAATTCCTAGAAGATATATTGATGGGGTCAGATGTGCTATATATGTATAATTTGAATAGATGTTGGCAAATTGTTCTCTGTAAGGCTTGTACTCCTTTATACTTCCATTTGTAGGATATGAGAGAGAGTATGTGTGGCCCCATATCACGCTTTTCTCAAATTTGGATTTTGCCAATTTGGTAATTGAAAGTGGCACCATGGTGTAGTCTTTTCATTTCTTTGGGGTGAGGGGGTAAGTATCTTTTCATATGTTTGTAAGAGCATTTATATGTAGTTCCTTTTCTAGAAATGCCTATATCATAGTCTTATTTTTCTATTGGGATGTTGGTCTTTCTCTTTCCCAATTTTTTCTCAGCATTCTCTATATTATAGACACTTGTCCTTTTTTCTAGTTTTGAGTTGCAGAAATATTTCCCACTTGTCACTTATCTTTTGACTTGGCTTTAAATGTGTGTTGTTGTTTTTTTCAAGCCACAATGAAGTTTTGTGTTCATAATGTCACCTATAGTAAATATTGATGTGACTTTATGGTAAACTTACATTGAAGAAATGTAGGACAGACTACTATTGTGTTTTGTTTAAATGATATGGAGTGCCTTTAAGAGAATTTCAGAAGATTATAGTAGTAATGACGCTAGATATTATCCTAAATTGCATTAAACTACTTGAATGCATAGGTGTATATTAGAAGCACATTTCCTGGTGTCTTTTGTCACCTCATTTTTCTCTACAGTATTACTTTATATTTCATATAAGATCTTGAATCAGGATAAATCTCCTGTGATGAATTCTTCAGTTACTGAATTGTTTGCAGTTTGGAACTATTATTATATTTATCTTCCTCCATAACCTTGTCTTAAGTGGACTTAAGTTTAATTGGCATGATTTCTCTCTCCTGGTTGGTTTCCAGCTCTGTTTATCTGTTGGTTTTATTTTACTCTAAGCATTTTCCATTTCCCCTGCTTAGAGATAGCTTAAAAACACTGGACCTTGAATGTAATCTTCTTCTGTATTGGCCAGTTTGCTAGTCATTTTTGTGGATTGCACACCTCTTCTGAGGAGATTCTGTGCCAGGTACTGTGCTAGGTCCCTGCCTCTTGGAGCTGTATTCTAGTGTAGGTGGGGGTGGGGGGAGAAATAGATGTCAGACAACTAATTTCACGTTACAGAATTAAAACTGTGAAAGATGCTTTGAAAGATACGCGAATAGTTCTCAGAGGATATGAATAGGGAGAACTGAACTAGTTTGGGGCAGCCAAGGAGAGATTCCCTGAGTGACATGTGGGCTGCCATCCTCTGAATAACGAAGAAAAGTTGACCATTCAGAAGATTGGTAAAAACATGTTCTGGGCCAAGGGGACAGGCCTTGCAAAAATCTTGAAAGCAACAGAAGTGTGATAAGTTTGAGGAACCGAAAGACAAATGTGGTCAGAGTATGATCTGGATGTGGCCTGAGGAAGAAGGATCTGGAAGTAGGTGGAGCCAGTTGAGACATGGTTTATAGTCTGTCATCTGATGTTACTGAGTTTGTTAGTGAACCCTGTACCATTAGTAAAATATGTTAGGCATCCTTTTGAAGAAAAGAGACCTTTTTTTTTTTTTTTTTTTTTTTTACAGAGGCAGAGATAGACAGGGACAGACAGACAGGAACGGAGAGAGATGAGAAGCATCAATCATTAGTTTTTCATTGCGCATTGCAACACCTTAGTTGTTCATTGATTGCTTTCTCATATGTGCCTTGACCTTGGGCCTTCAGCAGACCGAGTAACCCCTTGCTGGAGCCAGCGACCTTGGGCTTTTTGCTCAATCCAGATGAGCCTGTGCTCAAGCTGGCGACCCCGGGGTCTCGAACCTGGGTCCTTCCGCATCCTAGTCCGACGCTCTATCCACTGCGCCACCACCTGGTCAGGCTGAAGGAAAGAGACCTTTTTTTTTTTTTTTTTTACATAGGCAGAGATAGACAGGGACAGACAGACAGGAACAGAGAGAGATGAGAAGCATCAATCATCAGTTTCTCGTTGCGCGTTGCGACTTCTTAGTTGTTCATTGATTGCTTTCTCACATGTGCCTTGACCGTGGGCCTTCAGCAGACCGAGTAACCCCCTGTAGGAGCCAGCGACCTTGGGTCCAAGCTGGTGAGCTCTTTGCTCAAGCCAGATGAGCCCGCGCTCAAGCTGGCAACCTCCGGGTCTCGAACCTGGGTCCTTCCGCATCCCAGTCCGACGCTCTATCCACTGCGCCACCACCTGGTCAGGCAAGAGACCTTTTTTTTAAAAGTATTTTTCTTGGTGAGAGGAGGGGAGGCAGAGAGAGACTCTTGCCTGCGCCAAATTGGGATCCACTCGGCCAGCCCCCTACTGGGTGATGCTCTGCCTGTCTGGGGCATTGCTCCATTGCTCAGCAACCGAGCTATTCTTAGCATCTGAGGGCCATAGGGAGCCATCCTCAGCACCTGGGGCCAACTCGCTCCAATTGAGTCATGGCTGCAGGAAGAGAAGAGAGATAGAAAGAGAGAGAGAGAAGTGAGGAGGGAAGGGTGGAGAAACAGATGGTCTCTTCTCTTGTGTGCCCTGACTGGAAATCGAACCCAGGACATCCACATGCTGTGCTGATGCTCTACCACTGAGCAAACCAGCAAGGGCTGAGACCTTTTCTTTAGCTTTATCTTTCACTGCCTTCAAATTTCTGAGCTGAGAATATCCTACATGTCACTTATTGCTAGTCTTATGCTCATTTCTCTCCCAAATGATAGACCAGGGAGTCAAATGACTTAAGTCTACTCTGGTGGCCAGTAGTAGCATCAGAACTTGAACTTAGGTCTCCTGATTTGTAGACTGGTCTTTGTACCCTACACCTTCTGAGTTCATGTTCTGATGCTAACACTGGCTACCAGAGTTGAATTAGCATCTGGGTAACTTTTAGCTCTATTTGGCTATTAGATTTTCCCCCCTCTGACATATATGCTTTCTCCCCTTTTAAAATCTTATATGTTTATGCAAAGAATAGTGAACTTTAGAATGAGTTGGTATATAAAAATTAGCCTAAAGAGACTCTGAAATTGTAATAGGCCCTCAGCTGACCCTACAAGAGTAATGAGTCATAATTGTCTCGTCTCACTGTGCCCCTTTTGGGACACCAGGCAAGCCAGAAGGAATTTCCCCCACTTAATGTCTAAGTACTTTTCTTCTTTTGAATGTGCTGCCTTGATGTTCATCTTAAGTCTTATAGGACATGTCACACTCAGGTGCACACCCGCTTCTCACGCATGGCCCGAGCCTCATGTTCTCTTGGGGAAAGCGCTCCCTATTCAGACCGGGTGTGTCTTGTGTTCCCAGGGGCCCGTGACATCAGTGGGAAGTGGGCATCCCTTAAATGGTTACCTCTGTGATAACAAAGCAAAGACATGAGAATGGATATTGAGAGGATGCTACGGACAGTGAGTGCTGTTGGAGTTTTGAGGACGGAGGTGGGTATTAACCTGCAGTAGCAGGTGTTGTGGAGATGGTCGAGGGCATGTGGCACTGGAGGAGCCTGGTGAGACTTGCTGAACGGGACCAGAGGACGTAGGTTGGGGAAGGAGGAGGTAAGGAGAGTGTGTGGAGGGGGTCAGTCTGGTGTTGATCTGCTCGGTGCCTTTCTTTGGGTCGTGTCAGAGATGACCACCCTGCCCTGAGTTGTAGAGAGGAGTCACTGGGCAGAGACTGGATTGGAGGACCTCCAGTGGGTTGGTTGAAACACCATGTTCTGTGTACCAGGTGCCAGGCTACAGACAATCGTTATCTCATGTAACCCTTAAAAGAACCCTATGAAGCACCTAAGTAGTTATCCTCATTTACAGATGGAAAGTGAGACTCAGAAAGGGAAAACTGTTCTAAATGGTGGACATGCTACCTCCTGAGTCTCAGTTGAGTGGAGGCTGCTCTGGGACATGTTATTGACTTCATCCTCAACCCGCCAGAAACTTTTTTGGGCTATAACGTACATGCTATACATACATGTGAAATGGCTTGCATAAATTTTCACAGATTGAGGGCACTTGTATAACATGCGCCTAGATCAAGAAAGTGGACATTTCTAACACCGTGGACCCTGCTTTGCCGCATTCCAGTCATTATGCCTCCAAGAGTAATCACTGTCTTGAGTATGAGCTCTGTTCAACTGGATTCATACAATATGTACTCTTCAGTGTTTAACTTCTTTATCGCAATATTATGTCTGTAAGAGTATGTTGTTGAATTCTTCCTTTTTGAGATTGGGTCTCAGGACCTAGAGTGTCTAGAAAAAATATCTTTAGGGCTAGAAAGTCCCCTTATTGTATAGTTGGTGTTTTAAAAACTTAAAACTTGAAAATATAGTCTGTGAGGCATAATGAACTATAGGAGAAAAAGCTATTTGGATTTTCAGAGTCCTTGGGATAAAGGATTCAACATAATAACAGGGAAATGCCTTTTGGTATTTTTTTTTTTAGAAGAATGGAGTAAAAATATTGATGAATTCAGATTCTGCCAGATACATTTTGTCTTATAGAGTATAGTATCCAAGATCCTGAAAAGTTTGTAAATGAGGTTAAATTTGGTTTTATCAAAATGTAAGCATATATAGCAGTCAACCTTTTTATACCTACCGCCCACTTTTGTATCTCTGTTAGTAGTAGAATTTTCTAACCACCCACTGGTTCCACAGTAATGGTGATTTATAAAGTAGGAAAGTAACTTTACTTTATAAAATTTATAAAGCAGAGTTACAGCAAGTTGAAGCATATAATAATAATTACTTACCAAGTACTTTATGTCGGATTTTCACTAGGTTTGGCAGAATAAATCTTTATAAAACAACTTACTATAGTTAAATGTCTTTTTATTTATACTTTGGTTGCTCTGCTACCACCCACCATGAAAGCTGGAACGCCCACTAGTGGGCGGTAGGGACCAGGTTGACTACCACTGATATACAGGATCTTGATGGGGGAAGAAATTGAAAATTTGCAGTGTGAAGTTTGTGCCCTTTATCTGGAGACTGCCAGGAGCACACCTGGCATTGAACAAGTTCAGCATATTACTCACCACAGCCGGGGACAACACTGCTGGGCAAATAAGAGGGTGTAGGGAAACCAGCTATGTTGTTAAGCTTGCTCGCTTGCGCTTTGCATAATTAGTGTGTGAGCACGTGGCAGAGCCATGTGTGTATAGCCTATGTAAGGCTACGGGTGCTTGCCCTTGGCAGGGATCGCTTGTCCACCACTGTGAGAAGCAGTTCTCCCTGCCCATGTGCTCACTCACCATTGCGAGACTCTAATAAATGGGAACGGCCTAACGCTTTCCGGCTCTGCAGTTCCCCTACTATCTGCCTGAATCCAACATGCCTGGCCTTGGCCACCAGCGTTACAGAGGCTGTTAGAAGGAAACTACTATAGGATTTGGGGTTTAGTTGGGTAACCTTGAGAGGGTCTACAAAAGAACAGGTACTCTCTAGATTGGGCATTTTCAAAGCCTGAGGGCAGTTCTCTGTGTATCTCAATAAATCTTACCTGTAGAGAGGGCAGAGTGGAGCCTAATGACAGCTGTGATTGCTAAGGAAGCAGCAGTCATTCATTTTAGCCCAAGAGGGTGACGTGTGGTATTTTGTGGGTTTCCCAGTAATCTTGTTATATCTCATTTAGTCATGGTCGCTGTGACCTTGTTGGCTGTGGATGGATGTTCTGTGAGATTGTTTATGTCCTGGAGAACAGCCTGACCTACTCAAAGTGTCAGATTGGTTTGTAATAATATTGAGGTTTAGCTGTAAACATCAGATCAGGGGGGCTATTGCTTTTTTTTTTTTTTCCTGAAGGACAATTTCTAGGCTTTTGTTTTTCATAAATGTATACTTTATAATATGGATGTTTTTAAAATAGAATTGACCTTAAGTAGATACTTATTTCTTAAGAGATTAAATAAGAATTTGAGCAGAAAGTATATTTAGGGCATTAATCTTTGTTTTCAGGCTTTTTAGTGACTGCAGTTGCTGGGTGTGGACTGGTTTTAGGTAGTCTTTGTGAAGTCACATGGGTGGTTGGCACTGGCTCAATCACATTTACCCTTCTCTCTTTACCTGTTGAATGAAGGTAATTAAAACAGTGACCCAAATTTCTTAATGGCCCCTTGTGATGTAATGGTTCAGTCTCACAACCAGATGATGTCTGCTAATTTATACCGCACTTGCTCCCGACAAGGATTCAAGGTGGCTGAGATGATGTGACTTCCCTCTGAGCACTCCAACCATATCTTTTCTTCCTCTTCTTTTTCTCTTTTCCTTTCCACCTAAATGAGCAGTCAGAGGAGTTGGAACTTACTCCTTGCCCACAAAGAAAAGGTTTTCTGAAAAGGGGTAGGGTCTTCAATCTAAGAAAATTTCATCTAAGGATCCATGGAAGTACTGAATTCTACCTTATTGTGCAACCTTTTTTAAAGCAGGGTTTGAGCAGAGGGCTTGCACTTGGGCGAGCCCATTGTTCTGATTGGTTGTGGAGAGTTGGGGGCTTGTGGATCATATTCTGGTCACTTTAGGCCCCTGACCCTTTAACAGCGGTTCTCAACCTGTGGGTCGCGACCCCGGTGGGGGTCGAACGACCAAAACACAGGGGTCGCCTAAAGCCATCGGAAAATACATATTTTACATGATTGAGGAATAGGCCTTGACCGGCATATGCTTTTCTAATTTTCTTGTCTAACAGCATTTAACCTTCTGTTTTCTGGCCCCTGCTTTTTCTGGAATGCTTGTAAATGCAGCCTTATCTGTGAGCAGCAGCTGTGTATCAGTTCTCTTCCGGATTCACGGAGCAGAATGTGAAACTGGCTAGTGAGAATGATGAGTTTTACCTGGCAATGTCCTGAGGGACAACATGTAAGAAAAGGAAAAAGCTGAAGAGGAGTGAATGGATCAGTTGAAAAAGAGCTTCAAACCAGCGCAAGTGGGAGAGAGAGAGACAGAGAGGTAGACAGAGAGGAGCTAGAAAGTATTTTTGCTGCCAAGTAGAGTACTTGTTGGGTTTTGAGGCCTTATCTAATTTTATTTTTGTCTAAACATCTGACCGTTTATCTCATTGAAACGCTTTGAAATTTCAGAACAGGCAGGTTTAGTTATGTACCCTCTTTGCTGATTCCTTAATCTCTGTGTTCCTGTGTTCATAACTCTATTTTGATTATTATGACTTTATAGTAGGTTTTACTGTGCCGTATGGCAAGTTCTGACACATTGTTTTCAGAATTGTCATGACCATAATGATCCCTCCTCCACACGTCATGACTCTTAAATCCTGTGGGGCTTTTATGTTGGGGAGAATTTCTCTTACAAATCTATTTATTTATTGAGGTGTATATTTCTTTGTTCTAACTCTCTAGTGAGGGTTAAAAAAACACTTTTGTTCATCTAGGATTTACAGGCTTTTCATCTTTTTCTTAGGTACCCTGTTCTTGCCATTGTGAGTAGGGTGGTTGTTTTTTTTCATTTTATATTCTCATATTTAGGAATGATTTTGTTTCTCATATTTAGGAATGGTTATGTTGCTTGGCTTCTGGTCACCTTGCTGAACTAAAATGATTTCTTGGTTCTCTTGCACGTCAGGTGGATGACATCCGAAGTGACAGATATGTATCCCTCCTTTCTAGCCTCTTCCAATCACCATAGAATCGGGTCATACATTTAACTTAACATGCTCAGCTGTTTATAACTACTATTAATTTAAACAGTGTCGGCTCCTCTACTCTTACTCCGTGAACATTTGTAGGCTCTGGGCCTTTCTCTCCTTTCCTCAGTTGGCTACTGGTGTCCCCTTATACCTTTCCACAGGGACATGTTTCTGTAATAGAGTGGGATTTCTTCACCGTACCCTAACCATATCATAAGCAAAGGAAAACTGGCTTTCTGCCATTGTGCACTTACATACTGACGTCGGAAGCTAATGCTGACATAAGAAGCGCCGCCACCGTATTTCCTATCTGTTTATTGCATTAGCCGGACGTTCTGTTCAGTGTTGAATACAGATGATAGCATGTGTCCTCTCTCGTTCTTGACTTAATGGGAGAGCTTCCAGTGCTTTATTCTTAAATGCGTGGTTTGACCAAAGCTTTTGGTAGATGCTTGCTTTGTTTGATATCATGAGAGTGAACTGAGTTTTGTCACTTGTTTTGCATTTGTTGAAAAGATATTGAAAACAGCTTAATGTAATGAAATACAACAATAATCATCTGATGTTGAACTATCCACTTTTTTTCTTGAGATAAAGCCTACTAGGTGATAATTTTAAAATACATTCATGTTCTCTAATTAATGATTTCTGTATATATATTACATAAAAGTGGTCTTTGGCATTTTGGGTAGTTGCCTTGATTCGATTTTTTTTTTAATTTTTTATTTATTTCTTACAGAGACAGAGAGAAAGTCAGAGAGAGGGATAGACAGGGACAGACAGAAGTGGAGAGAGATGAGAAGCATCAATCATTAGTTTTTCATTGCGCATTGCAACACCTTAGTTGTTCATTGATTGCTTTCTCATATGTGCCTTGACCGTGGGCCTTCAGCAGACCAAGTAACCCCTTGCTGGAGCCAGTGACCTTGGGTCCAAGCTGGTGAGCTTTTTGCTCAAGCCAGATGAGCCCGCACTCAAGCTGGCAATCCCGGGGTCTCGAACCTGGGTCCTCTGCATCCCAGTCCGACGCTCTAGCCACTGCGCCACCGCCTGGTCAGGCTCAATTTTTTTTTTTAATTAGCAGGTATAGTTCATATAACATGAGTTATCTTTATCTTAAGTTTGGCAGAATTTGCATGTAGAAACCATGTGGGGCTGGTGTCCTTTCTTTGTAGGAGAGGTTTTTTTTTGGGGGGGGGGTTCAGAGACAGAGAGAGGGATAGACAGGGACAGACAGACAGGAACAGAGAGATGAGAAGCATCAATCATTAGTTTTTCGTTGCGCGTTGTGACACCTTCGTTGTTCATTGATTGCTTTCTCCTGTGGGCCTTCAGCAGACTGAGTGACCCCTTGCTCAAGTCAGTGACCTTGGGCTCAAGCTACTGAGCCTTGCTCAAACCAGATGAGCCTGTGCTCAAGCTGGTGACCTTGGGGTCTCGAACCTGGGTCCTCCGCATCCCAGTCCGATGCTCTATCCACTGCGCCACCGCAGTGGTCAGGCTGTAGGAGAGGTTTTTAAAAAACATCAGAAGCTTTCATGGTGGGAAAAGCTTTCTAGGCTCTTTTAACTTCTTTTTTTCTCTACATGTGCTTCCTCGGCTTTCGGTTTGTCCCAGGCCTTGCCTGGTTCAGCCACTGGGGAACATTGCTGCCTTAGATGAGCAGATCTCTGCCAGGTTTTAAGTATTTTTTTTCCCTGATGGTAAGTCACACATCAATGATGATTCTTTTTTAAAAATAAAATGACAAGTATGTACACACATTTGTGTCTGTGAGCCTGTTGCTCACGTCCCTCCTTGGGATTGTAAAATTTCTCCTTGAGACTAAGAGCCGTTTTTTCAGGACTGCAGAATTTACTTGAGTTGGTTTTTTTTTTTGTTTGTTTTTTTAATTTTCCCATTGATTTGAGAAAGGGAGAGAAGAGGGGGAGGAGAAAGAGAGAGAAAGAGAGAAAGAGAAAAGCATCAACTTGTTCCATTTAGTTGTGTACTTATTGATTGTGCCCTGATGGGGGGATTGAACCCATGACCTTGGCGTGCTGGGACAAACACTTGTACCCACTGAGTCCCCTGCCAGGGCCGACTTTAGTATTCTGGTAGGAGTATATATTATCAAACTATATCCAAATATCAATGTTTGTGGCATGATACAAACGCATTCATAATGCCATGTGGCAGGCTTGGAATGGTCATAGCATTTGATTTGGTTAGTTTTAGCCAGTTTGGTGCCTATGTGGGTGTTAAAATATCAAATTGAGGAGAGGAGTTTCTGCCCTAACATTATAAATGTGTTCTTGAAAGGCTTTGTGTTCTGCAGAATCACACACTAAAAACGTGAGGGCTTGAGGGAACCAGTAGTGTTGGGGCAGCCACTCACTCAAACTATGCTGTGTAGTGACTAGAGAATGAACCAGCTCTGAAAGTACCCTGAGACATGCGACTTGGACTTGTGGAGTCATTTTCAATAGACTGGCAACTTCCAAATCAGCTGGCAGTGTGCCAGGTGTCTGCTGTGTACCTAGATTCAGCCTAAAGGACTGTGTCCTTGGAGTTCACCTGCGCTCGAATCTGTGAACTTCTCGGCCCTTCTGACCTCTTTTTTCTCCGCATGCTCTTCCTCGGCCTTCAGAGCTTGTCTGTCCCAGGCCTGCCCTGGCTCGGTCGCTGAGGAACCTGTCATCGCTGTCCTAGATGGGCAGATCTCTGCCAGACTTTAAATACACTGCTCACAAAAGTTAGGGGATATTGCAAAATGAATATGAAGCGATGAAATATCTTCTGTTTTTTGTGAACAGTATATATTTTTTTCTGAGGACAGATAACTTACTGAAGAAACTTTGAGAAGCAGGTTCACCCTACAGGGACGGTGTCATCAGTGCTGTCCCTCAGCATGGGCTCTGTTGCTCGGATGTATGCCCCTCTCGAGTCATTTCTTCCGCATCTGAGGGTTGGTGTGGAACCTTTGCAGCAAGCCACATCAGGATCACGTTGTGGCTCCCAGCGTGTTCTTTCCTATTGAACATATATTGTAACACTTGTCACTCGTTCTTAATTATGACAGCATCATTAGTCCATTGTTAGGGTAATTAACATTTGTATTTCCGGTTTGTGCTGTAATAAATGCCCACACCTCTAGTGGCTCGAAACAACACACATTTATTATCTTATAGTTCCATAGGTTAGAAGTCCAACACAGGTCTCACTGGGCTAGACTAAAGGTATGACTGAGCTGTCTTCCTTTCTGGAGGCTCTGGGGAGAAGCGATTTACTTGTCTAACTTCTAGAGGCCTCAAGCCAAGAATGGCAGGGTGTTCCTTCTCAAATGGCATCACTGTGACCTCCTCTCTGTCACCCATTTTCCATTTTAAAGGACCTCTGTGATTATATTGAGCCCACCCAGTTATCTTTATTTTAAGGTCAGTTGATTAGCAACCTGAATTCCATCTCTTTAGTTCCTCTCTGCCATGTAAGTAATGTATTCATAGGTTCTCGGATTTAGGGCATGGATATCTTTGGGGGCGGGGATTATTCTGTCTATACTAGTCTATTGTTGATAAATTGGTTGTTTGCATGCATTCATATGGAGGGCAGTTCACGAATGCCTTCATATGTCAATTTCTGTGCATCTCTGGTCAATTCATGGTCCACGTTTCTGTAAATGGGTGTTTGAAAGTGATAATTTTAATGTGTTTGAAAAAAATTATAAATTACTGAAACTTCAGCCTTGGTTGGGTAGAACAGAAGGCAAGTTTAGTGCCAAAGAGAAATTTTCAGAGCTGGGAGGAGACCAATTTGTCCCTTTGTATTATAGAACTTCTGTTAGAGTGTAAGGTTCTGTCTCTCATTGTAGCTCGTTTATATTCTCTGTGCCTTCTGGCATATGTAATACACATCTACTGGTATATATAGTGTTTGCTAGATAAAGGAGTAAGGAAATGAGTATATACACACATTTCACCATTAAACTCCTTCTTTCATTTTGTTTCCTATTCTTTCCAACATAAAATCTCAATAGATATTCTGTCTGAATTACTAAAACCATGGTTAATTTTGTAGCATTTTGGGTGTTGACAGCTGTTTTGTGTTTAAATGTAATACTGCCTCAACATCATCGAAATGGGGTCATTTATTCTCATATAAAGCGTTTAAAATGGATGGTTTCAACTTTGTCTTGCTAATTGTAAAGGTTACACATGTACCCTGTGTTCTGTCTGTCTCCGCCCACCCCCAACCTCCCCTTTTAAAATACGGAAACAGTTTATATAAATATCAGTTGCCAGAAATGGTAGATGAAACCTAGAGTTACTTTGAGATAGGCAGAATAAAATAACATTTAAATATAGTGCCGCAGCCCCTTGTTCATGGGGCCAGGTACATTTTAGAATTAAGGTTTTTTTGGTACTGAGAACGGTGGTGTATTAGTTTCCTAAGGCTGCCATAGCAAACTGCTGCAAACTGGGTGACTTACAACAACAGGCATTTATTCCCTCACCGTTCTGGGGGCTGAAAGTCTGAAATGAAAGGGTTGGCAGGGCCATGCTCCCTCAGAAGCTTTTGGGAGGGTCCTCCTCCCATCTGCCAGCTTCTGGTTGTTCCGGTGTCCCTGGCTTACAGCTGCAGCATCCGGCCTCTGTCTCTGCAGTCACCTGGCAACTCCTGTGTGCCTCTGTGTTCTCCCTTCTTATAAGGACTCTAGTCATGTTGGATTAAGGCCCACCCTAATGACCTCATCTTAATTTGATTACAGCTGTCTCCAAAGACTATTTCCAAATAAGGTCACAGTTGTGGGTACTTGGGGTTAGGACTTCAACATATCTGGTGGGGGCACAATTCAGTGCATAATGGGTTGGGGTATGGAAAGGTATAGTGAGTGCATGCTACCTATAGCATAACACTTTTAATGGGTTAGAGCAGCAATCTAAAACACGTGCACAGTTGCTTTAAGTGTGTTAATAAAGCTGCAAACAGGCTTATTCATTTCAGATCAGGCTTGGCCACCAAGTGAATACAAGTTCAGGCTGTGGGCTTTCTGACAAATGGTTGCAACTTTTGGTTTTCAGAGTCTTGAATTTGGGAGTTGTGTTGAAAGGCCTGAGGATCTGTGCGAGGTTTTCACCTTAATTCCTAATAGTGGGTTAGTGAGCTTTCTGGGAAGTTCCTAATTCCTAATAGTGGATTAGTGAGCTTTCTGGGAAGTTCCTAATTCCTAATAGTGGGTTAGTGAGCTTTCTGGGAAGTTCCGTCAGGGAAGAGTTATTACTCATGTACTATCTAAAGCTGTCATCCTCTTTGTTTTCTTTTTTCCCTTTATGGGAAGTTGTCCTCTTTGGATGCACAGACCTAGCTCTGGGTATCAAGAAGTCGATGTTGTTTGACCACTACCTAATCCTTGTGTCCAACCAGAATAGAAACTATGCTGATAGTTAAATCCTTGCTAGAAGTTAAGCCTTTACTTCCTCCTTTCTCACGGAAAAACAGCAACTCTCCATACATCAACAACTCCCAAATCACAAAGCCAGTCTTCCACTTGAACCAAACAAAGCATTGTGGTTGGCTTCCGTAGAAAGTCAGTCAGTATTGAGGCCAGAACCCTAGATGCCTTTGAATGAACGAGCAGCCTATGAACGGGAAATAAATTGGCTGTCACTTTCTAACTTGCAACTGCACAGGAAACAGACAAAGCTTTGTAGCTGTGAGTGTAGGACAGGTTTGCTTAAATCCCGGTATCTTAACTGCACACTGAAACCCGAGGTTGAGGAATCTGCTGGAAGAGCCTCCGGCTAGTACAGTATCAGACATTGTTTAAGCACATTCATTGTAATAACTCTTTAAGGCAAAAAGGGTTGGAAACATCTGGTATGTAAGGGAGCAGGTTCGGGCACATCAGTGAGATAGGATATTGGTGACATCAGAAATGGTTGGAGGAACATTTGATCATGAGAAGACTTACAATATACAGTAATAAGTTGGGTGAAGGGATACTGCGTGTCTATAATGTGCACCAATTTTATCATGTATAAGCATAGAGCCTAAAAGGGGTGGGTAACAATGTTAGCCATGCTTTTCATAATGGAGTATTTTAAAGTACACTTGGGAATTTTCTGCTTTCCTGTGACAGAAGCTGTTTTTTATTTAATTCACTTCTTCCCTTTCCCCTCTTCTCCACTTGATCCAGAGGACTCTTATTCTTGGGAGAGAATTTTATTTCCTTATATTTTATCATAAAACTATTCTCTTTTACTGCCAAGTATCAACTGAGTTTGGGAGCTACTTCATAGGATGTCTGTTCAAAGCAGGGTCAGGTTCCGCCGCGACCTCCCAGGGCAGGATGCTGACGTCGGGAGAACCCTGGATGGGGATGGGGTGTGGGCTCTGGTTCCCACTTTCCCTCTGACAGGCTGTTTTCTTTGGCCTCAGTGCTCTCTGTCGACGGCAGGTTTTCTCTAGAATTTGTCTTGAAGTGTAACTGATTTTTTCCCCCCTGAGCTGCTGTGCCATAAAGAACTTGAGATGATCTCATATTTTACAGAGGGTGAAATGCGGGCTTAGGGAAAAAGGAGCTTGCTGAGGTTAATTCAGAGTTCCTGTAAAACCAGGACCAGATCTGAGGTCTCCTCATGGCCAGAGCAGAGTCTTGCATCTGCTTCTGGTTCACCATGGGGATGCTCCATGGAGCCCCTGGGCCCCACCCCTAAACTCACCCAGCAGTATTTTTTGTTTGTTTTTAATGATTATTAGGTGATGCTAATGCAATCTTGATACTGGGCTTTAGGAATCCCTTTCCAAAAAGGCAGCCCTTCCCAGATGCATGTGTGTGTACAGTAAATAAGTGAATGCATTTTATATATCCTTGTTAAACAAATCTTTACTCATAGGAGATATGATAGATTACGGGAAGGAACCGCTATTTCTGAGTATGATGGATAGCCTTTGGAGAACTTCTCTTATCCTGCAGTTTCTTTATAGACACTGAATCCATATCCTCCACTGACCTGCTTATGGCAGTCCTGTCCCCAGGGTTTCTTTGACATGTCTTGCCTGTCCCTTGCCAGGTACACCTTTATTCACTGTCTGAAAGAGGAGGGAGTGTGTGTAAAGCCAGGAGCCAAGGCCAGGGCCACCACTATCAAAGCAGCTCAGCCCATGCAGGTTCGCATTGGATTCGGACAGTCGGTAAAGAAACAACGGAGCCACAAACTGGTGGGCCATAGTCTTTAATCCTAGCTTGCACCCGGCGGGCAAGTAAAAACACACACTGGGCTCCAAAACCCACTCACATTCAGTGCTCACAAAGCCACTGACTTATCCAAGTTTCCTAGAATCAAAGGTTTCTAGCTCACCAGCCTTATTCTCCTCAGTTCCCCATCTCCTTCCTTATCCCAGATACAAACTCTGTACAAACTGGCATCTCACTCAGCACTCCGCCATCTTGGCTGGTTCTCCTGGCCACATGGCCTCTTTCTGCTCTCTGCTCTGCTCCCTCTGCTCTCTCATGCTAATCATCCCAGGAACCAAGAGAGCAAGCTCCCGCTCCGTCCCCATTTTATAGTGTAGAAATCCAAACTCTTAATCCAATATACAAAATAGGGAAGTCTCTAATACAAAGTCACTTCTCTGAGGCATGATTGGATTGTACCACCCCACATCAAAAAGGGTGGGAAAGGCTTAATCCCAAAACCAAGTCCCAGGCTACAAGGATTCTGCCTGCCTTTAGCCCTCTCCCAACACACATTAATATCACCTGGGCGACGGCCTCCTCGTGGGCAGTGCCATCTTTAACAAAGTGAGCATAATATATTTTATCTGCCCAACAGTGTGTGTGGAGAAAAGCTAGATGACCAAATGTGAAGCCAGAAGCCAGGGCTACCATCACAGCAGCCTGGCCCATGCAGGTTCGCATTGGATTCGGACAGTCGGTAAAGAAACAACGGAGCCAAAACCTGGTGGGCCATAGTCTTTAATCCTAGCTTGCACCCGGCGGGCAAGGCAAAAAACACACACTGGGCTCCAAAACCCACTCACATTCAGTGCTCACAAAGCTACTGACTTATCCGAGTTTCCTAGAATCAAAGGTTTCTAGCTCACCAGACTTATTCACCTCTGTTCCCCATCTCCTTCCTTCTCTATGCACAAACTCTGCACAAACTGGCTTCTCACTCAACACTGAACCATCTTGGCTGCTTCTCCTGGCCTCTTCCATGTGGCCTTTCTCTGCTCTCCTCTCTGCTTTCTCCTCTTATGTCAACCTCAGGAACCAAGAGAGCAAGCTCCTGTTCTGCCCCCATTTTAAAGTGTAGAAATCCAAACCTTTAATCCAATATACAAAATAGGGAAGTCTCTAATACAAAGTCACTTCTCTGGGGCATGATGGGATTGTACCACCCCACATCAAAAAGGGTGGGAAAGGCTTAATCCCAAAACCAAGCCCCAGGCTACAAGGATTCTGCCTGCCCACAGCCCACAGAGACACACATTAATAACACCTGGGCAACGGCCTCCACATGGGCAGTGCCATCTTTAACAAAGTGAGCATAATATATTTATCTGCCCAACACCAGAGCTGCTGTCATCACGCGGGAACAGTATGTACGGTGTGTGTGCCATCAGGAAGTACCTAACCATCTTGCAGCAGGGTGGTAGCAGTAGCAAAAACTGGCCCCTGTTCATTTTATAAAGGTTACCTGTTAGTCCCCCAATGCCACTTTGTTTGGGAAAGGAAATGACAGGATATCTCCTCCCAAAGAAGAGCTGCTTTGTGATACTTAGGCACTGTGTGACAGCACAGATGATGTTGGCTTTAGGAGGAAGAGAGTGCGTTAGGTTTCTGCAGCATGATGCTGCATCCCTTGAACCAGGGGAAGAGACGGTTGCTGGAATGGTGGGGTAGGCAGAGGACGACTGGGAGCTTTGGAGCCAGTCTAGGGTTTAGGTGTGATTTGTAGCCCTGATACTTAGTAGCGTGGATCCTTGGGCAAGTTGCTTGACTTCTCTCAGCCCGTTTCCCCGTCTATGATGTTGGGGGCTGAAGTATGTGGATTAAATGTAGTAATGTGTGGAAGAAGAGCATGCTACTATTCCATAAATGCAATCAATACTTAAATATTGACTAGCATTATCATTTATTATAGGAATGGTGTCCATAGATTTAAATATCCGTTTATAAATATACATATATATACACATACACATGTTTATATATACATACATTAAGCATGCACACACATATGATATACTGTAAAATTTGTGTACATTTATGATCTTCATTATTTTGTAGGTTTGGAGCGCTTTGTGCCCAGCTATTTCTTCTGTTACTATACTGGATAAACTAGCTTTTTTCCTTCAGTGTGGCTTAATCTCATTTTAAATCCCTTGATTCTCCAGGCTATTTTCTGCAGCCAAGATCATTGCAAGGCCATTTGCTAAATATATGGATTAATGCTGTTACTTTCTTTTAATTGCTAGGAGGATTATGTACCCCTTCAGGGCAGGGACAATGGCTGTGATATTCACTGCCACATCCGCATAGCACTTGTCATGTAGGAGATGCTCTGTTGTATGTGTTGAATTAAATTTAAACATTTAATGACTGTAGCGGCTGCTTTGACTTGTCAGCTCTTCTGGTTGGGACCTTATTATTGGGGGGAGGCAGATGGAGGATGCCTCCTGGGAGTTGTTTTGAGGCTCCCCGTGCCCCTGTCAGGGAGACATGTTTAGAAATACAGGGTTCCTGGCCTAGGGAAGCTTTGAGTTAGGCACACAGTGAATGGTGCCTAACCAGTAATTGATCTGGAATAATATTCATTTGCAATCAACTTAACTCCAGGGTGAAATTGACCGCCAGTGAGTTTATTCTTTGCTCGAATTGTGTTTTGTCATTTTTAATTTCCTTCACGATTTTTTCTGGCTTTTGGAATGTACCCTGTAGAGGGAAAAGTGGAAAGAGAGGTGGATTCCTGTCTTTTTTGCTGTAGTTGGTCTTTCTTTCTGTTCCACAGAGGTCACTTTACCACAGCACCCCTACTGATTCTGTGGCACGACTGCCTTCTCTCTGTGCTGAGTAGTAACCCTCATTTTTCCAGGTACGTAGAGCTGTAGACATTTCATATCCCTTTTCTCCAGGCCTCAGTCACTGCCCCAGTGCCAGTTTGGAAACTTCAGGGTTCTTAGAGAAAGATACAGGTATGGACAGGGTGACATTGGTGGTTTTCTTGAGAAAAGGAATGATAGAGATCTCAATTCTAAGAACACATCTTCCAAGAGCAATGGGTAACTTCCTCCATGCCATGGTTTCTGTACCAATGTATACCCAGGAGGTACTAATTCCATCAACGTGAAGATCATGGATTTAAGTCAATCAGTGATGTGACTCACAAACCCAGAACTCTGATGTGATTAGTTTTCCCTTTGTGTTTCTATCTGTAGATCTCTGTCTAGTGTGTGACACTTGTTCTTACAAATGTGTGTGGCTTGAGACTGTTAGGCACAATTTTTTTGTTTGCTCTCTTTTTATATACTGCTTATAAATCTGAGATGACCTGTCATGACTCTGCGGGAGCAGTTCCTGTGTTTATAGTTGGGAAACTGGGTTATGACTCCACCTTGAGACTCTCTCCAGTGCTATCAACAAGAGAGGAAATGAGTTCTAGCAGGAAGAAGATATCATGTAATATTAAAAAGAAAAAAAAAATTTGACTGTACTTAATTTAGTCATGAACAAGGAATGCAGTACTACTTACATCTGACCAAAAGTACGAACTGTAGTCTAACGTTGCTCTTCTCCTGTGCTGATCATTTATGGGAAAACCTTGAGAAATTTTAGGAAATCTGTGCCTTCAAAAAAAAGGGAAGAAGCTTTTAAAAAGGGAAGTATCCTGGTTGAGTGTGGTCAGTTGAGAGTAAGAGGCACAGTATTTTACTGGTCCTCGCAATCAGAGATGGAGCATACTTGAGTCTGTTTTCTATCCTCTTAATCTTGGATGATCGAGTTCCGTTGAACTTTCGGCTGATGCAGCCTCATGTGTGAGCTCGGTGAAACCGGCAAGGAGCCACGCATCAATCTACAGAATGACCACAGCTAATAAAATGTTGTTTGAAACCTTATGTCAGGGGTCCCCAAACTTTTTACACAGGGGGCCAGTTCACTGTCCCTCAGACCATTGGAGGGCCGGACTATAAAAAAAACTATGAACAAATCCCTATGCACACTGCACATATCTTATTTTAAAGTAAAAAAACAAAACGGGAACAAATACAATATTTAAAATAAAGAACAAGTAAATTTAAATCAACAAACTGACCAGTATTTCAGTGGGAACTATGCTCCTCTCACTGACCATCAATGAAAGAGGTGCCCCTTCCGGAAGTGCGATGGGGGCCGGATAAATGGCCTCAGAGGGCCGCATGTGGCCCACGGGCCGTAGTTTGGGGACCCCTGCCTTATGTTTTGGGATGGTTTGTGACATAGCAATAGATAACTGATAGAATGAACTTCTTTCTTCTGGATGAAAACAATTAGGCGAGGATCCTATTATGCTCTCCTATCCACTCAAAAAATCTTCAGGGTTAGGAAAAAAAGTCTTTCACTTTTTAGTATAATTTAGATCAATCTGATTCCTTTCTTCTCAGTTGCCAGCTGAAAGGACTGCCAGATACAGCTCACAAGGAAGGAAGGTGGCTGATTTGGGGGGGTGTGGTTCATGTTGCAGAAAGGGTTATTTGAGAGTTAATGCTGTACGGGATTAAGGACTTAGAACAGTTTGAGCATACTGCTGTTGTGCGAAGTGTAGCAAGAGAAGAAAAATAATTCTGAGAGGAAAAATGAGAAAATATCAAAGAAACTTTTGAAAATTGTGCCTTGCATTGGTTCATAGAAGAGGCAATTTTTTCCTTTATCCTACTTGTATAGGATCTCTCTGCTCTTAGAAGCCAGATAGATCCAGGCTACTTCCTTTTAGCTAAATCATGATGTCAATGAGTTTTTGAAAGCTGGCTTTGAGAATCTAACCCCATTTTTTATTTATTTATGTAAAAAATTTTATTGATTTTAGAGAGAGAGAGAGAGAGAGAGAGAAAGTGAGAAACCAAGAGGGAGGGGAAGAAACATCAATTTGTTCTACTTATTTATGCATTCACTGGTTGATTTCTTCCATCCTGCAACCGTGGCATATGAAGATGACGCTCTAACCAGCTGAGCACCCAGCCAGGGCTTAACCACAATTTATGTTGTTGCCATAGAAAATGTTATTCTAACAGCCAACCTGTAAATTAGAGTATTTATAGCTTTATAACATTGATGAGTTGAGGCCTGCCTATTTACCATAGTATACCTGGTATTTGAAAAATGGGCTATTTTTCAGAATTTATGAAAATGATAAATATTAGACATGCCTAGTTATTTTTCACGTCTGTTAATTGTTATAGTGATAACAGGGCTTTTTCATACTTAATATTGTTACAGATTTGTTTCTAAGTCTTGTTTCTATCTTTTTAAGGTCATTTAACATTTTTATATTCCATTGATATTTCTTTTATTATTATATTTTTATTGACAGAGAGTCAGAGAGAGGGACAGACAGGCAGAAAGGGAGAGAGGTGAGAAGCATCAGTTCTTCATTGCGATTCCTTAGTTCATTGATTGCTTTCTCATATGTGCCTTGACAGGAGGGGGGGTGCTGCTACAGCAGAGTGAGTAACCCCTTGCTCAAGTTAGTGACCTTGGGCTTCAAGCCAGCGACCCACACTAAAGCTGGTGAGCCCATGCTCAAGCCAGATGAGTCTGTGCTGAAGCTGGATGAGCCCACGCACAAGCTGGCAACCTCGGGGTTTCAAACCTGGGTCCTCTTTATTCCAGTCCGATGCTCTGTCTACTGCACCACTAACTGGTCAGGTAATTCCATTGATATTTCTTGTATAAAATGAAAAACATGTTTATTAGAAAATAATATTTTAAAAATAGCTTTATGGACATGTAATTTCTATACCATAAAGTTTGCCTATCTACAGTGTACAATTCAGTGGTTTTCAGTACATTTTCTGATTTGAACAATCATACTGGGGAACAAAATTTTTGTTGCATCCACAAAAATACTTGTTCTTACCTAATTCGAGTGTGCTGATCTCAAATCTGACATTAGTTTTTCTCTGTAAGCTACAGTTTTTTTGCAATTTAAGATTTTAGGTTTTCATCTTATTGTAAAATTTTCAACATTTAGTTTAAGATAATGAAGTAGAATGTCTTCTTGGGCATCATCTTTGTGAAAATATAATAATTTATATAATACAGTAAATACACTAATACACTAAAAGATATGACTGCATCAGAATTTGTCTACAATTTCGAACTAGAACATATTAAAACACTTATTTTAATCATAAAATTTGCGCAAAACTTATTTAAATTCTATTCCAGCAAAAATTTGCGTTTGTAGCTCTTGCGTTTGTGTACTTGTTGAGGACAATCTCGTTTGATGCTCCAGCAGTAGTCTGCTCATCACTAACAGCTCCAAGATTTTCGGGAACCTTATCAAGGTGACTGTTCAGGAAGTGAATCTTAACACTCATGTTACATCCAATGTCGCGGAAAGCCAACAGCAAGCATCCTTTGAACTAGAAGTTCATAGTTTCCTGCTTTTTTGTTGCCAAGGAAGTTCTTTGTAACCGCCACAAAAGCCATGCTGCTTTCTTCTCCTTATTCATCTTCCTGGCAAATTCTTCATCATGTATGAGGGGTCGAATTTGAGGTCCATCGAATACACCTGCTTTTATCTTCTCGAAAGACAAGGCAGGAAAAGCAGAAAAAAATATGTTGAAAGCATTCACTTTGTCTATTCAAAGCCTGAACAAACTGCTTCATTAAGCCAAGTTTTGATGTGAAGTGGGGGAAAAATGATCCTGTCTCAATTAACTACAGCTTCATTCACAGTATTTTGCATTCCTACTTCTAGAGCTTCACGTTTTGGCCACTCCTTCTGTGTCCAGTGTTTCTCCCGAGCTCGGCTGTCCCACAGACACAGAAAGCAAGGATACTTCTTGAAACCTCTCTGTTGTCCTAGCAGGAAATTTACCATTTTAAGATCCACACAAATGATCCAGTTATGCTCCTCATACTTCAGAAAGTCGAGGACAATTTTTATGTCATTATAATCTTCTCGCAGATGAGTTGAATAACCAGTTGGAACCACTGAAAATAGGCAATATATGCACATGTCACAAATGATGAAATATTGCACCTTTGACATTGAAGTGTGTAACAGCCACATATATAACAGAAGGTGTCAGGACTATTCTTAAATTTACGCCTACTCAAAGAAGCCATTATTCAGTCTTAAAACAAAGTACGAGGGTGTTTTTATCAGATAATAATTTTTTACATTTAAAAACAATTACAATTATGTAAAAGTGATGTTTGTAAAACATTAATTGCCTTGTGGTTATTATGTTCAATCCAAGAGTCATTGCCCTTTAACTCCAATTAAAAACCAATGCATGCCATTAACCGTAACAAAAAAATTAAAATTGCATAAAACTAGAGCATGCACCAAAAAATGGATTTCAGATTTGGAATCAGCGATGCAGAAATATATAGAAACAGTTCTAAAACCTCATGCAACAGAAAATGAAAAAAAAAAAAATTTGTTCCTCAGTGTCATTACTATAACCTCAAAACATTTTCACCACCCCAAAAAGAAACTTTGTGCTCATTGGCAGTCATTCCTCATTCCTCATTCTTTTCCCTGCTTACCTGCTGCTGCACCACCTTCCTCTCCCCAGGCCTTATGCAGCCACAGATCTTTCTGTCTCTATAAATTTGCCTGTTCTGGATATTTCATGTAATTGAGATCATATAATATGTGGTATTTTGCTTTGGGTTTCCATAAGGTGACCAATCTTCCTCTTTTAGGGAGGACAGTCCTTCTTTTGTAAGTGTCCTCCTACATGTCCTCCTTTTTGATATTGGAAGACAAATATGTAAATGTCCGTATTCGATCAATGCAATCGATCCATTGCGTGTGATGTGATGTATTTGTATTTGACATGACAATTCGTCAAGGATCAGTACAGTGCAGCGAGATGCGATTATGAGACGCATGCGCTCTGCACAGGAGACCTTGAGAGAGTGTGCAATATACTGAGCGCACAAATGGCTTTGTGTACTTCTTACTGAAACACGACATGGCACATACAATATTGTAGACTCACAATTATTTCTTTCTCAGTGAATATTCAATCATAGGTAAGCACAATTCACATTTTATTAATTCATTATCTATTAAATAATTTCCAAATACATATAATTTTATTTGTAAGTATTTTCCTGAAATTCGAGTTTGAAAGTGGAAATCTAACCTCAAACCATATCTATTAATAACACATTTTGATTAAACAGTTGCATAGAACAGACGTTTTTTAATTAGAAAATGATAAATACACCCAAATATCACTCCAAATTAGTGGTTTTGTTGATATTTAGTTTTACTAAATGAGTACTTTTTTCTTACAGTTATTATTAAAAATTCATAGGCATGTAAGCATAATTATAAAATATTACAAATGTTTTTATTATATATACTTATCATATTATAGTGTATTATTGTTGCAATGAATAAAATGTTTCTTTTATTTATGATATTGTTTTCTTCAGTTTATTTTTGTCCTCCTTTTCATTGTAAAAAAGTTGGTCACCTTAGTTTCCACTTAGCATATTTTTTTAATTTTTAAAAAAGATTTCATTGTTTTAGAGAGAGAGAGAGACCAGAGGGGGAGGAGTGGGAAGCATTAGTGCATGGTAGTTGCTTCTCATATGTGCCTTGCCCCTCAAGCCCGGGGTTTTGAACCTGCGACCTCAGAATTCGAAGTTGATGCTCTATCCACTGTGCCAACACAGGTCAGGCTAGCATAATGTTTTTGAAGTTTCTCCGTGTTGTGTCCCCCACTTCCTATCTTACAAATGTATCTCTGTACAGTATAGCATTTATCCTTGTTCTTTTAGTTTAATAAAAATACGTGTACAGCTCCATTGTTTCCCCCACTCAATATTATATTTCTTAGATTCCTTCCTATTGCGTTTAGCTGTACCTCTCTTGATTTCACTACTTTTAAGTCTTCTGTGTGATTGTCTTGTTTCTCTTCTGAATAAATATTTGAGGTGTTTCCAATAATTGACTTATTAAGAACAAGAATGCAGTGAATATTTTCTGACCTGCCTCCTTGCGTACATTGAAGGATGTCTCTAGGGCGTTTATCGTGCAGTACAATTGGTACATAGTAGAGTATAAAAGTATTTAATTTTTCAAAATTCTGTAGCAGTTCTTCACACTTGTGTCTGTATTAAATGAGACTTCTCCTTGATCTCCATCAATGCTAGGTATTATTGGACTTTTTTTTTTTTTTGTATTTTTCTGAAGCTGGAAACGGGGAGAGAGACAGACAGACTCCCGCATGCACCCGACCGGGATCCACCCGGCACGCCCACCAGGGGCGATGCTCTGCCCACCAGGGGGTGATGCTGTGCCCCTGGGGGAGGGTCGCTCTGTTGCGACCAGAGCCACTCTAGCGCCTGGGGCGGAGGCCAAGGAGCCATCCCCAGCGCCTGGGCCATCTTTGCTCCAATGGAGCCTCGCTGCGGGAGGGGAAGAGAGAGACAGAGAGGAAGGATAGGGGGAGGGGTGGAGAAGCAGATGGGCGCTTCTCCTGTGTGCCCTGGCCGGGAATCAAACCCGGGACTTCTGCACGCCAGGCTGACGCTCTACCACTGAGCCAACCGGCCAGGGCTATTGGACTTTTTAATTTCTCCCAATCCCAGATATGGAAAATGGAGATTTTTTTTTTTAAGAAGAAAGGTCTTATTTTTTATTTTAATTTTTTATTTATTGATTTTTTTTTTTTTTTTTTTTTTTTGTATTTTTCTGAAGCTGGAAATGGGGAGAGACAGTCAGACAGACTCCCGCATGCGTCCGACCGGGATCCACCCGGCACGCCCACCAGGGGCAACGCTCTGCCCCTCCGGGGCGTCGCTCTGCCGCGACCAGAGCCACTCTAGCGCCTGGGGCAGAGGCCAAGGAGCCATCCCCAGCACCCGGTCCATCTTTGCTCCAATGGAGCCTTGACTGCGAGAGGGGAAGAGAGAGACAGAGAGGAAGGAGGGGGGGGTGTGGAGAAGCAAATGGGCGCTTCTCCTATGTGCCCTGGCCGGGAATCGAACCCGGGTCCCCCTCACGCCAGGCCGACGCTCTACCACTGAGCCAACCGGCCAGGGCCTATTTATTGATTTTTAGATACGGGAGGGTGAGGGGGGAGGGAGGGAGAGATGAGAAATGGGAAGCATCAACTTGTAGTATGTAGTTGCTTCTCATATGTGCCTTAACTGGGCAAGCCCAGGGTTTCAAACTAGTGACCTCAGCATTCCAGATCGATGCTCTATCCACTGCTTTACCACAGGTCAGGTGGAGATTTTAATTTGCACTTTTTTGATTACTTACGAGAGTATTGATTATGAAATTTTTTAAATTGGCATTTAAACCATTGTTTTTCTAAAATTTCTACTTGTGTCACTTTTCTATTGGAGGTTACATGGGGTCCTTGGTTATGACAGTTTCGTTCCGTAACCTGAATTTTGGTGTAACTCAAAACACACCCTAGCCTAAGTCACTTACCTATCCTAACACCGTGGCAAAATCATAATCTAGAACATAAAAACACAACTAAGCCACAGAAAAAGGTAAAGGACATAAATATACTGTACTGTACACTGTACCGTAGTAACAGAAAAAAATGACTCACGTCTCAAGTTTTTGTGGTAGTGAGCATTGTAAACTCAAAATGTCGTATGTTGCAACTGTCAGACTTTTCTAACCCGAGGACCCCTTGTATATTTCTTTATAGTAGTTGTTTATAAATTCTGGGTCCTATTCAATGCTTTGTTACCTGTTGTAAGTTTCCTTCAGTTTTTATGGTCTTTTTCACTGGCTGCCTTCAAGATTTTCTCTTAGATTTTTCAGCAGTTTGATTATGGTTATTAAGGGGCATATATCTGTTTTCTGTTACTATTCTGATTAAGGTTCTCTGAGCATCTTGGATTTATGGTTTGTTGTTTTTTGTTAATTTTGGAAAATCCTTTTCCTTTTTCAAATCATCTCTTGTTCACTTTGTCTTCTAGGGCTCCAGTCACACTCTTAGACCATTTGATTGTCACATTAATGATCTGTCTGTCGCTTCCTCCCACCTTTTTTCAATTTTTATTTCAGTTTGGATAATTTTTATTGACTTATCTTTCAATTTAATGAGTCTTCCCTAAGCTACACCGACCGAATCTACTGATTATCCCATTGAAGGGATTTTTCATATCTAATATGATATATTTTTTATTTTATTCCTAGCACTTCCACTTAACTCATTTAGTGTCCTTCCTCACTGAGATTCGCTATACAGTTGTGCATGTTCATCTTCACATCTTTTCCATGAAATTCTTTTTTTTTTTTTTTTTTTTAATTTTAGTGAGAGACAACAGACAGGGACAGACAGGCTGAAAGGGAGAGAGATGAGAAGTATTAGTTCTTCGTTGCTGCATCTGAATTGTTCATTGGTTGCTTTCTCATACGTGCCTTGACCAGGGGGCTCCAGCAGAGGGAGTGACCCTTTGCTCAAGCCAGCAACATTTGGGCTCAAGCCATTGACCATGGAGTCATGTCTATGATCCCACGCTCAAGCCAGCGACCCCTCTCTCAAGCTGGTGAGCTGTGCTCAAGCCGGAATAGCCTGCACTCAGACCAGCAACCTCAGGGTTTCGAACCAGGGTCCTCAGCATCCCAGGCCAACACTATCCACTGTGCCACCGCCTGGTCATGCTCCTTTAACATTTTAATCAGTTACTTTAAAATGATGGTATGATAAATCCCTACATCTATATCATCTCTGAGTCTTAATTTGTTAATTGCTGTCTCTTGAATAATAGGTTTTTCTGTTCATGCATTTTTATGATTTTTGTAATTTTTTCATTGACAACAGACACAGTATGTAGAAGACTGAGATAAATAGTATTTGTTCCCAGAAATGACCGTGTTTCTTCTCGTAGGCCAGTAGTGTGAGATTGAGTCAATCAAGGCAGCAGTTGAGCTAGGTTTGAGTTGTGTTGTTGGCATTATTTGTCTTTGTACCATACGCTTTCATTTCCTCCAGTGGTGGGCTGTTGTTACCTCATACTTAGCGGGGAATGTGGTACCCCACGTTCCTTCATGTTTTTGCTCCACCTTCTCAGCTCTTAGCTTTTCCTGAATGCCTGAGCGACATCTTCACATCCTCACCCCTCTTCACCCTCAAGCCCCGCTGGTTGTTTCTCCTTGCTGGGCTCAGCATAGAGGATGAGGCTGGCTCTCAGGTCTTTCGCTCTAGTCTTAGGTAGGTTTGTGCGCCGGGGCTGTGAAAATTCGGTCTTGGCAGCATTCCTCCTCTTTGGCCAATCTCTGACTTGAATCTGCTGTGATCTTGGGCAGAAGAGCGTCCTGCCCTTTCCCTGGAGGCCGTGGGTCTTTGCCCTGAGTCCTGGGGAGAAGGATTCCTACTCTACTGCACACACAAACCCGGTTTTGCTTCTACCCCTCCTCCTGGAGCAGGGGCTCTGCCTGGGCGTGGGAACTGGCGGTTTTGCTGTCCCTTCCAGAGGCCCCACTCTTTTAAATGTACAATTCAGTAGTTTTAGTAAAGTTAGGCAACTGTCACCACTGTTTAACTGCAGAACATTTTTATCATCCCAGAAAGAAACCGGTGCCCTGTACGGTCAGTTCTCCTTTCTCTGCCTTCAGCTTCGTCGGCCGTGATTCTGCTTTCTCTCCCTGCGGATCTGCCTGTTCTGGACATCTCATATATGTGGAATCATACAGTTTGTGGCTTTTTTTGGCCTGGTTTCTTTTACTTAACAAAAAGTTTTCAAGGTTTGTCCATGTTCTAGTATCAGTACTTCATTTTATTTATTTTTTATATAGTCATAACATATTTTGCTTATCTGTTCATCAATTGATGAACATTTGGGTTGGTTCCATTTTTTAAATTGTTTTTTAATTTATTGTGTTTACAAGGATTCAAGTGTCCCACTCAATATAACACCCTCACCCCCCAAAAACATGCACCCATTGCACGACCTGTGCCCCCTCCCCCCCACTCCCTCCCCCCTTTCCTCTGGAACTTGCTGTCCTGTTATCTGTATCTATGTGTTACGTATATATAATTTCATTAATCCCTTCACCCTTTCTGATCCCATCCCCTCATCCCCCTCCCCTCTGACAGCTGCCTCTCTGTTCCCAGTGATTCCACCTCTGCCTCTATTCTGTTCCTCAGTTCACGGTGTTCATTAGGATTCACATATAAGTGAAATCATATGATATTTGTCTTTCTCTGCCTGGCTTATTTCACTTAGGATAATAATCTCCAGGTCCATCCATGCCATTGCCAAAGGTAAGACTTCTTCTTTTTCATGACTGTGTAGTATTCCATTGTGCATCTGCACCACAGGATTTTTATCTACTTGTCCATTGATGGACCCTTGGGCTGTTTCCAGATCTTGGCTATTGTAAACAATGCTTCAATAAACATAAGAATGCATATCTTCTTTTGAATCAGTGATTTGGTATTTTTAGGATATATTCCTAAAAGTGGGATAGCTGGGTCAAAAGGCAGTACCATTTTAAAATTTTTGAGGAATCCCCATACTGTTTTCCACAGTGGCTGCACCAATCTGCATTCCCACCAGCAGTGCAGGAGGGTTCCCTTTTCTCCACACCCTCGTCAGCACTTATTCTGTGTTGTTTTGTTGATGAGCGCCATTCTGACAGGTGTGAGGTGATACTCATTGTGGTTTTAATTTGCATTTCTCTGATGATTAGTGACGTTAAACATTTTTTCATATGCCTGTTGGCCATCTGTATGTCCTCTTTGGAGAAGTGTTTATCAGTTCCTTTGCCCACTTTTTAATTGGATTGTTTACCTTCCTGGTGTTGAGCTTTAGAAGTTCTTTATAAAATTTGGTTATTAACCCCTTATCAGAAGTATTAGAGAATATGTTCTCCCATGGTGTGGGTTGTCTTTTGTTGTTGTTGTTGTTTTTAATGGTGTCTTTTGTTGTGCAAAAGCTTTTTAGTTTGATGTAGTCCCATTTGTTTTATTTTATTCTTTATTTCACTTGCCCATGGAGATATATCAGCAAAAATATTGCTATCGGAGATAATCGGAGAGTTTACTGCCTGGATTGGTTCCATTTTTTGGTTGCTATAAATAATGTTACTATGACCACTTATATATGAGTTTTTGCATGGAAATAGGTTTTTAACGTTCTTGAATAAAGTATACCTAGGAGTGGATTCAGTCATCGTAATGCTGGGTTTTCTTTCTGTGCTGGCTAAAACGTCCTAAAAATGTGTTTTGTCTTAAAGTTTGTTTAAAACAAATAGTAATATAACTACCCCCCTTTGGCAAGGTGGGAGAGGCTATTGCTTGTTTGATGTATCTTATTTATTTATTTATTTTGTATTTTTCTGAAGTGAGAAGCAGGGAGGCAGAGAGACAGACTCCCGCATGTGCCCAACTGGATCCACCAGGCATGCCCACCAGGGGGCGATGCTCCACTGCAACCTGAGCCATTCCAGCACCTGAGGAGGAGGCCAACTTTGCTCCAATGGAGCCTTGGCTGCAGAAAGTGAAGAGAGAGAGATAGAGAGGAAGGAGAGGGTGAAGGGTGGAGAACATGGGCACTTCTGTGTGCCCTGGCCGGGAATCGAACTTGGGACTTCCACACACCAGGCCAACACTCTACCGCTGAACCAGCCGGCTAGAGCCTCTTTTCTTTTTCTTTTTTTTTTTAACTTTCAGCCCTTATATCTGTATATTTTAGGTGTTACTCTCTTGCCCTCCCCCCCCAATTTCACAATCTGGCTGGGTCAGTTTCCTCGTTTTTATTGTGATTACCAATATATTTTTCTTATTTCTACTGTCTTTTTTCTTTTCTTGTATGTTTTAAAGTTAAGTTTTTCTTCTGGTTTATAAGCTCTTTATTTTTATTCTTTTACTAGTTATCCTTGAGATTTTTCCATGCATATTTAAAAGTAATATGCTACATCTTTTTTTAAAAATATATAAGGACCTTAAAATATTTTAATTCTCTTTCTTTTTTTTTTTTATGACAGACAGATAGGGACTGACAGACAGGAAGGGAGAGAGATAAGAAGCATCAACTCTTTGTTGTAGCACCTTAGTTGCTCATTGATTGCTTTCTCATATGTGCCCTGACCAGGGAGGGGTCTACAGCAGACCGAGTGACCCCTTGCTCAAGCCAGCGACCCTGGGCTCAAGCTAGTGAGTCCTGCTCAAACCAGATGAGCCCGCTCTCAAGCTGACGACCTCCATGTTTCAAACCTGGGTCCTCTGCGTCCAAGTTCAATGCTCTATCCACTGAGTCACCACCTGGTCAGGCTCTCATTCTTTTTAATTCAAGCTATTTTTGTTCAATATTTCAGTTCTAATTTCATACATTATTAGATTTATCTTTGTTATATTTTCCTACATTTTTACCATTTTATTTACTTAATATTCCTTTGTGTACTGTAGACGTGTTTTTTTTTTCTGGGATTAAGTCCATCCTGCAGAAGTCCTCATAGTGGAGGTCTGTCAGTGATGCACTCTCTCAATTTGGTTTATATTGGAACTATAAGTTTTGCCTCTTTCTTGGAAAACAGTTTTTCTTGATATCCTAATATATAGTGTGTCCTTAAAATCACGGTGCACTTTTGACTGGTCACAGGAAAGCAACAAAAGATGACAGAAATGTGAAATCTGCACCAAATAGAAGGAAAACTCTCCCAGTTTCATACCTATTCAGTGCAGTTTGATGTGGGCTCACGCACAGATTTTTTAGGGCTCCTTAGGTAGCTATCCCATATAGCCTCTACAGATTCGTCACTGACTGATGGCCTACCAGAACGGGGTTTCTCCACCAAACTGCCGGTTTCCTTCAACTGCTTATCCCACCAAGTAAAGTTATTCCTATGTGGTGGTGCTTCGTTATAAACGCGCCGATATTCACGTTGCACTTTGGTCACGGATTCGAATTTAGCAAGCCACAGAACACACTGAACTTTCCTCTGTACCGTCCACATCTCGACTGGCATGACTGTGGGCTGCTCCTCTGTATACACGGTGTTACGTCATCATCTGCGCATGT
This sequence comes from Saccopteryx leptura, assembly GCF_036850995.1. Lineage (NCBI taxonomy): Eukaryota > Metazoa > Chordata > Mammalia > Chiroptera > Emballonuridae > Saccopteryx > Saccopteryx leptura. Next base: position 59,988,998 of record NC_089511.1, on the reverse strand, counting down.
GCACAAGCTGCCACATCATCCTACAGAAACTGAGAGGGTTTTCCTTTTATTTGGTGCAGATTTCACATTTCTATCATTTTTTGTTGCTTTCCTGTGACCGGTCAAAAGTGCACCATGACTTTACGGACACACTGTAGTTTGCCAGTTGTTTTTTTCTTAGCATTTTGAGCTATTTTGCTGTCTCCTTTCCCTGTGATGTTGAGAAGTGATTGTTAATTTGTTTGTTTCCGTGTGAATCATCTGTTTTCTTTTAGGATGTTTTTAAGATTTTTTCCTGATGTGCAGTTTGATTAAAATATGGTTTTGAGTTTTCTGTATCTATAGATTGATGTCGTTCATTAGTTCTGGGATATTGTCAGATTGTATGTGTTCTAAAGAAGAAGATAGGATATTCTCAGCCATCATTTTTTCAAATATTCTCCTCTTTCCCCACTTTTTCTCTTTACTGTTCTTTTTGTCTTTAGTTCAGTGTGTGCTAAATCTTTTACTATATATATTGATATCTTTCACATTTCTCATCTTGTTTCTCTGTCTACATTTTGGAGTAGTTCTTAGGTTGTACATTCAGTTCTTAATTTGGTTATTCAGCTGTGTTGAATTTGCTGTTAAAATACAAATTCCAAGATGAATTTAGACATTTATTTCAAGAATTTCTGTATCTTTTCAAACCTGCTTGATCTGTTTTATTCCCTTGCTTCTCATTTACCATATTTTTTTTTCTTTGTATTATTTTAGATAAAATTGCTTTATAGTCTGTGGGACTCGGACTATTTGAAGCCTTGGCAGATTGTGAGGATAGGGCTGTTAGTGTATGAAAGGAGGCCTAAATAGATGGTTTCTGCTAACTTAGTAGTTTTGTGTTGTTGATGTATGGTTTGTGTTTGGGAGCTCGGCATGGAACTTCCCCCGCCTCCCCTTCCCTCTCCCCCCTCCCCCCCGCCCCCGGCCTTCATAGGTACACACAGAAACACAAACACACATTCAGCTTTGGTATTTCACTTGACCATTGGACATCTTTTCATGACAGTACTTAAAAACCATATTCTTTTTTAGTGGTTCCACTATATTTTTTCCTATAAATGTACCATAATTCTATCTACTTCCCCTTTTAGTTAAGTGAAGGGAGACTCCAGAAGCCTGTGCTGTTTTCTCATTAATCCTCCCACACATGCCCCCTCTCCAAGCTTTTTTGTATCTTTTGAGTGGCTTACTCATGCAGGGTGCCATTAGCTTTTTGTGTGAATTATTTGAATTCATCTTCACCACCAATCCAGAGGGAGGTGCTGTTATTTTTCACTTTACAGAGGAGCGAGCCATAGCCCAGAGAGATCCCAGGGCACTCCCTCCCAGGGGTCACCCAGATGGAGGTGGGCACAGCCACATGGTAAACCAGGCAGTCTGACTGGAGTCTGGTGGTATATATGAACCTCCCCAATCCAGTCCTGTTCAAAGTGTGGCCCATGAACTGATACTCCCTTTGTCAGAGCCTATGAGGAGATAAGTTCATAATCCAGTGTAAACCTTTAGCAACTTCTATAGCAATTTTTCATTGCAAGTGACCAGCGGACTCATTTTGAATTGGATGTTCTAAGGCCAGTGGCCATCGCTGTCATGGCCGTGCAGGCTGTCATTGGAATCGGGAAGATGGTGGGCCATTCTGTTTATTAAAATCTCTTAACGTCAGACGAGCAAACAGGCAGAGAAGACCGCTTCCCTTTCTCTGGACTCTCCCGGACTCATAGGTCCCCCACCAGCCTCAGCACTCTTCTCCAGTGAACAGGAAAAAACCGCTTCTCCAGCGAACAGTAGCAAATAATGGCCCCTCCTAAACAGGAAGATTACCTACCCATAATTTGCAGTCTGCGGCCCTGAGGGCAAGTGCCCACAGCCTTTTAGACTATACACATACAAGCAAACAAACCTAACTGACTTGTTTCACACTCGAAACACATTGGTTTACCCAACAGGTGTGGACCAATTACAGCTAGTGCTCGACTTACGACCACGATTGGTTCCAACAGACCAGTCATAACACGTTTTGGTCATAAGTTGAGTAGGCTATATGTACAGTACTGTGAAATGAGGTTATAAAAATCTTTAAGTCATATTTTATCATAACTTTCTTTCATTATTGTTATATATCATAATTTTCTTTGTTCATTTTATGCCATTTGTATCATCTCTACACCATTTTGTTTCTTATTTTTACATTCGTCAGGTTTAAGTAAAACACTGCATTACCAGTACAACTGGTTTAATATTTGCAAAGACAATTACCTCTTGGTAGACATCTTGGGAGGGTTTTGATGAAAAATATCCAAGACACAAAACACAAATTGCTGGACCAAGTCTGGGATAACAGTTGAAATGGTGCATGCAGAGATGGTAGTGCTGCCGGAAGCCGGTTCGCACTGTCGTAGGCCCAGCTGGGCAACACTTGCACTGCCAAACGCGGAGCAGTCATGGCTAGTGATTGTGGTCATAAAGTAGAATGATCGTAAGTTGCATAGGTCGTAAGTCGATCAATATTTGTATGGTGATGTTGAATTCAAGTGGTGAGGTGTATGTTCAGAGTTGTATTCTAGTCGTGTGTAGCAGGACATGCAGAGGCGTATGTGTGGGTCTGCAGTAGATTGGTGGTGTGCACTGGTCTTCTGCCAGCACTGGTTTGAGAGGCACTGAAGTTTGATCGACCTTAGTTACTGTTAGCGCCTTCTTTTTTTTTTTTTTCCAGAGACAGAGAGAGAGAGTCAGAGAGAGGGACAGACAGACAGGAACGGAGAGAGATGAGAAGCATCAATCATCAGTTTTTTGTTGCAACACCTTAGTTGTTCATTGATTGCTTTCTCATATGTGCCTTGACCGTGGGCCTTCAGCAGGCCGAGTAAGCCCTTGCTCAAGCCAGCAACCTTGAGTCCAGGCTGGTGAGCTTTGCTCAAACCAGATGAGCTGTGCTCAAGCTGGCAACCTCGGGGTCTCGAACCTGGGTCCTCCACATCCCAGTCCAACGCTCTATCTACCGCGCCACCACCTGGTCAGGCTGTTAGCGCCTTTTTAACATCAAGATTCTCTCAGTTCTTGTTCTGAAAGTCACCCGTTGTTGCTGCTTTTTCTCCTGTCTTGCAGTCTTATAACAATGGCCTAGGCACAGTATCTGGGACAGAATAGCACAATTGTAAGGCTTAATCAGGGTTATGCTCCAATTCCTGTATACTTAGTGATTTGCTAGCAATACTAGAGTGCAATAAATAATATATTCATTTGTTAACCGTTCATTGGTTTTACTGTAAGATACTGTGCAATATGTGGAGGAAGCATAAAATAACCTAGTACTTCCACAGACTAAATTGGGAATTGTATTCTCAGGCATATAATGGAAATCATCTCCTAGTTTCTGTAATAGAAGAAATGGAAGCATCACCTGCCGCCCACCCCTGCAGTACTGACACTTAAATGTTGGACAGTATAGGACAGTGGTTTGTGGTATTAAACCTATTGGTATGACCAATGTTTGGGCTAGTCCTACGGCTTGAGCGCGGGCTCATCTGGCTTGAGTACGGGGTCGCTGGCTTGACTGTGGTATCATAGACACGATCTCATGATCGCTGGCTTGAGCCCAAGTCGCTGGTTTAAGCAAAGGGTCACTCGCTCTGCTGTAGCCCCCGGTCAAGGCACATATGAGAAAGCAATCAATGAACAACTAAGGAGCCGCAATGAAGAATTGGTGCTTCTCATCTCTCTCCCTTCCTGCCTATCTGTCCCTATCTGTCCTTCTCTCTGTCTCTGTCACAAAAAAATAAAATAAGAACAGGATTTTATTCAGTTACCTGGCTTTGTGTTAGGTAGTTCCTACTATTATAATAATTTGGTATTAGATGCTGTTTAAAACTGTGATGTTAAAATCATTAATATGTGGGCTATAAATGACTAATCAACAGAATAGTGCATTTAAGTAATTAGAATAATACATTTAAATATATGCCTAAATTTAAATAATTTAAATAATCAAAATAATAAATAGAGCCTGTCTGGATTCTTATGCATTAGAGCTTCAAGGCATCTTTGTTTTATGATTTTTTTATATTAAAACATATCAGCAATCAATTTAAAAGGAATTTATTTTTTAAATTTATTTTTATTTTTTTAGATTTTCTTCATTTTTACTTTTTTTTTTTTGTTTTTTGATTTTTTATTTATTTTAGAAAGGAGAGAGAGAGGGAGAGAGAGAGAGAGAGAAGGGGGGAGGAGCAGGAAGCATCAACTCCCATATGTGCCTTGACCGGGCAAGCCCAGGGTTTCGAACCGGCGACCTCAGCATTTCCAGGTCGACGCTTTATCCACTGCGCCACCACAGGTCAAACCAGATTTTCTTCATTTTTAGAGAGAGAGGGGAGAGAGGGGGGCGGAGAGAGGAAGAGAGGAGAAGGAGAAACAAGAAGCATCAACTCCCATATGTGCCTTGACCAGGCAAGCCCAGGGTTTCGAACCGACGATCTCAGTGTTCCAGGTTGATGTTTTATCCACTGCACCACCACAGGTCAAGCAAAAGGAATTTTTTTTATAACAAATGCAGCTGTTATCTTTGTAGTCGCTTCAACTTTTTTGATTATATTCTTTACCTATGGCTGCTATCAAATCACTTTTGCTTGTAATTCTTGCTTTGAAAAGTTGTTCTTTAAAAAGAAAATTTGACCAATCATGGATTGTGGAGGATGCCATCCTCCACACTTGGATTTCCTCCTCAGCAGTGAGTGTTATTGTAGAGAGCCTTTTAATTCTCCTTTCTGTACTAACCCAAATGCCACCGGTAAAGATCACCACCACCAAACAATCACATTGGGATCTCCTATCAAATCTGTGCGTTGGTCGTACCAGCAGTGGGTCAGAACAAACTGTGTTTTCCTTATCTACAGAAAGGCGTGCTCATTTAGAGTTTGATTGCCTAAATAAGTACTGACTCAGGAGAAAAAAATTTTCTTTAATAATTCCTTTGTTTATTTTTTTCCCAGTGGACTTGGTAAATGTCTCCTATTCCACCCGTCTCCATTTCTTTTTTTGTTTTTCCTCCTTTTTTATATTGGATTTTGGGCAGGCTGGGGAAAGAATGATGGCGAGTTATTTTATATTCTAGTCCTCACAGTAGCAGACATTGAGCGATTACTTCCAAGTGAGGGATAAAATATCAAACACTAATAAGTGAATAAAATTATACCAAATTTACTCTATTTCTAAACATAGCAACTAGAACTAGATTGAACATGAACGTATAGTCAGATTTTTTTATTTCCCCTAGTTTTCTAATCTTCAATTTATAGACATGCCAAACACTAAGAAAAGGTTTTCCTCCTTCAAAAGTTTTCTGATGTTTTTGTTTACATTTTCTTTTGAGAGTTTATGGAATTATAGGCAAGCCTTGAAATAGAATTTATTTATTAAGTGTAAGGCTGGTGGCCTTGGCCATACAGGTTCACATTGGATTGCGGCAGGTGATAAAGGAACTGCGAGCTGGAAAATGAAGGGCCATTTCCTTTATTAGAGTCTCGCATCGGCGGAGGAGCAAGCAGGCAGGGAAAACCACTTCTCTCTCTCTAAGGGCTGATGAGCAAACGGATGGGGGGATCCCTTCTGGCAAACGGTAGCAAAAAATGGCCTCTCCCAGTGGCGGTAGGCTATTTGCAATCTGCAGTCAGCCGCCCTGAGGGCCAGCACCTGCAGCCTTACATAGACTATACACACGTGGTGCTGCCCCGTGCTCATGCACCAATCAGGCGAAGTACAAGCAAGCAAGCCTAACACACTTGTTTGCCCATTATTTAATTTTTGAAATACAATTTTATTTCTGAATTTGAGTATATTTAGCTATGCTGACTTTTTAGGCATTTCAGATAAAAAGGAAAGAAATATTTTTATTAATTTTAGAGCAGGAGGAAAGGAGAGAGAGAAAAACGTCAGTTTGTTGTTCTGCCTACTTATGCACTCACTGGTTGATTCCTGAATGTGCCCAGACTGGGGATCGAACCTGCAACCCTGACTCATCAGGATGACGGTCTGTCCAACTGAGCTACCGGCCAGGGCAAAAGGAAAATGAATGGATAAAACTGATGAGCTATCATATGGAGATAGCCTTTTCGGGGCACCTGTTGCACATGGTTTCTGGAGTTTGCTTATTTAGTTCTGGCTCTTCGCTTCTTGCAGGGAATAAGCTGGAAAGGGTAATTAATTTTATGGTTTAAATTTAAAAAAATTGTTTTGGAGTTCAGAGAAGAAAAAGCCAGGGCTGAGATTAAGATCAAAGTGGATACTTTGCTTTTCTATAATGCGTGGCTCATACTCTGATAATTAACTTTACTAGTGGTTGTCTGTAGGAGTACACCTTATCAGATCTTTTAAAAACAATTTCCTCTGAGGCAATAATTAGATACAACAGCTTGTCTTTTGTCATCTTTTATGTGTTAATTCTTAAAATGATCTGTGACCAATTGGAAAAGGGTGAACTGGGGTTTTATATTTTGAGGACCTGGAATCCTGTCCTTCCCATGGGTGATTTTTCTCTGGATGTTTAGAAGCTGTGAGAGACAAAATAACAGCCCCCACTGAGAACTAAAAAGTGTTAAAAACTTAGCTAAAGGAAGTCTTTTGTAAAATGTTAGGCTCTGTTAACCCCCTTGTTAAGTTAGATTGCTTTAACCAGCTTGACAGTTCCTCTTGTTATTCATGGGTCCTGAGTGGCATTTTTTGTCAATGAGCTTTCCCTAGAAGTGATGGCTATTGGAAAGTGATGAATAGTTTTTGGAAGTAGTTTTAGAAGCAGATATAGATCTCTTCAATGTCTCCCTGCCCTCATCTTTTTAACTTTTGTTGCTTTTCCTGGTGTTAAAGAACAAAAGTTCAAGCCAATTGAAGATCTTATTGGTGTACCGAATGATTCATGCATTGGGCAGCACCCATCCAGTAAAGAGAAAGGTGCTATGAGGAGTTGTACAAAATGGAAGGGTTTTATAGGCAGAAAGAGTTTGGGATGAGGAAGTTAAAAGATTGAATTATTTCAAGCAAGGTCACCGTCTTCAAGTGGGTTTTATCAGGCAGATTATTTCACTAGCCCAGGCCAGGAAAATCCAGACTGATAGTTTTAAAATCTATAGACCAATGTCACCCCATTAAATTTAACTTATACATTAAAAAAAAAAAAAAGAACCATTCCTGGGAGAGGCTGAGACTACAGTTAGGTTAAGAATTAAGTCTTGGTGGGGCTTACTACAGAGAACTTCATTTTGGGTTTTTCTTTTTATTTTTATTTTTATAGGGACAGAGAGAATCAGAGAGAGGGATAGATAGGGACAGACAGACAGGAATGGAGAGAGATGAGAAGCATCAATTATCAGGTTTTTGTTGTGACAACTTAGTTGTTCATTGATTGCTTTCTCACATGTGCCTTAACCGGGGGCCTTCAGCAGACCGAGTAACCCCTTGCTCAAGCCAGTGAGCTTGGGTCCAAGCTGGTGAGCTTTTTTGCTCAAGCCAGATGAACCCGCGCTCAAGCTGGCAACCTCGGGGTCTTGAACCTGGGTCCTTCCGCATCCTAGTCCGATGTTCTATCCAGTGCACCACCGCCTGGTCAGGCTGGGTTTTTCATTTTTAACACTGGGACAAATTGTAAAGGAAACTAGATGTACTCTGTGAAATATTGACCCTGTTAATCATCAGTTCTCTTTCTTAATTGAGATCTACTTCAGGCCCTGGCCGGTTGGCTCAGTGGTAGAGCATTGGCCTGGCGTGCAAGAGTCCCGGGTTCGACTCCCGGCCGGGGCACACAGGAGAAGCGCCCATCTGCTTCTCCACTCCTCCCCCTCTCCTTCCTCTCTGTCTCTCTCTTCCCCTCCCGCAGCTGAGGCTCCATTGGAGCAAAAGATGGCCCGGGCGCTGAGGATGGCTCTGTGGCCTCTGCCTCAGGCGCTAGAATGGCTCTGGATGCAACAGAGCAATGCCCCAGAGGGGCAGAGCATCGCCCCCTGGTGGGCATGCCAGGTAGATCCCGGTCCGGGTGCATACGGGGAGTCTGTCTGACTGCCTCCCTGTTTCCAGCTTCGAAAAAATGGAAAAAAAAAAAAAAAAAAAAAAAAAGAAGAAAAAGAGATCTACTTGATCTACTTCATATACCATAAAACTTACCCTTATTTTAAAGTGTATACAGTGGGTTTTAGTATATTCACAAGGTTGTATTAACTCAGAACTGTGTAATTCCAGAAATTATCACCCTTGTAAAGCCAGTAGCCATGGCCACCATCACAGCCGCCTGGCCAGTGCAGGTTTGCATTAGATTCGGACAGATGGTAATGAAACAACGGAGCCAAGAACTGGTGGGCCATTACCTTTAATCCTAGCTTGCACCCGGCGGGCAAGTAAAAACACACACTGGGCTCCCAAACCCACTCATTCAGTGTTCACAAAGCTACTGACTTATCCGAGTTTATAAAATCTAAGGTTTCTAGCTCACCAGCCTTATTCACCTCTGTTCTCCATCTCCATTCTGCACAAACTCTGCCCAAATTGGCTTCTCCTTCAGCACTCCGCCATCTTGGCTGCTTCTCCTGGCCTCTTCCATGTGGCCTTTCTCTGCTCTCCTACAGCATGGGCTCCTCCTAGAACCATGGTGGCAAACCTTTTTATAAAAACCACCCACTTTTGTAGTGCTGGTCAACCTGGTCCCTCCCATCCACTAGTGGGCGTTCCAGCTTTCATGGTGGGCGGCAGCAGAGCAACCAAATGGTGCGCATTGACCCACCATGAAAGCTGGAACGCCCACTAGTGGGTGGGAGGGACCAGGTTGACCAGCACTACAAAAGTGGGTGGTTTTTATAAAAAGGTTCACCATCATGGTCCAAGAACGTAATTTCTCTTCCCTCAGAACTGCGTGATCTCTCTTCCTTTTTAAAACCTTTTGGTGCTGAAGCCCTCCCCCAACACATATTAACCTAATCACGCTCATCCCAAGCAATCACCTGGGCGTCGGGCTTCTACGTGGGCAGTGCCATCTTTAACAAAGTGAGCATGATATATTTTATCTGCCCAGCAACCCCAAAAAGAAGCCCTGTTTTTTTAGGCTTTCCCTGTTTCCCCCTTACCCCACCCTGGCTACTACTACTAATCTACTTTCTGTTGAATGTTCTGTTTTATATTACTCTGAAATCTGTTGTCCCTGTAACTAATGGTTAGATGAAATGGGAAGTGGGTGGAAGCTACATGAACAGACACTTAGGGACTAGCCTCTTATTTTCAACTTCCCACTTCTAGGCCCCAGTGCAAAGGGAAGGTGGTGAGCTCAGCCTGTGAGTCTGGTTCTTTGGTACTGCTTATGAGGAAATGTATCGGTCTGGTGGTAACTTGCAAAAAAGTTGGGTCTTACTTGATAACGAAATTAATCGATAGCAAACACCCTTTTGAATTCTAAGTGTGGAATCACCAACAAAAGAGTTATAGCTCCTCTCTACCTTTGTATCCTGTAACTTTAGAATAATCAAAGTTCAAATCGTATAGGACTTTTGTCAGTCAAAACCAGAAAAACGGGTAGCTAGAACAGATTGGGGGATTGGATATATGTGTCAGATATGCTTTGAATAATCCTTTTGATTTCTGCCCATTGCACTTGCATGAAATCTTGAAGTTTGTGAGTTTGAAGATGAATGGGGACTAATTTAAAGGGGGAGGGGAAGCACCGGTCCTCAGTAGTTTTTCTTGATGGTAGTGGAAAGAATAGACTTTGAGAAGTGCTGACAAAATATGAAGTGTGTAAGGGAACCACGGGGGACCTACGGGATTGCTCAGTGGATGCTTTTGGCTGGTAATAAAAATTTATTAGCTGTGATGTATTCCTCATTGCTCAACTCTCCTGGACTATCTCAAACAGTTTCTAAAAGAGATGGCGTGCTAAAGCCTCTCCCAAAGTTTCTACTTTTTATGTAGCTGTGTTTTTCCGCCTACATGTGGCTCTGTTTGGTAGAATTGTTTGGCAGGCAGTTCCAGAGACTGGCGTACTTCCTCTGGGCCACTGTGCTGGAAAGCAGGAAGGATGGACCCCAGAAACCTTGTCTGTTATTACGGTGTGGGTGTTGGGGAAGCGAGTGAATATGTACAGAAGTCTATAAACTACCGGAGTTGGGAATGGTTGTTGGACTTTTTTACAATAAAAGGTAGTAACTGCTTAATGCAGATGCCCTTTTGTGTCCTGTCCTCTGGCTCCTGTTAATAAGTGACAGGTGCTGGACCAGGCTTGGAAGTGATGTAGCTCTCCATCCCTTGACTTGGCCGATGGAACAGGAATGTGTTATTGGGGATTAATGCATCAAAATGTTGTGGTTTAAAAAGTGCTTTGAATGCAGTTGAGTCCACCCAAAAAAATACTTTCCTTGTGAAAACATTAATTTACTTCAGGGATGGTTGGTTTTTCTGTTTATTCTGCTCAAATATAGGGAGAGGGAGGAGATCTACAGAAGAATATTTTCTACTCCATTGAATTATTTCTGAGCCCATTTTAATGTGTTCAAAATTCGGTAATGCCCAACCATCCTTGCCCTCACCTCCAAAAAATTCCCAGTAGGGAAATAAAGTAAAAAATTCAAAGCTCCTTTTCTACACCCTTATTTTCCAACCCCTGGATTCCCACTATTTTGTGATAACTACTTTTCAGCCATTTGGTTTATTTCCTTCCAGTAACTACTTAACGAACGTGCAAATGAATCCATGTGTATTTGTAGTGCTTTTTAAATGACATACCCAAACCCTTTCAGTAACACCTAAAGAGGTGACATAATTTTACTTTTTAAAGTGAATTGAAAATGTTTGCTCCAATAAAAACAACAACAAAAATGTTGCCTAGATCGTTTGATTACGTAGCCCTCACTTAACATTGTGGATAGGTTCTTGGAACTGCTGCCAGCCAGGATAATTGATATAAACAAGAGTTAAGTTCCTATGGATCTGATTAGCATTATAATGAAATGATCTTAAAACGGCATTATATGAGGACCTGCTGTATAAACTGTTGAGATGTAGAGACTTGCAGAGAGTTATGAAGAGAGGAACATACCCCAGAATTGGACTTACCTGCAACATGAGAAGGAGCTTTCTGTATTTTGGTGATTGACTTAAGATTGTTTCTAAAAACTGCAAAAATGATTTTTGTTCATTTCTTTGCAATATCACTTTAAGAAGAGAGAGCATGCATTGTACAGGGAGGCCCTTTGGGTAATAGTAGGATGGCTGCTGAGTTCCTCTGTTTGGTGCATGTTGGTGCAGTTAAAAATAGAGCTCTCATTAAAATGGGTGTTCTTTCTGGAAATAAGAATTGTATTTCAATTAGTAAACTTCCTGTTTCCTTAACGTGTGTTTTTTTGGGTTTTTTGTTGTTGTTGTTGTTGTAACCTTTTCATTTTTTCTTAAACAGCAAGCCAGGGCTGAGCAGGAAGAAGAATTCATCAGTAACACGTTATTCAAGAAGATTCAGGCTTTGCAGAAGGAGAAAGAAACCCTTGCTGTAAATTATGAGAAGGAGGAAGAGTTCCTCACTAATGAGCTCTCCAGAAAACTGATGCAGGTAAATTATCTTTCTCTCCCCCATCTTCCCTGCCTGTTTTCCTCTCTAGGAAAAAATGACTTTGATAGAGCACTTTGCTCAAAACATTTGCTGATGAGGTTATAACTCTCACATTCTTTGGAGATTAAAAATTTCAAGTAAAGATGGCAGCAGTGTGATACTCAAGCTGATTCCTTAGTCCATCTGCTTGGGTAAGTAAGATATTTTATACCAGCATTTTAAGAAATTGCTGAGGAGCCGGAGGGAGTAAATGCTCTATACAGTATTTTGGAAATGTGATAGTTTTCTCTCCTTTCATGGTAAATCTGTAATGAAAGCATAAATTTGGCAGTCACATGTGGGTCTTTTGCACTAAAATCTGAGGGGATATAAAGCAAGATGTCCATTTGAGGGAAATAAAAGGTATTTGCATTCTGTGGTTAAAATTACAATTAGTTGTGTTCAAATGGGTAAGATGCTACTGAACAAGTAGCAGACATTAAAATTTAATATTAATCACTAATTGTATATAAAAGACAGCACACAAACATATAGGAAGGTTTGATTTTTCTTTTTCATTCAGAGGCCTCAACCCCAAAGCTTACTTGTAAATCACAAAAGTAAAATTTGTTTAGGACAACATTTTGTGGATTATTTAGTATGAATTTAAGAATAAGTAGAATATTGAGTTTTTATTATTTAACACAGCTTGTCCAGAATAGTGAGCAGAGATAAAATTATCCGAGGAGACCAGTATCATTTTGTCAGAAGGTTGTGAAAGGTGGAAACACGCCCTTGCATTTTCTATTCGCCGGCATCACTGACAGTTTTGTTCATTGATCTGGTTGACATAAGTATTTTAGTGAGGTTATATTAAAAGTATATCGGTGGCTTTTAAAAAAAAAAGCTTTCTAAGTTATTTTCGTACAACCCAACATAGATTATCCTATAAGAGAAGACTGGAAGCTCTGGTATAGAAACTTGAATGTTAGGACCATATAGTGGTCTGGGCAACTTTTACTCCATCTCTGTTTAATCCTCATTTTTTCTACTTGATTACTGAATAAAGATACCATTACAGCCTTGCAAAAACTTGATTTGTATGGCAGCCATTGAAATGTGAAGAATAGACGTCCCCAGTTCATGGCCAGCAGAGATTTATGGCAGAATTTCTGCATGGACACTTTTTTGTTCTTGTGCATTCTGATTTCGAGAAAAAAAAATGAGGGAGAATGCTACTTTGGCCTTTAATCACACCTCACCTTGGCAGCATTAGACAACTTATTCTCCACGTTGCTTCTAGAACTAAAGCGGTGCAGTTATGGTTCGTTGTTCTGAGTTTAGTGTGTAATGAGGTGCCCTCATTTTTAACATTGTAAGAAACATGTTTTTGCTTTCAACTCTTGTGGTTGTTAGTATTTGGAGTCTTTGACCAGAGTACATTATAAAGCCTTCAAAAGCTAGCCAGATCACACTCCTTGTGTTTATAAAAGCTCGACTTGATTGTGAATGCTTCCGTAATATAGTATGTAGTTTATAGTCGACCTCTCGTTCACGTATCATGACCCACCCGCCTTCCAAGGACAAGATACTAAATAAGAGTGAAAACATGAGAGCCATGTGCAAGAGAAAGGGAAGTTATAGTAACACACTTGGCATAAGAAAATTTGAACTTAAAATCGAAGCTCTGAGCATCCTATAAATAAAGCTATAACCTGGAGAAATATCATGATTTTTTTTATAATTTATATACCTAAAAATATAGTTTTACTTGGTCAGGAGAAAAAAAATTTTTTTTATATTAAAAACAAGTGATTTTTTTTTTTTTGAGGGGCTAAGGATCTTTCTAAAGAGACTAGTATATAAATTGAACAACGTAGTAAATTCTTTCTGCCAGGAGGAGTACATAATGTGTAGCACTAGTCTTGTTTGCTTGCCCTCAGTCAAAACAAATAGTATATAGTATGGTTTGGGGAGCTCTTTGTAGGTCTGTAGTTTCGTAATGAGCTGATTTGTAGTTTCTGGACAAATGAATGGTCAGCCTGTCTCTGAGGTAATCACTCATTGGTTCTTAGGAGGTTCATGTGTAGTAAAATATACCTAACATAAAATTTGAATTTTTGAATATATAATACAGTGGCATTAAATACATTTATGTTGTTGTGCAGCCATCACATTATCCATCCCCAGAACCTTTCCAGAGAAACTGTATTAATAACTCATCAGTCCCCACTCCTGGTGCTCAGACTTTTGAAAGGAGACAGATGGCAGAGAGTTTGGGGTTGAGGTCTCTGGCAGGTTCTAGAACTGCATCTATTCTGTGGCTGATAGGTGATCTCTCGCTTTAGACCTCAGTTATCACTACTTGTCATTCTGTGGCAAATACTCAAGAAGCTCTCTTCTGTCATTGGTCAGTTGGAGCGATCTCAGGTCGCTGCGGGGAAGGAAGAAAGGCTGGTGGTTTATGTTATCCATCCTCCAGGCCCCTCAGTATGTATTTACTGGTTTCAACCGGTCCTTTGTGAAAGGCTCACATTTTCTGCCACCCACTGTGGAAGAACTGATCTCCATCTGGAAGACTTTTAGAGTAATTGGTACCAGTAGACTTTTCCAACTGTGTAATTACTTTGATATGGCTCTCTAGTGCTTCTGGATAGGACTGCTATTAAAAAACCTGCTAAGAGAATCTGTCTGTACTGCAGGTGTCCCTGATGGACAAATGAGTGAATCGACCAGTTCACCATGCAAGTGTTGAGCATTTTTACCCAGCAGCCACTGAGAGGCTATTTGTAGAACAGTCTTGGATTTGTCATTGTGCTCTGGCTGTTGTCTCTGAGTGATTTTGTGCGTTGCTTATGTGCATTTGCAGGAATTCTTTTGGCCTGAGAACAAAATGAGATTATTGCTATAGAGGAGGCGTCATCTTTCCCATTTGAGCTGGTCTCTAACACCTTTAAAAACCGAATCTAGTTTTTTCAAGTGTAAATGAGAGGAAATCTGTTTGTCCTTTTAGAAGGTCAAGTTTGGGAGATATCGTATTTCCCCATGTATAAGACGTTCCCGTTATAAGACGCACTTTAATTTTGAGGCCTGAATTTTGGGGGGGAAAATATTACATAAAGTTATTGAACTCAAGTTTTATTCATCATAAAATTCATACAACTCCTCATCACTGTCAAAACTACCATCCATTAGCTTGTCCTCATCTGTGCCTGATGACGAATCACTGTCTTCACATATTGCCTCGTCCTCAGTTCCATCTATGGCATTTGAAATGCCACAACCACTGTATAAGACACACCCAGTTTCTAGACCCCAAATTTTTCGGGAGGGGGGATTAGGTGCGTCTTATACATGGGGAAATAACGGTAGCTTAGACACCTCCAGTCCAAATATGTTAATGCTCACTGAAATAAACACACACGCAGTTTTTCTCCCTTGTTTCTGTATATATTCAGTAGATAGACACAAAATTATATTTTCCTTTTGTGAAAACTCTTGTCTGAAAAATCTGTATCCTTCTGAGCCCAGACTGGGATTGATGAACTGACTGGTGAGAAATTGTCCTATTAAGAGCTTTTTTGGTAAATTGAGCACACACCTGCATCAGAACTAAATTCTGCCCTGGCATGCCTTGAAGAGAGGTGGTAGTTTCATCATCATTTGTAATTAAAATTTATAGGAAATGCTGTGTGAGCAAACTCTTCATCAGAATTCGATATGTAATATACACATTAAGTAAAATTTTCTAACATACAGTACAGTGAGTAGACAACAATGTTGTATTATAGTAATCAAACTTGAGAAGAGATTAAATCTTAATTATTCCCACCAAAAAAAGAAATGATAACTATGTGATATGATAGATGTGCTAACTATTACTGTGGTAATGAAATTACACTAAGTAAATGCATCAATCAATGTGCTTTGCACCTTAAATTTACACAGTGTTATATGCCACACACACACACACACACACACACACACACACACACACACATATGTGTGTGTGTGTGTGTGTATGTGTATTAAGTCTAAAAAGCTATTCTACAAATTTTAGCTGTAATTATATTTGGATTCTGAATTTACAAGTTAGAATTCTGCCCTCTTCCTTCTAATTTTGTGAAACCAACATGAATTACTTTTGTAATTATAAAATACAGTAATTCTTCCTTTTCTATGGGCAGTACATTCCGGGACCCCAGGGGGTGCCTGAAACTGAAGATAGTACTATATATATGCACTCTGCTTTTTCCTGTACAGACATACTTTTCACTTAAAGGAAGCACATTATAGCTTCTCTATGGCATATTCAGTTTGTCAGCGTCACTACTCCTGTGCATTGGGGCCATTATTAAGTAAAATAAGGGTTACTTGAACACAGCACTGTGGTACGGTAATATTCGATTTGATAACTCAGATTGTATTTAAGTGACTAATGGGTGGGTAGCTGGACAGAAGGATGATTCATGTCCCAGACAGGATGGAGTGGGATGGTGCAGGATTTCATTACACTACTCAGAATGATATGCAATTTAAAACTTATAAATTGTTTATTTCTGGAATTTTCTACTTAATATTTTTGTATCACAGTTGACCGTGGTTAACTGAAACGGTGGAAAGTAAAACTGCAGATAAAGGGGGTCTACTGTATCTTATTTTCTAAAGAGGAAACTTAAAAATTCTGATGCGCTTGTTGTAGTCTTAGCGTTTGAAACCTCCTTCTGTGTCCCTGACTTGGAAAGCTCAGAGTCTTGCTATTATAGTTGCATCTTTTTGGTATGGACGGCAATAAACTGAAGCTCCCTGCAGAGTCGGGCTTATTTGGAGGTGATGGAAGATTCCAGACTACCCAAATTGTTTATAACTAGTATATACAGAATACACTAATGATTAGCTTAACTCTCTTGTCATTCTTGATATGATTCTTCCACTGGCTTAAAACTTTTTTTTAATTTAAATTCCTAATCCCCCTGGCTGTTAACCATCAATCACCATTGCCAACTGGAAGACCTGTCATTGTCAGAGTAATAACCGTTTCAGCAATTGTAGGTTTTTTCACCTGGTTTTATTGTAAGCCTGATAGGTCAAGTTCACTTCCTGCTCTTTGGGAAACCTTGTTCAATTTTCGTCTACACTCTTCTCAACCATACCATTGCCAAAAGTTAATGAACACTTCCCAAAAGTTAATGAACACTTCCCTGGGAAAGGACTGAGATAAGAAGTGTACTGAGCATGCAGGTATCTCTGATATTTTTTCAGTTTAACTCAGCTTTCAAATTTTAGACCTTCAAACAATATTGTAATTGGGATTCATGTTTAAAATTGGATGTGGTCATCAGAAAATAATGCCACTATAGTTATAATAGAAATTATGATACTCATATCCTTACTGATTATTGAAAGTACTTAAGAATAAAAGTTTTCCGGATGTCTTATTAAGTGGCATGGCTTATTTTTTTTATTATTTTTAGCATGGTCTCTGAGGTTAGAATGCCTTCTGGAATTAAAGTAGTTGGAAGTTTCCTAGCATCTATGGAAAGATGATCTGTAGAGGAAAGGAAGGAAGTTGTGGGCAGAAACCACAGCTGAAGCTGAATGATTTAGAGCCGAGCAGTTCAGAACAATATCATGTCACGCCTGATTCTTTCATCTCTGTTAGCACAGGAGTAAAACCCGAAGGGAGAATTTAACAAGTCCTCAGAGCTGCCTATTCATCTAAACAAAGGCTTACCAAACTTCATTGGCCTTTTCCTTCTTTTCCTCTCAATTCTGGAGTAGTTTCTCAGCTTCATGGATTCCATCTTTTGGAGAGATGCTTCCCCAACCCCAGAGAGGCTGTGTAGCAAGCATGTGTCTGCAGGTATGAGAAGTGAGCATAGAATCCCGGTACCATTCTTTATAAGCTTGTACACCGGGCCACCCCCCCCCCCCCAACTTGTCCAGGTCATTAAGATGGCATTGAAGTGATTTACCTGTGCAGTCAGTAATGTCAGTCAGTGAGATACATACAGATGTAACTGTTCATTTCAAGGGCCTCTAGGCTAAGACTGAGGTTTCATCCTTTCAGATGAAAAGGGTTCTCCCGATGGTAGGAGAGAAAGAGACCTTGAAATAGTTCTTCATTAAGGTGGCTAGACCAGTGACCCTCTTGGCTTTTAGTTTCTCAGGGCTACTAGTGCTGGTCAGAAAAAAAAAATCTTATCACCTAATAGTTTACAAAGCAGTTGCATGCAGCAAAGTTAAATGTGTTTTTAACCCTTTGAGTAGTACGAACGTTCACGTAGGTCCTCGTGCCTCCTGACCATCCAGAGTACGACCGTACATGTGTTCGGCGACATTAAAAAAAGCAAATGTATGTTCTTCTTGTTTCCATAAATTGGTTATCAAACAAACATGATTTTAAGTTAATAAAACTGTAACTGGAACTAATTTCATTTTTTGGAAAAAAAAAACAAAAAAACTTCACTCCTGTGGATCAGCGAGCATGAAAAAAAAACTTCCTACTCAAGGGGTTAATTTGTTTTAATTCCAAATTATCTGACCCTCAGCTTGGTCTATTTCTTGTTTCTTTTCATGGAGCGGGGGCTTACATACTGCATTCACGATACATCTGCCAGGACCTCCTGGGATGCTCTGAATGCATTTTAAATGCTACAGTCAACCACCAGAGGCCAAACTATAAACCAGAATTTTCCTGTTAGTAGCATGTGTGCCAAAAGTCTCAGTCTGACATAAGGTACATTATGATTAGAAAATACAGTAACACTAATGTGTACTCCTTTTGTCTTAGGGAATCATTGACTTTCTTTCAAAGTGTATGTGTGTATCTGTGTTTTCAATGTGGTTAGATTTGATGTACCAGCACGGATTCCTAAAAATGTAAGGGCTCAGAAGCTTCTTATGTGGACTTCCTGACAAAATGTGAGGAAGTACAGGTAGAGACAAATTAACAGTAAAAGGAAAATGAAAGTAAAAGTAATTAGATGGACCTGACCTGTGGTGGCGCGGTGGATAAAGTGTCAACCTGGAAATGCTGAGGTCACTGGTTCGAAACCCTGGGCTTGCCTGGTCAAGGCACATATGGGAGTTGATGCTTCCTGTTCCTCCCCCCATTCTCTCTGTCTCTTCCTCTCTCTCTCTCTTTCTCCTCTCTAAAAATGAATTTAAAAAATTAAAAAAAAAATTAGATGAAGTTGGGCCTGAGAGATCGATTCATTAACCAGAGTAGTGGTGAGTGTTTTGTTTCTAGCCGAAATGGTGAATCTTGGTCATTGAAGGATATTTCCATGTCAGTCCATGGAAACGCTTTTCAAATGCTTTAAAGACTTTGCTGTTATAAATGTTGCAGTGTTTGACATTTTTGAGGGGGATGGGTTCTTTTTCATTTTCAAACTATGAACTAAAAGTCAGCCCAGTTATTATCTTAAAATACAGTTAGTTATACAGGATTCTGCTGTTGTCTTAATTTTCCTTTATCCTCTTATTCATAAACTAGAAAGATGAGGCTCTTAATTTTTAATTTACAATAATGTCTCAGTTTAGAATGAATTCTTTCTTCGGGCTAAGCACTCTCTATTCCTTAGAAGAAACGGCTTGTATTTATGAAATGGATTTTCCGTTCAGTAGGTCGACTCCAGAGCCTAAAGGACTTCTTTATCTATTTGTGGAGCATCTTTTTCTAACCTTTTCCTAACCAGATATTTTTAGAAGTATTACTGCTGCACGCAGTGGCATACGGTCGGAAACCCAGGCAATGCGGACTTAGCCAGTCGTCATTCTGAGGAAATGGGAAGCCTAGTGTTACTTACTGGAGCCATCTGCTCATAAGTCAGGGCTTTACTAGTCCTTGGTGTTGATAGTGCTGACAAAGAAATAACATTTAAAAATAATTAATTTTCTGGAAGGACCTAGCTATTTTCCTCTCTTGCAAAAGTGATACATGCCTTCTTCTCTAGAAAATCACAGATTAGATAATTCAGCCAAACCTCACTAAGGATGAATAAAAGCCAAACCAAAAGCTTACATTTTTTTTTAAGTGAGAAGAGAGGAGATGGAGAGACAGGCTCCAGCATGCTCCCTGACTGGAATCTCCCCCCCCCCCCCCCCAGTCTGGTGCTGATGCTAGCTAGATCAACAGAGCTATCCTCAGCGCCCAGGGCAATGCTGGAACCAGTCAGTTGAGCCACTGGCTGCAGGAGGGGAAGAAGGAAAGAAGGGGGGAGGGAAGGGAAGAGAAACAAGTAATCACTTCTCATGTGTGCCCTGACCAGGGATCTAACCGGCACGTCTGCACTCAGGGCCAGTGCTCCATCCACTGAGCTAACCATCCAGGGCCTACATTTTTATTAAAAGCATCAAAGAACTGATAAGATAGTGAAGAATTGTGAGCTGCGATTCTAGAGAGGATGGAACTTGAGGGAAGACCCCCAGCACTCAGGGTGGCTTTTGTCCTGAGAGAATTTGCTATCCATTAAGGAACAGCTGAGAAACTGAGTTATGCTGTGTTGTTTGTGGGGCTGGTATTAGAGAAGTCAGATCTCAGCTGGAAACAGTGATGCATCACCCCCTTCAAGCTGGAATGAGGAAGAGCTGCCCCTTCAGGATAAGCGCGTACCAGCTTTGCATCATCTGGGTGAACCAGAGAACACGGAGGTTTGGTTTTGGATTAAGGTAGATCCAAAATAGATGGTGCCTAGAAAAGAGAAAAGATTTTCTGCTGGAAGATACCATCACCTTAGGCCACAAGTTTCTCCTACAATTAAGATTTCAAATACACTGTCCAACACATAAGGAGAACCAGGCAGATGGAGATTTAACGAAGGATAAAGCAGCAGAAAGAGCGGAACAGACTGGCCTTCGCAGATACTGTGGATACTGGAAATGTCAGACGTGGGCTACTCTACTTACTACATTCAGAGAAATAAAAGCCAAGCTTGAACGTTGTGTTCGGAAACTGGAAACATCACAGCTTTTCTTACAGACATTAAAAGGTGAGTAACCTATGAATAACTATATGGCAATACATTGAAGTTTTAGATGAAATGGACATAATTCTAGGAAAACCTAAACTTTCTACAACTGAAGGAGAGAAATAGAAAGCATGAGTTTCCTAACCTATTAGAGAAATTGAATCATTGATCAACAGACTATCTAGAAGAATTTCAGTCTTAAGTGGTTTTGCTGAGACTTGTACCAAACACTCAAGGATAAAATAATTTTGATGTGCTCTAAAGCGCTAAAGTTAAAAAAAAAAAGGTTGCTTTCCAACTTACTTTAAGGCTAACATAACCACAATGATCCAGTTAAGTATAGTTCAAGAAAGGCAAATTAGAGTGAAATATCAATCATGAGCAAAAATATTAAGTAAAATATAAGGAAAATGAATCCAATAGTTTATAAAAGGAGAATGCATTGTAACCAGGTTGCCTTTATACAAGAAATGCAAAGTTAATTTAACCGTGGAAAATGTGTAAGTTGCCATATTCCCCGAACCAAAGGAAAAAAATCATGATCATATGATAGATCGAAAAAAGGGACTTGATAAAATCTAATAATTCATGATAAAATCACAGTGAGCCAAGAATAGAACTTAAATGTATTGGTGCCTACGCAAAGACTTCTAAACATGTGTTTCATTTCAACAATTTAACAACTTTCCTTTAAAATCCAGAAGAAGACGAGGATGTGGCTGCAGTGTTGTAGGTTCCTAGCCAGGAAGAAAAAGACAGAAGGACTGAAAAAGGGAATTAAGACTGCTGCTTATTTACGATTGGATAATTAGAAAGTCTTAAAGAACTTATAGGTAAATAATTAGAATTATATGTTTTTACTTAAAAATATATTTCTGTAATTCAGCAATAACCAGTTGAATGTGAGAACTTGGTGCTACAGAAAAATAGTGGAACATTGTAAGGACAAGTATGGGGCTGTTGAAATTTTAAATAAGTCTTTGTGGTAATAACAGAGCAAAATCTTGGAGAAGAGGAAGCTAGTCGTGTGGGTTTCAGAGGGAAGAGGATTGCAGCCAGAGAGAACAAGAAATTACTAATGCTTTGAGGTGACATTGTGCCTGCCATATTGTAGGAGCCGCAAAGAGGCCAGTGCAATGGGAGTGAAGTCTGGGGGGAGGAATAAGAGACGAGATTGGGAGGTACTGGTCCGGGGGTTTGATGGCCAGCCCGCAGATCATGTAGATCTTTGAGTCACAGTCAGGACTTTGGCTTTTACTCTAACATGGGAGCCATTGGGGGTTTTGAGCAATGTAGTGCAATAATCTTGCTTTGATTGCTGTGTTGGGAAGCCAAGGTGTGAGCAAGGAGCGCTCGTGGGAGGATATTCTATCATCCATACCGAGAGCGTGGGTGGATTATTGTAGGATGGTAGTAGTGAAGATGTGACCATGGATTCGCGGTGCATTTTAAAGGAATATTCAATAGGAATTAGGATGGATTAGAGGTGGGTCTAAGCAAGACAGGATCAAGGAAGACTTTGAGGTTTCGACTTTAAATGACTAGAATTATTTAAGGTGGTAAACCAAGTATAGAGCAGACTTGGAGTGAGAAGTTCAGAAGTTTAGCCAAGGTGTCTAGACATTCAAATGGAGATAACAAACAGCTAGACAGAAGTTCTCTCAACAGAGAAGCCTGGGCTAGAGATGTAAATTTGGGAGTGTTGTCTAGAGAAGAGAACTGAAGACATCTCTGGAAATCATGTAAAGAGAATGCAAGGACAAACCAGTGTGGGAGAAGATATTTGTAACATATATAATCGACACAAAACTACAACTCAATAATAAAAACAGACAATCCAGAAAAAAATGCCAAGAGACTTGAACAGGCTCTTTAAATAAACAGATAGCTAAGGCCCTGGCCAGTTGTCTCAGTGGTAGAGCGTTGGCCCGGCATGTGGAAGTCCTATGTTCAAGTCCTGGTCAGGGCACACAGAAGAAGTGACCATCTGCTTTTCCACCCCTCTCCTTTCCTCTTCTCTCTCTCTCCCTTCTTCTCCTGCAGCCATGGCTTGACTGGTTCGAGCAAGTTGGCCCCGGGCACTGCGGATGGCTCCATGGCCTCTCCTCAGGTGCTGAAATAGCTGGGTTGCCAAGCAACAGCAGCGGCCCCAGATGGGCAGAGCATCGCCCTGGAGGGGGCTTGCTGGGTGGATCCCTGTTGGGGCACATGCAGGAGTTCTGTCACTGCCTCCCTACTACCTCGCCTCTCACTAAATACGTATATATATATAAAAAAAAAACAACATAACTAAATGGTTAGCAAACAAATGAAAAGTACACAACCTTATCAGTAATTAGGAAAGGTGAGATAAAGCACAAGACATTACTGGAGAATTCTCATGCATTGCTCTCAGAGAGTGGAAATGATTACAACCATTTTGAAAACATCTTGGTATTACCTAATAAAGTTGGAAGTACTCATTGCCTAAGGCCCAGCAGTTCCACTCTTGAATATGTTTTCATAATATGTGCACATGTGCACCAGATGTGTGGAAGACTGTTCTTTGTGACATTGTTCATAATAAAAAAAACTAGAAATGACCCAAATGCCCATCATTCATAGAATGGATAAATTGTGATATACTCACCAATGGGATACTATTAGACGAGAAAAATACAAATCACATGTTATTGAGTCTAATAACATGGATGAATGAAATCACAAGTTCATTTAGCTGAAGGTAGACTAAAAAAATACAAAATCAAGCAAAATTAATGTTTAGAAATAAATAGAAAGTAAAACTTTTTAAGAAAAAATGATGCAAGGAAGTAAATAAGAGTCATCAGAGTAATTACCTGTACTACAGCGATTTTCAACCTTTTTCATCTCATAGCATATATAAACTAATTATTAAATTTTTGTGGCACATTGAAAAATATATTTTTTGCTAAGTTGACAAAAAAATAGGTATAATTTTGATTCATTCATGCCAGATGGCTATTGTGTTGATTGTTGTAATTTTTTTTATTTGACAGTCTAAGGGAAAAGAGGTCCGTGCCCCTGACTAAAGAGTCAGGTATTGCACATTTTAAAAATTCTTGTGGCATACCGGTTGAAAATCATTGTACTAATAGATATGGGGCTACGATCAAGAGGGGAAACATGAGGTTTTGAAGGAGCTGGTAATGTTGTATTACTTGATATGGGTGATGGTCACTCATGTGAGGTTACTATGCTAATGATATTCTTTATATTTGCCTAGTTTTGCTTATTCTCTATTAGTTTTATTTTCTCCGGAACATAGGAAAACAGTCCATAAGAAGTGGGGATGTTATTATTCATCTCATTGGTATTTGCATAGATAAGGTGCTCTCTAAACTGGAGCAGAATTGAGTGAGTTCTGGTCACTGCCCTGCATAGAGGTTGCAGTCCTGAGTGGTCATTGAGAATGCACCCAGGTGCTTGAGAGTCAAGAGGTGCAGCACACATCAGGGATAAGGACAAAGGATTTGAAGCTAGAGACCTAAGTTTTGTTTGTTTGTTTATTTTTATTTTTTTTTTAGCACAGGAGAGTGAGAGACAGACAGGAAGGGAAAGATGAAAAGCATCAACTCATAGTTGCGCACCTTAGTTGTTCATTGATTGCTTTTCATATGTGCCTTGACCAGGGGTTTCCAGCCAAGTCAGTGACCCCTTGCTCAAGCCAGGGACCTTTGGGCTCAAGCCAGTGACCATGGGCTCATGTCTCTGATCCCACACTCAAGCTGGTGACCTCAGGATTTCGAACCTGGGTCCTCCGAGTCCCAGGCTGACTCTCTCCACTGTGCCTCTGCTTGGTCAGGCTAGAGACCTAAGTTTTAACCCTGAATCTACCCCTTACCAGCTGTGTGACTTGTGGCAGGTTATCTTACCTCTCTAAGCTGTGTTTTCATCCTTTGTAAAGTGCAGAGGATAGTATCTACCAGGGAATGTGGCGGTTTAGTGCAATCTTTAAAGTGCTTGCTGCATAGTAACTAGTGCGGCCAGTGCCTTGAAGTGTTAGATGCTTTTAAAAGTAACTAATAGAAAGGATGTGAAAAACGCAATAAACTGGGCATTAAAGTGCACACCAAACACACTGTTTTCTTGTCACAGCTTCAGGACAGAGAGGGCACCTTATGCTAAGGTGTGTGGGAAGGCACGGTGGAAGTATCTTTTGAGCCATCCCCCAGTTTCAGTACGTTGAAGGGAGAGAGCAACTCGGGCTCGAGGCCGAGGGCACAGTGTGACCAGGGCATGGGGGGCAGGAAGTGGGCAGCAGCTTGTGTTCGAGTGGGGCAGTGGACGAAGGGCTCACAGTCTGTAAGCCCCGGGGGGCAGGAAGTGGGCAGCAGCTTGTGTTCGAGTGGGGCAGTGGACGAAGGGCTCGCACTCTGTAAGCCCCGGGGGGCAGGAAGTGGGCAGCAGCTTGTGTTAGAGTGGGGCAGTGGACGAAGGGCTCACAGTCTGTAAGCCCCGGGGGGCAGGAAGTGTGCAGCAGCTTGTGTTCGAGTGGGGCAGTGGACGAAGGGCTCGCACTCTGTAAGCCCCGGGGGGCAGGAAGTGGGCAGCAGCTTGTGTTCGAGTGGGGCAGTGGACGAAGGGCTCGCACGCTGTAAGCCCCTGACACAGAATAGTCCTCAGCAGTGTTTGGCCAGCATGGTGGGCTTTGCCTTTTACAACAAGTACAACCGCTCTCTCTGCTTGGACCCATCTTCTTTTCTTTTGCGAGATGGCTGGCCCCTGAAGGCTTTTATGTTTACAGACCTTAGACTGGCTCTTGGGCTAAGTGTGGAAATAGCACGAGGAAAGCATGGGAAGCTTGCCTAGGGCCTAGATCGTGGAGGGACGGGAATGCTGAATTTGGACGTCGTCTGCAAGTCACAGGGAGCCATTGAAGGGTTTTGAGCAGGGTGTTGAAGCAATAGGGTTTGTCTGCTAGGATGCCCTACATTGGACGTGGGGAGATCAGTGAAGAGGCTTTGCCAGTGGCCCCAGGAAGAGGCATGGAAGACCTGAACTAGACTGGGGCCTGAGCTCGGGAAGAAGGAGGTACGTTTGAAAGCTGCTGTGGAGGCTGACCTTTGGTAGCTGATGAGGTGTGAGGTGCTGACTGAGAATAATGGTGCCAGGAACAGATTGGGAAGGAGATGGGAATTAGTGTGGGCCGGCAGGCTTTTAGTGGTTATGTTCTGAGTTTGAGGTATGAGACTGACTTTCTACCCATGCTATTCAGTGGAGCAGTTGTGAAAAGTTGGTTTTTCAGAGAATCAGTGTTTTGAGAGATACACTAGTTTTGAATTGTTTTTCAAAGCTCATGCCAATAACATGGTAATGGTTGACAGTCCAGTGACTTAATGTAGCTGTTGTCTTATAGTGGCCTTTACTTGGTCTGGTGTAGATTGTTGTGGGACTGTAGTTGTTACACAGAAAAATACTAGTGTTGACTACTGAAAACAGAGGTAGGGGCATCTTGAGTTTATTTTCAAGTTGCACTGAGAAAGCTGGTGGCCAGGAGGCTTGCCTTACTTTGCCTGGGCTGGATGCTGCCGAGCGCAGACTTGCAAATCCACTTCGCCCAGCCTGACGTTTGGCAGACCTGCTGCACGTGGTCCTGTCTCAGCAGCCGACCTACATGTGCACCTGTGGTGGTTCTCTCAGGTGAACAGTGGGCTGTTTTCAGTGTCTCTACCTGCTAGAGAGAATCTTGCCCAGAACAAACGTGGTGAAGAGTTCTTGAATCTCTCATGTAAGAGGACTGGATCGCTGAGATGCCTCCAGAATGCCTTTGGAAATGACAAGACAGCAGTTATTGATAATTGAATGATGCTTCCGTCTAGCCTGTTTTGGATCAAATTAATGCTATATCTGCATTATTTAAATGGCTGGAGGTGTGCTTTGGGACTCCACATGTAATTGGATACAATAAGAAAATGCTCAAGTTTTCATACTTCAGATTTTACAGGCTTATAGTTATGGCTTTGCTTATGGTGTTATCAGTTATGTTAATATATTTTTCATGCTGCATCCTCAGGCTCAACTCCATACATAATCATGACTCCAATGAAAATGTGCTGTACCGCAGTGGATCATGTTATGTAACGTGATTGCAGGTTCACAGGGCTTTCTTTTTTGTTAACGTTAATATATTGCACAAATAAAACTGTTTCATAATGTTTGAGATTTACTTTATAAAAACTGTATTTATAGAAAATTCTGATTTTGAAAAAACAGTTAATCTACCTCAGTAAGCATTTTGCTTTAGATATATTTCAGGTAAAAACATTAGTTGTATTTCAAACACATTAATAGAACTTGCTTATGTGTTTATTTTTTAGTTTGGATTATTCTGTTCCAGTTCAGGATCTCTTACCTCTTGATAGATTTAGTTGCTCATAAAAGCATTAAAATCTTTGGTTAGAAGTTCAAATCATGAATTTTTATGCCTGAATTGAAGATGCTACTCAGAGTGGAACAGACTTTATTTCTGAGGGTTGGTCTTGGGTCAGCCTGAACCGGGTTTCCTTGGAGGGTTTTTGTTTGTGGTGTCATGGACCACAGCTTTGAAATAGGTGAATTCAGGTTTAAGCTCTGTGGGACCAATTGGCGTGAATTTACGTGATATCTATTTAAATATGTAATATCTGAATTTTTCTCAGGCAAACTGTGAGGAAGTGAACTGTGGCTTTCAGCAGCCTCAGGTCCCTTCCCCTGCTCTGGCCCCTTCTCCTTGGTTTTTTGAGGGGAGCATGTTTTTGTGTTTCTCTCTGTTTCTCTTTCTTTTGATGGATTCTTTGTTCCAAGGAAGAAGCATATTTTGTTTCTTATGTGCTGTTCAGAAATATTTTTTTTACTCTGCAGCAAATTTTATTCATTCTGTTGCAGTATAACTAGAGACCACTAGGATAATTACAGGTGCTAATTCTGTAGGTTGCACAAGTGAATGGGAGCCAAAATAAATTAGTCACAAACACTGATTATAGTAGCATCCTATGATGTTGATTTTTTTATATATATATTTTAACAAATAGATTTAAACAACTTTAAAGACTTGAAAGATTATTCATAAGGGTACTAGAAATAATATAATGTACACAGACACATTTTGTAAAAAAATCTCAAAGTATATGGAATAATTGCATTATCAAGTGTTGTTTCTCCTGCTCTTGTTTATTACCTTGTCTACATTTCTTTTTTCTTTTTTTTGTGACAGAGAGATGGAGGGACATATAGGGACAGACAGACAGGAAGGGAGAGAGATGAGAAGCATCAAGTCTTTGCAGCCCTTTAGTTGTTCATTTACTGCTTTCTCATATGTGCCTTGACTGGGGGGCTCCAGCAGAACAAGTGAACCCCTTGCTCAAGCCAGCGACCCTGTGCTCAAGCTGGTGAGTACCCACTTAAGCTGGATGAGCCCGTGCTCAAGCTGGCGACCTCGGGGTCTGGAACCTGGGTCCTCCGTGTCCCAGTTCGATGCGTTATCCACTGAGCCACCGCCTGGTCAGGCTACCTTGTCTACATTTTCGTTTCATTTTCCCTTGACTTTAGTTTAGAAATATGATAATTCAAATATAATTTTCAAAATGATCCTTCTTAAAACATCCAATTTCCCTTTAACAGTGTATTATATGCTATGTCTGACATGTTTCCAGTACAATTTAGAATGCAGGAGACGGAGACTGTATGTCAAGCTTCTGCAGCACGTGCCGCCTGAGAGGTGGCGGAGCTGTGCAGGCAGTGAGGCCGTTCCAGCTCTGTCTTGTGGGGAAGGTGAAAACTGAATTTTTGGCAAACTGATCTCAGGATGACTCGATATTTTCCAAGTTTCTTAGTATAACCCTGGGATCTTACTTGAATTCTGAGAATGACAGCTTTATTGTAAGATTTTCCTTGGGATACAGCTTTTGAGTGGATGAGACCTCTTAAAATTAAGAGCTTTTATTAATCAAATATTGATAGTATCAGCCCATCTGTCTAAATACGACTATTTTCCAGAAAGCCAATGAGAACCTCCTCCTTTCT
The DNA here is from genome assembly GCF_036850995.1 of Saccopteryx leptura. Classification (NCBI taxonomy): domain Eukaryota; kingdom Metazoa; phylum Chordata; class Mammalia; order Chiroptera; family Emballonuridae; genus Saccopteryx; species Saccopteryx leptura. The sequence continues at coordinate 59,960,435 of NC_089511.1, read as the reverse complement.
CGGATGAATATTCTGTGACATGCTGCTGGGTAGGGAATAGCTGTTTCGACTAGATTGCATCCGTGACTGTGTTCATTTCTCTCAGGACAGAGACCTTCCCTAAAGGTGGGAGTGGGGGGTTCTTTCAAATAAAAGTAGCAGCAATTGAAAACATTGGAGGAAAATACAGCTACTATGAAAAAGCTTTATGCAAATGATTTCAAGGTTGTAACTAAAGTTTCTTTTTCTAAAACCAGTAGATCATTTAAGCTTAGTGTTGATAAACTATTTTAGGGTAAGGATAACATCTTAACTATAGATTTTACCGACCGTTAGCTTAGTATCTGCAGACAGATGACACATAAAAATATTTATAAAATAAAAGTAGTAGATGAAGATATACATGTTTTGCTGGGGGGGGGTTTCCCGCTCATAAGTCATATTTTTCCCATTTGGATCTTTTGTGTCTGAAATGCTAGGAACTGTTCTTGTTCCTTGTCCATTTTTCTTCGATTATTGCTTGATCTTGCAGAACCTGAGTTTTAAAGAACAAGCGAGAAATAGACTTGTCACTGGAAGCACCTCCTCATATCTGCTTTCTTCTGGGTTCCTACAAGGTTGACCAGCTTTTTAATTTTTTTTGGAGGTGTACATCAAAAACAGTCAGAGGAAAAACAACACCTGTTTAGTCAAAATTTCCAGCATTAGAAGATGATGTTGGGTTTTAAACATTTTTTTTTAAACCAGATATATGCTTTCAAAGCAGTGGAAGTTGTCAGATGTGGAGAGGGTTATGTAGTCTTTTTGAGACTGATCAGGTCCTAATGAGCTTTCTCTGTTGTCCATCACACCCTGTGCGGGGTTTACAAAGAGACACAGCATCCCCCGGACGAGCCTGCGTGGCTCATTCTTTAATTGTTGACTTGCCAACGCCAAGGGTGCAGTTGGCGTTAGTGGGTGCAGGAGTCTGAAGCTGACCGCTCGTAGGTTTGCTCAGGGTCCAGTGGGAGAGCACAGGTCTGGGGCTGAGAGCGGGGTTGAGTTCCAGGTTCTGCTGCTTTCCCGCCAAATTGCCAGTAACCTATTTTGTGACAAAATGGGGGTGGTTATACCTGCCTAATGCATGTGAGGAGCCTGGTGTACAGTGTTCTCCCCAAAGAAATGGATTTGAAGATGAGACTAGGAAGCAGTGCAATCTTAAACCAAATGAAACTGGACGTGCTTTGTTGTATTTAGTAGCTTTTACTTAACCTCTCCTTGGTTCTAAAAACATCAGGCTCTGTGTGTGTTGTTCCTTCCATTCCCTACTGTGGATTAGCAGAAGTCTCCCAAATGTGAATGTTGGAAACAATGCCTAGGTATTAATGAAAACCCCCTTGTGGGTCCACTGGATTTCTGTTATTCCATTTTGGTTTCTCTTCCAACAGCACTGTAACCTTTTAATTGCATAAATAAGAGGCTTTCTGCCTTGATTATTAAGAAAGATAGTAGGAGGTATGGTGTATGATCTCCTTATAGAAGAGAATGAATTGTACTATTTTTTTTCCAAAGCATGCTTATCTAGTACATTGAGAAATAGCATTTAGAATAATTTTAGTAAGTATGTTTTGTGATTGTAACATCTCTTCCCCTCTACATACATAAATCGGAGTAAACTGTGTAATTTGTTAAATAAAAACTGACAGTACAAAATTTCTTTTTTAATTTACTAATTTTTATGCCTAAGGTTGTATGTTAAAAAGTTTCCTTCCTACAACCAAAAAGCCCTTCAATAGATGACTGGATAAAGAAGATGTGGTACATATATACTATGGAATACTACTCAGCCATAAGAAATGATGACATAGGAACATTTGCAACAATGTGGATGGACCTTAATAACATTATACTGAGTGGAATACTAAATCAGAAAAAACTAAGAACTATGTGATCCATACATAGTTTCTGTGAAGTCCTTGAGACAGTGTTACTGTGGAAGTAAAACTTCTGTTTCAAGGACACAAAATTGAGACTCATGGACATAGATAAGAGTACAGTGGTTCCCGGGGGAGGGGAAGGGAGGAGAGGGAGGGAGTGGGGGAAGGGGAGGGGCACAAAGAAAACCCAATGAAGGGTGACAGAGGTTGATTTGACTTTGGGTGATGAGTATACAACATAATCGAATGTCAAAATGATCTGGAGATGTTTTCTCTAAATCTGTGTGCTCTAGTTGACCAATGTCACCCTGTTAAAATTAATTGTCTAAATAAAACTATAAAACATTTTTTTCCTTCCTTACCACATTCCTTGTCTTCCTAGTTCCTCTTTACAGATGCAACCACTTGTGCCTTTTAAAATTGAAAAATGTGTTTCATCATGGTGTGGTCCTCATGTGTATTGGCCTTGACAGTATTTCTCGGCCTTCGGCTAAGATAAGGTACCTGTGCACATGCAGGGTCGTTGTGAGTTATAAGTGAGGGAGCCAATGAGGAGCAGGTTGCTAGGCCCACATTTGACTATATGAGCAGAAACGAGTAACGTCACTTTTGCAGCGATGTCTCTTCCTCAGTCTCCAGCTTTGGGAGCCAGGGTTTCCATGGCCTGTGCGTGTCTTCATTTCCCCGCCTGTGTTTTTTGCACTTTGTAGCTGCAGCATGAGAAAGCCGAATTAGAACAGCACCTTGAACAGGAGCAGGAATTCCAGGTCAACAAACTGATGAAGAAGATTAAAAAACTGGAGAATGATACCATTTCTAAGCAGCTGACGCTAGAGCAGGTAAGAATCTCTAACTCCTCTCCACATTGCTTTCCTCCTCATACCATCACCTGTTCTTTCGAGTCGTTAGATGCCCTGAGGAATAATAGGAGGGAAATGTCTCCCAGCTTCTCTGCCCACAGCGGAGACGTCACTTCCGGAGCAAGCCCTGCACGTGGGCATAGTGCCTGCCCACTCTTTCACACACTTTCTGTTTCTAACCACAGTTAATAAACTCACAGGAGATAAATTGGGTCGTACAGATTTAAAGGCAGGAAATGTTCGGTTCCTTCTGCAAAGGGGGAAGAATGTGTTTTTAACCACAGGATAGTTTCTGTGAAAGTTCTGGAGACAGTGTTACTGTGGAAGTAAAACTTCTGTTTCAAGGGTTCTTCACAACAAACATTAGCTTTTTAAAAAAAAAAAATTATTAGCTACCTTATATGAGTCCTCTCTTCTCCCAGCTAGACTTATTGGATTCAGATATAGTCAGAAATTTGATTGTGCACCCAGTTCAGCCACTGACTAGTTGTATGACCTTGAATTAAGTGCATTAACTTCTCCAGGCCCAAGTTTTCCATTTGTAAACAGAGACGGACATACTAAAATCGGGGAAGGTGAGCTTACAAGAGGTAGAAAGGAACAGTGCCTCGTTTCTTTGTCCTTGCCCTTGGCAGACGACGTCCTTGCCTTGGTCACAGTCCTTGTTGGGAGTCTAGACTGGTTCTCGGACTCCAACACGCAGAACTGGGGGCAGCCTCCCTGGTTCTCCCAGGTTGGTGTCTCAGTTAAAATTACCTGTTAATCCCTGGCCCAGGCCCTCCCTAATGCTCTTCCACCACTCTCGTGTCCTAAATTTTGTTTCCCGAGACAAACAGGAGGCTGACCACAGTGTACTGTTACTTGGTTTCCGTGTACAATTCCATGTGCATTAACATCTTCCAGCTCTTTGTAATTTGGATCCTGATTGCAGAAATCCTAACCCCTTCATGCAAAGTTGTCAGATATATTTCAGCTTTAGAATCATTCCATGTATCTCTCCGTCCGTGCTGACTGGTTCTTAAATCACCCTCAGATCCACTGTAGTTTACTCTATGCCTGAAAATAATGGCGATGGGATTGTAAGGTTTGGGAAGAAGTCAGGGTTGGTTTGTAACTTACCTAGCTGACTTTTCATGTTATTCTTGTACCTACCTGTACTGCTGGTGGCCGAGGCCAGGCAGATCCATGTGGGACTTGGGCAGATGGGAGAGAGGGACTGTGGAGCCAGAAAGCACAGGGCCATACCGGTTTCATAGTCTCGCAACGTGGGCGAGCTAACAGGCAGGGATAACCTCTTCTCACAGCAGCGGGTGAACAAAGAGCAAAATCACCCCTCTCAGCGCAGGCAAGTGAACGAGAAAATGGCCCCTCGTGGTGGCGGGCAAGCGATCTGCCATGAGGACAAGCGCCCGTGGCCTTGCGTTGGCTCTGCACACGTGCCTCTGCCTCGTGTTCATGCACTAATCATGCGGAGTGCAGGAGAGCACGCCTAACACAGCTGTTTTCCCTACGTTACCTGTGTGTCAAAGGAGGAATGTTACTAGATTTTCCAAGACTGTGAATAACGGTCTAAGAGAATTTCTTTATCCTTTTAGGGAAAAGAAAAAGAATTCCATTACAGTTGTTGACTATTTTATACATACTCAGAGTAAACTATTTTTACCATTTATTCTCAGAATTAAGGTGCAGTGTGTAAATTTAGAAGGCTTTCCCTCCCCACACAGTTTAAAAACATTCACCTGTTTAATTCCCAGGATCTGCAATATCCAGTTAGTTCTGTTCAAGTTAAAGCTTTGAAGATTCTTGTTTCAGTCCTGACACAGCAAGTACTTGTTAGTGATATTTGTTAATAAAGAATTAACTGAGTGAAATTCTCACAGTGGTTGGTTCGTATTGTGAGAACTTCACTTGGTCATGGCCTTCACAGTGATGGTGGTCAATCATTTATTTAAACAGCTTGGCTCTTGTGTTTGTTCACAGGCTTCTAAGGAGACACTGGGACAAGGGCTGTAACTGCCGAGGTTTAGCTGTGGCCACAAGGGGGAGATAGTGGTCTCACATCAGAGAGAGAAGGGCAGTCTTATCCGACAGTCCCTGAGAGAGACTTGCTGCCCCCTCTTAAGACTTGCCGACTTCAGTAACTGTACCCCTTTGAAATGAGGTCCAGGGCATACATTCTTTACAAATTAATGACTCAGTGTATTTTTAGGCTTATTTCAGACCTCAGTAGTAATGAAGTGGATTTCCACAATGGAATACGGGTTTTGCTAAGCCCAGTACAAAAAATAAACCTCAGATCCAGAATATCAAGTTCTTATTTTAATTAAGATGGAGAAATTTAATATCATAAAACTTTCCCCTGTTTGTTTTGGGTATCTTCAGGATGATTAAATGTTGGGGAATTTACTCCATATTTTGTTTTGCTGTAAATAATTTTAGTTAGTATTTAGGGGGGGGAAATGTTATTTTTTTTCCAGTGGAAATCTCTTTTATTTTTCCATGGATGTTATCTGACCTTCTGTGGTCATCTCTAGGGATTATCATCTGTTGTATATTATATTATATTATATTATATTATATTATATTATATTATACTATATCATATATTGTATGTCATAGTCTATATTATATATTGTATCTATCCTATATAGATTATTATCAGAAGACCAAGGCATGCACTACACTATGCTTTATAATGATTTATGTGGAGAACATGCATTTGCTCTTCTGAAAAATTAAAATGATAAAAAGCAATACTTTGAAATGTCTCATGCCCTGCCACTGCTTGGTTAGAATAGTGTGGATTTGAACAGGTGACTGAAGGGAGGTCATTTACATTTTGGAAGGCAGTTCAGTGTCATGTTCAGGGCTTGCACACAGCACTAAAAGGAACCAGATGTGAATCTGTTTCCTCTGCATATCTTAGTTTACTTTTTTTTTTTTTGGTAGCAGCTTTACTGAGCTGTAATTCGCATCCTACACAAACACCCATTTAAAATGTTTAATGCAGTGGTGTTTAGCATATTCAGAGTTGTGTAACCCTAACCACAATGAATTTTAGAACCTTTTTATTACATCAAAAAGAAACTTTGTACCTTAAGCTGTTACTCAGTCCCTTATCCCCCTTAAGCAAGAACAACTCTCTGTCTATATATTTGCCCATTCTGGATACTTTATATAAGTGGAATCATTGTATGTGGTCTTTTTGTGACTGGCTTCTTTCACTTAGCATAATGTCTTTATCCATGTTATAATATGTGTTGGTATTTCATTCATTTCCCAGCCAAATAATGTTCCACTGTACAGCTATACCACATTTTGTTTATCCATTCATCATTTGTTATACATTTGGGTTGTTGTTCAATGATTTGATTACTATGAGTAATTCTGGAGTGATCCATTCATATACAATTTTTTTGTGTGGGCATCTGTTTTTATTTCTTTTTTGAATATATACCTAGCAGTGGAATTGCGGTTACATGGTTACTCCGTGTATTCCTGTTGCAGGGATTGCCAGACTGCTTCCCCAAGTGGCTGCACCGTACTGATCACAGCCATACCGGTGACTGTGAGTGGTATCTCCTTGTGATTTCATGGTCCCCTGGTGGCTAATGATGTTGAGCATCTTTTCAGGTGCTCATTAGCCCTTTGTACATCTTCTTGGGGAAAATGTCTGTTGAAGGTCTTTTTATTATTGAATTGTACTAGTTCCTTACATATTCTGGATATAAGCGCCTTATCAGATACATCATTTGCAAATAGTCTCTCTGATTCTGTGTGTGTGTTCACTTTCTTGATAATGTGCATTGAAGTATAGAAGTTTTTAATTCCGGTGAAGTCCAGTTTATCTATTTCCTTTGTTGCTTTTGATTTTGGTGTCATATCTTAGAATCCATTGCCAAATCAAAGGTCATGAAGACTGTGATCGCTTCAGCAGCACATATAATAAAGGTCATGAAGATTTAACCTTGTTTCTTCTAACAGTTTGGGCTCTTACATTTAGGTCTTTGATCCATTTTGAGTTAAATTTTATGTATGGTGTGAGATAGGGGTCCAAATTCATTCTTTTGTGTATGGCTATCCTTTTGTCCCAGTCAGTTCACTTTTGAGCCTCAGTTTTCTTACATATAAAATGGCAATAATAGCAAACTTACATTAGATACTATAAATGGGAACGAGTGTATGGCAATTTGCAGAATGCCTGCTATGTAAGCACTCAACATGAAGTGGGTACTGCTATTATTTTTTAAATAATCCATATTTTGAACCTCATGGATTAAACCTGCAGAAGAAATATTTGAAGGCCTTCTACCAGAGATTTGTGTTGGCCGTAACATGTTGTTTTAAAGGTGTAGCTTGGATTGTAATGATATTTAATAGGCACCTGCCCATTATCTGAAAAGCAGAACTTAATGGTGTTTGAGACACCGTCTTGGGCTCTTTTTCAAAGTAGTCCTAATCCACTCACATGCCAGAAGGCCTCCTTTGGCATGGGTACTTAATTAGTCAGCATTTATTATTCTTTTAGACCCTGAATCTAAGATCTTTTCATTCTTCAAATAGGGAATGTTAGCAGCTTGATCAGCATCATCAAGGACTCTGTGCTACAAATGGTTCTGTTCTGTTGGTGTTTTGCAATATATGAATTCATAGGATTATAGAGCTGGAAGACCATGTTGGGGGAAGACTACCTTTGTCCGCAGACCCAAGTAGAGACATGAGACAATGAGGAAATCCAGAGGCAGGGTTATCAGATCTCCTCCTAGGATCTGAGACAACAGTCTCCTGCTCCCCTATCCTCTCCCCCCAGAGGCCCTGGCCGCTTGGCTCAGTGGTAGAGCGTCGGCCTGGCATGCAGGAGTCCTGAGTTCGATTCCCGGCCAGGGCACACAGGAGAAGCACCCATCTGCTTCTCCACCCCTCTCCCTCTCCTTCCTCTCTGTCTCTCTCTTCCCCTCCCGCAGCCAAGGCTCCATTGGAGCAAAGATGGTCCGGGCGCTGAGGATGGCTCTGTGGCCTCTGCCTCAGGTGCTAGAATGGCTCTGGATGCAACAGAGCGATGCCCCAGAGAGGCAGAGCATCGCCCCCTGGTGGGCATGCCAGGTGGATCCCAGTCAGGCGCATGCGGGAGTCTGTCTGACTGCCTCCCCGTTTCCAGCTTTGGAAAAATGAAAAAAAAAATAATAATAATCCTCCCCCCAGAACTTGCTGTAAAGGGGAGGGGGCTTGGTGAGACTTGCAGCTTGGTGACAGACAGGAGGTCTTGGTGTGACTTGCAGCTTGGTGACAGACAGGAGGTCTTGGTGTGACTTGCAGCTTGGTGACAGACCGAGATGGCTTGTGAGTAGCCTAACCTGCTTATACTACCTTTTCAGAAATGGAAACCCCGGCAAAGAAGAGGTATTCTTCCAGTTGCACAGTCCAGGTGTTCTTAACCATTTATTTCAGTTACCCCTTTGGCATTTATTTAACATTCTGAATGTTTAACTCCAAAAGACAATTTATACACAGATGTAACAAAGCATGGACAGAATAATGTAAAATTATGAGGTCTTTGCAGCACTAATAGTATTAGTCTAATAAATGGGATTAGCCTAGTCAGTATGACTTTAGTGCTATTAGGGTGTCTTTAACAAACACCTTATTTGAAGACTTTTGTTCAAATTTGCGTTCACCGATCATCTCTTATTTGGTATTCACATTTTCTTAGGTAAGAATATGTAGAATTTGGAATATTCTCTGTGTTAGGAAATCCTGATCTGAATAATTTCTGCCAACTAGGACTGATTTTTTTCCTTCTCTGGAATAGGATGACGAGCATTAAAAGGCACCATTAATTTAATTATTAAGTGAAGTTGAGCTCAGCAGGTATGAGAGTCTTCTGTTCATTTGGCTTGGGAAATTTTCCTGTGGGACAGAAGAAAACAGCCATAAACAGGAGAGCTACGTTCCTAACCATTTATTAGGTAGTAGAATAGGAAAACCCTGGAGTGCATTAGTGGAGACTTAGTCATGCAGTTCAGCTAACACTTTAGTGAACAGTGTTGCCTGCCATGCACCGGACACCTGATTCTTTCCCTGTAGTTGGCCCGGTGGAGTTTTCTCAATTATTTTTGTAATTTGGGGTAATTTTCTTATCCGAGAGGTCCTTTCCTCTCAACGTACAGATGCCCATACCTAAGGATTGGATTTAGAATTGGCATGGTAGTTTCATTCATTAGCGTTCATTTAGATAGACACTATTTTAGCCGTGTAGTTTAGGGATACTCTCCTCTGGGTTCAAGTCTTCCTTCCATCTGGGTGAGCTGGGTGATCTCAAGTATGCGGTTTGATCTGTGTTGCGAAACAGACATAGTCTCTAACCTGTAGGTTTCTTGGGAGGATTAATCTTCCGTTGTGCCTCTCCTACTCTCCATGCAGAACTATTCCCATGTGGGCTGCATAGCAAGATGTAAGTTCACATGGTAACCCAATACATTGAGGTTTTTATAACTGTATCTATGACTGGGACAAGTTTCATTAAACAACCTTATGTGCTTCACACCGATTTTCCATTCAGTCCTATTTGATTTTTAGCAAAATGTGGGTCACAACTGACTCAACTAATTTCACAGCCTAGTAATGGGCTGTGACCTGCACTTTGAAGAACACGCTCCGCTGTGCCCAGTGCTTTCCTGCCCTAAATCTCCGTGGATCTGCGCCCTCTGCCTGGACCACTTTTTCCCTCCCCATTCCATCCTGTTCCTTTTACAGACGTGCCTTCTCCAGCCACTTAGGGGTCTCTGCTAGAAAGTACAGTATTTCCAAACAGGCCTGCTCTTGTAACACTTGCTACACGAGTAATTAGCCAGCAGTGAAACTAATTGTTTCTTCCCTATAAATTACCTGTAAGGTAAAGGAGGGAAAGCACCTGTTGACCTCACCACCATGTGACTCACATCTAATCAGGCTCCAGAAATTGTGGCTGCTGCCATTAATAATGAAAGATTCCACCTAGTGTCTGTGGTAAATGACATTATGTTCTTATATATGGTAAATGACATATTATGTAAATGCCCAGGGAAATGTACCTGCATATTATTTGAGCTTCAAATGTCTAACCACCTTCCTTCACTTGGTTATTATCTGTTTAATTTTTGAATCTCTTTGTGCTCATGTCATCTGTGACCCTACCCCTTTGACATTCTTCTTGCCCACACTGCAGTCAGTGTACCTGCATGGCACAATCTTACATTCATTTAACCCGCCTTTATTCCTGTCCTCGTGCAGCCTGGTCTAGGGAGGCCAGGGGCCCTACGGACAGTGACGAGAGATGCCCTGTGGAATATTGTGGTGCAGAGGAGCAGTGTACTGCTGCCCCTCTCCCCCGTACCAGCCGCAAAAGACTGAGCTCCTTGGCACCCTGCTTGACTGTTTGTTAATTGATGCACATTGGCTGGATGGAGCTAAGTTCAGCTTGTTGCAGGGAAACAGAGATGTGAAAGAAGACAGAAGAGGAGATATGCAATGAAAAGTGCGGTTACGGCATGGAGTAGCGATGCCAAGAACAGAGAGAAAGCTCGTGAAGAGGATATGAAGTGGAATCCCTCCTCTCTGTCACTGGGCAAGGAAGAGAGGGGTTTTGGAAGTCTGTATATAGTGTCTTTGAGGGCATAGGCTTGCTTTATAGTGATGTCATGCAGAGGCTGCCATGGAGCTATATTGGGGCTCATGCAGGCCTCAGTGCTGATAGGTACATAGTGGATAGCGTTAGCAACTAGACAACATCAGCCGACTGCAGAGGCTTGACGAGACCCTGGCTTCCAGAGGCAGTGCAAGGGTGACACCCACTTATTCCACTGTCTTTCGTCATGTGTCTGTAGCTACCAAATCACAGAAGCTGGGGTTTAGAGTGATGAATTTCAGTCCTCAGGATAAGATTAAATTTTTGTTCCTTTATTCTAATATGAAACAAGGAAACATATATTTTACGTCCTATTAGGAAGGAAGGAATGTTTAATGTTTCCCACTCTTATAACAGTGGTTCTAAGTGAAGGCCACAAGATGGACTCTGCCTTATTGTCTGGGAAGTCAATTCATTCAAAACACAGACCAAGCTGACATCACAATGGGTCTACACACAATGCTGATGCTACTTATTTTAGTAGCTGCACCGACTAACTCTAGTGAGTTATACAGATAATCTGTGTGTCCTTCTGACTTCGACATCTGTGAATTGAGTAGCTAGTGGCTCATGTTCGGGCTTGTACCCTTAGTTGATTTGTTGTTGCCTTTGTTGAACAGAATATTTCTTAAATTCATAGGTAGTAGGATCAGACTGCGTGTTTAAGAATTTCATCCATGCTAACAGCTGGCCTTTCAGCCCCCGGCAGTGAGAGAAGTCTGTTATAATAGCTCTGGCAGCACCTGCTGTTGTCTGTGCTTTTTTTTTTTTTTTTTTTTTTCTTCCCCAAAGAACAGCCATGTTCCTTGAGGGTTCACTTGCATTAAGGAGATGATATTTAGTGACCACTGTGCATGCTTTGAGATTTGATTTCAAGTACTGATCTCTATTATTAAATGTTTGCATTATAAAAGTAATCCGTTGCTCTTTCAAGAAAGTTCAGAAAACATAGACATACAAAAATAATAAAACATTACCTAGCTACAAGGCTCCTCAAACAACTACTACTTATATTTTTCATTTTCCTCCTCCTCCTCCTCCTCTTATTCCTCCTCTTTCTCTCCCTCTTCTTCCTCCTCCTCCTCTTTCTCCTTCTCTTCTTCCTCCTCCTCTTCCTCCTCCTCTTCCTCTTCCTTCTCATTCTCTTCCTCCTCTTCCTCCTTCTCTTCCTCTTCTCATTCTCTTCCTCCTCCTCCTCCTCCTCCTCTTCCTCCTCCTCTTCCTCTTCCTTCTCATTCTCTTCTTCCTCTTCCTCCTCCTCCTCCTCTGGTTTAACAATAATGTATTATAATTTGCTGCCTTGCTTTTATTATTATTTTGAAAAATGTACTAACCTTTGTGTGCACATTTAGATGAGCTGTATTGGGGCAAGACACAATCATAGTGAACCCTCAAGTCCACAGAGTGGGAATTTGATTATAGCAAATCCTTGAGGATGTTTGTGTGACTCAAGAAGCTTGAGTACAAGCATTCTACCTACTGTTTATTTGGAAGGGGGAAAAGCCAGAGCATAGCTGAAAAATAAGGGATTTGGTGCCTTGGAAGTAGGTCAGCTAGGGGCAAATACATAGTACTCGAAAGAAGCTTCAATGAGCTCTTTTTCAGTGGGTGTAACCCTGGATGCCATGGCCATGCAGGTTCCCATTGGGTTTGGGCAGATGGTAAAGAAACTGTGGAGCCAGAAAACGGTGGGCCATTCTCTGCTAGAGTCTTGCAACGGCAGACAAGCAAGCAGGCAGGGAAAACGGCTTCCTTCTCTCTCTCTGGACTCTCCAGACTCACAAGCCAAAAACAGACCGGGCGGAGAAAACCCTTTTCCAGCAAACAGTAGCCCCTCCCGGTTGTGGCAGGCAATCTGCAATCTGCAGTCAGCCGCCCTGAGGGCCAGCACCTGCAGCCTTACAGAGACTGTACACACGTGGTGCTGCCCCGTGCTCATGCACCAGTCAGGCAGAGTGCAAGCGAGCAAGCCTAACACACTTGTTACACACTTGTTTGCCCGGCATTCCACTCCTTTAGGGTGGCTTGCCTCATAATCTACATGTTAGATATTTTCCGTGATGGTCCCTGTGTGAGGAGTGAGATACATTACATAAACAGACTACAGCAACAGCACAAGTTATACATTTACCATTATTACAAAGGTGCCCTTCACCTTTTTCTCCCTGAGCACTCTGTCCAAGGCGCTAACGGGAGGCCCACCTCTAGCCCCCTGCCCCAGAGTAGGTGGGAGGGCCTGTATAGTCCAGGGCTGTGTCCTCGAAAACCATAAAGTATCTTGGTGCATCTCTGCAGCTGGGTAAGAACAGCTTCTCGGTGCAGGAGAGCTTCCACCAGAGCTGCCCCCATCAGGGTATCTCATACTTTCCAAAAGCGGCATGTCCCTCCGACAAGGGGAGCCAGTGCCCCCTCTGGTTGTAGTCTAAGAGTCCATTACACTGCTCAGTGATCAGTCCACGATACACAGCTCAGCTGTCTGTGCAAATCACCAAGGTGAAGGTCCATTACAGGAGACTAGCCACACAGCTCTCTTAATGGACTTCAGCGCCTTTCCATAAGCTCTCTGTCCATTACCAAAAACTCCATCCAAACCCTTCAACAAGTTTACATTCAAGGCCTATGCTGCCTTGACAGTTCTCTTAGCTGCTGCTGCTGCTATTAAAGAAGAAAGAAAAAAAGAAAAGCACCTATTCTAATGCCAACACCTGCTACACATTAGAAGGGGACCAGTGAGTTGCCAATTTCACAGGAGGCCTCAGACCTCCCCCTTATTCCTGTTGTCATGGCAGTTACGAAGACGCTGCCTTAAGGAGGAGTGCGTGGTAATGGTGGCCAATTGCTCAGTCTCTGTTCTGGAGAGTGTGATGCCATTCCCTGTGTCCCACAACTGCAGCAGCCCTACCAGACTCATTGGGTTTCTGCCTGAATTGTGCCCACAGCTCCATCAGCTCTGCCTGGGTTTTTACCGCCTGGGCCACCACTGGCCAGGCTCTGAGTCTGCGGCTGGCAGCTTCAGCCCGAGCCTCCTCCGCAGAAGAGGCAGAAATGCCTGCTCCTGCCGACTCAGAGCCACTCCGCTGGCATGGATGCTGCTCCTTTGGCAACCGTTTCGGCTCTTGCAGCTGCCAGCTCTTGGCCTGCTCCAGAGATCACTCCAGTTCCAGGTGCCATTGGTGCTCAGCCTGCATCTCACACTGTAGCTCTCGAACCCGGTTGACCTCCCTCTCCAGTGTTCACTCTAGTTCACACCGTTGCTGGTTCTCAGCTTGCAGCCTGACCTGTAGTTTTCAGAACTGCAACTCTTCCCGGAGCTTTGACCTTGGGCAGCTTCTTGCATAGAGCTCTTGGTATCCTCTCACAGGGCTGTAAAAAACCACCAGCCAAGTCCCCAAAAGAAGAGCCATGGGGAACCGTACACTGGAGAGCAACAACCACTACCCTGCACCACTTGAGGTGGCAGCCGCTCCATACTGACCTGATCCAAATCTCGCCGGCTACACCAGATGTAAGGCTATGGTCCTGGCCATGCAGGTTCCCATTGGATTTGGGCAGATGGTAAAGGAACTGTGGAGCCAGACAATGGTGGGCCAGTCCGTATATTAGAGTTTTGCAAACAGCAGACGAGCGAGTAAGCAGGGAAAACCTCTTCCCTCTCTCTCTCTGGACTCTCTGGACTCCCCAGACTCACAAGCCGAAACAGGCCTGGCAGAAAAAACCCTTCCCTGGCAAACAGTAGCAAACAATGGCCTCTCCCAATGGCAGCAGGCAATCCACAATTTACAATCTGTCCTGGGGGCAAGCACCCACAGCCTTACATAAACTATACACTCATGGTGCTGCCCCGTGCTCATGCACCAATCAGGCAAAATACAAGTGAGCAAGCCTAACACATTTGTTCCACACTGGTTTGCCCAACAGTGGTTTTGTAGTCCAGGAGCTGTCAGGATGTCTTAAAGCCAACCAAGAGGCCCCAACTCCCGACCTACGAAAGTAGACTCTTGAGTTCTGGCCTGACCTATGGTTGCACAATGGATAAAACATCGACCTGGAACGCTGAGGTCACCAGTTCGAAACCCCAGGAGTGCCTGGTCAAGGCATATATAGGAATTGATGCTTCCTGCTCCTCTCCCCTTCTCTTTCTCTCTTCTCTCTAAAATGAATAAATAAAATCTTTAAAAAAAAAGCAAGTAGACTTTGAGTTTTCTCAGGGGCACAGATAAGCCTCTTTACAGGTTGTGACATCCCCCCACCCCCACCCAAATCCCTTGAATTCCTTCCCTAGGCCCCATTTCCCCATTTCAGTTAAGTACAAAATCTCACTTATGTTCCATCTTGTCAGACTGTATTTTGAAGCATCAGATACCACTTGTCACGGGATCAGTGTGTACAGACGATGTGACATAATGACAGGAAAAATATTCAGAATGCTTTCTGTGTAAAGAGGAACCTCGTTATGATCTGACTGGGCATTTCTGGTCATGCACTGGGGTTGAAGACTGCATGTTAATTGAAGGGCGTTGGTAAGAGCAGTAAAATCCAGAGATAACACTGAGACTTCCTAGATGCCTGTGGTTTTGAAATGTATGAGTCTATTTCTTTATGACCAAAATAAGCATTTGGTTGATGATTTACTAGAGACATTCTCCAAAGCACATCAAGAATACTTTCCCTAATGTTATTTTGTTAAGGAAGCTCATTTTAGATAATGAAGTGATAGTAACCACTGATGTAGTAGTATATTTGCAACATATACTATGTTGTGACTTCTTTCTGGAAGACTTTTCCACTGTACTCTTGATGTAGCAAAAGAGTATCCACCCAATATGTTGAAAACTGCTTTCCATTAATGGTAATTATCTGGTAAAAGAGTCTTCTAGCATTATTAACCTAGTATACAAATAATAATGTGCTTGTTGGGCAAACAATTGTGTTGAGCTTGCTTGCTTGTAGTTTGCCTGATTGGTGCATGAGCACAGGGCAGACCACTTGTGTATAGTCTGTGTAAGGCTGTGGGTATTTGCCCTCAGGGCAGCAGATTGTAGATAGCAAATTGCCTGCTGCCATTGGGAGGGGCCATTTTTTTGCTATTGTTTTGTCAGAGAAGGGGACCCCCCTTCCCATTTGCTAGTCAGCCTGAGAGAGGGAAGTGTTTTGGGACTCTTGGTAGTTCAACCATCAGTATTATATAGCTGTGCCTTTTTCTGTTGATTGGTTTTTGTCCAGGTTCTGGATCATTATTTTCCTGCTTTTTTGCATGCCTTGTAGTTATTTTTATTTTCACCCAACACTACCAAATAATTTATCTGGAATCAAAACTAAAAGAATAATTGACAATGGTGAAATGTATATTTATTTGCCTGCTTGCTCATCTGCCGTTGTGAGACTCGTAAACGGAACGGCCCACCAGTTTCCAGCTCCACAGTTCCTTTCCCATCTGCCCGAGTCCAGTGCGAATCTGCACGGCCCCGGCCACCGGCCTATCCGGTGCGATATCCAAGTGATGAAAACCTAAGTCCAGAAACCATATAAATCTGAGTTACTATGTGTGTCTCTTCCATAAAGGCCTTCGTTTCTCAACATCATTGAACAGAAGCAGAATTTATTGAGCTGGTGAACTATGAATAGTATCATTTTCACATACTAATGTTAATAGGATATTAATGTTGTCCTGAAGTTATACCCATTTCAAAAAACAAATCTAATTTTTATAGGAGCACAGTTTTTGAGAAGAAAACAATTGTTAGCTATGATAATAAAGGTTAACTCTGGGCAATCTGGAAAATTCTCAGTCTTTCAGATAGCTAAGCCTTTACTATCAATTATCCTTTGAGTTTATTGGCTCATTCTGTATTTTATATATGTAAATTAACATCCTAAATTAAGAAATATACTATTAAGTTATATTAGGAAATAGCCACTTTTTTAATGGTTAAATAGCTTTGAATTTTTAATTTTATTTAAAATAGTAAATTTCATTAAAAATTAGGTGGGAGATAGGAAAAGGTAGGAAAATAATTACCAATACTACTTTCATTCAGGAGACAACCCTATTTATCTAGCTGTATATATAATTCTTTATGACTTTTTCCAAGCTTTTTTTCTCTATCAGTATATTTCTGAGTTACATAGAGAAATTTCTTTCCAACTGTAATTTTTGACCTCCTGAACTTGACTGTTGACCATTCTTTTTTTCCTTTTCTCTTACTCTACACTGACAAACTTCCACTGGCTCATTCTGTACGCAGCGTTGTACAAGCTGTGGTGATGACCTAGAACTTGTTCTCAATTCTGAAACCAGCTCCAGCCTGATTAATCAAATAGGTACCCAGGGGGCTCTGTGGTCTACGAACACCTGTCTTAACTCATCTGTAACACAAATCAGCTACTTGATGTCCTTAAAAAAATTTTTTCCAGAAGGTAAGGGTCAGATGTCTCTCAGCGTAGAATTGCCAAGGCTGAGCAAAATTCCACTGATGTCTGAACAGACGCCAGCAGAGGCAGTACTTTAAGTTTACTTGTCTCTGTTGATTTAATTTGTGAGGTTTTGCCACCGATTAACGACCATTGTACATTGTTCTCAGCTCTTTTCATGTCAGCTGCACGTGATGTATATGTAAATTAACATATACAGTAGCTCTCTCATGAATCCCATTGGTTACTTCTTCCCTATATACAGCAGATCTTCGGTTAATGTGGGTTCTTTATAATGTTGATGAGCTACTGTAGGATCTTAACTTTTGTTTATACCTATTGTCCTATGGTGAAATTGGTTTCATTATATGTTGTTTTGCATAAAGTCACAGAACCAATCAACAACGTTAAGTGAGGACTCACTATATATGAAAAACCATGATTAACTCAAATGTATTGGCAAAGTAGGATGGAATGAGGTAAGATCCTTGATTGTCTCTACTGGAAACAGAACTGTCTTAGCCTGTTTGGGCTGTTGTAACAAATAACATAGATGAGTTTATAAAAAACAGAAGTTTATTTCTAACAGTTCTGGAGTCTTGGCATCGGAGTCGGCGCCAGTGTTACAGAGTCCTGCTGAAGGCCATCTCAGGTTGAGGACTGCCTGTGTATCCTCATTGAGAGGTAGCAGCAAGCTGCAGAGTACTTTGTAACTCTTTGAAAGCACACTAATCTCATAGTGGGAACTCTACCCTCATAATATCAATTAAATCTAATTAGCTTCCAAAGGTACCACCTCCAAACCTTAGATTTCAAAATTGGAGTTTTGGGGGGGGGGGTTACAAACTTTCAGTTCATTGAAAAAACTGTGTTCATTTTTCTGGCTTGGATTTAGTCATTTTCTGAAGATTGTGCATTTATATTCCCAGATACTTCTGATACACCCGCAGAGTCGCCGCTTTGAACATCTATGGTGAAACATAATGAATTGGTAGGAAATTGGGCTGAACTGTTAATGGCCTTTAGATCTCCCTAAACTTAAAGGTTTGGGGGATTGTTGTGGTAATTCCCCATGACCCCACTTGTTTTCTTAGGACTTGCCTCTTTTGTTTAAAAAAAAAAATCTAGCCTGACCTGTGATGGCACAGTGGATAGAGCAGGGGTCCCCAAACTTTTTACACAGGGGGCCAGTTCACTGTCCCTCAGACCGTTGGAGGGCCGGACTATAAAAAAAAAAACTAGGAACAAATCCCTATGCACACTGCACATATCTTATTTTAAAGTAAAAAAACAAAACGGGAACAAATACAGTATTCAAAATAAAGAACAAGTACATTTAAATCATCAAACTGACCAGTATTTCAGTGGGAACTATGCTCCTCTCACTGACCACCAATGAAAGAGGTGCCCCTTCCGGAAGTGCAGGGGGCCGGATAAATGGCCTCAGGGGGCCGCATGCGGCCTGCAGGCCCGTAGTTTGGGGACCCCTGGGATAGAGTGTTGACTTGGAGCGCTGAGGTCATCGGTTTGAAACCCTGGGCTTGCCTGGTCAAGGCACAGACAACAAGCAATGAGTTGATGCCTCCTGCCCCTCCCCTCCTCCCCTCGCCTTTCTCTCTCCTCTCACCCTCTCCTCACTCTAAAATCAGTAAATGAAATCTTGAAAAAAAATCTAGCCAACTAAGAGTTTGGATAATGTAGGTCCTGAAGAGTACTCTGCTATTTCTTTTTTTAAACATCAGATACACTCCTTATATCATCATCATCCTAAGTGCTTTTCACTCTATGTTGCAACAGACCTTGTGTCTGTGTTAAGTTTATATGGTAGCCCTACCATGGGCTTTTCCAAACACTTTATCATCTTGGATTAGTAGTAACGGGCTTCCTTCCAGAACTTTTTTAATTAAAAATTTTTTTTTTTCAATTATAGTTGAGATACATACAATATTATATTAGTTTCAGGTGTATAATATAGTGATTGGGCATCTGTATAATTTACAAAGTGATTACCCTTATAAATCTTATACCCATCCAGAACCATCATAGCTATTATAATATTATTGACTGTATTTTCTATGCTATACTTTACATCTCCATGAACGTTTTTTATAACTGGCAATTTGTACATCTTAATTCCTTCCCCTTTTTCATTTATCCCCCCAACCCAAAGCTTATATTTTAAGTCAGATGTTTGGGGTTCAAAAGACATTTTACTCATAGAGTAAAACTTCAAAGTAGGTTCAAAAGCTCCACCTCAGCATCATACTCCTCTTTAAACGGGACGGCAAGACGGAAATCTGCTGGTGTTGGAACCATCTCTCAGCTGCTCCCTGTCTTGTCTACTTTTTTGGTGGAGGTCAGTATCTGCCCCCTGAGAAGACGAAAGGGCTGTGAATACAAAAGAGTCAGCTATACTTGTATACACTTAAATTTATCTATTAAAGAAGTTCTGTATTTATTTGGAGAATATAATAAGAACTTTTGGTCTGATTTAATTAACCTGTAATGAGAAAGTGAACTACTGAAGAGAAGTAAAGAATTTGGGAGTCTATTGAACTGACTTAAATACAAAGCAGCCTTTCAGATGAAGATGTTCTGCACATTAATTGTATCCATTGGTGCTCACAGAATAAGGAGTCAGAAGGGGCTCAGGTAGCCTGAGAATTTGACGTTTGGTGATGGAATGAGACGATGCCTGTTGCATGGACACTGAGTTTAAAAAGCGGTTAGATATTATTAGGAAGGAAATAGGGGAGGGTATTACAGATAGAGGCCGGCATAATAAAAGCAGAGTGTTAATGGGCTGATGTTTTGATTCAAGCATGAATTTCTGACTTATTCTCTAAACTTAAAATATATTGCCAGATTTGAGGATTATTCCATATGAGGACAATGAAATTAGCACTAAAAATCTCCTTCTGCCTAAATTTAGGCAGAACTGCTATATATGCTTTGTGGAATTTCATGAGCAGGAGGTAGAAGGGTAACTCTGGCCCTGGCCGTTTGGCTCAGTGGTAGAGCGTCGGCCTGGAGTGCGGGGGACCCGGGTTCGATTCCTGGCCAGGGCACATAGGAGAGGCGCCCATTTGCTTCTCCGCCCCCAACCCCTCCTTCCTCTCTGTCTCTCTCTTCCCCTCCCGCAGCCAAGGCTCCATTGGAGCAAAGATGGCCCGGGCGCTGGGGATGGCTCCTTGGCCTCTGCCCCAGGCGCTAGAGTGGCTCTGGTCGCGGTGGAGCGACGCCCCGGAGGGGCAGAGCATCGCCCCCTGGTGGGCAGAGCATCGCCCCTGGTGGACGTGCCGGGTGGATCCCGGTGGATCCCGGTCGGGCGCATGCGGGAGTCTGTCTGACTGTCTCTCCCCGTTTCCAGCTTCAGAGAAATACAAAAAACAAAAAGAAGGGTAACTCTGATAAAGAATTTAAGGTCCAGTTAATCATAATCATAAATAATACAATTTCCTCTAACTTCTCTACCCCTTAATGGTCTGAGAACAACTCAGCAATGCTGAGGCATTGAGATTTTTAAAGCTGACGAAACAAGACAGGAAACCTGCTTTTGAGGGCTAAATAATATGGACTCCTGTATCACTGTCAGCCTGTGTAATGAAACACCCAGATCTGAGCTGCTGAGCGGGGGCCTCCTGTGTGGCCCGCTTTATGGAAGGAAATGAGTAGAGCAAATTGGTACAGCACACGTACGTTTGACCCCCAGGAAGCCTTGCTCTGCTGAAGTGGGCAGTAAATTGATAGCTGGTGCCAAAAGAAGCTGAGGTTCCTGCGCATTCTCAATCCGTTTGCCCTGCTCTCTTACCTGTTTATTCACACTTTCAGAGTCAGGAAGCTACCCCCTACTCTGCTACTCCCAAGAATTGTTGGCAAAGAACATAGACTTAAAACTATAGAATAATTTTCCCCTTAAGATCCGCGTATTTGTTGGTTGGATGGGACCCAGCTCTTGGACACCATAGTGTCTGATTTCTATTCCTATCCTAGTGATATTCCTTTGCCTGAGTCGCATCATCTCTCAGGCCAATTAGGGGTTTCTTCAGCTCTAAAGTGAAAGGGTGGGTCTAGGCCAACCTTCTTATTTTACAGGTAAGGACATTGAGGCTCACAGCAGGTGAGCACCTACTGGAGCATATGATTAGTAAGTTGTCCAAGAGTAAAGACAACTTTGTCTGGCTTTGATTTTTAGAGTTGTTGGTTAGCATTAAGCATGATTACTCTAAAATGAAAAGTAATTGGGCATAAGTTTCTCTACTGCAAAACAATGCCTTGCTTGAATTCTCTTCTTGCCTACCAATTACCCACTACTATGCTTTTAGTTAAATACAGAACAAGGTCTCTTACCAGTAAATGCCTTAGAATTTGGAGGTTCTTATTTGTTTGTTTGAATTGATTTTTAGAGAGAGGAAAGGAGAGGGAGAGAGAAAGGAACATTGATTTTGTTCCACTTATTCATGCCATCATTGATCGAGTCTTGTACGTGCCCTGACTGGGGATTGAACCCACAACCTCGGCATGTTGGGATGATTCCCTAACCAACTGAGCTATCCAGCCAGGGTCAGATTTTTTTCTTTAATGGCTGTGAATGTGCTTCAGAATTTGGCCAAAAATATGGTCAATATAAGGAATCACTAAGTTTTATAGGAGATCTATGATGCTTTCCAGAGTTTTTCCTCATTTCTTTGGTAGGATCTGTTTAACATTCCGAGGAGCATGCATGCATTAGCCTTCTCTCAACCTCACAGCCCCAAATGCTTCTGACTTATTTTGTCATCCCACCTTCCACCCCTTTCTCCCTCCTTCCCCCATGCGAAGAAACTATCTTGAAGCTGTATTTTCAGTTGACCCTGTGATCTGGGCTTATTTACTTGTTGAATAAAGTCTACTTTGGTTGCTATAAAGGACTACATTTTATACGTGGTCTTGGTCTCACTTTACTGCATATACAGGAATCTTTGATCAGTGAGGAGCTTGCCTCTGTGACCTCCTAAGGAAATGTGAAATCTGCCGCTCTGGCATTTTTGCAGCTGTGCAATCAAAAATAATTTGTTGACTCAGTGATGGGAAAGGTGAATTGCTTTTGGTTTCAGGGACAGCCGTGGGGCAGTAACAGAGCCTTTCTTTCTTTTTAAAGGAAATTCTGGTTAAAATTATTTAATATCTCCAATAGATAGATAAGTACAAAAAATGATATAACACGGTCCTTCTACTTGTCACTGTGAAATCTATATATTTATCATGACATGTTCTGTCCCTCTCACTAGCCCTCTTTTTCTTCATATCCTTTCATTCTCTACCAATTGTATAGTTTGTTTAATTCATTATCTTGACACCATTAAAGGGTAAGTCTCACAAAGGCAGAAATTTCTGACTTCTTGGTTCTCTGCTCCATCCTTTTAACCAGTGTGTGGCCTTGTTTTCAGTACTTTCATATTGCTCAGTATCAGTTGATTAAATGGAGCTTTCTATGTTTGCTTCCTTTGATGCAGCCTGGGTTTCCCTCCACAACTGCATACCTTCCTCCAAATCAGATTGCTCTTCCTCCCTACCTCCTCGGAGGTAACCAGTATTGTGAATTTGGTGTTTATCATTTTGTGCCTATTTTTATATCTTGGGACATATTTATTTATGCGCATCCATTTTTCAGTATGAGAATTGTTTTCAGTACATGAGTTTTTATAAATGTTGATATAATATTTTTGATTAAACTGCATGCAGAACTGGGGGGCAGGATGAGGGGGCAGACTCAGATAAGTATTGATATGACAGTAAGCAGAACTGCCCAAACTCTCTGTGAGGAAAACTTTCCATGTACTTTGAATAAATGCTAGAACAAGCGATGTACTGGACAACAATTCAGCTTTAACAGCAAAGAATGAACCTGTGTTGGTTTTCTCAGTTACAGGACCAGGTGCACGGAATGTGTCTGTGCCGGAAAGTTGGCCGTTTCCTCACCGTGTTCTCTACGTAAAGGGGCCCTATAATGATCCAGCCCAGAAGTTTGAGCGGCCTACCCTTCTTAGTAAAACTTTTTTCCTTCCTCTAGTTGAGACGAGAGAAGATTGACCTTGAAAATACTTTGGAACAAGAACAAGAAGCACTAGTGAATCGTCTCTGGAAAAGAATGGATAAACTTGAAGCTGAAAAGCGGTTTGTTTTGTCTTGCTCTTCAATATGGGGAGTGCTTTTGTGGTTAGGGTACTATTCTGGGTGTGACTGAAGAATAAAAATAGGATATTTAATTCTTTGGCTGATGCACATCATTTAATTTGTTAAATGAATAAAATGTTGAAAGCCTTCTGACCCATTTTCATGTTAGTCACCTCTTTATACTTCCCTCGTACTGCCCCAGTAGACTTTTTCGTTTTGTGTCAAAGGCTATGAAGAAATTAGTCAAGGTGCTATTGTTTACCTTTAAATTGTTCTGAAGGATGGTTGTAGTTTTAATGTTTTTACCTTATTGACCTGGCTTTCCCCAGTTATTTTCTAAAGTGCACTGCATATGTTCTGTGCACCATTAAGTATTATACATCTCTAGCATGTACTTGGTTAGGAAGACTGAGATTTTAATAGAAAAATAATCTAATTGTTTTAAAACTTGCTGTAAAGAAATACTTGTACATATTATATAAGGTTGGGATGCTTTGTATAAAATGGATGTATATGGATATGAGATATCAGACAACAGCGAGCATTTCTTAGACCCTTCTGTATAAGGTACTACCAGGTCCTTATTTTTAAAGTTCTGTGTACTTTGGGGTGGCTGGAGCAGGGCCTGCAGAGTGGCAAGGAGCAGTCTGTGCAGGATGTGTGTATGAGTGTAGAAAAGGCTTTCTTGAAAATAAATGTTCATTAATCCGCTCCACCAGGATCTTTTGTTTGCTAACCAAAGTCTTTTTGCCATAAGTATTGGATTTGGAAGAACATCCATAAATTATTTTGAGTTCATTTCAAGATTTGCAAAATAGAAATGCACTGCAGGCTTTAAGAAAAGTGAAAATTAGAGGTATATCTATAGGGAAATATTCCAGCTATAGTTGAACTAACTTTGCATTATTATAGCAATACTAATAAACATAGGAACCATTACAACACTTAATATACTAGCTTGCTCAATTTGCAAACTCAAAGGTATAAAGGTCAAAACCCCAGCACCTATAAAAGGAGCATGGAGCTCTGTTGCTACATCCACATGTGTGTGTGTGCATACATACATAAATCAATACCAAATTATTGCAAATTATTTGGTTAAGCAATATGAAGTTGACATTTTATTGAATATAAATAAGCATTTCATGTTCTTCAAAGTAACGAGAATTGGTGAAGAAAGTGACACTACCAATTATTAAACCACTAATTTTTGTTTTGTTTTTAACCTTTTGCCTTACCTATGGCCAGAAGCAATGGGCCTCTCCTCCAGTTTGCCTTGCCCTCAGGATTGTTTTTTCAGGAGGGAATTTTATAAGCGGGGTCTCTGTTTTGCCACCCTCCATGGAAATTCATAGTGTACAGTTCATAAGCTTCAACTGAAAACATTGAGAGGCTGACATTCCTATAGTATCTCCATGTTGTCAGCCAACATGTCAAACATCGAGGGAGCAGATAACTCGGAATGCCTCCTGTACGCCAACACACTATTTAGAAGCAAGTGTTAGAGATTTTTTCCTCAGGAGTGCTTAATTATCAGTGCCTATTTAAAAGGAAAAAAAGAGGATGGCTCCATCAGCTCTGCCCTTTGACCCGAATATCTGATAAGGGTGACCGGAAGTTGCTATAAAGTGGGTAGAGGAGATAAGCAGCCTTGTGAAGTCATTCTGTAATTCATTCATATTACAGGAGCTTGTTTTTCAAATAAACCCTCCAGGTTAGTATGTTGTTTTGTCTTTCAAAGGCAAACTGTTTTTTACATTGTTGGAATTTTTCTTTTCAATAAAGAATCCTGCAGGAGAAATTAGACCAGCCGGTCTCGGCTCCTCCGTCACCTAGAGACATCTCCATGGAGATCGACTCTCCTGAAAACATGATGCGCCACATCCGGTTTCTAAAGAACGAAGTGGAGAGGCTGAAGAAGCAGCTGAGGGCTGCGCAGCTACAGCGTACGTAGCCTCTGGTCTCACTGTCTGATAATTAATCCACTTACCAAATACAGGGTTTTATTGGCATTTCTGTTTTAATTTGTACTCATCAAATTCGTATTATATTTCATTACCAATACATGTTTATCCTGTCATCCTAGAATAGATTGTTTTAAAAAAATGATTGTAGTGAGGCAAGGTGACTAATTTAGAATACTTCTAAAAAATAATTCAGATAATTTCAGGAGGGTCCATAATCACAGGTAATGTTTTTAATGTTTTCCCACATTCATCTCTAGGAGTGTGCTAACAAAATATTGAAGAAGACCTTAATGTATTTTGGGGCATTCATACAGATTAGAATGTTTATCTTCCTTACTGCTAAATTTTAGCTGTAGCTCACATTTGTTCATGGTATTTGAATAAATGCTTTTGAAATTTATACTTATTATTTTGGACAGGTTGAGATTTGAGTTGGAAATCACAGAAACTAGATTTCTGAATACTTGATGAGATTATTGTGCATTTCTGTGGGTTTCTCCTATTTTTGCTTTTGGACTGCTCAAATTTATTTGTTTGAATAGATAATATAGTTAAAGGTACCAGGAGAAAAATAAGTCTCTTTCACTTCTGATCCCCAGCTACTCAGTTCTTACAATTACACACTTTTATTTTTCCAGATACATATGTGTGTGTCTATAAGCTAAATATAAATAGTAGTGCATACAATGAATGTACTCTTGTATTTTTTTATTTTTTGGTTACTATATCTTGCAGACTTTTCCTTGTCAATATATATAGAACTACTTACTCCCCTTTTTTAAAAGAAAGCGTTAGTACTTTATTATTTGGTTATACCATTATTTAACTAATCCTATACCAATGGACCCTTTTATTTTTGATGCTGTGACTATAATGAATGTCTGTGCACATATTTGATAACTGTTCAAGAACACCATTAGGATAAATACTAGGAAATGAATTTGTGGAGTCAAATGGAATGCACATTTAAAATTTCAGTGATTTGGCCCGGACCGGTTGGCTCAGTGGTAGAGTCAGTCTGGTGTGTGGATGTCTCAGGTTTTTGATTTTCGGTCAGGACACATAGGAGAAACACCAATCTGCTTCTCTGCCCCTCCCCTTTTCTCTCTCTCTCTCTCTTTCTCTCTTTCTCTCTTTTTCTCTTCTGCAGCCATGGCTCGATTGGAGCAAGTTGGCCCTGGGTGCTGAGGATGGCTCCATGGCCTCCACCTCAGGCACTAAGAAGAGCTTGGTTGCTGAGCAACAGAACAATGCCCCTGATGGGGTTGCATTTGGGTATCTGTTTCTGCCTCCCCTCCTCTTACTGAATAAAAAAAAAATTTAAATTTCAGTGATTTTTATCTTTGTTTTCTAATATTTATTGCGAGCTCTTGTCCAGTAGTGTGTCCGGGTGCATCAAGAACCTTTAGAAAATACAGTGTGCTAGTTTCCTATTGCAGCTGTAACAAAAGACCACAAGCTTAGACGCTTATAACAACACATTTATTATACAGATGTGGACAAAAGTAAATTTACATTTGTGCTTACACAAAAGTTTATTCTTGTATTATTATTTATTAATCATTGTATTATTTTTCATACAAACAACTGGAAACTGACTTTTGCCCATGCCCATATCATACTTCTGGAGGTCTGACGTTCAACAGAGCTCTCACTGGGCAAAAGTCCAGGTGTCAGCAGGAAAAGGCTCAAAGGGAAAATATGTCTCTGCTTTTTCCAGCTTCTAGAGGATGCCTGTATGCTCTGGCTCATGGCCCTTTCCTTGCATTGGCATCACTTCCACCTCTGCTACTGCTGTCACATCTCCTTCTCATGCTGACTCTCCTGCCTGGCTCCTTATAAGGACGCTGTGGTTACATTGGGCCTAGCCAGGTAATCCAGGATAAGTTTCCATCTCAGGGTCTCTAACTTACTCACATCTGCTAAAATCTCTTTTGCCATGTAAGATAACATATTCACAGGCTTCAGCAATTAAGATTTAGGTATCTGTAGGAGTCCTTTATCCTGTCTAACCCTATACAGGTTTCGAGCCTTATTCTAGGGATAGAGCCTGGTGGGCCTCTCTTTTTTCTTTTTTTTTAAATGTAAGGAAGTCTGACATATACCCTAGATTGGGAACCACTGTATATATTCCATGAAAACAAGTTTTCAAATACTAGTTATTTTAGGGTGTTTTTTCAGTTTTTGCTATGTAGGGCACCTTTCTGAATTCTTTCCAGTGCCTTCAGTTTGTATTTTTCTTTCTCATATATACTGTACTGTGCCCCAGACAAAAAGTTTAGAAGAAATTTAGGGAGAATTTTTCATTCCCATTACTTCCTTACTACTGTACTATTTGGTATTTGAAGAGACTGTAGATACCAACAGAGGCATCTTTTAGTGCTATTTTGATTTTGTGAAGACAGAGGAGGTGACCCAAACAGCAGCGGCTGACAGCTATTCACAATTTGGATTGGGTTTAGAGCAGGGGTCTCAAACTCGCGCGGCCCACCAAACAATTTTGTGCAGCCCGCAGACTAATCCACGAAGTTCAAAATATTTTGGATAAAATTAAGTAAGCCTAGGGGCCTACTTGTATTTTTCATTTCTCTAGCATCCTAGCTAGATATTAGCTTAGTTAACAGCAGTTGTGATGCGAACTACAGTTTCTGGTCATTTTGTGACACTGAGTAAACTGCATGTACGATTGTGCTTGTTGTACTGATTTTTTTTTGTTTTCAACTGCAGTGAGAAAAGTGTTGCATAACAGTTGCCTTTTGTAGACCTAGTGCGGCCCGCCAAATGGCTGTGATCTTGCTCTGCGGCCCACATGCTGAGTTGAGTTTGAGACCCCTGGTTTAGAGTATGAGTTAATGACTTTTTCTTTATCCATCTACCTCATTCTTATCCTCCAAGTCCAACTGTATCTGACATTGAAGCTTTTTCCTAGTAGTTCTTAATTCTGGTTGAACGTTGGAATCCCCTGTGGAGTTTTTAATATACCAGTGGAGAGGCCTCATCCTCAGGGATTCCAATTTAATCGGTTTCAGTATAGTCTGAGGAACCATACCCTTAAAAGGGAATGCAAAATGTGTAGGCCACCTGTGGGTTATTTGGGAACCAGCTCTTTGTAATCTGACTGGAAATCGCCCTTAGTTGACACTGTCTTTGACTAAATATTGCAAGATGGCTGGAAAGAGGAGAAACAGGCTGTGGCCTCCAGCTTGTAGAGAGCTATGTGAGAGAAGGTAAGCGCTGACTCCTGGGAATAAGTCTTGTCTCTTTAAATCAGTTGTGGCAGTGTGCCAGCAGAGGGCACCCGAGGCATGCCAGGGTGTTAGCCACCTCCCTGTGCCAGGGTCAGAAACACCACAGGGCTCGGACCTGGTGCTTTCTCTGTGCCTCTGGCTTCCCTGTTAATTGCTGAATGGCCATCACTCCTGCTGACCAGCCTTCATGTCTGGAGATTATTGTTCAAGGATTCTCCCTGCTGATAATGCCAGATGTTAAAGAATTGCCATTTTCTTTGAAAACCCGTGTTTCCTCTTAATATTCTTGAAGTCTCATTAATCCTCAGTTCTGCAAAGCTTTCTTTTCTTTTTACGGAAAAGAAAGGCAGCTTGCTCTGACAGCCATCCTTCTGGTTTGAGAAACATTAAGTACTCCAAGGGGCCAATCTGATGCTTCCTGTAGAGCTAGTGGAAAATACTGCATGCTTGCATATTTGGGATGAAATAATTTAAATCGTTTATATCAAAAGTGTGCTTTGTAAATATTTTCCCAGCATGCCTTCAATTAAAGAGATTTTTGCAACTGGATTAAACAGCAGGGTTTTGGTTATATTGAAAACAATGGAGGGCTTTAGTGTTTAGTGTATAATTGTGTTTAATACTTTTAGTATTTTTATTTGAATTTCAAAATAGAGATATTTGAGAGCCTTTATATATTCTGTAATGATGATGTCTTGGAAATCATTGAATATTTGTCATCAAAAATCATTATTTACTAAAATACCAGACCTTCATGGAGTGGCTTAAAACCGAAACTAATTTAATGTACTTGTCAGTTGAAATAGGGTCAGTCTTTGGAAGAGAAATGGTCCATGTGGCCTTCAATTCCCTCCTTAAATTTAGAGTGGGCTGACACTATGGAATAGGCGCAGTAACCTGTAGGACTCTCTGGTAGATGTGATCATGGCTACTCTGAATGTGTAGCTATTTTTCAGGATAGAGAAGTGGATATTACCTTTTTAATTTTTTTGAGATTTTACTTTTCCCAAATTCATGGGCTGAGGAAAGGAAGAAGCAGGAATGTGGGTAGACACTGAGTTCCGTATAAAGTTGTTTTGGTAACTTAGTAACAACAGATTCTGTCCGAGATAAACCAGAAGAGAAGCAGGGAGGTCACATGATGCCATTTATTAGATTGGTGCTGGAGTGTGTCGGAATCCTGCCGGAATGACCTCAGAACAGTGGGGCTTGCATTTTGGGACCACAGCCAAAGGAGATTTCAGAGCCTTATGGAGATGTCAGTTCTGCATTTCAGATTACCCGGAGAGAATCTGACTGGTTCAGCCTGGGTGCAGCTTCTACCCTGGGGCTAGACAGCTCTGGTCTGGGAAAGTAGTGCTATAGTAGAGATGGTGACATAGAGGTGGGCAAAAGTAGGTATACAGTTGTAACACAAATGAATAATGCAATAATTATAATACAAGAATAAACTGTTTTACGTAATTACAATTGTACACCTGTGTTTGCCCCCACCCCTGTACGCTTCTGAGGAAGGGGTATTTGTCGTAAGCAAGGCGCCCTCCCAAGAGCCTGTCTGCACACAGATGTTCATCAGTTCTCTGACTCAGAAGGGCCATGCGTGAGTCACACACATAGACTTATTTGAAATACGAAAGGTGTTTACTATGTGAATTTCTTTCTTTTTTTTTTACAAAAGCTTTCTGTCACCGAGTGAGTCCTAGTACACTGGTTCTCCACGTGCCTCCACCCAGTGCGCCATGGCTGTGCTAACAAGTGAGATAGGGTCCTGCTGGGACTTGCCGCACAGCATCTGGAGTTGAATTCTGCAGCGTACTTGCTGTCCAGCGGGGAGCTCATAGGATGGATCTAGTTCCCCGGCTGGCTGGGCCCCCTCCCCGCCCAGCGGAGAGCTCTGGGAGCTGTTCAGTTCAGACATAACTCCTGAACTCCACTGTTTCCTCCTCCACTTCAGAAGGCAGGGGAGCAGGAGTGAAAACGCCTGAACTCCCAGCACTGCTTTTTGTATTTATTTTTCAAAGCACATCGTTGGCAAACTTTGGTCCTTGGGGTAAACTCTAGATCCTGATTTAAGTTGTGGGAGAGTGAGAACTCCTGTCTTGAAACAGGCCTTATCTGTCGCGGAGGAGCAGGACCGCCATCGTCTTTTTTAAAGTTTGTGTCTGATTGCACGGAACGCGGTCTCACCAAGCTCTCTGGCTTTGCAGACTCGGAGAAGATGGCGCAGTACCTGGAGGAGGAGCGCCACATGCGCGAGGAGAACCTGCGGCTGCAGAGGAAGCTGCAGAGGGAGATGGAGAGGAGAGAGGCCCTCTGCCGGCAGCTCTCCGAGAGCGAGTCCAGCCTGGAGATGGACGACGAAAGGTGCGCCTGTGTCGTAGGAGCCTTGGTTTTTCTGTGTTGTTGTTGCTGTTTGGGGGGGGGGGGGGGGGCGTGCGTTAAGGCTCTAAGAGGTCTCTGTTCACATCCTGTTAGTTGTGGAAAGAGATGGCGTTAACATTTATTTGTTGTAATGATGAACACCACTGCTTCGAAGTAGATGCGGAGACTGGGGTAAAGAAAGAAGATTGACCATTTTCCTTAAACCCAAAAAGATGAAAGAAAGTTGTCTTTCCATACTGATGTGGTGGAAGAAGTGGAACAGGGTCATGTGTAGAGAGGCAGGGTTTGCATTTGTCTATAAATTTGTCTCATCCTGAGTTATGTCTGCTTAAAGCGTGGGAGCGCCTTAACTCATAGGTCCAGGGAGGCAAGCCAGGTTACAGCCCGAGGAAACAGATGTGTACACAGGTCGGAAGAATCAGCAGGAGTCAGGAAGTTGTGGAAAGCCAGAGTCTTGCCTTAACATACTTAATAACTTTTGAGCCTTTTTGCCGCTATTTTAAAATAATAATAACAATGCAGTGCATTTATCTGCTGAAGCCTAACATCAAACTCCCTGATTGTTCCACTGAGAAATGGGGTAATGTAAGAATCATCCTTCGGTTAAATTAGAGAGCATGGTCTCAGCATTTCTCTCTCATTCAGACTTTCCTCTCCCATTCTTCCTTCTCCTTCCCCTTTCCACCCCAACTCTGGATTTGGGAGTGTGGTGATTGTTAAGATAAGGAACAAATTCGAATTAGAAAAATTGTTGAGTCAACAGAGAAACGCAGCAGTTGAAGAATTAGCCTGTCTCTGAACATTTCTACAGAGAAATTTTTTGTTCTGGATCAGGGTATCCTGCCCGGGCCCTACAGGTCAGTGTCACCGTGTGGGAAGTGAGACTTATCGTCCTCAGGGGCCCCTCCAACAGGACTGAGTAGCCAGGTCTGAGACCAGGGGCTGCTAATGTCTGTGATGAGTTGCACAGACTATTGATGTCAAAACTTACTGGTTAAAGATGTGGGCAGTATTACCACATCAGCACTCTCCCTTCTTTCTGTTATTGAAGAGATTCAGAGGGCTAAAAAAGTTGTTTTTTTTAATCTGAGATTTTTGGCTGTCCTGTATTAGCACGTGGATAAAGCGTCGACCTGGAGTGGTGAGGTCTCCAGTTCAAAACCCTGGGCTTGCCTGGTCAAGGCACATACGGGAGTTGATGCTTCCTGCTCCTCCTTCCCTCCTCTCTCTCCCTCTCTCACTCACAGGAAGATGTATTTTTAAGCTTTAATTTTATCACATAAATCTCTCTCTCTCTCCTCTCAAATAAATAAATAATCTTAAAAAAAAAAGATTTTCTATAATAAAGGTCTATAATTTTGAAATGTAAAAGAATTATGAAAACAGAGCAATGGGTCGTCCTATTGAAAATATCTGTGTATGTGCTTCCTCATTTGAAAAGACTGAAGAGTATTTTTTCTCAGAAGTTTATATCATAAAACTATCATCCTTACTCTGGATTTTATTGATTTCTTTCTGGGAGTGTCCATCTTCTCTGAAATTCTTATCCTCTGAAAAGCTTTTCACTAAAAACATAGCTCAGGTACTAAATAACTTACTCACTGCCTTAAGACACAAAGCAGACCGTCTGTTAACATGCACAGTATCCTGTACTTGACTTGAGTTAAATGTGCTCTGGAATTTCTTCCAACTAAGGTAACAATACTAAAGCTACTTCAGACTCCCAGATACACATTTTTTTTCTCTCCAGAACTGGTGTTGACTCCAGCAGGTCTGCTTTATCTTTGGTATATCAGATTATCCCAGGTAGAGTATAGCTTCCCAATTAAAGACATCTCCTCTTCCTACTGGGAATTGATGTCACATTTGTGAGAAATTAGTCAGATACTCAAGACATCTATAAGTCTGTTTATCCCTTAAAAAGCAAGAGGTGGGCTTAGCTGCTAGCCTGGTGCCACCATGGTGGCTGCTCCGAAGAGTAGAGGAAGAATTAGTGGTGGCTCTCTAGGTGAGAGATGCATGTCAAACTCAGGAGCTTGGGTTTCTTCCAGTCAAATAAATCAGTGCAGAAATTATACTGTTCAAATTCTTGTGAACTAATTGAATATTTGGGCTGGGATCTTCCCTGGACACAGATCTCAGCCTTTTCCTTCCTTTGGCCATAAAACCGGTGGAAGTAGCTTATTAGGAAGTCTCTCGACCAGAAATTTCTCCTCATCAGCACTTTTTTAAGTGTCTTTTATTCTAACATGTGACTGTTAAGGAAATCTTGCCTTGTAAATAATTTGACATCTAGTTGACAAGAAAACGTATTTTTAAGCTTTAATTTGATTACATAAATCTCAGAGGGCTTATTTGGGTTTGATTTTCAAAGAACAATTTAATTGTAGCCATTAGCACATGGACATGTCTGTAATTGTTGGGACAGTGGAGGTGAACTTCTACATAGCTGTTGTGTGATAGAGAGGCCCCGTCCTCTCTGGTGTCAGGGCATCTGCCCCCAGGCCCCCATCCTGAGCGAGGCCCTCCAGGCGCCCCAGCCTACAGGCTGAGAAGAGAGGTTTGTTGAGCAATGAGCAGCGAGGGTTCGTTTTATACATGTCTCCCGGCTGCAGCGTCGCTCTCTGCACAGTCTGGAGGTGGGCCCAATCATCTTCTCATAAGAACTCTCTCAGGAATTACTGAAATGCAGGTGGTTTTGATCATTTCCCTGCTCCTCTTAGGTGTTTTAACGAGATGTCTGCACAAGGATTGAGACCTCGCACTGTGTCCAGCCCGATTCCTTACACTCCTTCTCCAAGCTCCAGCAGGCCTATATCACCTGGTGAGTACATGTGCTTGATGTTTCTGGAACTGATTTCTGGTAATTATGTTAGGCATCCCTGAATATGTTCCCTGCTAGCATATAAAAATCTTACAAACAGAATGGTCATGTGTTTTTGAAAAACCTCAAAAACAAATCACTGTCAGGACTGTGTCTTACCTTGTAATTTTTTTTTAAACTATTTCAAAAATATGATTTTTTAATTTCAATAACCAACTTAAAATAGTCTTTTTTTTTTTCAAAGATAACATGTCCAGGTTATCTTGTCGTTCAGTTATGTTGCATACCCATCACCCAAAGTCAGATTGTCCTCTGTCACCTTCTATCTAGTTTTCTTTGTGCCTCTCCCTCTCCCCCCTCCCCCTGTAACCACCACAGTCTTATCAATGTCTCTTAGTCTCACTTTTATGTCCCACCTACGTATGGAATAATGCGGTTCCTGTTTTTTTCTGATTTACTTATTTCACTTCGTATAACGTTATCAAGATCCCACCATTTTGCTGTAAAGGATCCGATGTCATCATTTCTTATGGCTGAGTAGTATTCCATAGTGTATATGTGCCATATCTTCTTTATCCAGTCATCTATTGACGGGCTTTTTGGTTGTTTCCATGTCCTGGCCACTGTGAACAATGCTGCAATAAACATGGGGCTGCATGTGTCTTTACGTATCAATGTTTCTGAGTTTTGGGGGTATATACCCAGTAGAGGGATTGCTGGGTCATAAGGTAGTTCTATTTTCAGTTTTTGAGGAACCACCATACTTTCTTCCATAATGGTTGTACTACTTTACATTCTCACCAACAGTGTATGAAGGTTCCTTTTTCTCCACAGCCTCTCCAACATTTGCTATTACCTGTCTTGTTAATAATATTAGCTTGTAATTTTTAAGCCTAAATGTTACAGAGCCAGCTGCTGTTTTTCTTTAATTTTTTTTAATTAAAAGGGATTTAACTTCAAAAACCTTTTTTAAGACTGTCTTTGACTGTGATTGTAAGTGCCAATGCATTGACAAAACCTTGGGTAGGTTTTTAACAGACATCATAACACATCTTTATGGGTTCTTTTATTATGTTCTTATGCACATAATCTCATTTTTATTCACAGAAGAAGTAATGTAAATATCATTTTTCCCATGTTAAAATTGAGGAAGCAGTGAGTGATTGGAAGCTACTGGTCACATGTCCAGGAAGTGACAGGAAGAGTGTGTCTTATTGCACACCCTGTGTTCTTTCAAACAAGAGCTACGTCCTAATATTTCCAGTGAATCGTGAGTGGGACTAACCCTTGTAGCGAGATCGTGCAAGAAGGAGCCGGCTTCACTCCTTGGAAGCCTCTTCCTCAAAGGCATGCTTGTTTCCTTCTGATGCTGAAAACTCTCTCCCCGGGGGTCTCTGGCTCCAGTACCAGCACATAGGCAGGGAAGGCAATTGAATGACCCAGCAGGGAAGAAAGAGGAAGCAGTGGGGGTGGAGAGAGGGAGGGAAGAAAAGGTAGCAGGCCAAAGCTTGTGTCTTGTGACTGAAGCGAAGAGACTGATTTTCTTGTTATTACTGGTAAACAGATTTTCAACAGAGTTAGGGAAAAAGTGTGTGTGTGGGGGGGGGGGGGTAGAGAAGGAGTTTCACAGCAGAATCTAGTGAAGTGGCTGCTTAGGAGGGTGGAGGCAGTCAAGGTTTTGTGGTTTGGAAAAGTGAAAAAACTTCATGTCAGGGTGACACCTCAGATTGTCTGTGTCAGTGATTAAAAACAAGGAGCATCATTCAGGTTAGTGAAGGGAAATGCAGTCATGCAGGTAGCCAGAGGCCAAGTGGCAGGTGGACATGGCTTGGTTTTGTGAGTTTAGGATCTAGCCCAGCTCTATCTATGGTCCTGAGATTATCATTATTTTTTTAATATTTGCAATCGGAAGAAAGCTCTAGACAAAGCATGGCAGTGCTGGTGCATTGGGGGCCAGCGTCCTGGCTCTGGCCTCCCGCAACGTAAAGAGGGGCTGTTTGCAAACCACAGTGACGTTGTGTCCTGGGTCCATGTCCTGATCGTTCCCCCTAGTTCTTGCCCAGAAGATGTTCCTGAAACTGTTTCTGTGTCCTTCGTGTCTCACCAAAAGCCTCCCTTTTTAGCTCTCTTCCTTTCCCCCAAATAGCACTTGGGTTTTATTACCACGATAAACGTCTTTTCTGCTTTCTGATTTATCCATGTAAGAAGAGGGCGTGCATGAGGAAGAATCAAGATGGAAGCAAGGTGGACAGTAGCCTTTAGAGTTGCTGGGCGGTGCTGATTCATACTACATACAGTTTAACGTTCTGTTTATTTAAGCCTAAAGAAATCTTTAGTAGAGGCACGTACTTTCCAGTGGATTAAATATAATGTGATCATTGAAACCAAAACGGTCAGGCCTTTGTTGTCGATAATAACTTATATTGTAACAAATATTCTGTAGGAAGATCGCCATTTTCACTTTCAAGGAGCTCTGTTCCCGGAGTATGGGGCTTGCTGGTATAGATAAGCTATTTGATTTTTCCTTAAGCCATGGAATAAATAACACTTAGATTTTTTTTTTTCTTTCAGACAGTCTGAGAACATTTGTAGCCTATTTTAGGTTCTAGAATACCATCAAAATCGATTTCATCTCCTATTGGGCAGCAGAATTACCCTATTCTAGTCCGTTGCAGTCCTGTACATAATGTATCAGCAAAACCTGAATTCTCAGGTGTTCTTTTTACTTTCATTTTTAGTGGAAGAAATTTGAGGTTCTCAAAATTAAGACTATCTAATCACTTCCTTAGTGGAATGATGATGTTCTTAGAGTTTCTGTTTCCATTTTAAGCACGTTGGCTCTTCTTCCTCCCCTAGCATTTGACCTTGGCAGACTTGCATTTTCACCAACTTGCTGACATACGCTAAATCCTGATTCACTGTTTGAAAGGTAAATTTCCTAGGACTTCGGAGAGATCCATCTCTTGATTATATGTGGATTTGTATATGTAATTATTTATGGAGGAAGTATTACTTTACAATAACTATTTTCAGGTTGTCCATTATTTTATACAGCCTAAGAAAGAGACATTCCCAATTAGTCAATTTTGATGTGCCTCCATCAGGAATGAGGAATAATGTAGTTTAAAAAAGAGTCTATACCCCACTGGCCGCATGCACAGCCACCACTCAAATCATGGTGTTTAAGTTCATCAGTGAGAAGAGCTTGGGCTTCTTGGAGAGGCGGCCGTTTCTAGGGCTGGGATGGGGAGTATCTAGGGTGGACCTGGAAAACCTGGTACTGCCGGAGAGTCAGGAGGTGCTCAGAAGTCAGAGATGAGGGTGTGTCCGAGCAGCACAGGGGCCGACTGAAAGAGCCTTCCTCAGGCCAAACTGGAACAGCTTGAACGATAACATGTAAACCAAAGATAAAATAAATGTTCATGAGCCCATACTGATGGCAATATATGACTGATTAAATAAGGGAGAAGGGACAAATCTCCCATACGGAAGTATTTCCAACAGTTCACGGAGGTACTCCACCCCCTAGCAAGTGGGTATAACTCCCCGCTCGTTAGTTCTGGGCTTCATATAGTGGCTTCCTCCTGGAAATACAGCATGGAAGGGGAGAAAAAGGGGTAATTTTACAATGGGGGTACTTGCCGGAAACTGCCTGAGCTAGGTAATCAAGGTCAGCGTCGACAGTGGTACATCATGTCGGTAGTATGTGCTCTCAATGTGATATGATGGAATGCACTTTGCCTTTGTGGGTTTTTCCCTCAGAACCCATAACCTCAGTCTAACCATGTGGCAAACGTCAGACAAGTCCCAGTTGTAAGGGACAGGATGTTTACAGAATACCTGATCAATATACCTCAAAATTGACACGGTCATCAAAAACCAAGGAAAATTAAGGAATGTCTCAGCCAAAAAGTGCCTAAGGAGACACGACAATTAAATGTAGTGTGGTATTCTAAGTGCGACCCTGTAACCGGAACAGGACATTAGGTAAAAACCTCAGGAAATACAAATGAAGGATGGACCTGAGTTTGGAATAATGTATCAGTATTGGTTCATTAGTTATGACGATGTATCACATACTACTATATAAGATGATAATAACAGGGGACTCTGAGTGTGGGGTATATAGGAACTCTCTCTACTACTGTTGCCACTTTCCTATAACCCTAAACTCCTCTAAAATTGGAAAAGCTACTGAAGTGAGATGAGAGCACCTAGTCGCAGGAGGATACAGGGAACGGAGAGAACCTCCTGTCTGATCCTGAAGTGACTATACTATTTGGAGGTCAGGTTTGGGAGGAAAATCTAGCCAAGGAGATTGGAAAGGGGAAGGAGAATTGGCACACAATGCCCCTGAGTTAAGAGAGCATTTCAGTGAGAACAGAGTGCTCCGGGGTCAAGTAAAGTGAGGAGTAGTGGCCTTTGCAGGCGGCAGCAGCGGCAGACCGCTGACCCTGGAGCGGGCCCAGTGAGGTGGTTTTGGGGGCGGGGGCGGGTCAGGGAGAGGCACTAGGTTCTGCAGCTAGATTGTATGAAGGTTTACAAAGACAGTGTTTGCATGCATGACTTTCGTAACTAAAAAAAAACAAACATCTACCTTTACTTTGCGTATACGTTTTTCTTTAGCAAAGATATATCAGGAAAGTTGGGGAAAGTTAGAAGGGTATAAAGAAGCAGAAATAAAATCACCCAGAATCCTTTTATCCGAAGGTGGTGTTATTCTTTTACTGTTTTAGAGTGGTTCCTCTCCCTACCCCTCACCTCTCGCAATTTTCCTTTAGGCACTTGGCTTTAAATGGATTATACGTTTTTGTATCTTGCTTCATTTTGCTTATTTTTTTCTGTCATGAATTGCTTTTAATTAATTAATTATCTTCTAAATTTACAGTCAAGTTTGTGGACAGTGAAGTCTTAAATGTTTTACTTTAATGTATTTCTGTATCAGAATAAGAGAAATTTATTCCAGCAATAGCTTCATAAAGCCATAGTATTCTATTTAAGTAGGTCAGTGTTTAGAGTTTGGCATTTTCAACCCAGGTTTTTTTGGATTCTTATTCTTTGTTATTTTCCTGGGTCAGAGGCTCAGGTGCATGATGATTAGAATTTAAAGAAAAACAAATGAGTAAGACATTGTCTCTGGTCTCTGTAAGCTTCTAATCAACTACAGGGCCTAGGAAGTCAGTGAGTGGGGAGAATCTAAAAAACTGGAAACTCTTCATACAAGGCCAGCTGTGATAGTTTTTATATATTTATATCCCTTAGAAAGTTTAGTACTTAAACTGTAGTACACCTGCTCCATGGAGTACCACTCAGCAATAAAAAAAGAATTAACTTAATACATGCCATTAAATTAGCTTGGACAGGTTACAAGGGTGTTATGATGAATGAAAATGGCTAATCTCAAAGGGTTGCATACTGTTTGATTTTATTTCTGTAACAATCTCAATGTGACAGAAGTATAGTGATGGAGAATTGATGGGTCCTTGCCAGCGGTTAGGATTAAAGCGACTGTTATTAAAGGGTGGTGATGGGAACAGTCCTGTGTCCCGATTGTGGTGACGGTTACTCGAATCTAGACTTGGTAAAACTATTTTGAGCGGTCCACATATGTACACTCAGAGAGAATACAGTAAAAACAGATGAAACCCAAATCGTCGCACCTTAGTCACTAGTGTCAGAGCAATGTCAGTTTCCTGGTCTTGATCATGTGCTGTGATTATGTCGGGGATCATTGACGGAGGCTGGGGGAAGGCTACATGGGAGCCCTGTAGTGTTTTTGCAGCTTCTTGTGAATTATAAACTATACTGCTCACAAAAATTAGGGGATATTTTATCATATGAAGCGATAAAATATCCCCTAATTTTTGTGAGCAGAATATTTTAAAATGTTTTACAAAAGAAAGAAAACTAATAGTTTTTTTAAAAAGGTTTAAACAGAGAGCTCCCAGATTAGAGAGCGTACGAGACGGGCCTTGAAGGGAACTTTTGTAAGCTGAAACTTGGTGCCAGACACGCTGAGTATTTTGTGACATTAACTCATTTCATACTCCCAACAACCTTGTGAAGTCACTATGATAATCTCATTTTGTAGTTGAAGAATTAAAATCCACAGTCACTCAACACCAAGTGGCAGAACAAAAGTCTGAGGTAATATGGCAGCTGCCTGTAGAGTCTGGGCTCTTGGCCTCTTCAAAAGGCCAAGTGGGGTCCTGATTGACAGGGTAGGGGGAAGGGGGAGTAAGTTAAGTTCTGTGGTGAAGAGAAGATATCCCAGGCGGAGGGCATGGCATGAACTGAAATGTGGATGTCAGACTCAAGAGTGATACGGTTACTGGGGTTCTTAATACCTGTTGCCCTAGAACTTTGTTCCTCAGAGATTCTGATTCATAGATTTGGGTTGGTCAAGGGCATTGAGATCCACTAACCTGGAAAACATCAGGAGATAGGTTGGAGCCAAATGCTAAGGCCTTCATAATAGCCAGAGAAGAGATTTTATTTTATTTTTTTATTTAGATAGGCAACAGGGAGTCTTTGAAGATTCTTGATTAGTAGTTTGACATAATAACAATTAACCTTGTAATTCTAGAATATAGGCTAGATCTTATTTTTATTAACATGATCGAACTCTCTGAGCTTCTCTGGGGATGAGGATCCACTTTCATAGCCTTTCTCTTAAATTACATCACTTTCATAAGAAATAGAATTAGGATTGTATTCCACAAAGCTGTTCAAAGAAAACCTCTTCTTCTTTCTCCCTCTCCCAGCTGAACAAAGTCCTTATCATACAAATAAACGTCACAGTAAATGATCGCCAGCAACCATGGGGTCATGTCTATGATCCCACACTCAAGCCAGCGACCCTGCGCTCAAGCCGGGTGAGCCTGTGCTCAGGCCAGTGACCTCGGGGTTTTGAACCTGGGTCCTCTGCATCCCAGTCCTTTGCTCTGTCCACTGCGTCACTGCCTGGTTAGGCTGTATATATCTTTTGATCTCTGTTTTTATTTCTTTTTTGATCCAGTCATTTTTCGAAGTATGTTGTTTAATTTTCCACATTTTTGTGGGTTTCTTTACTTTCCTTTTTTCAGTTGAATTCTAATTTCAAAGCCTTATGGTCAGAAAATATGCTTGGTATAATTTCAGTCTTCTTGAGTTTGTTAATGTTAGTTTTGTGGCTCAATATTCAGTCTATCCTTGGGAAGGTTCCATGCACACTGGAGAAGAATGTATTGATATAATCTGATGATCTGGGATGAAATGTCCTGTAACTGTCTGTTATGTCCATTTGGTTTAACTACGGCCCGCGGGCCGCAATTTGGCCCCCTAAGGCCATTTATCCAGCTCCTGCCGCACTTCCAGAAGGGGCAACTCTCTCATCAGTGGTCAGTGAGAGGAGCACTGTATGTGGGAGCCCTCCAATGGTCTGAGGGACAGTGAACTGGCCCCCTGTGTAAAAAGTTTGGGGACCCCTGGTAGTATGTTGTTTAAGGCCAATATTTTTTTTTATTGATTTTCTGTTTAGATGATCTATCTAAAGCCATCAATGGTGTGTTAAGCCTCTAAGTGTGATCATGTTTTTGTCTTTTTCTATTTTTTGATCAGTTAGTAGATGTCTTCTATAATATATTAAAGTGTTATATCTACTTGATATAATGTCCCCTTTATCATTTTGAAATATCCATCTTTGTCTCTGGTTACGTTTGCTGGCTTGAAGTCAGCATTGTCAGATACGAGTATGGCTGCACCTGCTTTTCTCTGGATGTTATTTGCTTGGCGAATTATTTCCCAACCTTTCACTTTGAGTCCACTTTTGTCCTTGCAGCTCAGATGTGTCTCTTGAAGGCAGCATATGGTTTGGTTTTGCTTTTTGATCTAATCTGTTACTCTGTGTCTTCATTGGTGAGTTCGGTCCATTTACATTTAGGGTAATTATTGACACTTGAGGATTTCCTATAGCCATTTTATGTTTTGTTTTCTGGTAGCTCTGTGTCTCCTTTGGTTCTTCTGTTTTGTGTTTCCGTCAGTTGTTTCTGTTTGATGGTATGCCATACTTTGTTCCTTGTTTCTTCTTTATTTTAAGCTATGTGTTTCAGTAGTGGCTTTTTCATGGGCGGTTACCATTAGGTTATTAAGAAAAAATTTTCATATGTTTTAGAGTCCTTTGTCTTATAAATGCTTTTACACTTCATCCTCTGTTGCTACTGCAGATCTTGATCCTCTCCTCTGTTATGTTATTGTTGTCATAGATAATTCTTATTTTTATTGTGACCTTGTTGAATCTTTTCCTTGTAGTTTTCTGTTATTTTGTTCTTTGTATCTGGTTGAATAACCCCTTGAATATTTTCTGCAGTGGAGGTTTTCTGGTGATAAATTTCCTCAGCTTCTATATGTCCACAAAAGTTTTTATTCTTATTCAATGGATGGCTTTGATGGATATAGTATTCTTGATTGGTAATTCCTCTCGATACTTTAAATGTTTGGGTCAACTCTCTTTTAGCTTGTAGAGTTTCTGCTGAGAAATATGTTGATAATCTAATGGGCCTTCCTTTATATGTTAAGTTCTTTACCCTCGGTACTTTGAAGATTCTGTCATTGTCATTGATTTTTTGATAATTATATTGTTCTCTGCCTTCGAGAAGATCTGTTTGGGTTGAGGTAACTCAGCATTATGTTTGCTTCTTGGATTCGAGAATCTAACTCCCCACAGGCTTGAGAAGTTTTAGTTTTTTTGTTTGAATAGTCTCTCCATTCCCTTTTCCCCCTCTTCTTCTTTTGATATACCCATTATTCTTTTTATAGCTGAGCAGAATCTTTTTAGTTTTATGTCTATTTTTGCTTTTATGCCAAGACCAATATCAGGAAGCTTTTTCCCTGTGTTTTCTTTTAGGAGTTTCAGTTTCAGATGTCACATTGAAGTCTTTAATCTGTTTTGAGTTGTTTTTGTGTATGGTGTAAATAGGGGTCTGGTTTCATTCTTTTGTGTGTGGATATCCAATCTTTCAAACACTGTTTATTAAAGAGACTTCCCTTTCCCCATTGTGAATTCTCAGCACTTTTGTTGAAGACCATTGGACCACGTATGTTTATAATTATTTTAGCCTCTCTGCTCTGTTCCAAGGTTTGGCTGATATACCCCTGGTTATCTGGCAGGCCATTCAGTGAACCCACCATGCTTTGCATCTAGTTTTATTTTTGTAGGTGACTTGAGAAATTCTACATTTTAAAGTATCCTAGATGGTTGATGAGAACAGATAATTTGAGTTTGAAATCATACTTACAAGGTGGTGTTTATTTCAGGTCTATCATATGCAAGTCACACGGTTGGTTTCACACCACCAGCTTCACTGACTAGAGCCGGAATGTCTTATTACAATTCCCCCGGTCTTCACGTGCAGCATATGGGAGCGTCGCATGGTATCACAGTGAGTATCCATGCAGTTTGAAGACGTACTTTATTTCAGATGGTGGTAGCAACTGGTCCTCCTTAGGAGACCAGGACTGATGCCCTTAGACATTCACTTTTCTTCCTCCCAGTTTGATACTAAATTCACCTCCTTCCTCACAGTCTGTACTGAATTCTGTTATTGATGCTAAAATCCATCTTTGAAGCAAAATTTCAACTTTGCTTTCTTTGAAAAATTGCGCTTTTGAAACCTACTGTGCGCTCTAGCCAGTGCCTTGATGGAACTCCAGCCAGCTCCTTGTCCTGACAAGTTATTGTTAGTTGCCATAGTGTCTGAAATATTTATTGTCTATACTTTCATGGTTCACTAGCCCTCAGTATTCTTCCTGAAATTAGCCTCAGAACTTTTTCAAACTTCATTTTGGGAATTTCTTTTCTTTAGAACTTATTATTTAGTGGAGTAATAGAGAAATTGGAAATATAGCTAATAGGAGTTTGTAAGTAGGAGAGCATGGAAGTTATTCCCAATAAAGGAATCTCTCTCTCTCTCTCTCTCTTTTTTTTTTTTTTTTTTTTTAGCAAGGATGGGGAAGGAGAGAAGCATCAGCTTGTAGGTGCTCCATTTTAGTTGTTCATTGCTTGCTTCTCATTAAGTGCCTTTATTGGGGGGCTCAAGCCAGCAACCATGGGATCATGTCAGTAATCCCAGGCTCAACCCAGAGACCCCATGCTGAAGCTGGGGAGCCTGCGCTCAAGCTGGCAATCTCAGGTTTTGAACCTGGGACCTCAGCATCGTAGATCTACACTCTCTCCATTGTACGACCACCAGTCAGGCCCAAAAAAGGAATCTTTAAAAGGAGAAACTACTCACCAAAAGCATGTGAGATCTTTCTGAAACTATTCTGCTGGTTTGATGGGCTTTATGTAAAAGTAAAACTGTAGCTTTTAGGATATTGAAAACGTTTTAGTGACAGAAGTCTCTTGGGACAGATACAAGGAGAGGATGTGACAGATGTATAGACTTTAATGTTTGGACTGTCCCGTTGAAAGAGGACAGGTGAAGTAGTGTGGCCAATGCAAGTTTTGTAGTAATTTTGCTTTTTCATGGGTGTAGGTATAAACTCTGCCTTATTTAAATTTTCATTACCAGTTTAGAAACCAACAGAGATGGGTAAGGAAATCACTGGGGTTTTTTTATCTGTCTTTGTCAGTTTTTCACTGGCTTCAGGCCCTAGTTAGACTGTGTTAGAAATGAGCTATCTGTACCTAACCTGACCTGCTCTGTTCCTCTCCTCTCTACAGAGACCTTCACCACGGAGAAGCAACAGTCCTGACAAATTCAAACGGCCCACCCCGCCTCCGTCTCCCAACACACAGACCCCAGTGCAGCCACCTCCGCCCCCGCCCCCACCGCC
Source organism: Saccopteryx leptura (assembly GCF_036850995.1). Classification (NCBI taxonomy): domain Eukaryota; kingdom Metazoa; phylum Chordata; class Mammalia; order Chiroptera; family Emballonuridae; genus Saccopteryx; species Saccopteryx leptura. Next base: position 59,916,214 of record NC_089511.1, on the reverse strand, counting down.
CATGCAGCCCACGGTCCCCTCAGCAGCCCCCACGCAGCCCGCCGCTTCTCAGCATCCAGTGCACCCCTCCTCCCAGCCTTAATGCATGTGCTCAGTCGGAATCTCGTGTTGGGACTCAGACAGTGGAGCCGTCTACTCAATGCCAAAGGCTTCCTTCCCTGGCATATTTGGATCTGACTTATTTGCACTGAGGTTATCTAGGCTTCACTATTAATTGTGTTGTAAATGTTTGTCGGAAACGCAGCCGGTGTTGTGGGTTACAACACTAGACAGGTGACTTTTCCATCAGCGTTGTACTTGAATCGACATGTGCGTCCGTTCCCCGGCTGCACCCTTTGCTGTTCAGTGTTTGGTCAGCCAGCAGCAGTGTGCAGTTTTTGCTTGGCCCAGAGCTTCATTTTCCTGGCTTTTAGTTTTGTAAAATAAAAAAGGGATATCTTTTTTACATTTTTTTTTCCACAAAGTTGCAGAAAATTACTGAGCTATTATTACCATCTCCCCATTATAATGGTGTTTACTGAACATACCAGTAATTCAGCACTACAATTCAGACCTTTGAAAATTTAGCTTTCAGTGTAGAATGGAAAGTTAGACGGGTCAGTGCCCAAGACAATAGACTGTTTAAGAGAGTTTTCTACAGACACACTTTTTATAGGTTATTTTCAGTATCGCAACATCTGTGTGTCTTGCAAAACAGCCAAAAGTAATGGATCACCTGGCTGTACCTTTTCCACCTGCATAGGATGGATGATTACTGTATATTAAAGTGTGATTCTTTCTTTGTTCTGAATGTTAATCTACCCAAGCCGGCCCCCTTTAACATGAGTCCATAGATGATGTCCTCCCACCGTGGTTGTGACGGCTGATTAGAACATGCTCTTTGATTTTTGCTGCAGAAGGCAAATGCAGTTATAACAACAAAGGCTATTATCCCTTTCCGTTTTTTGTGTTCCCCTAAAATAGAGTTTGAACAAATATTTTAAAAGGTGCAAAATGATTAGAAGATACTATTTGAAGTGAACGTTACAGGAATACCTTGGCATAGGTAATGGCCAGACGATAACCTTATTGCTTGGTGAAAAGAGGAGGTGCAGAGGAAAGTAGCACATTTGTACTGGTGACTGCTTATGTCGCCCAGTGTGAGCAAGGGCAGTGTGTACAAAGAAGTATATTCTGAATACCATATCTTCATTCTTCTAGCACAAATAAATCATTTGGTTTCACTTTGAAGTGAAACACTGTAAGTCACTCTTTTCTTAATACTTGCAACATCTTTATTTTTGCTTTTCAGCAGTTACTGTTTTGTACTTTGGTAGTAAAGTGATTTTTACCACCTGTGTTTGCATATTTATATATGCTGTGGACGAAAATAACTTACTAGAGAATGTATATTTTATGATGAGAATGTGTATCTGTTGGATATAATCAGAGGACTGAAAGTTAATTTATCCGTAATTTTTAAGAGTCCATGTTTTGTGACAACCATCTCTAATAGCTAGCTCTTTATTGAACACACTCCTAAACATAAGGAACCATGACATTGTAGATATTTAATATTGTACAGTATAGAAACCTCCATTTTTGCCTTTGAATATTTAAGAGTTACAGAAAGAAAAAAGTCTTGTTGGAATATAGTGTTTGACTAGCATTTTAAGAACTTGAGAGTAAAAGCAACAATAGAATTCTTCACCTCTTCCTGTTTCCACCCCCAGAACTGAGAGCGTCACTCCTTAATTGGTTGGAAGGAATTGTACGTCTATATAAATTGTATTTATAATGTGTGTGTAATATACATAATTATAGTACAGTTCTCAAAAAGGAGGAGAAGTTTGTCATAGTATTGAGGCTTTAGATTTTTAATATGATCAGCCTGGGTCAGACCCGACCCAGGGAATTTCACCGACAGCTCGCTGTCCCTCCTGGTACATTGCCATTCCGGGGGATTCTGAGCGTAGGCAAACAAAATTTGCCTTCATGGTACAGTTCTTGGTGTTCCTCCTAGGAGAAATATGGCATATGTTTACAAGAATCTTCTACAAGATTTTAGATTTCAGTGCTGTTGGGTGATGTCTTACGCTCAAACAAGAAAGTCTTTAATATGAGGATCTTCCCTCTACTTCCTATCAGTTTAGTAACCTGCTGAAAGCACAACAGTGAAAGCATTGCCATGTGGCGAATGACAGAGCGCTTGGAGTGAGCAAACAGCCCCTAATAAATGCCTTTTAGAGACACGGTCCTTGACCTTCCGGTTCCTGCTGAAATGTAATGCTGGGTTCCCTTGACCAGTCATTTCATTTCAGCTAAAACACAGCTCCTTCGAACAGCACCTTTTCAACATAAATCTAGCTTCCTTTCCCTGCAGACATTCAGAATCAGTCAAACAAATACTACTATTTTAAATTTATACCGTTTCCTGTCCTTGTAAAGTGATTTTGTGACCCCATATGGAGCCTGTCACACTTGGGCAGTACCTGCTATGACAATTTCTTGGCAATGATTTAACCGCCAGGGACCCATCAGATTCAGACCCTGAGCCCATGGGAAGCTGACTTACCTCAGCCATTTGTCACGGGGGCAGAACATGAGTCCTGCCATTCCTGTTGCCCACTCGCCCTGGGTACCTCTGGGCTGACTCCCAAAAGGCCCCTGTAAGATCAGTGGCCATCCCAAAGGCAGGCGGGAGGGGGCGACAGTAGCGTCAGTAGCTTCATGTTCCTGTCTGCAGACAGAGACCCTTGGCTACACTGTGCTGCTAATGGGATAAGGACTTCATTGCCAGATTACCATGCCTTTTACATGAAACCAAAAGAACTTACCTAATACCTGACACCTCTCTGGGCTCTGAACTGCTTTCTCTCAAAAGCATGCTGGCATTCTAGACAGAATTCTAGACATTTGGCAGATGGTGGAAGAATTTAAGATTTCCTGTACCTTGTTCCTCTGTAGGGAGTTTTAAATTCTGAGCTCTTGAGATACCACAGCCATGGAATGAATGTGACCAGAATGTGGCTTTGACACCAAGTGCTGCTGTCCTTTTGTAATTGATTTCAGATTTGACCAGAAATAAGGAATAATGTGACTTTTTGTTAACTGTTCAATTGTAGGAAAATAGCATAGGTATCACCCTTTGTTAGGTAGACACGAACTTTCCCTGCACTAAGCCTTGCTTGTAGGGAGTGCCCAGTAAGACAAGAAAAAACATAGTAAATTGCTTCGAGAGCTCAACAATTTTATCTAACTCAGTACAGAAGAGAGACTTCTGTGTAACTTGATCTTCTCTCCAGCACTTGTCTTATAGATAACCAACACTGAAAACTTTGTAGTGATGACTACCAAAGAAATACATAGAAACACCACCTTTTATTTCCAAATTCAAGAGCCAGCCATCGATGCTGCTAACGAGTTCCATGCTCAAGAGCCATTGGAAGAGGTTAAGGGGTTTTTAGGTTTTTGCTTGGTTTTTGCATATTTTTTCTCTTTAAAAAATTTTTTTGATAAAACACACACACATAGCTGTTTGCATAAAATGACGGGGAGCATGTTGCAGAATGCTCAGCAGTTGTGGTTAACTGCCAAGCTCCGATTTGCCTCCCGTCCGTTAGGCAATCGGAGGAATCCTATCTGTGTCCATGACGGGGGGGTGCTGTGCGTGTGCACGTGTGCGTGTGTGCATTCATGCCTTAACTTGGTTACTGCTCAACTTAGTTCTTGACTTAGTTTGCACCGTCATCTAGATTGTATTATACATCTCGATCTGAACTTCATCCTGGAAAAAACAAAGTTGCAGGCACAACAGTTAGAGAATGCGTTCCTCCAGAAGAGTGTTTGATCAGGTTGACCCTGAGGCTTCTTTGGACTTTCTCTGGAACTGAGCATGGAAAGCAAAAGTGGACTGTCAGACAGACATCAATGAGGAAGAGAAGAGAGTCAAGTGCTAGCATGTCCTGGCCTCTGCGTATCTGTGCACACTGTATGTTCATGATAGCTTGTATACAACTTGAATAGGTTGAAGTTCTGGTAATAGAGGCAATCTTGACATTCTTGGTCAGAGTTTAGAGAGATGTAAGACTTCCAATTAATGTCTTATTTACTTTATGTTGATTAGTCTTTGATACATGTGCTGAATCAGAAACCTAAATAAAGATAATTTTTTAAAATGTACCTCTTGAGCCTTTTACCTTATTTCTTTCTGGTCTGTGAGTTGGAAAATGAACATTGTTTCCCTGTTGTTTCTGATATCTAACATAGAATCTGAATCCTAAAGGCTCCCTTAGAAAATAAACTTACCAAAAGGACAGAAAAGGGTCAGGTATGGTTCTGTTTCTTAATTGGGGTGCTGGTTACCTGGATATATTGACTTTTTGAAATTTCCTTGAGCTGTATGCCTATGATTCGTGCATTGTTCTTTGTGTTGTGTTTAAGTCTATAACTGGAAACCTAGGGGATTCTGAAAATTAAATAACACTCTTGAATTCCAAAAATGTTATATAAACATTAGTTTTATTGTCAGACTTTGGACATTCTATTCGGTATATTAGCTTTTCTTAACATTTTAAATCTATCTGTATGGTTTCCTCTTCCTACTTTGTAGGAAGCACGGCTTTTGAATCAGTTCCAGGGTTGAGGAGCAGTTCTTTCACTAGGCCAGTCACTTAGCCTCTGAAGCTCAAGTCCCTTCCCTATGAAACAGGGCTATTCGATACCTTGCCAAAATGAGAAAGTTGAGGTGAGAGCTAGTCCCGTTCCTTACACACAAGACACAGTCCAGTGCCTTCCACATCCATTCCCTTAGGGAGAACCTTGGTATGTGCAGTGATTTTCATACACGTTTGGGCAGGGAGGGTGGATGCTGCACTTAGTTAGGCCCCAGCGGTCAGTGTTTATATTCTGAGGGGGAAGCACAATACTTAGCAGGATCCCTAGTCCTTAGGAACTTAGTCCTCAAGAACCGAGTTGTGATACCATTTTAGGAGTTCAAACTGTTTAAACCTAGGCCCCTTTCTATATAAAAGTGCAATAAAACTTGAGTCTTGACTCACTCTGGCTTAATCAAGATTCCATGTTAATTCAGTTACTAGAAAAGGTTTTTTAACTTGGTTAGTCATGTGGTAAATTGAAATGACCAAAATCTCAAAATGCTTCTCTATTCTTGGCAGCTAGATTTGAGTTGTAACTTGGTGAAAATGTTGACCAGACCCAGGACCTCCAGATTCAAGTCCTGGTTATGTCTGCCAGCTTCAGTTTTCTGATCTGTGTAATGGAGATGGCCACTCTGATTACGGTTAGAGTTTGAAGAAAATAGGATCTACACAGAATGCTGTAACATGTAGGTGAAGTTTAAGCTGCATGGGAACATTTTTTTCCTTTTAATACCTTCTAGATGCTGTGTCCACATGGTTCTAAAATTGAAATGGTTGATTTAGAAAAGTGTATGTAAAACTCAAGGAAATTTGGGTTCCTATTTTTAACATACAGGCTACTTGAATCAAAACATTTTGTGGAGCCTGACCAGGTGATGGTGCAGTGGATAGAGCATCGGACTGGGATGCAGAGGACCCAGTTCGAAATCCCAAGGTCGCCTGCTTGAGCGCAGGCTTACCAGCTTGAGTGTGGGGTCACTGGCTTGAGCATGGGATCATAAACAAGATTTCTGGCTTGAGCCAAGGTCACTGGCTTGAGCAAGGGATCACTCGCTCTGCTGTAGCCCCATAAGCAAGGCACATATGAGAAAGTATCAATGAACAACTAAGGAGCCACAACGAAGAATTGATGCTTCTCATCTTTCTTCCTGTCTGTCCCTCTCTCTGTCTCTCTGTCTCAGTCACACAAAAAAACATTTTGTGTAGAAATACAATTGCATTCAGTCACTAATGTTTAATCTAGGCCTAAACACTTTAGAAATAGATGAAATCAGTGCATAGTTGGTTATGGGATGTGCCTGATGTCTGTGTTGACCTAGGAAATTTATTCCTGCCCCTTAGATTTTTCTGTTCCCTTACATAACCGCCCTCATCCCATATCACACTGAATGCTGTTGAACTAAATATATTTAAGTCTTTTTCTAAAGATCTGATTTTTAATACCCTCTGTAATGATGGTACAACTTCAAGATTATTAATGGTCCCAAAAAAAGGTCTTAGTAATTGATCTTAACAATGTCTACCCTTAAAAACAAAAAAAAGTCAGACCCAGCCGGAAGTGAAATAGATGACAAAATTAATTGGTGAGGATGTGAGAAAAGCTATTGTGAACATTCCCTGTGTGTTCGGCAGGGTGGGGGAAAGCACTAGTATGTGAGAAAAATAGTAAGTGCAAAAAGACCCAGAGTGAACTTGGAAAGATGAAAATACAACATCTGAAATTTAACAAAAACATTTGCTTTAAGTCTCTTGTGGATTTAGGGTTTGCTCTTTAAATGTTCCTAAGGGACTTTAAAAAGGCAAATCCTGAAATTCAAGTTAAGTCTCGTTGGCCTTCTTTTCTCCCCACGCCCCATCCCCTGGGAATAGCTCTGCTGGGATTGAACCACTGTTGGGAAATTATTAACCTTGGGGACCGACTGAACTCCTATTAGTCACTTTAATGTCAGGCACAAAGCCTCAAGCTGTAAGGTACCTGGGTAGAAAGTGTCCAGTGAGTTCAGTTCTGGTCTAAATCCAGTTTTCTCACCTACAAAGTAGGAATGAGAATGGGATCATTAGGGTCCAGTGAACATTCTGTTAAAACTTAAGAGTATTAGGTTCTGTGGATTATAACTTTTTAACTATTTCCAATATAATTCATTCTACAACTTTTTTTAAGCATGAATCATGCCAGCCATTGTGTACAGTACCGGAAATGTGGTGGAGGGCAAGAATGCTACCGTTCCCTCTCGTTCGGAGCTTAGGTTTACAGGTGTGGTCAGTGTTATGACTGGCAACAATGCATTAGAAAAGAGGAAAGGTCAGAGAAGACTTCCAGAGGAACTGATGATCATCAAGCAGGTTCTGGAAGAACAGAAGAGCAGGTGGGAATTAAGTGAAGAGTGCTAGGGACAGACGACACAGCATGTGCAAATCCTGGAGGTAAGAGCATCAATCCAAGTGATGTCTGGGTTCCCTGAACACAGACTGAGACAAGGACTTGGTGCAGGAAGCTTACTTGAGAGGTGAGTATAACGGAGAGAAGGAGACCAAAGAGGGATGTGTTGAGCCTGTTAGCATTTTAGGCAGCTGGAGCCCAGTCCAGTTCCATGGGGTTGTTCCAAGGAATCACTTAGAAAGGACCTCAGAGGACAGGAATGCTGGGACCTAGGTCCACTAATTCCTTCACCTTTGGGTGTAAGGTACCGATAAGAATGACCCCATGTTAGGATTTTCTGAATTGTGCATGAAGCTTCCTTGGAAGTCTGAGGCAGCAAAGCCAAGAGTTGCCACTCCAAGTTGGATGAGGGATGTTGGCAAGGTGCATGAGTGGTGAAATCTGTCGGCCGACGGGGTGTGAAGCATTGTACCAGGTTTACAGCAGGGGCATGGCCTGGGTGCTAAATACCTCCTGCTATCATTTATTTGGTTTGGCCTGATGGGTTCGGGGAAAAAAAATATTTTCCCCAAGGGTGGAAAAATGTAACATGTTTTATTTTCCACTTTTTCCTCCCCCCCCCCCCAGCTTTCCTGAGGGGGGGAAAATGATATACAATATTGTGTAAGTTCAAAGTATATAGTGTAATGATCTGATACATGTATATTGTGAAATGATCACAATAAGATTAGTTAACATATCCATCGCCTCACATAGTGACAATTTATGAAAATTGTAAAAAATATTTTTATTTAAATGGAGGTATTTTATTTTTCAAAAAAATCAGATTCTTAATTTCTTTTGAAAAGCAAGATTGCTGCAGGGCCTCAACCCCTCCGAGCACAGTGATCGTGGGGCCTGCAGGGTTCTGAGTTTGTGAGCCCCTTGCAGAATGAAGGAGGTGTGGCTAGAGGTTGTCAATATGCATGGGGACTAGGAAAGGGGAAGGGGTGGTGAAAACAGAAGCCCTCTTTTTTTTTTTGTATTTTTCTGAAGCTAGAAACGGGGAGAGACAGTCAGACAGACTTCCGCATGCGCCCGACTGGGATCCACCCGGCACGCCCACCAGGGGGCGACACTCTGCCCACCAGGGGGCGATGCTCTGCCCCTCCGGGGCGTCACTCTGTCGAGACCAGAGCCACTCTAGCGCCTGGGGCAGAGGCCGAGGAGCCATCCCCAGTGCCTGGGCCATCTTTGCTCCAATGGAGCCTCACTGCAGGAGGGGAAGAGAGAGAGAGGAAGGAGAGGGGGAGGGGTGGAGAAGCAGATGGACGCTTCTCCTCTGTGCCCTGGCCGGGAATCGAACCCGGGACTTCTGCACGCCAGGCCGACGCTCTACCACTGAGCCAACCGGCCAGGGCCGGAAGCCCCTCTTACATGGGAATTCCTAGCACAAGTTCAGCTAATAAGAAGAAAGTGGTATGTTGATTACCTAAATTAGGTGATGGATACCTGAGAGTTCCTTAGACTAATTTCTGCTTCTGTGTTTTTAACCTCTTCATCATAAAATTTTCAGAAATCAGAAAAGGAGAGGATCAAGAGATTTTTAAGAATGGAAAGGAAGAAGGGAGTCTTGGGGAAGACAGTGCTAGAGATGCCACCCGGGGAAAATTCTAATTTTTGCAAGAAGGCAGCAGTATTTTATATACCACCCTCTGAAAAAATAAAAAAGTGAAAGTTGTTCTGAACTGAGTGTAAGTTTATGGGTTTATGAGCTGTTGACTCTGGGGAACTGGATTGGACTGATTGACGTCCTGGTGAAGTTAAACAAGAGAACGTTCTCTCCTTTATTCCCTTTTTGTTTCCATATGCCCATTTCCACAGGTGATAGGTTTGGCCTGCTCAGGGCTTCTCTTCCGCTTGGGAAAGGCCACTGATTGCCGCTGTCCTGCGGGTTCTAATTCTTAAGTTGAGATGTGATGTTGTCATTACGTTTTGGGTTGACTTCATGAAATTTTGGGATAAGAGAGTTAGGGTGAATTCAAAAGTCCCAATGAAGGTACATCAGTAATGAGGCTATATACTTAAGCAAATATGGAGTGAGACACCCCCCTCCCCATAGCCTCCCTGACTTTAATAATGTAGTTAGGGAAAGGAAATCATTGAGCTGTATTTTACTTTGACTTTGTGGAAATAGGAGGTTCAACTTGTGGGTGCTTTCTGTGTTGCCAGCCTTCCTCTGTGGACTCGCTGTACATGCCTTTCAGGTTTATACAATTTGTTACTAGGTTGGGTAGCACAACTGGGTATAAATCAAGGTGAGATGCAGAATAAGGGGTCAGTCCTCTGTGGCTCTGGTTCAGGTATGATTAATGTCCTGTTTGATCAGTTTCAGACCTTTGAGTAGCTTCTAACTTGCTTCTCTCACTAGTTCTAGGTCAGTACTTAAGAAGAGAGATAAACAATATTTAAATGGCCACGTGGATGTGGGAAGCACATTTCTGATACTTCTGAGCTCCATCTCTAAAAGGATCATCACATATTTCATCTTGGCTATTAAATCAAATTGTTCAAAAAACTAAATAAATGTAGGGTGGAGGAAACCTCTAACATTCTTTCCTTCTAACTTCTTTACAAGGATAAAATTTGTTAATTTGACATTGTTAGTCTAGGACAGTGGCGACTGAGCAATGGAACCAGCAATAGTTTGATTAGATTCTACTAGCACCCAGAGTTCCAGCCATCTTCCTTTCCTAATCTGAAGAACTCCGTCTTCAAATTCCATACCTTTATCTGGAAAGAGGTCCTTGTTTTCCTTGGTCATGAAGAAGATACTTCAGACCAGTCTGACTCAGCCATCAAGAGTTAGTTTCCTGAGATGGGAACTGTAGCAGCGTGGAGGAGGAAAGAAGTGATTTCATTTGTAAAACAATTAAAAACCAAGTGATTGTTTTAATATTATTTACTCTCTGTATGCTTTAGGAAAACAAGTGCCTTGAATTGACATTAAGATCCTCAGTTGTTAAATAACTTTTATTACCATTCAGACAAAGTTCAGGTTGTTCATGTTACTGGCCCATTTTATGCGTTGAAAGTCTCTCCAAATGTTAGAAAAAAGATACCCACTTTTCAAACTCAGGGCCAGGTTTGACCTGAAATACTGTGAGCCCATATCACGAGTTACATTTTTCTTAGTTTTTGCATGATAAATAAAATTATCTGTAAGCTTGAGTCCATTTCTGTCTCTGAAGGAAAGTTCAGCCTATATATAAAGAGGTTGCCAACACCCATCATCTTGATCTCTCTAGGTTAATCAGTTTCTAAGAATTATACTTCTCCAAGATTTACCCTCTTGTCAAATCTGGTTACAGGAAGACCAGAGTAAGCAGTTCATTTGATATTAGGTGTGGCTCCTTTTCACTTTTTTCTTCATCAAAACCTGCTTTTGTTGTAGCTATTGATGTATATGTTCAGCGTATAGGTGAGAGGATGAGCGCTGGACTTAAGTGCCTAGTTTCAGATAATGGGTCTGAGACTGAGGTCCTTGGGTAAATTGCATAACCACTCGGAGTCCATTTTCTCATCTTCATAGAGTTGTGTGAAATAAGTGATTATATACAAAGTTTTTTTTCTATTTTTTTTTAATTTTTTTTTTAATTTTTTATTTTATTTTATTTATTCATTTTAGAGAGGAGAGACAGGGGGAGAGAGAGAGAGACAGAGACAGAGAGAGAGGAGAGAGAGACAGGGGGGAGGAGCTGGAAGCATCAACTCCCATATGTGCCTTGACCAGGCAAGCCCAGGGTTTCGAACCGGCGACCTCAGCATTTCCAGGTCAATGCTTTATCCACTGCGCCACCACAGGTCAGGCTCTATTTTTTTTTTAAGTGAGAGGAGGGAAGACAAACAAATTCCCATATGTCCCCCCCAACCAGGATCCACCTGGCAACTCCTGTGTGAGGCCGATGCTGAATCAACTGAGCTATTTTTAGCACCTGAGGCTGATGTGCTCAGACCAATCAAACTATCCTCAGCACCCAGGGCCAATGCTTGAATCAATTAAGCCATGCAGGAGGGAAAGAGGGAGAGAAGGGGAAAAGAAAAAGAGGTAGGGTGAGAGAGAGAAGGAGAGAGAGAAGGATAGAGGGAGAGGTAGAGAAGCAGATGATCTCTTCTCTTGTGTGTCTCTTTACTGGGGATTGAACCCAGGACGTCTGTACACTGGGCTGGTGCTCCATCCAATGAGCCAACTGGACAGGGCTTATATGTAAAGTTTTTACACATGAACTTAGAACTTGGGACAAGTTAAGCCTTTCTGATACTTCTGAGCTCCATCTCTAAAAGGATCATCACATATTTCATCTTGGCTATTAAATCAAATTGTTCAAAAAACTAAATAAATGTAGGGTGGAGGAAACCTCTAACATTCTTTCCTTCTAACTTCTTTACAAGGATAAAATTTGTTAATTTGACATTGTTAGTCTAGGACAGTGGCGACTGAGCAATGGAACCAGCAATAGTTTGATTAGATTCTACTAGCACCCAGAGTTCCAGCCATCTTCCTTTCCTAATCTGAAGAACTCCGTCTTCAAATTCCATACCTTTATCTGGAAAGAGGTCCTTGTTTTCCTTGGTCATGAAGAAGATACTTCAGACCAGTCTGACTCAGCCATCAAGAGTTAGTTTCCTGAGATGGGAACTGTAGCAGCGTGGAGGAGGAAAGAAGTGATTTCATTTGTAAAACAATTAAAAACCAAGTGATTGTTTTAATATTATTTACTCTCTGTATGCTTTAGGAAAACAAGTGCCTTGAATTGACATTAAGATCCTCAGTTGTTAAATAACTTTTATTACCATTCAGACAAAGTTCAGGTTGTTCATGTTACTGGCCCATTTTATGCGTTGAAAGTCTCTCCAAATGTTAGAAAAAAGATACCCACTTTTCAAACTCAGGGCCAGGTTTGACCTGAAATACCTGTGAGCCCATATCATGAGTTACATTTTTCTTAGTTTTTCCATGATAAATTATCTGTAAGCTTGAGTCCATTTCTGTCTCTGAAGGAAAGTTCAGCCTATATATAAAGAGGTTGCCAACACCCATCATCTTGATCTCTCTAGGTTAATCAGTTTCTAAGAATTATACTTCTCCAAGATTTACCCTCTTGTCAAATCTGGTTACAGGAAGACCAGAGTAAGCGGTTCATTTGATATTAGGTGTGGCTCCTTTTCACTTTTTTCTTCATCAAAACATGTTTTTGTTTTATTTTATTATTATTTTTTTTTTTTGCATTTTTCTGAAGCTGGAAACAGGGAGAGACAGTCAGACAGACTCCCGCATGCGCCCGACCAGGATCCACCCGGCACGCCCACCAGGGGGAGACCCTCTGCCCACCAGGGGGCGATGCTCTGCCCATCCTTGGCATCACCATGTTGCGACCAGAGCCACTCTGGCGCCTGAGGCAGAGGCCACAGAGCCATCCCCAGCGCCCGGGCCATCTTTGCTCCAATGGAGCCTTGGCTGCGGGAGGGGAAGAGAGAGACAGAGAGGAAGGCGCGGCAGAGGGGTGGAGAAGCAAATGGGCGCTTCTCCTGTGTGCCCTGGCCAGGAATCGAACCTGGGTCCTCCACACGCTAGGCCGACGCTCTACCGCTGAGCCAACCAGCCAGGGCCCATCAAAACCTGTTTTTGTTGTAGCTATTGATGTATATGTTCAGCGTGTAGGTGAGAGGATGAGCGCTGGACTTAAGTGCCTAGTTTCAGATAATGGGTCTGAGACTGAGGTCCTTGGGTAAATTGCATAATCCATTTTCTCATCTTCATAGAGTTGTGTGAAATAAGTGTATTATTATATACAAAGTTTTTTTTCTATTTTTTTTTTAAGTGAGAGGAGGGAAGACAAACAAATTCCCATATGTCCCCCCCAACCAGGATCCACCTGGCAACTCCTGTGTGAGGCCGATGCTGAATCAACTGAGCTATTTTTAGCACCTGAGGCTGATGTGCTCAGACCAATCAAACTATCCTCAGCACCCAGGGCCAATGCTTGAATCAATTAAGCCATGCAGGAGGGAAAGAGGGAGAGAAGGGGAAAAGAAAAAGAGGTAGGGTGAGAGAGAGAAGGATAGAGGGAGGGGTAGAGAAGCAGATGATCTCTTCTCTTGTGTGTCTCTTTACTTGGGATTGAACCCAGGACGTCTGTACACTGGGCTGGTGCTCCATCCAATGAGCCAACTGGACAGGGCTTATATGTAAAGTTTTTACAACATGAACTTAGAACTTGGGACAAGTTAAGCCTTCAATATATGAGAGCTGTTACTATATACCATATTTCCACATGTATAAGATGCACCCTATTTTGAAAAATTTGAGGTCTAAAAACTGGGTGCATCTTATACAGTGGTTGATTTTTTTTACTTGCATTTCCCGCTTTTTCATGCTTAAGGAGTTGTATGAATTTTATGATGAATAAAACTTGAGTTCAATAACTTTATGTAATACAATTTTTTTTCAAGTTTTGGGTGCCAAAATTAAGGTACATTTTATACATGGGGAAATATGGTATTCCTGTATCCCATGGCTTTGCAGCGCCAGGGCTGGTCTGCCAATAAATGTCAAATTAGCTTGTCATATCACCAAGATTTTCTTTTTTAATCTTCACTTTCTGAAAATGCAATTTTACAAAAAGACAGTTGCATTCTTCAAAACTGATATTTCTTTTCCCAGCAATACTGGTGTATAAATGCTGTGTCTAAAAGGTGTCATATTACTTTTCAGAATTTTCCCGAGTTTTATATAATCTCATTTGGAGCGCTGTATGGAAGCACTTGTCCTCATCAAGTTCCCACCTTGAAAATGTGGCCCTGGTCTGTTGGCTCAGCGGTAGAGCGTCAGCCTGGCGTGCGGGGGACCCGGGTTCGATTCCCAGCCAGGGCACATAGGAGAAGCGCCCATTTGCTTCTCCACCCCCCCCCCTTCCTCTCTGTCTCTCTCTTCCCCTCCCGCAGCCAAGGCTCCATTGGAGCAAAGATGGCCCGAGCAGCCAAGGCTCCATTGGAGCAAAGATGGCCCGAGCGCTGGGGATGGCTCCTTGGCCTCTGCCCCAGGCGCTAGAGTGGCTCTGGTCGTGGCAGAGCAACCCCCCAGAGGGGCAGAGTATCGCCCCCTGGTGGGCAGAGCTTCGCCCCTGGTGGGCGTGCCGGGATAATCCCGGTCGGGCGCATGCGGGAGTCTGTCTGACTGTCTCTCCCCGTTTCCAGCTTTAGAAAACTACCAAAAAAAAAAAAAAAAAAAAAAAAAAAAGAAAGAAAAAGAAAATGTGATGACGTATCTGGCAGTCCTGGAAACTGGGCAGAAGGCTCCTTTACTTGCCTGTATCTGCTACCCACCCTTCCCTCAGCTTGCCCAGAAATGAAACGGGGCCAAAACCCATTTATATAGGTATACAGTGTCTCTGGATGGGGCAGAGACACACACAACTTGATAACTGTTCTTTGTCACATCCTCTTTCCTGTCCCCACTGTGCCCAAGCCAGTCTCATCTCTAAACACACTGGGCTGATTAAGGACAGGAAGTTAATTTCCTAATAAATATTTTCAAGGGCTGAAGGGCAGCTCTTTGGGTGCACGTTGCCAGTTACCTTCACTTGGATGAACCTTCCTGCAAGAAGCCAAGTCTCCCTCAAACAGCCCTGCAGCCACCTGGGACCGTGTGCGTTCTGCTAAGGGAAAACAGGAACGGGCTCTGTCCCACTCTGGCAGGACTGTTGAGGGATGTTTGGAGCCTGGAGTGTGAGAAACACTTTCTTCTGTTGCTGTGAGGTCACATGGAGAGGTCGTGAGCTTGTGAGAAGAGAATGTGTTGGTTATTGAATTTTATTGTTTGAGAATTTGCTTGGTTTTTCTTACGAGCTTCATGGATTCTTTCATTCAATAGACATTTACCAGGCCAGGTTCTACTTAATAAAACAAACAAACAAGCATACCAAAAAAAAAAACCAAACAAACAAACAAAAAACAACCTCAAACCAGCTTCTTAAAATGAAATCGGGGAAAAGATACTTAAAAAACAGGTTGAATACATAATTCCATAGGGTGTTTTTTTCACTTCTTTTTTTTGTTTTGTTTTGTTTTACACATGTTAAAACCTGTAGCCTTGGCCTGACCTGTGGTGGCGCAGTGGATAAAGCGGCGACCTGGAAATGCTGAGGTCGCCGGTTCGAAACCTTGGGCTTGCCTGGTCAAGGCATATATGGGAGTTGATGCTTCCAGCTCCTCCACCTTCTCTCTCTCTCTCCCTTTCTGTCTCTCTCTCCCTTTCTCTCTCCTCTCTAAAATGAATAAATAAAATTAAAAACAAACAAATAAACAAAAAAACCCTGTAGCCTTTCTATTCATGCTCCCACCAAGTACAGAAACACCGAGGGCCTGGACCCCGGGTTACACCCTCCCAGGCCATGACCCCAGGCCTGCTGCAGTGCGGGGATCCCCTGGAGAACGCCAGAGGGCTTGAGAGCCCCACCCCGGCACCCAGGCGGCATCCGCGGACTCTGCCCCGGGAGGGCGGGCATCGCCCTCCATTCCCAGAGGGCTGAGAGGGAGGAAGGGCCTGCCGCCACCACCGCTGGAGCGGGGGCTTGGGGAACTCAATGCAGTCCTGGACTGGAGGAGAATGAAAAGGACGCCTTCAGCAAGGAGTTCTAAGAGGCTGGGGCCGGGGAAGGGCGTGTTTCTGCGTGCCTGTGAAGGGACGCACAGTGGGGCAGGAGGGGAAGCCTCGGGGACCTCAGAGAATGGGTCTGCCCCTCAGGCGCTTGTTCTTGCAGACCTGGAGGCCAACCCCAGTGGCCACTCGAGGAACTCCTGCAACCCCTCCTTAGTCTTGGTTGAACACCTGAGGTGGACACTTGAGGTAGCCAAAGGCACTGATCTAGTTCGCCATGGCCTGGCCTTGCACAGATGGACCGGCTCCTGATTCATCCGGGCCTGCTCTCTGCTGGTCTGCGCATCCTGCGGCAGGTCCTTCCTATTTTCCGGGAAGACGACGGGATATCAGGGCAGAGGTGTTTCACCTCCAGAGCCCACTTCTCAGGAGTGTTTCCCGGGCTGTCGATGAGAATGATGTCATTGTTGGGGGCAGGAGAGAGGCTGGTGGCGACCATAGTCTTCCTGCCCTGCTGTGTCCCACAGGGCCAGCTCCACCTGCTTGCCGTCTGCCTCTGTGTCTGCCATGCAGGCAGTGGGGACACAGACCTCTGGAACTGATCCTTGCTGAAGACAATGAGGGGCAGGTCCTCCCACAGGCCCCCTCCTCCACAATCACCAGTTTCTTTCAGATCACAACCATGGCTGGGGCAGCCTCCTAAGCCACCTTCAGCTACGAGGCTGGTGCTGGACACAGAGCTTCTGTCTTTCATTTCTTATACTCATTGGCAGTGCTGGTCTGTAACACTTCTGGAAAGTTAAAAAAACAAACACAGGAGATCTGCCTCCAGCAATAAAAATGGGTGTGAGAGACAAAGTATTTAAGTGTGTATAGCATGTATTAAATAAAAATAAAAGCAATAAAATGAATTTGCCAGTGTGAGGTGACTTCAGATAAGACACTTTTATTATTTTTGGTGCGGAAAACCCTAGAAGTTCAAAAGTCCTCCCTTCCGCCTCCTGGAGTGCCTGAATTTTCCTTGTTGATCTTTATGGATTAGGAGTCGTGATGGGAAAGGCAGAAATTTCGTCCCTGGGAAGGATTCATTTCTCAGGTTGCAGTGCAGAGTGTTGGAAAGTGCATAAACCTGGACCTGGAGAGAAAGTTTCCAGTCTTCCTTGGCCACTTGTTCACACGCTGTGGCCCTGGACCAGTTCACCATCTCTTGCCATCAAGAGTCTATCTCGCCTGACCTGTGGTAGCGCAGTGGATAAAGCATCGACCTGGAAATGCTGAGGTCGCTGGTTCGAAACCCTGGGCTTGCCTGGTCAAGGCACATATGGGAGTTGATGCTTCCAGCTCCTCCCCCCTGTCTCTCTCCTCTCTTTCTCTGTCTCTCTCTGTCCCTCTCTGTCTCCTCTCTAAAATGAATAAATAAAATAAAAAAATTAAATAAATAAATAAAAGAGTCTATCTCTGGGCCTGACCAGGTGGTGGCGCAGTGGATAGAGTGTTGGACCCAGACGCGGAAGACCCAGGTTTGAAACCTTGAGTTCGCAGGCTTGAGTGCGGCTCATTCGGCTTGAGTGGAGCTCACCAGCTTGAGGGAGGGTTTGCTGGCTTGAGCGAGGGATCATAGACATGACCCCATGGTCACTGGCTTGAGCCCAAAGTTTGCTGGCTTGAAGCCCAAGGTCACTGGCTTGAGCACAAGGTCACTGGCTTGATCAAGAGGTCACTCATTCTGCTGCAGCTCCCTGGTCAAGGCACATAAGAAAAAGCAATCAATGAACAACAAAGATGCTGCAATGAAGAATTGATGCTTCTCATCTCTCTCCCTTCTTGTCTGTCTGTCCCTCTCTCTGTCTTTCACTCTGTCTTGGTCACACATACAAAAAAAGAGTCTATCTGTGTGCCTGATACATAGAAAATGGTCACAAATTTCTTATTTTTCAGAATCTTACCACCCACCCAAGTTCCTTAACCCGGAAATCTGGGCAGTGTCCTGAACTTGTCACAGTCTCTCTGCACCCAATTCAAGCCAGGCACAAAATCTTGCCAATTTTCTCTGCATTTAGTTTAATCTTGCTTGTCCTCTCCACTCCTGCCCCAAGTCAGTTCAGTTCTTTTTTAAAATTTTTATTGTTTACTTTATTGTGTTGTCACAGTTTCAAGCGTCCCACTCAATATAGCACCCTGCATCGTGCCCCGTATGCCCCTGCAAAGTCTCTTCCATATGCTCCTCACCCCCTAACTAGACCCCCTTTCCCTCTGGCTATTGCTACCCTGTTGTCTGTATGTATCCTCATGGGGTATTTGAGCTCCTGCATAGTTGTAAGTATAATGTTGTCATAATGTATCCCACCTGTGTCTGTCAATTTATTTCCACTTGCCTCCTCTCTTAATGGTCTGGCTCATGTTTCTTCCTAAAGCTCTAGGCCAGTTATTAATACCAGCCCAGTGACTTTCCTGATCAACCTAGGAGCATGTGGTATTTTTCACAAAAGAGGAAGACCATCTCTGTGACTTTGGACTTCGCTTACTGAACCCCTGAACCGTAAGTTTTGGTTTTTCAAAAATGTGGTATTTTAAAATGTTGATATAGGAGAAAAATTTAGTATAACTTTTGTTTGCTTCTCGTAGAGAGAAAATATAGTAAGTTAAAATTTAGAATCATAAGGCCTATATCCCCTTCCTGCATTTCAACATCTCTCTAATTTTTATAAGGCTGATTATTAGATAAATTAATGAATCGGAACTCTATTCTTTTCATTTCCTTCTGGCTAAATAAAGGCAGGAGAAGAAGCAAGGGATTAGTATGATATCTAAATTACTTGGACAAGCCTTGGGGCTCTGCTTGATATTCCTGTCCCTGTGTTTTCTCTCCAAATACAGTATTTCCATGATTTTGAACAGAAATTTCACATGTAGAAAGTATCGCAGGGAGTATTGGACAGGAGACTTGGGATTTTTTTCCCCGTGTTTGAGATTTGGATCAGAAAGGACACTGGTCTTGTTCCACAGATTCATTGCCTTCTTGTTATTTTAGCCAAAGTCTTTCTCTCTGAAACCTTTCTATAATGTTTGCTTCTGAGAGTCCTGCAAAGTAGGTCACCATGTCTTCTGCCTGGAAAGGGGGACCCTGACGTGCAGAAAGGCTGGTGCCCAGCAGACGTGAAAGCCGACACTTCAGTCCTTCTTCAGGACTATAAACCGATACAGCATTCTGCTTTGGTCACTAATGTTTAGTTCTCTTGCACATGTGCATGACGCTTCTCGATGAAATGTATAAGAGAGGCATTATGGTGAGTTGGAAGCAGGCAGATGTCCACCCGGTACCGAGCCCTGGCTGGGGCCACTCACAAATTGTGTGACCTTACGCCAGTGCTCCACTCTGAGCCTCAGTTTCCTTGTCTGTGAAACGAGAGTCATCACCTGCTTTACAGGGTAGTGGGGTTTTCTCATAATGTATATGAATTTCCAAGTATGGTGTTTAGGTAAATGCCTCATTTGAATTTTTCTTGAATATCCTTTTTTTTTTTTAATTTTGTTTTAAGAATTCTTTTTATTTGTTACTTACAGTTGATGTATTATATTAGTTTCATGTGTACAGCCCTGTGATTAGATATTTATATAGCTTATGATCACCCCCATAAATCCAGTACCTGAATCTTCTCAATCATCTCTCATTTGTTTCAAATTCAAGCCTACAGCCTTCAGTGTGGTACTTGATGGAAAACATTAACCTAAGCTGTAGAGACAATAATTAGCTTTAACTCCTTTTAATAACTTCACTGTCAGGATGGTGTAGGCTGTGTGAATGCCGAGGATGGGAGCGTTGGAGGGTGATGTGTGGTTAGCGGTTCAGAGCACTAGGCAACAGCTAAGATCAGCGATGGCTGAGAACCTTGCAAAACAATTTTAAAGCATAAGCTATTGTATAATAATAAACTTACCTGCTGTACTGCAGTCAGTATTCTTTAAGTTTTCTTTTGATTGTGGTTACAAAGGACAGGTTTGCTGCTTTCCTAGATTTAATTCTATGTCTGGACGAGACAGAAAGGAGGGTTGAGACAGAGAATACCTGTTTTCCAAAACGTCATTCTGTAGTTCAGGAGTTTGGGTGAGGTTTTTGTTTTCTTCTGTAAGCTATCATTCTGCAAACTTTTATTTGATTCTTCTTGCATGCAAGAAACAGTGTTAACTTAGCAAGGGGTCAAAAAGCTCGAAATGGAGGTGATAGAAGGCGTTTCACGATACAAGTCAGAGTGTGCTTGTTTCGTGATACAGGAAAAGTATACACAGGTACTACTGTAGGTGTCCCCAGGGCCTCACGACCAACACTTATTCACAAAACAATGAGTATTATTGGTCAGACTCTTCCTTGGAGAGTTGTACATTCTTGGAAAAATTATTCAGGCCTCTCCTTGGGTCCACCTGCTAAGTAATGAACTTGTACGGCAGAAGCACAGCACCTTAAAGTGGTGGTGGGATTCAGCCGGTTCTCACTGGTTCAGCAGAATCGATACCTAATTTCTGATTCAGTGAATCGGTTATTAAAATGCCACTTGTAATCAGGGTTCTAAGGTGGACGCCTGGACAGTCACTCATGTGGAAATCACAAATGTACATTCCTTACTCTTTTTTTTTAAATGTTCATCTGCACAACAGCGTATTCTAAGCGCCTGTAGTAATGTTCATTCCGTCCATAGGTGAAAATACTGGGTGGAACTATGTTTGTAATATTTATTTATTCATTTCATAAAACTCATTATACCTTTGATGCAATACTCTATTTTAATTCCCTCACGTTTGTTACTTCAGTAAACAAACATATAAAGTAAAGAGAAAAAGTGCCAAACAACCAGAGGGTGACAAGCTGTCATCGGAAAGATCTTAAATAACAGTTTTATTGTTTTTTGTCAGGTATTATTTAATATTTTTTTCATTAGTATTTTAAAACTCTCTCTTATAACATAATCTAGTTTTGGGTACCTCTTTTATTATTCTTATTTAACTATTAAATGCATGAAATAATGAGCTACCTTCTGGTATACCGTTTTTTTATACTTAAAACAGTCATTAAGACAGGAACCGGTTGTTAAATAATTTTTTTTTTTTGTATTTTTTCCGAAGCTAGAAACGGGGAGAGACAGACAGACTCCCGCATGCGCCTGACCGGGATCCACCCGGCACGCCCACCAGGGGGCGACGCTCTGCCCACCAGGGGGCGATGCTCTGCCGCGACCAGAGCCACTCTAGCGCCTGGGGCAGAGGCCAAGGAGCCATCCCCAGTGCTCGGGCCATCTTTGCTCCAATGGAGCCTCGGCTGCGGGAGGGGAAGAGAGAGACAGAGAGGAAGGAGAGGGGGAGGGGTGGAGAAGCAGATGGGCGCTTCTCCTGTGTGCCTTGGCCGGGAATCAAACCCGGGACCTCTGCACGCCAGGTCGATGCTCTACCACTGAGCCAACCGGCCAGGGCCTTAAATTATTTGAATCCCACCACTGCCTTAAAGTCATAGCTCATCCTCCCCCACTCCACATTTTATTATTGAGCACCTATTTTGTTCCAAGCCCTGTGATAAATTTTGGAAAAATAATTCTGCCTAAATAGAGGTCACAGACTTTCCTTTAACTGGAAATTGTGTTTTCCAGCCTAGCCATCTATCTTCCCAGCTCACCTCGACTCCGAAGAACACTGAGCTGGTTTCAGATATCACAACTGTTCCGCAGTGGTTAAAAATCGTCACCAATGAGTTTACACAGAGGAGTGTATGCTGTAGACCAAAAAAGTAGCTTAAAAGATTCTGGGAAATGCTTTTTAGAACTCAAACAGGTCCAGAGGTTCTCTATTCTTCTCTACATACTGCCCCAAACCTGTAGTGACATATGTTTGGATGTCTGAGTTCTGCAAATTAGAAGCACCCTCTGTTCTATTCCTCATACCATAAAAAAGATGAGGGTTGGATGATACTGCCCCAGGTTGGGGCTTCCCTTTAAAGCCTGGTGGGACAGGGGGCCAGCCAGGGCTCTGGGCAGTTCATCTGGTTTGTAAGAGTATTCTTTGCCGCAATTCATGGAGAGGGTTGGGGAACTTGGCAGGGAGAAGTTTGAAAACATTTTGATTATTTCGTTTCTAGAATATTTCTTAATGTTAAGTACCTGTAACTGAATAATTTATGTCTTCTTAGGGGAAATACCAAATCTGCTATTTTGGGCAAGAATGTGGTATCAGGAAATATCAGCCTTTGGGCGTCTTGGTAGTGGATGATCAAGAGGAGATGTTTGTTCATTTGTAGAAAAAGAGTTCATTTTAGGGCCAGTTACTTAAAACATTTGAAGCACGGTCATAGATTGCTTGGGAATGCCCACACTGGACAGGTGTTGACATAAGAAAGGAAGCATGAGAGGGGCCGTTGAAGAGAAAAGACGTGGTGTAACTGGCAGGATTCGAACCTGCATGGGGAAACCACGTTGGATTTCAACTCTGTGGTTCTTCTGTGGTCTGTCTGGATCCAGTGTGAACCTGCCTGGCCACAGCCACCCGCAATCCATGTGGAGTGGTTCCACACAGGTCTGGGACCCCCTGCCCAACTGAAGGATCAGGTTTTCCTTTCATCTGATCACTCATCTCTCTTAACTGTCCTTGGGCTGCAGGGAAGCGGCCGTCTCTCTGACTCTGCTGCTTCCTTGTACCAACTGCCATGGAGCCCAGTGTCAGGCAGCGTGCCGGGCTCGCGTCTTACCTTTTCCAGTCCTGGGATACGGCAGTGGCAATGGCTCTGGGGCCAGACAGACCTCTGTTCCAATCCTTCGTCATCCCTGATGTGTGTGATCTTGCAGAGTGTTCCTTAACCTCTCTGGAAATAGGAGCCTTAACAATTCACTCCCTAAGGTTTTATGAGATTAAAATCAAAGAATGTATGGGCGCATTCCTCCAACTAAGAAAATAGAAGTGTGATAACTTACTCCAGAAGGTTTAATGAGGTTAAAATGAAAGCATATGTAGGCCCTTCTTCACTCTAGTTATGAGTGAAATCCTTCCAAATCCCCTGTACGACAAGTGTCATCTCTGTTCTCCGTCTGAGGTGGCAGGTGGAGCTAAGTTCCTGGTCCAAGGCCACAGAGCTAAAACCAGCCAGAACCAGGATCGAAAACCAGTTCCGTCTTGCCTCCAGATCTACATTCTCTCCCCACCCCGCCAACCATGTGTAACAAAGCTTACGTTTTTATTTTCAGTCAAAGTCCACTTTGTCAAGTTCTGTGCCTTGTGAGTCTGCCCGGCCAAGTGTTCTAGTTTTCACTTGTCACCTGCTTGATTCTGGACATTCTGGTCTTGCCTTGGCCTGAATCAAAGCTGGGAGGCGATGAAAGAATATCTCCAAATAGCAGCCACGTCTTATGAAACACAAAATCCAACTTATCAGAAATTTTGAACAATTGCTGAGGCGTGTATGATAAACTAGTATCACACTGACGAAGAGTAATTGTGTGACTTTAGACAAGTTGCTGTACTTCTCCAGGCCTCAGTTTGTCAAATGAGAAGTTTACAAAATCTCAAATCTCTTTCCCAGCGCCAAAATCTCTGTATTAGTTCAGACCTTTCACTACTGTTGTTTTTCTTAGCTGGAAAGAGAAGAATTTCCTTGAAATCATACTTTAATCAGAAAATAAGATACAACAATTTTGCTTGCAATCATTTTAGTATAAAGTCATATGCTGTTTATTATGATTCTCATTCAAGCTTTCTCTCATACTAGGCTCCTATGATTGATGAATTGATTTCTCAGATGTGTGTTAAATTTCCTTTCTCACATAATGCAGCTTTGGGAAAATCAAATGGAGCCTTAATTAGTTCACAAAACGTAACTTGAACTCAAATTTTAGAAATGTACAGAACTGGCCCTGGCTGGTTGGCTCAGTGGTAGAGCGCCAGCCTGGTGTATGGATGTCCCAGGTTCAATTCCTGGTCAGGGCCCACAGGAAAAGCGCCATCAGCTTCTCCACCTCTCCCCCTCTCAATTCTCTCTCTTTCTCTCTACCTTCCTCTCCTGAAACCATGGCTCAATTGGAGCAAATTGTTCCTAGGCGCTGAGGGTGGCTCCACAGCCTTTGCCTCAGGAACTAAGAAGGGTTCTGTTGCTGAGCAATGGAGCAATGCTCCAGATGGCAGAGTACTTCCCCCTAGTGGACCTGCCAGGTGGATTGCAGTCAGGGCTTATATGGGAGTCTGTCTCTGACTCTTCTCCTCTCACTAAATTAAAAAAAAAAAAAAGTATAGAACATACAAAATCCATTTACCGTTAAATATTCCCAACTTTTTTTTTGTAATTTTCTGAAGCTGGAAACGGGGAGAGACAGTCAGACAGACTCCCGCATGCGCCCGACCGGGATCCACTCGGCATGCCTACCAGGGGCGATGCTCTGCCCACCAGGGGTCGATGCTCTGCCCATCCTGGGCTTGCTATGTTGCGACCAGAGCCACTCTAGAGCCTGAGGCAGAGGCCACAGAGCCATCCCCAGCGCCCGGGCCGTCTTTGCTCCAATGGAGCCTTAGCTGTGGGAGGGGAAGAGAGAGACAGAGAGGAAGGAGAGGGGGAGGGGTGGAGAAGCAGATGGGCGCCTCTCCTGTGTGCCCTGGCCGGAAATCGAACCTGGGACTTCTGCACGCCAGGCCGACGCTCTACCACTGAGCCAACCGGCCAGAGCTATTCCCAACTTTTTATTTAACTTCTGAATGACTCAAATTTCAGGAGTTGATGTCCCCTGCCCTGCCGTGCCAGCATCCACTTCG
The DNA here is from genome assembly GCF_036850995.1 of Saccopteryx leptura. Lineage (NCBI taxonomy): Eukaryota > Metazoa > Chordata > Mammalia > Chiroptera > Emballonuridae > Saccopteryx > Saccopteryx leptura. Next base: position 59,891,781 of record NC_089511.1, on the reverse strand, counting down.
GTAGTCTCTAGGGGACAAATCTCCATTATGCCATAGACTCAGTAGCCATCCCAACAGGACACTCCTATCTGAAGACCCAGAGGGCTGGTGCCAAATTTTTGTTGCCTTCTAACAACTTGACTTGCTTTCTTAATTACAAGCAAAAACAAAAACAAAAACAAAAATAATAGTGAAACAAGAACATAATTACCATATAATTTTTCCAGTTTCTTAAAGATAATTTTATTGAACATAACTTTTATGGGAAGGAGACATTTTTTTATGTGGAGATAAATTAAAAACACCCAACTTTGGGATTTTATTTTTAAAATATTTTCTGGGAAAAGTAGACTTAATATACAAGACTGGGCAAAACACTAGCCATTATCCTCTAAAAGATAAATCATAAGTAAGAATATAAAATAATACCATTAATAAGAAGACAAACAATACAAATAAATAATATAGGTAATAAATACCCATAAGTAATAATACAAGAATAAACGTGCATACTTACAACTGTAAAACTCCTTTTGCTCACCCCTGTATGTGTTTTTCCTGTCATTGTCATTTCAACAAAATGAATTTTTAGTCTCCCAAGAAAGCTTCTACTGTAGTGCAGTTATTATGAGACGCTGGGATCCAGGATGAGTAAGGCCATCTTCACCTTCCAGCAGGGGTCGTCAAACTTTTTATAAAAACCGCCCACTTTTGCAGTGCTGGTAGACCTGGTCCCTACCGCCCACTAGTGGGCGTTCCAGCTTTCATGATGGGCCAATCGCGGCGCTGTTTGGTTGCACGGTAGGGACCAGGTTGACCAGCACTGCAAAAGTGGGCGGTTTTAATAAAAAGTTTGACGACCCCTGCCAGGAAGACAACAACTACCTATGGCCGTGATGGCGAACCTTTTTATAAAAACCACCCACTTTTGCAGTGCTGGTCAACCTGGTCCCTCCCGCCCACTAGTGGGAGTTCCAGCTTTCATGGTGGGCGGGTAGCGAAGCAACCAAACAGCACCATGATTGGCCCACCATGAAAGCTGGAACTCCCACTAGTGGGCGGGAGGGACCAGGTTGACCAGCACTGCAAAAGTGGGTGGTTTTTATAAAAAGGTTCGCCATCACGGACCTACGGGGTGGTACATGCAAACTACCATAATACAGTGTAGTGAGCTGCACTATGTTACAGACAAGTGAGCAATAAATTTTACCTGAAGAAGGCAGAATGGATCACAGAGGAGGTAACACTGGGTTTCAAAAGATAAGTAGGCATGTGACAGTTTTGCATGTTTAGGTGCTTAAAAAAGAACCTGAAAGGAACGATTCACCCAAAGGGTACCCTTTAGTAGGTAATATGCTAAGTAATAATTAATATTAATAGTCATTATCTCTTATAAGATGTTTACTTGCTAGACACAAGTCCTATCTCATTTAATTTCCGCACTTACCCAAGAGGTAGGTACTATTATCATCTTCCCCATTTTATAGACATGCTGAAGCACAGAGAGTTCATATAACCGGTATAAGGTCCCATGGCAAGTAGCTGATCTACATCAAACCCCTGCAGTCTAATTCCAGACCCATCTCTCAGCTACCATGTCCTAAAGCATTCTTGCTATTTCTTGGTACAGCTAATGTTAAGGAGGTAAAGGAGGTAAAGGAGAGAAACTTGTCAGTCATAAGTTGATCAGCGGGTAGATAATGAACTAGTGCTAAACAAGAATAAAATTGCAGTAGTAGAAGCTAATGAAAAAATAGATTTAAAAGAACTGTACTTGCAGCTAACCTGGTTGCTAGAAAATAACTTCCTAGTAGTGGTTTGTGAATGCCCCATTCACAAAGAGCAGGTTGTATTGATGTGAATAACAACTGCTGTTGTAAAGATATTCTGGCAAAGTATTCTGGGTCATCAGGCCCAGAGACTAACTGCAAGACTGTCCATTTCACTGTTTAACCAGAAGTTCACTTTTGCAAAAAGGAGCCAAGACAAAGAAAAAGAGAGGTCATTCATAATTATGTGTGGATATTTCCATTTCAGTATACTTTCCATTGCAAAACAGATCTTCTCAGAAGTGACTCTTCATTGGAAAACATTGATAAATCCATGTAGTTGAAAGAGGGTGGCATTTGGGGACTGGAGGCTGGGTTAGTATAGGCTCCAACATAGCATACTGAGTAGCTTGGGCAGCTGTTCCATATCCTGACCGTGCATAACATGGCCAGGCACATACTAGACCAGGGGTCAGGAACCTATGGCTCCCCAGCCAGATGTGGCTCTTTTGATGGCTGCATCTGGCTCGCAGACAAATCTTTAATAAAAAAATAATAACGTTAAAAATATAAAACATTCTCATGTATTACAATCCATTCATTTCCTACTGCTCATGTTCATGGTTGCGGATGGCTGGAGCCAATCACAGCTGTCCTCCGGGACAACACCAAATTTTTATTGGATAATGCGTAACGCACACGGGTCGTTGTATGGCTCTCACGGAATTACATTTTAAAATATGTGGCGTTCATGGCTCTCTCAGCCTAAAAGGTTCCCGACCCCTGTACTAGGCCCTCAATAAAGGGTCAGCATTATACTTTATTTAAGTCGCCTATGAAGCAAAAATAGATGGATTTCAATTATGTCTCATTTTTTAAAACGTGTCTCTAGGGAACTTCTGTCAATATTATCTTGACCATTGGATATTGATGGAAACAAGAAGTAGGATTAGCACATTCTTGTCAAAAAAGAAAATAGTTTTGAAACGTGACTCATGTTTAAGACTATGAACTTGAATCCAATGAAAAGTGTTTTTCTTTTGATTGAAAAAGAAATTCAACAAAGTATGTTCCGTTCTTTGTCTTGACCAAGAATCTGCGTCTAATAGGGGGAAACAGTTAAATTTGAGAGAAATTGAGAAGATGATGTCTTAGAAGAAATAATTAGGAGAAACAATTTTATATAATAGAGTTTTTCATTTGTTTGTTTTGCAGTGTTTTGTTTTTGTCAGGGGACCAAGCCATTTAGCCAGTGTGCTCTTTTTATAGTCTCAGGAGTCAGAGTTGATTTGAGAAGCCCTGTTTTATATAAAAATATGATAAAGGTTTTCATCAAGAGCCTACAAGCTGATGTCAGGGTGAAGAACAGAGAATACAATGAAGTTCAACTCCCAGAGACCAACGGTTACTTCTACTCTTTATTTGTCCAGCTTACTTTGTGGGATACCACTGTTCACCCATTCAATAAACAATGAACAGGTCAGTTTGAGTTAGATTATTTGAAATCTTGATGAAATCAAAAGAAAAAAAAAGAAAGACATGTTTTAAAAGTGAGACAAGAGGGTATTCATTTTATATCCAGTACAACATTCAATAAAATAATAAATTGATTCCCAATGTCTTCTGGAAATAGAAGGGGGAAAGTCAGGTAGAGCATACAAGTGGGAGAGGAAATTACTTGCAATAATCACAAACTTTAACATGAAATATATTTGGCCCAAAACAATCTGAAATGGCTCATATAAAAAATTTGAGGTGATACTATTTTAGGTATGGTTTTTAAATACTACGTTCAAGATCAGACTACAGTTTTGAGATAGTCACACTATATATATCTATATTCTAGCATACTTTCTTAGGCATCCTAACTTGTTTGAAATTTATTTGTATTTTTGGTAATGTTTTAACCAATAACAATTTTTTCCCTAAAAATTGCTGCTGTTAAATAGGTTTTCCCTAAAAAAATGTCCCTGCAGTCCCAAAGGGAAAACACTTGCTTACTGAGCTTCTAGCTAATGTAAATCAAAGTAGTGTGCTACTCATAATGTTAACACTCAGTAGAATCTGAGTGTATTTATAAACTTGTGATGATGCAGATCTGTGTCCCTCTAATAATTTAGATCTACAAACGAATCTAACATCAAGGAGAACCAAACAGGAATCGGGCACGTTCTTGTATCTCATGAATATTTTGAATGAGACAGGAACATGTGCTTTAGCAAAAAAGAGAATCTATTACAAAAGACCAGACTATAATTATTTGCTAAATGATGAATTTGACAAAAAAATAAAGTCAGCATACATTACTTTTAAATGCATAGGGAAGGAAGAAGAATACCAGTTACTGGACTATTTTCTCTAGTTGTCTAACGTTACATAAGCAACACTCTTTTAAATAAAACAATGAGAAATGGAAAAAGCAAAAGAAAAAAAGTTACACATGGTCATTGTACCCTAACTCGACCATTAGGACCACCATTCACATGTGCAGGTATTTCTTTTAAAAATATTTCAATTGTGAAGTCTAACATACATACAGAAAAGCACATAAAACTTCTATTTACAGTTTAGCAAGTAGTTAAAAGCGATTGCCAATTTAACCACACCCAGGACGAGAAATGAAACATTGCTGGGCGCTCCCCACACCCACCTATCCCTTCTCTGACCCTCACTAAAGTCACCACTTTTTTTGACTTTATGGTAGCCAATGCCTTGCTCTTCTTGACAAATTTACCACTACACTGTTGTCACCTGTCTAGGTACTACTAAACCATGAACTTTTTAAAATTAAAAAAAAAATTAATTATAGTTCACATATATTAGTTTCAGGTGTGATTCAACCTTTATGTACTTTATGAAGTAATATCATAATAAATCTAGTAACCATCTGTTAGTGTCTGTAGTATTTACAATATTAATAACTATACTCCTTATGCATTACCTCCCCTTGACTTATTTTAGAACTGGAAGTTTGTACTTTTTAATCTCTTTCTCCTGCTCTGCCCATCCTCACACTCCTTCCCTCGGCAACCATCAATTTGTTCTAGGTATCTATTAGTTTGTTTCTTAGACCATGTACTTTTTTAACTGTTTTTCTTTACATGAATATACTTATACTTGTGTTTTCTTTTATACCTTGCTTTAAAAATTTTTTAATATTATGCTTGTAAAAATTAATTCTGTTTTTGTATAAAGTTGTAGTTTAATTTTCATTATTGTAAAAAAATTGCTACATGTATCTATTATCTATGTATCTATCTATTAATAAGCATTTGAGTTAAAGATTTTACAAGTAATATTTGGATATGTGTCCTAATGTGAATATCCTTGTATTTCTTCAGGGTATATACCTATGATTGTAATAGGTGGTCATAAGTATTGGTTTTAATCGTAACAATTTTCTATTTATTTAATCGTAACAATTTTCAAAATTGCTTCTATTATTTCATAGTCATAATAATCATCCTGTTATCAGACAAAACTACCTTCCATTGTGACTGAATTTTATAGCCTGGTCTTTGGTAATAAATTCACTCCTCCATTACCTAATTTTTTTATGAAAGTAATAAAAAGCTTAAAACATAGAATTTATAGCAGAGATAAAATTTCATGAGTTATGTCCTCTTATCTAGACAGAGAAGTCAGTTTGTTGTCTAGACAGAGAAGTCAGTTTGTTGTCACGGTAGATGTTGAAACTAATACATTTAAAATAATTTTTAGGGATATTTTTATTGAGTTATATTTAACATGCAACATTGTATAAGTTTAAAGTGTATAACATATGTATTGAAATGATACATTTATACTGTAACAAGATTGCCATAAAAGGGTTACCTAACACCTCTATTGGGACACATAATTACTATTTTTTCTGGAGTTGAGAACAACTAAAATCTAGTCTCTTAGTAAGTTTAATGTTTATAATAGTTTTGTGGGGTTTTGTTCTTTGTTTTTTGGTCTATAATCACTATACTATTATATGTGTTAGGTCTCCAGGACTTATCTACTAGTTACAAGTATGTACAAACAACAGTTCTCCCATTCTCCCTCCACCCCCACCCCCTGCCCCAAGAATTTTTGTTTTTAAAAGTGTCATGAATGTTTGCCCTGCCAGGAAAATCCTAGAATTCAGTTTAACCCTTTTGTGTAGTTTTAGCTATACAGTTTTGTGATAAAATAAAATTAAAATGTCATATTTTCCAAAGTCCACTCTTCGACATCTCTTTCCTGACTTCTCTGAAAGTGATTTTAGAGTTTCTCCATGCATGTTCCCTGTCCTTCAACTTCATATACTACCTCACTATCTAATAAAACCTTTTAATGTGCTTTGACCCAGGAACCAAGGTTGCTAAGAGACCACCTGTGCTGAATGCACTTTGCTCTAGCAAGAGCAGACAGAGAAAACCAAAGAGCAGTGTGATCACTACAACCTGGGATAAAGTCAGGTGAGCAGTGGGTTTCTACTCTTCAGTCCTTACAGGTTGTCTGGTCTGTCCCTCACTTCCTCTGCTTGAGTCTCTCTTTTACTGCTGTTGAAGAAAACTGAAGGTATCCCTCAGGGTACAAAGAAAGGAGACACAATCTGGAGGCTGAGGTTATAGGAGAGAAAGCCACTTTACAAATCCAGGCATTATTCTTCCCTCTTGTTTCTGTAACATAGGCAAAAGGAATTGTTGAACGTAGGGTAAATTCTAGGTGTTTTCTAATGATTGTTGTGTAATTTGGGCCACATTTTTCCTTCCTTTAAAAATGAGGCTAGTTGCCTGACTGGGCGGTGGCGCAGTGGATGGAGCATCGGACTGGGATGCTGAGGACTCAGGTTCAAGACCCCGAGGTCGCCAGCTTGGGCGAGGGCTCATCTGGTTTGAGCAAAAAGCTCACCAGCTTGAGCCCAACGTCGCTGGCTCAAGCAAGGGGTTACTTGGTCTGCTGAAGGCCCGCGGTCAAGGCACATAAAAAACAACAACAAATAAACAAACAAACAAAAATGAGGCTAGTTATTAGAGAAATTAATCAAGATTGCTAAAAGAGGGAGAAAATGACACTTGTATAAATATCATCTATCTCCCCCCTCCTTAAAATTTAACTCACCTTTTTGAGTTTTGAGTGAAAATAGCACTACCCCAATCTTGCCACTTTTATTTTTTATTCATTTGAGAGAGGAGAGAGAGAGGGAGACACAAAGGGGTGGGGGCGGAGCAGGAAGCATCAGCTCCCCTATGTGCCTTGACGGGGTAAACCCAGGGTCTGAACCGGAACCTCAGTGTTCCAGGTTTTCGCTTTATCCACTGTGCCACCACAGGTCAGGCCAATCTTGCCACATTTAAAGAGGACGGATTTTCATTTTAGGTTGAGTGTAAGTAAGGGAGTTTGATGTAAGCATTTGAAAATTGCTTATTTAACCTTGCCTTGCTGCAAAAGGAGTTAAGAATGGTTCTTAACTCCCTAGGTGACTGACATTTTGTAAAATCTTCCAACAGTATGCTAAATTAACTACAAATTAATACTTTTACAAATTTAATTATATGTTTTAACATTCCACTATTTTAAAACAGTTAGATTATCATTGAAATGTGGAGGAAATTAAATGATTGATGTCTTATTAAATGGCCAGAATATGAGAGAGAAGATTTTGAGGAAAAATCAATAAAATTAAAAGTTCTTTTGTTTTTAAATTTAAAATTTTTTTTTTAAATTTATTCATTTTAGAGAGGAGAGGGAGAGAGAGAGAGAGAGAGAAAGGAGAGACAGAGAGAGAGAAGGGGGGAGGAGCTGGAAGCATCAACTCCCATATGTGCCTTGACCAAGCAAGTTCAGGGTTTCGAACCAGCAACCTCAGCATTTCCAGGTCGACGCTTTATCCACTGCGCCACCACAGGTCAGGCCTAAATTTTTTTAATTAAAAAAATTCACCTGCTTTTTCCATATTTTCAAATTTTCATTTCCTGGTAATACCTACTGTATTATAGGTTGGAAGAATGGCATCAGTTGATGCCATTGTAAAATAATGCCAATGATTTATTTAGCAGATAAGATTTTAGATGACTTAGCAGATAGGATTGTAAATAACTTTACAGATAAGATTTCATTAATACTGATAACATAGAAAAAGAATAGTTATTCTGATAGTTCTTTGACCTGTTTCTTTTCTTTTTAAAAATATTTATTTTTCAATTACAGTTGACATATACTGTTATATTAGTTTTAGATGTATAGCAGTGATTAGACATTTATATACTTTACAAAGAGGTTGAGCTGTTTCTTTGAGAAAGAAAACAAACTTGGCATGTAGAAAAATCTATGATTATAAAATCTAAAGTGGCCAAAATGAGTGGATGAAAAATATTTTAATTCATTAGGAGCAAAACATTTTAGTTCATTGGTTAGTATTAAATATGTTGAGTTTTGCCTAAAAAATGTTTCCTCATCACTATTTCTTCAAAGTGAAAATATTAGATTGAGTTTTAAAAATCAGAATTATAAATTTATTCATTTGAGGATACTTCTCTCTTTTTCCCCTAGGAAGCGGGAGCATTCTAGATATGACATGTAAAAACTGGATATTAATTTCCACTACCACCCCTACAAGTCTGGAAGATGAAATTGTGGGAAGACTTCTAAAAATTTTGCTTGTTATCTTTGTTGACTTCATGTCTATTATATATGTTGTTGTAACTTCTTAGAAAGCTGACTTCCTTTACTTTATTGATAAATTTTATATTAAATTCCCATGAATAAACGTTTGTAGTTTAATGTGTTGAGTGATTTTAATTTGATGACATCTTCAATTATTTTAGAAGCCAATAGGACATTACAATAAAAACAATATTGTCTACTTTTAGTACTTTATGGTTTATACAACATTTTCATGAATTGAAGTGGAATTTCCCCCCCAAGATCAATTCTACTGAGTCATAAAACTTTCTGATTTTTAACATGATTTTTATTTGGTAAACTGACTAAAATTTGTTGGTGAAATTATTAATAAAGTTGATTGTTTTAAGGGTGCATACCTATGTAAAATTTTATATGATTCTATTTTTAACATATAATCATCTTTTCATACAATATATCAATAGTTTATTCTTTTTTTTTTTTTTTTTTGTATTTTTCTGAAGTTGGAAACGGGAGGCAGTCAGACTCCCGCATGCGCCTGACTGGGATCCACCTGGCATGCCCACCAGGGGGCGATGCTCTGCCCATCTGGGGCATTGCTCTGTTGCTACCAGAGCCATTCTAGCGCCTGAGGCAGAGGCCGTGGAGCCATCCCCAGTGCCGGGGCCATCCTTGCTCCAGTGGAGCCTTGGCTGCAGGAGGGTAAGAGAGAGACAGAGAGGAAGGAGAGAGGGAGGGATGGAGAAGCAGATGGGCACTTCTCCTGTGTGCTCTGGCCGGGAATCAAACCCAGAACTCCTGCACACCAGGCCGACACTCTACTACTGAGCCAATCGGCCAGGGCAATAGTTTATTCTTTTTTTCACTTCCTAGTTATGGTCTCAAGCAGCATAATTTTTCTAAAATTCAGTTTCTTTTTTTTTTTTGTTGTTGTTGTTGTTGAGAGGAAGAAAAATAATAAGGCAGTCTCCCACATGGGTCCCTACCGGGATCTACCCGGCAACCCCTGTCTGGGGCTGATGCTCAAATACCAAGTTATTTTTATAGCACCTGAGGCTGACGCACACAGACCAACTGTATCCTCAGCACTTTTAGCTGCTGGCTATGGGAGGGGAAGAAGGAGAGAAGGGGGAGAAAAGTGGGGAGAGAAGCAGATGGTTGCTTTTCCTGTGTGCCCTGACTGAGAATTGAACTCAGGACGTACATACACCGAAATGACACTCTAGCCTCTGAGTCACTGGCCAGGGCCTATAGTTATCTTCTTATAAACACATTTTATCTGAGTGTAGATAACAGTATGTCATGTAATGGAAGGCTCACAGTAATCCTAGGAAGTAGGTGTTTGTTATCTCTATTTTATAGATGAAGAAACTGAATTTTAGAAAAATTATGCTAGCTTGAGACCATAACTAGGAAGTGGCAGAACTAAGTCTTGGGCCTTCATAATTCATAATATCACATTACCTCCAACGATAAATAATAATAAGACAAGGTGGTTAAAATCCAATCTGTAGAGATCAACTTTCATTCACAGTAACATTTTATTCAAGACTATGACTGTGTTTTACTTGTGGGGAATATATTCCAAGACCCTCAGCGGATGTGTGAAACCATGGACAGAACCAAACCTTATATATACTTTTGTTTTAATATATACATGCCTATGATAAAGACTAATTTATAAATTAGTCACAGTAAAAGATGAACACAATAACTAATAATAAAATAGAATGATTACAACAATATACTCTAATAAAATGAATGCAAATGTGGTCCCTCCACTTTCTCTTTCTCTCAAAATAGCTTATTGTACTGTACCCACGTTTGCATTTAAAGGGAGCGCTTTAAATGAAAGCTTCTCTTTGGAACATTTGTATTGCCAGCATCACTACCCTTGCATTTTGGGGCCATTATTAAATAAAATGATAGTTATTTCAACACAACACAGTCAGTCTGATAACTGAGAAGGCTGCTAGTGACTGATGGGTGGGGAACGCCCACAGCGTGGATGAACTCAACAAAGGGATGATTCCTCTCTTGTACAAGACGCCTCGAGAGTTCATAACACTGTTCAGAACAGTGTGCAATGAAAACTTACGAATTCTTTATTTCTGGAATTTTCAATATAATGTTTTTGTACCATAGTAGGTAGACCCCTTGTAATTGAAACAGTAGAAAGTAAAACCATAGATGGCGGGGGGTGGGGGGAGACTACTGTATTGCTCCTATTTATTTTCTTTTTCCACATTTAAAAATATTTTATAATAAGCAAAGTTGTTGTTGTTTGTCCTTTTCTCATCCACTTTGATAATGCATTCCCTTCCCCTGTTTTCTTGATTCCTCATTTCTGACAGTGTTGAAATATAACTGTTGAACTTCTGCTTTCTGAACTTTTGAAAAAAAAGTCTCACTGTCCTTTAGACTTTTTGACTTTCTACATTGGATACACACGCTTCACAAAGTTCTGATTTCTTCCAGGTGGTGATCATCTTCTCAGATTTTGCCCAATCATTAATGCAAGTTTTCATAAGAGACCTACTGAAGCGTGAAAGGAATCTGGGACCTTTGAGACTTATTAGTTAACCAACTCTTACTTAATCCTTCAGTGGCGTTGGATATTTAACCATAAGCCAAATAGAGTCAGACTATTTGAGCATTTGCTGCAGCAGAAAATCCTATTTTTTTCTATACTGTATTGATGGACCCTTCCTTTTGAGTATACGGGTCATCTCCTATTGATGTGATGTATTTCTCCTCAATTCCCTTTACTTGGGATTTGTTGGAGCCTATTATCAGGTTACTGACAAGGGCGTGAAGTCACTCCTCTCTCCAGACTGTCGTTTCCTTTCCCTGCGTGCTCTCAGGCAGTGGAAAACGTCGTTAAAAGTATTGATTCTGAGTCACACTGCCTGGGTCCCAATCTTGGCTTCTCCTCTTACAGTTCAATAATTTACATCTCTTCTGCTTCTTTACCTGTATAATAAGTGCCTATGTCATAAGTGTGTAGAAAGGATAAAATGAGAGAATTTGTGTCAAGTGTTTAGCACAGTTCTTGGCATTTGGAAAACCACTGCAAACCATAGTGGACTGGTGTTATCAGCATCCTTGGGAGGAAGCAGAGGTGATGTTGCTCCCTCCTAGCTGAATATGAACGAGCCTCAGTCAGCCTGCTTGTTCTATGATTCCCCTTCACCCTTAGGGTGACCTAACAATGACCCATCCCATTGGCCCCCAAATGTGATTCTATTGTACTAGACCCTGGCAGAGTTCTGTGAGAGGTATAGAAGTCTAAACTGGATGACCCTGCACAGGTTCCTTGGTTATGTTATTTTGGGACTTGGTGATGACAACTAGATATCAGAATATGACTTGAAACAACAAGGATACATCTTAAATATCTTTTCTTAGTAAGTAATGAGTGTCTTAATATTCAAGTGCTGTACCTTTGTAATTGAACATAGGTCACCTTTCCTTCATTCTTCAAAAATATTCGTTGACTTTCTGTTTGCCAGGCATGGTGCTGGGCAACCAGGTCAAAGTAGGGAAAAAACACAGTTTCTGATCTCATGGAGTTCATAGTCTAGTTGGGGAGAAATGAATGAATAGTCAAATGATGCAACCGCATTTGAGGAAGTATCGGGAGGGCATGCCTGGGATGTTATGAGGGTATGCAAAAAGTTATTCTACCACTAGCAACAAGTCCTGGGAGCTTGTTAGACATGCAGAATCCTAGTTCCCCAAGATATACTGAATTCAGAAACTGCACTGTAATCAGATCCCCCATGATTCATATGCACGCTACAGTCTGAGAAGCACTGATGTGAAGGAAAGCTCACTGGACTAAGTGTTCCTACACTCTGGCTACTGACCCGTTATGTGACCTCTGGGCAAGTTGCTTAACCTCTCTGGGACTCATACTCCTCCTGCGTTAAAGCAAAACAGAACCAAGAAAAAAACGGAAAACTCCATTAATACTACTCGCTTTGTGTATCACATTGAAATACCGTGAATATTAAGTGAACTGGACTGAAACTTATATGGAAATGTCTAACAGAAAGAAATTATTATAAATATCAAGAAAACAGAAGGAGCTCTGTGAAGTAAGAGACCTATGACTACCTTCAGTAGAATTGGAAAGTTATTGTTTTCATCAATGGCAATAATATTTATGGCATGTGTATATTATATGCAGCCTAGGTTAGGTAACAGTTTTTGCTGGATGGCTTTCTGTGGAGTTGCGTAGAACTCAATGTCCACATGCACTGTTACCATCAATGCTGCAAGTGAACTGGATGGTGTTTCTTAACTTGCCACTAATGGGTATGCATTATCTAGCCACATCTGAATTCAGGCATCTACATGGTTATTAATTTCACAGTTAATTTTTTTATATTAACTCAAGTGGCCTTTGCGACATTCTTAGTTCTGTGGTCCCTTGAGGAGATTATTTTTAATTTGAGGAGAGGTCAGAAAATGCCTGCTAGAAACCTTGTTATTTATAAATGGCAATACCTCATTGAAGTGCACTGTGATAAGTGTTTTACATACATTGAGTAGTTTAATCTATACAAATAAATGTATGAGGTATTTCCATTTTCCAGATAAGGAGTTGAGCAGGCTCAGAGGAAAAAGGTAAAAGGCACAAGTTCACACAAGACATCCTGACTGTGATGACAGGAAGTGAGAGAACCAAGACCCTCAACCCCAAACCGTCTGCCACTAGACCCCTGTTCTTAACCACTCAATCATCCTGCCTCATATTAAGCCAGAGAGGTTAATTACCACTGGCTCCGCATTTGGAAGGCAAGAAGTTTGCGGTACGTGGAGCATCGCAATCCTTCATGCAGGATTCAGTGAGTTAAATGATACCTACCTCTGGGGCATGATGAAAAAGAGCCGTTTCTGTAGAATCCGGGGCCGAGGTTTGAGAGGGCATCTTACCTATGTGTTGCTGGTGTGACCTATAGACCAGGTTGTTGTTCTGGGTTGCTCTCTCCATGACTGTTATTTGCTGATCTTACTGGGAGCAGTCCTACAAGCTGAGGGCAAGTTGCCATGTAGGCCATTCTGGGATCAGCGATGAGCCCAGACTTATTTATAAACCCACAGGAAAGGCCCCTGAGCTCACGCTGCCGTCTGACTTGCGACCACGGAGAGGGAAGGAAGATTAGTGGAAAAGCACGGGAAGTCCTTGGTGACCCACTGGGTTTCCAGTCTGAGCCCTGTGCCCTTTAGGCCAGGAGCTGGCTACAGACTGTTCCCTGGGGTCAGTGTCCCTGGACTCCTATATAAAGTGTGATCCCCAGGTACAGAGACTGACCTTTTGAATGTTATTTATGAAGTTGATTATGACTTGTACTGTGGAGATCTTTTGCTCAATAAATATTTATCAAGCACTCACTGCCTTTCTGGTAGTGTGGTAGCCACAGTGAAATATTGTGGTTCCTGTCCTCAGAGAGCTTGCTTTCTGATGGGGAAAGCAGACAACAAACTGATAAACACATAAGAATTTCAGCTAGTGCTAGGTGCCTTGGCAAAAGTGAGACAGCACAATGAGAGAAGGAAGAATCTTTTAGCTAGGGGGATCTAAAAAACTTTCCTGAGAGGATGATATTGGAATAGAGACTCGATTGAAAAGGAGCCAGTGAGGTGGAGACCTGGGAGAAGAGCGAAGACTTCAGATGCAGGGACTAGAAGGTACAAAGGCCCTGAGGTAGGTGGAGCTCAGCAGAACATTAGGAAGTCCAGTGTGACCATAGCTTAGTAAACAGGAGACTTAATTTCTCAGGATTGGTAAAACTCAGCTGCTATGTAACCTCTTTGAAATTTGTCCCCCACCCCGGGTGGTTAAGGAAACTCTGTCGTGGCAGAAAATGAAAAGAGTGTGAGGCCCTCTGTTGTTCTGAACCCTTTGTAGCAGCACGCATCACAGTTTAACATTAAACAACGAGCCTCTCTCTGGAGGTTGCAATTTTTTTCTGGTTATTCCAGGCTGATCATGTCTAGCCCTTTTGTCACAATGATAATGTTAGGCAGCTCCTTCACTCTACTAGATAAATTAAGAGGCTGTGTTATGTTCTTAGGACAGTTTATTTATTTACTTATTTTTTTCAGAGAGAGAAAGAGAGACGCAGCGAGACAGGAACATTGAGCTCTTCTTATATAAGCCCAGATCAGGGATTGAACCAACAACCTCTGTGCTTCCAAATGACACTTCAACCAACCAAGCTATCCAGTCAGGGCTTAATTTTTTTTGTTTATTGACTGATGTTTTTAGAGAGACAGAGAGGGAGAGAGAGGAGGATTAAGGGAAGCATTCATTTGTTTTTCTACTCAGTTGTGCATTCATTAGTTGTTTCCTGTGTGTGCTGACTAGGGATCGAATCTACAACCTTGTCGTTTCAGGACTAACTCTAACCAACCAACTAAGCTAACCAGCCAGGACCTAGGACAGCTTTTCAAAAACCATAAGCAAAGCAAAAATTGTATCTGTGGTACTTTTTTTTTTAATAACAGCTTTATTGAGATATAATATCATCTCTTTAAAGTGTACAACTCAATTATTTACACAGTTGTGCATCAACTACCGTATCAATTTTAGAACATGTCTCTATTCTGAAAAGAAACCCATATTTATTAGTGCCCGTGAGCAGTTACTGCCTACTGTTTTCAAACCTACCCTCCTTTAAAGCCCTCACCCCTGCCAGTCCTAGGCACCTTTTAATCTGCTTTTTATCTCTATAGATTCGCCTATTCTGGGCATTTAATAGAATGACAATCATACACTAATTAGCCTTTTGTAGTTGGTTTATTTATGGCCAAACAACATTCCATTGTATGGATAAGCCACATTTTATTATCCATTCATTAGTTGATAGACATTTGGATGTTCCTACTTTTTAGCAATTATGCTGCTATGAACGCTCATGTACACATTTTTTGTGGTGGCATATATTGTATATATATATATATATTTTCAGTTATCTTGTGTATATACCTATTAAGGGAATTATTGATCATATGGCAACTCTACTTTTAACCTTTTGTGGAACTACAAATTATTTTACAAAGTGGCTGCCCCACATCTATAGAATTGGAAAGGTTTTCTCTTGATTTCTAGGGGGGAAAAATCTTTGTGACCATGATAACTCTCAGGATTTCAAATGTCAAGTAGGTAGATTATGAAATGAAGGCTAAAAATAAAAGATTAATTTGATTTGAATTTGAAAATCATTATGTATTTTCTTCAACTCTCCATGTTATCTAGCAATTGTAGTTGCTTATTTGGGTTCCTTGGTACCCAATTTCATGTTAAAAAGTTAACTACACAAGAAATGCTCCACATTTCCTTCAAATATGGTAGGGCAGATAATAAACATTCAACAACTATTCATTTATTAGATATTTATCTAAGTTAGTCATATTCAGGATGCTGGGTATTATCCTCGCTATTTTCTACTGTAGGAGGTTCACTTTATTAGTTGTGTGGTTGGAGGAGTACGGTGCAGTACAAGGTGTTTTTATAGCTCATTTGTCCATAAGCAGACTCCTTGCAGATTGAGTTTTTGGCTCTTGTTATTCATTTACTGCATACTTCTCGTTATAAAATATTCCATTTGGGCTGTACTTAGTAAAATTTATTGAAGATTATAGTTTTCAGCATGACATGAGTTCTATTGGGTATTTCTTTTTTCACTCCTCAGTAAAGTTTATTTCTTGATTTATTTTGTGGTATGTATCACTATTGGCTAAAGAATGTGTTGAAAAATAGTCTTGACCAGCCAAAGAAAAGTTGAATGAATAATCTATCCAAGAATTACATCTAAGTCAGAATTCAACCCTTTAGTTTATTAAAACCATTGTTGACAGAGGATAGACCCAAGTTGACACTTGAGGAATTAGACTCAAGTCTTCTTGGTTAAAAGGCTAATTTTTAGACTTTGTTGGTTGCTGGACTTTGTTGATTTTCTGGATTGGTTATCATACCAGCCTGTCACTATAGGAACTTTCCTTGAATGAATTTCAAGAACTCAGATGCAGGTTTTGACAAGCCATCATGAAAGGATGCTATTTGTGACAACCATTCATTATCATTGCATATTTGTCAATGGACAGAATTTTTCTCTAGTAACTATGTATAGAAGGAGGAAGATGGGAACCCTAATTGGGGTTCTTTGGTATAATTATGAAAGTAAGCACACATACAGCACTATGTGTTAGGCTATTTTATCTGGTTTAATTCACTGAAACTTCACAGGCATCATATGAGAGATATATTAATCTATCCCATTTTTACAGATGAGGAAATAGTCACAGAAGTGATAAGAAAGCTCATCAAAGTTGCAAAGCTAATAGGCTGTCTTGGCTTCAGGGCTGTGTGCTCTAACCGTCTATTCCCTTTCCCTCTTATCATTCAACCTTTGGAACTTCTGTTTCTTCATCAGAAAAACTAGTAGGTTAAAGGCTACATTGAGTGTCAAGGTGTATCTGCTAATCTCCAAGGCCTATTCTGGTTCAAAGACTGATTCAAATTCAGGAGTTTGAAAAGAAGTATTCATGACCATGTGTGGGTAAGGGAAACAATCAAGGCAGAAAGTGTCCTGGGAATGTTAAAATACCCAGAAGCAAACACCTTGAGCCCTCAAATATGTCTGGACAAACAGGTTCAATAGAAGAAAATGCTCATAATTATTATTATATATTATGTTGAGAGTTTATTCAGCTTTCATTTGGTGGGTGCCATATCTAAGTATTTATATTGTGGTCATACCACCCTAGATTTGAAATGTAATGATATGGCAAGAGAAAAAAAAATGCATCTGTATCAGAAAGAAGTAAAGGTATCACTTTTTGCAGATGACATGATCCTTTATATAAAAAGCCCCAAAGACTCCACTGAAAAACTATTAGAAACAATAAACCAACACAAAAGTTGTAGGATACAAAATCAATATACAAAAAGTCCACTGCTTTCCTGTATGCCCATGATAAATCTTTGAAAAATGAACTTAAAAAAACAATTCATTTTACAGTTGCAATAACACCAAAAAATACCTAGAAATAAACTTAACAAAGGATGTGAAGGACTTATATACAGAAAACTACAAAGCATTATTGAAAGAAATTGAAACACACAATGAAATGAAAGAATATTCCATGTTTATGGATAAAAAGGAACAACATAGTAAAAATGGCCATATTACTCAAAGCAATATACAAATTTAATGCAATCCCATCAAAATCCCAATGTCATTTTTCAAAGAAATAGAACAAAAAATCATCAGGTTTGGACGGAACCATAAAAAACACCGAATAGCCAAAGCAATCTTGAGAAAAAAAGAATGAAGTTGGAGGTACCACCCTACCTGACTTCAAATTATACTACAGAGCCACGATAAGACAGCATTGTATTGGCAGAAAAACAGACATACAGACCAATGAAATAGTATTGAGAGCCCCAAAATAAAATCACATGTATATGGCTAAATCATCTTTGACAAAGGAGCCAAAAACACACAATAGAGAAAAGAAAGCCTCTTTAATAAATGGTGCTGAGAGAATTGGAAAGCCACATGCAAAAGTATGAATTTTGACTACAGTTTGTCCCCCTGCACAAAAATTAGTTCAAAATGAATCAAAAACCTAAATATAAGATCTGAAACAATAAATTACATAGAGGAAAACATAGGTACTAAGCTCATGGACCTTGGCCATAGAGAACAATTTAAAATTTGACCCCAAAGGCAAGGGAAGACAAAAATAGATAAATGGGACTATAGAAAACTAAAAAGCTTCTACACAGCAAAAGAAACTGACAACAAAACAAATAGGCAGCCAACTAAATGGGAGATAATATTTGCAAACAACAGCTCTGATAAAGGGTTAATATCCAAGAAATATAAAGTACTCACAAAGCTCAGCAACAAACAAGCAAACAGTCCAATTAATAAATGGGGAGAGGACCTGAACACACTTCTCTCAAGAAGACATACAAATGGCCAACAGATATATGAAAAGATGCTCATCTTTACTAGCTATTAGAGAAATGCAAATCAAAACTACAATGAGATACCACCTCACACCTGTTAGATTGGCCATTATCAACAAGACAAGTAATAACAAGTGTTGGAGAGGCTGTGGAGAAAAAGGAACCCTCATCCACTGCTGGAGGGAAAACAAACTACTAATACAGCCATCATGGAAGAAAGTATGGTAGTTCCTTAAAAAATTAAGAATAGAACTACCGTATGACCCAGAAATCCCTCTACTTGGTATCTACCCCCAAAACTCAAAAATATTTGTACGTAAAGACACGTTCACCCTCGTGTTCATTGCAGCATTGTTCACAGTGGCCAAGACATGAAAACAACCAAAGTGCCCTTCAATAGAGGATTGGGTAAGGAAGATGTGGTACATATATACTATGGAATACTACTCAGCCATAACAAATGATGACATATTACCACTTACAACAAGATGGATGGACCTTGAGAACATTATACTGAGTGAAATAAGTAAATCAGAAAAAGCTATGATTTCACACGTTGGTGGGATATAAAACTGAGAATCATGGCCATAGGTAAAAATAAAGTGATTACCAGGGGGAAGAGGTTGTGGGAGAGGCATTGGGGAGAAGGGAGTAGAGAGGGACATAAATATAGTGACGGGAAATGATTAGACTTTGGGTAATGGGTACACAACAGTTCAAATGCTATAGAAATATTTACCTGAAACCTATGTATTCTTATTGATTAATGTTGCCCTTTAAAATCTAATTTTCTAAATAAAATAAAAATAAAGAAATGTGAAGATTTTTCTCTAAGCACAGAGTGATGGATTTGGTCATGGATAGAAGAGCCATTGCCATGCCTCTCTATGAGCCAGCTGTACATTTGATGTCTGATATTTGTTGTTGCCAAATGATCTGACCCCTTCTGTCTAAGGTCTCCTTAGATTGATAATGAACCCAGATTTCTCTTTGTTAGGACAGGCCTATTTCCAATGAAACTTCAGCCTTTACTTTGCAGGCACCACTACTCACTCTACTGGTTTCAAATGGGTTTCCCACTTTTTGTTTCTGTTGTATATGTTCACCCATTTATAACTATATTAACCAAATCACAGAGCAGAAAACTTGAGTCTGGCAAAATAATTCTGTATTCTTTCCAGTTGTAAAAATATCTTGGAGATACATATATATTTTAGATTTGGGGTCTTTGAAACATTTTTTATGTTTTCTTGGAACAATGAGATATAATATTTGAAATTTGGGCTATTCCAGAGGATCCTGCAGTGTAAGGCACACTTCCTTAATTTCCAGCAATTCTTTAGAGGCTCTTTTGGGGAACCTGGAAGCCATCCCAAACCTTTCTTGTTACTAATCCCCATACCCATCAGTTGCATGGTACTTCTCAAGCTCTCCAATTGGTCCCCTATCTTTTAATAATTTTATAGGTTTTACATTTTTACATTTTTTTTTGCTTCAGCCATTAAATTAACCTAATTCATCTCCCTCTCAGTTCATACGCCAATGTGGTTTGTAAGAGTGATCATTTTGAAACACAAATCCAACTGTGTCATCCCATTGTTAGAATTCTTCACTGATTCTTCTTTGCTTCCTGGATAAAGCCTTCACATGGAGACATGAACTCACATGGTCTCCCATCATAGAGGACATTTATTGTGTTTTGTCTACTCAGCAATCCAGTTAGCTTTTAGATAATTATCTCTCCTTCAGTGAGTATTCTTTTTTCTTTTTTCATTTTTTCTGAAGTTGGAAACGGGGAGGCAGTGAGACAGACTCCCGCATGCACCCACCGGGATCCACCCAGCACGCTCACCATGCTCTGCTCATCGGGGGCGTCGCTCTGCCGCAACCAGAGCCATTCTAGCACCTGAGGCAGAGGCCACAGAGCCATCCTCAGCGCCCGGGCAAACTCTGCTCCAATAGAGCCTTGGCTGCAGAAGGGGAAGAGAGAGAGAGAGAGAGGAAGGAGAGGGGGAGGGGTGGAGAAGCAGATGGGCGCTTTTCCTGTGTGCCCTGGCTGGGAATCGAACCCGGGACTCCCACACGCCAGGCCGATGCTCTACCACTGAGCCAACCGGCCAGGGCCTCAGTGAGTATTCTTAATGTACTCCACCCTTCCCTGACTGAGAGATCGTTATATTGCTCAAGTCAGGCCAGTAACACTCTTTCTTCTGGGAGTTTGAATTATGAATAAAATTCACTTATCCTTTTAGATTAATTTCATCTGCATCAGTTTCAGTCTATGTTCAAATCCTTATGGAACATGCTTGACTTTACATTTTTCCTTCAAGGGTATTTTTTTCTTTATAACTTTTAGTTTTCATGGATTAGCGATCATTTTTTAAAAAAATCAAAGCTAACAAAACAAAGTTGCAGCATGTTGAATAGATCTAAGGTGATCATACTTAAAAAAAGAAAAACAAACCCAGCCTGACCAGGAGGTGGCACAGTGGATAAAGTGTCAGACTGGGACGTGGAAGACTCAGGTTCAAAATTCTGAGGTCGCCAGCTTGAGCACGGGCGCATCTGGTTTGATCAAGGCTCACCAGCTTGAGCTCAAGGTCACTGACTTGAGCTAGGGGTCACTGGGTCTGCTGCAGCCCCCTGGTCAAGCCACATATGAGAAAGCAATCAATGAACAACTAAGGTGCTGCAACAAAGAATTGATGCTTCTCATTTCTCTCCCTTCCTGTCTGTCTGTCCCTATCTTTCCCTCTCTCTGACTCTCTGTCTCTGTTACACACAAAGAAAACAAACAAACAGATAAACATTTACTTGCTGACACCAGGAGGAAAAGTATTTTGACTGTCCACAAATTTCAGACTGTACAGATCCAATACATAGAGTAGACATCATAATTTTCCTCTTCATCATATGTGGCAACTAAGAATTTAATAATTTGTTGCAGCAAAAATAAATTATTGACAGTTTGAGCATGCATTTATCCATTTGCTCATTTGATCATTCATTGTGCTCAGGGAAGAGTGATGAACAGGATAGACCTGGTACCTTCTCTCATCTGTTTATAGTTTCTTTGTGTAAACAACAGACAATGAACATGTGACCCATGTTGTGAGTTCTATACGAAGAAATATCCTGGGTGCTTTGGAAACTGGTACATATGAAAGTGTAGACTGTTTTTAGTTATGGCCTTGAAATTGTGTAATACAAGTCGGAAAGATGCGAACTAGAAAGAGTATATATGTGTACACACACACACAGGATGTGCACATCCTATGCAATTTTACATTTCTGATTTCCACTTTCATGAGAAGATAGGTGGTGTTTCAGAGCAGGGTTCTCTGCATCACGGTTCTCTGCAGCAGGGTTCTCCGCAGCACGGTTCTCTGCAGCAGGGTTCTCTGCAGCACGGTTCTCTGCAGCGGGGTTCTCTGCAGCACGGTTCTCTGCAGCACGGTTCTCTGCAGCAGGGTTCTCCGCAGCGGGGTTCTCTGCAGCAGGGCTCTCTGCAGCACGGTTCTCTGCAGCAGGGCTCTCTGCAGCACGGTTCTCTGCAGCGGGGTTCTCTGCAGCACGGTTCTCTGCAGCAGGGTTCTCTGCAGCAGGGTTCTCTCTGCAGCAGGGTTCTCTGCAGCAGGGTTCTCT
Source organism: Saccopteryx leptura (assembly GCF_036850995.1). Classification (NCBI taxonomy): domain Eukaryota; kingdom Metazoa; phylum Chordata; class Mammalia; order Chiroptera; family Emballonuridae; genus Saccopteryx; species Saccopteryx leptura. The sequence continues at coordinate 59,869,785 of NC_089511.1, read as the reverse complement.
GCAGCACGGTTCTCTGCAGCAGGGTTCTCTGCAGCGGGGTTCTCTGCAGCGGGGTTCTCTGCAGCGGGGTTCTCTGCAGCACGGTTCTCTGCAGCAGGGTTCTCTGCAGCAGGGTTCTCTGCAGCACGGTTCTCTGCAGCAGGGTTCTCTGCAGCAGGGTTCTCTCTGCAGCAGGGTTCTCTGCAGCAGGGTCCTCTGCAGCAGGGTTCTCTCTGCAGCAGGGTTCTCTGCAGCACGGTTCTCTGCAGCAGGGTTCTCTCTGCAGCAGGGTTCTCTGCAGCACGGCTCTCTGCAGCAGGGTTCTCTGCAGCAGGGTTCTCTGCAGCAGGGTTCTCTGCAGCACGGTTCTCTGTAGCAGGGTTCTCTGCAGCAGGATTCTCTGCAGCAGGGTTCTCCGCAGCACGATTCTCTGCAGCAGGGTTCTCCGCAGCAGGGTTCTCTGCAGCACGGTTCTCTGCAGCAGGGTTCTCTGCAGCACGGTTCTCTGCAGCAGGGTTCTCTGCAGCACGGTTCTCTGCAGCGGGGTTCTCTGCAGCAGGGTTCTCTGCATCACGGTTCTCTGCAGCAGGGTTCTCTGCAGCACGGTTCTCTGCAGCACGGTTCTCTGCAGCAGGGTTCTCTGCAGCGGGGTTCTCTGCAGCAGGGTTCTCTGCAGCAGGGTTCTCTGAAGCAGGGTTCTCTGCAGCAGGGTTCTCTGTAGCACGGTTCTCTGCAGCAGGGTTCTCTGCAGCAGGGTTCTCTGCAGCAGGGTTCTCTCTGCAGCAGGGTTCTCTGCAGCACGGTTCTCTGCAGCACGGTTCTCTGCAGCAGGGTTCTCTCTGCAGCACGGTTCTCTGCAGCAGGGTTCTCTGCAGCACGGTTCTCTGCAGCAGGGTTCTCTGCAGCATGGTTCTCTGCAGCACGGTTCTCTGTAGCACGGTTCTCTGAAGCAAATAATAACGTTTATCCCTCTCCCCCTACCAGTCATCTAAAATTAAAATCATTTGAGCCAGAGACTATAATGAAAGCAAAGGTAAGAAAAGATGAAATGATCCTGGCCAGTTTGCTCAGTGGATAGAGCGCTGGCCCAGCATATGGATGTTCCCGGTTCAATTCCCAGTCAGGGCACACAAGAGGAGCAAGTGTCTGCTTCTCTCCCCTTCCCCTTTCCCCTTCTCTTCCTCTTTCCCTCCCAAAGCCAGTGGCTTGATTGGAGCATCAGCGGGCACTGAGGATATAGCTCAATTGGTCCCAGTGTGTCCAAAAATAACTCAGTTGATTTGAGCATCGGGCACAGACAGGGTTGCCCAGTGGATCCCACCTAGTAGGTCAGGGGCCATGCAGGAATCTGTCTCACTATCTGCCTTCATCTCACTTAAAAAAAAAGACAAAACAATATTCTATAGAATTGCAAGTAAAAATATGACACGGCATTTAGTAACAACAAAGTTCACTTGAGGCCCTGGCCGGTTGGCTCAGTGGTACAGCGTCGGCTTGGTGTGCGGAAGTCTCAGGTTCGATTCCCGGCCAGGGCACACAGGAGAAGCGCCCATCTGCTTCTCCACCCCTCCTCCTCTCCTTCCTTTCTGTCTTTCTCTTCCCCTCCCGCAACCAAGGCTCCATTGGAGCAAAGATGGCCTGGGCGCTGGGGATGGCTCCTGGGCCTCTGCCCCAGGCGCTAGAGTGGCTCTGGTCACAACAAGCGATGCCCCGGAGGAGCAGAGCATCGCCCTCTGGTGGGCGTGCTGGGTGGATCCCGGTCGGGCGCATGCAGGAGTCTGTCTGACTGTCTCTCCCCGTTTCCAGCTTCAGAAAAAAAAAAAAAAAAAAGTTCACTTGAACATTTGTCATTTCAACAAAAATTCCATAAACATAAGAGCAAAAGATTTATCCACTTCTATTATTTCCTGATGTTTTACTGTTAGAGTGTGAAGGAATCAAATGGAATTAATAGAATTATTTTTAGATCTCTGAGCTAACAACTATAAAAACTCTAAATATTTTTGTTGATTATTTTTATTCCAAAGTATAGTGCCTATATAGCTATGCTGTCATTCATAAACAGGGGAAGGACATGTGTACAAAAGGAGAGAAATCTACCCTGGTATAACAAGTCGGAAAGGAAAGTGTGGTCAACCAGGCAGGTGCTGGACCAGCAACTCAGGTGCTGTGCAAATGTCCCACCCTCCTCTGATGACCAGCTCATGCCTTTCTCTGCCCTCTGTTGCTGCTGGGATGAGGCTTGCAGAGCAATTTCAGGTTTATTCCTCCATCTTATTTGCTAAAAGACTGAGGCAACGAATGGTCTAAGAAGACCTTAGACTATTTCACAAATTATGAATAATAAATTAATAAACGCTCCGTAATAATAATGTAAGGTAAAGGACAAACTTCTTTGTGTTTTCTTTAAATACTTTCCTTTGGGTTTCTTTCTTCCCAACGGAGGTTCATTTAAACCAGACCATTTAAATGACCTGCCTTTTTCTCTCACTTCATCCTGTTGAAAGTACATTAACTTCTGGGCTCAAGAGAGACTGTAAGGCCAGGGACAGCACAGAGCCATAAAGCTGATAATATTGAATTTATTTGACCCTCACCTTGCAAGCAAATCTTGCATCCTCATGTCACTGGTGGCAAAAACTAGATAGTAAGGAGATGGTTTTAGTCTTGTCTCTCCCAACCTGCTCCCCATCCCTACTCCACCCCAGGGGGAGGGGTGATCAGAAGTACACCCCTAGCTTCTCTGGGTCAAATTCCATTCATAGGTAAAACGGCAGGGTTTGATTAGACTTCTGTGTTCTCTTGCATGTCTAAATGCTCTGCTGAAGTGTGACTGAACAATGAACCTTCAGAAGGGGATGAGGGCAATTTTCACATTCCAGACTGGCAGTAATTCTCTAAGCCAGGTTGCCAATGGCCCCAGAGCCAGCTTCCGTTCTCCCTAAGTTCTTCAGGCTTCCCTCTGCCCACTTCATTCATCACACTGAGTCTGGACCTACAGGCATTTGAGTCTTTGACCTCTGGGATCCAGTCTTATGCTGAAAAGTTGGTCCATGTTGTGTGTTAGCATAAGCTCATTTCCAGTTCTTAATTGATAGGTGTGAATTAGTCTGAGCAGATGTGGAGTGCTGGTCATCTACTTACTCTCTTTAAAAATATCTGGGGAAACTAGGTGGATATGAGAACAGGTACATGGCAACTTCAGAAACCAACTTGTGGATTGAAATATTGAAAACCAGTATTTTCAAGCAGGAATTCTTTGTCCCCCCAGTATAACTACACATACACTAACTGGTTTGACCAAGAGGACATTTGCTCTGGTGGTAAGGAGGGTTTTGAATCAAAGAAAAAAGTAAAAAATATTTTTTATTGAAACATATATTGAAAAGAACCCAAAGTATCAATGTATAGGTCAATGCATTTAGACAAAGTGAATACAAGTGAGTAACTATTAAGCTAAAAAATAGATCATGATGAAAAGGTCCTATATTCCTTCTCCTAAGAAATACATTTTAGGTGGACAGCATCACCTTTTCATTTTTCTTTACAGAAACTATTCCTAGGACCACCTCTCTCTTATCTTACTATTACTTAATTTTTGCCCCCTAACCTTTTCCCCTCCTAGGACAAAGCCAAATAACACCAGCTAGCACTGGTCATTTTCTTCCCCATAATCTGAAAGTCAGCAAATTGGGTAGAAAGGAATGGTATGTGGTCCACATGGGGTTTCTTTTGTTGTTATTTTTTAAATTGTCATCTCACAGGCAAGATGAGGAAACCAAGGCTCAGGAAAGTAGGCAACTTAATCTGGACTTCAGAAACCAACCCTTTGCAAGGTGTAGAGTCTTTGTCTAAGTCAAAACCAGAGTGTTCAGTACATCCCTGTATAAGGGAATTTCCCATCCTGATGATGGGTGGCCCAAACCTTCTTTTGAAAAGCTAGTAGAGGGCCTTGGCCGACAGCTCAGTTGGTTAGAGCAGTGGTTCCCCAACCCCTGGGGCTGCGGACCGGTACCGGTCCATTTGGTACTGGTTCACAGAGAAAGAATAAATAACTTACATTATTTCCGTTTTATTTATATTTAAGTCTGAATGATGTTTTATTTTTAAAAAATGACCAGATTCCCTCTGTTACATCCGTCTAAGACTCACTCTTGACGCTTGTCTCGTAAGTTCGACAATTATATTTAAAAATTGCCCTGGCTGGTTGACTCAGTGGTGGAGCGTCGGCCTGACGTGCGGGAGTCCCGGGTTTGATTCCTGGCCAGGGCACACAGGAGAAGTGCCCATCTGCTTCTCCACCCCTCCCCCTCTCCTTCCTCTCTGTCTCTCTCTTCCCCTTCCGCAGCCAAGGCTCCATTGGAGCAAAGTTGGCCCGGGCGCTGAGGATGGCTCTGTGGCCTCTGCCTCAGGCGCTAGAATGGCTCTGGTTGCAGCAGAGCGATGCCCTGGATGGGCAGAGCATTGCCCCCTGGTGGGCATGCTGAGTGGATCCCAGTCGGGCGCATGCCGGAGTCTGTCTGACTGCCTCCCCATTTCCAGCTTCAGAAAAATACAAAAAGGAAAAAAAATAATAATTAAAAAAAAATAAAAATTGATGCTTCCTGCTCCTCCCTACCTTCTCTCTCTCTCTCTCTCTCTTTCCTCTGAAATGGAAAAATAAAATAAAAATAATTTTAAAATACCACAGTTTTTACTCCAGTTGCATAATTTTATTTTGTGCATTTATCCGTCCCTCCCTAAAGGCCGGTTCGTGAAAATATTTTCTGACATTAAACCGGTCCGTGGCCCAAAAAAGGTTGGGACCACTGGGTTAGAGCACCCTCCGGATACACCAAGGTTAAGGGTTAGATTGCCACTGGTCAAGGCACATAACGAATCAACTAATGAAAGCATAAACAAGTGGAACTGCAGATCGATGTTGCTTTCTCTTCCCAATCACCACTCTTCCTAGTTAAAAAACAAACAAACAAAAAAGGCTTCTAGAAGGTATGGTGTCCCTTGTCAGGAAATATGTACATGCACAGGAAACTAGAAGGCACATGTTCCTTTAGAGGGCTCCTATACCAGGTGAGCCCCTGGCACCTATGAACCGTCCCCGTCAGCTGCAGTGATTGTGGGGATACAGCCCGTATCCACCATACAGCCCATTATCTTTCCAAAGGTGAGTGTACTGTCAGTGCGATCCACCTGCAGGGCAGACAGAATGTCCTCAGATGCAGCCTCTCCCCCTCAGCACGCCGTGTGCACTTCGGGGACTCCCTCCTCTCCGTGGAGCTGTCACAAAGGACAGCACTTGGCATCCCCACTTCTCAACCCCAGGAGCACGAACTCCACAGAGTTCTGGTGCCCGTTTCTCTGGGATCACTGCCAGCCGGGTATACGGCTCCGGCCAGAAGGGCGCCCGGCGGCCCCAAGAGGCTGGGAGACCCGGGGCGACTTGCTCTGCTGTCTGTACCTGGGATCCCCTCAAAGGCGCACGGGTCGTTGGAGGGCCGGAGCGGTGCGAGGCTGGGCGCGCTCGTGTGTGCACGGAGAGGGCGCCCGGCGGGTGGTGGCACGCTCCGCCGCCTTGGTGGCTCTCGGCCCGGGCCCGGGCCCTGGCAGTGCCCTCCCTGCGTCTGGCCGGCTTGGCCCGGCACGTCTCGGGGCCGCAATAGCTGGAGCAGCGCCCCTACCGCCCGCTTTTTCGCCTCCATCTCCTCGGCCGCCTCCTCCCTGCTCCTCCTTCCCCCAGCAACCCGCGCAGCTATAACCGGTTCAGACTGGCCAGGGTGCCCCGCAAAAAAGAGAGGGGTGTGTGGTGTGTATTGGAGGTGGGGAGCGAGGATACAGGAAAAAACTTCCCGGGAGGAGGCGGAGAAAGAGAAGGTGGAGCCCCGAGGAGAGAGCCGGCTCCCTCCCTCCATGTGGCCGCCGCCGCTGCGGAGCTCGGCGGGGGCAGAGGGCGGCGGCTCCCGGGGCAGCGCATAGCGGCACGGATTGCCCAATACTCGGGCCGGGGCCGGGGCCGGGGCTGGGGCTGGGCCCCTGGATAAATAGGCGACCGGCAGGCCCGGAGCGACAGGGGACAGCGGCGGCCGAGGTCCCCACTGCACCACCCGCCCGGCCCACCCCGAGCGCCCTGCCCCGCGCTGCGCCCCGGAGCCCCCCAGCGAGGCGGGCGCACAGGTAAGGGGCTGCAGCTGGTGGGGAGGGTCCCGAGGGTGGGCGGCCGCCGTGCAGTCGAGCCTCCCGGCGGCGAGAAGTAACTCCGCCGACTTGGAGCGGGAGGAAGCGGCGGCGGAGGCGCTGTCACCGAGGCCAAACAGCTCGGAACTGGTTTCTGGTTTGGGCTGCGTGCCGGGGGCTGCCCTGAACTCGGTGTGCCCGCGACAGCCTTTTCTGATGGGCTGGATCTCCACGGAGGGCAAGTTTTCTCAGGAATCTGAGGGCGGCGTTCTGAACAGGGTTGAAAGAGAGCGGGAGACAAATGAGGTCCTGGAGGGAGGACGGTGTCCTCGGATTGGGTTCATGGTGAGAGATCTGTCCCAGGACTCCGGAGACAGCATCTGGAGCTGCTGGTGACAGAGCGGGCGGTGTGTGTGTGTGGGGGGGGGGGGGGGGGGGGGGAGGGGGTCAGGACGCCTCTAGTTCCCAGGGGGCATCAAGGCCTCCGAGTGCCTGGGTTGGGAGTAGGTGCCCCCCGGAAGGGGTCGGGGTTAGGACGTCCCGCGTTCTCTTGGGCTGTCAGGAAAGCGGCTCGCATAGCAGGCAGATAATTGCACCGTAAAACCAAATCCAGCACCATTAGATCAACCGGGGCAGCCCCAGCGGACGCAGGAGCCCTGCCCCCGCTGCTGCTAGGAAAGACAGCGGCACCTGGGCCTCCTGCACACCAGCGGGAACCTGGGAGGACTTCGTGCTGAAGACTACATCTGTGGCTCGCCCTAGATAATCCACTCCGGCTTCAACAGCGCCCAGAGCTTTGGAAACAACTGATAACCACTTAAAAGTTGGTCATCAAAAACAAATCAACAATTATTGGGATGCCAGGTCTAATCCAGCACAGGTTGTTCCATTTCAGAAGTTAGGACAAGATTTACACTAAATATATTACTTACATAATATGTTATTCAATATAACATTGTTTGACCAATTTTTGGTGTTACAGTTAGCTTGGGTGTGTGTGTATTAATCTTGAATTAACCTGGATAGTAATTCTGATTGTAGGTGAATTTAAACACACACCCCTCCAGAGTAGTCACACATTCCATAAATTCTGTTAATTTGGTATGTCCTTATCATTTCTTAGATTTGGGTTGGCCTCACCTGTGAGGAATTGTTCTGGCTGGTTCAGGTGGAGGACTGAAGAAACCAGGCAAGATTCTGAAGTGAAAGCACTGATTATTCATTATACAATTACACCTTCTTTTAAATAACATGTGAATGCAAAGAAGAGGTTTTAGTACCCATATCATGGCCAATATTGTGTTTTTTTAAGGTCCAGAGAAGTGGAAATTACATAACGAAATAATTTAACCTGCAATTTTGCAACAACTCACACTTTTAGCATCACTGACTGCCTAAGAACATCCTTCTCTGTTTCTTTTGTGTGTAAGCAAGTGGGATAACAAGGATCCTTCATATCAACAGGATAAATCTAAGGAAAGAAGAGATATGGGGAGGTCGATCACGACACTAGGAGATCTCTTTCAACTTCTGACTTTTAACTGTGACTTTGAAAAAGATGGTGCTGATGGTGTGTGCATTGATTGGTGTCTGAATCAGTATCAGGGTAGATCATGGTGCTTTGAGGGTGGATCTGGTCATGAAACCTGAGCTAGAGGATGACAATTAAACAGATTTGGTCACGTTTGCTAGCTTTATTTCCTTATCCCCCTCCCAGTCTTTTGAACACCCAACTTTTTCTTGAGATATTTCTTGAACTTAATTAATAGAATGCAATTGTGTATAGAACAACAGTGGGAAAGTGCAAAAGAAAGTGTCATGCATATCAAGCTATAGCTTTCCAAGAATCACCCAGTGACTTTAATTAAAAATTGGAAGAATGTATATATTTTGTACTAGCTGGCTTTTTCTTTGGGAGTTTCTTTATAAATATCAAAGTATTTCCTGTAGATTGTGAGACAACTATAACTTAACACTAAATTCATGGGAAGAACGCATGGTTCTTGCCTTCAAGAAGTTTAGCCTATGGGCAAAGCCAGACATGTTTATAGATATTCTTCAATACCAGAGCATGTGATTGGACTTGTAGGGCAGCAATATCAATAGTATGATTTAAAATGGCAGAAAAAAGGAGAGGTTTGTGTAAAGTTAAGAACTTAGAAGTTCTGTGGTGGGTGTAGCATTTGAGCTGGGACCTGGGGAAGGAGGAGGCTTTCCTCAATGGAATGGATAGTACAGAGGTCTGGAGGTCTGGTGTGTTCACAGGTAGAAGAGCAGATTGGCATGACTGGAGCCTGGAGTTTAAGGTACATAGGCTTGGAAGTAGGATGGGGCTAGATTATGGAGAACATGACAAGCCATACTAAGAAATTAAAATGTTATTATTATATTTACATTAATAGTGTTAGTGTTGACTGTAATTCATACCTTAAAGTTCATTTTTTTGTGAGCTCTCCCTAAAATAAGTAAATGAAAAAATTGTGGTGATATTTGGTTCCCATAAATGTTACTATAAAAGAAGAATGTGTTCTGAATAACCTTCAATTTTTGAGAGTGCTCAGGACAAATCTGATCTCTAGAAATGATCATATGGTGCTGCTAGTTTTTCAGAAGAAGTGTCCCATTATTTAAATCTAATTTTTATTTAAATCTAGTGTCTCCCTAACCCCCCCAAAATCTGCGATCTTATTGTATAGCAATTAGTTTGATGAAAACTTCAGATAGGAAAATACCTCTTCTCTCCCAATATACAGAGTAAATACAGCTTCTATTTTCTGTTTTAATTGCCAATCATAACAACAATAATAATAGTTGTTATTATTAATGTTTATTAAACATGATATGTCAAGTGAGCCAACACTCCTTATGGCTTTTACCTTAGTCTGAGATTTAATAAGGTTATTTAGCTAAGTAAATGATGGGACCAGTATTTGAACCCAAGAAGTCAGTCTTGAGAGTGTATTCTTGGATCAACTGTGCTATCACTTACAAGGTCCTAATACATAGTAACTGTTATTAATGGTAGTGAGAGATTGGGCCTGCTACCTGTTGGAGAAGTGTTTCTCTTTGTTTTCCTTTGACTCCTCATTCCCATCATTCTATTTTTTAAATTGAGATATAATTGATATACAATAGTGTATTACTTCACATTCATCACCACATATACAAATTTGTTATTGACAAAAACTTTTAATATTTATTCTTTTAGCAATTTCATATATATGATACAGTACATTAACTGTAGTCACCATGCTTTACCTCACACATCATTCTGGTTAATTTTAATTTTCACAATCACATATTTCAGTATTTTAACACATCTTCAAACTATTATGTGATCTTGTACATTTATGACCCATTCAAAAGAAACCCTTAAGCTCTTTGAGAAAAGATAGGATATGGGATAAGAGTAACATTAATGAATGTGATAGCATTGAATACAAAGACAAGACCTGCCAGAATCTCTGGAAGAGTGTCAATATTAACTATTCTTCTCATTATTCAGTGAACCCCCACATTGTACTAGATCTTTTTGTATTTTTCATACCATATATGTTGCTATGTCTCCATTTTTATTCTGAAAGTGATAGAGCAAATATACTAGTTTGTATACAGCATACTAAAGTATGTATTCTGAAAACTGACTGGACTCCATAATGTACACATTATGCAAATCATGTTAAGCAAAAGAACACATCAGTTTAGATAGCATTATCATAGATTTATTTACTAGAACACTACTATTGGGGCCAAGCTTTCTGGATATGGGTTGTGTGAAGCAGAGATACGATGCAACAAGAACCTGGCAGTATAGGGAGCATGGTTAATTTAAGAGTTTGAGATAGCCTGACCAGGCAGTGGTGCAGTGGATAGAGCGTCGGACTGGGATGCAGAGGACCCAGGTTCGAGACCCCGAGGTCGCCAGCTTGAGTGCGGGCTCATTTGGTTTGAGCAAAGCTCACCAGCTTGGACCCAAGGTCTCTGGCTCAAGCAAGGGGGTTACTCAGTCTGCTTAAGGCACCCAGTCAAGGCACATATGAAAAAGCAATCAATGAACAATTGAGGTGTCACAATGAAAAACTAATGATTGATGCTTCTCATCTCTCTACGTTCCTGTCTGTCCCTATCTATCACTCTCTCTTACTCTCTCTCTATCTCTATTAAAAAAAAAAAAGGTTTGAGATATAGGGGGTGTTATATATAATCAACTTGTATCTAGATGTCCGGCCCTCATTTTGCCTATACTTCTCTCTGTTAAATCTCTAGATCTTTTCATCAATTTTCAGATTCTGAGTGATTTAAAAATACTTCCATTTTCTCTCTGAACCTGAGAGCAATACTTGGAAATAGGTGACTCTTCACTAGATTGGTCAGCAAGGGATCTTGCTCTGGTTTCTGCCCTAGCATGACATCTCTCAACCTCAGTTTCCTCATACAGATGGGGAAATGAAAAGTTGATAAGATCAGTGGCAGCAAGTTCCCAAGTGTCACCCAGGGGAGATAAGCACCATAAATGAGCAAAGCAGATTGGGGTGGGGGGATATCAGGAGAGCACAGGGGACACTCTAAACACAAGTAAGTCTTGGTCCTGTGTCATGGAGACATGAGGGAGTGGAAGGAGCCAGCGAGAACATGCCTGTTCAATGGAGACCAAAGTTACTCAGTTCTAGACAGTTGTTACCTAAGATGAGGGCCCAATGTTGCCAGACCTGATTTTTCAAGAGAACCTGGAAATTTAAATTTTTATGCAAAGTCTTCCAGTTTTCAAACACTGACAATTTATTCAAAATTGCTAAAAATTAAGTTAAATTACAATAAAGTAAAAATTGGGCAGGCCAAGCAAAACACCTCTAGAGATGTAGAGATCAGATTTGGCCCGAGCACTGCCATTTTCCAGATCGTTCCTGTTTCCTTTTGGCATCAGACTTCCATGTTCCTACCCTTACTCCATTTTATCTCTAACCCATTTCTTCCCCTTTACTAGAACATATTTCTATGCTCACCATACCTAAATTATGAAAACTGTAGAGGCACTCTCTGTCATGTGCTGGAGTATGTATGATAAATCTTTAAGGCCTTTAACGTCAAAAGATGCATTTTATAGATGATCATGCTATTGGCATAATTCAAAGGCCCCTGCAGTTCATTACTTGCATGAATTATTCCTTTTAGGAACAATTAGTATGTTTTAACTCCAGAACCCAGAGCTGGTTTCCTCCTGGACAAGGTGTATTATAGTCTTGACTCATCGTGCTGACAAAGAAATCTTCATCATCTTCACCCTGGCAAGATTTCACTACCCAGCCTGTTTCTCTTCTTAAACATAGAGCTATCTGGAGATGTCCTCGAATTGCAACTAGGTGAATAAGATAAGAGTTTGGCTTTTATGAGTCGTGTTAATACAGCAGTTTAGGTGTTTGTTTGTTTGTTTAAAGCATATTCTATGGATCCCAAAATAAATATTGAAACAAAAGTAATGATTTTCTTAAGATTCCAATCTCAAATTATTTTTACTAACCTTGGCTCCTAAGAAAACTAGGCAATGAAATTCTTTAATAAAAATGTGTTAAAGCTAGAATTTTTGGATTTGACTGGCTAAGATGTGTTCTTTACATCAATGAGCTATTTTACAAACAAGTGGACCTGACTCTAACTGAAAAACTCAAGGCAGAGGCCCTGGCCGGTTGGCTCAGTTGTAGAGCGTCGGCCTGGTGTGTGGAAGTCCCAGGTTCGATTCCTGGCCAGGGCACACAGGAGAAGCACCCATCTGCTTCTCCACCCCTCCCCCTCTCCTTCCTCTCTGTCTTTCTCTTCCCCTCCCGCAGCCAAGGCCCCATTGGAGCAAAGATGGCCCGGGTGCTGGGGATGGCCCTATGGCCTCTTCCTCAGGTGCTAGAATGGCTCTGGTCACAACAGAGCGACACCCGGATGGGCAGAGCATCGCTCCCTGGTGGGCATGCCGGGTGGATCCCGGTCGGGCACTTGCGGGAGTCTGTCTGACCGCCTCCCTGTTTCCAGCTTCAGAAAAATACAAAAAAAAAACAACAACAAACAAACAAACAAAAAAAAAACCTCAAGGCAGATATTGACAATGAGAAGGAAGCATCTGAGTTAATAAAACAAGTGTGCTGTTCAGAGAAATCACATACTTTACTGAATTAAGTGGACTGCAGGAGGACAAACAGAAGGCTCTGAGTGACAGCTCTGAGCCACAGTTTGTTCTTGTCCTTGCTCCAGTGATGAAGTGATGAGTCAACCCTCCCTTGCACTTCAGAGAGTGTGTTAATCACCTCTGAATGTTTAACATGTAAAAAACCATTTCTGAAAGAATCGGGTAATTATTTGATCAAACCATCTGGATATACCATCTAGTGTTACATTGGTAAGAAATTGGGATTCAAAACATCAGTTTATTTTTACACAATTACTTGGCTAGCCCTTCAGATCTGATGATAAAACCAGGTTATAAGTTCCAGAGAATGAGAGATGTCAATCAATTAGATAGAAAACTGCCAGGCAAACAAAAGCTTTGTTTGGGGGACATTTTTGGACTTGCAATTCTGGAAACACATTTGGATGGAAACCCAAAGAGATTACACAAGGTGCTTTGAAAGCGCTGTGCTTGGTGCTAGCAAGACCACTTCCTTTATGCTATCTGTGATGAATTGCTTGCATCTATGGCTAGGGGAAAAGATATTGTTTAAAATAAGGATTTCTGTGATGCAAAGCGCATTCCAGGAACCATATTGGGATGTACCTGTTTGGGTTTAACCCCAAAGTTTAAAAACTCAGCTTCATGAGGGGGGAGTGGATTAGTTCCGTTTCCTGAACACCTCCCAGATCCATTTTAGATTGCTCTCGTGACAAATCAACTTCATTTGGCTGGGTTTTTCTCACATTTTCTCTTTTTGAACTAGATTTTTTTTTTCATAGAAAGCACGGATGATGAACCGTGAGGAAGTATTGTTGGTCCATCATTGTAAAAGCAGCATCGATCCCTCTTCAAGGAAGACTCATTCCCGGGATCTTGTGTCCCGAATAGGAGGCAAAAGCAGCTTCCCAAGTGGACCATAGAATGGCTTATGGTCCCATCTAAGCAACAAGGAGGCTTGTTGGAGTAGAGAGAGCCAATTCCTCAAATTGAAAGTTCTTTTTAAGAGGTGGCCTCAGTTGGCTTTATTTGTTGTAATGTCTCTGGGCATTAGACTACATTATTCTGATAGTGGTTGTTGTTCGATGCACTTGGTAAGACACTTACACTGCTCACAAAAATTAGGAGATATTTATAGCTTCATATTCATTTCGATATATCCTCTAATTTTTGTGAGCAGTATATTAAAGGTAGTAGACAGTATAATCACAAAACCCAATATGGTTAAAGCCTGTAATGTAGAAAAAAAAAGCCAGGTCCCTAGTCTTGTAGACAGCCAGCTAAATAAGTATGTACCATCCCAATTTATAGGGTAATGTTATTTCTGTTAAAGGATTTTACCATTTTGTTTTAGAACCTCAAGCTATTGTATCACTTGACCTGATTTGTTGACAGAGAAACAAGATTCATCTTCCAAAAGGGCACAAGTATAACCTTGTTGTCCAGCTAACACATCTAGAGTCCCAACATTTTTATAATATTACCTCACCCAAATTGTCAATCATTCTTTGTTGTTCTTCAAGACCAGTTGCAGTAGAGTTCAATACTTTTGCTAGAAGAATAGAAAGATTTCTGACAGGCTTTTTTTTTTACAGAGACAGAGAGAGAGTAAGAGAGAGGGATAGATAGGGACAGACAGACAGGAACGAAGAGAGATGAGAAGCATCAATCATCAGTTTTTCGTTGCAACTCCTTAGTTGTTCATTGATTGCTTTCTCATATGTGCCTTGACCATGAGGGCCTTCAGCAGACTGAGTAACCCCTTGCTCGAGCCAGTGACCTTGGGTTCAAGCTGGTGAGCTTTGCTCAAATCAGATGAGCCCACATTCAAGCTGGCGACCTCGGGGTCTCAAACCTGGGTCCTCCACATCCCAGTCTGATGCTCTATCTACTGCATCACCACCTGGTCAGGCCTGACAGGCCTTTTAAATTTAGTTATTCTATACCAAGGGAAGAAAGCTCTAGCAAAGGTGTGTCTAAAGCCTCTATCTATTACGGGGTTTTGAGTAGAGAGAGCACCAAAATGACCATACTCAAAACTCCAATTATGTTTGATTCATGTTGGTTGAAGTGTATAGACAAAAGAGCTTAGATTGGGGATAATAGCAGAGGAAGGGAGAGTCTTTCTGGTGACAGCATCAGGTGCTAACATAACAGTGCCGCATCTGCCTCACCATTGGGTTGGTAAGGTGACATATATTTGGGGTCACACATAAGAGGAAACATCTGGTGCTCTCAAGTGAGAGTGTGTAATTAGGCCCTTTAACCCAAACTTGAGGGAAATATTAAGTCCTATATCTGGAGCAGAGACTTTGTCTTTGCCATAGGTGGGATGAGCATGCCAATGAAGAGACATTAAAATCATCACCTGATTTAGCATGAGAGTGATTAAAAGAGCACCTGAGGTTTCTATATATTGAATCAGGATTGGAAGATTAGCATTTGATTATTCCAACTTTTTGGGCTGGGATTCCCTAAGAGATAGATTTCATTTGTTTTCCACAAAACAGCAGACTTTTTTTTTATTTAGCAAATTAAATTTAATCAGGTGACACTGATCAATAAGAGTACACAGGTTTCAGGTAAACATTTCTATAGCATTTGAACTGATGATTATGTTTGTGTCCATCACCCAAAGTCTTTAGATCTAGTCCCTTAGTAGTATTCTAGAGTGGAAGAATATCTGCTTTCCATGATTGAGTGGCATTATTTCTGGAATTTCTCCACACCAGAAAGATATTGTAAAAGGTAACATTGTAGTCACTTAAGGCCCACTGAGGTGTGAAATGCTGGTCTGAATCATAGGAAAGAGTGTAGTTACACATGTTTAAAGAGACAAACCCCACCTGACCAGGTGGTGGCGCAGTGGAGAGAGTGTTGACCTGGGATGCTGAGGACCCAGGTTTAAGGCCCCAAGGTCGCCAGCTTGAGTGTGGGCTTACCAGCTTGAGCACAGGGTTGTTGGCTTGACATGGGATCATAGACATGACCCATGGTCACTGGCTTAAGCCCAAAAGTTGGTGGCTTGAGCCAGGTCTCACTGGCTCAGCTGGAGTCCCCCCCCCCCCAGTCAAGACATGTATGAGAAAGCAATCAATGAACAAGTAAAAGTGCCACAACTACTAGAAAGGGAAAGTTGATGCTTCTTATCTCCTCTCCCTTCCTGTCTGCCAGTCTCTCTCTCTCTCTTGCTAAAAAAAAATTAAAATTAAAATAAAGGGATAAAACCCAAGATTCTGCCTAAACCTTCTATAACTTCAAACCAGATAGACAAGTTATCGATAGGAGTCCAGATTGTATTAATGGGTAATCCTCTTGTGGTTTGAGGAGATCTTATGATTGAAAGGTCACATGTTCCAGCAACATTTTTTTGAGGTTTGAGAATAGAAAAGGACTTTAAATCCAATGTTATGTCAAATTAGGTTTTGTAAGTTTTCAAGGCTTAAGGGCCAAGCCACTTAACTCTAATTCATCATGAGTCTAGCTAGCTCCAGTGTGTATATCCAATAGTCATTTAGGTTGGCACTGTTGGGTAACTGTCGGAGAGTGGGAGCAAAAGCCTATTGGAGAGCAAATAGGGCAGTCATTGCAGTAAGCAGACATAACAATCTGAGTATGTTCATCTTGAAATTAGACTAAAGATCTAGGGAAAGGAAGAATGTTTTCTTTTTTTTTTTTTTTTCCTTCTTTTATTTTTTTTTTAAGCTGGAAACGGGGAGAGACAGTCAGACAGACTCCCGCATGCGCCCGACCGGGATCCACCCGGCACGCCCACCAGGGGGCGATGCTCTGCCCCTCTGGGGCATCGCTCTGCCACGACCAGAGCCACTCTAGCGCCTGGGGCAGAGGCCAAGGAGCCATCCCCAGCGCCCGGGCCATCTTTGCTCCAATGGAGCCTTGGCTGTGGGAGGGGAAGAGAGAGACAGAGAGGAAGGAGGGGGGGAGGGGTGGAGAAGCAAATGGGCGCTTCTCCTATGTGCCCTGGCCGGGAATCGAACCCGGGTCCCCCACACGCCAGGCCGACACTCTACCGCTGAGCCAACCGGCCAGGGCAGGAAGAATGTTTTCTTAAGAGTTTTATTCATACAAAAATTGGTTTATGGTAGCAATATAATCAGTAAATGAACAAAAGGTGGCCAAAAGGAAGACCAAGTATAAGGGATGGAATCCTGCATGACTGGCCTGGTCCAAGGTATTGGGAGAACCATCTGCATTCAGGTGCCATCTGCTTCAATCCTCAAATAATAATTCTAGCAGTGGTCTTGGATTATTTAGAGACTTTCAGTTTAAGATTTCTAGTAGGCTGAGATGACCACTCAGGTGTGGGTGTCCTTTTTAAACGAGAAATGTTCATTCTTGAGTCAATACCCGTAAGTTTAGCAGCACAGGGGTTAGTAGTAACTCATGATTATAGTCCTTTCCTTCATGGCTGAAGAGCATGTTTATTGAGATGGCGTTTTCAATAGACATAACCTGCAGACTGGAGATTATAATGTTGTCTCCCAGGAACACATTATGGAAAGATTGCTTTATGAACTGTGAGTTAGCCTAAGGGCTCATATAAGTTATTTATATTGAATCAGGAGGTAGCCTTTCAGAAGAGCAAGTTCTTGATCATATCTCATGGGTCTGCAGGTAATAATTTGAAAAGGAGACAGTCTATGTTTGCCAAAGGGAGTAGATCTTAGGTTGAGCAATATTAAAGAACCTTAGGCCAAAGCAGATTGAAAATGATGGCTTTTGCGAGTCAGAGTTTTTTTTGTTTGTTTGTTTTGTTTTTTTTTTTGTATTTTTCTGAAGTTGGCAACGGGGAGGCAGTCAGACAGACTCCCGCATGCGCCCGACCGGGATCCACCCGGCACGCCCACCAGGGGGCGATGCTGTTGCAACCAGAGCCATTCTAGCGCCTGAGGCAGAGGCCACAGAGCCATCCTCTGTGCCTGGGCCAACTTTGCTCCAGTGGAGCCTCGGCTGCAGGAGGGGAAGAGAGAGAGAGAGAGGAAGGAGAGGGGAAGGGTGGAGAAGCAGATGGGTGCTTCTCCTGTGTGCCCTGGCTGGGAATCGAACCCGGGACTCCTGCACACCAGGCCGACGCTCTACCACTGAGCCAACCGGCCAGGGCCGCCAGTTGAGTTTTGATTACTCCGTTAGTCCATTTTACAATACCAGAGGACTGGGGATAATAAGCACAACTTGTAAAATCAGCCAGACCTTACAGACTGTATAATTTGTCGTGTGAAATAAATTCCCATGGAGCTCTGAGGCAGTTCCTCAAGTAGGAAGGTACTTCTCCAGGGGTATTTTACTCACTGCTGATGCTATGCCTCTGCGGCATGGGAATGCTTCCTCCTATTGAAAAAAAGAGAAACATACAAATCATTACTAACACAGATGTATATCCTTGAGAAGAGGACAGGGAAATAAAGTCTGTTTGCAAGAACTCAAAGGGCCCTAAAAACAGGAAATGCCCTATTGAGGGATGGGTTTTTCCAGGTTGTATTTAGGGAGGATTTGGCATTTTTGGTATATGTGAGAAGCTATCTTTGGAGATGGCTCCCAGTAATATATTTTTCCCCATAAAACTGTGTTTGTCAGTGTTTTAGAGAGTAAGCTACATATATTACAAGTTGTAATATATGATGTTGTATGTAGTTATATTGATGTATAGTCATATTGATTGCAATATATAATGTTGTATATAATATATGACTGCAGATAACCTCATATAGTGCTCACAAAAATTAGGGGCTATTTTACAGGGGGATCATATATCAGGGAGAAGTGGTTGGTAGTTCTGACCTACCCATAAGTTTCTTGTAGGGTCAAATTTACAGCATTGTTCTAAAGACTTTTTAAAAAAATTTGTGGAAAAGCCAAATGATGTACTTCCATAATGTTATCTTTTAAAACTCTAATTGCTTCAGTTGGCAGCACAGATGTTTCCATTAGGGGCTGAGATTGTTTGAATGCTGCTAACTTAGCAGCAGGGTCAGCCAAAAGATGACCTTGGCTTTCTTCTGGGTTTGCCATTGAACATTCAGGGATTTTTATAATTACTAAAGACTTGGATAATTGGATAACCTCTAAGTGCTCTGAAACATAAGAACTGTTTTTCTCTTTGGTCTAAAACAGTGGTCCCCAAACTTTTTTGGGCCACAGACCGCTTTAATGTCAGAAAATATTTTCACGGACCAGCCTTTAGGGTGGGATGGATAAATGCACAAAATAAAATTATGCGACCGGCATAAAAACTGTGGTATTTTTAAATATAATTATCGAACTTACGAGAAAAGCGTCAAGAATGAGTCTTAGACGGATGTAACAGAGGGAATCTGGTCATTTAAAAAAAATAAAACATCGTTCAGACTTAAATATAAATAAAACAGAAATAATGTAAGTTATTTATTCTTTCTCTGAGGACCGGTACCAAATGGCCCACGGACCGCTACCGGTCCGTGGCCCGGAGATTGGGGACCACTGGTCTAAAAGAAGTCGAGAATTCTCTCTGTCTCCAAGCTCGCTTCGTGAAGCAGATGGGAGTCTGTCTTCCATTTTGTTTCCTCAGAGGGTGAGCAGAGGAGAAGGCATCCATGTGTTGTAAAAGGAAGGATGGTAAGGAAATTCGATATTGTCAATATCTTCTTTTAAATTTTTGGAAAAGTAGGTTGGACTTTCAGTGCAGCTCTGAAGAACTACTGTCCAAGTATATGTTTTTTCTTCCCATATGAAAGCAAATAAGGATTGAATTTCGCATCAACAGGGTTGTTAAAGAAAGTACTACAAAGATCTGTAACTGAAAAGAATGGAATTTCTGATGGTATGACTGGGAATGAGGTAGGAAGGTTAGGCACTCCTGAGTGCTGGGGTATTACATTATTTATGATTCTTAGATATTGATTAAATTGCCATTTAACAGGCGGGATAGGAGTATTACAAAGGATCATGCAAGAAATAATGAGGCCATGTGTATGATATTCCTCAATGAGAAGTTTGATTCCTTGAATGGCCTGTTCATTCAGAGAGTATTGACAGATGTTAGGCAGAGGTTGATTTTTGTCAATTTGAATTTTCATCACTGGTGCAGAAATTGAATGCAGCCAATGCCAGTGGCATTTTTTGACTAAAGTTGATTTGGACTGGAATCTAAAAGAGGGTTTGGTTTGGTTAAAGTGACCTGGAAAAGAGGTAAATTCATGGGTGAGGTTTTTTGAGGGTCATTAGTTAGAAGTTCAAGATATGCGACAATTTCCTCCTTTTGAGGGGAGAATATTTGGGTTTTGTGAGCTTGGAGAAAGTCTCATCCTAAGAGATGAATAGGAGCAGAGGAAATCAAAAGAAATCGATGTGTTTCTTGAACAGGTTCAATTTAAAAAGCAATTGGAAAGGCTTTGGAGACAGTCATGGGTTGATTGGAAACTTCCATTTGTATGGTTTCAGTACTCTGAGGAAAGGGAATAGAGAAACTGGTGGGGTTAAGAATTAATAAGGCGGCTCTGGTTTCTACCAGGACCATACATCATTCCCATTAGTTAGATGAATTTCTCCTAAAGAATTAGGAGCATGGTAAAATTCTGCATTTGATCCTCTGAGCAACCTTATTGATGAGAAAACTTAAGTTGGAATTGTTGAAGAGGACTCACAAATTTTATTCGCTTTTATTCATGGTATTGGTTGGCCTTATAATTGTCTTCTTAGCTTTAAGAAAATTTTCCCCGGCCCTGGTCAGATGGCTCAGCGGTGGAGCATTGGCCCCATGTCTGGAAGCCCCAGTTCGATTCCTGGTCAGAGCACACAGGAGAAGCACCCATCTGCTTTTCCACCCTTCCCCTCTCGTTCCTCTCTACCTCTCTCTTCCCCTCCTGCAGCCAAGGCTCCATTGGAGCAAAGTTGGCCCCGTGCTGAGAACAGCTCCATGGCCTCCGCCTCAGGTGCTAAAATGGCTCCAGCCACAATGGAGCATTGCCCCAAATGGGCTGAGCATTGCCCCCTGGTGGGCATGCCGGTGGATCCCTATTCCACACATGCGGAGTCTGTCTGCCTCCTCGCTACTAACTTTGGAAAAATAGAAAAAATGATATTTTTTCCCCAATGTCCAGGATTTTTGTAATAATTACAGGCCCTTTTGAGTGGTGGTTTGCCTTGAGAACTCTGAAAAATGTATTTACCCATCAACTATTGTAATTGTACTTAACTTGCCTGAATTTAGGCATTTGGAGCTTGTGTGTTTTTCTCTGGGTATCTTTTTGAATAGCTTGGGGTTGCTGCTCAGTGTAGTTTACTAAATCATGGGTTTGCATGGTGGCCAGTTAAGTTGTAATTTTTAAATCTGTTGTTCAAGTTCGTCTTGAGACCCTCAAAAAAGGCTGAGTTAATAAACATAGAGGTGTGCCTGGACAGATGGTGGCACAGTGAATAGAGAGTCGGCTTAGGACACTAAGGACCTAGGCTTGAAACACCGAGGTTACCACCTTGAGGGTGGGTTCACCACTTTGAGCATGGGCTCGCCAGCTTGAGCCCAAAGGTTGCTAGCTTGAAGCCCAAAGTCGCTGGTTTGAGCAAAGGTGCTGCAACTATGAGTTGATGCTTCTCATTTCTCTCCTTTCCTGTCCCTGTCTGTTCCTCTCCCTCTCTCTCTTTGTGTGTGTGTGTCTCTCTCTCTCACTAAAAAAAAAAAAAAAAGAAAAAGAAAAAAATATTGACATCATTATTGACTTCATCTATGCTGAATTACTGTTTTGAAATGTTTCAAATCTAATATAGTAATCAAAAATGGGGGGTTTGAACACGTTTTTGAATTTTATTTATTTATTTATTTATTTATTTATTTACAGAGACAGAGAGTCAGAGAGAGGGATAGATAGGGACAGACAGACAGGAATAGAGAGAGATGAGAAGCATCAATCATTAGTTTTTTGTTGCGACACCTTAGTTGTTCCTTGATTGCTTTCTCATATGTGCCTTGACCATGGGGCTACAGCAGACTGAGAAACCCCTTGCTTAAGCCAGCAACCTTGGGCCCAAGCTGGTGAGCCTTGCTCAAACCAGATGAACCCGTGCTCAAGCTGGTGACCTCGGGGTCTCGAACCTGGGTCCTCCGCATCCCAGTCTGACACTCTATCCACTGTGCCACCACCTGGTCAGGCGCATTTTTGAATTTTAATACAATTAATAACTTGAATAAAAGCCTTGGGTATCTTTTAATAAAGCTGTTAGCCAGCTTTGAGGCTTTGTTCGTGGCTTCTTGTCTTCAGTGGGAAAAGTCTTAGGGTTTTGCTATCCCACCTTGTTTAGTCACTTTCTGGCATGATGGTTTTTCTACGAGGATATGGACAAGCTGAGAGAGGTCAGAGAATCCTGGCTCATATGTCTGGATAGTGAGCAGAAGTTCTCCAACAAACCCAATGGGGTCCTCTGTCAGATTAGGAACATCTTTAATAACGGTATGAAGCTCAGCTTTAGTCATGGGGTGTAAATATAAGGGATTGTCTCCAAGGTTGCTGCTTTGAGAGCAGGCTCATCCAGCTTGAGTGTAGGCTCATCAGCTTGAGTATGGGATCATTGACATGATCCCATGGTCACTAGCTTGAGCCCAAAGTCACTGACTTGAGCAAGGGGTCACTGACTCAGCTGAGCTCCGCGGTCAAGGCACGTATTAAAATCAATAACTAAAGTGATACAACTTCAAGCATATGCTTCTCATCTTCTTCCTTCCACCCTCTCTCTCTCTATTGCTAATAAATAAATAAATAAATAAAAACAAAAAGAAGAAAGAAAGAAGGGGTTGTCAACGCAAGCCAGTTGCATTCAATGGCTTAACTTTAAATGGAGTGGAAAGAGCAGGGGGGTCAAATGGGGCTTCAGGTTCCTCATTATAAAGTAGGAGTTCAGTCAGTAAAGAGTAAAGGGGAGGAGAGGCAGGCAGCAGAGGAGCAGAAAGAAGAACATTTAGAAATTTACTGAACTTTACTAAGCCTCTGAGATAACTTGGAATTTGTTTTGGTTCATTTAAAATTTGTATTTTGGGGAAAAGAAATTTTTGTTTGGAGGCCTCAAAATGCCAATTAAAGTATGCTTCCCACTCAGGTTGCTTAGTTTTATAGTCTTTTCCAATTATAATAAATGTTATAATGGCAAGATCACCCAAACTGGTATGAAGCCTTAGAGGAGGGATGACTAACTGTTGGAGAGTTAGGGTGGCATCAAGTATGACGAGACAGTCAAGTTGTCCTGAAGGAAAAACAGGTGTTTGTCAGTAGGCAAGTGAAGAATGATTATTACAGCCCTTTCTAGCAGCTGGTGGGGGCAGAGTCAAAGGCACAGTAAAGGGGGAAGGCGTGGCGTGAGAGCTGGACTGTGACCATGGCGTGGGGAGCGCAGGTGTGTGGGGCATCCTGCCGAAGTGTGGTTGGGGCTGGATCATTACAAATTGTCAGAGGAAAACCAAAATAATTAGCAAAATAACTGGGTATTTAAAGCTCTAAATACCTAATATTATATGGACCAAACATGGATTTGTAAAACCAATTTTTTTTTTCATTTTAATTAATAATTTTTGAGTAACGTTACTTATAGATGGAGGGCTATAAGCTCCATGAAGATAGGAACAATCATCTTTGATTTTCTTGTTAGCTTATAATAAATTAAACAAAAGCTTGTGTCTGGCTAGTGAGTAAACTGTGGGTAGTGAGGAGCCATGGAAAGATTGGAAAGGTCGGAAGCAGAATTTAAGCTGATCTGGAGCACGGTTTGGAAGGTTGGCTCTGGCAGCAGCCTGACAGGTGGGCTGCGGCAAGGGGCGAGTGTGCACAGGTAGCTGTGGCAGGACAGACGTTTGCAGAGGAAATGCCTGATCACAGAGCTCTTTGCCTGCAACTCTGTTTCTGGTTGACCTGGGACATTAGGAGGGGGTGTGGGGAGGGGCTGAAGAGAAGGCTTTCTGCTTGGGCAAATGAAATTGAAGTATGATGGTAGTTTTCCAGATGAAATTCAGGAGGAGGAATTATGGATGTGTTGAGTGAGAGGGGCCTTGAACACCTCCAGGTGAGACCTTGATACAAAAAATGGTGAGAAATTGGTTAGAAATGGGGATCTGGGGCTCTGAAGAGAGGTCAGGCCTGAGGTTGGAGATTTTTTACTTTATGTATCTATCAACCTTTGGTGATGATGAAGACAGCTGATGGTGGGGGTTGTGTTGGAGTGGGCTCAGGGAAGCTAAGAGAGCAGTGATTTGCAAAGAATAAGAAAGACCTGTACTGAGGGAGTGTACTGGCTCAGTGATAAGGAGGTGAGGGCGCCATTGTAAGAACATTTGTCTTATTTGGATACATGGAAGCCAGAAAGCACTGAGTTTAGGAATGGTTAGGAGGTGAAGAAGTGGAAGCAGGGACAGTACTATTTCAAGTATTTTTAAGAAAACCTTTAAAGGATGAATCAATACTAACAGCATCTATAAACATTTATTCTGTGCCAGGCACCATGCCTGGTGCTTCGTACAGATTATTTCTTATAGTTTTCATAAAAATCCTAAAAAGAATAAGTTCTTTCTATTCCCAGGCTTTAGATGAAAAATTGAGAAGGTTGTTAATTTGCTTAGTCGCAGGGCTAATGGCAGAGCCTCAGTATCACCTCAGGAGAAATGACTCCGTGGTTCATGTTCCAGACCAGAGACTTCCAGTGTTTCAACTGTGATTTACAGTGACATGTATTTTATAGCCTGGCCCTGCACACATGTGTGAGCACATGTAAACATGGGAGGCAAGTTTCACTAAATAGTACTAAACCTTTATCACCATGCAGGAGGTGCTCTTATTTTTTTATTCTCATCTTTATTCTACTTTAAAATTCAATTTTTAAAAATGCTGCTTATGGTACATGATTGATTTTAGGACCTATGACACATGGCACGGTTCAAACTATTGCTGTCGACCGCCACTTTGCATAGCTCCCAAGCTATAGCTGAATACTCTTTTCTGTTCAATTCAACATTTACTGAGAGCCTACTCTATGCATAGAGGTGGGAAGAACATAGAGAATGTAAGATATGACCTGACTCCATAGGATTTTCAGTGCAGTGAATAGAAAAGGAGGAACAGAAAGAAGTGAGTAATTGGAATGCATGCAAAAACATAATTAAAAGAGAGGGGTATAAGCAGCCCATAGAGGAAGCAGTGCTTAATAATGGCACTCATATATGTTGACTTGACTTGACTGTACTGTTTAATGTTTTTTGCACTGCAAGAACATTAAAAGACTTTTAATATAAATTCCTTTGGAAAAAACTTTTAAGAATAAGGGCCAAGGGAGATTTGAAGACCATAATATCCTCTGTGCTATTTTTAAAGGAGTGGTCAAAGTAACATGATTAGATATCAGTATGTCCAGTATGAACCCCTGAATGATGTCAGCAAGTTCAGTTGTATTAAAAAATACCCATTTAAAAATTTTAAAATCAAGGAGTATTCATTAAAAGAAGTTTACAGTCAATTTTCCAAAATAAAAGAATGCAACCATAGGGACCATTTATGAACCTGCATTAGCTGATATCTCCTAGGATTAAATAGAGAGAGCCTTAAATAGAATCTAGCTAAGAGCCTATGGCACTGAGGTAGAATGAGGAGTATTAGTGTTTACCCGAATAGCGTTTTATGTATTTTAAGAAGATACTATCTGAAAGTTTTTGGTACTGTGTCTGATACTTAGAAACTGTTAATAGAATATGGTACTAAAAATTATTCCCGCCTGACCTGTGGTGGCGCAGTGGATAAAGCGTCGACCTGGAATGCTGAGGTCGCCGGTTCAAAACCCTGGGCTTGCCTGGTCAAGGCACATATGGGAGTTGATGCTTCCTGCTCCTCCCTTCTCTCTCTCTCTCTCCTGTCTAAAATGAATAAATAAAGTCTTTTAAAAAATTATTCCCAAGATATGAGTAAGTCATAGTTCATTTCATCTTAAAAAATGTTCCTAATCCTACTGCTTAGGGAATTCCTAAGAAAGAATGATACCATTATTGGGATTCAATTTGAAATATTTTCTATAGCCACGATTGAAGTGGGCAAGAAGAGAAACAACTAAAAGCTGTCAAGTTTTTCATTTTATGCTTGTACACTAGGATGTGCAATGATTTAAGATGGTCTGTAGTGCTGTAACACAGTCCTTCTGCTCAGTAACAACGTATTGAGATCACCTCCAGTCCTTTAACAACTCGGCCTCCACCCCAGAGATCCTGTTTTCGGTGTCCTAGTGTGGGCCCAGGCATTGGTCATTTTTCAGCTGCTAAGGTGATTGTACTGTGCATCAGGTTTGAAATCCCTGGCAGGTCTTAATATGTACTTTGATGATTAGAAACACACTTGTGTAGCGATGCAACTTTCAAATGGGATCCTCCGTGTGCTTTTTTGATGCACACAGCGTTACCACCTTTTCTTGAGAACTAGTTCAGAAAGGAAGAGCTTAAAAAGTCCTTGGAGTAAGGAAGGGATCTCCTTGAAAGAGTACAAAACTGGGGTAGGAAGAGTGTAGAGGCAAACCTGACTTCCTGCAGGGCATCAGAGACAAAGTAGCTGATTTGAAAAAGTCATTTGTAGCCCTTGTCAACTTTGATGATTAATTCTCACCTGCATTCCACCAACAAATACCCCAGTAACCATACAGTGGCACCGGGGAGAGGGGTGCTGGGTAGGGGAGAGGGGTGCTGGGAAGCCGGATGGCTTCCTGCATTCAGATAAAAAAGAACAAGGAAATCAAAGGAAGAAAGACAATGAAAGAAAGGAATGAAAACTAACCTCGTTTGGACTCAGTTTCTCTGTTTTGTCTTCTCTTGGCTGTTGGTGACCTGATGTTCTTGGTGACTTAAGAGCTGACTGACTCTCATTGTGGGCTTTCCTCCCTGAAACTTCCCTCTTTCCATTTGCTGACTTTTTCTTACAGTCAGGAAATTATCCAAGATGCTGAAAATGCCATTTCCATATCTTTTTTTCCCCCCAGGGAGGAATTCGGTAAAAATGGTGTGTGTGCTTGTAGGTGTGAGCACTATCGGGGCAGGGAAGCAGGGGCGTCACAGGGATAGTACTTTCTAGGTCAGATAAGAAAGGCCTAATTTTATAATAATCTATTATGTTTTAAAGGATAAAAGTAATGATGGTTTATGCTGAGATCACTGTGTGCCAGGCACTGTGCTAACTGCTTTACCTAAACTAACTTATTTACTGTCACAACAGTCTGCTGAGGTACTATCACCCCCCCCCCCCAGTTCATCGATGAAGAAAGTAGGGCATAGTGATATTTAAGTGACTCAATGAAGGTCACATTCTTGGCTAGTAGCAGTGATGGGATGTTCACTCAAGTTATCTGGGACTCAAACCCAGGTTCATATCTCTTCTGCTGACTTTTTAAAATATATGTCTTCGCGTATTGGTAGAAATAAATATCTGTACGTGTACTTGTATGAAACGAGCTATTGACGACACAAAAGTGGAAATTGTTCTATTCTTTCAGACCACATAATACTGTCACCCAAAGGTCCCGGCTTCTCTCCCACTACTCTTGCCTAAACTGAGAGCTTGTTTTGCTAATTTGAACAAATTAGTAGGTGACTCCATCATCGTGTTGACAGCTTTATTATAATTATCACCACTCTCATCAACATTATCATCTGAATCTTCTGAGTTTTTTTTTTGTTTTTTTTTGTATTTTTCTGAAGCTGGAAACGGGGAGGCAGTCAGACAGACTCCCGCATGCGCCCGACCGGGATCCACCCGGCACGCCCACCAGGGGGCGACGCTCTGCCCATCCGGGGTGTCGCTCTGTCGCAACCAGAGCCACTCCAGCGCCTGGGGCAGAGGTCAAGGAGCCATCCCCAGTGCCCAGGCCATCTTTTGCTCCAATGGAGCCTCGGCTGCGGGAGGGGAAGAGAGAGACAGAGAGGAAGGGGGGGGGGGGTGGAGAAGCAAATGGACGCTTCTCCTATGTGCCCGGCCGGGAATCTAACCGGGACCTCCACACGCCAGGCCGACGCTCTACACTGAGCCAACCGGCCAGGGCCTGAATCTTCTGAGTTTTATCTACCTCCCCCATGCCTGCTTTCCTGGAGACTGCAGCGGCTGGCTGAGGAACATGGCTTGGACCCAGAGCGGTGGGATGACTGTTTTGACACTGGCTGCCTGGAGATTCTTGGAGCTGCTTCTCCTCACACCTTTTCCTGGGCTGCTGTGCAGCAGAAGGATGGCATTGCAGGTGGTTGAGGGATTCTCTACAGGTAGTATACCCAGGCCTGGCCATTTGGGACAATAGGAAAGAGACAGGAAAATACCTTTTCTTCTTCTGGCTGGCAGTGGTGTGTCTTTGTTCTCTCTGGAGCCACAGAAGAAAGTGAGGTCATTCTCAAACCAGGCCAGTTAGATACTTTGGGGCTTTGCCACATCAGAGTGAGTGTGCGGTTAATAGCATTGCCACCACTGGTGAGAATGGAGCCAAGTGTTAGAGCAAAGAGGGAGCCCGGGACTCTCCATCCCTGTGCTCTCTCTCGGCACTCCAGGCTGCTTGGGAAAAGCAAGTCACGCTCTCTGGAGAAGGGCCAATTATTCTGCTCTCTTGTATTGTAAAAGTTTGATTTTTTTGGAGAGAGACACTTTTTTATCACCTTCCAATTTGCTTAGGTGCATTAGCATGTTAGAAGTTGGGTTTTTTCTTTTTCTTTTTTTTTTTTTTAGTTGTTTGATACTTTCTTATAGCACTTTCTTCTATTTTTATTAAAAAAACTTTTGCAAATCTGCAGATAAATGGATGCAATCATCTTTTAAATTTTGTATTATAGACAATGATCTCCTCTGTGTTGTCCCATTTTATAGAAAATCCAGAAAGTAACTTTTGCCGTGGTCATCACTCCTTTAAGAATTTTTTCTTTTGTTTTTATTTAAAATCTAGATGGGTAGAGGTTTTAGGGGATAGATAAGCTTTGTTCTTGACAGCATATATGACAGGGTACAGTTAAAAGAACAGCCAAGTACTGGCTGCAGTGTTGGGGTGGGTGCGTTCAGAGAGCAGAAATTTCCACTTGCTCCAATGCCCCTCACCAACTTGACCCCCAACTGCCTTTTGTCCTCTTTCCTCCCTTCCCTGTGCCCTTCCTCCCCTGGGACAAAAGAGCTGGCGTTTGGTCAGAAGTTGCTCTTTTATCCTATAGGACAGGGATTCTCAGCCCTGGCTACACATTAGAATGGCAGGAAGGCTCAGCCTCTATCCCAGAGCAGTGTGATGGTGGAACCTGGCATCAGAGAGGTCTGCAGTCTCCCCAGGTGGTTCCATGCAGTCAGGATTGAGAACTGCTGTGCTTAGGCAGTGTTTTTCAGAGTGCGTTTGTGGATAGCGTGAGTCAGAATCACAGGGTGACTCTAAAAATGCAAATTCTGAGAATCCTAACACCTTATAAATGCTTGGGCCTTGAGCCAGAAACTTGAAAACAAATCCTAGTAGTAAACACCTCTTTTGAATTATTCCAAATTGTGACTGGCCGATATTCAGATCTTAGTTTAAATGTTAAGAACTAAAGATTAAAAAGTCTTAGGAGCCCGAGATTTATAAATGTTCCAGTCACTGGTTGCTATATAGATCTCTGGTGTGAGTAACTAGTAACTACTCCTTAGAAAGTGGCTATCAAGTTATTAAAAATCCCTAATGGCTATTAAAGTAATTGCTAACATTCATTCACATTTTTAACTGTGTGGTAGGCACTGAGCATTGCTCTTTAACTTCACTGTAATTCCATTTTATAGACGAGAATACTGAGGCTCAGAGACATTAAATGATTGGTTCAAAAACATATGGTGAGGATCATAGGCTCGATGTGTACCCAGATACACATCTAATAACAAAGCTCATAATATTAACCATTACTCAGTGCCTACCATTCTAGAACCAATACTTGAAAAATTTTCTTTTTCTCTCTACCCCACCTGCATGCTAAAACTAAGAAGAGTAAAGGCAAGCCATCAAGCAATTGAAACATTGTTAATTTTCTTCATGTCATTTTTTTTACATCTTTCTTCTATATGTACATAAAGCAGCTAAAAGTCACTGATGTTTACGTTAGAAACCCTGAAATTATGTTTTGTTTTTATTGCTGACCTTTTCCCATTATGATGTGTAGTCGTACCTGCACCTTAACAACTTAACTATCTCTCTTATGCTTGTCTCCCATGAAAGAAAATAAGATTAATTTATATTTGAATTCTGAGCTTCAGTATATACTAAATATATTTTTTTGCCCATGTTTTATGAGAATTCCCAAAGAATTGCTTATCTTCATTATTATTAGAAGATACAAAGAACACTTTTTATGATTCCCAAATAATTTTTTCTCAATTCCCAGCATCCCTTTCCCCAAACTGTGGTGATGGGAAACATATGTTATCGGGGTCGGGAACTTTTTTGGCTGAGAGAGCCATGAACGCCACATATTTTAAAATGTAATTCCGTGAGAGCCATACAATGACCCGTGTACTTTACGCATTGTCCAATAAAAATTTGGTGTTGTCCCAGAGGACAGCTGTGATTGGCTCCAGCTACCTGCAATCATGAACATGAGCAGTAGGAAATGAATGGATTGTAACACATGAGAATGTTTTATATTTTTAACGTTATTATTTTTTTATTAAAGATTTGTCTGCGAGCCAGATGCAGCCATCAAAAGAGCCACATCTGGCTCGTGAGCCATAGGTTCCTGATCCCTGCGTTAGATGCTTGAAGGAACAAAAGACATGGCAGAGAAAGAGCAGTGCCAATACAGAAACTGCTTCTGGCTGAACATGTGGACCTTTTAGTTGTTTTTTATTTTTATTTTTTATTTTTTATAAGACTTTATTTTAGAGAGGGAAGAGAGAGGGGAGGAGCAGGAAGAATCAACTTCCATGTGTACCTTGACCAAGTAAGCCCGAGTTTCAAACCAGCAACCTCAGCGTTCCAGATCGATACTCTATCCACTGTGCCACCACAGGTCAATGTGCCTTTTAGTTTATGAAACTTATTACCTGTATTGCAGTCAGAATCAAAATATAATTTTCAGTAGCTTTTGAATGTTTTAACAGCTTTATTGTACTATAATTCACATATGATAAAATTCATCCATTTAATGTATTCAGTTTAGTGGATTTTATTTGAGTTGTATAAACACAATCGACCTAAATTTTTTTTTATTGATTGATTTTAGAGAGAGAGAAAGAGAGAGAGGAAAGAGAGAGAGAAACATGCATTTGTGCCTGATCAGGCGGTGGCGCAGTGGATAGAGTATTGGACTGAGACTCAGAGGACTCAAGTTCAAAACCCCCGAGGTCGCTGGCTTGAGCACGGGCTCATCTGGTTTGAGCAAGGCTCACCAGCTTGAACCCAAGGTCACTAGTTTGAGCAAGGGGTCACTCGCTCTGCTGTAGCCCCCCAGTTAAGGCACATATGAGAAAGCAGTCTATGAACAACTAAGGTACCGCAACAAAGAATTGATGTTTCTCATCTCTCTCTTCCTGTCTGTCGGTCCCTATCTGTCCCTCTCTTTGTCTTTGTCACAACAACAACAACAACACACAAAAAAAGCCATGCATTTGTTGTTCCACTTTATTTATGCATTCACTGGTAGATTTTTGATTATGCCCTGACTGGGGATTGAACCTGCAACCTTGGTGTATGAGGACAACACCCTAACTAATTGAGCTACCTGGCCAGGGTTATTAAATTTACTCTTAAAACACTTAAAATGATTTTAAAACATGTTTATTATCCCAAAAAGAAACTTTATGCCCTTCAACAGACATTTCCCATTCCTAAGGCTCAGGCAGCCTTTTTATCCCCATCAGCAAAATAGGAGTGTTTCAACTCTCTGTGTCCTGGCCTATGTTTAGAGACTTCCCTACAGAGGGTCCTCAGGTTATCACACAGTTCCGCTCCTACAACAGTGAAATAACTCGAATTTTGGTGTAAGTTGAAACACACCCTAGCCTAAGTCACTTACCTATCCTAACACAGTTGCAAAATCATAATCTAGAATATAAAAACACAAGAGAGCCACAGAAAAGAAAAAAGGCATAAATGTACTGTACACTGTACTGTGTATTCTTTCGCTGTGCACAACCAAACTAGTTTGCCCACCTAGTCTGTCTGTAAGTACGACGCTAACAGCATAAGCCAAAACATACATTTCTATGTTTTAAAGTTTTTATGGGAGTGAGCATCATAAAGTCAAAACGTCATATGTCGAGACTGTTGTAACCAAGGACCCCCTGTATAAAAAGTATAAAAAGCACCTAAATGTAACTGAAGGAAAGTCAGGAACCCCAGTATGATATAGACTTTTGACACACTCCACAGATGACCTGATTAAGACAAAATCAACCTGGAATCAACCATATTTTCCCTTAAGATGTAGTCACACTTTTCCCCCTAAGCCTCTTAATTAAAGTGCTTCAGCCTGACCAGGCAGTGGCACAGTGGATAGAGCATTGGCCTGGGATGCAGAGGACCCAGGTTCAAAACCCTGAGGTTGCCAGCTTGAGCTGGGCTCACCTGGTTTGAGCACAGCTCACCAACTTGTATCCAAGGTCACTGACTTGAGCAAGGAGTCACTCGGTCTGCTGTAGCCCCCCGATCAAGGCACATATGAGAAAGCAATCAATGAACAACTAAGGTGCTGCAACCAAGAACTGATGCTTCTCATCTCTCTCCCTTCCTGTCTGTCTGTCCCTTTCTGTCCCTCCAACCCTCTCTCTGTCTCTGTCAAAAAATAAAATGAAATAAATAAATAAATAAAAATAAAGTAAAAAAATACTATCTTATTATGGTTATTTTTATTTTATGCTCTCCTCTTTTCTCCAAGGGAGGTTTATAATATGTAGAGTATATTTATTTTTTAAGTTAAAAGATAAGAAGTACACTTAAATTATAAGTTAACATTTTGTGATATCCCATCAGACCCTGTGGTGTGACAAAATTACCCCTAAATTACAATGGTCTCTCAAAATAGTTTCTAGTTTTGAGTTTTATAAATAAGATGTCTTATCATAAAGAGTCCAGATTTGTTAACCCTCTGGTTATCAGATTCCAAATTCCCACAGAGTGTACTGGAATATACTATCATACAATGTATGTGTTTTCTGGAAGCATATTTTCATACAGTTATATGAATAAAAGCCCTGAATTTTGAATCTACTCAGGGAACACTAGTCCAAATAAAACAATACATACTTGTACTTACATATCTTATTATTTTTTTATGAAAATATCCATCATGTAGATAATATAAAGTTATTAATACTGTGAATTCTATTTGGAGGTTATAAACTCAAGCGCCTTCTTTGTTAATTTCAAGTGAGAGTGACACCTTTCTATTCTTGTGTTTCTCTGCGAGTCTTCTAAGACCTGACTTCTTCACTCTTCACTAAACCTGCGAAGCCAACCCTGATTCCACACTCATGTTCATGTTTCACTTGCCAGAGCCACCCTTGCATGAGTCTATTGTTCTTTAGAACTCACCTACTTCATGAGGCCTCCACTCCTGCTCCTATCTGGATTACTTTCATTTCCCTCTGATTCCTAAACATGTAATATTAATCCACCTCTTTAGCACTCAATCATATACTCTCTTATGGACATCTTTCACCTTTCTAACTGGGTTATAACCTAGAAGGCAAGGGCCATCCGTGTCTTATATATATTTCTTCTGATTTCCCTTGGTGTCTAGTGCAATATAACTGAAATTGTAAGTGACCGAAGAACTTTTTGAATAACCTTTGCTTTTATAATGCTGCATTTCTGTAAGTATTAAGATAAGTGGAGTTAGTGGAAATTTTAGTTAACTTAAGAGTTTTTATTTAAAATAATGCCAGAAAAGAGATTTTTATCATATTAGATCATAAGATATGGAGGGCTAATAAGATGAACTTTTCAGGAAAATAAAAAGATATAACTATAGTTCTTATATTTTGTCATCATAGACTCTACTCAGAAACTTAACTTTTGGCCCAAGTTAACTTGTTGGGGCCAATTGGGTTATGGATGAGTAAACTTACAACTTGGATTACTGTATACTCACAATTTATTTATTCTACTGCATATAAAATAGATGGATAGCAGCTAAGTTAATAAAATAATTTAATGAGTTAACATACAGAATGAAATGAAGGCTGGAGAAACTAGGCTTGGGTAACCATAGGGACTCAAGGTAGAAGGAACTAACAAAAGGTCTCTTCAATGCACTATTATTGGGATCAATAAGCTCCAACTATTTTTCTTTTATTATAAATATATATAGCATTTCATCAAGATTCAGGGTCCTAGAAGAGAGCTCCTACTGGCCTTGCTTAGGTCAGGTACCACTCTATAGTTCAAGATCAAGGAACCTTGATTAATAGTCCCACCAACTGTTAACCCATACGGAAAACCCAATTCTCCAAAGGAAACTGATACCATTACAAAAGGGAGAAAATGGAAACTAATCTATTTGTGAAATCACCTTACAGAATATAGAATATCAGAGAAATAGCAAGGGAGAGACATTTGAGGAATAGAGAAAACTGCAGGAGAAAGGTATTATCCTGACAGAAAATAATAAATCACAAAATATTATTTTTACCATGTTCTATTGATACTACGTGTATCCTAAACTGTGAAACAATTGAATGTCAGAAGCTGTTAACCAACTCTTCATAAAAACTTGTCTTTCTAGCCAAAGCTGATACACATGGGAGCTTTGTATTTCAAAGGTTTGTTCTCCCAACTATTTACTGTGAGAAGAATTTATCTGGCTCCTGTCCTACGTGTCGAAATGTCACCCAAGGCAAGGCAAGGAAAAGGTATTTGGTGTATAAAGGCATTTCTGTCTACGTAGGTCTGAAATCTGGACAGGAAGTTACTCTTCCTCACCCTTTCACTCTCCCCGCTCCAGATTATATTGACTTTTTCATGATTCTGGGTTTGTTTGTTTTTTCTTTGCCTATGTAAATGTGTACTTTTCTGAATGTGCTGTAACTTGAAGATTTAAATGAAGGAGAATCTCATATGCATTGTTTTTTTACATAACCTGTTAGTCTCAATAGATGTTTTGCTGTTGCTATTATATAATATCTAGTTTAGGAAATAGTCTTAATTTTCTTTAAAAGGGATTCTGAACAAAAATCGCAAAATATGCCTGGCCTGTGGTGGTGCAATGGATCAAGTGTCAACCTGGAATGCTGAGGTCGCTGGTTCAAAACCCTGGACTTGCCTGGTCAAGGCACATATGAGAGTTGATGCTTCCTCCTCCTACCTCCCTTTTCTCTCTCTCTCTTTCTTGCTCTCCCCTCTCTAAAACTGAATAAAGTCTTTAAAAAAATATTATAAAATTTTAATTAAAAAAATTACAAGATACTAAATTAATGAGAAGGACCAGAATTATATTGTTTACTTTTATAATTGTTTAAGTATTAGAAAGAGTAAATGTCCAATGAAGGGACATAAAAAATTACTTCAAAGGATTTTAACATTTGGAAATTTGGAGTATTCTGTCTGCTAACACAATTGTGTATCTGAGGGACTAGATTTTGACTCTACAGTTTTGTGTACAAATTGTAACATTGGTTAGATTTCAGTTATTGATACTGAAATATTAAATATTAAAATATTTACTAAATATTCAAGTTACTTATGCAAAGGCCTGTGGCAGGTGGGAACATGATTTTTGCTCAGTGCTCTAAATGTCAAAGCGAAGGTATTTACTGAAGCTTAGGAAAATTGATGGGTGTAACTAGGACTCTTTTAGGTAGCCAAATGTCTCACCATCTCATTAGGGATGTGCATGAATGGATGGATAATCTTAATGCCTTTAATAATCTGATTAAACCACAGCCAACGCAATGGCTTGGCAAAATCTTTGAGCAAAGAAGACGCTGTTGAACTTAATTATAAACCTGGCATGGTAAAGAGACACAGGAGGCAAAGAATAAGTGGGGAACCCTGTTGGGAGCAGGAAGGTCAGGACTTGGACTTTTAAATACATTGCCAAGTATACTGTCTCAGAACTTAGACATGAAGAAACATTTTCAAAAATTTTAAAAATATTATTTTAACACCAAAGCATAGTAAAACTTAAAAGTAAAAAGACAAATTACACTTATTAATTTAAAAATTCCCCAAGTATACTGACATAATCAAAGTAGTATATTAACCAAGGAAGATTTAACCCAATAACTCAAGGATAGTTTAATAGTTGAAAATACAAATTTTATTACATTGAAAGTTATATGGAGAAAAATCACAATTTTCTCCTGGTGTACTGGAAATGCATTTGATAAAATGTGATAGCATTCTTTATAACACTCGAAAATATAAAAATGTAGTGCTCTCTTAACTTTGTGAAATAAACCTATCTAAGCCTCAGAGGCAGCACCATGGCATTTGAAGGTATTCCCACTAAAGTTAGGAGCTAGACAAAGATGTACACTGTCATTATTTAACATTATTCTGAGTGTCATGTTCAATGCAAAGGCAAAAAAGGAAAGTGGGAGTGTAAAAGTTCAAAATGAGGTAAAACTTTCCATTTGAAGATGATTATATAACTATATTATATTGTATATTTTATATACCTAAGAGAATCACCCAAAGATCTACTTCAAAGAGAGACTTTAGTAAGGTAGTGGGGTCCAAAATTAACATACAGACATAAGAAAGAAATAACCCCAATATAATGTTAGAAAAAAGGATAAAATAGCTAGAGATAAACTAAAAAGAAATACTCGGGAAAACTTTAAGCACTAAGAACACAAAAGAAGATGAATAATAGGAAAGAAACTCCATGTTCTTAGCTGGACTGAACATCTTAAAAGTATTACCTTAAAAAATAAAAAAGTATATTACCTTTCCTTACACAATGTATAAATTTAATTCAGTCCTCATGAAAACACCATCAGATTTTTTAGAGCCAATCTGATTCTGAAATTTATATAAAAAAATAAATAACCTGACCAGACAGTGGCACAGAGATAGAGCATCAGACTGGGACACTGAGGACCCAGATTCAAAACCCTGAGGTTGCCCGCTTGAGTGAGGGCTCACCAAATTGAGTGCAGGGTTGCTGGCTGGAGCATGAGATCATAGACATGACCCCACAGTCACTGACCTGAGCCCAAAGGTCGCTAGCTAGAGTAAGTGGTCAGTAGTCCAGCTGGAGACTGTCTTGAGCCCAAAGGTCGCTAGCTAGAGTAAGTGGTCAGTAGTCCAGCTCCCTGCCTACCACCATCAAGCACGAATGAGAAAGCCATCAATGAACAACTAAGGTGCTGCAACAAAGAGTTGATGCTTCTCTCTCTCTCCCTTCCTGTCTGTCCCTGTCTTTCTCTCTCTCTGTCTCTCTCTCTCTCTCCCTCTCTGTCTCTCTTGAAAACAAAAAAGTAGCCCTGGCCGGTTGGCTCAGCGGTAGAGCGTCGGCCTAGCGTGCGGAGGACCCGGGTTCGATTCCCGGCCAGGGCACACAGGAGAAGCGCCCATTTGCTTCTCCACCCCTCCGCCGCACTTTCCTCCCTGTCTCTCTCATCCCCTCCCGCAGCCAAGGCTCCATTGGAGCAAAGATGGCCCGGGCGCTGGGGATGGCTCTGTGGCCTCTGCCCCAGGCGCTAGAGTGGCTCTGGTCGCAATATGGCGACGCCCAGGATGGGCAGAGCATCGCCCCCTGGTGGGCAGAGCTTCGCCCCATGGTGGGCGTGCCGGGTGGATCCCGGTCGGGCGCATGCGGGAGTCTGTCTGACTGTCTCTCCCCGTTTCCTGCTTCAGAAAAATGAAAAAAACAAAAAAACAAAAAAGTAAATAAACATGAAAAGCTGTTGGGCAAGTGAGTTTGTAAGATTTGTATTTTTGAGTTTGCTCACTTTTATTGCTAAAAAATGGTGCTGGGCAGCCACGTGTGTGCTTGCCCTCAGAGCAGGGCAGTTGATTGCAAATTGTGAATTGCAGTCCTGCTTGAGAGGGGCCGTTATTTTGCTAATGTTTGCTGGGTCTTTGTGGACCCCAACCAGTTTTGCAGGATGGAGAGAAAATGCAGAGTGTTGAAGAAGAAGCCAGTTTTGCAGAGAGAGAGAAGGTATGCTTTTGGGGAACCAGAGCTGAGGAGCTTTGTAAGCTCCTCTGAGACTGGTGGAGCCTTTGATTCTAGGAGGAACCAGAGAAGATTCTTCTGGTTGTGGAACCAGAGAATGCATCAGGGCTTTGGGAGCCCTGAATGAAAGGGAAGTGTTTCCTTGTGTGTTTGCTCCTCTGCCAGTGCAAGACTTTAATAAAGGAATGGCCCACCATTTTTTGGCTCCACTGTTTCTTTACTGTCTGCCTGAATCCACTGAGAACTTGCATGGCCACGGTGGTGGTGGCCCCTGCCATACAAACAAACAAACAAAAATCTGAAAAGCTATGCAATGATGGAGAGAGAGAGAAGAAATTTAGCCCCACTAGAACTTACATTTAAAAGACTTTTTAAAAGACTTTAGAATTAAACTAATGTGGTAATGGTGAGTGAATAGATAGATCAATGGAACAGACCAGAAAGTCCAGAAATGTACCCACATATACCCAAGAATTAGAAATTACAAATTGCATTTCACTTATGAAACAACACATAACATTCAGAAAATTCACATTAAAACTATAATAAACTACTCTTTTAAAGCCAACAAATTAACAAAAATCTAAAATTTTAACAATACACCCAAAATCTCTGGAGTTATTATAGATTGATTCAATCACTTGAAGCTGATTTGGTAATGCTAATTATAATTACAAATGTACATACCTTTTGACTCAGCAATTTCTTTTTTTTGGGTGTTACCTAACAGATATGTATATATGCAAGAAAGCTACATGTACATATAAGGTTATTTACTGCAGCAGTGTTTTTTATCGTTCACCATGGAGGACTGGTTCAGGAGTTCAGGGAACACCGTATGTTGGGACACAATGCAGCAGAAAGAGAATAAGAAAGGTCACTATGGATTGACATGAAGGGTCTTCGAGATATTTGTCAAGTGAAATATTTTAAAAATGTTTAGTAATTAAGAAAAGATATTTGTCAAGTATAAAAAAGGCATGACATACAAATATATATAACATGCTTTTTTGTGTAAAATAATAGAGGAAATCTATTTTTGAGTTACTTATGTATGCATAAGTTCTATTAGGATATAAAAGAAACAAAAGCATTGATTACCCATGGAATATATGGGAGTTAGACAGGAAATAGGTAGATGAAACTGTATACTTTTATTTTTTTTAGTTTTGAACCATGTGCATTTTTTGCCTATTTAATAAGTAAATAAGTGTATAGTCATATGGTGATGTACTATGTGTAAAGAACATATATGCATGTGTGTATATATATAAAGAATACATTATTTGTAAGGAATATGTATATTCTTTATATATAAAAGAATAAAAGACTACCTAAAGAGTAAGGATGCTCTCTAGGATTGATAGGGGAAAATCTCTAAATGTGTTTAACGACTAAAACAAGGTATGGAATGCAATATACAGTATTGTTTTTGTCAAAAAAGAGGGAAATGTAAGGCAATTAGCTTGTTTGGTTCATACATGCATAAAGAGCTCGGGAAGGACAAGCGAGTTCGCGAACATTGTTATGTTCTGTGAGTTCTCCAAATCCACTTCAACAAGGAAAGAGTTCTCTCTCCAGCTGATGAGAGGGCCGCTGGCCTAAGGCCTTCAGCTGACAGCCCCTATGGCAGGGGTCCCCAAACTACGGCCTGCGGGCGGCATGCGGCCCCCTGAGGCCATTTATCCGGCCCCCACCGCATTCCCAGAAGAGGCATCTCTTTCATTGGTGGTCAGTGAGAGGAGCATAGTTCTCATTGAAATACTGGTCAGTTTGTTGATTTAAATTTACTTGTTCTTTATTTTAAATATTGTATTTATTCCCGTTTTGTTTTTTTACTTTAAAATAAGATATGTGCAGTGTGCATAGGGATTTGTTCATAGTTTTTTTTATAGTCTGGCCCTCCAACGGTCTGAGGGACAGTGAACTGGCCCCCTGTGTAAAAAGTTTGGGGACCCCTGCCCTATGGGGACGGCTTGCCTCTACTGAGGAAAGCCACCTCACCTAGAGTTGTGTGTGCCCCTCTCCTGGATGGTCTTGATCCAGGGAGTGATCAGCATGGCCCGGCTCCCAAGTGGGGCAACTCGAAAGGGTCATCCCAGTTTTAGAAATATCCTCCCTCCATGCCGCATGTCTGTTGACCTCCTTCTGCTGTCTTTTCCCTTTCATAGGAAGAGAATACTTCCAATAAATCTTCTTGTTGCTAAGAGTCTGCTTCCTGGGGAACCCAAAGTGTAACAAGAAACCAAAATCAGTGATTTCGGTGGCTGGGTAAGGCTGAGGATGTGGTGGATGGGGGCAAGATTGGAAAAGGGACTTTGCACTCTGTGCCTTTTTATAATTAAAAACAAATTTCTGAGCCACATGAATGTATTGCTTATTTAAATCATAAATTCAAAAATTTAAAGTTAACTTGAAATGCCATGGATATTTTATGCTTTTCCATACGTATTTTTTTGAAAACATCTTTTATGTTCTAATTTAGAAGAAATTTTTAAATCCAAGATACTGTGTCCCAGTACACTCTAAATATGCTCTTCTCGTCTGTTTGTTTTTGTTTAAGACCTCCAGAGAAACACCTCCTTGCTCTCACTTTACAATGGAAAAGAAAACGTCACCCGATGGCGGATGGGGCTGGGTGATTGTCCTTGTTTCCTTCTTTACTCAGTTTCTGTGTTACGGATCCCCGGTAGCAGTTGGAGTCTTGTACATCGAATGGCTGGATGCCTTTGGTGAAGGAAAAGGAAAAACAGCCTGGGTCGGATCCCTGGCAAGTGGAGTTGGCTTGCTTGCAAGTAAGTGGGTAAATTTATGTTTCTCCTCACTTATTAATAATCATTTGCTGTATCATGAACACCGTGCAAGCCATAGTATAGGCTATTTGTTTTTCAAGTATAACACATATTTTCTTACCTTTATTGAGGTTATAGAACCATTCTTTCACTGTAATAAATTTGTGTGAAAACACAGAAATTCCATGAGATATTCGTTCACTAATTTCTCTATTCACTTATTTGCTACTATGTGATAGGCAGTGTGCTAGATGCTGAATATGACAAGATGAATAGTAAACGCATCCTTCCTGTCCTTAAGAGACTCACAGTCTAGGGAGAAACACACTTCCATGAGTAAAAATAATACAGGGAAATGAAGGCAGTGACTCAAGTATGTCCAATGAATGCTGGAGACCAAAGGACCAAATGATATGCAGCAGTCCTATAAAAAATTCTTACGTGATTCATAATTATGCCTCTCCAATTTAGATACATTGTGGTCAAATCACACAATCTACATGTGTGTCACCTTTCTAAGAAAAAGTTTAGATGGCAAAGAGTAGTCCCATCTCACAATGATCATGCTATTAAGGATTTTAATATAGTGTTATGTATAAGATATATGTGACCTTCATGTGATGTCTCCAAAAGTAATATTCTTGATAAATGTTTCTGTCTTATGTAATAGTGATTCCTATCATCTTTACAAAGAACAACAAAAAGGTTTTTATTTTCCTTTTAAAACTTAAAATCATATGACACTTCAATTTCTCAAATAATAGTTTAAACTCTGCAGTGATGTTTAGCGATGGTCACTCTTAAGTCTGTTGGCGTGACTTACTTATAGGTGTATGCTAAAATGGTGATCTAGGTTGGGTTATTAGCCCAGAGTTTCTCCCTGTGTGCTCTAAAGTTGTCATGATTTGTTAAACAAATCATAAGCTCTGTTCCTATGAGAAATATAAGGATATTGAATGTGGAAATTTCTAAGGTATTTTTCAGCTCTAAAGTAGTTTCAGGAAAACCAAATACATTAGCCACTCATTTTTTAAATTTTTGTCTTTCCTGAATCCTAGAGAGGTCTTCTTAAAACAAAATAAAACAGTTGCTTCCAATTGAAGTTAAATTAAAACCAAGACTTAATCCTAATGACTATGTAGAGTGAGTGATAAGATGGTTACTAGATTTATTGTGATGATCACTTTGTAAGGTATGTAAATATGGAATCACTATGTTGTACACCTGAAACTAATATAATATTGCATGTCATCTATAATTAAAAATAAAGTAAAAAAAATACATCCAACTGAAAACTAAAACCGAAACAAGACTTGAAAAACAATGCTGTATCATCCGGCTGTGTTAGATGAGATAACTAAACATGACCAAACAAATGGAAGTGACACTATCGTAATGAACTCAAGGAGAACAGTAAAAGTTTGGCCAATATTTGTTTGAAAGGGTTGTGACCACCCTGAATGCACCCAATCTCATCTGAATTTTTCAGAATGTGGTTTGTAAACCTGCAAAGTACAAGTGGATTATAACTGATATGTTAATAAAAGGGGGTCAAAGTATTGATTTTGAGAAAATGATCTAATGTAAAGGGGAGAGGATTTTTAAATGTTCTCCAATTAGTCACCTTTTCTATTAGCAAATAATAAGTTAAACAGAAATATAATTGCCTTGGTGGTCAGAGCTGAGTCTGAGACTCTGAAAACTGAACTCACTCTATACTTTCTCTCAGTTCACTCTGTCTCAAAGGCCA
Source organism: Saccopteryx leptura (assembly GCF_036850995.1). NCBI lineage: Eukaryota > Metazoa > Chordata > Mammalia > Chiroptera > Emballonuridae > Saccopteryx > Saccopteryx leptura. The sequence continues at coordinate 59,827,840 of NC_089511.1, read as the reverse complement.
GGAGCATCACCCTTTACTTGTAGGCAATATCAGCGGCATAATTTGCAGTCCCCAGTGCAAAATGAAAATGCAGAGCCCCTTGTTAAAAATAAAAAAAGAATTCAAGACAGTAACAGCAGAAGAGTAAATCAAGTGTGTGGCCCTACTAAGAGCTAAGCCCTGTGCACCTGCATTGGTTGCAAGCCCATTAAGTCAGCCTTGCTTGAGGTGGAGATATAGGGTATCCCACTGAAGTTTAGAGCAGATAACAAGAACGGGGGGAGGAGTGCTGGTCTTAAGCCAGAGACTAATTCCAGTCCTGGCTCAACCACTGTTTAGCTGAGGGACTTTGTGCAAGTCACATAGCTTTTCTGTCATCGGCTAGATGAGGAAGCACTTGAATCAACTAATCAAAATTTTGAAGATGAGCCTAGATTAAGAACACCAAAGGGTTCACGAATAAGGAAATGGTGGGAGGGAAATGATGGCTGAAAAGCTACCACTTATGGATGTGTGTGTGGACACTTGGTTGGTGTCTACCCAACATATGTGATGTTGGCTTCCCTCGGCGCTTCATAGCATAATTTAAAGGCCAAATCCTAAAAGCTATGGTAATGCAGTATTAGGAAGAGGTGTCTACAAGTGTGTGAACCACATTAATCCTTGACTGTGTTGATAACTTTGTTCTTCAGAGAAACAAACAGATCACTACCTTGGAAATAGGAACAGTATATCTCATGTTGGTGACTCAAGTGCTTGTGAGTGTTTCTTAATCAGGGGGATAATTAGAATAATCTGTAGAAAAGCTTCAGCATATAATTGTCGGATTTGAACCTTAGGCATTCTAAGTGAGTCAATGTATGATGAGACCCAGATATGTGAATTTTTAAAAAGCCCCAGAAGTGATTTTCAGCTGGGAATGACTGGTTTAAGCCCTCTCTGTTTAGATTTTAATTTGTGCTTCTTGACAATTTCTTCATGTATGATTTACTTATTTATAAAGAGAACTCTTGTATGTTTCTGCGTGGGTATGACACTGCTTATGCCATGTAAGTCATGAAAATTAGTGTCCAATGGTTCTGGTTCTGGTGGGGCTTTAGTGAAAAACACACATAAATGGGCATCTTTGCATCCTTTTTGAATAAGATAATTTACACATATGTATGCATATATATTTTAGATAAAATATGGGATTTACATGTATATGTAAAATATATACATTTGCTCTTAAATTCAGGTATATGTGTACATTACTTGAGCTTGTCTAAAAAGCCAATTTTTTGTAGGGCGTGGGCCCAGGAGTCTTCTTTCCACTAGTTGCCCAGATGAGTCTGATCCAGGCAGGCCATATCATATCTGAGAAAAAGGAGTTATTTTCTTTCCTCAGTTTTGTCCAGAGAAGGCATGGTAGGTATCGTCTTTGACTAGTTCTGTGACGTGACTGCTGGAACTTTATAATTAAGCAAGGCCTGGCAGAGTAAATACAATGGTCAAGCAAATTATCATTCCTGTTTTTCAGGTACTTGTCCCTTAAGGTTGCAAAGTGCCACTTTGCGCGCCTGTCTCAATCCAACCACTTTCACCTACTTGATCTTAGTTGATCCTAAAGGCAATTTACCAAGACGGACATAATTGTCCTCAAGGTTTAGTGACCTACCCAATCTGAAGCCCGTTCTCTAAGAGGAAGTGGTACCTGAGTTACCATTTTTCTAACCTGTTAAGTCTGGTTTCTTCGTCTTTAAATTGGAGATCATAACAGTACCTACCTTCTATGGTTGTTGTATAGAACAGTTGAGATGGTGCTTGGCATATGGTAAATGCTCAACAAGTATTGGTTATTAGAGAACCAGTACAATCCACAAGTAAAATTACTTTCCTACGTAGTTCCAAGGAATCTACCAAAAAAGAGATCTCCTCGGGGTGAAAGATGAAGAAAGGGGATGAGCAGGAGGGAGAGTTGGAACTTTGTCAAGATTATGTCTAAACATCTAGTTTAAAGGCCATCACTTGTCTCTGACAAACCTAGATTTGGATAGTAGCTCAAGGTGGCGTATTAGAACTACAAAAAGACATGCAATTCTTTACATTCTTCATACTCTTATTCCTTTCTCTTTGAAACCAATAATTATGGAGAAAATACTTCTTCCTCTGGCCTGAATTATTTGTTTGTGCTGATAACCTGGGAAGGCGGAAAGCTGAGTATCAAGGAGCCTACCTCTCTGGGTTATATACTGAGAATAAGCCCACCATTATTATACTGCTCACAAAAATTAGGGGATATTTCAAAATGATTATGAAGTGATAAAAAAAAAGAGGCATTTGATTTTTTTTTATTAAACAAGAACATCAGAAAAGCAAATGACAAGTCAAAGAAAGTTATCTGATTATGCAAATGAGACACAAAACCAACTTTTATTTAATTGGTGAAAATGCGCTGTACAAAAGGCTGAAAGTACTGGAGTACCTGCCCGTTCCCCGATTCCCTAATTCCTGTGAGCAGTGAGTCTCCTCTCCTCTGTGGTAATGATGCCAAAATAGAGGACATCAGTTGTGCTTTTAAGGAATTTGTCATCTCAGGGAAGAAACAGAAAAAAAAGTTACTGATAATTTGAGACATCCCAAATACCAAGGAGAATGACAAGCACAGGATAATCTTTGGAGTTGTATAAAGATAAGTGGACCACATAAGAGGGTGGGGGCTGTGGAAGGTGGACTGTCATGAAGAGGGCAGGCCATTCAGAGTCCTTGTCTGCAAAGGCCTGCACTGCAGCAGCTGCATTCTGGTAGAGTCAATTTCTCTGGAGAAGGAGAGATTGTTATTATTGGGAAGTGTGATGGTCATTGTCAACTCGGCTAGGCTACATTCTCCGGTTAGTCAAATACCAAAGTAGGTGTTGCTGTGATGGTATTTTTTAGGGGTACTCAAACTCCATAATCAGTTGACTTTAAGAAGGGACAATTATTCTAGATAATCTGGGTGGAGCTGATTCAATCTGTTGGAAGGCCTTAAGAAAAGACATGAACTTTTAAAGAAGAAGAAATTCTGCCCTTGAACTGGAGCTTCAGCCTGTGCCAAAAAGTTCTGACCTGCCCTTTCTGACATCTGCACTGTGGATGCTATATTTACCTTGCCAGATCCCACAATTTCATAAGCCAGTTCCTTGCCATAAATCTCTTCATATATGTATGTCTTCTTTTGATTCTGTTTCTTGGCTGAAACCTGAATGATACAGAAGGAATGAAAGGTAACTGAACTTGATCAAGAAGGGTGGGACCATTTTTCAGACAACAGAGATGCTGAAATAGCAGGAAGATCTTTTGTTTCTCTATAGGACCTCATATTACTAATGAGTCAATAAATCTATCCCTAGATTAATCTAGTGAGTCAATATGGCCAGTGGACTTGCTGAATGAGTCATGATTATTGGCAGAGGTGGGTGTGATCATATCTGTAGATTTTATGCCCGATCGCTGTTACCTCTTTTAAGCAGGACTGAGATTCTGCCTTCTACAAGGATTTTGTTTACAGTGGCTAGTCCACAGTTTGCTAGGCAGTTCCAGAATTTGTGAGAACAATGACAGGTTTGAGTTAAGCTTTTCTCCATCTCTGTATAGTATTGTTAAGCCAACCAACAAGCAAAGCAGTCAATACTAAACAAGAATTAAAGATTTGAGTGGGTGCAGATCCTTAGTACTTTTCTCTTCCTTGGGGAGATGAATTTAAAATTCTGGGTGTCCAGAAGACCCAGATTTGAAACTCCAAAGTCGCTGGCGTGAGCATGGGTTCATCTAGCTTGAGTGTGGGCTCCCCAGCTTGAGCATGGGGTTGTTGGCTTGAACATGGGGTTGCTGGCATGAGCATGGGATCATAGACATGACCCCATGGTCACAAGCCCAAAGGTCGCTGGCTTGAAGCCCAAGGTCGCTGGCTTGAGCAAGAGGTCACTCGGTCTGCTGTAGCCCCAGTCAAGGCACATATGAGAAAACAATCAATGAACATCTAAAGTGCTACAACAAAAAATTGATGCTTCTCATCTCTCTCCCTTCCTGTCTGTCTGTTCCTATCTGCACCTGTCCCTCTCTCTGTCAAAAATAAATTAAAAAATAAATATTTCTGGTCTCAGCAGGAGAAGAAATGAAGAACTTGCCCTTTTTTTGGACTTCCTGAATTATAGGTGGAGGAGGAGTAGGAACCTCATGGGCCTAGTCTACTATGCTAGGAATTCCTTGTTCTGTGAGAATTTTATTTCTCACTATACTATCAGTCTAGTTATGGGTTCAGTGCAGCAGTCCTGGCCATCCTACCACATTTGGGACTCTGACACCAATGTTTGAAAGAGTCAGGCATGGAAGTCAATTTATTTCCTGAAGGAAATAATTTATTCTCCAAAGTTATCTAATAGTAATTACAAATTGGAAAACCACATTAGAGTTTTGTTTCCTCCATGAGAATGTATTTTCTCCCCTTTTGTTGACATAACCATACTTCATGGCCCAGTTCAAAGGCTCAGTACCTTGGCTCATTGTGATCTTCCTTTACTGAAATTTGAAAACACATGATCTGGACCTTTGTTTTGGTCTTACTGCTCATGGAATTAGGCTTGTTATGCATTTATCTTCTGATGTAAGTCCTGGATTAGACAAAGGATGTCAGGTTATCCTGAACACTAATAATAAACAATCAGAACAAATGAAAAAAAAATCTCGTTTACAATTGCATCAAAAAGAATAAAAAGCCTATTAACAAGCTTAGCCAATGAGGGGAAAGACCTCTACTCTGAAAACTATAAGACATTGAAGAAATTGAAGAGGCCACAGATAAATGGAAGATCATATCATGCTCACAGATTAATGTTAAATGTTAAAATGATTAATGTTAAAATGACCATACTACTCAAAGCAGTTTACAGATTCGATGCAATTCCTATCAAACCACCAATGTCATTCATCTCAGAACTACAACAAATAACCCTAAAGTTTATAGGGAACCATAAAAAGACTCTAAATAGGTAAAGCAATCTTGAAAAAGAATAAAATTGGAGGTATCATGCACTCTGATCTCAAACTATACTACAAAGTCACAATAATCAAAATAGTATATTACTGGCACAAAAACAGACATATAGATCAATGGAACAGAATAGTGAGCCCAGAAATAAATCCTTGTATATATGGTTAACTAATCTGTAACAGAGGAGGTAAAAATATACACTCGAGAAATGACAGTCTCTTCAACAAATGGTGTTGGGAAACCTTGACAGGTACATGCAAAAATAACAACAACAAAAAAACTGGACCACTCTTTTACATCATATACAAAAATAAACTCAGAATGTGTTAAAGTATGAAATGTAAGGTTTGAAACCATAAAACTCCTATATAAAATAGGAAGTAAACTATTTAATATCATCAGGATGAAACCGAAATCTTTTTAGACATGTCTCTTTCATCAAGGGAAGCAAAAGAAAAAATAAACAAATGGAACTACATCAAACTAAAAAGCTTATATACAGTGAAGGAAACCTTCAACAAAACAAAAAGGCAACCTTACTGACTGGGATAATATACTCACAAATTATATATATCTGATAAGGGGTTGATAGCCAAAATTTATAAGAAACTCATACAACTCAGTAACAAAAAAATAAACAATCTGATCAAAAAATGGGCAGAAGAAGCCCTGGCCGGCTGGCTCAGTGGGAGAGCATTGGCCCAGCGTGTGGAAGTCCTGGGTTTGATTCCTGGCCAGAGCACACAGGAGAAGTGCCCATCTGTTTCTCCAACCTTCCTCCTCTCCTTCCTCTCTATCTCTCTCTTCCCCTTCCCTCACAGCTAAGGCTCCATTGGAGCAAAGTTGGCCCGGGCGCTGAGGATAGCTCCATGGTCTCTGCCTCACGGGCTGGAATGACTGCGATTGCAATGGAGCAATGCCTCAGATGGGCAAAGCACCACCTCCTGGTGGGCTTGCTGGGTGGATGCCGGTCAGACACATATGGGAGTCTGTCTCTCTGCCTTTCTGCTTCTCACTTCAGAAAAAATAAAAAAAAATAATAATTGGGCAGAAGACATGAAAAGTCATTTCTCTGAAGAACATATACATATGGCCAATAGACATATGAAAAGTTGCTCAATATCATTAATCATCAGGAACATGCCATTTAAAACCACAATGAGATACCACTTCATACTAGTCAGAATGGCTATTATCAAATAGTCAACAAATAACAAGTATTGACAAGGATGGAGAACTCTTGTGCATGTTGGTAGGACTACAAACTGGTGCAATCAGTGTGAAAAACAGTATGGTGATTCCTCGAAAACTAAAAATAGATATGACCCAGAAATTCCACTTTAGGATATTTATCCAAAAAAATTGAAAACAGTAATTTGAAAAGATATATGCACCCCTATGTTCATTGTAGCATTATTTACAATAGCCAAGATATGGAAGTAATCCAGGTGTCCATTGATAGATGAATGGATAAAGAATATGTGAGAGATATATACATATATATACTGCTCACAATAATTACGGGATATTTCAAAATGACTATCAAGCAATAAAAAAAGAAGCATTTGATTTTTTTTATTAAACAAGAACATCAGAAAAGCAAATGACAAGTCAAAGAAAGTTGTTTGATTATGCAAATGAGATGCAAAACCAACTTTTATTTTATTGGTGAAAATGCACTATACAAAAGGCTGAAAGTACTGGAGTATTTGCACGTTCCCTGACCCCCTAATTTGTGAGCGGTGTGTGTATACACACACACACACACACACACACTCTAATATAACCAATATAAAGTAATATAACCAATATAAGATTGCTTACCAACTACACATAAATAAAAATAACATTTAAAAAATATGTCCCGGGTTTCGGCACCAAACAAAACAAAACAAACAAAAACAACAACAAAACCAAAATATGTCAGTTTTTCTCTAAGTAAACACAGGGGCAGTGTGAAAGTAGAGAATTTTTAAAGAACAGTTTTCATCTGTCAATGAACTTTAATTGATTTTTGGCTAAAGCTTTTTTTTTCTCCCAAAATTTGTATATTAGGCAGAAATGATTTAAAAATCTATTACATAATTGATAATAAATTATGTATTTATAAAACTGGAGTTGATTGTAAATGCTATGAAGATTATTATCTTACATCCCCAACCCCAGCTTCCCAATCTCTGGATTTCCTTATGTTATTAATAACATGCGTTAAAGGAGCATAGATTTGAAGTCCTACTTTGAGGATGAAACTGGAAACTTTTCAAGTATGCCAGCAATAATCTGTGTTTCAATTCCATTGTGGTGCTAAATTTGTAAACCTTGACTTTCAGTGTCAATGCAGTTTGGTAAATAACAGAGAAAGGTCGTGCCTTTATGGTGTTCAGGCAACCATTTATGAGATTTGAATCTTAAAGTCATTTCCGTCTTTGAAGTATCTACATATTTTGCATTGGGTATACAGACAGCTCAACTGTTAGAAAAGTTTGGTATTTCAAATGGGTTTTCCTTGTAAAACACTGGCACAGGATATTTCCTTGTGCTTGTCATATACCTCTATCAGTATTTATACAATATATACATATTCTTCTGTACTGGCTTACACCAGAGAGGACGTCAGATGGCAGGGACCAGTTCATGACCAGGGAGGAATGTGAGGAAGCCACAGGCATTGAGAGCTATGTGTTATCTTAGTCATAGTGGTCTTAAATACGCACTACAGACATTCTCTGACACAGTGGTTCCCTTTATCTGTGATAAATGTGTTCCTACACTCCCTCCCACTGGTTGCCTGAAACCACGGTTAGTATTGAACCCTGTATATATGATACTATGTTTTCTTTCTATATATCCATACCTATGATAAAGTTTAATTTATAAATTAGGCACAGTAAAAAATAATAATAAAATAGAGCAATTGTAACAATATACTGTAATAAAAGTTATGTGAATGACTTTGGGCCATTATTAAGAAACAAGGGTTAGTGTTCAGGTATTGCCATACTGAGACAGTCAGTCTGCAAACCAAAAGGACGATTAAATAACTAATTGGCCAATAGCATATGCAGCATGGATACGCTGGACAAAAGGTACTTCAGCTCCTGGGCGGGACAAAGTAGGATGGCAAGAGATTTCAGTATGTTACTGTAAAACTTATGAAATTTTCCATTTAATGTTCTAATGACTGAAACTGTGGAAAGGGAAACCATGGATAAGGGCGACTACTGTAATTGGCAAGAATGCTGGGCTTGGGGTTATTGGATTCTGGTTGTATCACTTATTAACAATGAGACTATGGGTAGATTACATCACTTCTTCATTTGAACTTTCTTAAAACATTTTTTTTAAATTGAAGTAAAAGATAGACATAGAAAAGTGTATCTATCATAGGAGCATAGCCCAGTAAAAATTTCCCAAACCAGATACACCCATGAAATGAGCACATTTACATCAAGAACAGAACACTAGCAGTGCCCTGAAAGTTGAGCTGTCCTCCCTTCTGGTTATAACTCCCCACCCCCTACCAAAGATAACCACTATTCTGACTTCTCATTGTAGATTAGTCTGTCTTTTGGGGGGTACATTTTGTAATTGGAATCACACGATGTGTACTTTTTGTGTCTATATTGCTGTATGTAGTTGTAAGTCCTTCTTTTTCATTGCCATACTCCATTTTTCATATTCCATTGTATGAATATCCCAGAATTTACTTATACATTCTACTGCTGATGAATATCTGGATTTCTGGGCTCTGGCTGTTATGGTTCTGCTATAAGCATTTATGTATATAACTTTTGATGTTGGTATTTCTATTGGGTGTATCTATTGGTTTCTGTTTGATATATACATAGAGGTGTACCTTCTGGATTACACAGTATACTGTCAGCAGTTTATAAAAGTTCTGCTTGTTCTACATCCCTACTAACATTTACATTACTAACATTGTCTTTCATTAGCCATTTTAAAAATTGGAGATAATAATTCTTTACCTTCTTGTTGGAAGGTTGTTGTCAACTCAATTAAGATCTACTTTTCTTTGCTTCCAAATCCTGAGCTCTTTCTTCCACCGTGGGCTTGGACATCATCTCTGAGTTTCAGTTTCCTTCCATGTAAATGAGACTATTGGACTGAATAACTGTTAAAATCCTTTTACTTCTAATATGCTAGGCTCTGTAGTTGTGTTTTCCAGGTACAGTGCAAGTGGAACAGAATGTCACTAGCATTTAAATGCTATGACATGGGAAGTTGCTCACTTATGCATAGAACAGGTCCAGGTAATGGTCAGTTTTGTTTGTGAGTCAACAGTGAGCTTCCTTTCCCAGATTCCAGGTTACACATAAAATGTAGGTCAGTGGTACAGACAGACCCATACTTGAACAGGTAGGGTGCTTTTCCAGCTGGCCCCACATGACAGAATATTATTCTCTAGTGAGGAGCCACTGAGCCACTTCACCCGCAGGTGTTGTAAGGTACCAAAAACTACAGAATTAATATTAATATTTTAAGAGGCTTGGAGAACATTTTATTAATTTGGGTTAAGGTGTGCAGAGAAATTGTGAGAATAGTCTCTGTACTGTGTGATTGGCATAGTCAGGATGGCCCTTGGCATTGTATTCTAAATGCAAAGGGGAGGAAAACATGGATCCCCAGACATTCCACCACACCTGTGGGGAAAGGGGTGAATGGCTAGCCAGGTACAGGGAGAGAAAAGCCAAAATAAACCTTTTTCTTATAGCAATGAGCCATTTGCGGGCATTTGTCCCCACAGAAACTACCTCTCCTATGTAAATGCATGTGGTTAACACGTCTGACTCTGGACAGAGAGATGGCAGATAAACACTAGATAATATAGGAATGCCTTTTAATATGTAAAGAAACATCTTTCTACCATTGTGTTGGCTTGTAAATTTTGTTTTCTCCAAAAGGATGTATGGCTTGCAAATTGAACATGGTCTTATCATGTTAATGGACATATAACTATAACCAATAGTGGTAAGGGGCTCCTAATTACAATTTTTGCTTCTGTACTTCCCACTAAACAAAACTATAAAAACTAAGTAGAACAAAGGGCCGGCGTGCTCTCCTTCAGATTTCTGTTGGAGTTGCCGCTTGGCCAAGCTAGACAATAAAGCTTTGGTGTATAATCGACGGACTTTGTTGTGTCTTCGATGTTTCAGGTCCCTCCGGATTAGGATTAACATCTAGGAAGAGAAAAACTACCTCACCCTCACCTCTTCCCTCTATAGGATCACTATTGTTTGTATCCAATCAATTAACACATCTGTTTTCAGCACCAATTACATGACTGGCCTTGTGCTGGGAAGGAGATCTGAATAGGAAAGGGCCTGGCACATGCAGGAGACAGAAATCCTCAGAATATGAGGGTTACGACCATGGCCTCTGGAGTCGGCCTAACTGGGCTTTTACTCTCTATTCCACTTTTGGTGGCAGCTGCGGCCGCCACTCACATCACTGAAGAATGAGAACTGATTGGACACTTACTTGGGCCAGGCCCTGTGACCAGCTTTATATCTGTGCTCTTATCTGTCCTTCCAGTAAAATTATGAGGGGTTTGCTATTAGTAATACACTTTTTTAGATGAAAAAAGTGAAACCCAAAGAGATCAAATAATGCCCGAAATCAAAGAGCCAGCAAGTAGTAAAGCTCAAATTTGAAGAGAGTCTGATTCCAGAGCCCCTATTTCTTAACTGTGTGACTTTACCATCCTGAAACTTTAATTTCCTATTCAAAAACAAATATCTGTGTTCCATGGTTGCAGTAACATTAAAATGAAGTATTTTATGTGAAATCCTCAAATAGTGTCCAGCACTTCTAATACATAGTAAATACATAGATGTTCATTATTATTTTAGTGCTGTTATTTTATGTGAGAATCATTTCAAACTTATATTGGGGTGTGTAAAATGATTGTGAAATAAATGAAGGTTTCATTTATTTATTTTTAGGTCCTATCTGCAGCCTCTGTGTCTCATCCTTTGGAGCAAGACCCGTGACGATCTTCAGTGGCTTCATGGTGGCTGGAGGCCTAATGTTGAGTGGTTTTGCTCCTAATATCTACTTTCTGTTTTTTTCCTATGGCATTGTTGTAGGTAAGAAACCTGATCACTCTGACTTTTCTAAGCTTCAGGAATTGATCATAATTTTACCAGTGTCAGCTTTATTATTTAGTTCATATAAAAAGTGAAAATGTTCAGTAGTAATTTACTTTCTTTTTTTTTTTTTTTTTTTTTTTTTTTTTTATTTTTCTGAAGCTGGAAACAGGGAGAGACAGTCAGACAGATTCCCGCATGCGCCCGACCGGGATCCACCCGGCACGCCCACCAGGGGCGACGCTCTGCCCACCAGGGGGCGATGATCTGCCCATCCTGGGCGTCGCCATGTTGCAACCAGAGCCACTCTAGCGCCTGAGGCAGAGGCCACAGAGCCATCCCCAGCGCCCGGGCCATCTTTGCTCCAATGGAGCCTTGGCTGCGGGAGGGGAAGAGAGAGACAGAGAGGAAAGCGCGGCGGAGAGGTGGAGAAGCAAATGCGCGCCTCTCCTGTGTGCCCTGGCTGGGAATCGAACCCGGGTCCTCCGCACGCTAGGCCGACGCTCTACCGCTGAGCCAACCGGCCAGGGCAGTAATTTACTTTCAATGGCCACCTCACTAAAAATGGTTGCTTTAGTAAAATGTCCACCAGCGAATCAAAATATTTGAAAGGATGAATGTGTTTTAACAATGCACATTGTCCTCTTTTGAGGAAGATTTTTCATTTCAGCACTTGTCTCTAAAGCACATAAAGGAAGAAAGGGAGGGGGCGTCTAAGACTTTCATGTGTCTGACATCTGTAGCTTTTCCCTGACTTAGGAAGTTATCCCTTTCATGTTAGTCGGTTAAAAAGGGCTCTGTTGAATTTTTCTTAATCATACCATCTGTCTCCAGGACCCCAATCACAAAGTCACAGCAGAAGTAAATAGTAGATTGCAAAGCACAGAGTTTAAAATTTTCTTTAAAAAAAAAATAAGGCATGATTGGCCCTGGTAAGTTGGCTCAGTGGATAGAGCATTGGTCCAGTGAATGAACTGTTGGCCTCGCTTGTGGAAGTCTTGGGTTTGATCCTGGTCAGGGCACACATGAGAAGTGACCATCTGCTTCTCATCCCCTCTCTCTCCCTACTTCTCTCTCTCTTCCTTTATCACAGCCAGTGGCTCAACTGGTTCGACCTTTAGCCCCAGGTGCTGAGGATAGCTCAGTTGGTCCAAGTGTCAGCCTCAGGTACTGAGGATAGCTTGGTTGATTCAAGCATTGGCCCCAGATGGGGATTGCCAGGTGGATCCTGGTCAGGGTGCATGCAGAAGTCTGCTTTTCTATCTCCCTTCCTCTCACTTAAAAAAAAGACATAATTAAAGAAAACTGAATAGTGGGGATGATTAATGATGATTTGGATACAGCAGAGGACAAGTACAGGATTTGGGGCTGGAGAGGTTATTTTTTGGCGGGGAGTGCTTTTGTGTTGTATTCTACTAATTGTGTCCAATGTTAAATGTCACCAGACTCAATGTTTGTAGGAGCTGCTGGTAGGGAATTTGAAAAGACACCAGCTTTCAATGTTTTTTCTTGGTGTCTGGAAGAACCTATTTTGTTGAAAACCACTACTCCCCTCTTTTACTTGAGACTATTTCCTCAGTAATACATAATAGGAAAAACAGCAGCCAGTATTCACTGAGTACACACTGTGTACCAGGGTCTGCACTAAGTGCTTTAACTGATCTCATTTAAACTTCCCAAGAACTATTTTACCCAGAGGGAAGGTGAAGCTCGCAAAGTGAAAGACTAATGAAAGCAACATGGCGAGGGCACTAGTGGTAGAGCCACTCAGTGTGACACACATCTTGACTCTTGTACATTTTTATAATTATTTTTAGTTCTTTTAGCACTCAAAATTTATTTTAACTTTAATTATGGACCCTAATACTACTTAGATATTAATCTAAACAAGCAGAACACTTGTTAGTTCTTTGAGAAAACAGTATATATTAGATATTTTATATTCCTTATAAAGCTTAAAACCATTTTGAACCTGTAGCTACAAATATACTGAATAATCATTTTGTACTCTTGTCTAAAATAATAAAAATGTAGATATCTGTGTTATGTATGAATGGGATTATTCCTTTCAGAACATAAGACAAAAAAGAACAAATCATTTCTTTAGGACAGAATTTCTTTAGATTGTTCTTTTTACATAGAAAGTTGACTCATGATGCCTTTGATTTGATTTGAGTATTTTCCTCAAACTCTGGACTAACCATTTAAAATTTCACAGGGTTTTATTCCTAGTCATCATTTCTAGATAAAGCCTTTGTGAGTCTATATCCTAAGTTCTCACTGACCTAATAACTAATTGAAAGTGAGTGATAGCATCACATTTGCATTACCTATAAATAAAATTGAATTTTTGAAAAGAAAAAATGAGTTGACATTAAGACTTATATACATTTGATTGTGTCAGAAGAATATCTAAGGATATAGAGAAAGAAAAAGACAAAATTAACTCACTCCTATAATTAAATTTCAAAATTTCTGTAGCAATGGAGAGCATTTTACCAATTTATGAAATTGATTTTGATTTGGCTCATGTTATTGGAAGATTTCAATAGCTAATCCTGTTCTCCCTCCCCTGTGAACGCATGGTCTTCACTTAATTAGATATTGGTCTTGATTTTCTCTTTTGGCGGCTGCTGTTGGTGATGGTGGGTTTACAGAGCTTCTACTTGGCTTTACCCACTATGGTAACTCTTACTGCACTGGCCAAGGAACAACATGTATGGAAGTATACTAAAATGTATGTGTGCTCCAAATAAATATCAGCAACTGGGGAAATGAGTTCTCGATGGGTCCATGGACTCAGCAGACCCACTGTGAGCCAGACCTGGGCCATGATCCCATATATTACCTGCCTTCCCACTATATGACCCCACTATGAGGGGAGACCCTATAAATGCTCTCGTTTCCTAGTTAACAATATCAGCTTGTACCCAGTCTCCAACAATGCTTAAAACATATTCCCTTTACCCCTTTGTGTGATTACCTAAATACTGCTGTGGTTCTTTTTGGGTAAGGTTTCAAGATCTAATTATCTACTTGTCATAGTGTTTGTTGTAGTGTTCTTCCTCCTGGAATCCCAGCTTCCCTTTTAATGAGTGGATTTGGGGTCAGAAACAGGCTCAGGTCTGGTGAATGTACATGACTCTGATTTGGCAACATGGTATGAATTCATGTAACCAGAAGGAAGTTGTCAGCTCATGGAGAGACTAATGGGCTTCATGTCAGGAGATGTAAGTTCTGTGAACTTGAGCAAGGACCTTGATTTCTACAAGTAACTGTCCCCTTATCTGTGAAGGCTGGCTTAGCAACCTAGCCATATAGGTCTTGTGGGGACTACATGAAACCAAGCAAAATATAGATAAACATAAAATAAAGAAAAGATTTGAGTTACATTTAAATTAACTTAAAAAATATCACTCACTCTAGTAATTCTTAGGGCCTGTGAGCTACTATTTGTTCGCATATTGTTAACACTAATTCCATGGTTGTCTTCCTTGTGGTTTTATTCCATCAGCAGGCTCATAATATAGAGCTCATAGAATGTTTTGGGGATAAATAAATGGGATAATAATGAATAATGACACTTCCATTCTTTCATTATTTGAAGTAGAGTATCCCATTGAAAAGGAAGTGACAGGAAATTATTACACAGAGTATATAACTCATTCTCCTTTCCATATTATGAGTTCCGTAGAAAAAGAAAAAAGAAAGATTCAATCTAATGATAACATTCATTGAGCACCAGCTTCGTTTAGCATTGTGTTCTTGTGGACAAGTCCTGCCGAGGGTGAGGATGACGGAGACGCAAAGACCCGACTCCGGGGACCAAGTTCAGTGACGCCGATCCGCTTTATTCAGGAAGTAAGCTAGTTTATATACATGGGTTCAGCCAATAGGATGTTACAGTGTGTCCTTCATAGCCAATGGCTGAAAAGATCAGGGAGCAGCATGGTTGGCGCTGAGTCACTTCCTTATAGCGGGTGAGCTTCCTTCCTGGGTATGCCCAGGAGGGTTCTGGGAGCTGGAGTATTCTCACAGCATTGCATCAGCCGCAGCTGCTAGGAATGTGCTCTGCACTCCACCCACAGTGTTCTAAGCATTTTCATTTGTCGGGAATGAATTAAATGGGCTCTTAAGTTAGACAGAATGGCATAGGGAAGGAGGAAGCACTAATAGGTGGGCTCTGGGGTCAGACAGTGGGGATTAACCTTATTAGAACTTGTCAGCTGTGTGACTCCAGACAACTTGCTTTCTTGCTTTCCCAGTTTTAAAACTGAGCATACAGTGGTACCTTGAGATATGAACAAACCAACATATGAATTTTTAAAGATACGAGCTGTGACTCGGTCTGTGTTTTTGTTCGAGATCCCAGCGAAATTCCGAGATACGAGTTGTGATTCGAGAAGCTGCCGCTAGTTGGCACATTGGTGCACGGGTCCAGTATTGGTAGTTCGATACACGAGTTGACTGACTTATGAGCTCGGTTACAAAATGAATTAAATTCATATCTCAAGGTACCATTGTAATAATAGCATCCAACCTACAGGTTTTGTGGATTGATGAGATAATGCAATAAATATTCACTAGCATAACCATTATTATAAGTTTTGTAAAGTGGAAAATTATTTAATCTCTCTGGTTTCTATTCTTTTTTCTTTTTTGTATTTCTCTGAAGTTGGACACGGGGAGGCAGTCAGACTCCCGCATGCGCCCCACCGGGATCCACCCAGCACGCCCACCAAGGGGCGATATTCTGCCCATCTTGGGGCGTCGCTCTGCCATGATCAGAGCCATTCTAGCGCCTGAGACAGAGGCCACAGAGCCATCCTCAGTGCCCGGGCAAACTTTGCTCCAGTGGAGCCTTGGCTGCAGGAGGGGAACAGAGAGACAGAGAGGAAGGAGAGGGGGAGGGGTGGAGAAGCAGATGGGTGCTTCTCCTGTGTGCCCTGGCTAGGAATCGAACCCGGGACTCCTGCACACCAGGCTGATGCTCTACCACTGAGCCAACCGGCCAGGGTCTCTATTCTTTTTTTTTTTAATGGGACTAATATAAGCTCAGAGATATTGTGACTAGTCATGAGATACTATATATAGCAAAGCACACAAAAGTTTTTTAATATATATTTGTTTTCTTTTCCTTCAATTATTTGACTTGTTAGTTCAAGACCATAGCAGCAGTTTTTCCCTACTAAAGAAGCTCTATGAAAGCAAATGTATTTTTGAACAGATTAAAGAATATAGAAAAATAAACTTATATTTTGTTAAATTATGGTACAAAAAACCGAAAGAACACTGAAGTGTGTTAATTGGCATAATTCTGTTCTGCCATTTAATCAATATTTAAAAAATAGCATCTTGAACATACATTATCTGTTCAATTTGTGTAGCTAAAATAAATGGCAGCTTGCCAGTTTTTGAAATGACTATAAATAAGGTGACCAATCGTCCTCCTTTAGGAAGGACAGTACTTCTTTTGTAAGTTCCGTCCTCCCTCGAAAAGTGTCCTACATGTCCTCCTTTTTGATATTGGAAGACAAATCTGTAAATGTCCGTATTTGATCGATGCAGAGTCGATCCATTGAGTGTGATGTGATGTATTTGTATCTAAATGAGTACTTTTTTTACAATTATTATTAAAAATTAATAGGCATGTAAAAATTAATAGTATTGCATAACTACAATATAAAATATTACAAATGTTTTATTATGCATTTATCATATTATAGTATATTATTGTTGCAGTGAATAAAATGTTTCTTTTATTTACAATATTATTTTCAATTTATTTTTATCCTCCTTTTCATTGTAAAAAAGTGGTCACCTTACTATAAACCATGCTGCCAAACTGTGATTCAGGCTCCTATTTTCTCAATAATTTTCCTAAATCAGAAAAAGAAAAGTATGGTGGGATACTGGGAATGGGATGAGAACAGGGGACACAGGAAATATGCCCTAAATGAATTGCTCAAGCTTCTTCCCAGTAATATTTCTCTTTGCTTTTCTAAAAAGCAAACTCAAAATCAATTTCTTGCATTCTGTTCCTTCATAACATTGTTATTTAGCTACCCAGTTACTATTTTCTCAATATTCTGATCTTGATTTGGGGGGAAATTTTTTCTTTTCCTTCATTTTCTTGGTAACATCTGCATAGGTAGGCCATTAAGCTTGGGGAGAGGAAAAACTACATTCATAGAAAATCCAATTCTCCTAATCTAGTTCTAGCATATGAGGTAAAGGTTATTTCTCTTATATTTACTTTAGCAATTAGAGTCTTATAAGCTTTTTTGGTTTTTAATTGTTATATCTTTAAAGACAGTCTTTTGTCTCTTATGGATGTTCAATTATAATAAAGGACTATGATTTTCTAATTAGTCTCAGGCTGTATCCACATAATGCCATAATACTCAGATAAAGGTGAAAAAATATACCAATAGAATGGCTATTTTTCAGTACATTTATTATTTTCCAAGTACAGATACTAAATCTTCTACATTGCTTTATCTCTTAATCCTTATAGTTATCTTGTGAGATTGTTTTTAATGATAAGGAAACTAAGAATTATAGAATTTAAATAAACTCTCAAATTCCCCAAGTCACAAAGCCAATTAGTATTAGAGCTGGGATTCAAATCCTGTACACTTAACCAGTCAATGCCATGTTCAGGGTACTCAGCTAAGTATATAAAGTTTAGAGCCACATCAATAAAAAAACTAGCCAATGACTTGGATTTTATAACTTTCTATGCAGATGTTTTAGTATAGAATCATAACAGTACCTACATTTAGCTACATTTGGATACTCTTACCTTATTTATCTTTTTCAGCGTCTTAAGATACATTCTCACAATTTCATTTCTAGTAGTAGATATTTCTGCATTACTATTTGCAATTGCCTACCCTAACCTTTGAACAGGAATATAAGCCATATTGGCTCAGATAGTCAAAGAGGTTGTTGAAATACTTGTTTCAGAATATACAGAACAAGGATTTGCCCAAAGGACCAAGAGACAGGTCCCCACACCACAGTGAGCAACTGTCCCAGTTTGCTCAGGAATAAGGGCTTCTCCTGGATGTGAGACCTCTAGTGGTCAAACAGGGGAAGTCCTGGGCAAATCAGAATGAGTTAATTCCCCTCCCCCACACATATAGTCTGAATTGTGGAGCTCCAACCTCAGCATTTTTTAACACTGCCATATTAGAAAGCAGTTACTAAAATTTTTGTTTACATAAAAATAATACTGCAGGGAGAAAGGTTTGTATTATAAATGCAGGGACTCTTGAGATAGTTCAGTTACACACACACCAAATATGTATAAAATGACAGCATATTTAAAAATAGTTCATAGACACCATGGTTGAGCAACTTACCGTATTTCCCCTGTATAAGACACATAGTTTTCAAAAAATTTGGGATCTAAAAACTGGGTGCGTCTTATACAGTGATTGTAGGTGTTTTTACTTGCATTTCCCACTTTTTGTGCTTGTTTTTGCGCTTATTGCTGAAGACAGTGATTTGTCATCAGACACAGATGAGGACAAGCTAATGAATGGGAGTTTTGATGGTGATGAGTTGTATGAATTTTATGATGAATAAACTTGAATTCAATAACTTTATGTAATACATTTTTTTCAAATTTAGGGCCCTAAAATTAAGATGCATCTTATACATGGGGAAATACGGTAGTTGGTTAGAGCATTGTTCGATATGCCAAGTTTGAGGGTTTGATCCCCAGTCAGTACACATAAAAGAATCAACCAATTAATGCATAAATAAGTGAAACAACAAATCGATATTTCTCTCTCTTTCTTTTTCTCAAATCAATTTTTTAAAAGTTTTTAAAATTTATAGACATTTTTAAAAATATGTACACAATTTCAGGTGTTTTATTGCTCTCTCCTGAAAATGAACCAAAATTTTATTTGCATGATTTTATTCACGTGCTAGTTTAGTTCCTTACAGGTGCTTGCTTTATATATTCTGAGTATTTTTTACTATTACAGTGTTTTATTTCAATTATATTTTCACCTTATAACTCTCTAATTAGTTTAATTGATCTAGTTGTTTTACAGTTTATTGGTAAGGATTGAGAAAAATGAGTAAATGAGGTGGTGTAGTGTGATTTGCATAAAGCACTATCCTATAATGCATAGTAGTTTTAAGTTTGTCATACCCTTCCTTTAAACCATATGATTCTAATTCTGTATCTCTAATGATGCTATCCATTCACATGAATTACTGTGAAATAAAAAATCTTTAATATTTTTAAACTATGATTTAATTTTTGGCTCTTCTAATTTAAAAATCAGCATAATTTAATTGAAAAACAAAATATAAAAACATATACACACATATACATGCATAGAGTGTATATTTGTTATATGTTAGAAAAAAAATGAGAGGTAGAGATGAAGAGGAAAATGCAAAAAAGAGTGACAGTAAAAATAGAAATGGTTGAAATTAGCTGGTGTGACTTAAAATTGGCAGACTTAAATGAGATTTATGGAAAAAAAGTAGTATAATAACTTTTGTGGAGAGGTTCATTGAACAGACATTTTTTAGATGATTTTCAATTACAGTTGACATATAATATTATATAGCTTTAGGTGTACAACATAGTGAATATACATTTATATGACGTACAAAGATATCAGCCTAATAAATATAGTAGCCATGTGACATCATACATAGTTACGTGTATTACAATACTATTGAGTATGTTCTGTATACTATACTTTATATCCTCATGACTATTATGTAACTACCAATTTTTACTTCTTATTCACTACCCCTTTTCACCCATTTCCAGAACATCCCTCCCATCTGGCAACCATCACTACGTTCTGTTTATTTATGAGTTTGTTTCTATTTTGTTTGTTCACTGATATTGATTTTTAGTTTCCACATGTAAATGAAATTATATGGCATCTGTCTTTCTCTGTTTGACTTATTTCACTCAGCATAATACCTTTAGGTCCATCCATGTTGTTGCAGATGGCAAGATTCCCATTCTTTTTCATGACTAATATTCCATTATATATTTATCTCTTCTTTACCATTTATCTATCAGCGGATATGTAGGTTTATAAATAATGCTTCAATGAACACAGGAATGTATATGTCTTTCTGAATTAGTGTTTTGGGTCTCTTCAGTTGAATCCCCAGAAGTTGAATTGCTGGTTTCTTCTTTGTCTTGTTACAGCCTTTGTATTAAAGTCTATTTTGTCTGATGTGAGTATTGCTACCCCAGCTTTCATTTGTTGGTTCCATTTGCATAAAATATCTTTTTACCTGAAGTGGGTCTCTTTTAAACAGCATATCTAAGGGTCTTGTTTTCCATTCAGCCACCCTATGTCTTTTGATTGGAGCATTTAATCCATTTACATTTAAAGTAAGTATTGATAGGTATGTGGTTATTGCCATTTTATTATTCATATTTTATTATTTTTCTTCTTCTAAAAGAAGACCCTTTAACATTTCCCATAATGCCGGTTTGGTGGTGATGAACTCCATTACCTTTTTCTTATGTGGGAAGCTATTTCTATGTCCTTCAATTGTAAATGACAGCTTTGCTGGGTAGAGTAATCTCGGTTGTATTTCCTTGCTTTTCATCACCGAATATTTTGTGCAATCTCTTCTGATCTGTAAAGTTTCTGTTGAGAAATTAACTGATAGCCTTATGGGAGCTCTGTTTGTAGATAAATAACTGCTTTTCTTTTGCAGCTTAAAAATTTTTTTTTATTTTGTCTTTAACCTTTGGCCTTTTAATTATGAGGTAACTTGGTATGGGCCTCTTTGAGATCATCTTGTTTGAGACTCTCTGGGGTTCCTGGATTTGTATGTTTATTTCTTTCATCAGGTTAGGGAAATTTTCCCATTCATTCTTTTTTTAAATAGGTTTTCAATTCCTTGCTCTCTCTCTTCTTTTTCTGACACCTCCATGATGTGAATGTTGGTATGCTTGATGTTGTCCCAGAGGCCCCTTAAACTATTCTTTTTTTTAATTTTTGTTGTTCTGTTTGGATGTTTTCTGCTACCTATTGTCCAAATCACTGATTTGATTCTCTGCTTCAACTATTCTATTGTAGATTCCCTCTAATGTATTCTTCACTTCAGTTACTGTAGTCTTTATTTCTGACTGGTTCTTTTTTGTTTCTTATCTTCACTTTTATGTTTCCTATCTCCTTGTTAATGTTCTCACTGAGATCATTGAACATAACCAGTGTTTTGAATTCTGCATCTGGTATTTTGCTTGCCTTCATTTTGTTTAGTTCTTTTTCTGAAGATTATTCTTTCATTTAAGACATATTTCATTGTCTTCTCATTTTGGCTGCCTTCCTGTGTTTCTATGTATTACGTAGTGCTACTATGCCTGCCAGTCTTGTTAGAGTGGCCTTGTGTGGTTCGTGTCTTGTGGGGCCCAGTGGTTCAGTCTTCCTGGTCACCTGAGCCAGGTGCTCCAGGAATGTCCTTTCGTGAGTTCTGGGTGCCCTCCTATTGTAGTTGAGCTTTGATTGCTGTTGGCATGTCGATTAGAGGAATTGACCCTCAGGTTAATTGGGTGTGATGAGTGGCTGTGACCACAGTGGAGGAGCTGTACAGGGGCTGACTCTATGAAGCAGGATTCTCTTTAGCAGGGCTCAGGTGCCCGCTGTGTTTGCCCTTTGTGTATCATTTGTGGAGATGGTTGGGTGGTTCTCTGGTGTGCTCTGAAGCTGGCCACTGGGTATGTTGGTTTTGGGGCCTCTTGGGAGGTGCAGATCAAGGTTATCCACTGCCTGTGCCCTGCCTGGGGCCACTTGGTAATGAGCTACAAAGTGATCTGCAGATGGTTGCTACTTGTACTGGGCTTGGTGCCTGGGAAAAGCTAAGCTGCAAATTGAGGACAGCTGCCAGTAGGGCTGGGTTTGGGGCTGCTTAGCAAGAGATATGTGGCACACAGAGGCCAGATGCTGCTTGTTTGGGGTTTGTGAACCTTTGTGAGGTTTTAAGCTAGTCCATAGCACAAGCTGAGACAGGCCATTTGTATGGGAAAGGCAGAGGAAGCAGCTTGAGTGAGCCCAAAGTTGGGTGGGGTATGGTCTTAGGGAATCATCGGGGTGGAGGAGGTTAGCCAAGAGCCTCAGACATGGCGCCTGCACTTGGAGGGCTCAGCAAAAGAACAGTGGCTTCTGCCAGTACTTCTATCTGGGAGAAAGCTGCACCTCTAGCAACTGATCTGAAGCCAGACAATTCAGTTTCTCCCTATATTCTCTGGCTCCGTTCTAGCTGTTGTCCCAGTGCTGGAGCTCAGAGTGAGTGAGTCCATTAGCAAGTAAATCTCTGGGTTAGCCCTCTAAGAGAAACTCCCGGGACTCCAGCAGCCCTTGTCTCATCCGGCCAAAGTCCTCTCTGGTTTTCACAGCCAGGTGTTGCGGGGGCTTCTCTTTCTGGCACCAGAGCCCTGGGCTGAGGGGCCAGGTGTGCAGTTGGGACATCTTGTTCCTCAGGGGAACCTCTGCAGCCAAGATAATTTCTCCCAATTTTTAACCTCCACATGTTGGTGTGAGACCAGTCAGTTCCTTGTCTCTGCCCCTCATACCAGTCTTCACATGGCTGTTTCTGTATCTTCTTATTTATAGGACTCTGTTCAACTAGACTTTAGGCAGTTCTCAATGATGGTTGTGATGAAGTTTAGTTGTATTTTTTATGTAGTTCTGGGAGGAGGTGAGTACAGTGTTTATCTTCTTCACCATCTTTAACAGAATTTTTTTTTCCAATTAAAAAAAAAATATGTGTAACCCTGGCTGGTTGGCTCAATGGTAGAGCATTGGCCCGGCATGTGGATGTCCCAGGTTCAATTCCAAGTCAGGGTACACAGGAAAAGCAACCATCTGCTTCTCTACTCCTCCTCCTCCCACTTCTCTCTCTCTCTTCTCTTCCCCTCCTGCAACCATGGCTCAATTAGAGTGAGTTGACCCTGAGCGCTGAGGATGGCTCCATAACCTATGCCTCAGGTGCTTAAAAATGGCTCCAGTTGCAATGGAACAATGGCCCAGATGGGCAGCGCATCACCCCCTAGTGGGCTTGCCAGGTGGATCCTGGTTGGGTGCATGCGGGAGTCTGTCTCTCTGTCTCCCTGCTTCTCAATTAAAAACTATGTGTGTGTGAGTGTTTATTTATATACCATATAAATACTATGTATGTATGTATGTATACATACATCAAATAAAATGATTGTTCTATATATTCTGCTTATATTTTTTGAAAACTTGTCATAGACATCTTTTCTTTCAATAATTATACTTCTGCAACATCATTTTTTATGGCAACTTCAATAGACATTTTTTAAAACATTCACTTCATGCCAGAATCAGACCTGGAACCAGGATACTCATATAAGTAAGACACAGCCTGCCATCAGGTAGCTCTCTGTCTAATCAGGAGAATAGACTTGTAAATATATAACTTATAACACAGAAAAAAATGCAATAATAAAATGAAACCAAGGTTCAGTGCTGGTGTAGTGTGTCTGTGTGGGGGAGAAAGGAACTTCATGTAAGAAGTTATGGTTGAGTTGAGTCTTTGAAGGACAGTACGATGTGATCGGGGGGATATGAGTTGAAAGGAGAATGAGAGTGGTAGGAAGAAGACATTCCAAGACTCAATGTTCAGGGGCATGAAATAGGAAGCAGTCTTTTCATGGGTGTTTGTTTATGTCAATTATTTCAAATGTAAGCAGGGTTCAATGAAAATGTGGCTATTTTAGCTCACTACTAAAATAATTCCATAAATGATTTTCCTTGCAACAATTGTTATAATTCAGATGAAGCATTTTAAAACTTTTTGTTTGTTTTTACTGTTAGTGTATAATAGTGACACGTCTATGAAGTCAAATTTGATACCAATACCATGATCGATCCTAAGGCTCTTCTACTTCTACTCATTCTCTCTTCTGTACCCTCAGCATAAATGTGAATACAATAAAAAAAACAACAGAGAACATCTTAGAATTATTATGAAAACAGTTTTGACTTTACAGACTTCATGAGAGATCTTTGGGACTCGAGACCTCCCTTTAACAGCCGCTGATGAGGATCATCCTGATACAGATGTGGAGAGGCCTTATTCCACCTGCTACTTTTTGAACAGTTTAGAGAAAATGCATTTCAAATTTATGCTACATTAAAAAAGTGAGATAATCTTATCTGAAATCCATTGCCTTAAAATAATTTTTTAAAACTGCTTTCCTTTTAGTCTAAAATTAAAAGTTTAAAAGTTGCTGCTTCAACTTTTTCTAGACTAGCATTTAGTAATTGGATATGTCTGTTTCTCATATCTCTAAATGCTTAACATTTATAAGAACCCTAATAGCCAAATCACAGGAAAGTAAATTCATTCTTCCTGCAAAGGTTTTCTGAGATAGTCCTTAGTAAAGAGTGACTTATTTTTACTTCACAAAATTGATTGTTCAGAAACAAGTCTTATTTCATGTCTTAAAATGTTCTATATGTAGTAATGACAACTGTATAAATCAATCCAACTTCTGTTTAGTTAATGGGATAGTATTGCTTTCCTTAACTCATACAAATGAGTGCTTTATTTTAGAAGGTTTATTTAAGTATAATTGTTTTAATTTATCTCATTTTTAAAAGAAGACTTTTTATGCAATTAGATATGATCTGAGTCCTGGGTTATTTTTTTCCCCCTTCTTTTCCAAGTGAGAGGAGGGGAGATAGAGAGACAGACTCTCATATGTGCTCCAACTGGGATCCATCTGGCAACCCCTATCTGCGGCTGATGTTCTGCCTATCTGGGGCCATGCTTGCAATCAAGCTATTTTTAGCACCTGAGTCAGAGGCTCCACAGCACCATCCTTAGCACCCAGGGCCGATGCACTTGAACCAACAGAGCTATGGCTGCAGGAGGAGAAGAGAGAGAGAGAGAAAGAGAGAGAGAAGGGGAGGAGGAGGGGTGGAAAAGCCGATGATCACTTCTGTGTGCCCTGACTGGGAATTGAACTCAGGATATCCACACACTGGGCCAGTGCTCTACCTCTGAGCCAACCGACCAGGACCTCCTGCGTTATTTAAAAAACTAATTTCCTAGAATGTTTCTGCAATATATTTGTTAAGCCCATGTATTCTTTCAAATTATAGTCCAGGTAGCAATTAAAAATAATGAAAATTATGTTACTAACTCATCTAATAGATGGTTAAAAACAGTTTTTAGACTGCAGCTCATGCATTGTTTATAGAGTGATTCTCAAGAACAGATGATGTTGCCAAAGAAAAAGAATAGTTATGACTTAGAAGCCAGAGGAAAATTTTATGAAAATGAACTGGGGTTATCAGGTACTTAATAGGGATGAAAAGTGTAAACTAAGAAACAGGAGCCTTAGAGAAGTTCTAGAGATAAACATTGCCCTTGGTTCTCAAGAGAGGGAAGTTCAAATTTACAGAAAAGTAGAGAACTGTAAAGCAGTGGTCCCCAACCTTTTTTGGGCCATGGACCGGTTTAATGTCAGAAAATATTTTCACGGATGGGCCTTTAGGGTGGGACAGATAAATGTATCTCGTGACTGAGACAAGCGTCAAGAGTGAGTCTTAGACAGATGTTACAGAGGGAATCTGGTCATTTTTTAAAAATAAAACATCGTTCAGACTTAAATATAAATAAAACAGAAATAATGTAAGTTATTTATTCTTTCTCTGCAGACCGGTACTAAATGGCCCATGGACCGGTACCAGTCCGGGGCCCGGGGGTTGGGGACCACTGCAGTATAGCAAACAATTATCACATATGCTCACTACTTAAATTTAACAGTTGTTAATATTTTATCTTTTTTTGTGAAGGTACTTTAAATTAAATTAAAACATCATGACATTTTACTTCTAAATAAGGTAGTGTTATAATGTAAGAATGTCCAAATTGATAGAAGGGTTTATTTGAGCCAAACTGAGGACATGCCTGGAAGTAAGATCTCAGTAGACTGAGACAGTGCTCCTGAGAAGGGCAGTTCTGCAGTTCTCGTCATGCACTTGGAGTCAAAGGAGGGAACATAAGGAAGATGACATGAAGTCCGTTAGTGGTAGATTAAGGAGGTGGGGGAAAGCCAGTCAGGAAAATCTCCAAGATTGGATGGAAAAGTGGGGAAATAAATACTCATCTTACATTGGTGGGTAGAGGACAGTTAACATTTAACAGCTATAGTAAATAGGGATGATATACAGGCAACAAGATCATGTGCTCCCTTGAGAGTGATTACACATCTAAGGGGTCTGGAAAAGAGGATGACTTCTGGTATTTCGAAGGTGTATTAACCTAGATGCACAAGAACAGTGGACAAGGCTTGCTTCAGACAAAGATAAACATTTTACTAAGGAAGTTATAGGTGTGGGGCTTAGCGTGACCTGCCCAAATAGAAATTTGTGATCTCATTCCCTTGTGAGGTTACTCTCAGTCACTGAGCTTATCAGATTTATTAATAGCTCCTTTTTCATTCAAGTAGTTTGCAGCTCTAAAAGATAAAAACTTACAGGTGTACATTTTACTGTGATGTGTTCATCTGAAGACAGCTGAGGACCTGCCGAGGGTTTTTGTTTTGCAAACTGAAGTGTACAAACTATGAGCTCTAGCAAAATAGGTTGGGATGATGAAAGGGATTTTATAAAATTGTTTAGAGAACTTAGAGGAGGAAGAACATTGAGCTAAGGACAGGAATTTGAAAGAGAGACAGATATAGAATGGGCACTTTTGATTAAATTTTGCTATTAGGTGTGTGGTTTAATCATTTTCTCTGTTTTCCCATAATGTCTTAATTAAAATTTTCATTATTCATTTTTGCTTTATAAATTTGATTATTTTTTTTTTAATTTGACCCTGACCTTTGGATGTATGTAGAGTGAAAACTGAGCCTGCATAAATGTGTCCATTGAAGCTGCCCAACTAACATTAAAGGGATCTGGGAATTCATACTCAGAAGAGTTTTAGCCAGTCAGTAACACAATGTCCTATTGGAATTATGCCTTTTTTGTTTTTTGCATTGAAGTACTATAGTCTGTCTTAATATATGTAATGTCTTCTTATGTTTAGGTCTTGGATGTGGTTTATTATACACAGCAACAGTGACTATTACGTGCCAGTACTTTGACAGCCGCCGAGGCCTTGCGCTTGGCCTGATTTCAACAGGTACATTTTCAACATAAGCCCAGCCTTGTTACTGTGTAGCCTTCTAGTCAAAGTTAAAAGTTATCAAACTCAGATATGTTTAACCAGCCATTCCCCAGCTACCACTCAGGTAGCGCTATGTTTTTCCTCTAGTCCTAGAAGGAAATTTAATTTTCTACTGTACATCTGGTGTGACTTTCAGAAAAGCCTAAGGTACGCACATGAAAAATCTGGATCTTAGATGTCTAATATGTTGATGTAGGAAACCTCCAAACCTGTAGAGAATTTCTGTAAGAGTTCATTTGAACCAAACTGATGACATATTCTGGGAAGCTCCTTTTTTTTTTGCAACTTCTTTTATTCATTTAAATTAATGAGGAAACATAAGGAAGATTACATGGAATTGGAGAAAAAAATAGGGTGGGGATTGGATCACAGGATCATTAATTGAGATAATATGCTCTTGGGAGGGTGATTATTTTAAAGGTGTGTTAACCTAGATGCACAGCCACAGTGGACAGGGCTCGTTTAAGGAAAATATAAACTTTTTACTAAAACGTTATATGCTTGGGGTGTGATTACCCACCATGACTTGCCCAGTTAGGAATTTATGATCAGATCACCCTGTGAGGTTACTTTCTGTGGAAGCCTTTTTCTTCATCCACAAATATAATATAGGAAAAGAAAGCTGATGGGTCCAGTAAATTGAGAGTCACATGCTGGTGAGAACCCAAAGAAGCAGAGAGCACATTATCCCTGAGAAACATAGGAGAAATGAGTGTCAACATAAGAAATTTCCAAACCTGTACAAATTTTATTTTATTTTATTTTATTTTTGTGTGTGTGTGTGTGGCAGAGACAGAAAGAGTCAGAGAGAGGGACAGATGGGGACAGACAGACAGGAAGGGAGAGAGATGAGAAACATCAATTCTTCGTTGCGGTTCCTTAGTTGTTCATTGATTGATCTCTCATGTGCCTTGACTGTGGGGCTATAGCAGACCAAGTGACCCCTTGCTCGAGCCAGCGACCTTGGGTCCAAGCTAGTGAGCTCTGCTCAAACCAGATGGGCCTGCGCTCAAGTTGGCGACCTCGGGGTCTTGAACCTGGGTCCTCTGTGTCCCAGTCTGATGCTCTATCCACTGCGCCACCACCTGGTCAGGCTGTATGAATTTTTTTATGAATTTATTTGAGCCAAACTGTTGACAATTGCCAGAAAGCAAAGTCTCAATGGATTGAGAAAATGCCCTAGAAAAGGGTGGTTTTACTGCTTATTTTATACATTAGAATAAAAGGGGAGGACATAAAGAGGTTACATGAAATTGGTGATAGATTAGGGAGGTGCAAGAAAGCAAAGTGGGGAAATAGCTGGGATCGAATAAAAAGTAAAAATGTATATACTGAAACTTCTTTTACATAGTCAGGAATAAGATAATTGACAGTTAACAATTAACATGATAACAATAATAATGAGGGGGTTTTTGGTCCCTGCTCTGGTGGGATACCTGCCCTGAGCAGGGTAGGAAAAACAAGATTACCCTTCCATTTCAATGACATGTTATCAGGTATGTTATTGTAGATGCAAAAGACAAGAGACAGGCTCCCTTAAGGTAAATATTGACCTTTGTTAGAGAAAAATAACACCTTAAGACAGCGGTTCTCAACCTGTGGGTCGGGACCCCGCGGGGTCGCGACCCACAGGTTGAGAACCGCTGTCTTAAGGTTGAGAACCGCTGCCTTAAGACATATCTACCCACCGCAGTTGCTTTTAGTTAGATAGTTTTCATTTCAGACCATCCTGTGTGTTTACTTTAGGTCTCTGAGTCTGCAAGGCCACCATGCAGGCTTTCCCAGAGCTTGTCAGGTTCAGCATGGGGCCCCTTTTCTGTCCACAGAGGGAATTGAAGACTCCTAAGGTCACTGTCAGAAGGACTGCTGCTAATAGGCCTCAACCTCCATTTATTGTGAAACTTACAATTTCCACAAAAAAGTAGAAAGGACCTATTTAACAATAAGAAACAAAACAATAAAAAAAGAAAGAGAAAAAAAGGACCAATTTATGAATACCTCTTACTGACCTATTTGTAAATCCGAAAGACAGGTCTCTATTCTCGCTATTCCTTTAATAGTCAAGAGATGACCACTGAGGTAGTGGGAGAAATGTCAATATAAATATTTCTGGACGCTCCCTGATATTTCAAAGTGGTGGTTTGCTTTGCAGATGAATTTTTTTCCTAAGCTGTTTGGGGAACTTATCCATATTTCTGTAGCCAATATTTTATGAGTTTGCTTAGGAGATGAAGCTGCCAAGTTTACTAAAAGTTGTACATGTGCTACTTGTTAATGGGTGGGTATTCCTGGGAAGCCAGGCTTTCAGATAAACTGAATAACATTCGTATTCAGTTTATCTGGCAACAGCATCCAACTTAATGTTTCATTCCTGAGGCCAACCTGGTGGCAACAAAGTGATTCCAGATGGAATTACTTCTAGCTTGCTATTTACACAAGGTAGTTTAAGGAAGCATGGCCATGTGAGAAGTGTGAATCCTGGCCCAGGAGGAGAGAGGTCAGAACCTGAGGGCATGGCCAAGGTAGAAATGGGAGAAGAAATAGAAAAAAACAAGGTGGAGAATCCAGAGCAGTTGGAATGCAATATCAGGAACCTGACAGCATCTCCCACAAATGTGGAAAGAATTGTGTGAGTAGGCGTGGCGGGCAGCTTAAAGGACAATGGGTATGATCTACACCAGGGGTCGGGAGTCTTTTTGGCTGAAAGAGCCATGAACGCCACATATTTTAAAATGTAATTCCATGAGAGCCATACAACGACCCGTGTACATTACGCATTATCCAATAAAAATTTGGTGTTGTCCCGGAGGACAGCTGCGATTGGCTCCAGCCACCTGCAACCATGAACATGAGTGGTAGGAAATGAATGAATTGTAATACATGAGAATGTTTTATATTTTTAACGTTTTTTTTTTAATTAAAGATTTGTCTGTGAGCCAGATGCAGCCATGAAAAGAGCCATGTCTGGCTTATGAGCCATAGGTTCCCAACCCCTGCTCTTTACTATATCTTTTTAGTAGAGGCACTATCATGTACCAACAAGCACAGACCCTGGAGCCAGACCTGGTTTTTTTTGTTGTTGTTGTTTTCTTTTTTTTGTATTTTTCTGAAGCTGGAAACGGGGAGAGACAGTCAGACAGACGCCCGCATGCGCCCGACCGGGATCCACCCGGCACGCCCACCAGGGGCGATGCTCTGCCCACCAGGGGGCGATGCTCTGCCCCTCCGGGGCATCGCTCTGCCGCGACCAGAGCCACTCTAGCGCCTGGGGCAGAGCCCAAGGAGCCATCCCCAGCACCGGGGCCATCTTTGCTCCAATGGAGCTTTGGCTGCGGGAGGGGAAGAGAGAGACAGAGAGGAAGGAGGGGGTGGGGGTGGAGAAGCAAATGGGCGCTTCTCCTATGTGCCCTGGCCGGGAATCGAACCCGGGTCCCCCGCACGCCAGGCCGACGCTCTACCACTGAGCCAACCGGCCAGGGCCCAGACCTGGTTTTGAATCCTGCCTGTGTGGCCCACTAGCTGTCTGATGATGGACAAGTTAACTGTTCTAACTGTTCAGCCTCAGTTTTATGAACTGTGAAATGGAAATAAAATAGTCCTTATTGCATTGAGTTATTGGGAATATTAAAGGAGTTTTTGTGTAAGGCATATGGCAAGGGCTTTAAAAGTATTAGCCATTATAATTGTAACTTAGAATGTCCAAATTTGTTTGTGTTGAAGGCGTCAAAAACTGTATGCTGGGAGAGCTGCTCTTGCTTTTCACTCAGTCTGGGGAGGAGGGCATGAGGGCTTGGGCCATGGCACACTTGAATCAAAAATGGAGCTACCATGGACAGTCAAGATTTGGCAGAATTTTAAGGAGTGTTCAGTTTCAACTCACAGGGAGCTAGGTGAGGCAAGATTAGGGAGTAGCATGAATCCACTGTCTTAGTCATTGTTGGGCTGCTATAACAAAGCACCACAGAGTGGGTAGCTTATAAACAGTAGAAATGTATTTCTCATCATTCTAGAGGTTGGCAGGTTCAAGAACAAGGCATCAGCAAATTCAACGTCTGGTGAAGGCCCGTTTTCTAGTTGAGAGATGGCCATCATTCCACTGTGTCCTCACCTGGCAGAAGAGGAGAGGAAGCTCTCTAAGGTCTCTTTATAAACACACTAATCCCATTCATGAGAGCTCTGCCAACATGACCTCATCACTTCCCAAAGGCCCCACCTCCTCATACCATCACCTTGGGGACTAGGTTTCAGGATATAAATTTTGGGGGACACAAACATTTAGTCTGTAACATCCAACTTCAATGAAAGAGATGACAAGCAAACTATAACTTTTTTAATTGAAAAGAAAACTATACCTTTTTTTTAATTGAAAAGAAGCCAATAGTGAAAGTATTTGAAATATTGTGACCTAGTTCAAAGAAAGGAACATGGGCATGAAATGAAGGTTTTAGGGACTCGATCTTGCTCTGTGGTGAACGGGGGTTGGTGAACGAATGCCCGTGGACCATGTCTGGTTTATGGTCTGTTTTTTGTACAGCTCACAAGCTAAGAAAGATTTTTGCATATTTGTATAGTTTAAAAACAAACAGACTATTTTATGGTGTGGGAACATTATGTGAAATTTGCATTTCAGTGCTCGTAATTAAGGTTGTATTGCGTTACAATCACGCTCGATCCTTATAAGCCTTCTCTGGCTGCTTTCCTGCTTCAGCGGCACAACTGAGCATTTGCAACGGAGACTGTACAGCCTGCTGTAGCTTAGACATGTACTTTCTGGCCCTTTCTAGAAAAAGATGATTGATGCCTGGTATTAGTAGTTAATCAAAGCATGAATGTATCTCTTACTATTTCAGGTACTCTGAACATCAATGAATATTTTCCCTCTTTATGATAATATATCATAGACATGCATGGGAGTATAATTTATTCTTTATTTCATATTATCCTTTACACTGATGATTTTTAAATTAGGGTTTTCTTTTTGAAAAATAAATATTACAGTTTTTAGTTTACACAGTTTCCCATGAAAGCTCTGAATTACCCTTATGTCCTGAAAGAATTCCTGCATCTATCCAAGCTTTAGCTGCATTCTTGTGGGAGGTAGGCTGAGGAAACTAGTGTCTAATGTGTAATTTGATCATGCCGACCTGTCATGTACTTAGCACATCATAAGTATTCAATGAATTTCATTTAATGTAGTTTTCCTTATGTTTCCTGATGTTGAGAGCTAAAGTTGGTTGAGCAACGAATGGAGAAGTTGCTTATTTGTTTCAATTGATGGTCAAAATATAAAACCTGCCAAAATGCCAAAGCATTTCCTTTAATATTCCCAATAACCCAATGCAAGTATCTAGTGGTATGGCAACTTTGTTAGAATGTATGCAAAGAAATGCTGTTAGACAAAAATGTGAAGTAACAGTGAATGGATATTAATGCAGTGCAGAAGTACATGAAATAGTGCTATTTTCTATTCTTTCATTTTGTTTTTTGAAGTGCTTTGAACTTTTGAACGGTGTGCCACTTTTAGAAAAATAAGGGAAGGATTGAATTTGTCAACTTATTGTTTTTCAATAGTCAGCAAAGAAGATACTATCTTACTAGTCATAATATAACATTATTTTAGCTGGCATTACACTAACGTGAGCTATTAACATTCTCATGCAAAGAAATTGGAAGGGGGTATTAAAAAGCTAACTTTAAAAATGTTAGAAAGGGACAACTGTGGTCCCCCAAAAAATATTTTCTTACAAATCTAAGAGAGTCATTTGATTACTTAATAAGAATTTTTGGCTAGATGCATTTTTGCTGCAAGCAAGACTTCCTGTTGGGGTTGTGAAGTAATTTGGTATAGATCATTTTAAAGGTATGGTCAAACTATTGACCTTTTTTTTATTTTGCATTTTTTTTTATTAAATTTAATGCAGTGACATTGATAAATCAGGGTACATATGTTGAGAGAAAACATCTCCAGATTATTTTGACATTTGATTATGCTGTATACCCCTCACCCAAAGTCAAATTGTCTTCTGTCACCTTCTATCTGGTTTTCTTTGTGCCCCTCCCCTCCCCCACCCCCCTCTCCTTCCTCGCCCCCTCCCCCCCACCCTCCACCCCCCACCCCTGTTGCCAGCACATTCTTGTTCATGTCTCTGAGTCTCATTTTTATGTACATATATACTATGGAATACTACTCAGCCATAAGAAATGATGACATCGGATCATTTACAATAACATGGATGGACCTTGATAACATTACACGGAGTGAAATAAGTAAATCAGAAAAACTAAGAACTATAAGAATCCATACTATTGACCTATTTTTAAAAACAGATCTATTTATTTCTCTCCTGCTTTTTCACGTGACATTTTAAAATGATATTTAAATTTTAAAATGCTCAATTTTTAAAAAGTTATAATCAGAATCACATAACACTGCGAATGAACTGGGCTGATGCAACATGCCAGTTCAGTGTGTTTAGTGTGATCGATGCTAAAAATTACCGGAGAATCTACAGTGTTGCAAGGATGTGCAAACCAGGCATAATTTGCAATTTAAATACCCTATCAAATTCCACTTTTACTCTTTTCATAGTTTAGTAATGTGAATCATGTATTCCGGTGATTTAGCAAGGGATTTGAAGTATCCACATCATTACGAATAGCCCTTAAAAATTAAAATATATTCTTCATCTCAAAAAATAAAATACACTGGCCCTGGCCAGTTGACTCAGTGGAGAGAGCATTAGCCTGATGTGGAGATGTCATGGGTTTGATCCCTGGTCGGGACACACGTAAGACGCAGCCATGTGTTTTTCTTCCTCTCCCTCTCCCCCATCTCTCCCTCTTCCCCTCTGGCAGCCAGTGTCTCGATTGGTTTGAGCTTGGTCCCGGGCACTGAAGATAGCTCAGCTGGTCTGAGCATAAGCCTCAGGAGCTAGAAATAGCTCAGTTGATTTGAACATCGGCTCAAGACGGGGTTGCTGGGTGGATCCTGGTCAGGGTGCATGCAGGAGTCAGTTTCACTATCTCCCCTCCTCTCACTAAAAAGAATACATGTATATATATATAATATATATTATATTTATTATACATTATAATATATATTATACATTTATATATAATATATAATATTATATATTATACATTATACATATATACATTATATATATATATATATACATATGCTCTTTCAAAGGGAATAAACATATAACATGGGGCCTGACACATAATAAATGCAAAAATAAAGTAGTTGCATAAGGTATTTTTTAAGAATACGGGCTCCAGGAGTCAGAATAATTGTGACTCCTACTTACGCCATTTACAGCTTTGTGACCTGTGGCAAATTACACTTCATGTGCAGATTGGGAATAAAAATAGAACCTACGCAAAATGATCATTATCAGGATAAAACAAGGTTATGCAATGTCAACTGCTTACCATTGAACTTCAAGTGCTAATTCTTAAAATAAATATCAGTATTACTCTTATTGTTGTTATTGTTACCTTTAGTATTCTTGCTGTGATTTTCATGTGAAGGCACACATGAGAGCCAGTGGAAAAAAAAAACTGAACTGTGATACGGATAATACTTGTCCTGAGAGCCTCGCATTATAAGAGATTAAGATTGAACAGCTCCCATTTCCTTTTTTAGGTTCAAGTGTTGGACTTTTTATATACGCTGCTCTGCAGAGGCTGCTGATTGAGTTCTATGGACTGGATGGGTGCCTGCTGATTGTAGGTGCTTTGGCTCTAAATATATTAGCCTGTGGCAGTTTGATGAGACCCCTCCAGTCCTCCGGTTGCCCTTTACCTGAAAAAACAGCTCTGGAAAATTTACCAGACAGATACTCCATTTACAATGAGAAAGAAAAGAACCTAGAAGAAAACATAAACATTCTCGAAAAAAGTTACGGCAGTGAAGAGACGTACAAGAGCACTTTAGCTAATGGGGACTGGAAACAGGACAGTCTGCTTCGTAAAAACCAAACAGCAACGGCACACACGAAAGAGACTGAAACGTACAAAAAAAAAGTTGCAGAACAGACATATTTGTGCAAACAGCTTGCCAAAAGGAAGTGGCAATTATACAAAAACTACTGTGGAGAAACGGTGGCTCTTTTTAAAAACAAAGTATTTTCAGCACTCTTCATCGCTATCTTTCTTTTTGACATCGGAGGGTTTCCGCCCTCGTTACTTATGGAAGATGTAGCAAGAAGTTCAAATGTGAAAGAAGAAGAGTTTATTATGCCCCTTATTTCCATTATCGGCTTTATGACAGCAGTTGGGAAACTCCTTTTGGGGATACTGGCTGACTTCAAGTGGATTAATACCTTATATCTTTACATAGCTACTTTAATAGTCATGGGCCTGGCCTTGTGTGCAATTCCATTTGCCAAAAGTTATGTCATGTTGGCAATACTTTCTGGGGTCCTAGGATTTCTAACTGGTAATTGGTCCATTTTCCCGTACGTGACCACGAAGACTGTGGGGATTGAAAAATTAGCCCATGCCTATGGGATATTAATGTTCTTTGCTGGACTTGGAAATAGCCTCGGACCACCAATTGTTGGTAAGATATTTGTCTTAAAGTCAACCATTTTGCTGTTCTTCTTTGTGACTTCTCCAGATATAGAAATTGAGATTGTAATAATAGTACAGATTTGCACAAAATCAATCTATATGGAATGTGTCATGATAATGATTTATTCAAAATCACTTTACTATAGTTGCAAAGCAAATATTCTGCTCAGGGATTTGTGTTTATTCTTTGTTTGGGATAAACCCCAAATGCCTGCTTATTCTTGTCCAAACTTTTGAGAAATTCTTCTCTAATTCCAAGTAGGTCACTTGGAGAGTAGATGAAATATATATTCTAATACTAACTACATATAAAATTGATGAATTAGAGTATGAGCTTCTTATTCACAATATTTATATCAAACTCGCTTTTTTCTTGCTCTCTTTCCAGGTTGGTTTTATGACTGGACCCGGACCTATGACATTGCATTTTATTTTAGTGGCTTCTGCGTCCTGCTGGGAGGTTTCATTCTGCTGCTAGCATCCTTGCCGCCCTGGGAAATGTGCAACAAGCAGCTCCCCAAGCCGGCTCCAGCAACCTTTCTGTACAAAGTTGCCTCTCATGTTTAGAGGAATATTGGGAGGCACTACAGGACTTTTTTCATAACAAAATTTCACTGTGGCAATGAATTTTTTTAAAAAACATATCTTATTCTTTATATAGCCTCTAACTCCTATAATATTTTTCCTCTTTTTTTCTTTCCCCAACAAGTGGAACTATGCTGTGTTGCTGTAATTCATGAGTTCTTGACATTGTAAAAATTTTGGCCAGCTTCAGAGACTTCTGGTGTGTAAAGAAATAATTTCTCTGCAGCCTCCATTAGTTCCATTGCAAAGCACCCAGAGGAAATTTTTCTGTTTTTAAAACTTCAGGTGGCATGATGCGATATGTGTAATGGCTGCTAGGGACTAAACACTCTCTTCTTTCTGTTTGACTAGCTAGTAAATAGAAGACTTTGAGCCAGTCAAGAAATGAAAGTGGTTACTAAGATAGCATTAAGAATTGCAGTGGAGCAAGCTGATTATTAAAAAGAAAGGATAATTTAAATTACAGTCACCAGTTTTCATTATTCTATTTTATTTACCTTGATTAAGCACCCATGTGCTTGGTGCCCATTGAGCATAAGGTGTTTGCTGAGATGCAGGCAGTCCCAAAACAGAGGTGTAGTCACCGCAGCCTTTCTTCATGGTTGGCTGCTATAACCTCCCTCACTTTTGTCTGTTTGCATTAATTTAGCTGAAGTTTCCCAGGAAGTGCTGATTTTACCTATTTCCAAATTGGAAATGCATATTTAAACCATTCCATTCTGGCAAATGGGAAACATCCATTTGCTGTGGGGAGAGTGGGGACAAGAGCAAGTCCTTGCATACCTTCTAGATTTATTTGCTACTATCAGGTGTTTACCACTATGACATTTTAATTCAAGGGCAGAAATAAAAGTGTGTGTGTGTGTGTGTGTGTGTGTGTGTGTGTGTGATGTTCTGAGTCTGTGTGGGGCATGGGAAGGGGGAAAGGCAGTAAGAATTTGATCCTCATCCAACTTCATTCATTCTTAAGAAAAATGTTTTAGGAAGAAAAACAGGTTTAATCAATTTGACATTTTTCCAAAGAGTATTTAAAATTTTTTCATATGCATCAGAATCCTCTATAGATCCTTTAAAAAATGTATCACTCTTAGAGACTAATTCTGTAGGTCTAGACTGTGAGTCAAGGTTCACTCTTCAAGTGATTCTGGAAACACAGCCTGGGTTGACAATGACTGTTAAAAAAACTGGCAACACATAAACATTCTCTTCACGAAAACAAAATATGAGAAACCATGAGGTAATGGCTTTTGTATAAATAGCCAGATGTGATTCGTTAAATAGGGGGCACTCTTCCCATTGTGCCAAAATTGTTTTTTCATTTCTCTAGAAATATGTACGATTATTTCATACTTCTCTGTTGCCTTTCTTCTAAGGCACCCGAAGCACTTTATAAACATGCATCCCCACAACACCTCATGGAGGTGGGTGAATAGTGCTTTCTATGCGGTACACTTGGAGTATGGGGAATTTCATAACTGAGTTAATCCTACTCAATAAGGAAACAATAGGGCTCCGAAGTGCCTTGGCCTTCTCCATACTCAGACTTGCGGAAAGTTTTCTGTACCTCATTTTTTAGTCACTGTCAAGGTTAGTAAATAAAATGAGTGACATTTTAAAAAAACTAAATGTTTTTGCATTGAAGATTCCTTTTTGCCAATATTCAGGAAATCCAATAACCTGATAAAGTTTAACTTTTATGATGTCCCACATTCATCAATGTTGATAATTGTCCAAATACATCTTTACTGTGTCTACTATTGTCATCCAATGTGTGCATTATCCATTGTCTAGGGAATGAATTTTAAGATACAATAAAATACTTTTTGTTTGTTTTGCATCAGTTTGGTTGCTTTTTCTCTTCTTAGTCAATCCTTCTCCTCAACCCCAAATTACACACAGTGACACTTCACTTGCATATAAAAACATAAATTACCTGATGTCTACTTGAGTCTCCAGAATTTGATGTTTGAATATCAGGATATGCAAAATTCAGCTTGCTAAATTATTTTGACCATTGCCTTCCAAAAAGCAAATACGTCAGTCCTGCAGAACCCTTTTGAGGAAAAGGGGACAGACTCTTCTTCAAGATTCTTAATGATGACCTCATCAGTCTTAATAATGGATTTTTAAATTCTAAGCACATTACCAGTATGTTATTTATCCCTACTAACAATCCTATGAGAAGGGATTATGATCCTCATTGTATAGTTCAAAACATACATATGATATGGACAACATATACAATATAAGTCATTTCCAAAAGCAAGATGAGAAAGGTTTGATTCCTAACATGGCTAGGGAGTGGGGCCTAGCTGGGAGGGTTGCTACTAAAGCAAAGCTTTTAGCAGGGGTCTCAAACTCAACTCAGCATGTGAGCCGCAGAGCAAGATCACAGCCGTTTGGCGGGCCGCACTAGGTCTACAAAAGGCAACTGTTACGCAACACTTTTCAGTGTCACAAAACGACCAGAAACTGTAGTTCGTGGATTAGTCTGCGGGCCGCAAAAAATTGTTCGGCGGGCCGCATGCGGCCCACGGGCTGTGAGTTTGAGACCTCTGTTTTAGTGTATAGAGATGCCATTTTAGTCTATGCCATGTTTGTGAGATAATTATCATTTGCCAATTTCTTAAGAATTAGCCTTTAAAATAACATACTTAATAATAAAGTTATATTGATACACTCTTTTGTGACTGAGAAGGTATTCCTTGATATTCTAAGAACCTGGGGCTGACTGGGGAAAGGTGTGAACTAAAAAGTTTGTAAGGGACCCTTTCCCCTAACTTTAATACTTTCGCACTTTTTTCAGTCTCTCCCTTTCTCTCTCTCTCTCTCTCTTTCTTTTTCTTTCTCTCTCTCTCCTCTCCTAGGACTCAGTTAGTGATCTAATTTTCTCTAGGGCAGTGGTTCTCAACCTTTCTAATGCCGTGACCCCGCAATACAGTTCCTCATGTTGCGGTGACCCCAAACCAAAAAATAATTTTGGTGGCTACTTCATAACTGTAATTTTGCTACAGTTATGATTCGGAATGTAAATACCTGATATGCATTATGTATTTTCCGATGGCTTTAGGCAACCCCGTCGGGGTTGCGACCCACAGGTTAAGAACCGCTGCTCTAGGGTGACCATGTCATCAGGGGGAAAGGTTCAGCCACCAACTTTTAAAGGCCCCATGAGGAACAATTCCTAAGAACTAGGAGTTCCAGAGTTGGGAGGTCATGACCGAATAGTATGTCAGTCCTGTTTTACTGGCTGGAAAGTCCCATGAGCTCAGAGAGCCTCAACTTCTAACAATCAATATAGGATTATCTTAACCCAGGACATTCCAGAAAATGAATGAGAGCTCTAATGTTAAGGAAATAATGTTTCATTTTTTTCTTTACTTAGAAGGCCTAGTATATTGAACACACTGTACATAACAGAACAGTGCCAAATAATTTCTCTTTCATAAATAGCAATCTTGGGGCATTTTGCTCTACAGTCATTTGTGACTCAAGGATACCAATTAAGTTGTCTCTTTAAATAAAGAATTTAACCACAACTGGATAAAATGACCAGAACTCTATTAATACAAGGATAATATTTAGAGATGCAGTATACATACTCATTAAGGCTGTGATTCCTGGGTTTCAACTGTAGCCCAGTGGCTGATTATGAGTAAATTGTTTAGCTTGTCAAAGCCTCAACGTCCTCATTTGTCAAACCTATCATAGGAACACTGTGAGAATTAAGTAAGATAACGCATATATATGCCTAACTCACACTCAGTAAATAGGTGTTATTATTCTTTAGTGTGTGGCTCCTTAATACCTGAGGGAGGTATCAAGTGTTCTGGGAACAGGTGTGGGGTAAATGTTTGCATTGAAGGGCCTCATTTAGAAGAAGAATAATGAGCCTCTGTTATCCCTAACCTGTATAACAGTCACAGTTCTTGCCCTCCCCAACCATGTTCTTGTCAAAATCTTTTATTCTTAGGGATTCATGACTCAGCACATTTTTAATGGAATTGCCATTCAGAAATTCTGACACAAAACAAAACACATGCTGTTCTTCTACAAACCAAATAGAATCCACTTTGTAAATTAAATTGCTATGAGAATTTGAACTTTTATTATTTTCCTTAGGAACTCATCATCCAAACTATGTGGAAGGCAGGCCTGAAGTTGGGCAGAAAACAAAATGCTTCCAGTTGGCACTAATATATTGAGCACTAATTGGTTTCAGCTCTGGGCCCTCACTTCACTGTCTTCCCAGCATGCCTTTGGGATTTACTCTTGAAGGAGTATAATCCCTCACCAGGTCTTCTGGGATTCTATTCCTAGCAGGTCTCAATAACATTAGTTGCTTTTTCCTACATACATTCATAGTCCTAAAGAGTCATTTACTTTTATTCTGCCTCCTTGCAAAATAAAAAAAAAATTATATATTTTTAAAAGTTTAATCAGCTTTTTTTCTGAGTGATGGGCTTAAAACCTTTCGTAAACAGCTGTTTTCAATAATGAACTACTAAGCATGATTAAGGTGCTTTCCTGCTGTTGGTCACCTTGAAACTACATAGCCATAGAGATATGCCTGGTTTTTGTTTTGTTTTTTCAGGAGAAGCTCCTAATGTGATAAGGCAAGTCCTTATTTCTCCAGCTGAGATCTGTAAACTCTTAAATATCTACAGCTTTTATGAGGCGTTCTTTTTTTGTTTGTTTTTTGTTTTATTGTGGTTTTTTTTGTTTTGTATTTTTCTGAAGCTGGAAACGGGGAGAGACAGTCAGACTCCCGCATGCACCCTACCGGGATCCACCCGGCACGCCCACCAGGGGGCGATGCTCTGCCCCTCCGGGGCGTCGCTCTGCTGCGCCTGGGGCAGAGGCCAAGGAGCCATCCCCAGCGCCCGGGCCATCTTTGCTCCAATGGAGCCTCGGCTGCGGGAGGGGAAGAGAGAGACAGAGAGGAAGGGGGGGGTGGAGAAGCAAATGGGCGCTTCTCCTATATGCCCTGGCCGGGAATCGAACCCCGGTCCCCCGCACGCCAGGCCGACGCTCTACCGCTGAGCCAACCGGCCAGGGCTATAAGGCGTTTTTTAAGAGTAGCTCAAATGACTCTAGGACCTTAATAATAAAGAAGACCAGGTTGCATAGGTTATATCAACCCCTAAAAGATGATGGGCCGGGATCAGCACCCATTTGCACATAGTCTTTAAGGCTGCTGGGAGGGCAACATTTTGAGACCATCTGAGCAGGATGCCCCCCTGAAGGAACTGTATCTGCTTGAAGGTCAAGTGTAAAGGGCTGGGTGGAAGAATCATTTGAGGCGAATGAGAGTGCCATACTACACAGTCAGGATGAACTCAAGTACCTGGATAGAACTGGAAAGTATTGGTTTATCTGATTGAAATTGATAATATATGGGACCTTCCTCTGCTCAAGACTGGAAACACCTATAACTGCCAAGGGGCATTTTAGCAGTCAGTGGCTGAGAGGCAGGAGACTAGATAAGAGCTCTGTGTCTCTGCTTAGTTCTCAAAGCTCTGGGAAGTAGTATGAATGAAGAAAAGGTAACAACAGAAGCATCCAGGAACCCTAGAAGCTAGCTCTGGTGGAACTGGGAATAGATCTCTCCAAGAAACTGGAAGAGAGAGAGAGAGAGTATGTGTATGAGAGAGAGAGTGTATGAGAGAAAGAGAGGTCTTTATTACCTCAGCCACAACCCACAAAGTCAAGAGCTATGGAACATCCCAGGAAGACCTTGTTTCAGGACCTGAGGATCCCAGTCTTTCCAGAAAGACCTGAAAATTATGTGGTAGTAATGATAGAGGACAATGTATTGTTCCCAGGGGATGTCCTAGATGCTAGAAATAAGAATAAATAAGAAAGGCTTTTGCCCTGAGGAGTCATGGTTCAGTAGGAGCAACTGATACCCAATTAAGTATAAAATACAGAAACCACTTAAAAAATTTCCCTTGTTAATTTATATAGTCATTCAACAAATTTTTGTTTAGCATTCACCATGTGGTAGGTATGTGAGCACTGAGGTAATGATGATGAGCAAGACAGATGTGGTCCTTGTGTTCACAATGATTTCTTAAATCAAAAAGTAGAATCCTGTGGTCCTATAATTAGTATTTGTACTTTAAGGTCAATTTTTTTTCTGAGATTGTCCTGGGGGAGAAATTATATATATAAATCTATTTATGGTTGTAGTGGATGTCATGGTGTGCCACCCAGATTCCTCC
Organism: Saccopteryx leptura; assembly: GCF_036850995.1. Classification (NCBI taxonomy): domain Eukaryota; kingdom Metazoa; phylum Chordata; class Mammalia; order Chiroptera; family Emballonuridae; genus Saccopteryx; species Saccopteryx leptura. The sequence continues at coordinate 59,785,145 of NC_089511.1, read as the reverse complement.
AGGAGCTGGGATTGGCTGTTGAGGCTCACTTGAGCCTTGGCTCTGGGAACAGACTTCAGCTAAAGAGACTACATTTCCCAGAAAAAGCCAGAACTCAATAACCCTGGCCTCAGTGACTGATGAATGGCCTCCTTGACTCAATTGGGACAACTCTGAATTGCCAGCCCAGCTCTAGAGCTTCCTGTAGCAACTGAGGACTCTGTTGCAATTGCATCACAGCTCAACTTTTCTCTCTATCCAATTCTGTATCCCCCCATTCCCTTACAGGTGTTTTTTTTTCTTCTGGAAAGCACTCCCCAATAATCGTCCTGCATGCAAACTTTGTTGCAGTCTGTTTTTCACCAGGAAACTTGACTAAAGATGCCTATAATCTCAATACTGTGGGATAACACCTGCACACAGGGTCATCAGGGCAGAGAGGAATGGGAGACATCTTTCTTGAGGGCTTTTATGTGCCAAGTATCATTCCAGCTACTTCACAACCATATCTTACCCTGCTGAAGTTGCAAAGGCTTTGGCAAAGACTGGGTGTTGTTAGGCAGGCCTGGCTGCTTGACTGTCAAGATATCAGAGATGCCTTTTCTCTTGGTATATTTACAGTTTGGTTCTCTTGTGACAGGTTCAGGTCCTTCATTTCTCATTCATTCAACACATGTTAACTGACCCCTCACATGTGTCAGGCACTCTTCCAGGTACATAGGTGTAGCTGTGAACAAGATAGACAAGCTCCTGTTTCCTTTGACCTTGTCAGGGTCCCGGAGCTAGCTACCCAGAAGCCTCAGCTCTTATGAGAAGCTCTGCAGCTGGGAAGGCCCTTGTGAATTGTCTCAATTGAGTTAAGATCCTCGGAAGAGCAGATTAGGGACCAAAATGCCAATTTGTTCATTTGGTTGAGTAAAAATGGCCTGGAGGACTGGACCTTTGAGTTTGCTTGGTAGTTTCCCTTTTTCTGTATAAAGCCAACAAGAAGCCAAATAGTAATCAAAACTTGTTGGAGGTACTGGATCAGGACCATGGTGGCTCACTGAGTGATGTGTTTAAGAGCATCATGAGAAGACAGCCTGGTTCAACCTTTGCCACTCTAAAGAACCACCTCTGGACATTGTGTAGTTGGGCACAGACAATATTTGCCTGCATGGCAATCCTAATATAAATGTACTATGGCTGACCAACCCATGTTTTCTTCCCCGATATGTTGATATTTTTAATCAAGTCACAGCCAAGTGTTACTGGTCAGAGCCACTGTATATATGTGTGCTTGGGGAAAATATGCTTGATTTTGTTATATTGCTCAGAAGGCAATCTACTTGGGCTGTTTCTAACTTTTGCTGAGGGAGCTACTATCATCATGGGGCAGATGAGGAAACTGAGGAATCAAATGAGTCAAGTAGTATGCTCCAGATTATACCCTCTAGTGTCTCAGGCCCAGGCCCAGATCTTGTCTATTTATGGAGATTGAGAGGTGAATGTGAATATAGAAATGATCTGATCCAACCCCATGACCTCACAGAAGGTAACACTGTGGGCCAGAAGCAGTGTCCAGAAAATAACCCTCCTGCCTCAGTACTCATGCCTAGAAATTTAAAACACCACTCTGCCCTTTCAAAACAAGTAGATGGTTTTTGTTTGTTTTTTTTTGACAGAGACAGAGAGAGTCAGAGAGAGGGATAGATAGGGACAGACAGACAGGAAGGGAGAGAGATAAGCATCAATTCTTTGTTGCGACACCTTAGTTGTTCATTGATTGCTTTCTCATCTGTGCCTTGACCGGGAGACTACAGCAGACTGAGTGACCCCTTGCTCAAGCCAGTGACCCCGTGCTCAAGCCGGATGTGCCTGCGCTCAAGAAGGCAACCTCAGGTTTCAAACCTGGGTCCTCCGCATCCCAGTCTTATGCTCTATCCACTGCATCACCACCTGGTCAGGCTATGTAATCAGAACTTTAATATTAGCAAAGACCTTTTGCGTTATCCAGTATACAGGTAGTAGCCACTAATGTGGTTATCGAGCATTTAAAATGTGACTTTTCTAAATTGAGAATGTTGTAGGTATAAAATATACAGTGGATTTCAAATACTTCATACAAAAAAAGTAAATACCTATTAATTTAAATATTGATTATATGTCTAATGAGTATTTTATGACTAGATGATAATATGTTGAATATATTAGGTTAAAATTATTGAAATATCATTTTTTTACTTTTTTAATGTAGCTATGAGAAAATGTAATATTATACATATGGCTCCTATTATGTACTTATTGGGCACCACTGTTCTAGATATTGCCACCTAGAATCATATTTAAAAATGCTTACCACTTATTATATTTGGTTGCTAGAAATCTTAAATTTATTTTAAAGATTTCCCATTGATTTATTAGTTCAAGAAATCAGATTTATCCTGTAGATTTTCCCACATTCTGAATTTTGCTGCTTGTACCCCTTGTCCTCCATGTTATTTAATATATTCCTCTGTAGCTTGTATTACCGGAAAACTGGTAGTTGTCTAGAGGTTTGATCACATTCAGGTTTGATTATTTCGGTAAGGAAAATTCATTGGTGGGTGTGTACTTCTATCCTTATGCACTAAATATCAGTATCTAGTTATTTTTGGTGTTAAGATTGCATGGTGGGTCCAGTATGATCGTTCACTATATGTTTTCTTATAATATTATAATATTTCCTTTGCCTAATGACTTTTGTGTCTCTTTATTGTTGTAAAGTACCCAATCCACAATTCCGCGAGTTTTCGTAGAGACACCAAGTCCAGATGAATTATGAAGAGTTTTATTAAAGGAGGAAATTTATTAAATATGCCAGCTGCATATAGCTTACACAGGGCAGCAGTCCCAAATCGTGTGTGTCTATAATATTCTAGGGGCTGGTTATATACCCTTAATTATACATGGGCGGGGAAAAGCCTGACATCATGGCATAAGTTTATAACCTTTGTTTTCACCTATACAGGTTTGGGAAAAGGATGAAGGGGGGAATGGGACACAATTCATTAGCAAGTTTATAACATTTGTCTATAGGATTTATAAACAACGTTTCAAACACATTAAAACGTACAAGGTAACACAATGGTAAAAATGTCGCTTTACATATTAAAAGATATTCCTATATTTTCTAGTGTTCATTTGCTATTCCTTTGTTTAGAGATACATACATTAACTACACGCTTTCAGGAGGGGAGAGGTAGTTTCCATGGGGACAAATGCCTGTAAATGGCCCATCAATATAAGAAAAGGTTTATTTTAATCTTTCTCTTCCCACTCCTAGCTAACTATTCACCTATTTCCTTATAGCTTCCAGGGGAGGGGGAGGAGGTCAGAGAATCCAAATCTCCTTCCCCTCTTCATTTACAATACAATGCTATTGGCCATCCTGATTTGATGCCAATCACACAAGCATAGAAGTCACATCTACAAAGTCTCTCTGCACACCTAGCCCAAATTAATAAAATGTTTTTTAAGCTTTCTAAAATATTAATATTAATTCTGTAGCTTTTTGGTACCTTACAACAATCCCCACTAATTTTATTTCCAAAGTCAAATCCTTGACTTAGTTTATTGGAGAGCATCAAGCTGTTGTGTAGAAAATATTAACTTATAACATGTAATAGATATTTAACAAACAGCGTTAATAGCAATATAGTTCACTAAAGAAACAAATATTACTGATTAATTTCCCATAAACTGCACAAACCTTTTGCAACTTACATAAAATTAACTGGCTTTTATAACAATTTACTTTTAGTCAGAACTCTTAATTTTAAAATCTTTAACCTTTAATGACAATTAAGTTGAATTTTTTTTTTTACCCTAGCTTCCCTTTTCCTAAAGTCTGAGTAAAAAGGGAGTCCTTAGTGAGCTTCTTCATACATTCTCTGTACATAGACCAACCAGCTTCTGGTTTGTAGTTGGAGTAAGGCACGCCGTCTTTCTATTTTGGTAGCAGTGGGAGTCAGAATCACAGTGTGTGGACCCGTCCATGTGGGAGCCAGTTTCTGGGTGATGCACTGGATCTCCTAGTAATGTTGGAAGCGTCTCTTGGATAGTCTTTTGAACAGTTTGCTGTGTAACCTGTAAATTCTGCACGTACTTACTAAGAAAGGAGTGATTTTATCTTCATTATTATTTGATTTATGCATTTTACTTGCCCTGAACCTTTGGGGCCTGTGGGCACAATGTAACTTCAAATTAGTTTCTAATTAATATTGGGTTCCTTTCCTACTAGCTTTGAGACTGTGGACACAAATCCAGGTCCAATACTAGAATGGGCAAGCTAAACCTGGAAAGAACCATATATAGCAATTTCCTAACAATTGTCAATTAATTTATTAAAGTCTATTTCTAAATGTTTACCTGGGAAAATTCTTTTTTGTTGGTAAAATCTTTTTCTAATTGGTTTTGAATAAACCTTTGGCAATAAGGGTCCCAAACCCCCACTGGTTTGGGGTGGCATCTTTCTATCTATTTGAATTCCTATGTCCTGATTTTGATGCAGACTGGAAAATATAAAATAAACAATAAAATTTAAATAGCTAATGTTAACAAATACTATAACAAGCATCTTAATACAATAAAATGACTAAAGTCTATTAGATTATTAAATGAAACAAAGTTCTAACTAATATAACAGGATCCAAAATAAAATTCTTATAGTCACAAATGTTCTTAACATGTTAACATAATTTCACTAAGTCTATGTTGACACTATTGTTGCTTTATATTATTTACAAATGTAACCCAATTTCTATTTCAGTCTGAGAAATGTCCTAAAGAGCATGAGTCATACATATTCAGGAAAAGTCTACGAGGCACTGGAACTGTGGTCACATTTCTACACTTTGCAGCTAGAGTCTAAGTCCTAATGATACTTGCTTTTAATTGGAATGAGGAGCAGGTCCTAGCCTATAATAGGCATAGGGGCATTGAGACAAGAGGAATAAAGGAGATACTATACATTAAAAAAAGTTACAGAAATTAGACTGTTAATACCCACAGTAGAGACCTTTGAGGAATAAATAAAACTTAAATATTCAGGCAAGGCATAGTAAATTGCCCTCATGATTATAAGAAATAAGATCAATTTACCTGTTACTTGGAAGAAATTCCCTAGGCTCATAAATGGTGTCGTGAGATGGGGCCAATGGCCTTGGGCACCTTTAATTTTTCAGTGGCAAGTCCCAGCAGGCAGGCAAAGTAAAGTCACAGGTACTGGAAAGGGTTGGAAGAGACTGAACCCTCTTTCCCGGAGCAAGGGGGCAGCTTACCTTCTCATGTCTCTCTTTCCCACAGCAAAGGCATGTCCCCTGGTTGGGGCTGAGAAGCCTGGCAGGCCTCAGCTCAATGACCTTTCTTTCCACTCTTGAAGCAGGGCCCTGATGGAATCCTATGAAGCCCCTTTGAGGCATTGGAGCCTTTAAGGCAGCGGTTCTCAACCTGTGGGTCGCGACCCCGGCGGGGGGTCGAATGACCAAAACACAGGGGTCGCTTAAAGCCATTGGAAATACATATTTTATTTAAAAATGTATATTACCTAGCATTGAACAATATTGTTGCAAAATGATAATAAACTAAACCTTATATAAAAGACATTATTAACAATTCCTAATATTTAAACTAAGATTTCAATATCACAGAGCTATAAAACAGCAAATAAAGAATTAACAAAAGGCCTTTGAAATAACATATATATTTCTAACATGGAAAATACTTTTTTACACAACAGTGGGGGAACAATAAGTCACCACTTCTAACCCAGTGGTCGGAAAACCTATTAGTTAATAGAGACAATTATTAACAGTACAATAACTGAAATTTCTTTAAGAGCCAAATTTTAAATTTAAACTATATATGTAGGCACCTTCCTTGTTGAGGCAGCGCCCACACTTGGCACTTTGTTGGAGAGCTATACCTAAGAAGGCAAAAAGGCCTATGTGGCCCGTGAGCTGTTTGCGAATGGTAGTTTGCTGACCAGAGTTCTTAGGAAAAGGGGGAAAAGGAAGAGGCATCCACCGTGCCTGTGCCTCTTTGCACAACCCGAGGGCTGACTGAACCCGAGCCCGGCCAAGCGCAGGATGGCAGCAGCGACGAGGCTTCAGGCTCAGTCCCAAAGTGGCACTCATCCTTCTCAGGGTTCCCATTCCCTTCTCCTTCACCACTGGATTAGGGACATGGTTGCCATTGGAGAGGTGATGCGGCCGGGCGGGTGTTTGGACCTAGCATTTCTAAAAACCAAGCCAACTTTCATTTCCTCCACCGGCAGCTGTTTAGCTTTATTTCTTATAATAAAAGCAGCAAATAAAAACACAATTTTGGCCCTGGCCAGTTGGCTCAGCGGTAGAGCGTCGGCCTGGCGTGCGGGGGACCCGGGTTCGATTCCCGGCCAGGGCACATAGGAGAAGCACCCATTTGCTTCTCCACCCCCCCTCCTTCCTCTCTGTCTCTCTCTTCCCCTCCCGCAGCCAAGGCTCCATTGGAGCAAAGATGGCCTGGGCGCTGGGGATGGCTCCTTGGCCTCTGCCCCAGGCGCTAGAGTGGCTCGGGTCCCGGCAGAGCGACGCCCCGGGAGGGGCAGAGCATCGCCCCCTGGTGGGCAGAGCATCGCCCCTGGTGGGCGTGCCGGGTGGATCCGGTCGGGCGCATGCGGGAGTCTGTCTGACTGTCTCTCCCCGTTTCCAGCTTCAGAAAAATACAAAAAAACAAACAAACAAACAAAAAAAACACAATTTTTACAAATTTACCTTCCTAACAGTGGGCTGTTTTAGGGTATATGAGGTTTCCAATTTTCCTGCAATTCCCTGAAAAGTTTTTTTACAGTTTTTACTATTATGGCTAAAGCAGTGGGTCTCCCTTACGAACCTCACACCTCCTACATAACTGAGAGACTTGGAGAGACTCCAACATCCCCTTGGTCCCTCGGGAGAGTGTTGGAATTTTTCTCTAATTTTTACACTAGTAGAGGGCTACCAGCCCCCACCCTACTCCATAAAGGGCCTATCCCTGATAATTCTATTTTCTTTTAATTTTGTTACTTATGGTTCTGTTACTCCTTCTGGAGCTGGAATTTATTTCAAGGAACTGATAACTAGCAAGGTCCACCTCTGAGGTTTGTTCATTTCTAAATTCTTTTCATTTCTCTAAGATTTTTCTAATAATATAATATTTCTACCCTGTATTTTCTAAATGGACAAAACTTCTTTTGGTCAGTAGGCGGATATTTGAAATTCGTTTCTATTCTATATTTTAGTCACCCCACCCTTTCTCTATTACTCTTTCTCCGTTGCTCCGCAGATAGCAGGCTGAACTCGAGCCTAACCGTGTGTCTGGAGGCGGTGGTGGGGCTCGCCTCTTGGCGCTCGACCTTCTGCTTGGGTGCACTGTGGTGGCGAGGGCAGGAGCGCAGCTAGTGGGGGGAGGGGCATGTCTATGTTCACCTCTTCGTGCCCCCATTCCATTGTTCCACACACCACGCATCCTGGCTCAGCTTTTCTTTCTTCTCTCACCTAAATTGTTTACTTGCCAGCCCTTTCCCCTAGAGCAGGGGTCCCCAAACTACGGCCCGCAGGCCACATGCGGCCCCCTGAGGCCATTTATCCAGCCCCGCTGCACTTCCGGAAGGGGCACCTCTTTCATTGGTGGTCAGTGAGAGGAGCATAGTTCCCATTGAAATACTATACTGGTCAGTTTGTTGATTTAAATTTACTTGTTCTTTATTTTAAATATTGTATTTGTTCCCATTTTGTTTTTTTACTTTAAAATAAGATATGTGCAGTGTGCATAGGGATTTGTGCATAGTTTTTTTATAGTCCGGCCCTCCAACGGTCTGAGGAACAGTGAACTGGCCCCCTGTGTAAAAAGTTTGGGGACCCCTGCCCTAGAGGCTGGAGAAACACATTCCCGGGCATATTTCCTATTGCAATATACACATTGTTTCTTCCTGAGTTTTAATTCTTTCTCTTGAATCCCTTTTCTGTCTTAGATATAAGTCTGGCCAGACTAGGAAGACGTAGCACCCTTTCTGTATTGAACAAGCTTTTAGCCATTGTGGCGGATCTAATGTTAAATTTAGCCATTGATCAATGTATGGAAACTGATCAGGGTAGCCTGGATCCTCAGTTACAATATTTCAGACTTCCTTTACTAGCTGAAGATTAAAGGTTTCCATTGCCGGTCGTCCTATTCCGAAAAGAGGCCATTCTTATTCACAGAGATAGCGTAGCCTTTTCTTGGATCATTTAATTCCATAATCATGGCCATCTTCATAAGCTTCTTGAAAGTGCTTTAGAAGACAACCTAAAGGGGTCTTCTGTGAACTGGCCCCTCCTTGCATATTGAAAAGCTAAGGTTACTAATTACAAAATTAAAACTACTTCAGGAAAATCCAGAAATTAGTGCACCAATAAAAGCAAGAAAGATAAGACGAATAATTAACCAGCACCCAGAATAAAGGGTGTTTGACTATAGAGGTATTAATTATTACACAAGACAAGGTGAAGGAGCCAACAGAAGAGAATAACTTCCTTTAGAGGAGAAACCTAACAGGGTGCCCTGAAGCTAGAATTTGAGAACAAAGAAAGCCACTTAAGATTGCTTTGTAGTCAGAAGCTTCCAATTTTGACACAAGAGACTCACGCCAGGCCTTAAAACAAACACATTTAGACATTAAACAAAGTCTTATACACACAGACAATGCTCACTCTCATAGACGAGGGAAGGGCTCCCCCTCATGGCCTCTCAGGTGTATGCAGGCTGCGTTCCAGCAAGAACTTTAGACTTAAACCCAGAAAGTTTAGACAAAAGTAAGGAAAACAAAGAATGAGATCTCAACAAATACAAAGGTGTCCCTACTCAGGTTTGTGTTTTTTTTTTGAGAGCATAATACAACTAGCTGCCTCTGGAAGATCGAGGTCTCTACTCAGTCCCCTTTAATTATCTTTCTAGGGAAATGTACAAATGTGCAAACACAAACAGACATCTCTGAAAACTCGAGACAGAACTGATGGACTTGGTCACTTCAGCTCCTCCCAATTGTCTTTTCAGAGTACGACTAAATGTGCAAACACAAAACCGCGATAGAAGCTGATGGACCTGGTCACTTCAGCTCCTACTAATTGTCTTTCCAGAGTACAACTAAGTGCATCCCAGAGAATCCTAATCAGGACTAACAGACCTCCTACCTACGTCTTGGTCTTTAGAGAATTCACAGTGAGACTAGTTTCAACTCAGTAATACCGGAAAGCTGGCTCTACCTACATACCTCCGAAGTTTCAACTCAGCGATGCAGACGATCTGTTTTACCTACACACCTCTGGAGTTACAACTCAGTAAAAGTGACAGATTTGCTTTACCTACAAAATTCCAGAGTTATAACTCAGCAAAACAAAAGATCTACCTCACCTATAAATTTCGGAGTTTCAGCTCAGCAAAGCAGCTCTGAAGGCCCTACCGACATCACCGGAGTTCCATGTCTCTGGAGTCACAACTCAGCTAAGCCCCTAAATCTACCCTACCTACATTCTAGTCCCAAAGAAATTTGACCAGTACCAGTCCCAAGCAGAAAAGCGAAAGAAAGAATTCAAAGGAAAGCCAAAAAAGTCAGTAAAGCAAACAGAGTTGCTTTTACCTACCTCCTCAATTTCTCTGCCGAATTATCCAAATTGTTGAATTTGGGAACCGGGAGGCATCTACTAGAGAACTGTCCGGACCCCACAGGAAAACCAGGAGCCCTGAAAACATGTCAGGTGGGACCTCTCCTTGAAATTCAAGTGGGACCGGGCAGCTTCCCGGAGAGACCAGCTGATTCAGGGTGTCTCTACCGGGTGATGTGAAACACCATAGCCACGCATTGGGTGCCAAATGTTGTAAAATACCCAATCCACAATTCCACGAGTTTTTGTAGAAACACCAAGTCCAGATGAATTTTGAAGAGCTTTATTAAAGGAGGAAATTTATTAAATATGCTGGCCATATATAGCTTACACGGGGCAGCAGTCCCAAATCATGTGCGTCTATAATATTCTAGGGGCTGGTTATATACCCTTAATTATACATGGGCGGGGAAAAAAACCTGACATCATGGCATAAGCTTATAACCTTTGTTTTCACCTATACAGGTTTGGGAAAAGGATGAAGGGGGGGATGGGACACAATTCATTAGCAAGTTTATAACATCTGTCTATAGGATTCATAAAAGATGCTTCTACACGTTAAAACTTACAAGGCAACACAATGGTAAAAATGTCACTTTACATTATTAAAAAACATTCCTATGTTTTCTAGTATTCAGTTGCTATTCCTTTGTCTAGAGATACATACATTAACCACATGCTTTCAGGAGCGAAAAGGTAGTTTCCATGGGGACAAATGCCTGTAAATGGCCCATTAATATAAGAAAAGGTTTAATTTACTTTTTCTCTCCCTGCACCTGGCTAGCTATGCACTGGCTTCCTTATAGGTGTGTGTGTGTGGGGGGGGGGGGGGAGTGTTAGAGAATCCAAATCTCCTTTCCCTCTGCATTTACAATACAATGCTATCGGCCATCCTGGTTTGATGCCAATCACACAAGCATAGAAGTCACATCTACAAAATCTCTCTGCATGCAGAGCCCAAATTAATAAAATGTTCTTTAAGCTTTCTAAAATATTAATATTAATTCTGTAGCTTTTTGGTACCTTACAACATTATGAGCATTGCCTAAGCCCATGATTAGAAGTTACAAAATGGTAAAATTCTAATTTTATCTTTCTTCCATTTATTAGCTGACATCCTTCTATAAAGAGAAGATTCCCTTTGTCAACTCTCAATTTCCTCAAGGAATAGTGGATATAAGAAAAGCAAGATGTATATTTGATTCTTTATCAGTTTCAGGAAAATAAGCAGGTTTCCTGGTATCCTCCAAATTACACCAGTGAGTTCTGCCCCCCACCCTCAGGGAAAGACATCGTTATAAATGAATTCATGGACTTTTAAGTTGGGGGCCAGGGGCTGCCGCCTCATGGCCATTCAAGTGCAGATTCTCATTGAATTTGAGCAGACAGTAAAGAAATGGCAGAGCCAGAGGATGGTGAGCCATTCTGTTTATTGGTGTCTCACCAAGACAGGCAAGCCACAAGAAAGCCAAGCTAAAAGCAGAAACCTGCTTTTCCCATGGAGGACAAGGGATCAGGGAGGAAAAAAGAAATGCTACCCCACCTCTCAGTGGCGGGGGCAGAATCTCTCTTCTCCTTCTGCTCTCTCTTTTCAAAACTTTCTGGCGTGAAAACCTCTCCTCCAGCAAACATTAGCAAAACAATAGTCCTTCCCAAGCAGGAAGGTAATTTGCAATTTCACAGACCACATAACCCAGCGCTGCCCAGCCCCCAAAGCACACTATAAGTGAGTAAACATAAAAAACATATTTTACAAACTTATTTGACCAACTTTCCACCCCTTTTGTTTGCTTTACAATCTACACCACAGGTATCTTCCATGATGGTCCCTTGCATAAACAGAAACAGTACAAACTACAGCAATAGAATTACCAAAGCATAAGCTATGGATGAAACGAGAGAGTTGTCAGTGGCACCAAGAGAAGCAAATCTTTTTCCTCTGGCAGAATACAGGCCAGACAGCACAGTTACCAGAGGCCGCCCTGAGCGGGCATACAACACCTTATTGGCCAATACACCAGGGTCTGCTGGTTCTATGTGTAGTAAAATAGGAGAACTCATTATTGGCCATAAAGAAATTACAAAGGTGCCCTTCATAATGCTGTCCCCCTGAGCACTCAAAGGATAATACACTTCTACCTTAGGTGGCCAGGTACTGGTTGCCCAGGAAATTAACTGGAGGTCTACTTCTAGCCTCTTTCCCCGTGGTGTCAACCAGGCCACCCATCACAGGTGGGGGGCCTATACAGTCCAGGGCCATGTCCATTGACGCCGTGGGCCTTTAAGGAGGACTATTGAGGCAGGCAGGATCATGTTGCCTGGCTACCCAAAACCTGGCTTGAGTAAATGTCCTTGGTGCGTAGCTACCACTGAATAGGAGCAGCTGCCCACGCACCAAATGTTTTATTGGTAGCTGCTGGGGCCTTTCGTCTCAGTGGCTGGAACTTCTTTTCTGGTTTAAGCTGCAGCCAAAGCTCTAAAAGAACTTTATTAGATTGGCTATCTAATTTCTTCTTATTTGCTTCAACCACAATCAAATCTACCCACATCTGTGTTTGAGTAACATTTACAGGCCTGTTTCCCTTGTTAGTTGGGGGGGGGGGGGGACATAGGCAGCAGCCCTCACTGCTTTATGATCCTGAGCGGCCTCCAGCTCTCCCAAATCTGCTACCATCTGTGTAACCACACTGATGGGCTGCCCCACATAGGGTCCCAAGAAGCCACTGGTGACCCAAAAAGGGCTGATGGGGCACTACCAAGGATAAAGACCCTCATTTTTGCTGTAAATACTTCCTTGTCTGGCCCACGGGACCCTGGGTTGAAAACAGCATTCTTCATACCTAGTTCCCAAAGGACCTTGACTAACTCACTGTAGCACTGCCACCAACTCACTGCCCCTGGCAGTTCTCCAGCATTCTGCCAGACCATTTGAATGGCGGCCATCACCCATTCTAATAGGGTATGGTTTCCTGGGTTGTCATGGCAGTTCTGAAGATGCTGCCTCTGAGGAGCCACTGAGCCACCTCACCCGCAGGTGTTGTAAGGTACCAAAAACTACAGAATTAATATTAATATTTTAAGAGGCTTGGAGAACATTTTATTAATTTGGGTTAAGGTGTGCAGAGAAATTGTGAGAATAGTCTCTGTACTGTGTGATTGGCATAACCAGGATGGCCCCTGGCATTGTATTCTAAATGCAAAGGGAAGGAAAGCATAGATTCCCTGACATTCCACCACACCTGTGGGGAAAGGGGTGAATGGCTAGCCAGGTGCAGGAAGAGAAAAGCCAAAATAAACCTTTTCTTATAGCAATGAACCATTTGCGGGTATTTGTCCCCATGGAAACTACCTCTCCTATGTAAATGCGTGTGGTTAACACATGTGACTCTGGACAGAGAGATAGCAGATGAACACTAGATAATATGGGAATGCCTTTTAATATGTAAAAAGATATCTTTCTGCCATTGTGTTGACTTATAAATTTTGTTTTCTCCAAAATAATGTATGGCTTGCAAATTGAACGTGGTCCTATCATGTTAAAGGACATATGACTATAACCAATAGTGGTAAGGGGCTCCTAATTACAATTATTGCTTCTGTACTTCCCACTAAACAAAACTATAAAAACTAAGTAGAACAAAGGGCCAACGCACGCTCTCCCTCAGACCTTTGTCGGAGTTGCTGCCTTGTGGCCAAGCTAGACAATAAAGCTTTGATGTGTAATCAACGGACTTTCTTTGTGTCTTCAATGTTTCGGGTCCCTCCGGATTAGGCTTAACACCTCAAGGAGAAATGTGTGGTAATGGCAGTCAAATTCTACATTTCTGTTCTGGAGGGCATGATGCCATCCACCCCTATGTTCCATAATCATAGCAATCAGACTATCAGGGGCTCAGTAGGTTTCTGCCTAAATTGTGCCCCCAAGTCCATCAGCTCTGCCTGGGTATTGGGCCAAACCGCAGAGTGTTCCTTTCCTGGGGAAGAGGCTGTGGCTGCCCCTGAGGGACTTTTTGCTGCTGGGTTTTTACCTTCTTGGTGACCTCTAGTTGGGCTCTGAGTGTGCGTATGGAGCTACAGCCTGAGCCTTCTCATCCTCAGAAGAGGAGTTGGAAGTGCCTGTTCCCGCTGACTCAAAGCCAGTCCACCGGCATGAATGCTGCTGCTCCTTTTGCGACCATTTAGGCTCCTGTGGCTGCTGGCCTCTGGCCAGAAGCTGAGACTCGAGCTCTTAAACCCACAGTTGTTTCTCCAACAACTGCTGGTGCCAACGTTCAGCTTCCAGGGCAAACTGCAACTCATGAACCCGTAATTCCTTTTCCAGAGACTGCTCCATTTCCAGGTGAAACTCTTGAACCGGGTCAGCTTCCTTTTCCAGTGCTCGCTCCAATTCAAGTTGTTTCTGTTGCTTGGTTTGGAATTCATCCTGCAGCTTTCAACCTTGACCTCAAGCAGCTAATCGCACAGAACTCCCGGTTTCCTCTTGAGTAAAAAACACCCAGCCCACAGCCCCTAAAAGGACAGCCATGGGGAACCATAACAGCAACCAGTCCTCTACCCCACCCCTCAAGGGTGGTGATGGCTCCATACCAATCTGATCTGAAGCCTGCTGCAAACTACGCCAGGTGTAGGGCCAGGGGCCGCTGCTGTCACGGCCATTCACATGCAGGTTCTCATTGAATTCGGGCAGACAGCAAAGAAACAGCAGAGCCAGAGGATGGTGGGCCATTCTGTTTATTGGTGTCTTACCAAGACAGGCAAGCCATAAGAAAGCCAAGGGTAAAGCAGAAACCTGCTTTTCCCATGAAAGGCAAGGGATCAGGGAGGAAAAAAGAAATGCTACCCCACCTCTCAGTGGCGGGGGCAGAATCTCTCTTCTCCTTCTGCTCTCTCTTTTCAAAACTTTCTGGCGTGCAAACATTAGCAAAACCATAGTCCTTCCCAAGCAGAAAGGTAATTTGCAATTTCACAGAGCACATAACCTGGTGCTGTCCAACCTCCAAAGCAAACTATAAGTGAGTAAACATAAAAATCATATTTTACAAACTTATTTGATCAACAGGGGTAGAATGGTGGGGGTGGGGTTCCAGCAATTGCATTTGTTTCTTTTTTGATGCTCAGATTTTCTCATCAGGTTGATTCCTGGGTCCTAAACTACACAAGTTTGTTTCTTTACTTCCTGAGATGACAAGATATTTGTTTTAGGCTCACGTCTTACATTTTCACCCTCAGATCTGGAATTAGCCATTCCTCTAAGGGGCTGTGTAGGGATAGTTTCTAAACTTGGAACAAATTAGAGGTAGTGAGAAGTAACCAGCTTTTGGATATACTTTGAAGGTAAGGCCAAGAAGTTCTTTTGATGGGTTTGATATGGGGTATGAGAGAGAGAGAGGCAAGGATGATTCCAGGGCTCATGGCTTTAGCAACAGAAAGTAGAGTTGTCCTTTGCTGAGATGAGAGACATTTTGCACCTTGTAAAATAGGAGTTCTGCTATGGACGTGTTAAGCTTAAGATACCTAGTCTACACCCAAGTAGAGATGTTTAGTAGGCCACTGGATGTACAGGCATAAAGTTCAGGGTTTTTGTTCATGCATTTGGGAGTTTTAAGTTACATAGTGTGGACAAAAAATTTTTTTTTTTTTTACCAAATCAAGATGTGGCCACAAACTGAACCTGACAAGCTCAGGGAAAGGCTTCACAATGGCCTTGCGAATTCAGGGAACTAAGGTAAACACAGGATAGTCTAAATCAAACATAGTCTAAATCAAACATTTCTAACTAAATGCAATTTATGGTGGGTAGTCATGTCCTAGGGAAGAACTTTCTCTAAACACAAGTCAATGCTTGCTTTCACTCAAGCCTGTCTGCTGTCTTTTGCATCTATGATAATGTCCCTGTTTACATGCCTTTGGAATGTAAGGGTGGTCTTCCTTCTCCATCAGGCTAGACATCCCACCAGAGCAGAAGCCAATAGACCCCTCACTGTTATTGTTATGTGAACCATTAACTGTTAACCCATTCTGTTCCTGCCTAGGTCAACATTGCAACAACATATACATTTTCACTTTTCCCCAATCCCAGAGATTTCCCTGCTCTGCTTTCTCCCGCCTCCCTAATCTGTCACCAATCAATTTCATGTAACCCCCTTATGTCTTTCCCTTTGATTCTAATGTATGAAATAAGTGGCGAAACCGCCATTTGCCGGATCATTTTCTCAGTCCGTTGAGACTTTGCTTTTCCCGGCAATTGTCGACAGTTTGGCTCAAATAAACTCATAAAAATTCTTACAGGTTTGGAAGTTGTTGGGTTTGTTTTTTATGTTGACAATAGGAAGTATTTAAAGCTACGAGTCTGGATGAAATCACTTGGGAGTGAGTATAGATGAGAAGAGGAGAGGAAAAGGGAGGGGAGGGGCAGGGAAGGGAGGAGAGGAGCAAGCACTGGCTCTGGGCATTTTGTCACTTAGAAATGTGGAAGAAATTGTGGAACCAACAAAGTAGGCTGAAAAGCAGTAAGTTAATAAGACAAGATGAAAGAGAGAGTGTCCCTGAAGCCTAGTGAAGAAAGTCATTCAAAAAGAAGGGAGTGATCCACTGTTAAGTGATGCTAATGCATCAAGCCAGGTGGGGACTGCACACGCACAGCTGGCACAGCTGGCTTCAGCAGTGTGGGGATCATTTGGTGACCCTGATGAGTAGTTTGGAGGGGCAGTCAGCACTCAAGGGAGACTGTGAACATAGACAGCTCCTGAAGAGTTTTATCCTTATGTATGAGGAAAGTGTTGTTAACTCTGCTGATCAGACTTAGACCTGGTATTATTTAGCCCCAAATTATTCTATCTATACCTATTAGAGTTTTAAATACAGGGCCAGTTAGTTTTGCTTTGCCTCATGGTCAAAAACAAATTCCTGACTTTGATCATCTGTGTTAATCACCTCTGGGGGTGTCCTGAGGGAGTGTGGACAGATCATTACAAATTCATCCATAGTCTCAGGAAACAATTCAAAACGTTTGTCTGGCTAATGGATGATGATCCCTAGGCTTCTTTTCTATGGCAGCTATCTCTACTGTGTTAAATAAACCAATACAAGCCATTCTGGTTGGGCCTGCTGGGTTGGCAGGTGCTCTGAATGAGGTGGAAAGTAATACCCTCCTTTGATGCTGCAGCGCTATCTGCTTTACAAAGAGCTTTCTTCTCCAGTATCTCATCTGATCCTCATAATAACCATGTGATATAGGCCTGGACAATGATGGTCTCTACTGAACAGAGGAGGGAACTGAGGATGCCAGTGGCTGAGGAATTGCTGCAGGGCACAGAGCTGGGATGAGCACCTTGGATTTAGTCAGATTCTACTGGCTAACTCAGTCCCACTGAGCTTCACTCAAGTGAGCAGCAACCGAGATCTGCTTCCCTGGCTAATGTCTTCCTGGTTAACAGGAAGGAGAGGAAGGACAGAGGTTAGCCCTTACCGTGGTACTTTAATAGCCTGAGACTGCTCTGCTCCGCCTTCATGTCTGAATGTCATCTGCTCTGGCCTGCGCTCTGCTCTCATCACTTGAGACTTTTCAGATTGTTTGTCACAGGTTGTGTCTCAAAGTTTGATGGGAGGGGACAAGCCTATCTGGTTGTACGGGATGACATCCACTTCTATTAAAATCAAATGTAGCTCCTTTTAAAACCAAGAGATTAAAGCATCAGATCAAACCACATCTTAAATGAAATAGCAGGTAGTCCTTCATTTTGTATTTCTGACAACTTCACTTATATTTCCAAGAATGTTCCAGAACTATTTTTGTAGCTTGTAATTAACATAATGATATTCCTAGTCAAAACAATGAAATACATCTATATGTTAATGCTTGGATGGGAGGGCGTGAAAGGGAAAATTTGGAAATGAGGTGGTGGGATTGATGAAGCTGATTTCTTTCTGAAAGCTGATTATCCCTCCTTAAAGATGTGATAATGCCTAGAAAATGGCTTCAAGGTGAAACCACTAGGATCCTCAAGAAACAAATGCATATTGAGTGTCTGAGAGTTCGCAGAATATAAGGCACTGGTCTGATTATTGATTACACAGGAGGGTATATTTGTATATGACAGGTTTCATTATTCCAGGTTAACTTCCAGTTTTCCAGCTCTAGACCCTTAGTGGAATCACTAAGGACATCCTGAACTCAGGAGGGAGAAAGCCCAGATGGAAATTCTTTCTATACCTAGCATTATAGCCCTTAGTGGAATCACTAAGGACATCCTGAACTCAGGAGGGAGAAAGCCCAGATGGAAATTCTTTCTATACCTAGCATTATAGCCCTTAGTGGAATCACTAAGGACATCCTGAACTCAGGAGGGAGAAAGCCCAGATGGAAATTCTTTCTATACCTAGCATTATAGCCCTGAAAGCCAAGTATCATAAGACAGTTTAAATGAAGGAAAGGTAAAAGTACTATGGGAAAAACTAAGTGGTTTTCTTGCAGTATAACAATATGTATGTAAGCAAAGAGGGGGTTGGAAGAGAGGGTTACAAGAACCTCATGCCCCTGGGAGCCTGGGGCTCCTTAATAGAAGTGAACACATTTGATGAAGAAGTGCTGACACAGCCATTCTCATGTGCTCGTGATGACAGATATTGGAATAAACTATTTATAGGCAATTTGGCAATATCTATGAAAATTGAAATGCACATAGCCTTTGATCCAGCAACTTCAGTGTTAAGAACTCATGTAGTCTTGTAGATGTGTATAAAGGTGTACATAATGCCCATTACAGCATTGTTTGTATGAACAAAGCTGAAAATGACTTCAATGTCTAAGAAGGGGACTTGATAAATGCATTATATTATATTGATATAGGGAATTACTGTGCAGCCATCGAAGACAATGATAGGCTGAGGTGCACTGATATGAAATGTGTTTCAAGACATAGTAAGTAGCCTGACCTGTGGTGGCGCAGTGGGATAAAACATCGACCTGGAAATGCTGAGGTCGCCGGTTCGAAACCCTGGGCTTGCCTGGTCAAGGCACATATGGGAGTTGATGCTTCCAGCTCCTCCCCCCTTCTCTCTCTCTGTCTCTCCTCTCTCTCTCTCTCTCCTCTGTCTCTCCCTCTCCTCTCTAAAATGAATAAATAAATAAACTAATTAAAAAAAAGAAAGACATAGTAAGTGAAAATGTGTGTGTGTATGTGCTATGTAGGTATTGTATATTGTAGGTATTGTATGTGTAGTGGTCAGAATCCCATCAGTAACAGAATTTGCCCCAGATGATTCAAATGTTGAGACTGTAATGAATAGGCTCTGAGCAGAGCGGGAGCAGAGGCACGGGGACACCAGCACTAGTGGGAAGCCACTACTGTCCTGAAATGAAAACTCGTTCTCCATCAGGTCTCCTTTTCAGGGCTGATGCACCTATTCCCTGGGGCTGGAAATATCGTGTTGTTGGCTCACAACTGGCATTTCCATGGGTTGCCCTCAGCAATGACAGCTTCATTCAGGTTATACTCCATCCCGGGCATGGCCATGGCCATGGCCAGTGACTCTCTGATGCAGGGACACAAAAGCTGAGCCCCTTTTCTTAACTTAAGGTCCCTGGAGCATCAGCTGGGCCTTACTGAACTGTATTTCATGTTAGCTTCTCCTTCTGGCCAATTCTGTTTTGCTCCTTTCCTTATGGGTGTGTCTTCCAAGAGCATTCCTCAATAAGCCATCTGCATGTACCACTCCATCTCAGTCTGTTTCCAAGTAGACTAGTCTAAAGTACATTCCTGGGACTGCAGGGGCTGAAGAGGACGAAGCCTGGAGTAGTGGCCGCATGCAGGAGCTATAGGTGTGCAGGGATGCAGCTGCCACCAGGAACATGAGGCCAGAGCAGAGCAAGAAGAGATAGCCATACTTCTGTCTCCTCCCACTCTCCAACCCCTTTCCATTGTCTCTTGCTGGACAAACCAATTGGAAAGTAGCCCGCAAGGAAATCTGGGTAATGAAGTATGCAGGGGCCACTTCTTGGGAGCAAAGAACAGTGTATAAAATGGATTGGGAATGAGAGTGGAAAATGGAGAATAGGTAAAATACAGTATCTTCCACTTACATGAAGAGGAAGAATATATAAATATATACACATAGCACACATAAAATATGCGTAGAGCATTTCTGGAATGATGCAGAGTTAAATACATGGTTGCTTCTGATTAGGGCCCTGTGGAACTAGAGAATGAAGGATACTTGCCCTTCATTCATTTTCTTCTATTTCAATATCTTTTATATGTGTGCACATGTGTTTAATAATTATATTTGGGCCTTGGCCGGTTGGCTCAGTGGTAGAACGTCGGCCTGGCGTGCAGAAGTCCCGGGTTCAATTCCCGGCCAGGGCACACAGGAGAGGCGCCCATCTGCTTCTCCACCCCTCCCCCTCTCCTTCCTCTCTGTCTCTCTCTTCCCCTCCTGCAGCCAAGGCTCCACTGGAGCAAAGATGGCCCGGGTGCTGGGGATGGCTCCTCGGCCTCTGCCCCAGGCGCTAGAGTGGCTCTGGTCAGCAACGAAGCGACGCCCCGGAGGGGCAGAGCATCGCCCCCTTGTGGGCAGAGCGTCGCCCCCCTGGTGGGCGTGCCGAGTGGATCCTGGTCGGGCGCATGCGGGAGTCTGTCTGACTGTCTCTCCCCATTTCCAGCTTCAGAAAAATACATAAAAAAATAAAAAATAAAATAAAAATTATATTTGAAAAATGTTAAAATGAAAGTATTGAGCTTATAGGTAGGGAATTAAGAAGAGAGGTTGGAGTGAATGATGAGTTCCCTCATTTATGATAGTTATTAGGCGGCTTGCATTCTGTTACATGAATACAAAGAGAAAAGATCCTTCCTCTCCAGGAACTTACAGTTTAGGGTGGTGCAGATGATGACAATAATGCAATGGGGACAGTGCTATAAACGGAGGTGGACTGCAAGCCACAATGGACGAGAGAGGAAAGTGGGTCTAAATCTCTCTTAGCAAGTCTCCAACTTATAGGAGAGAGCCAAAGCTGATACTGAAATGAGTCAGTTTCATCTCAGTTGGCCAGCAGGACTCATTAAGGACAAAGGGAGAACAATGAATACATAATGGCAAGAGAAGGAAGGACTTGGATGCTATAATCAAGAATGTAAGTATTGTGAACCCATGCACCACAGTTTTTGGTTTTATAATAGAGGTAAGATTACGTGTGAAGTTGCTGAGTTTTGGTAAATGTATATGTACCTATGCAATTACCATCCCGACCAACAACAGTTCCATCACCTTAGAAATGTTCCTTAGGCTTCCTTCCACTCAACCCACACTCCCCAGGGTGAATCACTGTTCTAATTTCTATCATCAAATATTAATTTTGCCTGCTCATGGACTTCATATAAATGAAATCATTTAGGATGTACTCCTTTGTGTCTGACTTCATTTGCTGAACATCATATTTTTGAGATTTAGCCATGTTAAGTTTGCCAGGTAAAATATAGTATGCTCAGTTAAATTTGAACTTCAGATAAATAGCAAATAATTTTTAGTAAACATATGTTCCATGAAATGTTTGTATTTTTATTTGATAATCTGGTAAGCCTAATCTATATTGTTGCATTTTGAATAGTCCATTCAAAAACATGCTGAGTAGTATTTTATGAGTGTACCACAATTTGATAATTTTTTTCTCCCTTTAATGGATATTTAGGTAGTTTCTTATTATTACAAATGAAGCTGCTATGAATATTCTTGTACAAGTCTTTTTTGACTATGCACTTTTATTTCTTTGGAGAGAAATACCTAGAGGCAGAATTGCTGCGTGGAGAGAAGAGATGCGGTCAAATTTGCATTTTAGAAGTATCCCTCTGGTAGCAATATCAAGGAGATGGCAAAGGCAGGGACAAGACTGGAGGCAGGGAGGCTCTAAAAGTCCCTTTCAAAGTCCAGGTGAAGATGCTAGACACTTGAGTTGTGGTGGGGAGAGGACGATAGAGAGATTTAGGAGTCTGACTGAATAGGCTGCTTAATGCATCATCAGTGAGAAGGTAAGAAAAAGGAGAAGTCTAGGTGAGTGGCTTTCCTGACAGGTCCTTGCTGAGAATTGGTAGGGATGATGTCTGCTTTATACACTGAGCTATATTTAGTACAGTGTCTGAATATAGTTGGCCACAAATCAATACTTTTTTCTTCCCCCCCAACTCGTCTGGCCCATGCCTGTAAGTAGAAACCTCCTCCTCTTTTAGTGGAAGGACCGGGGACTCTGGGAAATCTCGTGAAGCTCCACGCATTCAGATGGGAAAGTCATTCTTTCAGCATCTGTCAGCTCCATTCAGTTGTGATTAGAGACTTGAGAAAAAGCCCTGGAGCTGATAGCCCTTTTCTTTCACATCAGTGAAAGCCTGGCTGTGGTTGCACAGGTGTTGAGCCACAGGTGTGATTCTTTTAGATCTGTTTAGCTCTTCCCCAGGGTACAAAGTAATCCAATGCCTGTTCTTTCAAGCTGGTAAGTGACTCATCACTGGTGAGCCGGGGCTGCAATAGCATCTCTTTTTCCAGTCATCTAAATAAAAATAGCTTTATTTTCAAGGCCTGTTGTTGCAAATATTATGTAAGAGCTATAATCCAAAAGGAGAAAGCCTAGTTATCCTGTATCCTGGAATTTTTGACTGAAATGAGAGCTTGAAGAGGCATGGACATCTATAAATGAGAAACGGAATTTATGGGAGTTTGAAGAACCAAATCAGATTGAGACCATGAAGCACAGAGTGAAATGACTTCTTCACTTTATGCCATGGGGATTTCTGCAAAAATAGATAAACTTTAGATTCTAACTTTCTACACTGTGTAAATGCTTTGGAGATTTCCTACTCTTTGTTCTTCCCAAGTAGCTTAATTCACTGGGGAAAGTGACCTCAGAATCTCTTTGGGAGAAGTTGGCCTCCTTTCTGATGTGAGAGGCAGACCAGCAGGGTCCCTGAGTGGCCTCTTCACACTGCCCAAGAGTTCTTTCCATTTCTCACCTTTAACCATCATATATACAAAGGACATATGGGCAACATGTACTTGTTCATATGCTCAAAGTAATAGGAGCAGGGAGTAGAGGGCTGGTAAAGATTTGTCTGCTACCCATGAGCTCATAGTCTACTTAGGAAAACTGACATACATTGTTAGAGCACAACTTGATACATGTTGTGACAGAGATAAGTGCAAGCTTCATAGGAGTGGGAGAGATGCAAAATATTGAACCACTGGTAGTCACTGCAAAGGCTGCATTTGTCACCAACAACCACGGCCTGGTGACTAACTGGATGCCAGACGGGTACAGGTCATTTTCAGGGGGCCAGCACTGAGGCCAAAATGCCAACTCTCCTGTGGGTTCAGGCCCATTCTGGAAGTGGTAGGGTGGACACGTTAGGGGCTTACCATGAGCTGGCTGGGTGACAGGCAAATTAGGGCTGAGGGACAGAGCAGCCAAGGCCATGGGACACAAGGAGGAGTTGGGGGACTAGGGTGCGGTTATCATCCCACTGGTATTGAAATATGTATGGCCAGTAGTTGTGGCCATCATGGCCGCCAGGCAGGTGCAGGGTCCCATTAGATTTGGGCAGATAGTAAAGAAACAGTGGAGCTGGCCTGACCTGTGGTGGCGCAGTGGATAAAGTGTCGACCTGGAACGCTGAGGCCCCAGGTTCGGAACCCTGGGCTTGCCCAGTCAAGGCACATGTGGGAGTTGAGGCTTCCTGCTCCTCCCCTCCCTCTCTCCCCTCTTCTCTAAAATAAATAAATAAAATCTTAAAAAAAAAATGTTTAAAAAAAAAAAGAAACAGTGGAGCCAAAAAATGGTGGGCCATTCCTTTATGCTAGCCTTGCAACTGGCTGGCGAGTAAACACACAGCGGGAAAACACTTCCCTTTCCATTCAGGGCTCCCAAAGCCACTGACTCATCGGTTTTTCCTAGAATCAAAAGCACCCACCAGTCTCAGTAGAGCTCACAAAAGTCCCTTACCCCTCAACTCTGGTTCCCCATCTGCCAACATGGCTTCTTACTCTGCAAAACTGGCTTCTCTCTCCTTCCCTCCCATCTGGGCTTTTTCTTCTTCTTCTTCTCCTTCTTCCTCCTTCTAAAAATCTTCCTGGGCCCACAAAGACCCCTCCTCCAGCACACATTAGAATAACAATGGCCCTTCCCAAGCAGGAATGCAATCCACAATCAACTGCCCTGCTCTGAGGGCAAGCACACATGTGGTTGCCCAATGCCATTTTTAACAATAAAAGTGAGCAAAGTCAAATAACACAAATTTTACAAACTTATTTGCCCAACAAAGTATTTCAATATTTTACAAACTATCTTGTGCCCTGCTCTTACAGGAACCAGCCTGAACAGGTGCTGGCACAGTGGACAAAGCATTGGCCTGGGATGCTTGGTTGAAACCCCGAGGTCACTGGCTTGAGCATGGGCTCATTTAGCTTGAATATGGGGTTGCTGGCTTGAGTGTGGGATCAGAGGTCTGACCTCATGGTCGATGGCTTGAGCAAGGGGTGGCTGGCTCTATTGGAGTCCCCTGGTTAAGGTATGTATGAGAAAGTAATCAATGAACAACTAAAGTTCCATAACTAGGATTTGATGCTTCTCATCTGTCTTCCTTACCATCTGTTTTTCTCTCGCTAAAAAAAAAAAAAAAAAAAAAAAGGGCAAAAAGAGGCCCTGGCCAGTTGGCCTAGTGGTAGAGCATTGGCTTGGCGTGTGGAAGTCCTGGGTTTGATTCCCAGTCAGCGTACACAGGAGAAGCGACCATCTGCTTCTTCCCCCTTCCCCCTCTCACTTATCTCTCTCTCTCCTCTCCTCCTACAGCCATGGTTCAGTTTAAGCAAGTTGGCCCCAAATGCTGAGGATGGCTCTGTGGCCTTGCCTCAGGCTCTAAAATAGCTTAGTTGACAAGCAATGGAGCAGCAGCCCCAGATGGGCAGAGCATTGCCCCCTAGTGGGCTTGCTGGGTGGATCTGGAGCGCATGCGGGAGTCTGTCTCCACCTCCCTGCTTCTCACTTAATAATAATACTAGGGAAAAAAAGCAAAAAGAAACAGGAAATTAACTTTAATATTTTATGTTACCCAATATATCTGAGTTGTTATCATTTCAACATGTAATTGATATACATGTAATTAATGAGATAGATTATATTTTTTGAAATCCAGTGTATATTTTAAATTTATATCCTATGTCAATTCAGAAAGTACACAGCAGTCACTTGTGAATACTCTATTGGATAGTGCAGGTCTAGAAAGATCATGAGAGGCTTCCTCTTTCTCTCTCTCTGGTCTCTGGCTTTTGGGGGAGGTGGCCTTTCAATTGCCTAGAACTTCCTGCAGGATCTTCCTGGGATTTCCTTCCCTGCTTAACCTACCTGTAAACACACACAGCCCTTAACAGATGTAGAATTTACAAAAAAGACCTGGTGGCTTGTTGAGCTCTGAGCTCAATTACATTAATTACCTGGCCCGTTGCTCAAAGCTGGCCTTATTTCCAAGCCAAAGGCTGACTTAATTGCTCTTTAAGCTCCTTTGAATTTTCAGATCCAATTTACCTGTATCCTCAGAACTCCTGAAACTCAGGCACCTGTGAGTTGACTAGGATACGCGGGAATTCACTGTGTGCTGAGGCCTGCCTTGCTAGGCCCTTTCGCGGCCTGGGTTGTCGTTTTTGTGGTCTGTCACCTGACATAAACGGTTCTTTGCCAGCCCCTTTTCCTCCTCGCAGCGGTTGGCACCTTCAAGCTTAGCAAGTATTTTCTGTGCTTTAGCACCACCTTGTGGTTTACGAGGAAAAACCCAGAAGTAGGCTGTATCTATCTTGAGATCACTGAGCCTAGTTAACAGCCTTGAAGGGCCATCTGTCTTTTGCTGTCTGTTTCAGTCTGAGAGGAAATGAGATTTATTACTGAAGATGGAATGTCTCGTACAAGCTAAACTGCCTGCTGAGAAGTCGGGCGTTGTAGTGAGTCCAGTTTGAACTAAGCAGGGAGTCCTGCAAAGACACACTCCCAGGCGGCTACTGTTCTATCATTTAAATTGCATTGTATCCACATTTCACAGATGACTTGGCTCAGCCAGAGAGCTTGGCAACAATGTCTGCTGTTACTGTAAAATGTTGAGCTAATGTTTTCAGCGGCTCCAAGTTAGGAATCAGCTCCTGGCTATCTGTGATGCACCCTGGAAACTGCATTCACTTCATGGCTCTGCAACCCAGCCTGCAGCTGAGTTTCACCAACAAACGTGTTGGTTTGGTCAGCATAGGCTGACAATAAATAGCGTTAGAAAATGGATAGATGGAGAAGAACCTTTACCGATATCCATAACCTCATATATTTCCTATTGCATCATACTCCATAATCCTTTTATCCTTTACTTCTGCCGGAATGTTGGATGAGCTCTCAGTTTCCCTACTGGTCCAAAGAAGCTGGTTGATTTGCCTGTGGTTACACTGTTAGTCACTGGTAGAACCTTACTGGCTAACTTATCATTCTTAACAATTGCTTCATCACACAAATTTCCTATTAAAACTTCAGTCAGAATTTTGCAGAGATATGCTTGTGCTAAGAGCTATAAATAGAATCAATATCCCGAGGCTGCCAGGATCCCAACATCAGAACTTTAACTTGATTGTGGGAGTTATATTATAAAGCATATACATATCAAATCATCACATTTTAGATCTTAAATATATATAGTTTCTATTTGTCAATTATATCTCAGTTAAGTTGGGGGAAAGGACCTTAGAGTACCTGTTTAATAATTGCCACCAGTTTAAATCTAAGTTCTACCCTTCATTAACTGTGTAGCTTGGGCAGAATGCATATTGGTAGCATTTCTGTGCCTCTGTTTCCTCTTTTGAGTTAATGAATTAATACATGTAAAGAGCCTAACCTGTGGTGGCGCAGTGGATAAAGCGTCGACCTGGAATGCTGAGGTCGCCGGTTCAAAACCCTGGGATTACCTGGTCAAGGCACATATGGGAGTTGATGCTTCCTGCTCCTCCCCTCTTCTCTCTCTCTCTCTCTCTCTCTCTCTCCTCCTTCTCTCCTCTCTAAAATGAATAAATAAAGTCTTTAAAAAAATAAATAAAAAAAAATACATGTAAAGGCCTTAGACAGGGCCTACCAACTGCTATGGGTTCACTGATGATGGTAATCAGGGCTGGGACTAAGTGAGGGTGCAAAACGACTCTGAAAGCGAGTGCCTCACTGGCTTCATTCTAGTCCTGGCCCCGATGATGATGATGATGATGATGATGAAGCTAGCACTTGCATGGTGTTTGCCTTAGTCAGTTTGGGCTGGTAACAAAGTACCATAGACTGGGTGGCTTATAAACAACAGAATTTCTCCCCTCATGCTCTGGGGGCTGGAAGTCTGAGATCAGGGTGCCAAAATGGTTGGGGTCCAGTGAGGACCCTCTGGTTTGTGATTAGCTGTCTTCTCATTGTATCTTGTCATGGCAGAGAGTGTGGAGGGAGGGTTAGCTGACAGCATGTTTTAATAAGGATTACTGAAGAGAAACACAGAGTGCAAGAGACTTGTGTAGGTAGACAGGCTTGGAATGAAGAGGAGAGAGGGTGAGCAGGAAAGGGGTGATTGCAGAGTCCTGGACATAAGCTTGCCTGATTTATGGCTTTTGGCTGAGCATGGCTTTGCTGACCCCTTCATGGCTGACGAGTGAACTGGGGATCCATGACTCTGAGCAGAGATCTTTCCGTGTCCCGAAATGCACATCTGCTTACAAGATTCTAACGACACCTTCCAACAGGGGCAAGGGACAATGGTAGAAATTAATTGGGTAAAGCAATTTATGCCCTCTCCACCCAGCCCCCCGAATTAATCCCTTTCCGTGTTGTTCCCCCTCTCCAGCAGGGACACAAAGCACCTGCAGTTCCAAGTACTAAGTAAAGACAGCTCCTGCACTGCAGGACGCTGTGGGGTCCTGCCTGCTCTGGCCTCACTGTTCAAACTTTTGCTTAGGCTCTTGGGTTGCCACACCAGTCACATCTGTGTCTGTGGAAGGGACTAAGTGGCACAGAAAAATAACAACTCAGAATTGAACATTTCTTTCTACCAGGTGAGCTCAGTACGTGTAGTTTCTACGTGGATCTCTCCTTTGGGTTAAAGCATTGGAAGTCCTCAAAAGTACAGATCTGTTGAGGAAGCAATTAAAGTTTTTACCTGCCACTTTCATCTTAGTATAAAAGTACGTATTACGTGGATTTTGTGCAAGGTGAATTTTGATGGAGGTAAGTAGTATATACCCGGAAGTAAAACGTCAAAGTACAATACTTCAGAGGGTAGGAACATTCCTGTGCATGATTACACATACACACACACCCACACCCAGGCACAGACCCCATGTATATGTGACTTAGAGTAGATAGATAGAATATAGGTGTAGGACAGATGAGGAGTCTACAAGAAGAAAGCACTGCTGCACAAGCTGCATGTTCTGAAGACAGACTATTTGTCCATATTTATTTAGCTTGGGCTGCCAGGGAGCCACTGGGCTCTTCTGTTGGCCCTTGCAAGTACAAAGAGAATGGTTAGTGCTTGTAGCTGGGTCCTAAGGGCATGTTCAAACCTTGATGGAGAGGAAGACTTAGAGCCACTATCCACCAGTAAGTTACAGACCAACCCATTAGAATGCAAGACCTTAGATATGCGAAGGGCTGGGAGTCGACAGGCCACATGTTTGCAGGGAGCTAGGTAGAACTTGGCAGGGTTCTCTGAGTTGCCTTTGAATTCTAGGGTCTAGAAACAAAGCAGAAGAAATAGAGAGTTGAAAGTCTTGTCTTCACAGGAGATACAATGAGTAGGGTTCAAACTCTTAATCTTTATTCTCCTAGGTGTATTAATTAGAATTTGTTTTTTGATATTTACTATCTAATGTAACAAAAGGTTGAGATCCTGGGTAGTTCCTAGACTGGTAATTTCATTGATTCGCCAGGTAGTCAGTTCTGTTTATCCTTTTGCTCTGTCATCATCAGATGTTGGCTTTTGTCCTCAAAAATATTATCATCTATGGCAGCAAAATTGTTGTCATAACTCCAGGCATCACATTTCCACACAATAACAAGTAAAGACAAAAAAAAAAAAAGTGGGAAGAGGCAATTTCTTTAATGCATATCTTTTTTATTAGGAAAGGCAATCTCAGAAGCCCCTTGAGACTTCTCTTTGAGAACCGCTGGCCTGGATGAGTCCCATGCCCTTGGCCTAGCTGTGACATTTCTAGCCTCTAGTGAAATGTAAACTCTGCCAGCAGAGGGTAGCGTGGTCAGATGGACAACTAAGTGTCTGAAACACAGGACACAATGTTATTATCTCTCTTCCAAACTCATATGTTGAAACGTAATTCTGAGCATGTTGGCGTTAGAAGGTGGAGCCTTTAGGCCACTGCTCCGCCCTCATGAATGGGATTAGTTACCTTATAAAGAGGCTCCACAGAGCCCTTTCGCCCCCTCTGCCATGTGAGGACACAGTAAATGACGGCCATCTATGAATCACAAAGTGGGTCCTCACCACACATCTTGCTCTGAAACTCCCCAGCCTCCAGAACTCTAAGAAATACATTTCTGTTGCTGACAAGCCAGCACACTAGGGTGTTCTCTTACAGCAGCCTGCGTCGACTCAGACATGTTCCTAGCAGAATGCCTGATACACCACAGGAGCTCAATAAAACTGTGTTCTTTCACTTTCAGTACCCATAGCTCAAGAATTCCAGGAGCCTATGGTCCCAACTGTCATGAGTTTTTGTGTCATGAGGACAAAGAATGGGGCCAAGTGAACTTGACTTAGTAGGGTTAACCCTCTCCTACTGGTCTTTAGAGAGGAGTGTGACAGGGTGGTGATAGGAAGAAGGAGCAGAGAGGGTAAACTCCACAAGGGGGAAACATGGCTTTGAATGCTTTCCATTGATAGGTGCAAAGCACTGCAGAACGTGCCTATTAACAAGACCTACTTCATTATCCCATTCAGGAAGCTGAGGATCCCATCCCATCTGTACATCCATTAGTGCCAGTTCAAATAGTGTTGTTATAAAACCGAGGCCTCAGACACTAATTCACGCAGGGGTGACCAGGTTGGCATGCCCCGTGCTGAGCAGCACAATGCAAATGTGAACGCCTGGATGTTCATGGGTAGCCATCCTGGGGCAGGAAGGGTGCACACACCGTTAACCAGGCACCCTGAGAACCCACGCAAGGCTAGGACAGTTGTGATGCTCAAAGAGGGATGGTCAACTAATATTCAAAGAAAGAAAAAATAGGGAAATATAATTTTGGAAACCATAATGAAACTAATAATCTAGGAAGGCATGATCAAGTTGTGTTAGAGTCATGAGATGAGTGGTTGAAGGACAATGGAACATTTCTGCACTGCTAAAATAATACTACGTGGATACAGACCCAGGTGCAAAGCGAAAACTTGACAGTACAATGTGATATCAGACCATCATCACAACTACTCCAGTAGTCAGGCTTCACATGTCAGTGGTCCTGGGATGGTGCTTCTGATGAGATACAGCTTGAATTCATCAAACTTCAATCCATTGAACTTCTATTGTGCAAGAACAGCTGACCAACATTGAGAGAGAGCAGCAAAGACAAATTCAAAAGGTGAGAAGTTCTCCAGGATATTTTCAGCCACCAATTTCAAAAGTCAGTGGGGCACTGAATTAGGGTAAAAGAGGCTCAAGGAAGAAAAAAATTAACAGATGCAATGCCATCATTGTCCTGGATTGGATATTGGTTTCAACAAACTAGCTAAAGACATTTTGGGGTCAATTGAAAATATGACTATTGTCTGGATATTAGTTGAAATAATAATGTAGAGATAACTAATTTAAAAAGATAGTAAAATAGTATATGATCTCATTTAGTTAAGCACACATGCATTGGTCCGTACGTATGTAGAAAATGACCCAGAATGACATGCACTAAGGTGTTAACAGTGGTGATTTCTGCATGGTAAGAATGTATTTTTATTTTTAAAGTTTTACTTGTTTGTATTTTATTATTTTTCACAATGCATATGTCCTATTTCTGTAATAATAGCTTATTTTTAAAAAGGTTATTTTAAAAATTATTAAACCACATGGCCCTGACCGGTTGGCTCAGCGGTAGAGCATCGGCCTGGCGTGTGGGTGATCCGGGTTCGATTCCTGGCCAGGGCACATAGGAGAAGCGCCCATTTGCTTCTCCACCCCACCCCCTCCTTCCTCTCTGTCTCTCTCTTCCCCTCCTGCAGCCGAGGCTCCATTGGAGCAAAGATGGCCCGGGCGCTGGGGATGGCTCCTTGGCCGCTGCCCCAGGCGCTAGAGTGGCTCTGGTCACGGCAGAGCGACGCCCTGGAGGGGCAGAGCATCGCCCCCTGGTGGGCAGAGCGTTGCCCCTGGTGGGCGTGCCAGGTGGATCCCGGTCTGGCGCATGTGGGAGTCTGTCTGACTGTCTCTCCCCATTTCCAGCTTCGGAAAAATACCCCCCCCCCAAAAAATTATTAAACCACATACACACAGGGGAAAGAATGAAAAGCACAATTGATTAAATCTCAATTTTGCTGAAATCTGGCTTGATCTAGAAACATATTTATGAGGAATAGCTGTATTGTTCTCACTCTCCCTTTCATCTCAGGAACAATTGTTGAAGCTGCTGGAAGAGGATGCTTTAAATATTTTCTGTCTGTCGTACAGTTGTAATCAATCTGGCCACTTCCGCCCAGCAAAGGCATTTTCTCAGCAGGATTCCTGGAACATATTTTAAAGTTTAAAGAACTTGCAGTACAAGTATATCAAATGCTTCTGCTTTTCAATAGTTGGAATGAACAGCCTTTCCTTACCCCTGCCCATAAAAAGCCACAACCCAGAGTCAGAAAGTGATTACTCAGGGACAGAGCTAGTTAGAAGACAGGATTGCAGGTCCTGATTTTTTTCTTCTGATTAATTAATTCACTCACCATATATTTATTTATCATATATACAGTGAAGCAGGCACAGTTCCTTCCCACAGTCCTGACTCCCTCTTAGAGGAGTGCTTTGTTTCTCAGGAATACCTTCCCTGGGTTCAAAAGACCCTTGTCTTTTTGCTGATGAACTAAATTTCTAACTGTGCTTATATGAATTTTTGCATGATAGTTGAGAGATTCTTAGTTCAACATTAAGGTACAATTATAGAAGCAAAGTGTGCCTTCTGCATCTTTCCTGGGAAAGTTGATAATCCAATGGATGCACGTGAGAAAATAAAAGAGTTTGTGCAAAATAAGGGCTTCTGCTTAAACCACAGTGCATCCTGGGTAAAAAATGTTCTTTACCACCGTCCCACCTTCTCTGGCATTCAAACAACCCTCTTAAGAAATTTAGGAACTCACTCTTTCATGGATTAATCATTTTGCTAGTACTTTTTATTTTTAATTGTATTTTTTGGAAGTGAGAAGTAGGGGGGGGGGGAGACAGACAGACTCCCACATGCGCCCGACCAGGATCCACCCAGCATGTCTACCAGGGGGCGATGCTCAGCCTCTATGGGGTGTTGCTCTACTGCAATTGGAACCATTCTAGTGCCTGAAGTGGAGGCTATGGAGCCATCCTCAGCGCCAGGGCCAACTTTGCTCCCATGGAGCCTTAGCTGCGGGAAGGGAAGAGAGAGATAGAGAGAAAAGAGAGGGGGAAGGGTGGAGAATCAGATGGGTGCTTCTCTTGTGTGCCCTGGCCAGGAATTGAACTCAGGACTTCCACACGCCAGGCTGATGCTCTACCGCTGACCCAACCAGCCAGGGCTTTGCTAGTACTTCTTAAATGAGTATTGCAGGCAGAAGCCACAGATTAGGTGTGGCTGAAACGAAAGAGACTAGGTTCAGTATTTACCTTTTAATCCTTCTTATTTTCTATAACAGGAGAACCATCCCCTGAGGTCAGAGCTGGACATGGAAAGAAATGGTTCCAATAAACAGCATTGATTGTTTCAGCAGCACTGGCAGGAACTGAATCCTTGTTCCTGTCTTCCTGTGGAACAGTGTATTTTATAGCACTGTAAAAGTGCATTCTCTTATAGCCTAAAATATAAGACAAGCACCCTTGAACCCATATTGATATGAGTCAGTGACTGGATAAATTAATAAATGGGGAGAAGAGGCAAATCTACAAAGAAGGATTCTACATAATTTATGTAGATTCTTTGCCCTCAGTGAGGTAAAGCTTAACTCGCTGCTCCTTACCTATGGGCTGCACATGGCAACTGCTTCCTAAGAGTGCAGTATGGAAGGGGAGAGGGAAGGAGAGTACTGTGCAATGAAGACACTCGACAAGTACTATGATAGCCAGTTGGTCAAGGTCAATATCAATAGTTATATAGTATATTAATAGTATACCCTTCCCCTAAAACCCTATAGCCCTCATCAAATAATAAGAAAAACATCAGACAAATCCCAATGGTGGTACTTGACCAGTACTCTTCAAAACTATCAAGTTCATCAAAAGTAAGAAAAGTCTGAGATACTGTCACCGCCAAGAGGGGCCTAAGGAAATATAAGGATTAAATGTAATGTGATAGTCCAAATAAGATCCTGGAACAGGAAAAGGAAAAGAACATGAGGTAAAAACTAGAGAAGTCTAAATATATTTGTGGCTTTAGTTAATAATGTATCAATATTGGTTTATTAATTATAACAAATGTAATTGTCCTAATGTAAGATGTTAATAGAGAAACTGTGTATGGGGTGAGCATATGGAAACTCTTTGTATCATTTTCTCAATTTTTAAAGAAAGATTAAAATTATTCTAAAAAATTAACTCTATTTTTAAAAAGGCATTCTTTGCTAAAGAAATCAGGGGAGATCTTGCATTAGACCTTATAGATGAACTGTAGGGACAACTCTTCTGTTATAGACACTAAACACTTAGGTAGCCATAAAACATGGTATATGACAATTCAGTCACTTTTTGATTGTTATTTCTTTAGAAGATGAGCTTAATAAATAGTGTATATAAAAATAGTGAGCTTTTGTATAGTTTATTTTTAAATAGCATTTTTTCTGATTACAAAGGTAATATACATATATTTATCTTTGAAATTAAAAAAATATATAGGCCCTGGCCGATTGGCTCAGTGGTAGAGCGTCGGCCTGGCATGCAGGAGTCCCGGGTTCGATTCCCGGCCAGGGCACACAGGAGAAGCACCCATCTGCTTCTCCACCCCTCCCCCTCTCCTTCCTCTCTGTCTCTCTCTTCCCCTCCTGCAGCTGAGGCTCCATTGGAACAAAGTTTGCCCGGGCGCTGAGGATGGCTCTGTGGCCTCTGCCTCAGTCACTAGAATGGCTCTGGTTGCAACAGAGCAACGCCCCAGATGGGCAGAGCATCGCCCCCTGGTGGGCATGCTGGGTGGATCCCGGTCGGGCTCATGTGGGAGTCTGTCTGACTGCCTCCCCGTTTCCAACTTAAGCAAAATACAAAAAATTAAAAAAAAAAAAAATATATATATATATAAAAACTCAAGGAAGGAAAATTTAAAGCCATGTCAAATAAAGAAGTCTCAGTGCACACACCACAGTGAAGCTATTTGATAGGAAGCTGCATCTCTTTCCATAGTCAATTTCCATCAGAAATAGCTGCTACCTGTGTCTGAAAGATCAGGGCTGACAGGGTGCCCTGCAGCCACCTGCATGTGAAAAGATCCCAGTTCCCTCTGTCCTCCTGCTTTCATTGCCACATCCCTAGAATCAGGGGAAGAATTGCTAATAAAATTATCTGTAGTTAATTTTACTCCAGATCTGAGAAGGTCAGGAATTAATAACATGATTAGCATTTGCCTTTTCAAGCAAGTAGAATATGTGAAAATTATAGTATGTAGATTATTATTACATATCACACTAAAACCCTGTGCTTATTTGATTATTTTTTAAAGAAAACTGTTATTTTTTCTCATTCAAGGTTGTTGTGGGAAAGCCAAAGAAAGTATATTGAGCTATTCAAATAGGGTTATGTATGTAAAAAGTTCAGTGTGAAGTATGCATTTCTTTCTTTCTTTCTTTCTTTCTTTCTTTCTTTCTTTCTTTCTTTCTTTCTCTCTCTCTCTCTCTCTTTCTTTCTTTTCTCTCTCTCTCTCTTTCTCACTGTCTCTTTCTTTCTTCTTTTTTTGTTTCTTTTTTTTTTAACTAAGTGAGAGGAGGGGAGGCAGAGAGGCAGACTCCAGTATGCACCCTGACTAGGATCCACCTGGCTAGCCCCCTACTGAGCGATGCTCTGCCCATTTTGGATCATTGCTACATTGCTTGTCAACCAAGCTATTTTTAGCACCTGAGGTGTAGGCCACTGGAGCCATCCTCAGTCCCACGGGGCCAACTCACTGGAGCCAATCAAACCATGGCTGAGGTGGGGTGTGGAGAAGTAGATGGCTGATTTTCCTGTGTGCTCCCACCTGGAATTGAACCTGGAGTATCCACATACCAGGCCGATGCTCTACCACTGAGCCAACCAGCCAGAGCCTTTTTTTCTTAAGATTTTATTTATTAATTTTACAGAGACAGGGGGAGCAAGAAATATCAACTCATAGTTGCTTCACTTTAGTTATTCACTGCTTGCTTGTTGCAGGTGCCTTGACTGAAGACACACATGTTTTCCAACTAGCAACCAAGCCAGTAACCTCAGCATTCCAGGTTAATGCTCTATCCACTGTGCCACCATAGGTCAGGCTCTTTTTCTTTTCTTATTTTTACTGTCTATACCATGTGTCAGCAAAATTTTTCTGTAAAGACCAGATAGTAAATATTTTAGGATTTGTAGGTCTCATGGTCTTTGTTATACCTACTCAACTTTGTAACATGCAATCAGTCATAGACAATATAATGCACATTCCAATATTCCAATAAAAATTTATTGATTGAAACAGGTGGTGGGCCAGATAAATTTGGCCAGAGGGCCATAGTTCGTCTGGCTCCGATAAATGCATATAAGGTCTGGTTTATATCCTGCTATTCTGGATAAACTGGCTTTGTTGACAGTGAATAGGCTCAGAAGTGGCATCAGAGGTGCGGGAGGGTGGGGAAGCTCATCACCAGAGTAGTAACTCTGAGGATACACAACTCAGAGCCTTCCAAACTGCTCTCTACTGGGATGAGGTGGCAGGAGGATCCCAATGTTTCCCAAAGACTTACTTTCCTCTTGGAATATCTTCTAATTCCCACTGCCATCTCTATGCTCTCTATTTGTTTTAGAGTTCCAGCACACCATGGAAAATGGACTCATCCCTTTTTTTTCACAACACCTGTGAGACTCAGCTGGGAGTCAGAAGAAGACTTTGTTAAAGCCTAATGGATAACGAAAGAAGAACCCACTCTAGAGCACCATGAATCTAGACCCTGTGGTATGCGGACTCGGTGCTTAGCTGCTTGTCTTTCTGCACAGTTTGAACTGTGGGGCTCCAGAAAAATAGATTAATTCAAGAAGCTATTTTCCTTTACATCTTCACCCAATTCCTTCCCTTCTTTTATTTGTTTCTTGAACTTATTTTGACTTGAGTTGTGGGGAGTGGTAGCTACAGCGATGGCAGGAAGAGAAAGAAGTGTCTCTACATGCAAATATCTCCCCAGGAACGCCACCATGCCTGCCCTTTGCCCACACAATCCTAGTGCTGAGAAACCTGGGAAGCCTGTGCCAAGGAAGTAATGATCCCAAAGAAGCCTCGACTTACTTGGGGGATTAGGTGGCATACAGAGACTCATGTATTTATTTATTTACTTAGTACGTTTAGAGCAAATAAAAATGGTGATAAATATTTGCTACTTACTGTTTGACAGGGATCCATTAGTCTCTTAAGTGAGTTCTTTTTTTTTAACCAGCTGCCTCAAATTTTTAGACCTCTTCCCGACAATGCGCGCGCACGCGCACACACACACACACACACACACACACATTCACACCAGCAGAAAAGAAAAATAAACTAGATCTGGGCCCTCTAGACCCAAGTGGTGACTTAAAAGATTTGATTCCCTTTATGGTAGTAGCTTTAAAATGTTGCCTATTTATACAGTCTTGCACAATCTTATTTGGTTCTGTTTTGATCTTTTA
The DNA here is from genome assembly GCF_036850995.1 of Saccopteryx leptura. Classification (NCBI taxonomy): domain Eukaryota; kingdom Metazoa; phylum Chordata; class Mammalia; order Chiroptera; family Emballonuridae; genus Saccopteryx; species Saccopteryx leptura. The sequence continues at coordinate 59,748,417 of NC_089511.1, read as the reverse complement.
AATTTATTTCAAATATCACTTTGTATCTACCATTCCTTATAAGTTTCAAAGTAATATATGCCCAAATACAAAGTTTTTCTTACCTTAAAAATATTTGCTGCAGATTATTTTAATCAAAAACTTTTCTTGGAACAATAATCCGAAAAGATGTCTACCAGATTCTCTTTCATTGCATATATTTTGCTTGGGATGGCCATCTCTTTTTCCAAAGTCCATTAAAGCTTGCCTGATTTAAAAGTCATAAATAAGATATATTGGGATAGAAACTCATCCCCTACCCCTTCACCACATGCTAATATTGTGATTCATCATTCAAGAGAGAAAATAATACTATCAGTCAGATATGTATGAGAATGGGAACACAGCAACATAATTGCAAGATAAAGTCATGGTCTGGTATTTTTAAAGCTTATAACCTTTTGGTCCAGCTGGAAACCAAAGACCAAGAAAAACTCCATGACTGTGTCAGCATGCACCTCAACTATTTTAATCATGGCTATGCTCTTGTTGAAAGGTAGAGTTAGATCAATGCACACAGCTAGCACATGTTCCTCTAATGACATAGTCATTTGGAATAAATTAGTTTTATTTTGGCTGAAGAAGGAGTGAGTTACTAGGAAAAGACTGCTGTACTAGAATATTAGCTGTGTAAATAAAGGAAGAATTCTGCTAGGAGATTTGAGAGGTTCAGGCTTGGGGACATTTTCTATTGAATATTTGAAAAGATGTCTAAAGTTTTTAATATAATCAAGGTCCTTCATCCATTTTTTTTTTTTTAAAAGAAGGCCCTGGCCAGTTGGCTCAATGGTAGAGCATCAGCCGGGGTTGTGACTGTCCCAGTTGTATTCCAGGTTGGATTCCTGCTTAGCGCACACAAGAAAAGTGACCATCTGCTTCTTCACCCCTCCCCCTCTTGCTTCTCTCTCTCTCTCTCTCTCTCCCCCCACTTTCTGCAGTCCTGGCTCAACTGGAGTGAGTTGGGCCCCCTGGGTGCTAAGGATGGCTTCATGGCCTCACCTCAGGCACTAAGAATAGCTTGGTTGCTGAGCAATGAAGCAATAACCCAGATGGGCAGAGCATCACCCAGTAGGGGGCTTGCTAGGTGGATCCAGGCACATGCAGGAGTCTGTCTCTGTCTCCCCTCCTTTCACTTAATTAAAAAAAAAATGTTTGGGTTATAGTACATGAGTTCAGGAGGAGAAATATGAGAAAATTGTTCTTGCCTGTTATAAGTTAAATAAGATACTTTAAAAATACATACTAAGGCCTGACCAGGTGGTGGCACAGTGACTAGAACGTCAGACTGTAATGCAGAGGACCCAGATTCAAAACCCTAAGGTCGCCAGCTTGAGCACAGGCACACCGGCTTTAGAGTGGGCTCCCTAGCTAGAGCATGGCATCGATGGCTTCAGTGTAGGACCATAGACATGACCCATGGTAGATGGCTTGAGCCCAAAGCTTTTGGCTTGAAGCTCAAGGTCGCTGGCTTGATCCCAAGATCACTGGCTTGAGCAAGGGATTCACTCACTTTGCTGTAGCCCCCTGGTCAAAGCACATATGAGAAAGCAATCAGTGAACAACTAAGGTGCTGCAACAAAGAATGGATGGTTCTCATCTTTTTCCTTTCCTGTCTGTCTGTCCCTATCTATCTCTCTCTCTATCTGTCTCTGTCAAAAAAAAAAAAAAAAAAAAAAGAATACATAGTAAGGAAGGACATTCTAAATACTAACTTTAAAAAATTATATTTGTGTGTACTATTATTAATTTCTAAAGGTCAAACATGGCCCAGGATAGAAAGAGGCAAAACTAGACTTAGAACATGGGCAACTAATTACTATGACAGAATCATTCCCACTATGCTCTGTTGACATTAAGGTATGAAAAACTTAGAGTTCTTGATGGAGATCCAATATGCTGTAATTTATCGCTGGATCTCATTGTTCTATTTATTAAAAAAAATAAGTGAACAACTTTGGCATAAAAATGTAAATAAGCCTTCTATTCATCATTTTGTGAAGTTAAAACTACATTTTAATCAATATAAGCAAATATAAAAATTGTTATATATCTCATGGTTCAATTCCACCATAGGTAAAATTTTAAAAAAAATTTATTTTGATATAATTGTAGACTCACATGTATTTGTAAGAATTATTGCAGAGAGACTCCATATACCTGTCACCAGCTTCTCCCAATGACAACATCTTATATCATTATAGTACATTATCACAACCAGGAAATTAAAATTAATACAATCCAGCCTGACCAAGTGGTGGTGCAGTGGATAGAACATTGGCTGGGGATATAGAGGACCCAGGTTCGCAACCTCAAGGTTGCTGGCTTGAGCACAAACTCACCAGCTTGAGCGTGGCGTCACTGCCTTGAGCATGCGATTCTAGATATGACCCCATGGTCTTTGGCTTGAGCCCAAAGGTTGCTGGCTTAAGTATAATGTTGCTGGTGCCTGACCTGTGGTGGTGCAGTGGATAAAGCGTCGACCTGGAACACTGAGGTCACTGGTTCAAAACTCTGGACTTGCCTGGTCAGGGCACATATGGGAGTTGATGCTTCTTGCTCCTCCCCCCTCTACTCTCTTTCTTTCTCTCTTTCTCCTCTCTCTATAAAAATGAATAAATAAAATCTGAAAAAAAAAAACAACCCCAGTATAATGTCCCTGGCGTGAACAAGGGGTCAGTGGCTTGGCTGGAGCGTCCTGGTCAAGGCGCATATAAGAAAGCAATCAATGAACTAAAGTGCCACAATCAAGAATTTATACTTCTCATCTCTCTCTTTTCCTGTCTGCCTCGCTAAAAAACATTAAAAAAGATTACTACAATCTATTGATCTTTTTTTTTTTGTGACAGAGACAGAGAGAGAGACAAAGAGAAGCACAGATAGGGACAGACAGGCAGGAAGAGAGAGAGATGAGAAGCATCAATTCTTTATTGCAGCTCCTTTAGTCTCCTTAGTTGTTAATTGATTGCTTTCTCATATGTGCCTAGACAAGGAGGCTACAGTAGAGCAAGTAACCCCTTGCTCAAGCCAGCAACCTTGGGCTTCAAGCCAGTGACCTTGGGCTCAAGTCGGTGATCATGGGGTCATATCTATGAACCTGCGCTCAAGCCATTGACCCCATGGTCAAGCTGGTGAGCCCCTGCTCAAGCCGGATGAGCCTGTGCTCAAGGTGGCGACCTCAGGGTTTTGAACCTGGGTCCTCATGTCCCAGTCCGATGCTCTATCCACTACACCACTGCCTGGTCAGGCTACAATCTATTGATCTTATTCAGATTTCACCAGTTTACATGCACTTGTGTGTGTATTTAGTTCAGTGCAATTTTTCACACGTGTAGAATAGTGGGACTATCAGCAAAGCTGAGATGCAGAACAGTTCCATCACAAGGAATCCTTGTGCTACCCTTTTATAATCACAGCCACTTCCCTCCCAGAGCCACTTTCTGACTCACAGTGACCACTAATCTGTTCTTGGTCTCTATAATTTTTTTACTTCAAGAATGCTATATAGCCTGACCTGTGGTGGCGCAGTGGATAAAGTGTTGACCTGGAAATGCTGAGGTCGCCGGTTCGAAACCCTGGGCTTGCCTGGTCAAGGCACATATGGGAGTTGATATTTCCAGCTCCTCCCCCCTTCTCTCTCTCTCTCTCTCTCTCTCTCTCTCTCTGTCTCTCCCTCTCCTCTCTAAAATGAATAAATAAAAAATAAATTAAAAAAAAAGAATGCTATATAAATGGACTCATACAATATATAAACTTTGGAGATTTTGTTTTTTCACTCAGCATAATTCCCTTGAGATCCATTTAGGTTGTTACATATATCAATAGCTTGTTCCATTTCATTGCTGAGTAGTAGTCCATGGTATGGTTGTAGTACTTACTGCTTGTTTAACTATTTACTGGCTGAAGACATTTGGATTGCTTCTAGTTTTTGGATATTATGAATAAAGTTGCTGTGGACACTTGTGTACAAGCTTTTATATAAACATATGTTCTTGTTACTCTGGGATAAATGCCCAAGAATAGTTATTGGATCACATGGTAAGTTCATGTTTAGTTTTGTAAGAAACTGCTATACTCTTTTCCAGAGTGGTTGTACCATTTTACATTCCCGTTAGCAATTTCTGAGTGATCATTACTCTACATTCTTTCCAGAAATTTGGGTTACCACTTTTTTTATTTTAGCCCTTTTGATAGGTGTGTGATGATAGCTCAATGGAATTTTAATTTGCATTTCCCTAGTGACTAATGAGGTTAAACATTGTTTAATGTGCTATTTGTCATCTGCATGTCATCTTTAGTCAAATGTCTAATTTTCCAATTTTCTAATTATTTATTTCTAATTTTGTTCTTACTGTTGAGTTTTGAATGTTCTTTATATATTCTAGATACAAGTTCTTTGCTGGGTTATGTTGTTTACAAATATTTTCTCCTACTACTCTGTGTTTCGTCTGTATAGGGTGTTTCACAGAACAAAGGTTTTTTGTTGTTGCTTGTTTTGTGCTTTTAATGAAGTCCATTTTTCATTTTTTTCAATCAGTTTTTTTCTCTTATGGATCATGTTTTTGGCATCTCCCTTTATATTTATCCCTATTTTCCTGAGGTATACATGTTTCTAGCTAAAAGGAAAATTTGAATAGAGCACTGTTGCGAGTTTGTTATGTTTTCATACTTTGAGCAATTTATTCTCATGGGGTGACCTTGGAATGTTTGCTTCACAGCCATCACCGCAGGTGATGACTGAAGTCCTGGGGACTACAAACTGAGTTTATTAGACACTTTCCTCCTTGTTTTCGCAATTGATGTTCTTTCTCAAGCTTTTTAGTGGTTCTCGTTTTGGGAATTGCACAGGTTGTTATGTGCTTTAAGCTGTGAGCTTAGGCGATATAGCAAGTCTTACTTTATTTCAGTGAGTCTCTATCGTATAGGGACAGGAGCATGCATGGGATTTCAAAGCAGCCATGCCCGAGCTTGAATCTTCCAAGTTGTATAAACCCTTCATGTTTCCATTTTCTCACCAGTAAAGTGGGGATAGCAATGCTGACTACTTCATAAAGTTTCTGGGAGAGTAGGAAATAATGCATGCAAGGGTCTTTCCAGAGGGTCTGGTAAACAGATGTGCTGAATAAATATTACTTGTTACATTCTTATCTTTTCTCTCCTGTATGCATTAACTTTCACATTATTTCTACCTAATGTGAAGTATTTCAAAGTTCTATAGCTGCTCACACCCTCTTATCAAGGTTTTAAAGGAGAATATGGGGTTCTAAAAGAAAAAGTACTGGCTGTTTTTGGTTCCTTAAGTGGGGGATGAAAACAATGGGTTTGTGCATGGAAGAGGAACAAATCTTTGCTTATTTACAGAAGAGAGATTGTCCAGTAAATACTTCATCATACAATTGTTAACAGAATATACATCCATAACAGGTTGTGTCCCCACAAACACAAATCTGAGATAAGGATTCAATTTATTTTCAATATGGTCAAAGAAAACACTAGAGGAACAGATATATGACACAAAGAAAAGCCAGCCAAAAAGGGGATGCGTTATCAACAAGAAACCGCTAGGCAACAGAGTTGAATTCCTCTGAGAAGTCTGGGAGAAAGTAGATGTGACTCAGTTCTCTCACTGGAGGACTGAAGGATCTGGGTATTTTCTATCAATTCCCCTTGACCTTGGTGGGTGGTCGCTCTAGGGTGGGGGTAGATTAATTCCCTGGCAGTCCCCATCAGCTGCAGGACAGAGAGAGCCCTGAGGCAAGCAGTTAAAGGTGCTGGCATGGAAAATCAAAATTACCAAGAAAATAGTCAAGTGTCAAGAGGAAAGGCACTGGTGGTCTCTGTTACAGTCTGTTTCCTGCTTCTCACACATCCACTTGTGCTCATGTTAATTTTATCTCATACTATTTCTTCAAGTTTGTAGCCAGTCACAAGGGTTACTGGCCAATCTACAGTCTCTACTGTTGCAATTGGTTTCAAGGACATGATTGGTAATTATCATCTCCTTCTTCCACTATTCTAGATCTCTCACTCTCAGTTATCACTTCAGTATGTGGAGGTTGCTTACACAGTGCGGTAACCCACACCTTCATCTCCAAGGAGCCTGGGCCCCTGGTAAGTGTCTTAGTGATGCTGCAGATGTTACACTTACTCATTTACAGTTATTGGAGGCCATGGAAGCATTGAGAGGGGCTCTAATGAATTCTCTGAGTTCCAGACCTACTCCTTCTTGCCCTATTATACTACAACCCGATCTACTACAATTATCAGAGACTAAGCTTTCTGGCAATGTAGAAACTCCTTTACCCGGCCACGATGAGAGATTTGGTGGAAACCTTACTGTTTTCTCTAGCTGAAGCATTCCCCTCACCATACGGCCCATCCACAGTCTTATTCCCCAGACCTAAACCAATGTGGGAGTGTTACCTGGGGTAAGGATATCATCTTTATTATGCATCTAGAAACTGAGAAATTGACCTACTAAGAGGCAGATTTGGGTCAGTTATCAATTTATTACCTAGTCGCCACTTCACTCCTTCCACTCTACTAGAGGCTATATAGTGATTTGCTCAGACCCTCTACCAAACAGACCTCAAGTGATCTGGTCATTCCCTTACCCTTTCTGTGCAATTATAAGGGTAAATGGATTTAGGTCCTTTTGTGGTGGGATTAGGGGAACTTTTCTGTATGTACTTGCTCTAGTATCGCAGGCAAAATGCTTTGAGTGGCTTCAGGTTGACTGGCTCTGGATCTGAGAGTTGATTTTTCTCTAGGAACAAGGCTTGAGTTGAAGTGTTCATCAGTTCCTGTCAGTTGGTTGAACAACTGTCCCAGGAGCATTAATTGCCTGGCATTTTTGGTTTGCTCAGAAGGAGGAGAGTAATTTCCTGTGGTTAAAGAAAACCCTTAAGCAAATAGTAGCAGGTATTGGCAGTGGAAATTTGGGCAAGCATGGCCAAAATGGGAAATATGGAGGGATTCCCAGTGTAGGGCACCAACCACATTGCTGACAAACCTCCTTGTTTGGAAAAATTTGGGCATAGCATCACCCACTGGTATGAGACAATTGATGAATTTCTGCATCAGCTAACTGCAGGATTTATTTTCCCCCATAGTCCTAATTAATAAATGGACTGTGGTTAGGATCTACTGTTCCCTTCTAAATTAAAAAACAAAGTTGATTAATGAAAGTCATTGTTCAAAGCAACACACGATTATTAAGAAAATATTATAATCCAAGGCATGGAGTAAGAGCCATAGGAAATGTATTATTCTGATGAGTGAGTTAGGGAAGGAAATAGGCAAGACCTTGAGCATGTCCGCTGATTCCCTTGGCTCTGTCTCATCCCCTGCAGCAGTGCTTTTCAATCTTTTCCATCTCATGGCATACATGAACTAATTACAATAATTCTGGAGCACACCAAAATATATATTTTTTGCCAATCTGACCAAAAAAAAAAAAAGGAATAATTTTGATTCATTCTCACCAGATGGCTATTGTGTTGGTTATTATCATTATTTCTATTTGACATCGAAGGGAAAAGAGGTCAGTCAGTGCCCCTGACTAAATAGTCAGGTGTTACATGTTTTAAAAATTCTTGAGGCCCATCAGTTGAAAATTGCTGCTCTATAGCATCAGAACATCTCCATGAGACAGGTAATATCTGAGTATCACTATAACTTTATCAAAAAGAAAGATGAATAATAAAAAAAATAACATGTTCAAGGTTACATTGTGAATTTTAGGAATACAACTGTGCCTCTTGATTTTGATTAGTATTAGCATTTCGATACTCACCAAACTAGTCTTTATCTCACTTTAATTGGTATCTCAAACTATATTGGTAAGTTCATACTCCACAGCCTGTTTTTTTCTGGAGGAATGAAGAATGAGAGCTTACTATCATCTACTTTGCTTTTGAATGAAATGTGGCTTTTATGTAACTACAGTAATATATATATATACTATAAAAATGCCTTGCAGTCTGAAAGTGCTACAAATAATTTGGGAAAAGAAGACTAATATGCTACTGGAAGGTTATAGTTTTCAACTCTCTGCATGAGCCGGACTTCATGCTTCCTTGAAATGAAGTTGGCAGATCTCCAGCATTAAGCAGAAACACAAAGGAATTCATCTTATACATTATAAGTATTTCACCCAGCACCACAAATCATACATAACTCAGGACCTCTTGGAGGAGTGAAAGTCAAAAGGCATGTAGCTTGACAGTAATATTTTCCTGTTAATTTTGTTCATATACAATTTGTTCTTACTGAAATTTTTCTTTCAGTATTTTACATCAATTGGCCCTATAACATATTTTTAATTATATTCCCATGTAGACTGCTGGGAGATTTGTGTACTGGAAATGTCAACCCTTTATTTTCAGTATCCAAAGTAGTTTTTAGCAAAAGGTGCCATATATACACACATATATATCAGAAAGAAATATATATGTGAATAAAAAATTGATTTTTCTCTTTTTTCTTTCTTATTCTTTTTTTTTTTAAAGCAAGAGAGAGAGAGAGAGAGACAGAGAAAGGGACAGATAGGGACAGACAGACAGGAAGGGAGATGAGAAGGATCAATTCCTCATTATTTCACCTTGGTTGTTCATTGATAGCTTTCTCCTGTGTGCCTTGATGGGGGGAGAGGGAGCTCTAGCCCAGTGACCCTTTGCTCAAGCCAGCGACCTTGGATTCAAGCCAGTGACCATGGGGTCATGTCTGTGATTGCACACTGAAGCCAGTGACCCCTTGCTCAAGTTAGTGAGCCTGTGTTCATGATGGTGAGCCCACAATTAAGCCAGATGAGCCCATGCTCAAGCCAGCAACCTCAGGGTTTCAAACCTGGGTCCTCTGTTTCCCAGGCTGGCGCTCTATCCACTGCACCACCACCTAGTCAGGAAAGAATAGATTTTTCAAGTGCTTTATCTATTCTAGGGGTCAGGAACCTATGGCTCGTGAGCCAGATGTGGCTCTATGATGGCTGCATCTGGCTCGCAGACAAATCTATAATAAAAAATAATAACGTTGCATTTTGTGGGTCCATATCCCCTTCTTTTGCCCCTTTATTACTTCTCCCCAACTCAGGCCCTCCATTATAGGCATTGTTTGTTCTACTTAGTACAATATAATTCACAGTTCACCACAAGATTTTCTCAAGAAAGAGGGGAGAGGAGAGGAGAGGGAAAAAGGGGGGGGGGATAATTTTCTTTTTTTTTTATAATTTTTAATTTTTTAAAAAACCTCTTTTCTATTTTTTATTTTTATTTTTTTAACTTTTTATTCTTTATTAAATCTCATTAATACTATCAACAAAACCACCCTCAGATGCCATTAAGGAAGAGAAAATTGAATATCATGGATACAAAAGAAAGAGAGGTAACACAGATAGATGAGGAAAAATCTATGGAGAAAAAATTTAATATTGGAAACCTTGGAGTTAAATGACAGAGAATTTAAAATAGAAATCCTAAAAATACTCAGAGATATACAAGAAAACACAGAAAGGCAATTTAGGGAGCTCAGAAAACAACTCAATGAACACAAAGAATATATTTCCAAGGAAATTGAAACTATAAAAACAAATCAAACAGAGATGAAGACTCAATTCACGAGGTGAAAAATGAGGTAACAAGCTTAGCTAATAGAACAGGCCAGATAGAAGGTAGGATTAGTGAAATAGAAGACAAGCAACTTGAGGCACAACAGAGAGAAGAAGAAAGAGACTCAAAAATTAAAAAAAATGAGATAGCCCTACAGGAATTATCTGACTCCATCTAAAAGAATAACATAAGAATAATAGGTATATCAGAGGGAGAAGAGAGAGAAAATGGAATGGAGAACATACTCAAACAAATAATAGATGAGAACTTCCCAAGCCTGTAGAAAGAACTAAAGCTTCAAATTCAAGAAGCAAACAGAACTCCGAATTTTCTTAACCCCAACAAACCTATTCCAAGGCACATCATAACGAAATTGGCACAAACCAACAGCAAAGAAAAAATTCTCAAGGCAGCCAGGGAAAAGAAGAATACAACATATAAAGGAAGGCCCATTAGATTATCATCAGATTTCTCAGCAGAAACTCTACAAGCTAGAAGAGAGTGGACCCCATTATTTAAAGTCCTGAAAGAGAGGAACTTTCAGCCACGAATACTATACCCATCAAAGCTACCCTTCAAATACGAAGGAGAAATAAAAACATTCACAGATACAGAGAAGATGAGAGAATTTATCATCAGAAAACCCCCACTCCAGGAATTACTAAAAGGGATTCTCCAATCAGATACAAAGAACAAAAAAAAAAAACAAACAAAGCCACAAGTAAAAGCTCCAAGAAGAACACAATAAAACCAAATTTAAACTGTGACAACAACAAAAGAAAAGAGGGGGGAGAGGATGGAGATTAACAGTAGCAAAGGATGATGGAGTGCAAAAGTACTTACAAGATAGTGCATTACAATGAACAGGGTAGGAACCCTTTACATTACTTAATGGTAACCACCATTGAAAAATGCACCACAGAGGCACATGATTTAAAAAAGATAGGAACAGAGGAAAGATGTATGGAATACAACCAAATAAAAACAAAAGATAGAAAAATGAAAGAGAAGGATCAAACAAGACACAAAACTAACAAAAAGCAATCTATAAAATGGCAATAGGGAACTCACAGGTGTCAATAATTACACTAAATGTAAACGGGTAAAACTCACCAATAAAAAGGCACAGAGTAGCAGAATGGATTAAAAAAGAAAATCCAACTGTATGCTGCCTACAAGAAACTCATCTAAGCAACAAAAATAAAAACAAATTCAAAGTGAAAGGCTGGAAAACAATACTCAAAACAAATAACATCCAAAAAAAAAAGCAGACGTAGCAATACTCATATCTGTAATGCTGACTACAAGACAGGAAAAGTACTCAGAGACAAAAATGGCCATTTCATAATGGCTAAGGGGACACTGAATCAAGAAGACATAACAATTCTTAATATATATGCACCAAACCAAGGAGTACCAAAATATATAAGACAGCTACTTATTGACCTTAAAACAAAAACTGACAAAAATACAATCATACTTGGAGACCTCAATGCACCGCTGACAGCTCTAGATTGGTCATCCAAACAGAGAATCAACAAAGATATATTGGCCTTAAACAAAACACTAGAGCACCTGGATATGATAGACATCTACAGGACATTTCATCCCAAAGTGACTGAGTATACATTTTTCTCCAGTGTACATGGATCATTCTCAAGAATTGACCATATGTTGGGCCACAAAAACAACATCAGCAAATTCAGAAAAATCGAAGTTGTACCAAGCATATTTTCTGATCATAAAGCCTTGAAACTAGAATTCAACTGCAAAAATGAGGAAAAAAATTCCAGAAAAATGTGGAAACTAAACAATATACTTTTAAAAAATGAATGGGTCAAAGAAGAAATAAGCGCAGAGATCAAAAGATATATATAGACAAATGAAAATGACAATACGACATATCAGAATCTATGGGATGCAGCAAAAGCAGTGGTAAGAGGGAAGTTCATATCACTTCAGGCATATATGAACAAACAAGAGAGAGCCAAGTGAACCACTTAACTTCACACCTTAAGGAACTGGAAAAAGAAGAACAAAGACAACCCAAAACCAGCCACAGAAAGGAGATAATAAAAATCAGAGCAGAAATAAATGAAATAGAGAATAGAAAAACTATAGAAAAAATTAATAGAACAAGGAGCTGGTTCTTTGAAAGGATCAACAAAATTGACAAAACCTTGGTAAGACTTACTAAGGAAAAAAGAGAAAGAACTCACATAAACAAAATCCAAAATGAAAGAGGAGATATCACCACGGACATCGTAGATATACAAAGAATTATTGTAGAATACTATGAAAAACTTGATGCCACTAAATTCAACAACCTAAACAAAATGGATAAATTCCTAGAACAATACAACCTTCCTAGACTGAGTCAAGAAGAAGCAGAAAGCCTAAACAGACCTATTAGTAGAGAAGAAATAGAAAAAAACTTTAAAAACCTCCCCCAAAAGAAAAGTCCAGGCCCAGACGGCTACACCAGCGAATTTTATCAAACATTCAAAGAAGACTTGGTTCCTATTCTAGTGAAAATCTTCCAAAAAATTGAAGAAGAAGCAATACTTCCAAACATATTTTATGAGACCAACATAACCCTCATACCAAAACCAGGCAAGGATGGCACAAAAAAAGAAAACTGCAGACCAATATCTCTAATAAATACAGATGCTAAAATACTAAACAAAATACTAGCAAATCAAATACAACAACATATTAAAAAAATAATACATCATGACCAAGTGGGATTCATCCCAGAATCTCAAGGATGGTTCAACATACGTAAAACGGTTAACGTAATACACCATATCAACAAAACAAAGAACAAAAACCACATGATCTTATCAATAGACACAGAAAAGGCTTTTGATAAAATACAACATAATTTTATGTTTAAGACTCTCAACAAAATGGGTATAGAAGGAAAATATCTCAACATGATAAAGGCCATATATGATAAACCATCAGCTAACATCATATTAAATGGCACAAAACTGAAGGCTTTCCCCCTTAAATCAGGAACAAGACAGGGTTGTCCACTCTCTCCACTCTTATTTAATGTGGTACTAGAGGTTCTAGCCAGAGCAATCAGACAAGACAAGACAAAGAAATAAAAGGCATCCATATCGGAAAAGAAGAAGTAAAGGTATCACTTTTTGCAGATGATATGATCCTATACATCGAAAACCCCAAAGAATCCACAAAAAGACTACTAGAAACAATAAGCCAATACAGTAAGGTCGCAGGATACAAAATTAACATACAGAAGTCAATAGCCTTTCTATATACCAACAATGAAACATTTGAGAACGAACTCAAAAGAATAATCCCCTTCATGATTGCAACAAAAAAAATAAAATACCTAGGAATAAACATAACAAAGAATGTAAAGGACTTATATAATGAAAACTACAAACCATTGTTAAGGGAAATCAAAAAAGATATAATGAGATGTAAGAATATTCCTTGTTCTTGGTTAGGAAGAATAAATATAATCAAGATGGCCATATTACCCAAAGCAATATACAAATTTAATGCAATTACCATAAAAATTCCAATGACATCTTTTAAAGAAAAGGAGCAAAAATCATCAGATTTATATGGAACTATAAAAAACCCCGAATAGCCAAAGCAATCCTAAAGAAAAAGAATGAAGCTGGGGGCATTACAATACTTGACTTCAAACTATATTATAGAGCCACGACAATCAAAACAGCATAGTATTGGCAGAAAAATAGACACTCAGACCAATGGAACAGAATAGAAAGCCCAGAAATAAAACCACATATATATAGTCAAATAATTTTTGATAAAGGGGCCAACAACACACAATGGAGAAAAGAAAGCCTCTTCAATAAATGGTGCTGGGAAAACTGGAAAGCCACATGCAAAAGAATGAAACTGGACTACAGTTTGTCCCCTCATACTAAAATTAACTCAAAATGGATCAAAGATCTAAATATAAGACCTGAAACAATAAAGTACATAGAAGAAGACATAGGTACTCAATTCATGGACCTGGGTTTTAAAGAGCATTTTATGAATTTGACTCCAAAGACAAGAGAAGTGAAGGCAAAAATTAATGAATGGGACTACATCAGACTAAGAAGTTTTTGCTCAGCAAGAGAAACTGATAACAAAATAAACAGACAGCCAACTAAATGGGAAATGATATTTTCAAACAACTGCTCAGATAAGGGTCTAATATCCAAAATATACAAAGAACTCATAAAACTAAACAACAAACAAACAATCCAATAAAAAAATGGAAAGAGGACATGAACAGACACTTCTCCCAGGAAGAAATACAAATGGCCAACAGATATATGAAAAGATGCTCATCTTCTTTAGTTACTAGAGAAATGCAAATCAAAACTGCAATGAGATACCACCTCACACTTGTTAGATTAGCTATTATTAACAAGACAGGTAATAGCAAATGTTGGAGAAGCTGTGGAGAAGAAGGAACCCTCATTCACTGTTGGTGGGAATGTAAAGTAGTACAACCATTATGGAAGAAAGTATGGTGGTTCCTCAAAAAACTGAAAATAGAATTACCTTATGACCCAGCAATCCCTCTACTGGGTATATACCCCAAAAACTCAGAAACATTGATACGTAAAGACACATGCAGCCCCATGTTCATTGCAGCATTGTTCACAGTGGCCAGGACATGGAAACAACCAAAAAGCCCGTTAATAGATAATTGTATAAAGAAGATGTGGCACATATACACTATGAAATACTACTCAGCTATAAGAAATGATGACATTGGATCATTTACAGGAAAATAATGGGATCTTGATAACATTATACGAAGTGAAATAAGTAAGTCAGAAAAAAACAGGAACTGCATTATTCCATACGTAGGTGGGATATAAAAGTGAGACTAAGAGACATTGATAAGAGTGTGGTGGTTACGGGGGTGGGGGGAGAGGGAGAGGGAAAGGGGAGGGGGAGGGGCACAAAGAAAACTAGATGGAAGGTGACAGAGGACAATCTGACTTCGGGTGATGGGTATGCAACATAATTGAATGACAAGATAACCTGGACATGTTTTCTTTGAATACATGTACCCTGATTTATTGATGTCACCCCATTAAAAAATAAAATTATAATAAAAAATAATAACGTTAAGAATATAAAACATTCTCATGTATTAAAATTCATTCATTTTCTACCGCTCATGTTCATCGGTGGCTGGAGCCAATCACAGCTGTCCTCTGGGACAACACCAAATTTTTATTGGATAATGCGTAATGTACACGGGTCGTTGTTTGGCTCTCACAGAATTACATTTTAAAATATGTTGGCGTTCATGGCTCTCTCAGACAAAAAGGTTCCCGACAGTAGCCACCCCACCCCCACCCCCATCTGTGATTTCACTTTCTTCTGCTTTAGTTATTAGGAGTCTACCATAGTTCAAAAAAAATTATTTTTTTGTGTGTGACAGAGACGGAGTCAGAGGGAGGGACAGATAGGGACAGAGAGATAAGAAAGGAGAGAGATGAGAAGCATCAATTCTTCTTTGGCACCTTAGTTGTTCATTGATTGCTTTCCCCTTGGGGGGGGGGGGGGGGGGGGGGCACTATAGCATATCGAATGACCCAAGTGACCCCTTGCTTGAGCCAGCGACCTTCAGCTGAAGCTAGTGAGTCTTACTCAAACCAGATGAGCCCACGCTCAAGCTGGCGAGCTCGGGGTCTCGAACCTGGGTCTTCCACATCCCAGTCCGAGGCTCTATCCACTGCACCAGCACCTGGTCAGGCTGGTTCAAAAATATTAAATGGAAAAGTTCAGAATAATTCATACAGTTTAAATTTCTGAGCCATTCTGAGCTGCGTGAGGAAATCTTACGTGGTCCCGCACAAGACGTGAGTCACCCCTTTGTCCAGCGTCTTGACGCTATAGACAATCCCCGCCCATTAGACTCTAGTAGCCATTTTGGTTGAGATTGACTGCAGCAGTATCGCGGCGCTTGTGTTCAAGTAAGTCTGATTTTACTTACTGTTGGCCCCAAAGCACAAAAGTAATGATGCTGGTAATTCGAAAATGCCAAAGAAGCCATAAGGTGCTTTCTTTTAGTGAAAACCTGAAAATGCTGTACTTAATAAGGAAGTTTTTAAAAATCGTATGCTGAGGTTGTAAGATCTATGATAAGGATCTTACATCTTCTATCTGTGGAATTGTGAAGAAGGAAAAGGAAATTTGGGCTAGTTTTGCAGTTGCACCTCAAACTGCAAAAGTTATGATTATGGTGCATTGTAAGTACTCAGTTAAGATAAAAAAGGTATTAAGTTTGTTGGTGGAAAAGATGATATCATCACAGCTTAATGATCCTTCTGAGGTGTTTTCCGAAGGTTGGTAATAGCCTAACTCCAGATGTGGGGCATCTGTGTTAGGCTTGCTTGTGGGGTTACCAGTTGTAAGCACTTTGCCTGGTTGGTAAGTGAGTGCTGGCTGCGCCACGTGTGTCTGGCCTATATAAGGCAACGGGCAGAGGCGGATTTAACGTGGCGGGCGCGTGCGCCCTGGGCCCCGACTTCTGAAGGGCACCGCAAAACCCCAACTTGACACTTTTTTCTAATGACAAGGGCCCAATATTTTCTGGGCTGGGGGCCCTCAACTGACCTTAATTCGCCCTGTCTACGGGTGCTTGCGCTCTGGAGCTATAGAAGATTGCGGATGCGCGGATTGCCTGCTGCCGCTGTGAGGGGCCATTTTGCCGTCTGTTTGCCTGAGAGGCGGTTTTCCCTGCCTATGTGCTTCTCTGCTGTGGTGAGACTTTATTAAATGAAATGGCCACATGCGGCTCTTTGGCGCCTTGAATGTGGCTCTTCCACAAAATACCACCTGCGGGCGCTACCTCGATAAGGAATGTGCCTTCCTATATAGTTTAAGTTTAAAGCAGCAGTTCTCAACCTGAGGGTCAGGACCCTGGCGGGGGTCCAACAACCAAAACACAGGGGTCGCCTAAAGCCATCGGAAAACCTCCATAAGGAATGTGCCTACCTATATAGTTTAAGTTGGGCTCTCAAAAGAAACTTCAATTGTTGTACTGTTGATATTTGGCTCTGTTGACTAATGAGTTTGCTGACTGCATTTCCTGCTCCGCAGTTTTTCTATTGTTTGCTAGAATCCAATGTGAACCTGCCTGGCCTCAGCCATCAGCATTACATCGGATTATAAAGCCTGTGTCATTCATTTACTCCATATCATCCTATCACATAGACATCACAAGAAGGATGAGTACAGACAATAAAAATTTTGCCTAACCGGGCGGTAGCATAGTGGATAGAGCATCGGACTAGGATGCAAAAGACCCAGGTTTGAGACCCTGAGGTCACCAGCTTGAGCGAGGGCTCATCTGGTTTGAGCAAAAGTTTACCAGCTTGAGCCCAAGGTCTCTGGCTCTAGCAAGGGGTTACTTGGTCTGCTGAAGGCCCGCGGTCAAGGCACATATGAGAAAGCAATCAATGAACAATTAAGGTGTTGCAACGCGCAAAGAAAAACTAATGATTGATGCTTCTCATCTCTCCGTTTCCTGTCTGTCTGTCCCTGTCTATCCTTCTCTCTGACTCTCTGTCTCTGTACAAAAAATTTTATGAGAAGCCAGATTTGTGTAACTTACTGCAGTGTATTGTTATAATCGTTCTATTTTATAATTAATTATTGTTGATCTCTTACTGTGCCTAATTTATAAATTAAATTTTGTCAGAAGTATGGATGTATAGAAAAAACATAGCATATACAGTGTTCGGTTCTGTCCGTGGTTTCAGGCATCCACTGGGGGTTTTGAAATGTATCCCCTGCAGATAAGGATGCACTACTGTACTTATATATGAAGGATTGGGGCTAAATGCTTGTAATCATTAAACTCCCAGAGAGCTTCAGGTGCTCAACCCAGACCATTCTATGAATCTTTTCTTCAAATCTTTGCTTTTTGTTCAAACAGTGAGTCAACAGTCTTCTTCCTCTTTACTCTCATGAAGGACAAAGGTGAAGTTAATTAGAGCAAAAGATACATGTTTGATTTCTTTTGTCGCCTCCCATTAGCCCCAGTGGTAGATTGTATGAAGCCTTCTATTTCTCTTTGGATATTTAATTACTTAGAGTTTATAGAATCCACTTTCTTTGGATTTTTATTTTTCAAGACTGGAGATTATAATTATGCTTTCTTTCTCTCTCATTCCTCAGAGATTACCAACAGCAGTTCCCTCTGTGATCCCTGCTTTGATTCTTGTTCTTTGTTCAGCTTGAAATTCATTTAGAGCACCTGGGTCCCTATTTATATCCTCCTTGTCTATTTGTGGCTTCAATTCTCTCTTGATCATATTAGTATCACCTTTCCCAGTGTGACAACAATGCTTTTAAAGCAGACAGAACTAAAATAGAAACCAAGTGAACACATTTGTTCTTGTGGTTTGATAGTATTAAATCATTGCCCTTTAAAGGTTTAATACGTATACATCATAACTTAAGCAACAAAAAATTAAAAATAAAAATAAAAACACAACTGTCTCCCCCTCCAACTCCAATACTGCAATAATAAAAAGTCATCGTTAGCTAATTTAAATATTCACTTCATTTTGGGTCTTAACTTCTGATTTATTAGTTAAATCTCATAATAAATCATCCTTAAATTAAACTTTTCTTAGGCTTTCCATTTTACTGAAGAGGACTACATTTTTATTTTAGAGTATTTTCTTATTTTTTTTTTGAAAATTAAATTTCACATGGTGACATTGATCAATAAGAACACATAAGTTTCAGGTAAACATCTTTATATCATTTGAACTGTTGATTGTGTTGTGTCCCCATCGCCCAAGGTCAGATCACTCTCAGTCTCTGCACCCTTGTCCCTCTGTACTCCCCTCTCCCCCTCCTCCCCCACAACCCTTTCCTCCTGGTTACCACATCACTTTTATCTATGTCCATGAGTCCTCAGTTTTATATCCCACCTTTGTGTGAATAATATAGTTCGTAGCTTTTTCTCATTTACTTATTTCACTCAGTATAATGTTCTCAAGGTCCATCCATGTTGTTGTAAATGTCACTATGTCACCGTTTCTTATGGCTGAATAGTATTCTATTCTATATATATATACACACCATCTTCTTTATCCAATCATCTATTGAGGGACACTTTGGTTGTTTCCATGTCTTGGCCACTGTGAACAATGCTGCAATGAACATGGGGGTTCATGTGTCTTTATGTACTAATGTTTTCAAGTTTTTGGAGTAGATATCCAGTAAAAGCATTGCTGGGTCATATGGTAGTTCTGTTAGTTTTTTGAGGAACCATCATACTTTCTTCCATAAGGGCTGTAACACTTTACATTCCCAGCAGCAGTGAATGAGGGTTCCTTTATCTCCACAATCCTCTCCAGCGCTTGTTATTACCAGTCTTGTTGATAATAGCCAATCTAACAGGTGTGAGGTGGTATCTCATTGTAGTTTTGATTTGCATTTCTTGAACAGCTAGTGAAGATGAGCATCTTTTCATATATCTGTGGGCCATTTTTATGTTCTCTTGGGAGAAGTGTCTGTTCAGGTCTTCTCTCCATTTTTTAATTGGACTGTTTGCTTGTTGTTGCTGAGCTTTGTGAGTTATTTATATATTTTGGATATTAGCCTCATATCAGAGCTATTGTTTGCAAATATCATTTCCCATTTGTTGGCTGCCTTTTTGTTTTGTTGTCGATTTCCTTTGCTCTGCAGAAGCTTTTTAGTTTGAAATAGTCCCATTTATTTACAGTGGTACCTTGAGATATGAGTTTAATTCGTTCTGTAACTGAGCTCGTAAGTCAGTCCACTAGTACATCAAACAAATTTCTCCTATTTAAAATAACTGAAATAGATTTAATCCATTCCAGTCCTGTGAAACATCCCCAAACCATCCTAAATTATAAAAAAGACATGTTTTTAATTGAGAAACACACATGTATACTTTACCAATGCATTCAAAATATATGAAATGAAAGAAAAAAGTGTTATTTAGTACTGTATTCTTACCTTGGAGACAGACTAGTGCAGCTATCGGAGGTGAATGGCGGAGGAGGAGGGAGGGAGGAAGGGATGCAGGCACTGTAGACACGTAAACTAAAACTGCATTTTCTTTACTTTAAACCAGTGGTCCCCAACCCCCGGGCCGTGGACCTGTACCAGTCCGTGGGCCATTTGGTACCGGTCCTCAGAGAAAGAATAAATAACTTACATTATTTCTGTTTATTTATATTAAGTCTGAACGATGTTTTATTTTTAAAAAATGACCAAATACCCTCTATTACATCTGTCTAAGACTCACTCTTGACACTTGTCTCGGTCATGTGATACATTTATTCATCCCACCCTAAAGACCGGTCCGTGAAAATATTTTCTGACATTAAACTGGCCCGTGGTCCAAAAAAGGTTGGGGACCACTGCTTTAAACAAAACTAAAACTGCACTTTCTTTACTTAAAATGAAACCACAAAAACTTAATTGTAAAAGAATGCACTTTCTTAACTTTAAACTTAACCTAAGCTTAACATTATGTATTTGTCATTTAATCATCACCTGTTTTTGCCTTTTTGTCTGCACTTTTGGCACTTTCATGACTTTTGAATAAAAATTTATCCAAAGAGGTTTGTTTTTGCCTGCCTTTTAAAATGTTATGGAAATGTGACAAACAAGTGTCATTACAAAGTGCTGAAGCACGATCAGTTGAAACTTTTTCTGGGTGTTTCTTTTCAATGAAACTTGAAAGCTTCTCCCACATTGCCAGGATGTCTTTAATTTCACTTGTAGAAATCACTTCCTCTGACTCTACCTCCTCCTCACTACTAATCTCTTGCAGAAGTTCCGTATGTTGCATCATCTGTAGCTCCTTCAACTCCTCATGTTCCTCAACGAGCTCATTTATGTCACACTCATCTACCTCCAGACCCATTGACTTTCCAGGGGACACAATCTCCTCCAACACTTCTACCTCGGTCTCGGTCTCAGTCTCTGGTTCAAATCCTTCGAAGTCCCTGTCTGCAACAACATCAGGCCATAGCTTTTTCCATGCCGAGTTCAAGGTTCTTCTTGTAACCTCTTGCTATGCCAAGTCAATAATGCATAAACATATTACGATGTTGTACTGATCTTTGCAAAACTCTCAACAGGTTAGATTTGTATTCTCAGTCACCTCATAGCAGCGGCAGGATAAGTGCTTTGTGTAAAGCTTTTTAAAGTTGGAGATGACCTGCTGATTCATGGTTGCAAGATTGAAGTCATTTTGGGTGGGAGGTAGAGGACTTTCACAAATTTGAACTCATTGAGAATGTCATTTTCAAGACCTGGTGGGTGGGCTGGAGCATTTTAAAAAATTAGTAATGTTTTCTTTTTTTTTTTTTTTGTATTTTTCTGAAGTTGGAAACAGGGAGGCAGTCAGACAAACTCCTGCATGCACCCGACCAGGATCCACCCGGCATGCCCACCAGGGGACGGTACTCTACCCATCTGGGGCCTCGCTCTGTCGCAACCAGAGCCATTCTAGCGCCTGAGGCAGAGGCCACAGAGCCATCCTCAGTGCCCGGGCCAACTTTGCTCCAATGGAGCCTTGGATGCGGGAGGAGAAGAGAGAGACAGAGAGGAAGGAGAGGGGGAGGGGTGGAGAAGCAGATGGGTGCTTCTCCTGTGTTCCCTGGCCGGGAATCAAACCCGGGACTCCTGCACGCCAGGCCGATACTCTACCACTGAGCCAACTGGCCAGGGTAATGCTTTCATTGGGAGTTTATTTTCTTGAAGATATTTCTTCATTGCAGAACCAAAGACAAGATTTACCCATTCAATAAAAAACTGCCGTGCAACACATGCCCTAGCATTGATGCACCACATAACCTGCAGTTTTTCTTTAAGAATCATGTGAGTCTTAAAGGCTCGAGGATTTTCGGAATGATACACTAGCAGTGGCTTTACTTTACAGTCACCGCTAGCATTTGCACACAATGCAAGGGTCAGATGATCCTTCATGGGTTTATGGCCTGGCAGCTTCTTCTCCTCTGCAGTGATATAAGTCCTCTGGGGCATTTTTTCCAAAACAATCCTGTTTTGTCACAGTTGAATACTTGTTGGAGGATGTAGCCTTCCTTTGTGATAAGCGCAGCAAAACGTGTGATGTACTCCTCAGCTGCCTTAATGTCAGCACTCGCAGCTTCACCATGCCTCACCACCGAGTGGATGCCAGATCTCTTCTTGAAATTTTCAAACCAGCCGTGACTTGCCTTAAATGTATCTTCTGCTGCCTCTTTTGAGGTTGATGGTTCTTTCTTCTTCAAGTCGCCATAAATAATACGTGCCTTTTCACATATTACAGTCTTCGTCACTGTATCTCCTGCCAGCTCTTTCTCTTTGATCCACACCAGCAGAAGCTTCTCCATTTCTTCATGGATATTTGTCCTTAATTGGGACAGAATTGTAGTTCCTTTTGCTGGATTTGTGCTTTTGATAGCATCCTTTTGTTTAAGGATGGTACAAATTGTAGACTTATTGCGGTTGTACAGCCTTGCCAGTTCAATCACTTGTACACCACGCTCGTGTTTTTCTATAATTTCTTGCTTCTATTGACATCATTCTCTTCTTCTTCTCACCACTGTCCTTTACACTCACTTTCTTCAGCCCCATGATAGCACACAAAAAAAGTTAATAAAAAATGCAAAAATAATGCAAGAATGAGTCTAGCGCAGAAGATTCGACTTGATTCTGCGAGTAACAAGTGAGAAAGAATGAGATGCTGGTGTTGTGCTGCTGATACTGGACTCGTGCGCCAATGTGCCAATGAGCTGCAGCTTCCTGAATCACGACTCGTATCTCAGAATTTCGCTCGGATCTTGAACAAAAATACAGACCAAGTCTCAGCTTGTATCTTAAAAAAATTATATTTGGTCTGCTTGTATCTCAAGGTACTGTTGCATCCACTGGGTATGAAAACAAACGTCAGAGACTTTCAGG
Organism: Saccopteryx leptura; assembly: GCF_036850995.1. Classification (NCBI taxonomy): domain Eukaryota; kingdom Metazoa; phylum Chordata; class Mammalia; order Chiroptera; family Emballonuridae; genus Saccopteryx; species Saccopteryx leptura. The sequence goes on along the minus strand of NC_089511.1, from coordinate 59,725,822 downwards.
AGTTTAGATGTTACTTTATTGGCCAGTTTAACCTGCACAGGGGCAAACTCCCAAGATGTCCGGAGACATCGTGCTCACAAGAAGCCGCAAATGGAAGCCATGCCTGGTGCTTACAGTCAGGTCCTTATATATCCTAAGTGAGCAACATTATACAGAAGCAGATGTGGCAGTTTAGCTATTGGCTAGGGAGGTCACACGCAGCATAGCAACAGGGGCCGGTTTTAGCTTAGTGGCGAATTTCAAACATAAACTTCTGATAAGGGTCTCTGACCTTCTTTGTTCTCAGCCTCACAGGGGCCCTATCAGCACTCCCTGTTTCTTCAATAGTTACACTCTTGGCAGCCCCAGCATATCAGTACTCCCTGAATCTAACATTCCCCCATCTCTTTTGGGCACAAATCAAACCCTTGATTCTTCATCAGTGGGGAGACTGGTGTAAGGTTGGGACAGAACTATTAACTTTACTACATCAATCCTCTCCTTTACGAATGCAAGGAGCTTATTAAGGATTATTGGTCCAAAGGTAAGAGCCAATAATAATAATAGGAGGCATCCAGCAATTGCGGATATGAGAGTAGTTAACCAAGAAGTCTTGAACATAGAGGCATACCAGCTAGGGCTGTCTTCTTCTAGGTTCCTATTCTTTAATCTGTTTGCAAGTATCTTGATATTCTCTCTAATTACTCTAGAGTGGTTAGCGTAAAAACAATATTCTTCTCTTAAAGCAGCACACAGTCCTTATTACTCTGTGCTATAACTGTGCTATCTGCTGTCCTGATTAAAACCTATTCCTGCAACTCTAGTCCCTTGCTGGGTAAACAATAAAAAGTCATCAGTCCTAAGTGGAGGAGAAGGTGAGGTTTAGAGGCTCTCCAGGGGTCTGCTTGACTTGCTATCTCCGAGATCCTTCATCAGATGGTTGGGCCGGCTTCACGTGGGAGAGGTGGATCCAGTAGGGCTTTTCAGCTACCTTAATAGCTGTGGGTGTACTTAGGATCACCTGGAACGGTCTATTCCACCGCAACTCAAGGTTGCCTCGTCGGTGGTTGAGAATCCACACCTACTGTCCAGGCTCCGGTGGCTCCGGTAGTCGGGAGCTGTGTTCCGCATTCGATTGGGCTGATCTCTGGAGGGCCTGCACCTTGCTTCTGATATGTTGCAGGGTCTGCAAGGACTTGAGGAAATTATGATTAGAAATCTCTAGTTCCCCTCTGGTCAATCGAGGTACAAGGGGCACAGGTTGCCCAAATAAGATTTCATAAGGGGTCTATTTATTGAGATAGGGGGTACATCTGGTTCTAAAAAGGGCAAAAGGGAGGAGCTCAACCTAGTTTTTGCCGGTCTCCCCTCTCAGCTTAATTATAGTTTCCGTCAGAATCCTGTTCATTCTTTCTACCTGTGCTGAACTTTGGGGCCTATAAATGCAATGTAATTTCCAATTAATACCTAACTTAGTGGCTAATTCTTGAGATATCCTGGATATGAATGCAGGTCCATTGTCTGATCCTAGGGCTAGGGGAATGCTATATCTAGGTATGATTTCCCTTAATAAGACTTTACAGACTGTGGAAGCAGCCTCTCCTCGCATGGGGAATGCTTCCACCTATCCTGAGAAGGTGTCTACTAATACTAATAGATACTTATAACCTGACTTCCTAGGGGTCATCTCTGTGAAATCTATTTCTTACAGTTCTCCCGGAGCTTTCCCCCGATACCTCACAAAGGGGGTAGCTTCTTATTCTGCGCATTTACTCTGGCACAGATGTTGCACCTTGAGACAATGGAGTGGACAATATCCCTGATCTTGGGCCCTACATAATACTTCCTGATAAGTTGTTCTAGCTTGTTTTGTCCTAGATGGGTACTAGTATGAATAGTTCCTACTATTTCTCTTATTATTCCCTGGGGTAAATAGAGATGGGAGTCAGGAAGCTGTATCTATCCCTGCTGATTTTTCTTCTCTTTCAACTGTATCCTTTCCTGCTCTTTTTCTGGGGAATATCTAGGATCCGGAGGTAGCGTTGGCTTAGGCAGCAATGGCAGAAGGCTTTCTTGTGGCCCAGTGGCTGCCTCTCTTGCAACTGACTCTGCTAGGTTGTTACCCTTTACAACAGGAGAGTCCCCTCTCTGGTGTCCTTTGCAGTGAATGATGGCAACTTTGGTAGGTAGCCAAATGGCATTTAGGAGGACAAGAATTTCATTGCAATTTTTAATGTCTTTTCCCCCTGCTGTCAGTAAGCCTCTCTCCTTGTATATGGCTCTGTGGACATGGGCAGTGGCAAATGTATACCAGCTGTCAGTGTAGATGTTGGCAACTTTTCCCTCTGCTATCTGTAAGGCTCAGGTTAGTCCTATTAGCTCTGCTCTTTGTGAAGATGTTCCTGCAGGCAGTGCTTTCTGCCACAGGACCTTATTTTCTGTGGCTACTGCTGCCCTTGCATGTCGCTGTCCATCCTTAATAAAACTGCTCCCGTCTGTAAAGAGGGTCAGGTCTGCCTTCCCGTATGCTTCATCCCTTAAGTCTGGGCGGGAGCCAGTTACTGTGTCAAGGATTTGTTTGCAACTGTGGACCAAAGTGGAGTCTGGTATTGGCAACAGGGTCGCTGGGTTCAGGGCCGCAGTTTTGAGGAACTGAACAGATGGAGGGTTCAGCAGCTGAGCCTGATTCTGCGTTAGCCGCACATTAGATAGCCACCTGTCAGGAGGTGCTCGCAGCACTTGCTCTACATAGTGTTCCCTAATGACTTTGATGTCCTGCCCTAAAGTCAATTTACTAGCCTCCTTGACTAGTATGGAGGTGGTAGCAAGTGCCCTCAGACATGTTGGCCATCCTGTGGCTACAGGATCAAGTTTCTTGGACAGATAGGCGACAGGCCTCTTCCACGGCCCAAGTTCCTGGCTCAGTACTCCTAAGGCTACCCCACCCCTTTCTGCTATAAATAGCTGAATGGGTTTGGCCAGATCTGGCAGGGCCAAAGCTGGGGCAGTCACCAGGGCCTCTTTAAGTGCTTGGAAAGCTTGCTTCTCCCTATCTGTCCATGTGAACTGCTCTTCCTTACCCCTGGTCAGTTGGTGCAGGGGTTTAGCTAGTTCTGCAAAGCCTAATATCTACAATCTGCAGTATCCTACTCCACCCAGGAATTCTCATACCTGTCTCTTGTTAGTAGGCTCGGGGATCTGCAAGACCATCTGAATTCGCTGGCTGAACAATGTCCTTTGCCCTCCCTGTAAGTTTTACCCCAAATAACTTACAGTTTGCGTCACAATCTGGGCCTTTTTGGCAGAGACTCAATACCCTATTCACCCGAGATCTTGTAGCATGTCCGAGGTAGCTTTCTCACACTCTCCTTCATCCTTGGCAGCTATGAGGATGTTATCCACATACTGGAGCAGTACGATTGACGTATGGGAGGAGTGGAAAGCCTGCAGATCTTTGTTGAGGGCTTCATTAAAAATGGTGGGGGAATTCTTAAAACCTTGTGGTAGTCTGGTCCAAGTGAACTGCCCCACTAGTCTATTATCTGGGTCATTCTATTCAAAGGCAAAGATCCCTTGGCTCTGAGGTGCCAGGGGAATACAAAAGAAGGCATCCTTCAAATCCATGACAGAATAATAGGTATGGGTTGGGGGCAATGAGCTCAGTAAGGTATACGGATTGGGCACCGTGGGATGAATAGTCTCTACCTGTGCATTCACCTCCCGCAAGTCCTGGACCGGATGATAGTCTTGGCTCCCCGGTTTCTGGACGGGAAGCAGTGGGGTGTTCCAGGCTGATTGGCACCTTCGAAGGATGCCTGCCTCCAGCAGGCATTGCAAGTGCCAGGCGATTCCCTGTCTAGCTCAGGCTGGGACTGGGTACTGCCTGATCCTAACCGGTCTAGCAGTGCTAAACAATTGCACCAGGACAGGCGGTTGGTAGGCAGCCAAACCTGGGGGGTTGGTTTCTGTTCAAACCTCAGGTACCCGGGCATGCAGGGCGTCTGGAACCCCTTCCTCGGCCTCCTTACCTTCTAGGATGGTGGCAAGTAAGTGTTCTTCAGACAGTGGGACAGTTACTTCCATGCTGACCTCTGCCTCTTTGTTCCCCATAGGGCTTTCCTCCCGTCGGAAGGTTATGGTGGCCTGAAGTTTCTGCAGTAAGTCTCTTCCAAGCAGTGGGTAAGGGCAGTTTGGAATGACTAGGAAAGAGTGGGTGATGGTGCCTCGACCTAAGTCAGTAATTCTTGCGGTGGCCCATGGGTAGGCTTCTGCTTTGCCCGTTGCCCCTATTATCTTAGTAGTTGTCTTCTGCATCTGGCCCTGTGGTTTCTTTAGGACTGAGCAGGTGGCTCCCGTGTGGACTAGGAAGTCTATTAGTTTTCCTTCGACTGTTAAGGTGACCATGGGCTCCTGGGAGCTGTCGGGAATGGAGCCCTGGCCCCATCAGTCTAAGGTTTGGAGCAAGACCTCTGGGCCCTGTCTTGGCCCTTGGCTGTCGGCCTTCAACATTGGACACTCTCTTTTCCAGTGCCCTTTCTCCTCACAATAGGCACATTGATCTTTGGCTATTCACCGTCCCTGGCCCTTTTGCTGTCCCCCTTTCCCTTTGGGAGGAGGTTTCTGGGCAGCAATCAGAATTTTGGCAACTTCCTTCGCCCTGCCAACCTCCGGATCATCCCTATTGACATACACCTTCTGGGCTATCTCTAATAGCTTGCTTCTATTCTCTCCCTCGAACCCCTCAATCTTCTGAAGCTTTTTCCTAATATCTGAAGCGGCCTGAGTCATAAAGGCTATATTTACTAGTCTCCTGTTCTCTTCTGCCTCAGGATCTAGAGGGGTGTACACTCTATAAGCCTCCATGAGTCTTTCTAGAAAGGCTGCTGGGGATTCCTCTCTTCCCTGGATGACTTCACTAACCTTACTGAAGTTGGTTGGCTTTCTAGCTGCTGCCTTGATCCCCCTCAACAGAGCCCGGTGATACTGGAGGAGCGCATCCCTTCCCCCAGCAGTATTAGGGTCCCAGGTAGGAGGTTGAGATGGGAGAGCATCTTCTATTTCCCTTCTTCCCTCCCGAGTTTCCCTTTCTTCTCCTAAAACCACCTTTGCAGCTTCTCTTATTATTCTCTCCCTTTCTTTAGAAGTGAAGAGGGTTTGTAAAATCTGCTGACAATCGTCCCGTGTGGGCTGATGGGTCCTAAAAATGGTCTCAAGGAGAGATATTAATCTCTGAGGTTTCTCGGAAAATGGGGGATTCTGATGTTTCCAATTGTATAAATCACTAGTGGAAAAAGGCACATAGATGAGGTGAGGAGGTGCCCATGGGCCAGCATCTGGTGCCGGCGGCGCCTTCCAGAGGAGGAGGCAAAATGGCTGCGCCTCCCGGAGGAGGAGGAGGCAAAACAGGGTAAAGTCTGGACAGTTCACCAGGCCGTGTCTGGGAATGGGCTTCTCCCTTTTCCTTTTCTTCAACCCTCCCAACTTTCCTATTCCCGTAGCGAGACAAACCACTCGCCTGCCCCGCTGGCTGTCCTTCAGACACTTTCTGATGTACCTAGGCCACTCGGTGGCTATATCTACCCACACATCTATATACAGGTATTGGTCTGGGTGGGGAGCCCTATAGACCGTGGCTCTGACAGCAAATAAAGTTGGAAGGTCAAAAGTGCCCTCTGTGGGCCATCCCACATTAATTGCAGGCCATTCCAGCTGGCTCAAGGTCCGGAGGAAACCTGGACTCGGCTGCGGACCTCCGTACCCCTGAGCCCTCTTCTGGAAATCAGAAAAATTCTTCAACAGGCACTTGAGCGGGGATCCCAGCACAGACTCCTGTTGTCCCATCCTAGATGACTCAGGAATAATGAGAAAGGGTAGGATACAGGTAACACACACTATTAACACAAGGAACACATTTGTCTCTCCCACACTCAACTCAGTCATTTGAGCTCAGACAAAACGCAGTGCCGTGCAAAACAGATTCCTAATGTGACCAGTCACTCTAAAGTTAACAAATCCAAATATCCAAATTTCAGAGAGCGGCATCCTGCTTCTGAAAGCCCTGGGTAGGTTACTGGCAGCATCCTACCTACCACCTCATGATTGTGTGCTCCGGAGCCCAAAAGCCAAACCAAATGAGGATCCTCAGTGAATACTTACTCAGCTTGAGCTGTCCTTCCGTTCTCTGACCCAAAACTCTGCCAAGGGAGAATCCTGGGCGAGCTTCCAAATGTTGCATCCACCAGGTAAGAGAACAAATGTCGGAGACTTTCAGGAGTGTAGATGTTACTTTATTGTCCAGTTTAACCTGCGCAGGGGCAAACTCCCAAGATGTCCGGAGACATCGTGCTCACAAGAAGCCGCAAATGGAAGCCGTGCCTGGTGCTTACAGCCAGGCCCTTATATATCCTAAGTGAGCAAGCATTGTACAGAAGCAGATGTGGCAGTTTAGCTATTGGCTAGGGAGGTCGCATGCAGCATAGCAACAGGGGCCGGCATAGCAACAGGGGCCAGTTTTAGCTTAGTGGCGAGTTTCAAACATAAACTTCTGATAAGGATCTCTGACGTTCTTTGTTCTCAGCCTCACAGGGGCCCTATCAGCACTCCCTATTCCTTCAATAGTTACACTCTTGGCAGCCCCAGCATATCATTACTCCCTGAATCTAACAGTACCACTGTATTTATTTATTATTATTTTATTGTGACAGAAACGAAGAGAGACAGAGAGAGGGATGGATAGGAACAGACAGACAGGAAGGTAGAAAGATGAGAAGCATCAACTATTTGTTGTGGCACCTTAGTTGTTCATTGATTGCTTTCTCATGTGTGCCTTGACAGGGTGTGGGGGAGTGACACACAGCAGACCGAGTGACACCTTGCTCAAGCCAGCAACCTTGGGCTCAAGGCGGTGAGCCTTGCTCAAACCAGATGAGTTCGTGCTCAAGCTTGCAACCTCAGGGTTTCAAACCTGGGTCCTCCACATCCCAGTCTGATGCTCTATCCACTGCATCACTGCTTGGTCAGGCCCATTCATTTATTTTTGCCTTTACTTCCCTTGCCTTTGGGGTCAAATTTATAAATTGTTCTTTATGACCAATGTCCATGAGTTTAGTTCCAATGTTTTCTTTGCTGTAAATTTACTATTTCAGATCTTATATTTAGGTCTTTGATACATTTGAATTAATTTTTATGCAGGGACAAACTGTAGTCAAGTTTCATTCTTTTACATGTGGTTTCTAATTTTCTCAGCACCATTTATTGAAGAGGCTTTCTTTTCTCCGTTGTGTGTTTTTGGCTCCTTTGTCAAAGATGATTTGTCCATATATATGTGGTTTTATTTCTGGGTTCTCAATTCTGTTCCACTGGTCTGTATGTCTTTTTCTGCCAATAGCATGCGGTTTTGCTAATCATGGCTCTGTAGTATAATTTGAAGTCAGGAAGTATGATACCTCTGGCTTTATTATTTTTTCTCAGGATTGCTGTGGTTAATCGGTATTTTATATGTTTCCATACATACCTGGTGACATTTTGTTATATTTCTTTTAAAAAAATGACATTGGGATTTTGATAAGGATTGTATTAAATTTATATGATATATTGCTTTGGGTAATATGGCCATTTTTACTATCTTGATTCTTCCAATCTATGAACATGGAATATTTTTTTCATTTCATTATGTCTTTTTCAATTTCTTTCAATAATGCTTTATAGTTATCAGTATATAGGTCCTTCAAATCCTTAGTTAATTCCTAAGTATTTTACTAGTTTGTAGCAATTTAAAAAGATTTTATATTTCAGTTCACTCTCTGAAGTTTTATTGTTGGCATATAGGAAAGCAGTAGACTCTTAAACATTGACTCTGTATCCTGTGACTTTACTATATTGGTTTATTGTTTTTTAAAAATATTTTGTATTAAAATTTTAAATTTATTGTGTTCACATGGATTCACGTGTCTCACTCAGTATAACACCCTCATCCTCCAACAACGTGTCCCCCATTACATCACCTTTGCACCCCTCCCCCTGACTCTCTGCCCACCTCTGTGATTTGCTGTCCTCTTACCTGTATCTGTGTTATGTATATATAATTTTTCTAATCCCTTCACCTTTTCTGATCCTGTCTCCTTATCTCCTTTCACTCTGACAGCTGCCCTCTGCTCTCTGTGACCCTGCCTCTGCCTCTATTCCGTTCCTCAGTTCACCATATTCTTTAGATTTCACCAAAAGTGAGATCATATGATATTTGTCTTTCTTTGCCTGGCTTATGTCACTTAAGATAATAATCTCGAGGTCCATCATGCCACCACAAACAGTGAGATTTCCTTCTCTTTCACAGCCACATAGTATTCCATTGTGTATTTATACCACAGGTTTTTTATCCACTCATCCACACATGGACACTTGGGCTGTTCCCAGATCTTGGCTATGTAAACAATGCTGCAATAAACATTGGGGAGCATATCTTCTTTTGAATTAGTGTTTTGGGGTTCTTAGGATATATTCCTAAAAGTAAGAGAGCTGAGTCAAAAGGAGTTCCATTTTTAATTTTTTGAGGACTCTCCATACTGTTTTCCACAGTGGCTGCACAAGTCTGCAATCCCACCAGTAGTGTAGCAGGGTTCCTTTTTCTCCACACCTCGCCAGCACTTGTTATGTGTTGTTTTGTTAATTAGCTCCATTTTGACAGGTGTGAGGTAGTGTCTCATTGTGGTTTTAGTTTGCATTTCTCTGATAATTAGTGACATTGAACATCTTTTTATATGCCTATTGGCCATCTGTATTTCCTCTTTGGAGAAGTGTCTATTCAGTTTCTTTTTTTGCATTTATTAATTGGGTTGTTTACCTTCCTGGTATTAAGCTTTAGACATTCTTTTTAAATTTTGGTTATTAACCCCTTATCAGACATATTGATGAATATGTTCTTCCTTTGTGTGGGTTGTCTTTTTATTTTGTTAATGGTGTCTTTTGCTGTGCAAAAGCTTTTTAGCTTGATATAGTCCCATTTGTTTATGTTGTCCTTTCTTTCACTTGCCTGTGTGTAAGTTAGTGGTCATTTCATTTTTTTGCCAACACCATTTATTAAAGAGACTATCTTTTCTTGATTGTATATTCTTGCCTTTTTTTGGTCAAATATCAATTGACCATAAAGGCGTGGGTTTATTTCTGGGTTATCTGTTGTGTTCCATTGATCTGTATGCCTGTTATTATGCCAATACCAAGCTGTTTTGATTACAATGGCCTTGTAGTATAGCTTGATATCAGAAAGTGTGATACTTCCCACTTCGTTCTTCATTTTCAAGATTGCTGAGGCTATTTGGGTTCTTTGTTGGTTCCACATAAATTTTTGGAATACTTGTTTTAGATCTGTGAAGTATGATGTTTGCATTTTAATAGAAATTGCATTGAATCTATAGATTGCTTTGGGTAGTATAGACATTTTAATGATATTAATTCTTTCTATCCATGAACATGGTATATGCTTCCACTTGTTTCCCTGAGACCCTGCCTCCTGCTGCCTCTGTCTGCTGGCTGCTGGTTGGGCTCAGCCACTGAAATAACCTCTGGTAGAGTCTAGATCCTGGGGAAATTCAGGAATTAGGAAGGGTGGTGGGTGTGGTTCCCACCCCTTGGCCTTCAGTGTCACCCTGTCCAGACTTTTTTTACAGACTTCAGTAGGGCTGGCCACCAGGAGCCCAGTAGGTGTGGCCTCTGATACCCAGAGATGTGGTCTGACTCAGTTTCTTTTTTTTTTTTTTTTTTTTTTTCATTTTTCTGAAGCTGGAAACAGGGAGAGACAGTCTGACAGACTCCTGCATGCGCCCGACCGGGATCCACCCGGCACGCCCACCAGGGGCGACACTCTGCCCACCAGGGGGCGATGCTCTGCCCATCCTGGGCGTCGCCATGTTGCGACCAGAGCCACTCTAGCGCCTGAGGCAGAGGCCACAGAGCCATCCCCAGCGCCCGGGCCATTTTTTTTGCTCCAATGGAGCCTTGGCTGCAGGAGGGGAAGAGAGAGACAGAGAGGAAAGCGCGGCGGAGGGGTGGAGAAGCAAATGGGCGCTTCTCCTGTGTGCCCTGGCCGGGGATCGAACCCGGGTCCTCCACACGCTAGGCCGACGCTCTACCGCTGAGCCAACCGGCCAGGGCCCTGACTCAGTTTCTACTGAGTCTTCTGTGAGGAATAAGCACCAGTCATAGTTTCAGGAGAGTGTGGAGAAAGCTCCAACCTCAATGCTATAAAACAGAGTCTCTGATGTGCCCCCTGCTTCCTGGCTATCTTCTCAAAATGACCCTGTCTCTGTAGGGTGGGACAGGAGAGACTTTTGAGAGAGAGGCAGTTACTTTTCCCTAGGCTGATGCTACATGGAAGGGACTGCTTCACTCAAGAAAGATGGCAAATACAGTACTGGAGAATGACTCAGCACAGGGGTTTGGTGGCTGTCCCCCACAGTGTCTCTCCCTGGGTCACCAACTTGACACTTTCCTCATGCAACTCTAGTCCTCTCAACCCGCCCTTCACCAGAGCCCTGGGTAGGTGGCTGCGAATAAGATTTTCTACACTCGCTCTTTAAAACAGAGCCTGCATCTCTGAGATGCAGACAGAACCTGCGTCTTTTTCTGCAGACAGAACTCTTGGCTCTTTTCACTTCCAAATGCTGTGTGGGCACCTCTTCTAGGCTCCTAGGCTATAGACTGGAGCTTCTGGACTGGGGTTTAGGACCCTCACCTCTCAGGGCCAACCTCCCCAGAGAGACAGTTCCTCTGGACCTTCCACCACTACTCACTCCTGGGAGCAGGACAGCCCTTTCATGTGTCTGCCCTTCCTACCCATCTGATGTAGCCTCTTCTGTGACTCCTTGGTTTTACACTTCTCTTCATTTAGTCCAAAGTTGTTTTTTCAAGATGATTGTTCTTAAATTAAGTTGTAATCCAATTTGGTCCTGGGAGGTGACAGTAGAAATGTCTGCCTACACCATCGCCATCTTGGAATCGCCAGTTTATTGTTTCTAATAGTTTTTTGGTGGAGTCTTTGGGGTTTTCCATATACAGGATCATGTCATCTGCAAAAAGTAATAATTTTTCTTTTTTTCCCCCAATATGGATGTCTTCTATTTATTTTTCTCTTGCCTGATTGTTCTGGCTAGGACTTCCAGAACTATGTTGAATATGAGTGGAGGCAGTGGGTTGCCTTGTCTCATCCTTGATTTTGAGGAAAAGCCTTCATTTCTTTCACCATTGAGTATAACAGTAGCTGATGGTTTGTCATCTATGACATTTATTCTGTTGAGGTACTCTCCTTCTATACCCATTTTATTGAGTGTTTTAAACGTAAAGGGATGTTGTATCTTATTGAATACCTTTTCTGCATCTATTGATAGGTACGTATAATTTTTGGTTTTTATTTTGTTCATGTGGTGTATTACACTGATTGATTTACATATATTGAACCATCCTTGGGCTCCTGGGATGAATGCCATTGGATCATAATGCATTATTTTTTTAATGTGTTGTTGTATTCAGTTTGCTAGTATTTTGTTTAGAATTTTTGCATCTGTATTTATTAAAGATATTGGCATGTAGCTTTCTATTTTTTGTGTTGTCCCTGCCATGTTTTGGTGTCAGGGTTGTGTTTGCTTCATAAAATGTGTTAGGAAGTATTGTTTCTTATTCTATTTTTTAGAAGACTTTGAGAATAGATCCAAATATTCTCTGAATGTTTGGTAGAATTCTCTAGTGTAGCCAAACTAGTCCTGGACTTTTATTTTTTTGGGGATTTTGACAGTTGTTTTTATTTCTCCTGGCTTATGGGTGTATTTAGGTTTTCTACTTCTTTGTGGCTCAGTCTAGAAGGACTGTATAGTTTTAGAAATTTATTTATTTTTTTTTAGGCTGTTGAATTTGGTAGCATATAATCTTTCTAGTATTCTCCTATGATCTTTTGTATATCTATAATGTCTGTGGTAATTTCTCCTGTTTCATTTTTGATTTTGTTATTTGAGTCCTTTTTTTTTCTTAGTAATTTTAGCCAGAGATTTGTCAATTTTATTGATCTTTTCAAAGAAGCTGCTCTTTGCTGTATTTTTGTATAGTTATTTTGTTCTTTATTTCATGTAGTTTTGCTCTAATTTTCACTATTTTCTTTCTTCTGCTGACTTTGGGTTGCCTTTGTTCTTCTTTTTCTCTTTCTTTAACTTGTAATGTTAGTTTGTTTACTTGGGATCTCTATTGTTTCTTAATATAAGCCTGAAATGATATAAACATCCATCTTATTACTGCTTTTGCAGCATCCCAGAAATTTTGATATGTCATGTTGTCATTCTCATTTGCCTGTTTAGGGGGGCTCAGGTTACGACACCATTCTCTTCCTAGGACAGTGATGTAACCGAATTTTGGTGTAAGTTGAAACATACCCTAGCCTAAGTCACTTACTTATATTAGCAGTTTTAAAATCATAATATAGAACATAAAAACACAACTAAGCTACTGAAAAAGGAAAGGACCTAAATACACTGTACTATACTGTGTATTCTTCCACTATGTGCAACCAAACTAGTTCGACCACCTAGTCTATAAGTACGACACTAACAACATAAACCAAAACACTCATGTCAACTTTTTTAAAGCTTTTATGGGAGTGAGTGTTGTAAATTTGAAACATTGTATGTCAAGATTGTAGTAACCTGAGGACACCCTGTATATATTGTTTTATCTCTGCTTTTATATTTTCTTTGACTGAGTCATTTTTTAGAAGTATGTTGTTTAATTTTTACGTTTTTGTGGGTTTCTTTACTTCCTTTTTTCAGTTGAATTCTAATTTCAAAGACTTGTGGTCAGAAAATATGCTTGGTATAATTTCAATGTTTCTGAGTTTGTTGATATAATTTTTGTGGCCCAACATATGGTTTATCCTTGAGAATGTTACATGCACACAGGAACAGAATACATAATCTGATGATCTGGGATGATATGTCCTGTAAATATCTATTATGTCCATTGGGTCTAGTGTGTCATTTAAGGCCAATATTTCTTTATTGATTTTCTATTTGAATGATCTATCTAAACCATCAATGTTGTGTTGAGTCTCCAAGTATGATTGTGTTTTTGTCTGTTCTTATTTTTTGATTAGTTAGTAGATGTCTTATATATTTTGCTGCTCTATGATTTAGTGCATAAATATTTAGAAATGTTATATCTTCCTGTTATAATATCCCACCCTTTAAAAAATTTTTATGTAAAAAATTAACTTTGACAGGGTGACATTAATAAATAAAGGTAAATAGAATTCAGGTGAATATTTCTATACCATTTGAACTGTTGATTATGTTGTATACCCATCACCCAAAGTCAAATAGTTTTTTGTCACCTTATACTTATTCCTCTTTACACCCTTCCCCAACCCCCTCTCTGTTTACTTAAGACCTCTTCCCTCTCCCTCATGTTCCCTTCCCCTTGGTAACCACTTCACTTTCAGTTTTGTCCATAAGTCTCAGTTTTATATCCCACCTATATGTGAAATCATGCAGTTCTTAACTTTTTCTGATTTACTTGTATCACTCAGTATAATGTTCTCAAGTTCCATCCATGTTGTTGTAAATGTCACTATGTCATTGTTTCTTATGGCTGAGTAGTATTCCATTGCATATATGTACCACATCTTCTTTACCCAGTTCTCTATCAAAGGATACTTTGGTTGTTTCCATGTCTTTTGGCCACTGTGAACAATGCTGCAATGAACATGGGGGTGCATGTGTCTTTACATCCCAGTGTTTTTGAGTTTTGGGGGTAGTTGCCCAGTAGAGGGGTTGTTGAGTCATATGGTAATTCTATTTTTAATTTTTTGATGAACCACCATACTTTCTTCCATAGTGGTTGTATTACTTTACATTCCCACCAGCAGTGAATGAGGGTTCCTTTTTCTCCACAGCCTCTCCAACACTTGTTATTACCTGTCTTGTTGATAATAGCCAATCTAACAGGTGTGAAGTGGTATCTCATTGTAGTTTTGATTTGCATTTCTTGAATAGCTAGTAAAGATGCACATCTTTATTATATGCGGCTTAAGTGTCTGTTTGTCACCGATAGCTTATTGGTTGCTTGCGTAACTGTACTAGCCAATGGGGTGAAGTTGCCATGGCTGAATGCAAATTGAGCGGGTCAGGGGGAAGGTGAACATTTGTTTGCATTGGCAATCATCTGTTTTACATAAAAACTACGTCTTAACGTAATTTCTTTAGAGGTTCTCCAATTGAAAAATAATGTCATAATAGCTAAGTCTTTGACTGGCTCCTCTAAAGGTGAAATACATGTCATTCCAAGAATTGATTTGGCTCCATCTCAAACAGGGTTGCCGTTTCAATTGAGATGTAGACAATTTCCTGTAAAACTTGCCTTTGCTATGACCATCAATAAGTCTCAGCCAAACGCTTAAGCGTGTTGGCATTTTTTTACCTGAGCCTGCATTTGGACATGGTCAACTTTATGTTGCCTGTTCAAGAGTTCGTGAAAGAACGGTCGTAAAATTAAAAATTATTGATGGTCCTCTGCAAGGCGAGCTTAAAATGATGGAAAGATCTACACAAGAAATGTTGTGTACAAAGAGATCTTTGACATGTGAATTAACATTTTATTATTTAAATCACCTTTATTTATTGAGCTAGCGGTGGCTCTTAAGAAATGTACTGCCAGTGGTTTCCTTCATTGCACTCTACTTTAAGCAATTAAGCAAGTAGAAGGGGGAAACCCCGTGGGGCACTAAGCAAAGGGGCATCCTTGCCACCTGCCCTGGGTAATTTAGTTTGAATTAGCAGACACCTTTGCACAAATCGTTTTAATTACAATTTATAATATCTAGAACAGCGGTCATTTCGTATGACCGCCGGGCTTTCTAGTCTTTTTATATATCTGTTGGCTATTTGTATGTCTTCTTGAGAGAAGTGTCTGTTCAGGACCTCTCCCCATTTCTTAATTGGATTGTTTACTTGTTTGTTGCTGAGCTTTGTGAGTTTATTATATATTTTGGTTATTAACCCCTTTTGGAGCTGTTGTTTGCAAATACCATCTCCCATTTAGTTGGCTGCCTATTTGTTTTGTTGTCAGTTTCTTTTGCTGTGCTAAAGCTTTTTAGTTTGATATAGTCCCATTCATTTATTTTTGTTTTTACTTCCCTTGCCATGGGGGTCAAATTCATAAATTGTTCTCTATGGCCAGGGTCCATGAGTTTTTATTTTTTTATTTTTTGTATTTTTTTGAAGCTGGAAACGGGGAGAGACAGTCAGACAGACTCCCGCATGCGCCCGACCGGGATCCACCCGGCACGCCCACCAGGGGCGAAGCTCTGCCCACCAGGGGGTGATGCTCTGCCCCTCCGGGGCGTTGCTCTGCGGCAACCGAAGCTACTCTAGTGCCTGGGGCAGAGGCCAAGGAGCCATCCCCAGCGCCCAGGCCATCTTTGCTCCAATGGAGCCTTGGCTGCAGGAGGGGAAGAGAGAGACAGAGAGGAAGGAGGGGGGGGGGGTGGAGAAGCAAATGGGCGCTTCTCCTATGTGCCCTGGCCGGGAATCGAACCCGGGTACCCCGCACGCCAGGCCAACGCTCTACTGCTGAGCCAACCGGCCAGGGCCCAGGGTCCATGAGTTTAGTTTTAATATTTCCTTCTATGTAATTTATAGTTTCAGGTCTTATATTTAGGTCTTTGATCCATTTTGAATTAATTTTTGTGCAAGGGAACAAACTGTAGTCATTTTGTTTTTTTGCATGTGGTTTTTCAGTTTTCCCAGACTGTTTATTAAGGAGGCTTTTTTTCCCTCTATTGTGTGTTTTTGGCTCTTTTGTCAAAGATGATTTAACCATATATATGTGGTTTTATTTCTGGGCTCTCAATTCTGTTCCATTGGTCTGTATGTCTGTTTTTTCTGCCAATACTATGCTGTCTTGATTATTGTGGCTCTGTAGTACAATTTAAAGTCAGGTAGTATGATAGCTCCAGCTTATTCTTTTTTCTTTGGATTGCTTTGGCTATTCAGTTTTTTTATGTTTCCATACAAACCTGGTAACTTTTTGTTCTATTTCTTTAAAAAATGACATTGGAATTTTGATGGTGATTGCATTAAATTTGTATATTGCTTTGGGTAAAATGGCCATTTTTGCTATGTTGATTTTTCCAATCCATGAACACGGAATATTTTTCTATTTCATTATGTCTTTTTATTTTTTTCAATGATGTTTTGTAGTTTTCAGTATATAGACCCTTTACATTTTTTGTTAAGTTTATTTCTAGGGACTTTATTTTTTTCATTGCAATTGTAAAAGTAATTGCCTTTTGACTTTATTTTCCAAAGTTTCATTGTTGGCATATAGAAAAACAGTGGATGTTTGTATACTAAATTTGTATTCTGTGACTTTACTGTATTGGTTTATTGATTCTAATAATTTCTTGGTAGAATCTTTGGGGTTTTCTTTATACAGGATCATGTCATCTGCAAAAAGTGATACAATTACCTCTTTTTTCCTTATATGAATGCCTTTTATTTCTTTCTCATGCCTGATTGCTCTGGATAAAACTTTCAAAACTATGTTGAATAGAGTGGAGGGAGTGGGATGCCTTGTCTCATTCCTGATGTTAGAGGAAAAGCCTTAATTTTTTCACCATTTAGTATGATATTAGCTGGTGGTTTGTAATATATGGCCTTTATTTATTTATTTTTATTTTATTATTATTATTTTTTAAGTGAGAAGCAGGGAGACAGAGAACAGATCTCGCATTTGCCTGACCAGGATTCACCTGGCAAACCCACTAGGTTATAAAAACTGCTCACTTTTGCAGTGCTGGTCAACCTGGTCCCTCTCACCCACTAGTGGGCGTTCCAGCTTTTATGGTGGGAGGTAGTGGAGCAACCAAACAGCGCTGCAATTGGCCCTCCATGAAAGCTGGAATGCCCACTAGTGGGCAGGAGTGACCAGGTTGACAAGCAGTGCAAAAGTGGGAGGTTTTTTTTAAAAAAGGTTCACCATTACAGCACTAGGGGATGATTCTCTGTCCAGCTAGGGTCATTTCTCCATTGCAGCTGGAGACATTTTATCACCTAAGGTGAGGCCATGGTGCCATCCTCAGTTCTCCAGGCCAGCTTGCTCCAGTGGAGCCTTGGCTGTGGGAGGGAAAGAGAGAGATAGAGAGAAGGGAGGGGATAAGGGTGAAGAAGCAGATGGTCGCTTTTCCTGTGTGCTCTGACAGAGCATCAAACCTGGGACATCCACACACTGGACCGACGCTCTACCACTGAGCCAACTGATTAGGACCTTATTGCCTTTATTATGTTCAGGTAGTTTTCTTCTATATCCATTTTTATCAAGTGTTTTAAACCTAAAGGGATGTTGTATCTCAAGGGTCCCCAAACTTTTTATATAGGGGGCCAGTTCACTGTCCCTCAGACCATTGAGGGCCGGACTATAAAAACAACTATGAACAAATCCCTATGCACACTGCACATATCTTATTTTAAAGTAAAAAAAAAAAACAAAAAAAAAAAACAGGGACAAATACAATATTTAAAATAAAGAACAAGTAAATTTAAATCAACAAACTGACCAGTATTTCAATGGGAACTATGGGCCTGCTTTTGGCTAATGAGATGGTCAATGTCTGGTTCCATATTTGTCACTGCTAGCTGTAACAAGTGATATGACGTGCTTCCGGAGCCGTGACACATGTGTCCCGCGTCACCGGAAGTAGTACTGTACGTGAGCGCCGCCACACTTTGCAGTGCCGCCACATACAGTGCTCCTCTCACTGACCACCAATGAAAGAGGTGCCCCTTCCAGAAGTGCGGCAGGGGCTAGATAAATGGCCTCAGGGGGCCGCATGCAGCCTGCGGGGCCGTAGTTTGGGGACCCCTGTTGTATCTTATTGAATGCCTTTTCTGCATCTATTGATAGGATCATATGGTTTTTGTTCTTTGTTTTGTTGATGTGATGTATTACATTGATCAATTTCCATATGTTAAACTGTCAGAAGCTGATCAACAGCTGCTGGTTGACACAGTCACAGCAAAGATCAACAATTGCTGGTTGACACAGTCACAGCAAAGAAAATCAACAGCTGCTGGTTGACACAGTCACAGCAAAGGAGAGGTGCAACGATACTTCCCCCTTTAACTTTTTGAATTAATTTGGTTTTTTATCCCCCCTTTTTCTGGGTGTGTATGCTATAATTTATGGCAGTGGTCCCTGACCCCCAGGCTGCAGACCGGTACCGGTCCGTGGGCCATTTGGTACCGGTCTGCAGGGAAAGAATAAATAACTTACATTATTTCCATTTTATTTACATGTAAATCTGAACGATGTTTTATTTTTAAAAAATGACCAGATTCCCTCTTTACATCCATCTAAGACTCACTCTTTATGCTTGTCTCGGTCACATGATATATAAATTCTGTCCCACCCTAAAGGCCAGTCCATGAAAATATTTTCTGACATTAAACCGGTCCGTGGCCCCAAAAAGGTTGGGGATTACTGATTTATGGCACAGGGATAATAGCACCGTACTTTCCCCGCAGATTCATAGTAATTTCTTTGGAAATGAGACAGAGGGTATGAGTTCCACAGAAAAGCCTGTAAGCCCCTTTACCTGGGCTCATAGACATAAGAGGCTGGCTATGATATCCCTCGAAAAGGGTTAAGTCTGTAGGAGAATTCCTTCCTATAAATCATGTTAGAAAAAGTTAGATTGTGACTTATGAATAGGTAGGAAACAGTGACTATACACAGAAGCACCTTTCAGCCTTCAGTTAATTCATTACTTTACCTCCCTAGCCTTTTCATGTGGTAGAGTAGAGAAACTTTCCTTTCTTCTTGCATACCTGACTTGCAGGTAGTGGAACACTCTGAGAAAAATAAAGTTAGAACTTAACTAGTATATGAATATAGTAGGCAGATAAAATTTGACTAGACAGTAGGACATTAGGTAAGGTAGAGAGTTATTAATCAATACTGACCTTTTAGAAGTTTGTGCCAATATTGTTATTGCTGCTCAAGTTATTGTATAACTACACTTAGAATGACTTACCACCTGATTTATAGCTTATATAAATGAATCAACTATTGCCTAGAAATATGTAACCATAGTGAAACAAAAATAATATTAATCAATGTATTCTGTATACCAGGGGTCCCCAAATTACGGCCCGCGGGATGCATACGGCCCCCTGAGGCCATTTATCCGGCCCCGCCGCACTTCCGGAAGGGGCACCTCTTTCATTGGTGGTCAGTGAGAGGAGCATAGTTCCCATTGAAATACTGGTCAGTTTGTTGATTTAAATTTACTTGTTCTTTATTTTAAATATTGCATTTGTTTCCATTTTGTTTTTTTACTTTAAAATAAGATATGTGCAGTGTGCATAGGGATTTGTTCATAGTTTTTTTTATAGTCCGGCCCTCCAATGGTCTGAGGGACAGTGAACTGGCCCCCTGTGTAAAAAGTTTGGGGACCCCTGCTGTATACCATGTGATTGTAACTTAGTGTGTGTGTATAAAAATAAAGCTAGACTAGCCATTGGCAGAGATGCCTGGCAGTGAATGCTAAAAGAATTCGGCTCTCTCACTTGTTTTGTGCTGACGCTGTCTCTTCCTGTGGGACCCCTGGATTCCCCCCAGGGCTGGACTCCGGCATTAAACTATGCTTGTTCTCCTGGAATAAATCCCACTGGGTTGTGATGTATTATTTTTTTAATGTGTTGTTGTATTCAGTTTGCTAGTATTTTGTTTAGAATTTTTGCATCTGTATTCATCAGAAATATTGGTCTGTAGATTTCTTTTTTTGTTGTTGTCCTTGCAGGTTTTGGTAGAAGGGTTATGTTGGCTTCCTAAAATGTATTAGGCAGTATTGCTTCCTCTTTTTTGGAAGACTTTGAGGAGGATAGGTACCAAATCATCTTTGAATGTTTGGTAGAATTCACTAGTGTAATCATCTGGTCCTGAACTTTTGTTTTTGATAGTTGTTTGTTTACTCCCTGCCTATAGGTCTGTTTAGGTTTTTTACTTTTTCATGGCTCAGTCTAGGAAGATTGTATAGTTCTGGGAATTTAACCTTTTTTCTAAGTTTTTGAATTTGTTGGCATTTAATCTTTCATAATATTCTACTACATTTTTTTAATATCTATGATCATGATAATTTCTCCTCTTTCATTTTTGATTTTGTTTTTATGAGTCCTTCCTCTTCATTTCTTAATGAGTCTAGTCAGTGGTTTGTCAATTTTTTTTTTTTTTGTATTTTTCTGAAGCTGGAAATGGGGAGAGATAGTCAGACAGACTCCCGCATGCGCCCGACCGGGATCCACCCGGCACGCCCACCAGGGGGCGACGCTCTGCCCACCAGGGGCTGATGCTCTGCCCCTCCGGGGCATTGCTCTGTCGCGACCAGAGCCACTCTAGCGCCTGGGGCATAGGCCGAGGAGCCATCCCCAGTGCCCGGGCCATCTTTGCTCCAATGGAACCTCGCTGCGGGAGGGGAAGAGAGAGACAGAGAGGAAGGAGAGGGGGAGGGGTGGAGAAGCAGATGGGCGCTTCTCCTGTGTGCCCTGGCCGGGAATCGAACCCGGGACTTCTGCATGCCAGGCCGACGCTCTACCACTGAGCCAACCGGCCAGGGCTCTTGTTTCTTGATATAAGCCTGTAATGATATAAACTTCCCCCCATTACTGCTTTTGCTGTCCCAGAAATTTTTATATGTCGTGTTGTCATTTTTATTTGTTTCTATACAATGGTCCTTCATCTATCGCAGGGGTTATGCTTCAGAATCTCCTACAATAGGCAGAAATCCGCAAAGTAGTGACCTTATATTTTTTTATTATTTATATATATTTTATTGCTTTATAAACCCTTTATAAACACACTCTTATAAACCTTTCCCACACTGTTATTAATCTTTCCCACACTCATAAACACTTCCTATGCTCTTAAACACTTTCTACACTCTTAAACCTACATAAAGTCCCACGATGTAGTAAAAAATCTATGACACAAAATTAGATATATACAATTTTAAAGTCTGCCATACAGTGAGACTGTGAAAGGTGAACCATGATATGGTAAGAGATGCCTGTATATCTTTTGATCTCTGCTTTAATTTCTTTTTTGACCCAGTCATTTTTTAGAAGTATGCCATTTTAGTTTTATATTTTTGTGGATTTCTTCACTTCCTTTTTACTGTTGAATTCTAATTTCAAAGCCTCATGATCAATAAATATGCTTGGTATAATTTTAATCTTCCTGAAATTGTTGATGTTAGTTTTGTGGCCCAGCATATGTTCTATCCTTGAGAATATTCCATGCACACTGGAGAAGAATGTGTAATCTGATGTTTTGGGATAAAATGTCCTATAATGTCTATTATGTTGTTTTAGTCCTGAGTGTTGCATAAGGCTGATACTTTATTGATTTTTTGTTTGGATGATCTATCTAAAGCCATCATTTGTGTGCTGAAATCTCCAAGTATGATTGTGTTTTTGTCTGCTTCTATTTTTAGATCAGTTAGTAGATGTCTTATATATTTTGGTGCTTCCTGGTTCAGTGCATATATATTAAGAAATGTTATGTCTTGATACAATGTTCACTTTATCATTATGAAATGTCCATCTTTGTCTCTGGTTACCTTTGTCATCTTGAAGTCAGCATTGTCAGATATGAGTATGGCTACACCTGCTTTTCTCTGGATATTATTTGCTTATAGAATTATTTTCCAACCTTTTCCTTTGAAGCTACTTTTGTTCTTGCTCCTTAGATATGTCTTTTGAAGGCAGCATATGGTTGGTTTTTGCTTTTTGATTAAATATGCCACTCTGTGTCTTTTTATTGGTGAGTTCAGTCCATTAACACTTAGGGAAATTATTGACACTTGAGGATTTCCTATAGCCATTTTATGTTTTGTTTCTTGGTAGCTGTGTCTTGTTCTGTTCTTCTCTTTTGTGTTTCTGTTAGTTGTTTCTGTTTGGTGGTATTTTATACTTTTTTCCCTTGTCTCTTTTTTAAGCTGTGTATTTCAGTAGTGGCTTTTTCATGGGTGGTTACCATTAGGTTAAGAAAAAAAATGTTCATGTGTAGAAGGGTCCTTTGTCATATGAGTGCTTCTGCACTCCGTCCTCCTTTTTTATGGTGGATGTTTATTCTCTTTACTTTTATGTTATTGTTGTCACAGATTATCTTCATCTTAATTGTGATTGTGTTGGAGATCTTACTTATAGTTTTGATTTGTTTTGTTCTTTGTGTCTGGTCGAATAACCCCCTTCATCAATTTTTTTGAATAGTCTCTCCATTCCCTTCTCCAACTTTTCTTTGTTTGATATACTCATTATTCTTATATAGCTCTATCTGATAGAGTCAGATAATTCTTGTAGAGCTCTCTCAGTTTTTTAAATTTGTGAGTCTCTCTTCTCTCTGTAGCATTTCTAGTTGCCTGTCTTCAATGTCACTGATCTTTTTCTCTATCTGGCTTGTCCTATTAGTTAAACTTGCTACCTCAGTCTTCTATACATGTGTAAAGTTTTTCATCTCTGTTTTTTAAATCTTAATCTCCTTGGTGAGGTATTTGTTTTGTTCATTAATTTGTTTTATGGGCTCATCAAGTTGCCCATTGGTATCTTCTTGCATCTCATTGAGTATTTTCAGAACTTTAATTTTAAGTTCTCTATCATTTAACTCCAAGGCTTCCATGTGTTTGAGATATTTTTCTGGAGATGTTTCATTTTCTTTATGAAATATGTCTCTGTCTTTTGTACTCATGGTATTCAATTTATTCTTCTTGGTGGCATTTGAAAGTGGCATTGTTAAGAACCTTAACCAAAAAAAAAAAAACTTAAAAAATTGAAGAGTTAAAATTATTCAAAAGAAATATAATAATTTTAAAAGTTATGACAAGAAGAAAAACCACCAGAAAGAAGATCCAAAGCAAAGAAAAATATAAAAAAAAAACAAATAGCCACAAAAAAAAAGAATAAAAATATAAAAATTTAAAAAATTCTATAAAATGAAAAAAAAAAAAGAATTAGTTTAAAAAAAAGAGGGAAAAGAAGGAAAAATAAATTTTGGTTTTGAGAGGTTTCTTGCGAGGTTAGGTGTCACTGTGTTATGACTTTTAGCTCTGTGAAGTTCCTAGGCTGTCCACTGAGTTTAAAAAGAGAAAGAAATTAAAAAGAGAAAAAATTAATGTCTATTGCTGCTGCAATGATATAGGCGGGGCCACAGCTGTATTGGTGAGAGGGGCATGTTGTGAGGGCTTTATGGCTCTAATAGTGGTGATCTAAGGCTTCAGGGTGCTTCCTCTCATGTCTCCACAGACCTGGACCAGACATGGAGCACCTACATTCTTCAGGGGAGAGAGTGGCTCTGGAGCGCTGGCTGCGGGGTTTGTCTGGGCCGCTCTCTGAAGTGAGGGAAGCAGGATCTGGGAGGCTGGGGGTCGCACTTCAGCTTTCTCTGTCTCTGTCAAGTGTGGGCTGCAGACAGACCATGGGACACTGGCCGTGACCCTGCATTCTGGCCACTTTGGTTTGTCTCCCCCTCTACCCAGCTATCTCACCGCTCCTCCCTGCAGAAGGAGACCCAGTCACTCCAAGTTTCCCTCTCCGTTCCTCTCAGACAAAACCCAGAGAGCCCAAGCTTTCCTTCTCCCCATAGTCCAGCAGGGGAAAAACCCCCAGTCACTCCAGGTTTGTCTTCTCTCCTCTCCAAAGCCCACCCCGATTGCATTTTGTCTTCCACTCCTCCTTTTACCCTGTCCCACCTTTAGTCCATTCAGTGTGTGGATCTTTCAGGTGTACCAGACAGCCCAGCTCAGGTTACTTTGCTGCATTACAGTTGTTCAGTTTGTTGAAATTTCAAGGGAAAGTTCAGGAGTATCTCTTACACTGCCATTACTCTATCATATCCCCTTTAACATTATGAAATGTCCATCTTTGTCTCTTGTTACCTTTGCTGTCTTGAAGTCAGCATTGTCAGATATGAGTATGGCTACACCTGCTTTTCTCTGGGTATTATTTGCTTGGAGAATCATTTTCCAACCTTTCACTTTGAGTCCACTTTTGTCCTTGCACCTTAGATGTGTCTTTTGAAGGCAGCATATCTTTGGGTTTTGCTTTTTGACCCAGTCTGTTACTCTGTACCTCTTTATTGATGAGTTCAGTTTATTTACATTTGGAGTAATAACTGACTTGTGATGACTTCCTATAGCTGTTTTATGTTTTGTTTTCTGGTAGCTCTGTGTCTTGTTTGGTTCTTCTCTTTTGTGTTTCTTTCAGTAGTTTTTTCTTTTTGTGGTATTCCATACTTCTCTCCCCATTTCGTCTCTTTTTAAGCTATGCATTTCAGTAGTGGATTTTTTTGTGGGTGGTTATAGTTAGGTTATTAAGAGAAAAGTTTTTATATGTATAAGGGCCCTTTGTATTATGTGTGCTTCTGTATTCCATCCTCCTTTGCACCTGCAGATCTTAATCCTCTCCCCTGTTATGTTATTGTTGGCACAGATTATCTTTGTGACCTTGTTGGAGCCTTTACTTGTAGTTTGTGTTTTGTTTTTGCATCTGGTCAAATAACCTTACCCTTGAGTGTTTCTTGCAGTGGGTGTTTCTCTGGTGAGAAATTCCCTTAGCCTTTTCTATATCTGCAAATTTTTAAAAGTTCCTTCATATTTGATGAATAACTTTGATGGATATAGTATTCTTGGCTGGCAATTTCTCTCTTTCAGTCCTTTGAATGTTTGGATCCACTCTCTTCTGGCCTGTGAAGTTTCTGCTATGAAGTCTGTTGATAACCTGATAGCTCTCCTTTTGTATGATAAGTTCTTTTTTTCTCTAGCTGCCTTGAGGATTCCTTCTTTGTCATTGAATTTTGACAATTTTATTACAACATGCCCTGCCGAAGGTCTTGTTTAGGTTAAGATAACTTGGCATTCTGTTTGCTTCTTGAAATCAAAATTATATTTCCATAGGCTTGGGAAGTTCTCATCAATTGTTTGTTTGAATGGGCTCTCCAATCTCTTCTCCCCCTGTTCTTCTCATATACCTGTTATTCTCTTTCTGATGGAGTCAGTCAGCAGACCTCTATACTTTTTTTTTTTTCAAAAATTTTTTAAATTTTTTTTGTATTTTTTTTATTTATTCAT
The DNA here is from genome assembly GCF_036850995.1 of Saccopteryx leptura. Taxonomy (NCBI): domain Eukaryota; kingdom Metazoa; phylum Chordata; class Mammalia; order Chiroptera; family Emballonuridae; genus Saccopteryx; species Saccopteryx leptura. The sequence continues at coordinate 59,700,696 of NC_089511.1, read as the reverse complement.
TTTTTTTTAGAGAGGAGAGGGAGAGACAGAGAGAGAGAGAGACAGAGAGAGAGAGAGAGGAGAGACAGAGAGAGAGAAGGGGGGAGGAGCTGGAAGCATCAACTCCCATATGTGCCTTGACCAGGCAAGCCCAGGGTTTCGAACTGGCGACCTCAGCATTTCCAGGTTGACGCTTTATCCACTGCACCACCACAGGTCAGGCTATACTTTTTTTTAAAATTCATGAATCTCTTCTTCTTCCTCTCTTCTTCTGATATAACTGTTATTCTCTAATGGAGTCAGCCAGTAGACCTCTCTCTCTATTTTTTAAATTCATGAGTCTCTCTCTTCTCTCTGTAGCATCTCTAGTTGCCTGTCTTCAATGTCACTGATTCTCTCCTCTATGTGGCCTGTTCTGTTAGCTAAACTTGCTACCCAGTTTTCAACTTATGTATTGAGTTCTTCATCTCCATTTTTAAAGTTTTAATCTCCTTTGTGAAGTATTTGCTTTGGGGTTTTTTTGAGCTTACTAAGTTGCCTCTTGGTGTTTTTTTGCATCGGATTGAGTATTTTCAGAACTTCAATTTTGAATTCTATATTGTTTAACTGTAAGGCTTCCATGTAATTAAGATTTTTTCTTTTCTCAAAGATTTTATTTATCCACTTTAGAGAGTAGTGAGAGAAAAAGAGAGAGAGAGGAAAGAAGGGGAGAGGATTAGGAAGCATCAACTCCCATATGTGCCTTGACCAAGCAAGCCTAGGGTTTCAAACCAGTGACATCAGCATTCCAGGTTGATGCTCTATCCACTGCACCACTAGAGGTCAGGCTGATTGAGATTATTTTTCTGGGGATTTTTTATTTTCTACTCTGAGCCTTCTCTGTCTTGTATCCTATTTTTTTTTTCCTTGATGGCATTGGAGAGTAGTATTGTTAAGAATACTAACAAAAACCAAGTTATGAAATAAAAAAAAATAAATATAATGAAACACAAAAAGTTTTAAAATAATGACAAGAAGAAAAATTACAAAATACAAAGAGCAAAATCCAAACAAACAAAGCACCCACAAAAAATAAAAATTAAAAAATGGAATTCAAAAGAGCAAAAGAAACTATATTTCAGTTTTGAGAGGTTGTTTTGTTTTTTTCAGTAGATGGCACTGTATTACAAGTTTTAATTCTGTGAAATTCCTGGGCTGACCTCTGCTATGATGTGCCTGCCACAATGATGTAAGCAGGGCTGCAGTTCTGTTTGTGGGTGGGGTGTGTTGTGAGGGCTTTATGGCTTTACTGTTTCACAGCTTTAGCAATGACAATCTCAGGCCTCCTGGTGCTCCTCCCCACATCTCAACAAACCAGGGGACCAGACCCGAAGCACCTCTGTTCTTCATGGGAAGAGTGGCTTTGAAGAGTTAGCTGTAAGATCTGTCTCTGTGGCCCTGGCCGGTTGGCTCAGCGGTGGAGCGTCAGCCTGGCGTGCGGGGGACCCGGGTTCGATTGCTGGCCAGGGCACGTGGAGGAGGCGCCCATTTGCTTCTCCACCCCCCCCTCCTTCCTCTCTGTCTCTCTCTTCCCCTCCCGCAGCCAAGGCTCCATTGGAGCGGGGATGGCCCGGGCGCTGGGGATGGCTCCTTGGCCTCTGCCCCAGGCGCTGGAGTGGCTCTGGTCGCTGTGGAGCATCGCCCCTGGTGAGCGTGCTGGGTGGATCCCGGTTGGGTGCATGCGGGAGTCTGTCTGACTGTCTCTCCCCGTTTCCAGCTTCAGAGAAATGCAGGAAAAAAAAAAGAAAAAAAAAAAAAAAGATCTGTCTCTGCCCCCTCTGTACCCTGTGATGTGAGGGAAGTGAGATTTGGGAGGCTGGGAGGCTGCACTTTGATTTTCTCTGTTTCAGTGTAAAGTGCAGACTGCCTCCAGACTGCAGGAACACTGGCTGTGACCCCTAGTTCTGCCACAGCTTGGTTTAGTATATCCCCCTCTACCCCTCAATCTCACCACTTCTCCCAGCAGGAGACCCAGTCACTGTGAACTTCTCCTCTCTCCATAGCCCTGACAGAAAAACAAAGACAGTCCAGGCTTCTCCCTTCTCTGGAGCCTCAGCAGAGTAAAACAAACAAACAAACAAACAAACAAACAAACAAAATAACAGTCACTCTAGTCTTCTTCTCTCTTTGGGGCCCCTGCAGTCAAAAACCTGGGCAGTCTGGGCCTCTCCTTTTTCTGGAGCCACCACAAGTGTGTTTCATCTTCTGCCCCCTTTTAACTCTTTCCACCTTTAGTCCATTCAGTGTGTGGATCCTTCAGTCAATCCTGCATGCCCAGCAGGGGTTGCTTTACTGTGTTATAGTTGTTCAATTTGTTGAAATTTCAGGGGGAGAGATCAGGAGTATCCCTCACATTATCATTACTCTCTTTGAATAACTTCAAGGCCTGCCACTGACCCACTTATTGTGAATAATGATTGGTAAATTGAAATTGCAAATAATAACTTTATTATTTCAACTGTGGGCTTTGAAATCTGAAAGACTCTGTCTTAGCCATTTAAACACTTAACTGACCTTCAGCAAGCAGATCAATGTCTTTGCACTTTAGTTTCTTCCTCTATTAGTGAGCTGTTATGACTAAATGTAATAACATATGAAAACCTGAATAGAGTGACTGACAGATGACAGGAAAACTGTAAAGTTTCACTTTCCCTCTTCTTTGAATAAATTTGTCATCAATTTCATATTAAAGCAATCAACTTTGAAGCATTTATGGAAAGTTAATTTTTATGGATCTTTGTTAAATTAAGACAAATTCACTAATCAGTGTTCTGAATACTTAAAAATAACCTGTATTTCCCAACCTTTTCCTAACAAGATTCCTTTTTCAAAGTTTATAATTTATAATGGCTGATATCAAGACTGTATAATTTGTCAGAGAGCCTTTTAATCAATATGCACTTTTTCTTACATTTATACATCAAAGATTCAGATATTAAGGAATAATTTTAATTGTAAGCTCTACACAAACTAACACACTTTATCTTAAGAAATTTTCTCAGATGATAGGGATAGTGATTGGTTCGAATTTTTATTACTTTTTTTTTTTTTTGTATTTTTCTGAAGCTGGAAACGGGGAGAGACAGTCAGACAGACTTCCGCATGCGCCCAACCGGGATCCACCTGGCACGCCCACCAGGGGCGAAGCTCCGCCCACCAGGGGGCGATGCTCTGCCCCTCCGGGGCGTCACTCTGCCACGACCAGAGCCACTCTAGCGCCTGGGACAGAGGCCAAGGAGCCATCCCCAGCGCCGCCATCTTTGCTCCAATGGAGCCTTGGCTGTGGGAGGGGAAGAGAGAGACAGAGAGGAAGGAGGGGTGGGTGGAGAAGCAAATGGGCACTTCTCCTATGTGCCCTGGCCGGGAATTGAACCTGGGTCCCCCACACGCCAGGCTGACGCTCTACCGCTGAGCCAACCGGCTAGGGCCAAATTTTTATTACTTTTATAAGTCAGGCTGCAGGGAAAATTCAATGATCTAACTTTTGACTTTCATTATTGAACAAGATGTGTTCATGTACTTAACACAAACAGAGACTTGTTTTGAGAACTGAATGGAAAGACTAGATTTAAACTTACTTAAGTCAGCCTGGCCTGTGGTGGTGCAGTTGATAAAACGTTAACCAGGAATGCTGAGGTCACCAATTTAAAACCCTGAGCTTTCCTGGTCAAGGCACATATGACAAGCAATCAATAAACAACTAAAGTGAAGCAACTATGAGTTGATATTTCTCACCCCCCACCCCTGTAAAATCAATAAATAAAATCTTTAAAAGGTTACTCAAATTAGTATTTTTAATTTTATAAAAATTGTTGTTTGCTGACAAACCCCAATTCAAACTAGGTTAAGTACAAAGAGGGATTTATTGAAAGGCTATTGAGTACTAGTGGAAAAAGTAAGCCATGCAAATGATATAGATGCCATTGAACTTTAGAAATAACAGCAGCGAACAGGGACTTGAGCACGAGCAAAACTCAATCTCTGCCTACCATCTCTGATTTTCTCTGAGTTTTCATTCTTTTCTATTACCATAGACTGGCTTTCTTCCCATGGCATAAAATGTGAGCTGGTGGCTCCTGTGTTTATATTTTATCACTTTATCCAGCAGAGAGAGAGCAGTATACTCTCATCACCTTGAGAACCAACATTCCTCGGGAAGGTGGTCATTGGCTCATGTCAGGTGCCCACTCCTGGACCAATCAACTGTAGAGAGGGAGTGGGGGCTGGTGAACACATGGCTGTTCCTATGAAAATAATTTAGGTAGAGAGAGAAGCAGGTGGGTGGTTACTGGGTAGAAAAAGCAATAGGTGTTTTTATGATTGGAATCTGCTGTTTTTCCCATGTTCTTATACTTTACCACTGTGAATGTTCTACTAACATTTTTCATTCGTTCACCCATGAGATTTTGCTTGTATTGATTTTTTTCACCTAAAATACTATTCTTATTCCCTTCCAGTTGCTTCTGCTTCTCCTGTTATTTGCAACTTAAGTATATTTCCCACAATTTTTTCCCTGACTCTCAGGTCCAGGTTTCAACCTAACTTGTACTAACTAGGGGATTAAATAATAGCCTAAATTTCTCCCACCAAAATATATTATATTGTTTTATATTTATATTATAACTATAAGTAGGCTGTAAAATTATAAGGGTAGAGAACTTGTATCTGTGGCTATATCTTTAGCATTGGTCCAAGGTCTGGCATGAGTAATTGGTTCAGTAAGCATGTTTCAATAAACAATTGTTGAATAAGTGAAGGCATAAACAAAAGAGCAGGATATGAACACATTCTTAAAGCTGTGGTTGCCCTGGAGAAGACAGTAGTAATGGTAACCTATATAGAGAGATTGAGAGTTTCTTGACTAATCCTTATAGACAGTTTAGAACTCTTGCTATTGTTTGACAGTGTTCCCAAACCTTAACATACATTATTTCACTTAATCTCTATGGGTTGGGTTTTAGAATTCCCATTTTACATCTGAGGAAGGTTAAGTAATATGCCAATGGTTCCACTCAAAGTACACAGAGTATCTGGGTTTAAAAATCAATTATCTGACTCCAATTCCTGTGTTCTTACCCATTATCCTGCGTTGATTCCAACATTAGCAGCTCCCAGATGAGAAAAGAATAAACTGCCTAGATCTACCAGCCCTTGAAGTCTGATTACAATTTATTTCTCAGGACATAAGGAAATCTTTCTAATGTCACTTACATATTGGCCTTGTAGATCCTTTGGCAACAGAAAAAGTGTTTTATGTGGTTCCATACAAACCGGGTGATATTTTGTTGTATTTAAAAAAAAAAATGGCATTGTGATTTTGATGGAATTGCATTAAATTTGTATATTGCTTTTGGTAATATGGCCATTTTTACTGTGTTGTTTCTTCATATCCATGAACATGGAATATTTTTCCATTTCATTGTGTCTTTTTTCATTTCCTTCAATAATGTTTTGTAGTTTTTAGTATATGGATCCTTCACATCTTTTGTTAAGTTTATTCCTAGGTATTTTTAAAATTAAAATTGTAAGAAGATTTTATATTTCAGTTCATTTTCTAAAGTTTTGTTGTTGGCATATAGAAAAGCAATGGATTTTTGTATATTGATTTTGTATTCTGTGACTTTATTAGTTTATTGTTATAATAGTTTTTTTGTGGAGTCTTTGGGGTTTTCTGTATACAGAATCATGTCATCTGTATAAAGTGATACCTTTACTTCTTCTTTCCCAGTATAGATGCCTTTTATTTCTTTCTCTTGCCTGAATGCTCTGCATAGGACTTCCAGGACTATGTTGAATAAGAGTGGAGAGAGTGGGTAGCCTTGTCCTATTCTTGATTTTAGAGAAAAGTGTTCATTTTTTTTCATCATTTAGTATGATGTTAGCTGATGATTTTTCATATATGACCTTTATTATGTTGAGGTACTTTCCTTCTATACCCATTTTACAAGTGTATTAAACCTAAAGTGATGTTGTATCTTATCAAGTGCCTTTTCTGCATATATTGATAAAATCAAATAAAGTTTATTTTTTGTTTTGTTGATGTGGTGTTTTATGTTGATTGATTTACATATGTTGAACCATCTTTGGATTTCTGGAATGAATCCCACTTGATCATGGTGCATTATTTTTCTAATGTGTTGTATTCAATTTGCTAGTATTTTGTCTAGGATTTTTACATCTGTATTCATTAGAGATATTGATACGTAGTTTTCTATTTATTTTGTGTTCTTTCCAGGTTTTGGTATCAGGGTTGTGTTTGCCTGATAAAATGTGTTATGCAGTATTGCTTCTTTTTCTGTTTTTGGAAGACATTGAGAAGGATAAGTACCAAATATTCCTTGAATGTTTGGTAGAATTCATTAGTGCAGCCATCTAGCTCTGGACTTGTATTTTTGGGGACATTTTTAATAGTTGGTTCTATTTCCTTCCTGCTTACAGGCTGTGGTGGGATTCAGCCAGTTCAACTTGATTGGACAGAACCAATACCTAATTTTTTGTTGAGTTCAGCAAACTAGTTGTTAAAATGGCACTTATAACCAGAGTTCTCTCTAAGATGGGTGCCTGGGCAGCCTCTCAATGTGGAAATCACTAATTTACATTTCTCTTCTTTAATGTTCATCTGTGTAACAGTGTATTCTAAGTGCCCATCGTAATGTTCATTCCATCCATGGATTAAAAAAAATTGCAAGTCAGGATACCAATCAAGAAGCAGTATGGAAATATCTTAAATAACAGTTTTATTGTTTTATATTTTGTCAGGTATTATGTAATATTTTTTTATTAATATTTTAAAACTCTTTCTTATAGTGCAATCTAGTTCTATGTACCTCTTTTATTGTTCTTTTTAAGTGTCATATTATATGCATGAAATAGTAAACTACCTTTTGGTATATCTTTTTTTATATATATACTTAAAAAGGTTATTAGGACAGAGAACCAGTTGTCAGGTTATTTGAATTTCATCACTGTGTATAGGTCTGTTTAAGTTTTTCATTTCTTCATGACTCAGGCTAAGAAGACTGTGTAGTTCTAAGAACTTACTCATTTCTTCTAGATCATTACATTTAGTGGCATATAATCTTTCATAGTATTCTAGTATGATCCTTTGTGTATCTATGATGTCTGTGGTAATTTCTCCTTTTTCATTTTGGATTTTTTTTTTTAGTGAGAGAGAGAGAGAGACAGATAGACAGACAAGAACTGACAGACAGGAAGGGAGAGTGATGAGAAGCATCAACTCATAGTTGTGTCACCTTAGTTGTTCTGGGTGAAATCAATCATTGATTGATTTTTCATATGTTCCTTGACTGGGGGACTGCAGCCGAGCCAGTGACCCTTTGCTCAAGCCAGTAACCTTGGGCCCAAGCCAGCGACCATGGGGTCATGTCTATGGTCTGACACTCAAGTCACTGACCTGTGCTCAAACTGGTGAGCCTGTGCTCAAGTTGGAAGAGATTGTGCTCAAGTTGGCAACATTGGGGTTTCGAACCTGGGTCCTCAGTGTCCCAGGCTGACACTTTATCCACTGTGCCACCACCTGGTCAGGGTCTGATTTTGTTTATATGAATCTTTTCTCTTTTTTCCTTAGTGAGTCTAGCCAGGAGTTTGTCAATTTTATTGATTTTTTTTTCAAAGAACTAGCTGTTGATTGTATTAATTTTTCTATAGAATATTTCTTCTCAATTTCATTCTGTTTTGTTCTAGTTTTTATTATTTCTTTTCTTCTGTTAACTTTGGGTTGCCTTTGTTCTTTTTCTAGTTCTTTCAGATGTGATGTTAGATTGTTTACTTGGAATTTCTCTTGTTTTCTCATATAAGCCTGTAATAATATAAATTTTTCTCTTATTATTGCATTTACTTCATCCCAAAGTTTTGATATGCCATGCTCTCATTTCTCATTTGTCTGTATATTTCTTTTGATCTTTGCTTTGCTTTTTTTTCTTTTTTGACCTAGTCATTTTTAAGAACTATATTTGATTAATTTCCACTTTTTTTGTGGGTTCCTTTACTTCCTGTGTGTTGTTGAAGTCTATTTTCAAAGCCTTATGTTCAGAGAATATGCTTGGTATAATTCAACTTTTTTAAGGTATTGTTTTTTACCTTACTTTTGTTGGGGGGGGGGGATAGAGAGACAGACTCCTGCATGCTTTCTGACCGAGATCCGCCTGGAATGCCCATCTGGGGCCAATGCTTAAATCAGCTGAGCTATTCTCAGGATGTGGGGCCAATGCTCAAACTAATCAAGTCACTGGCTATGGGAGGGTAAGAGGGAGAGTAGGAGAACAAGGAGGGTAGAGAAACAGATGGTTGCTTCTCCCTTGTGACCTGAGTGGGAATCAGACCCAGAATAATCGACTCTCTATTCATTTAGCCACCAATTTTAATCTTCCTGAGTTTGTTGAGGTTAGTTTTATGGCCCAACATATAGTATAACCTTGAGAATGTTCCATGTACACTGGAAAGGAATATATAATCTGATGTTCCATGATGAAATGTTCTGTAAATGTCTATTGTATCCATTTGGTCTAGTGTGTCATTTAAGGCTGATATTTCTTTATCACTTTTCTTATATATTTTGGTGCTTCCTGATTCAGTGCATATATATTAAGAACTGTGATATCTTCTTTGTTAAAATATCTATTGTTTTTAGAGAGAGAAGACAGTGATAGAGAAAGGCACCAGGTGGAGGAGCAAGAAGCATCAACTCATAGTTGCTTTTCACATGTGCCTTGGCCAGACAAGCTTGGGGTTTTGGGGTTTTGAACCAATCACCTCAGTGTTCCAGGTCAACACTCTCTTTTGCACCATCCCTGGTCAGGTGATGTCTTCTTGATGTAGGGCCCCCTTTACCATTTTGAAGTGTTCATTTTGTCTCTTGTTACCTTTGTTGTCTTGAAGTTAGTATTGTCAGATATAAGTAGGGCTACACCTGCTTTTCTTTGGGTATTATTGCTTGGTGAATTGTTTAACAACCTTTCACTTTGAGTCTACTTTTACTCTGCAGCTTAGATGTGTCTCCTGAAGGCAGCATATGGTTGAGTTTTGGTTTTGATCCAATTTGCTACTCTGTTACTCTTTATTGGTAAGTTCAGTCCATTTATATTTAGGGTAATTATTGACACATGAGGATTTCCTATAGCCATTTTATGTTTTGTTTTCTGGTAGATCTGTGTTTCTTTTGGTTCTTTTCCTTTGTGTTCCTGTCTCTTGTTTTTATTTGGTTATATTCCATGCTTCTTTCCTCTATTCCTTTTTTTTTTTAAGCTATGTCTTTCAGTTTTTTTGTTTGTTTGTTTGTGGGTGGTTACTATTAGGTTATTGAGAGAAAAGGCTTCATATATACAACAGTCCTTTGTCTTATGAGTGCCTCTGCATTGCAGCCTCCTTTGCTACTTTAGCCCTTTATCCTCACCTCTTTTATGCTATTTTGTCTCAGATTATTTATGTTTATATTATAATCTTGTTGGAGTTTTTACTTGTAAGTTTGTGTTGCTTTGTTCTTTGTATCTGGTCGAGTTAACCCCCTTGAGTATTTCCTGCAGGGGGATTTTCTGCTGATAAATTTTCTTAACTTCTTTGTACATATCTGCAAGTTTTTAAATTTTCTTTCATATGTGAAGGATAACTTTGATGGATATAGTATTCTTGGCTGGTAATTTCTCTTTCAGTACTTTGAATGTTTGAAACCACTCTCTTCTGGCTTGTAGAGTTCCTATTGAGAAGTCTGATGGTAACCTGATGGGCCTCCCTTCTTTGTAAGTGAAGTTCTTCCTTTCCCTAGCTGTCTTGAGGATCCTTTCTTTATCATTGAGTTTTTATACTTTTCTTACAGTGTTCCTCGGAGAGATGGAATCTTTGGGTTGAGATAACTAGGAGTTCTCTTTGTTTCATGGATTTAAAGATATAATTCCTTCCATAGGCTTTGGAAAGTCCCATTAATTATTTTTTTGAATATGCTTTATTTATTTCTCCTTTTTTTTTTATTCTGAAATACCCACTATTCTTATATTGCTCTTTCTGACAGAGTCAGACAATTCTTGTAGAGCTCTCTTATTTTTATAAAAATTTGTGAATCTCTCTCTTCTTCTCACTATATCATCTCCAGTTGCCTGTCTATGATGTCACTGATTCTCTCCTCTATCTGGCCTCTTCTATTAGATAAACTTGCTTGTTCATTTTTCAATTCATGTATTGAGTTCTTCACCTCTATTTTATTTTCTGAGATTAAGTTGCCTATTAGTGTGTTACTGCATCTTATTGAGTATTTTCAGAACTTCAATTTTGAATTCTCTGTAGTTAACTCCAAGGTTTCCATGAGATTGAGATTGCTTTATGATTTTTTATTTTCTTTCTGAACTGCATCTCTTTTTTGGGTTCATTTTATTCTGCCTTGAGGGTATTTGAGAGTGGCACTGTTAAGAAATCAAGCAAAAAAATAATAATAAAAAATAAAAATAAAAAAGTATATTAAAAAGGTAAAACTGAAAATAAAATAATAAACAAGAGAGAAAAATCACAAAATAAAGGACAAAAACCAAAAAACAATAATTAAAAACACAAAACAACAACAAAGGTAAACTAGAAAAAAATTAGAAGAAAAATACCCCCTAACATTCCAAACAAATTTTTTTCCAGTAGGTGGGCTGGACTACTTATTTTAGCTCTGCAAAATTCTCAGGATGGCCTCTGCTGAGAGGTGCTGCAGTCCCAATGATGGTTGGGACATGCTGTGAGGTTTCTAGCTTTAGCAATGGAGATCTCGGGCCTCCAGATGCTCCTCTCTGAGTTTCAACCAGGGGATCCAACACAGAGCACCTCTGTTCCTCAGGGAAAAGAGTAGTTCTGTAGGGGTTTTGTGTGGTACTTCTTTGGCACTCTCCATACCCACAGGGGGAAGGAGGCAGGATCTGGGTGGCTGGGGGGGCTGCATTTTGTATTTTTGTGTCTTGGTCTGTCTGAGTGTGGGTGTTTGGCAGGCCATGGGAACACTGGCTATGACTCCTCATTCTGCTGCTGCTTTGGTTCACTTTCTCCCAAAATTCTCACCTGTAATTTTGTTCCCATTTTTCACACGGGGCACCATTTGTCACGGAGACAATGACTACTCAGAGATCACATGGAGTGCACCGAGGGACCTAGGGGAGAATGCCGCAAAATCCCCTCTACAGGTTTTATGAAATGGCTTGACCCCCAGTCCTTACAGGTATTTATTGATTCACACAAATAGAAGCAGGGACAAGAATGAGGAAGTCAGGAAGGGGAACTATTTTAGAGCAGACAGAAGGGCAAGCGAAGTAGCTTAAAAGTCCTCACTTATTGATTAATCAGAATGGCTAGTTCTATCCCTATTTTGCTGTGTTCAGCACAGTACTGCATTCACTGCTTCCTGTCAGTGATTCCACTTTGGCTTTTGCCTCAGAGCACTGAACTCAGTCCCTGTTCTATATTCCTATTCAGGACTTCTACACTCACCAATCTCCCTACTCCTCTCAGCAGCAGGAGACCCAGTCACTTTGGATTTCTCCCTTCTCTGGAGCCCCAGCAGACAGAGAGTCAGACAGTCCAGGTCTCTCTCCTCTCCAGAGCTGACAGCAAGTGACATTTTCTTTTACCCCCCTTCTCAATCCTTCCCATCTTAGTCTATTTGATGAGCAGATCTTTCAGGCAAGCCTGCAAGCCCAGCTGGGGTTTCTTCACTGAGTTCTAGCTGTTCAATTTGTTGAGATTTCAAGGGGAGAAATCAAGGATATCTCTCACGCCCCCATTACTCTCCCAGTGTGGGATTCTAATAAACCCTGAATTTATATTTTATGGATAAATACATAACATTTTTGATGGTAAAAGCTGGGCACATGGGTAGAGAGTCATGCTGGTGAGTGAGGTGTTATTTTTAAATAGTGTGGTCAGGGAGATTTAAGCAAAGACGTGAAAGAGGTAAAAGAGTGATCTATGAGAATATCTGGAGGACTCTTCCTCACAAAGGAACACGCTACAAGATCCTGAGATGGGAAGGTGCTTGGAGGATACAAGGAATAACAAGGAGGCCAGTGTGGCTTGAGCTCATCCAGAGAGTGGGGGCTAGTCAGAGGCAGATCAGTGAGATTAGGTAGCATCATGGAAGGACTTTGGGTTTTCCTCTAGTCTGAGTGAGATGAGAATCAGTGGGGACTGTTGAACAGAAGAATTTCATGATCCTATGGATATTAATGAGTTCTCCTAGTTACTGTGTGGAGAAAGGGCAAGAGGAATCCAGGAGTGGGAGCAGGTAGCCAACAGAAAGTTTTAGAAGAAATCCTGGCAGAAGTTGTGTTAGTGAGAACTGAGCAGATTAAGGCAATGTTATAAATATAGAGCTAATAAGACCTGCTTTTGGAAGTGGGGACTGAAAAAAAAAGAGGAATCAAGGATAACTCCAGGGTTTTTGGTCTAAGCAATACTTGAAGGATGTATTTACCAAAAAGGGAAAGATTGGGAAGAGGCAGGATTGGCAGGGCTGTTGGGTCCTGGAGTGTAATAAGAGTTCAGTTTTGAATAGACTCTACCTGGAAATGTATGTAGCTGGATATCTGAGGCTGAATTTCTAGAGAGAATTGAGGCCTGGAGATATGAATATGAGAATTTTTGTGCTATTTCCCTGGCCGGTTGTCTCAGCAGTAGAGCATTGGCTTGGCATGTGGAAGTCTCAAGTTCGATTCCTGGTCAGAGTACACAGGAGAAGTGATTATTGGCTTCTCTACCTCTCTCTCATCTCTCTCTTTCTTTTTCTCTCTCTCTCTTCCCCCATCCTGCAGCCATGGCTTAATGGGTTTGAGCAAGTAGGTCTTGGGTGTTGAGGATGGTGTTGCATCCACTGGGTGTGAGAACAAACATCAGAGACTTTCAGGATGGTACTTTATTGGCCAGTTTAACCTGTACAGGGGCGAACTCCCAAGATGTCTGGAGACACCGTACTCACAAGGACCTGCAAACAAGAGTTGCACCTGGTGCTTAGAGCTAGGTCCTTATATATCCTAAGTGAGCAAGCATTATACAGAAGCAGATGTGGCAGTTAACTATTCGCTAGGCAGTCACACGCAACAGGGGCCAGGTTTAGTTTAGTGGCGAATTTCAAACATAAACTTCTTTGTTCTCAGCCTCACAGGGGCCCTATCAGCACTCCCTGTTCCTGCTCCTTCAATAGTTACACTCTGGCAGCCACAGCACACCTCCCTGAATCTAACATTCCCCCATCTCTTTTGGGCATAAATCAAACCCTTGATTCTTCATCAGTGGGGAGAATGGTATAAGGTTGGGACAGAACTATTAACTTTACTACATCTACCCTCTCCTTTATGAACGCAAGGAGCTTGTTAAGGATTATTGGTCCAAAGGTAAGAGCCAATAAGAATAATAGAAGGGGTCCAGCAATTGCGGATATGAGGGTAGTTAACCAAGGAGAAGTCTTGAACATAGAAGTACACCAGCTAGGGCTGTCTTCTTCTAGGTTCCTATTCTTTAATCTGTTTGCAAGTATCTTGATATTCTCTCTAATTACTCCAGAGTGGTTAGCGTAAAAACAGCATTCTTCTCTTAAGGCAGCACACAGTCCTCCTTGCTCAAGGAGGAGGAGGTCTAGCCCTCTCCTATTCTGAAGGGCTACCTCAGCTAGGGAGTCTATTTGCTTCTTGAGATATATTACCTGGTTTTGGAGAAGCGCAATATCTTTGGAGAATGTCTTGGATAGCTGTCTGAGGGTAAGTTCCCCTTGAATGAGGGATGCTGTCCCTACTGCTGCTGACCCTACAATTCCTATGGTAGCTATGATAGGGATAAGGAGTGGAGCTCGTTTTGCCTGCCTTGGGGGAGCAACAAGGAATTTGGGATTTCCCCTATACAGATATACCTGTGGAATAATATAAGCACTTACACAAAGTTCAGGATGAGTGGGGACTATACACTTGAAGATACCTTGAGTGTACACAAACTATAGTCCTTCAGGTGCCTTCGTTACTTTTGGGCCCTCTAGTGTGGCAGGTAGGGTTTCTTGGTTAAGGCAATAGTCACTGTAATTGGAATTACCTAAGGTGAAATTTGCCAGGAGGTAGCAGGTTCCTTTCCCAGGTGTTATTCTGTGCTATAACTGTGCTATCTGCTATCCTGATTAAAACCCATTCCTGCAACTCTAGTCCCTTACTGGGTAAACAATAAAATGTCATCAGTCCTAAGTGGAGGAGAAGGTGAGCTTTAGAGGCTCTCCAGGGGTCTGCTTGACTTGCCATCTCAGAGATCCTTTGTCGGGTGGTTGGCCGGCTTCACGTGGGGGAGGTGGATCCAGTAGGGCTTTTCAGCTACCTTAATAGCTGTGGGTGTACTCAGGATCACCTGGAATGTTCTATTCTACCGCGGCTTAAGGTTGCCCCGTCTGTGGTTGAGAATCCACACCTACTGTCCAGGCTCTGGTGGCTCCAGTAGTCAGGAGCTGTGTTTCGCATTTGATTGGGCTGATCTCTGGAGGGCCTGCACCTCGCTTCTGATGTGCTGCAGGGCCTGCAAGGACTTGAAGAAATTATGATTTGAAATCTCTAGTTCCCTTCTGGTCAATCGAGGTACAAGGGGCACAGGTTGCCCAAATAAGATTTCATAAGGGGTCTATTTATTGAGATAGGGGATATATCTGGTTCTAAAAAGGGTGAAAGGGAGGAGCTCAACCTAGTTTTCACCGGTCTCCCCTCTCAGCTTAATTATAGTTACCTTCAGAGTCCTGTACATTCTTTCTACCTGTCTTGAACTTTGGGGCCTATAAATCCAATGCAATTTCCAATTAATACCTAACTTAGTGGCTAATTCTTGGGATATCCTGGATATGAATGCAGGTCCATTCATATGGGCTGCATCCTAGGGCTGATCCTAGGGCTAGGGGAATGCTATATATCTAGGTATGATTTTCCTTAATAAGACTTTGCAAACTGTGGAAGCAGCCTCTCCTCGCGTGGTGAATGCTTCCACCTATCCTGAGAAGGTGTCTACTAATACTAATAGATACTTATAACCTGACTTCCTAGGGGTCATCTCTGTGAAATCTATTTCTTACAGTTCTTTCCTCGATACTGGAGCTTTCCCCCGATACCTCAAAAAGGGGGTAGCTTCTTATTCTGCGCATTTACTCTGGCATAGATGTTGTACCTCGAGACAATGGAGTGGACAATATCCCTCATGTTGGGCCCTACATAATACTTCCTGATAAGTTGTTCTAGCTTGTTTTGTCCTAGATGGGTACTAGTATGAATAGTAAGAGAAATAGTAGGAGATATTTCTCTTACTATTTCTCTTACTATTCCCTGGGGTAAATAGAGCCGGGAGTCAGGAAGCTCTATCTATCCCTGCTGATTTTTCTTCCCTTTCAACTACATCCCTTCCTGCTCTTCTTCTGGGGAATATCTAGGATCCGGAGGTAGCATTGGCTTAGGCAGCAATGGCAGAAGGCTTTCTTGTGGCCCAGTGGCTGCCTTTCTTGCAGCTGAGTCTGCTAGGTTGTTACCCTTTACAATAGGCGAGTCCCCTCTCTGGTGTCCTTTGCAGTGAATGATGGCAACTTTGGTAGGTAGCCAAATGGCGTTTAGAAGGGCAAGAAATTCATTGCAATTTTTAATGTCTTTTCCTTCTGCTGTTAGTAAGCCTCTCTCCTTGTATATGGCTCCGTGGACATCGGCAGTGGCGAATGCATACTGGCTGTCAGTGTAGATGTTGGCAACTTTTCCCTCTGCTATCTGTAAGGCTCGGGTTAGTCCTATTAGCTCTGCCCTTTGTGCAGATGTTCCTGCGGGCAGTGCTTTCTGCCACAGGACCTTATTTTCCGTGGCCACTGCTGCCCCTGCATGTTGCTGTCCATCCTTAATAAAACTGCTCCCGTTTATAAAGAGGGTCAGGTCTGCCTTCCCGTATGATTGATCCCTTAAGTCCGGGCGGGAGCCAGTTACTGTGTCAAGGATTTGTTTGCAACTGTGGACCAAAGTGGAGTCCGGTATTGGCAATAGGGTCGCTGGGTTCAGGGCAGCAGTTTTGAGGAATTGAACAGATGGAGGGTTCAGCCTGATACTGCATTAGCCGCGTATTAAATAGCCACCTGTCAGGATGTGCTCGCAGCACTTGCTCTATGTAGTGTTCCCTAATGACTTTGATGTCCTGCCCTAAAGTCAGTTTACTAGCCTCCTTGACTAGTATGGAGGTGGCAGCAAGCACCCTCAGACATGTTGGCCATCCTGAGGCTACAGGATCAAGTTTCTTGGACAGATAGGTGACAGGCCTCTTCCACAGCCCAAGTTCCTGGCTCAGTACCCCTAAAGCTACCCCTCCCTTTTCTGCTATAAATAGCTGAAAGGGTTTGGCCAGATCTGGCAGGGCCAAAGCTGGGGCAGTCACTAGGGCCTCTTTAAGTGCTTGGAACGCTTGCTTCTCCCTATCTGTCCATGTGAACTGCTCTTCCTTACCCCTGGTTAGTTCATGTAGGGGTTTAGCTAGTTCTGCAAAGCCCAATATCCACAGTCGGCAGTATCCTACTGCACCCAGGAATTCTCGTACCTGCTCTTGTTAGTAGGCTCGGGGATCTTCAAGACCATCTGGATTCGCTGGCTGAACAATGTCCTTTGCCCTCCCTGTAAGTTATACCCCAAATAACTTACAGTTTGCGTCACAATCTGGGCCTTCTTGGTGGAGACTTGATACCCCATTCGCCTGAGATCTTGTAGCAGGTCCGAAGTAGCTTCCTCACACTCTCCTTCATCCTTGGCAGCTATGAGGATGTCATCCACATACTGGAGCAGTATGATTGATGGATGGGAGGAGCAAAAAGCCTGCAGATCTTTGCTGAGGGCTTCATTAAAAATGGTGGGGGAATTCTTAAACCCTTGTGGTAGTCTGGTCCAAGTGAACTGCCCCACCAGTCTATTATCCGGGTCATTTCATTCAAAGGCAAAGATCTCTTGGCTCTGAGGCGCCAGGGGAATACAAAAGAAGGCATCCTTCAAGTCCAGGACAGAATAATAGGTATGGATTGGGGGCAGTGAGCTCATCAAGGTATACGAATTGGGCACCGTGGGATGAATAGTCTCTACCTACGCATTCACCTCCCGCAAGTCCTGGACCGGATGATAGTCTTGGCTCCCTGGTTTCTGGATGGGAAGCAGCGGGGTGTTCTAGGCTGATTGGCACCTTTGAAGGATGCCTGCCTCCAGCAGGCGTTGCAAGTGCCGGGTGATTCCCTGTTTAGCTCGGGCTGGGACCGGGTACTGCCTGATCCTAACCAGTCTAAGCAGTGCTAAGCAGTTGCATCAGGACAGGCGGTTGGTGAGCGGCCAAACCTGGGGGGTTGGTTTCCGCCCAAACCTCAGGAACCCGGGCATGCAGGGTGTCTGGAACCCCTTCCTTGGCCTCCTTACCTTCTAGGACAGTGGCAAGTAAGTGTTCTTCCAACAGTGGGACAGTTACTTCCATGCTGACCTCTGCCTCTTTGTTCCCCATAGGGCTTTCCTCCCATTGGAAGGTTATGGTGGCCTGAAGTTTCTGCAATAAGTCCCTTCCAAGCAGTTGGTAAGGGCAGTCAGAAATGACTAGGAAAGAGTGGGTGATGGTGCCTCGACCTAAGTCAGTAATTCTTGCAGTGGCCCATGGGTAGGCTTCTGCTTTGTCCACTACCACTATTATCTTAGTAGTTGTCTTCTGCATCTGGCCCTGTGGTTTCTTTAGGACTGAATAGGTGGCTCCCGTGTCGACTAGGAAGTCTATTGGCTTTCCTTTGACTGTTAAGGTGACCATGGGCTCCTGGGAGCTGACAGGAATGGAGCCCTGGCCCCGTCAGTCTAAGGTTTGGAGCAAGACCTCTGGGCCCTGTCTTGGCCCTTGGCTGTTGGCCTTCAACCTTGGACACTCTCTTTTCCAGTGCCCTTTCTCCTTACAATAGGCACATTGATCTTTGGCTATTCACCATCCTTGGCCCTTCCTCTGTCCCCCTTTTCCTTTGGGGGGAGGTTTCTGGGCAGCAATCAGAATTTTGGCAACTTCCTTCACCCTGCCAACCTCCGGATCATCCCTATTGACATACACCTTCTGGGCTATCTCTAATAGCTTGCTTCTATTTTCTCCTTCAAATCCCTCTATCTTCTGAAGCTTTTTCCTAATATCTGAAGTAGCCTGAGTCATAAAGGCTATATTTACTAGTCTCCTGTTCTCTTCTGCCTCAGGATCTAGGCAGGCGTCCCCAAACTATGGCCCGCAGGCCGCAATTTGGCCCCCTAAGGCCATTTATCCAGCTCCCGCCGCACTTCCAGAAGGGGCAACTCTCTCATTGGTGGTCAATGAAAGGAGCAATGTATGTGGGAGCCCTCCAATGGTCTGAGGCACAGTGAACTGGCCCCCTGTGTAAAAAGTTTGGGGACCCCTAAAGAGGGTTATATACTCTATAAGCCTCCATGAGTCTTTCTAGAAAGGCTGCTGGGGATTCCTCTCTTCCCTGGATGACCTCACTTACCTTGCTAAAGTTGGTTGGCTTTCTAGCTGCTGCCTTGAGCCCCCTCAACAGAGCCCGGTGATACTGGAGGAGCGCATCCCTTCCCCCAGCGGTATTAGGGTCCCAGGTAGGAGGTTGAGATGGGAGAACATCTTCTATTTCCTTTCTTCCCTCCCGAGTTTCCCTTTCTTCTCCTAATACCGCCTTAGCAGCTTCTCTCATTATTCTGTTCCTTTCTTCAGAAGTGAAGAGGGTTTGTAAAATCTGCTGACAATCATCCTATGTGGGCTGATGGGTCCTAATAATGGTCTCAAGGAGAGATATTAGTCCCTGAGGTTTCTGGGAAAATGGGGGGTTCTGATGTTTCCAATTGTATAAATCACTAGTGGAAAAAGGCACATAGATGAGGCGAGGAGGTGCCCGTGGGCCAGCATCTGGTGCCGGTGGCGCCTCCCAGAGAGGCAAAATGGCTGCCCCTCCCGGGGAAGGAGGCAAAATGGCTGTGCCTCCCGCACCATAGACCGCCCCTTCTCGGGTGTGGGGTGGGCTCAAGAGTCTGCTCACATCATGCCAAAGGAATCTGCTTTCTCCTGCCGCTGATAGGGTGGAGGGGAATTCACCGGGTCTAGGTCGTCCTCCGGCGGTCCAGGCAAAACAGGGTAAAGTCTGGACAGTTCACCAGGCCGTGTCTGGGAATGGGCTTCTCCCTTTTCCTTTTCTTCAACCCTCCCAACTTTCCTATTCCCGTAGTGAGACAAACCGCTTGCCTGCCTTGCTTGCTGTCCTTCAGACACTTTCTGATGTACCCAGGCTGCTTGGTGGCTATATCTACCCACACATCTATATACAGGTATTGGTCTGGGTGGTGAGACCTATAGACTGTGGCTCTGACAGTAAAAAAGTTGGAAGGTCAAAAATGCCCTCTGTGGGCATCCTACATTAAATATAGGCCATTCCAGCTGGCTCAAGGTCCAGAGGAAACCTGGACTCGGCTGCAGACCTCTGTACCCCTGAGTCCTCTTCTGGAAATCAGAAAAATTCTTCAACAGGCACTCGAGCGGGGATCCTGGCACAGACTCCTGTTGTCCCATCCTAGATGACTCAGGAATAATGAGAAAGGGTAGGATACAGGCAACACACACTATTAACACAAGGAACACACTTGTCTCTCTCACACTCAACTCAGTCATTCGAGCTCAGACAAAACACAGCGCAGCATGGCGCAAAAAGGATTCCTAATGTGACTGGTCACTCCTAAAGTTAACAAATCTAAATATCCAAATTTCAGAGAGCGGTGTCCCGCTTCTGAAAGCCCTGGGTAGGTTACCGGTAGCATCCCACCTACTACCTCAGGATTACGTGCTCCAGAGCCCAAAAGCCAAACCAAATGAGGATCCTCAGTGAATACTTACTCAGCTTGAACTGTCCTTCCGGTCTCCAACCCAAAACTCTGCCGAGAGAGAATCCCGGGCGAGCCCCCAAAAATGTTGCATCCACCGGGTGTGAGAACAAACATCGGAGACTTTCAGGAGTTTAGATGGTACTTTATTGGCCAGCTTAACCTGTGCAGGGGTGAACTCCCAAGATGTCCAGAGACACTTACTCACAAGGAGCTGCAAACGAGAGTCACACCTGGTGCTTACAGCTAGGTCCTTATATATCCTAAGTGAGCAAGCATTATACAGAAGCAGATGTGGCAGTTAACTATTCGCTAGGGAGGTCACATGCAGCATAGCAACAGGGGCCAGAGCATAGCAACAGGGACCGGGGTTAGCTTAGTGGTGAATTTCAAACATAAACTTCTTTGTTCTCAGCCTCACAGGGGCCCTATTAGCACTCCCTGTTCCTGCTCCTTCAATAGTTACACTCTGGCAGCCACAGCACACCTCCCTGAATCTAACAGATGGCTCCATGTCCTCCACCTCAGGTGCTAAAAAAAGTGGCTTAGCTGGTCAGCAACAGAGCAACGGCCCCAGATGGGCAGAGCATCGCCCCCTAGTGAGCTTGCCAGGTGGATCCCGGTTGGGACACATGTGGGAGTCTGTCTCTCTGCCTCCTTTCCTTGCATAAAAAAAAAAATTGTTGTGCTATAGATGGTATTTGAAGTCCTAAGTCTGGATGAGTTGTGAAGCAGTATTTGTAGATAAAGGAGAGACAAGACAAAACAGGACTAGAAGGAGACAGGAAGAGAGGGAAGCTGTTCATGAGCTTAAAATTCTTTAAAACTTAGGTTAAGTCTTACCTCCTTTTTAAAACTTCTCTCATTATCTAGCCCTGTGGTTTTCAACTGCCAGTCTGTGGACTGGTGCCAGTCCCCCCAAATTTCATGCCAGTCCATGAATGTTGATCTAGCTTATATTTATCCTTCTATTCCTTGGTCTTTCTACACCATTTAAGAACTATATGATGGAATTTAGCACTCAACTACATCCTGTAGTATGTTGTAGGAATAGTGTTGTGTGGCTACTATTTATAAGCCATCTGTAGTGGTAGGCTTTTGGAAACACGTTGGTCCACCAGACAGACATGGAGCATACCTAGGGGAGCATTTTGTCCCTTTGGTAACTATGTAGTAACCTAATATATAGTCTGTACATAGAGCGTATAGTGACATAGTATTGCCTCTAACTGTGTCTATATTCTCTCCTTCCTGCTCTTTGGTATTTCCTCAGTGGTGTTAGCTCTGAAGAATGGAAAACAGTTAAACATTGATAAATACATCCTTACTTTGATTACTCAAGGACGTGTTTTAGAACTATGTAAATAAATATGGTTTGAAATTTTATCTGAACATTGCATATTTAATCAAGGAATAGCATGAGTTTTGTTGTAATGGCAAGTAGCATCTGTTAAAAATGATTCTTTAAAGCCTCTTCAACAAATGGTGTTGGGAAAACTGGAAAGCCACATGCAAAAGAATGAAACTCGACTACAGCCTGTCCCCGTGTACTAAAATTAATTCAAAATGGATCAAAGACCTAAATATAAGACCTGAAACAATAAAGTACATAGAAGAAGACATAGGTACTAAACTCATGGACCTGGGTTTTAAAGAACATTTTATGAACTTGACTCCAATGGCAAGAGAGCTGAAGGCAAAGATAAATGAATGGGACTACATCAGAATAAAAAGTTTTTGCTCAGCAAGAGAAACTGATATAAAAATAAACAGACAGCCAACTAAATGGGAAATGATATTTTCAAACAACAGCTCAGATAAGGGCCTAATATCCAAAATTTACAAAGAACTCATAAAACTCAACAACAAACAAACAAACAATCCAATAAAAAAATGGGAAGAGGACATGAATAGACACTTCTCCCAGGAAGAGATACAAATGGCCAACAGATATATGAAAAGATGCTCAGCTTCATTAGTTATTAGGGAAATGCAAATCAAAACTACAATGAGATACCACCTCACCCCTGTTAGATTAGCTATTATCAACAAGACGGGTAATAGCAAATGTTGGAGAGGCTGTGGAGAAAAAGGAACCCTCATTCACTGTTGGTGGGACTGTAAAGTAGTACAACCATTATGGAAGAAAGTATGGTGGTTCCTCAAAAAACTGCAAATAGAACTACCTTATGACCCAGCAATCCCTCTACTGGGTATATACCCCAAAACCTCAGAAACATTGATACGTGAAGACACATGTAGCCCCATGTTCATTGCAGCACTGTTCACAGTGGCCAAGACATGGAAACAACCAAAAAGCCCTTCAATAGAAGACTGGATAAAGAAGATGTGGCACAGATACACTATGGAATACTACTCAGCCATAAGAAATGATGACATCAGGTCATTTACAGCAAAATGGTGGGATCTTGATAACATTATAAGGAGTGAAATAAGTAAATCAGAAAAAAACAAGAACTACATGATTCCATACATTGGTGGAACATAAAAATGAGACTAAGAGACATGGACAAGAGTGTGGTGGTTACCAGGGGTGGGGGGAGGGAGGACAGGGGGAGAGTTAGGGGGAGGGGGAGGGGCACAGAGAACTAGATAGAGGGTGGCGAAGGACAATCTGACTTTGGGTGAGGGGTATGCAACATAATTTAATGACAAAATAACCTAGACATGTTTTCTTTGAATATATGTACCCTGATTTATTAATGTCATCCCATTACCATTAATAAAAATTTATTTAAAAAAAAATGATTCTTTATAATGCTATGAATACATTAGTAAATAGAAACCTCATTTAAAATAAAGTAATGTAGTGTTCTCACAACCTAGTTGTTTCCACAACAGGGAGAACCCTGTTTAATGACCCTCTCAACTTCCTCTTCTTCTCTATAAGAGATTCCTGTCTTTTGTTTTCATGGATTCGCATGGAGTTTGCCATGACCATGTGTTCTGATTGCAATATTTTATTGTTCTGGAATAAAACCATTCTGCTGGAGAAATAGCTGGTGCCTTTTTGTTTAAAGTTAACAATGTCATTCCAGCCTGACTCATTCTGAAGAACTTATCACCACATTTCTCTATACAACTAGTGATGCCTTTCACTATGGAAGAGCCAACCTGGTTATACCACCCCAAAGCCTCTTGTCCTTGATTTCTTGTCCCTCTTCTCTGCCTCTCTGCTCTCCTGCAGAGAAAATGTGCTCTCAAGCTGACCCTGCCTCTCTCCATTTCCAGTTCAAGTCCTCAGGTGAGTAGCCAAAGTGGTCAAAGCCAGTTGCAGAGGAGAGGGTAACAAAGATCACTCCAGGCCTACTGAATCCCAATTTCTTGGGGATGTGCCTAGGAATGAGGAAAGGAAGGGTGCTTACTTAATCACTAAGTAAGAGAAAACAATGAACCTTTCTATAATTCCTACGGAGACGAACTCTGGGGGTAGTCCCATCTGTCCTCTGCAGCATCAGCATTAAAGATCAGTGGTTATAAAAAAAATTGCTTGTTCTTTCCTCACCTCAATAAAAATCACCTCAAAGAGTTTCAAAGTAAGTTATATCCAGACTCTATCCCCAGATTGTCTGACATCAGGAGACACAATGACCCAACCACATCTTCTCTATGCATTCCTTCCATTTGATATAAAACTGTTCATCAGTGAACTGTTTGTACCCTAACTGAAACTTGTAACACACCAGACATACTTTGTGTCTATACCTCTGCCTGTAAAAGTGCTCACTTTTCCAAAGTTGGAGCATTGTTTCAAGGTTTCTTGAAACTTTGTTCTCAGGCTGTAGTCCTTAGAGAGGCCCAAATAAAAATCTTGCTAATATTTTCAGAGATTCAGGTTGTGTGTGTGTGTGTGTCAGAGACAGTGAGAGAGATAGACAGACAGATAGGGACAGACAGACAGGAAGGGAGAGATATGAGAAGCATCAGTTCTTTGTTGAAGCTCCTTAGTTGTTCATGAATTGCTTTCTTATATGTGTCTTGACCTGGGGGCTACAGCAGAGTGAGTGACCCCCTTGCTCAAGCCAGCAACCTTTGGGCTCAAGCCAGCAACCATGGGTTCATGTCTATGATCCCATGCTCAAGTCAGTGACCCTGCACTCAAACCAGCGAACCTGCGCTCAAGCTGGTGAGTCTGTGCTCAAGCCGGCCACCTCGGGATTTTGAACTTGGGTCCTCTGTGGTTCAGTCTGATGCTCTATCTACTGTGCCACCACCTGGTCAGGTTCAGGTTGTTTGCATTGACATAAATTTGAATTTGAATTTAACGAGGACCTCCAGGTGACTCTGATACAAACTAATGCTTGAGAATGACTATCAGTTTGGCAAGATGGATACACTGGATGGCCCAGTTTGGCCAAACACTATGTTACGAAGTGTATGTTAGGTTGGCTTCACCATAGATTTGATTAGCTTCTTGGGGCTAGCCTCATAAGTTTTTCTCAGCCCCTTCATCTTCACCTCAGGTGATTACCTTTCTTGCTTCACCCTAGTCCTGGCTCTGCTTGGAATTGGTGTAATTTCAGAGAAGGCAGCATTAAACACTGGTTAACAGCATAGCATCTTTAGCACTGCCACTTCTTAGCTATTGTGTATAGCCTTAGGCAAGTTATTTACATACCCTGAACCCTGGTTTCGCCCTCAGAAAAACAAGAATAATAATCACACTATCTTTAAAGAATTTTCTCTGAGAATAAGTGGAATGATCCATGTGAAGGATTTTGAACAGTGTTTATAGCAGAACAGGAGCCTAGTAGACATTGGCTTATACCAGGGGTCCCCAAACTTTTTACATAGGGGGCCAGTTCACTGTCCCTCAGACCGTTGGAGAGCCGGACTATAAAAACAAACTATGAACAAATCCCTATGCACACTGCACATATCTTATTTAAAAGTAAAAAAACAAAACAGGAACAAATACAATATTTAAAATAAAGAACAAGTAAATTTAAATCAACAAACTGACCAGTATTTCAATGGGAACTATGCTCCTCTCACTGACCACCAATGTAAGAGGTGCCCCTTCCGGAAGTGCAGGGGGGGGCCGGATAAATGGCCTCAGGGGGCTGCATGCAGCCCGCGGGCCGTAGTTTGGGGACCCCTGGCTTATACTATGCACCATTTTCTTTTTTCCTCTATGAGAGGAAATAACAAATTCATGTGTCTCCAGAACATAAACTGTTTGTAACGTGGAGATGTCCAACCTAAATGATTTTGGCTTTGCCGTTAATTGGAAGAGTTAATTGGCCATCACAGGCCACAGTTACTCTAATGCTAATTAAATGAATAAAGCCCAGAGCAACAAACCTACCCCAGTTGCCTGTGATTGCTTTGCATTGCTTTGCAAAAATGCTTTGTGGCGTTTTTTTGTTTTGTTTTTTTTGAGGAGCGCTAAACACTTGGTCAATATTATCAACAATAAACAACCTCTTCGAAGAGGATGTTTTTATTAAAATAGGATTGTTTAAAACAAAACTTCTTTTCAAATAGGGTAAACATAAAAACTTAAAAATATACACCAAGAAAGGAAAGCAAAATAAAAAATATTTATTTGAGAATGTAAGATCAGCAAGAGAAAATGAAGTGTTTCAACGTAGTTTCTGTTATTGTACTGCCTTGGGTAGAAAGATCAGTGGGACATTGCAGATAATTTTAGAGGCATGTGGAGGGGAATTATGGGTTTCTGATTTCTTTTTGTTGGCATCTATAGTAGTCCTTTATTTTATATTTCCACAGGCCACTCCTAGAGTCTGGATCTGCCTTACTTAATTGGGGACCAATTCCCCCAATTCTTCCTATCTTATATGGCACAAGCCCACTGGAGATCTTCCTGAATGCTCTTTGTGTAAATCCTAGACCCACTCCAGAATTTAACCTTGATAGCATCTATAGGAAAAAAGGCTGCAGTTAGGCTTGTCCTCTTATTTTCTGGCTGCATTCACTTTGCATAATTAGTGATGTAAACACTTGGCAGAAAGCCACTATTATGTGTGTAGCCTATATAAGGCTACAGGTACCTTTTCTGTGGGTGATTTTCCCCTGTTCACTCACGCGCCGCTCTGAGAAGTTTCCCCCGCCTGTTCACTTGCCCGCCACCACAAGAATCCAATAAAGAGGAATGGCCCAATGCCTTTTGGCTCTGTGGTTCTGTGGTCTGCTCAAATCCAGTGTGAACCTTCCTGGCCTCAATCTCCTGCATTACACCTGGTGCAGTTGGCAGGATTTGGTTCAGACCAGTATGGAGCCGCCAGCACCTTTGTAAAGTGTGGGATTAAGGGGTGGCCATTCTCAAGCATGTGGTTCCCTGTGGCTACCCTGTTTGGAGTCACGGGATGGGTGTTTCTTGCAGCCTTGTGAGCAGTAACTGAGGGCTCTCTGTGAGAGACTGCCCGAGTTTTTTTAGAGCTTCAGTACAAGCTGGAGGCTGAGCACCAACAGCAGTAGGCGCTGGAGAACAACAAACTGTTTTTGGAGGAGAAGCTGCAGGTCTGAGAGCTCCAGTGTGAGCTGGAAGCCAAGCGCCAACAGCAGTGGGTGATCCTTTGCAAGCTGGAAGATGTGGACCGACAGCAGCAGGCACTGGAGGATGCCAAACGGTTGCTCAGGGAGGAGCTGCATTTGTGCCAGAGGAGCAGCTCTGAGTCTGCAACAGTAGCTGCCCCTGACTCCCCCTCCTCTGAGGAGGTTCAGGCTGAACTACCTCTGGCAGACTCAGAGCCCAGTTAGTGGTTACCTGGAAGGTGGAAACCCAGCAGCAGAGGGTGCCTCAGGGGCAGGCACACCCTCCTCCACAAATAGTGGAGCACTCTGTATTCCAGCCCTACCCACATACAGGGTTGACGGAGTTAGGGGTGAAATTCAGGCAGAAACCCACTTAGTCTCTGGCAGCTTGGTTGCTGCAGTTGTGGGACGTAAGGGTGGATGATATTGTGTTCTCTGGAGCAGAGATGAAGAAATTAGCCGCCATCACCACAAGTGTGTGCTCCTTGAGGCAGCATCTTCAGAACTTCCAGGACAACCCAGGAAATCATACCCTATTAGAATGGGTGATGGCTGCCATTCGTATGGTCTGGCAGAATGCTGGAGACTTCCCAGGGTCAGTGAAGCGATGGTAGTGGTATAGTGAGCTGCAGCAGGTCCTTTGGGAACTGGTTATGAGGAATGCTGCTTTCAACCTGTGGTCCTGTGGGCCAGATGAGGAAGTATTTATGTCAGGGATGGGGGATCTTATTCTCCGGAGTGCCACATTCTCTCTTCTTGAGTCACTGGTGGCTATCTTGGGCCCCTGTGTGGGGGAGCCAATCAGTGCTGTTACATGGATGGTGGCAGATTTGGGGGAGGTAGAAGCAGTGCAGCAAGCACCATCAGGGCATGCAGGCGACTGCCTGTGCTGCCTCCCTCTTCCCACCGAACTAACAAGGGAAATGGGTCTGTAACGGTTACCCAAACACAGGTGTGGGTAGATTTGATTATGGCTGGGGCAGATAAGGATAAATTAGATGGAAACTCTTAATAAAGTTTTTTTAGAACTTTGGTAGCAGTTTAAGCTGAAACAGACGTTCCAGCTGCTGAAAAAGCAGGGGAAATAAGCAGCACTGGCAGCTGCCAAGAAAACGGTTGGCACCTGTGCCACACAGTTGCTAGATCACATTTTGGGGGCAGCTACTAAAGAAACCCCAGTCAGCATCTGCACCTTATGGCTGCAAGACTACATGTTGGAAGCAGCTGAGGGAGAGGAGCCTCCCCAAGCCTCACTGTTCCAGTTTGAAAAGGTAGAAAGCTGAGGGACCCATCTAAGGGGGATGGGCAGGGACCAGTGGTGGGGTTCAAATCATTTAACAACCAGTTCTCTGCCCTAATGAACGTTTTAAGTATAAAAAAACAACATACCCAAAAGTAGTTTATTGTGCCATGCATTTAATACTTAAATAAAAACAAAAAAAAAAAGAGGAACACAAAACTAAATTATAAGAAAGAATTTTAAAATATTAATGAAAAAATATTAAATGATACCTGACAAAGAATGAGAAAACTGGTATTTAAGATCTTTCCAATGACAGTTTGTCACCCTTGGTTGTTGGACATTTTTTCTCTTTAAGTTATATGTTTGTTTACTGAAGTAATAAATGCAAGGGAATTCAAATGTAGTATTTCATGAAAGGTATAATGAGTTTTATGAAATGAATAAATAAATATTACAAGCATAGTTCCGTCAAATTTTTTTCACTATGGATGGAATGAGAAATTACTATGGGCGCTTAGAATATGCTATTGCACAGATGAATTTTAAAAAAGAGTAAGGAATGTAAATTTGTGATTTCCACCTTGGGCAGCTGCCCAGGCACCCACCTTAGAGAGAACCCTGATTACAAGTGCCATTTTACTTTTTTTTTTTTCTTTTTCAGAAGTTGGAAACGGGGAGGCAGTCAGACAGACTTCCACATGCGCCCAACCGGGATCCACCCGGCACGCCCACCAGGGGGCGATGCTCTGCCCATCTTGGGGCGTTGCTCTGCTGCAACCAGAGCCATTCTAGCGCCTGAGGCAGAGGCCACAGAGCCATCCTCAGTGCCCGGGCAAACTTTGCTCCAATGAAGCTTTGGCTGCGGGAAGGGAAGAGAGAGACAGAGAAGAAGTAGCGGGGGAGGGGTGGAGAAGCAGATGGGCTCTTCTCCTGTGTGCCTTGGCCGGGAATCGAACCCGGGACTCCTGCATGCCAGGCCGACGCTCTACCACTGAACCAACCAGCCAGGGCCTACAAGTGCCATTTTAACAACCAGTTCACCAAACTCAACAAAACTTAGGTATCGGTTCTGTCGAACCAGTGTGAACTGGCTGAATCCCACCATTGGTAGGGACCCAAGGTCCCATGTGGAATTGGAAATCCACTGGTCTTCTAATGTGCAGCAGGTGCTGGCCTTAGTAGATACACGTGCAGACTGTCCCCTCCTCTATGGGAACACAGAGCAGTTCGCCAGGACCTCAGTGACCATTGATGTTTACAAGGGTGAAACTGTTTAAGTGAAACCAATAACTATTCCACTGAGGATAGGAAGACTGCCTCCTAAGCCATAAAACGTATATGTATCCTCTGTCCCTGAATATAGTTTGGGGGTAGATGTCTTACAGTGACTGGTTGAAAACCACAGCCAAGGAGTTGCACCTGTGGATCGGGTTGTGAAGGCGGTGTTGCGAGGACACACAGCACATCCACCCATTTCCCAGCGTGTGACTAACACAAAGCTGGACCACCTGCCAGGTGGTCATGAAGAAATCATGGGACAATACTTGAACTAGCAAAGTTGGGGATCATCCAGCTGTCACACAGCCCTTATAACTCCTCAGTGTGGCCTGTGCGCAAGCCAGACGGAATCTGGCAAATGGCAGTAGATAACAGAGAACTCAATGAAGTTGTCCTCCTTTGCACGCTGCTGTTCCTTCCATAGCTGACCTGGTGGATTGGCTAAGCCATGAGTTGTAGACGTACCACTTTGTGGCAGATTTGGCTAATGCCTGTTTCTCTATTGATACAGCTGCAGGTAATCAAGATTTGCAGAGTTTTTAGCCTCCACCTTCTGCATAAGGGTATCCTTTTTGAATTCTGACCTCTGAACCTCTGCCCCTGTTGCCTCCTCTTTCTGGCTTTTCTTTGCTGTTCCAGCTTATGTCCTGTAAAACTGTCAATGACCTGAACTGGGGTCTGGCCACTTGGGTAGGTGTCGGCCTAAAGAACACTCCAAGTTGATTTTGTTAGTAGGAACTTTATTGCAAGCCAGCAAGCAAGGAGTGCACTGGGGATCATTCCTAAAGTAGTGCCTCCCCAAGAATAAAAGACCCCATGGAACTGTATGGCTAGTTACATAGCGTGTCGAGGTCTGCTTGGGGTAAGCACGCACGGCAAACAGACATGGCTATCTATACGTTGCATGTACTGAAAGGAAGCCTTGCTTTGGGCAGTTATTTTAGTAGTATAATGAGGGTATAATGAGAAAAGTTCATGCTCAGGCCACTGAAGGATCCTTTGTTCAATTCCAGTAAATTGGGGGCAGGTTCTAGCAGCTTATTTATCTTTACCTTATGGTCCTGAAGAAAAACATCCATCAAACAAGCACAGTAAATGTTTAACTAATTTCATAGGCTTTCAGCCAATTCTTAACCCTTCTGTACCAGCTAGGTAGGCTACAATACCTTTTATCTTGACTGAATTCTACTAGGTTATTTTTCTCTCCGTTGAAGCCCATTTGGAGCAGAAAGAGGGACTCAGGCTTCTTTGTATTCCTGGCATCTCTTGTCCTAGATGCTCAGTAAACATTTGTTGATGCTGATGGTAATGATGTTGACTAAAAATTGGGTTTATTCTCCAGGCTCTCCTTATAATTAGATTCTTAATTAATTTCAGGTCCATTGCAACAATAAATAAAGCCTAAATCGCTCCCTACTTCAAAGAGCAGGGCTGTGATCAGGAAGAAGAACTCCCAAAGAAGTTCTAAGTAAGTGTCTCCCCTTTCCTAATGCTAGTTGATACCATGGCCGGATTTTGAGAAAACACATGGGCAGTACAAGGAAACTTTGAACAAGTTACTATTCACTACCATATGCTTCCAGCAAATGATTAAGCGTTAGAGAGTTTATTTATTTATTAAATTTTGTATTGACTTTGTTGGGTTGACATTGGTTAATAAAATTATAAATGTTTCAGGTGCACAATTTTACAATACCTCACCTGTATATTACATTGTGTGCTCACACCCCAAGTCAAGTCTCCCTCCGTCACTCTCTACCCCCCTCTACTTCCCTCCACCGCCCCCTCTCCCCTTTCCTCCTACAAACCCCGA
This sequence comes from Saccopteryx leptura, assembly GCF_036850995.1. NCBI lineage: Eukaryota > Metazoa > Chordata > Mammalia > Chiroptera > Emballonuridae > Saccopteryx > Saccopteryx leptura. The sequence goes on along the minus strand of NC_089511.1, from coordinate 59,669,945 downwards.
TGTGTCTAGAAGGGTTCTTTTTTGCTTTGTTTAATCCTTTATATTTTTTTATCCAGCCCCTAATCCCCCATCCCCTCTGACAGCTGGCAGTCTGTTTATTAGATATATTTTTCAAAGTTCTCCCCCAAATTCCAAATTCCTTCCTTTTCCTCAGCTGCAGAAGATTAGATTTAATTTTAATTTACTACTTTCTCCTATTGCTCCCTGATTCACAAGTTCTTTTTTTTTTTTTTTTTTGTATTTTCTGAAGCTGGAAATGGGGAGAGACAGTCAGACAGACTCCCGCATGCGCCCGACCGGGATCCACCCAGCACGCCCACCAGAGGCGATGCTCTGCCCCTCCGGGGCGTCGCTCTGCCCCGACCAGAGCCACTCTAGCACCTGGGGCAGAGGCCAAGGAGCCATCCCCAGCGCCCGGGCCATCTTTGATCCAATGGAGCCTCGGCTGCGGGAGGGGAAGAGAGAGACAGAGAGGAAGGAGGGAGGGGGTGGAGAAGCAAATGGGCGCTTCTCCTATGTGCCCTGGCCGGGAATCGAACCCGGGTCCCCCGCACGCCAGGCCGACGCTTTACCGCTGAGCCAACCGGCCAGGGCCTGATTCACAAGTTCTAAGAAGGAAGCTGGCAGGGATTGATTTCTACAAGTCATCAAAGGCCTATTATTAAAAGTTCATGTATTAAGAAAAAAAAGTTCATGTATTTCCCTAGCTAGGTTTGGGACTAATGTAGCAATAACTTGAGGGAAGATGGCTTAGATTGCTTACATACTAAAAAATTAGCTAATGGAGAACTAGAGCACCTTCTGGTGTCATAGGGGGAAGGGAAGAAGTTGAGCAGTGTTTAATGTTTCCAAAGCATCCACAGTAGCATAAGAATCCAAGAGATCGGAACTACTGCCTTTTTAGTCAAGCTCCTCCAAATTAAATCTCTCCTGCTTACAGTCTCACTGCTGTTTCTTGGTTTGGGGCTCAGCACGGTCATGATAAAGCTGACAGTCCTGGGCATCTATAGAAGTTTGTGGTGAATGGAGAGAATGTTCCTGCTTCCTATTGCTCCAGGGTGAAGAATGTAGCCTTTAGGCCAGGATTTGAGTCTCAGTTTTATCACTTACTGACTTTCATAAGTTATTCAACCACTAAGTCTCACTTTCCTCCTTTTGGGGCTTATAACAGTATCTTATTAGAGTTATAAGAGTCAGATAAAGTCATAGCTGAAGAATGATTAAGAGTGCCTGATGCACAGTTTATAACCGGTAGCTATTTTTACTATTGCCATTGAAAGTTTTTAATTAACTTCATTTTTTCTGAATTGGTGAAAACAGATTCAAGATTCTTTCTTCCTTCTTTTTATCTTTCTTTCTGTTTCTCCCACTTTCACTTCATCTCTTTAAGCCTTTATATAGTCTACTGGGCTTTCTAGAGAAATAGGACATGTTGCAGGGTTGATCTTTTGTGGGTATGCATTTTCTGTCATTCTTGAATGTAAATAATAAATGAATAATGATAATGTTGCAGGATATGATAGGATGAGCTAAAATTTTATTTCAAAATACTCAGGGCAATCATTACACATCTTCTGACTATAAGAAGAAAGAAAACAGAGCTCCCCTCTCTGGAACTGCCCAAATGTAAAATAAAAGGTTCAGCTATGTGACACGTGAGGGGGTTTCAAATGTCAGTATTTCCTCCTTACTAGGAATGGTATGATTAATGCAGTGATTAAATGTACTGAACTGACGCTGACTGACCATCTTAATAAGAAATGGCTTTATGAGTGCCCTCAGGTCTAAGAAGAGGAGGGAGAGGGCAGGCCCTTTCCTAGGGAGTTTTCAAATGAGGCTGCGTCTTGACCTGGAGAGGAAAGGTGTGACCAAGTAATCGGTCATGACCTAGTGGTGGGGAAGCCCTCCAAAGAGCACATAGTGGGTCAGCAAATCAGAAGGCAACTGATTCAAGGTCTGAGAAGCATGGTGACCCTCACAGAAGGGATGTACCCCAAAACAGATGAGCTGCCTGTTAATATATCCACAGAGGAAGCAATTGGGTCAAGCCAGTCAACTAAGAGCTGAGTGATCTCAGTGAGGTCATCTGAGAGTGGCAACATGATGGAGAGGGAAAGGTATTTTTTGGTCATGTGGGGAGGTCCACACCTGGCTGGACTGCTTTCTAATTTGCAAATGGGAAAGCTGTTCGATTACTCTGGCCTTTCTTTCCTGACTTGTAAAATGCAATCTGAGGAGCAGCTTCCCCGGCCTGCTGTGAGGCATAAAGACAATGTGCACATGGCAAAGTGCTCAGAAAGTAGAAGCAAAGAGTAACTTCCTCATTTTTTCAGGTAAAAAAAACCCAGTACTAAAAAAGGTAGACAATTGACCTATTAGTATACACAGGATCGTATTAGTATATGGATTACATCAGGATTTCTCCAAGTGTAATGTACACAAAAATTGCCCAAGTAGCTTGTTAAAAATGAAGAATCTGGGGCCCTGGCCAGTAAGCTCAGTAGTAGAATGTCGGCCTGGCATGTGGAAGTCCCAGGTTCGATTCCCAGCCAGGGCACACAGGAGAGTACCCAACTGCTTCTCCACTCTTCCCCCTCTCCTTCCTCTCTATCTCTCTCTTCCCCTCCTGCAGCCAAGGCTCCGTTGGAGCAAAGTTGGCCCAGGCATTGAGGATGGCTCCATGGCCTCCGCCTCAGGCTCTAGAATGGCTCTGGTTGCAACAGAGCAACGCCCCAGATGGGCAGAGCATCACCCTCTGGCGGGCTTGCTGGGTGGATCCCGGTCAGGCACATGCGGGAGTCTATCTTTCTGCTCCCCCTGTCCTGCTCTGCTTCTCACTTTGGAAAAGTACAAGAGAGAAAAAGAAAAAAAAAAGCAGAATCTTGATTAGTAGATCTGGGTTATACCTAAAACTGCATCTCTAACAAGCTCCCAGTTGAGGCCTATGCTGCTAGTTCATGGACCAAATTGTGGGTAGCAAGAGCCTCCTAACATAGTGGTGAAATTTAATGAACTGTAGAAAAATTGTTTAACGAATAGCCTGACAATAAATGGTAGCTCCTAACATTACAGATGTATTCCAACTTCCAAACCAGTGCTCTGTCCATTTAATCTCCAGAAGCAGCTTGTAAAAAGGTCAGACTGTTCCCTCTTCAGGAGAGGAAAGAGTTTTTGACCAAGTGCCTCTGTAAGTCTTAGCAGGGCGGGAAAAGAGGGAGTGAGGAGATTCACAAGCAGGGTCCCCGGGCTGTTTCTAGATTTCACTGACGGGGAGTGGTTATTTAGTTGTTCTGTCTTTAGCAACTCCAGCTTTTCAGGAACGAACCGAGTGTAAGCATCCAGTGCTGTCCGAGACTCTCTCCTGAAAGTGGCCTCGGAGAGGCTGTGGAGAGCAAGGCCTGACAAAGGAGCGCTGGGCCTCCTATTGGACTCCATGGAGGCAAGTTCAGAGCCCAGAAAATTGCAGACAGTTCTCTGTGGGCCCAGCAAGGGCAGATTTTTGTCCATTTTATGAGGAAATTCCAGCATTTACAATGATATTAGATTTTTAAAATTTTATTTTTCAATTACAGTTTATATTCAGTATTATTTTGTATTAGTTTCAGGTGTACAACATAGTGGTTAGATAATCTAACACTTTCCAAAGTGTTCTCCCCTCCTGCCCCCTGATATTTGCAGTAATCACCTGTTACCATACATAGTCATTACAGTGTTATTGATTGTATTCCCTATGCTGTACTTGACATCACCATGACTGCTTTGTAACTACCAATTCATGCTGTTTCATCCCTACAGCTTCTTCACTTGGTCCCCCAACCTCCATCCCCTCTGGCAGCTCTCAGTCTCTGAGTCTCTTTCAATTTTGTTTGTTCGTTAATTTTGTTCTTTAGATTCCACACATAAGCGAACTCATACGATATTTGTCTTTTTTTTTCTGAAGTGAGAAGTGGGGAGGCAGAGAGACAGACTCCCGCATGCGCCTGACCGAGATCCCCCCCAACTTGCCCACTAGGGGGTGACGCTCTGCCCGTCTGGAGCATTGCTCTATTGCAACCGGAGCCATTCTCGCACCTGAGGCAGAGGCCATGGAGCCATCCTCAGCGCCCCAGCCAACTTTTGCTCCAATGGAGCCTTGGCTGAGGGAGGGGAAGAGAGAGATAGAGAGAGAGGAGGGAGAGTGGGAAGGGTGGAGAAGCAGATGGGTGCTTCTCCTGTGTGCCCTGGCTGGGAATCGAACCAGGACTTCCACAAGCCAGGCTGATGCTCTACCACTGAGCCAATGAGCCAGGGCCTATGTGTCTTTCTTTGACTTAGCATAATAATAGTCTCTTGGTCCATCCATGCTGCCATCATAGTAAGATTTCATTCTTTTTTATGGCACACTAATATTTCTTTTATATATAAAGTACCACCAGGCTTTCTATCCACTTGTCTGTTGATGGACACTTGGGTTGTTTCCGTATCTTGGCTGTTGTAAATAATGCTGCAGTGGACACAGGGCCGCCATATATTCTTTTGAGTGTTTTGGGTTTCTTGGGATATATACACAGAAATAGAATCACTGTGGTATAAGGAAGTTCCTTTCTTTTTTTTTTCCTTTTTTTTTTTTTAGTGAGAAAGAGACAGACAGAGAGATAGGAAGGGAAAGAGATGAAAAGTATCAATTCATAGTGGCAGCCCTTTAGTTGTTCATTGATTGCTTTTTATATGTGCCTTAGCTGAGGGGTTCCAGCCAATCCAGTGACCCTTTGCTCCAGCCAGCTACCTTGGGCCTGAGACAGCAACCTTGGGCTCAAGCCAATGACCTTTAGGCTCAAGCCAGCAACCATGTGATCATGTCGATGACCCCACACCCAAGCTGGTGACCACACACTCAAGCTGGTGAGCCTGTATTCAAGCCAGATGAGCCCGTGCTCAAGCCTATGACCTTGGGGTTTTGAACCTGAGATCTCTCCATCCAGGCTGATGCTCTATCCACTGCGCCACCATCAGTCAGGTGGAAGTTCCATTTTTAATTTTTTGAGGACCATCCACACTGTTTTTCATAGTGGTTACACTAATTCCCACAAACAGTGCATGATAGAGTTCCCTGTTCTTCACATCCTCATCAACACTTGTTTGTGGATTTATTGATGATAGCTATTCAATACGTGGAAAGTGATATCTCATTGGGGTTTTAATTTATATTACTCTGATCAGTGACATTGAGCATTGTTTTGTATGTATATTGACTATCTGTATGTCCTCCTTGGAGTAGTATCTTTTCAGGTCCTTTGCCCATTTTTAATTGGATTGTTTGCTTTTTTGATGTTGAGTTTTATGAGTTCTTTATAAATTTTAGATATTAACCCCTTATCAGATGTATAATTGGTGAATAGGTTCTCCCACTCAGTGGGTTGTCTTTTTATTTTGTTCATAGTTTTCTTTGTTGTGCAAAAACTTTTTAGTTTGACGTAGTCACATTTGTTTATTTTTTCTTTTGTTTTCCTAGCCCAAGAAGATATATCAAAAAATTAGTGCTATAAGAAGTATTCAAGATTTCATTTTCTATATTTTCTTCTAGGAGTTTTGTGGTTTCAAGTCTTACATTTAAGTCTTTAATTCATTTTCAGTTTATTTTTATATATGGTGCAAGAAGGTGGTCTAATTTTATTTATTAACATATTTGCCTTTATCTGTCCAATTTTTCCCAACAACATTTGTTGAATAGAGTGTCTTTACCTCATTGTATGTTCTTGCCTCTTTGATTAAATATTAATTGGCCAAATATGTGTGGGTTTATTATTACTGGGTTCCTAATTTGTTCCATTGATCTATATGTCGTTTTTATGCCAGTATCATGCTGTTTTGATTACTATAGTCTTTAGTATAATTTGTATCAGGTAGTGTGATTTCTCCAACTTTGTTCTTCTTTTTTAAGATTGCTATGGCTATTTGGGGGTCTTCTGTGGTTCCATATAAATATTTGAATTATTTGTTGTAGTTCTGTGAAATACATCATTGGTATTTTGATAGAAATTGCATTGCATCTATAGATTGTTTTGGGTAGCATGGATATTTTAATGTTGTTAATTCCTATATACAAGCATGGTTTATGCTTTCATTTATTTGTGTTTTTCAGTTTCTTACTTACTATTTTCCAAGTACAGATTGCCTTCTTTGTTAAATTTTTTCCTAAGCATTTTATTTTATTTTTGAGACTAATAAAAGGGGATTGTTGACTTAGTTTCCTTTTGTGATAGTTCATTATTGGTGTAATAAATTTCTGAATATTTATTTTGTATCCTGGTACTTTAGTGAATTTATTTATCAGTTCAAGTAGTTTTTTCATGAAATCTTTAGGGTTCTTTATATATAGTATCATGTCATCTGCAAATGATGACAGTTTTACTTCTTCCTTTCAAATTTGGATGTCTTATTTTTTCTTGTCTGATTGTTGAATAAGAGTGGTGAGCCCTGGCCGGTTGGCTCAGCGGTAGAGCGTCGGCCTAGCGTGCGGAGGACCCGGGTTCGATTCCCGGCCAGGGCACACAGGAGAAGCGCCCATTTGCTTCTCCACCCCTCCGCCGCGCTTTCCTCTCTGTCTCTCTCTTCCCCTCCCGCAGCCGAGGCTCCATTGGAGCAAGGATGGCCCGGGCGCTGGGGATGGCTCTGTGGCCTCTGCCCCAGGCGCTGGAGTGGCTCTGGTCGCAATATGGCGACGCCCAGGATGGGCAGAGCACCGCCCCCTGGTGGGCAGAGCGTCGCCCCTGGTGGGCGTGCCGGGTGGATCCCGGTCGGGCACATGCGGGAGTCTGTCTGACTGTCTCTCCCTGTTTCCAGCTTCAGAAAAATGAAAAAAAAAAAAAAAAAAAAAAAAAAAAAAAAAGAGTGGTGAAAGCAGACATCCTGTCTTGTTCCTGATTTTAAGGGAGATGTTTTTATTTTTTCCCATTGAGTATGATGTTAGCTGTGGATTTGTCAAATATGGCCTTTACTATGTTGAGCTGTTTCCTCTGGTCTCACTTTACTGAGAGTTTTTTATCATAAATATGTGCTGTTTTTTTACATCACTTTTTATTTTTCAGTTATAGTTGACATACAATATTATATTAGTTTCAGGTGTACAACCCAGTGATTAGACATTATATAACTTACTAAGTGATCATCCTTATACCATCTGACACTATATATAGTTACTAGAATATTACTGACTATATTCCCTATGCTGTACTTGACATCCGCATGACTATTCTGTAATAATCTATTTGTATTTCTTAATCCCTTTTTCACCTGGTGCTGGTTTTTGTCAAATGCTTTTTTTAAAAAAAATCTATTGACATGATCATATGATTTTATCCTTCATTTTGCTTATGTGCTGTATCATGTTAATTGATTTACAGATATTATATCAACCTTGCATCCCAGGAATAAATCCCCTTAGATCATGGTGTATGATCTTTTTAATGTGTTGCTGAATTTTGTTTGCTAATCTTTTGTTGAGAATTTTTGCATATAAATTCATCTGGGACATAGGCCAATAGTTTTCTTTCTTCATAGTGTCTTTATCTGGTTTTGGAATTAGGATAGTGCTGGCCTTGTAAAATGAACTTGGGAATCTTCTTTCCTCTTGAATTTTTTGGAATAGTTTGAGAATAATAGGTGTTAATTGATTCCTTGAATGTTTGGTAAAATTCAAGGCCATCTGGTCTAGGCCTTGTTTGTTGAGATTTTTCGATTACTACTTCATTTTTGTTAGTTATAATCAATCTGTTCAAATTTTCTGTTCCTTCTTGATTCATTTTAGAATATTATAATTTTCTAGAAATTTATCTATTTCTTTTAGACTGTAATTTTTTGATATATAGTTGTTTGCAATATTTTCATATAATCCTGTGTATTTTTTGGTGTCATTTGTTACTTCTTCCCTTTTATTTCTGATTTTATTTATTTAGGTTCTCTCTTTTTTTCCTGATAAGTCTGGTTAAAGGTTTGTCAATCTTGTTTATCTTTTTGAAGAACCAGCTCTTGGTTTCATTAATCTTTTGTATTGTGTTTTAGACTATTTCATTTATGTCTACTTTGATCTTTTATTTTTAATTTACTGATTTTAGAGAGTAGTAGTTGATTCCCATATGTACCTTAGACTGGGCAAGCCCAGGGTTTTGAACTGGTGGTCTCAGCATTCCAGGTTAATGCATTGTCCACTGCACCACCACAGGTCAGGCTATTTCTGCTCTGATCTTTATTATTTCCTTTATTACTTCACATTGGGATTTGTTTGCTGTTATTTTTCTAGTTCCTTTAGGTGTATGATTATGGTGTTTATTTGAGAATTTTCGTTTGTTTGTTTCATGAGGTAGGCCTGTAATGCTATAAATTTCTCTCTTAGGACTGCTTTCACTATGTCTCATAGATTTAAAGTTGGTTTTTTGTTTGTTTGTTTGTTTGTTTGTTTCTGAAGTTGGAAATGGGGAGGCAGTCCGACAGACTCCCGCATGCGCCCAACCAGGATCCACCCGGCATGTTCACCAGGGGGTGATGCTCTGCCCATCGGAGGCTTCGCTCTGTTGCAACCAGAGCCATTCTAGTGCCTGAGGCAGAGGCCACAGAGCCATCCTCAGCGCCCAGGCCAACTTTGCTCCAATGGAGCCTCGGCTGCGGGAGGGGAAGAGAGAGACAGAGAGGAAGGAGAGGGGGAGGGGTGGAGAAGCAGATAGGCGCTTCTCCTGTGTGCCCTGGCAGGGAATCGAACTTGGGACTCCTGCACGCCAGGCCGATGCTCTACCACTGAACCAACCGGCCAGGGCCGATTTAAGGTTATTACGTTCTCTTTTTCATTTGTCTCAAGTTATTTTTTGATTCCTTCCTTAATTTCATTGTTAAAACATTCCTTGTTTAGTAGAATGTTTTTTAGTCTCATGTGTTTGTGCATTTTTCAATTTTTTTTTTATGATTTCTAGTTTCCTACCATTGTACATAGTTGGAGAAGTTGCTTGATATACTTTCAATCTCCTTAAATTTGTTGAGACTTGTTTTGTCTACCTGTGTTCTGTCCTGAAAAAATGTTCTATGAGCTCTTAAAAAAAACATATATTCTGCTGTTTTGGGGTAAAATGCTATAAAAATATCAATTATATCTCTCTGGTCTAGTGTGTCATTTAAGGTCCCTGTTTTCTTATTGATTTTCTACCTGGAAGATCTATCCATTAATGTCAATGGGTGTTAAAATTCCTGACTATGATTGTACTATGGTCAATCTCTCCCTCTGTGTCCATTAAGATTTGCTTTATATACTTAGGTGCTCCTATATTGGGTGCGTAAATGTTTACAAGGATTATTTTGTCTTGTTAGATTGATCTCTTTATCATTATGTAATATTTTTTTGTCTTTTACTATAGCTTTTGTTTTAAAGTTGTTTTTTTTTAGATTTTGGTATTGCTAATCCAGCCTTTTTCTTTTTATTTGCATAAGATATCTTTTTTATCCCTTTACTTTCAGTCTGTGTGTATCTTTCATTCTGATATGGGTCTCTTACAAACAGCATATATACGTATACAGTCTTGTTTTCCTATACATTCAGCTACCCTATGTCTTTTAATTGAAGCATATAATCCACTTATATTTAAAGTTATTGATTTTAGGCATGTGCCTTTTGTCATTTCATTCTTTATAATTATCATATGTTTCTCTCTCTTTTTTTCTTTCTTTCTTCTTTTTAAAGAAGTCCCTGTAAAATTTCTTATAATACTGCTTTGTGTGGTAATGAACTCCTTGAGCTTTTTCTTGTCTAGCTCTTTATTTATTTCTCTTTCAATTTTATTTTATTTTATTTTACTTATTTATTTATTTTTTGTGGCAGAGACAGAGAGAGTCAGAGAGAGGGACAAATAGGGACAGACAGACAGGAAGGGAGAGAAATGAAAAACATCCCAATTCTTCATTGCAGTTCCTTAGTTGTTCATTGATTGATTTCTTATATGTGCCCTGAGTGGGGGGCTACAGCAGACCGAGTGACCCCTTGCTTTAGCCAGTGACTTTGGGCTCAAGCTGGTGAGCCTTGCTCAAACCAGATGAGCCCATGCTCAAGCTGGCGACCTTGGGGTCTTGAACCTGGGACCTCCACATCCCAGTCTGATGCTTTATCCACTGCGCCACCACCTGGTCAGGCTTTACTTATTTATTTTAAAGATCTTATTAATTTTTAGAGAAAAAGGCATGATGGGGATGAGGAGCAGGAAACATCAACTCGTAGTTGCTTCTCTCATGTGCTTTGACTGGGCAAGCCTGGGGCCTCGAACCAGCGACCTTAGCATTCCACCTTGATGCTTCATCCACTGTGCCACCAGAAGTCATGCTCTCCTTCAATTCCAAATGATAGCCTTGCTGGGTAGAGTAGGGTAGGTTCTTGGTTTTGTTTTTATCACTTTGAATAAATCATGTCGATCTGTTCTGGCCTGAAATCTTTCTGTTGAGAAATCAACTGACAGTCTTATGGGAGCTCCCTTGTAGGTACCTGTCTTTCTTGTGCTCCTTTTAAGATTCTCTCTTTGTCTTTAACCTTTGTCATTTTAATTATGATATATCTTGGTGTGGGCATTTTGGGGTTCATTTTGTTTGGGACTCTGTGTGCTTCCTGGACTTATGTGTCTTTTTCCTTCATCAGGTTAAGACAGTTTTCAGTCATTATTTCTTCAAAAAGGTTTTCAATTTCTTTTCCTTCTGCTACCCCTATGATGCACATGTTGTTCTGCTGATGTTGTTTCAGAGGTCCTCATTTAAAATTTGATTTTTTTTCTGCTCTGAATCAGTCCTATGCTTCATTTAACCTTTTGTTAATTCCTTCCAGTGTAGCTTTATTTCAGATATCTCTGACTGGTTCTTCTTCTTTATGGTTTTTATGTCCTTTTTGACCTTTACTGTCTCTGCTTAAGTTCCTGCTGAGTTTATCTATTCTTTCCCTAAGTTTCTTGAGCATCCTTATAACTATTGTTTTGAACTCTGTATCTGATAGATTGTTTGCCTTCATTTCATTTAGTTCTTTTTCTGTGGATTTCTTCTTTTCTTTAATTTGGGGCATGTTTCTTTGTCTCCCCATTTTGGCTGCTTCCATGTGTTTTTTTCTGTATACTAGGTAAATCTGCTATGCGTCTCAGTCTTGGTACAGTGGCTTCATGTAGTAGGTGTCTGGTAGGGCTCACCGACAGTTTCTTATATGGGTTATGTGAACCTTGCTGTTGTTTAGTCTTGATTTCTATTGGCCCATCTGTGGGTGAAGTTGACCATCAGGTAAGCTATGAGAATTGACCTCAACCGCAGTGTGGTTCTCTGTGCTTTGTAGGGTCTGACCCTACAAAGTGAAATCCACTCAGCAAGATCTGATGCCTGCTGAGATCTCCTTTTAGGTGTGCTGCTTGTGGAGCTAATTGGGCCATGCTGTGACATGGTCTGAATCCTGCCACTGGGTGTGTTCTGTGGCATCTTGAGAGGGACTCTAGTGTAGGGCAATGTCACGTGCTGCTTGTGACTAGCCCTAGAAAACCTGTGTAAAACTGTAAAGCAGCTCACAGTATGTGGCTGCTTCTGCTGGGCCTGGATGTGCATGACGGGGGCCAAAGACATGTTTGTACCAGTGCTAACTCAGGTACAGATTAGCAAAAGGACCAAGGCACCCTAAATGCACCTCTATTTGCTAGCTGCCTGTTGGACTCAGTCACTGGCAGCCTCTGGCACTATGTGAGTTGTATGGGGTAGGTTCCCAGTGAGTTACCATGTAAGGGAGAGTGATGTTCACCAGACTGATAGAGATTTAAACTCGGCACCAGCACTGGCACTGAGGCCACTCAGAATTCTCAGTACTTCGAGGCCGGCTGCCACCGCCTGGTGCCTGTGGAACTCTGTGGCTGCGCACGATCTCAGAGAGTGATTAGGGTGAAGTCAGCAGAGTTCATTAGAACCAGATAGACCCTGATTTGGTTCTGTGAAGGGATGACTCTGCACAGGAACAGTGGCAACATTTAGGCATACATAGGAAAAACTTTCCCTGCCCTAGAGCCACACAACTCAGCCTGTCCCTCCTTGAGAACCTTCACAGAGAGTCTACACTGAGGTCTCAATCTGGGAAAGGCAGCTCACTCCTGTGCAGGGTACAAGCTTGGCAAGGCGGGGACACCAAAAGTTGGGAAGGTGAGGCTCTTAGATCTTTTGTTAAGGGAGGCACTGGACAAGCTTGCAGGGGCGAATGTTCTTCTCCCCAGAGCCACACAGCTTGGTCTCTGAGACCTCCTAAACACGCCCTCAAAAGCTCTGCAGGAAAGTCTACACCATGGGTCCAGGCAGTTTACTCCTCTGCAGGGCATGAACTCAGCAAGGTGGGGTGACAGGGCATTGGGAGGATGGGATTGGTGCGCTCCTCCAGACTGATGCATTATAGAAGGGAGTGTTGATCCAAGAAAGATGGTGTCTGTGGACAGAGTGTGAGGGGGATCTAGCACAGGGACACTAAAGGCTGTTCTTTCAGCTCTCTCCTGCCAGAGCCTCACAACCAGCCTGTTCTCACAGGACTGTAGTCCATTCCAATCTGCCGGACTTCTGCTGGACCCCAGGGTGAGTGGCTGCAAATGAGATTTGTGTGCTGGTTCCTCTTTTTGGCTCTGGTACTCTGAGCTGGGGGTGGAGGAAGTTCAGCACAGGGTTGAGGTCCCTCATTCCTTAGGGTGGACCTTTGCAGAGAATTCTTCCAGATTCTCAGCCACTGCATGTAGGTATGGGGCCAGGCCTTTTTGCATCTCTGCCCTTCCCGTGAGTCTCGATATGTCTTCTTCTGTAAATCCTTGGTTATAAGACCTCTCTTCAGCTAATTTTCAGTTCGTTATTCAGGTTGATTGTTCTATAATTTAGTGATAATTTCAGCTTGGATCTAGGAAGAGGTGAGTGTAACTAACTCACTCCACTGCCATTTTAGATCTCCCCACAATGTTATTAAAATGTAGTGCTTGTGTCTTGTTCAGCCAACAGTATTAATTTGGAAATTGACCTAGATACTAGCCCACACTTCTTGAGCATCTGTTTGTCTGGCACCCTGTTTATACCCTCCTGGCACTGAGCTGTCACTGCCTGTTTGGGGCAGACACTCTACTATCTCTGTCATATGACTCAATCTGTCCTTTACTTTCTATAGGGTGTCAGAGTACTTGGAAGTTTCTTTTAAGGGGATGCTTGTGGAATAATTTCCTATCACTAATCTTCTACCTCAGTGTCTTATTGGAATTCTTATTTGTGTTTCTAGTTTCCTGTTAGGTTCACAGCAGGATTAAGGAAGGATTTTTTTTATGTACTTTTATTAATAAGGTAAGGAACCAAGTAAATGTATAACATAAGGAGGAGAGAATCATTGCTTTTCAAGGCAACTGACAAGCTTTTAGTCAGAGGTACTGATTATACAAAAACAAAAAAATCTCTGTCCCAAATCCAAGGCAAAATTATGAAGCCACTGAAACTCAGTTCTGTGTCATTGTACCTCTTGTTCTGTGCTCCTATCTTCAGTTCAAGCAGTCTTAAGAATCATTTTACATTTATTGGAATATTCTATATTCATGTTTCTGAAGTAGTCTAAGAACCCCCGAGTCACGATCACCTGGATAGCTTGTAAACATTGTACATCACATGGCAGTACTCCAGGCCATCTGAACCAGACTTTATAGAAGTAGAGACTTCTGGATCTGCACTTCTAACAAACCCACGTACTTTGAGGACCACTGATTTATTCAAGGGCATTCATTGGGATGGTTAAGAAGAGACAGTAATTTATCTAATTGTAATTTATACAATTAGGGTCTAAATAGAATTTTATTTGCAAAAATGTTTTCATGATTAAACGAAGAATTAGAAAATCTCTGGTGTTATGGATAGAGAATTTGTTTTTTTGGGTTCAAATCCTGACTGGAAGTTGTTTGCTCTGTGATCTTAGGCCAGGGGTTGGCAAAAGACTGCAGACTTTATAAATATAGTTTTACTGAAACACAGCCCCACCCATTACTTTACTATAGTCTCTGGCTATTTTCAGTTATAATGGCAGCAACGAGTAGTTGATACAGAGACTGAATTGCTTGCCAAGCCCAAAATGTTTACAAATTGACCCTTTAAGAAAAAGTTTACTTACCCTTGACTTAGGTAAGAGAAGATAACCCTCAATTTTTCTCATTGGTAATATCAGATTAATAACTCCTGTCTTCTATGGTTATTGAAATAATTAAATGATATAGTTTTTGAAAATTTTCTACTGTTGCTTCATTGGCTAATATTTGGCTAATATTTGTTGATTGCTTGCTGTGTGCCAGGTAATAATTTAAACACTTTGCATAGATTTTTAAATTTATTCTTTATAATGACCTACGAAGTCTTATTATTCACATTTTATAGAGTTGGCAGAGAGACTATGGGTAATCTGTTCAAGGTTATACAAACTACAATTGACTGAGTCAGGATTTTATCCCAGAACTGGTATTCTTCATCACTGTGTTGAATTTCTTCAAATAAAGTTAGTTTCCCATCTTTCCTCCCTATCCTGAAGTTGGTATTGCCTGAACATCTACACACAAACCTTAAAATAAGCCCCTGAATGTGAGACAATTCTGAAATTAGGAAGGGATTACAGAGTTTATTCAACACAAAGTCATTGTTTCAAAGTTGAGGACACTAAGACCCTTTGTCTAAGCCCCATAGTCAAATATTTGAAAAGCCAAGACTGCCCTCAGGGGAGTCAGCTGATGTATTGAACAATTAATTGGTTCCTTTTTGTGTAGAAGAGTGCAAATTGTGGAATAAGAACTAAATATTTAAGTCCTTACTGACCTCAAGGTTATAAATCTTTCAAATGTATTCACAGCATTGGACAGGCTGAGCCTCAAATGCCCATTAAACTCTGACCACCTTTTCAGGTGGCCCTACTGTGTATCATATCCATGTCCTCACCCACCACCAGGAACTTAGGGTTTTCAGGAGTATGCATCTGTGTGACCATATTGGCTATTAAAATATTGAAATATTTCTGTATCCATTGGAAATCCTGGCTTTTCTGAACCTGCCTAGTACCCTCCCACTGACCTGGCTATCTGAACCTCTCTCTCCCCTCATGTTCCCACAATACCGCAATTAAAGGGTTAACCACTAGAAAGCTAAGGGGTTTAGAGGACCCTGCTGCAAACCTTTGATTGTTTCCTTCAAGTGCAGAGCTAATTGCTAAATCTAGTCATTTGAATGTCACCCTAGCTTGACCTTCACTTTTTTTTTTTTTTTGGTATAGTAAGATGAGCTGAGCCAATCATATTCTCTTTCTCAAGAATTTGGATCTAGAAGACAAGACAATGAGAGCTTTAACTGGAAATTGAAACTTCAAGAGGATTTTGAAGGAATTTGTGACCAAGGTGGTCCCTGAGCAAGACTGAGGTGTGAGGAAGCTAAAACTGAGTGAGCTGCAAAAGGCTGGGGACAGAGGCTGGGGTGGAACTCATATATAGAAACAGTGCCACCCTGAGTGAGAGTGGGTGGCTCAGCAGAGGGACAGAGAGAGCAGCTGGTCCTGAGTTCCACTTCAATTGTTGACTGTTTTCCAGTTTTATCAGACTCTCTAGAGGGGCCTAAACTAAACCCCTTATTCCCAGATGCATCTGTTCTTGAAATAAAACAGCCAGGCAAATCAGGATGGTTTTAGTCAATGGTCATTAATTCCATTTAAATGAAAATACAATAAGAGACCCACTTAAATTATAAAATCAATTGCAGGCAGCATTATACCACAGATCATTTCAATAGATTCTGCGTGACTGGCTGGGCCCTAAGAGGAAATAGACCCTCATTGTGGTGAAGTCTGGTGAGGTTAGCTGCTCAAGCCTAGGAACCCAAACAATGCTCTGCTCTCTCATCATTATCCTTGATTCAGGGCTGCTGCCGGTGGGTGCGAAGTATCACTTTTAATAACTAAATGGACATTGAAATGATAATGAGAATGTTATTTTCTAAATAAAATGCTTCAGTCTAATACATTTTTCTTTGAGAACACTAATTTGAAAATAAAATCATAGTTAACTTAAGCTCAGTTAAGTACATACAGTGAATAATAGAAAGCAACCAGCAAGTGCAGTTTATACCACTGCTTTTACACAGACACGCACACACCTATCTATAATTTCTTCCTGGGAAATTGAGGACAGTTGGTGAAAGATCTGCCTGTCACAACCGAATCTTTTCAAATGATTATAAAATGTCTGGAAGTACGAAATACTGAAAGATATGAGAAGATTTTTAAGTAAAAATATTGATAAAAGGCAAAACTTCCCCGAGGGCTAGACCAGAAATGGAGTGTCGCCGTGATACAACCCTCAGGAGAGGTAAAAAGATCCCCTAGCCTGATATCTGAAGCCCAATGTGCTCCTTCCCCCTCTCTGTTCTCTTCATATCCTCTGTGCCTCCATCTCGATAGCCTGTCTCCCTGTCTCTGCTCGCCCTTTCTCATCGACACAGAAAGCCTAAACCTCTGATGAAAATTCTTTGAGTTCTTCAATACCCACCCCTTCATGCTTTCTCAAACCTGATTCTGACTCTGAACTTTTACTACATGAGTGGCCTCTTGCCCCATGACACTTAAAATACAATACCTTGCCTGACCAGGTGTTGGCTCAGCCGACAAAGCCGACAAAGCGTCAAACTGGGACATGAAGGACTAGTTTCAAAACCCCGAAGTTGCCGACTTGAGCTTGGGATCATAGACATGACCCCATGGTTACTGGTTTGAGGCCAAAGGTCGCTGGCTTGAGCAAGGGGTCACTCACTCTGCTAAAGCCACCTGGTCAAGGCACATATGAGAAAGCAATCAACAAACAACTAAGGTACCACAACCAAGAATTGCTGCTTCTCATCTCTCTCCTTTCTGGTCCATCTGTCCCTATCTGTCCCTCTCTCTCTGTCTCTGTCACCAAAAAACCCCAAAACAACAACAACAACAAAAACACATTACCTTGTTTTCTAATGTTTAATATGTTTTGCCTTTACTATTAGACTGTAAGCTGCCTAGAGCTTTTGAGCTTCTTTTTTCTGTATACCTGAAATAAGTAGGTCCTACGTTCCCTCTGTCCCCCACCGTACCTAATTGTCTTACTTATCTTTAAATGACTGTTCAAAAGACACATCTGTAAAACCTTCCTGGACTCCTCAGACTAAGT
Organism: Saccopteryx leptura; assembly: GCF_036850995.1. Lineage (NCBI taxonomy): Eukaryota > Metazoa > Chordata > Mammalia > Chiroptera > Emballonuridae > Saccopteryx > Saccopteryx leptura. Next base: position 59,652,747 of record NC_089511.1, on the reverse strand, counting down.
CAGGTGCCCACGTAACTCCTTGTTCTCTTTTTGTTGTGCCACTGGCTATTTATAGAACTACCTATGAAATGTCTGTCTCCCACTCTAGACCAGTTGGACAATGTGAAACACAGATTCCCAGGCCCTGGAGAGTCTGGCGTGGTAGGTCCAGTGGAGGCACTGAGGGGGCCTGGGGATTTCTACATCTAACAAATACCCAGCTGATTTTTATCACCAAGTGAACTTGGCAGATGCTGCTGTAGGTCTCAAGACCCACACTCAGTAGGTTTGGAGGAAGGCCTTCACTGAGTGTGAGAAGTGACAGTATTTTCTATGTCCATTTTCCGTTTTTATATTATGTCTTTTGTAGGAAGACTTGCATTTTTAAAAATAATCTGCTGCTTTTTTGATCCAGACTGATTAGAATACCTACATTCTGCATAAGAAGAGCTTAAAGCAGAAATCTTTTCTCCTTGAAGACCTTGATCACACCTGCTTTATCGAATGTCCTCTTCCTGTCTATGCAAATGGTGCTGGTAGCTGTTCTCTTCACTTGTAGAGTCCATTGTGGTTGAGATCAGCCCTTCCCCCACCCCCATATATTTATTGTGCATTCAAGGAGCAGTGGGGTAACAAATCAGGCAGGGCTTTTGGTCAAAATAATTTCAAAATAGTTTATTGGCCAGAGTATTTCCTAAGAAATGGACAACAAGGCCCTGGCTGGTTGGCTCAGCGGTAGAGCGTCGGCCTGGCGTGCGGGGGACCCGGGTTTGATTCCCGGCCAGGGCACATAGGAGAAGCGCCCATTTGCTTCTCCACCCCTCCCTCCTTCCTCTCTGTCTCTCTCTTCCCCTCCCGCAGCCAAGGCTCCATTGGAGCAAAGATAGCCCGGGCGCTGGGGATGGCTCCTTGGCTGCTGCCCCAGGTGCTAGAGTGGCTCTGGTCGCGGCAGAGCGACCCCCGGGGGGGGGCAGAGCATCGCCCTATGGTGGGCGTGCCGGGTGGATCCCGGTCGGGCGCATGCGGGAGTCTGTCTGACTGTCTCTCCCCGTTTCCAGCTTCAGAAAAATACAAAAAAAAAAAAAAGAAAGAAAAAAAAAAGAAATGGACAACAAGCAATAGTCTAAAATCTGGTGCAGAGAGACAGCCTTTCAGAGTACTTTTAAAAGCTCATACAGTTGCCTGACCAGGAGGTGGCACAGTAGAGAATGTCAGCCTGGGATGCTGAGGACTCAGGTTCGAAATCCTGAGTTCGCTGGCTTGAACACAAGTTCATCAGATTGAGTGTGGGGTCGCTGGCTTGAGCGTGGGATCATAGACATGACCCCATGGTCTCTGGCGTGAGCCCAAAGGTCACTGTCTTGAAGATCAGGGTGGTGGGCTTGAGTAAGGGGTCACTGGCTCAGCTGGAGCCCCCCCATCAAGGCACATATGTGAAAGCAGTCAATGAACAACTAAGGTGCTGCAACTGTGAGTGGATGCTTCTCACCTCTCTCGCTTCCTGTCTGTCTGTCTGGGTCTGCCCCCACCACCCTGTTTTTAAAAAAAGCTCATACAATCACTTCTTCCATTATATCCTCCTCTTAGCACATTCGGGTGAAGTGAATACATTTGGGTGACAGATGAAGGAGAGGCAGACTTGCAGCCTCCAATACTCGGTGTAGGAGCTCCCAGCCCCACCTTCTCCTTCAGAGCTCTCGAAGGTTTCTGCCCTTTAGCCTCTACTCATAAACAAGGAACCTAAAAATGAGTTTCAAATTCCTGAGTAACCATGGACAAAACTCTTTTTTTGTCTTATTAGCTTTTTTTCTATTTAGAGCATATTATTGAGAATTTCCTAAGAATTTTGTTTTGTTTTTCAGAAAAAAATTCAGATTATAACTTAAACTAAGCATTATTAACCTTGTTTATGTACCCAGAGAGTAGGGAATTTATGCATATGATGACCTTCTGGGACATTTACCTGAAAGTAAATATTCTCTTGTGAATGACCACAATTTTTTTATCAAAACTTATTACGGAGAAGTAACAGCTTTGTTTCTTCCAATCCTCTTTAAAACAGAGCAGCTTTCTCCTGCATTTCTTTTCCATAGGAACCTGTACTTTCTTACCTCTGCAGGAACATTAAAATGCTATTTAGGTTTCATTCCACTTGGGGTCAGTATTGTGCTCCCGATTGCTGCTCTGCTCTTGTTTTTGTAACTTAAAACTGTTAATTTGGGAATCTCAGCGGAAATATTCATATAGTAACAAAATTGGACCACTCACTTGATTGCCAGCTGCAAACTCACTTTTTTAGGAAACTGGTGGCCAACTGATACCAACTTCTTTGTGCTGGCATCCTCTTTTTTTCCCCCCCTTTTTGTTACCTTTGCTTTAAAAAAAATGTATTTAGAAAATTAAGTTTAATGGGATTGCATTGATCAATAAGAGTACATAGATTTCAGGTAAACATCTCTGTAGCATTTGAACTGTTGTGTTGTGTACCCATCACCCAAGGTCAAATCATGCTCTGTTATTGCATACTTGTCCCTCTTTACTCCCCTCCTCCACCCTCTTTTCCCCACAACTCCCTCCCCCTGGTAACCCCTTCACTTTTATTTATGTCCATGAGTCTCAGTTTTATATCCCACCTATGTGTGAAATATAGAACATAGCTTTTTCTGATTTACTTATTTCACTCAGTGTAATGTTCTCAAGGTCCATCCATGTTGTCATAATGGCACTATATCATCATTTCTTATGGCTGAGTGGTATTCCATTGTATACATGTAGCACATCTTCTTTATCCAATTCTCTACTGAAAGACACTTTGGTTGTTTCAATATGTTGGTCACTGTGGATAATGCTGTGATGAACATGGGAATGTGTGTGCACATGTGTCTTTATGTACCAGTGTTTTTTGAGTTTTTTGGGTAGATATCCAGTAGAGGGATTGCTGGGTCATATGGTAGTTCTAGTCTTAGTTTTTTAAGGAACCACCATACTTTCTTCCATAATGCCTATATCATTTTACATTCCCAACAGCAAACAAAAAGACAGCCAACCAAATGGGAGATGATATTTGCAAACCACAGCTCTGAAAAAGGGTTAATATAATATCCAAAATATATGAAGAACTCACAAAGCTCAGCAAAAAAACAGGTAAACAATCCAATTTAAAAATGAGGCGAGGACCTGAACAGACACTTTTCCCAAGAAGACATACAAATGGCCAACAGATATATAAAAAATGCTCATCTTCACTAGCTGTTAGAGAAATGTGTAAGGACCAAGAGAAGATCAGAATATCTAAAATAATAGGATATAGGCAGGGCACTGATGGAACAGGGAACTTAAGGGTTACAGGCAGGTCCTGCTCCTGTTCTGTTAGGAATACCATGCCCAAGGTCATTCAAGAAGCAGAGACAGATAGGGACCCTGTGAGGCTGAGAACAAAGAAAGACAAATGTTTGCATTCCATTGGTTAAAGATCCTTATCAGAAGTTTGTTTGGAATTCGCCAATGAGCTAGACCCAGCCCCTGTTGCTATGCTATGTGCAGCCCCCTTAGCGAATAGGTAACCGCCACATCTGCTTACTTAGGATATATAAGGAACTAGCTGTAAGCCCAGGCGCGATTCCCGTTTGTAGCTCCTTGTGAGTAAGGTGTCTCTGGACACCTGGGAATTCGCCCCTGTGCAGGTTAAACTGGCCAATAAAGAAACATCTATATTCCTGAAAGTCTCTGACGTCTGTTATTGTACCCGGTGCATGCTACAAAATGCAAATCAAACCTACAATGAGATACCACCTCACACCTGTTAGATAGATAGTCCGTTGTCAACCAGACATGTAATAACAAGTGTTGGAGAGGCTGTGGGGGAAAACAAGCATCCTCTCTTAATGCTACCTCTGAACATTTTTATTCTTATGAATGCTTTAGAGATACAACTTGCTGTGACAGCTTAACATCACACAGTGGTGACAAAGGCTTAGTATAAAGGCAGCCTGGAAGGCAACATTTTACCTCCAGCTGTAACTCTTTGTTGCTCTTAGCAGAACCCATTAGGTGGGAAGTAGATTAAGATAGATAAAATGGCTACTGAGCTGCCATCCCGAGAATAATGCAGGCCCAAAGGAGAAGGACCGGCTTACTTAGGAACCTGACCAAAACTTCTCTTGCTGGTAAGGACAGTTTCTGCTGGGGTGCAAATAATTTTGAGGAACTGTGGCACCACTTCAAGCCACATATGGAGGAAATTGTCTTGTGCCAACAGATGCAGCAAAATTAAGAAACAACATTCTCATCCCCCATGGTAAGGTTATAGTTAATTTGCTTGCTATTTTTTCTTAAGGGCTTCCTGGCCTCCTTTTTGAAATGCAGTAAGATGTTTATCTTCACAGAAGGATCTGGGAATTGTTCTTGGGAACAAACATTTAGGAAGAACCTGACCTTAAGGTTAGAAAAGGAGACAGCCCGTCTTGAAAGGGGCTAAGTCACAAATCTTAACTCTTTATCTTGTCTGCCAGAGAGAATATTAGATGGATCGGTAATGGACCTACACTAATTAGACCTGTGTTAATTTACAGAGGAGATATTCTTGCCAAATAAACCCCTCTACTTCCTCGTTATCATTAAGGCAGTGACCAAGGCAATAAGCCAGAATATGCTAATCTGAGGTGACTAGGTGCACCACCCCAACATCAACAGATGCCTGTAGCAGCTGCCTCTAGCTCCTATATCTAACATTCCCTCCTGAAGCTCAGGGATGACACCCTTTGCTGGTCTCAGCTCGCTTGCACCCAGGCATTTTAAAATAAATTTTCCTTTTTGAACACACTAGCCTCATGTTATTATCAGTTCAGCCTGTGATTTTTGCCTTTCAGATTCAAAGTACATAGTTGAGGTAGAAGAAGAAGAAGAAAAAAACAGTGGTTCTCTTCCTTGGCTGTATATTAGTATCTTCTAAGGAGGTTAAATAAAGTCCTGATCCCCAGGCCGTAACCTCGAAAAGAAATAGAAATCTGAGAAGAAAAAGGAACACAAGAATAACATTTTTTTAAAGCTCTCCAGATAACTTCAAAGTATAACTAGATTGAGAACCACAGACAGACCTAAAGGAAATGTGCAGTGCTGGAGCGAACTGTAAATACAGAAGAATTTCAGAGTTTAAACTGGCTAGACGTGAGCCAAAATCAGAAAAACTGGTTTCTAGTTCCCTCTATTTTATTGACTATTGATACAGCTTTGGACAGGTAACAGCCTTGGATTGCTTCACAGATTTTTACTATTATGGTTATTTTTATAAACATATTGTTATAAAATAGTGTAATCCACGGGTTATATAGAGACATCAAGATAAGTTATAGGAGAAATATTAGGAGGAGCTTTATTATTAAGTTGGCGACATATACGGGGCATAGCTAACCCAAATCGTGCAGCCCAGAACCAGATCATAGTTCTGATGCTGCTTTTATAGAGACAAAATTGCATACGGGTACGGGAAAAAGGAGGAGGAGCATGGTACAAAAGACATTTACTAATAAGCTTACAACATTTATTTATAGGATCCATTAAAAGGAGAAAACATGTTTACATATTAAGACCACAAGATAACACAGTAGTGATAAATGTTTTACATACCCGACAAAAACATTCCCAAATCATTTAGGATTTACAACCTCTCCCTGTCGCCACAATAGTGGGAAATGAAATGTTTAGCTTAGGATAAGGAGAGAAGCTAAATGAAATTACCTTTGTTAAGAGTGTTGGGGCTAGCTTAATAAACTAGTCCCCGCTTGCTTAATTTACAAATTTTGCACATACAAAGAATTTCAGAAGAACGATTACTAGAAAGCATATAAAATGTTACAGAATACAGGTTTTCAAGCAAGGGGAGTGGGCTCATGATCCCTTCCTTTAGAGGTATACGTCACTCATGACTTCAGGATGGGAGGAAGAGTCAGAATTAGTGTAGGAATTTTAAATTAAGGTATGTAAACATTGTTTCCTAAAGGCTTTTAAAAAGGGAGAAGAGGAAGGGGTTTTAGGTAGGTTCTATCTTCTTTGCTCTGTCTAGCAAGTGGCATCAGTCCTTCCAGAAAACTATGGGAACTAGTTAAACTATGACTATGACTAACTGACTTTTGCCCCTGTAACCTCTTCTTCTTGGAATTTTTCTTCTTCAGAAAGGAGGGGTAAGGGGGCCTGACTTTTCTTTTTGAAATACTAATATTAACAGTTTTTCAGTTTCTTGGTACCTTATCACAATATCATTCAGTTTTATTGTATTTATGGAGCTTAAACAGCATCCTCTTCCCTCTTTCTGAATTTCATTTTATCAGTGTACCCTGGGCTTCAAGTTGATATAATGGAAGCCGATTTCCTAGATGGGTGCTGGTCAGGTACTGCATTTTAAAAAACAAACCATAGAACTTCCACATTTGAACAAATAGGGTATATGCATTTCTCCCCAGCCTCCTGTCAACATAAGATATTTCCAAACCTGTAAGAATTTTTTGTGAGTTTATTTGAGCCCAAATGTCAACATTTTCTGGGAAGTGATGTCTCAGCAGATTGAGAAAGTGGTCCTGAAAATGGCGGTTTCACCACTTATTTTACACAACAAAATCAAAGGGGGAGACATAAGGGTGGGGCTACATGAAATTGATCAGTGATAGGAAGGTGGGAGAAAACAAAGTGGAGAAATCTGTGGGATTGGATAGAAAGTAAAAATGTATATACTGAAACTTCTTTTACATATACAGGAACACAGTAGTTAACAATTCACATGATAACAGTAACAATGAAGGGATTTTTTTGGTCCCTGCTCTGGTGGGATGCCTGCCTTCACTGGGCAGGAAAAGAAGATTACCCTTAAACATGTATCAGGTATGATGTTGAAGATGCAGAAGACAACAGACAGGTTCCCTTGATCTTTGTTAGAAGAAAAACACCTCTTTAGGACAGGACTACTGTATAGCCAGTATCCACGGCCACCATCACACCCACCTGGCCCATGCAGGTTCACATTGGATTCAGAAAGATAATAATGAAACAATGGAGCCAAGAACTGGTGGGCCATTACCTTTAATCCTAGCTTGCACCCGGCGGGCAAGTAAAAACACACACTGGGCTCCAAAACCCACTCATTCAGTGCTCACAAAGCTACCGATTTATCCGAGTTTCCTAGAATCAAAGGTTTCTAGCTCACCAGACTTATTCACCTCTGTTCCCCATCACCTTCCTTCTCCCTGCACAAACTCTGCACAGACTGGCTTTTCCTTCAGCACTCTGCCATCTTGTCTGCTTCTCCTGGCCTCCTCCATGTGGCCTCTCTCTGCTCTCCTCTCTGCTGTCTCCTCTAATGCTAATCTCAGGAACTGAGAGAGCAAGCTCCTGGTCTGCCCCCATTTTATAGTGTAGAAACCAAAACCTTTAATCCAATATACAGATAAGGAAGTCTCTGATACAAAATCACTTATCTGAGGCATGCTGGGATTCCTCATGAGAGTGCACCATCCCACATCAAAAAGGGTGGCAAAGGCTTAGTCCTAAAGCCAAGCTCCAGGTACAAGGATCCTGCCTGCCCATAGCCCACCCCCAATACACATTAATATAATCATGCCCATCACCTGGGCAACCGGCTTCCACGTGGGCAGCACCATCTTTAACAAAGTGAGCATAATATATTTTATCCCTCCAACAACTATCCACTATGAACTGCTTTTAGTTAGAAAGTTTTCATTTCAGACCACCCTGTGTGTTACTTTAGGTCTGAGTCTGCAAGGCCACCACGCAGGCTTTGCCTGAGCTTGTCAGGTTCAGTATGTGGCCCCTTTTATGTCCACACTTCCCACTCAAGAAGCTAAAAACCACATTACATGTAAAATATAAAATGTCTCTGAAGATGGAGAAGTGAACTGGTTAAGTACCCCAGGATTCAAGGAACGACATGATATGAACCAGTGAGTTCTCTGCGTCAAGAAGTCTAGGTGGCCCTGGCCGGTTGGCTCAGCGGTAGAGCGTCGGCCTAGCGTGCGGAGGACCCGGGTTCGATTCCCGGCCAGGGCACACAGGAGAAGCGCCCATTTGCTTCTCCACCCCTCCGCCGCACTTTCCTCTCTGTCTCTCTCTTCCCCTCCTGCAGCTAAGGCTCCATTGGAGCAAGGATGGCCCGGGCGCTGGGGATGGCTCTGTGGCCTCTGCCCCAGGCGCTAGAGTGGCTCTGGTCGCAATATGGCAACGCCCCGGAGGGGCAGAGCATCGCCCCCTGGTGGGCAGAGCATCGCCCCTGGTGGGCGTGCCGGGTGGATCCCGGTCGGGTGCATGCGGGAGTCTGTCTGACTGTCTCTCCCCGTTTCCAGCTTCAGAAAAATGAAAAAAAAAAAAAAAAAAAAAAAAAAAAAAAGAAGTCTAGGTGAGGAACTAATAATGAAACGCTCTCCTTGTGCCATGCTCTGGCAGTTTTCGAGGAAGCCAAGCAGGGAGCCTGAGTTTCTGTTCCCGTCCTGTGGTGGTGAGGCTCCCCTTCCTGAACTTCTACCCTCACGATCCCTGGAGGCCAAAAAGAGCTCGAGCTGCCCTCGGTATCTGGTGGTAAGGAGTGGCTTCTCCCCTCTCACCATGGTGGTGTTGGCGGAGGTTGAGTGAGGTAGTCTGGACTTCTGTTTCTTCCCAGTGGAAACAAGGAGGAGAGTGAGTGCGTTTCTTCTGCCACTGGCCCAGTTTAGCATAGATTAGCGAAAAGAAAAATATACACTCTGGAGCCTTAAAATACAACACCCTTAACATATGCCCAGAACACACAAAAAAATCACTTATGCCAAGAACCAGGAAAATTTCAACTTGAATGAGAGAGGAAAATCAACAGCTGCCAACATGGAGATGGCACAGATGTTGGAATTATTTGGTATTTGAAAGCAAACATCTTAAAGATGCTTCATGTATTTATGAACATGCCTGAAACAAATGAAAACAAACTGTTCAGGTGATTTTTGTGTGCTCCTTTGTGTTTGAGAATCAGCAGTTCAGGGATCCTGCTTCTTTGAAGAGGTGAGGCAGCTGGCCACAAGGCCTGTTTCTTAAACTCTAAACATTTCTGTGAGGGCCTAAGCCTGCTTAGTCTTAACTATCTCTTGAATGCTGTCAACTTGTTTCTTGGCAGTAATCCTGTAAACTAAGTAGGCTGATTTACCTAACCCCTCATTTCCTACATGCTGTACTGATCAGTACTCAGCGGACACCGGAAAGTACCTCCTCAAGCTCTTTTCTGGTGCGTCCCTGTTCTGCGTGCTGCTGTGACTTGCAAACTGTAGCTTCCTTGATTTTCTCAAACCCATTTCAGTCTTCCCAATTCATAGATATTGCTGGGCTCTACCTGAGTTTTTCTTCCCTGCTCTGTGGCTTGAAAATGTTTCCCAGGCAGTCAAGTGGGAGAATTGGTATCACTTTTTTTTTATTGCCTAATATTGAATGTCTTAAGAACCATCATTTCTTATCTTCTATACAGTTATTTTTAGCTGTTTCATATGGGAAGGTGAATTCTGTCTCTGCTGTATCATAAGTCCACAAAATGCTGATACCTTTCAAGAATTACAAGCATATGTCTTAGTCAGTTGTAGTGGCTGTAATAAAATAACCATATACTGGGTGGTTTATGAATAATAGAAATTTATTTCCCACACTTCTGGAGGCTGCAAAATCCGAGACCCAGGTGCTGGCAGACTCAGTGTCTGATTGGGCCCTCTTTCTGGTTCATTGACAATGCCTTCTAGCTGTAACTTCACATGGCAAAAGAGGCTAGCGAATCTCTCTGGTGTCTCCTTTATTGTATGGATACTAATTTATTCATTAGGGCTCCATTCTCATAAACTAATCACCCACAAGTCCCACCTCCAATACCATCACATGGGGTCAGGGCTGGGACTCCAACATACAGAATTGCAAGAGGCAGGAAGAAGAATCACAAACATTCAGACCAGTGAATCTCAGCCGTTTCCATCTCGTGGTACCCATAAACTAATTACTAAAATCCTGTAGCACTCCAAAAAATATATATTTTTGCTGAATTGACAAAATAATTAGGTATAGTTTTGATTCATCAACACTGGACAACTATTGTTGTGTTGGCTGTTGACATTTTTCCCCCCTTAGATTTGACAGTCTAAGGGAAAAGAGGTCAGTGCCTCTGACTAAATAGTCAGGTATTGAACACTTTAAAAAATTGCTTGTGCATACCAGTTGAAAATGGTTGATTCAGACCACTGAAGTATACAATTGAAGTAGGTTTTTTTCATATACTTCAAAATCCTTCTTTATTGAAAGACATTGATTCATTACTAGTATGTTAATTGTTTAGAGGCAGGGAGTAGAGGCCTTTTTATTATGACCTAAAACAAGGCAAGGCAAAGCAAAATGAAACAAACCCCTCTATCATGCTGTTCAGTCAGGTGACACCTAACTCTACATTCTCCAGGTCTAATTATTTATTCTTGGCCCTCATGTAAGCTGGGATAGGATCATCTACCCACACATGTGGTGGGTGTGCTTTCTAAATATTTGAGATAGTTCAAACACATATCAGCCTGACCAGGCAGTGATGCAGTGGATAGAGCATCGGACAGGGATGGAGAGGATCCAGGTTCGAGACCCCAAGTCGCCAGCTTGAGCGCGACTCATCTGGTTTGAGCAAAAGCTCACCAGCTTGGACCCAAGGTTGCTGGCTTGAGCAAGGGGTTACTCAGCCTGCTGAAGGCCCACAGTCAAGGCACATATGAGAAAGCAATCAATGAACAACTAAGGTGTCGCAACGAAAAACTGATGATTGATGCTTCTCAATTCTCTACATTCCAGTCCGTCTGTCTCTATCTATCCCTCTCTCTGACTCTCTCTGTCTCTGTAAAAAAAAATAAATAAATAAAATAAAAATAAATAAATAAATAAACACATATCAGTGACATTTAGATGCGTGAGAAGTTGAGAAATGGTAAAGAAGGCCCTTTCTAATATAGCATTTCCTAGAGTATATTCCTTGAAATCCCAGTGTTTTACAATATGTTAAAAAATATTCAGAAAAAAACCAACCATAAAAAACAATTTCACAGTCAAATAAGATGGGGAGATTTAAAAAGAATTCACAATGCATTTGAACTCTGAGAAATTCTGCAGTTAACTTTGATTATGTCAGGTAACCAAGGGCTTTTGATAATATCTCCTTTTGCCCAAAATAGTTATAGTTATTTCATTTGCAAGCACGAGACCTGACTACTCTAATCAGAACCAAGTTCATATATGTTCTAAAGTTATGAAAATCAAATTTGTATATATCTTCAAAGCTCTTAAACTGATATTGCTTTTGGTTTAAGTCCTCAATGAGAAAATTGCTAGTTGACACAAGAAGGAAATAATTTTTACAAACTTACTAAATTCTCAAAAAATAGTATATGTAAAAATGCAAGATTTCAAATTTTCCAGGGATCATGAATAGAATATATTACCTATCATTGTGCCTAGTGCAGCCTGGATGCATACTAAGCATTCAATAAGTACATGTTTATTAGTCACTCAATAAATATTCATTGAACACCCATTATGTCTAAGAACATGTATTAAACACTGGATATTAGAAATCAAATTAAAAATCATCTCTGCATCACAAGGAGTTTCAATTCATGGCGAATGACAATAAATAGTCATTGCTCATTAATCAGAAGCACCTTTTCATTCACTCATGCACAGATATTTTTTGAGTATACACCATGTGCTAAGCACTGATCTAGGATCTGAGGCTATAGTGATAAACACAAAAAAATGAAAAAATGGAGTCTCTGTCTGAAGGAGCTCATAATTTGATGGAAAAGACAATTTAGAAAGTGATTGATTAATAAGCATAAGAGAAACCCAAACCTGAACACTAAGTAAAGATTAGCTAAGTGAAAGAAGTGCCTATATAGAGACAAATGCTGAAGGTAGGAAGGAAGATGGCGGCTCATGCACCAAGGACAGCCAGTGTGGCTGGAGCAGCAAGCAGACAGCAAGCGGCAAGATACGAAGAAAGAGGAGGACTAGGTCCTGCCCATCTTGCAGGCTACTTAAGAATTTTGGTTTCTATCTTATGAACAGAGCGTAGAAACAGAATGGCATGAGTAGATTTGCCTTTTAAAATGATTGCCTTATATTTGAACTATGGTTACGTGAGAGCATGTCTGTGTCTTAGATAACACACTGAAGAGTGTAGAGGTAATGGGACATGATATGCAATTTACTTTTAAATGATTTTGAGAAAAATGTACGTGTGTGTGTGTGTGTGTGTGTGTGTGTGTGTGTGAGAGAGAGAGAGAGAGAGAGAGAGAGAGAAACTGAACAAAGGGCCAAAATGCAAACAATTGATGTGTTTGATGAAGAGTAAGTTCTTAGTATTATTCTTGCAACGTTCAGTTTGAAATTATATCAAAATAAAGCGACAAAACTGCTTCAGTTATGGCACAGAGAATAGATTGCCAGTCTAAGGAGCGCCTGTGGAGAGGTGGTGTAGGAGCCCGGGGCAGCAGGAGGAGCTGGTGGTCTAGGGGGAGAGCAGTGCTAGAGAGATCATTAGGATGGCTTTGTGCAGAGCTGAGGGAGTGTCTCTGAAGCTGAACAAGTCAGTCTGGCTTCAAGGAACAGGGCCAGGAGATAGGGAGGTGTGTCAGTCAGTAGCACTGAGGGAAAAGCAGGAGCATCATTGACTCCACACATTTTGGGATGTGTTAGTGCGAGTACATCTTTTTCTTTATGAGGAAGAAGTGATGCTGGTACTTTTTATAACTGGCTTTGGTTTTTTACGTTGCTCCCTCAGCACTCCTCCCGCCCTTCAGCTGCTGCAGCAAATATCCTCCCGAATTCTGAGAACTGTGACCATGCCTTGAGAGCTAGCTCTTTGCAATCATTACTCCTTAGTGGCCTCTATATTTCTGGGACGATCTATATTCAACCACACATTGTGAGAAATAATGACCCTCTGTAATGAGTACCAGTCTTTTTCAGTGGTTACAGGGGACTCCGGTCTGCATTTTTAGCCATGCAGAGTCACAATTGCCTTGTTTTTGCATACACCTTTTTGGGAATTATCTCCTTCCACTTTCATCATGCCCTCTATTCAGCTTAAGGAAAATGAGTTGTAAAAAAAAAACATTTTAGTGCCATAAATATCGTGTTCTTCTTTATTGCCAATTTTCTTACTTTGAGTGGATGTGTGGTAGTCAGATATCTTTTGTTTGCTAATGACAGAATGCTAATTTAAGTTAATTTAAGCAAAAGAAGAAATATTTTTGGCTTACATAACTGACATAACTGAGAAGTAAGGGTATATTTTGCTTAAGGCATAGCAAGATCCTGAGGTTTAGTTGATGACATTAAATCTCTTTCTCTCAGTATTCCTTGCCATGATTCTCAGATGTTGAGGCAGACTCTCTCCTAGTGATAGTCAAAATAACACATAAATACTTTATTTTTTAAAAATTTCATACCATTCATTCATTTTTTTCATCTTCAAAACTCTAGCTTCAAAATAAGGGATCACAGGGATGAACGTTCCTCCTTTCTGATGACAGAGTTTACCCTGGAGGCTGACCCACACCATATGAGTTAAAATCGGAGGAAGGACAGTTCCCCAAAGAACTCATGAGAAGTCTCATTCTCTCCCTCTCTCCATAAAAACATATCCACTGCTTGATGTGATTTATAACTGCTGGAAAGGATGAGCCAAATTAATTATGTGGATTAAAAATGGAAATAGGATAAGCATCCTACCACTCAAAGCCCCACTCTGGGTCATAATGATGCACATTCCAAGACCCACGTAGAAGTGCTTGGAAGAGAAAAGTGTGGAGAATGCAGAGTGAGCTGTTGTCAGGGGTCTCAGATAGCCATGGCGGTGCTGGTGTTTAGCTTTCTCAACTAAATTAGGGAGCTACGTTAATTTCTCAAGGTGAGTGTTTTTGGTGATGAAATTAAGGTTTTTGACTAGGTGATCCTAAAGTCTACTTTAATTCAATGATGTGGTGACACAGTGGATAAAGCGTCGACCTGGAATGCTGAGGTCACTGGTTTAAAACCCTGGGCTTGCCTAGTCCAGGCACATATGTGATTCTCCCCCCTTCTCTCTCTCCCTCTTTCTTTCTCTCTCTCCCCTCTCTAAAATGAATAAATAAAATGTTAAAAAAAAATTCAGTGATGTGGCCCTGGCCAGTGGCTCAGTAAATAGAGTGTTAGACCAGCAAATGGACATCCTGGGTTTGATTCCCACTCAGGGCACAAAGGAGAAGTGACCATCTGCTTCTCCTCCCCTTCCTCTCCTCCTTCTCTCCCTCTTCCCCTTCTGTAGCCAGTGGCTCAATTAGTTTGAGTGTGGCATTGAGTGCTGAGGATAACTCTGTGGAGTGCAACAGCCTCAGGTGCTAAAAATAGCTCAGTACTCAAGCATTGGCACCCGATAGGGTTGCCAGGTGGATCCCGATCAGGTTGTGTGTGGGAGTCTGCCTCACTATCTCCCTTCCTCTCAACTAAAAAAATTAAAAAGAAAATAGAAATTTAATGATGTAAAATTTATGACAGGAAAACCAAATCTGTTTGTGACCACATTTTCTTCCTTTGGCCTGATTGTACTTCTGAGATCATAAGTAAAACCTAATTAGCTGATGTTGTTAAGGTTATTTATAGGGTACTCTAATCATCCCGGACATCTTGTTCTGTTCTTATGACCTCCTCTCCATTTTTTCCTGACCAATTTAATACTCATACCTGACACACTTTTTTTTTTTTTTAATTTTTCCATTGATTTTGGAGAGTGTAGGGTGGGGGTAGATGGGAGAAGGGAGAGAGAAACATCAACTCATTGTTTCACTTGGTTTTACTCATTCATTGCCTCTTGAATGTGCCCTGAACGGAGTCAAACCCACAGCCTCTGGAATACAGGTCAATGTTTTATCCCCTGAGGCACTGGGCCGAGGCCCTGACACACTTCTGTGTATTGGGATGACACTCTAACCAACTGAGCTATCTGGCCAGGACCTTGAGACACTGCCTTTCTTTTTTCCTGACATGCTTCTCAAACTGGATATCCAGGGAAGTGAGACATTTAAAAAAAAACTGAAACCACCTTTAAACATTTTGAAAACATGTATTTAAATCTAGGATGTGAAAATCCAATCTGATTTATACTTTTCCTTTGCATGATAATTTAAATGCAGCAGGGATTGCTTATTGGAGCTCAGAAGAAAAGGTAGACGAGCTATATTTATGTGCTTACCTTGCCTCTAAATTAACTTCCCTTCTCCCTACATCTTGCCTGAGCCCTTTGGTTGCCATAGAAACTGGCATGGCTTCCAACTGAGATTCCTATGAGACTTAATTGCATTTAGAATTTCATAAACTCTCTATTAACCTTTGCCTAACAGATATATGTATGATGCAGAATGAGTTAGATTAATAGTTTAAAGCAATGAATACATTCAGCCTTCATGTACTCAGTGCTCTCTTTCAGTCCATTAAACCTATTTATAATCATTGTGAGAGTGTTACTGTTGATATTTTTTTTCATAAAATGCTAGATTTAATATATACATATCCAAGAGATGAGGATATTTCTAAGAGAAGATTCAGAATGAAAGCTGAATACTAGGTCGGTATATTTGAATATATTTAGATATACTGTGTCTATATATTTACATATAAAATATGTTTGTGTCAGGCACTACTTCATATAACATGTGTCATGTTCAAAGACACAACAGCTTCAATGTCGAATGACTGAAAAACAATATAATCTCTATGGAAGGTTCTTTAAGAATGCCAAAGGTAGCCCTGGCCGGTTAGCTCAGTGGATAGAGTGTAGGCCCGGTATGTGAACATCCTGGGTTTGATCCCTGGTCAGGGCACACATGAGATGTGACCATCTGCTTCTCTTCTCATCCCTCTTCCCCTTCTCTCTCTCTTCCCTTCCTGCAGCCAGTGGCTCGGTTGGTTCAAGAATCGGTCTGGATGCTGAAGATAGCTCAGTTGATTTGAGTATCAGCCCCAAACAGGGCTTGCTGGGAGTTTCCCACTCGGTTGGGGCACATGTGCAAGTCTGTCTCTCTGTTCCCCTTCTCTCACTTAAAAAACATAAAAAATGCCAAAGGCAATCCCATTTATACACCATAACAAAACATCTGCTTCCTCCCTTCCCCAGGTAACTCACACCTGCAGTAGCTTTAGTGGCAATCCCATTTATACACCATAACAAACATCTGCTTCCTCCCTTCCCCAAGTAACTCACACCTGCAGTAGCTTTAAATGAAGTAGCTTTTCTGCATTGTTTCACCACCAAGTGTTGCAAGCTCTCCTCTCTTTCACTACCAGCTCCCCTGAGCTCTCTCATGAACTCATCCCATGTAGTCTTTCTTGTTGCTGCCCAGTCCCTCAGGCTCATCTTTTTATTAGATAGATTGACTTAGCCACGCTTAATTGTTTTCATTTTTGTTTCTTTTTTTCTTTTTCTTCTTTTTCCAAGTGAGAGGAGGGAAGATAGAGAGGCAGACTCCCACATGTGCTCCCACTGGGATCCATCCTGCAACCCACATCTGGGACCAATGCTCTGCCCATTGGGGGCCATGCTTGCAACCAAGCTATTTTTAGCACCTAAGGTGGAGGCTCCACGGAGCCATCCCCAGTACCTTGGGGCTGTATGCTCCAACCAATTGAGCCATGGCTGTGGGAGGGGACAAGAGAGAGAAAGGAGAAGGGAGAGGGGTAAAGAAGCAGATGATCGCTTCTCTTGTGTGCCCTGACTGGGAATTGGACCCAGGACCTCCACATGCCGTGCCGATGCCCTACCACTGAGCCAACAGGCCAGGGCCTTGTTCTTTCATTATTCATTTTGTAAGAAGAAGAACTGGCTGTAACCTGATTTTTCTTCTTATGGGAGAGATGGGTGAGAGAGAAGACAGCAGACACACAACTCAATCTTTTCTGAATCTTTGCCATGGAGGAATATACTGAGTACAGTGGGAGTCAGAGAAGGGCAGGCTGTCATTTCCACATGGGGATTGAGATCACAAAAAGTGATCTTAAAGGGTGAAGGGGTGTTTTCCAGGTGGAAAGTTAGAAAGTGGCATTCTAGTTCATAGTCATGCACTGGCATGAGGTATTTGAGGAATAGATAGAGGATTCTTTTTCAGATAAACCCTAATGTTTAGAAGCAAGAGGAAAATACGAATTGGTAATTTTAGAAAAGCAAAAATAGTGGAGCTAAGAAGATCAAAGGGTATTTAGTCCAATCTTTTCCACTTTACCCTCAAGGAGATGGAGGCCCAACCAATGCATTGCAAATGACTCTTCTCCATCTGTAGGACCACCTGCTTGGAGAGCTTGCAGGTGGTTCCCACCCAGATTAAATGGTCCCAAGTCATGGGATCTGATAGAACACTTCTGATCTAACATCAAATAGAAAGGTCTTTCTAACAGGTTTTGTCTAGATAAACTCATTATATTCAATCAACTAACGTGATAGATATATCATTAAACCAGATACATCTGGTTTATTGACCTGTCTTAAATTCTATTGTTATGTCCCCCTTTTACTTAACATTAAATCTCCCTTCCCTCCTGGATAGCACATCCCTTAATGGCATCATAGGAAAAATATTATATTTTCTTGGTCATTGGTTATTGGAAGTCTGATTTGTTTGAAATTTTAATCTTATTCAAAATTTTGCCTTTTATCATAGTGATAAATTTTAATCATATTCAAAATTTTGCCTTTTGCTCCTTATCATAGTGACTGTAGTATGTATACATGTGTCTTTGATGAGCTGAGAATATGACTTGACCTTTTATTCTGCATCTCTCACATCAGGCTATCGAACGAGCTCATTTAGGCTTCTCTGCTGGGCTTTAACCCCTTCATTGTATTGGAATAGGGAGGAGGGATAAAAAGGACAAGTCTCTTATTTAACTGACTGGTTGTGTTGCTTAGAAAGGTGCAAACACATTGGAAAGGAAGAAGTAAAACTGCTTTATAATTAAAGGTGACATGATTGTCTATGTGGACAATTCTATGGTGTACACCAGAAGCTGCTATAACAAATTAATTTATCAAGGTTGTGAAATATAAGGTCATTATACAAAAGTTGATCATATTTCTTTATACTAGCAATGAACAATTAAAGATTAAAATATTTACACTAATATTTAAAAACAAAAAACCCACTTAGGAATAAACTTGACAAAAAATGTGCAAGACCTGCACAATAAAAACTGCAAAACATTGTGGAGAGAAATTAAAGAAGACTTAATTGGAGGAGGGATATATTTATCTATTGAGAGACTCAATATTATAAAGATGTCAGTTCTCTTCAAAATGATTTATAGATTTAACACTCAAATTGAACTCTCAGAGATATTTTTTAAAATTTTATTTAGAAAATTAAATTTAATAGGATGACATTGATCAATAAGAGTACATAGGTTTCAAGTAAACATTTTATAGCATTTGAACTGTTGATTATGTTACGTACCATCACCCAAAGTCAAGTTAATTTCCATCACTGCATATTTGTCCCTCTTTAATCCCTTCCTTCCACCCCCATAACCCCTTCCCCTTGGTAACCAGTTCACTTTTATTTATGTCTATGATTCTCAGTTTTATATTCTACCTATGTGTGAAATCATATAGTTCTAAGGACATTTGGTTGTTTCAATGTCTTGGCCACTGTGAATAATGCTGTGATGAATAGTCAGACTTTTTTTTTTATAATTGAGTGAGAGGCAGGGAGGCAAACAGACAGGCTCCTGCATGTACCCTGACTGGGATCCACCCGGCAAGCCTACAGGGTAATGCTCTGCCCATCTGGGGCTGCTGCTCTGTTGCTCGGCAACTAAGCTATTTTAACACCTGAGGTGAGGTCAGGGAGCCATCCTCAGCACCTGGGGCGAACTTGCTCAAACCATTTTAAGTCATAGCTGCAGGAGGATAAAAGAGAGAGAGAGAGAGAGAGAGAGAGAGGGTGAGAGAGAGAGAGAGAGAAAGGAGTGGGGTGGAGAAGCAGATGGTTGCTTCTCCTGTGTGCCCTGACCAGGAATTGAATACGTTACATCCACACACTGGGCCGATGCTCTAATGCTGAGCCAACTGGCCAGGACCCCAGAAGACTTACTTTAATTTTATTTTTTTAGAGAGAGAAAGAAAGGGGGGGAGAGTGGGAATCATCAACTTGTAGGAGTTGCTTTCCATATGTGCCTTGACCGGGCAAGCCCAAGATTTCAAACCAGCGACCTCAGCCTTCCAGGTTGACACTTAACCCACTGTGCCACTATAGGTCAGGTAGAAGACTTTTTTATAGATGCTGAGAAACTGATTTTAAAACTGATATAGACACACAAAAGTCATCAAATATTCAAAAAAATTACAAATAAGAACAACTTTGAATTGCTAATACTACTTAATTTTAAGACTTACTTTATAGCTGTCATAATCAAGACAGTGTGGTTTTGTGTTAAGTTAAACAAATAGGTCGATGGAACAAAATAGAGAGTATAGAAATAATCAGTACACAAAAACTGATTTTTTTTTTGTAATGGTACCATTTCAAGCAAATTGAGAACACAATAATTCAGGAAATGAAGTGGGAATAATTAGATATTCCTGTGCCAAAAAAGAACTTTGATGCCTATACAAGAATAAACTCAAAATTGGTTATAGTCCCAAATGCTAAATGTAAACCTGCAAAACCAAAAAAAGAAAACAGGACAAAAATCTTAGTGATCTTTAGTTTGGAAAGATTTAAATATGACCCAAAAAGCTTGAACTCTAATAGAAAATTTTATGCAGTGGATTTTATTAAAAGCTTCTTTGTGAAAGAAACTGTTAAGAAAATGAAAAGACAAACCACAGGCTGGGAGAAAATAGTAGTAAAACATATATTGGCCCTGGCCGGTTGACTCAGTGAATAGAGCATCAGTCCAGCATATGGACATCCTGGGTTTGATTCCCAGTCAGAGCACACAAGAGAAGTGATCATCTGCTTCTCTCCCCTTTTCTTTCCCCCTTCCCTTCCTCTTCTCTCCTTCTTCCCCTCCCACAGTCAGTGGCTTGATTGGTTCAAGCGTGGGCACCGGGCACTGAGGATTGGATGGTTGGAGCACAACAGCCCCAGGCACTAAAAATATCTCAGTTGATTCTAGCATTGGTCCCAGACAAGGGTTGCCGGTGGATTCTGGTCTGCATGCATGTGGGATTCTGCATTACTATTTCCCCTCCTATCACTTAAAAGACAAACAAACAAACAAACCATATATCTAACAAAGGGTGTATACCTAAAAAAATAAAGATCTTTTACAACTCAATATTAAAAAAGAAAAAAAACAGTTAAAATGGTCAAGAGTTAAACAGACTCTTTATCAAAGAAGATAAAGGAATAGCAAATAAGCAAATGTAAAGAGGCTTACTAATTTTAGTCTATAAGGACATGCAAGTTAGAACATTCCAAGGTGGTGACAGAGTAGGCAGATGTCCCAATTGCCACCTCCCAGGACCAAATTGTATTACAACTAAATTTAAGAACAATTATCTTGTACCACCTCACACCTGTCAGAATGGCTCTCATTAACAAATTAATAAACAACTGCTGGTGAGGGTGTGGAGAAAAGGGAAACCTTCTGTACTGCTGGTGGGAATGCAGACTTGCGCAGACACTGTGGAAAACAGTATGGCATTTCCTCAAAAAATTAGAAATGAAACTGCCTGGCCCTGGTTGGTTGGCTCAGTGGCAGAGCATTGACCTAGTGTGTGGAAGTCCCAGGTTCAATTCCTGGTCAAGTAACACAGAAGAGATGACCATCTGCTTCCCCCTCCTCTTCTTTACTTCTCCTCCCCTCCCATAGCCATGGCTCGGTTGATTTGAGCACATTGGCCCCCAGTGCTGAGGGTAGCTCTGGGGAGTCTCTGCCTCAGGTGCTAAAAATAGCTAGGTTATGAGCATTGGCCCAAGATGGGCAGAGCACTGGCCCCTGACAAGGTTGCTGAGTGGGTCCTGGTCAGGGCGCATGCAGGAGTCTGTCTCTGTATTTCCCTTCCTCTCACTTAAACAATAAAAATTAAAAAATATAAAGAAAAATAGAACTGCCTTATGACTCAGCTATTCTACTTTTAGGAATATATTCTAAGAATTCCAAAACACTAATTCAAAAGAAGATATGCACCCCCAGGTTTATTGCAGCATTGATTACAATAGCCAAGATCTGGAAATAGGCCAAGTGTCCGACAGTAGACGAGTGTATAAAAAAGCTGTGGTTCTTACGCACAATGGAATGTTGCGCGGCTGTGAAAATGAAGGAACTCTTACCTTTTGTGATCGTATGGATGAACCTGGGGATTATTATGCTAAGTGAAATAAGCCAGGCAGAGGAAGACATATCATATGATCTCACTTATATGTGGAATCTAATGAACATAATAAACTGAGGAAACAAATAGAAGCAGAAGCAGGGTCACAAGGAACAGAAAGACAGTTATCAGAGGGCAGGGGGATGAGGAGAAGGGATCAATGAAGGTGAAGGGATTAACCAAATTTTATACATGTAACATATAGATATAGATAATACAGTAAATGTTGCAGAGGAAAACAGCGGATGGAGGTTGGGGGAGGGGAGCAAGGGGGGCGAAATGGGAATGGAAGAGACTTTGCATGGGGCATGAAGGGGATGATGTGGAGTATTGCGGGTGTTTACTGAGTGGGACACTTGAAACCATGTGAACACAATAGTTTTAAAAATATTAAAAGAAAAGAATATTTGGAGATAAAAAAGTACATGCAAGTTAAGTCTATAATGAGATTCTCTTACATGCCCACTAAATTCCAAAATTAAATTGCAGCCCTGGCTGGATGGGTCACTTGGTTAGAGCATCATTCTGAAGGGCAGAGATTGCCGGTTCGACCTCCAGTCAAGTCAGGGCACAGACAGGAATACACCAAAGTTCCTGTCTCTGTCTCTCTCACTCCCTTTCTCTGTTTCTTAAATCAATAAAAGAAACATTTTGCCTGACCAGGCAGTGGCGCAGTGGATGGAGCATTGGACTGGAATGCGGAGGACCCAAGTTCGAGACCCCAAGGTCGCCAGCTTGAGTGCGGGCTCATCTGGTTTGAGGAAAAGCCCACCAGCTTGAGCCCAAGGTCACTGGCTCCAGCAAGGGGTTACTCGGTCTGCTGAAGGCCCATGGTCAAGGCACATATGAGAAAGCAATCAATGAATGACTAAGGTGTTGCAACGTACAATGAAAAAACTAATGATTGGTGCTTCTCATCTCTCTCCGTTCCTGTCTGTCTGTCCCTGTCTATCCCTCTCTCTGACTCACTCTCTGTCTCTGTAAAAAATAAATAAATAAAATAAAATAAAAAATAAAAGAAACATTTAAAATAAGTGGTAGACTATACCGATTATTTTGTTGTTGAGGATGTGAAGCAACTGGAAGTCTCAGGCACTGCTGTGGGAATGTAAAATGTTATAGTCCCTTTAGAAAGCTTACTAACATTTCAAGTTAAATACACACCTATGATATGACTCAACCATTCCACTCTTAGGTATTTACCCTAGAGAAAAGAAAGCATATGTCCAAAGACTTGTGCTTTTACTTGAATAGTTGTATCAGCTCTCATCACTCAGCCCCAAACTGAAAACCATCCAAATATCCATCAACAGGTGAATGGATGAGCAATTCGTGCTCAGCCACATAATGGAATACTGCTCAGCGATGACAAGAAATGAACTCTTGCTATATACATAGCAGATAAATGTCAAAATATTTAATGCTAAGTGAAGAAGCTAGACAAAGGAAATACATACACAGTTTGTGTTTCCATTTATGTAAAATACTAGAAAATGCAAAGGAGTCAATAGTAATAGCAAGAGCAGATCAGTGGTTGCCTCAAAGGATTGGAGAGGTGAGTAGAAGGAAAAGCATTGAGGGCCAGTAGGAAGGGGCTACAAAGAGATATAAGGAAACTCTTCGGGGTGATGGATATGTTCATTGCATTGATTACAATGAACTTATCAAATTTGCACTATAAATGTGCAAAGTTTCTTATATGTTATTTATACTTAGAGCTGGGGAAGTTTTTAAAAGTAGAAAAATATTATGTATTCTATGATCCCATTTTCATAAAAATTATACCACACACACATTCATAAAGGATTGAAAAAATATATTACAAAATAATAGCAGTGATATGATTTTCTGAATTTTCCAAATTCTCTATAATGACCACATTTCTTTGTAATGAAAATCAATTAAAATTATTACCTAGTGGATAGAGTATTGGCAACATTCACATACCCTAAAACAGGGGTCGGGAACCTATGGCTTGTGAACCAGATGTGGCTCTCTTGATGGCTGCATCTGGCTCGCAGACAAATCTTTAATAAAAAAAATAATGTTAAAAATATAAAACATTCTTATGTATTACAGTCCATTTATTTCCTACCACTTATGTTCATGGTTGTGGGTGGCTGGAGCCAATCACAGCTGTCCTCCGGGACAACACCAAAATTTTATTGGATAATGCCTAATGTACATGGGTCATTGTGAGGTCAGGAAGTAAACTTTCTTCCTTTTAACCAAGCAATTAGTCAGCTAGCTAATTGCAGAAACCCTTTTGACGAAGAAAATGGCTAAAAGAAAAAAAGATAAAGAGTATCGTACTTTTCATCAGGAATGGACAGAGAAATTCTCCTTTGTGGAGAGAGCAGGTTCTGCAGTGTGTCTAATATGCAATGATAAAATTGCATCAATGAAATGGTCAAATATAAAGTGGCACTTCGACACACACTGTACTACATTTGCATCGAAACATCCAGTCAGGGACAGCAGGAAGAAAGCATGTCAAGAGCTACTGTGCAGAGTGCAAGCTAGTCAGCAGCAACTCCATGTTTGGACCCAACAAGGTGACTGGAATTCGGCTAGCTTTGCTGGTGCTTTAGCAATTGTGAGAAACAGAAAGCCACTCACATATGGGGAGTATGCAAAATATTCATGCTTGATGTTGCCAATGAACTTTTTGATGACTTTTTGGATAAAGACAAGGTAATCAAATGAATAAAAGACATGCCTCTGTCAGCAAGAACTGTTCACGATCGTACCATCCTGATGGCAAATCAAATTGAGGCAACAAGTGTTGTCCAACAAGTGAAGGACATAAATGCAGCACCATTCTTTTCTCTTGCTTTGGATGAGTCAACAGACGTAAGCCATTTTTCCCAGTTCAGTGTGATTGCAAGGTATGCTGTCGGCGACACACTACATGAGGAAAGTCTTGCTGTTTTGCCTATGAAGGAGACCACAAGAGGGGAGGATTTATTCAAATCTTTCACTGAATTCGCTAAAGAAAAAATCTACTGATGGATAAACTTATTTCGGTGTGTACTGATGGTGCTCAATGCATGGTAGGGAGAAACAGAGGATTTGTAGCGCTTCTTCATGAACATGAAAAGAGACTCGTCCTAAATTTTCACTGCATCCTACATCAGGAGGTGCTTTGTGTTCAGATGTGTGGTGAGCAGCTAGGTGAGGTGACATCGCTGGTCATTCGGGTGGTCAACTTTATTGTTGCCCGAGCTTTAAATGATGGCCAGTTTAAAACACTGCTGGATGAAATTGGGAATAATTATCCTGGTCTGCTTCTGCACAGCAGTGTGTGTTGGTTGTCAAGAGGGAAGGTGCTCAGCCGTTTCGCGGCTTGTCTGAGCAAAACCCAGACTTTTCTTGAAATGAAAAACGTCAAGCATCCTGAGTTAGCTAATACTGAGTGGCTCCTGAAGTTCTACTATCTCGTGAACATGACTGAACATCTGAACCAGCTCAATGTGAAAATGCAAGGCGTTGGAAATACAGTCTTATCCCTTCAACAAGCAGTGTTTGCATTTGAAAACAAGCTGGAACTCTTCATTGCTGACATTGAAACAGGTCATTTACTACACTTTGAAAAACTGGGAGAGTTTAAAGATGCATGCACAGCAAGTGACCCTGCTCAACATCTTGATCTCCAGCAGCTAGCGGCTTCACATCTAATCTGCAGTCATTCAAAGTGCACTTTGGAGAATTTCGTGAGTGCACTCATCTTTTTAAGTTCATCACCCATCCACACGAGTGTGCAGTGGACAGCGGTGACCTGAGTTACATCCCCGGTGTCTCCGTCAGAGATTTTGAGCTACAAGCTGCTGATCTGAAGGCCTCAGACATGTGGGTGAATAAGTTCAAGTCACTGAATGAAGATTTGGAAACACTTGCACGACAGCAAGCAGAGTTGGAGAGCAAACACAAGTGGGGAGAAATGAAAAAACTTCAACCCATGGACCAGCTGATTGTCAAAACTTGGAACGCGCTTCCCATCACATACCACACACTTCAGCATGTGAGTATTGCTGTACTGACAATGTTTGGTTCTATGTATGCATGTGAGCAGTCTTTCTCACATCTAAAGAACGTTGAGACCAACCTACAATCACGTTAAATGGATGGAAGTCTCAGTGCCTGCATGAAGCTTAACCTCACCACGTATCAACAAGACTACAAAGCCATCAGCAAAACCATGCAGCACCAGAAGTCGCATTAATGGTAAGAAGTACTTTATTCATCATTGGTTAGCAATAGCATAACAACGTTATTAAAAAGAATTCAGAGACTTATTGTACTTTAGAAGTGTTAGTCTTACATAAAATGCACACATTTACTTGTATTTAGTGTTAAACATATTGTATGGCTCTCATGGAATTACATTTTAAAATATGTAGCGTTCCTGGCTCTCTCAGCCAAAAAGGTTCCCGACCCCTGCCCTAAAACAATGAACAAGAATAAATTTTAAGATGTTAAAGACTAACTGATCTTCTTCCTTCATTAAAAAAAAATTATTGAATTTATTGGGTTGACATTGGTGAATAAAATTATACAATTTCAGGTGCACAATTCAACCATACATCATCTGTATATTGCATTGTGTGTTTGCCACCCCAAGTCAAGTCTCCCTCCATCCCATCTATCTCCCTTCTACTCCCCTTCCTTTTATTTTAAGAGAGAAAACTGAGACCCAGGGAAGGGAAATGACTATCAAAACACACAGCAAAATAATGACTACTCAGACTCAATGGCAAGTCCGGGGACATCTTTTATAGAATTTGTTCCACTGTATTATGCATTTTTTTGTTTATTTTAAATTGTATTTTTAGCCATTAAATTTGACATAATTTTAAGCTTGTGCAAGACTTGAAAATGTAGTGCAGGGTACTCATATACTTTTCATTCGGCTTTTCTGAATGTTAACATCTCGTATAACCATATACCAATGATCAAACCTAAGAACTTAACATTGATGTAATCTAATCCTATTGACAAAATTTTAGACTTCAGTTGGATCTCATCAGTTTTTTCCCTGATGTCCTTTTCTTCCTGTCTAGGATCTTACTCAGCATTCACGCTGCTCTTAACTGTCTCTCCTCAAATCTGGAACTCTTTCTCCACTTTTTCCTCCCTCCCCTCCCCTGCCCTCCCCTCCCCTCCCCTCCCCTCTCCTCCCCTCCTTCCCTCCCCTCCTTCCCTCCCCTCCCCTCCCCTCCCCTCCCCTCCCCTCCCCTCCTCTCCTCCCCTCCCCTCCTCCCCTCCCCTCCCCTCCTCCCCCTCCCCTCCTTCCCTCCCCTCCTTCCTTCCCCTCCTCCCTTCCTTCCTTCCTTCCTTCCTTCCTTCCTTCCTTCCTTCCTTCCTTCCTTCCTTCCTTCCTTCCTTCCTTCCTTCCTTCCTTCCTTCCATCCTTCCTTCCTTTCTTCCTGAGAGAGAGACAGAGAGACAGAACATCAAGCTGTTTATATGCCCTGATCAGGGATCGAACTGCAACCTTTGCACTTTGTAACGATGCTCCAACCAACCACTATCGGACCAGGGCTTTATTTTTTATCGATTGACTGACTTTTCGACAGAGGGAGAAAGGGAGAGGGGTGGAGAAAGGAAAGCATTCATTTGTTGTTCCACTTGCCTGTGGTGGCGCAGTGGATAAAGCATTGACCTGGAATGCTGAGGTCACTGGTTCGAAACCCTGG
This sequence comes from Saccopteryx leptura, assembly GCF_036850995.1. Taxonomy (NCBI): domain Eukaryota; kingdom Metazoa; phylum Chordata; class Mammalia; order Chiroptera; family Emballonuridae; genus Saccopteryx; species Saccopteryx leptura. The sequence continues at coordinate 59,625,687 of NC_089511.1, read as the reverse complement.
GCTTGACTGGTCAAGGCACATATGGGAGTTGATGCTTCCTGCTCTTTGCCTCTTCTCAATCTCTCCTCTCTAAAATGAATAAATAAAATCTTAAAAAAAAAGTTTAAGAAAAAACAGAAAAAGTACAAAGGAAATCAAATAGATATGGTTTCTATTTATATTTATCCTTTTGTATACAGGAATTTTTTCCTCCTTGTTAACTAAAGAAATGAGAAGGCGTTAATTATGTGGGAAAGTGTTTGCACATTTCAGCAGTTTCTGCCTCCTGGGAAAAGCTGCCAGGTCTCCTAGAATGTCTTAGTACTGCTGTACCTGAGACCAAATACTAGAGATGTGTTACTATACCTGTGATACAACAAGAAAATCATTTTCCATCTTTTTCTAACTTTATTTTTAATCAAATCTAGATGGAACAAGATGGAATTTTGACTAGCTATATGAAAATGCTAATTTCTTATAGAAATGTATTAGTTTCTTGACTTCAAAGCCTCCAAAAAGATACAGCAAAACCTACAGAAAGTGAAGCTAAAAATCTATATCCTGCATTTGGATTTTTTAAGCATGCGCACATGTGTGTGCAAGCAAGCAAGACACAGAGTGACAGGCACAGACAGACAGGAAGGGAGAAAGATGAAAAGTATCTACTCACAGTGGCAGCACCTTAACTGTTCTAGTTGTTCATTGATTGTTGTTTTTTTGTGTGTGTGTATGTGTGACAGAGACAGAGAGATGGACAGATAGGGACAGACAGACAGGAAGGGAGAGATGAGAAGCATCAACTCTATGTTGTGGCACCTTAGTTGCTCATTGATTGCTTTCTCATATGTGCCTTGACTGGGGGAGGCTATAGCAGAGCAAGTGACCCCTTGTTCAAGCCAACAACCTTGGGCTCAAGCCAGTGACCTTGGAATTCAAGACAGTGATTTTGGGGCTCAAGCCTGTGATCATGGGGTCATGTCTATGATTTCATGCTCAAGCCAGTGACCCTGTGCTCAAGCTGGTGAGTCCTTACTCAAGCTGGCAACATTGGGGTTTCAAACCTGGGTCATCAATGTCCCAGGCTGATGCTCTATCCACTGCACCACTGCCTGGTAAGGCTGGATCTTTTTTTTAAACCTATCCTCAGAATACAGACTAAGTCTACCATTGTTATCAATTTCTGCTTTATCAAACATCTATTGACTAATGAGCGTATGCAAGGAAAACAGAGCTTTTTTGTATAAGACACAAACCTTTAAATAAATGATTTTATAATTTAGTTGGGGAGATACTTGTAGTGAGTTAAATAGTATCTCCTGTCCCCAGATTCACGTCCATCTTGGAACCTCAGAATGTGACTTTTTTGGGGAATAGGGTTGTTGCAAATGTAGTTAAGATAAGATCATACTGGAATAGAGTCGTCCCTTAATCCAATATATTGGTGTCCTTATAAGAAAAGGGAAGAATGCCTTGCAAATATGGAGGCAGAAATTAGAGTGATGTGTCTACAAACCAAGGAACTCCAGGGTTTAGCAGCAGCATAGGAAGTAAGAGAAAGGTATGGAACAGATTCTGCTTCCAGAGCCTTCAGAGAAAGCATGGCCCTCTCGCACTTTGATTTCAAACTCATAGTCTCCAGAACTGTGACTGAATACATTTCTGTGGTTTTGAGCCACCAAATTTGTGGTACTTTGTGATAGCAGCCTTAGAAAACTAATAGAGTAGTCATAAAAACATAAGGCTCCTATTATTGAGTACTGGCTATGTTTCAGGTCCTGGTCTGAGAACTGTTATCTTTGCTAAGGTATCATCATTGTTAACCCTGCAGGAGCAAACTAAGAATCAGAGAGGCCTAGTAACCTGCCCCGTGTCACTCAGCAAGTAGTTCTAAGCCTTGTCAGTTTGACTCCAGTGACCATTGTCTTAATCATGGAAGGAAACCCACAGGGGCAGGAAGAAGGCAATGGCAACAGCCCAGACTCCACAAAGGGCAGAATGGAGAAACATGCCGTGGTACATCCATATGATGGAATACTATTCAACAATACAAGGGGGCACATTGCTGCAGCATGCTACGATGTGGATGAATTTCAAATGCATTATGCTGAGTTAAGCTGCATACCAGAAAGTACATACTATATGGCTCCATAGATGTGAAGTTCTAGAATAAAAAAACTAATCTCTACTGGAAAAAACTCAAAACAGTGGATACTCTGTTTGGCACTGAACATGGAGGTCCCTGCCCTTGGTGGTTCAGGGAGGTGGCTGTGGTTCCAAGACCTGCTCCTTGCACTCTGGGTAACCATCTATGTTTACACAGCTGGGAGTGAAAGAGCCTGCAAAAGCCACGAGGACAAGGACCGTGCCAGTCTAGCTCACCATCATTCCCAGCGATTACCACTGTGCCTGGCTCCTAACTACTTGTAGAATAAAAGAATCCATTCACAAGCTGTTTATGTTGACATGATGTTCATTTTCTCTGAATTCTCACAATTTGTGCCACATAATTTAGCACTTGATTATATACCATATGGTAGTGTTCTCTATGTCATTTCATCAACCCGATCATCTATGCTAACTGAGAGTAAGCAAGTGGGAGAGAGGAGGAGACAGGAGTTCAGACGTTCTGAGATGATTACAGAGATTGTGTAGCAAACTTTTATACTAGGCCTGCTTGCTCTACCCTCTGCTTCTAGAAGTGCTGGAAGTTTGTGATGATAGTTCAAGCTGAGTAAGTTAATATGTGTAGCACTGTGCTAGGGGCTGGGGGATATAATGCCGGTGGCCGAGGCCAGGTAGGTCCACAATGGATTTGGGCAGACAGTAGAGAAACTGCAGAGCTGAAAAAGCATTGGGTCATTCCCGTTTAATAGAGTCTCTCACAGTGGCAGGCGAGCAAACAGGCAGGGGAAACCACTTCTCAGGCAAATGAACAGCAAAATGGCCCCTCACAGTGGCAGGCAGGCAACCCACCATCCACTGAGGGCAAGCACTGGTAGCCTTTCATAGACTATACACAGGAGGCTCTGCCACGTGCTCGTGCACTGATCGGGCAAAGTACAAGTGAGCAAGCCTAACACAGGTGTTTTCCCAACAGGGGAGAAGACAGAAAGAAGCAGAATCCGTGGTCTGGCCTGAAAGATGTCATCTCCCACTGTGAAGGAAAGGTAAACAAACATGTATGCAGCACGCTGCCCGGAAATGTGGTGGGAACATAGCTCTCACTTCCTGGGCTCCGGGAAGGCGTTGTTCCACTCCACCATGGCTTTCTTTTCTACTAAAGTCCCTGCTAGCTGAGGATGGTCTCCCACTCGACCCCCAAAGAGTCACACTGACCAGCTGGAATTGGTAGGTAAGATGTCCACACCAAGTCTAAGAAGTTGAAGGAAGGCTGTCATGTTGGGATTAATGTGGAGTTCAGAGTTTGGGTTAAGGCTTCATGGAGACGGTGAATCAATCTGAATGAACATAAAGCACAGTTTGCACCGTGGTGTCCACACTAGGTGCTGCCTCATACTGCAAGCTTGGAGCCCGTACAGGGACTTCAACCTCGGAACCTCTGAGGGGAGGCTGAATTGTTGTTCATTGGCGGCTCCATTGCTACCGTCATCTCACGTGCGGCTTTCCCCTCCAAGCCAAAGCTGCCTCTTGGAGAGCCGCCCTTGTCCTGCAGGAGAGTGAGAGGTGGCCAGCCACTGACCCTGTGGAGCATAGGTCTGGGTAACAGTGGCTGATCACAGCACGGCTCAGGCTCCTGTCCGCCTGTTCCAGGGGTTTGAGCGATGACTTCCCCAAGAGAGGCATCTTTGAAAGGGGAGTAAGCTGGAGTGCTGCTGGCACTCCTCCCGCAGGGTCCGCTGGGTAATGGAGCTTCTCTGTGTCCAGAATAGGACCTCATGTTGTGGGGTGCTCACAGGGTCCCTCCACAGGAAGGACTGAGCCTCCTGTACAGTGGTGGGATTGAGCCACTTTGCACTGGTTCAGCAGAACCAATACCTAATTTTTTGTTGAGTTCAGCAAATTGGATGTTAAAATGGCACTTGTAATCAGGGTTCTTTCTAAGATGGAAATCACAGATTTATTTACATTCCTTACTCCTTTTTAACATTCATCTCCACAACAGTGTATTCTAAGTGCCCGTTGTAATGTTCATTCTGTTCATAGGTGAAAAAATTTCGATGGAACTATGCTTGTAATCTTTATTTATTCATTTTATAGAATTTGTTATACCTTTGATGAAATACTACATTTGAATTCCCTCATGTTTGTTATCTCAGAAAACAAACATATAAGGTAAAGAGAAAAAGTGCCAAACAAACAGGCAACCAGGGGGTGATAAGGTGTCATTGGAAATATCTTAAATAACAATTTTATTATTTTTTGTCAGGTATTATTTAATATTTTTTCATTAATATTTTAAAAATCTTTCTTATAATCTAGTTTTGTGTTCCTCTTTTATTGTTCTTATTTAAGTATTAAATGCATGCATAACTACCTTTCGGTATATCATTTTTTTATACTTAAAATGGTCATTAGGGCAGAGAACCGGTTGTTAAGTGATTTGAATCCCACCCCTGCTCCCGTTACACTGTTCGCAGTCTAGGTCTTCCCAAGGTGGAATCTGGACAGGTGGTTCCTTCACTTAAAAAGAACTGTTGGCTGGCTTATTTAGAGGCATGTCTGCTGGGAAAAGTGGAGGAAAAAATTCTCTTCCAAGTCTCAGCCTTACCAGGCTTCTGTAGCCCAGAACCTTGTCAAGGCAGAGTGGAGGCTTTTCATTTCAACTGTAAGAATGAGCAGCAGTCTATGTGCTTCAGCCAGCACCAGCCCTTTGTCAACCGTTCTATTTTATACCTTGCCTGCTTCCCACAAGTATAGAAGATGGCTTGAAATGAAAACAAATGTCAATATTGTTGAGAAAGAAAAGAAATCCAAATGTGAGAGGTTTATCTCAGACTTCTTTTCTTTCCTACTTTTTGGTGTCCTTGGGGGACCTTTCCAGACACTCGGTGTCACTGCGTCGCTGCTCCCAGTGACGCCCTGCTTTTCCGCCTGCTCTCACTTTTCTCTTGGAGGGACAGACGTCCCACAGAAAATTTACATATTAGAATAAGATGTTTGCTGAGCTAAAGGAGAGATATTTCCTAGGGTAGTCTGAGTTTAGGTGAGGGGGAGGGGGAGAGAGATTTTATTGGTAGAGTCTTCACTGCATCACTTCTCATGGCACAGGGCCACAACTTATTCTGCTGATCGTTAAGATGACTTTGACTTTGATTTCTGAAATGGCTACATTCAGACTTTTCCAGTGAGGTTGGTGTTTGTATTGAAAAAGACTCATTCTCTGCAATAAAATCTCCCACAACTACTTTTTACTGAATTAATGGCTTTTTTCTAGAACAGATGATAGATAAAGCCAGAGGACATAGTCTGGCCATAAAAGACATATTGATTCGATCAGATTTGCCAGAACACAACTGCAGGGTAAAATCTAAAGAGTGGCTTGAGAAATCAGGATTCTGCTGAGGTCATCACTTGGCTAGGAATCTTTTGTCTGCCTCTCGTTTTATAGTTTTTCATTTTGCATTTTGGGAAATGAGTCTCAAATTAAAGGCGAAATCCTGAATGTAGAAAAGATAAATCAAATGCCATTTGCTACAAATTCTGATTATTTCCCTTGAATGAGTAACTAAGAGCTAGTTTCTCACATAAAAATAATTTTGCCTCTTAATCAAAAATAGAATTAATTGAGTTCTGTAGAGGTCAGTTTTAGATGAGTTAAAGGGAAAATACATTAGAGTTAGAAAGAACAGCAGAGACCATTTAATTTAATCCCTTTGTTTATGGCACCAGAGAGGTGGAAGAGGCCACAGTGGGTTGGGTACAGCAGGAGGACAGGGCTGTGCGGCTCACCCGGGGCTGACTCAGGCCTGCCAGTTCTCTGACCTTCCTGTCACCAGCTGTGCTATCTGCCGTTATTTACATAGGAACATCTCAAGAGCGGGATTTTATTCCTTACAACTAAGAGGTGAAAATACAGGAATCATGCCACATGGGTAGCATCAGCTCCAAAGGACCTCTTTATTTAAAGGACATGTGAAAGCCAGTGAGCTGTTTGGTTTTTTTTTTTGTTTGTTTGTTTGTTTTTCTGAAGCTGGAAACGGGGAGAGACAGACAGACTCCCGCATGCGCCCGACGGGGATCCACCTGGCACGCCCACCAGGGGGCGATGCTCTGCCCCTCCGGGGCGTCGCTCTGTTGCTACCAGAGCCACTCTAGCGCCTGGGGCAGAGGCCAAGGAGCCATCCCCAGCGCCTGGGCCATCTTTGCTCCAATGGAGCTTCGCTGCAGGAGGGGAAGAGAGAGACAGAGAGGAAGGAGAGGGGAAGGGGTGGAAAAGCAGATGGGCGCTTCTCCTGTGTGCCCTGGCCGGGAATCGAACCCGGGTCCCGCCCGCACGCCAGGCCGACGCTCTACCACTGAGCCAACCGGCCAGGGCCTCCAGTGAGCTGTTTGAATGAATTCGCCTGATGGCCTAAGCAGCCTTGTTTTTGAAAAGAGATTTTTGTATTCTTTGCAGTGGTGTGGAAGTCTGAGTCAATAGACAGACACGGACCTGGAGGAAGGCCCTGTCGGAATGAAACATAGAAATAGTGTTTATTGTTACCAACAAAACTAAAAAGCAAATGTTACAAGGGTTTGCTGCAATCAGATAACATGTGTGGTGATGGAACACAGCAGTCCACCGACTAGAATGCCCCAGGGCATGAAACAGATGACTCCACAGAGCCTGCTAGAAAGCTGCAGCCACACCAAGCCCTGCACTGAGCCCCTGGAGGCCACAGGCCATAGCTTCCTCCCCTGTCATTTGGGAATTGCATATGGCCAGTCTTCTGGGCTGATCTGACCTGCAGCATAATAATTCGGCTAAAGGGTTGATTTTGGAATGCTGTAAATAATCAAAATCATGTATTTTTGTTTTACATTTTTATAATAGGCCAATTTGTTCAAACACTATTCTGTAATATTCATACTGCAATATGCAAAGGATTTTTTGATTCTTTTACCTTAAAGGTTATATTGAAAGAAGCTTAACAGTATTTCTCTTCTATTATTCAGTGAGTACATTCCAGTTGGGCAGAAAGGTGTATCTGTTTTCTGTCTGATTCATTGTTGGTAACAGTTGTCAGGGAAGCAGAAACCTCCTCAGTTGATTGATGTGTTCCAGCTGTGCAACTTTGAAAATCATATTTCCACTTAAAAAAAAATAGTTGCTAACTTTTTCTAATGCCCCTTCCATGAAAAAACAACAACAGCAACAACAAAACAGGTAGTTTGTTGTCATGGAACGCAATTTTCAATTTTTCAGAAAGATTTAAAATTAGTGATGAATCATTCTCTTGCAAACGCAACTGACTTGTATTGAAAGGAGTTTGAGATCCTCACATAATTTCAAGGCTTCCTGCAGAACACTTATGGTGGCTCCAAATACCCAACCTCCAAGCCAAACAGGTTTATGCATTGAAGGCTGCTGCTTCTTTCTTCCTTCTTTCTTTTCTTCCTCTTCCTCCTCCTCCTACTCCTTCTTTTTCTTCTTTCTTAAAACAGTTTCATTGAGATCTAGCTCACATACCACATAGCTCCCTCATTTATACTGTCCAATTCAATGTTTTTTTGCTATATTTATAAGAGTTGTGCAATCATACACACAATCAACTTTAGAACATTTTTATTGTCCCACAAGGAAACCTTGCTCTCTTAGCTACCAACTCTCTTCAGTCCCCCAACACACCCCTATCCTAAGCAATCACTAATCTACCTTCTGTCTCGATTGATTTGCCTGCTCTGGGCATTTCATATAAATGCAATCATACAGTAAGTCCCTTAGCTTCTTTCACTTAGCTTTTTCAAGTTTTCATTCACGACATAGCCTGTATCAGTATTTCATTTGTTTTAATGGCTGTATAGTATTCCATTGTGTGAATGTGCAATAATTTGTTTATTTATCTATTAATGAACATTTGAGTTGTTTTCATTTTGGGCAGTTATGATAAACCTACTGTGAATATTCATGTACCAGTGTTTGTGTCAACATATTTTCGTTCCTCTTGGGTATATACTTAGGAGTGAATGCATCATATGGCAACTCCATGTTTAACCTTTTAAGAAACTGCAAGACTTTTCCCAGGTGAATTCTGTGTCAGTGAGAAAAGAAAGCAGGTGACACCAACCCAACACGTTTTTCCAAAGGTGAGCTGCAGGAGGATGGTGACTTAGTTTAGTGCTCTGTCCCTGTACCTAGAAGTAGGCTTAGCACATAGCAGGCATGTAAACATTTGTAGAATTAGTGACTAAATGAATTATAGAGAGCCTACTGTGTGCTAGCATCAGTATGGATGCATGGTTCTGCTCCCAAGGAGCTTACCTTTTTGAAGGAAATAGAATAAAATGTACATGTTTGGGGAAAGTGTACTCATTTCTATGCCGCTAAAGTGTAAATGGTGAAAACCTAACTCCTTTGGTCTTAGCCGGAAGCCTCCCAGACAGTATACCATTGTGCATGCTCCACCTCCGCCTTCCCCTCTTCTTCCCCAGCTGTGGGCTCAGAATATAATATGATTCTTCTCCTTAAGTTCAGGCTTTTAGTGACTTGCCCATTTTGATAATTGCTTTCTACCTCCCCTCCCTGCTCCTATCTTCCCAATATCCCTCCTTCATCTATCTATCTATCTATCTATCTATCTATCTATCTATCTATCTATCATCTATCATCTATCTATTGTACTTACCTATCTACCTACCAAACCTACCTACTTACCTACCTACCTATATGTCTGTTGGTCATCTACAACACCTCTCCAGCAACAAAAATCTCATCTTACCACCTCTAAGCTGTATTTATTATATTTATTTACTTAATTATCTTGCTTTAAGGTTTCTTTCCATTTTTGTTATATATAATACTTCAAAAGAACCTACTCATGACTTTTCTTTACCAATTTTGAATTGTTAAAAAGGATACCAGTCCAACTGCATTCTCAGTCTTGAAGGTTTTTCCTCACGGTGATTCCCAAACCCAGCCACCTCCCATCTGTGAATCTGCTTCTAGGCAGTGAAGGGGCAGGAGCATCAACACATGGCCCACAAGTGGCACCCATCCTTTCTGTTTTTAGTTCATTAATGATGTCCTGCCACATGGCCCTGCATGGATGCAGGAAGTTCTAGCAATGTAAACCCTGGCTGGGCAGGCACTTCCCAGGAACAACTAACTCAGGGGTCCCCAAACTACGGCCCGCGGGCCGCATGCGGCCCTCTGAAGCCATTTATCCGGCCCCCGCCACACTTCTGGAAGGGGCACCTCTTTCATTGGTTGTCAGTGAGACGTCGCAAAGTGCGTCATCGCTCACGTACAGTACTACTTCCGGTGACGCAGGATGCACACGTCTCGGCCCTGGAAGCGCGTCATATCACTTGTTACGGCTAGCAGTGACAAATATGGAACCGGACATTGACCATCTCATTAGCCAAAAGCAGGCCCATAGTTCCCATTGAAATACTGGTCAGTTTGTTGATTTAAATTTACTTGTTCTTTATTTTAAATATAGTTATTGTTCCCGTTTTGTTTTTTTACTTTAAAATAAGATATGTGCAGTGTGCATAGGGATTTGTTCATAGTATTTTTTATAGTCCGGCCCTCCAACGGTCTGAGGGACAGTGAACTGGCCCCCTGTGTAAAAAGTTTGGGGACCCCTGAACTAACTGTATGTATATTCTCAAAGGAAGTGGACAATTAGTCCTTTCTGCCATTATAGATTTTTAGTGATGTAATTACTGTTCATTTTGGTGACTAGGTACATTTTGCCCAATAGGCCCCACCTTCATCCTCATTGAAAGATTTTCATTTTATTTATTTCTGATTATAAAAGAAGACATATACTTGGTTTTAATTTCAATAATCGGTTTACTAGACTTATTTATTATGTAAAAAACCAATGTAGCTACAACTATAATTTTATTTTTCTTGGACTAACTCTATATGTCACTTTTTTCTTGGACTAACTCTACATGTCATTTTAATGCTTATACTATTCTGGTTATTATTTTGAGATTGGCTCAACTTATCTTGAAAAGATTAAAAGGGAGCCAATAAGCAAAGAAATTGGTTTTCCTCCAAGAATACTGTAGAACTACAAAAATATATCAGCTTAACTATAGGGTATTATTTAAAAATAACAATATTATCTGAAAATATTATATCTTTTTTTCTGAACTAGTTATTTTGTATATATCTGCAGTTGCTTTCACAAATGACTATGATTAGAAAGTTACTCTTTTGGCTCTGGCCAGTTGACTCAGCAGTAGAGCATCGGCCCCGGCGGGTGGAAGTCCCAGGTTCAATTCCTGGCCAGGGCACACAGGAGAGGCACCCATCTGCTTCTCTACCTTTCCCACTCTCTTTCTTCTCTGTCTCTCTCTTCCTCCTACAGCCAAAACTCCATTGAAGCAGAGCTGGCCTGGGCACTGAGGTCGGCTCCAAAGCCTCTGCCTCAGGCGCTAGAATGGCTCCAACCGCAATGGAGCAATGCCCCAGATGGGCCCCCTGGTGGACATGCTGGGTATATCCCATTTGGGCACATGCAGGAGTCTGTCTGACTGCCTCCCCACTTCTAACTTCAGAAAAATAAAAAAAATAAAAATAAAAGAAGTCACTCTTTCTAGGTGAATTTTTTGGGTCTTTTATTCAAAGTCTAAGACTTAAGCCTTGCTTTAAAATATTTGCTTCTACTTCTACTTAACCTCGCCTCCCAAATCTAAAACAACAACAAAAGAAAATAAGTGTTTTAGTTGTTAATAATATTGTTATAATGCAGTTAGAGAAATAGCAAAATTTTTTCTCAGCTAAGGTGCATCTCAAATTTATCCAATCCTTTATTTTCCTTTGTGAAATTAATGAGGTATTAAGAACAAGAAATTTTTTCTTTTTTAAATTTTTCTGAAGCTGGAAATGGGTGGGGAGGCAGTCAGACAGACTCCCGCATGCGCCCGACCGGGATCCACCTGGCATGCCCACCAGGGGGCGATGTTCTGCCCCTCTGGGGCGTCGCTCTGTTGCGTCCAGAGCCATTCTAGAGCCTGAGGCAGAGGCCACAGAGCCATCCCCAGCACCCGGGCCATCTTTGCTCCAGTGGAGCTTCGGCTGCGGGAGGGGAAGAGAGAGACAGAGAGGAAGGAGAGGGGGAGGGGTGGAGAAGCAAATGGGCGCCTCTCCTGTGTGCCCTGGCCGGGAATCGAACCCGGGATTCCTGCACGCCAGGCCGACGCTCTAACGCTGAGCCAACCGGCCAGGGCCAAGAACAAGAAATTTTTATATCAGCTGTACATAATTGTAATACAGACCAAGTAAAAGAGAGGGAAATTGAAGAGGCAAAGTAAGAAAATTATTGTAAGAATCACTCATTCATTTAACAGCTATTGAATTGCTTATTATGTGCCCAACAGAGTTCTAGTTGGAGTCTATCTAGATGTATCTAGGGGTCTAGATGCATCAAAGAATAAAACAGATTCCTTCTTTTGACAGGCTTACATATTAGCGGGGCGTGACAAGTAGAGTAAGTAAGTAAAGTACACAGTGAGTTAAAATGTTATGTATCCTACTTTGATACATAAAGAGGATGCTATTAATAATTTGTAATTACTTTATAAATGTATTATCTCAGAGTAAAAATTAGCATGTGATAAGGAGCTGAAATTTTAAAAGATGGCTAGTCAGGATAGGTCTCATTAAGAAAGTACATTTAAGACCTAAAGGATAGGAGGAAGTAAGCCAGGCATCTATGGGAGTGGGTTTCCAAGTAAATGGAACCAGTGCAAAGACCCTGAGGCTGGGGTATATCTATAATTTTAAGAACAACAAAAAGTTCAGTGTTAACTGGATTGGAGCTGGTGATGTGGGAAAATCAGGAGATAAAATCAGAGAAGAAATATGTTCGGCAAATAATACAAAGTATTGTAGATCATTGCCCATGGGAAGGACTTTGACTTTTTTGTTTTGTTTTTGCACTTTTCCAAAGCTGGAAACGGGGAGAGACAGTCAGACAGACTCCTGCGTGCACCCGACCGGGATCCACCCGGCACGCCCACCAGGGGGCGACGCTCTGCCCACCAGGGGGCGATGCTCTGCCCCTCCGGGGCGTCGCTCTGTTGCGACCAGAGCCACTCCAGCGCCTGGGGCAGAGGCCAAGGAGCCATCCCCAGCACCCGGGCCATCTTTGCTCCAATGGAGCCTCGCTGCGGGAGGGGAAGAGAGAGACAGAGAGGAAGGAGAGGGGGAGGGGTGGAGAAGCAGATGGGTGCTTCTCCTGTGTGCCCTGGCCGGGAATCGAACCCGGCACCCCTTGCACGCCAGGCCGATGTTCTACCACTGAGCCAACTGGCCAGGGCCTGACTTTTTTTTGAGAGAGAGAAATAAAGACCCATCAGAGAGTTTAAATAGAGGGGTGACATGATTTGAATTAGAATTTGGCAGAATTATCCTGGATGTTGTGTTAAGAATAGGCAGTAAGAAGCAGAGCTCAAAGACCAATTGTTAAGGGCACAATATAGTGGCAGTGAAGGTGATGAGAAATGGTTGCATTCTGGATATATTTTGAAGATAGAACCTATGAAATTTCTGATGGTTTGCTTATGGAGTCTGAAAGAAAGCAAGGAGATCCTTGTATTATTGCCCAAATATTTGCTGACCTTTCCCTATGGGCCATTCTCTCTGTGGAAATTATCCTTGCACCCCACCGGCATCCGGTTTAGACATGTGACTTTCTCTGGCTAGTAATTAGGAATGGAAATGATGTACTCCTTTCTGGAAGAATCTTTAAATGCCACCATATTGGACCTCGTCTGTCCTTTGTCAGGAGAATGGCAGTGTCCTGGAGAAGGCTGCTCCCTCAGCCTGGACCCTCCCTGAAGCAAAGAAGACATGAGCCAGCACACCCTCTGCTGATGTGTGACATGAACAAGTAATAAACACGGTTTTGTAAACTGTTCAGATTTTTTGTTGTTGTTAGATTAACATAACTCAATGAAAACTTAAGGACTCAGAGGCCTTCAAGCATTTTGTCCCCATCAACTGAAGGGATATTTTCTTCCACTGACTGAGATGGGAAGATTATGGGAGGAGCAGGTTTTAAAGGAAAGACTAGGAGTTTAATTTTGAACTTGAACCTGTTAAGTAGGCATTTGAATATAAGAAACTAAAATTTAGGGGAAAGGGCCAAGATAGAGATAAAAATTGGAGGTCATCAGCACAGAGTTGGTAGTTTCTAAGGCCGTAAGAGCGGCTGATGAATATATAGCGTAGGGAGGAATGCCATGAGAAGTCACTAATGACCTCATCAAGAGTGTTCTCTTAGTGGGGGGACATTATTAAAGTGAGCCTGGGAAAAACATGTGAGGGAAAAAATTGGCTACAATAAGTATCATTAATTCTCTTGTGCTTTCTTTTTTTTTTTAATTCATTTTAGAGAGGAGAGAGTGAGAATAAGAGTGAGTAAGAGAGAGAGAAAGTGAGGATGAGCAGGAAGCGTCAACTCCCATATGTGCCTTGACCAGGCAAGTTTAGGGTTTCAAACTGGCGACCTCAGCGTTCCAGGTCGACACTTTATCCACTGCGCCACCACAGGTCAGGCTGTGCTTTCTCTTTTTTAAGGGGAGTCAAGAAATGGACAATATAAATTGAATTTAGAAGTTGGATCAAGTAAGGGCTTTTCTAATAGGATCAAAACATCAGGGCAGATGCTTTACTTGAACAATTGAGCAAAATTCTTTTATTTCCTATGGCTCATTTCTCAGTTTTAAAGAGTGGAAAGAACTAGCATTTATTGTGTATTTAAAATATGTGCATTCATGTATTCATTTACTCCTTACAACAGCATTGTGAAGCAACTATGATCACTCTTCAGGGTCTCTGTAAGGTGATGTGACTTAATGCCCCACAACTAGTAAGTGGCAGAGCTGAGATTTAGTCCTTCATCTCACTTTTGATAATAAGCCTGTGCTTTTTCCTTCATAGAAATTGCTTTCCAAAAAAGGAGCAAATTTTATGACCATTTTCTGAATTATTTCTAAACTAGCAAAATATGAAATAAAACTGCCAATAGCAGGTAACTTTGTGTTCCCAATACCATTGTTCAGTGTTTACCAGTAAGCTATGTTTCGCTACCATTGACTCTACATTAAAACTCTTGCTCAACCTAAAATGTGACTTTTAACTCACCACTGGTGCTATCTAGAAAGTTCCAAACCCACAAAATGTCAGGTGAAAATGATAGTCTTTCCTTTGTTCAGGAGCAGTTACCTAACTGCGTGATTGCTGTGTGGTGTGTGTGTGTGTGTGTGTAACAGAGACAGAGACAGAGAGAGGGACAGAGAGACAAAGGGAGAGAGATGAGAAGCATCAATTCTTCGTTGCAGCTCCTTAGTTGTCCATTGATTGCTTTCTCATATGTACCTTGATTGGAGGGCTACAACAGAATGAGTGACCCCTTGTTCAAGCCAGTGACCTTGGACTCAAGCCAGCGACCATGTGGTCATGTCTATGATCCCATTCTCAAGCCAATGACCCTGCGCTCATGCTGGTGACACCCCACTTAAGCCAGATGAGCTGTACGCAAGCCAGCAACATCAAGGTTTTGAACTTGAGTCCTCTGTGTCCCAGTTTGACACTCTATCCATTGCGCCACCACCTGGTCAGGCCCAAACTAACAGATTGCTTTAAAATTTGTTAGATATTTCACAAATTCACAATGATAATTAAATGTGTGCGACATAAAGCTTAAAAACAGAATGCAAAAGCCACTTCTGCTTCTATTGGTCTTTTTAAATTCTCACCCCCACATAAAGTAGATAATCAAGTGGCAATGATTAGGCTCTCACGACATTAGCTTCTCTGATAAAATCTTTTTTTATAAAGCCAATGAATTGTGTAGCTAGAGGCCTAAACACTCATCATTTACTGTCTTATTTAAAAAGATATAGCAATATCCAGTGTGGAAGACCCAGGTTCGATTCTTGGCCAGGGCACACAGGAGAAGAGCACATCTGCTTCTCTACCCTTCCTCCTCTCCTTTCTCTCTATCTCTTTCTTCCCCTCCCACAGCCAAGACTCCATGGGAGCAAAGTTGGCCCAGGTGCTGAGGACGGCTCCATGGCGTCCACCTCAGGCACTAGAATGGCTCCAGTTGCAGCAGAGCAATGTCCCAGATGGGCCAAGCATCGCCCCCTGGTGGGCATGCCAGGTGGATCCTGGTCAGGCACATGCGGGAGTCTGTCTGGCACCCCCCCCCCCCCCCACTTCTCACTTTGGAAAAATACAAAAAAAAAAGATATAGCAATATCCAGTTTCTGTTGAAATATAAAGAAATAAGTGAGAATATAAATTAGTACATTTTTGCTATTGTAAAATCAATAATGAGTTCTAATGGCCTGACAGTCTGTCTAGGTCAGGGGTCTCAAACTCGCGGCCCGCCAAACAATTTTGTGCGGCCCGCAAACTAATCCACGAAGTTAAAAATATTTTGGATAAAATTAAGTAAGCCTAGGGGCCTACTTGTCTTTTTCATTTCTCTAGCATCCTAGCTAGATATTAGCTTAGTTAACAGCAGTTGTGATGCGAACTACAGTTTCGGTCGTTTTGTGACACTGAGAAAACTGCATGTACGATTGTGCTTGTTGTACTGATTTTTTTTTTGTTTTCAACTGCAGTGAGAAAAGTGTTGCGTAACAGTTGCCTTTTGTAGACCTAGGGTGGCCCGCCCAACGGCTGTGATCTTGCTCTGCGGCCCACATGCTGAGTTGACTTTGAGACCCCTGGTCTAGAGTTTGTTAAAGTGGTGTGGCTCACTGCAGAGCCTGAATTTCAGTGTTAACATTTGTAGAAAGGCTATTGAATTATCAGAAAATGGGATTTACTTAAGGTTCTTCACATCCTAAAATTATATGATATACTTAGACACTATGGGAGAACAAATTAACCCCACATTTGTAGTGGCCTGTAATGGCTAATTGGATCTGTGCATCAAGCCTTTCAACCCCCCTTCCGGGAAATAGTCTGATCACAGCAATGGCCATGTGACCCAAGCAAGGCCAATCAGGGGCCTTCCTTGGGATTACACTGGTTTTTATGGCTGGAAAAAAAACAGCCCACAATCTTTCTTTGTGATAGGGTTGCCAAACTCAGTGGCTATGTTTCTGCCGCTTAGGAAAGGCCTGTCTGTGGTAAGAGATAAGGAGATTGGTCAACATGTAAAAACAAACCGAGAGGAGAAGAGATAATAAGAGAAAGGTATTGAGTTCTTTTCCCAACTTTAGTGCCTAAGGCCCAGATATCTAAAATTTGTCCTTATATTCTGTAAGCAACAACTTTTCGAAAATTGCTCTGTTGTAATAAAGTCCACTAATGTTTATACTTCAGCTGTGATCGACTGTAAATATCAATTGCTTAAATTACTACTATAAAGATACTTTGTTAGTTTGGTGATTTGGCTGAGGCTGCTGTAAAAAGACTGAGTGGCTTCAGTAACAGACGTTTGTTTCTCACAGTTCTGGTGGCTGGGAAGTCCACGGTCAAGGTGCCAGCAGGGTTGGTGTCTGGTGAGGTCTCTAATTCTTGGGTTGCAAATGGCCACTTTCTTGATGTGGCGTTACCTGGTGAAGAGAGACAAGATCTGGTCTCTTCCTCCTCTTACAAGGACACAAATCCCATGATGTGGGTACCACCCTCATGATTTCATATAAACCTAATCACCTCTCAAAGGCCTTTCCTCTAAATACCAATACATTGGGCTGGCGTTAGCTCAGTGGTTCCTTTGAGTCAAGTTCACTTGTTAAATACCAATACATTGGAGGTTAGGGCTTCTATATACGAACTTTGGGGGAACACAAACATTCACATTGAAAACATAGGAAGAGATTTTATAGTAAAATAGAGAAAGGCAGGAAGAGGGAGGTAGGGAGGAATAAAGAGAAGAAGGAAATAAAAAACAAAATTTCTATTTCCCTCAGAAATTTTCCCTTTTAATTCTATAAATAAATAAGTCCTCTCTCTTTTTTCACTTCATCTATTTTAAATTGGGTTTATATTAGCTGAAACTGGCTAATTCACCATTCTTTTGAAGAAGCTACAAAGATTATTCCATTGCATGGCATTATATAATTAAAGAATTAGGGATACATTTCTAAAGGGAATTTCTTTAATATAATTGTCTAAATAGTGTCCTCATCTAGTGAATCCCTCTCATGAAGTGTCATAAATCCCAACTGTAATCCCTGTCCTACTGCAAGTAAACATTGTGAACTCCCAGTTAATTGCTGATGAAAATTCAAAGTGAAATGAAAGGAAATATTAAAACTTAATTACTAAATAAAAATATGGGTCAATATAAGTTCTAGGAGATGCAGATTAAAGATGAAAATGAGCCCTGGCCGGTTGGCTCAGCGGTAGAGCGTCGGCCTAGCGTGCGGAGGACCGGGGTTCGATTCCCGGCCAGGGCACACAGGAGAAGCGCCCATTTGCTTCTCCACCCCTCCGCCGCGCTTTCCTCTCTGTCTCTCTCTTCCCCTCCCGCAGCCAAGGCTCCATTGGAGCAAAGATGGCCCGGGCGCTGGGGATGGCTCCTTGGCCTCTGCCCCAGGCGCTAGAGTGGCTCTGGTCGCAATATGGCGACGCCCAGGATGGGCAGAGCATCGCCCCCTGGTGGGCAGAGCGCCGCCCCATTGTGGGCGTGCCGGGTGGATCCCGGTCGGGCGCATGCGGGAGTCTGTCTGACTGTCTCTCCCTGTTTCCAGCTTCAGAAAAATGAAAAAAAAAATAAAAAAAAGATGAAAATGATATAAGTGTAAAATTTTATAGAAATTCTTCATTTTCTGAGAAGTAAGGTTCATTTTACATTCCACTTCAGTATAGACTCTTATATTTCTCTCATTTATTTTTTTTCATGTTAATGTCCTTCTCTGCTTCATGAAGAGGATGTTGTTAATAATTTGTAGTAACATTATAAATGTATCATCTCAAAGTTTGGGGTTTGATTAATGTTCCTTTCCATGGTTAGAATCTTGCCAGCTGGCTTCTCACTTAGGCTAAAGGAAAGTGAACTAAGAAAGTGATGAATGAAGCAACACAATCTTAAAAATGACTGCATCTTTCTGGTTTTCATTTAAGTTAAAAAAAAAAGAAATTTGAAGTATTAGAATGTTTAGAAAAAATAAGCAATTGATGATATAAAATTCCAAACAAAATTAAAAGGTATAATCTAAGTTGACAAATGCAATTATAGAAAAAAATATTAAGATTATTCCTTAGTAAAATATATGCTGATTTTTCAAATTTTTCTAATCCTATAAAAATGATAAGAATCCTACATGCATATAATTTCTCATAGAGATAAAGTTAGCTGTCCTTTACTTGCAAATAAAAAATTGGGATCCTCATACATTGCTGGTGGGAATATAAAATGGTATAGCTGTGAGAACAATTTGGTAGTTTCTCAAAATGTTAAACATAGTTACCATATAATTCAGCAGTTCCACTCTTAAGTATATTTCCAAGAGAAATGAAGACATATATGCACATAAAACTTGTACATGGCTGACCAGGCGGTGGGGCAGTGGATAGAGCGTCGGACTGGGACACGGAGAACCCAGGTTCGAGACCCCGAGGTCGCCAGCTTGAGTGCGGGCTCATCTGGCTTGAGAAAAGAGCTCACCAGCTTGGACCCAAGGTCGCTGGCTTGAGCAAGGGGTTACTCGGTCTGCTGAAGGCCCGCGGTCAAGGCACATATGAGAAAGCAATCAATGAACAACTAAGGTTTAGCGATGAAAAACTGATGATTGGTGCTTCTCATCTCTCTCCGTTCCTGTCTGTCTGTCCCTATCTATCCCTCTCTCTGACTCTCTGTCTCTAAAAAAACAACAACAAAAACTTGTATATGAATATTCTTGGCAATATTATTCATTTTAGCTGAAAAGGGAAACAAAATATACAACTGATGAATGGAGAAACAAAACGTGGTATGTCTGTACAATGGAATATTATTTATTTATAAAAAGGAATAAAGTGTCCTTTCATTCAACAACATGAATAAACCTTGAAAACATTATGCTTAGTAAGCAATTTTCAACTGGTGTGCTGTAAGAATTTTTAAAACATGCAATACCTAACTGTTTAGTTAGGGCTACTGACCTCTTCTCCCATAGATTGCAAAATGAAAAGAATAACAACAGCCAGCACAATAGCTGCCTGATGTGAATGCCCTGTCTTAAACAATATATATATATTTTATATATATATATCATATAATAGAGTTGCAGAGTTGCATCTTATTGGTGACATAGCATAATAAGGTTGTGTCTGATTGGTTAATTGTTGGTACCAAAAATCCTTATATATAATTAGAAGTACATGAGTTTTTGTTGTTGTATTGATTTTAATTTATTGTGTTTACATAGATTCTAGTGTCCCCCTGAATGCATCCTCTACCCACCCCCATGTTCCCCTCAACATCCCCATTTCCCCCCTCCCCACACCATTCTCCCCCCTTCCCTCCAGGATTATTCCATCCTGTCATCCCCTTTTCCTCTGGTTCCTTTGATCCCACCTCTGTCTCTATTTCGTTCCTCAGTTCACATTGTTCATTGGATTCTGCAAATGAGTGAGGTCATATGATATTTTTCTTTCTCTGTCTGGCTTATTTCACTTAACATAATAGTTTCCAGGTCCATCCATATTGTCACAAAAGGTAAGATTTCCTTCTTTTTCATGGCCCCATAGTATTCCACTGTGTATATGTACCACAGCTTTTTAATCTACAAATCTACTGAAGGACATTTTAGTTGTTTCCAGATCTTGGCTATTGTAAACAATGCTGCCATAAACATGGGGGTGCGTTTCTCCTTTTGAATCATTGATGTAGTGTTCTTGGGATATATTCCTAAAAGTGGGATGGCTGGGTCAAAAGGCAGTTCCATTTTTAATTTTATGATGAATCTTCATACTGTTTTCCACAATGGCTGCACCAGTCTGCATTCTCACCAGCAGTGCAGGAGGGTTCCCTTTTCTCCACATCCTCGCCAGCACTTATAATGTGTTGTTTTGTTGATGAGCGCCATTCTGACTGGTGTGAGGTGATATCTCATTGTGGTTTTAGTTTGCATTTCTCTAATGATTAGTGATGTTGAGCACTTTTTCATCTGCCTATTGGCCATCTGTTTGCCCTCTTTGGAGAAGTGTCTTTTCATTTCTTTTGCCCATTTTTTGATTGGATTGTTTATCTTCCTGATGTTGAGTTTTACAAGTTCTTTTTTTTTTTTCCTCCTCCTTTCCTAGCAGACCTTCTGCTCTCCCAGTGGAGAGAAGAAAGAGCATGTCAGACCTCTCACCTTTCTAAAAGCGAATCTGAAACCAACTAAAAATAAATAAATAAAATAAACAAGTCTGCTTCTACGAATTCTGCCTACAGAGCATTTGAAAAATACATCATTTCCTGCTTTATCTTTCTTTCCTTTGCTAGAGCCTTTAGTACACACAGTAAACAATCCTTGGTCATGACATCATTGGTCCATAAATGACTTTGCTGTCTCTCTCCCTTTTTCTTTCTTCTTCTTCTTCTTCTTATTATTATTATTAATTTTAATGGGGTGACATTGATAAATCAGGGTACATATATTCAGAGAAAACACCTCCAGGTTATTTTGACATTTGATTATGTTGTATCTGGTTTTCTATGTGCCCCTCCCCCTCTGTAACCACTACCCTCTTGTCCATGTCTCTGAGTCTCATTTTTATGTCCCACCTATGTATGGAATCATATAGTTCTTAGTTTTTTCTGATTTACTTATTTCACTAAGTATAATGTTATCAAGTTCCCTCCATGTTATTGTAAATGATCCAATATCATCATTTCTTATGGCTGAGTAGTATTCCATAGTATATATATACCAAAGCTTTTTAATCCACTCGTCTACTGACAAGTTTATCTTCCTGATGTTGAGTTTTACAAGTTCTTTATAAATTTTGGTTATTAACCCCTTATTAGATGTATTGTTGAATATGTTCTCCCATTGTGTGGTTTGTCTTTTTATTTTGGTCATATTGTCTTTAGCTGTGCAAAACCTTTTTAGTTTGATATAGTCCCATTTGTTTAAATGTCTTTTATTTCACTTGCCTGTGGAGATAAATCAGCAAATATATTGCTGTGATAGATGTCAGAGAGCTTACTGCCTATGTTTTCTTCTAAGATGCTTATGGTTTCACGACTTACATTTAAGTCTTTTATCCATTTTGAGTTTATTTTTGTGAATGGTGTAAGTTGGTGGTCTAGTTTCATTTTTTTGCAGGTAGCTGTCCAATTTTCCCAACATCATTTGTTAAAGAGACTGTCTTTACTCCATTATATGCTCTTACCTCCTTTGTCAAATATCAATTGTCCATAAAGGTGGAGGCACATGAGTTTTTAAAAAGTCACTTTAAAGCAAAAAGGATTATTGTTATTATCATTACTTTGTAAATCAATCAAGATTATACATATTTTTTTGTTAGATTGTAAAAAATATTTTTAGTGATTAGATCATGTTGCCTTGAGATGAAAAAGTTGGAAATTACTGTGCTAACTGAAAAAAGCCATACATAACAGCTAAATGTTATATGATTCCAGTTATAAATATAAAATGGCCATAATAAGCAGATCCGTAGAGATAGAAAGTAGATTATTGGTTACCTAAGGTGTAGAAAATGGAGAAAAGGAGAAATGACTGCTAATGAGTATGAGGTTTCTTTTTAGATTTACTATAATTAAATGTTATAAAAATTACTGGAATTAAATTATGGGGATGATTGCACAACCTTATGAAGATACTAAAAACCATTGACTCATACACTTTAAAATGGCAAATTTTATGCTATACAAAATATAGCTCAATCAAAAAACAAACTGTATAGATCATTTCTTGAGTTTCCACAAACTTTATAGATGTGACATTTAGCAGGGACCTAAGCTAAGAACAATTATCTCTCACTAAACTTCATGTTCTGTTCTGATTTTTGTAACAAAAGGGCAAGATTGTCTATTATCTTCATTTTGCAGAGAGGAAGGGAGGCGGCTCAGAGAGGGTACATGACCTGCCTGGAGTCTCTCAGCTGCAGACAACCTGAGACCCAAGATAATGAATTATGTTTGGGACACAGGTCTTACAAATTGCACGCAGGGATCCAACTGCTCTCTGTTGCCTTGGGCCAGAGCTCAGTAGGATCTCAACCACCATCTCAGGTGGTTTTGCTCTATCTGTGAACTTAAGGGCTGTGATCAGAGTCATTCAGGATCATTGGAGAGAGGATCGAGAAAAATGAGAATGTTGTCCCTCATTCTAACCTACACTGAACCTACTCCTTGGCCATTTTGCTGGATTAGGGTATAGTAAGTGGGTTTGGGGTACAAAGTTGCAAGATCATGAAAGAACATAGTTCTCGGGTGCCCTCTCTGAAATGGGATGAAGGGTTGAAGAACTGAACCTGTCCAAACCAGAGCCAGAACGCTGCTTCTGCACCCCTTCCCCACCTCACATAATGAGGCCCCTCCTGACAGGGTCAGCCCTCTGCACATCCTCACTGCCTGCCAGAATTTCTGCTTTCAGGAAATGATATATAGAATTCTCAAGTTGTGCTGTTATTTGTTATTTGGAAAGTGAAATGCTGAACAGACTAATTGTCAGATAGATTTTCTAGCCAGAGATAAATTAGCATCAGGGTTTTGTCTAAGGGAATATTGAGCCTGCCAAAACTACCTTTCTCTAATGAAAGCAATATATGCCTTTGTGTAGCTCTGAAGACTGCAAATTGTTTCCTTCCCTTTGAGGTGCCTGACAAAGTTAAAATATTCTTCCCAGTTTGCTGCATGTTAGTAAAGTGCATTAGTTGGGTGATGGGTCTCTAAGTAATGAAGGATAATTGGAGCTATGAGAAAAGCTACCGAGATGGAAACACGGAAACACACTTGTAGCAGTGGGACACTAATGAAGTGAGATGAGTATATTTATATTTGAGGTCAGGAAAGCAAAGCTAAAGGCATACTTTTCCAATAGTTTTTTTCTGTCCTTTCAGATATCTGTTAATAATACTGAACTTAACATTACTACAATAGCATACAGCTTCCAAGTCTTACCTGTCATAGTCTGCACAGAACATCCTGAGACTTGCTCAAGGAGAGAAAGGGGCTCAATAGGAAGGAGGAAAGTGGGTCAAGCAAAACGTCCATGGTGGTGGCTTAGAAAGAAGGAAATGTAAAATAGGATCTTTTCATAATCCTTAAAAGCAAAACAGAATACAGTAAGTCATAGGTATTTATTTATTTATTCCTCAAATAGTTATTGAACTATGCATCAGACATTTTTCTAGGCACTGGAGATACAATTAACAAGACAGCCAGACTCAAGATCTTAGAGTCTTCAGGCTCCATTTTTAGGATTGGGTTGTTTTTACAACTGCCCTAAAGTTGACCCTATACATATTTGAGTCTTCAATTAAGTATATTTTTAAGAAATGAGAATTTGGCTTTGTGAGGAAACTCTGGACAGAAAGAGACGTACCTATAAAGTGCTCTGGGAGAACCAAGAAAGGTGGATTTGTATAGGCAGGTGGAACAAACGGAATATTCTGCACAAAGACATGGAGGACTGGTGTCATGAGGAATGTTACGGAGGTCCTTTTGGCTGACAAAGGAGGAGTGGAGGCGAATCATGGATGATATGGCTGGAAATGTAAGACTTTTGTTTAATGTAAACTATAAGTAAACAAACTCTCTTTTGGTGGAAAGGACAAAAATAATAACTTTACCTCCTGTGGGAAAGTAATTGTCTGTTAAAAGCACATCTTAAAACATTACTGAAATTGACTTCCAAATTCGCATTGATCCACCCACTCCTAGTTGTTCCATGGCTGCAAGCTGGCTGTGAAACAGGTTTTGGCAAGAGTAAAATAGCTGCGACTATAGAAATCCATCGCTACACTGGAGCAAAGAAACTGCTTATGATCACAAATACATGTATTTCCAATAACTTTTATAAACTGCGGTCTTAGGCAAAGAAGCCTTCAGTGGAGTTCAGGAAAAAGTATATATTGAGAAGAGAAATGAACTTCAAGGACATGCTCAGTGTGCCTAGCAGTCTTCTCTTCGAGCATCGGTTGCATATTGGAGACTCATCCCCGGATATTCTGCTTTAGGATGTTCTCATCCTAAAGGTCAGAGAGTGGTAGCAGGTCTGGGTTTGTCTGAATTACTTGCTTTTTTTCTGCTCTTGCTTGCGTCCAATAGGGAAGGCTTGAGGCACTGGTCTTTTGAGTACTAATTCAATAAGTGCACTTACTTATTTAGTCTCCTTGACTCATTTCTGTCTCTTGTGTTGTGAGTGTGAACCTCAGTTCACAAACCCAACCTGACTTGTAAATTAAAATAGTATTAAATCTGGGCTTACAAGCCTTCAGTGTATGTGTGTTTGGGGGGGGGGGGGATTAAACTTCAGTACCTGCTGGAGATTTCTCCACAAGCAATTACCCATTGACCCAGTGTTCTCCTTACCTTTCTGTCTGTTATGTTTTCCTTAGAGCCTCTTGTCATGTTTCTCTCCCCCTAGAATACAAGGCATACCTGATAAATAGGTGTAGGCTTTTGTAAACAACAGCCAGGAAAGGAAAGGATCTTCCAGGCCGTTTCTACATTCCTTTCTACCATAACCCTACCGGGATGGAGGGCACAGAGATTCTGCTTGTTCCCCTTCCCCTAATCTGATCTCTCAAGGCAGCAGTAACAGCCAATGAGGAGCCATGAACACCTGCTCCATTTCTTTTTTTTTTTTTTTCCTGAAGCTGGAAACGGGGAGAGACAGTCAGACAGACTCCTGCATGCGCCCGACCGGGATCCACCTGGCACGCCCACCAGGGTCGATGCTCTGCCCACCAGGAGGCGATGCTCTGCTCCTCCTGGGCGTCGCTCTGTTACGACCAGAGCCACTCTAGCGCCTGGGGCAGAGGCCAAGGAGACATCCCCAGCGCCCGGGCCATCTTTGCTCCAATGGAGCCTCGGCTGCGGGAGGGGAAGAGAGAGACAGAGAGGAAGGAGAGGGGGAGGGGTGGAGAAGCAGATGGGCGCTTCTCCTGTGTGCCCTGGCTGGGAATCGAACCCGGGACTTCCGCACGCCAGGCCGACGCTCTACCACTGAGCCAACCGGCCAGGGCTCCATTTCTAAAAGTTGGAAACAACCCAATTGTCCATCAAGTGAACAGATAAACAAATATGGTACATCATACAATGTGCCAATATATTCATCCATAAAAAGGAATGGAGTACTGATACATGCTACAAGGTGGATGCACCTTGGAAGATTATACTAGATGAAAGGAGCCGGTCACCAAGGAGCTTAGATTGTTTGGTTATATTTAAATGAAATGTCTAGAATAGGCTGATTTTACAGATAGTAGGGGGCTAAGAGTGACTACTGAAAAGTAAGGCTTTTTGGGGGGAGGTAATAAAAATGTTCTAACATGGATTGTGGTAATAACTTCTCAACTCTGAATATAGTAAAAATTCTTTGAATGGTATACTTTAAATAGGTGAATTATATGGTATGTGAATTATATCTCAATAATACTGTTATTTAAAAAAAATAAAAGATGTCAGCTGACATTTGCTGACTTCTGCTCTGTGTGAATGTTATATTCTGGTCACGTGTTTCATTAATGTCAGTGCTTCTTTGTCATGAATTTCTGGTAACTGGCGGCTCTTCTAAATAAATCACTTTTCTAGAATGCAAACAATCTTTTTTTTCTAAGTATCATTCAGAACAAATTGTGCCACTAGTTTTCTCCTGTTGGGCAAACAACTATGTTAGGGTTGTTCTCCTTGTACTTTGTCTGACTGGTGCTTGCCCGCAGGGCAGCAGATTGTAGATTGCGTATTGCCTGCCACCATTGGGAGGCAACATTGCTTGCTATTGTTTGCCAGGGAAAGGGTCCCCCGCCATCTCTTTTGCTTGTGAGTCTGAAGAGAGAGGGAGAAGCAGTTTTCCCTGCCTGCTTGCTCATCTGCTGTCTGTTGTTGTGAGACTCTAATTAACGGAATGCCCCCCCCACCCCGCCCTCCATCCTCCGTCTCCACAGTTTCTCTACAGTCTGCCCGAATCCAGTGTGAACCTGCATGGCCATGGCCACTGGCCTTATACCTCCCCAGACTCTTAAAAGAATGAAGGGAGCAACCTTTTCAATTTAAGCTGTAGAGCTTACTTTGAACATGGAAGAGCCAACTTTAATTTGCTCAAGTTGTGTGACTTTGACAATGTCTAGATCATGAGTCTATGAATCTTGCTGTTGGAAGAAATCCTAGAAACCATCAGCCCAGTGGGTTCCAAATGTGTTCAGTAGAATCTATTGCTGCCGAGCTGGGGCCTCAGGGGCAACCGTGAGAGGGAACTGGGGGATTCTAGGTTGGGCAGAGTGTGCCCTCACCTCTGCTGCAATCAAGGCAGCCCTGATTATTCAGATGTATACATTGGGTTTCAGCGAGCTTTTGTTTGAAAGATTTAGCATCTAACAAATGTTTGAGACTTTTCTGATTTCTAGTTCTACCGAAAATGTGAACAAAATCCAGGGAAAAGCCTCAGGGTCCATATGTCAATTTAGTGGCAGAGCAGTGTCTGGAATCCTATACTGCTAAGGCTCAGTGGGGTGCTTGGGGTCACTGCGTCAAGCATGTAAAGCTTGTTTTCCCATGACTCTACCACTCCTGCCTGGAGAAGGCGAAAAAGCATGACATATGAGCCTGTGGGTTCTGGAACCATGTGGCCTCACTCGAACCCTGCCTCGCCTCAGCTGTGTAATCTTGAGCAAGAAATTCATTCCCGCCCAACCCTGGCTTCTTCACATGTAAAATGGGGCTTGTGGCAGTATCTTCCTAAAAGGATTAAATGAGATGATGACTGGTATCTGGCACATAATCGAGGCCCAATAAACAGTAGCTATTATTATGTTGTATTGGTATAGACTCTCCATGGACTTTGGTCTCCACATGTTCACTGGCAAAGAGGCAGCACCTTTGAAAAATTTTCGTTCCCAATCTGCCTTGACCAAAAATCAGTTGATTTCACATGGCCATTCTCTCCTATACTGTACTCCTACAGCTAGAAGATTTGACCTGTTAAGATTTTTCATTTGCTTTAGTTGAATTTCACCTACCTTTTGGCTCACTTATTTCAAACAGTTGTGCTATTTTCCAAACCCAAATGGAAAGGCCATGGCCAAGTCTGTTTGGCAGCTAGGTCCCATTGGAATCTACTCCCAAGTCTGGAGTTTCTGCTGGACCATGCATAGGATGCTGCTTGGTGGATCATACCAAATGACCCCTTTGTTTTGTCCATGCTTTAAAACGTGGCTTGCTGCTTGCTTTTGTTTTCCTTCGCTTCTCTCCTGCTTTGTTCTTCCTATATGAGGCCCAATTTTAAGTATTTTCCTTCTCTTCTTGCTTTATTTTCCAAATAAGCTTCTACCCCCTACTGAGCATGTAATACCTCATTATAGATTCTTTCTAAATTGAACTCCTTTAAGCTTAACATCTATGAACTTCCCCAGTTAGGCATAAACACCTCCTAACCCTACCTGCTGGCCAGTTAAGTCTAAATATAAAGTTACTTAGCCCTGGCTGGGTGGCTCAGTTAGTTAGTGCATCACCCTGATACCCCAAGGTTGTGGGTTCTGAATGCAGAAATAAGTAGAAGAACAGATAGCTGTTTCTTCCTCTCTCCCTTCTGCTTTCTCTAAAATCAATAAATCAAACTTTTAAAAAATCATTTAAATATAAGTTTACTTAACTATGACTTTTTAATATTTGAAATTAAAAACTTACCTACTTATGCCCATTATTTCTCAGCTTTGAGTACTCTTTAGTGCTAATATCCAAAAAGTTTTTGATTTATAAGATGGTACATATACCGTTGTGAAAATAGAAGAATATCTGTTCCAACAAAATAAAAGGATGGCCAGAGTTATAGATCTAATATACTCATTGGACTTGCATTATAATTTATGTACATGCATACATACATACACAGTTCAATTGAGTTTAAAAAAAACAGAGATAAATCAATCTTCCCATACTCAGCTAATGATTTTTTAGTTAGTTCTTTATGCCACTGAAAATGTGTTCATTAAATGATTTAATGTATTGCTTTTTGTTTTAAAGGGCACCAACTGATTCCTTAGCATCCTGATTATTGACTCTGTCAGCTATACAGAAAATTAGATTTGGAGCAATCATAAAAGGCATGTCATTCACCTCCATTATTTTGAGAAAATGACTCCCAGAGACTGTAAAATTAATCTAAAATCAAACAGCATTAATCATCAGGGTTGAGATCAAGTCTTGTTTGTCTCAGTCGAGTCCCAGAAGATCCCATCACCTGGAGAGTGCTTTGGAAACAGCATCAATAAGCAAACAGATGCCCTGGAAAACCTGACATATTCTGCGTTAGAGCAGGTCTGGAGCAGAGCTAGGGAATCTGTATTTTAGAATAGCTGCTCAGAGGACTGTGATGCCCTCTTAGCTTTAGGAACAACCATTCAGAAATGCTCTCTAGAGCAGTGGTCCTCAACCCCCAAGCCATGGACCGGTACTGGTCCGTGAGCCATTTGGTACTGGTCCGCAGAGAAAGAATAAATAACTTACATTATTTCCGTTTTATTTATATTTAATTCTGAACAATGTTTTATTTTTAAAAAATGACCAGATTCCCTCTGTTACATCCATCTAAGACTCACTCTTTTTTTTTTTTTTTTTCATTTTTCCGAAGCTGGAAATGGGGAGGCAGTCAGACAGACTCCCGCATGTGCCTGACCAGGATCCACCCAGCATGCCCACCAGGGGGCGATGCTCTGCCCCTCTGGGGCATCGTTCTGTTGCATCCAGAGCCACTCTAGCACCTGAGGCAGAGGCCACAGAGCCATCCTCAGTGCCTGGGCCATCTTTGCTCCAACGGAGCCTTGGCTGCGGGAGGGGAAGAGAGAAACAGAGAGGAAGGAGAGGGGGAGGGGTGGAGAAGCAGATGGGCGCTTCTCCTGTGTGCCCTGGCCAGGAATCGAACCTGGGACTCCTGCACGCCAGGCCGACGCTCTACCGCTGAGCCAACCGGCCAGGGCCAAGACTAACTCTTGAGGCTTGTCTCGGTCATGTGATACATTTATACGTCCCACCCTAAAGGCTGGTCTGTGAAAATATTTTCTGACATTAAACCGGTCCGTGGCCCCAAAAAAGTTGGGGACCACTGCTCTAGAGCATACACAAAATTCTGCTCAGGTTTGAAATAAAACATTTTTTTTTAATTGTTAAAAAGCTTTATTTTTTTTAATAATCAGAGCTGGAAGTAACTTCAAAAAATTTAACCACTCCCTAATTTTACAATTTAAGAAAGAAACTGAACCCCTGAGAAGGTAAGTGTTTCACCCAAGGAATACGAATTTCTGATTTACTGACTCTTAATCCAGTACTTGTTGTCTCCAATAATGAAACAATAAAAAAAAACCTTAAAGTTTTGAAATTCTGTCAAATGTTTGTGTACAAGATAGTAAAAGATATTATTTTTATTTTTCCTGGCAGCACTTGCAAGTTCTTTTTATTTTTCTAATTTTATCTCCTAAAGTAATACATTACATTTTTTATTTTGCTACTGAGTCAGCTAATGTTTAGAATGAGCAGATGTTCAGCAATCTCTGAATATTGCTCTACATCCCCTAATTAGCTTTGCAGTTGGGACTCTTTTGGTTTCACAATTTCTCTTGAGGAAAATATTAAAATATTAAAGTGACAGATCATTAAAAATTTTAAATAGTATAGATTGGGCACCATTAGTAGAGACTTAGAAGATAAAATTCATGGTGACTAGGTGTTGTTCCCTCTGAAGAAAATTACACATGCCCCAAGTGAAACTCAAGATCATTTGAGCTTTGATATGCATTTATACACAAAGGAGTCATGTGTTAAGGGAGGAGGTCAGATTATTCAAGACGACCCCAGGTATCAATTTCTTTCCATTTCCAATAAGTTATTGTGGGACAGTGTGTTGATATTTGGGACCATATTTAATTGTAAGGTTCTACAGAGGTCAAATTACATGTTATTCATCTTTGGGTATGGAATCCTCCTATTTCAATCTGGTTATTGGGTCATGTTATTAAAGGCTTTTAGTTACTTTTACTTCTTCAGCTTTGCCTCATAGAGTAATGGGTGTTTATTAGATTCTTAAGGCTTTTGGGGGGGGGATTATATTTTCTTCCTGTAGGTGAATATGTGGTCTGATCATTTTTCTTCATAGAAAAATGGATTTGAGTGTTGTTTATTTCATCAGCTTTGTTGAGGTTTAATTGAAAGATAAAATGGTAAGATATTTAAGTGTACAACATAATTTTTTGCTATAATTACACATTGTGAAAGAGTCCCATCATTAAGTTAATTAACACAGTGTTCACCTCACATATTTACCTTTTTTTTCTATTCTCTTAGCAAATTGCA
Source organism: Saccopteryx leptura (assembly GCF_036850995.1). NCBI lineage: Eukaryota > Metazoa > Chordata > Mammalia > Chiroptera > Emballonuridae > Saccopteryx > Saccopteryx leptura. The sequence continues at coordinate 59,595,121 of NC_089511.1, read as the reverse complement.
ATTATATAGCACAGTGTTACCGGTTATAATCACCATTAGATCTTCAGACCTTATTCCTTGTATAACTAAAATATATATATTTTAATCAATCTGTCCCTGTTTTCTCAACCTCCTAACCCCTGGCAATCATTTTTTGTTTTGTTTTGTTTTGAAGTGAGAGGAAGGGAGATAGAGAGACAGACTCCGCATGTGCCCTGACTGGGATCCACCTGGCAGCCCCTGTCTGGGGCCAATGCTCCAATCAACCGAGGTATCCTCAGGCTCAGGGCTGACGCTTGAGCCACTGGCTGTGAGAGGGGAAGAGAGAAAGAGAGGGGGGAGAGGGCGGGGAAGAGAGAGGGGGGGGAGAGGGCGGGGAAGAGAGAGGGGGGAGAGGGCGGGGAAGAGAAAGAGAGGGGGGAGAGGGCAGGGAAGAGAAGCAGATAGTTGTTTCTCATGTGTGCCCTGATCGGGGATCAAACCCGAATGTTGTCTGCACACCAGGCCGATGCCTCTACCCACTAAGCCACCAGCTAGGGCCAGCAATCACTTTTCTACTCTGTTTCAATGAGTTTGAAATTTTCCTTTTTAAAAAAGTGATACAATGCACAATACTTGATTTTTTCTGTGTGGTTTATTTTTCTGGTTTATAATGGCCTCCAGTTTCATCTATACATGTTGTCAAAATTGACAGGATATCCGTCCTTTCTTATGGCTGAAAAATACTCATTTTTTTGTATGTATATATCTCACATGTTTCTTACACCTTCCTATATATATATATATCTCACATGTTTTCTTTCTCCGTTCATCCTTTGACAGACACTTAGGTTGTCTCCATGTCTTGAACATTGGGAATAATGCTGCAATGAATATGAGAGTGTAGATATCTCTTTGAGATTCTCTTTTCCAAAAGTGGAATTACTGGATCATATGGTAGTTCTACTTTTAATTTCTTAAGGAACCTTCATAAAGTTTTCCATAGTGGCTGAACCAGTTTACTTTTCCACCAACGGTGCATAAGGCTTCCTTTTTTCAACCGCACTTGTTATCTTTAGTCCTTCTGATGATAGCCATGCTAACAGGTGTGATTTTGATCTGCATTTTCCTGATGATTACCTTTTCAAGTACCAACTGGCCATTTCAGTGGTGGGATTCAAATAATTTAACAACCTGTTCTCTGCCTAATTACTGTTTTAAGTATAAAAAGGTGATATACTGAAAAGCAGTTTATTATTTGATGCATTTAAAACTTAAATAAGGACTATAAAAGAGGTACACAAGACTAGATTATGTTATAAGAGTTTTAAAATATTAATGAAAAAATATTAAATAATACTTGACAAAAACAATAAAACTGTTATTTAAGGTATTCCCATATTGCTTCTTGATTGGCCCCCTCACTCCAATTTTTTTCACCTGTGGGCTTAATGAACATTACTGTGAGCGCTTAGAGTACGCTGTTGCACAGATGAACATTGAAAATGAGTAAGGAATGTAAATTTGTAATTTCTAGATTGGGAAGCTGCCCAGGTGCCTACCTTAGAGAACCCTGTTAACAAGTGCCATTTTAACAACTGGTTCACCAAATTCAACAGAAAAGTAGGTATTAGTTCTGCCGAGCCATGCAAACCGGCTGAATCCCACCTCTGGGCCATCTGTATGTCTTTGGAAAAAATGTCTATTCAGGTGCCTTGCCCATTTTAAAAATCAGATTATTCACCTTTTTGCTATACAGTTCTATAATTTCTTTGTATATTTTTGGATATTAAGCCCTTATTGGATATGTAGTTTGCAAATATTGTCTCACTTGCCATAGTTGACTTTTCATTTTGTTGATGGTTTCCTATGATGTACAGAAGCTTTGTAGTTTGATATAGTCTTGCTTGTATATTTTTGCTTTTGTTGCCTTTGCTTTTGGTGTCAAATCCAAAAAGTCATTGGCAAGACCAATGTCATGAAGCTTACCCCTTATGTTCTATTCTAGAAGTTTTATAATTTCAGATTTTTTTTCTTTAAGCAAGAGAGAGACATAGACAGACAGGAAGGGAGAGAGATGAGAAGCATAAACTCATAGCTGTGGCACTTTAGTTGTTCAGTAATTGCTTTCTTATACATGCCTTAAACAGGGGGCTCTAGCTGAGCCAATGACCCCTTGCTCAAGCCAGAAACCATTGGGCTCAAGCTTGTGATCATGGGGTCATATCTATGATCTCATGCTCAAGCCAGCGACTCAAATGCTCAAGCTGGTGAGCCCATGCTCAAGCTGGATGAACCTGTGCTCAAGCTGGTGACCTCAGGGTTTCTTATTTATTTATTTATCTATTTATTTATCTATTTTTTTATTTTAGTGATAGGAGGTGAGGCAGAGAGATAGACTCCCACATGTGCCCTGACCGAAATCCACCTAGCAAGCCCACTAGGGGCAATACTCTGCCCATCTGAGACTATCGTTCCATTGCATTTGAAGCCATTTTTTAATGTCTAAGGTGGGGGTCATGGAGCCATCCTCAGTGCCCAGGGCCAACTCACTCAAGCCAACCAAGCCACAGCTATAGGAGGGGAAGAGAGAGAGAAAGAGAGAGAGAGAGAGAGAGAGAGAGAGAGAGAGAGAGACAAAGGGGAGGGATGGAGAAGCAAATGATTGCTTCTCCTATGTGCCCTGACCAGGAATTGAACCTCGTACATCCACATGCCAGGCCGACCTCAGGGTTTCAAATCTGGGTCCTCAGTGTCCCAAGTTGGTGCTCTGTCCACTGCACCACCACCTGGTCAGACTAATTTCAGTTCTTAATGTTCAATTCTTTAATGCATTTCAAGTTGATTTTTTTGTATAGCATAAGATAGGGGTCCTTTTCTTTCTTTCTTCCTTTCTTTCTTTCTTTCTTTTTTTCTTTCTTTCTTTCTTTCTTTCTTTCTTTCTTTCTTTCTTTCTTTCTTTCTTTCTTTCTTTCTTTCTTTCTTTCTTTCTTTCTCTTTCTTTTTCTTCCTCCCCCTTTTCCTCCTCCTCCTCCTTCTGTTGTTCTTCTTCTTCTTCTTCCTCTTCTTCTTCTTCTTCTTCTTTTGCATGTGAATATCCAGTTTTCTCAAAACCATTATTTTGAAGAGATTCTTTTTTATCATCATATATTTTTGGTTCCTTTGTTTTAAATTAATTGACCATATATGTATGGTTTATATCTAGGCTTTCTATTCTGTTCCATTGATGTATGTGTCTGTTTTTATGCCAATATCATATTGTTTTGATTGCTATATAGCATTGTAATATATTTGAAACCAGAAACTGATGCATACATCTTTGTTCTTTCTTAGAATTGCTTTGGGTATTTAGAGTTATTAGTAGTTCCATAAGTTTTAGAATTTTTTTTTCTATCTGTGAAAAATACCTTTGGAATTTTGATAGGGATTGCATTGAATCTGTAGATTACTTTGGATAGTGTGAACATTTTAACAATGTTGATTGTTCCAATCTATGAGCATAGACTATCTTTCTATTTATTTGCATTTTCAGTTTCTTTCATCAACATCTTACAGTTTTCAGAGTACAGCTTTCTTACCTCTTCGGTTAAATTTGTCCTCAAGTATTTTATTCTTTTTGATGTTATTGTGAGATTAGTTTCTTAAGTTTTCTTTCTTACAATTTCTTGTTAGTGTATAGAAATGCAGCTGATTTTTATATATTGATTTTGTATCTTGCAACTTTACTGAATTCATGCATTAGTTCTAATAGTTTTGTGTGTGAGTTTGTGGAGACTTTAAAATTTTGGCAAGTGATGGGTTAAGTCATGATATAGTTAACATGCTGCCAGCCCCACTGAAAGTTGAGAAAACCACTGAAAGACTTGGCATCTGGCACCCAGAGACACTTTCACCTAAGAGAAAGCATGTGCAGTATGGGTACCTGCCCCAGCCCAGAAGGAAAGTAAGCCTTCCACAGTATGAAGGTTACCTATGATCAGCTGTACCTAAGTCACACATATTTCAATAAACTCACAAATTAAGCCTTGGCTGGGTAGCTCAGCTGGTTAGAGTGTCATCCCCATACACCAAAGTTGTGGGTTTGATCCTCAATCAGGGCACATACAAGAATCAACCAATGAGTGCATAAATAAATGGAACAACAAATAGATGTTTCTCTTTCTCTCTTTTCCTTTCTCTCTCTCTCTCAAAATAAAATAAAAATAAAATAAAATAATAAAAACACTCACAAGTTAAGTGTGATGATAGAGTCCAGGTATTTGGTAATGCTTTAAGCTGCTTGGTAAGACTTTTAGAATCCTGGACAATTTAGGTAGGACAATTTAGCAAACCCCATGACCCACCTCACTTATGCTTTTACAGTTTCTAGTAAGAAAAGAAATTTAATGATAGGAATAGAAAAGATACATATATGAGTTTCTTTAAAAGAGAGAAACTTAACCTTTAGTGCATAATTCTGTATTTTAATATACTGACAATTTTGCAGTATCTATTATAATTTAAAATGTGCATAATTTAAGACTTGGAAATTCTACTCTCATTCATGAGACTTGGAGGCACCTACAATGATATTCACTGCAACATTATTTATAGTAGTTAAGTGGCAAATAATAGGAATGTCCATTAATAGAAGAATGATTCTATAACAAAGCAATGCAATGCATAAAAAATTAAGGTAGATTCATATTAAATATTCTCAGGGTACACTGTTGAGAGAAAATAGCAAACTAAAACTATATAACAACTATAAAACATGATCATTTTCTTTAAAAAACATATCACATTTTACACATACGTATATATTTATGTAAGTTTATAGTAAAAGATTTAGAACAGTGGTTCTCAACCTTTCTAATGCCGTGACCCCGCAATATAGTTCCTCATGTTGTGGTGACCCCAAACCAAAAAATAATTTTGATGGCTACTTCATAACTGTAATTTTGCTACAGTTATGATTCGGAATGTAAATACCTGATATGCATTATGTATTTTCCGATGGCTTTAGGCAACCCTGCCGGGGTCGCAATCCACAGGTTGAGAACCGCTGATTTAGAAAAATAAGTATCAAATGGATAAAGTGGATATCTCTAGTAGTTATAGCTATTGGTCAGTTAGAACTTTAGGTTTTTTTTTTTATAATGTTTTAACTTTACAAAAAAATATGATAGAATTCCAAGATGACTCCTGATATTCATGCCCCCTGTGTACACATTTTGCATAATCCCTGGGACTATGAATTTGATGGATTTTATTCTCATGATTAGGTTGTTTTCTAGGCACAGTTGATTAAGAAAGATTTTTCTACATGGGTCTGTTCTAGTCTTATGAGACCTTTACATCTTGGTCTAGAGGTCAGAAGCTGAAAAATGTTAAAAGATTCAAAGCCAGGAGTATTTCGTACTTGCGAAGCTTTGCAGACAGCCTTTAGGATTCTGAGACTGGTCTCTGGCAGACAGCTGAGGAAATAAGGACCTCAGTGTTACAACTCCAAAGAACTGTATCTGAGTGTGGAATAGGAATGAGAGCTCTAGATGAGGAAAGCAGCCTGGCTCACACCTTGACTTTCACCTTATGACACCTGAGCATTGGAATGTATATAATTTATTACTTTGATATTTGACTTTTCATTAATTCTCAGACCCAAGAAGAACACAGACATACCATATCAAGATTTTTGAATACAGATATTGAGATAATAAATGGATGTTATCTTAAGCCATTAAGTTGGTAGTAATGTGCTATGCAGCAATATAAAACAAATATAGAGGTGTTTGAATAGTAGTTATTTAATTAATTTGATGTTATAACAATTATAGTTTAGTTATCCTGAATAACTTTCTTAGTATGAATTATATTAATTATAAAATGAGCTCTGCATCATTTGTCATAGAAGAGGTTAAAGGACTTGTATGTATGGATCAGTTTTAGGCAGTCGGAAGGAACTCCAGTGCACTGTGTAACTACCTGTGGAGAATCCACACCTTAGAGGCCATCTAGTCCAATGTCCTAGAAGTTGGTTCTAATTCATAAGTGGGCATATAGTTGGATTGAACATCTCAGCGATGACAGGGAGCTCACTACTTCACCAAGGATCCCATTTGTGGGTGGAGTGCAGAGCGCATTCCTAGCAGCTGTGGCTGATGCAATGCTGTGAGAATACTCCAGCACCTGACACCCTCCTAGGCATACCCAGGAGGGAGCTCGCCCGCTGTAAGGAAGTAACTCAGTGCCAACCAGGCAGCTCCCTGACCTTTTCAGCCATTGGCTGTGAAGGACATGCTGTAAACACCCTATAGGCTGAACCTGTGTATATAAGCTAGCTTACTTACTGAATAAAGTGGATCTATGTCACTGAACCTGTTCCCCGGAGTCGGGTCTTTGCGTCTCTGTCATCCTCATCCTTGGCAGGACCTGTCCACACCCATTCTATTTCAAGCAGTTCTAACTACTTAAAGTTCTCTCCTAAAAATATCTTCTTGCCACCGTTGCTGTGGGCCTTAGCTTGGCCCTCGGACCACTTGAGCTTTCTTAAACAGGGGTCCTTTAGATGCTGTAAGACCTCACTCCTGTTCCCTATGAACATTTTCATCTATTTTTATTATTATTCCTCAGTGATTAAAAAAATACCAAATCTTTTTGATTCAGAACTTGCATGCTCATTGGACAAGTAGTCCTAATTTATAAGTTTAGTGCTAATTTCTCAGGGTTTCCCCTTACTGGAGAGTCACATTTCCCAAATGTTCGGGGAAGCTGATTGTTCAAGTAGCTGCGTGGCTGGAAAATTTATAAATCATTAATGGGGATGCACTTTCAATGCCATCAGAAGAGGGGAAAGCAAGAGTTTGTCCAAAATAAGTAAGAAAAAGGTATTTCTACACTACTTAGCAACTGGTTTTCATTTGACTGCTTACACCAGTCATTTTGTGACCACAGCCACAAGCCACAACACAGAGAAGAATTAAAGTGTCTTGGAAATGGAAGAAATTAGAAGCTTTTATAATCCAATTATCTTCCCAATATAGTACTCCACCACCCCATATCAATACTTTCTGTTACCCATGATGTTTTGAAAGTAATAAATGGAAAATTCTAGAAACAAACAGTTCATATGTTTTTAAATTGCCCCCGTTCTGAGTAGCCTGATGAAATCTCGCATGTATGGCTCTCTCCCACCCCAGATGTGAATCAACCCTTTTTCCAGAGTCTCTATGCTGTACTCCCTGCCCATTAACCTCTAGTAACCATCTTGGTTATCAGATCCACTGTCATGGTATAGCTACACTTGTGTTTAAGTAACCTTTGTTTTACTTACTAATGTGCCCAAAGTGCAATAGTAGTGATGCCGGCAATTCAGATACGCCAAAGAGAAGAAGCCTTAAGGTGCTTCCTTTAAGTGAAAGGTGAAAGTTCTTGATGTAATAAGGAAAAAAAATATTGTATGCTGAGATTGCTAAGATCTACAGTAAGGAAAAACTGATCCATGAAATTGTGAAGAAGGAAAAAGTATTTTTGTGCTGGTTTTCTGTTACATCTCAAACTGTGAAACTTACAGCCACAGTGTATGATAAGTGCTCAGTTAACATGAAAAAGGCATTAAATTTGTTGGTGGAAGAAATGACATCATCACAGCTTGATGATTCTTCTGACATTTAATCAGAAAGTTGGTAGGCTAACACAAGATCACAAAGCCTATGTCATTCACTTCACTTCATCTGATCACATAGGCATTGTATCATCTCATATCACCACTAGAAGGGTGAGAATAGATAATAAGAAATTTTACGAGAAACCACATTCACATAACTTAGTTAAACTTTATTATAGGGGTGTGTGTGTGAGTGTGTGTGTGTGTGAAAAATTATAGTATATTTAGAGTTCAGTACTCTCCACTGAGGATTTTGGAATGACTCTCCCACAGATAAGGGGGGAACTACTGTACTTTAATTCTTTTAAAAAAACAATGCCAGCTTTTGCTTGAACATATTCTTTGATAGAGAACTCACTATACAATGAGGCATCCAGGTCTATTTTTGAACTTTTTTCTCACAGTTAGAAACATTTTTATATTGATTTGAAATCTGTATTCTTTTGACTTTTTAAAAATTTATGACCACACTTCTGTCCTCTGAATCTAAATGTAGAGCTGTCTAACCAACTTCCTTTCAGATACTTAAAGCCAACTGTCTTCTCCCCTAAAGTTTCCTATTCTCCAACTAAACATCTCTAATTCTTTTATGCTGGGGTCCAGCCCTGGGGGAATCTAGGGGTCTCACAGGAAGAGACAGTGTCCACATGAAATGAGTGAGAGCTGAATTCTTTTAGCATTCACTGCCAGGCATCTCTGCCAATGGCTAGTCTAGCTTTATTTTTATACACACACACTAAGTTACAATCACATGGTATACAGAATATATTGATTAATAATTGTTTTTATTTCACTCTGGTTACATATTTCTAGGCAACAGTTAATTCATTTCTATAAGCTATAAATCAGGTGGTAAGTCATTCTAAGTATAGTTATACAATAACTTGAGCAGCAATAACAATATTGGCGCAAACTTCTAAAAGGTCAGTATTGATTAATAACTCTACCTTACCTAATGTCCTATTGTCTAGTCAAATTTTAATTTTTAATTCTTTTTTTAAAGATTTTATTTATTCATTATAGGGGAGGGAGAGAGAGAGAGAGAGAGAGAGAGAGAGAGAGAGAGAGAGAGAGAGAAGGGAGGAGCAAGAAGCATCAACTCCCATATGTGCCTTGACCAGACAAGCCCAGGGTTTTGAACCGGCAACCTCAGCGTTTCCAGGTTGACGCTTTATCCACTGCGCCACCACAGGTCAGGCAAATTTTATTTGCCTACTATTTACATATACTAGTTAGTTCTAACTTTATTTTTCTCATAGTGTTCCACCACCTGCAAGTCAGGTATGCAAGAAGAAAGGAAAGTTTCTCTGCTCTACCACATGAAAAGGCTAGGGAGGTAAAGTAATGAATTAAGTGAAGGCTGAAAGGTGCTTCTGTTTATAGTCACTGTTTCCTACCTATTCATAAGTCATAATCTAATTTTTTCTAACATATTTATAGGAAGGAATTCTCCTACAGACTTAACCCTTTTCGAGGGATATCATAGCCAGCCTTTTATGTCTATGAGCCCAGGTAAAGGGGCTTACAGGCTTTTCTGCGGAACTCATACCCTCTGTCTCATTTCCAAGGAAATTACTATGAATCTGCAGGGAAAGCACGGTGCTATTATCCCCGTGCCATATATGATAGCACACACACCCAGAAAAGGGGGGATAAAAGGCCAAATTAATTCAAAAAGTTAAAGGGGGAAGTATCATTTCACCTTTTCTTTGCTGCAACTGTGTCAACCAGCAGTTGTTGATCTTCTTTGCTGTGACTGTGTCAACCAGCAGCTGTTGATCGGCTTCCAACACTTTTACATTTGTTTCAAGGGTCCTAAGGTGACAGAAAATTTTATTTTGTGTGCTTGAACATGTGTGTGGCATTTTCACATTGTCTCTTACTATACTGGTTACTCTTTCTATAACCAGAAAAAGATCCTAGTTCTTTTTTTTTTTAGATTTTATTTCTTCATTTTAGAGAGGAGAGAGAGAGAAGAGGGACAGGAGCAGGAATCATTAACTCCCATATGTGACTTGACCAGGCAAGCCCAGGGTTTTGAACTGGCAACTTCAGTGTTCTAGGTCAGCACTTTATCTACTGTGCCACCACAGGCCAGGTGATCCTGGTTCTTTACATTGGGACTGATTACAGGACAAGGCTGTCTTCTTTGCCTCCTGGTTTGCTGCAGAGAGCAAAGGAGAAATGTCAGGTGCATGATAGGAACACTTCTTCAACCAATCCAAAGATATTTAACAGTCATTACATTTTCTTTCCAATTCCTGCCTAGGTCTTCAGAGCCACATCATTTTACCTCTAGACCTTAGAGTTCTAGTTTCTAGAACTTCTAGAAGTTTCTAGCCCATAGCACAAAACTTATAGCTAATCTATTATATATATCTAAATATTAATTTCAAAATACATCTTAAATATCTAAATATTTATTTAAATCAAATGGTAAGACGTTATACACACTGTTCTGCAATATATTCAAGAAGTTTTTTTTCATTGATTTTAATTTATTGTGTTTACATAGATTCAAGTGTCCCCCTGAATGCATCTCCCCCTCCTACATGTTCCCCTCAACATCCTCATTGCCCCCTCTCACCAATTCCCTCCCTCCTTCCCTCCAGGATTTGCTTTCCTTACTCTATAATGCTGTGTTATGTATATATATTTTCACCAATCCCTTCCCTTTCTCTGATCCCATCCTCTCATCCCCTTTCCCTCTGTCTGCTTTCCCTCTGTTCCCTTCGATCTCGCCTCTGCCTCTATTCTGTTCTTCAGTTTACATTGTTCATTAGATTCCTCAAATGAGTGAGGTCATATGATATTTTTCTTTATCTGCCTGGTTTATTTCACTTAGCATAATAGTTTCCAGGTCTATCCATGTTGTCGGAAAAGGTAAGATTTCCTTCTTTTTCATGGCCGTGTAGTATTCCATTGTGTATATGTACCACTGCTTTTTAATCCACTCGTCAACTGATAGACATTTGGGCTGTTTCCAGATCTTGGCTATTTTAAACAATGCTGCCATAAACATGGGGGTGCATTTCTTCTTTTGAATCAGTGATTTGGTATTCCTAGAATATATTCCTAAAAGTGGGATGGCTGGGTTAAAAGGCAGTTCCATTTTTACTTTTTTGAGGAATCTCCATACTGTTTTCCACAGTGGCTGCACCAGTCTGCATTCCCACCAGCAGTGCAGGAGGGTTCCCTTTTCTCCACATCCTTGCCAGCACTTATTATGTGTTGTTTTGTTAATGAGCGCCATTCTGACTGGTATGAGGTGATATCTCATTGTGATTTAAGTTTGCATTTTTTCTAATGATTAGTGATGAACATTTTTTCATCTGCTTATTGACCATCTGTATGTCCTCTTTGGAGAAGTATCTATTCATTTCTATTGCCCATTTTTTTTATTGGATTGTTTATCTTCCTGAAGTTGAGATTTACAAGTTCTTTATAAATTTTTGCTATTAACCCCTTATCAGATGTATTGTCGAATATGTTCTCCCATTGTGTAGTTTGTCTTTTTATTTTGTTCATATTGTCTTTAGCTGTGCAAAAGCTTTTTAGTTTGATGTAGTCTCATTTGTTCATCCTGTCCTTTATTTCACTTGCCTGCAGAGATTAATAAGCAAATATATTGCTGCGAGAGATGTTGGAGAGATTACTGTCTATGTTTTCTTCTAAGATGATTATGGTTTCACAACTTACATTTAAGACTTTTATCCATTTTGAGTTTATTTCTGTGACTGGTGTAAGTTGGTGGTCTAGTTTCATTTTTTTGTGGGTAGCTGTTCAATTTTCCCAACACTATTTGTTAAAGAGACTATCTTTAACCATTGTATGCTCTTACCTCCTTTGTCAAATATCAATTGTCCATAAAGGTGTGGGTTTATTTCTGGGTTCTCTGTTCTGTTCCATTGATCTCTATGCCTGTTCTTATGCCAGTACCAGGCTGTTTTGAGTACAATGGCCTTGTAGTATAACTTGATATCCAGAAGTGTGATACCTTCAACTTTATTCTTCCTTTTCAAGATTGCTGAGGCTATTTGTGTTCTCTTTTGGTTCCATATAAATTTTTGGAATATGTGTTCTATATCTTGGAAGTAAGTCATTGTATTTTAATCAGTATTACATTGAATTTATAAATTGCTTTGGGTAAGATAAACATTTTAATGATGTTTATTCTTTCTAACCATGAGCACGGTGTATGCTTCCACTTGTTTGTATCTTCTTTGATTTCTTTTATCAATGTTTTATAATTTTCTGAGTACAAGTCTTTAACCTCCTTCATTAAAATAATTCCTAGGTACTTTATTTTTTTTGTCGCAATTGTGAAGGGGATTTTTTTCTTAATTTCTATTCCAGACAGTTCATTGTTGGTGTATAAGAATGCCTCTGATTTCTGAATATTAATTTTATATCTTGCTACCTTGCTGAATTCATTTATCAGGTCCAGTAGTTTTTTGACTGAGACTTTAGTGTTTTCTATGTACAGTATCATATCAGCTGCAAATAATGGTAGTTTTACTTCTTCTTTTCCAATTTTGATACCTTTTATTTCTTCTTCTTGTCTGATTACTATAGCTAGGACCTCTAGAGCTATGTTGAAGAAGAGTGGTGAAAGGGGACACCCCTGCCTTGTTCCTCATCTTATGGGAATTGCTTTTAATTTTTGCCCATTGAGTATGATGTTGGCTGTGGGTTTGTCCTAGATGGCCTTTATCATGTTGAGGTATGTTCACTGAATTCCTACTTTGCTGAGAGTTTTGATCATAAATGGGTGCTGGATTTTATCAAATGCTTTTTCTGCATATATTAATATTATCATGTGGTTTTTCTCCTTCCTTTTGTTTATGTGATGAATCACATTGATTGATTTGTGAATATTGTATCAGCCTTTTATTCTCAGAATAAAGCCAACTTGATCATGATGTATGATTTTTTTTTATGTATTGCTAGATCTTGTTTGCTAATATTTTGTTGAGAATTTTTGCATCTAGGTTCATCAGGGATATTGGCCTATAGTTTTCTATCTTTGTATTGTCTTTGCTTGGTTTTGGAATGAGAATTATGCTCGCCTCATAAAAGGAGCTTGGAAATATTTCCTCCTTTTGAATTTTTTGAAATAGCTTGAGAATGATAGGAATTAGTTCTTCTTTGAATATTTGGTAGAATTTGCCTGTGAAGCCATCTGGCCCAGGGCTTTTGTTTGTTGGGAGTGTTTTGATAACTGTTTTGATCTCATTTGTTATAATTGGTCTGTTTAGGTTTTCTGATTCTTCCAGATTGATTTTTGAAAAATTATGTTTCAAGAAATTTGTCCATTTCACCTAGGTTGACTAATTTTTTGGCATACAGTTCTTCATATTATTTTCTTACAATCCTTTGTACTTCTACTGTGTCAGTTGTTACTTCTCCATTCTCATTTCTAATTTTATTTATTTGAGTCCTCTTTTTTTCTTGGTGAGTCCAGTTAAAGGTTCCTCAATCTTATTACCTTTCCAAAGAACCAGCTCCTGGTTTCATTAATCCTCTGTGTTGCTTTTTTAGTCTCTATGTCATTTATTTCTGCTCTGATCTTTATTATTTCCTTCCTTCTACCACCTCTGGGCTTTACTTGCTGTTGTTTTTCTAGTTCTTTTAGATGCAGGGTTAAGTTGTTTATTTGAACTTTATCTTGCTTCGTAAGGTGTGCCTGTAATGCTATGAACTTCCCTATCAGGACTGCTCTTGCTGTGTCCCATAAATTTTGAGTTGTTGTATGTTCATTTTCATTTGATTCAAGGAAATTTTTTATTTCTCCCATGATCTCATTATTAACCCATTTGTTATTTAATAACATGCTATTTAGTTTTCAAGTGTTTGATTGTCTTTCAGTTTTTCTATTGTAGTTGATTTCTAGTTTTATGCCATTGTGATCAGAGAAGATGCTTGATATGATTTCAATCTTCTTAAATTTATTGAGACTCATTTTGTGTCCTAACATGTGGTCTATCCTAGAGAATGTATTATAAGCACTTGAAAAGAATGTATATTGTGCTGCTTTAGGGTGAAAGGTTCTGAAGATATCTATTAAATCCAGTTGATCTAGTGTGTCCTTTAAGTCTGCTATTTCTTTGTTAATTTTCTTTCTTGAGGATCTATCCAGTGATATTAGTGGGGTATTGAAATCCCTACTATTATAGTATTACTGTCAATCTCACCCTTTATGTCCATTAAAATTGGCTTTATTATTTAGGTGCTCGGTGCATAGATATTTATTATGGTTATCTCTTCCTGTTGGATTGCTCCCTTTATCATTATATAATGCAGTGGTCCCCAACCTTTTGGGCCACAGACCGGTTTAATGTCAGAAAATATTTTCACGGACCGGCCTTTAGGGTGGGACGGATAAATGTGTCACGTGACAGAGACAAGTATCAAGAGTGAGTCTTAGACAGATGTAACAGAGGGAATCTGGTCATTTTTTAAAAATAAAACACTGTTCAGACTTAAATATAAATAAAATGGAAATAATGTAAGTTATTTATTTTTTCTCTGCAGACCGGTACCAAATGGCCCACAGACTGGTAGTGGTCTGTGGCCCGGGGGTTGGGGACCACTGATATAGTGACCTTCTTTATCACTTACTATAGCCTTTGCTTTAGTGTCTATTTTTTCAGGTTTAAGTATTGGTACCCCATCTTTCTTTTTATTTCCATTTGCATGAAATATATTTTCCATCACGTTACTTTCAGTCTATTTGTATCTTTTGTTTTGAGGTGTGTCTGTTGTAGACAGCATATGTCTGGGTCCTGTTTTCTTATCCACACAGCTATCTTATGTCTTTTGATTGGAACATTTAATCCATTTACATTTGAGGTTATTGCTGATATGTAGTTGTTTATTTCATTTTATTCTTTAAATCTACATTCCTCTTTTACTAGATTTTTTCTCCCTTTGTTCTGTTTACAACAGGCTCATTAAAATTTCTTGTAACATTGGTTTGGTTGTAATGAATTCTTTGAGGTTGTTTTTTTTTTTGGTCTGGGAAGCTTTTTTTTTCTTCTTCAATTTTAAATAATAGCCTTGCTGGATAAAGAAGTTTTAGTTGTAGGCTCTTGTTCTGCATTACTTTAAATATTTCTTGCCATTTCCTTCTGGCCTTAAGTGTTTCTGTTGAAAAGTCGGATGTCATCCTTATGAGGGTTCCTTTGTAGGTGATTGACTGATATTCTCTTGCAGCTTTTAGTATTCAACTATGATTTCTTCAATCAAGTTCTCTATCCCTTGTTCTTTTTCTTTCCCTTCAGGAATCTCTGTTATGCAGATTTGTTTCTCTTCATGTTGTCACAGAGCTTTCAGAATTTTCTTTGACTTTTTGATCCTCTTTTCTTTTTGATGTTCTGCTTCTGTGCTTTCGCTTATCTTGTCCTCTAAGTCACTGATTCAATCCTCTTTTAATTATCCAGCCTGCTTTTAATTCCTTTTAGTGAAGTCTTCATTTCTGATATTGTGTTTGTTATTTCTGTCTGATTCTTTTTTATGATTTCAATGTCCTTTTTGATGATTGTTATCTTTTTGTTTAGGTGCTCATTATGTCCATCTATTGTTGCTCTAAGATCCTTGAGCATCCTAACAATCATTATTCTAAACTCTGCATCTGGTGTCTTTGTTATTTCCATCTCATTCACTTCTTTTTTGGGGGATTTCTCTTGTTGATTCATTTGAATTGCATTTCTCTTTCTTCCCATTTTGTCTCTGTATAGACTGCTCCTTTGGATATGTTGTTTGTGTAGCTAGCTGAGTATAGGTTTGGTGTTGTCTGCTTCTAGCTTTCAGTTTCGTTGTTTCTAGATCTTCTTGGGTTGGACTCAGCTGTTGTTTGTAATCTGCTTTCGGCTACTTATCTGATGCTACTGCTCTTTTTGCCATTTGTGTCAGCATATTGTATGCCTTGGCTGGGTCAGGTTTGAGGAGACTTTCTTTAAGATACCACTCTAACTAGGGTTGTTAGGTCCTGAGCTGATGCTCTCCATATCTGGCCATTGGATGTACCAGCCCTAAACCCCACTGGCTGGAACCTGGCCACAAACCAGTGGGGGTCACTGTTTATGACTGGCCCTTAGCAACCTTCTTGGAACTACAGGCAATCCAGAATTTGTGGTTGCCTCTGCTGGGCCTTGATGCTCGTGTAAATATCAGCTGCACTCCTAGGCTGACTTTTATCTACTCTTGGCCAGTGTGTGTGGCCTCTCTATTCCCAAGGTGTAATTTTTCCGCTGGCCCCCCACTGCCGCCTCCTCCTTGGGCACTTGGGCACTGGCACTGCTGAGCACATGGGCTTGCAGGCCATTGCCCAGGATTCCCCTCAGGTGCGGGGGACTCCTTGCCTCACTGGGCTCTGCCCCCGTGGGTGTGTGGGACACCTCTCCAAGTTCTGCCCCTCGCCAATGCCACTTGGGGTTCCTTGCTGGGCTCCATCCCCTGCCACCGGTGGGCCAAGCACCACAGCTGCCACTACAGCTGGGTTCTCCTGCCTTTCGGAGGCTCCTCAGCAGTGTGGGGGGGCAGTGTAGCCCAGATCATTACTGAAAACCCCTGTCCCTGATGCACCTCCTGTTTCTGAGTGACTTTTTGTACTGACTGAAGCAGGAGAGCCTCTGATTGGCGGCATAATTGCTTTCCTTTGCTGGCATTGGTTCTCCCAGGAAAAATGTCCACTTTAGGTTTGGGGAGTGACCCAGTACAAGGTTCAGGTTGGCTGTCCCCCACAGTCTCTCTCTGTGCCCGGAGACTACACTCTCCTCTTGTTACTCCAGTCCTCTCAGTGCTCCCTGCTCCCAGAGCCCCAGTTAAGTGGCTGTGAATGAGGTTTTCTGCACAATCCCTTTAAGATGGAGCCTGGATCTGTCTGAGAGTTCTGTCTCCTCTTGCAAATAGTAACCCGGCTCTTCTTTCAGCTAAATACTGTCCATACACCTCCTCTAGTCTCTGGGGCTCCAGGCTGAGGACCCACAACTCCCCCCACTGGGAGAGACCCTCCAGGCCACCTCTAGCTCCTGGGTGTGGGGCAGCCCTTTCTGTGTCTTTGCCTTTCCTACCAGTCTCAGTGTGGCTTCTTTGGTGATGCTTGGTTATAGATTTCTCTTTGTTTAGTCCAAAGTTGGTTTTTCACAATGATTGTTCCTAAGTTAAGTTGTAATCCACTTTGGTTCTAGGAGGTGGAAGTTGTAATGTCCGCCTACTCCATCACCATTTTCCCTCCTAGAAGTTTTTTTTTAATATCAAAATATATTAAGCTGCTTAATTCTTTCTAGTATCTGTATTGCATTGCATAGATGTACTCTAATTATTTAATACATTCCTTTTGATGGATATTTAAGTTCCTTCCATTTAAAAAATTTTATTTTGCAATTATAAACAGCATTGCTAAATACTTTTGAGTATACCGTTTCACACAGGAACACGAATATATGAAGACCAGTAGTTTTCAAAATTGAGCATGTGGAGGGCTTGTAAAAACATGGATTTCTGAGAACCAGTCCCTGAGTTTCTGATTCACTAGGTGTGGGATGTAACCCCTAAGTTACTCTCTAGACAAATGCCCAGGTGATACTGACATGACTGGTCCAGGAAACCACACTTTGAGAACCTCTGCTCTAGATTACCCAGTGAAATTGCTTCACCATAGCTATGTGTTGTTAATTCTCTTCATTCCTGTTTTCTAGTGGTCTGGTTAAATGTGAATTATACATGTCAGGTAAATACAGGTAAATGACTCTAAATGAGGCTGCCTTTGTCCTGAGGAAGGAATGGGAGGCAGCATAACAAGAAGCCCAGAATAACCAGAAGCTGACATGTAATTGGGAACTTGGACTTTCTTCGCCAGGTCTAGAGGCTTTATTATCCTTCAGGGCTTTCAGTCCAGCATCTGTGATATCAGCTAGAGTGCCATTACATGCAAGCTGTTAAAAGCTGTCATTAGCTCTTTATCTCTTTGTTTGCAAATATGGTCTAGGAAAACCACACTAGACACCTCTGTTTATTCTGGGCTCAGTGGCTCCCAGCAGACCCTTGTAAATACTTTTACATTGTATCTGTACTATAATAGTATTTATGGGGGAAAGAATGATTTTATTTCTGGAAGACAGGGTATTTATCCAAGTGCTCTTCTTAATTTTCCATAATTCTATATTACCATGATGCATTTCTTCTTCCCCTTTTCTCTGACTTGGGTCTTGGGTGAAGGGGAAACAATTTGTTGGATACCAACTGTGTCCTGAGCACACAAAACAAAACAGAATAGTTATGTGCTATTACCTCAATTTTATAGATGAGGAAACTGAGGCTGGGAGTGGGAAGGTTATAAGTGGCAGAGTCAACATTCAAACCAGGTCCATTCAACTGCAAAGCCTATAATGTGCTGTCTGATCTTCTCCACTTTCTCTCACACAGCAGTGCTAAAGTTCAAAGGGAATGGGTAAAGCTGGGTGGCCTAAATGTAGCTTTCGTGATAGGTGAGTTTGTAATGTCAATTGGAGTTGGCACAACCAAGGTGAGTTCTTGGGTGGTCCTCCTCATTTCCTCCAAGGCTGTGTCACTGAGGCTTGTCAGAGTAACTAGTATGCCACCCTTAGAAAGAAGAGAACTTCAGATCAGGAAAGATGCGTATGCTTCTGTTTCCTGATGGGAGGGAACAAAAGGCAATGTAATGGGCCGAGAAAATAGTAGACTCAGGCACAGAGAGAACTAGCCTTTGGCTCAAGTCCCAGTCCTACTGTTTCTCAGTCCTAGGACCTTGGGTCTTAGCAGCTGTATGACGTTTCTTTTCTGTAAATTGATTGCCAAAACATAAGGCAGTGTCCCATAATGTAGAGTTGCCCAATTTGCTGGTTACTTAAAATTCAGATTTCTTGATCTTTTTCCTAGAATATTTTGATCAGAAGATTGAAGGTCAGGAATGAAGTTGGCCAAGATATATCATGCAGACTACTTTATTGATGCAGGAGCACCCGATAGACCTCAGAGTGGTGCAAGTCAATGAAAAAGTAGGTCCTGTCCTTCGCACTTCACTCAGTCCCCGAGGCAATTGTTGTTGAGCGTCCTCAACACCCTCCCACCCCCGACTCCCATACTAAAAGTTGCTCAAGACCAAGTATTTTTCTGCATATGTCTGCCGAATCCAAACGTCTTTGGGAAACACAGAAATAGGCTAAGCTTTTATTTCACAACCTTAGCTACCACTGACCCCAAATGTTTAAGAAAAGAAAGGAAATCAAAAACTTCTTACTGTTGGTAGAAAATTGTAATAGTAACAATAATTTATACAATTTATCGAAAGCATAGTCATTGCTAATTTTTTAATTTTTTTTTTTTTTTTTTTAGTGAATGAAAGTGTGTGTGAGAGAGAGAGACAGACAGACAGACAGGAAGGGAGAGAAATGAGAAGCATCAACCTATAATTGAGACACTTTAGTTGTTCATTGATTGCTTTCTCATATGTGTCTTGAATGGGGGGCTCCAGATGAGCCAATGAGTCCTTGCTCAAGCCAGCAACCTTGGGCTCAAGCCAGCGACCTTGGGCTTCAAGCCAATGACCTTTGGACTCAAGCCAGCGACCATGTGGTCATGTATATGATTCTACGCTCAAGCCGGTGATCCTGCCTTGAAGCTGGCGGGCCTGTGCACAAGCTGGCAACCTTGGGGTTTTGAACCTGGGTCCTCAGCATCCCAGGCTGATGCTCTATCCATTGCACCACTGCCTAGTCAGGCAGTCATTGATGAAATTGATTTCCACAAGAAGAAGGGATTTTTCTAACAGTCATATTAATTTTTTGTCTCTCATTTTCACTGATGAGACCTCCAAGGAAAATAGCCTTCTGCATCAGTAGAAAAAACTGACCTCAGTCTCACTTTCCCCAATCAAGCTGGCCTTTCATTTTTCTACATGCAAAGGCTTCCAAAAGGAATCTCTCCGGGGCATGACCTGTATATTATCTACTCATTCTCAGAGAACAAAACGCCTCCCTCACAACAAAAATAAATATAGTCATTTCATTTCAGATACAAAGTGAACAGCATTTGAAAGCAAAATCATGGACTGGGAGAGAGTGACTGCATTAGTCTGACCTGTGGTTCTTGCTGCCAACTCAAAAATGGAAATGCAAATGAATCACAATAATTCTAACACCCAGAGGGGGAGGGGTGATAAGCTGTGTCCTGGGTCTGCCTCACATTGGCACTGCTTTTTTTAAATTTTATTTTATTTTAATTTATTGGGTATACATAGATTCTAGCATCCCCCCTGAATACCTTTGCCCTCCCCCATGTTCTCTACCACATCCCCATTGCCCTCCTCCCCGCAACACCCTCCCCCCTTCCCTCCAGGATTTGCTTTTCTGCTCTCGTCCCATCCTATCATCCTCTCATCCCCTTCCCCTCTGTCTTCTTTCCCTCTGGACCCTTTGATGCCACCTGTATCTCTATTCTGTTCCTCAGTTCAGTTCACATTGTTCATTGGATTCCTCAAATGAATGAGGTCATATGATATTTTTATTTCTCTGCCTGGCTTATTTTACTTAATATAATAGTTTCCAGGTCCATCCATGTTGTTGCAAAAAGTAAGATTTTCTTGTTTATCATGGCTCCATAGTATTCCATTGTGTATATGTACCACAGCTTTTTAATCCACTTGTCCACTGACAGGCACTGTTTCCAGATCTTTGCTATTGTGAACAATGCTGCCATAAACATGGGGGTGCATTTCTCCCTTTGAATCATTGATGTAGTGTTCTTGGGATATATTCCTAAAAGTGGCATGGCTGGTTCAAAAGGCAGTTCCATTTTTAATTTCTTGAGGAATCTTCATACTGTTTTCCACAGAGGTTGCACCAGTCTGCATCCCCACCAGCAGTACAGGAAGGTTACACTTTCTCCACACCCTCACCAGCACGTATTCTGTGTTGTTTTGTTGATGAGTGCCATTCTGACTGGTGTGAGGTGGTATCTCATTGTGGTTTTAATTTGCATTTCCCTAATGATTAGCGATGTTGAACATTTTTCATCTGCCTATTGGCCATCTGTATGTCCTCTTTGGAGAAGTGTCTATTCATTTTTTTTTTGCCTATTTTTTATTGGATTGTTTATCTTCCTGGTGTTGAGTTTTACAAATTCTTTATAAATATTGGTTATTAACCCCGTATCAGACATATTGTCGAGTATGTTCTTCCATTGTGTGGTTTACCTTTTTATTCTGTTCATATTGTCTTCAGCTGTGGCACTGCTTTTGTAACTGCTGCCCAGATGTGAGAGGTGGCTCCATTTGGATGACAGCATCAGGCTGAGTATGTATTTAAAAATCTGTACATGAGTACTAAGTCTAAAAGACTTATTTTAAAAGAGAATGTGAATTATAAATAAATTATAAATAAAGTAGAAGAGGATTTTAAATAATAAACAATTTTTAAAAAAGGAAAGACTTTCTATAAATAGTATAGACATGGGTGGCCCTTTTCCCAGGGAGGGCTAGGGAAAAGGTCCTGGGTAGATGGTATTTCTCAGATTACTATTCTGTGGTTGGTTGAAGCTAAATAGGAATTTTACCATTAGTCAAGCTTCTTAAGGAAATGTGAAAGCACTGGAGAGAATCAAAAACCTCCAGGTAGTTGTAAATGTGACATCAACGATTTGAAGATGAAGCAAAACTACATTAGGTCCTACCTGACGCCCATTCTATAGGATGACAGAAAGGCAGTGCCACCAATTCAGTCAGAGAAAACTGAGGATCCAGGTCAGATTGATATCTGTGGAATATTCTTCTGCTCTAAATCAATTCAAGGCTCTTGATCTGAAGAGATGCCCTTGCAAGGAACAGAGAGAGTTTGGCAATAAGAAGAGCATGTCTACTCTTTTAAGGGCCCCTATAGACCAGAAGATGT
This sequence comes from Saccopteryx leptura, assembly GCF_036850995.1. Taxonomy (NCBI): domain Eukaryota; kingdom Metazoa; phylum Chordata; class Mammalia; order Chiroptera; family Emballonuridae; genus Saccopteryx; species Saccopteryx leptura. The sequence goes on along the minus strand of NC_089511.1, from coordinate 59,573,608 downwards.
AGGGAAAGACTGTGTCTCAGTTCACACAGACTGCTATAACCACATACCGCAGACTGGGTAGCGTATAAACAACATAGATTCATTTTCACATTTCTGGAGGCTGGCAAGTCTAAGATCAAGGTGCCAGTAAGGTAAGTTGAATACCTTCTGACATGTATATTTTTCCTTGTATCCTCACATAGTGACAGGGGCTAGGGATCTCTCTAGAACAGCGGTTCTCAACCTGTGGGTCGCGACCCCGGCGGGGGTCGAATGACCAAAACACAGGGGTCGCCTAAAGCCATCAGAAAATACAGGTTGAGAACTGCTGCTCTAGAGCCTCTTTTGTAGGATATTAATCCTATTCATGAGGGTTCTAGCCTCATGACTGAAGCATCTTCCAAAGTTCCCATCCATTAATAACATTACCTTTCGGGGTGAAGACTTTAACATGAGTTTTGGAGAGAGAGACACAAATATTCAGAACTTCCAAGGCTGGAAAGGGAGAAACACATCAATTTTTTTTTTTAGAAGAAAAGGTTTTTTTTGATGAGTTTGAGATCCTTTCAAGGCAAAATTCTGAAATAAAATATCAAACAGATAGCTCAAAAAATGTGATCACTTAGAATTGATATGGAATCATCAAAAGTGAAATATCCTCCTCTAAACCAAATTCTTAGCTTGATAGTTTCTTTTAAACCAAACAATTCAGAGAGTGATTTGATATAGTATGACTGGGTGTTAATGAGATAACTGATGATGTCTTTCTTGGTCTCCTTGAACGACTGTGTCATAGTTATGTGAATTATATTATTGGTTGACCAAAAATGATGAACTTGGAAATAAGTCTCTGGTGACTTGCTGCTGAGTCCTGCCCTCATTCCTGCCTGTACCATCATTTTATTATGATTTAGAAAAATGTATTAATGGAAGGCCAGTCAATGGAGTAAGAAACTGAAAGAATATTTAAAAGAGACTGATAAATGAGTACTGAAAATATCTTGACTGACTTAAATGACAAACTTAAACTTAGAATAAAATTGAGAGGAGGCCTTGGCCAGTTGGTCCAGTGGTAGAGCATCAGCCCTGTGAGTGGATGTCCCCAATTTGATTCCTGGTCAAGGCACACAGGAGAAGCAACCATCTGCTTCTCTACCCCTACCCTTTCTCTCTTTCCCTCTCACTCTTTCTCTCTCTTTCCCTCCTGCAGCCATGGCTTGATTGGTTCAAGCGCATTGGTCCTGAGCACTGGGTATGGCTTCATGGAGCCTCTGCCTCAGACAGTAAAAATAGCTTGGTTGTGAGCATGGCCCCAGATGGGCAGAGCATTGGCCCCAGATGGGGTTACCCCAGTCCAGCCACATGTGGGTGTCTATCTCTCTATCTCCCCTCGTCTCACTTAGAAAAGAAAAAAAAAATTGAGAGGAATAAATAGTCCCATGCTTAGAGTTAAAAACCTCGCAGCAGAAGCGTAGCTATATGAGTGAGTAGGGCGTAGGCTCTTCTGGTGCAGATACCGCCTTGTCACTCACTAGTTACTTAACTTCTCTGTGCCTTAGTATCCTCAGCTATAAATTGGTGATCATGTAAGTAATCATTTCTTAGGTATGTTAGGAGGATTAAATGACTTAATATCTATACAATAGCTATACTAACTAAGACATAATGAACACTATGAGTACTAGTGCTAGTTATTGTTGCTATTATTTTTATAACAAAGAAACAAATCTCAGAGTTTTAGTTGAATAAATTTTTAATATAAATTGGTGACATGATAGGACTGACAAGAAAGTAGGTGAGATTTGGCTTGCATTAATACAATTATCGTTTTAGTTTAGGTACCCCAGAAAGCAGAGACTAACAGGAAAGCTCACACACTGCTAGTTTATTAGGGTAGTGGAGATACTGGTACTGAAGTGTGCAGCTGGGAAGGAAGGGAAGCTAGTGTGCAAATGCCCTACAAATGTGGCCATTGCTTGATGGTCAATCAAAAGGGAATGATGGTTCAATCTCATGGGATCTCTGGGATGTTTTCCAGTGAATCATATAAATGACAGCATCTCAGGCAGGTCCATCTGTGGGGAGAAAGTAGGACAATTTAACTGTGAGCTCCAGAATCATGTTAGTCAAATACAGGTCCTGTGGGTGTTACATGGGTGGGCTCCAAGCACGCCTGCACCCTATCCATGACTCAGGGTCACACAAATCATGGGGAAGGAGGCAAGAGATACATGGTGGGTCATATGGAATGGGGTACTATCAGGTTACACCCACACAAACTTGGTCAGAGACCACAGAATGCTGAAAGAAGCATCTTAAAACTTATTAAATATTTTGTCTGGGTAGAGGTTACAGAGAGGCAGATGTTAATTCAATGTAAAGAAAGATTTTGAACAGCCCCAGTTCTATACTAATGACCATTTTGGGGTCATTAGTAAATGACTCAAATAGATTAGGGAAGTCCCCCAACAGATTAGGGAAGTTGTGTAGAGTATTTAAGCATTGGGTAGGGCATGGAGCAGATGAGTAAATTCTCTTTAAACCAGGAACACCAGGAAACCAACTGTCTTCTCAAGGGATTTCTAGAGACAGGTGTTTTATTTCTTGCTTAGAAGGGGTCTGTCTATGGAAATCATAAAGACTTAAAATGCAAGATGAAGGCCAAAGAGTTAATGTCTGGCAGCCAGGCCTAGAAGAGCATGAAATTTTTGACAAGGGCTATGTTAACTTGATATTTTTAAAATATTCACTTAGCATTCAAAGTTCAAAGTGAATAAAGTCTATAATTCTTCATACAAGGTATTCACTTTGGCTCCATTTTCACATAGCTCTAGAGCAAGTTTTCTTTTCCCCCAAAGGAATGATACTGCTCATTTTTTATTTCCATAAAAGACCACCACATGAAAAAATTGGAAATGTATAACTCCTTAAGTTTAAATTCAGAAATGAGGACTGCATGTTTTGAATGTTTTAGACCACCAGCCCCGTACATAGCACCAAAGGACAGCTCACATAATTGATGTTTTCTCTCATTCCTTTCTGTCTGAGGTCAGAAAGGTTTTAAATAACTGTAGTATTGAGGAGTAGTGGTATTCAGTTCAGAATCTCTTGAGTCAAAAGGAATTTTATAATTCTAGGATTTATCTAATACATGGTTCCTTTTTAACAATATCACTCCCAAGTGACTGCCTGAATATGTTAACAACAGGGAACTCACTGTCCCCTAACTTAGGAATTCTATTATGCATGACAGCTTATCACAGAAGGTTACAATGGTGAAATGTAACCAGAGATGTAAAATGTAGTGAGGAGAGAAAATAAAGAGCAAGTGGTTAATTGAAGAAAGAAGAAATAACCAGAAGTCTGTCACGGACGGACTGATTTACTGTGGGACATGTACTGCCAAATGAGGAGGGGTTAGGCTTTTCTAAACTAGTGGATTCTCTATGGAATAAAATGGAGCAGTGTTTCCCAAAGTGTTTGTGGTGAAATACCAATTTTTAAAAATCTAGTTTATCGCAAACACACACATGGTCCTCCTACTGTACCTACATAGTACACCGCTTGTGGTTCACTGAATGCAACACCCCAATGGCCTGCATCGCATTCAGTGAGATGAGTTCACTGATCACACACTTGAATGTCCCAGCAATGCCAAATTGTTATAAGAGTTACTTACTTTACTTACTCTCAATTTCTGTTTGTATATTTTTACAAACCACAAGCAAATAAATTGTAGATTGGTTCATTCTCAAACCTTACTTTGAGTGGCACTGAAGTGCAGTGCACAGTACTAAGATTTTGACATTACTTTGCTCTATGGAAAGACAAGAGCCATATTATAAAATACCTGTATTAAACCGGTCCCCATTAAATCATTCCTTGCTCTCTATCACTGTCATTCTGTGCTGGCCAAATAGGTCAATGTCTCTTTTGATTTTTTTAAAAAAATCATTGCTGTTTAATCATCTGATAATACAATGTAAATGCATAAAAATCAATCATAAAGTAAAATTTCTAATATTACAAAAGATGAAAATTTTCACAAAGATAAATTGATATTGGAGAACGGGGCATGGACCCTTGAAGCCACTGACGAAGAGGACCTGGCAGTGTTTGAGCAGATAATGACGGTGATGAGACCTATCCTGGCCCAGTGGACATTCCCGGATAAACATTGCCTTCTTTCCTCTCTCTCTAGAGAAAAATTTTGTGGTGACATGGCAGGTACTTCACAAGAAAGGTATTTGACCATCAAAAGATGAAGAGAATCTCCTTGGAAAATTGATGTGGCTCTCAAATATTTTTTCAAAAGTGATTCTGTTTATAATCGTGCTACAACGGTATGGTGAAGACGTGCTATGATCTGAATGTTTATGTCTGCCCCACCCCAATTCATTTGTTGAAATCCTAATTCCCAGTGTATCAGTGTTAGGAAGTGCTCCTTGAGGAGTTGATTAGGTCACGAGGGTGATATCTATGAATGAGATTAATGCCCTCATAAAAGAGGCTCCACAGAGCCTCTTCCTCCATGTGAGAATACAATGATAAGGTCCTTATCTGACCTTGCTGGCACCCTGATCCCAAACTTTCAGCCTCTGGAACTGTGAGAAATAAATTTCTGTTGATTAAAAGACACCAGGTCTGTGCTGTTTGTTATAGCACCCCAAATAGACTAAGACAATATGCAATGAGTTATGTCAGAAAACCAAGCTTTCTACCTATCAATGTTTGGTTTATTCTCTCTCTTTTATAATTAGAGTCTATTTTTAATTTTGTCTCATGTGATTAAATTAAAGATAAAACAAAGTTACTTTTACAAATTAAAAAAAAGTTGTTTTATTTTTTATTTTTATTTATTTATTTTTTTACAGAGACAACGTCAGAGATAGGGACAGACAGACAGGAACGCAGAGAGATGAGAAGCATCAATCATCAGTTTTTCATTGCAACATCTTAGTTGTTCATTGATTGCTTTATCATATGTGCCTTGACCGTGGGCTTTCAGCAGACCGAGTACCCCTTGCTCGAGTCAGTGACCTTGGGTCCAAGCTAGTGAGCTTTTTGCTCAAGCCAGATGAGCCTACACTCAAGCTGGCGACCTCGGGGTCTCGAACCTGGGTCCTCCACATCCCAGTCCAACGCTCTATCCACTGCGCCACCACCTGGTCAGGCAAAAAAAAAAAATTTTTTTTATGATAACATCAGAATCATGAAATTCATGGCACAAATGTGGCCCCCGTTATGTCTGCTCTAGGTGGGATTTTCTGGTGCCAGTAATCTTAAGGAATGTGGCTCTTCGAACACCATTTAAACGCAGCATAACACAAATTGATACCACATCAGTGGGACAGCTCTTTTGTGAAAGCACCTTGATTTCTGGCTCTACATGGCTAAGAAAGCAATGTTCTTTCTTTTTGTCAGACCAGAGTTGTCTTTCCTTTTGAGAGGAATGTTAATGTAAAATAAGACACCTCCTTTGATTATCAGAGATTACTTCCTGCCTCTTAAAGTTAAAGCAGATATTTCTTTAAAGCAGTGACTCTACTAGAATCTAAATTCCGCACAGATGATTAAATGAGGAGGAATTTCTTATATAGAAAACAATTCTTTTCTTTTGATTTATACTAAGGAAATACTATCCCATTGAAATTAGAGATACAGACCCTGGCCAGTTGACTCAGCGGTACTGGCGTGTGGAAGCCCCGGGTTCGATTCCTGGTCAGGACACACTGGAGAGGCAACTATCTGCTTCTCCCTGCCTTCCCCCTTCTCCCTCTCCCTCTCTCTCTCTATCTCTCTCTCTCTCCTTCTTCCCCTCCTGCAGCCATGGCTTGATGGATTCAAGCACATCAGCCCAGGCTCTGAGGATGGCTCCATGGAGCCTCTGCCTCAGATGTTAAGAAATAGCTTGGTGTGAACATGGCCCCAGATGGGGGTTGCCGGGTGGATCTCAGTCAGGGCACATGCGGGAATCTGTCGTCTGTCTCTCTATATCCCCTTGTTTCATGTAAAAGAAAAAAAAGAGATACTGAAGATTCCCAATATTTAATTTTTTTTTCCTGATGTCGAGTCTATTATGTTTTTCTATCTCTAGAGTGTATAATCTGTATGAAAAGAGAAAGATTTATGCATGAAATACTCAATAAAGCAAAGCAAGGAGTGATTAACAATGGGCATGAATGGTGTGAACAACGTATTTCTTTTATTCATTCTCCAACTTATTTCAGAAAGGGAATGATCCAGATTGAATTTAGTTAGGTTTCAGAGAATGTGGGAGATCAGTTGAGGCTGGAGTGGTTGAAGAAGGCTTCTGGGAGGAGGTGAAATGTGAGGTGAGTCCTCACGGTTGGGTAGGATTTCCATGGAGATGTGTGTGAAGAATAAGAATGTAATCCAGGAAGAAGCAACAGTGTGATCAAAGGTAAGGTGGTATAAATGCCTTACTGGGATTTGTAGGAAGTAATTGTATGCTGGGAGTAGAGCTCCACAGTAGGGAGTAAGGGGATATCTGGTTGCATTGGGGAGAATGGAGCCATATAATGAAACACCTTCAATGGCAATAACTTTGTACTGTTTGTCTCTGGAGTCATAGGCCATGTGGAACTACTTCAGTTAACACATCACCATGGCCTGTGTTCTGCATGGCAGCAAATCTTTACCATATGTTTGTTCTCTTTCTATCTTTTTTTAAAAATTATTTTTATTTATTTATTTATTTTAGAGGAGAGAGAGAGAGATTGAGAGAGAGAGAGAGAGAGAGAGAGAGAGAGAGAGAGAGAAGGGGGGAGGAGCAGGAAGCTTCAATTCCCATATGTTCCTTGACCAGGCAAGCCCAGGGTTTTGAACCAGCAACCTCAGCATTCCAGGTCAACACTTTATCCACTGCACCACCACAGGGCAGGAAGTTCTCCTCCTATCTTATAGGCAGTAAGTTTATCCCACTAAACATACACTCTCTTTCTTCCAGCCTATTTCTTCTCCCTGTCTCTATTTAATCCTCTACCCCTATTTTCTCCATCTTTCTCTCATCTTAGCTTTACCATTATGCCCGCCTTTTCCTCCTTTGTCAAAATTCTTACTCTTCAGGGCCCATGGTGATCTTGTTCCAACAAGGACTGGATAAACTTCTTCAGCTGGCAGTGTTTTTCAGTGTGTGTGTGTGTGTGCACGTGCGTGTGTGCATGTCACAGTAGAAATCTTTGTTGCTTTCTTTATTTCTCTATAAATAGAGTATGCAGTAATGTTATAAACACATTCTATATTGAAGGGGGGAAAAGGAATAATGGGAGAGCTGGCTTCAGGACCCCTGAGGATATTTCTGTACTGACCCCATTCAGGCTACCTTCTGAAGAAATGTAAATTTCAATTGCTACTCTGCCTATTTTTTTTTAATTATATTTATTTATTTATTTTTAATGGGGTGACATCAGTAAATCAAGATACATATATTCAAAGATAACATATCCAGGTTATCTTGTTGTTCAATTATATTGCATACCCATCACCCAAAGTCAGATTGTCCTCTGTCACCCTCTATCTAGTTCTCTTTGTGCCCCTCCCCCTCCCCCTTCCCTCTCCCTCTCCCCCCTCCCCCCGTAACCACCACACTCTTATCAATGTCTCTTGGTCTCACTTTTATGTCCCATCTACGTATGGAATAATGCAGTTCCTGGTTTTTTCTGATTTACTTATTTCACTCTGTATAATGTTGTCAAGATCCCACCATTTTGCTATAAATGATCCGATGTCATCATTTCTTATGGCTGAGTAGTATTCCATAGTGTATATGTGCCACATCTTCTTTATCCAGTCATCTATTGACGGGCTTTTTGGTTGTTTCCATGTCCTGGCCACTGTGAACAATGCTGCAATGAACATGGGGCTGCATGTGTCTTTACTACTCTGCCTATTTTTAACCCATTAAGCTCAGAACATCAATTCTTAAGGTTATGGATTTCCCCCCCACATTTAGTACTATAAATTGTTGGTTGTAGGAATCCCAGGGAGAAGATGAATTTGAAAGAGTTGTTTGATGTCCCAAAGCAGCTTGGTGAAGGTGAACTAGGTAAACCGCAAGTTGTTTTATTCAACTGTGTTGTCACTGTTCAGATTAGCGCTCACGACGACACAGGGAAAGCGTCACAGACTGAGTTGTGGCTCCAGCAGCAATGGGGAATGGGTGGCACTGATACTTTCGTACCGACAAAAACAGCAACAATAATGAGAACTTCATGCCAATATAAGCATTACTTGTGAAAGTAAGGTTTTCATAATGCTTGAGAATTTATGAGCCTTCTTGAAACAATTAGCAATTAGTGATGAACTTATAGTTAAAAAATGACTAGTTTTGGTACCCTCATTCCTTATCCAATACTTTATTTATCTATTAACTTCAAAGTCAAAATGCAAAGATATATTTATCTTCCTGATAACTAAAATTGTTTTATTTTTTTATAACCATGATTGATGAAAGGACTTCTAAGACATTTGCAAAATGCCATGAGTTCTAAATGAAATACATTAGACTGTATATGTATGAAAGTTATGGAAAACCCATATGATCTTATATAGTAATAGGAATTTATTGGTTCTTAGAACTGAAAAGTCTAGAGTATGGCCACACCAGGCAAGAATTGATCCAATAGGTTAATGATATCACTGAGTTCCCAGTACTTTTTTTCTATGCCCCTACTTTGTTCTCTGTGATGTTGGCTTGAAGGTAGCTTGCTTCATGACCATGGGATGTAGACAGGTAAATTGCAGGAATGCATGCTGACTTGTTTGTTGCAATAAGAAGTAGAAAGTTACTTTTAACTACTGTCTAGCAAAATGCTGACCTCCAGTCTGAGTAGACTAATAGGTCTAGTCTGCCCATCCCTCAACTCAAAGGGGGTGGCTTCTGACCTAGGTGGTGGCCGTGGGGTTAGGGGGAGAAGACCACGCCCTGATTGAAGCCTCCAGTACACAACACCAGTCCTTGATAAAATCACTGTGGCCCCAGAATAGCAACAATTTCCATCCCAGGTCTTGGGAAGTTTTCTGATTACTACAGCACACAGGTATTTTTATGCTAATAGTTTAGGTTGTCATGATAGAGCATTGTAATGTTTATTATTAGTAAACATGGTACTATTAAAACCTGCTAGAAAAGGGAGAAGAGTAACAATTGTTAAAGTTTGGAGGTAGATACATGAGGTTCCATGCTATTTTCTGTGTCTTGTGTATATTTGAATATTTCCATAACAAAAAAACATACTTCTCTCTTTCTCTCTCTCTCTATATATATATTTTTTAAATTTATTTTTCTATAAATAAAAGGTCACCTTGAGGTTGCTGTAGTTTCTCTGTGATCTTTTAGTATTTTCATATGAAAAGCCCATTCAACTAGTAGAGGCTGCATCCAAGTCTTACGTGGAGGCTGTTTACTTAGGGAAGTGATTCCCAAGGACAGATGGCAATGGGAGTCCTAGAAAGTAAAATCGGGAAGCTGGGAAAACTGGTCACTGCTCAGGGCTAGTGAACCTCAGTCCTGCTAAAATCTCCCTGACCCCCTGAGGGGCCACGTAGCCTGCATCTCAGAATTGTTCCCTCCAGACAGGAAAGAGCAGTGTTGAATTTATCAGGGAATTATTTTCGTCTGGGGCAGTTCATACTCCTAGGTATGCACACCATCAGAACGGCGGACAAGCTTCCGGCAGATGCCAAGAAGCCCCGTGTGCGGCAGAGCAAGGTGCTGTCAGGCTGCACCCATGCACAGCTGGTGGTCACAGCAGAAGCTGGAGTAAGAGGAGTGGGCAGCAGGCGCCAGAGATGTCTGGTCCAGCGGGTGTGGTCTGAGCACTTGGCTTTGTGTTCACTGTGCAGCTCTGCTTCTGGATGCCCCCCCGCCCCCTCCGCAGAGCAGAAAAGCAGCATCAGGCATTCTCTTCTCCGACACTCTGAAGGAATTCATCCAGAAGGAGAATGTCTCTGAATATGGAAATATTTGTGGTAGGAATTTTTAGCCTCCCGTCTCCCTTGTCCACCATCACCACAGCCAAGTGTTCATCTTTTTTTTCTTATTTTTTTAAAATGTTTGTTTTATTTCATGACCAGGCAGTGGTGCAGTGGATAGAGCATTGGACTGGGGTGCAGAAGTTCCAGGTTTGAAACCCTGAGGTTGCTGGCTTGAGCTGGGCTCACCAGTCTGGGCATAGAGTAGCTGGCTTAAGTGTGGGATCATAGACATGAGCCCATGGTCACTGGCTTGAGCCCAAAAGTCACTGGTTTGAGCCCAAAGTCGCTGGCTTGAGCAAGGTATCACTCGCTCTGCTGCCCCCTTCTCACCCCTCTGCCCCCGTCAAAGCACATATGAGAAAGCAATCAACAAACAACTAAGATGCCTCAACGAAGAATTGATGTTTCTCATCTCTCTCCCTTCCTGTCTGTCTGTCCCTCTGTCTATCTCTCTCAGACACACACACACACACACACACACACACACACACACACACACACTTTAGTTTGTTTTTGTAAAACCACAGAATGTTTCCTCAATCTAGAACCCTTTTCCTTCTTGTAACTCCTAGCTCATAAAGTTCCAGGGAAAACACCCCACAACCTCCCCCACCCAAACTTGAGCACATCCATCTTTCCTAATGTTCTCTGTATGTTACTATTTACTTTTCTTTTCTTTCTTTTTTCTTGTTTTTTTTTTTTTTTTTTTTTTTTAGAGAGAGACATTGAGGGACAGATACGGACAGACAGACAAGAAGGAAGAGAGATAAGAAGCATCAACTCAGTTGTGGCACCTTAGTTGTTCATTGATTGCTTTCTGATATGTGTCTTGAAGGGGGGGGGGCTCCAGAAGAGCGAGTGACCCCTTGCTCAAGCCAGTGATCTTGGGCTTCAAGCCAGTGACCGTGGGACCATGTCTATGATCCCATGCTCAAGACAGTGACTCTGCACTAAAGCCAGATGAGCCCACGCTAAAACTGGCAACCTCGGGGTTTCGAACATGTATCTTCTGCATCTCCATCAAAAAGATGTATTTAAAAAATTTTAGATTTATAGCATAATTGTGAAGAGTAGTACAATAAGTTCCCTTACATTCCCACACCCCAGTTTCCCCTGTTATCGACATTTGCATTACTATTATACATGTGTTACAGCTAATGAACCAATACTGATATGTTATTATTAAAGACCATAGATTACTCAGATTTTCTTAGTTTTAACTAATATCCTTTTTCTGTTCCAGAATCCCATCCAGGATATCACATCACATGTAGTTATCACGTCTCCTCAGGTTCCTCTTGGCTGGGACAGTTTTTCTAAGTTGCTTTGTTTTTTATTACCTTGGTAGTTCTGAAAAACACTGTTCTACCATAATTTTTCTAATGTTTGTCTCATAAATAGACTGTATTATGGGTTTTGGGGATAAAGACCACAGAGGTAAAGTCAATAGTGACCTTAACCACATGGGTGAGGTTTCTCTGCTGTAAACTTATTCTTGCCTCTCCTTTACATACTGTCCTCTTTGGAAAAAGTCTCTATGTGCATCTCACATAAGAAATGGGGTCTTGTGCACCCCTCCTTTGAAGGTGGAGTGTCTATCCTCTGGAATAAATTATCTGCAATTGTTGTGCATGGAAGACTTGTCTATTCTTCCTTATCTATTTATATAATCATTCATTTATATTAGTAAGAACTCATGAATATTCATTTATACCTTGGGTTATATTATAAATTATTTTGTCGCTAAATTGTTCCACCTTTGGCCATTGGGATCTCTTTTAGATGTTTCCTATGTCCCCTTGACACACACCTACTAGTGTGGGGTTTTTTGTTTGTTTGAGCACTTCCTTTCTTTATGGTACTAACAAAATACTCTAGTCTCCTCTTCTATGTTTCCTATCCCAATGATCCCTGTGTTTTTAAATGTTAGAAACCAGAATTGGGTACTAGGTATGTTTATTGTTACTAGAGTATAATTGCTTGTAAGCCCTCTCAGCTTACTTAGCAAAGGAAATATATATGTGAATGCTAACATATATATATAACTAACATATATGTCTATATTAAATTAAATATGTGTCATTACTAATATCTCCAACATTAACCCATTACTACCTGGACCATTCTAGCCTCTTCTTGCTTATCTGTTAATTCCCTGTCCACCGATGAGAACTGGCTCCCACCATCCATAATACATTTACTCAATTGTCCCAGTATTCATATATAGCAGCATCAGAACCCACACTCTTGTGGGAAATAACTTAGTGCTTATGCCTCGAGTTTTATAGACTTCATTCATTTCTAATACTATCTATGTCAGCACTTTCTACCCCATCTCCTTCAGTGAAATAGTTTCATACTTTTTAATGTAGTTAGATTTTCTTGTCACAGTCTGTATTCCATCCTGAATTCTCCTGCCCCACTAAATGATTTTTAAATTTGCATACATTAAGGTTCACTGATTGTGCTATAAAATTCCATGGGTTTTGACAAATACATAACATCATGTATTTACTACTTCAGTAATAGTATAGAATAGTTTCACTGCCCCAAATATCCACTATGCTTCACCTATTTAAACTGCCCTTTCGCTTCCAAACTCCTGACAGCCACTGAACTTTTTCTGTGTATAGTTTTGCCTTTTCAAGAATGTCATATAATTAGAATCATATCTTATATAGATTACCTAGGCTGCCTTCTTTTACTTAGCAATATGTACTTCATACTATTGATGACTTTTGGTGGCTTGATAGCTCATTTTATTTTTTCCCTTTTCAACAAATGTTTATTGAATATTATGTCATATATATTATTATAAAATATACATGACATAAAATTTATCATTTTAATCATTTTTTAAATGTTTTTTATTTATTTATTTATTTTAGAGAGGAGAGAGAGGTAGAGAGACAGAGAGAGAGAGAGAGAAGGGGGGAGGAGCTGGAAGCATCAACTCCCATATGTTGCCTTGACCAGGCAAGCCCAGGGTTTTGAACCGGCAACCTCAGCATTTCCAGGTCGACACTTTATCCACTGCGCCACCACAGGTCAGGCCGTTTTAATCATTTTTAAGACTACAATTCGGTGGCATTATGTACATTCACATGTTGCGCAACCATAGGCCACTATATACTTCAGGGAGTTTTTCAACATCCCCAACTGAAACTCTGTACGCACTGCACAGTGACTCCCCATTCTTCTTTTCCTCAGCCTCTAGTCTCCTTTCTGTCTGTAGATTTACCTGTTATGGGAAACTCATGTAAATAAAATCATGTAATATTTGTCCTTTTAGGTCTAGCTGTCTTCACTTAGCATAGTATTTTCAGGGATCACCTGTGCTAAAGCATGTGTCAATTTCCTTTTAAGACTGAATAATTTTTCATTGTATGGATATACCCCATTTTGTTTATCCACTCATCTGTTGATGGGCATTTGGGTTGTTTACACCTTTTTGGCTATTGTGAAGAATATTGCAATGGATGTTACTGCTCATCTTATTTTATTACTTAACAATATTTCAATGTATAGTTGTATCACATTTTTTTCCACTCACCTATTGAACATTTGAGTTACTTCTATACCTTGGTAATTATAAATAAAACAGCTATAAACACGGCATGCAGGTTTTTGTATAGACATGAGTTTTCAAATTAGTAAAGTGAATACCAAAGAAATGAAATTGCTGTTTCACATGTTAAAATTGTGTTTAGCTTTGTAAAAAATTGCCAAATTGGCCATACAATTAGGCATTCCCACTAGCAACTAATGAGAATTTCTGTTGCTCTATATCCACATGAGTATTTGATGTTGTAAATGTTTTGGATTTTAGCCTTCCTAATACGTAATGGTATCTCACTGTTTAATTTGTAATTCCCAATAATAGTATATGATGTTCAGTATTTTTCATATGCTCATTTGCCATCTGTGTATCTTCTTTCATGAGGTATCTGTTCAGATTTTTCCCCTCATTTTTAAATTTGTTTTTTCCCTTATTGTAAAGTTTTAAGAGTAGTTTATCTATCCTTTGTTTCTAACTCCCATGGCAAATTTGTATGTTTGCAACTGTTTTCAATAGTTTCCCGCAGTCAGTGGCTTTTCATTCTCTTTCACAAAGTAGATATTTTTTCTTTTAATAAGGTCCAACTTATCAATTCTTTTTCCATGGATTGTTCTTTTGATGTTGTACTTAAAAAGTCATTGCAAAATCTAAGGCCAACCAGATTTTTTTCTATGTTTTCTTCTAGAAGTTTTACAGTTTTGTGTATTACATTTAGATCTAGAATTCATTTTTAAGTTATATTTTGTGAAAAGTGTGGTCTGTGTCTCACTTAATTTTTTCCTATGAATAACAGTTGTTCCAACATGTTTTTTTTTTAATTATTATTTCCCTGTGAAATTACTTTTGCTTCTTTGTTAAAGTTCACTTTATTCATGTGGGTCTATTTCTGAGCTTTCTATTCCATTGATTTATTTAGCTATTCTTCTGACAGTATTGTGCTGTCTTGATTGCTACAGCTTTATAGTAAGACTCAAAGTTTGTTGTTGTTGTTGTCCTTCTTCTTCTTTTCCTCTTCCTCTCCCTTCTTCTTCAGTACTATGTTTCTATTCTGGCTCTTAACTTTCCATATAAACTTTAGAATCATTTTGTTCATATCTACAGAATAGTTTGCTATAATTTTAAATGGAACTTCACTGATCTATAGATCAAGTTGAAAAGAATTGACATCTTAACCGTAATGAGTCTTCCAACCCATAAACATAACACATCTCCCCACTTAGTCAGGTCTTCTTGGATTTCTTTGACCCTGATACATTTTTTTGTTCTAGTGTCTGTTTTGTCTAATTAATATAGCTACTCCCATTTTCCTTTGATTAACACTAGTGTTAGCAGGGTTTGTGTATCTTTTTCTCTCTTAAGTTTTAACTTATGTCTTTATATTTAAAGTGGATTCCTTGTAGACCCAACATTATAGTTGGGTCTTCTTTTTTTCTTTTTTCTTTTTTTTAATTCATTTTAGAGAGGAGAGAGACAGAGAGAAAGAGAAAGAGAGGAGAGAGAGAGAGAAGGGGGGAGGAGCTGGAAGCATCAACTCCCATATGTGCCTTGACCAGGCAAACCCAGGGTTTCGAACCGGCAACCTCAGCACTTCCAGGTTGACACTTTATCCCACTGCGCCACCACAGGTCAGGCTTATAGTTGGGTCTTGTTTTTATTTACTCTGACAGTTCCTTACTTTTAATTATAATATTTAAAACATTCACTTTTTTAGGTTTTATTTATTGATTTTTGGAGAGAGGGGAGAGAGAAAGAGAGAAAGAAAACAAGAGTGAGAAAGAAGGGGGGAGAAGTGGGAAGCATCTACATGTAGTAGTTGCTTCCTGTATGTGTCTTCACTGGGACAACCCAGGGATTTGAATTGGAGACCTCAGTGTTTCAGGTTGATGCTTTCTCCACTGTGCCAGCACAGTTCAGGCAAAACATTCACATTTAAAGTAATTATTGAGCCCTGGTCATATAGCTTGGTTGGTTAGATCATTGTCCTGAAGAGTAGAGGTGGCCAGTTTGATCCCTGGTCAGGGCACATACAAGAACAGATTGTTGTTGTTCCTGTCTCTTCCCATTATTCTTTCTCTAAAATCAATAAAAATTTTTAAAGTAATCATTGATATAGTAGAGTACTGTGTACTGTATAGGAACTGTTTTCTGTTTGCAGCACGTGTTCTGTATTTACTTTTTTCCTTCTCCTATATTTCTGCCTTCTCTGGTATTAATGAGAATTTTATATGGTTTCATTTTCTTTCCTCTCTTAGCAAATTTATTATACTTCTTTAAAAATTTTTAAACAGCTTAGAATTTGCAATATACATTTATAATTAATCTACATTTACTTTTAAATAACACTAGACTGCTTTTCAGGTAAAGCAGGTACCTTGTAACAGAATATACACAAGTCCTACCTCTTGTCCCTTATAAAATTATCATTTATTTCACTTATCCATATGTGATAACCACAAGTATGTTGTGAGTATTACTTTTAGCGAACATTTATTTTTTTCAGTTAACAATATGAAATTTAAAAGATTTTATTTTCCTGACAATGCAGTGGCACAGTGGATAGAACATCGGACTGGGACATGGAAGACCCAGATTTGAAACCCCGAGGTTGCCAACTTGAGCACGGGCTCATCCAGCTTGAGTGCAGGTTCATCCAGCTTGAGCCTAAGGTCACTGGCTTGAACAAGGGTCACTCACTTTGCTGTAGCCCCCTTCGGTCAAGGCACATATGAGAAAGCAATCAGTGAACAAGCAATCAATGAACAACTAAGATGTCGCAATGAAGAACTGATGCTTCTTATCTCTCTTGTTTCCTGTCTGTCTGTCTGTCCTTCTCTCTGTCTCTGTCAAAAAAAAAAAGATTTTATCAAAATTTATTTCTTCTTTGATGCTTTATTTTTTAAATGTAGGTGTGATTTTCTGACCTATATCACTTTGCTTCTCTCTAAAAACTTCTGATGATGAATTCTGTCAGCTTTTATTTCTTTAATTTAAGACATTTTTTATGTTTGTTGAGGTATAATTGACAAAATTGTAAGATATTTAAAGTGTGTAATGGTGTGATTTTATATACACATACAATGTGAAAGGATTCCCTGTTGCGAACCAGCACAGCTAGTAATTCCAGGTCCCTGAGGGAGAACCGATGCAGAATGAAGAAAATAGGCTTAAAGAGAAATAGGATGGATCGGGAGGCTTCTGCAAGCTGATGGCAATACAGAGCGAAATAGCCCCCGGGTTGCTTTATTATGTAGCCATATGCAAATAAGGAAGTCTCCCATACAACGTCACAACAACTCTGAGGTAAAAACAGGAATTCTCTTAAGGCAATAGTTCTCAAACTTTTTGAAGTTGGGGCACATTTAAAATCCTACAAATAGGCCCTGGCCGGTTGGCTCAGTGGTAGAGCGTTGGCCTGGCGTGCGGAAGTCTCGGGTTCGATTCCTGGCCAGGGCACACAGGAGAGGCGCCCATCTGCTTCTCCACCCCTCCCCCTCTCCTTCCTCTCTGTCTCTCTCTTCCCCTCTTCCCCTCCCGCAGCCAAGGCTCCATTGGAGCAAAAGATGGCCCGGGCGCTGGGGATGGCTCCTTGGCCTCTGCCCCAGGCGTTAGAGTGGCTCTGGTTGCAACAGAGCGATGCCCCAGATGGGCAGAGCATCGCCCCCTGGTGGGCGTGACAGGTGGATCCCGGTCGGGCGCATGAGGGAATCTGTCTGACTGCCTCCCCGTTTCCAGCTTCAGAAAAATAAAAATAAATAAATAAATAAATAAGTAAAATAAAATCCTACAAATAATTGTAGGCACATATATACAAATTTCTGAGAAATATGTTATAATAATGAAGCCAAATATTAAAGAAAAAAAAATAAAGTCCAAGCGTGCTTTTATGGTAATTAAACAAAATAAATTCGACAAAATTAAATTTATTCTGACATTAAAAAACATTTTTGTTACATTTTTTGAGTTATGCTTTTTAGAATTTGTAAAAAAGAGGGGTTAAAAAACAAAACAAAAACAACAAAAAAGTTCTTTATATATATAGATACATTCTTAGTAAGATTAGTAAATTTGGCAGGTTCCGGAGCGAATGTGTTAAGTTTTTTCATTCTTGTGTTTATGAGACACATGAGCTTGATGTGTCCTAGCAATTTCTTCAATGTTTGGGCATATATTTGAAAGATAAACCCTCATTTCCTCGTCAATACATTGAAGAATTCCTCTCTTTTTACTCTTAATTGTGTTGAGTGCAGAAAACCCCCACCATACATATCATCTTAATTTTATACCAAACAAAGGATAGAAGAAACTTGTCTCAAGTCTTTCCAGGGAATATAGGGGTAGCGTAAACAATCCAGCACCACAGCTTAACAGCCTTTTGCAACCTAATGAGGCAAGTGAGGTGGGTTGTTGGGCAGACTGTCAGTTTACAGCCAATTCCCCACACCTCTGTCACCCAAAAATCTAAACTCCAAAAATCTTTTTGGTTTTTTGTCCCCAACAGGCACATATTCTTCTGGAATACCATAGGGCACACCTGGAAGTCTAGGGTGCACCAGTGTGTCCTGGTGCACACTTTGAGAACTACTGTCTTAAGGCATCCACAGGAATCCATTTAAGGCATAAACAGGAATCCCCCCCACCATGCATAACTAAAATCAACCAACATCTGAACAAACAAAAGGTGAGAGGAAGGGCATGTAAATTGCTTCTAGCAACTTAAGCAAGGAAGTGAAGTAGGGGTATGGGATGAGTGCAAATACTCAGCTTCTTAGCCAATATGGAGGTAGTAGGGGGGGAGTATTTAGCCTTTTGCTAAGCCTTGAAATTACAAAGAACTTTTGCCACTTGCAGTCTCCCCCAATTCCCCTCATTGAATTAATTAATACATACATCACATAACATATTTACTCCCCCCCACCTTTATAAAAGAATAACAACACTGAAGTTCTACTCTCTTAGCAAATTTTACTTAAACCATACAGTATTATCAACTATAGTCACAATGTTATACATTTTGTCTTCAGGACTTATTTATTTTATAACTCAAAGTTTGCACATTTTTTGGCAAAATCCCATTCTTTCACTCTCTGGCCCCTGATAACCACTATTCTAGTCTCATTTATATGAGTTTGACTTCTTAGGATTCCATATAGAAGTGATATTATACAGTGTTTCTCTTTATTTGATTTTTTTTCACTTAGCACAATGCCCTCAAGGTTATTCATGTCGCAAATGGCAGGATTTCCTTCTTTCTCATGACTAAATAATTTTTCATTAAATATATATCCCATTTTCTGTATCTATCCATCTATTGATAGACGCTTGTCTATTTTCATATCTTGGCTATTGTAAGTGAATATGGATATGCAGATATCTCTTTTTTTTATTCTGTGTATTTTCTTAGTGTATATACCCAAGAAAGAGGATTGCTGGATCTTATGGTAGTTCTATTTTTAATTCTTTAAGAAACCTCCATACTGTTTTCCATAGTGGCTGAACCATGGATCTTTTTTTGTTCATATCCTCACCAATACTTCCTATTTCTTGTCTTTTTGATGATTGGCATTCTAACAGGTATAAGTGTTATGTCATTGTGATTTTTTTTTTTTTTTTTGTATTTTTCTGAAGCTGGAAACGGGGAGAGACAGACTCCCGCATGCGACCCACCGGGATCCACCCGGCACGCCCACCAGGGGCGACGCTCTGCCCACCAGGGGGCGATGCTCTGCCCCTCCGGGGGTCACTCTGCCACTACCAGAGCCACTCTAGTGCCTGGGGCAGAGGCCAAGGAGCCATCCCCAGCGCCCGAGCCATCTTTGCTCCAATGGAGCCTTGGCTGCGGGAGGGGAAGAGAGAGACAGAGAGGAAGGAGAGGGGTAGGGGTGGAGAAGCAAATGGGCGCTTCTCCTATGTGCCCTGGCCGGGAATCGAACCCAGGTCCCCCACACGCCAGGCCGACGCTCTTCCGCTGAGCCAACCGGCCAGGGCCGCCATTGTGATTTTTATCTGCTTTTCCTCACGATTAGTGATGCCGAATACCTTTTCATGTGCCTCTTGCCCCTTTGTATGCTTTCCTTGGGAAAATGTCTATTCTGATCCTTTGCCTATTTTTTAAATTGGTTTATTTGGTTTTTATGTTTGTTTGCTTTTGCTATTATGTTGTATGAATTTCTTAAGTATTGTGACTATTAAGACCTTTTAGGATATATGGTTTGCAAATACTTTCTTTTAGTGTGACGTTTTATGTAAACCTGGCTATGAGTTGGGGCTCTTTATAATATTTGTTGTGGCTGTAGGTGCTGTGAACCTCAACTTCCTCTGGTGTTATTGATTTTGTTACCGCTATTATCTTAGGATTTCCCTAAAAACTTCTTAAAGAGTCTGAACCTTGCAGCTCATTCAGCTGTGATCTAGTGTTATTCTGGAGCTGTGTTATTATGGTGATAACGAGTGGGATAGGAGTATTATTTTATAATCTTAAGATAAATTCTCAATTTTTAGTGAGCCTGTGTTTCAGGGATGTGAGTTTTACAAAAGTTTCTTATATATTTTTTTCCTCCCTGCCCTCCTTGGGTGGGACAGGAGGCTTGTGAGGGCTGGGGGGGGGGGTAGTTGCTCTTCTGCCTGTGTGAAATAAGGCTCTGATAAAGTCTTTTTTCAGTGGAAAGTAGTTCTTTGTTATAGTGAGCAGATTTTTTAAATGATTATATTTCCCTTACCCTTACCAAAGATCTGAGCTGATTTTTCTTGGGTCTTATAAGGTGACCAAATATCCTCTTTTAGGGAGAACAGTCCTTCTTTTGTAAGTTCCGTCCTCCCTTGAAAAATGTCCTTCTACATGTCCTCCTTTTTGATACCGGAAGATTAATATCTAAATGTCCGTATTTGATCGATGCAGAGTCAATCTATTGCATGTGATGTGATGTATTTGTATTTGACATGACGATTCGTCAAGAATCAGTACAGTGCGGCAAGATGCAATTATGAGATGCATGTGCTCTGCACTGGAGACCTTGAGAGAGCAGGTGATATACCGAGTGTGCAAACGGCTTTGTGTACTTCTTACTGAAACAGGACACGGCACATATGACATTGTTGACACAGTTATTATTTTCTCAGTGAATATTCAATCATAGACAGGTAAGCACAATTCATGTTTTATTAATTCATTATCTATTTAATAATTTTCAAATATGTGTAATTTTATTTACAAGTATTTTCCCAAAATTTGAGTTTTAAAGTGAAAATCTAACCTCAAAACTTATCTATTAATAACACATTTTGATTAAATAGTTGCATAAAACAGATATTTTTAAATTAGAAAATGATTACTTCTGAATATCACTCCAAATTAATGGTTTTGTTTGATATTTAGTTTTACTAAATGAGTACTTTTTTCTTACTTTTGTCCTCCTTTTCATTGTAAAAATGTTGGTCACCTTACTCTTCATTATGAAAACTGGTTTGGCTCTTGGGAGTAACATTCATGAAAGTGGAGGAGTCTCCCTGAAACTTCAGCTCCCAGAAATTTCTCATTCTCATGCTAGTCTACACTCAGCCTCCAGCAATTCATCAAAATAACTATTTAAGTATTTCTGCAAATTTATGACTTCAGTGGCTTTTGCTCTGGTTAAGCTGATCTTGGTTATGTTCTGTCTCATCATATTTCAGAGTGGCTATCTGCTCTGTGACCTCAATTTTTTGATAATCCAATAAATTCATTGACTTTCGGTTTGTTGAGCTTTTTCTTATTCTAAGGACGCGAGTGACAATTTCTAAGCTCTTTATGTGACAGAGTAAAATCCAGATTTCTCTTAATGTTCACCTTTTAGATTTTAAAAACTTTAAACAAGAAGTTTACATGAATGGCCCTCTATATTGTAATCAAGGTACAGTTATTGTTAAAAATTTGCGAATTTAATAGGCTTTTATCATCTTGGAAAAAGAAGAAAGGAATTACTTTTTGAATGATGAAAGAAGAAATTTATTTCTGCGTGCTGGGTGGGTTTGATGAAGATATACGCTCAGTATAGATCACATTTAAGCCTTCTGAATCAGAAGTGAAGCTATTTGGAAAGATGTGATGTTTTTTCATAATTAGATCTGAGAGTCCCAGCATGGGTCATATATCTCCCCTCTGGAAGCTTGTAGAGAGGAACCATGAAAAACCTTTGGTACAGCATATAAAGGATTTTTCCTGATCCTTTCCTGATGTGTAAGAATCAGAGAACTGGAAATGGAAAATCACAGCATATCTAAACTCTTAGGAAATGTATTTCAGTTTATTGGCTGGAAAATTACCACAAGTATGCACATGCAGTCTTAGGGACTTTAGCAGAAAGCAGGATTGCTCTAATTTGTTTTAAAATGTATCAGCAGTCCTACTAGCAAAAACTAAAACACGTCCATCTGATGAGGTGAGTGGATACTGAACTAGGCTGTGACACAGACCGTGAAATTCCAGACTGAGGAAGACCCGTAGGAAAACAAGGTAGCCCAAGTGAACAGCCAGAGGGCGGCCCCGCAGTTTAGTTTTAAAAGCCCCCCCCCCCCAATTAAATAGATCCTTACATGAAAGAAATCAACTGCAGATGGTGTTTCTTATTCAAGATTCACAGACACCTCCCACAAACACCAGACAAAGATATAGTCAGGCATTCCAATAAGAATAAGAATAAACATCTAGAATTCAGCGAAAGCTGTCTGAGAAAAATGGCAGTAGAACATTGATCATGGGATTATAGCAGGTAGCAGAAGACAGGATACAAAGAAAGGTGGATTTATTGTATAAAACCCTACTAATTCTGGAAATGCTGAGGTCGCCGGTTCAAAACCCTGGGCTTGCCTGGTCAAGGCACATATGGGAGTTGATGCTTCCAGCTCCTCCCTCCTGTCTCTCTCTGTCTCTCTCTCTCCCTCTCTCTCTCCTCTCTAAAATGAATAAATAAAAATAAAAAAACCCTACTAATTAGAACCTCCAATGTAAATAGAATGGAAATACACTTATTTATTTATTAATTTGGGGGGGGGGTGACCTTGGTTTGAAAAACCATGCAGGTTTCAAGTGGACAACTCAATGAAACACCATCTGGATCTACATGTCCACCCTCCGCCCAAGCACTGTCCTCTGTCCCATTCCCCCCTCTCTCTATGCCACCTCCACAAATTCCTTTAGACAAGTTAAAAAACAAAATAGCTATATTTTTTCACCTACAAATTTTTAAGGCTCCCATTTCCACATACTGTTTAGAAAACTGTTTTAAAGTCAGTCCAGATTTAGTCCAATGACTTGCACTGTCTGACAGTCTATTTTCAGAAATAAATCCTTGAAAAATTATAGAATGATGACCCTGAACCCATAAAAAAAGATTTAATTACATTCATTGTATTTTTACCTTTATGAATGATTTATATATCCCAGAAATTTTATTTTTGCAGAAGTTATTTCTGTCTAATCCTTATGTAATAATAAAATCTGATTAACGTGAAAAGTCCATTATTGTCTAGTATTTTAATTAATTTATTCTTTTTATCTCTTGTCTTGTGACCTAGACCATGGTCAAATAGAAGTTAGTTATATTCAACAACATTTTAAGCTATATTATTCAGCGTATGAAACAAAGTAGGTTAACATCAAGATTAATTTCTCTTTGCATAATAAATTTAAAACAAGCTTAGAATCCTATTGCATCATTTTATAATCATGAACTATTTTCCAGGAAGCAACTTGATCCATAAATACATGGGCTATTTTTTTCTGAACCTAAAATCTAGTTACATGACAAATGTGATAATACTTCTGTGGACAATGCGGGAATTCAAAATGTTGGCTCTCCTAGTAAATTCGGGATGGGGAGTCACTATATCCACCATTCCTCTTTTCTACTGGCTTGCATTAGTTTGGAGACGTCACTAAGAGACTGCCAAATCCACTCATTCACTCTCTTAAGGTTCAGCCTTTCAGATGTCCAGGCATAGCAATACAGCAGTTTGTGTGGTTTGAGTTGCTCTGTTTCCGCGTGACACATGTGCAAAGCACTTTTCCTACATAAAAAATTTGCCTCTTTTTAAATGTCACTGTGTTGAGGAAGCATAGTTTTTCTTTATTGACAGATGCCTTACTTGTCTGTGTTGCATACTTTCCACCAACTGGCTTTGACCCAAACGAACTTTTGATCAGTCCAGAATTTGTAATGAACAAAAACAAAAAAAACTTTGATTGCTTCTGATTCATATAAGGTCAACCAGTGGAAATAATAGCTCTAGGCCAGTTTATGAATATCCCAGAATGTCAGTAGTTACTCATTTTGGAAAAAAAGAGCAGATAAAAATAACAAAGATAGAAGCAAGTATTCAAGGCTTGGTATTTTGGTTTGTTTGTTTATTAGAAGATTCTCTTTTTTCTTTAGGAAGAGCTGGGATGTCTTGCACTCTTTCAAAACATGGATGTGAAGACAAGATGTGCTTAATTTGCTGACATATAAAAATCAACCGTGCTTTTGTATTTTAATGTGGTTATTATGACCATTACTATTAATAATATTGCCACTATTTTATCTGGCATCACTTTTCACATACCAAATTCTTCCAAAGTGCTGACACCAGGACCACCTTCCCTGTCCCCTGCTTATGTACATCTCCTTTGCAGGCAACTTGTAATAACCACTAGTCATTTCTAGCATTCATTATTACTTATTAAATAGGAAATGTTGCCTCATAAAGTATAAGGGAATATAAACCTCTCCAGCTTGAGCCAATCCTGGGCACAATCCTAGGCCTTTTATGTTTTTAGTGAATACTGACATGCAAATCCTTTTCAAAATTTTTATATAGATGGTCATGTTATAATATACATTTTGTAACTGAACTTTTTGTGCTTTATTTATCTCACTTTGCATTTTGATAGACAGCAATCTAAATGGCCACATGGAAATTCCACAACACAAATTTGCAGGCAGGGATGGGTATTTGTTCAGTTATAGTTTTGCTACTACTAGCACATTTGTTGAAACTCCTTGCACTTGACCTGCTTATGGAGTGTGCTTTCAGGCCTCTGAAGTGAGAATGCTGAGAGAACTTTGTAAATCACTGAGCCATCACCACATGCTGGAACTGGGCTGCTACTGAATTTGTTGTTAAAATATCAAAATTCTCAGGCCCCTTATTTGAAAACGAACGTGCTGCACCTGATCAATAAGGTAACTCTTTTTAAGAAACAGATTAATTTTTCAGGCAGCTTGAAAAAGTGTGGATCTTATTTTCCACCCCCTACCAGATATCCTGCTTATCCTGAGGAATTAGAAATAGTTACATTTATCAACATAGCTCTTTCCCTACAGAAACATTCCTGTTTTTAGAAATACCAAATAGCCTGACCAGGTGGAGGGGCAGTGGATAGAGCATCAGACTGGGATGCAGAGGACCCAGGTTCCAGACCCCGAAGTTGCCAGCTTGAGCACGGGCTCATCTGGTTTGAGCAAAGCTCACCAGCTTGAGCCCAAGGTCACTGGCTCGAGCAAGGGGTTACTCACTCTGCTGTAGCTCCCCGGTCAAAGCACATATAAGAAAGCAATCAATGAACAATTAAAGTGCTGCAAAGAAGAATTGATACTTCTCATCTCTCTCCTTTCCTGTCTGTCCCTCTCTCTATCTCTGTCACCAAAAAAAAAAACAACACAAAAAAATCCCAAATAAATATTTGTTGAAATCCATGTCACGACGAATTTTCTGTCTGCTAATAATAATATTATCTCATTTGCAGGAAGAATAGGACATTTTAAATTTTGGAACAAGGGTTTTCCTGCAGGAGGATTTGCCATATGGGTTCAGCTTGTGGGTTGTTCTTCAGTTATCTTTTTTTGGGAATAAATCCATTTGCTGATTTAACTCCCAATTTGCATTACTCAGATTTTGCTGCTGAAGCAGAAGGAAAGATTAGTTTCTCTAAATATTTATATATATATTTTATTGGATTGGGGTGTTTTTTTGTTTGTTTGTTTGTTTGTTTGTTTGTTTTTTGTATTTTACTGAAGCTGGAAACGGGGAGAGACAGTCAGACTCCCGCATGCGCCGGACCGGGATCCACCCGGCATGGACGCTCTTCCCACCAGGAGGCGATGCTCTGCCCCTCCGGGGTGTCGCTCTGTTGCGACCAGAGCCACTCTAGCGCCTGGGGCAGAGGCCAAGGAGCCATCCCCAGTGCCCGGGCCATCTTTGCTCCAATGGAGCCTCGGCTGCGGGAAGGGAAGAGAGAGACAGAGAGGAAGGAGAGGGGGAGGGGTGGAGAAGCAGATGGGTGCTTCTCCTGTGTGCCCTGGCCAGGAATCAAACCCAGGACTTCTGCACACCAGGCCGACCTCTACCACTGAGCCAACCAGCCAGGGCCTTGCAACTGTTTTTTTTAATGAACACTTGTATGCAAACAAATGACAATGGTAAAACAAAATCAAAACAGAAGATAAAAGACTAGACCAAAATACAAACAAATAATCAGGCAAAGACTATGGTAAGAAGCCAGTGATCTATAACCAGGGAAAATCCATAGAGAGTAAGAAAATTAGTAGATTCTAAAAAGCCACAGGACACCACCCTGGTCAGGTAGAGCAGTGTCCCAACACACCGAGGTTGTGGGTTCAATCTCTAGTCAGAGCACATACAAAAACAACCAATGAATGCGTGACTAAGTAGAACAACAAATTGATGATTCTTTCTTCTCTCTCTCCCTTCCCCTCTCTCTAAAACTTAATTAAAAAAATAAACAAAATAAAAGGCGGCAGGAGACAAATCTTGAAGAAATTTCCTTGGTACTGAAACATAGATTCAGATTCTATTCTATCAAGAAGCTTGCAGCCTTCATGCTCAGAAGAAAGAAACCTGTTAGCAGTAAAAATTCCTGTTGTCATAACCAGCTGCTTGCTTTCTTGGTTCTTTTAACCATTTTAACAAAAAAAACAATGGCATCGTGAGTTGAAGCTCTGTTCCACATCCTATGTAACAATTCCTTTTACCACAATTCCCAGATAACTGATTATAGTAAGATAAGGAATTGATGGAAAAAACAAAAGTTGTTGCGTCACCAGGTGGTGGAGCAATGGATAGAGCATTGACCTAAGACACTGAGAACCCAGGTTCAATACCCCAAAATCGCCGGTTTGAGCACCAGTTCATTTGGCTTGAGTGCAGGGTCACCAGCTTGAGTGTGGAAAGATAGACATGACCCCTTAGTCACTGGCTTGAGCCCAGAGGTTACTGACTTGAAACCCAGGGTCACTGGCTTGAGCTCAAGATCACTAGCTTTAGCAAGAAGTTATTGGCCTAGCTGGATCCCCAGGGTCAAGGTACACATGAGGAAGCAATCAATAAACAACTAACGTGCCACAACCACGAGTTGATGCTTCTCATCTCTCTCCCTTCCTATCTGTTTGTCTTCTCTCTGTTTCCCTTGGTCTTCTTATGTCTCTCTCACAAATACTAGGGAGTATCTGTGCTAATCAAGGCATATGTGAGGAAGCAATCAATGAACAGCTAAAGTGCTGCAACTATGAGTAGATGCTTCTCATCTCTCTCCCTTCCTGTCTGTCTCTCTGTTTCTCTCTGTCTCTTTTGATCTCCCTCTGTCTGTCTCTCAAAAAAAGTTACTAGGGGTATCTTTGATAGGGAATTTACATGTCTAGAGCCCCATGTGTTTGAGATAGAAGGAAGTGAATTAGGACAGCAGCAAGAAGTGGGGAAAAACAAACAGTGGGGTGGGAAGGGGCGAGAATCAAGCAACTTCCTTCAGGACATTTTGAGAAAAGAGGAAGATATCTACAAGTGAATTTTCTAGGAAATTTCTGGGGATACTGCATAAAATTTCCACCTGGCTTTAAGAAAAAGTGTAATAATGGACATTGTTCCTCAAGGCCTCTGGAGCTGTTTCTTTTTCTTTTCTTTTCTTTTCTTTTTTTTTTTTTTTTTTTTTTTTGCATTTTTAGGAAGCTAGAAACAGGGAGGCAGTCAGACTCCCGCATGCGCCCGACCAGGATCCACCCGGCACACCCACCAGGGGGCGATGCTCTGCCCATCTGGGGCATTGCTCTGTTGCAATCAGAGCCATTCTAGCGCTTGAGGCAGAGGCCACAGAGCCATCCTCAGTGCCCGGGCCAACTTTGCTCCAATGGAGCCTTGGCTGCAGGAGGGGAAGAGAGAGACAGAGAGGAAGGAGAGGGGGAGGGGTGGAGAAGCAGATGGGCGCTTCTCCTGTGTGCCCTGGCCGGGAATCGAACCTGGGACTCCTGCACGCCAGGCCAACGCTCTACCTGGAGCTGTTTCTTTTAATATGACTCCTTTCAAAGACTGGACCACTATGAAGACAAGCTCAGGGATTACACTTTGAGCCCAAGGCATCAGCTAGTGCTGTGGGCGGCTTTCATATCTGTCTAGATTCTAAGTTTCTAATGGCTTGGTTTTATTTTACATTTATTTTGTGTCAACTCCTTTATTGCACAGAGGGTGTTCAATAAATGCTTGCTGGCTCACTGATCAATGCACCGTGACACCTGGGGAGGATGTAAGAAACACTTCTGTTACTCAGGAGCTAAGAACAGAGGATAGATGCCATCAGAAAGACAGTTCTGTGCTGACACACAAAGGTCGAGAGCATCTGCAGCGTTGCAGCTCATTCTTAACTGACACTGTATCCAGGTTTTCTATAAGCTTTTGGAACTGTTTAAATGACTTGAAGTAACCAAAGGAAATATAAATTTGGTGTTCCTAATGCATATCAATGCCATTTTTAAACCACTTTGGTGTACCAAAGGAGAACTGAGGTTAGAGGGAGAACTTCTATCTGGTAACTGGCACTGCCATGTTCTTTGATAAATTTCTAAATTTCCATTTCATCATTGATAACATGGGAATTCAAAGCTACCCCTTAGCAAATGAATTTATAATGGTAAATTGTACAACTCACAATAACAATATAACTGTGAAGTTTTTAAAACAAATCGCATCCTTATAGGAACATTAACACAAACCTCAAAATCAGTAGGGAGGATGGCCTATGATCACTGGACAAGCAGTTCTATGTGTGTCTTTTTGGTCCTTGCCCAAGAGTGCACAGTGATTACCTGGTCGGGCTCTGTAGGCGGAAAGCCAACAATCACATCCTCATTCTTTCATGCTTAGCTTTATGATATTCTTTAAATTCTCTAAAGTCTCCAATTTTGTTACCATTTAACCAAAATGGGGGTGATGACAATATTATCTATTTTATCAGTTACTGGTTGGGTTAATGAGCTAATACATGTAAAAGTGCTTGGCATTTAACAAGAGCTAAAAAAAGTTAGACATTTTTGTTTAAAAATGTATTATAATAATGTTTGAAGGTTAGTATCTTTTCTCCCCAAATCTTGTTTCTGACTCTCTTGGCCATTGTGGTGGAAGAAATGAAGATTTAGTTTTTTGACTTCCCATACTACATAATTCAAGAATCCCATCCCACCTGATCAGGTGGTGGTGCAGTGGATAGAGTGTTGGTTTGGGATGCTGAGGACCCAGG
Source organism: Saccopteryx leptura (assembly GCF_036850995.1). NCBI lineage: Eukaryota > Metazoa > Chordata > Mammalia > Chiroptera > Emballonuridae > Saccopteryx > Saccopteryx leptura. The sequence goes on along the minus strand of NC_089511.1, from coordinate 59,544,536 downwards.
TTTGAAACCCCGAGGTTGCCAGTTTGAGTACAGGCTCATCTGCCTTAAGCACGGGCTCACTAGCTTGAGTGTGGGGTCGCAGGCTTGAGCGTGGGAACAGAGACATGACCCCATGGTCACTGGCTTGAGCCCAAAACTTGCTGGCTTGAGCCCAAGGTTGCTGGCTTGAGCAAGGGGTCACTTGCTCAGCTGGAGCCCCCCCTCCCCCACCCCGTAAAGGCACATATGAAAAAGCAATGAGTGAGCAACTAAAGCGCCACAGCTATGAACTGATGCTGCTCATCCCTCTCCCTTCCTGTCTGTCTCTCTCCCCCGCCTTACTAAAAAAAAAAAAAATCCCACCTCATAGAAGAGAGTTTCTAAAAAGGCAACTTGTTCTACTTTGGATGGGTAGTTTTATAAAACAAAAACAACTTTCTATCTGAGAACTATAACTATAACCCCTCCATAATCTATTTTACCCTATTTCCAACCCCCCCAGATAATTTATTTTACTCTATTGCCAGTCTCCAACCTAAATAATCTATTTTACCCTATTTCCATTGCCTCATTATGACAAATTACACTTACGTTTTAATCAAGATGTCTAAATCCATAAAACATAGTAATTGGATTTCCTTGTCCTTGTTCACTGTATGTGACTGATTAACAAACATATGAAAATCAATTAAGGGTATGTAACAATCTGACCTTTGAAGCTGGACTCAAGACTGAACACCAGAAGCCGTAATTTAGAATTTAGATAAGTTTGTGGTCATATTTTTATCTATTTCATTGAACAAAATTATTTGGAAAAATAATATTTTACAATGGAAATGATATATCGCCTTTACATGCATCACTGGAAGTAGCATTTAAAAGACTAATGACAACTATTCTAAAGTTCCACCCATAAATCAATGCTAAATGAATTCATTATCTTTGGAGAAAGATAATGAATTTACACATATGTTAATTAAAATGCCATCCCTCCATTTTGCTAGATATAACGGTTATTGATGCCTTTATTCTTTTTTTTTTTTTTTTTTTTTTTTTTTTGAGATCTGTTAAGCAAAGTCTATGTGGGACATTTTAAATTGAGATAAAGCTTATACATAGTTCCATCCACAAAAAATTAATTCCACACTGGCTATGTCCAGTTTAAGATCATTACTATTATTAAGGAGAAGTCTTAGATTATAGGAACTTGATTTTTCATACCAAAAAACGGTAAGGACTCTGGGTAACTGGCACCGGTATTATTTAGAAAAAGTGCCTTTTTTACAAATGTTCTTCATTTACAATTACACGGAACTATCTGAAAATCTTTTAAAAGTTCTTATTACAGGCCCTGGCCAGTTGTTTCAGTGGATAGAGCATAGGCCCGGCATACAGACATCCTGGGTTCTATCCCCAGTCAGGGCACATGTGAGAAACAACCATCTGCTTCTCTTCCTCTCTCTCTTCCCCTCTTGCAGCCAGTGGCTTGATTTTTTCGAGTATGAGCCCTGGGAGCTGAAAACAGCTCAGTTGATTGGAGCATCGGCCCCAGATGTGGGTTACTGGGTGGATCCTAGTTGGGGCACATGTGGGAGTTTCTATCTTCCCTCCTCTCAGAGAAATGAAAAGAAAAAGTTCTTATTACAGTAGAAATGATATTGCAGATATGGTGAACTCATAAATTCACCTATAATAAGAGATTAAATTCTGGCAATTATAAAAAAAAGAGATAAACTAATTAATAATCCTGAAATTGACCAAGTTATTTGTGTTTTGAAAAAATAGACTAAATTATATTTATGGTATTCTAGATTACACAATGAAATTTCACTCTTCATTATAACTTGAAACAGGAAGCTTCCTAGAGTAGAAACTTTGGCTGTGTCTGAACTTCCCAATCATTCCCTTCAATCACTGAAGGTCATTATAATTTCATGAGAGAAGAAGACAGAAAAATCTCAGTCGCTACCATGTGGTAAGGAAAATTTAAAAACTATATATTTGTTGCCTAACGATCACTGTAGTAACTAAATAAAATATCCACTGTCGCATGGGGACTTTGCCGTGCCTCCCCAGCACCCTGAGGGTTACTTCTCCTTTCAGGGAGGGACAGCCTCTTACCTTGCAGCCCTCAGTTAGACTGCATTTGCCAAAGGGGTACCATCGTGAAGACTTTAGAGCAGGGGTCCCCAAACTTTTTACACAGGGGGCCAGTTCACTGTCCCTCAGACCGTTGGAGGGCCGGACTATAAAAAAAACTATGAACAAATCCCTGTGCACACTGCACATATCTTATTTTAAAGTAAAAAAACAAAATGGGAACAAATACAATATTTAAAATAAAGAACAAGTAAATTTAAATCAACAAGCTGACCAGTATTTCAATGGGAACTATGGGTTTGCTTTTGGCTAATGAGATGGTCAATGTGCTCCTCTCAATGACCACCAATGAAAGAGGTGCTTCTTCCAGAAGTGCAACGGGGGCTGGATAAATGGCCTCAGGGGGCTGCATGCGGCCCGCAGGCCGTAGTTTGGGGACCCCTGCTTTAGACTTTGTCCATGAAGGTAATGGGTAGGTGAGCTGAGAGGTTTTGCTCTCTGGACTTGGACTTCTCTTCCCACGTCATGTGGGCTCAGGCCTTATCCTGCAAACGAGCTCTTTTTACGCACATGTCTGACAGAATTCAGGGTTTAAATTCAGGAGTCAGTAGAAGACAGACATATACCGTTTGCTCCCATTCTGTTTTCTTACCTCTGCCTCAGGTGTCGTCAGATACTGGCTCAAAGGGTACTTTTAAAATTTTAATCCCATTCTTGTCCCTTGAGGAGGAACTTGCAGGGGCGGGAGGGAGATGGTAGTCAGCAGAGCACTGTTGCATCACTGAATACCTAGAAATTTAATTACCCTTCATGTAAACTGATATGATAGTTTGGAGAGCCATGTATGCCCATATAACATAAAGATAAGTATGCATATACCCTCTGGCCATGGCACATGCCCTCTAAGTATAGTGCTGGAGAAATTTTCATACATAAGACAAGAAGACACATACAGAAAAGTTTGTGACAGCTATGTAACCGCAAAAAAAAAAAAAAAAAAAAAAAAAGCCTAAATATCCATTAATAGGAGAGTGTATCAATTGTGGATTGTATATTCATAGAATAAAAAACTATTCATCAGTAAAAAGTTAATGAGCTAGAGATCTCACACCTCTCATTTATAGAAATGCTATGTATTTCATGAAAATGCTATATATTTCAGTGGCTGCATGCATATAAATTAAATTGAAAATTAAATTACAGTGGTACCTTGAGATACGAGCAGAACAACATATGAAAAAAATTTTTTAAGATACGAGATGCAACTCGGTCCGTATTTTTGTTCCAATCCGAGCAAAATTACAAGATACGAGTTGTGATTCTGGAAGCTGGCGCTTGTTGGTGCATTGGCACACAGGTCCAGTATCAGCAGCACAACACCAGCATCTTGTTCTTTGTCATGTTACCCACAGAATCAAGTTGAATCTCATGCACTGTACTCATTCTTGCATTATTTTTGCATTTTTTACTAACTTTTTTTGTGTGCTATCATGGGGCTGAAGAAAGTGAGTGTAAAGGACAGTGGTGAGAAGAAGAAGAGAATGATGTCAATAGAAGTAAAGCAAGAAATAATAGAAAAACATGAGCATGGTGTACAAGTGATTGAACTGGCAAGGCTGTACGACTGCAATACATTTACAAATTGAACCATCCTTAAACAAAAGGATGCCATCAAAAGTGCAAATCCAGCAAAAGGAACTATAATTCTGTGCCAATTAAGGACAAATATCTATGAAGAAATGGAGCAGCTTCTGCTGGTGTCGGTGAAAGAGAAAGAGCTGGCAAGAAATACAGTGAAGGAGACTGTAATATGCGAAAAGGCATGTATTATTTATGGCGACTTGAAGAAGAAAGAACCATCAACCTCAAAAGAGGTAGCAGAAGATACATTTAAGGCCAAGTTATGGCTGGTTTGAAAATTTCAAGAAGAGATCTGGCATCCACTTGGTGGTGAGGCATGGTGAAGCTGCGAGTGCTGACGTTAAGGCAGCTGAGGAGTACATCGCACGTTTTGCTGCGCTTATCACAAAGGAAGGCTACATCCCCCAACAAGTGTTCAACTGTGACGAAACAGGATTGTCTTGGAAAAAAAATGCCCTGGAGGACTTTCATCACCACAGAGGAGAAGAAGCTGCCAGGCCATAAACCCATGAAGGACCATCTGACCCTTGCATTGTGTGCAAATGCTAGCGGTGACTGTAAAGTAAAGCCACTGCTAGTGTATCATTCCGAAAATCCATGAGCCTTTAAGACTCACACGATTCTTAAAAAAAAAAAACAACTGCAGGTTATGTGGTGCGCCAATGCTAGGGCATGGGTTACGCGGCAGTACTTTATTGAATGGTAATTCTTGTCTTTGGTCCTGCAGTGAAGAAATATCTTCAAGAAAATAAACTCCTGATGAAAGCATTACTAATCCTTGATAATGCTCCAGTCCACCCACCTCGTCTTGAAGATGACATTCTCAATGAGTTCAAATTCATGAAAGTCCTCTACCTCCCACCCAACACGACTTCAATCTTGCAACCTATGGATCAGCAGGTCATTCCAACTTTAAAAAGCTTCACACTAAGCACTTGTTTCACCACTGCTTTGAGGTGACTGAGAATACAATTCTAACCCTTCAAGAGTTTTGGGAAGATCACTACAACATCGTGATATGTTTACGCATTATTGACTTGGCATAGCAAGAGGTTACAAGAAGAACCTTGAACTCAGCATGGAAAAAGTTATGGCCTGATGTTGTTGCAGACAGGGACTTCTAAGGATTCGAACCAGAGACCGAGACTGTGGTAGAAGCGTTGGAGGAGATTGTGTCCCCTGGAAAGTCGATGGGTCTGGAGCAGTGGTTCTCAATCTTTCTAATGCCATGACCCCGCAATACAGTTCCTCATGTTGCGGTGACCCCAAACCAAAAAATAATTTTGGTGGCTACTTCATAACTGTAATTTTGCTACAGTTATGATTTGGAATGTAAATACCTGATATGCATTATGTATTTTCCGATGGCTTTAGGTGACCCCGCTGGGGTCACGACCCACAGGTTGAGAACCGCTGGTCTGGAGGTAGATGAGGATGATGGAAATGAGTGAGCTTGTCGAGAAACATGAGGAGGAACTCTCAACTGAGGAGTTGAAGGAGCTACAGATGATGCAACATACGGAGCTTCTGCAAGAGATTAGTAGTGAGGAAGAGGCAGAGTCGGAGGAAGTGATTTCTACAAGTGAAATTAAAGACATGCTGGCAATGTGGGAGAAGCTTTCAAGTTTTATTGAAAAGAAACACCCAGAAACAGTTTCAACTGATCATGCTTCAGCACTTTTTTTTTTTTTTTTTTGTATTTTTCCGAAGCTGGAAACGGGGAGGCAGCCAGACAGACTCCTGCATATGCCCAACCAGGATCCACCCGGCACGCCCACCAGAGGGCAATGCTCTGCCCATCTTGGGGCATCGCTCTGCCGCAATCAGAGCCATTCTAGTGCCTGAGGCAGAGGCCACAGAGCCATCCTCAGCGCCCGGGCAAACTTTGCTCCAGTGGAGCCCTGGCTGTGGGAGGGGAAGAGAGAGACAGGGAGGAAGGAGAGGGGGAGGGGTGGAGAAGCAGATGGGCACTTCTCCTGTGTGCCCTGGCTGGGAATCGAACCCAGGACTCCTGCACGCCAGGCCAATGCTCTACCACTGAGCCAACCGGCCAGGGCCACTTCAGCACTTTTTAATGACACTTGTTTGTCAAATTTCCATAACAATTTAAAAGGCAGGCAAAAGCAAACCTCTTTGGATAGATTTTATTCAAAAGTCCTGCTAGTAAAAGTGCTGAAAGTACAGTCAAAAAGGCAAAAACAGGTGATGATTAAATTAAAAATATGTAATGTTAAGCTTAGGTTAAGTTTAAAGTTAAGAAAGTGCATTTTTTTAAAATTAAGTTTTTGTGGTTTCATTTTAAGTAAAGAAAGTGCAATTTTAGTTTTGTTTAAAGTAAGGAAAATGCAGTTTTAGTTTACACTTAGTGTTAAGAAAGTGCAGTTTTAGTTTACGTGTCTACAGTGCCTGCATCCCTTCCTCCCTCCCTCCTCCTCCGCCATTCACCTCCGTTAGCCGCACTCGTCTGTCTCCAAGTTAAGAATACAGTACTAAATAACACTTTTTTCTTTTATTTCATATATTTTGTTATACATTGATAAAGTATACATGTATGTTTCTTAAACATTAAAAACATGTCTTTTTTCATAATTTTGGATGGTTTGGGGATGTTTCACAGGGCTGGAATGGATTAAATCTGTTTCCGTTATTTTAAATGGGAGAAATTTGTTTTATATACTAGTTGACTGACTTACGAGCTCAGTTACAGAATGAATTAAACTCATATGTCAAGGTACCACTGTATTTCATCCTCACTTTATTCTGCCTGCCACTGTACCACTGTACATAGAAAATTGAATTACATTTATATTGAATTACTTAAATTGAAAATGAGAGACACCAAACTCAAGAAAGTGACTGTTTCTGAGCAGAGATACCAAGAAATAGAATTGTGAAGAGGAACAAAAGGGCCTTAATTATAATATGTTAATTTGTTAGGCCTTAGGCAGGACACACATGCTCATTACATTATTCTATATACATTTTCATATGCTAGAAATATTTTATTTTTAAAAATATTCCAAACCCTTGAGATAGAAGTAGTATCAGATATCAATCATTTACAAAAATAGAGCTATCTTGTAGACCAGGGGTCCCCAAACTACGGCCCGCGGGCCGCATGCAGCCCCCTGAGGCCACTTATGCAGCCCCCGCCGCACTTCTGGAAGGGGCACCTCTTTCATTGGTGGTCAGTGAGAGGAGCATAGTTCCCATTGAAATACTGGTCAGTTTATTAATTTAAATATACTTGTTCTTTATTTTAAATATTGTATTTGTTCCCGTTTTGTTTTTTTACTTTAAAATAAGGTATGTGCAGTGTGCATAGGGATTTGTTCATAGTTTTTTTATAGTCCGGCCCTCCAACGGTCTGAGGGACAGTGAACTGGCCCCCTGTGTAAAAAGTTTGGGGACCCCTGTTGTAGACCAAAATGCAAGGGATACCTGCTTTCCCCTGAAGAACTCTTATGTTTAATTTTCATTAACAAAGTCAACCAGCCACTAATGCTTCCCTTTACCTTTGCCTGCCTGGAGTCTCAGAACTGAGTTTGAGCTCCAACTTTAGTAACTAAGTAGGACCCTGGGGATTGGTTCCCTTTGTTGGTGGATAGGGAATTCGTGGCAGGACTGCTAGACCTTCAGGCTGTGCCTTAGTCTTGTGCTAGGGGTCACTTAGATGAGTTGCTTCTCCTCAGTTATCAGAATAAATCGCATCCTGAGTAGTAAGTGCAGATAGCACTAGAGAAAAGCAGGTAATAAGGCACCTAAACAGGGCTTGAGACTCTCAAGCTCTCGTGGAGTTAAGAGCACAGGTTGGAGCCCATCAAATCAGTTGAGTTTCTGCTGTCCCACCTGCCATCTGTGTAACCTTGGCAAACTCTTAAACCTTTAATCCTGTGTTTCCTCTTATGTAAAATATACATCCTTCGTTGGTGGTATGGGCATAATTGAGAAAATGTATATAAAATTTTTGCACAGAGCTCATTGGATGTGATCAATAAATGTGTTGAATATGGACAGATTTAAGCTGAGCATCTGTTTTATTTCTAAGAGCTCATCATGAATGATTTCATCTGTTATCATGACTTCCCAAATGTGTATCTCTATTTGTTGCCTACATCTTGAGCTTCAACCCCATTTCTAGTAGGTACCATATTTCCACATGTATAAGATGATCCCATGTATAAAACACACCTTAATTTGGGGGCCCGAAATTACATAAAGTTATCGAACTCAAGTTTTATTCATCATAAAATTCATATAACTTCTCATCACTGTCAAAAACTCCTATCCATTAGCTTGTCCTCATCTGTGTCTGATGACGAATCACTGCTTCAACAATGAGCGCAAAATCAAGCGCAAAAAAGCGGGAAATGCAAGTAAAAAAAAAATCTATAACCACTGTATAAGATACACCCAGTTTTTAGACCCCAAATTTTTCAGAAAAAGGTGCATTTCATACATGGGGAAACATGGTAATCCAATCTAAATGTATAATCTCTAATTTAGGGCAAATAGGCAATCAAGTCACTCATTCACGAATTTATTCAAGGATTCCTACTAATAGTCAACTATATACTAGACACTATTCTAAGTACTGGGGAGACAGAAATGAACAAAACAAAGTCTTGTTTCAAGTGTTTTCATTTTACTATTTTCTTTCTATCTTCACAACCAATGGTAAAGTCCATGGAACCAGTTTCCTGGACTGCAGAGACTCCTGAGTAGCCTCCCTGTTCCTATCATTGCTTCCCTCCAATCCGTTCTTCACAATGATGCCATGATCATTATTCTAACCTCTAACTCTTTATAAGCCAATATCCTGCTTAAAACTCGTCAAAAATTCCCCTAATTTTCAGGATTAAGTTTAAACTTCTTAGAAAGACCTTGATTCCTTTCCAATCTGCTTCTTTAGCCTCATCTCTTCCTAGGTTCTCCTGCCAACTTGAAACACCAGTAACAACACTCAACTTTTGTGGCTCAGTTGCATTTATTTCATGCTTCTTTGTGGGCTGCGTGGCCTTCCCTTCCTGTACACCTGGCAATGTTCTGTTTGCTCATTAAATATCCTGTTTTTCCTGACTTCTCACTCTTCTCTGATAGACTTAAATAATTAATTCCTTTGTGTAATGTTGTACCTTATAAAAGTGTACTATTTTATTTTCCCTATTTTCCGAGATGTCTGTCTTTTAAGCCGGAAGGTCATATAGGGCCAAAAGAGGGTTTTATTCTTCACTTTTCACAATGTCTACACAAAATATGAGCACTAACGTTTATTAAACTTCATAAAAACTTAATTATAATATATACATAACAGAATGTTCAAATGAGGCTTATTCTATGTCAGTTTTAGTTGTGGCTTCAAGGCAATGCTTGATAAAAACTCCTATATTCATACTCCTGGATTATTAGTGCTGAACTTGAAAAGCAGTAGCTGAAAATCAGTTTGTAACCCTAGTAAGCCCCCTTGAAGGTATATGCAGGTTGAAAATAAAGTGACCAAGGAATGGAAAATTAGAAATAGAATATCTTCAAAGAGAGATGCAGTATGTTTCCATGAGAAAGAAGAGGAGGATGAACCTGTCTAACCATAAAAGATTAATGGATCTCAAGGAAAAGACTTGAAAAGCTTAGCCTGTGATCCATGGAAACTGTAGGCTAATGGAAAAACCATCCCAGGAAAAGCCTAAAGACTAGAAGATAAAGTTGGCTAGAAAAGAGATTATTGCCTTGAGAATAGCGCGTGATCTCAGGATTTGTCATGGAGAAAGATGTTTGAGAAATGGGTATCTTGATGTAGAGAGCAGGCCTGGAACCATTTTAAAGGGACTTTAGATGTGAAAAGCATTTCAAGGAACAATGGAACTCTAACTTTGCATGACGTGGTCCAGCAAAACAACAAGGACTGTGTAGGGCACACGGTTTCCAGATATTTGGTTAAACATTATTTCTGGGTAGGTCTGTGAGGGTGTTTCTGGACGAGATTAATATTTGAATGAGTAGCCTGAATAAAGAAGATTGTCTTCCCCAATCTGGGTGAGCATTATATAATTTGTTGAGGGTCTGAATAGAACCAAAAGGCTGAGAAAGGTAGAATCTCTCTCTCTGCATGAAAGCTTTCAGGGGTCTTCAAACTTTTTATAAAAACCGCCCACTTTTGCAGTGCTGGTCAACCTGGTCCCTAACGCGCAACCAAACAGCGCTGCGATTGGCCCACCATGAAAGCTGGACCGCCCACTAGTGGGCGGTAGGGACCAGGTTGACTAGCATTGCAAAAGTGGGCGGTTTTTATAAAAAGTTTGACGACCCCACCCTCCGACCCTCGAACTGAGGCTTATATCATTATGCTCTGGGTTCTCAGGCCTTGAAACTCAGGCTAGAACGACACAACCAGCTTTCTTGGGTCTCCAGTTTGCAGATGGCAGATTGTGGGAATTTTCAGCCATATATATACTGTTAGTTCTGTTTCTCCAGAGAATCATGACTAATACAGAGTAATAAGCAGCCAACTATGGGGGAGTGTTGCCTAAGCATAGAAAATTTAAATAAAGGATGAGAGCACTCCAGAAAGGGCAGGGTTTCTGAAGAACTGTATATGGAATCAAAGAATGTGAACCCCTTTAAGCATTCAGCAAACTCAGAAATAGTTATTTAAACTGCCTGCTACAGTCAGAGGAAACCCATAGCATTTGTCTCTTTGTTTTCCAAGTAAGACATGGTCTGTTCTTTTTTATTCTTTGGTGTCCTACAGAAGCAGGCTCTTAGACCAGCAGTTTTCAGCTGCTGTGCCATAAGAATTACTAGAACATGTACTACCCGACCATTTAGTCAGGGGCACTGACCTCTTTTCCCTTCGATTGTCAAATAATACAGTGACAACAACCAACACAATAATAGCCATCTACTGTGAATGAATCAAAATTATACCTATTATTTTTTGTCAGATCAGCAAAAAATATTTATAATATTTTTGACGTGTTGCAGAATTTTAGTTATTAGTTTATGTGTGCTGTGAGATGAAAAGGATGGAAATCTCTGTCTTAGATATAGATGTGAGTACAGATAGTTTATTTGGGAGGTGATCCCAGGAAGCACAGGCAGCAGGTGGGTAGGTCACTGCTATGGGAACTGAAGCTCTGTCCTTCGCTGGGATAAATAGTGCCCCTCGGAGTTCCTTCAGCCAGGGGTGCTGGGTCTCTGCCATTACTTCTTAATCATTTGCTGAGGGTTGCTCCTTGGAGGTCTAACTCCTCAAAAGTTCTGGCCTTCTCTGGATGCACATGAACTGGCTCCAGTTGCCAAAAGAAGTCCTCCAGCGGAGTGTTGTAGCAGTTGCCCTTGAAAGCGATGGGTACGCTGGGCTAAGCGGGAGAGGGAGGGGCAGGGAAGTGACAACAGCAGCGGATTTCCTCCTGCAGGAGTCCTGGGGGTGTCAGAAGCAGTGCTGTAAGCAGGGCGAGAGGAGTAGAAACCCTCTGCTGGAAAACAGAAGAGCCCCACTGGCGGAAGGCTCCCCACCACAGCATCCCCAGCCTGAGGAAGGGCAGAATACATCTGAGGAGCGTTTTGACCTCCTACTTTTGCCAGAACTGAGCATTTTAATGCCTGAAATGAGTACTCTTGAGACTAAAAATGACCAGAGGATGATTTGTTCTGTGATAGTCACCAGGAAAAGTATGGGACCTGCTCTAGATGTCATTGAATGAATAGAAAAGAACTCCAAGAGAAGGGCTGAACAGATAGATCATGGAGAGGGTAAAATACGCTGTTTTTCTCATTGCATGAGTCCCACTCATGTACTGTGCAGCTTAAGAATAAAAATTCAGTTAACTAGATTTTTATCTATAGAATAATAAATACTCTATAACTAATAAAAAAGAATTTATTAAGACATTTCCAAGTGACCTGTGCTTTATCCATTTTGAGCAAATTCATTTAACATATTTGAGTCTCCATTTCTGGGCCTGCAGAATAGAGATAATAAAACCAAAAGCAGTGTCCCAGATTCTGGTTCACAGGCTCTGTGTACCTATCTCACTGGGATGATAATCAGAGAGTAAATTGATTTTTGACCTGGAGGGAAGAGGAGTAAGTCCCAAAGCTGAGAAATGAACTAAAGATCTTACTATATGTGGCAACGCCAATCTGAAAGATTCTGACTCAGTATGTTGAGGAGATGAGGCAGGCAATCCAAGCTCCTTGGTAACTTCTGATATGCAGCCATTTTGAAAACCACTAAGTTAGGGGCATGTGGTTACCTACCCATCTTTTAAACAATTGTCATAGAGCTCTGAATATGGGATATAAATCAGTGCTGAGATGAGGATAATTTCCTTAACATATGGAGTTGCACTCAAAGCACTGAATAGCCATAACCATATGAGTTGACTGATAAATCTGACTGGGGGCTCCATGGAGAAGAAGAAATGCTCCCCCAAACTAGTGTTCCTGAGATCCCTTTATAGCTTTTGGAAGATATATATTCTAAACAACAGCAGCACAGTATCCCCACCTACCCTGGATAAAAATAACTCTGGAGGGAAGGTTTAATAAAGATTAAAGTGTTGTATCATTGCAAGATGGCAGTGTCAGCCCATTGTGGGGTACAATATAGTGGACCTTAGTATTGGTCACCCAAACAGTCATTGTTAATGCAATATAACATTTTTTCACTTTGCTGAACACTTTGCTACAAAGTGAATAACACTGTTATTCCTATTTTTTTTTTTTTTTTTTTTTGTGAGAGAGAAATAGAGGGACAGGTAAAAACAGACAGTCAAGAAGGAGAGATGAGAAGCATCGATTCTTTGTTAAAGCACCTTAGTTGTTCATTGATTGCTTTCTCATATATGCCTTGACCAGTAGGCTGCAGCAGAGTGAGTGACCCCTTGCTCAAGCCAGCAACCTTGGGCTCAAGCCAGCAACCGTGGGATCATGTCTATGACCCCATGCTCAAGTCAGTGACCCCCACGTTCAAATTGGTGAGCCCGTGTTAAAGCCAAATGAGCCTGTCTTCAAGCTGGCAGCCTTGGGGTTTCGAACCTGGGTCTTCAGCTTCCCAGTCCGATGCTATATCCACTGCACCACCACCTGGTCAGGCTGCCATTCCTATTTTCTACATATGAGATCCAGAGTGAATAAGACAAAATGTCTTGTTTAGTATCACAAAGCCAAGAGGGAGTAAAGTCCACGCTAGGGTAATACTCCGGTTCTCTTTACGCTAAATCCTGCGCTGTTTGCATTATAGAAGCATTTGCGCAGAGAAAAATTTTGGTCATCTCCAAAAGCAAAGTCAAGGTGCTACATATGAAACAAGAGTAAGACCAGTCACCAGAGAGGTAAAGAATGCCCAAGACTGGAGTTAATATGAGAGACTGGGAAGACATGCAAAAGCATTCTAAGACATCAAGATTAATACAGTAGTAGAAAATGAGGGATCAGCCAAAAAAATCTATTGTTTAAGAGGAAAAAAATAACAAAAAAAAGCTAGAAAGCCCTCAGGTTGTGATTTCATTGCCTGGGAAGATATGAAACTTGACACTGGGAGGACCCTCACTTGAACCAAACAAAAATAGTCTCTTTAAGATTAATTACTTGCTAAGTTCTCTGTGTTAGAGAAAAATGCCAGTCACTTTATTGAATAGTGGGTGTGTGAAAACCAATTGAATTAACTAATTTTTTTCACTTTTAAATTAGATTCTTGGTGTTATATAGACAGAGCATATAGGTTTGATAGAAATAAGTTACTGAATTGTCTATCCAGCTCCTCGAGAAGTAATATTTAAATTTTGTCATGGATACAATCAAAGTCCAATGTACAATTTGGGTCCTACATCATATTCGGGGAAGAAGTAGGTCCAGAGATGTTCAGCAGTTTATCCAGAACCAAGACTTAAGCCTATATTTCCAAATTCTCATTGTTACTTAGCCTTTCATTCTTCTAAGCCAATTACATAAGGGCTTATGAATAGTAGATAGGTTAGTGTTTTGGGTTGTTCTCAGGATATCTTTTTAATATAAATAATAAATGCAACTGAAGGCAACCTTGTTATAAATGTGCTCTGTGTTGGACAGAGTGATTCATAAGCTCATTTGCTTTGTGATTCATAGCTCTTGGAAAAGAACAAGATTCCAAGGAAATACTGGTTTCTATTCATAATTGGTCAGTTGTTTGATTCACTTTCTTCTCATTCTTTCTGAAAATCAACAACAGCAAATATACAGCAGCTAGGTAGAATGCTTAAAAAGGCATCAATATGTAAATCTTCATTACCTATATCACACGATAATTGAACTTCTTTGCTGTGTTCATATGTAGGGAAAAAATGGATAATAGTTATTTCTGGAAGAAATAGCTAGAAATGAGAGGCTTTAAAAATAAGTTTTAGGGGTATGTTATAATAGGTCATGATTACTCATTATAAGCTTTTCCAATGATATGACAGTCTTAACCCAGGTGTCATTCAGAACTGACAGAGTATTTTGAAGATTAGATTGTCATAACACAGATTGGAGAGGGTATCTTAAGGATCAGAATTCATTCAAACTAGATGATGGGATGAGTAATAAAATGATAATTCTCTTGCAACAGCTTCAAGGGAAAGAAAAACAACTTGCTGCAAAAAAGAAAAAAAATCTTCTCTTGGTTTCCACACCGAGAGATTATTTGAGAATACTTGTTATCTGACACTAATGTAGAAGTTCTTATTATCCTCTTCATATTTCTTTTTCCTTTTGTCTGCTTTCTATTCTAATCCAGGATGAAAATGAAAATAAATAACGTGTAAATTAGGTCAGCTGCAAGTAATAAAAAAGATAAACAAAAACTCACCCCAGACAAGATTAAAAAGAGAGTGATTTATTGACTTATATAACTAGGACTTTCAAAGGGAACCAGGACTGGCTTGGTTCAGGTACTAAAGGGTGCTGTTATCTTTGTCTGTCTGTCACTCAGGTCTACTGTTCCCTATATTGGTCTCATTCTGAGACAGATTCTTCCCTGAAAGAATGATGACTGCATCCAATTACCAATCTGCTAGTTTAAGCAGTCTGAGGGGAAATGAGGAAATATTCCATTGGATCTCTTTCTAAAGAAGCAAAGAAGCACTTGGGCTCTCATCAGACAATCTTGGGTTGCATACTCAACCCTGAATCAATCACTTAAACTGAGGGAATAGATTATGTTAATGATCAGTTGATTAAACCCCAAAAATTTGAGTTGTGAGGAGTGGGGCAAAACGCTGTGGTCAGTCTATGTGATCCACAGGAGCTGGCATCAGGGAAGGGGAGTCGTGTTTTCTGTTACGGAAAGGGGTGGACGGACAAGAGCAACATAGCCTGCCACTTACCGTTTTTGAACTCAAAATGCTATTCTGGTGCCAGAGCAAACTCTTTTGTCCAATAACATTGTTCTTAAGAGGCAAAATGAATTCCGGATACCCTTTCTCTTCTCAGCAGCCTCTCCGCTACCTCCGTCTTACTCATGTCTTTGGTCCACATTCTCTCTTATTAGTTTTCCTCTTGCTGGTTTCGTCACAGCCCATACAGTTGTCAAAAAACCCACTTTCTCTAACCTGCCTGCAGTGCATCACTACTCAGCTTGAGAGGAAAGAACTTAAGCAGAGAATGAACATAAAAAATGATTTTTTTCCCCATATATTATAGGAATTTATGTTGATTACATTTCTTTTTCTCAGAAAGTCTAATTACCCCATCAGTCTGAAGCTATTGACACAGTGCAAGTGACTGTTGTGGCAAAAGAATTATATATGGCAGGGGTCCCCAAACTACGGCCCGCGGGCCACATGCGGCCCCCTGAGGCCATTTATCTGGCCCCTGCCGCACTTCTGGAAGGGGCACCTCTTTCATTGGTGGTCAGTGAGAGGAGCATAGTTCCCATTTAAATACTGGTCAGTTTGTTGATTTAAATTTACTTGTTCTTTATTTTAAATACTGTATTTGTTCCCGTTTTGTTTTTTTTTACTTTAAAATAAGATATGTGCAGTGTGCATAGGGATTTGTTCATAGTTTTTTTTATAGTCCGGCCCTCCAATGGTCTGAGGGACAGTGAACTGGCCCCCTGTGTAAAAAGTTTGGGGACCCCTGATATATGGGATGGTTGAATGATTTACCTGTTTACAATCGACATGCCAGCCTTTCCTTTGTCTACTCGGTGTTGAAATATTTTTCTTAAATTGAAAAGAGATACATCTTTTCAAGAGATGTCAGAGTTAAACATCACATGAGACAACAAGTGGAGGAGCTGAAGTAAGAACAGCTCTGCTTAGGGTTATACTTTTACTCCTAAAAAGAAATATGGAGAGTTGATTTTCTCAAGTCTGGAAATAGAAAGTAGTTAGATGAATATTGATGTTTATTTAGCATCTATTTCATTTTTCAGAGCAAACCAGAATTCAGCTCACTGTTCAGCTAAATGTCTGCTTTGTTACACCCCTGCTGTTTTCAGTGTTTGGGAATTGGATTGAATTCACAAAGAAGGTGCTTAGGCAGTTTGCTCACCTGGAAACTGAATACAAAACTGCAGAGATGACAATTTTTAATTTTTTTTTTGGCTGTAGCACCCAAGACTGTCATGTTCTATGCATTCAGATGCCATATACCTTCTCCCAAAGTAAAAGATGAACAAGTAACCAGAGGGTTAAGCTGGAAGATTTTTTCTGAGTTGGGCTGGGATGGTGCCCAATCACTGGCATAACACTGGAACTTGATTTGAGTGATGACTTATAAAAAGACAGCATTAAGAAACTGACTCAGCAAGTGAGTCACTCTTGCTGAGCCGTGTGCTTTTATTATTGTCAGAAAGCTATCAAGAAATCATCCCATTGCTTGCCTAATGCAAATGGAAGTGTCTAGCATATTGATTCGACTCCCAGTTTACACTTGCGGGGAGGCCAATTTACACCTAGGGAGTGTGCCAGGATCCTGCTGGGGCTAAATTGTGAAATATGCAGAGCTTGTCTTCCAGCAGCTCTTCTTAAGCCCCCTTCCAGTATATATTTAAGCCTCTGGAACCTAGTGTTCTCCCTTCCTCTTCTCCCCTCTCCTCTCCAGCAGCCTCCTCTCTCCTCCTCCCCCCACCCACCACCATTATTTCCTGGGTTCTTCTGATGGGATATTGTGGCTGTCCTCCAGTATGACATCTGCTCTGAAAATTTCTCTACTCCCTAGTTCCCTCCTTGTTGGGCAAATGAGTTTGTAAAATCTGTGTTTATTGAGTTTGCTCACTTTTATTGTTAAAAATGGCACAGAGCAGCCGTTGTGTGTGTGTGCGCGTGTGCACACACACACACACGCATGCACACGCACGCACACACATGCGCGCACACACAAACACACACAAACAATCGCACACATACACACTAGCCCTCAGAGCAAGGCAGTTGATTTCAAAAAGCGGATTGCATTCTTGCTTGGGAGAGGTCATTGTTTTGCTAATGTTTGCTGTAGGAAGGGTTTTCCTGCCAGAAAATTTTGAAAAGGAGAGAAGAAGGAAGAGAGGCAGAGAGAGAAGCCATGTTTGCAGAGTGAGAGAGGAGAGAATGCAGAGTGCTGAAGAAGAAGCCATGTTGGCAGGGAAAGAAAAGGTGTACAGATAGGGAACCAGAGCTGAGGGGCTTTCATGAGCTCCACTGAGACTGGTGAGGCTTTTGATTCTAAGAGAAACCAGAGAAGATTCTCAGGAGCCCTGCGTGAAAGGGAAGTGCTTTCCCTGTGTGTTTGCTCTTTGGCAATGCGAGACTTTAATAAAGGAATGGCCCACCATTCTTTGGCTCCACTGTTTCTTTACCATCTGTCCGAATCCCATTGGAATCTGCATGTGCATGGCCACAACGGCCGTGACTACTGCCATACACCTCCGTCACATCAAACAAATCTGTTCTCCAAGCCCGTCTCCCTTGGGCCTGCTAAATGGTTCAAGTTAATTTTATTAAAATTGATTTGCATATAGGAAAGAGTAGCTGACAAAAGATACATAATATCAGAGAAAACTAATTTATGAAAGACTCAAAACTTTTCATCAGTGTGATATAGGCACACTCGGCACCTGAAAACTATGTGGAGAGGCATAAGGGTTTGGTACAGAGTATGAACCAAGAGTTAGACAGATTGTGTTTCCATCGAGGTAATTTTGGATAAGTCTTAACTCTTTTCAGATTAGGTATTTTTACCTATAAAAAAGTAAGAATGAGTGCCTTCCTTTCTTACTATAGTGACCATCTGCTGGTTTTGCCTGCTTGGCAGATATTTTTCATCCTTCCCAATTTTTCTTTGCATGAACACCGGTCCTCACACTCAGCCCATGTGCTTTGCTTGACTGTATGATGAACTACACTCAACCCAGACAGAGTTAGCCTCGGATCTTTGGCTGCAACTAGAAAACAGGTGAGCTCTTCCCACTGGTAACTTGAAGTGACAGGTGGCCATTTTTGTTGCCTCTTGGAGAGAGCTATAAGCCTAAAACACTCCTGATTAGCAACACCAGCGGGAGAGTGTAATCAATATCTTTCAGGATCTGACTGTCAGTTACAGGAAAGATCACTGATTGTCTCTGATTAGGTCAGGAGCACATCCATGAATATGGTCATGCCTGTTACCAAATCTACTCCTAAACTACAGGATCCAATAATTCCTCCTGTTTCCTTAAACTGTTTTTGAGTTGGATTTCTGTCACTTACAAACTAGAGTTCTAATTTTTGTACCCTAAAAGCAATAAAAATAATTCCATGAACATTTGGCTCTTATTCGATAGCAGGGTTTGGATAACTTTTTCTGGAATGGGGTAAATAGAAAATATTTCAGAATTCGTGGGCTACAAAATCTCTCATGACTCTCAAATCTGCCACCATAATAAGAAAGTAGTCATACAATAAAGACTTTTATTTAAACAACATTCACTTTTTTTTCAAAAACATTCTTTTAAAAAGAATTTTTTTTTTTTTTTACTTTACAGAGGGGGAGGAAGCAAGAAGTATCAACTCATAGTTTCTTCACTCTAGTTGTTCATCACTTGCTTGTTTTATGTGCCTTGAACCAGGAAAGCCCAGGGGTTCGAACCAGTGACCTCAACATTTGAGGTTGGCACCCCATCCACTGCGCCGTCACAGGCCAGGCATACTCATTCATTTTTATATAGACAAAATAAATGCTTGGTCCATAATATAGGGACACTGAAATTTGAATTTCATATGATTTTCACATACAACATCTTAGAATATTATTCTTTAAAGTTTTTCCAACCATTTGAACATCTAAAAATCACTCCTAGTACATAAACAAGAGGCATGCAGTGGTTTTCTCATACTTGCTCTGCAGGAATAGTTGATTGCAAGAATCCTAGCACTGCCTTTTTGGGGAAAAAAAATTTCAAATGACAAAGAACAATTATAGCCCTGTGTATAATCACTGAATCAGTCATTTTACATTTTTTTGTGACTATTTTTTTGTTTGTTTCTGATTTGGTTTTTTGTTCTCCTCACCACTAATATATTCCCAGTTAATATGACAGGCCACATAATAAATTTGATTTGATGGATAATTATCCACCATTAGGTTTTGTCTATATTTGTCCAGTCATATTTTTCCCTAAGGGAAATTTTAAATTATATAATGTATTCAAACAGTGAATTAAAGAGATACATAAATTAAGAATTTGTTTAATGTGGTCAATAAAAAATATTCACCTATTAGCACTTTGAAGAGTTTTTATCCATAGGAAGAAATGATTGCAACTGATTTGCAGTCAACACATGAATAGTGGCTAAAAGGGGAAGATAAAATGTGGTAGAAGAAACCACATCAGACGTGAAATATCAGACGTACCAATGTTAAGTGTTCATTATCATTATCATTAACACTCTCCTGTTGTATGCATAGCTGTGTGGGGGGATATATATAATTATGTGGACATCCTTAGTTAGTAAATTAATGCCAATTGAAGGTTGGACAGGGACAGGAAGAAACAAAAATATTAAGATTTTTATATAATGTTCAGGGATTTGAGAGTCTGAATTTTCTCATAAATCAAATAACTTAGGATCTCATTAGCTCTCTTTTTGGATTGTTCTCAATATTTTTTAACATTGTAGAGTATTACCCAAAACAGTTATTGTCCATGAATTACCAAGTCAATCTAAATGATTATAATTAAAAGACATTTCAAACACTTGAAATGACTTAGAAGTAATCTTCAAGAGCTAACCCTACTTCTTTCATATAAAAGAGCTCCTTAGTTGAAATATACCGTTAGAATGACTTTCTGTGAAAAAGAGGAAAACGACTTGTAAGCCCAGTCACTGTGACACCAAAATGAAAAGCAATTCGGTTTAAAAGTAAATGCTCTTTATCTTCTGTGCAGCATTTGAATTTTATTGAGATAGATATACTTTGTACACCAAATCCAACTTAATTCCTATAAATAAAGCAGGGTTGAAGAGCTTAGTCCTTTATTTTCTCTTGTTGTCTAGAAAGGCTGTTTCCTGAGAATTGGTGCTTTTTCTTTTTCTTTTCTTTTTTTTTTTTTTTTTTTTTTTTTTTTTTTTTTTTTTTTTTTTTGTATTTTTCTGAAGCTAGAAACAGGGAGAAACAGTCAGACAGACTCCCACATGCGCCCGACCGGGATCCACCCGGCATGCCCACCATGGGACGACGCTCTGCCCCTCCGGGGCTTTGCTCTGTCGCAACCAGAGCCACTCTAGCACCTGGGGCAGAGTCCAAGGAGCCATCCCCAGCACCCGGGCTATCTTTGCTCCAATGGAGCCTCGGCTGCAGGAGGGGAAGAGAGAGACAGAGAGGAAGGAGAGGGGGAGGGGTGGAGAAGCAGATGGGCGCCTCTCCTGTGTGCCCTGGCCGGGAATCGAACCCGGGACTTCTGCACGCCAGGCCGACGCTCTACCACTGAGCCAACCGGCCAGGGCCTGAATTGGTGCTTTTTCATTTGTTTTTATTTGATTTTTTTTTTACCAGAGGGTAGTAATTTCCAACATGCAGATCTACAAGCTTTAATTCTTGTTGGGGCATAGAGACTTGGGGAAGCAGACGTCAGTAATATCAGGCTGTAGTGTCTCCAAATGACGATGGCTCCAAGTAAAAGAGATTCTTAGAGTAACAGCAACAACAACAGGCATGCCCTTTCAAGTAGGATGAAAACAGTGAGAAAATAATTTCCAATACAAACAACTTTCTATCTTTTTTTTTTTTTTTTTTTATCATTTCTAGACCTAAGTGCCTAAAACACTTTTTCAAGGAAAAAGTTTCTCTAAAGTTTTTCTATTTTTCTTTTCAATTTATTTCTTTCCTTTTCTATTCTACTTTAGGTGATAAAAATCACTACTCTGATTTTATTTCTTCTCCATCAGAAACTTCCAGGAGCTCCAAAGGCTCAAAGTTTGAACATAAAGCTCAAACTCTAGCACAGTATTCAAGGTTTCCAGTGGGACCTAAACTTGCTTTTCCAACCTATGTTCCCACCAGTGCCCTTCAGTCATTGTTAAAATAGCCAATTGGAAAATTTATCATTTCTGGTTCATGCTCTTTCTTTTTCCTCCTGCAAATTTCAAAATGTTTCGTCTCATACCATTTGCTGAAATTCTATTCAAATCTAATCACTTTCTCTCAAAATTTTTCCCAGGTTTCCCAGCAGGGTTTTGATATCATTGTGTTCTCACAGCTCTATCTTAAGCACTCGTTATAATTTAGTTTGGGTTATATATGTAATTTTTACATGTCATTTCTCCTACTAGAGGACAAGGACGTTTGAGGAAAAATGACTACATTTTTTTCTCATCATTGTACCCTTAGGATTTTGTTTTAAAAGCACGAAGGCAGTGTATAATATGTTTGCTGTATTAGAAAATAAAATAATACTTCTCTCTTTGCTTCTCCTTTCTTAATTTCCTTCCCTTATTCTCTCATTTTTTCTCTTTTGGTTCTTATTTTCCTCTGCAATTCTTTAAACTGTCCTCTTTCTCATTTTCTTTCCATTTTTTTTAATTAATTTTTAATCCCCTTTACTTCTTCTTTCTCCTCTCCTTACTTACATCCTCAATATTATGGATTTAGCATACATTCTCACCGTCTAGTTACATATGCTTTTATATTCTCACTGTAAAATGTTTAACATGTTCTGAACCAAATTTTGACAATACATAGTTATTTAATAATTCACTTATTTGTTTTATTTTATTTCATTAAATATACTGTATGTTTATTGTTTGATTTTTAGTACCAGGCATTTCTAAGCACTAAAATCCAAGTTGGCTAAGAATAACATAATCAGCTTTCATGGAGGTTATGTTATTGTGGTGGGAGACAGAGGAATAACGCACAAATTATTCTGTAATGATTAGTGTTAGGTATAGAATTTTAAAATAGACTTAAAATAACAAGTTCCCAATCCTAGCAATGACACTTCTTGAGTATTAGACTTAGCCTGCAGTCATAAACAAGTGTAGAAACTCTTGATTGTTTTCTTCCATAATGGTTGTACTAATTTGCATTCCCACCAGCAGTGAATGAGGGTTCCTTTTTCTCCACAGCCTATCCAACACTTGTATTACCTGTCTTGTTCTACCCCCAAGATTCAGAAAACATTGGTACATAAAGACACATGCACACCCATGTTCATTGCAGGATCATTCACAGAGACCGGACATAGAAACAACCAAAGTGTCCTTCAATAAAGGATTAGAAAAAGGCATATATATACAATGGAACACTACTCAGTCATAAGAAATAATGACATAGTGCCATTTACAACAACATGGATGGACCTTGAGACCATCTATGAATGAAATGAAATAAGTAAATCAGAAAAAGCTAAGAACTGAATGAAATAAGTAAATCAGAAAAAGCTAAGAACTGAATGATTTTACACATAGGTGGGATATAAAACTGAGACTCATGGATATAGATAAAAGTGAAGTGTTTACCAGGGATGTGGTTTGGGGGAGGGGAAGGGTATAAGGAGGGACAAATATAAGGTGACAGAAAATGATTTGACTTTGGGTGATGGGTATACAACATAAACAACAGTTCATATGCTTATAGAAATGTTTACCTGAAACCTATGTACTCTTATTGATCCATGTCACTATGTTAAAGTTAATTTTCTAAATAAAATTTAAAATAAAAAAAAGAAAAATAAATATCTCTCTCTCTCTCTCTCTTTATGTATAGCAACTATTTTGAGGCATCTAACAACAGACCCCACTGCACTATTGTCCTTAGAAGAAAAGACACACCAGAGGTGATAAACACACATTTACCTAGGATTTCTGATTAGCAGAGCTTTCCAAACCATAGCACAATGAAATGAAACCCAACTACAGAGCAATGGTGTCCGATGTAGGAGTCAAGATATTTGTGGTGTCTGGTGTTTGTGCCGCATGTTGGTAGAGCAAAGGTTTAGAGATGAGCTTCAGAAACCTTTGTCCCTTTGAGTCATTGGTGAATACTGAGCTCTGCAAAGGGCAGGAAGACTCCATGAACTCATGAGAAAACTACTTAAAGTCTGTGAGACAAATGGAGATTTTAGAGGTTGAATAGTGCTGACAGTTCTTAGAGCAGTGGTGGGATTCAATTAATTTAACAACCAGTTCTTTGCCCTAATGACCGTTTTAAGTATAATAAAAACGATATACAAAAAGGTAGTTTATTATTTCATGCATTTAATACTTAAATAAGTACAATAAAAGAGGTACAAAAAACTAGATTATGTTATAAAAAAGTTTTAAAGTGTTAATAAAAAATATTGCATAATACATTAGAAAAAACAATAAAACTGTTATTTAAGCTATTTTCATACTGCTTCTTGATTGGTGTCCTCACTTGCAATTTTTTTCACCTATGGATGGAATGAACATTCAGACAGGCACTTAGAATACACTATTGTGCATATGGATGTTAAAAAAAGAGTAAGGGGCCTAACCTGTGGTGGCGCAGTGGATAAAGCATCAACCTGGAATGCTGTGGTCGCCAGTTCGAAACCCTGGGCTTGCCTGGTCAAGGCACATATGGGAGTTGATGCTTCCTGTTCCTCCCCAACTTCTCTTTCTCTTTCTCTCTCTCTCTCTGTTTCTCTCCTCTCTAAAATGAATAAGTAAATAAAAAATTTAAAAAGAGTAAGGAATATAAGTTTGTGATTTCCACATTGGGCCCCTGCCCAGGTGCCCACCTTAAAGAGACCCCTTAAAGATTACAGGTGCCATCTTAACAACCAGTTTGCCAAACTCAACAAAAAATTAGGTAGCAATTCTACCAAACTGGTACAAACTGGCTGAATCCCACCACTGCTAGAGGCCCAATGAACCAGATTAGAGGGAGGAAGTTGTTGTGAAGGAATACACTGGGCATTGAGTCTTCAGTTGAAATGCCAAGAATGCCATGAAATAGGGCTTTCATTCATTCTTGCCTTGGAGCAGGCCTTCTCTGGACATGTCCTAACAAAGCCTGAAACCGAGCTTAAGAGGATCAAAGAGAGCTGCTGTCTGCCAGCAGGAGACTCAACACTTTTCAAAGAAGGAAAACATTATAGGGACTTTTTCTTAAAATAGTGGTGACAAACACGTAACGTAAAACTTACATTTTAATCTTTTTTTTTTTTTTTTTTTTTTTTTTTGTATTTTTCCGAAGCTGGAAACGGGGAGAGACAGTCAGACAGACTCCCGCATGCGCCCGACCGGGATCCACCCGGCACTACATTTTAACGATTTTTAAGTGCACAGTTCAGTAGGGCTACCTAGATTCACATTGTTGCGCAACAAATCTCTAGGACCTTTTCATCTTGCAAACTTGAAAACTCTCTACCAGTTGAACAACTTTCTTTATATATTTGAGAGCTCTGATAACAATTTATTGAACTTGTTGAATTTGTTCATTTTTTTTCTTGAATTTTGAACCTGTGGTGGCACAGTGGATGAAGCATTGATCTAGAATGCTGAGATCTCCAGTTCAAAACCCTGGGCAAGGCACATATGACAAGCAACCAATGAGTAACTAAAGTAAAGCAACTATGAGTTGATACTTTTTGTTCTACTGCCCCCCCATAAAATCAATAAATATACATATATATATATTTAGTTTTAGAGAGAGAGAGAGAGAGAGAGAGAGGCAGACAGGGACAGACAGCATCTCCATTGCGGCATCTTAGTTGTTCATTCATTGCTTTCTCATATGTGCCTTGACTGAGGGAGGGGGGGCTCCAGCAGAGCGAGTGACCCCTTGCTCAAACCAGTGACCATGGGGTCATGTCTATGATCCTACACTCAAGCTGGCAACCCTATGCTCAAGCTGGCTATCTTGGGGTTTTGAACCTGAGTCCTCAGCATCACAGGCCAATGCTCTATCCACTGCACTACCGCCTGGGCAGGTAATAAATGAAATCTTTTAAAAAAAGTTTTGACCATTATTTTTACAGATAGGCTCTCTGCATTTTTGTCTCTCTTCTCATTCTGTGGCTCCTGTGATGTGTATACTGGTCTGCTTGATGGTGAACTGACACTTTGGTCATTACATAGTGTCCTTGGTTGCCTCTTGTGACCATTTCTGACTTAAAATTTATTTTATCTATCTTCATCTATTTTATATGGTAGATTTTGCTCTTGTTTGGTTATCATTTACATGGAATATCTTTTTCCATCCTTTCATTTTCAGCCCGTGTGTGTCCTGAGATCTAAACTGAGTGCCTTGTAGACAACCAAAGATCTTCGTTTTTTAATCATTCTTTAGTCAACCTACGTCTTTTGACTGGGGAGTTTAATCCATTTATATTTTAAGTAATCATTGACAGGCATGGACTTACTGTTGCCATTTTGTTGTTTTTATGTCTTGTAGCTATTTTCTCTTTTTCTCTCTCACTTTCATCTTTTGTGTTCTGTTGATTTTTTTGTAGTGACATGCTTTGATTCCTTTCTCATTTCCTTCAGTGTATTTTCTATAGACATTTTCCTTTGTAGATACTGTGAAGATACAGAAAACATCACAAAGTTATAACAATCTATTTTAAACTAATAACAATTTCAATCACATCCAAAACTCTACTCCTTTACACCTCTGCCTCTCTCACTTTATATTATTGATGTCAAAAATTTTATCTTTGGCCTGACCAGGCAGTGGTGCAGTGGATAGAGCATTGGACTCGGATGTGGAGGACCCAGGTTCAAGACTCCAAGGTCACAGCTTGAGCGCCTGCTCATCTGGTTTGAGCAAGGATCACCACCTTGAGCCCAAGGTTGCTGGCTTGAGCAAGGGGTCACTCACTCTGCTGGTACCCACCAGTCAAGGCACATATGAGAAAGCAATCAGTGAACAACTAAGATGCCACAGTGAGGAATTGATGCTTCTCATTTCTCTTCCTTCCTGTCTGCCTGTCCCTATCTGTTCCTCTCTCTGTCTCTCTCACAAAAAAAGAAAAAAAAACACTCTATCTTTTTATTGTGTATCTATTAGCATAGATTAATATTATTTTATGTTTTTGTCTTTAAAAATTCTATATCAGAATTAAGAGTGATTTATGCACCAATATTATAATAATACAAGATTTTACATGTCTAATATATATCTTTAGCAGAGAGCTATGTTTTCATATGATTTACTTTTATTATTGAGCATCTTTTTGTTTCAACTTGAAGGACTCCCTTTAGCATTTCATATATGGTATGTCTAGTGATGATGACCTCTCTAAGCTTATATCTCAGAAAGTCTTAAGTTCTTCATTTTTGAAGGGATGATTTTGCCTAATATAGTATTGTTGCTTGGCATTGTCTTTCTTCCAGTCCTCTGAATGCATAATCTCACTTCCTCTGGCCTGCAAAGCTTCTGAGAAATCTACTTATGATTTTATAGGAGCTCTTTTATATGTATGAGTCACCCTTTTTCTGCTGCTTTCAAAATTCTCCCTTTATGTATGACATTTGAAAATTTTATTGTAATGTGGCTTGTGTGCTTTACTTTGGGTTTACTCTACTTGGAATATGTTGAACGGGTTAAATTTGTCCATTTTATTCCTTAAATTAAAAAGTCTTTGGCCATTATTTCTTGTATTTCTCTCTGCATTTTTGTCTGTTTTTCTTCTCATTCTGTGACTCCTACAAAGTATATATTGGTCTACTGGATGGTATTTCATTATGTTTCTTAGCCTCTCTTACTTTATTCTTTTTTTTATTTTTTTTTTTGTATTTTTTTGAAGCCGGAAACGGGGAGAGACAGTCAGACAGACTCCCACATGCGCCCAACCGGGATCCACCCGGCACGCCCACCAGGGGCGATGCTCTGCCCACCAGGGGGTGATGCTCTGCCGCAACCAGAGCCACTCTAGTGCCTGGGGCAGAGGCCAAGGAGCCATCTCCAGCACCCGGGCCATCTTTGCTCCAATGGAGCCTTGGCTGCGGGAGGGGAAGAGAGAGACAGAGAGGAAGGGGGGGGGGTGGAGAAGCAAATGGGCGCTTCTCCTATGTGCCCTGGCCGGGAATCAAACCCGGGTCCCCCGTACGCCAGGCCGACGCTCTACCGCTGAGCCAACCAGCTAGGGCCACTTTATTCTTTTTTTCTTTTGGCCCCTCTGACTCTATAATACAAATGGCCTGTCTTAAAGTTTACTGATTTTTTCTTCTTATTGATTGAGTCTTTTGTTAAAACACTTCAGTGAATTTTTAAATTCAGTAATTATATTCCTCAGCTTCAGAGGTCCTTTATAACAGCTTTTATTTTTTTTGTTGATATTCTTATTTTTTATACACTGTTTCCTAATTTTTATCTATATTCTTTTGGCTCATTGAGCATCTTTAAGATGATTATTTTTCATACTTTGTCAGGTAATATGTAAATCTTCATGTTTCTTCAGAATTGGTTTCTGGAGATTTATTTTGTTCTTTTGATTGAGCCATTTCTCTGTTTCTTAATATGCTTTGGGATCTTTGTTAAGATTTTGGTGTTTGAAAAAATAGCCACTAATTCTAGTCTTTATGGACTGGCTTACTACAGGTGAAGACCTTCATCAATTAGTCCAACTAGAGATTCTGGGGCCTTATAAATTTTTTCAGGTATATGTCCTCTCTAGACTTGTGTTTGTAATTTCCCAGTTCAAAAGGTTTCCTCGTTTCTTCTGAAGAACACTTTGATGTCAATTTGATCGGGCCATAGACTGCATTGATATATGATCAAATATTATTCTGGATATTTCTGAGAGAGTGTTTTTGGATGCAATTAACATTTTTAATCAGTAAACTGATTAAAACAAATTGACTTCTCTAATGTGTGTGGGCTTCATCCTTTCAGTTGAAGGCCTGAATGGAACAAAAACCCTACCCTCCCTCTAATAAGAAAGAGTTTCTCTGGCCCAACTGCCTTCAAATTGGGACGTGGGGTTTTTTGTTTGTTTTTTCCTCCGCTTAGCTTCTAATTGAAACATTAGTCCTTTTGGGTCTTGACCCTGCTGCCCTTCAGACTGGAATTACACCATCAGCTCTCCTGGGTCTTCAGTTTTCCAATTGACCCTGTAGACCTTCAGACTTACCAGCCTTGATAACTATGTGAGATAATTTCCTAAAATAAATCTTTACATATATGTACTATATATACATACATATATACATACACCCATTAATTATGTTTCTCTGGAGAACCCTACCATGAGCCCAAAATCTCTTGCTCCCCCTTATATCTTTCTGTGGTATTGTAACCTCTCTGGTGAAAGAACAAGAGGTGGTGCTCATTTGTGTTCTCAGCAGCCTCCAACCTGGCATTCAAAGTATATTACCATTCCCCTCAGCCCTCTAAGTCAGGCAATTCAGCAACCAGTCTCTTGGGAATTCCCTCAGAAGCCAGAATATTGGACTCACTTTCCACTCTTCTCACTCCCTCCTAAGGGAGAAGCTGCGAGTTGGGAGTTTTCTCTCAGTCATATCACATTGTGCACATATGGGGCTCCAGTGAACTAATGTAGTGAATTTTTCTAACCACTTCAATGCAGCTCTTCTTGGCTTTGTGCTCACTCGATGTGCTACATAGCCTCTTAGCTGGTATCAGGAGGTCTCAAAACACAATTTTGCCTGTATGTGATTCCTAAGTCGGTGTTTCCCTGGGGTGGAAGGAAACCTAGGTATTTCTATTTTGCCATCTTTCTGATGTCAATCTCTACCTCACAGAGGCTATTAACAGTATAGTATCCACAATGCTTCACTAAGAATAAAAAACTTACTATATACACAAAGATCATGAACTGTGACATATAATCAGAAGAATAAATAGGCAGTAGAACCATACATACATGCTAGCTACATTTAAAACAGCAATTGCATGCATATTTTAAGGGTGTAAAGCAAAAGGCTAACAAATGAAGAATCTCAACTGAAAAATGCAAACTATAAGAAGCAAATAAAAATTATAGAACTGAAAAATAACAAACAAAACATTCACTAGATGGATTAACAATGGCATAAAAAAATCACTGAACTTGAAGATAAGGCCAAAGAAACTATCTAATCCTTTTTTTTTCCATTAAAGAAGAGAACAATTATAATAGATGAGACAATATCAAGAAATTTCACATACAGGTAATTGGAGTTCCAGAAAGAGAGTAGAGAGAAAATGGGGCAGAAAAATATGTGAAGAATAATGACTAGGCATTTTCCAAATGCATTTAAAAATATTTTTTATCTTATTTTTATTTTATTTTAATGCAGTAACATTGATAAATCAGGGTACATATGTTCCGAGAAAACATCTCCAGATTATTTTGACCTTTGATTGTGCTGCATACCCCTCACTCAAAGTCAAATCATCCTCCGTCACCTTCTATCTGGTTTTCTTTGTGCCCCTGCCTTCCCCCAACTCCCTCCCTCTCCTTCCTCGCCCCCTCCACACCCCTCCACCCCACTCCCTGTTACCATCACATTCTTGTCCATGTCTCTGAGTCTCATTTTTATGTCCCATCTATGCATGGGTTCATATAGTTCTTAGTGTTTTCTGATTTACTTATTTCACTCCGTATAATGTTATCAAGGTCCATCCATGTTATTGAAAATGATCCGATGTCATCATTTCTTATGGCTGAGTAGTATTCCATAGTATATATGTACCAAAGTTTTTTAATCCACTCGTCCTCTGACGGACACTTGGGCTGTTTCCAGATCTTTGCTATTGTGAACAATGCTGCTATAAACATAGGGGTGCATTTCTCCTTCTGGAATTGTTCTATGGTGTCCTTGGGGTATATTCCTAAAAGTGGGATGGCTGGGTTAAAAGGCAGTTCGATTTTCAATTTTTTGAGGAATCTCCATACTGTTTTCTAGAGTGGCTGCACCAGTCTGCATTCCCACCAGCAGTGTAGGAGGGTTCCCTTTTCTCCACATCCTCGCCAGCACTTATTCTGTGTTGTTTTGTTGATGAGTGCCATTCTGACTGGTGTGAGGTGATATCTCATTGTGGTTTTAATTTGCATTTCTCTAATGATTAGTGATGTTGAGCATTTTTTCATATGTCTATTGGCCATCTGTATATCCTCTTTGGAGAAGTGTCTATTCATTTCTTTTGCCCATTTCTTGATTGGATTGTTTGTCTTTCTGGTGTTGAGATTTATAAGTTCTTTATAAATTTTGGTTATTAACCCTTTATCAGACGTACTGTCAAATATGTTTTCCCATTGTGTAGTTTGTCTTTTTATTCTGTTCTTATTGTCTTTGGCTGTGCAAAAGCTTTTTAGTTTGATATAGTCCCATTTGTTTATCCTGTCTTTTATTTCCCTTGCCCGTGGAGATAAATCAGCAAATATATCACTGCGAGAGATGTCGGAGAGCTTACTGCCTATGTTTTCTTCTAAGATGCTTATGGTTTTACGCCTTACATTTAAGTCTTTTATCCATTTTGAGTTTATTTTCATGAATGGTGTAAGTTGGTGGTCTAGTTTCATTTTTTTGCAGGTTGGTGTCCAATTTTCTCAACACTATTTGTTGAAGAGGCTGTCTTTACTTCGTTGTATTTTCTTACCTCCTTTGTCAAGTATCAGTTGTCCATAGAGCTGTGGGTTTATTTCTGGGTTCTCCGTTCTGTTCCATTGATCTATGTGCCTGTTCTTATGCCAGTATCAGGCTGTTTTGAGTACAATGGTCTTGTAGTATAGCTAGATATCAGGAAGTGTGATACCTCCCACTTTCTTCTTCTTTTTTAATATTGCTGAGGCTATTCGTGTTCTCTTTTGGTTCCATATAAATTTTTGGAATATGTGATCTATATCTTTAAAGTATGTCATTGGTATTTTAATTGGTATTGCATTGAATTTATAAATTACTTTGGGTAATACAGACATTTTAATGATGTTTAGCCTTCCTAACCATGAGCACTGTATATGCTTCCACTTGTTTGTATCTTCCTTGATTTCTTTTATCAATGTTTTATAATTTTCCGAGTACAAGTCTTTAGTCTCCTTGGTTAAATGTACTCCTAGGTACTTTATTTTTTTTTGTTTTAATAGTAAAGGGGATTGTTTCCTTAATTTCTCTTTCCGACTGTTCATTGTTGGTATATAAAAATGCCTCTGATTTCTGGATATTAATTTTATATCCTGCCACCTTGATGAATTCATTTATCAGGTCCAGTAGTTTTTTGACTGAGACTTTAGGATTTTCTATATGCAATTCATATCATCTGCAAATAATGATAGCTTTACTTCTTCTTTTCCAACTTGAATGCCTTTTATTTCTTCTTCTTGTCTGATTGCTGTGGTTAGGACTTTCAGGACTATGTTGAATAAGAGTGGTGAAAGGGGGCACCCCTGCCTTGTTCCTGATCTTAAGGGGATTGCTTTTAATTTTTACCCATTGAGTATGATGTTGGCTGTGGGTTTGTCATAGATGGCTTTTATCATGTTGAGGTATGTATTCCCACTTTGCTGAGAGTTTTGATCATGAATGGGTGCTGGATTTTATCAAATGCTTTTCCTGCATCTATTGAAATTATCATGTGGTTTTTCTCCTTCCTTTCGTTTATGTGACAAATAACATTGATAGATTTGCGAATATTGTACCATCCTTGCCTCCCCAGAATAAATCCCACTTGATCATGGTATATGATTTTTTCCATATATTGTTGGATCCGGTTTGCTAATATTTTGTTGAGGATTTTAGCATCTATATTCATCATGGATATTGGCCTATAATTTTCTTTCTTTGTGTTGTCTTTGCCTGGTTTTGGAATCAGAATTATGCTCACCTCATAAAAGGAGCTTTAAAACAAAGAATATAGTAAGAGATAAAGAAGGTCATTACATAATGATACAGGGAGCAATCCAACAGGAAGATATAACTATTATAAATATCTATGCATCTAATATAGGAGCAACTAAATATATAAAGCAGACTTTGGTGGATTTAAAGGGCGAGATCAACAGCAATACTATAATAGTAGGGGATTTCAGTACTCCACTAACATCACTAGATAGATCCTCAAGAAAGAAAATTAACAAAGAAACAGCAGACTTATTGAACACACTAGATCAACTCGATTTAATAGATATCTTCAGAACCTTTCACACTAAAGCAGCAGAATATACGTTATTTTCAAGTGCTCATGGTACATTCTCTAGGATAGACCACATGTTAGGGCACAAAAGTGCTATCCACAAATTTAAGAAGATTGAAATCATATCAAGCACTTTCTCCAATCACAACGGCAAGAAACTAGAAATGAACCACAACAGAAAAGCTCAAACATTCTCAAACACATGGAAACTAAATAGCAGGTTGTTAAATAATGAATGGATTAAAAATGAGATCAAAGAATAAATAAAAAAATTCCTAGAAACAAATGACAATGAGCATACAACAACTCAAAATTTATGGGACACAGCAAAAGCAGTACTGAGAGGGAAGTTCATAGCACTACAGGCACACTTTAAGAAGCTAGAAAAAGCTCAAATAAACAACCTAACCCTGTATCTAAAAGAACTAGAAAAAGAACAGCAAATAAAGCCCAAATGTATTAGAAGGAAGGAAATAATAAAGATCAGAGCAGAAATAAATGACATAAAGGCTAAAGAAACAATACAGAGGATCAATGAAACTAGGAGCTGGTTTTTTGAAAAGGTAAACAAAGTTGATGAACCTTTAACTAGACTCACCAAGAAAAAGAGAGAGAGGACTCAAATAAATATAATTAGAAAGGAGAGGGGTGAAATAACAACTGACACAACAGAAATACAAAGGATTGTAAGAAAATACTATGAAGAACTGTATGCCAAAAAACTAGACAACCTA
Source organism: Saccopteryx leptura (assembly GCF_036850995.1). Taxonomy (NCBI): domain Eukaryota; kingdom Metazoa; phylum Chordata; class Mammalia; order Chiroptera; family Emballonuridae; genus Saccopteryx; species Saccopteryx leptura. Next base: position 59,511,555 of record NC_089511.1, on the reverse strand, counting down.
GATGAAATGGATAAATTCCTTGAAACATACAATCTTCCAAAAATCAATCTGGAAGAATCAGAAAACCTAAACAGACCGATTACACCAAATGAGATTGAAACAGTTATCAAAAAACTCCCAAAAAAGAAAAGTCCTGGGCCTGATGGCTTCACAAGTGAATTCTACCAAATATTCAAAGAAGAACTAACTCCTATCCCTCTCAAGGTATTTCAAAAAATTCAAGAGGAAGGAAGACTTCCAAGCATTTAAAAATATTGACTGACATATCCAAGAAGCTAGTGAGCCCTCAAAAATATACACACAAAAACTTAATGTAAGCACATGATACTGAAATTACTAAAAAACAAAGATAAAAAATATTAATTGTTATCAGATTATACACAAAGAAATACAGCCTGACCAGGCAGTGATACAGTGAATAGAGCATTGACTTGAGATGCTGAGGACCCAGGTTCAAAACCCTGAGCTCACTGGGTTAAGCCCAGGCTCATCCGGCTTAAGTATGGGATCATAGACATGACCAAATGGTTGCTGGCTTGAGCCCAAGGTTGCTGGCTTGAGCAAAGGGTCACTGGCTCGACTGAAGTCCCCTGGTCAAGGCACATATTAGAAAGCAATCAATAAACAACTAAAGTGCTGCAACAAGTTGATGCTTCTCATCTCTTTCCTGTCTGTCTGTCCTTGCCTGTTCCTCTGTCTCTCTCTCTCTCCCTCCCGCTCACTTAAAAAAAAAGAAATACATACACACCTCAGTGAAACTGTTAAATATAAACAAAAATATTTATTTTTAAAAAGTCTTTATTTTGCCTTTTACCCTGAGTGATATTTTCACTGTATAGTGAATACTACATTTACAGTTATTTTCATTCATTTCCTTGGAAATTTTATAATTTTCTATCTAAGCACTGTTAGTATTAATAGATAGGCTACAATTTTTACAGTTGGTCTTTCAAAAGGCAATTTTTCTCTTTCCCTTGGCCTCTATAATATCTACTTTGTTTTTAGCAATTTTATTGTTTTCACATAGTGTGTTTTCCATTTGTATACACTTGGATACTTCACCTTGCTTGGAGCTAGCAGTGTGCTTTGAGTATTTTAATCAATCACTATGATAAATTCTCACTTTTTAAGGTCTTCGATGTCAGCAATGTTTTACAATTTTCAGCAGAGATGTACTAGCCAAATTTTATTTTACTCCTAAAGTATTTGTTTGTGTAATATTGATTTCAAAAGAATTTTCATAATTTTACTTTTCAATTGTTTGATGCTATAGATAAGAAATCAATTGAGTTTTGTATAACACCTTGTAAACTGTGACCTTGCTAAGTTCATATAGCAGTTCTCTTAGTTGTTTTGCAAATTCCCTAGAATTTTCTCTGTGAACATTCCTATTCAGCTGCAAATGGAAACAGTTTTACTTCTTTCTTTCCATACTTTATACTTTTTTTCTTGCCTTATTGAAAATGACAAGTACTTACAGTCAATAAAGCATGTTTGTCTAGTTCTAATTTATAACTGAAGTCCATTTGGGAAATTCACAGATATATAGAAATTAAATAACACACTCTTAAATAGCTAATGGGTCAAAAAAGAAATAAAAATAGAAATTGGAAAATATTTTGAGGTGAATGAAAATGAAAGTACAATAAATGAAAAATATGGGATGCAGCTAAAGCAGTTCTTAGAAATTTATGGTTGTATACACTTATACTGTAAAAAGTATCTTAAATCAATCTAATGTTTCATCTTACTAAAAACTAAAAAAAAAAGAAATAGTAAATCTCAATGCAAGCGAAAGAAAAAAAAGATAAAGGCAGAGTAAATAAAATAGAGAAAATCAATAAAAAATAAATGAAATCAAAAGTTAGTTTTTGAAAAGATCAATAAATGGACAAGTCTTTAGTTAGACTGACTAAGAAAAAAACATATTAGACTCAAATGACCAATATTATAAATGAGAGAAGGGGCATTACTGCTTATAAGAATGTCTGACGGTTTCAGAAATGAAGTTTGTATAAGTTCCTTCTGCCGTGGGCCATTCAAGCTTAGGTAGGACCTGCACTGAGCCTCTGGGGCAGATGTAGTAACTGAGGTATTACAGATCAGTGGGGTTTTTAAACAGTGATCCTTAAGCTCCATTGAGCAAGCAGGTGTTTTTCAACTGGCTCACCCAGTGGTTTTAAAAAATTTTAAATAAGTGGATAATGTGTAAACATCAGGAGATTTTACATTAAAAAATTTCTGAATTCTCTAGAAAAATCAGAAGATTTGGATGCTTCCATTTCAACATGACAACCATTGTGTATACCTGACAACTACAGTGACCTTTAAAGAAGACATGGGTTTCCAGTTGTTCACAGCCTTTGTTGATTTACACCTAGTCATTTCCTTCATTATTATTTCAATCCTTGTTTACAGATCCTAGATCCATGACACATTCAGCCCAATAGTCAGTGTATTACAAAAACTCATTTTCTTAATATCAACCTCAAATGTTAGTGTTAGAGAATATCAGAGCCAACCCTTTTTATTCCTTTTAGAGATGTATAAGCTAAGTCAGATTCAAGAATGTAAAATGCTTTACCTAGAGTCACATAGCTAGCTAGAGGCAGAACTAGAACTAGAACCTAAGCATGTCTGTATATTCTTTACTACTATATTCTGCCAATTTTATGTCTTCTAAGTCTTTTTGACAAGTGTTTAAGTATTACCTATAGCAGTCCTTTGAGCTATAAGTTCCATGTTTGTTAACCTCTATTAAAAATGTGTTTTTTTTTTGTAAATTGTCTTAATTTGCCTCTTTCCAAGGATGGTATAGGAGATTTATTTTTTAAAAAAATCCATATTCTCCCCTTGTCTATGATTTTATTTATTTATTTATTTATTTATTTATTTATTTATTTATTTATTTTCTTTTATTTAGTGAGAGGAGGGGAGTCAGAAAGACAGACTCCCATACGTGCCCCGTCCTGTGTCCACCAGGCAAGCCCACCTAGGGGGCAATGCTCTGCCCATCTGGGGTGTTGCTCCTTTGCTCAACAACTGAGCTCTTCTTAGCATCTGTGGTGGAGGCCGTGGAGCTATCCTCAGTGTCTAGAGCCAACTCACTCCAATCAAGCCATGGCTGCAGGAGTGGGGGGGGGGGCAAAGAGAGAGAAGCAAGAGGGATGGGGTTGGGGAAGCAGATGGGTGCTTCTCCTGTGTGCCCTGACCAGGAGTCAAATCTGGGACATCTACACGCTGAACTGACACCCTACCACTGAGCCAACCAGCAAGGGAATATTTCTTATTTTATCAGTTTGGCCATTTCTTGTCTAGCCTTTGTCTTTTGAAATGGCAACTTCTTGTTGTGGCACTTGCTTTAGAACTGTGTAGAGGTCAGTCTGCTAGCAGTTTCTCTGCTTTTATGCTGTAGGGAGGCTCAGGAAATAGATTTGTAAGATTGCTCCTCACCTACTGTGTGTCATACCTGCAAGAACCACCCCAGTTAAAGGGAAGATCCTTACAAGGATAAAATGGCTAAGACCAAGAGCTGTTGATGGTTTCCATATCACCTTTATTGGGGTACACTCTTCTGCTCTACCATTTCTTTTTAATGACTTTCCTAATGTTCAACTTTTTGTTTTCAGGCCTTTACACATGATTTTCCTTAATCCTCTTTATGTTGGTTTTTAAAATCTATTTTTTACTTTGCCATTTTATCTCCTAAATCTTGCTCTCAATCCTTAATCTCCTATATTTATAAGGGTTTTATCTAAAATTTTATTTTAGGGATTTTTATACTTTATCTCTTTTGCTTTTAGATTTTTAGTTTTTAATCTCATTGATGTCTAATCTAGCCTTTTATACTTTATTTTAAACATCATTTATTTTCTTTTATTATTTTGATTGTTAATCTTTTTTCCTTGTTGGGCTTTTTATTTTCCAACTTTAATCTGTATTTTATTCCTTTTTCCCTCTCTTATTTACAGTGGCTTAGTATTATTCATTATTTTATTTTATTTTATTTTATTTTTTTAAGGACTTTATTAATTTTTCAGAGAGGAGAGAGAGAGAGGGAAAGAGGAATAGAGAGTGAGAGAGAGAAGGAGGAGGAGCAGGAAGCATCAACTCCCACATGTGCCTTGACCGGCAAGCCCAGGGTTTCGAACTGGCGACCTCATTGTTCTAGTTCGACGCTTTATCACTGCGCCACCACAGGTCAGGCCAGTATTACTCATTCTAATCTGCCATTCTTCCTTAATTATTAAAAATTGATCATATATTTTTTCATAATTAATTCTTTTTATTATGGCTGACCAGAAGTGTGATCATAAAGGTAGTAGGCACAGAGGGGACCTATAGCAAAAATGGAAGAAATTGGAAGCTTTTCTCTCTGTCTTCTCTATTTCACAGTTTCCATCTTAATAATATCACTTGTCCATCTTTCTCTTGGACTGTTAGTTTTTTATCTTATGATTTCATAAGAGCACTTAGCATTTCCTTAATATGCATTTTCTATAACAGTTATTTTTCTCTGGGACCTAAATTTTAAGATTAGCAGTTGTTGTATGGGGTCCTACCTAGAATCAAGAGGAAAAAGAAGATTGATCACCTTGAGACCATTCTCTTATTAATATTTATTTATTTGTTTCAATTATGCCTTCATTAATGTGAAATTTATCATTTATGAAAATGTGGACAATTTTTTTAAAATTTAACATGATCTTCTGGATATAATAAGATATGTAAATAATTCTACTTTATCTCTTTCTTCTTGCTTATTTGCTTTTATCCTTGTTCTCATACTCTCTTTTCTCATCTGTAAAAATGAGTATAAAATTGGAAATTCTATAAGTTTGCAATGAGAATTAAATGAGAAAAATGTATGTAACAATGAATAGTGTAATGTATAAACTATAATAGCTTCTCAATGGAAATTTTTCTTTCTTTTTTCATGGCCAATTAAAAATATCAAATAAATTGCATATATATTGATTAGAAAAATTAATTAAGAATCAGAAATTTCATAGCTTATAGAAACAAAGCAGCAAATTATTATTAAACACAAAATGAGTTTATGGAAATAAAAGGCATAATAAACACACAGCAATTAATTTTGTCAATAGTTCTTTTTTTTTTTTCCAAGTGAGAGGAGGGGAGATAATGAGACAAACTCCCAAGTGTGGCCTGACTGAGATTCACCTTGTAACCCCTGTCTGGATCTGATGCTTTGCCCATCTGGGGCCATGCTCACATCTGAGCTATTTTTAGCACCTGAGGCAGAGGCTCCACAGAGCCATCCTCAGTACCCACAGCTGATGCTCTCAAACCAGTGAAGCCATGGTTGTGGGAGGGGAAGAGAGATAGAGAGATAGAAAGGGAGAAGGAGAGGGAAGGGTAGAGAAGCAGATGGTCGCTTCTCCTGTGTGCACTGACTGGGAATCAAACCTGGGTCATCCACATGCTGGGCTGATGCTCTACCACTAAGCAAACTGGCCAGGGCCATCAACAGTTTTTTCTTCACTTTGAAATATATTCTTTTACTAATGGTTCATCTTCTTATTAAGGACAATACCAGACCAGAACATTATTTTTCTCTCTATAAGAAACCTTAAGAACCAAAGATCCAATGTAGGAACATTCTTTAAGAATCAAATGAATTACATTAAATTAAAATTTTCTTAAAATATAATTATAAACTGGTGACGTCACGGAAATGGCGCCGTGAGCAGCGCGTCCGACAGATCTCCCCAAAATCTCAACAAATTTATCAACTAGAAACAGAAAAATTTATCCTCGGAGCATTCCGGAGTTCCACACAAACTGAAAGCAAAAGGACTGTTATCACTTGAATCTGAGAGACGAGGTTGTGGAGGAAGCTAACTACCGCAGGGACGTTCATTCAAGTCGCGGAGGGAGTGCGCCTGTGGTAAGTCGGCCCACACTCAGGAGCGGCGAGCAGCCGCCGGCGCGCGCCCGGTGCTGTGGTCCGGTCCCAGAGCGAGCACCGCCAGCTTCCCCAGCGGCCCGTGCACTGCGAGTGAGAGTCCCCAGCCACCGGAGCCCGGAGCACCCCATTCACGCACGTGCCCTGGGCGTCCCACAAGCCCAGAGCACCCCACTGGCCCGCACACCCAGGGTGCCCCATTATCCCGCGCACCTGGTGCGCCCCAGCCGCCAGCGGCAGGCGAGAGGGAGGGGTACCAGGGCTGTCTTCCTATTTGGGAGATTCTCTGAGTGGGTGGGGCACCTCACCCAGCCATTCAAGCTAACAATCAAGCGTTGGGGGAGGGGCGAAGGCAGCCTAAAATACTTTCTGGAGCACAGCTGCGGATACAATCACTGAAATTAGCTTAACCCACGAAATCTGCGCACCCACGGGGCTCTAATTGATAAGATCTCTCTCAGTTCAGCGATCCAAGACAAGAGGCGTGATATTTTTTACTGCCTCTCGCTAAAGGGGCGGGGGCAACTTCTGATTGACAGAGCCTCCATATTCAGGAATAAACGCTAACAAGAGGGACTTGGCAGATAATAAGATCTATAATACACTAGTCGCAAGCAGCGACTAGTGCCTCTTCTTCCCAGCCAAAACAGGCTACAAAGTGTGGAAAGTCTGGGTTGAGTGTCCAACTGAATGCTAGGCGCTGAACAGTCACCTTGACAACAATTGACTCCTAGCCCCGCCTGATTATGCTGGAGGCTCTGACTGCCAGAGCCTTTCCCAAAGCCTTGCGCTGAGTGGGGATAGAGTGGGGATTTCCTAGCTCTTTGAGCCTCTTACTCCCCAGGCAGAAGCAGTAGCAGCCTTATAGCTGGATCACCAGGCTGCTAATTCAGGAAGGGGAGACTAGGAGAGAGACTCCAGGAAAGCAAACTCTCTCATTGTTGGACCCTGCAAACTCCAACAAGCCTTGACTACCAGCAAGACTAAAGCCAATTATGTGACATTGCCATAGAATCCCATCAACTGCAAATCCCTACCTAAGTGTGACACAGAGACAGAGCCTGGGGTACAGAGTCACCGACCAGGAAGAGGGAGAGAAAAGAAAAAGGAAGAAGTTAACCTCTCAAAATCAAGAAAAATCCACAGACTTTATAACTTGTTCCACTAATTTTTCATTGTTGTTGTTTGTTTCTTCTATCTTATTGCCTTTATTATTATTATTTCTATTTCCTCCACCTCGGTCCGTTTATTCTCTGCCCATCTTATGCTTCCCTTTTCTTGAACTACACTACCCATGAGTGTTACATTTTATTTCTTTTCTTCATCCTCACTCCCCTTTAAGGTTACACTCCAAAACACTTAACTCTCACTCTCTCCCCTTTTGTTTTTTTTGTTTTGCTTTATTTTGTTTTTTTCTCTTCCTTTTTTTCTTCCTTTGTTTTTCTCTTTTTCTTATTTTTTCCTTTCTATTCGTTTCTTCTTTTCTCCTTTTACTTTTCCTCCCATTTAATCCTCAATCACGAACAAATTATTTAATTTGGGATTCAAGTTTTTTTTGTGTTTTTTTTTCACTTTTGTTTTTGTTTTTTGTTTGTTTGTTTATTTTTGTGGCATTTTGGGTACTTTTTACGTTGCTTTTTAACTCACTAGCATTCCTCCCAACCCAAGGTCTCCATTGTATTTAGTCTTCGCTCCACTTATTACAACAGATTTTACTTTTTATTTTTTTTCTTCTTTATTATTCTTTTTTTTCCCCTTTTTTCTGGTTTCCTCTTATCCCTCTCATTATATCTCTTAGTCGACCATCACTTACAAGCAAATCATCTTATGCTTGTCTAAGATTTTCTCCTTTTTTTTTTTTTTTTTTTTGCATTTAGTAGGTTCCTACTCCCTTTTTTTGCCCCTTGAACTCTTCACCCCAAATCAGGCCCTCCGTTATAGGCAGTTTTTGTTCCATTTAGCATAATATAATTCACAGGTCATCACGATATTTCCCTGAGGAGGGGAGAGGAGGGGAAGAGAAGAAAGAAAAAAAGGGGTAAATAATAAATTATTACTGTTTTTTTTTGTGGGGTGTTTTACCTTTTTTTTTTTTTTTTTTTTACTTTTTACTCTTTATTAATTTTAATTAGTGCTATCAACAAGACCACCCTCAGATGCCAATAAGAAAGAGGAAATCGAATATTATGGATACAAAAGATAGAGAGGTAACACAAATAGATGTGGAAAAATCTATGGAGAAAAGATTTAACATATTGGAAGCCTTGGAACTAAATGACAGAGAATTTAAAATAGAAATCTTAAAAATACTCAGAGATATACAAGAAAACACAGAAAGGCAATTTAGGGAGATCAGAAAACAACTCAATGAACACAAAAAATATATTACCAAGGAAATTGAAACTATAAAAACAAATCAAACAGAAATGAAAAACTCAATCCACGAGCTGAAAATCGAGGTAACAAGCTTAGCTAACAGAACAGCCCAGATAGAAGATAGGATTAGTGAAATAGAAGACAAGCAACTTGAGGCACAACAGAGAGAAGAAGAAAGAGACTCAAAAATAATAAAAAACGAGAAAACCCTACAGGAATTGTCTGACTCCATCAGAAAGAATAACATAAGAATAATAGGTATATCAGAGGGAGAAGAGAAAGAAAATGGAATGGAGAATATACTCAAACAAATAATAGATGAGAACTTCCCAAGCCTGTGGAAAGAACTAAAGCCTCAAATTCAAGAAGCAAACAGAACACCGAGTTTTCTTAACCTCAACAAACCCACTCCAAGGCACATCATAATGAAGATGACACAAACCAATGACAAAGAAAAAATTCTCAAGGCAGCCAGGGAAAAGAAGAGTACAACATATAAAGGAAGGCCTATTAGATTATCATCAGATTTCTCAGCAGAAACTCTACAAGCTAGAAGAGAGTGGACCCCAATATTTAAAGCCCTGAAAGAGAGGAACTTTCAGCCAAGAATACTATACCCATCAAAGCTATCCTTCAAGTACGAAGGAGATATAAAAACATTCACAAATACAGAAAAGATGAGAGAATTTATCAGCAGAAAGCTCCCACTCCAGGAAATACTAAAGGGGGTTTTCCAACCAGATTCAAAGAACAAAAGAAAACAAAACCACAAGTAACAGCTCCACCAAGAACACAATAAAACCAAACTTAAACTGTGACAACAAAAGAAAAAAAAAGGGGGGAGAGGATGGAGATTAACAGTAGCAAAGGACAATGAAGTGCAGAAATACTCATAAGATAGGGTACTACAATGAATATGGTAGGTACCCTTTTCATTACTTAATCGTAACCACCCTTGAAAAAACCACCACAAAAACACTTGACTTAAAAAAGGTAGCAACAGAGGAAAGAAGAATGGAATACAAACAAACAAAAACAAATGATAGAAAAACAAAAGAGAAGAATCAAACAAGATACAAAACTAACAGAAAGCTATTTATAAAATGGCAATAGGGAACCCACAAGTGTCAATAATTACACTAAATGTAAATGGATTAAACTTACCAATAAAAAGACACAGAGTAGCAGAATGGATTAAAAAAGAAAATCCAACTATATGCTGCCTACAAGAAACACATCTAAGCAACAAGGATAGAAACAAATTCAAAGTGAAAGGCTGGAAAACAATATTCCAAGCAAACAACACCCCCAAAAAAGCAGGTGTAGCAATACTCATATCAAATAATGCTGACTACAAGACAGAAAAAGTACTCAGAGACAAAAATTGTCATTTCATAATGATTAAGGGGAAGTTGAATCAAAAAGACATAACAATCCTTAATATATATGCACCAAACCAAGGAGCACCAAAATATATAAGACAGCTACTTATTGATCTTAAAACAAAAACTGACAAAAATACAATCATACTTGGAGACCTCAATACACCGCTGACGGCTCTAGATCAGTCATCCAAACAGAGAATCAATAAAGATATAGTGGCCTTAAACGAAATACTAGAACACCTGAATATGATAGACATCTATAGGACACTTCATCCCAAAGCGACAGAGTATACATTTTTCTCTAGTGTACATGGAACATTCTCAAGAATTGACCATATGTTGGGCCACAAAGACAATATCAGCAAATTTAGAAAAATTGAAATTGTACCAAGCATATTCTCTGATCATAAAGCCTTGAAACTAGAATTCAACTGCAAAAAAGAGGGGGAAAAACCCACAAAAATGTGGAAACTAAACAACATACTTCTAAAAAATGAATGGGTCAAAGAAGAAATAAGCGCAGAGATCAAAAGATATATACAGACAAATGAAAATGAAAGTACAACATGTCAGAATCTCTGGGATGCAGCAAAAGCAGTAATAAGAGGAAAGTTCATATCACTTCAGGCATATATGAACAAACAAGAGAGAGCCCAAGTAAACCACTTAACTTCACACCTTAAGGAACTAGAAAAAGAAGAACAAAGACAACCCAAAACCAGCCGAAGAAAGGAGATAATAAAAATCAGAGCAGAAATAAATGAAATAGAGAACAGAAAAACTATAGAAAAAATCAATAAAACAAGGAGCTGGTTCTTTGAAAAGATCAACAAAATTGACAAACCCTTGGCAAGACTCACCAAGGAAAAAAGGCACAGGACTCAAATAAATAAAATCCAAAATGAAAGAGGAGAGATCACCACAGACAGCATAGATATACAAAGAATTATTGTAGAATACTACGAAAAACTATATGCCACCAAATACAACAATCTAGAAGAAATGGATAATTTCTAGTACAATACAACCTTCCTAGACTGAGTCATGAAGAAGCAGAAAGCCTAAACAGACCAATCAGCAGGGAGGAAATAGAAAAAACTATTAAAAACCTCCCCAAAAATAAAAGTCCAGGCCCAGACGGTTATACTAATGAATTCTATCAAACATTCAAAGAAGACTTGGTTCCTATTCTACACAAAGTCTTCCAAAAAATTGAAGAAGAAGCAATACTTCCAAACACATTTTATGAGGCCAACATAACCCTCATACCAAAACCTGGCAAGGATGGCACAAAGAAAGAAAACTACAGACCAATATCTCTAATGAATACAGATGCTAAAATACTAAACAAAATACTGGCAAACTGAATACAACAACATATTAAAAAAATAATACATCATGATCAAGTGGGATTCATCCCAGAATCTCAAGGATGGTTCAACATACGTAAAACGGTTAACGTAATACACCATATCAACAAAACAAAAAACAAAAACCACATGATCTTATCAATAGACGCAGAAAAGGCATTCGATAAAATACAACACAATTTTATGTTTAAGACTCTCAACAAAATGGGTATAGAAGGAAAATATCTCAACATGATAAAGGCCATATATGATAAACCATCAGCCAACATCATATTAAATGGCATAAAACTGAGGACTTTCTACCTTAAATCAGGAACAAGACAGGGTTGTCCACTCTCTCCACTCTTATTTAACGTGGTGCTAGAAGTTCTGGCCAGAGCAATCAGACAAGACAAAGAAATAAAAGGCATCCATATCGGAAAAGAAGAAGTAAAGGTATCACTTTTTGCAGATGATATGATCCTATACATCGAAAACCCGAAGGACTCCACAAAAAGATTATTAGAAACAATAAACCAATACAGTAAGGTCGCAGGATACAAAATTAACATACAAAAGTCCATAGCCTTTCTATATGCCAACAATGAAATATTAGAAAACGAACTCAAAAAAATAATCCCCTTCACGATTGCAACAAAAAAAATAAAATACCTAGGAATAAACATAACAAAGAATGTAAAGGACCTATATAACGAAAACTACAAGGCATTATTAAGAGAAATAGAAAAGGACACAATGAGATGGAAAAATATTCCTTGTTCTTGGATAGGAAGAATAAATATAATTAAAATGGCCATATTACCCAAAGCAATATATAAATTTAATGCAATTCCCATCAAAATTCCTATGACATTTTTTAAAGAAATGGAACAAAAAATCATCAGATTTATATGGAACTATAAAAAACCCCGAATAGCCAAAGCAATCCTAAGGAAAAAGAATGAAGCTGGGGGCATTACAATACCTGACTTTAAACTATATTATAGAGCCACGATAATCAAAACAGCATGGTATTGGCAGAAAAATAGACACTCAGACCAATGGAACAGAATAGAAAGCCCAGAAATAAAACCACATATATATGGTCAAATAATCTTTGACAAATGGGCCAACAATGGAGAAAAGAAAGCCTCTTCAACAAATGGCGTTGGGAAAACTGGAAAGCCACATGCAAAAGAATGAAACTCGACTACAGCCTGTCCCCGTGTACTAAAATTAATTCAAAATGGATCAAAGACCTAAATATAAGACCTGAAACAATAAAGTACATAGAAGAAGACATAGGTACTAAACTCATGGATCTGGGTTTTAAAGAACATTTTATGAACTTGACTCCAATGGCAAGAGAAGTGAAGGCAAAGATAAATGAATGGGACTACATCAGACTAAAAAGTTTTTGCTCAGCAAGAGAAACTGATATCAAAATAAACAGACAGCCAACTAAATGGGAAATGATATTTTCAAACAACAGCTCAGATAAGGGCCTAATATCCAAAATTTACAAAGAACTCATAAAACTCAACAACAAACAAACAAACAATCCAATAAAAAAATGGGAAGAGGACATGAATAGACACTTCTCCCAGGAAGAAATACAAATGGCCAACAGATATATGAAAAGATGCTCAGTTTCATTAGTTATTAGAGAAATGCAAATCAAAACTACAATGAGATACCACCTCACACCTGTTGGATTAGCTATTATCAACAAGACGGGTAATAGCAAATGTTGGAGAGGCTGCGGAGAAAAGGGAACTCTCATCCACTGTTGGTGGGACTGTAAAGTAGTACAACCATTATGGAGGAAAGTATGGTGGTTCCTCAAAAAACTGAAAATAGAACTACCTTATGACCCAGCAATCCCTCTACTGGGTATATACTCCAAAACCTCAGAAACATTGATACGTAAAGACACATGTAGCCCCATGTTCATTGCAGCACTGTTCACAGTGGCCAAGACATGGAAACAACTAAAAAGCCCTTCAATAGAAGACTGGATAAAGAAGATGTGGCACATATACACTATGGAATACTACTCAGCCTTAAGAAATGATGACATCAGATCATTTACAGCAAAATGGTGGGATCTTGATAACATTATACGGAGTGAAATAAGTAAATCAGAAAAAAACAAGAACTACATGCTTCCATACATTGGTGGAACACAAAAACGAGACTAAGAGACATGGACAAGAGTGTGGTGGTTACCAGAGGTGGGGGGAGGGAGGACATAGGAGGAGGGAGGGAGAGAGTTAGGGGGAGGGGGAGGGGCACAGAAAACTAGATAGAGGGTGACGGAGGACAATCTGACTATGGGCGAGGGGTATGCAACATAATTTAATGACAAGATAACCTAGACATGTTTTCTTTGAATATATGTACCCTGATTTATTAATGTCATCCCATTAACATTAATAAAAATTTATTAAAAAAAATATAATTATAAACTAATGATGGTCGTGTACATGATAGCTGAGAAAAAAATTCCAGAGCATTTCCTTCCCAAAGCCACCACACTGCAGAACTTTCAGGGTGTGTCACTTACACAAGTCATAATGTGAATAATGTCTCTGGGCTTGTGGATCTGCAGCGACCTGCATGTCTAATTTTCATGTCAGCAACATCTATTGTGTCAAATTCCCCTCTCCACTATCAGCATCCTCAGTATAATTTCTTATTTCCCAGAAAAAAAATAAATGCAACATTTTAATGTGTAGTCCAACTGTTCCAGAGTCTATTATTTATCCTTAGACCCGAGCGAGAGAAGTGTGATGAACCAAAGCTTTAAAATTTTATTGTGATCTATTTTTATCTGAAGCCTGTTTGAAACTCTGCATCTGATACCTCAATGGAAAGCTTATTCCTACTCTCTCTATTAGTGTTCTCTTTAAGTTTAAAATAGGTCTATATTGTATCACAGTAAATGTGGTAATCATGCAAGTGTCTGTTTTTAAAATAATCATGGCTAATATAGCATGACCTGGAAAGACCAATCTCTTTCTTTAAATCAAATTTAAATATTATTATACATTTCTTATCACCTTAAAAATACAAGTTTTCAAATGGCTGTAGAAAGAACCATGTTTGGATAACATAGTCGGCTGTGAGGAGCAGGTCCTGGATATGCCAAGCTAAGATCTGGATGGCTTACTTGGGAGAAGGTGTTTAGTTTTTCAGTTTCACAAATCAAACTTAGCACTCTAAACTTTGAGAATCTGAAACTGCTTGCTAAGCAGCTTTTTCTTTTGTTTGAATAATAAATGGTTTATTGGTAAGTACACGGTTTCAGTAGCAATAATAAATATAGCCTGACCAGGCAGTGGCACAGTGGATGGAGCATCGGACTGGGACACAGAGGACTCAGGTTCGAAACCCCAAGGTCACTGGCTTGAGTGCGGTCTCATATTTGGTTTGAGCAAGGCTCACCAGCTTGAGCCCAAGGTCGCTGGCTTGAGCAAGGGGTCACTTGGTCTGCTGTAGCCCCCCTTCCCCATCGGAGCATATGTGAGAAAGCAGTCAATGAACAGCTGAGGAGCCGCAACAAGAGTTGATGCTTCTCGCCTCTCTCCCTTCCTGCCTGTCTGACCCTATCTGTCCCTCTCTCTCTGTCTCTGTTGCAAAATAATAATAATAATAATAATAAATTCAGTTGTACAGAAGACAGTAATCAAAATAATAAATGCTTGCTAATCATCAGAAAATCTGTTACCATTAGGGCTATCACATAGAAATCCAAAATTACTCAAAGTCAAATCTTAAAGAAGATACATCCTCTTATTAGTCCATATGGAATAGGTCCATAGTACTGGAATCTGTAGAATTCTGTAGACTTGTCACCTTCTAACTAAACATGACCTACTAGCACATAACTATAGCTTTTAAAGAAATCTGATGGACTAATGGTAAGCATTTTGTCTCCATCCAAACCAATTACTCTTTTACAAATATTTTATTTTAGATCACTTGGGCCTTTTGCAATCAGTGTCACCTGTTTGGATACCATAAAAATGTCAACTATGATTTTCTGCAAAAATAATATCAAAATTTTGAATTATAGGCTCCACTGATGGTCCAGAACACGACACCACCACCAACGTATTCAAAAGCACATTTATATAGCCGTACTGAATAGTATAGCCAAAACAGTCGAAAGGTTTTCCCACAACTCCACAAAGCATAGTTCTATGAAGACTCTGTCACCATTGGCCATAGGTCTGTTCTGTAATACATCCAAGTTTTAGGGTATTTGCAGTTTCCAAGCATCTGAAGCATGTCTCAAAGCATATATGGGTAATCCATAGTTTCAAGATTCCTCTAACCCCAAAGAACCCCGGAAGACTCTCACCCAAGATTTAGGAGGGCCTTTCTCTGCTAATCAGCTCTTTCACTGACTAGTTAACCAAACAAGCAGACAAACAGAAAATCTTACAATCCAAATAAAATACATTGGGGAGATGTCTTTCCAATTAATTCTCTTTTAGCAATAAATTGGCAATGTCTCATTTTAATAGACCCAGAACATGGTCTATTTCAGTGTTTCTCAAACAATGTCAGACACATATTCTAGACAGTTCACACTTTTTGTGTGAGAATTTTTAAAATCTTTGTATTTATTTCAGTGAAATAAAAAACAATAGTGAGTAAGTTCCGAATAATCATGTGTGGATTATCTGTTTGATATTCTGATTTAACCAAGGATATCCAGGGGAGTCAGTGCCCATATAGGCAATTGTATTAATGTCCTTGTGGCAGAATGCTAACTCGGAAACTTATACTGGGATACTAAGAGGTGCTAGAACCAGATAAAAAAGGGGGGAAGACACAGTGAGACCAACCACCAATATGCAAATTTTCAAAGAAAATACTCAAGAATTGGTTATGACCTATGGATTCTTTATCTAGATAGATAGAGGATAGCAAAGGATAGAAAAGATGGAGAACCAGTGAGACTGTTATGAAAATTTACTTGGAGGAAGCTGTGCTGTAAATCGCAGACACATGCAAGATAGAAGTGCTTCTTTTTTCACCACAGGCGCACTGTGAGGAATTGAAGGGAAAGGTTTTAGTAGCTTATATTGTTTAATATTAAAATACATGTGCAAAGTGGGATGATTCATTAATCACACCCAAGAGTCAACATGAGGGGCCAACCGTACATACCTTTTCTTTATAAAAACACAATATATTATTCTAGCTGTAATATAATAATGTATTTTATTTTTTGAAAGGACATCCTTTACACTGCAAAAATGGAAGATTTATTACCTATTACACAATTTGTCTAACATATTTTTTTTAATTTTTCTGAAATTAGGAGTGGGGAAGCAATCAGACAGACTCCTGCATGCGCCTGACCAGGATTCACCCAGCATGCCCACTAGGGGGCAATGCTCTGCCCATCTGGGGCGTTGTTCCATTGCAGCTGGAGCCATTCTAGCTCCTGAGGCGTAGGCCATGGAGCCATCCTCAGCATTCGGGCCAACTTTTCTCCAGTGGAGCCTTGGCTGTGGGAGTGGAAGAGAGAGACAGAGAGAAAAGAGAAGGGGGGAAGGGTGGAGAAGCAGATGGGCGCTTCTCCTGTGTGCCCTGACCGGGAATTGAACCCAGGACTTCCTCACGCTGGGCCAATGCTCTACCGCTGAGCCAACCAGCCAGGGCCTTTCCTTCTTGGTTGCAAGTTTGGGCTCTAGGAGCCAGGATTCTAATCAAGAAGCAAATAACTGCTATTTTACTCATCATCACCTGGGTGAGAACTCTTTTAGGGCTAACTGAAGCAGCTTCAGTGCTTTTATCCACTTTTCTCTTGCCTTTGAATCTATGCACAGATAAAAGTTATGGGCTCAGTTGATTAGCTTAAAATAAATTCTTTGTTTTTGATACATGTAGACTTAATGTGACAGCAAGTGTCAGGGTTAATCAGTATTTTGATTAATCACATAGCAATTTCCATTTCAAGAGTGTACTCTGTCCATTATTTCTTTAATTCAAAGCTTTACTTAGTCCTGAAACTACTTTTGCCTGAAATAGAGACATACCTCTCCTCCATCGAGTGTAGAAAGATAAACATTCTTTGATATGCAGATATAATGATTTTGTCATCATGAACCAGGTGTGTAACTAATAAATAATCAACTTGGCTCTGTAATTACAGCCAAGGAAAAAGAGGGGTTCAGATCAGATATTTTAATACTAAACATATAATTTTGGGAGGATGAGATATACTCTAACATTCAGTTGTGTTCTAGCCAACACTTCTATATGGCACATTTTAACTCATCTGTTATGTTATATTTGCAATTGGTATATTTTGGAGGATATGTCAGAATGTACAATTTAAATGTTCTCTGGCTTTCCCCAAAATTATATTTTTATTTGCATAGGTGGGTCTCTGATGCTTTAATTATTTTCCAGGCCAACACTATTTGTAGCGTAGAATTTGGTGGCTTAACTACATTCTTTTGTATATACAAGAAGCAATACAGACCCTGGCTGTTGGCTCAATAGAGTGCTGGCCCAGTGTGCAGAAGTCCCAGATTCAATCCCCGGTCAGGGCACACGTGAGAAGTGACCATTTGCTTCTCTTCCCCTCCCTTTCCCCCTTTTCTCTCTCTTCCCCTCCTGCAGCCAGTGGCTTAATTGGTTCAAATGTCAGCCAGGTGTGGAGATAGCTTGGTTGATTCCAGCATTGGCCCCCAATGGGGGTTGCTGGGTAGATCCCCATCAGGCCGTATGTGGGAGTCTTTCTCCCTATCTCCCCTCCTCTCACTTAAAAAAAGAAGAAGCAATGCAACCTTTTGAGGTGCTGCTTGGCCATTGTAAAGACCCTTTTCATGCTCGGAAGCTGAGTGATATATGTTTGTCAGTCTCTACATTTTTTATAGAGGAAAATTAGCCCCACTCCATTTTGTTAGGTTGTTAAAATATACATTTCCACATTTAACTACAGGAACTGCAGTTTAGGTCTGGACAGCAAGCACTGTGCCATCTATTGCTTTGTTCAAACTTGTTCTTCTACACTGGAAGCAGCAACCTTCTTTATTAGAAAATTATTGATCCACCTTGTTATGGACTGAATGCTTGTGTCCCCGTACCCCAAATTTTTGTTGAAACCTTAATATCCAGTGTGACTGTATTTAGAGTTGAAGCTTCTTAGGAAGTAATTAGAGTTAAGTGAGATCCCAGGGTGGGATCTTAAGGATTCAGTAGTTGTCAGCGGTCAGGATTTATATAGGATGAGGAAAAGAAGCCGGTCTGAGAGAATGAACTGAATATACTAAGAAGCAGAGATGAGAGAGGAAGGGAGCACTGATTCTTGGTTCTAGTTGTTTCTGAGGTCCAACTGTACTTTTCTTCTGATAATTCCATGGTGAAGCTATTTATTTCTTTTAGCTTCAGGTAGACAAATTTGGTCTATGCCACTTTCAACTTTAAGTCTGGCCTAATGCAAGTCAAGAATCAAACATTTGATAGAACAAGCAAATTACCTGATAGATATGCAGTCCATTCATCTTCCCATAAAACTACTTTCACAAAATTATGCTTCAGCATAGTATCCACCTCCTGTATCAATGCATGGTAGTAGAAGCAACCCTACAATGCTGTTATAATCATCTTAAGAATCTTAGGGAAGTTTTACTTAACATAGTATTCTCTTTCTAATGATGAACAAGATAAATATATCTCTAGTTGGAGGCTTTAGGACTGTTTTTTGACGGCTAACATCATGCTCTAGTGAAAGGAACATAGAACTGGACTCAAATCCTGAGAGTCTGAGTCAGGCTCTGCTACTTAGAAAAGCTGTGAGCTTGACCAGGCGGTGGCACAGTTGATAGAGCAGGGGTCCCCAAAATTTTTACACAGGGGGCCAGTTCACTGTCCCTCAGACCATTGGAGGGCTGGACTATAAAAAAAACTATGAACAAATCTCTATGCACACTGCACATATCTTATTTTAAGGTAAAAAACAAAACAGGAACAAATACAATATTTAAAATAAAGAACAAGTAAATTTAAATCAACAAACTGACCAGTATTTCAATGGGAACTATGCTCCTCTCACTGACCACCAATGAAAGAGGTGCCCCTTCCGGAAGTGCAGTGGGGGCCGGATAAATGGCCTCAGGGGACCGCATGCGGCCCGCGGGCTGTAGTTTGGGGACCCCTGGGATAGAGTGTTGGACTGGGACACGGCAGACCTAGGTTTGAAACCTCGAAGTCGCCAGCTTGAGCGTGAGCTCATCTGGTTTTAGCAAGGGTCACCAGTTTGAGCCCAAGGTTGCTGGATTGAGCAAGGTGTCATTTGATCTGCTGTAGCCCCCCAGTCAAGGCACAATGAGAAAGCAATCAATGAACAACTTAGGTGCTACAACTAAGAACTGATGCTTCTCATCTCTCTCCCTTCCTGCCTGTCTGTCCCTATTTGTCTCTGTCACAAAAAAAAAAAGGAAAAGCTGTAAGTACTTGCAAAAAGTATATTCATAAAGTACGTAATGATAATATGCATCCTATGTAACTCAGATTGTGGTTGTAAGATAATGTATGTGTAATGTGCCTTATAAATTAGAAGCCATAATTTATAAATCATAAATGTGATTTAATAATCCCATTCTCGCTTTTAACAGGAATTTCAAAGTAACTTGTTTAACTTTTCCAGGCTACACTAGAGCTCTGAATATTGCTGCTTGGAGAAATCTGTACCTTGACAGAAGCAGTAGGTTGTGGGTAAAAAGACATTAACAACTGGAAGATGGGTCAGTGATTTTACTGGCCTGGGATGATGGAGATCTTTTATTTGACATCTAGCTTTAACCCTGGAATTCTGGGTCCTTTGTACAAGTATAAACCAGGATCAACTAAGGATTTGACTGTTTATCTACAAATCATTTGATTTGGCTCATCTATGGGTCTATTTGGTTATTGGTTGTCTTCTGCTGCCATTTTAAATTTATTTGGATTCATACCTTGAATTTCTCTGTCTTGTGGTTTTTTAAAATCTGTTTAGGTCTCTAAGATAAGCAGGTGAGCTTCTGTGCTAACTTTTTAGATATTGAGGTTATTTATAAGCTGCTCAATAGAACAAACCATTTATTCAAATTTATATCTTATTTTTACTCAAATAACAAGTTCTGATTATATAGATAACACATTTATTGCAAAATATGGAAAACAAAATTCTGAAGAATAAAGTCAGTGTTAAAATGATTTATAACTGTATTGTGCTTAACCTTTTGTTTTACATTTAGTTAAGTGTGTGTATTTGTATTTTCCCCCACATAATCAGATTTACAATATGTATGCATTTTGTTTATGGAAGTCATACTCTAGCGACCAGTCCTTGTGGTACCATTTCACATCTTGATGTATGAGTTACTTTGTCGTTTTCTGTGGACCATCTCCTGCACTGTGTCTTGCTTTGCTCAGTTATATGATTAGGTAGCAATAATTTGAAGTAGTTAGTGCATGAAGTCTATATTATGGTCCATGGAAAAGGCTGATACAAGGTTAAACTTCTTGTGTCTATTAACTTAATGAGTTTGGGCAAAGGAACCTTTATTTCTAGACCTATAAAACAGTATCAATAACATCTACTTTACAATGTCGGCATGTGGATCAAATGAAATAATGGACATAAAAAGCAAAATGTATCATTGTTGGTTAAGAAGTAAAAGGAAATTGTGAGAGAAGCACCTAAAAACCAATATCAATACATTTTTAGCTACAAAAGCCTCAAGTCCAGTTCTCTGTTCCATTAGGGAACAGTGTTCGACTGTTGCGGTACTTAGCTCACTGTTAGATCTTACCCACTTTCAGCCCTGGTTCAGACTCGTGGAGTATTTCTCTTTGTAAGCAACAGCAGTGGATTTACTCATTCATTTATTTACTAGTTTTTTTAGTAAATAAAATATTAGGAGTACCATACTGTGTGTCAGGTACTGTACAAAACTCTAGGAATAAGATGTAAGTAAGGCAAATAAATTGATCTTAAAAAGCACACAGTCTGGCCTGACCAGTTGGTGACACAGTGGATAGTGTGTCAACCTGGGACACTGAGGATCCAGGTTCAAAACCCCAAGCTCACCAGTTTGAGTGCGGACTCATCTGGTTTGAGTGCAGGTTCATCTAGCTTAAGCGCAGGCTCACCACTTTGAGCACGGGGTCGCTGGCTTGAGTGCTGACTCATTCAGCTTGAACGCAGGGTCACAGGCTTGAGCATGGGATCATAGAAATGAGCCCAAGGTCACTGGCTTGAGTGAGGGATCACTGGCTCAGCTGGAACCCCCTGGTCAATGCACATCAGAGAAAGCAAAAAAAATGAATAACTATGTGCTGCAGCTATGAGTTGATGCTTCTCATCTCTCTCCCTTCCTGTCTCTCTGTCTGTCTGTCTGTCTCTCTCTCTCTTGCTAAAAGAAAAAAAAAGCACACAGTTTGGTGTGGGAAACTAATGAGTAAGCTCAATCTTGTGTCCATAGTACAAACATTTTACTGAGGGAACAATGATAAGGCATGCTTGGAGAAGAAAGAGGGAATAATAGGTAAGCCTAAAGCAGAGCAGATAGAAAGGGATTTTTGTAGGAAATAAGAGAAGTCTGGGATTTGTGGTGAATCTGTTTTTGTCTGTCCAGCAACTCACTGAACTCGCTCTCATTCTTAATCCAAGTCATTTAAACAGAGTTTACCCCCTCTCCTGCCTTGAGTGGCAATAAATGTGTCTTTGATTAATAAACATGGAAAACATATGTTATTTAATTAAAGTAACTTTGTTGGATTGACAAAACCTTGCAAAATATGATCTTTATGGAAAAAAATTAAAAAATGGAACTCCAGAACTTAACAGAGTTTGGGAAGCACTGACCTATATGATAGGGAACATCTCTCTAACTCTAATATTCAATTCATATCATCTGATCAGTTTATGGATGAAGTCTTAGCAGCAAACATGAGATATTTTATTTGTGAAAGGGGGAACACAAAGCCATATTGACTAGATAATTAGAACATTTGCTCTTGTGTGAGTCTTTAAAAATAGTAGGCCAACCAATAGAACCTGTGTTCTCAAAGGTTACATATTTCTTTTGTCAGCTGTTTAAATAATCTGGGTTAGACTAATTCTTTTTACTGGAATATCTGTGTTATGGGATCAAGGTTTATTTCTTTAGTCTGCTTAGTTTATGGATGTGGTCAATGGAGAATACTTTATTGATGTTTAATAAGGAAGGGAATAATAAAGGGTAGGATAAAATAGATTTACAGTTGTGAGTACATGAAATAGTTTATTCTTATATTGTTATTTATTAATTACTGTATTTTTTCCATACAAACAACTATAAACCTACTTTTGCTCAGCCTGTATTTCTTGTGAATATACTTGGATATTTTTAGATTGGTGTTGGCTCTGATTTTAACAAATATGAAATAGGGAAATTGCTAAATTGTGGAAGCTCTTTGGCATTTTGATACCATCTTGGAAGCAAACAACATCGAGTAATACTTTATTGCTAGGAGTCCACCTCAAATCTCACAAGACAGAAAATGTTGGGAACAGTGGCTAAAATAGCATTAGCAGATCCAGCTGTTAATGGAAGAAAGATTCTAAGAAACAGAGAGTAGACTGGGAATTCCCACTAAGTTAGAATTAGGAGGAAGGAGCTTCTGGCCCAGAAGGCTCACTTTTTCATTAATAATGAAAGTATAATTGTTCTCATCATCACTGCTCTTACCATGGTTAATCTCAAGATTTCTCAATTGTCTGCAGCTGAGGAAATAAACCAAATGGTTTGTTTGTTGGTTGTTTTTAGTTGTTTTTTTTTGTTTTGTTTTGTTTTGTTTTTTTGTATTTTTCTGAAGTGAGAAGCAGGGAGGCAGAGAGACAGACTCCTGCATGCACCCTACCGAGGTCCACCCAGCATGCCCACTAGGCGGCGATTCTCTGCCCATCTGGGGCATTGCTCCATTGCAACTGGAGCCATTCTAGTGCCTGAGGCTGAGGCCTCAGAGCCCTCCTCAGAGCCCGGGCCACTTTGCTCCAGTGGAGCCTTGGCTGCAGGAGGGAAAGAGAGAGAGAGAAAGGAGAGGGGGAATGGTGGAGAAGCAGATGGGTGCTTCTCCTATGTGCCCTGGCTGGGAATCAAACCCAGGACTTCTATACACTGGGCCAACGCTCTACCGCTGAGCCAACCAACCAGGGCCAGAGCAACCATTCTTAATGCCATCAATTTGAAATCTAGGTGAAAAGATTTTTTAGGCATCTCACCCAGCAGCTATATGGCAATAAAAAGTGTTTTAGCTGAGAGATGTGTGAAGCTAGAAAAAAAAAATGTGTAAGTACAAAAAAATTCCTTTGTTACAGATTTGGATAAAAGAAAGAAAATTCTTTGCATTTCTGAGTCACACTGTTTTGCTGATTTCTTTTAAAAAGAAAAAAATGGGACATTCTAGCTTGACACAACAGAGATGAAATCAGCCTGATCCAGCTGTCAGCATCAGAAATGATTGCAGCTGGCTAATCTCTAATTATAGAATCTCTATTATTGGTGATGGAAATGGCTGAGTCTCTGGTTTGACTTCTATGATCCCTGGCTTTATGAAAAGCTGGGATTTTTAGATAATGTTTTTTTCCCTTTGCATAATAAACTAAACAAATTTAAATTAACTCTTGGGCCAAATATAATTAAGGAACTGCAGATGATATTTTTCTTCCTTTTGCTGACCAGAGTAGGCCCTAACTGTGACTGTGGATGAAGCTATTAAATCCTGTTTCCATAGGATCAGTCCAGAGTGTCCAGCTCTGACATTCTAAGATATTTGGAGAGGCCAAGGTCAACATCAGCAATTTTAAGTTTCAGGGAAACTTTATTTCTTCTAACGGTTTGTGTTTAAAGAGGATTTCAGACAGAATTATTGCATTTCAACTTTACTCCAAATATTTCACTGATCATTTGCCTTTACTGCTGTTACTACACTAATTCTGACTGTTTTTGTAGACTGATTTCAAGAGAAACAGGGACAAGATTGAATCTATTTAAGTTACTAGTGTTGATGTATAGGCATAACTTGCAGATATTGTGGGTTCAGTGGCAGACTTTATACACAATAAAGCAAGTCACATGAGTTTTTTAGTTTTTTAGTGCATATAAATATTATGTTTACACTAGTCTGTTAAGTGTGCAATAACATGTCTAAAAAACAATATACATATATCTTAATAAATACTTTATTGCTAAAAAATGATAGCCATCATCAGAGTTTTCAGCAAATTGTTATCTTTTTACTAGTGGGAGGTTATTGCCTTGATTTTGATGAAAACACATTATCTGTAAAGCACAATAAAGGGAAGAGCAATAAAATTAGTTATGCCTGTATCAGTCTCCTTGGGCTGTTATAACAAGATATCATAGACTGGGTGGATCAAACCAGTTTTTCAACAGCTAGTTCATGGACCAGTGCCAGTCCGAAAAAGAGTTAACCACCCTGATGTTGTATGAAGATTATAGACCCAATGATCTTAGTTTAATTTGCTCATGCTCAGGGTGATTGCCACTTATCAGCCTGTATCATCAATGAGAATATTATTGAGGTTGTCTTAGATATCTTTTGAACTTGTTGAAAAGGCTTAAAACCACTGGCTTAAATAAAATTTACTTCTCACCATTCTGGAGGCTAGTATATCCAAGATCAAGAGGCTGGTAGGTTTCATTCTTGGTGAGAGCCCTTTTCCTGGCTTGTAGGCAGCCATATTCTCTCTGTGTCTTCACATGGTGGAAAGAAAGGACAAGCTCTCTGATCTCTTTTTATAAGGGTACTAATCCCATCACAAGGCTTCACTTCTGAACACCTCACATTGTGGGTTAAGGCTTCCACATATGAATTTTGGAGGGAATAGAAACATTGAGCCCATAAGTGGAAAATCATAGTTAGATGGGAGTTATTAGACTATAACCCTCAACTTGTCACTTTAGAAGAGAAAATACATCACAGATTTTTTTGGTTAAAGGATCTCAAGCTGCCTTATGATGGTGAACTACCCAGCTTCCTATGCTATCTTGGTGTTTTATTTTATCTATTTATTTTTTTGTATTTTTCTGAAGTGAGAAGCAGAGAGGCAGAGAGACAGACTCCTGCATGCACCCTACCAGGATCCACCCAGCATGCCCACTAAGGGGCATGCTCTGCCCATCTGGGGCATTGCTCCATTGCAACCAGAGCCATTCCAGTGCCTGAGGTGGTGGCCTCAGAGCCCTCCTCAGTGCCTGGGCCAACTTTGCTCCAATGGAGCCTTGGCTGCAGGAGGGGAAGAGAGAGACAGAGAGAAAGGAGAGGGGGAGGGGTGGAGAAGCAGATGGGCACTTCTCCTGTGTGTCCTGACCAGGAATCAAACCTGGGACATCCACATGCTGGGCCAATGCTCTACCACTGAGCCAACAGGCCAGTGCTGGGCTATTTTAGTGTGTTAAATCTATCACATTATATAGCCTGACCAGGCGGTGGCGCAGTGGATAGAGCGTCAGACTGGGATGTGGAAGGACCCAGGTTCGAGACCTCGAGGTCACCAGCTTAAGCACGGGCTCATCTGGTTTGAGCAAAAGCTCACTAGCTTGGACCCAAGGTCGCTGGCTCGAGCAAGGGGTTACTCAGTCTGCTGTAGCCCCATGGTCAAGGCACATATGAGAAAGCAATCAATGAACAACTAAGCCTTAGTAAGGTGTCGCAATGCACAATGAAAAACTGATTCATCTCTCCGTTCCTGTCTGTCTGTCACTGTCTATCCCTCTCTCTGACTCTCTCTCTGTCTCTGAAAAAAAAAATTTAAATCTATCACATTATTATGATTAATGGTGACAATGTTGCTCAAAACATCGATAATTTAGATGCTTCAGATTCAATATGCAGTAGAGTTGGCCCTTCTACCCACATGTTCTACATCTGTGAATTTAAGCAACAGCAGATTAAAACTATTTTTAAAATGTTTACATTATTACTGACATGTATTATGTAGTTAGACTTATGATAACTGTGTTTATACCAAACAGACAGTTTTTCTTGTCATTATTTCCTAAACAACACAGTATAACAAATATTTACATAGTACATATATTGTGTTAGTAATCTAGTAATGATTTAAAGTATAGGAGAGGATGTGGATAGGTTATATGCAAATACTACACTATTTTATATAAGGGACTTCAGCCTCATCAGATTCTGGAATCCCCAGAGAAGGCGGTGGTAAGTTAATTGAAAGTTTGAAGTTTGAATGAAGTTCAAAAGCTTAGAGTTAATATGGCAACATAAATTAATGCAGAGAATTATTCTCTAAAAGTAAATCACTTTATCATTTAAAATTGCAATTTTTTAAGAAAATAGACCTATTTAGAAACATTTAAGGGAAGAGGGTTGTTTTTGTCAGGGTTCTCAATAGAAACAATCAATAGGAGATACATACACACACATATGGACAAACACACATAATATCTGTACACATTACATCTACGTATTTATGTACATACATGTGAATATATGTATATATATATATGCACACATACCCACACATAAAGGGATTTATTATAAGGAATTGTCTCATGTCATCATGGAGGCTGGTAAGTCTAAAATGTGCAAGTGTGCTGGTGGAGCAAAAGTCAGGCAGAAAGAGCAAGTGTGGCAGCTAAAATCTAAAGCAAGTTGGCTAGAAAATTCTCTCTTACCTGAGAGAGGATCTGTCTTTTGTTTTATTTAGGCCTTCAACTGATTGAATGAAGTCTGCCCACGTTATGGAGGGCATCTGCTTACACTATTGATTGAAATGCTAATCAAATCTAATGTTGAAGTCTACCAATTTAAATGTTCATTGCATCCCAAAATATCCTCCCAAAAATAATCAGAATAATGTTTGGCCAAATATCTGGGCATTGTGTGGCCTAGTCAAGTTGACACATTAAATTAACCATCACAAGGGTATTTCTATATTACTTGAAAATTCTGAGTGGAACCATAGAAAGGTATTAAAGCTGAGATCTGCATTCAGGCCCAGGCTCTGCCAGTTATTAACTTTTTGATCCTGGGTAATTCAATTTATGTCTTTGAATTTTGGGCTCCTCAGCTATAAACCATGGAGGTTAGATGTCTAAGGACTTTATAGCTATAAAATTTTGATTATTATTTAGTGTTAGGAACACACCTACCAAATTGTGTCGTAAAGTGATGAGAGGCCATACTTCACCTACAGTTAAACCCAAATATAAGATATCTTTGTAAACTTGCAGAAGGACACATTTATATCAGATATATAGGAAAACCTCCTAATTTACCAAAGGGGGTAAAGGAGACTGAAAATCATTTACTGCAGAAGATTAGGGGACAATGATATTCCTGCTTTCTAATTCCACGTACTTTTTATTTAAAGCAGGACCAGTCATTTTGGGCCTGCATTTCAAAATGTCACTGATGAGTAATTCCATAAATTGTAATATTTTATTTAAATATTGCTGTTGTAAATATTATTTGACATTTTAAACGCCCGATCTCCAATAAACAGCTGCTTAGAGCAAAGAAATATAGCTGCTACAAACAGTTAAATGAAGATATAAGAGAGGAATATGGGGGAGTAGATTTGGAAAAGTCAATTGTTGGAACTTCAAGCAAATTGCAGTTTTCCTAAGTGATTCAGTCTTTGGTAGCTACACTGTAAGACCAATGGCATTTAGCTTGCCAATTCTCTGGCTTGGTTTCTTGTGAAGATTTTCTTAGCACCTTTGTCTTCTTGCCCCAGTTGCTTTTTAATCTATTGCCTTTGTGTGGGAGTAAACAAGTTTGCAAGTAGAATCTAACCCTAAGTATACTCAGCTGTACCACATATGAACATGGAGAATAGATTTTTTCAGATAATGTTGCATATAGTCAGACCTATTATAATTAGATTATATCATAGATTCTTTACATATATGAATAATAGTTATTATTAGTATTCTAGGTTGGCTTTGTTATTCCAGTACAAGTATATGAAGTCGATAGGTTTGCTAACTTTGGTATAAAATAATAAACTTGAGATTTGAAAATATTTGGTCATTTGGGTACAAAAAATGGATTTGATTTTTTTTTTAAATCCAAATATTCCTTCTCAAGGCAGTTTAATTTTGGACCAGTCAATTTGCTATCATCCTGAAGGGCAGGGGTCCCCAAACTACGGCCCGCGGGCCGCATGCGGCCCCTGAGGCCATTTATCTGGCCCCCACCACACTTCCAGAAGGAGCACCTCTTTCATTGGTGGTCAGTGAGAGGAGCATAGTTCCCATTGAAATACTGGTCAGTTTGTTGATTTAAATTTACTTGTTCTTTATTTTAAATATTGTATTTGTTCCTGTTTTGTTTTTTTTGTTTTTTTACTTTAAAATAAGATATGTGCAGTGTGCATAGGGATTTGTTCATAGTTTTTTTTTATAGTCCGGCCCTCCAATGGTCTGAGGGACAGTGAATTGGCCCCCTGTGTAAAAAGTTTGGGGACCCCTGCTGTAGAGGATTCCTTTGCTCAAACAACATTCTGAAGGAAGTCATCTCCCTGTTCATACATAGATGGTGACAACAGACTTTTCTCTCCTTGGTTAATTAGTTTCTAATTGTAAATGAAATGCATGTGACGGCCATATTTCACAATGCGAACAGAAAAACAGAGAAAGCCAAGTGGAGAGAATGACTAGAGATGGAGGAGAAGGAAGGGGAGAGTAGGAGGAAGAGAAGTTGGAGGAGAGAAAACACACTCAACAGAGAGGAAAACAAATGAGAAATAGCAAAAGATCACAAGGCAACTGATAGTTCATGTCCTCGTTGCCTTAGTCTAAAGATTGCAAAGTAGTAGATAGTTTACTGGATAAATTCATCCCATAGAAACATTCTGTTTGGTCTATATATTTAAAAAATAATTTCTAACTGAGATTTTATATTAAAATAATTCCATATTCCTAACTTTAAGAAAAGCATACGATCTGGCAATCTTTGATCCACATTCTTTGCTGGCAACAAGGGGCTGCCACTGAGCAATGCGTCTCCTTCAGACTGAACGTGAACTTTGTCTAGTTCATCACAGTCACACTACTTCCTATTATTTCCTTCCCATCTGCTTCACTGACTTAGGATATCTGCTGACCTCTGGGTTTCTGAATTAAAGACTCTTTCAAGATTCTCTTCTATTGTCTAATCACCTTTAAATATTTTTTCTCTCCAATCTACTTGACACATCACAGGTACCAATGACTAACTGTGATTAATGAATAAAGATATTTCTGGAAACAAGCCTGTTTCTAACATCTGAGATAACTGAAGGAAGACTACAGATAATTAAAATTAATAAAGCAGGTTAACAAACAAAATTCATTTTGTACTGTGGTAAATATATCTTCATAATAATAATAACAAACCAAGAATATCCTTTAACTTACAATTTTAATAGAGTTAAATCTGGAAAGATGCAAAAGATGGCAGAACTTAATTATTTTTGCACATATGGTTATTTGAATGAGTTAGTGATGTTTGAAGGAGTATAGTACTAAAAAAAGACCTACATAAATTATAAATCATTTTAGATTTATTTCAAAAAATTTATGTTTCTTGTTTTTAGTTCAGCAAAATAAATACTTATGGTATTATAATTAAGATTTGTAAATACTTTGTGGTCTTTTCTCAGCAGTGCCACATTTTTAGACATTGTGGGTTTTAGATAGTTTTAATTCATTTTATTTCAGAGAAACTTTATTCTCCTAAAACAATAGCAATTGAAATTGAGCAATTATATTTTTTGTATTTTGTAAAGTTTAATCATAAACTTTACATATCATAGCAAAGTCATGAATTTACATATCATGTTTAAACATTGGTTTAGGATGATATGTGGTAAAATATGATCATAGAAAATATTAAAACATACTGTAATTTCCTTATATAAATCTATAAGACTTATTCCTTAATTTCACTCTGTGTTAAAGCAATTTATATCCATAAAGTAAAATAAAGAATCACTATCCTGTCTGACCAGGGGGTGGTGCAGTGGATTGAGCATCGGACTGGGATACAGAGGACCCAGGTTCAAAACCTTAAGGTCCCTGGCTTGAGCGCAGGCTAACCAACTTGAGCATGGGATCACAGACATGACCTCATGGTTGCTAGCTTGAAGCCCAAAGGTTGCTGGTTTGAGCCCAAAGGTTGCTGACTTGAAGCCCAAGGTCACTGGTTTAAAGCCCAAGGTCACTTGCTCTGCTGCAGCCACCCTCCCCCCAACCCCCTCCCCCCATCAAGGTACATATGAGAAAGCAATCAATGAACAACTAAGGAGCCTCAATAAAAAATTGATGCTTCTCATCTCTCTCTCCCTTCCTGTCTGTCTGTCCCTATCTGTCCCTCTCTCTGTCTCCGTCACAAAAAAAAGAAAAAAATAATTACTATCCTGCCTACTGCCACATTAATGCATGTGTCTTTAGATATAGGGGTATGTGTAAGTGTGTGTGTTTGAATTATGCAGGTTAAGCTACCAAAAAGGGACAGACAACACTGTATGGCTCAGTGTGTTATCTACAGTGTGTCCGTAAAGTCATGGTGCACTTTTGACTGGACACAGGAAAACAACAAAAGACGATAGAAATGTGAAATCTGCACCAAATGAAAGGAAAACTCTCCCAGTTTCATACCTATTCAGGTGCAGTTTGATGTGGACTCACACACAGATTTTTTAGGGCTCCTTAGGTAGCTATCCCGTATAGCCTCTACAGACTTGTCACTGACTGATGGCCTACCAGAACGGGGTTTCTCCACCAAACTGCCGGTTTCCTTCAACTGCTTATCCCACTGAGTAATGTTATTCCTATGTGGTGGTGCTTCATTATAAACGCGCCGATATTCACGTTGCACTTTGGTCATGGATTCGAATTTAGCGAGCCACAGAACACACTGAACTTTCCTCTGTACCATCCACATCTCGACTGGCATGGCTGTGGGCTGCTCCGCTGTATACACGGTGTTACATCATCATCTGCGCATGCGCACATGCTGCCACATCATCCTACAGAAACTGGGAGGGTTTTCCTTTTATTTGGTGCAGATTTCACATTTCTATCGTCTTTTGTGGCTTTCCTGTGACTGGTCAAAAGTGCACCATGATTTTACGGACACAGTGTATTTAAGTTACATAAATTGCTTCGTACTGTAAAATATTCCTTAGCAGCCAATACCTCACTAATGTGAGTGTCTCTAGAATTACAACTGAGAAAGAAGGCAAAAATGGTTGCTCTGCACTACTGGGAAATACTTGGTTATGCAAGTCTAGTATATTTGAGAGGAAGGATTGACAAGGTAACTAATGTGTCTTTTCTCCTACTCAAGCTATACTGTCATTCAAATCCTTCCAGTACTTCTGAGTAGTGTCTATGGAAAAATATACAAATTACCAGGGTACTGAGACATAGTCACTTTTCTGTTTGAGAATATAAGGCAAGAGATGTGGAAGAGTGAGCTTGGAGTGCTCTTAGAGGCAGGAGTGAATGTTAACTGTTGGTCACACTCAGTCAGTGCTCAGCACCAGGTCCCAAAGACCCACATGTCACCATGTATTCGCTAGCAGTACTTTAATGCACAGGCCAAGTACAGAGCCTCTTCCTGCCTGATCTAAGGGTGACACTGGCTGTCAAATTCATACTCCTGAAGCATGGCTCTAATCATACCAGGATCCCACTCAGAAGTATTGACAGATACACAGAATACAGTCAAACTTGGCATTGGAGGCACTATATGCTCTGACGCCAAGTCAACCTCCTGGGCTTCCTATCTACTCTTGGCCTATAACAGTCTCCTCAAAGGCACAAATTATAATAAAAACAATACTTTCTAGATGCCAGCCACTATATGTACATTATTTCTTCCCATTCTTAAAGCTTGCAAGATTATTTACTGTAGAATTTGAAACTTAGAAACATTAAGATATTAGATGTAATTTCTTCAAGATTTTCCACCCATATCTGGCTCGAAAAGTTAATATCCTACCAAGGCAGGCTTTTGTAAAAAAACCCAGAGATGGCATTTTCCTTCTGCATAGTCCCACCATGCCTTGAATTTAAAATTTGTTCAATTAATGTTTTTAGCATGAAAATACTTATGTTTTCACCAGAACCCCAAGGAATAGATGTCCAAAATCACAATACATTTTTCTTCAGGCAGTTTATTGTTTTGTTTTTTTTCAGAAGAATGGCTTAATTTACTAAAAAGGAACTGACTTCACCCAGCACAGTCCTCACATCCCCATAATGATTATGAACTCGCTGGTTCTCTCCTCTGTTATCATGACTTAGACCGGCTGCTGTTTCTGCTTTGAATAGCCCTAGACACATTTTATTCCAGAATGAGACAGTGAATTTTCTTATGTACAGAAATGTGACAGTGAATTCTTAGCATAAGAGTTATTTTCTTGTTTTCCTGGTAAAGCTCAGAACAGAACAAATGATTTTTTTTTAAATGCCTGTATATGAGGATTTTGGCTATTAGAGACTTAACCTAATTTTAAACTGTGTGTATGAGCTGGATACCATTTTTCAACTTTAAAAAATAAACAATAATTTAAAATACTCTAGCAAATAACAACAATAATGAAAGTGAATGACACTACATGATATTGAAAACTCAAAAAATACCCACAGAACTTACTGTGTATTAATATGTCTTTACTATTCAACCTCTTTACCAGTATAACTTTATCATGCCAATGCCTTCATCAATTTGATTTTACTATTTCAGGATACCCTTACTTAGGGAGATAAAAGTTGCAAATAAATTGATTTTTTTGGGACTGTCCCATAAAGCCCATTTAAATGAACATCAAACTATTCAACTCTTTAGTACATAGGATCAGGTCACTCTTTATGCTCCAAGACTCTTTTAAACCTTCCCTCAAAATCCCCACCTTACTCTATCTAAGGATCATAAATCATGATCTTTACTTAATCCAAATCATGCTCCCTTCACATTGACAACCTAAAACCAGACTCCACCATTTCATAAACATCCCAACTTTGCCTTCTTACTTAAGATTCTAGCAAGACAGTATTCTCTCTTATCAACTTTGTCTTATCAAAAGGCAACTTCGATACTATTTTGGAGAAGAAGTGTTTGGCAAAAAGAAGTATGGCTGAATATTGATAATTGGTGAAATTGGGTGATAGGCATATGATTTTATTATTATAATACTCTCTCTACTTTTGTGTATGTTCAAAAAGTTAAGAAAAAAAAAGAAAGAAACTAAAATTCTTGAATTAAGACCTAACCTGGGCTGGAAGCCAAGGAAAGGAGCTGCTGAGTGAGTGATGAGTGCTCAAGACAATGCGATAAGTAGACTGGAAAATACAGCCTGGAATCAGTTTCCTATAGCCCCGTGACATAGTCTCCCTCAATTGGAGGAGTGTGAACATAAAATTCTCCACCCAATTCTTTACGATCTACAGCACAGCAAAGCATTGCTGCCCACTCAGTGGTATAAGGCAGACCCCAGGATGTAACACTACTCTTACGAGCATGTCCATGATCCACCATGGTGGTGTTCACTCTAGAGCAGGGGTCCCCAAACTTTTTACACAGGGGTTAGTTCACTGTCCCTCAGACCGTTGAAGGGCCGGACTATAAAAAAAAACTATGAACAAATCCCTATGCACACTGCACATATCTTATTTTAAAGTAAAAAAACAAAACGAAAACAAATACAATATTTAAAATAAAGAACAAGTAAATTTAAATCAACAAAATGACCAGTATTTCAATGGGAACTATGCTCCTCTCACTGACCACCAATGAAAGAGGTGCCCCTTCCGGAAGTGGGGCGGGGGCCAGATAAATGGCCTTGGGGCCGCATGCGGCCCGCGGGCCATAGTTTAGGGACCCCTGCTCTAGAGCTTGGAGAGTGGAAAGTGAGACTTCTTCCACTGTGTTTTTTCTCAGAGTGGTAGAAAGAGGGTGAAAACAAATAGATAAGATGAGGAGAAACTTAGGTGTGAAATACCATAGGAGCCCTGCAGTTGGGAGAATCTCAGGGCAGAGGTGGATTTAATGATGGGTGCACTGGGCTTGCGCCATGGCCCTGACTTCTGAAGGGCCCCGAAAAGTCTTTAACTTTACACTTTGTTTTTAATGACACCAAGTTTGGTTTTATATTTGCAATTTTAACATTAATAGTACATAATATTTTTTTTATTTATTTAAAAATATGGTTGACATGTATATAGCCAGTAGTCGCGGCCCTTGTGACCATTCATATGCAGGTTCTCATTGAATTCAGACAGACGGTAAAGACACTGCAGAGCCAAAAACTGGTGGGCCATTCCTTCATTCTAGCCTCACACATGGCAGGTGAGTAAAAATATATGCACAGGCTCCAAAACCCACTCATTCAGTGCTCACAAAGCTACTGACACATCCGGGTTTTCCTAGAATCAAAGGTCCCCACCAGTCTCAGTCACCTCTGGTTCACCATCTACACATCTTCTCCTTTCTCCTCTTTGCGCAAACTGGCTTCTCCTTCAGCACCCTGCCATCTCAGCTGCCTTCTTCCTTCTCCAGCACTCTTCGTCCTTGCTCTCACTCTGCAAAAACATGGCCTTCTCCTTCCTTCTTCTTCTCTTCTAAAAAACTACCTGGGCCCATGAAAACCCCTCCTCCAGCGAACATTAGCATAACAAAGCCCCTTCCCAAGCAGGAAGGTAATTAGCAGTTTTACCTGGCAGCGCAATTCACGTGGGCAGCTGCCATTTTTAACAATAAAAGTGAGCAACTCAAAAAATACAAATTTTACAAACTCATTTGCCCAATAATATGTATTTTTATTTCCCCTGTCCCTCTCTTTTCTTTTAAGGGGCCCAATATTTCCTTCTGCACCTGGGGCCTCAACTGATCTTAATCCGCCTCTGCCCCAGGGCCTGATTGGAAATCCATACACCCCCATTGCCTCTTAACATCCTAACATACTTTGCCTGCCATTTCTTTCCTCACTACCTTCGATGCCTTTCATAGTCTTTAGATTTCTCCTTCAGAGCCTTCCCCTTGACCTCACTCTTTTCTGAACTCTCCCTTTCCTCCACTTCTACTCCCAGACTTTCAGTGCTTAAAAGGGGGTAGCGTGGGAGGGAGATGTCCTCTTAGTCTCTTTGACTTCCTCCCATAAAAACAACCTCATGACTGGTAGAGTCATAAGTAGCCCTGTTCTCCCACGGAAGCCAATTTACCCATAATGTAGCAGAAATTCAAGTCACTGTCAGTGGAAAACTGTGGCAAACAGTATTGAGACAGTTCCATTCTATTTCCAAAAATAGAAAACAATTTTCTGATTGGGTTATTGGCGCTTTTTAGAAGTTCATAAATAAAACCCAGAAGTCAACATTCTGTAAAATGAGCGGATCAATATTTAGTAATATTGATATACCATTACATCAAATTCTTAATCATTGGCCAATTCTTTACCACTTTATTAAGTTGGTGTGATCACTGCCCAGGTAGAGATTTTAATGTCTACATCCTGCCCCCCTCCCATATATAGATTTTATTTTCTCTTTTGTTCTCTCTTTTCTCTTTTTTTGCCCTTCCCTCCCTTCACTCCCTCTTTCCTACCTTCCCTCCTTCTTTCCCTTTCTTCTTTTCTTATAAAAATGGGGCATGCAACTTTAGTTTTACATTTCCCCCCAAATTACAGAATTTAAAAACTGGCAAAGCCACTAAAGATCATCATATCTGGCTGCCCCATAATTTAAGACACTGAGGTCTAGAAAAGTGTAGCTACTCACCTCATGAGGTCAAATGTGCTCATGGTAGAACGGAGGCAGCTTCCAGGCCCCAGAACTCGCCATGTGTACTTTTTCTTCTGTTATGCTGCTCTCTAGGCTTTTGAGCTTTTAGCACTTAAGTTATTTGATGAAGAGTATCTCTAATGTGTGCTATACATTCATATTAAATTTTTTTATATTTTTTCTTTGAAAGTTGACTCTGGATATTCAATTTTTTTCTCACTAGATTGACCATTTCTGATGAGTTTTGTGGCAGTAATTTACATCCTATTGGTTCTAGGACTTGGTACTTACTATGTTGGTTGAAAGTTACACTATCACCAATAAGTTTTTAAATTTTATTTATTGATTTGAGAGAGAGAAAGAAAAACTGATCTATTGTTCCACTTATTTATACATTCACTGGTTGATTCTTTCATGTGCTCTGACCAGAGATCAAACCACAACCTTGGCATATCAGGAAAATGCTCTAACCAACTGAGCTACCTGATCAGAGCATTGCCAATACATTTTTAATGATTTCTTGAGGACCATTAAGAATTTAATTGTGCCTGGCCTGTGTTGGTGTAGTGCAGGGGTCTCAAACTCGTGGCCCACGGGCCGCATGCGGCCCGCCGAACAATTTTGTGCGGCCCGCAGACTAATCCACGAAGTTCAAAATATTTTGGATAAAATTAAGTAAGCCTAGGGGCCTACTTGTATTTTTCATTTCTCTAGCATCCTAGCTAGATATTAGCTTAGTTAACAGCAGTTGTGATGCAAACTACAGTTTCTGGTAATTTTGTGACACTGAAAAGTGTTGCGTAACAGTTGTCTTTTGTAGACCTAGTGCGGCCCGCCGAATGGTTGTGATCTTGCTCTGCGGCCCACATACTGAGTTGAGTTTGAGACCCCTGGTGTAGTGATCAAGCATTGACCTGGAATGCTGAGGTCGCTGGATTAAAACCCCAGGCTTGCCCGATCAAGGTGCATATAAGAAGCGATCATAAAAAACTAAAGTGAAGCTTCTCTCTCTCCACCCTTCCCTGTCCTGCTCTCTTTACAATCAATCAATAAACCCCTTTTTTTAAAAAATAGTTAATTATTTCTGTGCAAGCTCAGAGACAACAGGCCCATCAATGATATGAATTGAATCCTGCACAGAGAGATTGATACCAAATGGAGAACTGAAGCAGCCCTGACTGCTCCGGAGTCAGGTGCAACGGGCTCTCTCGGGATGTGTGTTAACAACCTACAAATGACAGCTAACAAGGTCTGCGGAAGTCACTGTTTCAAGGAGGCACGTTTTATTTTATATTAATAGGCACTTAGTAACTGGAAATAGTTGTGGAGTGAGCCATTATGCTTTTGGAACTATAAATACATTTGCTGATTTCAGTCTCAGTAAACAGTACTCCTGTTCAAGCTTAGCAACGTATGACTTTTGAGTTATTTTTCCAGTAGGATTGGTGACTGATAAACATTTTACTAAGGTTTGTTAGTCTTCATTTGTGGGCCTATTGGGGAAAGGACAGAGAAAGGCAGAATTCTGTTCAAGGCAGAAGAGAAAAGGGAGGACAACATTGTAAGACTTTTCTCTATTGATAATAAGCAAAGTAGACTTCAAATTTGCTTTGTATTTGGATTTTATCCAGTTTTTATCTAGCTAACTAATATTGGCTTCATTAGCAACATGGTTTAAACTTGGAGTTCTTAATTTTTTTTTCTTTCTCCTCCAAGTCATAAAGGATGGCTGATGGCTGGGGTGTGGAATTTTCCCATCAGTGTGCCAGGGTTATGAACAGTTCCCAGTGGAAGAGCTGCAACAACTCCACTCCCTTCATCTCCACTGGAGAATGCAGTTAGAAATTCATGTGAGAGAATGATGCTGTTGGAGAAAAACTTGGATCTGCTCTAATTTATTATTTAGTAATTGAATTATTCACCGGTGTCAATATTTAACAAATGACTTGCAAGTTGCAACAGACTTCGCAGTTAATCATGTCACGTCAGGGTGTTGAAACAACACTGTTGAGGACTGTTGCTTGAATTAGTTATATTAAGTAGCCAAACTTTTTGTTCCCAGAGAATACCAGAAATCTTTCCTCTCTTCTTAATGGCTATATATACACACATATATAAGTAACCTAAAAGTATGTATTAATGATCCATTGAATTGAAAAGTGTAACTATCTGCTATCATGACTCTAAGGAAACCAATAATAATTATTCCTAGATGCATCAATATAAATGTCTGTGGTAGGCCCTGGCCGGTTGGCTCAGTGGTAGAGTGTCAACCTGGCGTGCGGGAGTCCTGGGTTCGATTTCTGGCCAGGGCACACAGGAGAAGTGCCCATCTGCTTCTCCACCCCTTTCTCTCTGTCTCTCTCTTCTTCTCCCACAGCCAAGGCTCCATTGGAGCAAAGTTTGCCCGGGCGCTGAGAATGGCTCTGTGGCCTCTGCCTCAGGCACTAGAATGGCTCTGATTGCAGCAGAGCAACGCCCCAAGATGGGCAGAGCATCACCCCCTGGTGGGCATGCTGGGTGGATCCCGGTTGGGCACATGCGGGAGTCTATCTGCCTGCCTACCCGTTTCCAACTTCAGAAAAAAAAAACAAAAACAAAAACAAAAACAAAAAAAATAAATGTCTGTGGTAGATTAAGAGATGGTTACAAATATTCTTGACACGCTTCTGATTGAGAGGGGGGTCTATCATCCTACCTTTAAAGCTGAGCTGACTCATATCTGTTTTGACCAATAAGGTATGGCAGAAATAATGTTATGCTAACCTAAGCCAAAACTTTAAGTGAACTGTCAGCTTCTGCCTTGGTCTCTTGAAAGTCAGCTGCCATGTAAGAAGAGAGATTACCTTGAGATCACTATGCTGTGAGAAGTTCAACCCATATGAAGAGATCCTGAAGGATGAGATGTCATGTGGAGAGAGAGGTCAAGGAGAATTGAGTTATTGGCTATGTGACTGAAGACTCCATCTTGGAAGGTGGTCCTCCAGTACCACCTGCCCAGCTGACACCACATAGATCTGAGATAAACTTCCCAGTCACACTCTTCCAAAATTCCTCTCTAAATCAAGAGCAAAATAAAATGGTTGTTTTAAGGCATTAAGACAGTGGTTCTCAAACTTTTTGAAGTCAGGGCACATTTAAAATCCTACGAATAATTGTAGGTGCACTATATACAAAT
Source organism: Saccopteryx leptura (assembly GCF_036850995.1). Lineage (NCBI taxonomy): Eukaryota > Metazoa > Chordata > Mammalia > Chiroptera > Emballonuridae > Saccopteryx > Saccopteryx leptura. The sequence goes on along the minus strand of NC_089511.1, from coordinate 59,472,523 downwards.
TTCTGAGAAATATGTTATAATAATTAAGTCAAATATTAAAAAAATAAAGTCCAAGCGTGCTCTTATGGTAATTAAACAAAATAAATATGACAAAATTAAATTTCTGACATTAAAAAACATTTTTATGTTACCGTTTTTGAATAATGCTTTTTAGAATTTGTAAAAAAGAAGGGTTAAAAAATAAAAAAACAACAAAAAAGTTATCTTTTTATATATATAGATACATTCTTAGTAAGATTTAGTAAATTTGGCAGGTCCTGGAGCAAATGTGTTAAGTTTTTTCATTCTTGGGTTTATGAGACACATGAGTCTGATGTGTCCTAGAGATTTCTTCAATGTTTGGGCATATATTTGAAAGGCAAACTCTCATTTCCTTGTTAATACATTGAAGAATTCCTCTCTTTTTACTCTTAATTGTGTTGAGTGCAGAAAATCCCCACCATATGTATCATCTTAACTTTACACCAAACAAAGGATAGAAGAAACTTGCCTCCAGTCTTTCTGGGGAACATGGTGGGTAGTGTAAATAATCCAGCACCACAGCTTAACGGCCTTTTGCAACCTAATCAGACAAATGAGGTGGGGGGTTGGGCAGACTGTCAGCTTACAGCCAATTCCCCACAACTCTGTCCCCCAAATATCTAAACTCCAAAAACTCTGTTGGTTTTTTGGTCCCCGATAGGCACATATTTCTCTGGAATTCTATACAGCGTAACTGGAAATCTAGGGCACACCAGTGCGCCCTGTTGCACACTTTTCAGAACTACTGCATTAAGACAACAGGTAACCAGAACAATGTTCGTGGGTGGGGAATTTTAAAGAGATGCAAAGTATCATGTTGTGAACAAAGGTGGTTATCAGTTTAAATGTGGACACCTTTACATGGGTCAACAATCTGATAGCATGTGTAAAGTGAATGCGATCAAGATTTGAAAGTAGAGGAGTGATAAATGGAGCCACAGGAGGAGGAACAAAAACTTAAAAGATTCTTCTTCAAGGTATAGGAGAAATTAAGGGTAAAATATACCTTCTACTCATCCTAGAAGAGTGGAGACTTTCATGGATGGGCCCCACGCAGCTTAGATATTTCCTGCTTATGTGTGTCTAAGGAAGTGGGAGGGTCTTCTTCTTCAAACTAGATGACTCCTTCAATTGCAATCTGTGTTTGACTAGAGCTTCAGCTTTACCTTTGCTGGAAGGTAGAAGGCTCTGAACAGGATAGAAGTGTTATTCCCACCTTGAATTGATGTGTGCCTTTATGCTGCTACCATGCAACCCTGGGTCCTTGACTTTGCTATCTCTCACCCTAGCCCCACCTCAAATATTTAGCCCAAACTGGTTTTCTTATATATTTTTTTCTTTTTTCTTCATACTAATGATATAATTTATTTTGACTTATGAATATGTAGAAAAATTTACATTTTGTAAGGGATCTTTTTTAAAAGAATTTATTTAGAAAAGTAACTCTAACAGTGGCATTGATCAATAATAGTAAGCAGGTTTCAAGTAAACATTTCTAAAACAGTTGAACTGTTGATTATGTTTGTATATCCACCACCAAAAGTCAAATCATTTTCCATCACCTTATATTTGTCCCTTTTTATACCCTAACCCAACACCCTCCCTCATGTTTCCCTCCCACAAATCCCCCTCCCCCTGGTAATCACTTCACTTTTATCTATGTCCATGAGTCTCAGTTTTATATCCCAGCTCTGTATAAAATCATACAGTTCTTAGCTTTTTCTGATTTACTTATTTCACTCAATATAATATTCTCAAGGTCTATTGTTGATGTTGTAAATGGCACTATGTCATCATTTCTTATGGCTGAGCAGTATTCCACTGTGTATATATACCACATCTTTATCCAATACTATCAAGGGACACTGGTTGTTTCTATGTCCTGGCCACTGTGAATGAATAATGCTGCAATGAACATGAGAGTGCATGTGCCCTTATGTACCAATGTTTTTGAATTTTGGGGGTAGATACCCAGTAGAGGGATTGCTAGGTCATATGATAATTTTATTCTTAATTTTTTGAAAAACCACCGTGCTTTCTTCTATAGTGGTTGTACTAATTGGCATTCCCACCAGCAGTGAAAGAGAGTTTCTTTTTCTCCACAGCTTCTTTAACACTTGTTTTTACCTGTTTTGTTGATAATAGCCAATCTAACTGGTGTGAGGTGGCATCTCATTGTCATTTTAGTTTGTACTTTGTGAATAGCTAGTGAAGATGAACATCTTTTCATATACCTGTTGTCCATTTGTATGTCCTTTTGGGAGAAGTGCCTGTTCAGGTCCTTTCCCCATTTGGGGATCATTTGCTTGTTTGTTGCTGAGCTTTGTGAGTTATTTATATCTTTTGTATATTAACCCCTTCTTGGAGCTATTGTTTGCAAATATCATCCCCCATTTAATTGACTATTTGTTTATTTATTTTTAATTTTTATTGTTTGTGACAGAGACAGAGAGAGGGACAAATAGGGACAGATAGACAGGAAGGGAGAGAGATGGGAAGCATCAATTCTTTGTTGCAGCACCTTAGTTGTTCATTGACGGCTTTCTCTTATATGCCTTGACTGGGGGGCTACAGCAGACCGAGTGACCCCTTGCTCAAGCCAGCGACCTTGGGCTCAAGCTGGTGAGCCTTTCTTAAATCAGATGAGCCTGTGCTCAAGCTGGCAGCCTTGGGGTCTTGAATCTGGGTCCTCTGCATCCCAGTCCAATGCTCTCTACACTGCGCCACCGCCTGGTCAGGCAAATTGGCTATTTGTTTAGTTGTCAGTTTCTTTTGCTGTGCTGAGTTTTTTAGTTTGATTTAGTCCCATTCAATTATTTTTGCCTTTACTTTTCTTGCTTTTGGGGTCTAATTCATGAATTGATCTCTATGGCCAACATCTATGAGTTTAGTACCTATGTTATTTTTATGTAATTTATTGATTCAGATCTCATACTTAGGTCTTTGATTGGGGAAGAAGAAGTAAAAGTATCACTTTTTGAAGATGGCATGATCTTCTATATAGAAAATTGAAAAGAGACCACCAAAAAACTATTAGAAACAATATACCAATAGAGTAAAGTCACAGGATACATAATCAATGTACAAAATAATATGGTAGTCAAGTTTTCTTCTTTTGCATATGTTTTTTCAATTTTCCCAGCACCATTTATTGAACAGGCTTTCTTTTCTCCATTGTGTGATTTTGGTTTCTTTGTCAAAGATTATTTGTCCATATATGTGTGGTTTTATTTCTGGGTTCTCAATTCTGTTCCATTGGTCTGTGTGTCTGTTTTTCTGCCAATAACATGCTGTTTTGATTATCATAGCTCTGTAGTATAATTGAAGTCAGGTAGTGCGATAGCTGTGGCTTCGTTCTTTTTCCTCAGTATTGCTTTGGCTATTCAGGGTTTTATGGTTTCATACAAACCTGGCAATTTTTTGTTTTATTTCCTTAAAAAAATGACATTGGGATTTTGATGGGGATTAAATTAAATTTGTATATTGCTTTGGGTACTATGGCTATTTTAACAATTTTGATTCTTCCAATTCATGAACCTGTAATGTTTTGTTTGTTTTTTTTTTTCATTTTTCTGAAGCTGGAAACAGGGAGAGACAGTCAGACAGACTCCCGCATGCGCCCGACCGGGATCCACCCGGCACGCCCACCATGGGGCGACGCTCTGCCCACCAGGGGGCGATGCTCTGCCCATCCTGGGCGTCGCCATGTTGCGACCAGAGCCACTCTAGCGCCTGAGGCAGAGGCCACAGAGCCATCCCCAGTGCCCGGGCCATCTTTGCTCCAATGGAGCCTTGGCTGCGGGAGGGGAAGAGAGAGACAGAGAGGAAAGCACGGTGGAGGGGTGGAGAAGCAAATGGGCGCTTCTCCTGTGTGCCCTGGCCGGGAATCGAACCCGGGTCCTCCGCACGCTAGGCCGTATAATGTTTTTTTTAATTTAATTGTTTCTTTTTAGATTTTTTCAATAATGTTTTATAGTTTTTAATATATTCTTTTTAAAAATTATTTATTATTTTAGAGAGAAAAAAGAGTGAGTGAGAAAAAGAGGGAGAGAGAGAAAATGGGGGAGGAGCAGGAGGCATCAATTCCCATATGTGCCTTGATCAGGCAAGCCCAGAGTTTTGAACTGACGACCTCAGTGTTCCAGGTTGATGCTTTATCCACTGCGCCACCACAGGTCAGGCCTGTAATTTTTAGTATATAGGTCCTTCACATCTTTTGTTAAGTATATTTCTAGATATTTTTGTTGTTGTTGTTGTTGAAATTGTAAAAGTAATTGGGTTTTTTTTCTGGGTTTTTTTTTCCCTAAGTTTCATTGTTGGCATGTAGAAAAGCAATAAACCTTTGTACATTGATTTTGTATCCTGTGACTTTACTGTATTGGTTTATTGTTTCTAATAGTTTTTTGGTGGACTCTTTTAGGTTTCTATATAGAAGATCATGTCATCTGCAAAAAGTGATAACTTTACTTTTTTTTTTTTTTTTACTGATATGAATGTCTTTTATTTCTTTCTCTTGCCTAATTGCTCTGGCTAAAATATCCAGAACTATGTTGAATAAGAATGAAGAGAGTGGACAGCCTTATCTTATTCCTGTTTTTAGAAAAAAAGATTTCATTTTTTCACTATATGGTGTGATATTAGCTGACTGTTTGTCATATATGTCTTTTATTATGTTGAAGAACTTTTCTCCTATTTGGATTTTATTGAGTATTTTAAATATATAAAGATGTTGTATCTTATTGAATGCCTTTTCTGCATCTATGTCTAGGATCATATGATTTTTGTTCTTTGTTTTGTTTATATGGTATATTGCATTAGTCGATTTCCATATGTCAAATTGTCCTTGTGCCCCTAGATTGAAACTCAATTGATTGTGATGTATTATTTTTTTAATGTGTTGTATTCGATTTGCTGGTATTTTTGTTTAGGATTTTTGCATCTGTATTTATTAGAAATATTGGTCTCAAGTTTTCTTTTTTTGTGTTGTCCTTGCCAGGTTTTGGTATGAGGGTTATCTTGGCCTCATAAAATGTGTTAGGGAGCCTACTAGGAAGTGGCACAGTGAATGGAGCAGTGGCCTGAGATGCAGAGTATCCAGGTTTGAAACCCTGAGGTAGCCGGCTTGAGCACAGGCTCACCAGCTTAAGCACGGGGTCTCTGGCTTTCACATGTGAACATTGACCTGACCCATGGTCACTGGCATGAGTCCAAAGCCCACTGGTTTGAAGCCCAAGGTTTCAGGCTTAAGCCCAAGGTTTCTAGTTTGACCAACAGGGTTACTGGCTCGGCTGTAACCCCCTGGTCAAGGCACATATGAGAAAGCAATCAGTGAATAATTAAGGTGCCACAACCAAGAATTGATGCTTCTCATCTCTCTCCCCTTCTATCTGTTCCTATTTGTCCCTCTCTCTGTTGTTCTCTTTCTCTGTCTTTGTCTCCCATAAAAAAAATTTTAAAAATGTGTTAGGCGGTATTGCTTCTTTTTCTATTTTTTGGAAGACTTTGATAAGGACAAGTACCAAATATTCTTTGAATGTTTGGTAGAGTTCACTAGTTTAGCCAATCTGATCATATACTTTTGTTTTGGGGCAGGTTTTTGATAGTTATTTCTATTTTCTTCCTGCTTATTATTGGTCTACTTAGGTTTTCCACTTCTTCATGACTCAGTCTAGGAAGATTGTATAGTTCTAGGAATTTATTAATTTCCTCTAAGTTGTTGAATTTGGTGGCATATAATCTTTCATAATATTCTACTATGATCTTTGTATATCTGTGATAATTTCTCCTCTTTCATTTCAGATTTTGTTTATATGAGTCATTCCTCTTTTTTCTTTTGTGAGTTTAGCTAGTGGTTTGTTGATTTTATTGATCTTTTCGAAGAACCAGCTTTTTGTTGTATTAATTTTTCTGTAGTTTTTTTGTTCTCTGTTTCATTTAGTTCTGCTGTAATTTTTACTATTTCCTTTCTTCTGCTGACTTTGTTGCCTTTGTTCTTCTTTTACTAGCTCTTTAAGATGTGATATTAGGTTGCTTTTTTCGGGATCTTTTTTGTTTCTTGATATAAGCCTGTAACAACATAAACTTTTGTCTTATTAGTTCTTTTACTACATCACAGAAATTTTGAAATGTCATGTTGTCATTTTTGCTTGTCTGTATATATCTTTTGATTTCTGCTTTTATTTCTTCTTTGACCCAGTCACATTTTTAGAGGTATATTGTTTAATTTCTACATTTTTGTGGGTTTCTTTACTTTCTTTTTGAAGTTTAATTCTAATTTCAAAGCTTTAGGGTCAGAAAATATGCTTGGTATAATTCAATCTCCTGAATTGTTAATGTTAGTTTTGTGGAGCACCATATGTTTATCCTTGAAAATGTTTCATGCATACTGGAGAAGAACATATAATCTGACATTTTGGTAAGAAATGTCCTGTAAATGTCAATTATGTTATTTGTTCCAGTGTATCATTTAAGGCCAATATTTCTTTATTGATTATTTTTTTGGATGAACTATCTAAAGCTGTCAATGGTGTGTTGAAATCTTCAAGTATGATTGTGTTTCTGTGTGCTTCTATTTTTAGATCATTTAGTAGATATTTTATGTATTTTGGTGCTTTCTGATTCGGAGCACATATATTAAGAAGTGTTATGTCTTCTTGCTATAATATCTCCTTTATCATTATGAAATGTCCATCTTTGTTTCTGATTACCCTTATGGTCTTGAAGTCAACAGGACCAGATATGAGTATGGCTACACCTGCTTTTTATGGACAGTACTTGCTTGGATAATCATTTCCCCACCTTTCACTTTGAATGTACTTTTGTCCTCGCAACTTAGATGTGTCTCTTGAACACAGCATATGGTTAGGTTTGGATTTTTATCTAATCTGATACTCTGTGCCTCTTATTGGTGAGTTCAGTCCATTTACATTTAGGGTAGTTATTGATACTTAAGGACTTCTCTTGCACTTTTTTTTTTGTATTTTTCTGAAGCTGGAAATGGGGAGAGACAGTCAGACAGACTCCCTCATGCGCCCGACCAGGAGCCACCCAGCACGCCCACCAGGGGCGATGCTCTGCCCCTCCGGGGTGACGCTCTGCTGCGACCAGAGCCACTCTAGTGCCTGGGGCAGAGGCCAAGGAGCCATCCCCAGCGCCCGAGCCATCTTTGCTCCAATGGAGCCTTGGCTGCAGGAGGGGAAGAGAGAGACAGAGAGGAAGGAGGGGGTGGGGGTGGAGAAGCAAATGGGCGCTTCTCCTATGTGCCCTGGCTGGGAATCGAACCCGGGACTTCTGCACGCCAGGCCGACGCTCTACCGCTGAGCCAAACAGCCAGGGCCTTGAGGACTTCTTATAGTCATTTTATGTGGGGTTTTTTTCTGGTAGCTTTTTGTCTTGTTTGATTCTTCTCTTTTGTATTTCTGTCAGTTGTTTTTGTTTGGTGGTATTCCATATTCTTTCTCTTGTTTTTTTCCTTTTTTTAAGCTATGTATTTTAGTAGTAGCTTTTTTGTGGGTGGTTACCATTAGGTTATTAAGATAAAAATGTTCATATGTACAAGAGTCATTTGTCCTTTGAGTGCTTCTGCACTACATCCTCCTTTGCTACTACAGAGCTTTATCCTCTCCCCTTTTATGTTATTGTCATCACAGATTATCTTTGTTTTTATTGTGACCTTCTTGGAGCTTTTACCCATAGTTTTGATTTGTTTTGTTCTTTGTATCTGGTTAAATAATCCCCTTGAGTATTTTCTGCAGTAGAGTTTTCTGGTGATAAATTTTCTCAGCTTCTGTATGTGTGAAAATTTTTATTTCTCCTCCATATTTGAAGGTTAGCTTTGACAGATATAGTATTCTTGGCTGGTAATTCCTCCCTTTCAGTACTTTGAAGTTTGGGTCTACACTCTTTTGGTTTTTAGAGTTTCTACTGAGAAGTCTGATGATAACCTTTATATGTTATGTTCTTTTTATGTCTAGCTGACTTAAGGATTCTTTCTTTGTCAATTATTTTTTTTTTCAGAGAGAAAATCAGACAGAGGGACAGATAGGGACAGACAGACAGGAAGGGAGAGAGATGAGAAGCATCAATTCTCTGTTGCAGCTCCTTAGTTGTTTATTGATTGCATTCTCATATGTGCCTTGACCGGGGGGCTAAAGCAGAGGAAATGATCCTTTGCTGAAGCCAGTGATCTTCAGATCAAGCCATTGACCTTGGGGTTATGTCTATGATCCTGTGCTCAAGCCAGCAACCCTGTGCTCAAGCTGGTGAGCCCCCTCAAGTGAGATAAGCCCATGCTCAAGCCAGCAACCTTGGGGTTTCAAACCTGGGTTCTCCCCAGCCCAGTTTGACAATCTATCCACTGTGCCACCATCTGGTCAGGCTCTTTGTCATTGATTTTTGACAATTTTATATGATGTGCCTTGGAGTAGGTCTGTTTGAGTTGAGGTGACTTGGTGTTCTGCTTGCTTCTTAGATTTGAGACTCTAATTCTTTCCATAGGATTTGGAATTTCTCATGAATTATTTGTTTGAATAGGCTTTCCATTTCCTTCTCCAACTCTTCTTCTTCTGATATCCCCATTTTTTTATATTGCTCATTCTGATGGAGTCTGACAATTATTGTAGAGCTCTCTCATTTTTTTTTAATTTGTGAATCTCTCTTCTCTTCTCTCTGTAGCATCTCTAGTTGCCTGTCTTCTTCTTCTTCTTCTTTTTTTATTAAGTAAAAGATGGGGTGGAAGGGAGGCAGAGAGATAGACTCTTGTATGCACCCTGACTGCGACCAACCTGGCAAGCTCCCTACAGGATAATACTCTGCCCACTGTGTGGGGGGGGAGGGCTGCTCTGTTGCTTGTCAGCCAAGCTATATCAGCACCTGAGACCAGGCCATGGAGCCATCCTCAGTGCCTGAGACCAATTTGCTCAAGTCATTTGAGCCATAGCTGCAGAAAGAGAAGAGAGAGAGAGAGAAGAGGGTGGGGTGGAGAAACAGATGGTTGCTTCTCCTGTGTGCCCTTGCCAGAAATCGAGCCCGGGACTTTCACACTCCTGGCCAATATTCTGCCATGGACCCAACCAACCAGGGCATGAATGAGGTTGTTTTCTGGAGATTTTTTATTTTCTTTCTGAACTATGTCTTTGCCTTGTAGAGTCATGATATTTGATTTCTTTTTTCTTGATGGCATTTGAGAGCGGTATTGTTTAGATCCCTAACAAAAAAACAATTAAAAACATAAAAATTAAAATAAAATAAGAAGTAAAAATTTTAAAAATTATGACCAGAAAAAGAGATAAAAAACAAAGAAAATAATAAAAAACAAAACAAATACAAAAGATAAGAATAGAAAATATAAAAATTTTAAAAATGGAATTCAAAGGAGAAAAAAGAGTAAAATGAAAAAAGGAAAAACGAATTTAGGTTTTGAGAGGCTTCTTCCAGTAGGTGTTACTGTATTACAAGTTTTTGCTTTGTAAAGCTCCTGGACTGTCCTCTGCTAAGATGTTGCTGTTGCAATGATGTAGGTAGGGTTGCAGTCATGTTGGTTGGTGGGGTACGTTATGAGGGATTTAAGGCTTCAACTTTATGGCTTTATGGCTTTAGCAATGGTGATCTCAGGCTTCTTGGTTCTCCTCCCCACATCTCAGCAGACCTGGGGGCCAGACATGAAATACCTCTGTTCTTTAAGGGAGAGAATGGCTGTGGAGAGCTAGCTGTGTGGTTTATCTTTGCCATTCTCCATATCACAAGGTGAGGGAGGTAGGATCTGGAAGGCTGGGGGCCATACTTTAGTTTTCTCTGTCTCTGCTGAGTGTGGGCTGCAGGCAGACTGCAGGAACAGTGACTGTGAACCTGCACTCTGGTCACTTTGGTTTATCTCCTTTTCTGCCCCTCTATCTCACTGGTCTTCCTGGCAGAAGGAGACCCAGTCACTCTGGGTTTCCCTCTCCATTATCCTCAGACAAAATCCAAACAGCCTGAGCTTTCTTCCTCCCCAAAGTCCAGCAAAGAAAAAAAAAAAACTGTCACTCTGGGTTTGTTTCCTTTTCAGAACCAACCACAAATGTGTTTTATCTTCCATTTCCCTTTTCAGTCTGTCTCAACTTCAGTCCATTCAGTGTGTGTATGTTCCAAGCATGTCTGCGAGCCCAGCTGCGGTTCTTTTGCTGCATTATAGTTGTTCAATTTTTTGAAATTTCAAGAGGAGAGATTAGGAGTATCTCTCATGCTGCCATTACTCTGATGGCATCCCTTTTTTCTCATTTCTTTATTTCTCACCACCCCTAAGGTAAAATAATTTTAATTGCCTAAGTTTTGATATATTAAATAATTAATTAATATATTTCCCTTATTGTATAAGCAAAGAACTTATGAATTGAATATAAGTATATTTATTGTATGCTCCCAGTTTTAGAAAAGATTGTATTCACAGAGGACTGATTATACCAAATTAGATGTGATAGCCAACATAATTTTTGATAAAATAAATTCTAAAAGATCTGATTATAACATGAAATGTCAGATAAAAGAATATAGAATTTCATAGAAATATATGCAAAGCTGGGACTTAGGTTCAATAAACTCATTGCTCTCCTCTGGATGGCATAGATGTGGATCTTGGAATAGTGTGTGAGGTATGAATTTCTGGTCCGTGAAGGTTTTAAACAGCAGTTAGGGTCTTGGCACAAATTTGGGCATTAAAAAGAATAAAACTAGCCTGACGAGGTGGTTGCACAATGGGTAGAGTGTTAGTCTGGGGTGCAGATGACCCAGGTTCAAAACCTCGAAATTGTTGGCTTGAGCGCAGGCTCAACTGGCTTGAGTGAGGGTTCACCAGCTTGAGCATGGGGTTGCTGGCTTGAGCATGTGATCATAGACATAACTCCATGGTCACTGGCTTGAACCCAAATGTCCCTGGCTTGTAGCCCAAGGTTGCTGGCTTGAGCTGAAGGTCAATGGCTCGGCTGGAGCTTCCTCTGGGTCAAGACACTTATGAGAAAGCAATCAATGAACAACTAAGGTGTCACAATGAAGCATTGATGCTTTTCATCTCTCTCCCTTTCTGTCTGTCTGTCTCTATTTATCCCTCTCTCTGTCTCTCTCTCTGTATCTATCTTGCTAAAAAAAAAAAAAAAAAGAAATTAAACCAGATAAGTCCTGATGTTCCTAAGAATCACGTAAATAAGACATATTCAATTATTTGAAAATTAATTCAAATTAAAGTGTTGGTAATGAAATGCTCATTTTTTCCCCAAGAAAAGTTTTCTTTTAATAGGATGCTCTAGGTCAATAGTTCTGCTCTCATGCCCCTTCTTGTCTCATAGCAAACACTGCTAATCAGTTAATCCCAATGCTCTTTCTGGGTATACTGAGACCACACCTCAGAAACAATGTTCTCGGCAGCCAGTGCCATCAACCATGCTGCCATCACAGCATATTTGTTCGTTATTTCTGCAAAGCAAGTGAAAAGTGTCTAATAAAGGAATGAAGATGTCTTTTACCTGAAGAAAATTTGTCTTGGCAAAAGCCCACTTAAAGTTAATCACTTAAAAAAACAGGAGCTAGAGTTTCAAAATAAATAGAAAAAATAAAGAATGAGGGTAGTTTTACCTTGAAAAGGGGGAATTAAATATTCATTCATTTATTTCATTCCACAAATAGTTACTAAATATTTCAGCGCTGATGATGCAGTCCTAGAGCTCCCATTCTATTGGGGGAGGCAATTATAACACATATAGAAAAACAAATATTAAATACAAGGTCGTGACAGGTTCTACAAAAAAAGTAAAGTAGAATAAAGTGATGGGAGCTGCTAATTTAGGGAGTGTGGTCAGGGAAGTTTTCTTGGGAGAAGCACATGTGAGCAGGCCTGTGGGTGGTGTTCCCAGAAAAGGGAAGATCAAGTGCAACAGTTCTAGGGATGAATCAAGTTCACCTGTTGTAACAACAGCAGGGAGGCCAGTGTGGTTGCAGATAAGTTCAGATTTGTCTCTAGGTCAGAGCACATAGACCTGGTGGATCATGGTAAAGAATAAAGGAGTTAAAAAAGTGTTCTTAATTTATATTATGAATATTATTGTAAGTGTAATAATTTATTTTATGGATATAATTGTAATGTCCACTGGAAGAGATATATGCATAATTTTTGTGAAAAAAAAGTTTAGCTCGAAAGGATAACCTTCATCTCACACTGGCTACTCACTGCATAATTATGAAAAGGTAACATTTAAATATTAGGGGCTCCATAAATTTTTCCAAGATCTACTTTTAATCCTTTGATATTTAACTCACTCCATTTATTTATTTATTTATTTATTTATGGGAAAGGAAAGGAGAGAGACACACACAGGAACAGAAAGCTTCTCTTGTATGTGCCCTCACCAGGGATCTAACTCACAACCTTGTTGTTTGGGGACAACACTCTTAACTGACTGAGCTAACTGGCCAGGGCCTTATTCATTCTCTTTAGAAGTGAAATATATCATCTTTGTCAGTTCTTTATTCTTGGGATGTTACCCCCAAAACTTGACTAGTCATTGGGTTTTTTTTGGGGGGGTTGTTTGTTTTTTTGTATCTTTTCCAAAGTTAGAAGCAGGGAGGCAGCCATCAGACTCTCACATGCGCCCAACCAGGATCCACCTGCCATGCCCACCAGGGGGCAATGCTCTGCCCATCTGGGGCATTGCTCCATTGTGGCGGGAGCTATTCTAGTGCCTGGGGCAGAGGCCATGGAGCCATCCTCAGTGCCCCGGCCAACTTTGCTCCAATGGAGCCTTGGCTGTGGGAGAGGAAGAGAGAGACAGAGAGAAAGGAGAGGGGGAAGGGTGGAGAAGCAGATGGGCGCTTCTCCTGTGTGCCCTGACTGGGAATCAAACCTGGTAGGTATTTCCACACTCCAGGCTGATGCTCTACCACTTAGCCAACCGGCCAGGGCCTTGTCATTGGTTTTGAATGATTCAAGCTGATCTCCAACATCACCCCCCCTGACTTCTTGAAATCCGAAGGTTTTAGCAAAAATTGAAATTTCACTAAGCAGTCAATTTACAGCGTATCTGCATTTTTTTTGTCAGGTGAATCAAAAGTGTTAGACAAAAGTGGGTTTGCTATACACTAACATTAATTAAGTATGGATGTTTGAATGGAGACCAATATCATAAGCAGTTCTCCATCAGTTTATATTTTTGACATCACAACTTTGCTTCCCTGGGCATCTTTGAGTTTTCAGGAGCTCAGATATTGACCACTGCAATAATGAGGCCTCTCTGCTCATGGAGTCAGGTGAAAGAAAGGATTAGAGGACAGAGTTGGGGACAGTTTTCTTTATGAAAAATTATCTTTTTAGCAAAAGTCCTCTCCACAGTGAAGCCTGGTCATTCCCAAGGGTTCTGACAGGAAGGTACAAGTCACTGTGCCCAGGCCAGTGGAGCAGGCCTCTGCTGACTTCCTGGCATTGTGAGGATTCTGGCACCATGCCACAGCGTCTTCTGGAAAATGGTTTCTCAGAATTGAATGTTCCTCCAGGGGTGTGTGAGTATTTTAAATCAGAGTTGGAAAGTAAGTACATAGTCATGCTCATTTTAGTTTAAGAGCAGCTCTTCTACATTCAGTAAAGTTTTTTTTAATTAATTTATTTTAAATAGAAACTCTATAAACATTCTGCCATTATGGGAAATATAGCAAATATCATCTGTAAGCTTATTACCTAAGCAGTAGTTTGTTCATCCTGTTCCCAACTTTATGACTATATTTTCTTATTTATTATAATAATAATAAAAATGATAATAATATCATTTATTGATGTTTTTGTTGTTTTCAGTCATGTCATTTAATATGTATGAGAATCCATGATACAGGTTATTATTGTCTCTACTTAACAGATGAGAAAACTTGGCATGAAGTGGTTTTCTGAGTTCAAACTGCTAGTAAGTGGTGGGTGTTAAAAACTGCAAATTCTACAAATTTATTTATTTATTTATTTATTTTTATAATTTTATTTTTTTAATGGGATGACATCAATAAATCAGGGTACATATATTCAAAGATAACATGTCCAGGTTATCTTGTCGTTCAATTATGTTGCATACCCATCACTCAAAATCAGATTGTCCTCTGTCACCTTCTATCTAGTTTTCTTTGTGCCCCTCCCCCTCCCCCTTTCCCTCTCCCTCTCCCCCCACCCCCCGTAACCACCACACTCTTATCAATGTCTCTTAGTCTTGCTTTTATATCACACCTATGTATGGAATAATGCAGTTCCTGTTTTTTTCTGATTTACTTATTTCACTTCGTATAATGTTATCAAAATCCCACCATTTTGCTGTAAATGATCTGATGTCATCATTTCTTATGGCTGAGTAGTATTCCATAGTGTATATGTGCCACATCTTCTTTATCCAGTCTTCTATTGACGGGCTTTTTGATTGTTTCCATGTCCTGGCCACTTGTGAACAATGCTGCAATAAACATGGGGCTGCATGTGTCTTTATGTATCAATGTTTCTGAGTTTTTGGGGTATATACCCAGTAGAGGGATTGCTAGGTCATAAGGTAGTTCTATTTTCAGTTTTTTGAGGAACCACCATACTTTCTTTCATAATGGTTGTACTACTTTACATTCCCACCAACAGTGAATGAGAGTTCCTTTTTCTCCACAGCCTCTCCAACATTTGCTATTACCTGTCTTGTTAATAATAGCTAATCGAACAGGTATGAGGTGGTATCTCATTGCAGTTTTGATTTGCATTTCTCTAATAACTAAAGAAGATGAGCATCTTTTCATATATCTGTTGGCCATTTGTATTTCTTCCTGGGAGAAGTGTCTGTTCATGTCCTCTTCCCATTTTTTTATTGGATTGTTTGTTTGTTTGTTGTTGAGTTTTATGAGTTCTTTGTATATTTTGGATATTAGGCCCTTATCTGAGCTGTTGTTTGAAAATATCATTTCCCATTTAGTTGGCTGTCTGTTCATTTTGTTATCAGTTTCTCATGCTGAGCAAAAACTTCTTAGTCTGATGTAGTCCCATTCATTAATTTTTGCCTTTACTTCTCTTGCCTTTGGAGTCAAATTTATAAAATGCTCTTTAAAACCCAGGTCCATGAGTTTAGTACCTATGTCTTCTTCTATGTACTTTATTGTTTCAGGTCTTATGTTTAGATCTTTGATCCATTTTGAGTTAATTTTAGTACAGGGGGACAAACTGTAGTCCAGTTTCATTCTTTTGCATGTGGCTTTCCAGTTTTCCCAGCACCATTTGTTGAAGAGGCTTTCTTTTCTCTATTGTATGTTGTTGGCCCTTTTATCAAAAATTATTTGACTATATATATGTGGTTTTATTTCTGGGCTTTCTATTCTGTTCCATTGGTCTGAGTGTCTATTTTTCTGCCAATACCATGCTGTTTTGATTGTCGAGGCCCTATGATATAGTTTGAAGTCAGGTATTGTAATGCCCCCAGCTTCATTCTTTTTCTTTAGGATTGCTTTGGCTATTCGGGGTTTTTTATAGTTCCATATAAATCTGATGATTTTTGGTCCATTTCTTTAAAAAATGTCATTGGACAAATTTATTTCTTAACTGCTACATTATTGCTTTATATTTTGTATATAGCCAAATCAATACAATAGAATAAAAAAATTCAATTAAAATAAAGAGAAGATTGTTATTAAATCTGAAATTTAAATGTTGGTTTTAGGAGCACTGATATAGTAAAACATTGTAACTTTTAACATTTATGTGAATTAACTATTTTTAAATCTAGCATCTTAATTTCCTTCTATTCTATTCATAATGTATAAAATAAGGTCATATATAATATATAAAAGTTATATAAGCATGTGTATATACGTACATGCACAATTACTCTAAAAACAGCATGATGACAGGACTACGTCTGTCTTATTTATAGCTATGGATTAGTGACAAGCATGTAGAATCATCTTTTCATTCATTCATTTGTTCAGTGACTAGTTATACCAGTTAATCTGTTTTGCATTTTTTCTCCGATATAGTTAGGAGCTCCTTTCTCAAAATTTCTAGTTCAACATGACATTAATGTACAAAATGTTTTGGTCTTCAATGAGTTTGAGAAACAATGGTTAAAAAACAATGAAATACTTTTCTTTGTTGCCTAATGTGCAATGTGAATTTATAATATACATCCTTTCAAAAACTTATTTTTGACCATGTAACTCTTTATTTATTTATTTATTTATTTACCATCTGGGAGGCCAGAATATTACTGAGGACACTTTGCGACACAATGATCTAGAATTTACTTCTACCAGAACTCCAATATTAGTCTCTGCTTCTCTTTTTGAACCTACTTTGAACTGCTATTTAGTGTAACAAGATCTTTAAAATAACCAGATGTTGTATTAGTATTTATTAGTATTGTCCTGTTCCAAGTTGATTAGTTCAGATTATCAAAACCAAAAAAGTCCCCCAACACTCTAAAGATAATATTTAAACCTGACTTAATATGAAAACAAATAATGTCAGAAGAATTGGTAGAGAGCTAAAATTTAAAATGATTGATTTTTTTTTTTTTGCATACTGACAAATAACGTTTTTTCTCTGAGACATTTTTTTTAAAATGTTAATTAGCTATATCAAATTATTTTCATTGTGTATGCCTACTCCCTAAATTCTAACTTTGGGTTATACCAATCATGAGTTGCTGAGAAAGAATTCTTATTTCTTTTCTGTGAATATGATTGAATACATGTATTTATTTATTTATTTATTTGCAAGAGAGACAGAGATGGAGAGACAGTGAGGACAGATACGGATAGACTGGCAGGAAGGGAGAGAGATGAGAAACATGAATTCTTTGTTGTGGCACTTTAGTTGTTCACTGGTTTCTCATATGTGCCTTGACTGAGGGGCTGCAGTGAAGTCAGTGACCCCTTGCTCAAGACCTTTGGGCTCAAGCCAGTGACCATAGGGTCATGTGTATGATCCCATGCTCAAGCGAGTGACCTCGGGCTTGAGCTGGTGAGCCTGTGCTTGAGCCAGTGACCTCGGGGTTTTGTACCTGGCTCCTCTGTATCCCAGATCAACGCTCTAGCCACTGCATCAGTGCCTGGTCAGACTATTTATTTTATATAGTTGTTATTTCATGTTATTTTCAAAGGGCCTACATATATTTATTTAAGTTCTGTTTCAAAGTTGAAAGCATTGCATTTTTCATTCCAGATGCATCACTGGAAACACTTAAATGCGAAAAGTGTGAACGTTCTCTGCATTAGGACATTTTGAATCAGTACCATGGACACTGAGTAAATGGAATTTCTGAAAGTTGGCTACCTTTAACTCTTTAAAGCCAAGAAGGCTGAATATAGACTTACCTTTTATCAATTTCAATAAAATAGCAAGAATAGGCCTCTCAGTTTGTAATGACTAAATAATGAATACATAAATATAAAGAAGAGGTCATGCCTGACACTCCTGGACCTAGCTCATATGAGGTTGTAAGCCATGTCAAAGTAAGAAACTTCCAAACCTGTAAGAATTTTTTATTACTTTATTTGAGCCAAACTGTTGACAATTTCTGGGAAGCAAAGTCTCAAAGGAATGAGAAGATGCTCCAGAAAATGACAGTTTTACTACTGTAAGGCCAAGGGCTGCCGCCATCGTGGCCATTCACATCCAGTTTCTCACTGAATCCGGGAAGATGCTAAAGAAACAGCGGAGTCAGAGAATGATGGGTGTTGGGCAAATGAGTTTGTAAAATTTGTGTTTTTTGAATTTTCTTACTTTTATTGTTAAAAATGGCACTGAGCAACGCCAGGTATGTGATATGTGAAATTGCTAATTACCTTCCTACTTGTTGTAAAGCCAGTATCCACGGCCACCATCACAGCTGCCTGGCCCATGCAGGTTCGCATTTAGTTCGGACAGACGGTAATGAAACAATGGAGCCAAGAACTGGTGGGCCATTAGCTTTATCCTAACTTGCACCCGGCTGGCAAGAAATACACACAGTGGGAAAACACTTCTCTTTCCACTCAGGGCTCCCAAAGCCACTGACTTATCCGAGTTTCCTCAAATCAGAGGTTTCTAACTTCACCAGCCTTATTCACCTCTGTTTCCCTTCTCCTTCTCTCTGCACAAACTCTGTATAAACTGGCTTCTCCTTCAGCACTCCACCATCTTGGTTGCTTCTCCTCTCCTCCACGTGGCCCTTCTTTGCTCTCCCCTCTAATGCTAATCTCAGGAACCGAGAGAGAGAGCAAGCTCTGGTCTGCCCCATTTTATGGTGTAGAAATCAAAACCTTTAATCCAATATACAAACAAGAAAGTCTCTGATACAAAGTCACTTAGGGTGGGAAAGGCTTAGTTTTAAAACTAAGCGTTAGGGTATAACAACCCTGCCTGCTTACAGCCTGTCCCCCATACCCAATGCAAACTACTATAAGTGAGCAAACCTATATATCATATTTACAAACTTATTTGACCAACACTTGGAAAGGGCCATTGTCTTGCTAATGTGTGTGCTGGAGCAGGGGTTTTCATGCCAAAAAAGTTTTAAAAAAGATAGAAAGAGAAGAAGTAGAAGAAAAGCCAAGATGGCAGGGAAAGAGAGAGAAGCCAGTTTTGAAGAGTAAGAAGCCATGTTGGCAGATGGGGAAGCAGAGGTGAGGGGCTTTGGGACTGGTGAGGCCTTTGATTTTAGGAGGAACCGGAGAAGATTTTCCTGGTTGTGGAACTGGATAATGTCAGTAGTTTTGTGAGCTCTGAATGAATGAAGAGGGAAGTGTTTTTCCCTGTGTTTTTCTCGTCGGCCGGTGCGTGACTTTAATAAAGGAATGGCCCACCACTCTTTGGCTCCACTGTTTCTTTACCATCTGCCTGAATCCAGTGGGAACCTGCATGTGAATGGCCATGATGGCAGTGGCCCCTGGCCTTACAGTGGGTCATTCCTTTATTCAAGACTTGCACTGGCCGATGAGCAACACACACAGGGAAAAACATTTACCTTTCACTCAGGGCTCCCTAAACCACTGACACATTCTTCAGTTCCACAACCAGGAGAATCTTCTCTGGTTTTTCATAGAATCAAAGGCTTCACCAGTCTCAGTGGAGCTCACAAAAGCCCCTCACCTCTGGTTCTCCATCTGCACATCTTCTGCCTTCTCTGCATAAACTCTGCAAACATGGCTTCCTCCTTTCCACCAGCACACATTAGCAAAACAATGGCCCTTCCCAAACAGGAAGGTAATTTGCAATTTCACAGATCACATAGCTGGCACTGCCCAGCGTCATTTTTTTACACTAAAAGCGAACAAACTCAAAAAATACAAATTTTACAAACTCATCTGCCCAACAACTACTTACTTTATATACGGGGTCCTTGGGTTCCAACAGTCTCGACATAAGATATTTCCAGTTTACAATGCTTACTCCCATAAAACCTTAACAAAATTGAGACGTGAGTGTTTCAGCTTAGACATTAGCATCATACTTACATCCTATGTGGGTGAGCTAGTTTGGTTGCGTGCAGTGGAAGAATACACAGTAACGCGGCTGATGAGGGAGGGAGTTGGCTTGCCCAGTACACTTCCCTATGCCATTTTTGACTGTTCAAAGTGTAGTGTTCTGTTTGTGTTAGGTAGGGTGTGTTTCAATTTACACCAAAATTTGGGTTACATCACTATCATAGGAAAGGGACTGTGTTGTAACCTGAGGACACCCTGTATGACAATGAAAGGGGAAGACACAAGGGGGCTTAATGAAATTGATTGGTGATAGATTTGGGAAGCAGAAAGATGCAAAACAAGGAGATCTTTGGGATTGGATAAAAAGTAAAAATGTATATACTGAAACTTCTTTTACATAGGTAGCCATAAGATAGTTAACAGTTAATCAACATGATAATAATAAGAATGAGGGAGTTCGTTGGTTTCTGCTGGAGTGGGATGCCTGCCCACCACAGATTACCCTTACATTTCCAAAGCATGTTATCAAGAGAGTTATCATAGATGCAAAAGACAACAGACAGGTTCCATTAATGTAAGCATTGACCTTTTTTTTTTTTTTTAGAGAAAGAAGTGGGGTAGGGAGGAAGGAATGGGATGCATCCATTTGTAGTAGCTTCCTGTATGCCTTGACTGGGCAAGCCCAGGGTTTCTGGTTTTTTTTTGTTTTTTTGTTTTTAAAGATTGTATTTATTGATTTTTACAGGAGGTGGGGAGGGCAGATGTGGGGTGGAGCAGGAAGCATCAGCTTATAGTGGTTGTTTCTGGTCTGTGCCTTGACCAGGCAAGCCTGGGGTTTCAAACTGGTGATCTCAGTGTTCCAGGTTGACCCTTTATCCACTGTGCCATCGCAGGTCAGGCAAGCACTGACCTTTGTTTAGAGAAAAATACCACCCTAGGATATGCTTACCCACAATGAACTGCTTTTAGTTTAAAATTTTTAATTTCGGACCATCCAGTGTGGTTACTTCAGGTCTCTTGAGTTTGGAAGACCATCATGCCGGGCTCCCCTGAGCTTCTCAGGTTTCGTTTGTGGCCCCATGTTGGATAAACAAATGCTTTTTATGTTGGCTTGCTTGTATTGGGGCAGTGCCTTGTGTGTACAGTCTAGGGTGCTTGCCCTGAGGGCGGTAGATTTCAAATTGTGGATTGCCTTCTTGCTTGGGAGGGGCGATTGTTTGCTGGAGAAGGGTTTTTTCTCCCAGACTGTTTGCTAGAGAGAGCTGAGAGTGTCCAGAGGGCGAGTCTGGAGAATAAGTCTGGGTTGTGGAGCCAGAGACCAAGTTGAGGTTTGGGAGCCCTGATTTTCCACCTGACCTGTTTGGCTGGGGAGTGCTGAGACTGGAGGGGTCCTGAGATGGGAGAAAGGGAAGTGATTTTCCCTGCCTGTTTGCTCGTCCAATGGTAAGATACTTTAATAAACCAAATGGCCCACCACCTTCTGTCTCCACAACTCCTTTACCGGCTGGCTGCTTGAATCTAATGAGAACATGCATGGGGGCCAAGGCCACTGGCCTTACATGCTTTTTCTTTTCTTTTTTTCATCCACAGATGTTTATAGTATTTTTAATCACTCAAGGGATGAATGTTTCTAAACTTACTTAATCAATAGAGTTCAGGTCTAAGACCATATAGGCTTTTAGTTTTTTAAAAAGATTCCAAGAGAGGAAAGTAAAATTGCAAGACTTTAATAAAACCTGTTTTTCTTTGAAAACTCAATTTTGATTTTTCAAAGTATGACTTTAAAAAGTTAAAAACATGATTCTCATACAAATGCAGGAACATATCCAAAATCTATTCACATATTAATAACTGAACCTATAAGTTGGTGATGCTCTTGGTTCTAAGAGCATTCTGAAGAGGATCCAAATATTTACAAGCATTTGGAAAGAATGTTAGTATCAGATTGTTAGGTGAGATGCAAAATTGATTACAGTCGTACAAGGCAATAAAACCATAGCACTGAGGTTATGTTTCCCTCCCTACAGATTGGACAAGAAGTGCAAGTGAACATGTAACTCCATAGTATCTGGGATCTAACCCGTAGTGAATAACAACGCCAAACACAAGTACATTTTCTGAGATAATTAAGCAGTCCTTAGGGGCGGGCCTCTGAAGCAATGTCTCAGTCTAACACTGAAAAGTCATGCTTTTCCCCTTATTATCAAGTTTTGGTAATAATAATTTTCCTAATTATCTGAAAATAAAAATGTGAGGTTCTTTTTGTTTGCTTATTATACATTAAAACTCATCTGCTTATATATATAGTTTGGACTAGAAGCCACCATCTCAACTGCTTCTGAAAGTGAAGAGATTTAAAAGTGGGGGAAGGGATTTTCTTAATTTAAAATTCAAAAGAAGCATCTTTCAGAGATGACTGTTCATTCCATATCAAGGTAAACTGGCAGGAGAAATGAACAATGGAAAGACGGCAGCACAGATATCCCCAGGGTGAAGCAAGTTGGGGCTGATAGCCTTCCCTTCCCCCAACCGGGCTGCTTTTATTTAAAGGGGATAGAATTTATGGATGCTATTTCTCATCCTTTGTAAAGGTGCTTGCAAGCGGTGCTCGGAGGACTACTCTGGCCGTGTGAAGCCCTACCGCTTGCTCCGCCCACCACAGTCACCAGCTAATGCCTGAAATAAATTCACCATTCGCCCTGCGTGGGCTCATTCACAGCTCTGTGGCCTCGGCTGGGCCCTTCGTCTTAGGGACTGAAATAACCGAGTGCAGTCAAATCGGGTGTGATGCTGCCATCCCTCTTTCAGAGGCTCTTCTTTTTCTTGGGCCTTACACATAAAACAACACACAAATAAAGAAATAAATAAATAAAACAAAAACAGCAGCCCTATCTCCTCCCCCTTGTCATTCCCTTCTGGCTTTTCCTCAAGGATGGGTGAATTTCTGCCAGCTTCCATCTCTAGAGGGGGTAGCTCTGTAAATTTAGTAGGAGCCATCTGCAAGAAAGCAAATGCCCGGGGATTTCGGCATCTAGGCAGAAACAGTTGCGCTTTCCTACTGCCAGCCTGGGGGGGGGGGGTGGTACGGAGAGGTCTGGGTTAAACACGCGGGGCTGCCAAAGGTTGGGGTCACGCGGTAACTCTCCAGGTGCTCCTTGCGGGGGATCCAGGGGGCCTCGGTCGGGCTCCACGGTACACCCTGCCCCGCCCAGCGCTGTCCCCGTAGCCTCGGGGGCTGCCGGGCTTTGTGGTTCGTGCTGCTGGGCCCCTGCTGGGGGTGTTGTTACGAGCATGTGCAGATAGCAGTCCAAGGTAGAGCGAGCGTGCTGGGCGAGCCCTGAGATTTGCCTTGCAATGCCATGTTTGTGTATATGCTCTAACTCCCGGAGAGTGATCAGGGAGGCGGCTCCCCCGCTGGATTTGGCTGATGTTTTCTTGTTTCTGTTTTAGCCTTCAGGATAATTCCTTCAGCAGCACCGCTGTAACAGAGTAAGTGATTCTTGCCATTAAAATAAGACTTGCATGCCTTTCTCTGGAAGCAACTATCTACCGACCCAGCCAGCTACTCTTGTGTTAGATGCATTGTCTCCTGTAATCTGGGGCTGGGAGGACCGTGCGAGATGTGCTGACTGATGGGGCCCCGGAAGCCTTTACAGGTTCAAATTAGGCTTTTAGAAGCTGCAGGAGAGATGTTAAAACAAGCTAATTGTTTGCTGGCGCTCAGATATGTGTTCTTGGAGCTCAGATTTTTAAAAAAATCTATTTGACATGTCATAAAGGAAGCTCTGTTTTATTTTGCCAACATTGGTGTCCGTTTTCATGGATTATGCTGTATACATTTACAGCACATAGGAGGTGAATGTAAAATGATTTGAGTTGAATTCCAGACTGTGATAAACAGGCTCAATTTATCCTCATCCTCTTTTGTCTACAGATTTTTAAGACACTGTAGAGTAAACTTTTCTTGCATGCCCTTTTTCATTTTGTTTGCTGACCTCAAAAATCTCGCTATAGGTGAAATGAGTCTTCTTGTTTTATGGTTAAAGTGTTGATTGGGGTGGCTAACACCATCTAAACATAGAATGAAGGAGTGTAATATTTTACTCAGGGCCAGCAGGTACAGTGTTTTTTTTATTAGATATTAATAGGTCATGATGTAAATTTTTGTTATCCCTTAATATGTTTTTCTACACTATGTATATATGCAAAAAATTGATAGTATACTATGTTAATACTATATATAGTTTATATATAACTCACATATATACATACATATATGCATGTAATAGCTATATTCTATTTAACATTTTTTTCTCTAGGCTAACTTATAATGTTTACTTCTGGAACCTTTTGGTAGAAGTCACTGTCAACCACTTTTTAGAAAAAAGGGGTGAATAAGGTGTTATACTCAACTGCAATAAGAAAATGCTGCAAGTTTAATAGAGAAAGCCCAGTAACTTGGGAGCTGTTTGCTCAAGTTCCCTAACAGGCAAGTAAATGTGGGAATAGATGTGAGTTTCAAGTCTTACCACTGTCACAATAACTTGGTGATGGAGGGATAAGATTCTATAGGACTTCTAAGACCCTCTTGTTTCCCACGTTCTTTTCTTTTTGTGGAATTGCTACTCTCTTAATGTCAAGCTTTGTGGGCTCACTTAAGTTAAAAAGGTAAGTTAAAAAATAAAACCCAGGGTTTACTTTATTTAGAAGATGAAATATAAAATACTCATTGAGACCTATGTCTTGTTAATGAGATTGCTTGGTAATTGTGTGCAACTTTGCATTTTCTAAAAGCCTGAAAGTGGAGGAAGATGCCTGCCAAAGTATGCCGGCCCAAGATGAGCTGGGGACTTCCTGGTTCAGGTGCACAGGTACTGATTGCCTCCCTCTGCTGTGCTTACAAGCACCAAGTGCTTTCTGGGCCTGATTCTTGTGAGCCCTGTGTGGCCAAATCCCCAGTCAGCCACAGGCCTAATGGCTTCAAAATGGAGACAGTTTTAGATTTCACATGGACAATACATACACACACACACACATACACACATACACACATATTTATTTATTTATTTTTTGTAGAGGTTTTATAGTTAAATGCTGGGAAAAGTCTGGTACCTTGTCTTTGGCCACTCCCCAAGGAATTCTGATTGCATAAGATTCTGTTGTTGTTTTCAAAGAAGTGACAGTGATTTATTTTAAAAAAGCACTGAGTGACAGTTGGAATGCCATCTGGCTAATCTAAAAGTCTAAGGAGCATATTTAAAACAAAGCAAAAGCTTCACAGGTATTTAGCATGAACAAGGGTCATTTAAAACTAGTCATTGTTTAATATAAAAGTATTCCTCTTCTCAATAACGTGAACCATTTTCCTTGGCTCTTTGGGGACAACCCCAAAGCCAGCAGGACCAGAATGCACTGTCCGGAGACAGACCAGATGTAGCAGCTGCTCAGTAAATGTTGGGTTGTGGTCTTGGTATACATAAAGGAGTTGCTTGCCTTTTTAAAATATTTTGGGTACCAGACAATTTTCTCTTCTACTCCTTCCTGCCCAGATTAATTTATTTTCTTCCGTGCCTGAAATTCCACCTAGAGATGATTTCTTTTGGATTAAGGCCTCTAGTGATGACTCCTACTAAAATAAAAATTGCAAAGTCTGTGCCCCTGGGAGGTGGATTCAAGTGGTCATTATTACTTTAATATAAATTATGTGATCAGATAGTCTAACCTAATAGGGTTCTGCTTGGCCACTTGGGGGTCTTGTAAGAGTCAAAATAAAGGAGAATTGGATGGGACTCAAGGACAGATTTTATTCTTTTTAGTTTTTCCCATGCCTGGTACTCTTTGTAGCTCTGGACCAATGCAGTATCTTTTTCTACCCAAACTTCCAAGATCAGAATGGCCTTGATCCCTCCCTTCTGTATCCGCTGTGCTCTTTCATTTATTATTTTTCCATGGTCATTTCCTATGTCGTCCTTGTGAACCTGCTATTTGAAGAGAAGCCTGGCCAGAAATGAATTCTGATTTAGTTACCAGTGAATTAGTTATCATCTGAAACAATGCTTTTCTAAACCAACTGATCATCAATATCAACCGGGGAAGGTGATTGGTACTTATGAAAAATCCAGCTCCCCAGGATTTATCTCAAACTGGAAAAAAAGAATAAGTGATTTTGTTGGAGTCAGCACAGTGCTGGTCTCTATTTTGTAAACCTCAGTGCAAAACCTTTTAAAAGCATACTAGTTACGTGGAGGAAAAGGCAATCTGGTTTAAAAATCATATTCCTGGGACCTGCTGTTGAGCAAATAAGTGTGTTAGGCTTGCTTGCTTGTACTTTGCCCGATAGGTGCCTGAGCACAGGGCAGCACCTCCTATGTATAGTCTATGTAAGGCTGCAGGTGCTGGCCCTCAGGGCGGCAGATTGTAGATTGTGGATTGCCTGCTGCCATTGGGAGGGGCCATTTGTTTGCTATTGTTTTGCCAGAGAAGGGACCCCCCATACCTGTCTGCTAGTCAGCCCTGAGAGAGGGAAGCAGTTTTCCCTAACTGCTTGCTTGTTGGCCTTTGCGAGACTCTAATAAGTGAAATGGCCCACCATTTTCTGGCTCCATAATTTCTTTACCATCTGCCTGAATTCGATGTGAACCCACATGGCCATAGCCACTGGCCTTACACTCCCTCAGAGAGTTGATCTAGTGGGGTTGGGGGCAGAGCCGGCTATGTCAACCAGGCCATCCAGGTAGTGCTGGGGACACATGTCAAGAAATCCCACAGGATTTTAGGCTCTACCTCTGCAACTTGGCCTTCAGGCAACATGGTAGGTACTCCAGGGTTAATGACAGTGCCTTTCCTAGCACAACTACACTTTATCTAATATCCAACATGAGGCCTTTCTTTTTATTCGCAACAAGTCAAACAAGAGAACCTTTCACAGGCACTTTTTCACCGCCATTAGTCTGAGTAACAAGTTTTTCTCCTTCTCTTGTGAGCCTCTGGGAATGTAGTCTGAGGGAGGATTTGGTGGACTTGGTGTGGTAGAGCAAGGCCACTGCTGTACATGTTGGAACGAACCTGGGTGTTGGGCAGATAAAGTTATTTTTTCTCACCCTTATTGTTAAAGATGGCTGCTGCCGTCATGTGATATAGCTATTTGCCCTCCTTGCTTGGAAAGGGCGTGGTTATGCTAATGTGTGTTAGGGGTGGGCTTTCTTGCCAAAATGTTTTAAAAGGAGGTGCTAGGAGGCCATTTGGGGGGACAGAAATCACGTTTTTGTAGAGAGGAAGTGCCCATGGTGTAGCAGGGCAGGGAAGCCACGTGGAGGAGGGAGAAGTCAGTTCGTGGAGGAGAAGGATATGGGGAATAGAGGTGAATAAGACCGGTGAGGTGGAAGCCTTAGATTCTAGGAAAACTCAGATGAGTCAGTAGCTTTGTGAGTGCTGAATGAGTGGGTTTTGAAGCCCAGTGTGTTTGTTTTTACTCGCTTGCTGAGTGCAAGTCTAGAATAAAGGAAAATGGACCACCAGTTTTCGGCTCTGTAGTTTCTTTACCATCTCTCTGAATTAAATGCGAGCCTGCAAGAGCCAGGGGGCTGTGATGGTGGCCACGAATACTGGCCATACACTGGGAGATCCCTTAGCCTCTGGGTCTACTTCACATCACTGCCAGGCTTCACTGTGATAATGCAACAGAGCAGGTGAGTTGTCAGAACCACATCCTTGTTTGCTAGAAGGAACAAAAGTCTGAACAGAGTAAAAGGTAATAACCCTGAGAATTTCACAAAGAAGTAATTGAAAGGATGAATTATCCACATATTGGCTAGGCAACCACAAATTAAGAACTCTGGGACTTAGAATCTAGTTGATAAGAACTTCAAAGGATTTCACCTAATAGTAGTGCTGCCCACACTTTTTTTTTTTTTAATGCTGGTAGCTGCTATATAATTTTAAGACCCACTAGTAGGTCAAAAATTATAGTTTGAAAAACATTATCTGAGAAGATAGCTACTTTTGAATATTTAAAAAGGGGAATATTAAAGATTTTGGTCTTCAAGTTCCTGTATTTGGCTATAATGCAGAAGAGAATGCTATGCCCAGGACCAGTTAGGCATTTGGTCAGAATTGATTTTCCTCCAGTAGTGGGGATATCTGGATGTGGATTACCACTGTGGAGTTCATTTTATTACTGGGCCAGTATTTCACATTGCAGGGGCTGCTGGGCAAGGAATCAGTAGAACAATAAAAAAATAAAAGTTAATTGAATATAACTTGACAGTCTTCATAAAAGCAAATGAAAACCCAACTGAACTAAAAGAGATTGTATATGTGTGCCATGTAAGCTAGTAGGGAGATCTGTTTCATTGATATAGCTCTGAGCTAGGAATTGTGTTTCCTTGAGTGACAATTGAAGTTGATCAGTATGCCTTAAAATTAGATCAGCTAATTAGATCTATCCTCATACTTCAGAAAGCATCTGCAACTTTTTATGTTCTGGTGCTGAGTTTCCATTTTTAACTAATTGTACTTTGAGAAGAAAGGTTAACACATCTAATGAGGGGGAGAAAAATAATTTCTTTGCCAAATTCCCAAACAATAGGTATTGTTAAGCTCTAGAGTTGAACCTCTGGTTGAACCCTAATTCTTTGGAAGCAACAATTCTAGATTTCTGTTTTTCATTGACTTTTCTACTTAGCTAGGTAACTTTTATTAGGAAACGTTTTTATTCACATTAAAAAGCTCAGATTAGGTGAATGTCTCAAATGGAAGAGAACAAAGCAATATTATGAATTTAAAACTTGTTTTCCAGCCCTGGCCAGTTGGCTCAGTGGTAGTGTTGGTCCAGCGTGTGGATGTCCCAGGTTTGATTCCCGGCCAGGGCACACAGGAGAAGCACCCATCTGCTTCTTCACCCTTTCCCCTCTCCTTTCTCTCTATCTCTCTTCCCCTCCCACAGCCAAGGCTCCACTGGAGCAAAGTTGGCTCAGGAGCTGAGATTGGCTCCATGGCCTCCGCCTCAGGCGCTAGAGTGGCTCTGGTTGCAACCAAACAATACCCCAGATGGGCAGAGCGATGCCCCCTATTGGGCATGCTGGGTGGATCCTGGTCGGGCGCATGTGGGATTCTGTCTCTCTGCCTCCCCACCTCACTTCAGAAAAACAATATATTGTTTTCCATGAATTGGTCAGAGTAGGTTACTGACAGTCAAAAAACTTGAAAGCAAGCACATTTAGTTCATTTCATTAAGAAGGGCATTTTATTAAGTCAACTTATTTTTTTAACTGTCAGTGGGAGCAAAATATTTCAGCAGGTAGAGAGGATTAGAGTCTGTAGGCGGCCTTTGTATAATTCTGTACAAAACCATAATTTAAAGAGGATAATAAGGGAAGAGGATGGAGCATTCATCAATTTGTTCTATGGGTAAATTATAAACTATTGCTAGTAAAGAATATTTAAAAATTTTAAATGACTTCATATAGTATAAATACTTTATTATGTTTATATTTATGTTTGTAGATATTTATTTATTTTTGCTTAGTCATTATATTGTGAATCTCTTAAGCAGGTTTTTTTCAACTTTGTAGCCTTTAGAAGTAGTGCCATTCAAAGAGTGGGCCCCATAATTGTTTGTATGTAACTTGTCTGAGATAAGAATAGTATAGAAATAAGGAGTAAGCATTTAATGACTTTTTTTGTGTGTGATAGAGACAGAGAGAAGGACAGATAGGGACAGATAGACAGGAAGGGAGAGAGATGAGAAGCATCAATTCTTCATTGCAGTACCTTAGTAGTTTATTGATTGCTTTCTCATCTGCACCGTGACTGGGGGGCTACAGCTGACTGAATGACCCCTAGCTTGAGTCAGCGACCTTGTGCTCAAGCTGGTGAGCTTTATTTCAATGAGATGAGCCCGTGCTTAAGCTGGCGATCTTGGGGTTTTGAACCTGAGTCCTCCGTGTCCTAGTCTGATGATCTATCCACTGTTTTACAGCCTGGTCAGGCATTCAATGACATTTATAAGAATTTGACTTTCCTGTGACAGTTTTACAGAAGTATTCACAATGGATTGGAAATAGAAAACAAACTAGTTATTTCTGAATTCTAAAGCATTTGTGAAGCATAGCTCCAATGCCTAATGCAGTACCTGGAACTCAATAAATGCTTATTACATTATTACAGGGACCAAACCAGCTGAGGGGCCAGAGCCATGACTGGATTCAAGACTCATTTCGTGTCTACTCTGGGGTAGCACTGTTCACTCTGGGGTAGCACTGTTCGCACTGTGGCGGCATATCTAGGAAAAAGATATTTTGGTATTTCTTCTCATGGAATTAACTAATTAGAAAGCTCTCAGATGTACAAAATAATTACACAGCAGTATGAGGCAAGATGTAGTTGGTTACTGAAACCTCATAATGAGTGTAAATATTTACATATTAAGGTAAAGTATTAACATGGAATGTAGAAGAACTTGGCTGAGAAAGTTTATGAGCTTGTAAGACTTGACTTGGCCAGTAAAGGATGAGTAGGAGTTGAAGATAAAAAAAAACCATTTCCGGCTGGAGTGTGGTGGGGTGGAAATGAATGAGAACAGGAACAATGACTCCCTCTGTACTAGAGTGAGAGAGTGGTTCTAGTCCAGATTCCCTTGGGCAGTATAGAACATTGTCAATATTTCAATGTGGAAGAGCCAAGAATTTTTTTACAAGGTTATTACAGAAGTTTTATAAACAAGAAGGGGGTCAAGAAAGTAGGTAAAGACTATGAAGTAAGCCAAATGGGAGCTGGGATGTTTAGGGATTGCCTGAGGCAGAGGAAATGCCAAGAGGCATATAGTGGAGTCTCTTTTGAGCCACCAATCTTGGTGTCAACTATCCCCTCAAGTGCTGTGGACACTTAGGTTCTTTTGAAGATCTTGTTAGCTTAGGTGAAGCAGAGCAGTGGAGGAAAAAGCAGCTTTTAAGCTTACATGAAACAACATTACTCATATTGCCTGGTAGACATGTTGGGAATCGAAGCTGTTTGGGGAGAGAGTGATGAAGATTGTTGTATTTTTTAGTTTACTGTGCTAATTAAGATATTTCTAGACTATTGCTGCTTCTGTTGCAGCAGACAGTTGGATCTGATGTGGTTTTTCTTCTCCCAGGTGTGAGGAAGACACAGTCTCTCTACATGAAGACCAGACTGATTGTTGCCATCTCAGGTATAACCCATCGTTGCTTAGTTCTTAATTTTGAAGGTCTGATATCTGTAGTCTCTTCTCTGAATTCTAATAATTTGTTCTATGTCTTACTTCTTCTAATAGATTTTCAGCTCTTGAAGTTTTGTCCACTTTTGGATAACCTCCCCAACCCCTTAGCATCCAAGACAGTGCTTTTTATATGGGGAATGCTCAAAAGATGACTATTGAATTAAACATTAATTTGCCCATCTCAGTATTCCCATCATAAACCTTAAGAAAGAGATTCTAGATTTATTCACCAAAGATATCACTGAGGGTCTGGGATATGGTGTTGGTCATCAAGGTGTTCACAGTATGATGACGAAACCTTCATGATTAACCATTTCTTCCACTTTTGCTTTGTTTCGAACATGGACATTTACATCATATAATCTAAACAACAGGAAAGAGGCTGATGTTTCCTTCCTCATACTGTCAATGGAGAAACTGAGGCTCAAAAGAGTTATAGCTCATCCAGGGTAACAGCCACTCTGAGGCAGAATTTGAATTTTTCTATGAAGTCCAGTTGTTGGATAACACACATTTGTTGAAGACCTATTTTGTGTTCCAAAAGCTAAGATATGTTGTAGAGGAAGACAAACCAATCCCTGCTCCCAAGAATTTAGTCCACTGGATGATATAGGCAAGAATTAGATGATGTTACGGTGCACTAAGTGCTGTTTTACTAGCGGGAAACAGGGTTTGCTTAGAAAGACCAAATAGCCTATAGAGAGGTTTCTGGGATGGACTCCTGAAGAAAATTACACATGGCACATGACTTTTTCTTTCTTTTTTCTTTTATTTTGGTGGGATACAAGGCAAAGAAAACAATGATACCATTAAGTGGAGAGAACACTGTATTAGAAAGCCGGCAGAGCGTAGAAGCTATTGTTCAAGTTAAAGGAACAACGAACAGTTTAGAATGGCAGGAATCCTTAGAGCTGGGTGGGAGTGAGGAGGCCAAGAATGGTAAGAAATGAAAAATTAAACAAAGACCGAGTTCCAAAGGGTGTGTGTACCTTGCTAAGGGATTTAAAATTTATCCTGGAGGTATGGGAAGACTGAAAGAGCTCTCAGTTTTTTTCTTTGCAAACAATTACTTGCGTAAATCCCCTGTGAGTAACAATAGCTCCCATTTATCGGATTGTGGCCTTGAGCCAGTTTTCTGTGGTAGGCATTTCACAAAGAGTGTATCACCTTTGCAAGGTAGAGGTGACATCCTTCTTATGGGTGAGGGTCAGAGAAATGAAGGGGTGTGGCCCAGGCTACACAACTAAGTGGGGGGACCCTCAGACTCCTGTTCTTTCCAGCAAATTATGACCATTCTCAGTCATGGTTGATCCCGTTAAGTAGTGGCGTACATTATATAACCTGTACTTTTCTGGTTTGTGCATTCTGAGGAACCAGTAATAGTTAGAAATATATTTCTGCAGTTGAGTTTTGTATTTAGGTTTTATATTTGTGTAATGAAAAAGATGCTTTTTGCGCCCCTCACTTACCTTCGTTGCTTTTCAAGTCAAGGCGATAAATGAGATGAATAAATTAAGGGCAACTTGAAAATACCATATAAAAACAAAATTCAGTTATTATTTTAGAAATGATTTTATCAAAAAAGTCAGCTTCGATTTGAATGATCACTTTTTTATTAAATTCTTGAGTGTTCTAGAATTCTTGAATGAGGAACATTTAGGTTTCCCTAAAGGCAGCTGTTCTTCCTTTTGTTTTTCAGCTAGGAACATAGCGTGTGTGCATGAAGAATTATTTGTTTCTAGTGATAAATAGGGAGAAACACTTTTACCTTCTTCCCTTCTCGGTTCTTTGGCTGGTCTAATAATTAAATTGACATAAGACAGATTAACAGTAGAAACACATTTAATTTTGTACATATGGGAATCGCCAAAGTAGGAAACTCTTTGGCAGTTATGTAATTAAGGTTTATATACTATTCTAAACTGAGGAGAAGGTGGTAAGGTTCAGGGGTTTCAAAGGGGAGGAAGACAATTCCCAGGAAAATGGGAAGAGCAGATCTTTAGGAAACAACTATTTGCCAGACCATGCAGATAAGTCTTTCTGATATAAAAAGTTATCTTCGGTATTAGGTTGCTTCTGGTATAGGCCCTCAATATAAGTTGTTTTTGTCAGTTAAGGGGGAGGTAAAAGCTTTCCTTGAGTCTGTTGGGCCTTGATTGTTTTCAGTTCAAAATAATCAGCATGCCAGCTTGGCATATGTTTGGGTCACAGATTCTGTTCTCCCTCAGAGAAAAATACATTCCAAATGAACTAGTGTAGTTCCAACTCATGGTTCGATATTTGTTTCCAAACCCATTAGTGACTTAGAATTTTATTTTATTTTTGTAAATGATCTTAAGATTTATTTATTTATTTATTTTTTTTACACAGAGACAGAGAGAGGAACAAATAGGGACAGTAAGAGAGAGATAAAAAGTATCAATTCTTTGTTGCGGCACCTGAGTTGTTCATTGATTGCTTTCTCATATGTGCTTTGATGGGGGTGGAGGGCTACAGCAGAACGAGTGACCCCTTGGTCAAGCCAGCAATCTTGGGCTCAAGGCAACGACCTTGCGCTTCAAGTCAGTGACCTTTGGGCTTAAGCCAGCAACCATGGGGTCATGTCTATGATCCCACGCTCAAGCCAGCAATCCTGTGCTCAAATTGATGAACCCATGCTTAAGCCAGTGACTTTGGGATTTTGAACCTGGGTCCTTCATGTTCCAGTCCAATGCTCTGTCCACTGTGCCACCACCTGGTCAGGCTTAAGGGAAAATATTAACCAATGTCACTAGCATTGATTTTTTTTTTCAGTTAAATTATGTCATTTGTTTGGTTCTCCTTTTCCAGATAACACTGTTTGTCCTGACACTTAGTTTAACTGTTCACATAGTTTTAATTTTTTATACTTTTAAGAGAGAGAGAGAGAGAGAGAAAGAGAAAGAGCGTGATAAACAGGGACAGACAGAAAGGGAAAGAGATGAGAAAGCATCAGCTCATAGTTGTGTCATCTTAGTTGCTCATTGATTGCTTTCTCAAAAATACCTTGACCTCAAGGAGGCTTCAGCTGAGCCAATGACCCCTTGCTCAAGCCAACAACTTTAGGTTTCAAGCCAGTTACCTTTGGGTTTATGCCAGCAACCATGGGGTCATGTCTGTGATTCCACACTTAAGCTGGTGATCCCATGCTCAAGCTGCTGAGCCTACACTCAAGCCAGATGAGCCCGTACTCAAGCTGGATGAGCCCACACTCAAGCTGGCAACCTCAGAGTTTTGAAGCTGGATCCTTTTCATCCCAGGCCAACTTTCTATCCACTGCACCACTGCCTGGTCAGTGCGCATAGTTTTATTTCTACACCTTGCCCTCCTGCATCCTGGTCTTGCTCAGACCTCCTGCCCTGAGGTTTGCTTTGTTTTTTTCCCAGAAACTAACTGGAACTCATCTGCCTGATATCAGTTTGGTGAATTTAATCCCTCTATTTGGTTTTTTAAAAAATTTTATTTCAGAAGTTATATTTAAAGGGATGACATTGATCAATAAGAATGCATAGGTTTCAGGTAAACACTTCTGTAGCGTTTGAACTGCTGATTGTATTGTATACCAAAGTCAAGTTATTTTCCATCACCTTATATTTGTTCCTATTTACTCCCTTCCCCCCACCCCTATCTCACATCCCCCTCCCTTTAATCCCTCTTATTTGTGAAAAGATATTTTGAGCACTGGACATATAAACCCTTAGCTGGTTTTGTTTTGTTTTAGAGAGAGGGACAGACAGAGACAGACAGACAGGAAGGGAGCGATAAGAAGCATCAATTCTTTGTTGTGGCACCTTAGTTCATTGATTGCTTTCTCATATGTGCCTTGATTGGTGAGGTAGTGGCTATAGCAGAGTAAGTGACCCCTTGCTCAAGCCAGCAACCTTGGACTCAAGCCAGCGACCTTGGGCTTCAAGCCAGTGACTTTGGGCTCAAGCTAGCGACTATGGGGTCATGTCTATGATCCTATGCTCCAGCCAGTGACTCCATTCTTAAGCTGGATGAGACCACACTCAAGCCAGTGAACTTGGGGTTTCAAATTTGGGTCCTCTGAGTTCCAGGCTAACACTCTATCCACTACACCACTGCCTGATCAGGCTGCTCTTTGCTGATCTTGTCACTTGGTTTTATATGTCTTTGAGTCATTGTCCAGAGAAATTGCTTCCTAGCTGACCTTGCCAAAATATCTCATATAGGTGTTTGTGATCAGAGAGCAAGAGGTAAAAACACCATCTGGGGGGAAGTGTCCACTCCTAATCTAGTATCAAATTATTGCCAGTGGGTTAAGGATGGTGATATTAATTGTATAAAGAGATGCTCCATTGGTTTTATTTGTGATGTTTGTTGGATTCTTAATGAAATAAGAAAACAAAATGCATCTAAACTTAAGAGGGATGTGACTTCAAATAAGTGTTATTTTGTCACTATTTTTGAGGAAATTTAAATGGCATGGAGATAGTATTTTGAATTTGATTGGTGAGTGAAAATTAAAAGTGACATCCCAGCACTGAATGTCTGAGGGTAACATGAACCCATTTGAACCCATTTGATCCTCTCCAGCGGTTACACATTGTTAGAACCCAGACAATGGAATCATTGACTTTGTATTGAGGATGTTGTTCAGATGGCTTGGTTGGGTACAATTTGACCCTTGTCTTATATTTGATCTGGGTAGCATGTATCCTGTTAAAGTGGACCCTGTTAAACTTTTAAATGCATCTGAAAGTTGCAGATAGATGATTATAGATTTGTCATTGAGAAGCAAGCATCATGCCTTAACCAAGTACAAATGCGTGAGAATGGAGACCTCCCTGACCCTCCAAGTCTGGGTGAATTAGCCCTTTTATTGGGCACTTTAATTTCTGGCTTTTAGACCTTATATAAAGTTGAGATGACATTATCTAACCTGAATACAATATTATTGTGAAAGAAAAATAGGATAGACATGAAAGC
Source organism: Saccopteryx leptura (assembly GCF_036850995.1). NCBI lineage: Eukaryota > Metazoa > Chordata > Mammalia > Chiroptera > Emballonuridae > Saccopteryx > Saccopteryx leptura. The sequence goes on along the minus strand of NC_089511.1, from coordinate 59,436,867 downwards.
ATCTTGGTGTGAAGAAAATTTGAAATTATCATAGTATGTACAGAGTTAAAACTACAGAAACTATGTTAATTAGGAAAGACTGGAAGGGAATATGGAGTAATCTAAAGAATGAAATTCACATTTCTTACGTTCTTATTCCTGTGAAACTGGCTAGGTCAACGCTAAAAGTGTTGCTAGGTCCATATAAATAGAGCAGCAGTGAGGATAGCCAGTCCCCCTTTCTCGTAGCAGTTTGTCACTTTGTGGTGCTTTCTAAATTGGGTCTTTCCTGTTTTAGAGATGAAGACAATAAAGAAAATTACCCCAACACTGGGGCACTCCTAGAGGAGCCCGTGTCCTCCCGGGAGCCACAGCATGTAGAGCAGACCGTGCTGGTAGACGGTGTGCTGCGACCCAGCATGGGCAACTTCAAGTCCAGGAAGCCCAAGTCCATCTTCAAAGCGGAGAACGGGAGGAGCCACGGAGAAAGTCAGGTAGTGGGTCTCCTTCTCAGGCTTGTCAGGATGGGTGCTTCTCAGGCGAGGGCACAATTCTGGAAAGTGGTTTGAGTGTGTCATTTTGCAGGAGTTGATCAACATGACTTGTCATTGCACATACCGTGGGCCTGAAACACTTGGGGGCTCTCTTTGGTTAATAGTGGAGTTCTCTGGGCAGGCCAATAATTTAGTGCCCGTTCAAATTTATGTTCTTAAATACTGGACTTTGACGTTGATTTAAAGAAGCTGCTTCGCTATTTATGTGGGGAGTAGAGGAGACTATCTCATTGTCTTCTTTTCTTAGGGCAGTATTTCTTGTCCCAAACTTGAATATTTGTCTCAACAAATCAAAACTCCCAGGTTTAACTGGGGCCATTTTCCTTAGGTTGCAGTTTAGCAGTCTTGAATAAACATTCAAGTGTGCATGGGCATGTTTGTGTGTGCATTTGGTGTCTTTGTAGTCAATAAGTACTTAAATGAAAGAGTGAAGCATCTTTTCAACTTTATTTGCAAAATAAATTTATATTTTGTTTATATTTTTAACTTTTTCTAGTTGTAGAGGGATACAGCAGAGAATGACTTTTAAAAAAAATCTTAAAAAACCCTCAAATAATTTGTGATGCTTTTAAAAAGTATTACACAAATATAATCTACTTTAATCTTACTAGGAGTTAATGGTTCTAACATTGAGATTATATTTGTAATGGTGCCTAACACAGTTTTGGGGACATAGATGCTCCATTAATGTTAACTTTGCTTTTCTGTTAATGCTTCACTGTTAACTTTCAAAATAATGTGGGAGGTTCTAAGGTTAATAAGTAAATTATGACTTTGAGTCTAGTCCTATTAGCAGATGGGCACCAGGTGATCTTCCTGTTAGAACAACTTTGGCTTGGCAGTTTATTTGATCTTGTAGTTTTCTTATTTGGCCTGTGATTTTAATCTTATTTCTTCCTTGGCATTATGATCTCTTACTTTGTCAGTTAATTTTGCAGTGAGATGAAATATCTTCTGTATTCATGAAGCTTTGTTGTGATTATCTTAAACTGAGTTGAGTTGCAGAAAGAGATGAGTGTGAAATACCATTTAAGTTCTGATAAACTTGAAATCGGGTCTGTTACTGAATGTATCCAGCACTTGTTTGATTAGGAGTATGGTGGGAGTATTTTGGGCTGTACCCAAAGGGTTGCCTGCAGAGTCTGACTGATTACAGGGAGGCTTTGACTTGACTCTCCTGCTAAGAGTCATCTGTGACATGGTGGGATTTTGATGACCAGCCATCTGTCTTAGAAGTGCCTTCTTTCCTGTCATCCTTGGGTAAGGTCTCACAGAAATTACAGAGTCATCACTTGTAATAAGGTACTAATGGGGCATGTAATACCTAACCTGTTGCTTATACAAGGAAGATTGCAGGAGAGAGATATGCTTGTATAGTATTTACTTATAATATAGCTTTGGAACCCTGGACTGCAGGGAAAACTTCAGTTCAGTCCTGACATTTCCATAAACACAATGAGATTTTTTCCCCGCTAATGACTAAGAGAAGTTTAGTAATATTATTTTAGGTTTACAGTATTTGGAAAAACTTTGAATCTTGTTTCATTCTTCCTGTTCTCTTTGGGGAAAGATAATTAACATTGGCTGAGTACAGACCAAGAACTGAGCATGTATAAATACAATAATATTATTAATAAAATCAGCTAACACTTATATGAACATTTACTGTGTTTCAGGCATGTATCATGTTTTACTATAATTCCATGGAATTAGCATTATTATCTGGTACAAATGAAAAAAACTAAATATCAGAGGAATTACATGTGTTTAATCAGATTTGGAATAATTTGAGCAGAGTGTCTTTTCCATAAAAGCACAGTGTTTCTAATAAGAGCTACCTAGGCCTTCCACTTGTGAGTCTAGTGATTTACCTACCTCCTTATATTACTCATGCCTTAATTTTTATGTTAAACCTGTGATTTCCATCTGGAATTTTCTTCCTTTGATGATATGTTGTATTGCTAAGCAGGAATTACTTATTTAGAAAGGATTACTTAGAATTTTATAACTGTATTTTTCTTCTCTGCCTTAAAGCTTTGTGCGGTTGTTCACTAATGCTAGATAAGTATTGTTTGAGAGAATGTTAGCTAAGTTCCATGAGGTCAGTGGTTCAGTCATTGTCTATCTTTGGGTCTCCAGCACTCAGTAGTCACTCAGTATTATTTGTCAAATGACTCAAAACTGCCAAGAGACTTATATGTATGATTGGTATAATTTTTTTTAATTTTAATTTTATTTTATTTATTCATTTTTAGAGAGGAGACAGAGAGGGAGAGAGAGGAGAGAGAGACAGAGAGAGAGAGAAGGGGGAGGAGCTGGAAGCATCAACTCCCATATGTGTCTTGACCAGGCAAGCCCAGGGTTTCGAACCGGCAACCTCAGCATTTCCAGGTCGACGCTTTATCCACTGTGCCACCACAGGTCAGGCCTGATTGGTATTATTTTTTAAAGTAAAATGTAAGCATATTTTTATTAAAGCATACATGTTAAAAGAGGATATAATCAGGATTCTCACACAGATATGGAATAAAGTTGTCATAGATATTATTTAAATCAGTAGTTAGACAGGGAATCATTAACGTATTACAAGCAGTTCAAAAGAGATCCCAAGTATCACATATTTGTAGTTTGACAAAGAGAGCTAAAATAAATTTTAAAATGGACGCAAAATTGGCAAAGCTTGCAGTATCCATAGGGTGATATAGCCTAGTTATAGACAAATAAAAGCAGAGGTTATCCAGGTGGGTAAGCTAGCCAGGATGTTCACTAAATTTCAGAGTCTTTTACAATTTTCCTTACATTCTCCTCTTGCCCCCTACCTTCTTCTTTGTGATTGTAGTAAGATATCCTTGATCATAAAATAAGGCTAGTCTCTTTAAGTTTGGCCTGATTATTTCTATAGATGTAGCAAGAGTGTTAATTTACCATATTAGTCTTCATAAGTATGCTCTGCAAAATATAGAACCTTAAGTATTGAATAATTACAAAATTAACTTCTTTCTCTGGAAGTTTTCGTAAGGAATCTCAGATTGCACTTCTACTGCCTCCATTATTTCCTATCCTAAGACAGAGAAAACCTAGCTCAAGAAACGCCACTGTATTTTACCTGCCGCGCCTATACCTCTGAGTGAATTCTCTTCTTGGGGTCCCCAAACTAACCTTAGCCAGGAAGTGATGGTTCATACGACCTGTAAATCTGAGAACTGTAAGCTGGACAGCAGGCAGTTATCCTGGGAGGTTTTTGCAGGCATTGGCTCCATAAATAAAGCCACATTTGGTTCCAGCAATGGCTTGTTCTACCCGATTCAGTAAGCATCATTCTTTTTTTTTTTCTTAGAACATATATATATATATATATATATATATATATGTTTTAAAAAATATATATATATTTTACAGGGACAGAGAGAGGGATAGATAGGGACAGACAGACAGGAACGGAGAGAGATGAGAAGCATCAATCATCAGTTCTTCGTTGTGACATCTTAGTTGTTTATTGATTGCTTTCTCATATGTGCCTTGACCGTGGGCCCTCAGCAGACCGAGTCACCCCTTGCTCAAGCTGGTGACCTTGGGTCCGAGCTGGTGAGCTTTTTTGCTCAAGCCAAATGAGCCTGCGCTCAAGCTGGCAACCTCGGGGTCTCGAACCTGAGTCCTTCCGCATCCAGGTCCGATGCTTTATCCACTGCGCCACCGCCTGGTCAGGCAGTAAGCATCATTCTTAATATGACATTCAGGCAAAATGTTAGCTGCATATCAGATTTTTTTTCAGTTCTATTCTGGTAAAAACAAAAAAACAACATTATTATTGAATATATGTTAAATAATTCTATACCCATGAAAAGGAAGTTCACTCCAAGTTTACTCCGTATGAATTTTCTATTTTTTTAATTTATTGATTTGAGAGAGAGAGAGAGAGAGAGAGAGAAACATCAATCTGTTGTTTCACTTATTTATGCATTCATTGATTGATTCTTACATGTGCCCTGACCAGGGATCGAACTCACAACCTTGGCATATTGGGACAACACTCTAACTGGCTGAGCTACCTGGCCAGGGCCCATATGAACTTCTGAGTTCTGGGGGCCAGTGAGACTCAGATACTATTTTTTTAATATTAATTTTAGTTTTCATAAACAGAATGGTTTTAAAATGTAAGTTTTATTATTATTCAGGTGTGGTAGGGCTGACAGATCAGAATATGACTGCCATGGAAAGTACTGCTACCACTAGTTCTCAGGAGGAGGAGTAGATGCATGTATGCCGCGCATGCAGCGCCGGTCAGGGAAGCACCAGGGTTGGCCAGGAGGCAGAAGGCATGAGAAGAACTAAGAACAGGAGCCTTCACTGAGGTTTCCATTGGCAAGGTAAGCAGGGTAAGCAGGTTTTAGATTGCCTAGTTTGAATAATTTCAGTGGACTCTGAGTTCTATAGCTATTCTAGTAGTCTGGTCCCTGGCTCTGGGTTGATTAAGGCAGAGGAATATTGTCTCCTGGAGAACATGAGCCAGATAAAGAAAGTAGTTCTGAGTCTGGGCTCTGGGTTGGTTAGTTTGCATATAAAGTTAGTCTCCTGGGCAAGTCATTTGCTCTGCTTCCTAACTCTACGAATTAGCCAGCCCTTGGAGAGATCGCATCTTCCCAGGCAGCAAGTCAGCGTGGCTCCAGATGCCAGAACATCAAGGATACAAAAAATAATAACACATAGTTAATACTAGAATCTACTAGATTGTGTGGGTTACAGGGAGTTGAAGGAGAATGAGAAAGGACTTTGTTATAAAGCCATTAAATAGAAAATGAAAACAACAATCTCAACAAAAAAAAACCACAGTAAAATTTCTCTTATCAGTCTATTGAGTCCTCTGTAATTACGGGTAATTCTTGTTCTTGGGTTAGCAGTAGCATGAAGCCAACCGCTTCTTGACTAAAGTCCTGTAAATCCTGACTCAGCCCATTGGTGTCATCAGATACCTATGCCCAAAGTCTGTTCTTTGAGACTTCAGTTGTTTAAAGTGTTTGGGCCTTTACCATGGGACTCTTGAGATATTCCTGTTTGTTGAACTCACAAATTCTGGCCTGAAACTTATAGTGGAAACTTCAGGCAGGCATCTGAGGAAAACAAACATGTATAGATGAAAAAAACTGAAAGTGGTTGGGGTTAATTTACTACTAATAAATTTCAAATGTTAAAAACCTAATGAGAGTTCATAATAAGAATAATGTACAATGTAAGATGCAAAAATGGATAATGAAGTCATTTCCCTCAAATTAAAATATCTCAAAGGGTTATAAATGAGCCTATTTTAAAAGAAATCTGGGAACTTACTTTGTATTTTAAAAAAATGGATAAATATAATTAAAAAAATTTTTTACTTACTAATTTTAGAGAGGAGAGAGAGAAAGAGCAAGGGAGAAGGGGGGGAGGAGCAGGAAGCATCAGCTCCCACATGTGTCTAAACCAGGCAAATCCGGGGCTCCAAACAGGTGACCTCAGCATTCCAGGTGGATGCTTTATCCACTACGCCACCACAGGTCAGGCAGGATAAATATAATTTTTACAGATGAAAAAATCTTGAGATATAACATAATAATCCTAAAAGAATATGCAAAAAAATATTAAGTAAAAAGTTCATTAAGTCTGGTATAGGCCCAGGACATCTACAGTTTTATTAAACTAGATAGATAGGTAAGTCTGATGTTGTTCCTGATTGAAAACCACTGGTTTGAATGATGCTAGATTCAAATGAAAGAAGTAAGTCTATGGCCAATTCAGCATTTTAAATAATAATCCCAATCATCACTGATGATGTATAGAGTTTTTGTCTAATATCAAAGCAAAGCTTGGCCCTGGCCAGTTGGCTCAGAGGTAGAGCACTGACACAGAGTGTTGAAGTCCTAGGTTAGATTCCTGGTCAAGGCACACAGGAGAGGTGACCATCTGCTTCTCCACTCCTCACTCTCTCCTTCTTTCTTTCTCTCTTCTTCTCGCACAACCATGGCTCAATTGGCCCCTGGCTCTGAGGATGGCTCCCTCCAGCCTCTGCCTCAGGTGCTAAAAATAGCTCGGTTGCCAGTGGCCCCAGGTAGGCAGAGCATCAGCCCCAGATGGGGGTTGCCAGGTAGATCCCGGACAGGGCTCATGTAGGAGTCTGTCTCTGCATTTCTCCTACTCTCACTTAAATAAATAAATAAGAAGCAAAGCTCCACAAGGACTGGAACAAATATAGAAACTGGTAGAACCATTTCATATGAGTTTTGATCACAGAGTAAATGTCACACTAACTAGGTTCACCATGCACTGTGGTAGACTGATTCTGTTTGTGAAGCTGCATTTATTGGGGAACTTGAGCTTATGCTAGAGATTCTGCCCGACACTTCTTGCCATCATCCAGGCACAGTTCTAACTGGTTTGTTATGAGATTATCATTTCCCAAAAGGACCTGTGAAGAACCTATGGGCACAACCTTGATAAACTTAAAAACAGCCTTCCCTGAAGCTGAAGGGCATCATTGTAAGAGTTTAGTTGTTGCTATTTCTGTTGTCTCTTGTCACATAGTTTGTATTCAGAACCCCAGAGAAGAGCTTCAGTCTGATCCTAACCAGGTTGGGTTATGGATATGATAAAGTGAGAAGGGGCCAGATAGTAATCATTGAAGTTTCTATCTTTCTTATTTTTCTTTTCTTGACAGAGACGGAGACAGAGAGAGAGAGTCAGAGAGAGGGACAGATAGGGACAGACAGACAAGAAGAAAGAGAGATGAGAAGCATCAATTTTTCATTGTGACACCTTAGTTGTTCATTGATTCCTTCCTCATATGTGCCTTGACCGGGGGCTACAGCAAAGCAAGTGACTCCTTGCTCAAGCCAGTGACATTGGGCTCTAGCCAGCGACCTTGAGCTTCAAGCCAGTAACCTCTGTACTCAAACCAGCAAACATGGGGCCATGTCTATGATCCCACGCTCAAGCCAGCAACCCCGTACTCAAGCTAGTGAACCCATGCCCAAGCTGGCACCCTCAGGGTTTTGAACCTGGGTTCTCCCCATCCTGGTTTGACATTCTATCCACTGCACCCCTACCTGGTCAAGAATTTCTTATTTTTCTGATCAGCCTAAGGTTAGAAATTTCACTTCTAGAGCGTCAAATTTAAATCTCACCTTGAGCACATTTTTTTTTTTTGGATGTTGGTCTTAGCCATGTGCCTGAGAAGGAACCATAGTACAGTAAGTATAGTATCAGAATCTGAGGTTTGTGTGCATGTGTGGACAACTGATTCCAGCTTTGTATCCACTATGAATGATTTAAAAGAGGAGGGTTTTAGATATATTTGCCGGTCCAATAAAAGTCTAGGAACCAGGAAGGCAATGCAAGAATGTTCTCTAAGAAGTTAAGTAATTTGAAGTAAGGAGTATGTTTATTTGAACCAGGATCAGTTGGAGTTTTCCTTTCTGCTTATTTATCCCCTTCTTCCTCAGACAACAGGCTTTGCAAAAAGTGGCCTGGATAAGAACCATTTAATGAATGATCTGTCTCCTGAAAAGTCAGGTGTTTATTTTTTATTTTTTATTTTTCTTAAGTGATAAGTGGGAGGCAGAGAGACAGATTCCTGCATGTGCCGAACCAAGATCTACCCTGCAAGCCACTTGGGGGCGATGCTCAGCCCATCTGGGGCATTGCTCTGTTGCAATCAGAGCCATTCTAACGCCTGAGGCAGAGGCCATGGAACCACCCTCAGCGCCCGGGCCAACTTTGCTCCAGTGGAGCCTTGGCTGCGGGAAAGGAAGAGAGAGATAGAGAGAAAGGAGAAGGGAAAGGGTTAAGAAGCAGATGGGCGTGCCTCCTGTGTGCCCTAGCTAGGAATTGAATCCTGGGACTTCCACACACCGGGCCAATGCTCTACCACTGAGCCAACCAGCCAGGGCAAAAGTCAGGTTTTATTGATGCTAATATGAGAGTTTATTGATATGATGAACTTGAAGTTAAGCAAGACTTGTGAGTTTGTACTAAACAGAAAGTCCTTATGAAAACAGAATCTTATAATAATATTTTGTGATTGTGTGGAATGTCTTATTGGGACAGCAAACCCTTTTTCTAGGAAAGAGAACTGATTGAAGGGAATAGATTATATATATAATATTTTGTGAAAATTACACAAAATATGGGGAGGGATCAAAATGGGTGAAAGTATAAAAGTACAAGCATCCGGATATAAAATAAGTCCTAGGGATATAATGTAGAGTATGTATTTCCCCATGTGTAAGATGCTTCCATGTATAAGATGCTTCCGTGTATAAGACACACCTTAATTTTGAGACTCAAAATTTGAAAAAAAATGTATTACATAAAGTTACTGAACTCAAGTTTTATGCATCATACAACTCCTCATCACTGTCAAAACTCCCATCCATTGCTTGTCCTCATCTGTGTCTGATGATGAATCACTGTCTTCGAGTGCAAAAACAAGTGCGAAAAAGCAGGAAATGCAAGTAAAAAAAACTACAACCACTGTATAATACGCACCCAGTTTTTAGGTCCCAAATTTTTCAAAACAAAGATGTGTCTTATAGATAGGGAAACATGGTAGTTAATTATACTGTATTATATATTTGAAAGTTGCTAAGAGTAGCAACAAAGTAGCAAAAAGTTCTTTTTTTTTAGAGAGAGAGAGAGAAATAGGGAGACAGGAAGGGAGAGAGATGAGAGCATCAACTCACAGTTGTGGCACTTTAGTTGTTCATTGATTGGTCTCATATGTGCCTTGACCCCAGGGGCTCCAGCTGAGCCACTGATCTCTTACTAAAGCTAGCGAAGCCAGCGACTTTTGTGCTCAAGCCAGCAAACTTGGGCTCAAACCAGTGACCATGGGGTCATGTCAATGATCCCATGCTCAAGCTGGTGACCCTGCACTCAAGCTGGTGAGCCAATTATCAAGACAGTGACTTCAGGGTTTTTGAACCTAGGAGCACAGTGTCCCAGGTTGACATTCTACCCACTGCACAACCTCTGGTCAGGCAAATGATTATTTATCTATTATTTATTTTTAATTTATTGAGAGAGACAGAGAGAGAGAGAGAGACAGAGGGTCAGAAAGAGACAAACAGGCAGGAAGAGGGAGAGATGAGAAGCATCAATGCTTTGTTGTGGCACCTTAGTTGTTCATTGATTGTTTTCTTATATGTTCCTTGACGGGGGTGGGGGGGAGGGTGGGGGGGCTACAACAGAGCGAGTGACCTTTTGCTCAAGCCAGCGACCTTGGGCTTCAAGCCAGTGAATTTGGGCTCAAGTCACGACCATGGGGCCATGTCCATGATCCCACACTCAAGCCAGCGACCCCATGCTCAAGCCAAATGAACCCGCACCTAAGCCTGTGACCTCAAGGTTTCAAGCCTGGGTCCTCTGCATCCCAGTCCCATGCTCTATCCACTGTGCCACCACCTGGTCAAGCTAAAAATTCTTATCACAAGAAAAAAATTTGTAACTGTGTGGTGATGGATGTTATCTAGAATCATTGTGATGATCATTTTGCAATATATTGATACATACATAACAAACCATTATGTTGCACAACTGAAACTAATATAATGTCATATGTCAATTCTGTCTCAATAAAAATGTACGTGTGCTTTATCATATCTCATTGTGATTAACAGTGAGCACTGGAGATTTCTTCTCTGCTTTAGAATATTTGGGGTAATGTATTTTTATTTTTTTGACACAGAGAGTCAGAGAGAGGGACAGACAGGTGGGAAGGGAGAGAGATGAGAAGCATCAGTTCTTCGTTGTGGTATCTTAGTTGTTCAATGATTGCTTTTTCATATGTGCCTTGACCCGGGGTGGGGGGTGGTTACAGCAGAGCGAGTGATCCCTTGCTCAAGCCAGTGACCTTGGGCTCAGTCCAGCAACCATGGGGTCATGTCTATGATCTCATGCTCAAGCCTGTGACCTCCGGTTTTCAAACCTGCGTCCTCCATGTCCCAGTCCTACATTCTATCCACTGCACCACTGACTGGTCAGGCAGTAATTCTTCATCTTGGAAAATATGCACACATATTTTCTATCTGTTTATTGTGTGACCACCACTCTTTTTTTTTTTACTTTTTATTTTTATTTACAGTTGTCCCTCGCCATATCTCAGTTCACTTTTCACGGTCTCACTGTATTGCGGTTTTTAAATTATATATATCTAATTTTGTATCACAGATTTTTTTGCTATATCACAGTATTTTGTGGCATATAGGTATTTTTATATATTTATTATTTTAATTATTTTTGTGGCAAAATAAGTGTGTGAAAGGTTTATAAGAGTGTGGGGATGGTTTATAAAACCTTAAACTATATATAAATAATAAAATAAATATAAAGTTGCTACTTTGTAGATTTTTGCCTATCATGGAGTGGGGGGTATGGGACTTAACCCCTGCAATAGATGAAGGAACATCATATTGATTTTAGAGAGAGAAGAAGGGAGGGAGAGAAAGAAACTTTGATTTGTTGTTTCACTTATGTATGCATTCATTGGTTGATTCTTCTTCATGCCTTTACTGGGGGTCAAACCTACAACCTTGGTGTGTGTATTGGGATGAAAGCTCTAACCATGTGAGCTACCTAGTCTGGCCTAACCACCACTCTTGATTAGTCTTGTTCTACCCTTTCCCAGAATTATTTGTCTCATTAATTTCTTAGGTTTACACTTTTCTGATTGTACAATAAAAAATGTATAAACCCAGAGTTAAATTTTAAAAATCCTTATTTATTAATATTCTTCTATTGATTAAAATAAAATACCCTGGTTTAAAAAAGGTAATAGATTATGTACGTTATCGTATTTTGTGACTGTATTGTTGTAGTATTAGTTCTTAACAACCTCATTTAGGGATGTCTGACGTGGCTAACAGAACGAACTTCCTGTGCTGGACCTCATAATTGTCTGGAGGATGTTTAGAGTTAGCGTTGGTAGAGTCAGTCTTATCATCTTCCCTCCCTAGCAGCTGGCGTCAGGCTATGTACTGTCCTTCTGTACTCCCCTCTGGTGGCTATTTTAGCAGTAGACAGGAGGCTACATAGAGGGGTTTTCTTTAGTGAGTTGTGTACTGTGATCATGCCGCTAATCCAATTTCTTGGGAGACCAGTTGTTCGGTCTGGTGTGCATGAGCCTTAGCTTTCTCCCACTTGGCTCCAGGAGATGTGTTAAGAGGCTGGAAAAGAATTCAAGTCTGATTGTGAAATTTATATTGTAATTTTTCTGCAGAAATAAAATCATTCTAAATATATACTTTGCAGGCAAAATAATAACTATGAAGTGTTTACTATATTTCTGTTTTTGGAAGGTGTTTATTTATATAAGAATATTTTTATTTTTACTGTGTTAGACTGAATTAGAAGAAAGACAATAGTTAATTCTGGGTCACTCGTTCCACCAAAAGAAAAAAAGATTTTGTTTCCAACTACATACCTATTTTCTATATGTTTTTCTTGATATATTACTGAACTACTGAGCAAGTACAAATGATAAAAACAAAAAGAGCAGAACAGCTGAAGGACTGTAAAATTTAGAACATTGTAAAGCTAAAATGAACTTCAAATAAAAGTTCACTTTCTGTTCAGTGAGAGAAAGACTTTTAAGTGCTGAATGTATCTTTAAGGGCTTGCTTCTTGCACTGTGTCAAGAGCATGAAGTCACCATGATTCTAACAATTAGTTGTAGCTAGATAATTGATTTGATACGTTAGTTTGTGGCGCATTATTTCTCACGCCTGATTTTTGCAGTTCCATTGTAGAGGTTTTACTTCAATTCCTGTTTAGGTATGGATTTTTTGAAAGACTCACTACTGGTCAGGAAGACAGGCGGGCCTCTGGGTTTGTTTACCAAATTCCTCTTCACTCTTCTAAGAGTAAAATGGTTGAGATGCAGAGGGACAGAGCTCTGATAAATTTACGGTCCTTGAAATTGAGGTCATCTGAAGCAATATTTGCATTTACTATTTCTCATGATATATCAGATTCTGAAACTTCTCTTTGAATTAACAACCAACCTATTCTTAACCCTTTGAGTAGTACGAACATTCATGTACATCCTTGTGCCTCCTGACCATCCAGAGTATGATCCTAACAAAAATTTTTATTTTAATAATGTGAAGGCAACATTACAAAAAGGAAAATATATGTTCTTCCTGTTTCCATAAATTGGTTATCAAACAAACATGATTTTAAGTTAATAAAACTGTAACTGAAACTAAACTCACTCCTAGGGGTCAGCGAGCATGAAAGTAACTCACTATTCAAAGTATTAAATGATTAAGCTGCTGAAGAAAGATATTTTTAGAAAGGAACATGAGATGTCTGTAACATTACTTTATTACTTAAAAGAAAAAACATTCGGCTTAAATACTGACCAAGAAAATGTCACTCTGAGGGAGTCTGTGTTCACAAGAACCCTAACTGATTTTAGACAAGTTTACAAGTAATGGGGAATTTGCAAGTTGGGCACTGTCATGCTTGGGGATACATTATCTAGTTGATATTCCACCTATAATGAGAGTTACAGAAACATTCTCTAAAATGAACAAGAAGGATTGATGGCATTGGCTCTCTTGAGAATCCGTGGAAGTTCGCAAGGACTGACCCCTACTTTCATGCTGCCTGGACTATCTGGCAGAGGTGCAGATGGCTTCCTTATAGGGTAGCTCTTGAAATTGTCTTGGTTTTCTTCTTCCTTTCTGTCTTTTTTTGTTTTAGGGAAATTAGCTGTCATTACCATGCATTCTTTCTTGAGGCAGTGTTTTTGGTTTTTCTTTTTTCTTTTTTACAGAGACAAAGAGAGAGTCAGAGAGAGGGATAGATAGGGAAAGACAGGAACAGAGAGAGATGAGAAGCATCAATTGTTCGTTTTTTGTTGCGACACCTTAGTTGTTCATTGATAGCTTTCTCATATGTGCCTTGACCGTGGGGCTACAACAGACCGAGTGACCCTTTGCTCGAGCCAGCGACCTTGGGTCCAAGCTGGTGAGCTAAGCTGGAGACCTCGGGGTCTCGAACCTGGGTCCTCCGCATCCCAGTCTGATGCTCTATCCACTGCACCACCGCCTGGTCAGGCCCTCTCTGTCTTTTTTGCATAGAGAAATAAATTCTGATTTAAACAATTTTCAATTTTCCCTACATAGTTCCAAAGACAGTCTCTAACATTATTATTTAGCCTTATACATCCAGCCTGTAGTCAAGAGCTAATAATACATGGAAAAAAAACAGTAACATCCGTGAGATCCTTTGTCTCTATTAGCACCTGTTGCCCTTGGGGCTCTGAGATTCACTCCCTCTAGTCTGCAGAAGTTTTCTTTATAAATTCCAGAGCTAGCCTGACCAGGTGGTTGCGCAGTGGATAGGGCATTGGCCTGGGATGCTAAAGACCCAGGTTCAAAAACCCAAGGCCTCCGGTGTGAGCACGAACTCATCCAGCTTGAGGATGGGGTTGCCAACTTGAGTGTGGGATCACAGACATGACACCATGGTCACTGACGTGAGCCCAAAGGTCACTGGCTTGAAGCCCAAGGTTGGCGGCTTGAGCAAGGGGTCACTGGTTCAGCTGGAGCACCCAGTCAAAGCACATATGTGAAAATAATCAATGAGCAACTAAAGTGCTGTAACTATCAGTTGATGTTTCTCTTCTCTCTCCCTTCCTGTCTGCCTGTTCCTGTTTGTCCACCTCCCTCACTTAAAAAAATTAAATAGACAAACAAACAAATAAATAAACCACAGAGCTAAATAGTTGAATGGAGGTATAGTGTAGTGGTGAAATAGATATGGGTCCAATTTCTTCTCTGCCCTTTCCTTTATGTGTGACTCCAAGCCTCTACTTCCCAGCTCTGTGTCAGTTTTCCTATATATAAAGTGGAGCTACTATTTTGTATCTACCTTAAGAGTTTGTTGAGAATTAAAAGTGAAAATGACGTAACCTTAAACATTCAGCAAGTTTCAGGGAGCTAAAAATAATGCATGGAATATTTTAGACTCATTTGGCTGTGCCCTGAGTTAGGCCAGGCCAAGCTCTGCTGTGATAACTATAACCCCAACTGTAGTAGTTTAAGCCAACAAATGTACATTTCTTGTACTTGTAACATACCCCTCATTGGTCACCAGGGAGTGTTGGTTTGTGGTGATCATTTAAGGACCTCTGCTAACCTGGCAGTCACAACCTTGAATGTTGCTGTTTTCTGAGTCAGAAAGATAAGAGAGCTCTGGAGGCTTCTGCACTAATTATTAGGAGCTTTAGTCCTAAAGCAACACACAGCATTTTCTTTGTCTACTCATTGGCCAGAGCTGGTCATGTGCTTCCCCCATAACCATAACCCTATAACACCAGGGATCAAGAAGAATAATTCTACAATGTGTCCTAAGGGGAAGAATAAAATACTGGCCAGCAGCACTAATGACTTCTACATCTTATACTCAAACTAACATATAACCTAAAGCAACAAATTAATTGGTCTTTTTCACTTTAGCCCTTCACAATACTGTTATATTAATGTTATGAATGTCAAGGAGTAGAAGGGAAAAAAAGAACTTTAATTAGGCTAATTAAATATCACAAAAGTATATACATACCATTATATTATCGTTTTGGACAGGAATTAGAGATTTATATAAGCATCCCTCAGTTAAACTCCTACTTTGTTATTATCAGGAAAAAAGAAGTAGGGTTAGCTATTAATTTCTTCTTTATTGCCAAATGAAACTTCACAGTGTTTTAATTATGTTATTTTTATTTAGGAATGATTGTGGTCTTACTCTTGCCAAAGGGTTGTAGTGACTTTGAGTTATGCTGGCTAAGCCTATGAGGCTGTAATTTGGGTTTTTGCATATGCCCAGATATGCTGATTCACATCCTCATGTACTTGGTGATATTTATCCAAGAGTGGGGTGTTCTTTAGGCAAAGAAAACAACTTATTGGAGACAGCCTGTTTTGGAATTTGAAAGCAAAGCTGTTTGGGAAGTCTGGATAGCAGAAACATGATGAACTGACATTTTGGGTAACTAAGGTTTGCCAATCTAAACTTTATCAAACGTGGTTAAATATCACTTTGGGACTGAGACATAACATATCCACCTCAAGCCTGCAATTTTAGGCTCTATATTTTGTAAGAGATGGAGTTGCCAGATAGAATACGGGGTGCCCAGTTAAATTTGAATTTCAGTAAATAATGAGTTGTTTGGTAGTATGTCACATGTAGATATTGCTTTGAAAAGGAGTGGGATATTGTGCAAGCAAAAATTATTTCTTGTTTATCTGAAATGAACTTTCAACTGGACATCATGTGTTTTTATTTACTAAATCTGGCAACTGTATCAAGAATGAATGACATGAATGTTTAACCCCCCTCACCTTTTTCTCCAAGGTAGAAGTTGTACCCATGTAGCCTGCGAGCACTGGGCTTTTTTTTTTTTAAAGCTCGATTCTTCTAGGAGAGTTGAAGAAGGCATAGGAAGGGAAGTAGGCACCTTGTTTAGGTCTCGGAGGCTTATTGCAGTAATTATTTTGCATCTATTGTGTTCAAATAGTATGAAACACTCTGGAAAAAGCAACCCACTCTCTTGGGATGAGAAAGCCTTAAAAATTAAATAGAAGTCTAAAAAAGTTTGAAAATATGATCTCAAAGTTTACAGACCATTTATGCCACTGGACCCTACTTACCATGAGCAGTGACCAACATCAATAGAAAGGTTGACTTTGATGAGCCTATTTCTGTGTTAAAATGACCAAACACAGAATAACTAAGTGATGCCAGGCACAATAACATTGTGTTCTGAGCATTAATCCTACTGGAGATAAGAAGCCAGACAGAAGATTGTTACCTTGAAAATTATTGCTTTAGGCTGACGCTAGTGTCATATGCAAGGGTGGCTTTACTATTTAAAGTATAATTTTGTTATGTAGTTGATTCCAGACACAGGTAAGTGGTGGTTTTTGAGTTATGATGAAACTTGGAACTTGGTCTTCCTAAACAACAAAGCCCTGTGCTTGGTTTTGTTATGAATCTTTTTTTTTTTTTTTCGTAATAGAGACAGAGAGAGGGACAGTCAGGAACAGACAGGCAGGAAGGGAGAGAGATGAGAAGCATCAATTCTTCATTGTGGCACCTTCGTTGTATGTTGATTGCTTCCTCATATGTGCCTTGATGGAGGGGAGGAGCTACAGCAGACCGAGAGGCCCCTCACTCAAGCCAGCGAACTTGGCTCAAGCTGGTGAGCCTTGCTCAAACCGGATGAGCCCATGCTCAAGCTGGCGACCTCGGGGTTTTGAACCTGGGTCCCCTGTATCCCAGTCCGATGTTCTATCCACTGCGCCACTGCCTGGTCAGACTTCTTCTTCTTATTTTAAATAGCTAAGCCCTCTGCAACTTTACTACTTAATAAATTATAGCCACAATTAGGGGCTTTCTTGCAAGAACAAAGATGTCCAACTCTGCTTCTTTAGAATATTTCTTAACTCACTGAACTACAATGTTATGATTGCTTGTCTTGGTAATGTTGCTATGGGACAGAAATATCCAGTAGGAAAGGTCATCCCAACCTTATATTTTTAGGCTATAACTAACATTAAATAACAAAAGGGATACTGTCCAGTTTAAAGTGCTCTTAACCAATCTACTAGTGTAGTGGTGGTGAATGGCTGGCTTATAGTGTGTTTTATTCTATGAAATACTGATACACCTAAGGTATGACCTACCAGATTAAAAAACTACCAGGGGAAAATCATTGCATGCTGTGCTTGTGGCTCCATAGGAGGACATCACATCTTTCCTCTATTAGTTTCTCTCCCCCTGTTGCCAGCTGTCTTCTCAGCTCTATCAAAACTGACATTGGATTTTGAAACTGGGAGAGCTGGTCTTCTGAAGACCAAGATTTCACTCTCTCTGAAAGACAGAAGGATTGAGCAAAAGACTGAATTAATTCAGCTCTCAGGCTAATTAATACTAATCATTTAAAGCTCCTTTTAAAATTTTGTTTATTTTCATTTTTACTGGTTCCTTATCAAGACTTTTGACAGCCATAACCATTTCTACCTGATGTGAAACATCAGGATAGAAGTTGAGAGAGAGAGAGAGAGAGAAAAAAAAAACCTAACACCTTATTAAGTTTCCAACTATCCCACCTCCACTTTTGCTAAATAAAAACAGGATGGGAAGTCAGTGTATTGGTTCTTTTTTTTTTTTACAGAGACAGAGAGTCAGAGAGAGGGATAGATAGGGACAGACAGACAGGAACGGAGAGAGATGAGAAGCATCAATCATTAGTTTTTTGTTGTGACACCTTAGTTGTTCATTGATTGCTTTCTCATATGTGCCTTGACTGTGGGCCTTCAGCAGACTGAGTAACCCCTTGCTGGAGCCAGCAACCTTGGGTCCAAGCTGGTGAGCTTTGCTCAAACCAGATGAGCCCGCACTCAAGCTGGCAATCTCAGGGTCTCGAACCTGGGTCCTCTACATCCCAGTCTGACGTTGCATCCACTGCGCCACCACCCGGCCAGGCAGTGTATTGGTTCTTAATATGATGGGACATCTGGAGGAATCAGAGTCTGGATGTTAGAGCCATCCCTGGGCCATGAGGAGTCTGGTGAACTCTGCTCTAGTAGATGCAGACTGTGGTTTCCAGAGTTTAGTGATAAGTGAGAGGCCCAGGCAGCAGTCCTCCAAGAGGTAAATAACTCAACGCAGGGCCTGGGGTGTGCTCAGAGTAGGCATCAGGATAAGGAGGAAGCAGGAAGCTCACACTGGACAAGACAGGCATCTAATCTCTGGGCAGCGGGTATAAAATTCTGATCACAAAATAATGAAAGCCTTTGCAGATGCATTTTTAAAGGCTTTTAAAAATAAAAAACAATGCAGTAACTGCCACTGTCATTGTACTGAGTATTATTTTATTTTCCTGTCAATGAAATTTTCATCATTTGGTTACAATTTATGAAATGACACATCCAGAATTTATTACAGTGTCTGACTGCGATGCCATAACTCTGAACACATTTTTTTTTTGACAAGGGTACTTTGAAGTCAGTTTATTTTGGCTTCCTCTTACTTGTGAGCTAATTAGTAAATGTGATTTATCTCAGAGCTTTTTAATGTTGCGTTCTTTAGAAGGAGGTTTTTCCATTGTAAACAAGACTTAAGAGTATGTCTTACCACACATACAAGTTATCATCTGTCTCCTTATTTCAAAATGGATGATTTTAATATCACCATTTTTAGCTTTAGTGATTTGGGGACCTACATTCTACTGCAAAGATGGCCTGGACTGCACACAGTGACCTCGCCTTTTCTTTCAGTTCCTGAACTGTCAGATTCACTAATAATCCCTTTCTGGGCTAATCTGTCCATCAGTTTTACTTGATTTACCAAACCAGTTTCAGTTACATGGTGTTTCATTAGTGATGTTGGACTGAGTGTGCCAGACAGGGCCTCTGTTTACCATCTTGTTAGTTGAGGAGTGTGACCTTATTTGTAAATATGGTTGTTACAGACATTATTCATGTTAGAATTTAGAGATCATCCTGGGTGTAGGGTGGGCCCAAAAGCCAATGCCTGGTGTTCTTGTAAGAAGAAGAGAGGGCAGAGGATACACAAGGAAGAAAGCCATGTGAAGACACAAGTGGAGTTTGGAGTTCTGCTACCACAAGCCAGAGAACCTCAGGAAACCCCCGGACCTGGAAAAGGCAGAAAGGGCCTGACCTGTGGTGGCGCAGTGGATAAAGCGTCGACCTGGAATGCTGAGGTCGCTGGTTCAAAACCCTGGGCTTGCCTGGTCAAGGCACATATGGGAGTTGATGCTTCCTGCTCCTCCCTTCTCTCTCTCTCTTTCTCTCTCCCCTGTCTAAAATGAATAAAGTCTTTAAAACAAACAAACAAACAAAAAAACAAAAACCCACAACCCTTTGTTTAAAAAAAAAAACACACAAAAAAAAACAAAACAACAAAAAAAAAAACAAAAAAAAAGAAAAGGCAGAAAGGGTTTTTCCCTAGAGCCATTGGAGTGAGTATGGCCCCTAGAGCCATTGGAGTGAGTGTGGCCCTGCTGACACCTTGATTTTGGACTTCTGGCTTCCACAACTGGGAGAGAACAAACTTCTACTGTTAGGGATAACTGAAGCCACCAAGTGATGATACTTTGTTACTGCCTCAGGGGCTTCCAGAAGTCAGACTGTGGGGGCTGGCTCCTCCACACTCTAAGGTTAACCAGCAAGAGCGGAGTGGGATTCCAGTCCAGGAGGAGGTGGGGCCCTAAGCAGACTGGCAAGGCAGAGACCTGTTGGTATAGACTATGACGGCGATCCACTTACTATTATGGGGTACAGAGTCGGGTCCTGGGGACAAGAACAGGGAAGACAATGGAGTAAAACTTCGGAGTGGCAGTTGCAGCAAGATGGAGCTGTTGCTGTGTGCACTGATTTTCCTCTCTTTGGCAGAAGACGGAGTCGCTGCAGATCCTGGCGAGCTGGACCTCAGTGCAGGCCATGGTCAGTGGCCTTTTCTAGGGGTAGAGCAAGGGGCCAGGCAGTTTGTTACATGAAATAGTTGGGTAATTGGACATTTCTGGATGTACACTAAAGTATGCAATATTTCTGCAGTTATTTAGCATCGTGCCAATCAACTCTTTTTATATGAGGCTTGTGGATGAGTTGAAGGCTTTCATCCTCAAACCCAGAATATCTTTCCCAGGTGTTCTTGTCAATATTACTGATGTAGCCCTGCTTCACACCTTTGCTGTCATGCTTGGAGAGCTGTAATAATTATAAAAATATTACTTTTATGGTAATGGCCATACACAGTCTTGTCTTTTTTTTTAACTTTATCAAGGAATAATTGACAAATGTCATAGTATATGTTTAAAGTGTACAACGTAATGATTTGGTATACATATGTATTGTGGAGAGATTGCCAAGATCAAGATAATTAACACACTCATCACTTCACATAGTTAACTGTTTTTGTGTGTGTGTTTGTGCTAAGAAGCTTAAAATCTATTTTCAGCAGCTTTCAAGTGTACAGCACTGTGTTAACAATAGTTAACTGTGCACAGTCTTGTCTTGTTATGTAACTTGCTCAAGGCTAGAAATACTGAATGGTTAATTGAATGGCATTACTAGGTATTACTTATGGTTATATTAAAAATTAATTTGAGGGGTGAATTAAGCATATGTGTGTCCCTCAATACACACACCAAAAAAGGTTACCATAGATTTTGAATAATTTTAGGGCTTTGGAGGATAAGACCTGACAGGGCTCAGGAAAAGGAGGAATCAGACCTTCCTTTTCTTTGTAAGGGATAAGAACAATATATGATTTTTTTTTTTAAATAAATTTTTATTAATGGTAATGGGATGACATTAATAAATCAGGGTACATATATTCAAAGAAAACATGTCCAGGTTATCCTGTCATTAAATTATGTTGCATACCCCTCGCCCAAAGTCAGATTGTCCTTCGCCACCCTCTATCTAGTTCTCTGTGCCCCTCCCCCTCCCCCTAACTCTCCCCCTGTCCTCCCTCCCCCCACCCCTGGTAACCACCACACTCTTGTCCATGTCTCTTAGTCTCATTTTTATGTTCCACCAATGTATGGAATCATGTAGTTCTTGTTTTTTTCTGATTTACTTATTTCACTCCTTATAATGTTATCAAGATCCCACCATTTTGCTGTAAATGATCTGATGTCATCGTTTCTTATGGCTGAGTAGTATTCCATAGTGTATATGTGCCACATCTTCTTTATCCAGTCTTCTATTGAAGGGCTTTTTGGTTGTTTCCATGTCTTGGCCACTGTGAACAGTGCTGCAATGAACATGGGGCTACATGTGTCTTCACGTATCAATGTTTCTGAGGTTTTGGGGTATATACCCAGTAGAGGGATTGCTGGGTCATAAGGTAGTTCTATTTGCAGTTTTTTGAGGAACCACCATACTTTCCTCCATAATGGTTGTACTACTTTACAGTCCCACCAACAGTGAATGAGGGTTCCTTTTTCTCCACAGCCTCTCCAACATTTGCTATTACCCGTCTTGTTGATCATAGCTAATCTAACAGGGGTGAGGTGGTATCTCATTGTAGTTTTGATTTGCATTTCCCTAATAACTAATGAAGCTGAGCATTTTTTCATATATCTGTTGGCCATTTGTATCTCTTCCTGGGAGAAGTGTCTATTCATGTCCTCTTCCCATTTTTTTATTGGATTGTTTGTTTGTTTGTTGTTGAGTTTTATGAGTTCTTTGTAAATTTTGGAAATTAGGCCCTTATCTGAGCTGTTGTTTGAAAATATCATTTCCCATTTAGTTGGCTGTCTGTTTATTTTGATATCAGTTTCTCTTGCTGAGCAAAAACTTTTTATTCTGATGTAGTCCCATTCATTTATCTTTGCCTTCACTTCTCTTGCCATTGGAGTCAAGTTCATAAAATGTTCTTTAAAACCCAGGTCCATGAGTTTAGTACCTATGTCTTCTTCTATGTACTTTATTGTTTCAGGTCTTATATTTAGGTCTTTGATCCATTTTGAATTAATTTTAGTACACGGGGACAGGCTGTAGTCGAGTTTCATTCTTTTGCATGTGGCTTTCCAGTTTTCCCAACACCATTTGTTGAAGAGGCTTTCTTTTCTCCATGGTGTGTTGTTGGCCCCTTTATCAAAGATTATTTGACCATATATATGTGGTTTTAACAATATATGATTTTTAATAAAGGAATACATTGCAGAAAGATTTCCTGGCACTTACTGAGGAGTGATGAGAGGAAAACAGAGATATTTTAACGACATAGCTTTGTCATTAATAGGGCCTTTGTCGGGTAAGTGTTTGGTTTGGATGCCGTTTGGTATGTTTCATATGATTTATTCTTTCAGGCAATCTGAGAGAGCTTTCCTTTAGGAGTGGCTATTGGGGCAGGCCTGTGTGGGTGTATGCACACCAGCAGGAAGTGGCAACATAATCAGTTGTCAGTTTTCTGTAGCTGATATTTCTGTTTGTTTTTAGGCTCCTTAGGGAAACTGAGGCAGGTTAGTGGCAAACCTTGTAGGCTTATTAGCTGCATCAAAGATGGAGAATCGGCTGCAAAATCATTAGAAACCAAGTGGAATATATTACCTTAAGGCCTCGTTTTCTTAAAATCACAGAAGTCATTGACAGTTGACTTTGGCCATGGTTGGATGGCAAGATCAGAGCTTTTGACTTTCAGATCATGTTTGGAACGAATAGTGTGACTCAGGACTCTCTTGTTCTTTCTGTAACAGTGGACATTGAGGGTGCCTCTGCACGAGAGGCCCTCAACCAGCATAGCTCTGGGCACAGAGAGAGAAAGGAAAGAGGAAGGAGATCTGATACGTGTGCTTGGGGTGAGTGCATTGTCACTGGGAAGACAGGGGCAGCAACCATCAGCAGAGTCCTTACTGCGCACTGGGTGGGAGGCAGCCCCTGTTGTCGCTCTGTTTGTGCTTGGGTCCCAGTGAGGCCCCTAGGCTACCCATCTGTGAAATGATGGATAAAGTTGTCCTCCCAGCCCCCCTGCAAAGTTGTTGAAAGGATTAAATGAGATGTCCTTGTAAAGTACTTACTGTAATACCTGGAACTTAGTAAGAGCTCAGTAAATATTAGATGTTAGCTAATTAGTATGTTTATTATATCCTAATATATTGTCATAATGGTGAGAATGAAAAGTTCCTATCCTTCTAGGCAAAGATTGATCGTTTTGTGACCATGGTTACCAGTAGCCATCAGAACCGGTTTTGTACCTGTTTAAGTTGATCAATAGCCGCAGTCAGCCACGCTTCTGTAAGCTAACAAGTCAGTCACAGCAGCCCCCACACCCCGACAGTACTTGCAGTCGTAAAGCCAGTCAGCTTAGCTCGAGTGGACGAACTTCCTGCAAGTCAGCCGGTCAATCCCATTCTGACTCCAGCTTTGCTTCTGCACCAATAGGTCAGCTAATGCCTAAGCATTTCAGCGTTTGAAAGTCTCCTAGGCCTTGAACTTGAAGAGTCTTTAAACCTTGTAAGACAACCTTTCTTTGCTTTGCTTGAGGAGAATGTCTGTTCAAGTGCAGCTCTCCCTTACTTAGCAAGCAATAAATTCAGCTCTTTGTTCAGATATGGAGTGGGCACCTCTTCCTTTAGTGATGGAAATACGGATACAGTGCTAAGGGATAATAGAGATGAGGCTGTACGGAAGAGTTCACACAAGAGGTGATTTTTGGTCCAAGTTGTGAAATGGAAATTTTAATTTAAGTAGAGAAAAATTGCAGGGTAGGGATAGGACTTCTGTGGGAACACACTGTGAATGAAGACATGAGTGATAATGGCAATTGAAGGGCTGCCACCTAATTTGTCATCTCTGAATGGTAGGGTGTACAAAGGGTGAAGTGACGGAAACTAGACTGGAATGGTCTGTAAGGGCTGGATTGTAAGGGCTTGGATTCTGCCCTAGGGAGTTTCCCTGTTCTGGTGCTTCTCAAACATTGTTTGAAGTTTCTAGTCTTAACTGCTGAGGCAACTAAACTTTTACCATAAGGGGGAGTTTCTTTGAAACCTCCTCATAGAGGAAATTTGTCATTCTATTTTGGCTGCCCAGCATCTGAACTCTGTTGTGTCTGGAGAATTTTCCACAGGAGGGGAAAAAAGCAGAATCTCTTTGTTTCTACTATACAATCTAAAAATGCCAACTTTTTTAGCCTCCCGTTCAGCTAGGACACAACCTCAAGAGTCTGGGCGTGGATGCAGAAAGAGAGGAGACCTGGGTTGTGTGCGGGGATCATGGTGGTGGTGCCTGTGGTGAGTTTGGGGTCTTAACTGATGCACACTGCAGAATCTATGTAGAAGCCATCAATTCTAAGATTCACATATTCCCATCATTTTAATATTGCTTAAATCAGTGTGCTTCTTACAATCAAATGTGTGATAGACTTTGATAAATAGAATTATCTAATTTGTTCCTTAAAAACTAAATCAGTAAGATGCAGGATGTTCAGTAACGGCAGCAGTATCCACACTGGACCAGTTTGGAGCATAAGTTTGGCCTCATAACCCCATGCCTGGTTCTCCAGAACTTTGGGTTATTTTGTAAGCTTCCCAGTAAATTCATTCTTTGCTTAAATTAGGGTTTGTTTTTAATTGTTTAAAGCTTAGAATCCTGACTGATATATGCATGTCATCTTAAAAAATGTTTTAAAAGGTATAGTTTATTAACCATTATTTTTCACGTGCGTGCAAGAGAGAGATAGAGACAGAGAGGAAGGGAGAGAGATGAGAAACATCAACTCATAATTGCAGCACCTTCGTTGTTCATTGATTGCTTTCTCAAGCTCACATAAGTTAGGTAAATCTTTGACTAATAGAGCTGTTTAATATTTTTGGTTTAATAAGAATAGCAATTTTTTTTAATTCATTTTTAGAGAGGAGAGAGACAGAGGAGAGAGAGAGAGAGAGAGAGAGAAAGAAAGAGAAAGGGGGGAGGAGCAGGAAGCATCAACTCCCATATGTGCCTTGACCAGGCAAGCCCAGGGTTTCGAACCAGCGACCTCAGCATTTCCAGGTCGACGCTTTATCCACTGCGCCACCATAGGTCAGGCCTGATTGCTTTCTCATATGTGCCTTGACTGGGGGCTACAGCAGAGCCAGTTACCCCTTGCTCAAGCCAGCAACCTTGGTCTTCAAGCCAGCAACCATGGGGTCATGTCTTATGATCCCACGTTCAAGCCAGAGACCCCGCACTCAAGCTGGTCAGCCTTTGTTCAAGCCAGCGTCCTTGGCTGAACAATAATGGTTAATAAACTATACCTTTTAAAACATTTTTTAAGATGACATGCATATATCAGTCAGGATTCTAAGCTTTAAACAATTAAAAACAAACCCTAATTTAAGCAAAGAGTCCTTTTTGAACCTGAGTCCTCAGCATCTCAGGTCGATGTTCTCTTCACTGCGCCACCGCCTGGTCAGGCCAGTTATTTTTATTATCACTCACTTGGTAAAATCTTGTTTCTCATATAGGTTTCCTGTATCTTGAAGTTCTATGAAAACTAGTTTGAATCAGGGAGCTGTGGCTTTTGGGTTTGAGATGTTAGATATCTGTCGAACTCCAAATGCTTTTAAATCCATATGTTCTGGGTGGTAAGCTCTTTCTATATTCCAGATAAGAGTTGTGTTTCTAAATTTAAAACTTTCTCAGAATGAATGGTGCTACATTTAGTATTTGGGTCTAATAGACCCTTCTTAGACTTTTCCCATGTCAACATAAAAACATTTTTGTGGATTATCTTTTTTGGAATATTCAAGTCAGTCCACATGTGTCATTCGACCTTATTGTATGGAGGAAAACATCTTTTCTAAATAGAAACCCCCTTTGAAGCCAAAACTTCACATTATTTTACTTGTGGCTGAAGAGTCTGATAAGAGACTTAGAGATAAACATTTCTAATTACTGTGAATTAGGAAATTAGACATAGAGGTTGTTTGTGCAGTCTTTGATAGGACAATATGTGGCCTCTGGGGAGGGTCCTGGTTTGTGCTGACATTGTAAACTAGGGGTCGGGAACCTATGGCTTGCGAGCCAGATGTGGCTCTTTTGATGGCTGCATCTGACTCACAGACAAATCTTTAATAAAAAAAATAATAAGGTTAAAAATATAAAACATTCTCATGTATTACAATCCATTCATTTCCTACCACTCATGTTCATGGTTGCGGGTGGCTGGAGCCAATCACAGCTGTCCTCCAGGACAACACCAAATTTTTATTGGATAATGCATAACGTACACGGGTCGTTGTATGGCTCTCATGGAATTATATTTTAAAATATGTGGCGTTCATGGCTCTCTCAGCCAAAAAGTTTCCTGACTCCTGTTGTAGATGGAGATCTTTTAAGAGGGAGCTACTATTTTGCACCTTTGTAGAACCTCCCAATGTGTAGTTAGTATCTGAGGTATTACCAAGGGCACCTAACATCAAAGACTTGGCTTTAACTACTGCTGAAATAGACAAGAAGCCATAAAGCAAGTGAATGTTGGGCATTCACAAATACCAATTTTTTTTTGTATTTTTCTGAAGCTGGAAACGGGGAAAGACAGTCAGACAGACTCCCGCATGCGCCCGACCGGGATCCACCCGGCACGCCCACCAGGGGCGACACTCTGCCCACCAGGGGGCGATGCTCTGCCCCTCCGGGGCGTCGCTCTGCCGCGACCAGAGCCACTCTAGCACCTGGGGCAGAGGCCAAGGAGCCATCCCCAGCGCCCGGGCCATCTTTGCTCCAATGGAGCCTTGGCTGTGGGAGGGGAAGAGAGAGACAGAGAGGAAGGAGGGGGGGTGGAGAAGCAAATGGGCGCTTCTCCTATGTGCCCTGGCCGGGAATCGAACCCGGGTCCCCCGCACGCCAGGCCAATGCTCTACCGCTGAGCTAACCAGCCAGGGCCCAATACCAATATTTTTTATATGTCAGTTCTCTTTAAACATCTTAGGATAATTGCTTGCCAGGATTTACTTTCTTTTCTTTTTTTTTAAGTTTTTATTTATTGATTTTAGCAAGAGAGGAAGGGATAAAGAAAGAGATAGGAACATCGATCTGTTCCTTTATGTGCCCTGACTGAGGATTGAACTGGCAAACTTCACTTCAGGACGATGCTCTAGTCAGCTGAGTTATCTGGCTAGGGTGCCAGGATTTACTTTCTTACTGCTGTTAAATTATTTTTAATTTCAGATCATGCAGTACATTGTATTTTACTTTTACTTCAATTTATTTCAATCCCAGTTATAAAATGCTTTTTAAAATACATTTCCGTGAAATTAAAATTTATCCAGGCATTTCTCATGTCTGAAATAATATTATTTCCCTTCCTCCTTCTACTGCCTTCTTTAACCTCCCTCAAAAGAAAAAAACCCCCAAAATGAATCATATATTTTTAAGATGGAAGAGATCTGATGCTTCTACAAAGTCTTTAAAGGAGAATGTTGGAATGACATAATTCTCCTATATGTTAACTGTCCCACATATATTGAGAATACTTAGACTTTCCTTAAAGTCCTCAATGACTGATTCAACAGAATAAATTACACATGTCCCTTGTTAATACAGGAACAGATTTACAGCTCAGTGTTAAAAGCTGTGAAACTCTTGTCTAATACTCTGTTTTGTTCAGCACTTTGATAAAGTTTCCTGTTCCACAGAAAGACCTAAACACTTCATTTGTTCCGCATTTGTGAGAAAAGGTCTGACCCTCTATAAAAAATTGTTAGACATAATAATAATGTAGAGAAGAGAAGCACTTCAAGCTCCAGTTCTTTCCAAGTACACAGATACCCTCATGCAAGAAACATACGAGATACATTATGCTAAAGGACGGGAAAGCCATTTGAAAAGTTTACAAACTGCAAATGCGAACTGCTGTGAGTGTTTGGTGGTTTCTCATTAACTCACTAAAACAGCTGTTCAAGGCCCTTGCCTTGGCCAGACTCTCTTAACCTCATTCCTGTTACAGAAAGGAGCATGCAAGCAATGAGAAGCTGGCATTTCAGTGAAATGTTTTGTGATTCCTTCTTTCCAGAAACTCAGACTAATTTTCCTTAAATTCATCCCAATCTTAAGAGTTTTTATGTCGTGCAAGCGTGTGTGTGCTTTTAGGGTTCTCAAATACACAGATGAATGCTCCTCAGCATTGGGCACTTGTGTCCAATGGACAAGTTATGACTGACTGAATGAACCAACAAATATTTTGTAAGGTGCTGAAGCACTTCGAGAGAGTTAAAAAAATACAAGGCAAAGACATCGTCCCTTGGAGTGCTTAAATTTTAAGTTGGAGGACTTAAGCCAAGCATGCAGATTCTGTGTACTCTGCAAAACAAGACTATAGGAATGAACACACTGAGAATAGAGGAAAGTCCAAAGGAGAGAGTTAGGACTGTTTGTGTGGCCTCAGGTCATCACAGAAGATAAGATGTGAGGGAGACGACCCCGGATCCATGGAATATGATATGGACTGCATGTTTGCATGGCCCCAAAATTCATATGTTGAAACCGTAGTCCTCAATGTTCATGTTGAAGCCCTAATCCTCAATATGATGGTATTTGGAAAGGGGGGCTTTTGGGAGATGGGTCAGTGTGCTTATAAGAAGAACCAAAAGAGAGCTTGCTTCCTCTCTCTCTCTCATATGGCAAGAAGACATATCTCCGCAAGCCAGGATAAGGGTCCTCGCTGGGGACTGAGTTGGCTGACCCCTTGATCTTGGACTTCCCAGCATCCAGAACTGTGAGAAATCAATTTCTATTGTTTAAGCCCCTCAGTCTATAGCAGCGGTTCTCAACCTGTAGGTCGCGACCCCAGCGGGGGTCGCGACCCACAGGTTGAGAACCGCTGGTCTATAGCATATGTGTTATAGCAGCCTAACCTGAGTAAGACAGGATATAAAGAAGGTGGGAGTAAGGCAGGCATCCCTGGAACGAGGAAATTGCACTGTGAGAGATCAGTGGGTATGAGTTGAGTGGGGGTCAGGGTGCGAAGGGATCTCCTCAGAGGATATTTTGCAGCCCATGGTGCTCTTAGTCTTATAGATTCGACCATCCATTATTATAAACAGTAGGAAATGGGGAGGAATCTGTGTTGTCTTAGCAAAAACCTTGAACTGTTTTCTTCTTTTGTTTTCCTGAGTGATAATCTGTTTTGCTTACCACTATAGTCCCACAGCTAGAACTGTCCCTGGCACTGCAGAAACTGTTCAGTAAATATTTTAATAAGGTGCCATCAAGGAACCACAGAGTGTGTTAATAGCTAGAATTGGAAGGCCCCCTTTGTCCAACTGCTCACTCAGTGTGGAGCTCTTTGAGTCTGAGGATCCCTAAATCTCCCTGTGCTTTACATTAGTGGAGAAGCTCGAGGAGCTAGGGTAATCATTGTGATGGTAATTTTGGATTTTCTCATGACTGCTGTGGGAATAGAAGAATAATTTGATTCTTGCTAAAATAAATAAAATAAACAAGGGAGCTTGAAAAATGAAACTGTGAGGGATATTTGAAAGTAAAGAATAACATACATAGTTTAATAATTTCAGAAAATAACATGGTTGGGATTCCATAGCAACAGACTGTTCACTTTCTTAAAAAGGGTAATAAAAGGTACTTTTTCCTAGGAATGTAATGCTCTATATAGTAAATGGTATTTAAAGGGGCTTAAATTTCAACTCGAAGGGAGATGATTTAAAATAGATATAAATATTTAATTTATATTAAAATAAAAATGAAGCACTTCTGATTCTTGAAATTATAGTAATTGTTTTAAAGTCAAAATAAGTCACTAGCTTCTGTAACAGGCCTGAAAGGAAGGAGGGCAGTTAGGTAATTAGAACACCCCAAGCAAGAGCTGATTGGCATTACAGAGGTGTTACATGGTGAAAAACTGATTGTTTTAAAAGTCATTAGAGAGGTAGAAACAATAGGTCTGGTGATTGACAGAATGTGGTTGAATGAGAAAGTGAATAACTGAAGATGATGCCAACTCTCTAGCTTGAAAAATGGGATGACTAATATTGCTGCTCAGAGTATTTGGGGAGAGTTGGGTATTAGCGCTCATGAGGCATCTAAGCAGGCCGTGATCAATAGACGAGCTGGAGTTCCACAGACAGACAGTGGCTAGGAATATTTGGGAATGAACATGAACGTGACTAAAATTACAAATGTGTAACACAATTCGGAGAGAGCAGAGAGAGAGAAGAGAAAACCTGAAAGAGAACTCTGAGAAACATTAATATTTATGTGCTGGTGATATATTGTAAGCTTAAAACTCAAGCTGTGGCCCTGGCTGATTGGCTTAGTAGTAGAGTGTCAGCCTGGCGTGTGGACGTCCCTAGTTTGATTCTCAGTCAGGGCACACAGAACAAGCAGCCATCTGCTTCTCCACCCCTCTCCCCTCCTTTTTCTCTCTCCCTCTCTCTCTTGCCCAATCAGGGCACACAGAAGAAGCAACCATCTGCATCTCCAGCCCTCTTGAGAGCTTTTCCTCTCTCCCTCTCTCTCTTTGCCTCCTGTGGCCATGGCTTAATTGGTTTGAGTGAGTTGGCCCTGGATGCTGAGGATGGCTCTGTAGCCTCCACCTCAGGAGGTGCTAAAAAGGGCTAGGTTGCTGAGCAACAGAGAAATGGACCCAGATGGGCAGAGCATTGCTCAGTAGGGGGCTTGCCAGGTGGATCTTGGTCAGGGTACATATGGGAGTCTGTCTCTCTGCCTCCTCTCCTTTCACAAGCCCCAGATGATCTTTCTCCAGTGCAAATCTAAACCTGTCTTTTTTTTTTTTTTTTGGACAGAGACAGAGAGAAAGACAGAGAGAGGTTCAGACAGGGACAGACAGGCAGGAAGGGGAAGGGGTTGAGATGAGAAGCATGAATTCTTTGTTATGGCACCTTAATTGTTTATTGATTGCTTTCTCATATGTGCCTTGGCTGGGTGGCTACAGCAGAGCAAGTGACCCCTTGTTCAAGCCAATGACCTTTGGGCTCAAGCTAGCAACCATGGGGTCATGTCTATGATCCCACGTTTAAGCCAGCAACCCTGTGCTCAAGCTGGATGAGCCTTGAGTCTTGGACCTGGGTCCTCTGCATCCCTGTTCAATGCTTTTTCCACTGTGCCACCACCTGGTCAGGCATAAACATGTCTTAGAATATTCAGTGACTTGACATTGCCTTTTGAATAAAGCCCAAACTTTGTAACATGTACAGGTATTGTATAATCTGGCCTCTACCTATTTCTGGCCTGCCTTGTTGATCACGATCCCTAACTATGTTTAACTCTAACTCTAAACACAGTCAACCACCCTGAGTTCTTGAACTTGCCATGCTTTCACTTGAACATGCTTGCCTTGGTACGTTCTCTCTCCCCGTCTCTCTGCTCCATCCTTTAGGCCAATTTAGTGATGTTTCTCCTACAGATTGAGCTTGGCATTATTCCTATATGTTCCCAGAGTAGCTCACACTTGCCTTTTTCCTGTTGTAGCACTGATCATACTATACTGTTTGCGCCCCCTCCCCAGCACCACTACCATGGTTACTACGAGAGTGTGAGCTCCCTGAGGGCAGAAACTAGGAAGAGTATATAGAATGTAGCGCCTGATAGGAACCACAGGCTCGAGTGATGAATGAATGTAGTCAGAAACACAGAAATCGAAAGGGATGGTCTGTTCCAGAATCCCCAGAGTTATAAAGGTTAAGTCAGAAGCCCCACACACCCAGAGGAGTCAGGCTGGTTCATAGGTCTGGGTAAGCACTTCTCAGGGCCTGGGAATGCTAGTTTGGGATGCCTGTGCTTTATGAGGAGAGCAAAGTGGTCATGACCAGAATCCATTTGCCTTCTGCTTTCCTTAGAGCTTGGCCTATTTCGGGGTTTTCTGTAGACTCAGCAACAAATTACACTTGGAGTGAGTGGGAGAGTTGAAGGCTTGTACAGTCCTGAGTCCTCAGGGGGGCAGAAACAGAAATGTGAGAATTCTTGGAGGAGGAGTGTGCACAGTCACAACACCCAGGGTGTCTAATTTTGCCTTTCTCACAGCTGTTTACTCCTTCCATTACCCACCTGCCTCCACCAGCCAGTTTGTGTAAGCTTATTAGAGGAAGACCATCCTTTCTTGATGAATCTCTCCCACTTTGGAGTGTCTGTGTCCTTTATCCACACGCTAAGGGGAAGAAACAATACCATCGAGAACCCACATGGTCCTGACTCTCTTTTGTACTCTGTTGTATGCTCGGCTGATTTTACTCTTGAATATCATCCACCCCAGATGTTAGATTTTTAAAATGTGACTGTGTTTATACTGATTTACATAAGATACTTCTCACCTCTGTAGTGATAAAGTTGGCATGTATATTGGGACCCAGAAAAATGGAGGCTGCCCCAGGGGTATGGCCCACACCACCAATCTAAACCTAAGTCAGCCTGCATTTATGGGAAACACCTGTCAAGGAAATTTAATATACACCGGGGGTAGTCAACCTTTTTATACCTACCGCCCATTTTTGTATTTCTGTTAGTAGTGAAGTTTTCTAACTGCCCTCTGGTTCCACAGTAATGGTGATTTATAAAGTAAGGAAGTAACTTGACTTTATAAAATTTATAAAGAAGAGTTACAGCAAGTTAAAGCATATAATAATAATTACTTACCAAGTACTTTATGTCAGATTTTCACTAAGTTTGGCAGAATAAATCTTTATAAAACAATTTACTATAGTTAAATCTATCTTTTTATTTATATTGGTTGCTCCGCTACCACCCACCATGAAAGCTGGAATGCCCACAAGTGGGAGGTATGACCAGGTTGACTACCACTGATATACACCAGTCACAATCCTTCAACTCAGTTTTAGCTGGTTTATCTTACCTGAGAATAGAACCCGTCAGCCTCATAAGGAAATCCCAGATAATTGTGCTCTGTTTCCGTGTTACCACTTGTAGATAAAACTTGCTCTCGCCCAACATCCCTGGGAAGGGTGCTTCGCTGCATGGATGGGTCTGTACTCCTCCAATCTGTGGGTTGGTTTCCCTCGAATAAAAGACATCAAACTCATTACTAAATTGCTTTAGTTTTGTCATTTGACCATTTGGCAATGAGATGGGACCCAGAGCCCATTGCTGAGGACTCCAGGGACGGCTCCTAGATGCATGTGCAGGTGCCTTTGGAGCCTTTAGGTTCTCCTCCTCTTTGACTGCTCTCTGGGATCTCTGTTGAGCTTCTCTTGAATGGAGCTCCGCTTATTTTTCATTCTGAGCTCTTCGAGTTTGTTTGTTCTAATCCTTCTGAGTAGAAAATTGGGGTGTGAGAGACTTCAGAAATCCTAAAATCCCTTGGAAAGAGCACTCCACTGTTGATAGGCTCTGTGCTTCCCCCAGTCCATGGATTGTGTACCCTTGAAAAAAGGGCATCAAACTCATGACTAAATTTTTAGTTTTGTCATTTGACAGTAGTAAACTTGGGGTGTTAAAACATAATGCAGAGAGCTCTGAATTGGGGTTTTAAGGTCTGTTGTTACAATCTAGGTTCTCTAGCTCAATCCAGTGATAGAGTGTGGTCCCATTTTATGTGATTTTGAATTAAATATTGAATATAAAGTATGAAGTTTCTCAATGCAAACATTTTGAAATAATGCAGTTCCCTTCTCCCCAGATATAATAAGATTTGCATAATTTCTAAGCTCTTGGAATAATAAGTTGTGTTTATTTTATTGAAAGATTTCCACTTCAGCTAGTGAACAGAGATACCCAATATCTTGTGTTGTGAAAATAGTCTTAAAATACATAAGTCTCATGTTTTTTTTAAAATTTTTATTTTATTTATTCATTTTAAAGAGGAGAGAGAGGGGGAGGGAGAGAGAGAGAGAGAGAGAGAGAGAGAGAGAGAGAGAGAGGAGAGAAGAGAGAGACAGGGGGAGGAGCTGGAAGCATCAACTCCCATATGTGCCTTGACCAGGCAAGCCCAAGGTTTTGAACCAGCGACCTCAGCATTTCCAGGTCGATGCTTTATCCACTGCGCCACCACAGGTCAGGCAAAATACATAAGTCTCAGTCAGGTTCTGCAGGGTCTTCAGGAAGGCATGTCTTACATAAAAGACAATCTTTCTGACCTAGGTAAGTCATCTTTCTTTTCTTCACTTTTTATTCTCACTGAGAAAAACTGGTAGTTTTAGGTGAGGAAATATTGGTTAAAAGTGCCTAGTTTAGTGCCTTATAATGATCAGGCAGTCAGCAAATGTCATTTGATTTGGCAAGTGGATAAGATAGACAACATAATCTGAATGTCTATTTTCTGTAGAAATGGTTACAGCTATAAGCAGTAAACTGGGCATATTCCTCTGTTACAGGTGAGGAAATTGGATCAGAGGGGATTTTACTCGTAGATATGTGTGGGTTTTGGACTAATGCCAGATTTATTTTATTTCTGTGTTGAGATAGTGACAAAGGTTTTAAATGTTTAAAGGAAAACATTTAAAAAATAGGTCTGAAGAAACTTTGTTGTTGTTTTTATATAGAGAGGGAGACAGAGAAAGAGGGACAGAAAGACAGGACTGGAGAGAGATGAGAAGGATCCACTTGTAGTTGCAGCACTTTAGTTCCCTGATTGCTTCCTCATATGTGCCTTGACCTGAGGTAGGTGTGGCTCCAGCTGAGCCAGTGACTCCTTGCTCAACCCAGCAACCTTGGGCTCAAGCCAGTGACCTTGAGTTTCAAGCCCACGACCTTTGGGCTCAGCCAGTGACCATGGGGTCACATGTATGTTCGCATGCTCAAGCTGGCAACCCTGCACGCAAGCCAGTGAGCTTGTGCTCAAACTGGAGATGTGAGGGGTTTGACCCTGACTCCTCAGCATCCCAAGTTGATGTTCTATCCTCTGCACCACCGCCTGGTCAGGTGATTTCCTGTTTTTTTAAAGGGCTAGAACATTTTAAATACAGGAATTACTAGATATTGTACTTAGCTATATTGCGCCTCAGAAATTTTTTTTTTCTTGCAAATTATTTAAGGACTTTTTTCTTCCAATTATTAAACAAATGTGATAATCCAGTAGTTTTTTAATCAGGTATAAAAGGCCTTTCAAATTTTCAAATTCAAAAGAACTTTAAGTCACTTTTACAGATATATGCATGTTTGAGGTAAAACGAATGCTAGGGTGATCTCGGGATGGATAGATTTATAACACTTTACCTTATTTGTTTTTTTTAAATTTTATTAGTTTTACTAGGGTGACATCAATAAATCAGGGTACATATGTTCAAAGAAAACATGTCCAGGTTATCTTGTTGATCAATTATATTGCATACCCATCAACCAAAGTCAGATGGGGTTTTCTTTGAGCCCCTCCTCCTCCCCCTTCCCCTCTCCCTCCCACCCGTAACCACCACACTCTTGTCCATGTCTCTTAGTCTCGTGTTTATATCCCACCAATGTATGGAATCATGTAGTGCTTGGTTTTTTCTGATTTACTTATTTTACTCTGTATAATGTTATCAAGATCCCACCATTTTGTTGTAAATGACTAGTGTCATCATTTCTTATGGCTGAGTAGTATTCCATAGTGTATATGTGCCACATCTTCTTTATCCAGTCATCTATTGACGGGCTTTTTGGTTGTTTCCATGTCCTGGCCACTGTGAACAATGCTGCAATGAACATGGGGCTGCATGTGTCTTTACGTATCAGTGTTTTTGAGTTTTTGGGGTATATGCCCAGGAGAGGGATTGCTGGGTCATAAGGTAGTTATATTTTCAGTTTTTTGAGGAACCACCATACTTTCTTCCATAATGGTTGTACTGCTTTAAATTCCCACCAACAGTGAATGAGGGTTCCTTTTTCTCCACAGCCTCTCCAACATTTGCTATTACCTGTCTTGTTAATAGTAGCTAATCTAACAGGTGTGAGGTGGTATCTCATAGCAGTTTTTTGATTTCCATTTCTCTTAATAACTAATGAAGATGAACATCTTTTCATATATCTGTTGACCATTTGTATTTATTCCTGGGAGAAGTGTCTGTTCATGTCCTCTTCCCATTTTTTTATTGGATTGTTTGTTTGTTTGTTGTTGAGTTTTATGAGTTCTTTGTATATTTTGGATATTAGGCCCTTATCTGAGCTGTTGTTCGAAAATATCATTTCCCATTTAGTTGGCTGTCTGTTTATTCTGTTGTCAGTTTCTCTTGCTGAGCAAAAACTTCTTAGTCTCATGTAGTCTTATTCATTTATTTTTGTCTTCACTTCCCTTGCCTTTGGAGTCAAATTCATAAAATGCTCTTTAAAACCAAGGTCCATGAGTTTAGAACCTATGTCTTCTTCTATGTACTTTATTGTTTCAGGTCTTATATTTAGATCTTTGGTCCATTTTGAATTAATTTTAGTACAAGGGGACAAACTGTAGTCAAGTTTCATTCTTTTTTTTTTTTTTTTTTTTTTTTTAATTTTTCCGAAGCTGGAAACGGGGAGGCAGTCAGACAGACTCCCGCATGCGCCCCACCGGAATCCACCCGGCACGCCCACCAGGGCGTGACGCTCTGCCCACCAGGGGGCGATGCTCTGCCCCTCCGGGGCGTCGCTCTGTTGCGACCAGAGCCACTCTAGCGCCTGGGGCAGAGGCCAAGGAGCCATCCCCAGCACCCGGGCTATCTTTGCTCCAATGGAGCCTCACTGCCAGAGGGGAAGAGAGAGACAGAGAGGAAGGAGAGGGGGAGGGGTGGAGAAGCAAATGGGCGCTTCTCCTGTGTGCCCTGTCCCGGAATCGAACCCGCGACTTCTGCACACCAGGCTGGTGCTCTACCACTGAGCCAACCGGCCAGGGCCTTTTTGTTTGTTTTTGTTGTCACAGTTTAAATTTGTTTTTATTGTTTTCTTGCTGGAACTTTTACTTGTGGTTTTGTTTTGTTTTGTTCTTTGTATCTGGTTGTAAAACCCCCTTTAGTAATTCCTGGAGTGGGGGTTTTCTGATGATAAATTCCCTCATCTTTTCTGTATCTGTGAATGTTTTTATTTCTCCTTAATATTTGAAGGATAGCTTTGATGGGTATAGTATTCTTGGCTGAAAGTTCCTCTCTTTCAGGATTTTAAATATTGGGGTCTACTGTCTTCTAGCTTGTAGAGTTTCTGTTGAGAAATCCAATGATAATCTAATGGGCCTTCCTTTATATG
This sequence comes from Saccopteryx leptura, assembly GCF_036850995.1. NCBI lineage: Eukaryota > Metazoa > Chordata > Mammalia > Chiroptera > Emballonuridae > Saccopteryx > Saccopteryx leptura. The sequence goes on along the minus strand of NC_089511.1, from coordinate 59,399,672 downwards.
TTGTATTCTTTTCTTTCTTTTTTTTTTTTTTTTTTTTTTTTTTTTGTAATCCTCTGAAGCTGGAAACGGGGAGGCAGTCAGACAGACTCCCACATGTGCCCGACCGGGATCCACCCGGCATGCCCACCAGGGGGTGATGCTCTGCCCATCCAGAGTGTCACTCCGCTGGGACCAGAGCCACTCTACCGCCTGGGGAAGAGGCCAAGGAGCCATGCCCAGCGCCCGGGCCATCTTTTGCTCCAATGGAGCCTCTGCTGCGGGAAGGGAAGAGAGAGACAGAAAGGAAGGAGAGGGGGAGGGGTGGAGAAGCAGACGGGTGCCTCTCCTGTGTGCCCTGGCCGGGAATCGAACCCGGGACTTCTGCACGCTAGGCCAATGCTCTACCATTGAGCCAACCGGCCAGGGCCATATATGTTGTATTCTTCTTTTCCCTGGCTGCCTTGAGAATTTTTTCTTTGTCGTTGGTTTGTGCCAATTTCATTATGTGCCTTGGAGTAGGTTTGTTGGGGTTAAGAAAACTCGGAGTTCTGTTTAGTTCTTGAATTTGAGGCTTTAGTTCTTTCTACAGGCTTGGGAAGTTCTCATCTATTATTTGTTTGAATATGTTCTCCATTCCATTTTCTCTCTCTTTTCCCTCTGATATACCTATTATTCTTATGTTATTCTTTTTGATGGAGTCAGACAATTTTTATAGGGCTTTCTCATTTTTTAAAATTTTTGAGTCTCTTTCTTCTTCTCTCTATTGTGTCTCAAGTTGCTTGTCTTCTATTTCACTAATCCTACCTTCTGTCTGGCCTGTTCTATTAGCTAAACTTGTTACCTTGTTTTTCAGCTCGTGAATTGAGTTTTTCATCTCTGTTTGATTTGTTTTTATAGTTTCAATTTCCTTGGTAATATATTCTTTATGTTCGCTGAGTTGTTTTCTGAGCTCCCTAAATTGCCTGTCTGTGTTTTCTTGTATATGTCTGAGTATTTTTAGGATTTGTATTTTAAATTCTCTGTCATTTAGCTCCAAGGCTTCCAATATGTTAAATTTTTTCTCCATAGATTTTTCCTCATCTCTCTGTGCTACCTCTCTGTCTTTTGTATCCAGGATATTAGATTTTCTTTTCCTTAATGGCATCTGAGGGTGGTTTTGTTAACAGTACTAATGAGAATTAATAAAGAATAAAAAGTTATAAAAATAAAAAAATAAATTATGATTTCCCATTTTTTTCACTCCTCTCCTCTCCCTTCCTTTTTGAGAAAAACCTTGTGGTGAACTGTGAATTATATTGTGCTAAATAGAACAAAAACTACCTATAATGTAGGGCCTGTGCTGGGGAGAAGTGATAAAAGGGGCAAAAAAATGGGGTATGGACCCACAAAATGCAAAAAAGGAAAAAATTTGGGTCAAGAATAAAATGATTTGCTTTTAGGTGATGGTTAACTAAGAGATATAATGAGAGGAATAAGAGGGAAACAGGAAAAATGGGGAAAAAAATTAAAAATTACTATTGTATTATATTTAGTGGAGCAAAAACTAGATAAAATGGAGAGCCAGGGTTGGGAGCACTGCTAGTGAGTTAAAAAAGCGAAGTAAAAAAAACCCCAAAGTGCCACAAAGAAAAATTTGAGTCCCAAATAAAATAATTTGTTTGTGATTGAGGATTGAATGAGAGGAAAAGTAAAGGAGAAAAGAAGAAACTAATATAGAGGGAGAAAAAAAGAAAGAGGAAAACACAAAAAGAAGAAAAAAGAACAAAAGGAGAGAGAGAGAGAGAGAGAGAGAGAGAGAGAGAGAGAGTTAAGTGTTTTGGAGTGCAACACTCCAAAACTTCCTTAGAGAGAAAGGAAGAAGAAAGGAAAGATAATGGGAGATGTAACACTTATGGGTAGTGTAGTTCAAGGAGAGGAGAGAGTAAGACCAGCAGAGAATTAAACGACCAAATTGGAAAAGGAAGAAAATAATCAAGACAAGAAGATAAGAGAAACAAACGAACAAATATAATAAAATGGGATAGGTTATAAAGTCTGTGGATTATTCTTGATTTTGAGAGGTTATCTTCTTGCTCTTTTTTTCTCTCCTTCTTCCTGGTCAGTGACTCTGTACCCTGGGTTCTGCCCCTGTTGCACATTTAGGTAGAGGTTTGCAGTTGATAAGTCTCTATGGCAATGTCATATATTGGGCTTTAGTCTTGTTGGCAGTCGAGGCTCATTAGCATTTTCAGGCTCCACCAATGAGAGAGTCCGTTTTCCCGGAGCCTCTTTCCTAGTCTTTCCTTCCTGAATTAGCAGCCTGATGATCCAGCTATGGGGTTGCTGCTGCCTCTGCCTTTGCATTTAGTGTGGAACTGCTGGAGGCTCCGAGGATAGATTTTTCTGTCTCTGGTTGAAGATTTTGTTGAATTTTTGGGAGATTTATCGATATCACTCCTTACAGCGCCATTTCTCTGACGTCACTCCCCTTATTTGTTTTAAGAGCTGAATATATATGATTTTCTAAACTATGTAGATATCAGATTTAGTAATCATGTAGTTATTAGAGCTCTGGGGGAGAACATGCTCTCATAAATACAAGATACCATTATTAACAATGGAGTGATTAGTTATAAAACCACTTAATTAAAAATTTAAGCCACAGTGGAAGAAAATAATTTTTATCAGTTTTGGAATAGAATGAAGACTGATAAAACCTTAACATGAGAAGATGAATAAAGTTAATATTTTGGTTGACCACTGTTGGGAAAAGAGCTGTGTTAGGCTTGCTGGTTTGCACTTTTCATGATTAGTGTGTGAGCATGTGGCAGCGCCACGTGTGTAGCCTTTGTGAGGCTATTGGGTGCCTTCCCTTGTCATGGATTGCTTGGCCAACACTGTGAGGGGCCGTTTGGTGGATTGCTTGCCCACCACTGCGAGGAGTGATTTCCTTCTTTGCTCACCTGTGACCATGAGAAGCGGTTTTCCCCTGCCTGTGTGCTCTCCTGCCGTTGCGTGAATCTAATAAACGGGAATGGCCCAGTGCTTTTCAGCTCCGCAGATCCTCTACCGTCTGCCCAAATCCAGTGTGAACCTGCCTCACCTTGGCCACTGGCATTACAACCACATTTGTGAAGAAATATTTAGAGGACATTTTTGTCATTGAGGCCCAAGGGTAATGTTCTGATTTTGGCAAGCTGGAGAAGATAGGCAAGAACTGGGATTAGGATGGACAATTCTTTTCTTTCTCTAGGTCTTACATTTATACAAATTGAGGAATGTATAAGGACCCAAAGGTAGTAGCCATGCTGTTGGATCAAAGCCAGATTCTCTCAAGTTTTGCAAGAGTCAGCTGAATTCACTGAAATCCTAACAAGGACCAAATGTATTTCACCTTTTCTGCTTAGAGACAGCTAAGTTTTCCTTATCTCAGCTATGGTTTTGAGCCTCTCAACATAATAGCTTCTCTCTTGGCATCATGTATACTATCCTTGCCTCTGCTTATGAATCAGAAAGTAACCTAAATAACTTTATGGACACCCTTCCTATGAAATATCTCAGACCTTAGTCAGTTTGATTGCCCCTGCATATAGCCGAGAACCAATAAATTACTGGGGCTGGACTATAGGAGCTGAGTCAAAGTGTAGAGGAGGATGGCTGGGAGCAGGGAAAGATGTATGATGACTCAGCTTACAGATGCCCATCCGGGCTATGGCAGACCAGGTGTCAGGTAGACAAGCCCAGAGGAGAGGATTTCGGCTTCTCCTCTGCTCGTCCCTTTGATCAGCTGGGAACTACCTATTTGATAAATGCATTAACACAGAAGTAACACGTTAGAGTCTTTCCTCTTACACTTTAGTCTTTGTCAAACATTGCAATTTAAAAGTTCTTTGGGGACAGGGATGTTTTAATCACTGTATAACCCCCTTAACTATCGACATTCTTGGTATGTAGGAGGTGATGTCTTTTTAAGTAAAAATATATCTTAATTATTTCAAGATAAACACTGTGCTTTAATGTTCTAGAATTTTTGAACTGTGTGTTATAGCATATTCTGAACAAAGATGTAATGGAGCTTAAATGGGCAAAGATAATCAAATATCTTTTATTATATCTTACCTACATATTGTCACCTTGGGGTGGGAGATGGGGAGAGTAGGTTAACTCTGTCATCCACAAGTACATTAGATGCCATAAGGACTTTCTTTGGCAGTCCTAGTTAACCTTCTCCCTGGCCAGGAGGTGGAGTCCAACTGGGATAAGGATGTGAGCTCACCAAAAGGGTGAGTCCTGCTTTCTCATGTGTTTGACTAAATCTCTTTCATAGAACACGATAAATAGGATTGAGTATTATTGTTCTCGTTGCATTTTTTCCTTCATATCCTTATGAATAAATGCTAACTGCCAACACAGTACCTTTGAAAGCTCCTGTTCTATTAATTCAGTAATTATGGTATTCCTTTATTGTTTGCCTTCCTTTATTGAGGGAAAGCATAAAATTATTTTTAAAAACTGGGGCAAATAATGATTGTGATTCACTCCCATATTTTCTATGAGTTTATTGAGTCTTCCAGATTAGACTCAAAGTTGTTTTTCTTGTGTGTCTCCTGGATAGGACTTCTTTTTTTTTTTTTACAGAGACAGAGAGTGAGTCATAAACAGGGACAGACAGACAGGAACAGAGAGAGATGAAAAGCATCAATCATTAGTTCTTCATTGCACGTTGCAACACCTTAGTTTTCATTGATTGTTTTCTCATATGTGCCTTGACTGTGGGCCTTCAGCAGACTGAGTAACCCCTTGCTGGAGCTAGTGACCTTGGGTTCAAGCTGGTGTGCTTTTTTTTTTTTTACTTTTTTTTAATTTATTTTTTTCTTTTTAAAAAATTTCTCTGAAGCTGGAAACAGGGAGAGACAGTCAGACAGACTCCTGCATGCGCCCGACCGGGATCCACCCGGCACGCCCACCAGGAGCAACGTTTTGCCCACCGGGGGCGATGCTCTGCCCCTCCGGGGAGTCGCTCTGCCGCGACCAGAGCCACTCTAGCGCCTGGGGCAGAGGCCAAGGAGCCATCCCCAGCGCCCGGGCCATCCTTGCTCCAATGGAGCCTTGGCTGTGGGAGGGGAAGAGAGAGACAGAGAGGAAGGGGGGGGGTGGAGAAGCAAATGGGCGCTTCTCCTATGTGCCCTGGCCGGGAATCGAACCCGGGTCCCCTGCATGTCAGGCCGATGCTCTACCGCTGAGCCAACCGGCCAGAGCCACTGGTGAGCTTTTTGGTCAAACCAGATGAGCCCATGCTCAAGCTGGCGACCTCAGGGTCTCGAACCTGGGTCGTCTGCATCCCAGTCTGATGCTCTATCCACTGCGCCACCGCCTGGTCAGGCATAGGACTTCTTTTGTGTCATTCATAGTACCATAGTCTTTCTGGTGGCCATGCTATATAGTCCCACGATGCTAACACAATGTCCTTTCACACTTTCACTGTTCTCCTTGCTGACTACACCTTAAATGCATTTAATGTGGCATTATTTTTTCTTATAAGCTGGTATTTAATCAAACTGATGGTGGCTTTTATAATTGATGGTGTCATAGAACAGAAGAGAGATAGTCGTGTTTTAGTTCTTTATATCTGTGGAACAAATAACCCTAAAACTTGAAATAACAGTAGTCACTGATTACCTCTCATGGTTTCTATGAATCAGGAACTCACTTCAGGCACAAGAAGTCTTCTCTCTGCTCTGTGCTGTCTGGGGCCTCAGCTGGGAAGATCTGTAGTACCCAAATTAGAATCATCTAGGGCAGTGGTCGTCAACCTGGTCCCTACTGCCCACTAGTGGGTGTTCCAGCTTTCATGGTGGATGGTAGTGGAGCAACCAAAGTATAAATAAAAAGATAGATTTAACTATAGTAAGTTGTTTTATAAAGATTTATTCTGCCAAACTTAGTGAAAATCCAACATAAAGTACTTGGTAAGTAATTATTATATGCTTTAACTTGCTGTAACTCTGCTTTATATATTTTATAAAGTAAAGTTACTTCCTTACTTTATAAATCACCATTACTGTGGAACCGGTGGGCGGTTAGAAAATTTTACTACTAAAAGAGATACAAAAGTGGGCGGTAGGTATAAAAAGGTTGACTACCCCTGCTCTAAAGGCTCATTGATTCCCATGTGAGTTTGCTGGGGCTTTTAGTCAACATAGGACAATTCCAAGAGGAGATACTGGAGAGGAAAGACCTATACTGAAAACCTTTATTCTTTTTCTTACTATCAAAAGAACATTGAAACCCATAGGAGCTTTCAAAGGAAGAACACATTTGGCATTTTCTGAGGGAGGCTGACCTTGGGTTCTGATCTGGCATTCTGGTGTTTGAGGCCGGACAGGTTTCACTTTGCATGACCCATAGTGAGCACGTGGCAGAACTACTTATATATAGCCTATGTAAGGCTGTGGCTGCCACTGTGAGGGGCCAGACAATTAATTCGGGCAGACAGTAGAGGAACTGCGGAGCCAGAAAGCATTGGGCCATTCCTATATTGGAGGCTTGCAGAGATGGGTGAGTGAATAAGCAAAGGAAAACAGATTTTCACAGTGAAGATGTAATGCGGCTGGCCGAGGCCAGGCTGGTTTGCAGTGGATTCAGGCAGACGGTAGAAAAACTGCAGAACTGGAAAGCAGTGGGCCATACCTGTTTAATAGATTCTCACAACGGCAGACAAGCAAATATAGGGAAAACTGCTGCTTATGGCACCAGACACACGGACAGCAAAATGGCCCCTACAGTGGCAGGCTGGCAATCCACAATCCACTAAGGGCAAGCAGCCATAGCCTTACATAGGCTATACATACATGGCTCTACCACGTGCTCATGCACTAATTATGCAAAGTGAAAGTGAGCAAGCCTAACGCAACTGTTTTCCTTATATTCCAACCCTTCGGGGTTGCTTGCCTCACAATCTATGTGACAGGTATCTCCTGCAGTGGTCCCTGTGTGAGGAGTGAGGTATGGTACATAAATGAAAACAGTGCAGACTACAGCAACCAAATTACAAAGGCACATGCTATGGCAAGAATTACAAAAGTGCCCTTCACAATATCTCCCTGAGTTCTCTGCCCAGGGAGTTAACTAGAGGCCCATCTCTAGCTCCCTATCCCATGGCAGGTAGTGGGGAGGGGCTATATAGTCCAGGGCTACATCCATTGAAGCTGTAAAGCAGGGGTCCCCGAACATTTTACACAGGGGGCTAGTTCACTGTCCCTCAGACAGTTGGAGGGCCGGACTATAAAAAAAACTATGAACAAATCCCTATGCACACTGCACATATCTTATTTTAAAGTAAAAAAAACAAAACGGGAACAAATACAATATTTAAAATAAAGAATAAGTAAATTTAAATCAACAAACTGACCAGTGTTTCAATGGGAACTATGCTCCTCTCACTGACCACCAATGAAAGAGGTGTCCCTTCCGGAAGTGTGGCAGGTGCCAGATAAATGGCCTCAGGGGGCCGCATGCGTCCCACAGGCTGTAGTTTGGGGACCCCTGCTGTAAAGTGTTCTTGGTGCGCAGTGCACGAGGGCCTCCACAGGTGCTGGGCCTGCCCATTCGGGTCTCTCATTACCGTACACAAGCGGCATTTCCATCCAGCAGGGGAGCCGGTGCCCCCTCTTGTCACCGTCCCTGCTTTAAGAGTCCATTTTACTGCTCAGTGATTAGTCCATGATAGACAGAGGTCTGTGCAAATCACCAAGGTAAAGGTCCATTACAGGCAACTAGCCATACAGCTCTTTATTAACAGACCTCAGCACCTTTGCATAGTGCTCTGTCTGTTGCCACAAGCTCCGTCCAAACAACTCAGCAAGCTTACGGGGCCTGGAGGGGTCAAACACCTTAGAGGCTTGTGCCTCTTAGCTGCTGCTGCTGCTGCAAAAAAGTACCTATTATCTTTTTTTTTTTTTTTTTAATTTTATTTATTCATTTTAGAGAGGAGAGAGAAAGGGAGAGAGAGAGAGAGACAGAGAGGGAGAGAGAGAGAGAGAGAGAGAGAGAGAGAGAGAGAAGGTGGGGAGGAGCTGGAAGCATCAACTCCCATATGTGCCTTGGTCAGGCAAGCCCAGGGTTTCGAACCAGCGACCTCAGCATTTCCAGGTCAATGCTTTATCCACTGTGCCACCACAGGTCAGGCACCTATTATCTTTTAAGGCCAACACCTGCTGCACATTAGAAAGGGACCAGTAGATTGCCAATTTCACCCTCCCGTCCCAGTGATACAGGTCCCTTGGCCTTCCCTCAAACTGGAACAATGGGTCTTGGGGAATCTTCCTCTCCCACAGCTGTCTCCATCATATAACCCAGGGGTCCCCAAACTTTTTACACAGGGAGCCAGTTCACTGTCCCTCAGACCGTTGGAGGGCCGGACTATAAAAAAGACTATGAATAAATCCCTATGTACATATCTTATTTTAAAGTAAAAAAAACAAAACGGGAACAAATACAATATTTAAAATAAAGAACAAGTAAATTTAAATCAACCAACTGACCAGTATTTCAATGGGAACTATGCTCCTCTCACTGACCACCAATGAAAGAGGTGCCCCTTCCAGAAGTGCAGCGGGGGCTGGATAAATGGCCTCGGGGGGCCGCATGCGGCCTGCGGGCCATAGTTTGGGGACCCCTGATATAACCCTTCAACTGTGCAACCTGAATGTCAGCTATTTTCTTGGCAGCTGCTAGAGCTGCCTGCTTCCCTTGCTTTTTCTTTCTTTTCTTTTTTTTCTGAAGTGAGAAGCGGAGAGTCAGAGAGACAGACTCCCGCATGTACTCTACCAGGATCCACCTGGCATGCCCACTAGGGGACGATGCTCTGCCCTTCTGTGGCATTGCTAGGTTGCAATTGGAGCCATTGTAGCACCTGAGGTGAAGGCCATAGAGCCATTCTCAGCACCTGGGCCAACTTTGCTCGAATGGAGCCTTGGCTGCGGAAGGGGAGGAGAGAAATAGAGAGAAAGGAGAGAGGGAAGGATGGGAGAAGCAGATGGGCGCTTCTCCTGTGTGTCCTGACCCTGGACATCCACACGCCGGGCTGATGCTTTACCAGTGAGCCAACCAGCCAAGGCCTCCCCTGCTTTTTTTAGTGGCTGGAACCTATGTTCTGGCTCAAGCTGCCACCAAAGCTCTAACAGGACCCTATTAGATTTCCCATCCCGTTTCTCTTTATCTGCCCTGGCCCTAATCTGTGCACATCTGTGTTTGCGTAACCTTTAAAGACCTGTTTTTCTTGTTAGTCGGGGAGGGGGGGAAGCATGGGCCTTAGCCTGCACAGCCTATGGTTCCATGCTGTCTCCATCTCCCCCAAATCTGTCACTGTCCGCGTAACTGCGTTGATGGGCTGCCCCACATGGAGACTCAAGATAGCCACTAGTGACACAAAAACGGCTCACGGGGTGCTTCAGAGAATAAGGTCCCTCATCCCTGTGGTAAATATTTCCTTGTCGGGCCCATGGGACCTCAGGTGGAGAGCAGCATTCTTCATACCTAATTCCTGGAAGACCTGCTGCAGCTCAGTATACAACTGCCACCGACTCACTGGCCCCAGCAAGTCCCCAGCATTCTGCAGACTGTACAAATGGCAGCCATCACCCACGCCAATAGGGTATGGTTTCCTGGGTTGTCATGAAAGTTCTGAAGATGCTGACTCAAGGAGGAGTGCGGGGTAATGGTGGCCAATTTCTCTACCTCTGTTCCAGAGAGCATGATGCCTTTCACCCTTATGTTTCACAACTGCAGCAACCAAGCTGCCACGGACTTGGTGCATTTCTGCCTAAATTTCGCCCCTAAATCCATCAACTCTGGGTATAGGGATGGACCACAGAGTGCTCAACTACTTGTGGAGGGGTTGTGCCTGCCCCTGAGGTACTCTTGGCTGCTGGGTTTTTCCCTTCTGGGTGACCACCAGCTGGGCTCTGAGCCTGCAGATGGCAATTTCAGCCAGAGCCGCCTCCTCAGAAGAGGAGGAATTGGAAACACCTGTTACTGCCAACTCAGAGCCACTCCAGGGGCATGAATGCAGCTCCTTCAGCAACCCCTTTGGCTCTTGCAGCTGCTGGCTCCCGACCTGAAAATGAGATCGAGCTCTTGAACCCACAGTTATTTTTTGAACAACTGTCACTACCAGCGATCTGCTTTGAGGGCAAACTTTAGCTCTTGGACCCGTATTTCCTTCTTGAGTGATCATTCCAATTCCAGGTGCTTTTGGTGTTTAGCCTGCATTTCACACTGCAGCTCTCAAAAGTGGTCAGCCTCCTTCTCTAGCACTCATTCCAGTTCCAGCCATTATTGGTTTTCAGCCTGTAGCCTAAACTACAGTTCTCGAATCTGCAGCTCTTTCTCCAGTGACCATTCCAGCTCATGCCATTGTTGGGGCTCAGTCTGCAGTTCATCCTGGAGCTTTTGACTTCATGCAGCACAGAACTTTTGGTTTCTTCTTGCAGGGCTGTAAAAAACACTCGACCACGGCTCCCAAAAGGATAGCCACAGGAAACCATATGCTGGAGAACAATGGTCACTCCTCTGTCCCACCCTTCAGTGCCGTTGGTGGCCCCATACTGATCTGATCCAAATCCTGCCCACTATACCTGATATAATGCCAGTGGCAGAGGCCAAGCAGGTCCACACTGGATTCCGGCATATAGTAGAGGAACTGTAGAGCCAGAAAGTGTTGGGCCTTTCCTGTTTATTAGAGTCTTGCAACGGTGATGAGCAAACAGACAGAGGAAAACTGCTTCTCATTGCAGCAGGTGAATGAACAACAAAACGATCGCTCACAGGGGCAGGCCAGCAGTCTGCAATCTATGCTGTGGCAAAGCACCTGTATCCTTAAAGGGCCAGTGAGCAAGCCTAACACAGCTGTTTTCCCTACAGGAGGACAAGAGATCAGGAAACTCCCTGTAACAGTGGTGGCTGAGGGAATCAGGGAACCTCACCTTGCAGTGGCAGGAGAGCAGTCTGGGAGAATCACCACCAAGGGAAAGCACCCACAGCTTTTCATAGAGACACACATGTGGTTTCTGCAACATGCTCATACACTAATTGTGCAGAGTGTTTGCAGCTGGGAAACCAGTGAGCAAGCCTAACCACAGCTGTTTTCCCCACATGAGCTCAAGGGGTTTTGGCGATAAGCACCTTGGAAGATGATCTAATATTTTTTGTCATTGGAAAGGACAGTATTACAAGTAAGCCTATATTTTACATCAGGGACTACTCTATTAGTTAGTATTCCGATGACTTATACCAAACCTCTTACTACTTCGTCCCCCACTCTCCATACCTTCTCTAAATTTTAAATTCTAGGTTGGCAGAAGAAGCATAATCGACAGTGTCATTTTTTCCTTCCTTCTGAATCAGGGACTTGATGTCAGCTGTTCCCAAATACCGCTGTTCGCCCATGCCAGAGAAATGTTGTGTTTATGCGATGCTGTGAGATTTCTGGCTTGAACAGATTAAGGCAGCACTTTCTCCGGACCCCCCTTCTGTAAAATAAATGGTAAAATTCAGGGGAGTCTAGGAGTTTATGGCCTCTAAGCTTTCTCAAACCCTTGAGAGGTGAAAGGTTAGGTAAAATACTATCTTTGAAAATTAAAAGAAAAAAAATCACCTTTTTCTTAAAAGGCTAAAGTTTTAATAAAATGGTAATTTCTTATTTTATTTATTTATTTATTTTTATTTTTTGTATTTTTCTGAAGCTGGAAACGGGGAGAGACAGTCAGACAGACTCCTGCATGCGCCCGACCGGGATCCACCCGGCATGCCAACCAGGGAGTGATGCTCTGCCCCTCCAGGGCGTCGCTCTGCCGCGACCAGAGCCACTCTAGCGCCTGGGGCAGAGGCCAAGGAACCATCCCCAGCGCCCGGGCCATCTTTTGCTCCAATGGAGCCTCGGCTGCGGGAGGGGAAGAGAGAGACAGAGAGGAAGGAAGGGGTGGGGGTGGAGAAGCAAATGGGCACTTCTCCTATGCACCCTGGCCGGGAATCGAACCCGGGTCACCCGCATGCCAGGCTGATGCTCCACCACTGAGCCAACCGGCCAGGGCTAAAATGGTAATTTCTTATTAAAACATTTTAGAGACTAAAAGGGTCATGTATTGAGGCTTCTAAATATAGTGTTGAAAATAATATTATTTGTATAGAAACCTGAAATAAGCATTCCACCACAAAAATAGGTTCGCTGTTGCTGAACTCATCCTTAACACTAGTTACGGATATTGAGCTTCAAGGGGATTTTTATAAAAGGAGTAATATCATCAATAGCTACCATCCACTGTATAACCCTAGTTGGCATGCACTACAAGAGGTTCTAATAATGTCTTATTCAACAACTCTGTGAGCTTAGAGTATCATCCCCATTTTACAGAGAAGAAAACTGAAGTCTACTTAACAAGCAGCAAGCAGAGCTTTTTTCACTTGAAAACTGGGGCAATTTGGCCAGTATTTGGATAGCTGTAGAATTTTTCACAGGATCTAAGTCTAAGGAACTAGTGTTTACTAATGGAAATCTTTCATTTGAACTATCTTCTTACCTGAAGATAGGGCTTTAGAAAAATGTAATGAAAAAAACAATCTTGGGCCCCGGCTGGTTGGCTCAGTGGTAGAGCGTCAGCCTGGCGTGCAGGAGTCCCAGGTTCAATTCCCAGCCAGGGTACACAGGAGAAGCACCCATCTGCTTCTCCACCCCTCCCCCTCTCCTTCCTCTCTGTCTCTCTCTTCTCCTCCCGCAGCCAAGGCTCCATTGGAGCAAAGTTGGCCCGGGCACTGAGGATGGCTCTGTGGCCTCTGCCTCAGGCGCTAGAATGGCTCTGGTTGCAACAGAGCAATGCCCCAGATGGGCAGAGCATCGCCCCTTGGTGGGCATGCCGGGTGGATTGCAGTCGGGTGCATGCGGAGTCTTTCTGACTGCCTCCCCATTTCCAACTTCAGAAAAATACAAAAAAACAAAAATATGATCTTGGAAGGTGTGGGGAAAACAGCTGTGTTAGGCTTGCTTGCTGGTTTCCCAGCTTCAAGCAAGCACTTTGCACAATTAGTGTGTGAGCATATGGCAGAAAGTCACATGTGTGTCTCTGAAAAACTATGGGGCTTTCCCTCTGTGTCAATTCTCCCAGATCGCTCTCCCACCACTGCAAGGTGTGGTTCTCTGATTCCCTCAGCTGCCACTGTGAGGGGCGGTTTCCTGATTCCTTCCCCTCCACTGTGAAAAGTGGTTTTTCTTTGCTTATTTGCTTACCTGTCTCTGCGAGCATCTAATAAACGGGAATTGCCTGACATTTTCCGACTGTGCAGTTCCTCTATCATCTGCCTGAATTCATCGTGAATTTGCCTGGCCATACCCACCGGCATTACAGAAGGTCTAACCCATTGCTTTTTCTAAGCTCTACTGCCTCCTGCCCCTAATTTGCCCCTCTTACTGGAAGGCATTCATATGATTTTGTTTTAGACTATTTGGCAAATAAGTCCACAAAAATATTCTAGTATTTTCGAAAATGACTTCTGAGATGCCTGACATATTGGTACTAGTAAGTACTGACTTTACCCACACCCCTAATAGAGCTTGGTCTGTATGCTACCATGATCTATTTCACAGTCAGGCCCAAAGTCACTGTGTCACTTGAATATTTGGTTCACATGACAATAGCCATCTAGATTTACTGAATTTCTTACTGATTTTGGTTTTAGTATTGCATTTATTAGGTAAATCAGGTGAAGAGGAGAATATTTTATCCTAAGGGAAATTTCTCAGGGGTTTGATATGGCTCAAAGACTATAGTGGTTCAACTGCTGAACGTATATAAATATTTCATTTTTGGTGTGTGTGTCTCCTTGTGTTGAATCTAGATTCATTTTAGCTTGAGTGTGTTTATGATATTCTCGAGAGAGTTTAGCATTGTGGAGTTTTTCTAAATTAATGGGTAGAATGCATCATAGGATGACCAATGTTGCTATGTCTTTGGATGCAGTGTAGCTAATGGCAATTGTGTGTGTGTGTGTGTGTGTGTGTGTGTGTGTGTGTGTGTGTGTGTAAGAGAGAGAGAGAGAGAGAGAGAGAGATACAGAGGAGGGGAGGAAGGGGATAGGGGTGAGAGAGAAAAGAGAAATCAACCAAGAGATCAAGTGTGTTCGGAATCTGGAGTTTATAAAAATGAGTTCTAAATTTCTATGTTGGCAGGAAGTGGAGCGGGTCTAGGGTTTAAATGGGGATGACAGAAACTGGACTTGGAGGTGGTACACACAATATGGTGTGTAGAGATGTGTTGTGGAATCGGGCACCTGAATCCTATGTCATTATGTTAACTAGTGTCACCCCAATAAATTTAATTAAAAATTAAACCCTGGCCGGATGGATCGGTTGGTTGGAGCATAATCCTGATGTGTGGAGTGGCCAGATTGATTCGTAGCCAGGGCACTTGCGGGAGCAGCCTGATGTTCTCGTCTCTCTCTCTCTCTCTCCCTTCCTCTTCTGCTAAACTCAATCAAAATTTTAAAATAAAAATTAAAAATATTTTCTACCTTATTTACAGGAATAATGCATGTTTATTGTAGAAATATAGATGAATTTCCACCCCTGCTACTAAAAAAAAAGTGCCATCTCAGAGTTAGTCATTGTTGACTTTGATTCACATTATCCAAGCTCTGTTTGTGTATATGTGTGTGTGTACATTCATGCATGTTTGTTTTTTTAGAAAAGATTCTATATTACCAATATTATTCTGAAAGTTATATTTTCAGACCTATTCATAAATATGCTTTTATAATTTCAATGTAAAATTTTTATGGTATAGCTACATCCTATCTTTTGAACATTAAGTTTGTCTTTTTTTTTTATTGTATTTTTCTGAAGCTGGAAATGGGGAGGCAGTCAGACAGACTCCCGCATGCGCCCGACCAGGATCCACCCAGCACGCCCACCAGGGGGTGATGCTCTGCCCATCTGGGGCGTTGCTCTGTCGCGACCAGAGCCACTCTAGCGCCTGGGGCAGAGGCCAGGGAGCCATCCCCAGCGCCCGGGCCATCCTTGCTCCAATGGAGCCTTGGCTGTGGGAGGGGAAGAGAGAGAGAGGAAGGAGAGGGGAAGGGGTGGAGAAGCAGATGGGTGCTTCTCTGTGTGCCCTGGCCAGGAATCGAACCCGGGACTTCCGCACGCCAGGCTGACGCTCTACCACTGAGCCAACCGGCCAGGGCCCATTAGGTTTTTTTAAAGTTATTTTTTATTCTATTATTTTGCAGCAACTGACTGGTAGAAAAAGGCTTTTTAAACTTCAGGTCACTCATTGACCTCCTTACCTCACTGCAGTTTGGTAGAATGTGTTGTTTGTTGCAGCTCCGCTGCCCGGGACCTACCTGCCAGTCAGAGAATGCTATGAAACTGCTGGCTGCTGACAGCTCATCTACTTTTGCTGTTTCTTCTTACAGGAGACAGAGCGTGTGGTGCCCAGCCAGTTGGAGTGTCAGGGGAGAGCAGGAACGCCAGCTCAGGAGAGCCCACAGAACCACACGTTCAGGGGCCAAGAAACAGTGTGGCTTCAACCCAGGTGGGCCCTTTGGTGTCTGAAGTAGCGCTGAGCCTGGGGTTCATTCCCTTACGCTTGCCGCCCCCACACGAAAATCTAGGCTTTCTGACTGATGTTGACATTTCGTATAATCTGAGAAGCTGCCTAAAGGAGCCTAGAAGGAGTATCGTTAAGTTTGAGTTTTAGAGAAATGTAAATAAACTTACTTTCTCTGTCTTCAGTTTGAAGATCACCACCCTTAAGGCTCAAAGAGGAGTGAGTAGAGATAGTCCTGCCCTTGGAGAGAAATGATGGTTAGATTTTCCTCTGTGATAATGATAGTGATGACAGTGTATATACATCAAACCAATTGCTTTTTACATAAGAGAGCATACAGCCTTCACCGCTTCCTCACATCACAGTTTGTGGCGGAGGAGCCTGAGACTGGCAAACGAAGGCATTTGCCTAATGCCGCACAAGGGAGAACGCTGAGCCCGAATTCGAACCTACAAGCGTCTGGTAGTGGCATAGCAGTTGTGACTTCTGTACAGATCCAAGTGGTGTCCTTAAGCCCTGCAGTATCCCCAGGCTGGCCTCTCTGGTCTGCTCGATCTGCTGGAGACTGCCGCGGGTCGAAGGCAAGGGCATGGGGAGAAAGTGTGTGCAGGAAGATTGGCATGGCATTCTGATGGGAGCCTGGCATTGCAGCTGTCTTTGGAAAGTCTCTTCTGGAAATAAACAGAAGAAAGAATTCAGACACTAGTTGTGTCAGCTGTCTTTGTAGGATCTTGTGTACAGTAATCATAGCCCTGACTCAGTGGAAAGGGAGTTCTGTGCTTCTGATCGTGACCTTTACACATTTTTTTTCTAAGGTTTCAGAATCTAAATGAATCAACAACTGCAGAGAAGATTGTGTTATGTAATTATGCTTTAAAATATTCAACATACTAAATTTAGAATCATTGAACCCCAAAGGGTTAGAGGAGACCCGACGATTAAGGTGATCCCCTATCCTATTGGATTCATTGGCACCTGTTATCATTCTCTTCACAAGTTGCCGTCTCTTGTCTGTTTATTGCTTGACCTCAGGTCAGGTAAGACTCAACCTTGTCATTTCTCTGCTGATCAGACACTCTCCTTCTTATTGGAAACTTTATTGCAATAAAGCTGTTTTAAGCTGACTAGAACCAATTTAAGCAGGGACCCTGACACCTCCCACCAGACTGGTGACTGCCTCTTTCAGCACGAATAAAGCCAACTATATCCCCATGCATATTTTTTAAAAAAAAAGAGTAAAAAAGAGGCAAACAAAACAAACAAAACTAAATCATTCTTACTCATGTGTGAAATGCATGGTGGCCCTTTGGGGTGAATATTCCATAGCGGCTGATGATGGAAAATGGTATTAGTAATTAATCTTATCCAAGATGCTTCCTTTTTGCTAACCTTAAAACTGTTTTATATCCCCTTTACAGTGGGGAAGGTAAATAGTGATATTACTGTTATCAGAGGGCAAGTTGGACATTTCATAGGAATATGTAGTGGGTGTCCTTCACATATAACTAGTAAGACTAATAGTATTGAATTAGACCCCATCCCCTGCTCCCCAGTAGGGAAACACGTAGGGTTTCCTCACTCTTATTGTTACGGGTAGGAATTACAGTTTTATTCAGATTCTGTAAAATATGTGGCACCCTTCTTTCAGAAAAAAGAGCTGTGCATACACACAACAGTTTGTGTAAAACTTAGGAGGATACTAGCCCTCTTCTTCATGCCAGGGAAAGGGGCCGGTTACAGGGTTATTGGGCAGCCTTCCCCTTTAAGTCTGGCTTGTCTTCTCAACAGATTGGCCACTTCTTGTAAAACCAGACCTGGTCTCTCCTCCTCTGTACCTCAGCACTCCTCCGCAGGAACCCAAATGCCTCCACAGGACGTGTTCTTGTCTATTTTTCCCCTTTAACCTCCATGCTGTACTTTCACAGGTCTAGCAGCATTCCAGAAATTCTGTGCACCTGGTTTGGCAGTCCGCGGGATCTGGTGTCAGGTGGCAGTTCAGGAGCCATGTTAATTCAGTTGTTTCTTGTTCTAGTAGATATTTTACAAATTGATTTTAGAGAGAGGAAGAGAGAGAGAGAAACATTGATTTGTTGTTCCACTTATTTATGCATTCATTGGTTGCTTCTTGTATGTGCCCTGACCAGGGATTGAACCTGTAACTTTGGCATATTGGACGATGCTCTCTGATCATCATAGCTACACATCCAGGGCCAAGGCATTAGTAGATTTAGTATTTAGACTGGTCTGGGTACCTTTAAACTTTTATTTGTCACAACCATGGTGGCATCATCATCCAGGGACATGCTAATAGTACTTAAAAAAAAACACATCTTCAAAGTATTACAGGGATTGTGAAACTTGATGAACTGGTGAAATGAGATCTGAGGCTAAAAACAACTCTGAGTCAGGTAGCTCACATTCCTGATAACCTTCATCTTCCATTTTACGTCAGCCTATGGCCAGGTTCAGGCATGTCATACCCAATAAGATCTTGATAGAGACATGATACTGTAACAGGACACTGTAACAGGCTCAGAGTGAGGAAAGAAGGCAGGCTAAATCTCAGCAGGTGTAAAATGCCGCCTTCTTGGGAAAGGGGAGCGAATGTTATTAGCAATAAGCAATTTGAAAAGGGAAGAGACATCTTTCTCTAGCAAGGAGCAGTCAAGCGAGTGATAAATTTCTTACATGTTATTTAAGTGAGACTCAAAGGAATAGTCTTCAGAGAATGGATTTGCCTTTGTAAAGTGAGATTTTGGAGCTAATTATGTTATGGTGTGAGCATTGATCTTCCCATGCATGGCAAGGAGAAATAGCTTCATACCTTCGGCTCTCAGAACATTTGTATCATTAGCTCTTTTTTTAGCACAAGGAACCTTTATCTCTATTTGTGCACGAGCCTCCGAGAGTTTGAGTGTGTGTACGCTATATTGGTTTTTAGAAGCTACTGCAACAAAATGAGTACAAACCAGTGGCTTAAAACAACACAAATCTATAATCTTGTAGTTCTATAGGCTAGACACCAACATTGGGGGCAGCAGGCTTGCATTCTTACTGGAGGCTCTAGGGGAGAATTAGTCCATTTCTTGGCTTTTTCCAGTTTCCAAAGGCTGCCTATATTTCTTGATTTATGGCTTTTCCATTTTCAAAGCTAGCAACATAGTATCCCTCTGAGCATGACTGGGAAAAATGTGCTGATTTTAAGGATTCAAGTTATTGGGCTAACTCAGAAAACCTATGATAATCTCCTCATTTTAAAGGTCCTTACTTAATCATATCTGTAAAACTCCTTTTGTCATATAAGATAATGAGGGAGGGGGCAAGGGATGAGGACATGGACATCTTTCGGGAACCATTAATCTGCCTACTACATATATCTTTATTTTTCCAGGGAAGAACTCTAAGGCAGGGGTCCCCAAACTTTTTACACAGGGGGCCAGTTCACTGTCCCTCAGACCGTTGGAGGGCCAGACTATAAAAAAACTATGAACAAATCCCTATGCACACTGCACATATCTTATTTTAAAGTAAAAAAACAAAATGAGAACAAATACAATATTTAAAATAAAGAACAAGTAAATTTAAATCAACAAACTGACCAGTATTTCAATGGGAACTATGCTCCTCTCACTGACCACCAATGAAAGAGGTGCCCCTTCCGGAAGTGCGGTGGGGGCCGGATAAATGGCCTCAGGGGGCCGTAGTTTGGGGACCCCTGCTCTAAGGCATAGATAAGAATCTCATGGTACTCATGATCCCAAACAAGGTTTAGAATGACTGTCCTAACCTCTTCCTCTTCCAAGTCTGCTTCCTCTTCTGCGTTCCAACAGAGCCAACCTAGCGTGTCAGTGCAGCCCCTCCACCTCTTTCCTCTGTCCCTGTACTTGCTCTGCCCTCCCCATCCCTATAGTACCTTCCTTAGCAGCATAGTGCCCACCTCCGAGGTCTCAAATTTGGTGTCCTGTAGGTATATGTAGGGTGGAAAATATTTGGCTTGTAGGATACTTTAAAATATTCTGATTCTTACTTTAAAATCGGGTTTTACAGATTTTTGGTATGCTTTTGAAAAATCTGGACACGGGATAACGCAGAGCCTCCATTCCTACAAGGCAGCAATTAGCTGGAGCTGAGGAAAGGCGCTCTATTTTTTTTTTTTTTGCAATTCCCACCCCCATCTCCCCACTTATTTATGTTCTTTGCCAGGCTCCTGCAAGTATTTGATTTATAATGCCTGCATCAATCCTTTTCTTCCCAGCAATCGCTCATCCTGGGGAATCTGGCTGCCTGGAGCTAAGCCCTAATAAGGTGATGGCTGGTACTGTCTTATGCTTCTTTTTCCAAGATGGTGTGTGTATATTTTAACTTGAATTTTCGGTGCATCTGTGTGGAGATGTTGCATGTTACACTACTCTGGCATGCTCCTGAGTACCTGGAGTTTTTCAAAACCTGTACAATTATAGAATTGCATTTAGTTTGAACAAGAATGAAACCTTAGTAATCATTTAATATAACCTTCTCACTTTCTAGCTTGACACCCAGTGAGGCTGTGATTTGCTTAAGCCCTCATTCCCTTTGTAATAAAACCAAGACAAGCACTGTATCTGTTCAGAACAACCACTTAATGAATATGGATCAGTTTCATTGATTTTTATAGCTAAAGCCATTGCCACTACTGTGAACCCTCAGATATGACAAAGAGGAGTTTGTGAATGTAAGAAAATACTGAAGTCAGGGGCTTTTACCCAGCTAAGTAAATTTACTTTGGGGAGTGATTAACTCACTTGTGTTTAAAATTGATGACAGCATTAAAGTTTTAATGTTGTTAAAGACCTTGTCTGTATAAACAAGAGCTATTCTATAGCATTGTGTTACTACTAGTTAAGGTGGTGGTTACATTTACAAATTGGAATTCATTAGCCTCTTCACCCAGAAGTCCCCAGTTAGAGGGATTGAAGATTGGGGTATTAGTAAGGATCACAGTTTTTGATGACTTTGACTATTTTTGTGACATTCTAAGTGAGAAGAAAAAGCCTTGTTGCTCTATGGAAAGAGGAAGTTTTGTTGGCAAACCTTTCACCTTTTGTTTTTAAGATAGACACGTGTGTGCGAGTTTTAATAACTAATTGTTTCTTATTTAAATGTTTAGCATAGAAATAAGCAGAGTCAATGAGTTCTGCTGAAAAGAAAAGAATGAGGAAGATAGTGAGTACCCAGAGATTTTTAATAATACAGAAAACAAGATCTGTCTTCTTGGACTGAACCAGAACTGGAGTTCTGCCTGTTGCTAGCATGTTCTTTTTAGTGTGCTCTTAAAGTTTCTTTTCTTTACTCCTTTTTTTGGGGGGGAGGGGAGAAGGGGGTCTGCATGGGATATGGTAGTGGTTAAAAAAAGTAGCTTGTCTTGACAATGTTTTAAGACTCCCTGCTGTACAGCAATGGAACAATGGAAGGAGTGGGTCGTAAAATAGCTTACTTTATGTATACTACATAGGAAGAAAGCCGCACGGTGAGGGCTGTCCTCCACCCCCCACCCTCCATCTCCCATCCCCCATCCTGCTTCACCTTCGTGGGGGATGAAACAATCTGGTGGAATGGAAAGAACAGTCAAATTAAGAAATGCAGCATCTTATCTTGTCTATCAGATGACCGTGGTCACTTCACTGAGATCTCTATGTCCCCATCTCTAACAGAAGTTTGGGTCAGATAATTTCTAAAGCCCTTTCCAGCTCTTATATTGAAAATTCTCAACACTCTAGATCAGGGGTCCCAAACTACGGCCCGCGGGCCACATGCGGCCCCCTGAGGCCATTTATCCGGCCCCCACCGCACTTCTGGAAGGGGCACCTCTTTCATTGGTGGTCAGTGAGAGGAGCATAGTTCCCATTGAAATACTGGTCAGTTTGTTGATTTAAATTTACTTGTACTTTATTTTAAATATTGTATTTGTTCTCATTTTGTTTTTTTACTTTAAAATAAGATATGTGCAGTGTGCATAGGAATTTGTTCATAGTTTTTTTTATAGTCCGGCCCTCCAACGGTCTGAGGGACAGTGAACTGGCCCCCTGTGTAAAAAGTTTGGGGACCCCTGCTCTAGATGTTTATAGGATTAGACATGGAAAGATTTTAGCTTAATAATACAAGCTCTTACATTCACAGATAAAAATAATTTTCCCTCTTTGATGGAGAGCACAAAAAATCCCACACCAAATCCTTAAACTGTGATGGGGGCCCACACTTGGTTATTCTGGGAATGAAACCCTCTTTTTATTTCTTATTTTTGGAGTCTGGTAAAACCAGTAGGCACGACCACCATCACAGCCACCTGGCCCATACAGGTTCGCATTAGATTCGGACAGATGGTAATGAAACAACAGAGCCAAGAACTGGTGGGCCATTACCTTTAATCCTAGCTTGCACCCGGCGGGGAAGTAAAAACACACACTGGGCTCCAAAACCCACTCATTCGGTGCTCACAAAGCTACGGACTTATCTGACTTTCCTAGAATCAAGTATTTCTAGTTCACCAGACTTATTCACCTCTGTTCCCCATCTCCTTCCTTCTCCTTGCACAAACTCTGCACAAACTGGCTTCTCACTCAGCACTCCACCATCTTGGCTGCTTCTCCTGGTCTCCTCCATGTGGCCTTTCTCTGCTCTCTACTCTAATGCTAATCTCAGGAATCAAGAGAGAGCAAGCTTCTGGTCTACCCCACTTTATAGTGCAGAAATCTAAACCTTTAATCCAATATACAAATAGGGAAGTCTCTAATACAAAGTCACTTATCTGAGGCATGATGGGATTGTACTACCTCACATCAAAAAGGGTGGGAAAGGCTTAGTCTTAAAACTAAGCCTTAGGCTATAAGAATCCTGCCTGCTTACAGCCTGTCCCCCCATATCCAATGCAAATGATAAGCGAGCAAACATATATATCATTATTTACAAACTTATTTGACCAACACCTTGGTTCCTTGATAAATTGTTAGCACTTTCACTGGACATACAGATAAAGGAAAACTCAGACATTCTTTCATTAAAATAATAATAATAAAATAAGTGAAACATAGTTATATTGGACAATACAGAAAACTCCAAGGACATAAAAATTTCTTATAATTTTAACACAGAGATATAACCACTGTTACTAGTGTAGTATACATTTTTTATGTTGTTGTTTTAGTGTGGGCATGAAAAAAAATTGTGTCTGAAAAGGGCTTCCCGATGCATTAGGGTTTGAATCTGTCAGAAACCTTATTTATTTCAAGCAGGTCCCCAAATATTAACCTAGACCAGAACATATTCTGACTGTACAATTTTTATATATAAGCTGAATAATAAATAGACAAGTGAGTTAGTTATCATGAGGCAGGTAAGCTCATTTATGGCTAAGGTGAACAAAGTTGATTTTCTATAACAAACACACTAACAATTCTTTGTAAAGCCTCCTCGGTCTCTCCTTCCAAGCCCATTGTTGGACACTGACCCTTCCCTAAACCATCCCCTCCCTCTCACTGCATGCACCACATAGTTACCATATTCACCTGTTTACTTGTCCTCCCTTTCACTAGATGGGGAAGCCTTTGAGGGTGTAGGGCCTAGGTATACTTTACCCATCCATAGACAAATGGTATAACATACAATTTCCTTTAGGAACAAGCTTTACAAACTTTAGTGTCATGATAGCTGTCCCCGACACAGTGCCTACTCGGAGACCCAATGGCATGCATCGAGCGACCTGGAGACCACTTCACATTCAGGTTTCATGAGACAGCCCTAACCCCCAGTCCTTACAGGTATTTATTGATACACACAAAGAGAAGCAGAAACAAGAATGAGGGAGTCAGGAAGAGGAGAAGAGAATGAAGAAGTAAGGAAGAGAAACTTCTTTAGAGCAGACAAAAGGGCTCAAATGTCCTCACCTATTAATTAATCAGAATTGCTAATTCTCTCCCTACTGTGCTGCTTTAAGGGCTTTTGTCAGTGACACCACTGTGGCTTTTGCCGCTGGGCACTGAAATCAGTTCCTGTTCTATGTTCCTGTTCAGCACCCCTACAGATAGCCACATGTTAGAAATAACATTTCTAGAAGGTTGAAAAAAACCTTTGTTCCTGATATTGCAACGTCTTGGAAAGCTTCTTAGCATAACTTGAACTAGATCTTAAAAGAGAAATTTCAGTAATGACTACAGGAGACAGAATATGTATAAACTTAAATTTAATTCAGAACTTTAACTAACTGGTAAAATATTCATAGTTCCTGAGGTCACAGGAATGAGGCTGGTATTTAGTCTACTGTTCAGCTTCCCAAGGAGGCGTCACAGTGTTTATCTACAAGTTACTCTTCTGCAAGACTGATGTTAAATATAACACACACACACACACAATCAGATACAGTGACACATACAGCTCCAACCCACCTCCTCTCTTTTTTCTTTTATTCTTAACCAATGCTAGATAAAAACACATTTTTTAAATTTTTTAACATTTATTCATAGATATGAATTTTTTCATATATATGAAATCTTAGAGATACATTTCTGTATAACTGTTTTGTTCCATTTAATTAGAGGTTTTCCATATTCTGAAATAATTGCAAATATTAATGGCTGTGAAATATTCCATTCTTTTGCTACAACCATCATTTATTTAACGAATTCTAAATTATTGGATACTTTGGTTACTTCTAGGGTTTCTATTTCTGGATATTATAGTAAAAATTATTTAAAAATATATTATTTGAAATGATAGTGATGTTTTATTTTTAAAATGGTTTGTATTAGTTTAGGTGTACAGCATAGCGGCTAGACAGTCAGATACTTTACAAAGTGTTCCCCTCAGTATTTCCAGTACCCACTTGTTACCATACATAGTTACTACAGTATCATTGACTATGTTCTCAGTGCTGTACTTTACATCCCTGTGACTGTTTTATAACTACCAGTTCTAATCCCTTCGCCTTCGGTACCCAGTTCCCCGAGTCCCTCCCCTCTGGCAGCCATCAGTCTGTTCTCTGTATCTGAGTCTGTTTCTATTTTGCTTGTTCATCTATTTTGTTCTTTCGATTTCACATATAAGTGAAATCATATGGCATTTATCTTTCTCTTACTAGTATTTCATTTTGCATAATACCTTCTAGGTCCATCCGTGCTGTCGCAAATAGTAAGATTTCATTCTTTTTATGGCCAAGTAACATTCCGTTGTATATATGTACCACCACTCTCTTTTCCACTTGTCTGTTGATGAGCACTGAGGTGGCTTGCATAACTTGGCTATTGTAAATAATGCTGCAGTGAACATAGGGGTTCATATATTCTTTCAAATTAGTGCTTTTGGTTTCTTCAGATATATACCTAGAAGTGGACTTACTGGGTGATAAAGCAGTTGAATTTTTAATTTTTTGAGGACCCTCCATGTTGATTTCTATAGCGGCTGCACCAATCTGTATTCCCACCAGTGGTACACAGGGGTTCCCTATTCTCCACACACTTGTCATTTGTGGATTTAATGATCTGCGCCATTCTGACAGGTGTGAGGCAATATCTCATTGTGGTTTTAATTTGCATTTCTCTGATGATTAGTGACACTGAGCATCTTTTTTTTTTTCTTTCTGTATTTTTCTGAAGCCGGAAACAGGGAGAGACAGTCAGACAGACTCCCGCATGCGTCCGACCGGGATCCAGCCGGCATGCCCACCAGGGGGCGATGCTCTGCCCCTCTGGGGCGTCGCTCTGTTGCAACCAGAGCCACTCCAGCGCCTGGGGCAGAGGCCGAGGAGCCATCCCCAGCCCCCGGGCCATCTTTGCTTCAGTGGAGCCTTGGCTGCGGGAGGGGAAGAGAGAAACGGAGAGGAGGGAGAGGGGGAGGGGTGGAGAAGCAGATGGGTGCTTCTCCTGTGTGCCCTGGCCGGGAATCGAACCCGGGACTTCCGCACACCAGGCCGACACTGAGCATCTTTTTATATGTCTCTTGGCTATCTGTAAATCCTCTTTGAAGAAGTGTCTATTTAGTAGGTCTTTTGCCTGTTTTTTAATTGGATTGTTTAGGGGTTTCTTTGGTGTAGAGTAGCATGAGTTCTTTATAAATTTGAGACATTTATACCTTATCAGTTGTATCATTGGCAATATCTTCTCATTTTCAGTAGAATATTTTTGTTTTCTTGATATGTTTCCTTTGCTGTGCAAACACTCTTTAGTTTGATGTAGTTCCATTTTTAATTTTTGAAAAAATGTTCTTGCTTGCAGGCATATATCAGAAAAAATATTGCTAAGAGAAATGTCAGTTTTTACTGCCTATGTTTTCTTCTAGAAGTTTTAAGGTTTTGAGTCTTACATTTAAGTCTTTAATTCATTTTGAATTTACTCTTGTATATGGTATCAGAAGGTGGTCTAGTTTTATTATTTTGCCTATATCTGTCCAATTTCCTCAACAACATTGGTTGAATAAAATGTCTTTATACCATTGTATATTCTTGCCTCCTTTGTCAAATATTAATTGCCCAGATAGGTGAGGATTTATTTTTGGGCTTTCTGTTCTTTTCCATTAGTCTGTATGTCTATTTTTATGCCAGTACCATACTGTTTTGAATATTATAGTTTTATAGTATAAATTGATGTCAGTAGCATGATTCCTCCAACTTTGTTCTTATTCAAGATTGCTGTGGCTATTTGGGGTCTTCTGTGGTTCCATATAAATTTTTGGAATATCCTGGTTCTGTTAAAAATGCCATTGTTTTGAGAGGAATGGCATTGAGTCTATAGATTGATTTGTGTAATATGGACATTTGAACAATGTTAATAACTTTTCTATCCATGAGTAGTATGATATATGCTTCCATTTATTTGTATCTTCCTCAGTTTCTTTCTTCAGTGTCTTATACTTTTATGAATAGAGGTCTTATATCTCCTTGGTTAAATTTATTCCTAGGTACATTTTTTTAAGGCAAATGTAAATGGGATTTTTTAGTTTCTCTTTCTAACAGATCATTAGTGGTATAAGAAAATGTAACCCATGCCTGACCAGGTGGTGGTGCAGTGGATAGAGCGTCGGACTGGGATGCTGAGGACCCAGGTTCGAGACCCCGAGGTCACCAGCTTGAGCATGGGCTCATCTGGTTTGAGCAGAAGCTCACCAGCTTGGACCCAAGGTCGCTGGCTTGAGCAAGGGGTTACTCGGTCTGCTGAAAGCCCACAGTCAAGGCACATATGAGAAAGCAATCAATGAACAACTAAGGTGTTACAATGTGCAACAAAAAACTAATGATTGATGCTTCTCATCTCTCAGTTCCTGTTTGTCTGTCCCTGTCTATCCCTCTCTCTGACTCTCTCTCTCTGTAAAAAAAAAAAAAAGTAACCCATTTCTGAATATTTATTGTATATCCTACTAATTTTGTTGAATTGATTTATTAGTTTTAGTATTTCTTTTTTGATAGAATCTTTTTTTTTTTTTAAGCGAGAGAAGGGGAGATAGTGAGACAGATTCCTGCAAGTGCCTATACCGAATCCACCTAGCAAGTCCACTAGGGGCAATGCTCTGCCTATCTGGAGCATTGCTCCTTTGCTCAGCAACCAAGCTCTTTTTGGTGCCTGAGGCTGAGGCAATGCAGCCATCCTCAGCACCTGGGGCCAACTCACTCCAATTGAGCCAGGGATGTGGGAGGAGAAGAGAAACAGAGAGAGAGAGAGAAATGGGAAGGAAAGGGATGGAGAAGCAGATGGTCGCTTCTCCTATGTGCCCTTACTGGGAATTGAACCCAGGAAATCCACACATTGGATTGATGCTCCATCACTGAGCCAAGTGGCCAGGGCTAGGGCTCTTTATATTAGTGTTTTTCAACTGTGACTGGTACACCAGAAATTTCATGCTGTTCATGACAGATAACCACCCTAATATTGTATGAAGATTATAGACCCAATGATCTTCATCAAATTCACTTATGGGCAGGGTGATTTTGCTTTTGTGATCCCTGAAATAATTCTATTTTCACTGGTCCTCAAATGTAAAAAGGCTGAAAACCATAGCTCTATACACAGTATCATGTCATCTGCAAATAATGACAGTTTTATTTCTTCCTTTCCAATTTGATGCCATTTATTTCTTCTTGTCTGATTGCTGTGGCTAGGACTTTGTATGCTGAATAGAAGTGGTGATAATAGATATTCCTGTCTTCTTTCTGATCTTAAGGGAAATATTTTTAGTATTTTACTGTTGAGTATGTTGTTAGCTGTTCATTTTTCTTACATGGCCTTTATTATGTTGAGGTTTGTTCCCTCTATTCCTATTTTGCTGAGAGTTTTTGTCATAAATAGGTGCTAGATTTTGTCAAATGTTTTTTCTGTACCTATTGATATGAACGTATGATTTTTATTATATTTATATGGTGTACCACATCAATTGTTTTGTGAATATTGTAATAACTTTGGATCCCAGCAATAAATTCCATTTGATCACTATGTATGATCTTTTTAATGTATTGCTGAATTCAGTTTGCTAATGTATTCTATTGAGGATTTTAGTATCTATGTTTATCAGGGTTATTGTCCTATAATTTTCTTTCTTTTTAGTGTCTTTATCTTATTTTAAAATGAGGATAATGCTGACCTCATAAAATAAGCTTGGAAGACTTCCCTCCTCTTAACTTTTTTGAAATAGTTTGAGAAAAATAAGTGTTAGTTCTTTTTTGAACATTTGGTAAAATTCATTTTTGAAGCTATTCGGTCCAAGACTTTAGTTTGTTGGGTTTTTTTAATTATTGCTTTAATTTTGTCAGTTGTAACTAACTTGTTAGTCAGTTCATATTTTCTGTTTATTTTTATTCAGTTTTGGAAGATTGAATGTTTCTAGGAATTTATCTGTATTCCCTATGGTCCACTAAGTTGATAAATAGTTGTTCATAGTATTTTCTTACAAACCTTTATATTTCTGTGCTGTTAGTTGTTTCTTCTCCATTTCATTTCTGATTTTATTTATTTAGGTTCTCTTCCTTTTGATGAGTCTGGTTAAAGGTTTATCCATCTTATTATCATTTAAAGAACAAGCTCTTGGTTTTATTAATCTTTTGTATTTTTTTAGACTCATTTATTTTAGCTCTGATCTTTATTGTTTTCTTTTCTCTACTCACTTGAACTTTATATTTATATTTATTTTTCCAGTTTCCTTAGGTGTGGGGTTAGATTGTTCATTTGAAATTAATTTTTTGTTTCTTGAGTTAGGCCTGTAATGCTATGAAATTTCCTCTTAGGACTGCTTTCACTGTGTCCAGTAGATTTTGGATTATTGTGTTTACATTTTTATTTGTCTCAAAGTATCTTTTGATTTCTTCCTTGAACTCATTGTTAATCGATTTATTGTTTAGTAACATGTGATTTAACCTTCAAATCTTTGTGTGTTTTTAAATTTTTTTTCTTGTAATTGATTTCTAGTTTCATGCCATTGTGGTCAGAAAAGATGTTTGATATAATTTCAGTCTTCTTAAATTATTAAGACTTCTTTTGTGCCCGAATATGTGATGATGCAAAATGTTCTGTGTGCATTTGAATAGAATGTATATTCTGATACTTTGGAGTGAAATACTCTAAAAATATTAATTAAATCTATTTGATCAAGTGTGTCATTTAAGGCCACTTGATTTCTTATTGATTTTCTGCCTGAAGTACAGATCCATCAATATCAATGAGATCAATGAGATGTTAAAATCCTCTACTGTGACCGTATTACTGTTGATTTTGCCTTTTACATCCATCAAGATTTGCTTTATATATATATAGGTGCTCCTATGTTGGGTGCATAAATGTTTATAGGTTTATATATTCTTGTTGGATTGATTCTTTTATCATTCTGTAATGTCTTTTTTTTGTCTCATTATACTTTTTGTTTGAAAGTATTTTGTGTAAGTATTACTACCCCAGCTCTTTTGTTTGTTTCCATTTGCACAAGCTATCTTTTTTTTTATCCCTTTATTTTCAGTATGTGCATCTTTTATTTTGAGGTGGGTCTCTTGTAGACAGCATATATATGGGTCTTGTTTCCTTATCCATTGTTGATCAAATAAGTTTGTAAATTCATATATATGTTTGCTGGCTTATAGTTTGCATTGGGTGTGGGGGACAGGCTGTAAGCAGGCAGGGTCTTATAGCCTAAGGCTTAGTTTTAAGACTAAGCTTTCCCCCACATTCTTGACTGATTGCATGATGTGGGGTGGTGTATTCTCATGAGGAATCCCATTATGCCTCAGGTAAGTGACTTTGTATCAGAGCCTTACTTGTTTGTATATTGGATTAAAGGTTTAGATTTCTACACTATAAAGTGGGGCAGACCAGGAGCTTGCTCTCTCTAGGTTCCTGAGATTAGCATTAGAGGAGAGAGCAGAGAGCAGAGCAGATAAAGGCCATGTGGAGGAGGCCGGGAGAAGCAGCCAAGATGGCAGAATGCTGAAGGAGAAGCCAGTTTGTGTAGAGTTTGTGCAGAGAGAAGGAGATGGGGAACAGAGGTGAATAAGTCTGGTGAGCTACAAACCTTTGATTCTAGGAAACTTGGATAAGTCAGTAGCTCTGTGAGCACTAAATGAGTGGGTTTTGGAGCCCAGTGTGTGTTTTTACTTACGCACCAGGTGCAAGCTAGGATTAAAGCTAATGGCCCACCAGTTCTTGGCTCCATTGTTTCATTACCGTCTGTCCGAATCTAATACAAACCTGCATGGGCCAGGTGGCTGTGATGGTGGCTGTGGCTACTGGCTTTACATCCATTCAGCTACCCTATGTTTTTTAATTGAAGCATTTAATCCATTTACATATGAGGTGATTATTAATATATATGTATTTATTGCCAATTTATGTATGTATGTATGTATGTATATATGTATGTGACAGAGACAGAAAGAGAGACAGAGTGAGGGACAGATAGGGAGAGACAGGCAGGAAGGGAAAGAGATGAGAAACATCAATTTTTCATTGCATCTCCTTAGTTTTTCATTGATTGTGTTCTCATATGTGCCTTGACCAGAGGGCTACAGCACAGTGAGTGACCCCTTGCTCAAGCCAGCAACCATGGGGTCATGTATGGCCAGTACCCACAGCCACCATCACAGCCGCCTGGATCATGCAGGTTTGCATTTTGATTTGGACAGATGGTAATGAAACAATGGAGCCAAGAACTGGTGGGCCATTACCTTTAATCCTAGCTGGCACCCGGTGGGCGAGAAATATACACAGTAGGAAAACACTTCCCTTTCCATTTAGGGTTCCCAAAGCCACTGACTCATCCGAGTATTCCTAAAATCAAAGGTTTCTACCTCACCAGCCTTATTCACTTCTGCTCCCCATCTCCTTCTCTCAGCACATACTCTGCACAAACTGGCTTTTTCTTCAGCACTCTGCCATCTTGGCTGCTTCTCCTCTGTAATGCAAATTTTAGGAACTGAGAGAGAGTCCCTGATCTTTCTTATTTTATAGTGTAGAAATTAAAGCCTTTAAGCCAGTATACAAATAAGGAAGTTTCTGATACAAAGCCACTTACCTGAGGCATGAATGGGATTCCTCATAAGAGTGCACTACTCCATGTTATACAACAGTCAAGGATGTGGGGAAAAGCTTAGTGTTGAGAAGATCTTAGTATTAAAAGGGTGGGAAAAGCTTAATCTTAAAACTAGGCTTTAGGCCTGGGGTAGTCAACCTTTTTATACCTACTGTCCACTTTTGTATCTCTGTTAGTATTAAAATTTTCTAACTGCCCACTGGTTCCACAGTAATGGTGATTTATAAAGTAGGGAAGTAACTTTACTTTATAAAATTTATAAAGCAGAGTTATAGCAAGTTAAAGCATATAATAATAATTACCAAGTACTTTATGTCAGATTTTTGCTAAGTTTGGTGAATAAATCTTTATAAAACAACTTACTATAGTTAAATCTATCTTTTTATTTATACTTTGGTTGCTCTACTACCGCCCACCATAAAAGCTGGAATGCCCACTAGAGGGCGGTAGGGACCAGGTTGACTACCACTGCCTTAGGCTATAAGGACCGTGCCTACTTACAGCCAGTCCCCCACACCCAATGCAAACTAGAAGTGAGCAAACATATACATCATATTTGCAAACTTATTTGACCCACAGGTCATGTCTATGATACCACACACAAGCCATTGACCCCATGTTGGGCAGATAAAATGTATTATACTCTGTTAAAGTGGAGCTGCCCATGTGGAGGCCGTTGCCCAGGTGATATTAATGTGTGTCTCTGTGGGCAGGCATACTCCTTGTAGCCTGGGGTTTGGTTTTGGGATTAAGCTTTTCCCACCCTTTTTTGATGTAGGGTGGTACAATCCAATCATGCCTCAGAGAAGTGACTTTCTTTTTTTTTTGTTTTTTTGTTTTTTTTTTTATAAATTTTTATTAATGTTAATGGGATGACATTAATAATTCAGGGTACATATATTCAAAGAAAACATGTCTAGGTTATCTTGTCATTAAATTATGTTGCATACCCCTCACCCAGAGTCAGATTGTCTTCCATCACCCTCTATCTAGTTTTCTCTGTGCCCCTCCCCCTCCCCCTAACTCTCTCCCTCTCTCCCTCCCTCCCTCCTGCGTCCTCCCTCCCCCCACCCCTGGTAACCACCACACTCTTGTCCATGTCTCTTAGTCTCGTTTTTATGTTCCACCAATGTATGGAATCATGTAGTTCTTGTTTTTTTCTGATTTACTTATTTCACTCCGTATAATGTTATCAAGATCCCACCATTTTGCTGTAAATGATCTAATGTCATCATTTCTTATGGCTGAGTAGTATTCCATAGTGTATATGTGCCACATCTTCTTTATCCAATTTTCTATTGAAGGGCTTTTTGGTTGTTTCCATGTCTTGGCCACTGTGAACAGTGCTGCTATGAACATGGGGCTACATGTGTCTTTACATATCAATGATTCTGAGGTTTTGGGGTATATACCCAGTAGAGGGATTGCTGGGTCATAAGGTAGTTCTATTTGCAGTTTTTTGAGGAACCACCATACTTTCCTCCATAGTGGTTGTACTACTTTACAATCCCACCAACAGTGTATGAGGGTTCCTTTTTTTCTTACAACTTTTTTTTTTTTTTTTTTGTATTTTTCTGAAGCTGGAAACAGGGAGAGACAGTCAGACAGACTCCCGCATGCGCCCGACCAGGATCCACCCGGCACACCCACCAGGGGCGACGCTCTGCCCACCAGGGGGCGATGCTCTGCCCCTCCGGGGCATTGCTCTATTGCGACCAGAGCCACTCTAGCGCCTGGGGCAGAGGCCAAGGAGCCATTCCCAGCACCTGGGCCATCTTTGCTCCAATGGAGCCTTGGCTGCGGGAGGGGAAGAGAGAGAGATAGAGAGGAAGGAGGGGGGGGGGTGGAGAAGCAAATGGGCACTTCTCCTATGTGCCCTGGCCGGGAATCAAACCTGGGTCCCCTGCACGCCAGGCCGAAGCTCTACCGCTGAGCCAACCGGCCAGGGCCAGAGAAGTGACTTTGTATTAGAGACTTCCCTATTATGTATATTGGATTAAAGGTTTGGATTTCTACACTATAAAATAGGGGCAGAATAGGAACTTACTCGCTCTTGGTTCCTGAGATTATCATTAGAGGAGAGAGCAGAGCAGAGAGCAGAAGGAGGCCACGTGGAGTAGGCCAGGAGAAGCAGCCAAGATGGCGGAGTATTGAGTGAGATGCCAGTTTGTGTAGAGTTTGACGCTGGAGAAGGAAGGAGATGGGGAACAGAGGTGAATAAGTCTGGTGAGCTAGAAACCTTTGATTCTAGGAAACTTGGATAAGTCAGTAGCTTTGTGAGCACTGAATGTGAGCGGGTTTTGGAGCCCAGTGTGTGTTTTTACTTGCCCGCCGGGTGCAAGTTAGAATTAAAGATGACAGCCCATCAGTTCTTGGCTCCGTTGCTTCTTTACCGACTGTCTGAATCCAATGCGAACCTGCATGAGCCAGGCTGCTCTGATGGTAGCCTTGGCTCCTGGCCTTACACCCCACGCTACAGCTAGTGAGCCCCCACTCAAGCCGGCAACCTTGAGGTTTCAAACCTGGGTCCTCTGCATCCCAGTTCGATGCTCTATCCCTGCGCCACCGCTTGGTCTGGTGCCATTTTATTTTTTTATGGACATGTTTCTCTGGTTTTTATTTCTTCTTAAACAAGACCCTTTAACATTTCTTATAGTACTGGCTTGGTGATGGTCGTGATGAAGTCCTTTAGCTTTTTCTTGTCTGGAAGCTCTTTACTTCTCCATCAGTTTTTAATGATTGTCTTTCTGGGTAAAATTGTCTTCGTTGTAGAACCTTGCTTTTCATCGCTTTGACCATTTTGTGCCAATCCTTTCTAGCCTGAAATGTTTCTGTTGAGAAATCAGCTGACAATGTTATGGGAACTCTCTTGTAGGTAACTATTTCTGCTTTTAAGATTCCCTTGTTGTCTTTAACTTTTTGCATTTTAGTTTTGATGTGTCTTGGTGTGGGCCTGTTCAGGTTCATCTTGTTTGGGACTCTGCATTTCCGAGACAGTGTATGAGCTATTGTGTTGGGGGGCAGAGCCTATGAAGTTTAATTTGTCTCAGCTGGGGCTGATGCCTTGAGATTCTCCTTTTAGATATGCAGTTTATGGAGCTAATTGGATTGTAGTGTGAAGCTTGTCATTTGGTGTGTTAATTCAGGCGCAGGCTGTGACTGGCCCTGGGCTACCTGTTTGGAGTTATAAAGCAACCCATAGTTTTGGGCTGTTTCTGCTGGTTCTGAATGTGCATGGGAGGGGCTCACCTGCTCACCAGCACCCAGCCCGGGGGCAGGACAGCAAAAGGTTCAAGGCACCCTGAGATCTACCTCCACTTGCCGACTGTCTCTTAGGCTTCGTCAATGAAAGAGCCTCTGGCGGTTTGCAAGTTGTGTGAGGTAGGTTGTCAGTGAGTAACCAGGTAGAGGCAAGTGGTATTCACCAGACTGATACCGAGTCAGGCTAGATACCATTGCTGGCTCTGTGTTCACTCAGCAAAATTCTCACTGTACACCAAGGCCAGCTGCCACCTGCCTGTGGTTGGCCGATCATTGTGGTGGAGTGGCATCTCAGGGAGTCGTCATTTGGTCATGTTGAGGGAGCGCTCTGCACAGGAATGGTGGCGCTGATCAAGGGTGTGAAAGAAATATGGCCCTTGCCATAGAGTCACATGAGTCAGTTCTCCCTGTGTGTTTCTGACACCCCTTGTTTTGCCTGGACCTCCTTGAGAATCTTCCAAGAAAATCTGCACTGCAGGCCCAGGCTGGCCACAGCCAGCTGACTCCTTGATGGGGCGGAAGCTCAGCAAGGGTGTGGCCACCGGGAGTTGGGAGGGTGGGGCTAGTGGATCCCTCCTAAGTGTGGCCCTTGTTGGGCAGGTGGAGGCGGAATAATGGCCCTTGCCCTACCGCCACACAGCTCAGTCTTCCCCTGTGAGTCTTTGACAGCTTCTGAGTCTGCGCAGACCACCTCAGTAGCACAACAGGAAAGTCTGCGCCATGGGCCCGGGATGGCCACGGCCAGCAGATTCCTCTGCTGGGTGTGATCTTGGCAGGGCAGGGCCACAGTAAGTCAGGAGGGCGGAGCTTGTGCATTCCTTCATGATGTTGTATGGAGGGGAATGCTGGCCCAGGAAAGATGGAGTCTGTGGGTAGTGCGGGAGAGGGATTCAGCACAGAGAACTTGGCGGCTGACCTTTCATCTTTCTCACTGAACCAACATAGCCCGATCTCTTCCTATATGACCCACGTCTGCTCCGAGCCCCCTTCCCTCCGCTGGAGCCCAGGGTGAGTGGCTGTGAATGAGATTTTGTTTGCTCGCCTTCAAGAGGGTGCCTGGATTTCTTAACAGACTCCCATCTCTTCCTGGTGGATGAAATCCCAGCTGATTTTAATAGCCCAATTATGTGGGATTCTCTTTCTGGTTTCCTGGGCTGGGGAGCCGGCATGGGATTGAGACCTCTTGCTCCTCAGGGGAGACCTGTGCAACTGAGATATCCCTCCAGATTTTTATCTGACATGTATGGGTGTGGGGCCAGTGCTTTTCATGTCTATGCCTTTCCAACCAATCTCAATGTGGCCTCTTCTGTAAATACGTGGATATAAGACTTCTGTTCAGCTAGTCTTCTTTTGGTAATTTATGTTGAATGTTCTATAATGTAGTTGTAATTCCAGTTTGGTTCTGGGAGGAGCTGAGTCTAACTTCCACCTATTCTGCCACCATCCCAATTGTCTAAAAACATTATGCACATTCATTATAGTTTCTATGGTTTGTGCTTAAGGGTAAAAGCTTTCTAGGCCTTGGCGTTGAAATGTTTAACCAAAATAAAACTTTCCAGGTATAAATTTTTTAGTTATTTGACCATAGAAGAAGATAGGTATATAATGGATAATTAGTAACTTTGAGAGAACTAGATAGACAGTCATGTATGTGTCTGGATTTCTGTAAGTGGTAAAATCATAGGATGGTGGCTCAGGATAGAGCTTTTGAGACAGTGCAATTCAATCCCCTCCTCCCTAGTTGTGTATTCTGGATATTTCTTTTTTATCTACTAGCCCTCATAGTTTTCTGGTTCAGATTGTGCTAAGGGTTAAGTGCCTCTGGCTCTAACATTCCCAGAGAACATTTGGAAGGCATGCAGGATGTGTAACAATTCTTTGTTGTGTGGGACTGCCCCGCACATCTCAGGGGCTTTGGCAACTTTGGTTCCAGTCTACCAAATGCTAGTGGGCACCCCCAGCCTCTGAGCCAATCACAGGTAACCTCCAGATTTTCTAAATGCTCCCTAGGGAACATACACCACCCCCTTGAGAAATACCAATCTCCATGCTCTATATTTAAAATTATATTTCAGAAGAGTATTAACATGGGTACATGTTCATGATCTATTTACACATGGGCCAAATGCAGTTACATTACGCTATCACAGTGTGATACTGCTTTTGCTTCCTATATAATTATGTACAGAAACATATACTGGAAAGACGTAAATCCATATTTTATTGGTGATTATTTTCAAGTGGGATGATATGAGTAATTTTAAAAATATTCTTTTTTATTTCCAAATTTCCTCCCATTGAGCCCCTATTAGGTTTTCAAATCAAGAAATTGTTTATAAGTAAGAAACTAATATACTATTCAGGATGTGGAACCATAATAAATTTGTTAAAATCAAACATATGACATAATTTTATTCTCTCTCTCTTTTTGGAACTGTTGTATCTCAATGGAAGGTAAACAGGAATATTAAGAGAGTGTTAGGAGAGCATGGATTTGTTTTAAATTTTTGTTAACAAAAGGAAATTTCAAAGACATTTTTAATACCTGTGGCTTTTATGGTTTGGGCCACTTGGGCTCAGAAAGCAAATATGAAAGATGACTTTTATAGGGTCCAATGATACTTAAAACCAGAATTTGTATTAGATACCTCTTCCTTTGAGTGTTTTATTCTGTGGATTTGCCTCTCTGAAAATTAATCCACCCTTGCCCATCAGATGGATGGTGATCCAGGTTTTATTCATCTTGTGCCAAGACCACATTGGTAAGGACAGCTTTGTGTTGAAGCACGTATAGCATTTGTTGTTTGCTTCTAAATGAAATAATAATGAGAATGCTAATAACATCTGTACTCTGGGAATGGCAGCTACAGAGGTGCTGCTGTTTAAGACCTAGGCAGAGGTCTGTGAAGCTGAATTATACTTGGTTGCGAGGAGAGTGTGATATCAGAAGGTTGCCAGTGGCCAGACTCATAGGGCCTGTTAGTCAGTCTGGATTCTGGGTTTTTAGGAGTCCAGAGAGTAAGTCATTCCAGGTTATAAATGGGAATGATGGGCTCAGATTACATTTCTAAAAGACTACACTAGGGAGCGTGTGGGTGGGGAGACATCTTGCGGCCAAAGCATCCTCCTAGCGGAAGCTAATGGTGGTAGTGAAGAAGGTAGGAATCGGACAGAGGAAGTCATGATGACTCATGACATTTCCTTTACGGAGAGAAAGGATACTTTTACTAGGAACACATGGCATTTAGGCTTGCTTTATTTATTTATTTAAAATTTTATTTAGCAAATTAAATTTAACAGGCTAGCATTGATCAATAAGAGTACATTGATTTCAGGTAAACATTTCTATAGTATTTGAACTGTTGATTATGTTGTATACCCATCACCCAAAGTCAAATTATTTTCTGTCACCTTATATTTGTCCCTCTTTAACCCTCCCCCCACCCTGTACCTTATACCCCTCCCCACACTCCTTCTCTTACATCCCCCTCCCCCTGGGAACCCCTTCACTTTTATCTTTGTCCACGTGTCTCAGTTTATATCCCACCTTTGTGTGAAATCATACAGTTCTTAGCTTTTTCTGATTTACTTATTTCACTCAGTATAATGTTCTCAAGGTCCACCCATGTTGTCATATATATGTACCAAATCTTTTTTTTTTTTTTTTTTGTGAGCGAGAGAGAGAGAGAGACAGAGAGGGACAGACAGACAGACAGGAAGAGTGAGAAATGAGAAGCATCAATTCCTTGTTGCATCACCTTAGTTGTTCATTGATTGCTTTCTCATCTGTGCTTTGACTGGGGGGCTACAGCTGAGCCAGTGACTCCTTGCTCAAGGTGGTGACTTTAGACTAAAGCCAGTGGCCTTGGGCTTCGAGCTATTGGCCTTTGGCCTCAAGCCAGCAACCATAGAGTCGTGTATATGATTCCACGCTCAAGCTGGTGAGCCCGTGCTTCAGCCAGCGACCTCAAGGTTTTGAATCTGGGTCCTCAGCGTCCTAGGCTGATGCTCTATCTACCGTGCCACCACCTAGTCAAGCTGTACCACATTTTCTTTATCCAGTCCTCTATTGAGGGCCACTTTGGTTGTTTCCATGTCTTGGCCACTGTGAATAATTCTGCGATGAACATGGGGGTACATGTGTCTTTATGTATCAGTGTTTTCAAGACAGATGATAACAAGTGTTGGAGAGACTGTAGAGAAAAAGGAACCCTCATTCTCTGTTGGTGGGAATGCAACTTAGTATAACCATTATGGAAGAAAGTGGTGGTTCCTCAAAAGCTTAAGAATAGAATTACCATATGGTACTGCAGTCACTCTATGGGGTATCTACCCCCAAAACTCGAAAATAGAGGCTTGTTTAAAATTAATTCATACTCAAATACTCTGTGCTTTCTTTTTAAGTTCTCTTGTTTTTAGAGCTGTACTGATTTGTGATTTTGAAGTTAAAGTGTTAGAAGGCCGAGTATCAGATATAATATTACAATGCCCAGTGCAATAAGCATTTAATATTCACCAAATATTCCATCTGTCATTCAGTCTCCCCTGCCATGACGTGTGATTCCCTTTGCCCTTCACTGCACCTGCACCTGAACCAATCTTCATTTGTGTATGACTTTTTGTCTCTGTCCCTGATTGTAAGCTCCAGAGAGACTGAGATTGTGTCTACTTAGTTACGTTGCTCACATTCTAATGTTAGGCTCCACCAGCAATCAGAGCCTCATAGGAAAACTTGGGTACAAGGAGGTGACCCTGGGAAGCAGGAACATAGGAGGAGGAAGAGCTGACAGCAAATGTGTAACTGAACACTCTTGTGACTGGAACTAGTTCTCTGAGGAACTGTGTAGAAAGTTCCCAGATGTATCTGTCTGAAAATTGGGGGGCTGCAGTGTTTATCCACATATTCCCCTTTTCATTGCCCCTGAAGGAGGTAGCTATCCCACACTTCCAGGCTGAGGGAGCCAGCTCTGCCTCAGAAAGTCTTGAGATAAAGAAGTGAGGAGACTTGGCAGGTGCCTGAGGTGGGTAAGGTGAGTGAGCAGAACTGCACGGAGCTGAAGCACCTGCTACGATGGCTCTGCCTCCTGGGGGAGCACTGCCTGGCACAGGGAGCAGGTGCTAACAGTCATTTATTGAATGAATGCCGTAAATGAGATGACAGAATAAAGTGCTTTGCATTCTGCTTAGCAAACCAGGTGCTGCTGTCATTATTATTGATAAAAAAACAAAAAGTATTATTAGTATCTCAGCTCCCACTGAATCCCCTGTCCTCAGTATCCCTTCTCAAACTCTTCCTTTCTGGTTCCCAGGGGTTTTGTTTTTGTTTTTGTTTTTTGACAGAGAAAGAGAGAGAGAGAGAGAGAGGAACAGATAAGGACAGACAGACAGGAAGGGAGACAGATAGGGAGAGAGATGAGAAGCATCAATTCTTTGTTGCGATGCCTTAGTCATTCATTTATTGCTTTCTCATATGTGCCTTGACCAGGAGGCTACAGCAGAGCCAGTGACCCCTTGCTCAAACCAGTAACCTTGGGCTCAAGCTAGAGACCATGGGGTCATATTTTATGGTCCTGCGCTCAAGCTGGTGAGCTGGTGCTCAAGTGGGTAAACCCACGCTAAAGCTGGTGACTTCGGGGCTTCGAACCTGGGTCCTCTGTATCCCAATCCGACTCTCTATCCACTGGTCCTCTACCTGGTCAGGCTTCCAGGGTATTTTGAACCATACATATGACCGCTCCATCTCTTACTCTCTGCCAGTTCTAACACTGGCCTCGGGGGTCTGACTCTCTGCTAACCCATTCTCTGGGCGTTGGAGTGGTTCTGGATGTTTCTGGGTCTGTTCCAGCCCACCAAGGTGAGAAGAGGTATCTATGTTAGTGCAGCTGGGTTTTGTTGTGTTTGGAGTTTCTCATAGTGTTTCCAGGGACGTAGCCTTTTTCTCTTCTGAAATATATGTGCTTGAAGACCAGGCCAGAAGTACCCAGGTAACTTCTGTTCTCATAAAGCCCCTCCCCTGTGCCCTTTAGCCATTGGACTCTTCCCAGGTTGTTGCACCGGTACCTTTAGGATAATGTTTCCCAATTAGTAATCTCCTGTGGTTCTTGTTAAAAGCATGTTACCAGTTCACTCCTCTGGAAACTCTGAGTCAGTGAGGCCTAGGAAACTTTTTATTTTTATTATTTTATCTTATTTTACCTTTTTAGCAAGAGAGAAAGAGAGAGAGAGAGAGAGAGAGAGAGAGAGAGAGAGAGACAGACAGACAGACAGACAGGGAGGGAGAGAGAGAGGAAGCACTGATTCTTCATTAAGGCACCTTAGTTGTTCATTGATTGTTTTCTTATATGTGCCTTGATTGGGGCCCTTCAGCGAGCCAGTGACCCCTTGCTCAAGCCAGTGACCTTAGGCTCAAGCCAGCAACCTTGGGCTTCAAGCCAGTGACCAGGGGGTAACATCTGTGATCCCATACTCAAACCCGTGACCCTGTGCTTAAGCTGATGAGCTGTGCTCAAGCCGGCGACCACAGGGTTTTGAATCTGGGTTCTCAGCATCCCAGTCTGATGCTCTATCCACTGTACCACCACCTGGTCAGGCCCTAGGAAGCTGCTTTTTGAGACATGTTTGGAGGTTCTAGCAGGGGATCGCAGCTACTCATATACCCTTGACCGAAGAACGGTCCTCTCCTCTAGCGGGGAAGGTCGTCCTCTTCGACCAAGCGCGCAGCTTAGGGAGGGACGCGCATGGAGCGGTGAGGGAAGAAGGGGACACCTGCCTAGCCAGCCAGATCAGCCGAATCAACCCTGGCAATCAATGGGGTGACAGATGTCGCAGCCAGATCGCCCTTACATCCGGAAGCTGCTTTTTTACAAAACTGGTTGATTCTAATCACCAGGTTAAGTATAAGGTGGGAGTAGGGGGCGGGGCTTGGGCTCTCACTACTGGGAAGGCCTGTTATGAAGGATCGGTGTTCTCCCTCTAGCCATCGTTGTCCCCTCTGTGGGATTCCATTGACCAGTACAAGCACATAAATTTGTTTGGAGAGTCAGTTCATGAACAGCTATTGACGTCTAGTTTTGTTTTCTGTTGGTAATCTCCTTGAGAGTCATTTTAAACTTTGTGCCTTGATTTTTTTTATCTTTGAATCTGTCTGTCCAAAATTTAATATTGATCCTTTAGGATAAAAAATGGGGGAAAAACAGTAATGTCTTTAACTGCAGCTTAGAATCCCTAGAAAAAGAAACTTGATATTTACTGGCATCAAGGGTTGTTACTGTTGCTAAAAATATTACTGGAATTTATTGGCATCTTGTCTGGGTCTGCATATAGAACTATTGTTTGTTCATAAAGAATGTTTTGCTTAGAGTATTGTCCTCTTGGGATATACCTTTTGTTTTCAAAAGAGTTTTAGGAAACAATGGAATACAGCCAGCTGACAGTCATCCGGGTATACATCGGTGTATCCCGTGTTGCTTTCTAATATAGACTTTCTAACACAGAGGCTCAATTCAGTATAGTAGGATATCTGGAACTCTTAAGATGAGCTTGCTGGTAGGCACTGTTTGGCTAAATGTTCTGACTCTGAAGTACTCTGAAAAGGGTGTTGGATGTTCTTTTACTCTTTCTGCCCAGTTTTCTAAATGTGGGTTAGAAAGATAATTGCTAATATTTCACATGTCTCCTTGGGGAAGAAAGATATTTGCTGTGAGACTAAGAGTCATTCCTTCTTCCATTCCTGCTGGTATACTACAGTGGGGGAGGGAACATGAGCTTACCATAATCATTGTGTATACTCAGGCATATACCAGAATTGGCAATTGCCCACATGTGAGTGCCTACTATGTGCCAGATGCCAGGATTAGCCCTAGAATAAATGTTAAGCAAGACTCATGGTCTCTGCCCTGGGGAGCTTATCATCATGACAAAGAAACAAATCAAATAATTATATGAATACACAATTAGCGACTAAGACATCTACAGATCAGTTGTGGAGGGTCAGACTACAGTAAGACATACAAAAGGGAAACCTAATTGGTCTGGTGCCAGGTATCTAAAGGATGGATGGATTGATTAGGAGGAGAAGGGGAGAGGCTGGAGCATCATGGGCACAGGAGAACAGCATACATGAAGGCCCAGGGTGGACCGGGGCACAGTGCGTCCAAGCAGCTGAGAGAATGCTGGTGTAGTGGGTGCACAGGGAGGGAGACTGTTAGGAACTGAGGGTGGAGATGTGAACAGAGGCTAAACCCTTCAGGATGTCATAGATGACTTTGAGAATTTTGGTCTTTATTATAAGCACGGTGTGCAGAAAGGTAGTGACAAGGCTG
The DNA here is from genome assembly GCF_036850995.1 of Saccopteryx leptura. Lineage (NCBI taxonomy): Eukaryota > Metazoa > Chordata > Mammalia > Chiroptera > Emballonuridae > Saccopteryx > Saccopteryx leptura. The sequence goes on along the minus strand of NC_089511.1, from coordinate 59,357,005 downwards.
TTGTATGGGAATGATGTGGGAAAGGTGGAGAAACAGAGGGACCAGGGAGATGATCGTGGCTTGGCCTAACGTGGTGGGGAGAGAACAGATGCAAAAGTTATTTGGGATAAAAAATTGAGGGACTTGGTAATAAATTGACTATTGGGTTTCAGGGAGAGGACAGTGTCAGGCAACTCTCAGATGTTTTCCATGACCAATTGGACAGATGGAGAAGCTTTCACCTGACTTAGGGAATACTTTCATGAGCTAATTTAAGTACGGATAGTTGAAATGTTGGTGTAAATAAAAAATCCTATCCTAAAATACTGCTTCTTTACAAATGATCACATCTGTGATTTGACATTATTCTTAGGACAAGAAAAATGTCTCCATGCTTTGTTCGTTGTGCTATTTTGAATTCCAGTCAACCTCCTGGTGAAATGTCACTGTAGAGTGACCCTACAGGCTGGCTCAGCACATGCTTTAGGGTTCCAGCAATGTGGGAACAGAAAAACTTTTAGAAAAGTTGCACTTCAATCTGTAGCCATAATTTTTCAGCTACAGAATCCAGCAAGAAGCTCTTTTAATATCAGCAAACAATTTTTTAAGTTTTGTGTTTCTCTGTTGAGAAGTGCTTCTATTTTGAATTATATCGTGATGGTGGCAGCAGCGATGTGGTGGCACAGTGGGGTGGTAATGATGGTGATGCAGATAGAGGGTTTGGTTGGGTGGCGATGGTAGTCATGGGGACAAGAGCAGTGATAATAATAATGGTGGTGGTGGTGGTGTTTGAAGGCATTGCATTCTGGTCAGTATTTATTTTTAAAGACTTTATTTATTGATTTTACAGAGGTGGTGAGGCAAGAAGTATCTCGTAGTTGCTTCACTTTAGTTGTTCATTGTTTGCTTGTTTTATGCTCCTTGACCAGGCAAGCCCAGGGTTCTGAACCTGCAACCTCAGCATTCCAAGCACATTCTGATCAGTACTGAGAGCCGTGACTGGGCTCTGAGGAGTCAATGCTGCATTTTCCACTGCCTGGACCTGGGCTGGGGGCAGGCCTGTGGTTGGCAGAGAGCTCTGACTGCCCCACTCATCAGTGCCCTCTCCAGAAGTGTGCATTTGATAGAGATGTGTGTTATCTATTTTCTATTGTTGTTTTGAGTGAAGGGAGGAAAGAATTGGAAGGTATGTTTCAATGTGATCCAGTTCTTGAGTTTAGGCCAGGCTCTAGCCAGGATTGTACATGGTTCAAGCAGTATCTTTAAAGATCTCAAAAATAAGGGAATCTGATGTACCTATCTGCTGTTTCAGTTCTCTTTTCTTTGCCAAATGTTTCTAGTGAGAAGCTTTTGTTTCTGTTTTCTCTTCTGCCATGGCCTTTGTCTTTTGCATTCCAGTTAACTCTTATTTCTACACTTTCATTCTCATTATCTCCCGATGACTAAGATTTTCTAGCAGTGTGAGCTTAGACAGTCCTCCTATATGTGCCATTCTTGTCTTTCTTTTTTTCTCTGTATTAATATCTGGTACACCACAGATCACAGAATTTTTTCTTTAGACTCTGTCTCCTATAAGAATATAAGAAGTTCTATCAGGGTAGAGACTTTGTTTTATTCAGTGTTTTATTCCCAACACCTGCAATAGTACCTGGCACAGAGGTGGTGCTTAAAAATGTGTTTAATGAGTGGATGAAGTTACTTAATAGCCCTGGTAGGTCAAATGAGTATTATAAGGCAAATCTGTTACAGTCACCATGAGGATGAAATAAAATAATACAAGGAAACTTCCTGGCAGTCCCAGCCTGGCATAGTAAGGCTGGTGAGTTAATAGGTTTTTCTTGACACTCTTCTTTGTTGTAACATCTTTCTCTTCAGCATTTAGAGTGTTCTTCTGTTTAGCTTTTTACTTCCTTAGCAATGTGTTCATTTTCTTCATGGCTCTTTTTCCTTCTGTCCCATAATTGACCAGTTTCAGAGACCTGCTTACTGGTTCTGAGTAAGGGTATCCCAGCTTTTTATCTCTTTCAGCTTATTTATTCATCAGCTTCAATTATTATTATTGACATATACTATAGATTGTTATTGTTATGGTATTTTATAGATGATTATAGAATGCATTGTTATTTTAATATAGCTGACAGTAGTCCTGGCATTATTCACGAACTGCCCTTCCCGTGATGCATTCTCCCAGGAGTAGTTGTTTTTGTTTTTTTTTGTTTTGTTTTGTTTTGTTTTGTTTTTTTGTATTTTCCTGAAGCTGGAAACGGGGAGAGACAGTCAGACAGACTCCCGCATGCGCCTGACCGGGATCCACCCGGCACGCCCACCAGGGGGCGATGCTCTGCCCCTCCCGGGCATCGCTCTGTTGCGACCAGAGCCACTCTAGCGCCTGGGGCAGAGGCCAAGGAGCCATCCCCAGCGCCCGGGCCATCTTTGCTCCAATGGAGCCTCGGCTGCGGGAGGGGAAGAGAGAGACAGAGAGGAAGGAGAGGGGGAGGGGTGGAGAAGCAGATGGGTGCTTCTCCTGTGTGCCCTGGCCGGGAATCGAACCCGGGACTTCTGCATGCCAGGCCGACGCTCTACCACTGAGCCAACCGGCCAGGGCCTAGTAGTTGTTATTTTTATCTTTACTTCACAAATGAGGAAATTGAGGCTCAGAGATGTTACTATCTTGGCCATGGGTACACATCTCTAGTAAATGATAGATCAAGGAGTCATTATCAGTTCTATTTCCTTTTGATTCTTCATTTACCCATCTGTCAGAAAGATGTGAACAGAGTGCTTACCAGGTGGCAGGCAGCATGCTAGGCTCTGGCCACACAACAAGGAAAAAAACTGGTGTAGCGCCTGTGACCATTGCACACCACATCTGGTCACTACTCTTCACTCTGCTGAGCAGTCTGTAGAGTGCCCCGTTCTAGGGTGAGCCTTGTTTAGATATTTTTAATTCCTTATTTCAGCCTCTCCTCAAGCTTCAAATATCTAAGTCTAAACTCATGAATTGCTTCTCTTTATATCTTCTCCTCCTTCTCCTCAGCAAAATTACATATTTTTATATCTCCGTTAGAAAAACCAGGTCATTATCCTTGTCATATAGGCTCAAAACTTTGAAATAACTTTTATTACTTGGCTTAGGCCAGTTGGCTCAGTGGTAGAGTGTCAGCCCGGCATGTGTATATCCTGGGTTCAATTCTTGGTCAGGGTACAGAGGAGAAGCAACCATCTGCTCTCCACCCCTCCTCCTACCCCTTCTCTCTCTCGCTCTGTGTGTGTGTGTGTGTGTGTGTGTCTTTCCCTCACTCTCTTCCCCTCCTGCAGCCATGACTCGATTGGTTTGAGTGCATCACACTGGGCGCTGAGGATGGCTCCTTGGGGCCTCTGCCTCAGGGACTAAAAATAGCTCAGTTGCTTACATTGGCCCCAGATGGGGGTTGCTGGGTAGATCCCACTCCTGGCGTGGGTAGGAGTCTGTCTCTCTATCTCCCCTCCTCTCACTTGGAAAAGAAGAAAAATATTTCATTCTTCTAGCTCTTTCATTTCATACTTTAAGTCCACATCTGTGGCCTCTTCATTGTTTTATCCTTGAAAAATATCACTCTGCTTTGTCTCTTCCTCCCCAGTTCCTCTCTACCATTCTAATACTAGCTCCTGTGCTCTGTTCCTTGACTTAACTGAAATAGTGTCAACGCTGGATGTTAATTAGTTTTTTATCTTCTACTTAAGTGTCCACTAGACTGTAAGCCTCCCAAAGGCATAAACGCATCCTTATTTATTATGTCCTCAACAATAGGAGATCATCAGATGATTACTAAATTAAGCACCTTTAATGCTTAGACCACCGTTCTCAGACTTGATCTGGAGATTTATGTGGAGATTATGAATAGTTTTCCTGGAAAATCATGTGAATATTCTTGCAGACTGTTCTGTGCATCCAAATTGTGCACTATATTTTTAAACCAACTCTGTAGCTAATTTCTCCCATTAATGTTTACTATTTGTGTATTTGTTTGCCATCTGCTGGCACCAAAGCCCTAGAGAGATTTCTTCTTGAAAACATAAATATTCTTTGTTTCAAGCTGAGCTGTGGTGATGCAGTGGATGAAGTGTTGACCTGGAATGCTGAGGTTGCCGGTTTGAAACCCCAGGCTTGCCCAGTCAAGGCACATACAGGACGGAACAACTACAATGATCCCCCATCCTCAACAGTCCTCTCTCTCTCTGTCTCTCTCCTCTCTCTCTAAAATCAATAAATTAAAATCTTTAAGAAAACAGAGCCTGACCAGGCGGTGGCGCAGTGGATAGAGTGTTGGACTGGGATGCGGAGGGCCCAGGTTCAAGACCCCGAGGTCGCCAGCTTGAGCGCGGGCTCATCTGGCTTGAGCAAAAAAAGCTCACCAGCTTGGACCCAAGGTCGCTGGCTCAAGCAAGGGGTTACTCGGTCTACTGAAGGCCCGCGGTCAAGGCACATATGAGAAAGCAATCAATGTACAACTAAGGTGTCGCGATGAAAAACTAATGATTGATGCTTCTCATCTCTCTCCATTCCTGTCTGTCTATCCCTCTCTCTGACTCTCTCTGTCTCTATTAAAAAAAAAAAAAAAGAAAGAAAGAAAACAGAAATATTCTTTCTGTTAAAGAGCGAGACTCTCCCATTTTTCTGGTGCCACCATAACTATAGAAACACAGTTTGAAAGCCACTATGAATTACAAAGAAATTCTGAGCGACTCAGAGTTTTCGAAGTTACTGGATAGGATGGGTTAATCCCTGTCCCCAGGAGAGTTTCCCCCAGTTTTTGAGAAAGAGATACTTTGTATTTTCTGAAGCCCTGTAATCACTGTGTTTGTGGCTCAGGGACTAGGTGGGCATAGGATGGGTGTGCTAGTGGTCTTCTTCCGTATTTCCTTACTTTTCTCACTTGAACCACCTCTCCCCAAGGTCATGGTTGGGACCGTTAGCCTTCCATGACATTCAGGCTTCCGTCACTATACATGGTGGATATCAGTATGACCTTCACAATTTTGTTTGACCATCTCCTTGCCTTTCTCATTAGAAGTAAATTGTTTGCACAGTTAGCAATGCCTGTGGACTGAAAGAACTCTGCATTCTTCAGAATATTTTGAAGTGAAGCTCTGGGCATTTCTGAATGTGCATCCTTTATCTTGTTGGCCACTCAGAAGACATGTATGCTTTCTTTCAGGACTCACGTTGAAGCAGAACAGTATCTGTAAATAATTATGTCCCCAAATAAATCATTTTATAAATGACTTAACACTTTTATGCATTAAGATAGCAGGCTGTTTTATATGGATAATAATAATAACTTAATGTTTTTTATATAATAGTCTATGAACTGCTGCAGAAAAACTTGAATGTTATGCAATAGATGCCTTTGGCACATCATGGTTTAGAGCTAATCGTCTGCCAGTTGTGGAGCTTGGGTTTTTGTTTTAAACTAAAAAAAATTAATTCAGAGTACATATGCCCATTTTAAGTTCTTTTTCTCCTATTGGTAATTAGGTAGTGGCAAAAGCCAGCTTCACCATATTACAAGCAATTACTATAACATTGTGTTAGTTGAGAGACAGGATGAAATTTCCAAAAGCTGCTTTCAGTGAACAAATGCTGTCATTTTGTAGCAATATTATCATATTACATTTTTACTGAGGATTTAACAATGTAGAAAATGGTTATGGGGAGGGGGGAGCAGGTGACAGGAAGGGTATAAAGAGGGTCAAATATAAGGTGACGGAAAGTGATTTCACTTCGGATGATGGTTATACAATATAATCAACAGTTCAAAAGCTATAGAAATGTTCACCTGAAATCTGTGTACTCTTATTGATCATTGCTACGCTGTTAAAGTTAATTGTCTAAATAAAAAAAAAAAAAAAAAAAAAAAAAAAAAAAAAAAAAAAAAAGACATTAGATATAATCACTGATATTTTGGGAGCTTACATTTTATTTTTCTTTTTTCCAAGTGAGAGGAGGGGGAGATAGACAGACAGACTCCTGCTTGCACCTAGCCAGATTCACCCAGCAACCCCTGTCCGTAGCCATGCTCACAAGGGAGCTATTTCTAGCACCTGAGGCAGAGGCTCCAATGAGCAATCCTTAGCGTCCGGGGCTGATGTGCTTGAACCAATCAATCCATGGCTGCAGGAGAGGAAGAGAGAAAGAAAAGTAGGAGAATGAGGGGTGGAGAAAAGATGGTTGCTTCTCCTATGTGCCCTGACTGGGAATTGAACCAGGGACATCCACACACAGGGCTGATGCTCTACCAGTGAGCCAACTGACTAGGTCTGGGGCTTAAATTTTAATATGGAAAAATAAATGAACAGTACAATATCAGATAGTGATAAATGGTAAGAGAAAATCTAAGGACAGCATGAGAGAGAGTGAAGGGGAGAGCTACTTCTAGGAAGTTAGGAAGATCAGGAAAGTTTCATTGGGAGGTGACAGAGGAGCTGAGCTGATACTTACATGCTGAGAGGAGTTAGTTCTATGAAGATCTGGGGACAGAGCTGTCTGGGACAGCAAGGCTGAAGGTTTGAACAGGGAACTAGCATTATGTGTTGAAGAGACAGAAGGCCAGAGAGGCTAGAGTGTAAGGGACCAGGATGAGAGTGATAGGAGGTGGGGCCAGGAAGGTTGGCAGAACTCAAACACTGTACTGTGTTGCAGACCAATGTAAGGAGTCTGGGCTTGATTCTGTGAACAGTGGGCTGCCACTGAGGGTTTTAAAACAAGGGTATAGTTAGATCTGTAGCCACCATCTTCAGATGTGCGTTGTTGAAAGGTTTCTTTTAAAATTAAAATACGTTTTCTTTGTGTCTTATAGAGTAGACCAGGGGGCTGCCATTTTACCAAAAGATGCTTTTGAAACTCAGCAGGACTTAAACGAGGTAAGTGCAATCATTGTTGCTTGTAATTAGCCAATCATGAAATTTATTATTTTTCCTAGTCCTAAGAATTCTATCTGATTAAAACTTTTAAGTATTTTTTGCTCTTAAATGAACTTGTTTTTCTTGTAGTTCTTGACGTAATGTTTTTCCTCACTCTGGAGCAAATACATTTAAAATATTATTTGCAAGGGTGGTCACTGTATCTTGAATCTGAACCAAGTCCATAGCCATTCATTACACTCTTTTCAACTTTGCTTCAGGATTGTATAACCGTGGCTGTGACGGTTACATTTGTACAATTTTCCTTTAATTTGATTTCATTTCTAACAACACTTGTAGTCGCAAATATAACTTTGCATGGTATAGTGTGGTGTGTGCAATGACGTCTCAGTCTGCTTTGAGGCAGTAAAGCCATATTTTCCAGTCCAAATGGTTTCCCACCAAACTGGACATCACAATGTTAATAAGCTTGTTCTAGACTTTCTTTGAAATGAATAATTTAATTCTTCTGTTGGAAATCCATATAATAAAATTAGGATCTCTGTTATTATGAATGCCTTGGCTTAAGATATTGGCTTGGAATACTGTTCAGTTTTTCTTGTCCTCAATATATAATTAAGGAACAGTGGGTGGTATATCTGATTAGGATCATAGTAAAAAGAATGAAAAGACAATGTTCAGATGCCAGGAAGAGAAATGATAGGCTTCAGGCAAATTGTTGATCTGTCATTTGAAATGCATCACTTCTCCCTCTCCAAAAAAAATGGTAATAAACTGACTTTAGGGGTTTTCTTAAATTGTAGAACTTGGTAGAAATGAATAGCTCAAGGTATATCAGCTGCCTGATGGAATCAAGTTAAATAAGTAACTAACTAAATTGTAGAAAAATACCCTAAAGATAACAACACAGAACATCACTTGTTATTTCTTCGTGGATGGAGACAAAATCTACAACCTCACTTGTGGTAACAAGAGTGGAAAATAATTTAAGGGGAAAGAAGCAAAAGCCTGAATCAATGAATGCAGCTGTTGGTCCCCCGATGAACAAGCAAAGTGCTGGTTGTAAGGAAGTGAAGCTTTGACTTTAGTGATTAGAAAAATGTGTTGGTTGTTAAGAGTGAACTTGTGATAGATTTCTAATATTTGGGAAAAACTCTGGCTTGTGAGCTGGACACCCATGAGATTATCTGATAGTTGTACAGAGATCTGTTTGAAAATAGGCTTTTTGGTATTCCTTCACCATATTGCATTTGCAGATTACATGATGTATGCCAGCTCACTGCTCTGGGATTACACGGGTACAAGAGTGCCGAATGGACATGCGTGTCTGAAAGAGCAGGGAGGGCCATATTGTACATGTGCACTCTTCCATGAAAAAGGGGTGAGGCTGATCCAGAGGGGTTGATAACAGCGAGGGCACGCTCCCCGTGGCAATCGGGTAAATGGTGTGTGCAGGTCCGCAGCCTGTCGTGCAGTTTCTGTTGTGACTAGAATTTGGGGGCCGGAGGAAACCTCAGGAAAGCTTGAGCAGAGCAGCATGAGGGAGTCAAGGCCATGTAGGAAGGGTTCATGTGTTCAGACTCATTGATGGAGACAGCCTGTACAACAGGAATATATTGAACTGCGTCTTTCTCATAAGTCGTTTCCCAAACGTATGGAAACTGCTGTTTTATGGAAGAACCCGTAATGTTTCTTCAGGCAGCAGAGACCTGTGGAACACAAGTGGGAAACACTGCTTTAATATTTTCAGTGGACATAGAAAATACATAGAAGAGCACATACTGTGAGTGTGCAGCTGGATGAGTTCTCACAAAATGTGGAACCAGCACCCAGATCGAGAAACAGCACTGTCCGCATCCCAGACACCCCTTTGTAGTTCCTTTCAGTCACATTGCCCCATAAAGATGACTGCGCTTTAGACGGACATAGATTTGTTTTGTTTATTTTTTAAGTTTTGTAGAAACAGACTGTGTGTATCCTTTTGTGTCTGGTTTCATTTACTTAGTATTATGTTTGTGAGAATTATACGTGTTTGGCATGTACTCTCAATTTTTATCTTTCTTTTTTTGTTTGTTTGTTTTTGAAGTTGGAAACGGGGAGGCAGCCAGACAGACTCCTGCATGCTCCCGACCAGGATCCACCCGGCACGCCCACCAGGGGGCGATGCTCTGCCCATCTGGGGTGTTGCTCTGTTGCAACCAGAGTCATTCTAGCGCCTGAGGCAGAGGCCACAAAGCCATCCCCAGCGCCCGGGCAAACTTTGCTGCAATGGAGCCTTGGCTGCGGGAGGGGAAGAGAGAGACAGAGAGGAAGGAGAGGGGGAGGGGTGGAGAAGCAAATGGGCGCTTCTCCTGTGTGCCCTGGCCGGGAATCGAACCCGAGACTCCTGCACACCAGTCTGACGCTCTACCACTGAGCCAACCGGCCAGGGCCAGTTTTTATCTTTCTTTCTGTAACCCCTTGTAAGGTTGTTTCTCATTTTTGACTATTATAATCAGTTGTTACTGATTAAATTTTTTCATGAACTGTTTTTTTGGTCTCTGCATAGCTGACTTATTAGCAGGTTATTTCTTCCATATCTAAATGGAAATGTAAGGAAAGTTTTCTCTTTTTTTATGTTAGCTCTCTTCATTGTTTTTTATTCCTTTTTTTTTTTTTTTTTTAATTTAGCTACCCTTTCCTCTGCCCCAAGCCTTCTAGTTCTCTAAAAAAAACCCCACCAGTTCTATATCTGCCCTCTTCCATTCCAACTTGCAAATATGAAGCCAGGGGAAAAAATTGTTTCTGGAGCCTCACAAGAAGTATGGTCCAAAAATATTTTCCTGACTTTCCCATACACCTTAAAGTTCTATATAAATAATAATGATTTGAAAATGCTACATATGTGCTTTACATTTTCCCAAAATTTCACTTCTGCCTTTTGAACTTCTGAAATTCCCTTGCTCTCTCACAGATGAATGGGGCTCAGCTTAGTTTGGTTCCAGAGATGGTACTAAACCCAGAGTCTCCTGTACCCAGTAAAATTGATACATGCTAAGGCATCTGGCTTTGTGTGTGTCTCCATACTTTCTCAGTGAACTTAAAACTCACTCACCTCTTGTTTTCACATTTCTTATGCAGTCTGAAGCTCCCAGTTTTTCACGTTGGGTATCATAATAGAACTTGCGTCTCTATACTATCAGTTTCCATGACTCCTATGCTCAGGAAACATGCTTTATTTTCTTATATAATAGATATTTTGAAGGTATTTCACACTTAACTATTAGATAAAGTAAGTTTCAGCTGTGTGAATAAGTTTTTCCCATGTCACATTTACCTGGTATTTTATAGATCTTAGAGGTAAAGTCAGCCACAAACCAGATGGCCCTAAAAGAGAAATTTGTCTCTGGTGGCCCTTCTGTGGATTTCTTCTTTCCCTTTCCTGTAAGGCTTTTTGGCTCTGAAACTATCTTATGCTGGCATAGACAAGTCTACAGTTTATCCTCTCTAAGCCTAAGGGGTCAGGGAATAAATGTAAAAATAAAATCTTGCCATTGGGTGAGTAAGTTTACCCAAAAAAGATATGTGAAGCACAAAGAAGCAGATACTCAACTTTGGAATGAAAAAATGAACACATCAGTCTTTTGCTTAGAATAAGCCCTACAGCTCTAATGTAAAAATTTCAGAATAGCTAAGTATTAAGGGGTAATTGAGGGAAATACTACTAGTATTTGTGTGTGTGTGTTCCTGGAATCAAACTCTGGAAACATATTGTTTTCCCTAGCTCTGGACTCTAAGTTGGATGATTGATCATTAGAACAGAGGAATCTAGAACCTCACCATGACTAAGAGGATAGAATAAGTTCATTTATAGGGTAGAGTGGAATAGATAAAAGAAATAAAGGTTGTTTTTAGAAGGTTTGGGGTCCTGAAAGTTTGTGGCAACCTGCTGAAATGGCCCACCATAGTTAAGGTGAAGTGGCATTATAATTGAAGGGACTGAAGAATTATGGGCCCAGATATTAGCATGTTTACTAGCCTGATGTTGCAGTAACTGAATATGAACAAAACGACTGATGGAGAAGAAGAAACCAACCTAAATGGAAGTCACTGAATCATATCCAGGTCATGGAATGGTAGGGGAAGACATTGAGTTTTACAGAGGAGAAGAAATTGATAGGTTTAGCAGTGAGGGTCACAAGGGCGATATTAATCCTGCCTTCCCACCCTGCTACCACTGTGAGGCAGGGAGTAGGAAAAGGAAATGGTTTCTGAAGGTGGAGACAATTCTATTCCCATTGTTCCTTCATGAGAAGGCATAGAAATACTTGCTATGCCATTTCCCCTGGTAACCAATAGAACCAACAAAGGCTCAATAATGACCTAGTGTTAAACCTTGAATTTTTAATTACAGTTCTTATTCTATAAAGGGGATGTCTGTTTTCATTTAGCTGACTATGAAAGAGGTTACTTATCTACCTAAAATCAATGTAAAAACTTCATTTTCCTTCACATGCTATCGTTACTCTTATTATTTGAATTATGCTAGTCAAAATAACTCAACATGAGCCTTAACATTAAAGCTATCTTCCTCTTTAAAATCTGGGAAGAAATCCTTAATACTTTAATTTTATTAAAAACAAACCAACTTGCACATTTCTGGTTCCCTTTGTTGAGCCAATATACACGTGTCTGTGTTTGTCTCCATGTGAAGGATTTGATTTTCCCTTTTTTTTTTATTAACATGCATAGTTTTAGCATATGTTTTGGCATCAAGATTTCAAGATGGTACTTACTGTTTTGCTCAAGAATGTGTTTCTCCCTCAAAATTATTTCAATTTAAAAAAATGAAGCAAGAGTTTTTTTTAGTTTTTTGATACTTTTGACTTGGTTGAGTGGTACTATTTCTATAGAAGAGGCAGCTGTATTTTTCTATTGAAATAAAAACCCAGGCTATATGGTTAGGCCTTAGTTCGGGATTGATTGAGTATTCTTTTCTTTTCATGCATCTGGGATTTGTTTTCCCTTGTGACTGAAAGTCAATACAACCTGGCTTTAATAAATAACAGGATTTTGTTGACTCACACAGCTGAAACTTTAGGATTGGGGTAGGCTCCATGCCTGGCTAAGTTCAGGGATTAAAGCCTTGTGTGGGCGCCATCTTTTTCTGCCTCTCGACTCTGTCTTCCTATATGGGGTTTGTCTTTATGTTAGTTCCTCTTTAGGGACACATTATTCTTACAACTGGTAATTCCAGTGTATATCGGTTTTCTACTATTGTGTAACAGATCACCGAAAAGCTTAGAAGCTACAAACACCCATTTATCAGTTCACGGTTATGTAGGTCATAAATTTGGGTAGACTTATTGGATTCTCTGTTTAAGGTTGTGCAAGCCTGAAATTAAGGCATTGGCTATAATGGATTATTATCTGGTGATTCTGGAAAACAGACCATGTCTAAACTCATTGAGGTTGTTGCCTGAATTTATTTTCTTGTAGTTGTGGGACTGCTATCCTTGTTTTCTTGCTCCTTGCTGGTCATTAGCTGGGGGCATCTCTCAGCTTCTGGAAGCTGCCTGCATTCCTTCTCACATGCATCTTTCCATCTTTGAGCCAGCAACACTAAACCCTTCTGTGCTCTAAATCTCTCTGAGGTTGTCCAGTTTCCACCAACTAGAGGAAACTCTGCTTTTAAAGGGTTTACCTGATTGAGTCAGGCCCACCCACACCATCTCTGTGTCCTTGGTCAGTTGAGTTAGAACTTCAGTTACTCCTGACCTGTGGTGGCGCAGTGGATAAAGCCTTGACCTGGAAATGCTGAGGTCGCCGGTTCGTAACCCTGGGATTGCCTGGTCAAGGCACATATGGGAGTTGATGCTTCCAGCTCCTCCCTCCTTCTCTCTCTCTGTCTCTCCTCTCTCTCTCTGTCTCTCCTCTCTCTCTCTCTCTCTCTCTCTCTCTCTCTCTCTCTCTCTCTCCCTCTCCTCTCTAAAATGAATAATAAAAAAAAAAGAACTTCAGTTACATCTGCAAAATACCTTTATGGCAGCACCTAGTAATGTTTGATTAACTAGCCCGGGTGTAGGAATCTTGGGGTCTCTCTTTAAGATTCTGTCTACTGTACGTAATGGACAGGACACAGTGAAAGTCCTATCTAGCTCTGAGAAGTTGTGTGATTCTCATTTATCTGGCTTGGGGCATGTAGCCCTTTCTTAACCCAGTCACTATGACCTTAAGCTTTGGCTAGATTGGCTAGACACAGACCACACTTCCCACGTTGGATCTGGGTGTGCTGTTGTCACAAGATAGATGAATGCATTCTGGGCTGTATAATACTGCTCTGGAAGCAGAATACGCCAGGTAATTTTCCTGTGTGCTGGACCACTGCAGGATGCCACTTAGCATTTTTCTGGTGTGGCTTTGTAAGCTGAGATAATGTGACCTTGCCTCCCTACCAGCATTTCTTACTCAGCTGGAACCTGGTGTCCTATGATTCATCTAGTTTTAGCCAAGTTGTCTCGTCACTGTAAGCGAGGACATCTTTTGGCCAAACATGGTGATGGTGTGAATCCTGATTTTAATTCCCATTTGAATAAACTGCACAGCAAAGAAACCCTGAGCTGTTTCCAGGCCTTGTTTTTTCTGGCCCATCGTTCAGAGGCAGCTATCCTTTCTGGCTTCCTGTTTCCAGGGAAATCAGGTCTGTAGTCCTCACAGTTCAGGAAATCCTTAGGGCAGTATTGGCAGAAAAGACATTAGAAGCCGCTATGCCAGCAGCTGCCTGTATTCTTCCTTGTTCGAGAATTAACTTAGAGAGACGTGAGAGGTATTGGGCTGGGAAGAAAGTCATGGCAAGACTTACCAATGCTCCTCACCTGTGCCTGCCTTTTGCTTCCCAACCTTCCCCTGGTTCCCATACTCCCCCGCAGCTTCGTCCCATTGGCCCTTGCTTTTTCTTGTGTGGTGTCTAATCCTTTTCCTTGTCTCTCACTCTTTCATTTAATCTTCTTTACACTACTCATTCCCTACCCCTCATGGAAGGCTGGAAGGCGCTGAGTCTAGTTCAGTGGCTCCCAGTGTCAGCCTGCGTCAGAGTTACAGGAGAAAAGGACCATGTGGTGAGTTTTCCATAAAGCTAACGTCTCCTAAAAGCACTTTAATGTAGAGAATGTTCTTAAAATTTTCATTTTTTAATGAAACAAAGGGGAGGTTTTAAATTTTTTAACTTTTCTACATGTCCTTATTTGTCAAAATAGAAAGCTGGCAGCTTATAATGTAGGCTACTCCCTCCACCCCGCCAACTTTTAAAAGATATTTCTGTTGGTCCTAAGACCCAAATTTTGCGTGAAAACTGTGACTTTTTGTATATTTTTCTAAGGAGTAATTTTTTTCTTTCAGCAGGGTTTATTGAGAGGCAAAGATGCACCTCGCTGCAGGTTCGGTGCTGGGTGGGGGGTGGGTGCTGCAGCAGAGTTAAACTCGTCATCCTGCTCGGGGATTCGTGGGGAGTGACGCACACGGACTCAATATCCCGGAGCCTGGCCTCGCCAGTGCCGCTGTCTTCTGCCCTTTTTGGGATGTTGTTGGTTTTCTCAAGGCTAGAATAATACTCAGATTTTAAGGCAGGCAAAGGCTTAATTTTCTTGTTTTCTATTTATTTATTTATTTATTTATTTATTTATTTATTTATTTATTTATTATTACAGAGACAGAGAGAGAGTCAGAGAGAGGGATAGACAGGGACAGACAGGAATGGAGAGATGAGAAGCATCAATCATTAGTTTTTTGTTGCGCATTGCAACACCTTAGTTGTTCATTGATTGCTTTCTCATATGTGCCTTGACTGGGGGGCTACAGCAGACTTGAGTAACCCCTTGCTCGAGCCAGTGACCTTGGGCTCAAGCCGGTGAGCTTTTGCTCAAACCAGCTGAGCCCGCGCTCAAGCTGGTGACCTCGGGGTCTTGAACTTGGGTCTTCCGCATCCCAGTCCGACGCTCTATCCACTGCGCCACCGCCTGGTCAGGCAATTTTCTTGTTTTCTAACAAAATAGTAGTATTTGAGGAAATGGCTCTTGCTTTCCGGTATGACCCGACATCCTTACAGGTATAGGTATGTAATTTATTTCACATGGCATGTGATTTTGTGATTTCCAGGGGATGGTTATTAATTTCTAATATTACTCCAATTTTAGAAATCAAAGTAGTCTCATGAGAAAGAAAGAAAGAAAGAAAGAAAGAAAGAAAGAAAGAAAAGAAAGAAAGAAAGAAAGAAAGAAAGAAAGAAAGAAAGAAAGAAAGAAAGAAAGAAAGAAAGAAAGAAAGGGCCTATGGGCCAGCATAATTGGATAGTTTGCCCACAGACACAAAATGAGCCAGTGATAGATTTGAGATTAAAAGTACCAGTGGGTCCTCTACTGTGCGCACATTTTACTAAGTGCAGTTTTTAAGCAGAATATTTTTTCAGGGCTAAAAGAAATTGGAACTTAAGTAGCCACAAATAGTAACTATATGGGCTACAACATAAACTAGATTTGTGGATTTAACCTGTGGGGTATAATAAGACAGAAAAAAAGGGGTATAATTAATGTTCTGGAAAACAATGACTTGTTAGGGGTCTGTCCATCTTAATGCCTACTGTACTTTTGGATAGTTTAAGTACTTGGAACGCCAAAGAAAAGCAATTGAAGCCCATTCTATGAGTTGAAAATGAGATACATTCTGTTTTTAGAAAATCAAGGTCTTACCTAGAAAATTTCAAAGTCCTGAATTTAAAGTATGAGTTAGTGAAACTTATTCTCTCTCAAACATCTTGTTTTTATTGTTTATTTAACAAAGTGAACATAATGAGGATGTTCCAAGGTATAACTGAGCACAAGACTCCCCTTCCCAAGTTGAAATCATTTGGCTGAAAGGATTTGGTTTTAGTTATAGCGTATTATGCTGGTAGAGTTTCTAAGTGCTGCTGGCACCAGAATAGGACGTAGATCTTCTTGTCCTACTTGAAGTGAATAGCTTGTTCTTTCATATTGAGTTTCTCCTTTGGGTATTGCAAAGCATCCCACACAGAGGAAGCCGGATGGGCTGAGCTAGGTGTGTTGTCCTTCAGTTAGAATTGGCTGTAAAGCATGCTGTGACATAAGCAACTCCAGCTTTAAGGAGAGATGGGGCAGGAGGCTAATGAGGATGTCAGAGAGCTGGGAGTCAGGGAAAAGCTGTTGTCCCCGGGAAGGGGGGAGCTAAGCAGGTGAATAAGGCAGCATTTAGAGTGGGTCAAGGCTCCGGGGAATAGTGAAATATTTCTCAAAGTGGAGACCTTGGACTTCTGCATCTAAATGATCCTGTCCCAGACCACAGAATGACTCTCTGGGGCGATTCCTGCCTGGGAGTGCACATCTTTAAAAAACTTCTTAGTGATTTATGAGTGTTTTAGAATTTATGAACCAAGGCAACTGAGGGACTTGAATTTGGATACTCAAAAGGGCCTCCTAAGTACTGCTTACAGGGCCCAGGAAAACTACTGATATACAAGGGCAGTCTCTTTGTTGGCTGCCTCTTGTTTTACTCTTTCTTAGGTCCGGCAAGGAACAATGGAGGCATGGTTCCAGCCCCTCGGGAGCTGGGAGGAGCCTATAAACAAGTAGATAAGTAAAAACCGCATGTTATCATGAGCATTAGGAAGGAAACGAACAAGGTAGTAACGGAGAAATGGGGGAGCCCTGTTTAGATAAGTTAATCAGAACTGGCTCAAGAATTTGATGCAAATTTGACTGTGAAACAGCTGTAGCTAAATTGGGTCTGGAGAGGTGGAGGCAGGGAGGAGATAGAAAAAAAGAGTGTATGTGTGTGGTGTGTAGGGGGGAGTGTATGCACAGGAAACATGACCACTCAGGGAAGAAAAGCAGTGAATAGAAATGGGATGTTCAGAGGCCAAGTTATGTCCCCATATTTGAGCAGATTTCCCATTTAAGTTTACTTCCTATCACTATAAAAAAATATATATACAGTCTTTGGATTGATAAGGGATGGGAGAAGGCCACTAAACAATTCTATAAAAATTAAAAGTCAGCTGTCCTTGCCCTTCAAATGCTGAATTACAGACCAAGGCACCCCAAAATAGTATTTAACCATCAGCCTGTGTGGGTGTTCACCTTTCCAACCCACCTAAAGTGGGACCTGGTAATTGTAGAGGAGAGAAAAATGAGTGGAGTATTTTCTAAAACAAGCAGCATTTTCCATTATTTAAAAGAGAAAAGTGAGCTTTTAAAAAACCACACCTAGCTTTTGTGGACTACCCCGTCTGCTTTCGTAACCAGGTGGGAGATCTGGGGAAGCAGGGGACTTGTTGCTCTTCGGTGTACCCATCAACCTTTGCTCAATTTTCCTGGGATCCTAGAGATCCATTCGGGGAGACCCTGCATGTAAACCTGGAAAAGCAGTAGCAGGTTGGCCCCAAGGGCTGGGCTGGGGATACTCACAGGAAGTGCGAGTCCTAGTCAGGTAAGGGCTGGACTGAGTGATATTAGGACCACAGGGATTCACTGACCTTTGCTTTTCTCAAGGGGGAACCATATTCATAGATAAAAAATCACTAAATCAGGCATGATCGACACAGCTGCTTCCTTTCTCTTTCCCTGGGCTCGCCATTTCTTCCCTGCATAGCCCTATGACAATAATAACTCATTAATGTTGGATTTGTTTGCTTGTTTATTAACTGTCTTCCCCACTAGACTGTCGGTCCCACAAGCAAGGGGCTGACATCAGTCTCCTACTCCACAGCCTAGTGCAGTTCTTTGTGTATTGAAAGCTACCAGAGCCAGGGAGCGGCGGGATGCTATGACAGACGTCATACCACATGACCCTTGCAGGTGCAGGACAAGCTGCCATGGGCCTCCTCACTGGTGGCTCTTTTGGGTTCAGCCCTGATGATACAGGCTGTATGACTTCATATCCTACTGGAAGAACGTGTGTGACAGTGGCACAGATTGTTCATAGGTAAAGCCATCTGTCCTGGGATTCCTGGTTATCAGGAAAGTATCCCTTTAAGACCCTGTCCCACACAGTGTCCGATACTTCACCCTCTGTCCATGTGCAGAGAAATAGCGGGTTGTTCTCAGGTCCTGGGTCAGTTTGTCATGGATAAGGGAGACAGTTGATGATGACAGGTGGTCCACAGAGTTTCTTCCAGTCTGCCTTCTTGTCCTCAATTTATAGCAGTTTATGTTTACCCTTCTGTGTGGAGGTCTTCTCGTCCCTTGAGACTCTCATCTTCTCTTTCCTGCTCTACTTGACATTTTTTCTTGCCATTCCTTAACTAGACTCCTGTCTGATCTCTCAAAGAGCAATAAGCCAGCCAGGCAAACAGATCTTTGAAGCTTAGAGTCTCATTTCTGTTTCAGTATGAGCACAAGTGAGGGAGAAGGTGGTAGGGGAAGATGGATGAGAGCAGCCCCATGACTATTTTTAGCCAGAATGAGGTTTCAACATTATACCTCACTCTCTGTGGGTGTTTCGAGGCCTCTGACTATGAACTGACATACTCCTGTGCAGTGAATGTTTTGGTGTTTGTGTTGCATGAATACTTGGTTCGGTTCCACAAACAATGCCTAAGTACCCACTCAGTGCCAGGTTTCATGCCCCATCTGCAGGATAGGTTCATGTTTCCATTTCTCTTCTTTAATGGAAGTTGGAAGGGCATTTAGAAGTCAGCTAGTCTTGGGTCCTTACCTGGCAGATGCAGAGAGTGAGGCCCTGGGAGGTAATGCGATGAGTCAAGGCTTCAGAGTTGGTGTAGAGTTGGCTCTGCCCAACAAACAGCCTCTGGGGCTTGGAGATATTTATAATAACCACCGGGTCCAGTTCTTGAGGGTCTGCCACATCCTGGTGCTGGGCAGGGTGCTCTTTGTGCCGGTGCTCATTTATTTCTTAGAGCAGGTGCCATGGCCACTATTACTGCCTTTCTTTAAAGATGAAGAAATAAGGCTTAGAATAGCCAAGGTGCTTTCCCAATGCCCGATGCATAGTATATAGCCGAGCTGACAGGGCCTCTGGCTCTGTGTGAAGGTCGTGTCCTCTTCTGCTTTGTGGAATACACAGGAGGAAATAGAACCTAGGTGAGGTGGCTGGCTCCCACATCCTCCCTCTAAATGTAGGAAGGGACCAACCTGCCTGCCTGCCTTTCTTTTGTTTATTTTTTTAAGTGGTGTAAATTATATATGTATATATAAAATTTACTATTTGAACCATTTTTAAGTATACAGTTCACTGGTATTAAGTAATTCATACCATTGTGTAAACCATCACCGCCATCTATCTCCAGAACTTGACTCATCTTTCCGATCAGAAATTCTTTACACACTACACACTAAGTCCCTCTCCTTCCTCCTCCCCACCCACCAGCCCCTGGCAACCACCACTTACTTTTCATCTCTATGAATTTTACTATTCTAGATCGTTGTCTTTTTGTGAGTAACTTATTTTATTTAGCATAAAGTCCTCAAGGTTCATGTATGTTATAGCATGTCAGAATTTCTTTATAAGGCTAAATAATACCCCATTGTATGTATACACCACATTCTGGTTATCAATTCTTCTTTGGATGAACGCTTGGGTTGCTTCTACTTTGTAATATAAAATTAGTTTGCTAACGGTGTATTAAGGCTGCCATATCTAAATACCACCGACTGAATGGCTTAAGCAGCAGATGTGTATTTGCTCACAGCTCTGGGGACTGAAAGTCCAAGAACAAGGCATTGGTGTTGTTGTTTTCTTTCTCCTGAGGCCTCTCTCATTGGTTTATGGATGATGGCCTTTTCATTGTGTCCTCATATGGCCTTTCCTCTGTGTATGTGCATCCCTGATTGGCTTCTCTCTCTCTGTCTCTCTGTCTTTTTGTGTCTCTCTGTAAAGACACCGGTTATACTGAACCCCTATGACCTCATTTTACCTTAGTCCCCTCTTTAAAGGCCCCATCTACAAATACAGTCACTTGCGGAGTTAGAGCTTCAACATATGGATTTAGAAGGGACATAACAGTCTGTAATACATCTCTTGGCTACTATGGATAATGTTGCTATACATTTGGGTGTACAAGCATCTGCCTGAGTCCCTGCTTTGAATACTTTTTTGGGTATATGGCCAGCAGTGGAATTGCCGGATCAAGCGAAAGTTCTATTTTTAAATCTTTTGAGGAACCACTATAATTTTTTTTTTGTCTTTTGTAGCACACACACCATTTTACATTCTCATGGCATTATTTCCTAATTTTCTGATAGTTTTGCTCTTTTTGAGAGGCCATTCTGATTTCCAAGGCCCTCCACTAGGAAGTTAGCCTGGAATTGTTCTTTTTGCCTCCCAGATGCTTGGTTACTAAATCTTACCAGAAACTTAGTACCCTTGCTCCTGTTGAACCTCCTGTCAGCAGTCTTGGGCTCTTGCTTCCATACTTAGTGCTGGGAAAACATCCCAGAGAGGAAGAGGAAGCAGGAAAACGTGACCTGGTCTTAGGCCGATGCTTCATTGGCGGCGTGGGTTCCCAGGCTGCAGCCGCTGAGCACAGAGGAGGTTGCGCCAGCTCTCAGATGATTTCTGAGCATGCGCAGAAGGGACCCCTAGCGTGTTTAGGCACCTGCCCCTTTCAAAATGGCCAAGAGACAATGGATTTAATATGTTCCTCAATGAGCAGCTTTAACACTGCTATAGACTCCTGTTGACTCAGATTTACAGAAGGAATTAGGGAATGTTTGTGGGAGTGGGTGTTGGGGTGTTGAGTAGGGGGAGTGCTTCGGGAATGAGGGGATGTTGGAGTTGGTGTTTATATGAGGCAAGATCTAAGGGTATGTGTGGAGATAAGGGTGTGTGTGTGTGTGTGTGTGTGTGGAATAGGGGATAAAAGGCATGAGGGTGAGAAGGAATAAGTATGTATATGGATGAAGGTGAGGTATTTGGGATTCAAGAATGTATGTGGAATAGAGTAAAATTATGGGGGTTAGGCGTGAGGGCGTGGAGGACCGAGGTGTGTATAACACAGGGAGGGTGTGTGCATGGAGTAGGGTAGGATGGTGTGCCAGTTCCATACGAGGGTACGTGGGGAATAGGATATGTGGAGGGTAGGGAGTGAAGAGGTTTATGTATGTTGGGGGTCATAGTAGGGAAAGGACCAATGCCTCCACTCCAGGCGCCACCCTGCCAGGAGCCTGGTGGGTGGAGGAGCTGCTGAGGCCTGCAGAGCTTTCCAGCTGTGGGGGAGTAGCACCCTGCCGGGACCAGGCATGACTCATGTCACCTGGTTGGGGGAATTAATTTTCTGGGCATCTGCATCATGGCAGGATATGTGTCAGTCTGTATGACTTTGTTCTTAGTAAGAGCCATGGGAGAAGTTTAAAATGAGGAATGGAGGTGGTGGGGAGAGGTTGTGCTGGGAGCTATGAAAGATAGATTGCTTCCCCCTCAGTGCTGGATCGCACTGGTAACCAAGGTCATTCCCCTCACTCCCTCCACTTTGCTGTTACTAAAAGACAACTGCAACATCCCATGTGAGAGAAGTAACTTCAGCACACACACACAGAAGACACACACGCACAGATACACAAGAATACACCTCTCACATACAAACGTAGACCAGGGAGCCCCGGAGGCCCTCCCAGATGCCAGGTGGCCTCTGCAGCAGTAACTCTTTGTGCACTGCAGTCTGCTGCAGTCTTTGCAGTGGAGGGATGCTGGCTTTTGTGAATGGTAGCCTGGGAGGCGCCTAATGTCATCTGCTCCTGATGTCAGCACAGTGAATGAAACCCTTGCAAAGCGTAAAGCCTCAAGCACTCGGGATGTAGAGCCTTCTCAGATTGGTCCTCTGGCTGCAGCGTCTTTTGCTGACGAAATCTCTAGTCCCATGTGTCACAGATGATCCATATACCTTAGGATTTAAATGAGGCAGAAACTGAGGCTGCATGAGGGCTAATGCACAGCTAACGCTGGCACAACCAGCTCTGCCTGAAGCAGTTGTGGCTGCCACCCTCTTCCTGCCGGTCGCGGGAGAAAGGTGTTTGCTGGAGCTGCAGCCCCACCGTTGTGCGTTAGCTGACTACTTAGCTAGCCCGATGTTCTGCTTTTGCTGGCAGAATTCCTTGCTGAAGCTCCAGTCCTTTGAAACTGATCTGTGCTCTGCATTTCTGGCAAACCAGGAAGAAGCTGTTCAGGTTCCTGGAGTCAAGGACCCAGCCCCAGCATCCACCCAGAGTGTGCCTGCGGAAGGGGCAGAGGCTGCAGGTAAGAGGCTGGGCAGAGGGAGGACGTCCTCATTTGTACTCTCAAGATAGTTTGGCCTCTTGCTGCTTCATCCTAAACCTGGCTCCCCGTGGGAAGTAGTGCCAGGTACAACGTGAATGGTGACAAAGTCCTAGAATTACAACCAGGGAGCTGACGGGGAGCAGGAGGAGTTAAGATATGCAGTGACAGAGAGCCTTCCTCCAGCCAGGGGCCAGGAGTCAGACTTACATAATTAGTGTCTGCTGAAAAGCACCTATCACAACTCCCAGTCTTCATTTTCCTACATGGTATCCTGTAACAAACAAGCGGTGTACTTATTGCACATCACTGGGTTTAGATAACCTGTGCTTGAAACTTCTGAGTTTCGAGAGTCATGATATTTTTGAGGTATTGAGGGGGGAATTTCCACGTTGCCTCATTCTTTCTTCTATACTGCTTGTAAGATGGTCCATCAACACAGGGAAAGAGGAGGTGAGTGCTGTGGCTCATTCTGACCCCGTGTTGTCTTGTTCTGTCGGATTTTTTCAACATTCATTTCTGTGTTAGAAAGTCTCAAAATTGGGTCTTATGTGTTTAGTTTCTTATCTGCTTCTCTACTTTTAATCCAGGGCATGGTAAATTAGCTAGCAAGTAGAAGGCAAACTAATGCTCCCAGAAAGACTTAGATAGGAAAGAAACACTAAATTACATGAGTAGAAATGAGATCAAAGTTTATCTTTTTATAACACAAACGGGTCAGAAGTTTGCAGACCGGTTTGTGGATAGATGGTAGAAATAAGCTTAGGTGAGCTTGCTTCACGAGGTGTCCTTTATTTCTAGGAATTGATGGAAGAGATTTATAAATTAATCTATTTTAGTACCATTAGTGATGGTATAGTCAAGACATTACTCTTAAAACAGACCCGTATGGCATAAGCAGGCAAAATACTCATCTCTGGTTTTTGAATGTTTATTAATAATAGTGCTTAATAGCAACTGGTGATGGCTACTGTTATTATTGGAGATTTTCTGTTATCCAGGCATGGGTCTGAGCCTTTCATATCTATAAAGTTCAATTCTTAAACTGACCTGTGAGATAAGACTTTTCACAGTAAGGACTCAAGGTCTAGTATAACCCTGCTATTAAGAGGTAAAATTGCCCCCCATGGATGTAGGTGGCCAGCTGGCTGTCCTTGTTGCTGGTGAGTTCCCCTGCTCTGTTGGCCACTGTGGTTGGATGAGATGCAAGTAAAATCAGATAAGAGCCAATGTCAATCCAATGAGGGATTTAAGTCAGATTAGTAGACGAGGCCCTTCTTCTGCCACCCACCCCAACAGACAACATTCAAAGCGTATAGAGAAGACTCAAGCCAAATACAAATGAAATTTTGGGATATCTGATGTTTTGTATACTACACAAGTATCTGGAAAAGAGTTTTTTTTAATAAGTTATGGTTATGTATATATTTTTAATTATGACTTCTGTGTGTGTAGGTGTTGTATTTTCTCAAAAAATCAAGAATGGTTTTGCATTTTTTCATTTTAGATGGACAAGATTTTGAACAAACTTATTATAACTTCTTGTGAAAGAGAAATTCATTATGAGTCTGTATAGGAATTGCTTATACAAAGGGGCTGTCTGTATATTCTGTGTTGTATGTCAAATGGCAGAAATGGGCACAAGGCTCCTTACAGAGGAGGCTTGCGGGTTGGATACTGGATTTTCCAAAATGTATGTGAATCTGAGAAGTCTCAGAGCCCTTTCAAAAGTTTATGAAAAAGAGAAATTCTCTCTCTCTTTCTGTGTATGTTTGTGCATGTGTGTGCGTGTGTATACAGTAGGCAGCAACTCTTGTATTTCTTTAATAAATTTTTATTAATTTTAATAGGGTGACATCAATAAATCAGGGTACATATGTTCAAAGAAAACATCTCCAGGTTATCTTGTCACTCAATTATGTTGCATACCCATCACCCAGCTCTTGTATTTTCAAAGCTAAAAGCCATCCTGATGTTTTTCGTCTCTGTAGAGCTTATGCACAAGGAATCTCTGTTAGCCAAAATGAGTACATCATAGTTGATATGGGGAAAGTGAAGGCGCTCTAATGTCTGTATTAGACCTTGTAATATCTTGACATATGTTTTTCTCTAATTTAAAAATAAATCCCTTGGATATAATATGGAAACTAGATGTTCTCAGGGACTCAAGGTGTCTCCTCGTTTGGCAGGGATTCTGGCAAAGTGACAGGCATTTGGAAGGGACTGTCACAGTATAAGTTATGGGGTGATTTGTTCTCTTTGGCTTCCAAGGAAGGCCATACCATTTCTAATTCTTGTGTAACTCAGAAGGAAGACATTTTTTCTCATATTACATCAGAAGTTCTTAATTCAGGACCTAATATCTTTGAACAACTTTGAAACTTTAGTTTTTGGGTGGGTGTGTGTGTATGAATCCCCGATGAAAGTATGATTGCATAAGATTGGCATAGATGGTCATAAATCTATAAAAAATTATAGTAACTTAACATTTTTTCTTAAAGAATAGCTTCTAGCCCTGGGATTTACCTATATATATATTCAATTAATAATTGTTGATGTCATTAATTAGTAACAAAGATAAAGTGCAACAAATGATTTTTATAGGAATATCTGGCTATAGTATGCTACCAATTAACCATTTAAAGCAAACATTTATAAAAATTAATTCATGTTACTTAAATAGATTTTAAAAATGTACCTTAGACATGGCATGACTTAAATAAAGTTTTACTTTTGCAGTGGGCATCTGAAATGATGGTATGAGCAATGTATTGGAGTCTCTGTCTTCAGATCAAAATATTGACTTTTAATTTAGATTTAAAGGTTACAAAGGTCAGTTCCACCTAGTAAAATACCTGAAATGCTCCTTGTTCTAGAAATCTAATTAAAAACTGCACTTGAAGTAAAAACGCATTTTGTGGTTTCATGGCAGCCCTGTAGGGGCACTGTGTTCTCAGTAGTATTCCTGAAACTTCCTGCACATCATAATCACCAGAATTTATTATTATTATTTTTTAGCATGCACAAGAGAGGGAGAAAGAGAGGGAGGAGAGAGAGAGAGAGAGAAGGATAGATAGGGACAGACAGACAGGAAGGGAGAGAGATGAGAAGCATCAATTCTTCGTCGCAGCATCTTAGTTGTTCATTGATTGCTTTCTCATATGTGCCTTGACCAGGGGTCTCCAGCAGACTGAGTGACCCCTTGCTCAAGCCAGTGACCTTGGGCTCAAGCCAGCGACCTTGGACTCAAGCCAGTGACCATGGGGTCATGTCTATGATTCCATGCTCAAGCCGGCTACCCCACGCTCAAGCTGTTAAGCCTGCACTCAAGCCAGAGACCTCAGGTTTCGAACCTGTGTCCTATGCATCCCAGGCTGATGCTCCACCCACTGCACCACTGCCTGATCAGACACCAGGAAGCTTTTCAAACAGGGGGATCTCAGTCTTCATCTCTGGACAGTCCGGGTGGAAGTCTGAAATCTTGATGTTTCATAAACTTCCTCCTTAATATTGAGAACCATTATTCAGGTGACAGTGTTTTGAGTTAAGAGGGAGAAAGGGAGGTTCTCTCAGGTTTCTTCCACTCTGCTTCCCCTCAGGGTCATCAATACAAAGAGGCTTACAGACCACTAGGGTTTATAACGCAGGTTCTGTGACCAGTCAGCTCAGCTCATTTACATCAGGAGGAGAATGGTGCTTAAGCACCCAAGTCTGCTGGCCAGAAATTGGTGGGATGGGGAACTGGGTATGGGTATGGGATGGGGACAGAGACAGATTTGATGGGTGTAGAGGCCCTTATAGAAAAGTAACAGAAAGGGAACCAGCTACAAAGGCAACTTTGGAACTGCCCATAGGGTAAGCAGATATCCTGGCTTGCCCAGGACTGTTTGTCTTTTAGCACTAAGAGCTCTACATGCTGGGAAATCCTCAGTCCCAGGCCGTTCACGACAACTAGTCACCCTGCCTGGAGGTTTCAAGTTGCACACAATACTTGATCATTCAAAATGTCTCTAACTGAATCAACAGCCTCTTAACAGCTGAAGCAAAAGTATCCTCTGTGGCATTATAAGCCTCTGTTCTGGAGTTGTGAGTGGAAAATGGAATGAGGGTCTTTTCAACTGCTTGTCATTTTCCAAGTGTGTGCAAGGACTGTTTGATGTTTCACCTGACTAAGCAAAGTAACCCCGCTTCTGTCTGACCACAGGTGATTGATGGCTCACAGTTTGTAGCAAAAGCTACAAGTCACTGGAGATAACTGAAGACTTACTACTAGAAATAATAATTCCACAACAGTACCTAATTAGCTCTATTATTCTAAAATCTTGATTTTCTTTTTTTGGGAGAGAGAGAGGGGGGAGAAGGGGGAAGGATCAACTCATAGTAGTTGCTTCCCGGATGTATCTTGACCAGACAAGCCCAGGGTTTTGAACCAGTGACCTCAACATTACAGGTTGACACTTTATCCATTGTGCCACCACAAGTCAGGCAAAATCTTGATTTTAAAATTGACTTTGCATCTGGGTAAGTGCCTTGTTGCTAATGTTGATTATTAGAGAACACTAATGTAGTATATCTATTTACAGTCTATAATTATTTCCATAAAGAATTCTGTGTAGACCCTGGCCGGTTAGCTCAGTCAGTCGGTTTAAGGGTGTCATCCTGAAAGGACAAAGATTCGATCCCTGGTCAGGGCACACACTGGAAGTAACCAATGAATGCACAACTAAGTGGTACGACAAACGAATGCTTCCCTTCCCCCTCCCCTCTTTCTCCCTTCCTCTCTCTATCTTGGAAAAAAACATTAAGCCCTGTCTGGATAGCTCGGTGGGTTGGAGCACTGTCCTAGAGCGTGGAGGTTGCCAGCACGATTCCCTGGTCAGGGCACACACAGGAGCAGCTAAAAAAAAATTCTGCATACTCTGGAGGTGTCTTCCTAACGTTGAAGTTGAGGCAGAACAGGATCAAAGAGGACCTTCTCTCTCACATTTAAGACACTGTCCACTTGACCGGAAGTCCTCAATTACTTGGAAGTGCTCATTAAATGTCCTGATTTTTGGGTTCCCCACCTTAAAATGCAAAATTAAAATATAAAGATGGACCTGAAAATCTTTAGGTTTGAAGAGCTTCCCTGGTAATTCTTAGGTGCAGGGAGATTCAAGAACACTTTTTAGGACATAGTGTCCCTCTAAGGTGCCTGCTGAGTTCTTGCTGCAGGTACGGTTTATAATTGGATTTCTGGAACAGGGCAATGTCTCCGGTATCCCACCAGATGAGCCTGATCATCCATATAACTTGATGTTTTTTATTCTGTCTGGGAGCAGCCTTAGATAGCCTTTGAAAGTCAGAAGATGTGGTTTCTATTACTTCAACTTGAGAAGTGCACAGAATTCCAAATATCCTTGAGAAACTATTTATTTTATGGGTCTTTGTGTGTGTGTATGTGTTATTTCCAAATCTTTCTTGAACCTTAACTAGAAAATGGCTTCCGCTGTGCAAAGTAGTACTTCATCTTTTTTGTCCTAAATTGGTTCCTGTAAACCAATATTCCTTTGGGAATATTTGGCAGTATCTAGATGCACTTTCTGTGCCACACTGGAGGATGAGGGCTACTGGCATTTAGTGGTCAGAAATTAGGTGCTGCTGAACATCCTTCAATGCACAGGACCCCCTCTTCCCCACTGGCCCAGTTGGGAATTATCTGGTCTAAAATGTCAATAGTTTCAAGGTTTAGAAACCTTACTTTAAAAGATTTAAATGCCTAGCGTACGGAGGACCCGGGTTCGATTCCCGGCCAGGGCACACAGGAGAAGCGCCCATTTGCTTCTCCACCCCTCCGCCGCACTTTCCTCTCTGTCTCTCTCTTCCCCTCCCGCAGCCAAGGCTCCATTGGAGCAAAGATGGCCCGGGCGCTGGGGATGGCTCTGTGGCCTCTGCCCCAGGCGCTAGAGTGGCTCTGGTCGCAATATGGTGACGCCCAGGATGGGCAGAGCATCGCCCCCTGGTGGGCAGAGCGTCGCCCCATGGTGGGCGTGCCGGGTGGATCCCGGTCGGGCGCATGCGGGAGTCTGTCTGACTGTCTCTCCCCGTTTCCAGCTTCAGAAAAATGAAAAAAAAAAAAAGATTTAAATGAATAACATCAGCATTAGCTAACAATGATCAGTTTTGTGCCAGACATTGTTACATTGTTACATATTTTCTCATTTTATCTTCAAAATAATTCTATGAGGTAGGTGCTATTATTGTCTCCAGATGAAAGATGATCAAGTAAGCTTGAGAGTTCCTGTGACTTGCTGAAGATCCCACAGCCACTAAGTTTTGAGGGTTGGGAAGAAAAGCGAGGACTGGAGGGATTCTCCATTTAGACTCCATAGTTTAATCGCTGTATACTCTATTTACCATCCAGCTTAAAAGTGAAATCTCCATAGTTCTAATATTCTAGAATGTGAAATTAAGCCCATAGTCAGTCTCTACGTTTCTACATAACTCATGTGTTTGGAAGTCATTTTTTTTCTTTATCCATCCCTGACTTAGATTTGTCAGAGGGAAGAGGCCTAGATTTGTAGTTGGTTAACCTGTTACAGCCCCTCCGTTCTGTAGTTGTTTCAGCTCCTTTGATCTAAATCATCTCTAGGCCTCTGTGCTTTTCTTGATGTGCATTTGCCTGACCTGAAGAGTGTACTCCAAATGGAGTCAAATAGAATCTTATTTGGTAAATATGGGCATGGGTGTTATACTTTTACAAAATGATACTATTGGGGGAAATTGGGCAACGTTTACAAGAGTTGCTGTATTACTTCTTACAACTGTGTGTGCAACTCCAAAGTAATGAATACCTAAAATATATTGGCTTGGGGTGTTTTATAAAATAATTACAAAGTAATTATGCTTGTTGGATTGTTTTCCAAACTCTTCCTACAGATGTTCACTATTTTCTTGAACTTTTGTCATATCTGTGTATTCCATAAGAGCTTCAAAAATGTTCATTTCCTATGAAACTGATTGTTTAGTGCTTATTATTTTTAAGAGTAGATGAATTACTTTTCTCCAGCAGTGTTGCCTGCTAGCCCTCAGTGAAGGTCATCTATTTCTGTTAAGCTTCCTCATGGTTTGTGGGCTTTTTCTGTGGTTGCTTAGTGTTTTGCTCTTTGAAATGTGTCAACATTATCCGCAAACTCAGACTCATGACTCAACTTCCTCCTTCATGTCATTTCTGAAATATAAAATAAGATTAAGCCAGGATCCATTTGCAGATGTTAGTACTGACATCATAAAGATACTAATGCATCCCTATTCTTTTGCTGCATATTGTTAAGTAGATTTTGTATACATTGCAAAACAGTTAGCCCACTTTTCACTTTTTTTTCAATAATTTTTTGATATGAAATATATGCCATAGACTTTTTGAAAGCCCAGGTGAATTATATTCTTTGGTTTTGTCTTTTTCAGAAACAGAGTTCTATGCAGTATTTGATATGCTAGTTGGGTGATCTCGGACAGGTTATTTGATCTCTCTGTGCTTCAGTTTCCTTTTCTTTAAAAGTGGAAAAAAGCCCTGGCCAGTTGGCTCAGTGGTAGAGCATCTGCCTGGCGTGTAGGAGTCCCAGGTTCGATTCCCGGCCAGGGCTCACAGGAGAAGCGCCCATCTGCTTCTCTACCCCTCCCCCTCTTCTTCCTCTCTGTCTCTCTCTTCCCCTCCCGCAGCCAAGGATCCACTGGAGCAAAATTGGCCCGGGTGCTGAGGATGGCTCTGTGGCCTCTGCCTCTGGTGCTAGAATGGCTCTGATTGCGGCAGAGCGACGCCCCAGATGGGCAGAGCATTGCCCCGTGGTGGGCATGCCGGGTGGATCCTGGTCGGGCGCATGCGGGAGTCTGTCTGACTGCCTCCCCGTTCCCAACTTCAGAAAAAAAGAAATAAAAAAAAATAAAATAAAATAAAAGGGGAAAAAAGATACTATCTACTTCTTAGGACTGTTGTGAAAATGATGTAGCTAAATGCATATGAGACTTAGCATATCCCCCATGGTAAATGCTCAATAAATGTCAGCTATCATTATTTCAAAAGCTGGACATTTTTGCAGTATTCAGAGGTTACTTTGCCTTTACTCCAGTTGATACTGCTTACATTTGTTTTTAAATATCTACTCGGTAATAATTTTCAACTACTTTCAAGGTGACTATATGCCATTAATGCTCTTCATTCTGTAGGTCCCCTCCAGAGTCTTGCATATGATTGACATTACACTAATTCCCGTAAGCAGAAGATATTTATAACAGTGATAATCTGTGCAGATGATGGCTGAATCATTACCTCCTATTACAGCTGAAACTACATTTACTACCATAAAATCTGTCCTATGCTAAAACTATGACATAACTTGGCTGGAAAAGATCTTTCCTGTTAATAAATTTTTTCTTTGATGCTTTTATAACCATCTTCATAGTCTCTGAGACTGGGAGCTTCATATTAACCACTTGTTTTCCAAAGTATTTCTTTTAATGATGTCAAAATTCATAGATTACCATATACTTTTCTGAAGCTGTTTCTATAATTGCCTTGTATGTGAGGAGAAAATTAGTCCAATAGCTGAAACTTCCAGGTGATTATTTATTTATTTTTGAGAGAGAGAGAGAGAGAGAGAGAGAGAGAGAGAGAGAGTCTGGGACAGACAGGAAGGAAGAGAGATGAATTACATCAACTCGTAGTTGTGACACCTTAGTTGTTCATTCCAGGTGATTATTTAAAAACTTTTAAAAATTCAGTTAAGGCAGACCAAGTACCACGGAAATACACATATTTTCATTTTCCGCCCTACAACTCTTTACAAACGAGGACTCTGGGTTTGATAAGGCTTGTCTGGACAAGGCCATAACAACAGTGAGCAGGTGCATCTCACACCAAGCCCGGCGCTCTGACTCAGAACCTCCTTTTAACAGACAGGCTTATAGTCATGGTATTTTTTTAATTAATAGATTTTATTTTTAAGAACAATTTTAGGGTTTTCAGTATTTGAGCACATAATAGAATTCTCACCTACCCATTTTCCCCTGCACAGAGTGTCCCATATGTTATAACCATTTTATTTAGATTTCCTATTTACTTACTTACTAACTTACTTATTTATTTATATTAAACTTATTGGGGTAACACTGGTCAACAAAATCATATAGTTTCAAGTGCACGATTGCACAACACGTCATCTGTACACTGTACTGTGTTTCTCACCCCAGGTCAGGTCTCCTACTTAACCATTTATCCCTCTACACCCTCCTCCACCACCCTCCACTCCCCCGTCGCCATTTTGGACCTTTCTTTCTGGTTATTCATCCTTCCATGCTTAAGAAGAGTGTAATCTGGAAGTGACCAGATGGCATGCCTACATAGATGCTTGGTGTCTGACACTCCCGGCCAACCCCCTCCTCCGTCCTGCCAGTCCACAGTGGACAACCTCTCCTGTCTCTTTCCGTTCCCCAACAATCTTACTTTTCTGTGGTTCTGTCTATGCGGGGCTGGGGGGGTCCAGATTTTTGGACTAATTTTTTCCTAACTGACGTTGGAGCCTAGTAAAGATACAGCCCTTATTGAAGTTTGGAATTTCCTTCAGTAGTCATCCTGTTTGCTTTGCACATTTAATTTTCCTTCTGCAAAGAATATCGGCTTATAAATGAAAACTGTCTTTTGAAAATGGCTCATTATATTTTAATTTATCAGCTGTACCACGGAGGTGATCAGTGGTACATTAATCAACTAGAAGACCTGGGGGGGGCATTTAAGCTGAAAAGTGATCAGCATCCCAGCACCCAGCTTTCTCTATGTTCCCAAGAGGGCACTTTCAAATCTTGGACACTGTCAGTGATGATGTTGGCTCTTCTCCTGGCCCCAAAACTCAGGTAGATCTCTGTAACCTGAGCGTGTAACTCCACTTGTGTGAACAGGGAGCGAAAAAGATGTTTTCAGAGAGCAGACACTGTTCATTGGCCATTTCCCTTGGTTATTTCTTAGCTGTTTTTGACAGTGTGCATATAGAGGCAAAGGAATGTCTTGAATAATCAGAGAAAACTGAAAAGATTCATTTAGTCACTTGGTAGCTTTGTCTAGAAGTTTATTTCTTCTTTCCTCCCCAGGTTGTGCATTTGTTGTCTAGAAGCTTATTTCTTCTTTCCTCCCCAGGTTGTGCATTTGGTCTAGTGTTGTATAGAAACTGCCACTAAAAATATGAATTATTCCTGCCTGAGATGTCCTACAAAACAATGCAGAGAATAGATTTCTTCCCTATCCCAGTATGACAAGAGTGTTCACACTTGCCCTCAGCATGAGTCAGGAGAACGGTTCTGATTTAAGGTCATGAACATCTGAAGACCTCAAGTATTCCACAGGTTAGAAGTTCAGTTTACTGCACATTTCTTCTGAGCAAACTCATCCTTTGTCACCTGCCTCACCCTTCTTCTCAGACACCCCCATCACTATGATGTCTCTTTGTTTTTCTTCTTCTCCTCTTCTTCCCCACAGCTCGTTGGCTGCTTCTCTTCCTCAGTCTGACTTGCTGCTCTGTTGTCCTCTGTCTCCATTCTAGTGGTCTCTACTGCCTTCTTCCTTTTCCTTTGGGACTTTCTTTTGCTAAGCCAATTATGGTGTGAGATTAATGCATATTTAAGATAGTTATTAAATTTCAAGTAGACACTTAAATTTATTGCATATCATTATGCTGTAAAATCATCTGAGTTTAAATTGTTTACACCTTCCAAATGATATTGTAAACAATGTTATGCAAATAACAATGTGATTTCCCTTTGTTTGGGCCTTTGGAGTTATTTATTCCCTATTATTACCATTGAGAGAAAGAAAATACTAAAAAAAGAACCTTAAAAGTCTTTTATGAAAGTGTATATTTTAAGTTATTACTGGATTTTAAAAATAATCAGTTACAATATACCCTGCAGATTTATGTATTTATGTAGATCTGTGATTTAAATGTTATGTTTCCTTGGTAAAAAGTGTTATTAGCCCTGGATGGTTGGCTCAGTGGTAAAGTGTCAACCTAGCATGTGGATGTCCCTTGTTCAATTCCCGGTCAGGGCACACAGGAGAGGTAATCATCTGCTTCTTTCCCCTCCCCTTCCCTCTTTTTTCTCATTCTCTCTCTCTTCGCCTCCCGCAGCCATGGCTCTGTTGATTGATTATAGTATTGAATACATCAGCCCCAGGTGCTGAGGATGGCTCAGTGGAGCCTCTGTCTCAGGTGCTAAAAATAGCTTAGTAGCAAGTGGCCCCAGATGGGCAGAGCATTGGCCCCAGATGGGCATTGCTGGATGGATCCTGGTTGGGGTGCGTGTGAAATTCTGTCTCTGTATCTCCCTTATTCTCACTTAAAAATAAAAA
Organism: Saccopteryx leptura; assembly: GCF_036850995.1. Taxonomy (NCBI): domain Eukaryota; kingdom Metazoa; phylum Chordata; class Mammalia; order Chiroptera; family Emballonuridae; genus Saccopteryx; species Saccopteryx leptura. The sequence goes on along the minus strand of NC_089511.1, from coordinate 59,323,488 downwards.
AAGTGTTCTGTATGTTAAGTGTAATAGCAGTGACTCAAGAGAAATAGTTCAAAATTATTCTTCTATAACCCTCTAGGAAACAGGAGTGACTAGATTAAATTTATCTTCAGAACTACTCAAAACCCCAAACCTGGATCTGTATTTACTTATGAAAATTTAATTACAAGGTTGTTACCAAAAATACAGAGGCAAGGAGTAAGTTTACATCTGAGCCAAGGCTTTTTGACCTGCGCACTTTTCTGTTTTTAGGAAGAATTTTGGAATTTCTCATTGCTCAACTAGCCCGTCCCCTAATCTATTGACTTTATATTAATTGAAATCAGTACATTCGCTCCTTCAATGAGAAAGTGAGGCTCTCCGCCCCCACCTCACTCTACAAGTGAGTTTTGAAGAAGTGCATGCCTACCTTGAACCCAGTAAGACTGTATCCTGAGCTCTATACCTACACATGCCCAGGACATACTGGGCACCTCCGCCTGGATAGCCCCAAGTGCCTCTTAACTCAGAGCATTTAGAACTGAACTCATCCGTCCCCCAGCAGGCTTCCTCTTCAGTTCTCTTACTAGACAAAAGATACAATTAAAAATTGTATCTGTTAAAAACAAAACAAAAATGAACATTTACTGATTACTGTGCTCCCTTTCTTAGGCACTGTCTTAAGCACTTGAGATTTCCTTATCTTTGTTTAATCCTCCAGCAATTTATAAGGTCGATACTGTTGTCATTCTCACCTGACACAGGATTTGGCACACAGTAGATCGTCAATAAACGTTTGTTGAATGAATTAATTCCCATGATACAGACAAGAAAACCGTGATTGAAAAAGATAAAGTAATATGTCCCCAGGGATTTGAATCTCAGTGTTTCTGAGCCTGTGTTTTTATCCATGTGGCAGACTGCCTGTTGGGATCTGCGGGGTGCCTGTCATAAAGCTCATCCCTGCTTTCAGGGTGTAAACATCCCCCCCCCCCCCGCCGCCCCAGCTCCCTGATGTTTCTGGTGGCCGTCCACAGAAGCTGGCACACAGAAGCCTGCTTGAAGTGTCAACTCACCACTCAGTAACTAGGGCAGCCTCTCATTAACCTGGAATTCCTCTTCATTCTTCATCCGTCCTCATCCCTACCCTGTCCATCCTCACCTTGAAATAACACTTCTCTCTCAGTGGTCTCTGAGCAAAAAGCTCATCCGTGTTTCCAGGCTTATTTATTGGGATGACTTCAGGCTTACCTTCATTCTCTCTCGTGATCCTGTAGCTAACCCCCAGTGTCTTCAGGCACTCAAATTCAACATTCCCCAAACCAAACCATCGTGTTTCTATTGGATGTTTCTGTATTATTTCTTGTTTTGTGGTGATGGTCTTCTTTGTGTAAGGCTAGTAGAGAACTTTGATGTTTTAGCCTCATTTGAATTATGCTTTTGGCTCACTGGCTTTTAAAACCAACAAAGGTTGGTGTTTGGCATTATGGCATGTACCTGAATGCTGTCTGAGCCCACCATGATGAGCAAACCCAAGGCTACAAATTGGAAAATCCAAAAGACTCTGACTAATTTATTATTCAGTTAAATCTCAGCAGTCCATCTCAAATGGTTGCAGATAGAGATTTACTTAAATTTTGAAAGACGTTCAAAATTCACATTAGAAAGATATTTTTAAATCTGACTGACTCATCGAACAGCTGTAATATAGCATCTGCTTCTACCTAGGGTTGCAGCCAGATCAGCAGTGGTATTTGGCTTTACAAAATAATGGCAATCTTATCTCTTCGTTGTGTTGTTCAGTGAGTGTGCCACCAGAAACACTGCAGCTCCCAGGGTCAGAGGTGTGGCATCTCCTATCACAGACAATAGTCAAACCCTCCCTCTTGGAGTTAAAACACTGTCATACCACCTTTCCTTTTGAATTTAAAATGGAGATCATATTACTACTGGCCACATGTGGTTGATATGAAGATTAAATACATGCAGAAACTCTTTCGACAAGTTTTAGGACATAGTTACTTCATGAATATTATATATGATTATTCTTATTTATAAATAAGAACTGCTAGGAGGGCCAATAGGCATGTTGGTTCTCATTCCAAATATTAATTCATAGGGACTCCCAGAGTTGTTGTTCAGTAAAAGAAGGTCAGCTTTCTTACTTTGAATAGTGTTAAAGTGATGGTACTTATGGTTATATATATTTTTAGCAGTTTTTGTGCCTTATATCAATGTTTCACCAAATACATATGCTATACAAAGGATGCATGGGTAACATTGTTAGTTTTCATAGAAATTTATTATAATGTGTATTAGTGGAAAAAAAATATAACTAACACATAAAATTTATGATTTTTGGCCATCATGGCCAAGGGTGAAGCTGAAGTTTTAAAAAGCTAGAGGTTGAAATTAATCTATCTGAAATTCATAGTAAATATGTAATTTTATATATGTAATACAGTATGTACTTCTTCAATAACATATATAGTAAAAAAAAGATTTATGTGGTTTTGGCAAAAATTTGTAGAGGATAGTTTTCTTGTCACTTAGTCTTATGAAGCAGGCACCGTTATTCTCCTCAGCTTACAGATGTAAAATCTGAAGTTTAAGACAGTCCTTCATTTGTGAAGTCTCTCTTAACAAGTGGTAGACCTGGGATTCAGACTCACCATCTCTGCTCTCCACTGAGCCACCCCTGTGGGGTGGTTACTCGCTTCTTCTCCAGGAAGGATTTTTTTTAATAAAGGTTTTTTTTTTGTTTTGTTTTGTTTTTTTTTTTTTTTGTATTTTTCTGAAGCTGGAAACGGGGAGGCAGTCAGACAGACTCCCGCATGCGCCCGACAGGGATCCACCCGGCACGCCCACCAGGGGGCGATGCTCTGCCTATCCAGGGTGTCACTCTGTTGCGACCAGAGCCATTCTAGCGCCTGAGGCAGAGGCCACAGAGCCATCCTCAGCACCCGGGCAAACTTTGCTCCAGTGGAGCCTTGGCTGTGGGAGGGGAAGAGAGAGACAGAGAGGAAGTAGAGGGGGAGGGGTGGAGAAGTAGATGGGCGCTTCTCCTGTGTGCCTTGGCCAGGAATCGAACCCGGGACTTCCGCACGCAAGGCCGACACTCTACCACTGAGCCAACCGGCCAGGGCCTTAATAAAGGTTTAATATTAACTTTTATTGTTTTTTCTTCCCAATAAAAGTAAGACATTCATTATAGAAATTTTAGAAAATAAAAAGAAAGAAAAAGAAGAGTTTTTGTTGTTGTTGTAAGCACACATATGAGACCTGCATTTTAAACAAGTTTTTCAGTGTGCACTGTAGTGTTATTAACTAGAGACAAGACGCACACAGCGGGTCTTTTCCTTTCCTCTCACAGCTCTGTACAGTGGGCTGAACAAGGACGTCGAGAGAGACCTGTGAGCCCACTGGAGCCTCACTAGGGAGCACAGGCACCACCAAGACTCCTGGTGCTCAGACCCCTTTCTCTCAGCCACACTGCACCACACATGGGCCGGGCAAGGTATTCCTTCCTTTAGAAGGAAAGTAATGTGCGCCCAGGGAATCATCAAAGCCACCGAGTTAGCAGTGTCATACGCTTCTCCCTGTTGGGGAGCAGGGTCTGTAAGTGGTGACCTGGGCTCTGTTCCCAGATGGCCACGGTGCTAGCTGGCTCTGAATCGGCACTGGCCTCTTCTGAACAAGGAACTCAGTAATTCTGTCTACACGAGGCACACATATCCATGTGCCAGCTGATTTAATTAAGCCCCGAGCAACGCAAGTGGTAAGTTGGGACCAAGAACTGAGGTGCTATCAAATGGTGAGGTTTTGACTCATTGTTGGTTTTCAGCTGATCAGTTGGGGATCTATCCGGTTCACTGCTTCCTTCAGTGGTGAGCTGGGGGGGGGGGGGGGTTGGAATGTTAATTAGGCAGCACTGGTAAATGATTCACTACCCAAGGAAGCAGATGTGATGTAAATGGAGGATAGCAGTTACTACTGCAATGCAGTTAAACAAGAGCCATTCATAATAATCTGGGGTCCTATGACGTTGCATCGTAGGACTCTGGGATCCAGAAGCTGAGCTCTTTTCTCCCCTCCACTTCAGTCACATGGCTGGGAACCCAAGGGTTCCGTTTTGGCATTATAACACAGCTCTGAGACTCACGGTAGTTTGGACCGGAGCCACAGCGGAGCTGAAGGGTTGAAGGCCTCAGACCTTTTCCATTTCAATAAAAAGATCAGTCCCAGGTGCTTGCTAAAGATTCTTCTCTTCCCCATCATTGTCATCAAAAGGGACTGTCTAGAAACAGGTAACACGAATACAGTGCATTTCTTTTTAGATGGCCTCAACCTGTTGGTTTAAGAAAAGGATCTGGTATGGTAAGGAATCTGTATGCCTCCTCGTGGGTTTTGAAAGTGATTGTTAGAGTGTGCTGTGACTTATTGGTTAGTAACTCTTACTCCTGTCACTCCTTAGGGCTCCTGCCAGGACCACACTGTTTTCTGGGTAAATTACTCCTAGCTAGGGAGTTGCCTGTAACGAGTTGTGTCAGTCACAGAAGCGTACCTGACCTGTGGGTCTGGGTCCTGGCATTCACCTCCTCCAGCTCCCCCCCAGCTGTCATCTTGTCCGGTTCTGACCAGTCCCAGCCACTGACAGAAGTGCTGTCAGTGAGCTCCAGAGGCACAATAGGAAGTGTTATTCATCCTCACAGTCTACAGTCCAACAGGGAAGAAGCCGACTGAAAACCTACGAACCTCATCAGACCTAGGATGGTACCCAAAGCAAATTGCATTGTAAGCTCTAGAGAACAGAAGCAATTCTAAACCTGATTAAGATTCATCCAGTACCAAAATGTAATCAATGTTTATTTTGGAAAAGTAGACTGTCGGTATTTTCAGATTCTGGTTATTCACCCAGAAAAAATTTTGTTTTCTTCTTTCTTTGCAGCAGTAGGAATAAGAGAAAGCCTTGGGTTGTTCTCACTTGAAATGGAGTTTGTTTTGGCTGCTTCTTGAATAACTGCGTAAAGCGCTGTGATGGGGAGGTTCTTCTGGCCACCCTGACTCAGTGTCCTAATGTTCCTCACTCTCCTGCCCTCACTTCTATGACACAGTTCGCCCACTTCTAGATTGACCCTGGGGTGGGGAGCCAATGAGCTCATTTAGAAAAGGAGTGAATGATCCTAGTGAGAGTTTAGGCACAGAAATGCCTCTTCTGTGACACAGTTTGCCCACTTCTAGATTGACCCTGGGGTGGGGAGCTAATGAGCTCATTTAGAAAAGGAGTGAATGATGGTAGTGAGAATTTAGGCACAGAAATGCCTAAGCACAGAGAAGGTTCAACAGAGCAGGTTTTGTTCTTGTTTTTTGTTTCTGTCCAAAAATAAAGTGCGACATGAAATTTTGGAGAAGAAACATAATCATTCTGAATTTTACCATGCTTTGTAGTGGCTATGCAGCAGCTTTGATCTTTTAGTGCATTTATTTGTACACATAAATCTATGCTTTTTAATATAGAAAGGAATGGTCCTTGTTTTGTTTTGAAACCTGTGTTTTTCCTTCCATGTTGGTCAGCAGAGTTCTCCATTATTCTTAATGACTGAATAATTTTCTGTCTGGGGACTCCTCTCTTCCTTTTTTGTTTTCTCCTCTTTTTTCTTTCCCTGGCAACTATGTCATCCCTTTTTTTCCCTCATAATCTATCATCTTTTGTTCCAGCTCCATTTTATTGTTTCCTTCTTTTCCCACTGAACATTTTGTAATTCACTCTTCAACGTGTACAAATAATATGATATAAAGAGAGGATGTTTGTATTGTAGTTTGGGGCTACACTGCCTCTGTACCTCATTCCAAAATAACTTGTGTTTCCCTTTCTTTGTTGTCGGTGGATTTTTTGATATTTTTTATTGCGGTTCCATGAGAACAAACATGGCAGTATTTTGAAAGCCTCTCATACCCCCAGAAGGAAGAAATGAGAAAGAGGGAAGACTTAGTGAATGTTGATGATCCTTATTTAGGAATAGGACAGTCTCAAGCCCTCTGTCACCTCTAAGTCTCGGTGATTTATGTTGTTTCCTCAGACCCTGCACCGGGCCACAGAGATGGGCAGAATGGGGCTGACAGCGCGCCGGAGGACCTCCAGTCTGTTGGGACCAGCCGGCTGCTCTATCACATCACTGATGGTGACAACCCGCTCCTGTCACCACGATGCTCTATCTTCACCCAGAGCCAGAGATTCAACTTAGACCCTGAGTCAGCTCCTTCTCCACCCAGCACTCAGCAGTTTATGATGTAAGAAAACATTTTTGTTTTAGCTTTACTTCATATAGTTCTTTAACTACTACATTTACAAACCACAAGGAAGTGTGTCTAAAATAGCACAAACATGCCTGTCAAATGTGACTGCGAGACCTGAACAATAAATGGCAAAAAAGTCAGTGTACTTTCTCATTGGGAAAGCTGTTTTAGGCCTTATTATCTTAGGAGACAGTGGTCATAAGACACAGGCCACCCCAGGGCTTCATGTTTGAACATTTTTGGTGAGATGACTAGAGTCCTAACTAAGTATATGTATGTGCAACTATCAGGAATATTATTCTTCATGAGCTCAGTATTCTTTCCACGTGCAGCAGTGGCTTCAGTGGTTGGACTGTAGCAACATTTAGTTGTTCAGCGCAGTTTTCTCTTAGATTCTAGGAAAGTGGTAGCTTCAACTAGCTGCCCCACCCCCAAGAAAAACTGTGCAACTCTGTGTTCTTTCCTTTCCTTTTTAAGTTCCTCAAATAATTATGATGCATAGCTAGAATGAAATTCTCTTTGCTAAAATACATGCAGAAAATCTCTAGTATCTCTTTAATAATTTCTGCTATTCATGAGTTTATTCAAACCTGGGTCCGTGGACTGTATATTGATAGACTTGAGGGAGTTGGTGAATTACTGCTATTGTAAAGTGTATTCAGATGAGACGGTGGATATATTTATATATTTTCTGGAGAGGAGGCCCATTCTTTTCATCAGATTTGCAAAGGCTCTGTTATGTCAAGAAAAGTTAACAATTCATCTAAGTCTTTCCTGAAAATGTTGGTAGGTGTGGCTCATGCACTCTATTGAGGATAATGCTACAACAAGCCATCTCTTTATAGTCATAAATTATTCTCCTCCAAGCTTTAGGAAATCATTTCCTGGACTAATATTCTAACATTGTACATTATAGTCCCTGATGACAGTTGCTCATACCCGAGTCCTGTGATCGGGGATCTTCATTAATGAGGGGAGGGTACCGTGGTAGACTCATCAAATGATGAGCTGCCCTCTGGTCTTCTCTGACAATCCCGGAAGTTTGGTTTGTAGACCAGCAACAGTGTGATCGGGGATCTTCATTAATGAGCGGATGGTACCGTGGTAGACTCATCAAATGATGAGCTGCCCTCTGGACTTCTCTGACAATCCCGGAAGCTTGGTTTGTAGACCAGCAGCAGTGTGAACCTGGAAACCACTGCTTTTGATCGTTCTGCCCCTCGTCATCACTGCAGGCCCCGGAGCTCCTCACGGTGCAGCTGCGGCAGCGGCAAGGAGCCTCAGACCATCGTGCAGCTCACCAAGCACATCCAGAGCCTCAAGAGGAAGATTCGGAAATTCGAAGAAAAATTTGAAGAAGAAAAGAAATACCGGGTAAGGACCGTGGCTCTTCCCTTCCCTTTGTTTGGTACCCTCTGTACCCGAGGAGAGCCGTTTCCCTGGATTGATGTCCCAGCTTGGGTCTGTCTTGTTTTCACATGCTGTCAGCCGATATCTACTAAGATATCTCTTAGTAAATAAATACAACCCTATTTTCAGTCTGATTTGATTATTGAGCCCTTCCCCTTTTTTCCTTCCTCCAAAGAACCTTACTATCACTAGCATTCCTAGGACTTAAATTTTTTTTTTTTTTAAATTTTATTTATTCATTTTTTAGAGAGGAGAGAGAGAGGGAGAGAGAAACAGAGAGAGAGAAGGGGGGAGGAGCTGGAAGCATCAACTCCCATATGTGCCTTGACCAGGCAAGCCCAGGGTTTCGAACCAGCTACCTCAGCATTTCCAGGTCGACGCTTTATCCACTGCGCCACCACTGGTCAGGCCCTAGGACTTAAAATTTGAAAAGCTTATGAATTATATATTTTTTTCTTTCTTTAACCCTTTCCCATTTGCATTTTGATAAGACTGTTAATGACCCAAAGGACAGAATCACTAATGCAGAACAGAATGAGGGGTGAGAGCATTTTCATTGACATCAGAGTCTTATGGTTGATGGATGAGGACCTCTCAAGTGACTTCTGTTCAGGCCACTCTTGAACACACCCTGATCCATCCTTTCCTGTCAGAGAGACACTGGCTTCACGCTGGTGCTGCAGGGTTTGGTCATGAACCTTTTCCTTTCTTACATACTAGACAACAGAGTCAGAGGTAAGTGTCTGGACAGCCAACACTAGTTTTACTTATTTTCTTTAATGGTGGCCATGTCATAGAGAAAAATCATGTTCAGGTAGAACTGCACAAAGATATTGGGTCTTTGGCAGAAGGCCCAGAACAGCTTGTTATTAGAATAAAAGAGAACAAGGAATGATGTCTCGTACATCTTGAAATATTGAAAGGCTCACTGAGCACTCAGTACAGGGGTAATTGGCAGGTCCCTGGGAGTGTAGGGTAAGTCTCGGGGAGGGAGGTGAGGGTGGGTGATGTGCCCCTCTCCTGTTCTGTGTTGTGTTCCCCACAGTGGCTTTAAATTTACTAAACGCCTGGATTTTTAGCTTTGCAAAATGGAAAACAAAACAACAACCAGATTGACTTTGAGAACAATCCAAGTCAGAGTGTTAAAGATTATTCTCTTCTCTAAAGTCAGTTATTGTCTTTTATAGAGCAGGAGGGTGCTCTGCACATTGGAAGTATTAGTAAGGCCACTGGGGCCCAGAGAAGAAATAATTTGCCTGAGGTATTTATGCTCTGTCAGCACAGGCTTGGGCGGTAGATTAAGTTTGATTAGTTTTTTTTTTAGTGTTTCATTTATTTCTTTTCTTTACACTTCAGTTCAGAAGTTGGAATATATAGCTTTGGTATAATTGCTATTCTCTGTAAGAAAAAAGTTATTTTTTTAATCTTTGCTACACAAACAGAAGGCAGAAAAACTAACTTCAGTGTATTGTTTAGATTCAGCGGGACAGATTTTTCTTTCCTCCCTTCCCTTTCCTTCCCGTCTTCCTCTTCACCTGGTGGGAGCAGAGCCTTCTAACTATCAGCACTGAGGCCAGACTGTGAGAGGTGGTTGATCTAGAGCAGAAGTAAAAGCCAGTTCATGTGTCCATATGTAAAGCTCCAGGTATCCTGAGAGAAGCTGATTGGCCTTGTTTGCTGCTGGAGTGTTATTGGATACAGGATGCCCTCACATTGGAAACTGTGGAGGGACAAGTAGCAGGCCCCATTCTCAGAGCCTGTTAACAGTTCTCACTGGCAGTTCTTGAGTCAGACTGATCTGGATTTGAATCCAGTGCAGCCACTTGGGCACTTTGTGACTTTGGACTTTTTTCTTTACCTTTCTGAATCTCAATTTATCCATTTGTAAATTGGGGTTAATATCAATAGTGACTTCAGAAGTTTGTGAGTATTAAATGAGGGAGTACACACATACATTTTACTAGTGTTTAGCACAAAGTAAGTAAGTGTTCTGAGATATTACCATCTTTTTAGTCTAGTTAAGTGCTCCTTGAACAGGCTATCCCATGACAGCCCCGGCCTTGTCAGAAATTGAAGGGAAATTGTGCACATTAATTCTCCACTAGACTTCTCTACGTGCAGCCACAGACCCCGGAACACTTTTGCTCAACCGTGATAGCCACCTAGAACCTGCCTGTTTTAGAAGAGAACCTCTCCTGGCACCTCATGCCTTTATCTAGAGAAGCTTTAGAGACAGAGAGGACAGGCCCCACACACATAAATACTCACACATGCAAATGGATGGACCCAGACACAGTAGGGCAGAAGGCTCCACGGTCACCTCTGCCTCAGTGTGTATATGTCCTTGGAGTAATCAGAACCAGCCATGTCTCAGGAAACGGGGCTTCTCCTCACCCTTCCTGGCAGGGTGCCAGTCTGTGCTTAGAGGTTTGGCTTGTCAGTGAGTTTTAGTTGGTTGCTGTGTATAAGTCCCTCCTTCCTGGCAGCCTAAGGATGGAATTAATAGCAGTCACTGCTAATTTTGTGTGTGTGTGTGTGTGTGTGTGAGGGTGGGGAGCATCCTACACCAGTAGAGTCCTCCCATTCCCTATGGGGACATCTGCCCAGCTCCCCTTTAATATCAGACTACTCCCCTGTGATGGCTGCAATGGGCGTGAGCTCACGGTTAACTTCCATTAGGACCAGAAAGTCTGCCTTAGGCTCCGCACTGAAACAGGGTTCAGAAAACAGTAGGTCATTTTTATTTTTCAATGAAGTGCCACAGGTCCTCTCTGCCCCCATGGTATGCCAAGGACGCACAACATGGAGCTCAGGAAGCCCCGTATTTTGACTTTGAAAATCACTGTATGGAGTCCTCTCATGCCAGCTCAAAACAAAAGGGGGAGTGAAGATACGCAGGGTTAGAAATGGGAGTAGAATCTTAGGACTCAGGCAGTTTCTCAATCCCTCAGGCTCCTCTCCTATCCATTCTTTTCCTTTTACTGCTAGTTTTTGACTCCGAGTTCCCGCTGGGACTCTGTGCTAGCTGGGCTGAGGCCCTGGTACAACAAACATCTTTCCCTCGCTGTCGAGTATATCCACTTCACATTCTTACCCCAAACCGTGTTTGTTCCCTACAACTAACTTTACACTGAACTACACTCTGACTCATAGAACGAGGAAAGGCTGTTTTAGCCATGTCCACTTTCACTGTAGTTAGAGAAGTTAGAATGAAAAGGGATCACCCAGTCTTATTTCTTATTTGACCACGGAGAAATTGAGCCCAAAGAAGGTAAGTGACTTCCTCAGGATCACACAGCAAAGACTTAATCTAGCCAAGACAGTAACTCAGGTATTTTCATTTCTAAGCCAGAAATATTTCTAAAGTGTTTTTTGAACTGTCTTTTGCAGACCACAAATCTGGTCTAGTGGTACCTTCAGTATATGACTCTCAAACCCTATTTTAATTTCTCTGAGCAAAATCCACACTGTACAATTTATGAGTGTATAGCCTTGGGGATCTATTAAACTGAAATTATTCAGTTCAAAAGTAAGAAGGCTTAAAGATTCACACAGCTTGTCTATGAAAACTTTCCATGTTATTTGAAAGCTGCTATTCTTGTGAGCTTGATTTAACCACGAGCAAGGAAATAAAAAAAATATTTCAGAAAATTTTAGGCTTTAAAGTATTTTGTCAGAAAATTCAGCCTTACATTTCTTGTAAGTCTTATTTGTAGTAGTGAAAGCTCATTTTTTTTTTTATGGTTATTGGCTTAGGGTCTTAGATTTTTGTTTTTGTTTTTAACAGTATTTCAAAAGATGGAGTGAATTAGGGGGAGCACATCCAGTGAAAGATGGATTCCAAAGACTGATTCTTCAGATCAGAGAGAATTCTGGGAGGATTTAGAGAAACCAAATAAAAACATTGACTGTTTATATAATCACATTGTTACCCAAAGCCAAAGTACTAGACTGTGCATCAAGGAAGTAGCACAGTGCATCATTCTAGCAATCCAGGGATAGGACTAGGCTAAGCTATGTATTTTGGAGGCTGGGCCCCCTGTTTTACTGTCCATGGTTCTGAAACTAGGGAAACCCATAGAATCCTCTCTGAGATTCCCTAGGAAAATAATCACAGTCATTTTTCTTCAGTCATACTTTTTCATCCTGACTTTTAGAATGTGGTTTTTACATCACTCCAGAAGTAACAGAAGCCTGTCTAACGTTTCACAGTTAGCCTAATCCCATGTACCTTTGATGACTCTGTCACACAGCATGGTTTTTTTCTTTGAACTTGAGAGGAACACATTCATTTCCCTATGCTTCTCTCTCACCAAAAACTTGATGTTGTATGGATTTAATGAATCTTTAAAGAGCCCTTAGGCTTGGTCACTAACAGTGCACATATTTGGACTATTATAATGATGTTTATGATTATGTCATCTTGAGCATTACTGTATATTTCCTTGTCTATCCTCAATTCAAAGTAACTACAGTGTGTCCGTCAAGTCATGGTGCACTTTTGACCGGTCACAGGAAAACAACAAAAGACAATAGAAATGTGAAATCTGCACCAAATAAAAGGAAAACCCTCCCAGTTTCTGTAGGATGATGTGGCAGCATGTGCGCATGCGTAACACCATGTATACAGCAGAGCAGCCCACGGCCATGCCAGTCGAGATGTGGACGGTACAGAGGATAGTTCAGTGTGTTCTGTGGATTGCTAAATTTGAATCCATGACCAAAGTGCAATGTGAATATCGGCACGTTTATAACAAAGCGCCACCACATAGGAATAACATTACTCGGTGGGATAAGCAGTTGAAGGAAACCGGCAGTTTGGTGGAGAAACCCCGTTCTGGTAGGCCATCAGTCAGTGAGGAGTCTGTAGAGGCTATATGGGATAGCTATCTAAGGAGCCCTAAAAAATCTGTGCGTGAGCCCACATCGAACTGCACTGAATAGGTATGAAACAGGGAGAGTTTTCCTTTTATTTGGTGCAGATTTCACATTTCTCTCGTCTTTTGTTGCTTTCCTGTGACTGGTCAAAAGTACACCATGACTTTACGGACACTCTGTATTAATCTTGTTGAGCCTGCAGTTAAGTACACAGGTGGCCTCAACTCTTTAAGAAAGTTTCTTACTTATCTGTGGGGATGGAGGCTAAGTATGTTTGGCTATCCTCGTCTTCTAGTTTCTCTTTTCTATATAAAATCCACTTTTATGCTCTGAGAAGAGATTCAGAAATCAAGGTAAATGAATTTTATTAAGTCATATCCTCCTAAAATAAAAAAATGTATTCTTTTTTCCCAGTGTGATTAGCTCCTTGGTAGGACACACAGACCCCAATATATTTGTTTGTTGGTGAAGACATATGCAATGTTTCTTTGAAGGTCTTGTACAATCACTACAATGATAACAACAATAATATTTGTAATTCTAGTAACTACATCTATTGTGTTTTGCATAGGCCTGAAACTATTTTCAGTGTTTTGCATATAATAACTAACTTATCCTCACAGTACCCTATAAGGGAGATGCTATTATAATTCTCATTTGTTAAATAAAACTGAGTCACAGAGACTAAGTAATTTTTTCAAGGTCACACACATATGATTGTTTCATTTTAACATTAGTTTAGTGGGATATTGAATCTATAAATACTGAGGGATTAGAAATCTGGGTATCACCCTGATATATTGACTTCTCAGACTTCTGTCGAGTTTTAGAGATCCTGGGGTCTCATTTCTTTGGCTTCCAGGATATGATTGATAGGAGCTACATCTTTCTATTCTCCAGGCAGGTTGTGGTCATTGGCCATGATTGTGAGCACAGGCAAGTCAGGAATGCTGGTGTGTTTCAGTGTGATTATATTACAGTGATATAAAAACATGACCTGGCAAAGTGTGGGGTATGGGTGGCCCACAAGGTGGCTGTGGGTTATGCCACAGGGGCATTGGCATGGTTCGGAGTATGTGAAAAATGCCGGGTAACCAGGCAGGTTTAAAAACAGTGTTCATGAAACAAATGAAAGTGTGGAGGAAGCCACTCTGTATCAGCTGGACTTTTAATGTCTGAATTTATCTCCATGCTTTATATGTTTTGTTGCTGAATTATCTTTGTGTGTTTTAACTATTAAATTTTTTCTGTCTTCCCCTCCCTTCTACCCTCATTTTCTCCCCTCTTGATAGCCTTCGCATGGTGACAAGACATCTAATCCTGAAGTCCTGAAATGGATGAATGATTTGGCTAAAGGTCGTAAACAGCTCAAAGGTAAAATCAGCCCAGGGTCTCTTTTCTGAGAAAAGAAGCAGTTAAAATAAGGACAGTGTGCTCTTGGGTATTTTTTATTCTCTTCCATCTGCATCCTCTTGAAACAAAGGCTCCTAGAGCTCCTTCATTATTTGGTGCATTTAATAAATCTTTGGAAATAGACTGAGGAACTCCAGACTCCCAGGTGGAGTGCCTTCAATGCTAGGGACATTCCAATAAGTGGAGCCTAACTTTTCTGGTTACTGGCTTCTCAGATGATAGAAACGTAAGAGGCCTCGCAGTCAGTACTTCACATACCACATGGCATAGATGAGGACACATATGTCCTGAGAGGGAAAGTTCGTCTAGCTGGGAGGTGGTGAGGTAGGTGTGAAACTCAGTTCTCTTGCCTCATAATCCGGTGTTCTTATCTCTCTAGAGATGGGGGTGTGAGTGTTAATTAACTCTAAAAGCCATCTTAAAGGACTATGGTTATTTACCAATAAAGGTTTATATTCTTCCTCTTTCCACATTCATTTCAATACTTAGCAATGTGGGAGAGTTTCCAAATTTCTAGAAGTATGGTGATTAAAGTAATGGAAGGGAACATCAAGTTAATGGTATTAAGCTGTAATGATGTAGCTGGTTTATAAAATATGAAGTGTTTAATCACCATGCCAGCATCTCACTAAAAACAAACATCAAAGAAAATGAGCTATGTAATTGAAAAATCAATATAACTAGCTACACTCTAATGACCAGTCCCCTAACAGATTCTGAAATGTAATTCCCTGATCAATCCCAGATGGCCTTTTAAACTATATATGTTTATATAAAGCCACATGGCAATAATGGTGATTCCTGGATTTTAATAGCTGGCATTAGACAGAATTGTGACATCTGTCAAGTTGGGGCTGGCACTTGTATTGCCCCTTTCCCATCCCTCCTGCATGTCCACAGACATTTGCATGTGCAGTTCTTTCCAGAACTACTTGTGTTTCCACACGGGCTCTTAGTGACTGCAAAACTTTCAAAACCCAAGTAAATACATCGGAGTGTAGAATTTTGCTGCTATGGTAGGTAACAGGTGAAAACGTTGGGGCCAGGTACCACTGGTCTTGCTTCAGAACTTCTACTCCAGAATTTAAACCACTGAGTTATTCCCAACATGGGATCTCAGCTTCTACCTCTAGGATCTCAGCTTCCAAGAGGTCCCTCTGTATTCGCATCTGCTTGGGAACTTAGGCTGTTAGCCTTGGTTATTCAAGCTGCCCTTGCCTCATGGAATGTCATCCTTTAGCACTGTTCATTTCTACTGACTTGACATCAGGGGAGGGAATTCCTGCAAGTCTCTGTGCTCTTATTAGGGCCAGTGAGTCCTTGCTCATGGTAACTTGTGGCGTTTCTCTTAGAACTGAAACTGAAGATGTCAGAGGAACATGGAAGTGTTCCCAAAGGCCCACCTAGAAACCTGTCCAGTGGGAAACCCATGGTCCCCAGAGAGAACGAGAAGCCAGAGGCTGTGGGGCCTGAGCAGAGCTTCTCCGGAGAGGAGACTCCAGACGCTGTGCTGCCATGCCTGAAGAAGAGACAGCAGCTTCCCTCTCAGGAAGAGCCTAAGGTACTTCCCCATATCTTCACAGGGCCAGCATGCCACGCAGTGCAAGTGAGATCCGGGTTTTCCAATGTATTAGAGTTCTGTCACCACATTATCCTGTTTAGGAGACTGACTGAAATTTCAGTCTGAGGAATTGCTAGGGGGCTATTGGCCATGACCTGCAGGCGTTGTCACATGATTCCAGATCATGCTGTCACTCTGGAGATTATAGTACTGCCTATTGATGGGAAGCAAATGGCAAAGACACTAGGGTATATCATATCCCTTTCTCCCGTGGCTTCTCCCGGTAAATTAGCAAATGAACCCAAAACTAGGGTTATAATCCCATTTCCCATGTTGCATTAGAAAATAATAAAGCAGGGATGAGGTATGAATAGTGGAGTGGTTTAGGACTTTATATGAAAACAGAGAGATAGGGTTTCTTGAGGAGTGTTACGTAAGATGTCTAAAGCTGAAGTCGTTTTAGATATATGAACCTGGAGCTCAAAGAAAAAGAATTATTATATTTTATAAAGAAGATGAGAGCAGTTAGCATTTACCTGGTTCATCCCTCTTCATCCTGCATATTTATACTGCTTTTCACTTATGCCAAGGAACCTTCCTTATGATCCTTCCTGTCTTAACTCTGAGGGTGGTGTGGCCTTTCATTTCTTGAGTAAGAGTTACAGCTACCCTATCATAGGTCTAACTATGCTCTGTGCCATTTTGTCTCTTGTACTATAGTTTAAACTTGAGTAGAAGGGCTGTCTGTTGCTTATGATGCTGCAGTGTCTATTCACAGGTATTGACTAAATGTTCCCTGAGTGAATGGACAGAGGAATGAACAAACTAGCATATTTAACCTTGGAATAGAGTCTTCTTGAGGAGAATTCTGCCTTTACCTGTTCTACTGTATAGTATCCTGTTTGAATCATAAGATAACAACACATGCCAAATCCCAAAGTCTTACCACATGTCCCTGGACTAGTCCTTAACACTGGGAGAAGTGATCTACAAGTAGAAATGGGCCCTTGGCCATCTCTATCTTTATGAAATAGTTTTAGACTTAAAAGGTAACCAATATATGTTGTGATGAGTGAATACAAGGTTTTCATCCACTGAGTTAACCTACCCCCTGTTGGGGAAAGATTCTAGACTTTTGGGATAGTCAGTGGATGTGTGAATAACACCAATTGTGATTTTCCATATGTTAGTGCCTCTGATGGCATTTCCTGTGTTTTGTAGTTACCTTAACCAAACCTAACAAATTAAACAGGTGATGTAATAGAAAATAATAGTATGGTTTCTACTTTAATAGTATGATTGGGAAGACCAATAGGTGACATTTAATGAAGAAGAATTAGCAGGGTAAGAGAGCAACAAGGACCATTCTAGATAGATGGAACTGCAAATATAAAGGCCTTGAAGAAAGAGCTTTGTGCACTTGGCATTCTTGGGTCTGAGGGCTGGAGGATAGGGTGGCATGAGATGAAGTCAGAAAGATAGGCCCAGGCCTATCTATCATACAGGACCTTGTAGGCTGTAGAAAGTATTGGGAAGCTGTTTGAGTGATTGTAAGCAGGAATGTTACTTGGTTTGACTTACATTTAAAATATCTTTCTAATTGCTTTGTGGAGAAAAGAGTGGAAATGAGAGGATAACATGGGTGGCTTGGACTAGCATAGTAACCTTGGAGGTGGAAAGAATTAGACATACTGAAATATATATTTTGGATACAGGATCAAAAAGACACACTGAATTCCTGGATGGGAGAAAGTGAAGGGAAGGAAGCACCCGGGGTGGTGACGGGGTCACTGAGAGCGGCAGTGAAACTCAAGTCTGTCTTGGACATGTTAACTCAAAGATCTTTGAGGAATAAGGTGACCAACCATCCCAGGTTCCCTGGACTTTGCTGGCTTTAGCACTGAAAATTTCACGTCCTACAAAATGCCTGTCTTGGGCAAACCGGGTTGGGTACCCTACTGAGGCATCTAAGTAATACAGGGACCTGCAAATGACAGTCTGAAGATCAAAGAAAAATCTCTGAGTTCTTTAGACATCGTCTTTGTTTAAATGGCAGTTTATTTTCTTAATTTAAATTAAAGTAATTGTTGAACAATTTAATAAGTCAGATGTCTCTTCAGATAAACCTAGAATCTCTGCCGTAGGCTAAAGTTAGGCCCTTTAAATAGAGAGCATCTGTACTAGCATGCAGTCCTCAGTGTCTAAAGCTGCAGCGTTGTTCTGAGGGAGCTTTAACATGGTAAACCATGAGGTGGCTACTCAGCAGTACGGTGGGTCCTGAGAGGGAGTCCAGAAGCCACAACAGAGCCAAAGGGAGGACTGGAAGTTTTCAAAGAAGCTAGTATTATTTCTGGCTCCTTGGTGAACATTAGCATTTGAGATTATCTCATTAGATTCCATTCCCCCACCTCCTACCTCTTAATATATTTTATTTTATTTATTTTGTAATTCTTATTTTTTTTAATTAAATATATCAGGGTAACATTGGTTAATAAGATCATATATGTCTAAGTGTAGATTTATATAATACATAATCTCTATATTACATTGTGTGCCCACCACCCCATGTCAAGTAATCTGTCACCATATATTTGGCCCCTTTACCCTGTCTTACCCCCTTTCCCTCTGGTAACCACTATACTGTTGTATGTGTCTTTGAGTTTCAATTTTATATCCTATACCTGAGTGGAAAAATCATATGGTTCTTAGCTTTATCTGATTTATTTTGTTTAGCATATTCAGTTTTTTTTAGAATATTCTCAAGGTCCATTCATGTTGTTGTAAATGGCAGTATTTCCTCTTTTCTCATTGGTAAGTAGCCATGTATATATGTACCGCATCTTCTTCATCCAGTCCTAGCCATGTATATATGTACCACACCTTCTTCATCCAGTCCTAGCCGTGTATATAGGTACCACATCTTCTTCATCCAGTCCTAGCCATGTATATAGGTACCACATCTTCTTCATCCAGTCCTAGCCATGTATATAGGTACCACATCTTCTTCATCCAGTCCTAGCCATGTATATAGGTACCACATCTTCTTCATCCAGTCCTAGCCATGTATATAGGTACCACATCTTCTTCATCCAGTCCTAGCCATGTATATAGGTACCGCATCTTCTTCATCCAGTCCTAGCCATGTATATAGGTACCACATCTTCTTCATCCAGTCCTAGCCATGTATATAGGTACCGCATCTTCTTCATCCAGTCCTAGCCATGTATATAGGTACCACATCTTCTTCATCCAGTCCTAGCCATGTATATAGGTACCACATCTTCTTCATCCAGTCCTAGCCATGTATATAGGTACCACATCTTCTTCATCCAGTCCTAGCCGTGTATATAGGTACCACATCTTCTTCATCCAGGCCTAGCCATGTATATAGGTACCGTATCTTCTTCATCCAGTCCTAGCCGTGTATATAGGTACCACATCTTCTTCATCCAGTCCTAGCCGTGTATATAGGTACCACATCTTCTTCATCCAGTCCTAGCCATGTATATAGGTACCACATCTTTTTCATCCAGTCCTAGCCGTGT
The DNA here is from genome assembly GCF_036850995.1 of Saccopteryx leptura. Taxonomy (NCBI): domain Eukaryota; kingdom Metazoa; phylum Chordata; class Mammalia; order Chiroptera; family Emballonuridae; genus Saccopteryx; species Saccopteryx leptura. The sequence goes on along the minus strand of NC_089511.1, from coordinate 59,304,408 downwards.
ATATAGGTACCACATCTTCTTCATCCAGTCCTAGCCATGTATATAGGTACCACATCTTTTTCATCCAGTCCTAGCCATGTATATAGGTACACACCTTCTTCATTCAGTCCTAGCCGTGTATATAGGTACCACATCCTCTTCATCCAGTCCTAGCCGTGTATATAGGTACCGCATCTTCTTCATCCAGTCCTAGCCGTGTATATAGGTACCACATCTTCTTCATCCAGGCCTAGCCGTGTATATAGGTACCACATCTTCTTCATCTAGTCCTCTATCAAAAGACCTTTGGTTGTTTCCATGCCTCTGCCACCATGAAAAGTGCTGCAATGAACATAGGGGTAGGTACCATATTTATTTCCCCATGTATAAGACACACCATTTCCCCCAAAATTTGGGGTCTACAAACTAGGTGCGTCTTACACAGTGGTTGTAGATTTTTTTTACTTGCATTTACCACTTTTTGGTCCTTTTTTTAAAATATTTTTTTTATTTGCATTTCCTGCTTTTTCATGCCTGTTGTCTTTGTGCTCATTGTTTCGCACTTGTTACTGGTCTGTTATGGTAGGTTATGTTTTGCCATGTTCTGCCCAGAAATGGCTCAGAAAACATTTCATACAGTGCTGAATTCAAGTTAAAAGTGATCCAGTTTGCAAAAGTGAATGGAAATCCTACTGCTGAATGTAAGTTTGTTCCTCCTCCAAGAATAAACTTGGAGAACTCAATCCAAGACTGGCTACAGGAAGAATAAATCTTACTGAAAACGCCACGGCAGAAGAAGGCCATGAGAGGCAAGTCAGCAAAATGGCCTGATTTAGAGGGGGAATTGGAGATATGGATTGAAGAGCAAAGGGAAATTGGAAGTCCTGTGTCCACAAAGGTGGTTAAGCATGAGGCAAGAAGAATTGCTGATGAAAAAAGAAGTTACTGATTTCAAAGGAGGTCACAATTGGTGCTTCAGGTTCATGAAACTGAATGAACTAAGCATGCATACATGCACCAGACTTGCCCAAAAGATGCCTGAAAGCTATGAGCAGAAGGGCCTTGAATTTCATTGTTTTGTCAATGTTGGAAGACATATCAGTTTGAGTTGGGACAGTTTGCAAATATGGATGAAATCCCCCTCCAATCTGATGTCCCAGGTAACAGAACTGTTGATAAGAAGGGGGTGAGCCTAACCAGGCAGTTGCGCAGTGGATAGAGCTTCGGACTGGGATGCAGAGGACCCAGGTTCGAGACCCTAGGGTTGCCAGCTTGAGCGCGGGCTTATCTCGCTAGAGCAAAAAGCTCACCAGCTTGGACCCAAGGTCGCTGGCTCGAGCAAGGGGTTACTCGGTCTGCTGTAGCCCCACGGTCAAGGCACATATGAGAAAGCAATCAATGAACAACTAAGGTGTCACAATGAAAAACTGATGATTGATGCTTCTCATCTATCTCTGTTCCTGTTTGTCTGTTCCTATCTATCCCTCTCTCTGACTCTCTTTCTGTCCCTGTTTAAAAAAAAAAAGGGGGGGGGGTTGAAAACTGTAACTGTGAAGATAAGTAGACATGAAAAGAGCCATTAGCTGTTCTAGCTTGTTGTGCTGACAGAACCAAGCTGCCTCCTATGCTGATTTTCAAACGGAAAACAATGCCAGAAGAAGATTGCTGCAGAACAAAAAACAAAACTTGCTGTCATACCTAGAGGCTTGACATCCCAGCTCCAACCACTGATGTCAGCATTAACAAATCCTTCAAAGCTGCCATGAAAGATGAATGGAATCAAAGGATGAAGTCTTCTGGGGACAATTTGACACCAGCGGGAAGAGTGAAGAAAGCAACTATAGGAGAAGTTTGTACCCGGGTGAAAAGATCCTGGGATAATATCAAGATTGAGATCATGGTCAAGTCATTTAAGAAGTGTGGCATTTCAAATGCCATAGATGGAACTGAGGATGAGGCAATATATGATGACAGTGATTCATCATCAGACACTGATGAGGACAAGCTAATGGGTGGGATTTTTGACAGTGATGAGGAGTTGTATGAATTTTATGATGAATAAAACCTGAGTTCAATAACTTTATGCAATACATTTTTTTTCACATATTGGGCCCCAAAATTAAGGTGAGTCTTATACATGGGAAATGTGGTATAGCTTTGCAAAATAATCTTTTCAAGTGTTTCAGGTAGATACCCAGAAGAGGGATTGCTGGGTCATATGGTAATTCTACACGTGGTAATTTTTTGAGGAACCACCATACTGTTTACCATAGTGGCTCTATCAGTTTACATTCCCACCAGCAAAGAATGAGGGTTCTTTTTTCTCCGCAACCTCTCAAATACTTATTACTTGTCATGATAATAGCAGTCCGAACACTGCTCTGTAATGTAATTTGAAACTAAGTAGTATGATACTTTTGGCTTTGTTGTTTTTTATCTCAAGACTGCTTTAGCTATGCTGGGTCTTTTATGATTCCATATAAATCTGATATTTAAAAAATTTTAAAAAAATGCCACTGGAATTTTGATGGGGAGTGGTGAAAGTGAACATTGTTGTATTGTTCTTGATTGTAGAGGAAAAGCTTTGAAGTTTTCATCATTGAGTATGATATTAGTTGAAGGTTTGTTATATTTGGCCTTTATTATGTTGAGGTACCTTCCTTCTATACCCATTTTATTGAGTGTTTTAATCATGCATGGATGATGTATCTTATCAAATGCTTTTCTGTGTCTATTAATAATATGATTTCTATCCTTTGTTTTGTTAATGTGGTGTATCACACTGATCGATTTGCTTATGTTGAACTATCCTTGTGCCTCTGGCATGAACCACACTTGATCATGATGTATTATTTTTTAAATGTATTGTTGTATTTGGTTTGCTAGTATTTTGTTTAGGATTTTTGTGTCTCTATACCTCAGAGATAATTGATGTATAGTTTTTTTGTGTGTTATCCTTGCCAGATTTTGGTATCAGGGTTATGTTGGCTTCATAAAATGTGTTAGGAAGTATTGCCTCTTCATCAATTTTTTGGATGAGTTTGAAAAAGATAGGTATCAAATCTTTTTTGAATGTTTGGTAGAATTCACTAGTGAAGCCTTCTGGTCCTGGACATTTATCTTTTAGAAGATTTTTGATGGATGTTTCAATTTTCTCACTGTTGATTGCTGTATTTAGATTTTCTAATTCATCATGGTTCAGTCTACAAAGGTTATATATTTCAAATAATATTATCCATTTCTTCTAGGTTATTAAATTTGGTATCATAGTCTTTCATAATATTCTAGTATGATCCTTTGTATTTCTGTAATATCTGTGGTAATTTCTCTTTCATTTCTGATTTTTGTTTATATGTGTTTTCTCTTTCCTTAGTGAGTCTAGCCAGAGGTTTGTTAATTTCATGAATCTTTTTAAAGAAGCAATCTTTTCTCTATGTCATTAAGTTTTGCTTTTATTTTTATTATTTCCTTTCTTTCTTACTGACTTTGAGTTGCATTTATCATTATAAAATATCCATCTTTTTCTCATTATCTTTGTTATCTTGAAATCTATTTATCAGATAAAAGTATGGCGCACCTGCTTCTCTGTGAGTACTATTTGCTTGGAGAATCATTTTCCACTTTTTCACTTTGAATTTATCTTTGTCTTTGCAGCTTAGATATTTCTCCTGAAGGCTATAATATGGCTGGGTTTTGTTTTTTGATCCAATCTCCTACTCTGTGCTGTTTTATTGGTGAATTCAGTCCACTTACATTTAGGGTATTTATTGATGTATGAGGATTTCCTATAGCCATTTTATCTGTAGTTTCCGGTAGCTCTGTGCCTTTATTGGTTCTTTCCTTTGTGTTTCTATTGTTTTTGTTTGATGGTATTTTACTTTTTCTCTCTGTTTCCTCTTTTTTACGTTATGTGTCTTAGTCTGTATGTGTATGTGTGTGTCTGTGTGTGGTTACAACAAAGAACATTTCATATATATAGTAGTCCTTTTTCTTTTGAATGCTTCTGATCTCCGTCCTCCTTTGCAAATTCAGACCTTTACATCCTCCTCCTTTATGTTTTTATATTCACAAATCATCCCTGTTTATGTTGCTTATTGTTGATCTTACTCATAATTTTATTATCTTTTGCGCTTAGTTTCATGTAGAGTAACTCCTTTGAGTATTTCCTGCAATGGAGGTCTTCTGGTAATAAATTCCCTCAGCTTCTGTATGTCTGGAGAAGTCTTTATTTCTCCTTTGTATCTAAAGAATAACTTTGCTGGCCATATTATTCTTGGTTGGTCACTTCTCTCTTTTACTAGTTTGAATACTTGGTTCCACTTTCTTCTATTCTAGTATGTAGAGTTTTTGCTCAGAAGTCTGATGACAACCTAGTAGGCTTTCTTTTATAGATTACTTCCATCTTTTCCCTGACTGCCTTGGGAGTTCTTTCTTTGTCATCAATTTTGGACAGTTTTAATATAATGTGCCTTTGAGAAGGTCTTTTTTGTATTGAGGTAATTAGGTGTTCTGTTTACTTCTTGCATTCAAGGATCCAGCTCTCTCCTTAGGTTTGGAAAATGTTCTCATCAACTATTTGAATAAGTTCTCCATTCCCTTCTCCCTCACTTCTCTTCTGGTATGCCTATTATCCTTTTATTGCTTTTTCTGATGAAGTAAGATATTTCTTGTAAAGTTCTTTCATTTTTCTTATACTCAAGTCTCTTTCTTCTTTCCTATGCATCTTTTCTAGATTTCTATCTTTGATATCACTAACTGTTTCCTCCATCTGGTCAGGTCTATTTCCTATGATCACTAGTTTACTCTTTATCTCTTACACAGGGTTCCTCAACTCAACCTCAGAACTTGTTTGTTTATTTTTTAAAGTTCCAATTTCTTTGGTAAAGTACTTGTTTTGTTCATATTTGTTTTCTGAGCTAATTAAGTTGCCTATCTGGGTTTTCTTGTATCTCATTGAATTTTTTTCTGAACTGCAATCTTGAATTCTCTGTTATTTAGATCACATATTTCCATGTTTTTAATTTTTTTCTGGAGATCTTTCATTTTCTTTCTGAGCTCCCTCATTACCATGGTTATTCATGATATTTGATGGCTTCCTTCTCTGTCTAGGCATCTGTGTATGAGTGGCACTTCTCTAGTAGATTGATAAGAAGTCTTTCGATTGTTTTCCAGTAGGTGGCATTAAATCACAATATTTTTTAGCTCTCTTTCACTTCTCTGGCTTTTCATATCTCTGCAGGGTGTGAAAAATGACTTGTGCTCCCTGGGAAGGTGGTCTGGTCTCCATGGTCCCAGGAGATCAACCTCACAGGGGAAGATGGTGGGTAATGTAGTTACAAATCTGTGAAATCCCGGTGCTGTCCCATACAGCCAGTCATCACCAGCAGTATAGCTGCGACCTGTGGGGTGAGCTGGGGATACACAACTGCCTCGTTTGTTTGCCCTGCCAGCAATGGCGACCAGTGGACCTCCTCGCAGCATCCCCTTTGGGATTCTACCTGAACCTGGGAATAGTCACAAAGCACACCTGTTACTCAGGGAGTAAGTAAATTTTGTAGTATTAGTTCTAAATTTTATTATATTAATTCTTGGGCTTGCTGATAGTGTGTCTACAATTCAACACAAAGGTTGAAGGGAGGCAAGCACTGGCAGGGTTCCATGACTTTGTTTCTCTGGAATGTTGATTGCCAGACAATTGAGGCTACACCTCTGCTTCATCCCTGCCCAGGTCACTGTGTTCATCTGCAGCTCCTATTGCCCATTCCTACAAGATTGCTCACTAAATCTCTTTGCTCCTCCTGGCTAAAGAGAGTGAAAGCTGCAATCTGATTCATCCCCTCTTTGGACTGAGCTCTGGCTGCATCTGTGGCTCATCTCAGCTTTTCTCTCTTCTCATCTCCTGGGTTTAGTCCTACTTGCCCACCTTTAGCTGTTTCAGGATGTGGATCTTGGGGATGTGTTTGTGCGTTGAGCAAAGAATCACTTGTTGAATTATAACTATTCAAATTGTTGAAACTTTAAGGGAGAGACCAAGGGGATCTCTCCTACTGCCATTCCTGAGACATGACTCAATAAAATATCTAGATCCCACTTCTTTAAATTCAAATTGAAAGGTGCTTTTCATCTGGGGTTCTTGCTTTATTGCTGAAAATGCATTAAATATTAAAACTTCCAAGATCAAGACATTTATTTTCTCAAGAGATCTTTATTATGACTCTCTGAAATTTTTGCATTTGATGTTTAGTCAGAGCCTATACTAAAACTGATAAATCTTATAGTATTGCCTTGTCAGTTCAGAGACCACTGCTGAATAATTTTGTTGTTTCATCTATGGATGGTTTTGGAAATAATAAATTCTGGGACACAGGATATTCTTTTAGCAATGGAAATGAGTAAATCTTCCTATGGGTCTGATATTAGTGCCTATTTATGCCCTTTTTTCTTTTGAAAATCCTGAATTAGTGCTGTCACATATACCCATTTTATTGCCCTTTCAGAGACCTGTTGGTAGGATCAGGTGGATGGCGCCTAATACCAAATATATGAGTAACGACAGCTGCTTCTTCTGCCCTTTTCCCAATGCAGCATCGTTGAGGAGGGAAGCAGATTTTTAAAAGCATATTTTATTTTATTTTTTAAAATTAATTAAAATGTTAATAACTGATTAGTGGGTTGTTGTGCATTGGAGAAAGGCAAGATTTTTAGAGATAAAGGGCACCAAAAGAAAGATTTCATAAAGTTCTTCTGCCTACTTATCACTTTAAATAAAATTAATTTGTTGAATAGGTAATACTTTATCCCATAGTTCAAAAGGAAAACATAAAATTCTACACAGTAAAATGGTTTCTTCCTATCCCATCTGTCAACAAAAACTTTGAGATCTCTCAACCCCTCCTCCCCAAAGCAGTTAATTTTTGTTTTTAATAACCTCTAATATGTGCTTTTGGAGTTTCTATATAAAATATATGTAAGAAAGTATTAATATATGTTCTTATTTTTCCCGCTTAACAAATTTTGTTTAAAGGGGGGAAATTAAGAATGTATATTGAAACAGGGATAGGGTCAGGTCACAGGAGAATAACTACAAGCTTAGAAATTCACATCCTTGAGTCATTTTCTTTCCCTCCGAGATTCTGTCTAGGGCATCTGAAAGTCAGAGCAGCTGGCACACTTAGACATTTTTGCTTTTATAAAAGATACCTGGGTGATTATGCTATGTGCTATTTCTATCATTCCTTTCCTTCTACCTGCCAAAGGAGAACCATTGGACTAGAGTGACAGGTGGTTGTATGTAGCAGATATGCAACAAATTGATGCAGGACACAACAGGAATGAAAACCAAAGCAAGCAGAGGAGTTTGGTAACTTTGGATGGGAGAGGTAGGCAGGTGTATAGATATATGGGTGATTGACAGGTAAATAGGAAGCTATTTAAATTTTTATGCACAATGTAACTTGTTGAAAATAGTGATTAGGGCCAGGTCATATAGTAGAAGAATAATAGAATGCATTATTGGAACAAGACAGTATGAATTTTTTGTTGGAAAGAACTTTGAAACTCTAACCTCCATGTTTTATAGGTAGGGAATTGAGGATTCAGAGAAGTTAATTGTTTTACGCAAAACAGTTTTGATGTCAGAGCTAGCTAGTACGCTAGTAATAATCCAAGATATAGTGATGAAGAACTAGCAAGGTTGGTGCTTGTGAATATAATCATAAAAGTCAAGATAAACTATATTTGAGAAAATTAATAGGTCTTTATCACCCATTGGTTTTTGAAGAATGAAGAAGTAATTAAAGAACAGGCTCCTTACTATTTACACATTAAGAACTCCTTCAAAAAGCTTTAAAAGACATCTTTCTAAACTTGCTTCCATTATTTGAGTGAGGACAAGAAATCATGAATTTCAGTTTGGCATAATTTAACTTACAGCACAGCTATAACAGCCTTTCTATTCTGTGTTAATTTTTCTCCTTCAATAAGAAAATTGACATGGTATTACTTGATTATAATGCAGCATTTGTTTTTGGTACCATTTGACCATCACTGTGTAAGTGGATTCATTTCAATAGAAAATATGATTACTGAAATTGAGTTAGGCTACTTTTAATAAAGAATGTTTGTGGAAATATAGACGTATCCTTTAAGAAATTTCCTAGAAAAAAAATTGGCATGTGCTGTAAGATACTTCCCCTTTTCTAATAATTACTGTTGCATTATATTATTATAATCCCTTTCTAGGAGGATTCAAAAGCAATTTTTTTTGCCTGCTAACATCAATTTAATTTCTTTATAAGAAAGGAATAGTAATTAATTTCATGTTTTTTTCAGGTAACTAAGCAAGACAAGAACCTCATAAAGCCTCTTTATGATCGATGCAGAATTATCAAGCAAATCTTGTCAACGCCTTCCCTGATTCCAACAATTGTAAGTCAGAATGCTTACATTAGCCAGAAACCTGTGCTTGTGCTTTGTTTTGATGTTTAGTTAGGGAGACAGCACTATCAAAGTTATAGAGGAGCCTTCTTGGCGATATATGCTGCTAACAAGCCCAGTTACTTTCAAAAAGTAAAAATGTGGTCTCACTCAACCCCAGTATTGTACTTAACAGTGACTGATGATTAAAACTATTATGAACATAAATCTATGGCAATTGTATTTTTGAAGCAAGTTTTTTTATTGATTTTAGAGAGAGAGAGAGAGGAAGTGGGGGGAGATAGAGAAAAACATCAATTTGTTGTTCCACTTCTTTATACATGCATTGGTTGATTCTTCTATGTTCCCTGACTGGGAATCAAACCCACCACCTTGGCGTACCCAAACGTTGCTCTAACCAACATTTAGAGCTACCTGGTCAGGGCTTTAAGCCAGTTTTAATATTTGCTTCCATTGTTCGAGTGAGGACAACAAATCGTGGGTTTCAATTTGGCATAATCTAATTTACAGAACAGCTACACAGCCTTTCTATTCTATGTGTTAGTTTTTCTCCTTTAGTAAGAAAATTGATAGGGTGTTACTTGATTATAAGGCAGCATTTGTTTTTGGTACCATTTGACCATCACTGTATAAGTAGATTCATGTCAATAGAAAATATGACTACTGAAATTGAGTTGGGCTACTTTTAATAAAGAATGATTTACGGAAATACAGAACTAGAAAAGCACCACAAATTCTACTCCAACAATATTCAAATAGTCACTTGCTCAAGATATCAATGTAAAAAGGAATAAATATTAACAAACAGAAATGTAAATATACTTGAGTACATTTATACTTTCACAGTTTTAAAGACAAAGACATAGTGATTCATAATCTTTGACATTTTCCCATTCAGGAAGTATAATTTAAAATGGGACATGATAATCAGATTTCCTTGCAAGGAAGTCTTTTTGTTGATAAGCATTACCGAAACAGTTGAAGGAATAACTTCATTTTGCTTTGGCCTTTGTAGAGCTCTTTCCTCACTCTCTCAGTTTTCTTAGTATCCTCTGTATTTGATTGTGGCCCACACTAGGACCTGACGTAGGGTATTCCTGGATAGCAGCGGTGTTTTGCCATGGAGCTGGGCCCCAGAAGGTCTGGGTAAAAGGGAGGGACTACTAGGGAGTGTAGCCCAGATTATACATCCTGAATGTGCCTTCTTTGGCCCAGCAACAGAGGTGAACTTGGTGAGCATTTTAGCTCAGAATGGGTATTTCTTCGCCCATTAACTTCTGTAAATTTTTTGATGCAACCAAGAAAAGTTCCTCCTGGTTGTCTCCTTCTCAATTCTCCATAGGCATAGGAGTCACCTACTGTTCTCATGGTATCTAGTTATTGTTCCCCTTCCTGTTTTTGCTTCATCAGAAGGCACTTAGCATTTTGTGACTTTATTTAATTCTGCCTACAATAAGCAGGAGGAAGAGGATTCAGATGAAGACTGTCCACAGGGAAGCCAACCGCCTTCTTTACCAAATTCAGCATCTCACCTTCTTGGTGGCGATCACCTCACCTACTCTAATGAGACTGAGCCTGTAAGGGTCCTGCTACCAGATGAAAAAAAAGAAATGAAAGCACCAGCTCTCTCCATGTCTAATTTACATGAAGCTACCATGTGAGTGTGAATCCTAAGTGTGGAGTCACAGTTTAACGCCTTCTGGTCTGTGGTACCTCGTATGGACATACACATTTAGAAGTGCTATTAGACTCTTTAAAAATGCTATCAACTTGAGAGTAGTCTTAATGTATAATGTTCTTGTCTTCTTAACCGGAAACTTGAGATTACAATGCCATGAGGAACCTAGGCTCCCAATAAGGTCCTAAGGAGCCCATAGATGCTGATGTTCATTTTGCTGCAGTTGCACATCTTTTCACCAGGGCTTGGCGCCAGTTAACTCTTGGCGTTTGAAAAGTCTGGACCAAAAGGTTTTCTAATCTTGTGTGAGTCAGTAGTTGTCAGGGCCTTTATCCTAGTCTGTTCCATTTAAATAAGATGGCTTCTCCAGATTGGGAGTCCCCTTGGCCTTCAGTAAATGAGCCAGCCCCTGTCTCTTAATGATCCCCTCAGTCAGGAGCTATTTGGATTTTCATTAGTTATCATGATCATCACTCAGTACTTGGCATATCTCCAGCATTTGGCCTTCCTTTAATTTGTATATTACTGGCCAATTTATGAGATTTTCTTTAAATGTGTATTGTAGTGTGGCAAGTGTATGCCCCAACATAGGGATGAAATCCCTGCGAATATATGAGGTAAGATCAAGGACTTAATTTTAAGTTGGGATTTTAGTGTGCTTGTAAAATCAGTTGGTACATCAGTTTCATCTCATAGATGAAGTAGCCTGTTTGGAAGCAGAAAATCAGTCTTCCTTCCTCACGCCTTTCCTTTCTTTCTTTCATTTGTTGCTTGGTTGGTTAGTTGTTGTTCTAAAGCAGCTGTTCCTAACTTAGGTTGAGTGCTAGACTTTTTTTGAAAGCAATAGAATCTCTTCTTACAATTTCCTGTTCTAAAGTATATGATTCTTTTCCCTCGTCCTAGAATACAGTGAGTGGAATTCTCAGTGTAGCTTTCTCTGGGTCACTTAATTCCCAAGGGTTTTGCCATTCTCCCTATACTCTCGAGTAAGGATAGAATTTTGTTTACAATCTTTTCCTCTTCAGTCTATCAACAAATACTGATGAGTATTCCTTTAAAATGTCTGTTTCTTTCACACCCATTCATATGGCCTTCACCTTCACCACTTTTTTGTAACGGACTCAGTCTGCTTGCCTCCTGCCTGCCCTGGTCCTCTCTCCTTTCCTATGATGTTGTTTTCACCAAGTAACTTCCTCTGCCATGCTCCCCCTACGGTCAGGCTTTACATGTGCCACCCCGACTCAAAGGTACCCTTTTAGGCAGAACACTTCTGTATCATAATGTTTTTGCTAAATAGATAAATCTACTCATGATGATCTCTCAATGATGCCAGAGCTCAGTTATGGCAAATATGTATTTTATAGGCCTGTACTTCTTGACCATCTCCGAGAAACTAGGGCTGACAAGAAGAGACTTCGAAAAGCCTTAAGAGAATTTGAAGAACAATTTTTTAAACAAACGGGAAGGTAAGTGTGTGCGGAGAAATTTTCTATTACCTAGAGAACTGTTGTTAAGAATGAGCTAGAATAGTAACTCTATTTGATATAAACAATTTCTATAGTGACTTAGACCCTGGATTTGTCTAATGCAACATTCTGATAATGCCATTATTTGGAATGTTTTATGGAAGGCTGTAGCTATCAACTATAACATCAGAGTTTAAAAAATAAAGGATTAACTTCAAAAATCTTTAACACTAAGTAAGTAATAAATACAACTATTGAATTTATCTAAATCTCTACAAAATGTGTCTTTTCCAGCCCGCATAAATTCTTTGTTCCTGGTTACTTAGTGCCTCAAGTTATTCTCTATTTTATTAAATAATTATTTATTTAAATATATTCTTCAGGATCTGTCCCCTTAATTATTTTATTTCAGAATCTGGTCAAAAGTTCATAGCTATTCTTTCTGTCCTTTCAATAAATGTTTAGCTATAGCCTCTGTTTGTCCTCTCTTTTTCTGTGGTGACCCGAGTGTCTCATTAGGCACTCCCATTAGTTTCCTCTACATTTTTCTGTACAGTCAACAAAATTCTATATATGGGTTACTGATCTAATTTTGGAAGAGAAAGTGACAAATCACTTAGTTAATCCTGAGCCTGTTTCCATGATGAAATACTGGACATTCTGGGATACTTTGGGAAGCTATTATACCCGTCATATGGGATGTCAGTTAAAAAAAACAAAAGGACATACTTTTCCCAAAGTCACAGTTATTAAGGTGGGAGGCCGTGATGCACTGGCTCCTCAGTATTCCTCTCCATCACACACCTGCCTTTCCTGAATTGCTTTTATTTCAGCAGAATGAGGGTTGCCTTGATGGAGAGAGACTATTTTTTTAAGCATTGGTACCTACTCACCTCTTACTCAGCAGTGTTTCAAACCCGCAACCTCAGCATGCCAGGTCGACGCTTTTATCCACTGCGCCACCACAGGTCAGGCTCAGCAGTGTTTCTATTTCAGTCCTTCAGGGCTGTTCACTAAAACTGGGCCTACTAAGTACGAAACTTTTTGCATTTAGCAAATACAGATGTAACCAACCTAGTTTTCTGCTTTAAATCTTCTTTCCAATTGATTGCTACAAGTTCAAGTTACTTACTTATCTGCTGATGTTAACTATATATGACTGTTAAACTTAGAATATAAAACAAAATTTGTTCTTTCCATTTCTATTTTTTTCTTTTATAAAATTCCCATACAATGCTTACATTTACATTTTTACCTATTTGAACCCAGGAGTCTACTTTAAAGAGTTTGAGAACTTCCCAATATACTAGTAGCCCTGCCTAATGGATCTGCAGTGGTACTTGGCAAAACTTCTGACATACAGGGAAGTTAGTTATGTTCTACATATTAGTATTCTGCTGAACCCGTGAGTCCTGAACCCACCTCAGAGAAGCCTATGTTTGACTGAGGTTGTATGCCCTCTTGTGGTAACATATGTAAAGTAAATGCAACAGTGGTGATACAGCACAACAAAAATCAAACGGTGGAAGAGCTGTGAAATACAGGTCTTAATCTTGTTTTTTTGTAAGACATTTTGTTGGAAAGGCCTAACTATCTATAAGGTAAAATAACCATTGCATATGGATTAAATTTTAAGGTACTATAACTTTTTTTAAAGAGAGAGAGAGAGAGAGAGAGAGAGAGAGAGAGGGAGAGAGAGAGGTATGGAGAAACAGACAAGAAGGGAAAGAAATGAGAAGTATCAAGTTATAGTTGAATCACTTTAGTTGTTCATTGATTGCTTTTCATAATGTGCCTTGACCGGGGGACTCCAGCTGAGCCAGTGATCCCTTGCTTAAGCCAGTGATCTTGGGCTCATGCCGGCGACCATGGGATCATGTGGATGATCCCACACTCAAGCTGTTGACCCCACACTCAAATTGGTGAACCCTTACTCAAGCCGGTGACCTCAGGGTTTTGAACCTGGGCCCTCAACTTCCCAGGTCGATGCTCTATCCACTGTGCCACCGCCTGGTCAGACTAAATGTTCTTGTAATATTTACCATACAAGAGGCATAACCACGTAGATTTGACATTATTAATTATGAGCCAGGAACTATGCTAATAAACATGTCAAGCATGTTTTAGCGAAATACTAGCAAAATTTTTCATTCTGGCCAATGCATTCTTGTTTATTAGCCAAAATGGAGTATGCAGGTCCAGGGATAAGTTATATAATGGATTATTCCTGTTTTCTTATAAATTAGATAATTTCTTTCCTTAGATAAGTGTAGACAAATTAAGGTGGTATTTAGACACCCAGTTATAAGTTTGGCCTGTAATACAGAATGGAGGCAAAGGGATCATGTTATATAATTTAGCCATTTAAGAGAAACTGTATAGATGAGTACTATTTTAGTCTGTATTAGAAATTGCAGGGTATTGTATAGTGGTGCAACACAAGTAGGTAACTATATTTTTAGAGATTAGCTTTTTTATAAGAGATATAAATATATCTATATCAGTTCTTTAAAAATAGAAGGGGGTATAGGTAAAATGTTAAATGTTTTCTATTTACCAGTTTTCAGCCAAACTAATATTGGAGAGTGTTCAGTAGCAACAGTGGTGATTTCCTCTATGTTTTCTATCCTTAGTATTTTAAAGTCATGAGTGGAAATGTCTTAAAAGCAATTGGCCATCTTATCAACCAAGGAGACAAGAGCCTTTTGAGATCCTGAAGCAATTACTACCCTTTAGGGAACATATCCTGGCAACATTTTTGTGGGAAGGCAAATTATTTTAACTGTAGATGTTACCCAATTGTTGTTCAAAGTAAATGGCAAGAGCACGTAGTAGTCAGAATGCTTATGTATAAAAATCTATGCATTTTCATATATCTAGTCTTAGTGTAATTAGTGTGCTAAAAGAACCATTGAAATTTAGACATACAGATTATGTAGAGAACTTCTCAGTAATTCTGCCACACATTTGCAGAAACAAGTATTATAATTACAAGAAAACTTGGAAATATTTCACGTTTGTAAGGTAGCCATTGAACTTTTTTCTTTCTATTACCAAAAACTTATAAATTATTTTTGTTAGCCTGAATTCTGTAGTTTTTTGGCTTGATACTTTTAACTGTCACTACAAAGGTGGAAGCTTCTGCATAGGCACGGCCTGTGACATGGATAATGGGAGAATGGCTGGACAAGAATGCCTTGAGAGTTCTGGTGTTTGTTTTTTCTCTCAGATCTTTTCACTTGCCCTATTTATTGTTAAATCTCTATGCAATGGACTATATATTTGTGAACACCTACTACATTCCAGTTCTCAAGGGGTACTATTATTTAGAAGTGTAATAACACATGGACGAGGGAGTGAATAAAAGAGAAAGAGAAGTTAAGAAAGACATGATGCAAAAACCAAATGGAAACTTCAACCCTGTACTTTCTCAAGTAAAAATTATGAAAGGATTTTTAATTGACTTGCTTCATTGTGAACTAATAGGTGGTATTTTCTGTTTTGCAGAAGTCCACAAAAGGAAGATAAGATTCCCATGGCAGATGAATACTATGAATACAAGCACATAAAAGCCAAACTGAGATTACTTGAGGTCCTAATCAGCAAGCAAGATGTGGCCAAAACGATTTGAGGTCCAAGAAATGTTTTTGACTACTTTCATCCAAGATAAAGTTTATTTTCCTCTGCCATTCTTGCTGAGTAAGTAGTTGTGACATACAGAAAACTGAAGCACTTTAGTGGTAGTATTAGCTGATTTTAAGAAGGGATGGCTAGTGTAAGTATACATGATAAAGAGAGCTTTAAATTGGGGGGGGGATACAATACGTAATTGTATAATTAGAAAAATAAAATTCAACTTCCTCCATGCCAAGGAGAAAACTCACAGTCAGTATAATTATTTTGAAAAACATCCAATATTTTATCAAATCTAAATAACACATAGCATCCACTGTTCAATGGGCCACTTGTTAGGGAAAGTCTGTTTGTCCAAAGGTTGCTTATGCTGATGAATGGGAAAAAAGAATGATTTTTTTTAAATCACTAAAGAAAAGAAATTGTTATTAGGTAGCAAGGAATACAGATAGTAAGAATGTGATTTGAAACTTCTAATAGATTTTTAAGTGATAAAAAAAATTTACCTTGTCCCTTATGTCTGCTAGACTTTCAGTACCCTAAAATATACTAGAATGTGTCACTGCTAAATTTTTATTTCTATATAAAAATAGCACATTTTATGTTAATTGAAATTTTACATTTCTGATTACCAAAGTTAATTCTGATCGCATGTACATTGTGAATTATCTTTATCTATAATTGACAGATGTTTATATTAAAATAAAATATTGTATTAAAATTTGAAAATAGGTATTTTGGATAGGTAAGTGTCTGCAGTATATATATATAATGTGATCATAGTTATAATTGCTAATCTTTTTGTTTACTATAACTAAGATTATATAACTATTTTTCCATTGGGAATATGCATTTTTCTTAATGTTCCAAGGTCTAAACTTTGTAAAGTCAAAGAGAGCTTTCTTATAAGCTGTAATTATTCTTCATTCTCTACAAAATGAAAGATTTGAAAATTGTTCGTTTTGACACCTTGAAAAAAAAAGCCAGAATATTTTAGTTGCTTCATCAACTTTAGTGTATATTGTTTTGTGTTACTTTGTACTAAATCATGTTTACTATATTTGCTTTTGTAAAAATAAGTAAAAGGTTGACATTTTCTTTTGTAAGAACCATGTTTGTATTTCTATTTTCTGTAATGTTTTAGCATGATGTTGAAGAAATTCACATTTTCATATAATTTGGATGGAAAGAATATTGACTATTTCAGATGTTTATTATTTTCTCTGTATTCACCTGATATTTTGTAACTTTTATGAATCAGAATAATGTCCTTCATAAATTTGTTTAATAGTCATCTACTTGTAACAGAACAGATACACAACTGTTTGAGGTTTACAAACTACATCTTTGATAAGGGAAATGGTTTCGTGACATGTATACAATTGCTATTAAAATGTAACTATATATTCTATGGTTGTAAATATTTTATACAGTACAAATAAAATATTTTTCTATTATATTTATTATGCTGAAACACAGTAGTTTTTTCTGTTAGCTAATATAAATAACATAAATAACACTGTCAAACAACAAGTTGGAAGTGCTGACAATTCTAGGCTTCAAGATTTAACTCATGCTGCAATTACACGCTTTCATGCGGTTTGGAGTTATCCCAATATTTGTTCAGTAGATTAAAATGAATACATATTTAAACACCATTTATAAGCTGTTATTTTGTATTTTGCTAAAGCAGTTTATATAATTGTTTTGTTATGTTTGGCATAACGGAAAAATAAAGACGTTGCAGCATCTAGGCAATAAAGTGTCAGGACAACAGGATATTTCATCATAGAAAGTAGTGGGAAGGGTAGGGAAAAGGAAACACTAAAATGGCACTGAATGACATTTGAAAATTGACAGTTTGCTTTTGGTGATAGCGGCATGTGCATGCTTCAATGGAAAACATCTGGTAATGAAAATGAACAGATGACCAATGTTCCTAAGGGAAGGAGAGGGAGTAAGAGTAAGAAAAGTGGGCATTAACGTCCAACACTGATATTACAGGTTTTGCAGCTGGGATCTTTCTTTGCATTTGCAGTTGATAAACTCATGAGCTGATGACCAGTGATTTCTGCCACAGTGCCCAGAGAAAGATCCACAGGGTCAGTGTAAATGACTTCTAAAATAACATCTTGGGCATGGTGGTAAATCAGCACCCCATCGTCTTCTGTGCAGGTCAAGAATCTATTATCCTTGGAATTTAGTTGAGGAAGGCGCTGCTTACAAAATTCATCTCCTGGTGATCCCACAGGGGCAATAACAAGAATCACATAATGATAAGCAGTGTACATACAGTAGAAGTCCCCAAAGTATAAGTTAGTATTGGGGTTAAAAAGTTTTTCTGCTGCAATCTCAAACCTGTATCTTCCATAAGGTGAATCCTGGGGTGGCTTCCCTGTATTGAATTCAGTGCTGCAGCTGAAGAAGATCCCTTCTAATTTTCCACTGATAGGAGAGCCATGGCTCCCACTGTTATCCTTGACCGAGGGCTGCATAGCATTTCCATGATGTTCTCTGCAAGAGACATAAAATGGTCATTGCTTGGTACAAGAGTATCAAAGCTACTGATTTATATAGATTTGAATGGTGACAGGCCTAAAATAGTCAATTATCTACTATTAAAAGCCTAAAATGCTCATCACAATTGAGGAGAATACATCTATGACATAAATAGCTAAGTGTAAACTTTGGAAATTTTTAACATAATAAATTTCCTGGTCAGAAAAAAAATGAACTGATTTACATGAATTTTACAACTATCATGGAAAATCCAACAAAAATAAATTTCCTTATTAATAAATCTTTCATGTACTAGTATATTAGAATAAACATATACACAATACATACAATAACTTTTTGCATTTTCCATGCTGGCTTTATTTTTTCATCTTGGAAGAATTTTTAGAAAGACATGAAACCAATTTTAGAGTATCTGAGGACTTGAAAACAGCCAGTTCCCACCCAAAGAAAGGAAAAAAAAATTAGAGAAATACTGACCTCCAGTGGCCACCTAAAATAGATACTGGCAGTATTCCAGGAATCTAAAACCTAATACCAGGGATGTTGTTCTTATTAAAGAAAATGCAATAATGGATCTTTTTGTTTTCAAATTTTATGCTTGATAAATATAAACAAACACCTTCCTTGGTGAGTATATATGGTCATTGCTATTCAATAGCTGACAGGAAAAATTAATCTGTGTTATCTCTCTTTTTGTACTAAATTAAGTGCATGGCACCCACCATGTGATATATAGACTCAAGGGTAGAAAAGACTCTTACCAGTTAAGAGAGTTACTAATTAAATTCAGCATTCATAGGATATTCAAACATAAAACAGGAATGGTTTTTGCCACCAAAATATATAAAAATATATGAACAACATGGCCACCTAAATTTATTTCTCTTTTTTAAGATTTTATTAATTTGAGAGAGAGAGAGAGAAGGGGGTGGGTGAGGGAGAGGAGTGGGATGCATCAACTCGTCGTTGCCCCCTGTATGCGCCTTGACTGGGCAAGCCTGGGGTTTTGAACCAGCAACCTCAGCATTGTAGGTTGATATTTTATCCACTGTGCTACCACAGGTCAGGCTATTTCTCTCTCTACAATTTTTTTTTCCATTTCCACAACTTGGAGCTGATTTAAATCTGGAACCAGGATCGTGATTTATAAAAAACTAAGGTGGTATGAATCAAACAATAGTTTCCTAATTTTGTTTTCATATACAATCCTGTCAAGAACCTGTAGTTTAAAGCAATACCATGGCTTTTAAAAATAACAAATTATATGATTACTATAAGCTGTAAATATAAATTAAAATTTCTAGAACCTATATAGGATTCATCATTTTAAAAGATGTATTACTCTCACTTAAAAAAACCCTGCTATTTGTTCCCTCAAATTTTCTCCTACAACTATGAAAGGGTTTTAAGTATTGAAAGTACCCGCTGCTGAACATTCTTTTGAATTCTTGGACACTGCTCCCAGGAATAAACAGGGAATCTTAAAAATCCTAGCAGAATACAACTCAAAAGTGAACAGAGCAGACTGTCCTCAGGAATACTTAATCCAAGATACAGCTGAAAGATTTCCACTTAGGGAGAAATCTTAAAATCCCACCTGATTCATCATAATATTTCAGGAAAAAAACACTTTTTTATTCTCTCATTTTTAATATCTTAAAGAAACCCACAAGGCCCTAGCCATTTGGCTCAGTGGTAGAGCATTGCTCCTATGTGTGGATGTCCCAGGTTCAATTCCTGGTCAAGGCACACAGAAGTGCCCATATGCTTCTCCACCCCTTCCCCTCTTGCCTCTTTCTCTCTCTTTTCCTCCTGCAGCCAAGGGTTGATTGGAGCAAGTTGGCCCCGGGTGCTGAGAAGAGTTCCATGGCCTCTGCATTAGATGCTAAGAGCTCAGTTGCTGAGCAACAGAGCAATGCCCCAGATGGGCAGAGCATCGCCCCTTACTGGGCTTGCTGGGTAGATCTCTGTTGGGGCACATGTGGGAGTCTGTCTCTGCCTCCCCTCCTCTCACAGAATAAAAAACAACAACAATAAAGAAACACAAAAATAAAAACTTAGTTCATATGAGACAGAGACCTGAATTATTGAGAATTGGAGCAGTATGTACATGAAATGCCCATCAATCTAAATCCTGGAGTTTAAGATATTTCATGCAAATAAACAGGAATTGGTATTGCAAATGATTAGGAAAGTAATCTAAATGAAGTGGAAAAAATCCCATGATTTGTTTTTTTCTACTTAATTATTCTGGGAAATAAAATCAGAATATAATGAACTATTTTGAAAAGAAAACCAAATTTGTTATTTCCCAGACTCAAGGAAAACCTAAGCTTAGAATTTGGAATGTAATGAATGTCAGCACGGTGACCTTGGCAGAGATCTGAAAGGGTGCACACGACCCCGAGGCGGCTGCTGAGATCTGAGCTGACCAAGGCAGTCCCGGAAGTGGTCCAAACAGGCACGCGGGTACACGCGAGCCCAACCAGGGCAAGCAGCGGTCGCAGAGGTGGGCTGGAGCCAGCAGCACCTGAGCCCAAAAGCCCTGGCAGCAACAGTGGCGGTGGCCTGGTAGAGAGACCACAAAACGGGAGCTAAAATGTCTAGATAGAAAAACACATGAAGCAAAGAAGTAGGCCACATCTAATACCATACCTAATCACTGAATTACAGTACTGAGCCCAACAAGTAGCCAGCAATAAAAGACAACAGAAAGCAGATTTTAGGGGAGCTTGAACTTTTAAAGTTACTTCTCCCAGGCCAAGAGTACATAAAAGCAAGCCTAGTAGTGCAGCTGATATTTACAATGGCACCTAGAGGCAGCCACAAGATCTGTATAACCTGTAGCTTCCAAAAAGTGGATAAGAACCAGTCACAGGCAGTGACTCCACTGACCTGCCCCAGGCCCCAACCAGGGAAGTCCAAGGCAACACAGATAAAATGAGAAGACAGAGCAGTGCAATCCAAATGACTCAACAAGAGAAACCCTTAGAAAAAGATCTGAGTGAGATGGATATAAGCAAACTATCTGAGGTAGAGTTTAAAATAATGGTTATTAGAATGCTGAAAGATCTTAGAAAAACAATGGATGGTCACAGTGAGCACATAAATAAAGAAATAACAAGTATTAAAAAGTACATTGAAATAATAAAGAAGAACCAGTCAGAAATGACAAATACAATATCGGAAATAAAGACTACACTAGAAGCAATTAATAGCAGGCTGGATGAAGCAGAGGATTGAATCAGTGATTTAGAAGACAAGATAAATGAAAACACGAAAGCAGAGCAGCAAAAAGAAAAGAGAATGAAAAAATCTGAGGAAACTCAGAATGAAAAAATCTGAGGAAACTCTGAGAGCTCTGTGACAATCTAAAGAGAAACAACATCTGCATCATAGGAGTTCCTAAAGAAGAAGAGAAAGAACAAGGTTTAGAAACCTTGTTCAATCAAATCATAGCCGAAAACTTTCCTAAATTGACACAGGACCAAGTCACACAAGTTCAAGAAGCACAGAGAACTCCATTAAAGAGAAACACAAAGAAATCCACACCAAGACACATCATAATTAAAATAGCAAAGCTAAGAGATAAAAACAATATTAAAAGCTGCTAGAGAAAAAAAGGTTATCACCTACAAAGGAGTCCCCATAAGGATGACATCCAACTTCTCAACAGAAATACTTGAGGCTAGAAAAGAATGGCAAGAAATATTCAAAGTAATGCAGAACAAGAACGTACAACCAAGACTACTGTATCCAGCAAGGCTATTGTTTAAAATTGAAGGAGAAATAAAAAGCTTCCCAGATAAAAATAAAAAACCTCAAGGAATTCATTACAACCAAACCAAGGCTGCAAGAAATGTTAACGGGCCTGTTGTAAAAAGAACAAAAGGGGAAAGGAATACAGCAAAAGAGGTATATAGCTTTAAAGAACAAAATGGCAATAAACAACTAAATATCAATAAGAACCTTAAATGTAAATGAATTAAATGATGCAATCAAAAGACATAGAGTACCATCACATTCTTGTCCATGTCTCTGAGTCTCATTTTTATGTCCCATCTATGTATGGATTCATATAGTTCTTAGTTTCGGGAGTAGGGTGGGGGGATGGGGGGGAGAGAAAGGGAGGGGGTGGGGGGGAGAGGAGGGGCACAAAGAAACCAGATAGAAGGTGACGGAAGACAATTTGACTTTGGGTGAGGGGTATGCAGCATATTCAAATGTCAAAATAATCTGGAGATGTTTTCTCTCAACATATGTACCCTGATTTATCAATGTCACTGCATTAAATTAACAAAAAAGACATAGAGTAGTTGCATGGATAAGAAAAAAGGACCCATACATATGCTGTCTACAAGAGATACACCTCAAAACAAAAGATACACATAGACTAAAGGTAAAAGGATGGAAAAAAAAGATTTCATGCAAATGGAAATGAAAAGAAAGCTAAGGTAGCAATACTTATATCAGACAAAATGGACTTTAAAACAAAGGCTATAGTAAGAGATAAAGAAGGTTACTACTTGATAAAGGGAGCAATCCAACAGGAAAATAACCGTTATAAATATCTGCACACCTATATAGGTGCACCTAAATATATAAAGCAGACTTTGATAGATATAAAGGGTGAGATGAACAGCAATACTACAATAGTAGGAGATTTTGATACCCCACTAACATCACTAGATAGATCCTCAAGAAAGAAAATTAACAAAGAAACAGCAGACTTAAAGGACACACTAGATCAACTCGATTTAATACATACCTTTAGAACCTTTCACCCTAAAGCAGCACAATATACATTCTTTTCAAGGGCTTATGGTACATTCTCTAGGATAGACCACATGTTAGGACACAAAAGTGGTCTCAACAAATTTAAGAAGATTGAAATCATATCAAGCACTTTCTCTGTCACAATGGCATGAAACTAGAAATCAACCACAACAGAAAAACTGAAAAACACTCAAACACATGAAAACTAAATAGCATGTTATTAAATAACAAATGGGTTAACAATGAAATCAAAGAAGAAATAAACCAAAATTCCTAGAAATGAATGATAATGAACATACAACAACTCAAAATCTATGACACAGAAAAGCAGTCCTGAGAGGGAAGTTCATAGCACTATAGGCATTCCTTAAGAAGTTTGAAAAAGCTCAAATAAACAACCTAACCCTTCATCTAAAAGAACTAGTAAAAGAACAGCAAGAAAAGCCTAGAGGTAGTAGAAGGAAGGAAATAATAAAGATCAGAGCAGAAATAAATTATATAGATGCTAAAGAAACAATACGGAGGATCAATGAAAACAAGAGCTGGTTCTTTGAAAGGATAAACAAGATCGATGAACCTTTAAAGAGACTCACCAAGAAAAGAAGAGAGAGGACTCAAATAAATAAAATTAGAGTGGAGAAATAACAACTGACACAACAGAAATACAAAATATTTTAAGAAAATACTATGAAAAACTATGCCAAAAAATTAAACAACCTAGGTGAAATGGACAAATTCCTTGAAACATATAATCTTCCAAAAATCAATCTAGAAGAATCAGAAAACCTAAACAGACCAATTACAACAAATGAGATCGAAACAGTTATCAAAAAGCTCCCAAAAAACAAAAGCCCTGGGCCTGATGGCTTCACTGGTGAATTCTACCAAATATTCAAAGAAGAACTAACTCCTATCCTTCTCAAGCTATTTCAAAAACTTCAAGAGGAAGGAACATTTCAAAGTTCCTTTTATGAGGTGAGCATAATTCTGATTCCAAAACCAGGCAAAGACAACACAAAGAAAGAAAATTACAGGCCAATATCTCTGATGAATTTAGACGCTAAAATCATCAACAGAATATTAGCAAAACTGGATCCACTAATACATGAAAAAAAATCATACATCATGATCAAGTGGGATTTATTCTGGGGAGGCAAGGATGGTACAACATTCGTAAATCAATCAATGTGATTCATCACATAAACAAAAGGAAAAAGAAAAACCACATGATAATTTCAATAGATGCGGAAAAAGCATTTGATAAAATCCAGCACCCATTTATGATCCAAACTCTTAGCAAAGTGGGAATACAGAGAACATACCTCAACATGATAAAGGCCATCTATGACTCACCCACAGCCAAAATCATAATTAATGGACTAAAACTAAAAGCAATCCCCCTAAAATCGGGAACAAGGCAAGGGTGCCCCCTTTCACCACTCTTATTTAACATAGTACTGGAAGTCAAACAATCAGACAAGAAGAAGAAATAAAAGGCATCCAAATTGGAAAAGAAGAAGTAAAACTATCATTATTTGCAGATGATATGATACTGTATATAGAAAACCCTAAAGTCTCAGTCAAAAAACTATTGGATTTGATAAATGAATTCAGCAAGGTGGCAGGATATAAAATTAATACTCAGAAATTAGAGGCATTTTTATACAGCAACAATGAACTGTCAGAAAGAGATATTAAGGAAAAAATCCCCTTCACTATTGCAACAACAAAAAAAGTAAAGTACCTCAGAGTAAATTTAACCAAGGAGGTTAAAGACTTGTACTTGGAAAATTACAAAACATTGATAAAGAAATCAAGGAAGATACAAACAAGTTGAAGCATATACCATGTTCGTGATTAGGAAGAATAAACATCATTAAAATGTCTATATTACCCAAAGCAATTTATAAATTCAATGCAATACCAATTAAAATACCAATGACATACTTCAAAGATTGAGAATACATATTCCAAAAATTTATATGGAACCAAAAAAGAACATGAATAGCCTCAGCAATTTTGAAAAAGAAGAATAAAGTGGGATTTATCACATTCCCTGATATCAAGTTATACTACAAGGCCATTGTACGCAAAACAGCTTGGTACTGGCACAATAATAGGCATATAGATCAATGGAACAGAACTGAGAACCCAGAAATAAACCCACACTATTATGGACAACTGATATTTGACAAAGAAAGTAAGAGCATATAATGGAATGAAGACAGTCTCTTTAACAAATGGTGTTGGGAAAACTGGACAGCTACCTGCAAAAAAATGAAACTTGACCACCAACTTACACCATGCACAAAAATAAACTCAAAATTAATAAAAGACAAATGAAAGTCGTGAAACCATAAGCATCGTAGAAGAAAACATAAGCAGTAAGCTCAGTGACATCTATCGCAGCAATATATTTGCTGATTTATCTCCACAGGCAAGTGAAACAAAAAACAGGATAAACAAATGGGACTATATCAAACTAAAAAGCTTTTGCACAGCTAAAGATAATATGAACAGAATAAAAAGACAAACCTCACAATGAGAGAACATATTCTATAATACATCTGATAAGGGGTTAATAACCAGAATTTATAAAGAACTTGTAAAACTCAACACCAGGAAGACAAATAATCCAATCAAAAAATGGGCACAAGAAATGAATAGACAGTTCTCCAAAGAGGACATACAGATGGTCAATAGACAGATGAAAAAATGTTCAATATCACTAATCATTAGGTAAATGCAAATTAAAACCGGAATGGGATACCATCTCAACACTAGTCAGAATGGCGCTCATTGACAAAACAACACAGGATAGGTGCTGGCGAGGATGTGGAGAAAGGGGAACCCTCCTGCACTGCTGGTGGGAATGCAGACTGGTGCAGCCACATGAAAAACAGTATGGAGATTCATCAAGAAATTAGAAATGGAACTGCCTTTTGACCCAGCCATTCCACTTATAGGAATATATCCCAAGGGCAGCATATCACCGACTGAAAAAAAGAAATGCACCCCCATGTTTATGGCAGCATTGTTCACAATAGCGAAGATATGGAAACAGCCCAAGTGTCCGTCAGTGGACGAGTGGATTAAAAAACAGTGGTACATATATACAATGGAATACTATGGGGCCATGAAAAAGGAGGAAATATTACATTTTGCGACAACATGGATGGACCTGGAAACTATTATGTTGAGTGAAATAAGCCAGGCAGAGAAAGAAAAACATCATATGACCTCACTCATTTGAGGAATCCAAGGTACAATGTGAACTGAGGAATGGATTAAACCTGAAGGGAAGGTGGGAGGGTGCTGTTGGGAGGGGGGTAAGGGAGATGTGAGGGGAATACGGGGGAGGGGTGATGCTTTTGGGGAGTCACTAGAACAGCGGTTCTCAACCTGTGGGTTGCGACCCCGGCAGGGGTCGAGCGGCCAGGGCACAGGGGTTGCCTAGAGCCATCGGAAAATACATATTTATTATACAATACATTTTTAAATAAAATGTGTATTTTCCGATGGCTTTGGGCGGCCCCTGTGTTTTGGTCATTCGACCCCCGCCGGGGTTACCACCCACAGGTTGAGAACCGCTGCACTAGAATCTATGTAAACACAATAAATAAATTAATTAATTTTAAAAAAAGCATTCAAGCTGAATTTTTTACTATTTCTTGAATTGGAAACATTCAGAATGCAGTTTTATTATTAAAAAAAAGAATTTGGAATGTCATTTAGTAAAGCAAGTAAGTGTGTGTGTGCGTGTGTGTGTGTGTGTGTGTATGTGTGTGTATTTGATCCTTACCGAATATAGTCAAAATATTCTTTTTGCTGGTTACGATAAAAAACAGAAAATTTTAGCATCCTTCCTGCAATCACTTCAGCCTTCTCCAACAATTGTGTTAGATGAACTTTTGAATAGTCTGAAAATAAAAAAGTCTGTTATTAAAAATATATTATGAAAAGTACCAACAGCATGCTTAATATATTAAAGATTATTAAAATTCACCTGTAGGAAATTCATATTAGCAATCAGAAAATTGCATTTAACAATAAGAATATTGTCTTTTTGTGGAACATTTTTCTTTCTACAAAAATATTTTTGTTATGGTTTATGGTTGTTCTTTTATAAAATATCTTGCACTTTTCATGTTTTGGAATGAAAGCTTCTGAAACAAAACTGTTAATAAGGAATATAGATTCTGCATTGAACTCAAGTAATGTCAATCAGTACCATATAAGTTTTTCTTCAGTCAGCTGATATACTGAATAAAAAAAGCTTATAACCTGAAATCAACAGCAAATAAAACATTAAGGAGTAGAAATAATAATGTTCATTTAATATATTCCCTAAATCTATGAGGTTGGCAAGTTAGATTAACTAGGGCCATTTTAATGATGCAGAAATTGGGGCTTGTCACAATTTAATGATTTGGCAAATGTTTATAAGGTCAGTATGTATTTATTTATTTATTTATTATTTATTTATTTATTTTTCTGAAGTGAGAAGTGGGAAGGCAGAGAGACAGACTCCTGCATGTGCCTGACCAGGATCTACCTGGCAAGCCCACTAGGGGACCATACTCTGCCCATCTGGGGCATTGATCTGTTGCTCAGCAACTGAGCTCTTCTTAGCACCTGAGGCAGAGGCCATGGATCCATTTTCAGTGCCCAGGCCAACTTTGTTCTCATGGAGCCTTGGCAGTGGAAAGGGGAGAGAGAGAGACAGAGAGACAGAGAGAAAGGAGAGGGGAAAGTGTGGTGAAGCAGATGGGCACTTTTTCTGTGTGCCCTGGCCGGGAATTAAACCCAAGACTTCCACATGCTGGGCCGAGGTTCTACCACTAGGCAAACCAGCCAGAGCCAACAGTCAGTATTTTAGTGACACAGTCTCTCATTTTTAGTTGATGGTTTTCAGGTACACAGACTCTTACAAAGTGTGAAGCATGTCTCAAAGTAACCTGATCATTTCACCAAATTTATTTTTGAAATTTAGGATTACTGTCAAAATCCAGTACCAAAATGTGAGCAAAAATTTTCATCTATAAAGATTAAGACTTTCTAAATAAAATCAACCTAATTCAAGTGCTCGTGGTTTGTTTACTCATTGCTTCACTGGCTCAACAAACATTTATTCAGATTAGAACATATGGTGTACAAGGTACCATGAAAAATTATAAGATCAAGTAAAAAGATAAATGTATTATTCTTCCTCTCAAAGAATTAACAGTCAAAGGCAAGAGATAAATATACAGACAACTATGATTTATTATAGGGTAAGCACAGGGTTTTATCTGCCATAGACTAGGCTAGAAGTAGATTAGTCTGTGGCATTCTGTTTTATTTCCAGTACTTTGCACACTGCCTAGCACACACTATGTGTTCAATAAACACTGAGTAAATGAGATATCCAGATTAAAAGATAATTTATACAAAACAGCTTTCTCAAAATTTACAGTGTGGAAGTTATTGATAAAGCTTAGGGGAAACAGTCTGAATTATTTTGATAAACTGAAACAAGATTTGAATAGTTTAAGTTCCCCTTACCTTTGAAATAAAGATGCAAAATAAATTACAGAAAAATAATGTGGTACTTTATTTGTTTATTTATATTTGCTTGTTTGTATGTTTATTTATTTTGAAAGAGGCAGTGAGAGAGAGAGAGAGACAGAAAGAGGATCAAGCTGGTCCTATATATGCCCTGACCAGGGAATCAAACTGGCAACCTCTATGCTCCAGGACAACGCGCTACTGATGGAGCCTAACAGCCAGAGCCTGTGGCATTTAAAAGCGGACATTTTCTTTATTATTTACCCTTGTGGTTTTCAACCCCTGGATGCCAGGCGCTAGAAATTTCATGCTGGTCTGTGAAAGTTAACCACCCTTATATGTCAAGATTATAGACGTGTATCAGCACAAGATTTTTGGTGACTGGCACCAGTTTGTGGACTGGCGGTTGAAAACCACTGATTTATTCCATAACTTTCTTAGAAGAATTATGGGATGTAATTAAATAAAAGAGCAAGAGGGGTATTACTCTAAATGAAAGAAGACAACGTTTTCCTTCATATACACAGAAAAAAAACATTCATAGTGTTAAATAGATCATAGAAAAGTGTCTGTGTATGTGTATTGATTGAGAGATGGAAAATATAATTTATGAACTAGAAGTGCCAAAGGTTTTCCTTAAGATAAAGGAGAAATAATATTCCACACCTTTGCTTAATGTGAAATGGTAAATCATAGCTGTTTTTAATGGATAACTACTACTATACAGTTTATTGCAGTCCTATGGAAAATAGCATGAATTCAAACAATGTCAAAGAGAATGTGTGTATTTCATACTGTGTCTTACTTAATTTAAGTCTCCATAGGAAGGCACAATGAAAGTGAGTGGAAAGAAATGCAATAAGAGAAATAAACACAAGGTAGATCCCATAGAGGAATTTTAATTCAGGAAAAAAATTGAATGGATATATTAATTCCAAAGTGATACATCAAATATAGATAATTTTTTTTAAAGCATGCACATAAGAGAGACACACACACACAGGAAGGAAGAGAGATGAGAAGCATAAATTCTTCGTTGCGGCACCTTAGTTGTTCAATGATTGCTTTCTCATATGTGCTTTTATGGGCTGGTGCGGTGGGGGGGGGGGGGGACAGGCTCCAGTAGAGCCAGTGATCCCTTGCTCAAGCCAGTGACCTTGGGCTTCAAGTCAGCGACCTTTGGGCTCAAGCCAGTGACTATGGGGTCATGACTATGATCCCCTGCTCAAACCGGCGACACCATGCTCAAGGTGGTGAGCCTGAGCTCAAGCCAGCCACCTCGGGATTCTGAACCTGGGTCCTCCGCATCCCAGGTTGATGCTCTAACCATTGCACCACTGCCTGGTCAGGCTATAGGTAAAAGTTATGTTGATAAGAATTCTTTACTCACTATTAATACAATATAGAAATCTTTAACTATTTTCTTACTGATTACTATTTCATCTATTCTAAAATGTATTTGAAAAAACATTATAGCACCTCTGATATGAATCTGTCAATAAATGTGATAAGAAAACATTACTTCATAGTTTAACTTGCAGCATTTTCTCTTAATGATACACAAAATGGTAGGTCTTACAATTAAAGACATCTTAGAAAAAATATGACATCAGAGAGAATTTTCCTTGCTCTCAAACATTTGAAATCCTTAACAATCAAGGATGTTGCAATCCTTAGCAACTTTTTCATAGAATAAACAAAAAGAGTTAAAGATAAAATTAAAAAAATTATCTGTTGAGCATATCTATAGAAGTTTTATACACAATTTTTAGAATTAAGAAACAAAAGACACTGAGCTAAAGCAGTAGCTAAGCAAATTCTGATTGTAAAGTAATGCAAGTATTGGGTTGTGGGAGAAAAAATAGCTGATTTATCCAAAAGATGCCTCAGCTGAGGAAAGTTGCTAAGCAACCTGCAATAGGTGAGGTGAATTGTTTTAAAGATTTTTTCTACAAGCTCCTTTATGTTAAACACTCAGCCTCTTTGTACAAAATTTTTAGGAAACAATCACCTAAAGAGGAAACAAAGCACCATTCTAAGAGACAAAAGGGAAGGATGATAGATGTATTCTGGTAGAGATATTTTTTGTATCCCTCAACACCTATTTAAGTGCTCAATAGATATTTCTTGACTGAATGAATAAACAAATAGATAAATGAGCCTGACCAGGTAGTGGCACAACGGATAGAGCATTGGACTGGGATGTGGAGGACCCAGGTTCAAAACCCCAAAGTCACCAGCGTGAGCACAGGCTCATCTGGTTTGAGCAAAGCTCACCAGCTTGAGCCCAAGGTCACTGGCTTGAGCAAAGGGTTGCTCAATCTGCTGTAGCTCCATGGTCAAGGCACATATGAGAAAGCAGTCAATGAACAACTGAAGTGCTGCAACAAAAAATTGATGCTTCTCATCTCTCTCCCTTCCTGTCGGTCTGTCTGTATCTATCCCTCTCTCCGACTCTCTGTCTCAGTCAAAAAAAAAATAGATAAATGAGATGAATGGTAACACTTCCAATATAATGCAATATTAATGTATAGTTCAAGATCAAAGGGGATACACTCTCCACATCCGATATCCCAATGCCAAACAGCTATGAGGTATTTTCTAACGAAGCAAAGGTGCACACAGGGCACAAACAAGACACTAGATTAAAGACAACTTTTCAGCACACAAGTGAAAAAATCCAGTAACATTTCTGGTTAGGTACAGTCATTGAAATCTGCCTCTTTTCCCTTAACTTAGATAAAGATATTTCTGGCTTCTTCCTTTCAACACTTATGAAAATAAAAAATAAGAGAAAAGGAAGAATAGAAAAAGCTCTTTCTCAAAATATGCTGATAGGATTTTTAAACTGCATCAATTTTTATTTGCAAAACTTTTACTTTGAAAAATCAAAGTATGGCCTGAACAGGAGGTGAGGCAGTGGATAGAGTGTCAGACTGGAACACGGAGGACCCAGGTTCGAAACCCCAAGGTCAATGGCTTGAGTGCGGGTTCATCTGGCTTGAGTATGGGCTGACCAGCTTGAGCATGGGGTCACTGGCTTCAGCGTGGGATCATAGACATGACCCCATGGTCTCTAGCTTGAGCCCAAAGGTTGCTGGATTGAAGCGCAAGGCTGCTGGCTTGAGCAAGGAGTCACTTGCTCTATTGTAGCCCCCTGATCAAGGCACATATCAGAACGCAATCAATGAACTAAGGAGACAAAGAAATCACAACTAAGAATTGATGGTTCTCATCTCTCCCTTCCTGTCTGTCTGTCCCTCTCTCTAACTCTCTCCCTATCTCTGAAAAAAAAAAATCAAACTATGCATGCAGCAAAGAAGTAATTTAATGCCATTATCCAGCTTTTGCTGAGAACCTCAGCTTCTGTCAATCAATACAACAGTTTGTTCTATTACACAATGTTACTGGCAATGCAACAATGGCCTATGCAATACATATCACCTTATAATTACAAAAAATGAATATTTTTCTGTAATTAGTTTTCCAATAATTCTTAAATATGATTTTTTTCCCTCTATTTGTACCTACTTCTCTTACCTGCTGTGCAGAATTCTATAATTTCACTCCATTCAGACACAACATAGTCACCATCAACTTGTTTTGAGGCAGTTTGCACTGCTACTGTATACTCGGTTCTTGGGCTCAGAAACCAGTGCCCACGGACAGTCATTGGCAAGGGAACAGCTTTTGCCACTAATTTTGTTGGAACATCCTAAGGAAGGAAGAGAGGAAGGGGGGAGAGAGGAAGGGAGGAGGGGAGGAAGGGAAAAAAGGAGAAAGGAAGAAAGGAAAGAAGGAAGGGAAGAAAGAAGGAAGGAAAGAAGGAAGGAAGGAAGGAAGGAAGGAAGGAAGGAAGGAAGGAAGGAAGGAAGGAAGGAAGGAAGGAAGGAAGGAAGGAAGGAAGGAGAAAGAAAATATGTTACTTTAGCAGTATACAAGTAATTGTAAATGATGTAGAGGAACTTATTAAATTCCCAGCTAATGACAGAACATTCCTGTTTAAAGATATTTAAACATTATTATATTCAATCTTATTCTCCAGATATAAAAACTAAGAAAAACTTGATCAAGAGACATGCCCAAGGTCATATAGCGTAGATGTACTTGGATTTAAGTTTTCTTGATTTCCAAAATAATGTTCCTCTCTGTACATTCCTTATGTTTTTAAAACAAGATTCTAATACTAAATGATAAAATGGAAACATGAAAAAAATAAAATTGAATAGAATTTGTATTTAAAAATATGTGTTTAATTTATACTATCCAATTGTTTTATGGGCGTCCCATTACTAAATATTTTATATGTAAAGAGAGGATGTTTTTTAAATAAATATTTAAAAATGAATCAGTTTTACATACAATGCGGTTAACATTTGCTTCATTTGTATTCAAGTGTGGAGGTTATATGTCTCAGAAAGGTTTAAGTATTTCTAAATGACTAATAAGGTAATTAAACTTAGTTGAGCATTCACCACATTTCCAAAGATATAGTATTCTAAAAGTGGAATGAAGAAAGGAGGTCAAATCTTAACATTATTCAATGTTAACTATTTCAAAGCTACTTTAAGAAGGCAAATGTCAGCAAAGAGAATATTCATCACCAGAAAGTGTAATTAAAATTGGAGCTTAGTAAAAATAATATCAATCTTGTTCTCTCTCTCACACTTATCTGTATGTATAATCCTCATTTATAGTTAGTATGTATAACTGTATATCTAGTAAAATGCAATGTTTCCAGACAAGACAGTATGTTCAAAAGATCTGTCAAATTAAACAGTGTCAATATAAAAAAATAGACCATCATCAGTAGAAACAAGAAAGGAAACTTAAACCAGGTCACTATTATCCTTTATTTTTTTTAAGTGAGAGGAAGGGAAATAGTGAGACAGACTCCCACATGAACCCTGACTGGGATCCACCTGGCAACCCTGGTCTGGGGACAATGTTGAATCAACTGAGCTGTATTTAGCACCTGAGGCTGACCCACTTGGGCCAACTGAGCCACCCTCAGTGCCTGCCCAGGGCCGATGCTCAAACCAACTGAGCTACTGACTGCAGGAGGAAAAGAGGGAGAGAAGGGGAAGAGGGGAGGGGAGAGAAGCACAAGGTCACTTCTCTTGTGTGTCCTGACTAGGAATTGAACCTGGACCTCCATACTCCAGGTCAACACTCTATCCACTGAACCAACCAGCCAAGGCCATACTATCCTTTCTATACTAACTTCCGAAGGGAGATATGTAATAGAAAAGATATGTTAGGAAATACTGTGAGAATAAATATCAGAGAAATGTTACATCTCTAAAACTAGATATCTAAAGGTTAATTTTCATTCTTAAACCATAATAAAGACTACATAAAGCAATTTCTTTTCACTAATACTACAATATTTTAACAAATACCCTAAGGATTATAAGCTCTATCACATTCCTCTATTGACAGTCATTATAGGGAAAAATGTGTGCTTCAGTGGAAAACTATGAATCACCTATATCACACCTTTCTGGCTATATTTTTCTGATTCTGTGGAAGCTATTTTACAACTCTGTAATATATGGGTAGCTGATAATATTTCAGTTATTCTTGTCTAAATACATGAAAATAAATTTTGTTGGTGGGAGGGACAGCCCTCCCCTGCTGCTCTTTCCTCCATCCCAAAACAGTTTTGCCTTCACTTACAGTTAATTCAATATCTTGATTTATAGTTGTGTCTTATCTTTGGATTATTCTTTGAACTGGTTATAATACCTTATCAATCACCTCATTAATGAGTGAAATAAAATCTTTAACACATGTTCACTTTTATGTCTGAATGAGAGTCATGATTTCTTTTTTATTTTTGAGAAAAATGGATTTTAACAATATACTTGCCATTTCATTTTTTTTTTTTTTTTTGAGAGAGAGAGACACACACATAGGAACATTGAGCTGCCCCTGTCTGTGCCCTGACTGAGGGATAAAACCAGCAACCTCTACACTCTAGGACAATGAACCAACCAACTGAGCTATCCAGCCAGGGCTTTATTATTATTATTATTATTTTTTTTTTTTTTTTAGAGTGACAGAGTAAGGGAGAGAGAGGAGAGGGGGAAGGAAAGCATTTGTAGTTCCACTTAGGCATTTTTTGGTTGCTTCCTGTGTGTGCCCTGACTGGGGATTGAACCTGCAATCTTGTTGTTTCAGGACAACACTCTTAACCAACTGAGCTAATCATCCAGGGCCACATTTCATTTCTTACAAAATTTCTTAGAGGGACAAGGTTGTTTTAATAACACATAATTTTTATTTTTCCCAATAACAAGTGCATTATATAATTAATAGAACATTATTTCTTCTTTCAAAATGTCCCCATACTTAAAAAGTTGCAAATATAAGTATGTGTTAGGATTTTACCTTGTGTTTAAATTTATTGGAGTTCTTGTTCTCTTTCTTGTTGAGATCAATGAAATAGTGTGTAATACGGTCCTTTGATTTTGAATCCATTTCCCATGAAATCTTGAATGAGTCACATGTTATATTGCTTATTTTGATGTTATGTGGTACAGGAAGTTCTTCCATCTCGGCTATGCCACTGTCTTGTGATTTGTTCCCTGCAAGAAAACAAAAACAAAGCATAGATAGTTAGTTTCCAATTAATGGACTTTTCCAGTTTGCAAACTATGTATATATTTCTGAACTCAACTCTCTAATTACTAAGTCTGAGATTTCATTTCGTTCATGAATTTGATTGTTAATGATAATAAAAGGTCATAGTACAATAAAAAGCAGAACTAAATTAGTCTTTGCCAACTCTACTATTTCTTTTTTTTAAAATTAAATTTATTAGGGTGACACTGGTGCCCAGTTTTACAACACATCACTTTTTTTTTTAATAAATTTTTATTAATGTTAATGGGATGACATTAATAAATCAGGGTACATATATTCAAAGAAAACATGTCTAGGTTATCTTGTCATTAAATTATGTTGCATACCCCTCGCCCAGAGTCAGATTGTCCTCTGTCACCCTCTATCTAGTTCTCTGTGCCCCTCCCCCTCCCCCTAACTCTCTCCCTTCCTCCCTCCTGCGTCCTCCCTCCCCCCACCCCTGGTAACCACCACACTCTTGTCCATGTCTCTTAGTCTCGTTTTTATGTTCCACCATTGTATGGAATCATGTAGTTCTTGTTTTTTTCTGATTTACTTATTTCACTCCGTATAATGTTATCAAGATCCCACCATTTTGCTGTAAATGATCTGATATCATCATTTCTTATGGCTGAGTAGTATTCCATAGTGTATATGTGCCACATCTTCTTTATCCAGTCTTCTATTGAAGGGCTTTTTGGTTGTTTCCATGTCTTGGCCACTGTGAACAGTGCTGCAGTGAACATGGGGCTACATGTGTCTTTACGTATCAATGTTTCTGAGGTTTTGGGGTATATACCCAGTAGAGGGATTGCTGGGTCATAAGGTAGTTCTATTTGCAGTTTTTTGAGGAACCACCATACTTTCTTCCATAATGGTTGTACTACTTTACAGTCCCACCAACAGTGGATGAGAGTTCCCTTTTCTCCGCAGCCTCTCCAACATTTGCTATTACCTGTCTTGTTGATAATAGCTAATCTAACAGGGGTGAGGTGGTATCTCATTGTAGTTTTGATTTGCATTTCTCTAATAACTAATGAAGCTGAGCATCTTTTCATATATCTGTTGGCCATTTGTATTTCTTCCTGGGAGAAGTGTGTGTTCAT
This sequence comes from Saccopteryx leptura, assembly GCF_036850995.1. Taxonomy (NCBI): domain Eukaryota; kingdom Metazoa; phylum Chordata; class Mammalia; order Chiroptera; family Emballonuridae; genus Saccopteryx; species Saccopteryx leptura. Next base: position 59,268,640 of record NC_089511.1, on the reverse strand, counting down.
GTCCTCTTCCCATTTTTTTATTGGATTGTTTACAACACAACACTTTAAACCACATTGTGTGTTCACTCTCCCCAAGTCAAGTCTTTGTCCATCACTAAAAAGCCCCACATACTCTCCTCCACCTCCACCTCCACCTCCACCTGGCACCTGCTTCCAATCACCACACTGTTGTCTGTGTCCATGAGGTTTTTCTTTTTCTTTTCTTCTTCTTCTTCTTTTTTTTTTTGCTGATTCCCTCCATCTCCCTTACCCAGCTTCCCTGAACAGCTGTCAGCCTTCTCTATGAGTCTGTCTCTGTTTTGCTTGTTAGTTCATTTTAGTCATTAGATTCCACATATGCGAACTCTACATTTTCAAATTAATTGTCCAATTTCTGCTTTCACTGAATGAAAACAAAAACACTGATGATCCATCATTCTAATCTATAACAGATTAGCCTTACATGGTTCCATCTGAAAAGCCCCAAGAGACCATTTTTCCTACATGACTAATCAATTCTGCTCTAAAGTAAATATCAGATATTTTAAGCTAGATGATATCAGGAATGACAATGAATGATCCAGTCAAAAAAAAAAAAAGAAAAAAGAAAAAAGGTTTCTTAAAAAAAATAACGTGATTGTGGCCAGATAGCTTGGTTGGTTAGAGCTTCGTCCTAAAATACAGAGGATGCCAGTTCAATCCTAGGTCAGGGCACATAAAGGAACAGATTCCTGTCTCTGTCTCTTTCTCTTTGAAATCAATTAATAATTTTTTTTCTTTTTTAAATAATGTGGGCTCTGTCCAGTTAGCTCGGTTGCTTAGAGTGACGTCCTTAAACACCAAGGCTGTAGGTTCGAGCTCCAGTCAGGACACATAGAGAAAGCAACCACTTCATGCACAATTAAGTGGAACAACAAATGAATGTTTCCCTCTCTCACTCTTTTTTCCTTCGTCTCTCTAAAATTAATCGATAAAAATAATATGTAGAATTGTGCACCTGAAACCTATATAATTTTGTAAACCAGTGTCACCCCGATAAATTTAATAAAAAGAAAAAAAATATAATTTTAAAATATCTGAGGTATCAGTAGTGACAGTCTATAAAAATTGATTCTCTTCTCTCTTTTGAAAAGTTATATACAGAAATAGCCTGTAATGTTATACTACATATACAGGTAATATTAAAAACCATTCTCTTAAATGTTACTATTCAAGAATTATTCTAGGACTCTTTTTACCTGTTGTAACTTGATAAATTTATTTTTGATTGCTAAAATGGCAGATAATGCTAAAAAAGAAAAAAAATGATTGCTATGTTGATTGCTATTAAAATCCTGAAGAACTGATCTGATATCTGGTTACTTAAATGACTGTGTCCTACATTTCCACTTAGAGAAAATGCTATCACTTTGTCTAAGACGATGATGGATGACTGGACAAAGAAAGAAAACATAGGTTTGCTGAATTTGTTTTATATATAGGAAAAATACCTTGAATCAAATCTTACTCCACTTATTCTTTCTATGTTCCCTTCCCCCAAGCCAACATAAAATTCAGTGCTCTAAGAGAAACAAACTGTTATTCACTTATCATAATAAGTGGTAGGTCATAAATCAGTTACATAACTTGTTCCTTAATAAGAATAAAATAGCAAATTTTCATCAGCAAAAACCAAAAATGAATGTCTTCTTGTGGCAATGTCTACCACCTCCAATTATATTATTTTCACTGCTCCTATACTCCCCATTTCAATTACAAATATTGATCGACTTACGACCTATGCAACTTACGACCTATGCAACTTACGACCATTTGACTTTACGACCACAATCCCTAGCCACGACTGCTCCTCGTCTGGCAGCGCAAGTGTTGCCCAGCTGGGCGTACAACAGTGTGGACCAGCTTCCGGCAGCACTACCATCTCCGCGTGCACCATTTCAACTGTTATCCCAGACTCGGTACAGCAATCTGTGTTTTGTGTCTTGGATATTTTTCATCAAACCCTTCCCAAGATGTCTACCAAGAGGTAATTGTCTTTGCAAATATTAAACCAGTTGTACTGGTAATGCAGTGTTTTACTTAAACCTGACGAATGTAAAAATAAAAAACAAAATGGTGTACAGATGATACAAATGGCATAAAATGAACAAAGAAAATTATGATATATAACAATAATGACAGAAAATTATGATAAAATTTGACTTAAAGATTTTTATAACATCATTTCACAGTACTGTACATATAGCCTACTCAACTTACGACCAAATCGTGTTACAACCAGTCTGTCAGAACCAATAGTGGTCGTAAGTTGAGCACTAGCTGTATTGATAGTTTCCAATATTTTGACAATTTCCAATATTATAAAATCTTTAACTCATGTTCTCTCATTTTCAAGCTGTGTTGTAGACAGAAGAACCAAACATTAAAACTTAATTTGGGGAGGTAGAAGAGGGTATAGGGGTGATAAATATTGATGAAGATTTGACTTGTAGGGGTAAACACACAATATGGTGTACAGAGATGTGTTGTAGAACTGGATACTAAAATCTGTATAATTATATGTTAACTAGTGTCACCCCAATAAAATTAAAAATAATTTCAAAATAACTTAATTATAATTTTTGAACAATATTTTTTAAAATCCTATTTCTTCTGTGTACTTCCCTCACACTCTAGTTTCATCAGATTACCTCTCCAATAAAACTCCCATAAAATTACTCCCCCATCTTTTTTTCTTCCCCACCTGACTTCATAGAATCTCCAAATTGGTTTTGCCTTAAAGCCTTTCAAAGGTCAAGGGAAGGGAAGATACCAAGAAAAATGCTTTAATAGCTTTGGGAAAGGGAAAGTCAGTAAATACTGAAACATTATTTTTTGTTCTATTTAGAAAAGCTCACATTTTAACCTATTATTTTGACTGAAGTTATGTTTAAAACATAAAGAACACTAGTAAAAGTCTGCACTCTGATGGTAGAAATATCTGTAGAACTCTTCTCGATTATAGCTGTGCATATAATTTCACAACTGAGTGCAAAAAAATTGTTATTTAAGATCAAATAGAGAAATGTAAAGTTTTTTGCATTTGATCTAATTTAATGAAAATACTTTGAATATATTAATACTACATAAAATACTATATTTTGCCTCTTAAACTTCCACTATTGTTCTTATTCAACCTTAAAATAATTTATTTCCTACAGTATCTTTGTTTTATACTTTTGTGCTTATTATTGAACCTTGAAAAAAATTATTGAAATGTGGAAACTTTTGTTCAATTAATTTTCTCATTCAGAAAAATATAAAGCTCAAACTTGTAAAGGATTTATTATATAAAGAATCTTCACTTTCAAATTCTTTATCATAGTCCCAGCTCCTTTTTTTCTTTTTAAAGAGTCTATTAAATAATTGCTATTTTAACACAGCTTATTAATACATACATACAAACTATAGAGCAGTAAGAAGCTTAAATCTCTAAGTTGTAGCAAACAGGTGACAATTCAACATTAAGAGTGAACAGAATGCATGAGAGAGACTGCAAAGGACTGGACTCCCACGGTGAGAGGACATTTTCAGAGGTGAAGGGGGTGCTGAGGTATAACAGCTTTACAAGTTTCCTCTCCTCACTGAGGAGCATGAGAAGCATTCCATTCATTCAAGGGGAGCTGTGAGATTTGGTATTCCTTCTGGCAGGTCGAAACTCTCAAAATCTAGGAGGATTGAAGTGAAAGAACTTTTCTATTTCTGGATAGGTGTCATCTGAGACAGGAACAGAACTTTTTGCTTTAACAGTCTTCTTGGTCAAATTTGTTTGTTTGTTTTTAGCAGGGAAGGTTGTCTTTCTGTTTGAGAGGTCTATTAGTGTTTACTGACTTTTCTGTAGCTCTGTTGTCAGTTCCCAAAGCCTTTCTGGGAGCTTTAAGGGAAGGCTGGAGAAGCATCAAACCTTTTGCAAACATGTGGTTTGAAACCTGAGATCACCAATTTAAAGCTTTGAAAGGCCTGAACCCAATTTCATCCAGTCCTTTATGAGCCACATGGTTGCCTGGTTCTCCATTTTCCTTATTCACAAAGATCATGGTAGCCATTCTGGATTAAGTTAGGATCAACAGCCAAAATCACCCAGGACTCAACCTCTCTTAGTCACAGTTCTTAAGAAAACCACCAGATTATCCTCTATGCAGCTTTCTTACTTGGGCAGAACAGGTAAAGAATTTAACTTAAAGTAGTCTTAAATTGCATGTAACATTTTTCCTCCTACACTGAGAATCAATATTTACCTGAGATTTTGGGGTAAGTGACAGAAGATAATGATTTTATCTATAAAACTGGTGGTTAAAGAAAGTGATCTACATAACACTAATACTCATTAAACAACCAGTATCTTTTTTTATTTTTACAGAGAAGACAGAGAGAGGGATAGATGGGGACAGACAGACAGGAACGGAGAGAGATGAAAAGCATCAATCATTAGTTTTTCGTTGCAACACCTTAGTTGTTCATTGATTGGTTTCTCATATGTGTCTTGACCGTAGGGCTACAGAAGACCAAATAACCCCTTGCTTGAGCCAGCAACCTTGGATCCAAGCTGGTAAACTTTTGCTCAAACCAGATGAGCCCGCGCTCAAGCTGGTGACCTCAGGGTCTCGAACCTGGGACCTCCACTCAGGGTCTCAAACCTGGGACCTCCAGCATCCCAGTCTGACACTCTATCCACTGCGCCACCGCCTGGTCAGGCAACAACCAGTATCTTATATCTGTACAATCAACTGTATTTCCAAATGCAGCTTTCCTTTCTTAGTAAGACTTCATGTTAAGGGCAATTCTAGCTACCTTTTTCTAGTTTATATGTCAAATAATTCTACTATCTCTGGCTATACTGATGGTAATACTAAATAAAAAATGAATGATATTTTTATCTGTCCAAAATATAAAAACTGTTTTTTAGATCACTTCAAAACTACTTTTCTGAAAAAGCAGTTATTGAAATGCAAACTGAAAACATTGCCAAATTATACTAATATATTTTGTATGGCTGTTCTTTCACACAACTTAAATTGCCTTACAAAAGAATGATCAGTTAAAAAAATAGCTCTATTGAATAATCCATACACCACACAATCACTCATTTAAAGTATACAATTAAATGGCTTTTAATAGAGTCACAGAATTGTGCATCCATCTATCTCCACAATCAATTATGGAACACTGTTTAACCCCAAAAGAAATTCCACACCTTAGTCATCATACCCAATCCTTATTTTTTCCCTCTTCTCAGCCCTAGGCAACCACTAATCTATTTTTTTCTCTCTATAGATTTGCCTATTTGAACATTTCATATAAATAGATCATATAATATACTATTCTTCATTATTGGCTTCTTTCACGTAGCATATTTTCAAGTTTCATCTATGTTGTATAAGCAATTCATTTATTCCAATTGCTGAATAAAATTCTATTGTATGGATAAACCAGCTTTTATTTATCTGTTTATCAGTTGATAAATATTTGGTTTGTTTCTACTTTTTGGCTATTACAAATAATGCTGCAATGAACATTCATGCACAAAATTTTTTGTGGACATAGGTTTTCATTTATCTATAGTATATGAATAGGAGTAGACTTGCTGGTTCATATGGTATCTCTATGTTTAATCTGCTGAGGAAATGTCAGGCTGTCTTTCAAAGTGGCTACACCATTTTATATTCCCATCAGCAGTATATGAGGGTTCTGATTTCACCACATCTTCATTCACAATTATCTGTTCTCTTCTGTTGCTTGTACTTTTAGTGTCATATCTAAGATACTACTACTTAATCTGAGGTCACAAATATTTACACCTAAATTTTCTTTTAAGAGCTTTATAGTTTTAACTCTTACATTTAGGTATTTGGTCCATTCTTAGTTAGAAGTAGAGGTCCAGCCTCATTCCTTTTCATATGGATATACAATTGTCCCAGCACCATTTTTTGAAAAAGATAATTATTTCTTATTTAGTTGCCTTGGCACCCATGTAAAAAATCAGTTGGACATAAATGTATGGTTTATTTCTATTCTTCTAGTTCTGTTCCAATGACCTATATCCATATTCTATTACCACACTGTTTTGATTACTGTAGTGGCATTGTAGTATGTTTTGAAATTGACAACTATGCGTCCTCCAATTTTATTCTTTTCAATATTCTTTTGGCTATTCTGGGTCACTTAAATTTTAAATTTTAGGACACCTGCCCTGGCCAGATATCTTAGTTGATAGAGGGTCAGCATAAGCACAAACTTTGCCAGTTTGATACTGTCTCTCTCTCTCTTCCCATTCCTCTCTCTAAAAATAATAAATTAAAATTTTTATTTTTAGGATCAGTTTGTCAATTTCTGTAAAGAAACAAGTGAAATTTTTATAAGGATTGAGTTATCAATTTGAGTGGTATAGCCATCTTAATAATATTGCCTTCTAATCCATGAACATAAAATATTTTGCTATTAGTTTAATTCAACATGTTTAGATCTTAAATGCCCTAAACGCAACAGTGTTTAATAAGTAAAGTTACATTATCAATGAAAATATCACTCCTTTTTAAAAGTCTATCATGAAGGTTTACAAGAATACATCAAGTATAGCAAATAACATGATGTATCCTCATGTACATATTGCCCAATTTCAACAACTATCAACATTTCGCCATTTTTGTTTCATTTATTTACCTTTTAATTTCTTGATAATACTTTTAATATAATTTCCAACTTACAGAAAAGAAGCAAGAATAGTAATAAGAGCTCCCATATCCTTCACTCAGATTCTCCAACAGTTCAATCTTACACCTTCCATTCTCTTTTCTAATTCCTCCAGTCTCCCTGGATCCTTACTTCTCTTTCCACTTACTCTAGGATTGGAATTTGAGCAGGAGTTTGGCAAATAGTTCTGAATTTTTCTTAGAGGCTATTTGAAAGTTATATATTCTCAAAGTTATGTTGAAAGCTTTTTTTTTTGTTAACTTCTATGTGGACAAGTCCTGCTGGGGGTGAGGACGACGAAGATGCAAAGACCCGACTCCAGGGACCAGGTTCAGTGACGCAGATCCACTTTATTCAGGAAGTAAACTAGCTTACATACACAGGTTCAGCCTATAGGGTGTTACAGTGTGTCCTTCATAGCCAATGGCTGAAAAGATCAGGGAGCTGCGTGGTTGGTGTTAAGTCACTTCCTTATAGCAAGTGAGCTTCCTTCCTGGGTATGCCCAGGAGGCTTCTGGGAGCTGGAGTATTCTCACAGCATTGCATCAGCCACAGCTGCTAAGAATGTGCTCTGTGCTCCACCCACACTTCTACATAATTTCTGGGTTGGGAGATTCAAATTTTGGTGGCTGCCATTACCTCAGCTAGTTAGAAATCAGATTCATTCAATTAAAACAATTTTAGCCTAACTGGTGGCGCAGTAGATAGAGTGTCAACCTAGATACTGAGGACCCAGGTTTGAAACCCTGAGGTCGCCGGTTTGAGCGCAGGCTCATCCAGCTTGAGTGCAGGCTCACTAGCTTGAGCACAGAGTTGCTGGCTTGAGTGTGGGATTATAGCCATAACACCATGCTCACTGGCTTGAGCTCAAAGGTTGCTTGCTGGCTTGAAGCCTAAGGTCGCTGGCTTGAACTCAAAGGTCTCTGGCTTTAGCAATGGGTCACTGGCTCGGCTGGAGCCTCCTGAACAAGGTACATGTGAGAAAGCAATCAAGGAACAACTAAAGTGCCACAACAACAAAGTTGATGCTTGTCATCTCTCTCCCTTCCTGTCTGTCTGTCCCTGTCTGTCTTGCTCCCCGCACTAAAAAAAAAATTTACCCTGTGCTATATTTAATCATTATTAGAAAGCATTTTTGTTTTGTATTTTTAACTTTAGTAAAACTTCCTGAAAAACACCTGTTGGGATTTATTTATTAACTCTAAGAAACTTTCCTAAGGTCACTAAAAATCAAAGGTGATATTCCTCTTGGAAGATTTTAAAGTAAAATCTCCATCTTGGATGACTACAGTCATCCTTCACCATATCACGGTTCACTTTTTGTGGTCTCACTGTATTATGGATTTTTGTATTGTATATATCTAATTTTGTATCATGCATTTTTTGCTATATCACAGGATTTTGTGGTATATAGGTATTTATATATATATTATTTTAATTATTTTTGTGTTAAAATAAGCATTTTCTAGCCAAAAAAATTAAAAACAATATAAAAAATATAAAAAATCATTCAAGTTGCAGTATATTCACTGGAGAGTACCCATATATAATTTTATATGTTGTTAAGATTATGTAGGTTTAAGAGTGTAGAAAGTGTTGAAGAGCATAGGATCATGTCTATGATCCCACACTCAAGCCAGCAATCCCGTGCTCAAGCTAGTGAGCCCATTTTCAAGCCAGATGAACTTGTGCTCAATCCGGTGACCTTAGGGTTTCAAATCTGCGTCTTTCATGTCCTAGTCCGACAGTCCCACTGCACCACTGCCTGGTCAGGCTATCCCCTAATTTGATTAATCAAAAAAAGCTGTTTTATCTTGAATATCTGTTTTTAGCATATTTTTTGCACTATTTTCCCTTAGGCAAACCATTTTGTTGTGAAAAGAACTAGTGATTTTTCTTCCTCATAGTATCTTCCCTAGAGTGCTGTAATAGAAGCCAATCTAAACTCTTAGTTACAGTACTTAATGGCATAAATGACTCAGTTTGAATAAAGTAAGACAAAGAGTGTTTTAAAAGGTAATTGTTGATTTTAATAATAAGACTTAAACTGTCTTAAGACAGTTATTTTTAAATAATTTCCATTACAAAATCAGAGATACAGTCTTCTGGGACAAAAATACTTTCCTTTTCATAAAAACAACTTTATAATGCTGTAATACTTTAAAAGTCATAAAATAAAAACTAATTAAGATAGTAATAAAACTCAAAATAGCAACTACAACATAGCCTGAAACCACTTTCTTTACAATAAACTCTCAAAATAAAAATATGTTTAGTAGTAATACTTAATATTGGAATTTTTAGGATAAATCCCTGAAAGTGTAAATGTTGAATCACATTTGTTTTTATCAATCTGTTTTCACAACTACTCCTATAGTGTGCCTATTTTTTGCACACTTATCAATTAATTCAGTTTATTGCTATTTAAAGTATCTATCGGCAAAATTTAAAATTTTATCTTAAAAAGCAAAAAGAGCCTTGACCTAAACTGTATACAAAAAATAGCTCAAAATTGATTTTAAAAAAACCCCAAAAGTTCTTTGGGAACTAGACTAAGCAAAGAGCTCTTAGACTTAACTCAAAAGCATGATCCATAAAAAAATATATTTATTTATATAATCTACTTGAATTGCCAGCTAATTTCTCCTCATGTCTAAAACTCTTTGCTTTCTTTATCTTAATGCTACAGTATTGTGTGTGTGTACATATGTGCATATATATATGAGTATACACACATGCACACACACACACATATATACATTTAATTATTATATTATTGGTAATTATAGTTTTCAATTAAAAATGAACATATTGCTAATAAGTATAATATATAACTAAACTTTAAAATAATTTGTATTCTGCTTTATTTCAATTTGCATGTGCGTGGAATATTTTGTTCATTCCTGTTTTTTATTTTTGCTTTAAATCTTTTTGAGTAACTGTTTTAGGTATCCCTTTTGTATTTTCTTTCCACTCAATTTGAGAAATTCTGTTTTTAGTATGTGTTTAACCCACATTTATGTTTCTTTTTGTCTATGAGATGTTATATTTTATATATTTTATTCTTCTTTGATGTTCCTTTGGTTCTTTCACTATATTGACTCTATTTTCTTTGAAATGTATTTTCTCTAGTACTTTGGAAGTTATACATCCCATTTTTCATTCTATTAGAAGTTATGTTTCTTCAGTATCAAGAGTGAAACAAGTATCTATTAAAACCTTACATATGTAAAGTGAAGTAACACGTATTTTTACTTTGAAATTTTTAGAGTACACTCTAGATTTCAGATCCAACATATTTTAAATTTTTATAAAAATATACTGTTTCTTTCAAAAATAATTCATATTTGCATTCCATTTCGTAAGTTTATTTAATTTAAATTAAGTTAAATTTATTTTTTTAGAGCAAAGGGGACAGAGGGAAGAGGAAGGAAAGAAGGGGGATAGGTATGGGGGAGGGAGGGAGAGAAAGAAAGAGAGAGAGAGAGAGGGAAGCATCAATGCATTGTCCCACTTAGTTGTGTAACCTATTGATTGCTTTTCATATGTGCCTTGCCCAGGGATCAAGCCTTGAGTCTGAGCTGGTGACCTCAGGATCCAGCCAGTGACTCTGGGCTTGAGTAACCTCAGGTTTTGAACGGGCAACCTCAGCACTTCAATCCACTGTGCCACTACTGCTCAGGCTCATAAGTTTATATATAATTCTTTGGATTTTATTACTTAAATGGTTTTGGTATTCAATGTCAGTCCTTTTAACATGACTTACAGCCAATGAATTGCAGTTTTATGGAGGGGGTTGCAGTCAAGGACTCAGGCTTCCCCAATCCTAAAACAGCCACAATCATATGTACATTGGCATTCCTAATCCAAGTGCCTCCTGCTTATCGGGTACCTCCCCAAGACCTTCCTTACAGAGGGCCTTAGCTGTAAGGAGATCCTCAACAAGAACACCTAGGGGCACGTAAAAATGAAAGTAGGAAGAGGCATGTCTGTTCATTAGTTATTAGCCCCAACAGCAAAATGTTGACTTATAAAAGCAATTATGGATAGAACAGGTTGGGGCATAAAATGAACCAACTTTATGAAACTATAGAAATGAGTTAGGAAGCCATATTCTAATTTATTTATTCCCACCTGAGTAACTAAAGGCACTTCTGTTGTAGGAAACTTTTTGATGGACACTTCATTTTTACATACCAGATTTCAGAACATAAATATCAAACTATATAAAGGATAATTACATATGCAGGACATTAAATTATTAACACGACAATCACTCCTAACTCTATTTCTTTGGCTTACTACTTTTAATCATTTCTAAATATAGCACTTTCTTCTCCTTCTTTTTTATATTTTTAGGTGAGAGGAGGAGAGATAGTGAGGCAGACTCCTGCATGACACTGTCCAGGATTCACCTGGAAACCCCATTTAGGGCTGATGCTTGAGTATGGAGCTAATTTTAGCACCTGAGGCTGATGTGCTCCAATGGAGTTACCTGCAGAGCCAGGAGCCACACGTGAACCAACTGAGCCACTAGCTGTGAGAGAGGAAGAGGGAGAGAAAGGTGAGAGGGAGGGGAGGAGAAGCAGATGGTTGCTTCTCCTGGGTGCCCTGACTGGGAATTAAACCTGGATGTTCATACACTGGGCTGATGCTCTACCCACTGAGCACCAGCCAGAGCCCACTTTTTTATTTATTCTTGAACATATGCGGAAAACAGTTCCAACACGATTAAAGGACACCAAAAAAATCTCTTAAAATACTTAAAATATTATTTTTCTGCATATGGTCAATAGCATCTAATTTCAAACTTATATAGAATACAATAAGCTCCTTCTAAACAATAAATATTGCATACACAATCTTTACTACTATATTATAATAAGAGGTGGATTACCATGAGGTTAATGAGGCCTAATATTCAGGGCCCCTCATTTGTACAGTCCTTTTCCATGGTCCAGTACATATTTTTAGAAATAATTTTTTTCTAAAGAGGGTCCTAAAAATCATATAAAGTCGAGATGACACAATATTTAGATCCATTTTTCCAGAACAGGTATAAATATTTTTTCAATGATTTTATAAATCTAGTTATTTTAACCTATTCTTAATTTTTTTTAAAAATTAATAAAATACATCATTATACAAGGTATATAACATGATGATTTAATTTATATATATAACTCAAAAATTAGGTGATATTTTATAGCTTCATATTCATTTTAAAATATCCCTTGATTTTTGAGAGCAATATACATACATATAAATAAATACACACACACACACATATATACACACACATACACACAAACTGAACAATTACTATAGTCAAGACAATTAACATATCATCTCCTCACATAGTCACCATTTTTTATGGTGAAAACACCTACAATCTACTCTCTTAGTAAATTTCCAGTATTCAATGTTGTATTAACTATAATCACCATGTAGTACATTAAATCTCTAGACATTCATCCTACCTAACTGCAGTGTTTTACCCACTGACTAATAGCTCTCCATTTCCCCCACTCCCACCTCTGGCAGCCATTGTTCTATTCTCTGCCTCTATGTATTTGACTTTCTAAAATCCCAGATATAAGTGAGATCTTGTAGTGTTTTTCTTTATGTGTCTGGTTTATCTCATTTAGCACAATGTCCTCATTCATCCATATTTTTCTAATGGTAAGATTTTTTCCTTGAAGGCTGAATGATATTCTATTGTATATACACATACATATAGTTTTATATTTATTTGCATGCATATATATCTATATATCTCTATCTCTATCTATATCTATATATCTTATGATTTCTTTATCCATTTATCCCTAGACATGCACTTAGGTTGTGTCCATAACTTGGCTATTATGAGTAATGCTGTAGTAAACATGGGAATGCAGATATCTTTCCAAGGTACTGATTTGATTTCCTTTGGGTATGTACACCCAAAATAGAGATTGCTGGATCATATGATAGTGAAAGCAACCAGACAAGAAAAAATACACATATCTAAATCAGAAAAAGGCAGTAAAATTATCATTGATTACAGATGAAAAATCATTCCTGTATAAAACTCTAAAGACTACAACACACAAGAAACTGGTTGAACTAATAAATTCAGTAAAGTTGTAGGATAAAAAGAAAACGCAAACATCAAGTACATTTTGGCCTTGGCCAGTTGGCTCAGTGGTAGAGCATCACCCAGTATGTGGATGTCCTGGGTTCAATTCGTGGTCAGGGCACACAGGAGAAGCACCCATCTGCTTCCTCCCCCCACCCCTTCTAGTTTCTCTCTCTCTTTCTCTTTCTCTCTCTCTCTCTCTCCCTTTCTCACCTGCAGCTATGGCTTGAATGCAGTGAGTTGGCCCCAGGCACTGAGGGTGGCTCCTTGGCCTCTGCCTCAGATGCTAAGAAGAGCTCTGGTTGCTAAGCAACAAAGGAATGCCACAGATGGGCAAAGCATCACCCTCTAGTGGGCTTGCTGGGTGAATCCCAATTGGGGGCATATGCAGGAGTCTATCTCTGCCCCCCCTCACTAAATTAAAAAAAAATCAGTTGCACTTCTTTACACTAATAATGATCTATTCAATAAGAAAATAAAAAAGGAATCTCATTTACAATAGCATAAAAAAGCATAACACACTTAGCAATAAATTTAACCAAGGGAGTGAAAGATCTGTGCATTGAAAATTCTAAAGCACTGATGAAAGAAATTGAAGAATATACAAATGAAAACTACCTCATGTTTGTGGGTTAGAAGAATTAATATTGCTAAAATATCCATATTACCCAAAGTGATATACAGATTCAACATAATCCCTTAATAAAATTTCAGCCTTACCAGTGATGATGCAGTGGATAAAGTGTCAACCTGGAATGCGAGGTCACTTGTTAAAAACCCTGGTCTTGCCCTGTTCAAGGCACATACGAGAAGCAAGTATATATTATAAGATGATGCTTCCAACCCCACCCACCTTCTTTCTCTCCTCTCTCTAAAAACTCAATAAACAAAATCTTTAAAAAAATCCCAATGGCATTTTTCATAGAAATGAAATAAATACTCCTAAAATTCATATGGAACAACGACACCAAATAGCCAAAGCAATATTGAGAAAGAAGTACAGTGTTGAAAACTTCACACTTCCTGATTTCAAATTATACAAAGCTCAGAGGTGGATTAAAGTCAGGTGAGGCCCCCAGCGCAGAAGACAATATTGGGCCCCTTGTCATTAGAAATAAGTGAAAAGTTAGGGTTTTGTGGGCCCTTCAGAAGTCGGGGCCCAGGGCAAGCACCTGGTGCACCAGCTGTTATATTTGTCTCTGACAAAGCTATAGTAATTAAAAAAGTAGGGTACTGGCATAAAAATAGACACAAAGACAAATGAAACAGAATAGAAAGCCCAGAAATAAGCCAAACATATATGGTCAACTAATTTTCCACAAGGTCATGAAGAATGCTAAATGCAGAAAAGATAGTGTCTTCAATAAATGATACTGGAAAAATTGGATATCCATATGTAACAAAGTGGAACTGGAGCCTTCTCTTACACCATAAACAAAAAGTCAACTAAAAATGGATTAAAGACCTAAATGTAAGAGCTGAAACCATAAAACTCATAGAAGAAAACACAGAAGAAAGATCTTTGTCCTACAGGTTTTGAAATATTTTTTTTTGGATTAGTCGCCAAAAGCAAAGGCAATAGAAGCAATAATGAACCAGTGAAACTACATTTAAATAAAAAGCTTATGCACAGCAAACAAAAATGCAACCAACAGATTGGGAGAAAGTATTTGCAAAGCATGTAAGCTGAAAAAGGTGAATATCCAAAATACACAAGGAATTCATATAACTCAACAGCAAAAATAAGAAACTCTACTAAAAATGTCCAAAGGACCTAAATAGATATCTTTCCAAAGAAGGCATGCAAAAATGGCCAATAGGTATATAAAAAGGTGCTCAATATTATAAACCATTAGGAAAATGCAAATCAAAACCACAATTAGATAATCATCATATACTCATTAGGATGGCTATTATCAAAAAGAAAAAATGTAACTATTGGTGAGGACAGGCAGAAAGATGAAATCCTGGATTTCAAGATGATGATGGAGGAGGTGGACGTACCAACTGCCACCTCCCAGGACCAAATTGGATTACAAATTAATTTAAGAACAATAATCTTGAAAAACCAACTTTAGACTAAACAAAGAGGAGTCTATAACCAAGGATCACAGAAGAAGCCACAATGAGACTGGTAGGAAGGTCAGCTATGTGAAAAGGGCTGCCTTGCTCTCAGGAGCGAGTGGTGGCAGAAGGTCTGGAGGGAGGGACTCTCACTGTAGAGGTTCGCACTGAGAGAGGAGGGTGCTAAGCCTCAGGCCCAGCACCCCAGCCTAGAGCCCCAGAAACAAGAAGAGGCCCCACACAGCATTTGGTAATGAAAAGAGCTGAGGATTCTGACTGCGAGAAAGAGATGGAGCTCTTGAAGACGCAGGCTCCATCTTAAAGGGCCAGTGCAGAAAATCTCATTCTTAGGGACTTAACCAAGGCTGAAAGGACTAGAAGTGGGTGAAGACAGTGTGAAAGTAGTGGCCAAGAAAGAGACAATGTGGAGGATGGCCACCAGAACCCTTGAGCTGAGTCATTCCCCAATGCCACAGTCACCATGTTTCTTTTTTTTTTTTTTTTCGGAGACAGAGTCAGAGAGAGGGATAGATAGGGACAGACAGACAGGAATGAAGAGAGATGAGAAGCATCAATTATTACTTTTTCGTTTTGACACCTTAGTTGTTCATTGATTGCTTCCTCATATGTGCCTTGACCATGGGCCTTCAGTAGGCTGAGTAACCCCTTGCTCAAGCCAGTGACCCTGAGTCCAAGCTGGTGGGATTTGCTCAAACAAGATGATCCCGCACTCAAGCTAGCAACCTCAGGGTCTCAAATCTGGGTCCTCTGCATCCCAGTCCATGGCTATATCCACTGCGCCACTGCCTGGTCAGGCGTCACCATGTTTCTTAGGTGTGAAGTTCACTCTAGACGACATCAGCCTGGGGAAAAGTCACAGCCTCACCCATGGAGACCAGGTCTTTCTGAGAAGCCAGGAAGCAGGGGGACCATCAGTGACTCAGTTTTCTGGTGTTGAGGCCAGGGCCTTCACCCACACACTCCCGAGTCTAAGAGTGTGCTTTCACCCCACAGGAAATTCATTAGAAACTGTCTGGACTGCAGGCAGACCACATCTCTGGGTCTCAGAAGGCACACCCACCAGACTCCTAGTGGCCACACCCTACTGAGGTCTGTAAAAAAAGTCTGGACAGATTGACATCTGGAGCCTACGGGTAGAGCCACACCCACTACCCTTCCTAATCCCTGAATTGCCACAGGCTCTAGACCAGGGGTCCCCCAACTGTGGCCAGCAGGCCACATGTGGCCCCCTGAAGCCATATATCCAGCCCCCACCGCACTTCCAGAAGGGGCACCTCTTTCATTGGTGGTCAGTAAGAGGAGCATAGTTCCCATTGAAATACTGGTCAGTTTGTTGATTTAAATTTACTTGTTCTTTATTTTAAATATCGTATTTGTTCCCATTTTGTTTTTTTACTTTAAAATATGTGCAGTGTGCATAGGGATTTGTTCATAGTTGTTTTTTTTTTATAGTCCAGCCCTCCAGCAGTCTGAGGGACAGTGAACTGGCTCCCTGTATAAAAAGTTTGGGGACCCCTGCTCTAGTCTCTACCAGTGGCTGAGCCCAACAAGCAGCTGGCAGACAGAGGTTGCAGGAAGCAGGATTCAGGGAACCATGGCTTTTTAAGTGGCCCTTCCCCCAGGTCCAGAGTAGATAAAAGCCAGCTGAGGTGTGCAGGTTGGTATTTCCATGTGCACCTGGGCCCAGCAGAGGCAGCCACGAACTCTGGATTACTTGTAACTCCAAGAAGGTTGCTGAAGGCCAGTCACGGGCAGTGTCTCCCAATGGTTTGTTCCAGGTTACCTCAAGGAAGGCCTAAGGCTGGCATAACCAGTGGCCAGCTACAGAGAGCATTGGTTCAGAACCTAAACATCCTTGCTTGTGGGGTATCCTAAGGAAGGGTTCATCACACCTGGCCAAGCTGAGGCGAGTTCTGCTCTCTGATCACCACTGGCACAGCAGTTCATGTGCATTGGATAAGGTAGAATTTCATAGCCAGCCAGCCCGGGTGCTAGATATCCTGCCCCAGTGGGCTAGGTTCCACAAGGGGGAAGGGAGAGAGACTTGGAGTATGGACATTTAAAGTGTGGGTCACTGTGAGCCTATTGTTGGGTCTGGACAAGGGGCTTAGCCACTTTCTGGGGGTCAGGGTGGTAGAGTCAGCCCCAGGAGAGAACTCTTTCAGTCTTCTTCCCTGAGACCAGGGTCACACCAGCTGTAAGAACTTATGCGGAGGGGATGCTGGCCCCACTTGATTGAACCTGCAGCTCACCTTGTGAAGAAAAAATAAAATTTGAGTATCAAGCAGTGTTTGAAAGATTAGGATCTAGAGTAGGAGAAAATTTTGCCAACCCACTAATGTATTCCCAACCTCAGCTGCCCTATCCCACCAAGTTTGCACCCTTGGTTGGGTGAGGCCAGTGTGAGCCCACACTACAGACTTTCTACAGAAGACTCTGAGGGAAGACCAGGCAGCTGCAGGTGGAAGTGAAATGGCTGAAAAGTGGATGAAAATCTTACAGATTGGGCTTTTACAGAGATGCTGTCAGGTCTAAGCAGGAAGAAACTAATCTTTTTACACAGGTTGACCCCTCCCTTACTACCCAGGCACAGGAAATGCAGACACAAACAGTGAACAGAGTAGTAACTCCAGACAGGTAGCCCATGGCAGGTTACAAACATCTGAAGCCAAACCAAGAAGACCTAGAACCAACACAACCGATAGTGGGTGGCAGAGAGCACCAACCCTACACTCAGCTAAATATACAAGCAGCACACAGAAAGGAAGAGTCAAGCAGGCACCAGACACTGTGGAGAATAAATAAACCCAGCAGGACAGACACTGCATAGTGTCTAATACACATAATCAAGGTTGACCCTTATAGCCAGCCAGTCTGAAGGGATAACCGCACCCATGAAAGGACCAACTGCATTCAATACTCACATCAAACAGGAGGGAAAATACTACCTTCAAGAAGCATTCCTAGAGCAAGGAAAGCAGGTGGCCTGGAGATCAGTATCACTGACCCCATCTTCATCATAAACACACCACAACAAATGTCAAAGTAAGTCAGCACTACTTAATACACAGACAAAACGGGCACACAGAGAAATATGACTCAAATGAATCAATAAGAGAAATCCTCCGAAAAAGAACTAAATAAAATGGAAGTAACCAAACTACCAGACACAGAGTTAAAAATAGTGATTTTTAGGATGTACAAGGATCTTAGAGCAACAATAGATGGTCATAATGAGTACCTAATAAAGAGACAGAAAGCATCAAAAAGGATATTGAAATCTTAAAAAAGAACCAGTTGGAAATGACAAATCCAAATCAGAAATGAAGACTGCACTGGAAGGAATCAACAGCAGGCTGAATGAATCAACAGCAGGATTGAATCAATGATTTAGAGGAAAAGATAAATGAAAGCACAGAAGCAGAGCAGCAAAACAAAAAGAGGCTCAAAATGACTGAGAAAATTCTAAGAGACCTCTGTGCCAACATGAGAGAAACAACATCCGTATCATAGGGGTTCCTGAAGGAGAAGAGAACAAACAAGGTATAGAAACCTGTTTGAAGAAATCATAGCTGAAAACTTTCCTAAATTGATGAAGGAAAAATTCACACAAGTTCAAGAAAAACACAAAGTCTGATAAAGAGGAACCTAAGGAGGCCTACACTGGACACATCATTGTTAAAGTGCCAAAGTTAAGAGACAAAGAAAGAATAGTAAAAGCTGCAAGAGAAAAGCAGTTAATTACCTACAGAGGAGCATCCATAAGGATGACATCTGACTTCTCAACAGAAACACTTGAGGCCAGAAGAGATTGGAAAGAAATATTCAAAGTGATGCAAAGCAAGAACCTACAACCAAGACTTCTTTATCCAGCAAGGCTATCATTTAAAATTGAAGGAGAAATAAAAAGCTTCCCAGAAAAAAAAAAAAACCTCAAGGAATTCATTACAACCAAACAAGTTCTGCAGGAAATGTTAAGGGGCCTGCTGTAAAAAGAGCAAAGGAAAAAATCGAGAAAAAAAGGATTGTGGATTTAAAGAATAAAATGGCAATAAACAACTACATATCAATAATAACCTTCAATGTAAATGGATTAAATGCCCCAATCAAAAGACATAGGGTAGCTGCATGAATAAGAAAACAGTAGCAGTACATATGCTGTCTACAAGAGACCCACCTCAGAATAAAAGATACACATAGACTGAAAGTGAAGGAATAGAAAAAAGTATTTCACACAAATAGAAATGAAAATAAAGTTGGGGTAGCAATAGTTATATCTGACAAAATAGCCTTTAAAACCATGGCTGTAGTAAGGGATAAAGAAAGTCAGTACATAGTGATAAAGGGAGCAATCCAACAGGAGGATATACCCATTGTAAATATTTATGCACCTAATATAGGAGTGCCTAAATATATAAAGCAGATTTTGATGAACATAAAGGGTGAGATTGACAGCAATACTATAATAGTAGGGGATTTTTTTTGTATTTTTCTGAAGTGAGAAGCAGGAGGCAGAGATTCAGACTCTTGCATGGGCCCAACCGGGATCCACTAGGCATGTCCACCAAGGAGCAATGCTCTGCCCATCTGGGGCATTGGTGCATTGTAACTGGAGCTATTCTAGCGCCCAAGGGGTAGGCCATGAAGCTATCCTCAGTGCCTGGGCCAACTTTGCTCCAATGGAGCTTTGGCTGCAGGAGTGGAAGAGAGAGACAGAAAAAAAGGAAAGGGAGAAGGGTGGAGAAGCAGATGGTCACTTGTCCTGTGTGCCCTGGCCGGGAATCAAACTTGGGACTTCCACAAGCTGGGCCAACACTCTATCACTGAGCAAACCGGCCAGGGCAGGACTTTAATATCCCAATAACATCAATGAATAAATCATCTGGACACAAAATTAACAAAGAAACAGTGGCCTTAAATGACACACTAGATCAATTGGATTTAATGGATATCTTCATAATCTTTCATCCCTAAGCAGCAGAATATATAGTGCATTCTTTTTAAGTGCTCATGATACATTCTCTAGGACAGACCACATATTACAACACTAAACAAGTCTCAATAAATTTAAGAAGATTGAAATCATACCCAGCATCTTCTCTGATCACAATGGCATGAAACAAGAAATCGACTACAATAAACTGAAAAACATTGAAACAGTTGGAGTCTAAATAGCATGTTATTATATAATGAATGGGTGAACAATGAGATCAAGGAAGAAATAAAAAATTTCCTTGAAACAAATGAAAATGAACTTACAACAACTCAAAATCTATGGGACACAGCAAAAGCAGTCCTGAGAAGGAAGTTCATAGCATTGCAGACATACCTTAACAAGCAAGAAAAAGCTTAATAAACAACTTAATACTGCACCTAAAAGAACTAAAAAATGAACAACAAATAAAGCCCAGAGAAAGTAGAAGGAAGAAAATAATAAATATCAGAGTGAAAATGAATGACATAGAGGCTAAAAAAACAATACAAAAGGTCAATGAAACTAAGAATTGTTTCTTTGAAAAAGTAAACAAGACTGATAAACCTTAAACAAGACTCATCAAGAAAAAAAGAGGACCCAAATAAATAAAATTAGAAATAAAAGTGGAAAAGTAACAACTGACACTGCAGAAATACAAAGGAGTGTAAAAAAATACTATTAAGTTCTATATGCCAAAAAATTGGACAATCTAGGTAAAATGAATAAATTCCTAGAAACATACAGTCTTCCAAAGTTCAATCAGAAAGAAAAAAAAACCCTAAACAGACCAATTACAATTAATGAAATTAAAGCAGTTATCAAAAAACTCCCAGCAAACAAAAGTCCTGGACTGGATGGCTTCACAGGTGAATTTTACCAAATATTTAAAGAAAAACTAACATTTATCCTTCTCAAGGTATTTCAAAAAATTCAAAAAGAGAGAAGACATCCAAGCTCCTTTTATGAAGCAAGCATTGTCTCCATTCCAAAACGAGGTAAAGACACTACAAAGAAAGAAAACTATAGGCCAATATTCCTGATAAACTTAGATGCTAAAATTCTCAACAAAATATTAGCTAACCAGATCCAGCAATACATCAAAAAAGATAATACATCATGATCAAGTGGGATTTATATTGGAGAGGCAAGGTTGGTACAACATTTGGAAATCAATAAATGTAATTCCTCACATAAACAAAAGGAAGAATAAAAATCACACAATTAGGTCAACAGATGCAGAAAAAGCATTTGATAAAATCTAGCACCCATTTATGATCAAAACTCTCAGCAAAGTGGGAATACAGGGAACATACCTCAACATGATAAATGCCATCTATGACAAACTGAAGCCCATCATATTTAATGGGCAAAAATAAAAGCAATTCTCTTAAGATCAGGAACAAGGCAGGGGTGCCCCCTTTCACCACTCTCATTCAACATAGTTCTGGAAGTCCAAGCCACAGCTTTCAGATAAGAAGAAATAAAAGGCATACAAATTGGAAAAGAGGAAGAAAAATTATCATTATTCGCTGATGACATGATACTGTACATAGAAAACCGTAAAGTTTCAGTCAAAAAACTACTAGACCTGATAAAATGAATTCGGCTAGGAGGCAGGATAGAAAATGAATATTCAGAAATCAGTGGCATTTTTATATACCAACAATAAACAGTCAGAAACAGAAATTAAAGAAACAATCCCCTTTACTATTGCAACAAAAAAATACCTAGGAATAAATTTAACCAAGAAGGTAAAAGACTTGTACTTGAAAAATGATAAGACATTGAAAAGCAAAATCAAGGAAGATACAAACAAGTGTAAGCATATACTGTGTTCATGGGTAGGAAGAATAAATGTCATTAAAATGTCTATACTACCCAAAGCAATCTATAAATTCAATCAATTTCTATTAAAATATCAATGGCATACTTCAATGATACAGAAAAAATATTCCAAAAATTTATATGGAACCAAAAAAGAACATGAATAGCCTCAGCAATCTTCAAGATGAAGAATAAAGTGGGAAGTATTACACTTCCTGATATCAAGTTATACTACAAGGCCACTGTAATCAAAAGAGCTTCGTACTGGCATAAGAACAGGCATACATATCAATGGAACAGGAGAGAGAACCTAGAAATAAACCCACATCTTATGGTCAACTATATTTGACAAAGGAGGTAAGAGTACACAACAGAGTCAAGACAGTCTCTTTAATAAATGGTGTCGGAAAAATTGGACAGGCACATGGAAAAAATAAAAATGAAACTAGACCAATAACTTAAACACCATTCACAAAAATAAACTCAAAATGGATAAAAGACTTGAATGTAAGTCGTGAAACCATGATCATCATGATCATCATGAAAGAAAACACAGGCAGTAAGCTCTCTCTCACATCTCTCACAGAAATATATTTGCTGATTTATGTCCACAGGCAAGTGAAATAATGGACGGGATGGAGAAATGGGACTATATCAAACTAAAAAGCTTTTTCACAGCAAAAGATTCCATTAACAAAATAAAAAGACAAACTATACAATGGGAGAATATATTTGACAATATGTCTGATAAGGGGTTAATAACCAAAATTTATAAAGAACTTTTAAAACTCAACACCAGGAAGGTAAACAATCCAATTAATAAATGAGTTAGGGGGAGAAGGGTAAAGGGGGTGCAATGGGGGCACAGGGTTGGGGGTGAGGGTCTTACATTGAGTGAGACATTTGAATCCATGTTAACACAATAAATTATAATTAAAAAAAAGAAAATGGAATCCTGTATACTGTTGGTGGAACAGTAAATTGGTGCAATTATTGTGGAAAACACTGTGAGGCTCTTCAAAAATGTAACATTTTCCTTGAAGCTTGTATCAAGCCATATCTCTGAAAGCCTGTCTTGATGACTCCAGGGTTTCCAGATAGTTTATCTCAGAACTTTTATACTATTTTGTCAGTACTATATAGTCCACAGATTCTTCTCCTCTACCCTATGTCTATACTGCATGGGCTTTGGAATCAAACAAGAGTTTGATATCTTTGCCATTTCTAGTTATCAGATCTTGGGGAAAGTGAAAAATTATTTGTGCTCAAGAAATTTACACTAAAAATGGGGAGAATGATGTTTAATATATCAGGAGAGAGGAATTTACCAGGAAACTAAGCTTAAGCTTCAAGTGTCCTTCACTTGTATTTGTTTCTAGTACTTGACTTTGTATCCCCATTTTTCCAAGTAGAACCCCCTGAATTGTATAACCTTTAGACATCACAAAATTTGAATTCATCCCTGACTATAATAAAAAAAAATAAATATATGGAGGCCCAGTATGGTCAGAAACAAGGACAGCTAGTTAAGCAAAGATACTTAGCTTGGAGACTTAGATGAATCACAGAACTGGCAGTGGCACCTTTGAGACTGATTTCAATGAAATTTATACTAATGTTAGGAAGTTATTCTTTCAGTGGTCAACTAGAAGGTAATAGTAAAAAGAGTATAAGTGTTTTATCTTAGTTCAAGTTCAGAAAGGTTAATGCTAAAACAACACCTAAATTTCTTTCTGGTATGCATCCTTAAAAGGAACTATTTCTTTAAAGAAGGTTAGAATGATTGAGTGCTATTATATATGTTATTAGTAGAAAGTACTATACATTCAGTTTTCCTTTCCTTTTGGTTATGAATCATAAATATATTAAAATAATCCAAAAATTTTAAAAATTGAATGATTTACAAGATATAATTTATGTACCATATTTTAGATAGATATTTTCTCCACATCTGCCCCTTCATTGCTATGGACAATAACTGTATGCAAAAAAATTTTTAATGCAAAAACTGACAGTAACATTTTAAATATCACTATGCACAGAAACAGTTATATTTCAAGATCAAAAATTTCTTTGAAATACAAATACATCTGTATTTTATGGAGAAAAATGAGGAAGAAGGATGTACATTTTTCTCTGCATTAGAAATTAAAAAACTGAAATTCCAAACATATTTAATTTGTTGTTGGCCAATTATTTTTTCGTTCCAGTTTTCACCAGCGAGTATACTTAAAACACTAGAGAAATTATTGTATCATAAAGTGTTTTCATTTAAAACTGAGATTGTATCTGCATTTAGAACAGTTATAAAATTGATCAGCACACTAAATGTAATTTTCTTAAAAAAAATAGACCATTTCCCCCCATCACTTCAAATTCCCTTTATACTTGAAGACAAAAAAGTGTCTCAACTACAAAATAAATATTGGAGCTAATGTGTGTTTGTAAAAGGTAGGTTAGGCCCTGGCCGGTTGGCTCAGTGGTAGAGCATCGGCCTGGCGTGCGGGAGTCCCGGGTTCAATTCCTGGCCAGGGCACACAGGAGAAGTGCCCATCTGCTTCTCCACCCCTCCCCCTCTCCTTCCTCTCTGTCTCTCTCTTCCCCTCCTGCAGCCAAGGCTCCACTGGAGCAAAGTTGGCCCGGGCGCTGAGGATGGTTCTGTGGCCTCTGCCTCTGGTGCTAGAATGGCTCTGGTCACAACAGAGCAATGCCCCAGATGGGCAGAGCATCGCCCCCTGGTGGGTGTGCCAAGTGGATCCCGGTCGGGCGCATGAGGGAGTCTGACTGCCTCCTCGTTTCCAACTTCAGGAAAAAAAAAAAGGTAGGTTAGTATATATCACTTTTTATCTCAAGGTTATCAAAAGGCAAAAGAAGTTCTCCATAACTATATAAATTTTAAGAATTAAAATCTAACTAAGAATAACAAAATAAAATACTCTTCTCAGATAATTAGAAGGCTAATTGACATAAAGGGAGGAGAGAAGTGGGTTTACAGTTGTATGTGAAACAGTTTACTTTTATATTACTATTTATTAATTATTGCATTATTTACTTGTATTATAACTGTAAACCTACTTTCACCCCCCTCTGTATGTTCAACAACCATTGATTGTTGAAAGCAAAAGTGCAAGCAGATTCAGAAATGAGTTAATGAGGCACCAGAGTTCATGTTTTCAAGTAGCTTATGTTATAATCTAGTTGACACATACATAATTTTTTAAAGCACTTCTTCTTTAACGCCCTTTCAAATAGTGATCCATTTCTTTGCTCACCTTCATAACCAAACTTCTCTGAACACATGCCAATATATACTACCATTTCTCTAGCTGCAATGAACTCTTAAATTCAGTCAAATCTAGTTTTTGTCTCGATGACTCCAATAAAAGTCCTCTTGTCATGTCACACCAATAAACACCATGGTAACAAATCCAATGGACACTTTTCAGTTCTCTCGACTTTATCTCTCAACAATATTTAACACAGTTGACCATTTGCTGCTTCTTGACACATGTTCTTAGTTTTCCTGTCCCATTAACTATTCCTCCTTATCGTCCAGACCTCTGCATAACCAAAAGTTAGTTTCTCAGGAGTCTACACCAGTGCTGTCCAAAATAATTTTTGCAACGATGGAAATGCTTTTATATGTGCTGTTTATAATGTAGGACACTAGCAACATATGACTATTGAGGACTTCAAATGTGGCTGGTGTGATTGAAGAACTAAATTTTAAAATTTATGTAATTTTAATTAATTTAAATAGCCATTTCACCCTAATGGTTACTGTATTGGGCAGCACAGCTTAGAAAAAGCCTTCTTTTCTTAATTCTTCCTAAAAGTGATCTACCATATGTTGATAATTTCCAAACTTATATCTCAGGATCTTTAAGTATACTTACCACTTCCACTTGACTGTCTCACAGAGATCTCAAATTTAAAATATCTGAAACAGAACTCTTTATTTTCCTTCCTAAACTTATGCTCCAACCCAATATTCCCTCATTTTAGTAAATGGTGTCAACATCCACCCAGAAGCTCCTTCTAGAAATCTGAGACTTCAACAACTAATACAAGTTAACTGATCTTTTTTCAATTTTTCAAAACTCTAAGCTCCTTTATCCCTGAAGGCTGCTTCTCTTCTCTTATATGGCTTTACCTCCAGTTGTCTGAAAGCTTCTCCTGCTCATTCTTCAGGTCTTAGCTTACTTCAGACACTATTACTCTAAAGAAGTCTTCTGACTATTTTACCTAAAAGATAAGTTGTTCCACTACTATTGATATTCTCTATAAGCTTCTTATTTATTTTTGTCACAGCACTGTTATAACTTATATTATTTAAGTTATATCTTTAATCTATTTTCCTCATTAGACCACAATATCTATGAATGCAGGGATCACACCCATCTTGCCACAAAAGTAAAAAATCTACAGTGTCCAAAAAGTACAACTTTATTGAATACATAAATAGCTCTATTATCTAGTTAATTAAGTGTAAATTTAGCTGCCTTACAGTACAGTCCAATACAGTACCAAAGTACTTTTTAAGACAACTGATTCTATGTATACTTTGTCTTTAACAAAAGCTAATTCTTAAAGTGAAACTTACATTTCTGATTTTATGTTTTCCTTTTTCAAAGAAGGAGCTTATATTATTATTTCTATATAAGTAAAACCAAACTGTGATTGAAGTGTAACCCTAATTAGCTATGGACCCTGTGTTTTATGAGCCCTCATATAGTTAATTAGAATCATCCCAATGTAACACTAAAGATTTTATGATAGAAAACCTGTATTTCATATGATGTACTAATTTTCTAAATGCAGAGTTTATATACTTATAAAACTATGCATATACATAGTAAATTAATGATACATTGTAATTCAGTGATTCTATTTGATTTCACTAGAAACCATATTTGTCTGTGTCACTTATAACGGACAGTTGGTAAACAATGTTATATTCATATTATGCCAATTTATACTATAAATTTTATAAATTAATCAGCAGCCATACTTTTTATATGGTTTTAATGTATATCTTTAATAATTGTTTCCTTAATAATTTGTAGAAGACTATTTAGATTTTTAGAATGCATAGTAAAGCCTTAAATCTATTTGAATAAAAGAGCTTTGTTAAATAAATAAATAAATAAATAAGTAAATAATCTCATGTCCTTCTGTGTGCTTTCTTCAATGTCACCAGAGTGATCATGATCCTTCCAACAGAAATCTGATCATGCCATTGACTATTTAAAATAATTTAGTGGTTGCTTATTGTCTTTATTATTAAATATTACTAACATAGAAACCCCAATTCTGTGATTTGACCCTTGACAGCCTTATTTCCTGTCACTTCTATCTTTTTCTAACCAAATCATACTGCCTAATTTGTCTTTAACACACCATACTATCTTTTAAAGATTCAGACTATTTTTAGAACAATGTTATTTAAAAGGTAGCTTTAGGTGTTAGGTTAGCCAACTATAGGTATAGTTACCCTCTGAAATGAGAAAATATAAAAATAATGAGGTGGTATGTGCTCATGGTTAGTGATACATAGTAGGAATCAGTTACTAGAGATGATAGAGAAAATTCTGATAATTAAAATTAGGGGCTTGAATTTCAGCTGCAGAATGTACAATAGAGACACAAAGAATATAATTCCGGGAATGTTCACTATTAAATTGAAGCAGAAAAATTATATTGTATGTAAGTATGGATTCTTGGCTGCAAATAACCAAGACTATATAGATTCTTTTAAAAAACACAATATATTAGAAAATTTTCAAGTGGCTCTTAATCATTGTTAAAGCTAGAAGATCTAGGTTGGGCAGAAAAAAAAAGATGAAACATAGCTAAAATGCTGCTACTGGACTACTAGGCTACTTCAGGTACTGCCACTAGTGCTATTGCTAGTAGATGCTCTCAGCTGATGCCACTGACTCTTCTGCCACTGGAAATTCCTACTGTGAAATGAGTCTGCACTCTTAATAAATAGTGATATTTCTAATCTATGAGAAATAATGTGGTTTAGGTAATAAATAGTATTGGGACAACTAGATAGCCATCTGGAAAAAAAATTAAAATGGATTCCTAGTCCATACCATAAATTCTATACAGATCAAAGTTTTAAACAATTAGAGAATGAAACCATAAAAGCACAAGGAGAAAACATGAATGAATATTTAAATATACCGTATTTTTCACTCTATAAGACAAACTTTTTTTCCCCCAAAAGTGGAGGAGGAAATGCTCGTGCATCTTATAGGATGAAAAATACAGTATTTTATTAAATATTTTAACACACCATTTGGTTCAGAATATTTTTTTCTTATTTTCCTCCTTAAAATGGTGTATCTTATGGTCAAGTGTGTATTATGGAGCCAAAAATATTGTATATATCATTGGAATGCAGGAGATGCTCAGGGTTGACACAAAACCTAAAAATCATAAATATTGATAAAACTTACTACAGTAAAAATATTGAAACTGTAAAAGATCCTTATAATTTAAAATGAATTAAATGGAACATCAAATATATCCAATTGGTGGTATGATCACACAGAGAAGAAATAGCCCGAGTGACTTAAAAATACAACAACGAGATTGTACATCCCTAATGACATATTTGTAGAAAAGAACCCACTGGAATAAACTTTATAAACTGTATATAAAGATCATACTGCTGATAGTAATGCTAGTGTTGTTGTTCTGATACTGTTATATGTGGGTTATGGGATTTTTAAAAAATGAGTTAAGGAGTATTCTAATTTTATCATCCTAGTCCCCTTGAAAAAATATAAATATCAAATGAAGGGATTAAATAAAAACCTGAATTTTAAGTATCAGTATAACACATGATGACTTTAAAAAAATAAAATAACACAAATATGTCCTAGTTTTAAAATGAAAAGGCTACAAACTAAGATCAATGCAACAAAAATAACATTTTAGTGCCCAGATTAAGGTATTAAAATGTAATCTTCCATGAAAAACAACCAGAGATTGTTAGGGAAATAAGATTCCAGCTCTGGAAAGGCAAAATAAAAAGGCTATCGGCATAGAATATTCTGGAAGGATACACAGAAAGACTGATGTTTCTGAAGAGAGAAATTGAGCGGCTGGGTAACATGGTAGTAGTTCACTTTTATGAAACATTTTTTAAAAGATACAGATAACAGGACAGCAAATTCCAGAGGGAAGGGGGAGGAAGCCTGAGGAGGGGGGCAAAGGGGGTATAAATAGGGAAATCCAGGTGGAAGGTGAGAATGTTATATCCAGTGGGACACTTGAATCCATGTAAACACAATAAATTCAAATTAATAAAAATATAAAATTATTTGTGCATTCTTTGTTTTCAGAATGACAAACTCATTAAACATTTAGCTATGCCTTAGTCTTTAAGTAAAACATCTGTTGGTTAGCCTAAGGTTCATTGAGAAAAAGAGTCCTTTGCTGTATTGTTTTACTATAGAAGCCCATTCTTAATTATTAGAAATGTTAATTAACTACTATGTTAGTGAATCATGTCATGCTTTCCATAATTTTGAGAAGCCATGAAAAAACTATCGTACGAGAGAAACCACACTTATGCTTAGTCAGTTAAAATTTACTAGCTTACCATAAAGTTTTTTTATTCTTTTCTTGTCTCTTTGAATTTAGTTCTCCAAAAGCTACTAAAAAAAATTAATAAAACAAAAAACAAACACAAACATTTCTTACTTACTAGATTTTACAATTTTCTCTCTCCTTTATATAGTATATATGTTAGACTCAAATAAATGTGCTGCTAAATGCTTCTAAATCAAAACACAATATAGAGTTGTACTAAACAGGCTTGGTTGGTCCCCTGAGTTTCCATAACTAGACAGTATTTACACAGAATTTTTGGTAACTATTGTAAAAACAGAGACTTAGTTAGATTAAAGATGAGTAATACTGTTGATAATCAGTACACAGAGACTCAGAGATTAGACAGATATTTAAGGCAGGGATGCTAATCATGGAAATTCAAAATAGCAGGAAGGGAGAGGTAACCCAGACAAATTATCAGAGAAACTTGGTGGTCCACAGATGGCTGAAGTCCCATTCAATAGACAAAGTATGACACAGAGTAAGAGGAAATAACTTAATAGTAGGCAACAGGAAAGAATACAGATTGCACTACTGAACCAGGGAGGCTTACCAGAAATTTGTAGAATTCTACCATTAAGGAATTATGAAAGGCAAAATGCCATAATTCAAAATAGCATCTTAAACTAGAAATAAGTAGGATACTGTTCAAGATAAATAGGCATAAATTCCACTTGCAGATGAAAACACAGGAATTCAGTTGCTTGAGATAGATATAAAAAGGAGTTTGATCAATGAGGTCACAGCAAGGATTTAATTACTAAATTAATGTATTAAGATAAAGCAATGGCCTGACTGGATGGTGGCACAGTGAATAGAACATCAGACTGAGATGTGGAGGAACCAGGTTCAAAACCTCGAGGTCGCCATCTTGAGCGCGAGCTCATCTGGTTTGAGCAAGGCTCACCGGCTTGAGCCCAAAGTTGCTGGATTGAGCAAGGGGTCACTTGGTCTGCTGTAGCCCCTCGGTCAAGGCACACATGAGAAAGCAATCAGTGAACAATTAAGGTGCCGCAACAAAGAACTGATGCTTCTCATCTCTTTCTCTATCTGTCCCTCCCTTGGTCTCTCTCTCTGTCTCTGCCACACACACACACACACACACACACACACACACACACACACAAAATAAAGCAATGACAAAAATGACCTGATAGTAAGGTTATAAACACTATACCTCAAGGAACTAGAAAAAGAAGAACAAAGACCAAAGTTAGTGAAAGAAAAAATGTAACAAACATCAGAGCTAGAATAAATAGAAACTAAAGACATTATAAAAGTTAAGTAAAACTAAGAGTTGGTTGTTTGAAAACATGAACGAACTGACCTTTAACTTTCACTAAGAAAAAAGAGAACACAAAGAAATTCAGAGCCTGACCAGGCAGTGGCACAGTGGATAGAGCATCTGACGGGGATGCGGAGGACCCAGGTTCAAGACCCCGAGGTCACCAGCTTGAGCGCGGGCTCAACTGGTTTGAGCAAAGCTCACTACCTTGGACCCAGGTCACTGGCTTGAGCAAGGGGTTACTCGGTCTGCTGTAGCCCCATGGTCAAGGCACATATGAGAAAGCAATCAATGAACAACTAAGGTGTCGCAACAAAAAACTAATGATTGATGCTTCTTATCTCTCTCCGTTCCTGTCTGTCTGTCCCTATCTATCCCTCTCTCTGACTTTCTTTCTCTCTATCTCAAAAAAAAATTTCAGAAATGAAAAAAGTAAAATTACAACTAATATCACAAAAATACAAAGGATCAAGCCCTGGCTGGTTGGCTCAGTGGTAGAGCGTCCACCTGGCGTGCAGAAGTCCCAGGTTCGATTCCCGGCCAGGGCACACAGGAGAAGCGCCCATCTGCTTCTCCACCCCTCCCCCTCTCCTTCCTCTCTGTCTCTCTCTTCCCCTCCTGCAGCCAAGGCTCCATTGGAGCAAAGATGGCCTGGGCGCTGGGGATGGCTCTGTTGCCTCTGCCTCAGGCGCTAGAGTGGCTCTGGTTGCAACATAGCGACGCCCAGGATGGGCAGAGCATCACCCCCTGGTGGGTGTGCCGGGTGGATCCCGGTCGGGCGCATGTGGGAGTCTGTCTGACTGCCTCCCTGTTTCCAACTTCAGAAAAATACAAAAAAAAAAAAAAAAAAAAAGAAATGTCCACCTTTGTCTCTAGTTACCTTTGTTGTCTTGAAGTCAGTGTTGTGAGATATGAGTATGCTACACTTGTTTTTCTTTGTATATTAACTGCTTGGAGAATCATTTTCCATCCTTTAACTTTGCGTCTACTTTTGTCCTTGCAACTTAGATGTGTCTCCTGAAGGCAGCATACAGTTCGGTTTTGCTTCTTGAGCCAATCTGCTAATCTGTGCCTCTTTATTGGTAAATTCAGTCCATCTATATTTAGAGTAATTACAGACATTTGAGAATTTTCTATAGCCATTTTATGTTTTGTTTTCTGGTAGCTCTGTGTCATGTTTGGTTTTTCTCTTTTATGTTTCTGACAGTTGTTTTTGTTTCATGGTATTCCATACTTCGTTCCCCCCTTTCTTTTTTTTTTAAGCTGTGCATTTCAGTTGTGGCTTTTTCATGGGTGGTTATTGTTAGGTTATTAAGAGAAAAATGTTCGTATGTTTAAAAGTCCTTAGTCTTTTGAGTGCTTCTGCACTTCATCTTCGTGTACTACTGCAGATCTTTATCCTCTTCCTTTTATGTTACTGTTCTCACAGATTGTCCTTTTTATTTTTACCTTGTTGGAGCTTTCACTTGTAGTTCTGTTTTGTTCTTTGTGTCTTGTCGAATAACCCCCTTGAGTATTTTATGCATTGGGGGTTTTCTGGTGATTGATTCCCTCAGCTTCTGTATGTTTGCAAAAGTTTTTATTTCCCCTTTAAATTTAAAGGATAAGTTTGATGAATATAGTATTTTTGGCTGTTAATTCCTCTCTTTCAGTACTTTGAATGCTTGGATCTACTCTCCTTTGGCTTGTAGAGTTTCTGCTGAGATGTCTGATGATAACCTAATGGGCTTTCCTCTATAGGTTATATTCTTCTATTCCCTAGCTGCCTTGATTTTTGACAATCTTATTATAATGTGCCTTGGAGTAAGAGTGTTTGGGTTGAGGTAACTTGGTGTTCAGTTTGCTTCTTGGATCTGGGCCCCTAACTCTTTTCATATGCTTGGGAAATTCTCATCTGTTATTCATTTGAATAAGTTCTCCATTCCCTTCTCCCTCTCTTCTCTGATATACTCATTTTTCATATATTGTTTTTTTCTGATGGGGTCAGACAATTCTTGTAGAGCTCTCAGTTTAATTCTCCTCTGCTCTCTGCAGCATCTCTAACTGCCTGTCTTCAATGTCACTGATTCTTTTCTCTCTCTTGCCTGTTCTATTAGCTAAACTTATTACCTTAGTCTTCATGTATTGAGTTTTTTCTCTCTGTTTTTAAAGTTTCCATCTCCTTGCTTGAGCTCATTAAGTTGCCTATTGGTGCCTTCTCACATCTCATGACTTTCAGAACTTCAATTTTGAATTCTATATCATTTAACTCCAAGGTTCCCTTGTGATTGATTCTTTTCTGGAGATTTTTCATTTTCTTTCTAATTATGTCTCTGTCTTGTGTAGCCATGGTATTCGATTTATTTCTTGAGGGCATTTGAGAGTGGTATTGTTAAGAATCCTAGTAAAAAAGATAACTAAAATATAAAATAATTAAAATTTAAAAGTACAATAAATATAAAAAATTTAAAATTTGTGAGATGTAAAAAGAAAAACCACATAAAGATCAGAAACCAAAATAAAATGAAAAACAAATAAAGCACCCACAAAAATCAGAATAAAAAATCTAATAACTAAATAAAATGAAATTCACAAGAGAAAAAAGAATAAGAATAAAGAAAAAATTTTAAAAATGAAGAAAAAAGAAAAGGTTAATTTTGGTTTCAAGAGATTTCTTCCAGTAGGTGTCATTGAATTATAAATTTTAGCTTTGTGAAATACCTGGGCTGTCGTCCACTGAGATGTTTCTGTCACAATGATGTAGGTAGGGCCACAGTTGCATTGGTGGGTTGGGTGTGGTATAAGAACTTTGCCAGTTTGGCTTTCCAGCTCTAGCATTGCCATCTCAGGCTTCTGAGTGCTTCTTCCCCCTCTCAACAAACCTGGGTACCAGACATGGAGCGCCTGTGTTCTTCCCGGGAGAGTGGCTCTGAAGAGCTACCGTGGGGTTTATCTCTGCCACTCTCCTTACTGTGAGGGAGTGTGCCACTCACTTCTGCTGAGTGCGGGCTATAGGCAGAAATGGAAACACTGGCTGTGACTTCACACTCTGGCCATTTTGATTTAGTTTCTCCCCTTCTGCCCCTCTATCTCACCAGTCCTCCTGGTAGAAGGAGACAGTCATGCTGGGTTTCCTTCTCTGTACCCCTCAGACAAAACCCAGGGAGCCTGAGCTCCTTCTTCTCCATAGTCTAGCAGATAAAAAATAAACCCAGTCACTCCAGGTTTGTCTCCTCTCCAGAGCCCACTGCAGATGCATTTTATCTTCTGCCCCTCGTTATATACAGCACATCCCACATTTAGTCCATTTGGTGTGTGGATCTTTCAGGCATGGCTGCGAGCTCAGCTGGGGTTCCTTTGCTCTGTTACAGTTGTTCAATTTGTTGAAATTTCAAGTGGAGAGATCAAGAGTATCTCTCACGCCACCATTACTCTGATGTCATCCTTCCACTTATTTTTCCCAAGCTCAAATTTTATTATTGTAATATTTTATCATTATAATTTGAATAATTAAAGCTTTTAGAAAAACAAGTAGTATAAACAACAAATTCCAGAACCATGGCTTCTCAATCATTAGGCTCTCCTTTAAAAAATGTCACTAAAAAAAAGGTTCCATGGAATTTAATATTGGATATATACCAAATTGCAACAGAAGAAAATATATGAAAACAAGCTCAAACACCTTGACAAAGCAGTGTTTGAAAGTTATGCAAAACTGTACTTATTAAAACAGAAGGTTTATCTAACTTTAAACACAACAAATCTAAAAAAAATTAAATGAGGAGGGAACTATGCCATATTTAGACTAGCATTTAATAGATATCTTAGTATACATTAAAATTAGTGGGTTCAAAATAAAAAGAAATCTTGGAACTATATGTCCAGTATGAATGCTTTAGAAACAGCTTTGGTGAAGATTTTAGTTTTTCTTTAGGCTCCAGTGTCATTATTTTCTGCTAATTTGAGTTCCAACAGTTCATTTTACATACTACAGACTATGCTGCCATGGAGGAAAAAATTAATCTAGTGTATTTCCACAGAAAATCATATAGTTAATTGTCTTCCAGACAAAATAAGGGGGATAAATCTCTCAAGTACAGAGCTTAGATCAATTATATTTCTTCCACATTAACTGCCTCAATTAATTGTACCCAAGCCAAATTTATTATATCAAAAGTAATTAATTTTGTGCCTTTAGACACCCCAAAAATAGCATTCGTATTTATTTACTTTAATGAGCACATTTAACAGTTTGACATGGATCTGAAAGATAAAGGAATACTTGATAAAGGAAAAATAGAAGCAACAGAAAAATAGCTTGAAAAGGACTGCCAAATTTTAAAACTTTCTCCCTATGAGACACAGCCTTCTGGACACTTTCATGTAGGTATTCCATAGGTATGTGAAACCTAACTTGTTCCAAAAACACTTTAGTAATAGCTTGTAATTAACACCACTCCTTCATATTCCCTCCAACATAAAATTACTACTTATTTACTGGTGTCAACATATACCCAATCTTGCAAATTTAGCCATCATCAACAACTCCTTTTTGGTATCTCACATTTGCATTTTAATCACAAAGTCAACCAAGTATTTTACCTCAGAAATGTTGTTCAACTTCACTCTCATTTTTTTTCCTACCTTGTTTTAACAATCCTAGTATCTATAATTGCCTTGTAACTGGTAAAACTTCTGAGCTTAGTATACCAGTTCATTTCTCAGATGGACACCAGAATACTATTTATTAAAATCAAATATATAATATCTCTTTCTAACCTAAGAACTTCTTTAGTCATACTACTTAGACCATGGTTCTTCAAGTGCGGTCTCTGAATCACCAATATCAGCATCACCTAGAAATTTGTTAGAAAATTCAAATTCTTTGGGTGTAGATCTAATGGATCAGAAACTCTGGGGGTAGAATGCA
This sequence comes from Saccopteryx leptura, assembly GCF_036850995.1. Lineage (NCBI taxonomy): Eukaryota > Metazoa > Chordata > Mammalia > Chiroptera > Emballonuridae > Saccopteryx > Saccopteryx leptura. The sequence continues at coordinate 59,233,104 of NC_089511.1, read as the reverse complement.
GCAATCTGGTGTTTAACAAGCCATGCCAGTGTTAAGTTTAGAGAAGCAATGGTTTTAATTGGTTTAGCAATGATTTATAATTTTTTAAATACAGTTCATTAAAAGTTTTACCAAACATTACCATTTAACTTCATTTTTAATAATTTTAAAACCATTTTAAAAATTTTAATACAAATAGCATACATTATATTGTGTTTATTATATGATTTTGAGTAATATTGAAACAAAACTTTGCCTTCTACCTCAGGGCAAAAAATGGCACAATGTATAAAAAGTTTTCGTTCTGTTCAGGTTTCGTGTTTATTTATTTATTTATATTTTTTTATAGGTTTAAATTATTTTTATTTATTTATTCATTTTAGAGAAGAGAGAGACAGAGAGAGAGAAGGGGGGAGGAGCAGGAAGCATCAACTCCCATATGTGCCTTGACTAGGCAAGCCCAGGGTTTTGAACCAGCGACCTCAGCATTCCAGATTGACGTTTTATCCACTGCGCCACCACTCATGTTTGTTTTTTTAAAACAAAATGTTGCTTTCTACCTCAGAGCAAAAAATTGCACAATTTATAAAAAGGTTATGGCTCTGTTCAGGTTTCATGTTTGTTTTTTTAAAATCAAGTCATCAAGTATAAGCGCAAACAATTTTAAAAACACATTATGACAGGTATATCTCATTCTATTTCACTTGGCATTACTGTGCTTCAGAGATGTTATGTATTTTTTACAAACTGAAGGTAAGATCCTTCACCTGCAAAATGGTAACCAGTCACTTTACTTCAATACTCACTTTACTGTAGTGGTCTGGAACCAAACCTGCAATTATCTTTGAGGTGTGTACCTGTACCTGCATGCAGAGTTCAAGCAGTTACAGGTAAGACTCGGGTGCATGTGTTTGGTCCTTTAGCCCAAATTAAATAGAAGGGCTTACTATGAGTTTTATGCACTTCTCTAATTATATTTGTGATGAAATTATTCTAAGTTTGGAATAGAGTTATACCTTTAAATATCAATAAGCAGCAAACCAATTTGATTAACCAGCTGTTTAATAAGCTGAAGAAACTCAATTTAACAATACAATTACAATGTTACCATGCATATAAATGCAGACAAATTGTCAGTAATAAATTGATTCTCACTGTTTTAAGATTCATGATGCAAGTAAAATAAATTCCACTCTCAGATATTTAATAGAGATCCACAAAAAGGTATGAGTATAAGTATTTATTCTTAATGTTACCAACAAATATTTCAGAATATTATGAAATATATAATTTTTTCAATGAACAATGAAAGACTGAACTCAATGATGAATCCATTCTATTACCTCCCTCCAAAAGGAACATTTGTTTTTAGGCTCTACTATAAGAAAACATCTTATTGTTTCTTTTTAAATCTATTATCAATTGATTTGAAGAGTATCCTGAGAATGAGTTAAAAACATTACCATTAGCTACTATTTATCTTTATAAACCAGAATTTCCTAGGAACAATGCAATAAAAAAATAGAGAAAGTGGATGTTGAGGCCGATATAAAATAGCAAGTTTCAAGTATAACTGCAATTTTAATTTTTTACTATTCCTGATTGACTTTAAAGAATGTCAGAAGTTTGAAATTACAAAAGTATATTAATAAAATACTACTTTTACTTGTTAGAATTCTGAAGAATGTGTTTTTTTAAAGGTTCTCTCAAATTAGAAAGCTTGATATCTACTAACAAGGTTTCAGACTAGATAAGTCCAAACTCCTAACCATGGCAAAATTTAGCTAGTCCTAACTAGCTTTAAGTTTATTTTCCCATAAGAAACACATCTTTCCTTACAGTATGTACACCTAGAACATACACGATTTTATACCATTACATATGCTCTATGCCAGAAATGCCCTTATCCTACCTCTGGAAAATTTTATTTAATTTCTTTAAATTTTTAAAAATTTTTCTGAAGTGAGAGCAGGGAGGCAGAGAGACAGATTCACCCAGCATGCCCACTAGGGGTGATACTCTGCCCATCTAGGCCGTTGCTCCTTTGCAACCCGAGCCATTCTAGTGCCTGAAGTGGAGACCATGGAGCCATCCTCAGTGCCGGGGCCAACTTTGTCCAATGGAGCCTTGACTGTGGGAGGGGAAGAGAGAGATAGAGAGAAAGGAGAAGGTGAAGGGTGGAAAAGCAGATGGCGCTTCTCCTGTGTGCCCTGGTCAGGAATTGAACCCGGGACTTCCACACGCCAGGCCGATGATCTACTGCTGAGCCAACCAGCCAGGGCCAATTTTATTTTATTTTTAATACCCAGAAAAGATGCTCCTTTCCTCAGTGAGACTCATGACGAAATTTGCTTTCTCTTCTATATGCTATTATAGTACTTATCACCACATATTATTATAGTTATTTAAATATATTGTCTCCTTAAATACTAGCAAATCCTTTGAATGCAGGATCCAAGTTATATTCATTCTTGGGCCTTCTTTCACCCCCCCCCATGTTCTTAATACCCTATACTTGGAATATATGTACAAATAAGTGGTAAAAATACAAGATAAGAGAACAAAATAAAATAAAGTGAGAATATTAAGTGGATAAGTTTAGTACCTAAAAATTAATCATTGAACAAAAATAGAACGGTACTGTCTTCTAGCTAATGTACTCAAAGCATTATCTGCAACCTATTTACCAGTCTGTGATGAAATAAATATAAAAATTATGATTAAGCATTTAGAAACTTTCATAGGAATTTACAGTAATTTTTATATTTGTTTAATCTTTTTGAATCTTTTAAATTTGATTTTTCTAATAATTGATTTTAATTATTCTTTATACATAATCAGTAAATGATAGATTGGGTATTGAAAAAAAACTAACAAAACATAGATTGAGAAGTACTGAAATAGAAATGGAAGACAGAAAGATAAGCCTGTGCTTGACTTTTTTCAATGAGAATTTGGTTTAGAAAGAAGAATATGATATATACATATTGTAATACATGTCAATAAAACTATTCATATTTCTCAAAGGTCAGACATCATTTTTGAACTTTAAAACATACCTACTACTAGAATTGTAATGATACCTGAAAATACTAGTGCATAACTAACTTCCTTCTGAAGTTATTTATGTGAAAACTAGATTTCAAGTTAATATTAAGGCTTACTTATCTTAATGCCTATCAGACACTGGCATAATGTCTACCCATCTTTAACTGACTCTATACAGTTATCTTATTGCCTGGTAAAGCTGTTCAGCTTTCTTCAGCTTTTTCTGCATGACTCAAATAATATTAAAATCCCAGTAACATATAAAATCTAAATAATTATACTTTTTCCTTCAGAAACTCTTCTTTCAATATTTTTATTCCTATCAAGAGAGATTAATTTATTTTCTCAAACCTCGACATTAAGAGTTGGCAAACATTTTCTGTAAAGCAGATACTAAGTATTTTATTGTGGGTTATGTGGTCTGCTGTCACAGCGACTCAACTCTGCTGCTGTACCAAGAAAGCAGCCACAGACAATATACAAACAAATAAGTGTGGCAGTGTTCCAATAAAGTTTACTTACAAAACTGGCAGAAGGCTTTCAGATATGGTCTAATGGCTATTACTTGTTGATCCCTGTTTTGCATCATAGATACAACACAAAACTGCACTCATTAAAAAACTATCACATAGTAGAGGCTTAAAAATTGTCATTCTTGTTTGCATTTATCATCAGCTTTTTAAATTGAAAGGCTGAGAGATTCATCAATATTCAGGGCTTACATAAGATGAGACACTATTTTTCAAGAAAATCAAAGTAAGTATACTGAAAAATTTTTTGTGCCTTGTCTTTAATGTCATATATCTAGGGAAGCTATAATCTTTCACTAGAGTGCAACAATCAAACTGGTTATAAAAAAACAGATTTATTTACACTAATTGCCACAACCACTGCAACAAATAATATATGTGCAATAATCCCTGCAGAGCAGCCCTTTTAAAATGAACCACAAACTTGGCCCATAATATCACAAACAAAACTATAATTCAGAGTAGAATGCTTTTTGTTTAACTCTCATCTATTGAACAACTTCAAAATGTAGAGCTCTTGTTTGCATTTTTAACAAACCTGGAATGTAGATTTATTCCATCTTTGGGGTTCAAAGGCCTGCCCAGCATGTGATCACTCCTTTCCTTGAAGACCGATCATTCCTTTCCTTCAAGACGTGAGACACTCTAAAACTAAAGTCAAATTTGAACCTTCTGTTTTCACCTACATTCCAATTTCCATAGTGGAATAAGTAGTTCTATGAACAATTTTCTTCCTCATTCTAGAACTCTTTGCCCCAGAACACAAGAGAAATTGTGAAGTGTTTAAGTTTCCAAGGGAGTATTACTGTTAGATTCCAAATATCTTAACATTAATGTTCTAATTGCTAAATTCCTTTGAAAACTCTTCTCACTCTAAAACTACCTTTACGTAGAAAATTAAAAATCTCTAGAGTTCACAATCCTCTATAAAGTATCAAGTGGTTGGTTTTTATTAGACTGTGAGTAGCCTTTGAAGAGTAAGAATAAAGTAAAAGAAGTTAAAAAGAATGTAAGTGGGTTCTCTGATGGGGATTCGCATTGAAATAAAAATGAGAAGGCAGTATATACTATTGTTCTGGGAATATGAATTCTGTGAGAGAGAAAAATACCCCTGCAAAAGGGCTTAGGACACATTTGGATGTTTAGTGAGAACTAAAATTTGAGATGTAAAAAATTATCATCATGGGTCTTATTTTCTTTCTCCTTATTTTTTTCCTGTCAGTGACTGTTCTGACTTGCCAGACTTAAAATTCTAGTTACTCCTAGTTTCCTTTTTGCTTAAGAATTCAATCACAAATTTTTAGCAACTACTTCTTTCTTTTATACCATTGCCATTCACTCACTATCCTTACGTATAGAGAACATGCTATGCTGAGGCTGCCTACTTGCTTTTTCTGTCAAGATTCTTCAACTCTTCTATACAGTTTTGCTAGAGGTCTTCCCCAAATATTTAGTTTCAAATGCACTGTATGTGAATAAAAGATAGCTTACTCAATAAGACAGTTTAAATACTGTTCAGCAATAATAAAATATTTTAAATAGTTAAAGAATGAGATGTATGCTTTATAGTAGGAAAAACTGAATTTAAATAATTCATAAACAATAAAACAATTATTGTAGAGAAAGTTAACAGAAATGGAAAAGAACCCAAAAAGAAGCAAGTACTATAAGGCAAAATTTAAATTCTGCATCGACTTAGGACAGAGAAGGAAAAGCAGAAACTACGGCTCACAAAAATGAGAGGAACAGGGAACGTGCAGATACTCCAGTACTTTCAGCTTTTTGTATAGTGCATTTTTACCAAAAAATAAAAGTTGGTTTTGCATTCCATTTGCATAATCAAACAACTTCCTTTGATTTGTCATTTGCTTTTCTGATGTTCTTGTTTAATGAAAAAAAAATCAAATGCTTTTTTTTATCACTTCATAATCATTTTGAAAATATCCCCTAATTTTTGTGAGCAGTATAGAAGGATTATGCCTACTGTGGTAACTGATGCAGCTGCTGTTATTACTGAAGCCCAGGATAAAATATAAAAGTAATCAGAAAACTATACTCACATGAGGTAAAGGAAAATCAAGATTGGGCCTAAAAAGAGGAAAATATCAGCAGTGATAAACCAAGTGATTTGGAAGTTATCTGGATAGTGTTCTGTGACTTCAATTTCTGATTGGCCTACCTAGGCAACATAGCAAGTTGCCAATTACTATTTATGGTACATCAGTCACTCTACCACTGGAGGGAGTCTGGTCACATACCCTTTGATGTGACTTTTACTCTAATAACTTCCTGTGCTTCTCTAGGAATGAATTAGAACCTCTACCAAGAATATGAATTGGTTTAACATGATCTGATAGTTTGAGCTTTTTTTAAAGGTTGTTTCTTTTAGTTTTTATTTTTTCCTTTTGTTTCATACTAATAAAAATCTACAGTAACTCTACAGCCATATCTGGGTTAAAAAAATGAATCCAGAAGTCACATATGGTAGTACAGATCTATCCTTAGAAAAACATTGTTAAATCAAGAACAGAGGATGGCTCTGATGCAAATACCTACCCAAAACAGGTATCAAAGTCACACGGCACATAATATGTAGCAAACAGCAGATCTGAAGAAGCTGAAAAGAGCTTGTAAAATTAAGGTTGACAAGGATATTACTGATGGGATAGGGAAATATAAGCAAAAGATAGAGTACTGTAACTGTGACTAAAATTAGCTGTCCTCATAAAATTCAGAATTTACAGTTTCTATTTACTACTCATAAAGTTAAATTGACATAAGGAGGATTTACTAAATAAATAAGACAAAACTGAAACAAACAAAAACAAAGATCTAAACATTAGCAAAAAAAAGAAAAAGCAGTTCAATGCAAAAATGGAGGCTAATATTGCATTCTAGTAACAATTATTCTCTATTTTGTGTCAAGACTTGTGAGATATTATGTTACTAATATTTCATTTAATTATTTTAATAATCCTACAGAATCAACATTACTCAGTGAATATGAGAAAGCTTGAGGCTAAACAAAGGTTAAGTAATTCGCTTAAGGTAACAAACATTATCTATCAGGAGTTTAAATTCTGTAGAGGTCTTCTGATTCTAAAATGGTATTACCACTATGCTATATGAGTGCCCGTGAGACTGAGTAATGATTACTTTACATTCCTATACTAGTAAAGGTAACTGTTGTACTTCTCAAAGCTGTCTACTTCAGAAATGTTGCTAAGGATTAGCTAATTCAGAACTGTGCTACTAAGCATTTCTGTGTTACTTTACATTTCAAAAGTTAAAAAAAAAAAGTTAAAATCTGTTTAATTCGTATGTCAATAAGCATAAAGTGGAAGTCCAAACTGATTTATAACTTAAATAGATAGGATTCTTTAAGTCCAAACTTAAAGAAATCTTTTATATTTTAGCCAGGTAAAAAGAAGAAAATCGTTCTTCTTTTCCTCCACAAAACTCTTGTTAGAGACAAACACAGAGAAATCTAGCAGCTTTTGTCTGTGCAATTTCTTTAAAACGTGTTCCCCTGCTGACTGACTAGCATCATAAACTCTATAAACCATATCTAGACAATTATAAAATGTGTTGATAATGAAAATAATATATGTTAAAATTACGAAACCTTGGTGTTGGATTTAAGGGCTATACAACAAATTAATTTTGTATTTTCTTCCTTTCTATTATACTTATGACACATCAGTCACATAAGAGTTCAGTGAGTTCAGATGCATGTAATGCAACATAAATCTTTCCTTTTCAACAAGAGAGCTTCTATATACATACGCATGATAAAAAGGATGAAAAGAACAAATAAGGTAGAATTCTATGTGTGAGGTAGGGAACTATTTTGTCTTTATTATGGGTAAATTAGAGTCTGAAGTATCTATGTGAAGAAATAAACTGGAATTTTTTTTATTTTTTATTTTTCTGAAGCTGGAAACGGGGAGAGACAGTCAGACAGACTCCCGCATGGGCCTGACTGGGATCCACCCAGCACGCCCACCAGGGGCAACGCTCTGCCCACCAGGGGGCAATGCTCTGCCCCTTCGGGGCGTCGCTCTGCCGCCTGGGGCAGAGGCCAAGGTGCCATCCCCAGCGCCCGGGCCATCTTTGCTCCAATGGAGCCTTGGCTGAGGGAGGGGAAGAGAGAAACAGAGAGGAAGGAGGGGGGGGTGGGGAAGCAAATGGGCCCTTCCCCTATGTGCCCTGGCCGGTAATCGAACCCAGGTCCCCCCGCACGCCAGGCTGATGCTCTACCACTGAGCCAACCGGCCAGGGCTAAACTGGAAATTGTTTCCCATATTATTGATGCTTGCTTGTGAGAAGTTAATGCTTTTCGTTTTCCTTTAGTTTTTTGAAAGCTACAATTAAAGTATTATGTAGGCAACCTGAGGATACTTCAGCACAGCAGAAAGGAGGGACAGAAACCTTCTACTTGGAACAGAGATGACCCAAACTACAGCATATCTACCTAGGTTTACCAAAAGAAGTCTATCCAGAATTATCATCTGAACTACAAGGAACAGATGCCTAGAGTAAAAGCAGACATGAGGTAATAATATGTGGTGTGTAAGAACCCATTTGCTTAATTAAAAATTCCAATTATATGGCCACTTGGACTCTATTCCATATTCTTCATGGACTATTAAATATTTTGAGAAACTATGAAATAAAGAAACAGTGTAAACTGTTGTTAATAATATAAAAATTAATTTGTAAGAAAACAAGCAAGTGACATGGAAAAAAAACATAAAAGAGAAAAGCTAAGGAAACATAAAGGCATAGTTAAGTTTACCAGAAACTATAGCTCTTGGTTGATGCAAAACATTATAAAATTAAAAACATCTACAAGTGGAGCAGGTAAAAAGAAATGTACATTTAACAATAATATTTTCTCGTTTTCTATTGTGTTCCACTTCTAATAAATTCACATTACTCTCATTTTTTCCATTGTCAGATTAATAGTAGAATAAAATAAAGTGAGAAAAGTGAAGAGCAAACAAGACAAATGTATTTCTATGATCATAAAATTATAATATAGCATTTACTATGTACTTAAGCCCATAACAGATTTTCTGCCACGTACCAATCTTTCTATGCTATATATTTACAAAGTAAAATAATGAGACCTGAGAGGAAGTAAAAGGAGGGAAGTGAAGGAAGTAAACAGCATCTATCTAGCTGAAAATTTCTCAGTATAAAATTATGATAAATAAAGCCTGGTTTGCAAATTTAATGCAACAGTTTAAAATTGTTCTATGCAAACAACTATACTATTTCCTCTAAATATTCTGATGAAGACAACAACATTTTTGGAACATGTTGAGTCACAACATAAAAAATTAAGCATTTAGCAACATCCCTACATAAGCTATTTCCAAATTTTTACACATCTTTTGATAAAAGTTACGCTTTTTGTATTTGATATAAACTATTTTATTAAATAAAGCCCTATTTAATTAATCTATATCTAATAAATTAGAAGTCTTCAAATAAGTAGTAATTTTCATAGATACTTAGTGCCAGCACCCTCCCCCCAAATTAAATGTTACATAATTTTCTCATTTTGCAGGCTCTATAATGTGAACTGAAACAACTAAAAAATACTACCACAAAAAAACAGTCACCACGCTTAGAGACCACAGTAAATGCCACACTGATTTTTTTCACTCTACACTATTAATTCTGTGAAGTTCATAAAAAGTAAAAACATTATTTTCCCTAATATTTTAAAACCTATGGTAAAGGCAATTTTAAGTATTAAGATTACTGGGCCTTGAGGTGCAACCATGAATTGCCTAATTCCAAAAACTACAGTATGAGCTTTTGATATATCACTGAAGTAAATGAAATAAAAAGATTTACAATGGTAATATCACAAACAGTCATTTCACAAAAGTATAAGCTAAAACCCATATGACTTCCTATGTGGTATATTAAAAATAATCTTTATAGTCTAATAATGCAAGCTTATATATGGAATTCCAAAATAATGACTTTTTGATGCCATAAATATGTGCACCTATTACTGTGGTGGCCTTAAATAGTCCAAGGATAAAGGAAATACAAGCAATTTTTGCAAGAGTATTTATTTATCCATATTACATGTGCTTCAGAATTTAGTGACTTTGGCTTCAAAGAACAATTATTCTGTGTCGTAAGTTTATTAATAAACAAATTTAGTGTTTAGTTAACCTAAATTGTACTGTATAGCACGCCTAACCAAGTTATTACCATGTAAATGACGTTGGAAACAAGACCTCTGTTCTCCATTGGATTACATACTGATAAATTTTATGACCTTATTGTGAGGTATCTCTACATACCTTGGCTAAAAAATTTTTTTAAATCATCATCTCTATATACAGTTACAAATTAATTTCATTTACAGCCAAAAGTGTTCGGGGTCATCTTGACAATGTAATTCGTTTTTTCTTTGTCAGATGCACAATTTTACAATTATTTGACCTGTCAATTACTGATCAGATGACTTCTTTACAAATGAATTCTATTCCACATTACTGAAATAGCACTGACTCTTCAACTACTCCACTAACACAGAAGCACTGGAACTACCCATACTGACATAGTACCAGCTTATCTCCAACGCTCAGACCTGTGTTCAATCAATTTTCTTATTTAGGAGACTTTAAAAATAGAATAAGTCATAAGACAATTAAAATCAAGACACAATGATAAATATTAGCCACATATTCTGAATCACAGCAGCTATATTAGGCCATTTCCTTCACAGGTTTTTTAAAATCTGAACTTATATTTATTTTAAATTAAAATTCTTGGGGTGTCATCGGTTAATAAACTGTATAACCGTTACAGATTTTTGAGTTTCTGAATGACAATCCCAAACCACGAAGCTTGTGGCTGTCCTTGGTGCTGAAACTCACTTTTTTTCCCCTGCCCTTTCCCTGAAAAAAACAAAAACAAAAAACAAAAAAACTGACGTCCCAATCCCATTTTCAGATTAAAAAGAATTCTAAATTGTGTGTGTGTGTGTGTGGGGGGGGTGCCTGCAATTGGAGATTTAAAAACAGAACTGATAAATTCTGGGTAGAAATGCTAACGTGTGTGTGTGTGTGTGTTGTGTGTTGTGTGTGTGTGTGTGTATGTTGTGTGTGTGGTGGGGGGGCGGTGTTGCTAGAAACATCTAGAGGGCATTTCCCCTTCGGTGCCGGGAGACCCAGGATATCGGGACTGCGGCAAAGATCGGCACCGCCTGGACCCGGGCAGGAGCCGCAGCAGGCACGGCGCCCTCGTCGGGGCAGCTCCTGGGCTGGGGCCCAGAGGACGAGCCCAGCGACGGGCTCTGCGACCGGGGACGGCGGCGACTTTCTGTGCCTACGGGCTCGCCCCCGGGCCCCTTTGTTTCTTGGGTCTGCCGGGAGGGGGGCTGGGCCGAGGGGAACCCCCACCTGCATTTATTCCCACAGAGGGGACAACAAAAGACCTTGCCGCCCGGGCGGGCAGGGTCCGCGGCGCCGGAGCGGCCGCAGCGGCCGCAGCGCCCGGCGCGGGAGCGGCCCTTCTCCGCACGGTCCCGCCTGCTCTTACCGTCCCGGTCGCACAGCTGAATGGCCTCCAGACTGAGGTTTTTGATCACCTCCTCACAGGGGCTGGTGGGACTGTTGAGGGCATGATCCAGGCGCGGCACCTCCATTTTTCGAGCCCCCTTCTCAAGCCCACCTGCTTCGTCTCCAGGCTCCCTCGGTGGACGGGGTGGGAGAGAAGGGCGGGAAAGGGAAGGGGAGCGGCGGCGGGAGGGGAAGAGGGCTGAGACGCGGCGCTGAGGGGCCAAGGCTGAGCCGCCGCGGCCGAGCCGACCGCAGTGACAGCAGCTCCGGGGAGTGTGCGCCTCTGCGAGACCGAGAGGGACCCGGCGCGAGAGCGGGAGGCGCGCGCTCCGGGAGGGGAGGGGACGCAACGCGCCGGGAACGCGAGGGAAAAGGCGCGGCGCGCGCACGCTCGCGAGAGGACGCGCCCACCTGCTGGCTCGAGGCCCTTTCCCTCCCCCGCCCTGCCGCGTGCACGCGCCCCCGGTTGCCCTCGCTCCACGGGCCCCGTAACCCCGTGTGTGAGGCGGTGGACGGCCGAGCGCGCGGGAGCGCCCGGGCATTTGGGGGTGCGGTGCGCTCTCCCGGCCCTTTCCTGGTGTGGGCGTGTCGGGGTCCTCTACCTCCTCACGGTATCAGTCGGAGCCCGGCTTGGCACTGCACGTCTCTGCAGGGGGAGCCGAGAGTGAGCAGGATGGTTATTGAGGATTGGAAAAATAAGAATCTACTCTAGACCCTCTGTAGCGGGATTTTGGAACCATTGGGCTAACTACGCCCGTTTAAGGTCTCGGGCTACTTGACGCCCACACCCTGCTTGGTTAGCTGGATATTCCAAACAGCCTCGTCTGTGTGAGAAATTAGTGCATTAATTGAAGAGTGGCAGGGTTTGGGGACACAGCCATCTCTTTCCCTTCCTTTTCTAAAATGGAAAATGTGCTTGGTCAAGTTACCCTAAACTTACCTGCGCATTGTTTTAGTCGCAGTAAAGATTGTGCAGTGCCCTTAGTGAAGGTACAAGTGTTTTTAAAATGAAATAGATTCAAGCCACAGCCTGTTGAATTCTTTTGCCATTGGCTTCTTTGGAATAGTTTTTAGTTGTGTTGCTACCTCAAGATCAAAAATAATGACACACACATCCCTTTTGGTGTGTATGTATATTCGAAATTAAAGTGTTGTTTTAATTGATTTTCCAAATCCAAACATAATGTTCAACAATAAATGAACAGTTTACATATAAATTCTATATGCTACCATTTCTAGTTGCATTCATGTAGTCCTAACACAACTAAATACACGTAGTTAATCAAGTCCTCATAAAACAGGACCAGCTCAAGGTAAAATAAGCCTGAGAGAAAACCTGGCACAACTGCAAGTTGATAAAAGTCTGTAGAAGATAATTGGGCATCTTAAAGTGAAGTGTCCTTATTATGAACTTAGGTATTAATGAAGATGGATTTCCTTCTTGTAGTTTGAGAGAATTCTTGTGTAATGTCGTGGTGTCCTCAAGGAGAGAATAAATTATTGTTTGTCAAGAAATAGGACAAGATGGCATTTATTGGTGAATTTCCTGTGTTCTAAAGCCAGGCCCTGGAGAACTAGAAAAGGATACTGTCAACCCAAGATCTTTGGGTTCATCTTTCAGAATACAAGTATCAGTTTTACAAATCTCAAAAGGAGCTGTGTAAACTAGATTACCAATTTATTGATTTACAGAATGAGATCGCAACTCATTCTTTTTTTTTTTTTTTTTAGGTTTTTTTTTTTTTTTTTTTTTTTTTGTATTTTTCTGAAGCTGGAAACGGGGAGAGACAGTCAGACAGACTCCCTCATGCGCCGACCGGGATCCACCCGGCACGCCCACCAGGGGCGAAGCTCTGCCCACCAGGGGGCGATGCTCTGCCCCTCAGAGGCATCGCTCTGCCGTGACCAGAGCCGCTCTAGCGCCTGGGGCAGAGGCCAAGGAGCCATCCCCAGCGCCCGGGCCATCTTTGCTCCAATGGAGCCTTGGCTGCGGGAGGGGAAGAGAGAGACAGAGAGGAAGAAGAGGGGGAAGGGTGGAGAAGCAGATGGGCGCTTCTCCTATGTGCCTGGCCGGGAATCGAACCCAGGTCCCCCGCACGCCAGGCCGACGCTCTACCGCTGAGCCAACCGGCCAGGGCCTCATTCTTATAAATAAAACTATGCCTCACACCAATATTTGTTAAGCACATGCTCTCCGAGGACAGTATGCTACATATTGGAAATTTTGAGTTCAAGTCTATCAGGAAAGAAAGACATCAAAAAAGCAAAATTATGATGGGTGTTACTAGAACTTGTAGCAGTATACACGGGGTCAAATTCACATGATCAGATTCTTGGGCCAGAATATTTGTGTAATGGGAAAAGGGGATAATGTTTTGAGAAATAGCAACGTGATTTTCTGGGCACAAGACCTATAGAATCCCAGGCATCATTTTCCTGAGGATTTAGATTACATAAGAAATACAAAAGAATTAATATTTGACTTTTGATGTTTAATATAGGATTTTTTTAGCAAGTTGTTAGGCTTCAAATCAAGACATTATCAAGAGATAAAATATAAATTTGTTAATGGTTTAACATATCAAGTCTAGGCCTATTGGTTCAAATGATAGGGTTTCTCCCCTAGTGAAGACAAGATATACTAATCCACCACAAAGGCTTACACCAGAGATTTTATAAGGAAAATGGTGGCTATAAGGTAGGTAAAGTAGAAGAAAATCTTATTCTCTGTGGCTCAGAGAATTATGAAAAGAGGTAGGAGTGCTCAAGGAAGGTAACCTATAACACTTTTATTCACTGTCACCTTGAGGATGTGAGGTGAGGGATTGTAGCTTTAGAAATACATAGATAGGTATGGGAAACCTCAAAGAAAGAATCAGTTCTGTCCTAATTCTCAGATCTTGAGATGGGAATCACTTGGCCAGGCTTAGGTTACCACATTCACATAACCTAAATGAACATCATAAGCAGAGGGAGGTTAGGAGTTTACTTTACAGGTGGCTGTGTACTCGGAATACAACTGAGTTAAGAGCTAGCAGACCTGCATGAAGTCTAATGTTAAAAGAGCAAAAGATATTCGAATAATAGCTGGAAGGTGGACTTTCTAAAGCAGAGAATTTCAAAGTACAAAAAGATGAGACCCTTCCATCAGAGACAGCTACCAGGCCCTGACCAAACTAAGAAAGCAAAAATTATGAGTTTCTCTAGCTACCATCTTCAAGTGAAAGACCAGAAGCAACTAAGCATACCAAGGATGTCACCACAGAGACCAGAGGAGACAAAAGACATTTGAATCCAGTGATTCTGTCCCAATGCCTCAAAGTAATGGAAGCACCCTCTCCTGATATTCCCAAATAACAATCTAAAATACAATGTTGGGGAAAAGGTAGAAATCTGAAAGACTGAGCCCAAACCCGCCTCCTATAAGGTCAATACAAAGACCTTGGTTTTCTCTTGTGTTTGTAATACGTAATAATGATCATCTTTCTTCATCCGGCTGCCCTTATGTATCCAGTTCTCTGGCTAAATATTCCTAGTTCTTTCAAACACTTTTGATATCTCATTGCTTTGAGTCCCTCTATTACTCTGGACAGTGTCCTCTGGATGGCTCTAATTTTTGTAAGAGTCCATAGATGAAAACACCAGATGTTAAATATAAGAAGAATATAAATAAGAGCACAGTATATAGTGTATTACAATCCTTGCTATACATGACAGGCATAACACAGTCCAGGGGCACATTAGCTTTTCTGACAGTAATATAACTCTGGCACACATCCTGAATTTGCAATTATATAAAACTTGTACCTCCTCCCTGAACATTTCTTATTTCCCCAGTGATATTGTTAAAATTAAGCACATAGTATAGTTTTTGTGTAGAGAAGATACTCAGTACGATTTGCTGAATTATTTTATTGAGCTTTAGTACTTTGAATGTGTTTAATTATTTGCTGTAATACTCAAATAAAAAGTAGGTTACAAAGTCCTTTAAGTAAGCTTGTAAGCGCAGAGGCCATTCTTAGATGAACCACAGCCCTAGGCACAACCCACTCTTTTATGTGTAGGCAGAAGGCGAAAGGTGAGAACCAAAACCGGAAGTAGAAGCAAACTGCAAAAAATGCATTACAAATGAAGGACTGTTTTTTTTTCTCTCTCATAACATTACTGTGACTTTTTCTAAGCTATTATTATAAATGGTAGGACAAGAGAAAGGTCATGATTGACAGAGACAAAGTTGAAAACAACTCAGATAATTTAAATTCTTTACTCAAGTTTGTAGTGTCTAGACTTGTGATTATCAAATGAGATAATATGCAAGAAAAGCATTGTATTAGCTTTAAGGCACTTCACAAAGTTAGGATATTGTTATTATGGGATACTAGGGATGCCATTAAGAAAAAATATCTGGTCAATTTTACAGTACAAATTTTTGGAAATATTTTAATAGCTATATAGCTATTTTAAAACATCAAGAACTTCCATATTTAGAGTATATTCATATTTAGTGCAGTGATTTCCAAACTTTATCATCTCATGGCACACATAAACTAATTATTAAAATTCTGCAGTACACCAAAAAAATTATTGTTTGCTGATCTGACAAAAAAAAAATAGGTATAATTTTGATTCATTCACACTGGATGGCTATTGTTGTGCTTGCTATTTTCATTTCTTTTATTTGACAATCTAAGACAAAAGAGGTCAGTGACCCTAACTAAATAGTCAGTTACTACATGTTTTAAAAATTCTTGCAGCACACAGGCTGAAAATAGCTGGTTTAGTATGTTGGGGCCTTTTAAAAATTATATCAGATTATGTTTGTTTTTTATTTTATCTTAATGGTAGATTTTTGCCAAGATAATAAGCAAATATTGAATCTCTCCTCAGTATTTGATTTTTACCCTTCTAATTAATTCTGTATCATAACATGATGGGAGAGAGTGGAGAACTAGGATTACTTGATCCATTACAAATCATGCTGTCAGAATTCAGTTTGCTTGACAATACATTGGCTATTGGCTATTTCTGTTTGAAATCTCCTGCTCCACTCTCACTTTCAAAAGATGATCTCCCTGGCTGGTCCGAAGGTAGTGAGTTATCTCAATTGATTGTTCACAGTCAGTTACAAAAGATGATCTCCCCTTGTTTTTCTGGAAGAAAAATGAAGATAGAGTGATATTTTTCATCTGTTCTTATCTTTAGCTAAGAAGATCCTGGTAAAACTCACTCTGTTTCCTTCCTTCATACGTGCTCTCTCCATTCAGGGCTGTGTACTACAGAATAAGGTTAGCTTCCTGTTTTTACCCACTCCAGCTGCTTTGGTCTTTTTCTCTCACTCTCTCTTTTTTTTGTCTTTAAAGATTGCCAAATGTCTTTAATTTAAAAGAATATCTTACTTGAACCAAACAGTTTCTATTCATTTTCTTAATATTCTAAGGTATGGACAGAACCTATTATAAATTAAGAAGTGCTATAAAAGTGTTATTCATTTCCTTCATTTCCATATAATCCTCACACAATTTATCATCAGTCTCCTCCACTCTGATTCTTACCCTTCAGATGTCATGTTTGAATTTGGTGAGGTTTTTCACATCATCAAATATAAAAGGCTTTTTATCACCTGCATCATCCTTGATGTTACAGCAGTTGTTTCTGCTGAACTTCTGTAGCACTGAACTCTAGTGGAGCTCTTCCTACATGTATGCTTGCTTAATGTTTATCAGCTCTAGCTTCTTTTTTTTTATGCTGTGATTTATTTTTATTTTATTGTTTTTTTATTTAGAAAATTAAACTTAACGGGGTGACATTGACCAATAACAGTACATAGGTTTCAGGTAAACATCTCTATGGCATTTGAACTGTTGCTTATGTTGCATACCCATCACCCAAAGTCACATCACTCTCTGTGTTTCTAAGTTGTCTTCTTGAGAGTATGTATTCTTTAAAGTTCAACCTCTGACACTATGTTCTTCCTTGTTTAAAGCCATTTCCTTTGATAATGCAGGCATTCCCATGAATTTTAACATCTTATTAATGTTTAAATTCTCACTTTTATGATCAAATCTCTATCTCAAGTCCCCAACTATAAACAAAGCCATTGCCTTATTTTCAATGAACATTTTTATTTACATTACTATAACCATTTTATTAATTAGTTCACCCCCCAAATTGATTGCCTTTTCTAATTTCCTTCATTGCAGTCACTGGCAGCTGTATCTATTTAGTCCCTCAGTATCACCCAACTTTGTGGTTTTCTCTTTAAATTAAATTATCTTCACAACAATTAAAATTTTGATGTCTCCTGACTGTGTGTGTGTGTGTGTGTGTGTGTGTGTGTGTGTGTGTGTGTGTTTTCCTGGAATTATAAGTACCACTACCATATTTAGGTTCTCAGTATTTTGACCAGATTATTGAAATTCTCAGGTATAGTCTTTCTACCTCTCTTTTTAAATCTGTGCTGCTATTAAAATTAGTGATTTAAAACACTTTGTAATCAGAACTTAATATGAATTACAATGGCTACCTATTTTTGTTCTACAGTTAATGGTGAGTTACTAAAGTATTTTAGGCAAGTAAATGCCAGTTGCAGTGTTAATGGAAAATTAATCTGCCCATGTTTCATAGGCTGAATGGAATGGAAGAAGACAGGAGCTTAGGAGATTATTACAATTCAAGCAAGTAATTATAAAGTATTTATAGACTAGGACAGTAGAATTAGGAATGGAAAGGAAGCAGTTTGAGAGAGTGATGTAACAGAGAGATGAGAAGCATCGACTCATAGTTGCAGCACTTTAGTTGTTCATTGATTGCTTTCTCTTATGTGCCTTGACTGGAGGGCTCCAGCTGAGTCAGTTACCTTTTGCTTAAGCCAACTATCTTTGGGCTCAAGCCAACAACCCTGGGGTCATGTGTATGACCCCACGCTCAAGCTGGTGAGCCCACACTCAAGCGGGTGAGGCCGTGCTCAAGCTGGCAACCTTGGGGTTTTGAACCTGGATCCTCAGCATCCCAGGCCCTCAGCATCCTAGGCCAACACTGTATTGACTGTGCCACCACCTGCTTAAGCAATAGACTGTAAATATTAATGCTACAGTGCAGCATCATATGGCATATGAAGCAAGAAAAAAATGTACTATACATACTTTTTCTATTTTAAAACCAAATAGTTATTTTCCAATGATATGAAAGTATATTAAACTTAAGAACTAAAGTAACATTTAGTCTTTATTTTATATTTGTGAATAAACAGATTTCAACTAAAAATTGCTCTCAGAATACCTTCTGCTATCAGTAGTGAAAGTTTGACTGGACTTATTTTCAGTGTTGGAAGGAAGAAATCCTGGGAGAAGTCAAGAAGAAGGAACATTATAGACTGTCCCACTTTGATTGAAAGTCTTTCTCTTCTCTGGTCTTTTCTCTTCTATTCAGTAAGTTTTACAGTAGAGAATTTTAAGAATGTGTTCAAATATACAGATCTGCCTAAGTACCATGGCAGGGAATCTTGAAAACATGGTGATCAGAGTTGTAGGTATATAACTATAATCAGTTTGCCACAAATTTTGGACTGTTCTTGCCTTCACAAGTGTATTTTTCTAGTTTTGAGTTTTTCACTGGTCTTGAAACAAATTCACTTGCATCTTTACCTTATTGACAAACAGGATATCTAGTCTGTTTCCCTTGAACACAGCTTAAAACCGGTTAGGGTTAGGGTTGGGGTTAGTATTTCCTTAAATCTAACCACAGAAATTTTCCATGAATCTTTTTCTAGGATTTTTATCTCAGCAGATATTAGAGCTGTGACTTTTATAACAATTAACACATTTTGTTTTCCCAAAGTTCTTTTTAAGCTACAGAAATGCCTGTAAGATTTCTAAAAGACCTCTCATTTTCCAACCCTTTCTCAAATTGTACTATAACATTGGTGATATTATATAGCTCACATTTGCCATACACTCATTAGTAAGAAGCCTAATTCAGCAACTGCATCTTGCCTTGAGTCTTTATCTGTAAAATTTTTTGTGAAAAGCTATCACAATGCATTTAATTGGAGTTTAACTTTCCTGACTCCATCCAAACTAGACTTCCTCCAAGATTCATAATGGGAAAAACTTCAGGGTAGGTACAGGCTTATTAAAGAGATTATTCAGTCAATAACATCCACTGAATGATGATACAATGCTATGTATTTATGTATTCAGATATGTACATATGTAAATAGGTATATATGTGTGTAAGTATGAATGAAATGTGCATTACTGAGTGACCATTAGGTTTTCTGTGATAGAAAGAGAGTACTGCCCATGGCAACAACACTTTCTGCCCTAAGTCATTGCTGTTACTATACAATGAGGAGAAATGGATTGCTTCTACTTAACTAATTTTATAAGAGGAGATGGCATCATAAAAATTAGCACCATAGCTATTCATAGGAGGGTGCTTCAACTCAAAAGTAGCAATAATGAGGGCCATTGGGACAGATAACTATTACCTTCTGCTTTTCCTAATAATTTCCCCATCATTGGGATACATAAATTCAACTATTTATTGTTCTAATATATGAAAATATTCATTGTATAATATTCATAAAGGTGTTAAGTGCTCTAAAGATTGGAAGTTGTTGGTTTTTTTTCACCACTACCTTTTCCATGTTTGAACCTCTCCACAATAGTTAAGCCAATTTCTGTGTGAATGTGTCTAGTGACCAGAAAACTATTTCCTTTTGAGGTAGCTTATTCCATCTGCACAGAGCTTCAGAGTCAACATCATATGGAATAAAAACACTTTCTCCCACTGTTAGTGTTTCCCTACTCATCTTGGAGACACAGAAAACAGTTAATTCTTCTTCACATGGCAGCCATATATACGATTCAAAATACAATGATCTCTTCTGATTTCTCCATGACCTCTTCTGCTGTTTTCAAAGAATATTGAATTCTTGTTTTCCTCTGTATATACTCCAAAATTGTATAATTTCCTCTTGAAATATAATGCCCATAACTATACATAATATAATGTGGTGGTCTGATCACACTAAAGCAACTCATGTAAACTGTTTATTTACAAATAAGTGCTTTTACATAAATTTCCAGTTCATTCACATTAAAAATGTTCTTTGATTGTTTTTGACAGTTGTAAGGTTATTCATATTTGTAATGAATAATTTCCTTTCTTGAAAGTGAAGAAGTAAAGGGGTTATTATTTTAATTTATATCTTTCTCGTTGCAATTTTTAAAAGAAATATAGATTTGTTGTTTTCACTTACTTACGCTGTCATTGGTTGATTCTTGTGTGAACCCACAACCTCATCATGTTGAGATAATGCTATAACCAACTGAGCTATCTAGTCAGGGAAACATTTTTAATTAGTGTTTATATCCCATAATTACAGATGATATACAAATACACTAACAGAATAGTCACAAAGGGATCTTCTTACTTTAAAAGCAGGTGACATATTTGGAAATGAGAGAACTATAATGGTTATGAACAGGCAGTACTCAGTGACCACCATGGGTTCCCATCAGCCCTTCCTATTCCCAGATGTGAAGAACATTCTGGGCTGTCCTGCCTTCCAGTACTTGCTCCAGGACAGCCTCCTCCTTACCAACAGTATGTTGGCTGTATTCCAGCTGAACTCAAGAGTATATCAGGTTTGTAGCAGAAAATCAACTACATGTCAGTGTACTATTGGTCATTTAAAATAAGAAAAAGCAAAAGGTCTTTAGGCAAGATATATTCTGGACTGCTGGTATAATCCTGGTGGACAGGGAGCAGTGAAATGAAGTGAGGTGGCCTCAGGGTCCTCCCTAGCAAGGAGCCTTGCTCTGCCTGGGGATACCACCCAGCCCACCCTGGTTGCGAGAACCAGGCCCCTGAGGGAAGCTGGTAAACGCTCTTCAGACATCAGCACATTTGGTATTCCCTCCTCAGGCAACAACCTGTCCTATAGGAACGTTCATTTATAACTTCTCATGACAACCTTCTAGAAGTTTTTTATTTCTAAGCTGAAAGAAATGACTGCAAGTCTTATTTTTATGAATCATGGATGATATTAAATCTAATTATGCATATCATATCAAAAAATGAAATAACTACTATAGTGTAGTTCCATGCTATGAAATCTCTTGATTATGGTCCTTAAGACCTTTAAATCAGGATATGTCATGAATCTTGATAATAAGATTTTCTATTTATGATAAGTGTCCTATAACCACGAAGTGTCAGCAGATGCACATATTTTGTGGGACAGATCATGGGCTGATCTTCCATGGTGTGGAAGTTGTTAATAGTCCAGAAAATTCTATATAGAACTCTTATTTCAGATAATCACACAGTAAACCTGGTAGCCTTATAAGGATTTAGTTGGTGCTGCTATAATAATAAGGTATGTTATATCTTTGGTCTGTCATGTGGTACTGCATAGTTTCACATTGCATTTGCTCTTTCCTTCATAAAAATGTTGCTCCACTAAAACAGTGGTTTGACTGTTAGAGATATCACAAAACAGGAATAAAACGGCCTTACTCAAACATGACCAAAGAGAGATTAAGTCTATAGAGATACTATTACTGTCAGAAAGTCTACAGAAGAGATGCTATTATTTCAAGAAATCAGACTGATATAAATACAAAGTTAAATTCGAAGCCATCACTTGGCAAAATTGACTTTCTAAGACAGACTAGGCACATTTATTTTTGTTCTTGCCACATACTACATTCTCTTGCCCAGTTTCTGTTCCAAATTTATGTCATGATCTTACATCCATGAGTCCATCATTTTCTCTAGATCTTTTTTTTCTTTTTTATATCACCATATTCAAATGCCCTTGTGGGAAGTGGATGAGGGTGGGGAGGATGAGAAAAAGAGGACCAAATTGTCAATGGGACCATTATAGGCTGCCATTAGTCATTAATTATTAGTCCTTAGTCAGTTTCTCTATTTCTCTCTCTTAAGGATATCTTTTTTTAATTTTTTTTATATTTATTTATTCATTTTAGAGAGGAGAGGGAGAGAAAGAGAGAGAGAGAGAGAGAGAGGAGAGACAGAGAGACAGAAGGGGGGAGGAGCTGGAAGCATCAACTCCCATATGTACCTTGACCAGGCAAGCCCAGGGTTTCGAACCGGCGACCTCAGCATTTCCAGGTCGATGCTTTATCCGCTGCGCCACCACAGGTCAGGCTTAAGGATATCTTTATATGTTGCCCCAAGCAGCTATTTACTTCAGGAAACATATCAGTATGTATCTAGTCAAACTAATTTATCTGGTGTCACATGAACAAATCAAGCATCTAATTTATTTTATACTTTTAAAGTACTTTTTTGAGTGTCTTATTGAAACCATGCTAGAGTTTCTTGAAACAGCTCATTAATGACTGTATCCTGTGTCTTAAAATGTGAATCTATAGTAGTAGATGGTACACATGACACTTAATGGTTTCATCTTCTTATGGATGAGCAGCAAAATCCTGTTGAGTCAAAACCTATGGCTGATATTTTTTCCTGCCACCTCACATGCAGACTTAATTGGGATATATTATTAATAGTTTCAATTTCAAGGCTCTTTTCTTTTTGCCTTTATCAAGATAATGGACTCTAAATAATTTGAAAGGGTAAACTTGTGGAATTGTTTTTATAACTAAATTATAAGATCATTTAAAGCTTTCAAGTTTCATCCTTGACCCTTTGACTAGATCTGTATGCTCTCTGTTCCTCAACTCCCAGATTATAAAGACGTCAACTAAAGTTAATCGGTTAAAAACTTCTCTTTTTCTATTCCTTTTTTTTTTCTTTGAATGGTAGTAGCCTGTGGATACTGAGTATAAGGGGGAGGTTTGCTACATCATTGTCATAAAGACTAGAATCAGTAAATGTAAACTCCATTTGCTTGATTATTGCTACGTAACAAAGATTTTTAGTTACATGGTACTAGGAACAGAGAAGCCAAGGACTTTTTTCTGAGATTGAATTTGCCCATGAGAAGATAGCAGTCTACTGCCATTGAGTAAATGTTAAATCCACACGAATATTTTACTTTTCATGGTATGCAAAGTGCTTTTATTATGCAGTACTTGTAGGTAAAGCAAAATATGTATAGACTAATGGTGCTATTTATAAATCTGGGAAATCACATGCTGTTGTAGTATTAGGTAGCATCTATAAAACAGATCCAGTTTGCTTTTCTGGGCTTTATTTGAATATTGTTATGTAATATATATTTATATCTTCTTATAGAATATAAGTTTATGAATATATTTTAATTAAGAAAAATATAACTCATTTATATTTATAGATTAGTTTCAGACAATTTCAATATAATAGTCATGGAACATATTGTAAGGAAATACTATTAAATAATTTTAATTTAAAAATTAAAATTTATGATATGATAACATCACTCAAAATCAACCAAAATTGGCCCTGGCTGGTTGGCTCAACGGTAAAGCCTCTGCCCGGTGTGTGGAGGTCCTGGGAATCAGGCACACAGGAGAAGTGTCCACCTGCTTCTCCACCCTTCCTCCTCTTCTTTCTCTCTCTCTCTTTTCCCCTCCCACAGCCAAGGCTCCATTGGAGCAAAGTTGGACTGGGCACTGAGGACGGGGCCTCTCTGGCGCTAGAATGGCTCAGGTGGCTCCAGTTGCAACAGAGCAACAGTCCAGATGGGCAGAACATCGCCCCCTAGTGGGCATGCTGGGTGGATACACGTCAGGCACATGCCGAGTCTGTCTCTGCCTTCCCGCTTCTCACTTCAGGAAAAAAAAAAAATCAACCAGAATTAAGTCAGTGTTTAGAAGCCTAGATTTTGCAACAATAGCACTGCCAGACTAACCTGAGTGGTCAATATAGATAAAATAAGAAAATAAAGACTACTTTAAGTATTAGCCTTTATAATAATATGGAGGTGTTTTATAGTATACACAAAGATTTTCATTATATTAAAGGAAATTGAAGTTGTCTATATAACTGGTCTGATTTATTCATCATTGTTAAATGGCCTCTGCTCATAAAGCACTCACCCTCCCTGGTCATTAAAAGGACCCAATCTAAAAGAACATATCAAGTATGTTGATGCTGAGCCATTTACTCAAACCTCTCATCTGATACATCTACAGAAAAAGAAGAAAAAATGTTTTTAAGGGTAAGATGAATGCTTTTGTGGATCCCTCTACAGGTTAAAATGGTTGACTCAGCAGCACTTAGGAGTGCAATATAGGGCCTACAGAAGCAACCTGATGGTACTTTAGTTTATTGTGTTTAACAGCACTTAGGACAAGTGTTATATTCACATAGATTTCTCCTAATGGAAATTAATTTCTCCCTTCTTTGTGCTTGCACTATATATGACTTCTTCCTCTCTTACAGCATTTGGCATATTTTGCTTTATTCTAAACTCGCTTTTTATGTAAAAAGGTGAAACATCAATTATTACAAATATCTTCATAAAATTTAAAAAAAAATTTTTATTTCCCCCTCCTCTATATACCCTCCTTCTAAATCAGTGATTTTTAACCGGTGTGCCACAAGAATTTTTAAAACATGGCAATACTTGACCATTTAGTCAGCAGCACTGACCTCTTTTCCTTTAGATTGTCAAATAAAAAAAGGAAAACAGCAACATAACAATAGCCATTGGTGTGAATGAATCAAAAGTATACTTATTTTGGCCCTGGCCAGTTGGCTCAGCGGTAGAGCGTTGGCCTAGCATGCGGAGGACCCGGGTTCGATTCCCAGCCAGGGCACACAGGAGAAGTGCCCATTTGCTTCTCCACCCCTCCACTGCGCTTTCCTCTCTGTCTCTCTCTTCCCCTCCCGCAGCGGGGATGGCCCTGGGCGCTGGGGATGGCTCTGTGGCCGCTGCCTCAGGTGCTAGAGTGGCTCTGGTCGTGACATGGCGACACCCAGGATGGGCAGAGCATCGCCCCCTGGTGGGCAGAGCGTCGCCCTATGGTGGGCATGCCGGGTGGATCCCGGTCGGGCGCATGCGGGAATCTGTCTGACTGTCTCTCCCTGTTTCCAGCTTCAGAGAAATGAAAAAAGAAAAAAAAAAAAGTATACTTATTTTTTTGTCAGTTTGGCAAAAAATACAATATATTTTTGGTGTGCTGCAGAATTTTAGTAGTTAGTTTATGTGTGCAATGAGATAAAAAAGGTTGAATACCACTGCTTAAAGAATATAACTTTTCAATTTTTACCTCAGTGTGTTTTTATTGAAATATGCATGCCTTTGTCGTACAGGTGAGATTTCCAATTATCGATTCTCTATAATTAAGCTCCATGCTAACAAAATAAAGGACCATCTTTATATGTCAGCTTAGTACATGATAAAATTGTAAAGTCATTTTTTATGGTAATTTATATTTCATTATCAGGATCGTACACTCTTCTCTTTTCCCAAGTTTCCTGAGTTTTTACTAAGCATATACCATTAAGAGATAACAATTCGCACTTTAAAATTGACCCCAGTGTAAAGATAGAGTTATTAAAAGGTAAAAATACAGTTAAATATTTCCAATATATATAACTTTTTTTCTTTATAAAATATATCTACAAAAGGATAATTATTAAGCATAGTTAGGTCTATACCATGTCTTATAATTTCAGGGGTATAGGATAATAAATGATAAACATATACATGTTTTCATAAGGTCTTTATTATATACACTTCCTTATGTATTAATATACATGCTTGGCCTTTAAAGCTGAAGTGGGAGGTCCTTTTCTTTACCCTGAGCCTGAACTGCTGATGCCCTCCTGAGACTGTGTCTATACATTCCTACACTATACTGATGTTACACACAAACCCTTTAGAAATAAAGCAATATCTCTTTTTTTTTTTTTTTTTTTTTTTTTGTATTTTTCTGAAGCTGGAAACGGGGAGAGACAGTCAGACAGAGTCCTGCATGCGCCCGACCGGGATCCACCCGGCACGCCCACCAGGGGGCGACGCTCTGCCCACCAGGGGGCGATGCTCTGCCTATCCAGGGCGTTGCTATGTTGCGACCAGAGCCACTCTAGCGCCTGAGGCAGAGGCCACAGAGCCATCCCCAGCGCCCGGGCCATCTTTGCTCCAATGGAGCCTTGGCTGTGGGAGGGGAAGAGAGAGACAGAGAGGAAGGAGAGGGGGAAGGGTGGAGAAGCAAATGGGCGCTTCTCCTGTGTGCCCTGGCTGGGAATCGAACCCGGGACTTCTGCACGCCAGGCTGACGCTCTACCACTGAGCCAACCGGCAAGGGCCTAAAGCAATATCTTAATGGCAATTCATACTATGAAAGGTTTTTATTTAACTGATTAGTTTTTTTAAACATTAAAATATAATCTAAAATAATGTATATTTAACCTTAGAATATATTTTATATACTTTGTATACAGGTCTACTAATAAAATACAGATAGTTTAGGGAATTTATCTGGTTAAAGGTTTATCAATCTTGTTTACCTTTCAAAGAACCAGCTCTTGGGTTCCATTGATCTTTTGTATATTTTTTTAGCCTCTATGTCATTTATTTCTACTCTAACCTTTATTATTTCCTTTCTTCTACTTCCTCTGGGCTTTATTTGTTATTCTTTTTTTAGTTCTTCTGGATGCTGAGTTAAGTTGTTTATTTGAGCTTTTTCTTGCTTATTAAGATATTCCTGTAATGCTATGAACTCCCCTTTCAGGACTGCTTTTGTTGTTTCCCATGGATTTTGGGTTGTTGTATGTTCATTTTCATTTGTTTTAAGGAAATTATTTATTTCTTACTTGATCTCGTTGTTAACCCATTCATTATTTAATAACATACTCTTCAGCATCCAAGTGTTTGAATGTTTTTCAGTTTTTCTATTGTAGTTGATTTCTAGTTTCATGCCATTGTGAGCAGAGAAGATTCTTGATATGATGTCAAACTTCTTAAATTTGAGACTTGTTTTGTGTCCTTACATGTGCTCTATCTTAGAGAATATACTATGAGCACTTGAAAAGAATGTATATTCTTCTGCTTTGCAGTGAAAGGTTCTGAAGATATCAATTAAATGTAGTTGATCTAGTCTGTCATTTAAGGCTACTGTTTCTTCATTAATTTTTTGTCTGGAGGATTTATCCATTGATGTTATTGGAGTACTAAAATCCACTACTATTATAGTATTGCTGTCAGTCTTGCCCTTTATGGCCATCAAAATCTGCCTTATATATTTAATTGCTTCTATATTAGGCATATAAATATTTATAATGGTTATATCCTCTTGTTGGATTGCTCCTTTTATCATTAGGTATTGACCTTCTTTATCCCTTACTACAGCCTTTGTTTTAAAGGCTATTTTGTCAGACATAAGTATTACTACCCCAGCTTTTCTTTCATTTTCATTTTCATGAAATACTTTTTTTTATCCCATCACTTTCAGTCTATGTGTATCTTTTATTCTGAGGTGGATCTCTTGTAGACAGCATATGTACAGGTCCTGTTTTCTTTTTTTTTTTTTTTTTGCATTTTTCTGAAGCTAGAAACAGGGAGAGACAGTCAGACAGACTCCCGCATGCGCCCCACAGGGATCCACCCAGCACGCCCACCATGGGGAGAAGCTCTGCCCACCAGGGGGCGATGCTCTGCCCATCCTGGGCATAGCCATGTTGCGACCAGAGCCACTCTAGCGCCTGAGGCAGAGGCCACAGAGCCATCCCCAGCGCCCGGGCCATCTTTGCTCCAATGGAGCCTTGGCTGCGGGAGGGGAAGAGAGAGACAGAGAGGAAGGAGAGGGGGAAGGGTGGAGAAGCAGATGGGCGCTTCTCCTGTGTGCCCTGGCTGGGAATCGAACCCTGGTCCTTCGCACTCTAGGCCGACGCTCTACCGCTGAGCCAACCGGCCAGGGCACAGGTCCTGTCTTCTTATTGATGCTGCTACCTACCCTATGTCCTTTGATTGGAGCATTTAATCCATTTACATTGAAGATTATTATTGACATGTATTTATTTATTGCCATTTTATTCTTTAAATCTGCAGTCCTCTTTTTCTCAATTTCTTCTTCTTCTTCTTCTTCTTCTTCTTCTTCTTCTTCTTCTTCTTTCTCTCTTTTTTTTTTTTTTTCTCAGCAGGCCCCTTAACATTTCTTGCAGTACTGGATTGGAGTAATAAATTTCATGAGTTGTTTTTTTTTTTTTTTTTTTAACATTTTTTTTTTTTTTTTGGTATTTTTCTGAAGCTGGAAACGGGGAGAGACAGTCAGACAGACTCCCGCATGCGCCCGACCGGGATCCACCCAGCACGCCCACCAGGGACTATGCTCTGCCCACCAGGGGGCGATGCTCTGCCCCTCCAGGGCGTCACTCTGCCGCGACCAGAGCCACTCTAGCGCCTGGGGCAGAGGCCAAGGAGCCATCCCCAGCGCCCGGGCCATCTCTGCTCCAATGGAGCCTTGGCTGTGGGAGGGGAAGAGAGAGACAGAGAGGAAGGAGGGGGGGTGGAGAAGCAAATGGGCACTTCTCCTATGTGCCCTGGTCGGGAATCGAACCCAGGTCCCCCGCACGCCAGGCCGACGCTCTACCGCTGAGCCAACCGGCCAGGGCCTAAATTTCTTGAGTTGTTTTTTTTTTGTCCTGGAAGCTTTGCATTTCTCCTTCAATTTTGTATAATAACCTTGCTGGATAAAGTAGTCTTGGTTGTAGGTTGCTCTTTTGCATCACTTTGAATATTTCTTGCCAATCCCTTCTGGCCTCAAGTGTTTCTGTTGAGAAGTCAGATGTCATCCTTATGGGGGCTCCTTTGTAGGTAATTAACTGCTTTTCTCTTGCAACCTTTAGTATTCTTTCTTTGTCTCTTAACTTTGGCATTTTAATTATTATGTGTCTTAGTCTAGGCTTCCTTGGGTTCCTTTTTAATGGGACTCTCTGTGCTTATTGAACTTGTGTGATTTTTTCTTCATCAATTTAGGGAAATTTTCATCTATGATTTCTTCAAACAGATTCTCTATCTCTTGTTCTTTCTCTTCTTCTTCAGGAACGCCTATGATGTAGATGATGTTTCTCTTCATTTTGTCACAAAAGTCTCTTAGAGTTTCCTCAGTCATTTTGTGCCTCTTTTTGTTTTGCTGCTCTACTTCTGTATTTATATATATCTTGTTTTTTAAATTGCTGATTCGATCCTCTGCTTCATCCAGCCAGCTGTTTATTCCTTTTAGTGCAGTTTTTATTTTTGATATTGTATTTGTCATTTATGACTGGCTCATTTTTATTATTTCAATGTCCTTTTTGATGCTGGCTATATCTTTATTTAAGTGCTCATCATGTTCATCCATTGTTGCTCTAAGATCCTTGAGCATCCTAAAAATCATTATTTTAAGTGCTGCATCTGGTAGTTTGGTTAGTTCCATTTCATTTAGTTCTTTTTTGGGGATTTCTATTGTTGATTCATTTTGGTCACAGTTCTTTGTCTGCCCTTTTTGTCTTTGTATTAGGTTGCACAGTCTGACTGAAATTTTTGTGGTGTTTTTATGAGGAAGATGGGCTTGGTGGTATGGACCTCCAGGCCATCTGTTTTCTTTGTTTTAGGAATGCTTCTTGAGAGTACCATTTTATCTCCTATTGTATGTGAGTATTGAACGCAGTGCAGTTGGTTCTTTCTTGGTATGGTTATTCCTTCAGGCTGGCTGGCTCTAAGGGTCAACCTTGATCATATGTATTACATAGTGTGCAATGTCTGTCCTGGTGTGTGTTTTTATTTTCAACAGTGTCTGGTGCCTGTTAGACTCTTCATTTTGGCATGCTGCTTGTGTAGCTAGCTGAATCTAAGATTGGTGCTGTCTGCCACCCACTACCAGTTGTGTTTGTTCTAGATCTTTTTGGATTGGCTTCAGCTGTTGTTTGTAACCTGCTGTGGGATACTTTTCTGCAGCTACAGCACTTTTTGCTGTTTGTGTTTTCTGTGCCTTGGTAGTATGGGAGGGTGCAACCTGTATATAAGGATCAGTTTCCTCTTGCTTAGAGATGACAGCAGCTCTGTAAAAACCTCAAGCTTCATAAGATTTGCTTCCACTTGTCAGCTGCTCCACCTACTCTTGAAGCTGCCTAGTCTTCCCACAGTCTTCTGTAAAAAGACTGTGGAGTGGGCCCAGACTGGCTTAACTCAACCAACCCCTCTACAGGTTTCAAGCTTGTTGGGTTAGGGCTGCTGAGGTTGGGAACACTATGTTAGTGAGACCCCCTACTTCAGGGGTCTCTTGGTCAGTAACTTAGTATGGAGAAAGTGGCCCCTACTCCAGAGCCTAATCCCTCAGCCAATGCCAAATACTCAAATTTTATTTCTCCCCTGAAAGGTGAGCAGCAGATTCAGATCAAATGGAGCTGACAGTCCCCTCTGCAGAAGTTTTTACAGCTGGTGAGACCCTGGTCTCAAGAATCAAGACTGAGAGAGTCCTCTCCTGAGGCTAACTGTGCCCCCCAAGAGAGTGGCCAACCCCTTGATCAGATCCAACAATAGGCTTACAGGGACCCATACTTTAAAGGTCCATATTCCAAGCCTCTCTACTTTTCTCCTGTGGAATCTAGCCCAGCAGGGCAGGATATTCAGCTCCCAGGCCAGCTGAACGTGAAGCTCCACCCTATCCAATGCTCATGAGCCACTGTGCCAGTGCTGATCACAGAGAGCCAAACTCACCTCAGTTGTGACAGGTGTGAGGAACTCTTCTTTAGGATACTACTGTATCTAGGTGTGAAGCTAGTAGCCAGGGCTACCATCACAGCAGCCCGGCCGATGCAGGTTCGCATTATATTCGGACAGTTGGTAAAGAAACAATGGAGCCAAAAACTGGTGGGCCATCATCTTTAATCCTAGCTTGCACCTGGCAAGCAAATAAAAACACACACTGGGTTCCAAAACCCACTCATTCAGTGCTCACAAAGCTACTGACTTTATCCGAGTTTCCTAGAATCAAAGGTTTCTAGCACCAGACTTATTCACCTCTGTTCCCCATCTCCTTCCTTCTCCCTGCACAAACTCTGCATAAACTGGCTTTTCTTTCAGCACTCTGCCATCTTGGTTGCTTCTCCTGGTCTCCTCCACGTGGCCTCTCTCTGCTCTCTGCTCTCTCCTCTAATGCTAATCTCAGGAACTAAGAGCGCAAGCTCCCGTTCTGCCCCCATTTAATAGTGTAGAAATCAAAACCTTTAATCCAATATACAAAATAGGGAAGTCTCTAATACAAAGTCACTTATCTGAGGCATGATGGAATTTTACCACCCCACATCAAAAAGGGTAGGAAAGGCTAAAACCAAGCCCCAGGCTACAAGGATCCTGCCTGCCCACAGCCCGCCCCCAATACACATTAATATCACCTGGGCGACAGGCTTCCATGTGGGCAGCACCATCTTTAACAAAGTGAGCATAATATATTTTATCTGCCCAACACTAGGGTTGTTAGGTCCTGAACCAATGTTCTCCACAGCTGGCCACTGGATGTGCCAGCCTTGGGCCTCCCTGGAAGAAACCCGGTGCAGACTAGTGGAAGACACAGCCCATGACTGGCCCTCAGTAACCTTCTTGGAGTTACAAGCTATCTAGAGTTTGTGGTTGCTTCTGCTGGATCCTGGTGCACATGGAAATACAAAGCTGCACACCTAGACTGATGTTGGGCAGATAAAATATATATATTATGCTCACTTTGTTAAAGATAGCGCTGCCCACATGGAAGCCATCGCCCAGGTGATATTAATGTGTGTTGGGGGTGGGCTGTGGGCAGGCAGGATCCTTGTAGCCTGGGGCTTGGTTTTAGAACTAAGCCTTTCCCACCTTTTTGATGTGGGGTGGTACAATCCCATCATGCCCCAGATAAGTGACTTTGTATTAGAGACTTCCTTATTTTGTGTATTGGATTAAAGGTTTTGATTTCTACACTATAAAGTGGGGCAGACGGGAGCTTGCTCTCTCAGTTCCTGAGATTATCATTAGAGGAGAGAGCAGAGCAGAGAGCAGAGAAGGGCCATGTGGAAGAGGCCAGGAGAAGCAGCCAAGATGGTGGAGTGTTGAGGGAGAAGCCAGTTTGTGCAGAGTTTTTGCAAGAAGGAAGGAGATGGGGAACAGAGGTAAATAAGTCTGGTGAGCTAGAAACCTTTGATTCTAGGAAACTTGGATAAGTCAGTAGCTTTGTGAACACTGAATGTGAGTGGGTTTTGGAGCCCAGTGTGTGTTTTTTACTTGCCCGCCGGGTGCAAGCTAGGATTAAAGATGATGGCTGTTGGGCAGGTAAAATGTATTATGCTCACTTTGTTAAAGACGGCGTTGCCCACGTGGAGGCTTTTGCCCAGATGATATTAATGTGTGTTGGGGGCAGGCAAGATCGTTGTAGCCTGGGGCTTGGTTTTGGGATTAAGCCTTTCCCACCCTTTTTGATGTGGGGTGGTACAATCCAATCATGCCTCAGAGAAGTGACTTTGTAGAGACTTCCCTATTTTGTATATTGGATTAGAAGTTGTGAAGCTACAGTATAAAATGGGGGCAGAACGAAAGTTTGGGCGCTTGGTTCCTGAGATTATCATTAGAGGAGAGAGCAGAGCAGAGAGCAGAAAGAGGCCATGTGACCAGGAGAAGCAGCCAAGATGGCAGAGTATTGAGTGAGAGGCCAGTTTGTGCAGTTTGATGCTGGAGAAGGAAGGAGATGGGGAACTGAGGAGAATAAGGCTGGTGAGCTAGAAACCTTTGATTCTAGGAAACTCGGATAAGTCAGTGGCTTTGTGAGCCCTGAATGTGAGTGGGTTTTGGAGCCCAGTGTGTGTTTTTACTTGCCCGCCGGGTGCAAGCTAGGATTAAAGACTATGGCCCACCAGTTTGTGGCTCCGTTGTTTCTTTGCCGACTGTCCGAATCCAATGTGAACCTGCATGGGCCTGGCAGCTGTGATGGTGGCCCTGGCCATGGCCACTGGCTTTACAATGGCCCACCAGTTTTTAGCTCCATTGTTTCTTTACCGACTGTCTGAATATAATGCGAACCTGCATGGGCCAGGCTGCTGTGATGGTGGCCGTGCCTACTGGCCATACAGCTGACTTTTACCAACACTGGACCTAGAGGAAGGTCTACTTAAAGGGCCAAGGTTCCCTGAGTCCTGCCTCTTACAGCCTCTGTCTGCTGGCTGCTTATTGGGCTCAGCCAGTTAAAAAACCTCCAGTGGAGTCTATCTAGAGCCTGCGGCAATTCAGGGATTAGTAAGGGTGGTGAGTGTGGTTCTGCCTTTTGGCCCCAGGAGTCAGATTATCTAGTCTTTTCATAGAACGCAATAGGGTGTGGCCCCAGGAATCTGGTGGTTGTGGCCTCTGAGACCCACTAGTGTGGTCTACCCACAGTTGGGACAGTTTCTTCTGAGTCTCCTGTAGAGTGGAAACACTAGTCTTAGACTTGGGAGCATGTGGGGGAAAGCTCTAGCCTCAACACCAGAAAACTGAGTCACTGATGTGCGCCTGCTCCCTGGCTTCTCAGCATGACCCCGTAGCCATCACCGGGGCAGGAGAGAATCCCTAGGGTAGAACCGTTGCTTCTCCCCAGGCTGATGCCTCTCAGAGAAGGCTGCTCCACCCAAGAAAAATGATGACTACAGTATGGAAAATCACTCAGCACAGGGGTTCAGGTGGCCATCCTTCACAGTGTCTCTCCCTGGACCGCCAACTTTACACGTTTTTCATGCAACTCTAGTCCTCTCAGTTCTCCCTCTGCAGAGCCCCAGGTAAGTGGCTGTGAACAAGATTTTCTGTGCGGCGAGCCCTTTAAAATTGATCCTATGTCTCCGAGAGCTCTGTCTCTTTCTCGCAGATAGAAATTGTCCCAGTAGAGCCCAAGCTCTACGTTGATCAGGTGTCCCCGATTCAACTTCCCTTTGCAGTGGTACACTCCTGCTTATCAGCAGGGCTGGCAGCCTCTTTGAGACTTCTCTTGAGTCGGCTATGAGGATTCTACTGATAAGTCCTGACACTAACTGCCACCAGAGGAAAAACACAACTGACACACAAATTAGTTGCAAGAATCACACAGGCAATTTACTACTCACAAATCCTTTTGGTGTGCCTGGGTACAGCTTAAGGGGGCCCCCTTTGGCGTGCTCCTCTCGGCTGTCTTTGGTCAGAGCTCATAACAGTGTGGAGACAGACCACGTTCACGTTGGAGTTTGGGCAACTATCTCAGCAGGGGGTCTCTTAGCTTTAGTACCTTTTCTAGCCAATGCCTTCTAACAGGTGTCAATATACAGGATTATCACCTCAAACCACCTTTTTGGGAGTTCTTTGCAGGGAGCCCCTTTTATGTTAATCTACTGAAATGTTACATCAAACCACTTTTTAAGATGTTCCTAGGGAAGCTTCTTATTTATGTTAACTTACAGAGTTATGACATCAAGCCACTTCTTATCTATGTATAATTTCACACACACACTCACTAGGCCCTGCTTGAAAGTCAGAGTCTGTTTATCACATCTGCACACACTATATTAATTTCTATCCAGATGGCATAACTTTATTTAATTTCCTTAATTGATGTTAATATTATATCTTAATTGCTTTTATTTATCTTCCATATTTTTTATATTTCTATATACTTAATTACTATAACATTATATTACTGCAACAGAAACCTTGGCTCTTTTCACCTCCAAATACTGTCTGGGCACCTCTTCTAGGCTCTGGGGCTCTAGGCTGGGGCTCTGGGCCTGGGGCTGAGGACTCACACTTCTCAGGGTGACCCTCTCAGCAGTAAGAGTCTCTCCAAACCCTCAGTTGCTGCTCATTCCTGGGAGCAGAATAGTTCCCACCGCATTTTTACCCTTCCTACCAGACTTGGTAATCCTTGGGTATAGACTCTTCTTTGTTTAGTCCAAAATTGGTTTTTTAAGACGATTGTTCCTAAATCAAGTTGTAATCCAATTTGGCCCTGGGAGGTGGCAGTTGGGACATCTGCCTACTCTGTCGCCATCTTGGAATCTTGCCATTTCCTTTAGAACATACCATAGCCTAATTGTTTTTGTGATTGTAAAAAAACCACCTTAAGTCATTTGATAATCAATCAATCCCAAGACATGTGAGTGAGCCCAGTTAGGATAAAAAATGTATTTATCTAACTTACTGCTAGTGCAGATGTATGAATAATCTCAAATCAAGTAAGTAAAGCCACAGGGAAATGTGAAACAAATACATTTTATAAAATGTGTTTATTGAGGTTTTGTGGTGGTTATGTAGGATTATTTTTTCAATACAATGATACTATTGCTTGTCAAACTTTAATTAGGATGATGAGAATTTGCACAAGATTCAGTACGCTTTGTGAAAAAAGATCAGTGAAGCTTAGGTTTGAAACTGAGATTTACCAATTTATTTAACCTCTCTGCCTAAATTTTCTCACTTTAAAATTGTGGATAACTAGCCTTGTAGGATTATCGCAAAAGTTGTATATGTAAATGTTTATATACTTATACATAGTATATATTATTATATTTATATATATACCTGTTTACATATGTAGATATAAATACAGATAGAGTTAGATTTCAAGTGGAAGGTTAAAATTTTGGCACAAAAAAGGCTTATGTTGATATTATTGGAAAATAGGGTTTTATTTATTTAATTTTTCGTGAGAGGGACAGACAGGAAGGAAGAGAGAAAAAAAGCATCAGCTTCTTGTTGCAGCACTTACTTGTTCATTGATAGTTTTCTCATATGTGCCTTGACTGGGGGGCTCTAGCTGAGTTAGTGACCCTTTGCTCAAGTCAGTGACCTTGGGCTCAAGCCAGCACTCTTGAGCTTTAAGCCAGCAACCTTTGGGCTCAAGCCATCGACCATGCAGTCTGCAGTCATGTTTATGATCCCAGCACAAGCCAGTGACCTCACACTCAAGCTGGTGAATGTGCAGTAAAGCCAGATGATCCCATGTTCAACCCACGACCTTGGGGTTTTGAACCTGTGTCCTCAACATCCCAAGTCAACACTATCTACTGTGCCACTGCCTGGTCAGGCAGGTTTTATTTTCTGTATTATAAATTGTTACAGTGATATGAAGTGATTAAGGATTAAGGGCACATATCTAGAATCTAACTGTCTTGGGTTGATTCTCAGTTTCACCATTTTAATATTAGAAAGCAGTTAGAATTACCAAGTTTTCACTTACAGGGTATATTATAAGAACTATCTATTTTAAGATTTGATAAAAAAACGTAAAGAACCTGGCATGGCACACAGTAGGTATTCATTAAATGTTGAGTATCATGTAACAACTTTTTGTTTGCTAAGGAAAATGAGGTTGTTATTCTGGTAAAAGTTGTTATAATAATAATTTATTTTTTAATGTTAGCACAGATTCTTTGGGAGGAGAGCGGAGTGGCCGAGCCAGGTTAAGGCAGTGTTTGCAGTAGTTACTTTAATCTTCAGAAGACAGGCCTATCAAATCATTACTCTAACAGTTTCTCAGAATAAAACCTCAACTTGGGGGCCATCAACGTAAAGTTAAGGGATGTGTTCAATTACTAGAAGGGATATGATTCTTTTGCCTTCCTCTCTAGCATGTTTATACAAGCTTGCTTTTCTGCTAAGGGAGAAACTGAAGAACTTGAGGAATGCTTGTCAACACTGTGGCTTATGAAACAAGAGAAAGCTTCTTAGATTAAGACCCCCACCCCCCAAAAAAAAAGGAAAAAGAAAAAGAACGTCAGAAAGAAAAAAGATTCAAGGAGATAAAAGGCAACCAAAATCAGTGCCCAGAGTTAAACATGAAGTAGAACCTGCCAGAATAGAAAGAGGAGTAGAAATTCAGTACAGTTAATTGTGAATTTCTATAGTCTAAAGATGACTCCACATTCCTTTGCTTCGCAGACTGGTGTGGGGGACACGGTCAATAACAGGTGTTTGGAATCAAGTTAGCATTTTTTAGAGGAAGAGAAAAATAGGGTAGTATGTATCTACTTAATGAAATGTGGACTGTGTTAGGCACTGAAATTAAATTGTTATTTGGAATTGTGCTCCCTTTCTGGAGTAAGCACCTACGATGCATCAGCAAGTTTGCCAAGATAACATGAAACTTACTTCAGACTGTTCTCCTTAGAGACAGATTTATACAAGAGGATTGGGGGAGCCAGAGAAACCCAGAACATAGTTCTATTGACTTTCAGGTTTGAGGAGGAAAACTGAAAGATTAAGGGGGACAGAGATGGATTTAGATCTCAAGTAAAAGGTTGTGACTTTGGCACAAAAGAGTAGGTGCAAAAGTTAAAAACTGCTTTTGCTGATGCTATAAAATACATTTTATTTTCTGTGTGATAATGTTACCCTGCAATAATAGATTCCTAATAAGTCATGGAATACTGGGC
This sequence comes from Saccopteryx leptura, assembly GCF_036850995.1. Taxonomy (NCBI): domain Eukaryota; kingdom Metazoa; phylum Chordata; class Mammalia; order Chiroptera; family Emballonuridae; genus Saccopteryx; species Saccopteryx leptura. The sequence continues at coordinate 59,195,657 of NC_089511.1, read as the reverse complement.
AATGATAGACTGGGAAGAGCATGCATGAAAAATTATTTAATCTGAGTAAGAAAGATAAAATTTGAGGAAGAAAACACTACAAAACCAGATACAATGGAAACTATCAAACAGAAACAATCATGTTGCATGTATAATAATTCTTGAGAGAAAATAGCAGAAATAAGAATCCAAAACAAGGGTAATACAGCTTGTAGCATATTTCTGTCATCATAGGTGCTCAATAACTATGGATTAGACAAATGTATATACATGACTACAGAAATCATTTAAAATATTGCTTGTTTTTTAAAGCTCTATAAAAAGTAAAACAAAAATATTAACTAAGAAGGAAAAAAATAGTCTCATAAATACCAAGATTTAGTGAGATTTAGTCTATGACTAGAAAATAAAAATTGTGGAGAACAATCTGCCATGGGTTCCTGCACTTTCTGGCTTGATATGTTAAGACTGAAAGACACTGATGACATTTTGCCCAGGCTATTGCTCAATTTTATGTTTTCAGTGAGCAGTCTTGAGGGATAAGGTGATATCTTTCCCCAGACAAAGAGCAGGTTTACTTTGCCTATTACGAAAATTACAAATTCTATAAGTTTAGTGGGTTTTTTTCCCCTTAAATGTAGCCCACTGCTTATGAAGGCATTTATTTAAGCCCACTACATTATATCTATGGGGCTTGGAAGGACATGGGCAGCCAAAGCAAACCAACAGGAAGCTCTGACTGCTGCTTAGTCACGTGTAATCAAGTTCTCCTTCTCTGATCCAGAAATCTCACGTTTTCTGCCAGTATCTATGAAACATTAACAGATTAGCTTATTAAATTATTAACAGCATAAAATTCTCAGACCTGTTATATACTTTTTGACAGTAATAGAAGACTATATCTTATTTATAAAAAATCAGTTCTAATAATAGCATGCAACAGTGTGTATCAAAAAAAGGTTACTGAATCTATATACCTGGGTAATTTTGTTCAATCTATGTTCTGAAAGCTATTAATGAATTAAATGGAGTGGGAGTCTTTCAGATACTACTGGTGCCCCTTTTCTGTATGAATTCTACTGAAACTCTATGTTTGGTCGAGTCTTGCTAAATTATATATTCCTCTGCCTATCTCTTTGGGTGAAAGTGAATTTTAACACCTAGTTCTTGATTTTTGTAATCTTTAGTCAAACTCTTAAAAAATTACAATGCCTTTAGCCACTCATTTATAATAAAATTTAAATCACATGACTTAAGTTGTGGTATTAACAAGCCATAGAATGATGTTGATAATACAATAAATGAAAAAGCCTACAAAATTGTATATACCATTATTTTCCAAATTACAAATCTCTCTAATATAGTTTGGGATAATCCATATCAAAATGTTCATAGTGGTGGGATTAGTATAGGTTTAATTCCTGCTTTGTATTTCTTAAATTTCTACAAATTTCTAACATGTTACTTTTATAATGATGAAAGTTGTGTAAAATAATAATCCATACTAGCAACTCATTTGTAGTTACTGTGCAGGATCTATGACATGTAAAACAAAAAGAATCTTCTAGATTTATATTTCTATACCTATTTTATTTTCACAATTATTATTTATATACAGTATCTAGGTTTTTTAGTGTTTATATTTTATAAATAACTATAAATTCTCTTTGGAAGAGGTAAGATATAAATAAATATAAAAATTTTATCCTATTTTATTTTATTTTTTTTCAAATTTAAACATTTAAAAATGAAAGCCCAGAAAAAAAAGCATGAGTAGACAATAAAGGACCATACAGAAATTTCTCATTGTGAGAAAATGAGTATAGGTCTAAGCACTGTTATGGGTTGAATTCTATTCCTTCCTTTTCATGTTGAAGTCCTAAATCCCAGGACCTCAGAATTTGACCTTATTTTAACAAGGGTCTTTACAAATGTAGTCAAGATTAGGTCTTTAGAATAAGTCCTAATAATATGACATGTTTTTATAAAATGGGACAAATTTGGACACAGAAATAGGCATGCACACAGAGTGAATACCATGTGAATATGGCTTATAATGTGTGGTTAGGACTCACTGAGATGGGGTAATTAGGTAGAAATAGAATAGGAGAATCAGGCAAAATTAAGTGTCACTAGGAGTCACAGCAATCATGGAAGCAATGTTTCAAGCAATGGGTTGTGATAAAGAGATCATCAAATGATGGGAGATCGTAGAGAGGCAGTGTTAGGGGAAAGGTACAGTCAGTCTTTGGAGGTGGAGAGAGTTGTGTTTGTTACCTTCACCATTTACTAGTTATGCAAACTCTGAAAGCCATTTTACCTCACTAAATATCAATTTTTCTCACCTATAAAGAATGGGAAATGTATACCTTTCTTAAATTTGGTTGTAAATTATGAGTAACCAAATGCAAATACTCTTGTACACAGACACACACACATATATACATAAAAAAAAACTTAGCAAAAATAGATGATCAATAGTGGCAGCTGTTATTCCTGCTATACCATAATTAAGGAAGAGGATATTAGACTGTTAAGAAAAAAGAAATAGAAAAAAAAGTAAAAGGATATATTTTCTTATTAACGCTAGGCAATTACTAAATGAACACATTATATATTAGCTACTGTTCTCAGAACTCACAGATATTAACTTATTTAATACTGACTACAATTCTATGGGTAGATATTATTTTGATTCCCATTTCACAAGTGAGAAAACAGGCACAAAGCAGTTATTTGCTCAAGTCCACACAGATGTTGAGTGCAAGAGTCAGGATTCAAAGCCAAGATATCTAACTATAGTGTTCATGGTTTTCAATACTATGCTATATTTCATCTCTTTTATAATCAATGGTGTGTTTTCAGAGTTATTTAGTCTGTGACAGTGAATCTAGTGATTATAGAATTTCTAAATAGTGAGTTTTTTTCAGTTGAGGCAATTCTGGAAAATAATTTTTACCAGGCAGCATCTTCTGTATAAAAAATTCTTGGTCAGGAGAATATTCACAGTAAACAGTTTTGCCTTCTCAGTGATTGATTAGAATATAGAATATGCTTTTGGACTCCAGAACAAGACAACAGGGTTCTGTGTCTTATACGTAGTTAATCAATATTAGGCCCAAGAAATTTAACAAACTTTTATTTTTTGACATTATAGCTTACAAAGTCATTTAAATATTCTTTTGGTGACAGAGTGTCATAGTCAGTTCATACCAGCTCACAAGAGGTGATTATTAAATTTTTAAAAATTTTGCAAGATGATTGATACATACAGCTAGTTTTAAAATTAAATTATATACTGCTCACAAAAATTAGGGGATATTTCAAAATGAATACGAAGTGATAAAAGAAACATTTGATTTTTTTAAACAAGAACATCAGAAAAGCAAATGACAAGTCAAAGAAAGTTGTTTGAGTGTGCAAATGAGATGCAAAACAAAACCAACTTTTATTTCACTGGTGAAAATGCACTATACAAAAGGCTAAAAGTTCTGAAATATTTGCATGTTCTCTGATCCCCTATTTTTTGTGAGCAGTGTATATCCCATCATCTTTTGAGGCACAGATCTGTTATTTTTATATCTTTTTCACTATGAACAATGCTGCAATGAACATAGGGGTGCATATATTTTTGTGAAAAATATTTTCAAACTATCATGCTAAGCAAAATAAGCCAGACAGGAAAAAGCAAGAACCATATGATTTCACTCATATATGAAATATAAAACTGCAAGCAAGAAATAAAACACAAACAAACAAAAACTCATAGACACAGACAACAGTATGGCGGTTACTAGAGGAAAGGGAGTGAGGGGGTGAAGGGTAAAGGTGATAAATACATGGTAACAGGAAAAGATTTAACTTTTGGTGATAGGCTCACAATATAATATACAGATGATATATCATAGAATTGTACACCTAAAACCTATGTATTATAATTTTATTAACCAGTGTCACCCCAATAAGCTTAATTAACAATAACAAAAAATAAATTATAGAAACAAAAATGAACAATACATAAGCAAAGTTTAAAACACTCAAAAAATTATTTTGCTACATTTTTACTATTATTTATGTCCTTGAGGTTATTGACACTTACTTATTTGTGAAGAGGAAACACCAAAGAACAGTACGCTGTTGCCCATCGCTTCTAAACTTTGTGTTCAGTGACGTTAAGTTGGTACGGTACGTGATATCGGTCAAAGTGGGAGCGCTTATTCCACTGCTGCACACTACAAATCAGGGATCCCCCTGCTCCCTCCCAGCAAGCTGGATGTTAACCCTTTATCAGCACAGCACTACAAAGCTAATGTTGTCTACCTCAATGCTAATCCTTACCTTAGTACTATCGCTTGAGTATCATTTGTATGATTTCAGAAATATATTTAGAACATAACTTGCCAGTTGTTGGTGTTATTAGAGATTCACATTGCTCAATGAGGCCTTCTGTGCCATCTCAGAGATCTCAGATAGATCATTAAATTGCCCATTTTATATTCTTTCAAATCCAGAGAAATAATGTTTCATCTTGTTTTGGAAAAACTAATCATCAACTTCCACCATTGATTTCTCAAAATTTTTATTCCAACTCTTTGAAATTGTACTTTTATTATATCTCTTTATTTATAAAAATTGTTTTTGATCACTGAGCTTCTTTTCAGCTCAGTTATTTTCTAGCCTATCATCTGTGTGCAAAGAGGACACATTGATAAAGGGATAGCAGCAGTGGTGGGATTCAGCCAGTTCGCACTGGTTTGGCAGAACCAATACCTAATTTTTAAGAGTTCAGTGAACCAGTTGTTAAAATGGCACTTGTAATCAGGGTTCTCTCTAAGGTGGGCATCTGGGCAGCTGCCCAATGTGGAAATCACAAATTTACATTCCTTACTGTTTTTTAACATTCATCTGTGCAACAGCATAATTTAAGTGCCCATAGTAATGTTCATTCCATCCATGGGTGAAAAAAATTGCAAGTGAGGATGCCAATCAAGAAGCAATATGGAGTATATTCCTAAAGTGGTATAGCTGGGCCAAAAGGCAGTTCGATTTTTAATTTCTTGAGGAATCTCCATACTGTTTTCAACAGTGGCTGCACCAGTCTGCATTCCCACCAGCAGTGCAGGAGGGTTCCCTTTCTCCACATCCTCACCAGCACTTATTCTGGGTTGTTTTGTTGATGAGCGCCATTTTGACTGGTGTGAGGTGATATCTCATTGTGGTTTTAATTTGCATTTCTTTAATGATTAGTGATGTTGAGCATTTTTTCATATGCCTATTGGCCATCTGTATATCCTATTTAGAGAAGTGTCTATTCATTTCTTTTGCCCATTTTTTGATTGGACTGTTTGTCTTCCTGGTATTGAGTTTTGCAAATTCTTTATAAAGTTTGGTTATTAACCCCTTCTCAGACGTATTGTCAAATATATTCTCCCATTGTGTAGTTTGTCTTTTTATTCTGTTCTTATTGTCTTTAGCTATGCAGAAGCTTTTTAGTTTGATATAGTCCCATTTGTTTATCCTGTCTTTTATTTCACTTGCCCGTGGAGATAAATCAGTAAATATATTGCTGCAAGAGATGTCGGAGAGCTTACTGCCTATGTTTTCTTCTAAGATACTTATGGTTTCACAGCTTACATTTAAGTCTTTTATCCATTTTGAGTTTATTTTTGTGAATGGTGTAAGTTGGTGGTCTAGTTTTATTTTTTTGCAGGTAGCTGTCCAATTTTCCCAACACCATTTATTAGAGTCTATCTTTACTCCATTGTATTTCCTTACCTCCTTTGTCAAATATCAGTTGTCCATAGAGCTGTGGGTTTATTTCTGGGTTCTCTGTTCTGTTCCATTGATCTATGATTCTGTTCTTATACCAGTTCCAGGCTGTTTTGAGTACAATGGCCTTGTATAACTTGATATCCGGAAGTGTGATACCTCCCACTTTATTCTTCCTTTTCAAGATTGCTGAGGCTATTCGTGTTCTCTTTTGGTTCCATATAAAGTTTTGAAATATGTGTTCTATGTCTTTAAAGAAAGTCATTGGTATTTTAATTGGTATTGCATTGAATTTATAAATTGCTTTGGGTAATATAGACATTTAAATGATATTTATTCTTCCTAACCATGAGAACGGTATATGCTTCCACTTGTTTGTATCTTCCCTGATTTCTTTTATCAATGTTTTATAATTTTCCGAGTACAAGTCTTTAATCTCCCTGGTTAAATTTATTCCTAGGTACTTTATTTTTTTGGTTGCAATAGAAAAAGGAATTTTTTCCTTAATTTCTCTTTCTGACAGTTCATTGTTAGTGTATAAAAATGCCTCTGATTTCTGAGTATTAATTTTATATTCTGCCACCTTGCTGAATTAATATATCAGGTCTAGTAGTTTTTTGACTCAAGAACACCATAGCATTGTTTGAAAAGAAGAAATGTACCCCCATGTTTATGCCAGCATTGTTCACAATAGTGAAGATCTGGAAACAGCCCAAGTGGCCGTCAGTGGACAAGTGGATTAAAAAGCTTTGGTACATATATACTATGGAATACTACTCAGCCATAAGAAATGATGACATTGGATCATTTACAATAACATGGATAGACCTTGATAACATTATACTGAGCGAAATAAGTAAATCAGAAAAAAACTAAGAACTGTATGATTCCATACAGAAGTGGGACATAAAAATGAGACTCAGAGACATGGACAAGAGTGTGGGGGTTATGGGGTGGGGGGAGGAGAGGGAGGGGAATGGAGGAGGGGAGGGGCACAAAGAAAACCAGTTAGAAAGTGACAGAAGACAAGTGGACTTTGGGTGATGGGAATGCAGCATAATCAAATGTCAAAATAATGTAGAGATATTTTCTCTGAACATATGTACCCTGATTTATCAATGTCACTCCATTAAAATTAATTTTAAAAAAGAAGCAATATGGAAATATCTTAAATAACAGTTTTATTATTTTTTAGGTATTATTTAATATTTTTCATTAATATTAAATTTTTTGTAACAATCTAGTTTTGTGTACTTTTTTATTGTTTTTGTTTAAGTATTAAATGCATGAAATAATAAGCTTCCTCTTGGTATAACATTTTTTTATACTTAAAATGGTAATGAGGGCAGAGAACTGGTTGTTAAATTATTTGAATCTCACCTCTGAATGCAGTGATGAAAAGTCTCTCCAGAAACCTGAGTAAACTTTAAACTTGACAAGAGAGAAAGTATAAGGACTCAAAAGGAAGAAGATGCACTGTTGTCTAATGGTTCAGGGCACAGTCTCTGAACTAAAACTGTTAGGATCCTAATTCCAGTTCTGCCAATTACTACTGTGAGACTATGAGCAAGTTACATAACCTCTCTGTGCCTTAGTTTCTGCCTATATAAAATGGTGGTAAGGATTGGACCCATTTCACTTAGTTATGTGCAATAATAAATGTGATGAATGCAAAATGCATATAATTACCTGGTACACGATAGGTATGATGTAAGTATTTGTAGCTATTCTCTCTTTATAGACAGGATGGGTTTTCTACCCTAAAACAACAGGGAAATGGGCATGTTGTTTCTTACACACTTTCAGTCAAGACTTTGTTCAGTTAATGATATCTAAGATAGTGCACATATTCATTCCATAGAAAAATATAAAGTTTGGGGCTAGTGTGTCCCAAGCTATTATTTCTCCAGTTTTAATTATGCATATATTACACTATCTGTTTCAGTTGGAAAATGGACAACCATAATGGAACTGGAAAATTTATTTAATCTATATGAATGTGCTGCATACAAATTAATTGTACAGTGACCTACTTGGATAATTTAAGAGAGCCAACTAAGTGATATGCTATGCTATCAGGTGGTTGTTTAGCCATATATATACAAAGCCTTTGAGATGAGCTTCTTGGGCTCAAAGCCCAAAAGAGACAGTTGACTTGATCTAAAGTGTATGATACTAATATTTTAAAATATGATTAAATAACTGTGAATATTTAATAGTTATTGTATAACCAAAAATATAGGATCCCCATGGAGTTGTCCCTAATTTTTTTTACATTTCTCTATTATCTAGTGACTCAGAAGTAATTATGAGTGAGAATAATTTGATTTGAGGTTTAGATGTAACCAAAGTTTAAAAATACAAAATTTATATAAAGCAAAGGACAATATAGTGGTGTTTTATGAAATATGAATTACAATGGCAATGTACTATTTATTTTTGTTCTAGGCTATTAAAAAAACTCATTGACTACAAATAAAATTTGTTTTTATTCTCTGCTTACATAGAGATTATGATTATTAGTATGTCTTGAGTATATCTGGCTTCCTGGTGATATATTTCCATATGAGAGAAATTATAGACACTTTCTCACTAAGTTGTAGTAAACACAAATCTCATACACTGTTATTCCAATATATAACTGTCAGTTGACCAAGTTTAGATATAAAAAAAATAGGCCAATTCATTATCATTATTTTTATTTATTTATTTTTTTTTTTCTGAAGCTAGAAACTGGGAGAGACAGTCAGACAGACTCCCGCATGCGCCCGACAGGATCCACCCGGCACGCCCACCAGGGGGCGACGCTCTGCCCATCAGGGGGCGATGCTCTGCCCCTCTGGGGCATCGCTCTGCCGCGACCAGAGCCACTCTAGTGCCTGGGGCAGAGGCCAAGGAGCCATCCCCAGCGCCCGGGCCATCTTTGCTCTAATGGAGCCTTGGCTGCGGGAGGGGAAGAGAGAGACAGAGAGGAAGGAGAGGGGGAGGGGTGGAGAAGCAAATGGGCGCTTCTCCTGTGTGCCCTGGCCAGGAATCGAACCCGGGACTTCCACACGCCAGGCCAACGCTCTACCACTGAGCCAACCGGCCAGGGCTCATTATCATTATTGATGTGTGATAATACAAGATTTTTTATTTTTACATCAACTCCCAACTTTTTGTGCTAACAAGCAAAATACTTTAGATAATGAAAACCATAGGTAAGTAAAACTATACTTAGTTATTTTGGAGCTGTATTTATAAGTAGTCAGTATGACTCATGTGGATAACTTAGTGAAATGTTAGTTATATTATTTATATGGAGTCTCTTTTATTCCACTAGATGTTTAATAAACATACTAGTAATTAGAATTAGAGAAATTATTTAACTTGTCTCACCTGTAGAGTTCTCTAATTATTTCTTTATTCTTCATAAAGTAGGCACTGAATGTAGGAAGAAAATATATTTTAATATGAATAATAGATATGACAAATGTCCTGAAAAAAAGAGTTAACTATCAATTCGATGTCATTATTAGAATTTTTTCTTAGGTGACTCAACAGCTTTCTTGTGAGTTAAAGCTAAGTGTTTATTTAAGAAACTCAATCTGCAGTGTGTGTGCATGCATGCATATGTGCATTTGTGTGTGTGCATGCATATGAGTGCTATGAGAGGTCTCTTACAGTAATCCATGATCTTGTTACTGTCCTTTGAAAGATTGAATATATACATATGATATCAGGGATTGCTGATTCTGTTGGAGTGGATAGACACTATAGAACCACATGCTCTAGAAACAGGAACAGATTCATACACCCTTACTGTTGCCTGTCTTCTTCCTCCTCCTCTTCTTCCTCTTCTTCCTCTCCTCCTCTTCTTCCTCTCCTCCTCCTCCTCCTCCTCCTCCTCCTCCTCCTCCTCCTCCTCCTCCTCCTCCTCCTCCTCCTCCTTCTTCTTCTTCTTCTTCTTCTTCTTCTTCTTCTTCTTCTTCTTCTTCTTCTTCTTCTTCTTCTTCGCATGCTTTCTTCTTATTTATCTATCTTTCAATTCTATGCATGTTTTGTCCTGTCCTGAACAAGAAGGACTTGTCTTCATGGCTGGTTTAGGAAACAGACAGGTAAAAAGGTTGTGAAATATGGCCCTTCTGCCACATCAGTGATTTTTTAGAAGAGATGTCATGTGTGTACAAGAGCACTTGTGATGCCTCAGTTTTTGTTTCACTGACATAGACTGATGCACCCAGTGCCTTAGTTATAATCTTACATATAGGGATAAAAATCACTAAATTGTTCCATGATAAAGACAAATAATATATAAGACAACAAACAATATCAAATGGGGACAGAATTAAAATCTACAATAAAGAAATTGCTTCCCTCTTTTCATTCTTCTCACTCCCAACCAAGAAAAATATCTATTATTAAATCATGACTGAGGACAGCAATTGAAAGAACTTGCAGTTTTACCTAGGGGAAAAAAGACCAGTTCTTTTCTGGGAAATCAGAAAAGAATTAGAAGTTTATATCCATTCCCCCCAAAGGAACTTTAAACTGTACTTTGCACAAATATACAAAAATTAAATCAAAAGGGGACATAAATTTAAATGTAAAGCCTAAAAGTATAAAACTTTTAAAAGAAAACAGAAAATATTTGTGATCTCATGTTATGCAAACGTTTCTTCAACATGACAGCAAAAGCACAATTTATAAAAATTAAGCTTTTCAAAATGAAAAACCAGCTATTCAAAGGCACTTTTAGGCAGATAAAAAGAAAGTCACAGACTAGGAGAGATATTTAAAATACATATGACTGATACACAACTTGTAGCCAGCATATATAAATAACACTCAAAACTCAATAGTGAGGAAACAAACAATAAAGATACACAGTGCTAAATAAGGACTTAAAAAGATGTTCAACACTATGAATTAGGGAAAGACAAATTCAAACAGCTATGAGTTATCACTTCACATCTGTGAGAGTGGCTAAAGTTAAGAAAACTAATTGTAGTAAGTGTTCTTTTGAAGTTTGTGAATCAAGAAAAGAAAAAAAAAGAAAAAACTCATGATTGCTGGGGAGGAGAGGTAGAAAAGGTTTGGGGGTGAAAATTGTGATGGACAGAGACTTAGGGTAGTGAACACATAATACAGTGTACAGATGCTGTGACATAGAATTGTGCATCTGAAGTCTGTACAATGTTGTTAATCAATGTCACCCCAATAAAATCAATAAAAAGGAGAAAGAAAAGGTATGAGGATGTATTAGAACTCTGATACACTGCCAGTGGAAATTTTAAAATATATAACCATTTTCAAAAACAGTTGGGCAGTTTTATAAAAAACTTAAACATTCATGTAGCATAAGATTCAGCCACTCTACTCATATTTACCTGATGGAAATAAAAGGATCTGACCACACAAAGATGTGTGACAAATGTTCATAGCAACATTATTTATAATAGCCCAAAGTGAAAACAATCCAAATATTCAAGATATATAACATCATGGGTGAATCTCAAAATAATTATGCTGAATGAAATAAAAAAAAGAATACTTAGTGATTTGATTTACATAATACATTCATATTATAAACAAATTTAGGGGGAAAAAGCAAATCAGTGATGGCAAAGGGATGAGGCAGCAGAGGGAAACTGGGGAGAGGATAGGGAGGGATGACAAAGGAGCATGAGAAAACTATTGGAAACAGTATTTTGATTGTGTTGATGGTTTCATAGAAGATATATATATATGTCAAAATGTCTAAAATTATATTTTTCAAGTATGTACATTTATTTTATGTTGATTATACCTCAAAGAAATTTCTAAATATTACTCATTTTGACCTTGCCAAATGTTATTTTATTACATGAGAAATTTTATCTGTAGAAGATAAACAGTGATTCAATGGACCCAGTTACAGGGCATTAGATTTTGTTTTACAATTTTTAAATTTTGAAAACAACAGTGATGATAAGTGTTCTATTATCAAACAAGGAAATGTTAATTAGAGAGTGAATTAGTAAAACAATAATTTTGTCAGAATTAAGAAAGATGTTTTGGCTTATTGCCAGTTCTGTAGTGCGCAATGTAAAATGAAATAAGTGAAAATAAAATCTAAGATAATGCTAAGTTTAAATTTGCATTTCTTTCTTTTATTTAAAAAATTTTTTAAATTTTTATTTAGATGATTAAATTCAACAGAGTGACACTGGTCAACTAAAGTACATAGATTTTGGGCAGATATCTCCACGTCATGTTGTCAGTCAATTATGTTGTGTATCCATCACCCAAAGTCAAATCATCCTTCGTCACCTTATATTTGTCTCTCTTTATGTCCCTCGCCCTCCCCCATCCAGCTTCCTCTCCTCCTTCATCCTCCCCCTGGTAACCACTACACTCCTATTTATGTCCATGAGTCTCAATTTTATGTCCCACCTATGTACGGAATCATACAGTTCTTAGCTTTTTCTGATTTACTTATTTCACTCAGTATAATATTATCAAGGTTCATCCATGTTGTAAATGATACTATGTCATTGTTTCTTATGGCTGAGTAGTATTTCATAGTATATATGTACTACATCTTCTTTATCCAATCCTCTATTGAAGGGCACTTTGGTTGTTTCCATGTCTTGGCCACTGTAAATAATGCTGCAGTCAACATGGGGGTGCATGAATCTTTATGTACCTTTTTTTTTTTTTTTAGTTTTGGGGGTATATACCCAGTAGAAGAATTGCTGGGTCATATGGTAGTTCTATTCTTAATTTTTTAAGGACCCACCATACTTTCTTCTATAGTGTTTGTACTATTTTACATTCCCACCAACAATGAATGAGGGTTTCTTTTTCTCACAGCCCCTCCAACACTTGTTATTACCTGTCTTGTTGATAATAGCTAATCTAATATGTGGGGTGGTATCTCATTGTAGTTTTGATTTGCATTTCTCTAATAGCTAGTGAAAATGAGCATCTTTTTATATATCTATTGGCCATTTGTATTTCTTCTAGGGATAAGTGTCTGCTCATGTCTTCTCCCCATTTTTTATTAGATTGTTTCTTGCTGAGCTTTGTGAGTTCTTTATATATTTTGAATATTAACTCCATTATCTGAACTTTTGTTTGCAAATATCATCTCCCATTTAGTTGACTGTCAGTTTTGTTGTCAGTTTCTTTTGCTGTGCAGAAGCTTCTTAGTTTGATATAGTCCCATTTGTTTCTTTTTGCCTTTACTTCCCTCGCCTTTGGGATTTAATTTATAAAATGTTTTCTATGGCCAAAATCTATAAATTTACTACCTGTGTTTTCTTCTATGCAACTTATCGTTCCAAGTCTTATATTTAGGTCTTTGATCCATTTTGAATTAATTTTTGTGCAAGAAGACAAACTGTAGTCAAGTTTTATTCTTTTGCATGTAGCTTTTTAATTTTCCCAGCACCATTTATTGAAGAGGCTTTCTTTTCTCCATTGTGTGTTTTTGGCTCCTTTAGCAAAGATAATTTGCCCATATATATGTAGTTTTATTTCTGGGCTCTTGATTCTATTCCATTGATCTGTGTGTCTATTTGTCTGCCAATACCATGCTGTTTTGATTATCATGGCTCTGTAGTATAACTTGAAGACAGGTATTGTAATGCCTCTAGCTTTGTTTTCTTTTTCTCAGGATTACTTTGGTTATTCAGGGGGTTTTATGGTTCCATAAAAACCTGATGATTTTTTGTTCCATTTCTTTTAAAAAATGACATTGGAATTTTAATGGGAATTACATTAAATTTGTATATTGCTTTGGGTAATTTGGCCATTTTAACTATATTGATTCTTCCTATCCAAGAACTTGGAATATTTTCTATTTCATTGTGTCTTTTTTTATTTCCTTTAATAATGCTCTGTAGTTTTCAGTATATAGGTCCTATACATTTTTTGTTATATTTATTCTTAGGCATTTTTTTTTGTTGTGGCAACTGAAAAAGAAAATATTTTTTTAGTTCATTTTCTGAAGTTTCATTGCCATCATATATGAAAACAATAGATTTTTGTATATTAATTTTGTATCCTGCAACCTTACTATATTAGTTTATTGTTTCTAATAGTCTTTTTGTGGAGTCTTTGGGGTTTTCTATATACAGGATCATGTCATCTGCACAAAGTAAAACATTTACTTCTTCTTTCCCAATATGAATGCATTTTATTTATTTCTCTTGTCTGATTGCTCTGGCTAGAACTTCCAGGACTATGTTGAATAAGAGTGAAAAGAGTGGGCAGTCTTTTCTTGTTCCTAATTTTAGAGGAAAAGTTTTCAGCTTTTTACCATTTACTATGATGTTAGCTGATGGTTTTTTATACACAGCCTTTATTATGTTAAGGTATTTTTCATCTATACCTATTTTATTGAGTGTTTTAAACATAAAAGGATGTTGTTTTTTATTAAATGCCTTTTCTGCATTATTGGTAGGCTCATATAATTTTTGTTCTTTGTTTTGTTAATATGGTATATTATATTAATTGTTTTATGTATGTTGAACCATCCTTGTTCTTTTGGGATGAATCCCACTTGATTGTGATGTATTATGTTTTTAATGTGTTGTTGTATTTGATTTGCTAGTATTTTATTTAGAATTTTTGCATCTGTATTCATTTGAGTTGTTGGTCTGTAGTTTTCTCCTTTGTATTGTCCTTGCCAGGTTTTGGTATGAGGGCTATGTTGGCCTCATAAAATATGTTTGGAAGTATTGCTTCTTCTTCAATATTTTGGAAGACTGAGAAGGATAGGAACCAAATCTTTGAATGCTTGGTAGAATTCACTAGTGTAGCCATCTGGCCTCGGAGTTTAATTTTTGGGGAGGTTTTTGATAGTTGTTTCTATTTCATCCCTGCTTATGGTTCCATTTAGGCTTTCCACTTCTTTGTAACTCAGTCTAGGAAGATTGTGTAGCTGTAATAATTTACCCATTTTTTTTCTAGATTGTTGAATTTGGCAGTATATGGTTGGGTTTTGCTTTTTGCTCCAAACTTATCTCTGTGCCTTTTTATTGGTGAGTTCAATCTATTTACATTTAATGTAATTAATGACACTTCAGGATTTCTTATTGCCATTTTATATGTTGCTTTCTGATAGCTCTGCATCTTGTTTGGTTCTTCTCTTTTGTTTTTCTATCATTTGTTTTTGTTTGGTAATATTTCAAACTTCTTTCTTCTGTTTCTTCTTTTTTAAGCTATGTGTTTCAGTAGTGGCATTTTCAGGAGTGGTTACTATGAGGTTATTAAAAAATAATTATTATATTTATTAGTGTCCATTATCTCATGACTGCTTCTGCACTCCATCCTTCTTTGCTACTGCTGATCTTTGTCCTTCCCCTTTTATGTTATTGTTTTCATAGATTATCTTTGTTTTTATTGTGGTCTTGTTGGAGCTACTACTTGTACTTTTGTTTTGTTCTTTGTGTCTGGTTGAGCATTTCCTGCAGTGGGGGTTTTCTGGTGATAAATTCCCTCAGGTTCTATATGTCTGTAAAAGCTTTTTATTTCTCTTTCATATTTGAAGGGTAACTTTAATGGATATAGTATTTTTGGCTGGTAATTTCTCTTGTTCAGAACTTTTAATGTTTGGGTCTACTCTCTACTGGCTTGTAGAGTTTCTTTTGAGAAGTCTGATGATAACCTAAATGGGCTTTCTTTTATATGTTGTGATCTTCTTTTCTATTTTTCCTTTATATATTATGGTCTTCTTTTGAGGATTGATTTTTGACAACTTTATTACATTGTGCCTTGGAGAAAGTCTGTTTTGGTTGTGGTTACTCAGTATTCTGCTTGTTTTCTGGATTTGAGGCTCTAACTATTTCCATAGACTTGGGAAATTCTCATCAATTATTTATTTGAACTGGCTTCCCATTTCGTTCTCCCTCTCTTCTTTTTCTAATATACCTATTATTTTCATATTGTTCTTTATAATGAAGTAAACATTTTTTCAAAGCTCTCTTTTTTAAAAAAAATTCCTGAATCTCTCTCCTCTTTTCTGTGTAACATCTCTAGTTGCCTGTCTTTGATGTCACTGATTCTTTCCTCTATCTGGTTTGTTATATTTTCTAAGCTTTCTGCCTCAGTCTTCAATTCATGTATTGAGTTTTTCATCTCTGTTTTTAAAGTTTCAATTTTCTTGGTGAAGTATTTGTTTTGTTCATTAAATTGTTTTCTGAGCTCATTAAGTTGCTTATTGGTGACTTCTCACATCTCACTGAGTATTTTCAGAACATCAATTTTGAATTCTCTAACAATTAACTCCAAGGCTTCAATATGAATGAAATTTTTTTTCTGGTAATTTTTCTTTTTTTTTTCTGAACTTCATCTTTGTCCTGTGTAACCATGGTGACTGATTTCTTCTTCCTTGATGGCATTTGAGAGTGGTATTGTTAAGAACCCTAACAAGAAAACAACTAAAAAGATGAAAAATTAAAATTAAAAAGTACATTAAAAATATAGAAATATAAAAAATTATGACAAGAAGAAAAACCACAGAAATGATCAAAAGCAAATCAAAAATTGTGAAACAAAACACCCACAAGAAAATAAGAATAAAAAGTATAAAAACTTTAAAAAATGAAATTCAAAAGAGATAAAGAGAAAAAAAAGAATAATAAGAAGAAAGGGGGATAAAATAAAATTTTGTCTTGAGACAAGGTTTATTCCAGTAGGTGTTGCTGTATTACAACTTTTATTGCTGTGAAATTTCTCAGCTGTCCTCTGCTGAGATGTTGCTGTCACAATGATGTAGGTTGGGCTGCAAGAGCATTACTTGTGGGGGTGGGGCATGTTGTGAAGGTTTTTCAGCTTTGGCCTTATGGCTTTGGCTTTGCAGGTTCAGCTTTATGGATTTACGGCTCTAGCAATGGCAATCTCAGGCTTTCAGGCACTCCTTCCCTTGTCTCAGCAGACCTGGGAACTGGACATGAAGCACCTTTGTTCTTTTGGGAAGAGAGTGGTGTATCTCAACTAGAGATACCCCTGCAGTTGTGGGATTTATCTCTGCAAGTCTCAGTACCTCAAGGTGAGTGAGGAATGAACTGGGAGGCTGGAGGGCTTCACTTTAGCTTTATTTGTCTCTCCTGAGTACAAACTGCAGGCAGACTGTGGGAACACTGGCTATGACATTGCACTTTGGCTGATTTTGTTTATCTTTTTTTCTTCCCCTGTGTCTCAATACTTCTCCTGGCAGAAAGAGACCTAGTCACTCCAAGTATCTCTCTCCATACCCCTCAGACAAAATCCAGGGAACCTGAGTTGACCTCCTCCTCATAGTCCAGCAGAGAAAAAATACCCAGTCAACTTCAAGTTTGTTTTCTCTCTTCTCCTCTCCATAGCTCAGTGCAATTGCATTTTATCTTCTGCTCTCCTTTTTACCCCATCCCACATTTAGTCCATTTAGTATGTGGATCTTTCAGGCATGCCAGTGAGCTCAGTTGACGTTCCTTCACTGTGTTGAAATTTCAAGGGGAGAGACCAGGAGTATCTTTCATGACCTGAATTATTCTGATGCCATTCCTTATTTTCTTTAAAACTTAATATTGCTTGTCTTAAACTAAAATTATGCTATAAAATAATTACCACCAGCATTTTTCAGGTACATAGAGCTACAGGTAAGGCATCCTACTATGTATTTTCTAACATTTAAATTTAATCTTTACAAGATTTGCAAGATCTGTGTGTGTGTGTGTGTGTGTGTGTGTGTATTTTGGTTGTTTTGTTTTGTCTTCTTTTTACAGAGAAAGAACACAGGCACAGAGAAACTAAGTAGTTCACTCTTGGTCACATCATTACTGAGTTTAAGAATTATGATTTATACTTAGATATTTGATTTTTCAACCACAAATATTTTTCACTACATGATTCTTTATTTTCTCCCCTTATTTTACTGAGTACTCTGTTATACTTTAGGTTAATCAGGAAGGAAATGTACAAATAAATATCTATGAAAGCTCTTTCTAAGCTGTGGTAGATATCTAAAATTATATCAAAACCTGAGTTGAGCCTGACCTGGGGTGGTGCAGTGGATAAAGCGTCGACCTGGAATGCTGAGGTTGCTGGTTTGAAACCCTGGGCTTGCCAGGTCAAGGCACGTATGGGAGTTGATGCTTCCTGCTCCTCCCCCTGTCATATCTCTTTCCTCTTGCTCTTTCTCCTCTCTCTCTAATAAAAATGAATAAATAAAATCTAAAAAAACAAACAAACCTGAGTTGAGGTAGAGTTCATCAGGAGACCAAAGGAAGCATGGATGATGTAACTGAATCTTGAGTTTTCATTTCTTTGTTATTTTGCTGATCAACTCCTTTCTTTTAGACTTTTATTAAATAATATTAAGAAGGGGGCCCTGGCCGGTTGGCTCAGTGGTAGAGCGTCGGCCTGGCGTACAGGAGTCCCGGGTTCGATTCCCAGCCAGGGCACACAGGAGAAGTGCCCATCTGCTTCTCCACCCCTCCTCCTCTCCTTCCTCTCTGTCTCTCTCTTCCCCTCCTGCAGCTGAGGCTCCATTGGAGCAAAAAGATGGCCCGGGCACTGGGGATGGCTCTATGGCCTCTGCCCCAGGCACTAGAGTGGCTCTGGTCACGACAGAGCGATGCCCTGGATGGGCAGAGCATTGCCCCCTGGTGGGCGTGCCAGGTGGATCCCAGTTGGGCGCATGCGGGAGTCTGTCTGACTGCCTCCCCGTTTCCAGCTTCAGAAAAAAAAAAAAAAAGGAAGGGACAACTTCCCTAATATATTTTTTCCTGATAGATTGTATTAGGTGGTACATAAGTCATTTGTATTGTTTGGTATAACATGATGAATGATAGCTTCACTACTGTTTAACAATACAAAATGTACCTTTTAAAGACATATATTTTACTCCTAGGTATACTTAGACTAGAAAGCCCAGCGGTCATATGAAATGACTGCTGTTCTAGATATTATAAATTGTAATTAAAATGATTTGTGCAAAGGTGTCTTCTAATTCAAACTGAATTACCCAGGGCAGGCAGTGAGGACACCCCTTCGCTTAGTGCCCCACGGGGTTTCCCCCTTCTACTTGCTTAATTGCTTAAAGTAGAGTGCAATGAAGGAAACCACTGGCAGGACATTTCTTAAGAGCCACCGCTAGCTCAATAAATAAAGGTGATTTAAATAATAAAATGTTAATTCACATGTCAAAGATCTCTTTGTACACAACATTTCAATTAGTGGAACTACAATGTTTCCATACTTGCAACATTGAGAAAATCCTTTCTTGCCACGGTCAAATCGATTAGTTTCTAACTTGAAGTTTAAGGACTGACAGTGTTCACATTTAATATTCATGTCACCAGAGGAATGCTCAAAATTAAAGTTTCTCCGTTTGAAACTGTTTTAATCCTTTTTGCGTTTCGGTCAGCATTACTCTGTTGTTTTTTTGCATTTCTCTCCTGCCTTTGTTCAAGGGACTCATTTTGTCGAGACAGGCTTTTTTGTCTTGCATCTGAGGCAAGCCTTGTTTCTCTATGCTTATCAGTCTCATTTTGCCGAGAAAGACGCATTTGCTCTGCGACTGAAGCAAGCCTTGTCTTTCTCTGCTCAGTGGTTTCTTTATGTCGAGAAAGCCGTTTTTGTGCAGCTTTAGCTCCTTTTCTCTCCTCTTCAGTGCTGTATTTTCTAGGAGACATTCTTAAAAGAAATTACGTTAAGACGTAGTTTTTATGTAAAACAGATGATTGCCAATGCAAACAAATGTTCACATTCCCCCTGACATGCTCAATTTGTGTTCAGCCTTAAATTGTTTCAAAAGAAGATGATTGCCAATGCAAACAAATGTTCACCTTCCCCCTGACCCGCGCAATTTGTGTTCAGCCGTGGCAACTTCACCCC
Organism: Saccopteryx leptura; assembly: GCF_036850995.1. Classification (NCBI taxonomy): domain Eukaryota; kingdom Metazoa; phylum Chordata; class Mammalia; order Chiroptera; family Emballonuridae; genus Saccopteryx; species Saccopteryx leptura. The sequence goes on along the minus strand of NC_089511.1, from coordinate 59,176,064 downwards.
ATTGGCTAGTACAGTTACGCAAGCAACCAATAAGCTATCGGCAACAAACAGACACTTAAGCTGCATATAATAAAGATTATGGTGGTGGTTAGAAAACACTGAACACACTAAGAAGTTTTTTATTGTTTACTGTAAATGGGTAAATTGTATGTTATGTGAATAATATCACAAAGTTGTCTTAAAAAGATAATAATATAAACAGGGTATATATAACTGACCTAGATCAAAGTAATTTGAACAGCAAAAAAATTTGTTGTAAAAATTAAAACCAAATTGAAACCAATAAGAGTAACTATGTCAAGTTGGTAGCTCAGTAACACAGAGAAGAAATCTTTCAAGTATCTGCAAAACTCAGTAATTTGAATGTACTTTATAAGAAGATACAGCCTTAAGACAAAAGGACAAAAAAAATGAAAAAGGTATTTAGTATTTATATTAGTAATCCTATTTTATACTAATATGTCTATGTATCAGTTTCTGATGTAACTCATTAACTTATTTATTTTACCCATAAATGTGTTCATGCCTCTAGGAGTTATTACTTTAGAGTAAGTAAAAAGAATTACAAATACTGATATCAAGTGAATTCAGGAAAAATACTTAATTTTAAATTTCAATTGTTAATATCAGTATAAATTCATAATAATTTTTATTTTAAAAAATATTTAGTTTCTAGCTGTATCCACAGAAAAATTCTTGGAAGTAATGTCAACACAGTAGCAATAATCACTGAGCGCAGATTGAGATCTCTAAAAACCCATTCTTACTGAAAGAAACCAATTCTCCTGGGAGAAAAATAACTGATACCACATTCTGGCAGAAAATATGCAAGGTTAGCATAGAACATTTTATGCCAGAAAGCATGGAAGTGATCAAAGATCACTGTGATGTGTCAAGAGGACTGAGGAGACAACTTTGAAGGATGTTACAACCAAAGATGGGCATTTGTGTATCAAAAGAATGACTCCAATGGATCAAAGTAAGTACATTAAAATGTATGAGTTCAAAATGAAAGAAAGTCATTGGTTGACTTTAATGGTTGTTAAGCCACCAAATATTTTAAAAACTGCAAAATAAAAAAACATTTACTTTTTTCTTGCTATAGAAACTGTGTAACCAAGCATTCAGTTTTCTCTACCTATATAAATTGTGTAATCAGATAGTTGATAAGCAAAAATTCTTAATAGAAGAATTTCAGCTAATAAATGCAGAATGACAGAATAAGTAAATAATCAGATTGCAACACCTAATGAAATAATACATTTTTACTGCTAAAATAATTGAGAGAATAATTAATGGTAAACTTCATAGTGGGGAAATTAGATTAACAGGATATGTGAACCCATTGATAACGTTTAAATCACTAAAAGAAAGACAAAAAAGCTTATATACCTTCAGATGTGATTTGATCTAAAGTATTCAACACTACCCACAATGTATTTGTGTAAAGAAAAATTACATTTAATTAGCTATCAATTACTATTTTACAAAAAATACAGAAGACAGAGGAACATGGAAAACAACAACAAAGGAAGCAATAAACCAAGTCCAGAAAGGGAGAATTTCTGTAAGATAAATGAACCGGTGTTTTAGTAAATAAATGGCAGGTAATAACGATTAAAAAAATATTTTTTTTTCTGAAGTTGGAAACAGGGAGGCAGTCAGACAGACTCCCACATGTGCCCGACCGGGATCCACCTGGCATGCCCACCAAGGGGCGATGCTCTGCCCATCTGGGGCGTTGCTCTGTTGCAACCAGAGCCATTCTAGCACCTGAGGCAGAGGCCATAGAGCCATCCTCAGCGCCCAGGCCAACTTGGCTCCAATGAAGCCTTGGCTTCGGGAGGGGAAGAAAGAGAGAAGAAGGAGAGGGGGAGGGGTAGAGAAGCAGATGGGCACTTCTCTTGTGTGCCCTGGCCGGGAATCGAACATCTAAGCTTCAGTTATGTGTCAGTGCCACAGTTGAACTAATCTTTCAACTAATATATCAGCTGAATACAATCAAGGGAATGACCCCAGCTGAAGCAACATGATGGACAACTACTTAACTACTCATGGTGAACAACTGAACTCTATACAAATTGTTGAGCAAAAATAATAATTGTTGCTTTAAGTTCACTAATTTGAGAGTAGTTTGTTATATAGTGATAGATAACTTGGTATACACCAGACAAAACAACTAGGTATAGTCTTAGCCTCTGTTAGTCTTTAACTTATACTTAAGCCTGACTTAAACCCCACAAAAAATGGCAACAAGCCACTGAACACAGTTTATGTATTAGACCAATAAGGATTTGTTTCACTATCCACTAGTTACAAATATGTAAAGATTGAGGACATAGCCATAACATTGAACCCAAAGACACTCTGTGAGGACTTACTCTGGGTTTGAGCAATAAGATGATCCTTAATTGGGTTAAATTTAAGTCTTACACAATAGCACATAGTTGAGAGAAAAAGAGACATAGTTCTAAAATAGCCTCATTTTTCTGATGGGATGAAATCATGAGACATTAGCATTATCACCATTTTCTTTATATTTTTCAAAAAAATGAATATATGAGTATTAAATAATACCACAGAATGTAGATAAACTTCTAAAACAAAAGAAATATATATGTATATATACACTTACACAGATTTTTTTTTGTATTTTTCTGAAGTTAGAAGCAGGGAGGCAGTCAGACTCCTGCATGCACCCAATTGAAATACACCCAGTAAGCCCACCAGGAGGTGATGCGCTGCCAATCTTGGGTCATTGCTTTGTTTTTGTGGGAGCCATTGTAGCGCCTGAGGCAGAGGCCACAGAGCCATCCTCAGCGCCCAGGCCAATTTTGCTCCAATGGAGCCTTGCTGTGGGAGGGGAAAAGAGAGACAGAGAGGAAGGAGACAGGGAAAGGTGGAGAATCAGATGGGTGCTTATCCTGTGTGCCCTGGCAGGGAATTGAACCTGGGACTTCCACCCACTGGGCCAACACTTTACCACTGAGCCAACGAGCCAGAGCCCATGTGTACTTTTATTTTTAGTATTTCCACCCTTATTATTCTGATGTAGCACCACACAACCCTAGATTCTTAGCTATGATGTTGGAGGTTGTCATCATTATAATCATCATTTATCTTAAGAAGAGGTATATGAGTGAGAAGTAATGAACCCAAAGGGCTAAGAAAAGGATACAGAGTGATGGACATAGTGAAGGAAGAAAAGAGGAGGTAGAGAAAGAATGAAATGATATGAACTCTTGGTAAAACAACTGAGAGATAAAGGGAATAAGGACCAAAAAAAATCATAAAATGGCAATTTGCTGTTTATAAGGAACATTAAGGTATGTTATCTAATCTTTTTAGCACTAGCTAATGGTATTTTATTATCTACATTATATGGGTGAGGAAATATGAATGGGGCTGAAATACTGTAACTTTGTCATTATTTTTTATTAATATATTTTCTGAATACACACTTTATACCAGTCACTCTGCTAAGTGCTGGAAATGTAATTGTTAGCAAAACAAAAATACTATCTATGCTTTAAGTCTCGTAGAGGAGAAAAACATTATTCAAATAATCACAAAACAAGTTTACAATTTCAACAAATTTAAGAAACATGGTACCATGAAAACACTGAAAAAAAAATTTAATCTAGCCACATAATTTTCATTACAGGTTTATAGACAAATTGAACAATTTCCTTGCTTAAATTAGTCTTATAAAAACACAATGAAAAAAAAGAAAACCTTTTCAAAAAATGGTGCTGGGAAAATTGGAAAGCCACATGCCAAAAAAAATAAAATAAAACTTGACTACAGTTTGTTTCCTACACAGAAATTAATTCAAAGACCTAAGTATAAGATTCGAAACAATAAATTACATGGAAAAAAAACATAGGTACTAAACTCATGGACTTTGGCTGTAGAGAACAATTTATGAATTTGATCCCAAAAGCAAGAAAAGTAAAGGTAATAATAAATGGACTATATCAAACAAAAAAGCTTCTGTACAGCAAAGAAACTGACAACAAAACAAATAAGCAGTCAACCAAATGGAAGATGATATCTGCAAACAGTAGCTCCAATAAGGAATTAATATCCAAAATATATAAAGAACTCACAAAGCTCAACAACAAACCAACAAACAATTCAATTAAAAAATGGGGAGAGGACTTGAGCAGACACTTCTCCCAAGAAGACATACAAATGGCCAACAAGTATATGAAAAAATGCTCATCTTCACTAGCTATTTGAGAAATGCAGATCAAAACTACAATGAGGTACCACCTTACACATTTTATTTTGGCTGCTATAAACAAGACAGATAATAACAAATGTTAGAGAGGCTGTAGAGAAAAAGGAACCCTCATTCACTACTGGTGGGAATACAAATTAGTACAACTATTATGGAAGAAAATATGGTGGTTCCTAGAAAAATTAAGAATAGAACTACCGTCTGACCCAGAAATCCCTCTATGTGTATCTGCCCCCCAAATCAGAAAGCATTTATAATAAAGACATATGCGCCCCCGTGTTCATTGCAGCCTTATTAACAGAGGCCAAGATATGAAAACAACCAAAGTGTCCTTTGATAGAGGATTGGGCAAAGAAGACATGGTACGTATATCAAATGAAATACTACTCAGTCATAAAAAATGATGACATATTACCCTTTATGGCAACATGGATGGATCTTGAGAACATTATACTGAGTGAAATAAGTAAATCAGAAAAAGCTAAGAACTTTATGATTTCACACATAGGTGGCATGCAAAGCTGACATTCATGGATATAATAAAAGTGAAGTGGTTACTAGGGGGAGGGAGATGTAGGGGAGGGGTAGAGAAAAGGGTATAAAGAGGGACAAATATAAGGTTACAGAAAATGATTTGACTTTGGGTATACAACATAATCATCAGTTCAAATGCTATAAAAATGTTAACCTAAACCTATGTACTCTTATTGACCCATGTGACCCCATTACATTTAATTTTCTAAATAAAAATTAAAAAATCTCTTACGAATATATTTCTCTCAAATATAGTGATACATTTAGGAATGATTAAGCATTTTCAGGCCTTGGCCAGTTGGCTCAGTGGTAGAGTGTCAGCCTGGTGTGTGGATGTCCCGGGTTTGATTCCTGGTCAGGGAACATGGGAGAAGTCCCCATTTGCTTCTCCACCCCTTCCCCTTCTTTCTCTCTCTTTCTCTCACCCCTCTCACAAGCCATGGCTCGATTGGATTGAGCAAGTTGGTCTTGAGCACTGAGGATGGTTCCACTGCCTCTGCCTCAGGCACTAAAAAAAAAGTGACTCTGGTTACAACAGAGCAGTGGCCCCAGATGGGCAGAGCATTGTCCCCTCATGGGCTTGCCAGGTGGATCCTGTTCAGGGCGCACGTGGGAATCTGACTCTGCCTCCCCTCCTCTCTCTAAAAATACACACACATACACATAAATAAGCACTTTCAAACCACGCTTACATTTTTTTTTTTTAGAAAGAGAGAGAGAGAAAGAGAGAGGGAGAGAGAGAATGAAAGGGAGAGAGATAAGAAGCATCAATTCTTCAGTGTGGCATCTTAGTTTACTGATTGCTTTCTCATATGTGCCTTGATGGGGCGGGAGCTCCAGCAGAGCAAGTGATCCCTTGCTTAAGCCAGCGACCTTGGACTCAAGCCAGTGACCATGGAGTCATGTTTATGATTCCATGCTCAAGCCGATGATGTCATGCTCAACCAGTGAGCTCGTGCTCAAGCCAGATGATCATGCACTCAAGCCAGTGGCCTCAGGGTTTGAACCTGCATCCTTAGCATCCCAGGCCAATGGTCTATCCCCTGTGCCACTTACTGGTCAGGCAATCACCCTTACATTTTTTTATAATAATTTTATTTTTTTAATGGGGTGACATCAATAAATCAGGATACATATATTCAAAGATAACAAGTCCAGGTTATCTTGTCGTTCAATTATGTTGCATACCCATCACCCAAAGTCAGATTGTCCTCTGTCACCTTCTATCTAGTTTTCTTTGTGCCCCTCCCCCTCCCCCTTTCCCTCTCCCATTCCCCCCTCCCCCCTGTAGCCACCACACTTTTATCAATGTCTCTTAGTTTCACTTTTATGTCCCACCTACGTATGGAATAATGCAGTTCCTGGTTTTTTCTGATTTACTTATTTCGCTTCGTATCATGTTATCAAGATCCCACCATTTTGCTGTAAATGTTCCGATGTCATCATTTCTTATGGCTGAGTAGTATTCCATAGTGTATATGTGCCACATCTTCTTTATCCAGTCATCTATTCACCCTTACATTTTAAAAAATAAATTTTCCAAGGACAAAATAAAAACATCTTTATTTCTATATACAACACTAAGTGCCTCTACAATGCCATCATTTATTGGATCAGGATTTTATAGTCTGTAGCCTTTGTTCAAGAACTGGCTAACAAGGATGCTTTAGGACAGGGGTCCCCAAACTACGGCCTGTGGGCTGCATGCGGCCCCCTGAGGCCATTTATCCGGCCCCTACTGCACTTCCAGAAGGGAGACCTCTTTCATTGGTGGTCAGTGAGAGGAGCATAGTTCCCATTGAAATACTGGTCAGTTTGTTGATTTAAATTTACTTGTTCTTTATTTTAAATATTGTATTTGTTCTCGTTTTGTTTTTTTACTTTAAAATATGTGAAGTGTGCATAGGGATTTGGTCATAGTTGTTTTTTTTTTTTATAGTCCGGCCCTCCAACGGTCTGAAGGACAGTGAACTGGCCCCCTGTGTAAAAAGTTTGGGGACCCCTGCTTTAGGAGATTGGGCAAAGTATGGTGGAACCCACTTTAAACATGAGAATTTAACAATACTTACTTGCCCAGCTATGAACATATAATTTAGTCTGTCAGCCAAGAGATGATTAAAGCCTGTGTCTCTAATTCTTAGAGTTTCCCCTTTTAGACTTCTAAAAATAAATGTTAGCCTTATGTACAACCAAATAGAAGAGACTGTGATCAGATAAGAATTGTATTCACACACACAAAAATAATTCTATTCACATACTTTTCTAGAAAAAAAGCATACAGTATAACCACTGAACATCCAGTAGCACTTCTCTAAAGACGTAAAACCTAAATAAACACTATCTTCTCAAATAACTCCAAATGGTTTCAGATTTTTAATTCATTAATTCTTCTCAGAGCCATGACCAAGTTTGATAAGAATAAACAGGAAACTAAAATACAAAGAGTTGAATTGACGCACTCTGGGTTCCCAAAACTGAACAGAAATGAGAGTTGCAAAGCTCCTTTTTTCAGTATAGACACTCTGCAAGGGTTTCTGAAAGGAATGGCCACTGGTGACCTGTCCTAGAAATATTCTATTTAATAGTTCCTTTTTGTCCACATTTAATTTGACAATCTTTACACTTAGATATCCTTTGGAGACTTTTTTTATCTACAACTTGAAGTTTGGGCTTTTAAAAGAATTCTTTTGATTTATAGTATTTTGATAATAATTTCATGTGGCAGTATTTGATCATAGTTTCAACACTACTAAGCTTTCAGTCCATCCCGCTTGTCTTCCCATAGCTTTCTGATCTCCATTCAGTATATTCTTAAATATCTTACAGCTATTGATATTTTTTAATTGTACTGTGGTAAGAAAACATACTTTTGTATGAGTAATGTTCTTTATTGGTGAACATATCATGTACACATAAAAATAATGTATATTTTTAGTTACTGGGAGTATCACTTAAGCAGAGGTGGTTGATAGTGTCATTCATATCATTTACGGCTGCTGAATTTTGCCTACATTGACTTATCAAATGCTGAGATACAGGTGTTGATATCTCTCACTGTGATAATAAAATTGTTTATGTCTCATGTTTGCCTTTAATTCTGTCAATTTTTGCTTCATATAATTTCACATTGTAATATTAAGTATAATACATATTTATAACTGTTATTTCTCTTGTGAGTTAAACTTTTATCTTTTTGAAATGTTCCTTTTTATCTCTGGTTGTCTTGAAGCCAACCCAGCTTACTTATACTTACTGTTTTCATAGTATATGTTTTCTATCTATTTACTTTCAGCCTACTTGTATCCGTATTTTAAAGTTTATTTTCGTTGACAGAATATATTCTTGCCTTTTTTTGGTCAATCTTTTATGATTATCTCTAATTTTTACTTGGAACCTTTTACTAGTATTTATTATGATTTTTAGTATGGTTAGATTTAGATCTCATTTTATTTGATTTTATCTTTTCCCCTCTGTTCTGTTTTCCTTTGTTCCTCCTTTACTACCATCTTTTGAATGAATTAAAATTGTTTAGAGTTCTTTTTCAGTATATCTATTGAAATTTTAGCCATATGTCTAAATATACACAGTAAACACTAGCATACTTAGCATTAGCACTATTTAATATGAAATGTAAAAACCTTATACCTGTATAGACCCTGTTATTGCAACTTTCGATGTTTTATACCATAGTCATCATTCTTACAGGTACAGAATTAAATGTACAACATCATGATATAGTATTTTTTAAACAGTCACTTATTTTAATAAGAGAAGACACAGACTTTTATATTTATCAATATATTTACAGCTTTAGATTTCATTTCTTCAAGTTCTGAGCTCTCATCTAATATCACTTCTCATCACTGAGAGATTCCTTGAAAATTTCTTTTTTTCTTTATTTTTTTATTAATTTTTAATTTATTGTGTTTACATGGATTCAAGTGTACCACTGAATATAACTCCCTCACCAACAACCCCTGTGTCACTTTTTATACTCCCTTTGCCTCCCTCCCCTTCGCTCTCTCCCTTTTTCCCTCTAAGAATTGCTGTCCTATTTTCTATATCTGTGTGTTATGTATATATAGTTTCACTAATCCCTTTATCTTCTCTGATCCAATCTCCTCATCCCCCTTTCCTCTGACTGTTGTCCTTCTGGTCCCTATGTCCTCACCTCTACCTCTATTTTGTTCCTCAGTTCACTTTGTCAATTAGATTCCACATATATGTGAGATCATATGATATTTTTCTTTCTCTGCCTGGCTTATTTCACTTAGCATTATAATCTCCAGGTCCATCCATGCTGTAACAAAAGGTAAGATTTCCTTCTTTTTCATGGCCATGTTGTATTCAATTGTGTATATGTACCATTACTTTTCTTTTTTTTTTTTAAATAATTTTATTTTTTTAATGAGGTGACATCAATAAATCAGGATACATATATTCAAAGATAACAAGTCCAGGTTATCTTGTAGTTCAATTATGTTGCATACCCATCACCCAAAGTCAGATTGTCCTCTTGTCACCTTCTATCTAGTTTTCTTTGTGCCCCTCTCCCTCCCCCTTTCCCTCTCCCTTTCCCCCCTCCCCCCCCACCCCCGTAACCACCACACTCTTATCAATGTCTCTTAGTTTCACTTTTATGTCCCACCTACGTATGGAATAATGCAGTTCTTGGATTTTTCTGATTTACTTATTTTGCTTCGTATCATGATATCAAGATCCCACCATTTTGCTGTAAATGATCCGATGTCATCATTTCTTATGGCTGAGTAGTATTCCATAGTGTATATGTGCCACATCTTCTTTATCCAGTCATCTATTCACGGGCTTTTTGGTTGTTTCCATGTCCTGGCCACTGTGAACAATGCTGCAATAAACATGGGGCTGCATGTATCTTTACGTATCAATGTTTCTGAGTTTTTGGGGTATATACCTAGTAGAGGGATTGCTGGGTCATAAGGTAGTTCTATTTTCAGTTTTTTGAGGAACCACCACACTTTCTTCCATAATGGTTGTACTACTTTACATTCCCACCAACAGTGGATGAGGGTTGCTTTTTCTCCACAGTCTCTCCAACATTTGCTATTACCTGTCTTGCTAATAATATATAATCGAACAGGTGTGAGGTGGTATCTCATTGCAGTTTTGATTTGCATTTCTCTAATAGCTAAAAAAGATGAGCATCTTTTCATATATCTGTTGGCCATTTGTATTTCTTCCTGGGAGAAGTGTCTGTTCATATCCTCTTCCCATTTTTTTATTGGATTGTTTGTTTGTTTGTTGTTGAGTTTTATGAGTTCTTTGTATATTTTGGATATTAGGCCCTTATCTGAGCTGTTGTTTGAAAATATCATTTCCCATTTAGTTGGCTTTCTGTTTATTTTGTTATCAGTTTTTCTTGCTGAGCAAAAACTTCTTAGTCTGATGTAGTCCCATTCATTAATTTTTGCCTTCACTTCTCTTGCCTGTGGAGTCAAATTCATAAAATGCTCTTTAAAAAGCAGGTCCATGAGTTGAGTACCTATGTCTTCTTCTATGTACTTAATTGTTTCAGGTCTTATGTTTAGATCTTTGATCCATTTTGAGTTAATTTTTGTACACGGGGACAAACTGTAGTCCAGTTTCATTCTTTTGCATGTGGCTTTCCAGTTTTCCCAGCACCATTTATTGAAGAGGCTTTCTTTTCTCCATTGTGTGTTGTTGGCCCCTTTATCAAAAATTATTTGACTATATATATGTGGTTTTATTTCTGGACTTTCTATTCTGTTCCATTGTTCTGAGTGTCTACTTTTCTGCCAATATCATGCTGTTTTGATTGTCGTGGCCCTATAATAGAGTTTGAAGTCAGGTATTGTAATGTCCCCAGCTTCATTCTTTTTCTTTAGGATTGCTTTGGCTATTCGGAGTTTTTTATAGTTCCATATAAATCTGATGATTTTTTGCTCTATTTCTTTAAAAAATGTCATTGGAAGATTGATGGGAATTGCATTAAATTTGTATATTGCTTTGGGTAATATAGCCATCTTGATTATATTTATTATTCCTAACCAAGAACAAGGTATATTCTTCCATCTCATTATATCTTTTCCGATTTCCCTTAACAATGGTTTATAGTTTTCATTATATAAGTCCTTTACATTCTTTGTTATGTTTATTCCTAAGTATTTTATTTTTTTTGTTGCAATCGTGAAGGGGATTATTCTTTTGAGTTCGTTCTCAATTGTTTCATTGTTGGCATATAGAAAGGCTATTGACTTCTGTATGTTAATTTTGTATCCTGCGACCTTACTGTATTGGCTTATTGTTTCTAGTAGTCTTTTTGTGGATTCTTTGGGGTTTTCGATGTATAGGAAGGATCATATCATCTGCAAAAAGTGATACCTTTACTTCTTCTTTTCCGATATGGATGCCTTTTATTTCTTTGTCTTGTCTGATTGCTCTGGCTAGAACCTCTAGTACCACATTAAATAAGAGTGGAGAGAGTGGACAACCCTGTATTGTTCCTGATTTAAGGGGGAAAGCCTTCAGTTTAGTGCCATTTAATATGATGATAGCTGATGGTTTATCATATATGGCCTTTATCATGTTGAGATATTTTCCTTCTATACCCATTTTGTTGAGAGTCTTAAACATAAAATTGTGTTGTATTTTATCAAAAGCCTTTTCTGCATCTATTGATAAGATCATGTGGTTTTTGTTCTTTGTTTTGTTGATATGGTGTATTACGTTAACCGTTTTACGTATGTTGAACCATCCTTGAGATTCTGGGATGAATCCCACTTGATCATGATGTATTATTTTTTTAATATGTTGTTGTATTCGATTTGCTAGTATTTTGTTTAGTATTTTAGCATCTGTATTCATTAGAGATATTGGTCTGTAGTTTTCTTTTTTTGTGCCATCCTTGCCTGGTTTTGGTATGAGGGTTATGTTGGCCTCATAAAATGTGTTTGGAAGTATTGCTTCTTCTTCAATTTTTTGGAAGACTTTGAGTAGAATAGGAACCAAGTCTTCTTTGAATGTTTGATAAAATTCGCTGGTATAGCCGTCAGGGCCTGGACTTTTATTTTTGGGGAGTTTTTTAATGGTTTTTTCTATTTCTTCTCTACTAATAGGTCTGTTTAGGCTTTCTGCTTCTTCTTGACTTAGTCTAGGAAGGTTGTATTGTTCTAGGAATTTATCCATTTCTTCTAGGTTGTTGAATTTAGTGGCATAAAGTTTTTCATAGTATTCTACAATAATTCTTTGTATATCTACGGTGTCCGTGGTGATTTCTCCTCTTTCATTTTGGATTTTGTTTATATGAGTTCTTTCTCTTTTTTCCTTGGTAAGTCTTGCCAAGGGTTTTTCAATTATGTTGATCTTTTCAAAGAACCAGCTCCTTGTTCTATTAATTTTTTCTATAGTTTTTCTGTTCTCTAATTCATTTATTTCTGCTCTGATTTTTATTATCTCCTTTCTTCGGCTGGTTTTGGGTTGTCTTTGTTCTTCTTTTTCTAGTTCCTTAAGGTGTGAAGTTAACAGGTTCACTTGGGCTCTCTCTTGTTTGTTCATATATGCCTGAAGTGATATGAACTTTCCTCTTATCACTGCTTTTGCTGCATCCCAGATTCTGATATGTAGTATTGTCATTTTCATTAGTCTGTATATATCTTTTGATCTCTGCACTTATTTCTTCTTTGACCCATTCATTTTTTAAAAGTATGTTGTTTAGTTTCCACATTTTTGTGGAATTTTTTTCCTCATTTTTGCAGTTGAATTCTAGTTTCAAGGCTTTATAATCAGAAAATATGCTTGGTACAACTTCGATTTTTCTGAATTTGCTAATGTTGTTTTTGTGGCCCAACATATGGTCAATTCTTGAGAATGATCCATGTACACTAGAGAAAAATGTATACTCAGTCACTTTGGGATGAAATGTCCTGTAGATGTCTATCATATCCAGGTGCTCTAGTGTTTTGTTTAAGGTCACTATGTCTTTGTTGATTCTCTGTTTGGATGACCGATCTAGAGCCGTCAGCAGTGTATTGAGGTCTCCAAGTATGATTGTATTTTTGTCAGTTTTTGTTTTAAGGTCAATAAGTAGCTGTCTTATATATTTTGGTGCTCCTTGGTTTGGTGCATATATATTAAGAATTGTTATGTCTTCTTGATTCAGTGTCCCCTTAGCCATTATGAAATGACCATTTTTGTCTCTGCGTACTTTTACTGTCTTGTAGTCAGCATTATCAGATATGAGTATTGCTATGCCTGCTTTTTTTTGGATGTTATTTGCTTGGAGTATTGTTTTCCAGCCTTTCACTTTGAATTTGTTTTTATCCTTGTTACTTAGATGAGTTTCCTGTAGGCAGCATACAGTTGGATTTTCTTTTTTAATCCATTCTGCTACTCTGTGCCTTTTTATTGGTGAGTTTAATCCGTTTACATTTAGTGTAATTATTGACACTTGTGAGTTCCCTATTGCCATTTTATATTTGCTTTCTGTTATTTTTGTGTCTTGTTTGATCCTTCTCTTTCGTTTTTCTATCTTTTGTTTTTATTTGGTTGTATTCCGTACATCTTTCCACTGTTGCTATCTTTTTTATCTCATGTGCTTCTGTGGTGGTTTTTTCAATGGTGGTTACCTTTAAGTAATGAAAAAGGTTCCTACCCTGTTCATTGTAGTGAACTATTTTGTGAGTACTTTTGCACTTCATCATCCTTTGCTACTGTTAATCTCCATCCTCTCCACCCCCCTTTCTTTTTGTTGTTGTCATAGTTTAAATTTGGTTTTATTGTGTTCTTCTTGGAGCTTTTACTTGTGGCTCTGTTTTTTTTTTTTTGTTCTTTGTATCTGATTGGAGAACCCCCTTTAGTAATTCCTGGAGTGGGGGTTTTCTGATGATAAATTCCCTCATCTTTTCTGTATCTGTGAATGTTTTTATTTCTTCTTCATATTTGAAGGATAGCTTTGATGGGTATAGTATTCGTGGCTGAAAGTTCCTCTCTTTCAGGACTTTAAATATTGGGGTCCACTCTCTTCTAGCTTGTAGAGTTTCTGTTGAGAAATCTGATGATAATCTAATGGGCCTTCCTTTATATGTTGTATTCTTCTTTTCCCTGGCTGCCTTGAGAATTTTTTCTTTGCTGTTGGTTTGTGCCAATTTCATTATGATATGCCTTGGAGTAGGTTTGTTGGGGTTAAGAAAACTCGGAGTTCTGTTTGCTTCTTGAACTTGAGGCTTTAGTTCTTTCCACAGGCTTGGGAAGTTCTCATCTATTATTTGTTTGAGTATGTTCTCCATTCCATTTTCTCTCTCTTCTCCCTCTGAAATATCTATTATTTTTATGTTATTCTTTTTGATGGAGTCAGATAATTCTTGTAGGGCTATCTCATTTTTTTAAATTTTTGAGTCTCTTTCTTCTTCTCTCTGTTGTGCCTCAAGTTGCTTGTCTTCTATTTCACTAATCCTCTCTTCTATCTGACCTGTTCTATTAGCTAAGATTGTTACTTCGTTTTTCAGCTCATGAATTGAGTTTTTCATCTCTGTTTGATTTGTTTTTATAGTTTCAATTTCCTTGGACATATATTCTTTGTGTTCATTGAGTTGTTTTCTGAGCTTCCTAAATTGCCTTTCTGTGTTTTCTTGTATATCTCGGAGGATTTTTAGGATTTCTATCTTGAATTCTCTGTCATTTAGCTCCAAGGTTTCTAATATATTAAATTTTTTCTCCATAGATTTTTCCTCATCTATCTGTGTTACCTCTTTTTCTTTTGTATTCATGATATTCGATTTTCTCTTCCTTAATGGCATCTGAAGGTGGTTTTGTTGATAGTATTAATGAGATTTAATAAAGAATAAAAAGTTAAAAAAATCAAAAAGAGTTGTTTTTTTTTAAAAAAATTAATAATGAAATAAAGAAAAATAAAATAAAATAAAAATTTTTAAAAAAGGAAATTATTCCCCCCCTCCTTTTTTCCTCTCCTCTTCTCTCCCCTCTTTCTTGAGAAAATCTTGAGGTGAACTGTGAATTATAACAAACAATGCCTGTAATGGAGGGCCTGAATTGGGGAAAAGTAATAAAGGGGCAAAAAAAAAAAAAAAAAAAGAAAAAGAAAAAGAAAAAAGAAGGGGGTATGGACCCACAAAAAGCAAATAAGGAAAAAATTTGGGTCAAGAATAAAATTATTTGCTTTTAGGTGTTGGTTGACTAAGAGTTATGATGAGAGGAATAAGAGGGAAACAGAAAAATGGGGGGACAAATTAAAAAATTACTATTGTATTTAGTGGAACAAGAACTAGATAAAATGGAGAGCCAGGGATGGGAGCACTGCTAGTGAGTTAAAAAGGTGAAGTAAAAACCCCTCACAATGCCACAATCATAAGTTTGAGTCCCAGATAAGAGTAATTTGTTTGTTATTGAGGTGATGGGAGGAGATGTAAAGGAGAAAGGAAGAAACTAATATAGAGGGAGAAAAGAAAGAGAGAGAGAGAAAAAAAGAGGGAACCACTAAAAGAAGAAAAAAGAAAGGAGAGAGAGAGAGAGAGAGAGAGTTAAGGGTTTTGGAGTGCAACCCTCATAGAAAGAAAGGAAGAGGAGAGAAAAGATAATGGGAGATGTAACACTTATGGGTAGTGTAGTTCAAGGAGAGGAGAGAGTAAGACCCGCAGAGAGTTAATCAGCCAAATTGGAGGAGGAAAAAAAGTATCAAGAATGAAGATAAGAGAAACAAATGAATAAATATAATAAAATGGGATAGGTTATAAAGTCTGCAGATTATTCTTGATTTTGAGAGGTTATCTTCTTGCTTTTTCTTTTCTCTCCCTCTTCCTGGTCGCTGACTCTGTACCCCGAGTTCTGCCCCTTTGGCACGCTCAGGTAGAGGTTTGCAGTTGATAAGTCTCTATGGCAATGTCATGTATTGTGCTTTAGTCTCGTTGGCAGTCGAGGCTATTAGCATTTATAGGCTCCGCCAGTGAGAGAGTCCGTGTTCCTGGAGCCTTTCTCCTAGTCTTTCCTTCCTCAATTAGTAGCCTGATAATCCAGCTATGGGGTTGCTGCTGCCTCTGCCTGGATAGTAAGAGGCTCAAAGAGCTGGAAACTCCCCACTCTATTTCAACTCAGCACAGGGCTCTGGGTAAGGCTCAGTCAGTTAGAGCTGCTAGCATAATCAGGTGGGGTTTCCGCCCACTCAAAGACCTCTGGCTCTGCCACTCTGTCCAGTAACACAGGCAGGTGCACACTCCTGGGGCACTTGGAGGAAACTCTCGCTCGCTATCTGCACTTGCAGACCAGGATATTCAGCCGGCAGTCTCACGCTCTGAGTGAAACACCCAACCGCATGGAAAAGTTCCAGCGTTGGAATTGGCTCTCGCTCCATCCCCATGCGCGGCTTTTGCAAGGCACTGGGGTGGCCTGAGATTCCGCTTTGGCCCACACAAAGGCCCCTGACTCTGCCCCTCTGTGCAATAACGCGGGCACGCACTGCCGAGGCACTCGGAGGAATCTCTCACTATCTGCGTGTGCAGACCAGGATATTAGCCCGGCTGCTGCGTTTCCCTCTGAGTGAAATCCCCACCAGCACGGAAAAGTTCCACCATTGGAATTAGTTCTTGCTCCCTCCCGTGCGCGGCTTTCCCAGGGTGCTGGGGCTGCCCAGAGATTCTGTTTTCGGCCCACACAAAGGCCTCTGACTCTGCCTCTCTGTGGAGTAACACGGTCACCCACTCCCGGGGCTTTGGAAGAAATCTCTCGCCCACTATCTGCGTGCGCCAACCAGGAGATCGAGTAAAATGGCTGCCCTGCTTGTCTTTCTTTGTCTGGGTTTGGTGCGAGTGTTAGCTTGTATTGCCTGGGTTGCCACAGGAACAATTTTTCCTCGGCTTGGATCTCTGTGCCACAGCCTGGTTCGGCCGTTTGTGCTGCAGCCTGGATCTATTCACCCCCTTTGCCCGCCTCAGTTTCTATATTCACAGATCCCAGAGAAAGCCGCTCTGTTTAGGTTAGTGAGGAAGGCGGAGCATTTCTTACTCCCTATTTCCTTCGGGGTTTGGTTATATATTTAGCCAATTTTTTGCTCGACCATACCTTCGGGTGTATTGTGAAACATCTGGAGGCTCCAAGTATAGGTTTTTCTGTTTCTGGTTGAAGATCTTGTTGAGTTTTGGGGGAGATTTATTGGTATCACTTCCTACCCCGCCATTACTCTGACGTCATCTGTACCATTACTTTTCAATCCACTCGTCCACTGATGGACACTTGGGCTGTTTCCAGATCTTGGGTACTGTAAACAATGCTGCAATAAACATGGAGGTACATATCTTCTTATGAATCAGTGATTTGGTATTCTTAGGATATATTCCTAAAAGTGGGATAGCTGGATCAAAAGGCAGTTCCATTTTTAATTTTTTGAGAAAACCTCATACAGTTCTCTACAGTGGCTGCACAAGTCTGCATTCCCACCAGCAGTGCAGGAGGATTCCCTTTTTCCCACACCCTCACTAGCACTTATTGAGGTTTTTTTTTGTTTGTTGTTGTTAAGGAGTACCATTCTTACAAGTGTGAGGTGGTATCTCATTGTGGTTTTAATTAGCATTTCTCTGATGATTAGTGACTTTGAACATTTTTTCATATGCCTACTGGCCATTTGTATGTCAGTTTTTACTTCTCTACTTTCATTTCTAATTTTATTTATTTGTGTCTTCTTTCGTTTTCTCTTGATGAGTCTGGTTAAAGGTTCATCAATCATGTTTACCTTTTCTAAAAACCAGCTCTTGGTTTCATTGATCTTCAGTTTTGTTTTTGTAGCCTCTATGTCATTTATTTCCACTCTGATCTTTATTATTTCCTTTCTTCTACTTCCTCTGGGCTTTATTTGTTGTTCTTTTTCTAGTTCTTTTAGATGTAGGTTAAGTTGTTTATTTGAGCTTTCTCTTGCTTGTTAAGATATACACATAATGTTATGAACTTCTCTCTCAGGAATGCTTTTGCTGTGTCCCATAAATTTTGGGTTGTTGTATGTTTATTTTCATTACTTTCAAGAAAATTTTTTATTTCTTCCTTGATCTCGTTGTTTACTCATTTGTTATTTAATAACATGCTATTTAGCCTCCAGGTGTCTGAATGTTTTTCAGTTTTTCTATTGTAGTTGATTTCTAGTTTTATGCATTGTGATCAAATAAGATGCTAGATATGATTTCAATCATCTTAAATTTATTGAGACTCATTTTGCGTCCTAACTATCCTAGAGAATGTACCATGAGCACTTGAAAAGAATGTATATTTTGCTGCTTTGGGGTAAAAGGTTCTGAAGATATCTATTAAATCTAGTTGATCCTGTGTGTCATTTAAGGCTGCTGTTTCTTTGTGAAATTTCTGTCTGGAGGATCTATCCATTGATGTTAGTGGCGTATTAAGATCCCCTACTATTATAGTATTGCTATTGATCTTGCCCTTTATGTACATCAAAATCTGCTTTATATATTTAGGTGCTCCTATATTAGGCACATAGATATTTACAATGGTTATATCCTCCTGTTGGATTGCTCCTTTTATTATTATGTAGTGACCTTCTTTATCCCTTACTATAGCCTTTGTTTTAAGGGCTATTTTGTCAGATATAAGTATTGCTACCCCAGCATTTTTTTTCATTTGAATTTGCATGAAATACTTTATTCTGTCCTTTCACTTTTAGTTTATGTGTATTTTTTTTTTCTGAGGTGGGTTTCTTGTAGACCACATATGTTTGGGTTGTGTTTTCTTATCCATGCAGCTACCCTATGTCTTTTCATTGGAGCATTTATTCCATATACATGGAAGGTTATTATTTATATATAGTTGTTTATTGCCATTTTATTCTTTAAATCTACAATTCTCTTTTTTTCAATTTTTTTTCCTTGGCTCTTTTTACAGGAGGCCCCATAATATTTCTTGCAGTACTGGTTTGCTTGTAATGAATTCCTTAAGGTGTTTTTTGTCTGGGAAGCTTTTTTATTTCCCCTTCAATTTTAAATAATAGCCTTGCTGGATAAAGAAGTCTTGGTTGGACGTTCTTGCTTTGCATCACTTTGAATATTTCTTGCCAATTCCTTCTGGCCTCCAGTGTTTCTGTTGAGAAGTCAGATGTCATCCTTATGGGAGCCTTTCTTTTGCTGCTTTTAGTATTCTTTCTTTGTCTCTTAACTTTGACATTTTAATTATGATGTTTCTTGCTGTAAGCCTCCTTGGGTTCATCTTTAATGGAACTCTCTGTGCTCCTTGAACTTGTGTGACTTTTTCCTTCATCAATTTAGGAAATATTTCAGCTATAATTTTTTTTCAAACAGGTTATCTATTCCTTGTTCATTCTCTTCTCCTTCAGGAACCCTTATGATGTGGATGTTGTGGGAGACATGGCCTGTGACTGGCCCTCAGCAACCTTTTTGGAGCTATGAGCAATTCAGAGTTTGTGGCTGCCTCTGCTGGGCCCAGATGTACATGAAAATACCTACCTGCACTCCTAGGCTGGCTTTTAACCACTCTGGTCCTAGGGGAAAGTCTGCTCAAATGGCCAAGTTTTCTTGAGTCTTGCCTCCTACAGCCTGTCTGCTGGCTGCTTGATTAGCTCAGCTGCTAAAAGAACTTCTGCTGGGGTATAAAGCCTGTGGCAATTCAGCGATTAGAAAAAGTGGTGTGTGTGGCTCTGCCCCTTGGCTCCCCTGTTCAGACTTTTTCACAGACCAGTAGGGTGATGCCCTAGGAGTCTGGTGGGTGTGGCCTCTGAGACCCAGAGTTGTGGTCTGCCTGCCTACAGTTTCAACTGAGTCTTTTGTGAGGTGGAAGCACCAGTCATTGACTCAGTAGAGTGTGTGGGGGGGAGCTCTGGTCTCAACACCAGAAAATCGAGTCACTGATGTGCCCCCTGCTTCTCATCATCTCAGAATGACCAGTCACCATCCCTGGGATAGGAGAGACTCCCAAGGGCATAGCAGTTGCTTTTCCCCCAGCTGATGCCACTCAGAGGGGATTTCTCCTTCTAAGAAAGATGGTGACTACAGTACTGGAGAATGACTCAGCACAGGGGTTCCAGTGGCCGTCCCCCACAGTGTCTCTCCCTGGGCCTCCAACTTTACACTCTCCTCTTACAACTCCAATCCTCTCAGCTCTCTACCACCAGAGCCCCACGTAAGTGGCTGTGATTGAGGTTTTCTGTGTTGGCCCTTTAAAATGGAATCTGCATTTGAGAGCTGTGTCTCTTTCTTGCAGACAGAAACCCAGCTCTTTCCACAGCTAAATGCTGTCTGGGCACCTCTTCTAGGCTCTGGGGTTGTAGACTTGGGCTCCAGGCCTGGCGCTGAGGACCCACACTTTTCAGGGCAACCCACCCCACCATGAGAATCCCTCCAGACCCTCAGCCACTGCTCACTCCTGGGAGCAGTACCTTTTTCTATCAGTCTCAGTGTGGCTTCTTTGGTGATCCTTGGTTAAAGAGTCCTCTTAGTTTAGTCCAAAGTTGGTTTTTCAGGATGATTGTTCTTAAATTAAGTTGTAAACCAATTTGGTCTTGAGATGTGGCAGTTGGAACATCTGCCTACTCTGTTGCCATCTTTCTTTCTTCCTCCTTGAGAATTTCTTATAATGAAGATTGTCTGACAATGACTTATCTTCCCTTATCTGAAGATGTCTTTATTTTACCTTTACTTTTGCAAGGTATTTTCACTTAGTGTAGCATTCTGGATTGACAAGTTTTTTTCTTTCAGCACTTTAAAAATTGTGTTCCACTATCTTCTGGTCTTCACAGTTTGTGAAGAGCAATAAGCAGTCATTTGATCATTGTTTCCCTATGTGTATTGGTCATTTTTCTTTGGCTGCCTTTATTATTTTCTGGCTTTCTCCTTTGTTGAATTATGCACTCACCCTCCTCCTTTAAACACATGGTTTTTAGTGGCTGTGACTGCCATGGACTTTGTCCTGTCAGAAAGATTATTGGTTTTCTGTTGGAGTTTTAGTTAGGCCATGGAGTGCTTACTGTGGCTTTACCTCAAGCCTTTTAGCTTTTGCCTTCTTTTTTACCCTGTTTATTTTTACACATTGACTATGACTCAGCTGAATCATCATCTTTTCCAAAAAGCTCTGAATTTCTATATTCATCTGAATGTGTTCATGAGTTCAGAATGCATTTGACCACATTTAACAGGAAACACTACTACAGTGGCTTGAACAAAATCAAAAAGGTTTTCTTAACTGATATAAAATTTAGAAGTATTTAGTTTATAACTTAGATAGGGTATTAGGGTTTTCCTTATTTATTAACATTTCTATCTTCATAAAGCTTTTGTCCTTGTAGTCTCAAAATGAAAGTTATTTCCTTGAACATTATATTCGTTTTTCAGGATAGAAGAAAAAGCAAGGACAATTGGTGGGGTTTTCATCTCAACCCGCTTTGCCTAGGACTTTCTTATTTTTAACACTGAAAAGCCCAAGTTTCATTAGTTTAACTAAAAAAAAATCACATGAGAGATACCCATGGTTTTTGCTTTTCATGCCTAGAAAATATCCTATAAATCCAGAACCTATTTCTTCTTCTGCAGAGTAAGGATCTGACCAGCTGTGGTCACAGCTCATGTTCACAATTTTGGATTATAATTAGACATGACTATATTCCTTGGGTCATAGCATTGACAGTTTAGTTGATTTTTTCAAGAGATTATTCCAGTATTTACTTAAGTAAATTACTTATTCTTAGACTCTTTTCCTAAGAATGGCTTAGTTAAATATTGGTGTCATTCTTGTTTTTCCCCCCAAGTTTTTAAAGTAATTATTTCAACATTTACATTATAAAGTCAAGTACATATAGTAAACATCAAAATCAAAATACATACTGCTTTTAATGTTTTCAAATGTAAGTCCAAACAGTAAAATAAAATCAAATAAACACAAAGAAATCTTAAATTTCTGATAGATCCAATTAACAAAGCAAAAAGTTAAATATAGATATACTGATATTAAAACAGGATTATTTATATTTATGCTAATTATATTTGAACAATATTTAAATGTTGTTTTAGAGAAAAAACATGTCTTTTATGTAGGTGGAGTCACATTAATAAGACTGTGTCTTTTATCAAAGGAGTTGGAGGACATCCAAAAATCATCAATATCAATTATGAATTCTAAAAAAATAAATTTTATTTCTAGCTTGTTCATTACTTGCTTCCTTGAAAGCATAAAATGGCATTTCATAGTCTTGGGAACAAAACATAAATCTTTTTATGGTAACCTAAAACTATATAATCTGGCTAAAAATTATGTAAGGTCTTTCTCATATAATCTGATATTATGTAAGCATATTAGGGATGTGTAGTATATGCACAGTGTTGTATAAACACAAAACAAACAAAATAGCCACTAACATTTTTTTTCTTGAGTCATTCTTTTCAGTTTTGTCAACTGATGATTACAAAGGATGAATACTAATAAAGTAACCTTTACCTTTTAATGAAGGCATTTTTCATATATTTTCTTTCATACCTAAGAATTATTTGATCCAAATTTTCTCAGTTGTGTGTCAGCAATGTAAATGTGGATTTTCCCTACAGATGAAATATAATGGTTCATTTTAATGTTAAGAATCCCTTGGGCCAGAAATAAAATATGTTTTTTTAACAATATTCCCTGACCTCAAGACTCCCAAGGAAACACTCCACTGACTTCAGTTGCCAATTTAACATAAGATTGTAACTGTTTTGCCTGAAGGGCTTGGAAATAAACCTAGAAGCTTGGTTTGGATATATGGAGATATTTGAACAGAATGTGACCCTTCTTAGTAAATTTTAATGAGTTATTAATTGAAGGAGGTGTGAGAATTCGCAATGATATAGCCTCCTTGGTGACCCTTATCTCAAGTCTAGGCTATCCCTTCCTGCCAGCCCTACAGCCACAGCCATGTCCAAGACCTTTAGAATGTTTGTTTATTTCAGCTTGTTAAACGTTGTGTATGATTCAATCCTCTACTTCTAAATCCAACTCTACCTGAGTCCTGTGTCCCTTCCGTTAGCACTTTTAATGACCAAGTTGTACTCTTCTCAAAGTCCCTATGTTTTCAGTTCTCTGTTAATATAGAGAAATATTTCTGATCTGTCTAAATTTTTCCCAGCCGCTAATACCTTGGACAGCAGAAATATTGTATCAATACATTAATGACATCGGCATACTGCAGGTTTAATTTTGAGTGTTCTGACATGCAAAGATTAGGTGATCTTTCTATCACATCAAGACAGTACAATGTTATGAAATTTCCTTTAGTGCTTTATAATATTTGTGAAATCACTCTATTTCTTTATTATTATTATTATTATTATTATTATTATTATTTTAGTGAGAGGAGGGGAGGCAGAGACAAACTCCCGCATGCACCCTGACCGAGATCCTGACAAACCCACTAGGGGGCGATGCTCAGCCCATTTGGGGCCCTTGCTCCATTGCAACCAGAGTCATTTTTTAGCACCAGAGGCGGAGGTCATGGAGCCATCCTTAGTGCCTAGGACCAACTCACTCCAATTGAATCATGGCTGTAGGAGGGGAGGAGAATAGAGAGAGAGAAGCGTGAGAAGGAGGGGTAGAGAAACAGATGGTTGCTTCTCCTGTGTGCCCTGACTGGGAATCAAACCTGGGACATCTACATGCTGGCCGACGCTCTACCACTTATCCATCCGGCCAGGCCTGAAATTACTCTATTTCATCAGAACTTGTATTGTGTCCACCATCATTAGAACTCTTATTTGGATAGCTGCCAATGCAGTGAAAAGTTTATGTTTATCCTCCATCATTTTCATTTGTCTAATAGTACACAGCAGCCAGTTTCCATGTTTAAGAGCCAAGAGGCACCCACACAGAGAATTAATGTATAGTACTACACCTTCTCTTTTTATATTTACCTCTTGTCACATCTTTAAGTCAGGGCATATATGTAAGTATATTCTAAGTAGTGTCAAAGAAGGTATCTTTGATCTTATAGCATATGGAAGGAGTAGAATTTAAGAAGACTAAAAATTAGTAAAGTGGGGAAGTAGAAAATATTATAAACATGTGGAAACTTCCGTTTTACAAATATGTCTATAGTTTTGTATTTGCTTTGTAGAAAAGAATCCTGCAGGGATCCTGATTTAATTAATATAATCTCAAAGCCCAGGAGAGGTGTATGGTAAGTATTCAATAAATGGAATATTTATGGAATAATGGTTGAGTAAAGTATAATTTTTTATTTTCCATTTGAAAATGTCTTTTAGATTGCCTGAGGAGTAAAATTTATCACTGGACAGAAAGAGTAGAAAGAATACTGGATTTACAGTCAAAAGGAGAAATTGAGTCTCTGCCATTAACTAGTGATATAACTTCTAGTAATTCATTTCACTTCTCTGGACTCAGTTACCTTGTTTGAGAAATGAGATTAAATTTCTTTTCACCAGGCTTGGTGAGAATAAGGATAAAATTAGAGAAATTTCTTTGTAAAGCCTAAAATGTATACAAAGATAAAATGGTATTTTAAAGTTAAAACAATAAGAAAATAGGTGTAAAGTTTTATCTGAGAATAAAGATCTTCTGGAATGTTTTTACACCTTCAAGTTTGATCACAAAAAAAAGATAGTCTTAAAATTCAAAGGTATCTCAGAGATCAGATTTGTTTTCATTTTTAGTTCCCATTTATTAAGAAACATGTAAAAAAAAACACCCAACTATGACCAGTAGCTAAAATGAAAAAGATTCACAACACCAAAAGTTGGCGAGGATGTGAAGCAGCCAGAATTCCACAGGTTGTCAAGTTCCTTCAACTTAAATTAGCCAATATGCCAAGCCACCGTCATTTGGAGTAGTGTGTTCTGAACCCTATCAATTTTTATCGATGTTGTTGTGTGTATCTCTAGTATCTTCCTTTTTATTGCTAAGTAATACAGAGATGTGTTGCAGAATTGGGCACCTAAAACCTATATAATTATGTTAACTTAGTGTCAGCCTAATAAATTCAATACAGAAAATAAAAACATCACACATAAATAAACTCCTTCTCTCTGAAAGTGAAAGGACTCCAAGAGTAATGTGAAGGAGCATGCCCTGCAAGTTTCCCCTGTGTGCCCCTCTTAACTCCTACCCATTTGTCACGTTTCCCCACTATTCCTCAAACCTAGTATAAAAACACTCAGGTTCAATGGCTCCTTCAGATCATTTCCTTGTGAAGACTCTCATGTCACATAAAATATATTGGTAAATTTATATGCTTTTCTCTTGTTAGTCTATCTTAAATTTTTTTATATAGAGGAAGGGAGAGAGGGAGACATGAACTCATTGTTCCATGTAGTTGTACATTCACTGATTGCTTCTCATTCGTGCCTTGACTGGGGATGGAGCTGATGACCTTGACACTCTGAGTAAATGCTCTCTCCACTGCATCACCACAGGCCAGGCAGTCAATCCATCTTTTGCTATAGAGTCTCAGTTGAGAACCTAGAAGGGTAGAAGAAAAAAATTTTCCCCTCACCTATAATATAAATATACATATATTGACACCAAATAGTTCTCATATTGAAAAAAAGATGTTAGAATATAATCTGATCTCTGAATTTTATATAAATTTTATTAGAGATCAGATTTTTAACATCTTTTTTTATGTCCAAGAAATTTTATGACTAGTGATGCTAAGTGTATTTGTTCAAATGTATGAGCTGTATTTGTGTGTGTGGCTAAGAATCCCTTTCCCCAAATTAAAGAAATATATAGCTTACTCTGTCTTAATGTGGTAAGTTATGAGAAAATATTTGTCAATAGCATTCTACATAATGAATATGGAGGCTTAGACATAGAGAAGGTATTCTATTTTACTGCACTCCACACATTGGGGATAGTTAGAACTGAGGAGTTAGCGCGTACACACACACACACACACACACACACACACACACACACACACCTGCAGCCACACAGTTTCTCTTCAAATGCTTCCAAAGCATTTAAACATGCTTCCAGAGCTAGTTTCAGAAAGTCATCAATATATTATTTTAAAACAAATATGAATATTGTTCATCTACTGGCACCTTTTTATCCACTGCTTTTTTTCCCTAGCCTTAATCCAACTACTACATTATTTTCTATCATGGGTGATATGTCAGTTTCCAAGGTCATTCTATTCATTCTGACAATCAGGAAGGTATGCTTAAGGCACTGACATCTCTAGAAATGCTTCTGTAGTAGACACTGCTTTTTAGCAGATATTCATCCATGAACTAACTTTGTAACCTGTAATTTTATATTGTTTCCAACTGAATGTTTGCATTCTTCATCCCCCAACCCTACTCTATTTTCTTTTGTGAATTGTTATGGACTGAATGTTTTTGGCCCCCTCCCCACAATTCACATGGTGAAGCCCTAACTTCCAGTGTGGCTATATTTGGAGTGGGCCTATAAG
The DNA here is from genome assembly GCF_036850995.1 of Saccopteryx leptura. Classification (NCBI taxonomy): domain Eukaryota; kingdom Metazoa; phylum Chordata; class Mammalia; order Chiroptera; family Emballonuridae; genus Saccopteryx; species Saccopteryx leptura. The sequence continues at coordinate 59,149,869 of NC_089511.1, read as the reverse complement.
GACATAATTAAAGTTAAAAGAGTTTATAAGGGTAGAGAGGTAATCTGATAGGACTAGTATCATTATAAGAGACACCAGAGAGCTTGCCCCTCACTCCAGTTCACAAAGAAAGGGCCATGTGAGCACACAGTAAGATGGCAGGCACCTACAAGCCAGAGAAGAGATGCCAGAAAGAAACCTCCTTTAATCTTGGACTTCCCAGCCTCTGGAACTGTGAGAAATAAATGTCTGTTTAAACCTCCTAGTCTGTGATATTTTGTTATGACAGCACAAGTGGCCATAACAACATATCATGGGTACATGAACGATTCTAGATATTGGTATATTTCTATTGGGTGAATTACTGGTAGTGGTAGGAGACATTACTGTGTGTGGACACAAATGAAATCTTATGGCTGCTTTGTTGGCTTCTTGATTGGCTGCATACTGTTAGAGTACCTCAATATAGGTCAATGTTTTTTTGTATTAAAACCGTGATGGTGAACCTTTTTATAAAAACTGCCCACTTTTGCAGTGCTGGTCAACCTGGTCCCTCCTGCCCACTAGTGGGAGTTCCAGCTTTCATGGTGGGCCAATCGCAGTGCTGTTTGGTTGCTTCGTTACCACCCACCATGCAAGCTGGAATGCCCACTAGTGGGCGGGAGGGACCAGGTTGACCAGCACTGCAAAAGTGGGCGGTTTTTATAAAAAGGTTTGTCATCATGGTATTAAAATCTGGCTGGCTTTTTCTTTTTTTTCCTCAGTGGTTTTAACTAGTTCACACAGCTGGTGCTATTAACTTGTTCATAGATACCTTTTCCTGGTATTCAGAAGCAACTGAATCTCTATGCTTTTTTCACTTGTTCCTTTTTTTACCCCTGCTAAATTGATGATGCATGGTTGCCTCTTCATTGTTATGCTGAGGTTTATTTTGTCACCTCACACTTTTCATTCATTAGATAAACATAGAGCAGGTGATAGTCATTGAGAAAACTGTGGACAAGTCCTGCCGGGGGTGAGGATGACGGAGACACAAAGACCTGACTCTGGGGACCAGGTTCAGTGATGCAGATCCACTTTATTCAGGAAGTAAGCTAGCTTATATACACAGGTTCAGCTTATAGGGTGTTACAGCGTGTTCCTCAAAACCAATGGCTGAAAAGATCAGGGAGCTGCATGGTTGGCACTAAGTCACTTCCTTATATGGGCGAGCTTCCTTCCTGGGCATGCCCAGAAGGCCTCTGGGAGCTGGAGTATTCTCACAGCATTGCATCTGCCGCAGCTGCTAGGAATGTGCTCTGCACTCCACCCACATCTCCCCCTTCTCTTTTAATTGAGGTCAATTGGACTTGATGAATGATAGCTTGCTGTTGTTGTAGCTTCTGAACGCTACGCATTATGCGATGGAACCCCAGTAGAACTAAAACAACTATAATACCTATCATACTATATGCTAATAGATTAGCTGGATTAAACAATGAGGCAAGCTTCTGTAGTGTTTGACTAGTTAGGAAATAGAACGGGGGTCTTAAACAGGGGATTCCTCCTTAGGGGTTGGGATGTCATTTCCCTCCCATTGTGTTACAGAGACCTTCTAGGTGCCATTAAAGACAGTTCCATTTAATTGTAAAAAATGGACATAGGTCCATGCACGCCCCCTTCCCACAAAGGTCCCAGCATCCAAACCTGAAAGGATGGCTTGCCATGGGCTGCGTACTGCATATGGTTGTAAGGCACATTACACAAATTCCAACAACATGACAAATCATACAATTTCAACAATTACAAAGGTACATTTCACCAGTCTCTGAGTACTTTGCCAAAAGCACAAAATATCCTCAGCCTTCTTTCTAGCCATGGGAAAAGCTTCCTGGAGCAGGGGAAGGGCCTCCAGCAAAGCCGCCCCTCACCCCCATCAGGGTATTTCACATTGTCCAAAATCTGTAAGTCCATCCAACAAAGGAGCCAGTGCTCACTCGGGTTGTAGTCCAGGAAATCAGTCCATGCACATGAGGCTTCAGCCACCCCCCTCATCCCTGCCATCCTGGCAGGTCTTACACTGTCCCAAAGAGGAGCACATGGCAATGGCAGTCAGCATTTCCATCTCTGCTCTGGAGAGCATGATGGCATCCACCACATGTCCAAAAATGTCAGTGAACCCACCAGCGTCTTAGCAGGCACTCCCTGCCATTCCAGTGACCACTCTGCGATGCAAGCCTGGCTTCTGTTCATCCTCCTGCCACAACTGCTGCTGTTTATCTTCTGGAGTCTACAAATTGCAACTCCGGCCCAATTCTCCTCATCCTCCAAAGATGAACTGTAAACACCAGCTTGTGCTGCCAGGCTCGAGCCCTGGGCTGCCGCCACCTGCGTCTGGGAGTCAGTGGTTACTATAGCACACATAAGCAAGAACAGAGCACCAGGGCCTGGGGGCCCATCAGGGGCAATTCTCTGGGCCCGGCCCTGCCAAAGCCTCCACATCCCCCCAGGTGATGGGGCATGGATACCAGCCTCAAGGTCTTCTTCTGGAGCACTGAGGACCTCCTCCCCTCAGGTGTAGTCATTGTGGAGAAAGTCAGGGCTATGGCTTTGGATGAGTGAAGACTGAACCACTTAGTGGGTGCCCAAGAAACCCTATCAAGCAGGTTGGGGGTTCCTGGGATCCAAATTGGCTGAAAAAAAAAAGCATAGCCTCTCCCTAGCATTAGGGAGACCATTGTGACATGGCCGGGTCCTTCCAGTGTCATTTCAGAGAGAGGGGCGGGGGAGAGAGAATGTGAGAGATACAGAAAAATAGGCAAGACAGACAGAAAGAAAAAAGACACATGGGGGCGTATAAGCTGGCCCATGGGTCTGCAGTGGTAACACATGTTGGAGTTAAAGCTGGGGTAGAAAATGGCATCTGAGAGGCTGGGGTGGGGCACTGAGCCCCGGCAGGGAATGTGGAAGTAGCGACTTCCGCATCTTCAGGTGGCAGAGCTGATGGCCCAGTTTCTAATGTATCTAGTTTTGTTTCTGCACGCTCAGCTTCAAGTCCATCAAACTCAGTGGCCTAACCCTTTTCTTCCTCTACAGGGGGAGGCTAATACAGAGGTAGGGGCTCCTCTAAAGAGGAGTGGCCTGTAGGATCTTAGGGACCGGTGGAGGGTCCCCAGCAGGAGCACCGGTCAAGCAGGCGCGTATTGTCAATAAGGCAGGAATGAGGCCGAGAAGGAAGGTTTGCCCCCCATGCATCTCGGCTGAATGAATGCATCGAAGAGCTTGGACCCAAGTATCTGGGTCCCAGAGTGGCACATCCTCAATCCAGGGATTGAAACCAGAGAGAATCTCCCAGTAAATACAGAGATCCTTTTCACAAACTTTAACTCGCCTACTCTGCAATAGGGTGTGCAGGGCTCAAGCCTGCAGGGCTCGAGAGTGAGGGAGAAGGTTTCCCATTGCAGAAGATCACTCACCCATCCCTTGGATGCCAGTTAGGTCCCTGCCCCACGTTGGGCACCAGTTGTGGACAAGTCCTGCTGGGGGTTAGGATGACTGAGACACAAAGACCTGACTCCGGGGACCAGGTTCAGTGACGCAGATCCACTTTATTCAGGAAGTAAGCTAGCTTATATACACAGGTTCAGCCTATAGGGTGTTACAGCATGTTCCTCAAAGCCAATAGCTGAAAAGATCAGGGAGCTGCGTGCTTGGCGCTAAGTCACTTCCTTATAGTGGGTGAGCTTCCTTCCTGGGTATTCCCAGGAGGCTTCTGGGAGCTGAGTATTCTCACAGCATTGCATCAGCCGCAGCTGCTAGGAATGTGCTCTGCGCTCCACCCACAGAAAACAGCATGTTTAACAAAATACAACAATGTATTTCATAGAAAATGTCTTGTCACAGATGCATTGTGTCCAGAGTAGAACCATTTAAAGATCCTTTGTATATAGAAAAAAAGCATCTTTTCTTAAAAAATCTTTTTAGGCCATGGAAAGACATAATTTTAGTCTGCTTTTTAGGAATTAAACATTGGGCAACAGAATGATTAAATCTTCAGTTGACCATAGTCCCAAATCCTTTCTTGTACAATCCCATAAGACCCTATACATACTTCTCTAATACCACTTAATCCTCTGAAATTACCCTTTCTCTCTTTGTGTCCTTCCAAATATGGAATATTGATAAAGTCAGAAATTTAATCTTAGCCTTTTTTCTCCATCATTTAGTACAGCACATGGCTCATAAAAGGCTCTCAATAAGCGTTTGTTGTATTGGATTACATAAAAAATATTCAGTGGATCTGTTTTTATTAAGCCAGCCAGTATAATTCCTTAAAATTGGAAAATCATTTTCTTTCTCTATTGCTCACACTCCAAGGCATTCATTCAATAGTAAACATATATTTTCCCACCTAATTAAACTGAGTGTACATAGATAGGATCTTAGAAGAAACTAAATTTTCAAGCAAATTTCAGCAATGTGGAAATGATTAATTGTTGGGTTACTTTTGTCTATGAGAAGACTAAAGAAGAATCTTTTTGCTCCAGGAAATAAAAGAGCTAATTAAAGAATATGAAAGGCTAAGTAAGCATTGTCAACCAGGCATTCTCCTTTCCTCATGAATGAAAAGAAGCCTGGTCAGAGTGACTAAGTTAAATATAAAGTAGGACTGATAGTGAAGAAGTTGAAATAGGAGGGTAGGTTTACTGAGAACCTGGGTAGAATCATTTCAAAGTAGAATGGCACTTAGTTTTCTGAAATCATATTTGTTATTTTCAAGATCTGTTTTAGTTCTATACTGGATTCCTTTTTTAAAAAAATTAACCATTTTATTTTGGAATAATTTTAGATTTGCAGATGTGTTACAAAGATAGTACTTAACTTCCCCAATCTCAACCTTATATATAATCATAATATTTATGAAAATTAAGAAATTAACATTGCTACAATACTATCCACTAAACCATTGATCCCCAACCTTTTTGGGCCACCGACTGGTTTAATGTCAGAAAATATTTCTGAGACAAGCGTCAAGTGTGAGTCTTAGATGAATGTAACAGAGGGAATCTGGTCATTTTTAAAAAATAAAACATTGTTCAGACTTGAATATAAATAAAATGGAAATAATGTAAGTTACTTATTCTTTCTCTGCAGACCGGTACCAAATGGCCCATGGACCGGTACCGGTCTGTGGTCCGGGGGTTGGGGACCACTGCACTAAACCATAGACTTTATTTAGATCTCCATCACTTTTTCAATGATGAACTATTTTTATTCTATGTTTCAACCTAGGATTCTACATTGCACTTAACAATCGTGATTTCTTACATTTCATCTTTGAGTTAAGATTTATGCACTACAAAGCCCATATATCATGTCCATTATATGTTTTGGCCCTTTCCTGATCTTAATTCTCTAATCATCTTGCATTCATTTTTCCTCACATACAGTAGGTTTGTAAATCTGTCCCCAAGTCACAGTCCCCCTTTCTTTCTGACCTGCCTCATTTTTTCTGAAGACCCCTTGCCTTTGACTAGACAAGCAATCTACGTTAAGTAAATCAGCTGAAATGTACAATTTTTATTTTCCTTTACATAATTTTGGCCCTTAAAAAAATACATAAGCAGAGATCGTCAAGTCAATCTGAAAGCTTTGCTAATGTTATATTTAATTTGTATTAGAACATAGAATGGGATAAACCTGAAGGGAAGGGGGGAAGGCAATGTTGGGAAGAAGATAAGGGAGATATTGGGAGGGGGAATGCTTTTGGGGTGACACAATAAATTAAATTTAAAAAAACTCTTATATGATCTTATTAGTAATGCAGAAAAAGCATTTGATAAGATATACCATCCATTTATGATCAAAACACTCAATAAAATGGGTATAGAAAGTACCTCAACATAATAAAGACCATATATGACAAACCCTCAGCTAATATCATATTCAATGGTGAAAAATTCTCTCCACTTTTATCTAACATAGTATTTGAAAAAAAAAGAAAAGAAAAAAAGAACATGACCATGGTGAAGGTTTTAATATTAGAATTTAGGACTAAATATTAACTTTCTGGTCCTTCTCAGTGTTTATTATCTGAGAATCTCATGATTCTTTTCTGAAAATAATGATTTGTTTTAGGTAAGGCATTACTCGAATGAGGGTAAAATGAGATTTTATATCTGTCTTTTTATCAGAGAATATGGGAGTCCATGAGTAGGCTTTCACATGTCCATGAATTAACAAAATTATGCACATAATATTTTATAAAAGTATCTCTTGATTCCAAAAAGCTAAAAAACTGTTTCTCTGGAACTTGGGGTGTTGGACGAATTGGTATCATCAAGTAAGTTTGACTTTCAAATTTCATTTTTTTAAATTTTATTTTAAAAATTACATTTAAATGGGTGACGTTAATCAATAAGAGTACATAGGTTTCAGGTAAACATTTATATAGCATTTAAACTATTGATTATGCTGTATATTCATAATGCAAAAATTAATTGAAAGTATAAAATAACTCTAAATGTGTTAAATTTACAAAATAAATTTTTTTCCTCTCCACATAATAACTTAGAAACTTAAAACAAAGTTCATTGTGAACTATCTTAATAATTATCATATTTCTATCCCTATGTCTTTTGTGTGGTAAATTCTTTGCTTGATACCCAGAGTCCTTTTTAGTCCAGTTATTATTACTCTTGCTTTAGTTTGTCTGTGTTTGAGAAATCTTTCTTTCATCTATCATTCCTACGCCATTACTTTAACTGACAGATTGCTGAGCATTTACTTGCTGCCTACTCCATTCTGGTCCCTATTTCTCTGCTTGCTTGCAGGAAGTGCTCTAACAGTGCATGTAACCATAGGGACTGTCATTAACATACCAAGAACATAATTCTGGAATAAACATTTGCCTAACTCTTCCATGATTATTGAAAGAAATTGAAAATAAAACAATAAAATGGAAAAATATTCAATTCCATGTTCATGGATTGGTAGAATCAACATAGTTAAAATAGCAATATTATCCAAAGCAATATACCATCAAAATTTAATTTAACCCCCATCAAAATCCCAATGTCATTTTGGAAAGAAATAGAAGAAAAAAATCACCAAGTTTGTATGGAACAATAAAAAATAAATAAAAAGCCAAAACAATCCTGAAGAAAAAGAATGAAGCCAGAAGTATCATACTACTTGACTTCAAATTATACTATAGAGCTACAATAATCAAAACAGAATATAGTATTGGCAGAAAAAAAGACATAGAGACCAATGGAACAGAATTTAGAGCCCAGAAATGAAACCACATATAAATAGACAAATCATCTTTGACAATAGAGCCAAAAACACACAATTGAGAAATGAAAGCCTCTACAATCAATGGTGCTGAGAAAATTAGAAAGCCACATGCAAAAGATTGAAACTTGACTACAGTTTGTACCCCTGCACAAAAATTAATTCAAAATGGATCAAAGAACTAAATATAAGATCTGATACAATAAACTACATAGAAGAAAACATAGGTACTAAACTCACGTACTTTGGCCATAGAGAACAATTTATGAATTTGATCCCAAAGGCAAGAGAAGCAAAGGTGAAAATAAATGAATGGGATTATATCAAAATAAAAAGTTTCTGCACAGCTAAAAAAACTGACAACAAAACAAACAGGAAACAGGCTCCCAACTAAATGGTAGATGATATTTGCTAACAACAGCTCTGATAAGGGGTTTAATTCCCAAAATACATAAAGTACTCACAAAGCTCAGCAACAAACAAGGAAACAACCCAATTAAAAAATGGGGAGAGGACATGAAAAGACAATTCCCCAAGACAACATACAACTGGTCAACACATATATGAAAAGATGCTCATCTTCACTAGCTATTCAAGAAATGCAAATCAAAACTACAATGAGATACAACCTCACACCTGTTAGGTTAGCTATTATCAACAAGGCAAGTAATAACAAGTGTTGGGGAGGCTGTGGAGAAAAAGGAACCCTCATTCACTGCTGGTAGGAATGCAAATTAGTACAATCATTATGGAAGAAAGTATGGTAGTTCCTCAAAAAACTAAGACTAGAACTACCATATGACCCAGCAATCCCTCTACTGGATATTTGCAATCAAAATTAGAAAATATTAATACATAAAGACATGTGCACCCCATGGTTATCGAGCATTATTCACAGTGGCCAAGACATGAGAATACCAAAGTGTTCCTCAATAGAGGATTGGATAAAGAAGATGTGGTACATATATACAATGAAATACTATTTATTCATAAGAAATGATTACATAGTGCCATTTATGACAACTTGGATGAACCTTGAGAACATTATACTAAGCAAAATAAGTAAATCAGAAAAAGCTAAGAAATGTATGATTTCACATATATATGGGATATAAACTAAGACTCATGGACAGAGATAAAGGGAAGTTGTTACCAGGGGGCAGGGTGTGTGGGGGAGGGGGACTTGGGGAAGGGGAACACTGGAGAGGTGGTGTGGGGAAGGATGTAAAAGACAAACATAAGGTGATGGAAAATGACTTGACTTTGGGTGATGGGTATACAACATAATCAATAGTTCAAATGCTATAGAAATGTTTACCTGAAACCTGTGTGTTCTTATTGATCAATGTCATTCTGTTAAATTTAATTTTCTAAATAAAATTTGAAGATAAATTAATTAATAATAGTACAAAACATAAAAAAATAATAAAATTTTAAAAAAGAAAAACAAAAGAAAGCAGCTCAGGTCCCTAAGTGGAGTTAGAACTTTATAGCATGGAACTAAATTTAAATATAAGGAAAATATTATACATTTTTATTTGAGAAGGCCTACTTTACCCAGTCATTGAAAAGGTAAGGGAGGGAGGTTAGGGGGATAAAAGATTGAATATTGCCTCTCATTATCTATATTAAGGCAAAAGGCTTTTATGCTGGTTCCCACAGAGTGAGATAACTCTTTTACCTAACATTAATCCTGTCAAAACCATGTGATATGTAAGCAACTTCACTTATTTGTGTGTTATTTTTAACAACTATAAAGGTTAACTTCAAAACCACTTTTTAAACATGAAATGTAAACTGTGACTCAGTAATACTCACTATGATTATTATTTGCATAGTTTTTATTGAGCAGTACCTCTGTACCAGATACTCTATTGTATGCTTTATATACATTATCTCTAAATCTACCAATAAACTTTAAAAAAAAATTTATTTAGACAATTCACTTTACCAGGGTGATATTGATCAATAGAGCACACAGGTTTCAGGTAAACATTTCTATAGCATTTGAATGGTTGATTATGTATACCCAACATCCAAAGTCAAATCAGTTTCCGTCACCTTATACTGGGCCCTCTTTACATCATTCCCTCCATAACCTCTCCAGTGTTTCTGTTCCCTAAGACCCCCTCTCCCACAAACCCCTCCCCCAGCAACAACTTCCCTTTTATCTATGTTCATGAGTCTCAGTTTATATCCCACCTATGTGTGAAATCATATATTTCTTAGCTTTTTCTGATTTATTTATTTCACTCAGTATAATGTTCTCAAGATCTATTCATGCTGTTATACCACTGTCATTGTTTCTTATGGCTAAGTAATATTCCATTGTATATATATATGTACCACATCTTCTTTATCCAATCCTCTATCAAGGGACACTGGTGTTTCCATGTCTTGGCCACTGTGAATAATGCTGCAATGAACATAGGGGTGCACATGTCTTTATGTATCAATGTTTTCAAGTTTTGGGGGTAGATACTCAGTAGAGAGATTTCTGGGTCATATGATAATTCTATTCTTAATTTTTTGAGGAAACACCATAATTTCTTCCATAATGGTTGTACTAATTTACATTTCCACCAGCAGCGAAAGAGGGTTTCTTTTACTCCACAGCCTCTTAAACATTTGTTATCTATCTTGTTGAAAATAGCCAATCTAACAGGTGTGAGGTAGTATCTTGTAGTTTTGATTTGCATTTCTTGAATAACTAGTGAAGATGAGCATCTTTTAATATACCTGTTAGCCAGTTGTATGATCTCTTGGGAGAAGTGTCTGTTTATGTCCTCTTCCCATTTTTTAATTGGATTGTTTGCTTTTATGTTGCTGACCTTTGTGAGTTCTTTCTATATTTTGGATATTAATCCCTTATGAGAGCTGTTGTTTGCAAATACCATCTACTATTTAATTGACAGCCTATTTGTTTTGTTGTCAGTTTTGTTTTGTTTTTGCTGTGAAGAAGCTTTTTAGTTTGATATAATTCCATTTATTTATTTTTGTCTTTACTTCCATTGCCTTTGAGGTCAAATTCATAAATTGTTCTCTATGACCAAGGTCCATGAGCTTAGAACTTATGTTTTCTTCTATATAATTTATAGTTTCAGGTCTCATATTTAGATCTTTGACCCATTTTGAATGAATTTTTGTGCAGGGGTCAAAGTGTAGTCAAGTTTCATTCTTTTGCATGTGGTTTTTCTATTTTCCCAGCACCATTGATTGCAGAGGCTTTCTTTTATCTATTGTGTATTTTTGGCTCTTTAGTTGAAGCTGATTTGTCCATATATATGTGGTTTTATTTCTGGGCTCTTAATTCTGTTCCATTGGTCTGTCTGTTTGTTTTTCTGACAATACTATGCTGTTTTGATTATTGTTGCTCTATAGTATAATTTGAAGTTAAGTAGTGTGATACCTCTAGCTTCATTTTTTTCCCTCAGGATTTCTTTGCCTATTTGGGGTTTTTTATGGTTCCATACAAACCTGATAAAATTTTGTCCTATTTGTTTAAAGTGTGACATTGGAATTTTGATGGAGATTGCATTAAATTTGTATATTGCTCTGGGTAATATTGCCATTTTAACCATGTTGATTCTTCCAATTCATGACCGTGTAATATTTTTCCATTTCATTGTGTTCTTTCAATTTCTTTCAATTGTTTTATAGTTTTCAGTACAAGGGTCCTTCACATTTTTTGTTAAGTTTATTCCTAGGTACTTTTTATATTGTTCTTTTTAGTTCATTTTCCAAAGTATCATTGTTGGCATATAGAAAAGCATTAGATTTTGTATATTGATTTTACATCCTGCAACTTTAGTGTATTGGTTTATTGTTTCTAATAGTTTTTTGGTGGAGTATTTGGGGTTTTCTATATAAAGGATCATTTCATCTGTAAAAAGTGATATTTTTACTTCTTCTTTCCTGATATGGATGCCTTTTATTTCTTTCTCTTGCCTGATTTCTCTGGCTAAAACTTTCAGAGTATGTTGAATAAGAGTGGAGAGAGTGGGCAGTCTTATCTCATTCCTAATTTTAGAAGAAAGCCTTCATTTTTTTTTCACCATTTACTATGATATTAGCTGATGGTTTGACATATATGGCTTTTATTATGTTGAGGTACTTTTATTCTATTCTGATTTTACTGAGTATTTTAAACATAAATAAATGTTGTATCATGTCAAGTGGATTTTTTGCATCTATTGATAGGATCATATGATTTTTGTTCTTTGTTTTACTGATGTAGTGTACTATGTTGATTTATTTCTGTATGTTGAACCATCCTTGGGCTACTGAAATGAATCCCACTTGTTTGTGATGTATTGTTTTTTTAATGTGGTGTTGTATTTGATTTGCTGGTATCTAGTTTAGGATTTTTTTGCATTTGTATTTATTTAAGATATTGGTCTGTAGTTTTCTTTTTTTGTGTTGTCCTTGCCAGGTTTTGGTGTGAGGTTATATTGCCCTCAAGAAATGTACTGGAGACTATTGCTTCTTCTTCTATTTTTTAGAAGACTTTGAGAAGTACAGGTACCAAATCTTTGAATGTTTGGTAGAATTCACTATTGTAACCATCTGATCCTGGACTTTTGCTTTGGGGGATGTTTTTGATAGTTGTTTCTATTTCCTTTCTGCTTATAGGTCTATTTAGATTTTTTTCATTGAGGTCAGTAATTTGATTTTTTTGTGTGTGACAGAGACAGAGAGAGAGAGTCAGAGAGAGGGATAGACAGGGACAGGCAGACAGGAAGAGAGATGAGAAGCATCAATTCTTTGTTGAGGCACCTTAGTTGTTCATTGATTGCTTTCTCATATGTGCCTTGATGGGGGAAGAGCTATAGAAGACCGAGTGACCCCTCGCTCAAGCCAGTGACCATGAGTTCAAGCTGGTGAGCTGTGCTCAAACTAGATAAGCCCATGCTCAAGCCAGTGATCTCGAGATTTCAAACCTGGGTCCTCTGATTCCCAGTCTGATGCTCTATCCACTGCAGCCACCTGGTTAGACAGTAATTTGATTCTTTTTAGGTGCTTTATATGTAGTAGGTGCTTAATAAACTTTAAAAATGGGAAGGAAATAGGGAAGGAGAAATAACAAGTGGGATGAAAAGGAAATGATGAGAATAAGAGATAGTCAAGAAGAATGCAGAAAGAGAATGAAGAAGGATTAGTAAATATGTGGGGAAAGAGTAGAGAAAAAGGCAAAAGAAGAAAGACAAAAATGAGTTAGAAGAAGATGAAAGGATATAAAGCCCAATTCATTCTCATTTTCTGGCCCAAATAACACTCAGAGTCTGAGCTTCTGAGAATTTTTGTTTTTGAATTCAGTTCTTTGAAATATTAACTAGATTATTTACTTCTGAATGTAGCTTTTCAATAATTATTTCCTCCTTTAGGTAATGTAAAATCAACACATATCCCAAGGTCCTCTATGACTGACAAAGCAAGGGTGAGATAAGTAGGAATTTACAATATGCACACAGGTAGCAATAGCTAAATAAGGAAGATGTTACAAGGGCCATAAGTAAGGTGAGGAAGGAAAATGATGTCTGGTTTTGATAGGGAATGATAATTAAAGAATGTGAGTGCAGAAATAATTCTGTAGTTGCTAGATGGAGAAAATTACAATGTTAGACTTGGCAGCAGTGAAATTGAGGGGGAGGATACTTTAAAAAAAAGGAACATCATTTGCAGTGGCACAGAAGGAGGAAAAGTTGCAGAATCATTCATTGCTGGAATGTAGCATACATTTCTATTTACTTGCCACTCCCTCTTTCCAATTCCTCCCTTAGCCTCTTCTTTCTGGAAGTTATTTTACCTTTTCATTTTCTTTTATCACTTCTTCTCCTCTGCCTATCCCCTTAGTGGTAATATTGTCTACATTGTATTGTAGACTGTACAGATGCTTTTTATGAATCAGCTTAAGCCTTCTTGGCTTCACCTGTCTGTGGAGTCTTTACCTACTTTATTCAGCCCTGCTACAACCATAGTGACACACTCTGGGTAGACTTTACCTGCTGCTGTTCTACTGACTTATGGGTACAACTTGTAGGACCTTGCCTTACGTCCACTGTGTGCCTCTTGCCTCCTATTTGGGACTATCTTATGGTCAATAACTCATAAGATGCCCTGAAGATCTTACTGCTAATCTTTGCAAGGAGAAACCCAGAAATGAACATCTGTAAAAGTTAATGTCACTGGGCAACCTTTCAGCTAATGAGAGATGGGAGTCATGATTTTATTTTATTCTTCCTTTTTGACCATTCTCCCCTACAGTGCTGAGCTCAGGTCTCTCAAAAAGTTGTCCGAATTGATAATAAGCAGCAGCCTGCTGGGTAAAGCAACCTCTTCTTTCTTTTTTGATTCATTTCCTTTTTGAACTTCTGCTTCCATTGCCTTGTAAACCCTAACAAAATAGTTGCACAGAAACTCCTACCTGAGGCTCTGCTTTCTATAGAACTAAGGCTAAAACATAAAACCTTCTTCTTTTCTTTTTCTTCTCCTTTTCTTCCTCTTCTCCTTTTCCTTCTTTTTCCCATTCTTATTCTCATATCATATTTACTTTTCAACTTATTTATTTATTTATTTTTGTATTTTTCTGAAGCTGGAAACGGGGAGAGACTGACTCCCGCATGAGCCCGACCGGCCACCCGGCACGCCCACCAGGGGCGATGCTCTGCCCCTCCGGGGAGTAGCTCTGCCGCGACCAGAGCCACTCTAGCGCCTGGGGCAGAGGCCAAGGAGCCATCCCCAGCGCCTGGGCCATCTTTGCTCCAATGGAGCCTCGGCTGCGGGAGGGGAAGAGAGAGACAGAGAGGAAGGAGAGGGGGAGGGGTGGAGAAGCAGATGGGCGCTTCTCCTGTGTGCCCTGGCCGGGAATTGAACCCGAGACCCCTGCACGCCAGGCTGACGCTCTACCACTGAGCCAACCGGCCAGGGCCTTTTCGTCTTATTCTTATCCTTCCTCTTCTTTTCCCTCATCTTTCTTTCTTCCTTCCTTCCTTCCTTCCTTCCTTCCTTCCTTCCTTCCTTCCTTCCTTCCTTCCTTCCTCCCTCCCTTCCTTCCTTCTTCCCTTTTCTTCTTTTTCCTCCACCACTTCCTCCTCTTCCCCCTTTTTCCTCTTCATCTTCTTTCTTCCTTTCTCTCTTTTTCTCTCTCCCTCTCCTTTTCCCTCATTCCCTATGTTTTCCTCTAAGTAATCTCATGTGTTCTCCTGGTTTCAAATATTATCTATGTACTGACTAATTCCAGATCTGCATCTTTAACCTAAGCTTTTCTTCTATAATAGGCAGCTAAAGATATTTAAATGAGTATTTTTACTTGGATTTCTGACATGTGCCTCAAACTTCTCTAAAATAAAATTAACCACTTTTCATTACCACCCAGTTGCCTAAACTACATATCTGGGAAACAGTCTTGGCAAATTCTCCTCCTTTCATCCTTTGATTCTATTTATCACCATAGCTTGCCACTCTTTTTTTTTTTTTTTAAATAAATTTTTATTAATGGTAATGGGATGACATTAATAAATCAGGGTACATATATTCAAAGAAAACATGTCTAGGTTATTTTGTCATTAAATTATGTTGCATACCCCTCGCCCAAAGTCAGATTGTCCTTCGCCACCCTCTATCTAGTTCTCTGTGCCCCTCCCCCTCCCCCTAACTCTCCCCCTGTCCTCCCTCCCCCCACCCCTGGTAACCACCACACACTTGTCCATGTCTCTTAGTCTCATTTTTATGTGCCACCAATGTATGGAATCATGTAGTTCTTGTTTTTTTCTGATTTACTTATTTCACTCCTTATAATGTTATCAAGATCCCACCATTTTGCTGTAAATGATCTGATGTCATCATTTCTTATGGCTGAGTAGTATTCCATAGTGTATATGTGCCACATCTTCTTTATCAAGTCTTCTATTGAAGGGCTTTTTGGTTGTTTCCATGTCTTGGCCACTGTGAACAGTGCTGCAATGAACATGGGGCTACATGTGTCTTCACGTATCAATGTTTCTGAGGTTTTGGGGTATATACCCAGTAGAGGGATTGCTGGGTCATAAGGTAGTTCTATTTGCAGTTTTTTGAGGAACCACCATACTTTTCTCCATAATGGTTGTACTACTTTACAGTCCCACCAACAGTGAATGAGGGTTCCTTTTTCTCCACAGCCTCTCCAACATTTGCTATTACCAGTCTTGTTGATAATAGCTAATCGAACAGGTGTGAGGTGGTATCTCATTGCCGTTTTGATTTGCATTTCTCTAATAGCTAATGAAGCTGAGCATCTTTTCATATATCTGTTGGCCATTTGTATCTCTTCCTGGGAGAAGTGTCTATTCATGTCCTCTTCCCATTTTTTTATTGGATTGTTTGTTTGTTTGTTGTTGAGTTTTATGAGTTCTTTGTAAATTTTGGAAATTAGGCCCTTATCTGAGCTGTTGTTTGAAAATATCATTTCCCATTTAGTTGGCTGTCTTTATTTTTATATCAGTTTCTCTTGCTGAACAAAAACTTTTTATTCTGATGTAGTCCCATTCATTTATCTTTGCCTTCACTTCTCTTGCCATTGGAGTCAAGTTCATAAAATGTTCTTTAAAACCCAGGTCCATCAGTTCAGTACCTATGTCTTCTTCTATGTACTTTATTGTTTCAGGTCTTATATTTAGGTCTTTGATCCATTTTGAATTAATTTTAGTACACGGGGACAGGCTGTAGTCGAGTTTCATTCTTTTGCATGTGGCTTTCCAGTTTTCCCAACACCATTTGTTGAAGAGGCTTTCTTTTCTCCATTGTGTGTTGTTGGCCCCTTTATCAAAGATTATTTGACCATATATATGTGGTTTTATTTCTGGGCTTTCTATTCTGTTCCATTGGTCTGAGTGTCTATTTTTCTGCCAATACCATGCTGTTTTGATTATCGTGGCCCTATAATATAGTTTAAAGTCAGGTATTGTAATGCCCCCAGCTTCATTCTTTTTCCTTAGGATTGTTTTGGCTATTCGGGGTTTTTTATAGTTCCATATAAATCTGATGATTTTTTTTCCATTTCTTTAAAAAATCTCATAGGGATTTTGATGGGAATTGCATTAAATTTGTATATTGCTTTGGGTAATATGGCCATTTTGATTATATTTATTCTTCCTATCCAAGAACAAGGAATATTTTTCTATCTCATTGTATCTTTTTCGATTTCCCTTAACAATGCTTTGTAATTTTCATTATATAGGTCCTTTACATTCTTTGTTATGTTTATTCCTAGGTATTTTATTTTTTTTGTTGCAATCGTGAAGGGGATTATTTTTTTGAGTTCGTTTTCTAATATTTCATTGTTGGCATAGAGAAAGGCTATGGACTTCTGTATGTTAATTTTGTATCCTGCGACCTTACTGTATTGGTTTATTGTTTCTAATAATCTTTTTGTGGAGTCCTTCGGGTTTTCGATGTATAAGATCATATCATCAGCAAAAAGTGATACCTTTACTTCTTCTTTTCCGATATGGATGCCTTTTATTTCTTTGTCTTGTCTGATTGCTCTGGCCAGAACTTCTAGCACCACGTTAAATAAGAGTGGAGAGAGTGGACAACCCTGTCTTGTTCCTGATTTAAGGTAGAAAGTCCTCAGTTTTATGCCGTTTAAAATGATGTTGGCTGATGGTTTATCATATATGGCCTTTATCATGTTGAGATATTTTCCTTCTATACCCATTTTGTTGAGAGTCTTAAACATAAAATTGTGTTGTATTTTATCAAAAGCCTTTTCTGCATCTATTGATAAGATCATGTGGTTTTTGTTCTTTGTTTTGTTGATATGGTGTATTACGTTAACCGTTTTGCGTATGTTGAACCATCCTTGAGATTCTGGGATGAATCCCACTTGATCATGATGTATTATTTTTTTAATATGTTGTTGTATTCGGTTTGCCAGTATTTTGTTTAGTATTTTAGCATCTGTATTCATTAGAGATATTGGTCTGTAGTTTTCTTTCTTTGTGCCATCCTTGCCAGGTTTTGGTATGAGGGTTATGTTGGCCTCATAAAATGTGTTTGGAAGTATTGCTTCTTCTTCAATTTTTTGGAAGACTTTGAGTAGAATAGGAACCAAGTCTTCTTTGAATATTTGATAGAATTCACTAGTATAACCGTCTGGGCCTGGACTTTTATTTTTGGGTAGGTTTTTAATAGTTTTTTCTATTTCCTCCCTGCTGATTGGTCTGTTTAGGCTTTCTGCTTCTTCATGACTCAGTCTAGGAAGGTTGTATTGTTCTAGGAATTTATCCATTTCTTCTAGATTGTTGTATTTGGTGGCATATAATTTTTCATAGTATTCTACAATAATTCTTTGTATATCTATGATGTCTGTGGTGATCTCTCCTCTTTCATTTTGGATTTTATTTATTTGGGTCCTTTGCCTTTTTTCCTTGGTGAGTCTTGCCAAGGGTTTGTCAATTTTGTTGATCTTTTCAAAGAACCAGCTCCTTGTTTTATTGATTTTTTCTATAGTTTTTCTGTTCTCTATTTCATTTATTTCTGCTCTGATTTTTATTATCTCCTTTCTTCGGCTGGTTTTGGGTTGTCTTTGTTCTTCTTTTTCTAGTTCCTTAAGGTGTGAAGTTAAGTGGTTTACTTCGGCTCTCTCTTGTTTGTTCATATAGGCCTGAAGTGATATGAACTTTCCTCTTATTCCTGCTTTTGCTGCATCCCAGAGATTCTGATATGTCGTATTTTCATTTTCATTTGTCTGTATGTATCTTTTGATCTCTGCGCTTATTTCTTCTTTGACCCATTCATTTTTTAGAAGTATGTTGTTTAGTTTCCACATTTTTGTGGGTTTTTCCCCCTCTTTTTTGCAGTTGAATTCTAGTTTCAAGGCTTTATGATCAGAAAATATGCTTGGTACAATTTCAATTTTTCTAAATTTGCTGATATTGTCTTTGTGGCCCAACATATGGTCAATTCTTGAGAATGTTCCATGTACACTAGAGAAAAATGTATACTCTGTCGCTTTGGGATGAAGTGTCCTGTAGATGTCTATCATATCCAGGTGTTCTAGTATTTCGTTTAAGGCCACTATATCTTTATTGATTCGCTGTTTGGATGACCGATCTAGAGCTGTCAGCGGAGTATTGAGGTCTCCAAGTATGATTGTATTTTTGTTAGTTTTTGTTTTAAGGTCAATAAGTAGCTGTCTTATATATTTTGGTCCTCCTTAGTTTGGTGCATATATATTAAGGATTGTTATGTCTTCTTGATTCAGTGTCCCCTTAATCATTATGAAGTGACCATTTTTGTCTCTGAGTACTTTTTCTGTCTTGTAGTCAGCATTATCAGATATGAGTATTGCTACACCTGCTTTTTTTTGGGTGTTGTTTGCTTGGAGTATTGTTTTCCAGCCTTTCACTTTGAATTTGTTTTTATCCTTGTTGCTTAGATGTGTTTCTTGTAGGCAGCATATAGTTGGATTTTCTTTTTTAATCCATTCTGCTACTCTGTGTCTTTTTATTGGTAAGTTTAATCCATTTACATTTAGTGTAGTTATTGACACTTGTGGGTTCCCTACTGCCATTTTATAAATTGCTTTCTGTTAGTTTTGTATCTAGTTTGATTCTTCTCTTTTGTTTTTCTATCATTTGTTTCTGTTTGTTTGTGTTCCATACTTCTTTCCTCTGTTGCTACCTTTTTTAAGTCATGTGTTTTTGTGGTGGTTTTTTCTAGGGTGGTTACCATTAAGTAATGAAAAGGGTACCTACCATATTCATTGTAGTACCCTATCTTATAAGTATTTCTGCACTTCATCGTCCTTTGCTACTGTTAATCTCCATTCTCTCCCCCCTTTTTTTTTCCTTTGTTGTCACAGTTTAAGTTTGGTTTTATTGTGTTCTTGGTGGAGCTGTTACTTGTGGTTTTGTTTTCTTTTGTTCTTTGAATCTGGTTGGAAAACCCCCTTTAGTATTTCCTGGAGTGGGGGCTTTCTGGTGATAAATTCTCTCATCTTTTCTGTATTTGTGAATGTTTTTATATCTCCTTCATACTTGAAGGATAGCTTTGATGGGTATAGTATTCTTGGCTGAAAGTTCCTCTCTTTCAGGGCTTTAAATATTGGGGTCCACTCTCTTCTAGCTTGTAGAGTTTCTGCTGAGAAATCTGATGATAATCTAATAGGCCTTCCTTTATATGTTGTACTCTTCTTTTCCCTGGCTGCCTTGAGAATTTTTTCTTTGTCATTGGTTTGTGTCATCTTTATTATGATGTGCCTTGGAGTGGGTTTGTTGGGGTTAAGAAAACTCGGTGTTCTGTTTGCTTCTTGAATTTGAGGCTTTAGTTCTTTCCACAGGCTTGGGAAGTTCTCGTCTATTATTTGTTTGAGTATATTCTCCATTCCATTTTCTTTCTCTTCTCCCTCTGATATACCTATTATTCTTATGTTATTCTCTCTGATGGAGTCAGATAATTCCTGTAGGGCTTTCTCGTTTTTTATTATTTTTGAGTCTCTTTCTTCTTCTCTCTGTTGTGCCTCAAGTTGTTTGTCTTCTATTTCACTAATCCTATCTTCAATCTGGGTTGTTCTGCTAGCTAAGCTTGTTACCTCGTTTTTCAGCTCGTGAATTGAGTTTTTCATTTCTGTTTGATTTGTTTTTATAGTTTCAATTTCCTTGGTAATATATTCTTTGTGTTCATTGAGTTGTTTTCTGATCTCCCTATATTGCCTTTCTGTGTTTTCTTGTATATCTCTGAGTATTTTTAAGATTTCTATTTTAAATTCTCTGTCATTTAGCTCCAAGGCTTCCAATATGTTAAGTCTTTTCTCCATAGATTTTTCCACATCTATTTGTGTTACTTCTCTTTCTTTTGTATCCATAATATTCGATTTCCTCTTTCTTATTGGCTTCTGAGGGTGGTCTTGTTGATAGCACTAATTAGAATTAATAAAGAGTAAAAAGTAAAAAAAAAAAAAAAAAAAAAAAAAAAAAAAAGGGTAAAACACCCCACAAAAAAAGCAGTAATAATTTATTATTTCCCCCTTTTTTTCTTTCTTCTCCTTCCCTCCTCTCCCCTCCTCAGGGAAATATCGTGCCTATAATGGAGGGCCTGGTTTGCGGTGAAGAGTTCAAGGGGCAAAAAAAAAGGGGAGTAGGGACCTACTAAATGCAAAAAAAAAAAAAAAAAAAAAAAAAAAAAGGAAGAAAATCTTAGACAAGCATAAGATGATCTGCCTGCGGGTGATGGTCAACTAAGAGATATAATGAGAGGGATAAGAGGGAACCAGAAAAAAGGACAAAAAAAGGAATAATAAAGAAGAAAAAAATAAAAATAATAAGTAAAAATCTGTTGTATTAAGTGGAGCGAAGACCAAATACAATGGAGACCTTGGGTTGGGAGGACCCAAAATGCCACAAAAATAAACAAACAAGAAAAAAACAAAAACAAAAGCAAAAAAGAAAAATAAAGCCAAAAAAAGCCTTGAGTCCCAAATTAACTAATTTGTTTGTGATTGAGGATTAAATGGGAGGAAAGTAAAACGAGAAAAGAAAAAACGGATAGAAAGGAAAAAATAAGAAAAAGAGAAAAACGAAGGAAGAAATAAAAAAGGAAGAGAAAAAAACAAAATAAAGCAAAACAAACAAACAAAAAAAACAAAAAAACAAAAGAGGAGAGAGTGAGAGGTAAGTGTCCTGGAGTATAACCCCAAAGGAGGGTGAGGATGAAGAAGAGAAATAAAATGTAACACTTATGGGTAGTGTAGTTCAAGAAAAGGGAAGCATAAGATGGGCAGAGAATAGAAGGACCGATGTGGAGGAAATAAAGGCAATAAGATAGAAGAAACAAACAACAACAACAACAACAAAAAAAAAATTAGTGGAACAAGTTGTAAAGTCTGTGGATTTTTCTTGATTTTGAGATGTTAACTTCTTCCTTTTTCTTTTCTCTCCCTCTTCCTGGTCGGTGACTCTGTACCCCAGGCTCTGCCCCTGTGTCACACTTAGGTAGGGATTTGCAGTTGATGGGATTCTATGGCAATGTCATATAATTGGCTTTAGTCTTGCTGGTAGTCAAGGCTTGTTGGCGTTTGCAGGGTCCAACGATGAGAGAGTTTGCTTTCCTGGATTCTCTCTCCTAGTCCCCCCTTCCTGAATTAGCAGCCTGGTGATCCAGCTATAAGGCTGCCACTGCTTCTGCCTGGGGAGTAAGAGGCTCAAAGAGCTGGGAAATCCCCACTCTATCCCCACTCAGTGCAAGGCTTTGGGAAAGGCTCTGGCAGTCAGGGCCTCCAGTGTAATCAGGCGGGGGTGGGAGTCAATTGTTGTCAAGGTGACTGTTCAGCGCCTAGCATTCAGTTGGACCTCTCAACCCAGGCTTTCCACACTTTGTAGCCTGTTTTGGCTGGGAAGAAGAGGCACTAGTCTCTGCTTGCGACTAGTGTAGTATAGATCTATTATTATCTGCCAAGTCCTTCTTGTTAGCGTTTATCCCTGAATATGGAGGCTCTATCAATCAGAAGTTGCCCCCGCCCCTTTAGCGAGAGGCACTAAAAAATATCACGCCTCTTGTCTTGGGTCGGTGAACTGAGAGAGATCTTATCAATTAGAACCGAGGGTGTGCAGATTTCACGGGTTAAGTTAATTTCAGTAATTGGGTCGCAGCTGTGCTCCTGAAGGTATTTCAGGCTGCCTGCGCGCGCCCCTCCCCCAACGCTTGATTGTTAGCTTGAATGGCTGGGTGAGGTGCCCCGCCCGCGGAGAGAATCTCCCAAGTAGGGAATACCGCCCTGGGGCCTCTCCCGCTCCCCGTGCGCGGGCCGCTGGGAACGTTAGCGGTGCTCGGTCTGCAACCAGACCAGGCGCTCGCCAGCGGCTGCTCGCCGCTCCGGAGTGTGGGCGGTGCTCGCTCTGCAACCGAACCGGGCGCTGCTCGCGGCTGCTTGCGGCGGCTGTTCGCGGCGGCGGCTCGCGGCGGCGGCTCGCGGCTCCCGAGTGCGAGCTGACTCAACACAGGCGCACTTCCTCGCGGCTTGAATGAACGTCCCTGCGGTAGCTTCCTCCACACCCTCGTCTCTCAGATTCAAGTGATAACAGTCCTTTCGCTTTCAATTTGTGTGGAACTCCGGAATGCTCCGAAGATAAATTTTCCTGTTTCTAGTTGATATATTGTTGTGATTTTGGGGAGATCTATCGGACGCGCTGCTCACGGCGCCATTTCCGTGACATCACCTTGCCACTCTTTTTTCTCCTTAAATCCTCTCCAATTCATCCACTTCTCTTAGTTTCTACTGCAATACTCAAGTTCAGACAAATATCATGTCTTTCCAAGATTTCTACAACATCCTCCTACGGATCACTTGACTACTTATTTTATCCACTCACCTTCTATTCTACATGTAAGCCAGATTGATTGTTCCAAAATCTATCTTGTTACAGCCTTTCTGGAAATTCTTCAATAGCTTTGAAATAAAGTCCACACTCTCTAGAGTGACTTCCAAGGTTCCCAATTGCCTGCACTATCTACTTCTGTTGGTCCTTTAGACTCTCCCTCAGTTCTTGCTTTTGCCTTTCTGATTATTCATTCTTTCTATCTCAACATAACTGATGCTTCCTCATTTACATGAGTTTGAGGTCCAGGACCTGAAGCAATGATATGAGTAGTTTTGATATTTAAATTGGGGATTACAATTCAGATGCCTTATACTAGAGAGGTGGCACTAGACTGTGGTGGCACAGTGGATAAAATGTCAACCTAGAATGCTGAGATCACTGGTTCCAATCCCTGGGTTTGCCCGGTCAAGGCACACACAACTACTATGAGTTGATGCTTCTTGCTTTACATCTTACACCTCTCTCCTCTCTCTAAAAAATAAAAAGTAAAAAACCCCAAAACTCAATAAATAAAAAACTTATAGAGATGAAAGGGATTATGGCTGGCAGAGGGAAAGATAGTCACTTGCTAAAAGCATTTGAGGAAAGTGAGAAACTGTCTTGGAGATCAATGTACAACAAAGTGAGAATTCTGCTTTGATATGGGATTTCCATTGCAGATGATCACCAAAGAAGTTATTCCCTAAACTGCCAAATCAGTAACTGCTATAGCAATGGGATCAAAACAAGTGTAGCTCTGATCCTGGGGCTCAGTGATCAACCTCCAACAGAGCTTCAGATAGTCCAGAAGGAGCTGAACAGCTGCTTTTGGAATCCTTTTCGTTCCAGTGGCACATAACAACAAAACTCTGGAGGCAAGCAAAGACATTATCATTGTATACATTCAAGTGCACGCTAGAAAATGTTAGGTGCTTTCACAAACAGGACTGAGTAGAGAGGCCAAGTTGATAAAAATAGGTATATTTTCTGATGATTAAATTCTGTGGACCTAACCCAATTTAGACCTCCAATTTAATTTACACACACACACACACACATATACACACACACACATCATTTTATGTTTTTAGGCCTCTGGTTCAACATTTGTAGGCTATTGAATAAGTTCCACTTAGAAGACTTAAACACAAAAAAGAAGAAGAAAAAGAAAGAAACCCTTCATCTCACTTAAATTTAGATTAAATTCACTAAAAACCTGTGTCTGCCTGCACACATTAAATGGTAGTTGACTGAAAGGACTGGCTCGTTTGTTTGTCTTGAGGTGGTGAACACAAAGTAGGATATGCTGATAGTATATTATAGAACTGTATTGCTGAAACCTATATAATATTTTGTATTTTTCTGAAGCTGTAAACGGGGAGAGACAGTCAGACAGACTCCAGCATGCGCCCGACCGGGATCCACCCGGAACACCCACCAGGGGCGACGCTCTGCCCACCAGGAGGCGATGCTCTGCCCCTCCGGGGCGTTGCTCTGTTGCGACCAGAGCCACTCTAGCGCCTGGGTCAGAGGCCAAGGAGCCATCCCCAGCGCCCGGGCCATCTTTGCTCCAGTGGAGCCTCGGCTGTGGGAGGGGAAGAGAGAGACAGAGAGGAAGGAGAGGGGGAGGGGTGGAGAAGCAGATGGGCGCTTCTCCTGTGTGCCCTGGCCGGGAATCGAACCCGGGACTTCTGCATGCCAGGCCAACGCTCTACCACTGAGCCAACCAGCCAGGGCCTGAAACCTATATAATTTTATTAACCAATATCACCCTAATCTAAAAAAAGACTTGACTCATTTGTGAGTTAGGTAAATTTTTTGGGGGGGTTCCATTTGTGGGTTTTATTACTTAAAAGAATTGACTCACCTATGAAGGAGAGATGTAATGATATCCAGAGAGCCATTTCCCCATTTCTTGGCTCAGGTGTCTGATCATGGATGAGCCGCAGAACACTATGTGTTAGTAAAGTGATTTAGGGATGTATTCCTCATCTGAAACCTGTGAGGTGCTTTATCCTCACTTCACAGACAAATATATTTCTAAAGGGGTTTTTTGATGTCCTATCAAGAGACAACAACAGAATGAGGACTAGAATCTGTCTGGGCCTGAACTGCCAAGCTCTTGTCATAAATTCTCTCATACCATACTTCTTCTCAAAAAATATTATCTCTTCATTCCAGAATGAATAGATAAAAGTAATGGACTCCAAAGTACCTTCCTGATGGAATGTTCCATAGAAATTGTTCTAAAATGAAGCAAATGAAAAACATAAGCATTCTTAATGCACTACTCATTCGTTGAACAGTGGGGCCCTCAATTTAGGATTGGATTTAAATGACTTTAAATAATCAATAGACAGTGTATATGGGCACAACACAGAGGTGGTCAAAGAAAGCTGATGATAAAGTACGAAATGGGTTAGAAAGAAACTAATTAAAAAGTTAACTGCAATCTGAAGGAAAAGGAAAGTAACTCAAACAAGACTCAAATGTGAGTTGTGGATTTTAGCGAACAGTGCTGCCAAAGCTCAAAATAAAAAAATAAAAAAAACATGTTCTTAGGGCTGACAAAAAAAAAAAAGAAGAAGAAGAAATCATCAGTGTAGGAAGGCAAAATTGAAGGAACTCTGTGAGAACCTTTAGAGGCACCAGAGAGAAAGTAGCCCCTGCAGCCCTGGGAAAGCTGCCTGGCTAAAAGAGTAAGAAGTGTCCCTGGCTAGAAGCCTGGGACTGAAGTCTGGGGTGAGCTGGAGGCTGGAAGAATCACAAAAGAAGACAGGAGTCTTAGACTTGGAAGTCCTTCGGGTTTCAGGACAACGTAAGTAGGAGAGAAAGGTTCAGAATGCCAATGTGCTGGGGGGAAACTAGAGAAGGCTAAGGGAACAAAGGCTCTTGGAATTTGTTGGGAAAGATAACTTGCAGGGCCACAGTATTCTTGCAGGAGTGTAAGTCTATGGCTATAATTTCACCTCGTGTTTCTGGCATTATACAAACCAGTGAAAGGACTCAATTTTATGAAACCCATTGATGGGACTTGATGCCCAATAATTCAGTTACCCTCTATCTGAATGTAACACCTTGTTTTCTTAGTGAAGGGACAATTGGGTTTTTATATAAAACAGAAATATTGTACTTTTCAACTGCAAATATAATACTTTCTTTTGTTGTTGTTAAACAACTGTCAGAAATCCATTATTAGAAAATCAATTCTACAACCAATATCCAACAGATTAGAGATAACAACTGACTTTCAGGACACTAGAGAGTGTTATTTTATTTGGGGGCCAGGCATTCGTCCAAACTCTTTTTTTCATGTTCCATCCATAGGCAAGCTCTATTTGAGAGCTATACTTTTAAAACTGCTATGCTATATACCTCCCAGAAAGAAATACTTCTTATCTCTTTAGTGTAAAACCTAGTAACCTTTTCATAAGTTTTAAAAGAGCTTGATTTGCATTTTCTTTCTTTTTTTGTGTGACAGAGACAGAGAGAAGGAGAGATAGAGACAGACAGACAGGAAAGAAGAGAGATAAGAAACATCAATTCTTACTTGTGGCACCTTAGTTTTTCATTGGTTGCTTTCTCATATGTACTTTTACTGGGGGGCTACAGCAGAGCTAGTTATCCCTTGTTCAAGCCAACAACCTTGGGCTCAAGCCAGCGACCATGGGGTCATGTCTATGATCCCACACTGAAGCCAGAAACCCGTGCTCAAGCTGATGAGCCCGCACTCAAGCTGATGAGACTGCACTCAAGCTGGCGACCTTGGGGTTTCAGACCTGGGTCCTCAGCATCCCCGGCTGACACTCTATCCACTATACCACCACCTGGTCAAGCTAGCAAGTGTATATTTAACTTCATAAGAAACTGCCAAACCACATTCTAGAGTGGCTATGCCACAAACACTATATGAAAGTTTCTGTGTTTCCACATTTTTGCCAGAAGTGCTAATTATGTGTGTGGGGGGGTGCTATAATATTTTAAACTTAGACATTTTATAATAGACATGTAGTAGTATGGATAGAAAATTAGCATATAAAAAGATGTTGAACATAGTTAATCATTAAGAAAATGCAAATCAAGCCTGACTAGGCAGTGGTGCAAAGGGTAGTGTTGGACTGGAATGCTAAGGGTCCAAGTTCGAAACCCCAAGGTCGCCAGCTTGACTACAGGTTCACCAGCTTGAGTTCAAGCTCACCAGCTTGAATGCGGGTCACTGGCTTGAGCATGAGATCATAGACATGAACCCACGGTTGCTGGCTTGAGCCCAAAGGTCACTGGCTTGAAGTCCAAGGTCGCTGGCTTGAGCCCAAAGGTCACTGGCTTGAAACCCAAGGTCACTAGCTTGAGCCTATTGTTACTAGCTTGAGCAAGGAGTCACTGGCTCAGCTGGAGCCCCCCCCCCCCCAGTTAAGGCACATATGAAAAAGCCATCAAGGAACAACTAAGATGGTGCAATGAAGAATTGATGCTTCTCATCTCTTTCTCCCTTCCTTGCTGTCTGTCCCTGTCTGTCCCCCTCTCTTTCTCTCTTAAATATATATACACTTCCTACATGACCCACCAGTCCCACTTCTAGATACTTACCCTAGAGAAATGAATACCTACGTACACATACACATACACATGCAAATAAAAAAAACTTCCTTCAACAAGCAAATGACTAAAAAAACTATAGTAAATCCATACAACGAAATATTACTCAGCATTAAACAGGCACAATCTATTGACACATGGATGAATATGAGATGCATTCTGCTAAGTGAAACAAGGTTGTCTCAAAAAAATTGAATACTGTATAATTGTTTTAGATGACATTCTAGAAAAGGCAGAACTATGGTTACAGAAAACAGATCAGTGGTTGCTGGGGGTTATAGTTCAGAGAAGGATATGACTGCAAGAGGCTGCAAAAGAAAATTTTGTGAGTGTTAGAAATGTCTGTTGTGATTGTGATCATGGTTACACGAAACTAGGCATGTGTTAAAACTCACAACCTGCATACTCCTCAAAAATAGATGAGTTTTAAGAATGTAAATTATAAATAAATAAATAAACAAACAAATAAATAAATGAATGAATAAAAAATTTGAAGAATTTTGTCTTACTAAATCAGTAGAACTGATCCCCACCGAGATAAGCTTCTTAATTATGGATATTCACACTTTATCCAGGCTTAACATTCTGTCTTGAAATTCTGATTTAAAGCCTTATAAAGTTGGGACCTAGCATCAGGATTTCTGTAGCAATTCTGCTTCTCTTTTATGCCAGAAGAATTTATGGGAAATCTCATTACTGCAAAAAACAAAAACAAAAAAACCCCAGCTCCATTTGAAACAAAAGTTTTAATTTATTCTCTTAAAACAAAATTCACATCACGTTTGATTGTTTTGTTTTTTAGTACATAGCAGTATGTTTTGGTGAGCCGGAGACGAGATTGGGTAACTCCACATGCAAAGTAGGGTGACAGCCCTCTCTACCCCATTCTTGTCCCTGCTCAAGTATCTATTTGCATCTATTGAGTCTTCTGCATGTAGGAGAGTTAGGTATCTGGAAGAGATGGCTGCCACTGAAATTCAATTCATCATTAGATAAGAAAATCTGGTAGGAAAGGAGCAGTAGTTTGGAGTACAGAGTAGTAGCTGAAACTTACTCTCTAGTGGAGAGCGCATTCAAAGAGCCATCATTAGGCCTAGGTACCTGGCTACCAGCACCTAAGTGTCACATAAAGGAGAGACTCTTCTCCCTCTGGCTTCACAAGTAACTACAAAGCTGAGCATCATGAGGTAAATTTGTAGTGATTGAGCCAGGTTAACAAAGTGGCAGGAGGCAGAGCCCAGGGAAATGCCAGGAAGAGCTTAGAAGGAACAAAACAAGTAGTGAGACTCTAGCAACACTGGGACTGAGATGACACTGAGAGACCCTCCCACCTCTATGGCTCCAAACACATAGAAATGCTAGGTAAGAATGTAATAAAAATTGTAATGAAATGCAATAAAAAAGAAAAATGTTACATGTTACAAATGAAAAATAAAACATGAAAGCAGAAGAGTAAACATATGAGCTAATTCATGATTCCCGACCAGTGGGATATTGTTCCCAAATATCATCCAAATGGCCAGGAAGTTGGGTTTTAGTGCCCAGACAAGGGCCATAAATGTAGCTTTGTCCCTGTCAAAAGCTGAGAGCTGAAACTGAGACTCGTTTACAAATCTCAAAGATCGGGTGCCAAAAGGGTTGTCCGCTCTGTAAAATTGTGTCTTATCATTAGTCTGGGACTCTGGGTTAAAAACAAAAAGTTGGGGAAGAAAAAAATAAATTATAAATAAAGTACTATGAAATAATGTTAAGGAAGTTGGGTGAGCATGCTAGAGCATTTGAGAAACAAGGAGTTAGTAGTGTCCATGTTAAGAACATGTACTCTGAAGACAGACATCAGTGTTCAAATCCCAGCTCTACCATTTATAGCTGTGTGATCTTGGACAAGTTATTTAATTCAATTTTCTCATTGGTAAAATCAGATCATAACAGTGCCCACATCATCAGTATTAACTTGTTAATACCTTATCTCTCAAATATTTAGTACATCGATTCCAAAAATCATTTTAAGAAAAAATTTAGGATTTCAAGGGAACATAATCTCACTAAAGTTATTTAGCATTCCCTTTAAAGAACAGAATAAGAATGTCAACTACTGCATCTGTTCAGTGTTGCACTTTATCATCATAGCTAGCTAAAAAAAAAAAAAAGAAATAACACTGATATTTTTCTACATTAAAATCCCAAGGGAATTTACAAAAAAATAATAAGAGTTTATTAAGGTTGCCATGCATGAGATCAAGATAGAAAAGTTGGTTGAATGTCTATGTACCACTTGAAGCAATTTAAGAAATGTAATAATGGCCCTGGCCGGTTGGCTCAGCGGTAGAGCGTCGGCCTAGCGTGCAGAGGACCCGGGTTCGATTCCCAACCAGGGCACACAGGAGAAGCGCCTATTTGCTTCTCCACCCCTCCGCCGCGCTTTCCTCTCTGTCTCTCTCTTCCCCTCCCGCAGCCAAGGCTCCATTGGAGCAAAGATGGCCTGGGCGCTGGGGATGGCTCTGTGGCCTCTGCCTCAGGCGCTAGAGTGGCTCTGGTCGCAACATGGCGACGCCCAGGATGGGCAGAGCATCGCCCCCTGGTGGGCAGAGCGTCGCCCCATGGTGGGCGTGCCGGGTGGATCCCTGTGGGGCGCATGCAGGAGTCTGTCTGACTGTCTCTCCCTGTTTCCAGCTTCAGAAAAATGAAAGAAGAAAAAAAAAAAGAAGAAGAAAAAAAAGAAATGTAATAATAAAAATCACGATTGAAACAGTAACAAAAACTCTGATATACCTGGGAATAAATTTAATAAATGATACACAAGACCATTATAAAAATATTGTGAAACATTATTGCATGACATAAAAGAAGACAAATAGAGAGAATATAGTCAATAAATAGGAAAATTAATTATTATAAATGTCCTTACAAATCATTTAAGCATTTTGAATTCCAAACATACCCCAACAAGTATTGTTTTATTTTTGTGGCATTTTATGAGATTGTAAAATTTATATTGACAGGGAAGAGCCAAGGATAGTTGAAGTAATTTTGAACAAGAAAAAAGAAGAGAAGATATAATGTGCCATGCTGATCTCTCTCTAGGAATGAAGGAATTAGTGCCCCTAAACACTGAGAGTGCTGCTGATAGCACTTAGTTGTCAACTGCCTTCAGATACAACCTCAGCAGAAAGAGCCATCCAACCCAAGGCCATGCCCCTTGTATAGTTAGCTTACTCATCAGTGCTGGGGTACAAAGGCCCAGTACTGTGTCTTCTTTTGGGACAACTCTGAAAAGCTATCTTAGCTCTAGAGCTCCCTGTGAGGTTGGCTGAGACCTTCACTGGTACTGCATCGCAGCTCAACTTCTTCTGCCCCATTCAACTTTATTTCTTTTCTCATCCACATATTTTAATCCCAAGAGGAGTTCCTAATAAACCTACATATATGCTAATATGTATCTCAGGGGTTTCTTTCCCTGGAAATTCAACTTATGACTGGAAACTTTCTCTTTCAGGTATCAGAAGAACCTGTTTATAATAAAGCTATAGTACTTAAGATAATGTGGTACCGACTTCAAGATAAATGAATAGATACATGAAGCAAAGTGCAGAAACAGAACTTGGTATATGTGAGAAATAGCATGGTAAATTTAAAAAAATATACTATTTTGTAACAGTTGCTCTGACAAATATCTATTTACACGGAAGAAAAAAAATTAGATCTATTGTAAAAAAAAAAAAAATCACATAAGAAACCAATACCTAAATGTTAAAAACAAAAAGGTAACATCGAATGTCTTTGTGATGACACAGGAAAGAATCTCAAACAAGATGCAAATGTTGAAAGCATAAATAAGAGCTCAATAAACTTGATTAGATATAATTTAAAAAAATTTTAGTATATATTTCAAACTTGGAGATGTATAATGAATAGAGAAGTAGAACTCAGGCTATGTAAAGAACTTCCACAAATTAGCCTGACCTGTGGTGGTGCAGTGGATAAAGCATCAACCTGGAACGCTGAGGTTGCCAGTTCAAAAAAAAAACAACAACCCTGCACTTGTCTGAGGCACATAGGGGAATTGAAGCTTCCTGCTCCCCCCTTACGCTTTCTCTTCTCTAAAATGAATAATAATTTAAAAAAGGACTTCCACATTAATAAGATAAACAAACAGCAGACAGAAAACTGGCAAAAGTTCTGAACTATAAACCTACAGAGTAAGAATCACAAATAGCCAAAAAACCTTAAGAAAAAATGGTCAAACTTACTAATAATGAAATGCTAATAATGAGATGCTATTTCTCATTCATGTGGGAAACAGAAATAACCAAATGTAGGGGGAAATGTGAGAAAATATGTAGCAACAAATTATTTGCAGAGGAATTTGGTAATATCATATATATTTTATTTCATATGTACATACCTTTGAGAAGTTCACAGAAATAATCAACAATGACGAATGCCATCTTGTTTGACACAGTAAATACCTGGAAACAATCCACATGTCCATCAGTAGGGGGTGGAGAAATAATTTTAGTACATATATATTATTGAATAGTATAGAGCAGTTAAAGTGAATTAAATATATTTACATTTTTTAACAAAAATCTTGAAAACATAGTATGAAATAAAAATTTGTGTGTTATAACATTTACTTTTCAAATTTAAACTTAGGAAATAATATTGTGTACAGTATATAAAAAATGAGTGGCAAATATTTTTAAGTGTATTACAGAAAAGAAGCAAAATAACTTCAGAAATGTTGCTATGTTTGGAGAGAGAAACAAATGAAATGGAAAAAGACCCAACTGTGTGTTGCAATTCATTTTTAATGAAAATATCCCACATGAAAATCAGAAGATAGAAAAATGTTAATATTTATTGATTCTGGATGGTGATATGATTTTGGGTTGTAGATATTCTGTACATTTTTTTCATGTTTAAAATATTTTAATATATATGTATATTTAAAATTTAAAAATCAGTGGCATGTTGTGGGAGCCAGAGGTGAGTAGGAGTCTTGTACTGGTTTTGTAAGCATTTGTGAGACATTTTTTTAGTTCTGAAAATATTTTGAGTGGGTCAATTTTTTTTTCAAGATAAAATTCACATAATGTAAATTTTGAATGATTTGAAGTGTGTACTTATAGCTTTTAGTATATTTGTTATCACCACTACCTAATTCTACACATGATTCATTAGTTTTGAATAATCTTGTAAGGGACCAGATATCCTGCATTAGAAGTAGCAACTTGGGCCCTGGCTGGTTGGCTCAGCAGTAGAGCATCGGCCTGGCATGTGGAGGTCCTGGGTTTGATTCCCGGTCACGGCACATAGGAGAAGCGCCCATCTGCTTCCCCACCCTTTCCCCTCTCTTTCCTCTCTATATCTCTTCCCCTCCTGCAGCCAAAGCTCCATTGGAGCAAAGTTGGCCTGGACACTGAGAACGGCTCCATAGCCTTCCTCAGGCACTAGAATGGCTCCTGCCACAATGGAGTAATACCCCAGATGGGCAGAGCATCGCCCCCTGTTGGGTATACCAGGTGGATCCCAGTCGGGTGCATGCCGGAGTCTGTCTGACTGCCTCACCGCTTCTAACTTCGGAAGAAAAAAAAAGAAAAAAGAAAGTAGCAACTTGGGACAAATGATCAAGACATTAAAAGTGATTTATATTAATTCACAGGAAGAAACTGGGATCATTCAACTTACATATTTATATTTGTGTAAACAAAGATTTGGGATTTTTCTATTTCCCCCATAGACAACAATAGTCCTTACCAACTTCCAGAGTTCCCCACGTGATTTCATCCTTCTTGGAACACTGCCTTAGCATTCTACTATATTGTCCCATTATTGCACTCTTAATTCTGAGGAATGTGCAAAACAAGGCTATTAGGTTCTGGTAAGACTGGAAACACATTAGGGTAGTGATTAGAAATTTGGCTGGCAATCAGATAGATTGTGCTTTAAATCTCTGCTCTGTCACTTTCTAGCCAGAAGTCCCTAAAGAAACTACTTAATTTCTGTAAGACTCGTTTTTCTTATGTGCAAAGTGAAGATAATAAAAGAATTTGCTTTTCTAATTTTCTGTGAGTACTAAGTGAGATTAATACATATGAGAAGCAGTTAACATACAGGCATACCTTGGAGAGATTGTGGGTTTGGTTCCAGACCACTGCAATTAAAGGAATTTTGTAGAAAAGTAAGTCACATGTTTTTTGGTTTCCCAGTGCATATAAAAGTTATGTTTATATTGTACTGTAGTCTATTGAGTGTGCAGTTACATTATGTCTAAAAAACAATGTACATACTTTAATTAAAAATACTTTATTGCTAAATTCTAATCATAATTGGAGTCTTCAACATGTCATCATTTTTCACTAAAGGGGGTCTTGACTCAGTGATGGTGGCTGCTGACTGACCAGGGTGGTGGTTGCTGAAGGTTGGGTGGCTGTGACAAGTTCATAGAATATGACAACATTGAAGTTTGCCCCATCAACTGACTCTTCCATCCACTAAAAATTTCTCTGTATCATGCAATGCTATTTGATAGCATTTTATCCACAGTAAAACTTGTTTCAAAATTGGAGTCAATCCTATTAAATTCTGCACCTGGTTTACCAGCTAAGTTCATTTAATATTCTAAATCCTAGCTGTCATTCCAGCAATCTTCACATCTTTACCAGGTATATATTCCATCTCAAGAATTCACTTTCCTTGCTCATCCTCATCCATGACAGTTTTATCATAAAATTGCAATAATTCAGTCACATCTCAGGCTCTACTTCTAATTATAATTCTCTTGTTATTTCTACCACATCTGCAGTTACTTCCTCCACTGAAGTCTTGAATCCCTCAAAGTCATCCATGAGGATTGCAATCAACTTTATTCAAACTCCTGTTAATGTTGATATTTTAACTTCTTGCCATGAATCATGAATGTTCTTAATGGCATCTAGAATGGTGAATCCTTTACAGAAGGTTTTCAATTTACTTTGCCCAGATCTATGAGAAGAATCCCTCTCAATGGCAGTGATAGCCTTACAAAAGGTACTTCTTAAATAATAATATTTGAAAGTTAAAATTTCTACTTGATTCATGAGCTGCAGAATGGATGTTGTATTAGTAGGAATGGAAACAACATTGATCTCGTTGTGCACCTCTATCTGAGCTCTTGGATGACCATGTGCATTGTCAATGAGCAGTCATATTTTGAAAGATTCTTTTTTTTTTTTTTGAGTAATATGTCTCAACAGTGGGCTTCAAATATTCAGCAAACTATATTGTAAGTAGATGTGCTGCCATACAGGCTTTGTTGTTCCATTTATAGAGCATATGCAAAGTGGGTTTAACATAAACTTAAGGTCCCTAGGATTTTTAGAATGGTAAATGAGCAGTGAATTCAGTTTAAAGTTACTAACTGCATTAACCCCTAACAAGAGAGTCACCCTATCCTTTGAAGCCTTGAAGTCAGTCTTTGATTTCTCCTCTCTGGCTATGAAAGTCCTATATGACTTCTTTTTCCATTATAAGGCTGTTTTGTCTATACTGAAAATCTGTTGTTTAATATAGCCACCTTTATTAATTTTTTAGCTAAAGTTTCTGGATAACTCACTGAGGCATCTACATCAGTACTTGCTGCCTCACCTCGCAATTTTATGTTATGGAGATGGCTTCTTTCCTTAACCTCATGAACCAACCTCTGCTAGCTTCAAACTTGTGTTCTTCAACTTCCTCACTTCTCTCAGAATTAAAGAGAGTTAGAACCTTGTTCTGAATTAAGCTTTGACTAAAAAAAATGTGGTTGGTTTGATCTTCTATCCAGGCCACTAAAATTTTCTCCATATCAGCAATAAAGCTGTTTTGCTTTTTTTCTTGTTTTGTTTTGTTTTTGACAAAGACAGAGACAGAGTCAGAGAGAGGGATAGATAGGGACAGACAGGAAGGGAGAGAGATGAGAATCATCAGTTCTTCTTTGCGGCACCTTAGTTATTCAATGATTGCTTTCTCATATGTGCCTTGACCGGAGGGCTATAGCAGACTGAGTGACCCCTTGCTCAAGCTACTGACCTTGGGCTCAAGCTGGTGAACCTTACTCAAACCAGATGAGCCTGCGCTCAGGCTGGCAACCTCATGATTTCGAACCTGGGTCCTCCATGTACCTGTCTGATGCTCTATCCACTGTGCCACCACCTGGTCAGGCTGTTTTTTTTTTTTTTTTATTTATGTATTCACTGGAGTAAAACTTTTGATTTCCTTCAAGAACTTTTTCTTTGCATTTACAACTTGGCTGTTTGGTATAAGAGGCCTAGCTTTTAGGTTGTCTCAGCTTCCGACATGCCTTCCTCACTAAACTTAATCATTTCTAGCTCTTGATTTAAAAAGATGTCTGACTCTTTCTTTCACTTGAACACTTAGAGGTCATTGAAGGGTTATTAATTTGCTTAATTTTAATATTCTAGTTTCTCAGGGAACAGGAAGACCTTAGGAGAGGGAGACAGATGAGGGAATGACCATTCAGTGGAGCAGTTAGAGTACACACATTTCTTGATTAAATTTGATGTCATATGGGTGTGGTTCATGGCACTCTAAAACAATTATAATAGTAACATCAAAGATCATGACTCGCTGTCTGACCAGGCGGTGGTGCAGTGGATAGAGCATCAGACTGGGAAGTGGAGGACCCAGGTTCGAAACCCCAAGGTCACTGGCTTGAGTGCAGGTTCATCTGATTTGAGCAAGGTTCACCAGCTTGGTGCTGGCTTGAGCAAGGGGTCACTGGGTCTGTTGTACCCCCCCCCTCAGTCAAGGCACATATGAGAAAGCAATCAATGAACAACTAAGATGCCGCAAAAAAAAATTCCTGCTTCTCATCTCCCTTCCTGTCTGTCTGTCCCTATATGTCCATCTCTCTGTCTCTCTCTGTCTCTGTCACACACACACACACAAATGATCATGACTCATAGGTCACCATAACAAATATAATAATAAAAAATATGAAATATTGTGAGAATTAAAAAAATATGGCACAGAGACCTGAAGTTAGAAAATGTTATTGGAAAAAATGACAGTGATAGACTTACCTGATGCAGGATTGTCATAAATTTTTAATCTGTAGAAACTGCAGTATCTGCAAAACACAATAAAGCAAAGAGCAATGAAACAAGTTATGCTTCTATGGCCTAGCACACAGTAAGTGTTCACTTAGTATTAGCAATTATCTAGAAATTTATTAGGTAATTTTTGGTCATGGACAGGGTCTCTGAAGAATGACCAGAGATGGATGCAGTGCAGTAGAGTGTAATGAGAATTAGAGGATTTGAGGTCAAAATTTGATCTCACCTGAAAGACCTTGAGCAACTCAATTAATCCTCACTTATCCTCGGTATTATTAAAAATAAAATACTTTGTGTTGTCCAAGCCTCCTTTTCCCACATCTTTTCTCTTGTTATGTGCTTTCTTCTTTTCTCCTCTCTTTATCACAAACTGCCCTTAAAAAATAATCCATTGATAATTTCTGACACACTAATCAAGGATTCTTTTTCTCTACAGGAATTTATTTTTCAGTAGGTACTGAGTAATCTTTTGGTAGGTACTGATAGGCTATATATTTACTAAAAGAGCTTTACATTATCAGGAACTGACATGAGAGGGAGAAAATTTTGAAGTAGAGACTTTTAATGACTAAAATTATATGGCATTCTTCTCTAGCTTTCTATAAAGCTAGATAGGCAAAAAACAAAAACAAATGAAAATCCCATACTACTCTTTTTTCTTTGTGGTTGCTTGACAAATAGTATTAGTTTCTAAACCAGTAGAAAAAAAAAATTTTCTTTTGGTAAAAGTTTCTATTTTCTACCTGAGCTCAGGCAGGCAATAAGCAGAACAGGTTCAAAATCCCCTAATCTTTATTTCCAAGTCAGCTCTGTTGTGTTGTATCTACACATCTGCTTTGTCATTGTGCATTCATGCAAAAATATTTGGCTCTCTAAGGCTTTATTGGAACATTCTAGAATGACTGCACTCAGGGACCTGGTCTCAATTTGAGACCTGACATTGATTAGAAGCCTCAGTTCCCATATCTGTAAAATTAAGAGAATGGGACTAGATGATGAATTGCAAATAGGATTTATATTATAGTCCTACTTTGAGTGATTGGTAGAGGCTACCTGGGATTCTGAGTTGAGATAGCTAAAATGAATCTTGATACAATGGGAGAGTGTTTTGTGATAAATTAATCACAAGCTCAGGAGAGAAAAATGGGGTCTCCAAGGCCGGTTGCTTGCCACCCTGGACCAGGCAATTGCTTAATTCTTTCCAGTTCTAACATCACAGCAGATTATGATTGATTCTCTACTTATTAGAGTTGTGAAGTTTCTGCCCTCCAAGCAGGTCAGCCATCTACTGTAACCAACTGCTGTTTACATGTACAAATGTATTATTGCTCAATCCTTTCCAAAAGAACTTAATGTACAACAAATAACTTTTAAAGCTAAAGAAAAGAATTCATCAAAGAGACAAGGAAACAAAAATAACTAGTAAAAGAGAGAGAGAGGAAGTGTGGGAGTCAACTATGAAAGTGGAGGTTTGATTTTAATCAGTCTTTGTTCTCTAAAACTCTATTTTATCTTTCTATAGTATTGCATGGCCATAGACCATGGAAAAGAAAAAGGGATCACATTGACCTTGTGGTACTGTGTGGAATCCTGGATATTTTTCAGATTTCCTTATAAAATGGCAGAAATCTGAGATTTGTTGGGGATTTTGTATTATGTGGAAAATGTCTGCGTTATCTTTCTGAATCACACTTCAGCAAAGCAATCAAAATGATTATTTTATTTAAAATTCATCAGATGTGATGATCACTTGCATCATCCTGCAAAGATGAGACTTGAGTCTCATGTGAAAGTATTCAAAACCTCATTGCCTTCTGCGCTGCCCTTGGATGCAAGTTACCCAATGCATAAAAATAAATCAGTACAACCAAGTTGAGAAAAAGAAAATAATCACATATTCTAAAACTACACAAGTTTTATGACTAGGATGATATTTTGCATTGAAAATATGTAAAAATAATTGGAAAAAAGGCGAAAGATTATGCAATCTGAAGAGAAACCAGAGTATAGGTGCTGGCGAGGATGTGGAGAAAGGGGAACCCTCCTGCATTGCTGGTGGGAATGCAGACTGGTGCAGCCACTTTGGAAAACAGTATGGAGATTCTTCAAAAAATTAAAAATGGATCTGCCTTTTAACCCAGCCATCCCACTTTTAGGAATATATTGCAAGAACACCATATCACCGATTGAAAAAAAGAAATTTACTCCCATGTTTATGGCAGCATTGTTCACAATAGTGAAGATTTGGAAATAGCCCAAGTGTCCGTCAGTGGATGAGTGCATATGGTGGTTCCTCAAAAAACTGAAAATAGAACTACCTTATGACCCAGCAATCCCTCTACTGGGTATATACCCCAAAAACTCAGAAACATTGATACGTAAAGACACATGCAGCCCCATGTTTATTGCAGCATTGTTCACAGTGGCCAGGACATGGAAACAACCAAAAAGCCCATCAATAGATGACTGGATAAAGAAGATGTGGCACATATACACTATGGAATACTACTCAGCCATAAGAAATGATGACATCGGAACATTTACAGCAAAATGGTGGGATCTTGATAACATGATACGAAGTGAAATAAGTAAATCAGAAAAAACCAGGAACTGCATTATTCCATACGTAGGTGGGACATAAAAGTGAAACTAAGAGATATTGATAAGAGTGTGGTGGTTACAGGGGGGAGGGGGGAATGGGAGAGGGAAAGGGGGAGGGGGAGTGGCACAAAGAAAACAAGATAGAAGGTGACAGAGGACAATCTGACTTTGGGTGATGGGTATGCAACATAATTGAACAACAAGATAACCTGGACTTGTTATCTTTGAATATATGTATCCTGATTTATTGATGTCACCCCATTAAAAAAATAAAATTATTATAAAAAAAAAAAGCTTTGGTACATATACAATGGAATACTATGGGGCCATGAAAAAGAGGGAAATATTACCTTTTGCAACAACATAGATGGACCTGGAAACTATTATGTTAAGTGAAATAAGCCAGGCAGAAAAAGAAAAATATCATATGACCTCACTCATTTGAGGAATCCAAAAAGTACAATGAAAACTGAGGAATGGAATGGAGACAGAGGCAGGATCAAAGGGACCAGAGGAAAAGAGGACAGAGGGAAAGGGGATGGTAGGGTGGGATAAACCTGAAGGGAAGGGGGGAGGGTCCTCTGGGGAGGGGGACAAGGGAGATGTTGAGGGGAATATGAGGGAGGGGGGATGCATTCAGGGTGACCCTAAAATCTATGTAAACACAATTAATTAATAAAAAAGGAAAAAGTTAAAAATAATTGGTAAGAAATTAATAAAGTGTGATTGTAAATGATATATTTCTTAAAGATAATTTTGAACCTTTTTTCAAAATAAATTGAAAGCCTATAATAACTTCTTCCATTAATGCATTGAAACCAACATTTGCTTAATCGGAGTTATTAGGGTATTTCTTTTACCCAAAATGCTGAAGAAGTTATTCCCCAATGGTTTCTGTATTCTTACCCTCTTTTTTTTTGGCATTGTCAAGTTTTAAAAAAATTGAGTAAGACTTTTGATTTTGGCTAAGAAAAAGTAACAGGAATTGAACTTATCTTCTGGCTGAAACAACAAAAAGAGTCAAATGAGGAAACAATTTTTAGGATGTTGAATATCAGACAATGGAGGACAGTGATGTCTAAGAAATGGCAAACAAATGAGGAAACCCTGTGATTGTCAAAACTTGTTGCTTTGAGAGTTTCTAGATCATGGCACACTGAGTTTAGAAGGTTTAACTGAGAATCTGGCACTTAGAGGCTGACAGCAGAGTACTGGAGAGGAGAAGGCTGAAAAAATGAGTACTCTGAAGACTGTCAGAGGGTCCTCAATTATTCAGCCAAATAATGTTCAGTGTATACATGTGCAGAAACAGGCTAAGGTTGAGGTAAGAAATACTCCAAAAGATACTCTCAGTAATACTGAGATCCCACATAAATGTAGGGATAGTGCCCAACACTCTGCCAGACAGGAAAACCTCATAATTCTTAAGTCATTGGCTAGAGAGATGAGAGGAGTCTTGCTTCTAGTAGAGATCGTTAGAACTAGACAAAATACTGCTCATGACTTGCCTTAATAAATATTAAGAGCAATGGCAGAAAAGATCAAACTATTTCCAAATTACTAACTATGTCTCAAAACAAAATTCAAAAGTAGTTAAAGGGATACATAAAATATCCAGCACCCAACAAGGTAAAACATATATTATTGTGCATCTAATCAGTAATTGCCAGCTGTACAAAGAAGCAGGAAAATACCACCTATTGGGAAGGGACAAATCAATCAGACAAAACTGACCCAGGTTGATGAGAAGTGTTAAAATTAGCTGACAAGACATTAGAAAATTATTATACAGCATTTCATGTGTTCAAAAGCTGGATGTAATATATAATGTGTAAAATAGAGAGATAATGACATTTTTAAAAGACCCATATCAAACTTCTAGAGACAAAATACAGATATATATATAATAAATCTTCAAGTATCCCCTAAAATAACAGATCAAAAGTATACAGCTAATACACTAACAAAGAAGAAAACAGAATCATAAAAATCATGTTTATCCAAAATAAGGCAGAAAAAAGAAGGCAACAAAAAGCTTTTAGACAAAGAGAAATCAGAAGTTAATTTAAATCTTTCCAAATTAATAACCACATGAGATGTAAAAAGTCCAGATACCCCAGTTAAAAGACAGAGATTATTACATCAAGTAAAAAATTAAGACCTAAGTGTGTGGTATCTACAAAAATCCCACTTCAAATTTAAAGACAAAAATAAAAAGTATGGAAAAAGATATGACATGCTAACACTATCACTTCATAATGACAAAGGGATCATGCATTGCTAGAGGGAATGCTAAATGAAATAGCCCATTCTGGAAACAGTTTGGAAGTTCTTTATAAATTTAAACATAAACCTTCCGTAGGACCCAGCCCTTCCATTCCTTGGTATGTTTATTTGCCCAAAAGAAATGAAAGCAAATGTCTATATAAAGACTTATCTACAGATGTCCATACCAGCTCTATTTGTAACAGCCCCAAACTGAAATCCCCCCAAATATCCATCAATAGCTGAATGGATAAACAAAATATAGTATATTCATAAAAGGAAATAGTATTTAACAATAAATGGAATGAATTTGATGTATGTAACAACATGAATGAATCTTAAAATAATCGTTCACCTTAAAGAACAGCAGACAAAAGAAGAATACATACTATATAATTCTATTTATATAAAATTCTAGGAACTGTAAACTAATATATAGTGATAGAAAACAGATCATTGGTAGCCAGGAGGGTGAGCGGGAGGGGGTGTTGTGGACAGGAGTAGAAGGGAAGAATGACAAAAGGGCACAAGGCTTTTGAAAGTGTTGTCTATTTTTAATATCTTTATTGTGGTGATAGATTTATAGGTTGTATTGAACATCTGGACATATGCCATGCCAAAAATTATAAGATTGTGGATTTTAAATATGTGCAGTTTACTGTACATCAATTAATTATACCTTAATAAAGCTGTTCTAAAATAAATGGAATACAGTAGTTCACAGGGTGATCAGAATGCAAATGTTTTATCACTCTCTCCTCTCCATTTACACCTTAAATATCAGCATTTTGTTTTATGAGCTGAACAACTCACTTGATAACTACCTCAGAAACAGGCAGATGCTTGCCTGACTTGTGTTAGCACAGTGGATAAAGCATTGATCTGGAATGCTGAGATCAGCGGTTTGAAACTCTGGCTTTGCCTGATCAAGGCACATACAAGAAGCAAACTACTATGAGTTGCTGCTTCCTGCTCCTCTCCTCTTCTCTCTCTCTCTCTCTCTCTCTTCTCTCTCTAAATTCAATAAGTTAAAAAAATTTTTTTAAAAAGGAAAGAAATGGGCAGATACTGACTAGAGACTTAGATTGGACTCATTTTGTTTGAATATATATATCTAAAATAATGACTGTTGTGTTGGCTTTAAGTGTCTTTCTCTACAACTGTAATTTTTCATTTATTTACACAAACTTATGATAACCTCACTCAGAATCTCCTAATCCACCAAAGAAAAAAAATCAGACTCTCCTTTGTGTCCTGATTGTAAATATAGATACAGACCAAAAAACCTCAAAAATATCTGGCATGCTTTTATAGAAAAAGAGTGAGTGTCAGAGGAAATGCGTGACCAGCTTGAAGTCACACAACTAACTGAGACTTGAACTCATGTCTCCTACTTCCTGAGTAGGAGTTCAGTATTTTAAAATTCAGATCACTTTCATACAGAGGGCATTCAATAAATATTTGTTAAACTCATAATGAATAGTAGAGATTAATCTGGTGACCTTATATGCTCTTATTTTAAAATAAAATATTATATTATAAATAAGATATTATTTAAAAAAACACATGCTGGTGCCAAAATCCATTCTACATGAACAAATTTCCATTTTTTGGAAAGGATTATAGTAGGCAGGGCATAAACTGCTGTCATCTCTTTTTGTCCTGACATTTCTGTTTAAATATAACATATTTAGAGCGTGGCCCATTTATTTTAGGTTTATGGGAAAAAATAGTCCAGTAAAAACTCTTCCACTCTTTTCTCCTCCATTCCTGTGTTGTTGTTTTTTTAAATGTTACTGCACTTGATTCTGTCTCTATCTTTTTTATTAGAATTCTGATCATAATCTTTCCAGGGATTCTAGGAGCATACATTGCCTTTTCAAATTCTAAGCTATTCAAGACATTAACTACACATAATGACTGACAAAAGGAAGGGACATGTAAAAAAGGATTAGCACATAGGCATCAACCCATTAGAATGGCTAGGGGAAAATCTTTGTATTTCTCAGTTAAAATGTATATCAATAATTAAGAAACCACAATAATCACATGCAGTTCCATTATAATTCTTGTCATGAATTCACACACAAAAACTGTGTTAGCTCTTGTTCTTCCTATTCTGCCATTGTCTTGTTATGACTACTCCATAAAATTTGACTAAAGAGAAAATGCTAATTCTTTGTGGCTCAATTTGAGTCTAAAATTTAACCTTCTGACATTTTTTGTATGTAGAGTTTTGTATGTAGGTTATTAACAAAATTTGAGAGAAATTCTGACTCTATCCATAGTGATTGAGAAATAGGTGATAGAACAAGGTTAAAGCTCAAGGGAGTTTAATTGAGTATAATACCATGTGTTCTGCAAAACAATTAGAGCAAAATTTATAATTATGATATGTATTCTGCAAAATAATTGGAGCAAAATTTATTATTATGATATAACAGGGTTCTCAAATTTTGGAGTACACAGAAGTCATAGGGTATTCTTGGACCCTTGTCCTTTATACCAGCATTCACATCATGAGGGTGCCAAAAAGAGGAGTATAAGAAATTGAAAACATCATGACAGGCCCTGGTTGGTTGGCTCAATAGTAGAACATTAACACAGCATATAGACATCCCAGGTTTAGTTCCTGAGGCACACAGGAAAAGCGACCATCTGCTTTTCCACCCCTCCTTAACCCTCCCCCTTCTCTCTCTCTCTTCCCCTTCTGTGGCTCAGATGGTTTGAACACATTGGCCTTGGGTGCTGAGGCCAGCTTCATGGAGCTTCCACCTCAGGTACTAAAAATAGCTTGGTTGCAAACTTGGCCCAGATGAGCAGAGCATCAGCCCCAGACAGGGGTTACCAGGTGGATCCTGTCAAGGTGCATGCATCTCTCTATCTCCTCTCCTCTCACTTGGAAAAAAGAAGAAGAAGAAAAAGAGGAAGAAAACATAGTGACAGAAAACTTCTCTAACCTGGTGAGAAAATAGACATACAAGTCCACAAAGTGCAGAGTCCCAAACCACATGAACCCTAAGAGACCCACACCAAGACATACCATAATTACAATGCAAAAGGTTAAAGACAAAGAGAGAATCTTAAAAACAGCAATAGAAAAGCAGTTAGTACTTACAACTCTCATAAGATTGTCAGCTG
Organism: Saccopteryx leptura; assembly: GCF_036850995.1. Taxonomy (NCBI): domain Eukaryota; kingdom Metazoa; phylum Chordata; class Mammalia; order Chiroptera; family Emballonuridae; genus Saccopteryx; species Saccopteryx leptura. The sequence continues at coordinate 59,105,579 of NC_089511.1, read as the reverse complement.
ATTTCTCAACAAAATACTTTGCAAGACAGAAGGGATTGGCAAGAAATATTCAAAATGATGAAAAGAAAGAAATTACAACCAAGATTACTCTACCTAGCAAAGCTATCATTTATAATCAAAGGACATATAAAGAGGTTCCCAAACATGAAAAAGCTAAAGAAGTTCATCACCACCAAACCAGTAAGAAGAAAAAAAAGAAAAGATAAAAAATATGAACAACAAAATGGCAATTGATATGTATCTATCAACAATTGAATCTAAAAAACAAAGTGAACAAGCAGAACAGAAACGGACTCCTAGATACAAGAATATTTCGACGGTTGCCCGATGGGAGGGGGGAGAGTTGGGGGTATGAGTGATAAAGTGAAGGGTTTAAGAAGTACAATTGGTAGTTACAGAATAGTCTTGGGGATGTTAAGTACATTATAGAGCACATAGTCAAAAATATTCTAATAACTATGTGTGGTGTCATATGGGATGATCACTTAGTGAATTATATGATGTCTAATCACTGGGTTGTATACCTGAACCTAGAATGTAAACTGTAATTAAAAAATAAAAAATGATAAAAAAAAAATCCAGTTCCACAACTAACTAGCTGGAAATCCTTTAAAAAGTCATATGACCTCTTTGTATCTCATTTTTAAAATAAGAATAATGCAGATTTCTCATGGAGATTGATAAAATAATGTATGTAAAGTGTCTGGTACATAGAAGATGCTTAGCTAATGTTTGTTTTTTCCCTTAAACATACCATGTTCTTTCTAAATCTGTGCTTATACTAGAATATGTTTCTCCCTTAATTTTTAACCTGAATGTAAACAACTCCACATAGTTAAGATTGTAAAATCACATACCTCAGTTCAAATAACCCGTTGCTAGTCTCAGAAACAGTTTTGCTATGTTTAAATGAGTAAAGCATGACAGAACATTGTTTCCTGCATATATTCAGCCATGTTACAAAAGCCAGCTGATGGAAGATTTTGAAATTTATTCATGTAAGAGATATGTAATTACTAACCCAAACTTACTATCTTGTCTTGGATCTTATTTTGCAAATGAAGAGAAATTGCTTTGAAGATGAATAAGAAGGTGCAGAGCATTTCTGCTCATAGACATGAGCTCATGGTAAATCTCTGTCTATTTTTTCAACATGTGTTCTGATTTCTCAGCCTCCTGTCATTATATTCTTCGAAATGGTTTATATCAAACAAGATGCTCTGATACATCAAGGACTTAAACACTAGCCCAAAGCACACCCAAACAGCCCAGAGGAACATTTTCAAAATAAAAAATATGCTTGGGCCAATACCTGATAATGGTAAGGAGAAACACAGCAGCCCAAATGAACACACAGAACTATCCCTTCTGAGGTTTATTAAAATCCCTCTCCTTATTCATCAGGGCTGGATTAATGCCCACAGAGGTTATTAACAAAATTTGATCAGAGCCCTTTCAGACAGAACCCAATCTTAGGGCTCTTTCTCCATTCTATCAAACTCACCAATGCTTTCTCAATCTGTATGCTTAAAAGCCATCATCCCTTTAGCATTGCTTCACAAAAATATTGGGAAGAGTTTTAAAAGTCACATAGTGCTAAACAGCACATAATAAACAAGACAGCTGCTCCCCATCACCGTCCGCATTACCTCACTTTTCAAAAGGCAGATATTTTCAACTATCTGTTTCTTCTGGTATTTATCTCCATGTTTTTAAGGATTAACTTATTGAACAATGTAAATCTAATTCAATACTGGGCCAGGTAATTAATGCACATACTTTCATTTCCATCACTGAACAAAATTTTTGTTTTTCCTAGAGTTATTCAGAGCATCTTTTTAATTAATTCATTTGGTTTTCCTCTGTATTTACACTTAAGTCCTTCTATATCCTCTGGCAGTCAGAGTACAATTGCTCATAAATACAAACTGTTAGATAATTTCTCACTTTCATTTTTTTGTAGCAACTTTCCTTCTAGAGGCAATTTGGGTTTACTCTTTCAATCTGAGCTGTTTGCCTAGAAGGGAAACTTACAGCTGTTACCCTCTGCCATTTCCCTGTATTTGGATCATGTAACAACTGCCTGTGACTTTTTTTGTGTTACTTTCTGTTTAGGTGAAGGCTAACTTATTTTTAAGCATGTGATTTTAAGATCAACTCCAAAAGACTCCTGAAAAAAACCTATTACTTCATTTATATCTTAAAGATACCCTCAAATAGAAAATTAAACCAATTTACACATTACTTTTAATAGTGACAACTGGTATGTTCTCATAAAAGGCATAAACATACATATATATAAATATATATAATAAGAACAGATATGTACGTATATCTGTGTGTGTGCGCATGTGTATATAATACATAGACACAAACAACAGTGTGGTGATAGCCATAGAAAAAGGGGTGGGGACTCGGTGGAGGTGGGCAAAGACAGGAAAATGGGGACAGAAAGAGACTTTGCCTGGGGCCCTGGGTGCACAATGCAGTGTGCAGATAATGTTTTATTGAGATGTATACTTGAAACCTATACCCGAAAAAAATTTAATTTAAAAAAATTACTTGATAGAGCAATGTAAAAATGTTGATAAAGTTCTCCTGATGAGAAAGCCAAAAGTTTGGGATGTCATTGATGGAGAAGTCTTAAAAATGCGTATTTTCCCATCAAGTTCTCCAATTTATCTGATAACAGATTGTCATCCGATTCTGGCAATTCGCTATAATTGAATGCATGTACATGAAACAAGGAAAAATCAATTCAGTGATCATGAGAAAAAGAGAAATGAGCTAGAGGCTCACTGGGGGAGTTCATAAAGCTTCTCTGTAGGGTGTATTAATGGTTTTTATTCTGAAACACCAGCACTGAAGCACAAAAAATGCCAGTAATTGGGGTCAGTGTTCAGTCAAACCCTCCCAAAATATCTCAAACTAAATTGCATGTGATGTACAGTGTCCTCTGTTAGAATAAAACTTTGGTTTCAAATAAGAATGTCATGCCTCTAACTTCTCCACTAGGTAAGTTAATGAATGTCTTTTGACTAAATTGTTGCAAAAGTGTGATTCTCAGAAATGAAAATCCAGATAGCTTAAGCTCCACGTGTAAAAATAGATACTTGTATGTGTGTGTGTGTGTGTGTGTGTGTGTGTGAGAGAGAGAGAGAGAGAGAGAGAGAGAGAGTCAGAGAGAGAGAGAGAGAGAGAAAGAAAGAAAGACAGAAAAGAAGGGAGAGAGATGAGAACCATCAACTCATAGTTGTGGCACCTTCATTGTTCATTGATTGCTTTCTCATATGTATATGTGTCTTGACCAGGGGGGCTCCAACTGAGCCAGTGACCCCTAGCTCAGGCTAGTGACTTTGAGCTCAAGCCAGCAACCATGGGGTCATGTCTATGATCCCATGCTCAAGCTGGTGAGCCCACAATCAAGCTGGTGAGCCCACACTCAAGATGGTGATCTTGGGGTTTCAAACCTGGGTCCTCAGCATCACAGGCTCTATCCACTGTGCCACCTCCATACTTTTCAAAGTGAAAAGTATACTCTTGAAAATAGATAAAATGTACATTAATTTCAGTTTTTTTTTAAATGTATAAAATTCTTAGGTTTAATAGCAAAGAAACTGTGTTGAAATGAGTAGAAATGACATTATGCTGGTTCTTACCAAGATGACCACAAGGACTAATTTTAATGCCACCTGTGAAAAAGGAGGCTGTAGACTGCTAGGCAGGGTTTCAGGGCACTAGAGCTTTGCCCAACTACTTATGGGGAAGTTTGTCCTTCCTGAGTGACCTAGGAAGACACCAAAAAGGGGAAAGGAACACTGACTTTTCTGAGAAATGTTGACAAATTGCTTGAATATGAGTTGCTCGGAGGTTACCTGCTTGTTCCCTCAAGTCAAGTATGCACCTGCCAATATACCACACTTCCTTAAAGCTCTCATTTACCTCTTCTAAGTGCCATTTTCTTAAACTGAAAATAACAATAGCATTACCTTCAAGAACTGACCTGAGAATTGAAACTTAAAGAAATAACTAATTGCACTTACAAAGGTTTTGCATTTGCTTTATATACAAAGAGAGTGATATGAGTTATAATGAGCAAAGAAAGCATTCGTAGTGGTGATGTGATTTTAGCCAGCGCTGAAAAGAATAAATAAGGGGTCTGAGTGTGGGGAACTCATCACATGAATCTTTATGGATCAAAGCCCCTAAAGAAATAGATCAACAGTGGCTCAGAAAATACCCAACATCTCTGATAGCAACCCTCACCCCAGAGTATAACCAGGATCATACTTTGCCTGGACTTTGAGCTGAAATATGAGTGGTTTAATTGGGAACTGCTCAGCGGGAAGAAGTCCAAAGGGGTTGAATTCTTCATGAAATGCCAAAATTATACTATCCCTTCCTACCTACAAAATAATGTGTACCAAACAATATGGGTGCTCAACAGATGTTTCCATAAGGTAGGATTTCCCAAGGAGTGCTATTTACCCCTTTAATTTACTCCTTTATTTGACAAATTAATTCTCATTCATCCTTTATTAAACAAATGTTCTTATTCATTTATTTATTCACCCATTATTTAACAATTTTTAAATTTACTATGTGATTAATAAGAGTAAGCAAAATCAGATGCAAACACTGCCTTTATGGAGCTTGGAGCTCAGGATAGTACTACTCACACTGACCGAACATGAATTACCTGGGATGTGTTAATTAAATATTGGTACCTGATCACTTTAGACTGGAGGTTGGGATTGTATTGTGCACCAGAGTTTTGAGATCCAGTGTGGGTCTAGTGGGAAGACAGCATTTATATAAGCTCTGTGGTAGCATATGTAAGGGAATAAAAGAAGGTGAATATGGCTGGAGGAAGATGGCAAAGAGGAGTATTGTATACAGGAGACCTGTAATTTGGGACACACTGGATTTTAAAAAGTTAAACAGGTTTCTTTGCTCTAGGCCTTTTCAGAATCTATAGTAATCTATAGTTTTGTGATTTTCTAAAAGGGATGTTGTATACAGAATTCCAAAGTTAGTTTTACCAAAAGCTTATTGAAACTCTCATATTTCTTATTAAGGAAACACTGCTTACATTTATGTAAGCATAAAAATGACGAGATTTATGCAGAGTGTTGAAATGGGGTGGGTGGAATAATTTTGTTCCAGAAGTTAAGAAGATTGGTAATAAAGTTTCTAAAACCCAGAGATCCTCTTAATCTCCAAAGGATTTTGAAAGGGACCTTAAATTGAAATGAATGGTTGTTTACATTACAAGAATATGTTCAGTTTTGTCAATTGAGTCTTCACCACTTGAAAAATATTTAATGACTTATTCCAATTTCAAAAATGAGGGATTTTTAAAAATATTTTTAAATGTTAAAGGTAAAATATAATTGTAGAAAGAGTTAATAATATTTATTTGAGCTAGAATTAAGGTTAAGGATTACTAATCTTTTGAGGACAGCCTGTGTACTTAATCCACTAAAAAAGAACTCATAGTTAATGTGAACTAGATGAGAATTGCACTTGAAGACTTTCAGGAAAACTTATTTAAGTAGAAAAATGTATAAAATTGACTATTATGGGTGTCTTCTTATACAAATATGACTGCAAAGATTACTCACTGATTAATCTTTGCATATTAAATATGTTGTATGGCCAGTAGCCACAGCCATCATGGTCATTCACATGCAGGTTCCCATTCGATTCAGTCAGATGGTAAAGAAACAGTGGAGCCAAAAACTGGTGGGCCATTCCTTTATTCAAGTCTCGTACTGGCCGACGAGCAAACACACAGGGAAAACACTTCCCTCTTCATTCAGAGCTCACAAAGCTACTGACACATTATCCAGTTCCACAACCAGGAGAATCTTCTCTGGTTTCTCCTAGAATCAAAGGCTTCACCAGTCCCAAAGCCCTTCACCTCTGGTTACCCAGCTTCTCTTTCAGCATTCTACCTTCTCTCTACACATACCAGGCACTGCCCAGGACCATTTTTTAACAATAAAAGTGAGTGAACTCAAAAAATACAAATTTTACAAATTCATTTGCCCAACATATGTCTAACTGGGATTTGAAAGTCATGAGCCTGTTTCATTCATATGGCTTTGAAAAAAATTTGACCTGACACAGGTAGTTGAGCCCTAAGACTTAAGTTGGGAAATTTTGAGGTATAAAATAAAGAAGTAACATTCACTGTACTTGCTACACTTTAAACTAGGGATTGAGATTCTAAAGTTGATTGAATGGGTGCACTTTATTGCTATTACACATTAGCTACTCCATACATTGGCTCTGCTGACTCATATATATAAAAGGTGAATGCTCCAAATTCCAGAATAGATTTATCATGTCATATAATCCTACAAAAATTCAATAAGGCAGTCGTTATTAGGCTAAGGTTTTACCTAATATTATACAGCTGGTAAATAGCCAAGCTAAGATAAGGATTTATGCCTGGCTGACTCTAGCACCTGCTAAAAGATTTTTTTCTAACAAATACAAAATGAACACATATCAAAGATTTTATTTAACTCATTAAATAAATGAGAGAACTGTGAAGATGTCATAACCAGTTCAAATGAGAATCCAAAAGATCAAGCATGATTATAGATCAGGAATGCTGAAATGAGTTTGCAAATGAACACAAAACTGGCTTCCTACACAATGGAGGAGGGATTTTTTTGACTTTCACTGAACAGAATTTATTTGCATATGTATAGACAAGAATTCTTTTGTGCTGCAATCAGTTGTCTACAATTTACAGTGTAGTAAAATAATTCAAAGGCAATGAAAGGATTAGAGTCCCCATGGAGTGGAATAACCAAAAAGGGTCTGCTTTAAACAGTGCCTTATGGCCACAGCCGGTAAGCTTGATTGGTCAGAGCAGGGGTCCCCAAACTTTTTACACTGGGGGCCAGTTCACTGTCCCTCAGACCGTTGGAAGGCCGGACTATAAAAAAAAACTACGAACAAATCCCTATGCACACTGCACATATCTTACTTTAAAGTAAAAAAACAAAACGGGAACAAATACAGTATTTAAAATAAATAACAAGTAAATTTAAATCAACAAACTGACCAGTATTTCAATGGGAACTATGCTCCTCTCATTGACCACTAATGAAAGAGGTGCCCCTTCCGCAAGTGCGGCGGGGCTGGATAAATTACCTCAGGGGGCCGCATGCGGCCCACGGGCCATAGTTTGGGTACCCTTGGGTCAGAGCATCATCTTGAAATACAGAGGCTGCTGGTTCAATCCCTGGTCAGGGCACATACAGGAACAGATGTTCCTGTCTCTATTCTGTTTCCTCCCTTCCTCTCTCTAAAATCAATAACATAAACATTAAAAAAAAAAAAAGCACAATGCATTATGTACTGTCCAGAAACCCTTTTGGTGAAGAGAATAAACTTTATCTTTTAATACAGCAAGGTTGCCTGACCAGGCAGTGGCGCAATGGATAGAGCATCAGACTGGGATGCCAAGGACCCAGGTTCAAGGCTCCAAGGTCACCAGCTTGAGCATGGGCTCATCTGGTTTGAGCAAAAACTCACCAGCTTGGACCCAAGTTTGCTGGCTCCAGCAAGGGGTTACTCGGTCTGCTGAAGGCCAGCAGTCAAGGCACAATTAATGAACAACTAAGGTGTTGCAATGTGCAATGAAAAACTAATGATTGATGCTTCTCATTTCTCCATTCCTGTCTGTCTGTCCCTGTCTATCCCTCTCTCTGACTCTCTCTCTCTCTCTGTCGCTGTAAAAAAAAATTAATACAACAAGGTTGTATGCTTCTTAAAACTAGAGATGTTGCCCGGCTAGATGGCTCAGTGGTAGAGCATTGGTCCAGTGTGTGGAACTCCCAGGTTTGATTCTTGGTCAGTGAACATAGGAGAAGCAACCATCTGCTTCTCTCCCTTCCCCTTCTTTCTCTCTCTCTCTTCTCCTCCCACAACCATGGCTCGGCTGGAGCAAGTTGGCCCTGGGCACTGAGGATGGCTCCATGGCCTCACTTCAGGTGCTAAAATAGTTTGGTTGCTGAGCAACAGAGCAGTAGCCCCAGATAGGCAGAGCATCACAGGGTACCAGTTGAGGGTGCATGTGGGAGTCTGTCTGCCTCCCTACCTCTCACTTAATAAAAAAAATAGAGTTGTTATTTTTCTCATTGTCTGTTTTATAATTCTAAAAACAGAGCTTAATAAATACATGCTATTGTTGATTTGATTGATTGCTGGCCTTTACAGTTTGTTTTTGATTTACAGTATTTTGTTTTGTTACTTGCATAATAGAAGTAAAAGTACCTATCTGGGATTGTTGAGAGGACACTGGCACAAGGATCAGAATAATTTCTGGCACTCTATAGCTAGATAGAATAATGTCTAGCTCTCAGTGAGGCTTAGCTCTTATTAATTTGTATACAACTGGACCCTTTTGAAGGTCTGTCACATCACTTATCTGATTAAACCTTCATTGATCCAGTGATATAAATTCAGCACGGATAATGATTAACCCTAAGAGTTGATCAAGTTGATTGCTTTTTTTCATCTCATGTTCCTTAATAAATATAGTTTTTCTGCAGAGACCACATACCATTTTTTTTTTTGTATTTTTCTGAAGTTGGAAACGGGGAGGCAGTCAGACAGACTCCCGCATGTGCCTGACCGGGATACACCTGGCATGCCCACCAGGGAGCAATGCTCTGCCCATCTGGGGTGTTGCTCTGTTGCAATCAGAGCCATTCTAGTGCCTGAGGCAGAGGCCACAGAGCCATCCTCAGCGCCCAGGCAAACTTTGCTCCAATGGAGCCTTGGCTGCGGGAGGGGAAGAGAGAGACAGAGAGGAAGGAGAGGGGGAGGGGTGGAGAAGCAGATGGGTGCTTCTCCTGTGTGCCCTGGCCGGGAATCAAACCCGGGACTCCTGCACGCCAGGCCGATGCTCTATCACTGAGCTAACCGGCCAGGGCCCACATACCATTCTTGTAATAATAATACTTTCAAATACTTTATAAGAATTTTTAAAAATGCAAAGTTAAATTTTGATGCAGAGAAAGAAAAGTAATAAAAATATGATTTCCAACTGTTAAATCAGACTAAGTTTCCTGGAAGAGTGGGTTTGAAAAAAAATCTTTGATGCTTATAGTTTTTCAGTGCTCACCCACTGGTTTTTTGATGCCTGGGTTTTTTATTTGTTTGTTTGTTTAGTCTATTTATTTTCCTCTACTTCCCAAAGGAGCAAGCCTGATGCTGAGAGTCTAATATGAGTAGAGATTAAAATCTTTTTACTCCTCCTGCTGTGAGCTGCTTAATGAACAGTTGACATATATATTTTTTTAAGTATGCACTCCTCATCCAAAATTTCCAACTATTTGGCCATGAGATAAGAATGGGCACAAATATCTTTATTAAGAGGAAACTCTGTGCAGAGTTACTGTACTTTGAGACTAGGTCCAGACTCAGAGAACTGCACACTGCTATCTAATCCAGATGAAATTTCCCCTAAAAGAAACTGGTTCTCCCCTGTTACAACAGGCTAATTGCAAGCTCTACATAGGTTATTTTTCTCTCATGCAAACTGTTTTAGAATCCTCAGCCCAGTATGGAATTAATAACTCTGAATTCCTGCAAACATACATGAATATATCAGTTTCTGAAACCTGAGGGAAATCAGAAGGGTAGGGGAAGGTTTTAAATAAAGCCAAACTCTAATTGCATGAGAGAGGGCTTCTATGGTGGAGGAAAATGACACAGGGATACTGGACTTCAAAATTAGAGCTTACAAAATCATGCTCCTCATCTTGGATACATTTATGGAGTCATAAATGAGAAAGAGTATTAGTGAACATATAATATTAAGAGTTGTAAATGCGCGCGCGTGCGCGCGCGCACACACACACACACACACACACACACACACACACACACACACAAAACTAACCATGCTTTAAATTCTGCCCTATTATAAGACAAAAGAATCTTTTGCATTCTTCAGTGATTTGTGTGTTTGGAAACATTTCCAAATAACAGGCAAAGTAAACAGTAAAACCTTAGTATTAACAGGCAAATAAAAAAGTAAAACCCAGGGAGGTAGCAAAAGATTTATATATGTAGTTGATAAAAGAAAAACATAGACTAAGAAGCTAGTATGTTAGAGAAGCCAGAAAGAAACTATAACTCCTAACTGCAAACCTACGGTTCTCTTCATTAAAGCTAATTCTCCTCAGCAGTGCAACCACCAGCATATTCACACAGTGCACTATCTAGTTAATGTAGAATATAGAGGTGAAGCAATTCCTTTCATTGGGTATTTTAAGGGGGAGTGATAAGTTTTGAATATGAAATAAAATCAGAATCATCTCTCTTTATTGAAAAAAGTCCGATTCCTTCACATAAGTATGATAGTAGCATGCCACAGTTGCCCAATTCAAATCATTTTAAAAAAAAAGAGATGCACAAAACTCCAGTGCACAAATAAGTTTACTAACCCCCCATTGTGAAATAATATCATTTCCTTATGGATCTTCATAAAGCAAAGATAAGATTTCCTCATTTATGTTTGTGTAACAGGCATTCCAAGCAACTTAATCAGATGGAGGGCAGACTGAAAGACTCAAGAGGCAAATGTGATCAAGGATATCCAAGAAGTTTCCAGAAATCACTGAGCATTAGATCATGAAGCTGGGGTGGGGGGAGGGGGTTTTCTAGTGCTCTGGTTAAAACTCCTATGTGTCTGACTTAAAACTCCTTCTTTGATGCTTAGTAACCAGAGGTCATTAGGCAAATTGTTGACCCTCTCTATGCCTCAGGAATTTGTGCTTTCTTAAGCATTATAAGTGGGAATAATAACAACCTTCTGTATAGAGCTATGGTAGGATCAAATGTGATAAATCTCATATCCCCATGAGATAAATAAAATTATTTAATGCTTAGTATTCAGGGAATATTAATTTGAGTATCTCTTTAAACTAGATGTCACATATGTAGAAATGTCTCCATTTCTACAACCAGAGGGAACATGTGAAGCTTAGAATTTTATATAACTCAAAGGCATTCTCATTACTGAAGAGGAGTTTGGGTATAATTTAATTTATAAATATCAGATGAGTACTCACTCAGTGTTAGGAAATAAGGTATAAACCCTTACTGAGCATACTCTCTGTACCATAAAAGCTTGGAAAGTTCTCAGATTTAATATATGGGACACAATACAAGATATAACAGATTTTGGTAGTTGTAATTATGATTGTGTGGAGTATAAGGGTCACTTTTATTTGTACTTACTCATAAAGAGTTAACAAATAAATGAAACATTGAAGCCAATTAAAATGCAAATTGATTTCAAAAGACTGTATAAATAGTTGTAATAGAAAAAGTAGGAAAAGAATTTGAATTTTCATATGAAATAAGATTAATTAGGCATGCTCATCCAAAACAATATAAAATGTTACAGTGAGTCTCATAGTCATGGTAAAAGAAAGAAAAGAACCTGTCACATTAAAATGATGGTGTTAATTATATAATATTTTGTTTTTATTTAATTTATTAAAGTATTTGATTCATTTGTTTTGTATGCATCTTAAGCTAAGAGTTTATATGTACATTCTGTGGCCTTTTAAATTTTATTTATTTGTTCTCATGGGGATTTTTCTAGATTCCTTAGAATTTTTTACATATATAAGAATGTCTTCTGTAAGTAGATTTATTTCTTTCATCCTAATCTAAATGCCTTTATTTCTTTTTCTTGTCATATTTTATTGACTGGAATACAGTACAATGTCAAAAGTAAGTGATGAGTTTCATTTTGATGGATATTGACTATTGTTCTTGGTAGAAGTCTGTATTTTCTTGTCTTCCAGTCCTCAATCAGCACCATTATCTGGAGGCTTACATCTGCTTAATCTATTGACCACATAACATTTCAGAGACCCAGGGACCTATTTTAAAGCAAAGGAAGTATAACAATACGCACATGACAATGGGATTTACTAGTCTTTTTGCATATTTTACTACCCTGAAGCTGCTGGCCTGAAGAGTAATGAAAGAACTACCTGTTATGGTATCAGCTTGGAAATGATACACAATAAAGAAGAGACATTATCATTATCTCCAAGAATCCAGTATACCCTCTAAATAAAAGACTACTATATGGTGCTATATTTTCAGTTGGTAACTCTTGTAAACAACATCTGAAATAAAAGAGGAGAAATTACCACAGATATCACAGATATACAAAAGATCATAGTAGAATATTATGGAAGATTATATGCTATCAAATTCAACAAACTAGAAGAAATGGATAAATTCCTAGAACTATACACTCTTCCTAAACTGAATCACAAAGAAGTAGAAAACCTAAATAGACTCATATGCAGGAAGGAAAAAGAAATAACTATCAAAAACCTCCCCCAAAATAAAATTCTAGGACCAGATGGCTACATTAGTAAATCCTACTAAACATTCAAAGACTTGGCACTTATCCTTTCAAAGTCTTTCAAAAATAGAAGAGGAAGCAATATTTCCTACTGCATTTTAGGAGGCCAGTCTAACCCTTATACCAAAACCTGGCAAGGACAACAACAACAAAAAAGAAAACTACACACCAATATCTCTAATGAATACAGATGCATACATCGTAAACAAAATACTAGCAAATCAAATACAATAACACATTAAAAAAAATAATACATGCCTGACCAGGTGGTGGCGCAGTGGATAGAGTGTCAGACTGGGATGCCGAGGACCCAGGTTCGAGACCCCTGAGGTCGCTGGCTTGAGTGTGGGCTCATCTGGTTTGAGCAAGGCTCACCAGCCTGAGCCCAAGGTCACTGGCTTGAGCAAGGGGTCACTTGGTCTACTGTAGCCCCCCGGTCAAGGCACATATGAAAAAGCAATCAATGAACAACTAAGGTGTTGCAACAAAAAACTGATGATTAATGCTTCTCATCTCTTTGTTCCTGTCTGTCCCTGTCTATCCCTCTCTCTTATTCTCTCTCTCTGTCTCTGTAAAAAAATAAAAATAAATAATAATAATAATAATAATACATCACAATGAAGGGGGATTTATTCCAAGAGCACAAGGATAGCTCAACATATGTTTATCAATCAACATAATGCACCACATCAACAAAACAAAAAACAAATATCATATGATTCTATCAATAGATGCAGAAAAGGCATTCAATAAGATACAATATCCCTTTATGTTTAAAACTCCCAGTAAAATTGGAATCAAAGGAAAGTACCTCAACCTAATAAAGGCCATATATAACAAACTGTCGGCTAATATATTAAATGGTGAAAAAGTGAAGGCTTTATGTCTAAAATCAGGAACAAATCATGGCTTCCCACTCTCTCCACTATTATTCAAGATAGTTCTGAAAGTTTTAGCCAGGGCAATAAGGCAAAAGAAAGAAATAAAAGGCATCCATATTAGGAAAGGAGTAAAGGTATCACTTTTTGCAGAAGACATGATCCTGTATATTGAAAACCCAAAACACTGCACCAAAAAAATATTAAAAACAATAAACCAATTAAGTTGCATGATACAAAATAAATATACAAAAGTCTATTGCTTTTCTATATGCCAACAATGAAACTTCAGAAAATGAACAATTCCTTTTACAATTGCAACAAAAAACAACTAAAATACCTAGGAATAAACTTAACAAAGGATATGAAGGACCTATATTCTGAAAACTACAAAACATTTGAAAGAAATTGCAAAGGACACACTAAAAAGGAAAAATATTTCATGTTCATGGATTGGAAGAATCAGCATAGTTAAAATGGCGTATTACCCAAAGCAATATACATACTTAATGTAATCCCCATCAAATTCCCAATATCCCTTTTTAAGGAAATAGAACAAAAAAATCACCAGGTTTGTATGAAACCATAAAAAACCCTGAATAGCCAAAGCAATCCTGAGAAAAAAGAATGAAACTGGAGGTATCACACTACCTGACTTCAAATTATACTATAGAGCCATGATAATCAAAACCACATTGTATTGGCAGAAAAACAGACATATAGACCAGTGGAACAGAATCAAGAACCCAGAATAAAAATACATATATACGAACAAATAATCTTCGACAGTGGAGCCAAAAACATACAATGGAGAAAAGAAAGCCTCTTCAATAAATGGGGCTGGGAAAATTGGAAAGCCACATGCAAAGAAATGAATCTTGACTACAGTTTGTCCCCCTGCACAAAAATTAATTCAAAGACCTGAGTATAAGATCTTTAACAATAAATTATATAAAAGAAAACATAGGTACTAAATTCATGTACCTTGGCCATTGAGAACAATTTATGAATTTGACCCCAAAGGCAAGGGAAGTAAAGACAAAAATAAATAAATGGGACTATATCAATCTAAAACACTTCTGCACAGCAAAAGAAAATGACAAAACAAATAGGCAGCTAACCAAATGAAAGATGGTAATTGCAACTAGCATTATAAATAAAAAAGACTTTTAGTCTAAAATACTATATCTATTCGAGCTCAAATGCTTTTAAAAAATCATTACATTACGTATTGAATGCTCCCAGTGGAGGCAGGGGGTCCATACCTGTTAAGAACATGAACCCAGTACATCAACTTTTGCCTCATACCTTGGGTAATTGGAGAGAGAAGTAAAGTAATAGATTAACAAACCAGGAGGAGAAATGATTGAAGATGTTCAGGTTTAAGTAAAAAAAAACAACTATTCAATAATGTATTAAACAGTATAAAGAAAAATGTGTGGAAAAAAACGTAGATCAATAGGACAACAGCTTGTCTTCAACACTAGCTCCTTTTCACTTTTCTATCCTTACCTGTCTTGATCAACCCCCCTGGATGCCAAGACCTGTCTTTCTAAAGGATGTTAGGCCATTGCCTGTTCTTTATTGCTTTATTTACCTTCTTGTTGATCTTTCCAACTTCATGAGTGCTTTTTTTTCCCACCTGACTTCTTCGCTATTTTATTCCTAGCATTAGCACAGAGTCTGACCCATAGAGGTTCACTATATTTATTAAATGAATGAATACAACTGTAAAACTGTATGGTGGAATGCTATTCTATTTAAAATTATACTGTAGTTAGATAACTATTTTTATATATTATTAATTTAAAAATAATCAGGTTTCTAAGCAGTATGCTTAGAAATCTCATTTTGAAGTGTAATCTCATTTTGAAGAGTTTGATAAAGGTTAATATTACAATACATAAATAATACTGGTATCTCTGGAACATGTATTAAGAGTGATTAAATGTCATTTTCTGATTTATTTTTTGTATTCTGTTTTTATCTGCAATGAACATATATTTTATTTTTGCAAAAGGATCAATTTACTTATAAATAGTAATGATAGCAAAATGTCTATTGAGCTTATTCTTAAGGATTTTTGTCTATGTGGAAAAAAAATAAGATAATTTTGTCTATGACTGGAAGTAAGGTAACATAATCTTACCTTTGGGGCTATGGTTCTCCATTGTAGGCAATTTTGCCTCTTTCGAGGTCATTTGGCAATATCTGAAAACATTTTTTATTATTATAAATTGAAAAAAGAGGGGAGGGCAGTGATTTAGTGGGGAAAGGCCAGAGATACTAATAAATATCCTACAATGCACAGGACAGCTGCCCATAGCTAAGAATTATCTGTTCCAAAATGTGAATTTGAGTGTCAAGTTTAAGAAACCCTGCTCCAGAGTAATTAGCATTTTGATGCTAGAAGTCTTTCTGATAATAAAATACAAGAATTTAGCATCAGAGTAGTGGAGAAAATGTTTTTAGTCACCAACATAGCGCTTCTCTGGTTACAGATAAGTCATGCATTTATTCAATGTGCAGTTCATAAAAATAATTTTAAAGATTTAAAAAACTTTTATAGCTGTGTTTACATACATGATGGAAAAGGAAGTGGCAGTATAAAAGAAACCGCTAAAGATTATATTGTTTATTTTCATTTGGTAGGTTCATGATAAAGGGTAAATTATTGAGATGTTAGGATTCTTTCAAGAGCCTACATAATGCTTACCAACCAAAGGCTCAGTTTTATTGGTCAGATTTTCAAAAGTTGGTCTTTGTCCGTCAGGACTGTGAACAACTGACAAGGGAGATTTCTCAATCTCACATTCTAAAGATCTTTAAAATAGAGACTAGATGGGGATTTGAACAGTACCTCTAAATATAAGTGCATTTAATTTACTTACAAATTACATTTCTTTTTTTATTATTATTAATTTTACTAGGGTGACATCAATAAATCAGGATACATACGTTCAAAGATAACACGTCCAGGTTATCTTGTCAATCAATTATGTTGCTTACCCATCATCCAAAGTCAGATTGTCCTCTGTCACCTTCTATCTAGTTTTCTTTCTGCCCCTCCCCCTCCCCCTCCCCCTTTCCCTCTCCCTCTCCCCCCACCTCCCCCCCCTTAACCACCACACTCTTGTCCATGCCTCTTAGTCTCGCTTTTATATCCCACCTACATATGGAATAACACAGTTCCTGTTTTTTTTCTGATTTACTTATTTCACTTCGTATAATGTTATCAAGATCCCACCATTTTGCTGTAAATGATCCAATGTCATCATTTCTTATGGCTGAGTAGTATTCCATAGTGTATATGTGCCACATCTTCTTTATCCAGTCATCTATTGACGGGTTTTTTGGTTGTTTCCATGTCCTGGCCACTGTGAACAATGCTGCAATGAACATGGGGCTGCATGTGTCTTTACGTATCAATGTTTCTGAGTTTTGGGGGTATATACTCAGTAGAGAAATTGCTGGGTAATAAGGTAGTTCTATTTTCAGTTTTTTGAGGAACCACCATACTTTCTTCCATAATGGTTGTACTACTTTACATTCCCACCAACAGTGAATGAGGGTTCCTTTTTCTCCACAGCCTCTCCAACATTTGCTATTACCTATCTTGTTAATAATAGCTAATCTAACAGGTGTAAGGTGGTATCTCATTGCAGTTTTGACAAATCACATTTCTTAAAGGGAACGTATAAGATATGATCTAAAACAGTGGTCACCAACCTTTTTTGGGCCATGGACCGGTTTAATGTCAGAAAATATTTTCACAGACCGGCCTTTAGGGTGAGACGGATAAATGTATCACATGACCGAGAAAAGCGTCAAGAGTGAGTCTTAGATGAATGTATCAAAGGAAATCTGGTCATTTTTAAAAAATAAAACATCGTTCAGACTTAAATATAAATAAAATGAAAATAATGTAAGTTATTTATTCTTTCTCTGCGGACCGGTACCAAATGGCTCACGGACCGGTACTGGTTCGCAGCCTGGGGGTTGGGGACCACTGATCTAAAAGATTTATAAGAACATGCTTGATGGCCTAGCATGTGGAGGACCCGGGTTCGATTCCCGGCCAGGGCACACAGGAGAAGCGCCCATTTGCTTCTCCACCCCTCCGCCACGCTTTCCTCTCTGTCTCTCTCTTCCCCTCCCGCAGCCAAGGCTCCATTGGAGCAAAGATGGCCCAGGCGCTGGGGATGGCTCTGTGGCCTCTGCCTCAGGCGCTAGAGTGGCTCTGGTCACAACATGGCGACGCCCAGGATGGGCAGAGCATCGCCCCCTGGTGGGCGTGCCGGGTGGATCCCGGTCAGGCGCATGCAGGAGTCTGTCTGACTGTCTCTCCCTGTTTCCAGCTTCAGAAAAATGAAAAAAAAAAAAAAAAAAAAAAAAAAAAAGAACATGCTTGAACATTTAGTTGCTCTAACTGATTTATAGTTGACCTTTGAACAACATGAGT
The DNA here is from genome assembly GCF_036850995.1 of Saccopteryx leptura. Lineage (NCBI taxonomy): Eukaryota > Metazoa > Chordata > Mammalia > Chiroptera > Emballonuridae > Saccopteryx > Saccopteryx leptura. The sequence goes on along the minus strand of NC_089511.1, from coordinate 59,087,818 downwards.
TTGAATTATGCAGGTCCACTTATACACAGATTTTTTAAAATAAATACTGTAAATGTATTTTATTTTCCTTATGATTTTTCTCAATAGCATTTTAGTATTTTCTTTTCTCTAACTTATTTTATTATAAGAATATGGTATATAATACATATAGCATTCAAAAATATGTGCTAATCGACTCTTTTAGGTAGGACTCCCAGTCAATAGTAGGTTATTATAATTATTTTGGGGGGGAAACAAAAGTTATTTATGAACTTTCCACTACTCTGAGATCAGCACCCCTAGTCCCTGTGTTGTTTAAGGGTCAACTGTGATTAATTTCTATAATATGCCATTGGGGCAAAAATAGCATCATAGAATCTTTCTAAAAGAATAGACTAACAACTTGTCTCCACTAGATTACTATAAAAGAATCCTAACTGTCCTTCCTGCCTCTGCTTTATAATGTACACGTTGCTCATAAATCCAGGTTAACCTCTCTGTTAGTTTCCTCAGTGCAAAATGACAATAATATGTTTTCCATAGGATGATGGTGAGAATTAAATGAAATAGCATATATAAAGAACCTAAATGCTATATGTGTGTTGTACACATAGTGGATACTCACTAATGAAAATTTAAAACAAAATTAAAATGCCCATGCCCTCAGAATAATGCCTTTCACTCCCCTACACACTGGCATTTATGTTCGCATAACAATATATTTATACATGCCAGCCTCAGAAATCTTGGGAATTTGGCAGACTGCAAGCACAATACCTTTTTAGCTCACAAGAAACTGAAAATGACTCACTCCACCTCTTACCAACCTCTTTCTTTCTCTGGGAAATAATATATCTTGGACTAATGCCAACCCTCTCTTGAGTAGGTATACTTTTTTCCTAAATTGTTTGGTTTCTGGGCAGCAAGAGTAACCAGATGACTAAGAAAATAACTTCCTTTCCAGAGACAATGGATACTGACAGTGCTGAGGTTTAGACAACAATCTATTCATCGGAAATCAAAAATTGCTATTTATTGAGGTTTATCTTTTTGCACTTACTTCTCAGGCCAACTCTAAAAACAGCCATTATTTACGCTATTTAACAGATGAAGAAATTGAGGTTTAGAGAAATTGGGATTTGCAAAGTTCTGTAAACTGCATACATGGTTTGAAATTAATTCCCAGTTGCTCAGACTTGTACACACTGTTTATCAGCAGCAATATACTATAATGTATTTCATTTCCCCAGAAATAATTGAAAGTTAAGAGGAAGTTAAAGTTTTATCTGGGCCAACTAGGGGTTTTTTGTTTTTTACTTTTTAAGAATTCATAATAGTTTAAGAGCTCTTCTACCTCCTGCTGAATTTTATTTTGCTTCACTTTTAAGCATAAGGTATTTTTGCTTAAATTTTCTCTCCTTGATGTTGATGCAGTTTTATGTTATCCCCAATCTCACATTTGCTCACCTGGTCATAAGTCTATCTCTTTTTCTCACTGGGAGAGCATAATCCCTGAAATCAGTTACAAGAAAAACACACTTTATTGCTTGGATAAGCTACATGCTACTAAGGAAAATTAATATCATAGTTAGTACGAACCCTTAAAACACCTAACTAAACAAAGTGCGTAAACATTCTGAAAAGAAAGTATTTCTTCCTTACTTTCCCCTCCCATCATGAAAGTCATTTTGCCACCTTTTTTTACCTTGGCAGCTAGGCAAACCATCTCTCATTGCTATTTCGCTCTCTGTTATATTGCAGCATGTTTGAATAGTCACAGTTCTCTGCTCAGCTTTGTTATTTGATGAAGTGATGAAAATAACTTTTATTTGAGTCCAATTTTCTCTGCATAAAAATAACTCTTCAAGTCTTCTGATATAATAAATTGTAGGCCACTTTAGGTAGGACTAGGTCTAAAATTGGAGTTTGATTTGGGCCAGATGCTTCTATGTGGTATCAGAACCATCTTTCACATTGTATTCTTTCACTGTCAGTTCAGATGCTGTATTATAATTAATAGAATGGGTTCTGCAAATTTGGAGATTTTTAATTGATGAACAGTAGGACTTTTATCATCTTACACATTAACTCATGTCCAATAATCACTCTGGGTCTCAAATAGTTTATTTATAAAGTCAAGAATTGGAGATCAAATACTAAAGCTCCTTTCAGACCTGCTGTTTGAGATTCTATATCCTCGATGTCCATATCCAGATTTATAACACAACAGATAACACTGAAATTAGGAATTTGCATCCCGAGCTTTCTAAAATTTCACATTTTCTAAAATTGTGTCAGGAGGGAAGACTTTATTCCTCAGCTTACTAGAGGCATTACATAGTACTGGAGTTAAATTCTAAATCCATACTGTGGAGCACTTTAATTTAAACCAACACTAACAGCGGTAAATAATTTATATCTTTATAGGCCTGTAATTTACAAATTAAATTCAGATGGCAAACTGAAATTCCTACAAGCTAGTCAGGTGACCTAAATGAACGAAGCTAGGTGGGGACTAATGGAAATGAGACAAGTCATGTGTGAGAATGAAATATTTGATCAAATTCAGTGCATACAAGATATAGCTTCTTTTTTTTTTATCCACCCAGATCCAAAGCTGTGAAATCTGAATGAGTAGCAAACCCCTGAATAGCTGGAAGACCATCCATAAAAGTCCCTGGGAAGAGAGCAGTGACCTCAAAAAGTCAAGTTGTCTTTATTTCTTACAACCCCCCTCTGTGCACCAGGGACACGAGGCCTGTTGGGCCAGTCTTCATTAGGAAAGTGCTAAAGAACTGGAACATTTCCTTGCTGAAGTACAAAGGCCGTTCGCCTCTTTTGTTGGCACAGAAGCTTCATTCAGCCTCAGACTTTCAAAGTTCCAACGTGCAGAGTTCCAGCTGAGCTGGGATTGAGTAGTGCTCTGGGTACTGAGTCGGGAAGCCAGTGTGTCTGCCCACTCAGTAACCCCAAGCGGATGAGATCTCTCTATGAACACTGAAGCACAGTATTTTATGATTTGAGCCATCGCAAGAACCACAAAGAACAGGGGGACGAAATATCACTTTACCCTTTGCTTGCAAAGAACTATTTATTACTTGGCAACCTTTGAAAGGACATAAACAACTGTTCTTAAGGACTTACCAAAACCTATTCTCTAGTGTTACACATTCGGAACAGATCGCTTCCTTTGAAAGTTAAGAAAAAATGTCCAGCCATTTTAGATGGTCGTTAGAGAGTCAGTGATAGACAGTTATATAAAAGCTGAGTTAAGTGAAAAGAAAAGAGAAATGAACCATTAGAAAGGGGCATGGCAGCTCAGAAGAAAAGTCACAGAGGAAAGACTGGGGAAAGCAAAATCCATTGTTTGTTATACCCAGCTCTGAGCCAAGTCAGGGAGAAGAGCGGAGATGATCTGCATACAGAGAACCCACTTAGTGTCAGTTTTTGTTATGCACCCTTATGGTTAAGAAACCAGATGAACTTTCTTTCTCCCTACGATGCTAAGAGGAGGGTGATTATTTATAAAGGACAATTACAAAGAAGTGCCTTATTGCCAAATATAATATACTAACATCCCCTGGCAAGCTCTCATTACCCGTTTTCCACTTATAAAAAATTAAACTACTAAAATCATTCTGTGAATTTTGTTAAGCTGATCTACAAATATCAATTATCTCCTATGAACAAGCCATTGTGCAAGGCACTGGTAATATAAAGATAAATGAAATATTAACCTTGTACTCAAGTAGACTACAGTCTAGTGAATGAGACAAAACATTACAATGGCAATATGAGAAAGTAGAAAAACATCAGCCTTCAGATCCAGACGAAACTGGATTTGAATACTTGCCCTGCTACTTGTTTGCTAACCAAGCCAGCTGAGCCTGTTTTGTCACTTGTAAAATGGAGATAACTATCTGTATAATGAAAAACACTTTTATGAACTAGAAAAATCATGTGTCAAGTGAAGTCACTGTCCAATAAGTGGGTATTGGTTATGCTAGATAACTTGTGTTTGTTTCTCCAGAACCACACACTTTTACTACTATTCTATGAACTAGGAAGCTGGCCTTTATAAAATACATATACAAATTATATCTCCTCCTCCTCTACTTGGTATTAGCCTTCCAGTTAGATTTAGCTAATTAGAGTCATTGGCAGTACATTGGTGGGCATGAGAGATATGAGGTTGGGGTATGTATTTCCTGGGCTCCCTCCACATGGAATTGCTGTGGCTAGTTCTACCAAGGGCCACAGCCTTCATAAAGTGAAGTACCTTTATTATGTACTCTCTCTATCTGAGTTGTAGTAACTGCCCCTTCCCTATCCTTCATCGGGCTTAGGGTGGTAATACTCCCTGATGCTGCTAGCACCCGTGTTGCTCTATCCAAACTCTGATTATACCTTTGTTTTACTAAATTCTTCTCAAATATTCCAGCTTGAAGTATGACATCTGTTTTCTATTAGCATAGATAGGTTCTATGAGATCAGAGGAAGAATAAAAAATAAAATTAAGCCTGACCAGGCAGTGGCACAGTAGATAGAGCGTCAGACTGGCATGTAGAGGACCCAGGTTTGAGACCCTGAGGTTGCCAGCTTGAGCGCGGGCTCATCTGATTTAAGCAAAGCTCACCAGCTTGAGCCCAAGGTCGCTGGCTCGAGCAAGGGGTCACTCGGTCTGCTGTAGCCCCTCGGTCAAGGCACATATGACAAATCAGTCGATGAATAACTAAGGAGCCACATGAAGAATTGATGTTTCTCATCTCTCTCCTTTCCTGTCTGTCTATCCCTGTCTATCCCTCTCTCTGACTCTCTCTGTCTCTGCCATACACACACACACAAATAAAATAACTAACTAACTAAATTAAATTAAATTAAAAACTATCCTGGAGGATATCAGGGAGACTTCTTAGAGGATGAATTTTCTAAAAGACTACCTGAAATTGATGAGAGTTGGCAATGTGGAAAAAGCAGAAGAACATTGCAGGGAGAGGAGTACCACACATAAAACTGCACAAGCAAGAAGGTCAACATATCGTAGGGAGCTTTAAACCTCTTAGCGTAACTAGAATATAGGATAAGAGGTGAAGGATGACAGATGAAGCTGTAAAGTTGTGAATTTGGACCAGTTCACGAAAAAAACCATGTATGATTTTTTTTGTATGGGCAATGAGACACTATTAAAGGATTTTAATTCAGGTTATAATGTGCTCACATTGCCTTTTAGAAAGTACTATAAAGAAGAGGTTAAAAAGGATGCAAAACTAGAGACACAAGTGTTGAATAAGCAATCCATGTGAAAAATAAGGTAGCCCAAAAAATGGCAGTGAAGAAATGGAGAAGATTTTATGAATTTATTAGTTATTAAGGAAATGAGCTACATATAATTTAGTGAGAAATTAATGTAAAGGAGAAAAAGAAGTCAAACATAGATCCCATCAACAAATTTGATATCTTTCTATAATCCTGATTTTCTGTTTTATAAAATGACTTGTTCATCCTCAACAAAACTTCAGAAGACAGGAGGCTTTTGACTTGGGTAATTGGGAGACGTGTGGTATAATAACTCTTCAGAAAAAAGACAAATTAAATTTCAAGCCAATAGTGTGCTGGAGGTGCCTCACATAAATTTGTGAAAGTCAAATTAAATGCACACATCTCTTTCTAACTCTGAGTTCAGTGACATCACATTGGTAGCTTGAAAGTATTTACACCATAGAAATCATCAAATACCACCAACAGGCTTTTATCACTGATGACCCCAATGAGCCTGTTGTTAAACATTTAGTAGCCACCATTGGTTAAGGCTAGTTAAAAAAGGGAGGGATTTCCATCTTATTTACAACCACATAATATTTTATTTTGTATATATACCACAGCCTTTTATTATTATTATTATTATTATTATTATTATTATTATTATTATTCAGTGAGAAGAGAGGAGGCAGAGACAGACTCCTGCATGCAACCTGACAGGAATCCACTCGGCAAACCCACTAAAGGGGGATGCTCTGCCCATTTGGGGCATTGCTCTGTTGCTTAGCAACCCAGCTCTTCTTAGTACCTGAGACAGAAACCATGGAGGGTCAACTTGCTCTGATCTAGCCATAGCTATAGGAGAAAGAAAGGGGGAGGGGGGGAGAGAGAGAGAGAGAGAGAGAGAGAGAGAGAATAGAGAAGGGAAGGGGTGGAGAAGCAGATGGCACTTCTCTTATGTGCCCTGACCAGAAATCAAATCTAGGACATCCACATGCTGGGCCAACACTCTATATAACACATATATACAGACAGGGTAGCAATAACCAGAGGGAAGGGGGGTAGAGGTAAAGAGGCTTGGGAAAAAGGGAAATGAGGGTAGAAAAAGACTTTGCATGGGGCTTGAGGGGCATGATGTGGTGTGTAGAGGGTGTTATATTGACTGAAACAGTTGAAATCATGTCAGCACAATAAATTAAAATTAAAAAACTCTTAGTTCATGAAAAATAAAGGGAGAGATAACTCCTATAGTAATGGAAGAAGTGAAGTGTGACTTGAGTCAAAAACCCTGTACTAAGAAATTATAATCAAAACAGAACTGCAGGAGGAAAATTATAGGACATGAATGAAAGGCAGGCTAGAAGGTTCTGTGGGAATAACTATGTGGAACCAGCTGAAGATGAATAAGTACACATTGCCACAGAGAGGAAAATCTGAAATATCTGAGGAAGCAGGTAATTGAGGTTGCTAACCAGTAATGAGAAATCAGGATAGTCTATAGTCTAGGAATCAGAAACCAAGAATAGAGATAATTCAAACATTAAAGATGAGGGCAAAGTTATATCAAGGCAAAGCAAGAAACAGAAAGCCCTTAAAATGGTGGCATACTATTGCCAGTTTTTTATAAAGGAGGTCTTCTATTTTCTTGCTGGGGAATTACTTTGGAATATGTCATCACCTCCACCATCCATGCACCTTCCAGAGAGTAAGGCAGGTCAGAGTTAAGAGAGTTTTCCATATTGCAGAACAGACAGGAGATGAGGTGGTGCACACAGACAACAACTGGTCAGATCTAGTCTTTAAACCCATACTTCTCTAGTTCAGGAAGTCTTGGGGCCACTCATCTAGGAGGTGGAAGTCCAAGATGAGTCAAAGGGCAACTCCTCACTTTCTTTAAGTATGATGAGCAGGACTAGCTCAGTGATTTGCAGGGCCTCGCACAAAATGAAATGGTAAGGCCCTTTGCTCAAAAGATATTAAGAGGCCTTGGCCGGTTGGCTCAGCGGTAGAGCGTCGGCCTGGCATGCAGAAGTCCCGGGTTCGATTCCCGGCCAGGGCACACAGGAGAAGCACCCATCTGCTTCTCCACCCCTCCCCTCTCCTTCCTCTCTGTCTCTCTCTTCCCCTCCCGCAGCCAAGGCTCCATTGGAGCAGAGATGGCTCGGGCACTGAGGATGGCTCCTTGGCCTCTGCCTCAGGCGCTAGAGTGGCTCTGGTCGCGGCACAGCGACGCCCCGGAGGGGCAGAGCATCGCCCCCTGGTGGGCAGAGCGTCGCCCCTGGTGGGCTTGCCGGGTGGATCCCAGTCGGGCGCATGTGGGAGTCTGTCTGACTGTCTCTCCCCGTTTCCAGCTTCAGAAAAATACAAAAAAAAAAAAAAGATATTAAGAATTTCAAGGTGGCAACCGCTAAACATTTAAGCACATGCTCATGAATCTGGCCTTGATGGATCACTTTGGTAATGGTGAGACTTGGCCTAATTATTACCTTCCTCTATTTGATCTCAATCCTCTCTTGCATTATTCACCCACAGATAAACTTTGAAAGATAGGAAGATATTGGCTTTTTGGTTGATGATATTAGACCTGTTAAGTACAGACTTCCTGAAACCAATTTGACTCAGAGAAACATGATTTCAATGATGCCTCACTAATAAAACATCATAGCAAGTGGCAAAAACACTGTGAGAATAAGCGTAATTGTTTTTAAACATGATTAGTTGAATGGGCTAAATGATGTAACAAACAATGCAAAATTTCAGTGGGTACAGAAACATTAGAAGTTTCTTGCTCACGTCATAGTCTAGGGAAAACCCTTATAACTTTGTTCCTCATAGAGACAAAGGCCTTTCAGTATTGTTGATCAACCACCTTCTTCTAGAGCAGTCATTTTCAACCTTTTTTTTTTTAATCTCATGGCACACCTAAACTAATTCTAAAATTCTGGTTTACATCAAAAATAAATTTTTTTTGGCAATCAGACAAAAAGATAGGTATAATTTTTATTCATTCACACTGGATGGCAATTATTGTGTTAGCTGTTATTATTATTATTATTTTGAAATCTAAGGAAAAAGAGGCCAGTGCCCCTGACTAAATAGTCAGGTATTGCATGTCTTAAAATTCTTGTAGCACACCACTTGAAAATCATTGCATTAGTTGACTCGATTTAGTTGGTAGATGGAGAAAGAGAGTAAGAATCCTATGTGGGAGGTTGTCACAGGGCAAGACTAGAAGTTGGACAGAATCACTTTTACTCACCATACCTTTGGCCGTAACTCACTTATATGATCACATCTATCCACAAAGCTGACTGGAAATTATAGCTCTGTGCCCACAATACAAATATTGTGAACAACACTAGTCTTGACCACACAAAGACTATTGGTGGTAGTTCATGATGAAGAGCAGCTCTAAATTCTGTTTTAGAGAAGAATTCTTTCTTTCTTCCTTCTCTTTTTTCTTTTAATCAAACAGATATTTGCCAGGAGCTATAATATGCTGGCCTATGCTAAGTACACAGGAGTATAATGTTCACAATACATAAAAACTGCACTCAGGGAAAACTATTTACAGACAGAAGTACAGTAAAATGAGAACAATATATGCCTTTTAAAACAGTAGTGGATGGGACATAAAAATGAGACTCAGAGACATGGACAAGAATGTGATGGTAACCTAGGAGAGGGAGGAGGAAGGAGAGAGAGGGGCCAGGGGGAGGGGCGGGGCACAAAGAAAACCAGATAGAAGGTGATGGAAGACAATTTGACTTTGGGTGAAGGGTATGCAACATAATCAAATGTCAAAATAATCTGGAGATGTTTTCTCTGAACATGTGTACCCTGATTTATCAACGTCACCCCATTAAAATTAATATAAATGAATAAATAAATAAATAAATAAATGAAACAGTAGTGGATCCTCACTACCTATTTGTCAAATTAGAGAAGTGCGGGTTTTATTGAAGATATACTGATTTTCCCCGAAACAGAATTTTCTCTCAGAAGTTTCAGTGGGATCATCCAAAGCAAACTGGAATGTGGTGTCAGAAGTGGTCTCAGAAGTCCTTCTGGCCCTGACATTCTAAGACTTTATGTTTGTGAAAATCAGAGCCAGGAAACCAGCTAAGAAGGCTGGACAAGAACCAAGATATAACATGTTGAACGAGAATTAACACTAACAGATTGGAATTCAGGAGTGAGAATTGGACAGGCTACTGAGTGACTTTGAAGCTATTTTCTGACTTAAAAAAATCTTGTTTATGATGGTCAAGCAATTGAGTGGAATAGCGCTTGGATTATTCCTATAGTTTTTAAAACATGCAACACCTGATTATTTTTTCAGGGGTGCTGACCTCTTTTCCCTTAGGTTGTCAAATAGTGCTTGAACATAGTGCCTGGACTCTTGAATACACAGAAGTCCTCAAGCTTTGGAGTACATAAGAACCATACCAGGAACCTGCTTAAAATGCAGATGCCCTGCCTAGAATTTCTGATTCCATATATTAAGTTCAGGAACCAGGAAGCTCTTGTTTTAAACAAGAGCTTCTAGGTGACTGTGTCTCAGAAATTTTGTGGTTGAGATTACATGTCCCAAATAGCTACTGACTTTAGTCAGGAAGTCATAGTCACATGTCTCAGGCCTTTTCTCTCTTGTAAGGTGTCATGTGGTGGACCAGAGGTGATCCGTGTCCTGTTTCAATTTTTCAAAGTGACAGCTTACCAGTCCCATAGCTTTATTCTGCTGCCTGCATTTGCAGAGAATTTCTGAGGAGAAGGGGGAGTGCAATAAGACTTTTCAGCTGGATCTTGGTATTGGCACACATCTGGGCTAAAAATTAGAGGAGATAAATCAAACCAAAGGACAGCTGCTTCCCAACATCTCACTGTTTAACACTGGGGATAAAACATTTGGATTTAGGGCTCTTTATTTCCCGGTTTAAACTGGAAAGTTAAGTTTCACAAAGACAGTGTTTCTCTCTCTTTAGACAGTTTGCCAAAGTGCTTTCTCAGTCAGGCTGACGAGTACTCAGAACTGCCCCAGGGGATAGAAAATTAGGTCCATTTCCACAAACCACAAACTTGGGCTGCCTAGAGTTTCAGATAATGCTAAGAAGGCTCTGCCTGTGACCTCCAAAATATGGTATACAACTGCCCTTCCTTCTTCCACATTTCTCAGACGATATTGGGAAAAATGTGTTGCCTTTAAGGGTTTGCCTTAGACCCTTACTGCAGCCTGATTTTAACTAGAAATGGATGCCAATGGTGGAGGGCAGTACATTCCTAAGGAACGTCCACAACATACACAAGAACAACATCTAGGAACCTCTGATCCCACCCAGCATTTCCTCTTACATTGCGCCTTCGTATTTCTGAAATTTCTTTTTGACTTTAATTTCATAATATGAAACAGCTGCCATGGTAGAACCTTAAATGAATGATTTTATATACCCAAGGAAACAATGCCTTGTAAACTGTAGATTCTGCAAATATAACTGTAAAATCTTCCTGTGTTGCACCTGTATCTCTGAAAGAGAAAATGGTTAGGTGAACTTTTAGCTTTCATCAGAGGTGGCCCACTTTCCTTGGGACTGTGTCAGACCCCACAGTTAATAAAGGCTTCTGATGACTGATGGGGAGGGTCTTCCCATCTAATTGTGGGATCTCCGGGTTTTGAAAAAACAAAACAAAACAAACAAAAAGATCTGGCTGCAGTCCAATTGCAAGAAAAAGGAAATTATCTAGACAGTATACCTCGAATAAGGACAAACCTTGGCATGTTATTTTATTCCTTTACTGAGAAATTCATTGTATCCAGCTCACAATTCACACTGATTTATGAGGTATTTCTGCCAAGTGCAATATTCATTTCTCCCCACCCCTAGGACCACACCAGAGGCAAGGCAAGCAGAGTCTTCATATTGTCCTGTTCATTGGTGTGTAGACAAGGGGACAATGTATAACATGTGGGAAACTGCTACATATGATTCTCTCTCTGGCCATCCACACCTCAGGAAGTAGTATTACATAGATTATTATGATTTAGAAAGCATCAGAGCCAGGAGCAGCTCCCTATCCTGTAACTACAATGGCAGTCAGTGTTCAGCATGGTTAAAGTAACATTTATACAAGCTTTTTGGCTTCCATAATGAGAGATGGGCCCTACATTCCGCTGAACAGCTGAGCAGAAAAAAAATGACGAGTACTACAGGCATACCTCATTTTATTGTGCATTGCTTTATTGTGTTTCACAGATACTGTGTTTTTTAAAAATTGAAGGCACGATCCTCCACCAGCAGAAAGATTAAGACTTGCTTTATTATGGTGGTCCAGATGCCAATCTTCAATACCTCTGACATAAGCCTGTGCCCACTAAGTAATGAGGGACAGAAAAGCAAAGGGAGTATAAGCTAAAAATGGGGCATATGAATGCCTAATTAGGCCTAATTCACAATTTTGTGTGAGTAGAGTTTGGAGTTTATTAGTTCATTCATTCATTCAATATGTGTTTATTGTGTACTATGAACTGAGTACTATGCCAGATGTTGAAAATGTAATGTTAAGCAAGACTCCTTTGTGGAGTATTGTGTTATAATATAGTGTGTTAATTGCTATCTATTATTGATGCTAAGGGGGTCCATAGGGTGGTCACTAATGGGAATTTAAGAGATCAGATCAGGAAGGCCTTTCAGTAGGAAATACCTTTGGGTAAGTCACTTTTTGGGCCTTGTTTCTTCATCTTTAAAATTAGAGTAATAATACTGTCCATAAATTTGAGGTGAAGATTGAGTTGATATATGTATATCATGTTCTTGACATAGTTGTTAGACATAATACAAAGATATAATTGATATTATTGTTTCTGTTATTATTACTACTCTTAAACTATTATTACTAGTATGCTGTTACTACCCCAATTATTTTTTTGTAATTATTTGGGACCAAAAGAATGGGTAGGTGAGAGCTAGGGGAAGGAGGAACAGCATGTGTGAGGGGTTACAGGCAAGAGACATCATTGCGTGGGGTAACTGGACATTTACTACTTATATAAAATATACATAGTCTATACTATATTATACATATATAGTATACATATGTATATGTATGTATAAATATGGTATACATAGAATACATATATGGTGTACATATATCATGTATATAAGAGATAAGTGGGGAAAGGTGAGATGGAGACATAAACCACATTCTGATCATGAAGAGTTTTATAAGCCAAGTGTAAAGAGTTTGGGTTTTTACCTCAGGATACACTGAAAGACATTAGTGGAGTAGCATAATCACAAACTAACATGTTCCCCCACACCACCACCCTATACACACACCATGCTCCTATTCATAATTTACAAGTAATTATGTCATAATACAGCTAGGGTTTACAGATGATATGATTCAAGTCTTTTATTTTAATGTTGAGGAAATTGAATTTAAAGGGGTAATATGACTCAACCAGGACAATAAAAGTAAATATCTTTTGACCAACCAAATATTTTTTCCCCCGTCACACAACACTGCCTTCCTTAATGCTCTTTCCACTTAAGTATTCTGCAGCTGGCTGAGTCAGAAAACTTTCAGATTGAGAGTATCGCAAATAAGCTGTTTCCCCTCTAAAAGTCTGTAGGAACCTACAGAGAATTCTGGCATTGGTAAACAGCCTCTAAAAGCCAGACTCACATTTCACAAAGAGTTATTACGGGGAGTCCTGGGAATGCAATGGCTTAAGCTTTGACAGGCTCAGAATCATATCCGTAAGGCTCTGGGGCAGAATTTCACTGCATGACCACCCTCCAGCCCCCACCTACATTCTTATAGAGATCAAATTAAGTGCAAAATGAATATAAAGACCAGAGGAAAAGTTGTCCCAAAGGAGCATCCTGTATATTTCAGGAGAAAAATCCTCCTGGGGCATGGATTTGCCTTCATGTCAATCCCGGGTGGTTGGGCTTCGTTGTGTGTAACTGTTTGTGCTAGTCCTGGTCTCCTCAGATGCCTTCCTCAGTCACTGACTTTCAAACTGTAAATTTGATATACCTTGTTCCTACCACTTGGCCCTCCCCTCACAAACAAACTGTTCAAGTGCTGCCATCCTGATTTTTCACATGCTAAGCACAACTTTGAATATACAGATGCTCTTTGACTTACAATGGGGTTACATCTTTATGAACCCATTGTAAGTTGAAGATTCATTTAGTATTTCTACTGAACATCAGAGCATAGACTAGTTTTCCTTAACTGTGCTCAGAACTCTTAAATTAGTCTATAGTTGAGCAAAATCATCTAACACGATGTAGAGTATCAGCTGTTTATTCTTATAATCTCATGGTTGACTGAGAGCTGAGGCACACTGCAGCTGCCCAGCATCATGATAGAGTATCTTAACGCATATTGCTAGGTCAAAGTTCAATATTTGAAGAATATTTTCTATTGAATGTATATCACTTTCGCACAAGTCATTCAATTGGACCATTGTAAGTCAGAGACTGTCTGTAGCATCAAAACATACCTGGTACTAGACATCTCCCTACAGAAATGTTTTTATAGCACTCTGATTTAATATTATATGTTTTTTCTGGACTTTTTCATTTATAATATAATATTTTTAAAAATAGTGAGTTTATATGAGAAATGGCCATCAAAAAGCATCCTCTGAAGAATTGTTATTTCCATGATTTGGCTACATGACATTTATTCTTATGATTAGTTTCTTCAAGAACTGATATAAAAGCCTGACTAGGTGGTGTTGCAGTGGATAGAGCATTAACCTGGGAGGCAGAAGACCTACATTTGAAACCCCAAGGTCACCGGCTTAAGCGCAGGCTCACCACTTGACTGTAGGGTTGCTGGCTTGAGTGTGAGTTCATAGACTTGACCCCATGGTCACTGGATTGAACCCAAAGGTCACTGGCTTAAAACCCAAGATTGGTGGCTTGAGTTCAAGGTCACTGGCTTGAACAAGGCTCACTGCAGCTGCCCAGCATCATGATAGAGTATCTTAACACATATTGCTAGGTCAAAGTTCAATATTTGAAGAATATTTTCTATTGAATATCCACTCTGGTGGAGCCCCCCTGGTCAAGGGACATATGAGAAAACAATCAATGAACATCTTAGGAGGCACAATGAAGAATTGATGCTTTTCATCTCTCTCCCTTCCAGCCTGTCTGTCCCTCTGTCTCTCTCCCTGTCTCCCTCACTAAAAATAAAAATAAAAATAAATTGATATAAGAAAGAAAATTTATCTCTTCTGAAGATCAGAGTTTTTTTTCCCTTTTATTAGAATCAGAGGTATATCTTCCTTTGTGTATTTCCCTCTTTTTTCTTTCTTTCTTGGTTTCCCTATTGAGAGCTTGGAGTTAACACCGTACTTAATTACTGTCAATAGCTCATCTTCAGTTTAATTCTATGATTTTTATCTTGTTCCTACTAATCTTCCAGGTGACCCTGGGGAAGAAATGTTCATCTATGGAGAGATCCTCTGGTTGAGGCTGGGAGTCAGTCAAGATCCCAATAGCAGCAATTGTTTTTAGGAATATTTGATTCTTTTATTTGAAATCCTCAGAGACTTGGATTGTTGTTTTATATGTTGTTTGATGTCCTTTTCTTCTTTATTTTAAACTCTATGTAGAAATGTATATTTATTTTAATAGTAAGATACTCGAAATTACTTTTGGAAGAAGGGAGTTTATAAATTATAAATAAATGGTCATAAATTATAAATATTTGGCACTAAGATTTTAGCAATCATACCTGAGACATATATTTAATCACCATCAAAACAAAGAGGCCATGACATAGTGCCAAGAAACACTAAGCTGCAATAGCTTTCACGCTGTGAACAACTCATTTGTACCTTGGGTGATACTTGGATACAGTAACCCAGAATGACCATGGAGAAAGAGCCATGACTTTGTACATCTTAACTTTTTTTCCTTCTGCAAAGAGAAACAAAATAATGTTGCTTTTAGCTTCTCCTCAAAGTTAATGAATATAGATAGTTGTACCATTTTTAGAACTGCTTCTGAGATGAGCAGGAGTGAAAGGAGAGCAAAGGCTGGAATGTTCTTCAGCCTAGGCAGTTTTCTTTGGGATTTTTTTTCTAAAGTTAGAAGCAGGGAGGCAGAGAGACAGACTCCCGCATGTATCCAACCTGGATCTTCCCAGCAAGCCCACTAGGGGGTGATGCTCTGCCCATCTGGGACATTGCTCCATTGCAACCAGAGCCATTCTAGCACCTGAGGCAGAGGCCATGGAGCCATCCTCAGCACCTGGGTCAACTTTGCTCCAATGGAGTCTTGGCTGTGGGAGGGGAAAAGAGAGATAGAGAGAAAAGAGAGGGGAAGGTAGAAAAGCAGATGGGTGCTTCTCCTGTGTGCCCTGACTGGGAATCAAATCCAGGACATCCACATACTGGGCCGATGCTCTACAACTGAGCCAACTGGCCAGGGCCTCATTGGGATGTTTTTATTTGGTAAACAATCATTTCTTATTTCAAATCCTGCTATTAGAATGAATAGCTATGTGAAATCAAAATGACAGTGAAGGTAAGTTACTCAACTTCCCCACATTTAGATGACCTCTTATTATTGTTCTTTGGTGCTGTCCCAATGCCTTGTCACTGAACCCTGGGGGGGGGGGGCGTAAGCGTGGACTCTTAGTCACCTAACTGTATTATTGAGTACAAATGTGGGGGGTGTTTGAGGAGGAAGAGACAAGAGCAATTGGAGATGCTGGCAATTGGGAAATGAAAATGCTATAATTTGAGAGGGAAAGGGAAGAACATTCCAGATGAGGCAGTTTGAGGAAAGAATAATCAGAAATGAAAGTGTCTGGCAGGAGGGTGAGGATAATTGGGGAGGACTGAACATACAGAATTTGAATATGTCATATAATAGGAAATGGAGAATGTATGAAAGTATAATTTAAAGTAGTACAAAATAAGATTGCATGTGTAGGTTGGGACTAGATTATTATAGGGAGTAAAATATCTATAAGGGATACACCATATGGATTAAAGGCTATAAAGATTACAGCAAGAAAAGAAACCAAAAAATTAAAGTGAAAGTCCAGCAATAGATGAGATAAGGAGGTGATGATGTCTTGGACAAAGGCTGATGACAATATAAATAGTGAAAATAACCAGCATTTATTGAGCACTTATTATGTGCCTGCATTATCTTACTTCCCGCTCATGATAACCTTGAAAGGTAGGTTAAGTTATAACAAGTCTACAGATAAATGTTTAGGAATTCATTTAGCTACATGAATAGCCAAGATTTGAATTTAGTGCTTTCCAATTCCAAAAACTACAATCTTCCCCTGAGAGACTAAGAAGAAAAGATGAGGTATGTTCTCAAAGTGGATTTCTTCCCCCAAATAAAACAATTGTTTTTGGAGACTTCAGGCTTTCTTACAATAATACATATAAGAAATAAAAATGGTTTCAGAGATAGAGGCAAAATAGTTATAAAAATTAAAGAAAAAGAAAATAATAGTAACCTTACTTTTTTCTAGGTGCTGTTCTAAGCACTTTACCTACATTATAAAATTTCATACTCTGAAAAAGCTTATAATGTAAATGCTCATTTACATTAGGAAGCCAAGGCTTATTTGGAGACATGAAGGAACTTACCTGATATCTTAGCCTAGAATCCCCCAAAAGTACAGCCCTAGACAAGATGTTGTCTGCCAAGTAGTTTATTTGGGGAAGTGACCCCAAGGAACAGGAATGGGAGAGTAGGAAGAGGAGAAAGGAAACAGAGAAAGCCAGTTCAAGTGATATAACTAACATGGTCACTGAATGGCCAGCTGTGCCTCAATCCACCTGGGACTCTCTGAGGAACTGAGAATAAGAAGCCACAAGATTGTCTGAAGAGACGGAAAGGGCTGTTTAAGAACTGGTTTTCATCCTTCCATTGATAAAGGTTGTACTATACGTGGTCAACTCCCTGGCACTTTCGGGTTTACACATGCCTTAGCATGTTAAACAGGTTCCTACAGGTGTCACCTGTGGCAATGATAGAGCAGAGCCAGAGATGAGTACAGCCAAGGCAAAGTGTTGTCAAAACAGTTGTATCCCAGTGGTGGCAGGAGTCACAGTGCAGGCCGAGAGGATGTGAGATGGGCCACAGGAGGTGTCAGGAAGCAACACATGCAAAGTCAAGACAAGTATTTAAATACAGGTGGTCTGTCTCAAAGTGTCTCCAAAGGCCAAGCTCATAAAGCTTGTGTGCATCAGACTCACATGGAAGGCTTGTTGAAACACAGCTTATAGATCCGCACTTTTAGAGTTTTTTTATTCTTTAGATCAGAGGTAGGGCTAGAGAATTTGGATTTTCCCAGTTCCCAAGTGGAGCTGCTGATGCTGTTTCAGAGACCACACTTTGAGAACTGCTGTCTCACACATACATTAGGCTCTTTTGCCAAAGATTTCTGAGATAAGCATAGAAGAAATGCATTACTGTGGGTGAAGCTGTGCCCGAGCCAGTAACTTTCAGGTTCTTGGGAAACAACTTGGATTCCTCTTGAAAGGAAAAGCTTCTCTTCTACATGAAACATAAGGTTTAAGTAATAAACACTTGTGCAGGAAATGATAAGCTTGCTTAAAGAGGCTTTGGATGATCAAACATATAGTGTGATAGACTGTCACACTTTAAGCAGGGGTCCTAAAGAAATAATTATGGAACTTGAAAACTCACAAAAATCTGAAAGATTTAGGGTATGATGAAGTTTAATATCAAAATGAGAGAGCAAACAGAGCAGCTGCTATAACTAAATCTTTGTATCTGGGGTGCTCCTTTGCAAGCTCTCAATGTTTGTTATGTTTAATGAACACCTGTTAAAAAAAAGTCTACAAAATAAATAAGATAGAATTCTTACTTTCAAGTTTACAGTCTAGTGAGGATGAGAAATAAGAAAGTAATTAAATTAAAAATTACTTGGTAGCCAATAGAGAAAGGAACAAAAGTCTGTAATAGCATAAAAAAGAAAGTAGCAGGTTTTGCCTCAGAGAGCCCAAAGAGGTATAAATAGGGATGTAGTAATTCATTGGGTGTGAAGGAGGAATGGGGTTTGCTATGCAAAGAAAGGAAGAAAGACTATTCTGGACAAAGGAACACCGTGCACTAAGGGATCATTAAGGACCTGGAATGGGTTGAAAACAACGTTGAGCTCAGCTTGATTGGAGACGTTTTCATCCACTAAAAGGGTTGAATCTCACCCGGTAAGCAGCAGACAGATAGTAGAGGTGTTAAAACAAAATTTGGCACAAGCAGACTTGTTTTTTAAGATTTAATTTTCTAGAAATATTTCTAGATGAAGTATGGGAAATTAATTTGATTGGAAAAATGAAGTGTGGAAGATGAAATGGGGAAATGAAGGTTCTGGAGCAAAGCAATGGCAACAGGGATACTTTACCCCTGTTGAAGAGGTTAGATTTGAAAGTCATGGAAAGATCAGAATCTAGAGTCCAAGTAGGTTCAGAAAGTGGGAGAGAAGGGAGAAGGAGGAGTTCCAGAGTTAGTTATTAGCTTGAAGGTCCTTCATATATGTGTGAGTTCTTTATCTGGAAGTGTAATGCTCTATAGTTTTACCATAATGCTTAAGGTTTTTTTTTTTTGTTTTTTTTTTTCTTAATCACCTAGACATGGGTAACTCAAAGAGGTTGAGGCAAGACTTCCCATCATGTTTACTAATTAACCACAAACTTCTTAATGTGCAATTTAAAATTCTCCATGGACACCATGAAGCAAAAGGAAACTAAATTGTATGTCGTGACCAGTGTTTCTCAACCTTTAATACACATATGAACAACCAGAGGATCTTGATAAAATGGGGTTCTGATTCAATAGGTCTGAGGTAGTATTGCTCTGAACTAGGCAGAGCAAGACCTGAGGTGATGAGAATCAAGGAAGCAAAGAAGAGCCGTAAGCATCAAATCCCAGGGTCAAGAAGTGAGTAGAAAACAGCTAGTAAAGGGCGCTCAGGAGAAATAGAAGTGAGAGAGGAAGAAGCAGGAGATATTCCCAAGAGATTTTTCCCTCCAAGAGTAACATTCTTTCAGAAAAAAATATGGGGGTTGTGGGAGAGGGTCGTATATTTGATTTTCTTTTATGGCTTATTATTTCTCTCTGAGTACTTCACACTATATATCCTGGGTGGGGTGGGGGAATTAATAGTATGAAACTACTTGAGTCTTTTTACAACACCAGAGCTGTGTTCTAAGATAGAGAATATGTGCCTTGACTCATTCACACTTAAGAAAAAATTTCTCTTTCTGAGATAGAGATGAGGGTTGTCTATAGCTCTCTTTGGTTTGAGAATTTTAATTGTGTTATTTAGGATCCTGGCCACCAGTCATAAAGTCTCTTTCAAAGTCATCTGAGAGCTTTTATGCACATCAGACTTGTCACAAGCTTTCAGTATCCTAAGGTGTTAGGATGATACTTTATTTAAACATTTACTATACAATGGATACAATTGGAAGGACTCTATATACATTATCTCATTTGAATCATTGTAAATAAGCACTGAATAAGGGTCTCTTCAATTAAACTGACTGTCTTATAAAAAAATTCTAAAATTTTCTTTAGAGTTTTGGTTTTAGCCTGTCCGTTGTATAAAATAGTAATTAGTGGTTGTGTGTCTTCTTCTTATTAGATATTGACTGTTTAGCATCTCTTCTTAATTTTGAGAGTAGTAGATGCAAAAGTAATTACTTAACACTAACTGGAGGTGATTTTCAGTATTAATCATGCATTTTAATTGTTTTTATTTGGTGTTTGGAGAACATATTATTCTAAAAAGTTAGAGTTTTTGGTACCATTGTGTCTTCTGGGATTTCACTCAGCTCCTCAATTAAATAACTATCATTTTAATTAAATAGTTGCTTCAAGCTATTATAAGTCCTAATATGGATCTCAATACTCATATTCTGAAGTTCAATCCATGGGTTATATTTCCCTTCACTGACTTCTATGAAAGTCAAACATAAACATGTGATAATTGTTACTTGCTTACTTGCCCTTTAAGAGGAATCCAAAGGTTAATAAATGAAAATGTTTCCTCAGCAAACTTGATTATAATATTTAATGTTAATTATTTCTGGGACCAGGTCACTATGTAGATATTATTTAAGTATATATACTCTGGGTGCCAGCCTCTACTACAGTAGATCTAATTATGGCTGTGTGTGAAATAATCTTGGGAGATTTTTGAAACTATATCTTCAGCCCCCACCACAAGCCTTAGTGCATAGTCTCTTGGGTATGGCCTTGAGCATCTGGATTTTAGAACTCAACAACAGTAACTACCATCTCACTGTGTAATTCTTGTACCCAGCCAGGTTTGGAAACCACTGCCCAGAGCAATGAAATGATCTCAGCTGATCAATAAGTGGAAGACAGCCATGTGTTTACTAGACCAAACATTTTAGAAAGTCAGAGGTGTGCTCTAGGGAACACCTACACTATAATCTTCTGTTAAGCTTATTTAAAAGGCCAATTCCATGACCCTAACAAGGACTTATTGAATTTGAATTTCTCAGTCTTAGAAATTTCTTTTTCATCAGGGTCCTCAAGAGAGTTCAATACATGCTAAAGTTTCAGAACCTCTCTCTATATGAATGAGCAATCAATCACCTAGGTGGATACTCTGTCTGAGTTCTCTGATCATATTTTATTCTATCCCTGATTTGCAGGAACCATGAGAATCATTTTAAGGAATTATTCTCAATTTTTTTCTTAATAATGACTCTCCCTTAGCGACTTCTATGAATCCTCTCTCTAGAAATTTTTACACAGACATATCAGCACATTTTATATTTCAGGAAGTTCAGGGACTTCAAGATAATTTATATTATATATTGCTGATTAAGAACTGTTGCCCTGGAAAAGGTAACTGAGTCCTTGAATTAAAAAAAAAATTGTTCTAATGAGTCTACTCCAGAACCAGGACATAACAAAGCTAGGAAAATACCAAGAAATCTAGTTCTGAGAGCTACAATGGGATTGAAAACAGGGAAGAGGAATCTCATCCCTGAGTCAAGGTCCTGGTTTATATGGAGTCTAGACCTAATGGAGGCCTTCTTTGTAAGACTGGTAGGTCCAAGAGTTCACAGAAACACTCTTTTCTTCTCTCTGGTCCAAGAAGACTGTCAGAGGTAATAGAGGTTTCTTTAGTGCAATAAACATTT
Organism: Saccopteryx leptura; assembly: GCF_036850995.1. Lineage (NCBI taxonomy): Eukaryota > Metazoa > Chordata > Mammalia > Chiroptera > Emballonuridae > Saccopteryx > Saccopteryx leptura. The sequence continues at coordinate 59,066,382 of NC_089511.1, read as the reverse complement.
TTTTTTTTTTTAGTACCAACTACATATGATGTACTGCCAGAAGCTGGAAGTACAAAGTCGGATCAGATACCTGTGCTGATTTCAAGCAACTCACAGCTAGCGGTATATTTCTTATTGTTGGACTTTTGTACCCACCATCCCTCCCACAAACCTTACTATTATGGTGATGAAATATCTAGCCAAGGACATTAACTGCAATATCAGATTTTCCTGACTGCTCTCTGCTTTCTCTTTCAGCCCAGTGCTGAGTGCAATTCTCTTGTCTCTCTTCTCTCCTGCTTCAACTAGTTCTCCACATCTATTTCTCCTGTTTGGGCTTGATGACCTATTTTGACTTCTTTCTCTGGCATACCAACTTCACATTCCCCTGGACATGTGGCTGTAAATGCTCCCATGGCTCCAGTGCCTCTGGAGCTGTATCCCCCAACATCAACAGTCCTTGCTTTCAAAATCCTCAGAAGCACTGTAGTTTCCAACCTGGTGAGAAAGGCATCTTCCTTTATTCATTCAACATGACTGAGTGTGCCAGGTACTATCCTAGGCACTGGGAATACATGAGTGAGATAAACCAACAAAAATCCTCAGGCTGATGTTAATATTTTAGTAGAAGGAAAAACAGAAAACATAATAGTTACATATATGAACACATATGTAATATATGTAACAAACCTAGTCCATTCTCATTATTTGAAGATTCCATTTATACATAGTCTCCTGCTTGCTAAAAGTTATGTGTAACTCCCAAATCAATACCGTGTTTCATGGTCATTTGTAAACATGGGAGAGCTGTGAAAAACTTGAAATGCCCAATTGGTACCTTCCTAGGTAAGGATGAACAAGGCAACACACTTCCTTCTTGTTTTTGTTATCATACTCTCACACTAACAAGTATTCATTACTCGGTCTATTTAGTACCATGTTTTTTGTAAGTTTGATGCTTTTGCTGTTTAAATGGCCCCTAAGAATAGTGTGAACATGCTGTCTGGTTTTTCTTAGTTCAAGAAGTCCGTGTTGTCCCTTATGGAGAAAATCTGTTTGTTAGATTAACTTTGTTCAAGCATAAGTTTCAAGTTCATTGTTAGTGAACCAAAAATATATATTAAACAAAGAGTCTTTAAACAGAAGCACGCAAAAAACAGTTATGTATTGATGGTTGAAGAGAACAGTTTGAGCAAGGCTCGCCGTAAGAGCAATGGTTCAGTATTTGCTAATTCAGCCATCACAGTGAAATAACTATTATATCATGAATAACAAGAATCAACTGTATACATTAGATCAGATTTTAGTTAATGTTACTGATACAAAATAAGGTTTTACAAGGTGTATAGGAAGCATTCAGAGTGGGCATGTGCTTTCCATATAAAATTATATGTTCCGGTGACATTTGAACAAAGATGTAAAAGAGATGAGGGCAGAAGCCATGACATATCTGGGAGAAAGAACATAGTAAGCAGAGAGGAGAGTAAGGACAAAGGAGTAAGGCATGATCAGGGTGGGGGATGAGGAACCGAAGTCCAGTGGAACACAGGGGAATGTAGTAGAAACTGAAGTCAAAGACTTGTAAAAGATCCTGTAAAAAAATGTGTTTTTCGGAATGGAGTGAAAAGCCATTGGAGAGTTTTTGTTTTTTTTTTTCATTTTTCTGAAGCTGGAAACGGGGAGAGACAGTCAGACAGACTCCCGCATGTGCCCGACCGGGATCCACCCGGCACGCCCACCATGGGGCGATGCTCTGCCCACCAGGGGGCGATGCTCTGCCCATCCTGGGCGTCGCCATATTGCGACCAGAGCCACTCTAGCGCCTGGGGCAGAGGCCACAGAGCCATCCCCAGCGCCCGGGCCATCTTTGCTCCAATGGAGCCTTGGCTGCGGGAGGGGAAGAGAGAGACAGAGAGGAAAGTGCGGCGGAGGGGTGGAGAACAAATGGGCGCTTCTCCTGTGTGCCCTGGCCGGGAATCGAACCCGGGTCCTCCGCACACTAGGCCGACGCTCTACCGCTGAGCCAACCGGCCAGGGCCGGAGAGTTTTGAGTATGAAGAGTGACAGTATCTGACATGTTTTAACAAGATCTTCTGTGTTGAACACAGACTGAAAAGAAATAAGAGTGGAGACACATATCTCATTTAGGAGGCTTGTATAATAATACACGGAAGAGAAAATGGTGGCTTAGTCCACAGGTTAAGTGAGAAGAGTGATAGGATTTTGGATATATTTTGAAGGTAGAGCCAATAGAATATACTACTGATGAAATGTGGAATGTAAAAAAGCAGAAGAAAGGATTTCGGCCTAAGCAACTGGAATGATAGAGTTGCCATTTGGTGCAATGGGTAAGCTTGCAGGTGGGACAGATTTAGGGGTAGGATGATCAGGAATTCTATATTGTATTCACTAAGCTTGAGATGTCCAAAAGACAGTCAAGAGGAGATATGAAATAGGCAGTTCAATATATTATTCTCTATTTCAGAGGATAGGCTTAGATTGTAGAGTCATTATCCCATGGATGGCTTTAAAGTCATTATCCTGGATATACAACAGTGATATATATCCAATCCTGGTTATATATCCTAGATATAGATATCCACATATATCCTGACAGAAAAGAGAAGGGGATCTCTTTCTGACCCTGGAAGCATAGCAGCATAATGAAAAATGAAGAAAAATCAGCTAAGAAGAGTGAGAAGGAGCAGTTGAAGGCAAAAAAGGAAAGCAATGTTGTTCTAGAACAGGGGTCGGGAATCTTTTTGGCTGAGAGAGCGATAAACGCCATATATTTTAAAATATAATTCCGTGAGAGCCATACAACAACCCATGCATGTTATGCATTATCCAATAAAAATTTGGTGTGGTCCCAGAGGACAGCTGTGATTGGCTCCAGACACCCGCAACCATGAACATGAGTGGTAGGAAATGAATGGATTGTAATACATGAGAATGTTTTATATTTTTAACGTTATTATTTTTTTTTATTAAAGATTTGTCTGCAAGCCAAATGCAGCCATCAAAAGAGCCACATCTGGCTTGCAAGCCATATAGGTTCCTGACCCCTGTTCTAGAATCTCAGGGAAGAGTGTTTAAAGAATGAGTGGTCAACCTTGTCAAATTCTGCAGGGGGTCATGAAATATGAAAAGAGAACTGAGCCTCAGATTCAGCACACAAAAATCATCGGTGGCCCAGACAAAGCAGTTTATATTATATATTAAAGCCTGATACTATTGTATTCCAGAGAGAACAGGAAATAAAATCTGAGTCAATCACAATAATCCTTTCAAGGATTATAACTATAAAGAGGAACAGAGAAACGAGGCTGTAGGCAGAGACTATGGGGTCAAAAAAAGTTTTTATTAATGATGGGAGAAAATAAAGTATGCTTATTGTTAGAAGGCAATTTCCCATTTCTAAATGTCTTGTGAGCAGACACTGGTTGTTTCTGTTCTAGACTTTTTTCCAAGGATATTTGTAGGATGTACAACTTTTGAAAACTAAGAGGGTATCTCCCTCCAGAACAGAAGTCATACATGTTTATTGTCCAGTATAATAGCCAATTCAAGGCCCTGGCCAGTTGGCTCAGTAGATAGAGCATCTGCCTGGTGTGCAGATATCCTGGTTAGAGTCCCGGTCCAGACACACATGAGAAGCAACCATCTGTTTCTCTTACCCGCCTCTCCCACTTCTCTTTCTCTTCCCCTCTTGAAGCCAGTGGTTTGATTGGTTTGAGTATTGAACCTGGGCACTGAGAATAGCAGTTCAGTTGGTCTGAGCATCAACCCCAGGCTCTGAGATAGCTTGGGGGTTGCTGGCTAGATCCTGTTCAGGGTGCATGCGAGAGTCTGTCTATTACCCTTCTTCTCACTTAAAAAAATTAAATAATAAAATGCTGATCCTCTCTGACTCAGAACTCTCATAGCTTCTGCTAGCATCCATTGAACTGAAAATCTGCCTGTAGTTTTCAAGTAGGGTATATTGGTAAGAACAGTCCAACAGCCCTGGCTGGTTGGCTCAGTGGTAGAGCGTCGGCCTGGCGTGCAGAAGTCCCGGGTTCAATTCCCGGCCAGGGCACACAGGAGAAGCACCCATCTGCTTCTCCACCCCTCCCCCTCTCCTTCCTCTCTGTCTCTCTCTTCCCCTCCCGCAGCCGAGACTCCATTGGAGCAAAGATGGCCGGGGCACTGGGGATGGCTCCTTGGCCTCTGCCCCAGGCGCTAGAGTGGCTCTGGTAGCAGCAGAGCAACGCCCCGGAGGGGCAGAGCATCGCCCCCTGGTGGGCAGAGCATCACTCCCTGGTGGGCGTGCCGGGTGGATCCCGGTCGGGCACATGTGGGAGTCTGTCTGACTGTCTCTCCCCGTTTCCAGCTTCAGAAACACACACACACACACACACACACACACACACACACACACACACACACACACAAATAACAGTCCAACAGAGAAGAAAAAACTATTAACAGAAGAGAGAGGAGAGAAATTTTCTGAAGCAGTGCTTTGAGTAGGTAGGAGGGCCTGATGAGATCTAGTGCATTCATACAAGATTGCAGGCATTTCTTCTTAGTAGTAGAAGAGAAGGCAAAACAAATGGAAACAGCTGCAGGCAGGGGAAATCTGTGTGGATATAGGAATGTGTGGATATGCTCTTGTCATTCTGTTTGTTTTTTTATTGATATTAGCTGAGAAGTTGGGAAAGAGGTGTTTGAGAATGAAGAGAAAGGAGAAAATGTAGATGAGTCATCCATGTGTGTGGGAGAGAGAATGGACAAGAGAAAAACAGTTGGATTGATAAGCATCATTAAATCCTAATTCTCACAAAGAGTGAGAACTTTTAGCAGGATACACTCATACTTACCCTCCAGGAGTTAGTCATAACAAATGAATGCTGATGACTTGCCCTCTGGGCATTAATGGACCACTGTAGTCATCAAGTCCTCTTTTTCATACCCAAAACATCTGATGCACAGTCAAATGAAGTTGATCCAATTCACCAATTAGGCACTGGCACTTTTGCCCAAATGTTCTGGGATTTATGTCTCTGTGCAAATAAAGCTTTAATTCACATTATAGTAACAAGTGGCTATCCACTTTACATTGTGCAATTGTAATTGTATTACTAGACCATGTCTGCTCAATTTATGTCCTTTATTGGTGATACTCTATTTTCTAGCTTACTAAACATTTACTTTACTTCCAGACCATTAGTGTGGCTTAGATTTTAATGTCTTAATTAACTATCCTTATTAACTTTATGGCAAGTGCTGCAGCATAACAATCATTTCTTCCTAAAACATGATTGATAATATAAATATTATACCCTTTTACTTGCAGAGACAGAATTCGATTAAATTAGGGCCCATTGAACTAATCTATTTTACAGCCCAGACGCAGGGACCAGCCCAGTGCCATGGTGAGACAGCCTCACCACAACAGCTGTCTGAGCTGGGCAGCTTTTTCTCAATCAAAACATTCAAACCCCAGACACAAAGCATGCCAAAAGGAAACATAAAGAGGCCTCTATTTCCCAAACAGTTTTTATTTAGTCAAGATGCTCTGATATCTTTATTTGTTGTGATGATTTAATTGGCTAATCAATAGGCACTTCATACTTCCCGTGTGTCTACTTTTCTTTTTATATTAGTCAAAATAGACTAGGCTCTGCCATGGTCATAAATAAACCCCCAATTCTCAGTGGCTAATACAGTAGGGGCTTATTTTCTACTCATGTAGAATCCTAGGTGATTGAATCAGCCTCCTTCATCTTGTAGCTACTCAGTCTGTGGGCTCCCAAAATTGTCCTGGCATGGAAAGAAGCCCCTGAAGGGTTAAGCAGAGTGGATTTGGCTAATATCACTTTTATCCATTGCACATTGAATAGAATCTATTACATTACGCAATGCCAGGGAAGATATAGGAAGGCACATGGATGGTTGGGGAGCCCCAGGGGTCTCTATTGTGCTATTCTAGGGGGTGGGAAGAAACACAGAAAGAAGAAGGCTAAGTTGTTGATCCTGAGGAGATTTTAACAATTAGGGTGAGGACAGGGAAGGCAGCTGGCTTTCACCAAGTACTTCTCTATGTCAGGTACTTTGCCAGAGGTGTTACAATATTTCAGTTCACTTTTATAACACGAAATTTATCACTCAGCCACTAATTATTGAGCAACTACTATGTCCTAGGGACTGAGGTATGTACCATATTTCAGAGATGTGTAAGACTCAACATCACCTTTCAATTAGGATGAAAGAAGACAAGCAAAAATGTCCAGCCAATATACAATAATACAATATAATATGATAAGTACCGTAATAGGAGTATATTAGTTTCCTAGGGCTGCTATAACAAAGTACCACATACTGGTGACTTAAAAAAACTGAAATTTATTCTCTCACAGTTCTAGAGGATAGATGTCCAAAATTAAGGTGGCAACAGCACCATGTGCCCTCTGAGACTCCAAGTTGAATTGTTCCTTCCTTCTTCCTGGTTTCTAGTTGTGACTATCAATCCTTGGTGTTCCTTGACTTGCAGCTACATAAATCCAATCTCTGCCTCTGTCATCACATAACATTCAACCTGTGTGTTTCTGTCTTTACATGGCATCTTTCTATTCTTATAGGGATACTGGTCCTATTGGATTAGGGCTTGCCCTAATGATGTCATCTTAGTTCGTCCCATATCTGCAAAGACACTGTTTCTAAATAAGGTCACATTCTTATGTACTCTGCAAGCAGTTCAGTTCAGATAGACATGAAGTTCAAGGTGGGAAAGTAGAAAGAAATGGGGCTGGAGGTCTGATCATGAAAGGGCAATGAACAGGTTTGAATTTTGTCCTGAGAACCAAAGGTTTAAGCAGGGAAGTGGTAGTACCAAAGAAAGTGACAGTATAAGAATTTAAGAATGATTATCCTGCTTGCTCAATGGAGCAATATTGAAGGGGCAAGGATGGAGCTAGGAAGTTATTATAATAATCAAAGTAAATAGGGGCTATAGACCAGGAATGGTAGCAGGAGTTGTAGGAAAGCCAAGTGGGTTGATTCTGGAAATACTTAGAAGGGAAGATTATGCTTTTAAATGTTACTATGTAAGGGAGAGATAATGCTGGTAACTCCCAGTTTCCAGCTAGTTTTGAAACATACTTTAGTGAGACATAAAACAAAGGAAGAGGAGCATATTTGTCAGGGGTTCAATGAAGGGTGGAAAATTTGCTGAGCTGGGGATACCTGTGAGGCACATGAGGGAAATCAAGCAGTTAGCTAGCAATGTAGCTACAACCCCTGTGCTCTTTCAACCACATCCTATTGCCTACCACAGTTGCACTAGCAAAATGCTAACTAATACAAAACAAAAACACCAGCATATTATTCAGCTTAAGTACATATTACAGAAGTTCACCAAAGGGAAGGTCCTTGAGATCCAAGAAGAGAGAATGATCTTGAAGAAGGAGAAGTCTCTCAAACTTGGTCTTTGAAAACAAAAGAGAGTTTGGGAAGGCATTCCAGTTTGGGGCATAGTGAAAGGAAAAGTGAAGAGGGAGAATGAACCTCACTTCTCAGGATAGACCGTTTCACTTGAGAAACTGAGAGACGATTGGATGAGGGAAGTGAAGACAGGTGAGTGAGGCCTCAGCAACCAAACAGCAAGGACTCTGTAGCATCATTTTACCAAAATGGAACTGCCTCTCTCTCAAGAGCTCTTCTTGCTCTCTCTGGATGTGAAGAGAGCTATCATTCCACATGCTTATTGAATAATGAGTAAATAATACAATGATTTTTTGTGTGTGAAGTCATCAAATTATTTACTTTTCCTTTTGGTCCATGAGTCAGCATTTTGGTTTGTACTTTTTATTTTGAGGACTTTTTTTTTTTTTTTTCAATTCTGAGACTACATTTTAAGAGAAAGAAAACAATATTATTTTACTTTTTTAGTAGTGGGGATTTATTCTAGTCTCAGAAGAAGCTGAATAGAAAGAATCTCAGGCCAGAAATCAGGAAATTTTGGTGTTCAGGCACTAATGAGCTGTATGACCTTGATCACTAGGCCTCCCCAAGCTCTGGTTTCTTCATTTGTAAAATAAAACAGCAGATCAAGTTGTTTTTAAAGTCTCTTCCAGCACTATTATTTTATGGTTTCCTCTTAGTCTTTACAAGCCATGTTTGATTTATTTTAGTCTCCCAAATATACTCAGTTCCAATGATGCAAAAGCATTGAAAAGAGCTAAATGTTGACTTTTTTCACAATGTCAATGATTCTTTCAATTCAAGTATCCACATCTTTTGTAAAAACATGAACTCAGTGTTGACTGAATTATGTATCAATTTTAAGCCAGTAACTTAATTGCAGGTATTTGTACAGAGCAATTATTGGGATGATAGGTAACTACAATTATGATATAGCTCTGAAATCAGCAGATCACTCTAAGGACAAGTTGGGAAAGTGCATAGCTCTGATTGGCTACCAATACTCGGCCTTGTTTTGGCTTTACTGCACAGCTCTGGCTAATTCATGCTGTCTGATTCTTTCTTTCTCTTTTTTTTTTTTTGTAATTTTCTGAAGTTAGAAATGGGGAGGCAGTCAGACAGATTCCCGCATGCGCCCGACCGGGAGCCACCCGGCATGCCCACCAGGGGGCAATGCTCTGCTCATCTGGGGTGTTGCTCTGTTGCAACCAGAGTCATTCTAGCACCTGAGGCAGAGGCCATGGAGCCATCCCCAGCACCCGGGCCAACTTTGCTCCAACGGAGCCCTGGCTGCAGGAGGGGAAGAGAGAGACAGAGAGGAAGAAGAGGGGGAGGGGTGGAGAAGCAGATGGGCACTTCTCCTGTGTGCCCTGGCCGGGAATTGAACCCGGGACTCCTGCACGCCAGGCTGACGCTCCACCACTGAGCCAAACGGCCAGGGCCTGCTGTCTGATTCTTATCTGAGGTTATCAATTTGTACTGATGCTGATGTTCCCATTGAGAAGAGATCCATCTCTCTCTGAAGCAACCAGTCTTTCTGGTCCCAGCTCTGTGCCTCAGAGAAGGAGTCCATCAACTTTCCAGCTTGTTCTCTGCTCTGTCACCTTCACAGTGACTCTGCTGTCGCACAAGAATGTATAGAGATACAACTAAGCTCCAGGATGCAAGGACTCCTCTGAACAACCCTGAGATGACTCTCTTTTGAGAATCCTTGAGGGAGATTATTGTGCTGTTGAGCAAGGAGAGATTTTAATCAAAATTGCTAGTGTTACATGAGGTGATTCTCTTTGGGGCTGAGAACAGTCTGGAAAACATTTTTCCTTCTTTGAACAGGCTCAGTTGCGTATTTGCCTTTTAACTCTCAATTTAGAATAAGTGGGCTTCTGTTTACAAAAGTTTTATGATTTATAACAAATTTACAAACAGTGAGTCCTGTTTGATTGAGCACATTTGAAGCTGAATTGACAAATCTGTCTGATAGACACATAATCACAGTACAACTTGGAGTCATAAGTCAACGTGTTCTTCCCTGCATTCCCCACATTACTTAAAATAGCCTAAATCAGTCGGTCCTCAACCTTTATCACAAACACTTGTAAAAATCAAATTCCAGTTTCCCGTTTTTAGATAGTCTGATTCAGTGGGTTTGGGCCGGGTCTCAGTACCTGAAAAACTTAACAAACACAGTAAATGATAGTGAAGCTGAGAACCACACTTGGTGAACTGTTACCTACTATTCTGACCCTTCAAGTTTGCATGTTTTTGGACATGCCATGCACTTCTATGTCTTGAGGTCTTTATTCAGTTTTCCCTTGCTGTAATGCCCTTTCTACTCTTGTCCAATCAGGAAACTTGCAATTCATGTTTTGAGGCCAGTATAAATGGTCTTTCTCATACATCTTTCAAACTCTCTTCTCCACCACAGTTCTTTGCTACCTCATTGTGTTCCTATTGTATTTTTAAAATAACATAGCACAACATTCTACAGGTATGATTCATGTTTGCCTTTCTAGAGGGTGAGCTCCTAGAAATCAGGGCCCTGCCATTTTTGTTTCTTCAGTGCCCAGCATATCTGACATGTGTTAGTCACTGTAAAATGCATTGATTCTGATAAACTAATACATATACAGCTATAGGTATGAGATTCACCTGCACAAGCTGATACACAGGTGATGGTTGTTTTGTTCCAGTTATTCAAAAGTATTTGTAAGACTAGTTTTTCTCCCAGCAATATAAATGCGCAGCAGGAGATGAAATCTTAGTCTTAAAGCAATCAGGAGGTCCTAGTTTTGTGTAGATCATTCTCTACACTTCGTTGCATTTGTCAAAATCAGGTTATAGAATCAATATGTTTCCTACCGTGTGTTGCCTTTTGAGGGAGAAGTTGCTTGTGGGGTGCACAATAAAGAAAACCAGAGGCAGAAGAGGGAAGTTTTAGCGACAGGAGCTGGGAACTGATTTCCTCATCAGGACAGTTTCTATTCATCTCCAGGGGGGAGGCCATTTTCCTCCTTGTTTTTGTCTGTGTTGAGCTTTCTTGAAAACAGTGACTCCATGGGAACAGGAATTACCATCACACATGGAGCACTTAGGCATCTATTAGAGGGAAATGAAAAGAATATTAGATGTGGCAGGGCAGAGGAGAGGCAACAGAGAAAAGTGCAGGAGTGAGGATTTCACTGGGGGTAAACATCTTGCTATGTGGGAATGATGTGTGGCTGGAGGGGGAAATCATGGTATCTATTGTCAGCCCTATTAAGAATTAATTATCAAAGAACCTGGAGCTGTCCCTCCTTTACTCTAGTCAGCTGCAAAGATCCTAGCATGAGAAGCACCAAGCAGGTAGCTTTCAGTATCTGAAAGTGATGCATCACTTGAAAATGGACCTGGAGATTGTTATACTAAGTGAAATAAGCCAGTCAGAGAAATACTGTGTGATCTCACTTATATGTGGAATCTAATGAACAGAATAAACTGACAAACAAAATAGAAGCAGAGGCATGGATACATGGAATAGACTGACAGCTGGCAGAGGGGATTTGGGGAACTGGATGAAAGAAGGAAGGGATTAAGCAAAACACACCTACACACATGTAACAAACACAGACAACAGTGACAGCCAGAGGGCTAGGGGGTGGGTGGCAGATGGAGGTGGCCAATGGGGGTGAAAATGAGGATGGAATGAGACTGCTTGGGGCAGTAGGTGCACGATGCAGTGGGCAGCTGATGCTTTATTGAGTATTATACTCAAAACCTGTACCCCAATACATTTTAATTAAAAAAAAAAAAGAAAATTTCTGGTTAATTCTGTAGTCTGCTTTTCTCCGATGTACTGCCTCAGTCCTGAAATTCGGCTTGATTTCAGCACAGGATCAAAATGTTTCTTACTCTCTCCTCCAGTAAATATTTTAAAAGATGTTTACATCTGTTACATTTCTCTTTGCAACCACGCTGTAAGGGAGACTGGCACTGTAAGAAATCTGTTTCACAACCAAAAAACCCGTCAATAGATGACTGAATAAAGAAGATGTGGCACATATACACTATGGAATACTACTCAGCCATAAGAAATGATGACATTGGATCATTTACAGCAAAATGGTGGGATCTTGATAACATGATACGAAGTGAAATAAGTAAATCAGAAAAAACCAGGAACTGCATTATTCCATACGTAGGTGGGACATAATAGTGAAACTAAGAGACATTGATAAGAGTGTGGTGGTTACGGGGGGAGGGAGGAAAGGGAGAGGGAAAGGGGGAGGGGGAGGGGCACAAAGAAAACTAGATAGAAGGTGACAGAGGACAATCTGACTTTGGGTGATGAGTATGCAACATAATTGAACGACAAGATAACCTAGACTTGTTATCTTTGAATATATGTATCCTGATTTATTGATGTCGCCCCATTAAAAAAATAAAATTAAAAAAAAAAAGAAATCTGTTTCATAAATGAAGACTCTAAGGTCCAGTAATTTTCCTGAGGTCCCTCAATTAATGATGGCAGAGCTATGGCTGAATGAAATCTCCCCTCTCTTAGCCATGCTGAGGTACAAGGTTGGGTTTGGAGAGGTAGAGGTCTATTATTTTTTTCTCCCAGAGATAAAGCATGGAAGAATAATAAAATGAAGATACTAAGTATCCTGCTCAATCATTTCAAAGATTGTGGTCTGATGCAACTGAACGGGTATGTAAGAGAACCAGACCAATGATAATCTACTCAGACCAGCAAAGCTCTCAATAGTGTTTTGGAATGAAAGTCCATGCAAATGACATAGATATACAGATAATGTAATTGGAAGTAACATAGTAACCAAGTGGTTTCTTAAAAGGCCTAGATTAATAACAGTGCTGCTGCCTACTACCTTTCTCCTTTTAGAAAGTGACTTTATTAAGACATATTTTATGTAGCATATAATTCACTCACATTAAATGTACAATTTAGTGAGATTTCTTTGTACATTTCTCAAGTTGGGCAACTACTATCATGCGTAATTTTTAGAATATGTCTATCACCCCAATAAGATTCTTCATGCTATTTTATGAGTTAATCTCCATCCCCATCTTCCACCCCCACCCTACCCAGGCAATCACTAATCTACTTTTTTCATAGATTTGCCTTTTTCTGGATGTTTTATATACATGGGATCCTACAATATGTGTTCTCTTGTGTCTAGAGTTATTCATCTGGCATATTTTTGATGTTCATCTACATTGTAGGATGTATCAGTAGTTTGGTCTTTATTATTGCTCAACAGTATTCCATTACATGAATTTGCACATTTTGTTCATCCATTCATCAGTTGCCAGGCTTTTAGTTTTTTTCCAATTTGGGGCTATTATGAATAATGCTACTAAGTATATTAGTATGCAAGTCTCTGTGTGGATATACGCTTTCATTTCTCTTGGCTATCTATCAAGGAGTGGAATTGCTTTTCTTAAATTATCCTCACCTTTTTTACCATGAAATTCCTTTAACATGATGACTCAGGTCATCCTATGTGCCATCTGACTCATCCTTTTGAAAGTAAAAATGAAAAAAGAGGGTGGATTATGTAGCCAAGAAATATTTGAATAAAAGAATTCTCCAAGGTATAGAAAAAAATTTTTTTCCAAGAGAAAAAAGCTAGAAGTGAGTAAAAATATTTCATGATGAAGTTAAATAGTGAAATAGTTCTATTGTATTATGATAACATATGATGCTCCTTATGCCTTTTGATTTATTTTTCTAGTCCAATATTCACACTGGCACCACTAATTTTCCATAAACATAAGGTCCCCAACATTAAGGCATCAAATACAAACTCCTTAGCACATATGGGAGGTGATGCTTCCTGCTCCTCCCTCCTTCTCTTTTTCTCTCTCTCACCTCTCTCTCTAAAAATGAATAAGTAAAGTATTTTTTAAAAGTTAAAAAAAATTGAATCATAGAAGGATCATAGGTTGTAGATTGCTGAGGGACCTAAAACTTGCTGAAAGTCACACAGCAAAGAATGAGCCCCAACATTAGAATACTGGGCTTCTGATATTCAGTCTAGTGATCTTTATTATGCAAGTTGAACTTCTCTACTCCAATTACTATGGCATAACATTTTAGATTTATTTCCATCAAGAAAACCATATACATTTCTCATTTGCTTAAGTACAGTGTGTCCGTAAGTCATGGTGCACTTTTGACTGGTCACAGGAAAGCAACAAAAGACGATAGAAATGTGAAATCTGCACCAAATAAAACAAAAAGCCTCCCAGTTTCTGTAGGATGATGTGGCAGCATGTGTGCATGTGCAGATGATGACGTAACACCGTGTAAACAGCAGAGCAGCCCACAGCCATGCCAGTCAAGATGTGGATGGTACAGAGGAAAGTTCAGGGTGTTCTGTGGCTTGCTAAATTCGAATCCGTGACCAAAGTGCAACGTAAATATCAACACATTTATAACAAAGCGCCACCACATAGGAATAACATTACTCGGTGGGATAAGCAGTTGAAGGAAACCAGCAGTTTGGTGGAGAAACCCCATTCTGGTAGGCCATCAGTCAGTGACGAGTCTGTAGAGGCTATATGGGATAGCTACCTAAGGAGCACTAAAAAATCTGTGCATGAGCCCACATCGAACTGCACTGAATAGGTATGAAACTGGGAGAGTTTTCCTTTTATTTGTTGCAGATTTCACATTTCTATTGTCTTTTGTTGCTTTCCTGTGACCAGTCAAAAGTGCACCATGACTTTACGGACACACTGTATTATGAATCTCATAAAAACAGTAGTAACATAGGAGTATTTCTGTATTTGCATGAACATCCTCTATCTATAAGAAAACCAGCCACTCCAAAATTATCCTCTAATAATTTCAGAAAGTTCTCAGCACTTGCATTTTAGCTACCAGGAAGAATGTTATCCTTTCAGCACATCACACAGCATTATGCTCTTCCCCTCAAATTCTAGCCACAGTGGTCTTTCTTCTGACTTTCTCAGAAATCTAGATCCCTTCCCACTTTGACACCTTGGTGAAGATAGGACAAGCACAAGGCACCATTCTCTTTGTGCTCTGGTGTTCACTTAACCAGCTACCTTAACATTGAAAGTCAACCCTCATCTCCTTTGTGTTTGGCCTATGATATAGACCTTTGTATTCTAGATATTTTACTGGTTTTTCTTTTTTGCTGAATAAAGTTCCTATTTTTACTTCCTCCTTCTCCTTATTTGCCTTTCTTGCTGGTATCAGTCCATTGATTTTGGACCAAGTATGTTTTTTTCAACTACTCTTCCTGTAGGATGATCTTTTTCAGGAGGTTCATAGGTCCTGCTTTTAAATGAAAGCATGGTATGCTTATGCTGGAAGTTTCAGTATTTATCATCAGGCACAGAAGATGGAAGCTCCCTTAATTCAGTTAAGGATGAATTTGCCATAAAATTAAATTTACTAGAATTCCAAATTCTCTGAGCATTCAAGTTGATCAAGATATTTTTAAAAATACAATTTTACTTGGTAGATGTTAGCCATCATCAGTTTTTATTCTAAATCGTAAACTTATTACTTGTAGATCCCAAACATAGGTGTGCACGATAATCATCTGGAGAGAATTAAAATGCAAATTCTTGACTTTTCCATCCAGGTCTCAGGCAGGGCCTGAGAATCAGCTTCCTCTCAAGTGGTCAGATGATTCTGATTGGGTCAGAGCAGGACAATATCTGGACAAACTCTAGTTTCCAAACTCTGACCTCTAAATTGAAAATGCTTAGGGTGCTTTACTTACAAGCCTTCACAAAGGTTACACTCTAGAGTAGGGGTACTCAAACTATTTATACCTAATGCCCACTTTTGTATCTCTGTTAGTAGTAAAATTTTCTAACTGCCCACCGGTTCCACAGTAATGGTGATTTATAAAGTAGGGAAGTTACTTTATAAAATTTATAAAGCAGAGTTAAAGCAAATTAAAGCATATAATAATAATTACTTACCAAGTACTTTATGTCGGATTTTCTACTTTGGCAGAATAAATCTTTATAAAACAACTTACTACAGTTAACTCTATCTTTGTATTTATACTTTGGTTGCTCTGCTACCGCCCACCATGAAAGCTGGAACCCCCGCTAGTGGGTGGTAGGGACCAGGCTGACTACCACTGTCGACAATAGATTTAAAAGATCATCTAGGATTAGGAACTGGTGTTTTAAGTTTATTATTTCCTAAAATTGAAAAGCATTAACAACATGTGAGAACTGATATTTTTATTTGTGGGTCAGGCTTCCCATAAGTCTGGATAAAAGACGGAGGGAAACTAGGATTTTATGAAAACAAATATTTATTTAAGATATTGAATATTTCAACAAAATATAATATCCTGATGCTTTATCATTAAATGATAACATTGAATGTTTAATAATTTACATAAACTTACTTTTCTCAGCCTTTTATCAATAGACTATTTTACTAGGCTGAAAGGTTCAAATTAGGAGAAATGAATATCATTCCCTTCAGTTTTTTTGTGACTTAACTTTCATGCCTCTGTTTCCTATTAGCAATTAGATAGAGAGATTAAATTTACTTATTGTTACCATATTTCCTAATGCAACTATCAGAACAACAATCTTAACAGAAACAAGTATACTTAAGGAGACAATGGGATAGCACATTTAAAATCAAAACTTCCCTGGAAATTGTAACATATATGCTTTCTTCTGTGTCAAATCCTGTGATTTGCTTATCCTCAATTATACCTCTCAGCGGTTCCAAGCTCCCTCCCCTTCCTGCCTCCCCCAGCATACCAGCTGCTAGGTGTAGCTTAATTAATTTAAATACAACGTTAGAGATTGCTCTCCAACTACTACCCTCCAACTTGCAAACGTGATTCCAATACAGATTGCTTGATGATGCAGACTTTGGAATTACAGAACCCTTTTTAAGTCCTTTTCTATAGTATTTACTTACCTGGTTGGATTTAAAGAGTTTTCCTTCCTCTCTTCTTTCCTTTCCATTAATTTACTTATCTGTTCATTCTACAAACATCTGTGAAGTGCCACCAACTGGTTTGGGTCCCGAATACAAAGATGAATAGAACCCAGTGCATCCCACAATCTGGAGAAGAGAAAGTAAAACATGTAAATAAATGATTATGAGTGCTAAGAACTTTAGTAATGTGAATAAGAAGTTATGGTGACTCGTTGGAGGAAAGAATGGCCTGGGCAAAAGTTAAATAGGAGTTGGCTAAAACAGGGGACATAGGAGCAGATGGCTTCACTGAGGAACTAAAATTTGTTCAGAACCACATAGAACAAGGCATGAAACAACCAAGTTAAACATAGAGGACAAGTGCGTCTGTGGGGAACATTAGAGCCATTGAAGAGTCTTCTGTACAGGAGTTGCAGAGGACTTTTGGATCCCAACCAACACCACCCTACCACTAGGGAACTGTTTTAACAAACAGCTGAATGAGAGCAGCCATCTGCTCATTAGACCTCCTGACCCTGCCCCAACAGCCTCCCTAGTAGTTGGTCTGGTGCTGGAGGACTGACCAGTAGTGCAACAATCACAGGATGTGGGCTCCTCACTCAGCGATTGACCGGGGGCTTGGTGTGTAATAACACACTCGGACTCAGAAAAGGCATTCTTTACCTGCTGCTGAGAAAGCTAGGAAAACCGAGTAGTGCTGCCAGAGGACAGTTCCTTACATGGTAAAAAAATATATAGTTATATATGTATTTCTGTCTAGAAGAAAATACAGAGTTTGGGCACACACAGAAAAGCAGAAACACGAGCCTAACATGAGATGAAACAAATAAGAACATGAGATGAGAGAGAGCACGTGCCAGCGTTTAATGCCCTCCTTCTAGACTGGAAGGTCTCCAGAGGTGCCCTGGTTCCCTCTTCCTAGAACGTGGTCGGTCCTTCAGGGATTTTTTCTTTGCAGTGTCATTACCCACCATCCCCAAACCCAAGCCTTCTAATTGCTTGAGCAACTTTGAATTAGGTTTTTGAAAGAGGCACCCAGGCACACTGACTAACGATGAGGACCTCATTCACCCCTTCCTCTCCCAGAAGTGCCCACCCCGCCCCCCGTATGGTAAAAGGGGCATTGCCTAAAGTCTCATATGTCTTCATAAACTTCTGTGCAAACGTTCCATGTCAAAAGGATACTTTTATTTAGGAAAAAAAATTTTCTGTTCTTGAAAGAAGAACTTAGCAACAAAAAATGATAGATGTTGAAAGGATACCACTGATTGTCCTTAGGCTATTAAGCCAGTTGCACAAGAAGCATATAAAAATACAATTGTATCTCCAAAACACAGAGTAGACAGAAACATAGAGTTACTCCTGTCTGTGAGCTTCTCTCATTTTGTCTACCTGTTTGAAAGTGACAGAGACCCAATTTAAAAGGTTAAGTCTGTGGTCTTTATATCTACCACATTAGTAGAGTAATGATGTGATGAGATGTGCATTTATGATTTTTCTGATTTACTTTTTAGAGAAACCCTGTGCTATAATTTTTCAAAGCTGGTATTGTTGATCTTAAACAAGTTGCCAGATATTTCTCCAGCAAAATGGATTAATTCAGGAACAGGAAAGAATTGCAATTCAGGACATGTGGGCTAACAGCAAACCACCACAAGTTCAGGAAAACAAAGGAGGGGACCACTTTTTTATGGACCTGGGAGGGGGCTGATAGAGTCCATTGAAAGAAACTGAAAGTTGAAAGTATAGTGACTTTTTATTGCTGAGTTATGGTAGTTTCTCACTGGCTTATCTGTTGCTTCTCTTACTCCTGCTGAGGTTGTGAAGTAGTAGAGGCATACCTCAGAGATATTGAGGGTTTGGTTGGAGACAACCACAATAAAGTGAGTGGTAATCTATTTGCTTGTGGAAGGTCTTGCTTTTCATTTGTAGAAAACACATCTATGAAATGCAATAAAGCAAATCATAGTGAAACAAGGTATGCTTGTATTACTTTCTGTTGGAGGTACAAGATATGTCTCTTCCTTTTGGGTTAGTAGTATGGGTTAAGTGACACATGCTTGAGAAGTCTTTCTTCAAGCCTGACTATTTTAAATGAGGTTTCTGTTTATTAATTTTCATAATATAAAGTGACTTATTCAGTGCCAAGACAGAAGAAATAAAAACCATGCTTGTCAAAGGGTACAAACTTCCAGTTATAAAATGAATAAATTCTGGGGATTTAATGTATACCATGGTAATTATAATTAATAATACTGTGTTGTATCTTTGAAAGTTGGTAAGACAGTTGATGTTATAAGTTTTCCCAACATAAACAAAAATTATAACTATGTGGGGTGATGAATGTGTTTGTTAGCTAACATTATTGTGGTAATCTTTTCACAATATATACATATTTCAGATCATTATCTTGTACACTTTAAACTTGAATCACGTTATATATCAATTATATCTCAATAAGGCTGAAAATCTTTAGTAAAAAAAAATACAGTTTGAAAGGGGAGAAAAACCAAGCTTGTTTTAAAAATGTTGACTAATACAAAAAATATTCAGTATGTACATATAGATAGATACTAAGGCAAGGGCAAAGTGTATTCGTTCTCTAGGCCAAAGACAAATTGCTTGAAAAAGTGCCCTGAGACTAAACTTGGCTTTTGTTTCATTAGAAATAGGTGATCATGGCCAACATTAGGGGTCAGGTTGGAAAGGCTTTTGCAAGCAAAGTGCTGAGTTACTCAGCTGAGCTGGCTGGAGCCTTTCTCCAGCCCTAAGCAGATAACACGCCAAAACTGGCCTCAGTTTCTGGAAGGCAAAGCCCAGAGAGACCACATTCCTGTAATCTAGCCTGAGTGTTCCCACGGCACAGAGGCACAGAGGGAAGTGAGACTATCTCTGACTTGCCAAAACCCCATCAGAAAAAGCATACCCTACTGGCAATAGCCTCTTCTCCCAAGAATTCTGGGAGACAATCCAGACAGAAACACTTTATGTGGGGCAAACAAGGCACACTTTAGCATCCTGTTTCCTCTCCTGGCAGGCAGACATTTTTCTTTTTGTTTGTTGCAGAAACTAGAACTGGATCATGTGCCCAGGACATCTAAAAGATGGAAATCAGTGACTTGAAGGAAAAACTGCAAAGGAGGTTAGGTAACAATGGACTGGAGAGAGGAAGGAGGGCAGAGAGGACTTTTAATTTTGATCAGCAATGCAAATCGCATGGGTAGGGTCCATACTACTGACAGAGGGCCTCCAAGGGGAGGCTGA
The DNA here is from genome assembly GCF_036850995.1 of Saccopteryx leptura. Lineage (NCBI taxonomy): Eukaryota > Metazoa > Chordata > Mammalia > Chiroptera > Emballonuridae > Saccopteryx > Saccopteryx leptura. The sequence goes on along the minus strand of NC_089511.1, from coordinate 59,046,722 downwards.
GATAGGGCTGCTTTACTCAAGGGACTGCCACTTGAACAAGAAAGCAGGCTTTGGGAACTGTCTGGACTACTTGCCATGCTTATTTTAGGGAAAAAGTCTCTTGTTATTTTTTTTTTCTTTTCTTTACAGAGACAGAGAGAGGGTCAGAGAGAGGGATAGACAGGGACGGACAGGCAAGAAGGAAGACATGAGAAGCATCAATCATTAGTTTTTCATTGCATGTTGCAACACCTTAGCTGTTCATTGATTGCTTTCTCATATGTGCCTTGACCGCAGGCCTTTAGCAGCCCGAGTAACTCCTTGCTCGAGCCAGCGACCTTGAGTCCAAGCTGGTGAGATTTTACTCAAACCAGATGAGCCCATGCTCAAGCTGGTGACCTTGGGGTCTTGAACCTGGGTCCTCTGCATCCCAGTTCGACGCTCTATCCACTGCGCAACCGCCTGGTCAGGCTGTTTTGTTTTTTATTAATCTTAATTTATTGTGTTTACATAGATTCAAGTGTCCCACTCAATATAACTCTCTCACCCCCCACCCCTGTGTCCCTTCTTATACCCCTTTTATCCCCTCAACCTAACTCCCTCCCCCTTCCCTCTAGGATTTGCTTTCCTGTTATCTGTATCTATGTGTTATGTATATATAGTTTCACTAATCCCATTACCTTCTCTGATCCCATCCCCTCATCCCCTTTCCTTCTCACAGCTGTCCCTCTGCTCCCTGTGACCCTGCCTCTGCCTCGATTCTGTTCCTCAGTTCACTTTGTTCATTAGATTCCACATATAAGTGAAATCATATGATATTTTTCTTTCTCAGCCTGGCTTATTTCACTTAGCATAATAGTCTCCAGGTCCATCCATCTTGTCGCAAAAGGTAAGATTTCATTCATTTTCACGGCCACGTAGTATGCCATTGTATATATGTACCACTGCTTTTTAATCCACTTGTCCACTGACGGACACTTGGGCTGTTTCCAGATCTTGGCTATTGTAAACAATGCTGCAATAAACATGGGGGTGCATATCTTGTTTTGAATCAGTGATTTGGTATTCTTAGGATATACTCCTAAAAGTGGGACAGCTGGGTCAAAAGGCAGTTCCATTTTGAATTTTTTGCGGAAACCCCATACAGTTCTTCACAGTGGTTGCACAAGTCTGCATTCCCACCAGCAGTGCAGGAGGGTTCCCTTTTCTCCATACCCTCACCAGCACTTATTGTGTCTTGTTTTGTTAACATGTGCCATTCTGACAGATGTGAAGTGGTATCTTATTGTGGTTACAATTTCATTTCTCTGATGATTAGTGACATTGAACATTTTTTCATATGCCTATTGGCCATTTGTATGTCCTCTTTGGAGAAGTGTCTATTCAGTTCTTTTGCCTATTTTTAAATTGGATTGTTTACCTTCCTGGTGTTGAGTTTTAAAAGTTCTTTATAAATTTTGGTTATTAACCCCTAATCAGACATATTGGCGAATATGTTCTCACATTGTGTGGGTTGTCTTTTTATTTTGTTCATGGTGTATTTTGCTGTGCAAAAGCTTTTTCGTTTGATATAATCCCATTTCTTCATCCTATCCTTTATTTCACTTGCCTGTGGAGATAAATCAGCAAAAATATTGCTACTAGAGATATCGGAGAGTTTACTGCCTATGTTTTCTTCCAAGATGTTTATGGTTTCACGACTTACATTTAAGTCTTTCATTCATTTTGAGTTTATTTTTGTGACTGGTGAAAGTTGGTGGTTTAGTTTCATTTTTTTGCTTGTACCTGTCCAGTTTTCCCAATACCATTTATTAAAGAGACTCTCTTTACTCCATTGTATGCTCTTACCTGCTTTCTCAAACATCAATTGACCATAAAGGCGTCAGTTTATTTCTGGGTTCTCTGTTCTGTTCCATTGATCTATATGCCTGTTCTTATGCCAGTACCAAGCTGAGTACAATGGCCTTGTAGTATAACTTGAGATCAGGAAGTGTGATGCCTCCCACTTTATTCTTCATTTTCCAGATTGCTGAGGCTATTCATGTTCTTTTTTGGTTCCATATAAGTTTTGGAATATTTGTTCTATATCTTGGAAGTATGTCATTGGTATTTTAATAGGAATTGCATTAAACTTATAGATTGCTGTGGGTAGTATAGACATTTCAATGATGTTTATTCTTCATATCAATGAACACGGTATATGCTTCCACTTGTTTGTATCTTCTCTGATTTCTTTTATCAATGTTTTATACTTTTCTGTGTACAAGTCCTTTACCTCCTTGGTTAAATATACTCCAAGGTACTTTGTTTTGTTGTTGTTGTTGCAATAGTGAAGGGGATTGTTTTCTTAATTTCTCTTTCAGACAGTTTATTGTTGCTGTATAAAAATGCCACTTATTTCTTAATATAAATTTTATATCCTGCCATCTTTCTGAATTCATTTATCAGGTCTAGGAGTTTTTTTACTGAGACTTTAGGGTTTTCTATGTACACTATTGTGTCATCAGCAAATAATGATAGTTTTACTTCTTCTTTTCCAGTTTGGAAGCCTTCTGTTTCTTCTTATTGTCTGCTGTGGCTAGGACTTCTAGAAATATGTTAAATAAAAGGGGTGAAAGGGTGCACCCCTGCTTTGTTCCTGATCTTAAGGGAATTACTTTTAAATTTTGCCCATTGAGTATGATGTTGGCTGTGGTTTGTCATAGATGGCCTTTATAGTGTTGAGGTATATTCTCTGTATTTTCACTTTGCTGAGAGTTTTGATCATAAATTGGTGCTGGATTTTATCAAATACTTTTTCTGTATCTATTGATATTATCACGTGATTTTTATCCTTTTTTTTGTATATGTGATGAATCACATGTATTGATTTGCAAATATTGTACCAGCCTTGCCTCCTGAGAATAAACCCCACTTGATCATGATGTATGATTTTTTTCTTGTATTTCTCTATCCAGCTTGCTGATATTTTGTTGAGAACTTTAGCATATAAGTTTATCAGGGATATTGGTCTATAGTTTTCTTTCTTTGTAGTGTCTTTACTTTGTTTTGGAATGAGGTTTATGCTTGCCTCATAAAAGGAGATTGGAAGCTTTCCCTTCTCTTAAATTTTTTGAAATAGCTTGGGAAGGATAGGTGTTAGTTTTTCTTTGAGTATTTGGTAAAATTCACCTGTGAAGCCATCTTGTCCAGGACTTTTGTTTGTTGAGATTTTTTTGATAACTGTTTCAATTTCATGTGTTATAATTGGTCTGTTTAGGTTTTCTGATTCTTCCAAATTGAGTTTTGAAAGATTGCATGTTTCCAGAAATTTATCCATTTCGTCTAGGTTGTCCAATTTTTTGGCATACAGATCTTCATAGTATTTTCTTACAATCCTTTGTATTTCTGCAGTGTCAGTTATTTCTCCACTTTCATTTCTAATTTTATTTATTTGAATCCTCTCTCTCTCTCTCTTGCTTCATGAGTCTGATTAAAGTTTCATCAATCTTGTTTACCTTTTCATAGAACCAGCTTTTGGTTTCATTGATCTTCTGTATTGTTTTTTTAGCCTCTATGTCATTTATTTCTTTTTCTAGTTCTTTTAGATGCCAGATTAAATGGTTTATTTTAGCTTTTTCTTTCTTTTTAAGGCATGCCTGTAATGCTATGAACTTCCCTCACAGGACTGCTTCTGCTGTGTCTGTTAAATTTTGGGTTGTTGAATGTTCATTTTCATTTCTTTCAAGGAAATTTTTTATTTATTCCTTGATTCATTGTTAACCCATTCTTTATTTAATAACATGCTATTTAGCCTCCAAGTGTTTGAGTGTTTTTCAGTTTTTCTATTGTAGTTGATTTCTAATTTTATGCCACTGTGATCAGAGAAAATGCTTGATATGATTTCAACCTTAAATTTATTGAGGCTTGTTTTGTGTCCTAACACAGTGGTAGTCAACCTCGTCCCTAACTGCCCACTAGTGGGCATTCCAGCTTTCATGGTGGGTGGTAGCGGAGCAACCAAAGTATAAATAAAAAGATTTAACTATAGTAAGTTGTTTTATAAACATTTATTCTGCCAAACTTAGCAAAAATCCAACATAAAGTATGTGGTAAGTAATTATTATTATATGCTTTAACTTGCTGTAACTCTGCTTTATAAATTTTATAAAGTAAAGTTACTTCCCTACTTTATAAATCACCATTATTGTGGAACCGGTGGGCGGTTAGAAAATTTTACTACTAACGAAGATACAAAAGTGGGCAGTAGATATAAAAAGGTTGACTATCCCTGTCCTAACATGTGGTCTATCCTAGAGAATGTACCATGAGCACTTGAAAAGAATGTATATTCTGCTGCTTTGGGGTGAAAAGTTCTAAAGATATCTATTAAATCCTCTTGATCTAGTGTGTCATTTAAGGCCACAGTTTCTTTGTTAATTTTCTGTCTGGAGGATCTATCCATTGATGCTAGAGGGTTATCAAAACCCCCTACTATTATACTGCTGTTGATTTCACCCTTTATGTCCATCAAATTCTGCTTTATATATTTAGATGCTCCTATATTAGGTGCATAAATATTTATAATGGTTATATCTTCCTGTTGGATTTGTTCCTTTATCATTATGTACTGACCTTTTTTATCCCTTACTACAGCCTTTGTTTTATTGCTTTTTTGTCAGATATAAGTATTTCCACCCCAGCTTTTTTTTCATTTTTATTTGCATGAAATATTTTTTTCCATCCCTTCACTTTCAATCTATGTGTATCTTTTGTTCTGAGGCAGGTCTCTTATAGATAGCATATGTATGGGTCCTATTTTCTTATCCGTGCAGCTACCCTCTGTCTTTTCATTGGAACATTTAATCCATTAACATTTACCGTTATTGATATGTAGTTGTTTATTGGCATTTTATTCTTTAAATCTATAATTCTCCTTTTCTTGACCTTTTTTCCTTTGCGCTTTTATTTATTTCTTTTGTATTTTTCTGAAGTTGGAAACTGGGAGGCAGTCAGACAGACTCCCACATGTGTCTGACCGTGATCCACCCACATGCCCATCAGGGGGCAATGCTCTGCCCATCTGGGGTGTTGCTCTGTTGCAACCAGAGCCATTCTAGTGCCTGAGGCAGAGGCCACAGAGCCATCCTCAGAGCCCGGGCCAACTTTGCTCCAATGGAGCCTTGACTGTGGGAGGGGAAGAGAGAGACAGAGAGGAAGGAGAGGGGGAGGGGTGGAAAAGCAGATGGGCGCTTCTCCTGTGTGCCCTGGCTGGGAATCATACCTAGGACTCCTGCACGCCAGGCTGACACTCTACCATTGAGCCAACCAGCCAAGGCCTTCCTTTGCTCTTTTTACAACAGGCCCCTTAACATTTCTTGCAGTACTGGTTTGGTTGTGATGAATTCCTTGAGGTTTCTTTTTAATCTGGGAAGATTTTTATTTCTTTTTATTTTATTTTACTTTTTTATTATTTTAATTTGTGTTTGCATAGATTCTCCTTTATTTTTAGGTGATAGCCTTGCTGGATAAAGAAGTCTTGGTTGTAGGTTCTTGATTTGCAGCATCTTGAATATTTCTTGCCAGTCCCTTCTGACCTCAAGTGTTGAGAAGTCGGATGTCATTCTTATGGGGGCTCCTCTGTAGGTAATTGACTGCTTTTCTCTTGCAGATTTTAGTATTCTTTCCTTGTCTCTTAACTTTGGCATTTTAATTATGATATGTTTTGGTGTAGGCCTCCTTAGGTTCCTTTTTAGTGGAACTTTCTGTGCTTCTTGAGCTTGTGTAACTTTTTTCTTCATCAAGTTATGGAAGTTTTCAGCTATGATTTCTTCAAAGAAGTTCTCTATCCCTTGTTCATTCTCTTCTCCTTCAGGAACTCCTATGATATAAATGTTGTTTCTCCTAACATTGTCACAGAGCTCTCTTACAGTTTCCTCAGACTTTTTGAGCCTTTTTTTTCTGGTCTGCATCTGTGCTTTCATTTATCTTGTCCTCTAAATTGCTGATTCGATCCACTGCTTCATCCAGCCAGCTGTTAATTCCTTCTAATGCAGTCTTCATTTCTGATATTGTATTTGTCATTTCTGACTGGTTCTTTTTTTATGATTTCAATGTCCATTTTGATGCTTCTTATCTTTTTCTTTAGGTGCTCATTATGTCCATCCATTGTTGCTTTTAGATCCTTGAGTATCCTAAAAATTGTTGTTTTAACTCTGCATCTGGTATTTTGGTTACTTCAATATTATTAAGTTCTTTTTCTGGGGATTTCTCTTGTTGATTTATTTGGGTCACCTTTTTCTTCTACCCTTTTTGTCTTTGTACTAGGTAGTACTGTCTGACTTTATGGGGTCTTTATGAAGAAGAGCTCGGTGGTACTGTCCTCCAGGCCACTTGTTTTTCTTGTCCGAGGAGTGCTTCTTGAGGGTACTATTTTTCCTCTTGTTTTATGTGAATATTAGATGCTGTTGGTCCTTTTGTGGATATGGTTATCCCTTCAAGCTGGTTGGCTCTAAGGGTCAACCTTGATCATGTGTATTACACACTGTGCAATGTTTGTCCTGTTGGACATATTTATTCTGCATCGTGTCTGGTACCTGCTAGACTTTACCTTCAAGTGTGCTGCTTGTGCAGGTAGTTGAGTCTAGTGTTGGTGCTGTATGCCACCCATTACCGGTACTGTTGGCTCTAGTTCTTCTTGGGTTGGTGTCAGTTGTTGTTTGTAACCTGCTCTTGGCTACTAGTCTGCAGCTACTGCGCTTTTCAGTGTTTGTGTCTGCGAGTTCTCTGCCTGGGTACTGTAGGAGGGGCCAGCCTGTGTATAAAAATCAGTTTCCTCCTGCTTAGAGATGACAGCATCTCTGTAAAAGCCCCAAGCTCTGTAATATTTGTCTCCACTTTTCAGCTGCTCCCCCTCCTCTTGCAGCTGCCTGGTCTTCCCACAGAGTCTCTTGTAGTAAGACTGTAGTGTGGGCTCAAATTTCCCTCATTCAGCCAACCCCTCTACAAGTTGCATGCTTCATAGGTTAGAACAGCTGAGGTTGTAAATACGTTTGTAGGACCCCTTACTTCAGGGGTCTCTTGGTCAGTAACTCAGTCTGGGAAATGTGGCCCCTACTCCAGAGCTTAACCCTTCAGCCACTGCTGGATACTCAAATTTTATTTCTCCCCACCAAGGTGAGCAGCAGGTTCAGACCAAGTGTGGCTGATAGTCCCCTCTGCAGAAGTTCTTTCAGCTAATGAGACTACAGTCTCAAGGAGGAAGACTGAGAGAGTCCTCTCCTGGGGCTGACTATGCCCCTCCTAAAAGTAGCTAAGACCCTTGATCAGATCCAAAAAGAAACTCACAGACACCAACATGTTAAATATCCATGCTTGAAGCCACTGGCTCCCTGTAGAATCTAACCTAGAAGGACAGAAGATCCAGAGCCCAGGCTGGTTGACTGTGAAGCTCCACCCTATCTAATGCATATGAACTGTTATACTGGTGCTGATTGGAGAGTAAAATTTATCTCAGCTGGGCCAGATCTGAGGAGCTTTTCCTTAGGATACCACTCTAGCAAGGATTGTTAGGTCCTGAACCAATGCTTCCCACAGCTGGCCACTGGTTGTGCAACCTCTGTAACTCCCTAGCAGGAATCCTAGCATAAAATCCTGAGGGAATTTATCACACAAAACTCCTACTGCACGAAATACTTAAGGTGGTTATTCAACCAGACACAAAGAACAAAACAAATTAAAACTACAAGTAAAAGCTCCAACAAGGTCACAATAAAAACAAGAATAATCTGTGACAATAACATAAAAGTAGAGAGGATAAAGATCTGTAGTAGCAAAAGAGGATAGAGTACAGAAGCACTCATAGGTAAAAGGACTCCTGTACATATGAACGTTTTTCTCTTAATAACTTAATAGTAACCACCCACAACAAAAGCCACTATTGAAACACACAGTTTAAAAAGGAAGAAACAAGGGGAAGAAGTATGGAATGCTACCAAACAAAAACAACTGGCAGAAACAAAAAAAGAAGAAGAACCAAACAAGACACAAAGCTATCAGAAAACAAAACATAAAATTACTTTAGGAAATCCTCAAGTGTCAATAATTGCCCTAAATATAAGTCAACTGAACTTACCAATAAAGAGGCACAGAGTAGTAGATGAATCAAAAAGCAAAACCCAACCATATGCTGCCTTCAAGAGACATATCTAAGCTGCAAAGACAAAAGTAGATGCAAAGTAGATTTAAAGTGAAAAGTTGGAAAATGGTTCTCCAAGAAAATAATACCCAAAGAAAAGTAGGTGTAACCATAATCATATCTGACAATGCTGACTTCAAGACAAAAAAGGTAACCAGGGACAAAGGTAGAGTTTTCATATTAATAAAAAGGACATTGTATGAAGAAGACATAACACTTATTAATATATATGCACCAAACCAGGGAGCACCAAAATATATAAGACATCTACTAACTGATCTAAAATTTGAGGCAGACAAAAATACAATTATACTTGGAGATTTCAACAAACCGTTGATACCTTTAGAGATTATCTAAAGAGAAAATTCATAAAGAAATATCATCCTTAAATGACAGTCTGAACCAAAATTTATAGGACATTTCATCCAAAAATGTCAGATTATACCTTCTTCTCCAGTGTGTATGGAACATTCTCAAGGATAGACCATATGTAGGGTCACAAAACTAACATCAAGAAATTAAGAAAGATTGAAATTATATCAAGCATATTTTCTGATCATAAAGCTTTGAAATTAGAATTCAACTATAAAAGGGAAGTAAAGAAACCTACAAAAATGTGGAAATTGAAACACATACTTCTAAAAAACGACTGGGTTAAAGAAGAAATAACAGCAGATATCAAAAGATATATACAGACAAATGAAAATGACAACACAACATATTAAATATTCTAGGATGCAGCAAAAGCAGTAATAAGAGGGCAGTTTATATATCTACAGTCTTCTATCAAGAAACAAGAGAGATTCTAAGTAAACATCTAACATCACACCTTAAGGAACTAGAAAAAGGAGAACAAAGGCAAACCAAAGTCAGCAGAAGAAAGGAAATAGTAAAAATTAGAGCAAAACTAAATGAAATAGAGAAAAAATACTATAGAAAAAATTAATACAACAAAGAGCTGATTCTTTGAAAAGATCAATAAAATTGACAAACCACTCACTAAAGTCACTAAGGTAAAAAGAGGAAGGATTTATATAAACAAAATCTGAGATGAAAGAAGAGAAATTACCACAGACATTATAGATATATAAAGGATCATAGCAGAATATTATATGCGGCCAAATTCAACAACCTAGAGGAAATGGATAAATTCCTAGAACTATATAATCTTCCTAGGCAAAGTCATAAAGAAGTGGAAAAACTAAATAAAACTATAAAGCAGGGAGGAAATAGAAGCAACCATCAAAAACCTCCCCCAAAACAAAAGTTTAGGGCCAGATGGCTACACTAGTTAATTCTACCAAACATTCAAAGAAGATTTGGTTCCTATTCTTCTCGAAATCTCAGTCTTCCAAAAAATAGAAGGGCAATACTCCCAACACATTTTATGAGGGCAACATAACCCTTATACCAAATCCTGGCAAGGAAAACACACACACACATAAAAATACTACAGACCAATATCTCTAATGAATACAGATGCAAACATCCTAAACAAAAAACTAGCAAATAGAATACAACATCACATTAAAAAATAATACATCACAATCAAGTGAGATTTTTTCTAGGAGCACAAGGATGGTTCAACATACAGAAATCGATCAACATAATATACCACATCAACAAAACAAAGAACAAAAATCATATGATCCTATCAATAGATGCAGAAAAGGTATACAATAAGATACAATATCCTTTTATGTTTAAAATACTCAATAAAATCAGAATAGAACAAAAGTACCTCAACATAATAAAAGCTGTGTATGAAAAATCATTAGCTAATATTATACTAAATGGTGAAAAAATGAAGGCTTTTCCCCTAAAATTAGGAACAAGACAGGGCAAACACTCTCCATTCTTATTCAACATAGTTCTGGAAATTTTAGAGCTATCAGGCAAGAGAAAGTAATAAACAACATTCATATCAGGAAAGAAGTATGGTATCACTTTTTGCAGATGATATGATCCTGTATGTAGAAAACCCCAGACTCTATCAAAAAATTATTAGAAACAATAAACCAATACAGTAAAGTTACAGGATATAAAATTAATATAGAAAAGTCCACTGCTTTCCTCTATGCCAATGATGAAACACACAGGTGGATTAAGGTCAGTTGAGGTCCCAGGTGCAGAAGAAAATATTGGGCCCCTTAAAAAAAAGAGAGAGACAAGGAAAGTAAAAATAGGTGTTAACTATAATTTTAAATAAATAAAAAATACTATGTACTATTAATGTTAAAATTGCACATATGAAACCAAACTTGGTGTCATTACAAAAAAGTATAAAATTGGGGTTTTGCAGGGCCCTTCAGAAGTCAGGGCCCAGGACACACACCCAGTGTACCTGCCATTAAATCCACCTCTGATGAAACATCAGAAAATGAACTAAAAAGAAATCAATTTGATTTTACAATTGCAACAACAAAAAAATAAAGTACCTATGAATAAACTTAACAATGGTTGTGAAGAACCTATATACTAAAAAACTACAAAACATTATTGAAAGAAATTGAGAAAGACACAATGAAATAGAAAACTATTTCGTGTTCATGGATTGGAAGAATCAACAAAGTTAAATGACCATGCTATGCAAAGCAATATACAAATTAAATTCAATCCCCATTAAAATTCCAATGTCATTTTTGAAAGAAATAGCATAAAAAATCACCAAGTTTGTATGCAACCATAAAAAAACCTGAATATTTAAAACAATTCTGAGGAAAAAGGATGAAGCAGAAGAATGACACCACTGGATTTCAAATTATACTACAGAGCCACAATAATCAAAACACATGGTATTGGCAGAAAAACAGACATACAAACCGATGGAACAAAATTGAGAGCCCAGAAAAAAACCCCACATACAGTATATTTAAACAAATTATCTTTGAGAAAGGAGCCAAAATCACACAATGGAGAAAAGAAAGCCTTTTCAATAAATGGTGCTTGAAAAATTGGAAAGCCACATACAAAAAAAATAAAACTTGACTACAGTTTGTTCCCCTGCATAAGAATTAATTCAAAGTAGATCAAAGACCTAAATATAAGATCTGAAACTATAAATTACATAGAAGAAAACATAGGTACTAAGCTCATGAACCTTGGCTGAAGAGAACAATTTATGAATTTTACTCCAAAAACAAGGGAAGTAAAAGCAAAAATAAATGAATGGGAGTATATGAAACTAAAAAGCTTCTGCCCAGCAAAAGAAACTGACAATACATATAAGGCAACCAACTAAATGGGAGATGATATTTGCAAACAACAGCTATGATAAGGAGTTAATATCCAAAATATATTAAGAACTCACAAAGTTCAGCAACAAACAAGCAAACAATCCAATTAAAAAATGGGGAGAGGAACTGAACAGACACTGCTCCCAGGAGGGATATATTAAAAGGTGCTCAACTTCACTAGCTATTAAAGAAATGCAAATGAAAACTACAATGAGATACCACCTCACACCTGTTAGATTGGCTATTATCAACAATACAGATACTAACAAGTGTTGGAGAGGCTGTGGAGAAAAAGGAACCTTCACTTACTGCTGATGGGAATACAAACTAGTATAACCATTATGGAAGAAAGTATGGTGGTTCCTCAAAAAATTAAGACTGGAATTACCATATGACCCAGCAATCCCTCTACTGGTTATCTGTTCCCAAAACTAGAAAACATTGGTACAGAAAGACACATGCACCCCCATGTTCATTGCAGCTTTATTCACAGTGGCCAAGACACGGAAACACCAAAGTATCCCTCGATAGAGGATTGGATAAAGAAGATGTGGGTACATATATACAATGGAATACTACTCAGCCATAAGAAACGATGACATAGTGACAATTGCGACAACACAGATTGACCTTGAGAACTTTATACTCAGTGAAATAAGTAAATCAGAAAAAGCTAAGAACTGTATGATTTTATACATAGGTGGGACATAAAACTGAGACTTATGGACATAGATAAAAGTGAAGTGGTTACCAGGGAGAAGGGCATGTGAAAGGAGGGGGAGAGGGTAAGGGTATAAAAGGTACTAATATGAAGTGACAGAAAATGATTTGACTGGGTAATGGGTATATGACCTAATCAACAGTTCAAATACTATAGAAATGTTTACCTGAAACCTATGTACTCTTATTGATCAATATCACCTTGTTAAAGTTAATTTTCTAAATAAAATTTAAAAATTAAAAAATAAAATATAATAAAACCAGATTATCTATTTATTTCTCATTCAGTAATAAGCCATAAATATTCCATCAATATACATCGCCATCTTAATTGCTCTAAAATGAGATTGCTCATTGAATGAACAATTTATCTTTTGGTACAAATTGCCACACTGTTTTCCACAAAGGCTGTACCAATTAGAGTGGACAATACTATGCACAGAAAATCTAGTGCCCCATGCCCAGTTTATCATTCTCTTTCAACCATATTTATACAGATTATTTTTACATTCTTGCTTTGCTTTATTTCCCATGAGGTCAATTTTATTCATCTTTTCTTTCATAATTTCTTTTTTATGATAATTAGACAGGATTTTCTTATTATAATTATTTTAAAAGCTATTTTCTTCTAACATTCTTCTGGTTTCCTTTTTTATGTTTAAACCTTTGATCTACCTGGAATTTAATTTAGTGCAATGATTTACCTAAGGATACAGATTTATTCTTTCTTAAATATACTTAAGGATTTTAATTTCAAAGGACTTTTTGTGCAAAGGCTGGAAGCTAGTTTCATGGTGTAATTTTTTATTTCTTTCACAGGAACATTAAACTGAAAATTTTACAATTAAAGACTGGTTTTTCATCTTTCATTAAAACATAAAGATCCTATAAGTTCAAATTTTTTTAGAGTCCACATCTAAATGATGCTATGCAGTATTTGTCTTTTGCTGTCTGGCTTATATTACTTAGCATAATGCCTACAAGGATTTTTCCATGTTGTTGCAAGTAGTAGAATTTTGTTTTTCATGACTAAATACTATTCATATATCACAACTTTATCCATTTACTCATTGCTGGGCACCTAGGTTCTTTCCATATCTTGGCTATTATAAGTAATGCTGCAATGGACATGGGAGTCCAGATATCTCTCCCACGCCCTGTTTTCATTTTCTTTGGATATATACCCAGAAGTGAAATTGCTGGATCAAATAGTAGTTCTATGTTTAATTTTTATATTTTTTAGGATTTGGGAGGGAGAAGATTGAACAATAACATTTCTGGAGGGAAAGAGGCCCTGAGCAGATAATTCGGTATTGCCAGAGTGTGGAGCTAGTGAAAAAATGATGAGCTATCAGGTCAAACAGGAGGGCAAAAGCCAGGTGCTGGCAGATCCTCCTTGCCATTTAAGAGACTTAGGAGGTGGGAGGCCATGGAAATGGTTAAACATGGCAGAAACATGACAGATTTGGGGTAGATAATTGTTATGGTTTTGTGGATAATTTATTTGGGGACTAAGAAAAGGTGGAACCACATAAGAGGCCATGGAGGCAGACAAACTGAAATATAATCATGAAGTTCTGAATGAAGATTTTGGCATTAATTGATGGCAGTGAGCTGAGGTATTTGAGAAATATCTATGTGGTAAAATTAGCATGTGATGGTAAGCGAAGGAGGGGCCAATGATGAGGCTCAGACTTCTACCTTATGTCTGAGTAGATAATGTCACTAACTTAATGAAATAGAGCAGCCAAAATGAGTAGAGGTCAGCTTTCAGTAAAATGCAAATTAAATTCATACACTCACAAGAATGGCTAAAATTAAAAAAGACCAACAATACTGAATGTTGGTGAAAAAGAGAAATCAAAACTCTCATATGCTTCTGATAGTAGTATAAAAGTAACACAACCCTTTTGAAAAGTGTTTGGAAATATCCACTAAGGCCAAACTTATGTATAACCTTGAATGAGCAATCCCCACTCTGGCTATGTACATAACAGCAATGAGTACACATGTTCACTTAAAAAAAGAAAAAGTACAACAATATTATGATTTCACTATTTATAATAGCACCAAGTTTGAAATAATGAAAAAAAATTATCAATAGTAGAATGGAAAATATTGTGGTTTACTAATATAATAGAATATCACATAATTATGGGAATGATGTATTATCAATAGGACGTTGCAGGCATGAAGGTGTCACTTGGGCCACCAATACTGCTTAATAACTCTTGGAGAATTGAAGAAAGCCCTAGGCATTGGGAAAGGAAATATTCTGCCTTAAGTTGAATATGTCCACTAAATAGTAGTCAATTTAACTTCCTTAGTAGGAAAGATACTATAAAAACAAAACTACAATGAGTCAAATACTGGTGCATAGCACATTGTATCAGGAAGCTATAAGAAATCATATTAGCTACCAGAGCTTTCTATGGGCCAGGAATGGTACTAAGCACTTTTACCTAAACTTAACAAATGAGGAAATTGAGGCTCATAGAAGATATTAATTACTCAAGGTCATATCCAAGTCTACTTGATCTATTACTACTGCAAGATCTTTGATAGAATTTTAGGGTCTTTGCTATTCATGCACTAAGTAGACAGGGTATTGACTAGGTTCCTAAATTATTGTACTAAGTGCAATTCTTGCTTTAATAGACCAAGTAAATGGTATAGAAGAATCACCTCTAAGGCATGGACTGCCTGGATATTTACCAAACCAATTTTTTTCTTCCTTCTGGGAATGCAGCTAGACTGCATCTCCCAAGCTCCTTGCAGTAATCTATGGACTTATGACTAATATCTAGCCAACAGAAGATTGTTGGACACAATGTGTACCATCTCCAGGCCTAGGCTAAGAGCAAGAAGATGGAATGAATTTAGGTCTCTCAATCACTGCTCAGAGGTGAGTCATCCTGCTGGTTAGAAATATCCATTTTAGTTTTGACATGAGTAGAAACATAACTTCTATTTTGTTAAACTGCTGAGGTTTGAGAATTTATCTGTTATGATAGTTAGAATAACCTCAGAAGCTTTTTTTCATGTGTCACACTAAGCAGTCCTATGATTGATATCAACAACCATTAATTAAAGTGGCAGCTGGATTAAGTTGGCAAGGGCTGCCAACAGTTTGAAAGAAAAAATCAAATTTACTCTAAATTATTTGTAAAAACACCTTCAAAAAATGAAATGGAAATTCAATAATTATACAGAATACAATTAGGAACAAACACATACATATTCAAATATTTTATGTGAAACTGACTATTACTGTGAAATGAATCTCAAGAACAAAATGGAGCATAAGTTGATTATGAATAAGCAATAATGTTGCTAGTTTGGATACAATTATTGGTAAGTAGATATACACATAAATATATAGGTACAGGAAGAAGTACCTCACATTGATGCAGTACTGGTACATGTGGGGGTTGAAGAGAGATTTTTTATTCGAGAGCTCACAGCTTATATCCACATCTAAAAGTTAATCATAAATATCACCAAAAAAGCAATCTGAAGCTAGATAGGTTAGAATTAAGTTTTTAGAATAATTGACCATCCTTAGCCTTTGACTCTATGTGAGGAATTGGTTATGGGTACTGTGACCGAGTGTCCTTGTTTGCCCAAGGCAGTCCCATTTTATGACTTTGCCTAGGCTTAACTTTTAATAGTGCCCCTTTTTTTTTCCTCCAGAGTACCCTAGTTTGAATGACAAATTGTATGATCACTCTTGCTTTGGGTCACCCTTCAGGAGTTCTCAGTAGAGCTACTGATATCACTGATATTACCGTGAAACTTAGATTGATAAAGCAGAAGACATTTTCTTTCTCTTTTAACTTCACATGAAAACTATTGGATTACACCTCTGGATAAGCTTGATGTACCATCTCCCCTCCCCACCCCCACACTTCTAAGGGAAAAACCCTTCTCTGAAATGCAGTTGACACAATCTTATTTTCACAAACTCAGAATGAGCGACAAAAAGATCAATGATTTTAAGATAAAAATCACCATTTTAGGTAGATGTTCCAAAATTTTGCCTAGATTATTCTAAATAACCTTGTACCATAGACATTGAATTCTATTAGCAGACATTTTGCAAACTATGTATTGGAGGGCATACCAGGATGTAATTCTGAATGGTCTCTTATGGAGCTTTATTAAGGTGATCCGGGGAAGGAGATTCTAGTGAGAAATATCACAACTCCTTTGACATATTTTTATGCTAAAGTTATTGTAGCCATTGTTACAGCTCTAATTCTCAATTTGGGCTTCTCATAGTCCCAGAGAACTCGAAGTAATAGAATAAATACTATGCAGTTTTCTGTACATTTAGTTTTACTTTGGTGTTTATAATTTTAAATTTTTGTGTATGACTAAACATAAATATATTATTACATGGAATGCAAATCACATGAATTTTTAAAATAAGAAAAGTTCCCAAAGAATCTCTCCCATTTCTGATAGACTACAGTGTGATATCCCCATGTCTTCTGAATACATGGGTGGGAAAATTGGAGAAGCGCTGCTTTAAGGTAGAGCACTTTGGGGCCTCAATCGTCCAAACATGTTTTTTTTTTTTAACCATGATTTCAAACTCAGTGGGTTGTAATACAGCATGTGGAATAGGAGCATAAGCTTTGGAATTGAACAGACATGATTATTTTCCTCTCTGAGCCATTTACTAGCTCTGAAACCTTACGTAAGTGTGAATTGGGGATAATAATTCATAGGAGCATTTTGACTATTAAAGAATGCATGTAAATTACTCAACACAATACCTGGCACATAATAAGCACTCCACAATTGTTCATTATTTCTTAAGAATTCTCAGCCTTATTCATTGGAACTCCCTGTGATCACCTAGTATATGTAATTTTGCTCTAGAAAGTATAAAAGGAAATGTGGAAAATGATACTGAAAAAAGAAACAACAAAGGCATTTTTAAAAGCTGAGAAGCTATAAAGATGAAATGGGCCAGGGTGTTTTTAGCTTAGAAGACAGGAAGCCAACAAGTGACAATAGCACTCAAGTACAAGAATTATTATGAGGAAGGGGCTGACGGGTTGTTTTTCGTTTCTACTAGAATTAGCACATGTAAATATTACAGCAAAATAACTTGGTTTGACAGAAATAAGAATGTCTTGTCAAGAAGACTGACAATATACTAGAACAGCTTGCTAGAGAGGGCATGACTATATCAATGTGGGTACATCTAAGAATATCCTGGCTAATAGAAGTAAAGATCTAGCTGTGGCTGCCCTGGCTTACCTCTTAAATCTGAGTCCTAGAGATCATTTTTCAATAGTTCAGGGACTCAGTCTTTGGTAGATGTTTATACTAGACTCTGTAACATATAGGGCATATATATATGCCCAGCCTTTTGGAGATACAATTATAAAAATTAATGTGCTTTATAAGGGAAGAATAGTGTTAGGTTTATAATATTGATGATAATAATAGTTAGCATTTACTAAGAACTATGTGGAAGAATGTATTTTAAGTATGTTATATGTCTTATCTTTTGCTGTTCAATAATTAGTTTTTGCCTTTAATTACAAAACCTATTCTAATCTAGGCATATCTTGGACCTTTTATTTTTAATCTATCCAGGAGTGAATGCATGATGAATACTACCCCACCTAATCAACTCTTACTGATCCTTCCATAACCAATTCAAATTGCTCCTTCTCTATGAGAGCGACCTGATTTTTCTGTCTGCCTAGTCTTTTCTTTTTCTCTGAACTACAGCTTTTATTCTCAGTACCATTCCTATGAGACTTAATCAGATTATTACTTTGAGGTACTTGTGTTTTGTTTGTTTGGCTCTTCAACCCTTATCCTTTTATTTAATTCTTTATAGACATAATGTGACATCTTTCAAGTCTGACTCTAAAATTTTCAGGGAAACCTGAAGTAGTCACATGTGGTTTTCTGGCTGTTCAGTGCCCATTTTGCCACTTGGGTGACAGTAGCTTAGTATTCATTTGGGAAATTTTTTTCTTCCATTGTGTGCAGTCTTGATGGGACAATCCATCAAAGCTCTCTGCCCTTCCTTTTCCTACGGGTAAATAAGTGACTCAAGGGCTAGCTGGAATTTATCTCCCAAGGCTTTGAAACTTGAACAGGGTATCACAGATGTAAGGAAAACAGTTGATTTATTGTAGTGGCAATGACCTGGGAAAGTTGTCTACCTTTTTCTACCTTAGCCCCCTACATCAACCAGATCCCGTTCTTACCCCAGCCTGCTATTCTAGCCTTTCTTTGAACTACCTGATAGTCTTGCAATAAGTTAGTTGTTCTTTCTGTTGCTGGCAACTACAGTGTGCTAACTATTACAGGGGCCAATGCTCTACCTTGTTGTATGGCCCAAAACACAATGATTGTCACAGAGTAGGTGTTCATGAGGGATATTTTGAAGAACTTAAGAGGAAAAACAGGCAATGACAAAGAGGAATAAGATCTATGAAAGCATTTTGCAGATAGATAAGAGGTATAAAATTCCAGTGGAGAGCTCCAGAAATGCTACATTAGTGATAAATTATTAAATATTGAGTTTACATCATCCTAACATCCACCCTGTCTACTTTTGTTTTGCTTATTAAGGTGCTTAAGGGGGGCAAGTGGCTTACTGCAAAATACCACTAAAATACCCCAAACATCTTAGTGGTTGTGTATTCTTATTTCTAGAACTCCCATCCCTTTCTGGCCCGGGAGGCCCTCCTTTAAGTGATGCTGAAGAAGTTATTCTGAGCCAGGCTGAATGATACTCACTGATGACAACAGGAGTTCATTCTATTTTTACATTTTCCTATGGATGTAGTAGAGTCATGCAAATGTGTACTACCCAGGACTGGGAAGAAATGAGGACAGAGCTCAGAGAAGTCAGACAGGATTCAAGAATGGGACCAAAATAGAAAGCAGAACCCAGAGCAGCTGTACTACTGCATACAATACAGGGAGTTGAATCAGATGACCTCTAAAGCCTTCTCCAATTTGGTCAGTTTTTGTTTCTACTTCTTTAAGTTGTTACAGGTATAGGTGTCAGAATCAGCCGCACTCAGAGGCACTGGTAAGTGTAGAAAGGATGTTGAAAATGCTGCTTCTAAAAAAAGCTTGCTTTTTTTTTTTTTAAATCCTCAATTAGTCTACAAATAGAATTTTTAATTCAGTAAATATTTGTTAATAATTTCTTTGCAAATAACTGTTCTAGGTACTAGGAGGAAGAGCAAGCAGAGATGCAAAGAAAAATAGTCACAGCTGCTACCTTTTAGTAGTCACAATTTTTTTAAAACAATGCTGTACCACTTTATGCTTTCTGTACTGAGCACATTTTGTAAACTAGTCCACACATTGATCAATGACAAAGGACTCTTCTTGCCTTCAGGGGTTTTTAGTTTTTATTCATTTACTAATTAATTCAACATTCTTTACTGACCAATCTCCATTCCAGACTCTGGGCTCGCTGATATGGACATCATGAGAAAGATTGGCAAGTTCTCTTCTTGAAGGAGAGTGAAGGAGCTCACAGAAAAACGGGATAACTTAAGTCTCCTATTTAGTTTTATTATGCCAGTTATTAACTTTCTCCAACCCTTTTTCTACTGTAGTCATAGTGCCATTTTGAAAAATCAAATTTGATCATGTCACATTTCCCCTGCTTCAAACTCTCCCATAGTTTCCTTCAGTGTATAATTCAAACCCCTTGTTAATGCAGACAAGGTCCTGCATCACCTGGCTCTTCAGTCCTTTCATTTGAAGAATCTTTAAATAGAAGGATGGCAGCCCCTTACAATTTAATTCAGCCTGGACAGATGGCAGTTGACATAATAAGCAGGCTGACATGCTATCACCAAGCTTATCACAAATACCCCTTAAGTATTCAGTGATCATCTCTACCCACCAAATCTGGGGAGGGGGGAGGATGTGATGATGACCCAGAATGGAAGCTCAGAGAGAAGTAAATAAAAGGCAGTGCAGAATTCTAGGGCAAATGAATCATATTTTATTTCTCCAACACAAGAATGCTAGTCTCAGTGAAATAGATATGTGAATAAATGAAGACTTAAGAAATGAGAAAATATGATATCCTGAGAGGATAATCATGGCTAGGATTTTTATCACATTGCTAGACCTTTGAAGCACTCTCTGGACTGTTACTTGAGATGTTCTCGGATACTCTTGGGCTACCTTTGAAGATTGTAGAAAGTATTTGACTCTATCTGAGAGATGTTCTAAACTGTAAATGTACTTCAAAGGGTCTATGACTTCTGCCATCCACAAAACATTCATTAAATTCCCAAAGGGACTTACAATTCAATAAAAATTAAGAACCATGAACAAACCAATGCTATGAATATATCCCCAATACTGAATTTCAGTTCTCTTTGTTATTAAGAAGGCAGACCAGTTTCTCAGGTTAGTATTTAAGGCAAGTAGTCACTGAAATGCTAACTTACTTAAGAATGGAAAATATTTGAGTTTCTAAACTTCAGTTTTTTTAACTATAATTGAGAATATTAATAATTATTTCAAGGGTTATTGTAAGGATGAAATGAAATAATGTATGTAAAGTCCTTTTCACAGTGCCTGAAACGTCTTAGGCATTCAAATTGTTGTTACTTCTGTTATTATTTCTCTGATTCTCACGTACTGTTACTGCCCATGATACTGTGAATTTTCATATTCAGTCTTCCTATCTACTTATTTCTATGTTCTGCTTCTCCCTCATGAAGGTCACTGTTCTAGGTTCTTGAACCCAATGTAAAAAATATAAAACATTTGACCTGGAAATAATTAGGGGGAATCTTCTTAATTTAAGGAAGGGTATGTTAATACTTAAAGATTTACTCAAGGTCACATGGCTAGTTAGTGGCAAAAGTGGGTCTTGACCTAAGACTCCCAGTCCAGTGGCTTTACAGCTACATTATTAATATACCTAATTGTGAGGAGCACCCCAAATCAATACACTAATATAAATTCACTGAGCACCAACCTAAATAGACCTAGAGTTATTCTAAAAATATTGGGAAGTATGAGAAGTATAAGATACATCCTTTTCAAATAAATAATTATAATTTTTTTTATTTTTGTATTTTTCTATAGCTGGAAACGGGGAGAGACAGT
Source organism: Saccopteryx leptura (assembly GCF_036850995.1). Taxonomy (NCBI): domain Eukaryota; kingdom Metazoa; phylum Chordata; class Mammalia; order Chiroptera; family Emballonuridae; genus Saccopteryx; species Saccopteryx leptura. The sequence goes on along the minus strand of NC_089511.1, from coordinate 59,025,485 downwards.
CAGACAGACTCCTGCATTCGCCCGGCTGGGATCCACCCGGCACACCCACCAGGGGGCGATGCTCTGCCCCTCCCGGGTGTCGCTCTGTCACGACCAGAGCCACTCTAGCGCCTGGGGCAGAGGCCAAGGAGCCATCCCCAGTGCCCGGGCCATCTTTGCTCCAATGGAGCCTCGCTGCGGGAGGGGAAGAGAGAGACAGAGAGGAAGGAGAGGGGGAGGGGTGGAGAAGCAGATGGGCGCTTCTCCTGTGTGCCCTGGCCGGGAATCGAACCCGGGACTTCTGAACGCCAGGCCGACGCTCTACCACTGAGCCAACTGGCCAGGGCCTAAATAATTATAATTTATAACACAAATAAATCACATTGTTCCTCTCATTGCAGATGTGTTTCCTCAATAATATTATATTAATTTTGAATGCTTCCTTTTATGTTTCTAACTTCACCTGTGAGAATAAGTAATGCAATTATATACATGAATTCTTATTAAGCAGTTATTATTGTTACGTAGAAAACTCCATTATTAGGGTCAGGCACCATTCACACATTGTCCAATTAGATCTCCCAATAATCTTATTTTATAGATGAAACAAAAAAGGCATGGAGACATGAAGTAACTTGTCTAAGTCCCTCTCAGGCAGCAAAACTTGTGTTTCTGTCACACAGACTCCTTTGAACTTTTTAACTTCAATAATAATCCCTAGAAGCAAAATTAATTTTAAAAAAGTATAATATGTAAGTATGATGCATATAAATTGCTTAATTAGTAGGAATTTAGCCAGAAACTTTTATTAGGTGCTGATTATTTCCTAGGCTACAGCACAAGAGGGTAAAATTAGCATCACAGCAGCAGCCACAAATGGCATTTTGTTCCCTCCACCCCACGCTCACCAAGGCAAGTCTGTCCCTAGAGCTTGCCTGTGTTTGTAAGCTAGTCCTCCCAGCCACCAAGGGCCCTCAGCTGCTGCTGCCTCAGTTGTTTTTCTCTGAAAAATCAAGTGTGCTGCTCAGGCTCCTGTGTCTTTGCCCTAAAAGTTTAGGTTGTAGGAGTTATTTCAAGAAGGAAAAGTGGAATTCATTCTGAATTGTAGTGTGTGGGCTTGTGCTCTGAATGCGCCACAAAGGTATAAATAAAGGTTATATCTCTTTCCTTCTTAGTTCCAGTATGAGACCCTATATGGGCCATGGCTGTCCGTTAGGCAGATAAAATAAATTATGCTCACTTTGTTAAAGATGGCGCTGCCCATGTGGAAGCCCATCGCCCAGTTGATATTAATGTGTGTTGGGGGCGGGCTTTGGGCCGGCAGGATCCTTGTAGCCTGGGGCTTGGTTTTAGGACTAAGCCTTTCCCACCCTTTTTGACGTGGGGTGGTGCAATCCCATCATGCCTCATATAAATGACTTTGTTAGAGACTTCCTTATTTTGTATTTTGGATTAAAGGTTTTGATTTCAGACTATAAAGTGGGGCAGACTGGGAGCTTGCTCTCTTGGTTCCTGAGATTAGCATTAGAGGAGAGAGCAGAGAAAGGAGAGCAGAGAAAGGCCACGTGGAGGAGGCCAGGAGAAGCAGCCAAGATGGTGGAGTGTTGAAGGAGAAGCCAGTTTGTGCAGAGAGGAGATGGAAAACAGAGGTGAATAAGACTGGTGAGGTTAGAAACCTTTGATTCTAGGAAACTCGGATAAGTCAGTAGCTTTGAGAGCACTTAATGAGTGGGTTTTGGAGCCCAGTGTGTGTTTTTACTTGCTCGCCGGGTGCAAGGTAGGATTAAAGCTAATGGCCCACCAGTTCTTGGCTCCGTTGTTTCATTACCCTCTGTTCAAATCTAATGCAAACCTGCATGGGCCAGGCAGCTGTGATGGTGGCCGTGGATACTAGCTTTACAACGTCACAGGCATGCACATGCAGGTTCCCACTGGATTCGGGCAGATGGTAAAGAAACAGTGGAGCCAAAACCAGATGGGCCATTCCTTTATTAAAGTCTTGCACCGACCAAGGAGCAAACACACAGGGAAAACACTTCCCTCTTCATTCATTCAGAGCTCGCAAAATCCTTACATATTATCCGGTTCCACAATCAGGAGAATCTTCCTCAGCTCCTCCTAGAATCAAAGGCCTCTCCAGTCCCAAAGTCTCTCACCTCTGGTTCCCGGTCTGCCAACATGGCTTCTTACTCTGCAAAAACTGACTTCTCTCCTTACTCCTCCTCCTTCTTCTCTCCTTTTAAAACTTTTCTGGCATGAAAACCTCTCCTCCAGCACACATTAGCAAGACAATGGCCCTTCCCAAGCAGGAAGGTAATTTGCAATTTCACAGACCACATATCTGGCGCTTCCCAGTGCCATTTTTAACAATAAAAGTGAGCAAACTCAAAAAATACAAATTTTGCAAACTCATTTGCCCAACAGACCAATAGTGTGGACCATAGGGTATTCAGTATTGAATATATTCAGTATTGCTTTCTTACTGAGCCTGGCCTGTGGCCTCCAGTTACTCAATGCTTAAAGAGCTCGAGCCCAGAAGCCTCCCTATGCCTTCATGCAAACAGACAGCAGTGGATCAGCTCCACAGACCCCTGGATGTGCTCAATCCAAAATGTAGAGAACAGATGGGTTCTCAAGGTGACCAAGTAAATAAGCAATCCAAAGAGTTACTTTCTTCCTGGACATCACAAGAAGGGAAAAATCATCTTGCTCCTCTTTGATCATTGTTTAACTTTGCTCCATGCAGCACCCAGGCTCAGGACTATTTCTCATCTCAGTCAAATGATTTAATCTCACATTCTCTAATGTAGTATGAAATGCTATGGTTGCAGAAGAGAGCACGACCTCATTCCCACCAGCGAGAAGTCCACTATTTTTGCCTCCTAAACCAGGCTTTCAGACCTCTTTTAGGTTTATTTACACATTAAGCTCTTCCTCTATCTCCATGTCTGAAGCAGTGATTAGCATAGTGTGGCTGACAAGTCACTCTCTCCCTGAAAAATACCTTTTTTGAACTAATATTAATTAGCCTTTGCTATGTGTCAGATATTATAATGTATTCCTTATACATATCATTAAAAATCAAAACAGCATGATTGTGTAGAGTAATGCTGGTGGTTAAGGCCAGGCAGGTTCGCATGGAATTCGGGCAGATGGTAGAGGAACTGGGGAGCCATAAAGCACTGGGCCATACACATTTATTGGAGGCCTGCAGAGAGATGCAAGTGAATAACCAAAAGAAAACCACTTTTTGCAGTGGAGGGCAAGGGATCAGGAAAACTTCCCCTCACAGTGGCAGCTGAGGGAATCAGGGAACCACACCTCGCAGTGGTGGGAGACTGATCTGGGAGAAACACCACTGAAGGAAAGCACCCATAGCTTTCATAGAGACACACATGTGGCTTTCTGCCATGAGCTCATGCACTAATGGTGCAAAGTGCTTGCAGCTAGGAGACCAGTGAGCAAGCCTAACACAGCTGTTTTCCCCATATGTAAATAAAAATAAGAGACTCATGAGACTCAGAAAGATTAAATAATGTCCCTTAGGTCACCCAGGATTTAAGTAATCAAGCTGGCCACAATACCTCTTCCTGACTACTAAGTTACATTTCTTTTATGCTTCACTTTAACACAAATGTAAAATAGATAAAAGGACAACATGAGCAAGAGAAATACAAATGCCTAATTAGCATGAGTAAATTATGCACTGTCATTTTTATGTCAAGCTTTTTCCTATGAATGTTTCATTATAAGAGCATTTTTGTTGACAAAAATTCAAAAATGCACATTTGCTAATTGAAGCAAGAAAATGTCAATAATCCCACTTTATTTGTTAATTTAGATATAGCTCAGGCAAGTACAGCTGGTACTACTATTCTTAGGCTGGAAGGAGTGGGGGGGGAATATTTATTTTAACAGATAGACTGAGTTAGATTCAGGAGATGATGCAACTACTTCAAATCTCTAGTCATCTCCCATCCCCCTCTGCTCCTAACACTGCAAACTATGCCAGTGAGATGAATGTGAGAATGGAATTAATCAAAATGAGACAAGGGACCAGCAGTCTATCACAGGTGGCAGTTTGATTAATGAAAGCCAGAAAGCAGCTAGTACAATTTGGGAAATCAATGAGACACAGGCAAAGGCAATAACAACAGGAAAGCTCTAGTTTCCCTAGAAAATAATTTTAAAATCCTTTGTAGTTATTCAGATCCTTGATGTGAGGATGTCAAGAAATTTCAAAAGCAACTTATTCTTGTCCATGTTAAGGAGAAATCAGCATTGACATTAATGCAACTTTCCCTCTGGGATAAGAGAGGAAATAGGGACAGAGAAGAGAGAAATGGAGTCAGGGTTCTTACAGCTCCCCTTATAATTGATGAAAGGGCAACCAAATTTCAGTGTAGTCATTTTGGTTAATCTTATAGTAGATATCTTTGAGGGTAGTGGTCCTTCTCTGAGAACTGCTCCCTTTGTTTATAGAAGTGAATCATGACTGCTATCAGAGGCAGATTTAATGGTGGGTGCACCAGGTGTACGCCCTGGGCCCTGACTTCTGAAGGGCCCTGCAAAACCCCAAGTTTATACTTTTTGCTAATGACACCAAGTTTGGTTTCATATGTGCAATTTTAACATTAGTAGTACATAATATTTTTTATTTATTTAAAAATATGGTTAACATGTATTTTTACTTTCCCTGTCCCTCTCTTCTTTTTAAGGGGCCCAATATTTTCTTCTGCACCTGTGGCCTCAACCAACCTTAATCCACCTCTGACTGCCATGTTTGTTCTGAGTGATTTTCCCATCCTCACCATGGTCACTGTTGATTGGATCATGGCTGGACAGCTGACCCAACTGAGGCCAATCAGATTCTCTTTCTGGTGACTTGGGATTCGCATTCAGAGAACTATTTAATATGTCTGTCAGGCATTGTGAGATGTGGAAGAGCAAAGAGACAGTCTCCAGAGAGAAGAATGAAGCAGTTTTTTTAGAGAACTGAGCAGGTATCTTTCTTGGTTCCTGACAGCTATGCAGTTCCTGATTCCAGCTCTCTGTGAGATCCAGCCACATGGTCTGCCTTTAAAATGAGTGTAACACTCCTGAATCCTATTGTTAAATTCTCCTCTTCCACTTAGGTTAGCTCAAGTGGGTTTATGCTAATTGCAACTAAAAGTATCTTAAGTACTTCATTGATGACTTTATCAGGTCCAAATTCTCCTTGAAATGTTTGCCTTGCAATCTCTTCTACATCTCCATCTATTTCTCAATATCCATTAATTGTGCCTCTTTTTCTTTCTGTCTCTTAAATATAGGTATTTTCTAATGTCTTGTGTTTTTAACCCATCTCTCTGTCTCTCTCACCTTTTTTGAGAATCCCACCTCATCCTGGTTTCAGTTAATACCTACAACCACTTGGATCTCAAATCTATATCTCTAGCCCATACCTCTTGATTGGTATTGACAAGCCATTCTCGATAGTCTCAAAGCCTCCTTAAATTAAAAAAAAATTAAAATTACTCATTGTGCTCTTTCTCATCTCAAAAAATCTGCTCTTTCTCCCGTGGTTTTTTTTTATATTAGAAAATGGCATTCTAGAGGTGGCAAGATGGTGATGGAGCAGGCAGATGTACCAACTTCCACCTCTCAGAACCAAAGTAGATTACAACTTAATTTTAAAAACCATCATCTGGAAAAAACAACTCTGGACTAAACTAAGAGGACTCTTTGACCAAGGAACACTGAAGCAGCCACACTCAGACTGTTAGGAAAAGCAGAAATGTGGAGAGGGCTGCTCAGCTCCCAGGAGCAAAAGGCAGCCTGGAGGGACTTGTATGGCTGGAAGTGAGTTTAGCAAAGAGAGGAGGGTCCTAGGCCCCAGGTCCAAACCCCAGCCTGCAGCCCCAGAGACTAGAAAAGGCGTATGGACAGTATTTAGCTGCAAAACAAGCCAGGGTACTGTTTGTGAGAAAAAAAGAGATTTCTCAGACCTAGGATTCTACTTAAAGGGATCAAGCTGAAAACATCTTTAACAACCACTCACCCGAGACTCTGAGGAATTGGGAGAGATGAGAGGACCGGAGTAGCAGAAAGAGAGAGTAATCTGGGAGACACAGGGAGAAACACTTTGAGGGACAGCCACCCTAACCTCTGGATTGAGTCACTCCCTCAAATCTAAATCCCCAGAACCAGCAATATCAGCAAAGGGAAGCAGGTCACCAGCCAAATGGAAGCTCTCCTGCTGCAGTCAGAGCAAAGAATTTCTTAGAAGCAAGGAGCCATCAGGGTTACAGTATTGAGTGCTAAGGTCTGAGCTGCATTGCCCCCACTCACAGTGCTGAGTGCTCACCAGATGGTGGGGGGTGGCTAGATGCAGAAGCATGGTCCTGTTGGTGGGGGCAGAAGCCAGGCCAGCCAAGACTGAGGCCCAGCGTGAGCTCAGTCACACCCAGTGGGTGCAGAAGGGGCACACAAAAGCAGTCTGACCCAGCTTCAGGCCAGATGAGCAAGAGCAGTCCTGCCTGCAATCCTGCCGGCAGGGGCAAGGCAAAAGCCAGACAAAAGCCAGAATCAATGGAGAGCCATGACTGAGCCAGGGTTTGCGGCTGGCACCTAAGCATAGCCCCACCTGCAGGGGGGGGGGTGAAAGCCAGGAACAGGCAGAGACCTGTAGCTGAGCATAGGTGTGCAGCCTCACCTGTGGTTCAAAGGTTTGTGACCCGGCATTGCATGCAGCCCCACCTGAGGGGGCAGGGCGAAGGCTGAGGCTGGAAAGGGCTTGTAGCCCCAGCACATGAACACAGCCCCGCCCATGGAGGAGAGGTGAAAACCACAGTAACTGCCGCAGTGGGCCGTCGCCTCCAGTGCCCATATCCCAACATCTGAGGAAGCAGCAGAGGGGGCAGGCCTGCAGAAGACTACAACTAGGGAACACAGAGGCCACACCCATTGGACTCCTGTGGACACACACTTCTTATACACAGACAAAATGGGAAGGCAGAGAAATGCAACCCAAATGAATCAAGAGTAATCCCAAAAAAAGGATTTGAATGAGTCAGATGTAAACAAATTACTGGATACAGAGTTTAAAATAATGACTGTTTGGATGCTCAAAGATCTTAGAATAGCAGTAGATGGACATAACAAGCACCTAAATAAAGAGATGACAAATATAAAAAGGACATTGAAATAATAAAAAAGAATCAGTCAGAAATGACAAATAAAATATCAGAAATGAAGACCACATGGATGAAGCTGAAGATCAAATCAACAAGTAAGAGGACAAGATAAACAAAGGCATGGAAGCAGAGCAGCAAAAAGAAAAGAGACTCAAAAAGTCTGAGAAAACTCTAAAGAGAGCTCTGTGATAACATGAAGAGAAATAACATTTGCATCATAGGGATTCCTGAAGAAGAGAAAGAACAAGGGATAGAAACCTTGTTGAATCAAATAATAGCTGAAAACTTCCCTAAATTGCTGCAGGAAACAGTCATATAAGTCCAAGAAGCACAGAGACTATCATTATAGAGAAACCCAAAATAATCCACACCAAGACATATCATAATTAAAATACCAAAGCTAAGAGATAAAGAGAAAATATTAAAAAGCTGCTAGAGAAAAAAAGGCTATCAACTACAAAGGAGCCCCCATTAGGAAAACATCCAGCTTCTAAAAAAAACACTTGAGGCCAGAAGGGAATGGCAAGAAATATTCAAAGTAATGCAGAACAAGAGCTTACAACCAAGACTACTTTATCCAGCAAGGCTATTGTTTGAAATTGAAGGAGAAATAAAAAGCTTCCCAGACCAAAAAAAAAAAAAAAAACCCTCAAGGAATTTATTACAACAAAACCAATGCTGCAAGGAATGTTAAGGGGCCTGTTGTAAACAGAACAAAGAGAGAAAAGAATATAGTAAAAGAAGAAGATAGCTTTAAAGAATAAAATGGCAATAAACAACTACATATCAATAATAACCTTAAATGTAAATGGATTAAATGATCCAATCAAAAGACATAGGGTAGGCCCTGGCCGGTTGGCTCAGTAGTAGAGCGTCGGCCTGGCGTGCAAGGGGTCCCAGGTTCGATTCCTGGCCAGGGCACATAGGAGAAGCGTCCATCTGCTTCTCCACCCCTCCCCCTCTCCTTCCTCTCTGTCTCTCTCTCTTCCCCTCCCGCAGCCGAGGCTCCATTGGAGCAAAGATGGCCCGGGCGCTGGGGATGGCTCCTTGGCCTCTGCCCCAGGTGCTGGAGTGGCTCTGGTCATAACAGAGCGACGCCCTGGAGGGGCAGAGCATCGCCCCCTGGTGGGCAGAGCGTCGCCCCCTGGTGGGAGTGCCGGGTGGATCCCGGTCGGGCGCAGGTGGGAGTCTGTCTGACTGTCTCTCCCCATTTCCAGCTTCGGAAAAATACAAAAAAAAAAAAAAAAAGACATAGGGTAGCTGCATGGATAAGAAAACAGGACCCATACATATGTTGTCTACAAGAGACACATCTCAAATAAAGATACACATAGACTAAAGGTAAAAGGATGGAAAAAATATTTCATGCAAATGGAAATAAAAAAAAAGCTAGGTAGCAATACTTATATCAGACAAAATGGACTTTAAAACAAAGGCTATAGTAAGAGATAAAGAAGGTCACTACATAATAATAAAGGGAGCAATCCAACAGAAAGATATAACCATTATATATCTATGCACCTAATATAGGAGCAACTAAATATATAAAGCAGACTTTGATGGATATAAAGGGTGAGATCAACAGCAATACTATAATAGTAGGGGATTTTAATACCCCACTAACATCACAAGATAGATCCTCAAGAAAGAAAATTAACAAAGAAACAGCAAACTTAAAGGACATACTAGATTAACTGGATTTAATATATATATTCAGAGCCTTTCACCCTAAGGCAGCAGAATATACATTCTTTTCAAGTGCTCATGGTACATTCTCTAGGATAGACCACATGTTAGGGCATAAAAGTGGCCTCAACAAATTTAAAAGGATTGAAATCATATCCAGCATTTTCTCTGATCACAATGACAGGAAACCAGAAATCAACCACAATAGAAAAACTAAAAAATACTCAAACACATGGAAACTAAATAGCATAATATTAAATAACAAATAGGGTAACAATTAGATCAAAGAAGAAATTAACAAATTCCTAGAAAGGAATGATAATGAGCATACAACAACTCAAAATTTATGGGACACAACAAAAGCAGTATTGAGAGGGAAGTTCATAGCACTACAGGCATACCTTAAAAAGCTAGAAAAAGCTCAAATAAACAACTTAACCCTGCATCTAAAAGAACTAAAAAAAGATCATCAAGTAAAATCCAAAGGAAATAAATGACATAGAGGCTAAAAAAAAATACAGAGGATCAATGAAACAAAGAACTGGTTCTTTGAAAGGGTAAACAAGATCGATGAACCTTTAACCAGACTCACCAAGAAAAAAAGAAAGAGGACTCAAATAAATAAAATTAGAAATGAGAGTGGAGAATTAACAACTGATATAACAGAAATACAAAATATTGTAAAAAAATACAATGAAGAAGTGTATGTCAAAAAATTAAACCTAGGTAAAATGAAAAATTTCTTGAAACATATAGTCTTTCAAAAATTAATCTAAAAGAATCAGAAAGCCTAAACAGACCGATTACAACAAATGAGATAGAAACAGTTATCAAAAAACTCCCAGCAAACAAAAGCCCTGGACCAGATAGCTTCACAGGTGAATTCTATCAAAGATTCAAAGAAGAACTAACTCCTATCCTTCTCAAGCTATTTCAAAAAATTCAAGAGGAAGTAAGACTTCCAAGCTCCTTTTATGAGGCGAGCATTATTCTGATTCCAAAACCAGACAAAGACAACACAAAGAAAGAATATTATAGGCCAATTTCCCTGATGAATTTAGATGCTAAAATCCTCAACAAAATATTAGCAACCTGGATCCAGCAATACATGAAAAAAATCATACATCATGATCAAGTGATTTATTCTGGGGAGACAAGAATGGTACAATATTCATCTATCAATCAATGTGATACATCACATAAACAAAAGGAAGAAGAAAAACAACATGATAATTTTAATAGATGCAGAAAAAGCATTTGATAAAATCAAGCACCCATTTATGACCTAAACTCTCAGCAAAGAGGGAATACAGGGAATGTACCTCAACATGATAAAGTCCATCTATGACAAACCCAAAGCCAACATTATAATTAATGGGCAAAAATTAAAAGCAATCCCCCTAAGATCAGGAACAAGACAGGGGTGCCCCCGTTCACCACTCTTATTTAATATAGTACTGGAAGTCCTAGCTATAGCAATCAGACAACAAAAAGAAATAGCAGGCATCCAAATTGAAAAATAAGAAGTAAAACTATCATTATTTGCAGATGATATGATACTGTATATAGAAAACCCTAAAATCTCAGTCAAAAAATTACTGGACCTGATAAATGAATTCAGCAAAGTGGTAGGATATAAAATTAATACTCAGAAATCAGAGGCATTTTTATACAGCAGCAATGAACTGTCAGAAAGAGAAATTAAGAAAACAATTCCCTTCACTATTGCAACAAAAAAATAAATAAAGTGCCCCAGAGTAAATTTGACCAAGGAGATTAAAGACATGTACTCAGAAAATTACAAAACATTGATAAAAGACATGAAGGAAGATACAAACAAGTAGAAGCACATACTGTGCTCGTGGTTAGGAAGAATAAACATCATCAAATGTCTATATTACCCAAAGCAATTTATAAATTCAATGCAATACCAATTAAAATACCAATGACATATTTTAAAAATATAGAACATATATTCCAAAAATTATATGAAACCAAAAAAAAAAAAAAAAAGAACATGAATAGCTTCAGCAATCCTGGAAAAGAAGAATAAAGTGGGAGGTATCACACTTCCTGATATCAAGTTATACTACAAGGCCATTGTACTCAAAATGGCTTGGTACTGGCATAAGAACAAGCATATAGATCAATGGAACAGAACAGAGAACCCAGAAATTAACCCACACCTTTATGGACAATTAATATTTGACAAAAGAGTTAAGAGCATACAATGGAGTAAAGACAGTCTCTTTAATGAACAGTGTTGGGAAAATTGGACAGCTACCTGCAAAAAAATGAAAGTAGACCATCAACTTTCACCATTCACAAAAATAAACTCAAAATTTAAATGTAAGTCATAAAACCATAAGCATCTTAGAAGAAAACATAGGCAGTAAGCTCTCCGACATCTCTCACAGCAATATATTTGCTGATTTATCTTCACGGGCAACTAAAATAAAAGACAGGATAAACAAATGGGACTATATCAAACTAAAAAAATTTCGCACAGCTAAAGACAATATGAACAAAATAAAAAGACAAACCACACAATGGGAGAACATATTCAACAATACATCTGATAAAGGGTTAATAACCAAAACTTATATAGCACTTGTAAAACTCAACACCAGGAAGACAAACAATCTAGTTAAAAAGTGGGCAAAAGAAATGAATAGACACTTCTCCAAAGAGGACATACAGATATCCAATAGACAGATGAAAAAATGATCAACATCATTAATCATTATGGAAATGCAAAATAAAACCACAATGAGATACCACCTCACACCAGTCAGAATAGCGCTCATTAACAAAACAACACACGGTAGGTGCTGGCGAGGATGTGGAGAAAGGGGAACCCTCCTGCACTGCTGGTGGGAATGCAGCCTGGTGCAGCCACTGTGGAAAACAGTATGGAGATTCCTCCAGATATTAGAAATGGAACTACCTTTTGATCCAGCCATCCCACTTTTAGGAATATACCTCAAGAACACCATATCACTGATTCAAAAATAAAATGCACTCCCATGTTTATGGCAGCATTGTTCACAATAGTGAAGATCTGAAAACAGCCCAAGTATCTGTCAGTGGATGAGTGAATTAAAAGCAGTGGTACATATACACAATGGAATACTATGGGGCCATGAAAAAGAAGGAAATATTACCTTTTGCAACCACATGGATGGACCTAGAAACTGTTATGTTAAGTGAAATAAGCCAGGCAGAGAAAGAAAAATATCATATGGCCTCACTCATTTGAGGAATCCAAGCAATAATGTGAACTGAGAAATGGAATTAAACCTGAAGGGAAGGGGAGAGGGAGCTGTTGGGTGTGGGGCAAAGGTGATGCTGAGGGGAATACAGGGGAGGGGGGATGGAATCGGGGTGACACTAGAATCTATGAAAACACAATAAATTAAATTTAAAAAAATTGAAAATGGCATTCTATAACAAACTAGATGCTGTAGTTGTATTTAAATGGTTTCTCTCTCTTACCCCTTGTTATAATTTAATCACATACTATCTCAATTAGATAAATTACAATACTTTCCTATCTGACTCCAGCCACTGTCAATCCATCCTCTTCACCCTGCCAGAGTGTAGAGCATTTCTTCTTCTTGTCCATTAATTTATATGTCAATCTTTGTGCCAGTACCACACTGGCACTGATTACTGTATCTCTGCAGTACATTTTGATATTAGAATATGTGGGAACCTTTTTAAAATGTAAATTCCTGGGCCCTACATCCAAAGATTCTGTTTTAGCAGAATGGGGTGGACTGTGAGTCTGATTTTTTTTAAGTTTCCTAGAAACATTTATTGCAGGGCTCTCCGGGGATACTGTAGAGCAGGGGTCGGGAACCTATGGCTCGCGAGCCAGATGTGGCTCTTTTGATGGCTGCATCTGGCTCGCAGACAAATCTTTAATAAAAAAATAATAACGTTAAAAATATAAAACGTTCTCACGTATTACAATTCATTCATTTCCTACCACTCATGTTCATGATTGCGTGTGGCTGGAGCCAATCACAGCTGTCCTCTGGGACAACACCAAATTTTTATTGGATAATGCATAACATACATGGGTTGCTGTATGGCTCTCATGGAATTACATTTTAAAATATGTGGCATTCATGACTCTCTCAGCCACAAAGGTTCCCGACCCCTGCTGTAGAGTAATAGTTAAGGACATAAGTTTTGGAGTCTGTCTGGGACTGAATTCTGGCTCTGCCCTTACATGCTGGGTGACAAGTGGGAGGATAGTTACTTCTCCTTCTGTAAAATAGGGATGATAATAATAGTAGTTTGCACATGACTTAAATTTATTAATTCATGTATAACAGAAGAGTGCCTTGGACTCTATAAATGTTAATTAATTATTTGTACTAATAGTTGCTCAGAGGAGCAGACAATGGGAATGCAGAAAGAGGAAAGAAAATATGTGCCAATTTGATGACATCAAAAAATTTTTAGCAACATGGCAAAATCAAAATAGACTTTATGAATAACAAGGAAAAAAAGTTTTCACATTGATCTTTTTTATTGTGATACTATATATATAGCCAAAAAGTTGCCATTTTAGTCATTTTTACGTGTACAATTCAGTGGTGTGAATTACATTCACAATTTTGTGCAGCCATCGGTTCCATCGATTCCTGACACTTTTACATCACCCCAAATAGAAACTGTATCAATTAACACCTTCCTATTCTTTTGACCCCTTCCGGGGCCCCTGACACATGGTAACCTCTCATCTACTTTCTGACCCTATGAAGTTGACTGTTCTAGATAGTTCATGTAAGTAGAAACAGGCAAAATGTGTCCTTTTGTGTCTGGCTTATCTCATGTAGAATAATGTTTTAAGGCTCATCAACATTGTAGCATTTGTTAGAGCTTCATTCCTTTTCATGTTTATCCATTTATCTGTTGATGGACACTTGTCTTGCTTCTACCTTTTGGCTATTGTGAGTAATGCTGCAATTAACATTGACACACAAGTGTCTGTATAAATCTTTGTTTTCGATTCTTTTGGGTATACATTTAGCTGTAAAATATAAGTCACTGATCTTTTAATAGAAGTAACATGCAGCATTGTGATAAAGGAAGCCCTCTGCTATCTTTATGACATGAAACTAATACTGTCAGTCCTTCCTTGACCTGCATGTCTACAGCTCATTGTAATTGTTGTCTGGGCTATAAAGATATGAGTGCCTCTGGTGGAGGGCAGGTTGGGAAAGAGGACATTTAAATTATTACTAGATGACAGAAATCAGTGACAGGAATGAGGGAACCAGGGAGTCTACCCTGTAACCTGTCTTTACCTTCTTCTCTCTGATACCTCTTGGTTTTGACAGGATGTTCTGCTTAGCCAAGAGATTACAAGGTTATGTAAGAGCTCAGAAAGAGGTGAAGATGGACTGTATAACTGAGCACATTTCTTGACCCTACCAGCTGCTAAGGCTGTCATTACAGGCAGCAGGAGCCTCTAAGGGAGAAAGAAAGGGGAGGTGGGAATGGAGTTGGTGGGGCAACGTAGCTATCAGTTACTAAAGATGTTCACAAGTAGGAAGAAAGTTCTTGACACAGCTGTTCCCTCCCACCCACCTCACTACTAAAAGTACACTTCAGGAATTGCCCCAATGCCACTGGTTTTGTTTTGTTTTTTAAGATTTTTTTTAATTTATTCATTATAGAGAGGGAAGAGAGAGAGAGAGAGAGAGAGAAGGGGGGAGGAGCTGGAAGCATCAACTCCCATATGTGCCTTGACCAGGCAAGCCCAGGGTTTTGAACCAGCAACCTCAGCATTTCCAGGTTGACGCTTTATCATTATTAAAGAGAGGGAAGAGAGAGAGAGAGAGAGAGAGAGAGAGAGAGAAGGGGGGGAGGAGCAGGAAGCATCAACTCCCATATATGCCTTGACCAGGCAAGCCCAGGGTTTTGAACCAGCAACCTCAGCGTTTCCAGGTTGCTTTATCCACTGCGCCACCACAGGTCAGGCCCAACGCCACTGGTTTTATCCTGATTCCAAACTGACACTGCACCCCCTAGTGCTGCTTTGATCTCCCTGCCTCAAAGCAACCTTACCTCTTAATTCAGTAATGATGAATGCAGATTGCAGTGGTGCTATTTATTGTATTCTGGTAGAAAGAGAATTAAGCAATAGGAATGAGAAATACATGTTCTGTTAGATTCTATAAAAGGCATAATTCATGTGGTTGTTAATACCTGGAAATATTTTATGATATGATAGTTTTGGGAGAATTAAATATATTAAGGTGGTAGAATTAGGCAAAAATGAGCTCACCAGTAAGAAGAATGTGTCCCCCAACATAAAGCAGGTTCACAGCCTTATGAAAGGAGAAGGAACTGTATAGAGAGCTTGGAGAGTTGTGGTAGGTTTGGAGGGACTTTGATCTCCATTACTGAGAGTTGATAAAGAGCATTTTGGGCTGTGAATAAAAGAGGATGTCCTGAGTGACACACTAAGACATTATGAGCAGCATGCCTTCCTGTTGTTTCTCTAGCAGCTTAAGGAACAGCGTAAGTCTAGTGGTATTGTAATTGCCTGTCCTACTTGCCACTGTCACGGGATGGCAGAAATCCTGGCGTGAAGATGGGGATCTGATTCTCCTGGTGGCTCTGGCAGATGGCTCAGATTGCTGGCTTCCTGGTAGCTCACTTACTTGACTGCTTGCCCTGTCTTGCTTGTGTCAGAGTCTAGCCCAGCTAGAAATGGTAGGTCAACAGAGACAGAGGAAAAATACAAACTGAGCAAATTTAAAATTTTTTTAAATGTCTGAAGAAATTATAATTTTATAGAGTACAGAAACTTATTACCAAGATTATTAAATATTGCCCAAAATATTTGGCTAACATATATTAAAAGACCTCTCTTTATTAACTAGGCCAGCAAATCTACTTTTTAAAAGCAATACAGGGTATACGAAGATTCTTAAGCCCTTCTTCCACTTCTCCCATCTGAGTTAGATATGATCTCACAGCTTCTGTATTCTGTTCCAGTCTCCCAGATCCCTGCTCCCCCAAAGAGAGAGGGACATCCCTGCTAGCTACAAGACTCCTTTCTTAGGCTCTGGGGAACTAAATATGGAGCACATTGACAATGCATTTGTCCCTTTGATTTTCAGTAACCAAAAGTCCTATTCTCACTTGTAACATTTTTTAAAAATTACTTTGCTGTGGTTGTACAAGGTATTTTATCTGATTTGATTTTAACATCATTTGTCATTCAGAGCTGCAGCATAGTGAAATAGAAAGAACTAGGGTCCAGATTCAAACAAGTCTGGTTCCAAAAACAAAGTTGACTGCACATTAGCTATCTTAATCTCCCCGGGCCTCAGTTTCTTTACATGCAGAATGAGACAATAATAGTTCCTGAGGCATTTGTAGCAATAATTGGGAGAATGGGCCCTGGCCGGTTGGCTCAGTGGTAGAGCGTCAGCCTGGCGTGCAGGAGTCCCGGGTTCAATTCCCGGCCAGGGCACACAGAAGAAGCACCCATCTGCTTCTCCACCCCTCCCCCTCTCCTTCCTCTCTGTCTCTCTCTTCCCCTCCCACAGCCAAGGCTCCATTGGAGCAAAGTTGGCCTGGGCGCTGAGGATGGCTCTGTGGCCTCTGCCTCAGGCACTAGAATGGCTCTGATTGCAGCAGAGCGACGCTCCAAGATGGGCAGAGCATCACCCCCTGGTGGGCATGCCGGGTGGATACTGGTCAGGCCCATGCGGGAGTCTGTCTGACTGCCTCCCCGTTTCCAGCTTCGGAAAAATGCAAAAAAAAACACAAAAACCCCCAAATAATTGGGAGAATGAATGTAAAGCACACAAAAGCGCTCAGTACTAGATTCTCTGTCTCTTTCTCTCTCCCAGGGAATGCTCGGCTTCCTCAGGCAGCATTAGGTAATCAAGGTCCATGTGGTCTTGATTATGAGGACCATCTTACATCTCCCAAAGTTCTCGTCACATCCACACGGCTTTTGTTACTGGAAGGCCATTGTTTTCTCCACAGAAAAAAACAATAAATATATCATGAAAAAAGGAGATAAAAACAGACAGTATGAGTAGTCTTTAGAAAATAATATGTCTCATACACTTATGCATATGATACTTTTTGGCAAAATAATTTTCCTTTATTCACCGGCATTTTATGTGGTAGATATTCATCAAGAAAACAGTTTTTTTCTTTTTTTGTAAGCTGAGAAGAGAAGCAGAACTGCCTACATGGGGAAATATATCTAGTAGGAGAGAAGATTTGGCTAGGAGCTAAATAAAGAACAGAAATTTTTAAAGCAAAATGCTATGTGCTCTCTGAGCCGGTTTCTACCCCCATCCTCTCATCTGCTTGAAATTATCAGTAAAATGGCAAACGGCTCAGTAGGTATGGAATTCTACAAGATGAGTGTGGGGAAGACGCAGGCTACAGACAGGGTCCAACTATGCAGAGTAGAGACACACACACACACACACACACACAGTGACACACACTTATAAACATGAGCATTGAAAAAAAATTAGGCAAATGCAGAATGCTTCTTGGACTTAGGTTATTTCACAAGCAGAAATAATGAACCTATTGTGAGACCCAAGAAAAACCAAAGCTGTTTCAGGACAATCTTCTAATCCCTCCACTCCCAGTTACTTTGTGCTCATGGTGACTCTGTAAAAAAAAAAGTGTTGAATTTTGAGTGTACATATTTTCAACATCCCATCTTCTCAATCCTATAACATACTATACTAAGAAGTGGTCACTTTTCAGAGGGACTCACCCAAAGCTACACATAATTAGTGGCAGATTAAGCCAGTAAACTTTGACTCCACATTGCCTCTAGCCCTCTTTTCCCTTGTTTTGGTATAAATATTAGGAAAGAAGAATATGTGTGTCTCTATGTGTGTGTCTGTGTTGGTACTATATATTTTTTTTTCTTGATAATGCAATAGCCTGTACTTCTATGTGCCAGAAATATCTTAAAACCTTGAACCTCTGTCAGGCTTACCCCATGATGGAACTGGAACCCAGAAAGTCAATCAGGAAGATAAGATCAAGAAGTAATTCTTGGCCCTGGCCGGTTGGCTCAATGGTAGAGCATCGGCCTGGTGTGCGGGAGTCCCGGGTTCGATTCCCGGCCAGGGCACACAGAGGAAGCGCCCATCTGCTTCTCCACCCCTCCCCCTCTCCTTCCTCTCTGTCTCTCTCTTCCCCTCCCGCAGCCAAGGCTCCATTGGAGCAAAGTTGGCCTGGGCGCTGAGGATGGCTTTGTGGCCTCTGCCTCAGGCACTAGAATGGCTCTGATTGTGGCAGAGCGACGCCCCAGATGGGCAGAGCATCGCCCCCTGGTGGGCATGCCGGTGGATCCCGGTCGGTGTGCGGGAGTCTGTCTGACTACCTCCCCGTTTCCAAATTCAGAAAAAAAAAAAAAAGAAGTAATTCTTAACTTTTTCTGATTTACTTATTTCACTCAGTATAATGTTCCCAAGGTCCATCCATGTTGTCGTAAATGGCAATATGTCATCGTTTCTTATGGTTGAGTAATATTCCATTGTACATGTATATGTATATGTACCACATCTTCTTTATCCAATCCTCTATCGAGGGACACTTTGGTTGTTTCCATGTCTTGGCCATTGTGAATAACGTTATGATGAATATGGGGGTGCATGTGTCTTTATGTAACAATGGTTTTGGGTTTTGGGGGTATATACCATAAGCCCAATAGAGGGATTGCTGGGTCATATGGTAGTTCTATTCTTAATTTTTTGAGGAACCACCATACTTTCTTCCATAATGGTTGTACTACTTTACATTCCCACCAACAGTGAATGAAGGTTCCTTTTTCTCCACAGCCTCTCCAACACTGGTTATTACCTGTCTTGTTGATAATAGCCAATCTAACAGGTATGAGGTGGCAACTCATTGTAGTTTTGATTTGCATTTCTCGAATGGCTAGTGAGGACGAGTATATTTTCATGTATCTGTTGGCCATTTGTATGTCTTCTTGGGATAAAAGTATGTACAGATCCTCTCCCAATTTTTTAATTGAATTGTTTGCTTGTTTGTTGCTGAGCTTTGTGAGTTCTTTATATATTTTGCGTATTAACTCCTTATTGGAGCTATTGTTTGCAAATATCATCTCCCATTTAGTTGGCTGCCTGTATTTGTTGTTGTCAGTTTCTTTTGCTGTGCAGAAGCTTTTTAGTTTGATATAGTCCCATTCATTTATTTTCCCCTTTACTTCCCTTGCCTTCGGGGTCAAATTCATAAATTGTTCTCTTCAGCCAAGGTCCATGAGTTTAGCACCTATGTTTTCTTCTATGTAATTTATTGTTTCAGATCTTCACACATAAGTGGGATATAAAACTGAGACTCATGGACATAAATAAAAGTGAAGTGGTTACCAGGGGAGTGGGAATGTGGGGGAGGGGAATATAGGGAATAGAGTTAGGGAAAGGGAATAAAAAGGAACAAATACATGGTGATGGAAAATTATTTCACTGTGTACACAACATAGTCAACACTTCAAATGCTATAGAAACATTTCCCTGAAACCTATGTACTCTTATTGATCTATTTCACCTCATTAAATTTAATTTTTTCTCTACCTCTGGTAATTATTTCACTTTTAACTATGTCCATGAGTCTTAATTTTATATCCCACCTTTGTGAGAAATCATATAGTTCTTAGCTTTTTCTAATTTACTTATTTCACTCAGTATAAATGTTCTCAACCTTTCAAATATAGGCCTCAGACATCGTGAAAAATGTTCAAGTCCCAGGCCTCAGAAAAAGTGGATTTCCTCCTCAGGGACTGGCCAGAATTTCGTCTCTGCTTGGTTTGGTTCCTGCATCAGGCACAGCCACTGGTGGAATCTCAGGCAGACCTTTCGTCTCCTTTTGAGCTGTGGCTCCAGCCCCTTTATCCTTACAAGAGAACTCCTCTGTCCAAAGAGAGACTGATTGGGTTGGAGAGGATCAATTGTTCAGTCCACACTTCTCATTCCTATGCGACAGCTAAATCCAGTGTTCATCTCTCCCTTTCTTGCTTCACCTGCTTCAGACTTTGCCTGGGTTTACACTGTGATCCTCATCACAAGACAAACCTGTGATGGAAGGGTGGGGCCCTAGAAAGAAAACTAGTAAGGGTAACATATCTGTCCCTCTAAGAACAGGGACAAACCTATATTAATAATTAAAGATAAGCAAAAGAGAAATGGAGATTTAACACTGAAGGGTCCTTAGATCAGGGTTTGCAAAATTGTTTTGTGATGCTCAGGGCCTCCTTGGATGCTTGCTAAGAATCTGTAAGTTATTCTTCAGAAAGACTTAGGCTTTGGGAACTTTTGTGAAGCTTTGTCTTTAAGAAGTTCTGTATGTATATAAAGGCTTCATTCTGTTTGCAGCCTCATTCTTTTCCTTTTCCAAATTTCACTCTTGCTTTCCCTTCAGTGCAGGACACATTTGCAGTGTTGAAGCTATACGTCACGTATATATACAGGGAGTCCTCGGGTTATGATAGTCTCGACAGGATGTTTCAAGTTTACAATGCTCACTCCCATAAAAACTTAAAAGAATCGAGCATTTCAGCTTACACCGTTAACATCATACTTACAGAGGACATGGGAGAACTAGTTTGGTTGCGCACGGCAAAAGAATACTGTGTATTCTTCTTCTGTGGCTTGTGTTTTTATGTTCTAGATTATGATTTTAAAACTGTGTTAGGATAGGTAAGTGACTTACGCTGGGGTGTATTTCATTTTACACCAAAATTCAGGTTACATCCCTGTCATAAGAACAGAACTATGTCGTAACCTGAGGACCCCCTGGTACATATATATATATATATGGAGCCAAACAAACCAGACTCAATCTCAAGGCTGCCAGTCATTAGTGTAGTGCTGTTAGTTCTGGGCCTAGTTACCTTATCTTTAAAAGTGTGTGTGTGTGGGAGGGAGGATATGTTAAAGATTAAGTGAAATTATTGTTTGGGGGAGTGCGTGCCATATGGCAAGAAATATCTCCTTGCATTACTATTGGCCCAAGTGTGTGAGCCAGACTATTGTACATTGCCACCTGGAAATTAATACCTAATTTGACATGCCTCAGAAAAAGAGTGACATGAAGAGGAAAGAAAAAATAATATGGTAACATTCATCCCAATCTTATTTTTAGTACTTTATTAACATTGTTATTATTATTTTTGGAGTCTCCCAATCATATCTGCAGAATTCTTTTTTATTCATGGGTCATAG
This sequence comes from Saccopteryx leptura, assembly GCF_036850995.1. NCBI lineage: Eukaryota > Metazoa > Chordata > Mammalia > Chiroptera > Emballonuridae > Saccopteryx > Saccopteryx leptura. The sequence continues at coordinate 59,004,388 of NC_089511.1, read as the reverse complement.
TATTCAAACTGGTATAATACTTGCTTCATTAAAATTTGCCATATGTGGGCATGTTCCCTATTTTTAGCCTATGGATATAAAAACATTGACAAAGTACCAGGATTTTTGAAAATTTGAATCTCATCAAAACTCTTTGGTTGGCAGAGGAAATAACAGGCCTAGAACAGTTAAGATACTTGCCAAAATAGATCATGGACCAGAATTTGGATTTTTTTCATTTCTTAATAACTAGTTTGCGAAAAACTTATATAAGACTCAAAAAGCCTCAATTTTAGTAAGATTCCCAAGGAGCACATTTAATTGTGCCATGAATTAGGAACAAATGCAAACTTGAATGGAAATGAAGCCATCTTTTACCCTCACTGATGATGTTAACTAAATTCCACATTTTTCTTTAAAGAAAGGGAGAAGAAACAGCCTCAGAACTAGAATCCAGTGCTCCTTTCTTAAGTTAAGACCAGGATTTTCTTTTCAAATTTTATATTTTTTCTAAAAAGTGAAAGAAAAAGGAAAATAAGGAAGTCGCTGGCTTGAGCCCAAGGTTGCTGGCTTGAGCAAGGGGTCACTCACTCTGCTGGAGTCCCCCCCATCAAGGCACATATGAGAAAGCAATCAATGAACAACTAAGGTGCCACAATGAAGGATTGATGCGTCTCGTCTCTCTCCCTTCTCATCTATCTGTCCCTATCTGTCCCTCTCTCTATCTCTGTTACAAAAAATAAAATAAAATAAAATAAAATAAAATAACAAATATAGTATTTGAAGGTAGAAGGTATGTATTTCATTGAAGTATTCCATGCCTGGGTCTTTTATCTGGAAGTCACGGGCAAACATATATGGGTAGAGACCTTTTAAACAGTGCAAAAGGTTCCTTCTGTTCAAGAAAGGTTAATAGAGTTTAATCTTAATAAAAAAAAATTCAGCTTGGCCACATTCAACTTTTAGAATCTCAAGAAAATAATTTTAGGATTGTATTATAATCTTAGGACTGATGCTATATTCCATGGAGGTAAATATGAATTTTACAAATTAAAAAAAATAAAAGACCTAAGCTAGTAGGTGATTTACCCACGTCAACACAAACCATTGCAATAGGGTAAATAAAGACTTTAATTCTCTTCTACTGACTTCAGGGCTTTTTACTGCTACTTATTTAAAAATAAACTATTTGAGGGGATATGTTTTGATAAAACATTTTTTGCTATATCACCAAACATACAAAAACTAAAACATTTCAGGCCTTTCTTTGATTTGTAAATCATTATCTACTTAAAGAAAATATAATGTGCATAAAATTGCCTTTCAGACAATTTTCACTCTCCTGGTAGTTCTGTCTGAGGAGTATTTTAATTGCCCTAGAGACTAAAAAATTCATTCTGCTTGCATGTCTATAATTCACTTGCAGGCTAGAGTTTGTCCAGGGTTGGTTAAGCGGCTAACAACCTTAACAGGGCATCCCAACTTCATAAGTTCTGTCATCACTATTCTCTAGCTGTGAGTGAACCTTTTAGAATCACAGCTGCATTTCATCTTTGCTGTCCAAAGGTTTAGCAACCATCTGACACATCATGGAGTCCACAGGGATAATATTAAACTGAATGATTTCAGAGTAACCAGAGCTGAAAAACAGTTGAAGCAACATGCCCAGTTAAGTCATAACACACACATTTAGTAGTACGCTAGGGAGCAAGAAATTGGGCTTTCTCTGGCTTCAGTTCCACAAAGGTAGAAATGAGAGGGGTTAGGAACAGACGCCAACTTTATATTTCTAGTATTTGATTAATTTCTGGACCCCAGGCTTGAAGAGCAGGCAGCAGAGTTTGTAATTAAGCTGAGGTGGAAATGAACAATGCTGTCAAGTTGGCCCTGTTGCGGTGCAACCCGCACTGAACAGAACCAGAGCCCAAATTGATTAGGAATTTGGAAAGATTTTATTCAGCGGCTGGTGGTCTGTCTGCTGCGCAGGGAAGCAATGAACAGCGATGAGCTCGGGGTGGGGAAGAGAGGTATTTATAGGCAAAAACTACAAGGTTACAGTTGTTCCAGCACGTTTGTACAATATCTTGTAAAAGTACACACTGTTCTAAGATAATAAACTGCCTTTCTGCAATATCTGCAAGGCTGATGCACAAAGAACACATCCTGACTCTGTTAGCAAGATTAGGCCTGCTGGGGCTTGTAAGAATTGTCTACTGTAGCTGTAGCTATAGACTAGTTCCTCTTAAGCGTTGAGCTAAATTGGGTCAGGGGTCCTTAGCATGGGCTGGCACTCCAGCACAGGCCCCACTGTCATTTGGTACTCTATAATACTTGTCAAAAACAAACAAACAAACAAAAAAAACACTGGAAAGTTCTCATGGCCCCTAGGTGAGGCAAATATACTTTTCATTAACCCCAGGATGCCAAACAATATTGCCAGTAATTTGGGAGAGGTTATATCAGACAAACTCTACTACTTAGAATTCAAATCAATAGCTGTAATCTCAATGTCATTCATGGTCATTCAATTTGCAACAGTATAAGATGATTAAAAAGAAAACAGACCCATTCTTATAGTATATTTTTACCCAGCCTCTCAAAATGGCTGCAAATTGCATCTATTTAAGCTTATAAATTACTTATTTAATTAAGCTCTGGGGAAGAGATTAAGTTCAGACTACTAACTCTATAGGCAAATTCTAAGTAATAAAAATAGCCTCCATTTTTTGAGCAGCTAATTGTCAAACAATTGAAAATGTACTATGTGTAGCTCATTTTTCACAAGAACTCTGCAAGTTTGGTATTGTCAATAGCATAAAGCTGAGGAAATTGAGCCCTCAGAGAGGCTAATTTAAAGTATACTCAATTGTTGCAAAAGGTAATATTTCCTTCTTTTTCATAGCCCAATAGTATTCCATTGTATATATGTACCACTGTTTTTTAATCCACTCGTCCACTGACAGACACTGGGGCTGTTTCCAGATCTTCGCTATTGTGAACAATGCTGCCATAATCATGAGGGTGAATTTCTTTTTTCAGTCAGTGATATGATGTCCTTGGGATATATTCCTATAAGTGGGATGGCTGGGTCAAAAGGCTGTTCCATTTCTAATTTCTGGAGGAATCTCCATACTGTTTTCCACCGTGGCTGCACCAGTCTGCATTCCCACCAGCAGTGCAGGAGGGTTCCCCTTCCTCCACATCCTCGCCAGCACCTACGGTGTGTTGTTTTGTTAATGAGCGCAGTTCTGACTGGTGTGAGGTGGTATCTCATTGTGGTTTCAATTTGCATTTCTCTAATGATTGGTGATGTTGAACATTTTTTCATTTGTCTATTGGCCATCTGTATGTCCTCTTTGGAGAAGTGTCTATTCATTTCTTGTGCTCGTTTTTTGATTGGATTGTTTGTCTTCCTGGTGTTGAGTTTTACAAGTTCTTTATAAATTTTGGTTATTAATCCCTTATCTGATGTATTGTCGAATATGTTCTCCCATTGTGTAGTTTGTTTTTTTATTCTGTTCATATTGTCTTTAGCTGTGCGAAAGCTTTTTAGTTTGATATAGTCCCATTTGTTTATCCTGTGTTTTATTTCATCTGCCTGTGGAGATAATTCAGCAAAGATATTGCTGCGATAGATGTCGGTGAGCTTACTGCCTAAGTTTTCTTCTAGAATGCTATGGTTTCACGATTTACATTAAGTATTATGTTGAGTGAAATAAGCCAGGCAGAGAAAGAAAAATATCATATGACCTCACTCATTTGAGGAATCCAAGGAATAATGAGAACTGAGGAACGGAATTGAGACAGAGGAGGTATCAAAGGTACCAGAGGAAAAGAGGACAGAGGGAAAGGGGATGATAGGATGAGATAAACCTGAAGGGAAGGGGGGAGGGCGCTGTAGGAAAGGGACAAGGGAGATGTTGAGGGGAATATGGGGAAGGGGAGAGGCATTCGGGGTGACCCTAGGATCTATGTAAACACAATTAATTAAATTTTTTTAAAAAGTAAAAATTTAAAAAAAAAATAAAGTTTACCCAATTACTGAGCTGGTAAGTGGTAGAGTCCATGATAGAACCTACGTGGCTAATCCCAAAACCTGACCTCTTTCAAGCACATGCAATAACATTTGGGTATATTGTTCTATACCAGTGGCTCATGTTTAAAGGCCACCTCAAGTCACAACATTTCCATGAAGCCTTCTTTGAGTGTTTGCTGCTATTTTCTAGAAAAAACATAGGCCTGGTTTGAGTACCCCAGTTCTGCCACTTTTTGACCATTTATCCTGGGATAATTCATTTAACCTCTCTAAACCTCACTTTCTTTATGGTGAAATGGGGATAATAATACTGTATCGTGTGATTTTCCAGAGGATAAAAGGAAATGCCCAAGAAGGACACATCTAGTGTCTGGTGCATGTTAGAGGCTAATGTTTATTGAGGATTTTCTCTGTGTTAGACACTATGGTAAATGCTTTCCATTCATTATTTCATTTAATCCATACAACCACCCTATGAGGTAGTTACTAACATCCTCTGCAAGTTTTAGCTAGGGCAGTGTGGCTCACTACATTGGATGACTGGGCCATTGTTACACCACCCAGGAAGTGGCACAGCCACAGAGCATTCTGAATTCAGAATCCACATTCCTTACCACTACCGGGAGGTCTTCAGACCTATGAGAGAAACATGAGATAAATTAGTGGGTCATGACCAGTATTTTTTAATGAAATAGAAAAAAACCCATAAAATATATTAGAATAGAAATATCAGTATGCCCCATAAAGTAAAGGTGAATATTCTGTGAAAAGTTTTAATTGTGTGTGTATGTATATTGGGTCTTGCTATAGAGTTTATTTCTTCCTGTAGGTTATGAAAAAAAAATAATACAATTTTACTCACCTTAAAATAATCGATTCTCAGTAATGTATTCCACATAATATGACACACTGTTTTATCCTTCAGGGCAAGGATAAGCTATTGTTGCTGTTACTATTGTTTTTAGAGTCACCTGTCACATGTAGTTTGATAACTACTTATTGATCCATTCTAATATTGAGTGACAGTGACTTTAAGGAGCTATTTCATTCATTTATGTATTCACTTATTTAAAAAATATTTATCAAGTGCTTACTATGCTCCAAGTCTTATACTAGGGACAGGAGATTCAATGGTGAAAAAAACAAAGACACATTTTCTGCCCTCAAAGGGGTTACAGTCCAGTGGGGAAAGCAAATATCAAAGACAACAACAAATGAAGTTGTAAATTCTCTATCAGTACACATATTAGGGGTTCTGCAATATACTATAACCTAGTATAAGGTAAAAATAAAGGACACTGTTACTGAATGTACAAAAAGAGTGACTTGAATTTGAGCAGGAGTAGTATAGAAAGCTTCATGGAGAAAAAAACATTTAAACTTTATAAAGTTTACAAAGATTTTATCTTAGACTTTTTCTTACTTTAATACAAAGATCATTAAAGTACAAATTATCTGATTGTATGTTAAGCAGCATGAAACACAAAAATCAAAGATAAGCCTTGTCCAATTGAACTTAGGAAACCAGTTTAATTTTTATCAATGGGTTGCATGAAATACTGCTATTCCCTCTTTTCCCTTATGTACAATACTCCTCACTTGTTTTTTTTTTTCTAGTATGTTGGAATGATGTATGATAAAGATTTCTCAAGTGCTAGTAAGATTGAAGTAATTTCCTACATAATATACCATAAACAGATTTATAAATATCAGTTTTAGATACTATGATGAATATTCAAATTTTCCATGCAATTTCCTAGGAGCAAGACTAGGTTGAAGGGTCAGCGAGCTAAAATACTTCCTGTATGTTTCATAAACTGAAATATTAATAAAAAATCAAAATGAGGACAATTTAGAGATTCTCAGATCTCCTTCTTACAGCTCATTTCTCTGAATCCAATTTTAGACAAAAGAGTTATAATGAAAAAGAACACAGCAGGAGGAAACAAGAATACTGAAAGAAACAGAAAAAAGAATGGATGCAAAATCAAGGGTCAGCATCAAAATACTCTATCTCCATAAAACTTATTATAATCTTCCCTCTTAGAGAATCCCCAGCTGAGCTCCTGAGCTGCTCTATTAAAAATTGGCAACTTGTATGTACTGCAGTGCAGTCACTCACTGTATATAGCCAGTTGGAAAGAAATCTTTAGTTTGCATTTTAAAACATTCTAGTTTGAGGTGACTTTTTTTCTTCATCTGCCGTCAAGTTCTTTAGATTAGAAGAACTACAAGGTCTCTGTTTCTCCTCATTCTTTTTTTTACCTTCTCAGTGTGGCTGAGGATGCCTTGTCCCTAGAAGTTAGCTGGTGTGCTAAAGGAAAAGTCCCTTTAGGTCACACTGAGAGGATCCATAATGTAGTGAGGCTAGCGCAGTCCTGACATGGCAGAGTAAAGTATTTTGGAATTGGAATGTGGGAAGAAAACAACACACAGAGGATGGAAAATTCTATCAGCAGATGAAGGACAACTGTATTAATCAGTTTGTTTGTTTTTTATAGTACCAGTGACAACACCCTAATTCAAACATGTAAGCAACAACAACAACCAAAAAGAGTTGATTTTTTCACTTAACCCAAAGCTCTAAATCAAGACTACTTGGATCAGCTGTTCAAATCATGTGTTTTGGACTCCTTTTCCTTTTGCTGGCCAACTTTCTCCTGTATTATTTTATTCTTAGGCAGGCTTTCGCCACAAAGCAAAGATAACCACAAGCAAGACTACTGATTACTAACCAGCTTCAAACCCTCATTTAGAGGAGTTCACCTCCTTCTCAACAATTCTTTCAGCAATTTTTAGACTATGTCTAGGCTATGTGCCCTGCAATGGGTATGGATGATTCTTTAAAGGGAAACTGAGATTCTGTTACCAGGAGCAGAAGAAATAAAACTGGGGCAGGTAAAACAACAAAACAAGTTAACTGTTATACCCTTTGGATGATTCATTTGACCATCAACTAAAAGCAGAAAGTTTACATTCAGATAACCTTTAATTCTCCCTTTTGCACATTGACAAATAATCTATGATTTGTCCTCACGAAAATGTCAATGACATTATGATGCATTAGGGTACCTAAGTTCTGTGCCATTTTGAAGCTTAGACGGAGTCCCAGTAGCAATGATAAGTTCTTCCTGTGAGTTGCTGACAGGGTGTCCTTTAATATCCATGCTAAATCAAGCAGCAGGCTGCCACAGATCCAAGGTAAAGAAAGAATGTGTCAGCCAGGTTCCTGACAGAAATTGATAGCCTGGTATAGGGGCCTCCTGCTCTTTTTTCTTGTGAAAGTGCCTTCATATTTCTGACCTCTTTTATGTTTTTCCCATTTCGCTGTCTATTTGGGAACCATCATTATTTAGATTAGTAATTCCCAACTGTTTTAAATGAGAACTCCTTTCTAGCATAAGAGTTTACTAATGTATCATGAGAGTAGTCAGATTTCTTACTTATATTAGTATATTGACTAAGAAAATATATACTAACAAATGAATTTAGTAAAATTGATATTAAAATAATTTGTATTATTAGTTATAACAGCACCTATTTATATGTGAAAAATCAATAGTACATATATGTATGTAAGATGTATTGTTTATTGTCTACATTCAGATGTGTAGATGTCTTATAATAATTCTATACACACTTTCTGTAATAGAGTCCAGAAACTGGGGACAGATGACTTCAAAGGATTCTATACATAGTTATAGAGTTTGTTTTTATTCAAAAGGCCCAATTTTTTAAATGTAAGGTTAGAGTCCTACATTCAGCCTCCCCTATCCCTCTGTTTTTCCATTTCTTTTGAATAACTAACTCAAACAGTAATTATAATAGAAACAGAACCAACTAGCAGCTCAGGAAGTTGACAAAGACTCTCTATAAAGATGGTGAGTTACACAGATTCCAGACTCTGAAAGTGAAAGTGAGTAACTCAGGACATGCACTCCATGTTGAAGGCATCCGCCTGAAGAGAAAAATGGGAAGTGTTGATTTAAAACCTATCTTCCAAAGAATAATGATGAATCTTATCAGAGGCATAACATTTCACTTACAATCAGGATTCAAAGCTAGAAAAGAAATATTTATACCAAAATGAATATTTATTTAAAAAGTAGATTTTTAAAGTGAGATCATTTTTAATATTGCATATTCTATAGTAGAACTGACAACTTCATTTGGAGTTCATTACCTGTGCTTCTGTGTACCACTCATCATTGTCAAGTTCTGATGTGTTCCTAATCTCCTTCCTAAATCTTTCCTCAAACCTCACAGGTGAGGCACAGTGGAGATGAATGAAATACCCAGAAAAGATTCAAGATTATAACTCTGGGCCTCCTGATCTTTTAAGAGGAAAACAGTAAATAATTTTTTAAAAATAAACAGAAATTTTAAATTTTGAATTGCTTTCTCAAAACATAAGAATTTATACTTAGGAAATTCCAGTACTAATTTGTAAACAAGTGTTCAACATTTGGTAACCAGCATGTTATTTTTTCTTGGGTTTTTGTTGTTGTTCTTGTTCTTGTTTTCTGAAGTAAGAAGCGGGAGGCAGAGAGACAGACTCTCACATGTGCCTGGCCGGGATGCACCTGGCAAGCCCACTAGGGCTCTGCCCATCTGGGGCGTTGCTCCATTGCAACCGGAGCCATTCTAGCACCTGAGGCAGAGGCCAGGAAGCCATTATCAACGCTGTGCCAGGCCAACTTTGCTCCAGTGGAGCCTTGGCTGTGGGAAGGAAAGAGAGAGACAGAGAGAAAGGAGAGGGAGAGAGGTGGAGAAGCTGATGGGCACTTCTTCTGTGTGCCTTGGCCAGGATTTGATCCTGGGACTTCCAGACCCCCACGGCTGACACTCTACCACTGAGCCACCCAACAGAGCAGTAATCAGCATGTTAATGCAGATCTAATTTCAAACTGGTACATTCAGCTGAAAAATTGTGTAAAAAGAAAAAAATATTTAATAGGGGGAGTTAAATTGTACTTCTTATATACAAATGAGTGTTCTTGTGTTTAAATTATTGCTTTATCCTCAGTTTAACCTCAGCCATTGGGAAATGCTGATACCTAAAGTTGTAATGGTTAAGAACAGGGTGATTTAGAAGGAGATTGAGGCCAAGAAATCCTAGTTCTGCTATTGACCGTCATTGTAACCTTGGGCAATTCATTCAACCTCTCTAAAGAAGTTACCTTATTTGTATAGTGCTATTACAGATCTGTAAGATAATATTAGAGTTATTATGACATAATGTAAACACACTTAGTAAAATGAGTGCACTCTATTAACTACTAATAAATGTTGGCTATTATTGTAGATTATGATAAGGACAAGATATCTTAACTATAATCTTCATAGTAATTTGAGACTTCTGTTACCAACTAAGCTAATAAGAGAACTTTGTCTTTATCTGCTCAGATTCTTCCTTTCTCTTCACCGTATGCTCTGAAAGGATTTTGCTAAACTGGTTTCTAACCTTTTTGTAAGAATAAGCAGAGACACATTAAAAAAAACCAAAGATAGGAAAACAACAGGAAAAAGAGAGAGAGAGAGAGAAGCTGAGTAGACCTGCAAAATGAGCTAAATGGGTGGGGTAGGGGGTGAAAGGCCACATAGTATATGAGAAAAGTGTTTTAGGGGGCTCTGCAGCCACTTCGGAGTCTGAAAAACTGAGAAGGAAGTAAAATAAGTTTTTAAAGGTACTTTACTATGGATTATCGATTAAATCTACTTTTATAATCTTTACAAAATGAAAGTGACATTAGTTTTCAGTTATTACTTTGGTTTCTAGCCTGTGTGTTTTAATGGAACATCATGTGGAGACTGGATCATGTGGGCCCCGGTTTGTTCTTGGTTCCAGCAGCCACATTTTCTGAGTGTTGCACTTCTCACAGTTCTGTGACAGGTCTGCCATGCAATGATCCTCCTTGCTCTGCTGACACTGAGTGAACTACCTTTTTCCACCAAATTCTTTTCTACCAGCAGCTGTACATAAAATAGCATTGGCCTCATCAAAGGAACATACAATAGTCAATGCTGCCATTTTAAATATTCCCTATTGTCATTACCCCAGACCCCAAACCTACCCTTAGCCAGGTTGGAGAAAGTGACTAAAGAAGGCAAATATTACACTGTTCCTCATACATAATGTTTGTTTTATGACAGTGAAGTGTTCAGGTAATTATTGAAACCATAGTTTTGGGTTAACTTCCACAAGATACAGTTGAGATTTCTCCTTGGAAACACACATCAGAAATCTTTCTGGATCTGTTTCAGGTAAATATGGTTTCGGTCAGGAAAAAACATCACCCGTTGGATGGTTTTGAATACAACTAAACACCTTAAATTTATGTATTGACCAATATGATATTAAGGGGGGATTAGAGAGAGAAGAGATCATTTTCATCTATTTCAAATACGCAACTGAACAATCAATACAATTCAAATGTTTCAAACACATAAGTCATTTCTGCTTTGACATATCTTCAAAGAGCAGACTCAAGACTGATGGTTATTATAGCAGCTTCTAAAACACTTTTATATAATCAATTAACTTCATTACACTTAGATATTTAAACAGTTTCCACCAATAGACAATTTTAACATCACCAACACAACTTGTTTTTAATTCCCAGCCTCAGTAATGACCTTCTGAAACTAATACTTAGGGAAGTATTGGAAAGTTTCCTGTGTTATTTTAGGGTTCTATATATTTTTCTATATGACAGTGAAATGATTTGATGTTATTATATATCAAGACTTGAGGATTTTATTTTCCCATATGAAATGTGGAAGTTAAGCCACCCAAACAAACCCAATTCAACACAGATTACTTCAAGTACCCAGTCTGTTTTTTAAACAAATAAGATCTATACAGGCTCCCACCAGGGACTTTGTTGTGTTTGTCATAAAAAAGTCAGTGAATAATCCTAAAATATTTCTTGGTAGTGGCCCTGGCCGGTTGGCTCAGCGGTAGAGCGTCGGCCTGGCGTGCGGGGGACCCAGGTTCGGTTCCCGGCCAGGGCACATAGGAGAAGCGCCCATTTGCTTCTCCACCCCCCCTCCTTCCTCTCTGTCTCTCTCTTCCCCTCCTGCAGCCAAGGCTCCATTGGAGCAAAGATGGCCCGGGCGCTGGGGATGGCTCCTTGGCCTCTGCCCCAGGCGCTAGAGTGGCTCTGGTCGCAGCAGAGCGACGCCCCGGAGGGGCAGAGCGTTGCCCCTGGTGGGCTTGCCGGTGGATCCCGGTCGGGCGCATGCGGGAGTCTGTCTGACTGTCTCTCCCCATTTCCAGCTTCAGAAAAATACAAAAAAAAAATTTCTTGGTAGTAACTAAATTAAGAAGATCAATGATGACTGGCCTCAGTCAGCTATATGGCAATTTTTTAATGAGGTAAAGAAACGGAACTTAGCATTTTTTTCTTTCAGAGTTAAATGAAAGAAGGCAGGAGAAAGGTATCTAAGTACTTGGTATTTAGGAGATGAAAAGGGAAAAGAAAAAGTAAAAGAGGAAGAGAAAAACCAAATAAAAGCCAAGTAGCTAAAGAATATATAGCTTTTAGCTTAAGTGCGGAAAGTTTGAGTTTGTCCTTGAGGTAAGCCTGAAGAAAGATTTCAGTGTCAATGTGACCTTGGAAAGCATAAAGAAGGATCACAGCTTTGGCATTTAGGGTAAAATATAAGGGGGAAAGTAAGAGATGGGTGAGAATAGATTGGGTAGAAAGAGCAGATAGCAGAAGAGAAACCATGCCCAAAAGATAATAATCAGAGCCAAGTTGTGATTATTATGACACATAGTTCTCTGATTGGTCCTGACCACTGTGAGACCTCCTCTGAAAACTGGTTTGAAAAATTCTTTTATAAATGAAGTCCTTTGCCAAGCTGATGGAGAAAGTAAGCATTTTTTCTAAAGACCATGAAAATTTATTCTTTCTTCCACATGAACCTAGACAAATCAAAGTAGAATCTAGGCTCACCGTTCAAAATTAAATTAGAAACTTCATTAACTCTGATTTAGAGATCCTTGATCTAATACAAGCCCAGAATGGTGATTTTTGAAGGAAAAGCAGTGAGGAAGGGGCAAATATCCTCAGAACCTGGCCTTTATATGTAGATACATAGACAAAGCCAGATGGAGAAGAGCCTTAACAAAGGAACAATACAAATAACAGGGCTAGCATGTGTCTTTGGTAAGTTAGTAAGTGCAGTTGACCCTTGAACATGGGTCTGAACTGCATGAGTCCACTTACATGCAAAATTTTTTCAATAAATACTATAACTGTATTTTCTTTTCATGGTTTTCTTAATAATAGTCTTTTTTCTAGCTTATTTTATTTTAAGAATACAGTATAACACATATACAAAACGTATCAATCACTTTACATTATCAGTAAGACTACTGGTCAACAGTAGGCTATTAAGTCTTAGGGTGAGTCAAAAGTTATACACAGATTTCGATTGGGAAAGGTGTTGACATCCCTAACCTCCATATTGTTCAAGGGTCAACTATAATTCTTAAAGCAAGAAGAACTGGTATTAATGCAGAAAACTGCCAACCTCTACATAGCAAGAACTCTGCCTGGCATTAAGCATTAATGTTTAGTTAGCTTGATCTTTTTTTTTTAATAATTAATTTATTTTTATTTAGACAGTTATTTAACAGGGTGAGATTGATCAACTAGGGTACATAGATTTAGAGAAAACATCTCCACATCATTGGGACAGTCAATTATGTTGTATACCCATCATCCAAAGTAAAATCATCGTCTGTCACCTTATATTTGTTTCGCTTAATGCCCCTCCACCTCTTCCCCCCTTTCCTCTCTTCCCTTCTCCTCCCTCTGATAACCACTGCATTCATCTGTGTTCATGAGTCTCAGTTTTATATCCCACCTATGAATGGAATCATACAGTTCTTATTCTTTTCTGATTTACTTATTTCACTCAGTATAATTCCTATACTGGGAATATACTCCCCCAACCTGAAAACATGGGTACATAAAGACACATGTACCCCCATGTTCATTGCAGCATTGTTCACGGTGGCCAAGATACGGAAAGAATTGAAATGCCCTTCAATAGAGAACTGGATAAAAAAGATGTGGTACATATACACTATGGAATACTACTCATCCATAAGAAATGATGACATAATAACATTGATGACAACATGGATGGACCTTGATAACATTATACTGAGTGAAATAGGTTTGATCTTTAATGTAAAACTGAGCTCTGTTTCTCATGACTTTCCCACTAGCTTTTACATGTGTTCTCACAGTTCTTTCTCATCTCTGGCTTTTGCCTTTAGTGATGATTTTACCTATATCATCTAACTAATATCTTGCCTTGTCACTTTCACTGTCTTTAAAAAAGGCAGTCACAGAAACCTTGTCTTTTCTAAAAGAAAAAGAAAAATTTTAATCCACAAAGCTCTCTGTTACCTAAGAGGCCTTTTTAAAATTTCCCATAAGCCATTAAGATAAACTTAGAAAATCTTAAGGAAGCCCAGAGTGTTCTATTTTCTTTTTAAAATTAATTATTAATAATATAGTGGAGACTGACTTCCTACAGAAATAAGGATTCAAATAATGTTTAACTGCAGTGTCTTGTGTAAGTCAAAAAAAGAGTATTCAAAATGGTGACAAAGTTGGTTAAGGATGGGGTAATGCATATATTAAGCTAGCATTTTTCTAAAGCTCTGAAGGAAAGACAAGAGTTCAGAGTGGCCGAAAACTTGTTAATATCATAAGTAAAGCAAAACTTTGAAGTAATTAAAAATTAAAATTCTTGTTATTTAGCATCTGAAAATTTTCTGCATACAAAATTTTTAAAAATTAGCAGTAGATACCCAGTAGAGGGATTTCTGAGTTATATGGTAGTTCTATTTTTAATTTTTTGAGGAATCACCATGCTTGCTTCCATAATGGTTGTACTAATTTGCATTCCCACCAGCAGTGAATGAGGGTTTCTTTTTCTCCACAGCCTCTCCAACACTTGTTATTACCTGCCTTGTTGATAATAGTCAATCTAACAGGTTTAAGGTGGTATCTCATTGTAGTCTTGATTTGCATTTCTCGACTAGCTAGCGAAGATGAGCATCTTTTCATATATCTGTTGGCCATTTGTTTGTCCTCCTGGGAAAAGTATCTGTTCAGGTCCTCTCCTCATTTTTTAATTGGATGTGTCATGTTCATTAAAGCATTATTCACAGTGGCCAAAACATGGAAATAACCAAAGTGTCCCTCAATAGATGATTGGCTAAAGAAAATGTGGACCATATATACAATGGAATACTACTCAGCCATAAGAAACGATGACATAGTGACAATTGCAATAACATAGATCGACCTTGAGAACTTTATACTGAGTGAAATAAGTAAACCAGAAAAAGCTAAGAACTGTATGATTTCACACATAGGTGGGACATAAAACTGAGACTTATGGACATATATAAAAATGAAGTGGTTACCAGGGGGAAAGGGATGTGAAGGGAAGGGGTCTGGGGAGAGAGAGAGGGTGAATTTGTAAAGAGGTACTAATATGAAGTGACAGAAAATGATTTGACTGGCTGATGTATCAATATATATATATACGACCTAATCAATAGTTCAAATGCTATAGAAATGTTTACCTGAAACCTGTGTATTCTTATTGATCAATGTCATATAGTTAAATTTAATTTTCTAAATAAAATTTTATAAAGAAGACAGCAAAGACAAAAAAAGAAAGAGCTAAAAAAGAGACAATCTAAGTCATTTACTGTACTAAATTGCAAGTAACTCTAACAAAGAAAATATCATAAAGATATCATTGGACATAGCAGATACTTGATGTAAAAATTGTAATTTCAGTGTTTAGTTGCTTGAAACTAAATTCCAGTATTTAAAAATATCCTGTGAAGAATTACCGATTCTTCCCTCAGAGTCAGACACAAAGCCAGCCGTGGTGTTTCCGGTTCAGATTTTCTGTCAGGCTGACAAAATCCCAAGAATCACTGGAGCAGGAACTAGAGGCCTTCGATTCTTGCCCTACATCTTGAACTAGTTGTAACAAATATGTAGTTACACTTTTTGATTAAAGTTAATTAAATGGACTTCTTAATGGGCATCCTTCCAGGAGTCCCCAAACTTTTTACACAGGGAGCCAGTTCACTGTCCCTCAGACCGTTGGAGGGCCGCCACATACAGTGCTCCTCTCACTGACCACCAATGAAAGAGATGCCCCTTTCAGAAGTGCAGGGGGGGGGGCGGATAAATGGCTTCAGGGGGCCGCATGCAGCCCGCGGGCCGTAGTTTGGGGATGCCTGCAAGACCAATTGCTTAACTCCAGGCTGGCCTGAGGGCATATAAACTGTGCAGTCACAGAAGGCCTCACACTTAGAAGAGCCCAGCACTTGGTTTGATGTTCTATTGTCATCGTCTTAAAATTCTTAATTTCAACAAGAAATTCCACATTTTCATTTTGCACTGTGTCCTGCGAATTATGTGGGTAAAAATTCAGCCTTAACACTAGCATCTCTTTCCTAATCGGTAAAATCAGGATTGGGAGACTTCCAGCACTGTTTCAGCTCCAGGGTGCAATCACTCACACCCTTTGGGATTGTCTGATATTAGGGTGCACCCCACCACAATGGCTCTGTGAAGACCTATCTGGGATTCCATCTCCAGAATATGTTCTCATCCTCTAAATCAGGGGTCCCCAAACTTTATACACAGGGGGCCAGTTCACTATCCCTCAGACCGTTGGAGGGCTGGACTATAAAAAAAACTATGAACAAATCCCTATGCACACTGCACATATTTTAAAGTAAAAAAACAAAATGGGAACAAATACAATATTTAAAATAAAGAACAAGTAAATTTAAATCAACAAATGACCAGTATTTTAATGGGAACTATGGGCCTGCTTTTGGCTAATGAGATGGTCAATGTCCGGTTATATATTTGTCACTGCTAGCCGTAACAAGTGATATGACGCGTTTCCCTAGCTGTGACACGTGTGTCCCACGTCACCGGAAGTAGTACTGTATGTGAACGACTCTGACACCTCTCACTGACCACCAATGAAAGAGGTGTCCCTTCCGGAAGTGTGGCGGGGGCTGGATAAATGGCCTCAGGGGCCCGTAGGCCATAGTTTGGGGGCCCTTGCTCTAAATTGACCCTTATTCCCAGATAGTAGAAACCGCAGGATTAAACAGGTTGGGGATTATCTGCTCCTTTTTTCTCCTTTTATTACAGAGACACCAACCAGTTAGGTGTTGCAATAAGAATGCCACAAACCAACCACATGGAAACAGAGAGGCTTAGAACAATATCCATTATTATCGCTCAGAAATCCACATTTGGCCGGCTGCTGCTGCTGACCTTGGTCAGGCTTAACTAGGCATTTGTCTAGTTGGAGAAGGATAAGGAAAGGGAAAGAATTGGAGCCATTTTTGTGGTAAATTTGCCACACTCATATGAATCAGAAGTTCTACTTGCTAGAAATACTCCACCCAGCAACATAACATTGTGTGACCCTAAGCAAATCACACGGAGTCCCTCCTTTCATTTGTAGTTGAGCGCATCCAGCCAGGTTACCTCTAAAGCCCCTTCTGACATCCTCATAGTATACGAACCTCTCTGTTCCTACTTCAACCATGGTTTCCAACTATCTTCTTCCTTCTCTGAACCAGATACTTATCTCTACATCTTAATGGAACATTTAATCACAGATAAATCAAAGTGACTAACTCCATCTATTTTGATTGATTTAACCTACTTTATCAGGCCCTGAAAATATAACTCAAAAAACAAGAGTTCAGAATTCTCAGGGGACCCTGCCTGGAGGCTTATTGGATAAGAGTGATGGCCTGGCATATGGACTTCCTGGGTTTGATTCTGGGCCAGGGCACACAAGAGAAGTGACCATCTGTTTTTCTTCCTCTTTTTCTTCCCCTTCTCTCTCTCTCTTCCTCTTTTACATCCACTGGCTCAATTGGTTCAAGCTTCAGCTGGATGCTGAGGATAGCCCAGTTGGTCTGAGCATCAGCCTCAGGTGCTAAAAATAGCCCAGTTTATTCAAGCATCAGCCCCAGATAGGGGTTGTCAGGTAGATTCTGGTTGGAGTGTGTGTGGGATTCTGTCTCACTATCTCCTCTCACTTAAAGAAACAAAAAATTCTCAGTGGAGGAATTTTAAGTTTTCAGCGATGCCAACAATCCTTTTGCTATCTTGGAAAGGATAAAAAAAAGGTGAATCCTCCAGCTCCAATACCTATGGCCCTGTGGCTCCTTTGTCTCTATGGAGCAGAATCCTTTCTCACTTAAATGTTCTCTGAGCTACCCCCATCTTCCCACCAGACTGTATCAAGCACTTCTGTGGCCCAAGCCAAACTGAACTGGCACAACTCACTTCAGGCCTTTGAGCAGGGGCAGTGTTCCTTAAATACATGAGAAGGACAGTATGTTCTTCCAGAATCCTGCAAGGTCCTGTCAGCATCGTGCTTACTGATTTACATGATGTTTCAGACATACTCATAAAATTTTACTCCAATATTAACTCTGGCCAGTTAGATCATTGCCCAGGTTGGAAAATTTTTAATTTATCAAAGGATTAAACAATACTTAAATTTTTTTCCCAGTTGGGAAGCACCTTTGCTCTTCATAACTCATAATGTAGCTCTTTCCTCTCAGTAAATTCTCTGATAGTACTCTTTATGGGTCCAGAACTTGTTTTTATTTTTCTGAAAAAAAAAATCGTTAGAGCATAAGAACTATTCCTACAAAAATCTGTACTCCTAATATACAAGGTCAGCAACGTACCACAGAGATGGATCGGCATCTGTAAGAGCCTTGCCAGGCACATGCAGTGTCTGCTTTTTCAGCTGGTTCTGGGACTGGGAGCTAAATTTGGTTTGTCTCATTGTGTTCTAAACTACAGACTGTTTCTTATGTTGCTAGATATGCCTTTTGTTTGTGCATCCATTTGTGTTTCACTGTCTCTAAAATAAACTTGCCTCTTCAAATCAGATCTTCTACTAAGCAAAAGAAAGAAAGAAAGAAAGAGAGAAAGAAAGAAAGAAAGAAAGAAAGAAAGAAAGAAAGAAAGAAAGAAAGAAGAAAGAAAGAAAGAAAGAAAGAAAGAAAGAAAGAAAGAAAGAAAGAAAGAAAGAAAGAAAGAAAGAAAGAAAGAAAGAAAGAAAGAAAGAAAGAAAGAAAGAAAGAAAGAGAAAGGTGGGGGGGCATTTGTTAGAGGACCAGATGATACATGCTCATTTCCTCTTCAGTGATTTCTGTCATTTTGCTGAACGTGTCCATGTTGTCATTAAGTTAGAGCAACACAGTGAGTTCTGTGATTGGCCCTTAAAGTGGTTTTTGAAGGTGTTTGGTCATTGGTTACCTTGATTCTCGTTCAATCAATACAATGCTCTTCTCGGTGAGGTTCAGTGGATTGCTTCTTTAAGAATTAAACCAGAAAATAGAAACTTCTGTATCAAGGCCTATAAGGATGAATGGGTAAATGAGAATAGGAGATAAGGGGTTGCAGTTTGGTTTTAGCCTCACACTTACAAAAGTTCTCATTTTTTCACTTTATGTCTATAAATTAGATCATGTATACAATCACAGAGATGCAAAATTGAAATCAGACATTAATTATATGCCCTATTCTGCTTCTATGTACTTTAATGTTTATAAACTCTAATTATTTTTAAAATAGCATGTGCTTGCAATATACATGTTGTGGTAAACATTTTAATTTTTTCAAGGGGATATTTAAAAATACTGAAAATTTTGTCATCTTTATTTTGAGATGTTTATTTTTTAAATAAACTGGGAGACTCAAGAAGTTACTGGAGCTCTTGTTTACCTGTGAGAAGTCCCATTTTGGGCAAATCAGTTTTGTTTCTTTTGCATTAGTAACTTTTTCTTAAGAAAATACTAAAGCAACAGAAACTGGAGCAGCAGATGTTCACATATTTGGGGTGGGGTTTGGTGGTAGGCACCAAATCAGGTGAAATATAATTAAATGCTTAAGTCTCAGGCATTTGGCACGGTCTTCTAAGAGTGAAAGGGCATACCACTTGGATATGGGAACTTCAGAGCTGCCTCTGGATTTCCTCCCACAGCTCACCTTGGCTTTCAGGATGTTGCATCAGTGTCTTGATGTGGCACACACGATCCTCCACAACCTGGCCCCTGACTACCATCTAGCTCAGGGGTCCCCAAACTTTTTACACAGGGGACCAGTTCACTGTCCCTCAGACAATTGGAGGGCCGGACTATAAAAAAAACTATGAACAAATCCCTATGCACACTGCACATATCTTATTTTAAAGTAAAAAAACAAACAGGAACAAATACAATATTTAAAATAAAGAACAAGTAAATTTAAATCAACAAACTGACCAGTATTTCAATGGGAACTATGCTCCTCTCACTGACCACCAATGAAAGAGGTGCCCCTTCCGGAAGTGCAGTGGGGGCCGGATAAATGGCCTCAGGGGGCCACATGCAGCCCGCGGGCCGTAGTTTGGGGACCCCTGATCTAGCTCTTTCTCTCTTCACTTTTCCACCCACAACTTTTGCTTTGACCAAATCACAAGACTTAAAACAATCTTAACAACACTGTTGAGCACCTCCAGGCCTTCACACATGCTGTTCCTTCTGCCTGAACTGCCCCAATCCCTCATTCTCCATTAACAACTTGTTTTTAACAGAAACTCTTGTCCCTTCTTCATAAATCAGCCCTCATACTATACCTGATACTATAACTCTGGACTCAAAAAGAACCTTGGAAATATTTCTATCAATTACGAAGTTATAATCTTTACCTGCACTCTTCTTGAGGGAAAGGCTATATTTTAGTCATTATTTTATAGCATAGAGTATGGTGGAAGACAGATTCAATAATGAACAAATACTGGAATAAACAAGCCAGAAGTCTGTTAGAAATGCAAAATCTTGCACTCCACCCCATATTAATGAATCAGAATCTACATTCTAACAAGATCCCCAGGGGACTGGATTACTCACGAGGATTTAGGAAACACTGACTTATCCACCTTACCTTGATCTCTCTCACATCTATAAATACCTGAAGCACTGATTGTTCCAGGCTATGTGTCTGGTAATTATTAGTGTACTTGTCCCGCACTGTGTTTAACTGATACAGGTGAGTGTGTGGCTGTGCATGTATGTGTTTGAGTATGCACACACTTCCATTCTTGCCTCCTTACCCAGGAGACAGTACAGGGACTCTTCTGGCATTCTCTCACTATTCCTCTCAGTACCCTGCACTAGACTATGTGCAGAGTATGTGCTAGGTACAAAATTATATAAAAAGCCAAGGGCCACTGGAAAAAAAAAAAGTTTTCTAAAACTTTATCATGCATGTCTCCACAACAGAAAAGTCAATGTTAAATTAAATGTGAGGCTATTGGGAAGGAAGGTAAAATGAATTACCTTGCCCAAGTCTCAAGTGAAATATAAAAATCTCAGTAAACACTACTGATGGCTCTCACCAACCTGGTCCCCAATTTCCCCCCTCTGTCTTTGAAGAGACATCTGGTAAATCAGATTTCCTCATTTACATCCTAAATTTAACTTCTCTTAATCTTGTCACACCTAGAGATTTATTCCTTTTGGTTCCTGCTAAACAATTCACATTCTTCCTTGGGACACCCAGGAAATGTTTCTCTACCTTCATTTCATTCTACATTCCCTGAATTGTTTATACTTGGCAATTTCATGGTTTCAAGTACTAGTGCTGGATTGCCAATGAAAGAAAATCAGAAGACCATTTGGTGTTTGTCCTGCTGAAAACTTACCTACATACTTGGCCTGTGTTAAAGGAAACTCTTAATTTAAACCATTAATTTATTGAAAAATTAGTCATGCGTATTTAAAATTCTGACTTCACTTCCCAGCCACATTCCTGCAACTAGAACTTCAGCACAGCAGCCTATGACAGCACTCTTCCAAGGCTCCAAGAGGGTAACATAAATATGTCCAACCTGGTAAACATGGCTTGGTGGCCATGCCTAGTGGGTGAGGGGGTCTGTTCTGGGCACCAGACACACATTCCCGATGAGTAAGAAGGTACTGTGGCCCAGGATGCAGGTTTTCACATCTTTGGCACAGCGACATTGTCTTATTCTGCCTTACACAATCTTTGTAAAATTTTATTCAAATGAGTTTTTTTATTAGATATTCAGAGGAAGGAAAAACATTTACGTTGATGTATTAGAAAGCGGTAAGGGCTGAAAGAGCAGTTAATAAATGCCCAGAGGAGCGGCAGACACCCCCCAGATCCTGCTCTCTCCAGAGTCCTGTGCTGTCAATGGATGCATCAGACAATAATGGCCTCATGCTAGGCAGCCAGCAGCCCCATTCTCTAGCCTGTGGGAACACAAAGCCTTATTTCTTCCTGGATTTCAAGTTATCAGAGATAATGGACTCACTTATTTTAGATCCTGCATATTGTTATTTGACTTCTTAAAAGTAGGAGCTTCTTACCATAGTTCTGAAAGTTTAAGGGGATGCTGATTGAATAAAACACATTATATTTCCTGAATTGTTTAAAATACATCTTAGCTGTTCGTATTTTTGTGTTGCTATTTGCATTTATAAAAATATAGCCAAATTAAAACTTAGAGACTCTGCTATTTTCTGAGAATGATTCTCTGTTCAGTCACACTAGGGAACTGCAAATCAAAGCCCATTTACCAAATCCGGCCAGCCCATCACCTATTTTATAAACCATACACATACCTGCTCATTTGGTTATATATGTAACTTATGGCTGCTTTCATGCTACGATGGCAAAATTGAGCAGCAGTATGACAGAGATCATATGACCTGAAAATCCTTAAATATCTACCATTTGTTCTTTCATAGAACGCCTATCTACACCTCAAGGATAAACGATGTTCTATAACAGGATCAGCACAGCAGCAGAAGTAAATCTAAGGACAGTGATTTGACATCATGAGGACTTAAAAATTGACTAAACTTAGAAGTGAAAAGAAAGGGATTCCAGTTTCACTTCTCTCCTTCCTAGCTCAATAAATTTGGGCAGTCATTGCAACCTGAGCTTAAATATCTTCCTCTGTAAAATGGCAATCCTGAGAATACCCACCTTTCATATTGGTAGTGAAGATTAAATTCAACAATTTACATTTAAGTCCTATATCAATATTCAAGTCCTATAAGAATTCATTCATTCATTTATCTATTCATTCATGTGACAGACACCAGACCAGATACAGAGGATTCAAAATGAAAAAGCACACACAGTCTCTAACATTACAAAGTTTATCTTCTGGCTGGGAAGACAGCTGCTTGAAGCTATGTGTGTTTCTTGATTAATCAATCTCTTTATAGTCACTTTTTAAGATATCCAGTTTTAATTGTGAAAGTATATACTATATGAAAATTCCTATACTTTATAAGTCTGCTTTTGGCATAGCCTGGGTCAAAGATATTAAATTGTACATTTTTCAGTGTTTGCTTTAGTTATTTGCTTTTGTTCAAACAATGGGTTAGCTAAGTTGCTCAAAAGAAACACATTCACAGAGTTAGACAAGTTGTCTGATGAATGTGACACATGCAGAAATGCCCACAGGATGATTTAGGCCTTTGTGCTTTTATAAAACAAAGCTCAGCCAAGCAAAATGGTGCTCTGTAAAAAAACTCACAGACCGTATACAAATACACATCAATCTAAGACTCATAAAACCCAACTAAAGAAAGTACATGCCATCAGATTGTGTTCTGTTGCTGTTTCTTTGTTTTGTTTTACTTTTTCTCTTAGATAGTGTTACTTTCTGGAAAATTACAAAGAATAAGCAGGCAAAAATAAATGATTTAAAATCTTCACCTTAAAATCATGTTTCAGCCTGACCAGACAGTGGCGCAGTGGATTGAATGTCAGCCTGCAATGTTGAGGACCCAAGTTTGAAACCTCCAGGCCACCAGCTTAAGTGTAGGTTCACCAGCTTGAGTGAGGGGTTTCTGGCTTGAGCATGGGATCATAGACGACCCCATAGTCTCTGACTTGAATCCAAAGGTTGCTGGCTTGAAGTCCAAGGTTGCTGACTTGAGCAAAGGGTCATTGGCTCAGCTGGTGTGCCATGGTCAAGGCACATATGAGAAAGCAATCAATGAACAACTAAGGTGCTGCAACAGCAAGTTGATGTTTCTCATTTCTCTTACTTCCTGTTTGTCTCTCTCACTAAAAATTAATTAATTAATTAATTAATCATGTTTCAGCTGAATGACAAAGAACTGCATATTTGTTCTAATTCTAGGTCAATGTCCCATGTTGCTTTTATATATCAATTTATCTAGAGTAAATTTACATGAAGAAACACATCATTCCTCACTAATTTTATTAATAAGTTTTATCTCCTTGAGTTTTCATTGGACTGTGGAAATGCTAATAATACGTTAAAGATTTATAATCTAGTATGAGATGTACCACTACCAATCTCCCTATTAAAAGGGTAGCATCATGCTCTTAAAAAGAAAAGAAAAGGCGATTTCAGTTGCTGGTCATCATACAGATGGGTCTCCCAAGCCCATCATCTGACTGGGGTTTTTACGCCCTGTGCACAAAAGAGGCGTTGAGTATAAAAGCAGTAAATGAAAACTAGAGGCTGTTGTCAAAATGTCAGCCATTGTGCTCATATTAATAACCACTGCAGCTGTCTGAGGCTTAAATTAGCATCTTTGAAACAAGTTAAACACTTCCAGCACTATTTAGAGCCATTTCAAAGAGAACAACAAAAGTTTATGTTGCAATTTTTTTGTTGTTGGATGATCTTTAGAAGTAAAATTTTTCCAGAAACCTAAACTGCTTTATTTTGAGATGCCATTATGAGATTACCTGATAACCCCTCATATCCAATTAACTAACTATTCTAAAAGTTGAATTCATAGGCACATTAAGTTATACCCATATGCTTATATAAACTCATGTAAATTCTTGTTTTATTTTTTTTCTGAAGTGAGAAGCGGGGAGGCAAAGAGACTCCTGCATGCGCATGACTAGGATTCACCCAGCAAGGCCACTAGGGGGCAATCCTTTGTTGCAGCCGGAGGTGAAGGCCATGGAGCCATCCTCAGTGACTGAGGTTGAGGCCATGGAGCCATCCTCAGTGCCTGAGGTGGAGGCCATGGAGCCATCCTCAACGCCTGGGCCAACTTTGTTCCAATGGAGCCTTAGCTGTGAGAGGGGAAAAGAGAGATAAAGAAAAAAGAGAGGAGGAGGGGTAGAGAAGCAGATGGGTGCTTCTTCTGTGTGCCCTGGCTAGAAATCAAACCCAAGACTTCCATAGCTGCGCCAATGCCCTTCCACCAAGCCAACTAACTGGCCAGGGCAAATTCTTGTAATTTAAAGAGAGAAGATAATTTTCCCTGGGACAGGTACACTTCTCACTTATTAGATACCCCAAACAGAGCATTATTATTCCTGATTGCTCACTATGGCATTTGACAAGAATAACTATTTCCAGCAAAGGTAATAATTCAGGTTAGAGCCAATGAATGTATCTCTCTGTACTTCCTGGGTGAGGAAGAGAACCAGCATTCCTCCAAAGGAACTGTTCCAAATGCATAATAACTGCAGGAAAAAAAAATAGGTTCATCTTGGGATTCGAGAAAACCTATGACTTATACAGATGAGCTGGAAATGAGTAAGTTAGCCATTGTATCAACTGCCCAAGGGGTCTGACAATGCTGACTTCAAGCTATACTGCTTAGATTCTTCAGATGGCCTCTTGAGACTTGAGGAAACTTGCTGTGCTAAACTCCTGAAATTAGCTTTCTAAATTGAACAGTTGTAAGATGCAACCCAATACCTGGGAGCAAATGAATTTACTTACCAAATAAGGAGTGACAGTGAATATTTTATTCAAATGACAAGTCCATTTACTTTCTTACTGTTTTAATCTAACTAAAGTCCTAAGTAATTAAGAAGATGGATATGCTATGCCATTATTCTTTTTGGATTTACACTGATGAGAAACACCAGATCTACTTTTGGGAAGTCAGAGTCCTTGGTTCTACGGTTGTTTCTGCCCTCATTACCCTATTACTCTATCTACTTTATTTGGGTGTTAGAACAAGTGGATTACACACACACACACACACACACACACACACACACACACACACAAGGTTTGGCAAAAGTAAGTTTATAGTCCTGAGTATGCAAAAACAGTTAATTAAGCTACTGTAATAATCATAACCAGAGGGAAGATGGTGGGGGGTAATAAAGGGAATGAAGTTTGGTGACAGAAGATGATCTGACTGTGGGTGGTGAACACACAATGCAATATACAGATTATCTATCATAAAATGTACACTTAAAACCTATATGATCTTATTAACCAGTGTTACGCCAATAAATTTATTTAAAAATAATAATCATAACCTGCATGTCTTTTCCATATGAACAACTGTAAACCTAGTTTTTCCTACCCTGTTTGAAAGCATTTTGAAAAGTGTAAAGTAATGATCTATTTAGTAGATAAACATTTATTAACTCCCTACTATGTTCCAGGTATAGCTTAACATTGCATCCTTAGAAAAATGTTATGGGATAAATATTATTACTCTACTGTCACAGGTGTAGAAAATGGGCCTCAACAAAGTTAAGTAACTTGACTCAATTATAATAGCTATGCTATGAAAAACTGAGATTTGAATTTAGGACTTTTAGTCCAAGTCTAGATCCACCTACCTACAACAATCTCAATTCTAAATTTACACTAATATATTAAAGAATGCTAAGGCTTAACTGTCTTATTTAAAGTTAGCAGGTAGCTTGAATGCTTTAACTCAAGGGACCCTAACCTTCTTGTGTGAGAGAAGCTTCTGCTCATTTCCTGGGAACCTGGAAGGGTGGTGGTGTTCACCAGGAGCTGGTCAGTAGAACAGATGAGAGAGGGCAGTGCTACTCCTGCATGACACTCCCTGGAATTTCCTACCAGAGGAGACAGAACAGCAATGAGGAAGATGGTGATAATTATTGGCTTGGAAGACCCCAGAGGCTGCAAAGTACATTATTAGTAGCTACACATTTCTTAACTGGGGAGCCCTTAATTTTTACAAGAAAGTGCAAGCTGTGAAAATGTTATGGAGTCCTAGTGGAAGAAAATTTTTGAATGGCACCTCTTAAATCTCAATATGTAAGAAACTCTCAATTCTTAATAAGTAATGTCAACATGGCTACAACCTAAAATTTTTTAGTATATTCTATCAAGTATAGAATAACTGAGGGTACTTAGTTATAAATATAATCCCTTGTTTGCACACAGCTTAATAACTTTCTGACTTATTTTCCAATAGATGATGATATTTTAGACTCATATGCATAACTCTAAGGCCATAGAAGAAAATGAGTCAAGTAGTTGTGTTTAGTAGCATGAATCAATCGCAGATGCCAACTTACTCTAAGTCCTCTATTTGCATCAGCACAGAGACCTCAATCCACATAACAACAGCCCAGGTGATTTCTTCCTAATAGTTGGCATAGACTGTTTGTTGGGAGCAGGAAGCTGCCCTGTGAAATGGCTCCTTTTCTTTATAACACTGGTTCTAGAGACAGTGTCAGAATCTATTTGGATGGCCTTTCCTCTCCAGCCATTTGCTGAGTTGCTTTTTATGTTCTCCATCTCTAGAGAAATTTCTTTATAATTTATTTATAAATGAGAAAAAAATAGATAACTCTGAATCAAACATCTGTAGGTTCATTCAGAAACAGACGAATTTCACATATTGCAAAAAATTGATGTATTTGGACTGAAAACAGCAAAGGAACATAAGTCCTGAATCCTTTTTCACCTCTCTCTAACCCTATAGCATCTCCTTTAGAGGAACAAAATGTACAGTGTGCAAATGAAGAGTCCCATAAAAAGAAATGCTTTAGTAAAATTTTCATGATGCCAAAAAAAAAAAAAAAAAAAAAAATTCCATGATGCTGCAGGAACACCTTCAAGCACTATAGGAGGAAAGGAGATACACCCCAGTCCAGCCAGGTGTGGGAGGTACTAGGAATTCTCCTCAGTGAGGATAATCTGCCTCAATACAGTTCAGAGCCTTCAGCTTCTTTAACCCTCTGAGTTTGATTATCTGTTGCTCCTGATCTCACCTCCTTTTTTATCTCTACTTCTTCTCTCCTCTCTACATTCTTATCTCTAGGATACTAAACCTAGATCCTTGTAAACTGATCCTAAAGGCTCTCTTCATTGAGGACTTGGAATCACAGTTATCTGCTTAAAATAAATCATGCTAACAATCCTAGGGGAAATAAAAGCTCACTGAGTAAGAGCACAGTCTATTCCTAGTCAATGGCCAAAGAGCAAAGGTATTTCCTTGTTTTGAGTATTTACATGGATTTAAAAACAGTTGGGTTGGAACTGGATTTGGGAGTTTTCTTACAACAATTTCCTCTTAATAGAAAAAATAAATAAATAAGATCAAAATGTTCCCAAGAAATCCCAAGAGGCCATGTACCCTGCCTCTTTAGAATTCTGTGCTTTTTCACAGACATTCAGGCACTATGGACAGAACAAACTGATGACTATGTGAAGCCAAATAATTTTTTGTTATTTTGTCAAATAAGTACTCCAATGTATGGGTAGGAAAGAAAAGGAGCTCTAAAATGCTCTGTCTTCATGTGTAGTTTGATTTCTTTTCTCTCTCTCTCTCTCTCTCTCTCTCTCTCTCTCTCTCTCTCCAAACTGACCATTTGCTCCCAAGGCATCTGTCTTGTCTTGTCAATGTAATTTAATGTCTATCAGAAAGTGATAAGGTGTCAGTCACTATCCCTTGCTCGTTAGCTATACTTTTACCAAGTGGAAATATAACTCAGGAAAAAATATTTTAGGTCTGTTTATAAATGAGGAGGTGGAAAAAATGGATCCCAAAATGTGCCCACTGCTTGTATCATGGATAAAATAGGTTTATCCAAAATGAAGGCAGCTTTGTACATGGTGTCTATAATGGGTTGAATTGTGTTCCCAACATGATATGTTGGAGTACCAATCCCTAGTACCTGTGCATGTGACTTCATCTAAAAGGAGGGTCTTTGCAGATATAATCAAGATGAAGTCATTCTAAATTAAAATGGGCCCTAAATCCAATGACTGATGTCATCCATGAGCTTCATTCTGAGTGCCCAACTCAACTAAATTGTCCATGGAAAGGTGGAGGCAGTTAGGTTTTGATTTTCATGGAAAGCCCCCCAATTTCATGGGGTTGTTTTGCAAAATCCAAGCAGCCTACACAAGTTTCTTTGCTTAGTCCAAGTCTCCTTGATGATGGAACCCTTCCTTCCATTGCCCTCCACCAGTTGGCAAATAATCCCTAGCTGCTCCTTCCTTAATTGTAACTTAAATGGGAGGCAAGTGTTGTGCTCCCAGTAAGCCATGATTCCCTGGCCTAACTTCTAGGATTCTGGTTCCGCCATTTTGATACGCCATAATTGAAGATGTCTCTCTTGTTCTGTGTCTGTATTGCAGGTTATGCAATCTCTTGCACAGCTGGACCTAAGAATTTTCCATTTATGTCTCCTTAGGGATCTTTCAGGAACATTCCTGACTATGACATACAACTTTCTTTTTCATCCTTTTGTTTTTCACTCCCAGGGATGCACATTAGGGGGCAGCCACAGTCTATTAGACATAGTTTCATATGTTTACAAATACTTTATTTTCCTATAAACTATTTCTTCATATCTTTTCCATCAAAGTTTTTTTTCTCCTTTTTAATTAATATTTAATCAATTAAGAAAATGAGTCTGCTATCTATAATATATGATGCAAGTACTCTCTCTTAGATGTCCACTTAACATTATTTGTGCTGTTTTCTCTTGCAGATTAAAAGATTTTTTCCCATAAATATGTTCATAATTTTTAGGATTTCTGGATTTATGTGTCATACCTAGTGAAACCTTTTTTCTTCCTGCAAATATTTATGTGTACGTATATATTTTTTTCCTTCTGACACTTCTCTGATTTCCTCTTTTCTTTTTCTACTTTTAAAAAAAAACTGTTTCGGCCCTTGCCAGTTGGCTCAGTGATAGAGCGTCGGCCTGGCGTGCGGAGGTCCCGGGTTTGATTCCCCGCCAGGGCACACAGGAGAGGCGCCCATCTGCTTCTCCACCCCTCCCCCTCTCCTTCCTCTCTGTCTCTCTCTTCCCCTCCCACAGCCTAGGCTCCATTGGAGCAAAAGATGGCCCGGGCGCTGGGGATGGCTTCTTGGTCTCTGCCCCAGGCGCTAGAGTGGCTCTGGTCCCAACAGAGCGACGCCCCAGATGAGCAGAGCATCGCCCCCTGGTGGGCACGCCGGGTGGATCCCGGTAGGGCGCATGCGGGAGTCTGTCTGACTGCCTCCCCGTTTCCAGCTTCAGAAAAATCAACAAAAAAAACCCCAAAAACTGTTTCATGAACGATTCCCTTTTCCCACTGATAATCACTTTTATCATATGCTAATAAATATGTATTTGGATCTACTTCTGACTATATCTTAGTGTATTAATTGGACTATTTTAATTACTATATTTTCATAATTTACTGATAGGACTAGGTCTAACTCATTACTTTTCCATTTCATAATCTTTTGTGGTTATTATTGCTTCCTAACTTGTCTGTATGAACTTAGCATCAGCTTATCTAATTCTAAAAACAAATCCTGAAGGTATTTTTTAAATTAAATTGAATTATTTTCAATTGCAGTTTACATTCAGTTTTATTTCATATTAGTTTCAGAGTTTCAACTATATAATATAGTGGTTAGATAATCATATACATTATAAAGTGTTCCTTCAAAACCTGAAGGTATTTTGATAATTACTACATTAGTATATATGAAAATTAAGGGAAATTGATATATTTATGATGACTTGTTCCCAAAACAAGGTATTTTCATTTGTTAAAGTAATATTTTATATCACTCATTACCATTTAAAATTGTTTTTCACACAAATCTTGCACATTTCTTATTTAAGCCTATTTTTTAGTTATTTCATAGTTTTGGGGTCTTTTTAATACTTTGAAAGAGATCTTGTCTATTCTAATAAAGTTTAACTTGCTGGGATTTGTATATATAAACCTTACTAATTTTTGTATATCAAATTTATATTTAGCATTTTTATTTTCCGGGAAAAACCAATGGCCCCAAGTTACAGCAGTGTGAAAAGTCACTAAGGGGATGGGAACTAAAGGTAAACATTTTTGCCAGCTTAAGAAAATCAGTGGCCCTGGCTGGTTGGCTCAGTGGTAGAGCATCAGCCTGGCATGCAGGAGTCTCAGGTTCGATTCCCGGCCAGGGAACACAGGAGAGACGCCCATCTGCTTCTCCACCCCTCCCCATCTCCTTCCTCTCTGTCTCTCTCTTCCCTTCCCACAGCCAAGGCTCCATTGGAGCAAAAGATGGCCCGGGCGCTGGGGATGGCTCCTTGGCCTCTGCCCCAGGCGCTAGAGTGGCTCTGGTTGCGACAGAGCAACGCCCTGGATGGGCAGAGCATTGCCCCCTGGTGGGTGTGCTGGGTGGATCCCGGTCGAGCGCATGCGGGAGTCTGTCTGACTGCCTCCCCGTTTCCAGCTTCGGAAAAATACAAAAAAAAAAAAAGAAAAGAAAAGAAAATCAGCTTTTGGCCCTAGCCAGCTGGGTCAGTTGAATAGAAGCATCCTCCCAAGTCAATGAGGTTGCAGGTTCCATCCCCAATCAGTGCACACGGGAAGTAGCCAATAAAAATGCACAATGGAGTAGAACAACAAATGCTTCTTTTCCTCCTCCCTCCTCTCTCTCTCCCTCTGTCTTTAAAAAAAAATCAATAAAGAAAATTAAGCCCTGGCCAGTTAGCTCAGTTTGTTGGAGCGTGGGCCAGGAGCACAGAGGTTGCTGTTCGGACTCCCTGGTCAGGGCACATATAGGAGCTGCTTGTTGTTCCTGTCTCTCTCTCCCTGCCTCTCTCTAAAGAAAAAAAAAAGAGTATCAGTTTTCTCCTTTCCTCCTTGACTCTTAAAAGGTACTATTTTATGATCAAGATAAGGAAATTAAGACAGGGCCTATGCTTGACAAACTGACTCTATAATTGATTCCAATGGGTTTAGTATAGCTCAGTAATCAAAAAGGTCATGCAACATCTTTAACCTTGCATTCAAAGCTTCTCTTGGAAGATATAGCTTCTTCATCCACTCATCTCAGAATACTCCAGAGCATCCCTATTTGACTTCCCATACCAGTCATGGTGGTCTCCATCCTGTGACTGATATACCATCACTGCTTGCCATGCCTACAAAGTCGAACTTCCGTACCATTGCTTGTAATACCTTACTCACAAAGCATCATTACAAGATTTAATGACACAGTATTTTGAATTAATTATATGCCAACATTTTATAATGTATTCTAAGTGCCTCACAATATTGGCGCTTCTTTTTATAGATGCACAAACGAGGATAGCTATGTTACTGCAGTTCCATTTCCGAAAATTATTCCTTACTTACAGTAAAATGTATATGTTTTCATATGTATGTTTTTAGAATTCCATGATTTAACATAGACCTACTTACTCTCAGTAAATATTTAACTAAAGGAAAAGCCTACACATCTCTACCCCATAAAACTGAGTAGCCTGAATAAATTAAAGCATATTCGGGCATCTATTAATTACTTTCCCTAAGCTGGTTATCGGTGATGAATGAAATTGAAGGTCGATCATTATTCTACAGTGGCTACAATTACATTTGAATCAGGGAGGTTATTAAAGCTCTCAAAAAACAGAGGGATTTTTACTTTAGCTGGAGTTAATATGTGGTGAATCAAGTAAGAAAATATTCAGCTCTCCCTGCGGTGAATGAGGTTACCATGACCTCTTCCTAGGTACTAAGTGCTTCATGGAAGTATAATTTTATGTAACATTATATTTTATTCTCAAAGTGCTTTTCTTTCTCATAAGACTGTGAAGGCAGGTTTCCCCATTTCTTCTATGCTCTCCCCTCCAGCCCCATTTCTGAAGTCTAATTCCATATCTCAAGTATCCATTGCTCTTATACTCCCTACCTCCGCTCTCCAAACTACCTGTCTCCAAACTCCAGCCTCCTACCCTCCACCACCTGCATGCAGTTTCCAATCCTCTACTGTTAAGCCTAATTTGAAGGGACCCAAAACATGGAAGACACGAACAAGGTCTGTGGATTACACATCAAAGCTTTATTGTCTAGCTTGGCCAATCAGCGGGAACTCCAACAGAAATCTGATGGAGAGCACGCCGGCCCTTTGTTCTACTTAGTTTTTATAGTTTTGTAAGTGAGAAGGACAGAAGCAAAAATTGTAATTAGGAGCCTCTTACCACTATTGGTTATAGTCATATATCCTTTAACATGATAGGACCACGTTCAATTTGCAAGCCATACATCCTTTTGGGGAAAACAAAGTTTACAAGCCAACACAATGGTAGAAAGATGTCTCTTTACATATTAAAAGGCATTCCTATATTTTCTAGTGTTCATCTGCCATCTCTCTGTCCAGAGTCACACGTGTTAACCACATGCATTTACATAGGAGAGGTAGTTTCCATGGGGACAAATACCCGCAAATGGCTCATTGCTATGAGAAAAGGTTTATTTTGGTTTTTCTCTCCCTGTACCTGGCTAGCCATTCACCCCTTTCCCCACAGGCATGGTGGAATGTCTGGGGATCCATGTTTTCCTTCCCTTTGCATTTACAATACAATGCCAAGGGCCATCCTGACTATGCCAATCACACAGTACAGAGACTAGTCTCACAATTTCTCTCCACACCTTAACCCAAATCAACAAAATGTTTCTCAAGCCTCCCAAAATATTAATATTAATTCTGTAGCTTTTGGTACTTGACAACACCTGCGGGTGAAGTGGCTCAGTGGCTCCTCACTACTATACATTCTCCAGCTTCCACCATCCCCAGCCTCCCCTAGCCTCCACACTGCAAGCTGCACCCCTGTCCCCTCTCAATGTTCACCACCCAACCTCCCTACCCTCCAGTTTCCAGCCTCCACACCCCTTCCCCTTAGCTTCCCCAACTTCCACTCCCCCAGCCTCTCCACTTTCCGTAACCCCCAAGTCTCACACCCTCCATCACCCATAGACTTTCCAGCCTCCACCCCTTCCAGCCTCCCCAGTGTCCACCCCTCAGGCTTCAGTCCTAAAGCTTCCTCATCCCCCACCTCCCAACCTTCTTACCCTGCATCTTCCCCGCAGCTCCCCCAAATCTCACACCCTCCATCACCCATAGACTTTCCAGCCTCCACCCCTTCCAGCCTCCCCAGTGTCCACCCCTCAGGCTTCAGTCCTAAAGCTTCCTCATCCCCCACCTCCCAACCTTCTTACCCTGCATCTTCCCCGCAGCTCCCCCAATCTCCACCAATCCCAGATTCCCACCCTTCACTCCCTATAGCCTCCCTGCCTTAACCCCCTAGGCTCCTCACCTCCTTTCCTTAGAACTACTTCACTAAGGTTTAATTAATGCATCCTAATGTTACCATCAAAACTTACCTGCCTATTTTCTATTCTTTCAGGGTTCTCCTTTCTATTTCTAATGAAGAATATGATCAACAAGTTAATATTAGATATAGATGGCTGATTATAGGTCAGTGTGTTCCATTTCAACCAATAATTTTAAATTAAAAAGATACACTGATTACATGAAATGTAATACTTGTGCTAGAGGAAAGCAGAGATAAATGAGGAGTAGTCTTGTCCTTCTCTCTTGTTCTTTCTAGTCAAAATAACAAAAATGACCTCATGCAATGAAGTCAGCCACTTAGTCTTGACTTCAAATGAATCTGATTCTTCAAAATTAAATCTACCTGGAAAGAACAGTTGTCAACTACCAGTGAGGTTAATTTGAAAGACTAAGCTGCAAATTCTAAGGAGGCATTTCAAAAGCAGCAGCTGCTTTAATTGAAAGAGCATAGACTTTGGCACATCTGGGCAGAAATGGGCTTAATCATAAACTTGCTGGATGGATAATATTAGGAAACTCAGCAAATATTTCCAAGTCTCAGATTCCCCATATGCCTTAAAGGGAATAAAATCACCTACTTTATCAATTAAATAGATAAAATTAAGTGGCAAGTAGAACGTTTTAAGCAAGGGCAGTGTCTTAAATAAGTGTATGGTTTCCCAAGAGTCAACCTTTTATTTCACAATTATTTCCTTGTATGTTCATTTACATAATAAAAAATGATATTCTTTATTGCTTTGCCTCCCACAGGTGACCCAAGACTGATATGTTGACAATCTGCCACTTAACTGCACATTTAAAAAATCATCAACTAATCTGAAAGCTCCCCACAGAGCAGAATAGTTGGTCTTTGGTATACTTTTTTGAGCCCATCAATACTAAATATTGGGGCTAGAAGGTAGCAACAAAATGTCATCTTGTAGCAATAGAATGCCTGCCTTGTAGCTTTGCTCTGGGTGAATCAAGAAATGGGTGGTTATGGACTCTCCAGTAGGAACCAGACTCTTTTAAAGATGGCTCAATGTCAGGTTACTGTCATCTACATGTGTGCTGAGTGAAGATTGAGGCTTAGAACTTTTGAATACATTTTTAATGACCATATGAGGTCTAATGTTTTCTAAAGACTTTATGTGTGTGTTCTGGGGGAGGAGGGAGTAGAGGGCTGCTTTTCCAAGGTACTATTTGGAGAGTTAACTTTCAGTTGGTCAAATCTGTCTGAATTCCACTTCATCCTCTTGTTATTTAGGGTCAATTTGTTGAAAATTCTTAAGGTTCAGTTTCTAGCTTGGGAGAGCAATAATCCCTTCATAAACTGTTAGGAAAAGGACAGAGTGACTAGACGGGTAAAAAAAAAATGAACCTGTTTAAAGCAAGCGAGTATAGTCCCTGGCACATAATAACTCAGCAAATCTGGTTTCCTTCTTTCATCCAGCCCTAATCTCAAAATCAAGATTAATCTTGCCTGTAGCTAAGTAGATTTCCATATATTGATATAATTTTATGGTAACAGAAAATTCCCAGCAAAACAAACAGTCCAATAAAACATGACCTATTGGTTGATGCCTTCCAACAGAGCTTCACCCGACTCACTTATTTCATGGAAAGCTCTGTGCATAAGTCCCCTCCTCAAGAATATCTCCTCTGACTATCCTATCTAAAATATCTCCTGCATATCGCTCTTTGTTCCTTTCTCTGCTTATTTTTCTCTACAGTACTCATTGCTACTTGAAATTATATTGTACATGTTTTTCTTTATTCGCTGCCTTCCCCCACTGATATGCAGACTCAGTTATGGCAGAGCATCTGTCCATCTTGTTCACTGTTATTCTCCCAGCCCAGAATTTAGAACAGTGTCTGGATACATTTGACAGGTGCTCAGTAAGTATTTGTTGAATAAATGAATAAGGGATATTTTAAATTCCACAACAAGTCTTCATTTCTTTCCCTTAAAGCTTATATTATCTGGATAATATAAAATTAATCTTCTGAATATCCTCTGTGAGGTAGAAGCAATTATGGTCCCCTTATATCAGTAAGAAAATGGAAGTTTAGAAATTAAGTAACTTGCCCCAACACAGAAGTGAGGGGGGGATCCATTCCAGGTTTGGGGACTGTAGAACATTCTGCACCTCTCATTCTTTCCCACTCCCTCCTGCTTCTATACTTAAATTATGTTGTATTTTGGACTGCCTCTCTATTTTGTGTTAAAATGAAATACTTCTGGGGATGGGTAACATTGAATTATTGTTAGTTATTTGCTCTCCTTGGTGCACGTCAACTACACAGAAAATAGGGTCAGGGAAAAGGTGATAGAGTCTGGAGGTCTAAGGACCTGAGATCGAAAATCTTAGAACCAGGATAACAGCATATGAAACTAATGATATAGTGTATAATTTTGTCAAAGGTTACTCCATCTTATAAATATTCCACATCCATAGCTCCCTTCCTCCTTAACACTGAGATGTTTTCCCTATGCTATTTAGCATCTCCAAGACAGCACAGGTCTGGGAATTGGTGGTTTGATGATATTTCCTTCAGTGTAAAAGAAGTCAAACAGATACAATGTGAGAAACTACAGGAGGTTTTTTAGTAATTTTTTTTCCTCCGATGCATTTATTTCTGCATTAGTGAGAGTCTAGGAAGAGGTGCTGGTTGGTTAGATTTGATAATCACTGTGCAGTCACAGCATTCAGTAGTTCTCCACAGTACAGGGCACAACCAGCATGTCATTGTTATCACAGCAGATAGGACATAGATGTTTACCAGAAGAAAAGAACAAAAATAACAAGGTAGGGAGGGAGGAGGACTGCTTCCATCTTGTAATTTGAGAGGTATCACAGGCTACCTGTTTCAAAATAACAGTCTTAAGTTTGAGTTTGACATTTCCCCATTAGTGTCATTTCATTCCAGAATAAGATTGTCTCCAGAAGTCTCTCTTGCTTGAGAAGGCAGAAAGGGCATATTAAACTTGGATTAGCTAGCTGTTGCCATAGCAACTGGAAGACGCAAGGCCCTGGGGTGGGTTAGGGAATGAAACAATGATCAAGTAAGCTTTGATGAGGAGGAAAAGGGACAGAGTAAGAGGCAAGATGAGGTGACACAATAATTGGTAGCCCTGGGCAGCTATGGGGCAGTCATCTATAAAACAAAAAATTACTATTCATTTTAGTCAGGTACAATCTAAAATTTTTCCATCACAAAGTTAGCCATTGCTCTCATTAGCAATGCATGGTTATTTAATTTTTTTTTGTTTTTTAACAGAGACAGAGAGTCAGAGAGAGGGACAGAAAGGGACAGACAGACAGGGAAAAGGTGATAGAGTCTGGAGGTCTAAGGACCTGAGATAGAAAATCTTAGAACCAGGATAACAGCATATGAAACTAATGATATATTGTATAACTTTGTCAAAAGTTACTCCATCTTATAAATATTCCACATACATAGCTCCCTTCCTCCTTAACACTGAGATATTTAACACCGAGATGAGAAGCATCAATTCTTAATTGTGGCTCTTTAGTTGTTCATTGATTGCTTTCTCATATGTGTCTTGACTGGGGGGCTACAGCAGACCCAGTGACCCCTTCCTCAAGCCAGCAACTTTGAGCTCAAGCCAGTAACCTTGGGCTTAAGCCAATGACCATGGGGTCATTTCTATGATCTCATGTTCAAGCCAGTGACCCTGCTGATGAGTTAGTGCTCAAGCCAGATGAGCCAGTGCTCAAGCCAACCTCAAGGTTTTGAACCTGGGTCCTCTGTGTCCCAGTCCGATGCTCTATCCACTGGGCCAGCACCTGGTCAGCCTTAAAATTCTTAGTCCTTCTCACCCTCCAGTTCATTTCTAAGACAAATATAATTTTTCCAACCAACAACATCAACAAAAATTAAACTATACCTCTAGCCTTGTGTTTGGAATGCAGACAATTGGTAAGATACCAGGATCTTCCTTACTATATTTCCAGACATTTATCTGGGACAATGATTATAGAAGGGACTAGATTATAGTTCATTAAAAAAATGAACTTTACAAAAAGTCAAACCTTAAAGTGAAAGCTTCTAATGCAGAAACAAATCTTATAAACAGAGCAGGGAGGATTCTTAAAGGTCTTCCAATTCTATCCTCTTCTTTTACAAAGGAGAGTGCTGAGTGCCAGAGAGGTTAATTATGTCCTCTAACCACTTAATGATCCTGTCATTTCTAATTATTGCTAAAAAAATAAAATAAAATAAGGAACTCCCAGTGCCCTCCATTTGTGTGCACTGAAAAATCAGTTTACATACCAGCAGGAAATGTCAGCATCAAGGCCAAGGATGTTTAATTTGTTCATTATAAAAATAATAAGAGCTGACATGTATTGAGTACTTATAATGTGCCAGACATGGTGCTAAATGTTTTGTAATCTGTATCTCACTTAACCACCAAATAGTCCTGTAAGACTTGTTTATCCCATTTTACAGATGAACATCAGAGTCGAGAGAAGCTAAGAAACTTGTTTACAGTCAAACAACTATTATAGTAAGGGACATTCTCAAGGTATGACTCAAGTCATCTTCCTTACCATGATATTAAATCATATCCCCTGACTATTACCATGTCTCACTTTACTATGAGAAAACCAGGGATTGATAATTAACTATAGTCATGAGCTAAATGCCTCCCTCTGACATCTAAAGCCATTCCCCCAAAATAGTCATTCAGCTATAACCAATTAACTATATTTCCCAAGAATATACTTTTAAAAATAACTTTTCCTGATAATAAATGTAAATCATATTCA
This sequence comes from Saccopteryx leptura, assembly GCF_036850995.1. Taxonomy (NCBI): domain Eukaryota; kingdom Metazoa; phylum Chordata; class Mammalia; order Chiroptera; family Emballonuridae; genus Saccopteryx; species Saccopteryx leptura. Next base: position 58,966,116 of record NC_089511.1, on the reverse strand, counting down.
ATATGCAACAATTAAAAGCATAGAAAAAGATAAAGAAGAAAATTAAGATCTCCTGTAATTATACCAAGGATCATATGCAGGAAAATCTATTTTTTCTTCCATTTTAAAAGACCACTATAATTCTTGCAAAAATTAGCAATAGCCTGTAGTGTTTTCTACATGGGTCATTTAGCCTGAGGGAAATTCATGTAGTAAACCACCATCAAAGATTATTTATTATTTACTCTTTAGATCATTCATTTATTCAATTGCAATCTATTGCTTGAATGTATGCTCTGTGCCAAGGGCTCTGCTAGTTGCTAGAACTCACTGAGAGTTAATGACAGGTCCTCATAGAACCTACATCCTCATTCTCTGAAAGAAGTTTTCAATGTGTTTTACCTTTATTAGCCTTAAAAGATACAGATACTTTTGGTCCATATACTCAATTCAATCCTTTTTATCCTCATCGTGATAGGTGGAGGACTGATATAAAGACAAGTCTCAGAGCTTTGTAACTGACACAGAACTATAAAACATTACTTAAATTTGTTGGTCTGATAGTGTACTTATTGTGGCAAACATAGCTCACAGGCTGGAATTTTAGGGATTTACCACCTTAAATGTTCTTCCTATTCTCGATATAAATATTCCCTTGGTGCTAAACTGGTAGCCTTTACATGTAAAGGGACTAGAAATGGGTTCTTGTGCTTGGAATTCCTTTAATATAGACAAAACTTGCCATTAGTTATACACTGCAGAAGTTGACTGAAACATGTGACTAAAGCTCATTATAAATAACACATGATGGGAATTTCTCTCCTAAGAGCAGTTGTTCATGGGAATGACGTTCCAGGAAGCTGTGAGGATGGAGGAGAAACTTCATAAGTCAGCCAGGGGTTCTGTCTTAGTTTCCTATTTCTGTTGCAACAAATTGACATAGTTTATTGGCTTAAACCAATATGCATTTGTTCTCTTACAGTTCTGTAGGTTGGAAGTCTAAAATGGTTCTGGAGGACTATGTTCTGCCTGGAGGCTCTAGCAGGGAATTTCTTCTTGCCTTTTCAAACTTCTAGAGGTTTCCCACATTCCCTGGCTGATGCCTCCAGTCACTCTGACCTCTGCTTCCATTATCACATTCCCTTTACCAGCTGTGGTGTAAAGCCGGTGGACAAGGCCAGTCAGGTTCGCTTTGGATTTGGGCAGACAGTAAGAGGAACTGTGGAGCTGGAAAGCACTGGGCCATTCCATGTAATAGATTCTCACAACAGCGTATAAGCAAACAGGCAGGGGAAACCCTCTTCTTACATCAGCAAGTGAACAAACAGCAAAATGGCCCCTCATAATGGTGGGCAGGTAATCCACCATTCACCCTCTGCAATCCACACTGAGTGTAAACACCCATAGCCTTATACAGTGGTACCTTGAGATACAAATTTAATTCGTTCTGTAACTGAGCGCATAAGTCAGTCAACTGGTATATCAAATTGCCGATACTGGACCTGTGTGCAAATGCGCCAACTAGCGGCAGCTTCCTGAATCACGACTCGTATCTCAGAATTTTGCTCGGATCTCGAACAAAAATATGGACCAAGTTGCAGCTCGTATCTTAAAAAAAAAAACCTATGTTGGTCTGTCTCAAGGTAGGCTATGCACACGTGCCTCTGCCACGTGCTCACACACTAATCAAGCAAAGTGCTTGCAGCTGGTGAGCCAGAGAGCAAGTCTAACACAGCTGTTTTCCCAACATTCCACCCTTTTAGGGTTGCTCACTTCACAATCTATGTGACAAGTATTTTCCGCGATGGTCCCTGTGCAAGGAGTTAGGTCCATTAAATAAACAGAGTCTACAGCAACAGCACTAGCTATATAATTATAATAATTACAAAGGTATCCTTCAAAATTTCTTCTTGAATACTCTGCCCAGGGAGCTAACTGGAGGCCCGTCTCCAGCTCCCTACCCCATGGTAGTTGGGAGGGCCTGTATAGTCCAGGTCCATGTCCATTGAAACAGCAAAGTGTCTTTGGTGCGTCTCTGCAACTGGATGGGAACAACTGCCTGGTGCAGGAGGGGCTCCACAGGTGCCATAGCATCCCCATCCAGGGTCTCTCACAGTACTGTCCACAAGTGTTGTGTCCATCCAGCAATGGAGTCGGTGCCCTCTCTGGTCACAGTCAAAGAGTCCATTATACTGCTCAATGAAAAAAACACCTGTTACCTTCTAATGCCAATACCTGTAGCACATTAGAAGGGACCAGTAGACTGCCAATTTCACATGGGGCCTCCAACCCCCTCGGCATTCTTCATATTCAAACTGGGATAACACGTCTTGGGGATCCTCCTCTTCCACAGCTGTCTCCAACAAGTAATCCTGCACCTGTACAAACTGAACACCAGCCATTTTCTTGGCAGCTGCTGCGGTCATCAGTTTTTCCCACTTTTTCAGTAGCTGGAACCTCTGTTGTGGCTTAAGCTGCTGCCAAAGCTCTAACAGGACTTTATTGGGCTTGCCATCCAATCTCTCCCTATCTGTCCCAGCCACAATCAAATGTACCCACATCTGTGTTCAGGTAATCTTTTTTTTTAATTTATTTATTAAATTTAATGCAGTGACATTGATAAATCAGGGTACATAAGTTGAGAGAAAACATCTCTAGATTATTTTGACATTTGATTGTGCTGTATACCCCTTCCCCAAAGTTAAATTGTCTTCTGTCACCTTCTATCTGGTTTTCTTTGTGCCCCTCCCCTCCCCCAACCCCTCTCTCCTTCTTCACCCCATCCCCCCTCCCCCCAACCCCCACCCCTATTGCCATCACATTCTTGTTCATTTCTCTGAGTCTCATTTTTATGTCCCTTCTATGTATGGATTCATATAGTTCTTAGTTTTTTTTCTGATTTACTTATTTCACTCCGTATAATATTATCAAGGTCCATCCATGTTATTGTAAATGATCCGATGTCATCATTTCTTATGGCTGAGTAGTATTCCATAGTATATATGTACCAAAGCTTTTTAATCCACTCGTCCTCTGACGGACACTTGGGCTGTTTCCAGATCTTCGCTATTGTGAACAATGCTGCCACAAACATGCGGGTGCATTTCTCCTTTTCGAGCCGTTCTATGGTGTCCTTGGGGTATATTCCTAAAAGTGGGATAGCTGGGTCAAAAGGCAGTTCGATTTTCAGTTTTTTGAGGAATCTCCATACTGTTTTCCACAGTGGCTGCACCAGTCTGCATTCCCACCAGCAGTGCAGGAGGGTTCCCTTTTCTCCACATCCTCGCCAGCACTTATTCTGTGTTGTTTTGTTGATGAGCGCCATTCTGGTTGGTGTGAGGTAATATCTCATTGTGGTTGTAATTTGCATTTCTCTAATGATTAGTGATGTTGAGAATTTTTTCATATGCGTATTGGCCATCTGTATGTCCTCTTTGGAGAAGTGTCTATTCATCTCTTTTGCCCATTTTTGGATTGGATTGTTTATCTTCCTGTTGTTGAGTTTTACAAGTTCTTTATAAATTTTGGTTATTAACCCCTTATCAGACGTATTGTCAAATATGTTCTCCCATTGTGTAGTTTGTCTTTTTATTCTGTTCTTGTTGTCTTTAGCTGTGCAAAAGCTTTTTAGTTTGATATAGTCCCATTTGTTTATCCTGTCTTTTATTTCACTTGCCCGTGGAGATAAATCAGCAAATATATTGCTCCGAGAGATGTCCGAGAGCTTACTGCCTATGTTTTCTTGAAATCAGGTAATCTTTATAGGCCCATTTCTCCTGTTAGTCAGAGTGGCAGCATGGGCAGCAGCTCTCACAACCTTGTGGTCCATCTCTGTTCCTGAGAGCATGATGTCATTCACCCCTATGTCCAACAACCACAGCAATCAGGCTTCCAGGATCTCGATGGGTTTCTGCCTGAATTTCACCCCTAACTCCATCATCTCTGCCTGGGTGCAGGGCTGGACCACAGAGTGTTCCACTACCTGTGTAGGAGGTTGTGCCATCCCCCGAGGGACTCTGGGCTGCTGGATTTTCAACTTCCTTGGGGACCACCAGCTGGGCTCTGAGTCTGTGGATGGTAGTTGCAGCTTAAACTTCCTTCTTTTCAGAAGAAGAGGAGTTGAAAACATTTGCCTCCCCTGGCTCAGAATCACTCTACAGGCACAGCTTCTTCTTCAGCAACTATTTTGGCTCCTGCAGCTGCCAGCTCTCAGCCTGAAGCTGAGTCTCAAGCTCTTAAACCCATAGTTGTTTCTCCAACACCTGTCACTACCAACATTCAGCTTCCAGGGCAAACTGGAGCTCATGAACTCATAATTCCTTCTCCAGGGATTGTTCCAGTTTCAAGCACCATTGGTGCTCAGCCTGAATCTCACACTGCAGCTCTTGAGCCCAGTCAGCCTTCTTCTCTAGTACTTGCTCCAGTTCATGTCCTTGTTGGTGCTCAGTCTCCAGCTCACCTTAGAGCTTTTGACCTTGTAAAGCTTCCTGCACAGAGCTCTTGGTTTCTTCTCACAGGGCTGTAAAAAACACCCAGCCCACAGTCCCCAACAGTAGAGCCACCAGGAAAGCCACTTCTCTATTCACCCTTCAAGAGTGTCAGTGGCTCCAGATAATCTTATCTGTAGCCTGCCCACTAATTCAGATGTAATGCCAGTGGCCAAGGCCAGGCAGGTTCAAATCGGATTCAGGCAGATGGTAGAGAAACTGCAGAGCCAAAAAATGTTGGGACATTCCTGTTTAATAGATTCTTGCAACAGCAGATGAGAAAACAGGCAGGGGAAACTCTCTTCTCACAGCAGAAAGCAAACAATCAGCAAAATGGCCCCTCACAATGGTGGGCAGGCATTCTGCCATTCACCTTCTGCAATCTACACAGAGTGCAAGCACCCAGAGCAGAGGTGGATTTAATGGGAGGTGCACTGGGCATGTGCCCAGCACCCTGACTTCTGAAGGGCCCCACAAAAATCCAACTTTACACTTTTTTTCTAATGACACCAAGTTTGGTTTCATATGTGCAATTTTAACATTAATAGTGCATAATATTTTTTTATTTATTTAAAAATATGGTTAACATGTTTTTTTTATTTTCCCTCTCTCTTCTTTTTTTTAAAATTTATTTATTTTTATTTTTTGTAATTTTCTGAAGTTGGAAACAGGGAGACAGACAGACTCCCACATGCGCCCAACTGGGATCCACCCAGCATGCCCACCAGGGGGCGATGCTTTGCCCATCTGGGGTAGAGACATTCTAGCACCTGAGGCAGAGGCCATAGAGCCACCCTCAGCGCCTGGGCCAACTTTGCTCCAATGGAGCCTTGGCTGCAGGAGGGGAAGAGAGAGACAGAGAGGAAGGAGAGGGGGAGGGGTGGAGAAGCAGACGGGTGCTTCTCCTGTGTGCCCTGGCCGGGAATCGAACCTGGGACTCCTGCACGCCAGGCCGACGCTCTACCACTGAGCCAACTGGCCAGGGCTGTCTCTCTCTTCTTTTTAAGGGGCCTGATATTTTCTTCTGTGCCCAGGGCGCAAGCGACCTTAATTCACCTCTGACTCAGAGCCTTACATAGGCTATGCATAGGTGCCTCTGCCATGTGCTCACACACTAATCAAGCAAAGTGCTTGTGGCTGGTGGACCAGCAAGCAAACCTAACACAGCTGTTTTCCCAGCACATGGTCTTTCTGCATCCCTTTAATAAATACTCTGTAATTACACTCAGTACATTCAGGTAATCCAGGGACTAGGGATTAGAATGTGAGTTTCTGGGGAGGGGGGATTATTTAGCCTACCTCAGGCTCTAAAGGTAAAGTTGATTATTTCACATTTGTGTTGAGCTGGGGCTGTCTTCAAAAAGGGTTTGAGTCCCTTCCACAATCTTTTCTCTGGTCTCTCTCTCTACAATCCCTACCCTGTCCTTCCACCCTGTTCTGACTGGATTCAAAGTCTGAGTCACTTTTTCTGGGCCCTTTTTCTTCCCACAGGAAGCAAGACATTGTCAGGGTTCAATTCCAGCTAATCTTTCTTATTTCACCATAATGTTATTAGTGCTTGAGAAGCCCAAGGACCTATTGCATAATTGGATTTATGCTCAGAACAACCTACATCAGACCCTTAAAAAAAGTTTTAGTTACTGAACACTTATTTTAGCTACTTAATTGCAAATTGTGGTCACTTAATTTGGGGAAAATGAGGTCTATTTAATTTTCAGAGCATGAACCTAAGGTCAATGGTCTGTTCTCTCTGATATAAAGTCTACAGGTATTTTGGTAACTGAGGCAAGCCAGTTGAAGAGCATTTCAATGCCAATTTCAATTTGATCAATTCCATAAGACCTAGAGGATCTAGGAAAAAAATTATCATTGCTGACTTGTTTTGCCATCTGTTTTCAGTTGCATGGTCCATAGCAGAGGAGTCTAAAGCAAAGATCATTACATTATTATTGTCATCCCAAAGTGTGGGTGGAGCGCAGAGCACATTCCTAGGAGCTGTGGCTGATGCAATGCTGTGAGAATACTCCAGCTCCCAGAAGCCTCCTAGGCATACCCAGGAAGGGAGCTCGCCCGCTATAAGCAAGTGACTTAGCGCCAACCGTGCAGCTCCCTGATCTTTTCAGCCATTGGCTATGAAGGACATGCTGTAACACCCTATAGGCTGAACCTGTGTATATAAGCTAGCTTACTTCCTGGATAAAGTGGATCTGCGTCACTGAACCTGGTCCCCGGAGTCGAGTCTTTGCGTCTCTGTCGTCCTCACCCCCGGCAGGACTTGTCCACACCAAAGCAGAGATGACAAAATAGGAAGCATACATACTTGCCTAAACATTTCTCACCCAAGACAGGCATCACTATTCAAGCACTGTTTCTCCACTGGGCCTAGATCTGGTCTTAAACCCTTCCCAACTGAATGCTCCAGCCAGCCACTGCGTCTCAACTAGAGTTGGTAAAATGGAGCTCTATCTGATGTTGCTGCTTTATAGTCAATGCCCTCCTATTTCCAGTCATTAAGGAAAATTCCTTATACTGCAATCTAGCAATAAAACACTGTGATCCCTAGAACACCACTTTGAGGTCTATTTCTGGAGCTGGCAAATTCCTGACAGAGACAGATTTAAAAGTGAAGCAGATGATCCCATCTCCCTACTGTCTGTTTGGAGATCTTGGGGTGAGTGGGATGGGCTCTTATCTCATCTTACTGTCTCCAGCTCTTCCTCTGGGGATACTGTGGCTTCTTCCCCCCTTCCCTTTATAGTACTTCTGTGCTTTGAATTCCTGCATTAAATGAGCACCTTTGTCCCCAATTTGTTTTTTCTTTCTTAATTGTGTGGCTCTCTTCCTCTTTCCTCAAACCAGAATCCTGCTGGGCCCCCAAGAGCAGCCTCCCTAGGGAGTCCTTAGTTGACAACATTGTCAAACTCTTCAAAGGCAAGGAGGGGAAAGAAACACAAGCTCATCCATCCCTGTCTCTTTTTTCATCTTCTGGTCTCCACTCTTAATAAGTAGCCTTAGAAGTTATCAAACACTCCAGTGTGCTTTGACAGCTAGTCATCCATTAAAGCCTCTGATTGCCTGGCATAATTGCATATGATATTCCTACTCCGTGAACATGGCTCCTAAATTGCTCTCCGGCACTGGTTTGCTTTTACACCAGAGCTTGCTAGAAAAGAGAAAAAATCCAATTCATTCAAAGAGCTCAGTAACAGATAAGCCAGCCACATCAGAATATGGGAGAGGGGAAAACCAGCATGTACAACTGTGTGCTTGTTTTTTATTAAGAGAAAATGACTTATTCAGATGGCTTCCCAAAATTTTAGCTAGGATCGCAAGGAGATATTTTGCTCTGGACCAAGGCCATCTGGAACCTCCATTAAAGAGCAGATCTCTGCAGTCTTTCGATTTTTTTTCCATGCCTTTCTCAGCCCCAGTCAATAGTCCAGCTGCATGCTCTGTAGCAAAGCACATTCATCTAAGCTTTATGTCTGAGTAGCTGCCTTCAGAAGGGGCTTTCAGGGTGGATATAAGCTGGTTGATTAGCCTTCCTTGCAGGGTTCCCGCCCCGGAACGCCCACCTAAGCGTTGGTTCTGCAGCAGCAAATGCAGCAGCCTGCCTACTCCTCTGTGCCCAGGAGGAGAACTGGCCTCCGCCTGGAGCTCTGAGGGCACAGCCGCTGTCGCATGCTGCTCTGGAAAGGGGCCGAGACAGGGAGAGTAGCCAGCAGCTGCCAAGCCCGAGACCCTGCGTGGGGGAAGCTGGGAATCTCTGTCACAGAGCTTAAGGGGACGCTGAAAGGGCTCGCTGGGAAGGGCTTCCCAGGCAGGGGGATTGTGACTCAGCAGAAGTCAATGGCGGAGCCCTCAGGTGGGAGGGAGCGCAGAGCGTCAGGGCCCATGCCTGGCATGGTTATCACTCCACAGACGCTTCCAGCCTCCTACTTTGCACTTAGAAAAACAGCGATGCTAGAGCTTTATTTTTTAAATTAATTATCATTTTTATTTTGAGAATTAAAAAAAAAAATAGAAAAGCACAGGAGAATATAATTATGTACATACCTTCCAGCCAAAAGAGACCATTGTTAACATTTTGTAATGTTTGTCTCAAGACCTACTTTTAAAATAGAAATGAAGGACATGAAGGACACGAAGGACATCTCTTTAGCACCTTTATCTTCCCTCCTCAGTCCCTTTCCTGGAGAGGAAACTGCCTGAAAGAAATTAAAGCTTTCCTTTCTAATCCTTTTGCAGGCTTTTACCTACACACAAAAAAATATAGAGACTATAATACTGGGGTGCATTTTATAATTTGTATTTTTCTGCACTTGTGGCAAGGTACCAAAGAATGGAAAAATGAATATTAATATTTTAGGAGGAGGAGTCAGGTTTCTTGTCCTCTCCTCTTCTGTAGAGAGCAAGGGGAGAGGAATGTGAAAGTTTCCTGGCTTGCAGAGACATACTGTGTAGGAAACCCGCTTTTACTAGGCAGCTTAAAGGGCAGTTTATAATTTGGGCTAAGCATACAGAGAGATTTTGTAAATATGATTTTTATACTTGTGTGTGATTTGCACCAACTCAGGATGGATGACAGCATTGTGTTGTAAATGGAGAGATTTTGTGCTGGGTTTTGAGTGGAAGTGGAGAAGAAACTTGGATTCCCTCCCTCCCCCCCCCTCCACACCTGTGAGGAAGAGAATAAACACCTATCCAGGTGCAGGGGAAGGGAAGAAAGATTAAAGAAGCCCTTTTCTTCTCCTTGCTTTCCTTCTTTAACGGGCCATTCACAAGTGCTTATCCCCTGGCTCCATGTCGGCTTCCCCTCCCCTCCAGAAAGCGGATATACCTCTAAACAAAGGGATGGCAGATGAACACTAAATGATTTGGGAATGTCTTTTAATATGTAAAACAACATTTTTTGCTATTGTGTTACCTTATAAGTTTTAATAGGTAGGAATATTTTTATAAATCCTATAGACAAATGGTATAAGCTTGCTAATGATTATGTCATCTTCCCCTCCTCCTCCTTTTCCCGCCAACCTGTGTGTGATCAAGGGTATATAACCTACCTCAAGGCTGTATTCGAGACAACACGATTTGGTCAGCTATGCCCCGTGTTAGTCATATGTGGCCGGCATATTAAAAAATCTTCTCCTTTTAATAAAACTCCTTAAAAATTCATTTGGACTTGGTGTCTCTACATAAACCCAGTGGAACAGTTACTTTACAACATACTTCTGTTCTGCAATTTTTTTTCCCACTCCATACTGTGATATTTTGTTCTGTATAGAGGTCTAGGTCAATTGTTTTAACAACTGCATAGAATTGGGTGGGGTGATTTCTAAGCCCCCACTTGGTCTTAACACCAAGCCAGTGGTTCTCAAACCACGCATTAGAATCACCTGGGCCACTTTAAAAATGCAGAGGCCCTGGCCCTGTTCTCAAAGATTCTAATTTCATTGTTCTAGAGCTGGGTTGGGACATTTATTTGCCTTGGAATTCTGTGATTCTAAGAAGAATTGTGGATAACTGTTGTGTGTCTCCTGGCTGATTAGAAGCAATTTTACATCTTCCAACAGAATAATACCAACCATAATGAATTTTCTAGGGATACTCCCTGAAACCTGCTGATAGCTGTGTCAGAGGGATGGCAAGAGTCTCTCCCTTTATCTTACTGCTAAAATAGTGGTGTTTATGAGCCCTAGCAATCAGCATGTCCTCACATTTGTTCCCTAACGGAAATGAAGATGTTGCTATTGAGAGGAATATAGGGAATTGACCTATATGGGCCAGTGGTTCTCCAAGAGTGGTCTCCAGACTTTCAGAATCACCTGAAAAAATACTGATACCTGTTTTCAGGTAAGGATAAAACACCTTGGAGAGTAGAGTTTGAAAGGAATCTGAATTACTTTCTCTTTCCATCATGTTGAAGCCTAACAGGGAAGAAACTACTGCCAAGAAAATCTGCAGAAATCTACCAGACAACAACCCTTCCCCTTCCCCAAATTTTATTTTTGTAAGGCTCAGCATTCTCACACACATACACAAAGAGCATTTATTAAACTGCCATTGGTTGCTTTGTTAGAGAGGGAAATCATGGAAACCTAGACCCTATCCTCTAAGGGTCACTCTTTGGGATAGAGTGCAAGCACTATGGTGACCTCGATGGTATCTTATAACCTTGTTCTTTCTCCTTTTCCCATTTTTTATATCTAGATACAGAGAGGATTACCTGGAAAATGCAATACGATAAAGTGTGGTTAAACTTTCCATTCTCCTCTAATACATTCAACAAATGTTTACTGAGTGTTTATGAAGTGCCAGCCACTGTGCTAGGTCATGGGGATCCCACTGGCCCAACAATCACAGGCTTCTCCCTCCAATTCTGGATATAGGCCAATGAACAGACAACTAAACAATCTGAGTACAAGCTACTACAGCAAGGAAAGCACAGGATGCTCTGGAAAAGCAGAGAAGGCCAGAGAGAGATAAAGCAACCTAGTCTTGGGGTCTTAGGCATACTTCCTCGAACAGCAGCAGTTCTCAGATGTGAGTGTGCATAGAATGACCTGGAAGGCTTGTTAAAATACAGACAACTGCCCCGTATCCCAAGGTTCCGATTTAGTAGATGTAGAGGGAAGCCTGATCATTTTGCATTTTCAACATTTTTCCTGGTGATACTGACAGTCTGGAAACCACACTTGGAGAACCACTGGCCGAGAGGAGCCAAAGTCTCAGCTTTGCTGAGCATCACAACATGAACCTCACCTGGGAATCGGTTAGAAATATGGAGTATTAAGTCTCATCTCGGATCTACTGAGTCTGGGTGATACCTATGTACATTAAGGTTTGAGAAACACCGCTTTAAACCACTGGTTCCCCAGTGTGGTTGCACATGGGAATGAATCATCTTGGCAATTAAAAAAAATAGTGATGCCTAGCTTCCACCCTCAGAGATTCTGGTTTTATTGGGATAGGATGTGAAAAGCTCACCCAGGTGATTCTAATATTTAGCACATTTTTGAGACTCACCTGCCTAAGCAAAATAGAGTCAGAATATGAGTTAGTCCCACAAAGAAAGGCAGGAAGAGTACTATGGAAAACAGAATGTACAAAGGCTCAGTAATAGAGAGATGTAATGCTGGTGGCCTAGGCCAGGCAGGTTCACATTCAATTCAGACAGAGAGTAAAGAATTTGCAGAGCTGGAAAGCTTTGGGCCATTTTTATTTAATAGAATCTCACAACAGCTGACGAGCAAACAGGCAGGAGAAAGTCACTTTTCTCCACAGCAGGTGAATGAACAGCAAAACGGCCCTTCACAGTGGCAGGTAAAACCGTCCTTAGTGAAAGCACCCTAGTCTTACACAGGCTCTGCACACATGGCTCTGCCACATGCTCGTGCACCAATCATGCAAAGTGCAAGTGAGCAAGCCTCACGCAGCTGTTTTCCCAACAAGAGAGCAAAGTGAATAAAAAGAGTTTTGTGAGCACAGACTATAGAGAAAGGAGAAGTGATGAGCTAGGAGCTAGAGGGTTACAGAAACACGTGTCGGAAGACTACAGAAACTAAAGACTTTGAGTTTTACTTGAAGGTTGGACACACTCAGTTTGCACTAAAAAAAAAAACCAAAAGATCAATCTGTATGTCCTTCAGAAATAAGCTTGGGAGTCTGGGAACAATGTGCCTGGCGTTAAGTCTAGGAGTTCTTTGACATAAAGAAGTGTATTCTTGCTCTTATTTAAAATCATTCCTTGCACAAAACACTATTATTTAAACTAAAGGTGGTGCAAAAAATGGTTGTAGGAACCAATAAAATAGTCCTTAGTGCCCGGGGTGGCTTTGCTCCGGTGGAGCCTTGGCTGCGGGAGGGGAAGAGAGAGACAGAGAGGAAGGAGAGGGAGAGGGGTGGAGAAATAGATGGGCGCTTCTTCTGTGTGCTCTGACTGGGAATCGAACCTGGGAATCCTGCACATCAGGCCAATGCTCTACCACTGAGCCAACCGGCCAGGGCCTAGGAATGCCCTTGTTGATCAAGCTACCCAAAAGAAAATTATTTGGAGCAACCATGACAGACCGAGCAATTCAGTCTCATACTATTCATCACCAGAACGCTGCAGCCTGGTGTAAACAGTTTCAACTTTCTCGGGAAGCAGCACGGCAGATTGGGAAATCCTCTCCAAGGGGTCCTATACTGCCCCCTCATTTGGAGTTAACCCTCAGGGACCCCTACCAGGACAACTTTGGCAGATGGATGTTACTCATATACCTTCATTTGGCAAACAGTCGTATGTCCATGTTACAGTGGTTACATATTCCGGATTTATAGTAACCTCTGTCAGAACATGAGAGGCTGCTAAACATGTTATAGCTCATTGTCTGTATGCACTGTTCTATTATTGGATTTCCTAAACTGGCTAAACTGAAAATGCTCCTGTATATGGAGCAAAAGCATTTACTGTATTTTGTAATGCTTACAATCTTTAAAGTTAAGGTATTATTAAAGTGTACCCAGCAAATATTTTAAAGTCAATTTAAAAAAAAAATTTTTTTTAAAGGGGGTAGTCATATCCTGGAACTCCTACGGGTCTACCATATCATGCTTTTTACTTAAAAAAAAATTTACATTTTTTTTTTTTTTGTATTTTTCTGAAGCTGGAAACGGGGAGAGACAGTCAGACAGACTCCCGCATGCGCCCGACCGGGATCCACCCGGCACGCCCACCAGGGGCAATGCTCTGCCCACCAGGGGGCGATGCTCTGCCCTTCCGGGGCATCACTCTGTCATGACCAGAGCCACTCTAGTGCCTGGGGCAGAGGCCAAGGAGCCATCCTCAGCGCCCGGGCCATCTTTGCTCCAATGGAGCCTCGGCTGTGGGAGGGGAAGAGAGAGACAGAGAGGAAGGAGAGGGGGAGGGGTGGAGAAGCAGATGGGCACTTCTCCTTTGTGCCCTGGCTGGGAATCGAACCCGGGACCTCTGCACGCCAGGCCGACGCTCTACCACTGAGCCAACCGGCTAGGGCCTTTACATTTCTTTTGAATGCTGATGAACAGGAGACACCAAATCTTTTTGCCTGCAAACTACTACCTTCTTTATCAGACCCAGCTAATAACACTGTTTTGTCTCTTTCCAAATAGCTCCAGATATATGGAAAAGATTTATATAGGTGGATGGGGATCCTTAAACCCCTCAGTGAGATCTTCTGAGCATGGCTTTTAAGATACCTAGAGGCAGAAAAAGCCCAATAGAGATCAGGGGAACTACCAGCTTTTAGGATACACCCTTAAAGGCTCCAATGCCCCAAAGGGGTCTCATAGGATGCCATCTGGGTCCTGCTTCAATAGTGGAAAGGAAGGTCATTGAGCTAAAGCCTGCCAGACTTACATGCCTCTGCTGTGAGGAAACAGGGACACTGGAAGGTAGGCTTCCCCCTCGCTCCTCTAAGGGAAGGTTCAGTCTCTTCTAGCCCTGCTCCAGCCACCTATGACCTAACCTTGCCCAGAAAGCTGGGGTTTGCCACTGAAGGCTGAAGGTGCCCAGAGCCGTCGGCCCCATCTACGACACTGTGGACGAGCCTAGGGTATTTCCTCCAAGAAGCAGGTAAACTGATCTCATTTGCACAAGGACCACTTAACTATGTTTTGCCTGAATAGTCAGGTTTTTTATTCTTCCCTCAAAGATCTCTGTTGTGGGTGTTGATAGTCCTATTTTCTGCTGCTTCGTTTAATATATAGTGTTTCCTTTATTCCTCCTACCTCAATGCCCCACTCATATTTCAGGCTGGGACCTACTCCTAATTTAGAGCTCTCTTTCCCCCTTTTGCCAACTTCTATTATGAATCTGCCTTTGCCACTCAGCTTAGTGTATCCCAAGGTTCTCTTTACCATGCCACAGTCGCAGAGCTCCAGGGAAAAGCAACCTGGCCTCAACTCTCCAGGCAGAGGAGAACAGAAGCTCCATATCCACACATGCTGCAGATGGCTTTTCCAGTCTACCTGAATCATTACCAGCTAGAAGCAGCGGTCATTGGGACTTGGACATGAGCTGCAAAGTATAGAATGGTGACAACAATTCCAGTGCCATGCGGACTTTTCCTGGATGTGGACTTTTCCTGGATGCGGACTTTTCCTGGATGTGGACTTTTCCTGGACTCCTGCTCCCTGTGACAGCTCCTAACAGACTGAACTGTGGTTGGGTTGCATTTTTCAGGGATTTGGCATGGTGATGGGGCCAACTTGAACTTGGTGAACATGTTAAGGACACTACTCTTTTATGGATTCTTGCTGCATTGGCCAAGAGTTTGCTTAAAGGCTTTAATCACTGTAAAAAAAATAGAGGACTAGATAAAGAGGATGAGGCACATATACACCATGGTATACTATTCAGCTAGAAGAAATGATGACATCGGATCACTTACAACAAAATGGTGGAATCTTTATAGCATTATACGGAGTGAGATAAATAAATCAGAAAAAAACAAGAACTGCAGGATTCCATACATTGGTGGGACATAAAAACGAGACTAAGAGACATGGACAAGAGTGTGGGGTTACGGGGGCTGGGGGCAGGGAAGGAGGGAGAGGGGGAGAGGAAGGGGTACAAAGAAAACTAGATAGAAGGTGACAGAGGACAATCTCTCTTTGGGTGATGGGTATGCAACAGAACTAAATGACAAGATAACCTGGAAAAAAAATAGTCCTAAAGGGTAGCAAAATATGTCACCCCCAAATATGCCACTTTAGCGTGAGGATTATTTTGAGTTGAAAGCAATTGAAAAGAATCAGACACATGAAAGCTCTCTATCCCTCCCCCATTTGCCTAAAAGTAGGACATAAATTTGTAAAGGTGTCCGCCCCTCCCATCTCCACCAAGCAGGACATACATAAATTGCCAGGGACAACTCTAGACCCTTGTGGGGAAATCAGCCGTGTTAGGCTTGCTTGCTGGTTGTCCAGCTGCAAGCACTTTGCATGATTAGTGTGTGAGCATGTGTGTCTCCATGAAAAGCTATGGGTGCGCCCGTGGTGGTGCAGTGGATAAAGTGTCAACCTGGAATGCTGAGGTCGCCGGTTCGATGAAGCCTTGGGCTTTCCTTGTCAAGGCTTCTTGCTCACCCCCACTTCCCTCTCTTTCCTCTCTCTAAAATCAGTAAGTAAAAAATCTTTAAAAGGAAAGAAGGAAATAAAAGCTGTGAGTGCTTTGCCTCAGAGGCGATTCTCCCAGGTCACTCTTCCGCTACCACCAGGGACATTTTCCTGATTCCTTCAGCCACCACTTTGAGGGGCAGTTTTCCTGATCCCTTGCCCTTCACTGTGAAAAGCAGTTTTCTTTTGCTTATTTGCTCGCCCATCTCGGCGAGCCTCCCATAAACAGGAATGGCCCAATGCTTTCCGGCTCCGCAGTTCCTCTACCCTCTGCCCGAATTCCATGTGATCCTGCCTGACCTCGACCGCCGGCCTTACAATCCTCATCAGCCCAGAGGCAGCACTAGCAGAATCTACTCTGGTTAGCACTTATGACTCAGTAGTTTCTCCATATATTTGCCTTCCCATAATTGGCCACTCCTTAGAAGCACAAAGTCTTTTCCCCTTGTTTTGTTTCTTCTTTTAAAACGTAATGTTCCTTAGTTGAGATGCTATATAATCCTAATTTTTAACTACACCTTTGAGTTATTGATCTCTGAATACTCCATGTGTATGCACAATGTACATGTGAATAAACATATTTATTTTTTTCTTGTTAATGTATCTTTTGACAGTCGAATGTACAGGGCCCCAGCCAGAAAACCTAAAATGGTTAAGAGATTTCTTTCTTTTTACCTCCCCTGTGGTACCAGCCAATCTCTAAGACTTCATTTTGGCACTTTGATTTCCATCATTTGGTTCAACCGATTATTTACTGAGCACTGTGTGCTGTACCCAGTGCTGGCACTGAAGGCGCGGAATCCTGATCCCTTTGCAAAGGGTTGCAAGGCGGAGAACTCAGACAAGCAAGTGATTTTTCCAGAAAGTATTTGTTTGAGTCTTGTTGAAGATTTGACAGTGTTGTTAATAGGAGGATTCTGTGCCATCCAACTCCACTTAAGCCCTTAGCTAAACCATTAAACAGTCCTATTCATGCTGCAGCTGCAGGATTTCTGAGGTCATGCAGTGGGCGCTGGGAATGCAAACGAGGGCTCAGTCTTGGCTTCTGACACCCTGTGAGCTTTGAGGAAGAACAGAAGGCATTTGTTAGGAGACAGCCACAAAGACACCACAGGAGAAGGGATTGAATGCCCCCATGGGATTCCAGGCCAAATGCAAAAAAACTGGGGTAAGCTCTGCCACCACAGCTTGTATGACCTCAGTTGCTCACTGCCCGTGGAGGCAGCTGATGGCCCAGTGACAGAAGCAGGGTCCCAAGCAGAGTGGGGGTGGCAGTGGAGCTGGTACTCTATAACCTATACAGGTGAGGAGTGTTAGGCCCAGCCAGGTGAAGGAAGCAAAGGCTTTGTATAGGAAAGAGAGGTTAAAGGCATCTTTTGCTAGGTCCTTGGATCATTCCTCCCTAGATGTACCCAAGAGAAAAACAGAGAAGAAAGAACATGAGTAGAGGGGCAGAATTACCTTACAAAGCCCATAGAAAGTGGCAAACAAAGCAGATGCTTTCTAGATCATTTTTTCAGGATTTCAGTTCTCCCAGGACTTAGGTAGTGTTCATTTGCACCTGTAGTTTGATTCTGCTACCATTGCCAGTGATACTGCTTACGTTACTCAGACAACTCCCCCTTATACCCTGGAGATTAGCACTTTTACATAGTATAGGCTGACGTAGTCTAAGTATATTGTGCAAGATTATTCAGCCTCAGCACTATTTACATTTTGGACCACATAATGCTTTGTTGTGGGGTGGCTGTCCTGTGTGTTGTAATATGTTTAGTAACATCCTTGGCCTCTACCCACTAGAGACTAATAGCACCCTAGTCATGCTGCTGAAAATATCTTCAGGCATTGCACAGGTTACCTGAGGCAAAATTGCCTTCAGTTGAAGACCATGGGTATAAAGGATAGATGGAAGAAGGTAGTGATACAAAATCTTTAAAGGAAACAGAAAAGAGATTGACAATTTTTCTCACAATTAGCAGTTTCTATACAGGAAGGAAGCCTCAAATAACCATTGGCTTGGGTAGGATTTTAACCTTCAACATAAAATAAAAAATCTATGTAATGCTAAAAAAGCAAGCCATGTTTATAGTCAGTCAGTTCAGTCCCCCATTAACCTGTCTATTAAATTACATTCAGTAAACATCATCTCCGCTTTGACTACATTCTTAATCATGTCTATGTGCTCACACATTATCAGAATTATTGATTAAACAGTAATGCTCCAAGCTACTGCTTCTCGGGGAGAGTTAATAGTGTTACACAGGAGGTATCAAGGAGAAGAAACAGAATAGAGAAGTTAGTTTCAGTAAGACTCTGAGATGAAAATGACTTTTCCAATGTCCAAAAGGTTCAAATACTTCTTTTATTGTAACAGTGCGCCAAAGAATGGCTGATCCGTGGAAAAAAC
Organism: Saccopteryx leptura; assembly: GCF_036850995.1. NCBI lineage: Eukaryota > Metazoa > Chordata > Mammalia > Chiroptera > Emballonuridae > Saccopteryx > Saccopteryx leptura. Next base: position 58,948,104 of record NC_089511.1, on the reverse strand, counting down.
ATAGCTGCCAAAGTGAACTCAGGAAGAACTCAGGAGATGAGAGGTCTATAGCAACAAGCAGCCATCTTAACAAGAAGAGAAGCAAACAGGTTGCATACCCTGAAAGAGCAGAAAGTAAAATTCTTACAGAAGAAGGAGATGAATGATTGGTCTTTTGAACAACCTGAAAATTTTCATAAGCAAAATATGAGCATAAAATGTAAACTCTATAAGGGCAGGGATGTTTTTTTCTCTTTTGTTTACATTTTTATCTAGGCCTATATCCCCAGGGCCCAGAACAGGGCTCAGAGCTGGTGGGTGCTCAATAAATATTTATTTAAATGAATTCTTTAATTATTAATAATGAACCTGATACAAGAAGCATAAATCCCATTGCTGTATAGACTACTGCATTCACAGAGAGGAATCCCATTGCTGTATAGACTACTGCATTCACAGAGAGATCTAGACTGGACTAGTATTAAGATTATTCTGTCAAAATGCTCCAAGACTAGTGTGCATATTCCAAATGACTCGGGAGATACCTTGAAGAGGCTCAAAATGACCAAATTTTAAAAACTGGGAAAAAATGATGATTCAGGATTATAATACACTGAATGAAAATTAATCCATAAATCCCTACTTATAATTTAATGATGATGATACTCAAGAGGGAAAAAAGGGATGGGAGTATGGGGGTTGGCAAGGTGCGAAGAAAGCATCTTTTCTTTATAGAAGAATGCCAGGTAACAAATGTAAAAGGAATGATTGAATAAGAAAAATATGCATTTTCATACATCAGTATAATCACTGGTTCAGATAGAAATCATAAATGTTTCTAAAACCACTGTGTGAGGCCCTGGCCGGTTGGCTCAGTGGTAGAGCGTCGGTCTGGCGTGCAAAAGTCCCGGGTTTGATTCCTGGCCAGGGCACACAGAAGAAGCGCCCATCTGCTTCTCCACCCCTCCCCCTCTCCTTCCTCTCTGTCTCTCTCTTCCCCTCCCGCAGCCGAGGCTCCATTGAAGCAAGGATGGCCCGGGCGCTGAGGATGGCTCCTTGGCCTCTGCCCCAGGCGCTAGAGTGGCTCTGGTCGCAACAGAGCGACACCACGGAGGGGCAGAGCGTCGCCCCCTGGTGGGCGTGCCGGGTGGATCCCAGTCGAGCGCATGCGGGAGTCTGTCTGACTGTGTCTCCCTGTTTCTAGCTTCAGAAAAGTACAAAAAATAAAAATAAAAAAAATAAAAAAATAAAACCACTGTGTGAAATGTTCTTAGGAATTAGCTTATTCAAACAGTCTTAAACATCACCCCACCTATTGCTTATTAGCCACAAAAGAGAAAGGTAACTTTACAATGGAGAGGTCTGTTGGATTCTTTCTTTTTTTTTTTAAATGTTTTTTAAATGTATAGAGAGCAAGGGAGATGGAGACAGAGAGAAAGGAACATCTGTTACTGTATATGCCCTGACCTGAGATAGAACCCGCAGCCTCTGTGCTGATTCAGGATGATTCTCTAACCAAGCAAGTTATCTGGCTAGGACATGGTGGACTCTAATCTAATGAAATGACCAAATTTAGTACAAGCAACAATGGAATGTGAGGCTTTAGGTCATGTAGCGTTACTATTGATATATGAGTTATCTAAGGTTGCATAATAAATATTCCAAAAACTTGATGGCTTGGAACAACAGTAACTATTCATTATTTCTCATATTTCTGTAAGGAATACAGAAAAGTTTTGGCTAGGAAGTCCTACCTCAGTGTCTCTCACGTGGTTGCAATAATATGTCAGCTGGAGATATGGCCATCTGAAGGCTTGATGGAATTATCATATTCCAAAATGCTACGTGGCTGGCCATTTGGTATTGAAGAGTTGGTTCTTCTCCACCTGGGCCTCTGCACAGGGCTGCTTGAGCATGCTCATGACATCACAGTTGGCTTCCCCTAGAGCTGGGGAATTCAAAGTTCAAGGTAGAAGCCACAATGCCTTTCTAACCAAGGTCAGGAAATCACATAGCATCAACCCACAGTATTCTATTGGTCACAGGGACCAGACCTGATTCAGTATGGGTGGTATTACACAAAGACATGTCCACCAGGAGGTAAGAATTACTGGGGGCTATTTAGAGGGTGGCTTTCATAATAATTTATCCTGTGTTTTTGCAAAAAGTTTTAAACTCAATCCAATCATGAGGAAATAAACAACAAATTCAAAATGTGGAACATGCTACAAGACCATTATCTCAAACATTTTTTAATGTCATAAAATATATTTTTATAGAATGGGAATGTTCTCAACCCTGGCAGGGTGGGTCAGTGTATAAAGCATCTTACTGGTGCACTGAGGTCATGGGTTTGATCCTCAGTCAGGGTATGTAGAAGAAACAACCAATGAGAACACAACTAAAAATGGAACAACTAAGTGAAACAATGAGTTGATACTCCTCTCATTCTCTCTCTCTCTTTCTTCTTTCCCTACTCTTTCCCTCCCCTCTTTCTTCCACTTTCTCTATCTCTCAAGTCAATGGAAAATTTGTTTATTAAAAATGAAAAAAAAGTGGGATTGTTCTCAATTAAAAGACACCAAAGAGAAAGGAAACCAAATTTAATATGTGATCTTTTATTTGATTCTGAAATGAGGGGGGGCTATAAAGGATATTTGGAGGACAATTGTGATAATATGAATATAGACTATTTTAGGCAATATTATTGTATAAATATGTTTACAGAACTTAGTACAACAATGTTTATAGTAAGCAAAAACTCAAAACAGCCCAAGCGATACAGATAAAAACCTGCTTGCTCTAGTTAGATAATATTGTATAATAGTAATAACCAATAAAAAGGAAAAAACTACTGATAAACTCTACAATAGGGAAGACTATTTTAGAAATTCTATGAGAGAAAAAAAGCTAAATGAAAATATCCATAACGTATGACTCAATTTATGTGAGGTTCTAGAAGAGGCAAAATGGCTCTGTGACAGAGTTCAGATCAGTGGCTGCTTTTGGGAGTGAAGAAGATTGGGAAGGAGCATGAGAGAATTCTCTGGGGTGATGGAAATGTCCTTTATCTTGATAGGAGCCTGTCTTGGTAGGGGCATGGATGTATGCATTTGTCAAAACCAGTTGAAATGTATGCTTATAATCTGAGTATTTCTCTCTATCTAAATGTTTCAATAAAATTTTATTTTAAAATTATATCAAGTCCTAGCCATATGCTCAGTTGGTTGGAGCATCATCTTGAAGTACGTACACAAGTTGCTGGTTCGATTGTCAGTCAGGGAATATACAGGAACAATTTGATGTTCCTGTCTCTCTGTCTCTCTCTCCCTGCTTCTCTCTTAAAAAAATTATATCAATGTTAAATTCTGTGTATATAATAATGATATTGTGGTTAGAAGAAATACTCTAAAATGTTTGTGGGTGAAGGATTATGATGCTTGCCACTTATTTTCAGTGGTTCTGGGGGAAATGAAATACATAGAAATCACACAGATGCATCAATATTTAACAAGTGCCAATACCAGTGAAGGATGTATAGCAGTTCATTGCACTCTTTTATAAACTTTTCTCTAGGCCTGATCATTTTCAAAATAAAAAGTCACAATAATACTAACAAATGGTTCACTTCGCTATCATTTCCTCAATAAAAGGAATGAAAACCGAAACTGACTACCATGGCAGATCCTTTCTAGTTTGCTGTGATTAGAAATATCCAGTCCTTCTATAAACTTTTAATCATGGAATGTTCTATTTATCCTTTTGAGGAGGCAAAAAATATATATTTAGAAATCATAGTCTGAGAAGAACTTTGGTTCAAGGTAGTAGGAGACATGGGATGCCTCCAAAAACTTTCTGGGCAACTACCTGAATTTCCCCAGTTCCCTAAAACATTTACTGGACATACAAATTGCTTTGACTTACCTAAACATTTCATATTCTTCAAATCCATTCAACTGCCTATAAATGCCTATTGCCCAAGACTTCTGCATAGATTGAGTTGGCAAGTCAAATGATCTGCCAAATGTTCAACACAGGATTTAATTTGTATTCTACGATTATCAAGCATAACCTGGGTCTGGAAGGATGCAAACATGACTAATGGATGGAACTCTTGCCATGAACATCACAGGTGAGAAAGGGCAGGTGCCTTCCCTGTGCTTTAATTCACTATTTATATTACACAGCACAGTCTTACAGGATGTCAGAGGGGTGAGAGAACAGAGATGTGAATATATAGGGTAAATGTGTGAAGCGAAAATGATATGCCAGGTTCAAGAAGAGAAGGTGCCAGATTCAAGAGAGATTTATTTCAAATATTTCTTTCAGAGAAAATTTGTTCAGGAAATGCAGGCACAAAATTTTCTTACCCTTGGCTCAAAATGTAATGAGAAAAAGACATTTTTATGTTGCAGAGTGCACATAGCAAGTAAAAAAGTGGGTATACCAGATGAAGTATTCTGTCAAGGAATTAGAAAGATAGTCAAGGAGGCCATAAGAGAGTTTTGAGGAACCAGACAAACATCTGGGAAAATACCATAAAAATGACCCACATGGTTGTCTGATAATGAAAAAAAAACTTGATTCTTTCCTGAACTACCTTTGCTTCTGGGTTAGTAGCAACAGTGGGACGAAGTTATCTGTATGATGTATTAAAGACAATGTAAAAAATGAATATCTTCATGAAGATATTCTTTTATAAAACCTAGAGGCACAGCTGATTCTATGGGAAGATTGAGTTACTAGGGCATGGACCGTAAGAATACTTGGGAGTTCTCCATACCTGGCTTCAGATCTCTACTACAGTGTCACTCATAGGAGCTACTAAAAATGCATTGAATTTACAGAGTGATTTTAAGTTTATCAAGCTCTTTCACATACCTCTCCACATTTGGACCTCACCACTCTGAAGCATGACAGTATGGATTTTAATCTGTGTTTTATAGATGAGGACATTGAAGCTCAAAGACACAGAGTCTTGCCCAAGGTCATATTGCTAAGACTCAAGTTCTGTCTTCTCATTCCTCTTTCCATTATGCTCCTGGATAGATAGGCAAGGCACAGTGACCTGGTAGGGAAGGATGGCTTTTGGAATGCCTTTTAGACCCCCTCAGCATGATGAATTGGACAGGTTTAATAGATTATATAGCTAGGGACTGGTTGGGCAAAAGATATATGGCCTTGAAGGACAAAATTTTAAAGATGTATGTTTCATTTGGAAGCAACTATTTGTTTTGATCAAAAGAAGAAAGAGATCAGGCATGAGTGAAGAACTCCAACAGGATTTTGTGTGTGTAAAACAGATGGACAAAGAGAAAATATCCTTGATCATAGACTATCTTAGAGCCATATCCAATAGGTCACACCAAAGGCTCAGGGTCCATTACATCATTTAGGCAAGGGTAATCTGAGGATAGCATTTTACTGTTTCTTCTCAGGAGAATTGCTTTCCTGAAAGTATTCATTTCAGCAAGCTAAGGGATTCCTGGGCATGCAACTGAACTGTTGTTTCTTTATGTGCCTTGCTTCTCCAGCTTGCTTTACTATGCTGTATGGAGGAAATTGGACCTCACTGGTAGTTAGGAGAAGTGGGTTCAAGCCACAGCCCTAACAGATCTGTGTCACAACACGTGTATGACATTCAGCCTCTCAGGATTTGCTTCAATTACTGGAAAACTTCTTAAAATAAGTCTCTCTTTGCTCTAACATCCATGATCCTTGGTAGAATGAAATAGAAAATGGCTCTCTTGGTCTTTCCTGTATCTGATCTTTTAAAGCCATCTAGTCTAGTCAATACATGTGCTCCCATTATGTCCAGCTAGGAGCACCTGGATATATGCAGAGAAAACTCTACTGCCTTGATGATCACAGTACTATTGATAAAATGCTTTGGTCTTCATTTCTACTTTTTAAAGAAGCTTTCCAATGCTACTTCTTTCCCTGCCCCTCAGCATCCCAGTGACAATAACTGCTACAAAGTTCATTATTCTTCAGATGGTCAGTGAAGTCTTTCAGGCTCCTTCTGGAATCTGACCCTAGACCTCATGAAGGCCATGACCTGTCATCAATAATATGGGATATGTCAGAGATTATTTACCACAGTTTTATGAATTGGTTTTGGGACAGTTCACTTTTTATATAAATCAGAGTAGATCAGTTGCATTTTTTGAGTAGGGAGTTTAATAAATGGACTGAGAATTGTACAGGGGAAGCCCATGGCTGTGTATGATATATGAGAATTTCTTTCTCATGTGTCCTTCAGTGAAAAACAGTCTCTTAACTGATGGTACCACCTATGATTATCTCTAAAGGTGGGAATTTCAGGTCAGGAGGAGAGAATAAGGGAGGGAAGGGAATTTTGATCCACCAATGGATCAGAGTAACCCTGAGCACTGTGGTTCTAGGAGAATGGGTTCTACCGGAAGCAATGATATCAAGCTACTGACAGGTCCTTATTTTTATCATCTCTAATATATTTTGCTGGTAGCATGACTGAGTTGATAAAATAAGTAGCCTCATGAATTTTATGTGTGATTATATATAAAACTATAATAATATGATTATATGTGGAACATAAATATTTATGAATACTAATAAAACTGTCCAAGACCCTGGGCTCACATACCTAAATAGATCCTCATTATATTTGTAGTAACCTACAATTAGATGTATGGTTAGATCAAGCAAGGAGACAGATGCAAACAAATGTTTGGCCACTACATTCTGCCAAACTGCAGCCAGGCCCTGAAAGTAAATAGCACTCAACTTTTTTTTGCTGAGTGGTCTAAAAATGTCACTACAAGCTAAATTAAAATTTGTCAGTAACCCCAAAACATCTCTGATTTCTAACACACAGAATTGCTTTATATTCATGTGCTTAACTCCACATGAAAGCAGTGAGAAAAAGAATCATTGACTTTGGACTTTGCATGCTTTAAAGTAAATGTCTAGGTACATTATAATCACTATTCTGGGCATTTAAAACAGAACTGAGGGAGACAGCAGTATATGGACTAGTCATATGAATTCAAAGATATACTTTTGCCTGCCTACAACATCATGGGCAGTCCAAGATTCATAGCACATCACAAACCTAACTTTTATTTTCTAATTAAGTGATGGCCTATCTTTATCCTATAATTCTTTAAAATATAATATCTGCCTTGGTGGTTTATGGCCAGAAAATCTATAATGGCATGCTATTTGTTCCCTCTATTATGTAGAAACACTCTAGAAGCTAATTCATAGTAATATTTGCTGAGTGGCCATATTATTGAAGAGCTGAAATTTCAAGAGAAAAACAATAGCTTAATTGATACAGAGTCATGAAGAGTGAAGGGCTCATAGGCATATCAGAGGTAGCATAGGCCTCTTCAGCCATGCTCTGTGGTTGCATGGTGTTGCAAATTCTTGCAGTGAAAGTGGCAGTTTCAGCGTCTGGCCCATAGGTAGCTGTGATTAGTGTTGAAGAGAATAAAGACAATTGTACACAGATGTGATAGACCGTTGCCTTAACAAGCTGGTTGCTGCCATATTAGATGCAACTAGCCATCAAGGGATAGAGTAATCAATCCTAGAAATGCAATGAGTGTTCTTTTGATTTAAACTGATCCAAGCCAGTTTTGATTTTCAGATATCCATGTTCCTCTTCTCCACTTCCCAGTCAAATAAGCCTGTGCTTTCTTTTACTATTGGACCAGACTTCTCTTCCTACCAAGATGCCAGCTAACTAGCCTAAATAATGTTGCCCTTGCCCATGAAGTCACAAAGAAATCAAGAATTTCTTGAAAACAGTTTTCTCCTTTTTATAGTCATAAGATCTAGTCCCCTCTTCATCTCATACTACCCTCTGCCTTATTCTGTGATAGTCACGCGAGCTTCTTTTAGTTCCTGGAATGCTCTTTACCCTCTATTGACTATGAATCTTTAAACATGCTCTTCCTCTGCCTGGACCTCTTCTTTTCCCCACTAATTTTCTGTTTGTTAAGCCAAACTTCACTCATTCTCAAATATTCCATATTTTACCAAAGAAGTTACTCTTGACAGCCCTTTCCCCCTTAGCACATTACATGATCTACTATGTACTTCTCTATGGACTCTTACCATAATGACCATTACTTGTCCAGTCACACATCTATCCCTCTGGAGGATGAGCTTCCTGAATACTAGGATCCTATCATTTTTGTTTGTGTCTGTATCCTTAGCACTTAGCTCAGAATCTGGTACAAATAGCTGTTGAACTAATTAATAAATGACAGTGACAAAAGAAAAGCATGGTTTGCTCCAGTATGTATATTGCCTTTCAAAATATAGTTTGAAAGGATGTCAATTATGCAAGTGTGGAGACCCAATCCAGTTTAATGAAAATAGAGAATCTTTGTATAGCAGTCCATGAACTGATCTGCTTGTTAAGAACAACATTTTTCTTAGTAGTCAATATTCTGTACCTATCTTGACAAGCTTCACCACCATTGGGACTACCAGTAGCATAGTGTGGTGTCAATTTCAGATTATAATGCATGTCTGCCATCTACTGGTAATATGGGGTAGTACTGTGAAATCTATGATGAGAGATTTTCATTTTCTCCAGAACCTTCTGGATTTGAAAGCTAGAAAGGGCTTAGATTCTAACACACCATACCATTGCATTTTACAAAAGGGAATGCCATTTCCCATGGAGATCACCAAGGGCCAGGTAGCTAGTCAGTGGAAAGGCTGGACCTGTCATCTAGTCTTCCTGACAAAATCAGGTGTTTTTCATTTGTTTTTTTTTTTTAATTATGATTCTGGATGCTAATAGAAGTCTATCTGGTCCACAATGCTGACATTTTCCAAAATGAAATGGAATAGTTGAGCCTTGTTCTACTTTACATGTCAGAAACCTTATACCCCCATGTATAAAGCTCCTCACATTCCAGAAAACACAAGATCTGATTTTCTGTACTCTGTCCAAGTATTTCTTGGATCTGAAGACAGCTATATGGGGTCATGTGGAAAAGACTAGACTTAAAAATCTTGAAATTTCACACCAAAAAGTTAGGCAAAGATTGGTGCAAGATATGTGTTGCATGCCATTGGGTTGACTGCCATCAGCGAGGCTCAGAGGGATTAAAAACACACCAGAAGTTTGTGTTTTGAGAAGCTGTGATCTTCAGTGGAAAAACTGACAAATCATAATTGAAAAAGCTAAGAACTACCATCTTAATCAGAATAGACAAAAGTGGCATAAAACCTTCCAAAAAGGCCTACTCTGTGAACCTGGCAAAATTGGCTATAGAAGCACTCTATTTTAAAATATATACATATCTTTTTTTTTTTTTTTTATCTACCCCTTGGGACTGGATTTAACCATAGTCATCTTTTTATTCATGTGTGGTTTGCATAAAAACATGCCTCTTAACATTCCTGAGATCAATGCTAAGTTAAAACAAACCAAACATCTTAGTACCTGCCAGGAAGACTTTTGTCTTTCCCTAATGATTCTCAGAATCACGCGCTTGAGGGACTGGGCTGCTGAACTGAAGGAAAGCCATGGCTGTCTGGAATCTCTCACTGAGTACTTTGGAAAGTTTTCCCTGGAATTTTCTGGCTCTTACTGTACTTACAATCTTTAATACTCAAGGTGGTACCACCAGTTAATGAACATGTTCAGGCTGGTCATTGTTTCCTAAGTTGGAAAAGTAACACCTCTGCTTCATATCCTTGAGGCAAACCTGATAAGGAAAATGGTACAGGGGATCCCCAATAAGTTAAAAGTCAGTTAAAATGCTATTTTAGTCCCTTCTGAGTTGGTACAAACAAAAATCTTTCCCTTGGGAAAATAAAAAAAGAAAATGTTCAGGGAAATGTCATATTAGTATTCACTCAATCCTTTCTCATTATACTCTCACCTCTGGTCTCAACTCCTAGTGTGGGGAGTGATGGTCACCATCACCCTATCCTCAGCTGTGCTCTGAAACATCCTTAGTTTGAACTTGAACCTTTGTACACTCTTTTCATCTTAACACACTGCCCATTTCTGAGGGCAATGGCGCCATCCTGCTGGCGAAATGATAAAGCACTGCAAAGAAGTATGCTCCTCGGGAAAGGAAAGAATGAGAATGTTTCTACAGAAATTCAGAATGGGGTTATATGAGGGCCAGGAGGACTAAATGAGTGCCCAAGACCAGGTGAAGTTTCTTGTGATTTGGTTATTATCACCACCCCCATTTCCCTCTTAGGAATGAACTCAGAGTTATTGGACTCTAAATTTATTTTGTTATACATAAGTTTTTATTAATTTTAATGGGGTGACATCAATAAATCAGGGTACATATATTCAAAGAAAACATGTCCAGGTTATCTTGTCATTCAATTATGTTGCATAGCCATCACCCAAAGTCAGATTGTCCTCTGTCACCTTCTATCTAGTTTTCTTTGTGCCCCTCCCCCTCCCCCTCTCCCTCCTCCCCCTGCCCCCCATAACCACCACACTCTTGTCCATGTCTCTCAGTCTTGTTTTTATGTCCCACCAATGTATGGAATCATGCAGTTCTAAATTTTAAAGCTCAGATGTCCCCAATAGCTTAGAGATAATGCTCAATGCGAGTGACAACTCTCCCTTTGCGAGACCCAAAACGGACATAACAGTATTCAACCCCTCCACTATCCTTTCTTGGATCTACAGGAGATGCAGGTAACTAGAGCCTTGTCTGCCCTTTCTAGCCCTCCCATAATTCCGTACCTGCCAACCTAAGTCCTTTTATTCCCACCTTTTCCTACTATTAGCTACATTAACTCCAAATTTATTTTCATCTCTTCCCTGACTCACCCTGTTATTTGATAGTTGTCAGTCAAGATCAAATAATCCAAAATAGCCTTACAGACTTGCCTTGAGACACCAGGCTCAAAAAATATATATTTACTGTCCTTAATTCCCCTCCCTGGTGCTACATGAAGGATATGGTGGTAGTGGGATTTTCATTCTATATATTGAGAATTTATACATTTATCAAAAGTTTAGCCTGACTTAATTTAAGTTTGCCTTAAATAATTTTAAAATATATCCATATCTTAAGTTCATTCACATGGACAATCTGATATTGTTTTCAAAACAAAAATAGTACTGTAGTGTTTAAAAGTGGCTGGCTTTATACTGCTTGGCTTCACATTTGCCATCTCTGAGCTGGTAGACCTGTGCAAGTAACTTAACCCCTCTAAAACCTAGCTTTTTATTTTATAAAAAGCAGATAATAATAGTACTTGTTTATCAGACTGTTAGGATTAAATGAGATAATGTACAAAATGCACTTACGTATATAGTATCTTATGCATTGTAAATTATATTTTTTAAATGTATAAAATCATCATTTTATATAATAGGCATTGAAACATACACTATCTCATTTAATCTTACTAACCCCAGAATGTAGGTATTTTGTCCCAATTTTGTAAAATGCTAGCTCTTTCCTAAAGATATAACTCCCCCTCAGCCTTCTTAAGGAGAATTTGCTGAACCACATACCCCAGCATCTGGAGGCGAAGCAATGCCCTGCTTGTTCCACACTGCTGTATCTACACTATTGTTGTTTCCCCCTCTTCTAAAAACTCCTGCTCCATCAAGACTCATGCTTTTGGGTCCACCACCCTCACTTCTTTGTCACTCCAAATCTTGGTCTCTACTCCTCTTGTCACTATCATCTACTAAACCCAGATTCTTTGTTTTAAGTGAGAGGAGGGGAGATAGACAGACTCCTGCATGCACCCCAACCAGGATCCACCTGGCAACCTCCAACTGGGGCTGATGCTCTAAACAACCAAGATATTTTTAGCATTTGAGGCCAATGCTCAGGCCAACCAAGCTATTCTCAGTGTCTAGTGTTGACACTCAAATCAATTGAGCCACTGGCTACAAGAGAGGAAGCAAGAGAGAAGGGGAAGAGATGGGTACGAGAAGCAGATGGCCAGTTTTCATGTGTGCCCTGATTGAAGATTGAACCTGATATGCCTGCACACCAAGCTGACGCTCTATCCACTGAACCAACTGGCCAGGGCCCAAACCCAGATTCTAATATAAGCATCCTGAATGACTTCAAAATCTATATTAATGCCAAACATCCTGGTGGCAGAGTTCCGTGAGCTCTTCATCTCCATTCACTTTCTCCTCCACTCCCAACTTTGCTCATGTATTTTCACTGCTGCTTTCTAGACCTTGTTATCACCCAGAACAGTCCTTCTACATTCAAAATCAAGATCTCAGATACCTTGCCTCACCAGGTGGCGGTGCAGTGGATAGAGCATTGGCCTAGGATGCTGAGGACCCAGGTTCAAAACCCCGAGGTTGCCTGTTTGAGCCTGGGATTATAGATATGACTCTTCATCGCTGGCTTAAGCCCAAAGGTCACTGGATTGAAACCCAAGACTTCAGGCTTAAGCCCAAGGTCACTGGCTTGAACAAGGGGTCACTGGCTTGGCTGGAGCCCCCAGGTCAAGGCACATATGAGAAAGCAATCAATGAACAATTAAGGTGCTGCAACTATGAGCTGATGCTTCTCATCTCCCTTCCTTCCTGTCTGTCTGTCCTTGTCTGTCCCTCTCTCCCTGCCCCCCACAAAAAAAGAAAATGAATAACTAAGATACCTCACAATTCTAATTCTTCCCAGTAGCCTCATTCTTTATTTCAGTTAATCAGCTTCTTGAATTCATCTGATCCCTCTCACAATTTCTCACTTACCAGTGTCCCCTTTCCTTCCCTGCCCTCCCTATCCTACTTATAGTCAATATTCTGTTACTTTGACCACTCTTCTCAACTTCCTCAATTCCCTTGCCCCACTTTCCTTTCATCACACCAAAGTGAGCTTTCTCAAGTGAATCTAGGTATTAATATTGATCAAGATTGCTGAGCATCACTGCAAAAAAACCCCACCAGGGCAGAGTGTTGTCGTTATGTGTTTATGGTCAGCATCCTCAACAGGACCTGAAAAACTACTGAATTTTATCAGTTCTCTCTCCTGTTCTCCACAGTAAGGATTGATAGTTTCTTCACTGTCCTCAATACTTCAAAATACTCACCATCTCTCAATACTCAAAGCAGGTGGCATCAACGCCTACTTCCCAGAAAAGATAAAGGCCCCTCAGAGGGGACATCCTTCAACTTTATACCACCACATTTACAGCCATTTTTCTATTTGACACATGCTACTATGGAATAGAAGCCCTTCTTCCTAACTAAGGCTTACCCTTCCACCAGTCTCCTACCCGCTTTACCAGCGAGGGACCTTGCTTTATATATTATCCTCTCTCTCTTCTACCTTAAATTCTTTTTTTTTGCTGTAAACTGGCTCTTTCCCAACATCATTTAAATGCACTCAAGATTTTTTTCACCTCTTAAATCTGGAATAAAGACTGAAATTTATATCTGCTTTTTTCTGTTTCACAGATGAGAAAATGGAGGCTCATGGAGATTAAGGAGAAAGGGATTGAAGGTCTAAACCCAGGGCGTTACAGGCATACACAATGCCTCTCATTATGATGCACGGTATGTTCAGTATCAGCTGGTTCTGCCTAACTATTAAGCTGTGGGCTGTGTAGATCTCTCTGTTTTTGGAATCTTTACTAGAGGAATGGATTGATTTCTTGGCAAGTTAACATACTGATCAATGTTCCAACATTCTGACTTCTCCTAAGGCCCCAAATGATAAGGGAAATAATTAGATAGACCTAACCTGTACATTGGTAGTTCCATCTGTAAAATGTAACTGATAGTATATCCTCTTTCTACCTCCTTCTCCTCCTACTTTCTGCCTCCATTTCTCATCAGCAATGTGATAAAAACGGCATAATTTTTCTTTATGGAAGATTTTCAATTGCTGAGGGGGAAAGTGCTACATAAATGCTTAATATAGCCATCTTTTTCGAAAAGCTAACTCCCTGCCTGTGCTGACAGAAACCTGTGATGTGGATGAAACTGGGTATATTTTATTTAGAAGGGAAAAAAATAGAGCAAAGAGGAGGAAATTTAGGTAAGCATCTGGAAGAAAAACTCAGAGAAGACCCAAGTAAAAATATGACCAAGCAATTAAATCAACATCCACTGCTGCAGCTATTTGTATCTGCCCTTTGTGAGTCTTGGATCCATATGGAAACAAGAAGGTGTGTAGAGTGTGGGTGGGATATTATTAAAAGAAAGAACCAGAAGTAGAGAGGAAGTAAGGGGAGTATGTCTTAAAAAGAAAATACCAAGAACAAGATAAAAGCAGAAAGATGAACCAACAAAGCTAATCTCTGCCAAAAAAAAAAAAAAAAGGATGATGTGGGCATAAAAAGAAATTGTACGTCAATGTTCGGCTCTTGAATGTTACTTTTCTGGTTAAAATAGTAAAGCCTCTAAAATATAGAATGAGGGATGAAAAAAACTAAGTGACTAAAATGCAAAAATGATTTTGCTTTTAACAAAGGAATAATTGGAATACTATTAGATTTGAAACTAAGCTGATATAGTCTAAAGCTTTAAAGTGTAGACAGAAGTGGTATTGGAGTAGCAAATCCTGAATTTTCAGCTAAAAAGCTACGTGATGTTGGTCAAGGTGCACTTAACCTGTTCAAGTATCAATTTTCTAGTTCATAAAATTATGGGGCTTGACTAGATCAACTATTCTCCATTGGGTCATGTTCCATTAAGAATCACTCGTTTTAATAAGAGATGTTACTGAGGAAGACTGACTGAGCATGGGAGCAGTATGAAAAGAGAAGAAAAGCTTGACAAATACTGGACTTTCTTAAATATTTCTTCTGTAAGATACATAATAAGATAATTTAAAGAATTGGTTTTTGGACCAATTTCATCTCTATAATTTATATAATTAGGGAGGATGAAGGAAATATATTTAGAACTTGGCACATCTTTTTTATGTGCACTTAACTGAAAATTGAATATAAAAAAAGGATAACAATAGCTGTCAGAAACAAAGGTTTGGTAGAATGTGTAGGAAGTCAAAGTCCCTTTTATCTTGGTGTGTGTCTTCAGGTAAACAGTGAAGAGGTGACAAATAACTTCTTAATTACTGTTGCACAGGGGTTAAAAGTTGCCTGGGATCAGGGGCACCATAGAGTGATGAACAGCCATCAGTCTTCAATCACTTTCTTTGTTAATGAGCCACAGACATCAGAGACTGGCACCAGCCCCCAGGTCGCAGAGCACTGGTACAGGAGTCAATCCAAACTAGGAAAGAGAAATAAGAACCTTGCTCCAATGCATAGCAGGCACACAGGATTTTCCGCCCATGATGTGGTCCTTGCCTTTCACATCAGAGTCATTCTGCCTGTGGTAGACAGAATAATGACTGCACCCCACAACACCCAAAGATGCCCCTACTCTAATCCTCAGAACCTATGAATATGTTATCTTGCATAGCAAAAGGGATTTTGTAGATGTGATTACAGATAGTGAAATAAGATTATTCTTCATTATCCGAGTAGGCCCATTCTAATCATATGAATCATTAAAAGTGGGGAGCCTTTCCCAGCTTTGGTCAGAGAATTAGATGTGCAAAAAAATCAGGGTCACAAGATACTACATTGCTTGCTTTGAAGATGTAAGAAGGGGGCCATGAGCCAAGGACTGTGGGCAGCCTCAGGAAGCTGTACAAAACAAGGAAATAGATTCTCCCCAAGAGACTCCAGAAATGAATGCAGCCCAGCCACACGTGATTTTAGCTCAGTGACACTCCTGCCATATTTCTGACCCTCAGAAATGTAAGATAATAAATTTGAGTTATTTTAAGCCACAAAATTTGTGGGGCATTGTTATGGTGGTATTAAGATACTCATGAACTGTTCTATGCATGGCATTATTTGACTGCTAGACTTCCTGCTTCTGTATTTGATCCATGTTGCTTCCTTTACCCAGAGTGCCTTTCCCAATCTCTTCTTTTCACCCCTGAAACCTAAACTACCCTTCTATTAAGACTTAGCTCAGGCATTATCTCCTCTAGAGAACCATTTCTAAGTGCCCAAAATATCTATTCGCCAAACCCAGGGTAGATTTCATCATTCCCATCTCTATGCTCCTGCCACACCATATGCAAATACCTATTACAGCACTGTATTGAATGTGTCTGTGTACAGTCCGCCCCCTCTTCTTGGAAAGTATTCCCTTCCAAGGCTGGGAACCCAGAAAAATGCCCATCAGTAGGTCCATAATGAAACCTAAATGACAGCCAAGCTTTGGGAAACAGGTATCTTTAATTATATCCTCAAACAAATGGGATAAGAGATGTTAAATACTCCCAATTTACTAGCAATACTACATTCTATTAAGTGAGGGGTAGGGGGGGGTTGTTTTGTTTTATTTTATGTTTCAAAACAGTTGTACAGTACAGTTGTTATGTGACTTTGAACATCTTAGAAGACAATATGTCACTATCCTCATGCTTGGAGGCCTCCAGACAGTCACAGAAAAAGCACGTTCTTATAAACAGATATTTCTCTAGAGTTTATATTTAAGTCCAAAGTTGAAAAAAAATTAAACTGAGACATTTTTTGTTTTCAGAGATATTTGTTCATGCTCTCACAATTATGAGAGCTACCAGTGTTTTCAGCTTAGACTTTCTTCTCCTTTCAACATATCCCATTCTCCCAGATGTGCTGTCCTACTCACCAGATGATTTGATTCACACCCCCTGGGATTTTAATAATCCCCTTGAAACTTGAAATAACTAACTTAATCCTGTGCCTGGGGCAATTCTCGAGTCTTCTACCTGCACTCAAGACATTTTTATAATTAAGGCACCCACCAACCACACCAGGCATTCTGTCTGCAAAATCATTTCCTTCATATTTGATAGCTTTTGATTTGATAAGGTGCATCATGAATGAGAAGGCAAAGCCAAACCTCTTTTTAACATAGGCTGTAGGTAGAGTATCAACAGCCATTTAAGAAACTGGAAGAAGGAAGCGTCGGCCTGGCGTGCGGGGGACCCGGGTTTGATTCCCAGCCAGGGCACACAGGAGAAGCGCCCATCTGCTTCTCCACCCCTCCCCCTCTCCTTCTTCTCTATCCCTCTCTTCTCCTCCCGCAGCGAGGCTCCATTGGAGCAAAGATGGCCCGGGCGCTGGGGATGGCTCCTTGGCCTCTGCCCCAGGCGCTAGAGTGGCTCTGGTCTGCCCTGAGGGGCAGAGCATCGCCCCCTGGTGGGCAGAGAGTCGCCCCCTGGTGGGCGTGCCGGGTGGATCCCGGTCGGGCGCATACGGGAGTCTGTCTGTCTATGCCCGTTTCCAGCTTCGGAAAAATACAAAAAAAAAAAAAAAAAAAAAAAGAAACTGGGAGAAGGAGCAGTATGACTGCCAGTAAGATGGCTCAGGATAAAGCCCCTCTGTGGCTAAGGCCTAAAAAGGTAACAGATTAAAACAAGGAGACAGAGAAAAAAAAATTTTGGCTAAATGATTATTACATGAATCTTTTTCTGCCATTAACACATTTTATTACAAGTTCTTTGTAACACTATTTTCTTTTGGGCACTTGTCTAATATGTGATGTATCATGAAAGGTCTTCAATTTCCATTCTCCAATAAATACAGCCATGGGGAGAGGAGGCAGAGAAGTCTAATTGAATCCCCTTTTCTCAGAATACCCTCATGTCCCATGAGATTTAATGGATGTTTTGAAATAAAAAGTTCCATGATCAGAAATAATTTAAGAAGAAAATAATAAGTTAATAAAATAAAATGAAGCTGGTTTCTTTGCTGTAAGGCTTATCTGAAACTTTACTATTCCAATATGCTCTATGACTCAAACAGGAAAGTTTATGTTGCAAACTCATTTAACCAAAAACTATTTTGTCAAAGGAACATCTATTAACTTCTTCTATGTTCATTTTGGAAAATACTTCCCTAAACATTCCTATATACCATATCATACTGAAATATAGGTTCTAGTAACCATTGGACCAGTGAATGAAAACCAAAATTTCCAAAATGACCAACTCAAATCTTTTACCACAGCGTTTCTCCATTGGAAAAATGTAACTTGGTTCCATGAACCTATTTTTTCTCAAGTCAACAAAATTTTCTCAGGTCAACAAAATGTTTTCAGGCAGTTAAACAGACCACTTTGGTCCAGAGTTTAGTGCCAACTAGTCAAAAAGAAGCCAAGCATTTCCTAATGTCAATTACACACAATATTCTTGACATTTCAGTTGGCTTATTGAGTTCATCTTTGGGAGGGAGAGAAAATGATGTCAAACAGAAGGTATTTGAGGAGATACTAGTAAGAATCCAGCAGCATCCCACTAGAAAGTCTTGATATGTGGCAAGTGAAATGTCATCCAACATGACCCCAGACAAAAACACAACAAAAGTCTGGCTGAAGCCAGTAAATCAAGGGAAAAATCACAGAGCATTCAAGGTCTTTGGCTTTACTTCTACCCTCCCTTCTGAGACTTTCAAACTATTTGTTTGAAACAAACCCTTTTGAATAGTTGTTAGATGTATCCCAATTTTCTAAAGACAAGAGATTTTTCAATGCTTTGTCAAACTTAGTCAAATAACAAAATTGATTAAGCAGCAAGCTTAATGTTTTCCTTTAACATTGCATCAGCCTCATTGATTGGTTGTTTTGGCTTTCTATCAGTATAGTTTAAGTGACGTGAATAGCCAATGTTTTCCCTCCCAGTATTTTCCCCATTGTGTTCTAATTTTGTTTGTGCTATGTTCTTTCCTGGGTGGTCATGATAAAAAAGTATCACCCATTTGAGGCTTTCCCTGAGTTCATAAGGTTTTATTGCTCTCCTTTGTGATATTTCTTCATCACATGACTGTAATCACATATCAACAATATAATAGCTTAATTATATGCTACCTTTTTTTACCCTCTAATGGTTATTGGTCTGGTTTTCCCAGCACAACTGATTATTTATTTCACTATGACTTAAAGACAAAGTGCAAATAAATACTGTGCTCCAATTTGATGACCTTGATGTTGTCGCCCCAGTGATCTATCAAATAACAGGTCAATTTCAGCCCAAACCTGGCAGATTGTGTCTTACTTCTCAGGAGACTGGGCATGAGAAGATCAAGAGTCAGTAGGAAGAAAAAACTGGCAGCTGAATTGCAGGAACTGCAACATGTAGGAGTGAGGATTCCTGGGACTTTGCATCAATACCAGAGTGCAATAGTCATCTCTGTGTAGCAGGATCCCATATCTGGGACAGAGGCAATTCTAGCTGTCTTCTCCCTACTTCTAAAAGTCCCTCCACTCTTATATCACACTCTTTCCTTTATTGCTACCTACATTCCTGCCTCCAGTCAAGAAGATTTAAATGCTGCTTGCTTCACCTCAAACTGACATAAAGAAAAAAGCAAATATAACAGTCTACAGAGTCCAAGTGAAGGAAATAAGACAGGGGGTGACTTCACAGATCACTTTTTCTTACTACCTCCTGCTTCATGAAACTATGTCTGTTACATCAAGCTACTCACCCTGATCTTAACACACCATGATCACTCAAGACAAGCCTTTTGCTGTTCTGATGTCCTCTTCCTAGAATGCCAGCTCTTCTTCCTTGTCTCTTTCTGACAGGTTCTGCCACCTAACATTAAAAACCCAGCTCAATTGTACTTTCTCTGCAAAGCTGTCCAGATTACTTCAAAACCAATTGATTGCATGCAGTCAAAACACTAATCTTATGCCTCTGCAGTGGTGCTCTATACATTCTAGTGTAATCATTTGTTTGCAAGTTTGTTACCCTATTTGAGTTTTGAAGGTATGGACCTTGTCTTATTCTTCTTTGTGTTTTAGCATTTAGCAGAGTACTGGGCATTAATAGAAGAGTTTGGGTAACAACAATGCAAATTTTCTTTAATGTTTGATAGAATTTGCCTATGAAAGCATCTGGCTCTGGAATTTTATTTTTTTTTAATTACAAGAAGGACTTTTCTACTTCTTTTTATCAAGAAATTTTCATATTTTGCCCATATTGTAAAATTTATCAGCACAACATTGTCATAGTATTTTTTATTGTTTTATGTCATTGGGATCTCTATTCAGTCTCCCTTTTTGTTTCTAATATTGACCATTTGTGTTGTCTTTTGATCAGTCTTGCTAGGACTTATTACTTTGATTAATATTTTATAGAACTGTTTTGTTTATTTTACTTCACTGACTTTTTCTATTGTGTATTTGTTTATTATGTCATTGATTTCTAGTCTTTTCCTTCTTATTTATTTTCTTTTTATTTATGGCTTTCACTTTCTTTAAGTTTTGTTTGTTCTTCTCTTTATTCCAGAGATGTTCACTTAGATGATTGATTTTCATCTGTTTTTCTTTCTAAGACAGACATTTAAGGCTATACATTTTTTTTTTTGCTTTGACTACACTTTTATGTCTTGGCATGCCATATTTTTAGCTACTTAGTTCAATATATTTTCTAACACATTGTAATTTCTTCTTTGACCCATGGATGTTTAGAAGTAAATTAATTAATTTCCTAAATTTGGGTGAAATTTTTTCAGGTTTTGATTTCAAGATTAATTCCACTCGTCAGAATATATAGTATTAAATTTTCATCATTTTGAAAATTAAGACTTTATAGCTGAACATGTGTCTATTTTGGTAAGTAGCTCATGTGTGCTTAAAAGAATACATTTTCTTTTTGTAGTTTGTAATACAGTATATTTTGTTCTACATAGGCCAGTTAGCTAGAGTTTGTTAATATGTTGTTCAGATTGTCTATATCCTCATTTTTTGTCTTTTGTTGGTGTGGTTGTTGTTTCTATGGGCTTGTTCTTGTTATCACTAAGACTGAGCTAAAATATTTAATTATAGTTTTGGATTTTTCAATTTCTTCTTTTATTTGTTAATTTTTGCTTTGTATAATGTGTGCCTCTCTTCTTATGGTACAATGCCTCTTTAGTATTGCTATTGCCTTAATTTTCCTTTGTCTTATAATGTAATCATTATATCAACCTTTAAAATTTTTTGATTAGTGTTGCAAAGAAGTATATAGTTGGATTTTGTTTTTCTTTATACACTCTAGCAGTCTTTGTTGTTTAATCAATGTTTTAGCTCATTGACATTTATTGTAATTACTGATACATTTGGGTTTAAATCTACTATCTGATTATTTATTTTATATTTATTGAATCCATTTTAGTACTGTTATTCTTTCTTATCTTCTTTTGAATCAATTAAATATCTTTAAAACTATTTTTTTATTTTCTCCCTTACCAGTGATTTTAGTGATTATCTTAGACATTTTCAGATGAATTTTTACTTTGATTCATTCTAACATTAGTTCTTTCACTGTTTCCCAGACAATGCATTCTATAGCATTTCAATTCTTTATTATCCCCTTCTATACTATTCTTTATCATATCCTTCTATTCTATTGTTCTCATGTATTATAACTATTTATATATTTTAGACCACAATATACTTTGTCATTATTTTTCTTAACAGTCAATAATATATTTGTTTAAATTTTCCCACTGTCTCCCCACCCACAGTGATCTTCATTTCTTTCCTGCATTATTTTGTTTTTCATATGAGATTATATCTTTATTTTTCTGCATAGTTTTATTTTTAGTGGTTCTGTTAGTGCAAATCTTAAGGAGACAAAGTATCTAATGTTTTTATTTGTTTAAATCTGTCTTTATATTTCTTTATTTTATGATGATAGTTTCACCATATATAGAACTTTAAATTGGCAGCTATTTTCTTTCAATTCTTTAAAAATATCAACCAACCTATTGAATTCTGGCAATCAACATTTCTATTAAAAAGTCAACTGTCAGTCTTGTTATGAAGGAGGGTATCTCTTTTAATTTTTAAATTTTCTTTTGTTTTATATCTTGTTTTTGTCAGTTTGAATATTATGTATCTAAATGTGGTTTCCTTTGTGTCAATCCTTCTTGAGTTTTATAGGTCTTCTTGTCTTATAAGCTTGATGTTTTCCAACTTATGGAAAATTCCTGGCTAGTATTCCTTCAAATGAATTGTTTCTGGGTTTTTTTATCTCTTCTTTTCCTTGAACTCCAATGACATATGGTAGTCATTTAAACCATCTGCCAGAAACTTCTTACACTCATTCTATATATCCAATCCTTTTATCCTCTGTATTTCTATATCTGGATATTTTCTACTAATTTTTATTAGTAATTTTAGTTTAATGATCCATTCTTATTCTATGTTTGATCTGCTGAATTTATAATGTCTGATACTGTATTTTTAAGTTTTAAGATTTCCATTTGACTCTATTATTTTTTATAGATACCAGTTTTCTGGCAAGACTCTCCATCTTTTAATATAAATTCTTAATCATGTTAGTCATAGTTATTTTAAATTTCCTAAATTATAACTCCAGCATCTGGACCTGTTTCTATTGTTTGCTTTTTGGTCTGGTTCTGTTTCTTGGCTTTCCTAATAATTTTTCATTGAATGTCAAACATTGTGTAAGAACAAATTTTAGGATCTCTGGATAAAGTACTCTTTCCCCTTAGAGGACTTAATTTTTTCTGACAGGCAGGTGAGATGTAAAGATAAACTTTACCCAGTCAGTGTCTGGCTTAATTTTATTATTAGAGTTAGTTTGTGGCATATTAGATAACCTTAAATTCTTTGCTACTCCTCCCATTGAGCTGAGGAAGTTAAGTTTTCTGCTCTAACAACTGGGTGGAATCTGAGGTTGCTTTGACAAATATAATATAGCAGAATTGACACAGTGCCATTTTGGAACCCACATCTTAAAAGACTTCCAGCTCTATATAACTTTTTTTTTAAATGCTCAGTCTATAAGAAGCTACCATATAAGAAGTCCAACTACAGTGAGACTTCTTTGTGTGAAGAAGTCCAAACTAGTCACCTGGTGAGGACTCCTATAGAAATAAATGCTCAACTCAGCCAGTCCCCAGCTATTCCAGACCTCCCAGCCCAGGCTCCAGACACTTGAGAGAAGAAGCATTCAAATGAGTTCAGCCTCAAATACAGACTGACTACACATAAAGAAACAAAACAAGAACCACTCATCTAAATGTGTCAACTTCTAGAACTGTGAGAGATAATAAATCATTGTCTTAAGCCTCTAGGCTTTGATATGATTTGCAAAACAGTAATAGATAATGGAAACATGTCTGTTTCAGGATTGCCTATAATGAATGCTATGGCTTAGCTTAAATGTGCACTTAGTGCATTCCTCTTCTGGAGTCTCAGATAAAAGCATGAGGGTAGATCGCAGAATTTTTCTACCTTGTAGATTCTTGAACCCCAACTTCCGTCTACTCAGTGTTAGATGACTGCCAAAAATTTCTGCTCAGCTATTTAGCTTCCTAGCTTCTGCTGTCCACTATTCTCTTCAGAGAGTTGTCATGTTTATCTTATGTAGTACAGCTAGGAGTTGGAGAATGCCTCAGGAGAAATTTCACACAGAATTTTAGACTTGTTTCTCCAATATTCTCTTCTTTCCAAGACTTTGGGTGAAGACTTTTTTCAATTCTTTGTTACTTTGGCAGCCTCAAGCTCCAACATCTGTTTCCTTACTTAATTAGAAATGGCAAGCCTGACCAGGTGGTGGTGCAGTGGATAGAGCATCATACTGGGATGCAGGAGACCCAAGTTAGAAACTCTGATGTTACTAACTTGATCACAGACTCATTTGGCTTGAGCATAGGGTTGCTGGCTTGAGCGTGAGATCATAAACATGACCCCATGGTCGCTGGCTTGAGCCCAAGGTCATTTTCTTGAGCCCAAGGTCACTGGCTTGAAGAAGGGTTCATTCACTCTGATGTAGCCCCCTTGTCAAGGCACATATGAGAAAGCAATCAATGAACAACTAAGGTGCTGCAAAAAAGAATTGATGCTTCTCATCTTTCTCCTTCCTGTCTGTCTGTCCCTATCTGTCCCTTGCTCTGTCTCTCTCACTAAAAAGAAAAAAAACATAGTCAAAACCTAAACTGCCTCTAACCTCTGAGATTTTATTCCCTGACATATAAATTGGCAAATGATCCAAGGGAATATATGGAAGTAAATGTGAACTCTCCCCAGTGCACCTCACTTCTCTCAGAGTTCCTGGGTGACTTGGTTGCTCCTCAATGCTTTCAAACTATATTTTTAATCCAGCTTTATAGTTTGTCTTGGCAAGAGAGTTATACACAAGTCTTTCCATCATGCCAGAAACAGAAGTCCTAATGGTCAAGAACTCTTCCTTCCCTGGTGCTTGAACAGACACTAAAATATTCTTAGTAGTCTTAGGTACTTTTGCATCCTTTCTTAAAACCCTATAAACTCAAGTTCTGACTGTGTCTGCTTGTGTCTACATCTCTCCAACTATTCACAACTTCCGAAGCACAGAGACTCGAGACAGGGTGGTAGTTTGGGTGAATTTTCAGTCATGATGGGGATGAAAGGAGAAACAAGCTCATCATTTCTCACTGTTCCTCTTATGATGCTTTCTGACTTGCAAGCCACCATACCACAGTGGTATACTATTGAGCCCAAATGTCATATCTTTGATCATTTTGTACAGGAAGAAACTGTTATCATCCTGAACATCAGCATCAGCTGTAGCATTACCATCATCTGCTCACTGAAAATATATGGAAACTGCAAGCAACTTTTTCTGGAAGTGACTCTGAAGAAAATCTCCATTTGACCTCATCTGACCAGGAAAGAGCTGAGCCTGCTCTGGCAGTGGGAACAGAATATTGCAACATGGGATTTTTCTTTTTTTTGGTTCTGGCCTTTTCAAGTTTGGCAAACACGAACATCCCCACCCTGTGACTTGTAGAAAGCAGAAGCTCAAAACACTAGTCTTCAATCTATACCCAATTCTATCAGTGGTTAAAATAGAAAAAAAAAGTACTGTAAAATTCTTTACCTACCAAAATCTCAAGAAATCCACAATATTGCATTTTAAGGGACTTTCAGTTACATATAGGACCTGATCAATTGTTTTGTCTTTAGCTTCCAATTTAAAAAGAGTTTTCCCACCACAATAATATATTTGAGTGTTAAGTTATACTTTCTTCCTTAAATACATAAATTTATTTAATGACACAAATTACCAGGTATTCAATGATCATAATTATGATGAGAGCTCATGCAGAATGCGTTACATAAAAAGGATGGTTTAAGAAATGTCACAAAGGACATTATATTTATACTTCTATGTTACTCCCACCATTGGGATATAAGAAATGAATAAGCAAAAAGAGTTAGAGCAAATGAGAGAGAAGGAAAAAGGTTGACAGTTACAGAATAAAAGGGCGAAAAGCAGTTGGCAGGTTTAGAATAATGCATGTTCAAATTTTTAAAGCTACCTCAGGGCTTCCTAGATTCCTTGCATATTACTTTCTCACTACTAACCAATTATGGCTTTTTTAGTTGGTCAAAATGTATTTACCTGGATTCTATAAATACCTCCCTGTTTCCATGTCAATATTTACCCCAAGGCCATGTCTTTCTGGAACACCCCATATTTGATCTTTTACTGGCTTGAGAGGTTGGAAATAAAAAACATCTTATTTTTCCAACTTCAATTTGCAATCTGACCAGTTCTTTTTTTACTTCGTCTTCTTTCTCTACCTTGTCATATTCATCATGCAACAACCACTTAATATTTTCAACATTGTGCCTAGAGATCATAGCCAAATCCAAAAGTTCATTAGGGATGTTTTCCATCCTCCAAGGTACTACAAGCAATTTACTACTAACTTCACTACTATATTACATAGGCTGCTATTTTCCCAGTAATTTTTCTAGCCTTAGCTTAGTTTTCCCATAATTTTTTAGCCTCATCTTACCACTCAGACACAAAGCTAATGCCATATACTTTAAGATTTTATTATGGGTATCAATTTCTGTATCCATCAGTAATCATTGTCCAATATATCATCCCAAAACTTACCAGCTTAAAACAATAACTGCTTGTTTTTTCTCATTATTTTCCGGGTTGACTAAGCAGTTTTGCTGATCTGAGCCTGACTTGACAGATCTCTTCTGTATTTCCTCATTCAATTACATTCAGTTGGCCAGCTGGCCAAGGGCTCTGTTTTCAGGGAGTTGGCTCAGCTCTCCTCCATATACTTTCTCACCCTCTAGTAGGGCACCCCAGCCTATTCTCATGGGAGAAGTAGAACTCCATGAAACCAGAGGTCATAAAAATCTCTGGAGATACAGGCTGAAACCAGGCACACCATCACTGAAAACACTGTCTTTTAACCAGAGAAAGTCACAAGATCAGCCTATGCTCAACACACAGGGGAAATAGATACCATCCCAGATGGGACTGAAAAGTTATATGGCAAAGCAGGTTGATACAGAGAGAAGTGGAAAATTGGAACCTTATTTATTTATTTTATTTATTTATTTTTTAGTGAGAATGAGACACAGACAGAGAGAGACAGACAGACAAGAAAGGAGAGAGGTGAGAAGTATCAACTCGTAGCTGCAGCATTTTAGTTGTTCATTGATCGTTTCTCATAAATGCCTTGATTGGGGGCTCCATAGTAACTCCTAGATGATGGGGTCCAGAGATCTTTCATGTTGATGAACACACTGAAGCATAGGGGGAGGTGGTGTATCCCTACTCCATGAGGACAGAAACTCCTGCACTTAAGAACCTTTTGGACCTAATTCTATGTACCTCTTCATCTAGCTATTTATTTTTATCCTTTAAAATAAACTACAATAGTTAAATGCAGAATTTCTCTAAGTTCTGTGAGTCATTAGAAAGTGGTTTGAGTCATTCCAGCAAATGACTCAACTCTGAAGAGGAGTTGTGGGAATCCATGAATTTGTAGCTAAATTGGACAAAAGTGCAGATAGCCTGGGTACTTCATTACAACTGGGGTCTAAAATGGGAATGGGGGACAATCTTATAAGACCGAATTCTTAACTGTTGGGTCTGAATTGAGATGTTGGACACTCGATTTGTATCAGAGAATTGGAGAATAAGAGGTATTCATTCATTCATTTATTCATGATGCTCAACCCTTAATCAGATTTGTAGTTGAGTGCTCCTTTTCACTCCAAAACTAGCATCTAACATGACCAGTCAAAATCTGTATTGTCAGAAGATCTCAAATTTTTGTATGGTAAAAATGTTGATTTAAATACTTTTCTCCTCAAAGCATCTCTACATCAAGCCCTAGCCACTTCACCAACTTCCATGTTTTCACCATAGAAAATTGCTCTTTTTTCCTACCTAATAGAAGTTTACTGAGACCAGAATGCTTCAAAACCCAGTTCAGACTTCACAATGAACTTCCACAACTTTGCAGACTTGGAGCTATAAACCTATCCCTTTTCCCCTGCCCTCCATCCTGCCGTTGGGGCAGAAAAGACTGAACTCTGCTTTAATCCACTACCTCCAACATCCAGGTAACTCTGGAAACAATCAACCCTGAATGTAACACAGACATTCCCCAAATACCTAGTTCTCAAAGCTTGCAATCCTACTCAACATTTTAAATTTTGTCAAGAAGTGAGTTAGTTACTATAAATAGAGATCCAGAATCCACCATCTGCCATTTAATTTACTTGTGGAAATATGGGAGATTCTACAACAAGTTTAGGATTTCTATGATGGATCAGGATTATTAGAATATTATACGTAAACTTAATGTCCAATTATAAAAGAATGGTTAATTAAGTTACAGCGCATAAATAAAGGTAGCATTGTACAAATATTACCATTAAATTTATGTTTGTGAAAATCTCAGGGCACTGGAATTTATCTCCCAAGTTTCCTAGGATTCCATTGCACACAGCAAATCTTGGATGCTGCCAGGAGCTCATGGTCAGCTCTGTCTGGGATGAGCCATTAACTATCATATAGCCATTCCATTGGCTTTGGCTCTGCTCCCAGATTACTTGGGCTATGAACTTTCATGTCTCAAATTCCAATAATAAATTTCATACCACAAAACTCCACAATATCACCACCAAAGGAAAGGGAACTATATTGCTTTCATTAATGATTACCTTTTGTTTTCTCATTTTCTTTTTTCCTTTTCTTTCTGGCCATAGCGTCAATTTCCCCTCCTATAGGTTCTTCAATGGCCCTTCACCCTTCTCAGGCAGCCCTTTGTGGTTAACTCTCTTTATATCCTTTCCCCACATCCCAGCCTTACCATGCTTGTATTCTCCAAAGAGTATAGAAATTCCCACGTACACAACTGAACAGCAGATGCAGCTATGTTTATATAGTCATGCGCTGCTTAACAACAGAAATGCATTCTGAGAAATGTGTTGTTTGGCAATTTTGTCATTGTGTCAACATCAAAAAAATTTATGTTTGTGAAAAAATTTTCATAGCATCAAAAATATTTATAATCCAAGAGTAGGTTTAAAAAAAAGGTCAGTATACAAAGCAATGTATATAATATACCAACAACCTACACATGCACACACAGATAGCAGGCTGGAAGTACATGCATTGAAATGTTAATATCACTAATTTTCTTTTATAATTTTGTCTTTTCCACAGTTTTCTACATCAACATTTGCTTACTTCCTAACATGAGTTAATTTTTTTCTTTAGGAACCACCAAGCAAAATGCAAATGCCAAGTGATGGGCTTCAACAGTGCATAAGTTTGCTTGTTAGATTGCTTTCTATCAGAATAATTGCAAGTAGTCCATTCTTTTCATGAGTTATTTCTTTTTTTCTTTGAGATGGGCATAACAGAAATTTATCGTCATCAATTTCCTCAAATTGAGCCGGAGCAAGGCCTACTTTCCTCTGGCTTCTTACAAGTGTTATCTCTAATGAGAAATACAATTTAACAGATGCAAAGGATGGGATGCCCGAGCATTGGCAACTGTTTCGGCTGGCTGGCTTGAGCTCCCAAAACTCATAATAGGATTTTCTAGAATCACACTCCTGTGACTTCCTTCAGAAGTCAGCCAATACACTCATGCATGACAATGAGCCTCACCCTTCTGGAAAAGGCACCAGAGAGCTTTTCAACACACATTTAATTTTTCTTCTATTATCTGAGACTGTAATGCCATTCCCACTTGTACTTAGAAAAAGCTAAATGACAAATGAAGGAAAGAAAATGCATTTGATGGAGCAAGTCTTTAGGGGTGAATATAATGACAGTGTGTCCACAATTTGTCACTAAAGAAAAGGCTAAGATCTGAGGAAAAGGCAGAAGTAAACACAATAGTGTGCTGATAACCAAATTACCTTCACATTACCCCTTGCTGGTTTTATAATAATTGCTACAAATCTGTGAGAAATTAAATTTTTTTTTTTTTTGCATTTTTCTGAAGCTGGAAACGGGGAGAGACAGTCAGACAGACTCCCGCATGCGCCCGACCGGGATCCACCCGGCACACCCACCATGGGGCGACGCTCTGCCCACCAGGGGGCGATGCTCTGCCCATCCTGGGCGTCGCCATGTTGCGACCAGAGCCACTCTAGTGCCTGAGGCAGAGGCCACAGAGCCATCCCCAGCGCCCGGGCCATCTTTGCTCCAATGGAGCCTTGGCTGCAGGAGGGGAAGAGAGAGACAGAGAGGAAGGCGCAGCGGAGGGGTGGAGAAGCAAATGGGCGCTTCTCCTGTGTGCCCTGCCTGGGAATCGAACCCGGGTCCTCTGCACGCTAGGCCGATGCTCTACTGCTGAGCCAACCGACCAGGGCCGAAATTAAATATTTTTTACACTATCATTCTAAATAGCCAGAATATTTTCGCATTCAATTAGGATCATAAGATGAAAAGACATAAAAACTATTCTTTCTTCTTTGATTCTGAATATAACTTGGCAGTTTAAGGGATGGAGTTAGGGGGATGGGAGCAAGAATGGGAACTAAAATAGCTCCACTTCGGGGCCACACGTTGAGGTTTTTATCCAGTGGTTCCAGGGAGAGATCCATGTGACCACCCAGGGGTCCACTGTACTGCCTAGCTGCAGAATGCAATGATGTTAGGTGCTTCATGCTTCAAAGTGTCTGGCATTACCAAATGAATTGCATTTGTGGCCAGAATATTAATGACTATTATCATACTGGGTGCATAATAACTCTCCAAAATGAGTCATTTCACAGAAGTCATTCACCAAAAAAAAAAAAAAAAGAAGAAGAAAAGAAGGCAGTGAAAGGTAGGCTCATTTTTTTTTAACCATGAATATTAGTTTTATTAGATCAATTTATTGGCAGCTAGTTAGTAGGAAGTAGCAAATCTAGTTTTTTTTCTTTTAAATCTGAATGGACGCCTGTCCTCGTTTATCTCTGACGCCTATTGCTTAAATTTATGGAAATCCTTTGATGTCTTGACTTCAGTCTTTGTATTCTTGCTTTTAGAGCATCCTGGAGTTTACTGTTCTACTTTATTTCTCTGATAGTAGTTGGTCTGCTGGGGATAATGATGAGTAAATCTCCATGTCTCCCCTTTTCACCCATTATTTTTAAATTTTTTAATTTATTGTGTTTACATGGATTCAAGTGTCCCACTGAATATAACTCCTTCACCCCCCACCCCTGTGTCCCTTTTAATACCCACTTTGCCCCTCCCTTTAACTCCATCCCACCTTCCGTCTAGGATTTTTTTTTTTTTTTTTTTTTTTTTCTGAAGCTGGAAACGGGGAGAGACAGTCAGACAGACTCCCGCATGCGCCCGACCGGGATCCACCCGGCACGCCCCCACCAGGGGGCGATGCTCTGCCCACCAGGGGGCGATGCTCTGCCCACCAGGGGGCGATGCTCTGCCCATCCTGGGCATCGCCATGTTGCGACCAGAGCCATTCTAGCGCCTGAGGCAGAGGCCACAGAGCCATCCCCAGCGCCTGGGCCATTTTTGCTCCAATGGAGCCTTGGCTGCGGGAGGGGAAGAGAGAGACAGAGAGGAAAGCACGGCGGAGGGGTGGAGAAGCAAATGGGCGCTTCTCCTGTGTGCCCTGGCCGGGAATCGAACCCGGGTCCTCCGCCCGCTAGGCCGACGCTCTACCGCTGAGCCAACCGGCCAGGGCCCGTCTAGGATTTGCTGTCCTATTTTCTGTATCTCTGTGTTATGTATATACTAGAAAGCCCGGCGGTCATACAAAATGACCACTGTTCTAGATATTATAAATTGTAATTAAAATGATTTGTGCAAAGGTGTCTGCTAATTCAAACTGAATTACCCAGGGCAGGTGGCGAGGACGCCCCTTTGCTTAGTGCCCCACGGGGTTCCCCCTTCTACTTGCTTAATTGCTTAAAGTAGAGTGCAATGAAGGAAACCACTGGTGGTACATTTCTTAAGAGCCACCGCTAGCTCAATAAATAAAGGTGATTTAAATAATAAAATGTTAATTCACATGTCAAAGATCTCTTTGTACACAACATTTCTTGTGTAGATCTTTCTATCATTTTTAAGCTCGCCTTGCAGAGGACCATCAATTATTTTTAATTTTACGTCTGTCGGAAGCAATAAAGTCCTGGTCCAGGCAAGTCAATTGGTTTGTTTCCCATGGACGCAAAAGCAAATGAACTATTAATGGATCGAATGCTATCCATGTACTGTTTGCTATTTGGATGCTGATTAGTCAATAATTTATTCAAGAGTGGTGGATAATTCTCAATTAGTGGAACTACAATGTTTCCGTACTTGCAACATTGAGAAAATCGTTTCTTGCCACGGTCAAATCGATTAGTTTCTAACTTGAAGTTTAAGGACTGACAGTGTTCACATTTAATATTCATGTCACCAGAGGAATGCTCAAAAATTAAAGTTTCTCCATTTGAAACTGTTTTAATCCTTTTTGCGTTTCGGTCAGCATTACTCTGTCATGTTTTTGCATTTCTCTCCTGCCTTTGTTCAAGGGACTCATTTTGTCGAGACAGGCTTTTTTGTCTTGCATCTGAGGCAAGCCTTGTTTCTCTATGCTCATCAGTCTCATTTTGCCAAGAAAGACGCATTTGCTCTGCGACTGAAGCAAGCCTTGTCTTTCTCTGCTCAGTGGTTTCTTTTTGTCGAGAAAGCCGGTTTTGTGCAGCTTTAGCTCCTTTTCTCTCCTCTTCAGTGCTGTATTTTCTAGGAGGCATTCTTAAAAGAAATTACATTAAGACGTAGTTTTTATGTAAAACAGATGATTGCCAATGCAAACAAATGTTCACCTTCCCCCTGACCCACTCAATTTGCGTTCAGCCATGGCAACTTCACCCCATTGGCTAGTAGAGTTACGCAAGCAATCAATAAGCTATCGGTGACAAACAGACACTTAAGCCACATATAATAAAGATAGTTTCACTAATCCCTTTACCTTCTCTGATCCCATCTCCTCATCCCCCTTCCTTCTGAATGTTGTCCCTCTGGTCCCTGTGACCCCAACTCTGCCTCTATTCTGTTCCCGTTTATTTTGTTCATTAGATTCCACATATAAGTAAGATCATATGATATTTTTCTTTCTCTACCTGGCTTATTTCACTTAGCATAATAATCTCCAGGTCCATCCATGCTGTCGTAAAGGTAAGATTTTCTTCTTTTTCACGGCCATGTAGTATTCCATTGTGTATATGTACCATGGCTTTTTAATCCACTCATCCACTGATGGACACTTGAGCTGTTTCCAGATCTTGGCTATTATAAACAATGATGCAATAAACATGGGGGGTACATATCTTCTTTTGAATCAGTGATTTTATATTCTTAGGATATATTCCTAAAAGTGGGACAACTGGGTCAAAAGGCAGTTCCATTTTTAATTTTTTGAGGAAATCCCATACAGTTCTCCACAGTGGCTGCACCAGTCTGCATTCCCACTAGCAGTGCAGGAGGGTTCCCTTTTCTCCACATCCCTGCCAGAACTTATTGTGATTGTTTTGTTAATGAGCGCCATTCTGACAGGTGTGAGGTGGTATCTCATTGTTGTTTTCATTTGCATTTCTCTGATGATTAGTGACATTGAATATTTTTCATATGCCTAGTGACCATTTGCATGTCCTCTTTGGAGAAGTGTTTATTTAGATCTTCTGCCCTTTTTTTAATTGGATTGTTTACCTTACTGGTGTTGAGTTTTAGAAGTTCTGTATAAATTTTGGTTATTAACCCCTTACAGATGTATTGGCAAATATGTTATCCCATTGTGTGAGTTGTCTTTTTATTTTGTTCATGGTGTCTTTTGCTGTGCAAAACCTTTTTAGTTTGATATAGTCCCATTTGTTCATCCTGCCCTTTATTTCACTTGCCCATAGAAATAAATCAGCAAAAATATTGCTACGAGAGATATCAAAGAGTTTACTTCCTATGTTTTCTCCCAAGATGTTTATGGTTTCACAACTTACATTTAAGTCTTTTATCCATTCTGAGTTTATTTTTGTGAATGGTATAAGTTGGTGGTCTAGTTTCATATTTTTGCAGGTAGCTGTCCAATTTTCCCAATACCATTTAATAAGGAGGCGGTCTTTACTCCATTGGATGCTCTTACCTCCTTTGTCAAATATCAATTGTCCATAAAGGTGTGGGTTTATTTCTGGGTTCTCTGTTCTGTTCCATTGATCTGTATGCTTATTCTTATGCCAGCACCAACCTGTTTTGAGTACAATGGCCTTGTAGTATAACTTGATATCAAGAAGTGTAATACCTCCCACTTTATTCTTCATTTTCTAGATTGCTGAGGCTATTCGTGTTCTTTTTTTTGGTTCCATATAAATTTTTGGAATATTTGTTCTATATTTTTGAAGTATGTAATTGGTATTTTAATAGAAATTGCATTGAATTTATGGATTGCTTTGGGTAATATAGACATTTTAATTATGTTTATTATTTCTATCCATGAACACAGTATATGCTTCCACTTGTTTGTATCTTTCTTCTTTATTTTATCAATGTTTTATAATTTTCTGAGTACAAGTTCTTTACTTCTTTGGTTAAATTTACTCCCAGGTACTTTATCTTTTTTGTTGCAATAGTGAAGGAAAATTTTTCCTTAATTTCTCTTTTAGACAGTTTGTTGTTGGTGTATAAAAATGCCACTGATTTCTGAATATTAATTTTATATCCTGGGAGGCTCATTTTTTAAAGTTTTTTATTTTTTTATTAAGTGAGAGGAAAGGAGGCTGACAGACAGGTTCCCACATACGTCCTGACCAGGATTCACCCTGCCAAGCCTGCTACTGGGCAATGCTCTGCCCATCTGAGTTTGTTGCTCCTGAGCAACTGAGCTATTTTTAGCATCAAAGGTGGAGGCCACAGCGCCATCCTCAGTGCATGGGGCCAACTTGATTGAACAAATTGAGCTATGGCTGTAGGAGGGGAAGAGGGAGAGAGATAAAGGGTGTGGTGGAGAAGCAGATGGTCACTTCTCCTTTGCGCCCTGACTGGAAATCAAATCCAGGACTTGCACACGCCGGCCGACTCTACCGCTCAGCCGACCAGCCAGGGCCAGAAGGTTCATTTTCAAAACTGGATTTTTTTGTCTTATATTTTACCCAGCTTTTTTTTTTCCTCAGCATATCTGTATTGATGAAGTTCAATGTCTGTGATACTTTTCAGTTATAGGATACACATAAAGATATAAACTATCAGAGATGATATTCTTACCCAAGAGTTTTAAGGGGTGTTCTATGGTCCCAGCTGCATTGGAATCACAGACAAGTATTTATTTAAAAATATATGTTTGAGGGGCTCTGGCTGAGTGGCTCAGTTGGTTAGAATGTGATCTCAATACACCAAGTTTGCAGGTTCAATCCTGGGTCAGGGTACATATCAGAATTAACCAATGAATACATAAATAAGTGGAACAACATATCAGTGTTTATCTTTTCTCTCTCCTCTCTCTCTCTCTCTCTCTCTCTCTCTCTCCATCCCTTCCTCTCTCTCTAAAAAAAGTAATAAAAAACTTGATGAAAATATAGGTTTGAAAGATTTATTCTAACATTAACTACACACAATCTCTGTGGGTAGAATGTTAAGAATCTACATTTTTTAAAAACTTCTTCCCTAGATGATTTTCATGCCTACTAAAAAGGGATTATCACCACCATAATAGAAAAATTTTCTTAGAAACAACCTGGAGGGCAAATCATAAAAGTCAATATTAGAAGAATTAACTTACTGCAACTTAGACACCTTCAGTGGATTTGCCTGAAGGTCTATCCTGAATGAAAAAGGCAAGCCCCAGTTGCTCCTACAGAAATGCTCAAAGGTGTATTAACTTTATTAATTTATAAGTTACACATACATGTTGAGATCAATTTTTATATAATGATCTTTTTAGGTAAATATCAATGTTATATATTGTATGTTTAGCCTTTCATGAGATATGCCAGCCTGCTATCTAAAGCCATATTTAAATCTATAGGTACCAAGAAAGTATAGAATAAATAGAACTGAAAGAAAGAAATAGGAAGTAAAATATCAAGTCCAATTGCCTGTAGGCCACCAATGCACACACCAGAATGCCACCTACATTTGGATAATGAGTGATTGAAATTGGAGTTTACATGTGTGCTTCGTAGCCAACTCTAATCTAAGATGGGAGAGTTATGCTTCTCGAAAAGTGAAATAAGATATCATAGAAAAGTAGTTTCCCAATTTGGCTGTATGTTTGAATCACCTGGAGAACTAAAAAGAAAAAAAAAGACCTTTGTCAGAAATGTGATTTGAAAATATATTCTCCTCATCTCAAGTTTATCTTTTCATGCATTTAACAGTTTCTTAATGGATGGAAAGTTTTTAAATTGGGTAATATCCATCTTATACATTTTTTCTTTTATTTATCATGTTTTTGGTATAATAGTTAAAATATTCTTTGTTTAACCTGAGGTCACAAATATTTTTTTCTGTTTTCTTTTAGAATTTTTACAGTTTTATGTTTTACATTTATAACTATAAAACATTTTGAGTTAGTTTTTACATAAGATATGAGATATGGTGTGGGGAAAAAAGCTATGTTAGCCTTGTTCGCTGGATTACTGGCTGCAAGCACTTTGCCTGATTAGTGCATGAATACATGGCAGTGCTATGTGTATAGTCTATGTAAGGCTTTGTTTGCTCTTCCTTGGGGATGATTCTCCCAGATTGCTCTCCCACCACTGTGAGGTGCGGTTTTGCTAATCTCTTGCCCTCCATTGTGGACAGGTTTTCCTTTGTTTATTCACTTGGCTATCTTTGTGAGCTTCCAATAAACAGGTATGGCCCGACAATTTCTGGCTCTGCAGTTCCTCTACCACCTGCTCAAATTCAATGCAAACCTGCCTGGCCTCAACTATCAGCATTACATTTGGCATAGTGGGCAGGATATTGATCAGATTGTTGCCACCAACACCCTTGAAGGGTGGAGTATAGGAATGGTCATTGTTCTCCAGCATATGGTTCCCCATATGCTGTCCTTTTAGAAGGTGTAGGCTGGGTGCTCTTTACATCCCTGACAGAAGAAACAGAGCTCTGTATGAAAGGTTGCCTGAGGTCAAAAGCTCCAGGATGAGCTGCAGACCAAGTGCTAACAATGGCATGAGCTGGAATGGTCACTGGAGAAAGAGTTACAGATTCAAGAACTGCAAGTCAGGCTTCAGAGTGAGAATCAGCAACAGCATTAATTGGAACAAACACTGAAGAAGGAGGCCAATGGCTCTTGAGAGCTACAGTATGAGATACACACTGAGCACCAATGGTGCCTGGAACTGGAACAGTCTCTGGAGAAGGAATAGCACATTTGTGATTTTCAATTTGTCCTGTAAGCTGAATGTTGGCAGCAACAGTTGTTAAAGAGATAATTGTGGGTTCAAGAGCTCAAGTTCCAACTTTAGGCCAAAAGCTGGCAGCTGCAAGAGCCAAATCAATCACTGAAGAAGAAGCCACATCTCTGCTGGTGGTGTGGTTCTGAGTAGTAGAAGCAGACGTGTCCAACTCCTCCTCTTCTAAGGAGGAGGTTTGGGCTGAAACTTTTGTCTATAGCCTCAGAGCCCAGACAGTGGTAACACAGAAGGTAAAAACTCAGCAGCTGCCCTGGTGTTAGCCCAGCATGTGGAAGTCCCTGGTTTGATTCCCAGCCAGGGTACACAGGAGAAGTGCCCATCTGCTTCTCCACCCTTCTCCCCTCTCCTTCCTCTCTGTCTCTCTCTTCCCCTTCCACAGCCAAGGCTCCATTGGAGCAAAGCTGGCCCAGGTGCTGAGGATGGCACCATGGCCTTTACCTCACGTGCTAGAATGGTTCCAGTTGAAACAAAGCAATGCCTCAGATGGGCAAAGAATTGCCCCCTGTGGGATTTCCAGGTGGATCCCAGTTGAGTGTATGCAGGAGTCTGTCTCTCTGCCTCCCCACTTCTCACTTCAGAAAAATTAAATAATTTAAAAATTAAAAAAAAACCCAGCAGCCAAAAGTACCTCAGAGGCAGATACAACACTTTCTGCAGGTAGTGGAGCACTCTGTGATCCATCCCTACATCTAGGCAGAGCTGTTGGAGTTGGCACAATTTATGCAGGAACCCACTGAGCCCCTGGCAGTGTGGTGGCTGCAGTTGTGGGACATAGGATTGAATGGCATCATCCTCTCTAGAACAGAGATGGAGAAATTAGCCGCCATTATGAGACACTCCTCCTTGAGGCAGTGTCTTCAGAACTGCCATGACAACCTAGGAAACCATACCCTATTAGAGTGGATAATGGCTGCCATTCACACAGTCTGGCAGGAGGCTGGAGACTGACTGGGGGTGATGAGTTGGTGGCAGTCCTATAGTGAGCTGCCCCAGATCCTTCAGGAACTAGGTATGAAGAATGCTGCTTTCAATCTGAGATCCCGTAAACCAGATGAAGAAGTGTTTACAACAGGGATGAGAGACCTTATTCCTGGTAGTGGCCCATCAGCCCTTTTTGGGTCAGTAGTGGCTATCTTGAGCCCTTATGTAGGGCAGCCCATCAACACAGTTACACAAATGTTAGCAGATTTTGGGGAGCTGGAGGCAGCACAGAATCATAAAGCTGTAAGGGCTGCTGCTAGTGCTGCCTCCCCCTGACTAATAAGACAAATGGGCCTATAAAGGTACTCAAACAGCAGATGTGGGTAGATTTGATGTTGCTAGGGCAGATAGGGAGAAATTAGATGACAAGTCTAATAAAGTTCTTTTGGAGCTTTGGCGGTAGCTTAAACCAGAACAGAGGTTCCAGCTGCTGAGAAGAATGGTCCCAGAGGCAACCAATAAAATGGTTTGTGCACCAGTGTCATGACTTCAAGATTACATGATGGAGACAGCTGAGGAAGAGGAGGATCCCCAAGACCTGTTGTTCCAGTTTTATTATGGGGGAAGGCTGAGGCACTTGTCTAATAGGGATGGTCTGGGACCAGAAGCCCCATGTAGAACTGGCACTCCACTGCTCCCCTTTTAATGTACAATGGGTATTGGCCTTGGTGGAAACAGGTGCAGAATGTTCTCTCCTCTATGGGAACCCAGACAGGTTTACTGGGACCCCAGTGGCCATTGTTGTTAATGGGGGCAAAACTGTTAGAATTAAGACAATAACTATTTCATTGGGGATAGGAAAACTGCCTCCTAAGCCATGCAAGATACATGTATCTCTTATCCCTGAATATATTTTGGGGGTAGATGTCTTACAGGGACTGTGGATAAAAACCACAGCAGGGAAGTTCTGCCTGTGGGTCTGGGTCATGAAGGTAGTGTTGCTGTGACTCAAAGCACATTCTTCCTTTCAATTACCCATTCCCTGGCATGAGAGGAGCACAAAGCAATACCACCTGCCAGGTGGTTATGAAGAAATCACAGGGATGATCCTCAAACTAGAAAAGGTAGGGATCATCCAGCTAGTGCACAGCCTTTACAACTCCCTGGTATAGCCTGTGTGCAAACCAGACAGAACCTGGTGAATGACAGTAGATTACAGAGAACTTAATAAAGTTGTTCCCCCTTTGCATGCTGTTATACCCTCAATAGCTAACCTGATGGGTCAGCTAAGCCTTGAGTTGGGAACATACCGTTTTGTGGCAGACTTGGATAATTCCTTTTTCTCTATTGATATAGCTACAGAGAGTCAAGACCAATTTGCTTTCACTTGGGAAGGGCAGCAATGAACCTTTATAGTATTACCCTAGGGCTATTTGCATAATCCCACCTTGTGTTATGGGCTGGTGGCTGCTGACCTGTCTAAATGGAAACAGCCAGAGGCAGTTTGTATGTATCATTATATCGATAATATTATGCTAACTAGTGACTCTGTTCCAGAATTGGAGCAAGCAGTCCTACCCTGAATTATCCCATTTTAAAGTGAGTGGTTGGGCTGTCAACAAGGACAAATTATAAGGACCTGTATTATCTGTTAAGTTCTTGAGGGTTGTCTGGTTGGGTAAGACAAAAGTTATCCCTGACACAGTAATAGGTAAGATCCAAGCCTTCCCTGTGCCCACTATGGTAAGAAAGTTACAGGAATTCCTAGGTCTTTTGGAGTATTGGCGAACATTCATACATGATTTGGCTCAGTTACTATGCCCCTTATATAACCTTATTCAGAAGGGGGTTCGCTGGGATTGGAATGAGCAGGCACAAGGTGCATTTGCAGCAGCTAAGAGAGCTGTAAAGGCACCATATGCTTTGAATGTGTTTGATCCTGCCAGGCCCTGTGAGATTGATGTCCGTGAAACCTCTGAGGGGTCTGGATTGGGTTTGTGGCAACGGACAGAGCATTCACAGCAACCTATTGGGTTTTGGTCCCAATTATAGAAAGGCACTAAAGTTTATTACTCATTAGTGGAGAAACAGTTGGAAGCTGTGTATGCTGCCCTCTTAGCCACTGAGAGTATTACAACCACTACTCTAATTACATCAAGACCACATACCCTATTGCAGGATGAATGAAAGATTGCACAACCAAACCACATAGTGGTATGGCCCAAACATCCATCCTGGCCAAGTGGGGTTTATACTTGCAAAAACACTCTGCTCTTAGCACCAGCTCACTGAGGGCAAAACTGCAGAAAGTATTGGGTCAAGTCAACAATACGATCTTAGAGTTGGGTGTAGCTGGGGCTCAGGTGGCAGAGCCTGAAGTCAGTCCCTACCAGGAGGGGGAGATGGCCACCTCAGATGATGCTGGGTATACTGATGGTTCTAGCAGGGGCCAACTTGCCAAGTGGATGAACATAGCCTTTCATCTGACCACTGAGACTATTTGCATGGACACAGGTACAGGCCAAAGCAGCCAATTGGTGGAATTAAGAGCCATATGGCTAGTTGCTCATAATAAACCATCACCTCTGTTGATTTGCACTGACAGCTGGGTTGTCTATTGTGGACTGACCCTTTGGATTGGCACTTGGCACATTAACCAGTGGATGGTAATGCACCATCCACTATGAGATCTGGCTGTGTGGCAGGACTTATGGGAAATAGGACACTAGAAGTAGGTGACAGTATATCATGTTATAGGGCATGTCCCTCTAGCCCATCCTGGGAATAATGAGGCAGACACCTTGGCAAGAGTGCAGTGGTTGGAAACTGACCCCTCAAGTGATGTGGCACAGTGATTCCACCAGCATCTGCTTCATGCAGGACAGAAAACAATGTGGGCTATGGTTACGGTGTGGAACTTGCCTGTGTCCTATGCAGAGGACCTGAAACCCAGACGTGAGAGCAGTCAGACAGGCTCTGGACTGCCAGAGTGCTGTGTATAAGAGGCCACTGGTCCTTGAAAGTGATTTTGGTACCCATTTCACTGGTTCTATGGTGAAGCAATGGGCTCAAGACCTGGAGGTGGACTGGAAGTACCATGTTCCCTACCACCCACAGGCTGCTGGTATCATTGAGTGGCATAATGGACTCGTAAAGCAGGAACTGTGATAGGAGGGAGGCACCATGTTCTTTTCTGGATGAACACACCACTTGTGGGTGGTACTCTGGGTTTTCACTGAGAGACCTTGATGGGGGGCGGGGGCAGAGAAGGCAGCTCTGATGGAGGCTCTCCTGCACCAGGCAGCTGCTCCCATTCAGTTGCAGATACACACCAAGGACACTATACTAAAGCCAGGCTTTGGATGGCAGGGCAATGTGCTCCTGCCTGCCCGAACAGCCCTCCTTAAAGGAAAACGACTTCAATTGACATGGCCCCAGACTGTACAGACCCTGCACCTATGGTGGGTGCTCTTGTTGACATTATGAGGTAAGGGGCTAGAGGTGGACCTCCAGTTAACTCCCTGGGCAACCAACACCTGGCCACCAAGATAGAAGTGTATTATCCCTTGAATGACTCAAGGAGACAGCATTGTGAAAGGCACCTTTGTAAATTTTTTATGGCCAATAATGAGTTCTCCCATTCTATTACACATAGAACTAGCAGATCTTGGTATACCCACCTGGGGCAGCATCTGGTACCAGCTGCTGTGCTGTCTGCAGACAAAACTCTGGCCTGTATTCTGCCCTAAGGGAAAGATTTGCCTCTTTTTTTTTTTTTTTTTACAGAGACAGAGTGTCAGAGTGAGGGACAGACAGACAGGAACTGAGAGATGAAAAGCATCAATCATTAGTTTTTCGTTGTGCATTGCGACACCTTAGTTGTTCATTGATTGCCCTCTCATATGTGCCTTGACCGTGGGCCTTCAGCAGACCGAGTAACCCCTTGCTTAAGCCAGCAACCTTGAGTCCAAGCTGGTAAATTTTTGCTCAAACCAGATGAGCCCACACTCAAGCTGGCGACCTCGGGCTCTCGAACCTGGGTCTTCCACATCCCAGTCCGACGCTCCATCCACTGCGCCACCGCCTGGTCAGGCAAGATTTGCCTCTTTAGGCGCCATTGACCACTCTCATTTTGCCCATAGCTTATACTTTTGTAATTCTGTTGTTTGTACTGTTTATGGTTATGTCATGTACCTCAACCCTAGCACAGGGACCATCACGGGAGATACCTGTCATATAGATTGTGAGGCGAGCAACTCTGACGGTGTGTAATGTTGGGAAAACAGCTGTTAGGCTTGCTCACTGATATACTGACTGCAAGCACTTTGCCTGATTAGTATGTCAGAATAAGCATGTGGCAGTGCCACATGTGTATAGTCTATGTAAGCTATGGGTACTTTCCCTCAGGGGCAATTCTTCCAGATTGCTCTCCCGCCATCGTGAGGTGCAGTTCTTCTAATCCCTTGCCCTCCGCTGTGAAAAGCAGGTTTTCCTTTGTTTATTTGCTGCCTGTCATTGTGAGCCTCCAAAGAACAGGAATGGCCAAATGCTCTCGGATCTGCAGTTCCTCTGCCATCTGCCCGAATTCAATGCAAACCTGCCTGGCCTCAACCACCAGCATTACATTGTGGAATTGAGTTGTCATTTTTTTATTTTTGTTTTTTGCCTATCAAAATACAATCATATGTAATACATTTCTATTAACTTTAAATATTTTTGTTTTCTG
Organism: Saccopteryx leptura; assembly: GCF_036850995.1. Taxonomy (NCBI): domain Eukaryota; kingdom Metazoa; phylum Chordata; class Mammalia; order Chiroptera; family Emballonuridae; genus Saccopteryx; species Saccopteryx leptura. Next base: position 58,905,829 of record NC_089511.1, on the reverse strand, counting down.
TTTTTGACTGTTTTGTTATAATATGAGTAGGTTATGTGCTGTTGTTTGATTGACTTATTGGTATTTATCCTTCTGGGTGTTCTCCAAACTTATGGAATCTGTGGTCTGGTGTTAAATTTGAAAAGTTGTGAACTATTATTTCTTCAAATTTTTCTTTTTTCTTTTTTAGATTTTTAAGATTAATTTTAAGGGGGGAAGAGAGAAAAAGAAGGGGGAAGAGGAGCAGAAATCATCAACTCTCATGTGTCTTGACCAGGTAAATCTGGGGTTTCAAACTGGCAACCTCAGTATTCCAGGTCGACACTTTATTCACTGTGCCAAACACAGTTCAGGCAATTTTCTTCAAATATTTCTTCTGCCTATTTTCCTCTTTCTTCCTTCTGGCATCCCAATAATGCATATAAATAATTTGAAGTTATCCCATAGTTCTTATATGTTCTAGTTTTATTTTTCTTTTTGTACTTTTTCTCTTTTTTTGTTTCCCAAATGGAAACAAAAAATAAAAAAGGTACAAAAAGAAGAAAAGTGGGTAATTTTTACTGACATTCTTAAAGTTTATTTTTTCCTTAGCTGTTTCCAATCTACTGTGTCTCCATATTGGTTAGTTTTTATTTCTACTACTGTGTTTTTTATTTCTATCATTTTTATTTTGATTCTTTCTTATAGTTCCCACATCTTGATTGAAATTACCCATATAATCTTATTCATTGTCCAACCTTTTCACTGGTTTTTCCATATTAATCGCTGTCTTTTGAAATTCTCTGTTAGACAATTCCAACATTTCTATCATATAATAGCCACATCTGATTCTGTTGATTTTTTTGTGTCTTGGGGAAGAGAGAGAGAGAGACAATTTGACTTGTGTAAAACAGTAGAGCCTGATAACAGTAGGTTTTGAGCCCAGAAATGAACATTCCTTTTCTTCTGCTAGACATTTATATGGGGATATGTTGGGATATGTGCTAATCAAAGAGTCAGCTTGGGTTTGGGGTTTGGTTTCCTTTGTTTTCTCTTTTTTATTTTTCTTTTTTTTTTTTAAAGATTTTATTTATTCAATTTCAGAGAGGAGAGAGAGAGAGAGAGAGAGAGAAAGGGGAGGAGCAGGAAGCATCAACTCCCATATGTGCCTTGACCAGGCAAGCCCAGGGTATCGAACAGGCGACCTCAGTGTTCCAGGTCGATGCTTTATCCCACTGCGCCACCACAGGTCAGGCCTTTTATTTACTCTTAGTGCATGCCAGACTTCAAATTTCCCTAATGATAATTTGTCTTAAGATTGGGGGCTGGTTGACCAGTGTGTTTCCAATTATCTGCTCCACCCTTAGCTTTAGATATTCCCTTTAACTGTACTAGAGAAAGTAGTACAGAAATAGTATAGAGAGCCGAATATCGCAGCTTTTCCACCGGTGGCCCACTGTTTCTTTTACTCAACGTTTATTAGCGTTATGGAAAGAGTGGGGCAGGAGTGGCATTCTCTGATGTTCTTTCTCTTTAGTATATGTGCTGCCAAAGTGAGCACTCTAATGTTCTGTTAAAACTTCAGTCTTAGGCCCTGGCCGGTTGGCTCAGTGGTAGAGCGTCGGCCTGGCGTGTAGAAGTCCCGGGTTCGATTCCCTGCCAGGGCACACAGGAGAAGCGCCCATCTGCTTCTCCACCCCTCCCCCTCTCCTTCCTCTCTGTCTCTCTCTTCCCCTCCCGCAGCCGAGGCTCCATTGGAGCAAAGATGGCCCGGGCGCTGGATATGGCTCCTTGGCCTCTGCCCCAGGCGCTAGAGTGGCTCTGGTCGCAGAAGAGCGACGCCCAGGAGGGGCAGAGCATCGCCTCCTGGTGGGCAGACCGTTGCCCCCAGGTGGGCATGCCGGGTGGATCCCGGTCGGGCACATGCGGGAGTCTGTCTGACTATCTCTCCCGGTTTCTAGCTTCAGAAAAATACAAAAAGCAAACAAACAAACAAAAAAAAAAACCTTCAGTCTTAGGTACTATTTCCCTGGGTTTGGGGAATGTAGCCTTGAAAATCTTCTTATTCTCCAGCTCTAGCTCTGGGCCCAGCACATACAGTAGAATCAGTATCCATAGGAGATAGGTCTCAGGAACACCTGTGGACACCAAAATCTGAGGATGGTCAAATCCCTTGCATAAAATGTCCTACTACAAAGTATAGTATTCCTGTTTGTCCCTCAGGAATAGAAGGTATTTTTCTGTTTCTTTCCTCCAACTGAAAGGAGTTTTTATCATTACCCTAGAGACAACAATTTGTGTTGCCCTCCTTCCACTCCATATAGTAAGGCTTTGTTCCATAAAGGAGATAGGGAGACCAAAGAGAAAGATCTAGGCAGAGTTTTGTGCCATTTGCACAGCACCGTCTCCTCTTCCCTAGTCTAACATAAAGAAATCTTTCTCAGGATTCTCCCTAGCTTTCCTAGTCAGTGCCTTATGATTTGTACAGATGTATAGGACAAAACTTGCAAGAGTGTAAACTCTTCGCTTCTTCCATATATCTAGGACCTCCGGGTCTTCCAGCTCTCCCTCTAGCTCACACTTGCCTTTGCCAACTCAACTATTCTAGCTGAATTCTTCTTCTTGTTGTCTGGATGCATCTACTCAGGTGAGCAGGCTCTCCTCACACTCCACCTCTGTATATATTCTGACCCTGCAACCTTACAACTCTGAGGAGTTCAAGCAAAGTTGTGAACTTGCAAATTGTCCAGCTTTTCTTATTCTTGTTCTTATTTTATGTATGTGGGGTAACACTCTTTGTAGTTTCTATATCCCAGTGCCCATTCTTTCATTTATTTCTGTAATGTTATTTTAAATAGACTTTCACTCATAAAAAGCATATAGTTGGGTTTTGTGTTTTTAATCAATTGATCTTCATTATTTAAAGTATTAATCCACTTACATTTAATACACTGATATAGTTGATTTTATAGCTATAATTTTCCCATTTGTTTCTGTTTCTCATGTATCTTTTTTCTTTTTTTTCTTCCTTTTCTTGCCCTTTTGGATCAATTTCTTATTATTTCAGCTTTTCTCTTTTAAATAGTAGATATGGACTAAAACATTATTTTGTTACTTTTAAGTGATTATCTTAGAGATTATAGTATGCATTCTAGCTATTTATTATGGATAACTCAAATAATTATCACTTTTAGAAAATTTTTACTCCGTTATCCTCCTTTATGTCTTTCATTATTGTTGTCATGCATTTAGTTATAATTATATTTTAAAATATATAAACATTACAATTACTTCGTAAAAGCTAATGTTTATATTTCTTGCAAATTTACTCTTTTTGGTATTCTCCATTTTCTCCTGCATTTCCATGTTTTTGTCTACGTTCATTTTACTCCTATTGGAAAAACCCTCTTTTGTTATTTTAGGAATTTGACTGTGATATGTATAGGTTTCTTTTTTCAAATCTTGCTGGACATTTGCTAAGCTTCTTAAACCTGTGAGTTGATTTTTATCAATTTAGGGAAGTTCTTGGATAAAATACCTAAGAATATTACTACCTTTTCACTCTGCTTTTCTCTATTCTGGACCCTTTTTGATGTGTCTCACCTACTTTTATGTCATATCTGAGTTACTTTCCTTTTCTCTTTTTGATTCCGTTTGGACATTTCTACTGACCTATTTTATTCATTAATCCTTGGTTCTTCTTTGTTTAGCTTTGGTTAAATCTATTCATTCAGTTCTTAATTGCAGTAATTATACTTTATAGTTGTAATACTCAAATATATATTAGGTTTCACCTTTTAAAATTAAAATACTCTGGTGAAAGTCTCCATCTTTTCATTTATTTTATCTCTCTATTCTCTCATTTTTCTTGAACATATTGCTCATAGTTAATTTATATTCTCATCTGCTAACTCCGGTGTCTAATCTTCTATTATCTGCGGATTTTTTTAGGTTATCTATTACATGATATTACCTCTTCACAGGTCTCATACTTTTACTTGCATTCCACAAAATGTGTATAAAGGTACCATAGAGTCCCCAGATGATGTTATATTCTTCCACAGGGTAGTTTTTTTTTTCTTTTGTTAAATAAGGTAAGTTACTACTCACCTGAATCCATTCAGGAATTGACATAGGTCCTCATTGGACTTCAGTTTTGCTAAAGATTTCATGAGTTCTTCAGAAGTTTTTAGTTTTGCTCCTTGACCTCTTAGCATAGCTTCAACCTTGTCAAAGGTTTGAGGGTGACACCAGCAGTGTGTTTGAAGTAGCTTGATTCAGGAATCCTGCAAGAATAACAAAATCTTTGATGTTCTCCCCCAACAGCTGCCTTTTGCCAGTTCCAAACCAGGTTAGATAAATAGATACTTAGATAGATAAAAGATAGATAGGTGATAGATGATAGATAGATAGATAGATAGATAGATAGATAGATAGATAGATAGATAGATAGATAGATGGATAGATAGATAGATAGATAGATAGATAGATAGATAGATAGATAGATAGATAATAGGTAGATAGATGATAGATAGATGACACTTGGACTGTTTCCAGAACTTGGCTATTGTAAACAATGCTACAATAAATATGGAGATGCATATCTTCTTTTGAATTAGTGTTTTGGGATTCTTAGGATATATTCCTAGAGATAGAATAGCTGGGTAATACGCAGTTCCATTTTTAATTTTTTGAGGAAACACCATACTGTTTTCCATAGTGGCTGCAGGAATCTGCATTCCCACAAGCAGTGCAGGAAGGTTCCTTTTTCTCCACATCCTTGACAGCACTTATGTGTTGATTTGTTAATGAAAGCCATTCTGGCAGGTGTGAGGTGATATCTCATTGTGGTTTTAATTTGCATTTCTCAGATGATTAGTGATGGTGAGCATTTATTTTTATGCCTATTGGCCTTTGGTATGTCCTCTTTGGAGAAGTGTCTATTGAGGTCCTTTGCCCATTTTTTTAATTGGATTGTTTACCTTCATGATGTTGAGTTTTAAAAGTTCTTTATATATTTTTATTATTAACCTCTTATCAGACATATTGGTGAGTATGTTCTCCCCTTGAGTGGGTTGTCTTTTTATTTTGTTAATGGTTTCTCTTTTTTTTAATTAATTTTTTTAGAGAGAGAAACATTGATTTATTGTTCCAGTTATTTATGCATTCATTGGTTGATTCCAGTATGTACCCTAACCAGGGATCAAACCTATGTCAGGACAACACTAACTACCTGAGCTACATCCACAGCGTCTTATTTCTTTTTTATAGCACCTGCTTTGGGCTGACTTCCAATAACATCTCTTCCTGTGGATAGGGGTGACTTAAGGGCAGGTGCTGAGTGGTCATAATTTCCAGGTCCCTGAAAAGTCTCCCACAAACCCACTATGGACAGCATGTCAAAATGAATAGGTTCCAATGCCTTCCATTCTTTTCCAGTCTTTTCCTCTTCCAGCTGGGATTGGCCCCTCAGATACATGATCTGTATGGGAAAGTGAAATTCACAAGTAAGCCCATTTCCTTCCCTAACCACTACAGTTCTAGGGAGTCTTCTGGGGGTTCTGGGACTGATGAAGGGCACCTGTGGTATCATTGCAGCCACGGAACTCAGCAACATGACCTCTGAACTAGCTAAATATGGCCTTCAGCTGCCTGCCTTCAGCAAAATTGGGGGTATCCTGGCCAATGAGCTCTCAGTTGATGAGGCTGCAGGTAGGGACTGGGCTCTACTCTGCTAGGGGTAGGCTCAGTGAGACTGTGGGGCTCTGAGCCTCATAGCCCTCAGGTGGCTTCTGGATACTTCGCATCGACAGGCAGGGCCATCACGCTACCTGGTTTGCCTGGCCCTTGTGGATGGAAAAGCGGTGATGTCAGAGTGCCTTGCAGCTGTTCTGGCCTCCTGACCTTGTTCCCATGTCCTCTCCCAGTCCATGCAGCTATTCTTGCCATCAGTGAGGCAGTGGAGCGAGGGGTGGTTGAGGACACCCTGGCTGCCTTGCAGAATGCCAGTGCTCTGCTGGGGAATCTTCGAGAACCTCTGGCAGCCATCTACTAGGAGCTTGCTGGCCAAGGCCAAGATGGGGAAAGCTGCTAATGCCAGGAACTGCGTAAGAAGGAATTTTGGAGTGCAGGTGTTGAAAAACTGGGTGTCTTGGAAAACTTTGAGTGAAACCATAACTCCTACCTATTATGTTTCCTTTTTTTATTTTTTTTAATTTAATTAATTGTTTACATAGATTCTAGGGTAACCCCAAATGCATCACCCCTTCCCCATATTCCCTTTAACATCTCCCAAAAGTGCCCTCCCCCCTTCCCTTCAGGTTTATCCCATCCTATCATCCCCTTTCCCTCTGTCCTCTTTTCCTCTGGTCCCTTTGATCCCTCCTCTGTCTCAATTCTGTTCTTCAGTTCTCATTATTCCTTGGATTCCTCAAATGAGTGAGGTCATATGATATTTTTCTTTCCCTGCCTGGATTATTTTATTCAACATAATAGTTTCCAGGTCCATCCATATTGTTGCAAAAGGTAATATCTCCTTCTTTTTCATAGCCCTATAGTATTCCATTGTATATATGTACCACTATTTTTTAATCCACTCGTCCACTGACGGACACTGGGGCTGTTTCCAGATCTTTGCTATTGTGAACAATGCTGCCATAAACATGGGGGTGAATTTCTTTTTTTCAGTCAGTGATACGGTGTCCTTGGGATATATTCCTATAAGTGGGATGGCTGGGTCAAAGGGCAGCTCCATTTTTAATTTTTTGAGGAATCTCCATACTGTTTTCCACAGTGGCTGCACCAGTCTGCATTCCCACCAGCAGTGCAGGAGGGTTCCCCTTTCTCCACATCCTCGCCAGCACCTATCGTGTGTTGTTTTGTTAATGAGTGCCATTCTGACTGGTGTGAGGTGGTATCTCATTGTGGTTTTAATTTGCATTTTTCTAATGATTAGTGATGTTAAACATTTTTTTCATCTGTCTATTGGCAATTTCTATGTCCTTTTTGGAGAAGTGTCTATTCATTTCTTGTGCCCATTTTTTGATTGGATTGTTTGTCTTCCTGGTGTTGAGTTTTACAAGTTCTTTATAAATTTTGGTTATTAACCCCTTATCAGATGTATTATTGAATATGTTCTCCCATTGTGTGGTTTGTCTTTTTATTCTGTTCATATTGTCTTTAGCGGTGGAATAGCTTTTTAGTTTGATGTAGTCCCATTTGTTTATCCTATCTTTTATTTCATTTGCCTGTGGAGATAAATCAGCAAATATATTGCTGTGATAGATGTCGGTGAGCTTACTGCTTATATTTTCTTCTAGGATGCTTATGGTTTCACAATTTACATTTAAGTCCTTTTTCCATTTTGAGTTTATTTTTGTGCATGGTGTAAGTTGGTGGTCTAGTTTCATTTTTTTTGCAGGTAGCTGTCCAGTTTTCCCAACATCATTTGTTCAACAGACTGTCTTTACTCCACTGTATGCTCTTACCTCCTTTGTCAAATATCAATTGTCCATAAAGATGTGGGTTTATTTCTGAGTTCTCTGTTCTGTTCCATTGATCTATATGCCTGTTCTTATGCCAGTACCAGGCTGTTTTGAGTACAATGGCCTTGTAGTATAACTTGATAGCAAGAAGTGTGATACCTCCCACTTTATTCTTCTTTTTCAAGATTGCTGAGGCTATTTGTGTTCTTTTTTGGTTCCATATAAATTTTTGAAATATGTTTTCTATATCTTTGAAATATAGCATTGGTATTTTAATTGGTATTGCATTGAATTTATAAATTGCTTTGTGTAATATAGACATTTTAATGATATTTATTCTTCCTAACCATGAGCATGGTATATACTTCCACTTGTTTTTATCTTCCTTAATTTCTTTTAAAATGTTTTATAATTTTCTGAGTACAAGTCTTTAACTTCCTTGGTTAAATTTACTCCTACGTACTTTATTTTTGTTGTTGCAATAGTGAAGGGGATTTTTCCTTAATTTCTCTTTCTGACAGTTCATTGTTCGTGTATAAAAATGTCTCTGATTTCTGTGTGTTAATTTTATATCCTGCCTCCTTACTGAATTCATTTATTAGGTCCAGTAGCTTTTTACTGAGACTTTAGGGTTTTCTATACACAATATCATATCATCTGCAAATAATAATAGTTTTACTTCTTCTTTTCCAATTTGGATGCCTTTTATTTCTTTTTCTTGTCTGATTGCTGTAGCTAGGACTTCCAGTACTATATTGAATAAGAGTGGTGAAAGGGGGCACCGCTGCCATGTTCCTGATTTTAGGGGAATTGCTTTTAATTTTTGTTCATTAATTATGATGTTGGCTGTGGGTTTGTCATAGATGGCCTTTATCATGTTTAGGTATGTTCTCTGTATTCCACTTTGCTAAGAGTTTTGATCATAAATTTGTGCTGGATATTATCAAATGCTTTTTCTGCATCTATTAAAATTATCCTGTGGTTTTTCTTCTTCCTTTTGTTTATGTGATGAATTATATTAATTGATTTATGAATTTTGTACCATCCTTGCCTCCCCAGAATAAATCCCACTTGATCATGATGTATAATTTTTTTCATGTATTGCTGGATCCAGTTTGCTAATATTTTGTTGAGGATTTTAGCATCTAAATTCATCAGGGATATTGGGCTATAATTTTCTTTAGTTGTGTTGTCTTTGTCTGGTTTTGGAATCAGAATTATGCTCGCCTCATAAAAGGAACTTGGAAGTGTTCCTTCGTCTTGAATTTTTTAAAATAGCTTGAGAAGAATAAGAGTTAGTTCTTCTCTGAATATTTGGTAGAATTCACCAGTGAAACCATCGGGCTCAGGGGTTTTGTTTTTGGGAGCTTTTTGATAACTGTTTTAATTCCTTTTGTTGTAATCGGTCTGTTTAGGTTTTCTGATTCTTCCAGATTGATTATTGGAAGATTATATGTTTCTAGGAATTTGTCCATTTCACCTAGGTTGTTTAATTTTTTGGCACACAGTTCTTCATAGTATTTTCTTACAATATTTTGTATTTCTGTTGTGTTAGTTGTTATTTCTCCACTCTCATTTCTAATTTTATTTATTTGAGTCCTCTCTCTTCTTTTCTTGGTGAGTCTCATTAAAGGTTCATCAATCTTGTTTACCCTTTCAAAAAACCAGATCTTGATTTTATTGATCCTCTGTGTTTCTTTAGCCTCTATGTCATTTATTTTCACTCTGATCTTTATTATTTCCTTCCTTCTACTATGTCTGGGCCTTACTTACTGTTCTTTTTCTAGTTCTTCTTTAATTGAAGGGTTAGGTTGTTTATTTGTGCTTTTTCAAGCTTCTTAAGAAATGCCTGTAGTGCTATGAACTTTCTCTCAGGACCGCTTTTGCTGTGTCCCATAGATTTTGAGTTGTTGTATGCTCATTATCATTCATTTCTAGAAATTTTTTATTTCTTCTTTGATTTAATTGTTAACCCATTTTTTATTTAATAACATGCTATTTAGTTTTCAAGTGTTTGAGTATTTTTTAGTTTTTCTGTTGTGGTTGATTTCTAGTTTCATGCCATTGTTATCAAAGAAAATGCTTGATATGATTTCAATATTCTTAAATTTGTTGAGACTGCCTTTGTATCCTAACATGTGGTCTATCCTAGAGAATGTACACTGAGCACTTGAAAAGAATATATTCTGCTACCTTAAAGTGAAAGTTTCTAAAGATATCTATTAAATAGAGTTGATCTAGTGTGACCTTTAATTCTGCTATTTCTTCGTTAATTTTCTTTCTTGAGGATCTATCTAGTGATGTTAGTGAGGTATTGAAATCACCTACTATTATAGTATTGCTGTTGATCCACTCTTTATATCCATCAAAGTCTGTTTTATATTAATATATTTAGATGTTCTTATATTAGGTGCATAGATATTTATAATGGTTATATCTTCCTGTTGGATTGCTCCCATTATCATTATTTAGTGACCTTCTATATCTCTTCTTTATCCCTTTGTTTTAAAGTCCATTTTGTCTGATATAAGTATTGCTACCCCAGCTTTTTTTTCATTTCCATTTGCATGAAATTTTTTTTTTCATCCTTTTACCTTCAGTCTATGTGAATCTTTTGTTTGAAGGTATATCTCTTGTAGACAGCATATGTATGGGTCCTGTATTCTTATCCAAGCAGCTACCCTATGTCTTTTGATTGGATCATTTAATCTATTTACATTTAAGGTTATTACTGATATGTAGTTGCTTAATGCCATTTTATTCTTTAAAGCTATATTCCTCTTTTGCTATATTCTTTTCCCACTTTGATCTGTTTACAACAGGTCCCTTAACATTTCCTGCAGCATTGGTTTGGTTGTAATCAAATTCTTGAGTTTTGTTTTTTTGTCTCAAAGCTTTTTATTTCTCCTTCAATTTTAAATGATAGTCTTGCTAGATAAAGTAGTCTTGGTTGTAGGCTCTTGTTCTGCATTACTTTGATTATTTCTTTTTTTTTAATTTTTATTTATTTATTTTACAGAGACAGAGAGTGAGTCAGAGAGAGGGATAGACAGGGACAGACAGACAGGAACGGAGAGAGATGAGAAGCATCAATCATTAGTTTTTCATTGCGCATTGTAACACCTTAGTTGTTCATTGATTGCTTTCTCACATGTGCCTTGACCGCGGGCCTTCAGCAGACCGAGCAACCCCCTGCTGGAGCCAGCGACCTTGGGTCCAAACTGGTGAGCCTCGCTCAAACCAGATGAGCCCGCACTCAAGCTGGCGACCTCGAGGTCTCGAACCTGGGTCCTTCCGCATCCCAGTCCGACGCTCTATCCACTGCGCCACCACCAGGTCAGGCTTTGATTATTTCTTGCCATTCCCTTCTGGCCTCAACTGTTTCTGTTGAGAAGTCGAATGTCATCCTTATGGAGGCTCCTTTGTAGGTGATAGCCTTCTTTTCTCTAGCAGCTTTTAATATTTTCTCTTTATTGCTTAGCTTTGGTATTTTAATTATGATGTGTCTTGGTGTAGGTCTTTTGGGGTTTCTCTTTACTGGAGTTCTCTGTGCTTCTTGAACTTGTGAGACCCTTCCTTGCATCAATTTAGGAAAGTTTTCAGCTATGATTTGATTGAATAAAGTTTCTATCCCTTGTTCTTTCTCTTCTTCTTCAGGAACCCCAATGATGCAGATGTTATTTCTCTTCATGTTGTCACAGAGCTCTCTTAGAGTTTTCTCAGACTTTTTGAGTCTCTTTTCTTTTTTCTGCTGTGCTTCCTTGCCTTCATTCATCTTGTCCTTCAACTCGCTGATTCGATCCTCAGCTTCATCCATCCCACTTTTAATTCCTTCCATTGTGGTCTTCATTTCTGATATTGTATTTGTCACCTCCGGCTGATTCTTTTTTAATATTTCAATGTTCTTTTTTATACTTGCTATCTCTTTATTTAGGTGTTCATAATGACCATCCATTGTTGTTCTAAGATCCCTTAGCATCCTAACAATCATTATTTTAAACTCTGCATCTGGTAGTTTGGTTAATTCCATATCACTCAGTTCCTTTTCTGGAAGTTTCTCTTGTGGTTTCATTTGGACTGCACTTCTCTGTCTTCTCATTATGTCTGTGTGTTTGGGTGTGTTGTTTGTAGAGCTGGTTGAGTCTAGGCTTGGTGTTGTTTGCCTCCAATTTTCAGTTGTGTTATTTGTAAGTCTTCTTAGGTTGGCATCAGCTGTTGTTTGTAATCTACTGTCAGGTTTGGCTTTTCTACTTAATGGTCTCTTTTGTTGTGCAAAAGCTTTTTAGTTTGATATAGTCCCATTTGTTTATTTTGTCCCTTATTTTACTTGCCTGCAGAGATATATAGGCAAAAATATTGCTATGAAATATATCTGAGTCTACTGTTTTCTTTCAAGATTTTTATGGTTTCACAACTTACATTTAAGTCTTTAATCCATTTTGAGTTTCTTTTTGTGAACAGTATGGGTTGGTAGTCTAGTTTTAAGGTTTTTAGCATGTATCTATTCAGTTTTCCCAACACCATTTATTAAAAAGACTGTATTTGCCCCATTGTATACTTTGCCTTCTTTGTCAAATATTAATTGATCATAAAGGCATTGGTTTATTTCTGGGTACTCTGATCTGTTCCATTGATCTGTATGCCTGTTCTTCTACCAGTATCAAGCTGTTTTGATTACAGTGGCTTTGTAGTGTTGCTCAATATCAGGAAGTGTGATACATCCCACTTTATTCATCATTTTTAAGATTGCTGAGGCTGCCTGAATAGGTGGTGGCACAATGGATAAAGTGCTGGCCTAGGAAACTGAGGACCCAGGTTTAAAACCACAAGGTTGCCAGTTTGAGTGTGGGCTCACCAGTTTGAGCACAGGGTCACCAGTTTGAATGTGGGATCATGGAGATGACCCCATGGTCACAGGCTTGAGCACAAAGGTCAATGACTGGAAACCTAAAGTCACTGTCTTGGGCCCAAGGTCACTGGCTTGAGCAAGGGGTCACTGGCTCAGCTGGAGCCTCCCAGTTAAAGCACATATGAGAAAGCAATCAATGAGCAACAAAGGAATCTAAACAATGAGTTGATGCATTTCATCTCTCTCTTTTTCTGTCTGTCTCTGTCTATCTGTCTGTCAGTCTCATTCACTCAGAAAAAAAAAAAAAAAAAGATTGCTGAGGCTATTCAGGTTCTTTTTTGGTTCCAGATAAATTTTTGGAATATTTTTTCTAGATCTGTGAAGTATGCCATTGGTATTTTAATAGGAATTGCATTGAATCTATAAATTGCTTTGGGTAGTATGGCTATTTTAATGATGTTAATTCTTCCTTTCTATGAACTCAGTATATTCTCCCACTTGTTTGTATATTCCTAGATTTCTTTTTTTAATATCTTATAATTTTTCAAGTACAAGTCTTTTACCTCCTCAGTTAAATTTTTTTCCTAAGTAGTTAATTTTTTGTTGTTGCAGTAATGAAAGGGACTGTCCCTTAATTTCTCTTTCTGACTATTTATTATTGGTGTATAAAAACACCACTGATTTATGAATATTATTTTTATATCCTGCTACTTTTCTAAATTCATTTATCAGTTCTAGTAGTTTTTTGGCTGAGGCTTTAGGATTTTCTATGAAGTGTATTAGGTTGTCAGCAAATAATAACAGTTATACTTCTTTTTTTCTAACTTGGATGACCTTTATTTCTTCTTGTTGTCTGATTACTGTGGCTAAGACTTCCAGTATTATGCTGAATAAGAGTGGTGAAAGGGGTCACCCCTGCCTTGTTCCTGATCTTGAAAGGATTGCTGTTACTTTTTGCACAAGTATGATGTTAGCTCTCAGTTGGTCCTAGATGGCTTATATTATGTGGAGGTATATTCCCTATATTCCCACTTTGCTGGGAGTTTTGACAATAAATGGGTGCTGGATTTTTTATCGTATACATTTTCAGCATCTATTGATATAATCATGTGGTTTTATCCTTTATTTTGTTTATGTGATGAATTACGTTTATTGACTGGAAAATATTATACCAAACTGAGATAAATCCTACTTAATCATGATGTATGATCTTTTCAATGTATTCCTGGATCCAGTTTGCTAATATTTTGTTGATAATTTTAGCATCTATGTTCATCAGGGATATTGGCCTATAGTTTTCTTTTTCTGTAGTGTCTTTACCTGGTTTTGAAATGAGGATAACGTTTGCCTTGTAAAATAAGCTTGGAAGTTTTTCCCCCCTCTGAGTTTTTTGGAATAACTTGAGAAGGCTGTTAGTTCTTCTCTGAATGTTTGGTATTATGTGCCTAAAAAGCCATCAGTTCAGAGCTTCTGTGTGCTGAAAGTTTTCTGATAACTGATTCAATTTCATTTGTTGTAATTGGTCTGCTCAGTTTTTCTGATTTTTTCAGATTCATTTTTGGAAGATAGTATGTTTCTAGATTTTTCCACTTTGCCCATGTTGTTCACCTTTTTAGTGTGTAGTTCTTCATAGTATTTTCTTACCATCCTGTGTATTTCTTGATGTCAGTTGTTACTTCTCCACTTTCTTTTCTAATTTTATTATTTGGGTCCTCTCTCTTTTTTTCTTGATGAGTCTGGTTAAAGGTTCATTGATCTTTTTTACCTTCTCAAAAAAACAGCTCTTGGTTTCATTGATCATTTGTTTGTTTGTTTTTTAGCTTTTATGTCACTATTTCACTCTGATCTTTATTATTTCCTCCCTTGTACTTTCTCTGAGTCTTATTTGTTGTTCTTTTTCTAATTCTTTTAAGGGCAAGCTTAGGTCGTTTATTTGAGCTTTTTCTTGCTCTTAAGGTACATCTGTAATGGTATGAACTTCTTTCTCAGGACTACTTTCACTATGTCCAATAGCTTTTGGGTTGTTGTATGTTCATTTTTATTTTTCAAAAATTTTGTTTTATTTCATCCTTGATCTCATTATTAACCCATTTGTTATTTAATAACATGCTATTTAGCTTCCAAGTGTTGAATTTTTTTCTGTTTTTCTATTGTAGTTCAGTTACAGTTTCATGTCATTATGGTCAGATGATGCTTGATATGATTTTAACCTTTGTAAGTTCATAAAGACATTTTTGTGTCCTAACATGTGGTCTATTATAAAAAATGTACCATAAGCACTTGAAAAAATGTATATTCTGCTGCTTTGGGGTAAAATATTCTGAAGATATGAAGTAAATCCAGTTGATATAGTATGTCATTTAAGACTGCTGTTTCTTTTGTTGATTTTCTGTCTGCAGGATCTATTGATTAATGTTAGTGGGGCATTACAACCCTTTGCTATTATTGTATTGCTTTTGATCTTGACTTTTATGTCCATCAAGGTATGCTTTATATATTTAGGTGCTCCTGTATTGGATGCATAAATATTTACAATGGTTATATACTCTTATTAGATTGCTTCCTTTATCATTATATAGTGACATTCTTTGTCCCTTATTATAATGTTTATTTTAAATGCTATTTTGTCCAATGTAAGTATTGCTACCTCAGCATTGTTGTTGTTGTTTTCATTTGCATGAAATATTTTTTCCATCCCTTCACTTTCTGTCTATATGTATCTTTTGTTCAGGGGTGGGTCTTTCTCTTTTTTTATCAAAAGAGAGAGAGAAAGAGAGAGAGAGATACAGGAATAGACAGAAAAGGAGTGAGATGAGAAGCATCAACTCATAGTTGCAGAACCTTAATTGTTTATTCATTGCTTTCTCATATGTGCCTTAACCAGGGTGCTGCAGCTGAGCTAGTGGCTCCTTGCTGAAGCCAGTAAGCTTGGGCTCAAGCTGTGACCTTGGCTTCAAGCCAGCAACCTTTGGCTCAATCCAGCAACCTTTGGGCTCAAGTCAGCAACCATGTGGTCATGTCTATGATCTCATGCTCAAATAGTGACCCTATATATAAGGTCATGAGCCTGCTCTCAAGCTGATGACCTTGAGGTTCAAACTTGGGTTCACCACATCCCAAGCTAATGCTCTATCCACTGTGCCACCACCTGGTCAGGCCTGAGGTGGGTCTCTTATAGAAAGGATATATATGTGTCTTGATTTCTTATCCATGCAGCTACCTTATACCTTTTGACTGGAGCATTTAATATATTTACATTAATGTTATTATTGGTATGTGCATACTTATTGCCATTTCATTTTTTGTGTGTGTGTGAGAGGCAGGGAGATAGAGAGACACACTCCAACATGTGCCCTGACTGTGATTCACCTGGCAACCCCATCTGAGGATGATGCTTGAATCAACCAAACTATTTTTAGCACCTGAGGCTGACATGCTCAAACCAATTAAGCTATCCTCAGTGCCAAGGCTGATGCTTGAACCAATCAAGCCACTGGCTGTGAGACTGGAGGAAAGAGAGAAGCAGGTGGTCACTTCTCTTGTGTTCCCTGGTTGGGAAACAAACCCAGGATGTCCATACACCAGGCTGGCAACTACCCACTGAACCAGCCAGCCAAGGCCACCATTTTATTCTTTAAACCTATAATCTTCTTTTTTTTTCTTTTCTATCCTCTTCTTATAGCAGGCTCATAACACTTTCTTGCAGTACTGGTTTAACGGAAATGAATTTTTTTAGCCTTTTTCTTGTCTGGGAAGTTTTTTATTTCTCCTTCAATTTTAAATGATAACTTTCCTGGGTAGAGTAGTCTTGGTTGTAGGTTCTTGTTTTGTATCACTATGAGTACTTTTTGCCAATCTCTTCTGGCCTGAAATGTTTCTGTTGAGAAGTCAGATGTTAGCCTTAGGGTACCCCTTCATAAGTAATTAATTGCTTCTGTATTGCAGCTTTTAGTGTTCTTTCTTTGTCTCTTAACTTTGGCATTTTAATTATGATGTGTCTTGATGTAAGCCTTCTTGAGTTCATCTTTAATGGAACTCTCTGTGCTTCTTGAACTTGTGTGACTTTTTCCTCCATCAATTTAAGAAAGTTTTCAGCTACGATTTCTTTAAACAAGTTCTCTATGTCTTCTTTATTCTCTTCCCCTTCAGGAAGCCCTATGATATGGATGTTGTTTCTCTTCATGTTGTCACTCTTAAGAGTTTTATCAGTCTTTTTGAGCCTCTTTTCTTTCTGCTGCTCTTCTTCTGTGCTTACATTTATCTTGTCCTCTATATTGCTGATTCAATCCTCAACTTCATCCAGCCTGATATTGATACATTCCAGTTGTCTTCATTTCTAATATTTTATTTGCCATTTCTGACTCTTTTTTTTATAGCTTCAATGTCCTTTTTAATACTTACTAAGTTCTTACACTGATCATCTATTCTTACTCTAAGATTCTTGAACATCCTAATAACCACTATATTAAACTCTGTGTCTGGTAGTTTGGTTCTTCAATTTTATTTTATTCTTTTTCTGGAGATTCTCTGTTAATCATTTGAATCATATTTCTTTTTCTGCTCATTTTGTATCTGTATTAAGTAGCTCTGCTCTGACTTCCAAATTTGTTGTGGCATCTTTATGTGGAAGATAGGGTCATGATACTATCCTCCAGGCCACCTTAGCTCCTTGCTCTAGGAATATTTCTTGAGGGTTATATTTACCCTCCTGTTTTATGTGAGTCTTGAATTCTATTGGCCCTTTTATGGGTGTAGTTATCCCTTCAAGTTGATTGGCTCTAAGGGTCAAGCTAGATCACATGTATTAGATGCTATGCAGTGTCTCTCCTATGGGGTTAGTTGTCTGTTGGATTCTTCATTTGGGTGTGTCACTTGTGTGGTTAGCTGAGTCCAGCACCTGTATAGTTTACCACCCATTACTGGTTTTGTTGGTCTGAGCCCTCTTAAACAGGGTATGGGTATGGGTTAATGTTATACATTGTTTATAACCCATCATGTACTATCTGTCTGGAGCTACTGTTATGTTCGCTGTTTGTGCTTCCATCTCCTGTCCTGGGTGTGTGTCGAAAGGGCCAACTTATGTATAGGGATCAGCTTCCTCCTGTTTAGAATTGACAGAAGCTCTGTAAAAGGGCCCAAGTTCCATAATATTTGCTTCCATTTTCAACTGCTCCACCTCCTCTTGCCTGGTCTTTCCACACATCTTCTGTAGAAACACTGTAGTGTGGGCTCAGGCTATCCTCGTCCCACCAACCCCTTACAAGTTGCAAGTTTTATGTGTTAGGGCAACTTAGGTTGGGATGACAACATTAGTGGGACCACCTCCTTCAGGGGTCTTTTGGTAAGGAGCTCAGTATGGGGAATGTGGCCCCTGCTCCAGAGCCTAATCTCTTAGATACTGTTAGATACTCTACTTCTATTTCTCCCCAGCAAGATGAGCAAGAAACTTGTATTTTGAGTGCCTGTGCTCTAATCCTCTCTCTCTTCCCACTGTGGAATCTAGCCCAGTGGGGCAGGATATCAAGGACTTGGACCAGCTCACTCTAAAGCTCTACCTCATCCAGTGTGTGCAAGCTGTTGTGCAGGTGTTGGCCACAGCAAGCAGAATTTGCCTCAGCTGGGTTTGGGACCCAGTGAGCTCTTCCTTTGGATATGCTTCTCTGATGTAGTCTGTAGCTGGCCATGGGTTATGTTTTTTTTTGGGGTCAATTAGGAGGGAACCTGGTGCAGACCAGGACAGTACACTACCCATGACTGGCCCTCAGCAACCGTTTTGGAGCTATAAGCAAACCAGACTTTGTGACTGCTTCTGTTGGGCTTAAGTACACATACAAATACCAAGCTGCACACCTAAGCTGACTTTTACTCATACTGGGCCTGGGGCAAGTCAGCAAAAGTCCAAGGTACCCTGAGATCCATCTCTTGCTTCTTCTGTCCACTGGCTGCTTGTTGGGCTCAGCCACTAAAAAATACTCTGGTAGAGCCTAGAGCCTGTGGCAATTCAGGGATTAGAAAGGGTGGTGGATGTGGCTCTGCCCCTTGGTCCCAGGTATCAATCTGTCCTGACATTTTTCATAGACCTCTGTAAAATGTGGCCACTTGGAGTCCAGTGTGGACTTCAAGGTGTGGCTTCTGATTCTACTGAATCTCCTGTAAGGCACAATCACCAGTCATATTCTTGGGAGAGTGTGGGGAAAAGCTCTAGCCTCAATGATGAACTATTCTGCCACCCCCACCCCCCAGCCCCAACTTTCTGGCCAAGGCTCCTTACTTCTCAGCAGGACCCAATCTCCATAGGGTGAGGCAAGAGGATTCCCAAGGGTTGGGCAGTTGCTTTCTCCTGAGCTGATGCTGCAGAGAGGGGATTGCTCCACCCAAGAAAGATAGAAACTGGTGTTGAAGAATGACTAGCACAGGGCTTCTGGTGGCCATCCTCCATCACATCTTTTCCCAGGCCACCAATTTCAGACTCTTCTCACATGACTCTAGGCCTCTCAATTCTCCCTCCACCAGAGTCCAGAGTAAATAGCTGAGAATGAAATTTTCTGCATTTGCCCTTTAATAGGGTGCCTGTGTCTCTAAGAACTCTTATCTCATCTTTGCATACAGAAACCTTGCTTCTTTTCACTGACAAATGCTATGTGGCACATCTTATAGGCCCTGGTGCTCTAGGCTGGGGCACCTGGCCTGGGGTTTAGGACCCACACATCTCTGGGGAAATCTTCCCACAGCTGAGAGTCACTCAAAACCCTTAGCTGCCACTCACTCCTGAAAGCAAGGACTGCCCTTTTTGCATCTTTGCCCTTCTTACCAGTCTTGGTGTGGCTCCTTGGTTATAGATTTCTCTTTGTTTAGTCTGAAGTTTATTTTTAAGAATGATTGTTCTTAAATTTAGTTATAATTCCAGTTTGGTCCTGGGAGATAAGAGTTGGAACATTCATCTACTTCATTGCCATCTTGGAATCCCTGAAAATTCATTTTTTACAAGATGTTTATTTCAGTTAAGAAATTAACATCATGCAAATTCTCTTCCAAATTGCAATTAATTCTCCCTTCTTCATGCCGCATAGTTAAAATGTGATCATTTCCATAATCATCTCTTATTTTCTCATTTTATAGATCAAGAATAACTTTTTGAGTCAATATTATAAAAGATTATTTTATTGTTATGATAAATGAATATATAGAAGTTGTGAGCATTAGCCATTACATTATTCCTTTTTCTCAGAGCACCAACAGCAACAATAACCAATAGTGGTATATGTAGTGCTCAGAGTGCTTTATTTATATATAGCCTCAAAATCTTCCTCTAATACAGCTAATCAGGGTCCAAATAATTCAATGTGACAGAGAAGCATTATTAAATGCTTACTGATAGCTGGCTAGAAATTCCCTGGGACAATTATAATCCATCGTTGTTTTTGCTATGGCTTGATGGCATCTGGGAGCAATGATTCTGGATCCTGCAAGTTTGTCTGAGGCTTCCAGGACAGATTCCAGGAATCTCCCAATTAGGTGACACACATTTCTTCATCCCAATTTTGGGGTATGTGGCCAGTAGAATTCTGGGAACATGGGCTATACTAAGAGTATGAAAGTGAATCAGTCAGGTTATGTGTAAATATTTATTATTATGGGAAGCAATATTCCAGAAATTGTTTTCTGTGTTAACTCACTAAATCCTAAGGTAAATACTATTATTATTATCATCCCCATTTTTCAGATTGGAAAACTGAGGCATTGAAGGTTGATTTGCTCACATAACTAGTAAATGGAGGAGCTGAGATTCTAACCCAAGCAGTCTAGCTCTATTTTACTGCCCTTTTTATGTTTCTCTACCATATGACACCCAAGGACAAACCATGTATTTACCTCATGAATTGTTATCCAGGACCCACCCACCAGTGTTTTTCAAATGTTTTTTCTTTTCTTTCTTTTTTTTTTTTTTTTTTTTTTGGTCTTTCTTTCTTTCTTTCTGTTTGATAATAGCAGAGGGATTTAATATTGATTTAGGCAACTAAAGAATATGATTACATCTGTATCTCTAAGAAAACAAAGAGAAGAGGGAGAAACAGTCACTTCCCTTAATAATACTACCTGAGCTGGCACTGATGAGGTCTAATTCAGGAAGTCTGTAAAAGCCAACCTGCAGTTTATCAAGAGTCATGATCCTGTTACTGGTTAGACCAAAGTCCCTACAGTCAGTCCCATCAATAGCCCTGAAGCATGACAAACCCAGAATGCTAACTAGGTGATTATTACTGTACCAGGGCTACTTCGATCTTTCTTTGCCTGAAAAACATAAATGAAAGTACACTGACATTCCTTTTATTCTTTGTGTCTTCTTACTGTTAGGTTCTGTCTTTTTAGTCTTTCCCTGCTGTTAGCAAGATGAAAAGGGCTGTGTATTCTAGGGCTTTCTATTGACCTTTGAGACTTAAAAGTCTCTCTACAAGGGAATGAAAGCATCTCTGCTATAAATGTGGATTCAAGAAATACCTTAGGCTTGTGGAGGAAATATATGACTGGGTTCCTTTCAACTCACAGCACACAGCAGGCAGAAAAGAAGCAATTTGAGATTTCAGTGAATCTGAGAGTCTCACAAAGGTAATGCTGAGGGTTGGAAGTCAAAGGTACTGTGAAGTATTAGTTCTATTTAAAATGTTCATACTTCCCAGGGTTTGCAAACATAAGGCAGCCATATGCTTATTAAATTCAGGCTATCAAGGAATTTCTTTTTAATTTATCAATTTGGGGGGATTTCCTTTGTTTTTCTTATTTTAACTGAACAAAGAGACACCATCAATTCATAAAGAGTTCTAGAGAAATGAAAATGTTATGCTGTTCAGGAAAGGCAGCATAACAGTGCAAAAAGATCATCAGACTGGAAGGAAGACAGATTTATGTTTGAAGAGTGGACTGAATAATCAGTAATTCTGTTTTCTTGGGAGAGCCATTTAATATCATCACTGTTCCTGAATTAGTGCAATGGACTCCCGATGTGTTTTCCTTCTCCTCGTATCTGTCACACTCATGATTAAATCCAAAGTCTTCGGTATGGTCTACAAGGATCTGTATCTCTCATCTTATTCCTGATTATCTCCCTTCATCCCCACTCTGCCCTAGCCACACTGACATCCTTGTTCTTTACACAAAGCAAGCACCAATGCACTTTGGAGCGGTGGACTTGCTGCTTCCTCTGCCTGGAATTGTTCACTCAGCTGCTGCCTTCCCTGTGTTCGACTCTCTTCTCAATTTTATCTCTTAAGAGAAGAGCAGGCTTCCCAAAACTAGTACCCTAAAAAGGTTCTCCTTGTCATTCTCAGTTCCCTTACTTGGCTTTATTTTTCTTCTCAGCCCTTATCTGTGTCTGAAGCCTGCCAGTCTGCCCTAACACAATATAAACTCCCCATGGGCACATATCTAGTCTGTTTTATTCACCACTCTATCCCAAGTGTCTAGAATAGTGCCTAGTACACAAAAAGACACACAATAATTATTTATCAGATGGGTCTTGGTTTCTCTCTCTTTAAAGTAAAGATGGAAGAAAAAAGCAACTCCTCTTGCAGTGTTTGTAAAGATTATAAATAATGTATCAAATGCAATTGCAAAGATCCCCTAGTTCATTGCAGCAGAATCTGTGTTTCTTCCTTTTTCCCCAGACTTTACCAATTGTGTGCACTCTGGTGAACTTCTAACAATATATGCTTTCTTTGCCTGAGGGCTATTTCTGAAGTCTCAGAAGTACACAAGGGCCTGGGAAATAACACTCTCACTCCAGAAGTCCTCAAATTGTGACTCTCGTGTTGGTGCAGAACACTTCAGTTCCCTACCCCCTCAGGAGAATTCTGAGGCTTTATTTTGCATCCTTGCCAGGGTTTCTTCATAGCATCAAGCTCTAGCCAATCACAGTGGTCACTAGCTCAATAATACATTTATTGGCTGCCTTTCCTTTTCTTTATCACTTCACTACTCCCCTACTGTACTTTCTCAATGAAGTAACTACACTGAGTTATTGTCTCGAGATCTGCTTCCAGGGGAACTCAACCTGAGATATTTAAAAAACAGTAGTTATTAATATGTAATGGCTTGTTGCCTACCATGTAGAAGTCAGACATTTTAATATCAAACACCCATGTCTGTGTAAATGTGTGCCATTCTATTAATAATTCTTAATAATAATTAAAAATAACAGTGTATTTCTCTGATACTTGTTCATTCCCAAATATCCTATATTGTAGTCCTGACTTCTGCATTGCATATTTATTTTCTTATGCTCCTTCCACAATGATTAAACATGTTAATTATTTATATTTGGAATATCCATTTATTTGTTATGTGCTTCTCAAACCTAGTCCTGTTCCAAATTTAGCCATATCTTTGTGGTTGTGGATCAGTTATTGGTACTTTTTAAAAAATTTACCCTGCCTGACCTGTGGTGGCGCAGTGGATAAAGCGTTGACCTGGAAATGCTGAGGTCGCCGGTTCGAAACCCTGGGCTTGCCTGGTCAAGGCACATATGGGAGTTGATGCTTCCGGCTCCTCCCCCCTTCTCTCTCTCTGTCTCTCTCTCCTCTCTAAAAATGAATAAGTAAAATAAAAAAATAAAAATAAATAAATAAATAAAAAATTTACCAATTTCTCCTGCACCACTAATGTAGCCAACTCTGATATGTCTTTCATAATTCTCCCCCTTGTCACAATTTCAATAACTTTCTCTTTTTCTTCAGACTCTCTGTAGTTCTGTATGATCATAGAGATAATTTTTTTTTTCTCTTAAAATCCTCTTTTCTATATTTGGTAGCATTTGTTTACAAGTTATCAGAGTTTTACATTTAACAATTTTTAAAATGGTAGTTTAATCATTTAGATTTTTAAGTCTTAAGATTTTGTAGCTCAATTAACTAATGATTTCAAAGTCTGTGAAATGTGATGACAAGATGACAATGGAGTAGCTGGATCTTCCAACTTTGGCCTCCCAGGACCAAATTGGAGTTATAACTAAATTTAAGAACAATCTTTCCAAAAAACCAACTTCAGACTAAATGAAGAGGATTCTATAATCAAGAAGTCAAAGAAGAAGCTACATCGAGACTGGTAGGAAAGGCAGAGATGCAAAAAAAAGGTTGCCCTGTTACCAGAAGTGAGTGGCAGCTGAGAGTCCAGAGAAACTCTCACTGTGGGGAGGTTTTCCCTGAGATGTGAGGGTCCTAAACGCCAGACCAGGCACCACACCCTGGATCCCCAGAGCCTAGAAGAGGCACCCATGTAGCATTTGGCTGTGAAAAGAGGTGAAATTTCTATCTGCAAGAAAGAGATAGGAGTTCTCAGAGATGCAGGCCCATCTTAAAGGGCCCATGCAGAAAATCTGTGCACAGCTACTTACCTGGGGCTCCAACAGAGGGAGGGCTGAGAAGACTAGAATTGAAATAGGAAAGTGTGAAGTTGGTGGCCCAGGGAGAGACACTGTGGCAGACAGCCCCTGGAACATATACGCTGAATCATTTTCTAATACTGCAGTTGCCACCTTTCTTGGGTGGATTAGTCCCCTCCCTGGGAAAACAAGTTCCTCACCATTGGGAATATCTCTTGTTCCACCCTATGGAGATTGAGCCATCTGAGAAGTAAGCCTAGAGATAGACAGTTTGGGTATTGTCAGGAATCAGTTTTCTGGAGTTGAGGCCAGAGCTTTACCCCACACTCTCCTAAGAATATGACTGGTGCTTCCACCTCAAGAGAGATTCAGTAGAAACTGTTTGGACTGCAGGCAGACCAAATCTCTGGGCATCGGAGGCCAGACCCACTCAACTCCAAGTGGCAACATCCTACTGAGGTCTGTGAAAAGTCAGGACAAACTGATACCTGGGGTTTGGGGGTAGGAGCCAAACCCACCACTTTTCTTAATCCCTGAATTGCTCTAGGCTCTAGACTCTGCCAGAGGTTTTTTTAGTGACTGAGCCCAATAAGCAGTCAGCAGACAGAGGCAGCAGAGGTGAATCTCAGGGGACCTTAGCCTTTCGCTGACTTGTTCCAGGCCCAGTGTGGGTAAAAGCCAACCTCGGTGTGCAGCTTGGTATTTCCATGCATAACTTAGTCCAACAGAGGCAGCCACAAACTCTGGTTTGCTTGTAGCTTCAAGAAGGCTGCTGAGGGCCTGTCATGAGCAGTGTCCCCCACTGATCTTCACAGGGTTCCCTCCTGGTAGGCCTAGGGCCAGTATATCCAGTAGAAATCTGTGGAGAGAATTGGAGTAAGACTAAATGTAAGACCAGTAACTGCACCACCATCACAGCCACCTAGCCAGTGCAGGTTCGCATTTAATTTGGACACATAGTAATGAAACAATGGAGCCAAGAACTGGTGGGCCATTACCTTTAATCCTAGCTTGCACTGGTGGGCAAGAAATACACACAGTGGGAAAACACTTCCCTTTCTATTGAAGGCTCCCAAAGCCACTGATTCATCTGAGTTTCCTAGAATCAAAGGTTTGTACCTCACCAGCCTTATTTACCTTTGTTCCCCATGTCCTTCTTTCTGCACAAACTGTGCACAAACTGGCTTCTCCTTCAGCACTCTGCCTTCTTAGCTGCCTCTCCTCTGCAATGCTGATGGCAGGATTTGAGCGAGAGAGCCCTTGGTCTGCCTTATTTTATAATGTAGAAATTAAAGCCTTTAAGCCAATTTACAAATAAGGAAGTATCTGATACAAAGCCACTTATCTGAGGCATAAATGGGATTCCTCATTAGAGTGCACCACCCCACATCATACAACAGTCAAGGGTGTAGGGAAAAGCTTAGTTTTTTTTTTTAATCTTATTTTTATTAATTTTAATGCACTGACATTGATAAATCAGGGTACATATGTTCCGAGAAAACATCTCCAGATTATTTTGACCTTTGATTATGCTGCATACCCCTCACTCAAAGTCAAATCATCCTCCGTCACCTTCTATCTTGTTTTCTTTGTGCCCCTACCCTCCCCCCACTCCCTCCCTCTCCTTCCTCGCCCCTTCCCCACCCCTCCACCCCACGCCCTGTTACCATCACATTCTTGTCCATGTCTCTAAGTCTCATTTTTATGTCCCATCTATGCATTGGTTCATATAGTTCTTAGTTTTTTTCTTTTCTTTTTTTTTTATAAATTTTTATTAATGTTAATGGGATGACATTAATAATTCAGGGTACATATATTCAAAGAAAACATGTCTAGGTTATCTTGTCATTAAATTATGTTGCATACCCCTCGCCCAGAGTCAGATTGTCCTCCGTCACCCTCTATCTAGTTTTCTCTGTGCCCCTCCGCCTCCCCCTAACTCTCTCCCTCCCTCCCTCCTGCGTCCTCCCTCCCCCCACCCCTGGTAACCACCACACTCTTGTCCATGTCTCTTAGTCTCATTTTTATGTTCCACCAATGTATGGAATCATGTAGTTCTTGTTTTTTTCTGATTTACTTATTTCACTCCGTATAATGTTATCATGATCCCACCATTTTGCTGTAAATGATCTAATGTCATCATTTCTTATGGCTGAGTAGTATTCCATAGTGTATATGTGCCACATCTTCTTTATCCAATCTTCTATTGAAGGGCTTTTTGGTTGTTTCCATGTCTTGGCCACTGTGAACAGTGCTGCTATGAACATGGGGCTACATGTGTCTTTATGTATCAATGATTCTGAGGTTTTGGGGTATATACCCAGTAGAGGGATTGCTGGGTCATAAGGTAGTTCTATTTGCAGTTTTTTGAGGAACCACCCTACTTTCCTCCATAGTGGTTGTACTACTTTACATTCCCACCAACAGTGTATGAGGGTTCCTTTTTCTCCACAGCCTCTCCAACATTTGTTATTACCCGTCTTGTTGATAATAGCTAATCTAACAGGGGTGAGGTGGTACCTCATTGTAGTTTTGATTTGCATTTCTCTAATAACTAATGAAGCTGAGCATCTTTTCATATATCTGTTGGCCATTTATATTTCTTTCTGAGAGAAGTGTCTGTTCATGTCCTCTTCCCATTTTTTTATTGGATTGTTTGTTTGTTTGTTGTTGAGTTTTATGAGTTCTTTGTAAATTTTGGATATTAGGCCCTTATCTGAGCTGTTGTTTGAAAATATCATTTCCCATTTAGTTGGCTGTCTGTTTATTTTTATATCAGTTTCTCTTGCTGAGCAAAAACTTTTTATTCTGATGTAGTCCCATTCATTTATCTTTGCCTTCACTTCTCTTGCCATTGGAGTCAAGTTCATAAAACATTCTTTAAAACCCAGATCCATGAGTTTAGTACCCATGTCTTCTTCTATGTACTTTATTGTTTCAGATCTTATATTTAGGTCTTTGATCCATTTTGAATTAATTTTAGTACACGGGGACAGGCTGTAGTCGAGTTTCATTCTTTTGCATGTGGCTTTCCAGTTTTCCCAACACCATTTGTTGAAGAGGCTTTCTTTTCTCCATTTTGTGTTGTTGGCCCCTTTATCAAAGATTATTTGACCATATATATGTGGATTTATTTCTGGGCTTTCTATTCTGTTCCATTGATCTGAGTGTCTATTTTTCTGCCAATACCATGCAGTTTTGATTATTGTGGCCCTATAATATAGTTTAAAGTCAAGTCAGGTATTGTAATACCCCAGCTTCATTCTTTTTCCTTAGGATTGCTTTGGCTATTCAGGGTTTTTTATAGTTCCATATAAATCTGATGATTTTTTGTTCCATTTCTTTAAAAAATCTCATAGGAATTTTGATGGGAATTGCATTAAATTTATATATTACTTTGGGTAATATGGCCATTTTAATTATATTTATTCTTCCTATCCAAGAACAAGGAATATTTTTCCATCTCATTGTGTCTTTTTCTATTTCTCTTAGCAATGCCTTGTAGTTTTCGTTATATAGGTCCTTTACATTCTTTGTTATGTTTATTCCTAGGTATTTTATTTTTTTTGTTGCAATCGTGAAGGGGATTATTTTTTTAAGTTCGTTTTCTAATATTTCATTGTTGGCATATAGAAAGGCTATGGACTTTTGTATGTTAATTTTGTATCCTGCGACCTTACTGTATTGGTTTATTGTTTCTAGTAGTCTTTTTGTGGAGTCCTTTGGGTTTTCGATGTACAGGATCATATCATAAGCAAAAAGTGATACCTTTACTTCTTCTTTTCCGATATGGATGCCTTTTATTTCTTTGTCTTGTCTGATTGCTCTGGCCAGAACTTCTAGCACCACGTTAAATAAGAGTGGAGAGAGTGGACACCCCTGTCGTGTTCCTGATTTAAGGTGGAAAGTCCTCAGTTTTACGCCATTTAATATGATGTTGGCAGATGGTTTATCATATATGGCCTTTATCATGTTGAGATATTTTCCTTCTATACCCATTTTGTTGAGAGTCTTAAACATAAAATTGTGTTGTATTTTATCGAAAGCCTTTTCTGCATCTATTGATAAGATCATGTGGTTTTTGTTCTTTGTTTTGTTGATATGGTGTATTATGTTAACTGTTTTACGTATGTTGAACCATCCTTGAGATTCTGGGATGAATCCCACTTGATCATGATGTATTATTTTTTTAATATGTTGTTGTATTCGATTTGCCAGTATTTTGTTTAGTATTTTAGCATCTGTATTCATTAGAGATATTGGTCTGTAGTTTTCTTTTTTGTGCCATCCTTGCCTGGTTTTGGTATGAGGGTTATGTTGGCCTCATAAAATGTGTTTGGAAGTATTGCTTCTTCTTCAATTTTTTGGAAGCCTTTGAGTAGAATAGGAACCAAGTCTTTTTTGAATGTTTGATAGAATTCACTAGTATAACCATCTGGGCCTGGACTTTTATTTTTGGGGAGGTTTTTAATAGTTTTTTCTATTTCCTCCCTGCTGATTGGTCTGTTTAGGCTTTCTGCTTCTTCATGACTCAGTTTAGGAAGGTTGTATTGTTCTAGGAATTTATCCATTTCTTCTAGATTGTTGTATTTGGAGGCATATAGTTTTTCATAGTATTCTACAATAATTCTTTGTATATCTATGATGTCTGTGGTGATCTCTCCTCTTTCATTTTGGATTTTATTTATTTGAGTCCTGTGCCTTTTTTCCTTGGTGAGTCTTGCCAAGGGTTTGTCGATTTTGTTGATCTTTTCAAAGAACCAGCTCCTTGTTTTATTGATTTTTTCTATAGTTTTTCTGTTCTCTATTTCGTTTATTTCTGCTCTGATTTTTATTATCTCCTTTCTTCGGCTGGTTTTGGGTTGTCTTTGTTCTTCTTTTTCTAGTTCCTTAAGGTGTGAAGTTAAGTGGTTTACTTCGGCTCTCTCTTGTTTGTTCATATAGGCCTGAAGTGATATGAACTTTCCTCTTATTACTGCCTTTGCTGCATCCCAGAGATTCTGATATGTCGTATTTTCATTTTCATTTGTCTGTATATATCTTTTGATCTCTGCTCTTATTTCTTCTTTGACCCATTCATTTTTTAGAAGTATGTTGTTTAGTTTCCACAATTTTGTGGGTTTTTCCCCCTCTTTTTTACAGTTGAATTCTAGTTTCAAGGCTTTATGATCAGAGAATATGCTTGGCACAATTTCAGTTTTTCTAAATTTGCTGATATTTTCTTTGTGGCCCAACATATGGTCAATTCTTGAGAATGTTCCATGTACACTAGAGAAAAATGTATACTCTGTCGCTTTGGGATGAAGTGTCCTGTAGATGTCTATCATATCCAGGTGTTCTAGTATTTCATTTAAGGCCACTATATCTTTATTGATTCTCTGTTTGGATGACCGATCTAGAGCCATCAGCGGTGTATTGAGGTCTCCAAGTATGATTGTATTTTTGTCAGTTTTTGTTTTAACGTCAATAAGTAGCTGTCTTATATATTTTGGTGCTCCTTGGTTTGGTGCATATATATTAAGGATTGTTATGTCTTCTCGATTCAGTGTCCCCTTAATCATTATGAAGTGACCATTTTTGTCTCTGAGTACTTTTTCTGTCTTGTAGTCAGCATTATTAGATATGAGTATTGCTACACCTGCTTTTTTTGGGGTGTTGTTTGCTTGGAGTATTGTTTTCCAGCCTTTCACTTTGAATTTGTTTTTATCCTTGTTGCTTAGATGTGTTTCTTGTAGGCAGCATATAGTTGGATTTTCTTTTTTAATCCATTCTGCTACTCTGTGTCTTTTTATTGGTAAGTTTAATCCATTTACATTTAGTGTAATTATTGACAATTGTGGGTTCCCTATTGCCATTTTATAAATTGCTTTCTGTTAGTTTTGTATCTTCTTTGATTCTTCTCTTTTGTTTTTCTATCATTTGTTTTTGTTTGTTTGTATTCCATACTTCTTTCCTCTGTTGCTACCTTTTTTAAGTCAAGTGTTTTTGTGGTGGTTTTTTCAAGGGTGGTTACCATTAAGTAATGAAAAGGGTACCTACCATATTCATTGTAGTACCCTTTCTTATGAGTATTTCTGCGCTTCATCGTCCTTTGCTACTGTTAATCTTCATCCTTTCTCCCCTTTTTTTTCTTTTGTTGTCACAGTTTAAGTTTGGTTTTATTGTTTTCTTGATGGAGCTGTTACTTGTGGTAATGTTTTCTTTTGTTCTTTGAATCTGGTTGGAAAACCCTCTTTAGTATTTCCTGGAGTGGGGGCTTTCTGATGATAAATTCTCTCATCTTTTCTGTATTTGTGAATATTTTTATAACTCCTTCGCACTTGAAGGATAGCTTTGATGGGTATAGTATTCTTGGCTGAAAGTTCCTCTCTTTCAGGGCTTTAAATATTGGGGTCCACTCTCTTCTAGCTTGTAGAGTTTCTGCTGAGAAATCTGATGATAATCTAATAGGCCTTCCTTTATATGTTGTACTCTTCTTTTCCCTGGCTGCCTTGAGAATTTTTTCTTTGTCATTGGTTTGTGTCATCTTCATTATGATGTGCCTTGGAGTGGGTTTGTTGTGGTTAAGAAAACTCGGTGTTCTGTTTGCTTCTTGAATTTGAGGCTTTAGTTCTTTCCACAGGCTTGGGAAGTTCTCATCTATTATTTGTTTGAGTATATTCTCCATTCCATTTTCTTTCTCTTCTCCCTCTGATATACCCATTATTCTTATGTTATTCTTTCTGATGGAGTCAGACAATTCCTGTAGGACTTTCTCGTTTTTTATTATTTTTGAGTCTCTTTCTTCTTCTCTCTGTTGTGCCTCAAGTTGCTTGTCTTCTATTTCACTGATCCTATCTTCTATCTGGGCTGTTCTTTAGCTAAGCTTGTTACCTCGTTTTTCAGCTCTTAAATTGAGTTTTTCATTTCTGTTTGATTTGTTTTTATAGTTTCAATTTCCTTGGTAATATATTCTTTGTGATCGTTGAGTTGTTTTCTGATTTCCCTAAATTGCCTTTCTGTGTTTTCTTGTATATCTCTGAGTATTTTTAAGATTTCTATTTTAAATTCTCTTTAATTTGGCTCCAAGGCTTCCAATATGTTAAATCTTTTCTCCATAGATTTTTCCACATCTATTTGTGTTACCTCTCTGTCTTTTGTATCCATAATATTTGATTTCCTTTTTCTTATTGGCATCTGAAGGTGGTCTTGTTGATAGTGTTAATTAGAATTAACAAAAAATAAAAAGGAAAAGAAAAAAAAGAAGAAAAAAGAAAAAAAAAGAAAAAAAAAAGAAAAAAGGAAAACACCCCACAAATAAAAGTAATAATTTATTATTTCCCCCTTTTTTCTTTCTTCTCTTCACCTCCTCTCACCTCCTTAGGGAAATATCGTGGTGACCTGTGAATTATATTATGCTAAATGGAACAAAAACTGCCTATAATGGAGGGCCTGATTTGTGGTGAAGAGTTCAAGTGGCAAAAAAGGGAGTAGGGACCTACTAAATACAAAAAAAAAAAAGGAGAAAATCTTAGACAAGCATAAAATGATTTTCTTGTAAGTGATGGTCGACTAAGAGATATAATGAGAGGGATAAGAGGGAAACAGAAAAAATGAGAGAAAAAACAATAATTAAAGAAGAAAAAATAAAATTAAAAATAATAAGTAAAAGTCTGTTGTATTAAGTGGAGTGAAGACTAAATACAATGGAGACTTTGGGTTGGGAGGAATGCTAGTGAGTTAAAAAGCAATGTAAAAAGTGCCCAAAATGCCACAAAAACAAACAAATAAAGGAAAACCAAGAACAAAAGCAGAAGAAGAAAAAAAAGAACAACAACAAGAAAAAAACCCAAAAAAACTTGAGTCCCAAATTAAATAATTTGTTCGTGATTGAGGCTTAAATGGGAGGAAAAGTAAAAGGAGAAAAGAAGAAATGAATAGAAATGAAAAAATAAGAATAAGAGAGAAACGAAGGAAGAAAAAAGGAAAGGAAAAAAAAACAAAAGGGAAGAGAGTGAGAGTTAAGGGTTTTGGAGTGTAACCCTAAAGGAGAGTTAGGATGAAGAAATAAAATGTAACACTCATGGTTAGTGTAGTTCAAGAAAAGGGTAGCATAAGATGGGCAGAGAGTAAAAGGACCGAGGTGGAAGAAATAGAAATAATAATAAAGGCAATAAGATAGAAGAAAGAAACAACAACAACAAAGAATTAGTGGAACAAGTTATAAAGTCTGTGGATTTTTCTTGATTTTGAGAGGTTAACTTCTTCCTTTTTTCTTTTCTCTCCCTCTTCCTGGTCGGTGACTCTGTACCCCAGGCTCTGCCCCTGTGTCACTCTTAGGTAGGAATTTGCAGTTGATGGGATTCTATGGCAATGTCATATAATTGGCTTTAGTCTCACTGGTAGTCAAGGCTTGTTGGCGTTTGCAGAGTCCAACAATGAGAGAGTTTGCTTTCCTGGAGTCTCTTTCCTAGTCTCCCCTTCCTGAATTAGCAGCCTGGTGATCCAGCTATGAGGCTGCCACTGCTTCTGTCTGGGGAGTAAGAGGCTCAAAGAGCTGGGAAATCCCCCCTCTAACCTCACTCAGCACAAGGCTCTGGGTAAGGCTCTGGCAGTCAGAGCCTCCAGCATAATCAGGTGGGGCTGGGGGTCAATTGTTGTCAAGGTGACTGTTCAGCGCCTATCATTCAGTTGGACCACTCAACCCAGGCTTTCCACACTTGGTAGCCTGTTTTGGCTGGGAAGAAGAAGCACTAGTCACTACTTGCTTTATGGATCTTAATATCTGCCAAGTCCCTCTTGTTAGGTATATCCCTGAATATGGAGGCTCTGTCAATCAGAAGTTGCCCCCGCCCCTTTAGCGAAAGGCACTGAAAAATATCACGCCTCTTGTCTTGGATCGCTGAACTGGGAGAGATCTTATCAATTAGAACCCCGTAGGTGCGTAGATTTCGTGGGTTAAGCTAATTTCAGTGATTGGATCCGCAGCTGTGCTCCAGAAAGTATTTCAGGCTGCCTGCGCGCCCCTCCCCCCAATGCTTGATTGTTAGCTTGAATGGCTGGGTGAGGTGCCCTGCCCATGGAGAGAATCTCCTGACTAGGAAAGACAGCCTTGGCGCCCCTCCTGGACCGCGGCTCGGGGCGCCTGCGCGGTTACTCATCACGCCAGTGGCCGGAGACTCTCCAGACCGCGGCACGGGGCGCGCGGGCGGTTTCTCGTCATGCCAGTGGTCGGGGGCTCTCCGGACCGTGGCACGGGGGGCGCGCGCACGGTTTCTCAGGGCATGCAGCGGCAGCCGCCAGTGCCCAGGCTGCCATTCCCCGAGTGTGGGTGGGCAGCTGCACGTGTGGGTTGACTCACCACAGGTGTACTCCCTCCTCGGCAACAGTCCTTTTGCTTTCAGTGTGTGTGTGGAACTCCGGAATGCTCCAAGGATAAATTTTTCTGTTTCTAGTTGATAAATTTGTTGAGATTTTGGGGAGATCTGTCGGACGCGCTGCTCACGGCGCCATTTCCGTGACGTCACCCCAGTTTTTTTCTAATTTACTTATTTCACTCCGTATAATGTTATCAAGGTTCATCCATGTTATTGTAAATGATCCGATGTCATCATTTCTTATGGCTGAGTAGTATTCCATAGTATATATGTACCAAAGCTTTTTAATCCACTCGTCCTCTGACAGACACTTGGGCTGTTTCCAGATCTTCGCTATTGTGAACAATGCTGCTATAAACATGGGGGTGCATTTCTCCTTCTGGAACCATTCTATGGTGTCCTTGGGGTATATTCCTAAAAGTGGGATGGCTGGGTCAAAAGGCAGTTCGATTTTCAGTTTTTTGAGGAATCTCCATACTGTTTTCCACAGTGGCTGCACCAATCTGCATTCCCACCAGCAATGCAAGAGGGTTCCCTTTTCTCCACATCCTCGCCAGCACTTGTTCTGTGTTGTTTTGTTGATGAGCACCATTCTAACCGGAGTGAGGTGATATCTCATTGTGGTTTTAATTTGCATTTCTCTAATGATTAATGATGTTGAGCATTTTTTCATATGCCTATTGGCCTTCTGTATATCCTCTTTGGAGAAGTGTCTATTCATTTCTTTTGCCCATTTTTTGATTGCATTGTTTGTCTTTCTGGTGTTGAGATTTACAAGTTCTTTATAAATTTTGGTTATTAACCCCTTATCAGACATACTGTCAAATATATTCTCCCATTGTGTAGTTTGTCTTTTTATTCTGTTCTTATTGTCTTTGGCCGTGCAAAAGCTTTTTAATTTGATATAGTCCCATTTGTTTATCCTGTCTTTTATTTCACTTGCCCGTGGAGATAAATCAGCAAATATATCACTGCAAGAGATGTCAGAGAGCTTACTGCCTATGTTTTCTTCTAAGATGCTTATGGTTTCACACCTTACATTTAAGTCTTTTATCCATTTTGAGTTTATTTTTGTGAATGGTGTAAGTTGGTGGTCTAGTTTCATTTTTTTGCAGGTTGTTGTCCAATTTTCCCAACACCATTTGTTGAAGAGGCTGTCTTTACTCCATTGTATTTCCTTACCTCCTTTATCAAATATCAGTTGTCCATAGAGCTGTGGGTTTATTTCTGGGTTCTCTGTTCTGTTCCATTGATCTATGTGCCTGTTAGTTTTGAGGAGATCTTAGTATTAGAAGGATGTTGAGCCTGACCAGGTGGTGGCGCAGTGGATAGTGTCAGACTGGGATGCGGAAGAGCCAGGTTTGAAACCCCAAGGTTGCCAGCTTGAGCGTGGGCTCATCTGGCTTGAGCAAAAAAGCTCAACAGCTTGGACCCAAGGTTGCTGGCTTGAGCAAGGGGTTACTCGTTCTGCTGAAGGCCCATGGTCAAGGCACATATAAGAAAGCAATCAATGAACAACTAAGGTGTTGCAACCAAAAACTGATGATTGATACCTCTCATCTCTCTTCATTCCTGTCTGTCTGTTCCTATCTATCCCTCTCTCTGACTCTCTCTCTGACCCTGTAAAAAAAAAAAAAAAAGAAGGATGTTGAAAAGATTTTAGTATTAAATGTGTAGGAAAGGCTTAGTTTTAAAACTAAACCTTAGGCTATGGGGACCCTGCCAGCTTACAGCCTCTCTCCCACACCCAATGCAAACTATAAGCGAGCAAACATATATATCATATTTACAAACTTATGTGATTAACACTGAATGTCCCTTGCTGGTAGCATGTCCTAAGAGAGAGCTCATCAAATACTGGGCACCACTGAGGCAAGTTACACTTTCTGTGGTCAGCACCTACACTGTGACTCATGCAAACTGGACAGGGTGGAGCTTCACAGTCAGCCAGCCCAGATCCTGAATATCCAACCCTGCTGGGCTAGGTTCCACAGGGGGAAGGGAGACAGGTTTGAAGCATGGCCATTCAAGATATAGGTTCCTTGGAGCCTATTGTTGGGACCAGTTAAGGAGCTTAGCCACTTCCTGGGAGGGAACAGTCAGCCTCAATAGAGGATTCTTTCAGTCTTCCTCCCTGAGACCAGGGCCTCCTCAGCTGGAAGAACTTCTGTAGAGGGGACTTTCTACCCACCCAATCAATCTGAACCTGTTGCTCACCTTGCTGGGAGAAATAGAAGTGGAGTATCTAGCAGTGTCTGAGGGATTAGGCTCTGGAGTAGGGGCCACTTTCCCCTACTGAGCTCCTGACCAAGAGACCCTTGAAGGGGGTGGTCCCACTAATATTATCATCCCAACCTAAGTTGCCCTAACCCACAAAGCTAGCAACCTGTAAGGGGCTGGTATGGTGAGGCCAGTCTAAGCCCACACTATAATCTTTCTAAAGAAGATGCTATATGAAGATCAGCAAGAGGAGGTGGAGCAGTTAAAAATGGAGGCAAATCTTACAGAACTTGAGCCCTTTTACAGAGCTTCTGTCAGCTCTAAACAGGAGGAAGTTGATCCTTATACATAGATTGGCCCCTCCTACACACACTCAGACACAGAAAATACAGACACAAAGATGGAACAGAGAGGTAGCTCCAGACAGGTAGCTTATGGTAAGTGATAAACACCAACTGATGTCAACCATACCTGAACCCTGCTCAAGAAGAACCAATCCAACACAACTAGTGAGTAGTAGACTGCACCAACACTAGACTCAGCTAACTATACTAGTAGCATGCCCAAAGGAGGAGTTCAGCAGGTCCCAGACATTGTGGAGAATAACTTACCACATAAGACAACCCTGCAAAGATCTAATATGTGTGATCAAGGATGAACCTTAGACCCATCCAGCCTGAAGGGATAACTTCACCCATAAAAGGGCCAATAACATCCATGAGTCACATACAACAGGAAGGTAAATATAACCCTCCAGAAATATTTTTATTTGTTTTTTTATTAATTTTAATGGGGTGACATTGATAAATCAGGGTACATATATTCAGAGAAAACATCTCTAGGTTATTTTAACATTTGATTATGCTGCATTCTCATCACCCAAAGTCCAATTGTATTCTGTCACCTTCTAACTGGTTTTCTTTGTGCCCCTCCCCTCCCCCAGCCCCTTTCCTCTCCTACCCCCCACCCCATAACCCCCACACTCTTGTCCATGTCTCTGAGTCTCATTTTTATGTTCCACCTATGTATGGAATCATATAGTTCTTAGTTTTTTCTGATTTACTTCTTTCACTCAGTATAATGTTATCAAGGTCCATCCATGTTGTTGTAAATGATCTGATGTCATCATTTCTTATGGCTGAGTAGTATTCCATAGTATATATGTACCAAAGCTTTTTAATCCACTTGTCCACTGATGGCCACTTGGGCTGTTTCCAGATCTTCGCTATTGTGAACAATGCTGCCATAAACATGGGGGTGCATTTCTTCTTTTCAAACAGTGCTATGGTGTTCTTGGGGTATATTCCTAAAAGTGGTATAGCTGGGCCAAAAGGCAGTTTGATTTTTAATTTCTTGAGAAATCTCCATACTGTTTTCCACAGTGGCTGCACCAGTCTGCATTCCCACCAGCAGTGCAGGAGGGTTCCCTTTTCTCCACATCCTCGCCAACACTTATTCTGTGTTGTTTTGTTGATGAGCGCCATTCTGACTGGTGTGAGGTGATATCTAATTGTGGTTTTAATTTGCATTTCTCTGATGATTAGTGATGTTGAGCATTTTTTCATATGCCTATTGGCCATCTGTATGTCCTCTTTGGAGAAGTGTCTATTCATTTCTTTTTCTCATTTTTTGATTGGATTGTTTGTCTTCCTGGTGTTGAGTTTTACAAGTTCTTTATAAATTTCAGTTATTAACCCCTTCTCAGATGTATTGTCAAATATATTCTCCCATTGTGTAGTTTGTCTTTTTATTCTGTTCTTATTGTCTTTAGCTGTGCAGAAGCTTTTTAGTTTGATATAGTCCCATTTGTTTGTCCTGTCTTTTATTTCACTTGCCCGTGGAGATAAATCGGCAAATATATTGCTGCAAGAGATGTCTGAGAGCTTACTGCCTACGTTTTCTTCTAAGATGCTTATGGTTTCACGGCTTATATTTAAGTCTTTTATCCAGTTTGAGTTTATTTTTGTGAATGGTGTAAGTTGGTGGTCTAGTTTCATATTTTTGCAGGTAGCTGTCCAATTTTCCCAACACCATTTATTAAAAAGGCTGTCTTTACTCTGTTGTTTGCTCTTACCTCCTTCTCAGACCAAAAAAAAGGCTTAAGGATTTCATTACAAACAAAACAGTACTGCAAGAAATGTTAAAGGGCCTTCTATAAAAAGAGCAAAGGAGAAAAGAAATTGAGAGAGAATTGCAAGTTTGTAGGTTTAAAGGATAAAATGGCAATATCTAAGTACATATCAATAATAACCTTAAATATAAATGGATTAAATGCTCTAATCAAAATATATAAGGTAGCTTTATGGATAAGAACACAAGACCCATATATATGCTGTCTACAACAGACTTACCTCAGAACAAAAGATACACATAGACTGAAAGTAAAAGGATGGGAAAAAATATTTTATGCAAATGGAAGTAAAAATAAAATAGCTCAGGTAGTAATCTTATATCTGACAAAATAACCTTTAAAACAAAAGTTGTAGTAAGGGACAAAGGGTGTCACTATATACGATAAAGGGAGCAATCCAACAAGAAGATATAGCCGTTGTAAATATTTATGCAACCAATATAGGAGCACCTAAATATATAAAGCAGATTTTGATGGACATAGAAAGTAAGATTGACAGTAATACTATAACAGGGATTGGAAACCTATGGCTCACAAGCCACATGTGGCTCTTTTGATGGTTGCATCTGGCTCACAGACAAATCTTTAATAAAAAAAAATAATAACGTTAAAAATATAAAACATTCTCATGTATTACAATATATTCATTTCTTACCACTCATGTTCATGGTTGTGGGTGGCTGGAGCCAATCACAGCTGTCCTCTGGAACAACACCAAATTTTTATTGGATAATGCATAATGTACACAGGTCATTGTATGGCTCTTACAGAATTACATTTTAAAATATGTGGCGTTCATGGCTCCCTCAGCCAAAAAGTTTCCCAACCCCTATACTATAATAATACCCCACTAGCATCAGTGGATAGTTCCTCCAGACAGAAAATCAACAAAGAAACAATGGCCTTAAATGACACACTAGATCAACTGGATTTAATTAATATCTTCTGAACATTTCACCCCAAAGCAGCAGAATATACATCCTTTCCAAGTGCTCATGGTACATTCTATAGGATAGATCACATGTTAGCACACAAAAGAAGTCTCCATAAACTTAAGAAGATTAAAATTATGTCAAATATCTTCTCTGACCACAATGACCTAACTAGAAATCAACAATAGTAAAACTAAAAAATACTTGAAACACTTGGAGGCTAATTAACATGTTATTAATAATGAATAGTTTAGCAATGAGATTAAGGAAAAAATAAAAAATTACCTTGAAACAAATTAAAATGAACTTACAACCACCCAAAAGCTATGGGACACAGGAAAAGCAGTCATGAGAAGGAAGTTTCTTGCATTATAGGCATACCTTAAAAGCAAGTAAAAGTTCAAATAAATAACCTAATTCTGTACCTAAAAACCTAGGAGGGAAAAAAAAACCAAACAGAAAATAAAGCCCAGAGGAAGTAGAAGGAAGAAAATGATACAGATCAGAGTGAAAATAAATAACATAAAGGCTTAAAAAATAATACAAAAGATCAATGAAACCAAGAGCTGGTTCTTTGAGAAGGTAGACAAGATTGATGAAACTTTACCCAGACTCACCAAGAAAAAATGAGAGCAGACCCAAATAAATAAAATTAAAAATGAAAGTAAAAGTAACAACTGACATCACAGAAATATACAGGATGGTAAGAAAATGCTATGAAGATATATATGCCAAAAAGTTGGACAACGGGGGTAAAATGTATAAATCTAGAAACATACTATCTTCCAAAAATGAATCTGGAAAAATCAGAAAAGCTGAGCAGACTGATTACAACAAATGAAATCGAAACAGTTATTATAAAACTCCCAGCAAACAGAAG
Organism: Saccopteryx leptura; assembly: GCF_036850995.1. Taxonomy (NCBI): domain Eukaryota; kingdom Metazoa; phylum Chordata; class Mammalia; order Chiroptera; family Emballonuridae; genus Saccopteryx; species Saccopteryx leptura. Next base: position 58,866,645 of record NC_089511.1, on the reverse strand, counting down.
TTCTGAACCAATCGCTTTATAGGCAAGTATTACCAAACATTCAAAGAACTAACACTTACCCTTCTCAAGCTATTCCAAAATATTCAAGAGAAGGGAAAACTTTTAAATTCATTTTACAAGGCCAGCATTATCCTCATCCCAAAACCAGGTAAAAACACCACAAAGACAAAAAAAAAAACTATAGGCTAATATTCCTGATGAACACACGTGCTAAAATTATCAACAAAATATTAACAAACCAGATCCAGCAATGCATTGAAAAGATCATACATCATGATCAAGTGGGATTTATCTCAGGGAGACAAGTATGGTTTAATATTTGCAAATAAATAAACGTGATTCATCACACAAGCAAAATGAAGGATAAAACCATGTGATCATATCAATAGAAGCAGAAAATGAATGTAATAAAATCCAGCACCCATTTATGATCAAAACTCCCAGTAAAGTAGGGATATAGGAAACATGTTTCCACCTTATATAAGCCATATAGGACCAATTGAAAGCCAACATCGGCCCTGGCCGGTTGGCTCAGTGGTAGAGCATTGGCCTGGCGTGCAGGAGTTCTGGGTTTAATTCCTGGCCAAGGCACACAGGAGAAGCGCCCATCTGCTTCTCCACCCCTCCCCCTCTCCCTCCTCTCTGTCTCTCTCTTCCCCTCCTGCAGCCAAGGCTCCATTGGAGCAAAGTTGGCCCAGGCGCTGAGGATGGCTCTGTGGCCTCTGCTTCAGGTGCTAGAATGGCTCTGGTTGCAACAGAGCGATGCCCGAAATGGGCAGAGCATCACCCCCTGGTGGGTGTGCCGGGTGGATCCTGGTTGGGCACATGCAGGAGTCTGTCTGACTGCCTCCCCATTTCCAACTTCAGAAAAATACAAAAAAAAAAAAAAAGAGTCAACATTATACTCAATAGGCAAAAAGTAAAAGTAATTCCCTTAAGATCAGAAACAAGACAGGGGTGTCCCCTTTCACCACTCTTACTCAATATAATACTGGAAGTCCTAGCCACAGTAATCAGACAATAAGAAGAAATAAAAGTCATCCAAATTGGAAAAGAAAAAGTAAAACAGTCATAATTTGCTCATGACATGATACTATACATAGGAAATTCTAAAGACTTGGCCAAAAAAACAAAAAAACAAAACAAAAAAACTAGACCTGATCAATGAATTCAGCAAGGTGGCAAGATATGAAATTAATATTCATAAATCAGTGGCATTTTTATACACCAACAATAAACTTTCAGAAAGAGAAAGTAAGGAAACAATACCCTTCCCTTTGCAACAACAAAATAAAGTACCTAGGAATAAATTTAACCAAATAGGTAAAAGACTTTTACTCAGAAAATTCTAAGACATTGAAAAAAAAAACTGAGGAAGATATAAACAAGTGGAAGCAAATACCATGTTCATGGGTAGGAAGAATTAACATAATTAAAATATCCAGGCCCTGGCCGGTTGGCTCAGCGGTAGAGCGTCCGCCTGGCGTGCGGGGGACCCGGGTTCGATTCCCAGCCAGGGCACATAGGAGAAGCGCCCATTTGCTTCTCCACCCCCCCTTCCTCTCTGTCTCTCTCTTCCCCTCCCGCAGCCAAGGCTCCATTGGAGCAAAGATGGCCCGGGCTCTGGGGATGGCTCCTTGGCCTCTGCCCCAGGCGCTAGAGTGGCTCTGGTCGCGGCAGAGTGACGCCCCGGAGGGGCAGAACATCGCCCCCTGGTGGGCAGAGCGTCGCCCCTGGTGGGCGTGCCGGGTGGATCCTGGTCGGGCGCATGCGGGAGTCTGTCTGACTGTCTCTCCCCGTTTCCAGCTTCAGAAAAATACAAATATATATAAATATATATATATATATATATATATATATATATATTTGTATATTTGTATGGATATATATATATATCCATACTACCCAAAGCAATCTATAGATTCAATGCAATTCCTATTAAAATACTAATGGCATACTTCACAGATCTAGAAAAAATATTCCAAAAATTTATCTGGAACCAAAAAAGAACCCAAATAACCTCAGCTATCTTGAAAATGAAGAACAAAGTGGAAGGTATCACATTCCCTGATATCAAGTTATCTATAAGGCCATTGTAATAATAATTTAAAAAAAGCTTGGTACTGGCATAAGAACCAGCATACAGATCAGTGGAACAGAACAGAGAACCCAGACATAAACCCACACCTTTACAGTCAATTCATATTTGACAAAGGAGGCAATAGTATACAATGGAGCAAAGACAGTCTCTTTAATAAATGGTGTTGGGAAAATTGGACAGGTACATGCAAAAAAAATAAAACTAGACTACCAACTTACGCCATTCACAAAAACAAACTAAAAATGGATAAAAGACTTGAACATAAATCACAAAACTATAAAAATCTTGGTAGAAAACAATGGCAGTAAATTTTCAGATATCTCTTGTAGCAACATTTTTGCTGATATATCTCTGCCGGCAAGTGAAATAAAGTACAATAGATAATAAACAGGACTATATGAAACTAAAGAGCTTTTGCGCAGAAAAAGACCAACATTAACAAAATAAAAACAGAACCCACTCAATGGGAGAACATATTAACTGATGTGTCTGATAAGGGGTTAATAATAAAAATTTATGAAGAACTTCTATAACTCAACCTCACGAAGGTAAGCAATCCAATAAAAAAATGGGCAAAGGAACTGATCGATACTTCTACAAAGAGGACATACAGATGACCAATGGGCATATGAAAAAATGTTCAACATCATTAATCATTTGAGAAATGCAAATGAAAACCACAATGTGATACCATTGCACACCTGCTAAAGTAGCTTTCATTAACAGATCAACATACGACAAGTGCTGGTGAAAGTATAGATAAAAGGGAACAGTCCTGCACTGCTGGTGGGAATGCAGGCTCCTCTCACCACTATGGAAAACAGTATGATGTTTCCTTAAAAAATTAGAAATGGAACTGCCTATTACCCAGCTCTCCTACTTCTAGGAATATATCCTAAGAATCCCAAAACAATAATTCAAAAGAAGAAATGCACTCCTATGTTTATTGCAGCATTATTTACAATAGCAAAGATCTGAAAACAGCCCAAGTGTCCATCAGTGGGTGAGCGGATTAATAAGCGGTGGTACACTTACACAGTCCACTATACACACTACTATGTACATACAGTACTACTATACATACAGTCCACAGTACACACTTACTATGCAGCAATGAAAAAGAAGGAAATCTTACCTTTTGTGATCACATGGATAGACCTGGAGATTATTATGCTAAGTGAAATAAGTGAGGCAGAGAAAGACAAATATCATATGATCTCACTTATGTGTGGAACTTAATGAACACAGTAAACTGAGTGACAAAATTGAAACAGAGACAGGGTCACAGGGAATAATAGATGGACAGCTGTCAGAGGGAAGGAGGAAGAGGGGACAGGGTTAAAGAAGGTGAAGGGGTTAGACAAATTATATATATATAATTATAAAAATAAGGAGGTCTTTGTCTATCTGAATTCAGGTCTCTTTTTTGTACTAGATTAGGGTCAATAAGTACTATTTGCTGGTGTTGGTTGTATGATTGGTCTTCTAAATCAAAACTGTGTTTTTCATTTTTTTAATCCTCATTACCATAAGCCAATATTAAGTAATTTTTCATTCTGACTTTTGCTGTCATTCATGGTAGCAGCCTTTTCATTACTTATGTATCACCAACCATACACACATTTGCTTATGCATTTAAATATTTTTAAAGCATGAACTTGTTTTATATATTTGATTATGATTCTTAGTATGCAGTCCAAATCTCAAAAAATAGCAGTTCAGCTTGAAATTTTAGGTGTTTATGAAAAGTGAAAACTAGCTCATTGGTGGGCAGAGAGAAGTCAGAAAAAAAAACAAAACTGTTTTCCAGTGAAGGTTTCAACACTTAGCTTAAGTATCTAAATTTGTGAAAGTTAAAATCTATATTTCTAAAAGTTTTCGTAGTCAACTCTAAATGCACACTATAAATTTTAGTTACACTATTTAAATTTATATATTTAAATCAGTATTAAATTTAAAATCATATAAAATATTTTCTGAAAAGAGCTTTCTAAGAAGAAACCATTTTATTAATTTTATTTTCATTATATAATATTTATTAATAACATATAGTATAAAGGAAGATACTATTAACACTTTTTCACAAGGGTTTGTTGGGTATGTATGCACATAAAATGCCAGAAAAGCATAGAGCTTAAGAGCATGAGTTTCTTAGACACAGGACCTGAGTTTGAATCTTGACTCTGCCATATACTTATCTTGGGTAAGCTACCTTCATTGTTTCTCAGTCTCCTCATTGACAAAATGGATTAAATAATGCACCTACCACACAATATTGTTGTAAAAACTAAACTCAAAAAATGTGAAAAAATTCCTGGCATAAAACAAGTATTCAGCGAACATCACCTATTATTGTAAGAGCCTCGGCACTAGAAGGTCTCTTAATTAACTCTCAGGTAAGCAAAGGTTAAAAAAATGCTCTCATTTGTTGCAGTTAAGAAAAAAGTCCTCTTCTACTGTTGTCAGGAATCTAAATTGGCACACATTTTCTGGAAGGCGATTTGGCAGTAGATGTCCAAACCCTTAAAATGTATACTCCCTTTGATCCAGAAGTCCAACAGACAGAAGTTAAGCCTAAGAAAGCATTAGACAAACAGGCAATGATGAGTAAACAGGATGGTCGCTGCACTGTTATCTATAACAGCTTCAAATTAGAAGCTACTTAAAAGTGGGTACAAGTTAATGATATTGGGCCTTGTCCATAAAATAGAATTCAATGAGATCATTCATGAAGATGGTGGTTTTGATATAGAAAGATGATAAAGTGAAAATAGCGTTATTATAGTATGATTGAATTTCTTGTAATATGCTTAAATGTGCATAAAAAACATCTGAAAGGCTATATACCAAAATATTACCAGTTGTTATCTCTGAATGATAGAATTACAAGTGACTTATTTAATGCTTTTTAGTAAACTATTGTTGGCATTGTGCAAAGAAAATATATTACTTTCATAAAAACACCTGTGAATTGGTTAATAAAAGTTTAATTTAAAGATACTCCTAAATCTACTGGAAAACATTATAATGTTAAATTATTAAACAACAGAGAGGCATAAAAAATATGGATTTATATATATGTTAGCTTTTTTATTCTCCTAGCCAAATTGTCTTTTATATGAGCAAAACAGGGAGGTTCTATGGATCTGAACATGGAATAGAATTGTGACTTCTTGTTTTGTCTCCCTTATAAGATCTATAACCTCAGAGCACTTTATTTCAGTTAATGCTCCTTCAATCTAGCTGTTACATATAATTTAGAATTCATTGAATTGTTGTGATAGTTGACCTGGGCCAGTGTGATTCAAGGTTAATGGGACTAAAAGTAAAAATGAAAAAATTCTTTGGGAGACATGAAAGGCAATCATAGAAAAGGTAGCTATTCCAGAACAGTGGCTTTAATGAAAAGTTATTTGTCTTCTGTCAGTAATATCAAAATACATATATTTAACCAACCCTAAATAATGGTTAAAATTGAGAGGGGAGAAACTTTTATAAAAAGAGTATGACAGCCAAAATCAGTAATCCAAATTTTATACTTGGCATAGAAAGGTTGTCAGGATTAACAAGTAAATAAAAAAGCACTTCAGTTTTGGCAACAAACTTAAAAATATTGGTTAATATACAACCCTAAAAATAAAAAAGTAAAATATTATCTGAGGGCATCAGAATTAAAAAAGCACATTAAGAGTTTTCTGTGAGTCCACCACAAGATTTTATCAAGAAAGAGGGGAGAGGAGAGGAGAGGAAAAAAGGAGGGGGGGAATAATTTCCTTTTTTTTTTTTTTAATTTTTATTTTATTTTATTTTTCTTTATTACATTATTAATTTTTTTTAAAAAAAAACAACTTTTTTCGATTTTTTTTTTATTATTTTTTTAAACTTTTTATTCTTTATTAAATCTCATTAATACTATCAACAAAACCACCCTCAGATGCCATTAAGGAAGAGAAAATCGAACATCATGGATACAAAAGAAAGAGAGGTAACACAGCTAGATGAGGAAAAATCTATGGAGAAAAAATTTAATATATTGGAAACCTTGGAGCTAAATGACAGAGAATTCAAGATAGAAATCCTAAAAATCCTCCGAGATATACAAGAAAACACAGAAAGGCAATTTAGGGAGCTCAGAAAACAACTCAATGAACACAAAGAATATATGTCCAAGGAAATTGAAACTATAAAAACAAATCAAACAGAGATGAAAAACTCAATTCACGAGCTGAAAAACGAAGTAACAAGCTTAGCTAATAGAACAGGTCAGATAGAAGAGAGGATTAGTGAAATAGAAGACAAGCAACTTGAGGCACAACAGAGAGAAGAAGAAAGAGACTCAAAAATTAAAAAAAATGAGATAGCCCTACAAGAATTATCTGACTCCATCAAAAAGAATAACATAAGAATAATAGGTATATCAGAGGGAGAAGAGAGAGAAAATGGAATGGAGAACATACTCAAACAAATAATAGATGAGAACTTCCCAAGCCTGTGGAAAGAACTAAAGCCTCAAGTTCAAGAAGCAAACAGATCTCCAAGTTTTCTTAACCCCAACAAACCTACTCCAAGGCATATCATAATGAAATTGACACAAACCAACAGCAAAGAAAAAATTCTCAAGGCAGCCAGGGAAAAGAAGAATACAACATATAAAGGAAGGCCCATTAGATTATCATCAGATTTCTCAGCAGAAACTCTACAAGCTAGAAGAGAATGGACCCCAATATTTAAAGTCCTGAAAGAGAGGAACTTTCAGCCACGAATACTATACCCATCAAAGCTATCCTTCAAATATGAAGGAGAAATAAAATCATTCACAGATACAGAAAAGATGAGGGAATTTATCATCAGAAAACCCCCACTCCAGGAATTACTAAAGGGGGTTCTCCAATCAGATACAAAGAACAAAAAAAAACAGAGCCACAAGTAAAAGCTCCAAGAAGAACACAATAAAACCAAATTTAAACTGTAACAACAACAAAAAGAAAGAGGGGGAGAAGATGGAGATTAACAGTAGCAAAGGACGATGGAGTGCAAAAGTACTCACAAAATAGTTCGCTACAATGAACAGGGTAGGGACCCTTTTCATTATTCAAAGGTAACCACCATTGAAAAAACCACCACAGAAGCACATGAGATAAAAAAGATAGCAACAGTGGAAAGATGTATGGAATACAACCAAATAAAAACAAAAGATAGAAAAACAAAAGAGAAGGATCAAACAAGACACAAAACTAACAGAAAGCAAGATATAAAATGGCAATAGGGAACCCACAAGTATCAATAATTACACTAAATGTAAACGGATTAAACTCACCAATAAAAAGGCACAGAGTAGCAGAATGGATTAAAAAAGAAAATCCAACTGTATGCTGCCTACAGGAAACTCATCTAAGTAACAAGGATAAAAACAAATTCAAAGTGAAAGGCTGGAAAACAATACTCCAAGCAAATAACATCCAAAAAAAAGCAGGTGTAGCAATACTCATATCGGATAATGCTGACTACAAGACAGGAAAAGTACTCAGAGACAAAAATGGCCATTTCATAATGGCTAAGGGGACACTGAATCAAGAAGACATAACAATTCTTAATATATATGCACCAAACCAAGGAGCACCAAAATATATAAGACAGCTACTTATTGATCTTAAAACAAAAACTGACAAAAACACAATCATACTTGGAGACCTCAATACACCGCTGACGGCTCTAGATCGGTCATCCAAACAGAGAATCAACAAAGACATAGTGGCCTTAAACAAAACACTAGAGCACCTGGATATGATAGACATCTACAGGACATTTCATCCCAAAGTGACTGAGTATACATTTTTCTCCAGTGTACATGGATCATTCTCAAGAATTGACCATATGTTGGGCCACAAAAACAACATCAGCAAATTCAGAAAAATTGAAGTTGTACCAAGCATATTTTCTGATCATAAAGCCTTGAAACTAGAATTCAACTGCAAAAAAGAGGAAAAAAATCCCACAAAAATGTGGAAACTAAACAACATACTTTTAAAAAATGAATGGGTCAAAGAAGAAATAAGTGCAGAGATCAAAAGATATATACAGACTAATGAAAATGACAATACGACATATCAGAATCTATGGGATGCAGCAAAAGCAGTGATAAGAGGGAAGTTCATATCACTTCAGGCATATATGAACAAACAAGAGAGAGCCCAAGTGAACCACTTAACTTCCCACCTTAAGGAACTAGAAAAAGAAGAACAAAGACAACCCAAAACCAGCCGAAGAAAGGAGATAATAAAAATCAGAGCAGAAATAAATGAATTAGAGAACAGAAAAACTATAGAAAAAATTAATAGAACAAGGAGCTGGTTCTTTGAAAAGATCAACAAAATTGACAAACCCTTGGCAAGACTTACCAAGGAAAAAAGAGAAAGAACTCATATAAACAAAATCCAAAATGAAAGAGGAGAAATCACCACGGACACCGTAGATATACAAAGAATTATTGTAGAATACTATGAAAAACTTTATGCCACTAAATTCAACAACCTAGAAGAAATGGATAAATTCCTAGAAAAATACAACCTTCCTAGACTGAGTCAAGAAGAAGCAGAAAGCCTAAACAGACCTATTAGTAGAGAAGAAATAGAAAAAAACCATTAAAAACCTCCCCAAAAATAAAAGTCCAGGCCCTGACGGCTATACCAGCGAATTTTATCAAACATTCAAAGAAGACTTGGTTCCTATTCTACTCAAAGTCTTCCAAAAAATTGAAGAAGAAGCAATACTTCCAAACACATTTTACGAAGCCAACATAACCCTCATACCAAAACCAGGCAAGGATGGAACAAAAAAAGAAAACTACAGACCAATATCTCTAATGAATACAGATGCTAAAATACTAAACAAAATACTAGCAAATCGAATACAACAACATATTAAAAAAATAATACATCATGATCAAGTGGGATTCATCCCAGAATCTCAAGGATGGTTCAACATACGTAAAACGGTTAATGTAATACACCATATCAACAAAACAAAGAACAAAAACCACATGATCTTATCAATAGACGCAGAAAAGGCTTTCGATAAAATACAACACAATTTTATGTTTAAGACTCTCAACAAAATGGGTATAGAAGGAAAATATCTCAACATGATAAAGGCCATATATGATAAACCATCAGCTAACATCATATTAAATGGCACTAAACTGAAGGCTTTCCCCCTTAAATCAGGAACAAGACAGGGTTGTCCACTCTCTCCACTCTTATTTAATGTGGTACTAGAGGTTCTAGCCAGAGCAATCAGACAAGACAAAGAAATAAAAGGCATCCATATCGGAAAAGAAGAAGTAAAGGTATCACTTTTTGCAGATGATATGATACTATACATCGAAAACCCCAAAGAATCCACAAAAAGACTACTAGAAACAATAAGCCAATACAGTAAGGTCGCAGGATACAAAATTAACATACAGAAGTCAATAGCCTTTCTATATGCCAACAATGAAACAACTGAGAAGGAACTCAAAAGAACAATCCCCTTCACGATTGCAACAAAAAAAATAAAATACTTAGGAATAAACATAACAAAGAATGTAAAGGACTTATATAATGAAAACTATAAACCATTGTTAAGGGAAATCGAAAAAGATATAATGAGATGGAAGAATATACCTTGTTCTTGGCTAGGAAGAATAAATATAATCAAGATGGCTATATTACCCAAAGCAATATACAAATTTAATGCAATTCCCATCAAACTTCCAATGACATTTTTTAAAGAAATAGAGCAAAAAATCATCAGATTTATATGGAACTATAAAAAACCCCGAATAGCCAAAGCAATCCTAAAGAAAAAGAATGAAGCTGGGGGCATTTCAATACCTGACTTCAAACTATATTATAGGGCCACGACAATCAAAACAGCATGGTATTGGCAGAAAAATAGACACTCAGACCAATGGAACAGAATAGAAAGTCCAGAAATAAAACCACATATATATAGTCAAATAATTTTTGATAAAGGGGCCAACAACACACAATGGAGAAAAGAAAGCCTCTTCAATAAATGGTGCTGGGAAAACTGGAAAGCCACATGCAAAAGAATGAAACTGGACTACAGTCTCTCCCCCTGTACAAAAATTAACTCAAAATGGATCAAAGATCTAAACATAAGACCTGAAACAATTAAGTACATAGAAGAAGACATAGGTACTCAACTCAGGGACCTGGGTTTTAAAGAGCATTTTATGAATTTGACTCCAATGGCAAGAGAAGTGAAGGCAAAAATTAATGAATGGGACTACATCAGACTAAGAAGTTTTTGCTCAGCAAGAGAAACTGATAACAAAATAAACAGAAAGCCAACTAAATGGGAAATGATTTTTTCAAACGACAGCTCAGATAAGGGCCTAATATCCAAAATATACAAAGAACTCATAAAACTCAACAACAAACAAACAAACAATCCAATTAAAAAATGGGAAGAGGATATGAATAGACACTTCTCCCAGGAAGAAATACAAATGGCCAACAGATATATGAAAAGATGCTCATCTTCTTTAGCTATTAGAGAAATGCAAATCAAAACGGCAATGAGATACCACCTCACACCTGTTCGATTAGCTGTTATTAGCAAGTCAGGTAACAGCAAATGTTGGAGAGGCTGTGGAGAAAAAGGAACCCTCATCCACTGTTGGTGGGAATGTAAAGTAGTACAACCATTATGGAAGAAAGTATGGTGGTTCCTCAAAAAACTGAAAATAGAACTACCTTATGACCCAGCAATCCCTCTACTGGGTATATATCCCAAAAACTCAGAAACATTGATACGTAAAGACACATGCAGCCCCATGTTTATTGCAGCATTGTTCACAGTGGCCAGGACATGGAAACAACCAAAAAGCCCATCAATAGATGACTGGATAAAGAAGATGTGGCACATATACACTATGGAATACTACTCAGCCATAAGAAATGATGACATCGGAACATTTACAGCAAAATGGTGGGATCTTGATAACATGATACGAAGCGAAATAAGTAAATCAGAAAAAACCAGGAACTGTATTATTCCATAAGTAGGTGGGACATAATAGTGAAACTAAGAGACATTGATAAGAGTGTGGTGGTTACGGGGGGGGAGGGGGGAATGGGAGAGGGATAGGGGGTGGGGAGGGGCACAAAGAAAACAAGATAGAAGGTGACAGAGGACAATCTGACTTTGGGTGGTGGGTATGCAACATAATTGAACGACAAGATAACCTGGACTTGTTATCTTTGATTATATGTATCCTGATTTATTGATATCACCCCATTAAAAAAATAAAATTATATAAAAAAAATAATAATAAAAAAAAAAAAAAAAAAGAGTTTTCTGTGAGTAGACTGTTGTAAAAATAAATAAAGCCACATATATTATTGTATATTGTTTATAAATGGTGTATATTTGAATTATGGTTGCCAGAAAGGCCCTTTTCAGAAAATTAAAAATTTTAAGAGAAATTTATGAGTCATTGATATTTGATAAGGCCAAGTTAGAATGTGCCAAGAAGGAGGGATACAAATGAGAATGTGTTGAAGACAGACACATTTAGTAAGTAGAGGAAAAAGAAAGACAGGAAAGATAAATTAACCCAGGAGTTAAAACTGAGTTCTCCAGTCTCTGGGTAAATCTACAGATCTTGGTCTCTCATTCATCATTATAAATAAAAGATACACACTATAGATATCTAAAGGTCTTTATCACTCTAGAGTTTTCTCATTTTCTGCATCCCTCTGTGGACCAGAATATTTTTGAGGTGTCACAGTATAAAATGGCAAATTTCAATTAAAGTGTACAGAAATAAGTCATTCATGAAAATGCATTTCTGTTCAGTGGACCACTTTGATCCCCATACTAATGTGACACCTATAAACAGGGTCCACACTAGGTGTTGAAGTAAACAAATAAAATTCAAATGACCCCAAGCAGCTGCAAAGAATTCTGTCACCCACCCATTGAAGAAAACCTATTCCATCAAGTAAGAACCATAAAGGTTTAGCTGTTCATAGCTTATTTCACAGAGCCTACCAGTTATAGATGATCAATAATTTCAATGGTTGACATGAAATAATATGCCAATTTGTGCCTCCCAATGCATTTTAAAAAATCATGTTTTATATTTTCTCAGTTTAATAGTATTCAAACAATAAAGAGCTACACTTTAATTTTTTAAAGTATGCTTGAGCATGGCAGTGTATACTTTGGTATCTTTCAGTTACCTTTCATGCTTGGAATAATATGAAAAGAGATATCGGTTCTACCCTAATAAGAGAGACTCTTTCACCAGATGTCTCTTAACCAAACTGCTGAATATTGCCTGAACAAAACTAGCCACTACAGAATAAATCTCAAAATGCAACCTTAATACATAATGACCAATATACAGCCACACATAAGGAAAAATAGCAGGGGCTTGACAGAGTGCATGTCAGATATGACTTCTTTCTCTCTCCCTTCCTCCCTCCCTCCGCCTCCCCTCTTCTTTCTCTCTCTCTCTTCCTCTCTCTCTTTCTCTCTCCTTCCTTCCTTCCATCCTTCCTTCCTTCCTTCCTTCCTTCCTTCCTTCCTTCCTTCCTTCCTTCCTTCCTTCCTTCCTTCCCTCCCTCCCTCCCTCCCTCCCTCTCTCCCTCCCCCCTTCCTTCCTTCCTTCCTTCCTTCCTTCCTTCCTTCCTTCCTTCCTTCCTTCCTTCCTTCCATTATTTCTTCCTTCTCCCTTTCTTTTACTTCTTTCCTTAAGCAAAAGCCGCTAAGTTTCAGGTATTTATAAAGAAATATTTTCATTCCTGAATTATATATCCTACAAAATATGCAAGCCTGGGGAATTGAATTAATGTAGGTGCATATTTTAAACATAAAGAACCAATTTGGCTAATGAAGTAATTTCTATAATTTCACATAATTGTTTTAGACATTGGCCATTCTAATCAATGAACCCTTTAATGCTTTGCCCCAGAAAAATCCAGTGAAAATGCACAGAAAGAAAGATTAATAACTAGATTAAAATGATTTCATGGCAAGTGCAAAATGATAATCATTTATAAATAGGAATGTATCCAGCCAGTGAGAAAGATCTGGTGGAGCAGGTCAGAGATGGATGCTAAGTGCCATTCCCTTCACCTGTTTATAGATGAGCAGCAAGATAAAAAAGAAATAGAGAAAATACATTATTTTTATCTTTGAATGTTATAGAACTAAGCATCATTATAAAAGCCACACACATAAAGGTAAAATGCAGAGATATTTTAAAACTCACCAAGTGATTTATTTATCTTGGTGACTGGAGTTGCCTGAGAAATATTATGCAGGGACAGGGTGAATTATTGAGCTAGAAACAGCACATGGCCATCTCCAATGCTAAAAAGTTTCCAGTGACTCCTCATTTCTCACCATAGCAAATCCTCCACTATTCTTCAACATACGCTCTACCAGACTTTGTAGTGGAATCTGTATCATCTCTGTCCCTAAACTCATCAAGCTTATCACTCCCCCTAAGCCTTCAATCTAGTTGACCTCTCACACCTTACTACTTTCCACCACCACCCCTACTTCGCCCATTCTGCCCTATCTTCTCACTTCTCATTTAAAATCAACCCAAATCCCACTTCCTCCTAGAGTTCTTCATGGCCATTTTAACCTTCATTGCTCACCATAGAGTCTGGACTACAGAACACTTAATATGCTGTCTTGTATTGTTCTTTTATTGATTTTGCTGTGAGTATAGTCTTCAACTATAGCTTATCTTTAAAGGTAGATTTATATGAAAAGATGCTCATCTTCATTAGTTATTAGAGAAATGAAAATTAAAACTACAATGAGATAACACCTCACACCTGTTAGATTAGCTATTATCAACAAGACAGGTAATAGCAAATGCTGGAGAGGCTGTGGAGAAAAAGGAACCCTCATTCACTGTTGGTGGGACTGTAAAGTAGTACAACCATTATGAAAGAAAGTATGGTGGTTCCTCAAAAAACTGAAAATAGAACTACCTTATGACCCAGCAATCCCTCTACTGGGTATATACCCCAAAAACTCAGAAACATTGATATGTAAAGACACATGTAGCCCCATGTTCATTGCAGCATTGTTCACAGTGGCCAAGACATGGAAACAACCAAAAAGCCCTTCAATAGATGACTGGATAGAGACGATGTGGCACATATACACTATGGAATACTACTCAGCAATAAGAAATGATGACATCAGATCATTTACAACAAAATGGTGGGATCTTGATAACATTATACGGAGAGAAATAAGTAAATCAGAAAAAACCAAGAACTACATGATTCCATACATTGGTAGGACATAAAAATGAGACTAAGAGACATGGACAAGAGTGTGGTGGTTACCAGGGGTGAGGGGAGGGGGGCACAGGAGGGAAGGAGGGAGAGGGAAAGGGGGAGGGGGAGGGGCACAAAGAAAACTAGATAGAGGGTGATGGAGGACAATCTGACTTTGGGTGATGGGTATGCAACATAATTGAATGACAAGATAACCTGGACATGTTTTCTTTGAATATATGTACCCTGATTTATTAATGTCACCCCATTAACATTAATAAAAATTTATTTATAAAAATAAATAAATAAATAAAGGTAGATTTAAAGTCACATTTTTAATGGAATTAAGTCTATCATAATAAGCATGTGAATTGCTTGTTACCAGGTAACTCTACATCATCTTCAAGCAAGTGGAGAGAACTGAACTTTAACAGAACAAACTGGACTAGTTTTTTCAGGTTTAGAGGGTTAAGGGAAGTCTGGAGATGCAAGATTTTTGAAAATTATTAACCCAGATTTCCACATGTCATGTCTCAGGGTCCCAATTTTTCAAATATAGCTCTATCTTTGGCATAAAAAACTTGCCAAATTTAAGAACTCAGCCTCTTCTATAATTCTGCTCTTTTATAATTAAGTTCTGAGACCTGACCCTCTCAGCTTTTCGGAAATGAGAGTCTCTCTAAATGCTGCCAAGAAAAACCTATGGCTTTCACACTTTTTAATTGCTGATTTAAAATCCTCAGTTTTCACTATCTTCTTCAATATATCAATTGTCTCCAGCTATACTCATCTAATTCCATAGTTATTATAATTACTGTTTCTCCTTGCTCTGGTTATCTATTACTGCATTACCTCCCCTCCCCAGATGCTGGTATAAAAACAACAATGTTTGTATATTTACAGATTTTGCTGGACAGAAATTTGGACATGACATAGTAGGGAGGAATTTCTTTTCTCTTCTTCAAAATGTCTGGGATATAAGCTAGGAAGACTCAAATATCTTGGTGTTACTCAAAGGGCTTAGAACTAAATATATCTGAAGAAGTGGTTCCTAGTTAGGGGTGATTATTGTCCCCACAGAACAAAGAAATGTTGGAGACATCTTTGTCACAACTGGAGTAAAGGGAGGTGCTCCTGATATCTAGTACACAGAAGCCAGAGATACTGCTAAACATCTAAAGACACCGTATTCCAATTCTCTTGTACACATAAAATATTACATCTTTCAGTGATTTTCTTGTACCAGTTCCCCACCAATGAGATGTTAATGGTTTCATTTCTATAGCCCATCAGGAACTACTCATCCTACACCCACTACCAGTCATGAAGTTCTCATTGCTATTCAACTGGGGGTTGGGGAGGAGAGTTATCCAGCTCCAACATTTCATTTGAAAGTCTACTTCTCCTGATCACTCCTAGTCCAAACTTCACAGGTTAGGCTTTCCAAGAAACACTGAAAATCTGAGATTTGTATATGAGAATTTTTAATTTTTTTTGAGAAATGCTTTTAGGGCCCTGGTTGGTTGGCTCAGTGGTAGAACATTGGCCCAGGGTATGGACATCCCTGGTTTGATTCCCAGTCAAGACACACAGAAGAAGCGACCATCTGCTTCTCTCCCCTTCCCCCTCCCCCCTCCCCCCTCCCCCTTCTCTCCCTCTTCTCCTCCCACAGTCAGTGGCTCAATTGATTTTGATTCAAGGATTGGCCCCAGGCACTGAGGATAGCTCAGTTGGTCCAAGTACCGTCAGCCTCAGGTGCTAAAAATGCCTCAATTGGTTGAGCACCAAACCCAGACAGGGATTGCCAGGTGGATCCCAGTCAGAACGCATGCAGGAGTCTCACTATCTCCCCTCCTCTCACTTAAAAAAAAAAAGAAAAAGAAAAGAAAAGAAAAGATGAACTGAGCAGAGTAATAAATTAAACTGTGATGTAATTGCAGTATCCTCTGGGGGGTTCCTACTGAGGGCTCAGAAGATGCGATGACCTTTTAGAGATGCCTGTAATGGAAACAGGAAGTTCAGTCTTTTGTATCCCTGTATTGGCAAGTTACTGAATGCAAGCTGCTTCCTTGGAGGGGGTATAACCTTGGGCAAAGCAGTTTCAGTAGGCCAAGGGCAAGTCCCAAAATAGGAACATAGTCAGGAGCCCTTAGCAGCTAACATTCCTGTGGCTGGAGGAACAAATGCCTAAAGATGGATCTGGTTGGTGCATTCACTGTAGGTCTTACTTAACCAAAGAAAGGATTTATGATCCACATCCACATTTAATTTATTAGGGAAGAAAATTGTCATTTGCTTTTAGTGCTTGTCCTATAATTGCTATTTGATTTACTTTCAAACCCAATATGTTTGAGAAGTGCCTCTTAAGTTATCTTATAATGGTTCATTGTTGGAGGAATTCAACGGTTACGGCCAACAGCTTATGCCTTGATGCAAATAATTCTAGCTTCAGCCCACATGATTCAAATATTTTAAGCAATCATTTGGAAAAAAGAAGTTATCCTTATTTTTCTGTTCTGTGAATAATAGTTGACTCTTTTCCCACAAGATATTTCATTTTTCACTTCTGAAAGAGAATTCAAGTTTGTGTAGTTCACTGGAGCTCAGCTTATAAAATAACTAGATGCACTTTTTGTTATTCTTTTCAATACAGGAGGAAATGAAATTGATGGTAAAATAACCCCTATCAAGATGAAATAAGACCTGTGGTCTTTCGGTCTTTCTTTCTTTCTTTCTTTCTTTCTTTCTTTCTTTCTTTCTTTCTTTCTTTCTTTCTTTCTTTCTTTCTTTTCTTTCCTTCCTTCCTTCTTTCCTTCCTTTCTTTTTCTTTCTTTCTTTCCTTCTTTCTTTCTTTCTTTCTTTCTTTCTTTCTTTCTTTCTTTCTTTCTTTTTTTCTTTCTTTTTTTCTTTCTTTCTTTCTTCTTCCTTGTCCTTCTTCCTTTTTCTCCTTCTCCTTCTTCTTCCTTTGAGACTTACTAAATGCTACCTCTCCATAGAAAATGCAACACCATGGACAGGTTTTTGGAACTCCTACAGATTTTTTTTAACTGTTTTATTTTTTTATTAAACTTTTTAATTTATTGTATTAACATGAATTCAAGTGCCCCACTTAATATAACACCTTCACCCCCCAACCACATGCCTCCATTACAACCCTTTGTCTCCTTCCCCCTAACTCCCTCTCTCCCTTCCCCCTGGGATTTGCTGTCCTGTTATCTGTATCTATGTGTTATGTATATATAATTTGACTAATTCCTTCACCTTCTCTGGTCCCATCCTCTCATCCCCCTTCCCTCTGACAGCTGTCCCTCTGCTTCCTGTGACCCCACCTCTGCCTCTATTTCATTCTTCAGTTCACCTTGTTCCTTAGATTCCACATATAAGTGAGATCATATGATATTTGTCTTTCTCTGCCTGGTTTATCTCACTTAGCATAATAATATCCAGGATTTTTTATATTGAAAATAGCAGTTTAGTTGTATACACACTACTAAAATTCAAGTAATGGTAAAAGGAAGTCAAAACAAAGAAAATTGCTTCTCAGTAGCAGGGCTAAGATTAGAGTGAGGCAACTCAAGTGCCCAAGGTGCAAATTTAAGAAGATATTTACTCTTAGGTGCTGACTCCACACTTGCATGACCCTGGAAATCAATGCCTCCTCAAATTCCACACCTACACCTCTCTTGATTCATCCTAATCCCAGCCCTGCTCAGTAGGACATTTGTGAAGCCAGTTGTTGCGGCTACCATCACAGCCGCCTGGCCCATGCAGGTTCGCATTAGATTCAGACAGATGGTAAAGAAACAACAGAGCCATGAACTGGTGGGCCATTATATTTAATCCTAGCTTGCACCCGGCAGGCAAGTAAAAACACACACTGGGCTCCAAAACCCACTCATTCAGTGCTCACAAAGCTACTGATTTATCCGAGTTTCCTGGAATCAAAGGTTTCTAACCTCACCAGTCTCATTCACCTCTGTTTCCCATGTCCTCTCTTCACAAACTCTGCACAAGCTGGCTTTTCCTTCAACACTCGGCCATCTTGGCTGCTTCTCCTCTCCTCCACATGGCCTCTCTCTGCTATTCTCTCTGCCCTCTCCTCTAATGCTAATCTCAGGAACCAAGAGAGCTAGCTCTGGGTCTGCCCCACTTTATAGTGCAGAAATCAAAACCTTTAATCCAATATACAAAATAGGGAAGTCTCTAATACAAAGTCACTTATCTGAGGCATGATGGGATTGCACCACCTCACATCAAAAAGGGTGGGAAAGGCTTAGTCCTAAAACCAAGCCCCAGGCTACAAGGATCCTGCCTGCCCACAGCCTGCCCCCAACACATATTAATATCACCTGGGCAACAGGCTTCCATGTGGACAGCACCATCTTTAACAAAGTGAGCATAATATTTGTATATTTTATCTGCCCAATAACATCTGAATAGGAATCATTTATGAAGTAGGTAGAACAGGTTGTGTCTATGTGGAGTATGTATTTAACAGTTCATACTATATGTCTGTCATTCTTATAAGTTCCCTTTCTAGTGATTCTTTACACAGAAGTCAGCCACTTTGTATCATAGGTTCTAACTGATTTGGTCATACACAATTTGACCAAGGGTTAACATGTAAGCTGAAGACAGTTATCTATGACCTGTGCCTCTGAGGTGGTCTGCCTTGAGACCTCTTCTCAGCAGGGTCATTTCATACCAGATAGTAACAGTTTAAATCAATCTAATCATCTTTTGGAGAATTCAAACAGAATTTACATTGCGAGTAAGCAGAGAGCAAAGTAGCACCAAGAAGGAATCCCAGAAAGAGAAGGCACAAGTACAGATGGGTAAAGATAAAGAGAGTCAAGAAAGAATTACTAGGACTGACTGGCTGGCTTAGTGGTAGAGCATTGGACTAGCGTGTAGAAGTCCTCGGTTCAATTCCCGGCCGGGGCACACGGAAGAAGTGCCTGTAAAGCCAGTATCCATGGCCACCATCACAGCCGCCTGACCCATGCAGGTTCGCATTAGATTCAGACAGATGGTAATGAAACAATGGAGCCAAAAACTGGTGAACCATCACCTTTAATCCTAGCTTGCACCTGGGCAGGCAAGAAATACACCCAGTGGGAAAACATTTATCTTTCCATTCAGGGCTCCCAAAGCCACTGACTTATCCAAGTTTCCTAGAATCAAAGGTATCTACCTCACCAGGCTTATTCACCTCTGTTTCCCATCTCCTTCTCTCTGCACAAACTCTACACAAACTGGCTTTTCCTTCAGCACTCTGCTTGGCTACTTCTCCTCTCCTCTATGTGGCTTTTCTCTGCTCTCCTCTAGCATGGGCTCCTCCTAGAATGTAATCACTTTTTTCCTGGAACAATGTGATCTCTCTTCCTTCTAAAACCTTTTGAAGTGAAAGACCTCCCTCAACACATATTAACATAATCACGCCCATCCCAAGCAAGAAGGGCAACTAATATTACCTGGGCGACGGGCTTCCACGTGGGCAGCGCCTTCTTTAACAAAGTGAGCATAATATATTTTATCTGCCCAACAGTGCCCATCTGCTTTCCACCGTTCCCCTTCTCCTCTCTCTCTAGCTCTCTCTTCCCCTCCCACAGCCAAGGCTGCACTGGAGCAAAGTTGGCCCGGGCACTGAGGATGGCTCCATGGCCTCCACCTCAGGCACTAGAATGACTTGAGTTGCAACTTAACAACAGCTCAGATGGCCAGAGCATCACCCCCTAGGGGGCATGCCGGGTGAATCCCAGTCAGGTGAATGCGGTGTCTGTCTCTTCACCTCCCTTCTTCTCATTTCAGAAAAATACAAGAGAGAGAGAGAGAGAGAGAGAATTAGTTGGTAGTAGCTAATCAAGAGTGGGCAAGATTGAAGAGTTCACTGTAGATCATTGAGCCTATTTGAGTCATAATTAGTGCTTTATTTTAGGAATGATAGTCCTTTATTTTGGATCATGGCATTAGATTCAGTGTCCTGTGGCTACTGTGTTTGTTAAATTGAGAGGGTGACGGCTTTACTTTTGTTGAGCCTAACTATTTAACCTGAAATATTTCTCATGTTTCTTTTCTTTTTCCTTTTAACAAACTACTATTAATAGAAATAAACTATGCATTTTCCTGTATATGTCAGGGGTACAATACAAGAGGCTCTCAATAAATATATTATGTCCTAAGATATTTTCCCTAACTGCTAACCACAATTTCTTGAATTTTATGACAAGTGATTGATTTGTTTGTGTCCTGAAGGTATTTCAAGCTTGGTGAATGCCTGTTAAAATGCAAGTATGCCTGGAAGGGAAACATTCTGAAATGCTGCCAAAACATCTCTTATTTTGTTTAGTTGCCAGTGAAACTCTTGAGAATGAGATGAAGAGGACCTCCCTGACTGGAGAATTGTCTGATAAGAGAGGGAAAGAGAATTCTCCTAGATCAGCGCCATCTTATAAACAAACACCAGGGTTCTATCCACCTCCGGGTCATACTTTCACCTAGTTTGCATTATCTGGCAAATACATTTCCCTCTTCTAACAGTTAACAACTTAGCTTACAAAATAAGGTGTTGGAGTGACAGTTTACCATACCAGAACTGAGTTGCCAGTTTGTGTCCTGACATACACAAAGACTACAGGGTCAGAGCGAGACAGACCTGAGTTCAAATCCTGATTCTGCTTGTTATGTGCTGGGTAACCTTTGGGTGATCATATTTTTATTTCCTGAGTTGTTTCCTCATTTATAAAATGATGATAATAAAATCTTTTTTGTAGGGCTATTTTGAATATTATAAATAACAAATGTAAAGCACCTAGCACCAAATTGGGTAGTTAAGTACCCAATATTAAAAAAGCTCTTCATGTATGAGAGCTATGCCAAATCATAGCTCTCATACATGAAGATTTTCAACACTCTAGTGAGTAATACACAACTTTTGCTTTAAGTTGAAACCTGTCTGCCAAACATTCAAGGTCCGATCAATCTTTGTTTTTCACCATTTCCCATATATTCAGCCTTATACACGTACCAGGCTCTCTTTGACCTGTCTGCCTTTATTGAGACAATGATATTAACAACAGAATCGCATCATTTATTACACAGTATTCTATAGTTTACAAAGGCTTTTCATATATTATCTCACTTAATCTTATTTGATCCAGTGAGATAGGTTTTATAATCCCTACTGTGCAGATGAGAAATCTAAGGGCCAGAAAATTCTTAATAACTTGTCATGGTCATCTGATGGGATTGGGACTAAATTTCACACCTTCTGATTTCAAAGCCCATAAGGTTTCCACAGTGGTTATAAACACCTGGGAGCTATTTTTAGAAACAAAACAACAACAAAAACTATTTATGAAAGGATTCACCCCAGACCATTTAAATTAGAATGGCCTGAGCCTTGAGATTTTAAAAAACTCCTCAGCCCTGGCCGGTTGGCTCAGCAGTAGAGCATCGGCCTGGCGTGCGGGGGACCCGGGTTCGATTCCCGGCCAGGGCACACAGGAGAAGCGCCCATTTGCTTCTCCACCCCCCCCCTCCTTCCTCTCTGTCTCTCTCTTCCCCTCCCGCAGCCAAGGCTCCATTGGAGCAAAGATGGCCCAGGCGCTGGGGATGGCTCCTTGGCCTCTGCCCCAGGCGCTACAGTGGCTCTGGTCACAGCAGAGCGATACCCCAGAGGGGCAGAGCATCACCCCCTGGTGGGCAGAGCTTTGCCCCTGGTGGGCCTGCCGGGTGGATCCCGGTCGGGCGCATGCTGGAGTCTGTCTGACTGTCTCTCCCCATTTCCAGCTTCAGAAAAATACAAAAAAAAAAAAAAATTAAAAAAAAATCCTCAGATTATTCTTAGGCCATACTAGACCACTTCCAGTGAAAGTCCTGTCTTTGTGCTAAAAGTTTCCTCAACAAAGCTGGGCTGTATTTTCTCTCTTCAGATCTCTTTCCATGCTCATTAACAATTCTACATAATTAGTACTTTATTTTAAAAATCAGAGAATGTAAATTCTGGAAGGAACTTCACATCCTTAATTCCTCTGGTTCCAAAACTTGGGTCTAAAGACTCTTTCTTGTCAGGCTTGATCTACAGAAAAATAAGGACTGTGTAGCAGATACAAGCTGAATTTCTTTTGGAAGGATAAATTGTTATTTTAAAATTTATTTTGATTAAATGCCCTTTGTTTTCTGGAAAAAAAATGGTATTGGTTGTTCTGCAAATACACTCATTTAGAATGTAAAAATTTGGAAACCCTTCAACAAATATCAAATTAGTTTTGGAAATCTTAGTGGCCTGAAAAATTCAAAATTTTTGGAAGCCACTGATCTTCCCCAACCCCTTATTTTACAGATAAAGAAATTGAGACCCAAGGAGATATTCCACTAACTCAAGTTCTACTTAATGTAATGCTTCAATGCTTTTAAACTTATTTTTATTTTTTTTATTTTACTTTTTTGTGTGTGACAGAGATAGAGACAGACAGAGAGAGGAATAGATAGGAACAGACAGACAGACAGGGAGAGAGAGGGGAAGAATCAATTCTTCATTGCAGCACCTTAGTTGTTCATTGATTGCTTTCTCATATATGCCTGACTATGGGGCTACAGCAGATCGAGTGACCCCTTGCTCAAGCCAGCGACCTTAGGTTCAAGCTGGTAAGCCTTGCTCAAACCAGATAAACCCACACTCAAGCCGGCGACCTCGGGGTTTCAAACCTGGGTCCTCTGCATCCTAGTCCGACGCTCTATCCACTGCACCACCTCCTGTCAGGCTAAACTTACTTTTAAAAGTAAAGTTTAATTGTGCTTTTTAATGTACATGTAACTCTGATTAATAATGTAGGAAAAGGAAATATAATTGGAAAAGGGAAAGTTATTATAATCTTCTCACAGATGAGTTGAATAACCAGTTGGAACCACTGAAAATAGGCAATATATGCATGTGTCACAAATGATAAAACACTGCACCTTTGATGTTGAAGTGTGTAACAGCCACATATATAACAGAAGGTATCAGGACTATTCTTACATTTACGCCTACTCAAAGAAGCCATGATTCAATCTTAAAACAAAATAAGAGGGTGTTTTTATCAGATAATAATTTTTTACATTTAAAAAATACTACAATTATGTAAAAGTGATGTTTGTGAAACATTAATTGCCTTGTGGTTATGTGTAATCCAAGAGTCGTTGCCCTTTAACTCCAATTTAAAAACTAATGC
Source organism: Saccopteryx leptura (assembly GCF_036850995.1). Classification (NCBI taxonomy): domain Eukaryota; kingdom Metazoa; phylum Chordata; class Mammalia; order Chiroptera; family Emballonuridae; genus Saccopteryx; species Saccopteryx leptura. The sequence goes on along the minus strand of NC_089511.1, from coordinate 58,843,012 downwards.
ATGCCATTAACTGTAACAAAGAGAAATTAAAATTGCATAAAAACTGGCACATGCAACAAAAAACAGATTTCAGATTTGGAATCAGCAGTGCAGAAATATATAGAAACAGTTCTAAAACCTCATGCAACAAAAAATGAAAAAAAATTGATCCCCAGTGAATAGAACAGAGGCAAAATCTGAAGATAATTTTTAGAGTTTTTCTAGAACTCTTGAAAGATATCAAGCCATAGCTTTAAGAAGACAAACAAATAAGAGAAGAAAAATACATCTAACCCATTACACTGAAAGTAGAAAATGAATGAAATCTTTAAAAGCAATTAGAAAAAAGAAAATATCTTTAAAGTAGTGACAATTAGATTATCAGTGACTTCTCAACAGCAATAATGAAAGCCAAAAGACAGTGGATAGATATATTCAATATAGTGAAAGAAAATAATAGGCAATCTAGAGCCTAATATCCTGGGGGAAAAGTCCTTCAAAACCAAAGGCAAGTGGAAAACATTTTCAAACAAAAACTTCAAAAAAGACCATCAGAGTTCTTAACCTTTTCTTGTGCCATAGTCCATCTGGCCCTCCGGTAAGACCTATAACACTTTCTCCAAATTAGGTCCTTGAATACATAAAGCAGAATATGTAAAATCACAAAGGAATCCAATTTTAGTCAACTACAAAATAACTAAAACAATCAAGTTCATGATATAATGATACATGTCTAACATGCTAAATTACAAGACCCACATGTCAATCTAAACAATAGGACCTAGGCCTGGCCAGGTAGCAATGCTGGTTAGAGCATCTTCCCCAGTGTGCAGAAGTTGCCAGTTCCATCCCCTGTCAGGGCACATACAGGAACAGATCGATGTTTCTCTCTCTCTCTCTCTCTCTTTCTCTCCTTTTCTCTCTTTCAAATCATTAAGTACATTTAAAAAAAAAAACATTTTAAACAAGATCAAAATAAGTATTTACATAATTTCTAAGTAGTACAGTAATTTCTAAATAGGAAAAATTTATGTAAGTTTCTTTCCTGAGTTTAGTCTGAATCCTATTTATGCTAAGTTTTCTCTGTTAACAAGAAGGTGAAACAAGGCAAATAGCATGAAAGCTAATTTTATAGCAGATGGTAAAATTACAAAGTGGATGGTACAGTACCCTAAAGAAAATAAGATTCTGTCTTTGATTTCCAAATGCTTTTGTTTGCTTTGACTAAAACTATCTTCTCAAAGCAGTTAGCTTCTACACATACAGATTTCTCTTTTAAGTAGTTACTAATGCTATTTCTGAGAAAGCAGACTGTTGATATTTTTGTTCAGATTGTACAGTGGGAAAAGATATACTGTATCATGGCAGAGAGACATCTGTTATTTAAAGTATTCCCTTAAACAGGGCATCCCTAATGTTGTACTGTGGTACTTGTTTATTTGTGGGCTTTATTTAGCTATGAGGTACTTCTTCTTATCAACACAAACATCAACAGGAAGAATTCATGTTTGGGTGAATACCTGAAGATGAATAGTTTGAAAGCTTTTTAAATGTTGACTTTACTATTTTGGCAAGAATAAAAATTGAAATGCCATCTGCTTGTGCTAATGGCTGGGGCTTCTGCCTTGCTTGAATGCAGGACCAATGTGATCATCACCGTGAATGCCTGTCAGATCTGGCATTCTCTCCTGATGCTCCTTAACTAGCTCATCCTCTTTCTCCCTGATGAAACCACATGGAACAAAACAATCGACTTTCCAGTTTTGCTTGCCGAAATCTGCACTGTACATTATTTCCTTCTCATAAGTGCTATATCCAGGTGGCAAAAGATCAACATTAGAAACAAAAATACAAAGTCCTGGCCAGATAGCTTGGTTAGTTGGAGCATCAACTGAAGCACAGAGGTTGCAGGTTCCATTTCCCGGTCAGGGCACATACAGGAGCAGCCTGATGTTCCTGCCTTTTTCTCCCTGTCTCTCTCAAAGAAAAAAAAGAAAAAAAAAGAAATATAAATACGGTTTCTTGTTTCCTTGATTCCTTTATTTCCTTCATCCAGCCCGCAAAGCATTTAAGATTCCTGTAAATCTGAGAATGGAATGTCTAAATTATAGCTTCCAAAGTACCTTTGTGCCAGAAAGAAAGAGAAAAATCAAATTGGCTCTGAATGCTTTAAGGAGGAGTCACAGCTTTCACACTGTTATTGGTTGTGGTTTTGATAGCTCCAAATTGAGAGGCTTTGCCATGACCAGTGCTAGTCAACCTGGTCCCTACCGCCCACTAGTGGGCGTTCCAGCTTTCATAGTAGGTGGTAGTGGAGCAACCAAAGTACAAATAAAAAGATAGATTTAACTATAGTAAATTGTTTTATAAAGATTTATTCTGCCAAACTTAGCAAAAATCTGACATAAATACTTGGTAAGTAATTATCTTTATATGCTTTAACTTGCTGTAACTCTGCTTTATAAATTTTATAAAGTAAAGTTACTTCCCTACTTTATAAATCACCGTTACTGTGGAACTGGTGAGCAGTTAGAAAATTTTACTACTAACAGTGATACAAAAGTGGGCGGTAGGTGTAAAATGGTTGACTACCCCTAGCCCTGACCATCATTGTGAACTTTCAGGTTCTTCCTAGGGCTTTATTAACCCAGGGAGGCCCACCCAAGAAGAAAGAGGGAGCTAATTTCATGACAAACCTTCCAATGAAATTCTGAGTTGTTTCAGACCTACCAACCAAAGCTTTCTAATGGGAGTAACACTCTCATTTTTTAAATTTTCCATAAGTTACTTGTGAGATAGAATTTATTATGAAAGTTTAAGCAACCAGAACTACAAGAATAGATTCTATTAAATAATTTCTTTTCCATTTCATTTTTTTCTTGGAATGATGCTTAGCTAATGTCTGGGAGTATGTACCCACAGAGATTTACAAGGAAATTAATGCTAAAATACTTGTGTGCATTACAAATTCTTCTTAATCATTTTGTAAGAAGAAAGATTTTTAAAAACAATTTAGTGTCCCCACCCACCCTTTCCTCCCTAGGCTGCCGTTCTATTCAGCAATGGCTTCAGACAGGACCAGGGTGGCAATGCCACATGGGATTTCTACACTGTGGCTGACTAAAGGTCATGGGACATACAAACAGTTCTACTACACTGAGAGATTCCTGAATGGGCAGCCTCAATGTTGCCTTTTTATTTACAATGAATTCCTTGTCTCCTGTCCTCATTCTTTTCCTGCTGCACCACCTTTTCCCAAGGTAATGCCAGCTAAATCACCTGTTGCTGCATGGCTAATTATGTTTTACTTCAGTTGCATGTGTTATGAGGGGCCCGTAACCAGGACAACCAGAAGTGGTGCTTGTGCAGTCAGCCAGCCCTTTCCTCCACCTGGTCAGGCTGCAAAAGCCTTCTTGCTCAGCTCACTCTCATGGTGACAAGAAGTATACATTCAGCAGAATCCCTCTCCCAAATCATCAGTTTCTCCATAAGGATTCAGAGACTGTTCAGTTTTCTCCAGATTTATCAATTAACTTATTATATTTCTTCTAATGAATCTTGATATATTTTACTCCTTCGAGACATTACCTTACCAGTTAATCTGGTGCACTCAACATCTCAAAATTAAATGTACAAGCACAGAGACAGACAGGCAAATACATAACTTTGCTTGAATCACTCCCAAAGAATGTGTGCTTCCGCTCTCGTACCTTTCCATCCTTGCTGCTTATTATATTTCCTCAACAAATCTGCCTGTGTGGGCCTCTTAAAATTGAAGTCTGGACCTGATTGACGTCCTCAAATGACTTGCGTCTCACACACAGTAAAGGCCAAAGCCCTTATGTGACTTTCAAAGGTCTAGTTGATCTCTGACTTCATCTTTTCCACCACTCTGTCTTTGCTCAATTCACACCAGTCATACCATGCTCCTCTGCAAGAAATTGAACTTGCTGATTCCTCTTCTTGAAAGTTTTCTCACCAGATATGCTTTGATATGGCTGGCTTCCTTGTCTCTGTTAGGACTTTACTAAGTAAAGGAGAAAGAAGGAAAAAGTAATATAATTTCTTAAGGGGGGGAAATAATCAAAATATAAATATAAATGTTTATTTAATACAGTAAAATTGGGCAGCTATATAATTATCTAGGAGATAATGTCTAGGAAATATATAATTGTCTAGGGTATATGTCATTGTGTAATAGACCAAAACCAGAGAAATAAAAGAGACCAGGGGAACAAAAATGGAAGTAGAGTAAAATTTCAGAGAGCAAATAAAAATAGACACAGAGACTTTATCTCCAGGGCCATAAGGGGTCCAGATAGCATAACCTCAGAAGTTCCCTTCATGTCCTGGTGAGCATTAAACTGAAGAACTGCCTTATCCCACTACTTCCGTAGGTTTGACTAGCTCAGAGTGGGTAAGCATTTTACTAGATTGGAACTGGATAATCAAACAGAAGAACACGATTCAAAAGATAAGCCAGAAAGTAGAGATTCAAAAGCTTAGCCTAAAAATTAGAATATTAAAAAGATTCAAGAGAATTTAAAATATTTTTTTCCAAAGAAACATTTACAAGACAAGAAAGCTCTTTTTAAATGTAAAAGTAGTGGCTATAGATTTGTTAGTTCACAGAGCTCTGCTGCCTTGTGGAAAAGTTATTCCAGAATGAAATCCAAGTGCTTGTTTTTCTCTCTCCTCAGAGATCATAACTCAGAATATTCTGGAAATGAAGCAGGCCAGAACAGCACCACTTTTATCCAATATTTATCTTAGCAGAGAATCATTAACCAGAATCATTCAAATATACTTCAGAATTGTTTAAAACTAAACAGCCTCTCAAAGTCTTATTTGGTGTATTTATTAATTTATATCTATTTTAAGAAAAGTGCCAGTGGAGAATAAAAATTTAATTGATCAAAACTAGGAATGGCTATTTTGAGTGCCTTTTAAAAATTCTATAGTAAAAAAAATTTAAAAAAAATACATACATAATTTATCTTTGTCAAAAGGCATTTGGGCAAGTGCTTTTAGTTATGCAGCTATAGAAAAAGTACCCACTCATTTCTCTTGGAAACACTGTTACTTACTAGCAATTGGTTGTATCAGTTAGATGTATAATTTACTTTTACAAACTAAGACTTTTTTAATCTAGATATCTCTATCTAGTGAGGGGCATGTATGTGTGTGTATGTGTTTTATATCTAAGAACAGTGGTGGGATTCAGCCAGTTCACACCAGTTTGGCAGAACCAATACCTAATTTTTTATTGAGTTTGGCGAACCAGTTGTGAACATGGCACTTGTAATCAGGGTTCTCTCTAAGGTGGGTGCCTGGGCAGCCACAAATTTACATTCCCTACTCTTTTTTAATGTTCATCTGCTCAACAGCATATTCTAAGCACCTGTATGTTCATCCCATCCATAGGTGAAAAAACTTGACTGAACTATGCTTGTAATATTTATTTATTTATTTCATAAAACTCATTATACCTTTGATGAAATACTACATTTTAATTCCCCCACGTTTGTTACTTCAGTAAACAAACATATAACGTAAAGAGAAAAAGTGTCAAACAACCAGGGGGTGACAAGCTGTCATAGGAAAGATCTTAAATACATTTTCTTGGTTTTTGTCAGGTAATATTTAATATTTTTCATTGATATTTTAAAACTCTTTCTTATAACATAATTTAGTTTTGTGTATGTCTTTTATTGTTCTTATTTAAGTATTGAATGCATAAAATAATAAACTACCTTTTGGTATATCTTTTTTTATACTTAAAATAGTCATTAGGGCAAAGAACCGGTTGTTAAATTATTTGAATCCCACCACTGTCTAAGGAGAACCTACAAGAATTGGATGCTGAGACTAGTTGATGGCAGGAAAGATGAGGCACCCAATCTGGTGTGTCTTCATTTCATGCTGGTGACTGGATCAGAAAACAGACTGAATGGCATTTTCCAGCTCCCACTCTCTGTTAGTCTAAAACCTTTCAAGAATGGCATGCTTCTGACATAACTCTTATTACATATTTCATTTGCCTTATCCCATGGATTGGGTCCAAGACCACGTCCTATAAACAAGAGTCAAACACTCCCCTAAAAAATATCTATGTCAATCATCTGAAGAGAGAAAATGGCCTAAATCTTAGCCCTGAGGAGGGGATGACCATCTCTTCCTTGGAGCTGTGAACTGTTGAGCCTGAATATTGGGAACTCTTGATCAAAGGTATTGTTCTGAGAGAAGGTAGGCTTAGTTCTGAAACCTGGTCTCAGGGCAATGTCAAGAAGATAACCCTGTGGAAGGGCATTTCTGAGGGCTCTAGAAAGAGTGATGTCTATATTCAGTTCTAAACTTTTTTCCCCCTGTATTGTAGTTCACTTCTCAGGTGACCAACCACCAGAACCACATTTAGTGTATTTAAGTGTTACCTGGAAATTCCCAGGAAATGCTTGTAAATAGAGAACCATTAGAATAAAAAAACCACAGCAGCAACATAACATTTCCCATGGTCCACCAGATGGGAACTTAGAATACTGATTTAGGAAAATAATTCTTTCAGAAGACTGAGGAACCCATGAAAATACAGAGCACTCTTAATTAATTATATATGCCAACTTTAGAGTTGTGAAGTCCTACAGCCTCATGTATTAGAAGAGGGGAAGTGCCCACTAATGAGTCATATCTCCCATACAGAATACCTCTCTAGGACAAGGTCACTGGACAGATACAGTTTCTAGCCTCAGGGATTAAATGCAAAGTCAGGAATCACTTTGTGCCAAATTTAGGAGAGATGTGTGAGTGTGTAACCCAAACTCTGCCACAGCAGCATCCTTAAAAGAGTAGCAAACAGTATGTCTCTCGTTCTACCCTCACTGGTATTTACGCAACACCAGTCTGTCTTAACCACCTCAGACTGCCTCACTAAACTTGCTTAGGGAATGCTCCACATGTTCACTAGCCTAACCTCTAGGGCAGGGGTCCCCAAACTATGGCCCACTGGCCGCCTGCGGCCCCCTGAGGCCATTTATCCGGCCCCCACTGCATTTCCGGAAGGGGCACCTCTTTCATTGGTGGTCAGTGAGAGGAGCATAGTCCCCATTGAAATACTGGTCAGTTTGTTGATTTAAATTTACTTGTTCTTTATTTTAAATATTGTATTTGTTCCCGTTTTGGTTTTTTACTTTAAAATAAGATATGTGCAGTGTGCATAGGGATTTGTTCATAGTTTTTTTTATAGTCCGGCCCTCCAATGGTCTGAGTGACAGTGAACTGGCCCCTTGTGTAAAAAGTTTGGGGACCCCTGCTCTAGGTCCTAGGCTACAATTTAAGTTCTGTCCTTCCTGTTGCTGTTCAACATATCGAGGTAAACTTTTCCACCTGGCTGTTTCTTGTGTGGCAGCTGCCCCAGTGCTCAACTCTCTGGCTTCTCACCTGCTGTCAAAATGTGAGCCTGTCTGTTCCATTCACCTACCCCACTTATACACACCCTGCTAAGTAGCATCGCTTTCTGCTTTCTGGGTCTTACTGCATTTTTATTGGAGTTGGGTTTTTTTCTTTAAACCAACTCCCTATTGAAGTACTCTTTTTTTTTTTTTTTTTTTGAAAAAAACAATCCATGACTCTGCAAAGGATGATCAGAGTACATATCAAGAGGCAGACACTACAGTGTACTCAAAATTACTTCTGCCTTCTTACTCTAACTTATTTTTCTTGGCTTGAACTTATGAACCTGGCTCCCTCTTCCAGATGGATGAGTCTTTCCTATTTGTTCCCCTGGGGAGCAGCCCTCCAGGCCTTCCAGACATGTTCAGACCATAAGCCAAGTGGGTTGTGACAGTCCTGGGAGTGAGAGTCCTTTTGGTCAGGAGTAAGCACATAAAACAGCCACCACCCTTTGACGGCATATCTCATTGTCTGACTATTAATGGTTTATTGCACATTTCTAATAGCTTTTTAAGAGCTATTTTGATGGTATCTTTAAAAATCATTAAAAGATGATAATTTGGGGGCATATTTTTCAGAAATGGAATCACTAGCCTCCTTCCTCCCAAACTACCCTTTTGACTTAAATTCATCTGTATTCTTTGGTAAGCATAACGTGGCTCAAGCGGGAAATCCTGCCATAGGAAACATGAAAGCTTTTTTCTAATAATGTATTTTTCTTACATTGGATGGTTCACTAAGGAATGGTGGAAGATGGCACATTTACTCTTTAACTCCCTAATTCTGGCCTTCCTGAAGAATACATCAGTGTGGATAAGACTACAGTTAAACCTTCAGGTTAAATGGCAGAATCTTCAAATCTTGAATTCATAGGGCCATCAAATGAGCTAAAGAAATCATGAGGGGCAGAGAGGCCTGAAGGACATCAATAACTATTATTTTACTAGCCATTGAAAAGAAATTGTGCACTAGACTGTTTAGAAATTGACTCAAGAAGATGACGTCAGAGTAATGGTGCGGTAGGAAGAGATACCGATAAATCTCCCCCAAAACTCAACAAGATCTTCAACCAGAAACAGAAAAACCTATCCTTGGAGCCTCCAGATGTTTCGCAATACACCGAAGGTATGGTCGAGCAAAAAATTGGCTAAATATATAATCAATCCCCGAAGGAAATAGGGAGTAAGAAATGCTCCACCTTCCTCACTAACTTAAACAGGGCAACTTTCACTGGGAACTGAGAATATAGAAACTAAGGCTGGAAAAGGGGGTGAATAGATCTAGGCCGTGGCACAAACGGCCAAACCAGGCTGTGGCATGGAGATCCAAGCCAAGGAAAAACTGTTCCTGTGGCAACCCGGGCAATACAAGCTAACACTCGCGCCAAACCCAGACAAAGAAAACAAGTGGGGCAGCCATTTTCCCCGATCTCCTGGTCGGTGCGCACTGATACTGGGCAAGAGATTCCTTCCAAAGCCCCGGGAGTGGGCGCCCATGTTGTCCCACAGAGGGGCAGAGTCAGAGGCCTTTGTGTGGGCCGAAAGCAGAATCTCCGGGCCGCCCCAGTGCCCTGAAAACGCCACTCATGGGGAGGGAGTGAGAGCCAATTACAACACTGGAACTTTTCTGTGCGGGAGGGGGATTCACTCAGGGGGTGAGGCGGCCGGCCTGATATCCTGGTCTGCACGCAAGGAGAGTGGGCAAGAGATTCCTCCGAGCACCTCAGGGGTGGGAGCCCATGTTATCCCACAGAGAGGCAGAGTCAGAGGCCTTTGTGTGGGCCGAAGGCAAAATCTCCGGACTGCCCAGCGCCCTGGGAAAGCCACGCACGGGGAGGGAGCGAGAACTAATTCCACCACTGGAACTTTTCCGTGCGGGTGGGGGTTTCAATCAGAGGGTGAGACTTCCGGCCTGATATCCTGGTCTGCGTGCGCAGATAGTGAGCGAGAGATTCCTCCGAGTGCCTCGGCATTGTGCGCCCTTGTTATCCCACAGAGGAGCAGAGTCAGGGGCCTTTGTGTGGGCCAAAAACGGAATCTTGGGACACCCCAACACCTTGGAAAAGCCGCACACGGGGATGGAGCGAGAGCCAATTCCAATGCTAGAACTTTTCCATGCAGGTGGGGGTTTCACTCAGAGTGTGAGACTGCTGGCCTGATACCCTGATCTGCGCACGCAGATAGTGGGCGAGAGATTCCTCCAAGTGCCTAGGCAGTGCGCGCCTGTGTTATCCCACAGAGTGGCAGAGCCAGAGGTCTTTGAGTGGGCGGAAGCCCCAACTGATTATGCTAGCAGCTCTGACTGACTGAGCCTTACCCAGAGCCCTGTGCTGAGTGGAAATAGAGTGGGGAGTTGCCAGCTCTTTGAGCCTCTTACTATCCAGGCAGAGGCAGCAGCAACCCCATAGCTGGATTATCAGGCTACTAATTGAGGAAGGAAAGACTAGGAGAAAGGCTCCAGGAACACGGACTCTCTCACTGTCGGAGCCTATAAATGCTAATGAGCTTCGACTGCCAACGAGACTAAAGCACAATACATGACATTGCCATAGAGACTTATCAACTGCAAACCTCCACCTGAGCGAGCCAAAGGGGCAAAACCCGGGGTACAGAGTCACCGACCAGGAAGAGGGAGAGAAAAGAAAAAGCAAGAAGATAACCTCTCAAAATCAAGAATAATAGGCAGACTTTATAACCTATCCCATTTTATTATATTTGTTCATTTGTTCCTCTTATCTTCATTCTTGATATTTTTTTTTCCTCCTCCAATTTGGTCGTTTAACTCTCTGCCAGTCTTACTCTCTCCTCTCCATGAACTACACTACCCATAAGTGTTACATCTCCCATTATCTTTTCTTTCCTCTTCTTTTCTCTCTATGAGGGTTGCACTCCAAAACCCTTAACTCCCTCTCTCTCTCCTCTTTTTTCTTTTTTCTTCTTTTAGTGGTTCCCTCTTTTTTTTTCTTTCTCTCTCTCTCTTTCTTTTCTCCCTTTATATTAGTTTCTTCCTTTATCCTTTATGTCTCCTCTCATTCAAACCTCAATAACGAACAATATCTTATCTGGGACTCAAACTTACGTTTGTGGCATTTTGGGGGGTTTTTACTTCACCTTTTTAACACACTAGCAGTGCTCCCATCCCTGGCTCTCCATTTTATCTAGTTCTTGTTCCACTAAATACAATAGTAATTTTTTAATTTGTCCCCCCATTTTCCTGTTTCCCTCTTATTCCTCTCATCATAACTCTTAGTCAACCAACACCTAAAAGCAAATCATTTTATTCTTGACCCAATTTTTTTTCTTATTTGCTTTTTGTGGGTCCATAGCCCCCTTTTTTTGCCCCTTTATTACTTCTCCCCAATTCAGGCCCTCCATTACAGGCACTGTTTACTCTATTTAGTACAATATAATTCACAGTTCACAACAAGATTTTCTCAAGAAAGAGGAGAGGAAAAAAGGAGGAGGGGGAATAATTTCCTTTTTTTATTTTTATTTTATTTTTCTTTATTTCATTATTAATTTTTTAAAAACAAACAACTCTTTTCGATTTTTTATTTTTTTAACTTTTTATTCTTTATTAAATCTCATTAATACTATCAACAAAAACACCCTCAGATGCCATTAAGGAAGAGAAAATCGAATATCATGGATACAAAAGAAAGAGAGGTAACACAGATAGATGAGGAAAAATCTATGGAGAAAAAATTTACTATATTGGAAAGCTTGGAACTAAATGACAGAGAATTTAAGATAGAAATCCTAAAAATCCTCCTAGATATACAAGAAAACACAGAAAGGCAATTTAGGGAGCTCAGAAAACAACTCAACGAACACAAAGAATATATTTCCAAGAAAACTGAAATTATAAAAACAAATCGAACAGAGATGATAAACTCAATTCACAAGCTGAAAAACGAGGTAACAAGCTTAGCTAATAGAACAGGCCAGATATAAGAGAGAATTAGTGAAATAGAAGACAAGCAACTTGAGGCACAACAAAGAGAAGAAGAAAGAGACTCAAAAATTTAAAAAAATGAGATAGCCCTACAAGAATTATCTGACTCCATCAAAAAGAATAACATAAGAATAATAGGTATATCAGAGGGAGAAGAGAGAGAAAATGGAATGGAGAACATACTCAAACAAATAATAGATGAGAACTTCCCAAGCCTGTGGAAAGAACTAAAGCCTCAAATTCAAGAAGCAAACAGAACTCTGAGTTTTCTTAACCCCAACAAACCTACTCCCAGGCACATCATAATGAAATTGCCACAAACCAACGGCAAAGAAAAAATTCTCAAGGCAGCCAGGGAAAAGAAGAATACAACATATAAAGGAAGGCCCATTAGATTATCATCAGATTTCTCAGCAGAAATTCAACAAGCTAGAAGAGAGTTGACCCCAATATTTAAAGTCCTGAAAGAGAGGAACTTTCAGCCATGAATACTATACCCATCAAAGCTATCCTTTAAATATGAAGGAGAAATAAAAACATTCACAGATACAGAAAAGATGAGGGAATTTATCATCAGAAAACCCCCACTCCAGGAATTACTAAAGGGGTTCTCCAATCAGATACAAAGAACAAAAAAAAAACAAAGCCACAAGTAAAAGCTCCAAGAAGGACACAATAAAACCAAATTTAAACTGTGACAACAACAAAAAGAAAGGGTGGCAGAGGATGGAGTTAAAAACAGTAGCAAAGGATGATGGAGGGCAAAAGTACTCACAAAATAGTGCACTACAATGAACAGAGTAGGAACCCTTTTCATTACTTAAAGGTAACCACCATTGAAAAAACCACCACAGAAGCACATGAGATAAAAAAGATAGCAACAGAGGAAAGATGTATGGAATACAACCAAATAAAAACAAAAGATAGTAAAACGAAAGAGAAGGATCAAACAAGACACAAAACTAACAGAAAGCAATCTATAAAATGGCAATAGGGTACTCACAAGTGTCAATAATTACACTAAATGTAAACGGATTAAACTCACCAATAAAAAGGCACAGAGCAGCAGAATGGATTAAAAAAGAAAATCCAAGTGTATGCTGCCTACAGGAAACTCATCTAAGTAACAAGGATAAAAACAAATTCAAAGTGAAAGGCTGGAAAACAATACTCCAAGCAAATAACATCCAAAAAAAGCAGGCGTAGCAATTCTCATATCTGATAATGCTGACTACAAGACAGCAAAAGTACTCAGAGACAAAATTGGCCATTTCATAATGGCTAAGGGGACACGGAATCAGGAAGACATAACAATTCTTAACATATATGCACCAAACCAAGGAGCACCAAAATATATAAGACAGCTACTTACTGACTTTAAAACAAAAACTGACAAAAATACAATCATACTTGGAGACCTCAATACACCGCTGACGGCTCTAGATCGGTCATCCAAACAGAGAATCAACAAAGATATAGTGGCCTTAAACAAAACACTAGAGCACCTGGATATGATAGACATCTACAGGACATTACATCCCAAAATGACTGAGTATACATTTTTCTCCAGTGTACATGGATCATTCTCAAGAATTGACCATATGTGGGGCCACAAAAATAACATCAGCAAATTCAGAAAAATTGAAGTTGTACCAAGCATATTTTCTGATCATAAAGCCTTGAAAATAGAATTCAACTGCAAAAAAGAGAAAAAAAATCCCACAAAAATGTGGAAACTAAACAACATACTTTTAAAAAATGAATGGGTCAAAGAAGAAATAAGTGCAGAGATCAAAAGATATATACAGACTAATGAAAATGACAATACGACATATCAGAATCTATGGGATGCAGCAAAAGCAGTGATAAGAGAGAAGTTCATATCACTCCAGGCATATATGAACAAACAAGAGAGAGCCCAAGTGAACCACTTAACTTCCCACCTTAAGGAACTAGAAAAAGAAGAACAAAGACAACCCAAAACCAGCCGAAGAAAGGAGATAATAAAAATCAGAGCAGAAATAAATGAAATAGAGAACAGAAAAACTATAGAAAAAATTGATAGAACAAGGAGCTGGTTCTTTGAAAAGATCAACAAAATTGACAAACCCTTGGCAAGACTTACCAAGGAAAAAAGAGAAAGTACTCATATAAACAAAATCCAAAATGAAAGAGGAGAAATCACCACGGACACCGTAGATATACAAAGAATTATTGTAGAATACTATGAAAAACTTTATGCCACTAAATTCAACAACCTAGAAGAAATGGATAAATTCCTAGAACAAAACAACCTTCCTAGACTGAGTCAAGAAGAAGCAGAAAGCCTAAACAAACCTATTAGTAGAGAAGAAATAGAAAAAAACATTAAAAACCTCCCCCAAAATAAAAGTCCAGGCCTTGACGGCTATACCAGCAAATTTTATCAAACATTCAAAGAAGACTTGGTTCCTATTCTACTGAAAGTCTTCCAAAAATTTGAAGAAGAAGCAATACTTCCAAACACATTTTATGAGGCCAACATAACCCTCATACCAAAACCAGGCAAGGATGACACAAAAAAAGAAAACTACAGACCAATATCTCTAATGAATACAGATGCTAAAATTCTAAACAAAATACTGGCAAACCGAATACAACAACATATTAAAAAAATAATACATCATGATCAAGTGGGATTCATCCCAGAATCTCAAGGATGGTTCAACATACGTAAAACGGTTAACATAATACACCATATCAACAAAACAAAGAACAAAAACCACATGATCTTATCAATACATGCAGAAAAGGCATTCGATAAAATACAACACAATTTTATGTTTAAGACTCTCAACAAAATGGGTATAGAAGGAAAATATCTCAACATGATAAAGGCCATATATGATAAACCATCAGCTAACATCATATTAAATGGCACTAAACTGAAGGCTTTCCCCCTTAAATCAGGAACAAGACAGGGTTGTCCACTCTCTCCACTCTTATTTAATGTGGTATTAGAGGTTCTAGCCAGAGCAATCAGACAAGACAAAGAAATAAAAGGCATCCATATCGGAAAAGAAGAAGTAAAGGTATCACTTTTTGCAGATGATATGATCCTTTACATCGAAACCCCCAACGAATCCACAAAAAGACTACTAGAAACAATAAGCCAATACAGTAAGGTCGCAGGTTACAAAATTAACATACAGAAGTCAATAGCCTTTCTATATGCCAACAATGAAACATTTGAGAATGAACTCAAAAGAATAATCCCCTTCACGATTGCAACAAAAAAATAAAATAAAATACTTAGGAATAAACATAACAAAGAATGTAAAGGACTTATATAATGAAAACTATAAACCATTGTTAAGGGAAATCAAAAAAGATATAATGAGATGGAAGAATATACCTTGTTCTTGGTTAGGAAGAATAAATATAATAAAGATGGCCATATTACCCAAAGCAATATACAAATTTAATGCAATTCCCATCAAAATTCCAATGACATTTTTTAAAGAAATGGAGCAAAAAATAATCAGATTTATATGGAACTATAAAAAACCCCGAATAGCCAAAGCAATCCTAAAGAAAAAGAATGTAGCTGGGGGCATTAAAATACCTGACTTCAAACTATATTATAGGGCCACGACGATGAAAACAGCATGGTATTGGCAGAAAAAGAGACACTCAGACCAATGGAACAGAATAGAAAACTCAGAAATAAAATCACATATATATATAGTCAAATAATTTTTGATAAAGGGGCCAACAACACACAATGGAGAAAAGAAAGCCTCTTCAATAAATGGTGCTGGGAAAACTGGAAAGCCACATGCAAAAGAATGAAACTGGACTACAGTCTGTCCCCCTGTACTAAAATTAACTCAAAATGAATCAAAAATCTAAACATAAGACCTGAAACAATTAAGTACATAGATGAAGACATAGGTACTAAACTTATGGACCTGGGTTTTAAAGAGCATTTTATGAATTTGACTCCAAAGGCAAGAGAAGTGAAGGCAAAAATTAATGAATGGGACTCCTTCAGACTAAGAAGTTTTTGCTCAGCAAGAGAAAAGGATAACAAAATAAACAGACAGCCAACTAAATGGGAAATGATATTTTCAAACAACAGCTCAGATAAGGGCCTAATATTCAAAATATACAAAGAACTCATAAAACTCAACAACAAATAAACAATCCAATAAAAAAATGGGAAGAGCACATCACCAGGCACTTCTCCCAGGAAGAAATTCAAATGGTCAACAGATATATGAAAAGATGCTCATCTTCTTTAGCTATTAGAGAAATGCAATCAAAACTACAATGAGATACCACCTCACACCTGTTCGATTAGCTATTATTAGCAAGACAGGTAATAGCAAATGTTGGAGAGGCTGTGGAGAAAAAGGAACCCTCATACACTGTTGGTGGGAATGTAAAGTAGTACAACCATTATGGAAGAAAATATGGTGATTCCTCAAAAAACTGAAAATAGAACTACCTTATGACCCAGCAATCCTTCTACTAGGTATATACCCCAAAAACTCAGAAACATTGATACGTAAAGACACATACAGCCCCATGTTCATTGCAGCATTGTTCACAGTGGCCAGGACATGGAAACAACCAAAAAGCCCCTCAATAGATGACTGGATAAAGAAGATGTGGCACATATACACTATGGAATACTACTCAGCCATAAGAAATGATGACATCAGATCATTTACAGCAAAATGGTGGGATCTTGATAACATTATACGAAGTGAAATAAGTAAATCAGAAAAAACCAGGAACTGTATTATTCCATATGTAGGTGGGACATAAAAGTGAAACTAAGAGACATTGATAAGAATGTGGTGGTTACGGGGGAGGGGAGAAAGGGAGAGGGAAAGGGGGAGGGGGAGGGGCACAAAGAAAACTAGATAGAAGGTGACAGAGGACAATCTGTCTTTGGGTGATGGGTATGCAACATAAGTGAATGACAAGATAACCTGGACTTGTTATCTTTGAATATATGTATCCTGATTTATTGATGTCACCCCATTAAAAATAAAATTATTAAAAAAATTTTTTTTTAAATAAAATTGACTCAATATTGCATTTTTTAAATGTGTGCACCTACATTTATAGATGCACACAAATAATTTATGCTAAGTAAAATTACCTTTGTTTTATTGGCAGGGACTTCCTCTAGGTCCTGGGAAATCCAGAGAACATATTGTAACAATAACTTCAAAGATTTTTTTGTTGTACCTTAGAAAAGAAGTATCTGATAGAAGTAGCAGTTGTGGGATTTTGCCAATGAGACCAGAAGTGCCCAGAAGCAAAGGGCTTTATTCTTTGTGAATTTTTGGCAAAACTATATATGAACCATGTTCTGAGTTTTAATTAGGAAAGTAATTCATGATCAGAGTAAAACACTTTGAAAACACATAAAAGTATAAAGAAAACAAAAGTAGCTTACAATTTCAAAATCAAGTGATAAGTACACTTAATATTTTGGTGTATTTTATTCTAGAATATTACAGACTTTTTATTGATACACATATTTTTTATACTTTAACATCTTTGTAAAATATGCATCTTATAATTGATGACTTGTTAAATTAATAACTGGAAGTGTTTCTCTCACTTAAATGTAGGTATATAAAATAATGGTCCAGTTTAAAATCAATAATTATAAATGAGATGGTCATCTCAAATTACATGAAATACAGTGTATATATATATGCATGCATTTGTGAAGCTCTAAGTATATTTATGAGAATTTATCATGATTCTTTCTTATTATTACAATATTTTATATTCAAATGAAACAACCATTCAGTTAATAAACAATTCAGTTAATAAAATGAATCAAAATCTTTATTCCATTCTCTCAAAGGACATCAATACATAACCCCAATTTATTTTTAAAGTTCTCTTTCCCAATTCTATGCTTTCAAACCTTTCCCCCAACCCCTCCTTATTTTCCCTTTTTCACCCAGTCTTCCTCATTTCTCCTTTCTTTGGCGTTAATCATTTTTCTTGGAAGTATTACTCTTGAAAGTGAAACTAGTCATTTCTGATGCAGTTCCTTTCTATATTACAAAGGTCTTGGAGATAAGTACTCAAAGAGAATTTTTATTAGATGCCTAGAGTCCTGGAGAGAGAGAGAGAGAGAGAGAGAGAGAGAGAGAGAGAGAGAGAGAGAAATAGGGAAAGAGATAGAGAATGGGCAAATAAAATAAAGTTTCTTTAGCAGCTAAGGGGAAAACGGAAACATTAATAATTATTATCTCTGACAAAAAAGAAAAGAAAGAAACCATAGATGCAGATGTATATATCAATAGCCTTCTACTATAAAAAATATTTAGCTTGGTGTTGCTTATCACTTTAAAGTAGAAAAGACAAAAGAGAAAAACTCTAGGTTGTACATAATGTTTATATTTTCTTTAATTCTTGCTCTTGTACTTGGCTTGCGATCAGAAAATAGTTAATAAAAACATATACTTTTCTTTTTTTTTTAGTTCGTTTTCTAATATTTCATTGTTGGCGTAGAGAAAGGCTATGGACTTCTGTATGTTAATTTTGTATCCTGCGACCTTACTGTATTGGTTTATTGTTTCTAATAATCTTTTTGTGGAGTCCTTCGGGTTTTCGATGTATAGGATCATATCATCAGCAAAAAGTGATACCTTTACTTCTTCTTTTCCAATATGGATGCCTTTTATTTCTTTGTCTTGTCTGATTGCTCTGGCCAGAACTTCTAGCACCACGTTAAATAAGAGTGGAGAGAGTGGACAATCCTGTCTTGTTCCTGATTTAAGGTAGAAAGTCCTCAGTTTTATGTCATTTAATATGATGTTGGCTGATGGTTTATCATATATGGCCTTTATCATGTTGAGATATTTTCCTTCTATACCCATTTTGTTGAGAGTCTTAAACATAAAATTGTGTTGTATTTTATCAAAAGCCTTTTCTGCATCTATTGATAAGATCATGTGGTTTTTGTTCTTTGTTTTGTTGATATGGTGTATTACGTTAACCGTTTTGCGTATGTTGAACCATCCTTGAGATTCTGGGATGAATCCCACTTGATCATGATGTATTATTTTTTTAATATGTTGTTGTATTCGGTTTGCCAGTATTTTGTTTAGAATTTTAGCATCTGTATTCATTAGAGATATTGGTCTGTAGTTTTCTTTCTTTGTGCCATCCTTGCCAGGTTTTGGTATGAGGGTTATGTTGGCCTCATAAAATGTGTTTGGAAGTATTGCTTCTTCTTCAATTTTTTGGAAGACTTTGAGTAGAATAGGAACCAAGTCTTCTTTGAATGTTTGATAGAATTCACTAGTATAACCGTCTGGGCCTGGACTTTTATTTTTGGGGAGGTTTTTAATAGTTTTTTCTATTTCCTCCCTGCTGATTGGTCTGTTTAGGCTTTCTGCTTCTTCATGACTCAGTCTAGGAAGGTTGTATTGTTCTAGGAATTTATCCATTTCTTCTAGATTGTTGTATTTGGTGGCATATAATTTTTCATAGTATTCTACAATAATTCTTTGTATATCTATGATGTCTGTGGTGATCTCTCCTCTTTCATTTTGGATTTTATTTATTTGAGTCCTGTGCCTTTTTTCCTTGGTGAGTCTTGCCAAGGGTTTGTCAATTTTGTTGATCTTTCAAAGAACCAGCTCCTTGTTTTATTGATTTTTTCTATAGTTTTTCTGTTCTCTATTTCATTTATTTCTGCTCTGATTTTTATTATCTCCTTTCTTCGGCTGGTTTTGGGTTGTCTTTGTTCTTCTTTTTCTAGTTCCTTAAGGTGTGAAGTTAAGTGGTTTACTTCGGCTCTCTCTTGTTTGTTCATATAGGCCTGAAGTGATATGAACTTTCCTCTTATTACTGCTTTTGCTGCATCCCAGAGATTCTGATATGTCGTATTTTCATTTTCATTTGTCTGTATGTATCTTTTGATCTCTGCGCTTATTTCTTTTTTGACCCATTCATTTTTTAAAAGTATGTTGTTTAGTTTCCACATTTTTGTGGGTTTTTCCCCCTCTTTTTTGCAGTTGAATTCTAGTTTCAAGGCTTTATGATCAGAAAATATGCTTGGTACAATTTCAATTTTTCTAAATTTGCTGATATTGTCTTTGTGGCCCAACATATGGTCAATTCTTGAGAATGTTCCATGTACACTAGAGAAAAATGTATACTCTGTTGCTTTGGGATGAAGTGTCCTGTAGATGTCTATCATATCCAGGTGTTCTAGTATTTCGTTTAAGGCCACTATATCTTTATTGATTCTCTGTTTGGATGACCGATCTAGAGCCGTCAGCGGAGTATTGAGGTCTCCAAGTATGATTGTATTTTTGTTAGTTTTTGTTTTAAGGTCAATAAGTAGCTGTCTTATATATTTTGGTGCTCCTTGGTTTGGTGCATATATATTAAGGATTGTTATGTCTTCTTGATTCAGTGTCCCCTTAGCCATTATGAAGTGACCATTTTTGTCTCTGAGTACTTTTTCTGTCTTGTAGTCAGCATTATCAGATATGAGTATTGCTACACCTGCTTTTTTTTGGGTGTTGTTTGCTTGGAGTATTGTTTTCCAGCCTTTCACTTTGAATTTGTTTTTATCCTTGTTGCTTAGATGTGTTTCTTGTAGGCAGCATATAGTTGGATTTTCTTTTTTAATCCATTCTGCTACTCTGTGTCTTTTTATTGGTAAGTTTAATCCATTTACATTTAGTGTAATTATTGACACTTGTGGGTTCCCTACTGCCATTTTATAAATTGCTTTCTGTTAGTTTTGTATCTAGTTTGATTCTTCTCTTTTGTTTTTCTATCATTTGTTTCTGTTTGTTTGTGTTCCATACTTCTTTCCTCTGTTGCTACCTTTTTTAAGTCATGTGTTTTTGTGGTGGTTTTTTCTAGGGTGGTTACCATTAAGTAATGAAAAGGGTACCTACCATATTCATTGTAGTACCCTATCTTATAAGTATTTCTGCACTTCATCGTCCTTTGCTATTGTTAATCTCCATTCTCTCCCCCCTTTTTTTTCCTTTGTTTTCACAGTTTAAGTTTGGTTTTATTGTGTTCTTGGTGGAGCTGTTACTTGTGGTGTTGTTTTCTTTTGTTCTTTGAATCTGGTTGGAAAACCCCCTTTAGTATTTCCTGGAGTGGGGGCTTTCTCGTGATAAATTCTCTCATCTTTTCTGTATTTGTGAATGTTTTTATATCTCCTTCATACTTGAAGGATAGCTTTGATGGGTATAGTATTCTTGGCTGAAAGTTCCTCTCTTTCAGGGCTTTAAATATTGGGGTCCACTCTCTTCTAGCTTGTAGAGTTTCTGCTGAGAAATCTGATGATAATCTAATAGGCCTTCCTTTATATGTTGTACTCTTCTTTTCCCTGGCTGCCTTGAGAATTTTTTCTTTGTCATTGGTTTGTGTCATCTTTATTATGATGTGCCTTGGAGTGGGTTTGTTGGGGTTAAGAAAACTCGGTGTTCTGTTTGCTTCTTGAATTTGAGGCTTTAGTTCTTTCCACAGGCTTGGGAAGTTCTCGTCTATTATTTGTTTGAGTATATTCTCCATTCCATTTTCTTTCTCTTCTCCCTCTGATATACCTATTATTCTTATGTTATTCTTTCTGATGGAGTCAGATAATTCCTGTAGGGCTTTCTCGTTTTTTATTATTTTTGAGTCTCTTTCTTCTTCTCTCTGTTGTGCCTCAAGTTGTTTGTCTTCTATTTCACTAATCCTATCTTCAATCTGGGTTGTTCTGCTAGCTAAGCTTGTTACCTCGTTTTTCAGCTCGTGAATTGAATTTTTCATTTCTGTTTGATTTGTTTTTATAGTTTCAATTTCCTTGGTAATATATTCTTTGTGTTCATTGAGTTGTTTTCTGATCTCCCTATATTGCCTTTCTGTGTTTTCTTGTATATCTCTGAGTATTTTTAAGATTTCTATTTTAAATTCTCTGTCATTTAGCTCCAAGGCTTCCAATATGTTTTCTTTTCTCCATAGATTTTTCCACATCTATTTGTGTTACCTCTCTTTCTTTTGTATCCATAATATTCAATTTCCTCTTTCTTATTGGCATCTGAGGGTGGTCTTGTTGATAGCACTAATTAGAATTAATAAAGAGTAAAAAGTAAAAAACAAAACAAAACAAAACAAAACAAAACAAAGGGTAAAACACCCCACAAAAAAAAGCTGTAATAATTTATTATTTCCCCCTTTTTTTTCTTTCTTCTCCTTCCCTCCTCTCCCCTCCTCAGGGAAATATCGTGCCTATAATGGAGGGCCTGGTTTGCGGTGAAGAGTTCAAGGGGCAAAAAAAAAAAAAAGGGGAGTAGGGACCTACTAAATGAAAAAAAAAAAAAAAAAAAAGGAAGAAAATCTTAGACAAGCATAAGTTGATCTGCCTGCGGGTGGTGGTCAACTAAGAGATATAGTGAGAGGGATAAGAGGGAACCAGAAAAAAGGACAAAAAAAGGAATAATAAAGAAGAAAAAAATAAAAATAATAAGTAAAAATATGTTGTATTAAGTGGAGCAAAGACCAAATACAATGGAGACCTTGGGTTGGGAGGACCCAAAATGCCACAAAAATAAACTAACAAGAAAAAAACAAAAACAAAAGCGAAAAAGAAAAATAAAGCCAAAAAAAAACCTTGAGTCCCAAATTAACTAATTTGTTCGTGATTGAGGATTAAATGGGAGGAAAGTAAAACGAGAAAAGAAAAAACAAATAGAAAGGAAAAAATAAGAAAAAGAGAAAAACGAAGGAAGAAATAAAAAAGGAAGAGAAAAATACAAAATAAAGCAAAAAAAAACAAACAAAAAAAAACAAACAAAAGAGGAGAGAGTGAGAGTTAAGTGTCCTGGAGTATAACCCCAAAGGAGGGTGAGGATGAAGAAGAGAAATAAAATGTAACACTTATGGGTAGTGTAGTTCAATAAAAGGGAAGCATAAGATGGGCAGAGAATAGAAGGACCGAGGTGGAGGAAATAAAGGCAATAAGATAGAAGAAACAAACAACAACAACAACAACAAAAATTAGTGGAACAAGTTGTAAAGTCTGTGGATTTTTCTTGATTTTGAGATGTTAACTTCTTCCTTTTTCTTTTCTCTCCCTCTTCCTGGTCGGTGACTCTGTACCCCAGGCTCTGCCCCTGTGTCACCTTTAGGTAGGGATTTGCAGTTGATGGGATTCTATGGCAATGTCATATAATTGGCTTTAGTCTTGCTGGTAGTCAAGGCTTGTTGGCGTTTGCAGGGTCCAACAATGAGTTTGCTTTCATGGATTCTCTCTCCTAGTCCCCCCTTCCTGAATTAGCAGCCTGGTGATCCAGCTATAAGGCTGCCACTGCTTCTGCCTGGGGAGTAAGAGGCTCAAAGAGCTGGGAAATCCCCACTCTATCCCCACTCAGTGCAAGGCAGTGGGAAGGGCTCTGACAGTCAGGGCCTCCAGTGTAATCAGGCGGGGGTGGGAGTCAATTGTTGTCAAGGTGACTGTTCAGCACCTAGCATTCAGTTGGACCTCTCAACCCAGGCTTTCCACACTTTGTAGCCTGTTTTGGCTGGTAAGAAGAGGCACTAGTCTCTGCTTGCGACTAGTGTGGTATAGATCTTATTATCTGCCAAGTCCTTCTTGTTAGCGTTTATCCCTGAATATGGAGGCTCTATCAATCAGAAGTTGCCCCCGCCCCTTTAGCGAGAGGCACTAAAAAATATCACGCCTCTTGTCTTGGGTCGGTGAACTGAGAGAGATCTTATCAATTAGAACCGAGGGTGCGCAGATTTCACGGGTTAAGTTAATTTCAGTAATTGGGTCGCAGCTGTGCTCCCGAAGGTATTTCAGGCTGCCTGCGCGCGCCCCTCCCCCAACGCTTGATTGTTAGCTTGAATGGCTGGGTGAGGTGCCCCGCCCGCGGAGAGAATCTCCCAAGTAGGGAATACCGCCCTGGGGCCTCTCCCGCTCCCCGTGCGCGGGCCGCTGGGAACGTTAGCGGTGCTCGGTCTGCAATGCTCGGTCTGCAACCAGACCGGGCGCGCGCCAGCGGCTGCTCGCCGCTCCGGAGTGTGGGCAGTGCTCGCTCTGCAACCGAACCGGGAGCTGCTCGCGGCGGCTGGCGGAGGCGGCTCGAGGCTGCTGCTCGCGGCTCCCGAGTGCGGGATGACTTACCACAGGCTCACTTCCTCGCAGCTTGAATGAACGTCCCTGCGGTAGCTTCCTCCACACCCTCGTCTCTCAGATTCAAGTGATAATAGTCCTTTTGCTTTCAGTTTGTGTGGAACTCCATAATGCTCCGAAGATAAATTTTCCTGTTTCTAGTTGATAAGTTTGTTGTGATTTTGGGGAGATCTGTCGGACGCGCTGCTCACGGCGCCATTTCCGTGACTACATATACTTTTCTTAATACGTGATTCTTTTTGTATACAAAAACACATAGGTATATGCTATAACCTTGCTTTTCTCACTTACCCACACTTAAACAGAACCTACCCATTGCTTTCTTGGTACCTCTGATATATGTTGCTTTAACAGACATGAAGTCTTGAAAAGTTAATCCACTTGCATCAAACTTGACTCTTACCTTTTCCGAAATGCTTTCTCAGAATGCCATCTTCTTATGGGAACATGCTGTGAAAACATGCAGAGTTAGGATAACAATTAGAGACAACGAGGCACCCTAGGGTGAAAGCCCCAAGCAGATGAGAGTCCATGGGCCTCTCTGACCCCATACTGGAAAGAGTGTGTACTGGAAACACTGAAGCAGCAGGATAAGGTTTAGCAACAGAAAATGTTTAGACTCTCAGAACAGAGATTAGGAGTCAACATGTTCCTTGTCCTTTACTTCATCCTCTGAAAACTTCTGTCTGCTTTTTTGAGGTATTTCTACTGGCTAATAAATATCTGAGTAGGGAAAGGGCTTCCATCCCTCAGTCTGCTGACAAGGACTGTTGCCTCCCTTTGGCCCCTCGGTGCATTTCATCTGATCTCCAAGCAGTTTTTGTCATTGTGACAAGTGGTGCCCCATGTGAGAAATGGGAACCAAACAACAGGTTTGCTACGCCAAGTAGTCATTGTCACTGTGACATCTTCTGATACAAAAGGAGACATGAAGTTCAAAATGCTGACAATACTAACATAGAGACTTTCATTCACTTTAGGGTATAAATGCCTGATATCAGTTCCTTCCATGAGACAGGTTTTGATGAGGGCAGGAGTACCCTGGAGAAAAAAAAAGATGAAGTAGAAAGGGAAGACCAAGAAGAAGTAAACAGCTAAGCCTAATACTTCATCTTTGAACTCTGGTCACTCCTAATCAACTTTATGGAGAGTTCAGTATAAAATGTGGCTGGTGACAACATCAGAACTTTATTCTTTAAAAATGAAAATTACATGGATTCCAAACTGAATTTTAGATTCAACAGAAAGCAGTGGAATGTTTCCCCACATCTGTTCCTCAAATTATAGTAATCATATAGAAAAGTCTCCAGACATATTTCTCCCCATCCTTACTCTTTGCCTCTGTTTTCTTCAGATATTTTACATATAAAAAATACAAGAGTGAGAATGAGAAAAGAGAGAGGAAAGCATAATATAGATAAACATCAGAGAAATCAGAGCCAAGACATAATTTAAGCAAAAAGGGACCAACAGGGTGTAGCATAATTGCTCTGTACACAACAGCACATTCCGAAATGATAAACTCTAAACATTCTTTAATGTCAAACAGCATTCCCCCGGGTCTTTTTATCCTGCTGAGCACCAAGAGGTTGGCCTCAAGCCCTAGGTTACAGCATTTCTAAGGCTAAAAGCAGGAAGGAGAGACAAAAAGAGAAGAAAGTATCAAAGACAAGATTTGTGCTAGATGTATTTCACTGGCAAAGCCAAAAATATTCTCCAATTATTTGGGCTGAGAAACAGCTTTTCGTATAATGCCATTATAAGTATCTATAATAGTTACTGAAATTTAATAGAATTCTATTATCCATGGGGTTGAATGTAAAAAAAAGAAAATGGGGCATTGTGCATTTAAAGAAAGAGACAGTGTAAATCTTCATTTCCTAACTGATGTTTGGGAAAGCTGAGAAAAGCACCTAAAACGGGGGTTGTGAAGAACTGACTTAAAGATTCAATAAGAAAGGCATACAGCATGTTACATATTGTCAATAAAATCATAACATTGCATGGTGACAGATGGTTATTAGACTTATCAAGTGGTCATTTTGTAAGGTATATAAATGTCAAAGCACTATTTGTGTATCTAAAATTAATGTTATATTGTATGCCAACTATACCTTAATTTAAAAGAATTAAAAATAAATTTAAAAATTTTAAATACATAAAAATAAATATAAGAAAATCTTAAATGTGGGGTGTGCAGGAGGGACAGGGTTGGGAAGAGGTAGAGGAAGATAGAGGGGGAATAGATAATGAAGGAGGGAGACTGGACTTGGGGAGGTGAACACACAATGAAATATGCAAATTATGTATTATGGAATTGTGCACCTGGAACCTGTATAACTTTCTTAACCAATGCAACCCCAATAAAATCAATATGATGTGGATAAATGGAATTATGCAAACCTTAGATAAGTCAAGAAAAAGTCTTCTCATTAAGGTTCAACTGGCCTACAAATTTTAGTCAATACCCCATGAAGAAAAAGATTAGGCTTTGTCAGAGTTCATTCCAGGATGTGGCAGACACAAGCATAATGTTTAGGTAAACTCTTAGAAACCTGAATAAGAAAATTAAATAATAAAACAATGATAAAAAGTAAGCAATGAAACCATCCATAATTCCTACCTCACAGTTATAAATACCAGAATCTTTTTCTGGATGTATTTATACACTTATCCATCCATGACTTACAGAGTTTTATGTCATATTTTTGTAGTTAACCTCTTATTTAAAACTGGCCATCTGACCTGAAGAGTCACCTCTTTCTCTGTTTGTCCCCCCAAAAGTGTTCCTTTTTTGCTGCCTCTGCTGGTAAGATCATTCATTCTCCTTGTCTTCACATTTCTCTCCCTCCTCAGCCGCTCCTATTTATTAATCCCACAAATATTTATAGAGTACATATTATTGGTCTAATTCAGACATGATTCCCCTCAAGAGCCAGACCACTATCCCTATTGAAGATCTGAACCCCCGAAGCTGAAGACACAGAAGGTCCCTACAGGAGAGCTGCTGCCCTCCATCACCCAGACACTGCCTGTGTACCAGCAACAGATCTTCAAACAAATGTTGCTGCCTGCTCCCAGACTTATCTGACCCCTAGAATCCCTCTAACCAGACTCCACCCCAAAGGGCTCTATCAGGTTCATCTTGTACCTCTGTGATTCCTTATTTAGCTTTTCATAGCTACACCTGTAACTGTCAGCGCCAGCACTACATTGAAATAACTTAATTCAATATAGTCTTTTTTTTTTCAAAATTTCCCTTATTTATTCATTCTAGAGAGAAGAGAGAGAGAAGGGGGTAAGCAGGAAGCATCAATTCCCACATGAGCCTTGACCAGGCAAGCCCAGGGTTTTGAACTGGCGACCTCAGCATTCCAGGATATCGCCTCATCCACTTCGCCACCACAGGTCAGGCTCAATATAGTCTTATAGCCCCTCAACTTGTAAAATTATGAGATGGACCCTTAAATCGTAATCTCTAAGACAGAGATTTCAGAAAGGGTGCCCTATTGCACATCATCACAGAAAAAGTCAAAGGTATTTAAAATTGTTTTAGTTTCTGAATTTGGTGAAACAGAGCTAGAATAAAAAGAGGTCATAAAACAGAAGGGTGATGAGTCAGGTGTGTTTACCATTTTGTGGCTCTGATATCAACAAGGATTTATAAGCCTGGAAGATATGTGTGTTGCATTAGCCTGGTTTTAATTCAGAAAGATTTTTAAAAAGCAAGAATTGTGTGGGTGGCAAAACTGACCTTGGTAGTATGAATATGGGAAGCAACATAGAATGTTAATGAGAACATTATGGGTCAAGGCCAGCAGTGTGACTTTGGGCATGTCATGGAATGTTCCTAAACCTTCAAGTTCTCAGCTCTAAAGCAGGAAGATAATAATAATATTATTCATGTCAGATGTTCAGAGTGAGCAGTAAATAGCAGAGCTTAACACATAGTCAGCACAATGTTAGGTGATATTATTAATAATGTTAATTAATGAAAGTGACAATTTGAAGCAAAGTATGGATAATCCCTTATCTGAAATACTTTGTTCCTTGTAAAGAGAGTAGGATTAGAAAACTTTGCATCCTTTTCTATTCCAGGGCTTTCTGATTCCCCAGATATTCTTTGTATAGAAACAACCACAACAACAATGGTGGCCTTTCCTGGAGCCACCTGGTAAGTCAGGCAGTGGACTAGATCATTTACACATTTCTTTTCCAAGTCCAAATTCTATGAGTATGCCTTATTAGCCCCATTTTACAGATAAGGAAACTGAACCTCAGGAGGGCAAAGAAAGTGCTAGAGGCTCTGCTTTTAGGAAGTGGCAGAGGTTGACTCATCCTGATTCCTTTAAACTTCAAAGCCTATGCTCTTTCCAATATGCTGCTCTTCCATATGGAAACGAAATGAGTCATTCATCCTCAGATGGTTTTCCAGAAGTGGAGTGTCTTTCTTCTCATTGGTCTACACTCTTTTGATGAGTTTCTTTCATGACCAATAATAATATAAAAAGTACATACATCTGCAAATCAGTTGACTTGGGTGGGGCTGCCAGCTATGGCCGAGGACCACATCAGGCTAAACGCTCATCTCACGCACTTAGTAGTCTCAGGGAATCCTACAACAGACATGTGGATGGTGAAATGTAAGTAACCATTTTAATACAGTGAGTCTGACGTGGTGTTTTAAATAGTGTTTTATAACTTCTGTAAAAATAAAGAAACAAAGATATTCAGGGGTTTTATCTTTGAAAAGGGAAAGAGTGATATTTGAATTCACATTTAAGGCTGGCTCTACTGTCTAATGCAGCCACTGCTTCCTAGGCCTGAGAAGATAGGGAATATCTTTAATTACAGTCACTGTAAGCTAGAGTATCCTCCCTTCCTTTAGCATGGTCCCCAATGTCTCAGTGTGCCCCTGAATCACCTATTATCTTTGTTTATTGTAGACCTCAAAGTCACATGGTAACAAACCACCTGCCAGCCTTATTTTTGAGCCACCAGTTCTGGTCCTTCAATATCACAGCTGTAGCTTCTACTGCCATAGGACTGCCACTCCCTCAGAGGGTCCAGACTAGGGTATATGTGGTTATATTGGGCTCTCCAATAGGTGGTTGCCTATTTTCTTTTAATGCACTCTTGAGGAAATTAGGACAAGTTTACTTAAGACTGATTGGGTTATACTTGCGTAGCACAGCCCACATCACAACCAAAACTATACTTCAAGCTGACCATAGGATAGTGTCCTGGGAGAGAACTCTGGTACCTCAGAGCAGGTGCCAGATTCACTCAGAATACTCTTTCTGGAATATAATCTCAAAGTGTGTCTGGCTTTCTTCTGAGGAGCGAAGAACTGATCACTCATTTCTTACAGATGAATGATGAAAAACCCAGAGTACATCGTTTACATCTTTATGTAAAACTAATTGCCCCTTAATGATAAAAATACTGATTAATATATGAAAAGTCTGGTATAAAAAAATCCCCAGTGGTTTATTTTTCTTCTAGAACAGAATCATCAGCAAAATAATAACAAGGCCATTTCATTCATAATCGTCACAGAAATGATCTTTGTGTTTCCTATTCTGGAATTCCTGGCTTCAGGCAGTGCCAACAGTTTTTTTGTGTTTTAAGGTGTATGTAGAGTTGTTTTGGATGTATGTAGAGTTGTGTCTGAGACCACTCCCATCCTGGGCTTGGTTTGGTTAAGTAAATAGTAGCAGACTCAAATGCTTTCTGGGGCTTTGTGAGTCATGTAGATGAATGCTGTGTTTAAGGCATAATAAGAAGGGTGGCATCTGTGGCAACCTGGAGTTCACATGTCCCTTTTAAAAGAAATCTGTAACTGCCACTCACCTTTAGCCAATTATTGCCATATTGGCATATAATTCCAGTGTTGCCAAGTCATTAAATTAAAATAGAAACCTGGAAATAAGGATATAAAAAATATTTTAATTTTTAAATGATGGTAAGTAATGTACATTTTTATAAGCATTTTGTGAGCAAACACTTTATGCACCAAATAAATAGATTTGCAAGCCAGACATGTCTTAGAAAATTTGGGACTCAGTCCTAATCAATGTTTCCCAAGGTATGGTCCAAAGACCAGCTGCATCAATGTCTTTTTTTTTAAAAAATAGAAATTTATAAACCTACTCCAAACCTGCTTAATCAGAATCTCCAGAAGTAAGAACCAGAGATTAGCACTTCTAAGTAAATATGGCTGGTGGAAATGGACGGGGAGTAGGGCCCAACATTGAGGTATTAAATTATCTGAAAGCGGGAGGTCTGAGAGATAGATATGTTCTCATATCACAAATAGAAAAATCACATGAGTTCTCTGGCCTGTATACTAGAAATTCCTCCTCCTCTTCTTTCTCCTCTTTATCTTCCTCATTATTATCATCTTGAGCATTTGACCATTTAACAGATATTTACTGAATTCCTATTATGTGTCAGGTTCTGTTTTAGGCACTGGGGATGCAGCACTGAACAAAAGACACTGGAACCCCTGCTCTCATGCAGCCTCATTCTAGTGGGAAGAGAGTAGAGCAGGAAATAAGTAAAATCTAGTAGGTTAGATGGTGATGAGTGCTAAGAAGAAAAACGAAGTGAAAAAGGAGGATACGAATTGTGTGTGGAGAAATTATTGAGAGGAAGGGGTTGCGATTTTAGACAGAATTTTCAGAAAAGGCCTTGAGCCAAGACCTGAAAAAGAGAAGGAGAAAGCCTTGTGGAAATCTGGGGAAAGGCATTCTAGACAGAGGGAATAGAAAGTGAAAGGGCCCTCAGACAATTGTGATGTGGTGAGTGAGAGGAACACCGAGGAGACAGGGTGGCTGAGAACAGTGAACAGGAGGAGGGTAGTAGGAAACGAGGCCAGAGAGAAGAGGGTCCTTCGGATCCTGTCGGCCTGGGAAAGACTTCAGCCTTTCTATTCTCAAAGTCACCAAAGACGGTTTTGAGCCGAGAAAGGCAGGATCTTTATGGCTTCTGAGCAGGAGGTGAGGAAAGATCATCTTAGAAGATATTCCAATAATCCAGGTGGTTTCAACCATGGGGATAGTGGTGGAGGTGGAAAAAAAAATGGTTGAATTATGGACATATTTTGAACATAAGCTAACAAGACTCGCCAGTGAATAAGATGTAGAGTGAGAGAAAAAGGAGTCCAGAGTGACATCAAGTTTGGGGCCCAAATCACTATAAGAATGGAGTTCATTGCCTGACCAGGTGGTGGCGCAGTGGATAGAGCGTCGGACTGGGATAGGGAAGAATGGAGTTCATTTTTACTGAAATGGGAAAGACTGAAGGAAATGTAGGGTTTGGAGAGGGTAAATCTGAAACTATGTTTAAGACATATTAAACTAGAAATGCCTAATAGATATTCAAGAGGCAATGTGGCCCGGCCACGCTAGCACATAAAATTAACCATCATCATCATAATAGCCATAGTTATAATTTACTGGGTATCTACTACATTGTGAAGCATGTTAAGGGGCTTTATGTTATTTATCATTAAACTACCCCCCAAAACACCACAAGTTAGATATTATCATTCCCATTGAATAGGTGACAATTGAGGCTCTCAGAAATTAAGTAATTTTTTCATGGTCACGTGGCAATGACACACAGCCATACCCCATTTCAGGATCTATAATCTTTCCCATATACCAGACTGACTCTCAATCCACAAGCTCCTTATTTCCCCAGACATGCTATTTTGTATATTTATGTGGTGTCTGCCTGAAAAACCCACCTTCTCCTTCATCTGAATAAGATTTACCCCTTCACTAAGATTCAGCTCAAGGGATACCTTCTCTAGGAAGCCTTCCTTGATTCCTTCTCCCACCTGGATTTTAGAAGCTCTTCCTCTATGCTCTCAGAAGCAGTGGACTTTACACCTGTCAACAAAAGGAATCATCAAACTACAGTTGCTGGTTTGCCGGCCTTCCCGTTTAGACTGTAAACTTCTTGATGGAAAGGAACACAGCTTGTTCATCATTGTATCTGCAGCTCCTCAGTATTTGATAAGTACTCCATAAATGTTTGTTTAATGAATACATGAGCAAATGTGTAAAGGAAAGTAAGACAGCAGAGAGCCTGAGAAGGAGCATTAAGAGAAGGGGCAACCGAGAGAGGACAGAAGCACAACATGGGCAGAGCTGCCTGGTGAATGGTGCTAAAACACTGACGTACTGAAAACTAAAAAGAGCCTATTGGATTGATTGGGGGAAAATTCAATGAATGCCATAGAGTATAATTGGCTTGGTAGTTTGGAAAAATAGTTTTATTTGTAGCAATTTTAACGATGCTGGCTGGACAGGCTGAGACGGCTTCACAAAGAACTTGCCATCTGATCTGGGATTTATAGATGGGGTAGAATTTGAACAGGTCTGTGTTGAGTGGGGAGGGATGGGACATAGAACTGGGGAGGGGACTGTGACGAAATGAAAGGCAAAGAAGGATCACATCTGTAAAGGATGTAGGGAGGCTGTTGTGGGGGTCCAGGTATGGAAGCAAACAGTACAACTCAAAACAAAACGTTTTTCCCTCTTTCCCTGGCAGGGTTCTTTGCCTCCCTGCCAACTCACCGTCCATCAGCACACAGGGGAGCATGAATCTCAACTCTCTAATATTTAAATCACTGTGGTGTGTAATTTAGGTGTCAATTTCTTTGATGAAAAGTGTAGCAAGAGCAGTAATGAGTTTAGACATTTCAAATGATGAAACTATCAAATAGGAAAATAACTCATCAGTTTTGCTTCTGTAATTTTCTGGCCAATGCAAATGTGACCCAGACTCTAAAACATTTTATTTTTTTCCTGCTTACCTTGGAGTCCAGAATAACTTGGCCAAAGATAACAAATGATAATTTCTCATTGAGAAATAAAATTACATGACCAGTTGAGGCTGGCTAACCATTTCACATTGCTAAAGTTTCTATAAATATAAATGAATCATCATTTGACATTACAATTCTAAAGAAATATGCTGCCTTAAATATATGCTCTAGCTTTTAGCTAAACCACTATATTTCTTTAATGCTCTCTAACACAAGCTATTTAAGTCAACTGCTTTTCATAAGAAGAACAGTGAAAGGCATCGGCGACCTTTGCGCCTTCTGCCAAATTACAGGGCAGGGTTCAATCAATTCACAGTGCTAACTGAGGTCATTTTTGCAGTGCTAACAGAAATTACAGCTTTTTTTTACACCTGGCATCTCCATAGTAACTGCACAAGATTCTGGCAACACACAGATCATAGCAAATACTGAAGTAGGATTCGTTTACTTCTTAGGCAGATGACAGCAGAGAACTTTTTGTTTGGGAGCTTTATCTTCTACATATAATGCCTTTCAATGCTGTAAATATTTAATGCAATGATTGAGGAAAATATTGTCTAAATCTAAATAATCTGTTAGGTGCGGCTTTAACAGCTAGAGCCCAGCAGACCTTTGAGAAGAGAGCTGGTTTTCTGTTTTCAACTCTCCCAGCTTTTTGGTCACTTAGGAAAAGAGAACATTACACTGAGCCTCTTTTGTGGATTAATGGGTCACACAGGCTCACGGAGGAATTCTTATCATTCCCAGTTGACTTAATGAGAATGATCACTTCTGCCAGAGCACCCTTGTTTTGTGAGGTATCTCTCAGTCTGTTATGAACTGTAGCTGGTGCCTGGTTTGCTAAACTTGCATGCAGATGGATACCTCTGGGCAAAATCATTTTCTTCAGGCTTGATGAGAAAATTTAAATGCAGTTCACATTTCACCTTCAACTATGACATGACAAAATATTTAAAGGTCTTCTCTAATAAGCCAGTGGCTTACATAAAAGCATGACTTACAATAAGCCCCTTTGCCCCGCACCCTTCTAAAACCTAAAAAGATAGAAAACAATGCAGCTCCTTCTCGTTATTTACACTGTATTCAGCTAAGGGCTTGAGAGCCCAGAGCCCCATGCTTTGGGAATTAAAAATTGTTAGATTTTTGGTTCTACTCTTATTCCCACACTTAAGCGCCCAGCACCTAAAGCAGGGGTCAGGGAAACTTTTTGGCTGAGAGAGCCATGAACGCCACATATTTTAAAATGTAATTCTGTGAGAGCCATACAACGACCCATGTACGTTATGCAGTACCCAATAAAAATTTGGTGTTGTCCCGGAAGACAGCTGTGATTGGCTCCAGCCACATGCAACCATGAACATGAGCGGTAGGAAATGACTGGATTGTAATACATGAGAATGTTTTATATTTTTAATGTTATTTTTTTTTTAAGATTTGTCTGCAAGCCAGATGCAGCCATCAAAAGAGCCACATCTGGGTCACGAGCCCTAGGTTCCCGACCCCTGACCTAAAGGGTAAAATGCTGCCCAAGTAGCCTCAGCAAAAGGGAGAAACGCAGGTGGCTCTTGCTGAATTAGCTGGGAATATGCAAAATTTGTTTACCAAAGTCCAAAAGTTAAACAATACCCATTACCTATGGACTCTCTTGCCAAATCAAGGTCCAATTTTAGTTCACCTTAGCCTGAATATTGTAGAGGGGAAGAGATGTGAATTAAAAGAAAGTATTGAGTTTAAACCTTCAGTCATTATTTTATACTGAATTTTTACATTAAGTCTGATTATATTGAACTTACACTGAGTTTTTATCTTGCTGAGCCTTTTTCCTCACATCTTTACAATCCCTTTCCCACTGGGTGTTGGGAAGATTGAATGCTGTAACATACTGGAAGCACCTGGATATGCCCTCCACATCAGAAGTTTAATAAATAACTAGAACCATCTATACCTCTCAATTAGATTGAGTATCCTGACTGGAGTATGTAGGAAGAAGAGGCCACAGTTTCATGGCAACACCTAATCAGGCTTTTATAGAATCTCAGAGTTTGAAAACATTTCAGATGTGTTCCAGTCCCTCCTGGTGAATAATCTGCCTTCACATTGTCTGTCAATTATTACTCATGTCAGCATTCCAAATATAGAGGAATTGCTACTTCATCAATCAGCCACTTAATTGTGAAAAATAAAAAGGGAAAATCAACTACTTTGAGGATCAATTGTGTACTCAGCACTAGACAGATAGTATGACTATTCATATGACTACTCTGTAAAATAGGTCTTATCCCAATTTTACAGGCCAGGAAACTGAGGCTCAGAGGATAACTACTATCACGTGCTCCCTTATATTTATTTAAAACAGCAGTGACTTTCAAAAGTGATATACTCACTCTAAAACATCAGACTGATCAAGTTTCTTGCTTTGCACAATTCCTACATGTCTGTGTTCTTATTGCAGATGAACAGAGGCATGTATTTCATCTTTCTCTTTAATTTTTAATTTATTGTGTCTACACTGTGTAATGCTGGTGGCTGAGACCAGGCAAGTTCACACTGGACTCAGGCCAGCTGTAGAGGAAATGTGAAGCTGGAAAGCAGTGGATGTATGGCCAGATGGTAGAGAAACAGCGGAGCAGAAAACTGGTGAGCCATTTCTTTATTCTAGCCTCGCACCTGGCAGGCGAGTAAAAACACAAACACACAGGGCACAAAAACCCACTCATTCAGCGCTCACAAAGCTACTGATACATCTGGGTTTTCTTAGAATCAAAGGCCCCTACCAGCTCAGTCACCTCTGTTCCCCATCTCCTTCTCTCTGTACAATCTCTGCACAAATTGGCTTCTCCTTCAGCACCCTGCCATCTTGGCTGCTTCTCTGCAAAAACATGGCCTCCTTCTACTTCCTTCCTCCTTCTTCTTAAAAATTTTTGGTGCAAAACTCCTCCTCCAACACACATTAGCATAACAAAGCTCCTTCCCAAGCAGGAAGGTAATTAGCCATCTCACATGGGCAGCGGCCATTTTTAACAATAAAAGTGAGCGAAATCAAATAACACAAATTTTACAAACTTATTTGCCCAACAGTGGGCCATTCCCTTTTAATAGTCTTGCAATAGCAGATGGAAGACAAGCAAACAAGCAGGATAAAACTGCTTCCCACAGCAGCAGGTAAACAAACAGCAAAACAGCCCCTCACAGTGGTGGGCAAGTAATCCACACAAAACCACCCTGAGTTTTAAAATATTAATGAAAAATATTAAATAATACCAGACAAATTGTCATCCCCTGGTTGTTTGGCACTTTTTCTCTCTTTCTTTTTCTTTTTCTTCTTTTCCAAGTGATAGGAGACGAGATAGAGTGACAGACTCCCACATGTACCCTGTCTGGGATCCACCCGGAAACCCCTGTGTGGGGCTGATGTTCTGCTCATCTAGGGTTATGCTCACAACAACCAAGCTATTTTTTAGCACTTGAGGTGGAGGCTCCACAAAACCATCTTCAATGCCCAGGGGCCAGTGTACTTGAAACAATCAAACCATGGCTGCAGGAGGGGAGAGAAAGAGAGAGAGAAGAATGAAGGAAAGGAGTAGAGAAACAGTTGGTTTTCTTCTCCTGTGTGCCCTGACCAGGAATCAAACCCAGGACACCCACACACTGGGCCAATGCTCTACCACTGAGCCAACCAGCCAGGGCCTGGCACTTTTTCTTTTTACATTACATGTTTTTAACTGAAGCAACAAATGCAAGGGAATTAATATGTGTTTTATCAAAGGTATACAGGGATCCTTGGGTTTCAACAGTCTTGACATATGACATTTTGAGTTTATAATGCTCACTCCCATAAAAACTTAAAAAATTGAAACATGTTTCAGCTTCTGTTGCTAGCATCATACTTACAAACTATGTGGACGAACTAGTTTGGTTGCGCACATTGGAAGAATGTGCAGGACAGTACAGTATATTTATGTACTTTTCCTTTTTTGTGGCTTAGTTGTGTTTTTTTGTTCTAGATTATTATTTTACAACTGTTAGCATATGTAAGTGACTGAGGCCAGGGTGTGTTTTGACTTACTCCAAAATTCAAGTTACATCACTGTCATAGGAACGGAACTATGTCATAACCTGGGCCCCTGTAATGAGTTTTATGAAATGAATTAATAAATATTACAAGCATAGTTTCATCAATTTTTTTTCACCTGTGGACGGAATAAACATTACTACAGGTGCTTAGAATATACTGTTGTGCAGAGGAACGTTAAAAAAGAGTAAAGAATGTAAATTTGTGATTTCCACATTGGGCAGCGGCCCAGATGCCCACCTTAGAGAGAACCCTGATTACAAGTGCCATTTTAACAACTGGT
Source organism: Saccopteryx leptura (assembly GCF_036850995.1). NCBI lineage: Eukaryota > Metazoa > Chordata > Mammalia > Chiroptera > Emballonuridae > Saccopteryx > Saccopteryx leptura. The sequence goes on along the minus strand of NC_089511.1, from coordinate 58,806,270 downwards.
TCACCAAACTCAACAAAAAATTAGATATCGGTTCTGCCAAACCAGTGCGAACTGGCTGAATCCCACCACTGCCCTCAATTCCCCACATTGTGCCCCCCATGCACCTTGCAAAATCTCTTTAAATTTTATCTTTGCATAACTCAAACCTTCTCTCTGAGTATAACACTAAGGTCAGAAGCCAAGATGAGCATTATAAGAAATTTGGAGCTATAATTTCTATGGATTCCTAAACAAAACTTAAATTCATATCATTCTAAAAGAATATGCTGCTACTTAGAAGAGAACTACAAGCTAGGAAAGCAAAGGTGATGTTCTTTCTTATTTGCCCCTGTATCTCCAGTGCCTCATATAGTGCCTGAGATCCGTAAATAATTATTGATTAATAAGACCTAATAAATTTAGAGTCATATTAAAGCCCTACTGTGACTTAATATAATGTTTTAAATTTTTAAGCATGCCAAATTGCCTTAAAAGGGGGGGGAGGGAGATAGGATAGTTGAAACAAGGGAGTTGAGCTTTCAGCTTTGTTTAGAAAGAAAATGATCTTCTCTTAGTTTATCCTCATTTTTACAGACCCTGACTTATATCCAATGGGTTCTCATATCACTCTTGAGATTTCATTGGCATTTCCATGCAGTTAAAAAAAACTTTTCGAGGTGATGGATGGGTTTATGGCATAGACTGTGTGATGGCTTCATGAATGTCACTTACATCTGAACTTATCTAGTTATATACATTGGCCCTTGCTGGTTAGCTCAGTGGTAGAGCGTCAGCCTGGCATATGGACATCCTGAGTTTGATTCCCAGTCAGAGCACACAGGAGAAGTGACCATCTGCTTCTCCACCCATCCTTCTCTCTCCTCTCTCTATATATATTTCTCTTCCTCTCCTGCAGCCATGGCTCGGTTAGAGCAAGTTGGCCCCGGGCACCTAGGATGGTTCCATGGCCTTGCCTCAGGCACTAAAATAGCTAGGTTGCTGAGAGACATAGCAATGACCTCAGATGGGCAGAGCATCCCCCGGTAGTGGGCTAGCTGTGTGGATCCAGGTCAGGGTGCATGCAGGAATCTGTCACTCTGCCTCCCCGCTTCTCACTTAAGAAAAAAATAAATAAAATAAATAAATTATATATATTAATTATGTATTGATCTTTGTATGTCAAGAAAAATTTTGTCAATAGTAAAAAAGAATAAGCCACTTATTAGATATTATTTCTCATAATGAAAGCTTTTTCCTTTGTGGTCATGATCTGGGAAGACAAATTCTAGAATGTTTAGTTTGAGGTTGAAAAATACACCCCTTGTTCCCTCGATTTATCCTTGGGTTACATTTCCCTTCACTCCAGCTACCCACATTTGCCCCATGTACTCAGGAACTCTGGGACTGCACAGCTTGTGAGCACTTCTATTTGTGGTGAGCCTACCTTGCCTCAGTCCTTTTTTTTTCTCAGTTCACAATAACAAACTGAAAGGCCCCAAGGGGAATGACAAATCTTAGATATTTAACTTTTCTAAAATATTTTCTTTGGAGAGTTCCTGGAACAAACCTTAGGCATTTTCTTTGTCCCTTGTCCTTTACAAATCTACTCTTAGTTCAGGACAAATTTCCCTGAGATATGATCTAAAGGCGGACTATTAGTTCTCTTTTTGACCCATCTGGTTCTTCCTGCTTTCACAGCTCACCACTCATTTCTAATCGCTCTCCTTCCTTTCTCTCTCTGATATATTTTTAGTCCTATTTCTCCTACAGAAAACATAAGATGAAATCATCTGCCAAGGTCAATTTGGCCTTAAGAATGAAGTTTCTAAGAGCCCTACCACAATTCCCAGGGGATGGAAAAGATTCTTGGGCTCTAAGAAAGTATATTTTTCACTGATATGTAACTAGGGAAGGTTGTACTTCCTGAAAATATCTCTGTACCTCAGGAAATTACATTAAATAAATCCTTGAGAAAAAAAGGTGGATTTTTCTCATTTTAGGAGCATTTCTTCTTTTCTCCATGTTACTTACATAATTAAAACCCTTGGTTAAAATAATATAAATGGGACACTATTATGCCTTTTTAATTTATGCCAGAATTGTACATCTTTAAAAGTTTTTAATAGGCATGCTGATATTTTATCTCATAAATAATGTTGTGTGATTCAGGACCAAGAAATTTTTTTCTTATTGCTTGTACTGGCCACTAGAATGTATTAAGCCATTTATTCAATAAGTTTATACTGAATGCTTTCGATGTGCCATGACAAGGAAATGTTAACTAGTGAACACAGGTAGTATGCCTGCACATTGTTTCTCTGGAATCTATTATACTTACATTGATGAAATGGGCACCTCCTAACTATCTGTACTGTTACCCACTATAAGCCACTGTTAATATAATCCCAAGTTCTCCTTCTATGTTTTCCTAAATATGCCTGAAGAACCAATAGAGTGAAAAGTAAGAAAAATTAAATATCCTCAGTGTTCCTCTACAGCTCTGATATATACATCAAGAGCCTGGATGGTAAGTAGTGTTTTTTTTTTTTTTTGGGGGGGGGGGTTTCTTTTAGATTTTATTTATTCATTTTTCAGAGAGAGAGAGGAGACAGAGAGAGAGAGAAGGGGGAGGAGCAGGAAGCATCAACTCCCATATGTGCCTTGACCAGGCAAGCCGAGGGTTTCAAACTGGTGACCTCAGCTTTCCAGGTCGAGGCTTTACTGTGCCACCACAGGTCAGGCATTTTTTTTTTTTTTTTTTTTTTTACAGAGACAGAGAGAGGCATAGATAGGGACAGACAGACAGGAATGGAGAGAGATGAGAAGCATCAATCATTTTTTCGTTGCAACACCTTAGTTGTTCATTGATTGCTTTCTCATATGTGCCTTGATGGGGACGGGGGGGGGCACAGCAGACCGAGTAACCCCTTGCTCAAGCCAGCGACCTTGGGTCCAAGCTGGTGAGCTTTTGCTTAAAACAGATGAGCCTGCGCTTAAGCTGGTGACCTCGGGGTTTTGAACCTAGGTCCTCCATATCCAGTCCGACGCTCTATCCACTGCACCACCACCTGGTCAGGTGGTAAGTAGTTCTAAGACCTTGTTTTCACTTTCCCAGGCTTCCTCTTCTTTCCACATCAACAGGAAGAAAAATATTCCATCAAAATTAGACTCTAATTTAGTCACATGTTCTAGAAAGAACACTTTCAAAGGGGTCAAAACAGTGGTTCTAAATTTGGTTGCAATTAAAATTTGTTTTTTCCACATTACCAGACCTTTATTTTGTTAAGATCATGGTACATATCTTGACTTCTGTCCTGGGAATTATTGGCCAATACTTTATCTGCTTTTATTGTTGCTGTTCTTGATTTTAATATTTAATATAAAATTTTACTTTGAAATAATTTTAGATTTACAGAAAAGTTGGAGAGATAATGCAGGATTCTGATTTTTCCCTTACCCAATTAAGGTTTCCTCTCTATTATCATCTTACATTATAGCTATATATTTATTGAAACTAGCAAACCAATATCAGTACATTGTCATTAACTATAATCCAGACTTTATTTAGATTTCACAAGTTTTTCCACTCTGTCTTTTTCTCCTTCAGGATCCAATCCAGGGTACCACATTAGACTGAGATTTTATGTCTTCCAATCTCCTCTGGTTTATAAGAGCTTGATTTTTTCTTGCTTTCCTTGACAGCCTTGAAGAGTACTGGTAAGTATTTTGTAGAATGTTCTTCAATATGGATGTCTGCTTATTTTTTATAATTATACTGGAATTATACATTTATTTCACAGAGGTGAAACGCCATCTCTTCAGAGGATCCATGATAAGCACGCACCATCACAGGCAATGTTAGCCTTTATCACTTGGGTAGTGTTTTTTGGGTTCCTCCACTATTGAGTTACTATTATCCCCTTTTCCTACTTTATTCTTCAAAAGCAAGTCACAAAGTCCATCCACTCATAGGAGGGTAAAGGAAAAACTGAGCTCCATACATAAAAGGGAAGCATCTATTATACATAAATCACTTGGAACTATTCTGTAAGATCTGTCTCTTTCTCCTCATTTATTAACGCAGACATTTAATTATATCTGTACAAAATTTTGTATGTATTTTATTTTTTGGGTTATAATCCAATACTATGCAATTTATTTTGTTCAAATATTTCCAGCTTTGGCCATTGGGGGTTTTTTCAAGTTGGTTCCTGTGTCCCTTTGACATGATCCCATTCTTTTATTTGTTTGTTTGTTTCTTTAAACACTGCCTTACTTCTTGGTAGTACAAGATGTTCTGGGCTTATTTTGTATTTACTTTGTCCTGGCCCTAGAAACAGCCATTTCTCCAAAGAGAGATGGTTCTTTTTATTGGAGAATGATAATTAGAAACCAATATCTAGGAACTGGGAATGTTCATTGCTATTGGAGTGTCACTGGTTTCAGCAAACAGAGCTAAGGAATATACATTTGCATATCAGCCTATGTATAATCTGTAAATCTATTTCTCTGTGTGTATGTGTGTGTGTGTGTGTGTGTGTGTGTGTCTAGGAGTAGGGAAAACAGTGGTGGTTTGGCTTGCTCGTTTGTTTTCTGGCTGCAAGTATTTTGCACGATTAGTGCGTGAGCACGTGACAGAAAGCCATGTGTGCATAGATCACTCTCCCGCCACTGTGAGGGGCAGTTCCCTGATTCCCTCAGCTGCCATCATGAGGGGTGGTGTTCCTGATATCTTGCCCTACACTATGAAAAGTGGTTTTCCTTTGCTTATTTGCTAACAGAAATTACACAACACTTTCTGACTCCATGGTTCCACTACCATCTGCCTGAATTCAATGTGAACCTGCCTGGCCTCAACCACCGGCATTACAGTGTGTGTGTAAACATGAGTTCCAGCACCACAAGGTTTGTTTTAGCCACCCCCTCTCGCTTATCTATAACTTCTTTAACCAAGAAAACAGACTGCCACCATCCACCACCCATTACTTACTTTTTGACTCCAGTACATAGAAAAAGCAGTTTTGGAATTAATCCATAACCCATCTGGGGAAATTTTAAAGGGCCTAATGTCTAAGGCACCTGAACACAATTACACCAGTTTTTTGTGGGGATGCAATCCAGGCCTTAATAGTCTTAGGATTTCTCAGGTGATTTCAATATAGCCTGCCTGAGAACCATTGGGTTAAAGGGTGAGTGGCACATGGGTGGGATCTTTCTTGCCTTTCTCTCCTTGATGTTTGCTTCTATGGGACTGAAACTAGAAGGGCTGGAGGCTGCTTGATGGTGGAGGAGTGTAATACCTGTGGCTGAGGCCAGGCAGGTTCACATTGGATTCAGGAAGACGACAGAGAAACTGCAGAGCCAGAAAGCACTGAGCCATTCCCTCTTAACAGTTTCACAACAGCAGATGAGCAAACCAGCAGGGAAAACCGATTCTCATGGCAGCAGATGAACAAACAGCAAAAACAGACCCTCATAGTGGTGGCCAGGCAATCCATAATTCACCATCCACCCTGAGGGCAAGCACTTGTCGCTTTACATAGACTATACACATGTAGCACTGCCACGTGCTCATGAGCTGATCAGGTAAAGTACAAGTGAGCACGCCTAACACAGCTTTTTTCTCCACAGTCCACCCCTTTAGGGTTGATTTCCACACAGTCTACAATGACAAGTATCTTCCGCGGTGGTCCCTGTGTGAGGAGTGTGGTACATTACATAAACAAAAACAGTACAGACTACAGCAACAGAATTACAAAGCACAAGCTATGGGTGAAATGACAGAGTTGTCAGTGGCACCAAGAGAGGCAAATCTTTCTGTTTTGGCAGAATACAGGCCAGAGTTTTGTCCACAGACAGCACAGTAGCTGGTGCCAGAGGCCATCCTGGGTGGGCATACCCAAACTTACTGGCCTGTACACCAGAATCTGCTGGTTCTATGTGTAATTGAATGGGAGAACTCATTATGGCCTAAAGAAATTACAAAGATACCCTTCACAATGCTGTCTTCCTCAGCACTCAAGAGATAATACACTTCTCTCTTAGGTGGCCAGATGCTGGTTGCCCTGGGAGTTAATTGGTGATCCACCTCCAGCCCCTTACCCCATGGTGCCAACAAGGTCACCCATCTTGGTGGGGACCCTGTAAGTATGCACCCCACTTGGCCAGGATGGAGGTTTGGGTCATACCAATATGGGGTTTGGTTGCCCAATCTCTCATTTATCCTGCAATAGGGTATATTATTTTGACGGTAACTGGAGTTGTGGTTGTAATACTCTCAGTGGCTAAGAGAGTAGCATACACAGCTGCCAACTGTTTCTTCACTAATGAGTAACGAACTTCAGCACCTTTCCATAATTGGGACCAAACCCAATAGGTTGCTGTAGGCACTCTGTTGCCACAAGCTCCATCCAAACCCCTCAGAGGTTATATGGACATCAAGCTCACAGGACATGGCAGGATCAAACACATTCAAGGCCCATGCCACCTTGACAGCTCTCTTAGATGCTGCAAACACACTTTGTGTTTGCTCAGTCCAATCCCAGCAAACCCCCTTCTGATTAATGTTCTATAAGGAACACAGTAACTGAGCCAAATGGGGTATGAATGCTTGCCAGTACCCCAACAGACCTGGAAATTTCTGTAACTGCTTTACCATAGTAGGCACGGGGAATGCCTGGATCTTAGCTATAACTTCATCAGGAATAGCTTTTGTCTTACCCTATCAGACAGCCCCAGGAACTTAACAAATAACCCAAGTCCTTGTAATTTGCCCTTGTTGACCTCCCAGCCACACATTTTTTAATTGGACTGTTTGCTTGTTTGTTGCTGAGCTTTGTGAGTTCTTTATTTTGTTTATTAACCCCTTATTGAACCTGCTGTTTGCAAATATCATCTCCCATTTGGTTGCCCACCTATTTGTTTTGTCATTGGTTTCTTCTGCCATGCAGAAGCTTTTTAGTTTAATATAGTCCCATTCATGTATTTTTGCCTTTACTTCCCTTGCATTTGGCTCAAATTCATATATTGTTCTCTATGGCCAAGTTCCTTGAGCTTAGTACCTATGTTTTCTTCTATGTAATTTATAGTTTCTGGTCTTATATATAGCTCTGGTTCATTTTCAATTAATTTTTGTGCAGGAGGACAAACTGTAGTCAAGTTTCATTCTTTTACATGGGGTTTCCAATTGTCCCAGCACCATTTATTACAGAGGCTTTCCTATTTCCATTGTGTGTTTTTGGCTACTTTGTCAAACATGATTTGTCCATATACATGTGGTTTTATTTTGGGTTCTCAATTCTGTTCCATTGGTCTGTATGTCTGTTTTTCTGCCAATACTATGCTGTTTTGATGATCATGACTCTATAGTATAACTTGAAGTCAGGTAGTGTGATATCTCTGGCTTCATTCTTTTTTCTCAGGATTGCTTTGGTTAGTGAAGGTTTTTTATGGTTCCATACAAACCTGGTGGTTTTCTGTTGAATTTTTTTTTAATGACATTGGAATTGTGATGGGGATTGTGTTAAATTTGTATATTGTTTTGGATAATATGGCTATTTTAACTATGTTGATTCTTCCAATCCATGAACATGAAATATTTATCCATTTTATTGTCTTTTTTAAAGTTCTTTCATTCATATTTTATAATTTTTAGTATATAGATCCTTAACATTCTTTGTTAAGTTTATTCGTATTTTACTTTATTTTTTATGTTTTTGCAACTGTAAAAGGAATTGTTATTTTTGTGTTTATTTTCTGATGTTTCATTGTTGGCATATAGGAAAGCCATGAACGTTTTTATATTGATTTTGTATCCTGTGACTTTATTGTTTATGGTTTATTGTTTCTGACAGATTTTTGTTAAAGTCTTCAGGGTTTTCTATGTACAGGATCATGTCATCTGCAAAACATGTTACCTTTACTTCTTTTTTTCTTGATATGGATGCCTTTTATTTCTTTCTTTTGCCTGACTGGTCTGATTAAAACTTCCAGAACTGTGTTGAATAAAAGTGGAGAGAGTTGGCAGCCTTGTCTTGTTCCTAATTTTAGAGAAAAAGCCTTCATTTTTTCACCATTTAGTATGATATTAGCTGATGGTTTGTCATATACACATTTATTTTGTTGTGGTACTTTTCTTCTATTCTGATTGTTTTGAGTGTATTAAATATAAAGAGATGTATCTTATCAAATGCCTTTTCTGCATGTATTGATAGGATCGTATGATTTTGTTCTTTGTTTTGTTGATGTGCTGTATTATTTTGATCAATTTTCATATGTTGAATTTTTCTTGTGCTTCTAGAATGAATCCCACCTGATCGTGATGCATTATTTTTTTAATGTGTTGTTGTATTTAATTTGCTAGTGTTTTGTTGATTTTTGCATCTGTATTCATTAGGGATATTGGTCCTTACCGCTCACTAGTGGGCATTCCAGCTTTCATGGTGGGCAGTAGTGGAGCAACCAAAGTATAAATAAAAAGATAGATTTAACTATAGTAAGTTGTTTTATAAAGATTTATTCTGCCAAACTTAGCAAAAATCCGACATAAAGTACTTGGTAAGCAATTATTATTATATGCTTTAACTTGCTGTAACTCTGCTTTATAAATTTTATAAAGTAAAGTTACTTCCTTACTTGATGAATCACCATTACTGTGGAACCAGTGGGTGGTTAGAAAATTTTACTACTGAGATACAAAAATGGGCAGTAGGTATAAAAATGTTGACTACCCCTGGTCTATAGTTTCCTTTTTTTGTGTTCTCCCTGCCAGGTTTTGGTGTGAGAGTTATATTGGCCTCATAAAATGTGTTAGGGAGTATTGCTTCTTCTTTTATTTTTTGGAAAACTTTGAGAAGGATAGGTACCAAATCTTTGAATGTTTGGTAGAATTCATTGATGTAGCCATCTGGTCCTGGACTTTTGCTTTTTGGGAGGTTTTTGATAATTATTTCTATTTCCGCCTTGCTTCTTGGTCTATTTAGGTTTTCCACTTTTTTGTGATTTATTCTAAGAAGATTGTATAGTTCTAGGAATTTATCTATTTCCTCTAGTTTGTTGAATTTTGTGGCATATAATTTTTCATAATATCCTACTATAATCCTTTGTATATCAATGATGTCTGCGGTAATTTCTCCTCTTTTATTTCAAATTTTGTTTATACAAATTCTTCCTCTTTTTTCTTTAGCGAGTCTATTCAGTGGTTTATCAATTTTATCAATCTTTTCAAAAAACCATCTCTTTGTTGTATTAATTTTTTTCTATAGTTTTCTTCTCTATTTCATTTTATGATACTTGAATTTTTGCTATTTCCTTTCTTTTCCTGACTTTGGGTGGTTTCCTTTGTTCTTCTTTTTCTAGTTCCTTAAGGTGTGATGTTAGGTGTTTATTTGGAATCTCTCTTATTTCTTGATAGAAGCCTGTAAGAATATATAGTTTCCTCTTATTACTACTTTTACTGCATTCTAGAAATTTTGATATGTCATATTGTCATTTTCATTTGTCTGTATATATCTTTTGATCTCTGCCTTTATTTCTTCTTTGAATCAGTGAATTTTTAGAAATGTGTGGTTTAATTTTTACATTTTTGTGGGGTTCTTTACTTCCTTTATACAGTTGAATTCTAATTTCAAAGCCTTATGATCAGAAAATATGGTTGATATAATTTCAGTCTTCCTGAATTTGTTAATGTTCATTTTGTGGCCAATATATGATCTATCCTTGATAATGTTTCATGCACACTGGAGAATGTATAATCTGACATTTTGGAATAAAATGTCTTATAAATATTTATTATATCCATTTGGTCAAGAGTGTCATTTAAGCCTGACCAGGTGGTGGTGTAGTGGATGGAGCATCGAACTAGGATGCGGAGGACCCCGAGGTCACCAGCTTGAGCGTGGGCTCATCTGGTTTGAGCAAAAAAGCTCACCAGCTAGGACTCAAGGTTGCTGGCTCGAGCAAGGGGTTACTCAGTCTGCTGAAGGCCCACGGTCAATGCACATATGAGAAAGCAATCAATGAACAACTAAGGTGTCGCAACAAAAAACTGATGATTGATGCTTCTCATCTCTCTCTGTTCCTGTCTGTCTGTCCTTATTTATCCCTCTCTCTGACTTCCTTTCTGTCTCTGTAAAAAAAAAAAAAAATCTTAAAAAAGTGTCATTTAAGTTTGATATTTTTTTATAGATTTTATTTAGATGATCTATCTAAAACCATCAATGGTGTGTTGATTCTCCAAGTATAATTGTGTTTTTGTCTGCTTTTATTTTTAGATCATTTAGTAGATGTCTTATATATTTTGGTGCTTCCTGATTCAGTGCATATATATAAAAAAATGTTATGTCTTCTTAATACAATGTCTCCTTTATCATTATGAAATGTCCATTTTTGTCTCTGATTACCTTTGTTGTCTTGAAGTCTGTTTTGTTACTTATGAGTATGGCTACAACTGCTTTTCTTTAGATAGTAATTGCTTGGAGAATCATTTTCCAACCTTTCAAAAAATTCTACTTTTTTTCTTGTGTCTCTTGGAGGCAGTATATGATTGAGTTTTGTTTTTTGATCCAATCTGCTACTCTGTGCCTCTTTATTGGTGAGTTTATATCATATACATTTGGGGTAATTATTGACACTAAAGGATTTCCACATGCCATTATATGTTTTGATTTCTGGTAGCTCTATATCTTGTTTGGTTCTTCTCTTTTGTGTTTCTGTCAGTTGTTTTTCTTTGGTAGCATTCCATACTTCTTTTCCCTGTTTCTTTCCTTTTTTTTTAAGCTGTGTATTTCCGTAGTGACTTTTTAATGAATTGTTACCATTAGATTATTAAAAGAGCAATGTTGATATGTACAATAGTCTTTTGTCTTATAAGTGCTTCTGCACACTATCCTTCTATGCTACTGCAGATCTGTATACTCTTTTATGTTATTGTTGTAACAGATTATTTTTGTTTTTATTGTGAACTTGTTAAAGTTTTTACTTGTAGTTTTGATTTGTTTTGTTCCTTGTATGTGGTCAAATAACCCTTTTAGTATTTCATGCAGTAGGGGTTTTCTGGGGATAAATTATCTCAACTTTTCTATGAGTGCAAAATATTTATTTCTTCTTCATATTTGAAGGATATCATTGATGGATACAGTATTCTTTGGCTGGTAACTTCTTCCTTTTAGTACTTTCAATGTTTGGGTCCACTCTCTTCTGGCTTGTAGAGTTTCTGCTGAGAATTCTGATGATAATCTAATGGGCTTTCCTTTATAGGTTAAGTTCTTCTTTCCCTAGCAACCTTGAGGATTCTTTTTCTGTCATTGATTTTTTGGCATTTTTTATTATGATGTGCCTTGGAGTAAGTCTGTTTGGGTTGCCTTCTGTTTGCTTCTTGGATTTGAGGCTCTAACTCTTTCCATAGGCTTGAGAAATTCTCATCAAGTTTTTGTTTGAATAGGCTCTTGATTCCCTTTTCCCTTTCTTCTTCTGATATTCTTTTTATATTACTCTTTCTAATGGAGTCAGACAATTCTTACAGAGCTCTCTCAGTTTTTCTTTAATTCACGAGTCTCTCTCTTTTTCTCTCTGTTGCATCTGTAGTTGCCTGTATTCAATGTCACTGATTCTTTCCTCTATCTAGCTTTTTCTATCAGCTAAACTTGCTACCTTTGTCTTCAATTCATGTATTGAGTTCTTCATTTCTGTTTTTAAAGTTTTAATCTCCTTCATGGGGTGTTCATTTAATTCATTAATTTATTTTCTGAGCTTATTAAATTGCCAATTGGGATCTTCTCCCATCTTGTTGAGTATTTGCAGAACTTCTATTTTGAATTCTCTGTCATTTAACTCCAAGGTTTCCATGTGATCGAGATTTTTGCTGAAGATTTTTTATTTTTTTATGAACTATGTCTCTATCTTGTGTATCCACGGTATTTAATTTTTTCTTCATTGAATAGAGAGTTGTATTAGAGAGTTGTATTAAGAACTTTAATTAAAAAAACAACTAAAAATGAAAAATAAAAGTAAAAGTACAATAAAAATTTTTAAAAATTATGACAAGAAGAAAAACTACAGAAAAGAAGATATAAAGCAAACAAAAAATTTCAAAACAAAACACCCACTAAAAATAAGAGTAAAAATATAAAAATTAAAATAAATGAAAAAGAAAAAAAGAATAAGAAAAAAAGAGGGGAAATAAAGGAAAAATAAATTCCAATTTTGGGAGGTTTCTTCCAGTAGGTATTCTGTATTACAACTTTTAGCTTTATGAAGTTTCTGGGCTGTTCTCTGCTGAGATGTTTCTGTCACAACAATGTAGGTGGGGTTTTTTTGTGAAGGCTTTATGGCTTTGGCTTTATGGCTTTGTTTTACAGCTTTATGGCTCTAGCAATGGCAATCTCGGTTTTCTGGACACTCTTTTCCATGTCTCAACAGATCTTGGACTGGACATTGAGCACCTCTGTTCTTCACAGGAGAAAATAACTTTAGAAAGCTAGCTATTAGAGAGCTATTTAGCAAGCTAGAGTTTGTCTCTGCCACTCTCAGAACCAGGAGAGTGGATCTGGAGGCTGAGGGACCACACTTCAGCTTTCTCTGTTTCTGCTGAGTGTGGTCTGCAGGCAGGTCATGAGAACACTGGCCATGATTCCATGCTCTGGCCACTTTGGTTTATCTCCCCTTCTGCCCCTCTACTTTACCACTCCTCCCAACAGCAGGAGACCCAGTACCTCCACATTTCCTTCAAACAAAATCCAGAGAACCTGAGCTTTTATCCTGCCTGTAGTCCAGCAGAGAAAAAAAAATAGTCACTCTGGGTTTGTCTCCTCTCCTCTCAAAAACCCACTGCAAATGCATTTTATCTTTCACCTCCGTCTTCACCCAGTCCCACATTTAGTCCATTCAGTGCATGTTTCTTTCAGGCATGCCTGCAAGCCCAGCTGGAGTTTCTTTACTGCATTATAGCTGTTCAATTTGTTGAAATTTCAAGTTGATAGATCAGGAGTATTTCTCATGCTGCCATTACTCTGATGTGATCTCCCCATTTTATTCTTTTGCATGTTTTTCTCTAGTTTCCCAACACCATTTATTGAAGAGACTGTCTTTATCCTGTTATATATTCTTGCCTCCATGGTCAGAGATTAGTTGACCATGAGTTGTTTTGTTTTTAAATTTTTCTTTTTGAGCATTTGTTACTAGTGTATAGAAATACAATACTATTTTTACACTGATATTGTATCCTGCCTTTATGAATTTGTTTGCTAGTTCTATCCATTTTTGGTGGAGTCTTTTTGATCCTCTATATATACTGTGTCATTGGAATACAGTGAGTTTTACTTTATTTTTACAATTTATATGCCTTTTATTTCTTACTCATGCCTAATTGCTCTAGCTGGGACTTTTAATACTATGTTAAATAAAAGTGAAGGAAATGGGCATCCTAATGTTTCTTTAAAAATGTATGCACTTATAACTTTTAATTATGTTCACTCATTTAAATAGTATAATTCCCACCAGAATCACTCATAGAAATCATAATTTTAATAATTTTCTTATTGCACCAACAATTTTACTTTTAGAGTGTGATGATAAGTTCTGAATAAAGTTTTAATCTATACATTTATGATATGTATAACCAATAATTTCAAATGTGTGTGTGTGTGTGTGTGTGAGAGCAAGAGAGAGAGAGAGAGAGAGAGAGAGAGAGAGAGAGAGAGAAAGAGAAATAAAATGTCATGGAAAGAAATAGAAACTTGAAATTCATTTGAACATAAATATATTGAGACTGTAGGCAAAAATTAGATTTCTTAGGGAGACAGTAGTAGTAAGTAAGGTGAGAAAATGACCAACCACCAGAATTCTAGAAATTCTATCTAACATTAGGATGCCCAGGGCATAAATCAACATTCTGCACTGAAAGCTGAGAAAGTCAGAGAGAAAGGGGGAAATCAGGAGAATGTAGTATTATATCTCAGAGAAAAATGTGTTGTAAGTGGCAATAATGAACATATTTGCAGGTCAGGTAAGTTAAAGACTGAAATTGTCCTATAATTTTAATGGGAATGGAAGTTAATTGGAAAAAGCAGATGTATGTGTATTGAAAGGAAAGTGGGCCTTTCTTCTAAGGTGTTAGTGAATTGAGAATGTTTAAATGTAAATGTAAAGGTTCCAGTTTCTTTGTTTCTAATATTCTCTCTTCCTAAAATATCTTAACCCCATCTCTACTTACCATATTTAAATTTATACATCCATAATGGCCCATTTTTTTCTTTTCTGAGTGATATTTTATATGAGTCAAGCTTTAATTGTAGCAACCTGAATCTACTCTAACTAGATTAAGTAAAAAGGAATTTTGATAGAATATTACATGGATTACAATAACATTATTAAAGAAACAGACTACAATCTGAGCTTCCTGGAATCATTTTCAAAAAAAAACCACAAAACAAAAATACCCCAATCTGCATTTTGAAGACAGTTGCTGCTTTGGCCACAATTAGATATTTATGTGCTGTGCTGATCAACTATCTTAGGAAATAAAACTGTAAATATATGTTATTCTTAGAAGGTAACTGATCAACATGATCCTGAAAAACTAAAATTCACAGGACAAAATGGGAAGGGAGACATAAGCAGAGAGAAAACTCTGGAGGTTTGCAAAGGGGATGCAGCAGAGGAGTGATAAGCACATGCTTGTGATTAAAACACTCAAGCTGGGACCCAGGCTGGTTGGCTGGCTCAGTGGTAGAGCATCAAACCAATGTGTGGGAGTCCCAGGGTCAAATCTTAGAGCACACAGGAGAAGCAACCATCAGCTTCTCCTCCCTTCCCCTTCCCCTTTCTCTCTCTCTTCCCCTCCCATAGCCATGAATCAATTGATTCGAGCACATTGTGCCAGGGCACTGAAGATGGCTCCATGGAGTCTCCACCTCAGGTGCTAAAAATAGCTCGGTTTTGAACATAGCCACAGATGGGCAGAGCGGGGGTTGCCAGGTGAATGCAGGTCAGGGCACATATGGGAATCTGTCTCTCTATCTCCCCTCCTCTCATTTAAAAAAAACAATCAAGACCAAGGAATGAATTATGCAAAAAGATTAGAAAAATCATACTAGATTTCAAACAGGACTGGGAATTGTGCCTGTGATTAAGTTTTTATATCAATTTTTTCTGACAAAAATCATGAGGTTCCTAGATCGGAGGCAAATTTTTGATTACTCAGAGAATATATTTATCCGTTCTTTATGCTCTGATATCCTGAAGGGCAATGTACTGGGGCAGGAATTACGTGTGTGTGCATGGGGTTTGCACAAAAGAACTAGCAAATTAACTACCCCTTCCTCCAGAGAGAAAGAAAAAGACTTAATCCTTTTGATATAAATATATACTGTTTGGGGAATAAAGGTAAAATCCCTAACTCAATTATATAAATTGCTCCAAGGGACTTTATCTTTAACTTCTGAGGCTTGTTTTGGCATTCAAACATTCTTTTATCCAGGAACCAGAAATCTGTTCTTAAAACCTGATCATGTAACATCATATTATATAGCATTGTTTCCTGATTTTCTAGTCCCACCAACCAAAATAGGAAACCTTATAATTGAGAGGAAATTGGGTAGAGTTCTCAGAAAGCTTTGACTTCAGCAGTGGGTATCAATTATCCTTAGAATAAATGTTGTTATGGTCACACCTGAAATTTTCAAAGCAATGCCTAAATTTATTAAACTGTTTCCAATAGGAATATAAAAGTATACAGCACCTAACAAGATCAAGATTTTGCGATGTCTGTCATCTGGTTAAATAATTTTCAGACAATAAAGAGAAACAATATAAAAACTCTCAATAAAAAGAAAAATTATAAATTGAAACTGACCAACACATAAATGTTTCAATTAGTATACAGCCATTAAAAAAAAACTTTTATAAGTGTTCCATGTGTTCAGAAACCTAGAGGAAAATTATAAGCATGGAAGACAGAATGATTTTTCTGACTAAAATTCTAGAGGTGAAAACTATAATACAGGAGATGAAATATGCTCTTGATGTAATTAATAGCAGACCAGAAATTTAGAGCAAAAAGATTTGTTTATTAGTTAACTTAAAGAACAACAAGAACTATCAAAAAAGAAAGAAAAAGAAAGGATCACTTAAAAAAGAAGAGAAAAAAGAAATAAATATACTATCAATGAGATGTGCAATAATTTCAAGCAACTTACGACATGAAACTGGAGTACCTGGATGAGAGAAAAGAGAGTAAAGAAAAAACAATACTTGCAGAAATAATAGCTAAAATTTTCCAAATTTGATGAAAATTATAAACTCTCAAATCTAATATGCCGAACAAACCCCATACAAGAAACATGAAGGAAACTATAACAAGACACATATATCTTAATAGCATACAGAGTAAAAACATGTTTTATCTGGAGGAACGAAATAAGAATGACGGTAGCTCTCTCTTAGAAACAATGCAAGCAACAAGACATTGAAGCAAAATTGTTAAAATACCATACTAAAAAAAACCAAAAACCTGACAACCTAAAATTCTATATCTAATAAACATATATTTTAAAAGCAGGTGGTGGTGCAGTGGATAGAGCATCAGACTTAGACACAGAGGACCCAGGTTCAAAACCCCGAGGTCACTGGCTTGAGCATGGGCTCATCTGGTTTAAGCACAGCTCACCAGCTTGAACCCAAGGTTGCTGGCTTGAGCAAGGGGTCACTCAGTCTGCTGTAGTCCCCCGGTCTACACTAGGTGCTGCAATAAAGAATTGATGCTTTTCATCTCTCTCCCTTCCTCTGTGCCTGTCCCTACCTGTCCCTCTCTCTGTCTCTGTCAAAAAACAAACAAACAAAAAAACAAAGGTAGAACAAAGATTTGTTGGGTCATGGAAAAGCTAAAACCATTTCTTTTAAAAAGACTCAAACTACAAGAAATGTTAAAACAAGTCCTTTTGACACACACAAAAAAATAATACCAGATCTCTGAGCAAAGAATAAAAAGCACCAAAAATGGCAACATGTATATGAATAACACTTTTCCTTTTTTATTTACATCCATAAAAGATAATTGGCTTTTTAAACAAATAATATAGTGTGTGACTGGAATAAATGAGAAAGTAAAATGTATGACATTAGCTAAAAAGTCAAGAGAAAAGGAAGTATACTCTTTCATACTGTTTTTTTAATTTATTGTGTTTACATAGATTCTAGTGTCCCCTGTATGCAACTCCCCTCCACTATGTTTCCTACAAAACCTCCTTGCCCCCCTCCCCGCAACACCCTCCCCATTCCATCCAGGATTTGCTTTTTTACTCTCATCCCATCCTATCATCCCCTTTCCCTGTGTACGCTTTTTCTCTGGACAATTTGATCCCACCTCTGTCTCTATTCCGTTTCTCAGTTCACATTGTTCATTAGATTCCTCAAATAAGTGAGGTCATATAATCTTTCTTTCTCTTCCTGGCTTATTTCACTTAATATAATAGTTTCCAGGTCCATCCATGTTGTCGCAAAAGGTAATATTTCTTTCTTTTTCATGGCCCCATAGTATTCCATTGTGTATAGGTACCACTGCTTTTTTATTATTATTATTCATTTTAGAGAAGAGAGAGAGAGAGCATGAGAGAGAGAAGGGGAGAGAAGCAGGAAGAATCAACTCCCACATGTGCCTTGACCTGGCAAGCCCAGGGTTTCGAACTGGCAACCTCAGCATTCCAGGTCGATGCTTGACCCACTGCGCCACCACAGGTCGGCCAACCACTGCTTTTTAATCCACTTGTATACTGACGGACACTTGGACTGTTTCCAGATCTTCGCTAATATAAACAATGCTGCCATAAACATGAGGGTCCATTTCTCCATTTGAATCATTGGTGTGGTGTTCTTGGGATATATTCCTAAAAGTGGAATGGCTGGGTCAAAAGGCAGCACCATTTTAACTCTTTGAGAAATCTTCATACTTTTTTCCACAGTGGCTGCACCAGTCTGCATTCCCACCAGCAGTGCAGGAGGGTTCCCTTTTCTCCACATCCTCGCCAGCACTTATTCTGCGTTGTTTTGTTGATGAGCGCCATTCTGACTGGAGTGAGATGATTATCTCATTGTGATTTTAATTTGCATTTCTCTAATGATTAGTGATGTTGAACATTTTTTTCATCTGCCTATTGGCCATTGATATGTCTTCTTTGGAGAACTGTCTATTCATTTCTTATGCCCATTTTTTGATTGGATTGTTTATCTTCCTGGGGTTGAGTTTTACAAGTTCTTTATAAATTTTGGTTATTAACCCCTTATCAGATGTATTGACGAATATGTTGTCCAATTGTGTGGGTTGTCTTTTTATTTTGTTAATGATGTCTTTTGCTGTGCAAAAGCTTTTTAGTTTGATTTAGTCCCATTTGTTTATTTTGTCCTTTATTTCATTTCCCTGTGGAGACAAATCAGCAAAAATATTGCTGTGATAGATGTCAGTGAGCTTACTGCCTATGTTTGTCCTTCTCTAATGATTAGTAACATTGAGCATCTTCCCATATGCTTATTGACCATCTGTACACCCTCTTTAGAGAAGTGTCTATTCAGTTCCCCTGCTTATTATTTAATTGGATTTCTTACCTTCCTGGCAGTGACTCCTAGACGTTCCTTATAAATTTTGTTATTAACCCTTTATCAGAAGAAATTGGCGAATATGTTCTCCCATTGTGTGGGTTGTCTTTTTATTTTGTTAATAATATCTTTTGCTGTGCAAAAGCTTTGTAGTTTGATATAATCCCATTTTCTTATTTTGTCTTTTATTTCCCCTGTCAGCAGGGATATATTGGCAAAAATACTGCTATGATAGATATCGGAGAGTCTACTGCCCATGTTTTCTTCCAAGATCCTTATGATTTTGTGGTTTTCATTTAAGACTTTTATCCATTTTCAATTTGTTTTTTTGAATGGTGTAAATTGGTAGTCTGGTTTTACCTTCTTGCCTGTACCTGCCCAATATTCCCAACACCATTTATTAAAGACACTGTCTCTACTCCACTGCATACTCCCACCTCTCTTGTCAAACATCAACCAACTATAAAGGAATGGGTTTATTTCTGGGTTTTCCACTCCATTTCATTGATCTACATTCTTAATGCCAGCAGCAAGTTGCTTCAACCACAATATCCTTGTAGTTAACTTGACATCAGGAGGCATGATACTTTCCACTTTGTTCCTCATTTTCAAGATTTCTGAGGTTATTCAGGTTCTAGATAATTTTTGAAATATTTGGTTTAGGTCTGTGAATTGTGCCATTGGTATTTTAATAGGAATTGCATTGAATCTATAGATTACTTTGGGTAGTATGGACATTTTAATGATGTTAACTCTTCCTATCCATAAATACAGTATATGCTTCCATTTGTATCTTCTCAATTTTTTTCATTGTCTTATATCTGAGTACAAGTCATTTAGCACTTGGTTAAATTTATTTCTAGATTATTTATTTATTTATTTATTTTGCAAGTGAAGGGGAATTTTTTCTTAATTTCTCTTTCTGACAGTTTATTGTTGGTGTATAAAAATGCCACAGTTTTCTGAATATTAATTTTATATCCTGCCATGTTACCAAATTTATTTATCAGATCTAGTAGTTTTTTGTCTAAGACTTTAGGGTTTTCTATGTACAGTATCATGTTGTCAGCAAATAATGACAGTTTTGCTTTTTCTTTTCCAATTTGAATGACTTTTATTTCTTATTGTTGTCTGATTGCTGTGGCTAGGACTTCCAGTACTAAGTTGAATATGAGTGGTGAAAGGGGGCACCCCTGTCTTGTTCCTGATCTTAAGGGGATTGCTTTCCATTTTTTCCATTGAGTATGATGTTGGCTATATATTGGTCATAGATAGCTTTTATTATGTGGAGGTATGTTTCCTGTATTCCCACTTTGCTGAAAGTTTTTATTGTAAATCTGTGCTGGATTTTATCAAATGCTTTTTCTGCATTTGATATGATATGATCATGTGGTTTTTATCCTTTGTTTTGTTTATGTGATGAATCATGTTTATTGATTTGCAAATATTGTACCAACCTTGCCTCTCTGGAATAAAACCCACTTGACCATGATATATAATCTTTTTAATGTATTGCTGGATCCAGTTTGCTAATATTTTGTTGAGAATTTTAGCATCTATGTTCATCAAGGGTATTGGCCTATAATTTTTTTGTAGTGTTTTTACCTGGTTTTGGAAGGAGGATAATGCTTGCCTTGTAATATGAGCTTGGAAGTTTTACCTCCACTTGAATCTTCTGTAATAGCTTGAGAATGATAGGTGTTAGTTCTTTGAGTGTTGGTAATATTCACCTGTGAAGCCATCTGGTCTAGGAGTATTTTTTTTTGCTAGGAGATTTTTTTTTTTTATCTTTTGAGTTAGTGTTTTTATTTTCTTTGATTAAATATTAGTAAGTAAGATTGCTAGATCATATAGTAGTTATGTTTTTTATTTTTATTTTTATTTTTTGTGACAGAGAGAGTCAGAGAGAGGGACAGATAGGGACAGATAGACAAGAAGGGAGAGAGATGAGATACATCAATTCCTTGCTATGGCTCCTTAGTTATTCACTGATTGCTTTCTTATATGTGCCCTGACCAGGGGGCTACAGCAGACTGAGTGATCCCCTGCTTGAGCCAGTGACCTTGTGCTCAAGCTGGTGAGTCCTGCTCAAACCATATGAGCCCGTACTCAAGCTGGCGACCTCAGGGTCTTGAACCTGTGTCCTCCACATCCCAGTCCGACGTTCTATCCACTGCGCCACCGCCTGGTCAGGCTATTTTTTATTTTTTGAGGAGTCTCCATACTGTTTCATGTGGTTGCACCAATTTACACTCACTCCTGCCAACACTTGTTGATGTGGATTTTATTCCCTTGCTTTTTAAAAATTATTTTGAAAATTCACATGAATATTTATAAATAATATGTTAGTTAGTGTTACTTATATTAGAAATCTATAGAAACTGTGTCATATAGTCTATAGTGCATTTGAAAAAAATTCTAGGTAGTTTCTAAGATTCATCCATGTTGTTATGTTTAATTATAATTTATCCACTTTTACTACTTCTTAATATCCCATTATGCAGAAGTGCCAGAATTGATCTGTTCTTCAGCTGATGAACATTTAGGTTGTTTCTAGTTTGTATGCTATTATAAAAAATGCTGCTCTGAATATTCTTGTCCATCTGTCATTGTACACATTACAAGAGTTTAGGGCTAGACTTAGGAGGGAAAGTACTGGCTTATAGAGTATGCACATGTCAATTTCACAAGGTAGTGCCATATTAGTTTCCAAGTGGCTGCAACAATCTACTCTTTCCACCAGCAGTGATTAAGGACTCCCTTTGATCCACATCCAGCCATTACTTGGTATTATCAGATTTCTTAATGTTTTACCAACTAAGTAGATATAGAGTCCAGGTCTGAAATTGCATTTCTGTCATTACAACTGAGATTGTTTTGTTTTTTTGTTTGTTTGTTTTTCTTAATTTTTTTTAATTTTAATTTATTTTGTTAACATGGATTCAAGTGTCCCACTCAATATAGTTCCCTCACCCCCACTCCCTTATTCCCCATTATACCTCCTTTGTCCCCTCCCCCCTAACTCCTTCCCCCCTTCCCTCATTAATGTTAGTGAGGTATTACAAGCTGTCTTGTTATCTGTTTCTATGTGTTATGTATATATAATTTCACTAATCATTTCACCTTCTCTGATCCCTTCCCCTCATCCCCCTTCCCTCTGACAGCTGTTTCTCTGCTCCCTGTGACCCTGCCTCTGCCTCTATTTCATTCATCAGTTCACTTTGTAGATTAAATTCCACATATAAGTGAGATCATATGATATTTGTCTTTCTCTGCCTGGCTTATTTCACTTAGCATAATAATCTCCAGTCCATCCATGCCATTGCAAAAGGTAATATTTTCTTCTTTTTCACAGCTGCATAGTATTCCATTATGTAAATGTTCCACTGCTTTCTAATCCACTTGTCCACTGGTGGACATTTGGGCTCTTTCCAGATCTTGGCTATTGTAAACAATGCTGTAATAAACATGGGAATGCACACCTTCTTTTGAATCATTGATTTGGTATTCTTAGGATATATTCCTAAAAATGGGATAGCTGAGTCAAAAGGCATTCTATTTTTAATTTTTTGAGGAAATTCCACACTGATTTTTTAATTTTTATTTTATTTGTTGTAATTGATCTACTCAGGTTTTCTATTTTTTCCAGATTCAGTTTTGGAAGATTATATGTTTCTAGAAATTGATCCATCATAGTATTTTCTTAAAATCCTTTGTATTTTTGTGATGTCAGTTGTTACTTCTCTGCTTTTATTTCTAATTTTATTTGATTCCTCTCTTTTTTGTTTTTTTTGATGAGTCTGGTTAAAGGTTTGTCAATCTTGTTTACCTTTCCAAAGAACCAACTCCTGGTTTCATTAATCTTTTGCATTTCTTTTTAGCCACTATGTCATTTGTTTCTACTCTGATCTTTATTATTTCCTTCCTTCTACTTCCTCTGGGCTTTATTTGTTGTTCTTTTTCTAGTTCTTTTAGGTGCAAGGTTAGATTGTTTATTTGAACTTTTTCTTACTTTTTAAGGTATGACTGTAATGCTATAAACTTTCTTCTCAGAACTGCTTTTACTGTGTCCCTGTAGATTTTGAGTTGTTGTATATTCATTTTCAGTTGTTTCAAGAAAATTTCTTATTTCTTTCTTGATTTCATTGTTAATCCATTCATTATTTAATAACATACTATTTAATATCCAAGTGTTTGAATGTTTTTCAATTTTTTATTGTTGTTTCATGTCATTGTGGTTAGAGATGTTTTATATGATTTAAATCTTCTTAAGTTTAGTGAGACTTGTTTTGTGTCCTAACATGTGGTCTATCTTAGAAAATGTACCATGTGCACTTAAAAATGTATAGTCTGCTGCTTTAGGGTGAAATGTTTTGTAGGTAGCAATTAAACTTACTTCATCTAGTGTATTATTTAAGGCTGTATCTTTGTTGATTTTCTTTCTGGAGGATCAATCCATTAATGTTAGTGAGGTATTACAATCCTCTATTATTATTGTATTGCTGTTGATCTTGCCCTTTATATCCATCTAATTTACTTTATATATTTAGGTGCTCCTATATTGAGTGTGTATTGATAAATATTTACAATGGTTATATCCTCTTGTTAGATTGCTCTTCTTATTGTAATGTAGTGACCTTCTTTGCCCCTTACTATAATAGCCTTTGATATAAAGGTTATTTTGTCAGATATAAATGTTGCTACCTCAGTTTTTTTATTATTTTATTTCTTTTTGCATAATTTTTTTTTATTTCTTCACTTTCAGTCTATATATATCTTTTGTTCTTAGGTGGGTCTCTTGCTGACAGCATATATATGGGTCTTGTTTTCTTCTCCATGTGGCTACCCAATATCTTTATATTGGAGCATTTAATTCATTTAACCCTTTGAGTAGTACAAATGTTCATGTACATCCTTATGCCTCCTGACCATCCAGAGTACAATCATAGATGTATAAGGCAACATTAAAAAAAGGCAAATGTACGTTCTTCTTGTTTCCATAAATTGGTTATCAAACTAACATGATTTTAAGTTAATAAAACTGTAACTGGAACTGATTTTATTTTTTGAAAAAAACTTACTCCTGTGTGTCAGCGAGCATGAAAAAAACTCACTACTCAAAGGGTTATGGTTATTATTGATATGTACTTATTTATTGCCATTTTATTCTTTCCTACAATCCTGTTTCTCTTTATTTCTTTTTTTTTTTCTTTCCACATCTTATAACAGACCCTTTAACATTTCTTGCAGTACTAGTTTGATGGTAATGAACTCCTTGAGCCTTTGTTCATGAAACTGTTTATTTCTCCTTTAATTTTAAATGATAGCTTTGCTCGATAGAGTAGTCTTGGTTGTATGTTCTTGTTTTGCAACATTTTAAATATTTCTTGCCAATCCCTTCGGCCTAAAGTATTTCTTTCAAAAAGTCAGATGTCAGCCATTAGGGGGGTTTCTTTGTAGGTAATTAATAGCTTTTCTCTTGCAGCTTTTAGTATTCTTTCTTTGTCCCTTAACTTTGGCATTTTAATTATGGTGTGTCTTGGTGTAGGCCTCCTTGTATTTATCTTTAATGGGACTCTCCATGCCTCTTGAACTTGTGTGACTTTTTATTCATCAATTTAGGGAAATTTTCAGATATGGCTTCTTCAAAGAAGTTCTCTATGCCTTGTTAATTCTCTTCTTCAGGAAGCCCTATGATGTGGATATTGTTTCTCTTCATGTTGTCACAGAATTCTCTTAGAATTTCCTCAGTCTTTTTGACTGTCTTTTCTTTCTGCTAATCTGCTTCTGTTGCTTATATTTATCTTTTCTTCTAAATTGCTGATTTGATCTTCCACTTCATCCAGCCTGCTGTTGTTACCTTTTAGTGCAGTCTTCATTTTATATATTGTATTTGCCATTTCTCACTGGTTCCTTTTTATGGTTTTAGTGTCCTTTTTAATGCTTAGTAAGTTCTCATTCTGATCATCCATTCTTAGTTTAAGATCCTTGAGTATCCTAATAACTACTATTTTAAATTCTACATCTATTAGCTTGTTTACCTCCATTTTATTTAGTTCTTTTTTTTTTTCTTTACATTAGAGGAAGGGAGATCGTGAGGCAGACTCCCACATGCACTTGTACTGGGACCTACCCAGCAACACCATCTGGAACCAATGATCAAGTGCCAAGCTATTTTTAGTGCTTGAGGCTGATGCACTCCAATGGAGCTATCCTCAGTTCCCAGGTTCATGCTTAAACCAATCAAGGCACTGGCTGCAGGAGGGGAAGAGGAAAAGAAAAAAGAAAGAGAGAGGCAGAGAAACAGATGGTCATTTCTCCTGTGTGCTCTTAATGGGAATCAAACCAGAGATGTTCATACGCTGGCCCAATGCTCTATCCAGTGAGCCACTGGCCAAGGCCCATTTAGTTCTTTTTCTGGGGATTTCTTTTGTTGATTCATTTAGGTTATCTTTCTTTGTCAGCCCATTTGGTTTGTGTATTAGGTCGCTCTGCTGTCTCCCAAATTTGTTGTAATGTCTTTTAGAGGAAGATGGGCTTAGTGTTAGTAACCTTCAGGTCTCCTAAGTTCCTTGCTCTAGGAATGCATCATGAGGGCTGTATTCACCCTCCTTCTGTATGTATGTCCCAAATGCAGTTGGCCACTTTATGGTGGAGCCATCCTTTTATGCTAGCTAGCACTAAGTGTCAACCCCAATCACATGTGTTAGATGCTGTGCAGTATCTGTCCTATGGGGTGTATTTATTCTCCTCTGTGGTAGGTGCCTACTGGACTCCTCCCTTAAGAATGCCACTGCATTGAGTCCTGCTTTGATGCAGTCTGCCATCCACCACTGGGTGTACTGGCTCTGAGTCCCCTTGGATGGGGTTCTTGTATGGGTTGGTATCAGCCATTGTTTGTAACCTGCTGTGGGTTACCTGTCTGGATCCACTGCTCATTCACTGTTTGTGTCTGTGTTTTCTGTTCCTGAGTGTGTGTGGGAGAGGCCTCCTGCTTAGAGCTCCATAAAAGTGCCTCCAGCTCTGTAAGATTTTCCTCTACTTTTCAGCTACTCCACCTCCTTTTAGAACTCCTTGGTCTTCCCATAGAGTTTTCTGTGGAAAGACTGTAGTGTGGCCTCAGATTAGCCTCACCCCACCAACCCCTTTACAGGTTGCAAGCTTGGTGGGTTAGGGCAGCTGAGGTCAGGATGACATTAGTGCAATCTCTACCTCAGGAAAGCTCAGTATGGGAAAAGTAGTCCTTATTCCAGAGCCTAATTTCTCAGACACTGCTAGATACTCCACTCCTATTTCTCTTTAGTGAGGTGAGCAGTAGGATCAGATTGGGTGGGACTGACAGTCCCCTCTGCAGAAGTTCTTCCATGTAGGGAGACCCCTTTGTCTCATGGAGAAAGACTGAGAGAGTCCTTCACTGGGGCTGATTATGCTCCTCCTAGAAAATGGCTAAGCCACACAACCAAGGCCAACAATAGACTCCAGAAAACCCACACCTGGAATGTCCATGTTCCAAGACTCTCTCTTTTTCCCCTGTAGAACCTAGCCCAGTGGGGCAGGATATCCAGGACCCAGGCCAGCTGACTGTGAAGCTCCACCCTAGCCAATGCATGTGAGCCACTGTGCCAGTGCTGACCACAGAAAATGGAACTCGCCTCAGCTGGGCCTGGTGTCCGATGAGCCCTCTCTTTGGATACAATGCCATCAAAGGTCGTTGGGTCCTGCTCTGATACTCTCTACAGCTGGCTGCTAGATGTGCTGGCCCTGGGCCTCCCTGGGGGCAATCTGGTATAGATCAGATTAGAAGAGGGAATGAAATCAATATTATTGTGTAACATTGTTTGATTGGATTATTCTTCAAAAAGGAAATTATTTTTTCATCTACTGTTTCTTCCCTGTTTTGCCTAAGAGAATTTGAATAGGTATCAGTTACAAAGTTTTAAAAAACATACACTGGAAAAGATGACGTTTACTAAAAGAAAAAAATCCTTTAAAACATACTTCCTAACATATTCTGCTAATAATTGCAAAATGCTTTATTTTACTTCTCAATGGAATAAATTGTATTTTGTTTTGCATTTGAGTAGACTATGTACCAGAACACTATTAAATAATCACAAACAGTCTGCAGTTTTTGTTTTGGACTTCCCCGAAGCATAAACTGTGAGAGGTGATGCAACATTTTCTCTAATTGGCCCCTGTAAGAAAATGTAATGCTGGACTCAAAAATTCCATCCCAGCTCTGAATTTTGGGCAAGGTTATTTGAGGTTCTCAGACTCAAATAATGTTTGATTATGATTACAAACAGCCAGGGAAATCTGGGCAAGAACCGGATGTTACAGAACTTCGGGTGAAATTGCACTCCAAAGGATGATGGTGCCTCATACCCGATGCTATGCACATTTTCTAGCATCCCCTCTGACCTCAGTGCTCAGCAGCACTGAAACTGCGCACTCAATCAGGACCAGGCCTAGAAGACTGCAGGGGCTTTTATATTCTAGGAACACTAACTATTTCCAGAAAATAAAGAAAGAGCTGGTAATTTGGGTGGAAGTCCTTATAATTCCACTACAAGGGTTGATGTTGCTAAGGTCTGCTTGTCTCATTTCCTGTTGGCCAAAACAACTTAGTTAATGACATAATCAGAACCCACAAAAATGCCCCAAGTATAGACAAGTTTATATTTCAAGCTGCCTTATTTCCCTTCTAAGCTCCTTCTTCCTCATCCCTCTATAGTCTGGTGTGCCAAACCCTTATGCTGTACCCAATTACCCAGCCTTTTGTCCTGACATTTACACAGGCCTGAACTCTCCAAGCAGAACACTCCTCTTCTCTCATGAAATCTGCTTGTCCTATTCCCATGTAGCGGACTCCCTGAGCAAGGCCAAGGTATGGGGGTGTAGAAACAGTATGTCTTCTAAAGCTCAGAGGTCCAGGGAATCTACTGCAGTTGCAACCCTGGTATCATAAAGGGCTGCTGGAGAACAAACCAAAAACTTAAATTACAGGTCGTGACTGAATATAGGCTGGAGCAAACGACCCAAAATTACGTCACTGTTTTCTAAAGAATAAATATTTTACATTTTTTTATTGCACCATGAGAAAGTAAGAAAGTTGCGTTTCTTTATGTGAAAGTTCCAGAGTTTCTAATACATAAAGCAGGTGTAAAGTACAGGCTATAGTGACAAAATCAGAAGGAATAGAAGGCGAAAGGGTATGTGGTCTCCTTTCCACCCATCTTTATCCGTTTGGCTCACCCACTACTCCCGAGTCAGTTTAGTGTGATTGTATTCTGAAAGCTCCTCCAGTTCTATCTGTCCCTGCCTCCAACTAAGACTCAATGTCCTCTTGATAAATTTTTCTATTGCCCTCACCATAATGCAAGTACTATGTAACAATGCTGTAGATACATCTTATTTTACCTGCTCTCAAAGGGTTTGGCACAGGTAGAGCATACTGTAGGTGACTAATAAATGTTCAAACAGTGGGTAAAGAGGCATGATCTCATACCCATTAAAGAACCATGTTGTTTCTTTAGCTTTACATTCATATCAGATAACCAGAAGTGTGACCTGCTTACGGTAATAAAAGCATGCAAACAATCTACGTGCTCTGGTAAAGACTCAGGACTATGGTTCAGAACAATTGTCTAAAATCCATGATTTGTTTTTCTGGACTTCTACTAATAAGGGAAGCTAGTGAAAAGAATGAAAGTATGCATGTAAGGTAAAGTTCTTTATGTCCTTAACCTTTCCTATGTGAAGACTGGCATGGGGCTCCTTCATGCTTCAGGATGTCCCAGGACAACTTTGGATGCTTCTTGGAACTATGGTAGGGGCATGAATATTACGTGTAGGTCAGGAAGGATCTCATAAGTTTACCATTCAAGGAGTTAGAGATTGAGCCTGACAGCTAGGCACTCCCAAGGTATAAGAGCAAGAAGAGAAAATAGACAACATGGCACTATGTGAAAGTTGGACTTCCTCTTTATTCCATCATATTCCATTCATACCAAGCTGTGCCTTTCAGGGGTACACAGGCATCCAGTCATGCAAATACGTTCTGACTATGAGCATCTTATTTTGACCCCACTTTGGCTCTTACTGCTGCAAGCTCAGCACACATTTCCTTAGAATGGCTACTTTATTTGCTGACCTGGTCTGCTTAAGTCCAGTGGAATTAGTTTCACTAGTTACTGGTCTGCTTAAAGCTAATGGAATTATTGTCACTAGTTGCTGCCCTCCTAGCCAGAGGGATGTTGAGTTTCCTGGCTTGTTTAAAATGTAACCCCATTTCCTTGAGCTGCTGAATTCCTGAACTGGTCACCAGACAAACTGCTTTAGAGCAAGGATGTAAGTGTCAAACATGCATAATGATGCATTTCTTTTTTTTTTTAAATTCTCTGTTACAAATCAGTATCTGGACCTTGCCATAATGAAAAGTTTTAACTAATTGTTTTGCATTATGTTTTGAAATCCCTTATATAACTAGCTTCTCAGATGCATGTGTCTTTGGGTAGCACCACACATGTTCCCTGGGAAACTTGAAGGTGAGGTGCCTTGGTGCATGAGCATTTAAAGTGTAGTCAGCCCATTTTTAAAAATCCTCATTTTAAGCAAAGCTGAACATGTGGTGAGAGACATGATTTTTGTCTTAATTTAAAAGATACTTCAGTCTAATTGGAGAACTGTGCATGCACGCACGCGCGTGCACACACACACACACACACACACACAATTCTGCAAGCCCTAGGGACTACAGATATCAAGAACTATTAGTACAGAAACTAATTTCTGACCCGCAGGTAAAAAGGGAACCAGATGTGAGTTCAAATACCAAAGTCCTAGCCATCTGCAGCTGTTTCCTTCTAAACTGCCTCCTGACTGTGTCTTCTACACTTTGGGAAGGCATCTGGTTGCCCTGGGGTTGTCCCCTATAGAGTAAAGTCTTATTCAACCTTCAAAGATGGGTGCAATTCTCACCTTCTCCTCTACCTTAGCTCCAGAAAACTTGCGGCTCTTTTCTCTGGCACAGGTTCCTGCTGGAGCCCAGCAATCTCTGACTATATCAGAAAGATCCAGCACTGAACAGATGGCCACCTCACTTACAATGAACTTCATATCTGGCCAAGATAGGACATTGCCAATATAATGAGCAATCTAGTAAATGAGGTTGAACCTGTATGCATCATTCATATAAATAACCCAGCTGTTGGCTCACAGGCCACAGGCTATCAGGCAGACTGAGTTGGGCCTTTGTGTAAAGTAAATGGCATGAGAAGAGCCTCTCAGAGACCAACCAGGGCCCCAGATGAAGTTAGAGAGTATTACACAGAATGAGATTGATTGTGAAGGCTCACAATCTCTTATGAACAGAAGGCAGGCTAGCCATCTCCCATGAGGGAGATGCCATCATAGAAGAAATGTCAAGGGAATAGCAATATCTATGCTATGGAAGAGCAGTGTTTGTTTGTTTTTGTAGTCATTCTCAAACTTTAGCTTTCAGAGGATCACCTGGAGGAATTTGGAACCACAGGGTAGGTCTGGTGGGACCAGAGAATTTGCATTATTTATCACATCCTCAGGTGGGTACCACACTTTGAGAGGCATGGATCTACAGGAAATAGGAAACATTCTATACAACAGAGTTTTTTTTATATATAATAACAAGTACCTCTGCAGACTCATGCCATATAGAAATTGTTGTGAAGTGCCTTATTTGTCGGAAAAAAGGAGGGATGGAAATTCGCAACTACACTCAATCAACTAACTAACTAGCAAATATTTACTGAGTACCACCTTGTGCAAAACTAGGTCCTAAACTTTGTAAAGATTTTTCAAGTGTCAAATTTGATAGGAATTTATATTGGAAAAATGTTTCTGAAGGCCATTTAATCTGTATATATATTTTAAAATCCATAAAGCCGCCACTCTTTCATCAAGCAACTCTATGTCTAGGAATTTATCCCAAGAAAATAAAATATTGACAAATAAACTAAGAAAATGTTCACTGAAGCTTTTTTAAAGTGAAAAGGTAGAAATCTAAATAGTTCACAAATATAAATATAAATGACTAATAGACATAATGCATTCTCTCTCTCTCTATCATATGCATACACTCAAACACACACACACACACACACACACATACACACACTGTTGGTCAAATAAGTTTGTAAATATGATACATATGTTTGCTCGCTTATAGTTTGCATTAGGTGTGAGGAACAGACTGTAAGCAGGCAGGGTCATTATAGCCTAGCAGGGGTCATCAAACTTTTTATAAAAACCGCCCACTTTTGCAGTGCTGGTCAACCTGGTCCCTACCGCCCACTAGTGGGAGGTCCAGCTTTCATGGTGGGCCAATCACAGCGCTGTTTGGTTGTGCGGTAGGGACCAGGTTGACCAGCACTACAAAAGTGGGTGGTTATAAAAAGTTTGAAGACCCCTGGTAAGGCTTAGTTTTAAGGCTAAGCTTTTCCCCACTCCCATGCGGTTCCCCACTCCCAGGGGTCTAGTTTCATTCTTTTATATGTGAATATCCAGCTCTCCTAGTACCTTTATCTTCTTCCTTGTCCAGTTTGTTGGTACATAATTGCTCATATTCTCTTGTAATCTCTTCAATCTTTTGTATTTACATGGTATCAGAATCTCCTTTTTCATTCATAATTTATTGATTTAGATTCTCTCTTTTTTCCTTAACTAGTCTAGCTAAATGTTTGTAAATGTTGTTTATCTTTTAAAAGACCCAATTCTTAGTCTGGTTAATCTTTTCTATTGTTTTTCTGGTCTTTATTTTATTTATATCTGCTCTAATCTTTATTATTTTCTTCCCTGTGCTAAATTTGGGCTCAGTTTGTTTTTGTTTTTCTAGTTCCGTAGGCATCGAGTTAGTATTTGGGATCTTTTATTTTATTTTCAGAAGTGTTTTAAATTTTTATTTACAATTTTGAAGAGAGGAAAGGAAAGAGAGAAAAAGAAATATCAATCTGTTGTTCCACTTATTTATGCATTTATTGGTCGATTCCCATATGTGCCCTGACCAGGGATGGCACCCACAAACTTGATGTAGTGGGACAATACTCTAACCAACTGAGCTACCCAGCCTGGCTTTTCTTGCTTCTTAATGTAGGCATTTATTGCTGTAAACTTATTTCTTAGAACTATTTTTGCTATATCCCATACATTTCAGTGTCTTGTATTTTTATTTTTGTTTGTCTCAGGATATTCTTTTATTTGCCTTTTAATTTCTTCTTTGATTCTTGGTTGTTCAGGGGAGTGTTTAATTTCTACGTATAATGAATTTTCTGGTTTTCTTCTTATTAATTTTGAGTTTTATACCATTGTGATCAGAGATTCTTGGTATGATTTTAGCCTTCTTGAATTTTCTAAGATCTCTTCTGTGGCCTAACATATGGCTTATTTTAGAAAATGTTCTATATGTACTTGAGAAGAATGTGCATTCTGCTCTTGTTAAACAGAATAATATATAGATTATTGCTTTGCTCTTGGGGCAATCAGCTCAATTAGGATTTATAACCATGTCTGCTAGTAATGTTCTTGGACAGGTGGGGCCCGCCATTAGGATTTCTTTTGGGGTAAGGCAACTAACTGTTTGAGCTCTAAGGTTGGGGCTGGGGTTGTGTGCCACTGACTGAGTATAATTGGATAGACTGCTGACCTTGTTCCCTGAACATGTGAGGCTATAGGGCTCAGCAGTTACCTGGGTTCTCTAGTCAGGCTTACTAGATGACTGTGACTAGGCGGTATACTCAGCAATAGGTGGGGCTATGAATTAGCTTCCTTGCCCTGCCAGTGCAGCAGGACAAGACCCAGGGCTTGTATATCTCATTGTTTGGGGACTGGAATCTCATGTATACACTTAATTCCCTGGTAAGGTGAGGCCAGTGGCTTTTCTTTGCAGATAGAGAAAACTATGGGCTGTGCTCAAGCGTCACAGTAAGTATGGCTGTTGAACAGGTTATGCAGACTCTCATGTGCCCTGGTTAGTTTTCATGGTTGGATGGTCTGAAGGCTCTACTTAGCAATAAGTAAGACTATGAATTAGTTTCCATGCATGGACACAGCAGGAGAAGCAGCTAAATTCAGTAATGTTGTTTGCAGTCTTAATTCAAACCAACCCATGTCCTGTGCTCCCTGGCTGAACAGGACCATGGGGTTTGCTCTACAAAATTATCAGCTCTGCCTGTCTAACTCTGGGCTCCAGAAGTGCTGCTAGGTTACATAACTTGCAGGTGTTCTTGCTAGGCCTTCCTGTCAGATGGGGTTGGGAGCCAGGCTTCCTTGGTGGGGTTATGACTCAGCTCCTTTCCTGGGTGGGGTGTGGAGGGGCCTCTTCAAGCTACTTTCAGTTTTTCTGAACAGGCTTGTGGTCAGGAGGAGCCAGGAGCTATTCTCAGTCCCAGGTGAGGCGATGGATTAATTCTGCTGCCCTAGCATAGCAGGGGAACCCTGAACACCTTGTAATTGCTTTGCTCTTGGGGCAATCAGTTCTGCCCACCTACCTCTCAGCTTGAGTTGCTGGGTTATGTACCTCTCAGGTGTTCTTGCTTATCTTTCTGGTCTGATAGGGCTAAGAGTCAATCTCTGTAGCTGGAGCTGTGACTCAGCTCTCCTAAGTGGGTATGGATAAATGAGTTTCTAGGGCTCTTTATTTTAGGATCTGCATTAGGCAGACCTTGGCACTGCACCAAGTTTCCTGGCCAGAGTGCACCACCAATTCAGTTCTGCAGATGAGCAAAACTGCTGGCTGGGATTACTGCTTGGGCTTTGCAGGTAAAAGCTCAGTTCGCTAAGATCCAGGTGCTGATTGTTTCAAGCCCCTCCCCCCTTTTCCATCATAGTCAGATTACCAGTGGTTGAACCCTATTCCTGCAACCCCTGTGGGGAGAAACCAGAGTAGGGACTTCCACAAAGCTGCCCGTAGCACTAGGGGGAATGGTTTGGATGTTCCCCCAGGCTTTTTTTTTTTCTCACTGGAGAACCCATAGGCTCAAGGGAGGCCTCTCATTATGATGTCATGTACGCCTGGGGGAGGGGCAATGAAGTAAGTGTGTAGCTGCTTCTCTTCTCCTTGAAATGCAGTCTGTCTTGGTCTCTATGGTGCAGGGGGCTGCTCAGCCTCACCCCCATGTGGTGTCTTATACATGCATAGTTGTCAGTTGTTCTTATGAAGGCAAGCAAGTCAAAAATGACCAATGTTGCCATCTTGGTGATATCATACTCCAGCTCATTTCTTTTTTGCACTGAACAATATTCCATTGTGTGAATGCACAATAGTTTATCTGCACTTTTTTAAAGCTGTCATGTGATTGATTTAAATTGGCTTATATGCCTCGCTCCAACTTGCAGCTGCTCTATCACTTGGATGTCGCTAAATCATTATCATCATCACTGTCATCATTGCTGACATTTGTCTCTGGCTTCCTATGTGCCAGACTTTCTGCTGAGAGCTTTGCACACCTTTATGTTATATGATCTTCAGAACAATGTTTTGAGTTAGAGTCTGTTATCTCCTTTTTGTAGATGAGTAAACAGGCTTAGAAGTGGAGAGCAGTGTGTTCAAGGTCACTCACCTAAAGCAGACCTGGCTAGAACCACACAAATGCTATTTGGCTTCAAAAGATGTCTATCTTGTTCATTTTTCCATTCCTAGAACATATTGCTGAGCCTGTCACACGGTAGCTACATATAAGTAATTTCGGAATGGATAGAGACAAATGTATTGTCCTAGATAAATTTGTTCTAATAGAATAAAGGCCAGTGGTTCTCAGGGCATGAATTGAATGAAGAGTGTCTTTTATATGCTCCATACTCTTTTGGAGATGGACACTTTGCAGTATCTCAGAACCATTTCACAGATATGAAAATAGCGGCCAGTTTAAGCTACTTGCTAGAGATTAGAGTTACAAAAAGAATTTAGCCTTCTGGTTTCTAGTGCCAAACCTCCTCTCGGGCCAATGGATGTCCTCATTGCTAAGTGTGCTATTTAGCAGATCTGTCACCTAATATCTTCAACTGCCAGCTAGTTCCCCAATTGTTCCCACTTACATTTCATTTTTATTTTAAATGCTATTTCCTCTTTCAGTTTGAGGCTATTTTCACTCTTATTAGTTTCATTGTTTGGTCTTTGACATACATGTCAAATCAAACATCAGAACAGATGTGCACAGAGAGATTACAACAGATGGCTCATGCTGTGAAATGACACTGAGCTGCTGCAGAGCACACTTTTTGCTCATTTAAAAAAAAAACAAATTCTGCTTTTGGAAAAAACATAATTGGATCTCATATATCTTCCATCCTTCCACTCCCTGCATCAGTTCAGTCACCTCCAGGACCTTTTCTACTATGACTGGGTATGAAGTGACATTTATTAAGCAGCAGCAGAGGCGAAAGATATGCTGGTTATTTATACTGATCTATCTGTATTATTGATTCTCTCCTATTTCCCATCAAGTACCCTTGAACTCGATTTATGTTGGCAAATATTTGCTGAACTCTTTACTGTTCTACAATCATTATCTTAGATATCATCCTGAGTACTAATGAGGTAATATTAGAATGAAGCCCTCATCGGGTAACTCTGTTGGTTAGATTATTGTCCCAATGCTGCAAGGTTATGGGTTCAATCTCTAGTCAGGCACATACAAGAATGAACCAATGCATGCATAAATAAGTGGAACAACAAATCAATGTTTTACTCTGTCTCTCTTTCTCTCTCTCTACTTCTCCCTCCTTCTGTCTCTAAAGTCAATAAATTAAAAAATAGAATGAAAGTTAGAATATCTCCTTTGACTGTGTGACTAGACAGCATTTAATCAACCATGTGAGAGAGGTACACAGAGCTAAAAGAATTCAAGTGAAGGATAAGATACTTCTTTCTACCCAGATAATCAAGAAAGCTGCCTAGCTTGTCTTCCATTTGAACTGGGCTTGCAGAGATAAATAAGATTCCTACAACCAGAGAGTGTAAGGAAGGATATTCTAGGCTGAGGGAACACACAAACTGACACATGTACGTGAAGAGTGCACTCAACGAAGGTCTGACAGTTTAATTAGGTTGGACAGAAGGTGTGTGTCATGAGTCTTGAAAGATGAGGCAGGAACTAGACAGAGGGTGACGGAGGACAGTCTGACTCTGGGTGAGGGGTATGCAACATAATTTAATGATAAGATAACCTAGACATGTTTTCTTTGAATATATGTACCCTGAATTATTAATGTCATCCCATTAACATTAATAAAAATTTATAAAAAAAAAAAGAAAAATGAGGCAGGAAATGGTGTGGTGATGGTCTTGAAAACTATAAGGGATTTAGATCTTTTTTTTTTTTTTTACTATTTTTTAAATTTCTTTTAAAAAATTAACTTTAACAAGGTGACATTGATAAATAAAAGTACATAGGTTTCAGATAAACATTTCTATAGCATTTGAACTGTTGGTTATACTGTATACCCATCACCCAACATCACATCATTTTCTGTCATCTTATATTTGTCCCTTTTTACACACTTCCCTCCACCACCCTCCCCCATGTCCCCTGTCCCCTGGTAACCACTTCACTTTTATCTATGTCCATGAGTCTCAGTTTTATATCCCACCTATGTGTGAAGTCATATAGTTCTTAGCCTTTTCTGATTATTTCACTCAGTATACTGTTTTCAAGGTCCATCCATGTTGTTGTAAATGGCACTATATCATCATTTCTTATGGCTGAGTAGTGTTTCATTGTATATATGTACCACTTCTTCTTTATTCAATTCGCTATCAAAGGACACTTTGGTTGTTTCCATGTCTTGCTCACTGTGGATAATGCTGCGATGAACATGGGGGTGCATGTGTCCTTATGTACCACCAATGTTTTCAAGTTTTGGGTGTAGATACCCAGCAGAGGAATTGCTGGGTCATATGTTAATTCTATTCTTAATTTTTTGAAGAACCACCATAGTTTCTTCCATAATGGTTGTACTAATTTGCATTACCACCAGCAGTGAAAGGGGGGTTCCTTTTTCTCCACAGCCTCTCCAACACTTGTTATTACCTGTCTTGCTGATAATAGCCAATCTAACAGGTGTGAGAAGGTATCTCATTGTAGTTTTGATTAGCATTTCTCAAATACCTAGTGAAGGTAAGCACTTTTTCATATATCTGTTGACCATTTGTATGTCTTCTTGGGAGAAGTGTTTGTTTAGGTCTTCTTCCCATTTTTAAATTGGATTGTTTGCTTGTTTGTTGGAGCTTTGTGAGCTCTTTATATATTTTGGATACTAACCCCTTATCAGAGCTATTGTTTGCAAATATCATCTCCCATTTCGTTGCTGTCCAATTTGTTTTGTTGTTGGGTTTTTTTCTGTATAGAAGCTTTTTTTTTATTTTTGCCTTTGGGCTCCAATTCCTAAACTGTTCTCTATGGCCAAGATCCTTGAGCTTAGAACTATATTTTCTTTATGTAATTTATGTTTTCAGATCTTATATTTAGGTCTTTGATCCATTTTGAATTAATTTTTGTGCAGGACAAACTGTATCAAGTTTCATTCTTTTGCATGTGGCTTGCCAGTTTTCCCAGCACCATTTATTAGTCTTTTTTTTCTCCATGTGTGTTTTTGGCTCCTTTATCAAAAATAATTAGACCATATATATGTGGTTTTATTTCTGGACTTTCTATTCTGTTCCATTGATCTGAGTGTCTATTTTTCTGCCAATACCATGCTGTTTTAATTGCCATGGCTCTATAATATAATTTGAAATCAGGTATTGTAATGCCCCCAGCTTTGTTCTTTTTCATTAGGATTACTCTGGCTATTCAAGGTTTTTTATAGTTCCATATAAACCTGATGATTTTTTGTTCCATTTTTTTAAGAAATGACATAGGAATTTTGATGGGAATTGCATTAAATTTGTATACTGTTTTGGGTAATATGGTCATTTGACTATATTTATTCTTTCTATCCAAGAACAAGAAATATTTTTCCATTTCATTGTATCTTTTTCAATTTCCCTTAACAATGCTTTGTAGTTTTCATTATATAGGTCCTTTACATTCTTTGCTATGTTTATTCCTAGGTATTTTTGTTGTTGCAGTCATAAATGGGATTTTTTTTAGTTCATTTTCTGATGTTTCATTGTTGACATATAGAAAAGCAATAGACTTCTGTATATTAATTTTGTATCCTGTGACCTTACTGTATTGGTTTATTGTTTCTGATAGTCTTTTTGTGGAGTCTTTGGGGTTTTCAATGTACAGAATCATATCATCTGCAAAAAGTGAAACCTTTATTTCTTCTTTCCCAATATGAATGCCTTTTATTTCTTTCTCTCGTCTGATTGCTCTGGCTAGAACTTCCAGCACTACGTTGAATAAGAGTGAAGAGAGTGGAAAACCTTGTCTTGTTCCTGATTTTAGTGGAAAAGTCTTCAGATTTTTGCCATTTAATATCATATTAGCTCATTATTTGTCATAAGTGGCCTTTATTACGTTGAGATATTTTCCTTCTATACCCATTTTGTGTTTTAAACATAAAATGATGTATTTTATCAAATGCCTTTTCTGCATCTATTGATAAGATCATATGGTTTTTGTTCTTTGTTTTGTTGATATGGTGTATTATGTTAACCATTTTATGTATGTTGAACTATCCTTGTGATTCTGGGATGAATCCCACTTGATCATGATGAATTATTTTTTAAATGTGTTGTTGTATTTGATTTGCTAGTATTTTCTTTAGGATTTTAGCATCTGTATTCATTAGAGATATTGGTCTGTACTTTTCTTTTTTTGTGTTGTCCTTGCCACGTTTTGGTATGAGGGTTGTGTTGGCCTCATAAAAATGTGTTTGGAAGTTTTGCTTCTTCTTCAATTTTTTGGAAGACTGAGTAGAATAGGAACCAAGTCTGCCTTGAATGCTTGCTAGAAGTCACTAGTATTCTGGACCTGGACTTTTATTTTTTGGAAGGTTTTTGATAGTTGTTTCTATTTCCTCTCTGTTTATGGGTCTGTTTAAGCTATCTACTTCTTCATGACTCAGTCTAGGAAGATTTTATTATTCTAGGAATTTATCCATTTCTTCCAGATTGTTGAATTTGCTGGCATATAGTTTTTCATAGTATTCTACAATAATTATTTGTATAGCTATGATATCTGTGGTGATTTCTCCTCTTTCATTTTGGAATTCGTTTATGAGTCCTTTCTCTTTTATCCTTAGTGAGTCTTGCCAAGAGTTTGTCAATTTTGTTGATCTTTTAAAAGAACCGGCTTTTTGTTTTATTGATTTTTTCTATAGTTTTTCTATTCTCTACTTCATTTATTTCTGCTCTGATTTTTATTATTTTCTTTCTTCTGCTGGTTTTGGGTTGCCTTTGTTCTTCTTTTTCTAGTTTCTTAAGATGTGATGTTAAGTTGATTACTTGGGCTCTCTCTTGTTTGTTCATATAAGCCTATAGTGATATGAACTTCCCTCTTATTATTGCCTTTGCTGCATCCCAGAGATTCTGATATGTCGTCTTGTCATTTTCATTTGTCTGTATGTATATTTTGATCTTTTATTTTTTCTTTGATCCACTCATTTTTTAAAAGTATATTGTTTAATTTCCACATTTTTATGGGTTTGTTTTTGCAGTTGAATTCTAGTTTCAAAGCCTTATGGTCAGAGAATATGCTTGGCATAATTTCTCTTTCTGAATTTGTTGATGTTAGATTTGTGACCCTAAATATAGTCAATTCTTGAGAATGTTTTATGTACACTAAATAAAAATGTATACTCTGGCATTTGGGGATGAAATGTCTTGTAGATGTCTATCATATTCAATTGTTCTAGTGTTTTGTTTAAGGCTCATATTTCTTTATTGATTTTCTGTTTAGATGAAAAATCTAGAGCCATCAGCAGTGTATTGAGATCTCCAAGTATGATTGTATTTTTTTGTTGGTTTTTATTTTTATATCAGTTAGTAGATGTCTTATATACTTTGGTGCTCCTTGGTTTGGTGCATATATATTAAGAAGTGTTATGTCTTCTTGATTCAATGTCCCCTTTATCATTATGAAATGACCATCTTTGTCTCTGATTACCCTTGCTGTCTTGTAATCAGCATTGCTAGATATGAGTATGGCTACACAAGCTTTTCTTTGGACGTTATTTGCTTGGAGAATCATTTTCCAACCTTTCACTTTGAATTTGTTTTTATCCTGTAGCTTAGATGTGTTTCTTGAAGGCAGCAGATAGTTGGATTTTCTTTTTTTGATACACTCCGCTACTCTGTGTCTTTTTATTAGTGATTTCAATTCATTTACATTTAATGTAATTATTGACACTTGAGGGTTTTCTATTGCCAATTTATATATTGCTTTCTGATAGCTCTTATCTTGTTTGATTCTTCTCTTTTGTTTTTCTGCCATTTGTTTTTGTTTGGTTGTATTCCATACTTCTTTCCTGTGTTTCTTCTTTTTTTAAGCCATGTGTTTCTGTAGTGGTTTTTTAGGGGTGGTTACCATTAGGTAAGAAAAAAGATATATATCATATTCATTGTAGTACATTATCTCATGAGTGCTTCTGCACTCCATCCTCCTTTGCTCTTGTTAGTCTTTGTCCTCTCCCCTTTTTTGTTTTTGTTGTCATAGATTAATCTTGTTTTTATTGTAATCTTGTTGGAGCTTTTACTTGTAATTTTGTTTTGTTTTGTTCTTTGTATCTGGTCGAATAATCCTCTTTAGTATTTCCTGAAGTGGGGGTTTTCTGGTGATAAATTCTCTCATCTTGTCTATATCTGTGAATGTTTTTATTTCCCCCTTTGTATTTAAGGATAGCTTTAATGGATATATTATTCTTGGCTGGAAGTTCTTCTCTTCCAGTATTTAAATATTGGGGTCCATTCTCTTCTGTCTTGTAGAGTTTCTGTGAAGAAATCTGATGCTAACCTAATGAGCCTTCCTTTATATGTTGTATTCTTTTCCCTGGCTGTCTTTAGGATTTTTTCTTTGCCATTGGTTTGTGATAATTTCATTATGATATGTCATGCAGTAGGTCTGTTTGGGTTGCAGTAACACAGACTTCTGTTTGCTTCTTGGGATCTAGGCTCTAATTCTTTCCACAGGCTTGAGAAGTTCTCACCTATTATTTGTTTGAATATATTCTCCATTTCATTTTCTCTCTCTTCTCCTTCTCCCATTATCGATGTTGCTCTTTCTGATGGAGTCAGACAATTCCTGTAGGGCTTTCTCATTTTTTTTAAATTCCTGAATCTCTCTCCTCTTCTCTCTGTAGTGTCTCTAGTTGCCTGTGTTCTATGTCACTAATTCTCTCCTCTATCTGGCCTGTTCTATTAGCTAAGCTTGTTGCCTTGTTTTTCCAATATGAATGCCTTTTATTTATTTCTTTTGCCTGATTGCTCTGGCTAAAACAGCCAGAACTATGTTGAATAAGAGTGGAGAGAGTGGGCAACCTTTTCTTATTCCTGATTTTAGAGGAAAAGCCTTCATTTGTTCTCCATGTACTATAATATTAGCTGATGGTTTGTCACATGTGGCCTTTATTATGTTGAGGTGCTTTTATTCTATTCCAATTTTATCAGGGTTTTTTTTTTTTATCATAAAGGATGTTGTATCTTATCAAATGCCTTTTATGCATGTATTGATAGAATCATACAGTTTTTGTTTCTTGCTTTGTTGATGTGGTATGATACGTTGTTCAATTTCCATATGTTTTACTATCCTTGTGTTCCTGGGATGAACCCCACTTGATTGTGATGTATAATTTTTTAATGTGTTATATTTAATTTGCTAGTATTCTGTTTAGAATTTTTGCATCTGTATTCATTAGAAATATTCGTCTGTAGTTTTCTTTTTTTGTGTCATCCTTACCAGGTTTTGGTAGAAAGGTTATGTTGGCCTCATAAAATGTGTTAGGGAATATTGCTTCTTCTACTTTTTTTATAACTTTGAGAAGGATAGGTATCAAATTTTCTTTGAATGTTTGATAGAATTCACTAGTGTAACCATCTGGTCCTGGACTTTAGTTTTGTGAAAGGTTTTGATAGTTGTTTCTATTTCCTCTCTGCTTA
The DNA here is from genome assembly GCF_036850995.1 of Saccopteryx leptura. Taxonomy (NCBI): domain Eukaryota; kingdom Metazoa; phylum Chordata; class Mammalia; order Chiroptera; family Emballonuridae; genus Saccopteryx; species Saccopteryx leptura. Next base: position 58,764,632 of record NC_089511.1, on the reverse strand, counting down.
TAGGTATATTTAGGTTTTCCACTTCTTTGTGATTCAGTCTAGGAAGACTAGAATTCTAGGAATTTATCCATTTTCTCTAGATTGTTGAATTTAGTGGCATATAATCTTTTATAATATTCTACTATGATCCTTTGTATATCTGTATTGTCTGTGGTAATTTCTCCTCTTTCATCTCAGATTTTGTTTTTATGAGTCCTTCCTCTTTTTTCCTTAGTGAGTCTAGCCAGTGGTTTGTCAAATTTATTGATCTTTTCAAAGAACCAGCCCTTTGTTGTATTAATTTTTTCTATAATTTTTTGTTCTATATTTCATTTAGTTCTGCTCTCATTTTTACTATTTCTTTTCTTCTGCTGACTTTAGGTTGTTGCCTTTGTTCTTTTTCTAGTTCCTTAAGGTGTGATGTTAGGTTGTTTACTTGGGATCTCTCTTGTTTTTTGATATAAGTCTTTAAGGATATAAACTTCCTTATTACTGCTTTCACTGCATCCCAAAAATTTTGATAGGTCGTGTTGTAGTTTTCACTCATCTGTATGTATCTTTGATCTCTGCTTTTATTTTTTCCTTGACCTAGTCATTTTTTAAAAGTATGTTGTTTAATTTTTACATTTTTGTGGGTTTATTTACTTCCTTTTTACAATTGAATTCTAATTTCAAAACCTTATGGTCAGAAAATATCCTTGGTATCAGTTTAATCTTTCTGAATATGTTGATGTTAGCTTTGTGGCCCAACCTATGGTCTATCCTTCATAATGTTCCATGCCCAATGGGGAAGAATGTATAATCTAACATTCTGGGATAAAATGTTCTGTAAATATCTATTATGTCCATTTGGTCCAGTTTGTCATTTAAGGCTGATATTTCTTTACTGGTTTTCTGTTTGGATGATTTATCTAAAACCATCAATGGTTTGTTGAGTCCTCCAAGTATGAGTGTTTCTCTCTGCTTCTATTTTTAGATCATTTAATTGATTTCTTATTGTATTTTGGTGCTCCCTAGTTTGGTGCATATATATTAAGAAGTGTTATGTCTTTTTTGTTAGAATGTTTCCTTTTTCATTATGAAATATCCATCTTTGTCTCTAATTACCTTTGTTGTCTTAAAGATAACATTGTCAGATATGTTTATGGCTACACCTGATTTTCTTTATATATTATTTCATTGGAGAATCACTTTCCAACCTTTCACTTTGAATCTCCTTTTGTCCTTGCAGCTTAGATGTGTCTCTTGAAGGTACCATATGGTTGGGTTTTGCTTTTTGATCCAATTTGCTACTCTGTGCCTTTTTATTGGTGAGTTCAATCCATTTATATTTAGGGTAACTATTGACCCTTGAGGATTCCCTATAGCTATTTTATGTTTTGTTTTCTGGTAGCTCTGTGTCTTGTTTGGTTTTTCTTTTTTATTTCTATCAGTTGTTTTTGTTTGGTGACATTCCATACTTCTTTTTCCTGTTTCTTTTTTTTTAAGCTGTGTATTTCAGTAGTGGATTTTTCATGAGTTGTTACCATTAGGTAATTTTTTTATTTTTTATTTATTTTAATGAGGTGTCATTAATAAATCAGGGTACATATGTTCAGAGAAAACATCTCCAGGTTATTTTGACATTTTATTATGTTGCATACCCATCACCCTAACTCAAATTGTCTTCCGTCACCTTCTATCGAGTTTTCTTTGTGTCCATTAGGTTATTAAAAGAACAATATTTATATGTACAATAGTCTTTTGCCTGTAAGTGCTTCTGCACTCCATCCTTCTTTAGTTTTGCAGATCTTTATCCTCTCCATTTTAATATTATTGTTGTCATAGATTATCCTTGTTTTTATTGTGACCTTGTTGGAGCTTTTACTTGTAGTTTTGATCTGTTTTGTTCTTTGTGTCTGGAATACAACCCTGATTTCCTGCAGTGGGGTTTTTCTGATGATAAATTCCCTCAGCTTCTGCATGTCTGTGAAAGTTTTTATTTATCTTTTATATTTAAATGATAACTTTGATGGATATAGTATTTTGGGTGGTAATTTCTCTCTTTCATTTTTTAATGTTTAGGTTCATACTCTTCTGGCTTTAGAGTTTCTGCTGAGAAGTTTGGTGATAACCTATTGGGCTTTTCTTTATAGGTTATATTCTTCTTTTCCCTAGCTGCCTTGAGGATGCTTTCTTTGTCATTGAGTTTTGACAATTTTATTATGATGTGCCTTGGAGTAGGTCTGTTTGGTATTCATTTGTTCATTAATTTGTTTTCTGAGCTCAGTAAATTGCCTATTGGTGTCTTCTTGCATTTCATTAAATATTTTCAGAACTGCAATTTTGAATTCTCTATAATTTAACTACATAATTTCCACATGATTGACATTTTTTTCTGGAGATTTTTTATTTTCTTTCTGAACTATGTCTCTTTTTTGTGTAGCCACAATATTCAATTTCTTCTTTCTTGATGACATTTGAGAATAATATTGTTAAGAACCCTAACAAAAAAAAACTACTAAAAAATATAAAATTAAAAAATACAATAAAATATATAAAAAATTTAATTTATTACAAGAAAAAACACATAAAAGATAAAAAAAACAAAAAATCAAAAACAAACTACCCACCAAAAAATAAAAATAAAAAATATAAAAATTTTAAAAATTGAAATTCAAAAGAGAAAAAGAAAAAAGAATAAGAAAAAAAAGGAAGAAAAGGAAAAATAAATTTTGGTTTTGAAAGGTTTCTTCCTGTAGGTGTTGCTGTATTATAATTTTTAGCTCTGTGAAGTCCATGGGCTGTCCTCAGCTGATGTAGGAGGGGCTACAGACACATTGGTGGGTGAGGATTGTGTGAGGGTTTTATGGCATTGTTTTTATGGGTTCAATTTTCTGGCTTTTAGGCTCTAGCAATGGCGATCTCAGACCTCTAAGCACTCCTTCCTACCTCTTAACAGACCTTGAGAGTCAGACATAGAGCACCTCTGTTCTTCAGGAGACAGTGGCTCTGGAGAGCTAGCTGTGGGGTTTGTCTCTGCCACGCTCAGTACCATGAGGTGAGGGAGGTGGGATCTGGGAGGCTGGGGGGTTGCACTTAGTTTTTCTCTGTCTCTGTCAAGTGTGGGCCAAAGGCAGACTGCAGGAACACTGGTCGTGACCCTGTGCTCTGGCCACTGTTGTTTATCTCCTTCTCTATCCCTCTATCTCACTTCTTCTCCTGGCAGAAGGAGACCTAGTCACTCCAAGTTTTTCACCCCATACCTCTCAGACAAAATCCAAACAGCCAGAGCTTCCCTCCTCCCTGTAGTCCAACAGAGACAAAACACCCAGTCTCACTGGGTTTTTCTCCTCCTCAGAGCCAACTGTGAATGTGTTTTACCTTCTGCCCCCCTTTTCAATCCATGCTACCTTTAGTCCATTCAGTGTATGGATCTTTCAAGCATGCCTGATAGCCCAGCTGGTATTCCTTCACTGCATTATAGCTGTTCAATTTGTTGAAAATTCAAAGGGAGAGATCAGGAGTACCTCTTATGCTGTCATTACTCTGACATCTGATTTAGACCTTGATTTGAGGGAACTGGCGAATGTTGAGATGGGGAAAATTTTCTGTGTCACATTATATTTCTAGGTAAGAGTACATCTAGGGGAAAAGTGTTAACAGATGTTCTTCCCCATTCACCATCTCTTTCTATGGCTTCTCCAAACAAAAGGAGAAATTGAAAATCTAACTGGAAGAGCCTATAGCATTCATCTAATCTGTTCATAGTAGGCTGGTGCTGAGCTTCTCAGATGGAATCCAGGTTTCAGTCTGTTGTTTCTGGTCCCTGCTCATTGGTCTATCTTGCCACTTCCAGTATCTATGTGATAAGTACCCAGAACCTGGCCCCTAGGAATGAAATTAGACCATGCTCCATCAACCTAGCCATCCAGTGTCAAGGGAAAGGGAATGGATGCCTTACTCTACCTCTTAATTCAACCTTGTTCCCAAGCTCAGTTTTATCAGAGAAGCCTTCTTTGGAAAGGGTAATTATAATTGATATTAGACATATACCCAGCTGTTAATAAGAAAAAAACACTTTATTTCCCATTTAGATATTATTCCCCAAGGCCTTCCTAATCTGTTTTCACTTTCTCTTCAGGATGGACCAAACCCTTCTCCTGAAAGATAACAAAGCAAGGAAAGCCTGTTCCACAGCCACTAGAGTTCCCATTTCCCTTTTACTATACACCAGAAGAGAAAGTGCCCATCGCATTCTTGTTCCATGGTTCTTTCAGACAGCAAAGCTGTTAAATAGAACAGGGAAGCAATATGGGAACACAACTACATATTTTTAATAGCAACCCTGAGTTGTATGAAAGTGATAAAAAGCAAGGCTATGAGATGTACACAGGAACCCATTATCGCACAGGCTCCCCTGGACTCTGTAGAACGCATCATATTCTTCCCCTTAACCTCATTCTTTATATCTGTGATAAACAGCTCTCAAATATATCACTAGAGTTTCCACTTGTAGGAACACCTCTAAAGACTATTTACTTCATTTGCATGTGGGCCCTATTCTCATAGTAATGTCTATAACAGGGGTCCCCAAACTACACCCCGTGGGCCACATGCAGCCCCCCGAGGCCATTTATCCGGCCCCTGCCGCACTTCCGGAAGGGGCACCTGTTTCATTGGTGGTCAGTGAGAGGAGCATAGTTCCCATTGAAATACTGGTCAGTTTGTTGATTGAAATTTACTTGTTCTTTATTTTAAATATTGTATTTGTTCCCGTTTTGTTTTGTTTTTACTTTAAAATACGATATGTGCAGTGTGCATAGGGATTTGTTCATAGGTTTTTTTTATAGTCCGGCCCTCCAACAGTCTGAGGGACAGTGAACTGGCCCCCTGTGTAAAAAGTTTGGGGACCCCTGGTCTATAATATGAAGATGAGCCCTGCAGTAAGATATGCCCTACCCTTACAGCAGAAACCCCTCTATTCTCTTAACCTTCTCAGTGTTCTCATCTTAATTTACTTTGTGGTTGTATAGTTCAAACATTCTGCAGATCCATGTCCTTATTTTGTTTCTCCAAAAGGTCTTTTTAAATCTGTATACATTACTCTGAATCTACCCACTCCACTCATGTATTTCTTTTACTAACCCTGGTGCATTTCCCCTTCCAACTCAGAATTATCACTGACCAATACTCCTTTGTCAATAGCCCCCACCTATCTTCCTTTGCTTTCTCCAAAAAGGTACCATTCATGATATCTTTTCTATTTATCCTTCTGATTGTCTTTTTTTCTCTTCTTATTATATTGCAAAAAGAACATTATACTAATAGAATTATGAATATTCTGTTGTGATAATTCCTCCCTTTAAACTATTTAAAATATTAACTATGCCAACCCTTTCTTCCAAATTATGACATCTTTTATAGAGACTTCTGGTGCATTGAAAGCTATAATTTTGGCTCCAATAGCTTTAATCTATTTTTTTATCCCATTGTTCTGAACAATGAATGTACTGCCATTGCCCAGAGGGTTTTTAATGGTTGAGTCACCTCTTTTATACTTGTTTTCTTGACTCTCAGCTACCTGGGGGATGAAAGGCAAACTTTTTTATTTTCATTTAATTTTAGTGCTGTCCAAAGTGTCTAGAGAAGATGGGAAACATATCACCCCAGATCTATAACCTTGCTTTGTTTTCTGGCTTGAGCAGCCCTAATATCTGCTTGCATTTTTCCAGTGGTCAAGGAGCCAGGTCTCTGGTGTCACCATCTCTTCTGCTACTGAGTGTAGATCATGTTGGGTCAGCTGGTCCTGATCCTTTTGTCTCTCTTGAGTATGTCATGATAGTCTCTTGCTCACACTACATACTATCTGCTTGGGGGTTGCTTGTCACCCCAGAGGTATGAGACACCAAGGAACTCTCTTGACACCCATGCATATGTAACACAGACATATGTGGGAGTTGGTGCTCAGAGGAACATAAAACTGACCAACAGGATACAGGATGAGAATAAACTTTTCTCTCTTTCTCTGCCTTCTATCTCCAAAGGCTGTTTTGGAGAGGCAGGAGATCCACATGGCCTCTCATAAGACTTCTTGTAAGATTTTGTTGCCCTTGTCAGCTGGCTCAGTGGATAGAACATTGGCCTGGTATATGGACATCCTGGGTTTGATTCTTGGTTAGTGCACACAAGAGAAGTGACTGCCTGCTTCTCTCCTCCCCCTCCCCCTTCTCTCCCTCTTCCTTCTTTTCTCTTGCAGCCAGTGGCTCAATTAGGTTCGAGAATTGACCCCAGGTACTGAGGATAGCTCAGTTGGTCTGAGTGTGTCAGCCTCAGGAACTAAATATAGCTCAGTTGATTCAGGCATTGGCCCCAGACAGGAGTTTCCAGGTGGAACCTGTTCAAGGCACATGCAAGAATCTGTCTCACTATCTCTCTTTCTCTCACTTAAAAAAGACTTTGTCACAAAACTGTGGTCAGCTTGGGAATATATGATCTTAACTTTGCCATCCAGCCTTCTCTGATTGATTACCCTTTTATCTTCACTCCTCCTTGCCTGTAAATGTACTCCCAGTGAAGCATTAACATGAACAGTTTTTCCTCTGTTTTACAGAGGGCCAAGCTAAGAATGAAACCATCACAACCACTAAAGGTTTAGTAACTCTTCTACTTATAATTTTACATCATTCTTGCTGTAGTCACCTATGCTTCTTATATGTGGCATATAAATGTCTTTATGAAACATCCCTAATGGTCCATATTTTATTGTATTTTGTTAGTATAAGTACCTTTATTTTTTGAATAGACACTTCTCCCAGGAAGAGATACAAATGGCCAACAGATATATGAAAAGATGCTCAGCTTCATTAGTTATTAGGGAAATGCAAATCAAAACTACAATGAGATACCACCTCACCCCTGTTAGATTAGCCATTATCAACAAGACGGGTAATAGCAAATGTTGGAGAGGCTGTGGAGAAAAAGGAACCCTCATTCACTGTTGGTGGGACTGTAAAGTAGTACAACCATTATGGAGCAAAGTATGGTGGTTCCTCAAAAAACTGCAAATAGAACTACCTTATGACCCAGCAATCCCTCTACTGGGTATATACCCCAAAACCTCAAGTTCCTTGAACATCCTTATAACCATGGTTTTGATCTCTGTATCTGGTACTTTGCTTGCCTCCATTTCATTTGGTTCTGGAGATTTCTCCTGTTCTTTCATTTGGAATTTGTTTCTTTGTTGCCTTATTTTGGCTGCTTCCCTGTTTCTTTCCATGTGTTAGGTAGAACTACTATATCTTCTGGGCTTGGTAGAGTGGCCTTGTGTAGTAGTTGTCCTCAGTCGTGGGATTCAAATAATTTACCAACTGGTTCTCTGCCTTAATGACCATTTTAAGTATGAAAAAAACATATACAAAAAGATAGTTTATTATTTAATTTATGCAATACTTAAATAAGAACAATAAAAGGGGTACACAAAACTAGATTATGTTATAATAGTTTTAAAATATTAATGAAAAGATATTAGTAATACATGAAAAAACAATACAAGTTGTCACCTCCTGGTTGTTTGGCATTTTCCTCTTTACATTATATGTTTGCTTACTGAAATAACAAACACAAGGGAATTAAAGTGTAGTATTTCATCAAAGGTATAATGAGTTTTATGAAATGAATAAATAAATATTATAAGTATAGTTTCACCAATTTTTTTTCACCTATCGATGGAATGAACATTACTAAGGGCACTTAGAATACACTGTTGCATAGATGAATGTTAAAAAGTATAAGGAATGTAAATTTGTGATTTCCACATTAGACAACTGCCCAGGTGCCCACCTTAGAGAGAACCTTGATTACAAGTGCCATTTTTAACAACCAGTTTGCCAAATGCAACAAAAAATTAGGTGTTGGGTTCTGCTGATCTGGTGCAAACTGGCTGAATCCCACTACTGGTTGTCCTATAGATCAGTGCTGTGCCCTCCCCAATTCCCCAAGCTCATCACTCCAGGTGTGCCCCTGTCTGGACTGTGTGCACTGTCCTGTTGTAATTGAGCCTTGATTGCTGTTGGCATATCAGTGGGAGGCTTCCATGTCATAATTTCAGCTAATCCCATCTTGTTTTTATTAATTGACCCAAGAGTCTTGTTTAGGGTCACCACTCAACTCTCAAGAGAGTTCTAAGAGGGGCTTCATTTTCCCCAAAGTAATCCAATGACAACCTCACACTTTTTATAAATATGTCAGAATTGGGCCACAACTTGGCCCAGATACCCACACCTCTCTACAAAAGTGTCTGATTCCAGACATATTTGGTGTGTGTCCAGTTTCAGTTCTGGAAGTTCTGTCAACTTGGCCTGGATGGTGTTTCCACAATGTTATAGATCACACTGCCAAAGCGTGAGTTACCAGGGCTATATACTAATGAAAAGCAATTAGGATCACCATGGCTGGTAACAGAAAGCACAGCAAGGCCCAAACATACACCCGATTGTTCTGTGGGAACAGAATATCCTAGACAGGAGGAGGGACAAATGGCACTCCCAGGAATATATCCCAACCCGAATCTCTTCTACTACAAGATTGTGACTTCAAGTTGCAGGTTCAATTGCCAAGAGCACCCTACACGTACTGATATTAGCCAAAGTATGTGAAAAGCAATTCAATAGATATAATTACTATGACTTCCTTTCATTAAGCACTAACCCTGAGATAGAATCTGTGATAAGTACTTTGTATATGCATTATTTAATTTAATGATCATCAATCCTTAACAGACGATCAATGCCTCTTACAAGTAAGTATCTGGTTCCTTTGTACTACAAAAAGGTTTATGAAAATGTGGTTGAAAGTCTTTTTTAGAAAAGACAACAACTGGTGATTGCTGGTTCACCACTGGCCGTTCCCTTTGGATTTGGTCAATATTTCTGGACAAGATACCTACAGCCACTTTGATGATTACAAGCATTTCTTGCCATTTGTAACTAAGTAGAAATTTTTTTCTATGTCTCTCCCCCAAGTGCCTATTTGACCTGAAAGAAAAACTAATTTGTTGAGGAGGTAAATCTCGAAGGGGAAACTGGAGGCTCCTAGAAGACTGAGGGAAAGCTGAGTGCAGGGCCTGTCAGGGATTAAGGATTTATTCTACAGTTTTTTCAACAGGTAACTTTGGTTCTTCCCCTATGACTAAGGATGCAAAAGAGCTTAACTGTAACATGAAAGACTTAAGTAGGATATAAGGAAGAACTCCCTTATGGGATGATGAGCTTTTTCACTGATATTGATGTACAAGAAGCAAATATCTGAAATCTTTAAGAGCTTTGAGTTTATCTTTCCCATTTTCACATGTATTTCCTTTTGGGTCTTATCTGTACTTTTTGTTCTGGAAAAATAATACAAAGAACAGGAATCTCTAATGGTCTCAGATTATGGCTTTAGGGGGAGTCTCAATTGTAATTCCTCTGGAAGATGCAGTGCCAAGAGAAATCACAAGCAAATGCCAGTAGGTCCATTAACCACATAGGAAGGCTATTCAGCCTCTTTTACTGTCTCTGATTCCAACATTAAAATAGTAGTGAGCACTGCATCAGCCAACCTAATTAACCTGTCTTCCACTGTTGCTATAGTAGAGCAACACCTGGAATTGTTATAGTGCTTTCTAGGATGTGAACATCTCATGCCATGTGTTCAGGTGTTGGTAGCACAGCAAAATGCTGGGAGGGGGCGTGTTACTTGACATGCCCTCAAGATTCACTATCTCCCTTTCCAACAACTAAACAAGAGAGTGACCCATCTCTTGCTTTGGTTTAATCATGTGTTGGGGTGTGAAATTCTCGACATGAGTGCAGCGAAAAAGAGAAAGCCCACAGGAGGCCTGACAACTTCGGCTACACACACATGCATGCACATACATACCCACACACACCTTGTGCTCAAGTAGGTACTTGGTCAAGATTTTTTAATAAATGCAGAGAATCTGGGCTCAATAATGAAAAGAGAAATCTCAAACAGGAGCAAAACTCAAAGAACAACTTTAAAACTCTCTGAGTGAACATGTGCACTCTTTGTGATTGATTCTTCTTCTGTCTTTCTCTGGCCTCTCTCTCCAAAGCTGTTCTAGAACTGTTTCTGAAGGGTTATTCTTAGAGATCAGAGCACACAGGAAATGCCATCTCAAAATTTCTTACTTCCTAGACATAGTGTTAACCATCCAAAGAGCAAGCAAGTAAAGCTCATGGAGCAGTGCACAGGAAAAGAGTTGCTGAAGAAAACCCTGATCGCTGCCTTCTAGAACTAACACAACCATTCATCTTCTTTAGGATTGGAGCTTTGACTCAGCAGTCAGATTGCCTGGGGTTGAATCCCAGCTCAGTCACTTAGGATCTGTGTGACCTTGGGCAGGTTATTTCACCTCTCTGGTCCTCAGTTTCTTCATTTCTAAAATGGAGGTATCAAAAATTAAATGTGTTAATATCTGTGAAGCTCTCAGAAAAAAAAGGCAGCCCTGAATATCTGGGGTCTCCCCCGTCACTCACAGGCAGACTGTGGTGTTTTCCTGTTGAACATAAACAATTTTGCATATCAGTATCAGGCAAACTACTATGTGATTGTGATAGATCAAAAAAAAAACACAAGACTATTCCATAATCATGTCTGAACACAGGCAAAATCTGGACATTGTCCAATCTTCAAAATTCCAAACACTCCCCTTACCTTAGAGTGATTGATGTTTCTTTACACATTACAGTTTTATCCTACAGCCTTCTAGATAATAAGTATTAAGAATTCAGAATTACCCTGGTTTCTGAGAGCATCCAACCCGGAGCAAAAATCTTTCTTCCTTTGACCCCATCCTCCAAATCTTTTAACAACAGCACAAACCCTAGTAGGCCTTTCTAACAGCTACTCCCTGAGGCACCTTCACAGTTCCCCATGGTTGTGTTCTCCCTCCCTGCAAAAAAAATAAGCCAAAGTGGTCAGCTGTGGGTGTTTCTGGGGACATATAACAGGAGAACATGGACACCTTATATGGAAAATCTATTTCAGAAGAGGCAAGGAACCCTGTATGTCATATTATAAAGCATGCCATTTCTATGCAAATAACTTTAGTGTAAAGTCAGTAGCCGCGGTCACCATCACAGCCGCCTGACCTGTGCAGGTTCTCATTAGATTCGGACAATCGGTAATGAAACAACAGAGCCAAGAACTGGTGGGCCATTGTCTTTAATCCTAACTCGCACCCACTGGGAAAGTAAAAACACACACTGGGCTCCAAAACCCACTCATTCAGTGTTCACAAAGCTACTGACTTTATCCGAGTTTCCTAGAATCAAAAGTTTCTAGCTCACCAGACTTATTCACCTCTGTTCCCCATCTCCTTCCTTCTCCCTCCACAAACTCTGCACAAACTGGCTTCTCACTCTACCATCTTGGCTGCTTCTTCTGGCCTCCTCCACGTGGCCTTTCTCTGCTCTCCTCTCTAATGCTAATTTCAGGAACCGAGAGAGAGCAAGCTCCTGGTCTGCCCCACTTTATAGTGTAGAAATCAAAACCTTTAATCCAATATACAAACAAGGAAGTCTCTGATACAAAGTCACTTATCTGAGGCATAATGAGATTCCTCATGAGAGTGCACCACCATGCATCAAAAAGGGTGGGAAAGGCTTAGTCCTAAAACCAAGCCCCTGCCTGCCCACAGCCTGTCCCCAACACACATTAATATAATCACACCCATCCCAAGCAAGAAGGGCAACCAATACCATCATCTGGGCGACGGGCTTCCACATGGGCAGCGCCATCTTTAACAAAGTGAGCATAATATATTTTATTTTCCCAACATTTAGTAATTGTTTTTTTCCCAACCAGTTTTGAAGTGTTGCCCTTGAGAGATCATTGAAGTAGGGCAGTATTGGTCAAATAAGTTTGTAAATATAATATATATGTTTGCTCGCTTATAGTTTGCATTGGGTGTAGGGACAGGCTGTAAGCAGGCAGGATGGTTATAGCCTAAGACTTAGTTTTAAGACTAAGCTTTTCCCCACACCCTTGACTGATTGCTTGATGTGGGGTGGTGCACTCTCATGAGGAATCTCATTATGCCTCAGATAAGTGACTTTGTATCAGAGACTTCCTTGTTTGTATATTGGATTAAGGGTTTTGATTTCTATACTATAAAGTGGGGCAGACCAGGAGCTGCTCTCTCTCGGTTTCTGAGATTAGCATTAGAGGAGAGAGCAGAGAAATGAGAGCAGAGAAAGGCCACATGGAGAAGAGGAAAAGCAGTCAAGATGGCAGAGTGCTAAAGGAGAAGCCAGTTTGTGCAAAGTTTGTGCAGAGAGAAGATGGGGAACAGAGGTGAATAAGGCTGGTGAGCTAGAAACCTTTGACTCTAGGAAACTCGGATAAGTCAGTGGTTTTGGGATCCTTGAATGGAAAGGGAAGTGTTTTCCCACTGTGTGTATTTCATCCCCGCCGGGTGCAATCTAGGATTAAAGCTAATGGCCCACCAGTTCTTGGCTCCATTGTTTCATTACCTACTGTCCGAGTCAAACGCGAACCTGCATGGGCCAGGAGGCTGTGATAGTGGCCATGAATACTGGCTGTACAGGCAGGAGGAAAAAGACATGAACATTTATTGAGTACATGCTAATCTTAAAATAATGGTTGAGATTCATAACCTGAGTTGTCTTATTTTATCCCCAGAATAACCTTGGGCAGTAGACAGTTGTGAACCACATTTTACAGATGGGGTCACTGAGTGTCAGAGAAGCCAAATAATTTTCCCAAAGCAATGAAGAGCTGATAAGTGGGCTAAATCCAACAGTCAATATTTAGTCAGTAGTAAAGCGAAATTTCACGAGAAGTCTAGCAGGATTAAATGCGCAGCAGAATGTTTGTAATTACTTTCATAGCAATACCACTGGAGGAATTCAAAGATTCATGAGACATGCTCCCCCACCCTGAAGGAGGGGTGGGAATGGAGAGTGGGTAGAAGTGGGCGGGGGGAGACCTGACTCACTCCCTGCCTTCTTCTTCCTTACTGTGGTAATTACAAGTTTTTCTTGATTTGTTGAAAACAGTGCACATAGGAGTCACACCCTCATACTGTTTTCCATGTCAAGGCTTCTTTTTTCCTTTTTTAAATTTATTTATTAAATTTAATGCAGTGGCATTGATAAATCAGGGTACATATGTTGAGAGAAAACATCTCTAGATTATTTTGACATTTGATTGTGCTGTATACCCCTCCCCCAAAGTTAAATTGTCTTCTGTCACCTTCTATCTGGTTTTATTTGTGCCCCTCCCCTCCCCCAACCCCTCTCTCCTTCTTTGCCCCCTCCCCCCTCCCCCCACCCCCCACCCCTGTTGCCATCACATTCTTGTTCATGTCTCTGAGTCTCATTTTTATGTCCCTTCTATGTATGAATTCATATAGTTCTTAGTTTTTTTTCTGATTTACTTATTTCACTCCATATAATGTTATCAAGGTCCATCCATGTTATTATAAATGATCCGATGTCATCATTTCTTATGGCTGAGTAGTACTCCATAGTATATATGTACCAAAGCTTTTTAATCCACTCGTCCTCTGACGGACACTTAGGCTGTTTCCAGATCTTCACTATTGTGAACAATGTTGCTATAAACATGGGGGTGCATTTCTCCTTTTGGAGCTGTTCTATGGTGTCCTCGGGGTATATTCCATCCATGTTATTATAAATGATCTGATGTCATCATTTCTTATGGCTGAGTAGTACTCCATAGTATATATGTACCAAAGCTTTTTAATCCACTCGTCCTCTGACGGACACTTAGGCTGTTTCCAGATCTTCACTATTGTGAACAATGTTGCTATAAACATGGGGGTGCATTTCTCCTTTTGGAGCCGTTCTATGGTGTCCTTGGGGTATATTCCTAAAAGTGGGATAGCTGGGTCAAAAGGCAGTTCGATTTTCAGTTTTTTGAGGAATCTCCATACTGTTTTCCACAGTGGCTGCACCAGTCTGCATTCCCACCAGCAGTGCAGGAGGGTTCCCTTTTCTCCACATCCTCGCCAGCACTTATTCTGTATTGTTTTGTTGATGAGCACCATTCTGAATGTCAAGGCTTCTTTAGGTTCCATGGCAATTAGAGAAATCAGAGCATGGGAATCCTCCAAGAGGGCACAAATGCCAGGAGAATACATTTCCACCTTCACCCTCCTGCAACTCTTCCAGGTCAAGTGTCTTCAACACACAGCTCAGAGGATGTGCAGCTACTTCTAAGCTGTGCACACTCAGCTATGACCCTTGCCCGTACAAGATGCTCTCATCAATACTTCTCAGCATCACCTGGAGTAGGCAGGCTGCACAGAATTCCACCCCCCTGTCTATTCCCAGAGACAGAAAGATGTTCTATATTCAATTTATTTTCCAATCTTCTGACCACAGTTCCCTCTCCCTAAAAGCAAATGGGAAACTTTTGACGAGCCAAATCAGCAACTTATGACCAACTTGCCCCAGGTATTTTGCAGATCAGCATAGCTGGGAAGAGTTCTGCTTCTAGAGTTAAACCTACTCTGAACAATAGCTGATATTCCACTGACTATGACCTTGGGCAAAGTAGGTAGCATGACTGTATTAGTTTTACCATCTGTAAGAAGGGATAGCCATAGTGCCTCCCTATAATGGAAGGTTTTTTGTTTTGTTTTGTTTTGTTTTGTTTTCCAAACTATTATTTATTTTACCTTCCCCCATAAGCTACCCCTCCCTTGCTAGTTCTCATGGCTCTTTGGGCTGCACTCACCACTAGGTTTTATGGGTGGGCATGGAATCTAAAACTGGTTAATCAGAGTCAAAGACTAGGTCAAGGTTCATGATGTGATCCAATGTAAACCAATAGTTCTGCTTTAGGACTTTGGCTGGAATATTGTGAAAGGCATCTTCTGTCCATAACTCTAAGTTTGGAACTGCTAGTGGCCATCTTGGGGAGAACTGATAAATAAAACCAACAAAAGGAAAGCCAAAACTGAGAACTGGAGAATAACAGATTCCTAAGAACATTGAGACAAGGATCTGGCCATCCCTGAAGCCTCCCCTTGTCTTTTCAGTTATATGAGCCAATGTATTCCCTTTTTCACTTGAACATATTTAAGGTGAGTTTCTGTCACTTGCAACCTTTGGTTATTATGAGGATGAGGAGTAAGTGAGTTAGCACCATGCACATATGGTATATGGCAAGAGCTCAACAAGTAGTTGCCAGACCATTTTCAGGACCTGATGAGGATAAAGCCCTCTGGAAGATACCACTGCCCTTTGCAAGCCATCACTTAGTAAATAGAAAAACACCTACATTATTCTTGACTCCTTTGAGTTGCTCTGATTTCTGCAATTCTCTGAATTCAGCTAGGTACTCTTCCTCCCAATGTCTCACCTCCTTGTCATGTTGACTCTTTCACCTGACCTTTCTCCTTCCTAACATTTATCATGCCAAATCCAGGGCACCGTAGAACATAAATTGTGGGCTAGTCAAAGAATTCAGAAAGCAACATAGGGTGAGGATTTTAATCTCAATTTGATAAGTTAAGCACTGTCAGCTTCCTGCCTGACATCTTAAGCAAATGGAATACTTTTTTTCTCCTTTAAACTTGCTATGTCTTAGTCTAACATCTTTTTTCTGCCTGTACCCTCACTTCGATTTTTTTTTTTTTTTACCAACGTGCCATTTGATGGGAGTATGAGGCTGGTTAGGGGAAGTGAAATGAGTTTTAGCTTAAAGGTCACCGAAGAGGCTGATAGGTGATCCAAGAAGGGAAATGAGTAAACGTGGCTCTTTGTCAAAGGTAGGCAGAGTGAACAAGAGAATTGAATGACAGTCACTGGCCAGACCACATGCCCTTTACATATATCATTTTACTTCACACACACATACCGTGGCCCAGCCTAAGCAGAATGTTAGAGAGAAAGGTTCTTTTATAATTTTAACTTCCCGAAAACCCTCTGCAAAAACATTAATGATAAAGTTATATGCTGAATAGGCTGTTTATTGAATGGAGCCCAGATTGTGAGCCAAGTATGGCTCAGAGGGAGCTCTGTGTCTTGCCAAAAGGGGAAATGGGCCAAAGGAAGCATTCTCCCCATCACTATTCTAGTGAGAAGATCTATGTCTAATACCCTAAATCAAGTCATCGCTCCTCATTCATCTTGCTGCACAGATTAATGTGACAGCCACAAAACCAGAAAGGAAGTTGGACTGACCAAGTGTTTCTAACCCTTTGTAAGAGCTGGATCAACCTTAGGGACAGGAACAGCTGCCTATTTTGTGGGCCTAGTGCAAAATGAAAATTTGAGTTTCTTGTTCAAAATTAAGGATTTTAAGATGGCAATAGAAGAGCATTAAACCAAGCTCAGGGTCAATCTAAGCAGGGCTCCACTGGTCATATGACCATGAAGAATTGAGAGATCCAGCAAGATAGGAAGGACTAAAGGAGGCACAATGGTACAGATTCTCATCTCCACATCCTGTTTTTGTATGTTATAAACATACCTGTCTTAGCCCAAAGGGGCAGACTTGATGGACTTCAGGTAACATGACAGTCCAAGAAGAGAAATATTTTAGGCCCCATAGAGGGTTGGCTTCCAGATCCACAGTGAGAGCTGCCCTCCTGGCATATTCAGCTCCCAGAGCCCACTTTCTTCGGCAAGGCACCACTCACATCTCCCCTGAAATTTGTTGGCATACAGAAAGAAGAAAAAGAATATGGCTGTGGTAGAATATAACAAATAACTACTTCTATGATGAATTTAAGGACATGTAGGTTTGGATTTTATTATATATATATATATATTTTTTTTTTATATATAAAAGGAACTTTAGTACTGTGGACTTCAGTTCTAAGATTGGGGGAAGCTTTGCTATTTGGGGAGAAGAGGCTGCTCTGAAGAGAAGAATTCTAATAATGAAATGTTCTTCTTCCAAGTACAAGTTCCAACCTGCTCATCTGTTCTTCAGCCCACTGCCTTGTCCAAATCTTTAGGATATCTGTGACTAGCTTTTGATGAACTTTAAAATGATGTATAGACAGCAGATGTGTTTAAAGCTTGAGGGAACTTAAAGTGTGTCTTCCTTGGGATTCAGACCTCTTATTTTCCCTCCTTTACTTAACACTTTGAATAATGGATTTGCCAACCCAACACAAATTGCAATTCATCCCCTACCGAGAGTCTTAAACAACATCTAAAAGATGAGGTTAGACTTGAATTTAGAATCATAGAAAAGTGTTAAATTGGAAATAAACATTCAACCATGGTCCAGCCCCACATTCCAAAGACTGGACTTGCAGCCCTGACGCAACAGAACCATCTGGGAAGCAGTTGGGAAACACAGATTTCCTGAACCTTCCCTCAGAAATTTTTCAGTCTTTAGGGTGAACCTGGTGAATCTGTATTTCTATGAAAAACTTATTAGTTTTAAGTTAATAAAAATGAAAAGAAAATGTATGCACTAAAACACCACAAGCCAAAAAAACAAAAACAAAAAAGAAACAAAAAACAGGACAGAGTTGATATTAATCCTTGTAACACACAGGCAGACCTGAGGCTGAGAGCCAGACTGATAGTCTAATTGTGGAAGACTTACTCCCCCAGCTTACTGGGAGAGATCCTGGAAATCCTGAGCAGCCCTCAGAAAGGAAGCCACTTCCCAGAGTCTTGTCATTTCAGAAGTCCCTGCTTTGGGTTGAAGCAGTTCCCTCTGAGCGACCGGAGCAGAACCTATTCGAGGTCCACAGACACAAACCCAGACACGCCAGCCTTTTGTGTTGTGGTCTGTAGGCCTTGCTGGGGCGTGTTCCCCCAATTTCCCTCTTTCCTTTTCTAGTATTTTATTTGGTTCCTTTCCCTTCTGTTTGAACAGTTGGTCCCCCTAACCCCCGAGCAGCTTGTAGTTGGTTTGTTACCATCACTCTGTTCGGTTCCAGCAGGCACATTGGTTTGGACATCCTCTTCACATAGCCGTCAATTCCTTTCTCCAGGCTGCAGGCCGAAGTGGCCACTGTTTGGGATTGGTTTTCCTTTTAGCCGCTGAAAGTGTATCTTTATCACTGCCTGCTGTAAGTATTGGGATGATTCCTTTGCTTTAGCAGAATGTTAAAATCAATTTCCAGAATCATTCTAAAGAGGTAAAGTTCTCGCATCTACTAATAAAGAATGGCTTTGCCTTGCAAGGATGAAAAAGGCAACGGGCCAGCCTCCGTGGTGCTGTAGTAGTACATGTGTGTCCTGCAGGTCTCCATTTTGGAACCCTACAAACTACTGTCTTGCGAACATCAAAGGAAATAGTTTCCACTTCTAGAGCATGCCAGATCCTTGAGGTACTGCCACACCAAACAGCCTTTCCTCCAAGTGGCTGCAAATGCTGTTTCCCCTCAATTGTGGGAAAGCCTAAATAAATGGGACAGTGTGAGATGGAGAAACCAGCAGAAGGAGAATTTGGTACATCAAATACACAGGAAGCTGCAGGACTAGCCACAGAGCTGGCAAAAGAACAGAATTCAAAAGAAAAGCACATTTACATTGAGCACACACAGGAAGCACATTTCTATATTTCTCTAGGAGATTGGTACAACATACTGCATTGTAAAGATACCTGAAAGCACATTCAAGTTCTTTCTAGCCTGTTGCATCTAATAAAACACACAGATTGGTACATTTTTAAGTTTTATATCAGTGATTTTCAACCAGTGTTCCACAAGAATTTTTAAGCATTCAATACCTAACTATTTAGTCAGGGGCAATAATAATCACTTTTCTCTTAGACTGTCAAATAAAAAAATGACAATAACCATCCTGTGTGAATGAATCAAAATTATACTATTTTTTGGTCATATCTTTTTGGTGTGCCACAGAACCTTAGTAATTAGTTTATGTGTGCCATGAGATGAAAAGGTTGACAAGCGCTGCTTTAAATTATGAAAAATTTATAATTGACTACTCTTCTAAGAATGGTCTGTGGATAGGTGTGAATTTGAGAACTGTTTGTCCCTGGTCTGTGTTAAGAGCAGAAAGTAAGAGTAAGCATTTAGAAACTTTTATAGCAACTGCTGCAACATTTTTACTATATTTTACAAATGCATTAGTCTGAAATACATAGAAAAAAACCTTTTATCCCATATGATTTGAGAAAGACTGTCATATTTTCATCACCTAGATTTAACTGTAAACAAACTGGCAGAAATACAGAATACTAAAGAGGAAATTTCTACTTATACGAGGCTTATAAAAATACATGGGACATCAATATTATCCTTATTTCTACAATACTCTTTTCTAACCCAATTCTGTGTTCTTTGATATTTTTTAACATGTCAGTTCTTTGAAGACATCTTCATTATATTGGAGTGCCTGATTTAAAATACATTACATGACAGATAAAGCTATAATATTCCTTAAATCCACCTTGTCCTCATATATTTCTGATGGAAATATTTAAGGTAGTTCTGTTTTTAAAAGTTTTTGACTACATAAAGAAAGTAATGGAATGGAATTTCACCTCCTCATTCAGTAATTTAACTCAGATTTGTGAAACGGAAGGAAGCATCACTTTTCAGTGTGGGCCTCTTTTCAACTTACAAGAAGAGTTTATGTAGAGCAACTTCATTTGGCTGTTATTAACATCAGTTTAAGATTCTGGCAGAGAAGGGGGAAAATTAGGAAGTATCACCCACCCACATCACCAAACTTAAAAAGCTGGAAAACTGTATTCACAGTGACTTTGTATCAAATTGCATCAGCACTTTGGACAAAGAGGCAATTGTGCTTCAGTGAAAATTTTGTTTGAACATAAATTGTTTTCTAGATGTTTTGCTAAACTTCTTCAATGCTTAGTTCCCACAGCCTCTCTATTACCGATTAAGAAATACTGAACAAAGTGAGTTCAGAGTCATTTGTTTTCTTTGGCCTTAAAAAAAAATGGCCACACACACCAAATGATTGAGCTACTCTTTTTTTTCCTCATGTAATGCATCCAAACATTCTATTATGAAGTTGAAACATTTCAATTACTGTAATTTTTTCCTAAAGGTTCTGGTTCCCACACTGAAATTCTGCCACTAGAGTTAGATTCAAAATCCAATTCCCCAAATCTGTTCCAAAACACATTCATGGCCTAACCCTTGAGAAAGAGAAGTTCAGAACTGAGTCAAGGTATTTTAAAAAGCAACAAAAATGTAAAATCCCTTAATGAAGTGTTTTTGAAGTATCCTGGCCACATCTGTGAAAACGGTCAAATATTATCTAACTCAGTTAACTTTTTAAAGTGGAAAACAACTAAACATAGCACAAATATAGGCAGGCTTCTTCCAAAAGAAAATAAAAGCCCATTATACACACACAAAGGAAACTGGTAATAAATTCCAAAGAATGAAAGTGGAAGAAATTAGGCAAAACCAAGGGGTACGATTGAGGTGACTTTAAGAAGAATTAATGCCATCTGAAAGTTATGAAAACTCTTGGGAACATAACAATTAGACACAAAATATATAACTATTAGAATTACCTACTCATCCTCTCCTCCTATATGGATAATCAGTTATCAAATGCTCTGGTGTCAGAGATTTGAAATAATCACAATAAAAAGCAATTAAATACACTTCAGATTTCTGTACAAAGTGTGAGGCCCTTGACTGCTTTTAGGAAAGTATTCTGATCTCTACTCGATCACTCTGGAGGCAGGTCCCTGGGATGGAATTCACAGGTCTCCTCGTGACTGACATTCTGGCATAGGACACAGGCTTTCCTTTTGATGCAGAAGTCAGATCCCTGAGGAGCAAAGGAACACAATGCAGTAAAAGGAACACCGTTAGTAATAATAGTAGCTGCTACTGATTTAGGGCTCACTGTGTGCCATGTACCATGTGGGATAATTTACACGTGGCCTCTAGTTACCCTTTCAACCATTCTGAGAGGTGGCGTTATTCCCAATATATAAATGAGGACTCAAAGGAGCAGATAATTCTTCTGAGTTTGAAACACAAAATCTAAATGCATGCTTATCAAAATGTAAATCCTCTTCACATGTTGGACAGATTACCTGAAAATTACCTGAAAGGCTATTTAAAGTGAGGAAAGCAAGCTGATTTGTGTGGAACAGGATTGTAGGAGAAAACCGAATTGCCCCTGGTGATGACTAGAATTATATAATATTGAATAAACACCAGTTTATTATAAAAATTAACTTAAATGCACTTTAACTAGTGGTGAGATTTAGCTGGTTTGCATCAATTCAGCAGAAACATTACCTAATTTTTTGTTGAGTTGAGCAAACCAGTTGTTAAAATCGCACTTGGAATCAGGGTTCTCTCTAAGGTGGGCACCTGGGCAGCCACCCAAAGTGGAAATTACAAATTTACATTCCTTACTCTTTTTAAATGTTCATCTGTGCAACAGCGTATTCTAAGCACCTATAGTAATGTTTATTCCATCCAGAGGTGAAAAAAATTTGACGGAACTATGCTTATAATATTTATTCATTTCATAAAACTTATTATACCTTTGGTAAAATACTACATTTTAATTTCTTCATATTTGTTACTTCAGTAAACAAACATAGAACGTAAAGAGAAAAAGGGGGTGACCACTTGTTTTTTGTCAGGTATTATTTAATATTTTTTCATTAATATAAAAAACTTTTTTATAACATAATCTAGTTTCGTGTACCTCTTTTATTGTTCTTATTTAAGTATTAAGTGCATGAAATAATAAGCTACCTTTCAGTATATAGTTTTTTACACTTAAAATGGTCATTAGGGCAGAGAAACAGTTGTTAAATTATTTGAATCCTACCACTAACTTTAACATATTTGATTACATGTAATTAATTAGTACTCAAGACAAATTCTGAGCTAATTTAATAACATATGGTAGGATTTAAATAGACAACATAGTGAAGTTCCCTTAGAAACAGTCTTCTGAGAGACACCATTTATTTTAGTGTTGAGTTCTTTTGGGGGAGGAGTCTACTTTTGGAATTAACTTCCAATTATTACCACATTGTTTTTTTCCCCAAGCTTTGGGATATAATTGACATACATTACTGTATAAATTTAAGGCATGTATAAATTTAATGCATGCAACATAATTATTTAACTTAATGGTTTCACATATATTGTGAAATGATTATGCAATAAATTTAGTTAGCATCCATCATCTCATATACAGTATATTCAATTAAAAGTCAAAATAAATTGTATGTGTGCAATGAGAACTCAGGATTTATTGTTAATTACTTTCATATATATCATACAGCAGTGGTATCTGTGGTCATCATGTTCATTACATCTCTACTACTTATTTATCTTGTGAATGGAAGTTTGAACCTTTTCAATACCTTCCTCCAATTTCCACTCCCCTACTACACATGCGCCCACTCTACCACTGGCAACCATTCATCTCATCTCTTTTTTTCCATGAGTTTGTTTTAGTTTTTAGTTTTTTCTTAGTTAAATTCCACATATAGCCTGACCTCTGGTGGCGCAGTGGATAAAGCGTCAACCTGAAAACACTGAGGTTGCCGGTTCAAAACCCTGGCTTGCCTGGTCAAGGCACATATGGGAGTTGATGCTTCCTGCTCCTCCCCCTTCTCTCTCTCTCTCTCTCTCTCTCTCTCTCTTTCTCTCTCCCCCCCTAAAAAAATAAATTAATTAAAAAAAAATTCCACATATAAGGGGGATTATACAGTATTTGTCTCTGAGTTATTTTGCTTAATAAATTACTCTCAAGGTTCATCCATGTTTTCACAATGATAGATGTTTCTCACTGTTTATGGCTGAATAATATTCCACTGTAGGTATATACCAAAACTGAAATACTTGTTCATTTTTCAATTACACTTGACATACAATGTTATATTAGTTTCAGGTGTACAACACATTGATTACACATTTATATCACTTATGAAGTGATCGACTCAATAAGTCTAGCACCCATGTGACACCATACATAGTTATTGCAGTATTAATGGCTATATTCCTTCCCTATGCTGTACTTGACATCCTCATGACTATTTTTATACTGGCAATTTTTACTTCTCAGTCTCTTATCCTTTTTCACCCATCCCTGAACCCCTTTCCATCCGGCAACAATTAGTTCTCTGTACTATGAGTTTGTTTCTGTTTTGCTTGTTCATTTATTTTGTTTTCTTAGATTTTGCATAAGTGAAATAATATGGTATTTGTCTTTTTCTGTCTGACTTATTTCACTTAGCATAAATACTCTGGTCCATCCATGTAGTTGCAAATAACAAGATTTCATTCTTTTATGGCTGAGTAATATTCCATTGTATATATGTAGCACTTATTCTTTATACATTTGTCTGTTGATGAACTCAAAGGTTGCTTTCATATCTTGGCTATTATAAATAATGTTACAATGAACATAGGGGTGCATGTACCTTTTCATATTAGTGTTTTGGATTTTTTTTGGATAAATACCAAAAAGTGAAATTGCTGGGTCACATAATAGTTCTATTTTTTATTTTTTGAGGGGGCCTCTATATTGTTTTCTGTGGTGGCTGCACCAATTTACAATCCCACCAGCAGTGAGGTAGGCTTTTCTTTTCTTCACATCTTCTTCACCACTTACTGTTTGTTGACTTATTGATGATAGTCATTCTTACAGGTTAGAGGTAATAGATCATTTTGATTTTAATTTGCATTTCCCTGATGATTAGTGATATGGAGTATAATCTCATATGCTTGTTGGCTATCTGTCCTCTGGGGAAAGATGTCTATTCCAGTCTTCTGCCCATTTATTAACTGGATTATGAGTTTTTATTTTTTAAAATTTTTTTGGTGTTAAATTTTATGTGTTTTTTTTTATCAATTTTGAATATTAGCCCCTTATCAGATGTATCATTGGTAACTATGTTCACTCATTCAGTAGGTTGTCTTTTTAGTTTTTTTATTTCCTTTGCTGTGCATAACTCTTTAGTTTGATACAGTCTCATCTTTTTTGGTTTTTGCTTCCCTTGCCCGAGGAGACATATCCAAATAGATTCTACTAACAGCCATGTCAACCAGTTTATTGACTATGGTTTTTTTTTTTTTTCTAGGAGTTATATATTCTTGGGTTTTGCCTTTATCTTAATCCATTTTAAGTTTATTCTTATATATGGTGTAAGAAAGTGGTCCAGTTTCACTCTTTTGCTTTTAACTGTCCAGTTTTCCCAACACCATTTATTGAAGAGACAGTCTTTTAAAAAATTTTTATTTAGAAAATTAACTTTAACACAGTGACATTGATCAATAAGAGTACATAGATTTCAGATGGATATTTCTATAGCATTTGAACTGTTGATTATGTTTTATACTCATCACCCAAAGTCAAATCATTTTCTGTCACCTTATATTTGTCCTTCTTTACACTCTTCCTGTAACCCCTTTCCCTCTCCCACTCACTCAAGTTTCCTTCCCCCTCCCCCACATTCTCTTCCCCATGGTAACCACTGCACTTTTTTTTTTCTTCAAAATGTTGGTTAGCACAGTCAGCCCTGTGATATTCTTCAATAAGGGCTGCTCTTTCCAACCCTTTTTTCTAGGAGGATTATATCAGCAGAGTCTTGCTTCATCAGACTCAGCCTTCTTAGTCCTCCAGAACCACTGCACTTTTATCTATGTCCATAAGTCTGTTTTATATTCCACCTATGCGTGAAATCATAGTTCTTAGCTTTTTTCTGATTTACTTGTTTCACTCAATATAATGTTTTCAAGGTCCATTCATGTTGTTATAAATGTCACTATGTCATCTTTTCTTATGGCTGAGTAGTATTCCATTGTATATATGTACCACACCTTCTTTATCCAATCTTCTACTGAGGGACACTTTGGTTATTTCCATGTCTTGGCCACTGTGAATAATGCTGAGATGAACATGGGGGTGCATGTGTCTTTACATACCAATGTTTTTTAGTTTTGAGGGTAGATATCCAATAGAGGAATTGCTGGGTCATATGATAATTCTATTCTTAAATTTTTGAGGAAACACAATAGTTTCTTCCATGATGGTTGTACTATTTTGCATTACCACCAATATTGAATAAGTGTTCTTTTTTCTCCACAACCTCTCCAACACTTGTTATTAGCTGTCTTGTTGATAATAGACAATCTAACTGGTATGAAGTGGTATTTCATTGTAGTTTTGATTTGCATTTCTCAAATAGCTAGTGAAGATAAGCATCTTTTCATATACCTGTTGGCTATTTGTCTGTTCTTGAAGAGACAATCTTTACCCATTCTATAGTCTTGCTTCCTTTGTCATATATTAATTGACCAGGTGTGAAGTTATTTCTAGGTTCTCTTATTGTTTATTGGTCTAGTTGTCTGCTTTTATGCCAGTACCATACTACTTTAATTACTTTGACCCTTGCATTATGATTTGATATTAGGTAGCATGACACCTCCAACTTTATTCTTCTTTCTCAACATTGCTTTGACTAGTCAGGGTCTTTTATAATTCCACATAAAATTTAGATTTATTTATTTTAGTTCTGTGAAAAATATCATTGATATTTGGATAAAGATTGCAGTGAATCTGCAAATTTCTTTAGGTAGTGTGGACATTTTAACAATGTTAATTCTTGGAGGAGAGACAAGATGGCGCTGGAGTAGATGGACGTACCAGCATCTACCTCCCAGAACCAAAGTGGATTACAAACTAATTTTATGAACTATCAGCTGGAAAAACCAACTTTGGACTAAACTAAAAGGACTCTTCAACCAAGGAACGCTGAAGAAGCCACACAGAGACTGGTAGGAAAAGCGGAAACGCGGAGAGGGCTACCCAGCTTCTCGGAGCGAACAGCAGCAGAGAGAGACTCGCGTGGCGGGAAGTGAGTTTAGCAGAGGAGAAATGGTCCTGAGCCCCAGGAACAAAGCCCCAGCCTGCAGACCCAGAGCCCAGAAGAAGCGTAAGGACAGTATTTAGCTGGAAACAAGTCAGGATATTGTTTGTGAGAGAGTCTGATTTCTCAGACCCAGGATCCTTCTTAAAGGGGCCATGCAGAACATCTCTCTCACAAACACTCACCCGGGGCTCCTGGGGACGGAGGGAGAGGGGAGAGAACCACAGTAACAGGAAGAGAGTGTAATCTAGGAGGCATAGGGAGAAACATTTTGGGAGATAGCCACCCTAACCCTTGGGACGAGTCACTCCCCAAAGCTGAAGTGAATATTTCCCCCGGAAACAGCAATACCAGCAAAGGGAAGCAGGAGAGCAGCCAAACAAGCTCCCCCGCAGCATTCAGAGCAGAGTCACATAGAAGGAGGGAGCTTTCGGGTCTACAGTAGTGAGTCTTAGGGTTCGAGCTGCAATGCCCCCACCCACGCGGCTGAGGGCGCGCTGGAGGGCGGGCAGCAGCGGGAGACAAAAGCGCTGTTCTGCTGGCAGGGTTGGAAGCCGGCTGGCCACCACTGGGCTCAGGTGTGAGCTCAATCTTGCCCAGCTAGGGAGAAGGGGGCATGCAAAAGCCGCCAAGCTCAGCTGCCAGCAGCCTGTAATCCAGCCTCCGGGAGAAGGGCGGGAAACCGGGAAGAGTAGAAACCAGCCCCGGAGCAAGGGCAGAGGAGCACATCCCTTCCCCGCCCGAGCAACCCAGGCTTGCTGTCTGACTTGGTAGCCAGCTCCTCCTGCGGGGGTGGAGCCAAAAGCCCAGAAGAGGCGGAGTTCCGCTACGGAGCTGAGCTTGGGCACGCAGCCCTGTCTGGTGGTAGAGCCAAGGCTAGCAGCTGTTCCTTGAGTGGGATCATCCTGCAAAGGCAGGGCGAAAGCTCGGAAACAGGCGGAGACCCATAGCTGAGCAAAGGTGCTCGCCAGTGCCCTCAGGACCGAGTATAACGTCACACACGGGGGTGGGGCAAAGGCCAAGGCCACCATCCCTTGTGCACCCGAGCACGTGATCACAGCCACTCCCGGGAAGAGAAAATGTGGAGGCAGAGAAATACAACACAAATAAACCAAGAGAAATCCCCAGAAAAGGACCTAAGTGAATCAGATATAACCAAATTATAAGATGCAGAGTTTAAAATAACGATTGTTAGGATGCTCAAAGATATTAGAACCACCTTAGATGGCCATTACGAAAACCTAAATAAAGAGATAACAAATATAAAAAAGGACATTGAAATAATAAAAAAGAATCAGACAGAAATGACAAATACAATATCTGAAATAAAGAATACAATGGAAGGAATTAAAAGCAGGATGGATGAAGCAGAGAATCAAATCAGTGAGTTAGAGGACACAATAAATAAAGGCACAGAAGCAGAGCAGAAAAAAGAAAAGAGACTCAAAAAGTCTGAGGAAACTCTAAGAGAGCTCTGTGACAACATGAAGAGAAATAACATCCACATCATAGGGGTTCCTGAAGAAGAAGAGAAAGAACAAGGGATAGAGACTTTGTTCAAACATATTATAGCGGAAAACTTCCCCCAATTAAGGCAGGAAAACGTTTCACATGTTCAGGAAGCACAGAGAACTCCATTAAGGAGAAACCCAAAGAAACCAACACCAAGACACATCATAATTAAATTACCAAAGCTAAATGATAAAGAGAAAATATTAAAAGCTGCTAGAGAAAAAAAGACTATCACCTACAAAGGAGCCCCCATAAGGATGACTTCTGACTTCTCAACAGAAACACTTGAGGCCAGAAGGGAATGGCAAGAAATATTCAAAGTAATGCAGAACAAGAACCTACAACCAAGACTACTTTATCCAGCAAGGCTATCATTTAAAATTGAAGGAGAAATAAAAAGCTTTACAGACAAAAATAAAAACTCAAGGATTTCACTGCAACCAAACCAAGGCTGCAAGAAATGCTAAGGGACCTGTTGTAAATAGATCAAACGAAAAAAAGAATATAGCAAAAGAGAAAAACAGTTTTAAAGAAAAAAAATGGCAATAAACAATTACATATCAGTAATAACCTTAAATGTTAATGGATAAAATGATCCGATCAAGAGACATAGGGTAGCTGCGTGGATAAGAAAACAGGACCCATACATATGCTGTCTACAAGAGACACACCTTAAATCAAAAGATGCACACAGACTGAAGATAAAAGGATGGAAAAAAATATTTCACGCAAATGGAAATGAAAAAAAAGCTGGGGTAGCAATACTTATATCAGACAAAATGGACTTTAGAACAAAGACCATAGTTAGAGATAAAGAAGGTCACTACATAATGATAAAGGGAGCAATCCAAAAGGAAGATATAACCATTATAAATATCTACGCACCTAATATAGGAGCACCTAAATATATAAAGCAGACTTTGATAGACTTAAAGGGCGAGGTCAACAGCAATACTATAATAGTAGGACATTTCAATACCCCATTAACATCATTAGATAGGTGCTCAAGAAAGAAAATTAACAAAGAAACAGCAGACTTAAAGGACATATTAGATCAACTCGATTTAATAGATATCTTCAGAACCTTTCACCCTAAAAGAGCAGAATATACATTCTTTTCAAGCGCTCATGGTACATTCTCTAGAATAGACCACATGTTAGGGCACAAAAGCGGGCTCAACAAATTTAAGAAGATTGAAATCATATCGAGCACTTTCTCTGATCACAATGGCATTAAACTAGAAATCAACCACAATAGAAAAATTGAAAAACATTCAAACACTTGGAAACTAAATAGCACGTTATTAAACAATGAATGGGTTAACATTGAGATCAAAGAAGAAATTAAAAAATTCCTAGAAACAAATGATAATGAGCATACATCAACTCAAAATTTATGGGACACAGCAAAAGCAGTCCTGAGAGGGAAGTTTATAAGCATTACAGGCATACCTCAAGAAGCTAGAAAAAGCTCAAATAAACAGCTTAACCCTGCATCTAAAAGAACTAGAAAAAGAACAGCAAGTAAAGCCCAGAGCTAGTAGAAGGAAGAAAATAATAAAGATCAGAGCAGAAATAAATGACATAGAGGCTAAAGAAACAATACAGAGGATCAATGAAACCAGGAGCTGGTTCTTTGAAAAGGTAAACAAGATCGATGAACCTTTAACAAGACTCACCAAGAAAAAAAGAGAGAGGACTCAAATAAATAAAATTAGAAATGAGAGTGGAGAAATAACAACGGACACAACAGAAATACAAAATATTGTAAGAAAATACTATGAAGAACTGTACGCCAAAAAACTAGACAACCTAGATGAAATGGACAAATTCCTTGAATCATATAGTCTTCCAAAAATCAATCTGGAAGAATCAGAAAACCTAAACAGACCAATTACAACAAATGAGATTGAAACAGCTATCAAAAAACTCCCGAAAAAGAAAAGTCCTGGGCCTGATGGCTTCACAAATGAATTCTAACAAATATTCAAAGAAGAACTAACTCCTATCCTTCTCAA
The DNA here is from genome assembly GCF_036850995.1 of Saccopteryx leptura. Taxonomy (NCBI): domain Eukaryota; kingdom Metazoa; phylum Chordata; class Mammalia; order Chiroptera; family Emballonuridae; genus Saccopteryx; species Saccopteryx leptura. Next base: position 58,735,269 of record NC_089511.1, on the reverse strand, counting down.
GCTATTTCAAAAAATTCAAGAGGAAGGAAGACTTCCAAACTCCTTTTATGAGGTGAGAATAATTCTGATTCCAAAACCAGGCAAAGACAACACAAAAAAAGAAAATTATAAGCCAATATCCCTGATGAACTTAGATGCAAAAATCCTCAATAAAATATTAGCAAACCGGATCCAGCAATATATGGAAAAAATCATACACCATGATCAAGTAGGATTTATTCTTGGGAGGCAAGGCTGGTACAATATTCACAAATCAATCAATGTGATTCATCACATGAACAAAAGAAAGGAGAAAAAACACATGATAATTTCAATAGATGCAGAAAAAGCATTTGATAAAGTCCAGCACCCATTCATGTTCAAAACTCTCAGCAAAGTGGGAATACAGGGAACATACCTCAACATGATAAAGGCAATCTATGACAAACCCACAGCCAACATCATAGTCAATGGGAAAAAATTAAAAGCAATCCCCTTAAGATCAGGAACAAGGCAGGGGTGCCCCCTTTCACCACTCTTATTCAACGTAGTTCTGGAAGTCCTCGCCACAGCAATCAGACAAGAAAAAGAAATAAAAGGCATCCAAATTGGAAAAGAAGAAGTAAAACTATCATTATTTGCAGATGACATGATATTGTATATAGAAAACCCTAAAGTCTCAGTCAAAAAACTACTAGACCTGATAAATGAATTTGGCAAAGTGGCAGGATATAAAATCAATACTCAGAAATCAGAGGCATTTTTATACACTAATAATGAACTGTCAGAAAGAGAAATCAGGGAATCAATCCCCTTTACCATTGCAACCAAAGAAATAAAGTACCTAGGAATAAATCTAACCAAGGAGATTAAAGACTTGTACTTGGAAAATTATAAAACATTGATAAAAGAAATCAGGGAAGACACGAATAAGTGGAGGCATATACCATGCTCATGGTTAGGAAGAATAAACATCATTAAAATGTCTATATTACCCAAAGCAATTTTAAATTCAATGCAATACCAATGAAAATACCAATGACTTACTTCAAAGACATAGAACACATATTCCAAAAATTTATATGGAACCAAAAAAGAACACGAATAGCCTCAGCAATCCTGAAAAGGAAGAAAAAAGTGGGAGGTATCACACTTCCAGATATCAAGTTATATTATAAGGCCATTGTACTCAAAACAGCATGGTACTGGCATAAGAACAGGCACATAGATCAATGGAACAGAACAGAGAACTCAGAAATAAACCCACATCTCTATGGACCACTGATATTTGACAAATGAGGTAAGAGCATACATTGGAGTAAAGACAGCCTCTTCAACAAATGGTGTTGGGAAAACTGGACAGCTACCTGCAAAAAAATGAAACTAGACCACCAACTTACACCACTCACAAAAATAAACTCAAAATGGATAAAAGACTTGAATGTAAGCCGTGAAACCATAAGTATCTTAGAAGAAAACATAGGCAGTAAGCTCTCGGACATCTCTCGCAGCAATATATTTGCTGATTTGTCTCCACAGGCAAGTGAAATAAAAGACAGGATAAACAAATGGGACTTCATCAAACTAAAAAGCTTCTGCACAGCTAAAGACAATAAGAACAGAATAAAAAGACAAACTACACAATGGGAGAGTATATTTGACATAGCGTCTGACAAGGGGTTAATAAACAAAATTTATAAAGAACTTGTAAAACTTAATACCAGGAAGACAAACAATCCAATCCAAAAATGGGCAAAAGAAATGAATAGACACTTCTCCAAAGAGGACACACAGATAGCCAATAGGCATATGAAAAAATGTTCAACATCACTAATGATTAGAGAAATGCAAATTAAAACCACAATGAGATTTCACCTCACACCAGTCAGAATGGCGCTCATCAATAAAACAACACAGAATAAGTGCTGGCGAGGATGTGGACAAAAGGGAACCCTCCTGCACTGCTGGTGGGAATGCAGACTGGTGCAGCCACTGTGGAAAACAGTATGGAGATTCCTCAAGAAATTAAAAATCAAACTGCCTTTTGACCCAGCTATACCACTGTTAGGAATATACCCCAAGAACACCATAGCACTGTTTGAAAAGAAGAAATGCACCCCCATGTTTATGGCAGCATTGTTCACAATAGCAAAGATTTAGAAACAGCCCAAGTGTCCATCAGAGGACGAGTGGATTAAAAAGCTTTGGTATATATATACTATGGAATACTACTCAGCCATAAGAAATGATGACATAGGATCTTTTACAACAACATGGATGGGCCTTGATAACATTATACTGAGTGAAAGAAGTAAATCAGAAAAAACTAAGAACTATATGTTTCCATACATAGGTGGGACATAAAGATGAGACTCAGAGACATGAACAACAGTGTTGGGATTACAGGGTGGGGGGAGGAGAGGGAGGGAGTTGGGGGAGGGGAGCGGCACAAAGATCATGGCTTTTCAGCATTTGCCATATTCCCCCCTTAATCTATAGACAGACAGCAAATATTTACATATGGTGTTCCCACTATAAAGACTGCTGTCTTAGGGACAAATGCTGATAAACTATTTCAGCAGTTCCTCCTTCTTCAAAGACTTATATGTCAACAGAGATCTCCATGTCTCATAGGACATACTCAAGCTCACTCCATGTTCCCTGGAGCTTTAGCACAAGGGAATGCCCCCCCCCTTTTTTTTTTTTTTTTTTTAGTATTTTTTCTTTTATTTATTTATTTTTTGTATATTTCTGAGGATGGGGATGGGTAGGCAGTCAGACAGACTCCTGCATGCACCTGACTGGGATCCACCTGGCATGCCTACCGGGGGGGATGCTCTGCCCATCTGGGATGTTGCTCTGTTACAACCGGAGCCATTCTAGCGACTGGGGCAGAGGCCATGGGGCCATCCTTAGTGCTCAGGGTGGATTTGCACCAGTGGAGCCTTGGCTGCGGGCGGGAGGAGAGAGACGAAGAGGAAGGAGAGGGGGAGGAGTGGAGAGGTAGATGGGCGCTTCTCCTGTGTGCTCTGGCCAGGAATCGAACCCGGGAATCCTGCACACCAGGCCAATGACTCCGACGGGTCTACCATATCATGCTTTTTACTTAAAAAAAAAAAATTACATTTCTTTTGAATGCTGATGAACAGGAGACACCAAATCTCTTTCGCCTGCAAACTACTACCTTCTTTATTAGATCTAGCTAATAACACTGTTCTGTCTTTTTTCCAATAGCTCCAGATATATGGAAAAGATTTATATAGGTGGATGGGGATCCTCAAACCCCTCAGCGAGATCTTCTGAGAATGGCTTTTAAGATACCTAGAGGCAGAAAAAGCCCAATAGAGATCAGGGGAACTACCAGCTTTTAGGATACACCCTTAAAGGCTCCAACACCCCAAAGGGGTCTCATAGGATGCCATCTGGGTCCTGCTTCAATAGTGGAAAGGAAGGTCATTGAGCTAAAGCCTGCCAGGCTTACATGCCTCTGCTGGGAGGAAACAGGGACACTGGAAGGTGGGCTTCCCCCTCGCTCCTCTAAGGGAGGGTTCAGTCTCTTCCAGCCCTGCTCCAGCCACCTATGACCTAACCTTGCTCAGAAAGCTGGGGTTTGCCACTGAAGGCTGAAGGTGCCCAGGGCCGTCGGCCCCATCTACGACACTGTGGACGAGCCTAGGGTATTTCTTCCAAGAAGCAGGTAAACTGATCTCATTCGCACAAGGGCCACTTAACTATGTTTTGCCTGAACAGTCAGGTTTTTTATTCTTCCCTCAAAGATCTCTGTTGTGGGTGTTGATAGTCCTATTTTCTGCTGCTTTGCTTAATATATAGTGTTTCCTTTATTCCTCCTACTTCAATGCCCCACTCATATTTCAGGCTGGGACCTACTCCTAATTTAGAGCTCTCTTTCCTCCTTTTGCCAACTTGTATTATGAATTTACCTTTGCCACCCAGCTTAGTGTATCCCAAGGTTCTCTTTACCAGGCCACAGTCGCAGAGCTCCAGGGAAAAGCAACCTGGTCTCAACTCTCCAGGCAGAGGAGAACAGAAGCTCCATATCCATGCATGCTGCAAATGGCTTTTTCCAGTCTACCTGAATCATTACCAGCTAGAAGCAGCGGTCATTGGGACTTGGACATGAGCTGCAAAGTATAGAATGGTGACAACAATTCCAGTGCCATGCGGACTTTTCCTGTGGGGAAATTTCCTGGACTCCTGCTCCCTGTGACAGCTCCTAACAGACTGAACTGTGGTTGGGTTGCATTTTTCAGGGATTTGGCATGGTGATGGGGCCAACTTGGACTTGGGGAACATGTTAAGGACACTAATCTTTTAGGGATTCTTGCTGTATTGGCCAAGAGTTTGCTTAAAGGCTTTTAATCACTGTAAAAAAAATAGAGGACTGGATGAAGAAGATGGGGCACATATACACCATGGTATATTATTCACCTAGGAGAAATGGTGACATTGGATCACTTATAGAGGAATGGTGGAGTCTTGGTAGCATTGTGCGGGGTGAAATAAGCGAATCAGAAAAAAACAGGAACTGCAGGATTCCATACATTGATGGGACATAAAAGCGAGACTAAGAGGCATGGACAGGAGTGTGGTGGCTATGGGGGTGGGGGGAGGGAAGGAGAGAAAGGGGGAGGGGGAGGGGTACAGAGAGAACTGGATGGAGGGTGGCGGAGGATGATCTCTCTTCGAGTGATGGGTATGCAACAGAACTAAATGACAAGATAACCTGGAAATGTTTTCTTTGAATGTATGTACCCTGATTTATTGATGTCACCCTATTAAAATAAAAATTTATTTATAAAACAAAACAAAACAAAGCAATGTTAATTCTTCCTATACCTGAGCACAGTATATCCTTTCATTTATTTGTATCTTCTTCAATTTCTTTCTTCAATGTCTTATAATTTTCTGAATACAGATCTTTTACAGATCTTGGTTAAATTTATTCCTAATTGCTTTATTCTTTTTGACACAATTGTAAATGAGACTTTTTTCTTAATTTCTTTTTCTAATAGTTTTTTATTTATTTATTACTTCTAATAGTTTTTGGTGAATGTTTTAGGGTTCTTTCTAGCTGGTACCATGTCATCCACAAGTAATGATAGTTTGTTTTACTTATTTCTTTCCAATTTGGATGCATTTTATTTTATTATTTTATTTTATTTTATGTGTCTGTGTGTGTCTTTGATTCTAGTGACTAGGATGTCCAATACTATGTTGAATAAAATTGGTAAAGTATATATCCTTGTCTTGTTTCTGATCTTTTTTTTAAGGTCTTCTTTATTGATTTTTACAGAGAGGAGAAAGAGTAGGGGGATAGGAGTGGGAAGCAACTCATAGTAGTTGCTTCTCATATGTGCCTTAACTGAGAAAGCCTGGGGTTTTGAACCGGCAACTTCAGCATTCCCGGGTGATGCTTTATCCACTGTACCACCATAAGTCTTGTTTCTGATCTTAAAGCAAAAGCTTTTAGCTGTTGAGTATAATGTTAGTTGTGGATTTGTTATGTATGACTTCTATTATGTTGAGGTATATTTTCTCTCTCCCCACTTTGCTGAGAGTTTTATCATAAATGGATGTTGGATTTTGTCCAATACTTTTTTTATATCTACTGATATGATCATATAATTTTTATCATTCATTTTGTTTATGTGGTATATAATATTAATTGATTTGTGGATATTGAACCCGGCTAGTTTGTGAATAAATTCCCTTTGATTTTGGTGTATGTTCTTTTTAATGTATTGATAAATTGTTTGCTAATATTTTATTGAGGATTTTTTTAAAAACTGAATTTATTGGGGTGACATTAGTTAATAAAATTATATAGGTTTCAGGGATACAATTATAGAATACATTATCTGTATATTGTATTATGTGTTCACCACCCCAAGTCAAGTCTTCTTTTATCACCATTTATCACCCCTTTACCTTCTTCTACCTTCTCCCACACCTTTTTTCCTCTGGTGATCATCATGCTGTTGTCTGTCTGTGGGTTGTTTGGGGTTTTTTTTTTTGCTTAATCCCTTTGTCTTTTTCACCCAGCCCTCCAACCCTTTCCTGCCTGACAGCTGTGAGTCTACTCTCTGTATCTAGGAGTCTGTTCTTATTATCTGTGTGTTAGTTTATTTTGTTCATTTTGTTCCACATGTAAGTGAAATTATATGGTATTTGTCTTTCTCAGTCTGGCTAATCACTTAGAAATAATATCCTCTAGATCCATCCATGGAGCTGCACAACATATGATTTCTTTTTTTAACAACCAAGTAGTATTCCACTATTTAAATGTATCACAGCTTTTTTATCCACTCATCTACTGATGGGCACTTGGGCTGCTTCCAAATTTTAACTACTGTAAATAATGCTGCAATGAACATAATGGTGCATATATTCTTTCAAACTAGTGTTTTGTGTTTCTTAGATACATTCCTTGAAATGGAATCACTAGATCATAAGGCAGTTTCATTTTTAATTTTTTGAGGTAACTCCATACTGTCTTTTTATTGGAGCATTTAAGCCATTTAGGCACTTTAAGTGATTATTGATACATATGGATCGGTCCTTTTATTCTTTTAACTATATTCCTCTGTTATTCTTCTTAAGGAAGGCCCTTAATTCCTCATCTTGGTAGGGTTAAATGCTTTAACATTTCTTATAATACTAGTTTTGTGGTAACAAACTACTTTATCTTTTTCTTGTCTGTGAAGGTCTTTATTTCTCCTTTAGTTTTAAATGATAGCCTTGCTGAGTAAAGTAGTCTTGGTTGTAGGTCCTTGCTTTTCATCAGTTTGAATATTTTATGCCAATCCCTCTGGCCTGTAATGTTTCTGTTGAGAAATAAACTGACAGTCTAATGGGAGCTCTCTTGTAGGTAACTGTCTTTCTCTTGAAAGCCACAAACCCCAGTCTCTCCTCACAGGACTCTATTCCATTCTCCCCTCTCTACTGGAGCCCAGGGTGAGTGCTATGTGTGATATTTTCTGCAGTACCCCTTTAAGAGGACACCTGTGTGCCTACCAGACTCCCACCTACTGTATTTCTCCATGAATAAGACATACCCTTTTCCCAGAAAATTGGGGTCTAAAAACAGGGTGCATTTTATACAGTGATTGTAGTTATTTTATTTGCATTTCTTGCTTTTTTGTGCTTGTTTTTGAGCTCACTGTTGTAGATTATTTTTACTTGCATTTTTTGATTTTTTGTGCTTGTTGTCTTTTTGCTAATTGTTTTGCACTTGTTACTGGTATATTATGGTAAGTTACAATTTGCCATGTTCTGCCTAGAAATGGCTCAGAAAAAAATTTTTGTACAGTGCTGAATTCAAGTTAAAAGTGATCCAGTTTGCAAAAGTGAATGAAAACTGTGTTGCTGAATGTAAGTTTGGTCCTCCTTCAACTGAGCAATCAATCTGAGACTGGCTATGGGAAGAAGAAACCCTACTGAAAATGTCATGACAGAAGAAGGCCATGAGAGGCAAGTCAGCAAAATGGCCTGATTTAGAGAAGAAATTGAAGATATGGATTGAAGAACAAAGGGCAATTGGAATTCCTGTGTTTACAAAGATGGTTCAGCATGAAGCAAGAAGATTTGCTGATGAAAAAGAAGTTACTGATTTCAAAGGAGGACACAATTGGTGCTTCAGGTTCATGAAACAGAACGAACTAAGCATGTGTACATGTACCAGACTTGCCCAAAAGATGCCTGAAAGCTACGAGCAGAAGGTCTTTGAATTTCATTGTTTTGTCATTCAATGTTGGAAAATATATCAGTTTGAGTTAGGACAGATTGCAAATATGGATGAAATCCCCCTTCAATTTGATGTCCCAGATAACAAAACTGTTGACAGGAAGAGGGTGAAAACTGTAACTGTGAAGCAAGTGGACGTGAAAAGAGCCATTATACAGTGGTTCTAGCTTGTTGTGCCAACAGAACTAAGCTGCCTCCTATGCTGATTTTCAAATGCAAAACAATGCCAAAAGAAGACATTCCTCATGATTGTCCACATTCACGACAAGGGTTGGATGGATCAGGATGGGATGAAAATCTGGTTTTAGAAAGTTTGGAGGAGACCAGGTGAGCTCTTACACAAACCTGCCCTATTGGTGCTTGATCAGTTCAGGGTACACATAACAAAAAAACACAAAGAAGATTGCTGTAGAGCAAAAAACAAAACTTGCTGTCATACCTGGAAGCTAGACATCCCAGCTCCAACCACTTGATGTCAGCATTAACAAACCCTTCAAAGCTGCCACAAGAGATGAATGGAATCAATGGATAAAGTCTTCTGGGGACAATTTGACACTAGCAGGAAGAATGAAGAAACCAACTATAGAAGAAGTTTGTACCTGGGTGAAAAGATCCTGGGATAATATCAAGATTGAGATAGTTCTCAAGTCATTTAAGAAGTGTGGCATTTCAAGTGCCATAGATGGAACTGAGGATGAGTGCACATATGAAGACAGTGATTTATTAGCAGACACAGATGAGCACAAGCTAATGGATGGGAGTTTTGACAGTGATGAGGGGTTGTATGAATTTTATGATAAGTAAAACTTGAGTTCAGTAACTTTATGTAATACATTTTTTTTTCAAATTTCCTGTCCCCAAATTAAGGTGCATCTTATACATGGGGAAATATGATATATCTGCTAAACAGAATCTTTACTGATTTTCATAGCCAGAGCTTATGTTGGTGCCTCTTCCAAGTTCTGGTGCTCTAGGCTGGGGAGACTGGCTTGGGGTTGAGATCCCACACTTCTGAAGGGAACCCCCGCAGCTGAGTTATATCTTCCAAATCTCAGCTCTTTTTGCATTTCCACTATTTCTACCAGTCTCAGTGTGGCTTCTTCTGTAGATCCTTGGTTATGAGACATCTCTCCTGCTCATCTTCAGTTGGTTATTCAGGTTGATTGTTCTGTATGTTATTCCACTTTGTAATTTCACTTCATAATTCCACTTTGGTCCTGGTAGATGAGTGTGATATCAACCTACTCCACTACTATCTTGGATAATTTGTTGAGGATTTTAGCATCTACGTTCATCAGAAATATTGGTCTGTAATTATCTTCTTTGTAGTGTTTTTGTCTGGTTTTGGTATCAGGGTAATGCTGGAATAGTAAAATGAGCTTGGGACCCTTCCCTCATCTTCAATTTTTGAAATAGTTTGAGAAAAATAAGTATAAATCATTTTTTGAATGTGTGCTAAACTTTACCTGTGAAGCCATTTGGTCCAGAGCTTTTTAATTGGGGGGGGGGGTGGATTACTAGTTTGATATTGCTAGTAGTTACCGGTATTTGTCTGTTCAGATGTTCTGTTTCTTCCTGACTCAGACTTGAAAGACTGTATGTGTCCAGGAATTGACCCATTTCTTCCCATTTCTCCAACTGTTGGAATATAATTATTAATATTATTTTCTGATAATCCTTTGTATTTCTTTGGTGTCAGTTGTCATGTCTTCTCTTTCTTTTCTTATTTTCTTTATTTGGACCCTCTTTTTTCCTGATGAGTATGGCTAAAAGTTTATCAATTTTGTTTATCTTTTCAAATAATTGGGTTTTGGTTTTATTGATTTTTCTATTCTTTTTCAGACCCTATTTTGTTTATTTCCACACTTACCTTTATTTCTTCCTTCCTTATATTCACTTTGGGCTCTATTTTTTCTTCTTTTTAGCTCCTTTAGGTATAAGGTTACATTGTTTATTTAATTTTATTTTTCAGGTAGGCCTGTATTGGTATAAATTTCACTCTTAGAACCACTGTGGCTGTGTTCTATAGACTTTGAGTCATTGTATTTTCATTTTCATTGGTCTCTAGGAATCTTTGATGTTTTCTTCATCTCATTGTTAGCCCATTCATTGTTTAGTGGCATGTTATTTAGCCTTGACATGTTTGTTTGTGATTTCAGTTTTCTTCTTGTAAATAACTTCTAGTTTTATTCCATTCTGATTGGAGATGTTTGATATAATTTTAATCTTCTTAAATGTATTGAGAGTTGTTTGTGACCTAACTTGTGGTCTATTCTGGAAAATGTTCCACGTACACTTGAAAAGAATGTATATTCTGCTTCTTTGGGGTCAAGTGTTCTAGAAATATCAATTAATTCCTGTTCTCAGGTGTCATGTAAGTCCACTGTTTCTTCATTGATTTATCTGTCTGGATGGGGTGTTAAAATACCCTAGTATGACTGCATTACTGTTCATCTCTACTTTTATGTTTGCCACTATTTGCTATATATATTTATGTGCTTGTATATAGATAGTGTATTTAGATGTTGTGAGAGTTATATCATAATGTTGTATTAATTCCTTTATCATTATGAAATACCCTTCCTTGTCTCTTGTCAAAGCCTTTGTTTTAAAGTCCATTTTGTGTGATATAAGTATTGCTACCTCAGATTTTTTATTTTAATTTGTGTAATATATGTTTTCCCATTTCTTTACTTTCAGTCTGTTGATTTGAAGTAGGTGTCTGTAGGCAGCATATGTTAGAATCTTGGTTTGTTCATTTTATACATTTAGCCACCCTGTGTCTTTTTACAGAGCATTTAGTCCACTTATTTTTAAAGTAATTACTGATAAGTATGTAGTTATTGCCATTTTATTATTGTTTTCTGATCATTTTTGTAGTCCTTCTCTGTTCCTTACTTATTCCCTTGCTCTGTTTTCTTTTATGTTGATGACTTTCTAAAGTATTGTGTATGGATTCTCTTCCCATTATTTCTTATATATCTCATAGATTTTTTGGTTTGTGGTTAACATGTGCTTTATATACACCAAACTATGTTTATAGCAGTCTATTGTAAGTTGATGGTCACTTAAGTTCAAACACATTCTAAAATTACTGCAATTTTAGTCACACCCTATATGCTTATGTTTTTGTCATTTTTTAAATTTCTTTCATGTGTGTATCCTTTAATTTAATACTGTATTCATGCATGGTCCACTTTATTTTGCTTTTTAAACTTTGTACAACTTTATAGTTGGTTGATTCACTGCTTTTACTAAGTGGTTTGTCTTTGTCAATTAGAATTTTTTCTTTCCTATATTTTCTTATGCATATTTAAAATCTTTTTTGTTCTACTTAAACACATCCTTTTAACATTTCTTTTAATACTGGTTTGGTAGTTATAAATTCCTTTAGCTTTTTTTTTGTTTGGGAGCTCTATATCTCTCCATTGGTTCTAAATGATATTTTTTCTGCGGAGAGTAATCTTGGTTATAGGTCTTTACTTTTCATAACTCTGAATATATTATGCCATTCCCTCCTGGCTTTCAAAGTTCTGGTTGAAAAATCAGCTGACAGTCTTATGGGAGTTCTTTTATATCTAATTTACTACTTTTCTCTTGCTTCTTTTAAGATTCTCTCTTTGGCTTTAACTTTTGGCATTTAACAAATAGTTAAAGATTTTATTCTAATAGCTATAATTACAATGCTTGTTTGTCAAAATGAAAACTGAAACATATAAATAACAATTGTTTACTAATCATGTGTTGAAAGCAATAAGAGGTTCCATGGCACCAGATAAAACAGTTCTGGTGTTTTCTTCAAGATAAAGTTTAACAACTTTAGCATTTATTAAATTACAAAAGAAGAAGTAGAGGTTGTTGTTGTTTTTTATGTCAGATCTGACCCTTGTGGGCTGAGGAAGTGAAAGCACATGTGGATAAGGGCTCTGAGGAGCTAGGCTCTGTAATGACTAGCCACCTGTCTGCACTCCTACTGGTGAGAAACAGACAACCTGGAGTGAATGTGCATGGAGATCATGGGGGCTCCTGCTCTGACCAGAATCATTCTACCAAAGCACCTATGCTGACCCAAAGGAAGGCTGGGATCCCTCCAAAGGGTCCATAAGTAGTGGCTGTAGCTGCCCACCCCCTTTAGCCCATTCTCTGGGCAGTGGTGTAAGCACAGGTACAAGCACAAATGCAATGGGATGCAGATAAACCAGCAAGACAGAGCCAATCAGGGACCAACAGAAGGTATTATTGTGTTGGTTCTGCCCACCACATGCTTCAGACAGTAGACAGACCAAGGACTCAAGTTGTTACTGCAGACCTTACACTAGGTACATTTCTCCCTTTTCTGTGTTCAACTGTCTTGTATTGTAACTATGTTTAAAATGTACTGAGTTTGGGTTAAAAACCAACCACCAAATGGATCTCAATACAGACCTAAAGCCCAGAGAAGGAGTGTTGGGCTGATAAGAGAGCAATTCACAGAGGCCCCAGAAGCCAAAAATTCCTCCTCAGAATTAAACAGTGGGTTGATTTTCTTTTTACATCTAAAATAAAAAGCTAAGTAACATTGCATAGGAGTACCAGAAACTGCTTCACTGGAAACAGTAACTATTTACATTAAGTAAAAACCCTGTTACAGGCTTCATCAGCACATGTACAGCATGATGAAGCACACTGGCACTGACCATGGAAACAACTTCTGGTACTCACACCACAGGGGCATGTCTGCCACATGAGAGGAAAGTGAGGGATAGACAGGAGTGTGGCTCACTTCTGGTTCATTCTTTCCCTGGATTACCACCTGACCTTCCTCCCTTGTAACCTACCAGAACCTACTCCTGCTGGTGGTGCAGGTGGCCAGAATGTACCAGTTCCTGTGCTACAAAGTACAATCTCAGCTTGTCTGTGATCTCAGCTGTGTTTATGGTTTTAAAAAGAAGTCCTGCTTGTTTGTGAACATGAGCAGGACAGCATCCCTGAGCTCATCCTCCCTCAGCATCCACATGAGCTCCTCTTGGGCCTCATTGACATGATCTTGGTTATTACTGTTAACTACAAAGGTGAAACATTATGTGTTCTGCAAGTATAGATACCACAGAGGATGGATCTTGTCCTCACCACCCATGGCCCACACAATGAAGCTGGTATTCTTTTTTTTTTTTTTTTAATCCATTTTTAGAGAGGAGAGAGAGGTAAAGAGAGAGAAGGGGGGAGGAGCTGGAAGCATCAACTCCCATATGTGCCTTGACCAGACAAGCCCAGGGTTTCGAACCGGCGACCTCAGCGTTTCCAGGTCGACGCTTTATCCACTGCGCCACCACAGGTCAGGCCGAAGCTGGTATTCTTATTATACTCCACAGTATCTGTTGGGCAGATAAAATATATTATGCTCACTTTGTTAAAGATGGCGCCGCCCACACAGAGGCCGTCGCCCAGGTGATATTAATGTGTGTTGGGGTGGGCTAAAGGCAGGCAGAATCCTTGTAGCCTGGGGCTTGGTTTTAGGATTAAGCCTTTCCCATCTGTTTTGATGTGGGGTGGTTAAATCCCATCATGCCCCAGAGAAGTGACTTTGTATTAGAGACTTCCCTATTTTGTATATTGGATTAAAGGTTTTGAATCTACACTATAAAATGGGGGCAGAACGAGAGCTTGCGCTCTTGGTTCCTGGGATGATTAGCATGAGAGAGCAGAGGGAGCAGAGCAGAGAGCAGAAAGAGGCCATGTGGCCAGGAGAAGCAGCTAAGATGGCGGAGTGCTGAGTGAGATGCCAGTTTGTGCAGAATTTGTATCTGGGACAAGGAAGGAGATGGGGAACTGAGGAGAATAAGGCTGGTGAGCTAGAAACCTTTGATTCTAGGAAACTCGGATAAGTCAGTAGCTTTGTGAGCACTGAATGTGAGTGGGTTTTGGAGCCCAGTGTGTGTTTTTTACTTGCCCGCCGGGTGCAAGCTAGAATTAAAGACTATGGCCCACCAGTTTTTGGCTCCATTGTTCTTTACTGACTGTCCGAATCCAATGCGAACCTGCATGGGCTGGGCTGCTGTGATAGTGGCCCTGGCCTTGGCTTCTGGCTTTACAGTCTCCATGTTGAAACCTATGGTGGGGATGGTGGTTGCAATCTCACTCATGTTTAATTTGTACAAGATGGTTGTAAGGCCAGAAACCAGAGCCAGGGCCACTATCACAGCAGCCTTCTGGCCTATGCAGGTTCGCATTGGATTCGGACAGTCGATAAAGAAACAACGGAGCCACAAACTGGTGGGCCATAGTCTTTAATCCTAGCTTGCACCCGGCGGGCAAGTAAAACACACTGGGCTCCAAAACCCACTCACATTCAGTGCTCACAAAGCTACTGACTTATCCGAGTTTCCTAGAATCAAAGGTTTCTAGCTCACCAGCCTTATTCTCCTCAATTTCCCATCTCCTTCCTTATCCTAGATACAAACTGCACAAACTGGCATCTCACTCAGCATTCCGCCATCTTGGCTGCTTCTCCTGGCCTCCTCCACGTGGCCTTACTCTGCTCTCCTCTGCTCTCTCTTCTAATGATAATCTCAGGAACCAAGAGCGCAAACTCCCGTTCCACCCCCACTTTATACTGTAGCTTCACAACCTCTAATCCAATATACAAAGTAGGGAAGTCTCTAATACAAAGTCACTTCTCTGAGGCATGATTGGATTGTACCACCCCACATCAAAAAAGGGTGGGAAAGGCTTAATCCCAAAACCAAGCCCCAGGCTACAAGGATTCTCAACACACATTAATATCACCTGGGCAACGGCCTCTTCATGGGCAGCGTCATATTTAACAAAGTGAGCATAATATACTCTATCTGCCCAACAATGGTGGTCTTCCCTATAGCATCCAGATCTACCATAATGCACTTTTTTTTTTTTTTTTTGCCAAAAAGGCTCTTGAAGAAGTTTATAAAGATAGTCCCCATGTTGTAGACCAGAGAAAGAGACACTAACCAAAGAAACCTTCAGTAGCTACAGTGCTGCTGCTGCTCTGAGCCAAGCGTGGTTTCACTCCCACTAATCTTTGGCATTTTATTTACAATGTGTCTTGATGTTGGCCTCTTGGATTCATCTTATTTGGGACTCTATACTTCCTGGACTTGTATGTCTATTTCCTTTACCATTTATTCATTTGTAGCACTCCAGCCCACCAGGAACTACCAGTGTCGTGTGGAAAAAAACTACTCAAGACACAAACTTATTTCAAGAGGAAGAGGGGGAGGCCTGCCAAGGGAGGCAAAGAAGACCTCCTGAATTTCCTTCTCCCTTAGCTTTTATTGACCAGAAGCAGAACAGAGGTAACAGGATTACAAGGGAGGGAGATCAGGTGATAAGGGGAAAGAATGATTAATGGTCATTTTGCAGACATGGAGAAAGGGCTAACTTGGTTAGTACATTCTTTTTCTTTTTCTAATTAACAGAACAAAGGAAGGGGTAATCTAGAATCTCTAGGCTAATTTTCTAAAGACCATTTGCATGCATTCCTTTGTGTCAGCACAAAGGTCACTCACTCATACAGTTTCTTGGTGTTTGCATCCAAGAGCCATTCATTCACTCAGGGCTTTTAACTAAAGTTCCCCAATCCAAATCATAGAGGGTTCAAGGTTAGGTAGGTAATTCATTATTTCTTCAAGTAGGTTTTAATCCCTTAATCTCTCTCTTCTCCTTCTGGTACCCCTATGGTGCCAGTGTTGGTACACTTGATGTTGTCCTAAAAGTCCCTTACATTGTCCTCATTTTTTTTCTTAGCTCTTTTTTTTCTGTTCTAATTGGGTGTTTTTCACTATCTTGTCTTCCATATTGCTGATTTAATCCTCTGCTTCAGCTAATCAACTATTGATTTCCTCTAAATGTATTCTTCATTTCCATTATTATAGTCTTCATTTCTGATTGTTTTTTTTATAGTTTCTCTTTCTTGATATATTTTATCTATTTCCCTCTAAGTTCCTTATATATTCTTATAACCACTGTCTTGAACTCTGTATCTAGTAGATTGCTTTTCTCCATTTCATTTAGTCATTTTTCGGGATTTTTATCTTCATCTTTTATTTGGAGTATGTTTTTTGTCTCCTCATTTTGACTGAGTTTCTGTGTTTTTTCCCATAAACTGGGTAAATCTGCTATATTTCCAGTCCAGCTAGATTGGCCTTACATAGTAGATGTTTGTAAAGCCAGTGGCCAGGGCCACTGTTGGGCAGATAAAATATATTATGCTCACTTTGTTAAAAATAGTGCTGCCCACGTGAGGCCGTCCAGGTGATATTAATGTGTGTTGAGAATCCTTGTAGCCTGGGGCTTGGTTTTGGGATTAAGCCTTTCCCACCCTTTTTCATGTGGGGTGGTACAATCCAATCATGCCTCAGAGAAGTGACTTTGTATTAGAGACTTCCCTATTTTGTATATTGGATTAAAGGTTTTGAATCTACACTATAAAATAGGGGCAGAAAGGGAGCTTGCTCTCTTGATTCCTGGGATGATTAGCATGAGAGAGCAGAGGGAGCAGAGCAGAGAGCAGACAGAGGCCATGTGGCCAGGAGAAGCAGCCAAGATGGCGGAGGGCTGAGTGAGAAGCCAGTGAGTGCAGAGTTTGTATCTGGGATAAGGAAGGAGATGGGGAACTGAGGAGAATAAGGCTGGTGAGCTAGAAACCTTTGATTCTAGAAAACTCGGATAAGTCAGTGGCTTTGTGAGCACTGAATGTGAGTGAGTTTTGGAGCCCAGTGTGTGTTTTTACTTGCCCGCCAGGTGCAAGCTAGAATTAAAGAAAATGGCCTATCAGTTTTTGGCTCCATTGTTTCTTTACCGACTGTCCGAATCCAATGCGAACCTGCATGGGCCAGGTGGCTGTGATGATGGCCGTGGCTACTTGCTTTACAGCCACCATCATAGCAGCTGCCTGGCCCATGCAGGTTCGCATTGGATTCAGACAGTCGGTAAAGTAACAAAGGAGCCAAAAACTGGTGGGCCATCACCTTTAATCCTAGCTTGCATCCAGTGGGCAAGTAAAAACACACACTGGGCTCCAAAACCCATTCATTCAGTGATCACAAAGCTACTGACTTTATCCGAGTTTCCTAGAATCAAAGGTTTCTAGCTCACCAGACTTATTCACCTCTGTTCCCCATCTTCTTCCTTCTCCCTGCACAAACTCTGCACAAACTGGTTTCTCACTCAATACTCTGCCATCTTGGCTGCTTCTCCTGGCCTCCTCCATGTGGCCTCTCTCTCCTCTCCTCTCTGCTCTCTCCTCTAATGCTAATCTCAGGAACTAAGAGAACAAGCTCCTGTTCTGCCCCCCTTTTATAGTGTAGATTCATAACCTTTAATCCAATATACAAAATAGGGAAGTCTCTAATACAAAGTCAGTTATCTGAGGCATGATGGGATTGCACCAACCCACATCAAAAAGGGTGGGAAAGGCTTAATCCTAAAACCAAGCCCAAGGTTACAAGGATTCTGCCTGCCCACAACGACAAACATAATATCACCTGGGCAATGGCCTCCACGTGGGCAGCGCCATCTTTAACAAAGTGAGCATAATATATTTTATCTGCCCACAATGTTCTACGAACCTAGTGATGCAGTCTCCCTTTTCACCTGAGCTGGGTGCTTTATAAGTACCCATTTCATGGGTTGTGTTCCCTTCTGTTGTAGTTAAGCTTTTCTTGCTATTGGCTGTGAGGCTGGCTATGACCACTGCAGAGAAGCTGTTGTTCAGGGATTGACCTCATACAGCAGGAGTTGCTTTACTGAGGCTCTGGTGCCAACCTAACCTAACTTTCAGGTATGCTGTTTGTGGAGCTGTTTGGATGAAGCTCTGTTGCAGTGGTCTGAAGCTGACCACCAGGTGCATTGGTTCTGGAGCCTCTTGGGAGGGACTCTGGTGCTGGCTAAGGCCAGTTGCTTTTTGTGCCCATCTTTGGGCTACCTGATGTGTGCTACAAAATGATCTGTGGTTTGTTGCCACTTGTGCTGGGCTTGAATGAGCATGGGAGAGGCTATGCTGTGAACTGAGGCTGGATGCCACTAGTGCTGGGTTGGCTACTCTTTGGTGAGCACTATAGTATGAACTCAGGTCAGCTGGCTCAGGTGTCACTGTTGTGGTGCTAAGTTAGAGCAACGTTCCAAGGCAATGCTGCCCACATTTTATGACAGGCTTGGGCCACCTAATTAGAGCTACAATGCAGGTTGAGTTTGGTCACTGCTATGACAGGATTGGCACCACTTGGCAAGAGATATAAGGCATGCCAAGTCCAGCCACTGCTTGTTTGGTGTTGGTCAAATAAGTTTGTAAATATGATATATTTGTTTGCTCGCTTATAGTTTGTATTGGGTGTGGGGGACATGCTGTAAGCAGGCCAGGTTGCTATAGCCTAAAGCTTAGTTTTAAGACTAAGTTTTTACCCACACCCTTGACTGATTTCATGATGTGGGTGGTGCACTCTCATGAGGAATTCCATGATGCCTCAGATAAGTGACTGTATCAGAGACTTCCTTGTTTGTATATTGGATTAAAGGTTTAGATTTCTATACTATAAAATGGGGCAGACTGGGAGCTTGCTCTCTCTTGGTTCCTGCTATCACCTTTGCAGAGGCCTCCCTGATCCCTTGCCCTTCAGAAAACCTGCTTTTCCCTTGTCTTCTCTTGTGGCTTGCCTGTCTTGGTGAGACACCAATAAACAGAATGGCACACCATACTCTGACTCTGCCATTTCTTTACCATCTCCCTGAATCCAATGGGAACCTGCATGTGAATGGACATGATGGCAGCTCTTGGCCTTACACTTGGTATTTGAGATATTTTAAGAAAGCACACAGCTTGAGCCAAAGGAGGTCAATTGTGTGGAAAAGCCACTGGAAGCATCTTGGACCAAGCATGCATATTGGATGGAGTAGGGTCTCAGGGAATCACCAGAGCAGGGCTAATGATGTTAGCCAGGTTAATGGGGAGCTCAGATTTGGCAGTGACCTGTGCCCGCCCCCTGGATTGGGGGAGGGATCAACAAAGAAGCAGTGGCACCTGTCAGCATTTTTGTCTCTGTAGAGGGCTACCTGGATCCCTGGCCTCCAGCCCTTACTGTTGTAAGGTACCAAAAAGCTGAAAATTGATATTGATATTCTGGGAGGAAAGGTCAGGCTTTCTTGTCAGGCATTCCTGTCCTGTCCCTCCTTTGGGAAGGGGAGGGAGAAGAATGTAGAAGTTTCTGGCTTGCAGGAACAAGGGTCATTTAGTTTTAAATCTAAAATAAAGGTTAACCGAGAAACTTCTTCTCTTTCAATAGGAGGCAGAATTTACATACCACCTTGCATTGACTGTAGTTCCTCCCCCTTCCTAGAATCTTGAGATTAAAATACCTCTAGGCTAGTGAGAGAAGAGGAACCCTGAAAGATTTATAAATATCTTTGATTGTGCTACCTTGAAAGTCTTAATGTTTCTGTGTATACCCTAGATAAATGTTATAATCTTGTTAATGATTGTGCCATAATGTCATGCTCTCCCTCGCCCACGTGTGATCAAGGGTATATAAGCAGGCCCTGAACTATTTTTTATTTTTTTATTTTTTACAGGGACAAAGAGAGAGTCAGAGAGAGGGATAGATAGGAACAGACAGACAGGGATGGAAAGAGATGAGAAGCATCAATCATCAGTATTTTGTTGCAACACCTTAGTTGTTCATTGATACCTTTCTCATATGTGCCTTGACCGTAGGCCTTCAGCAGACTGAGCCACCCCCTGGTCGAGCCAGCAACTTTGGGTCCAAGCTGGTGAGCTTTGCTCAAAGCAGATGAGCCTCTGCTCAAGCTGGCGACCTTGGGGTCTCAAACCTGGGTCTTCCGCATCCCAGTTTGATGCTCCATCCACTGTGCCACTGCCTGGTCAGGCCCCTGAACTATTTTGGGGGATAAAACCCACTCATTCAGTGCTCCCAAAGCTACAGACTTATCCAAGTTTTCTAGAATCAAAGGTTTCTAGCTCACCAGCCTTATTCACCTCTGTTCTCCATCTCCTTCTCTCTGCACAAACTCTGCACAAACTGGCTTCTCCTTCAGAACTCCACCATCTTGGCTACTTCTCCTTTCCACCACGTGGCCTTACTCTGCTCTCCTACAGCATGGGCTTCTCTTAGAACATAATTACTCTTCTTCCGGAACAACGTGATTTCTCTTCCTTTTAAAACCTTTTGGTGCCAAAGCCCTCCCCCAACACATATTAACATAATCATGCCCATTCCAAGCAGGAAGGGCAACTAATATCATCACCTGGGAGATGGGCTTCCACGTGGGCAGCGCCATCTTTAACAAAGTGAGCATAATATATTTTATCTGCCCAACAGACCCTTAGGAGGAATGCCTGGAGCTCCAGTAGCCCTTTGACTCACTTTGATGCATTCCCAACTGGGTTTCACAAGCAGGTGTTATAAGGACTCCTCTTCTCAGCACTGGCATCCCAGGGTTGGGAGCTGGGTGTGGAGCTGAGACCCTCCTCGCTCCTCAGGAGTATCTCCACAGCTAAGATATCCTTCTCAATTTTTAGTTCCCTTACTGTGGGTATACAACTTGCTTGTTACATGTCTTCAGCCCTCCCACAAGTCTCGTAGTGGCTTCTTTACATCTTCTAGTCTTCAGGTGGTTCTCAATAATGGTTATTTTACAATTTAGTTGTAATTTTGATGGGGCTGTGGGAGGAGGTGAACACAGCATTTACTTACTCAGCCATGATGACCAAATGGGAATTCCTAACTTCTTTATTTATCCACTGATAGACACTTTGGTTTTTTACATGTCTTAATTATTATAAATAATGATGCTACAAAATGGAGAAACAGTTGTCTTTCTGAGTTAGTGTTTTTATTTCTTTTGGCTGTGTTCCCCAAAGTGGGATTGCTATATGACATGGTAGTTTAATTTTTAATTTTTTTTTAATTCCCTCCAGCCGTTTTTCATAATGGCCATACCAGTTTACAATTCCACCAGTAGAGCATAAAAGTTCTGCCCTGCTCCCACATGGGCTCCTCTGCCCCATTTTATAGTATAGAAATCAAAACCTTTAATCCAGTATACAAACAAGGAAGTCTCTGATACAAAGCCACTTATCTGAGGCATAAATGAGATTCCTCATAAGAGTGCACCACCTCACATCATGCAACAGTCAAGGGTGTGGTGAAAAGCTTAGTCTTAAAACTAAGCCTTAGGCTATAATGACTCTGCCTGCTTATGGCTTGTCCCCCACACCCAATGCAAACTACAAGCAAACAAACATATATATCATATTTACAAACTTATTTGACCAACATTCCACCCCTTTGGCTCACTTCACAATCTAAAGCACAGATATTCCTGCAAAAGGAAATTAGGCACATTACACAAATTACAACATGACAAATCATACAATTTCAACAATTACAAAGGTACATTTCACCTTTGTACTCTGAGCACTTTGCCAAAAGTGCAAAATGTCCTTGGAATTCATTTTAGCCATGGGAAAAGCTTCCTGGGACAGGGAAAGGGCCTCTAGCAAAGCCACCCTCCACCCACATCAGGGTATTTCACATTGTCAAAAATCCGTAAGTGTTGGGCAGATAAAATATATTATGCTCACTTTGTTAAAGACGGCGCTGCCCACGAGGAGGCCGTCGCCCAGGTGATATTAATGTGTGTCTCTGTGGGCAGGTAGAATCCTTGTAGCCTGGTGCCTGGTTTTGGGATTAAGCCTTTCCCACCCGTTTTGATGTGGGGCGGTACAATCCAATCATGCCTCAGAGAAGTGTCTTTGTATTGGGGACTTCCCTGTTTTGTATATTGGATTAAAGGTTTGGAATCTACCCTATAAAATAGGGGCAGAATGAGAGCTTTCCCTCTTGGTTCCTGGGATGATTAGCATGAGAGAGCAGAGGGAGCAGAGCAGAGAGCAGAGCAGAGAGCAGAAAGGGGCCATGTGGCCAGGAGAAGCAGCCAGGATGGCGGAGTGTTGAGTGAGAAGCCAGTTAGTGCAGTTTGTGCAGGGAGAAGGAAGGAGATGGGGAACTGAGGAGAATAAGGCTGGTGAGCTAGAAACTTTTGATTCTAGGAAACTCAGATAAATCAGTAGCTTTGTGAGCACTGAATGTGAGTGGGTTTTGGAGCCCAGTGTGTATTTTTACTTGCCCGCCGGGTGCAAGCTAGGATTAAAGACTATGGCCCACCAGTTTTTGGCTCCATTGTTTCTTTTTTTTTTTTTTAATTTTATTTTATTTATTCATTTTAGAGAGGAGAGGGGGGGAGAGAGAGAGAGAGAGAGGAGAGAGAGATATGGGGGAGGAGCTGGAAGCATCAACTCCCATATGTGCCTTGACCAGGCAAGCCCAGGGTTTTGAACCGGCGACCTCAGCATTTCCAGGTCGATGCTTTATCCACTGCGCCACCACAGGTCAGGCTCCATTGTTTCTTTACCGACTGTCCGAATCCAATGCGAACCTGCATGGGCCGGGCGGCTGTGATGGTGGCCGTGCCTACTGGCTTTACAGTAAGTCTATCCAACAAAGGAGCCAGTGCCCATTCCGGTCATAATCCAGGAAATCAGTCCACGCACATGGGGCCTCAGCCACCTTCCTCATCCCTGCCACCCTGGCAGGTCTTACACTCTCCCAAGGAGGAGCACATGGCAATGAGAGTGAGCATTTCCACCTCTGCTCTGGAGAGCATAATGGCATTCACCCCTATGTCCCAAAATTGTAGACCTACCAGGGGTGTAGTAGGTACTCCTTGCTGCTGAGCTCTCACCTTCTGGAGACTTTGGATCGCAACTCCAGACCGATTCTCCTCATCCTCCAAAGTGGAACAGAAAACATCAGCTCCTGCTGCCAGGTTCGAGCCCTGGCTGCTGACTTCTGCTCCTTGGTACTTGCAACCCCGGCCCCAGCCTCAACCCAGGCCTCCCACCACTGCTGTCTCTCCACAATGTCCAGGGAAATCTGCAACTCATGAACCTGTAATTCCTTTTCCAGCAGCTCCTCCATTTTTAGGTGAATCTCACAAACCTAATTGGTCTCCTTCTGTGCTTGCTCCAGCTCGACTGTCAGCATCTCTTTCTCCCACATTTGCTCCAGCTCCTTCCATTGCTTGGTTTGCAGGTCCTGGGCAGCCTCTTCCACAGAGCTCTTGGTTTCCTCACTCATGGCTGTAAGAGTCAGCCAGCCTACGGCCCCCAAAAGGACAGCCATGGGGAATCATACAGCAGCCAGTCCTCTACTCCACCACTCAAAGGTGGTGGTGGCTCCATACTGATCTGTATTGAATCCTGCCACAGACTATGCCAAATGTAAAGCCAGTAGCCACGGCCACCATCACAGCCACCTGGCCCATGCAGGTTTGCATTTGATTCAAACAGATAGTAATAAAACAATGAAGCCAAGAACTAGTGGGTCATTAGCTTTAATCCTAGCTTGCACCCTGCGGGCAATAAATACACACAGTGGGAAAACACTTCCCTTTCCATTCAGGGCTCCCAAAACCACTGACTTATCTCAGTTTCCTAGAATCAAAGGTTCTACCTCATCAGCCTTATTCACCTTCATTCCCCATCTCCTCCTCTCTGCACAAACTCTGCAAAAACTGGCTTCTCCTTCAGCACTCCACCATCTTGGCTGCTTCTCATCTCCTCCATGTGGCCTTTCTCTTCTCTCTTCCTGCATGGGCTCCTCTGCCCATTTTATATTATAGAACTCAAAATATACAAATAAGGAAGTCTGATACAAAGCCACTTATCTGAGGCATAATGGGTTCCTCATAAGAGTGCACCACCCCACATCATGCAACAGTCAAGGGTGTGGGGAAAAGGCTATAATAACCTTTAGGCTATAACAACCCTGCCTTCTTACAGCCTGTCCCCCACACCCAATGCAAACTATAAGCGAGCAAACATATATATCATATTTACAAACTTATTTGACCAACAAGGTGATACCTCATTGTGGCTTTAATTTGCTTTTCCCTTTATAAGTGATATTGAGCATTTTAATATTGAGCATAATAAGTGATATTTTGGGAAAATGTCTATTCAAATCTTTTGTCCCATTTTAATTGAACTTTTAACTTTTTTACTGTCGAGTTGTATAAGTTCTTTATATATTTTGAATATTAACCCTCACTCAGATATATATTTTGCAAATATTTTCCCCTTTTTGATTGTTTCTTTTGCTGTGCAGAAGCTTTTTTTTTTTTTTTCCCAATACAAGGGTTTGTTTAGGTGAGAGGAAGGGAGATAGTGAGGCAGACTCCCACATGCACCCCAACCAGTATCCAGCAGGCAACCCCATCTGAAGCTAATGCTTGAGTACCAAGCTATTTTTAGCTCTTGAGGCTGATGCGCTCCAATGGAGCTATCCTCAGCACCCAGGGACACAATTGAACCAATTGAGCTGTGGGAGAAAAAGAGAGAGAAAAGAGAGAGAGGGAAGGGGAGAGAAGCAGATGGTTGTGATAGATATACGAATTTACCAGAAATTCCAACTGCCCTTTGGTTGTTCCGCCTGGTTTCCTAACCTCACTCCTCACTCTTACTTACTGGACAATCGCCCCCGAGGCAGAAGAGTTCCAGGAAGCCCAAACTGTAAAGCTATAAAAGGGGACATGCCAGAACTTCTGACTCAGTATCTTCTCAGGCTCTCCCAAACCCTATAAAATTTGCCTTATAGTCTGTACCGGTGCCCTTCTCCCAAAGAAGTGCCCCAGCAGGTCTTTCTCCTCTAATAAAGTTTGAACATCTGGTGTTCAAGTGCTGTGTCATTCTTATATCTGGTGCTGAAACCTGGGACAGGGTACTAACTGCCTGGATGATCCCTCTTTACTGCCCAAACTTACAACCAGGGAAGCAATGGGCAGTGGCAGCTTGTCCCAGGCTTACTCCCTGATTCTGTTTGGACGTGTAATTGTAGGTTGATTTGCCAGCGATTTGTCCCTGTCTTGAACCCCTGCCAGACCAGAAAGGTAAGGAGTTTCTCCCTTCCTTCTCTCAGTTGGCTTTAATTCAATCCATCATCGGATGGCTTTCTCTGGTCAGCCTCACATTCTGAGGGGTCTGCCATTTTTCTGTCTCAGGAGACAGCACATTCCAAAAGTCTAAGAGCTTAGCCAAATCCCTCCACATTCTCTTTGAGCTCCTTCTTGGGCGGTGATGACCCCTAAGTAGGATGACTCCACATTCTCAGTAGAGCTTTCTCCTTTGAGATTGTGATTGTAGGCGAGGACGCCCTCTCTAGATCACTAATCTCCATAATGGGCTCTTCGGAGTCAAAGCCATCTGACCAAACCCCATTGGGCTGTCTTCTAAAAAATCTTACTAAATTAAGTCTCTCTGACCTCAAGCCAAAGAAACTCATTTTCCTTTGCAACACAGCCTAGCCTCAATATAGGCTTGACAATGACTCCCATTGGCCTGAAAATGGGACCTTTGATTTCAACATACTGAGAGACCTAGATAATTTTTGCCACCAGACAGGAAAGGCTTCTGGAATCTCTTACATGCAGGCCTTCTTCTATTGCCGGTTGTTGGGCAGATAAAATGTATTATGCTCACTTTGTTAAAGATGGCGCTGCCCACGAGGAGGACGTTGCCCAGGTGATATTAATGTGTGTTGGGGGTGGGCTAAAGGCAGGCGGAATCCTTGTAGCCTGGGGCTTGGTTTTGGGATTAAGCCTTTCCCACCCTTTTTGATGTGGGGTGGTACAATCCTATCATGCCTCAGAGAAGTGACTTTGTAGTAGAGACTTCCCTATTTTGTATATTGGATTAAAAGTTTGGATTTCTACACTATAAAATAGGGGCAGAACGGGAGCTCGCTCTCTTGGTTCCTGAGATTATGATTAGAGGAGAGAGCAGAGAGGAGAGCAGAAAGAGGCCAAGTGGCCAGAAGAAGCAGCCAAGATGGTGGAGTATTGAGTGAGAGGCCAGTTTGTGCAGTTTGACGATGGAGAAGGAAGGAGATGGGGAACAGAGGTGAATAAGTCTGGTGAGCTAGAAACCTTTGATTCTAGGAAACTCAGATAAATCAGTAGCTTTGTGAGCACTGAATATGAGTGGGTTTTGGAGCCCAGAGTGTGTGTTTTTACTTGCCCGCTGGGTGCAAGCTAGGATTAAAGACTATGGCTCATCAGTTTTTGGCTCCGTTGTTTCTTTACTGACTGTCCGAATCCAATGCGAACCTGCATGGGCCAGGAGGCTGCTGTTATAGTGGCCCTGGCTCTGGCTTTACATTTGGCATAGTCTGTGGCAGGATTCGATACAGATCGGCAAGGAGCCTTTGAGTGGTGGAGTAGAGGACTGGCTAGTGTTAGGGTTCCCCATGGCTGTACTTTTGGGGATTGTTGGCTGGCTGACTTTTACAGCCATGCATGAGGAAACTGAGAGCTCTGTGGAAGAGCCTGCCTGGAACCTGCAAACCGAGCAGCGGAAGGAGCTGGAGCAAACG
The DNA here is from genome assembly GCF_036850995.1 of Saccopteryx leptura. Taxonomy (NCBI): domain Eukaryota; kingdom Metazoa; phylum Chordata; class Mammalia; order Chiroptera; family Emballonuridae; genus Saccopteryx; species Saccopteryx leptura. Next base: position 58,709,068 of record NC_089511.1, on the reverse strand, counting down.
TGGGAGAAACAGATGCTGACCCTGGACCTGGAGGAAGCGCTGGAGGAGGAGGCCGACCAGGTTTGTGAGATTCGCCTGGAAATGAAGCAGCTGCTGGAGGAGGATTCACAGGTTCGTGAGTTGCAGATTGCCCTGGATGTTGTGAAGAGCCAGCAGCGGCAGGAGGCTGGGGCTGAGGCTGAGACTGAAGCTGAGGCTGAGGACAGGTCTGGAGCTGCAGGGTCTGCGGAGCAGAAGGCGTCAGCCTGGGACTCGAGCCCGGCAGTGCGAGCTGGTGTTTTCAGTTCCTCTTTGGAAGATGAGGAGAATTGGGCTGGAGTTGTGATCTGCAGTCTGCAGAAGATGGAAGCCCAGCTGGAAGGAGCACCTACTGCGGCCCCGGTAGGTCTGCGATTTTGGGACATAGGGATGGACATGTTCTCCGGAGCAGAGATGGAAATGCTGACTGCCATTTCCATGTGCTCCTCTTTGGGACAGTGTAAGACCTGCGAGGATGGCAGGGATGAGGGGGGTGGCTGACGCCCTATGTGCGTGGACTGATTTCCTGGACTACGACTGGAGTGGGCATTGACTCCTTTGTTGGATGGACTTATGGATTACGGATTTTGGACAATGTGAAATACCCTGATGGGGGTGGGGGGTGGCTTTGCTGGAAGCACTCCCCTGCCCCGGGAAGCTTTTCCCATGACTAGAAAGAAGGCCGAGGACATTTTGCGCTTTGGGCTAAGTGCTGAGAGACTGGTGAAATGTACCTTTGTTTAATTGTTGAAACTGTATGACTTTTGCTGTTGTAATTTGTGTAATGTTCTAATTTCCTTGCACAGGGATGCCGGTGTTGTAGATTGTGGGTAGTAAAGTGAGCATAGGGGTGGATTATTGGGCAGATAAAATGCATTATGCTCACTTTGTTAAAGATGGTGCTGCCCACATGGAAGCCATCGCCCAGGTGATATTGTGTGTTGGGGCCGGGCTGTGGGCAGGCAGGATCCTTGTAGCCTAGGGCTTGGTTTTAGGACTAAGCCTTTCCCACCCTTTTTGATGTGGGGTGGTACAATCCCATCATGCCTCAGATAAGTGACTTTGTATTAGAGACTTCCCTATTTTGTATATTGGATTAAAGGTTTTGATTTCTACACTATAAAGTGGGGCAGACCGGAAGCTTGCTCTCTCAGTTCCTGAGATTAGCATTAGAGAGGAGAGCAGAGAAAGGCCATGTGGAGGAGGTCAGGAGAAGCAGCCAAGATGGTAGATTGCTGAATGAAGGAAAAGGCAGTTTGTGCAGGGAGAAGGAAGGAGATGGGGAACAGAGGTGAATAAGGCTGGTGAGCTAGAAACCTTTGATTCTAGGAAACTCAGATAAGTCAGTAGCTTTGTGAGCGCTGAATGAGTGGGTTTTGGAGCCCAGTGTGTGTTTTTACTTGCCCGCCGGGTGCAAGCTAGAATTAAAGGTGATGGCCCACCAGTTTTGGGCTCCGTTGTTTCTTTACCGACTGTCCGAATCCAATGCACAGGCCAGGCTGCTGTAATGGTGGCCACCGCAACTGGCCTTACAGCATCCATGTCTTGTTCCTTTTTATAGATGAAAGCTCTCAACCTTTCACCACTGAGTATGATGTTAACTATGGGCTTCTTATATATGTCCTCTATTATGCTGAAGTAAGTGCCTTATATACACAATTTTTTAAAGGTTTTTTTTACATAACAAAGAGATATTGAATTATGTCAATATTTTTTTCTGCTTCAATTGAGATGATCATATTATTTTTTCTTTCATTCTATTAATGTAATATATTAGATTGATTGATTTTTGTATGCTGAATATATTTTCATCCAAGGTGTAAATCCCAGTTGATTATGGTGAATGATCTTTTTTAATTTGGTACAGAATTGGGTTTACTAGTATTTTGTTGAGAATTTTTGCATTTATATTCATCAAAAGTATTGGTCTGTAGTTTTGTGGTAGTGTCCTTTTCTGGCTTTAGTATCAGTGTAATACCTCATAAAATGAGTTTGGGAGTGCTCCTTATTCTTCAATTTTTTGGAAGAGTTTGAAATAAATGGGCTAATTTTTCCTAAAAATGTTTTTTAGAATTCACCACAAAGCCATCTGATCTTGGGCTTTTCCTCATTGGTAGATTTTTGATTACCAATTAAATTTCTTTTGTCATAACTGGTCTATTTTATAGTTCCTATTTCTTCCTGTTTCAGTCTAGGTAGTTTGTATATTTCTATTTTTTTTCATGGTTGTCCAGTTTGTTGGCATATGGTTTATAGTGGTCTCTTACGATGCTTTGTATTTCTGGCAGATGTAGTGTCTCCTTTTTCATTTGTAAATGTTGATTTGGGTCCACAGTTTTTTTCTTGTTAGTCTAGACTAAAGGTTTGTCAATGTTGTCTATCTTTTCAAATATCCAACTCTAGTTTGGGTAATCTTTTCTATTGTTTTCCTGTTCTTTTTGGTAAATATTATTTCTCTTCTTCTGCAAATGTTGGGTTATTTTTTTTCTTGTTCCTTAGCACATAGAATTAGGTTATTTGCGATATTTCTTTAATGTAGGCAGTTATTGATATGAACTTCCCTCTTTGAATTGCTTTTGTTCCATCTCATAAGTTTTGGTATGTTGTACATCCATTTTTGTTTGTTGCAAGATACTTTTATTTCTCTTTATTCTTTCATCCATTATTTGTTCATAAGAAAATTATTTCATTTCCAGTGTTTGTGAATTTTACAGTTTTCATCTTATTTCTAATTTAATACAATTGTAGTCAGAGAGGATACTTGTTATAAATTCAATCTTCTTAAATTTGCTAAGTCTTGTTTTGTGGTCAAACAAATGGTTTTTCCTAAAAAATATTCTGTGCACACCTGAGAAGAATTATATTCTGTATTATTGGATAGAATGTTATGTATATATAGGTAGTTTAATTGTCCCTATTATTCTATTGGTGTTTATTCCTCCTTTTATCCTGTTAGTTTTTGCTGTTAAAAGTACTTTGACACACAAATATTTACAGTTGTTACACCTTTTTGATGCATTGACCTCTTAATTATTATATAAAGATTTTCTTTGTCTCTTTTTAACATTTTTAAAAGTCTATTTTGTCTCCCATACTATATTTAACCATGCTTTTTAGGAGTTACCGTTTGCTGAAATATAGTTTTTTATCCCTTCACTCCTAGTCTATGTGTGTCTTTTAGAATCAAGTCAGTTTCTCATAGGCAGCATATCATTAATCTTTTTTTTATTCAAATTCAGCCATTCTGTGTCTTTTGATTGAAAAACTTAATTCCATTTATGTTTAATTATTGTTAAGTAATGACTTACAGTTGTCATTTTAAAATTTGTTTTCTGGTTTTGTAGATCCATTGTTCCTTGTTTCTTATTCTGCTGTATTTTTTGTGTTTTGAACCCCAGTTTTATCAGTGTGATTTGACTTAACATGTTTTTTAGTGTAATTATTATATGTTTTTTTCTTGTGGTTACCAAAACGGTTACATATCTTAAAATTGTTAACACCATACTTAAAATTAACAACTTCAATAGAATCCCTAAGCTTTACACTTGTACTTTTCCCAATCACATTTTAGGTTACTGCTGTTACTTTTTGTGTGTGTGTGTGTGTGTGACAGAGACAGAGAGAGGGACAAATATGGGCAGACAGGAAGGGAGATGAGAAGCATTAGTTCTTTGTTGTGGCATCTTAATTGTTCATTGATTGCTTCTCACATGTGCCTTGACTGGGAGGCTATAGCAGATTGAGTGACTTCTTGCTCAAGCCAGTGATCTTGGCTTAAGCTGGTGAGCCTTGCTCAAATCAGATGAGCCTGCACTCAAGCCAGCGACCTCAGGGTTTCAAACCTGGGTTCTCCACATCCCACTCTGATACTCTATCCACTGAGCCACTGCCTGGTCAGACACAATTTACATATTTTTATATTGTTACTAATGTCAATTAGTGTAGTTTTGGTTATTTTACTACATTGGTTTTTACCTACTAAACTAGCAAGTGAATTAAGCACCATCATTATCATATTATAGACTAACTCTGACTATATGTTTACTATTATCTGTGAGTTTTACACTACCTTCTGGTGTGTTTATTATGTTAATTAACATCCTTTTATTTATACTGAACTAACTTCCTTTAGCATTTCTTGTAAGGCAGGTGATGAATTCTCTCAGCATTGCTCGGGAAAGTCTTTATTCCTCCTTCTTCCACTTAGTAATCTTGATTGAGTTTTTCCATGTCAAAATTTTGAATACGACATCCCATTCTCTTCTAGTCTGAAGCATTTGTTGAGAAATCTACTTGCTGTCTTATGAGGGTTCCCTTGAATGCAACTTTTCTCTTCTGTAGCTACTTTTAACACTGTTACTTTGTCTTTGACTTTTGATTGATTTCATTGTAATGGATTGTGGTGTAACTCTATGAGTCCAACCTCTTTGGGGATTTTTGGTTTCTTGGACCTGGATGTCTATTTCTCTCCCCAGGTTTGGGAAATTTTTAGCCATTATTGCTTTAAAGGTACTTTATGTTCCTTTTTCTTTTTCTTCTCTTTCTGGAATCCCATTGTACAAATATTGTTTCTTTTCATTGTGTCCCAACCCATTTTCTTGGTGGCTGACTCTTTTGCATAGTTGACTGCTTTTGAAGTTCTCTATAAAGTTCTTCAGGCCCTGGCTGGGTAGCATCATCCCAATACACCAAGGTTGTGGATTCAATCCGCTGTTACAGCATACACATGAATCAACCAATAGATGCATAAATAAGTGGAACAAATTGATGTTGCTCTCCCCATTTCTCTCTAAAAAACAAAAAACCTGCACTTTTCCTCTTTCTTTAAAATAAACAAAAAACATTCCTAAGATGGCAATGTAGTAGGTGGATGTTCCAACTGCCATCTCCTAGGACCAAATTAAATTAAGAATAATCATCTTGAAAATACAACTCTGGACTAAAAGGAGTCTATAACCATGGATCACAGAGAAGCCACATCGAGACAGGTAGGAAGGGCAAAGACACAATAAGGTTGCCTCGCTCCAAGGAGCAAGTGATGGTGGAGGGTCCAGAGGGACTCTCACTGCAGGGAGGTTTTCCCTGAGAGGTGAGGGTCCTGAGCCCAGGGACTAGCACCCCAGCCTAGAAACCCAGAGTCTAGAAGAGGTGCCCACATAGCATTTGGTGGTGAAAGAGCTGAAGTTTCTGTCTGCAAGAAAGAGACAGGAGCTCTTGAAGACACAGGATTCATCTTAAAGGGCTAGGTCAGAAAATCTCATTCACAGCCACTTACCCAGGGCTCTGGGGAGGTCTTTGAAAACTAGAGTTGCATAAAAAAAATGTGAAGTTTGTAGTCCAGGGAGATACATTGTAGGGGACAGCCAGCAGAGCCCCTGTGCTGTCATCCTCCAATACTTTAGTTGCCATATTTCTTGGGCAAAGCAGTTCCCTCCATGGGGCATCATGCTTTTCCTCCTAGGGAAAAGCAACTTCCCCACCCTATGGAAATTGGGCCATTCTGAGAGGTAAGCCAAGAAGCAGAGGGCCCATCAATTACTCAGTTTTCTGGTGTTGAGGCCATAAACCCCCCTCACCCCCAGCCCACACTCCCGAGTCTATGACTTGTGCTTCCGCTTCATGAAAGACTTAGTTGACACTGTCTAGACTCTGGGCAGCCCATATCTCTGGGTTTCAGAGGCCACAACCACTGGACTCCAGGTAGCCACACTATACTGAGGTCTGTGAAAAGTCTGGACAGACTGACATATAGGGCCGAGGGCCGGTAGCCACACCACTCAAACTTCCTAATTCCTGAATTTCCCCAGGATCTCTACCAGAAGTTTTATTTCAGTTGCTGAGCCCAACAAACAGCCAGCAGACAGAGGCTGGAGGATGCAGGGTGTCAGGGAACTTTAGCCTTTTACTGACCTTCCCACAGGTCCAGTGTGGGTAAAAGCCAGCCTAGGTGTGTGGCTTGGTATTTCCATGAGTACCTGGTAGCCACAAACTTCCTCTTTGTCTAAAATATGCCTCCAGCAGGAGCAGCCACAAACTCTGGATTCTCATAGCTCCAAGAAAGTTGCTAAGGGCCAGTCACAGGCAGTGTTCCCCAATGGTCTCTGCCAGGTTCCCTCCAGGAAGGCCTAGGGTTGGCATATCCAGAGGCTTGCTGCAGAGAGCATCAGTTCAGGACCTAACAACCTTTGCTGGTGGTGTGTCCTAAGGGAGGGCTCATTGGACACTGGGCCCAGCTCAAGCAAGTTCCACTTTCTGTGATCTGTACTGGCACAGCAGCTCATGCTTCACAGCCAGCTGGCACAGGTTCTGGATATCCTGCCCTGCTGGGCTAGGTTCCACAGGGGAAAGAGAAAGGCTTGGAACATGGGTATGCAAATTGTGGGTCCCCCATGGGCTTATTGTTGAATCCAGTCGAGGGACTTAGTCACTGTCTGGGGGGGGCACAATCAGCCCCAGGGGAGGACTCTCTCAGTCTTCCTCCCTGAAATCAGGGGCTCACCAGCTGGAATAACTTCTGAAGAGGGGACTGTCAGCCACACCCAATCTGAACCTGCTGCTTACCTCACTGGGAATAGAATTGGAATATCCAGCAGTGTCTGAGGGATTAGGCTCTGGAATAGGGGCCACTTTCCCTGTACTGAGCTCTTGGCCAAGAGAACCCTGAAGTAGGGGGTCCCACTAACATTATATTCCCAGCCTCAGCTGCCCTAACCCACCAAACTTGCAACCTATACAGGGGTTGGTGGGTGAGGCTAGTCTGAGCCCACATTATAGTCTTTCTACAGAAGACTCTGTGGAAAGAACAAGAGGAGGTGGAGCAGCTGAAAAGTGGAGGCAAATCTTATGGAGCTTGGAGCTTTTATGGAACTGCTGTCAGCTCTAAGCAGATGGAAGATGATCCTTATATACAGGTTGGACTCTCTCACACTACCCAGGCATAGAAAACACAGACAGAAACAGTGAACAGAGCAGTACCTCCAGAAAGGTAGCCCACAGCAGGTTATGGCCAACACCAATCTTAAAAGACCCAGAACCAACACAACTAGCAGTAGGTGGCAGAGTGCACCAATGCTAGACTCAGTGAGCTACACAAGCAGCATGCCCCAAGGAGGATTCCAGTAGGCACCAGACACTGTGGAGAATAAATACACCCATCAGGACAGACAAGCACAATGTCAAATACATATAATCAAGGTTGACCCTTAGAGCCAGCCAGCCTGAAGGGATAACCACACTCACAAAAAAACCAACTGTGTTTAATACTTACATAAATCAGGAGGGTAAACACCACTGTCAAGAAGTATTCCTGGAGCAAGAAACACAGGTGGACTGGAGGTCAGAACCAATGAGCCCATCTTCCTCATAAAGATACCACAACAAATTTCAGTCAGAGAAGAACTACCTAATACACAGACAAAATGGGCAAAGAAATGTGACTCAAATGAATCAACAAGAGAAATTCCCAGAAAAAGAACTAAATAAAATGAAAGTAACCAAAGTACCACACACAGAGTTTAAAATGATTATTAGGATGCTCAAGAACCTTAGAGCAACAACAGATGATCACAGCAATAACTTAAGCTTCCCAGACAAAAAGAGAGTAAGCACCAAAAAGAACATCGAAATCATACACAGAAATCAGTCATAAATAACAAATACAATATCACAAATGATGACTGCACTAGAAGGGATCAACAGTAAGCTGAATAAAGAAAAGGATCAAATCAGCAATTTCGATGATAAATGTAAGCACAGAAGTAGAGAGGCAAAAAGAAAAGAGGCTCTAAAAGACTGAGGAAACTCTAAGAGACCTCTGTGACAACATGAAGAGAATCAACATCCACATCATAGGGGTTCTTGGAGAAAAGAATGAACAAGAGATAGAAAAATGAAGAAATCATAGCTGAAAATTTTCCTGAATTGATAAAGGAAAAAGTCACAAGTTCAAGAAGCACAGACAATTCCATTAAAGATGAACCTAAGGAGGCCTATACCAAGACATATCATAATTAAAATACCAAAGTTAAGAGGTGAAGAAAGAATAATAAAAGTTGCAAGAGAAAAACAGTTAATTACCTCCGAGTAGGATGACATCTGACTTCTCAAAATAAACATTTTAGGCCAGAAGGAATTGGCAAGAAATACTCAAAGTGACCCAAAATAAGAACCTACAATAAGACTACTTTATCCACTAGACTATCATTTAAAATTGAAGAAGAAATAAAAAGCTTCCCAGACAAAAAAAGTCTCAAGGAATTTATTACAACCGAAGTAGTACTGCAAGAAATGTTAAGGGAACTGCTATAAAAAGAGCAAAGCAAAAAAAGAAATCGAGAGATAGAGGATTGTAGGTTTAAAGAATAAAATGGCAATAAATAAGTACAGTACTTGTCAATAATAACCTTAATTATAAATGGATTAAATGTTCTAATCAAAACACTTAGGGTAGATGCATGGATAAGAAAACAGAACCTATATATATGCTGTAACGAGAGACCCACCTCAGAACAAAAGATACACACAGAATGAAAGTGAAGGGTTGAAAAAAAGTATTTCATGCAAATAGAAATAAAATAAAAAGCTAGCATAGCATTACTTGTATCTGACAAAATAGCCTTAAAAACAAAGGCTATAATAATGACAAAGAAGGTCATTACATAACGGTAAATGGAGCAATCCAACAGTAGGATATAACCATTGTAAACATTTATACACTTAATACAGAAGCACCTAAATATATAAAGCAGATTTTGATTGACATAAAGGGCAAGATCAACAGCAGTATTAATACAGTAGGAAATTTTCATATCCCACTGTCAATAAATAGATCCACCAGACAGAAAATTAGCAAAGAAACAGCAGACTTAAATGACATGCTAGATCAACTGGATTCAATTGATATGCTTAGAACATCTCAACCCAAAGCAGCAGAATATACATTCTTTTCAAGTACTCATGGTACATTTTCTAGGACAGACCATGTTAGGATATAAAAAAAGTCTCAATAAGTTTAAGAAGATTAATATCACATCAAGCATCTTCTCTGGTCACAATGACATGAAACTAGAAATCAACTACAATAGAAAAACTGAAAAAACATTCAAACACTTGGAGGCTAAATAGCATGTTATTAAATAACAAATGGGTTAACAATGAGATTAAGAAAGAAATAAAAAATTTCCTTAAAACAAATGAAAATAAACTTAAAACAATCCCAAATCTATGGGACACAGAGAAAGCAATCTTGAGAGAAAAGTTCATATCAAAATATATATACCTTAAGAAGAAAAAGCTCAAATAACCTAACCCTGCATAAAAAACAAAACAGAACAAAAACCAGAAAAAGAACAACAAATAAAACAGAGGAAGTAGAAGGAGGAAAATAATAAAGATCAGAGTGAAAATAAATGACAGAAAGGCAAAAAATCAATACAAAAGATCAACAAAATCAAGAACTGGTTGTCTGAAAAGGTAAACAAGTTTGATGAACCTTAACAAAGACTCCTGAAGAAAAAGAGAGAGAGGAAACAAGTGAAATTATAAATGAAAGTGGAGAAGTAACAACTGATACCATAAAAATACAAAGGATTGTAAGAAAATATTTTGATGATCTATATGTCAAAAATTGGACAACTTAGGCGAAATGAATAAATTCCTAGAAACATACTATCTTCCAAAACTCAATCTGGAAAAATCTGAAAACCTAAACAGACTGATTACAACAAATGAAAGTGAAACAATTATCAAAAAACTTCCTACAAACAGTAAGTCCTGGACTGGATGACTTCACAGGCAAATTTTACCAAAAATTCAAAGAACACCTATCCTTCTCAAACTATTCCAAAACATCAAGATGAGTGAAGACTTTCAAACTCATTTTATGAGGCAAGCATTATCCTTAATTCAAAACCAGGTAAAGACACTATATATATAAAAAAACAACCCATAGGCCAAATATCCCTCATGAACATAGATGCTAAAATTCTCAACAAAATATTAGCAAACTGGATCCAGAAATACATTAAAAAGATCACACGTCATGATTAAGTGGGATTTATTCCGGGGAGGCAAGGCTGGTAAAATATTTGCAAATCAATAAATGTGTTCATCACATAAGCAAAATGATGACAAAAGTCACATGATTATATCAATAGATGCAGAAGTATTTGATATGACCCAGCACCCATTTATGATAAAACTGAGCAAAGTGGGAATACAAGCAACATACCTCAACATAATAAAGGCCATATATAAGACACTGACAGTGAATATCATACTCAATGGACAAATATTAAAAGCAATCCCCTTAAAATAAGGAACAAGGTAGGGGTGCCCCCTTTCACCACTCTTTTTCAACATAGTTTTGGAAGTTCTAGTCATAGTAAGAAGAAAGAAGAAATAAAAAAAGAAATAAAAGGCATCCAAATTGGAAAAGAAGTAAAACTGTCATTATTTGCTGATGACATAATGCTGTACATAATAAACCCTAAAGTCTTAGTCAATAAACTACTAGTAGTCAATAAACTACTAAATAAATGAATTTGGCAAGGTAGAAGGATATAAAATTAATATTCATAAATCAGTGGCATTTTTATACACCAACAATAAACAAAAAGAGAAATTAAGAAAACAATCTCTTTCACTATGCACCAAAATAAATAAAGTACCTAGGAATAAATTTAACCAAGGCGGTAAAATACTTATACTCAGAAAATTATAAGACATTGCAAAAGGAAATCAAGGAAGATACAATTAAATGGAAGCATATACTGTGTTCATGAATAGAAAGAATAAACATCATTAAAATATCTATAGTACCCAAAGCAATCTATATACTCAGTGCACTTCCTATTAAAATACCAATGGCATACTTCAAAGATCTAGAACAAATATTCCAAAAATTTATCTGAAACAACAACAAAAAACATGAATAGCCTCAGCAATTTAAAAATAAAGAACAAAGTGGGAGGTTTCACACTTCCTGATATAAAGTTATACTACAAGGGCACTGTAATCAAAAGAGCTTCGGATTGGCAGAAAAACAGGCATACAGATCAACATAAAAAAACGGAACCAAGAAATAAACCTATGCCTTTATGGTCAACACATATTTGACAAAAGAAGCAAGAATATACAACAAAGTAAAGACAGTCTCTTTAATAAATGGTGTTGGGAAAATTGGACTGGAAAAGCAAAAAAGTAAAACTAGACCACCAACTTAAACCATCCACAAAAAGGTTCACAAAACCATAAAAATCTTGAAAGAAAACATAAGGCAGTAAACTCTCTAATATTGCTTGTAGCAATATTTTTGCCAATATATCTGCATAGGCATGTGAAATAAAGGACAAAATAAACAAATGGTAGTATATCAAAATAAAAAGCTTTTGCATAGCAAAAGACACCATTAACAAAATAAGAAGACAACCCACAAAATGGGAGAACATATTTACCAAGACATCTGATAAGGGCTTTAAGAACTAAAATTTATAAAGAACTTCTAAAACTCAATTGGAGGGTTATCATTCCAATTAAAACCTGGGCAAAGGAGGATTCCAAAATGGCAGTGGAGTAGGCAGACACACAGACTCTCAGCTCACACTACCAAACTGGATTACAAATTAATTAAGGAAAAACCATCATGAAAAACCAACTTTGAATTAAAAGAACAGGTCTCAAAAACCAAGGAGCAAAGAAGAATCCACACCAATCCTGATAGGGAGTGGAGGGGGGCACGATGGGGGCTCTCCTGCTTCCAGGAGCAAGGGGAAGCTGAGACTGAGATTCCAGAGGGCTCTCATTACACGGAGAGAGACCCTGAGAAATGGGGGCCCTCAGTCTCAGAACCGGAGACCCAGCCTAGAAATCCAGGGACTGGAAGAGGCAGATGGAAAGCGCTGAAAGGGGAGAAGAGCAAAGTTTTGTGTGTGGTAAGTGGTGGGAGTGCCTTAAAGGGACAGAGCAGAAAATATTGCTCACAGCCACTAGCGTGGGACCCTGGGGGCAAGGAGGGCCGAGAGGACTGGCTTGTCTTCCACAAGGAAAGTGGGGAGAGCGAGACAGATGGTGATGGGTAGAGGAATGTCTGGGATGACCTGAGAAGCTGACTCATCCAGTGTGAAGGCGGCCATAGCTGGGGGAGGGGTTGACCCCTCCACCAAGCACAAGCCTAAAGTGGTTCCAGGTGATCCACCTCCAAAAAGCTCTCCAGCTCCAATCAGCATGAAAGACACAGCTGAAAGCAGCAGGAAGTGGGGTAGAGGGGCAGTAACTCAGGTCTCCAGGTCTCTGAGATATACCTCCCCCAACTGAAACCAAAAAGTGCCCCACCCCCAGAGAGCAGCTGGCAGAACTCGCCTTTAGATTCTGAGGTCACGCCCACCTCTGTTCCTGTATACAGTTTCAAATAAGCCCCATGCAGAGATAGTAAACAAGTCCACTGCTGAGTTAAGTAAATTGAAAACAGACAAATCAAGATTTTAAAGCAGCTCTACTAGGTAAGGAGACCACAGCTGGAACACGCCTGCAAGCCACACGCAGAAACAATGGGAAGACAGAGAAACTTAAGTCATGAGTCAACAAGAAAAACCCTCAGAAAAAGATTTGGGTGAAATGGAAGTAATCAAATTACCAGATGCAGAGTATAAAATAATGATTGTTAGAATGCTTATGAATCTCAAAGCTACAATGGATGGACTTAATGAACACCTAAATAAAGAAATTGTAAGCATCAAAAAAGACACAAAAATCATAAAGAAGAACCAGACAGAAATGACAAACAATATCATAAATAAAGGCTACACTAGAAGGAATTAAAAACAGGCTGGATGAAGAAGAGGATCAAATCAGCAACTTAGAGGACAAGATAAGCAAAAGCACGGAAGCAGAACAGCAAAAAGAAAAGAGACTCAAAAAGTCTGAGGAAACTCTAAGAGAGCTCTGTGACAACATGAAGAGAAACAATATCCACATAATAGGGGTTCCTGAACGAGAAGAGAAAGAACAAGGAATAGAGTACCTGATTGAGGAAATTATAGCTGAAAATTTCCCTAAATTGATGCAGGAAAGAGTTACACAGGTTCAAGAAGCAGAGAGAACCCATTTAAAAAAGAACTCAAGACCCACACCAAGCAGATCATAATCAAAATACCAAAATTGAGATAAAAAAAATACTAAAAGCTGCAAGATGTAAACAATCACCTACAAAGAAACCCCCATAAGGATGACATCTGACTTTTCAACAGAAACACTTGAGGCCAGAAGGGAATGGCAAGGAAATTTCAAAGTAATACTGAACAAGAACCTACAACTAAGGCTTCTTTATCCAGTAAGGCTATCGTTTAAAATTGAAGGAGAAATAAAAAGCTTCCCAGACAAAAACAAAAAACAAAACAAAACAAACAAAAGAACACCAGCAACTCAAGGAATTCATCACAACCTAACCAATGCTGCAAGAAATTTTAAGGGGCCTGATGTAGACAGAACAAAGCGGGGAAAAAAATCTAGTAAAAGAGAAACCCACACCTTTATGGCCAATTGATATTTGAAAAAGGAGGTAATAGCATACAATGAAGTAATGACAATCACTTTAACAAATGGTGTTGGACAGCTACCTGCAAAAAATGAAACTAGACCACCAACTTACACCATTAACAAAAATGAACTCAAAATGGATAAAAGACTTCAATGTAAGTCGTGTAACCAAAAGCATCCTGGAGGAAAACATAGGCAATAAGCTCTCTGACATCACTCGCAGCAATATATTTGCTGATTTATCTCCACGGGTAAGGGAAATAAAGGACAAGATAAAAATGGGACTATATCAAACTAAAAACCTTTTGCACAGCTAAAGAATATATGAACAAAATAAAAAGGCAAACACACAATGGGAGAGGATATTCAACAATACGTCTGATAAGGGGTTAATAACCAAAACTTATATAGAACTTGTAAAACTCAACATCAAGAAGATAAACAATCCAATCAAAAATAGGGAAAAGAACTGAATAGGCACTTCTCCAAAGAGGCCAACAGGCAGATGAAAAATTGTTCAACATCATTAATCATTAGAGAAATGCAAATTTAAACCACAATGAGATATCACCTCACATCTGTCAGAATGGCACTCATTAACAAAACAACATATAACAAATGCTGGCGAGGATGTGGAGAAAAGAAACCCCTCCTGCACTGCTGGTGGGAATGCAGACTGGTGCAGCCACTGTGGAAAACAGTATGGAGATTCCTCAAAAAATTAAAAATGGAACTGCCTTTTGACCCAGTCATCTCACTTTTAGGAATATATCCCAAGAACACCACATCAATGATTCAAAAGAAGAAATGCACCCCCATGTTTATGGCAGCATTGTTTACAATAGCCAAGATCTGGAAACAGCCCAAGTGTCTGTCAGTGGACGAGTGGATTAAAAATCAGTGGTACATATACACTATGGGGCCATGAAAAATAGGAATCTTACTTTTTACAACAACATGGATGGACCTGGAAACTATTATGTTAAGTGAAATAAGCCTGGCAGAGAAAGATAAAATATTGTATGACCTCACCCATCTGAGGAATCCGACAAACAATATGAACTGAGGAACAGAACAGAGACAGGCAGGATCAAAGGATCCAGAGGGAAAGTGGACAGAGGGAAAGAGGATGATAGGCTGATAGGATGGGATGAGAGCAGAAAAGCAAATCCTGGAGGGAAGGGGGGAGGGCGTTATGGGGAGGGGGGCAAGGGGGGTGTAGTGGGGAATACGGGGGAGGCGATGATATATTCGGGGGGACACTAGAATCTATGTAAACACAATAAAATAAAATTAAAAAAACTGGGCAAAGGAACTGAATAGGCACTTCTACAGAGGACATACAGATGGCCAATAGGTATGAAAAAATGTTCAATGTCACTAATCATCAAAAAAATACAAATGAAAACTACAATGAGATACCACCTCACTCCTGTCAGAATAGCTCTCATGAACAAATCAACATACATAAGTGCTGGCAAGGGTGTGGAGAAGAGGGAACCCTCTTACACTGCTGGTAGGAATGTAGACTTGTGCAGCCACTGTGGAAAACAGTAGGGTGTTTCTTCAAAAAATTAAAAATGGAACTGCCTTTTGACCCAACTATCCCACTTTTAGGTGTATAGCCTATGAATTCCAAAACACTAATTCAAAAGAAGACATGTATTCCCAGGTTTATTAGAGAATTGTTTATAATAGCCAAGATCTGGAAGCAGCACAAATGTCCATTAACGGGCAAGTGGATAAAAAAGCGGTGGTATAGATACACAATGGAATACTATACAGCCATGAAAAAGAAATTCTTACCTTTTGTGATGGCATGGAGGGACCTTGAGATTATTGTGCTAAGTGAAATAAGCCAGGCAGAGGAAGACAAATATCATACAATCTCACTTATACGTGGAATTTAATGAACATGATGAACTGAGGAACGAAATAGAGGCAGAGGTGGGGTCACAGGCAGAAGGACAGCTGTCAGAGGGAAGGGGGTTGGAGGGATGAGATCAGAGAGGGTGAAGGGATTAGTAAATTATATATACATAACATATAGATACAGGTAACAGGATAGTAAATCCCAGAGGGAAGGGGGGAGGGACTCAAGGAGAGAGGGTCAAGGGGGGTATAATGGGAGCACGTTGTTGGGAGGTGAGGGTGTTATACTGAATGGGAAACTTGAATCCATGTTAACACAATAAATTTAAAAATTTAATAAAATAAATAAATTCATTGGTTATTTTATTTTTCAGCTCTAGGATTTCAGTGATTTTTGCCCAATGGTTACTATTTCTTTGTTAAACTTGTTTTGTTGATGAATTTTTTCCTAATTTTGTTTATATGTCAGGTTGTATGTTCTTGTAGTTCACTCAAATTCTTTTGAGAATTATTCTGAATTCTCTGCCTGAAAGTCATAGCTGTCCATTTCGTTAGGGTGTTATTAATGCTGTACTAGTTTTCTTTGATGGTGTGATTTTCATGATCTTTGATTCCTTATGTGATATCCATGCATTTGAATAATGTCTCCTCTTCCAGAGTGTGCAGGTTCACTTTGGTAGAGACAGTCCTTCAATACTCAGCTCAGTTTGCATTTCTGGATGGGTCTGCTGGTAATGTCTCTGGGTAGGTGGGGCCTACTCCACATGGCAACCATTTGAGCTGATATTCGGGTGAGGGGGAGTGTCTGGCTGAGTATAGTTGGATAATACTGCTGGCTTGTTTCCCTAACCATGTGAGGCTGTAGGAAGGGCTCTGAATTTGCCTAGATTCTCTGGTCAGGTTTTACTGGATGGTCAGGATTGTGTATTATCCTCAAAAGCAGGTAGAGTTTTAAATTAGTTTTCCTTCTTTGTTTTTGAGGGGAGATAATAAGACTCCCACAAGCACCCCGACCAAGATCCACCTAGCAACCTTCGTCTGGGGCTGATGCTTGAATCAACAAAGCTATCCTTAGCACACCTGAGACCAATGCTCAGACCAACCAACTATCCTCATAGCCCAGGCTGACCCTGAAACCAACTTAGCCACTGGCTGTGGGAGGAGAAGAGGGTGAGAAGAGGAAGAGGGAGAAAAGCAGATGGCCACTTCCATTGAGTGCCCTGACTAGGACTAGAACCCAGGACATCCATACGCTGCTAACGCTCTACCGACTGGGCAAACTGGCCAGGGACAGTTTTCCTTCCTTGGCAGGACAGTAGGATAGGACCCAGGATGTGCAGGGCTTGTTATTTGAGGATCCAAATTGGTTAGGAGTGTACAGTGACTATCTTGGTCAGAGGTGAGGCCACTTGGTTTGGTTCTGCAGATGAGGAAAGCCACGGCTACTTTCTCTTTAACATCACTGTAAGCATGGCTGTTGGGAGGGCCTGTGCAGCATCTCATGTGCTCTGATAAGGTAATCCAGTTGGGTGGGCTGAAGGCCGTATTCAGCAATGACTGGGGGTATGAATTAGTTTCCCTACCCCGTGTATAAGTATCTCCAAGACCACTCAGGCTCTTTGATACCTGCCTCAAGCTGACCCATGCCCTAAACTCCTTGGCTGAACAGAGCCACTGGTTTTATTCTGGGGATAGTCATTTCTGCCTGCCCATATCTTGGCTTGAGCATTAATGGGTTACAAAGCAGCTTCTAGGTTCCAGAGAGCTCTTCCTGTTAGACAGGGCCTAGGGCCATGCTCCTGTCTGGGCAGAACTGTGAAGGCCCACTTCAGCTAACTCCTAGATTTTCCCAAACGTGCTTCGGGTCAGGATGGAGAAGGGAGCCATGCTCTGCAGAGGGTGGGGCTACAACCCAACCCTCCTGCCTGGGCATGGGCACACCAGGCTCCCAGGCCTGCCAAACTCATTTAAGAACCCAAATCAAGCAGACCTGCATGCTGTTAATATCCCTGGTGAGACTGCACCACTGACGATTCTGCAAAGGAGCCAAAATGCTGGGTTAGGTCTCTGAGGGAAGGAGATTTGTCTGCTAAGATCCAAGTGCTAGTGTTGGAAAGCCCCCCTTCCCCCATTTTTGGCTGTTAGATTCCCAGTAGTTGAATCCTGCAGATTCCCCTGTGATCCCCAGGCATAAAACCAGAGTATATGGGCTCCCATAAAGTCACCCACAATGTTGAGGGTGCTGGATGTCATCCAAGGCTCTCTTCTTACTGGAGGAACTGTAGGCTCAGGGGGCACCTCTCTGCATGGTGCTGTACTGGCCTGGGGGAGGGGCCATGTAGTCAGTAGGATGCCACTCCTTTCTTTCTACTCCAGCTGTCTTGGTCTCTGTGGTGTACTCAGGAGGTTACTTCAGCATCACTCCCATGTTCTAGGATTCTCTCAGTGGTGTTTTGTCCATGATAGTTGTTCTTGTAAGGGGGAATGAAGTCAGGAATAACCTGTCACCATCTTAGTGACATTATACTTTTATATTACTGCATTCCTGGAATATCCTCAGTGATTAAAAAAAAAACACACCAAAACCTCAAGATTCTTTCAAGGTAAACCTGATTTCTCAATATTGCCAAGTCCCTTGTGGTCAAATCTAAGAAGTGGTAGGTCACACAGAGTATAATTATAAAGCTGTGAGTCATAACCCTTTTGCCTACACACTCTTTCTGAGAATGTGAATAAGCCTAAAAAGTCTAGAAAAAGGAAGGCTGGTGGCCCTGGCCGGTTGGCTCAGCAGTAGAGCATCGGCCTGGCATGCGGGGAACCCGGGATAGATTTCTGGCCGGGGCACATAGGGGGGGCATCCATTTGCTTCTCCACCCCCCACCCCCTTCTTCCTCTCTGTCTCTCTCTTCCCCTCCCGCAGCCAGGGCTCCATTGGAGCAGGGATGGCCCGGGCACTGGGGATGGCTCCTTGGCCTCTGCCCCAGGCGCTAGAGTGGCTCTGGTCGCGGCAGAGCGACGCCCCGGAGGGGCAGAGCATCGCCCCCTGGTGGGCGGAGCGTCGCCCCTGGTGGGCGTGCCGGGTGGATCCCGGTCGGGTGCATGCGGGAGTCTGTCTGACTGTCTCTCCCCATTTCCAGCTTCAGAAAAATGTTAAAAAAAAAAAAGAAAAAGGAAGGCTGGCAAATGAAGGGAATATTTTTGCATTTGAAAGTACAGGCCTGTGGTTATGAGTACTTTTAAGTTTTATCAAAAACTGGGGTTTTCCCCAAAACACTAATTCGAAAGAATATATGCACCCCTATGTTCACAGTAGCATTATTTACAATAGCCAAGATTTGGAAGCAGCCCAAGTGTCTATCAGTAGATGAGTGAATAGAAAAGCTATATTACATTTACACAATGGAATACTACACAGCCACTAAAAAGAAGAAAATCTTACCTTTTATGACGGCATAGATGACCCTGGAGAACATTATGCTAAGTGAATAAAAAGCCAGTCAGAGAAAGACAAGCGTGATATGATTTCACTCATATGTGGAATCAAATAACAAAATGAACTTATAAGAAAAGTAGAGGCAGACACATAGATAGAGCTGTTGAGGGGGTGTGGCTGCATAAGGGGAAGTAGAGGAATTAAGCAAAAAAAACAAAAACATGGACATGAACAACAGTGTGATGATTGCCAGGGTAGGCAGGAAGGAGTAGGAAGGTATGGGGGGATAAATGGTGATGGACAAAGATGTACAGAGATGTGTTGTAGAATTGGCACCTGAAATCTATATATTTATGTTAATCAGTGTCACCCCAATATATTAAATTAAAAAAAAAACACGGTTTCTAAACAGCACTTGAGTTTCCTCGGAGTGCTATGCACGCCTGGAGACTCTGTTGAAGGGTGGGGACAGTCCATCCTCCAATCCCCTCTTCATCTGCTCCACCTTTCTTCATTTTGAATGTAAGCTTAATGAGGGTAAGGGCTCGTGTTTCATTCCCTGCTGTTCCTAGAACAGGTCCTGGTACTTACTAAGCCATCATTAAGTATTTATATAATGAATGAGTGAATGGATAATTTAATATTGGCTCCCACGTAATATTTCAGTTATTCAAACAATTCTTGTGCTAGAAACCATTCTAAAGAAACATAGCCACAGCTAATTCAAGTGCAAATATTTCTGGGTGCATATGGCTGGAAAGGTTTTCTTTGAGATTTAGACATATCTCAGGATTAGTAATACAGTAGCAAGTGTGTTTAAGAATGAGTTCAGACAGAATCTCAGGTCAAGGCACAGCGAGCATTCAGTGACAGCACAAAGCTCACTTTCTGAGAGAGAGACCTGGGCCACGAAGCCCTTCAATAGGGAGCTCCACTGCTGATGGATGAGGCTGTCAAAGTAATCATACATTCGAGCCGTTATAAAGGAAAGCACAAGAATAAAACCTGGTCCATCATATTACTCCTTTTGTATGTGCCTAATGGGTGGCCACAGAAACAATGATTGAATACTGGTCCTGGATTCACTGGCTAAAATAAAGTGCCTTAGCTTCTGGGTGATATGAGGACTGTCAGTGCAAAACAACAGGACACAGAGTTCTACTTACAGAAACAGCTTTCCATTCTGCTGAAAATAGCCACATAAAACCAAAAAATGTTTTCTTAGAAAACAAACACAGGCAAAGAACTTGTGCAAAGATTTTTTTCTTTTAAAAGACATTTCATCTAGCAGGGGTGATACAAAAGGGTTATATAAATTTATTTGTCATATAACAATTGATTAGCTTAGAAAAATTTCCCATTTTTCAATGTTTAATTCCATCTCTTACTTAAAAAAAAATCATTAAAAGGACAAAAAACCCACACAAAAAATACAATACAATCTGTATCTGTTCTATATTTACAGATAATTGGTCACTATTAAGGCACAGATTGATTAAAAACTACCATTTATTCAAATAATCCAAATATTTTGTGCATCATATAACACTGACAACACTAAGTACTGTAGTGTCATATTCCCTTCCTGGCGTCAAGAGAAAGTGAGAAAAGTAATTTCCAGTGTTTTTATTTATTTTTAACCACCCTATTTAATCTAGTTTAAGTGGGACAGTTTTCCTTTTGGCGTAAAGGACTGTTCATAAAACCTCTCTCAACCTAATACTGCAAATTCACTCCATCTACCTTGTGTGGTGAGCGCACGGTAGAGGGCTGGTGAAAGAGCGCCAAAAGATTTTTATTTGGGAAAGTCTTATTAAAGAAACGAAAGAATTTAGAGCACTGGGTTGCTCAACAGGAAACAAACCTGGAATTCTTGTGCTGAATGTGTAGCATATGTGTTTGTACAGCCACATTAGATGGGGAGCTCCACATGACAACGTGTACTTCTGACACGTGTGTAGGATGATTCCATTGTACTTGCAAAGGGAGCAATCCAGCTTTCTGTCCTTAAGCAGATACAGTTTAGTTTAGGAACGGGTATCCCCTCAGTGCTGCTATACTTGATTTTATAATAGTACATCATCTATGCCTTTACAGTAACCAACACAATTTTTTAAAGTGAAAACTTTTCTGTGTGCAAAATTTCTCTTCAATTCTGTTCCTTCATGGTAAAATGGCTGGCAAGTATTTCTGATTCTGCCTTTGTATGAAAGTCCCCAATTGTTATGTTTGCTTATCTAAAGCCTTCTGCTAAGAGCATGCAACAGTGGTTTATGTCCATGTAGAAAATCTTGACTAATGAACATAAATAAGTCATTACAGTACAGGTAATTCACAACATTTCCTATGGGAAAGTTTTCCAACAAATTAATACACTTGGAAATAATATTACTTTGAAGAAAAGAGAGGCACTTAGTGATTTTCTTTATGAATTGAAAACCTTCATAAATCCACAAGATGTCTGAAAAGACCTAGGAAACAATGTTGCCTGATTTCTTTGACTTTCACAGTATAAGATTTTAACAATGAGTCTAGCCATTTAGAAAATAGTCATTTTCCCCCCTCCTTCAAATTCCACTGTCTTTATAAACTGTTACCCTGGAGACTTAAATAAAGCCTTCTGTTCTCAACAAACATGAGTCTACTTAAAGCAGACATACATGGTTTTAGGAAAGTCCTTTGACCATATGGAGCACAGCTAATGTATACATGATAAGGACATCTATTTTTCTTCCTAATGGCAACAGTGTTGTCTTGTCAGATGATTATTTGTCTTTTTTAAATAAAGTGACAATCTAAGGCTCCAGGTATTGAATGCCATCCATTCGGTACCATAAATCTCTAGTAGATATCAATTTAATCAATTATGTACTGTATGCTTATAATATCTAAAAATAAAAAGTTTGATATAAATAATTGTCCCTTAGTGGCAGTATACTAAAAATAGCCCTTTGCTTTTAGACAACCATTAAAATCATTTTAGCAATATAGGCAGCAGCTAAATATGATAATTGCAAAGGGTTAATATTGCAAAGTCCATTTGGTCTTTCTTTGCACCTATTACAGTGAACTAGGTTCATTGCTAATTGTTTCTAGGATGCTGACATAAATGAACAGAACTGGTCCAGAACCAAGTGGAGTCACTTACATTTCCCAAAGTCACAGAATATTCTGCACAAAGACTAATAATCCAGTACCATTTCAAATAAAAATTTAACACAGTTGGAAAAAATATGACTAAATCTGATTTGTACCATTACCTCAGGTAACATAAACATGATAGAAAGAGAGATAATTTCCACAGGACAAGAAATTAGAAAGTGTAAAGTGCTGAAAGACCTCAACAATTATTTAAAGCAGTACCAGAAAATTCCACTTTGATTATTTTTTTAAAAAATCCCCAAATACCAAAACAAAACAAGCAAACAATAACTTCAATGTTTTCTGGCATCCCAGATGTCAAATCATCCTTCATTTTAAGTAAAAAAAAAAAAAAAAAAATCAGTGCATATGTTACATAGGTAAATAAAAACAGGAAGTAAAGCCCTACCCTCATATTGCAAATTCTGTCCAATTGCCATTTTTCAAAAAAGGGATCTGCATGTGGTGTTCTGTATGATGACATAAGAACATCTCTTTTTTCTTCCTTTTTTGGCACAAAATTCAGGTGTGAATAAGAAGCTTTGGTCCTGACACCAGACACCAGAGTGCTAAGGACGGGGTGCAGTGAAGTCCGTTCACAGATCTCCTGTGTCCAACGAGCGAGCTGGCGGAGGTGCGCGCGCAGAGCACTGCTACCAGCGGCCGCTGACGCTGGCAATGTCTGAGTGATACTGCCGGGGCAGCCGCCCACTGGCTCCGCCTTCCAGGAAAGAGGCACGTGCATTTGGCGGTTCAAAAAGCTTTCTTCGGTTTTTATTTAGTTCTAGAGAAAGGGAGAGAGAGAGAATTGTCAGAAACTCCATGGAGAACTTCTCTAATCTACAGGACATGGCAGTAGAGCTCAGAAAATGGTGGTGGCATTGTAGGTTTTGAGGGGAAAGTCAAGTCTGGTAGCAAAAGGAAAACCTTTAGGTGATGGTCGAATCATTTCTGAAATGCTAGAAAGTCTGATATTAAAGGTAACATGTTGGGAGCCAAGAAACCAGGTACAGCTAATAGTTTTTATTGCAGTTTGTAAACTGTCTGGGATATACCATTCTTACAACCCTCTAAACTCTTAGATATACAAATGATCGCAAATGTAATTTCAGAGGCAAAGGGAGGGGGGTCGTCAAAGCTGAGGAAAGGCCTGTGAGAGGATGCATTACCAATGACACAGAAAATGATTACCCCTATCGAACTCACCATGTCAAATAAGCAACCATTAAATTAGTAAAATCAGACATGAAAAGAAGACCCCATATCTAAACCTGAGAATATTGGAGGAGGAGCACAGTGAGATGTGCAGCCATAGCCCCGTGGCCCCACCAACTTATGTGCCTGTGCTCCCTGAGTCCGAAAGAGCTACATGAAGAAGCCTATCAGCAGGTGGTGTCCTTGAATAAAAAGTTCACTTAGTAAAAATAGCAACCATTTAGAAAATACAAAGGAAAACAACCAATACTTCAATTTATATTTTCAGGGAAAAAACTAGAATGCTCAATTTGAAGAAAGCCAAAGAGTACTTAGAGAACACTGTCTTTTTCCAACTAAAAATTATTAACCAAGAAAAAGAAAAAAATTAATTGGAGCAGCCTACCTTGTTTATGACTATCCAACCACTCTATCCCCTGCCCACATATATATAAATCCTCAAGTCAACTGATGGAACTCTTGCTTGTCAACTCATATAAGTAAACAGAACTGTCAGATTCTGGCCCTGTCAGAACTGTCAGGGTTCTGTAGGGACCAACTGCAAGTTACTTCAAATGCACTCTATTTCAAAAAGAGGGATTATACAGTTAATGTATCTAAGGTTTGCTTGTTTGTTTGTTTATTTATTTATTTTATTCGAGTACGTGGAGCTGGTGATTTAGTACCTTATACTGGCACAGTTCTCAGTAATTTTTCAACCACACATAGATACAATCTCCTAGTGAATTCTGAAGTTGCCCAGCGAGCTCTGACCTGCTACAGCAATGCTCAGCCTGAAACACAGACTTGGTCACAGGTGGCCAAGGATAGCCATATGGCCAGAAGTGTTCCTGTCTTCCAACTTCTGAGAAATGGACCAACACCCTTGACATTTCATCTCAATGCCAAAACGTAAGTGCCTTCCCCACAGGGGTGATGTAAGAATGGAGACATCTCTCTTTTGTTCACATTTAGGTCTTAGGGGAGAAGAAAAATAACAGTGATTTATTAGAGTTTATATGACCAGTACTTTATATTTGTTTAGCTCTATTTAAGTCCTCATTAAGTGCTAGATAATATTACCACTCTCCATTTTTATATGTAAGAAAATTGAGTTTTAAAAATAGCCAAAATAAGTTGTCCACACAGCTGTGAAGTGACAAGCTATAACCTTGGCTGATGCAAAGGTCCGTGCCCTGGGCTGCAGTGATCCATCCACTGGGAGGAGACAATCAATCAGAGCATCAGGAAAACAAATTTGAGAAAATGGTAATTCCACGCATGCCAGACAGCAGTGCTTTATGTCATAGTTTACTATACCAATTTTTCTTAAATAGAAAAATGTGGCTTCAAAGAAGATACCTTTACAAGCAAAAGACACATGCAGCTATGCTTAAAAATGGCTATTGTTTCCAATTTCTGCAGAAACGCAGTATCAGTGACTTTCCTAGTAAAAGGCTGAACACATGTACCTTGTTTAAAAACAAACAAACCGAAATTCAGAAATCAAGATGGAATTTAAAACATTTTAAGACAATTGTAGGAGAGTTAAGAATAAATTAATCCCTCTCAAGTACAAAGCCTAGGAAAATTTTATCACCTTCAAGTTAAAACACTTTCTTTGGCCGTCATTTTCTCATGAGGGAATAACCCACAAATCAGGGCATGCATTCCCATACTACAGAGAAGGAAAGGGATGAATGAGGTCAAACACTATTTGCCCCTATCACACAGAACATGTCTGACTGAGCACAGGAAAACAAGTGGGCCATTGAGAAGACATAGTTTTTTAATAGATATTAAAAACTTTTTTTCTGAAAAGTCATATCCACTAGGTATTTGAGAGAATAAAATGATCATGAAGGAATTTAGCCATTCCCTAAAGAATGTAATTTCTAAGATATATATGTGAAGCACAGAGATAAATCCTCTAGAGATTTTTTCAAGGATCACGTCCTACTGAGACTTTAGTTTTTGTTGTTTTTTTCAATTGTAAAGCAAACTCCCTCCTCTGACATTTTTTTCTCAGTAAGCCTAAGGGATAATTTGGGAAAATACCAACCTTTTTCTTTGAAATTCCAAGGTTCACACAATCCTGGCAGCTCTCAGGATCTTGTTGCGGATCTGAACAGAGTCACAAACTAAAAGAATAGGTCGGGAGATGTTAGATCTACCTGAGGCTGTGGCGGGAAGCCTGTCAACAGGATGCTAAACTCCCTTTCTCTTAGTCCTGTACATTTAGTTAAATGCTAACTAAAATACTAGGAGAGAAACAAAAAAATCATGGATTTGAAAAAAAAAATCTATTCTTTCTTTGATACATTTCTACTAGAGATAAATCTTATCTCCTATAACACTAAAATATAATACATGTCTTCTGGCCCAAAATTCAAAACAGAACCAAAGCTTACACTTAAAGAACTCTGATTATAAGTTAAATAAAAAATTTATCAAATTTTAAGAAGAAATGATGAGTAAACTGTATCTAACCAAACTCTGTAACCACGAGACCAACGTAACTCACAGCTGCCCTGCTATCCTGCCTGTCTGAAAATGAGACTATAAATGCATGCATTTTTTTTATCAGGTGAGTTAAATTGGAAAAAGAAGCTTTTTGATGAAGGGCTTCTCCCTAAAAAGTGATTCTTTGCAGAGAAAACAATTTACCAGGTTCAAACAAATGCACTCTACAAAGGTGAAATCATTCTTAACCAACTACATCCTGCTATGCAGAGCATTCACAAGGCATCTTATTCCAAGTCAAGTTCCCTTTCAAAGTAAGGACCTGTGAACCCCACTGAGGCTACATAAGTTATATATAAGCTCAAAAGAACCACAATGAAGATGATGATTGGAGAGAAAATATATATATATTTTATTATTATTATTATTTTTTTTTTTTTTGCTCATTTTCTTTTTTTTTTTTTTAATTAATTTATTTTTTACAGAGACAGAGAGTGAGTCAGAGAGAGGGATAGACAGGGACAGGCAGACAGGAATGGAGAGAGATGAGAAGCATCAATCATTAGTTTTTCATTGCATGTTGCAACACCTTAGTTGTTCATTGATTGCTCTCTCATATGTGCCTTGACTGTGGGCCTTCAGCAGACTGAGTAACCGAGAGAGAGGGATAGACAGGGACAGGCAGACAGGAATGGAGAGAGATGAGAAGCATCAATCATTAGTTTTTCATTGCACGTTGCAACACCTTAGTTGTTCATTGATTGCTCTCTCATATGTGCCTTGACCGTGGGCCTTCAGCAGACTGAGTAACCCCTTGCTGGAGCCAGCGACCTTGGGTTCAAGCTAGTGGGCTTTTTGCTCAAACCAGATGAGCCTGAGCTCAAGCTGGAGACCTTGGTGTCCCGAACCTGGGTCCTCTGCATCCCAGTCCGATGCTCCATCCACTGCGCCACCGCCTGGTCAGGCTATATATATATTTTAAATGGAGGATTCAAAATCCCTGCTATGTCCCCTCCTACTCCCCCAAACCCACCTGGAAGACATCACAGATGCATTGCAAGTAAAGATCCTGACAATCTGTCTGGAACCTATGAAAATATTTAGAAATATCTGCTAGGAAGCCTTACAGAGTTGGGAATAGAGTTGGTACACAAGAAAGAATTTTCCTTACACTGTCACTGACATTCTGTGAATCTCTAGTGAAAGATTACGGAGTTCTGGAACATATACTTCTCTGGTATAAACATTCTGGCCCACAGGCATATTTTAATAATACAGGCGTGGTGGTTATGTGAGTTAATCAAATTTCAAGTAGTATGAATTTCATGTTCAAATTAATGAAAGAACATGAAAATATATAAAGTTAATTTAGTTCTAGGAATAGCCTTCTGAGGTTAAGCTTTAGGGTAAACAAGTTTAAGAAAAACTACCTTATTGCCACAGACAGCAAAAACGGAAAAACAAGGGAGGCCCCTGCTAATAACAAACTGTAAAACCTTATGATATACCATGTGGATGACACACCATGATAATATACAGACGTAGAAATAGAAGGTAACCTCACATGATCATCTATTCCTATCTACCTTCACGGTTTGGAAACTTACCCAAGAACTCATGAGTTGGCAGAGTGAAAGCCCAAATTTCCTTATTTAAATACAGTATTCTTTGTACTATCTCAGGTTGATCTTATGAGTGAAGAAGAAAATACATCTGCCCTGTGGAGCTCCATTAATGCAGCCGCTTGGGAACACAGGGTGGAGGAAGACTTCTCCAACTGATGCGTGCAGAACTGTACTGACTGATCCACGAAGGAACCGAACAGGCTGCGCAATGGCTTAACTTTCACCACTGCTTCAAGGCTGCTCTGCTCACGTCGGCTGCAGGTATTAGTTCTATTGATAAGATTTCCTGTGGGAGAGTGGGTGGGGAATGCAATCTGCTCTAAAACAGAATGGAAAGCCACTGAGGTTTAACTTTTATTTGCTGATCTGATTAGGGAACGCTGTTTGGAAAGAACTTTCACCCGCTGGGTGCTACTGCTGGCCTCAAGAAGGCATGGCCTGCAACTTTAGTGTTGTGAAAAAGCAAAGTCATCTTCTCACCGCACCTGACACTTGGCTTCTGCCCTTATCTTTTTGAGATACTGGTACACATAAAATTGACACTCATGAACTTTACCAGAAAGTCTTCAAAAAGTAATCCAATTTTAACCCCCAAATTTCTTTCTCATATGTCTAAACGCCTCTTGGAGCTACATTGTTATGTACTTGCCAACTCCTGACTCATCATCTGGCTCAACTCCTTTCAAATATGAGGTATCCAGTAAATATAGAGCATTTCGTAACAGAGAGAATATGAAACCGATGCACACAGAAGGGAATCTGGGAGACGGACAACATTATTTTCCTTCATTCTGTGACTACTTTCCGAATCCTACACCCTTCTGTGATTCACACACTCTAGGAAATCCTTAGGGAAAAAAATGAAAAGCACTAAGACAAGTAATACTACCAGGTTCTAGCTATACTAAGGCGCATTCTTTTTCCTCTGGTACAATGACCTCAGTTGGTATACAAGGACACATGCACTTGAAACATGACAGTCCATCCTGAATAATTATTCACTAACCAAATGATTATTGCTTAACACAACCACACGCACGCACAGGAAACGAGAATTAAACTGCTTCCCCAAGTCTCATGTTCTTCTGCAAAGGGAGTTTTGGTTAGATCTTTCTGAAGAAATCTGTTTTTAGGAATGACATTGCCAGGGAAGGTTTTCAGGCAATGTCCTGATGAAAGAGAGGGGATGTTCATAGTATCTGTCACACTGTTAAAGGGAAAACACTTTGGAACCACAACCACCAAAGTGCCAGGACAGTAAGCGAGTAGTAGATGGGTCGCTTCCCCGCTGGCTGAGACCACTGGCAGGTTGTGAAATATGAATATAAGCATTTATATTCACCTGAGATTGCAAGCAGCATTTTCCTTCTGGCACCAAAAGTAGTAATTCCCAGCTCCTTCAGATCCTGATCTGTGAGAGTGAGGAATGTCTGAAGGTCGATCTGTGAGTAAAAAATTAATTTATAATCAATATAATAATAGTATGTATTTTCTTTTTCATTATAGGTTCAACTCATGGTTAAATCTTTTTTTTTTTTTTATTAATTATGCTTTGCCTACTTCCAGGAAAGAATGATGGTATCACCAACCTAAGGGACAAAAGTTAAATAATTAAGGTAATGTGACAAAAGTGATTATTCTAGCAGAAGACTTAGTCTAAGCCAGTGATTTACTGCACTTGAGATAGAAACTTAGGTCTGATCATCCTAGCAGCCAGGATAAAAAGAGAAACACAAATTGTACATTTTATTTTTGCATGTGTGAACTGATAAAAGGAAGAATAAGTACAGGAGAGAGAAAATATTTCTTAGCTTTGAATTCTGAATCGGTCAAGTATATCTCTATAAAAAAGAAAATGAATAAATAAATACCAGATGGTATCTTCCACCGTGTTCTTCATAAGAACGATAGAAAAATTCCCAAACTATATCAGACCCAAGACTCACCTGGCTGAGCCTGGCAGACTCTCTCTGCAAGTGGCACACTAGAGTCTTTCAAGGAACAGAGTAACTGTACTCTTGGCATCAGCAATGAACTGTAGAGGGAAGCAGCCCAAAGATCCCACCCATCCTAGAAGACAGTGTGGAAGGACAGAAAGGTGATGGGCTCTGAAACTACAAAGACGGGTTCAGATTCACACTCTGACAGTACATCTGTATGTACATAGGTTGACCATAGTAGACATTGCGGGGCTAATACAGGCATTACCTATGATTGCAGATATAAAACTCACCAAGGGGGTGTAATAATGGGCAGCTATGAATAGTAATAATGTATATAGATATATCTGGGGGGGGGTTGCTAAATAAATCTTCAACCTGTTTAAAATAAATCTCACAAGGTTAATGGGGGATTCTTATTAAGTCGTATCTGAATATTAGAAAATATCTGAAATGAAGAAAGCAGTACCAAATTTCAACACACCTGAAAGCAGTAAAATATACTCTTTGTTCAATTATAAAAATTATTTTGAAATTTTGTTTTGATTTAGAAGTTATATCCAGATCTTGTAAAACCTTTTTATCCTTTATCATAGTTCTAAAACTATGTTTTTAGGAATTTTATTTAATGGAGAATCTCAGGCATCCTCAAACTCTTCTTAAAAGGCCAGTCAGTACATTGATAAGAGTGTGGTGGTTACGGGGGGAGGGGGGAGAGGGAGAGGAAAAGGGGGAGGGGGAGGGGAACAAAGAAAACTATTGATAGATAGAAGGTGACAGAGGACAATCTGACTTTGGGTGATGGGTATGCAACATAACTGAACGACAAGATAACCTGGACATGTTATCTTTGAATATATGTATCCTGATTTATTGATGTTGCCCCATTAAAAAAAATAAATTATTAAATTAAAAAAAAAAAAAAAAAAAAAAAAGGGCCAGTCAGTAAATATAATATTTTAGGCTTTGTGGGCCATATTGTCTCTGTTATAACTACTCCACTCTGCTATTTTAGCTTGAAAGCAACCATAAATATGTAAATAAAAAAGGTACAAAATAAATAAGTTTTACTGTGTTCCAATAAAACTCTATTCACAAAATCAGGTAGCAGGTCTGCAGGCCACAGTCCACTGACCCGTGCTCTAGTCACTAAATATTAGATAAAGCCACCCTGGTTTTGTATTATCCTATTTTCTTCCTCCTTGAAATAAGTGGAGAAGAAGTACCTATAGTAAATTTATTTATGTTTTTTCAAATAGGAAATAAATACAGATTAAAAAGAAACCCAGAATATTATTGAATGTCTAATCTCATACTTGGAGACCTTCTGTTTCTAGACAAGTTAACTCTGCCTTTGAACTTGTCAGTCAGCCACCCTCATTAACCAGCAAGACTAAATAAATGTAATTCCTTGATGTATTGATGATGAGATGTTATTCAACTTACAAAATCTTTGGTTAAATGAAAAATAATTTAGATGTAGGGAAAAGTAAACAAAATTAATACACTGAATTCCAACAAACACATAATAATCTTTTTTTGGTAAAAAAAAAAAAGCAAAAAACTCAGCAATCAAACAAGTTATTAAACCATGGGCAATACCTTAAGTTAATGATACAAAGTACCTAATAAAAATTCTATCTCCTTTGTTCACTGATACATATCTTGGAATTATTGACTTAATCCGGTGTTCTCTAATATAAAGCCAATAGGTATCAAACTTGGATCAAACAGAAACATTTATGGAACTATTCTGACTTTCTGTGGCTTTGGGTGAGACGTGCCCTGGGAAAATGCCAGCATTGTTACACAGTATCGTGCCCTTTTATTTATGCCAGGGCAAAATGGCTGTGGCTGATCAGTCAGACCAAAATCCACAATAGAGATGGTTCAGAAAACATCTTAGCCCTGTCTCAGTTTAGACAAAACCCAAACAGTAAATTGATGAATAAATTAACATGTATAAGGAGTACATTATATTCTGTCAGAACACTTCAGTAACATGACCAGGATGGGTTCAGAAGGAGCACACATATTTGCTTCAGATCCTCTTACTTACTTTTAAGTGCCACATATAAAGGTACAGTTTAAGAGTGCAAGCATGTTAAATATAGACTTGCTGTTGATGTCAAATGAGCTGTGAATCAAAAGTTCCTATGAATTAATACACCGTTTAGGTCTTTTAGCTAAAACTGTTGAGGATGTGTTTTTGTGAACACTATTCTCTGTATTTCTGCTATCCTGTGTTTAAGAGTGGGACTAAATAAATAGGAAATGAAATCACATTTTTCTTAGCAAAAACAAGCCAGAAGACTTGAATAAATGCTCAGTGAAAACAGTCATAGGTCAGTGAGTGATTTCATTCTAGAAGTCGTCATACACACAACGCAAACAAAGACGCGGGGGAGATGGGGATAAATAAATAATGACCAACCTCTTGTTGCTGGAAGACGTCCGTGTATTTGCCCAGACCCAGTTTGCTGAAGAGCTCAGGGAGGTCAGAGCCTTTGAAAGAGCTGTTTAGGTTGCAGCCATTGCTTCCCGTCAGCGAGGAAATGCAGTCCATGTAATTGCTACTGCTGAGATAGTGTTCCGCTGCAGGGCAAATGAGAGACAGGCTTGAGGTGCAAAGGCCCAGAGAGAACGAGGTTTAATTACAAGTTTTAATCACTCAAATATTTCAACTTCATTGTTGGGATGAACTGAACAGTAGCTGCAGAAATAGAGCAATCCTTTACTGAATGAAACTTTGGCTTTTCATTAAGAAAACGCTGGTTACTGCTTTCAGAGAGGCTTTTGCCATTTAAAAGGTTATATTTGGGAGGCAGCAATTCAGTAACGGGGCCTCTGCAGTTAATAATCATTAATCATTTTCTCCCGAAGCATTCAGAAACATCTGCTCTTTATAAATGACTGCATGCAAATTAAATGAGGAATGGGGAGGGAGATGCTTAAAACACAATTAAGGTATGGAAAATTACTGTAAGTCAAGGCTACTTTTGGATGGCAGGTTGGCCTTCTGTTCCACACTTGTGCTCACCTGTGGTCAAAGGAATTCTACAATATTGCACCATATAAATCTCCTTCCCTACAAAAATATAATTAGACCATAAGCTCACAAAATAGAGTGCTCCCAAAATTAAGAGTATCATGAAGTGATATAAGAATGATGCTAGGGCTTGACCAGGGTTGCGCAGTGGACAGAACATTGGCATGGGATGCTGAGGACCCAGGTTTGAAACCCCAAGGTCGCTGGCTTGAGCACAAGCTCATTCAGCTTGAGCATGGGTTCACCAGCTTGAGTGCGGGGGCATTGGCCTGAGTGTGGGATCAGACATGACTCCACGGTCGCTGGCTTAAACCCAAAGGTCGCTGGCTTGAGCAAGGGGTCACTGGCTCAGTTGGAGCTCCATGGTCAAGGCACATATGAGAAAGCAATCAATGAACAACTAAGGTGCTGCAACGAAGAACTGATGCTTTGCATCTCTCTCCCTTCCTGTCTCGTCTGTCCCTGTCTGTCTCTCTCTCAAAAGAAATGCTCGAGTTCTCAGGTTTATTTTATGATAGAAACAAATCTGTCTCTTGAGAAATATTTTAAGACAGTAATGCCGAGCTTTGCCTTGGCTCTGCAAAGATTTCTCCACATTGTCTATGGCTCTCAGGCCCAGTGACATGCACAGCTGGGTGCGAGCCATGCCAAGTACTTGACCGGTTATTTTAAACATTCTTCAAGAGCTGCTTTGGAGATTCTAGAAGAGATGTGCAGAATCTACATCCCTAACCAACAACTGGCTCTTGTCCATGTGAGAATTCGGTGCTCTAATACCAAAGACGGCTTAACAAGGAATTCCCGGGGAGGGAAGGAAGGATAACACTTAGCCAATCAGATCCACCTAATCTCTTCTGAGATCAATGCATTCATCAAATCTAAGAATCTTGTTCTATATTGTTTTGGGTGCCGATAATTACTTTCTTCAGTTGTTTTCACCTCTCAATCATACAGTCCTATATATATTTCAAGTACAGGGGTCGGAAACCTATGGCTCGCGAGCCAGATGTGGCTCTTTTGAAGGCTGCATCTGGCTCGCAGACAAATCTTTAATAAAAACATAATAACGTTAAAAATATAAAACATTTTCATGTATTACAATCCATTCATTTCCTACTGCTCATGTTCATGGTTGCGGGTGGCTGGAGCCAATCACAGCTGTCCTCTGGGACAACACCAAATTTTTATTGGATAATGCATAACATACACAGGTCGTTGTATGGCTCTCACAGAATTACATTTTAAAATATGTGCCCTTCATGGCTCTCTCAGCCAAAAAGGTTCCCGACCCCTGCTCAAGTAGAAGGATTGCTTGGTAAAGCTTCTCTTTCTTTTAAAAATAGATGTTTTATCTCCTGTGGAGGCAATATGCAAAGGAAAAGATCCAGGACCAAGCCGCGAAGGCCTTCAGCCCTGGACTACTCCAATATTTGAAGGTAAGACCCCAATGTCAAAAAAAGACTGAGGAGTGACCAGTGAGATGCTGGGTCAAGGGGAATATAAGTGCAGAACATGATGGGCACATGGGAGTGACCACTGGGCTTGACAACATAGCAGCTGGCCATGTAATTTATTGTCCAAGTGATAAAAATTTACTTTTTTGAGAGTAAAAGTGGGAGTTATTGAGAATTAACACTGAAATAACTGATGTAAACAGGGATGCCTGGGGAAAACTAAGACATTGATAATG
This sequence comes from Saccopteryx leptura, assembly GCF_036850995.1. NCBI lineage: Eukaryota > Metazoa > Chordata > Mammalia > Chiroptera > Emballonuridae > Saccopteryx > Saccopteryx leptura. The sequence goes on along the minus strand of NC_089511.1, from coordinate 58,675,110 downwards.
ATAAGGGTGTCAAAAAGAATGATCTAAAACTGTGCTGTTCAGTATAGTAGCCATTGGCCATATGTGGCTATTGGCAATTAAAATGTTCTATAAGTGTGGAACACACACCAGATTTTAGAAACTTGGTCCAACAAAAAATGTAAAATATCTTTACATAGATAATGTATATACTGGGTTAAGCAAATGCATTAATAAAATTTGAAAAAAGGGCTAAAAAATATTTTTGTGATATTATGGCACATAACTTTCTTTACATTTCTTTTTCATCTCAACTACTTATAGATTCTGTATTCTCTTTGAAACTCCCTATTCTCTTAAAATATCTGACAAAAGTCAAAATAACTGTGCTTCTTTAATGATTCCTTTTTATTAATGAATCCCTATATTTTAACAGTAATCCTAAACTTCAAAGCAGCCAAGTCTATAGTCAATTTTAATTACCCAGCCTTAAGTGAAAGGCAAGAAGATAAAAAGAGGAAAGAAGGGGCACAAAACTTAATTTATGTGGACTACAGAGTGGAGGTCATCCCACCCCCAGACCTGCCAGTGGCACCCGCCCCCTGCTCCGTTGCACCCTCCTGTCAGTGATGAGGACCCAGCACAAACTGAGAGGAAGGGTCTAGGCGACTACAGACAGGGCACCTGAGAATGAAAGAGTCAGTCATGCTTTCTTTAGACGTGGCTGACATCACACTGGTCTTTTCAAATCTTGACAACACAGCCAACTTGACTGATGGTAACAACTGACTTACTGTCTACTATGCTCATTTAGATTGCCTTTCTTTAAATAGTCTCCAAATACTCCAAGGTATGTGTTTCAGGATGACAAATTTGTCCAAAACCCTGAAAAAATTTATTGTGATTACTAGTGTCAATTCTTGTCTGTTTACCTTTTTATACAGCCCAAATTTTGGGTGCTGTCACACTGAGTCTCAACCATATTTGTTTATAGACTTAGACCATATTTGTTAAGGCTCACACTGAGTCTTAACATATTTGTTTAAAGCCAGAACCCTTATACTTTAAATTCTTGTTTGTATTTGTCAATTCAGCTACAGCTCATCAATTTAAAATATAAGGTGCTGCTTTTCACCTGAATCAGCTACCCACTAAGCAGACTTTCTTCTATCGCCTGAGATGCTAATTTGATCACATTCTGCTCAACACCTTTATGTCTCCGTCTTTACCTGATGAGAAAAGACGTTTTCTGAATGTCTGTGTGTGCACATAACTCATTCATACATTCATTCAACAAGGATTTACTGAGCATCTATTAGGTGTCAAAGACTGTTAGACATTTGGGAAGACATAACAAATAAGGTACAGCCTAACAGAATGCCCAGCACTTAATAAGTTTTTACTGAATGGATAAACACAGTCCCTAGCTGTGGAGCTCAGATTCTACAGTAAGTGGCACTTATGTATATAAGAAGTTACACTTCAGCATGACAAGTGCTGGAGGAAAAGCACACACAGAATGTGGTGAAAGCAGAAAACTACCTGGTTAGCTTCACCAGGGAAAAATAAGGAAAGGTTTTACAGAGGAGGTGGCATGTGAGTTAAAACAAACACTGAAGGTATGGAATCCAGAATTTATGCTTGAACTTCACCCAACCAAATAAATTTCAAGCTGATTGAATCAAAAAGTATGATTAGGCCCTGGCCGGTTGGCTCAGCGGTAGAGCGTCGGCCTGGCATGCAGGGACCCGGGTTTGATTCCCGGCCAGGGCACACAGGAGAAGCGCCCATTTGCTTCTCCACCCCCCCTCCTTCCTCTCTGTCTCTCTCTTCCCCTCCCGCAGCCAAGGCTCCATTGGAGCAAAGATGGCCCGGGCGCTGGGGATGGCTCCTTGGCCTCTGCCCCAGGCGTTAGAGTGGCTCTGGTCGCGACAGAGCGACGCCCCGGAGGGGCAGAGCATCACCCCCTAGTGGGCAGAGCTTCACCCCTGGTGGGCGTGCCGGGTGGATCCCGGTTGGGCGCATGTGGCAGTCTGTCTGACTGTCTCTCCCCATTTCCAGCTTCAGAAAAATACAAAAGAAAGAAAAGAAAAGAAAAAAAAAAGTATGATTAAAAGTCAAAGCTCACCTGATTTGTTTTGTTTTCGCTTGGGGCTGCCAATAGAAGCTGCAAATTCACTATGACTTGCGGGTCCTATTCCATTTCGGTCTCTCCAGTTCTCAGATTCGCTTCCACTTCCCAAGTGCTCACGACTGTTGGACCTTGACAGGGACATTGATGAGCCCTGTGAACAGTCAAAGCCAGATAAGCAACTGTATAATAAGGTGGCTTTCCTGGGGTTGGAGGGGAAGATAATCCCCATTAGACCACTGCCATTTACTTTAATTGCTAACCACTGCAGGTACAAATGCTGACTCTGGGGAGGAGGCTGAGGCATCTGTCTATGTCCTTTGTCTTTAACCACCATGGACTTGGAAATATATGCGGAGAAGTCCTTGTCCTTCATCACGAGGATGCCCAGCAGCGTTCTGAAATCCTCAATATAAAGACTTACTCCTGTCGGAATCTGTAAGAGATTCTCTGCCTTTGTATCACAAAAGAAGGACAGATAACGGAGGAAGAGGAATAGGTAGACCCAATGCTATGACAATAATCCAGCTACCCGGCTAATAAAGTCGGAGTGTGAAGAGTTCTGGTGTATCTCCGGCGTTGTCCTCCTCTACATAGGATCTCTTCAACAAATTACAAATACCTGGAAAAATCTACCTTATCTAATTCCCCCAAACCAAAAGAATTTGAAAGATCTCAAAGTCTGCCCTGAATTTGCATTTATTTATTCCTTTACTTATTTAATCACCATATTACAGACACCCTACATTGATTGCACTATATCTAAAATATATATTAATATCAAGATTCTCTGATTTTCAAAGTTTTATGTTCACTGGGGAATTCCAAGAAAATCCCTTACTACTCACTTCAATAATCTCACTTAATTCAGTCTCACAGGAGCATCACCACTGCTGACCACGCTCGCCTTGCACACTTCCTGCTAAAAGACATCATGACATGGCCCTGGCCGGTTGGCTCAGTGGTAGAGCGTCGGCCTGGCGTGCAGAAGTCCCGGGTTCGATTCCCGGCCAGGGCACACAGGAGAGGCGCCCATCTGCTTCTCCACCCCTCCCCCTCTCCTTCCTCTCTGTCTCTCTCTTCCCCTCCCGCAGTGAGGCTCCATTGGAGCAAAGATGGCCCGGGCACTGGGGATGGCTCCTTGGCCTCTGCCCCAGGCGCTAGAGTGGCTCTGGTCACAACAGAGCGATGCCCCGGAGGGGCAGAGCATCGCCCCCTGGTAGGCAGAACATTGCCCCTGGTGGGCGTGCCGGGTGGATCCCGGTCGGGCGCATGCGGGAGTCTGTCTGACTGTCTCTCTCCGTTTCCAGCTTCAGAAAAATACAAAAAAAAAAAAAAAAAAAAAAGAAAAGACATCAAGACATCATGACACCCTACTGCCCAGGATTTCCGCTGACCTCACTGGAGCCTTGTAGGATCTTCCTCCCTTTTCACACTTCAAATGTTGTATTACCCTGGAGCTTCATCCTGGCATTGCTCTTCTTCTCTCCCTACACTTTCTTATTAAGTAATCCCAACCTCCTTCAAGGCTTAACTACATCCATGACTTCCAAAATTGTACCTCCATGTTTGACTTTTCTGTTCAAATTTAGTAGCATGGAGCTGCCAATCTGACACCTCCATGCCACTATCTCACCAGCATTTTAAGTTGCAGTGCTTGAAATCGAATTGCTGTATCCTTGTGCCCACCAGCCACACCCAAACATCCTCTCTGATTTCCTACATTTCAGTAGTGACTCTACCATTCACCCAGTTGCTCAAGTCCCCCACATTCCTGCTTCTCTCACCACCTCCAATCCATCGGCAGTGCTATCAACGTCATCTCTAAACATACTCCAAATCTACCTGTTCTCCATTTCTACAACTGTTACCAAAAGCCTCCTTACTGAACATCCCAATTCAATTCATGCCTCCCATGCCAATAACCCACTTTCAATAAAGCAACTAGCTTGATTTTTAAATACACAGAAGAAAAAATCATGGCTCCGTAAAAAGTCTTGTAACACTGCTCTGGTACATCACAATGGACTGAGATGCTCCATCACTAAACCTCTGCTTCTCTCTCTAACCTTATCTTCAATGCTCTACCACCCTGTCCACCTCTGCTCCACGAACTTACCAGCCGGTTCTAACTTCAGGATGATCCTGCCAGCAGTTCTCCTGGCCTAATACTCTTTCCCTAGATCTTCACAAGGCTGCCCTTTCTTGTCATCTAGGTCTTAGCTTGAATGTCATCTCATTAAGACCTGCTATCACTACCCAATCTAAAGCAGTGTCTGTTTCATATCTACCATGCCTTCGTTCCTTGTTTGTATCACTCTCTACCCACCAAAAAGAAAGCTCTATTCATAAAAGCAAAAACCTGGATCCAAGAATTATATCTCTAGTGTCTAGAACCACATCTGGAACACAGAAGCTGCTTAATAAGTATCTGTAGAATTACAGAATCTCAGATATATTTCCTTACATCTTTCCCTTCTGGAAAGGGGTTTCGGGGAAGGACAGCTCTTAAGACCAAACAAAGAACGCCAGCTTTTCAATAAAAATCATATTTAACATTATACTTCAACCAGATAAATAAATCTAATGTAAGAAGGGAAAAATAACAACATGCTCAAAACTGGTAATTACCAGAAGCATTGATGAGATCATTATATGTTACACATATTTTTTAAATTCTTCATTTAAACTCTTCTGAGTATAAAAAAAATTCATCTAATATCTAAGCTGACTTAATTCATATACTGTGTCAGACCTAACTAAACATGGTGATTTCTAAAAACATTAAGAAAATATAATCTTGTGGTATCTACTAGTTCAGAGGGCGGGAACCTATGGCTCGTGAGCCAGATGTGGCTCTTTTGATGGCTGCATCTGGCTCGCAGACAAATCTTTAATAAAAAAAAATGTTAAAAATATAAAACATTCTTATGTATTACAATCCATTCATTTCCTACCGCTCATGTTCATGGTTGCGGGTGGCTGGAACCAATCATAGCTGTTCTCTGGGACAACACTAGATTTTTATTGGATAATGTGTAATGTACACGTGTCGTTTTATGGCTCTCACGGAATTATATTTTAAAATATGTGCCGTTCATGGCTCTTTCAGCCAATAAGGTTCCCGACCCCTGTACTAGTTTGTTATCTACTAATTAATCTAAAGCTCACCTGCACCCTTAGATTTATACGACTTAAAATAACTGGACAACCTCATTACTTAGTGCTGGGAAATTAAAAACCATCTTTGATTACCAACACAGGTTTTTATTTGCTCCAGAAAAAGTGACAGTTATTTATGCTTTTAAAGAGACAAGTACACAGTGACAGAGTGGTTTAACTTTAAGTGATGGGTATACCACACAATCATCAGTTCAAATGCTATAGAGATGTTTATCTGAAACCTATGTACTCTCATCAATATCACCCTGTTAAATTTTATTTAGAAAAAAAAAAAGAAAGTGAGTGGGGAAAAAGGAAAATCCCAAACCTTTTGTACTTCTGTCGCTATGACATATGTTGTCAGTAAAAGCAACCTTTGGTTGGCCTTTGATATCACAATATATCATCAAGGTGACAGGATCGTATTTTTAAGTCTTGAAGAAAAATAAACAAACAAAAAAGCCTCAAGCTGCCTTATTCTTACCTAAAGGAGCTAGCTCTTCAGAACACATTAAATTCTCAAAGCTGCCCTAACACTGGAAACAACAGCTCCAGACTAGCTTCCCGCTAATCTGTGTAAGGAGCTCAAGGCACCAACTTCTTGCCTCAAGCAAGTTTCATAGAGCCGGAAACTCCCATTGGGTTTCCATACCCGTCAGCACCTATTGGTTAAATGTGCTTCTCCTCACAGCATTCTATTTATCCATTTGGTTTTGTTTTTCTTCTAGTCAATCTCTAATTTAAAACTATCAGTGCTATAAGCAGACACACGGTCAATCTTTTAATAAAAATATTTTAGGATCTCTCTTCTTTTCCCCAGGTCCTTCTCCACCCCACCCTGTCCCCATGCACTAACCCAAACAAGCAATCCTGACTTGCTGCCCAATTTTTGATCGCTCTGAGCTATAGCAGAATAAAGGGAAGGCATGCACCTGCAGATTAACAACTGCTGCAGAGTATCAGCTGGTGCTATATAGGGGGGGGGCCTTCACCCCATTTCAATGTTTTTTGTGACGCAAGTCCTACACACCAGGGAGACTTTGAACACCATTCCCAAAGAAAGCTTGATTTTTTTCTTCTCATCAATAGTATTTAAAGGGGCCATAAAAAATGCAGGTTACACGGTGCATCTAGCTAGTCACATCGTCCCCTCACCTTTCAGGGTGAATGGGCCACTAGACATCAGCTGGGAAGGTAGGACAGGCTGGCCCAAGATGGACAAACAAGAAAAGCCACAGGAGGGGGTTCAGCCACTGAGTCAAGACCCTGCACACAGAAAGTAGTCTACCCATCCTAGGGCAAGTGCCAGAGCAGAAGTCAGGCTCTGACACACATCATTTCTGCATCACCCCCCTCAGTGTGCCGTCCCCGTAGAACAGGGTAGGGAAGGGTGCTGCATTAGAATCATACAGGCTTTTGCTGAAAATGTAGATTCCTGGTTACCACTACGTACCCGATGAATGAGATCCAAGAAGAATCTGCATTTGTCTCATGTTCTCCAAGTGAGTCTTATGTCTATTAAGGTACGGCAGCCTAGTTCGAGATCACTTACACATCACCTTCACTACGGACCCTCTTGGGTTAGGCCATTAGCAAGAGGAGTGTAAGGATAGCTTGTAAAATGAAATCAAGTGCTTCTTTGGCACCTACTGCCACGACCTCAAGTAACACACTTAACTGTGCTGGGCCCCCTTTCCTCCCTGGGAGTTCGTAGGGATCCAGTAAGCTTGTGGATGAAAATGTTCCATAAACCATAAAAATATAACTGAATGGGATTTAAGATAATTATCACTAGTACATTACGTGTTCATGTAATACTCTGAAGTATTCTTTTGGCTATAAAAAGCAAATCTTGTTAGCATGTGCAGAAATAGTCCCAGCAATAAGCATTTATAGACATAATCTCATCTTTCATTGGGCTCTTGGTTTTCCTCAGGGTAAAGTTCTCCAGTGGAAATAACAGGAACTGTTAAATATTACTCAGAACTTACTGTACAGCATACTGTATAGTAAATACCTTCTCCCATGTCACCCTCAAAACAGCTCGAATGAAAAGATAGGCTCGGAGGAGTCAAGTCACTCATCAAAGCTACACATCCATCAGCGGTGGCTGTCACACCCCACAGCCCCTGAACTTGACCACTAGACTATTAGAATGATCGTTATTTCAAACTGTCATACTGTTGGTCATTGAGAACAGAACTCAATTAGCATTTATACAATGAAATAGTTCATCTCTGAAGGTACATAAACATATCCAACCACCTAACACTCCACTCAACGAAAAGCAAAAGGGAGTGAAATGGACGAGACTACAGGTGTGCCAGTTAAAAGAATTAGCACAGCGGTTTTAAGGTCTTCGCCAAAAAAAAAAAAGATGTTTCATTTCTCTCCGAGAAATGACAGAAAGAGGAGCGGACCTCCCAGATTCTCAAATTTTTTCATAACTGCCCCTACATTCTAGTTGCTGACAGTAACTTCAGTCTATCAGTACAGCCTGCTAGGTTGCTACTGTAGGTCTGACAATGAAATTCACAGGAGACTACAGTATTCTTTTTAGTATTTCAGTAGTATTTTCCTTTTCACTGACTCAAAGAAACAAAGAAACAAAAAAAACACTGCACATTTGCTTTCACCCTTCATCAACAGTCTAATTTCTTACAAAGAAAATAGGTTGAGAAAAGAAGGCCAATCTACAAATGCTAGTTATTAGACTAACAATTATGAATGAAACCCTTCATCAATATTTGTTTTTTAGTATCGAGTGTTCTGGTTGAACATTATGATTCCTGGGTCAATCGCTTTCACCCATGTCTGGGTCTGCACAGTACCCTGCGTTGTGCTCTGTCTTACTATGCCCCCCATTTGCAAAAGGCTTATAGCGAAAATCTGATACTCTCAGACTGCAAAGGCCTTGCTTGCTGAGTGCGTCGTGTGCAGCCTGGTTGGGAAGTGGGGAACTCTGGATCTCTTCTCCACATGGGGCAATGCCAGCTTCGCAGGCTCACTCAGAGCAGTGCAGCTAACATCTGAGAAACATAAAATTTTGGAGTCCTTGTTTGTGATTCTTCCTGGTGTGTTCCTGGCACATCTGAACATACTGAATATTAAACTCCTATCTGAACACTTGTTTTTATTGAATATCGGCCTTTTCCCCCCTATGGTGAGCTTGCTAGTGATACTTTTGGATAAAAAGATCTTTCATACATTTTATGGAATATTATTATATCTGTCCTTCACTTAATCTCAGCCTTGCTCTAGCACAGGGTTCGGGAACCGTTTTGGCTGAGAGAGCCATGAATGCCACATATTTTAAAATGTAATTCTGTGAGAGCCATACAACGACCCATGTACGTTACGCATTATCCAATAAAAATTTGGTGTTGTCCCGGAGAACAGTTGTGACTGGCTCCAGCCACCACAACCATGAACATGAGTGGTAGGAAATGAATGGATTGTAATACATGAGAATGTTTTATATTTTTAACATTATTATTTTTTTTTATTAAAGATTTGTCTGTGAGCCAGATGCAGCCATCAAAAGAGCCACATCTGGCTAGTGAGCCATAGGTTCCCAACCGCTGCTCTAGCATCTACGGCAGACACTCTCCCCGAGAAAAACCCACTTATCTAAATTGACATCTCCGTAACAGCTGATCAACAACTGTGAGAGAAGATACAAAAAAGAGCAGAATAAGTTAGACTGTGTTTTTATAGCAATATAAAAGTAGAAATTAACCCCCTATTAATGACTTTTCATTCCATAAATGAAGGACAGGTAGGGAGAGGTGACTGTGCTCTTTTGTGGAGAGAACAGACAGGAAGAATGGGTAGGGATGACTCTACAAACCTCAAAGGTGGTTGTCATCGTGGGCTTATAGGACACATGGTTGGCCCTCCTCAGCTCTTTGATAGTTTCAGCTGGCATGGATTTAGAAAACCCGAGGCCACTCCAGGTATTTGTAGGTGTTCTGACCTCTGTCACCACTGGTTTCTTTAACATAGCTTTGGAAAACAGAATATAAAACAAATGCTTGATATGTTTAGTATATTTGATAAAATACTGATGAATGCTGTTTCTTTGAGAAATATAAAGAAATCATAACTGAATTATTATTTAACACAAATCTTCATAGAACATTTTATACAAAGTAATGTAAATTTTAAAAAGCTACATTTTTTTTTCATAATTGAGATAATGATAATCTATTCAATAAAATATATTCAATGGCAACAAAATTTGTACAACTTTGAGCATACTGTATTTTTTTTATGAAGGTCAAATCTTACAATTCAATGTAAATACTGCAAAACCTTTTAAGAGTCTATGAAAAAAAATCCAAGTATAGATCATTAACTTTATCACATACCTTTGGTTGCTAATAGCTTCTTTTGTTCATAGTCAAATGCCTGAAAATAACACAGAGAAAATATTTTTATTGCCAGTTTATCAAATGTCATGCCAATACTCCATGATTAGAAAACAAAGATTTTGCCTACAGCCTGTGAATCTGTCTGCTAAACTTTGCACCAAAATGCGCCATTAATTCAGTGCATCTGATAAATTTAAACATGTTGTCAAAACTAATTAATTAGAATAATAGATGACTACTTCTTACTTGAAGTCATGACAGTGACAAGAGTTAGAAATTTTCCTTCAAAAGAAAATAAACTTCTTTTTACTATGAATATTTAAAACACCAGGACAAGTATATGGCTAAAGTATAGTGAATAACTTAATAATTATGCTAAATTCCAAAAGAATGCATTACAAAAATGCATTTCAGGTTATTTATCTACTGGCCTCATTTGTTTCTCAAAATCCATTCTTCAAAAAATGGCCAAAGAGGGTAATGTCCAGACAACTTAAGTTATTCAGCCTAACTGGAATAGTCTTGGCTTCTGAAATAAAATTAATGACAAATGTCTAGCTTTAAGCTGCATTAACATTAAGAACTACAATAAAATTAAACCAAGTTATCTTTTATTGCACAGGGGTAGGATGGCGCTATCCATACTTTCTATTCCCATCGATTAAATGACATATAACACAGTCAGGTCTACACAGAAACCAGGGTAGGTCGTTCTGAAGAAAGTAATCTAGATAGAGCTACATCTCAAATGCTAACCCAGTGTTCTCAACTCCCCAGTTTAGAGACCAGCTAAGACTTGATTTAACAATATCTTAAAGGCCTACCAGGAAGAGAATTAACTGGTAAGAGCTCTTTTGACCCTTTTCCCAGGAAGACTAACATCACCATATGTAGGGTACATGCCAAAGTAATTTACCGTCTGAACAGTGTAATTCTGAGAGTGCGCATGCCGTGAGTAGTAATTAGGACAGGACAATGCAAGTTAATGGCTGACCCAGACAAACCAGGATATGTGATTTTAACTCCAAGAACATGGCAATAAATCAAGAGAGCCAGATTTTTAGAGAACACAATTTGATGATGATTTTGAAATCTTAAGTCTAAAATGGCATAGGAAATTAAAATCATCTTAAATGGTTAATGTCTAAGGGCAAGGTGTGGGGAGACAGTAAATTCACTTGTTCAATAAATATTTGTTGAGTGCCTCTGTTTAAAGAGCCGGAGGTGTACTTTGTGGAAGAACACACAATTAATCAAAAATACTCTATAGATGCAAAGCATCAGAGTATTAGCAGGGATGGGTAAAAGAAAAAAAAAAAAAAACGAAATAAATTAGGAAGTTAGATAAGTGCAAAAAGAGCTAGGGATACAGCACTCCAAGAAGAGTCAGGAAGCAAGAGATGATTATTAGCTGAACAAAGCAGGGAAGTCTTCGATCTTTCTATCTTTCAGTGCTTGGTGACTATTAATAATCACTGATTTCTTAGTGACTTTAAAAGTCAACTCTTTACTAATGGCATAAACACATCTATTTAAGTTGAACTCTATCACCAAGAATACTTCTTATTCATTCTAAAGGAGAGAAACGCCCTGGCCCGTTGGCTCAGCGGTAGAGCGTCGGCCTGGCGTGCAGAAGTCCCGGGTTCGATTCCCGGCCAGGGCACATAGGAGAAGCACCCATCTGCTTCTCCACCCCTCCCCCTCTCCTTCCTCTCTGTCTCTCTCTTCCCCTCCCGCAGCCAAAGCTCCATTGGAGCAAAGATGGCCCAGGTGCTGGGGATGGCTCTGTGGCCTCTGCCTCAGGCATTAGAATGGCTCTGGATGCAACAGAGCGACGCCCCAGATGGGCAGAACATTGCCCCCTGGTGGGCATGCCGGGTGGATCCCGGTCAGGCGTATGCGGGAGTCTGTTGGACTGCCTCCCCGTTTCCAGCTTCGGAAAAATGAAAAAAAATAATAATAAAATAAATAAATAAATAAATGAGAGAAACATGAAAATGGTTCATTCTAGTTATAAAACTGATGGAAAAAATAACCACAAAATGAACAAAAACCATAAATGGAGCATAAAGTGGATTTGATACTTCTTAGATGAGAAAATTTTAATTTATATTAACTGAAAATAAATCCACCAGAGAAAATGTAACAAATATCTTTTTATTTTTTAACTTTGACACTTTATAAAGGCCATGGCTATTGTAAAACATTCATCTAAAAACTCATGGAAATGCTCATATGCAAAGGATTAAAAGAACAGATGAGCAGGATTAAACTGGAGTGTTTGCTGGAATTACAGAAGTCTAATTTAGTTCCATGAATTAATTTCCTTGACATATCTGTGACACCTTTTTTCTAGGGTTTTGTGAAAAGTTTTTTCCTTTTATTTGGCAGTGGGGGGATGGGGAAAATCAATTTCTTCCCATGAAGTAGTTTAAGTCTACCCAGTAATTCTGATACTGAAAAGGTTTATAGGATTCTCTAGAAACACAAAGCACAAAATCCTTATCTTTCATGTTGTGATCTATATGAAAATCAGATTTCTGAATTTTATGGTCAATAGCCTACTTTAAGTAATTAGTCTAATTCTTTGCAAACAGATATAGGAAAAACAATCCTGCTGAGGAAAGCGTTTAAAATAATCATAAAAATCTGTGAACCAATATAATCATAAATAATAGTTTGCATCTACTTTCAAAAACACTACAGCTTCATATTAACTATTTTTATAACTGTCTAAATGACACTAAAATTTATTATCTCTATTTTACAGATAGAAGGATATTAAGTCTATTTATCCAAGCCTATGTCATGAGACAGTACTACTTAGAAATAACAGTTCTGACATTTATCTAAAATTTTATAGAACAGAGGAATAATGTTATTTACATAACACACAGTGATACAGGCCATTTATGTCGTTTCTCATATTATATATTTTAAAGAACTGATCACTTAAGCCAAGACCTGCATTTCATTTTTAAAGTTTACAGCAAAACCAATGTCTAACTACTGCATATATACTTACACTTAATTTTGACTAGAATGAAGACAGAAAACCTAATTTCTGCTCTACTGCTAAACACTCCCTAAATTTGCCATTCTTTAACCCAAGCACCCTGCATTTGGAAGGCATCCCCATTTTTTTAATCATTACCTGCATGTTGATATAGGATGGCCGTGAGGCCAGGCGGGCCCTTTCAGAGTTCTGCTGGGCAGCTGCTGCTCTCTCAGCAGCGCGCTCACTCCCTGGAGCCTTCTTGTCAGCCAGAGGGCTTTCTGTAGCGCTCAGTTCAGGATCTGAGAGCAACCTGTCCGTGCTGCTGTAAAACCGAGTTAGGAATTGAACACTTCACTATTATATACAATATAATACTGCATGTTTCCTATACGCCACATTTACTCTGTATGTTAACCATGGTCAACCATTTATACGTATTGTCTCATGTAATCCTCACAACACCACTATAAGGTAGGTAGTATTATTACCCATATTTACAGAGGAGAAAAGTACCTTGTCCAAGGCCACACACACCTCAGTAAAGGGTAGAGCTGAAACTTGAACCCAGGCAATTCTGACTCTAAGAGCCAGAGCTGAAACTATTTCATCACATATATCTATTTTATATGGTATATTGTAAAGGTATATATGGAATAGACATAAAGACAAGATTTCTCTGTATACATCAAGGAATATCAATAACCCATATACACACCGTCTAAGTACGAGTTGATCTGAAAGCATGCAGATGATCCAATTCATGTGTGTGAAATGTATATGGTATTACTAACAAATCTGCTATGATAAAGGTGGAAAGTAAATAAGAAATATTCTCCAACACCTGTTCAGGGTGTATGAGAAGAACATGAAAGTGCTTAGAATGGGGAACAACTATCTGAATTACAAGAAGTGATAATGCACCTCAAGTTCAAATTCAACTGCATGTTAAGCTCAAGTATAAGAGAAATAAGAAACAGTATTAGTCCAAGAGCTGATTCATTCATTCATTCCTTCTTTCATCATTCACTAAGTTGTGCCAGGGAAAAACTGAGGAATTTAGAAAGGGCTATTGGAAACATAAGGAGGAGCAATGAACTTGTTTGCTTGACAAAAGTTCACAGAGGTTTCACAGATGACATTTAAAGTAGAATTTAAAGGGCATCTAGCTGCTGCAGGTTCACCAGTGCAAGAGGCCAGGAGTAGAGCAACTGGGAGGGAAGAGCATAAGCAAAGGAAACACATGAGTGGTGGTTTTACAGCCAGGGTGTGCTAAGGTCAGACTCGTGTTTTAAAAATAGCTACTGAAACATGATAAAGGATGACTGAGCTGATGAGAGACTGGAGGCAGGGAGACCATTCTGGAGGGTGCAGCCTAATTCAGGTGAGAAATGATGTGAGTTCGTATCACACTTGATGAAAGGAATAGGTATATACTTCAAATGCTTCAATATACAGAAAAAGCAAAACCATATTTCTAACCTTTACTAGTATATATATAGCATACAATATTAATCTTATACCATGTAACATAGATAAAGCAGATTTTGACAAAATGGGAACTGTAGTAACTATAAAAGCAAATCAGATTTTGATACGAAAAAGAGGAAATAGGAATGTATATGCTCTATTTGTCTATAAACATTCTACTCTGTAAGGACATACATTTAACCCTTCAACAAAATAGGTTCACTTAGATGCAGATTTTTTTTCCCAATAAATAGGCAGCCTGCAATATTCATGGGCTTCACATCCATAGATGCAACCAACTACATATCAAAAAAAGTATTTTCCAGATCTTCGCTACTGTGAACAATGCTGCCATAAACATGGGGGTGCATTTCTCCTTTTGGAACAGTGCTAGGGTGTTCTTAGGGTATATTCCTAAAAGTGGGATAGCTGGATCAAAAGGCATTCTATTTTTAATTTTTTGAGGAATCTCCATACTGTTTTCCACAGTGGCTGCACCAGTCTGCATTCCCACCAGCAGTGCAGGAGGGTTCCCATTTCTCCACATCCTTGCCAGCACTTATAATGTGTTGTTTTGTTGATGAGTGCCATTCTGACTGGTGTGAGATGATATCTCATTGTGGTTTTAATTTGCATTTCTCTAATGAGTGATGTGGAGCATTTTTTCATATGCCTATTGGCCATCTGTATGTCCTCTTTGGAGAAGTGTCTATTCATTTCTTTTTCCCATTTTTTGATTGGATTGTTTGTCTTCCTGGTGTTGAGTTTTACAAGTTCTTTATAAATTTTGGTTAAGTGGTCGTCAGTGGATAAGTGGATTAAAAAGCTTTGGTACATATATACTATGGAATAATACTCAGCCATAAGAAATGATGACATCGAATCATTTACAACAACATGGTTGGATCTTGATAACATTATACTGAGTGAAATAATCAGAAAAAACTAAGAACTATATGATTCCATACATAGATGGGACATAAAAATGAGACTCAGAGACACGGACAAGAATGTGATGGTAACGAGGGGGGTGGGGTGGGCACAAAGAAAACCAGATAGAAGACAATTTGACTTTGGGTGAGGGGTATGCAACATAATCAAATGTTAAAATAATCTGGAGATGTTTTCTCTGAACATATGTATCCTGATTTATCAATGTCACCCCATTAAAATTAATAATAAAAAGAAGAGTATTTTTGATCCATGGTTGGGAATCTGCAGATGCAGGAGGCCAACTATATGCATTGTTCTATGCATTTAATATGAAGGAATGAAGCATGTGTGGATTTAGGCAGCCATGAGGAGTTATGGAATCAATCCCCCATAGATGCCAAGGGACTACTGTAGCTAAATTTTGGGGGTGTCCAAGTTAGATGTGGAATTCTGACTGTGCAGGGGGCCAGTGCCCCTCACCCCCATGTTGTTCAAGGGTCAAGTGTATGGGAAAACTAGTAAGACAGTGGAGGAACCTGGGGAGTGGGAGATGGGTGGGAGCAAAACCTATCAATACAGAAGCAGTCCATTGTTTCTCTTTTTAAAAAAGAAACAAGAAAAAAAAAAAAAAAAGGAAAACACATCTGTCACTATCCTATGGTACAGGAGAGTTATATTTAATACACTATATGTATTTATATTCACTATGATTTGAAATAAATGAAATCATGACACTGTCAAGTATTTATTATCAAAGTTAACAGTTAACTACCTTGGAACAAGGGAGCTATAGTTAAGTTAGAAATTCCAAGGCAAATAAGGAGATTTCACAGCAACAATCAGAGTAAAAATTGAAGAGCAGAGAGAATGTTAAAAGTTTCAGAGCTACCCAGATAGTTTAGAGGACCCAGACATAAACCCAAAGCTTATAAAGAGGGAAATGACTCTAGATAAAAAATAAGGGTGAAAATTTTCCAACATTATTCCTTAATAAAATTTTTACCCATAAGAACATCACTAAGATTGAAATGGAATACTACTGAGCCATAAAAAGTGAAATTCTACCATCTGAGACAACATGGATGGGCCTTAAAGGCATTATGCTAAGTGAAATAAGTTATATAGAAAAAGACAAATACCATATCATTTCACTCATATGTGGAATACAAAAACAAAACAAATTATATACAAAAATAAAAATGTATTCATAAAGACAGACACCAGGTCTATGATTACCAGAGGGAAAGCTGAGTGGGGAAGGGGAAGAATGGGTCAAGGGCACTGTATGGTGACAGAGGAAAACTGGACTTTTGCTTGTAAGCACAATGTAGTAGGCACAGATGTCAAATTATAATGCTGCATACTTGAAAATTATGTAATGTTATACACCAATCTTCAATATAGAAAAAATTTAAAGGTAATTATAAGGAGAAATGAAAAATCTCATAGATAAGATCAAACTCACTGAAGCCAAAGAGCATTCATTGCCTGAACAAATCCAGTTTTGTTCCACTAACTTAATACAAATCCAGCCTGATATACAATTTATTTCAAAGCATCAAGGGCTTTTAAAGATGAAAATACCTACTGTAAGTGGGAGTTTTTTGTGCCTTGCAACAGTTCTACTGTCTGTCTCTTGGCACAGGAAACTTTGGAGGGACCCATCATCTGTTTCAAGTCACTAGCATTCCCGGAATGGGAAGGACTTCGAGGCATGCCTACTTCAACAAAAGCATCATTACAACCTGCAGGAAAGAGAAAAAGGTGAAACTCCAAAATGTCAGTTTACAATCACCTGCAGTGAAAACAAACCAGAACGCAACTCCAACGAGATGTAGACATAACAACTCTCAACTGCAGAGACAAACACCTTAACAAGGTCATGTACATCAAAAACTCAACATGAGAAGACCCTTATATTCTTTAAAGATTGTTAGGGATGAAAGGGTTAAAAGTAAGATACACTCTACTTAGAAAATAATTATATACATACACACACACCCTCCCCCATACAGAGTAAGCTGATGCTCTCCTGCTACACAATTACATTCACTTTAATTTGGGAAGTTCCAATGTAATAGAAAAGTGATTTTTTTAATTTTTAAATTTTATTTACAGAATTAACTTTACCATGGTGACAATGACTAACGAAGTGATTCTTTCTGTGAAAAGTCTATCTGCTTTTCAATTTATCTTTCACCATGTTCTTTGGAATCTCATTCAAGATGTTGTCCTGTCTTGAGGCAGAGATGACTCATAACTGGTTAGCAAAGCCAGTTCAAAGTCACTGCATGGCCTTTCTACAGCCCCCTTTATCCAAGCAACAGAGCAGGCTGACATGCAGAAGCAAGGATACCTTCTATAGGGTTTGATTTGGGCGATGCCTGCTCAGATCCACTCGTCTGCCTGGATGGATCACCATGATTCGCATTCAGCACTTTTTCTCCAAGTGAGGAAGTGGATATTACACCATATTTTATATTTGGAGACTGAAATAATAATAGAAAATAACAGGCAGGTATGATCACAAATCTAAAATTCATTTCATCTGAAAGCTTTAACAGTGGCTTCTCTCTTACAAACATCACAGACCACTTCATTCTATCTGAAGGACATTACCTGTGCATGTCCATTTAAAGAAGCAGAGATTTTTTTGCCTTCTGTCTGCATACTGTTGATATGGACATCAACAGGAGTCAAACCAGGAGGGGGAGATGGAGCTGTGTGCCCATAGGCAGGCACTCCCGACAACAAAATATTGGTTAACGTGGCTTGGGCAGTAGGTGGAATCATAAGGTGTGGTACAGCAGAAAAACCTAGAACAACATTTCATGAAAACAGGTATTAGACAGGAATAAACTCAGAATCAACAAGCATTATATTATTTTCAGTAACAACAAAACCATCATTCTGTTGCTGCAAATTCAGAAGAGAATTCAATTTTGCTACCTCTCTGCAAATAGCTTTAATGTTACTACACAAAAGAATGTTAAATGGAATAACACTTAAAAAAAGAATATGGAATCCAAGCTTCTCAAGAAGCTAGACTTAGCATGTGCATATAACTTCCAAGCAATATTCACCTCTCCAACTAGAACCTGCATTTCCTAACAATCCGATCAGTGACCTTCATGTGACTTTGCCACTGCTTCCTGCACATCATGCTCTTCTTTCCAAATGCTTGAAGATTACATTTTACTTTTATGGAAAACTCACTGCTTTGTTGTACACCATTTTAACTAGTTTACACTGTAGAAAATTTTTGTTAGGCTGCAGTATGCTTTGAACCATGATTTTACCCTAAGGACACGGAACCGCTAGTAAATTTTATTTTTTTTTTTTTTTATTTTTTTTTTTTTTTTCTTAATATTTTTTTTCTTTTTTTTTCTTCTATTTTATTTATTTATTCATTTTAGAGAGGAGAGAGACAGAGAGAGAGAGAGAGGAGAGACAGAGAGAGAGAAGGGGGAGGAGCTGGAAGCATCAACTCCCATATGTGCCTTGACCAGGCAAGCCCAGGGTTTCGAACCGGCGACCTCAGCATTTCCAGGTCGCCGCTTTATCCACTGCGCCACCACAGGTCAGGCAGTAAATTTTATTGAAAAACTAATTAATACCTACAAAGACATGCCTTTGATTGTACTTAAACGATACTGACCTGTGGCACTCGAAGTATTAGCAAGTGGGGGTGCCCATAACGTGGGGCTAGGGGTGCCAGAACTGGGACTTTGCAAAGGACTGACTGAGCTATTAAGAGCATTCAAGAGTGAGTTCGGGGTCGTCGAAGTATTTAGAGATAAGGTGGTAGGGCCCAAAAGACCTGTAATAAATTAATGTAAAGTCAATATGCAACAATTCAAAAATTTAAAATAACAGATGGCACCAATATTGCCCTTTGGAATGCATGCTGATATGCTCTGATATTTTCTAAATATAATGTGTGAGTGATAGATTACCTTCTTTCAAATATTCACATGAAATATATTGCATGACACAATTTCAACACAGGACCCAGCTTATGCACAAACAGATGCTAATTGGAAAATAGAAAACAGGTGTGTGCCTACCCCAGCAAAGCAGTCACGGTCATGAGCACCGCCAGCTGCTTTGCTTTCATTTCACCAGCCAAGATGAACAAAGCTCTGCTCAAGTGGAAACCCATTTCTATTTCCCAGCATAGCTCAGTCGTCAGATGCTTGCAAACGTTTCAATCCATTTACAATTAGCAATGACTAAGGGAATGTTTTCCTGTAGTAGAATGGCTCTGTTTGGCCCACTGCAGATGGGCCTAGCTACCTGCAAGTTTTCATACTCTGTCAAAACACATACGTAAGTTCTCTGTGTTCCATCTCAGTGCAAACTTTTCTCGGGAGAAAAAAGTTATTTTTAACCCCCTCATTGTTTTAAGGATATAATGCTTGATTTAGGTAATAACATTTTCCTTCTGGCATTTAAAATATGTTCTAAAATAAAATGGGGATCTTTATACAAGTTTCCAGGAATACTTAAAGTATTAGGTATTATAGAATAGGTATAGCCATCAAAAATTTTAAAAATTGTGTAACAATAAATCTCTGCTCACTCTTTTTTCCTCTCTACTGCAGCAAGAACTGAGTTCCTGCTATGTGACTGGCATTTCCAGATGCAGTGCTGTGTTACTGTGGCTGTTCAAACCTCCAAGTGGAAGGGGTAACTTTGGGAGATTGTGAGCCAAGGAGAAAAAAAATCTGCCTCTAAGTTATGGTGTCTAAGCAAGGATATGTGGTGTATTAATCATATTATTTAAGCATATTATAACAATTTTTTTAAAGTAATAGCTATTAGAAAAAATTCAAGACTGCTGAGAGCATATTTTCTGTCTCAAACCAACACTGAATGGAGCAGAAGATTTGCTAGAGTTATTGCATTAACTTTCTATATAAAAGCTACTGAGAAAATGTACAAGAAAGTAATGAACCTAGCATCATTTACTATAGCAACTAACATGAGCCTGTAATATGGGAATCCATAAATGAGGCAATAAATATCACCACAATTATTAAGTGGCTCACTATAATATCTTAAAAAACGAAAGCACTGAGGCCCTGGCCCGTGGCTCAGTGGATAGAGAATTGGCCTGGTGTATGGACGTCCTGGGTTTGATTCCAGGTCAGGGCACACAGGAGAAGTGACCATATGCTTCTCTCCCCCTCAATTTCCCCCTTCTCTCCCTCTGGCAGCCAATGGTTCAAATGATTTCAGCATGGCCCCTGAGGATAGCTCACTATTATGAATAGTGTGGTCTGAGCACGTCAGCCTCAGACACTAAAAATAGCTCAGTTGATCATCAAGTATTGGCCTCAGATGGGATTGCCAGGTGAATTCCAATCAGGGCACATGTGGGAGTCTGTCTCACAATCTCCCCTCCTCTCATTTAAAAAAGCAAAAACAAAAACATGAAAGCACTGATGATGGTGTTCTTTCGTCTTCCTATTCTTTGCCGTAGATATCTATACAGGTCCATTTGTTCCCCTCTGATGGCCATGGTCTAGATTCTCTTTGTGTCTGAGGAGTGAGGTAAGCTAACGGGAGCGGGGGTTCTGCATACTTCCACCTCCCCAACTGCACATCCCGTGTACAGATTTGCAATTACTTTTGGAAATGCAAACTGGACAATCTTTATCTCTAGGGACCGATGACAATATTGCAAATGCAAGAGAGAACAAACACATAAATTACAGTCAGCCTGCTGACTTCACTCTCAGTGGCATTCTTAATTTAGAAGAACAAACACGGCTGGAAAAAAAGAGCCAGACGATTATTTACGCCAAAATCAGACGAGTCTGGTAAACAAACCCCCAGAGTCTTACAAAAAAACCCAAAATGGATTGATTAGACTTTTGTTGCTTTTTACCTGACCTTAGGGCCTGAAGAGGAAAACACAGAGCCTTTAAAATGGATTCCCAAATGGCAGGAAGAAAGGGAACTGGATAAGCAATCCCCCAGTGACTAAGAAGTGCTTTAACAATAAATTTTATACCTAGTCCAGTGAGTCCGAGGCCTGCTGAGGCTAAGATATCCAGGCTGGGACAAGCCAGGCCGGCAGGGCATGATGCTGGGGACGGACTGGTTGCTATGGTAACCCCACTGCTTTCAAGTCCGAGGAGACATTTCCTTGCTTCATACATATTTAAGGCATTTCGCTCAACACTTTTCACAATCACAGACTATGAAAACATATAATGGGAAAGAAAAAAAAATGACATGCAAGTAATCTACAATGAATTGGAGAGGTGAGTGAGAAATGAATATGGCAATAAGAATTCCACTCAGGGAATTTATGAATGCTGCTTTAAAATCAACTGCAAACTCTAACCACTTACTACTCCTGGTCAGACCATAAAATGTTAGTTACCATGTATTGGGTGTGTGCTCTGTTCTAAGCACCGTGATGGAAGCTGCACCCATATTCCAATCCCTACCAAAACCTGATGATGGGGTGGAAATCACTAGTCTAGGCGAGGATAAGGGACTCAGCCACCATCACAGAGCAGCAGTGGAGGGCAGCCAGAGGACTGGAACGCAGGTCCAGCTCAAGAGCCCCTTCTCATTTACATCCTCTTCTTGTCTTTACATTAAAGCTTTCCTCCCTGTAGCTCATTTTTACGAAACAAGTCAAACTTGTCTCCATACAGTATATATACTGCATAATTATAATCACTATGCTTGACATTTACGGTCTACGAGTTAACTAATAGACCTTGAGGTACCACTATTCCTCTCTGATGACATATCTATGGCAAAGCTTCTAGTAAAATAAATTCCTAAACAATAAATCTTGTTTTCTCAATGAATTCATCTAGAAAATTTGAAATGTGAACCCAAGGTAATAAGTTTCCAATGAATAATAATAATAATAAAAAACTGTGGCCGAGCAAGCAATGGGAGTAGTAGGGAGCATGGGGCCAGCGCGGCATAATTACACGGCCCCACAACGCTGCAAGGCTTCAGAGTTCTCGCTTACAATCCGTTTTCCCCTGACTTCTCTTCATTCTTCCTGAGCTCCAGGAGTTCTTCTTGGGTCTGTCCATTTTATATGCACAAGTCCTCAGAAGTCTATTAAACCTTTATCTTTTAGTCCGGTACCAACAATGACTCTGGTCAACTCAAATTACTCCAGCATGCATGAAGCTTTGTAATACATAAAATTAATATCCTAGTCTCTAACTTTAAACTCATTATATAAAGTTCACTTAGAATCAATGCTATCTTTTCATTTAAAGTTTTCTTTTGAAGATGGCGTGCTTGTTTGTCTTAAGCTGAACACTGAATACCACATTATTTACATACATACAAAATTGTATCTCATTAGATACACCATTATGCATATATGATAAGAAAGACTTATACTTTAGAAATTTAAAAATACAGGGCATGACTGTTTGATGTTTTACCCACTATAATAGAAATATACATAAATATTACTATTGAGTACATGTTATTATGCAACTTTATTTTTTTTAATTCAATGCCATTCTTATCCTTCAACTTTTGGTACAAAGTTTTCTTCAGAATGTATAACTGGAAGTAGAATTGCAGGAGGTAGGGCATCAGTATTTTTAGTGTGATCACATGGTCTCAAACTGCTCTTCAAAATGGTTGTGCCAACTGACACAATATTTATATAGGAACTCCAGTCTCTTCATTAAAACTTAGTATCATCAGTTATCGTACTAAATTTTTATGATATATATAATTACTAAAATTTTGCAACATCTTAAGAGAAAGGTTTCAAGATGGCTGTGCTGGGTATAAGGTTTCAAGAAGGCTGCACTAGGTATATATTTCATTACTAAAAACATTTTTTATTAAAGAGAACAGGCACCTATTCTTTAAGTCTTCAGGGCTGGCGCAGGGGCTCACAAATAGCAAGTACATGAAATATTTGGGGGAATTGTATTGATATGTACACATAACACAATATTTAGCATTACCAACTATCTGGCAGCTTAGTAATGCTTAAAATTACCATCTTGCAGATTAAGTAAAAAAGGTTTTCTCCTTCCTTCTCATATATTTATAGAAAAATAATGGTCACTAAAACTGGACTCCAAAAACTAAAACACATATAAAGAAAATGGTGATTAATAACAAATGTTACAAAGTTATATTTGTATAAAATAACTAAATATATGTCATATATTATTAAGGATATTCAGTGACATGAATATGCAAATATACACTTATATGCAAATAAAACAATATGTGATATGACACATAGTTCTCTGGATCAAGATTGAACCAACCTTGCTTGGCTGTTTTGGCTTTGGTTTAATACTAACAAAGACATCCAGCTGTTCCATCAACTGAGCAATAAATTGTGGATCAACTTCAATTTCTTCCTTCATATCAAACATCAATACAAGAGGAAGACAACCCTAGGAAATGTCACAATAGAAAGTGTAGAAGGTTAACATAAAAGAGTAAACCAAAGTATTAAAGCTAAATTATACTGCTCAGGCAACTTAATGAGCTCACCAAAGAGACTGAAACTTTAAAAACAGAGATGAAGACCAAAAACTAAAAAACATTCTTGAAAAATACTGGAAACGACAATAAAATGAAAAAATATTCCACGTTCATGGATTGGAAGAATCAACAGAGTAAATGGCCATATTAACAAAAGCAATATACAAATTTAATTCAATCCCCATCAAAATCCCAATGTCATTTATTAAAGAAATACAACATAAAATCACCAGGTTTGTATGAAACCTTAAAAAAACCCCAAATAGCAAAGCAATCCTGAGGAAAAAGGATGAAGGTGGAGGTATCATTCTACTTAACTTCAAATGATACTATAGAGCCATGATCATCAAAACAGCATCATATTGGCAGAAAAACAGACATACAGACCAATGGAACAGAACTGAGAGCCCAGAAATAAAACCATATATATATGGATGTATAATCTTTGACAAAGGAGCCAAAAACACACAATGGAGAAAAGAAAGCCTCTTCAATAAATGGTGCTGGGAAAATTGGAAAGCCACGTGCAAAATAATGAAACTTGACTAAAGTTTGTCCCCCTGCACAAAAATTAATTCAAAATGGGTCAAAGACTTAAATAGAAGATCTGAAATAATGAATTACACAGAAGAAAACATAGGTACTGAACTCATGGACCTTGCCATAGAGAACAATTTATGAATTTGACCATAAAGCTAAGGCAAGTAAAGGCAAAAATAAATGAATGGGACTACATCAAACTAAAAAAATTTCTTCACAGCAAAAGAAACTGACAATGAAACAAACAGGCAGCCAACTAAATGGGAGATGATAATTGCAAACAACAGCTGTGATAAGGGGTTAATATCCAAAATATATAAAGAATTTTCAAAGCTCAACAACAACAAGCAAATAATCCAATTAAAAATGGGGAGAGGACCTGAACAAACACTTCTCCCCAGAGCACATACAAATGGCCAACAGATATATGAAAAGATGCTCATCTTCACTAGCTAGTCAAGAAATGCAAATCAAAACTACAATGAGATACCACTTCACACTTGTTAGATTAACTATTATCAACAAGACAGGTAATAACAAGTGTTGGAGAGGCTGTGGAGAAAAAAGAACCCTCATTCACTGCTGGTGAAATGAAAACTGGTATAATCATTATGAAAAAAAGTATGGTGGTTCCTCAAAAAATTAAGACTAGAACTAGCATATGAAACAGCAATCCCTTTACTGGGTATCTAGACTAAAACTCAAAAAAATGGTATGTAAAGACACATGCACCCCCATGTTCATCACAGAGTTATTCACAGTGGCCAAAACATGGAAACAACCAAAGTGTCTCTCGATAGAGGATTGGATAAAGAAGATGTGATACATATATACAATGGAATACTACTCAGCCATAAGAAATGATGACATATTGCCATTTATGGCAACATGGATGGACCTTGAGAATATTATACTGAGTGAAATAAGTAAATCAGAAAAAGCTAAGAATTGTATGATTTCACACAAAGGTGGGATATAAAACAGACTCATGGACATAGACAAAACTAAAATAGTGAGCTGGAGGAGGAGGTTGTGGGGGAGGGGGTGGGAGGCAGTAAGTAAAGAGGGACAAATATAAGGGAAAGAAAAATGATTTGACTTTGGGTGACGGGTATACAACATAATCAACAGTTCTAATGCTATAGAAATATTCACCTGAAACCTATGTACTCTTATTGATAAATGTCAACCTGTTAAATTTAATTTTCTATATTAAATTTTAAAAATATATATTTGTGAGTATATATTATGTCAGTCCATTTGGTACCTACCATATTTGCCCATGTATAAGACACATATTAATTTTGGGGGCCCGAAATTTGAAAAAAAAAGTATTACATAAAGTTACTGAAATCAAATTTTATTCATCATAAAATTCATAGAACTCCTCATCACTGTCAAAACTCTCATCCATTAGCTTGTCCTCATCTGTGTCTGATGACAAATCACTATCTTCAACAATGAGTGCAAAAACAAGCACAAAAAAGTGGGGAAGGCAAGTAAAAAGAAATCTACAACCACTGTATTAGATGCACCCAGTTTTTAGACCCCAAATTTTTTGGAAAAAGGTGCATCTTATACATTGGGAAATATGGTATCTATCAACCTACACACTGAGCTTTTAAACAAATATAGGAAGTTGCCTTTCTCTGACTGGCTTATTTCACTTAGCATAATGCTTTCCTGATCCACTCATGCTGTCACAAATATGTGGAATATAATGTACAGAGTGAACTAACGAGCAAAATGGAGACAGACTTATAGATAGAGAGCAGGCTAACAGCTGTCAGGGTGGGAGCTGGGTGAGGGGGAATGGAAGGATTGAGCAAAGAAAAAACAGAAAAAACAGAAAAACACTCACGGATGCAGACAACAGTGTGGGGACTGCCAGGAGGGGCGAGGGGAGAGGAGGGTGTAGGACAGATAAATGGTGATGGGCCGAGACTTGACTTGAGGATAAATACACAATATGGTGTATGGAAGATGTGTTGTAGAACTGGGCACCTGAAACCTGTATAATTCTGTTACCCAGTGTCACCCCAATATTTTCAATCTAAACAAAATGAATGTAAAAAGAATAGAAATATTGCAAATTACGAACTGGAAGCAATACTAAATTATATAACTCTGCTATTTTTTCTTCAATGCATGAAAAATTCATGCCTCAAACAGCATTTTTAAAATTATTTCAGAGATTTATGAAATGTTCAAATGTGTCATGCTACCAAAATTTATGTCCTTGAGGGTAACATTTAAAATGTATTTTCACATGCTGTCTAAATAGAAGACTTCCTTTGTCAAATGAAATCTGTAAATATATGTCATATGAAAATAATCATCTTCCACAAAACACAGTTATTTCATTTGAACTTCTTCTGTATTTAGTCTGAGTTTTAGAAAAGAAAAGTACTGGAAGGAAATTCTTACCTAGGTAATGAAATTCGGCCTCTGAGGCACTATCTAGCTTACTTTTATTTCTTTCTACCAAGAAACTTCCTTAGTTAACAAGGCTTCCTAAGTATTTTCATATATATCACATTATTAAGGTGTGTGCAGCAATATACAAAGAGGTAAAAAGAATGTGAATACTGATTTCACTAAACATACCATGAGATATTGCCTTGCAAGACAGACAGACTCAATGGTGCCCTGGAGGTAGACGGTGGACTTCTTTTGTGGATTGCCGGGATCAGGAAAGTGGATCTGAGCACCCGTTCTCTGCATGATATGCTTGATGTTGCTTCCATTTCGACCCATCATAAAGAGATGATGTTGAGCTGCAATATCTAATTGCGTGCTCACAGGAATAGCAGATGCCAAGCTCCCGGCAAGATGTTCCAACAGCATGGCAGTTCCTTCCTGGGAGAAAAGGGTGAGAGAGAAAGAAATACTTGGATAAAATCATTGTCGATATAGAGGGAGAGATACTAGTGCACTTCTCATAGCTATAGAAAAATACAAGTTCTATAAATCAGAATATAATCCAAGGGAAAATTATGGAAAACAAACCAGTCTAAAGTCCTCTAAAAATAAAACTTGAATAATCTGTAGACTGAATGATATTTGGAATGATCTCAGTCACTTACCTTCACAGCACTAGTGTTATTCTGAGACCCTCGTACTATGACAGTAGCACCATACATTCGGGAACGCTGTTTAAACGACACGGAAATGTTGTATGTCTGTGATATGTGTAGGATGGAGGGGGAGTTGGGATCAGGAACTGGTTGAAGAATTCCAGCAATTGGTAGTTCAAACATCAGCACCAAAGGAAGCAGTTCCTAAAATGAAGTAACAAGAACCCATCAGACAGAGAGTTAAACCATCATACATTCATAAATATATATAATTCATCCATTCCTTCTTTTATGAAGATGAAATTTTAAAACATAAATTGCTTTTATTGTAGACATAAGTCTGTATAGACTATAAAGTTTCTTAAATGACAGGAACCTTTTATGAAACCTGAAAGTTTGTAACTTCACCTGCCTGTGGCATTTTCCTTGGGACTCTGAATTTGAAATCACCAGGGAAACTGAGTCAGGTAAAATCCAGAACATTTCTAAGAAACTTCTTTAATATATGAAACCAACTTTTGTCACTACCTCCTACATATTGAACACATGATTTTCTTATAAACTGATTAATTATGAGGTATTTTTAACTCTATAATAAAAACATTGCTTAAAATGATTTATAGTATCAAAGTAATAGTTACCCGAATTCTAACTCGGGCAGACTCTACTCCTGCTGGCTGTCCTGCTATTGAAACCTGCAAAAAAAAGGAAACACAGAGTCAGATTTATTTTAATTGAACTCATGTCTGCTTTGCCAGTTATCTACAGCCTTGCTACTCAAAGTGTCCTCCTGGAAAAAACAGCACTGGCATTATCTGGGAGCTTGGTAACAATGAAAGGTCTTAGGCCCGGCCAGTTGGCTCAGCAGTAGAGTGTTGGCCTGGTGTGTGGATGTCCTGGGTTCAATTCCCAGTCAGGGCACACAGGAGAAGCGACCATCTGCTTCTCTACTCCTCCCCCTTCTCTCTCTCTCTCTCTCTTTATCTCTTTCTTTTCCTCCCACAGCCATGGTTCAGTTGGAGCAAGTTGACCCTGGGTGCTGAGGATGGCTTCATGGCCTCAACCTCAGGTGCTAAAATAGCTCAGTTGCCAAACAACTGAGCAATGGCCCCAGTTGGGCAGAGCATTGCCCCATAGGGGGCTTGCAGGATGGATCCCAGTCAGGGCCCATGCAGAAGTCTGTCTCTCTGCCTCACTGCTTCTTACTTAAGAAAAAAAAAAAAAAAAAAAAAGAAGGATCTTGGCACCAACCCAGACCTCTGTAATCATAATTTGCATTTTAATGACCTCCTCTACTGATCTACATCATCCCATGGACTTACCTGAAAACTCACAGCCACCATGAGCCCATCATGCCTTCCTCATAATCTCTCGTATTCACTGCACTGTCTCCCTTTTGTTTAAACTCCTTGCAGACTAGATGAGTATCAATATGCAATGATACTGCTGTACTCGGTTCTCAAAATACTGAACTACTTCTTTGTTAGCTGGTAAAACATCGTTGCTCTAATACCCACCTCCAGCTCTCTCCTGGGATCCCTTGGACTTTCCCAGGATCCACTAGCTAATGAAGTAATCTTGGCATTAAGGGGCCCCAGGACACTGCTGTCAGCACACATGCATATGCTATACTAGTTGGCAAGTATTTTGAATATTGCCTTTGCTTTTTACTATGGCTTCCAATCTACATAGTTCCTTCTGTATGTGTCCCAACATCACATTAGTCATTTATTCATTTTATAACCAACACAGTTTCTAGTATCATGATTATCTTATAAGAGAGAAAACTTCTAAATAACACAAATAATATCTAGTCTTCAAGTACTTAAAATGCTTTCATGTGGACAGGTGAGTTCCATTTGGTTCCAAACACAAGACAGAGAAAAATTTGTATGAACTAAAGAGAGACATAATTTAGTACAAATTGGTAGTCACAAAATAGTCACGAGGATGTAAAGTACAGCAATAGGGAATATAGTCAATAAAATTGTAATAACTACGTATGGTGTCAGAGGGGTACTAGATTTATCGAGGTGATCACTTTGTAAGTTACACAAATGTCTAATCATAGCTTGTACACCTGAAACTAAAAATATAACAGTGTATATCAACTGTAATTTAAAATTTTTTTAAATCTTTTTATTTTTTTTTTACAGAGACAGAGAAAGAGTCAGAGAGAGGGATAGATAGGGACAGACAGACAGGAACGGAGAGAGATGAGAAGCATCAATCATCAGTTTTTACATTGCAACACCTTAGTTGTTCATTGATTGCTTTGTCATATGTGCCTTGACCATGGGCCTTCAGCAAACTGAGTAACCCCTTGCTCAAGCCAGCGACCTTGGGTCCAAGCTGGTGAACTTTGCTCAAACCAGATAAGCCCACACTCAAGCTGGTGACCTTGGGGTCTTGAACTGGGCCCTCCGCATCCCAGTTCGATGCTCTATCCACTGTGCCGCTTGGTCAGGCTAAAAATTAAAGAATCTTTCTAAAAGAGAAAGACACAATTCAGTCAGTGTGAAGAAGCTGAGCCCTCATGAACTGCCTCTCATAGGGTGATGTGAGATAGCCTGGAGGACCACGTGTGAATGCAGCTGACAGGCTCCAGGTGCTGGACAAGCCTCCGGGCCTTTCTTAATCCACATGCTCTCTGAGCCTTTCCTTAGGGACTTGACTGTATGTTGCCATCACTTCCTCCCTTCTCTTCAATCAACCACTTAGAGATTAAGAGTTTAAGGTCCACCCACAACACATCTCTTCTAAAGAGCAGAGCATTTTCAATCTCCTTGCATGGGGTCACACAATCTACACTGCATGCCATCTCCATGATTACATTTTTGCTCTCATCTCCCCAAAAAGACAGGCATGTGAAATTAATTTTCCTTAACTGGCTGTGGAAGTTGTTACATAAAAATTCATGTGAAAAGACAAAGCACCTGGTTGCTTTTTTCTGCTTGGTTATTCCTGTTGGAATCTGGAAAGTGGATGTGGCATCCTGTTTCTTCCATCACTTTTTTAATATTGTTGCCACCTTTGCCAATTACGTGAGAATGCTCTGTATGCGAAACATCCATCTTCAAGGTGACCCGATTGCTCTATGTGGAAATAATGTATTATTTCTTGATGCATGAAAAAGGAAGGGACAGATCCCTAAAATGCCCCCCAATGAAATAATATTAACAAAAAGTGAGCCATGGCAGATCGGACAGATTTCTTAATGAGATCAACTTAATCTATAAATGTTTAATTTCTATTTCTTTCTCTTTGGCTATCAAAACTATTGTCTTAAGACAAACCTGTCATAGAAGAAATGCTCTTATAACACATATATCTCATATATAAAGATATACTCTTTACTAAGATAAAGTTTTGGAAAGTAGCCTTTAAATAAAAGTAGCTACAATTACAAATGAATTACTAATTATTTTCTTTAATAGACATTATTTATGAGACATTCAATTCAAATAACTAAAAACAGATGAAAACACAATAACAAAATTGACTATATATGCTAGTAGGTTTATAGAACTAAGATGCTAGAAAACTAGAAATAAAAATAAATCTCAAAACTGAATAAATAAGCATTTATAAGCATTTATACAATGTCTGAATTACTATATGTCAAACTTTACATAGTAGATCTATTATTCTCTGGTAGGAAGAAGAGTAAGAAAGAGATCACAAAGCATAGATCTCTAACAGTAAAGTGGCTTACTTCAAACAATACAAGTATGAGATTAGTTGTATTAAAGCAAAATGTCAAATTCAGAGACACAATGAATAATTATGGTCATATTGAAATCCACATATTTAATTTTGGAAAATTTAGTGTTATAAAATTGTAAAAGACTGACATGAAATCTTTTCTTATTTACAAGACTGATATTGAAATTCTTTGGTCTTTAGGAAGTAAAATTAAAAAGTCAAAAGACAACCAGATATTAAAAATATCAAGTTTTACATCTTCTGTATTTTTAAATTTTAAACACATCCATTAAATACTATGGCTTTTAAATTTAGTTTTTTTAGTTTAACCTTTGAAATATAGAAAGATATTCTTCTTCGGAGAAAATTCTAAAGTAGTTAATTATTATAAGGTACTTAATTCTTTAAAATAAATTTTAAAAAAAGTAACAAGAAAAGAAAGGAAGAGATCAGAAAACAATTTAGTGAAAAACCAGGTGGTTAAACAAAGTGACTGTTTAAGAACCAGACTGCCTGGATTTCAATCCCACCTCCCCACTTATCCTGGTCAAATTTCCTAGTATCTCTGTGCTGTTAGTTATGAGGATTAAGAAATTAATATTTTTAAAGTGCTTAGCAAAGTACCTGGCATACAGTAAGTAATTTAAAGTGTTTATTAAAATTAAAGACTCACAAGTGAGTATGCATTTCTAAATATTTAAATTTCCCTATTATCTCTACATATACTTGCAGAGACAGAATGTATAAGAGAAAGTGTCAAATTTCATGCCATAACACACAGAGCTATACAGAAGATCATTTTGGTTTTCTATTGGCATCATAAAGGCAAATATACTAATTCTTACACCTTTCATTACTTGTCCTATACAAATCATGATCAATGTCTATTTCTGAAGGTATACATATATACATATTTACATATATACACTTACACAGATACATACATGTGTGTATATATGTGTGTGTGTGTGTATATATATATATATATATATACACACACACACACTCACACACATAGAATCTTATTGAATTACTCAGCAAGAGAGAACCTATTCAGATTTCAGTCAGAACTTTACGCCCATTGTAGAATCACATGAGCTTATTTTAAAACCCACCATTACTTTCTCCTGGTTTTTCTTCTCCAAATGGGTCTTTCATAACAGCATGAAGTAGCCCTTGCAGAGACAAGGTTCTGACATCTGAGTGTCCTTAACATTCACTTACTTTTGTGTCTAAGACAGACATGATCATTTCCTTGGCTTCCTTAACATCTTCTTTCTTTCCAGAAACCTTAATATGGGGATCTATAAGAAATAAAAAAACAAACGGCTCATATGAAACCCCCAAAGTCTCTGTATTAAAATTGATGTTATAATATAAAAAAAGATTCCATAATATATTCAATATTTGATTTATTCTAAATGTATTATCACTGTAATAAAGACAAGAATGTAAAAAATACCCAAATTGTGCATTCATCTATGGCTTTTCCCCTTCTTATAGCTGGTTAAATTGTTTAACTTGAAACAACTGAAAAATAAGTATACCATATAATTATATTTTAAACAAGTGAGAAGTCTACAAATTCCATTTATTAACTGATCTCTTGCGACATTCCAGACCCATTTCTAAGGCTTTAGTGCATTAACTCGATCTACACCAGAGCTCTCTTTGTGAAAAAACAAGTTAATCTTCATTCAAGAATATTTAATATTTATTCAGAATTAGTGTTAAGTGACTTTTACATATTACATCTATTGTTTATTACTGCCATGGAACATTTTATAGGAAAGCATTCATTCATTTAGCATACATTTTCTGAACCTCTGCTCCGTATTAGTACATTATTCTAGGAGCAGGGGGCTATATCAGTGAAAAAAGACCCCTGTCCAGATGCCAGATGGAGCTTATAGTCTTGTGCAGTGAGACAAAAATGAGTCAAATGAATATTTAGTATATTAGAACATAACTTATGAAAACAAAACAGACCTAAGGATCAGGAGTACCAGCTATGGGATGGGGTTAGGGGTATTAGCCTCCTTGAGAAAGTGAGATTTGAGTAAAGATATAAAGGAAGTGAAACAGTTGGCCAAGCGGGAATCCTCCAGTGGAGGCAGAATCCAGGGTGGGGACGTGCTTCTGCATTTCTCTCTTTATCAGGTTCGTAAGTCCCCCCCAGAAATTCAGGTGTTCTATTACCTCACAGGTTAGCGTGACAGAGACCAACATCATTCTGGGATAAGCCAAGAGTTCTATACCACTAGTTTTAGGGATAAAGCTTAATAATAGAGAAAATTTATCATTATCACTGTCATCAATAATGTCACTATTACTGACTGCCTACAACACACTGCCTTCTCTGCTGAGTCCATGAACTGTACTTCACCTCAGGTTAGGGACGGCATCAGAAACAGCTTCCTGAGCATCTTTCCCAATTAACAGGCTGCTCTGCCTGATTCCTTCCAAACCATCAATTCTTAGAGTCACCCAGTAGGGATTTTAATCAAATGACACATTTTGCCCTCATATTGTGATTTACTCATCCCACAGTCCATCTGAAAATCAATGGCACGTTGAGCACGTCATATTCACAAGGTACAATCGAGCTATTGGAGAGAGAGAGAGGAAAGAATGGGAGAGAAAAAAGACATTTTCTAAAACTACCCACTCTTAGGACCAGGATGAAGCAATAGCTTCAGCATTCAGGAATGCATCTGGTCTCCTGGGGAGACAAACCAGCAGCTGTGCTTAATTTGAGTCAGTGCCATCAGCTCTGGCCACACCATCTATCTCCCCAGACTGAGTCTCCCACTAGGCTGCTCGTGGCCTTTGGCATTTCTCCTTATCCTGTTCTTGAATCCCTCCTCTGACACTTGCTCTGTCAGAGCAACACTGTGAAGACCAAAGACCTTAAGATTGGTTAAAATGCTCTAAAAGATTTAAGTGTCAGGTATTATAAGGCGGGGAGGGGGGGGGCACTAAAATGTTCGACAAAATGAATGCCCAGCCACCACAACCTAGGAGAGCCTCTTCAGTAAGGCGTTATGGTGTTGTGGTCACAGTGTTTGTTCCTTAATGCATCCTACAGGGAGGTGTTTCCTCTGTTCAGACTCTGCCAACTTCAAGACATTTTTGTAAACCAACAAAGCATTTTCTTAAAATTATTTTTTATCATATCCATTGTAACCCCTCTTAGCAGTATTTCCATGAAAAGCTATCTGCAGTCAAAATTTTGGTCTCAACTATCTTCAACTTCAGTTTGAAGATACTGGTATTAATCTGTACTGAAAATGCTCACTACTATAGGACTAAAACCTCATGCTTCTCAAAACATGCTTGCTCGTCAGATTTGTAGCACTTTACACAAAAACATAGGTTCCTGAGTCTCCAGGACCCATGAATCAGCATTTTTTTCTGGTTTCCCAATTGATTTTTACATCAAGTATAGGATATAGCAGATTAAATCACATTTTAAAAATGCAATTTTAGGCCCTGACCGGTTGGCTCAGTGGTAGAGTGTCGGCCTGGCGTGCGGAAGTCCCGGGTTCGATTCCCGGCCAGAGCACACAGGAGAGGCTCCCATCTGCTTCTCCAACCCACCCCCTCTCCTTCCTCTGTCTCTCTCTTCCCCTCCCGCAGCCAAGGCTCCATTGGAGCAAAGATGGCCCGGGTGCTGGGGATGGCTCCATAGCCTCTGCCTCAGGTGCTAGAGTGGCTCTGGTTGCAACAGAGCAACGCCCCGGATGGGCAGAGCATCGCCCCTGGTGGGCGTGCCGGGTGGATCCCGGTCGGGCACATGTGGGAATCTGTCTGACTGCCTCCCCGTTTCCAGCTTCAGAAAAATATAAAAAAAATTAATAAAAAAACCCCAAAAAACAACAACAAAAAAAACAACAACGCAATTTTAGTTTCTTATGTATAGGCCAAACACATATAACATAAAATGAAGGGATTAAAAGGTGTAATTTCTCACAAAACAAATTAACAGTTAAGTACTGAGAGATTTGATAATTTGAAAACCTAATACTTTACAGGTTAGATAATTACATTAAAATCCCTAGGCATCTGTAAAGGGACAGGAAACCTCAGATCCAATTTAAGAAAGAATTTGATTTTCCACAATCTCTGCATCAACAGAACCACCAAAAAAATCCCAGAAAGGAAAAGCATCAATAGAAAATCCATTTTAGAGATACAAGATGGCACCAGAATAGGTAATGTTACACTCATCTACTCCCTGGATCAAACTGGAATTACAACCGTCTTATAGAACATCATCCTGAATAGACAATTGAGGACTAGCTGAAGAGAAGTCTTATCTACAGAAGAAGCCACCTGGAAACTGGTAGGAAGGGCAGAGGCAAAAGAACCCCAAAACAACAACAAAAAAAACCTGACACCGTTCCAACAGGCAGTGGCTAAGATTCTGGAGAAATTCTGTGAGGGTTCCCACTTAGAAGTATGGGAATCTCACCCCCAAGCCAAGCTCCCCAGCCCAGAACATCAGACATACAGGAAGAGGCATACCTATAACATCTGGCTGTGAAAATCAGTGGGGATTCTTTCACCAGGGAGAGAGGGGAGTCTGCTAGAGACACTGGCCAATGCACAAAATCTTGTTTGCAGTCCCTCACCCAGGCTCCAGCAGAGGGAGGGTGGAGAGAGGACTATAGTCAGGTAAGGATAGACTGGGGTTTGTGGCCCTGGGGAGAGAGCTGAAGGGACAGCCACAGGATCCCTGTGCTGAGTCACTCTCCCACACTGCAGATGCTATCTATTTTTTGGTGGAGCACCCTGATGCATACAGCATCAGCTTGGGGAAACGCAACAGCCTCACCACCCTCTGGACTCCCTCTTACCCACACTGTGGAACTTTCACCCTGCTGAGGAGTTAGCAGTCTGGGCCAGGGGGTAGAGGTCTGGACAAAATGAGGGGACGTCAGTGACAGAATTGTGTGACTGTAGCGTGGGAGTCATTTCCCTCACTTTCCTGAAAATCTGCTGGGTGCCTCCACCTCATGGAAGATCTGTGAGCCCCACTCTCAGGGATCATGAAGACCCCACCCTCCACTCACCAGACTCCTGGTGGCTCCACCCTGCTGAGGTCTATGTAAAACCCAGGACAGACTGAGTTGTGTGGCTCTGGGCCAAATCCACTTCTTCCTCTTCCCCCAAAGCCTAACAGGCACCTCCTCCTGGGAGATCCACTAGCCCTAGCCTCCCAATTCCTGGTGGCCCAGCTTGCTGAGATCCAGCTCTGGAAGAATCTGGGATAGACTGAATAGTGTGGTTTTAGGATGGTGGCCATTTTTTCCGTGCACACCTGTGTGGTACAGAGTCCCTCTTTACCCAGCCAAATCTTGACCTGTTTGGGACTGATATCCACTGCTGCCCTCATGCTGATGATTCCGAGACTCTACTCCACCACAGAGGTGTGCAAGCACCCAGCCAAATCTTGGTCTGTCTGGAACTGATAAAGTCTGTTGACCACACACTGAGGATTCCCTGAGATGCCACCCCACCACAAAGGTGTGTAAGCACCTAGTAGGTGGTAGCTAGAATCGGTATATGCTGGGACATTTGCTAAGTGGCCTGAGAACCAGCATGGGCACCAAGTTTGAACCTTTATCAATCTGGTGAACACCACTTGGTCCTACCTGGTGACTCACGGAGAAACTACCTCATGCAACTAGAGTATAGCAAAAGGCTTTTTCAATGACTGAGCCTAACAGACAGCAGGAAAACAAAGGCAGATATTGGTGTGCCTTAGGACTTTTGCAGACCTGTCCCTGGATGAGTACTGGTAAAAGCCAACCATGGTACATAGCTGGTATTTCCCATGCATAGCAGAGACAGCTACAAATTGTAGACTGCTTTGTAGCTCCAAACAGGTTATCCAGGGCCAGTCACAGGCAGCATCTGACATTAGCTAGTACTAGAATCCATCCCAAGAAGCCCCAGAACCAACACATACAGTGGCATACAGTGCTTCAGACATCATCAGAACAGGATCCAATTAGCTGTGCAAGAGGAATACCCACAGGGAAATCTCAGCAGGTACCAGTCCCTGCTGAGGCAAATTCCACTTTGTGTGGTCATTTCCTGCACAGCTGCTCATACACTGTGGTCAAGGTCAATCCTCACAGTCAGCCAGACTGAGGGTCAACCCCTCACAACCCACAAAATGGACATTCTTAGAACACTTCAGGTGATCAAGAAGACTACACCACTGAGTCTTACAGAACACCGACTACATAAGGCCATCCTACCAAGACTGAGAGTCATAGTAGATCTAACACCCAAACACAAACACAAAGAGGCAGTCAAAATAGGGAGACAAACAGGCCCCAAATAAAGGAGCTAAATGATATGGAAGCAAGCAATTTATCAGCTATAGAGTTAAAAAAAATGATTATAAGGAAGCTCAAGGGAAAACTACAAGAGCATGAAAAAGGCCATAGAAACCATAAAAATAACCAGTCAGAAACAAAGAATATAATATCTGAAATGAACACTATATTAGAATGAATAAACAGTAGGTTGGATGAAGCAGAGGATCGAATCAGCAATTTGAAAGACAAGGTAGCAGAAAAAACATGACCAGAGCAGCCAAAAAAAAAGAATTTAAAAAATATGAGTAGAGTTTAAGGGACCTTCGGGATAATATGAAGAATAACATCATTCACATCATAGAAATACCAGAAGCTGAAGAAAGAGCAAGGGATCAATTAACTTATTTGAAGAAATAATGATGGAAAATTCCCCTCACCTGGTAAAGGAAAAAGGACACACAAGTCCAGGAAGTGCAAGGAGTCCCAAACAAGATGAACCCAAAGAGGTTCATACCAAAACACATCACAATTAAAATGCCAAATGTTAAAGACAAAGAGAGAATCTTAAAAGTAGCTAGAGAAAGACAATTACCTACAAGGGAGCTTGCATAAAGACTTACAGCTGATTTTTCAACAGAAGCATTTCAGGCTAGAAGAAATTGGTATGAAATATTCAAAGTGATGGGAATCAAAAACTCATAACCAAGATTACTTTACCCAGCAAAGGTATCATTTAAAATTGAAGGAGAAGAAAAGCAGTTCCCAGTCAAGAAAAAGCTAAAGGAGTTCATTACCACCATACCAGTATTACAAGAAATATTACAGGGTCTTCTATAAGCAGCAGCAGAAAAAAAACAAAAAAAAACAAAAAAAAAACAAAAAAAAACAACCCCCCCCAAAAAAAAACAAACCAGAGGAACATACTTAAAAAAATATAATGAGAATAAATACATACAGGGGAAAGAAGTATTGAATACTACACACACACAAAAACTGACAAACACAAAAGAGAAAAACCAAACAAGCCACAGAATTACCAGAAAACAAAACATAAAACGGCTATAGGAAATCCTCAAGTGCCAATAATTACCCTAAATGTAAACAAACTGAACTTACCAGTAAATAGGCACAGAGTAGCAGATTAGATCAAAATACAAAACCCAACCACATGCTGCCTTCAAGAGACACATCTAAGCTTCAGGGACAAAAGTAGACTAAAAGTAAAAGGTCGAAAATGATTCTCCAAGCAAATAATATCCAAAGAAAAGCAAGAGTACCATACTCATATCTGACAATACTGACTTTAAGACAATAAAAGTAACCAGAGACAAAGAAAGACATTTCAAAATGATAAAGGGGACACTGTATCAAGAAGACATGACACTTCTTAATATATTATATATGCACTGAACCAGGGAGAACCAAAATATATAAGATATCTACTAACTGATCTAAAAATAGAAGCAGACAAAAACATGATCATACTTAGAGATTTCAACATACCATTAATGCCTTTAGATAAATTATCCAAAGAGAAAATCAATAAAAAAATATTGGCCTTCATTTATGATAAACCATCAGCTAACATCATATTAAAAGGCATAAAACTGAGGACTTTTCCCCTTAAATCAGGAACAAGACAGGGTTGTCCACTCTCTCCACTTTTATTTAACGTGGTGCTGGAAGTTCTAGCCAGAGCAATCAGGCAAGAAAAAGAAATAAAAGGCATTCATATTGGAAAAGAGGAAGTAAAGGTTTCAGTTTTTGCAGATGATATGGTCCTATACATCGAAAACCCCAAAGACTTCACAAAAAGATTACTAGAAACAATAAACCAATACAGTAAGGTCACAGTATACAAAATTAATATACAAAAGTCCATTGCCTTCCTATATGCCAACAACGAAACATGAGAAAATGAACTCAAAAAAATAATCCCCTTCATGGTTGCAACAACAACAACAAAAATACCTAGGAATAAACATAACAAAGAATGTAAAGGACCTATATAACAAAAACTACAAAGCATTGTTAAGGGAAATAAAAAAAGATACAATGAAATGGAAAAATATTCCTTGTTCTTGGATAGGAAGAATAAATATAATCAAAATGACCATATTACCCAAAGCAATATACAAATTCAATGCAATTCCCATCAAAATTCCAATGGCATTTTTTAAAGAAATGGAACAAAAAAGCATCAGATTTATATGGAACTATAAAAAACCCGAATAGCCAAAGCAATCCTAAGGAAAAAGAACAAAGCTGGGGGCATTACAATACCTGACTTCAAATTATATTATAGAGCCATGACAATCAAAACAGCATGGTATTGGCAGAAAAACAGACACTCAGACCAATGGGACAGAATAGAAAGCCCAGAAATAAAACCACATATATATGGTCAAATAATTTTCGATAAAGAGGCCAACAACACACAATGGAGAAAAGAAACCTCTTTAATAAATGGTGCTAGGAAAACTGGAAAGCCATGCACAAAGGAATGAAACTCGACGACAGTTTGTCCCCTTGTACTAAAGTTAATTCAAAATGGATCAAAGACCTAAATAGAAGACCTGAAACAATAAAGTACATAGAAGAAAACATAAGTACTAAACTCATGGACTTTGGTTATAGAGACCACTTTATGAATTTGACTCCAAAGACAAGGGAAGTGAAGGCAAACATAAATGAATGGGATCACATCAGACTAAGAAGTTTTTCACAGCAAGAGAAACTGACAATAAAACAGACAGCCAACTAAATAGGAGATGATATTTTCAAACAACAGCTCAGATAAGGGTCTAATATCCAAAATATACAAAGAACTCATAAAACTCAACAACCAAAAAGCAACAATCCATTAAAAAAAATGGGAAGAGGACATGAACTGACACTTCTCCCAGGAAGAAATACAAATGGCCAACAAATATATGAAAAGATGCTCATCTTCACTAGCTAGTCAAGAAATGCAAATCAAAACTACAATGAGATACCACCTCACGCCTGCTGGATTAGCTATTATCAACAAGACAGGTAATAACAAGCGTTGGAGAGGCTGTGGAGAAAAAGGAAACCTCATCCACTGTTGGTGGGGATGTAAAGTAGTACAACCATTATGGAAGAAAGTATGGTGGTACCTCAAAAAACTAAAAATAGAACTACCATATGACCCAGCAATCCCTCTACTGGGTATATACCACCAAAATTCAAAAACATTGGTACATAAAGACACATGCAGCCCCGCCCTGGCCGGTTGGCTCAGTGGTACAGCGTCGGCCTGGTGTGCAGAGGTCCCGGGTTCGATTCTCGGCCAGGGCACACAGGAGAAGCGCCCATCTGCTTCTCCACCCCTCCCCCTCTCCTTCCTCTCTGTCTCTCTCTTCCCCTCCCGCAGCGAGGCTCCAATGGAGCAAAGATGGCCCGGGTGCTGGGGATGGCTCCTTGGCCTCTGCCCCAGGCGCTAGAGTGGCTCTGGTCGCAAAAGAGCGACGCTCCGGAGGGGCAGAGCGTCGCCCCCTGGTGGGCGTGCCGGGTGGATCCCGGTCGGGCGCATGTGGGAGTCTGTCTGTCTCTCCCCGTTTACAGCTTCAGAAAAATACAAAAAAAAAAAAAAAAAAAAAGACACATGCAGCCCCATGTTCATTGCAGCATTGTTCAGTGGTCAAGACATGGAAACAACCAAAAAGCCCTTCAATAAATGACTGGATAAAGAAGATGTGGTACATATATACTATGGAATACTACTCGGCCATAAGATTCGATGACACTGGATCATTTACAACAACATGGATGGACCTTGGTAACATTATACTG
The DNA here is from genome assembly GCF_036850995.1 of Saccopteryx leptura. Lineage (NCBI taxonomy): Eukaryota > Metazoa > Chordata > Mammalia > Chiroptera > Emballonuridae > Saccopteryx > Saccopteryx leptura. The sequence goes on along the minus strand of NC_089511.1, from coordinate 58,634,110 downwards.
AGTGAAATAAGTAAATCAGAAAAAAACTAAAAACTGTATGATTCCATACATAGGTGGGACATAAAAATGAGACTAGGAGACACATGGACAAGAGTGTGGTGGTTACGGGGGTAGGGGAGAAGGAGAGGGAGGGGGTTTGGGACACAAAGAAAACCAGATAGAAGGTGATGGAAGACAATTTGACTTTGGGTGATGGGTATGCAACATAATTAAATGTCAAAATAACCTGGAGATGTTTTCTCTGAACATATGTACCCTGATTTATTAATGTCACCCCATTAAAATTAATAATAAAAAAAGACTGACTAGAAGAAATATTGGCCTTAAATGACATACTGGACCAAATAGACATAATAGACATTAACAGTACATTTCATCTCAAAACATCAGATTATACATTTTTCTCCAGCATGCCTGAAACATTCTCAAGGACAGACCATATGTTGGGCCACAGAACTAACATCAACAATCTCAGGAAGATTGAAATTATACAAAGCATATTTTCTGACCATAAGACTTTGAAATTAGAACTCAACTGTAAAAAGTAAAAAAACCCACAAAACTGTGGAAATTCAATAACATACTTCTAAAAAATGAATGGGTCAACGAAGAAACAGAAACAAATCAAAAGATTTATACAGACAAATAAAAATGACAACATGACAAATCAAAATTTCTGGGATGCAGCAAAAGCAGTAATAAGAGAGAAGTTTATATCCTTATAGGCATATATCAAGAAACAAGAGAGATCTCAAGTAAATAACCCAACATTACACCTTAAGGAACTAGAAAAAGAAGAAAGGCAACCCAAAATCAGCAGAAAAAAAGAAATAATAAAAAATAGAGCGGAACAAAATGAAAGAGAACAAAAAACTATAGAAAAAATTAATACCACAAAGAGCTAGTTGTTTTAAAAAATCAATAAACTCAAGAAACCACTGGCTAGACTCACTAAGGAAAAAAAAAAAGGACTCATATAAACCAAATCTGAAATGAAAGGGGAGAAATTACCACCAACTTCATAGATATACAAAAGATCATAGTGGAATATTATGAAAGATTATATGTCACCAAATTTAATAACCTAGAGGAAATGGATAAACTCCTAGAACTATACAATCTTCCTAGACTGAGTCATGAAAAAGTGAAAAATCTAAATAGACCTATAAGCAGGGAGGAAATAGAAACAACTATCAAAAACCTCCCCAAAAGCAAAAGTCAAGAACCAGATGGCTACACTAGTGAATTCTACTGAACATTCAAAAAAGATTTGGTACCTATTCTTCTCAAAGTCTTCCAAAAAAATAGAAGAAGCAATACTCCCTAACAGATTTAATGGAGGCAATATAACCCTTATACCAAGACCTGTCAAGGAGAATACAATAAAAAGAAAACAACTTCAGGCCAATATCTCTAATGAATACAGACGCAAAATCCTAAACAAAATACTAGCAAATTGAATACAACAACACATTAAAAAAAATACATCACAATCAAGTGGGATTCATTCCAGGAGCACAAGGATACTTCAACATATGGAAAGCAATTAACAAAATACATCATATCAACAAAGCAAAGAAAAATATCATATGATCCTATCAATAGATGCAGAACACCACTGCATAAGATACAACATCTGTTTATATTTAAAACAATAAAATAGAAAGACAGTATCTCAACATTATAAAGACCTTATATGACAAACCATCAGCTAATATAATAAATGGTGAAAAAATGAAGGCTTTTCCTCTAAAATCAAGAAAGAGACAAGGCAGCCTACTCTCTCCACTCTTATTCACCATAGTTCTGGAAGTTTTAGCCAGAACAATTAGGCAAGAGAAAAAAATAAAAGGCATCTATATCAGGAAAAAAGAAGAAAAGGTATCACTTTTTGCAGATGACATAATATTGTATACAGAAATCCCGAAAGACTATTAGAAACAAAAACCTATTAGAAACAATAAAGGAATACAGTAAAGTCACAGGATATAAAATCAATATACAAAAGTCCACTGCTTTCCTATATGACAACGATGAAATACCATAAAATGAACTAAAATAAAAATTTCTTCACAACAGCAAAACAAAAACAAAAAACTCTAGATATAAACTTAACAAAGGATGTGAAGGACCTATATACTGAAACTACAACACATCATTGAAAGAAACTGAAAAAGACACAATGAAATAGAAAAATATATCATGTTCATAGATTGGAAGAATAAACATAGTTAAAAAGGCCATATTATCCAAAGCAATATACAAATTTAATGCTCTCCCCATCAAAATCCCAATGTCATCTTTTAAAGAAATACAACAGAAAATCACCAGGTTTCTATAGAACCATAATAAACCCTGAATAGCCAAAGTAATCCTGAAGAAAAAGAAAGAAGCTGGAGGTATCATTCTACCTAACTTCAAATTATACCATAGAGCCACAATCATCAAAACAGAATTGTACTGGCAGAAAAACAGACATGAAGACCAATGAAACAGAATTGAGAGCTCAGAAATAAAACCACTTATATATGGACAATTCATCTTCAACAAAGAAACTAAAAACACAAAATGGAAAAAAGAAAGCCTCTTTAATAAATGGTGCTAAAAATACTGGAAAGCCACATGCAAAATAATAAAACTTGACTACAGTTCGTCACGCTGCACAAAAATTAATTCAAAATGAATCAAAGGCCTAAATATATGATCTGAAATAATAAATTACATAGAAGAAAATATAGGTACTAAGCTCATAAACCTTGGCCGTAGAGAACAATTTATGAATTTGATCCCAAAGGTAAGGGAAGTAAAGGCTAAAATAAATGAATGGGACTATCTCAAACTAAGAGGTTTCTGCACAAGAGAAACTGACAACAAAACAAATAGGAAGCCAACTAAGTGGGAGATGATATTTGCAAACAACAGCTACAATAAGGTATAATTATCCAAAATATATCAAGAACTTTCAAAGCTCAGCAACAAACAAGCAAATAATCCAATTAAAAATTGGGGAGAGGACCCAAATGGACACTTCTCCCAAGAGGACATACAAATGGCCAACAGATATATAAAAAGATGCTCATCTTCACTAGCTATTAGAGAAATGCAAATCAAAACTACAATGAGATACCACCTCACACCTGTTAGATTGGCTATTATCAACAAGACAGGGAATAATCAGTGTTGGAGAGGCTGTGGAGAAAAAGGAACCCTTATTCACTGCTGGTGGGAATGTAAACTGGTACAATCATTACTGAAATATGGTGGTTCCTCAAACAACTAAGACTAGAACTACCATATGACCCAGCAATCCCTTTACTGTGTATCTACCCCCAAAACTCGAAAATAATGCTATTTAAAGACATATGCACCCCCATGTTCATCATAGTATTATTCACAGTGGCCAAGACATGGAAACAACCAAAGTATCCCTCCATACAGGACTGGATAAAGAAATTGTGGTACATATATACAGTGGAATACTACTTAGCCATAAGAAATGATGACATAGTGCCATTTACGACAACATGGATGGACCCTGAAAACATTATACTGAGTGAAAAAGTAAATCAGAAAAAGCTAAGAACTGTATGATTTCACAAAAAGGTGGGATATAAAACTGAGACTCATGGATATAGAAAAAATTGAAGTGGATACCAGGGGTAGGAGAATATGGAGGAGGGGATTGAGGAAGGTTGTAAAGAGGGACAAATATATAGTGATAGAAAATGATTTGACTTTGGGTGATGGGTATACAACATAATCAACAGTTCAAATGCTATAGAAATTTTTACTGAAAATGTATATTCTCCTATTGATCAATGTCACCCTGTTAAATTTAATTTTCTAAATAATTTTTAAAAAAGACATAGGGTAGCTGAATAAATAAGAAAACAAGACCCATATGTACGCTAACCTCAGGAAAAAGGTACACAAAAACTAAAAGAAAAAGGATGTAACAAGATGTTTCATGCAAATGATAATGTAAAAAAAGCTGAGGTAGCAATACTTATATCTGACAAAATTGGCCTAAAACAAACGATATAGTAAAAGTCAATGAAGAACAATATATAATGATAAAGAGAGCAATCCTTTAGAAGATATAACCATTGTAAACATTTGTGCATCCAACATAGGAGCACCTAAATATATAAAGCAAATCTTGATGGACAAGGGAGAAATAGAGAGTAATACAGGTATAGTAGGAGTTTTTAACAACCAGTCGACATCAATGAATAGATCTTCCAGACAGAAGAACAACAAGGAAACAGCAGCCTAAATGGCACACTAGGTCAGATGGATTTAATTGATATATTCAGAGCATTTCACCCCTAAACAGCAGAATACACATTTTTTCTAGTATATTTTCTAGGATAGACCACATGTTAGAACACAAAACAAGTCTTAAAGTTAAGAAGATTGAAATTTTATCAATGAAATTTTTTCAGACCATGATATGAAACTAAACAGACTTATAGATACAAAGAACAGACAGACAGATGTCAAAGGACATGTGGCTTAAAGTGCTGGATGGAAAAGGTGAAGGGATTAAGCATAAAATAAAACTAATAGACACAGACAACGGTGTGGGTGTACAGGAGAGGAAGGGGGTGCGGGGGAGGTGGAGGAAGGTAGAGGGGAGACAGAGGGTGATGGAGGGAGACTTGACTGGGGGATTAACACACACTGCAATACAGATGATGTACTGTAGAATTGTGCACCTGAAGCCAGTATAATTTTATTAACCAATGTCACCCCCAATAAATTCAATAATAATTAAAAAAATATATTTCTTACAAGAAAAAATGAAAAACACATTAAGACATGGAAGCTGAAGAACATGGTACTAAACAATGAACAGGTTAACAGTGAGATCAAGGAAGAAATAAAAAAATACCTTGAAACAAATGAAAATGAGAACACAACAACCCCAAATCTATGGGACACAACAAAAGCAGTCCTAAGAAAGAAATTCACAGCATTACAGATATCCCTCAAGAAGCAAAAACAAAACAAAACAAAACAAAAAAACTCCAATAAACAATCTAACTTTTCACTTAAAAAACTAGAAAAAGATCAACAAACAAATCCCAGAGTAGAAGGAAGGATATAGTAAAGGCCATTGCAGAAATAAACAAGAGTATAAAATATATTTATATAATATAAAAGATCAATAAAACCAAGAGCTGATTGATTCTTAGAAAAGACAAAAAGGATTGACAAACATTTAACCATACTCATTAAGAAAAAAAAGAGGACCCAAGTAAATAAAATAAGAAATGAAAGAAGAGAAGTAACAACTGACAAAGAGATACTAGATTTTACAAACAAGTATACAACTTGTATGAAAAAATATTACAAACAAGTATATGCTAACAAATTGAACAATATGGACAAAACTGATAAATTCCCAGAGGTATACAATCTTCCAAAACTGAGTCAGGAAGAATCAGAGAATCTGAAAAGACAGATTACAACTAGTGAAACTTAAGTAATAGTCCAAAAACTCCCACCAAACTGAAGTACTGGACTGAATGGCTTCACGGGTAAATTTTTCCAGACACTCAAAGAAGATCTAATACTCATCCTTCTCAAATCATTTCAAAATATTCAAGAGGAGGGAAGACTCCCAAGTTCATTTTATAAGACCAACATTATTTTAATTCCTAAACCAGATAAAGATACTACAAAGAAAGAAAATTACAGGTCAATATCCCTGATGCAAATAGATGCTAAAATCTTTAACAAAATACTATAAAATCATATATGGCAATACATTAAAAAGATTATATACCATGATCAAGTGGGATTTATTCCTGGGATGCAAGGTTGGTACAATATCCACATATCAATTAACGTGATACACCACATAAAACATAATGAAGGATAAAAATAATATCAATAAATGAAGAAAAAGCATTTGATAAAATTCAGCCTCCACTTTTGATCAAAACTCTCAGCAAAGTGGGAATACAGGGAACATATCTCAACAAAATTAAGGACATATATGACAAAGCCACAGCCAATATCATACCCAATGGGGAAAAACTATAAGCATTTACCTTAGAATTGGGAACAACACAGGAAAGTCCGCTTTTACCACTCTTATTCAACATAGAACTGGGAGTCCCAGCTATAGCAATTACACAAGAGGATAAAATAAAAGACACCAACTTGGAAAGGAAAATGTAAAACTGTCTTTATTTGTGGATGACTTGATACTTTATATAGAGAATCCTAATGATTCCACCAAAAAACTATTAGAATAAATGAATTCAGTACAGAGAAAGAATACAAAATACATATACAGAAATCAGTTGCATTTTTATACACCAATAATGAACTATCAAAAAGGGAAAGTAGGAAAGCAATACCATTCACAATGGCTTCAAAAAGGGTAAAATAACTGAGAATAAATTTAAGCAAGGATGTAAAAGACCTGTACTAGGAAAATTATAAGACACTGAAGACAGAAACTTAAGAAGATACAAATAGGTGGAAGCATATACTGTGTTCATGAACAGGAAAAATTAATATCACCAAAATTTCCATAGTACCTAAAGCAATCTATAGAGTCACTGCAATACCTATCACGATACCAATGGTGTATTTCACAAAACTAGAACAAATATTCCCAAAATTTATATGGAGCCACAAAAGACCCTGAAGAGCCAGCCACAGCCATCTTGAGAAAGAAGAACAAAGTTGGAGGAAAAAATGCTGCCTAATATCAAGCTATACTACAAGGCCACGGTAGCCAAAACACCATGGTACTGGCGTAAAATAAACATAGATCAATGAAACAGAACAGAAAGCCTGGAAATAATGCCTGTTTGATCAATTAAGATTCAACAAAGGAGGCAAAAACACACTGTGGGTAAAGATAGTCTATTCAATAAATGGTGTTGAGGAAAGTGGACAGATAGTTGCAAAAAATAAAAATAGACCACCTTTTTTACACAATATACAAGAATAAACTCAAAATGGATTAAATATTTCAATGTTAGATTTGAAGCTATAAAAATTCTAGAAGAGAACAAGTAAAACCTCAAAACATTTCTTGTAGCAGTATTTTTTCTGATATATCCCCTTAGATAAGGGAAACAAGAAATAATTTTAAAAAGAGATTACATCGAACTAAAAAGTTTTTGCACAGCAAAGGAAACCACCAACAGAATGAAAACAACCTACTGCATTAGGAGAACATATTTGCTAATACATATGATAAGTGATTAATATCCAAAATTTATAAAAAACTTACAGAACTCAATACCAAAAACAAATGATCCAGTCTAAAAATGGGCAAAATACCTGAATAAACACTTCTCCAAGGAGGACACACAGATGGCCAATAGACATATGAAAAGATGCTCAAAATCACTAACCATCAGAGAAACGCAAATTAAAACCAAAGTGAGCTCTCAACTCACACCTGTCAGAATGGCTATCACCGATAAATCAACAAACAAGTATTGGTGAGGATGTGGAGAGAAGGGAACCCTTTTGCACTGCTTGTGGGAATGCAGATTGGAAAGCAATATGGAGTTACTTCAAAAGTTAAAAGAGGAACTGCCTATGTTCTAGTGCAGGGGTCCCCAAACTTTTTACACAGGGGGCCAGTTCAATGTCCCTCAGACCGTTGGAGGGCCGGACTATAAAAAAAAACTATGAACAAATCCCTATGCACACTGCACATATCTTATTTTAAAGTAAAAAAACAAAACGAGAACAAATACAATATTTAAAATAAAGAACAAGTAAATTTAAATCAACAAACTGACCAGTATTTCAATGGGAACTAAAAATAAGACAGCCCCCGTCCTTTGGGGGTAAAATTAATATAAGACAGGGTCTTAAAATAGGGGAAACATGGTGTGTAGTAATGTGGGGGGAGACTTTTGGGCAAAGGGAGGTTATAGGGGCCATTATGTTGTTGTACATTTGGGGGAGTATGGGGGCCATTGTACTGTGTAGTAATGGTTATAGTGCTCTGCCTTTCTTCCTACTTCTGCTGTTATTTCACACTGCTTCCGGTGATGTGAGGTGCCGCAGCTGGACACCGGACGTGCGTCATATAACGCGTGTGTTCTGTGTCACCAGAAGTAGTACTGTATGTGAGCGCTGCGCCAATGAAAGAGGTGCCCCTTCCGGAAGTACAGCGGGGGCCGGAAAAATGACCTTAGGGGGCCAAATGTGACCCACGGGCCGTAGTTTGGGGACCCCTGTTCTAGTGATTCCACTTCTGGGAATATATCTGAAGAAATCTGAAACCCTAATTCTGAAGAATATATGTAATCTTCTGTTTATTGCAGTGTTATTTATTATAGCTAAGATTTGCAAGCAGCCCAAGTGTCCATCAATAGATGAGTGGATAAAAAGGCCATGGTACATGTACACAGTGGAATCCTTTACGGTTATGAAAAAGAAGGAAATCTTACCTTTTGGGACAGTACACATGGACCTGAAGAGTATTACGCTAAGCGAAATAAGCCAGGTAGAGAAAAACAGGCACCATATGATCTCACTTATATGTGGAATCTAATGAACAAAATGAACTAACATGTAAAATAAAAACACACTCACAGAGATAGATAGAGAAAAGACTGATAGCTGTCAAAGGGAAGGGAATTGGGGAACTGGGTAAAAAGGTTAAAGGAATAAACAACGAAAAAAGCTCATCCACACAGAGGATAGTAGGGTGATTACCAGAAGGAAAAGGGGGAGGTGGAGCTAAAGGAGAGTACAGGGGTGACAGATGGTGATAAAACGACAGTTGACCTGGAGTGTTGAACACACAGCACACTATACAGATGATGTGTTTCAGAACTGTATGTTTGAAACCTATATAATTTTATTAACCAATGTCACCCCAATAAATTCAGAAAACATTTTTAAAAGGTAAAGAAAATACATTTTATTTCAAAGTAAAAGAGCACCATCTAGTGACCAAAAATTTAAATTATCAAAGGATACAGAGACTAACAACACATAATCAATCACCAACATGTAACATCAAACAGTCTTCAGGACCCAACGCAGGACGTTTGTAAAATGATTTTCTAAATAATTAAGTCTCCTAAGTACAGAAAAAAAAAATAAACACGATAGAATTCTGACTTAAATTGCAAAGCGGCTAGTAGCAGTGTAGTTTTCATTCCCCCTTTTGCCGTTGCTTAAAAGATATCACAGGATATGAGCTCTTCCAGGTTGAACTTAATCCACTTGTTTTTAACCCTGAAATACAGTTCTCTGCTTCTGAGCATTACAGCTTTTGTTCAAGCATGTCCATGTAATACCACAAGGGACTAAGGTTTCAGTCAGACCCATTCTGGAAATACTTGATGGAGAAAAGAGAAGTCAAAGTATTAACCATCTGACTAAACACAAGAACAAGGAAAATGTCAGTTATGAAGATGGTTGGAAGATGACAGACAAAACAGGCAATAAGTGTGTAGTCTCCCCCTTCCCCAAATTAACTACTTTGAAAGACAACCAGTTTGGGCATGAAAGTTTTAAGACACTTGCTGTAAAAATAATATTCACTGCTTTATAATCAACCCCCACCCTCCCTGAATATGAGGGTTGTTTTAATTAGTTCTGCAACTTCCACAAACAAGTAGCAGATTCTCTAAGCTTGTTGAATAGACTGACAACTCTCTCAGTTCAGGAAATAGCTAGTACAGAGGGCAGAGATGGACATCTGTGGCTAACCCTCTTATCTAAGGTGGCCATACGTCCTGCACTTCCCAAAACCTGACTGCAAATATTCTAATCTTAGTCTCTCTATAAAAATACAAAGAACTTTCAGATAGTCATCTAGATTTTTAAACTCCTCTTCCATCAATCTGCTTCCATCTACAGAAGAAGAGAGGAATACCAGGTGATCCAACCTTCATGTAGTAAGAAGAAGCTGTATGGATCCGGATGTGGACAGGGGACAAAGTGGGTTTTTTCTATGTGTCTATGGAAAAACAGCTGAACCTCTCAACAAAAGGGTTTTTAACACTTCCATATATTCATAAAGACTTGATAAGGCAACAATTGTTTTCGTAAGAACACATGCTCAAAACTGTATTTTCCGTAAAAATAGTTGGGATGTTTCCATGAACTTAAGTGAATTTTTAGTTACGGTTATAAAAGATTATCCCTTGATAACATGGTTTCTCCTCTCTAGCTTTCCATACTTGGAAACATTCCCATTCCTGGAAATGTCTGTAAATACTTGATTGCCTTTTCCTTCTCTCCTCAAGCTTAAACCTCCTTCCCACTTCATTCCTGTCCCACAGCCAATCCTATAGAAGATACCCATGCCAGCCATTTCACTGCATTTATTATGCTACAGAAAGGAACGTCTTATTGACACACAATGAATTAAAACCTTCAATGATTTATTTCACCAATAATCTGTTTGTAGCTACTTTCCTGTCTCCATGATTGAGTACTGTTGAGCCAAAGATTCAACAACCAAAAATTCAAAGTAATGCTTTCATTCTCACCATGCTCTCTTGGAGAAACAACAGTAAATTCTTTGTTTGACTCGTCCAACTCCTCCCACCCACAATGCCCACAAATGAAAGACTTCATATTAGAGTTGTCCTTTTGTTTATGGGAAGAGTTCCATGTCATGACCTGAGATCAGGATGGCTTTGGTACATTTCATACATTTAAACAAAACTGTCCAACTGGCCTTCAATCCACAGGAAGGGACCAGTGAACAGAATCTACTTTCTCTGGTTTGGAGCTCTTTTCACTTTTATTTTAAGTTCTTTCTAATGAGTCTTAGATTTTAAAACTATCTAACCAAGAAGGACATGGCTGGGCTGGGGCTGGCAACACTGTAGGGAGTGGTCAGTGTTCACAGGCAGAAAGGCATTTCCAACCTCCCTTGAAATCCCTGCACCACTGTGAACACATCCATAGCTACCAAGCAGTTCTACAGCAGAAATATCCAACTCTTTTACAGAAGAGAGACTGTGGCTCTAGGTAACAATTTTGTCAAACAGCCAACATGCATCAAGTCTCAGAAAGAAGCCCCAGGCATTTCAAGGGCACTGGCTGACTCAGAGCACATAGGGACATGCCACAAAAAGCCAGCCACACACTGCATTACACTTTTAATGACTCTGAGTCTGCAATAGGCTACAGATCCTCTTTATGGAGTGGAAATAATATGTAGATTCCAAAGTTATGATAATAGGGTTTGAATCCTACTTAAGCCATAAAGAAGCTTGGTTATCATACAGAAGTCACTGAACCTCTGGAGTATGGTTTCTTTAAAAAAACAAAAAAAAGGAAGTTATAGCATCACTACACTTTCTTATAAATCTAAAAGTCTTTAATATAAGACAGTACTATAAGGTTCTTAAATAAAACCAACACCATAAACAACTTTCTTTTCCAAATTTATCTCAAGATAAATATGATAAATGTCTCAGCAAAGATACCACAATCCTAAATGTTTCCAAGAATCTAAAGCTGAAGGCAGTACACACAAATATGTCTGAAATAGCAAGCTGCTCTGAATTCAGAAAGATGAGTCCTTGAACCTTGGTGATGGGCCCGCAACTGGCCTCAGAGATGACAACTCAGGCTTTTCATTATTTTGCACACTCTAGAAATGGGCAGTTTTGTATCAAAGTAGATGTAACCTAGTGATTGGCCCACTGTCATTGCCTGAATAATATGCTTGCAGGTACAAAACAAATGCAATGACAACCTCTTACAGATATGGGATTCCACTTCCAACCCTATTAGAGCCGTGTCACAGTTCAAAATTGGAACCATCCCCTATGTCTGTGAATTTGGACATTTTTTTTCTTTTGGTTGGCAAGTCACTTTGCAAAAGGAAATTCAGCTCCCAAATGGCCACAGCCCATGTTTTCTTAAACGGAAGAGCTTCCCTCTGACCCCTTGAGAAATAGACTGTGCTTTATAAACAAATAAACATTATACAGGTCGAATAACAGAGCAATATCACATTGTGTAATGGCAAATACACACTTTATCAAGAGAGAGACAAAACCTGAATTGACTCATTAAACTCAACTGGAAATGATTTTAAAAGAACAAAAGAGAAAGACAGGAAACCAATGCACTTTCAGCTTATTTTACAGCCGGTAATATAGAATCCAGATTCTTTCAAGAAACGCTGTGTGACATCAAGTATTCCGATAAACTAAGTTAGACTAAAAGGACAAAGAGTGTATTTGGAGAGGTGGTAGAGGAGCCCAAGCTATACACAGTTAAGGCAAAATGTTAACACATCTGATGTAACATCTGGGATCAAGAAAAAACAAGTCAGCATGTTGCAGGCATTACCTGCACAAACTATGCTGCTTTAAGGGAGGGTATAAAATCATCCTTATTTAGCTTATCTTAAAACAGAACATGTTAATATCCTTACTGATTAACTAGAGGGGAAATGGACAGTGGAGAAGTGCAAAAGCAAATGTATTTTAAATTCAAAAACCTAGTTTTCACGAGGCAAAAATATTTCCATATGTACCCACAATCAGTTTACATATATACCATAATGCCCCAAGATAACTTCCTATCAAAATTCCACTTGGCAAAATTAAACTTAATACTCAACAGAGAAAGAGTATGCTTGACACACTAGTGACACAAGCAAATCAGATGACAGAAAGTACGGCAAGTTCCTTGAGACATTCTTCAGTTCAACTATTTGGCAATAATTGGAGATGAGCTGTCCTTACCACTACGCTAATTAACACTTGAAGCAAATTTTTGCTGAATGAAAGGAAAGGGTGTGTGCACCTACCTACCCAGAAGGAGCTTCTACCTAATTTATCGATTAGGTAGAAAAGAGCTGTCAGCGTGGGAAATTTGAAAACCAGCTAGAAGACATACAAGAGCTTTTGCTGATGCAATACCGGCATTTCCAACATTATTAGAATGAATAAGTTCAAAATACAATGATGTATGAGAAGCAATCACGAACAACTAAAGTGATGGAATTACGAGTTGGTATTTCTCATCCTCTCTCTCCCTTTCTGTCTCTCTCTTGCACGCATGCGTGCCATAAAAAAACAACAATGGTAATGAGCTGTTATAATGGCTCCCTATGTTAGTAGGTATGAGAGGGACGAGGTAAATTGGGCACACACCTCTTCTCTGTTAAGATTCCTCATGTGCCTTATCAAAGCAGTTTATCTAATCAAAAACAGAGTTAGAAAGACTCAGCAGAAACCTAGAAATAATTTCAGAGATGCACAACAAAATGCAAACAAAGTAACAAGCAAATTCAAGGCATACCAGATGAAATAATCAAGAACAGATGTATTTAAGGAGTGTGAGAATTGGGAAAGGGTAAACTACCTTATCTTATGCAGTGTAAACTAAACTCCAAGCATAACCGCAGAATTGCTGTTCAGATAGGAGGAGGACAGAAAAAACCCAAAGTCCAAGAGAAGTGGAAGATGGAGGGTGGAAAAAGAAAGTTTAAAACACAAAGCCTAACTTGATCAGTTTCTTGAAGCCTTTTGGGAGCCAGGCTTTATATTCCAGAGATAAGGAAGAGGACTCTGGGAAGGGAGAAGAAAGGATGCTAAGTGCTGGGAAGAAATCTGCAATCATCTGAATAGTTTATTTATAACAAATCTACATAGAGCATGGGCAGTGCTAGGTTGCTGTGAGGAAGAATGTTCATATATGTATGAGCCATGGATGGACAACTTTTGTGACAGTGGGAAGAGAGTCCAAGCCACACAGCATGACAAAAGCAATTATGAAAGGACCCAGGATAAAGAAGGAGCATGTGCAGAGAGCTGAGCGGGACTCAGGCCCTCTGGAACGGAACCGGAGTCCCAAACCTGTACACCATGGGCCACCTGACCGAGGAGGGAGCATTGATGCAGGGGTGGAGGCATGTGCCAGGGTAATGCAACCCCAGAAAACTGCACTACGATAATGGCGCGTTACGCAAGAATTTCTAGGAGCCAGAAGTGACTAATCGTCCATCTCTCCCCAAGGAATACTAACGTTCAGTGAAAACATCAGCTCTCTGTGGTATGCCTGTGGTCTAAACTCAAAGCACTGTAATCTGCGGCTAGGCAGGCTGTCCCTTTTTACAACAGCTGGGACTATTCGTGAAACACCGTAACATACCCCTGCTGGCTGCCATTACAGAAAAGCTACCCTGCGTTCAAGGGTTCAGACATATTAGAATAGGAAACTTCAGTACATGAATACTTGACCATATCATACCACATATACCATCTCTTTGTTTTATACACGGCCTACTAAGAGAAGACATTTGAAAGCCAGAAATTCTGTCTTTTGGAGATATTTAAGGCACAATGAAGGGTATACAGAAGAAACAGTCCAACTCTTAGGAATTGAGTTCTAAAAATAACTTAGCAGTTTGAGACCAGGATTAAGATTCTTCACCTCTTACCTTTGTTGTAAAATCTAGTGAGAAAGTTTTACAGATTGCACTGAAAGCAGTTAATTAAGGGTTGATACAACTCTAGGTGTTAAAGATTGTTTCAAGAGTGGTCCTAATCTCAAGAAGATAGTAATTTTCACCAAAAACTAAAAGTACCTAAGATTAGGTAAATGAGCCTTAACAAAGTTATTTAGAAAATGCTTATCTGCCAGTGCTTCCTTCTTCCTCCCACTTGCCAGGCTGGCTGGAAAACAGTTAATAATCATTTCATGCAACCACATCTACTGAAAAACAGTCATAACCCTGTCTCCAACTGTGTATTGTTTATTTCTCCCATACTTTTCTGGTAACTGTTTGGAAACAGTTTTCTACAAAACTTTGTTAGAAAACAAACTTTTCTTAATCTCTCAGTTTAAAGAGTTTTACATCTTTTGGGAGAAATACAATTTAAATTATCAAGTAACTTCAACAAGGTTCTTTATCATTGTTAATAAAAATATCTAAGGTTATCTGAAAGCCTTAACAATTTCTAAATCCGATTTCACCAAATATTTATCCAAAGGTGATATTCTTGCTTAAATCTCTTAAATAATAAAAAAAAAATTGAGTGGCCAGTATTGTAAAACTGGCTATTCCGCCAAGAACAAGAAGTCAGGGCTTCTCACCAAAAATTATATCAACCAACATCACCTGAGAAGGGTGACCAATCAGGCCTAGCCTTTCTTAAAAAAACAAACAACAACAAAAAACCCCATAAAATTAAATAAATTTGTTTCTATACATAGAGCTCCTATAAACCAAGAAAAAAACCCTGATTATCCCATAAAACATAGGCAAAAGATATGGATAAGTAATTCAACAGGGGAAATGATCAGTAACTATATAAACATGAATAAGACTCAACCTTACTAATCATTTTTTTTTTTTTTGTATTTTTCTGAAGCTGGAAACGGGGAGAGACAGCCAGACAGACTCCCACATGCGCCTAACCGGGATCCACCCGGCACGCCCACCAGGGGGCAATGCTCTGCCCCTCCGGGGCGTCGCTCTGCCGCGACCAGAGCCACTCTAGCGCCTGGGGCAGAGGCCAAGGAGCCATCCCCAGCGCCCGGGCCATCTTTGCTCCAATGGAGCCTTGGCTGTGGGAGGGGAAGAGAGAGACAGAGAGGAAGGAGGGGGGTGGGGTGGAGAAGCAAATGGGCGCTTCTCCTATGTGCCCTGGCCGGGAATCGAACCCGGGTCCCCCGCATGCCAGGCCGACGCTCTACCGCTGAGCCAACCGGCCAGGGCCTACTAATCATTTTTTATTTATAAAATTGGGAAAGATTTTTATCAAATTGCATATAAGGCTAACAAGGTTATAGTAAGACAACACACTCGATGAAAATAACAATTAGTGCAAAATGTCTGGAGAGCAATTCGGAGGTATTATTGAAGAATTGTAATATAATTTCATTTGAAGGATACACATACATTCAGAATTAAAAAAATGACAAAATTAATAGTGATTACTTCTAAGTAATAGGGTCACAGATAATTTTTATTTTATTTTATGTTTCAAACTCTTCCGTATTTTGTAACATGAAAAGTGTACATTTATAATGTGGAAAAATACTCATACTTTAAAGATAATCTGTATCACTCAAGTCTGAGATCAACTTGCACAAATTACATCCTTGTACTTTAAAACAAAAATGTACTTAAGACAGAATGCCTTGTTTTCCAGGCACAATGTTTCAAGAATCCCCTTAAAAATCTGAGACCTGGCCCTGGCAGGTTGACTCAGTGGACAGAGTGTTAGCCTGGCATGCGGACGTCCCGGGTTCAATCCCTGGTCAGGGCACAAATGAGAAATGACCACCTGCTTCTCCTCCCCTCCTTTTCTCGCTTCTCTCTCTCTTCCCCTCTCACAGCCAGTGGCTCGACTGGTTCGAGCTTGCCCCACACAGGGGTTGCCTGTGGATCACAGTCAGGGGGTTGGGGCACATGCAGAAATCTGTCTGTCTCCCCTCCTCTCATTAAAAACAAACAAAAAAACTGAGACCTTTAAAAAAGGTTAACGATAATTGACAGTGCTCTCTCTCTGTAAGAAAACTCATTCTTTCTCATCTACAACTATGAGAAGCTTTTTGCCATACGCAGTTTTTGAACCTTGGTCCTTTTTATTTGTTGTGCCATCATTCAATATTTTATCAACATACTTTGGCTCTGAACACAGACTTCCCAGTGAAACTGGAGCAAAAAAAAAATACATAATAATGGGGTTAGCTGCAGTTGAAAGACACGGTTGGAACAGAGTCCAAATAGTTGGTGAAGGCCATATATTTATGGCCACCACTAACTACTCATGAAATTCTTTCAAACATTTCTGGCCACATCTCTCTTTCTCTTCAGCAATTGTTTCCAAAATAAATGGAAACAAGAGCAATGCTGGTAGTGGGAGTACCGTGCTCTTTCTTGACAGAATTCCCAAAGTACCCCCCCCCCCCCCAAGTAAGGACATTTAGAAAAGCATTACTTATATCATTCTCTGGGCGTGATGAAACCACCCATTAATATAAGTAAATAATAAGTAAAGGACAGTGCCCTCAGAACAAATTGTTCACCGGATAGCAATAAGAGAAACAATCTTTGTCTTTTTAACACAGAAGTCCAAGAGTTGAAAACAGTTCCTGGACACGCTCCCCTGGGCCCTCCCCGCCCTGGGCCAATCTGTGTCTTCCCCTCTGCCCTGCCAGATGCTTCGTGGCCGGGAAGCTGCATCAGCAAGTCTGGCGGCAGCCCCGGGGCTCCAGACTGCAGCTCCACTGAGCATCCTTTGCTCAGTCACCTTTTCTCAGGGCTCAAGAAATGCTCTGTCCTCCCCTTACTCCTCCAGTTATTGAACAGTTTTTATGCCTTATCACAGGGGTCCCCAAACTTTTTTCACAGGGGGCCAGTTCACTGTCCCTCAGACCGTTGGAGGGCCAGACTATAAAAAAAAACTATGAACAAATCCCTATGCACACTGCACATATCTTATTTTAAAGTAAAAAAAAAAATGGGAACAAATACAATATTTAAAATAAAGAACAAGTAAATTTAAATCAACAAACTGACCAGTATTTCAATGGGAACTATGCTCCTCTCGCTGACCACCAATGAAAGAGGTGCCCCTTCCAGAAATGCGGCGGGGGCCGGATAAATGGCCTTAGGGGGCCGCATGCGGCCCATGGGCCGTAGTTTGGGGACCCCTGCCTTATCATCTACTAATAACTATTTGCTCATCCCTTTATTTTATGCTATCTACTGTAAATAGGTCTTTCGTTAGAGTTTATTTAAATCTTTCGGAGTTAATTCTGTTTTCTGTCAGTCAAAAGACCTTTAGATATAACACCTTTCCTACCAATTCCGTTTCTTCCCCTGATGAGAAAGTGTGAACGTGATTGGGGGTGGGAAGTGGAGAACTCCATATTCAATATTCAGGCTGTCTCTTTTCTCCACAGAACTACTAACTCTTACAGAGTGAACTCCGTGCCTTATATATACAGGTTTAATAATATACTGCTCACAAAAAGTAGGGGATATTTCAAAATGAATATGAAGTGATTAAAAAAAGTAGTATTTGATTTTTTTTTTTCATTAGACAAGAATATCAGAAAAGCAAACGACAAGTCAAAGAAAGTTGTTTGATTATGCAAATGAGGTGCAAAACCAACTTTTATTTCACTGGTGAAAATGCACTGTACAAAAGGCTGAAAGTACTGGAGTACCTGCCCGTTCCTTGATCCCCTAATTTCTGTAATATTCCTTAGGTCTTCCCAGGAACCCTTTTGAGAAGACTGATTTATTTGTATTGTTCAACACAAGTCAATTTCACAACTACAGTAGAAAACTGTAATGTAGTTTTCTTTTTAGTTTTTTTCTCCTCTCCTCCTTTCCCTCTCTTTCACCTCCCCTGCTCTCATTCTCTCTCTCTCTCTCATTCTCTCTGTCTCTCTCCACAGACTATGCACATGCATTTTTTCATCATCTTCTGGTACATTACTGGAAGTATCTTGGCACCTTCAAATGTTTCCTGATAAATGTGTTGTAATGTTTATAGGACCTTTAAGAAATATGCATGTATTCAGCAGCATTTTTAAATTTCTTTAATATTTTCTTGGCTTCCATACAACTTTTACCTCTAAAGGCATTTGTTTATATGTCCCCACCCCACCCCCCAAAAAAGAAAAACTCCACTCTTTTAAATAAATACAGACATTTGTTTTATGCAAACTTCAAATCTACAAAGTGGGATTTCTAAAAACCACTGCATCATTCTCAAGTCAGGGTTTCTTACTGGGGTGGAAGGAAGTCTACGGATTATCGTTGTGGGGCTGTAAACCTGATTATAATTACATTCAAAGCCTGTACATCTGCACTGGTGCAAGTTTCTGAATGGATATACAGATTCTTAAGAAGGCTGAAAAGTTTAAGAAGGCTTTGTTGAGGCCTTACCAGGTGGTGGTGCAGTGGACAGAGCATCAGCCTGGGACCCTGAGGACCCAGGTTCGAAACCCTGAGGTTGAGGGTTTGAGCACAGGCTCATCTGGCTTGAATTCAGGCTCACGAGCTTAAGTGCGGGGTTGCTGGCTTGAGCGTAGGATCATAGATAGATACAACCCCATGGAGGTTGGCTTGAGCCCTAAGGTCACTGCCTTGAAGCCCAAGGTCACTGGCTCTGCTGGAAACCCCTCCCTGGTCAAGGCACATATGAGAAAGCAATCAATGAACAACTAAAGTGCCACAACTATATGTTGATGCTTCTCATCTCTCTCCCTTTCTGTCTGTCCTTGTCTCTCTCTCTCTCTCTTAAAAAAAAAAGTCTTCATCTAAGCAATATGGAATTTTATAAAGACATTAAGAGCATATTTTAAAATACTTCAGGATTCCATTTTGGTTTGGCATACTGCAGGCTGACATATTTACTTCTATTCAGAAATTTTCAACAATTATTTTTTGAATATGATTTCAGCAATTATATTTAAAAATGAATGCTAACCAATAAGATGATGCCAAATTTGTGTGCATCATTTTTTTCAGTATTGTAAGAGACACAGGGGAAAATAGTAACAATCAGAAAGGTCAAAGGCTACAAAAAAGGTCACAATCAAATCAAGTTGTTTAACTTTCTTCTATTAAAAAAATCACACATACATTTTATTACAGTAAAATCCTATAATTCTATAATTTATCTCTGATACAGAAATGGATTTTTATTCGACAGATGATATGCAATCTTATTTCAAAATAACTCCTAGAATTATATCCGAGAACTTCAGATCTGGAATGGAACAGAGATCTGGTCTTCTGTTCCTTCATCAGGGCTTACCAAGTGACCAAGCCAGGCCAGGCACACCTTACAAGGCTCAGCTATTGCAAAATGTCACCACAGTGAGAGCTGTGTAAGTGACCACAGATTTTAAAACTTCCCACACCTAGGATGCTTTCTTCTATAAAACATTCTTCCTGGAGTGCCACAATTTCGATCATAGAAAGTATACCACTTTACCAAAAAGAAAATTTAGCTGTTAAAAATTATTCTTAAAACCATCTTTCTGGCCCTGGCTGGTTGGCTCAGCGGTAGAGCGTTGGCCTAGCGTGCAGAGGACCCAGGTTCGATTCCCGGCCAGGGCACACAGGAGAAGCACCCATTTGCTTCTCCATCCCTCCGCCGCGCTTTCCTCTCTGTCTCTCTCTTCCCCTCCCGCAGCCAAGGCTCCATTGGAGCAAAGATGGCCCGGGCGCTGGGGATGGCTCTGTGGCCTCTGCCCCAGGAGCTAGAGTGGCTCTGGTCGCAACATGGCAACGCCCAGGATGGGCAGAGCATCGCCCCCTGGTGGGCAGAGCGTCGCCCCCCTGGTGGGTGTGCCGGGTGGATCCCAGTCGGGCGCATGCGGGAGTCCGTCTGACTGTCTCTCCCTGTTTCCAGCTTCAGAAAAATGAAAAAAAAAAACCAAAACCATCTTTCTAGTACAAACCTTCAAGGATTTCCTGACCTTATAGAATTAAAATTTTAAACTGTTCTCTGTGTTCTTCAAAACCTTCCTGTTAAGGACCATGCCCAACTGTTCAGCTTTCCTTTCTTATGTCCCTTTAATCCCCCACCCAACAGCCAAATCCAAATACTGACTATTGCACCACAATGTCCCACGATTTCCTATCTCCATGCTACTGAGCCTGAAACCACTGGACACTGTACTTTTCCTACTTTCGGCTCTGCCTGTCCAATCCTCACCACCTCAAGGTCAACCTGAATGTCACATTTCATTAAGTCCATCCAGAGCAAAGTAATACTCCGTTGGCTTCTCCTATCACTGCTCAGTCTTCTAATAGTCTTACCACATGCTGCCCGCTGAGCTACATACTTACCATCCTCCTTCAGTCTACAAGCTCCTTACTCTAATGGGAAACACTATGTCCAATTTTTATATCTGCCGCAGAACATACTATTTAACTCAGAATACAGGCATGAGAGAACTAACTGAATTTCACTACAGTGACCAATATCTGCTTCTTGATTATTTTTAGGCATTTGTCCCCTTTCCCTCCATACCATGAAGCCCACTTCCCTCGGTACACCTGCCTACAACAGCCCTTCAGACTGACAGAGGGAGCAGCTCTGTTCCTGACGGCATGCCTTCGGGCAGCCACTCCTGCTTTCCTCACTGGTTCTCTCTATGAGCTGACTTTGAAGGAAGCGACTTGAATTTTTGGAATCCTTACTCTCTGGCACAGGTTACAGAATAAAGTAGGTATCCCATATACACAGATGGTGGTGAAGATTAAATAATAGTGTGATAATATAAGGAGCTGAGCACAGTGTCTCTGACACAGTAAATATTCCATAAATGCTGATTATTTTTACTGAATGAAAGATTACCACAACAGGTGCCATTCTAACTCTTTTCTAGACATATTTTTATTTGTCTTCTCTCTTACAGAGGTGTGCTCTCATTAACAGAGTAAAGCAGGTCTATTTCATCTTCTGATCCCTCTGTTAAAGCTGTCCAAGACGGCATTTATTTTTTTATTATTATTATTAATTTTTTTTGTATTTTTCTGAAGCTGGAAACGGGGAGAGACAGTCAGACAGACTCCCGCATGTGCCCGACCAGGATCCACCCAGCACGCCCACCAGGGGGCGATGCTCTGCCCCTCCGGGGCATCGCTCTGTTGAGACCAGAGCCACTCTAGCGCCTGGGGCAGAGGCCAAGGAGCCATCCCCAGCGCCCGGGCCATCTTTGCTCCAATGGAGCCTCGGCTGCGGGAGGGGAAGAGAGAGACAGAAAGGAAGGAGAGGGGGAGGGGTGGAGAAGCAGATGGGCACTTCTCCTGTGTGCCCTGGCCGGGAATCGAACCCGGGACTTCTGCACGCCAGGCCAACGCTCTACCACTGAGCCAACCGGCCAGGGCCAGAAGACGGCATTTATAAAGAGCATCTCAGTCACATCACAACGGGTGCAGCGACTTTGAACAACCAAAACCCCAGGGCTTTCTCACAGTGACCGGGGGAAAGACCCGCATTTCCCCTCCCTGGACTGTCCTGTTCCATCATGTGCAAACCACATCTCTTAACTCTGGTTTTAGTATAAGTATATTAAATTGAGCCAGGTTAGCTTTATTATGTTAGTGTTTGTGTTTTTTTAGGGGTTTTTTTAATGGAAAACTCCTATTGGACTGTTAGTATCACCCTCATAAAGATGAGATAAACAAGAATAAAAAGAAACTTTTATTCCTGGCTCCTTAAAGAAATTTTTATGTTATTTGACATTTGCTATGTTTATTTTCCTCACTTTTAAGGAGTACTAGGAATGTACAATGTATCAGCAAGTTAACTCCTTAGTGAAGACAGGTTCTATCTGCAGTTTATGAGAGGATAACACTTGAAGAGAGAATGCCAAGACTAAAAATGGGATGCATTTACTTTGCCGTCACCTCATTACTCCTCTAAAAAGAAAAGAGACAGAAAAACAAAAGCAAAATGGCAGATTAGAACCTTGTGACCACAATAGGATCTCTAAAGCCTGAAAACCACTAGACCAGCGGTAGTCAACCTTTTTATACCTACCGCCCACTTTTGTATCTCTGTTAGTACGAAAATTTTCTAACCGCCCACCGGTTCCACAGTAATGGTGATTTATAAAGTAGGGAAGTCACTTTACTTTATAAAATTTATAAAGCAGAGTTACAGCAAGTTAACACATATAATAATAATTACTTACCAAGTACTTTATGTCGGATTTTTGCTGTTTGGCAGAATAAATCTTTATAAAACAACTTACTATAGTTAAATCTATCTTTTTATTTATACTTTGGTTGCTCTGCTACCGCCCACCATGAAAGCTGGAACGCCCACTGGTGGGTGGTAGGGACCAGGTTCACTACCACTGCACTAGACTAATTTAGCATAAATCTGTAACATCTGCATAACACATCTTTTCCACAGCAGAGCCTGTAGGATGCTTCTATATTAGAAAATACAGAAAGAGTTTTATGCAGGACTTCTAAAACAATTAAACTGGGTCCTATATTCTAGATATTATAAAAGATCACTCAGAAAAAATTATCATTTTTATTTTGCAACTATAAAAATATTAAGAGCTTATTTAGATAGCTTTGAATAGATAATAGACACATGAACTTGATTTGAAATACATACTTTGCAGGTCTACTTTCAAACTTTTCAAATGTTCATACTATAATAATTAGGATAAAAGTATCCAAACTGCACTACTTTAATTCTTCCTATTTTGCTGCATCTTTTAAGAATGTAGGCCCCAAATCTTAAATATTTTAGAATCTTCTCAGCTCCATAGCTGATAAATATAAACATGGTGTCATCAGTGAAGTACAATATATGATGGTGAAACTTCTAAATAAAATGCCATCAATATTCACAAAAGCTTAAAAAAATTCACAATAATATTTTCCAAAGAAAAATAATTATTGAGTTCAGAATTGTTTATTAAACACAGTTGGGTCAACAGAAGTTCAGTGAATACTAGGTAAGGAACAGAGACAAATAGGAAATTTAAAATCAAAGAAAATATGAGACATGGTACTTTTATTCACAATGGTATAAAATCTTTTCCTAATTAAATATGGGCATGAAGAGAGGAACACTTTCAAAGTGATGAGCTGTTTACTGTTGAAAAGATATCTTACTAGCTCTTTTAATTAGTAACTCTGAGATGATCCAAATTTTATTATGATTCATGTTACCAAATAAATTAAAAATGTATATGCTATGAAGTAAAACATTTTCATTCACCCAGACCCAATTACTTTCCCTACTCCACTTCAAGGGGAACAATAAAACAAAAAAATATATATACATGGGGTCATTCTTTATATATATATATATATATTAAGTGAGAGGCAGGAGGTAGGGGGGAGACAGACTTCCACATGCACCCTGACTGGAACCCACCCGCAAGCCCCCTATAGGGCGATGCTCTGCCCATCTGGAGCCCATGTGCCATTGCTTGACAAGTGAGCCACTTCAGTGCCTGAAGAGAGGCCACAGAGCCATCCTCAGCACCCAAGCCAAATTGCTCAAACCATCTGAACCATAACTGTAGGAGGAGAGGGGGAGAGAGGAGGGAGGGAGAGAGACAGACAGAGAGACAGAGAGAGAAACAGACAGAGAAGGGTGGAGAAGCAGATGGTCGTTTCTCCTATGTGCCCTTACCAGTAATTGAACCTGGTACTTTGACAGGGGAGGAGAGACAGAGAGACAGAATCGTGCATGTGCCTGACAACAGAGATCCACTCAGCAAGCCCCCTAGGGGATAAGCTCTGCCCATCTGGGGCACTGCCTTGTTGCTCAGCAACCAAGCATTTCTTAGTGCCAGAGGCAGAGGACATGGAGCTATCCTCAGCGCCCAGGAGCCAACTTGCTCCAATCAAGCTATGGCTGCGGGAGAGGAAGAGAGAGAAGCAAGACAGGGAGGGGTGAAGAAGCAGATGGGTGCTTCTCCTGTGTGCCCTGATTGGGAATTGAGCCCAGGACTTCCACAGCTGACACCCTACCACTGAGCAATCTAGCCAGGGCTCATTCTTCTACTATATTATTCCAATTCCAGCCTTCTGGTTTGCCAGTGCCCCTGCCAGTCCTCTCAACTCCCACACCACGGTACTACACTCAAGATTAAATTTGGCCTTAATCTGGTTCACAGATTGGTTTCTCCTGGAACACAATGCAGCATGAACCACTTCTGCAACTATATAATTGGAGAGTGGTACTACCGTCTTGCCAGAAACTGTCAAGATTTTTGAACTAGTAGGAGGAAGCTTTTTTGAGGGGAAGAGAGTGAGGGGAAGGGAGAGATGGGGGGGGGGGGACTAGAAACTGCTCTGAACCAAAAGGGAATATTTCTGTGCTGCATCCAATAATGCAATGCATATGCTAATGTTATTGCGGACTGGAAAGATTTCATACGCCCTGTGGACCGACTTTATTGTGTGCCTGGAAAACAGGATAGTTGGAGTCACTGGCAGCTTTCAACAAATATGCCCTCCTCTGTAACACCAGCATTTGATGATTCAATTTCAAATTTCCTTTCCTTTAAAAGTGTTCAGAAAGAGAAAGGAACCTAGCATCAGCTTTTTTTTTAATATGATTATTAATAAGTAGCAAAAGTATTAGAAATAACCTTTCAGAGCAGGAGAAAGTCTTTTCCCCACCTGGGTCCTTATTTTAGAATCCCAATTCTAGTTGGAAAAAGATTAGAGTGCTTCACATGTGCTCTGGCCTTTCTGGAACTGCTGCTAAGATACATTTTCAAACCTTAATGGGATTCGCCTGTCCTGAACTGAGAACGTGTTTCCTGATCCACGGTGGGCGTTCACTGTATGCAGCCACACTAATACGAATGTCACTAATTCAGAGCATGACAGTTTCAGCTAGGCTGCGATTCACCTTTGCTTTAGATATGAAGAAAGTCCTTGATAAGTAAATAAACATAAATAGAAAGTGTCTGGGCAAGAAAAATTCTATTTGAACGCTAACGCTTCCTATAGAAGCCAAATTTATACCTTTTAAACCACAAACTATGTACTTAAAAAATCATAATAGCTAATCATTAAGCTGGTCTCCACAGGAATATTAGGCCATAATTTGGTTATGTAATCCAAAACAGGGGAAGAAAACTTTCTAATAATAGCTTTGGATTCCAAATGTCCCCTAATTGATGCAGATGACACCTTGATTATCACAGATTAGTAATAAGGGACTGAAATGTTCGTTCTCACATAACCTGTTGCTTATTCCCGGACAGACTGATGGACTTGCCCAGGTTTATTATTCTCTTTTCATGTTCTCAGTGTCCCTGAATTTCATTCAGCCCACTGACTTTATACTTTTATCTCCATCAGGTAGGAATTAAAAAAATAATTAAAGGCATAAAATTTAAAACCAACTCCTTTTCCTGTCTTAGAAAGAAGAAAGTGGGAAATGCCTGAACCGAAACAAACAAATAAAAAATGAAAATTACTGATCAATCTCAAGGCTATCTGTCTCTCTTCCGAGTCCAGAGCAGGTTCTATGCCTACTCAGGTCTTCTGCCCGCTGGCCCTATCAGCACATACACACGTATCACCTTCTTTACTTTCTATATTCTTTTATCGCCTTCAGCATTTCTTTTTGGCTTTTTTATCCACAAGTGAATTTCAGGTCCCTTCCAAGTTAATAGATTTCTCTGCCAATAAGGTGTCCAGAACAGGATACAGCATTCCAAGTACTACAGAATTTTCTCCAAAGTTATATAAACCAGAGTTTTTCCACTTCTGCTGCTCAGTCTAAGGTCTCTGGGTATGTAAGCTGACTTATAATAGATTCTTAATGGAATTGTGTTTCTGGCAAATTGTAGTCACTTCTACCTCTCTTGGTTTAACCATTTGTCTCACTAAACAATCAAACCATTACCAAAGTAAAACAGGTACGAGTCCTAGATCGACTGATGTGAACTCGGGTTCCTCATTTATACAATGGGCTTCATAATACTGCCTATTTCATAACACGTGCTTAATAAACATTAATATGTGTTATTGTACCTGTATCTTCTTGGGGGCCCCAAACAGTTACTAAACTTATATCAGTTTCATAACTTTGAGTTTTCACTTGGTATACCTCTCGGTCTCTGTCCCTGCCTTCTCTGATTCTGCTTCCAGTGTCCTCCTTTGGCATTCTTCTCTGTCACTTACCTGGACAGTACATCTACTCAGGTGGTTTTACATCCCACCCAATACTCTGATGCTCTTCAATTCCAGCTTCTCAATTTTTGCCTCTTTATAGTTCCAGCTACCTACTAAATTGCTTCTCACTGTCCTCACACTCTTCCACATTAGCATGGGAGAATGAAAATTCATACTGTCCTCTTATGAAATATGGGGAGAAATTCATACTGTCCTCTCTATTTGGGGAGAAACAGGGGTCTCCACAGGAAGAACAATGCTTGCGCAAAAAGCATGTGATCTTGTCCTAGTGAAAACACCAGTGTGTGCTCAGAACTAAAGCCTCCTCCTCTCTCCCCACGTGTGTAATTCAGCCTCAGCGGTACTGGCCAGGATGATGAATCATTTATGCTTATTTTTTTTCTTTGATTCCAAAATTCATTGAGTTTATTTGTATTTGAAAATGTTTTCTGTCTCCACCTAAACCAGATTTAATTTTCATTAGGGACGCCGTCTTAGGAAAATCTCAGGGTTATACTGTCATAGTTTTAAATCACATTTGAAGGTTGACCAACCTGTGCCAACAGCTAAAGTGGTTGATGCCTTAATAACATTTAAAATACATACATACGTACATATATATATATATATATCATTTTATAAAATGATATATATATATATATATATATAATTTTGGGGGGCAATAATTTTTCCCAAAGTCTCCAATATTTTTAAGGTAACTACCGTATCTTCTCAAGGCTTAAACATTATTGGAAGACTCTATTATTTTTATCCCTAAGAGAGATGGTCATGATAGTAGAGATGAAGACTTGACAGAACTATATAAAAGAAGAAACTATTAGGAAAATCATGTTAATTTAGCACTCAGTGGCTTCGCTGACTTCTCCTTATTCACAAAGGTAAAAGGTCACAGGGGCCCTGACCCAGCAAACATCTGGCTCCACCTCACGCTCGACAGTATAAAATTCTAATAGATAGACTTTCTATTCTTGAGTCTGACCACTATGTGGGGATGTGCTGCCTCAACGAAAAACATGTTGAACATCCTTTCTTAAAAAGGACATTACTCAGGTACTGTCCTTGTAAAATTAATGGGAAAAGAGATAAATACTCCTTAATTTTTAAGGTTTTCAAAGTACACTTTGGCCAATGTCTGTTAACTTCCAATCACTGTAAAAACTCATGTCAATTGCCATATAAAGAACATTTTGAAAAGAGAATGTATAGACATATAATGGCATGTCCATTATCTGGTACAAGGAAATGGCCCATCACCCAACAACCAACCCACCCACTCATTTAACCAAGCAGCTGGACCATCGCCTACATGCTGCAGATCTGCCTCAGACCCGAGAGCTTTTAAAGAGGAACGTGAGCTCTTGATAATCCAGCCCTCTTCCTTTTACATTTCATGGAGAAACAAAAGAAAACAAAGTTGAATTCATTTTTGGCCAGATACTACTATATAATATGTCATATAAAACCTTATAGATCTTGATTTTGGCACTTTCACTGTATGCTGAGACCTTTTCGCCGTATTCAGCAAATCTGACAGCTCCATTCTCCAATATTTCATAGACCGCCTTCCCAACAAGGCTGGCTGCAAACCAGATCTCCATGTCTGACTATTTGTCTTCATTTTGGTGGTACCTTCACATTCCCTTATTTTGCTCTCTTCAAGTTGCCATGATTTTTGTTCTTCTATGACTGTACATTCTTCAACTTTCACTTTCTTGGCCTTGAACTTGATCAGCTCTGTAAGTTTCCTGGCCACGAAGTTCTATTAGAGCAGGAGGAAACTGGCCGTACCTGGTTGATTGTGTAGCATCATGGGCTCTTTCTGACACAAATGAACAACAAAGATGTGCAGGAAAACTAGCGTCCTGATGGACATCAGGGCCAAGGTAAAGCAAACATTCCAAAGGAGTTTGCTTTCAGATTGAACCCTAGACTCTCACCTATAAAACAAAGTTAACCTCTACAATTTGACTGATTATTCATCTGACTTCAGGCTCCCAGTTCTTTCCTAATAGAAATGTTTCATAATTTTTTTTTTTCCCCAAAAAAGTCATTATGGAAATGGTTGCTCTTATTCATAACTGATAGGAACATCAAACTCACCAGTTCTTGAGATGTGTTCATGAAAAGGATTATATAGGCACTTACTCTGACTCCTGGAAGGTGATGACATAGTCCCCAAATCAAAGGTTCCAATGCCAATACTTGTATTTCAGTCTATACCCAGAAGAGTAACCCAAATCACTTTTTTCTGTTATTTTTTCTTACATGGACTTAAGGAATTGGCAGTCTGAACTGTTTGTTGGTCATACATTCTCAATGACCCATATCTGCAGAAGCACAACTCTTTTTCCTACTCTATTAAAATATTTAAGATGCATACACTGCTACATTTTTCTAAGCAATTTTATCAACATAAACTACCTCTAAAACTGTTTTGAAGTGTATGCTGCCAGTTCCTTTAAATGGAGATTGATGTAGGCCCCCTGGAGCTCAAATCACAAACTCATTTTTTAGTGTTTCTTTCCTGTAGATTTTAAACCTTGTCCTTGACAAGGTTTGTTCACCTTCTCTTGCAATCAGAAAGAAATCAACTTTCTTCCGCCCTGTTCTTTCCCTCCTGTAGACTGCTGGTACCAAATTAGTGACCTTCACCGTATCTCACCATCATCAGTTTTATACAAACTCATCTTTCTAGTCATAAATTCCTAGTCACTTACTTAGGAAAATCTTAAACTGTACCCTTAAAAAAAAAAAGAACTTCGCATCTTTTGTAACAGTGAATGAAATCTTCATCTCTAAAGGAATTAAAATAATCTTTGACCTTTCAGAAAATAACCAAAGAAATGCTGTTATGTTCCTTCTCAAGTAGTTCCTCTGGAACTATCATTAATATCACTCAAAATTAATGTAAAGAAAGGATAAGCAAAAGAAGTTACTCTAATTAAAAACTTTAAACCCTTTTAGACCACATCCTTCCACGTTCTCCGACTCTAAACTTTCATTGCCTTAAAACTATTTTATGGCCCTGGCCGGTTGGCTCAGCGGTAGAGCGTCGGCCTAGTGTGCAGGGGACCCGGGTTTGATTCCCGGCCAGGGCACACAGGAGAAGCACCCATTTGCTTCTCTACCCCCCCCCCCTCCTTCCTCTCTGTCTCTCTCTTCCTCTCCCGCAGCCAAGGCTCCATTGGAGCAAAGATGGCCCGGGCGCTGGGGATGGCTCCTTGGCCTCTGCCCCAGGCGCTAGAGTGGCTCTGGTCGCGGCAGAGCGACGCCCCGGAGGGGCAGAGCATCGCCCCCTGGTGGGCAGAGCATCGCTCCTGGTGGGCGTGCCGAGTGGATCCCGGTCGGGCACATGCGGGAGTTTGTCTGACTGTCTCTCCCCATTTCCAGCTTCAGAGAAATAAAAAAACAAAAAAAAACAAAACTATTTTATAACCCTCTGTGTTATAGGTAAGTGAGAGCACAGCAAAATAAGTGTTGTCTAGAGATATGCAAATAAATTCTGTCCCCTGGTGCTTCAACTGACTTCCTTCCCTTACTTTCCCATTAGAAAATTCCAGCTTTGCCTGACCAGGCGGTGGCACAGTGGATAGAGCATCGGACTGGGATGTGGAGGACCCAGGTTTGAAACCCTGAGGTCACCAGCTTGAGTGCAGGCTCATCTGGTTTGAGCACAGCTCACCAGCTTGGACCCAAGGTCATTGGCTTGAGCAAGGGGTCACTCAGTCTGCTGTAGCCCCCTGGTCAAGGCACATATTGGAAAGCGATCAATGGACAACTAGGGTGCCACAACGAAGAGTTAATGCTTCTCATCTCTCTCCTTTCCTGTCTGTCCATATCTGTATCACCAAAAAGAAAAAAAAAGAAAAAGAAAATGCCAGCATTGGGTCTATTTGTAAATTCATTTGCTATTTCTTTATTCCATATAAATTTGTGTTTCTCCCTTAAATAACTGTAACATCTTCCTGGTTCTCTCCTTAAAGATGACATAAAATCTTTAAGATGTGTTCTTACGTTCGTATGAGACTCATAATCCCCTCTCCCCTTTTAGGAAAGTTATCCTTTAACACTAAAACAAATCATTCCCAAAGCCATTATTAGTAAGGACAATTTAAATCTCATTACAATAAATTCCAAAAAGTGATCTTTTTGCTCACAGCAATGTCTCTGCATTGGGTAGTAGTCTAAATAAATGGCTTAGAAAATCTATTCTGTGGTAGATGTGTTTATCATGCTGAGATTTTACCTATAAAGTACATATGAGCTTCTTGTGGAAGAGAACATGTGAGTTCTACAGTTTATAAGAAGAGGCAAGCCTGACCAGGCAGTGGCACAGTGGATAGAGTGTCGGACTGGGATGCGGAGGACCCAGGTTCAAGACCCTGAGGTCGCCAGTTTGAGCGCGGGCTCATCTGATTTGAGCAAAAAGCTCACCAGCTTAGACCCAAGGTCACTGGCTTGAGCAAGGGATTACTCGGTCTGCTGAAGGCCCCCGATCAAGGCACATATGCAAAAGCAATCAATGAACAACTAAGGTGTCCCAACAAAAAACTGATGATTGTTGCTTCTCATCTCTCTCTGTTCCTGTCTGTCTGTCCTTATCTATCTGACTCTCTCTGTCTCTGTTAAAAAAAAAAAAGAAGAAGAGGCAAAACTTTTATGTACTGATACACTAAGGGGTGGGAAATCAGTGGAAACTGTCATTTGGGGACTGGCCAATCTGCTGCATGAATGTGATTTGCAGTAATTTAACACCCTTGAATGAATAAGGGTTCCGTGAGAAAATCATTCCCATTCTCAGACCTGGCAACAACCGTACTTCTTTTACACTCTTCGTTCTTTCCACAATACACAAATTCACAGTGGACTTACTATTAAAACCTAAAACAGAGCTAAGAACACATTTGCTTAAAATGTGTTTATGGAAAACAGCTAACATTATGTCATATTTCAAAAAACCACAACTCTCTCAAAAGTGAACAATCTCACTCCTTCGCCCTTCTTAATATAATTCTATTTTTAGGTTTCACAAAACAGAAGGTCAACAAGAAGTTTCACACCGCAGAAAAAGAATAAATGAAAAAATACTGTCTTAACAATAAAAGAACAATTTAGCAGTTTTCACTCTTTCTTTAGTTTGTAATTTAATGAAGAATGATTTAAAGCAATATGTAAATATATACAGCAAAAACCCAATGCTGAGCCCATCAATTAATCCTTTCCATGAGCCACAAAAGGGCTTAAAATGCCTACTTCCAGATAGTCTAATGTTCTTCTGCTAGAAAAGCTTATAAATATTTTAGGTTTTAGAGAGTTTTAAAATGTATACTGAAATATATTTACAGTTCTCTAAATATTTTAATGACTGAAGGTATTGTCCTTGAAATCTAAATTGGGCTTTCAGCAAATGGCCAATTCAAAAGAAAAAAAAAATAACTCATTGAAACAAATCTCAGTTTTTATTTTAATTGTAGTTTCCTTTATCTGACAATGCTTTTATTCCAAAGAGCAACAGAAATTTTTAACAAGTAATAAGTAAAAGATGCTAGTCTCATTTATTTCATGATCTTTGACCTACAGATGATTAAAAAAAAAGGCTTATAAAATATTTATTTCTGACGCTTGATAGCTTTGGGTAATGATCTACAGGGTTGAAATGGAATTACTACCTAGTCCGACAGTTTGGTTAGCAGGACTAACCTTGTCTTTGCCAGATGGTAAACAAGAGAAATAATGAGCTGACCTTCTGTTAGAGCTAGAATAGGTAAGGGAGAAAAAATTAGATTAACTATGTGACAGGAATTACATTGTTACTCAATGTCACCCTAATAGTAGCAATAATAACTGCCTCTATCAGGATCCACCACAAATAACATTTTTAAGAGAATGTTTATTTATTGATTTTTAGAGAGAGAAAGGGGGAAGAAAAACATCGATGTGCTGTTCCACTTATTATTCATGCCATCACTGGTTAATTCACGTATGTGCCCTGACCGGGAATTGAACTTGCACTGTCAGCATGTCGCGATGATGCTCACCACAATTACCGTTTGTTTTTTTAATTCAGTAGAAGATAATTGTCATTTAAGTAGGGAAGGAGGGCATCAGAAATCATCCAGCAAACCCTAGCCAACAACAGTGGGGGCTCTCTCTAAAAGGATACATGACACATGCATATACCATACAAGGCTTCCTCACTGTCCAAGTGTATGAAGTGCCGAAATCCTACTGCAAATGATTCTCATGTGATCTAAATCTATTACATCCCGGAGTTTCAGACAATTAAGTTCAATGTGCATGATTTGCACAGCACTGTACAAAGTCTAGAAAGTTATTTCTTCTCTTTTGTGAGTTGTATCCATTTTAAAAGGCATCTCAATGTTACCAAAGTATTAAATCAGAAATAATTGCTGAAGTACAACTTTGTTTTATTAAGTTCTGCTTTTCCTCACAAAAGAATTAACTGCTAATTTAATGTCATTATTGTTACTGTGTAGATCATTCTTGCAAAAACACAAGTGGGTGCTAAAGAGTCCTGACCACCAAGAATCTCTGTGAGAAGAGTTGTGATCATACGGTAGGTGTTTGGAGCGGGAGCAAGGCAGTGGTGGGATTCAGTCGGTTCACACTGGTTCGGCGGAACCGATACCTAATTTTTTGTTGAGTTTGGTGAATTGGTTGTTAAAATGGCACTTGTAATCAAGGTTCTCTCTAATGTGGGCACCTGGACAGCCACCCAATATGGAAATCACAAATTTACATTCCTTACTTTTTTTTCTAACATTCATCTGCACAACAGAGTATTCTAAGTGCCTGCAGTAATGTTCATTCCGTCCATACGTGAAAAAAATTTGACAGAACTATGCTTGCAATATTTATTCATTTCATGAAACTCATTATACCTTTGATGAAATACTGCATTTGAATTCCCTCATGTTTGTTACTTCAGTAAACAAACATATAACATAAAAAGTGCCAAATAACCAGGAGGTGACAAACTGTCACTTGTTTCAGCTTTGTGTTACGCTCAAAATTCCCGATATTATAAGTGTGCTTGTGTTCCCCAAATGGTGAAACCAAAAGGAAGCTAGGACACAATGATCCAAAAAAATAGAGATTTCAAGGATTATCTTATTGCTCATTTTAGAAGCTATGGAACAATGCTCACAGCTTTCCCATGACAAACAGGTTTGTCTTACACATTATTCACTCATATTTAATCTTCATAGCCCTATTTATTAATTCAGCAGAAGCAGAATGGGTTTTTTCAAAGATGAACATAATATGTTCAGAGAAGTTGCCTGTCTCTAATATATCAAACGCAATGACTATAGTGATCCTATGCCTACAGTGAAAAGATGGTTAAGGATAAATCACACAGCTAATGATCCTCAGATGAAAGCAAAGAAAACTGCAAGTGAAGATGCCAATCAAGAAGCAATACAAGCCCTGGCCGGTTGGCTCAGCGGTAGAGCGTCGGCCTAGCGTGCGGAGGACCCGGGTTCGATTCCCGGCCAGGGCACACAGGAGAAGCGCCCATTTGCTTCTCCACCCCTCCGCCGCGCTTTCCTCTCTGTCTCTCTCTTCCCCTCCCGCAGCCAAGGCTCCATTGGAGCAAAGATGGCCCGGGCGCTGGGGATGGCTCCTTGGCCTCTGCCTCAGGCGCTAGAGTGGCTCTGGTCGCAACATGGCGATGCCCAGGATGGGCAGAGCATCGCCCCCTGGTGGGCAGAGCGTTGCCCCTGGTGGGCGTGCCGGGTGGATCCCGGTCGGGCGCATGCGGGAGTCTGTCTGACTGTCTCTCCCTGTTTCCAGCTTCAGAAAAATGAAAAAAAAAAAAAAAAAAGCCAACCCCCCCAAAAAAAAAGAAGCAATACAGAAATATCTTAAATAACAGTTTTATTGTTCTTTGGTCAGGTGTTATTTAATATTTTATCATTAATATCTTAAAACTGTCATAAGAATCTAGTTTTGTGTACCTCTGTTATTGTTCTTAAGTATTAAATGCATGAAATAATAAACTATCCTTCAGTCTCTTCTTTTTTATACTTAAAATGGTCATTAGGGCAGAGAACTGGTTGTTAAAGTCATTTGAATCCCACCACTGGACCAGGGCAAGAGGAAGAAATCAAACAGCACCCTTGGATGTCCTGCTAAAAAGGGAATACAAGGTAAACTCAGCAAACTAGCCCTAAATATAGGAAAAGCTAAAATCAATAAATGTTAACAAAGACCCGTGAGAGGTAAAGGCCAGGCCAGCGGCTAGCACTGTGCCCTGGCTTCCACCTGCGCACACACAGTCAAAACAGCAAGTTTGCTTTTCGCCCAGGAATGCTTGTGGTTTCTCAAGTGAGCAGCCACCCAGTCTCCTCAGGAAAAGCACAAAGCAGAAAAGCAAAAGGCAGCCTTCCCAACTGCACTTTAAGTGAGAAGAGTGACTGTTACTGAGATATCAAAGAACATTGGGGGGTGGGGGGGAGGTCTCCACCTTGATGTCAGAATAGATCACATAAGAAAAAAGAAACATTCTTCAAAGGAAAAGATGCAGAACTTCAAGAAACACATGAAAGTGGAACAAGCAAAGGTACGATGTTTGAAGGTAAGAGCGAAGGTAATAAAGAAAAGTGAGGGGAATGAATTAAGAAAATGAAAAAAGTAAAGATGGGTAAAAAAAAAAAAGACACAGAGGGTGCACTCATGAGCGCTAGCGGGGAAAGTGAAATTATCTCATGGCGAAAACAGCAGAACTGAGAGGTGACTAATCACCAAGTCGTGGAAAACGTCCATACGCAGCAGTCTCTGGGTTGCTAAGGGAGCAGGTGCGACCGGCAGATGCGGAGGCAGGCTTTCCCTGTTAACTGTGGAATCTAACCCAGATTCAACCACCACTATGCCGACTGTACCCAAATCCTATTTAAATTCACCTTCCAGAACGTCATTTAATACTCACAATGAAAGGGAGGGGGAGAAAAAATAAATATATTTAGGTAATCCAGGAATATAATTGAAAATCCATTGTTTCAAACCTAAGGTGTTTCTTCATTTGTCCATTAAAATTTTGGGTTTCCACTAACTCTATGATTTTTCTTAGAGACCTGAGACAGAAAATCGCTCACACAAAGGAAGTGGTACAGAGTTGCCAAAGACCAAGAAATAATTCACCAAATGTCCTGTAATGTGAAACCCAACCAAATGTAAAACAAAAATCACATAAAGAGTCACAGCTGTCACAAGGAACCAGATTTGCTCAGTTTTATTTTTCCTTTTTAAGTACATCTGGTATACCACCTTATTTTGGTTATATTAGTTTCAGGTGTACAATACAGATACTGATCTGACATTTTTATTCCTTACAATGTGATAACCCCACTGATTCTAGCAATCATATGTCACCATGTAAACATCACAATATTATTGACTATATCCCTCTTTCCCAAAGACAGCCCCACTGCCTTTGGGACCCTGGTGTGTGGAAGCTGTAAGACTGACTACAATTTGAGGATAAATGCTCTCACCTCCATCTTTCCCCAATATGACCAAAAGCAAAACAGTAAAGCTGGAGACAGAAAGCAGGGGAGACACAAAAATGTGTATGATGGCAGTTAAAATAAAAGAAAAAGGAATTAAATCAAAGTTCATAAGGCTAAGGTGTCTAGTTAGCTCCCTGCATGTGTACTTACTTGGTTTAAATAAAAGAGTCACGAAGCCCAGAACAACTCCTCCATGAAAACAAAAACAAAGAAAAATCTTGTGATCTGGAAACAGTTGCTTTTCAAAACTTTCAGAGACAAGCTTCTACTCACTAATAGTTTTGGTTTACCAAGGAACTTTAAGAGAAAGCAGATGTAATCTAAAATACAATGACTGCAGTACATACTGTAATTCATCTGGTATTGCAAGCAATAAACCTCAGGTCTGTAGGGGACCTGCTTGCAATTTTCATCTGCTACAAGAAAAACGTTTTCACAAAGTCCCTTTTAAGACTTCCGCTTTCTTCCCCCTTAGTTATTTGGAAGGTAAAACAATTTCAGCTTATAAATTGAAGATCAAGTAGAGTGTTTCTTTCTCTCTCTCTCTCTCTCTCTCTCTCTCTCTCTCTCTCTCTCTCACACACACACACACACACACACACACACACACACACACACACACACACACACATGTCTGACAGAAGGAAAATTTCCCAGCCACGCCTGAGGCGTCCCTAGGCTCCCCTGGAGGGGAGGACCACCCACTCCTGACACAGCTGAGACATTCCTTCTGCTCCCTGCAGCGTGGGACATCAACTGAGCAGAGGTTGCCAACCTTTGACAAGTTAGGAAGAAATCAGAATAGAACTCCAAAAGACTTTGGACTTCTTCAAGAGGAAACTCCCACTTGCAAACAGCCGCAGGTTTTTAGCTTTTGTTTTGTTTTTTAACAACTTGTGACCAAAGGTGCTTTAATCCTCTGCCACTGATTTTTGCAGACCCTCCCGTCCTCAGGTTCTGGATGCTCTAGTTTGCTGAATTGACTCGATTTTTTTTTTAATTTTAATTTTTAATTTATTGTGTTAACATGGTTTCAATGGTCCCACTTAATACAACGCCCTCACAACCACATCTGCCTCTCCCCACCCCGTCATGCCCCCTGCAAAGTTTCTTTCCACTTCCATCTCCCCCCTCCGCTCCCCTCCCCAAAACTCTACCCATCCTTGCCCTCTGGTTATTGCTACCCTGTTGTCTGTATATATCTGGGAATTTACTAGATTTATTCAGTGTTTTTAGAGCTAGTCAACCAAATCGTAAGGCCTCCTTCTACTTGGAATAAAAGAACTAAATGCTTCCTCTCAAAGAATTAACTCTAAATTCCCAATACACTAATTATTTTAGTTATATAAGGGATGTGAGAAGAGAATAGTAAAAAATAGCAATCTTGTCCAGAGCTATTTATAGCTTCAGGTGAACACTCTGCTCCATGTGGCATTAAAAAACAAGCAAAACCAATCCAAATTCTTTGGCAGTGGCCAGGATATTGTGATTTTCATATTGCTATTTTTCAGGTCGAATCTAGGCTTCTTATATAGCTAATGCCTCAAAAGCGGTTTTTAAATTGGTGATCAGTGAAAAAGAAACACAGAAGTTAAGCTCTATCACACAGTGAGTATACTGAGATACCATCTAATACCATACTGTAAATTTTAAGACAGAAAAGGCAAAAAAAGAGGAAAAAACAAGAAAAAGAAAACACTGACTTGGGGTGATGAACACAAATAAGGTGGTTACAAAACTGTAAACCTCAATACCATTAAAATTTTATTGTCCCATGTTACCCTGTTGGGCAAATGAGTTTGTAAAATATGTATTTTTTGATTTTGCTCACTTTTATTGTTGGAAAATGGCGCTGGGCAGTCACGTGTGTGTTTGCCCTCAGAGCAGGGCAGTAGATTGTAAATTGTGGATTGCATTTCGGCTTGGGAGGGGCCATTGTTTTGTTCATGTTTGCAGCAGGAGGCCCTGGTAGTTTTGTAGGGAGAGCAGAGATGAATGCAGAGTGCTGAAGAGAAGCCAAGTTTGTGCAGAGAGAGAAGGTGAGCAGATGGGGAACCAGAGCTGAGGGGCTTGGGGAGCCCCACTGGGACTGGTGGGGCCTTTGATTCTAGGAGGAACCAGAGAAGATTCTCCTGGTTGTAGAACCGGAGAATGTATCAGGGATTTGGGAGCCCTGAATAAAAGGGAAGTATTTTACCTGCCTGTTCGCTCGTTGGGCGGTGCGACACTTTAATAAAGG
Source organism: Saccopteryx leptura (assembly GCF_036850995.1). Classification (NCBI taxonomy): domain Eukaryota; kingdom Metazoa; phylum Chordata; class Mammalia; order Chiroptera; family Emballonuridae; genus Saccopteryx; species Saccopteryx leptura. Next base: position 58,595,697 of record NC_089511.1, on the reverse strand, counting down.
AATGGCCCACCATTTTTTGGTTCCACTATTTCTTTACCGTCTAGCTGAATTCAATGAGAACCTGCGTGTGAATGGCCACAACGGTAGCGGCCACTGGCCATACATCATCCCAATAAATTCAATCATTGTTTTTTAAAAAGAAAGAAACGGTTAGGACTGAATAGAATAGAAATGGAAAGAAGAAGGACAGAAAAAGAGAACAGGCTTTTGCCTACCATATACTTAGACATATCACAAAGTCTACGAGACAAAAAGAACAGAAATTCCTGAAAAATAAGAGAGGTGTGTGTGTGTGTGTGTGTGTGTGTACACACACCAACTTGGATAACAAAAGAAATGGCATTACATATCAGTGGGAAAGGACAGAATATCTGGAAACTGGTTCTAAGAAAATTGACTCCTTTTATGGAAATAAATTTGGATCTCTATCCTCCCATTGCATACAAACACATGCCAGAAGGGTCAAATATCTACATGTGAAAGGTAAAATCAAATAGAAAAAAAAAATAGTAATGAAGATATAACTTTGAGCCACCCAGACTGATGGGAGACCAGTGGCGGCTGTCTAAGTTTCCGTCGGCTAAGGAAGAAGTGATGGAACACGGTGCAGCCCTTCATCCTCCCCACTTCTTCCTGGCTGCTTCCAGATGCCCATATGACAGGCCCAAAGAAAGTCAGCCTATGACAGGGAGTGTAGGCACCTGGGTCCCTGGCAACATGCATCATTAGTCAGTGGACCCAGCTCTGGGCTGCTGGCCTCCAGATCACTTGTGATGTGAGGAAAGAGTAACCTGCTTTTGAAAACGGCTTTCTGTTCTTTGTGGCCATGATTAAAAGTGGATGATCACATAAATGCCGTGTACCCAAGGGAACAAAACAATGCTCAAGTTCTTTTTCTCCTAATTTCCAAAGAAGAGGTACATTTGAAAATGATCAAAATTAATTGTACAATTAATGATGTCCCTAAAATAATCAATGTGGGATCTGAGCATCAGAGGAAGATTTAGAAGGAGGAGAATGGAAAAAGACAGTAAGTCTAGCAGCCAATAGGACAATGGTGCTAGGAAATGTTCTTTCACCAGCTTTGTCCAGCCTGGTTCAACTGCCAATCCCGGCTCTGAGGCCTGGGCAACAGCCTCAGGCAGGACAGCAGGACAGTGGAGGAAGGTCTGAATCTAGCAATTCTGCAAAGCAATCAGGTTCATCTACTCCAGGGGTCCCCAAACTTTTTACACAGGGACCAGTTCACTGTCCCTCAGACCATTGGAGGGCCGGACTATAAAAAAAACTATGAACAAATCCCTATGCACACTGCACATATTTTAAAGTAAAAAAACAAAACGGGAACAAATACAATATTTAAAATAAAGAACAAGTAAATTTAAATCAACAAACTGACCAGTATTTCAATGGGAACTACGGGCCTGCTTTTGGCTAATGAGATGGTCAATGTGCTCCTCTCACTGACCACCAATGAAAGAGGTACCCCTTCCGGAAGTGCGGTGGGGGCCGGATAAATGGCCTCAGGGGGCCGCATGTGGCCCGCAGGCCGTAGTTTGGGGACCCCTGATCTACTCAGATCTTTTGCAAACAGATACTCTACCTCTGCCCCCAAGGCATTTCTAATATCAGAGAATTGCATCGCAATACACTATAAATGTCATCAATGCCGATAACAAAAACTTACATTATTTTAATATGTTTAAATCAACAACTCCACAATACCCCAAATGCCATCACGGGACAACCAGGTCTCCCTTAAGTCCTTTCAGACTTCCCCATGCCTTTGAGAAATGCCTTAGATTCAGAATATAATCTTACCAAACTAGGTTGTTCTTGTTGGGGTTTTTATTGTTGTTGTTTGTTTGGCCATTTTCTCTCCTAACCTGAAGAGGTAGAAAAGAAATAAACCTACACAACACTTAATTCTATGTCTAAAAATAAGCAAAACAGTCAATGCCTCATGTTAAATCATCATGAAGTATATATACTGCAGAGAAATGTAACAAAAAGAGGGGCTTGTTTCCATCCTAACACGTTCTTTTTACTTGATTTTCTGGAAAAAAATGAATGCACCCTACAGGCATGTTACATGTACAGGCTCAACTCCCAAATGAATTAGATCTCTCAGAAATATTGAGTCCATAAAGTTTTGGTTCCAAACCTACATATGAATAGACAAATGCTTCAGGCACTTTTAAAATAAAATGAAACTTCGACTGCTTCTTAGAAACAAAATTTGAGGTATTCATGGTTCAATAAAGGACAATTAGAGAATGCCTTCTGACTAGTAATAAGCCCCAGTTATATTTTGGGCTGTATTATTTCCTGGGCCGTGAATTTTTCTTCTCTAGATGTACTGATTTGCTTGCTCTAATAATAAAGTGTTTTGCATTTTAACTGACAAGTATACTGCATTCCTAACACAAACAAAAAGAAGAAATAGTTTCGGAGACATGTTACTTCATAAATATAAAACATAACCCAGGTATTATTAATGAAAGACTTTTAATAAGTCAATCTATGATTTACAGATTCTTCTAATATCTACATGTTTATTATATATACTTCCTAGTAGCATCTCAAAACTGATAGCACATGTGGACACTGTGGTCAGTGTTTTTCAGCAACTGTACCACTTAATGTTAGAATTATTTTATTAGTATAGAAATAAAAAGGGAGATTTCAGGTAAGTCAGAGGAATGAATAACAAAATAAATAAATAATGTCGAAAAGAAAGACAACCTTAATCATTGGGAGCCTGTGGCCCTTCCTGTTTTTCCTGAAGAATGATCTCTGGAAAACTGCAGCCCTGCTCCCCTCCTACTGCCATTGATTTGGGTGTGTGCATCTTCCATTTCCGATCTCTTCAATCAGCTCTGTGATTAATAGTTTCTACTCTAGGGTTGTGCTTCTATTCATAAGGTCTTAACATTTCTTTTCAGAGAGAAGGGGAAAAAAAGAGAAAAATTTGGGAAGCAAAATACTTTCCCAAGGAAAAATACAAACAGGAAATAGGAATCAGCTGTGTTCAGTGGGAACCCTTCAAGTAAAATACTTGTGGCTTCCGAAGAATAAAGACTGATTCCAATTAAAAAGCAGGTACCCTCCGGATTTCTACAGCTTGAGCCCTTCTGAAAACTTTTCACTTTTATAGTCTGATGGCAATGGTAGTTATGCTCTAGCAATTTAGTTTCAAAAATCTTCTACTCCATCCAGGTTATGGGTAGAAGCATATAATATCCACTACGTAGAATTTTTCACCTATTGTACTGAAGTGATTGTAAGATGCACACTCCAACACCAATAAAGTAGCTATGCATCTTAGAATTGATAGCACTGATAGCCCTTGGTCCTGTGTGATAGATACATCAATTTACCAGGAACTACAATTTCCCTTTTGCTGTTCCGCTTGGCTGCCTGACCCCACCTTTAATTACCGGACAGTCGCCCCTGGGACAGAAGGGTTCCAGGAAGCTGGTCAATCGCCCCAAAAAAGAGTACTCCAAAAAGCCTAACATGCCAGCACACCATTGCTCGAGGCTATCCACAACCCTATAAAATTTTGCCATCATGGCCCCACACAGTAGAATCTCTATTACACTTACCAGGCTCATTCTTGCTAACTCCTGTTCTTGCTGTCCTTGTTCCGAACAAACTGTCCATGAGGCCCTGGACAGCTGCTCCATCAACCTGCCTTAAGTACTTCCTCATGCTGTCTCCTACTAGAACTCACTATCCTCATGTTGTCCTAGATTTTGAACCTTCATTTATCCTGCAAAGTCCATGTCAGATACCACTCTCTCTAAATAGTCTTTTCTAATCTCTCCATCTAGATTAGGGTTTACCCCAGTCCTATGAAACACTCCAAATACTGTGTCTGCATAATCCATATTTAAGAATTATAAACCGAAGGCCTGATGTCAGAATTCAGCTGAACTTAGGTTTTATTGGTCCACATCATGTTTTATTTTTGTTTGTTTCTTTTTAACTTGAGCCAACAGTAAAGAAAAACAAAAACAAAAACAAAAAACAAAAAACCTCACAAAAATCCAAACTTTCAAATATGGAGCTTCTGGCTCCTGCTCCTTATTTGAATTTGCAACCCTTGCCTTATGCAACTAAGGGTTTGGAAGTCTCTCAATGGTAGAAAGTTTATATTAGGCACCTTTATAAACATAGATAAGTATTTTATAAAAAGAAGTTGAAATGAATATTGATTTAAAAAAACACATTCTAATAATGTTGCAGCTTTGGAGGATGCTTTGTAAAAGTCATATATATATATATATATATATGTATAAAATATATATATTTTAAATGTCTTGTATTACACTGCCTTAAGTGGAAAAGTTATTATATGTAATGGAAAATGTGGTGAACGTTTGTATGTTATGTTAGTTGTTTTCTATGTGCTTGTTTCTTATGCTGTACCTTTGGACTCAAGGGAGTAAACAGATTGAATATCAATGAAGGTTTTGGGGAACTGCGATAGAAAAGGCCACACTAGAATTTGCAGAAATAAAATACATGTTAGAAACAGTTTTAGGGTTTTGGCAACCAGTAAAATTGATGCTTCTTAATTCTAAATAAACTTTAACAGAAAATCAAAAACTCTGGAAGATGACCTTAAGAAGCACTCTGTCCCTCTGTAAGTTTAGGTCAATTAAACAGATTAATATTGAGCACCTACTTCATAATGGGAATCAGGATATGACAAGGGGAAATCATGAACAATCATGGCCCCCACCCTTGGAATTTAGTGTACAGCTGTATATTAATTTTCCCAAAGAAATAATATAAAATCCATCACAAGGACATCAATCCATGTGACCATAACAAGTGCTAAAATATTCTCATTTCTGGCCCTGGCCGGTTAGCTCAGTGGATAAAGTGTTGGCCAGCGTATGGTGTTCAAGTCAGAGCACACAGAAGTGACCATCTGCTTCTCATCCCCGCCTCCTCCCCCTCCCCCTTCTCTCCCTCTTCTCTTCCTGTAAGCAGTGACACAGTTGGTTCGAGCAACAGCCCTGGATGCTGAGGATAGCTTGGTTGATTCAAGCATCAGCTCCAAATATGGGTTGCCAGGTGGATCCTGGTCGAAGCCCATATGGGGGTCTGTCTATCTCCCCTCCTCTCACTTAAAAAAAATCTCATTTTTTTGGAAGTTCTTCCTCATAAACAGTCCTAAATATTAAGTAGTTACCTGGGACAAACCATTATTTAGTGGAATCTTTCTAGTCTAGTTGAAAGAGCTATAAAACTTTTCCAGGGAATTTAAAAATAATGGAGGACTAGAAGGACCTCCACAATTATGCAGGGCAGTGGTTCTGTAAGTGTACTTCCCAAATTAGCAGCAAAACTGACCTCCCCTGGGAACTTGCTAGAAATGAAAATTCTCAGGCCCCACCCCAGGCCTACTGAATCAGAAACTCAGGGGATAGGAAAAGGATTCTATGTTGTCAGAACCCCTGAAGGTGATTCTGATATACATACAAGTTTGAGAAGCACTGAGTACAACCACCTATATGTTACAGAGAAGTTAAGAACCTTTACAAAGCCATTCAGCCAAGAAGAGACTACACAGGGATTAATACACATGTTTCAAATATTTTTCTACCATTACAGAACATTATGTATTATTTGTATAATTTTGAACGATGTATAAAAGCTCAGAGAAGAAATTACCGGTTAGACATTATTTTCATTTTCCATTCCCTCCCCTTTTTTAAAATCTGAAGCTCATTGGAGTAAAATAATTAGGAAAATTAATTAAAATTGATTGCTAAAGACAACACCATTAGTGTGACCTGAGCTTGAATCTTAATATAATATCAAAACACAGCACATATAAGACATTATACAATATGTTCATTTCTTAAACCTGCCTGCTTCCCTGAAGGCAGAAATGTCCTGTTTACTTCCAAATACCCAAATGCTTATAGCATTGCCAGGCATACAAAAGGCATGCAAAAATCACTCAGCTGGGGTCAATAAATAAATGAATTTAAACTTGACTTGTACTATCACTTTGTGATGTCTTTTACCCAATTATATCATAAGTTATTAGAGGCCTGGCCTTAAATAATTTTTGAAACCACATCACCTATTACGGTGTGATGTACTTTACCCATCTGGTAATTGACAAATTCTTTTTCTGTAAAGGGCAAGATAATATCTAAGCTTTGTAGGACATATCTCTATTTTAGTTATTCAAATCTACCTCACTAGCACAAAAGCAACCATAGACAACATAAATGATGGTATGGTTTTATTACAATAAAATTATACATATTTACAAAAACAGGCGGGGGGGGGGCAGATTTGGCCTGTGGAAAGCAGTTTGCTAACTAACACCCGAGGCAAAGTGGCAGAGCTAATAACTATTAGTTTATATTTTAAATTTAGTTAAACTGAAAAATATAAACAAAAGCCTATAAGAAGTTTTTAAGTACTGATTTACAGAGACAGCACATTAATAAACGTTATTTACAATTGATACCCAAGAAAATGAAAAAAAGATGTTGTACAGACATATCTTAACATCAATTATCTATATATAAATTTTTGCTTGTTTTCCTTAAATTGGTCAACATCCTGTTCATCCCTCTAACATTTTATCCATTTATTTTTTAATACAGAGATATAATCGAGGTGTTCATTAAGGGAAGGCTACCTTCTTCATTTCACTGATCATGTACAATTCAGGGCACAGTGAAGACTATAGTAGAAATGACTGTGACTTTATGAAAGGCAAGTTTACTCTGGCACTTCACAGCTAAAGTTAATCTTCCTCACAGCATCCAAAAAGGCTTTAATAACAAATAAATAGATCACTGTATATTTCTCTTCTTAAAAAGCAATACTTCCTTGGCCCTGGCCGGTTGGCTCAGTGGTAGAGCATTGGCCTGGTGTGCAGGAGTCCCGGGTTCAATTCCCGGCCAGGGCACACAGGAGAAGCGCCCATCTGCTTCTCCACCCCTCCCCCTCTCCTTCCTCTTGTCTCTCTCTTCCCCTCCCACAGTGAGGCTCCATTGGAGCAAAGATGGCCCGGGCACTGGGGAGGGCTCCTTGGCCTCTGCCCCAGGCGCTAGAGTGGCTCTGGTCATGATGGAGCAATGCCCCAGAGGGGCAGAGCATCGCCCCCTGGTGGGCGTGCCGGGTGGATCCCGGTTGGACACTTGCGGGAGTCTGTCTGACTATCCCCATTTCCAGCTTCAGAAAAATACAAAAAAAAAAAAAAAAAAAAAAAAAGGCAATACTTCCTTTGTGATTATAACCACAGGAAGACAGATCTGGCCCACCAACCACTCTGTGTGGTCCCACGAACCTCGGCAGCCTGACATGAGAAAGGATAAATCACTTGGTTCTGTTGTTGGGGAGAGTGTCCTTTGGAAATGAGAGGAAAAGAGAGCCAAGAGTTGAAAGTCACTCTTCTTAAGCACTACTACTCCACTGCCAGAATCCTGGCTATTGTTATTGGCATTCATTTTGCCAAGAGAGAATGAATTATTTCACTGCTGCTGACATATCAGCTGACTTAAAATTTTTTCTTCAGTGAATTTTATGAACTGAGAACAGCTCTTTTCCCCCCACCCCCTTTTTATTAAATGCAATCATTGGAAGCATTGATAAATGTACACTGAACTAGAAAACAATGACGATGTATTAATGGCATGGTTTAGGAAAGGAAATAATGTCTCTCTCCTGTCCTATTCCTGCAAATGAATTTACACTGATAAATAAAGGGAACCAGCCAGAGATCAATCACAGCCAACACCAATGGGTAGCCATTACCTTTGTCCCCCAAGTTTCCTCAGCTATAAAAATGGAAATTCATCATTCATTCTTACCTCTTCCCACCAATGGCACCTCTACCAAATTTTAATTAAGAAAAAAGGTACGTTTTCCTTGCCTCTGTCTTCTCTGGCAGAAGCAATAAGCCAGCAAATCTCTAGAGATGACATTGTTGCCTAAAAGTGTTTAGCTGCTTTACTTCTCAAAATGCTGACAGGCTGCATAAAACAATTTTTACAAAAACATTTATGAACTATTAGGTACCTCACAAATATTGATACATTTTATTTTTGTTTGGAGATTTGCCTTCTCTAAATCATTTGACAGAGTATGTCATATTTTGTAAGTAAAAAATAAAGGTTTCAGTAGGAAAACAACCTCGTAAGGATAAATGGATTAAATGTTGTCCATCTCTTCTTAACCGATATTAGCAAATGTTTAGAAACATTAGCCAAAGGGCAGGCCAATTTGAAAGCTATACAAATGTGACAAAGAAATGATCTCTAGTCTACTACGTAGCAGGGAAAAAAAAAATAGTATCAGCACATAACTCTTCTCATTTCTCCCTCTCTTTGGTCCTTCGTATCTGCCTGTGGTGACATGCCTGCTCTAAAATAGAACAAAATTATCAAAAAATATAAACATCTACCTTATAACACTAGGATAGCATGAAGTAAAAAGGGGAATGGGGAAAGAATAATGACCCCCTCATCCCAAAGATTTCCACATCACTATTCCCAGGGTCCAGTGAATATTTTAGGTTATATGGCAAAGGATAGTTAAGGTTGTAGATGGAATTAAGGTTGCTAGTCAGCTCATCTTAAAATAGGGAGATTATTCTGTTTTTTTTATTTTTTATTATTTTTATTTTTAATTTTTATTCATTTTAGAGTGGAGAGGGAGAGACAGAGAGAGAGAGGAGAGACAGAGAGAGAGAAGGGGGGAGGAGCTGGAAGCATCAACTCCCATATGTGCCTTGACCAGGCAAGCCCAGGGTTTCGAACCGGCGACCTCAGCATTTCCAGGTTGATGCTTTATCCACTGTGCCACCACAGGTCAGGCGGGAGATTATTCTGAATCATCTTAGTGGGTTTAACATAATCACTAGGGCCCTTAAAAGTAGAAGAGGGAGGCAGGAGAGGAGAGCTGGAGGGAGATATGACTATGGGAAAAAAGGCTTTGAGGATGGAGGAACAAGGGCTAAGTAGCCGAGCACTGAGGATGGACTGTTAAAGCCAAAAAGGAAAAAAAAAAAGCCTCTACAGTCTCCAGAAGGGAGCATAGCACTTTAATTTTAGCCCATGAGACCTGTGATGAAATTCTGACCTACAAAACTGTACGATAATAAATTATGTCGTTTTAGCCACTAACTTTGTGTTAATATGTTACAACAGCAAGAGAAAACTAAAGCATCAGATATTTCTGATATATTAATTCTTATATGATCTTTTGAGATTGGCACATTATTCTCATTCCACAGATGAAAATGCTGTGACAAGAGAAGTTAATTACTTGTCCAAGGTCACAGACTTGCTAAGGGGCAGAGCCAGGATTTCAAAACGAGATAGATAATCAGGCTACAGTGCCCACATACTTAATCAGTACTTTACACTAAGAAAGACACAATGCTTAAGAGAACACTTTACATCTTGTAGATAAAATGTGAAGTTTTGTGATGAAGAGTTATTTAAAGACCAGAGTCATCATGTGGTCAAAGGAAGTGAAGGGGGTTGTTATAATATTTAATCAAGAATATGGATATAGCAGAATAAGTTCACAGCAGAAAATAAGAGAAAATCTAATATAAGGCCCCACTAAATCTATGGAAATAGACCAAATAAAAATAACCTTGTAAGATCTGCCAAGATTAGTCAATCTTTTTTATTTCTTCCATATTATCAATTTCACCCATTTGCTGTAATTAACTTCCTTTCCCTGGTTCAGTTCCTATAAAGTTACCAGTGCTCATCCTTCTCCCCAATGTCTCCCTATTCCCAATGTCTTAAGTGCTCCCTACTTCCCAATGCCTTTGCCATGACCTCCTGCATGAGTCTTTCTTTTCAAACTGTGGTCCAGAAGTGAGACTGTACTGAACATCAGAGACATCTGGATTTGATAAAGGGGGGCTTATCAGCAAATGGTTTCTTACCCAAGATAGGAATAAAGATGTAAAATCATAAAAAGGTCTTCACTGAATTTAAGATTTTATGCTTTTCCTTCAGTAGTCCAGTAAACAAAATAGAATGCTTAACAACAGAAAAGTACCATAATTATTATCACTTTAAGGAAAACTGATCCCGATGATGTCAGAGCAATGGCAGCATGAGATACTCCTGATCTCTCCCTTTAAAATTTCAACAAATTGAACAATTATAACACAGGGAAAGAACCCCAACTGGACTCACAGGTATGCCTGAAAAATCCGCACACTGAATGTACTAAAGTTGTTTCTTGTTAAAGTTCTTAACAATACCACTCTCAAATGCCATCAAGGAAGAAAAAAAAAATACCCTAGATACACAATAAAGAGATGTAGTTCAGAAAGAAAATAAAAAATATCCAGAAAAATATCTGTTACATGGAAACCTGGAGTTAAATGACAGAGAATTCAAAACTGAAGTTCTAAAAATACTCAATGAGATGCAAGAGAACACTGACAGGCAATTTAATGAGCTCAAGAAACAAAATTAATGAACAAAAAAGAGTACTTCACCAAGGAGACTGAAATTTTAAAAAACTACCAAGCAGAGATGAAGAACTCCATAAATAAACTGAAAACTGAGGCAGCAAGTTTAGTTAATAGAACAGACAAGATAGAGGAAAGAATCAGTGACATTGAAGACAGGCAACTAGAGATGCTATAGAGAGAAGAGACTCACAAATTTTTTAAAAAATGAAAGAACTCTACAAGAATTGTCTAACTCCATCAGAAAGAGTAATATAAGAATAAAGGGTATATCAGAAAATAAAAGAGAGGGAGAAGGGAATGGGGAGACTATTCAAACAAATAATTGATGAGAACTTTTCAAGCCTAAGGAAAGAGTTAGAGCAGGGGTAGTCAACCTTTTTATGCCTACCGCCCACTTTTGTATCTCTGTTAGTAGTAAAATTTTCTAACCGCCCACCAGTTCCACAGTAATGGTGATTTATAAAGTAGGGAAGTAACTTTACTTTATAAAATTTATAAAGCAGAGTTACAGCAAGTTAATGCATATAATAATAATTACTTACCAAGTACTTTATGTCAGATTTTCACTAAGTTTGGCAGAATAAATATAAAACAAATTACTATAGTTAAATCTACCCTTTTTATTTATACTTTGGTTGCTTCACTACCACCACCATGAAAGCTGGAACACCCACTAGTGGGCAGTAGGGAATAAGTTGACTACCACTGAGTTAGAGTCTCAAATCTAAGAAGTAAACAGAACACTGAGTTACCTCAACCCAAACAGATCTACTTTAACACACATCATAATGAAATTGTCAAAAATCAATGACAAAAAAAAAAAGAATCCTTAAGACAGGGAAAAGAAGAACAAAATAAATAAAGAAAGGCCCATTTGTTTATCATCAGACTTCTCAGCAGACACTCTATAAGCCAGAAGAGAGTGGACCCAAACATTGAAAGTACTGCAAGAAAGGAATTGCCAGCTAAGAATACTGTATCCATCAATGCTATCCTTCAAATATAAAAAAGAAATAAACATTTTGCAGACAACGTTGAGGTCATCTATCCCCAGAAAACCTCCACTGTAAGAAATACTCAAAGGGTTATTTCACCAGATACAAAGAACCAACCAAATCAAAACTACAAGTACCTGCTTCAACAAGGTCACAATAAGAACAAGGACAATCTGTGACAATAACATAAAAGGGGAGAGAATAAAGATCTGCAGTAGCAAAGAAGGATGGAGTGCAGAAGCACTGAGAAGATAATGGATTCTTGTACACATCACAATTTTTCTCTTAATAATTTAATGGTAACCACCCATGAAAATGGCACTACTGAAACTGATAGCTTAAAAGGGGGGGAGTATAGAAAAACAAAAACAACTGCAATAAAACAAAAGAGAAGAACCAAATGAGACACAGAGCTACCAGAAAGCAAAACATAAAATGGCCAGGAGTACTCAAGTGTCAGTAATTACCCTAAATGCAAATGGACTGAACTCACCAATGAAGAAGCACAGAGTAGGAGATTGGATCAAAAAGCAAAATCCAACCATATGCTGCCTTCAAAATACACATTTATGCTGTGACAACAAAAGTAGACTCAAAGTGAAAGATTGAAAAATACTTCTTTAAGCAAATAATAGCCAAAGAAAAAGCAGGTGTAGCCATACTCATATATGACAATGCTGACTAAAAGACAACAAGAGAAACTAGAAACAAAATACACATTTCATAATGATAAAGAGGATACTGTGTCAAGAAGACGTAACACTTCTTAATATATATGCACCAAATCAAGGAGTACCAAAATATATAAGACATCTACTAACTGATCTAAAAAAGAAAGAAAAAAACAGAATCATACTGGAAGATTTAAACACACCATTGATGGCTTTAGATAGATCATCCAAACAGAAAATCAGGGAAGAGATATCAACCTTAAATAATACACTAGATCAAGTGGACATAATAGCCATTTGCAGGACATTTCATCCCAAAACATCATACTATACATTTTTTTCCCAGTGTACATGGAACATTCTCAAGGATAGACCATACGTTGGGCCATAACTAACATCAGTAAATTCAGGAAGACTGAAATTATATCGAGCATATTATCTGTTGATAAATCTTTGAAATTAGAATTCATTTTCAAAAAGTAAAGAAACCAAACCCACAATAAGGAAATTAAAAAACATAGTTCTAAGTAAGACTGGGTCAAAAAAGAAACAAAAGCAGAAATTAAAAGATATATACAGACAAATGAAAATGACAACACAACATATCAAAATTTCTGGGATGCAGCGAAAGCAGTAGTAAGAGGGAAGTTATATCCTTACAGACTTATATTAAGAAATAAGAGAGATTCCAAGTAAACAACCTACTATCACATCTTAAAATACTAGAAAAAGAACAACAAAGGCAATCCAAAGTCAGCAGAAGAAACGAAATGATAAAAGTCATAACAGAACAGTCTGATCAGGCAGTGGCACAGTGGATAGAGTGTTGAACTGGGATGCAGAGGACCCAGGTTTGAAATCCCAGGGTCACCAGCTTGAGCGTAGACTCATCTTGTTTGAGCAAGGCTCACCAGCTTGAGCCCAAGGTCGCTGGTTTGAGCAAGGGGTCACCGGTCTGCTATAGCCCCTTAGTCAAGGCACATATGAGAAAGCAATCAATGAACAACCAAGGTGCCACAATGAAGACTTGATGCTTCTCATCTCTCTCCCTTCCTGTCTGTCTGTCCCTATCTGTCCCTTTCTCTGTCTCTTTCTCTGTCACACACACAAAAATAATTACAGCAGAACTAAATAAAATAGAGAAAAAAACTATAGAAACAAACTATAAAAACAATTAATACAACAAAGTGCTGGTTTTTTGAAAAGATCAATAAAATTGACAAACTCCTGGCTAGGCTCACTAAAAAAAGAGAAAGAACTCATAAACAAAATCTGAAAAGAGAAGATATCACCACAGTTATCATAGATATACAAAGGATCATAGTAGAATACTCTGAAAAATTATATGCCACTATATTTAACAATCTAGAAGAAAAGGATAAATTCCTAGAACTATACAATTTTCCTACACTGAGTCATGAAGAAGTGGAAAACCTAAATAGACCTATATGCAGTGAGGAAATAAGAAACAACTACCAAAAACCTCCCAAAAAACAAAAGTCCAGGACCAGATGGGTACCTAGTGAGTTCTGTCAAACATTTAAAAATATTTGGTACTTATCCTTCTCAAAGTCATCCAAAAAAATAGAAGAAGAAATACTCCCTAACACATATCATGAGGCCAACATAACCCTGATACCAAAACCTGTCAAAGAGAATACAAAAAAAAGAAAACTACAGACCAGTATCTCTAATGAATACAGATGCAAAAATCCTTTAAAAAATACTAGCAAATCAAATACAACACATTAAAAAAAATAATGCATCACAAGTAAGATTCATTCCATGAGCACAGGGATGGTTTAACATATGTAAATTGATTAACACAATATACCATATCAACAAAACAAAGGACAAAAATCATATGATTATGTCATTAGATGTAGAGAAGGCATTTGGTAAGATACAACATCCTTTTATATTTAAAACACTCAATAAAATCAGTTTAAAAAGAAAGTGCGTCAACATAATAAAGGCCATATAGGACAAACCATCAGCCAATATCATACTAACTGGTGAAAAACTAAAAGCTTTTCCTCTAAAATCAAGAACAAGACAAGGCTGCCTACTCTCTCCACTTAACATAGTGCTGAAGTTTCAGCCAGAGCAATCAGGCAAGAGAAAGAAAGAAAAGGCATCCATATCAGAAAAGATGAAGTAAAGGTATCACTTTTGCAGAAGATATGATCCTATAAGTAGAAAACACCAAAGACTCCACTGAAAAACTATTAGAAACAATAAACGATATAATAATGTCGCAATATACAAATCAATAAACAAAAGTCTTATACGCCAACAATGAAACTTCAGACAATGAACTAAAAAGTAATAATCTCATTTACAGTTGCAACAAATTAAATAATTAAATACCTAGAAATAAATTTAACAAAGTGTTTTTCAACCACTAGTCTGAAAGAAATTTTGTGCTGCTCTGCAAAAGAGCTAAGCACCCTGATGTGGTATGAAGATCATAGACCCAATGATCTTAGTTGAATTCACCTATGCTGAGGGTGATTTCTACCTTAGCAGTCCCTAAAATACTTCTTCTAATTTTACTGATCCCCAAGTATAAAAAGGTTGAAAACCACTGATTATTGTAAAGGACCTATATACTGAAAACTACAAAGCATTATTAAAAGAAACTGAAAAAGACACAATGAAATGAAAAAATATTCAATATTCATGGATTGGAAGAATCAACATAGTTAAAATGACCATACTGCCCAAAGCATTAACAAATTTAATGCAATTTCCAACAAAATTCCAATGTCACTTTTTAAAGAAATAGAACAAAAAATCACCAGGTTTGTATGGAACCACCAAAAAAACCAATTAGCCAAAGTAATGCCGAGAAAAAAGAATGAGGCCGAAGGTATCACACTACCTGACTTCAAATAATACTACAGATTCACAATAATCAAGACAGCCTAGAATTGGCAGAAATACAGACACACAGACCAATGAAACAGAATCGAGAGCCTGGAAATAAAACCACATATATATGGACAAATAATATTTCACAAAACAGCCAGAACACACAATGGAGAAAAGAAAGCCTCTTCAATAAATGGTGCTGGGAAAATTGGAAATTCACATGCAAAAGAATGAAACTTGACTACAGTTTGTCCCCCTGCACAAAAATTAATTCTCAAAATGGATCAAAGACCTAAATATAAGAGCTGAAACAATAAATTATCAATACATAGAAAAAAACATAGGTACTAAACTTATGGTCCTTGGCCATAAAGGACAATTTATGAATTTGACCCCAAAGGTAAGGGAATTAAGGCAACAACAAATAAATGGGACTATATCAAACTAAAAAGCTTTTGCACAGCAAAAGAAACTGACAACAAAACAAATAGGCAGTCAATTAAATGGAAGATCATATTTGCAAATAAGAGCTCTAATAGCGGTTAATATCCAAAATCTATAAAGAACTCACAAAGCCCAGCAATAAACAAGAAAGGAATCCAATTAAAAAATAGGGAGTGGAGCCTGACCGGGCAGTGGCGTAGTGGATAGAGCGTCGAACTGGGATGCGGAAGACCCAGGTTCGAGACCCCGAGGTCGCCAGCTTGAGCGCAGGCTCATCTGGTTTGAGCAAAAGGTCACCAGCTTGAGCCCAAGGTCGCTGGCTCAAGCAAGGGGTTGCTCAGTCTGCTGAAGGCCCGCGGTCAGGGCACATATGAGAGAGTAATCAATGAACAACTAAGGTGTTGCAAGGCGCAACGAAAAACTAATGATTGATGCTTCTCATCTCTCCATTTCTGTCTGTCTGTCCCTGTCTATACTTCTGACTCTCTCTCTGTCTCTGTAAAGAAAAAAAAAGGGTGAGGGGAGTAGACCTGAAACAGACAATTCTCCCAAGAGGAAATACAAATAGCCAACAGAGATATGAAAAGATGCTCATCTCATCTACACTACTTAGTTGAGAAATGCAAATCAAAAATACAATGAGATACCACCTCACACCTGCTAGACAGGCAACAAGAAAGATAATAAGAAGTGTTGGAGAGGCTGTGGAGAAAAAGGAACCCTCATTCACTGCTGGTGGGAATGTAAAGTAGTATAACCACTATGGAAGAAAGTATGGTGGTTCCTCAAAAATATTAAGACTAGAACTACCATATGACCCAGCAATCCCTCTACCCAGTGTCTATCACAAAACTTGAAACCATTAGTATGTAAAAAAAACATGCACCCCCATGTTCATCACAGCATTATTCACAGTGGCCAAGACATGGAAACAACTCAATTGTCCTTTAATATAAAATTGGATAACAAAGATATGGTACATATATACAATGGAATACTACTCAGCCACAAGAAATGATGACTTATTGTCATTTATGTCAACACAGATGGACCTTGGAAACATAATACTAAGTGAATTAAGTAAATCAGAAAAGGCTAAGAACTGTATGATTTCACACATAGGTGGGATATAAAACTGAGACTCATGGACACAGATAAAAAGTACAGTGGTTACCAAGGAAAGGGAGTAGAGAAGGAGGATGTGGGGAGGCAGGGTGAAGGGTGTAATGAAAGACAAATATAAGGTGATGGAAAATGATTTGACTTTGGGTGATAGGTGTACAACATAATCAACTGTTCCACTGTTATAGAAATGTTTACCTGAAACCTATGTACTCTTATTGATCAATGTCACCCTGTTACATTTAATTTTCTAAGTAAAAATAAATAAAGAAATAAATAAATAAATATTAAGTTATTTCATCTTAAGGGGAAAAAAACTGATCCTATCAGAATTCAATTTATAGTGGTTAATGATTAAACAGTTTATTCCTTAGATGATGCCTCATTCATTATATTTGGGTACCACGTTAGTACTTCATAAAGCTTTAAAGAGCCCCATTATAATGGCCGTTGTATGAAAACACTAAAATTATTTTTTTAATTAGACATTTTAACAAATATGTGGTTTTATCAGTTGGTAGCTTGAAAACGAAATTATTCCTTTGCAGAAAAACTGGTGGGAGAGGGTATATACCAGAATATTGGGAGAAGTTATTTATTACAATATAACATAAGCATTATTAAAACAACAATCTTCTGCAGTGCTTAAGAAATTTAAATTTTTCTATCATAAAACAATAATGTTATTTTTCAGTTGGCAATTAGAATATTTACTTGTTCTTAAGTGAATACAATACTAATTTAAAACTATAATATAGCATGATATCACAATCTTTTAACAGTTCATTTACAATTGTTATTTTATTTTATTTTATTTTGCAGGGACAGAGAGAGTCAGAGAGAGGGATAGATAGGGACAGACAGGAACGGAGAGAGATGAGAAGCATTAATCATCAGTTTTTCATTGCAACACCTTAGTTGTTCATTGATTGCTTTCTCATATGTGCCTTGACCGCGGGCCTTCAGCAGACCAAGTAACCCCTTGCTTGAGCCAGCGACCTTGGGTCCAAGCTGGTAAGCTTTTTGCTGAAGTCAGATGAGCCCGTGCTCAAGCTAGCGACCTCAGGGTCTCGGACCTGGGTCCTCCACATCCCAGTCTGACGCTCTATCCACTGTGCCAGCGCCTGGTCAGATACAATTGTCATTTTATTAAACTCTTAAAAAAAGAATTTTGAAATATTTGTTTATGTAACACTTTGAAAAAGCTAACTTCTCCAGTCTTAGTATAATAGGGTAGCATTAAGAACAAAAGGCATTTTTGTTGCATATTTCACAGCAAAGAAGATACTCAATACCTGCACTGGGTTTTGTTGTCATGGGGACCATCTAGGAGAAACCATATCAAAGCCAAAATTTCAAACTCCTTAAAATACTGCCTTCATGTCTGGCTTCACTTATAATTTAGAAATCAACACTGTAGTAACCAATTTTATTTCTTAAAAATATATAACCCATCTACAAAAGAAGTTTAAAGTCTTTCTAAAGTCTTGAATTTTCTTTCCTTGAAAATTTCTAATGCTGGAGCATACCAACCTGGGGTGTTCTGTTGCCTAGCAGCAAGCCATGGAAACAGAAGCACACACTGTGTGCCTGCACTACGACTAGTATGATTAGACCATCACTGAGAAGTTTGGCATAGGTATTTACAGCTACTGTCTCCTTGTTTTACTTCTCTTGATATTTAAAAAGAAATGCAGCTAACTTCATCTTTTCCTTTGAGTTTACCTGAAAATCACCACCAAAATATCATAAAATTTGCCCAAATGGTAAAATTAAATGGGATCAGAGTAATAAAAATTCACAGTGGGGAGAAGGGAATAGGCTCTGATTCCCAATTAGTGAGAAGCATTCAGGTGGGACAAGAGTAGGTTTACAGTTGTGAGTACACGAAACAGAGTTCATTCTTGTATCATTCCAGTATTTATGAATTATTGTCTTATTTTCCATTCAAACAACTGTAAATCTACTTTGCCCCACCCTGCATGCCATTATTATATCAGCTCAAGTTTTGTTGGCCTTGTAAATTAAATCTAGTCCGCAGGAGAGTGATAGACTAGTACTAAGAGACCTTTCATAAGAAATCAGGTATCACAAAGTTCTCCATAGTTTAGCCCCAAGCCACCTTATTTTATACCTGTCTCCAACTACACTATCCTATGAATGCTGCCTTCCAGCCAAATTAGCCTGCTTGTCATTCCGTAAATATGCTGTGTGCACTTGTGAGTTTCCCTCACCATCTCTACCACCTGCATGCCCTCTCAGCCATCATCCTACGAGAAGTACTCTATAAAACCACAACCAGTTCCCAGCCAGCAAAAGTGCCTTCTTAATTGATATAACTATGTTATTAACATTATTTATTTAATATTTACTTTATGCTTTCTGGCATATGCAGGTGTCTACCTCACCTCTTCTTAATACTGACCATTTAGGAAGGGGGTATAACTCTTAATTTAAGAGTTCTACAGCAACATGGACAACAATAATGATATTGGAAGGACTGGCAGAAAATTAAGGAATATTGATTTCAATATCTAAAAATGTTGAAGTATAAACCATTAAAACAAACTAAGCCAAGCTGTATAAGACATACTATTAGAACAGGATTATATTCTAAATCATACAGATAATGAGGGTAAAGGTGAACGACTCTTGAGAAAATCACTTTGATATAAAAATTCATTCACATGGACACTTAATGTATCAAGAAACCCTTAAAACACTCCATAAGAACTAGTGTTTCTCCAGACACACACATAAACAATGAAATGTGATACTTGGGCATGAAGTAATAATTGTGTCTAGGAAAAAAAAAAAAAACTTTTTCAAAGTGACTATGTCGGCAGTTTTGGACATCAACTTACAAACTTTTATAATAAAGCCATGAAAAAACTGAATATCCAGATTTTTTTTTGAATATCCAAATTTTAATGGCCCATTTTATAACAGAAAAAGTTATAGTTCTCTCAAATCCAGAAAGAAACATTTCATTTCTTTGGTATTTCAACTGCTTACTAGACATCTTAAGACATAGCAAGAACCTCAAATGCAACAAATCTGAAGTTTAAATGATTATGCACTCAATTCCCACACATAAAAAACCAAACTAAAGCTGCACCTTTGCTCATAGTTCCTATTTCAGTTAAAAATGCCAACAACTGCGGTTACTCAAACCAGAAGCCTTTAAATCAGCCTGGACTTGTTTCCTAGTCTTAAAACCTAAGTCCAACAATTTCAACAAGGAAATGGTATCGTGTAAAATAAACAGCATGGATTTAAATATAAAGTGAGTCTTATTAACTATAAAAATCTTTGGACAAGAGAGTTAATCTTATTAAGTCTCAGTTTCTCAGTTTGTAAAATGAGGATATTAAAGCTCTCTCAATATGTATACTTTAAGAACTTTATGAGAAATAACATAATTAGAGCAGAAAATATTTCACTTTGTTAATCTATTCTTTCCCTAACTTATTAAACTATTCTTTTTAAAAGTATGTACTGGCATTTCTTCTAAAAAAATTCAGCTGCAAAATACTAATGTATTTCATGAGGTTAAAGCTCATGTTATATCATGTGCATCATGTACATTTTAATTAAAATCCCTTCTCCTTTGGAAAATCAATTCTATTGCCTAAGTATCCCACTCCTAATCTCTTTTGTTCCTAATTCTGTCAACACAGTTCCTCTCTCACCTGGATTATGGTCAACACTTACCAACAGTTCATCTACTCTCTCACCTCTTCAACTCCTCCACCCAGAAACCTTTCTAAAACACAAAGGTGAGCACTACCTTCCAGGTAAAAAACAAATTCCTTAGGATACACGCTCTTTTCAGTTTGGCCCCAAATCCTTTTCCAGTATCTTGAGACACCCTTCCCAGTTTAGGCCACTCTTGCACAGTCCTGGGGACAGCTTCCACACTGTCATTTCTTACAATCCCAGCAATCTTACAATTTTCTACTGTTAATAAAATATGTGTTTTCTGCTGTTAATAAAATGTGTCTTTTCGCATATCACTCCCTTGGTCTGCGAAAGCCCCTCCACACCCCTCCCTCCATCCATCTGGCAAACAATTCATCCTTGAAAGCCAACCCGAATGTCACTTCTTCTATGAGGTCTTCCAGAATGAGTGTTAGTCACTCCTTTTGTGGAGTCCCACGGTACTTTGTTTTCAAAGCTGTCCTGGGGAGCTGTTAAAACTTGGGAACAAAAATTAATATATATAAATTATAATTTATAAATTATTAATTCCTAAAGAGTTCTTTTAAACCCAAATCCCAGCCACTCCATACTTTTTCTTGATTATACATGCATGCGCATGTGCAAACACGCAAGCAAACACATACACACATACACACAACCTAGAAAAATTCTGGCAACAAAAAGCCTCAACATAATCAAAAAATCCAGAAACTATCAGGTCCATCCAAATGAATCAGACCTGATCTCATTCTGAAATACCTGATGTTGTCTTGACAACTTTTAAATGTCAAACGAGTTTCGGGGAACAGCCAAAGATTTTAAGACTCTAATAATTTTCCAAAATATAATTTCTAAATTGTAACAATCTTTTTTTTACCTACATGTGCAAAACTTTTAGAATTCAATGGGGAAATAAACCTTCATTTTAAAAATTAACTTTGAAATTGGGAAATAAAAACATATGCTATTTCCTGGCACTGGTCATAATAATAATAATAGCTAGCATTCATTGGGACCCTAATGCCAGGACGCCTCAGGGCACTCTCTGCGGATTCCTGTAAATCCTGCAGCTACTCAATGAAGTAGGAATCATTACTCTTATTTTATAGATAAGGAAGCTGGCCAAAGAGGTTAATTTTTATTTATTTATTTATTTTTACAGGGACAGAGAGAGAGTCAGAGAGAGGGATAGATAGGAACAGACAGACAGGAACGGAGAGAGATGAGAAGCATCAATCATCAGTTTTTCGTTGGGACTCCTTAGTTGTTCATTGATTGCTTTCTCATATGTGCCTTGACCGTGGGCCTTCAGCAGACCGAGTAACCCCTTGCTCGAGCCAGCGACCTTGGGTCCAAGCTGGTGAGCTTTTTTTGGCTCAAGCCAGATGAGCCCGCACTCAAGCTGGCAACTTTGGGGTCTCGAACCTGGGTCCTTCCACATCCCAGTCTGACGCTCTATTCACTGCGCCACCACCTCATCATCCGGTGAGGACACAAATCCAGACCTTCTGACTCCCTGGCCGATGTATACATTCTACAAACTATAACATCACACCAAAATCTAGGCCCATTAGAAAACTTCCCTACAAGGCAAATAAAGATTTGCTGAGACTGTCAACTTGAAAGGCGGAGCCTTCTTTAATCAGGGATATTAACAAGACCATTCACCTAAGATTTATATACTCATCTTCCAGATTAGTATATATAAAAAAAAATTATCTTGAGTATTTTTATTTCCTCATAAAGATAGAAACTAAAGGTAGAAACTAGTATAAATTCCCTTTATATATATAATTAATTTGACAGAATTGCAAACTCAATGTAAGGAACATCAGCTCTAAGAACAAAAGTATCTTTTAAGATAAAATTTATGTATAATATCTCAAAAACAAACAAGAGGAGGAAAATCTTGCATTTCAGGCAAGAATTGCTGGAGAGCAATTGGATTTGGAAATAAACAATATATAAACTACTGACCCAAGATTTTGTGAATCCAGTTCCAGTTTCTTCACTTTAATTAATGGTTCTCATCCTGGCTGAACATGACAAATAATTTAAGTTTACATTTCTGTTGAACCCTTGACTCCCTTCTCTTGTTAAGTGCCCGGCAATTGTAAATAAAGAGTACTGTGTTTTCAGTGGCAAAGACATGGAAATAACCAAAGTTTCCCTTGATAGAGGACTAGATAAAGAAGAGGGGGTACATATATACAATGGAATACTACTCTGCGATGAAAAATGATGGCATGTTGCCATTTACGACAACATGAATGGACCTTGAACATCATACTGAGAGAAATAAGTAAATCAGAAAAAGCTAAGAATACATGATTTCATACATAGTTGGGATATAAAACTGAAATTCATGAACATAGATGAAAGTGAAGTGGTTACCAGGGGGAGGGGGTTAGGGAAAGGGAAGAAAGAGGTACAAATATACAGTGACAGACAATGATTTGACTTTGGGTGATGGGCACACAACACAATCAACAGTTCTAATGTTTACCTGACACCTATGTGCTCTTACTGATCAATATCACCCCATTAAAATTAATTTTCTTAAAAAAAAAAAGTACTGGGCTTTAATAAGTCTTCTTCGGTAACACAAGAATTCTACATTGTAACAATAGCCTTGAATTTAACTACTTTGTACATTCATATTTATTTTCATACTGTCTTTAATAAGAATAGAGATTATTTTAAGGTTTGTGTGCTTGTTTATACTTTCTAAAAGTGCATCAGAATATACTGTGAAAAACTGGTATTACAGAGTTTTTCAAATTTATGGAAATTTAGTCAGTCATAAATACTACAAACTGAACAAAAATTTCACCTCTGTGGTGACTCCCCTAAGTTATTTGGTACTTCATTTTTCACAATAAGAAGTTCAGGAAAAACTGGCATGCTCCATTTGATGAAGTACCAAATAAAGCAAGCATCAAAGGTAATTGCAGAATTCTGCATACTGTTTAAAACAATTTTAAATAAAATGTATTTTATTTTAAATACTTTTTCAATTACAGTTGACATTCAATATTATTTTATATTAGTTTCAGGTATACAGCAGAGTGTTTAGACATTTATATAATTTATGAAGTGATCCCTCTGATAAATCCAATACCCACCTGGCACCATACATAGTTAAACAAAATACTTAAAAAAAAAAATTTAATCCTCTGTTGTGTTTTAGTGAGTCATCTATTTGCTGAGTATTTTTTATATACCATATACTACCCTTTAGGAATGTAGTAGGGGACTGTCATAGGGCATAAAAACAGTAAACAAATAATTATAAGAGTGATGGACAGTACACAGGAGGAGAAATATAGGCACTTGTGATTCACATAACAAACAATGAGTCTGGTAAGAGCTCTCCTATGGAGGAGACTTAGGAGATAAGACAGGGGTCCCCAAACTTTTTATACAGGGGGCCAGATCACTGTCCCTCAGACCATTGGAGGGCCAGACTATAAAAAAAAAACTATGAACAAATCCCTATGCACACTGCACATATCTTATTTTAAAGTAAAAAAAAAAAGCCCTGGTCGGTTGGCTCAGCGGTAGAGCGTCGGCCTAGCGTGCGGAGGACCCGGGTTCGATTCCGGCCAGGGCACACAGGAGAAGCGCCCATTTGCTTCTCCACCCCTCCGCCGCGCTTTCCTCTCTGTCTCTCTCTTCCCCTCCCGCAGCCAAGGCTCCATTGGAGCAAAGATGGCCCGGGCGCTGGGGATGGCTCTGTGGCCTCTGCCCCAGGCGCTAGAGTGGCTCTGGTCGCAACATGGCGACGCCCAGGATGGGCAGAGCGTCGCCCCCTGGTGGGCAGAGCGTCGCCCCATGGTGGGCGTGCCAGGTGGATCCCGGTCGGGCGCATGCGGGAGTCTGTCTGACTGTCTCTCCCTGTTTCCAGCTTCAGAAAAAATGAAAAAAAAACAAAAGACA
Organism: Saccopteryx leptura; assembly: GCF_036850995.1. Classification (NCBI taxonomy): domain Eukaryota; kingdom Metazoa; phylum Chordata; class Mammalia; order Chiroptera; family Emballonuridae; genus Saccopteryx; species Saccopteryx leptura. The sequence continues at coordinate 58,571,464 of NC_089511.1, read as the reverse complement.
AAAACAAAAACAAAACAAAACAAAACAAACAAACAAAAAAAACAAAACGAGAACAAATACAATATTTAAAATAAATAACAAGTAAATTTAAATCAACAAACTGACCAGTATTTCAATGGGAACTATGAGCCTGCTTTTGGCTAATGAGATGGTCAATGTGCTCCTCTCACTGACCACCAATGAAAGAAGTGTCCCTTCCGGAAGTGCAGCGGGGGCCAGATAAATGGCCTCCAGGGGCTGCATGCGGCCCACAGGTCGTAGTTTGGGGACCCCTGAGAAAAGATATGAAGAGTGAATAGGAGTTAAGTAGCCAAGAGTCGAGAGGGGAAATATCAAACAAGAAGTTTCCAGATGAGAAAACAGATGAAGGCCCAGAGGTTGCAGGGAGAAGTCAAGGTTGGCTGGAGAAGTGCTCAACTGCTTGTACAGTGAGCCAACCAGCTCTGCCTTCAGTTATGGAAGGACTTGTTCTTTCCCCCAAGATGCTGGATGTGCTGCTGGCCACACGCCTCCAACTGTTAGCCTCCTTTGGGGTTCTCCTCTGCTAAAGAAAACTACACCACCTGCTCATGCCTCCTTGCAGGGGCACACTGGGGCTATTAAATTTGGGTATAAAAGCCTGGTCCCTTGATCCAAACTGAACAGCTCTGAGGGGCCTTCCAACACCAAAGATTACCTTGGAAAAAGGGGACTTGATTACATCTTGCCTTCTCTACTCCATCCTGCTTTCCTCTTTACCTTTCCTTCCCACAGGGGATGATCTCAAGAGCATTCCCCAACAAATATCTTACACATGAAACTCCCTCTCAGCATGTTTTATAACCATAGCATCTACTGTGTGCTGCACTGAGAAGCTAAAAGATGGACAAAGGACAGCTCATTCAGGACCCTATCTGGAATTCAATCTAAGGGTTTACAATAAAAGTGTGACAAGGTCACTAATTATTACATTAAAGGTGAGTCCAAGAGAACAGAAAGGGAACATCAGGGAGAAAATAATAATCATTCAAAGTGTAATTTCTCCCCCAGCCTGGTGCTCATCAGGGTAAATCTACCTGAAGCCCTTTATGAAAAGACAATTATCTTGAAATTCTAATACAATAGGACTGCATCTCAGTTTGTGTACTGGTCATCATTTGTGGCTGTCATATACGTACTGCGATGGGCAAAGGCCCAAGGTTGAAAACACTAAGAGGCCTAAAATAGTATTGACTTTAAAAAAAATTTTTTTTTTGGTATTTTTCTGAAGCTGGAAACAGGGAGAGACAGTCAGACAGACTCCTGCATGCGCCCAACCGGGATCCACCCGGCACGCCCACCAGGGGGCGTCGCTCTGTCGTGACCAGAGCCACTCTAGCGCCTGGGGCAGAGGCCAAGGAGCCATCCCCAGTGCCCGGGCCATCTTCGCTCCAATGGAGCCTTGGCTTGCGGGAGGGGAAGAGAGAGACAGAGAGGAAGGAGAGGGGGAGGGGTGGAGAAGCAGATGGGCGCTTCTCCTGTGTGCCCTGGCCGGGAATCGAACCCGGGACTTCTGTACGCCAGGCTGACGCTCTACCACTGAGCCAACTGGTGAAATTTTTTTATAAGCAACTATAGAACCTGAATAAAAACTACCCCATTCCATTTGTTACAGCAGCTATTTTATGGTGGACTCTATAACAGAAAGAAAAGAAAACAAACAATCCTTTCATGGTAAGCTAAGAACTTTACAATTTTAATACCTTATGCAATGTACAAGTCACACCAGAGAAAAAGTATTGGAAATGTCTCCCTGTTGCTGTCATTTGGTATTTTTGTATATAGCTCCTTCAGGGGCTCTACTTCTTGGTGTACAAGTTACCTAAAATGTGTTAGCAAATAAGCCAAGGTTCTGCCAAAGGTAATTTGTTCAATGGGACTTTAACAAATCCATTTGCAATACAGTCTTATTTTCCAGATGTATCCTATCAAGAAGAAGCAACTTTTTAATTTATTTGCATTTGGTGAATAAAGCCCTCTGAAAAATCAAAACAAAACCGCTGTAGGATAGCATACGTGTTAAAGTGGAGCAAGAATGGAGATCTGACAGGAAAGGCAGCTAGCTGACTCAAGTGTGGGTGAAGAAACAGGTAGGGGGCGGGGTAAAGGCTGGACAGATTGGAGCAATGGCAGCTGAGCATGCTGTTGGAATCTCCCTTTAAGAAAGAACTTGCTGTGCAGTTGCAGGAAGGTGATTAGTGGACTGTGTCCAGCTGCAGCACCTTCAGAATTCACCTCTGCTTGCAAGCCCAGGCTGCACTTTCCCCACACAGCACGCAGCCCCCAGCCAGTAACTGAGCACAATGAATGGCATCTCAGGATTTTATCATTTCTGTTCAAAATGGGATTTCTCTGACAATTTTTGCTCCAGAACTCCTGTTGGAGCAATTGAGTTGTTAGATAGCATCACGGTCTGTTAGATAGCTCTCCTGGCCCAGTCTTGCCCCCTCACAGCTGCCCTGACCACGTTCCCTTTCATAGGTGTCAGATCTGACCTGTGGTTGAGCTGGGTCTCTACCCTGCTGCTTTCACGGGCATTCCTCCAACGGACACAGTGATGCTTAACAGGTGGACTCAAGGGCACTCTGTCCCCGAGGAAATGTGGAGTGTAGGAGAGAAAGAAGGGTTATGGGTCACTCCTGGGATCCTGGCACCGGAAATGGGAACTCGAAAAGGGAAACAGGGAGGGAGAAACATGAGTTCACTTTGGGTCAGGCTAAGAATGAAGTATGTAAAGAAACCCATTTCCATCCAACAACTTAATGGTACAAAGAATACAGTCTGGGACACAAGATTGGAATTTTGTAAATTTTTCTCCAGCCTGATAATATTCACGATGACCTTGAATATTTTGCTTCACTACGACACTCAGTGACATGGCTGATGTGGTATGTGGGCTTCAGATTCCAGAAGATACAGGTTTGAATACCAGCAGCTATTAGATGCAAAGTTTCCCAAAAGTGCCATCAGTGTTAGTTTCCCAATCATCAATGGGGGGTGTACCCCTCCCTGGCAGGGTGGCTGTGATGGGGCACAGTGACTGAGACACAGCAGGCACTTTAAAAAAGATGTTTACTTTGTATTCTATTTCCTATCTCATTGAACATATTTGTAAAGCACTAGTAAATATTGACCCCTTCATTAGAAGGCTATAAATGCACATGCAAGGGTTTGATGTGCCCTGTAAACCCCGCAGGCATCAAAAGCCTCTAACGGTGTACATGGCAGCAAATGCAGAGAGGGTAACTATTCCCAGTAATGCAAAGCTGGATGAAGAAAAAGCCCCCCAACTATGGCATCCGAACAGGAGACTCCACCTTCCAAGTAGAACCTGCTGCAGTCAGAAATAAAGAAGGCAGCCAGGAAAAGAACACAGTCTTCACATCAGAGATAACACATGTTTAGAGGAAACTATTTCACAAATTTTTTTCTTCTTTATACAATAAAAAAAACAAAAAGCAATTTACTGTTGCTTAAGAGTAGATGTAGCACATCATCAAGCCATTTTTCATTGTCTACCTTTGTCAGAAAGGCTGTTGTGATTTATGTCCCGGAGAACTAAAATCTGTATGGCAACTAGTGAGGGAATGACAATCTGTTCTATGAGATCTGCTGACCAACAGTTACAGAAACCACATGGATTGTTCTGGAGCTCTTGCATGACATGCCACATGGTACCCAAGCTTCCCCAAATACTGACTTAATATTTACACAGAGGAAACAATTGCTTGATATGTGAAAGGTCAGGTAATGCCTGAAGCCACAGCTGACAACTTGGCAGTAAATTCCTGTGAAAAATGAACCATTTGCCTCTTCACTGGGAATTTTAAAATTCACTTTTCTCAGCTAATACAGTTACCACCAATTTCCTGAAAATCCAAATACAATTTTGAAACCCCAAAATTATGGTGACAAAGAAATATTTCCAATCCACTTCAGCATCAAGCTAAATGAAGAAAAATGTTCAGGATTCCTTAAATCATAATCGTTCCTCTTCATCCAGTTCACATATAAAGTAAGCAGAGGCAAAGTATTGATCGAGTCCATATGGACACTTGGAAATGTTAGCCATTATGTTTAAAACAAAAATAAATTCAACGAGGTCAGCATTTCAGGAATTTATAGCCAAAGACCACAGTGAAAACATGCCAAAAATTTCATTCTAACCAAAAAGCATTTTCAAACTTTTCCAGAATAATCACAGACTCCGAAGAGTTTAATTAAACATTGGCACCTGGGTGGAAACAGTGACCTAAAGTCCCTGCCAAGCTAGCAAGTCACAGAGAGGAGGTGTACACTCCCCAATAGAGGCAGATAACCAGAGACAGCAAGACCAATGAATACGTACAGCCCTGGCCACATATTTAAAATATTTCTCATTTTTGTTCAAACCCCTGTGCAGGTTAATGACAATATTCAGACTAATCCCATGGATGAAAGTGTAGCTTACCCTAGCTAAGGCACAGATCAATACAAATCCCCCGGAGAGGTAGCTACTAGCTGAGATCCCAATTATAGATGAGGAACCTAGAGGTTTACTATGAGCCCACTACCCACTGTTTCATAGCTTCTAAGCAGCAGAGCCAGGAGTCCAACACACGCAGTTCTGGATCAAGACATCGTGTCCCTAAACATTGCCCTATACAAGAGTGAAAGATTTTCATAGAAGAAAAGAAAGGATATTTCTAAGATAATCAAGACCAGCTAGAAAGAAGCACATTCACAATACCAGGCTGACTGACCCTGTATTGACTCTAGCAGTCAATTAGCCATCTGACTTCTTTGGCTTTAGTTGAATCTAAGAAGGTGTGTAAGCAGGTCACCAAGAGAATAGCACCCATAGCTCCATCGGCAGTAAGCCACAGGAACAGACTAGATCCCCTTGGCATCAGGGCTGAAAATGTCTAGGGTGCTGAGGCTCCTTCAGGTGAGACCTGGTTCCTACCAATACCACCCCCTAACATATATCTCCACCAAAATTTATTTGGTCTTTATGCTTGGGATAAATACTCTAGTTTTAAGTCAGCATCTTCTCTGAGCATGAATCTAAGGATAACGGAGTAAAGAAACAAGGTATAGAAAAGAAACAATTTGTTGTACAACAGAATCATAAGAAACTGCACTAGTAGCAAAAGGAGTTAATTATTAGCTCATGTATTCACACATCAACTCACTGATCCAGGCATCAATCACGTATGCACTTCCATCATGTACAAACACACATGCACACACTCAATGTTTTGAACACCTACCATGCATTAAGCTGCCTCAAAGGCTGGTAAAGTCCTATTCTCAGTGATTCATAAAAATGGGAAGCATTAAAGGTGTTTACAGCGTTTTCGTACTTTTCCTACATCACAGTTGTCTATTCTCCCTGTATATAATAACTTATTACTTAAGAAGTTGTTAACTGATATTATTCAGGTGTTCTGCAAAATAAATATAAATCCAGTTTCTAAATATTATATTTCAATTTAAAAAAAGAATGTAAATCCAGTTTCAAAAACTGAAATTAGATTTTCAACACAAGAAGGCATCTACTTTATATTAGAATTTTTCTATAAATCGTTTTCCAATTCTAAATTATAAAAAAAACTTTTAAACTATCTGGTGAGAGACTTTGGACACATGCATTAATTATACTTTCTCAAAAATAGTAAATGTATAAGGGGTTAATAACCAAAATTTATAAAAAATAAATAACTTGTAAAACTCAACATCAGGTAGGTAAACAATCCAATTAAAAAATGGGCAAAGGATCTGAATAGACACTTCACCAAAGAGGACACACAGATGGCCAATAGGCATATGAAAAAATGCTCAATATCATTAATCATTAGAGAAATCAATCAAAACCACAATAACCTATCACATCATACCTGCCAGAATGGTTCTCATCAACAAATTAATAAATAACAAGTGCTAGTGAGGGTGTGGAGAAAAGGGAGCCCTCCTGCATTGCTGGTGGGCATGCAGGCTCATGCAGCCACTGTGGAAAAAAGCATGGCATTTCCTCAAAAAATTAAAAATGGAACTGCCTTTTACCCAGCTATCCCATTTCTATGAATACATCCTAAGAATCCCAAAACACTAATCAAAAGAAGATATGCACCCCTATATTCATTGCAGCATTGTTTACAATAGCCAAGATCTGGAAACAGCCCAAGTGTCCGTCAGTGGATGAGTGGATAAAAAAGCAGTGGCACATTTATTTGCACAATGGAATACTACATGGTCATGAAAAAGAAGGAAATCTTACCTTTGGTGATGGCATGGATGGACCTGCAGATTGTTATGCTAAGTGAAATATACCAGACAGAGAAAGACAAATACTGTATGATCTCACTTATATGTGGAATCTAATGAAAACAATAAACTGAAAACAAACAGAATCAGAGGCAGGGTCACAGGAAACAGACGGACAGCTTGTCAGAGGGAAGGGGGAAGTGGGGACAGGATCAAGGAAAGTAAAGGGATTAGTCAAATTATATATACGTAACACATAGATACAAACATCAGGGTGGGGGGCAAAAGGGGTGAAACGGGTGGAACGAGACTTTGCATGGGGCATGGGGGGCACAATGCAGTGTGTAGAGGGTGTTATATTGAGTGGGACACTTGAAACCGTGTCATCACAATAAATTATATTTTTTTAAAAGAAGTAAATGCATAAGAAATAGCCAAAAGTTAGCATTTTAATCATGTGTTTATTATTTTGCTACTGTCCCATAGAAAACATTTCATTTTCTGTCAATAAAATTCAATTGAGCTTTGTAACAAAAAGAGCAACACCAGCATCTATCACCTTCTAAAGGCAAACATTAACAGTGAGACACAGTGATAAAGCTCTGTCATATGAGCATGGCGCTTGCTCTTCAACCAACTGCTTCCATTTCTCAGTCAGCTTCCCCACATCTCCTCAAGCTCCCACCCACACACATCTCTTCTTCCTGGACTGCCAAATTCTGGGGGAGAAGAGTTTCATTTTACATACTAAAAATCTGAAGATCTGATTGTCCCTGGCATAAACTTGCTCTTTTTTACACAGATTAAAACATATTTACCATGAGTTGAGCTTCTTCAACCTTATTAAGAAATAACTGCAGACCATTCCATGTTATAGATGTATATTTTTAAGATGATGGCAAAAGGGGATGGGGGAGGGAGGCCAATTCCAGTTGTTTCAAAAGAAAATGCAACCATTTAATTCTTTTCAGTGTGTAAATAATACACACAGGATGGATGGGGGATGCACAGTCTCTGCAGTTTGTGCATATTACACGCATGCTAAAATCAGAAAGATTTAACAATGCTCACAAAAATTAGGGGATCAGGGAATGTGCAGATACTCCAGTACTTTCAGCCTTTTGTATAGTGCATTTTCACCAGTGAAATAAAAGTTAGTTTTGCATCTCATTCACATAATCGAACAACTTTCTTTGACTTGTCATTTGCTTTTCTGATGTTCTTGCTTAATTTAAAAAAAAATCAAATGCTTTTTTTTATCGTTTCATATTCATTTTGGAATACCCCTAATTTTTGTGAGTAGTATGTTCAAGTATTCAAAAATGTGTTATCAGAGTATACAACCTCAGGTTCCGGGTTCTCTTCTAGCAAGCTGCTCTAAACACTGGGAAGATGGACCACCCACTGCAGGAACTAAACCTGCAAATCCCAGTCAGGGCACCTACAAAGTATCTAGCTATACATAAAAAATTCTCTGAGCCTCTGTTTTTGCCTTTGAGATGAGATGCTCATCTCACAGAATTGTTATTCATAAGAGTGAGATAAATTATAAAACTCATTATTATTATTCATTATTATTATTATTATTGCTATTACTATAACAGGTTAAAAGATTAAACCCATTGTGGATAGTAATAGTTTTATCTGGATAAAACAGACATGCTAATCATCAGATCTCACTTTTATTTTTAATTTTTCCTATTCAAGGCTGCAAAGATTTAATTTTTTAATGGGAAGAGAAAAATTAGTCAAATTACTGAATTTCAGTCTAATTAAAATTGCATTACACAAGGAAGAGATTAATTTTTATTTTTTAATTGAGAGGCAGGGAGGCAGAAAAACAGACTCCTGCCTGCACCTGGACTGGGATCCACCTGGCAAGCCCCATCTGGGGCTGACGCCCTGACCATCTGGAGCCCCTACTCCGCTGCTCAGCAACCAAGCTATTTTAGCACCTGAGGCAAGACCATGAAGCCACCTTCAGTGCCTGGGGCCAACTTGCTTGAATCATTCGAACCAGGGTTGCGGGAAGGGAAAAGACAGAGAGAGAGAGAGAGAGAGAGAGAGAAGAGGTGGGGACGTAGATGGCCGCTTCTCTTGTGTGCCCTCACCAGGAACCGAAACCAGGACTTCTACACACTGGCAGATGCTCTACCGCTGAGCCATCCAGCCAGGGCCATAAAGAAGAGATTCTAATCTCTTGTGGATATAAGAACACAGAATTTTTTTTTGTAAGTGAGAGGCAAGGAGGCCAAGAGACAGACTCCTGCATGTATCCCTATCAGAGTCTACCCAGCAAGCCCCCTACAGTGTGATGATACTCAGCCCATGTGGAGCCCCTGCTCCGCTGATCAGCAACTGAGTTATTTTAAGCTCCTGAGGTAAGGCCATGAAGCTACCCTCAGCATCTGGGGCCAACCTGCCTGAAACATTCAACCATGGTTAGGGATGGGGAGGGGGGAGGGGTGGAGAGGCAGATGGTCACTTCTGCATGCACTGACCAGGAATCGAACCCAGGACTTTCACACACCAGGCCGAGGCTCTTCTGCTGAGCCAACTGGCCGAGGCCAGAAATATTTTTAATAATTAAATTTTATAAGTAAAAATGGTACTAACAGTCTACATTAAAGTTAGTCTTGGCATCTGCCACTTATAATGCAATGAATATACAACCATTTTCCAAAAAGTTAAGAAACACCAATCAAAACAATAATAAATCAAGATGTCAAGAACTTGCTTCAGAATAAAAACATTTTTTTATTACCTTTTCCCTAAAATCATGTTTCTGGGAAACCAAGAGATTATAGGATATCTTCTCAGAGAGCGCCCTGTTTACAGGATAAAGCAGTGGTTCTCAACATGTGGGTCACAACCCCGGCAGGGGTCGAATGACCAAAACACAGGGGTCGCCTAAAGCCATCGGGTTCCTTTAGGCGACCCCTGTGTTTTGGTCGTTCAACCCCTGCCGGGGTCGCGACCCACAGGTTGAGAACCACTGAGATAAAGACTAGCAAACCAGGCTGTCTGACAAACCTGCGGTGGCTGGGAAGGCACCTTGGATTAGGAGGAGGGTCCACAGGTCCACAATCTGAAAGATTCATGTGGATATGAGAAGGCAAAACAAACACACAAACAAAAACACACGCTACTTAATTTCAAAAGCAGCTATTTCTGCCTTCTGGTATGATGTCTTCACAGAACCAGTGGTGAGGTACAACACAATCTTGCTCCTCTCCTCTGCAGCAAGAGAGGGAGTAAACAGCTTTGCAAGCTAGAACCTACAGTAAATGATCCAAACTTCAAAGATGCCCAAATGAGGACCACACTAAAGGTAAATGCAGAAATAATATGATGTTTTAAAATGTTTGCTTCATTTATTTTTTTGTGACAGAGATAGAGAGAGAGAGAGAGAGAGAGAGAGAGAGAGAGATAGGGACAGACAGAAAGGAAGGGAGAGAGATGAGGAGCATCAATTGTTTGTTGCAGAACCTTAGTTGTTCATGGATTGCTTTCTCATATGTGCCTTGACCGGGGAACTACAGCAAACCGAGTGACCCCTTGCTCAAGCCAGCGACCTTGGGCTCAAGCTGGTGAGACTTGCTCAAACCAGATGAGCCTGCGCTCAAGCTGGTGACCTTAGGGTTTCAAACCTGGCTCCTCAGCGTCCCAGTCTGACGCTCTATCCACTGCATTACCGCCTGGTCAGGCAAATGTTTGCTTTATTAAGTTGGGCAGAGCCTGGAGTGGGGATGCAGCAGGGTGGGAGCTGCCAGGAAGCTAAGTCTCACACAGAATGGGCAGGCAAACCAAACTCTCCCACTGCCCCACACATCTAAGTCTACCACGGATGTACATCCAATATGGTCAGTAATGGATTCAGCCAGTTCGCACCAGTTTGGCAGACCGACATCTAATTTTTTGTTGAGTTTGGTGAACTGGTTGTTAAAATGGCACTTGTAATCAGAGTTCTCTATAAAGTGGGAGCCTGGGCAGCTGCTCATTGTGGAAATCAAAAATTTACATTCCTTGTTCTTTTTGTTTGTTTGTTTGTTTGTTTTCCGAAGCTGGAAACTGGGAGAGACCGTCAGACAGACTCCCGCATGCGCCCGACCGGGATCCACCCGGCATGCCCACCAGGGGGTGATGCTCTGCCCCTCCGGGGCGTCACTCTATTGCGACCAGAGCCACTCTAGCGCCTGGGGCAGAGGCCAAGGAGCCATCCCCAGCGCCCGGGCCATCTTTGCTCCAATGGAGCCTCGGCTGCGGGAGGGGAAGAGAGAGACAGAGAGGAAGGAGAGGAGGAGGGGTGGAGAAGCAGATGGGCGCTTCTCCTGTGTGCCCTGGCCGGGAATCGAACCCAGGACTTCTGCACGCCAGGCTGACGCTCTACCACTGAGCCAACCGGCCAGGGCCATTCTTTTTTTTTTTTAACCTTCATCTGTGCAACAGTGTATTCTAAGCACCCGTAGTAATGTTCATTCCATCCACAGGTAAAGAAATGGCATCCTACTCCTACAATGAAAAGATGGTTAAGGATAAATCACACAGCCTATGATGCTCAGATAAAAAGTGAAGAAAATTGCAAGTGAGGATGCCAATCAAGAAGCGATATAGAAATATCTTAAATAACAGTTTTATTGGTTTTTTGTTAGGTATTATTTAATATTTTCTCATTAATATTTTAAAACTCTTATAACATAATTTAGTTTTGTGTACCTCTTTTATTGTTCTTATTTAAGTATTACATGCATGGAATAATAAACTATCTTTCAGTGTATCATTCTTTTATCCTTAACATGGTCATTAGGGCAGAGAACTGGTTGTTAAATTATTTGAATCCCACCACTGTATGTGTCTGATGTTTGTAAGAGGAAAACCCCAAGGGAAAGACTGTTTCTTCACCATTAAGGCATTAGCAGGCACAGGAGAGGAAATTAGTCATATTTTAAATAAGGTAGAAATGATTAGATGAAAGGCTCTCAATACTCCCAACAAAGTACTCCTAGGACTCTGGATTCTCACTGAAAATGGGGAGGGATGTGAGCAAATTGTATTTCAATGGGAGGCAAGGTGCTTCGGCTTGCAACTGCATCAGACAAACAGACAGACAGATAGCCAGGACAGGGAACAAGAGCCTCAGGACTTATTTGCCTTCATTTCCTGAACTTCCCCTTCAGTCAGTGAGGCCAATCCCTATGATGAGTTTACTAGAGAAGTGCTGCCTGCCTCACCAGCACAGAGGCAGCCATGGCTTTGGCAGACGTGTTCTGCAGACGAGCTAGTCTGCACGCCAAAGCCTACACATCCCAGAAGTCACCATCAGACCCTGCCTTTGAAGCAACCAATACAGGGGATGCTGAAGGGGACAGCAGAATTGAGCATAAACGGCCACTTCGACAGAGTCAAAGCCAAGACCAGAAGAAATGGCTGGGAGGGCAGAGGACACTCTGTCACTCCAGGGAATCCTGTGTATACCATTGGGCTGGCGCTGGTCACAACTTCTGATGTTGTAGAACTGAAAGGTGACCTAAATGTTCACTGGGATAGTGTAGGTAGAGCAGTCAAAGAGAATGGTTAGACCAATTCTAACTAGTAAGTAAATATTTATGCATTCGCAATAGTTCATACACACACTTCTTTATCCAGTCATTCCATTGAATTTCTATAAGAAATACAACTTTTTCTCTCCTTGAAAGGAGCCATGAGATTATGTAATGATTTCAGATTATGTAATTAGGAAGTTATGAAGTTTTTAGATTATGTAATATCCAAGAACCATGGATGCATTTATTTTCTTTCGACCTGTGATGTAATTCTCACTGGAAAACATGCATAAGTTATGAGGTGTTCGCACATGTAACATTTTAAAAATGGCTAGCAAAAACACTGATCGGATATTACATAAGTCATTCTTCCATACATGAAAGGCAATTACTAAAGGAGCATTAGCTTGGCTACTCAGCTTTAAAATCAAATAGCATTTAGTAAACTAGAGTCATACTGTTTCCATATTACTTGGTTTTAACTCATTAACAAGTTTCTGTTTCCTCGGTTTAAAGAATCCAATTTAATTTTTTAAACAATCCTAAAAATACTGAGAATTACTAAATTGTGAAAGTAATTACATATCAATAACTCAAACCAAGCCATAAATTGGCCCTCATCATAATCCAGACCATTCCACTTTCTCGACTTTCCCGAACTTGTCATTTCCTTCCATGACTACAACTTCCTGCCAGTGCAATTCTTTTTTTTTCTAAATTATTTATTTATTCATTTTAGAAAGGAGAGGGAGAGAGAGAGAGAGAGAGAGAGAGAGAGAGAGAGAGAGAGAGGAGAGAAAGAGAGAGAGAAGGGGGGGAGGAGCTGGAAGCATCAACTCCCATATGTGCCTTGACCAGGCAAGCCCAGGGTTTCGAACCGGCGACCTCAGCATTCCAGGTCGACGCTTTATCCACTGCGACACCACAGGTCAGGCCCAGTGCAATTCTTGAATATCCTAAACCCTATATGTTCTTCAGGTGATAACTTCCAGGTCCCTGCCCTCTCTCTGGCTTCCCTGATGGCTTCCATCTTCCCTGTGCCATCATGCATCAAGGTCAACCATTTCACAATCCTCTCAACTCACACCCTGTAATTCCCACTCTGCTGGCTTCCTGCACTACTCATCTCACTAACCTCCAGCACAGGTAACCAACCCCCTATGTTCTCCACTTCTGAGTGACCAATAAACTGGAAAACAGCATCTAAGTCTTCTACAAAGTTTCACTGCAAGTACATACTATACAGTCTCAGCTGCACAGTACCTTGGTTTAGCAAGGTTTTTATTCATCTCTACTGTATTTTCCATAACCAACTGTTCTGAACCTTCGCCAGTTTCTTCAAGTCTCCAAACCATCCTGCTGTGGTTGCAGGAGCTGATCTCATCGCCAAACAGACTAAGAAAGGTAGAGGAAACTTACACTCAAATTTTTCCTCTTTATCTTAAATCTATCACCTTTATTCTTCTTTCCTTTTCACCAAACTCAGGAAAATGTGTTTGTTGGGCAGATAAAATATATTATGCTCACTTTGTTAAAGATGGCGCTGCCCACAAGGAGACCGTCGCCCAGGTGATATTAATGTGTGTTGGGGGTGGGCTAAAGGCAGGCAGAATCCTTGTAGCTTGAGGCTTGGTTTTGGGATTAAGCCTTTCCCACCCTTTTTGATGTGGGGTGGTACAATCCCATCACTTCTCTGATATAGTGACTGTATTAGAGACTTCCCTATTTTGTATATTGGATTAAAGGTTTTGAATCTACACTATAAAATGGGGGCAGAATGGGAGCTTGTGTTCTTGGTTCCTGAGATTATCATTAGAGCAGAGAGCAGAAGGAGGCCACGTGGAGTAGGCCAGGAGAAGCAGCCAAGATGGCGGAGTGTTGAGTGAGAGGCCAGTTTGTGCAGTTTATGCAGGGAGAAGGAAGGAGATGGGGAACAGAGGTGAATAAGTCTGGTGAGCTAGAAACCTTTGATTCTAGGAAACTCGGATAAGTCAGTAGCTTTGTGAGCACTGAATGTGAGTGGGTTTTGGAGCCCAGTGTGCATATTTTACTTGCCCACTGGGTGCAAGCTAGAATTAAAGATGACAGCCCATCAGTTCTTGGCTCCGTTGTTTCTTTACCGACTGTCCGAATCCAATGCGAACCTGCATGGGCCATGCGGCGGCTGTGTTTTTGGCCCTGGCTTCCGGCTTTACAGTGTTCAAACCAGTTCAATAGACATTTACTGAAGACATACTACAAGCCAAGATTTCCACTAGGCACATGCCTGGCAGACTCAATGACCTCAGTCATTAAATCCATGATCATGCCTAGCTGAGTCTAATGAGGACTGCAGAAACCAGAAATTAAAATAGCTTTTTTCAGTAAAATGATCAGTGTCAATGGACTTACAAAGTGAGGTGAACAATCTAAGACTAATTAACCACAGTCCCATACCTGTTATTTTAAATCTTGCCCTGCAGGGGGTAGCTTCCTCATAAACTCTGCTCTCCCATTTTGTCTAGAGTCAATCTCTGTAGAAACTTTGAATAGGAACATAGAACAGAGACTGCCTGTTCAGTGCCCTGAGGCAAAAGCCACAGTGGTGTCACCTACATAAGTGCTGAACACAGCACACAGTAGGGACAGAATTAGCAATTCTGATTAATCAATAGAGGAGGCAGATATCCCAAAAGTGAGCTTCTTCCCATCCTTTTGTCTGCTCTAAAAAAGTTCCCCTTCCTGACTCCCTCATTCTTGTCCCTGCTTCTATTTATGTGTATCAATAAATACCTGTCAAGACTGGGGGTCAGGGCCCTCTCCTGAAACCTGAATAGGGGGTAGTGAGGTGGTCTCCCCTAGGTCCCTCGGTGCCCTCCATGTGGTCTCCAAGTAGTTATTGTCTCTGTGACAAATCTCTTCTCTGTACTTTCTAAGCCTAGAATTTCACTCAAATGACCTTCTTTTTACAGGAAAAGAAATGAAACAGTAAAAGACAAATAAACTCCTTTTACCTCAACCCACTGATGTGTCAAACAAAACCACTCCATCTATTATGATTTTCTTTCACAGACAGTCACACTTAAATATTACTTGCTTCCTCTTTCCTAATCATTGCATTTTAGATTCTACTACTCTCTCAAAGGTCACTAATTTGGTCAGTACTTAAATTTAATTTTCTGTATACACTGTTTTCTATAATAGAGGAATATATTTTTGGATTAAAAAAATCACATTCCTTGAAAGAATTCAAGTTTTATTATTTTATTCCTTAATTCCTATGATTGATGAGACCATTATTAAAGTGATAATATACATGAACTCTCCAAAATTTATTAACTGGTGAAAAAAAAATTCATGTATTAAACTCATTTCAACAGAATTAAAAATCACTATTAGATATGGGGTATTGTAGTAATATAATATCATAGTAATTAAATATATAGAAATATATAAAAATATGGAAGATATATAAAAATAATTAAGATATAATATTAAAATAATTAAGGAAATTAAAGTTATGCCATCTATCTGGATAGGAATTAATATAGTGGGTGCAAATGTGATAGACTCTAATGTTAGAGCAGGGCCCAGTTAGTGTGTGTGTGTGAAGTTATACACAGATAAGAAGTGGCTGATGTCATAACTTTGTAAGTTATGTAAATAAGAACATCTTAAAAAGTGGTTTGATGTAACATTTCAATAGATTAACATAAAAGGGGTTCCCTGTGAGGAACTCCCAAAAAGGTGGTTTGAGGTGATAATCCTGTAGATTGATACCTGTTTGAAGGTGTTGGCCAGAAAAGGTACTAAAGCTGAGGGGTCACCCTGCTGAGGTAGTCGCCCAGACTCCAAAGTGAACGTGAACTGTCTCCACACCACACTGAGCTCTGACCAAAGACATTTGAGAGGAGCACACCGACAGGCCCCAAGCTGTACCCAGGCACGCGTTGGGCAGATAAAATACAGTGTGTCCGTAAAGTCATGGTGCACTTTTGACCGGTCACAGGAAAGCAACAAAAGACGATAGAAATGTGAAATCTGCACCAAATAAAAGGAAAACTCAACCAGTTTCATACCTGTTGGGCAGATAAAACATATTATGCTCACTTTGTTAAAGATGGTGCTGCTCACGTGGGGCCCATCGCCCAGGTGATATTAATGTGTGTTGGGGGCGGGCTGTGGGGCAGGCATCCTTGTAGCCTGAGGCTTAGTTTTAGGACTAAGCCTTTCCCACCCTTTTTGATGTGGGGTGGTGCAATCCCATCATGCCTCAGATAAGTGACTTTGTATTAGAAACTTCCCTATTTTGTATATGGATTAAGGGTTTTTGATTTCTACACTATAAAATGGGGGCAGAACGGGAGCTAGCTCTCTCGGTTCCTGAGATTAGCATTAGAGAGCAGAGAGGAGAGCAGAGAAAGGCCACGTGGAGACCAGGAGAAGCAGCCAAGATGGCGGAGTATTGAGTGAGAAGCCAGTTTGTGCAGGAAGGAAGGAGATGGGGAACAGAGTTGAATAAGGCTGGTGAGCTAGAGACCTTTGATTCTAGGAAAACTCGGATAAGTCAGTAGCTTTGTAAGCACTGAATGAGTGGGTTTTGGAGCCCAGTATGCGTTTTTACTTGCCCACCAGGTGCAAGCTAGGATTAAAGATAATGGCCCACCAGTTCTTGGCTCCACTGATTCATTACCAACTGTCCGAATCTAATGCGAACTCGCATGGGCCAGGCAGCTATGATGGTGACTGTGGCTATTTGCTTTACATTTGGCGTCTGTGGCAGGATTCGATACAGATTGGCAAAGAGCCACCACCACCTTTGAGTGGTGGAGTAGAGGACTGGCTGCTGTTATAGTTCCCCATGGCTGTACTTTTAGGGGCAGTAGGCTTGCTGACTTTTACAGCAATGTGTGAGGAAATCGACAGCTCTGTGGAAGAGGCTGCCCGGGACCTGCAAACCAAGCAGTGGAAGGAGCTGGAGCAAACGTGGGAGAAAGAGATTTTGACCCTGGAGTTGGAGCAAGCACCGGAGAAGGAGGCCGACCAAGTTCACAAGATTCACCTGAAATGGAGCAGCCACTCGATGAGGAATCACAGGTTCGTGAGTTGCAGCTTGCCCTGGACATTATGGAGAGCCAGCAGCAGCAGGAGGCTGGGTTTGAGGCTGGAGCTAGAGCTGCAAGAGCTGTTGAGCAGAAGGTGGCAGCGGCCCGGGGCTTGAGCCCGGCAGCAGAAGCTGATGTTTTCAGTTCCTCTTTGGAGGATGAGGAGAATCGGTCTGGAGTTGCAATCCGCAGTCTCCAGAAGATGAGAGCCCAGCTAGAAGGAGTACCTCCTACGGCCCTGGTAGGTCTGCTATTTTGGGACGTAGGGGTGGGATGCCATTATGCTCTCCAGAGCAGAGGTGGAAATGCTGACTTCCATTGCCACATGCTCCTCTTTGGGACAGTATAAGACCTGCCAGGATGGCAGGAATGGGGGGTGAGGGGGTGGCTAAGGCCCCATGTGCGTGGACTGATTTCCTGGAGTACAACTGGAGTGGGCACTGGCTCCTTTGTTGGATGGACTTACAGATTTTGGACAATGTGAAATACCCTGATGGGGGAGGGGGCGGCTTAGCTGGAGGCCATCACCTGCCCCAGGAAGCTTTTCCCACGGCTAGAAAGAAGGCTGAGGACTATTTGCACTTTTGGCAAAGTGCTCAGAGACTGGTGAAGTGTATATCTTTGTAATTGTATGATTTGTCATGTTGTTGTAATCTGTGTAATGTGCTTAATTTTTTTGTGCAGGAATACCTGTGCTTTAGATTGTGAAGCGAGCAAAAGGGGTGGAATGTTGGTCAAATAAGTTAGTAAATATTATATGTTTGCTCGCTTATAGTTTGCATTGGGTGTGGGAGACAGGCTGTAAGCAGGCAGGGTGGTTATAGCCTAAGGCTTAGTTTTAAGACTAAACTTTTCCCCACATCCTACACTGATTGCATGATGTGGGGTGGTGCACTCTCATGAGGAATCCCATTATGTCTCAGATGAGTGACTTTGTATCAGAGACTTCCTTGTTTTTATATTGGATTAAAAGTTTTGGTTTCTACATTATAAAGTGGGGCAGACTGGGAGCTTGCTCTATTGGTTCCTGAGATTAGTATTAGAGAGGAGAGCAGAGTTAGGCCATGTGGAGGAGGCCAGGAGAAGCATCCAAGATGGCGGAATGTTGAAGGAGAAGCCAGTTTGTGCAGAATGGAGATGGGGAACAGAGGTGAATAAGTCTGGTGAGGTTAGAAACCTTTGATTCTAGGAAACTCGGATAAGTTAGTGGTTTTGTGAGCACTGAATGAGTGGGTTTTGGAGCCTAGTCTGTGTTTTTACTTGCCCGCCGAGTGCAAGCTAGGATTAAAGGTAATGGCCCAACAGTTCTTGGCTCTGCTGTTTCATTACCGTCTGTCCGAATCCAATGAGAATCTGCATGGGCCAGGTGGCTCTGATGGTGGCCATGCCTTACACACGCCAAAAGGATTTGTGAGTAATAAATTGCCTGTGTGATTATTGCAACTAACTCTGTGTGTCAGTCTCGTGCTTTTCCTCTGGTGGCAGTTAGTGTCAGCACTGATTAGTAGCATCCTCATAGCCGCCTCAAGGGTAGTCTCGAGGAGGCTGCCAGTCTGCTGATAAGCAGGAGTGTCCCACTGCAAGCGGAAGTCTAATCAGGGACACCTGATCGACATAGAGCTTGGTTCTACTGGGACATGGGCAATAAAAAATAAATAAATAAATAAACAAACACTATTCCTTCCCTTCTAAAATAAGGTTGAACATAGAACCCAGGGCTAAGGAAAGCAGGGTTTCATTCCTAAGAGAACATAATGGACAGGACCACCCCTGTGCAGGCATCGCTTCAGTCAAGCATTAGTTCCAAATGTGGAAGAACGCAGGTATGATTGCTCCTGGAAACCGGATGCATTCACTGCTTCCTTTGGTCATAAGCAATTTTCTTGCCGTTTGTCTATAAAACTGCTTCAAGTGCTGGCTTTTAAAATATTTGGATCATGAGGAAAAATAAGAAAAGGATAAAATTTGAATGCTTATAACCATCAAATAAATATTTCTGAATCCCCACAGAGCGCACTTAACGACTATATTGTTAGTACCAGAAATATTTTTCTTAACTTGGCTCAACTCACTAGCCATGACTTTCAGTAGATGGAAATGATCCTATGGCTGGATACTTTCTCCAATGTCTGGGTCATCAATTCTCCCTAACCTGGCAAGAATCACATCATAATAGCCTAAAGCCAAGGGTTCCTTAAACCACCTGCGTGATACCCAGGTGAGAGAGTCCAGGGATCCTTCCCTGCCTAACTGCTGACACTCTCTTTCCTGACCTGCTAAAATTATGGGTTCCCAGACCTTTCTCACTTCTTGTTTCTCTCCATGCTATTTTTCTTTTTGTTGACAACAATCTAATGTGCCTGGAAACTGCTTCAAGTGCCTGTGCTCCACTTGGGATCACTTTAATACTTTTGCAGATGGTCTGGAGCACTTTTTTTTTTTTTTCTCAGAATGAGCCATGAACTCTAAATCATTTTGCCATGCTTCTTAAGTAATATGTAACTACACTTGAGATGACTGCAATCATTTCTTTTCACTAAACAACAGACCTGTTAATTATTGACTGGGAGAAAATGCCCAGTCCATTTTTCCACAGCATGATGGTTATCTCAATCATCTGCGATACCCATCTTAGTCTGGGCTCCCTGTGGAAAGACACCAAGATAATGAGTTGGGTTAGTGTGTGTTTTTGGAGGTAGCTCATTGGGGAGGTGGTTCCCAGGGAACAGTTAGGGTGGAAGGAAAGTATGACTGAGGAGATAGGAAAGCCAATAGAGGGAGTAGTGTGTAGCAGTCACTGCTGGGGCTCAAGCCTCCTTGAGTGTTCTGAAGAGGTATAAATTATGCGCCTTAGAATCATCCCACAGAAAAAAAAGGGGACACTGGAATTTGTTTTCTGACTGTAGACCTTCACTGGTTGAAGGCTGCCCCTGGGGGAGCTCACTGGCTGGCACCATCACGAGCACTTCTGAGCTGCTCTGCACCAGAGGAGTAAGATCCCACAGTGCTGGACAAAGTGCCCTGGGAGAAAAGTTCAGCGACCCCGCACTCGAGGAGGGAAACCATTGGTGTGCATGGGAAATATCCACCACAGGTCAACTCAGAGGTAGGCCCAGAGGTTATCAACGGCAACTACAAGAGCAATCAACTACTCAGTCCTTTGCTTCTGTCAAGCCACCGAGTTCTGCTGACTCATCTTTCAAGAAGTCTTCTGCATCCCACTGTCATCAAACATGACTAACTATACAGTGGTACCTTGAGATACGAGCAGACCAACATACGTTTTTTAAAGATATGAGCTGCGACTCTATCCGTATTTTTGTTCGAGATCTATGCGAAATTCCGAGATACAAGTCGTGATTCAGGAAGCTGCCGCTAGTTGGCGCATTGGCACACAGGTCCAGTATCGGCAGCACAACACCAGCATCTCGTTCTTTCTCATGTGTAACTCACAGAATCTAATCGAATCTCGTGCGCTGTACTCGTTCTTGCATCATTTTTGCATTTTTTACTAACTTTTTTTGTGTGCTATCATGGGGCCGAAAAAAGTGAGTGTAAAGGACAGTGGTGAGAAGAAGAAGAGAATGATGTCGATAGAAGTAAAACAAGAAATAATAAAAAAACATGAGCGTGGTGTACGAGTGACTGAACTGGAAAGGCTGTACAACCGCAATAAATCTACAATTTGAACCATCCTTAAACAAAAGGATGCCATCAAAAGTGCAAATCCAGCAAAAGGAACTATAAATCTGTCCCAATTAAGGACAAATATCCATGAGGAAATGGAGAAGCTTCTGCTGGTGTGAGTGAAAGAGAAAGAGCTGGCAGGAGATACAGTGACAGACTGTAATATGCGAAAAGGCACATAATATTTACAGCGACTTGAAGAAGAACCATCAACATCAAAAGAGGCAGCAGAAAATATGTTTAAGGCAAGTCACTGCTGGTTTGAAAATTTCAATAAGAGATCTGGCATCCACTCGGTGGTGAGGCAGATGAAGCTGTGAGTGCTGAGGTTAAGGCAGCTGAGGAGTACATCGCACGTTTCGCTGCGTTTATTGCAAAGGAAGGCTACATCCTCCAACAAGTGTTCAACTGTGACGAAACAGGATGGTTTTGGAAAAAAATGCCTCAGAGGACTTTCAACACCACAGAGAAGAAGAAGCTACCAGGCCATAAACCCATGAAGGACCATCTGACCCTTGCATTGTGTGCAAATGCTAGCGGTGACTGTAAAGTAAAGCCACTGCTAGTGTATCATTCCGAAAATCCTCAAGCCTTAAAGACTCACAAGACTCTTAAAGAAAAACTGCAGGTTATGTGGTGTGCCAATGCTAGGGCATGGGTTATGCGGCAGTTTTTTATTGAATGGGTAAATCTCGTCTTTGGTTCTGCAGTGAAGAAATATCTTCAAGAAAATAAACTCTCGATGAAAAATAAAATCCTTGAAAATGCTCCAGCCCACCCACCTGGTCTTGAAGATGACATTCTCAATGAGTTCAAATTTGTGAAAGTCCTCTACCTCCCACCCAACACGACTTCAATCTTGCAACCATGAATCAGCACGTCATTTCCAACTTTAAAAAGCTTTACACAAAGCACTTGTTCTGCTGCTGCTTTGAGGTGACTGAGAATACAATTCTAACCCGTCGAGAGTTTTGGAAAGATCACTACAACATCGTGATATGTTTATGCATTATTGACTTGGCATGGCAAGAGGTTACAAGAACCTTGAACTCGGCATGAAAAAAGTTATGGCCTGATGTTGTTGCAGACAGGGACTTTGAAGGATTCAAACCAGAGACCAAGACCGAGGTAGAAGCCTTGAAGGAGACTGTGTCCCTCGGAAAGTCGATTGGTCTGGAGGTAGATGAGGGTGACGTAAACGAGCTCATCGAGGAACATGAGGAGAACTCTCAACTGAGGAGTTGAAGGAGCTACAGATGATGCAACATACGGAGCTTCTGCAAGAGATTAGTAGTGAGGAGGAGGTAGAGTCGGAGGAAGTGATTTCTACAAGTGAAATTAAAGACATGCTGGCAATGTGGGAGAAGCTTTCAAGTTTCATTGAAAAGAAACATCCAGAAAAAGTTTCAACTGGTCGTGCTTCAGCACTTTTTAATGACACTTGTTTGTCACATTTCCATAACATTTTAAAAGGCAGGCAAAAGCAAACCTCTTTGGATAGATTTTTTATTCAAAAGTCCTGTAAGTGAAAGTGCCGAAAGTGCAGTCAAAAAGGCAAAAACAGGTGATAATTAAATGAAAATTACATAATGTTAAGCTTAGGTTACGTTTAAAGTTTAGAAAGTGCTTTTTTTTTTTTACAATTAAGTTTTGTGGTTTCATTTTAAGTAAAGAAAGTGCAGTTTTAGTTTTGTTTAAAGTAAAGAAAATGCAGTTTTAGTTCACATTTAGTGTTAAGAAAGTGCAGTTTTAGTTTACGTGTCTACAGTTCCTGCATCCCTTCCTCCCTCCCTCCTCCTCCACCATTCACCTCCGTTAGCCGCACTCATCTGTCTCCAAGGTGAGAATACAGTACTAAATAACATTTTTATTTCATATATTTTGTTATGCATTGGTAAAGTATACATGTGTGTTTCTTAATTAAAGACATGTCTTTTTTCATAATTTAGGATAGTTTAGTAATGTTTCACAGGGCTGGAACAGATTAGATCTATTTCAGTTATTTTAAATGGGAGAAGTTTGTTTGATATACAAGTTGACTGACTTACGAGCTCGTTTACAGAACAAATTAAACTCGTATCTCAAGGCACCACTGTACTTCTAGTCTTTAACCTTTTCCCACAATCACTATCAGTTATCTTCTGTGACTACCTCCTACCGCAGGCTTCCTACCGTCTACATGATAGATGAGGTTCTCGTGAGGTCATAACCTTCACTGATCTGCTCCACCTGGCTCACTCTTGCAGCTCTCCCTGTCACCAGTCTCCTACCGTCCTCTGGCACACAATGGTCCTTCCCAGTGTTGAGCCTTTCTCATAAAGAGTGCCCAACTCCTACCCACCTTTTTAAGATCCACACCAGGAACCACTGATCCTTAAGAAATACTTTTCTTGGCTGTAACTTGTACTTCTCTCCTGCTCCTCTGAACTATTCAAGTCCTAAGAGCAAACAATACCAGTTTTTAAAATTTGTTTAAGGAGAGTGCAGAAGGAAACCCTGGCTGGACTCTAAGTATCCAGGATGCAAAGACTAAGATCAATGCTTCTTTCTTAAATTCCTCCAAATCTCACTCCCGTGCCCACTAGCCAAAGACCATTAGGATCTTACCTTTACTAAATAAAATGAGCATTGTTTAATTTGCTATCACAACAGAGAGAGTACATCAAAGGAAAAGGGCATGTTAAGAGAATTGAGAAAGCTTATTACAGAATTTAGGTTGGTTCTGGGTGATTCCAAGGAGGACTTAAGAAAGCAGAGACCACATTTGCAACTGAAGCTTTCCAGAAGTGAAGGGAAATCACCGAGTGAGTATCTCATCAAATTTAGTCTTAGAAGGCAGAGGGTTCAAGGAGAGTTGGGAGTCGTCACTGGTGAAGCAGCAGCAATCCCTCACATCCGTCACGAGAGGGTATTTAATTACTTCTGTGGTTGTACAGCATCTGTCGTGGTGCTGCTGCAGACATACTCAGGAGTAGCCTTGTCTGATTATTTATTTTCTATGAGAGGTATTTATGTTCAATTACGAACATTTCAGCCCAGCTGCCAGGGCCATTTTTCACTGTCTTCAAAGTTAATCAGAAGGTACCAGAATGACTTAAATCCTTGTTGAATTACTCTCCAATTTATTCCTAACCTAAATGATAATGTAAACTTCAACTCATAATTTATAACTCCACCTTTCTGGCAGGCACCGTCTCACAGAAGGGAATAAGAAGACATGGTGGTCTTTGCCACGGGTTCATGAGCCTACCGTCCAGAGAAAGAGGCAAATATCTGGGGCTTATACACCACAAATGTGAAAGCGCCGAAATGTATGGATGAGGTACTGAGTTAGTTCGGGGAATAGAGTATTAAACTCTATCTGAGGGTGGGTGAAGCTTTCCAGGAAGACATGTCAAGAGATGGCTTTAAAAGGATGACTAGGAGTCGACGAGTTGGAAAAGGAAAGGTGGAAGACGCCCCCCTGCAGCAGATGCAGCTTATGTAAAGGTGTACAATGGCATAATGGGTCAGGAACAGAGCGTCTGTCAATGTCGCTAAAACAAACTTTACTTGACACTAAAAAATATTTTCCAATGACAGTTAATAATTTTTCAAACCTAGACTACATAGCGATTACATTTTGAGGTGTGGAAAGATAGTGTTGCATAACTTGCTTATGATATAAAACACTATTAGACATTGACTGATGGAGAAAAACCTAATCCAGGAAGATTAGATACAGGGGTCTCCAAACTTTTTACACAGGGGGCCAGTTCACTGTCCCTCAGACCATTGGAGGGCTGCCAAATACAGTGGTCCTCTCACTGACCACCAATGAAAGAGGTGCCCCTTCCAAAAGTGCAGTGGGGGCTGGATAAATGGCCTCAGGGGGCCGCATTGTGGCCCACGGGCCGTAGTTTGGGGACGCCTGGTTGATGGTGAAAGCAAAAGAAAGTGGGACATATTGTTTCATCTCAAGTATGTATGTATGTACATCGTCGGTTGCTGAAAGTCCTCTTTCCGGTCTTCCGCCTCCCTCTCTGCACTCACACATACCTCCAAGCTATGTGAAATAACCTAGGACTCCTCACTGCTGTGTCAGATTTGAGAAAGCATGAACCACACAGACAAAGCAAAGGGTGCTTCGGAAACAGAGCAATGCCAAAGTGGTTACTGTTCTGTGAACAAACCTGAGTGTGAAGAGAAGTCAATTATACCAAAGGTGAAATACTCTTATTTATGAATTCCACCCTAGAAACAGAGAAAGTTTAGAAATGAAATATAAGTCAATCCAAAATAACATGTTTCAGTGTCCTTCCCTTATAAAAACTGGGAAACAATTCAGAAACGTTATCCAATAAAATACAAAACCAAAGCCCAATACATGAAAACAAAGCCAAACAACTTACTGTGTCTTGTTTCTGTTACACAAAAGAAAACTTAAAAATCTGATGACTCTTGTATAATATTGCAAGTATTTGTCATGCCTTCCACACAAACACACACATACATATATATCCCTACACATGTGTGTGCATATAAATTTTCCCTGCTATTCATACTCAAAATCTAATCTTTACACAGTTTACTTTGGAAATCTGATGTCCTAAAAGTTAATGCGTACTTTTCTACATTCAAAAATTAAGGCCCTGGCCAGTTTGCTCAGTGGATAGAGCATGGGTGCAGTGTGCCGGGTTCAATCCCTGGTCTTGGCACATATGAGAAGCAACCATCTGCTTCTCTTCCCCTCCCTGTCCTCCTTCTCTCTCTCTTCTCCTCTCACAGCAGCTGGACTGGTTAGAACATCGTCCCAGGCACTAAGGATATCTCAGTTGGTCCTAGCAGATGGTAGGGGGAGGGAAGGTGGGGGGTAGCCCGGTGGATCCCAGCCTGAGCGCATGTGGGAGTCTGTCTCTATCTCCCCTACTACCACTTAAAAAAAATTAATACATTATTACCATTTAAGGTCAATTCATTTCTTTTTCTATTTTGAGGGGTAAAGTGATCTATATATCACTTGAGAATAAATATTAATGGTGAGAAATAAGTCACTTGGACAATACAATTAGAGAGAAGCATAAGTAATCTTAAACTTCTGAGTAGAAAAAAAACAAGTTAAATGTCTTTACTTCATTAGAAAAAAAAGGTGACCAACTCACTAGAGAAGGGAAAGGATATGAGTAAACAAACAAAAAAAGACAATTCACAGAAAATACATATAAGTGTTTCCTAGATAGAAGGAAAATGCTCAATTTTCCATTAATTAAGGCAGCACATGAAACCACATATTTTTCACTATTTAGACTGCCCAAGAAGGGGAAAACACAAAGATGTGAGAAGAGCTGTTCCCCTTACAGAAGCCAGACCCTGCTGCTGAGTTCAACAGTCGTTGGAGAGGACAAGGTAGCAATCGTAAAAAATATTAAAGTTGTTCATTACTTATTGCCTAAGAAGTCTATTTCTAAGCATTTATGCAACAGAAAAGCTTCTGCAAGTAGACAAATAATTTTGAAATTCATTGTAGAGAAAACAGAACTCAATCCAATGTCCATCAAAACAGATTTGTTAAAATATGATCCATCCATACCCCACCTACACACAATGGCACTTCATGCAGCTACAAAAATAACAGTATTATTTGTATGCTTATAGAGCAGATGTCCTCTCATTTTTAAGCAGAAAAATCCAATTGCAGAAATATGTGTGCACAGAATGAGCCGTTTTCACAAAGTAGCAATGCATAACTATAACAGCTAAAAACACAAATATGCTATGTTCTCATTTTACTTTTATTTCAGGCAGGACTTACTTTGCTTTAAGAGTAATTTCTGGCAACAAAATATAAAGAGAATGCTACTCCTCATTCCTGAAATCTAATATCTTTTGATAAAAATGCCTGTTAGTATCAAGGTTTATATAAAAATGTTATAATAAACCACAAACTATGCTTTAATGGCACAAAAGACGACATCTAAAGAAATGAGAATGCCACTCTGATTTCAGTTTTTTTCCTTAACTATGAGAACTACCTCAGCAAGATTTGCAACTGCAAAAGGACTTCATGGAAATAATTTAATTGCTACTGACAGTCCTGACAAATGTCTACTTAATTCTGCCCAGCAATGCCGTAGCAGGGCAGAGCAAGACCAGTGGATGGCCACACTTGTTTTGGGAAACCATCAAAAGTAGGTGCCCATCCTCTCAGCACCATCATGGTGTCCAAATATGATCACAATCCTTAGAAACTGTCAGTTATCACAACCATACATTCCAGAAAAGAGAAGTGGAAAATACAGGCAGCAGGAACCAAAGGGCAGCCAGTCTGTCTGGCAACCCCGAGCTACAGGCAAGACTTAAAAACACTGGTGAGACACACAGGAACAATTAACAAGCAGCTGAAGTTGCACAAATTATGTAATTCAAAACTGACTGCAAGTTAGCTTTTAAAATGTGCAGACTACCATCCTATAAGATTTTATCATTTACTGAAAGCTGATCAGTTCACCCATGTTGTTACCTAGGTGCACTCTACCTTCAGAATTCACTAACATGCATAAACTGCCCTGTTGTTGATGCCGCGGAAGGAAGCAGCTGCACCAGGCACTGGGCTTCATGGAATGGTCTAGTAAGAACCCAGCGCTATGCAGACAGCCTGCTCCTCCAACTCAGTTTCTCAGCCTCACACCATTGACATTTTACACTCGATAATTTCTCGTTGTGAGGGTTGTCTCATGCATTGTAGGATATTTAGCAGCATCCCTGGCCTCTACCACTTGATGAATAGTAACACCGCCTCCCAGATGTGACAACCAAAAGTATCTCCGGAAATTGCCAAAAAAGTACCCTGGGGAATAAAACCATCCCAGGTTGAGAACCAGTACTCCCAGATGAAAATGTGTAAATGAACTAATGAAATTCAAAAAAGAGGTGGAAAGAAAAATACTGCAAAAAAGCACAAAAAATGATTAAAAAATTAATGTAAGTTGAAATTTTTAAAAAGATAAGGCATCCAGCCTGACCAGGCGGCGGCGCAGTGGATAGAGCGTCGGACTGGGATGCAGAGGATCCAGGTTCGAGACCCTGAGGTCACCAGCTTGAGCGCAGGCTCATCTGCTTTGAGCAAAGCTCACCAGCTTGGACCCAAGGTTGCTGGCTTGAGCAAGGTGGTTACTCGGTCTGCTGAAGGTCCGCGGTCAAGGCACATATGAGAAAGCAATCAGTGAACAACTAAGGTGTCGCAACGAAAAACTGATGATTGATGCCTCTCATCTCTCTCCGTTCCTGTCTGTCTGTCCCTATCTATCCCCCTCTCTGACTCTCTCTCTGTCTCTGTAAAAAAAATTTTTTTAAATTAAAAAAAGATAAGGCATCCAGCAAGCTTCAAAAATGTAAGGAGGTAGCATTGCTTTTGTTCTTGAAGAAGATAGTTGAATATATTCTGAGTTTTCTTAAATTAACATGTTGGTAAATCATTGTTTTGGTGAACAAACATTCATCAGTATGTATCAGTATGCTATGTTCATGCTTATGGAATAGAAGGAAATAACCTGATCTTTGAAATCCAGGTCTGTATCCTAACTCTATCACTTCAAACTCTATGACCTTAACTAAGTTATATCATCTTTCCATATCAGTCTAATGGGTATAATGGGAACAATAATGGTATTCATGTAGGTTATTGTGAGGATAATCAGAGATAACACAGGCGACAGACACACCTAGCCCAATGCCTATTATAAGGTAGGCAAATAAAACGTATATTCACCCTTCCTCATAGGTTTTAACAGAGAAAAGAACTACAGATGGAAGGGATCCTGGGATGGCACTCTTTTAATTAAAGGAAAAAGACATAGCCTGACCAGGTGGTGGTGCAGTGGATAGAGCGTCGGACTGGGATGCAGAGGACCCAGGTTTAAGACCCCGAGGTCACCAGCTTGAGCACGGGCTCATCTGGTTTGAGAAAAAGCCCACCAGCTTGGACCCAAGGTCACTGGCTCCAGCAATGGGTTACTCAGTCTGCTGAAGGCCCATGGTCAAGGCACGTATGAGACAGCAATCAATGAACAGCTAAGGTGTCACAATGCGCAACAAAAAACTAATGATTGATGCTTCTCATCTCTCTCCGTTACTGTCTGTCTGTCCCTGTCTATCCCTCTCTCTGACTCACTGTCTCTGTAAAAAAATAAATAAATAAATAAAATTAAAAAATAAATAAATAAAGGAAAGAGACATAAAAGCATCTTCTCAGGAAACAAGAAGACTGATGGAAAAGGCACTCTTCCCAGAAGAGAAACAGTGGTCATAGAGGCAGGTGAGCTAAGAAATATCAAGACCTGGCTCCAGTTACCTTCTGGGAAATAAGAGAGTGTATGTTACTGTTAATTCAACATAGTTCTTTCCTTCCTCCTTTCCTTCCTTCCTGTACTTGTCCTTCCACCCTCCTTTTCTTAACTTTACAAATTTTTTCATTTGTTCTTAAGATACTTCATGATGCCATTAAATTTAGACATTAAATAGTTATTATCTATCAAATAAGGAAAGACATCATTAGTTGTTAAGATTTCATAGCAGCGAATGCCACTCCTGTATGAAGGCTGGGGTACTAAACCTTTTTCCTACACAATACACTTCAGTGATTATTTATTCCCACCTGTGTGAGTGGACTCAATATAACTGTAACTGAGTTGAGTTGAGGGAACAGACAATCTACAAATATTTACTGAGTGCCAATGATGTACTAGTCACAGTACTAGGGATACAGTGATAAATAAAATGCATGTGCTTGTCACAATTTGGGGGAACTGACCACCCAGAACAATGTTCTCTGACCTTTCTTTGTCACCCATTTTACATCATGACCTACTGTGTGTATGTCTGTATGCATACATATATATAAATAGTGACCTATATAGCTGAAAGTTTCACAATACTCTTAAACTCTGATATTTCTTTTCCAATCTGGTTGTATTTTTTTACATGCTAGTTGTGACCACCTAAATTAATTATTTTACACTAATAGGTCACCATCCTCTCCTGCAGTGGTAGTCAACCTGGTCCCTACTGCCTACTAGTGGGCGTTCCAGCTTTCATGGTGGGCAGTAGCAGAGCAACCAAAGTATAAATAAAAAGATAGATTTAACTATAGTAAGTTGTTTTATAAAGATTTATTCTGCCAAACTTAGCAAAAATCTGACATAAGTATTTGGTAAGTAATTATTATTATATGCTTTAACTTGCTGTAACTCTGCTTTATAAATTTTATAAAGTAAAGTGACTTCCCTACTTTATAAATCACCATTACTGTAGAACCGGAGAGCAGTTAGAAAATTTTACTACTAACAAAGATACAAAAGTGGGCAGTAGGTATAAAGAGGTTGACTACCCCTGCTCTACTGGAAACATCCATGCCTCTTCTCTGCTCTCTGCACTTTGAGCAACAGCATGTTAAAGGCCTCAATCAGTTCCTTGAGAACACCCAATAAACATATAAGGACTCCCAACAAAACATTTTTCCCTGAAAAAAAAATTAAGTGAACCATCTACAGTTTTTCTCATGCTAAGAGTTTCTACTGGATAGTTCTTATTCTGATAGAATTAAACCAAAACTATTAAAACCTCATGGAATTTTGATTATTCTCTTGTTTATTCTAGAAAGAAGAGAATGGCCAAACTTGGTGCAAAATTGCCTCCAAACCAGAATACCTCAAGCAATCCCGTCAACACCTTCCATTTCTACCAGTCCTGGGGCACCCTAAATTGTCAAGTAAGAAACACTTGCAGAGAACAGGTCTACCATTTAGTTAAACTCTGCAGGACAACTCCTTCACAGAACAAAAGACAATAAAGCTTAATTCATGCTGACCTCATTTATTTGGAATTTGGCATAAAAACTTTAAACAATTTTTACCCACGTATACCTTTACCAGTCTAGGAGGAAAAAGACTGATGAGCCAAGTAAGAGCAAAAAGATGACCGTAAGAAAAGTGTCCCCTTGATTTAAGAGCATAAAGTCACCTAGCATTGTGGAGCACGTGGCACAATCACACCTGCTGAGTAAATGCTCATTACAAATTGCTTTTATCTGTTTGTTAAAGCAGGTCTGGAAGGACTTTTATTTGTCAAAACAGTCAAACTTGTTCAAAACGCTATTTGTACTTTAATGAAACTGAATTTATTTTAAAATAAGCTGGTACTCACAATAGCATATTCAAAATTTTAATGAGTACCTGAAGTTATTCTGTTAGTAAAGTTTACAATATTAAATACCTTCCTTATAAGTACTGGTCTGACAAGCACAAATCTCAGATTTTTTCAATGTAAAATGAAATGTCCTAGTATTCTGACTCCAAAAGTTAGAATCAGTTTTATTTACTTTTACTCAAAATAAATGTATGTTATATAGAAGAAATACAATGTATTGCTTTATTTTTCTTAATTATGACCGCCATTAAGTAGATCCTAGTGTTACAGCCTATTTAACTGTCCATTATATTGAACCTTAATTTCTAGATTTTTGTGACTCTAAGAAGATTCAACCTCCCCATAATTTCAAATATTTGGGAATTTAAAACAAAATTCTATAGTCCCTGCCAGTGGTGCAGCAAACAGAAAACCACCCTGGAGTACCAATGTCGCTGGTTCAAGCCAGGGGTCACCAGCTCTATTGTGGGGTTGTCAGCTCAATCACAGGATCTCTGAGGTCATTCTGTTGACTCAAGCTTGCCAATTTGAGCCCTGGGCAGGGTACTTATGAGAAGCAATCAATGGCACTAGTAGGTGGAGCAATAAGTTGATGCTTCTCTCTCTCTCTCTCTCTCTCTCTCTCACACACACACACACACACACACACACACACATACACATAAATTCTATAGTTCCTGTATGTGTGTGTGTATAAATATATAAAAGAAGGTTTTTCCCAAATTGACCTGCTTATTAACTAAATGAAAATATTTCTATTATGGTTTTCACTATATTCCATATAGTTAAAAGGGAATGGGGCAGAAGTTAACGGGAAGCAGAGAAGGGAAAAAAGAAGACTGAGAAGGATGGCGAAGGAGAAGGGGGTAGAGAGCGGGAACAAACGCCAGAAGGTCTCTCACCCAGAATCATGTTTCTCACAGGCACAGAACTACGAAGTTGTGTCCACTATAAAGCTATCCACGTTGACTGACTGTAATGATGACATAAACCTTAAATTAATGAATCCGTAGAAGTGCCGTTCTTTGAAAAACAAGATGGACATCATGCATGAGTGACTGCTGAAGGACTCTCTGCCTGTGTTCAATAGTAATCGCTATCCATTGCCTTCTGAACACATGAATCTCCTTCATCACTAAATCACATTTCAACGTCAAATGGTGAGATCTGTTTCCCAAACTCAGCTTAACTGTGAGAACCACCAAAGGAACTCATTAAGTAGATGGCTTCATAGTTCCACCCCAGATCTACAGAACCTGAACTCTAGAGAAGAAACTGAATTTTCTGATGGCAAAATCAGGCCACTGGCTTTTTGCCTTTCTGTCTGACAGCAGCCTACCAGCACTTCAACCAAAGGAGCCACACGAATACCACTCTGATAAGGATTGATGGCTTAAAAAATAAAGTTTGGACAAGTCTACTGGAAATTCACTTCAAAAGCACATTACTACATTCCAATAAGGTAAAAGAGGGGGCAGACTGTGGTAATATTAGCCATGAAAAATGTTTGTCTAGGCTCAAATAGTCAACCAATAAGCATCATAAATCTAGAAAGTAGAACGTAACACAAACCCACGGCTGTATTGTCTCTCTAGCACAGTCTGGGTTTTCTCTGTATATTCCAGATCTTCACTCCAGCATGGCATTTAAAATTTAATAATCATCCAAAACATGGACTGAGTCCATAGATACATTTCTGTTCTTTGGTCTCTTGAATAATAATAGTTTGGAAGAAATACGGCTTAAAATAAAAACCAACAACTCTTTCCTCTACAACATTCAGAGGCAGATATGCCCATCAGATAAAAGGGCAAATAAATATGTTAACGTTCCTCCTGCCATCTTCATTCTACTTTTACTCAATACAAATTACAGTCAAACAAACTACATCTCTGAATCAAACCATTTTTAAAAGAATATCAGAATATCACACTTAACAGGGAGGTTAGCCAAGGACTGACTCAGCAGCTGTGTGTTTAATAAGAATAACTCAAGTAAATCCTGAACAGTCAATTCTTCTGAGGAAAACTCGACATTTTCTCTCTTCCTCAAGCTCAACCTCTCCCTCTTGGCACATTCTGCTCACCACACAGTGTTGTGTATATTCATAGCACTTCATAAATAATAAAAAATAAAATGGTATCTGTAGAACTTGGCCTGGAGAGATCAATTCTTAGGCACAATTCCAAAGGTTAACTGTAACCATGTGGAAATTATGCTAACTGCCCCCAAATGTGTCACTAAAATAGCCTTATTTTCAAAGCAAAACATATCAGCAAAATGTGGAATATAGTTCGCCATTTAAAGGAGTGAAAAGGGTGTCAATGACTGAAAACTAATCTAAAATGTTAACCTAATCATCCCCATGTTATCTAAAATCTTCAAATTTGTCACCACATTTTGAATAAAAAATTAATCAAGTTTCAGTTTCCCACCCATGATAGTGAGGGAAATAAACTATAGCATGGGTAATAACACAAAAATAATAAGCCATCCAAAATTTCGTGGCATTGTTTTAATATTCATGTTTCCTTGGGGGTTTTCTTTGGGCACTAAGCAGATTATATTTTTATTAGGACAGTAATGAAGCTCACTTCATTTTTTAAGTAAAAATACCTCATAGGAAAAGAAGATCCAGTTTATGGTTAAGTTCCAATTTGTTCAAGTGCTATAGTAGGCCAGGGATTTTTAAGTGGCTGCAAACAACCAAGTAAGTAGATAGTGACAGCTTCTTCTTCTGCATAATGAATAGAAAATGTCTCAACACACTGAAGATTAACTGAGAATGTATCATATAGCACTTGGCAAATGCAAGGTTTATACAAAGTATAGAATTACACTTGAATATTCACCATGTCTTCTTATGACTGGTTTAGCTTCCCAATTCTTGCCACCATGATCACAAATAACAAGATCAGAATTTCTGTAAGAATTCCAATCTACTAAAGTTTAGCTAACAATACACATAAGAACTGTAAAGTAATTCACATTCCATACAATGAGTAACTCTAATAAAATTAGATTAAAAGAAGGCAATCTGGACTAAAATAAGAAAGAAAATTGAGAAATCTTGCAGCGTTTGGCATCAGTTAGTAATAAAAGTCCTAGAGAAAAGCAGCAGCAAATACAAAACTAAAAACATCTAGAAAATCTAGACCATCAGGATAATGCTCAGCTTGCACAATCCTTGTTTTTCAAATTGATGGTGTTCTTCGTTATCTCCTAATGACTACATGTACCTTTTAATAAAGTATGCACAACCAAGTTTACTAAGACAAAGGTTACACTTTAAAAAGAAAAACAATCCATAACAATATGCGCTGGCAGGTCATTTGAAAATACTATGTAATCTTAAAACTAAGGGTGCCTAGACTCATGTCTGACCATCCGTGCATTGCGTAATGTCCTCAAGGATCAAGCAGAGTACAGGCCAGAAAGGGAAATGCTCAGCTTAAAAGAGAAACCTAGTGAGTTTTTCACTATCTGACAGGAGAAGAGAACAATTAGTTAAGAAATCTAAGTTCTGTATCACATTGGAGGAAAATAAATCAGTATTCAATCTGCGTGGTTCATAAACAAGAAGACTAAAGTGTAAACACTGGAAGTTTATATACTGAAAAAAACATTCCTACATGTGGAGAGTGACCATGACTCACCACCATCAAATGAGCAGGCATACTTGAAATCATTAAGTTGCTATGGTATCTTCCTTAATAACATTTCTATTATCAGTGAATACTTTTAAAAATATTTTTCTGTTGTTGGATAAAAGGCTGTACCTTATTTTTAATTACGATAAACCTCCCAAAATATTGCCATTTGACAAATATCTGGGGATAAATATGATAAAAACAAAGGCTGATTTTTTTCTCCCTGGCAAACTTGTAGTGATTCCGTAGTCTCTGCAATAGAAACCCCCAATTTCTCCATCTCTCATAATTTACCTTTCTTGGATTTGGCTCCAATTTTCAGCTTTGATGGCCAAGCAATCTGTGTATTTGTTTCCTCCATGATCTGTAACAAAAATTAAGAGAAATATTGATTCAATTAGGAACTTGTATTTACAGATAAGACAGTCTCCAAAAAATTATTTTCATGTCTTAGGCTCATGTTGATATAACAAAATGATCTCATTTTAAAGCAATGCAAAAGAAAAAAAAACTTGGAAAAAAAATGAGATGTATTTCTATAAGCCTTTTATCTATCAGAAATATTCAAGTCTATTTTGTTATTCCCAGTGTTCCTCTCTGTGATTGAGACAACAAGACCAAAAGTACACGAACAAGCAATTAACCCAACTTGACGCCAGCACCATCAGAGATGCTTGTGCTGAATAAAATTCCCCAAGATGATCGCCAACGAATTGCAACACACCAAACATAATCCTTGTAATACAAAACCACGTGGGTTAGGCCATACTAAATGAAGATTTTTTTTTTTTTTTGGAAAAAAAAACCACTTGTTTAGAGCACATTTGTATTTCATTAAAACTGATAGAAAGCCTCTCAACATGACATCATGGCATAAGACTACATTCCCATCATCCTTTGCCTGCTCGTCAGTGGCAGTACTACCACAGTTCTGTCCCGCTGACATGCAGCCAACACTGGCCAGGAAGCCTGGAGACCCAAGTGTGATTCCTCACACACAGTGAGGGCAGCGAGACCGCAGCACGGAGGAAGGAGACGGCAAATAAGAAAACAACGCGTCAGCAAAACTTAGGCATCCTTTGTTCTTCTCTTCTTTTATCACATGAATTAGACTAATGTTTACTTTTTTACCATAAATACAGAACCACCGAAATGAGAGCAAACAACTGAACAAATTAGGCAAAAAATAGTGACTTGCCTACATTGATCACTTAGATTAGGGTAATGTTTACTTTTTAATATGGATTTCAAGTTAATTAAACCATCTAATGGTGAAAACAATGAAACACTTTAACAGTGCAGTTGAGAAAAAGTACCCCGTCCCCTTCAGTATGGGTTAGGTACTGGGCCAAAGGCTACATGGTTACCACGTTAACATGGATCATACTTCGTTTAATCCCCTTTATCAGAGCATGAAGGGCTTTCAGCAGCTGTTTCAGACTGGCAGCCCACAGATGCATTTTGTCTATCCCAAGGTTTTTGTTTTTAAATGTGAGCCAACATTTTTAAACCTGGTCACTTCCCATACAAATTCAGATTTCTATACAACTCGGTTGGTTCATCACCTGCAGCCCACATCCCCACACGGCACACTTGGCTGGCACAGAGGACAGATGCCCTCTTGTCAGGCCCAGAAGGCTCTCAGGGGGCGCCCAAGCCCCGCTGGGTCTCTCCCACTGAGGTCAAGGGCCACTTGCCATTATCCTCATCAGGTCTGTGTTACCTCATTTGCCATTTATCATGGTGTTTGCACTGCTGTTTGAGAGAAATATTTCTCTACACCCGTGTCTCTATTAAAAATTGGAAAACAAAGGGAGGTCACAGCGTCTTCACTGAGTCAAGGTGCTGGCCTAGCTCTAAAGGTAGGTGCGCTGGCTACACCAGCCCCATGGGACCTGGCCCCTGCTTCTCCTCTCATCTTACATTGTCCTTGTTCATGTGTTTAGTTGTCATCAGCATTAAATTGTTTACTTAACTCTAAATTTCTATCTAAAAATAAATATTATCCCCCTCAACTTCCTCTACTCCAGCCATACTGGCCTCTCCAAGAATGTGCCCCACAGGTGACCCCTTCAGGGACTTTGCAGTCACTCTGAGGTCCCCAGCGGCCACCTTCTCTGTCACCTTTCCTGTCTGCTCTTGCACGAGCCCAACCAGAATTATTCTTCCCATTTCACTGTGTATTTCCCTCCAACCTCTTATCACAATCTGAAATTCTCCTACTTTCTGGGTTTACTTGTTTATAATCTATGTCTGCAAAATAAATGTAAGCTCTCTACCTTACACACAACAAGCACAGGATATGGCTGGACACACGAACCTTCCTAACACTGCTATGAGGTAGGTTTCTTAATTCCTCACACAACTAGGGAGCAGCAGAGTAAGGATAAAAACCCTAGACTGCTTTGCAAAGACCATACTTTTAACCACTATACCATACTAAACACAGGTCCTGTATCTTTTTAAAATGTGTATATACAAATTTGAAAATTTGCTTTAGGAGTTATTCATACTAACTGGTTATAACATCCTACAAACACTTATTAAAAACCTACTTAGGTGCCATAGTGCTGGGACCCATAGCTACCAATAAGACACAATTACTGGTGTCCACAAGCTTACAGTCAAGTCCAGGACACAGACAAACAAAAAACACAGCTGACTGCCAAGGGGCTGGGAGCTGGTTCAGGATCAGCTCACTAGAGCAGCTCACAGCCCTGACCTTAAAATGTCAGCGTGGAGGTGGTGGTGGTGGGGGGGCAGGAAGACTCGGTTAGGAGGGCCTCTCATTGGTCAAATGTTATCACCTATTAGTTCCAGCTATTATATGCAGTATATATAGTATCCGAGATGTGACTAAAATTAGACTCAGAATTTTCCCGTCAGCTGAGACACTAAAGAGATAAAATGAAACACTAAGATCTTCCTATAAGACTGTTGGTAGGAAAGCAGTAAGAAAGCAATCTATGTACTTTTTTTGAATTAAATAATTTGGCCATTTAATCCAGTAATTTATGCCAGGTATTATAATTATAATACTGTAATAGAAAAGCATCCCAATCCCTTATTCGAATTAAAAAAAAAAAATTAAAGATTTTATTTAGGCCCTGGCCAGTTAGCTCAGTTGGTTAAGAGTGTCATTCCAAAACAATAAGGTTGCAGGTTCAACCCCTGGTCAAGGCAGACACAGGAAGCTACCAGTGAATGAATGCACAACTGAGTGTAACAACAAATGAATGCTTCTCTTCCCATTCTCCTCTTTCTCCCTACCTCTCTCTGCCTCTCTAAAACTCAATCTATAAATAAAAGTTAAGCCCTGGCCGGGTGGCTTGGTCGGCCAGAGTTGTCCTGGAGCATGGGAGCTGCCAGTTCAATTCCCCAGTCAGGGCACGCACAGGAGCCGCGCAATGTTCCTGTCTCTCTCTCCTAGCCTATCAAAAAAAAAGGATATCTTATTTATTGATTTTAGAAAAAGGAGAGAAGGAAGAGAAAGAGGGGGAGGAAATGAAAGCATCAACTCATAGTTACTTCTTGTATGTGCCTTGACCAGGCAAGCCCAGGGTTTCAAAACAGTGACCTCAGCATTCCGGGTCGACGCTTTATCCACTGCGCCACCACAGGGCAGGCAGGATCCCTAATCTACAACCAGAGTTTGATCTTCATTACAACATGATCATCAAAGTCCTATGAGTTGCAGTAAATGAAACACCTTTTAGAGAAAACAAATTACTAGCTATTGGAATTTGGCACCTGCAGCTGGCCCATCCTATGTGACTACAAAAAATGCTACTCCAATAAACTGCCAGCCAATGCCAACCACACGGGTGGTTCCCTAGGCTCCTCGTCAGTCCCTACAAGCAGCCTCCCCAAACATTCTCTTTATTTGTCCATCACGGTGTGCAACCTGGCCATGACAGGCAGGTGGCTCTAGAGTCAAGGTGCCAGCATGGCTGCTTTCTAGCTAGTACATTGTGCAAATAACTTTGAGCAACCTCACTTTTCCCCTCTGTACAATTAACTGTAGCATCTATTCATGGAGTTTCTGCTGTGAGGTTTTTATCAGAAAACATATGGAAAATCCAAGCACAGAGTGTGGCACATTGTGACTGCTCGATATTAACACTTGTTTTAAGTACACGTTGATTATTTTTGGTCAGGGATTGTTTTAGATACTAGGAATATAACAGCAAACTAGACAGTGCTTCCCTCCAGGAGCTCATGGTCTAACAGGACAAAGACAACTCAATCCACCATTATGAACTGTGTCCCAAGTTTCAGGGCAGGTAAATATGAGAACGTGCAGTGGGGACCCCAACCCAGTCATGAGTAGTCAAGAAAAGTTAGCTCAAGGAAATGCCTATTAATGCTGTGACCTCAAGGAGGAGAAAAGGTAGGGAAAAGGTGAAGAAAGTGTCCGAGGCAGAAGAGGGGGACATGCAGATCTATAAGCAGGGTAGGCAGGTACCAGACAGGGCCTGAGGGTATTGATTCAGCATCGCTAAGGTGCTTCAAGGTTCATCTTATTTACTCAGGACAGGAAATGTATCTTGTCTTCTCCACCCTCCTATAGGTCTGCACATGGACATGCCCGATATAGACTTGAAGACATGACACAAACCAAAGCCATCAGGTACTGATGCTTGGCTGTCACTTGCCATAAATAAGTTCCGAGACCCAGTGGAGTAAGTACAGGGAAGGAGGGACCATACTTACACTTCACTTTCAGGGAGTCGAAATTGCCCCTAGGAAGCTAGCACTGAAGCTTTTCAAACCATCATCCACAATGACTCCAAGCCATTTCCTATAGTGCAGACACTGTACACTATCAGTGTCAGCCATTATGGGAGTGGTAGAGTATGAAGCTGTTTCATGAGCAGGAAGAGGAGGAAGCACAGTCTCAGCTAGCAGTGAGGGCGGAGGCTGGCCCAGGAAACCCAGACTGAAACTAGATTGCTGGAGCAGGGGCCCATGGCATGAACCCTGGCAGAAGTGGGAGAAGGGTGGGGATGTGGGGTACAGAGGTAGAAGTCAGGGCACTAAGCATCCAGAGGCTAAGTCAGAGGCTCTGTATCCAGAAAGCCATGCTTAAAAAGACATACTAAATGGTCTTCAAGACAAATAGGAAAGTAAATCAAGGTAGACAGGAGAACTGAAAAAGTGAGGTCAGGAAGCTGTGGCTGAAATAAAAAAAAGCCACAAAACCTCTGAGAAGAAAATGACTATCTTATAGCTCAGGGGGGAAAAATCCTAAAGTTCCAGCTAGTTTGTTTTTTAATCTTATTATGGCCTCCGTTTCCACCTTCACAAATCCCAAGTTCAAAGAACTACTACTTTTAAATTATCTTCTATAAACACTAAGTCATACCTTAAATATTGTAAAGACTTTTGTTTTCACTCATAACTCTGGATGCTGTACATTACTAAAGCAGCTAAGAAACAAAGTTCAAAGATAAACTTGGGATTTCTCCTAGAGGCAAGAGAGAACTAGAAAGTTTATAGGTGAGTTTCATATATTTTTAAAAAGATGCCCAGGGCTTCCACACAACCCAACATAAGTGCTTACCATCCTTTTCAAAGAGGCAATGTTGATTTGAACAAGAAGTTGGATGTGGACACAAGTGATACAAAAGTCACTGAGTAGACTGGCTTATGGAGGTAATAAGTTCTTTGTGCATCTAAAGGCTCAGAACTCTGAGAAAGGAGACAAGTCTCTTAATATCTTCACAAAATCCAGACAAGTTTAAAAGAAAGCCATGAGAATTAAAGTGACAAATTTTTCAAAATCATAGGCCCTGCCCAGTTGGTTCAGTGGTTGAGCACTGCCCAGCATATGGATGTCCTGGGTTCAATTTCCAGTCAGGACACATAAGAGAAATGATCAACTCCTTCTCTCCCCCTCCCATTCCTCCTTCTCTCCCTCTACCCCTCCTGCAGCCAGATGCTCGATTTGTTTGAGCATTGAAGATAGCTCAGATGGTTTGAGTGCATCAGCCTTAGGTGCTAAAAATAGCTCGGCTGAATCAAGCATCAGCCCCAGATGGGGTTACCTGGTGGATCCCGGTCAGGGCACATGTGGGAGTCTGTCTGACTATCTCCCTACCTCTCACTTAAAAAAAGAATTCATGAAAATGGCAACACTGAAGCAAGTTAATTTTACAGATCCCATAATGGATGACAACCTGATACCTTTCAAGAGGGTGGTCATGTATTTTCCACTATACAAATATTTCCTGCAAAATCTCACAAGCAAATCACTTCCCAGGAACCCATAATGTGCCCTAATTCTTAGGCAAGTCAGGACATTGTATAAAGTATTTGACTGCATTCAATGAATAAATGAATTGACTGGCTACCTCTGACCAACCCCTTTCCAAAACATAAGAATTTGGTGCACCCCAGGTGTATGAAATATGAACTCAAAGTTGGGAAACGTGCTTAAAATGACTAGTGCTCTCTTGCAGCACAAAAACGATAAATGCCATAATGTCCGTTAAGCTAAGGAATGCCTAGGTATGCAAAGCCACAAAATCTCTGAGGAGAAAATGACTATCTTCCACCTCTGGGAAAAAATCCTGACCTCAGTCCTAACTAGTTGTTTGGTTTTTTTTTTTAATCTAACTTTTGTCCTGGTTTTCACTTTCACAGAATCAAACCTCAAAAAACAAGTATCTGGTTTTGAATCGTTTTAAAAAAACATTCAATGACATCTTAAATGTTTTAAAGACTTGTTCTAATTCTTAATTCTAGATGCTGTATGTTAATGTCTTTCAAATAGGCCAGTTTCAACTTCTGGACATCTTCATGGTCAAAACCATCTTTTCTCAATTCTACCAATTTCTCTAGGTTTCTTTAGCTGCTCTCTTATAATAAACAGTAATCTTTATTCCATTTTTTTTCAGAGAGAGAGAGAGGGAAAGAGATAGAGAGAGAGAAGGGAGAAGAGCAGGAAGCATCAACTTCCATATGTGCCTTGACCTGGCAAGCCCAAGGTTTCTAACCGGCAACCTCAGTGTTCCGGATTGATGCTTTATCCCACTGTGCCACCACAGGTCAGGCAATAAACAGTAATCTTGTAGGTCATAAGGAAAGAGGACATTTTGGACAAGTCCATCTAAAAATATAACTATTTGAAAAATAACGATTTTAAATTTCTGTTATAAAAATTTACTGTGGCCTGACCAGGCAGTGGAACAGTGCATCGAGTGTTGGACTGGGACACAGACGAGCCAGGATGGAAACCCTGAGGTTGCCGGCTTGAGCACAGGCTCACCAGCTTGAGCTGGGGGTTGCTGGCTTGAGCGTGGGATCATAGACACGACCCCATGGTCGCTGGCTTGAGACCCAAGGTCGCTGGCTTGAGAGCAAGGGGTCACTCACTCTGCTATAGCCCTCCTGTCAAGGCACATATGAAAAAGCAATCAACGAACAATTGAGATGCCGCAATGAAGAACTGATGTTTCTCATCTTTCTCCCTTCCTGTATGTCTGTCACTATGTGTCCCTCTCTCTGTCTCTCTCTCTCTCTGTCTCTGTCACAAAAAATAAGTAAATAAATATTTACTGTGCTCATTACTTACAGTAAGTTAATAATGGAAATGTAACTTAATACTTATATTAACCTCAGATCTGATGAATAACAAATATTCACAGTAACAAAAGTATAGTATTTGTCCTAAGAATATCAATTTTGAAATATATGAATCAATTAAAAATAAGAATGTTGATATTAGAAAAAATATATTTTTTTATGTTCATCTTTAGTCTTTTTTATCTTTTTTAAATTTTTTTACAGAGACAGAGAGTCAGAGAGAGGATAGATAGGGACAGACAGAATGGAACAGAGAAAGATGAGAAGCATCAATCATCAGTTTTTTGTTGTGACACCTTAGTTGTTCATTGATTGCTTTCTCATATGTGCCTTGACCATGGGCCTTCAGCAGACTGAGTAACCCCTTGCTCGAGCCAGCAACCTTGGGTCCAAGCTGGTGAGCTTTGCTCAAACCAGATGAGCCTGCACTCAAGCTGGCAACCTCGGGGTCTCGAACCTGGGTCCTCTGCATCCCAGTCCGATGCTCTATCCACTATGCCACCGCCTGGTCAGGCTATGTTCATCTTTAAAGGTTACTTTGTCTTCATGAAAAATCTTCATTTTCTAGTTCATATTTTTATTTTGTAAATAGAAAGTAATGTTCCCTGATTAAAGACTAATAGCACTGTTTTCTTCATATTAAAAAGCTACCTAGGCCCTGGGTGTTTGGCTCAGTGGTAGAGCATCAGCCTGGTGTGTGAAAGTCTCAGGTTGGATTCCTGGTCAGGGCACACAGGAGTAGCTACATCTGCTTCCCCACTCCCTACCCCTTTCTTTCTTTCTTTCTCTCTCTCTTTCTCTTCTCCTCCAGCAGCCATGGCTTAATTGATTCAAGCATGTTCGCCCTGGTCATTGAGGACGGCTCCATGGCCTCAATACAGGCATTAAAATAGCTTGTTTGCCAAGCAGTGGAGCAGTGGCCCATTCAGGCATAGCATCACCCAGTAGGGGGCTTGCCGGGTGGATCCTCGTCAGGGTGCATGTGGGAGTCTATCTCTGCTTCCCCTCCTCTCACTTAGTAGTAATAATAATAAGAGTAATAATGTATCTAGTAAATGTGGAATCCTATGCTCCTGTTTCGGTTTTAGTGTCTTTAGGGAGTGGTGGAGAAAGGGATGAAAAAGGAGGGCAATGTGTACATAAGTCGGAACTCTTTTAACTTCAGAAAGTTTCATCAGCTATTGAAAAAGATTTCAAATCATCACAGATTTACAAAGAATTATTTAAATAATTTCGCTTTCCTAAAATAACTTGTCAAAATTAGAAAAAGAAAACAAGTATAATATAACAAAATTCTACATGTAGTTTCATCCAGAATAGAAAATAATTTTCATTTAATTTCTTCAATGCTTTAGTCATAATAGATTTTTTCCATCTCCAACAAATTCCAGATTAGCACAGCATGTAAAAAGAGAACATATCTACCAGTGCTCATTATACTACATATCTTGCAAGTTTGCAGCAATTTTAGGATAATATTTTACAGATGAAAGAAAATCTTTGCCAAACCAACAACGTTCTACTAATGTGCTTATTTCACCAAATTCTTCAATTCCAGACATAAAGTTAAAACCCCCCAGGTAAGTCATCAGCAAACCAAGACATCTCTATTTATGCTGACTTTACTTGAAATATTTATTCTTGGGCCAGGAAAGGAATGCTGAATGCTCTAACTTGACATTTATACTCTAAACCAGTGGTTCTCAAAGTGTACACTCTAGAAGATTTCCAGGTGCGCCCTATGGTAGTCCAGAGAAATATGTGCCTGTTGGGGACCAACAGGGTTTTTTGAGTTTAGATTTTTGGGGGGACAGAGGTGTGGGGAATTGGCTGGAAGCTGACAATCTATCCAAACTCCCCCTCTTCACTTGCCTGATTAGGTTGCAAAAGGCTGGTAAGCTGTGGTGCTGAATTGTTTACACTACACCCTCTCATGTTCCCGGGAAAGACTGGAGGCAAGTTTCTTTTATCCTTTGTTTGGTGTAAAGTTAAGATGATATGTATGGTGGGGGTTTTGGATTGATGATTAAACATAAGGAATTGTCTCTTGAAGCCTTTTGGATTTCTAAAAGAAGAATATGTGGCAATATATAAAAAAAGCTATGAACATTTTACTACTGTTTTCAACATCCTATTTATATGAATTAGGATTTTCTACCCTCAACACAATTAAGAGTAAAAAGAGAGGAATTCTTCAATGTATTGATGACGAAATGAGAGTTTGCCTTTCAAATATATGCCCAAACATTGAAGAAATCGCTAGGACACATCAGGCTCATGTTTCTCATAAACACAAGAATGAAAAAACTTAACACATTTGTGCCGGGATCTGCCGAATTTACTAAATCTTACTAAGAATGTATCTATATATATAAAAAGATAACTTTTTAAATTTTTTAACCCTTCCTTTTTACAAATTCTAAAAAGCATAACTCAAAAAAAGTAACATAAAAATGTTTTTTAATGTCATTATAAATTTGTCCTATTTATTTAGTTTAATTACCATAAAAGCACACTTGGACTTTATAT
Organism: Saccopteryx leptura; assembly: GCF_036850995.1. Lineage (NCBI taxonomy): Eukaryota > Metazoa > Chordata > Mammalia > Chiroptera > Emballonuridae > Saccopteryx > Saccopteryx leptura. The sequence continues at coordinate 58,526,938 of NC_089511.1, read as the reverse complement.
ATTTGTCTTTAATATTTGACTTAATTATTATAACATATTTCTCAGAAATTTTTATATAGTTTGCCTACAATTATTTGTAGGATTTTAAATGCACCCTGACTTCAAAAAGTTTGAGAAACACTGCTCTAAACTATTGAAAATTCATCATTCAAAATGGCTACCGAGAGACATCTTGCGCCTGTTCCCCAAAAAGATCAACTCATTTGTGTTATTTTCCTGGTATCAATAGAGAAATAAGGTCTATGTTCATGCAGGAGGCTGTTTAAAGTTATGTATTGTGCTAATGGATTGTGAGTCAATATGCTGCATTTCACAATGAAGGGAGCTAAATTACAAAAAAAAAAAGCCAACCAGAAAACATTGGAAAGTGGAAATAGGACAGTAAACTTCTCACACAAGAGGGTGTCTAAAAGCTGAGGATGTTTATTTTACTGAAACATTAAAGGGCTTTGCTATATTTGATTTTAAATCCAAGAAATTCATCTCAATGATTCATTTATCCATCATCATAGAAAAGGCTATTCATCACTTTTACCTTGAATAGTTTTCATATACATATGTTCCTCACAATAATCTTGTAAATCAGTTATGTGTAATCTAATTTACAGATGAGGAAATCAGAATTCAAAGAATTCACATAGGTATGTGTCAAAGTCCAGCTAGACTCTGAGTCATGTAACTGCCTGGAAAAAGTAATGTCTGCCTCATTGGCGTATGAAGGAAGTGGAAGATCACTTAGCAACTCAACTGCCCAGAAATTCTGCTATGAACACAGAGATTGTTGAGCAGCAGAAGGGCTGCTCCTCAACACTCGGATTAATTCATGATGAAGAAACCCAGAGCTGGCCCCAGAATGATTCAACCCAGGAAAGTATCCCCATCCCCATGCACATATGAAGAATATGAGAAGCATTTTGGTTGTCACAGTGACACAAAAGGGGCCACACTGGCACTCAGTGGCCGAGGCTAGATGCTGAATTTCCAACAAAGAGCAGGACAAACTACTCAAGATATCCTGGCACGGTTCTGATCTGCATGAATTTTATTTACTGCATTGTTGCAAACACCACCAGTACCTCAAAACACAAGCTTATACTCCAGTCACCAAAGTACATTCATTTTGAGTACCTGCACCAAATACAAATTTTGGTACCAGCTCTTCAGGACACCAATCACTCCATATATCCCCAATGCTCACTTTGCTCTGTGACCAATCATGCTGCACATCAGTAATCAGTTCATGCTGACTTTGTGTCCCACTGATAAAACCAAGGACAGATTTTAAAAATGGACCATCACAATGGCCAACAGTGATAAAAGTGCCACAAAGAAACAAAAAAATGAGACTGCTGGAAGTGAAATTTGAATCAAATGTCAATGGGCATAAAATTAACAGCTTCCCACAGGACTGTTGACACTGTCACTGTTTGAGAGATTCTGGATATGCAGCAGAGGTGACAGTGAAGACAAACTTAGTGACATCAATGACAAAAGTGGTTGTGAGTCCCAGAGGAATTGATGTGAGGGAGGGAGGGATGGAGGGGGAGGGGGGAAGGGAGAGGGAAAAGGAGAGGGAGGAGAGGGAGAGGAAGAAAGAATGAGAGAGAGAGAATGAGAGAGAGATACAGAGAGAGAGACCTAGAGAGAAAGAGAAAGCAAGAAAGCAAAGAAAGCAAGAAAGAAAGAAAGAAAGAAAGAAAGAAAGAAAGAGAAACCACATTAAAGAAACTCTGGGAGATATTTCATGACTATGAGAATAAAAAGGATGAAATGCAGGAATCTGTCCCAGACTTACGGTTCTGACAATTTTTTATAAGGTATAAGACACTCCCTTCATACTGTGGTTCATAGAACCAAAAAAGCCAGCACTGTTCATTGTTCTTGACAAATTTTTAACAAAAGAATGAAACATGTTAATTCTCAATATTTCTAATGTTTAAATACAGTACACTGAATATTATATATTTTTTCACTTTCCTATGTATTTATGACTGACAGTAAGAGAAACTTTCAGTGTTTTGACAAAAAAAATTTTTTTGAGAGGAAGGGGAAGGGAGAGAGAGACAGAGGCATCATCAACTCATTGTTGCTCTTAGTTGTCCCATTGATTGCTTTTCATATGAGAACTTGAGATCCCAGGATCAAACCAGAGACCTCGGTGCTCCGTCCAGGACAATGCTCTATCCACTGCATCACAAGGCAAGGTGACAAAACTTTTTAAAGGCTGCAGATCATTCAATTTTCCCATTGATTATTAAAAGCACTTTGCAGTTTCAGTTTGCAGACATTTTTATGGTTCCATGCTGCCATGCAAGGTGAGGACTACCTTTTACATCCCACCGAGAGTCACTAATACGGGGTTTCAGACTGTCCCGCACTACAGGCAGGTTTATCTAATTTATTTCAAAAAGTTCAGAGAACTCTTACTCATTAAACAAAACCTAGTTCAAATGTGCCCTCCACTGTGAAAACTCGAACTCTTCCTGTCCCAGTCACCTTCCTCTTTCACCTCCCCATTCTCACTTTGTTGTCGTAACATTATATTGCTTATTCATTTCTTTACCTTTTTTTTCTTTTTATAACCAATCCCACCAATGAGTTGGGCTCCTGGTGAACAACAACTGCACCTTGTTCATTTTCAAATATTGGAATCTAGCACTCAGTTTCTCAATAAGCATGGTTAAAGTAAGTAACAGTGTGAAAGAGACAACATAAAGGGGACAGGAGAAGTGACAGTTACATAAGACTTTCCAATTACATGGCCCCTGAACTATCACAGATCAGTGTTTTCCATACAACATAACACAGTGACCCTCTATAATCTTCATATAACATCAGGGTGGTCAACCCTTTCCTGGACCTGATCATGGTATTTCTAGCGGACCTGCACCCACCAACTACCATAGGTCATGGCTGCTCCATCTACAAAGTCTCCTTTAACTCATTCAAAAAAAATAGTATTTTTGAGGAGTCTGCCTATCAGAATAAATAAACTGAGTGAATATTCATTAAATGAGAGTAGATTCTAAATCACAGACAGGATTAATTTTCCCAGGGCACAGCTGCATTATAAGGAAGAAAGAAACTTCCCAACCAAACTGTCTGAAGTGGTGGGGCAAGGACCGTGAGAGGCTCATTGCCAAGAATGGGCTGTGGAAAGTGAGAAGCCCCGATTCTGACATTTCTGCTCCAGTCTATGGCTGGTACAGGCTCAGGTGGGTTACATCTCTTCATTTTAAAAGATGAGCCAGATTTTTATGTTAAATCTCCTGATTTCTAAATGTTGGCAACTATTTCAATTATGTACAAAAATACACCGTGGGCCTGACCAGGCAGTGACGCAGAGAATAGAGTGACGGACTGGGATGCGGAGGACTCAGGTTTGAGACCCCGTGGTCGCCAGCTTGAGCGTGGGCTCATCTGGTTTGAGCAAGGCTCACCAGCTTGGACCCAAGGTCGCTGGCTCGAGCAAGAGGTCAGTCTGCTGTGGCCTCCCAGTCAAGGCACATACAGGAAAGCAATCAATAAACAACTAAGGTGCCGCAACGAAGAATTAATGCTTCTCGTCTCTCTCCTTCCTATCTGTCTGTCCCTATCTGTCCCTCTCTCTGACTCTCTCTGTCTCTGGCACACACACACACACAAAAATACACTGTGGGTCAAAGAAAGCATGAACCTACCTGTGTTCCAAACCAAGGAGAGTTACCATGGGGTAGAGATGGGTCATTTATCATGACCTACACTGTTAGTGAAGAATCAGTTTCTTGATTCCCCTGGAACATAAGGATCTAGGATTCTTAAGATTATTTCATTCCCCCAGTATCACTTTATTATCATTCCTCATAAAAATTAACCAAATCTCTACCTGGTATCATTGGAAATTACAAAGAGATTTATTAAACTTGAACTATCAGAGTATAACTTGAGCTGTACAGTTAAAAATAGTTAAGATAATAAATTATATGTTATGTGCATTTCATCACAATTAATACAACAAGCAGGCATCCAATTTAAGCTAAAAAATAAGAAGAGGTTTGATGGACGTTTCTGAAAATGAAGCTTTCTAGCTCTTATAAGAACATTTCTGAAAAGGTTTTCTCTCTCCCATTAGTTGTGACAAAGATGTGAACGTGGAACCCTATTATTACTTCAGGTTGCTCTCTATGACCATGAGGAGAATCAGAGTGAAGAAAAAGCCATCCATGCAGAAGGCAGAGCTGAGTCAGAGAACATCGGGGTCTGGGAAGACATCATGAAGCTTCTTGACCCACTATTACTGACACTCACATACCTCCGCACTCCTCAGCAGCAGGAGCCAAGATGCATGCACACTGTGAACACCAGCCCGTTAGTTGGCGCTAAAAGCATGCTACTGGATACGCCCAACAAAACACATCCTCCTGACTTCCATGCTTCTCCAGCATCTGTATTCAGAACCTTGTTTCCTCCCCTCCCTGCGGCTTCTCCCTCATCACTCCTCCCACACACACACTACTATATCCAGAAGTTTCAAAGACCTAGAGCTTCTCTCTTCAAAACTGTGTCCAGAATCTAAGACAAGCTTCCAGCCAGACAATCAGCACTCGTGAGCATGTCCACAGGGGGCTGCGCAACAGAAGGGCAGCCTCCCGGCTTTTTCCCTTCAAGTCAGGAGCTCCGTTGTTTCCCTCCCTTCATTCAAAAAGCAGTTAGTTGGTGCTTATTCATTATCTCTTAAGTTAGGCACAAACTTCTTGGACTAACTTTTTTTTTTTTAATTTTAATAATTTTATTTTTTTAATGGGGTGACATCAATAAATCAGGATACATATATTCAAAGATAACATGTCCAGGTTATCTTGTCGTTCAATTATGTTGCATACCCATCACCCAAAGTCAGATTGTCCTCTCTCACCTTCTATCTAGTTTTCTTTGTGCCCCTCCCCCTCCCCCTTTCCCTCTCCCTCTCCCTCCTCCCCCCATAACCACCACACTCTTATCAATGTCTCTTAGTCTCACTTTTATGTCCCACCTACATATAGAATAATGCAGTTCCTGGTTTTTTCTGATTTACTTATTTCACTTTGTATAATGTTATCAAGATCCCACCATTTTGCTGTAAATGATCTGATGTCATCATTTCTTATGGCTTAGTAGTATTCCATAGTGTATATGTGCCACATCTTCTTTATCCAGTCATCTATTGATGGGCTTTTTGGTTGTTTCCATGTCCTGGCCACTGTGAACAATGCTGCAATGAACATGGGGCTGCATGTGTCTTTACGTATCAATGTTTCTGAGTTTTTCGGGTATATACCCAGTAGAGGGATTGCTGGGTCATAAGGAAGTTCTATTTTCAGTTTTTTGAGGAACCACCATACTTTCTTCCATAATGATTGTACTACTTTACATTCCCACCAACAGTGGATGAGGGTTCCTTTTTCTCCACAGCCTCTCCAACATTTGCTATTACCTGTCTTGTTAATAATAGCTAATCGAACAGGTGTGAGGTGGTATCTCATTGCCGTTTTGATTTGCATTTCTCTAATAACTAAAGAAGATGAGCATCTTTTCATATATCTGTTGGTCATTCGTATTTCTTCCTGGGAGAAGTGTCTGTTCATGTCCTCTTCCCATTTTTTGATTGGATTGTTTGTTTGTTTGTTGTTGAATTTTATGAGTTCTTTGTATATTTTGGATATTAGGCCCTTATCTGAGCTGTTGTTTGAAAATATCATTTCCCATTTAGTTGGCTGTCTGTTTATTTTGTTATCAGTTTCTCTTGCTGAGCAAAAACTTCTTAGTCTGATGTAGTCCCATTCATTAATTTTTGCCTTCACTTCTCTTGCCTTTGGAGTCAAATTCATAAAATGCTCTTTAAAACCCAGGTCCATGAGTTTAGTACCTATGTCTTCCTCTATGTACTTTATTGTTTCAGGTCTTATGTTTAGATCTTTGATCCATTTTGAGTTAATTTTAGTACAGGGGGACAAACTATTGGACTAACATTTAAGACTGTCCATAAGCAGGCCACAACGTACTTCTTCAATTTTACTTTTCCTCAGTCTCCTCTGCTCTCATCAACATCACTATCCACTACCCTATCCACACATCCAATCCTCATCTTTTTATTAATTCAAATTGTTCTATTGTCCCACATTCTCCTGCTGCTGAATTTCTACCCATTGTTCAATACCAACCGTAAAAGCAATTTCAAGATTCCCCCAATCAAATGTAATCTTTCCCTCCTCAGAGTTGCTATATTGTCTCTCTTATACCAGTTATGTTATGTTATATTATATTACTATTTTAAAACCGATTTGATCCCCCTTCTAGATCATACAATACTTTAGGGAAAAGTCTGCAAGACCTAATAACTGGGAAAGTCAAATACAGCTACTGCCTTAACAAATCCTAGAGAAGATGGCTGGGCATTTCATTTATAAGAGAGTTAGAAGGTTCTATCTACAACAATCTACTGCCCTTTGAAGTAGCCAAAGGAAGAATCACTTTCTTTTTGTAGAATTATGCACCTAAATCAAGAGTCCCTGACTCACATGTTTATAGGAGTCAGGCAAAAAACAATTAAGAATGAATGGGCACAGTGTATGTCTTTAATTCAAACAGACATACAAAAATTATTCATTTCCCAAATAAATACACTTTCTTTCATTTTCCTGGAATTCAATGCCCCCCCACTCATATTTCCGCTTGCCCTATAGACAGTGGTGTAAGAAATTATTTCACTTTGCTTGAGAAAACCAACAGTACAACAACATGGACAAACAGTAACTGACACTCGACCTCAGTGGCAAGGAAATAACGGGGTAGAAGGGAGTGCAGCCAACAGGGGGTGCCTGTCCTGCCCAAGGTTGCGATCACCAGCCCCAACCCACGTGTGGAAGCTGGCCTGCACAAGCCAGCCTTTCAGATTTTTCAAGGAAACCTAACCAAAGTCCTTAAAATGTTGGCAGCTACATAACTTTATTTCAAAATCACTACTCAGATGAATACAACACGGCCTAACCGAGAAACATCTGTATTCCAAATTATAACCAGCAACTATTCATTTTCTGTTTACCTGAGATAAGTTCAAAGAAAAACAACAGCAATGTGTAAGACTCAAAGAGGGAGTGCAAGGTGCTTCCACTAGATTCAGAAAGTCTTGTGCCCCAGGTGTTTTATCACTAGAGGAGCTTTTATCTTATCGGGAAGAAGGAACAAGGAGCTACATAGCCCAGCACCTGGCTCTGAATCTGGATATTTAGCAGCAAGGTCCAAGGCTAATGGTGCTGGGAAATTGAGGCCAAGTTAGCCTAACACAAAGGTACATGTAAATCCCCTTGCAAACGGGAGGAATTTTAAAACCACTAAACTTTCCTGCATTAATGTTGACAATTATTCCTTCCAAAAAGATGCCACAAAAATAAAGTATTGCCCTCTTGATTTTGGTACAACATGGTAGAATATATCTCCTGAGCTCCCAATGTACTTCTCTGCAAAAATAACTTAAATCTTTCTAACACAGGGGATAAATGCAGAGCCCATAAAAAGTTATGGATAATATTAAAATAATTTACACACTTTTTTTTTTTAGTTTAGAAAATTACATTTAATGGGAGTGACACTGATCAATAGGAGTACAAAGGTTTCAGGTAAACATTTCCATAGCATTTGAACTGTTGATTATGTTGTGTACTCATCACCCAAACTCAAATCATGTTCTGTCCCCATGTACTATTTTTCCCCCTTTTTCTCTCTCCCTCAGGTTACAACTTCACTTTTATCTATGTCCATGAGTCTGTTTTATACCCCACCTATATGTGATATCATATAGTTCTTAGCTTTTCTAATTTACTTATTTCACTCAGTATAATGTTCTCAAGGTCCATCCATGTTGTCGTAAAAGGCAATATGTCATCATTTCTTATGGCTAAGTAGTGTTCCATTGTATATATGTGCCACATCTTCTTTATCCAATCCTCTATCAAGGGACACTTCCCTTGTTTCTATGTTTTGGCCACTGTGAATAATGATGCGATGAACATGGCGGTGCATGTGTCCTTACACACCAATGTTTTTGAGTTTTGGGGGTAGATGTCCAGTGCAATTGCTGGGTCATATAGTAGTTTTATTTTTAATTTTTTTATAAAACACCGTATTTTCTTCCACAATAATTGTACTAATTTGTATTCCCACAAGCAGTGAATGAGACTTCTTTCTTCTTTTCTCCACAGCCTCTCCAACACTTGTTATTACCTGTCTTGTTGATACTAGCCAATCTAACAGGTGTGAGGTGGTATCTCACTATACTTTTTATTTGCATTTGTCTAACAGCTACTGAAAATGAGCCTCTTTTCAAATGTCTTTTGGCCATTTGTATGTCTTCTTGGAAGAAGTGTCTGTTCAGATCTCTCCCCATTTTTTCACTTTTTGTATTTTCCCGAAGTGAGAAGTGGGGGGGGGGGGGCAGACAGGCCAGAAAAACAAACTCGCGCATGTGCCAGACGGGGACCCACCTGGCATACTAACCAGGGGGTGCAGGGGGTGATGCTCAGCCCCTCTGGGGCGTTGCTTCACTATAATCAGAGCCACTGAGCACCTGAGGTGGAGGCCATGGAGCCATCCTCAGTGCCCAGGCCAACTTTGCTCTAATGGAGCCTTGACTGCAGGGAGAGGAAGAGAGAGATAAAGAGAAGGAGAGGGGGAGAGGTGAAGAAGCAGATGGATGCTTCTCCTGTGTGCCCTAGCCGAGAATCGAACCTGGGATTTCCACACGTGAGGCCAATGCTCTACCGCTGAACCAACTGGCCAGGGCCTCCCCCTTTTTCAACTGGTTAGCTTGTTTACTGCTGCGCTTCGTAAGTTTTTTGTTTTTTCTGTGAGTGACAGAGACAGAGAGAGGGACATATAGGGACAGACAGACAGGAAGGAGAGAGATGAGAAGCATCAATTATTTGTTGAGGCACCTTAGTTGTTCATTGATTGCTTTTGTATGTGCCTTGACGGGGGGGGGGGTGTACAGCATAGCTCTTGCTCAATCCAGCAACCTTGGGTTCAAGCTGGTGAGCCTTCCTCAAACCAGATGAGCCCACACTCAAGCTGGCGACCTCGGGGTTTCAAATCTGGGTCCTCCACATCCCATGCTCTATCTACTGCACCACCTGGTCAGGCATGAGTTCCTTATATAGTTTCAATATTAACCTCGTATCAAAGCTGTTTGTAAATATCATCTCTCATTTGGTTAGCTGCCTTTTTGTTTGGTTGTCAGTTTCTTTTGCCGTGCAGAAGCTTTTTAGTTTATATAGTGTTCATTTATTTTTGCTTTTACTTCCCTTACCTTTGGAGTCAAAGGTAGGTATTTAATTTTTTTTTGTTCTAATTGTAAAAGAAATTATTTTTTTGAGTTCATTTTCTGAAGGTTCATTGATGGCATATATAAGAAAGCTATAAACTTTTTTTTTTTTTTTTTTTTTTTATCAAGTGAGAGGCATGGAGGCAGAGAGACAGAGTCCCACATGAGCCCCAACCAGGATCCACCCAGCAACCCTCCCCCCCCCCCCCCCCCCCGGTCTGGGGCTGCTGCTCTGTTTTTCAGCAACTGAGCTATTTTAGTGCCTGAGACAAGGCCACAGAGCCATCCTCAGCACTCGAGGCCGAGTTGCTCATTGGAGCCATGGCTGCAGGAGGGGGAATGAGAGAAATAGAGAGAGGGGGAGAGAGAGAGAAGTGGGAGGAAGAGGGGTGAAGAACCAGATGGCCACTTCTCCTGTGTGCCCTGACTGAGAACTGAACTCGGGACTTCCACACACTAGGCCAATGTTCTACTGCTGAGCCAACTGGCCATAGCCTACGTAGACTCTGTATATTGATTTTGTGTTCTTTGACTTTCCTGAATTGGTTTATTGCTTCTAATAGTTTTTCGGTGGAGTCTTTCAGGTTTTCTATATACCGGATCATGTCATCTGCTAAAAGTGACATTTTTACTTCTTCTTTCCCAATATGGATGCCTTTTATTTCTTTCTCTTGCCTGATTGCCCTAGTTAAGAATTCCAGTACTATTTAAATAAGGGTGGAGAGAGTGGGCAGCCTTGTCTTGTTACTGATTTTAGAGAAAAAGCTTTCAGTTTTTTCACCATTTAGTATGATATTGGCCTATGGTTTGTCATATATGTTATTATGTAGAGATACTTTCCCTCTATACTCATTTTATTGAGTGTTTTAAACATGAATGGATGTCGTATCTTATCAAATGCCTTTTCTTCATCTATTGATAGGATCATATAATTTTTGTCCTTTATTTTGTTGATGTGGTACATTACGTTATCAATTTACATATGTTGAACCATCCATGTTTTCCTGAAATGTATCCCACTTGATTGTGATGTATTATTTTTTTTAACGTATTTCAAAAATAAATTTGATTGTGAAAATTTCCAAATAAGCTACTATTGGAGGCTTAAGTGCACTAATGATGTCACAAAGAGATTTAGAAATAACAACAAGCAGATTCATTAATCTGTAACAGTGCAGAATTATTTCCAATGTCTTCATGTGATTCTTAGAGTAAAAGTTTCAAAGTAGTGTTTCCCTTGTGAAATTTTAGATTCTTCATATCTAAAGGAGAATCCAATTAAAAATCACTCAAGTTTCCAAATTCTGGTTTCAAAAAAAAAAAATTAAGGTTTTCTTACTGCATCCTCTATTTCCAACACCTCTTCACCTCTGAAACAATGGCACATTATCATCCTGTCTTTGAAATGTGACTCATTGTTGGGGTAGATTTTTTCCATTATACATTCATTTACAAAACAGGAAGAGCAGGAGAGACTATGTTTGATGGGTGGGAAAAGGTGATATGGACAAAAACAGCCATGGACCCTGTTCTCCCTAGGCTGAAAGTACAGTCAGCAGAGCAATCAACCAAAGGATCCTTACTAACATATAATTACAAAGCATAAGAAGTTGCACGAAAGAGACACTGACACAGAGAAGCCTTGTAGTCTGTTTATCAGGAACGCCTACCTTGAAAAGGTGAGCCATAATATGAAGCAGTTACATCACAGGGGGTACCACAAATCACGCCAGGGAGAGGGGTCAGTATTCATCTATAAGTACTTGCTAAATGCCAAAATATGTGCCAGGCATTGTGTTAAACATCAGATATGAAAATAGTACCTGATCACATCTACAATAATACACTGGGGAGAATAAAAGAATAAAAAATAAAATAAACTTCCTGGAGGGGTGATAAAGAAAAGGCAGAGCAGAAGAAATCATTTTTTAAAAGTGGGGGAGGAGTTAAAATAACAACAATAGGACGTTCTGAGTTAGAACGAAGAGAGGTTGTACTTTATATTGTGTTGGATGATCTCTCTGAAGAAGGGTCACTTAGGCCAAGGCCTGAAGGATACCAAAAACATTGCAGGCAGGGAGTAGAGAAGAGCACAAGGCCCTGAAGCATGGGGGGACTCGGGGTTACAGGACCTGAAGAAAGGCCAGAATGACAGGAGAAAGTGGCAACAGGTAAGGGGGAAAGACTGAGTCATACTAAGCCTGGAGAGCCATGAAAAGGACTTTTGATCTCATTCTAAGAGCACTAGGAAGGCAATGAAGGGTTTTAAGCATTAAAGGAACATGGCTTTGTGTTTTAAAGATCACTTTGAAGGGAGCAGGACTGGGAGAAGAGCGATGAGTTAGGAGGGCATTGCAACTGTCAGGCACGAGATGATGAGAGCATGGAGAAGGGTTAGGACAGTAGAGATGAAGAAAAGTGAATCAGATCGAGATACATTGAGAGTAAAACTGAAAACTGGTTGATTTGATTGAGGAAGGGTGAATGAAGGAAAGGGAGTTATCAAGTTATTGACCAAGTTCCTGGTCCGAATAACTGGATGGCTGGTGCCATCACTGAGACTGTAAGAAAGAAGGAAAATGAGTAAGGTGTAGAAAAAAGAGCTAAATTCCATATAAGTTATATTTTTAAAGTTTATGAGCCATTGAAGTGGATTTCCATCCAAGTGAAAATATCAAGCTAAGGGTTTAAGAACCTAGTGATTAGGGGAAAGAAATCTAATCAGAAATACAAATTTGCAATTATATAAATATTTAATGCCATGGAAACAGAGGTTCTCACCTAGGGAGGACATGAAAAAGAGACAAAGCAGAATGGTAGGTGTAAAGGGCTGGGGTAGAGGGGAATGTGCAATGTTTAGTGATTATGGAACTTGACTTTGTGAACTTGAGAAAGTTCTAGACACGATGGTGGTGATGGTCACACAACTATGTATAAACTTAATGCCACTTTTTAAAACAGTTAAATGAGCCTGACCAGGCGGTGGCACAGTGGATAGAGCGTCAGACTGGGATGTGGAAGACTCAGGTTCGAGACACCGAGGTTGCCAGATTGAGCGCAGGCTCATCTGGTTTGAGCAAGGCTCACCAGCTTGGACCCAAGGTCGCTGGCTCGAGCAAGGGGTTACTCGGTCTGCTGTAGCCCCACGGTCAAGGCACATATGAGAAATCAACCAATGAACTAAGGTGTCACAACGAAAAATGAATGACTGATGCTTCTCATCTCTCTCTGTTCCTGTCTGTCTGTCCCTACCTATCCCTCTCTCTGACTCTCTGTCTCTGTAAAATAAATAAATAAATAAAATGTTTTAAAAAACCAGTTAAATGATAAATCTTATGTTATGTATCTATTACTACAGTTTTAGAAAAACCTAAACCTTTAGAAATTCCAATATTTAGGCATGGCATAAAATAGACGATGCTAAAAAAAAAAGGGGGGAGAGAGGAAATGAGCATTCCGAATGGTGGTAGATGATGATGAAGTCCTAAAAGACAGATGGAAAACTCAAGGCTGATCCCTATACAGGAGAGTTTCTCAAGTGGGGGTAAAAGGTACTGAAAGCAACTGAGAAATCAAATCAGACAAAGACTTAAAGAATTCATTGAATTTCTAAAACATCGAGGTCATGGGTAACCCTGACACAAACATTTAAGTGGAAGGGTATGCAAAGGAGTTGGACTGAGTGAGTAAGAGAAAGGGGTTTGAAGAAGTAAAATATCATGAGTAAACAATTCTTTTTATTTTTTTAATTAAACTTATTAGCGTGACACTGGATAACATAATTACAAGGGTTCCTCGGGTTACAACATACAATGTTTTGAGTTGACAAAGCTCGTTCCCATAAAAACTTAAAAAAAACCCTGAGATGTGTTTTGGCTTACACCATTAGTGTCATACTTACAGCCTCCATGGGTGAATTAATTTGCTGCACAAAGTGGAAGAATACACAGTACAGAATATTTATGTTCTTTTCCTTTTTTCTGTAGCTTAGTGTGTTTTTATGTTCTAGATTATAATTCTATAACTGTGTTAGGATAGGTAGGTAAGTGACTTTGGCTATGGTGTGTTTCGACTTACACCAAAATTCAGGTTACGTCACTATCATAGGAATGGAACTATGTCATAACCTAGGACCCCCTGTATATAGGTTTCAGGTGCCTAATCTATAACATATCCCTGCACACCATACTGTGTTCACCACCCCCGATTCAAGTCTTAGTCCGTCACATTTATCCCCCCTAAACTCTCCACCTTGCCACAACTCTTTCAAGAGGTTTTGACCGTATCAGGGAAGCAGAAAAACCGGACTGGCTGGAGGGGACTGTGAGGTAACAGGAGGTTTGGCAGTGGCAAACAGCCTAACCCAGTGTCCACATTCTCCCCGTTAGACCCCCCAATTTTTAGCTGGATAATGGACACCTAAACTAAGTACTTTGGCTTCCCTGAAGACAGCTGTGGTAACTAATTTCTGCCCAAGGAATTGTTAGATTCTATGAAATTTCATCAAGTGGTTAACAACTTTTGTCCCTTTTCCATCCTGCAGACCGGACTATGCGGGGTCTAAAGTTTAAATCTGGATTATGGAGATAAAGGCCATAATCTAACAGTGATGAACTATGTAGGCAGAAGTCACCTGGCTCACCGAGGCCTGTGAGAGGCACTGCCCCCACAGCAGACCTGCTACACGATTCCTGCATGAGAAGGACACTTCCAACTTATTTCAACAATTATTTTGGTTTGCTTTGATTTTCTGTTTCTGTAAACAACTCTAATCTCAACTAACACAGACAGTTTTTTCCTGTCTTTAATATGGGAGACACTACAAAGTAATTGTGTGAAAATGGGAATGATGCAATTAGAAACGGGCCCAAGGCAGAGAAGGCGGAGAAGACCTGAAGTGAGAAGCGTGAGGTACACGCAAACCCAGTGCCCTTCATGAGAACCAGGAAAGATGCAGGTGTCAAATCACGCAGAGCCTCCTTGCAAACTAGGAGAAAGATTTTTTTTTTGTCCTAAGAGAAATGGGAAACAACTGGAAATATGATTTAATGTATATATATATTTTCAAAGATCACTGACAATAGTTTAAAGAAAGGAATGGAGGGGCCAAGAGAGATGACTAAGAAGACTAGTTTGGAGGTTTTCTCAGCAATCTAGATAGAAAGTGGTGATGACTTCAAATGGGACAGTGAATATGGGACCATGGCAAAGTGAGTAGATATGAAGAAAGTCCTGGCAAGGCTCTGTATCTGATTATGTGTGAGAGACCAGGGACAGGGAGCAGCCAAGGATGACACCACAGTTATGACTTCGACAACACTGTGAATAGTGGTGCCGTTCACTGAAATAGTGACTATGAAGATTCACACTTTGGGTAAGCTCAGTTTTGAAAACTGTAATTTTTAAGTCTCTGAGATAGTCAAGTAGAAATACCTAGAAAGTAAAAGACTTATTTTCAGCAGCATTATAGCCCAAATTGGGCAATAGCCAGTTGTCCATAAAGAAGGGAATAAATTGTGGTGGGTTTCATACAATGTAATACAACTCATTAATAAAAAATAAAAATTAATGAAGTACTGATCTAAGTGGCAATACAAATGAAACTCAAAAACATTATGCTGAGTGAGAGAAGCCTTGCACCAAGAGTACATGCTGTTTGTTTCCATTTATATATGATGGGATCTGGGGGAAGGGATAGAAAGAAACTTTCTCAGGTGATGATAATGGTCTATATTGGGTTACACAAATGTATACATTTTGTCAAAACACACTGAATGCTAGCTACATTTACTTTCAATTTAACAATAACAAGGACAAAACACTATAATCAAATATTGAATGCCAGTTGTTAGTATGCATGCTGAAAAGCTGAATGAACTGTGTTGATGTCTGCATGTCAGTCTGAAATATAAAGCTCAAATGTGACTACAGGGATACTTATTGGTTATGGTGTCAAAGCAAAATTTTGAATTTTTTTTTCAACCAGGGTCAGACCTAATGGTGAGATTCAGAATGCTGTGAATTCATTTGGAAACAAATTATTGAGTGTAAAGTGTAAATTTTAAACTCTACTGATATTTTCCCTTACTTTTATAAAGTCAATTCAGTGAGGATCAAAAGCTCATCCAAGAGGAATTTACAAAAGAAAGGGTAAAAAAAGTTCTCAAAACTGCTTTTTGTATAAATTGGTGTCTTTGACCCAAGGCAACAATGCACTGACTGATACTAGAACATCTAAACATAACATAAAACTTCCATTTTCTTTTTTCAAGCTCAAATGATTCAGGGAACCTTCCAAAAGATTATTTAATTCCAATCTGCACCTGTGCACTTTGTTTCAAAAAGTGGAAGACAATCAAATACTGTGTTTACTGCCAATTTTTTACTCATTATGTTCTCAAAAAAAGTACTTTACAGTAATCTGTGACAAAGGGAAAAATATATTTATTGACACCTGGTATACATCAGCACTTCATAAACACATACACATGCTCTCCATTTCATCTATACAACCTTACAAAGCAGGCAAGATCCACCTGTGACACCTGAAAAGGGACGTTAGCAAGATTAAAGAACTTGCTTAGCATCATGTAGCTGTAAGTCAGGAACGTCCTTCGGTCCTGGCTTTGCCATTAACTAGTTACATGCTCTTATCACTTAAGATTTATGACTTAAGTCACCTAACACTCAATTCCCTCAAATGCAAAATACAAAGGCTCAACTTAACATTTTAATTACATTCAAAGGTGAATTTGATATTTTAAGGACTGATGCTGGATGGTCAGACTATTCCTTCCCCTCCACCCCTACCCTGTCTTCCTTGCCTTTAATCAATTTCAGTGTTTTTCGCCATTCCACAAGAATGTTAAAAAAAAGAGCTGTTATACCTACCCCCAAAAAAAGAATACTTTTTAAAACTTTAGTTTTGATACTTAATAACATATCTGATTTTAAAAAGAAAAAAAATATTGACTAGACAAATTAAAATTACTTACTACAATTAGAGTATTAGAGAATTCCACTTTGTCATAATTTTTTCATTATTACATGAACAAATAAAAACTGACTTCATACTCAAATGTATTATATATTCACTAAAAGTAAAAAAAAAATGATTATTGTACTCTCATAATAACAAGTTTGGTAAAGAAGCATTATTAATAGCTAATGAGAAATTGTGTATCTAGACTAAATTTAAAAGTCATTCTTTGAGTTAGTTTTAAGGACTTGAAGGCCTGGGAGAATAAGTGAACAGTTTCTTTTGTATCCTGTTTATAATCCACAGAGATGCAAAACTCGTAGTAATTAGTTAGAAAATAAAATTCTAGCTTGGTAGGTGATAATCTGTAGCCTTCCTTGAAACTGTCAAGCTGCAATGAATTGCGATTTTCCCATCTGGCCTAATTGTAACCCTCTCTTATCTAGTTCATTAGGGAAATGTCAGAATAAGCCACCATTTGTCAAAAGAGTTTAAATAGTAAATAGACAAGACAGGTTAAATAGGAACAAATGGCTGAGATATTTTTACCACCTTATTTAAATTCCTTCCTGGGGGAAAATTCAAGAGAAAAACAAGTATATACTGGATAATTCTTCATGTATTTAGAAAGGAAGAGTTCAATATTAACATTTTAATACCTACGATGTGACATGCCAGGTGGGAAGTTTCAGGTAAACCGCTTTGTTTCTTTACTTAATCCTGGAAAAGATAGGTATCACTATTATCCCATTTAACAGGTGAAGGAAGAGACTCAAAAACTAGCTAATTTTGGCCCTGGCCGGTTGGTTCAGTGGTAGAGTGTTGGCCTGGCGTGTGGAAGTCCCGGGTCCGATTCCCGGCCAGGGCACACAGGAGAGGCGCCCATCTGCTTCTCCACCCCTCCCCCTCTTCTTCCAATCTGTCGCTCTCTTCCCCTCCCGCAGCCGAGGCTCCATTGGAGCAAAAGATGGCCCGGGTGCTAGGGATGGCTCCTTGGCCTCTGCCCCAGGCGCTAGAATGGCTCTGGTCGCGACAGAGCGATGCCCCGGATGGGCAGAGCATCGCCCCTGGTGGGCGTGCCGGGTGGATCCCGGTCAGGCGCATGCGGGAGTCTGTCTGACTGCCTCCCCGTTTCCAGCTTCAGAAAAATACAAAAAAAAAAACCCACAAAACTAGCTAATTTTCCCAAGGTGACACAGCTAATAAATAAATGCTTGATGATGTATTTCCATCTCAAATATATTCACATATATACTTGAATGATAAATTCAAGCTCTGTATACCATTTCCTCCCATCTTTTCTGGTTGTGGCCAGGGATTCAAAAACTAAAATGTCTCATCCAGCCGCCTACTAGAAATCTAGTTTTAGCTGAAGAAAAACAAATACAACAACAATGTACCAACTGCTGCACCAGAGGTCTGAGAAGACGGCATAGATGTAAAAAATCTCAATGCATTACAGCTTGACAGTTTCAACGAAGGCTACAGATTATTATCTACGAAGCTAGAATTCTACTTTCTAACTAATTACTACCAGTTTTGTATCTCTGTGGGTTATAAACAGGATACAAAAGAAACTATCCACTTATTCTCCGAGGTACTCTAGTCCTTTGTAGGTTAAACTAAATATTCAGATAAAGCCATTTCAGTAGAAAACAACGTAAAATGCTTAAGAAGATATAAAAATGCATTCTGGAGAAAGAAGAAATTCCTTGGAGGTCAGAAATAATAAGAAAATAAAGAGGTAAGTGAAGGTTAGACTCAGCATCTGCCATAGAAATGCCTATTATTACCTGGTGGCCTACAATCTGAATTTTTAACAAACCGGGTTCAGAGACTAGAAAATAAGTTTTCATCAGAAATAGTCACATAAAACTCCAGAACTCACTTAAAATAAAACTTCCCCTTAGTGACGGACAGGCTTAGCTTTGTTTGGGTAAAATGAGGGAAAGAAAAAGTCTCCACCGAAAATTCCTAAACACCACTCTATATCACGCACTCTTGGTGACAGAATTCACAAAAACCAACTGATTTAAAGTACCCGAGACCAACGTACGCTCCCGGCCTAACACAGACACAAAGACTAACTGGAGTGAGCAATTTAAACCTATCTTTCAAAGAAGTCTCAGAGATAAAAATCCAAATGAACATGAGCACAAAATTTTAAAAATCGCTGAAGATATGAAGGGAAATGCTATGAGCAGTGAGTCAATAAAAACAGTACACTACAGAAAAAGATCACCAAAATAATGCAAACATTATAATATGATGCAGAATATCTATGCTTAAAGATATAAAAGAAGTTGGCCCTAGTTGGTAAGGTCAGTCAGTTAAGAGTACTGTCCCAAAATGACAAGATTGTGGGTTTGATCCCCATTCAGGGCACACACAGGAAACAACCAAAGAATGCATGACTGAATGGAACAACAAATAAATGCTTCCCTCCCCCCTCTTGTCTCTCTCCCTTCCTCTCTAAAAATCAATCAATCAATCAATTAAAAACAAAATTAACAGGCCCTGGCCGGTTTGCTCAGCGGTAGAGCATCAGCCCAGTGTGTGGAAGTCCTGGGTTCAACTCCCAGCCAGAGCACACAGGAAAAGCACCCAGCTGCTTCTCCACCCTTCCCCCCTCCTTCCTCTTTATCTCTCTCTTCCTTTCCTGTAGCCAGGCTCCTTTGGAGCAAAGTCGGCCCGTGCATTGAGGATGGCTCCATGGCCTCCATCTCAGGTGATAGAATGGCTCCTGTTGCAACAGAGCAACACCCCAGATGGGCAGAGCATTGCCTCCTGGTGGGCTTGCTGGGTGGATCCTGGTGGAGTGCATGTGGGAGTCTGTCTCTCTGCCTCCCCACTTCTCACCTCAGAAAAATACAAAAACAAACAAAAAGAAAATTGAACCCTAGCCAGATAGCTCAGTTGTTTGGAGCATCATTCCAGAATGTGGAAGTTACCAGTTCAACTTTCCAGTCAGGGCACATACTAGAGAAGCTTGATGTTCCTCCTGTCTCTCTCTCTCTCCCTGCCTCTCTCTCTAAAATAGTAATTATAATAATAGTAACAATAATAAATGTAAAAGAAATTGTCAAATGTTGAAGGCCCTGGCCGGTTGGCTCAGTAGTAGAGCGTCGGCCTGACGTGCAGGAGTCCCAGGTTCGATTCCCAACCAGGGCACACAGGAGAAGCGCCCATCTGCTTCTCCACCCCTCCCCCTCTCCTTCCTCTCTCTCTCTCTCTCTCTCTTCCCCTCCCGCAGCCGAGGCTCCATTGGAGCAAAGATGGCCCGGGCGCTGAGGATGGCTCTGTGGCCTCTGCCTCAGGTGCTAGAGTGGCTCTGGATGCAACAGATGCCCCAGAGGGACAGAGCATCGGCCCCTGGTGGGCATGCCGGGTGGATCCCGGTGGGGCGCATGCGGGAGTCTGTCTGACTGCCTCCCCGTTTCCAGCTTCGGAAAAATGAAAGAAAAAAAAAAGTATGTTGAGGGAACAAGATACTATCAATATCCATCATGAAAATTTCAAAAATAGTTAATTATGAGAGGGGCAGGAACACTGAGAAAGCCCCCTTCCACAGGCACACAGAGCCTGTCTAAAGCAAAGGCTGAGGGCAAATGGAGAACAGCAAGCCACAAGCAGCAGTAGTCTGCCAGAAGGTAAGAGGCAAGAACACAGAGCCCTGGACCTGGGGATGCAGCACTGCCTGTAACCTGCGAGTGGAGCAGCACATGGAGAAACCCTCCTACACACACGATCAAGACAGCAACAGTCCCCCACTGGAGAAACCGGACTCATCGTTATACAGCATCAACGAAATTCAAATTCAGCTCAACGACTGATAATATTGACACAATCACCTATATTTAGGGTCTAAAAGAAAAGGAAAAGTGACCATTTATGAGTATTAATATTATTCACCTTAGTCCTTATTGGTATTTAGCACTCCATACCTGGCATTCAATTTAAAAATTACTAGACATGAAACAAACAAAAACACCGTAATTGCTAACAGATGACATAGTTAACAGAATCAGACTCCATGATGGTCCAGATATTGTAAACAGCAGACAGGACATTTAAAGTAGTTGTAAATATGATAAGGATCTAAGTAAAAAGATGATCAACTTATGCATTTGAGGGAGGGTCATTTACCAGCAAGATGAAAAAGATACAAAAAGAATCATCTGAAAATACATGAAATGCAGAACAAAGCCAGACCGGAAAAAATATTTACATAACATACATCCAATAAAACAACCTACATTCAGAACACTTCTCAACAGACAACCAATAAGAAATGAGTAAAATCTTA
The DNA here is from genome assembly GCF_036850995.1 of Saccopteryx leptura. NCBI lineage: Eukaryota > Metazoa > Chordata > Mammalia > Chiroptera > Emballonuridae > Saccopteryx > Saccopteryx leptura. Next base: position 58,506,319 of record NC_089511.1, on the reverse strand, counting down.
AACAGACTTAAGTATCCCCCACAAAGACCTGTGGCTTTTACAGTACCTTCATGTATAACAACCATAAAATGTAAACAACTCAAATGTCTGTCAATGGGTGAATGCACAACAGAAAAAAAGTATTTATATCCATCTATACAATTCTCCTCACCACCGAAACAATAAACTACTGGTACACCAACAGCCTAGCTGAATCTTGTAGGGAAAGCAGCTGTGGTTAGGCTTCCCTGCTTGCACTTCCCATGATTAGTGCACGAACACTTGGCAGGAAGCTGTGTGTGTAGCCTACATAAGGCTATGGGTACTTTCCCCCAGTGCGCATTGCTTGCCCGCCACTGTAAGGGGCCATTTAGCAGATCGCCTGTCTGCCGCTGTGAAAAGCGGTTTTCCCCAGTCTGTTGGGTCACCAGCTGTTGTGAGAATGTAGTAAATGGAATTGGCCCAGCCCTTTCTGGATCTGCAGTTCCTCTACCATCTACCGTCTTCTGAATCCAATGTGAACCTGCCTGGCCTTGGCCACTGGCATTACCTCTGGCACAGCGGGCAGGATTTGGAGCAGATCAGTATGGTGCACCAACACCCTTTAAGTGGAATAGAAGAGTGGCTGCTGTTCTCAGGCATTGGTTCCCTGTGGCTATCCTGTTGGGGACCATGGGCTAGGAGTTCTTTACAGCCCAGTGAGCAGAAACTAAAAGCTCTGTGCAAGAGGCTGCCAGAGTTCCAGAACTCCAGTGTGAGATGGAGACTGAGTGCTGACAGCAGCAAAAGCTGGAACAGTTGCTATGAGTTCAAGAGCTCCAGTGCAAGCTAGAAGCTGAATGCTAGCAGCAGCAGTTGTTCGAGAAACAGCTGAGGTATCAAGAGCTCCAGTTTCAGCTTCAGGCCAAGAGCCAGCAGCTGCAAGAGCCGAAGCAATCGCTGAAGAAGCTGCATTTGAGCTGGTGGAGTGACTCTGAATCAGCAGTAGTGGGCATTCCTGACTGGTCTAAGAAAGAGGAGGAGGAGAAGGAGAAGATTCATACTGAAACTGCTGCTGACAGACTCAGAGCCTGGCCGGTGGTCACCTGGAAGATAAAACCCAGCAATCAAAAGTGCCTCAGGGGCACACACAAGCCCCTCCACAAGTAGTTGAGCACTCTGTGGTCTGGCCCTACACCCAAACAGAGTTTATGGAGTTAAGGGTGAAATTCAGGCAGAAACCCACTGAGTCCCTGGCAGCTCGGTTGCTGCAGTTGTAGGACATAGGGGTGGGTCTTATCATGCTCTTCAGAGCAGAGATGGAGAAATTAGCCATCATTACCACTCACTCCTTGAGGCAGCATCTTCAGAACTACCATGACAACCCAAGAAACCATACCCTATTAAATGGGTGACAGCTGCCATTCATTCGGTCTGGCAGAATGAATGCTGGAGACTTGCTGGGGCAGTGAGTCCGTGGCAGATGTATACCGAGCTGCAGCAGCTCCTTCGGGAACTAAGTATAAGGAATGCTGCTTTCAACCTGAAGTTCTGTGGCCCAGAAGAGGAAGTATTTATGGCAGGGAGGAGGGACCTTATCCTCTGTAGCACCCTGTAATGCCGGTGGCCAAGGCCAGGCAGGTTCACATTAGATTTGGACAGACAGTAGAGAAACTATGGAGCCAGAAACTGTTGGGACATTTCCGTTTAATAGTTTCACAATGGCAGACAAACAAGGAGGGGAAAACCGCTTCTCAGGCAAACAAACAGCAAAAATGGCCCCTCACAGTAGCGGGCAGCTAATCCCCAATCTGCCATCCACAATCATCGAATGCAAGTACCCATAGCCTTACATAGGCTATACACATGTGGTCCTTGCACATGCTCATGCACTAATCAAGCAAAGAGCCTGCAGCCCGTAAACCAGCGAGTAAGCCTAACACAGCCATTTTCCCTACACATCCTGTGAGCCCTTTTGGGGTCACTAGTGGCTATCTTGATCCCTATGTGGGGCATCCCATCAATGCTGTCACAGGGACGGTGGCAGATTTGGGGGAGGTGAGACAGTGTGGCACCATAAGGATAGGTGGGCCACTGCCCATGCTGCTGCCCCCTGACTAATAACAGAAATGGGCCTTTAAATGTTACCCCAAAACAGATGTGCGTAGACTTGATTGCAGCCAGGACAGACAGGGAGAAATCAGCTGACAAATTTAATAAAATTATTTTGAAGTTTTGTCTGCAGCTTAAATCAGAACAAAGGTTACCCAGCCACTGAAAAAGAAGGGAGATGGGCAGCCCTGGCAGCTGCCAAGAAAGCGGCTGGCATTCGGGTTGCATGGTTGTAAGATTACTTATTGGAGACTGCTGTGGAAGAGGAGGATCCCACCCCCAAGCCCTGTTATCCCAGTTTGAATAAAAGAAAAACCAAGGGACCCATCTAAAAGGGACAGGCCAGGGGCCGGAGGCCCCATGTGAAATTGGCAACCACTGGTCCCCTTCTAAGGTGCTTCAGGTGTTGGCCTTAGAAGATGCTTGTGCAGCAGCTAAGAGAACTGTCAAGGCAGCACGGGCCTTGAATGAGTTTGACCCCGCCAGGCTAAAGGGAACCTTCCTGGCCTAGGCCAACAGAATTACAAATCTCAAAATATGTATTTAAGTAAAAGAAGACATGAAAGACATGTATGATTCTACTTAAATGCCATTCTGCAAAAGGAAAAACTGTAGGGCAAGAAACAGATAAGTGGCTGTCAGGTGCTACAAGTTAAGGGAAAGGACACTGTTCTTTTAAATGAAACATAAGTAACCAACTACAAATAAAACTTTCTTTGTGTTATTTAGTCAACCAATACTTACTGAATGCCTACAATGTAGCAGGCACTACTCTGATACTGTGACCAAAAAAAAGTTTCTTTTACTTGAACAGTTTGAATTTTCAGAAAAGAGAGAAATGCATAAAAACTCATTTAATACAAGTTTTCCACATGTTGACTGAATGTTTTCATTCAGGCTTCAATATTTTTCCCATCTTCTCACAAGATTTTTACAAAATATGTTTATTTTCTCGTGATAGTTTATTACAAATGTATTAGGGTGAACCATCTATTATACATTACATATAATATACTATATATTATATATTTATTAGGGTGCACCATATGCAAGTAGCAAAATAGTTCTTTTCTACACAAAGCACTCAAGTTAGAAAGCTGTAAAAGTAATCACTAATAACACCTTCTCATTGTAGTGCAAAATAATCAATGATTGAATTTCTATTCAAAACACCTGATATTTTTGGTGAACTTTTTTTATGTTTCAAGAACTCTCCCAACATCCAGTGAAAGGTGTTATTCATCTTATAAATAGAAATGATTGCTATGGAGACTTAGTTGACTTCTGGTTTCATATTTTTAATGTGAGTACTAAAGGATAACAATTCTTCTCATTTTTAGTTAAAAGTCTTTTAACTTCCTTCTTTATCATTAGCGGAAAACCAAAAAAATCCTTCTAAAAAGATTGATTTCATTCAGGCCTTTAAAATGGAATATCCCTATAAAATAATTAACTTTCCAAAATCCAAAAAATACATATAGAATGGAATATCCTTTTGTTAAAGAAGCTTTTTCAGATAGTATAATTCATGCTGATAATTTGAGAAAAAATGATAAATTATGTGTTTTATAAAACTATCCTAATATTTTTTATAAGCCATTGGGATGTTTATACCCTTCTAGTAGAATATATCCATGAAACCAGGTCAACAGTATTTTTTCCTGGGGGAACTACTAATTCCATAATCCCTGAATGTGAGTGTAATGCCGGTGGTTAAGGCTAGGCAGGTTCACATTGGATTTGGGCAGATGGTTGAGGAACTGCAGAGCCAGAAACTGTTGGGCCACTCCATTTAATAAACTAGGGGAAAACCTCTTCTCTGGCACAGAAACAGCAAGAATGGCCCCTCACAGTGGCGGGCACGCAACCCACCATCCACAATACTCCATCTCTCTCAGGCACAAGCACAAATAGCCTTCTATAGGCTACGCACACATGCCTCTGCCAGGGGCTTAAACACTAATCAAGCAAAGTGCTTGCAGCTGGTACACCAGCGAGCAAGCCTAACACAGCTGCCCCACAGTAAGGTACACTACATGACAGATGTCACTTAATACACAGGCACACACTAGGACAAGGGAGCTGCATGGTCATAAGGACCTCATTACAGAGAAAACACAATGAACAGAAATTTAGAGCATAAGAGATAAAGGTTCATAACATTGCAGAATCCCAAATTATGAAAGTTCTCAAAAAGTATAGTTCTCTATTTCTGCAATTTTTTCTCAAACTACACATTAATTTCTATTGCTTATGCTTTCTTTTCATCGTTTAAAACTACATCAAATCTTAAAGTTATAGAATTAATCTTTAGTCATATGAGTAATAGAACAAAGCCTGACATTTTAAAATCCAAATTATATCAGCTCTGAAATCAGTATAAATTCAATAATACTTAATACAACTTGTTAAGTGAAATTTTACTCAAGGTACTCCACTACCTTCCAGCTGACTTCAGCAATTTTCCACTATGTAAGAGATGATCTAAGGTAACTTGTGCCATGGAACCTTGGCAGAATGAACTTGGGCCAACAAATGAGCAAAACCTGAACACAGCATACATGGGTAACTCTACACTTTGATTTTAATTGTTTAAACCTAAACATTGTTGGTAATAGCAACCAATTTAATCTTCAGAAAATGAAAAACAGATGATACATCTTAGATCATCACGAATCACATAGCAATGGAATTTAGCTTTAGATCACACCTAGGATCTTCTGACTATAATCGAGCTTGGGGCTTTGATTTTGTAATCTGGACCAGTGGCTCCTAACCACTTCTCCCTCCCTATTTCCTCAAGGGGGCAGGGTTAGGCCCAGATGCCTGACCTCTTTAAAATGCCATTTCTGACCTACAGGGAGAAAGGACATGAGACAGTCTTGATAGCAATGCTTCTGAATTGACTGTAGAAGCAGAAGCAGACAGCGGCATGAGAGACTTTAAGAGACCAAAATAAAAATGCAAACTCAGAACAGCCCTTTCAAAGGCACAAATTTGAAGAAAAGAATCTCTAGCTTAAAATACCCGGCTGCTACCAATAGTAACAGTCCAGACCAGAACATGACATTTTGGAAACCTTGTTCTACTACCATCAAGGAAATTAAAAACATTAGAATAAAGCCCAGTTAGCAATATCTCACAACGGCCACAAAATTAATAAGAATTTACCAGCCTTGGCCAGTTGGCTCAGTGGATAGAGCATTGTTAGCCCAGTACACAAATGTCCCGGGTTCAATTTCAGGTCAGGGCATACATGAGAAGCGACCATCTGCTTCTATTCCTCTTCCACTCCCCCCCCTCTCTCTTCCCCTCTCACACCCAGTGGCTTGACTGGTTTAAGCGTTGGCCCTGGATGCTGTGGATAGCTTAGCTGATTCAAGCATCGACCCTAGACAGGAGTTGCCAGGTGGATCCCAGTTGGGGAACATGCCTCCCATCCTCTCACTTAAAAAAAAAAATTACCTCTATTCCACTTGTGGGAGAACAAGACAAATTTATAAAAGGAGAAGTTGATAATAAACATATTTTTCTTAAATTTCAGCTACTTCATGAGGGAAGAATATGTGGTTTGAAATATTTAATATGACAATATGTTACATGTTAAATACAGTAGTTTTCAACCTTGACAGCATATTAAGTCACTTGGGGGGAACTTAATTCTTTCCCTTCCTTCACCTCCCTCCTGGCATGAAGATGTTAAAATCCGAGAAGATGGGGCCATGCATGGCAGAGAGGGGAGTACCAGGCAGAGGCACAGTGGCGGTGTGCCTGGCAGCTGATGAAAAGGGTAGCAGAGAAGCAGAAGGTGTCAGAAAGAGGATTCCAGAATAGTTGGAATATACGTCGAGCGAAATTAAGAAATTAGTTAACTGGGCATAAAATTAACACATTGAGGATAATGAAAGCCAGCTTTCTCAATTTTTAAAAAGAGGGAAGGCTAGAAAGAACACTGAGGTATTGGATTAGAATTTGAACTCTCAGAATAAACTCATTTTTCTGAAGTTATACAGATAGATAGGAAAGAGTAGCCATAGATGCACATGTGTGTGTGTGTGTGTGTGTGTGTGTGTGTGTATATTTTTAAATAGACTCTTAACTAAAAATGTAGATGGAATAATGAAAGTATACACACACACACACACACACACACACACACACAGCTCCTACTTCTGTCTGCGAGAAGGCTTAGAAGCAATGACACCACTGGGACCCAGAACATGACTGCAGTTGCCACCTTCCACTCAAAAGAATGAGGGTCAGGGTCAGGCCAGGGAAAGTACAAGATAAGCCTGGAACTAGTTGTTTTGCCAGAAAATAGAAAAATACTCAAGGAATGATGAAAACATGTCAAAAGAACATAAAAGTCAACTTAAATGGGCACAAATCTGGGACAATTGTGGGCCAATTTGAGAATCCAAATAAATAATGAGATTATCAGATTACAATTCACTAAATGAAAAGGAAATCCATAAATCCATACTGATATCTATATATATATATATATATATATATATATCAATACAGTAAATAAATGAATAAATGGATAAACAGAAAACTCTTTTTAAATAGACTCTTAACTAAAAATGTAGATGGAATAATGAAAATAATTACTGTTTGGCAACTATAACAATAGAAGGCTAAAAAGGAAGTAGCCATTAATTAATGTTGGAGCTTATATGTGAAGATTTGATGAACAGGATTTTAGCATAACATGGGAATATCTCCTAACAAAATTAAATACCAAGAGATAATACCTAATTAAATACCAAGAGAATAATGGTGACTTCATAGTGGAGAAACCCTACATTCACCAACTTGACCAGGTGATCATAGTTGCCATCACCAGCGGCAGAACGAATTGACACCATGCTTCCTTACACAATAGGCTTTAAAGAGCATGACAATACTCCTGACACAAATGCATGGCCAGAGTCTGGCCATGAGAAAACACTGGATGGTCCCAGTTGAGGGATGTGCTGCAGAAGAGGATTGTCAAGTACATACAAAACAGGGAAAAGACTAAACCAAGGGTCAGGAACCTTTTTGGCTGAGAGAGCCATGAACACCATATTTTAAAAAGTAATTCTGTGGAAGCCATACAACAACCTGTGTACGTTACGCATTATCCAATAAAAAGTTGGTGTTGTCCCACAGGACAGCTGTGATTGGCTCCAGCCACCCGCAACCATGAACGTGAGTGGTAGGAAATGAATGGATTGTAATACATGAGAATGTTTTATATTTTTATGTTATTATTTTTTTTATTAAAGATTTGTCTGCGAGCCAGATGCAGCCATCAAAAGAGCCACGTCTGGCTCGCGAGCCATAGGTTCCTGACCCCTGGACTAACAATGGGTTTCACACTGAAGGAGACTAATGGACATGACAATTAAATTCAATATGCATGGCCTGGCCTGTGGTGGCACAGTGGTTAAAGCATCGACATGGAATGCTGAGGTTGCCGATTCAAAACCCAGGGCATGCCCGGTCAAGGCACATATGGGAGTTAATGCTTCCTGCTCCTCCATCCCTTCTCTCTCTCCCTTCTCTAAAATGAATAAATAAAATCTTTTAAAAATAATCAATATGTGTTCCTGGATATGATCCTAGACCAGAAAGGGAAACAGTGACATTGTTTGGATACTTGGTAAAATCTGAATGGGGTGTGTGAATTGTACAGAGTTTTTGTACAACATTTATTTCCTGATTGCTAACAGACCATCTTTCCATGCCTTTCATCACTTTCCTTTGTTTTTCCCTCCCAGCGTGGAGATGCTGATGTTCAAGGAAGTGGGGCTGGAAAGAAGAGAAGGTGCCAGTCTAACAAACTATAAAGATAAAGGGGAAGAAGGCTACAGAGTAGTAATTATAAATACACACATATGTGGTAGTGTGTCCCTCTTTGGGATATGTATAGACTGCAGTATGTAGGGGTGATGAACCATCATGTGGTAAAAAGACCACGTAGATAGATTAATATTAATAGAAGGGTAAGAAGATTCAGTAAAATGTTCACAACTGGGAATCTGGGTGATGGGAGTGAAAGAGTTCTTTGCAACATTTTTGAAGGTCCAAAACTCTTTTCAAACAAAAATTACTTATTCATAAGAAATAATTGCTAAAAATCCCAACACCCAAGCTGCTCCTCTGGCCAATTAAATCCCTAGGAGGCAGGAATCAGGGATCATTCTTTAGATAGGAGAATCCACCAACTTTCCATTCTACAATACACAGTCTTTGTTCAATAAATGATTGATACTGATGCTGAAACTATTATATTTAGCATAACTAACATGTCTGTATACAGAACATAGGACTTTATATTGACATTTTTTTAAGAAGACAATCCTGAATAACAGTAGCCTATCTTGAGCTGAAGAGATCCAGCACAAGTGATGAGATTGATACTATTAGCAGAGAAAGCACTAAAAAGATTACGAGTAAAATATTTAAAATGAAGGCAAATCAAGTCTTTAATCTCTCAAATCCTTATTAAAATTACAAAACAAGCCCTGGCCGGTTGGCTCAGCGGTAGAGCGTCGGCCTAGCGTGCGGAGGACCCGGGTTCGATTCCCGGCCAGGGCACACAGGAGAAGCGCCCATTTGCTTCTCCACCCCTCCGCCGCACTTTCCTCTCTGTCTCTCTCTTCCCCTCCCGCAGCCAAGGCTCCATTGGAGCAAAGATGGCCCGGGCGCTGGGGATGGCTCTGTGGCCTCTGCCCCAGGCGCTAGAGTGGCTCTGGTCGCAATATGGCGACGCCCAGGATGGGCAGAGCATCGCCCCCTGGTGGGCAGAGCGTCGCCCCATGGTGGGCGTGCCGGGTGGATCCCGGTCGGGCGCATGCGGGAGTCTGTCTGACTGTCTCTCCCCGTTTCCAGCTTCAGAAAAATGAAAAAAAAAAAAAAAAAAAAATTACAAAACAATTACCAAATTTGATTTCATATAAGGATATAAATCATTATAAAGATTATTTGCCCACAGAAGCCTCAGAAATTACACATAAAATATCAACTTAAATAGGAAACAAAAGAGCAAATGTAACTGACAGCTACTTGTCTTATGCCAATTGGGTTTAAAGTGGCTCTTTAAAACTTAAATTTTGGGGGTTTTTTTACTTAAAAAAGGAGAATTTACATAAAACAAGGTGGACTTATTAAAATTGTGTCTATATTCAGAGAATATTCTCCTCTTTTTTCTGAAGCTGGAAAGAGGGAGAGACAGTCAGACAGACTCCCGCATGCGCCCGACCGGGATCCACCCGGCACGCCCACCAGGGGCGGTGCTCTGCCCCCCAGGGGGCGATGCTCTGCCCATCCTGGACGTCGCCATATTGCGACCAGAGCCACTCTAGCGCCTGAGGCAGAGGCCACAGAGCCATGCCCAGCGCCCGGGCCATCTTTGCTCCAATGGAGCCTTGGCTGCGGGAGGGGAAGAGAGAGACAGAGAGGAAAGCGCGGCGGAGGGGTGGAGAAGCAAATGGGCGCTTCTCCTATGTGCCCTGGCCGGGAATCGAACCCGGGTCCTCCGCACGCTAGGTCGACACTCTACCGCTGAGCCAACCGGCCAGGGCATATTCTCCTCTTTGTTCAGGGTCATACATGCCTTCTAGTTCTATTCCTCTCCTCCTCTAGTTTTGCAAATAACTGAAAATTTACTTCTGTAACAAAAAATAGTTGTAAGCAACTTAAAAGTTCCTAAGTAGGAGACAAGTTAAATAACTTATACTGCATCCATAAAATATAATAACATGTACTATGCAGCAGGAAGAAAAAAACACAATAGGCTTTAAACTAATTCTACTGAAATTAGTTCCCAGATATATTATTAAAGTTAACAATAAAGCAAGTTGAATAAATGGCAATGTGAATTGCATGCTGGGAATAAAAAAAGAGGCTGAAGGTCTTTTAACGTTATATGTACGTTTTGTACATTTTGAATCCTGAATCATGTAAACAAATGAAGCAAAGATTTAAATGAACATATCACAAAAACAATTTTCCATTCAAGAAATTGTCAAAACCAAATCAATGTTTCTTTCCCTTCCTCTCTCTAAAATCAATAAATAAAAATAAAATAAAAAGCATAATTATAAAAAAGAAAAGAAACTATCCTACATGAAAGTAACTTTGGTGCTTGAGACTACTCCCACTCTTTTCCAGAATTACTGTATACAATAAGTGTGCACACTTAAGTGATATCAGAGTAATGGCAGCATAAGAGATACTCCTGATCTCTCCCCTTGGAATTTCAACAAATTGAACAACTATAACAGCGATGGAACCCCAGTCAGGCTCACTGGTATGCCTGAAAGATCCATGCACCAAATGGACTAAAGGTGGGATGGATTGAAAAGGGGGATGGAAGATAAAACACATTCGTGGTCAGCACTGGGGAGGAGACCAACCCTGAGTGACTGGTTTTTTGTTTGCTTTTTCTCTCTGCTGGACTATGGGGAACAGGGAAGCTCAGGCTCTTTGGGATTTATCTGAAGAGTATGAAGAGGAAAACTGGAGTAACTGGGAATCATTCTATGGGAAAGAACAGTGAGACAGAGGGGCAGAGGGGGAGGAGCTAAACAAAAGCAGTTAGAATGCAGGGTCATGGCCAGTGTTCCCGTGCCCTGCCAGCTGCCTGCACTCAGCAGAGACACAGAAAACTAAAGTTCAGCCCCTAGTCTCCCATATTCCACCTCCCTCACCTCACTGTACTGAGAGTGACAGAAACAAAACCCACAGCTAGTTCTCCAGAGCCACTCCCTCCCCTGAAGAGCAGAGGTGCTCCACATCTGGTCTCTAGGTCTGTTGAGACACAGGGAGAAGCACCTGAAAGCCTGAGATCACCACTGCTAAAACCATAAAGCCAAAACCATACAGACAAACCTGTAAAGCCCTCTCAACAAACAACACCAACCAACATGACTGCAGACCCGCCTACATCATTATGACAGCATCATCTCAAGAGGACAGTGAGAAATTTCACAAAACTAATACTTGTAATACAGCAACACCTACTGAAAGAAACCTCTCAAAACTAAAATTTATTTTTCCTTTTCTTTCATTTTTCCTTTTCTCTTTTGAATTTCAATTTCTTTAATTACTATATTTTTATACTTATTTTTTTGTGTGTGTTTTGTTTGTTTTTTACTTATTTCATTGATTTTTTAATCTCCGTTTTTGGTGGTTTTTCTTTTATACTTGAAATAAATTTATAAATTCTTATATTTTTAATTTTATTTTTTATCTTAAGTTTTTATTTATTTTGTTTCTTAGCTAGGGTTCTTAACAATGCCACTCACAAATACCATCAAGGAATTGAATTACAAGGCTATACAAGACAGAGATGTAGTTCAGAAGGAAAATGAAAGATCTCTAGAAAAAAATTCTCAATTACATGGAAACTTGTGAGTTAAATGATGAAAAAGTCAAAATTGAACTTCTAGAAATACTCAACGGATGTGAGAAAACATCAGACACAAATTAATGAGCTCAGCAAGCAGACTGAAACTTTAAATACAAAAATGAAGAACTCAATACATGAACTGAAGACCGAGGTAGCAATAGCATTGAAGACAGGCAACTAGAGATGATACAGCAAGAACAAGAAAGAGATTCACAAATTAAAACAAGTGAGGGAGCCCTGGCCCATTGGCTCAGTGGTAGAGCACTGGCCTTGCATGTGGAAGTCCTGGGTTCGAATCCTGGTCAGGGCACACAGGAGAAGCACCCATCTACTTCTCCACCCTATCCTCGGTCCTTTTTCTCTATCTCTCTCTTCCCCTCCCGCAGCCAAAGCTCCATTGAAGCAAAGTTGGCCCAGGCATTGAGGACGGCTCCATGGCCTCCACCTCAGGTGCTAAAATGGCTCCAGCCACAACAGAGCAATGCCCCAGATGGTCAGAGCATTGCCCCCTAGTGGGCATGCTGGATGGATCCCGGTTGGGTGCATGCAGGAGTCTGACTGCCCCCCCACTTCTAACTTTGGAAAAAATACAAAATAATAATAATTATAAATGACTGAGGGAGCTCTACAAAAATTGACTGATTCCATCAGAAAGAGCAATATAAGAATAATGGGAATATCAGAACAAGAGAGGGAGAAGGGAATGAAGAGCCTATTCAAATAAATAATGGATGAGAATTTCCCAAGCCTAAGGAAACAGAGCCTCGAATCAAGAATCAAACAGAATGCCAAGTTACCTCATCTCAAACAGACCTACTACTCCAAGGCACACCATAATAAAACTGTCAAAAATCAATGGCAAAGAAAGAATCCTCAAGACAGCTAGGAAAAAGAAGAACATAACATGTAAAGGAAAGCCCATTAGGTTATCATCAGACTTCTCAGCAGAAATTCTGCATACCAGAAGTGGACCCAGACATTCAAAGAACTGAAAAAGAGGAATTACCAACAAGAACACTAAATCCATTAAAGATACCTCTAAATATGAAGGAGAAATAAAACTTTTGCAGACATACAGAACCTGAGGGAATTTTTAACCAAAAAATCTGCCACTGCAGGAAATACTCAAGGGAGTTATTCAACCAGGCACAAGAATAAAACAAATTAAAACTACAGGTAAACACTCCAACAACATCACAATAAAAACAAGGATAATCTGTGACAACAATAACATAAAAGGAGAGAGGATAAAGATCTGCTGTAGCAAGGAGGATCAAATGCAGAAGCAATCATAAGACAAAGGAATCTTGTACATATGAACATTTTTCTCTTAAAAACCTAATGGCAACCACCAATGAAAAAGCCACTAACAAAATACACAGCTTAAAAAAGATTTAAAAAACAAATATAGACATAGACTACCACCAAACAAAAATAACAAACAGAAAGAGAAGAAGCAAACAAGACAGAGAGCTCTACCAGAAAACAGAACCAAAAAATGGCTTTAGGAAATCCTCAAGTGTCAATAATTACCCTAAATGTAAATGGATTGAACTCACCAATAAAGAGGCACAGGGTAGCAGATTAAATCAAAAAGTAAAACTCAAACATATGCTGCCTTCAAGAGATACGTCTAAGCTGCAAGGAAAAAAGTAGACTCAAAGTCAAAGGTTGGAAAAGGATTTTTTAAGCAAATAATATCCAAAGAAAAGTAGGTACAGCCATACTAATATCTAACAATGCTGACTTCAAGACAACAAAGGTAACCAGTGACAAAGATAAACATTTCATAATGAGAAAGACAACATGGTATCAAGAAGACATAACCCTTCATAATATAAATACACCAAAATCAGGGAGCACCAATATATATGACATATACTAACTGATCTAAAATAAAAGCAGACAAAAATACAATCATACTTGGAGAACTCAACATAGCATTAATATCTTTAGATAGATCATCCAAACAGAAAATCAATAAAGAAATATCAGCCTCAAAGGATACACTGGACCAAATAATAGACATTAACAGTACATTTCATCCCAAAACATCAGGTTATACATTCTTCTCCAGTGTGCATGGAACATTATCAAGGACAGACTATATGTTGAGACACAAAACAAATATCAACACATTAAGGAAAACTGAAATTACATCAAGCATATTTACTGACCATAAGGCTTTAAAATTATAATTCAACTGTAAAAAGGAAGTAAAGAAGGACATAAAAATTAAACAACATACTTCTAAAAATTGACTGGGTCAAAGAAGAATAAAAGCAGAGATCAAAATATATATACAGACAAATGAAAATGACAACATAACACATGAAAATTTCTGGGATGGAACAAAAGCAGTAACAAGAGGGAAGTTTATATCATTGCAGGCTAATATCAAGAAACAAAAGAGATCCCAAGTAAACAACCTAATATTATCTCTTAAGGAAACAGAAAAAGAAGAATAAAGGAAACCCAAAATCAGCAGAAGAATGGAAACAGTAAAAATTAGAGAATTAAATGAAATAGAAAAAAATATTCTAGAAAAAAATTAATACAACAGAGAGCTGCTTCTTTGAAAAGATCAGTAAAATTGACAACCACTGCTTAGATTCACTAAGGAAAACAGAGAAATGACTCATGTAAACAAAATTCAAAATGAAAGAGGAAAAATGACCACAGACGACATAGGTATACAAAGGATCAGAGTAGAATATTATAAAAGATTATATGCCACCAAATTCAACAAATTGGAAGAAATGGATAAATTCCTAGAACTATACAATCTTCCTAAACTGAATCACAAAGAAGTAAAAAACCTAAATATACCTAAAAACAGAAAGGAAATAGAAACAACTATCAAAAACCTCCCCAAAAACAAAAGTCCAGGATCAGATGGCCACACTAGCAAATTCTACCAAACATTCAAAGAGGATTTGGTACCTATCCTTCTCAAAGTCTTGCAGAAAATAGAAAAAGCAGCAATAATCCCTAAGACATTTTAAGAGGCCATCATAATCCTGATAACAAAACCTGGCAAACACAACACAAAGAAAGAAAACTGCAGACCAATATCTCTAATAAATACAGATATAAAAATTCTAAAGAAAATACTAGCAAACTGAATACAACAAATCAAAAAAATAATACCTCATGATCAAGTGGGATTCATTCCAGAAGTACAGGGATGGTTCAACATACAGAAATTGATCAATGTAATATACCACATCAACAAAACCAAGAAAAAAAATCATATGATACTAACAATAGATGCAGAAAAGCCACTCAATAAGATACAACATCCCTTTATGTTTAAAACAGTCAATAAAATCAAAATAAAAGGCAAGTACCTCAACATACTAAAGGCTATATAATAACAAAATATCAGCTAATATCATAGTAAATGGTGAAAAATGAAGGTTTTTCCTCTAAAATAAGAAACAAGACAAGGCTGCCCACTCTGTCCACTCTTATTCAACAAGGTTTTTTAAGTTTTAGCCAGATCAATCAGGCAAGAGAAAGAAATAAAAGTCATCCATATTGGGAAGGAAGAAGTAAACGTATGACTTTTTGCAGATGACATGGTCCTGTATGTAGAAAACCCCAAGACTCAAAAAAAAAAAAAAAAAAAAAAAACCAAAAACAAAAACTATTAATGACCAGGTGTTGGTGCAGTGGATAGAGTGTCGAACTGGGAAGCAGAGGACACAGATTCAAAACCAAGGTGACCGGGTTCAGCACGGACTCATCTGCCTTGAGTGTGGCTCATGAGCTTGAGTGTGGGGTCGCTGGTTTGAGCATGGGATCATAGACATAGCCCCATGGTCACTTTGGGCTTGAGCCCAAAGGTCACTGGTCTGAAGCCAGGGTCACTGGCTTGAGCCCAAGGGTGCTGGCTTGAGCAAGGGGTCACTCACTCTGCTGTAGCCCCCCTTTCAAGGCACATATGAGAAAGCAATGATTGAACAACTAATGTGCTGCAATGAATAATTGATGCTTCTCATCTCTCTCCCTTCCTGTCTGTCCATATCTGTTCCTCTCTCTGATTCTCTCTGTCAAAAACAAAAACAAAAAAACCCAAAAACAATTAGAAACAATAAACCAATATAATAAAGTCACAGGATACAAAATCAATACACAAAATGTCTACTGCTTTCCTATATACAGATGAAACTTCAAAAAAAGAACTAAAAAAAAAAAACTCCTTTTACACTTGCAACAAAAGAATAAATACCTAGAAATAAACTTAGCAACAGATGTGAAGGATCTATATACTAAAAACTACAAAACATTATTGAAAGAAATTGAAAAAGATGCAATGAAATAGAAAAATATTCCATGTTCATGAATTGGAAGAATCAACATAGTTAAAATGGCAATATTACCCAAAGCAATACACAAATTTAATGCAATTCTCATCAAAATACTAGTCATTTTTTAAAGAAATAGAACAAAAATCACCCAGTTTGTATGGAACCATAAAAAATTTCATATAACCAAAGCAATCCTGAGGAAAAAGAATGAAGCCAGAAATATCACACTACCTGACTTCAAATTATACTATAGAGCCATGATCATCAAAACAGCATGTACTTGCAGAAAAACAAATACACAGACCAACAGAACAGCACTGAGAGCCCCAAAATAAAACCATATGTATATGGACAAATCATCTTTGACAAAGGAGCCAAAAATACACAATGGAGAACAGAAAGGCTCTTCAATAAATGGTGCTGGGAAAACTGGAAAGCCTCATGCAAAAGAATGAAAGCAGACTACATTGTCCCTCTGTAAAAAAAATTACTTCAAAATGGATCAGAGACCTAAACATAAGATCTGAAACAATAAATTACATAGAAGAAAACATAGGTACTAAACTCAAGGACCTTGGCTGTAGAAAACAATTTAGGAATTTGACACCAAAGGCAACGGAAGTAAAGGCAAAAATAAATGAATGGCACTATATCAAACTAAAATGATTCTGCACAGCAAAAGAAACTAACAACAAAACAAATAGTTATCCAACCAAATGGTAGATGACATTTGCAAACAACAGCTCCAATGTTATATCCAAAATATATCAAGAACCCACAAAGCTCAGCAACAAAAAAGCAAACAATCCAATTTAAAAAATGGGGAGAGAACCTAACAGACATTTCTCCCAAGAGGACATACAAAAGGCCAACAGATACATAAAAAGATACTCATCTTCACTAGCTATTCGAGAAATGCAAATAAAAACTACAATGAGATACCACCTCACACCTGTTAGATTAGCTATTATCAACAAGACAGGTAATAAGTGTTGGAGAGGCTGTGGAGAAAAAGGAACCCTCATTCACTGCTGGTGGGAATGCAAATTGGAACAATCATTATGAAAAAAAAGTATGGTGGTTCCTCAAAAAATTAAGAATAGAACTAACATATGACCCTGCAATCCCTCTACTGGGTTTCTACCCCTAAAATTCAAAAACACTGGTACGTTAAGACACATGCACCCCATGTTGACTGCAGCATTATTCAGAGTAGCCAAGACATGGCAACAACTAAAGTATCTCTCAATAGAAATTGGATAAAGAAGATGTGGTGCATCTGTACAATGGAATACTATGCAGCCATAAAAATAATGAAATTATGCCGTTTGTGACTACAGGAATGGACCTTGAGAACATTATACTGAGTGAAGAAAATAAATCAGAAAAAACTAAGAACTGTATGATTGCCCTGACCTGTGGTGGCATAGTGGGTAAAAGTGTCGACCTGGATTGCTGAGGTTGCCAGTTCAAAACCCAGGGCTTGCCTAGTCAAGGCACAATGGGAGTTGATGTTTTCTGCTCCTCCCCCCTTCTCTCTCTCTCTCTCTCTCTTTCTCCTCTCTCTAAAATTAATAAATAAATTTTTTAAAAAATTTAAAAAAGAAAGTTAAAAAAAAAGAACTATGATTTCATACATAGCTGGGATATAAAACAGACTCATGGATGAGATAAAACTGAAGTGGTTACTAGGAGGAGGGAGATGTGGGGGAGGAGAAGGTGGGGAAAGGGAAGGGCAGAGAGGGGTAGGGAAAGGGTGTAAAGGGGGATAAACGTAAGGTAATTAAAAATGATTTGACTTTGGATGATGAGTATACAACATAACCAACAGTTCAAATGCCATAGAAATGTTTTCCTGAAACATGTATGCCTACTGATTGTCACCCTGTTAAATTTAATTTTCTGAATAAAAATTTTAAAAAATGGGTGCCGCTTAAATCATAAGGATACTCAATCATTCAATAATACTGAGCTCCCACTCTGACACAAAAACTACCACAGGGCACATTCTTTTGGAATACATAAAAAATGCCAACACAACAATCCCTGAATATATATATTTGGATATAGCAGATCTACTATAATGCAATGCAGTGTTGCACGCAGATGAAAACTCCCATGAGGAATTAATGGTGCACAATATAGCATTCAAAGAATCACTTCTAGCTCCCAGGGATCGGGGAAATTTTAATAAGAAAAGATGGTATTTCAGTTGGCCTTTCAAGAACAATGCATCAACAGGCTAAAGTTGGGAAAAGAGAGCATTCAGATGGAGGGATGGCACAACTAAGCTGCATTTGGAGAGCAGCTAGCAGTGAATTTGGCAATGGCATGTGAAAACCATTGGACAGAGAAGTTGAAACAGAAGAGGCTGGAAAGTGGGCCAGTGTAGAAGGCAGAGGTGCATCAATTATTAGACAAATTCCAGGTCTGGTTGAGTGCCTGGCTCATAACAGATGCTCAATAAATGTTTAACATTCTAAGCCATGTTGGAGACATTGTCAAGGTTACAAGGTGTCTGTATGCCCAGATGCACTGTAGTTAACTAGCTACAATATAGTGAAGGTTGGAAGTAGTCCTGGCCATGTGTGATATCATTATTTTCACTTTTTCAGCTAGTTATGAAATGTGAAATTGATAGATTTTTGTTCTTAGAAAAAGAAACTTAAGGAATAAGAAGTTGGCAAGACCAAATTTACCTCTATGATTTAAAGTAGTGGTGGAATTCAAATAATTTAACAACCAGTTCTCTGTCCTAATGACTGCTTTAAGAATAAAGGAAGATACACCGAAAGGTAGTTTATTATTTCATGCATTTAATACTTAAATAAGAAAAATTTAAAAAGGCACACAAAACTAGATTATGAAAAAAATTTTAAATATTAATAAAAATATTAAATAATACCTAACAAAAAAACAATAAAACAGTTATTGAAGGCCCTGGCTGGCTGGCTCAGTGGTAGAGCGTCAGCGTAGTGTGTGGATGTCCTGGGTTCAATTTCCAGTCAGGGCACAAAGAGGAAGCACTCATCTGCTTCTCCATCTCTCACTTCGCTCGCTCTCTCTCTCTCTCTCTCTCTCTCTTCCCCTCCTGAAGCCATGGCTCAGTTGGAGTGAGTTGGTCCAATCACTAAGGATAGCTCCATGGCCTCCCTCAGGTGCTAAGAAGAGCTCAGTTGCTGCACAATGGAGCAACACGACCCCTAGTGGGCTTGCCAGGTGGATCCTGGTCGGGGCGCATGTGGGAGTCTGTCTGTCTGCCTCCCTCCTCTCACTGAATAAAAAAAATAAAAACTAAAAAAAAAACCCAGTTATTTAATATATTTCCATAGTGCTTCTTGACTGACAACCTCACTTGCAATACCTTTCACCTATGGACAGAACGAACATTCCCAGCGCTTAGAATATGCTGTTGCACAGATAAATGTTTAAAAAGAGTAAGAAATGTGAATTTGTGATTTCCACATTAGGCTGCTGCCCAGGCGCCCAACTTAGAGAGAACCCTGATTACAAGTGCCATTTTAACAACCAATTGACCACACTCAACAAAAAATTAGGTATCGGTTCTGCCTAACTGGTTTAAACCGGCTGAATGCCACCACTTATTTAAACAATGATGTTTTCTTACTGAGGTCAAAATCTGTACAGGCTAAACTGGAACCTGGTGGAACAAAGCAGAAACAATGGTACTTGGTAAAAAATCCACAGCATCCTGATTCCAACAGACATGACACATGAAGGTGAGACTTCAGCAGTTTTCCACACTAGACTATTTTGAGTTTAAATGCTGAATACGTTGAAGAAACGCTGAACTATGATTTCATAAAAATGAAGCCTCATTTTAGGAGAGAAGTTTGATGCTTACAAAAGGAGCCTGAAATTTCTGCTACTGCCTTTGGTGTATACAGTCTTATGTGGGTGTGATTTATTGAGTAATTGTTCCACCAGTGGGGCTCAGTTTCACAAAGAACTAAAAACAAACCAGACCCATAAAAATGATGCAATATCTCTGGAATTTTGAAGACAACTCCATGAATCCCCAAACTATTTCCGACTATTTGGCCAAACTCAGTGTTTGTGTCTACCCATCTTAGTGAAAATGCATTCTCTTTTGTGAAATATGGCTGTTACCATCAGCACAACCACGCATCAAAATCCATGCCCCTTGACTAAATATATTCCACATTTCAGAGAATAACTAGTCTTTAAAATACAATGTTTGCATTCAGCTTATTAAAAGTAATCAATTTATGATACTGAGTGTCTGTTATGTACAATGAGTTAATTATAAGGATGATAGGATGGAAAACTCTTGTCCTCATGGATTTTGGAAAACAACTAGTTTTCTGTTTTGTTTTTTTAAATAACAACATTATGCTTCTAATAATAAGCTTAGATTGAGAACAGTCCCACTAGCATAAATTCCTGTGGCATTTATTGGTTACAAAATGTAACATTCCTAATCTGTTTTAGAGGAATACCTGAACGGAAGACTTATTACCTTTTTCTTCTATCATAAAAATGATTATTCTAATTTCATTTTATTAAACTGTTAACAGTATTATCTGCAACCTATTTAACAGCTAATGTTAAAATCAAATTATCCACAAAGCGTGAACTTACCTTTAAAAAATTTAATATGATAGATATTTAACTACCTAATAAATATAATGTTTAAAAATTTTAAAAAGTAATCAATTATTGGCTGTAAGGTAGTATCTCTGTACTGCTGTGTGACAAGTCTATTAATCACTTTTCTGCAAGTTTCTTGTATTTGTGGTTAAAATCTTTATTGGCATGGCCAAAATGTACTAATGTATGAATGTAACAAGCTATCAAGAAAACATCTGCACAGACTCCATGTGTACAAATTTCAAATTAGGAAGCCTACCATTAATAGCAAACACTCATTTGAGAAAAGGAAGGATAAAACTAATGCTGAACTCCAACTATGTGCTAATAATAATAAGCACACTGCTTGCTTCTCCTACTACACACGAATACATGTTTAAGTTCTGTAATTTAAAAAAATAAGTAAAAACAAGCTACATCCTGCCAGCCAGTATCAATATTAAACATCCCTCTCCCCAAAATCATGAAACAAAAAAGTTTAACAAGGTAGTAACTAAGGTCCCTTCCCGCTTTAAAATGTTATGTCTCTAACATTTTTTTTTTTTTACAGAGAGAGAGGGTCAGAGAGAGGGATACACAGGGACAGACAGACAGGAATGGAGAGAAATGAGAAGCATCAGTCATTAGTTTTTCGTTGCAACACCTTAGTTGTTCACTGATTGCTTTCTCATATGTGCCTTGACCATGGGGCTACAGCAGACTGAGTAACCCCTTGCTCAAGCCAGTGACCTTGGGTCCAAGCTGGTGAGCTTTGCTCAAACCAGATGAGCCTGCGCTCAAGCTGGAGACCTTGGGGTCTCAAACCTGGGTCCTCCCCAACCCAGTCCGACGCTCCATGCACTGCGCTACTGCCTGGTCAGGCGTCTCTTACATTTTAAGAAATTAATTCCAAGGTAAAGATAACAAAACATTATATAACTGACCATTTTAAATGGACAGTGCTATAAACTTTCAAGTGAAAACAATAAACATTTACTGAATACCTACAATGGATGTATTAAAATTCACCAAGAACAAGACTATAAGTAACTACCGTAATCACACAAACCTGCATGTGTGTGCACACACAATTTCTTTTATTTGCTTTACTACAAATTACTATTATACATTCAGATTTATGAGAGAAACACCTGATATTGTGTCTGGAGCCTCAGTTATTGTCAGGAGATAGCAATGAGGGTCTGGGAATTAATGTGTTAATTCAACGACCACTAAGGGCCTCAAAGCTCAGAACTCCCAAATTACTACTTACACAAGTAGTTATGGTAAATTCTCTTTTCCAGGGCCTATTTTAACTGAATTTGGGAAATCACAGAACTTTAGAGTTGGCAAAATTATGTTCATTTCAGTCTAGTTCCTTCATTTTATAGCTGAGATGACCAATTTTTTAAAAAGGAAAAATGACTTCTTAAAGTAACACAATAAATAGATGTCTTGCTTCTGAGTATCAACACCTCTTATTCCACCTTTCTCTGCTGAACTGTTAAGTATGACTTTTTTAAAGATTTTATTTCTTGGATAGAGAGACAGAGAGAAACGGGGGGGGGGGGGGATGGAAAGAATCAACTTGTAGAAGTTGCTTCTTGTATGTGCCTTGACCAAGCAAGTCCGGGGCTTCGAACCAAACACCCCAGCATTCCAGACCGACACCCCAGCCACTACGTCTTCACACTAGGCAGTATGAATTCTACATAGGTTTTCTGACCCATTTCACTACTGAATTTGGAATGGCCCTGTGGGTAATTTCTGAAAAGTTAATATCAGCTAACTGTACTGAATACCTAACATGGTCTTTCATTCATCGTAATCTGTGATCTCAAGGAAAAGTTACCTTTATCTCAGTCACACCTACTTTAGAACAAGATTACAAGGTTTTTAAAAAGCTGTGGCCCCACACTTCTACTATAAATTTGTGGTCCTAATTTATTTTCAACCATAACCACAATTTAAGGAAGTAGATAAAAAAGGCTAAATAAAAACAGGTTCTATTTACCTGGCAACTGCATGGGTGGATGTATTTCACCATGAGGATTGAAAGTGTCAAAAGCATCAAATGAAGACACGAAAGAGTCCCAGAAGGAAACGTTAGTACAGGATGGTAACAAAGTCAAGGGGAGGAATGGGACACGGAAGTTCACATTGCAAGGACTCAATGGTCACCATCCTGGGCTACACATTTGACTCCTACTGCTCTCGAACACGGAGAGAAACCACTTTGTACAGGATTACATTGTCCATAAATTAAAAAGTAGCCCAGTTGTTCAGGGCAAAAGCACAGAGGTTGCTGGTGATAGAGCTGCACGCAGTTTCCCAGGGACTCCTCACAAAGCGCAGCTGTGACACAGAGGATGTCACTAGCAGGGGCTGGGTCTTTTCTGCTCACTATCTCTCCATACAGGCCAATGGCCTAACTCCAAATAAATGAAAACCCCCCTCACTAGGCATGGGAGTACATGCAAGGAAAGCCAAAGTCTCTTACAGAAGAGTCTGGCTTCCCTCCAACTCACAGACAAATGGGCGACCAAGGTCCCAAAGCTTAGTGCCTGCTCAGAATTACTTTAGCCTGGAAGTACTCAAGGCAAGCATTCCTCATCACCTACAAAAGCAATTTGTATATTGGAAGTGGGGTGAAAAGAAAGCTCAGTTTTTATGGTTTTGTTTTGTTTTTTTGGTCTCTAAAAAGCATAATTCATAATATTCTAACAGAAGGTTTGCCATTAACATTTGCACTTCTGTAAATTTTCAAGGACTAACTGCAGTTGGTTTCATCTTTTCCTGCTGAGACATATTTTTATCTTTTTTTTGTGATTGAGAGTAGAGGAGGCAGAGAGACAGACTCAGACATGTGCCCCCCACACACACTAGGAGGGCAAGCCTCCTATGGGGAGATACTCTGCCCATCTGCTCCACTGCTTGACAATCAAGCTATTTTCAGCACCTGAGGGGGAGGCCATGGAGCCATCCTCAGCACCTGGGGCCAACTTGCTCAAACCATTCGAGCCATAGCTGCAGGAGGAGAAGAGAGAGAGAGAGAGAGAGAGAGCACGCGAAGGGGGAGGGGTGGAGAAGCAGATGGTCACTTCTGTGTGCCCTGACCAGGAATAGAACCGGAACATCCAATGCCTGGCCAACATTCTACCACTGAGCCAACAGGCCAGGGCCACATCTTTTTATCTTCCCTTATTTATTTTTAACTAAGGGAACTCCAGGTTGACTTTAAAAGCTTATTAAAAGGATATAAAAAAGGCTGAGTTTTACTGAAAAGAAATTATAAGCTAAAGAGGAATGAACAAATATGACATGCTTTATGTAATACATGTAGTAATAAATAATTCTGAATTAGCAAAATAAACCATTTCAATAAAACCCACTCTGGGTTAATGATACCAAATAGCTTGAGGTCTGAAATCAGAAACCAAACAAGTCAACTTCAGAAGTGAATAAGAAAAGTGTAGCCTACATTGCATGGATGACACAGGCACAATCCACAGAAGACATAATTGTCCTAGTTAAATTGGAAGCTCCTCATAGAGTCCAAACAGTCAAAGGTGGCTATAACCAGCTCTCAAAGGAATTACTATTCAGGGGCGGCGGTTGTATCATGAACCCCACCATCACTACTTCCCATCATCACAGACTGCTCTCTGGAATTCCTCTTCCCCATCTCTTACCATGAAGGTAAGACTTCATAATTTCTGGTCACTTCCAGTATGAGAAACTCAGTCCCATGCAGTGGAACAATCCAGTCTCATAACCAATTCAAAGTTAACCCCACTCTCCATGTGCAGCTAGATTTACAGATCAGAAAACTCCGTGTGGCATCGGAGACAGGACAGAAGGGATAAGAGGGACAGAGAGAAGCCACACTGAGAATAGGGGACTGTGTGCTCCTCCCTCCAAACTTCTGCACTCCACATCATCTATTTAGTAGGTTGTAACTAGCATTTTTAAAAATGAAACACATAGATAGCAGGCTGACAGCTGTTGGACCCTGGGGGGCTGGAGGGATTGAACAAAAAAGAGAGAGAGAGAGAGAGAGAGAGAACTCCTGGACACAGACAACAATGTGGACTGCAGTGGGGGGCACTAAGGGGAGGGGGGTGGAGAAGAGTATGGGAGGATGAATAATGACGAGAAACTTGACTTGGGGTGGTGAACATAGAGGCGGTCCTCAGGTTATGACACAGTTTCGTTCCTACAGCAGTGACATAACCCGAATTTAGGTGTAAGTCGAAACACACCCTAGCCTAAGTCACTTACCTATCCTAACACAGTTGTGAAATCATAATCTGGAACATGAAAACACAAGCATGCCACATTACTGCATATTCTTCTACTGCATGCAACCAAACTGCATAGTTCACCCACGTGTTCCATAAATACAACGCTCACGGCATAAACCAATACACTGTCTCTTTTTTTTTTTTTAATTTTTAGGGGAGTGAGCATCATAAAATCAAAACGTTGAATGTCATGACTGTTGTAACCCAAGGACCCCTGTACAACACAGCATACTGATGATGCACTGTAGAATTCTGCACCTGAAACCTGTATAATTTTGTTAACCAGTGTCACCCCCAATAAATTCGCTAAAAAGGAGAGCAAAAATGAAATGAGAAAAGAACAGGGAAAGATCAGGTTGTATTATATGTAAGTATTATTTCATTAAACTTTTCTTTCCACTCATTTTATGTAGGTATGTACTGGGTTAGAATGGCAAATGTATTTCCTACTGTTGGTTGTAACTTTAGTTTTAAAAAAAGTCACTTTTTTGATCTCGGAGAGTGGGACAGTACAATAAAGTGGTTACAGGATGGTCTTGGGATTCAAACCACCTGGAAACCAGGTACTCAATTTCTCTGTGCCTGAGTGTCCTATATACAGACAATTTAACAGCCGAACCTACTTTATAGGGTTGTTGTGAGGATTAAAAGAGTTAATACATGGAAAGCCTACAGAATAAGCCAGTGGAGATTAGCTATTTGGAGGAAGAAGGGATAAAAGAAAAAGTAAATGCCTCCTTCCTTTTCTGCATGCTCCAGCCATCCTCTCCGCTGCTTCTCTGATTAACTAAACGGCTGCTGACAGCCCCTGCAGGGAAAGGCTGCGGCTGTGGCTGTGGCTGTCCTGTGGAAAGTCTGCGTAAGCTTTTGAGAGGCATCTATGAGGGTTCCCACTGTACCTGACCCTGACATGAGAAACCAACATCCTCCATGTCTCCTTACCCTTGGCACCAGCAGAATACCTAGTGGTGTCTACACGCCGGGCTCTGCTTTCCCGTGCTCAGGCCTCCTGGGTAGGTTACCAGAGAGATAGCTGGCGCCAGGTACCCACAGTGGTATCTACTTGGCCCACACTAAACCATGGAAGACTTGCTCCCCAATGCTTTTCTAATCTCACATAGGCTTTGGGGCACATCACCAAGCCTGTCACTTAACCAGCTGTGTCATCAGGTAATGAAACACTGGTCTCCTCTTGCAGGAATGCCCAGTATTTATGAGAGATTTGCTTGGAAAGTCCCCTTCCCCAAGAGGTCAACTTTCCACCTCTTCTAAAGACCACCCAATTTCCCACCAGCCCAACATCTCCAACAACTCCCCTTCTCTGTCTTCCCACTTCCAATTATTAGGGAAAAGATCTGCAAGGAATTCAGATGGTTTGTAGAGGCAGCTAGAGGTATTAGAGCATTTTTGTCACCTCTAATAAGTGTGAAGAAGTGTGTGCGCTCAAGAGTTGGCAGTTCTTCCAAAGCGCTCTTCAGAATGCCAGGGCCACCTGCCTTCCACTCTGAGTCCTATTTGCCAATTACAGAAACAGGAAAAGTCCTACTTAAATTCAGTGTGCTCAAGAAAAAAAGAAAGTAGAAAGGAAAAAGAGAAGCAAAATCATCAGAAGTCATCATATTCAGGAAAAGAGAGGAATGGCAAGTAGTTTTATGCTCAGACAACGCAGAGGATTTCCAACAACATAGAAGCATTGCGTACCTCAGATGAAAATATAGGCTGGTGGAGGAAGGGAGGGAGTGTCTGAGTGTGCGCAGGTGCACGCGCGCGTGCACACTCATGCGTGTGTGCACGCCAGACAGACTAAATTTGACATGGCATTGTTTTCTCCATACCATAGCTTTTGCAATCATAAGACATTTCTCCAGTAATTAACTAAGTCATGCAAGAATGGTTAGCACACAAGAGCACTGTACACACCAAAGAATAAAACTGTATGACACATGCCTTTTATGGCTTGGATTCAAAGGCTTCTCTGATAAAAGGCAGAAGGCGATGGTATTTAAAATGAATGAGCACAAGAAAATGTTGAAGGATCAGTATAATGTCAGAACAATAACTCCATGTGCACTGTGATGCATATGAGAGCACAGCTCAGAGAGGACTGCTAGACAAATATTTTAATATAATGTGAGCATCTAAAACCGCCAAGTCCCAGCGGCCCCTGAAGCAGGGGACAGCAGCCAAGCCCAGTGACAGGAGAGGGTCTCAGTCAAGTGATGACGCTGCCTTACGATGGCCTAACAGTTTACTAAAAAGGCAAAGTAGCTGGGTTTTCTTTCTGCAGTTGATTGTGTTATCTTTATTTCTGAAACCCCTTTAAACTTACAATAAGGCTTTTATAAAAACATTAGATAAAGTTTGGGGAAAACAAAACCTCAGCATGTCCAAAAACTGGGGGGTGGGGAGAATGGGATTACTGGAAAATACAATGCTGAATGCAGTGTGGGCTTCCTCTGAACAGTTTACCACACAAAATCACTCAACCGTGACAATGCTCGTCAACTTTTCTCTGTAACTCGAGTCAAAGCCAAACACCCAAGGGAGTTGGAGGAAACCTTAGCTAGTCTCATGCTTGCATACATGCTCCTCTCCCATGATCACACGTACATACACACAATGTTTTGTTTTTGAGAAAGCTCTCCTCGGATACCTTAAACACAGATTCTTGTAATGGTGAAAGATAGTCCTTTATACCCCATCAACAAGACAGAGAAGTAGTGGTGAGTAGCCAAAGGGGGTTATGTAATGACAGCTTTCAAGAGTGGAAAATCACCTTGGGGGAAAAAAATTACTCCTTCAGTCTTTCATACTATAACCATTATGACTCATTCCTATGGATTCCAGATAACCAGTACTTTACGGTATGAAAACATTCCCAAAACTCATGAATTATCTTTAAGTTCTCTCAAATTTATGAATTAAGCTAGAGGCCAAGAATTTCTGACTCCCTAAAGCAACAAAGAGATTTTGACATTTGTGCTATTTCCTACAATGATATAATTTCAATCCTTTATAAACTAAATTTCTTATAGCAAAAACTTACCATTCTCTCTATTCAATCGTTATTACAGGTAAATGTTCAATGTTTAATGCTACTTTTTTTAATTAAAGAAATCATTTTCATATTTTAATGGAAAAATGATTAAGTGAGTCTATTATCACCAGATAGGATTCTGTAAATCTATATTTGTTAAAAAGAAAATTCAATGGCTAGAAAATAACAACAGAATAAAGACTAGTTTATAGAGTAAATGACAATTTTAAAAATTGTATATGTATACACACATACAATTAAGATGATTAGAGAGATGTTTCCAAAATGTGACCAGTATCTCTGGGGAGGCATTTGGCTGTTCGTAGTTTCTGCTCTGTACTTTTCTGTACTCTCGTTTCAATAAGTAAATAATACCATTTTTACAAAACAAGAAAGGGAGGGAGGAAGGCTGGGAGGGAGGGAGGGATGGGAGGAAAGAAAGGCTGTTTTTTCAAATAGAATATAAACTTATGAAAGGAAACCTTTTCTTTTGTATTTTTTAAATTTAAAACTATGACAGCCCTGGCCGGTTGGCTCAGCGGTAGAGCGTCGGCCTGGCGTGTGGGGGACCCGGGTTCGATTCCCGGCCAGGGCACATAGGAGAAGCACCCATTTGCTTCTCCACCCACCCCCCTTCCTCTCTGTCTCTCTTCCCCTCCCACAGCCAAGGCTCCATTGGAGCAAAGATGGCCCGGGCGCTGGGGATGGCTCCTTGGCCTCTGCCCCAGGCACTAGAGTGGCTCTGGTCGCGGCAGAGCGACCCCCCGGAGGGGCAGAGCATCGCCCCCTGGTGGGCACAGTGTGGCCCCTGGTGGGCGTGCCGGGTGGATCCCGGTAGGGCGCATGCGGGAGTCTGTCTGACTGTCTCTCCCCATTTCCAGCTTCAAAAAAAAAAAAAAAAATTTAAAACTATGACATAAACTCCCTAAAACAGACAGTGGTTACTTTTTTTTAAAATTGTTTTTGATTCATGAGCTGGCAAAAAAAAACCCACTATATTTTATGTCTCCCAAATGGTAGCGCTACCTGTAGCATTTTTCACAAGACAATCTCAGGAGCCTAAGGTAAGATGTTTGCTTCCATTATTTCTACTGTGAGTTTCTTACGAGATTCTATGTAGAAGGCACACAGGTATCAGAATGTTCCATACATGAGACTAAATTTAAAAAGGTTATCAGCAGAAGAAAACCCATCTTCACTGTAAACACTGGAGCCTCAGTTCTATGTAATGAAACCCAAACAGATAATGCAGACAGCCTGAAAGACCCTAGGCCTTTTTGGAAGAGTACATCATAGGCAGAGCTCTCTAGGAAACATGGAAAAGCAAATTCTGTTAGTATACTATGGAAAATTTAGCCCAGAAAAATGTTATATATTTCATCTTTCGTTTCCCTTGCACAAGGTGATATATAAAAAAATATATATTTCCATGAGAAATGTCCAAGATTTTACTGCCTATGATTTCTTCTGGGATTTTTGTGGTTTCCAGTCTAACATTTAAGTCTTTAATCATTTTGAGTTTATTCTTGTGTATGGTGTAAGAAGGTGGTCCTGTTTTCATGTTTTTGCACATATCTATCCAATTTTCTCAACACCATTTATTGGATAGACTATCTATATACACTGAATGTTCTTTCCTTCTTTGTCAAATATTGACTATAAAGGCATGGGTTTACTTCTGGGCTCTCTATTCTGTTCCAGGGATCTATGTCTGTTTTTATGCCAGTACATTCTGTTTTGATTACTATGACACTGTAGCATGGTTTGATATCAGGTAGTGTTATTCCCCCATATTTGTTCTTCCTTCTCAAGATTGTGCTGTTATTCGGAGTCTTTTGTGGTTCCATATAAATTTTTGGAATATTTGTTCTGCTTCTGTGAAACACATCATTGGTATATTGATAGTAATTGCACTGAATCTACAGATTGCTTTGCGTAGTATAGACATTTTAATTATGTTATTCTTCCTATCCATGAACACGGTACATGCTTCCACTTATTTGTATCTTCAGTTTTTTTCTTCAATGTCTTATAATTTTCCATGTATGTCTTTTACATCCTTGGCTAAATTTATCCCTAGATATTTTATTCTTTATAAAGTAATTGTGAATAATATTGTTTTCTTAGACTCCCTGATAGTTCATTATTGGTGTATAAAATGCAACTGATTTCTGGATATATATTTTGTATCCTGCTACTTTACTGAATTCATTTATCAGTTGTAGAAGTTTCTTTGGTGAAGTCTAAGGGTTCTCTATATACAATACCATGTCATATGGAAATAATATTAGATTTACCTCTTTCTTTCCAAACTGGATGCCTTTTATTTCTTCTTCTTGTCTGATTGCTGTGACTAGTGCTCCCAGGATTATGCTAAATAGAAGTGGTGAAAGGGGGTACACCCCTGGTCTTATTCCTGATCTTAAGAAAAAGCTTATTGTTTTTGTCCTTTGAATATGATGTTGGCTGTGGATTTGTCATATATGGCCTTTAGTACACTGAGGTATATTCCCCTTTATTCTCACTTTGGGGAGAGTTCTTATTTTAAACAGGTACTAGACTATATCAAATGCTTTTCTGCATCACTGATAGGATCATGTGAGTTTTTAGCCTTGATTTTGTTTATGTGGTATATCACATTCATTAATTTGTGGATATTGTTGTGCCAATCTTGCATCTGTGGAATAAATCCCACTAGATTATGATGTATGACCTTTTTAATGTATTGCTGGTCCTGATTTGCTAATATTTTGTTGAGGATTTGAGCATCGATGTTCATTAGAGATACAGACTATAATTTTCCTTCTTTGTAGTATCTTTATCTAGTTTTGGAATTAGGATAATGCCGTCCTCATAGAATGAGCTTGGGAGTCCACTGAAAATGGGAGAACATATTCACCGATACATCTGATAAGGTTTTAATATCTAAAATTTAGAAGAAATTTAGAAAACTCAATACCAAAAAAAAATAAACAATCCAGTTAAGCAAAGGGAAAAGAACCTGAACAGACACTTCTCCAAAGAAGACATACGGATGGCCAACAGACATATGAAAAGATGCTCAATGCCTCCAATAATCAGAGAAATGCAAACTAAAACCACTATGAGAAACCACCGCTTACCTGTGAAAATGGCTATCATCAATACATCAACAAATGACAAGTGTTGCCAATGGTGTGGAGAAAAGGGAACCCTCGTGCACTGGTGATGGGAGGGCAGTCTGGTACAGCCACTATAGAAAGCAATATGGGCACAAAGAAAACTAGATAGAAGGTGATGGAGGACAATCTGACTTTGGGTGATGGGTATGCAACATAACTGAATGACAAGATAACCTAGACATGTTTTGCTTTGAATATATGTACCCTGATTTATTGATGTCACCCCATTAAAATTAATAAAAATTTATTTATTAAAAAAAAAAAAAGCGGCCCTGGCCGCTTGGCTCAGTGGTAGAGCATCGGCCTGGCGTGCAGGAGTCCTGGGTTCGATTCCCAGACAGAGCACACACGAGAAGTGCCCATCTGCTTCTCCACCCCTCCCCTTCTCCTTCCTCTCTGTTTCTCTCTTCCCCTCCCACAGTCAAGGCTGCATTGGAGCAAAGTTGGCCTGGGCACTGAGGATGGCTCTATGGCCTCTGCCTCAAGCACTAGAATGGCTCTGGTTGCAACAGAGCGACGCCCCCTGGTGGGCATGCCGGGTAGATCCCAGTTGGGCGCATGCGGGAGTCTGTCTAACTGCCTCCCTGTTTCCAACTTCAGAAAAATACAAAAAAAAAAAAAAAAAGAAAGCAAGCAATATGGAGTTACCTCAAAAAATTAAAAACAGAATTACCTCATGACCAGCTATTCCACTTCACAAAATATATTCAAAGGAACCCAAAACACTAATTCAAAAGAATATATGCACCCCTGTGTTCACTGAAGTGTTATTTACAATAGCCAAGATTTGGAAGCAGCTCATGTACCCATCAGCAGATAAGTGGATAAAAAAGCTGTGGTGCATTTACACAATGAAATACTACACAGCCATAAAAAAGAAGGAAATCTTACCTTTTCAACAGCATGGATGAAACTGGAGAGCATTATGCTAAGTGAAATAAGCCAGTCAGAGAATGACAAGTACCATATGATTTTACTTATATCTGGGATCTGATGAACAAAATAGAAACAGACTCACAGATACAGATACAGAGAACAGATTGACATCTGTAAGAAGGGATGGAGTTGGAGGACTGGGTAAAAAAGGTGAAGGGATTAAGAAAAAAAGAACTTACAGATACAGACAACAGTCTGGGGATGTTGTACAGGAGGAAAAGGGGGTGGCTAGAGGTGGAAGGAGAGTAAAGGGGGGATAAACGGTGATGGAAGGAGTCTTGACTTGGGGTGATGAAAACATAATACATATATAGATGATGTATTAAAGAACTGCACACCTGAAATCTATACAATTTTATTAGCCAGTGTCACCCAATAAATTCAATAAAAAAAAATTTTTAAGAAAAAAATTTCAATCTTTCACATTCTTATTATTATCCTAACTGTGCATGTTTAATCCATTTGGGAAAGCTGAAAGGAATGTGCTATTTATCACTATTCTGTTCCCAACATGATAGGCACTTAAAATATGCACTCTTTTCAACTTGTAGCTTTTATAATTAGTCTGCATTTTCCATCTAATAATAAATGGCACAGTATTGTCCTTAGGAACAGCTGGCCTGAAGAAGCACTGCAAAAACAAAACAAAAAAAGTAAATAAACAAACCTAGGCTTCAACGATTATTTTTTTTCAATATCTGCACATCTAATCACCAGTCCGGAAAAGTACACATTTCTTCTCTTTCACTGGCATTGCTCCAAATCCACCTAGAATAGTTATTTAAGTAAAGAACTGAGTGTGAAATTTTGTTCATTTGTCAGAAGAAAGAAAAGAATACAAAAGCCATCATCTACTCAGCAGGAAATTCCAGTAATCAGAAAGTAGAGCACCCAATAAAAAGGCAAGGGCTCCTGGGAGATGGGGCTGTTTTCATTACATACTTTCTAGTTACCTCTGCAGCAGTTCAAATGGTCTGGCCCACATCTCGGATGGTGTGCTCTTGCTTAAAGGTCAGTTAACTGGCCTCCTGGGAAAGAAAATTTAACCTCACAGGTGCCTCGGGATGCCAATGGGATTGCTGGCAATATTCTGCATTTCAAATTCAAAATAGAGATTACTACATTGTGAGCCAGGATCACAAAATTTAAATTGAGAAACCAGCCATGGTGGACACTGGGGTAATATTCTTTGTGTTTGTTGAAGTCTGCCTAGCAACTACTGGCAATTTCTTAGAGCACGTTCACCCTGGAAAAAGAAATACCTGCCAAAATGCCAATATGGTTCTAATTGCATACCTTTTCCCGCTTTAAAACATATCATCAGCTTCCCTACCTTGACCTAAGGTACAACAAATTGTGTATTGGGGGATGGCAGGTTGGAGGGAGGCCTTCATTTCCTGTCCATATAAAGCAAATGCTCTGTTTAAACACAGACTATACCTTTTAAAATGTGGACAGAATACAATTCCATGAAGTTCATTACTAAAAATGGACATATAGGCATATTAGAGATACTTTTGAACATATACTAAAATGTCAAAATGATGGAAGGGGATACTCTATACATTGTTTTTAACTTAAATTTTAATCAAGAGGCTATGGCAGAAATATCAGATTTCAAGAATAGTATCTTTCCATGGAAGACTTTTCTTTTTCTTTTTATAAGATGTCCCTTCCAGACAGTATTATCCAAAATAAATTCAACTATATTTTCAGAGTTTGAGAATATTTAAAAGTCAAAGCAAGAAAATACTTGGTTCTATCTAGTTTTCTAATCACTCTGATGTGGCCCTGGCTGCACAATGCTGTCTTAAAGGGAGCCAGCTGTGGAATGCCTCAAGCTTGTATGCAACACACATGGGGCTCAACAGAAAATAAAGGCATCGGCCCGGCTGAGGGGTGCTGAGGGGTCTATTTCTGTGCCGCACAGGCTAATGTGAGGAAAAGCTGCTCCCCAGGCTGTTTTTGAGATTTGGCTCAAATGAGCTAAACTGTCTTCCCAGGCTGGCAAGTTCTTGGTCTCCAGTAGTGGAATCAGCACAAGGTGCACGGGCGGCAGCAGGCATGCGAACCTGGCCAAGTCAGTCAAACTCTCTGAGCCAATTTCCTCTCTCTAAAATAAGAATAAAGCCACAGGGTTTCTGCGAGGATTAAGAGCTCTCTTCTGCAGCAAGTGCCTGAGTACAATGTCCGACCTATTATAGGTACTTGTGTCATAAGTGGTGCTATTGTTAGTATTAGTAGTAATAATGAAAATAAATTAAATAATAAAGTCTAGAGCAAGGGTCCCCAAACTACGGCTACGGGCTGCATGCGGCCCCCTGAGGCCATTTATCCAGCCCCTACCGCACTTCCAGAAGGGGCACGTCTTTCATTGGTGGTCAGTGAGAGGAGTATAGTTCCCATTGAAATACTGGTCAGTTTGTTGATTTAAATTTACTCGTTCTTTATTTTAAATACTGTATTTGTTCCCGTTTTGTTTTTTTACTTTAAAATAAGATATGTGCAATGTGCACAGGGATTTGTTCATATTTTTTTTTATAGTCTGGCCCTCCAACAGTCTGAGGGACAGTGAACTGGCCCCCTGTGTAAAAAGTTTGGGGACCCCTGGTCTAGAGAAACACCTTATTACCTAACTCAGCTAGGAGACATACTAATATCGATGGAGGACTGTCTGATAATTGCACAGGGCACCCTAGAATACTAAATTTCCAATTTTTGTAGAATTGCTTTAACTCATATTAGCACTTAAGAAACAGCAACTACATTTTCCCTTTGCTGAGACATAACAAGAAACAACCTCCTGCAGCCAGGGAAGCTGCTGGCGACAACATAGGCTACTGAACACGTACGGCAGCGTTTCCTTTAGCAAACTCACAGAAGCCCTTCAGAGGTTCCTGTGGCAATAAAGCCCATGATCTTCCTGAGCCACTGACTCAGGTTTCAACTCAGGGACCTTGTGATTCTTACAACTGGCCAGGTTTCCTTTTCAGCTTTGGCCATGGTAGGGAAGCTCAGAATCTGAAGTGCGTGTTGTATATCAACCTTACTGGTCCCCCAGTCAAATTAATTTCCAACGTTTGTTTTTCCTGTCACATAGATTTCCTCTTGCACTTATTCTTCAGTCTTCATTACTCAATGTAGATCATTAAGGCACCTCACATCTCTTTTTGGAGAAAGGGATAACATAACATGTGGTAAAGTTTGACCTATCTGCCATTCAGGATTCACACCTAAAAATACAAGAATTCTTTATTGAAGCTAGTTTAGCCAAGCTACAGGTTACTGGTAACTGAAAATTTTCCCTGATGGACAGACGGTGTTGGACTAGGGACGAAACTGCTTTAGGAAATAACTGGGAAGTTTGACAAAATTTAGGCACAAAGGAAGAAGACAACAAAAAGCTCTCTAATCAAAGGAGGGTGATTTAAAATTTAAATCACTGAATATAGCCAAATGCTCTTAGCTGCACAGAGCTGTCACCTAAGCAAGAATATTATCACTGCCTCAAATGCTCATGTCCCAATCTGAGAGAGATACCATTACAAAGCCTACAGAAGACTGACCAACCCAGATTTCAATACCCCAGTTTTTATGCTAAGAATTCAACTCAGCTTTCCTTTAAGAAATGATTAGATGAAAAAGTCAGAAAACACAAAATTTCATTCAGTGGTGTCCATGAGAAGAGAGACCTGGTTTCTAAGGCCCATTAGTAAGTATCACCTCATAGGCATTAAAGTAGAAAAATAAAATAGACAAATGGTCCATATTTTCAGGAGCAGATGTGTTTTAGCTTATATGTCCAAGTAAATGATGTGTTGTGCATTTAGCCACACTTCCCTGCAAGACCACTGGCTACAAAGAGGACGACAGGACAGAATGATGACTGCATAGGCCCAGACATGAGGGCAGAATTTTGCAAATGTTCCCATGTCACCAGGACCTCATTCTAGAAAAAGTTTCACAAAGTTCCATAATGTTCACATAGAACTCCTCTCTCTGACTTCTTCCTCTGCCCTACTAAAGGCACAATTCTCCATCCTGGAACACAACACACACAAATTTAATGAACATTTTAGGGAAAACTGGCCGAGTTTCACAAGGGACTGTATCCTGTCCCTGCCCCCTAGCATCTTGCTTTCACAATGTGGGAATAAAAAGCTACAGTGAGCATCTGCTGTTCAATTTCACTCACTTTTGTGTGTGTGTCTGTGTGACAGAGAGACACAGAGAGAGGGACATACAGGGACAGTCAGGAAGGAAAAGAGATGAGAAGCATCAATTCTTCATTGCAGCACCTCAGTTGTTCATTGACTGCCCTCCCACATGTGCCTTGATGGGCGCTACAGCAGACCAAGCGACACCTTACTCAAGTCAGCGACCTTGGGCCAAAGCTGGTGAGCCCGCGCTCAAACCAGATGAGACCGCACTCAAGCCTGCGACCTCGGGGTTTCGAACCTGGTTCTTCATGTCCCAGTCCGATGCTCTATCCACTGTGGCACTGCCTGGTCAGGCCAATTTCACTCATTCTTAAGCGGAGCCTGTTGCACCACTTGCAAAATGCAGAGACCTCTTCATGCTTCTTTCTAGGCGTTCAGTGACTATCAGCTAGTTAATAATTCTAATTCCAGACTCCAAATGACTAGTTACCATTCAGTTAAGTCTGCAAAGCTGGCCTCAAAGAGCCCTGGCTATTCCAATGTTACTGTAAATTTACAGCGACTGTATTACAATTTCAAATTTTCTCTTTCCGGAAAAGTATTTTGTATATATGTTTCAATTTTAAATTTTTTCTCTATAAAGATGTGGCCATCTTAATGTCAAAATATCAATTCAGATGGGTTGCTATTTTATAGCAAGAATTTCCTAAGTAGCACAACAACATGAATGTACTTAATGACATCAAACTGTATACTTATATCCAGTTAAAATAGTAAATTTTGTTATGTGTATTTTATCACAATAAAATAAAGAATCCTTTACATGGGGTTCTCCCTATATTATTCACATTATTAACCATGTGGCCAACTTATTCTTCATTACAAAGTGTAGAAAATACTGGTTTTCCTAAAATACCTAAGTGATAAGCTTAGCTGTATTAGAACTCAAACTCACAAATGATTGGTCACTTTAGGACTCCTCAATACTTAACTGGCCCAAGGGTATGAAGTCACCACCATAACATTTCTTTTCCGATGTTGTCACTGCTTGAATTTATTCAGCAACAGTGTTCAGGGCCAGCAAAAATATCAACCTAGATGGCACCAAATCATCCCCAAGCCTCCGGAAGACAAACATCTGCCACTCAATTTGCAGCAAGTCCTAGAAAAATGCCCACCTTAAGACAGGGGGCAAAACAGCAGAACCACAACACTAGTGTTGCCCTGATTTAAAGGACAAACCAAACCCATAATCTGCCCAACACAGAGCTGGTCATGAACGGCAGCCACCACATGACAGACCGCCCTCCATCATTTGCTGGGATCAGACTGCTTAGATTGAGTCTTTCATTCCTTCCCTCTCCCTCCCCCACTTTAGTTGCTCTATAAAAAGAAATTATTTACCAACTATCTTGAAATCATAGGTAATAGAATAATATATCAACTGAGATACTTCATTATTCCTGCTGAGGCTTAGCTCTAAGGAATGTATTATTGTTTTGGAAGTACTATAAAAGCATTCCATTCAAGACAACTGAAAGAAAATACAATTATATCCTTAACGGATAAGATTTCTTAAATGTGTTGGTCTAAGGTGAGAGGTTAAAAAATTGCTTTTAAAAACTGAAGTATATATATACTTAAGAAAGCTGTTAGTATATTCAAAGCAAATGATTAAAATTTTGCTCACCCCTGAACTTATTTCATTTAAAAAATTAGAGTTCTTTTTTGCTTGAAGTATTCATCCACTTTAATAAGCCTTTCACCACTTCAATACCTTGTATATTTCTTTCTTAGATGTTTAATTATTTTATTTGCTCGTTCCTTTTACTTTGTCTATATCCTCCAGGAAAATTTCTCTTTCTTCCATAATGGCAGAACTTATATCTGAATTGTTTACCACATGCTAAAGGATTCAAAAAAAATTTTAATAAGTAAATCCATCATTTCATTCATTTGATCAACAAATAGGTAATGAATAAATTTATCAGTTGGCTGCAACAACCATCTTAAAATTTAACAAATGATTATAAACTACATAATGTATATTTTTTGGTGTCTGGAATTAACTCACAAAAATGAGAGAATAAAAGTCTGTAATTTCTTTAGAATCTAATGACTTAAAATGCCTTAAAATTTATGTGTCAAAAATACATAAACAGCTTTCTTCAATATGAATAAAGACTAGTTATCCCAAAGATTCCAAGATGGCAACAGAGGAGGCGGACATTCCCACAGAGGCCTGTCAGGACCAAATTGGAGCTATAATAAATTTAAGAACAATCATCCTGAAAAACCAACTTTGGACTAAATGAATAAGAGTATATAACCAAGGAGTCACAGAAACCACACCAAGACTGGTGGGAAGGGCAGGAGTGAGCAGGGCAATAGGTCCCAAGGGACTCTCACTGCGGGGAGGGTGGACCTGGGATATGCGTGTACTCAGCCTCAGGCCAGACACCCCAGCCTAGCACATGAGAGCCTAGAAGAGATGCCCACATAGCATTTGGCAGTGAAAAAAAACGAGGTTCCTGCCTGCGAGAAAGAAACTAGAGTTCTCAGCAATGTAGGCACCGTCTTAAAGGGCCAAAACAGGAAATCTTGTTCACAGCCACTTACCTTGGGCTCCAGCATATTGAGGGTTGAGAAGACTAGAGTCCTGTGAAGAGATTATGAATCCTGTGGCTCAGGGGGAAACACTGTGGGGGATGCCCCCCCCCCCCAACCCCTGTGCTGAGTCATTCTCCAGTACTGCAGTTGCATTTTTCTTGGGTGGAGCAGTCCCCTCCCTCCCTGCAGCAACTGGGGGAGAGCAACTGCCCCACCCTCGGGAATCTTCCTTGCCCCTACAGAGATTGGACCCTGCAGAGAAGCAAGCAGCCTTGGCCAGAAAGCAGGGGATATGACAGTTTTTCTGCACTGCGGCTAGAGCTTTTCGCCACAGTATCCTAAGAATAAGACTGGTGCTTCCACCTCACAGAAGATTCAAAGGAAATTGTCCAGACAGAGCAGACCAAATCTGTTTCAAAGGGCACACCTACCAGACTCCTAGTGGCCTCACCTTACTGATATCTGTAAAAATAGTCAGGACAGACGACACCTGGGGCTTGGGAATGGGAGCTACACCCACCACTCTTCCTAATCCCTGTATTGCCCCTGGTTCTAGACTCTACCAGAGGTTTTTTTCAGTGGCCCAGCCCAACAAGCAGCCAGCAGACAGAGGCTGCAAGAGCAAAACTCAAGGAACCTTGGGCCTTTTGCTTATTTGGCCCCAGGCCCAGTGTGGGTTAATGCCAAAATAGGTATGTGGTTTGCTATTTCCATGTGCACCTGGACCGAGCAGAAGCAGCCACAAACTCTGGATTGCCTATAGCTCCAAGACGATGACTGAAGGCCAATCTCAGGTGGTATTCTACACTGCTCCGCAATGGGTCCCTCCAGGGAGGCCCATGGCCAGCACATCCAGAGGCCAGCTGCAGAACTTCAGAGCAGAACCCAAACACTTTTTTTTTAATATTAACTTATTGTTTCCATCAGTGGTAGTCAACCTCTTTATACCTACCGCCCACTTTTGTATCTCTGTTAGTACGAAAATTTTCTAACCGCCCACCAGTTCCACAGTAATGGTGGTTTATAAAGTAGGGAAGTCACTTTACTTTATAAAATTTATGAAGCAGAGTTACAGCAAGTTAAAGCATACAATAATAATTACTTACCAAGTACTTTATGTTGGATTTTTGCTAAGTTTGGCAGAATAAGCCTTTATAAAACAACTTACTATAGTTAAATCTATCTTTTTATTTATACTTTGGTTGCTCCGCTACCATCCACCATGAAAGCTGGAACGCCCACTAGTGGGTGGTAGGGACCAGGTTGACTACCACTGGTTTACATAGATTCTAGTGTCGCCCCGAATGCATCCCTCCTCCCGCATGTTTCCCACAACATCCCCCTTTTCCCCCCTTCCCACAACACCCTTCTCCTTTGAATTTGCTTTTCTACTCTCTATAAAGTTGTGTTATGTGTGCATAATTTCACCAATCTCTTTCCTTTTTCTGATCCCTTCCTATCAACCCCTTTCCCTCTGTCTACTTTCCCTCTGGACTTTTTGATCCCACCTCTGTCTCTATGCTGTTCCTCAGTTCATATTGTTCATTGGATTCCTCAAATGAGTGAGGTCATATGAAATTTTTTCTTTCTCTGCCTGGCTTATTTCATTTAGCATAATAATTCCAGGTCCATCCATGTTGTCGCAAAAGGTAAGATTTCCTTCTTTTTCATGGCCCCATAGTATTACATTGTGTATATGTACCACTGCTTTTTAATCCACTTGTCCACTGAGAGACACTTGGGCTGTTTCCAGAACCTGGCTATTGTGAACAACACTGCCATAAACATGGGGGTGCATTTCTTCTTTTGAATCATTGTTGTGGTGTTCTGGGGATATATTCTAAAAAGTAGGATGGCTGGGTCAAAAGGCAATTCCATTTTTAATTTCTTGAGGAATCTCCATACTGTTTTCCACAGTGGCTGCACCAGTCTGCATTCCCACCAGCAGTGCAGGAGGGTTACCGTTTCTCCACATCCTAGTCAGCACTTATTCTGTATTGTTTTCTTAATGAGCGCCATTCTGACTGGTGTGATGTGATATCTCATTGTGCCTTTAATTTGCATTTCTCTAATAATTAGTGATATTGAGCAATTTTTCATCTGCCTATTGGCCATCTGTATGTCCTCTTTGCAGAAGTGTCTATTCATTTCTTTTTCCCATTTTTTGATTGGATTGTTTGTCTTCCTGGTGTTGAGTTTTACAAGTTCTTCATAAATTTTGGTTATCAACCCCTTATCAGACGTATTATCGAATATGTTCTCCCATTGTGTGGTTTGCCTTTTTATTCTGTTCTTTGTGCAAAAATTTTTAGTTTGATATACTTCCGTTTGTTTATCCTGTCCTTTATTTCCCTTGTCCGTGGAGCTAAATCAGCAAATATATTGCTGTGAGTGATGTCAGAGAGCTTACTGCCTATGTTTTCCTCTGGGATGCTTACAGTTTCACGACTTACATTTAAATCTTTTATCCATTTTGAGTTTATTTTTGTGAATGGTATAAGTTGGTGGTCTACTTTGATTTTTTTGCAAGTAGCTGTCCAATCTTTCCAACACCATTTGTTAAAGAGACTGTCTTTACTCCACTGTATGCTATTACCTCCTTTGTCAAATATCAATTGTACATTAAGGTGGGGGTTTATTTCTGGGTTCTCAGTTCTGTTCCATTGATCTATATGCCTGTTCTTATGCCAGTACCAAGCTGTTTTGAGTACAATGGCCTTAGAGTATAACTTGATATCTGGAAGTGTGATATCACTCACTTTATTCTTCATTTTCAAAATTGCTGAGGTTATTCATGTTCTTTTTTGGTTCTATATGAATTTTTGGAATATTTGTTCTATATCTTTGAAGTGTCATTGGTATTTTATAGGAATTGCATTGAATTTATAAATTGCTTTGGATAATATAGATACTTTAAAGATGTTTATTCTTCCTATCCATAAACACGGTATATGCTTCTACTTCTTTGTATCTTCCCTGATTTCTTTATCAATGTTTTATAATTTTACGAGTACAAGTCTTTAACTTCCTTGGTTAAATTTACTCCTAGGTACTTTATTTTTTTTGTTGCAATAGTGAAAGGGATTGTTTTCTTAATTTCTCTTTCAGACAGATCATTGTTGGTGTATAAAAATGCCTCTGATTTCTGAGTTTTAATTTTATATCCTGCTACCTTGCTGAATTCATTTATCAGATCCAGTAGTTTTTTGACTGAGACTTTAGGGTTTTCTGTGTACAGTATCATATCATCAGCAAATAATGACAGTTTTACCTCTTCTTTTCCAATATGGATGCCCTTTATTTCTTCTTGTCTGATTGCTATGGCTAGTACTTCCAGAACTATGTTGAATAAGAGTGGTGAAAGGGGGCACCCTGCCTTTTTCCTGATCTTAAGGGGATTGCTTTTAACTTTTGTCCTTTAAGTATGATGTTAGCTGTGTGTCTGTTCTAGATAGCATTTATTATGTTGAAGTATGTTCCCTGTATTCCCACTTTGCTGAGAGCACTGATCATAAATGGGTGCTATATTTTATCATATGCATTTTCTGCATCTATTGATATTATTATGTGGTTTTTCTCCTTCCTTTTGTTTATCTGCTGAATCACATTGATTGATTTGCAAATATTATACCAGCCTTGCCTCCCCAGAATAAATCCCATTTGATCATGATGTATGATTTTTTTCATTTATCCCTGGATCCAGTTTGCTAATATTTTCTTGAGAATTTTAGTATCTAAATTCATCAAGGATATTGGCCTATAATTCTCTTTCTTTGTGTTGTCTTTGCCTGGTTTTGGAATCAGAATTATGCTCTCCTCATAAAAGGAGCTTGGAAGTCTTCCCTCCTCTTGAATTTCTTGAAATAGCTTGAGAAGGATAGGAGTTAGTTCTTCTTTGAATGTTTGGTAGAATTCGTCTGTAAAGCCATCTGGCCCAGGGTTTTGGTTTGTTGGGAGTTTTTTGATAACTGTTTCAATCTCATTTGTTGTAATCAGTCTATTTAGGTGTTCTGATTCCTCCAGATTGATTTTTGAGAAATTATATTTTTCAAGGAATTTGTCCATTTCACCTAGGTTGTCTAATTTTTTGGCATACAGTTCTTCATAGTATTTTCTTACAATCCTTTGTATTTCTGCTATGTCAGTTGTTACTTCTCCTCTCTCATTTCTAATTTTATTTATTTCAGTCCTCTTTTTTTTCTTGGTGAGTCTGGTTAAAGGTTCATCTATCTTGTTTGCCTTTTCAAAGAAACAGCTCTTGGTTTCATTGACTCTCTGTATTGTTATTTTAGCCTCTATGTCATTTATTTCTGGTCTGATCTTTATTATTTCCTTCCTTCTACTTCCTCTGGGCTTTACTTGCTGTTCTTTTTCTAGTTCTTTTAGTTGTAGGGTTAAGTTGTTTATTTGATCTTTTTCTAGCTTCTTAAGGTATGCCTACAATGCTTTGAACTTCCCTCTCAGGACTGCTTTTGCTGTGTCCCATAAAGTTTGAGTTGTTGTATGTTCATTTTCATTTGTTTCAAAGAAATATTTTATTTCTTCATTGATTTCATTGTTGATCCATACATTATTTAATAACATGCTGTTTAGTTTCCAAGTGTTTGAATGTTTTTCAGTTTTTCTATTATAGTTGATTTCTAGTTTCATGCCATTGTGGTCAGAGAAGATGCTTGGTATGATTTCAATCTTGTTAAATTAGTTGAGTCTTGTTTTATGCCCTAACATGTTGTCTATCTTAGAGGATGTACCATGAGCATTTGAAAAGAATGTATATTATGCTGCTGTAGGAGAACCCAAATACTCTCGCTGGCTGTGTGCCCAAGGTGAGGGCTCATTGGACACCAGGTTCAGCTGAGGCAAGTTGCACTTTCTGTGGTCAGCACCAGCACAGTGGCTCATGTGCAATGGACAGGGTGGAGCTTCACAGTCAGCCGGATTGGGTCTTGGATATATTTTCCGACTGGGCTTGGTTCAACAGGGGAAAGGGAGAGAGGCTTGGAGCATGGACACTCAAGGTGTGGGTTCCTTGGAGTCTATTTTTGGGACTGGTTGAGGAGCTTAGACACTTTCTCCAGGGGCACAGTCGCCTTGGGGGAAAACTCTCTAAGTCTCCCTCCCTGAGACCAGGGGCTCCCCAGCTGGAAGAACTTCTGCAGAGGATACCCAATCTGAACCTTATGCTCACCTCACTGGGAGAAATAGAATTTGAGTATCCAGCAGTGGCTGAGGGATTAGGCTCTGGAGTAGGGGCCACTTTTCCCATACTTAGCTCCTGACCAAGAGACCCCTGAAGTAGAGAGCCCCACTTACATGGTATTCCCAACCTCAGCTGCCCTAACCCACTGGGCTTACAACCTATTCAAAGGTTGGTGGAGTGAGGCCAGTCTGAAGCCACACTACAGTCTTTCCACAGAAGACTGCAAAAACCAGACAGTTGCAAGAGGAGGTGGAGCAGCTAAAAAGTAAAGGCAAATCTTATGAAACTTAGGCCTTTTTACAGAGTTGCTGTCAGCTCTAAGCAAGAAGAAGCAGATCCTTATACCCAGGTTGGCCCCTCTCACACAAACCCAGGCACTCAGACACAAACAGTGAACAGAGCGGTAGCTCCAGACAAGTTGTCCATTATAGGTTACAAACAGTAGCTGATATCAACACATACATGATCCTGACCAAGAGGACCCAGAACCAAGACAATCAGTAGTGGGTAGCAGAATCAATCATGCTAGACTCAGCTAGCTACATAAGCAGCATGCCCAAAGGAGTTCAGCAGGCAACAGACATTGTGCAGGACAAAATACACCCCACAGGACAGACATTGCACAGTATCTAATACACAGGATGAATGCTGACCCTAAGAGTCAGTGAGCCTGAAGGGATAATTCTACCCACAAAAGGACCAACAGCATTCAAGACTCACATACAACAGGAGTGTAAATATAACCCTCAAGAAATACTGCTAGAGCAAGAAAGGTGGCCTGAGGATGAGGGTTTGTACCACTGAGCCCATCATCCTCATAAAGATGCCACAAAAAATTCGGGAATCAGAGCAGAGCTACCTAAAACAAAGACAAAATGGGCAAAGAAAGAAATATGACCCAAAGGAATCAACAAGAGAAATCTATAGAAAAATAACTAAATGAAATGGAAATAACAAAACTACTAAACACAGAGTTTAAAATAATGCTTATTAGGTTACTAAAGGATATTAGAATAAGAACAGATTGATCAGAGTGTAAGCCAGTAAACATTAAAAAGGATACTGAGGTCCTGGCTGGTGGCTCAGTGGATAGAACATTGGCCCAGTATATATGAACATCCCAGGTTTGATTTCTGGTCAGAGCACACAAGAGAAG
This sequence comes from Saccopteryx leptura, assembly GCF_036850995.1. Lineage (NCBI taxonomy): Eukaryota > Metazoa > Chordata > Mammalia > Chiroptera > Emballonuridae > Saccopteryx > Saccopteryx leptura. The sequence goes on along the minus strand of NC_089511.1, from coordinate 58,461,358 downwards.
TAACTATCTTCTTTTCTCCCTCTCTTTCTCCCCTTACTCTTTCCCTCTTCCCTTCCAGCAGCCAGTGGATTGATTGGTTTGAGTATGACCCCGGTGCTGAGGATAAATGGGTTTGTTTTCCCTGTGTATCAGCCTCAGGCACTAAAAATAGCTCATTACATGAGCATCGACCCCAGATAGAGGTTGCTAAATGGATGACAGTCATGACACATGCAAGAGTCAGTCTCACTACCTCTCCTCTCTCACTTAAAAAAAAAAAAAAAGGATATTGCTTGACCTGTGGTGGCACAGTGGATCAAGCATTGATCTGGAACGCTGAGGTAGCCGGTTCAAAACCCTGGGCTTGCCTGGTTAAGGCACATATGGGAGTTGATGCTTCCTGCTCCTCCCCCCTTCTCTCTCTCTCTCTGTCTCTCTCTCTCTGTCTCTCTTCTCTAAAATGAATAAATAAATAATAATAAATTTTTTTAAGAAAGGATATTGAGCCCTGGCCGGTTGGCTCAGCGGTAGAGCGTCGGCCTAGCGTGCGGAGGACCCGGGTTCGATTCCCGGCCAGGGCACACAGGAGAAGCGCCCATTTGCTTCTCCACCCCTCCGCCGCGCTTTCCTCTCTGTCTCTCTCTTCCCCTCCCGCAGCCAAGGCTCCATTGGAGCAAAGATGGCCCGGGCGCTGGGGATGGCTCTGTGGCCTCTGCCTCAGGCGCTAGAGTGGCTCTGGTCGCAACATGGTGACGCCCAGGATGGGCAGAGCATCGCCCCCTGGTGGGCAGAGCGTCGCCCTTGGTGGGCGTGCCGGGTGGATCCCGGTAGGGGGCATGCGGGAGTCTGTCTGACTATCTCTCCCCATTTCCAGCTTCAGAAAAATGAAAAAAAAAAAAAAAAAAAAAAAAAAAGAAAGGATATTGAAAACATAAAAAAAAAAGCACCAGAAATAGCAAATACAATATGTGAAATGAAGACTGCACTAGAAGAAATCAGCAGCAGGCTGGATGAAGTGGAGGATCAAATCAGCGATTTAGAGGACAAGATAAATATAAGCACAGATGCAAAACAGAGCAGCAAAAAGAAAACAGGCTCAAAAATACTGAGAAAATTCTAAGAGACCATCGAAACAACATCCGCATCATAGGGGTTCCTGAAGAAGAGAATGAACAAGGGATAGAGAACTTCTTTGAAGAAATCATAGCTAAAAACTTCTTAAACTGATAAAGGAAAAAGTAACACAAGTTCAAGAAGCACAGAGATGCTTCTTGATGCACCATTAAAAATACACCATTAAAGATAAACCCAAAGAGTCCCATATCAAGACACATCATAAATAAAATGCCAAGTTAAGAGAAAAGCTATTAATTACATACAAAGGAGCCCTCCCATAGGTTGACATCTGATTTCTCAACAAAAACACTTCAGGCCAGAGGGACTGGCAAGAAATATTCAAAGTGATGCAAAACAAGAACCTACAATCAAGACTATTCTATCTTGCAAAGCTATCATTTAAAATTGAAGGAGCCTGACCTGTAGTGGTGCAGTGGATAAATCATCAACCTGGAATGCTGAGGTTACCAGTTCGAAACCCTGGGCTGCCCAAACAAGGAACATATGAAAGTTATGCTTCCTGCTCCTCCCCCCTTCTCTCTCTAATTCTCTCCTCACTGAAACAAATAAAAAAAATTTAATTAAAAAAAATAAAATTGAAGGAGAAATAAAGAGCTTCCCAGACCAAAAAAGCTCAAAAAGTTCACTACCACTTAACCTGTACTGCAAGAAATGTTAAAGGGCCAGCTATAAGAAGAGGAATGGAAAAAAAAGAAATCAAGATTAAGAGGATTTATAGGTTTAAAAAATAAAGTCAATAAAAAAGATATCAGTAATTACCTTAATTATCTAATGAACTAAATGTTCCAATCAAAGGTTAGCTGAATGGGTAAGTAAACAAGACTGCTGTCTACAAAAGACCCACCTCAGAACAAAAGATACACATAGACTGAAAGTGAAGATAGAAAAACTGTATTTCATGCAAATGAAAATGAAAAAAAAAAAGCTGAGGTAACAATACATATATCTGACAATATAGCCTTTAAAATAAAGGCTATAGTAAGAGACAAAGAAGGTCACTACATAATGATAAAGGAGCATTACAACAGGAAGATATAACTATTATAAATATATATGCACCTAATATAGGAGCACCTAAATATATAAAACAGAATTTGAAGGACATAAAGGGCAAGATCAACAGCAATATAATAATAGTAGGAGATTTTAATACCCCACTAACATCAGTGGATAGATTCTCCAGACAGAAAATCAACAAACAGCGGCCTTAAATAACACACTAGATCAGTTGGATTTAATTGGTATCTTCTGAACATTTCACTCCAAAGCAACAGAACATACATTCTTTTCAAGTGTTCCCGGTACATTTTCTAGGACAGATTACATGTTAAGACACAAAAGAAGTCTCAATAATTTAAAAGAGATTGAAATCATATCAAGCATCTTCTCTGACTACAATGGCATGAAACTAGAAATCAACTACAATAGAAAAACTGAAAACAATTGCAGGCTAAATAGAACATTATTATATAATGCATTCATTATATATAACAATGAGATCAAAGAAGAAATAAAAAGTTACCTTGAAACAAATGAAAATGTACAACCCAAAATCTATCAGACACAGCAAAAGCAGTCCTGAAAGTTCATTATATATATTATAGGCTTACCTTATCTTAAGAAGCAAGAAGCTCAAATAAACAACTTAGCCCTGCATCTAAAAGAACTACTAAAAGAACAACAAATAAAGCCCAGAGAAAGTAGAAGAAAGATAATAATAAAGATCAGAGTGGAAATAAACAACATAGAGGCTAAAAGAAATACAAAAGATCATTGAAACTAAGAGCTGGTTCTTTGAAAAGGTAAACAGATTGATAAACCTTTAACCAGACTCATCAAGAAAAAAAGAGAGAGGATCCAAATAAAATTAGAAATAAAAGAGGAGAAGTAACAACTGCCACCATACAAATACAAAGAATTGTAAGAAAATACTATGAAAAATTATATGCCAAAATATTGGACAACCTGTGCAAAATGGATAAATTCTTAGAAACATACAATCTTCTAAAACTCAATCCGGAAGAATCAGAAAACCTGAGCAGATCAATTACAATTAATGAAACTGAAACAGTTATCAAAAACTCCCAGCAAACAAAAGTCCTGGACTGAATGGCTTCACAGGCAAATTTTACCAAACATTTAGAGAACTAACACCTATCCTTCTGAAGTTATTCCAAAAAAATCAAGAGAAAAGGAAGACTTCCAAGTTAATTTTATGAGACAAGAATTATCCTCATTCCAAAATCAGGTAAAAAAAGACACAAGAAAGAAAGAAAACTATAGGCCAATATCCCTCATGAACACAGATGTTAAAATTCTCAACAAAATATTAGCAAACTAGATCCAGAAATATAATTAAAAGATCATACATCAGGATCAAAAGGGATTTATTCCAGAGAGGCAAAGTTGGTACAATATTCTCAAATCAATAAATGGAATTCATCACATAAACATAATGAAGGATAAAAATCACATGATCATATCAATAGATACAGAAAAAGCATCTGATATAAGCCAGCACCCATTTATCATCAAAATTCCCAGCCAAGCCCTGGCCGGTTGGCTCAGCGGTAGAGCATCGGCCTGGCGTGTGGGGGACCCAGGTTCAATTCCCGGCCAGAGCACATAGGAGAAGCGCCCATTTGCTTCTCCACCCCCCCTCCTTCCTCTCTGTCTCTCTCTTCCCCTCCCGCAGCCAAGGCTCCATTGGAGCAAAGATGGCCCGGGCGCTGGGGATGGCTCCTTGGCCTCTGCCCCAGGCGCTAGAGTGGCTCTGGTCGCAGCAGAGCGATGCCCCGGAGGGGCAGAGCATCGCCCCCTGGTGGGCAGAGCATCGCCCCTGGTGGGCATGCCGGGTGGATCCCGGCCGGGCGCATGCGGGAGTCTGTCTGACTGTCTCTCCCCGTTTCCAGCTTCAGAAAAATACAAAAAAAAAAAAAATTCCCAGCCAAGTGGGAATACAGGGAGCATACCTCTACGTAATATAAACCATTTATGACCAAATGACAGCCAACATCATACTGAATGGGCAAAAAGGAAAAGCAATCCCCTACACTGGCCTGCAAACTCATTAGTCAACAGAGCCAAATATCAACAGTACGATTGAAATTTCTTTAGAGAGCCAAATTTTTTAAACTTAAACTATATTGTTTAAGGTACATTGTTATTAACTTAATTAGGGTACTCCTAAACTGACCTTTGCTAAACCCTCAAGGGGCTCACATGTGGCTCGCAAGCCGCCGTTTGCTGACCACTGCCTTAGGATCAGGAACAAGACAAGGTGTCCCCTTTTACCACTTCTATTCAACATTGTCCTGGAAGTCACAGCAATCAGACAAGAAGAAGGAATAAAAGGCATCCAAATTGGAAAAGAAGTAAAACTGTCATTATTTTCTGATGACACGATACTGTACATAGAAAACTCTCAAGTCTTGCCCAAAAAACTACCAGACCTGATAAATGAATTAGGCAAGGTGGAAGGATATAAATTAATATTCAGAAATCAGCAGCATTGTTATATACCAACAATAAACTGTCACAAAGAGAAATTAAGGAAACAATCCCCTTCCCTATTGCAACAAACAAAAAATAAATAAATGAAATACCTAGGAGTAAATTTAACCAAGGAGGAAAAAGACTTGTACTCAGAAAATTATAAGACATTGAAAAAAGAAACTGAGGAAAATACAAACAAATAGAAGTATATATCATATTCATGAATAGGAAATTAACATCATTAAAATGTTCATATTACCCCAAGAAATCTATAGATTCAATGCAATTCCTATTAAAATAACCAATAGCATACTTCCCAGATCTAGAACAAAAACTTATCTGGAACAATAAAGAACCTGAATAGTCTCAGCAATCTTGAAAATGAAGAACAAAGTGGGAGGTATCACATATCCTGATATCAAGCTGTACTACAGGCCACTGTAATCAAAACAGCTTGGTAATGACATAAGAACAGGCATACAAACCAATGGAACAGAATAGAGAACCCAGAAATAAATCTACACCTTTATGGTCACAATTAATATTTGACAAAGGTAATAAGAATATACAATGAAATAAAGACAGTCTCTTTTAATATCATATATGGCATTGGGAAAACTGGATAGGTACATGTAAACAAATGAAACTAGACTACCAACTATCAAAAGTCTTCATTTCCATTTCCCGATATCCATTTGTTCATCTTCCTGTATCATACCTCTCCAAAGTTCTCAGGCCTTCTTCATTTTACAGGCCCTATTTATGTGGCTTCTTTTAACCACCACAGCAATAAGTCACCTGACCTCCCTCTGGTCCATCCCACTTGTACCACTCATAGTCAGTTGTACCATCTGGACTTCTACTGATCTACAATCAAGTATCTCGATAGTCAGCTACTGACAGAATCTACTATCTAACCATGTACCTGTAGACACCTCATAGTGCTCTGAATTCAGTATTAAATATTATATAATGCAAACACACACACAATAATAGTGATGTGTGGTTACCACTACCCATACCAGCAGGCCACCGAGCTGCAGAAGGGAGAGTTCATCAGCACTCTTCGAAGGGCTCTCGTCACCTCAGAGCAAAGGGCCATGAAAGCACAAGCTGAATGCAGAGCGCACGTGAGGAGAGAAGGAAATGCACATCAGAACCCACACGGCAAATTCACGTGGCTGAGACGTGAAATGGTCCGAGCCACAGAGAGACCTAGCAGCTCATGAATCAAGAAGGGGCTTGAAATTTTTCTTTTTAACCTCTTCTGACAAGCCAAACATAAGTCTTTTTGCACCTGAAATGGGAAGTTCAGTTTCGATTTGCCCGGATAATTGTTTTTTGGTAGCAAACCCCATCTAGCCACAGCCTATCATTCTCTGACAATTCTCTATTTCATATCAAAGAAATAACAGTATTTCTGATAGTGAAAACCTATCTTACTGCACTAAGAACTTCCCATCTCAAGAAAAAAAAAAACTCAGAGGGAAAACATTTTTATTCTAAATGCAAAAAATATAAGCATATTTAAATAAAAATAAATCAACAAATAGAATCTTTTCCCAATATAAGAATCCATTCCCAAATACAAGTTACAATCACTCAACTTTAAACTGAGAAGAGCTACCAACAATATTATAGAACTGTGTGTGGTTCTCACAACCAACTAAAGCCGTGGACCCTCACCCTAAACCAGTTAACAGCCCCCAGCCTTCCCCCCACCTCAAAGATGCAGGGCCTGGCCTGGAAGGAGCTCTTTGAAGATTCGAATAATCCTTTACATTTGTTCAATGCTTTTCAATGTCAACCGATTTGTATTTGTTCACTTTCAACTGATTTTAATACCATTTCTATAAGAAATTGTCCTCATTTTGTATAATTAAGAGAACTTGGGCACATCAGCTGCCAAATGACTTACCCAAGACAACACAATTGGGGTCTGCGCTGGGACCTGAACCCAGATCTCACCGCTCCTAGTTTGGTATCTTAGTTGTTGTTTTTTTTTGTTGTCATTGTTTTTATAATATTGATATCTTTTATTTGTTTCATTCACTGACTGATTCATAACAATGGCATGGCATGAATCAGGGGAGGAGAGAGGGGAAAAGAAGAAGGAGACAGTGATGTACGAAGGAATGCACACTGTAATAATCTCTGGAACATCCAAGTATTAAAAACCCTGGGTTCCCCAGACTCCTTATAACCTCCAAAGCATCTTCTTGTGCGCTGGGAGGGTGAAAAACAAAACAGCATTCTCTTATTGCTCTGATCTATTTTAAGTAGCAATATTTAATTTACTGTGTTTTTCCATTAAGAAAGGACATGCGATTTTTATTATTCTTGAAAGAGCCCCTGGATTTTAAAAAGATGTTCATTGTGTATAGTGAAAAGAATGGTGGATTGAGTTTCCTCCCCAGCATCAACTATTACAAAACTATATGACTTGGAGAAATCATTTAAATTCTCTAGGTCTTGTTTTCCTCGTTTGTATACTAAACTAGAAATTTTCTCTAAGGTCCCTTTCAGTCCTACAGTGTCATGATTCTAAGGAGTTACTTGGCCCCGACCACGCACACAGAGCAATGCGGTAGGCCCCAAATTCTTAAGTCTCTCAATTCAAGAGTTCAGAAACAAGCTGAACCTTTAATATATCAACTCAAAAGAACAGAACAGCAATGCAAGACAATTATCTTTTTAACAAAATCCAAACAAAGGGCAATATATAAATAAATGGCAATTATCAACACAAGAGTGGGCCAGTCCAGAATATCCCACAGAAGAGTAGGACTTTTAGCAACACAGAACTAGAGAGGGTCAGAGATAGAGACAAAAGAAAGGCTTTCTACAGTGGGTAGATATTTTTATCTATAGTCACAAGAAATCAGGAATAATCATGGCTTCAGGACACCACTGGCTGCTGCCAGGGCGATTGGTTGGAGCAGCAAAGGGGGACTACGTTAAATGCAGGAAGTAACCAGACTGTAATGAACACTCAGTACCAAAGGCGGACATTTAACCTCATCTGGGTAGCGAGGGAGAGAAGTTACAGAAATTCTGAGCATTGAAATAAAATTTAACAAGTTGTGTTTCAGGAAAGAATCATGTGCACTAAAATAAAATACATCCTCATCCCTGTCATAAGAATCACTAAAGAAACACACTTTTAAGAAAGCCTCCTTTGTGGAACTACATCACATCCAGCCCTCACACAGATCTTAGTTGATGAAAAAAAGAAATTTTGAAATGACTCACTGATTGTTTAATTCTGTAGACCAGTGATTTTTAACCAGTGTGCTGCAAGAGGCATGCTGGTGTGCCACAAGGATCTTAAAAACATGAAATACCTGCCTATTTAGTCAGCAGCACTGACCTCTTTTCCTTGAGGTTGTCAAATAACAAAAATGATAACAGCCATCTGGTGTGAATGAATCAAAATTATACCTATTTTTTTGTCAGATCAGAAAAAAATAGATTTTTTTGGTGTACGACAAAATTTTAGTAATTAGTTTACACGTGTCATGAGAGAAAAATGGCTCATAATCACTGCTGTAGACTATATTTTCAGCAAGGAATAAAAAAGGATTTGATCAAGTAATATTGTGAAGTGCTATATATTATGTTTCTCTAACAAATTCATAAAATGCAAATTGGTAGCAACATTAGTCTGTAAACAGTTATGCAGAAAAGAACTTTTTTTTAGAGAGAGAGAAAGAGACAGAAGCCAGAAGGGAAAGAGATGAGAAGCATCAACTTCTCAGTTGTTCATTGACTATTTTTCATATGTGCCTTAATGGAGGTTGGGAGGCTCCAGTCAAGCTAGTGATACCTTGCTCAATCCAGCGACCTTGGGTTCAAGCCAACAATCTTGTGCTTTAGGCCAGCGACCTTTGGGCTCAAGCCAGCGACCATGAGGTCAAGTCTAGGTTTCCACACTGAAGACAGCGACCCCATGGTTAAGCTGGAGAGTTTGTACTCAAGCCAAATGAGCCCACGCTCAAGCCAGCGACCTCAGGGTTTCAAACCTGGGTCTTTAGCATCCCAGCTTAACGCTCTATCCACTGCACCACCACCTGGTCTAGTCAGGAAAGAACTTTTAAAAATAGGACAATTATCAACATACCACCTTGTAATTCATAAAATGAAATATTTAGTCCTAAGAGAATGAAATTCACTAGAAAGTGAAATCCACTAGTAATTGACAAGCACATACAAAATAAATAAAATTCCTTCCCTTCTACATCAATATAAGAGACCAACACGAACTTAAAATTTCTCTTGACACTCGTCCCTACTCCACATCATTGATTTCCAAACCTGACTGCATATTCAAGTCACCAGGGGAGCTCTAAAACAAAAAAAAAATACTCATGTCCAAGCTTTACTTCCAGAACCATTACATCCGAGTCTCCAGTTTGGGCATCCAAACGAGACAGCACCGGGCCCCGGGCCTGGGACACCAAGGACATCAGGTGGTTAGAAGAAATGCACAAATGTCACTACCCGTCCACTACCTGCTCAAAACTGAGGAGGTAGCTGATCTTATCTCCCTTCTGACTGACAGCTTAAGCTACGGGCCTAAATATGCAGTTGATCAAGGTTTGACCAACCTGCCCGGGGTGGTGGTAATGAGCCGAATGCCATCTTGCCCTCCCCCCCCACCACCACCACCAGGATAGGTGCGAACACAGTTACCAAGCAACACAGCTGGGAAAGGAAGTCACCCATATCAGAAATGGAGAATTCCACAAGCCCACCTTTTTAAAAAAAAAAAGCCTGCCTGTTTTGTCCCTAGCTATTAAAGCAGCCAGGCAGAGCGAGCCCCCAGCCAGGTCAGAAGACCTTCCTCTCCTCTGGGCTGCCTCCCTTGTGCTGCAGCATCAGCTTAATAAAAACCAGTCTGGGCCCTGGCCGGTTGGCTCAGTGGTAGAGCGTCGGCCTGGCGTGTAGAAGTCCCGGGTTCAATTCCCAGCCAGGGCACACAGGAGAAGCGCCCATCTGCTTCTCCACCCCCGCCCCCTCTCCTTCCTCTCTGTCTCTCTCTTCCCCTCCCGCAGCCAAGGCTCCACTGGAGCAAAGATGGCCCGGGCGCTGGGGATGGCTCCTTGGCCTCTGCCCCAGGCGCTAGAGTGGCTCTGGTCGTGGCAGAGCGACGCCCCAGAGGGGCAGAGCATCGCCCCCTGGTGGGCAGAGCGTCGCCCCCTGGTGGGCATGCCGGGTGGATCCTGGTCGGGCGCATGCAGGATCTGTCTGACTATCTCTCCCCGTTTCTAGCTTCAGTAAAATACAAAAAAAAAAAAAAAAAACAGAAACCAGTCTGGAAATTTCTCTGGGGTCTCCTTATGATTTCTATTTCAGAGAACTGGAGAACCCCAATGCCAGGAACACTCAGGCAGAGCTGCAGGGAGGAGGAGGGTTAAGAATACTGCTATATGCTAAGAGTTACTATCACTAAATGGTTAATGGTATAGTTGGAGAAATGGAAAGGGAATGTGAATTCCAGTTAATACTTTAGCTAGAAAACCTGCCTCTCAAAAACTGAGAATGGGTTATATTTATTCTGCGCATAACACCAGATCTCAAATATTCTTGGCCTTCCCTTCTCGTACTTACTCATTACTCCAGGGGTTTAATGCTAATACGAGAGTATGCTAAACTGATGGCCAGCAACACATTTAAGGAACTCTTTCATATCATACAAATAGAACCAAATTTTCTATTATTTTCCAAATTTGAATTCTTGGTACCTATTTCTCAGAAGTTTTAAGTATGATTTCCATAAAACAGCCAGAAGTAAACTGTGAAGCCAAAACTTTCAATTGTCTTCCTGGAAAAGGCAGGTTTTAAAAGTGCACATCGCAGAAGGTTCAGGATGTAGTTAAATGATGCTAATGGTTTATTTTATAGCCATCGTTCTAAGCTTGGAAATTTTATCATCCAAAATGCAATGAAGGTATTATAATAGTTGAAAACTCATGTTGCAAAGCATAGTTAAAAGTTAATCTTCTTGGGAACACACTTATCCAGGAAAGTAGTGAAAAAAGTAATAATACAACCCTAAACCAAGCACTCATAACGAAGTCAGAAGCTGCAAAATAAACTACATTGCAAGTGTTCAGTTGTCCTGGCTATTGTTTTTAAGTTTTAACATCTTTGAGTAGACAATGGATACAAACAATATAATCTCCTAAATTAAATTGAATTTCAAATCCTTCCAACCTTAACTTCTCAACCATGCACTTGAATCTGTGAATTAGCTCACATGAAGTGACATAATGGTATACATCACTTTCAATTCAGTTGTTTTTGAGACTAAATGACAAACAATCTCCTCTGTCCCTTATTTTGCCTTTGCAACGGCACAGTTGGTTCTTTCGGCCAGAAATGCCTTTCCATCTTGCCTCCATTAAGATTTTTACATTATGATTCACAGGTCTAGAAGATAGCCTGACCTAATCTAAACTCCGGTGTCTCCTCGGAAACTCTTTACAAAACCTTACCGAATCTGACCCAATATAGTAGTTATACTCTTTGAACCTGCCCTTCAAATCCTTCTCAGACAGTTTCTCCTCAGGGCAGCCTTCCTGGATTCCTCTGAGTAGAACAAATCATTCCTTCCATTTCTTCTATTATACACTCTTGCCACACTTGGTGGCACTTATGTGCCACTTCTCCTCTGCAGTGACATCCTCTTGAAAACAGGGGTCATACGATCACCTTTTCTTCTCTACAGTCCTACGCCTGGCCCCAGGTCAAGCTCACAGAGAGGATAGTAAATGTCCTATAACTGGTGTCCTTAGCATCTTCTACATAATCATGCACTCTAACCCCTTCTTACAAGGATCTTCCCCATTCAGCTTGAACCTGCTTTGAAAGTAGAAATTATTCCTTCTTTAGCTTTTCCATGGAACCTACAAGACAACAGGAGAGTACTTAGACTGACAGGTCATGAGGTAGCCCACCACAGTTTTAACTTATGACAAGATGACACTAACGGGAAGTGATACTCTAAAGGAGAAGACATGGCCACATTCCAATGGAGGACTGAAAACAACTCTTTCCTCAGTTTTGTTCATACCTCCCTCTCAATGTACTAGCTGAAGCCCAGAAACACTCCAGCTCTCCAAACCTACCAATCCCAGAAGTATGCCAGGGAGCTTCTCAAACAGCACCTCCTACTGATTTACACAGGAATTTGAAACATGGTCTTAGAATATCAACAGAAAAACACAGGAAGAAGTTCTATCTAAAACAACAACTCCAAACTAAAGTTTTCATATTCACAGGGGACCCAGGCTTCCTGGTTAACTCCAGAGGAAACAGGCACATGGGGACTGAAGCTGGGCTTTTTCTCTCTCAGAAAAGTCATTGATAATGAACTCATGAAAGAAAACCGAGAAGAAAACACTAAAGCCTCTGTATTTTTGCCTGAAGTTGGTTTCATCCCTGGCTAAATTCCTTCATTCACACCTGTCATCACTTTAACCAGTAAAAAAGCAGAAAATCTGAATGACTGAATGATAATCTAGGGTGACAAAAAGTACTAAAAGCAGTAATTGCTAAGGAAGGACATACTTAAATACTTCTCTAGACCCTTTGATTTCACAAAGAAAAAAGGTAATAAAATCTATTTTCCCACCATGTCAAGTGCCAAAAGGCAGCTCCTTTCAAGAAATTTACATCCAAAGATATTTAAAAACCACAAAGGAATTATTAGTTTGGGACAAGCCACATACAAAATGAGAGAGTAACATTCAGAATATTCAGTAATTGAATTCAAGGATCATGTTACCTAAAAAGGCAGCGTAACAAAGTGTTCTCCTTAACTACTATTAAGAAAAACAGAAAATGTTTTATACCATACTAGTCCCTCTGTATATTGGCTGACTACAAACTGCCCACAAAAAGTATAATATTGACTAAAACTTATTAATGTCAATAGCCACAGAGAAGGAGGAAATCATAATAATATGTACAATAAAAGTCTATAATGAAATCTTTTTGGAACATAAGAACAATACATACTTTTTTCACCCAAGATATTAATAGCAGTGAGCCTATTCTTCCTTGAACAATGCTGGCAACTGATTAGCAAAAAGAAAACACACACACTGAATAAGATCAGTATTCTTATACAGTATATACATTATACACACAGAGGGTGTACATCATACACTGGAACAATGTGTTTTCACATTTTAAAACACACTGCAGTATTGCTCCTATATACATATATTAATGGCAGGTTTGTGGAAAATGTCATATGTCTTATGTAAGAGCTCTGCTCCCTTAAAGATATGTCTAAATTTGAACCACTCACTGAGGAATTTAACTACTCAAAACATACACACCAAATTTTGTAAAAGTGTGAGTGCATTCACATTTTGAAGAGAGGATGCTTATGCAGGTATTTAAATCATTTGAAGGCCTTTTCTGTGTTTTAGTCTGATTCTTGGTTACCAGGCTCATTGGGCTTCCCAGCTACATCAGGAGGAGGGGGAAGACTGCAAGGACACCTGTAGATGGAAACCTGAGAAGCACCACCTGCGCCAGCTCCAGCAAGGGGACCGCTCACCTCTGGTACGTCGCTCTCTCTGCATTTTGCTCCCTGGTCCCTCCCATGACTGGGTTTCTTCCGCTATCCACAGCTTCTTCTCCCTTGTAACACCAGGTTTCCCATGGCCACACTGTCACTGATGGCTTCTCCCTCAACCCATCCTACACCCCCATTCCACTCCCACTACCACTCTAGGTCTTAGTTTCCCAATTTATTAACGACAGATCTCAGTCAGTTTCCAGACCCAGTCTTGGCCAGCGTCTATAGAAGGTTCATCACTGGGTCTGGTGTCCACATCGGGGCCCATTAGCTGAGCCCAGAAGAGCTGGGAAGCAGTTAAGTGGTACAAAATATGGCGAGCTCCTCTCCTTTTCCATGGTGTGGTGTGTGGCAAGGCAGGCATATGACCAAGTAAACTTCAAAGTACATAAATTTCAAAGTAGCATTCAGAGACAAAAGCAAGGTCAGAGTTGAATTAGCCTGAGGATAAATTCTAAAGCAATCCATTTTGCCTAAATAAAATGAAAATATTAAAAACATCAAGCAAAAGGCTGGACTTTAAAAAAAAAGAAAAAGAAAAACCAGAAAGTGTCCCAAAGTTGAAGAAAGAACTATTCAAAGGATGACAAATCATTGTAAGCCTTTCAGGGAGAATAAAAGAGGACAATGTCAGGTACAACTTTAGAATGACCAACCTTAATGTGATTCTGAAATCTTGACTGGTTAAACAAAACATGAGGTACAAACCCACACTATTTCTTTTTACTGTATTAATTTGTCTCCAGTCTTCTGGTTATCCCTCTAATGTACTACAGTGACCCTGATTCAGAGACATACTTACAAAAACTTTCAGCTTTAGATAGAATTTCTCTCTTTATAGACGGCTAGCCCACCCAAGAAGGCATGATTGTTGATTTAAAGAAAATCATTTTATGTTTTACTAACAATAGTCAGTCAAAACAGTCCTCTTCAAATCCTGGCTGCCACAAACTAGCTGTTTAACCTTGGTGGGGAGAAGGGGACCTCAATCTAAGACTTCAGATTGTTGTCTAGAAAAAAACAATGCCACCACATCCAGCTTTAGCATGCACTAATTCTTCTGTGAACCCACTGTAAACAGGAAAGATTAAAGCTCTCTATTAAATGCCATAGCACCCACACTAGTCACACTAGAAGGCACTGCAGACCCTTCATCTCATGGCCTACCAACCTGCAGCTGATACCACCATCCTAGGTAACCTGAGTTCACAATGAAGAAAAAAACTCATACAGCAGTTCTGACTACCACATCACAGAACCAGTGAAATCTTTGAGAGGAATGTTTTCCATACTTTCTTGTTCTGGAACCCATACCTGCCACATGATCTACAAGCCTAATGTCAGGTCAGATGGAACGGGTGAGCTATATGCAAGAGGGTCCTTACCTGCCAGTCAGAAATCAAGTATCCTTATTTGATATTATGTACCTAGCAATGACACTGGAGCCAAACTTTCCTCTTCAGTTGGATGAAGAATGGCAAGAAATGCCAATTCTTCATGGCTGAGACCAATGCACAGTGCCTGAAAATTATATAATTTTTGGCTACTTCTGGATCACATCCATATTGTGGATAATATGGCCTCACTATCTATAACTGTATTGGGCAGGCTATATCGAAAACATCATACCCAGATATCACTGTCACATTAAAATGAAACATTGATCTTGCTCCTCAAAGTCAAGAGAATGGTAAGGGATCTGAAAATTAAGTCAGATGATAAATAAGAAACCAAGTATCTTTAATCTGAGAAAAAGAAGGCACAGAGATATAGAAGCCATCTTCAGATTTTCCTATAACTCCAAATGGTAAAAGATGGGCAAGTGGATTAAAGAGAGGGGGAAACTTCCTAATCATCAGCACTGATTAAAAACAATTTACCTTTATATATAACTGAAACCTGCTGTCTTTATACCTGTTGTAGGTGAGACAGAAGGAACTTCAATACTTGCGCAGGAGCAGGACCAGATGACCTCTCTGATTTCTTTAGATGTTCTATAAATTGTATGTTCTAAAAATTGGCAAAATTTTATGAATCCATGGGAAACCACAAGCTGTTTTAGCCATTATGATATGCTTTTCTCCATGAGGTGGTTTAAAATTAATAGAGGTTCATTGTAAAAAAAAAAAAAACTAGAGAAGAAGAACAGTTTTATTTAATATCTTATCACAATTCCTGCCCCAGTCACTTAACATTTTGACATAATTCCTGCCCCAGTCATTTTAGCGGGGCATAAATATATACAACAAAATGTGAGTCAAACTGTTCATATGCTTTTTGTCCTTATTTTTTGCATTTACATGATAATCTACTTCCCAGATCATTAAATATTTATAAAGAGCATAATTTTTAATGTCTACATACTAATCTAAAGTTTATATATACCATCTTTTAAACATTACAGTAAACACTTAGGTTATTTTTTATTTAAATTATTACAAATATTACCACCATGACTATCCTTACCCACTGATCTTCAGACATACCTCTGATAATGTTCTATGTATATACAAGACTGACTTGATCTTATGCCTCCTTAGATATAAAAACATTTTCAATCACAAGACAAAGGACACAGTTAATATACACACAAGCACACACTACCAAAACAACACAAAGCTCCTGTGATTGAAACTAATCACCAAACCTTATTCCTCCTCAAACTTACTTTCTCTATCCTAAAAACTTGTTTCTGATCCACACAGATGTGTTTATATTTGCATATTATCAGTTCATTAGTGTAATTTTGGTTTATCTATGTAATGGAAAAATTGTTCTGAAATCTTAATATCAGCCATAAAATAAGTTTGTATCTCAAAATTGTTCAATTAAGGCCCTGGCCGGTTGGCTCAGCGGTAGAGCGTCGGCCTGGCGTGCGGGGGACCCGGGTTCGATTCCTGGCCAGGGCACATAGGAGAAGCGCCCATTTGCTTCTCCACCCCCACCCCCTCCTTCCTCTCTGTCTCTCTCTTCCCCTCCCGCAGCCAAGGCTCCATTGGAGCAAGGATGGCCCGGGCGCTGGGGATGGCTCCTTGGCCTCTGCCCCAGGCGCTAGAGTGGCTCTGGTCATGGCAGAGCGACACCCCGGAGGGGCAGAGCATCGCCCCCTGGTGGGCAGAGTGTCGCCCCTGGCGGGCGTGCCGGGTGGACCCTGGTCGGGTGCATGCGGGGGTCTGTCTGACTGTCTCTCCCCGTTTCCAGCTTCAGAGAAATACAAAAAGGAAAAAGAAAAAAAAAATTGTTCAGTTAAGACAAATTCTGACAACTACAAGAATTAAGAAATTTAATATATTCAGGGGGAGTGTTTTTACGAAATAATACACAAGCCTTTTTTTTTTTTTTTTTTTTTTTTTTTTTTTTGCATTTTTCTGAAGCTGGAAACAGGGAGAGACAGTCAGACTCCCGCATGCGCCCGACCGGGATCCACCCGGCACGCCCACCAGGGGCGACACTCTGCCCACCAGGGGGCGATGCTCTGCCCATCCTGGGCGTCGCCATGTTGCGACCAGAGCCACTCTAGCGCCTGGGGCAGAGGCCACAGAGCCATCCCCAGCGCCCGGGCCATCTTTGCTCCAATGGAGCCTTGGCTGCGGGAGGGGAAGAGAGAGACAGAGAGGAAGGAGGGGGGGTGGAGAAGCAAATGGGCGCTTCTCCTGTGTGCCCTGGCCGGGAATCGAACCCGGGTCCTCCGCACGCTAGGCCGACGCTCTACCGCTGAGCCAACCGGCCAGGGCTACACAAGCCTTTTTAAACTAAGACCAATAAATGATTTAACTGGACCTTCCTATGGTCATTCTATCCCGGTTAGACTCCACATCACTATTTAATCCACAATCCTGCTTTGTGACTCTGATAAGAATTCAGTTTGATTTTCCACATGATCCAATGCTTTAAGTTTTGTTTCAAGAAGAAAGAAAATCATTTTAAACACTAACTAACCCTTCACCAGATGTTGATTTAAAATTATTGTGCACTTTAAAAAACTGTTGTAGCAATTAGGGTACATTCAGTACCATCAAACATACTTTTTAAAGGAATCTCAATGACATCCTCTATGTCCATAGTTTCAGAAAGACGAATAAAACAGCAAATTTGACTTTTACAAAGCAGTTGTATGAAATGACTGACAGAATAACATTATGACAGAGCTCTGCAGGTGACACACAGCATGCCTGAGACACAGTCTGACACCCAGGCATCTCGTGTTCAAATGAACGCAAACACAGAACTTAGATGACTAATGAATCGATGATAAGCAAATCACTTCGTCTTTTTCTTAATCTTTACTCACTAACCCTTATTTACTAGACTCTTGTTAGAATATAGAGCAAATGATAAGATATAAATAGGATCAATTCTTATCTTTAACACCTTTATAGAAGGGGACCAGACAGCCTGCTTTTTTGGATTGTTCTTTTCTTCTAAGTGTTATAGGTGTTCAGTTATCCCTATTTAGCCAGTAATACAGGAGAACCATGATCACAAATTCTCACACTGAAACTTATTCTCAGGGCTATAATGGGATAAGAAATCAGTGTCCCTGAATGTTCGCTTTAAGGCCTGTTCATTAGTGATTATATCCACTGGTGATGACTTTTGCTTAAGTTTGGAATCAACATTGTAATTCTGCATCTCTTTCTCAGAGCATCTTTAGAACCATGACATCAACTACTCTTCACTATATAATATATATATCCTGTAGTAATATCTGAATTGTGAACCATGTTGAATGTCTTACCTATTGAAATACTGAGATTAAAACTTTAAAGTATCCTTATTTTATTTAAATCAAATTTGACTTAAAATGTTTAAATATAAAGACTCAGTGGCTATAGTTTATTGAATTTGTTTTGAAATAATTAAATCAACATTTATTTCTATTACCAGAGAAATATGATCTATTCAACATACACAAAATAATGGCCAGTGAATAGAGTAGCAGCTATTTTATTTAAAGTAGGTATGTCTGCCTCCCACTCAATAAAAGGAGTCAAGTAGTTCCCATATAAGACCACATAATACACTCATTTTGAGGAACAGATGGAGCCAAATATTCCTCCCTGCTATTTTTCCCAGAAGACAACACACTTGCTACATTTCAGTCTCAAAATGACAAAAGTCATGTTTACCGAAGAAGGATGAATTTGGGGGTAATAAAACATACCACATAAACCACCAAACTATATCTTATTCACATTAGCCGTACAGTTAGCCTTTGTGAACCATAGTTTATAGTCAGTTTTTCAAACCTGCATATCTTCAAGAGTATAAAATATCCCCCCATTTAAAATATGTGCTGTATCCTTCGAGGAGGAAGAATATATATAGCCCAATACAATGGAAAGTTGGCTTTCATCAATTATGATGCTGACTGGATTTTGTCTTCTTCAGTCATTGGGATACGAGATTCCTAAAACATTTTTGCTTTGATGAATCACATCTGTAATACAATCACTATACCCAACCCCACCTAATATACTGCAACACATTTTCCTTTCCAAGATCTGGCCATAGTCATTTCACAAGAGAAAGAAAAAAAGAGAACTGATTAAAAGGAAACAGGACAGACAGTGAGTAAGCCATGAACAACTGCCCAAAGAACTGTAAAAATCCAAGCAGATCATTTCCATGTGTTTCAACTGAGGCTGCCATGAGAGGTAGACAAAGAACTAGAGAGAATATTGATAAAATTGTATCCATTCCCTCCTTCTGTCAGTGTAGTCAAAGCCAAAGAATAAAAAAGAACGATTCCTGGGGAACTTGCAAAGTTTTAACATAGAAAAACATGTGGGATAAATCCAGTGCAAATAGTCTAATTGTAATCCCATTAGCTAATCAGAGAATACTAAAAAGCACTTTATTCACACATTTTTAATATAAACAGAAAGAAGGACTAAGGTTGTATAAACAGTAGTTATCTTTCAAAGGTAGGATAATATTAGATATTTTTATTTTTTTGCATGTCAATTATATATTTATCCTAGACAATTTAGAAATGACTTGCAATAAGAAAAAAATTTTGGTATAAATGACTAGGCAGTTAAAATATACAAATCAAATTGAATATCAAAATGTAATAAATAACATTTTCAGTTTTAGCAAATTTTTCTGGGTAAAGTTTTCTCAAATCATTTCCTCCATTAAAAGGTGTTAAAGGTTGAACTGTGTCATTCCAAGATTTATATGTTGAAATCCTAACCCCAGTAAGTCAGAATGTGAACTTATTTGCAAAGAAGGTCATTACTGATATACATAATTAGTAAAATGTGATCATCAGTGTGAGCCCTAATCCAATCTGATTGGTACCCTCATAAAAACAGGAAATTTGGGCAGAGACACACAGAGAAAACTCCATAAGAAGACGAAGGCAGAGATCGGGATCACACCGCTACAGGCCGAGGAATGCCAAAGATGGGAAACAAATCTCCAGAAGCTAGGAGCGAAGCGTGGAACGTTCTCTCCCATAGCCTTTAGAGGGTACTAACCCTGTTGAGGCCTTGATCTTGGACTTCTAGCCTCCAGAACAGTGAGACAACAAATTTTTGTTGTTTAAGCCACCCAGGTTGTTGAAGATTTTTACAGTAGTCCTAACAAAGTAATACAAAAGTTTTCAGAGCATAGCACATAAACACATAAAACTGTGACCACAGACATTTTTCCTAACAATCTGTCTTTTGCTACACAGTGCCTGCAAAATCAGTATTTCCTCCATATGTTCCTCCTCCTCTTCCCACCCTCATTACTGCAGTCACGTAAGGCCACAGAAATAAGTTTTCTTCAAGGGAATGAGAAGTGACATATGCCACATCTGGGCCTGGCCCTTAAGATTGTGGCACGCCTCCTCCATACTCTCTTGTTTTTCACCAGCTCACATTTGGACATAGTGACCCACCTTTGACCATATAGATGAGGTTCGTAACTTAAGGAACAGCAGAGCTACTTCCTGGACATAATCTGGGTCTCTCTGACAGTATGGGACAATATTACCCACCCTGTGGGAATACTTACCTTAGAATGTAACACGAAAGTAAAATACCTGTTCAAACCACTATGTCATTGGGTTTCTCTGCTATAACAGGTTAGTTTTTTGCCCTGATAGAGTGTCAGGGAAAGTAAATTGTTTCCAACATGTGCCGTAAAGTAGTATCTAGAAAACCAGGTAGATCTCTGAAACAATAACCATGACTGAATGGTCAAAGTTTAACTGCACATCCAGTAAACTGAACTACAATTTCAGCTTTGAATTCAAGACAATGTATTTGATCATCACGGTAGTTGTTAAACTACAATTTAAACCCTTCGTGAAAATCGACCAATTCTAATTCTTAAAGGTATTTTTAATTTCAAAGGTTTTCACTGAGAATAATTAATTTAGGTTAATAATATTGCTATGATTTTATATATGTTTTAAAGGTACAAAAAATACAAAGTAACATTTACAAAAACCAAACATCTCTCTAGGGAGAGCCAGTATAAAGCTAAGAAGGTCTCCTTCCAAGATTTAGATGGCTTTTAAATAATCAGGGTAGTGAAATTTTAAACTCGGCTTGAGAGAGGTTGCAATTTTGGTTTGTGATACACACCCAGGGGTCAATGCCAAAACACATTCTAATAAGCATATAGAGCCTTTGACTTTTCATTACTCTGGAAAAAAAACATTTTTCAAAGATGCTAAAGACCAGCAATATGGCCTATTTCTCATTCTTAAATGTTTCCCCAAATGTCTTTCTGTGAAACTGAAATACGTGCGACTAACAGCAAGTTCCTGGAGGACAATTCAATCCTTCTCCATCACCTCATTCTACTGTAGGTGAACCAGAATGTCTGTTTCTGTCTGGTCAAAACTGAAAATGACTCTTCCGGAATTTGGGATGTTTGCCTTTTATTAAGGACAGAGTTTTTTTCCAAAGTATTCAAATCCTACATGGACACTTGTCTATCAGGAAGACACTTTCTAAGGAACTAACGAGGAAAATGAGGAGATAAAAACTATTCTCATTTAGTTATTCAGGGACCTCATTAACCTGTAACCAAAAATAGAATCTACAATCCCGACTCTCAGTTTGTGGGACGCACACATGTTCCTGGATTCAGACATGTGTTTCCATTTAAACTGCTGGAATGTATAGGGGGCTCCACAAAGAGTGATAAATATTAGCAAATCTTCTAAGAATGAAGGGCCTTTATGATCACATACGCTGTGTTTTGATTCAGCTTTTTAAATGTCTGAGTCATACAAGGCTGAACAGGTCTCCTTTTTTACATCTATCTGTAAGTTAAAGAACAATGAAAAAACAATTCCTTTCCACAAACCTGAGAGTTCTGCTCTTTGTCTCTGTTTTCTTCCCCGTATGACAAGCCTGCCCCAGCCAAAGGCAGGGCATTCCAAAATGCCCAGGTATTGAGGACAAGCTGAATAGTCATCGATGTCAGATAGAGCCAAGGGAAGGACTTCAGGCATAGCACATAAACTTCAATAGCATTACCCTAAGCGGGGATGGGAAACTGTAGTCTGGCCACTTCTATTTGGCTACATAGCATTTTTAACTTTTTAAAATGTAAATCTCTTTAGCAAAGCTCCCCCAAAACACACCCCCTTATAGAAGGTACTTCATCATGTAGGATTCTGCAGGTCACCTTGCACTATGAACCCCTTATACGTTGTGTGCTAGCCAAATGTTCCAAGTTTGAAAGGCATGTAAATTCTTCCACCTCTGAGCCTTCTTACATTCTGGGTCTTTGCCTAGAATGTCTTCCAACCTACCCAAGCCTAGCTCTTCGTGTGGCTAACTTCTACTCTTCTGAAGACCTCAAGAAGTCCTTTATAATCTCATAAAGTCCCAGTTAAGTGCTTAATCCTCTGTGGCCCCAGACTCTCCTGCTATTTCTGTGACTCTATCACCAGACACCAGACTAATTCCTTTAGGGCAGGGAAGAAGGCGTGTTCATTTTGGTCTCTCCAGTGTGTAGCACACAGCAGGTGGTAAACAAATATTTTCAGAATGAAGAAATGGCAATGTAAGTATCAGCTCTGAAAATACTTGCTTTTAATACTCTTAGCAGAGAACACAGATGAATGATGAAGTTGACCCCCTAAAAAAAGCAGATCACACAGAAGGCAAGAGAATTAAGAGGCTTCTCCAGGCCACGTCTAGTTATAAAGAAGCCTTTTCCAAAGGCTTTCTGACCCCCTATAGCCACATTAATCTCACCCATAGTCGCTGCTATATTTTCATTCTTCCCTTCCCCTAAGATCCTTATATGTTTGTTCCTACACGCATTTTTCTGATCCCAACACCAAAGACACAAACACAATAAACTCAAATGAATAAAAGAAAGAAGAACATGAACTTGAATCCATTTCTTTGAAACAACTGGTGTCTTCTCTTATATAAAACATTTCTTTTAAGAAACAGGGCTGGTTAAAATTAATTGACTGCTCGTCACTATTTCTCATATTCATTTTTTAATCAGCTCACTCTTATTTCCCTTTGCTCTATATGACTAGCCAGACCGTCCTCACTGAAGATGAAGAACTTTCAGAGGACACTCGAGAGAACTGACATGGTTACCAAGTGTGAGCAAGTAGGTTGTCATCCCGCCCACAGTCACACTTCCTGTCAATGGGGAAAGCTGTGAGGGGCTCCCTCTGCCTCCCGGATCAGGCATGGGTTTAGGGAAGAAGAAAACAGGGAGCAGAAGGAAAAGAAGATAATCAGGACAGCTATCTGGCAGCCCTCCTGGTCTCCAAGCAAAAATTTCATTCGATTTGCCCACGAGTCATTTTAGAATTAACTGACAAACGGCACCCCCCCTTTCCCTAGCCCTGAGCATTTCCAGCTATCTTATCAAGAACCTACTCCCCTTCTCCTGGAAGGGGAGCTTGCAGGAGCTTCTACTGTAGCTACCAAAGACAGGTATGCTTCTCCTTAATTACCACCAAGGCAGGAGTAAAAAACAACTTACCTTTTGAAAAAAGTCTTCCCCACTTTTGCCTTTTCCTTCGGCAGCAGCTGTAAATAAAAATGTATACATTTAAAATCTTTTTTTTTTTTTTAACCTAGGTACTCAAAAACTCTCTAATATCAGGTATGAGAATGCAGAGGTACACAAGGGGCCGTTCTTGTTCTCCCAGAGCTCAGTGCCTCCTAACAGGCCTCATCCAAGATGCAAAATTGGTAGAGAATAAAACACTAATCCAATCCCCATTATACATTTTTAGATGATTTAGCACTCCTTTTCCTATCTGGAAGACTCATAAATCTCTATTTTCACACTGAGATGGAAGTAATCTCCTCTCAGGGTTAAGAACTACAGGAACAAATGAAACTACTAATATAATCAGCTCCAGTGCTCTGAGCACTTCTTATCTGTAATCAATCCCAGGCCTGGGACTGCCTTTTCAACTGGGGGCTCATAGAACACAGCCTGGTAACCTATGTCGGCTTTATGTTTTGCAGTGACTATATACTCTACTTGGATTTCTGTTGGAATCATATGCTACTTTAATTCATTCTTTCATTGGTTTATAGAGAGAGAGGAAAAAAAAACAAAAAACATGAGGATTAAATTGTAATGGTAAAGTCACAGACAATAATAAAACTTCATGTGAGATTAATTAAAAGGTCATTGTGCTTGACCCATCTTTTTATACCTAAATGGTAGCCTATAAATACAGGACAAAGCTAGTTCTCTATGTTCAGAAGTCTTAACACTCTGTTAACATATTTTTTTTTATATATCTGAGGGAGAGGTGGGAATTTGATTGAATGGAGAAACGGGACAAAAGCCAATAGAATCTTGCTTGCAATAGCCTCAAAGTGCATCTTTCCAGAGGGCAAACACCAAACAGGCCTCAGATTCAAATGCAGACTGGACGGACCAGTTAACTAGAGAAGACACCCTCTCACCTAGACAAAGAAAGGAGCTGGACAAAGAACTCCTGGAACTTGTCAAAACAATTAAAGACACAAGAAGTTATGGCAGATCATTCTGTAAGGTGGAATATTCAAAACTCAAAGAAATTCTCTCTATTCTCAAAACAACAACAAGTATTATAAATTATTTTTTTCACCAGCTTTAATTCCACAGTTAAATATAAGACAAGAAACCTACAATTTTGTAAAAATGTGTATTTTTTAAATCAATATGTCTTCATCCAAAAAAAAGAGAGCACTGACAGTGGGTTTCTGTGGTTACCAAGGACAATTTGAGGAGATGTATGAAAATAGCTAAATAACACCCCCCCCCAAAATATTCACATCCTGATCCCTGCAACCTATCAATATGTTACCTCATGGCAAAAGGGATTTTGCAGATATGATTAAATTAAGACTCTTGACATGGAAAGATTATCCTGAATTAGCCAGATGGGCCCAACATAATCACAGGGGTCCTTATAAGAAGGAAGAATAAAGCTCAGAGTCCAAGAAGGCAATGTGACAAAAAAAAAAAAAAAAAAAGGCTCTGGCCAGTTGGCTCAGTAGTAGAGCGTCAGCCAGGCATGTGGATGTCCTGGATTCAATTCCAGTCAAGGAACATAGAAGAAGTGATCATCTGCTTCATCACCCCTCACTCTCCCCTTCTCTCTCTCTCTCTTTCTCTTCTTTTCCTGCAGCCATGGCTCAATTGATCGGAGCACATTGGTCCTGGGCACTGAGGATGGCTCCGTGGAGCCTCTGCCTCAGGTGCTAAAAATAGCTCAGTTGCAAGCATGGCCCCAGATGGGCAAAGCATCAATGTCAGACAGGGGCTGCCAGGTAGATCCCAGTCAGGGAGCAGGCAGTAGTCTGCTTCTCTATCTCCCCTCCTCTCACTTGGAAAAAAGAATAAACAAACAAAGAAACAAATAAAGGAAGAAAGAAATTAGAAAATAAGAGAGGAATATATGATGACAAATGGAGAGGTTTGCAAAGGAAAAAGATACAAAGATGCTACACTGCTGTCTTCAAAGATGGTACAAGGGGCCACAAGCCAAGTAATGTAAATGGTCTCTAGAAGCTGGAAAATGTAAGGAAATGGATTCTTCCCTAGTGCCTCTGGAGCGAGCAGGCCCTGCCAATTTCTTGTTACAGCCCAATGAAACTTATTTCAGACTTCTGACCTCCAGGACTTAAGATAACAAATTAATGTTTTAGGATACCATATTCATAGTAATTTGTTACAGCAACAAAAGACTAATAAATAATGCCATCTTTTCTTTTAGGTGAGAGGAAGGGAGATAGTGAGGCAGACTCCCACATGTGCCCTGACCAGGATCCCCCTGGCAACCCCATCTTGGGCTGATGCTCAAGTACCGAGCTATTTTTAGTGCCTAAGACTGTTGTGCTTGGATCAACCAAGCTATTCTCAGTGCCCAGGGCCAGGCTCAAACCAATCGAGCCCCTAGCTGTGGGAGGGGAAGAGAGAGAGAAGGGGGAAAGGGAGAATAAGAGAAGCAGATGGTCGCTTCTCCTGTGTACCCTGACCAGGAGTCAAAGCTGGGATGTTCATATGCTGAGGTGACACTATCCAGTTGAGTCATTGGCCAGGGCCTAATGCCAGTTTTAACTTTACTTTCTGCACAAATACCACACCATCAACATCATGAACAAGTACAGACAATGATGTGAGTGACTGAAGCACACATTTCCACAAAAAGATTCTTTATAGTTCACTCTACAAATTATGACTTTCACTCATTAACTTGAAAGTATATAAATATTAAAATTTTAAAAACATTAAAAGCAAATTTGAACCAAAAAAAAAAAAAATCAAAGCTTACTTTTTCTAAACAAACTGGCAAATGTGGTTGAGCCTAGCTAGAGGAGCCACACAGGCAAAATAAAATGTCAGGACCCAAACCTAACGCCACAAACCTAGTATCAAGTGTCTTAGAGATACTTCAATCCAGCTACCTCTTGGGCTGTCTTTTATTCCTAAAGCTAAAAGGGTTTAAAGGGATCCTAATATATAACACAATTGCTTTGCAATGGAACTACATATGAGGGCACAAAATTTTGAAAAATATCTAGTGGCGTCAAGGAAACTATTATTTGAAGAGAAATTTTAGAATCAAAGATATTTTCAAGGAAGGGAGATAACCACCCCTTTCACCCACACAGAACTCTTACAGAACTTGAAGTTCATCAGTTTAAATTTCGTGAAACAACTAGATTTTATTACAGAAACTTCCTTTAGGACACTTATTTTGCTCATGACAAACTCATTATATCACAACCCTGAAATGCCTTTTCATTCCAAGTCTGAACAGACTTCACAGAATGGCCTTTCAATCCCAGAATAAATAAAAGGGGGGAATTTCCTTGTTAGATCCAAAATATAATTAACTATTCTCCTGAAAAACATCTAAAATTTAGATTTTAGAAACTTGCACCTTTTAGTAACCTTATGATTTGAGAAGGAACAGGAGGCAGGGAGCCAGAAATGGCAAACTCACTAGCACCAAAAATCACTGTTCTTTTTCATTCCAAGTGTTTATGAATGAGACACTCCAAATCTGCGCCTGATTTCCCCTAAATCCTGAGAAGTGTCCATGGTAAAAAAAACAAACAAAAAAAAAAAAACCTCTCGTCTTGGTTAGACCATTGTCTTAGGTGCAAACCCTGGTCGGTCCCAGTCGCTGGCACTTCGCAGGGAGTGTCCTTATCTAATCCCCAGGTTGCAGGGTCCCAGCAGTGCTTTTACTGACCACATCCAAGCAAAGCTGTCAAGACCATAGAAGCCAATCAAGGGAGAACAACATTTCACCAGAAGTATTCTCTCCTCACAAACAGGAATCCTTCTTGTGCTCAAATGTGAGAGTTCAATTATGAAACTTACTCTAAAATCCTCTGTATCAAAATATGAACTCGGAAGAAGTGAGAGACTGGGGGGAGGAGGCTTGCCGAATATTTTTTTCTTCTTCTTTTTACTATTGATTTTAATTTATTGTGTTTACATAGATTCTAGTGTTGCCCTGAATGCAGCCCCCCTCCCCTGTATTCCCCTCAACATCTCCCTTGCCCCCCCTCCCCATAGCGCCCTCCCCCTTCCCTTCAGGTTTATCCCATCCTATCATCCCCTTTCCCTCTGTCCTCTTTTCCTCTGGTCCCTTTGATCTCTGCTCTGCCTCAATTCTGTTCCTCAGTTCACATTGTTCATTGGATTCCTCAAATGAGTGAGGTCCTATGATATTTTTCTTTTTCTGCCTGGCTCATTTCACTCAACATGATAGTTTCCAGGTACTCCCATGCCATCGCAAAAGGTAAGATTTCCTTCTTTTTCAAAGCCCCATAGTATTCCATTGTATATATGTACCACAGCTTCTAAGAGTGGATTAAAAAGCTGTGGTACTGAATATTTTTTTCTCAATATAAACTCAGGTTTGTTTGGGGGTTTTTTAATGAGAGAAGGGGAGACAGTGAAAGGACTCCCACATGCACCCTGACTGGGATCTACCCAGCAACCCCCTTCTGGGGCCAATGCTGGAATCAACCGAGCTATCCTCAGTGCCTGAGGCTGATGCTTGGACATATCAAGCTAACCTCAGCACGCAGGCAGATGTTCAAATCAATCGTGCCACTGGCTGATTCGTGCCACTGGGGAAGAGGAGGAGGAAGGAGAGAGAAGCAGGTGGTCACTTCTCTCGTGTGAACTAACTGGGGATAGAACCTAGGACATCCACACATCGGGCAGATGCTCTATCCACTGAACAAACCAGCCAGGGCCGAACTCAGGTGTTTAAGATACTCATTTCACAGACTCAGAAAAAAACAAAGACAAGTCCATTCTTTCATTCTACAAATATTTAAGTCCTATACCAGCAAATCAAAATAGGCAAGGCCATGCCCTTGTTTAAGTACAACCTTGTCCCATGTACTCAAAGCCACCCAACTAGTAAGATAAAGCCAAAATTAAAAATCAGTTCTACTGACAACTTCCCCAGAGATCTTTTCCCAGTCACAACTCTACCCAAATTAAACTTAATAGAACTTTAATTTAGCTATTCTTAGTTTTAATCCAACACAAGAGCTAGGCAGCGACCGTTAGGCCTGAAGAATACAGGTTGCTTCAAGGGAGTCCATTTTAGAGTTGGATTGCAAAAAATATATATAAGGTATGATAATTTCTTGATTCAATGGCTTTCTCTTCAGTACATCTGGAGGCGGAAATGTTGCCTATGAAATAAGCCACCCCATGCTTGATGTCACCGCATTCCTTGCCCTTTGAAGTCTGATCATGTTCTGTGGTATAACAGTTCTACTGAGTCTTCATTTTTTTATACACAATACACATTCATCCTTCTTATTGCACAGTAACATAAACATACATAATGTTTTACCAGCCTTTTTCTAACTGTCTTTACAATATGACTTCTGCTTGATGTTCCAAAACTTAATCATTTGATTGTATATAAACCCTGGATTATTCTTGCCAATGAAAGCAATTGTCTTTATTTTCATGACATGGAATAAATTATTTCAATACTACTGAAACATGGCTCCACGGGTTGTGCAGGTAAAGCATTTCTTATTTTAAGCTGAACAATTCATTTTTATGTTTATTATCATTTCCCCAGTGCTCTGCCATATTTTATTTCATATTTTTGCTTCACAAGAAATATGGGACGGCAAAAGCATTGGCCAATAAAAACAACAAAAGTTGAAACAGGTGTAAACTATTACAGTCCCCCAAACCACAGGGGCAAGTCTAGTTAATTACTAAATTAAAGGTGGGGGGGAGGCTCAATTTTAAATTCTTCATAGAGCATATGGAAACTTGTTTAAATATCCTTTTCATTCTGAAACGCTTTTCCGTTATAACATCTTATACTTTATGGAGCCAAATCTAAAAGCACAAGGACTATGTATTTTATATTTAAAACATGGTATGGAATATCTTTAAACATTCCCTTGATAGGCAATGAGATTTTTCACCCCTGTGGATTATGAGTAGGAAAAAAACAAGTCCAAATTATAAAAACTAATTGAGAAATAAATCTTCAAATCTGTAAAGATTCGGGCATTCCTCCCTTTCTTTTAAACACAACCCAACTATCGCACATTTGTAACTAAGAAGGCTGCTGTATATTAAGGTCACCCGAAAGATATATGTGTCATCATAAGGGAACATGATTGTCCTGTAAAAATATTTTACTAGGCCCTGGCCAGTAAAGCGTCGGCCTGGCGTGCAGGGGACCCGTGTTCGATTCCCGGCCAGGGCACATAGGAGAAGTGCCCATCTGCTTCTCCACCCCCCTCCCCTTCCTCTCTGTCTCTCTCTTCCCTTCCCACAGCCAAGGCTCCATTGGAGCAAAGATGGCCCGGGCGCTGGGGATGGCTCCATGGCCTCTGCCCCAGGCGCTAGAGTGGCTCTGGTCGAGGCAGAGCGACGCCCCGGAGGGGCAGAGCATCGCCCCCTGGTGAGCAGAGTTTCGCCCCTGGTGGGTGTGCCGGGTGGATCCCGGCCGGGCACATGCGGGAGTCTGTCTGACTGTCTCTCCCCGTTTCCAGCTTCAGAAAAATACAAAATATATATATATATATTTTACTAAAAATTTAAATTCACTTATGGTATCAATTTAATCCATATGCTAAAAAAGCTATGCCGTATATTTTATTTGGTATATTTCTGTTTTCAGAAAAGTTCAAATCTACTGAAACAAAAATCAGCAGAAGATGTAGAAGAAACAGTGTCAATATCCACCCAGAGAATTTATGTTCATGAATCATGTCTAACAGTCCAGACTACATGCAAAGCTCTGAGAATTGATTGAATAAATAGTAGATATTAAGCCTATTTTTAAAGTTTCTTCATTTGCTATGAAATCAAATACTTTAGCCCACTGAAGAACACTTTCCAGATTAAACTTCAGTAGTGCATAGTGTCATCTGAATGTTCTATAACACAGTAATTGTGAGGATTCTCAAACTTCATCTTTCCTAAAACTCCCTACTTACTTCCCAAAGTGCACTATGAACACATCAAATACACCTTCCCTGGGGAAAAAAAAATCATGTGGCCTGTTTAGAAAAATAAAAAAGAAACAGACAGAAATAAATGTAATCAAGTTACTTAATAGTAGCTAGATATATAAGAATCATTTTCGTCTTCAGTAAAAATTTTTTTCTTAAATATTGTTTTATTTTTGCAGTAAAAAATTCCCATGTTCAAAAATGCAATAAATTCTTTAAGGAGACTGTAAAACAGGATGTAGAGAATGATCTCAATGTTATAGGTTA
This sequence comes from Saccopteryx leptura, assembly GCF_036850995.1. NCBI lineage: Eukaryota > Metazoa > Chordata > Mammalia > Chiroptera > Emballonuridae > Saccopteryx > Saccopteryx leptura. Next base: position 58,430,932 of record NC_089511.1, on the reverse strand, counting down.
AGTGTGACAATTGTTATTGGAGTGGGAAAGTTATTGGGTTATTTATCCCTTTCTCTTTTGTATTTTCCAGATGTCTTTAAATAGCTTGCACTTTTTAATGAGAGGGGAAAAAAAAAACAGGTAAAAATCATTCGAAATTCTTCTTCCTATCTGAAAAGAAGTCCAATTTTGTCATCACTGGTTTATCACAGCATAATTTTCAGTCCACACTGTATAAAACAATCTAGCAAAAAATCCAAAGATCAGATGTGGATTCAATCTATCGAAGGAGACAGAATGACTAATTCACAATCAGAGATGAGTAATAGGCAGTCAGTAATTCAAACCAAATACTGAACATCACAGGCCTTAATCAACCCAGCACCTTCTAGACATTCCAAATATCGATTCTGTGCACCTCTCAGTGGAGAAATTATAACAAATTATCCCTCTAATAAATTTCTAGCTGAAAACATTAAATAATCCAATATTTGAAAAAAAACCTCTGTGGTTCACAGCTAAATTTATTTCTTTATTTATTATATTTAGAAAATTAAATTTAACAGGGTTACATTGATTAATAAGAGTACATCAGTCTCAGGAAAACATTTCTGTAGCATTTGAACTGTTGATTATGTTGCATACGCAAAGCCAAGTCATTTCCATCACTGTATATTTGTCCCTCTTTACACCCTTACCCCTACCCCCTGCCCTACATCCCCCTTCCCTTGGTAATCACTTCACTTTTATCTATATCCATGAGTCGCAGTTTTATATCCCACCTACATTAAATATTTGGGTCCACTCTCTTCTGCTTGCAAAGTTTCTTTTTGTATTTTTTTGAAGTTGGAAACAGGGAGGCAGTCAGACAGACTCCCGCATGGACCTGACCGGGATCCACCCGGCACGCCCACCAGGGGGCGATGCTCTGCCCATCTGGGGCGTTGCTCTATTGCAACCAGAGTCATTCTAGCGCCTGAAGCAGAGGCCATAGAGCCATCCCCAGCACCCGGGCCAACTTTGCTCCAATGGAGCCTTGGATGCGGGAGGGGAAGAGAGAGACAGAGAGGAAGGAGAGGGGGAGGGGTGGAGAAGCAGAAGGGTGCTTCTCCTGTGTGAATCAAACCCGGGACTCCTGAACGCCAGGCTGACGCTCTACCACTGAGCAAACCGGCCAGGGCCACTTGCTGAGTTTCAGCTGAGAAGGCTGATGATAACCGAATGGGCCTACTTTTATATGTTATGTTATTCTTTTCCCTACCTGCCTTGAGGATTGTTTCTCTGTCACTGATTTTTGACAATTTTATTATGATATGCCCTGGAGAAGGTCTGTTTGGGTTGAGGTAACTCAGTGTTCTGTTTGCTTTTCCGATTTGAGGATCTAACTCTTTCTATAAGCTTGGGAAGTTCTCATTAATTATTTGTTTGAATAGGTTCTCCATTCCCTTCTCATCTTCTTCTGATACATCCTTTATTCTTATATCGCTCTTTCTGGTGGAGTCAGACAATTCTTATAGAGCTCTCTCATTTTTTTAAGTTTATGAGCTTCTCTCTTCTTCTCTCTCTAGCATCTCTAAGTTGCTTGTTTTCACTGTCACTGAATCTCACCCTATCTGGCTTGTTCCATTGGCTAAACTTGCAACCTCATTTTTCAATTCATCTATTGAGTTGTTTATCTCTCTCTATTTGATTCTATTTTAAAGTTTCAATCTCCTTAATGAAATACTCATTTTTTTTATTAATTTGTTTTTTGAGCTCATTAAATTGCCAATCAGTGTTTTCTCACATCTCATTGAGTATTTTCAGAATTTCAATTTTGAATTCTCTACCATTTAACTCCAAGGCTTCAATGTGATTGAGATTGCTTTCTCGATATTTTTAATTTTCTTTCCAAATTACTTGTCTGTCTTGTGTAGCCATGGTATTCGATTTCTTCTTCCTTGATGGCATTTGAGAGTGGTATTGTTAAGAACTCTAACAAAAAAGCAACTAAAAGAATAAATAAAAAATTTAAAACAATAAAAATTTTTAAATGGCAAGAAAATAGAAAAACCACAAAAAACAAGGAGCAAAAATCAAAAGTCAAAACACCCAGAAAAAAATAAAAATATATAAAAATTAAAGAAACACAAGAGAAAAATAAAAAGAAGAAAAAAAGGGATGAAACATCACTGTTTTCTTATAGTAGGTGTCACTATATTACAAGTTTTAGCTCTGTGAAATTCCTGGGCTGACCTCCGCTGAGACGTTGTTTTTGCTATGATGTAGAAGGAGTCACAGTTGTGTTGGTGGGTGGGGGATGTTAGAGGACATTATGGCTTCAGCTTTATAGCTTTATGGCTCTAGTAATGGCAATCTCAGGTCTCTGGTCACTCCTCCTCACCTCTCAACAGACCAGGAGAACAGACACAGAGCACCTCTGTTCTTCAGGAGAAGAGTGGCTCTGGAGAGTTAGCTGTGGGTCTGTCTCTGCCACTCTCTGTACCCCCAAGTGAAGAAGACAGGACCTGGAAGGCTAGGGGCCCGCACTTTTTCTGTTTCTGTGCCAAGTACAGACTATGGGCAGACCTTGTGATCTGCCACTGCTTTGGTTTAGTATCTCCTCCTCTTCCCCTCAATCTCTCCATTCCTCGCAGCATAAGGAGGCCCAGTCACTGCAGGCCTCCCTCTCTGTATCCTCGACAGACAAAACCCAGACTCCCAAGCTTCCTTCTTCCCCATAGTCCTGGCAGAGAAATAAAACCCACTCACTACCAGCTTCTCTCTGGAGCCTGCTGTGAGTACGTTTTATCTTTTAACCCCCTTTTCAACACTTCCCAACTTTATTCCTTTCCATGCGTGGCTCTTTCAGGCATGAAAATCTTTCAGGCGCACCTGCGAGCCCAGTTAGGACCTTCACTGTGTTATAGTTGTTCAATTTGTTGAATTTCAAGGGGAGAGATCAGGAATATCTCTCCTGCCACCATTGGTCTGACATCGTTCCCCCATAGCTAAATTTAATAGCTAGCCAAAAGACAGAAAAAGGCATTCTATAAAATGTACAAACCAAAAAGAAAATTTCTATGTATATATTCCTAATTATAGATTACTTAAAAGAAGGTCACATTACTGAAAGGTTACTAATTTGCCACATTCTAAAAAGAATCAGTGGCTAAGAATATAAAAAAAGGAGATGGATTACCTATGATGATTTGGGCCAAGAGCATGGGCCATTAATTGAACTACACCAATTGAACATCCTTTGAGGTGATTTTTTAAAATTTCACTTCTCACTAAATTTTTCAACAGAACTAATAAGAAATACAAAGATTATATGGGGGTGAGGAAAAGAGTCCTGATTTATTCTAACAATGGGGATCACTGTTGTCTCTTTAAGGTTTACATCTACTACCCCCAACAATTAAGTCCTTTGCAAACTACACTTCTTAAAATGCGAACTGCAGGGGATTTTTGTCAAATGTAAAATCTCTCAGGGAGGTAAAGTTCTTCCAATATTCGGGGGAGGGGGGTTCACAATCTAAGCTGGTGGTGACCCTGCCACATTTAGAACCTCCAGCAAAGCATTCTCATTCTTTAATCCAGCAATTTTCAACCAGTGTGTCACAGTTGTTATTGTTTTTAAAAAATGTTATTCCTGACTATTTAGTCAGGGGACTGACCCCCTTTCCCATTGTCAAATTAAAAAATGACAATAGGCCCTGGATGATTTGCTCAATGGACAGAGTGTCGGCCCAACATATGGACATCCCAGGTTCGGTTTCCTGTCAGGGCACACAGGAGAGGCAACCATCTGCTTCTCTTCCCCTCCCTCTTCCCCTTTACTCCATCATTCCCTCCTGCAGCCAGTGGCTCGACTGGTTCAAGCATCAACCTAGGTGCTGGGGTAACTCAATTGGTCCAAGTGTGTCAGCCTCAGGCACTAAAAATAACTCAGATGATTCAAGTGTCAGCCCAAGACAGAGGTTGCCGGGTGGATCCTGGTTAGGGCGCATGTGAAAGTCTGTCTCACTGTCTCCCCTCCTCTCACTTAAAAAATAAAAATGACAACAGGCAACACAACAACAGCTGTCTTGTGTGACTGTATCAAAATTATACCTATATTTTTCAGATCAGCAATATATTTTTTGGTGCGCTGCAGAATTTTATTAGTTTATATATATATATATATATATATCCAAAAGATGAAAAAGGTTGAAGATTTCTGCTCTAGTTTACCAGCTCTTAGTTCAGAAAGCATCTGTTGCTGTCAAATGTAGGAAAACAAATCTAAAAATCTGAGAACATCTAAATTACATTATTCGCTGCTTCAAGCCACTTTTAACTTGAACTCTTCAAATAACTGTGGCTAAGAGCTTACTCAGATTTCAGATTTGTTGGCCTGACAATGAAGACTTCCTTGTAGACTGATGACCCTAAATACGTCAATGGAATCTCATTCCAACTAATTAACAGAAACTCTAGTCACATGAAATCTTTCTTTTAGACACTATTTCTTCCTCTGTAAGCAATCTTTGAAGCACCATTTAGTCTGGCCTGGGGTCATAAACAGTATTTGATAACTTTGAGTATTTACATAATATTAGTTTATTTTTTAAACAATCAGTGCCTTCTAGCTTTATCAAAAGCTAGCAGGTATTCACGGCCTTCACACAGTTCAATGGAACTGTGAATGAATACCTAATGCACCAGGGAGCTTGGGCCGCTCTTCCCATAGGGTTGCGCTGTACAGAACAGAAACCACTGCCACCTGTGGCTGCTGAAATGTGGCTAGTCTGAATCCAGATGTGCTGTCAGTGAAAAACACACTGGATTTCAAGGACATAGTAAAGAAAAAGTAAAAATCTCATTGATTTTTTTAACTATATGTTGAAATACTACCATTTTTATATACTGGGTTAAAAAACAATAGCATTAAAATTAATCTCACCTATTTAATTTGCTTGTGATTATAAATTTTTTAATTACATTTGTGGTTAGCATTATATTTCCATGGTATGGTGTTACTACAGGAAATAACTTTCTTAGCTGTTACCCCAGGAGGACTGAAAAGGTTCAAATAGAGAGCACAGTCACAGGCTACAAAGGACGGAAAATAAGGAATATTTCAAAATAGCAAGAGTCAGCAGCTGAAATCAAAGCCGTATCTACTGCGCCTCCTGGGAACATCTTGAGGGAGGAAGAAAAAGGTGGGTTGTTATTTTGGGAGGGTTATGGGAGGGTTAAAGAATTAGAGTAGTTTGAATAAAATATATAATGTTAATAATGATTTCCTTAATATCCAGCTTTGGCCCAGTCCAAAACCATGAAACTATTTAAGAGTTTATGTGGATGGTTATTTAATGGAATGAAGTTTATATTTCTTTTGTGTTTGTAATAACATGGCAATGGGGCAAGCCAACTTCTTTTAAATCAGAACCAAATGTGTTCCAGGCATGTTTAAAGTTCAGGTTATATGTAGAAATCAAGGCAGTCTGTTTGCTATTTTCCCCACCAAAGTGGGGTGCAAGGGTGGCAGGGAACAGCTACGCTTGCTTTTCATCAGGACGACTCCAACTCAGCTTAACACTGAAAGACTCATTCATTGATTCACTTAAACAAAAAACTTACTGAGCACTTGAGGTACACAGTGAGAAGATAAAAGTTGTGAAGTCAAAGAAACCTGGGTTCAACTCTAGGTTTGCCATTTACTAGCGGCTTAACTCCGAGCCAGGGATTTAGCCTCCCTAAGGCTCTGTTTTCACCTCTAAGATACACAAATAAGCACTCTATTAGCACTTAATATACGGAAACCAGCAACCTTGAATTCAAAGAACTTATCATCATCTCAGCAATAAGTTGTTTGAGGTTGGTAATAAAAATGACAAGACTCTAAAGGTTGAACATTACATAAGAGTCACAGACAACAGGAATTCAAAGAATGAGCATCACAGGAGCTTCTGAGCTGATCTTTTAAAGTGGGAAAGGACTAGGACATGGGATGACTGGAAGAGTGAACTCTGGGGAGAGAGGAGGCTATGAATACCCACATTTGTCCGTCTGTCCAAAATTTCAGTTTGTCTCTATGTGCCTCAGAGCACTTAAAACAGCACCTCTTCCTAGAGAGCCATGTGGGCACAGGACAGCAGAGAAGAAGAGGAGCCCCAGTGCCTGGAAACACAAATACCTCAGGTTGGCTCACACTTCATCTTCACCTGAGGAAGCCACTTCTCAGAAAACTGTTCGATAATATGTAAGGTGGTGTTGCTGATCGTGGTTGCTGTCACAGGATGAGTTTTGGAGAGCAATCAGTGATGCAGATATTTTGTATCCATGAGCAGTCACATAGAGTCCAGCTCAATAATGAATTATCTCACCCATTGAGCCAATACCTCTAGTTGAGCAAAACTGGTAGGGTGTTTCTTTTACAAATGATCTTTGTTCTATTTTTTTTTCCTTTTTTTTTTTCCAAATGAGAGGATGAGAGATAGAGAGACAGACTCCTCACCTGCACTCCGACCAGGATCCACCCGAAAACCCCCATCTGGGGCCAATGCTCTGCCCATCTGGGGCCATGCTCACAACAGAGCTATTTTTAGCACCTGAGCCATCCTCAGCCTCCGGGGTAATACGCTCGAACCAATCAAGCCATGGATGGCTGCGAGAGGGGAACAGAGAGAGAGAGAAAGACAGGGGGGGGTAGAAAAGCAGATGGTCGCTTCTCCTGTGTGCCCTGACTGGGAATTGAACCCAGGACATTCACATGCCAGGCCAATGCTCTACCAACCGGCCAGGGCCACAGATGGCCTTTCTTCAATCAATGATCTTCCAAACAGTTTGTATCTATGCCACCTCTCCTTTCTACACTGTCAGTGCACTGCCAAATGGACAATTAATTCACATGATCTTTCCATACTTTTAAGTTGTCAATAAATTTAACTATCGCAAAATTAATATTTTTTCCAAGTGAGACAGGTCAGCTTAAGCAAACATACCTTGTCCCAAGGGTCAAGCGTTCTCTATCTCCTACTCCAGTTGACTGCAGGCATGCCAACTTTAACATACACTGGATGGGAGGGGTGTTCATAAAAAAAAGTCATACTCTCGGCTCTTATCCACTGATCCCACTGAATCTGAATCTTTATGAGAGCCCAGGAACCTGCCTTTTTATAAACATACCAGATAATTCATACATACAGTTAAGTTTTGGACATTGTGACATCACTGGAATCACGTGGTAATATCAATGCTTTTATTTCCAAAATCTCAGTCAAGTTGGCTTTCTATAACCCTAGTCGGTTGTCCGCTACTGACTCTCGCATTTTACCTTAACCCCAGGACTACAGAGAAATACAACTACTCTGAGGCAGGTCAAGGGTTTAAATATGACAATACTGCAATACTACTCTAGGCATTAAGGTCATGACAGAACTCTAGGTAGGTAACCTAATTCATTACAATTACATAATTATTATGGCTAGAGAAGCTGCTTTTCAGGATTAACCAAAAGATGCAGTTACTGACTCACATTTTATTATTAAAACTGTTTCTGCCCCTTTCTAAACTTGCTATATACTCAAGGCCTGTTGAGCCAAGACTGTCTCACATTGCATGTCATTACAGAGGTGTAAAGGGCTAAGATCCTAGTGGTCCTGGAGGACATTTTTTTCCACTTGCAAGAACCAAGTCTATGATCTACAGGTTTGTGGAATGAGTGCAGATATGCAAAAGAAAGGCAGCAAAGGTACTTGCTCAGGGGGGACCAGACCTACACTCCCAACGTGTTCTACTTTCACTGCTAGCTGCACAATTCAACCTTCTATAAAATGTGGCTTTGCATAATCAAGGTACTAGGGATCAAGGCATACTCCTTCAGAATACCCAGGAAATCATTTTGGGGAGCTCCTATTTCTTAAACTCAGCAGTTTGCTGCTGATAAATCACAAGGCTACTTTCATGAAATTACACAGATCGCCTCCTCTTAAGACATTTGCTTTGAAAAATGATAAACTCTTTGAGGGCTAAGCCATCAATTCTCATCTCTGAAAAGAATCATTTGTTTCTGTTAAAACTAATTGAAACCTAACATCTGATTATAATTTATTCCATTTAAAGTCCTTGGTTTGTTAACATGAACTCATTTTTCAGCAGAAAACCACCTTTAAATGTGGTTCCCATCTCAACAATGCTTGAAGAGTAATTTTAAGGTAATAGTCTTTGGCCTAGGATAAAAGTTGTAACATATCGTTACCTCAATTTTCTTTCATAAAATATGTGTGTATATTTATGATATGAATACGGTAGTCATATTCTAGGCCATGGTTTTTTTTTTTCTTATTCCCGGAATTGTAACTTTGGTTCAGGAATCACATTCTATCTCAATTAAAATAAATCAACTGTAATAGCATAGTGGGCCTGTAAGTATTCATTTTCTTAAACAGTCCCATCATCTCTGCTGCTTTTTGCACTCTGTTTACTTTGGGAAGTTGAAGCTCATTTTTCTTAAATTCAAGAAACTGAAATGTCTTAGGCCTAGATTATTCACCAGCCTCAAAATACTCAAGCCTTTCTAACAAGGTAATGAAAATCTCTTCTCCTGTCTGGGCTGAGAGTCAGCAGAGTTCTGTCGAGTTCTCGAAGGCTCATGCCGGAGGCACCTGTCTCAGCATGAAAGTTCTCTAGAATATCCTTTTTGCTTTGCTAAATCAGTTTAGGTTAATTTCAGAAAGCTTTAACCCTTTAAGTAGTAAGTTTTTTTTCATGCTCGCTGACCCTTGGAAGAGTTCTTTTTCAAAAAATGAAATTATCAATAGTTCCAGTCACAGTTTTATTAACTTAAAATCATGTTTGTTTGATAACTAACTAATTTATGGAAACAAGAAGAACATACATTTGACCTTTTTTTAATGTTGCCTTACACATTGTAAAAATAAATCGATCGTACTCTGGTCAGGAAACAGGAGGACGTACATGAACATTCGTACTACTCAAAAGTGTAAAAAATAAATTCTTATCTTAATGGGTCAAATACAATACATGAATCCATCCTTTTTTTAAAGTGTGTTTTTTCCAGAGAACTTAAAAAGTTTATATCAGAGAAAACTTTTGTAATTACATAATTATAGTAACCCATCCCTGGCTGGTGGCTCAGTGGACAGAGCGCTGGCCCGGCATTAGGGCATATGGACATCCCAGGTTTGATTACTGGTCAGGGCACACAAGAGAAGCGACCATCTGCTTCTCTCTCCCTCTCTCTCCCCCTTCTCTGTCTCTTCTCCGCTTGTAGCCAGCAGCTCGAATGGTTCAAGCATGGCCCTAGCGCTGAATGTGGGAGTCTACCTCACAATCTCCCCTCTTCTCACAAATAAATAATAAATAAATAAATAAATAAATAAAGTAACTCGAAAATTCAGTAATATTGTAACCAGCAATAAGAAGTAGTATTTGTATAGTGGTAAAGTGTAAATGCATGTGATCATTTAAAAAAAAATAATTTAGAATAATAAAGATGAACTGTAATTTCCATGTATTTGATCCAGTAACTATATTTCTAGGAGATTAAGGTCCCAAGAATATAACCTAAAACATGAAAGAAAGAAAAACACTATTGACACAAAGCATATTTATTTTATACTGATATTTACAAAAAGCAAAAATGTGAGAAAAGCAGTATGAGTATTAAGAAAACTTAGATATAGGTGCTTATTCAAATATTTTACGGTGATTTGAAAAGATGAGTTTCATGATTTGCAAAACTTTAAAGTAGTAAGAAAAATGATATAATAAACATTCAGTTTAAAGAAAAAGGTATGATGTTTAAGTGGGTCATAAGACTATATGCAATATGATTGTAACTATTATTATTTAAATGAACACACAAAAACTAGGGACATTCATCAAAAGGCCAAAGAATGTATGCTAAGAAAGAGTATGATTATACTATATTTTATTTCCCAAATTTTCTTGAGATAAAGCTACTCAGATCTATAAAAACAGAAACCACTTCAGAGTTTTTATCATAAGTCTAATCATTTTTAAAATGGCTATGAGAAAATAAGGACTTTATAAATTTGTATTTTCTCATATATCTAACCCCAATAAAGCCTGATTTCCAAAGGATATTTTTAACGTCAAAATGAATATATACAAAACAGTAGATCTTGCCCAAATCCTTCACATATCTGTCAGAGCTAGAATGCTGGCCTTATAGAAGGTTCTGCCAGCCTACCCCCATCATGGGGCTGTAGAGAGAGCCTCAGCCTCCCCCTTCTCTGGCCCTGAATCCATATGAATTCTCCCCATGTGCAATACAGTCAGTCAACGTAACTGCACCTACTCAGAGGTTTTAACAGAAGACTACAGCTGTGGGACTTCCAAACAAGCACCTTTTACAATCACACTCACAAGCTAACCAAAACGATTTTGAGAAACGGGGTGCTATGTTACGTGCCTGTTATAACAGCAAGGGCTGTGAGTCAAGCTCTCAAAACAGTGCTGCTGTAAGAAGCATGACAAAACCCCCTCATACACACACGCAGGGACAAGGAGTGCAAAGGGAGGAACAGAAAGTTCACGGCCAGCAATCAGGAAACAAGAACTTGAGCTTCAGTGGATGCATCTTGAAGCAATTCTTGAGCAATCTTCATCCATCCAAAGACCTTCCAAAAATGTAATGAATCATGAAATACAGAGAAACACAAGTGTTTCCTCCCATCCGTCTTCTACTAGATTTTTGTGAAAGACCATCAAAATTGCACTGATTAGAGTAAGAGTGTTGGTTGGGAGACAATCAAGTAGCTACAGTTTATGAAGAAATATTCTCATAAGAAAATATTCTCTTACTCATCACCCTCCTGCCCTTGAAATGAAGAAAAACTGGTCTCAATTTTTAAATGGAGATGCTTCTTGATCAAGCAATTAACATTAATCTGGTACTGTGTCCAACCCTTTTCCAGGTGGGAATGAGCGAAAGAGAGAGGAAGACGAACAGGTAAGTAAAAGAAAATTCAGAGGAATATTTCTTAAATTATTTGAAGAACTTATAGTTAGAAAGAAAATCAACATCATTGCAGACTATTCTCTAAAGATATTAACTCAGTCTGTTTCCACTTTCCCCACCACTCTCCTCCCCCCAAAAAGAAGGAAAAATGGCCAATGACAAAAGAGAGGGCAAGGGCCTAACCCAGGGGTCGGGAACCTATGGCTCGTGAGCCAGACATGGCTCTTTTGATGGCTGCTGACAAATCTTTAATAAAAAAAAATGTTAAAAATATAAAACATTCTCATGTATTACAATCCATTCATTTCCTACTGCTCATGTTCATGGTTGCGGGTGGCTGGAGCCAATCACAGCTGTCCTCCGGGACAACACCAAACTTTTATTGGATAATGCACACGGGTCATTGTATGGCTCTCACGGAATTACATTTTAAAATATGTGGCGTTCATGGCTCTCTCAGCCAAAAAGGTTCCCGACCCCTGGAACTGGAGATAAACCTGGGACAGAGTAAACCTGGGATGCTGCCGACCCAGGTTAGAAATCCCAGTGTTTCCGGCCTGAGCACAGGCCCACCAGCTTGAGCGCAGAGTCACTGGCTTGAACATGGTTGCTGGCTTGAGCTCAAAGGTTGCTGGCTCAGCTGGAGCCTCCCCCATTCCCCACCCCGTCAAGGCATGTATGAGAAGCAATCAATGAACAACTAAAGTCCCACAACTATGAGCTGATGCTTCTCATCCCTCTCCCTTCCTGTCTGTCTCTGTCTCTTTCTCACACACACACACACACACACACACACACACACACACACACACACAGCAGGCAAGGAGTATTATCCTAATTTTAAGCAAAACAAATATTCAGCCACAAATCTAATACTGCATATACTTCTCATCACAATACCTAAAGAAAGGACTGTGTTCAGATAAGAACAAGTAATATAAGGAATGAGGTATTTATTAGAGTATACTTTTCCTCTAATAAAGTCTTCTGTGAAAATTTTCTTTCTATTAAAGAGAAGTTGAGGATATTATAAAATTACATTTATAAAATTATGAAAGGTATGAAGAGAATACAAAGATGTGATGTTTTTAAATATATATATATCCTTTTATTTTATGTAGAATATTAAATTTAACAGGGTAACACTGATCAATAAGAATACACAGGTTTCAGGTAAACATTTCTATAGCATTTGAACTTTTGGTTATATTCATTGCCCAAAGTCAAATCATTTTCTGTTACCTTATATTTGTCCCTCTTTACGCCCCTACCCCACCACCCTCTCCCACAACCCTCTTCCCTATGTCTCCCTCCCACTGGTAACCACTACACTGCAGCATTGTTCACAGTGGTCAAGACACGGAAACAACCAAAGTGTCCCTCGATAGAGGATTGGATAAAGAAGATGTGGTACATATATACAATGAAATACTACTCAGCCATAAGAAATGATGACATAGTATCATTTATGACAACATGGATGGACCTTGAGAACATTATACAATAATCAGAAAAAGCTAAGAACTGTATAATTTCACACATAGGTGGGATATCATATATATTCTAAAAAAAAAAATAGCACTACCTCATCTGAAGAAACCTTACTAAGCACTATTTTATATGTCGTTAGCAAACCTATGAAACAATGGCAGAGGCTAGAAACAAAACTAGGTAAGAGAAGAATTCAGAGCAATTCCTTCACTCCACAGTCCTTCAGAGGCAGGACCTGTGTGAGGAAAGGCTGGGTATCTGCAGGATGGAAGGAACACTCACCTCAACTCCTGAGGCCACATCAGCCTTATAAAATGTGTCTTGGTGCCTCATGTTCATAGCACGCACCTGGCAATAGAGTTATCTCACTGTATTTATAGCCTCCCTACCAGTTCAGCCTAACTTCCCATACTTCTGACCAGGGGTCCCCAAACTTTTTACACAGGGGGCCAGTTCACTGTCCCTCAGACCGTTGGGGGGCCGCCACATACAGTGCTCCTCTCACTGACCACCAGTGAAAGAGGTGCCCCTTTCCGGAAGTGCGGCGGGAGCTGTATAAATGGTTTCAGGTGGCCACATGCGGCCCATGGGCCGTAGTTTGGGGATGCCTGCTTCTGACCATGCAACAGTTAAAAGAAATATGCTCTTTAGTCAAGATCAAGGGAAGAGGCCCTACTTCATGCCTATACTAGACTGAATCCTTCCTAGCATTTGTTCTTTTTCCTTTTTTTTTTTAATTTTTCCTTCAATTTATTTTTATTTTTTAATTTATTTTTATTTATCGACTTCTTTTTTTGAGAGATAAAGAGAGAGACATTGATTTGTTGATCCACTTATTTAAGGATTCATTGGTTGATTCTTGAATCTGCCTTGATCAGGGACCAAACCCACAACCTTGGCATATCAGGACAATGCTCTAACCAACCAAGCTACCTGCCCAGGACCCTAGCATCTGTTCCTTCTGACTCCACAGCACCTGAAGCCATGCAAAAGGGCACACATGTGTGTGTGGCACTTTCAGAGTACAGGATGCAAAGCAGCCATGAAGCTGAGAAATGCAGGGGCAGGTAATGGGGATATTTCCCCCAAACTGGGCAGTGTCTGTTTACATCTTGGAGACAAGAAAAAAGTCGAGGGGGTCAACAGACTAGAAAAGGCAAGTCCAGTTCACAGATCTGGTCAAATATCAGTTTCTCTAAAGCAAAATTCTTTTAAAGTAAAAGACTGTTAAAGTAAAATATTTCCCACTGATACCTAAACATGGACATATGGTTACAGTCTATACTTTTGCGCAGTCTCATTTATTTCTGTGGGTCATTTGCTAGGCAGCTCTACCCCCAACTTTTAAAAAAATAGGTAATTTAAAAACCTATAACACTGTAAGTGATTGAGAACAATGGGAAAGAATCTGAAATGCTCAGAGAAGTAGACTCACTTATTTTTTAGTAGAGAAAGTTGAAGCCCTTTTTGTTAAAGTTGTGGGGTGGGCTCACAGTTTAAAAAACAAAACAAAACAAACCCTTTTTTAAACATCTGGTATAATTCCCAAGCCTCTCGCTTTTCAAGGAAGAGGGAAACACACTCATGTTTCAAAGCACCCATCTTTACAAGTTCAAGTACTATGGCTATCATAGCCTTCCTCCAAGCAGGGGTCTCCAAACTTTTTACACAGGGGGCCAGTTCACTGTCCCTCAGACCACTGGAGGGCTGCCAAATACAGTGGTCCTCTCACTGACCACCAATGAAAGAGGTGCCCCTTCCAGAAGTGCAGTGGGGGCTGGATAAATGGCCTCAGGGGGCCGCATTGCGGCCCGCGGGCCGTAGTTTGGGGACGCCTGCTCCAATGCATACTACATCTCTTGGCAGAAACTGGAACCAAAAGCACCAAAATTCTTTAATTAAGGACAAATTTTTATGAGATGCTCTATAACAGGGAGAGATTTGTTTTTCATAGACTTCCTTCTAATGAGTCATTTCAGAGATAGAGAGCTCTAGGATGAAAGCCAAGAACCAGCAGACACAACTCCTTAGCACAAGCAGGCAGTTTGCAACCAGTCAAATCCAAGATGTCACAAGTCCTGCCTGCAGCCAAGGGAGAGGGGTCAGCACTGATCCTTAAGTCAGCAACTACAGGTATCGATCGACTTACGACCATTCGACTTTACGACCACAATCGCTAGCCACGACTGCTCCGCGTCTGGCAGCGCAAGCGTTGCCCAGCTGGGCCTACGACAGTGCTGGCCAATAAAATGTTTTGTACATGTTTATATATTTTGATATGTTTTGCAATTGGGAAAATGTTTCCTATGGTATTTTTTACACCTGTATTTTGTATTTTTGTATGCACCTGTATTTTGTAATTTTGTATGTTTTGCAAATATTAAACCAGTTGTACTGGTAATGCAGTGTTTTACTTAAACCTGACAAATGTAAAAATAAGAAACATTTGTAGAGATGATACAAATAGCATAAAATGAACAAAGAAAATTATAATATATAACAATAATGAAAGAAAATTATGAAATTATGATAAAATATGACTTAAAGATTTTTATGACATCATTTCACAGTACTGTACATATACCCTACTCAACTTGTGACCAAATCGTGTTACGACCGGTCTGTCGGAACCAATTGTGGTCATAAGTCGAGCACTAGCTGTATACGGATTTCGGCAACTCTGTATAAAAGATGGGTCCCTCCTTAGTAAAAACGTCCCCAAACTCCTCTCTGAGAAGTTTCCTGCTCCTCGCTCAATCCTCTAACAATAAATTTAGCAGCAATGGAATAATAGCATACCATCCATAATCCCCCTGGATTGATGGTTGCTTGTCAATTCCACAGGAATAAATAAAATTTCAGACGATCTGGAAATAATTACACAGGGGTGAAGACGGGAACAAGAGCTGTGTGTAATGTTGTAGCTAAGAGTTCATTATTGGCTCTGCTGTGTGCCAACTGTACAACTCTGAGAAAAGAACTTAACCTCCCTGCACCTCGGTTTCCTCTTCATGTGAAACGGGGGTAAAAGTAGTTCCTACTCATATGGTTTTTATTGCAATCTCCAGGAGCAAATGACAAGATTTTGTGACAAGTACTGGAGTGAAAGTATATACTTTATGCAGAAGGTGATCCCAGGGGTTGCTGTAGGGAAGTGGGACAGTGTGGAGAAGGGGGAGACAATGAAGGGGGCTGCTCTATAAATCTGTAAGCAGGTTTCCTCTGAGGGCCTTGGGGCCGTTCGGAGAGGGGCCTCTCGGAGATTGCAGAGAGATGCCTCAGAGCTGTCCCCTCCAAGGGCTCAGGGGCTGGTATTCATCCACCAACTGCAGCCTGTCACTGGCTGAGGGGGCCTCTGCTACGAGCAAGCGTCTTTGGCTGCAGTGCCCTCAGGATGGACTCACAGGGGTTAGGCAGACCAACCCGTCAACCAGTTTCAGCACTGAAAGTCCAGGCTCCCAGGGAAACCCTCAGTCCTGAGCAAACCAGGACAGCCGGTCACCCTACCTGGTGCTAGAGTGGCGAGGGGCATGGGCAGGGCTCTGCTAGCATCTGCTCTGTCACCCAGTGTCATGAGGATCAGAGACGCTCCTGCACACAGAGCACTTAGCCAGGTCATGGCACTCAGTCGATGTTGGACAATAGCTATTCTTGTACATTCAAAGCCACATAAGACTCACTGCCGGGGAGACACAAATTCCATGTGCCAAACTGTGCCTGATGAGCACCATGCCTTTGAGCATGGTCTGCTGGAGAACTCCATTCAGGCTGCCAGGCTTCAAGTGCCTAAATGGCTCCAGGATGCCACCAATGAGCCTCCAATACAAGAAACACTGATCTTACCTGCTCTGTCATTGACATGGAGCAGAGAATCTCATCTTCACATCAGGCATAAATGAGAAGTGAAGGTGTCAAAAACAGTAGAAACAGCTCTCCAAATCTATCTCCACCTCACCAAAGTCCTTCCCTTCCCTCCTTCAAAACAAAGGGACCAACGCACAGAGGCTGATAAAATACACTCAGGAACCGCTGGGCAGTACTGCTCCCACCAGGACGGTCATCTGTTCACAGAGAGCCAGCTGTATGTTTCCAAACATGTTTGTCAAAAAAATAACCCCCAAAATATAAACGTTTCTAATTGGTCCGCCATATTCAAAAAAAGGCCTTGGCCCTATAACAAAAGATAAATATATATATTTATATTTCAAGAGTATAATAAAATATTTATAGTTTGTGTATTTTTTGATTCCCTGATTTGTTGAAGTTTGTTTCCAATACATTGGAAAAGCACTTCTATTACATACAAACGCTTTCTGTGCCACTTCTCTGGGTGTGTTGGGAATGGCTGTATGTCTATCCAAAGGAACCTTCACAAACAACCTACAGGAGACCCTTCCTGAAGATGGCAGAGAAGAGGTAAACCCCAAGTCCCTTCCTGACAGGCTACTAATGAAATGAAATGAACTACTTCCCACAACACACACAAAGTACAAACCACCTAATCAACTATTGCCAAGAATATTGTCTTTTTTATAAAAATTTCCATTCCTTTTTGAGCTTTATTATACTTAAGTTTTTATAAACATTCCTATGCTGGAAAATATCTACATGTATATGTACTGACTTGAAATTTTGAAAATGAAAAATATGTTCCTTCCCTAAACCTTCTGGGCACACAGAACTTAACAACAGGATATCTGTAATATACACTTGCTATAGTGTTTGACAAAATTCAACAGAGTAGAAAAATCTGCTCAGTAACAGGAAAAGGATAGATAAAACTCAAAAGGTGTGCTAAGGATCGATAGGTATTAAGACATGTTAGATAAAGCTGAATATATGTGTGTGAACACAGAAAGGAATGGAAGACCAAAAAGCACCTTAAAATTCATGAGGCCCTGGCCCTGGCCAGTTGGCTCAGTGGTAGAGCATTGGCCTGGCGTTCGGAAGTCCCGGGTTCGATTCCCGGCCAGGGCACACAGGAGAAGCACCCATCTGCTTCTCCACCCCTCCCCCTCTCCTTCCTCTCTGTCTCTCTCTTCCCCTCCCGAAGCCAAGGCTCCATTGGAGCAAAGATGGCCCGGGCACTGAGGATGGCTCCATGGCCTCTGCCTCAGGCGCTAGAGTCACTCTGGTTGCAACAGAACGACGCCCCAGATGGGCAGAGCATCGCTCCCTGGTGAGCGTGCCGGGTGGATCCCGGTCGGGCGCATGAGGGAGTCTGTCTGACTGCCTCCCCGTTTCCAGCTTCAGAAAAATACAAAAAAAAATTCATGAGGCCCTAAATATACAAGAGGTACCTAATTTTCAAAAGGCACTAAATATGCATGAGATACCTGAGGCACTAAATATTCATTGTATGAATTATACATAAGACATGTGGCACTCAATATTCATGAAGTCTTAATTAGGCCACTCAGGGTAACATCTACTTTCTTCATCTGCACAAAACACACAAATAAAACCCATAGCTATCAATAGGCTAGCGGGCAGATCTGTGTGTCTCTCCCACAGAGAAGAGTGGAGTGGGCAAACTAGACAAGAGAATACATTGGAAACTAGACCATAGGAGACCCTGGTTGCAAGTTAATAATGCTGCTTGATGAAATCACTTGAAGTCACCCTCAATTCAATGAGCTCATCTATTTACACATACACATCTTTGCAAATTGTGTATATGTTTATATGCAATTGTATACTTCTGTGTCTATGTCTATATGTACATGTATATGTAGGCAGTGTGGATATTTGTGTGTATATATGATGTGTGTCTATCTCTACTGTATGTCATGTGTGGATAAGAAATCTGTGCAGACCTCATTCAACACATTATATTCTGCACACCTAACAACTTTCTTTGCCTGATGCAAAGAAAGTACTCAACAAATATTTGTAGACTTAATTGCTTTTCATAAAGGTTGTCAAGAATATTCAACTGTGACCTTCAATTCATCTAGACAAAAAGAATTCAAATTAATCACTTTATTTTTTACCCATACATCCCCCAATCTATGACAATATGTGATATACAGCAGACATACAATGCACATTAAGTGAATGGCTGGATGAATGCGTAAATGGGTTAAGAAATAATTTTCTAGTTATTCTACTTACAATGTATTTAAACTCAGAAAATTGCATGTCATCACATTTTTACTACTAGCAATGTATAAACTATCATTTTCCAATTGTAGAAAATTTAAATAGTAAGGTGAGAATATTTCTTAAACTATATAATTTAACTGGAGAAAAGCAATCTAAATGACCAAACAATCAAACAAAAAAAATAACATTACTGGGAAACCAGTTAGAAAGTTCCTACAGTACTTCCAGCCAGAGATTTAAAGTACCAGAGATTAAAGGCCAGAGATAAAAGTATAGGTGTGGCAGAGACAGATGTCCTTCTTCGATTTGAAAGCTATCTTGAAAGCAAAATCCACAACAGAAAGTCTATTGCTTTCCTATATGCCAATGATGAAACTTTGAAAAATAAACTCAAAAAAATATATTTTTTTACAATTGCAAAAATAATAATACCTAGGATAAACTTAACAAAGGATATGAAGGACCTATAAACTTAAAACTACAAATATTTAAAAAAAAAACCTGAAAAAGACACAATAAGATAAAAAAATATTCCATGTTCATGGATTGAAAGAATCAACATATTTAAAATGGCCATTTTATTACCCAAAGCAATATACAAAGTTAATGCAATCGCCATCAAAATACCAATGTCATTTTTTAAAGAAACAGATCAAAAAATAACCAAGTGTGTATGGAACCATAAAAAAAACCCGAATAGCCAAAGCAATACCGAGGAAAAATAATGAAGCCAGAAGTATCACACTACCTGACTTCAACAGGGGTCTCAAACTCGCGGCCGTGCGGCCCGCCCACCAATTTTGTGCGGCCCACAGACTAATCAAACTTCGTGGATTAGTCTGCGGGCCAGTCTGCGGGCTGCACAAAACTGGTGGGCGGGCCGCGAGTTTGAGACCCCTGCATAGAGCCATGATCATCAAAACAGCGTGGTATTAGCAGAAAAACAGACATACAGACCAATGGAACAGAACTGAGAACCCAGTAATAAAACCACATATATCATCTTCGACAAAGGAGCCAAATACATACAATAGAGAAAAGAAAGCCTCTTCAACAAATGGTTCTGAGAAAATTAGAATATCACATGCATAAGAATAAAACTTGACTCCAGTTTGTCCCTCTGCACAAAAATTCAAAATAGATCAAAGATCTAAACGTAAGATCCAAAACAAAATTACATAGAAGAAAACATAGGTACTAAACTCATGGACCTTGGCCACAGAGAATAATTTAGGAATTTGACCTCAAAGGCAAAAATAAATAAATGGGACTAGCTCAAACTAAAAAACTTCTGCACAGCAAAAGAAACTGACAACAAAACAAATAGGCAGCCAACCAAATAGTAGATGACATTTGCAAACAGTTCTAATAAGGAGTTAACATCCAAAATATATAAAAAATTCACAAAGCTCAGCAACAAACAATTAAACAATCCAATTAAAAAAATGGGGAGAGGACCTGAACAGACACTTCTCCCAAGATGACATACAAATGGCCAACAGATATATGAAAAGATGCTCATCTTCATTAGCTATTAGAGAAATGCAAATCAAAACTACAATGAGATGCCACCTCATACCTATCAGATTGGCTATTATCAACAAGACAGGTAATAATAAGTATTGGATCAGCTGTGGAGAAAAAGAACCCTCATTCACTGCTGCTAGAAATGCAAATTAGTGCATCCATTATGGAAGAAAATATGGTGGTCCCTCAAAAAAATAATAGAACTATCAAATGACCCAGCAATCCCCTACTCGGTATCTATCCGAGAAACTTGAAAGCACTGCTACATAACGACCCATACACCCTCATGTTCATCGCAGCATTATTCACAGGGGCCAAGACAGGAAAGCAACCTAAGTGTCCCTCAACAGAGGACTGGATAAAGAAGATGTGGCACATCTATAATACAGAATACTACTCATCCATAAAAAATGATGGCATACTGTCATTTAGGACAACATGGATGGACCTTGAAGAACATTATACTGAAATAAGAAATGAAATAAGAAAATCAGAAAAAGCTAAGAACTGTATAATTTCACACATAGTTAGTATATAAAACTGAGACTCATGGACACTGATAAAAGTGAAGTGTTTCCCAGGGAGAGGAGGTATACAGGTAGAAGAGGGATGTGGGGGAAGGGGATGTAGGGAAGGGGAATACAGCAGAGAGGTAGAGGGAAGGGTGTAAAGAGGGACAAATATAAGGTGACAGAAAATGATGTGACTTTGGGTGATGGGTATACAACATAATCAACAGTTCAAATGCTATAGAAATGTTTACCTGAAATCTATGTACTCTTATTGATCAATGTCACACTGTTAAATTTAATTTTCTAAATAAAATTTATAAAAAGAAAAGAAAATCAGATATTCTCCTGCCTTCCCACTATGTGTCATCTGATAAGGTCACTGTCTTAAGAATATATATATATATTAAAAAATAGTAGTCTTTGAGACATCTAAGTGGATAGTAATTGACTAGGACTATGTAAATAACATTATCTAGACCAGGGGTAGTCAACCTTTTTATACCTACCGCCCATTTTTGTATCTCTGTTAGTGGGTAAAATTTTCTAACCACCCACTGGTTCCACAGTAATGGTGATTTATAAAGTAGGGAAGTCACTTTACTTTATAAAATTTATAGAGCAGAGTTACAGCAAGTTAAAGCATATAATAATAATTACTTACCAAGTACTTTATGTCAGATTTTCACTAAGTTTGGCAGAATAAATCTTTATAAAACAACTTACTATAGTTAAATCTATCTTTGTATTTATACTTTGGTTGCTCCGCTACTGCCCACCATGAAAGCTGGAACGCCCACTAGTGAGCGGTAGGGACCAGGTTGACTACCACTGATCTAGACCAAGAATATAAACTAGAAAGGAAAAGGCCCAAGAGGCTGGTGATCAAATCTCATGTCTTGACAGTCAAAGGTATTCTTTTATATTTAACCTCAATCGAAGGAAATGCCAATGTAAACTACGTTGAAATGTCATTTTCCACTTACTGGATTAACAAAGGTCGAGAAGTTAGTCTACATCTAACTTCTTTTTGCTGGTCAGAATGCAGAAAACCAGGTAATCTCACTCATTAATGCCATGAGTATGAAGTGGAGAGTTCATGGAGAGCAATTCTGTAAAATTATTTGAAATCATTGTGCACATACATACCAAAAATCAACTGAATCAAACAGAAATGTCAACCAATAGAGCACTAGCTAAGTCACAGTACTACATCCAGCCAGACATTAGAAGAAAAATGAGTACTGATAACAAACAATATTCTATACATTCAGTGAAAAATGAAAAACTAAAAAAGGTGTGTGGAGAGAATGCTACAATTTTTGTTTGAAAACAAAATAGTTTCTACAAACATATGCTTACATATGCATAATGTCCTGTGGGGAGAAAGGGAGGCCAAAAGAACCTGACATTAAGTGGTTATCTCAAAGGGGGGGGCTGAGTAGTTTGTCGATTAAAGGAAAGCAGAGAGATTCTACTCTTCGTGTGCATATATTTTATCTTTTGAAATCTGCCATGTGTACATATGACCCATTCAAAACAAAATGCTGTGCTTTTTCTCAGTCTCCCCTAATGAGGGGCAAAGGGTCCCTCAGTATTTTTTCTCCTAATATAGTGCAATGAATATTATTTCTAATATAGTACGACTATCCAAAATCTGTCCCTTGCTTGTTTGTATTTATTTTTGTAAGAACCATAAAACGTATGAACAGTTGAATGCCTTCTTTAAAAAATTTGGGAGTATTTTTTATATATTCTTTCAAGGACAATATCAATTAATATCTGTGGGTCATGAAAATTGAAACATTCAAAAATAGTATTAAACATATTTATCTATGATGATAAAAAAGTTAACCATAAATAACAATATCATAATAAACTAACATTTTAAATATAAATATTACCATTACCACTTAAATTAGTTAATAACACTGCATTGTATAGTTGTAAGTTGCTGGGAGTAGTATTAAAAGTCCTTAACTTCAAATTGTGAATACCGCATCTCTCTTCCCTGATTAAAACGTTTCTTAAAATCAAATACAACAGCTGTCACATAAAATTTTCTGTTCTTACTCTCATCCTTGACATTTTAAGCAGACATAAAAATTAAACAAAATTCCTCTGATACTGTTTATTTTGGGAAAAAAAACAGTAGTTCTTTTATACACTGGCTTAATTTCTCGATCGTACTCCATTAGTTACTAAAACTTTCAAATACAATGAAAATTTTGTTTGATAGTGGGAATGGAAGGCTTGTGGCAGGCAGAGCTAAAAAAAAAGTTGAAAGCATAAGATTCAGGGAAACATAAAATATAATCAATTCTCATAGAGCCATGGAACTAAACTGGCGTGATTGAGAGTCAGCAACAGTGTATACAACCTATTATCCAACATAATCAAAAATCCAAAGAGCTGAAGTTTCATACTTTGAAAACACCCAGGTTTTTCTTTGCCTTGTAGATTTACCTTTCTATTCATACTCCTTTTCAGCTAAATTAACCTGCATTCCCCCTGGGAACACAGCAACTCAACAACTAGGGAGAATAACCTGGACAGTGAAGGTGGCAAGCAGGAGAGGCCGGGCTTCACAAGGGGCTCAGCAGTGGAAGGGAAAATACTCCCATCAAGTCAGAAATAGGAAGGATTAGAAATGAGCACTTCCCAGCAGCCTCCCTTCTGGAAGAAGGAAATACTTGGCAGCATTAAATGCTACCCATCCTGGGTTTTTCTGCCTGGGGATGGATAGTAAAGTCAGAGCAATGCAGGCCAGGCTCTACATAACCACTGGTACATGTTACAGCAGGGGTCCCCAAACTACGGCCCGCGGGCGGGCCGCATGCAGCCCCAAAGCCATTTATCCAGCCCCCGCTGCACTTCCGGAAGGGGCATCTCTTTCATTGGTGGTCAGTGAGAGGAGCATAGTTCCCATTGAAATACTGGTCAGTTTGTTGATTTAAATTTACTTGTTCTTTATTTTAAATATTGTATTTGTTCCCGTTTTTTTGTTTGTTTGTTTGTTTGTTTTTACTTTAAAATAAGATATGTGCAGTGTGCATAGGGATTTGTTCATAGGTTTTTTTATAGTCCGGCCCTCCAATGGTCTGAGGGACAGTGAACTGGCCCCCTGTGTAAAAAGTTTAGGGACCCCTGTGTTACAGTGTTGACCACCACTGAGTGCCTGCCTGCCTGCACACACCCTCAGCAGGGGAAAGTCTCCTTTTAACTAGAGGAACAAGACTACCTTACCACCAGAGGAAACCAAATGTCAAGCAGCATAACCCAAGAATGAGGTCAGTGTCTTTTCCACAGCATGGAGTGGACTGTTCCCCTTGTGGACACGCAATGAGCTTTACCTTAACCAGTGGTAAGGGAAGTCCCAATGAAGCCAGAGGCAGGACCAAGGCAAGGCAGCTGGTAGAAACTGTGAGCTCACCAGGAAGGAGCCCTCAGGTCCCAGGAGGAGCACAGTGGGGGCTCAGTGTGGCTGACCATCAACCACAGTGTGAGGGAAGCTTTGGGTTCTTCCTCAGGTCCTCATCAGCCCAAACTTTCTTGAGGAATCAACTAATAAGAAATCTCGGTATCATGAAACTTGACTTCAAAATAACCACTGCCTGGCCATGCAATGTCTTAAAAGGTACTGCCAAAGCACGCCTCCCCTCCTTCATGTGTACAAGAGGAGAGTGAACGCCAGCTCTAAGCAGCAGCAAAGGGGAGCAGAGAGGATTCTGCACACCTGCAATGCCTAGACATACAGGTGGGAGGAAGCAAGGCTCAGATGAGGATTCCTGAGCTTCTCTGATGGAGCGAAGGGGACGGAGCAACCAGGTGCCTTGCTCCCCCGGCAACTACATCAGAAGCTATTTCTCTCCACTCCTTTCAAATCGCCATTTACCACACGTTTAAGGAAAAGTGGTATCTGGAAAAGTCGCTCTCAGACACTACAAGGTTTTCAGCCATCAGGAGGTAATCATTTCTACTGTGCTTACTAAGGCAGGAATGGGCTATTATTTTAGGAACATTTTCAGCAACCAGAGTCAAAAAGAAAAAAAAAAAAATAAGGTTCTACATCACTCTTTACTAAGAAGAAAAGAGATTAACCAGAAGAATACATTCCAAGTTTTCTATCAATTAAGGAGGCATATTAGAATACAAATTGGGCCCGAGACCAGAGGCTGTATGGTTGCATCTGAAAACAGAAAAGGCAGATTGAAGAATGTCCTGGTAGAAAAATTAAAGACAATTAGATGAGATTCCTTGACTCAAGTCTCAGGCACAAAAAAATAACAACTGAAAAATACCTTCTAAATGAAGAGGGAAAAAAATGGTCAAAAGTAAAACTATTAAAGTTGGAATGTTACTAAAAATGTCATACAGGAAAAGAAAGACAATTAGGGAATTGAGATCACAAATCAACAGTCCTTTTAATAAGAGAAAGTTTTAATTGCCCTTACCCCATCCACCTCTCCACACCCTTTACAGGGTAATAAGTACTATACTCTGCCTTGTAACCAAATAGAAAAGCTTTTGTTATCAGTTAAGTAGAAAAGTCAAAGACAGCTACAGTGATACCTCCTTTTAGCCCTCATAAAGGAAAAATAATTAGAATTTTAAGTAGGAAACATTCCATGTGTATGTAGTAAAAGAGTACTAAAAGTGATTTTAAAAAAGTAAAAAAGCAAAAACACAGCTTACTCTAGTGGAAATAGTGGCCAGTTCAGAAATATGTTTTTCCACTTGGAATAAAATAATATTTCAAATAATCATTTGGAATGATTCCTTCTGTGCTTCCACCATTGTTATTACAAGAATTTAGGACTTTAAGAGCATATTTTGGAGTAAATGACCGTGGTTTCATATTCAGGTACGTGTATTTTTAAAACTCAAAGTGGCTTCAGAAAGATTGCAGAGAACTAGCAGAGATCCAGAAAGTACTGCGATGGAGCCAAAAATCTTTGGATAAATAACATCTGGCATTAGTGGTTTGCTATACTTGAGTTTCTCAACTTCCTCTCTGGAGAAACTTAAATCCCTTTTGGCCTCTCTCTGATTTCCTTAAAAATGTCTGTGGAAACAGATACTTCACCATCTTCCATCTTTTTTATCTGAAGAAGGTAGGAACTGATAAGAAACTATACTGTTCTAAGTACCAGACATGCTACAGCTCTCAGGTGGGCCCACCTCAGTCTCAACTCCTGGCCTTTTAAATCTGCAGCAGATCTGGAAAGAGCAAGAGGCTTTGGCATCATGCTGCTGTGGGTTCTCATCTCAGCTTCACAACTTACTAGCTGCGTGGCCCTGAACAAACATGTCACCTCCTCAAGACCACTGTCTTCTAATTGTCTTTCTTGGGTCTATTGTGAGACTTAAGTGAGATGATGTGAAAAAGAACCAGTCCTGCCTGGCTCATGATCGGCATCCAATAAATGGTAAGTGCCCAGAGAAATCCCAACACTGACAGTGATAACCACAGAGCCAGATGACAGCTGGACGGCTTGGAAACCAAAGTGGCTTTCTCTACCACAGCCTCCGCTACTCCTGGCTGACCTGTTTGTTTGTTTCTGTTTTTCCATTTTTTCTCAGCTCCAACCCCTTCTGACCTGCTGTAGTCTTTTCCTCCCCTCCTCCACAAATCTTCAACAAAACAACTATGCAAGAACCCCATAAAGAAAAAATGAATAGACCACTCATTCCATCCCTTAACTCAAGCCATCTGGGACAACTTTCTTTTTCTAATTTGTTATTTTGTCCCTTCAAACAAGGAAGCCAGAGCTGGTATGTTGTTAAGTCAGAAAATAAGGTATCAGAACAATGTTATTTGAACCTACAGCAGTGTGTAATTTTGTAATAGTGATAACCCTTTTTAACATTATACTTTAAATATACATATCTTACTTTTGTAACTCAGTTTCCAATGTACAATATTATTTAAATATTACTTGATGAGGCAGAAAAAGAGAAATAAGAATTCTCTCATTATACTGAGGTTGAGGGTGGGAGGCAGGAAGTAAAATGGGTAAAATTCCAGGTATGAATTGCATAAGAAGACACAGTAGCTGTGCTGGATATCCGCGCCATTCCACGTGGGGTCTGCTGCCAGTGTGTGGACAGTGTATCCCCCGACAGCAAGGGGATAATACAGATTAGCACAGATAACACAGAAATTGAAGGTAAATATTTAGATATTTCACATCAATATGAAAGAGTAAGTCGCATGTAACTGGAAAAAAATAATAAAAATTGGGGCTTGTCTTTGATGTTTTTCAAATAATTTTCATTTTTCTCATAATTCACCATCATCGAACAAAAATTATCGGTTCACTGCAACTGTAAAGTTTCAGAACACAGATCCTACAAAATAGATTTGTTTCTGAGAGATCTGGGGGAGAGACTTGTTTTGACCTCCATGGAAGGCACAAGCTTGTCGAGTGTAAATATAGTTAATTAGGGGCTAGGTCCCACTCTGCCAAACCACTCTCTCCTAAGGTGTGAAATATAATCTCTGTAAGGTGAGAAAAATAAAACAACTGTCCTCAAATATCCTATTTAAAGCACACACCAAAAAAACAACAACACACACACACACATACACACATGCACACTGTAAATAATATCACTTATTATCATAAAGGCTCATCAAGCATTAAAATACAACAGTATGAAAACTTAATACAAATGTGTCTAAAAAAATCACCCAAAGCTATAACTCTTTGCAAACAAGATCTCTTTTAATGGCAAATGTTTCAATCTTTCTAAATTCTCAGTTTGAGTGAAAAGCAAACACAAGTAATGGCAAACAAAACATTTTGTTTGAAATTTTGAAGCCAAGGTTTTCAGAGTGTGTCCAGGACCACTGGGGATCCTTCACAGCCTTTCAGGGGCTCTGTGAGATCAAAATAATTTTCACCTACTACTGAGTCATTTTTTGCCTTTTTCATTCTCATTTCCTCCCAAATGTATGGTACATGAGAGCTTTTCAGAGGCTGCGTGGAGAGTAACGGCGCAACAGACCCAATGCAGAAGCAGGCACGTGATCCAGCTGTCATCTGGCAGACAAGACATGTAAGGGACTTGAAAAAAATATGTACAATAACGGTCATGAATGCCACTGAATTTCTTGTTTGGAAGACTTTTTCATGAAAAAAAAATATTTGTTAAATGCAATGGGTTTAGAATTATGTTTAATTATCTTGATAAATATGTTAAAATTGCTCAATTTTAATTTCTAACAGTCAATATCAATAGCTATACTCCGTATAAATGAAAGCTCTTTGGGGATTCCTAATAATTTTTAAAATGTAAAAGGCTCGTGAGACCAAATGTTTGAACACTGTTGCTGGAGGTGAAAGGGCTGTGTATGCTTTCATAAGCTATCACATAATCAAGTTTGCCTTTATTAATATGGAGTACTTCAGTACGCATTTATATTATATGCAAAGGAGAGTATTAGACTGTATCGTGTGCTTTTATCTCACTTCCAAGTTGCCTCTGCCCAGGAAAAAGCACTGAAAGGGCCTGTTCTCTGGCAACCATGTGTCCCAGGTTTTCTAGGCCAGTCTTAACTTCAAATGTGTTTCCAATTTTTCCCATCAACCACAAAAATGTTCCTTATATTTCAACATTTTTCTGTCCAAATGCATCTCCCAATCTGGTTCTCACACACTAGAATAATCACAAAATATCCTCCTGTTGTGTTGTCTGTTATTACATTTAAAATACTTCAGCATAGCTCATGTGACGAGTGCGTGTGCTGGGTTCTGCCTCCCACCCCCGTAACCTCGGCGGTTACTCCAGTCGAGAACACACCTCAAGGGTGCTTCATGAGCACATCAAAGCATCCACTCAGAAGGTCACACTCCACAGTCCAGGGCAGGAGTCTAATTTTCTTTCTTTCTCTCTCATAAACACTGGAGGCTTTGTTAATTAGCAAAATGCACATTAAAATTATTTTCATGGGTAAAACAGTGATGTTTTTTAATGTGAACTGACTAGAAATACTGTAGGATATGCCTACCCTTGACTAAGTAGAGCACATCAAAGTCCAATGGCCCAAACCCTTCTGGATTGCCACCCTAGGCTTGGGATTTCCAGTGTAAGACATGACCAGAAGTCAATCATGCTTTTGAACCACTTTCCTTCTGCCTCTAGTGAGCAACTCGTACAAGAGAAAGGCCAGAGAACTAGGTCCTCATTGAGTTTATGCCACTGTCACACTGGACCCTGATCACTAATAAGTATTTTACACATAAGGCAGAATTCCATATGAAATGTGTTTTTTATTGCCTAGACATTACCTAGTAAAAAGGCTGTGAAGAAGAAAATCTACAGCCTTCACCTATGCTATCTGCTAGGCTATGGATCCCTTCCAAAAAGAATCAAAAAACTATAATCCATCAAGTTAGTTTAAGAGTGTGAGCAAAACCTCTTTCAGAACATCTGGGCATCAGAAATGTCTATTCCTGCTCATCCATCACAATCAACTAACAGCCAAGAACAGCCTACAGGGGCTCCAAAGCTGCAGGAATTCTGCCATACAAAGCCAGTATCTTCAGTAACAACAAAGGACAAGTTTGATTTTACACCCAATTCAGAATCTAGTTAACTTATGAGGAATCTAGCTAACTCTTCCTGCAAGAAAATCGTTACGGGAACTGTTGGGGAAAATAGTTGTGCTAGGCTTGCTCGCTGGTATACCAGCTGCAAGCACTTTGCAACAATCAGTGCATGAGCATGTGGCAGCGCCACATGTGTATAACCTACGTAAGGCTATGGGTGCTTGTGCTCAGGGAGGATTGTGGATGGCAGATTGTGGACTGCCTGTCCACCACTGGATCGTTTTGCTGTTTGTCTGCTTGCTGCCATGAGAAGGTTTTCCCCTGCCTGTTGGACTGTTCACCGTCGTGACACTTTTATCGAACAGTAATGGCCCTATGCTTTCTGGCCCTGCAGCTTCTCTACTGTCTGCCTGAATCCACTATGGAACTGCCTAACCTTGGCCACTGGCATTACATCTGGCAGAATTCAGATCAGATCAGAATGGAGCTGCCAACACCCTTGAAAGGTAGGGTAGAGGAGTGGTTGTTGTTGTTCTCTAGCATATGGTTCCCCACAGCTGTCCTTCTGGGGGCCATGGGCTGGGTGTTTTTTTACAGCCCTGCAAGAAGAAACTAAGAGCTCTGTGCGAGAGGCTGTTCAAGGTCAAAAGCTCCAGAATGAGCCGCAGACTGAGCACCAATAACGGCATGAGCTGGAACAGTCACTGGAGAAAGAGTGGCAGATTCAAGAACTAAAGGTCAGGCTACAGGCTGAGGACTAGCGATGGCATGAACTGGAACAAAAGCTGGAGAAGGAGACGGACCAGTTTTGAGAGCTGCAGTGTCAGATGCAGGCTGAACACCAATGCTGCCTGGAAATGGAGCAGTCACTGGAGAAGGAACTACAGGTTCATGAGCTGCAATTTGCCCTGGAAGCTGAACACTGGCAGCAATAGTTACAGAAACTGCCGGTTCAAGAGTTCAAGTCTCAGCATCAGGCCAAGAGCCAGCAGCCTCCAGAGCCAAAGTGGGCACTGAAGAAGGACCTGCATCCTGCAGGCAGAGTGGCTCTGAGTTGGCAGGAGCGGGCACTTCCAACTCCTCCTCTTCTGGAGAGAAGGTTCTGGCTGAACCTGCCATCTGCAGACTCAGAGCATGGCCAGTGGTCACCTAGAAAATAAAAACCCAGCAGCCAAGAGTCCCTCAGGGGCAGACACAGCTCCCTCCACAGGTAGTGGAGCACTCTGTGGTCCAGGTCTACCCAGACAGAACTGATGGAGTTGGGGGAGAAATTCAGGCAGAAACCCACCGAGCCCCAGGCAGCCTGGTTGCTGCGGTTGTGGTACACAGGGGTGGATGGCATCCTACTCTCCAGAACAGAGATGGAGAAATTAGCTGTCATTGCCAGGCACTCCTCCTTGAGGCAGGGTCTTCAGAACTGTCATGACAACCCAGAATGGGTGATGGCTGCCATTTGAACACTCTGGCAGAATGCTGGAGACTGGCCAGAGGCAGTGAGTGGGTGGCAGTCCTATAGTGAGCTGCCCCAGGTCCTTCGGGAACTAGGTATGATGAATGCTGCTTTCAAGCTGAGGTTGCATGGGCCAGATGAGAAAGCGTATATGGCAGGGATGAAGGACCTCATTCTCTGGGGAGCCCTATCAACCCTTTTGGGGTCACTAGTGGCTATCTTGAGCCCTTATGTGGGGCAGCCCATCAACACACTTACATAGATGAGAGTAGATTTGGGGTAGCTGTAGACAGCACAAAATCATAAAGCTGTATGGGCTGCTGCCTATGTTGCTCCCCCAACTAACAAGAGAAATGAGCCTATAAAGGTTACCGAAAACAGATGTGGGTAGATTTGATTGTGGCTGGGGCAGATAGGGAGAAATTAGATGACAAGTCTAATACGCTTTGGCAGCAGTTTAAACCAGAACAGAGATTCCAGCCACTGAGACGAACAGCAGCTACCAATAAAATGGTTGGTATGTGGGTGGCATGGTTATAAGATTATATGACGGAGACACCTAGGGGACAGGAGGATCCCCAAGACCACTGTTCCAGTTTGAACAAGAGGAAGGTCGAGGGACCCATCCAATAGGAACAAGTGCGGGGGCTAGAGAGCCTATATAAAATTGGCAATCTACTGGCCCCCTTTTAATGAGCAGCAAGTGTTGGCCTTCAAAGATAATAGATGCTTTTCTTGCAGCAGTAGTAGCTAAGAGAACTGTAAAGGCAGCACAGGCCTTGAATGTGTTTGACCTCACCAGGTCCTGCAGCTTGCTGAGGGGTTTGGATGTGGCTTTTGGCAATGACCAGAACACTATGGAAAGGTGCTGAGGCCCATTAATAAAGAGCTGCGTGGCTAGTTCCCTGTAATGGACCATTACCTTGGTGATTTGCACAGACAACTGGGCTGTCTATCGTGGTTGGTCATTGAGCAGCGTAATGGACTCTTAGACTATAACCAGAGGGGGGCAATGGCTCCCTTGCTGGATGGACATGCTGCTTGTGGACAATATAAGAGACCTTGATGGGGAGGGCCGCAGCACCTGTGGAGACCCTCCTGCACTGGGAAGCTGCTTCCATCCAGCTGCAGAGATGCACCAAGGACACTTTGTGGTTTCAATGCACACAGCCCTGGACTATACAGGCCCTCCCACCTACTATGATGTATGGAGCTAGAGGTGGGCCTCCAGTTAACTCTCTGGGCAGAGTACTCAGGGAGACATTGTGAAGGGAATTACTGTGTAACTTGTGCTGTTACTGTAGTCTATTTATGTAATGCACCTCACTCCTCACACAGGGATCATCATGGAAGATACCTGACACATAGATTGTGAAGCAAGCAACACTAAAGGGGTAGAATGTTGGGAAAATGGCTGTGTTAGGCTTATTTGCTGGTTTTCTGGCTCCAAGCACATTCCACAACTAGTGTGTGAGCACATGGCAACGCCACGTGTGTATAATCTATTTAAGGCTATAGGTGCTTGCACTCAAGGCAGATTGCAGATGGTGGACTGTGGATTGCCTGCCCGCCACTATAAGGGATCATTTGGCCGTTTGTTTGCTTGTTGCTGTTTGTTTGCCCTGCCTGTTTGCTCATCTGCCATTGCAAGACTTGATTTAAATAGTAATGGCCCAACGCGTTCTGGTTCCGCAATTTCTCTACCATCTGCCAGAATCCAATATGGACCTGCCTGCCCTCAGCCACCAGCATTACAGGAACAAACACTTACTGACAACTTTAATGTGTCAACACAGAGCTCCACCTTTATAAAAGTGCTAAAAGTGGACCCAATGCCACAGAAGAAGGCAGTTCAGCTCAAGGCATCACTGCACAACCATGGAGACAACCCGACTTACAACTGAAGGAAGCAGGAGAGGGAGAAGAAGAAATAGAGAAAGACTGGGAGGGAGCCAAGTAGAAAAAAATGCAGCTTCCAAAATTCAAGCCACAACAAGACACTGCGTCATCATTTTGCATGAGGCAAAACTTCCGGTAAAACAGAATCTAAGGTGAAAGATGAATAATATTTTTGTTTTATCCCATTGATACTGATGAAGATAACCAAAATAAACCAGATATCCATACAATGCAATACCATATAACAGACAAACGTGCCATCAAAAAAATACTGAATGACAATGAAAAATGTTTACCATGTTTCATTCCCCTCCCCACCCAAGAGGTGGGAGACAGCTACATACAGCATGGTGTTTTATTTTCACTAATTGTTTGTTTTTCTCACACTTCCCAATCCCAGAGATAATCTTTGTTGATATTTCAGGCTCAGGGGTCGGTAACCTATGGCTCGTGAGCCAGATGTGGCTCTTTTGATTGGTACATCTGGCTCGCAGACAAATCTTTAATAAAAAAAATAATGTTAAAAATATAAAACAGTCTCATTGCAATCCATTCATTTCCTACTGCTCATGTTCATGGTTGTATGGGTGGCTGGAGCCAATCACAGCTGTCCTCTGGGACAACACCAAATTTTTATTGGATAATGCTTAATGTACACGGGTCATTGTGAGGTCAGGAAGTAAACTTCCCTCCTTTTAATCAAGTAGTCAGCTAGCTAATTGCAGAAACCCTTTTGACGAAGACGATGACTAAAAGAAAAAAAAATGAGGAGTATCATACTTTTCAGCAGGAATGGACAGAGGAATTCACCTTTGTGGAGAGAGCAGGTTCTGCAGTGTGTCTAATATGCAATGATAAAATTGCATCGACGAAACAGCCAAATATAAAGTGGCACTTTGACACACACCATACATTTGCATCGAAATATCCAGCGGGGGCCAGCAGGAAGAAAGCGTGTCAAGAGCTACTGTGCAGAGTGTAAGCTAGTCAGCAGCAACTCTGTGTATGGACCCAACAAGGTGACTGGAATTCGGCTAGCTTTGCTGGTGCTTTAGCAATTGTGAGAAATGGAAAGCCATTCACAGATGGGGAGTATGCAAAATATTCATGCTTGATCTTGCCAATGAACTTTTTGACGACTTTTCGGATAAAGACAAGATAATCAAAGAATAAAAGACATGCTTCTGTCGGCAAGAGCTGTTCACGATCATACCATCATGATGGCAAATCAAACTGAGGCAACACAAGTGAAGGATATAAATGCAGCACCATTCTTTTCTCTTGCTTTGGATAAGTCAACAGACGTAAGCCATTTATCCCAGTTCAGCGTGATTGCAAGGTATGCTGTCAGTGACACACTATGTGAGGAAAGTCTTGCTGTTTTGCCTATGAAAGAGACAACAAGAGGGGAGAATTTATTCAAGTCTTTCACTGAGTTCGCTAAAGAAAATAATCTACCTCTACCGATGGATAAACTTATTTCGGTGTGTACTGATGGTGCTCCGTGCATGGTAGGGAAAAACAGAGGATTCATAGTGCTTCTTCGTGAACATGAAAAGAGACCCATCCTAAGTTTTCACTGCATCCTACATGAGGAGGCGCTTTGTGCTCAGATGTGTGGCGAGCAGCTTGGTGAGGTGATGTCGCTGGTCATTTGGGTGGTCAACTTTATTGTTGCCCGAGCTTTAAATGATCGCCAGTTTAAAACACTGCTGGATGAAGTTGGGAATAATTATCCTGGTCTGCTTCTGCACAATAATGTGTGCTGGTTGTCAAGAGGGAAGGTGCTCAGCTGTTTCACAGCTTGTCTAAGCAATATCCGGACTTTTCTTGAAATGAAAAACGTCAAGCATCCTGAGTTAGCTAACACTGAGTGGCTCTTGAAGTTCTACTATCCCGTGGACATGACTGAACATCTGAACCAGCTCAATGTGAAAATGCAAGGCGTTGGAAATACAGTCTTATCCCTTCAACAAGCAGTGTTTGCATTTGAAAATAAGCTGGAACTCTTCATCGCCAACATTGAAACAGGTCCTTTACTACACTTTGAAAAACTGGGAGAGTTTAAAGATGCATGCACAGCAAGTGACCCTGCTCCACATCTTGATCTCCAGCAGCTGGCGGGCTTCACATCTAATCTCCTGCAGTCATTCAAAGCGCACTTTGGAGAATTTCGTGAGCGCACTCGTCTTTTTAAGTTCATCACCCATCCACACGAGTGTGCAGTGGACAGCACTGACCTGAGTTACATTCCCAGTGTCTCCGTCAGAGATTTTGAGCTATAAGCTGCTGACCTGAAGGCCTCAGACATGTGGGTGAATAAGTTCAAGTCACTGAATGAAGATTTGGAAAGACTTGCATGACAGCAAGCAGAGCTGGCGAGCAAACACAAGTGGGGAGGAATGAAAAACCTTCAACCCATGGACCAGCTGATTGTCAAAACTTGGAATGCGCTTCCCGTCACATACCACACACTGCAGCGTGTGAGTATTGCTGTACTGACAATGTTTGGCTCTACATATGCATGTGAGCAGTCTTTTTCACATCTAAAGAACGTTAAGACCAACCTATGATCACATTTAACGGATGGAAGTCTCAATGCCTGCATGAAGCTTAACCTCACCACGTATCAACCAGACTACAAAGCCATCAGCAAAACCATGCAGCACCAGAAGTCGCATTAATGGTAAGAAGTACTTTATTCATCATTGGTTAGCAACAGCATAACAACATTACTATAAAGAATTCAGAGACTTATTGTACTTTAAAAGTGTTGGTCTTATATAAAATGAACATATTTACTTGTATTTAGTGTTAATCATATTGTATGGGTCTCACAGAAATACATTTTAAAATATGTGGCGTTCATGGCTCTCTCAGCCAAAAAAGTTCCCAACCCCTGCTCTAGTTTTTTCTCCACATCACTAAATATAGGTACATGTGCTAAATTTCTACATTTAAATATAGATATCGATATGAGAGAGATAAATGCTTAAGGGAGACTTTTAGTGCTTTTCAGTTTTATGCATATATTATGTTAAGGATTATAACAATTTTAATAAATTTGTTCAAATTAATAGTTTTTCATATTAGGTTAATAATCTTAGCCTCCAGGCAATCTCTATAAATCTACCTTCCATCAAGCACATCTATAAAAATAATGCACTGTTTGACCATATCAGTTCAATTCGACAAGTATGTAAGCATTTTCCATTAGCTGGGTACTCTGATAGGCCAATGAAAAGAAAAAGGTCACTTTCAATAAAATCATACACATCTCTGATTTCTCATTACTTCCTTCAGAACTTGTCAGCTTTCCAGGTGGTGGCACAGTGGATAGATCTTTGACCTGGGAGAATGAAGACCCAGGTTCAAAACCCACAGGTTGCCAGCTTGAGCAGGGCTCATCCAGCTTGAGTTCGGGCTCACTAGCTTGAGCATGGGTCACCAGTTTGAGCACAGGCTCACAGACATGACCCAAGGTCGCTGGCTTGAGCAAGGGGTCACTGACTTGGCTGGAGTCTCCCAGTTAAGTATGAGAAACAATCAATGAACGACTAAAGGGCTGCAACTACAAGTTGATGCTTCTCATCTCTCTCCCTTCCTGTCTGTCTCTATCTCTGCTTCTCTCTCTCTCTCTCTCTCTCTCTCTCTCTCTCTCTCACACACACACACACACACACATACACAAAAAAATAAAACTTGCAGTCTATGAAACGGAAATAATAAAACTGGGAAGTCAGAGCCACAATTTAAGCTGTCCGTTGTCCTGCTTATAAACAAGTGTAGAATGCACTGGATACATAGCAATGATAGATGAACATATAGGAAATGACAAATTAGTGAAGTAGGTTACCTTTGCTGAATAATAAAAATAATCGGAATCAAGCAAACATTTCTGTGCAAGAAGAACAAAAGATCAACAGCAGTATTTTTACAAACCCAATACAGAAATGGTGTCATGAAACATATCACAAACCAAGGTGATTAAGATCTTTTTTTATTTCACATAAAGCAGGAGCATCTAGAAGAGCTGTCCAAAAATACACTTGCTACCCATTTGTCTCTATTTAGGCTGTATCAATACTAAAAGAGCTGTTGGCTTAGTGAGTCTAGGTTAAACAGGTTCAGGTCTGAGAAATACACACACAGTTCTGGTTTAAGTTAAATTTCCTACTGACACATAACTTTCCTAACCTTTAAGTTTCCAAACTGTATTCATGCAAATTAAGCAGAAATTCTAAGTTCCTCTGGCTCAAAGAGGTTATGGCCAGAAAGCCAAGGGAAAGATAAACATACAAAGCCAAAGTAAGAAGCAGTCCTCAAGTTGAAAAGCAGCCTACAAAGATGGGATCAATTGAAATAAGTAACTCTGCATCTGTTCCAAATAGCACCTCCTCATCCTCTTTCAACACCCGAATCAGAGCTCCTGCCATCAGTTCCAGCCTATCATGCTCTGAGTTCCTCTTGAGAGTTGACCAACTTGGAGAACCTTGAAGTCAAACCAGGGCCAAACTTATGAGAGCAGCCAGCCAGGGAAAGCACATCTGGGATCACACTACAGCACGCATGTCAATGCTACGAGATAGAAGATAACCTCACATAAAGATAACTTCTCGAACCCAGACATCAGAACTAGACACTGCACCTACTGTTTTTAAGTAAATTTTCCTACAACGGTGCCCTGCACTTCGCGGAACCAAGAAATACACAGACTTTCATCTCACTGCTCTCTGCTAGGCAATCATGTTGCTGATTACTGACTATGACAGATGATTAAGAAGTCAGAGTTCCCAAAGCCATAGACTTGAAGGATATTCCCAAAAATAAATATTCCCCCTCCCCAAAAAAAAAGTTTCCTGACATTCCACTTCAGTTGCAGTATAAAGCCCTTAAAAGACATTTAAAGATTTTGACATGGATATAAAAGTTCCTTTTGGTGAGGGGAACAGCAGCAAGAGAGAAAATACCACAGGGTATATAAATCAAAGAGGTCTGAGACTAGAGTAACTCCAGGTCCCAGTATAGACAAATGCTGACTCACATCATCTCCAAATAAATGTTATCGGCCGTATAAACTGTGTTTGTTCTACAGCTAACTTTACTGTTGTGCTATTTCCCCTCTTTCAGGGTAACCTGAAAAAACACATATAAAAACAGCACTTGTACAACATTTTAACCAAATCTATCCAGGTTCCATTATCCTACCTGTTCTAATTGGAGAAGAGAGTAATTTTAAAAGTTCAAAGGGAGATGTCTTAAGCATAACCTAACAAAGGGAATGTCTCGATGTGTCCGTCTTTCTGTGCAGAACTCTTTCCTCGGGAACACAAAAGTGGAAGCCTGAGCAGTCTCCGCACAGCCAGCTGACCATAGCCCAGCACTCGGGGGTGAAATTCCCCTTCCGGGGGAATGCCTTGGTGTTTTCATCTAGTTCTGACAAAGGACATTCAGACACAATTCTTCCCTTCTCTCTTCTGAGAATCCACTACGATGAGAGGCGGCGGGTGAGGTGGGGAGAAAGGGATGGAGCACCAGGAGTAGGAAAAAATGTGAAAAAGTCCAAGACAAACATCGAACACAAAGACCAGTCCTTACCTAAAAAAACCCTGGCTGGAGTTTTGGGATTGAGAAACCTCCTGCCTCCTTGGAGTGGATGTGGTGTGCTGATGTGGGCGATCACTGCGCAAGTTTCTCTTCTAGGCTGTTTTTGCTGGCCAGCAAATCTTCTTCCTTTCTTTTCATCCTTGCCAGAGGATTTGTCAGTTTAAACTTTAGGGTGAAGAGATAACCTGCTGGAACATTTCATCGGTGCTGTATAATGCAGAACTTGCTTTAGAAATCCTGGATACAAACTTGACCTGGGTTTAGGGTGTGATGCTCTCAAGGGAAATACTTCTCTGACGGGAACCAAATGTTGCTGAAACAAAGGCATTCCCAAGCCAGACCCTTCCGATCCTAGGGCTGCAGTTGGCACCTGCCAGTCTGGTCTGGCCTCCTGAGGAACTAGGGTTCCCGGGGAGAATGAGGAAAAGGAGAAATAACCCCTATAGAGCAGTGCTTTTCAACCAATGGGCCACAAAAGAGTTAACCACCCTGATGTTGTATGAAGATTATAGAGTTTATAATCATTGGGTCTATAATTTTCATACAGCACCAGTGTCGTTAACTCTTTCGCTGACCAGCAAGAAATTTCTAGCTGGCCAGCACCGTTCCATGGACCAGTGGTTGGAAACCACTGCTGTAAGAGAACTTGATTCCAAGCAGTGTGCTAGAACAGACTTCTGTGCCTTCTCATCCAGTCCTTCAAAAGCTTTCCTAGAGACAGCCACTACTGGCACCATTAATTATACAGATGAGGAAACCAAGGTAGAAAGAGACATAGGGTAAATTACCTAAACTAAATAGCCTGAAAGATGTTGGGTGTCACTGGCTGCAAAATTCCCACTCTGGGAGAGAAGATTTACTTTTTCTTTCCTTTTTTCTCCCCTCAGATTTCCTCCCTACAGTATATTAATCACCTTATATCTCTCCGTATTCTCCAAATAGGCCGTGCCCTTTCCAACTTCCATGTTTTTACACTGAAAGGTGCGTCTGCCCGAATGTCCTCAAGAAGCTGATTTCAGAACCACATGATGCTATCCGCTCCCCCCACAGCCTTCACCAGCTCTCCAGGCACGACCGCTCAGGGGTCCCTAGACACACGGAACTTAAAATACGGCATCATAAGTTATGTTTGTAACTATAAGCAATTTACTTAAATCTCAACTTGAAACTGCCAGTGTCTATCTGAAGTCTTAGCTGGTTATGCAACTCGGGTCATAGCACTCAGCAGGATATAAAATAAGTAAAATTTTCAAATTTTTAAAAATCAACGAAATGCTGAAGCATTAAAGTCAAATAAGCCAATAATAGGAGGAATAAAAGAAAATACGTTTTTTAAGAGATGACAAATTATTTTTTTTTCCCTCTTCATAGCTCTCCTCAAGGGAGAGAGAACTTTGGGGAATTTCTAGGGAATGGATCATCATTGAAAAACTAAAGTTTATACCATTGAGCAAAAAAAAAAAAAATTGAAATTACCCATTAAATATATTAAGCATTCTATGAACACATTATATACTTTTTTCCCATTTTTCATAAGGCGCAAGAGACATGGTCTAATCCAGGCCGTTACCGTGAACATTAATGACAGGCCTACATGGCTTTCAGAGGTGTGAATGGCAGCAGCCCCAGACTACCATCAGTTTTTACACCTTTTACACGTCTCCCGACCGTGTTTCATGCTGATGATGTCAGAGTAGTTGGCCTAAGTATCCCTTCTCTCCAAGCTTCTAATGTGCCACTTTGAGTTGGCTGTGGACTTAAATACAAAGTAAACAAACTCGCTGAAACTGTGAATAAAAGAATACACACTTGTTCCAAGTAAGTGACGTTCTCACAAATACATTGATAGGAAAGAGTTCCCTGCCAACAGGGCAAGCGGAGGAGACACAGTACGTGACTGCCAGGAAGCACGGCCATGCTCAGATGGCACCTTCACCCATTAATCACTTCTCACAGCAGCGAGAACCTCAAAGGCATGGACGGTGACTACAGGCGCAGGACTTCTTGCTTAGGTAATTCAACTGACCTATGAAATAAGAGAATGTGCCGAGAGTCATTTTCCGGCTAAAGCTATTGATAGAGATTATGCACCAGCTGGCAATGATAGAGTCAGTTCCGTTCTCAATGTCCCCAGCTACTTCTCAGTGAGACTGAATAAAAGTCAGCATCAATATGAATTTTCTCCCTTGAAAAGAGTGTTTCACTTTTTGTGCTGCAAGGGTGTTGTCAAATACACAAGTGTTCTTCAATTAAATGGGGAAATTACATCCCTGAGCACGGCTGAGGTTAAATAAATTCGCAGATAATGTTACTAATTCCTCTAATTTTAGGGAAGGCTTTTCTTTTTTAACCCAACACTGGACAATTTCATTCTTGTCAATTTTGACATCCCCAAGACTATAACTTTAAAAATTCAAATGTGGAAGTCGATATTCATTTATTTGCTCATTTTTCCTTTTGTACCTTTCATTAGCATGCACTATATTCTGTATTGAATTCTGAAATGTAAGAGACATTCTCCCTCCAAAAACCTCAGTTCAGAGGATATATTAGCTTCCCATTACTGCTGTAACAAATCACCACAAACTTAGCAGCTTAAAACAACAGAAACTTATTATTTATCTGTGTTAGAGGCCAGAAGTCTTCAATGGATCTTAGAGCTGAAATCACAGTGTTGGCAGAGATATGTTCTTCTGGAGGCTCTATGAAGAATCGTTTCTTTGTCTTTTCCAGTAACTAGAGGCCATCCATAGGCCTTGGCTCATGGCCTCTTCCTCAATTTCAAAGCATATGCTTTGTCCTCCATCTTCTTCCCTGTTACTACTACCTTTCTTCTTATAAGGACCCTAATGATTACACAGGTCTATCTCCCCAGCTGAAGGTCCTTCGTTTAATCACATCTACAAAGTCCCTTAGCCATGTAAGATAACATACTCACAGGTTTGAGGAATAGGGCATGGACATTTTTGGGGGGCCTCCCACAAGGACACTTATAGAAATAAAACCACAAAATCTCAGCAGAAACTCTACTCTTTATTCTTTAAGTTCTTTCTCTGAATTTTACCGACTCAACCACATTCCAAAAAGCTTAGTTACCTGCTAAACCAGCTCACAGCCCAAGTGAATCAGAAAGTAGAAGAACAGATGATATGTCAGGGTCCTAACTTTAGGAGACAGATTAACATTAGGACATGAAACATAAAAATAATATGGCAAAATAAATAAAAAATAATAATTTGGCAGACACTATACAGTACAAAATAGTGATCTTAAAATACCAAAAAAAGTATATCCAAGAAGGCAGAAAAGTGTATAAAGAATTTTAGGAACAACCTAAAGTAAAAATTTTTTAATATTTTACAATATGTCCAATAGGACCCTAATGTTTAAAGTGCATATGTATATGTATAGAGTCACAGAAAAAAAATTTAAAGACTATAAAGCTAAAATCAAGGGTTAACAGTGATATTACTAAAAAGCATTGCTGAATAGTTTCAATAAAAATATTTTTATTTTCTTCTTACCTTCTCTTAAGTCTTTCTATAATGAACATGGAATATCTTTACAACTATACCTTTTGATGATTTGCAGTTAAAGGGTTTCAGTTCTCTGGAAATATTCAATTAAACTAAAATATCTCTTTATGCTATAAGGCCACATTAGTTTATTAACTGTTTCAATCTTATGTTTATATTAAAGATCTGTTCTATAATATTACCAAACAACATATTAATTATTAATTGACCCTGTGAGCTGCAGAGAAATAGCAAAGAATTGGTATTTTAATCGCTGACCATTTGTAAATGAAAAAAAAAACTTTAATACAGTAATAATCAGATGTATGTATATACAAATACACAATATTTAAGTTATATGTATGTAAATCAAATAAGTATAATCCAGAGATGTGTAACACATTACACTTAACATTAGTATCTTCACTCATCAAAAGATAAACTCAATCCCCATCTTCTTACTCACTGACATTTCATTGTATCTGCACTCTTCTCCATTCACAGAGGAGGCTAAGAACAGATACCACACTGACTCGTGCATATCTTACCCGCTCGCTTAATGGGAAGACAAAGGGGGGGGAGAGGAAAAAAGAGAAAGAAAACAGAAAAAGGAGAAGAAAAAAATGAAAAAGGAAGAAGAGAGAGAACATTAGTGTTTGCCCTAGATAGACATTTACCTGGCCAAACCTACACTGCAACCTCTCAATTTAAAACTGTCATCTCCCCTTGTTTCACAGGGTAGTCAGAGAAGCTAGAGCTAGCAGAGACGTCTCAGGAACTCTCAAACGGCCATCATTTTATAGCCTGAAGCAAAGAGAGATCTGCTTAATATGACAAATAGTTTCCAGTTAAAAAAATCTGTCTTTCCGTTAGTATTTGCGACTGTCCTCCTGGGACAGATAGTGAGAGCATGGGACAGTAGTATCAAGCTGCTGTGAGCAGGTGGGGTGGGCTGCTGTCTTACTCAGAGGCTTGCCCTCTTTCCAAAACCCCCAAGAGACAGGCTACACAGAGACAGAGCATTTTGGTCCCCATCACAGGACGAAAACAAGTTCTGCTCAACGTCTCTCCAAAGTTCCAAAACTCCTGCACTCGTTGACTGCAAGCCCACGTCTATGTTCCTGCTGTGTTCCTAGACACACAGACCGAATGGACACAAAATCACTATCTGATGATAGATTGACATGGGACCTTCACGTGTGCCTACCTTCTAAGGTGCCATATGTTAAGTACAAGAGCCAATAAAATCCAAAATGTAAAATGGAACTATCAATATCACCTCCTAACCTAAGGACATAGACAATTCACATTTTACCCAGAAGATGAATTAGTGATTCTTAAAAGTGTGAAAAGATTTGGTTTAGGACAAAAGTTTTGCCAACAGCTAGGTGAGTTGAAGCAAAAACTGTACACGTAAACAAAAAAAAGGGTGTCAGAAGGAGCCAGTGCCCAGAATCTCGAGTAATTCCTTCTCTCCTATTCCTCCCTCTTATCTCACTGTTTAAAATGGAAAGGACAAAATTATTCCTTAAAGCATGTCATTTTATAGCTATTCTTCAGTTATTCCTAAAAGTACATTATTTGACAGATTTTTCTTAAATCAATATCCAGAATCATTCACATCCACTTTCACTGAAATCACACACAGTGGTTCCAGTCCCTCTTTGTAAAGCAGCGGAGCTTCCTTACACACTATTTCAAGACATGGCTGTGCCAGTGCTCCCCTTGATGAGGATACAACGACCTCTGTGGCAACGAACAAGCAGCACTCGAACCCCCGATAGTTGCCTCTATCCATGTGCAAGGAAAAAGAGGTAGAAAACAGCATAATGTCCTGGGTGTCCTAGTACAAAGAGTCAGCCTTTTTACTAATGGGATGACTCACGGGGCATCTTACTGGGACCTAGTGAGGATAAGGTTCCTCATCTGGAACTGGGAGATTGCTGCATGTCCTGAGATGCTTTTGAGATGATTGATATAAAGTGCCTGCCCCCTGCAAAGCCAATGAGAGCCATACTGGTACAGATGCTGCCATCGGCACTCAGGCCTCACTCAGGGAGCCAAAACCATTTTCTCATTTGTGGACTTGATTTAGAGCCATGGCAAATAAACAATAACGAAGAGCAAAGCACTTTATGAAAGATTTTACTTCAAAACTGTTTAATTTTTAAAACAGCCCACAAAGAAAAAGGGAAAAGGAAGATTGAAAATGACCCAAAATTACTGGACTGTGCCTAGATATAATGAAAATATAAGGCTAAAACAAAGGGATTTTTCATTGAAATCAGCTTTAAATATGTTGTCAGCTTTCACTCATCTCAC
This sequence comes from Saccopteryx leptura, assembly GCF_036850995.1. Lineage (NCBI taxonomy): Eukaryota > Metazoa > Chordata > Mammalia > Chiroptera > Emballonuridae > Saccopteryx > Saccopteryx leptura. Next base: position 58,386,998 of record NC_089511.1, on the reverse strand, counting down.
ACTTTAATCCCACAGCTGTCACAAAAAAGTGCAGAACTTTTACTTTTTTCCATAAAAGCCAAAAGAAAAAGTTATACATAATAAATGTGGCATAGGGTTCTATAAGTAATTAAATAATGTCTTTGGGTATTCAAATATACAACCTATTTCTTATAGCTAACATCTAAAAGAAACTGGCAACTTTTTTCAAGAAATTTCAATAACCTCATATCATTAAAATTTTTATCACTTATAAAAATGCAATCCAGCTCTGTCCAGACAGCTCAGTTGGTTAGAAAATTGTCCTGAAGCACAGAGGTTATCAGTTGAATCCCTAGTCAGGGCACATACAAGAACAGATCTATGTTCCTGTCCCTCTTGCTTTCTCTTTCCCTTCCTCTCTCACTAAAATCAATTAAAAAAAATTTTTTTAATGCAATTCAGCCTAACCAGGTGGTGGTACAGTGGATAGAGAGTCGACCCGGGATGCTGAGGACCCAGGTTCAAAACCCCGAGGTCACTAGATTGAGCATGCATTCATCCAGCTTGAGCACAGGATCATAGATATGATCCCATGGTCACTGGCTTGAAGGCCAAGGTTGCTGGCGTGAGTCCCAGTTTGCTGGCTTGAGCAAAGGGTCACTGACTCAGCTAGAAACCCCCTTCTGGTCAAGGCATGTATGAGAAAGCAATCAATGAACAATTAAAATGCCAAAACTACAAATTGATGCTTCTCATCTATCTCCCTTCCTGTCTGTCTCTTCTCCCTCCCTCCCCCCCAAAAAAATGCAATCCAAGAAGAAAATTATTTGTCAGCTTTTGCTAAGAGATAAAAAAGAAACTTTTAAAACACTCCACTGTTTCTGAATTTAAAATTTAATGGATTCTAGAAAACATATATATAGAATCCATATAATAGCATTTCAATATTATTTTTTATTTTTTTATTCTTATTTTTTCTTTTTTCTTTGCTTTTTTTTTTTGTATTTTTCCTAAGTTAGAAGCGGGGAGGCAGTCAGACTGATTCCAGCATGTGCCTGACCGGGATCCACCCAGCATGCCCATTAGGGGGCGATGCTCTGCCCATCTGGGACATCGCTCTATTGTGGCCAGAGCCATTCTAGCACCTGAGGCAGAGGCCATGGAGCTGTCCTCAGTGCCTGGGCCAACTTTGCTCTAATGGAGCCCTGGCTGCAGGAGGTGAAGAGAGAGAAAGGAGAGGGGGAAGGATAGAGAAGAAGATGGGCGCTTCTCCTGTGTGCCTTGGCCAGGAATCAAACCCAGGACTTCCACACACCGGGCTGACACTCTACCACTAAGCCAACTGGCCAGGGCCAATATTAGTTTTTAAAAAGATAAACAGATATGCCACCATTTTATTTTATAAGTCATTTAGGCCTGGCCTGTGGTTGCTCAGTGGCTAGAGCATTGACCTGGAATGCTCAAGTTGTCAGTTTGAAACCATGACCTTGCCTAGTCAAGGTACATACAACAAGCAATCAATCAATGAACAACTAAAGTGAAGCAACTATGAGTTGATACAACTCGCTCCCAGTCTCTTGCTCTCCTCTCTTTAAAATCAATAAAATCTTTAGGGGGAAAAAAAGTCATTTAGAACTCAAAATTTAATGTATTTCAGTATTATGGCTGAATTCTAAAGATTTTGACTATATTTTATAGACTTTCAGATAATTCACAATAGATCCCCCTAATACAGAAAGACATTATTTTTTAGGCCCCAAGTAAAAGTCTGGTGTTTTTACTAAAAAGACGCATTATGAAGTTAACAACATCAACAACAAAAACGCAATCCTAAGAGTGTTGCTTGGACATGATTAAGATCGCACAAGCAGGAGACATCTTCTCCCAGCCAAGATAAAGAAACAGTAACCAGATCCATTCTAAACAACTGGAAAAATGCACAAAACATTTTAAACAATAGTTTAAAAATACTAGACATTAAGCAACAAATGGCAGCAACTCAGGAGAGGCAGGAAACAAGCAAGGTAACTATACTGAACTTACTGTTTGGAGAGTTTCCAGACTGGAGCACAAGGAGAATGGAGTCAGGACAAGCCTGGTGATCATCCCGTTGAGAAAATGGAGCTGGGAGTTCAAGGAGACTAAGATGTCTAGAGTTTGCAGGGCACAGTACCAGAGAGGAGAAAGCTGCAAATACAAAGAGCTCTGGAGACAGGCAGGGGTTCCCCACGTCTTCAGCTGATCATCCCATGTGTGTGAGAAAACTACCCAAGAATTGGAAGAAATAATCCCGAAGGCTCACATGAGCAGGGGAAGGTTCCTCCTGTTCCTACTAGTCAGAGTGGAAACCTTATAGTTAACAGCACATGAGGTATTTAGAAGTGTTTAACCTTGGCAGACTAGCCCAAGACTAAATGTTGCTCTGGTCCTAAGAAAGCATAAAAGCAAGTATGACTGGACATCAGAGCAATGGTGGCATGATAGATACTCTTGATCTCTCTCCTTGCAACGCCAACAAATAAAACAACTATAATGAAGCAAAGGAACCCCAGCGTGACGCACAGGCAAGCCTGAAAGATCCACACACTCAATGGACTAAATAAAGGTGGAACCGGTTAAAAATGGGGACAGAAGATAAAACACATTCATGGTTGGCTCTGGAGTGGAGATAAACCCAGATAGGCGTTTTTTTTCTCTGCTGGATTATGGGGAAGAAAGAAGCTCAGGCTGTTTGGGTTTTCTCTGAGGGGTGTGGAGAGGGAAACCCAAAGTGACTGGGTCTCCATCTGCTGGGAAGAGCAATAAGATAGAAGGGCAGAGAAGGAGAAACTAAGCCACAGCAGCCAGATCTCAGAGTCACAGCCAGTGTTCCCGTGGTCAGCCTGCAGCTGGCACTTGGCAAACAGAGAAAACTAAAGTGCGGTTCCTGCAGCCTCCCAAATCCTGCCTCCCTCACCTCGAGATAGGAGAGTGGCAGAGACAAATCCCATAGCCGGCCCTCTCCAGAGCCACACGCTCCACTGATGGACAGGGGTACTGGCATCTGCTCTCGTGATCTGTTGAGACTGGGAAGGAGAGCCTGGAAGCCTGGGATCACAGTTGCTAGAGCCGTAAAGCCGGAGCCTTAAAGCCCTCATAATACATCACGCACACCAACGCAACTACGCCCCAGCCTACATCATTTTGGCAGAAACATCTCAGCAAACAATAGCCCAGAAATTTCACAAGCTAAAGAGTATAATACAGCAAAACCTACTGGAAAAAAACTCTTAAAACCTCAATTTTTTTTCCAATCTTTTTCTTTTTTTTCATTTATTTCTTCTTATTTTTTCCTACTTTTCTCTTTTGAATTTCATTTTTAGTTTTTATATTTTTATTCCTATTTTTTGTGGGTGTTTTCATTGTTTTTGATTTTTTTGTTTTTGATCTCTGATTTCTGTGGATTTTCTTTTTGACTTGTCATAATATATATTTTAAATTTGATTTTTTATAGTATCCCTTCTTTATAAATTTTTTACTTCTTTAGTTTTTTTTTTGTTAGGATTGTTAACAATAACACTCACAAATGCTATCAAAGAGTAAGAAATCGAATACCATGGCTACACAAGACAGAGACATTGTTCAGAAAAAAAATAAAAATCTTCAGAAAAAAATCTCAATCACATGAAAACCTTGAAATTAAATGATAGCGAATTCAAAACAAAAGCTCTGAAAATACTCAATGAAATGTAAAACTGCATGTTTATAACATTACAGGCTTGTATCAAGAAACAAGAGAGATCCCAAGTAAACAACCTAACATCACACCTTAAGGAACTAGAAAAAGAACAAAGGTAATCCAAAGTCAGAAGAATAAAGGAAATAGTAAAAATTAGAGCAGAATTAAATGAAAAAGACAACAAAAAACCTAGAGAAAAAACTAATACAACAAAGAACTGGTTCTTTGAAATGATCAATTAAATTGATAAACCACTGCTAGACCCACTAAGGAAAAAAGAGGAAATAATATCCATATAAACAAAATTCAAATTGAAAGAGGAGAAATTACCACAGACATCATAGATATACAAAGGATTATAGTAGACTATTATGAAAGATTATATGCCATCAAATTCAACAAACTAGAGAAAATGGATAATTCCTAGAACTATACAATCTTCCTAAACTGAATCATGAAGAAGTAGAAAACCTAAATAGACCTATAAGCAGGGAGGAAATAGAAACAACCATCAAAAACTTCCCAAAAAAACAAAAGTCTAGGACCAGATGGCTACACTAGTGAATTCTATCAAACATTCAAAGAAGAATTGGTATCTATCCTTCTCAACATCTTTCAAAAAATAAAAGAAGAAGCAATACACCCTAAGACATTTTATGAGGCCAACTCAACCTTCACACCAAAACCTGTCAAGGATAACACAAAAAATAAAGGGGAAAAAAAACTACAGACCAATATCTCTAATATCCTAAACAAAATATTAATACTAGCAAATCAAATACAATAAGACATTAAAAAAATACTACATTACGATCAAGTAGGAGTCATTCCAGGAGCACAAGGATAGTTCAGCATATGTAAATTGATCAATGTAATATATCACATCAACAAAACAGAACAAAAATCATATGATCCTATCAATAGATGCAGAAAAGGCATTCAATAGGTTACAACATCTCTTTATGTTTAAAGCACTCAATTAAATTGGAATAGAAGCAAAGTACCTCAACATAATAAAGGTCATACATGATAAACCATCAGCTAATACCATACTTAATGGTAAAAAAATAATAAAGGCTTTTCCTTTAAAATCAGGAACAAGACAAGGCTGCCCACTCTCTCCACTCTTATTTAACATAGTTCTGGAAGGTTCAGCCAGAGTGATCAGGCAACAGAAAGAAATAAAAGGCATCTATACCGGAAAAGAAGTAAAGGAATCGCTTTTTGCAGATGATATTATCGTGTATATAAAAATCCCCAAAGACTCCAACAAACAACTATTAGAAACGATACACTTACACAGCAAAGTCTCAGGATACAAAATCAATATACAAAAGTCTATTGTGTTCCTATATACCAACAATGAAACTTCAGAAAATGAACTCTTAAAAACAATTCCTTTTACAACAGCAACAACAAAAACACCTAGGTATAAATTTCACAAAGGATTTGACAGATCCATATACTGAAAACTATAAAACAGGGGTCCCCAAACTTTTTACACAGGGGGCCAGTTCACTGTCCCTCAGACCATTGGAAGGCCGGACTATAAAAAAAACTATGAACAAATCCCTATGCACACTGCACATATCTTATTTTAAAGTAAAAAAACAAAACAGGAACAAATATAACATTTAAAATAAAGAACAAGTAAATTTAAATCAACAAACTGACCAGTATTTCAATGGGAACTATGCTCCTCTCACTGACCACCAATGAAAGAGGTGCCCCTTCCGGAAGTGCGGTGGGGGCTGGATAAATGGCCTCGGGGGCCACATGTGGCCCGCGGGCCATAGTTTGGAGACCCCTGCTATAAAACATTATTGAAAGATATTGAAAAAGGCAATAAAATGAAAAAATATTCTATGTTCATGGATTCGAAGAATCAACACAGTTAAAATGGCCATATTACCCAAAGCAATATACAAATTTAATGCAATCTCCATCAAAATGCAAATGTCATTTTTTTAAAAATACAGCAGAAAATCACCAGGACTGTATGGAACCATAAAAAAAAAAAACACAAATAGGCAAAGCAATCCTGAGGAAAAATAATGAAGCTGCAGGTATCACACTACCTGACTTCAAATTATACTATAAAGCTATAATCATCAAAACAGCATGCTATTGGCAGAAAATGAGACATACAGACCAATGGAACAGAATTGAGAGTCTAGAAATAAAACCACATATATATGGACAAATCACCTATCTCTGTCTCTCTCACTAAAAAAAGAAAACATCTTTCAAAAGTGAAGAAAAAATTAAAAAGTTAAAGGAAATAAAGAAAATTCCTCAAGAAGAAAAATAATTATCCAGGATAATCCTGTCATCTCAAAATTCTTAACTTAATCACATCTGTAAGGCAACATTCACAGGGTCCAGGAATGAGAAAATAAACATCTTGCGGGTGAAAGGGATTATAATTCTACCTCCCACATCCTATACATAAAGAAACTGTTCAAATAGATGTCTCACTAAAACAAAAAGTAATCGTAATAACAATGCAAGAAAATATATTATTTTTAAGAATGGAAGCTGAGAATGACAGAAAATACAGATGTGAAAAAAACAGACTCCTTTGGAATTTGATGCCTGGACATTCTCCTTTTGTTTTGTTTTTTTGTTTTGTTTTGTTTTAATGGTACTTTATTTATTTATTTTTTTTTATTTATTCATTTCAGAGAGGAGAGAGAGAGACAGAGAATGAGAAGGCAGGGAGGAGCAGGAAGCATCAACTCCCGTATGTGCCTTGACCAGGCAAGCCCAGGGTTTCAAACCAGCAACCTCAGTGTTCCAGGTCAAGGCTTTATCCACTGCACCACCACAGGTCAGGCTGGACATTCTCCTTTGACCTGCGGATTAAGTGAGTTAAGATTGTCTTCTTCAAGAAAAAGAACTCACAAGCAATGAGAAAAGTGATTGGGAAAAAAGCCAAGGTTCCTGCCTGCCCGCATAAAGTGTTTATCAATCAAATTACTCTTAATTCTAAGAACAAATTTGGTATTAAAAGAATTTAAATCATGCTAACTTAATTCTATGTCAATATTCTGTAAGTAATATTTCTTGATAAACTTTCTTTTCTACTTGATACCTGTAAATGCAGGAGGTCAAGAATAGGGAGGTTTACACTAGGTTTGAGCAGACCACAGAAGAACCACAGAGCCAAAAGGCATTGGGCCATTCCAGATTATTAAGAAGTCTTGCAGCAGCAGGCAAGTGAACAGGCAGGGGCAAACCCAATTCTAGCAGCAATGGGCAAACAACCAGGGGATAACTGCCCCCAGGGAAAGTACCACAGCCTTATATAGGTTACGTGCACACAAAAGTGGCTTTCTGCCAAGTACTTACATCACTAATTCTGCAAAGGCTAGCCTTTTTCCCTACATTCCACCCCTTTAGGGTTGCTCGCCTCACAACCTACATGGCAGGTATCTTCTGTGCTGGTCTCTGTGGGAGGAGTGAGGTACAATGCATCCATATCCCACAGAAACAGTAGAGACTACAGCAACAGACTACTGAGGCACAAGCTACACCAAAAATGACAATAAAGATAGTGCACCAGCCTGCCACTAAAAATGCTCACTATTCTTGGAGGGGTCCCTGGTTTGACACTCCACCTCCTGGGTCTCCTCTGCCAGGGCATGCAAGGCCTGGCTTACATTGTCCACAAAGGCATTTGCCAGCGCTAAGCTATGGACGAAGTACCCTAAGTTGCGGTATGGCAGTATCAAAAAAGGCAAATCTTTCTCCTCTGGTAGAATACAGGCCAGAGTTTTGTCTGTAGACAACAGTAGCAGGTACCACAGGCCTCGTCAGGCAGGCATACCAAACTTTACTGTCCTGTACACCAGGATCTTCTGGATCTAAGTGCAACAAAATGAGAGAACTCATCATAGGCCGCAGGGAAATTACAAAGGTGCCCTTTACAATGATGTCTCCCAGAGAACTCAAGGGATAATACACTTCTACCTTAAACAGCCAGGTGCCAGTTGCCCAGGGAGTTAACTGGAGGCCCACCTCTAGCGCCCTACCCCACGGTGCCAACAAGGCCATCCTTTGTAGGTGAGGGCCTATACAATCCAGGGCCATGTCCATGAAGCTGTTGACCTTAAGGGAAGGCTGCTAGGGCAGCCATGGACCCATTGCCTTGCCACCCAAAGCCTGGCTTAAGTAAAATGTCCTTGGTGCATATCTGCAACTGGGTAAGAGCAGCTTCCCAGTGCAGGAGGGCCTGAATAGGTGCCCCCCTCATTGAGGTCTTCTGTTCAAAATCCTGAGAACTGTCCACAAGTGGCATGACCATCCAGCAAGGAAGCCAGTGCCCTCCTCTCACTGTCCTCGCTTCGTGAATCCCGTATACTATTCAATGATACCAGCAGCCTGTGTTCTGGAGTCCACTGCTTTTCCACGGAACCAGTGAAATGGGTACTGTTGTCACTTTTAAGAACTAGAGATCACCTGTACGCAGAACACAGGTAGTCCAGAGCCTGTATGACTTCTCTCTAGTTGGGGTTACGGAAAGGGTAGGCAGCAAGCAGACCGGTGGCAGTATCTACTCAGGTGACTGCACACTGGTTCCTGTCCGACTCCAGTAAGGGTCCGATGATGTCTACCTGCCACTGTGTCAGTGGAACATGACCTCTCTGGATCTGTCCAGGTGATGCCAGCTGCCTACAAGGGTGTTCCTTGGAACACACTGCACACTGGTAACAACCTGCAAGTACTTCTTCATAGGACACAGGCAAGTTCCATGCCTTAACAGTAGCCCACACAGTTTTCTGCCCCTCATGGAGCAAATGCCGGTAGAGCCATTGTGCCACACCACCTGCAGGAGCAATCTCCAACCATCGCACTCTTGCCAAGGTGTCTGCCTCATCACTCCCAGGATGGGCTAGCAGAGCACGCCCCATGACATGATATACTGTCACTTGCTTCTGTTGTCCTATTTCCCGTTAGTCTTGCCACATGGCCTGACCCCACAGGTACATGGTAATGCACCATCCACTGGTTAACCAAGTAGCAATCCAAAGGGTCAGTCCACTATAGACAGCCCAGCTGTCTGTGCAAATCACCAAAGGTGAAAGTTCATTACATGAAACTAGCCATACAGCTCTTAATTCCATCAATCAGCTACTTTGGCCTGTACCTGTGTCCATCCAGTCTCAGTGGCAAATGGAAAGCTATAGCTGTCCACCTGGCAGGTTAGCCCCTGCCAGAAGCATCAGTATACCAGGCATCATCGGGGATGGGCACCCGCCCCTCCTGGTAGGGACTAACTTCAGGTTCTGCCTCCTGAGCCCCAGCTGCACCTGACTCTAGGGTCACATATGTAACTGGATACAAAACTCCCTGCAGTTCTGCCCTCAATGGGATGGTGCTAAGAGCACAGCATTGTTGCAAGTATTCACCCTACTTGGCCAGGGTGGAGGCTTGATCCATACCACTACATGGTTCATTACCCAATCTCTCACCCAGCCTGCAATGGGGTATGTTGTCCTGACCCTAACTGGAGTTCTGGTCCTGATACTCTCAGTGGCCGGGAGGGCAGCATACACAGCCGCCAACTGTTTCTCCACTGATGAGTAATGAACCTCACCTTTCCACAACGGGGACCAAAACCCCATCGGTTGCAGTAAGTGCTCTATTGCCACAAGCCCCATCCAAACCCCCGCCGTAAATACTTTCTCATCTGGCCCACAGGACCTCAGGTTGAAAGCTGCATTCCTCATAACCAGCTCCCGGAGAACCTGCTGCAGCCCACTGCCCCTATAAGTCTCTGGCATTCTGCCAAAACCTATGCATGGCGGCCATCACCCTTTCTAATAAGGTATGATTTCCTGGGTCATCATGGAAGCTCTGAAGATGCTGCCTCAAGGAGGAGTGCGTGGTGATGGCAGCTCATTTCTCCATCTCTGCTCCAGCAAGCATGCTACCATTCATCCCAATGTCCCCACAGCCACAGCAACCAGCTGCCAGAGATTTGGTGGGTTTCTGCCTGAATTTCGCCCCTAATTCCATAAGCTCTGCCTGAGTGTAATGATGGAACACGGAGTGCTCCACTACTTGTACAAGAGGCTGTGCCTGCCCTGAGGCTCCCTCTGCTGCTGGGTTTCCACTTTCTAGGTGACCACCAGCTGGGTTCTGAGTCTGCCAAAGGTAGTTCCAGCCCAAACCTATTCCTCCTCCAAGGAAGAGGAGGAGGAGGAGGAGGAGGAGGAGGAGGAGGAGGAGGAGGAGGAGGGAGAGGAGGAGGAGGAGGAGGGAGAGGAGGAGGAGGAGGAGGAGGAGGAGGAAGAGGAAGAGGAAGAGGAAGAGGAGGAGGAGGGGGGGAGAAGGGGGGGAGGAGGAGGAGGAAGAGGAGGTGTCAGAGACAACTACTACCACAGACTCAGAGCCTTTCGGCCGGCACAAACACAACTTCTCCTCCAGCAACCATTTAGTGTCTTCCAGCACCTGCCATGCCAGTGCCCAGCCTCCAGCTCACACTGGGGCTCTTGGACTTGTAAGTCCTCTTCCAGCAATCATTCGTTGTCCTCCAGCACCTGTTGCTGTTGGTGCTCGGCTTACAGCTCACACTGGAGCTCTTGGACTCAGGCAGCCTCTTGCAGAGAGCTTTCAGTTTCTGCTCACAGGACTGTAAAACACCCCCCACCCTCCACCCACACACACACACACACACACACACACACAGCCACCAGTAGGGTAGCCACAGGAAACCACATGCGAGAACAGTCATCCCTCTATCTCACCCCTCATGGGAGCTGGTGGGTCCATAATGGTCTGAAACAAATCCTGCCCACTACCCCAGGTGTAATGTGGAAGGCCAAGGCCAGGGAGGTTCACAATGGATTCAGGCAGACCACAGAAGAACTGTGGAGCCAAAAAGCATTGGGCCATTCCTGTTCACTGTATTCTCACAGCAGCGTGAGACTACACAGGCAGAAAACCACTTCTCGTAGCGGTGGGCAAGCAAACGGGGAAATCGTCCCCCAGTGATAGACTACCCACACAAAAGTGCCTTTCTACTAAGTGCTTACATCACTAATCATGCAGCCTTTTTTCCCTACTATACCCTTAACTAAGTTGCAAACTTTTATGCTAAGTGGATTTATGGCCCATCAAGAATTTCAATAACTCTAACACAGGCATTTTTCCCTTACATGAAATGCTTCGATGCATGACCAAATCGACCTATTACGGTATTTACTTTAGAACTAGTAATGCAATTTCAAATGTAAAAAGCTGCAAATGAGTAAAATTAATCTTTTTTCTGCTTGCATGCATACACCCATGCCAATAAAAATTATAACCAAGGGCCCTGGCCGGTTGGCTCAGCAGTAGAGCGTCGGCCTAGCGTGCGGAGGACCTGGGTTCGATTCCCGGCCAGGGCACACAGGAGAAGCACCCATTTGCTTCTCCACCCCTCCGCCGCGCTTTCCTCTCTGTCTCTCTCTTCCCCTCCCGCAGCCAAGGCTCCATTGGAGCAAAGATGGACTGGGGGCTGGGGATGGCTCTGTGGTCTCTGCCCCAGGCGCTAGAGTGGCTCTGGTCGCAACATGGCGATGCCCAGGATGGGCAGAGCATCGCCCCCTGGTGGGCAGAGCGTCGCCCCCTGGTGGGCATGCCGGGTGGATCCCGGTCGGGTGCATGCGGGAGTCTAACTGTCTCTCCCTGTTTCCAGCTTCAAAAAATGAAGAGGAAAAAAAAATTATAACCAAGGCTTCCCATGCAGCAATAAAAGATACATTTTGAACACAATTCAGAAGTTATCATTTTCATCCCAACTTAATAATCTGTCAAAATGTTAACCATCCCAAACACATAAATGTAAGTTTCACAATCTTACAAATAAGCTTTCTCATTCTATAATTTATAAATTCTCTAAATAGCTATGCAAATAGAAGGGAGACAGTTTTTTGTTTTTTTTGTTTTTTTGTATTTTTTCTGAAGCTGGAAACGGGGAGAGACAGTCAGACAGACTCCCACATGCGCCCGACCAGGATCCACCAGGCACACCCACCAGGGGCGACGCTCTGCCCACCAGGGGGTGATGCTCTGCCCCTCTGGGGCGTCGCTCTGCCACAACCAGAGCCACTCTAGCGCCTGGGGCAGAGGCCAAGGAGCCATCCCCAGCACCCGGGCCATCTTTGCTCCAATGGAGCCTTGGCTGCGAGAGGGGAAGAGAGAGACAGAGAGGAAGGAGGGGGGGGGGTGGAGAAGCAAATGGGCGCTTCTCCTATGTGCCCTGGCCGGGAATCAAACCCGGGTCCCCCGCACACCAGGCCGACGCTCTACCGCTGAGCCAACCAGCCAGGACCGAAGGGAGGCAGTTTTTAAAACATACAATTCAATATTAGGTCTCCATCACCATGCAACCTAATTGGAAACGGCAATTCTGATCCTTAGTGTAGAACACCATGTTTAGAGAAACTAAGACCATTTACAGAACTGAGTCTCTTTAATGATAATACCTGTGGTAAAATATTTCACTTGACTCTCCTCCAACCAAAGTTAGTAGCTATGTAAAAACCAAAATATGGCTTTGAAGCCACTATATTATATTCTTTGACCAACTTCACCCATTTCCATTTAATGATTAAAACTCTGTTTAACAGAGGTTAAGCCCACTCGGCCATCCCTGGAGTTCCAGAGATGCCAGACCAACATTTAGTTTCACATGAGAGACTCTGACTGACCCATATTTTTCCAGCACTCCCTTACCAAGAGCCGCTAATCATTATTGTGGGAAGAGATAAGAATGCTGATCAGCTCACTTAAAATTAACTAGCTCCACATACAGAGAATTTCATTCCCTAGACCTCAGCTTCCTTTTTAAGATCTTGATCAGAAGAGAAATTCTGCCTGTTTACACTGACGATGTTAGGACTCCAGCCAGGATTACTGATTACTGTACTTTTTAACCAACAAGGTGGTCAACTTGCTCCCTGACAATACACAAAGCAATGCTGTTAAGGACTAATTAATTAAGTCAAATAGGTGAAATATAAAAGACCACAAGTTGCAACTTTCAGTATGCTACTCGAACCCTAAAGCCAACCAACCTGAGGGGGTGGAGGGACGCCCAAAGCCTCCACTCCCTTCAGCTGTAAAAAGAATTCTAATATCCATGAAGTTGTCACAACAGAAAGTGCATTATACCAACTCAGAAGTTTGCACCATCTAAAGATAATTCGAACAAAATATGAAAAAAAAATCCCTCAAAAATGCACTTTCCCCAAGTAATTGTCCTAGCCATAAGCAATTTTAACTAAAATAATAATTTTACTCTTCCCACTATGGGTATTACTTATTACTTCTTTTACTTTTGAAGGAATGGTTTGAAGTATCTATCACAAAATCTGGAAAAACATGCAAAACGAAAATAATGAGTTCAGAATTCACACAGTTCTGTTCATAATGAGACCCAAAGACAAAAAACAAAATAATTAAGCTTATGATGAAGTAGTATATATTAATATTCATTATAAAAAAGCATATGAAGCAGTATTTAGACCAAAAATAAACAGAACTCTAACAAAGCTGGAGAAGCAAAAAAAATTCACATGTAATTATGTAAGAACTTTAAGTCAGATAGTACTCCAATATTAATATTTTTAAAATCATCCTTCAAAATATCAAAATGTTCCTATTTTATGGATACAAAACACAAAGTAATTCTTATTTTGTATCCACTGTCCTAAGAAACAGATATGCATTTTGCCTGGTTCTTGCCCTTTCTTTAAACTTGCAAAACTACTACTGCTATTTAGTTATATCATAGAAAAAAAAAGGCAGAAAATTCAGAAACTGAACAATAAAGTAAGAATGGCTGTTTGTCTAAGTTGTTTATAATGGTACCTGCACTATAAAAATACATTAAAAAGAGAAGCTATATACTGCAGGCTCTTTATAAAAAAGACATAACACTAGAACTGACTAAAGCAATCAAATTCAACTTTAAGAGCTTAAAAAATTCCAGCTTTTACCTTACCTCTGTGCACAACAAGACAGAAAAGGAAGATTGGATTTAGAGCCAGCCATAAATTCTGCTCAGGGTTCCACAATAAACCAGGTAAGCTAATTAGCAATCCCTTAAACTAGCCTCTCTGAACCTGTTTCCTGTAAATACAGAATTAATATAACCTTTACAAATCTTCATAGTTCCTTCTAATTCTAATTAGGGATTAGCAACTCTAAATTCAATCAATTCCTGCCTTTCACTTATCACACAATAAGAAATCTGTCCATTTAAAATGTTGAGAAAACGTAACTCATTTTAATATTATTTTAAATATACATAAAATTAAAAATTTTTAAAAATACCTTATTCTAAATCATCCTACATAGTCCAAATTCAAATATAAATTATTCAATTTTCTTTTTTAATTCTATGGATCTCCATTATCTTCAAATATTGCAGGTAATCAAGAAGCTAAAACTGAGCCCTGGCAGGATAGCTCAGTTGGTCAGATCCCTGGTCAGGGCACATACAGGAGCAGACTGATGATCCTGTCTCTCTATCCCTTTTCCTCTCTCTCTAAAATCAATAAAATAAACATTTTTTTAAAACTTAACATATTAAGTAGTGAACTCCCTCCCATCTAGACCCAACAGACTGACAAATTCTAATTTTTTATAATTTCTTACTTTACTGGCAAAACTCCTAAAAAGCTAACCTTGAAAATGACGTAAGTTTTAGCATACACAATAAGCATTAAAATTCTTGGTGTTTGTAATGCTGGAGGCTAAGGCCAGGCAGGTCTACATCTGATTCGAGCAGACGGCAGAGAAACTGGGAAGCTGAAAAGCATTGGGTCATTCCCATTTAACAGTCTCACAACAGCGGACAAGCAAACAGGCAGGAAGGGGATAACCTCTTCTAACCGCAGAAAGTGAACAGCAAACAGGCTCCTCACAGTAGCAGGCAGGCAATCCGCCACCTGCCCTGAGGGCAAGCACCTGTAGCCTTACAGAAGCTATACTCCTGTGCCACTGTCACAAGCTCATGTGCTAATCAGGCAAAATGCAAGCAAGCAAGCCTAACACAGCTGTGTTCCCAACATTCCACTCCTTTCAGTTTGCTTGCTTCACAATCTATGAGACAGGTATCTTCCACAATGGTCCCTGTGCGAGGAGTGAGATATATTACATAAACAAACAGACTACAGCAGCCAAAAAGGCACACACTATACCAAAAGTGACAATAATTACAAAGGTGCTCTTCACAATATCTCCCTGAGCACTCCGCCTAGAGCGCTAAGTGGAGGCTCATCTCCAGCCTCCTACTCCGTGATAGGCGGGAGGGCCTATATAGTCCAGGGCTCTGTCAAGTGTCCTTGCTGTGTTTCTGCAACTGGATGGGAGCAGCTTCCCAGTGCAAGAGGGACTCCACAGGTGTCACGGCCCCCTCATCAAGGTCTCTTGTAGTACTGTCCACAGGCAGCGTGTCTATCAAACAAGGAAGCCAGTGCTCCCCTCTTGTCGAAGTCCCTGCTTCAAGAGTCCATTCTACCACCTAATGATCAATCCACAACAGCACAGATGTCTGTACAAAGCACCCAAGGTGAAAGTCCATTAGAGGCAACTAGCCACACAGGTAAGTGCTCTGTCCATTGCCACAAGCCGCATCCAAACACCTCAGCAAGCTTACAGAGCTTGGCGGGGTCAAACACGTAAAAGGCCTATGCCGCCTTGACAGTGCTCTTAGCTGCAAAAAAAAATCACCTATTATCTTCTAATGCCAACACTGCTGCACATTAGAAGGTGATCAGTGATTGCCAATTTCAAACTGGAACAACGAGATCTGTGGATCCTCCTCTCCCTCAGCTGTCGCCAACAAGTAATCCTGCAACCATGCACCCGAATGCCAACTATTTCCTTGGCAGCTGCTCGGACTGCCCGCTTCACCTGCTCTTAAAACAGCTAGAATCTCTGTTGCAGCTTAAGTTGCTGTCAAAGCTCTAACAGGATTCTATTAAATCTGCCATCCAATTTCTACCTGCCCTGGCCACAATCAAATCTACCCACATCTGTGTTTGGGTAACCTTTACATGCCCATTTCTCTCATTAGTTGTGGGGGGCAGCACAGGCAGCAGCCCGCACATTTCGTGCTGCCTCCACTCCGCCCAAATCTGCCACCATCTGTGTAACCACATTGATGGGCTGCCCCACATAGGGGCTCAAGATAGCCACTAGTGACCCAAAAAGGGCTGATGGTGTGCTACAGAGAATAATGTCCCTTATACCTGCCATAAACACTTCCTCATCTGGCCCAAGGGACCTCAGGTTGAAAGCAGCATTCCTTATACTTAGTTCCCGAAGGACCTGCTCAGTATATGACCGCCACCAATTCACTGCTCCCGGCAAGTCTCCAGCATTCTGACAGATCATACAAACAGCAGCCATCACCCGTTCTAATAGGGTATGGTCTCCTGGGTTGTCATGGCAGTTCTGAAGACGTTGCCTCAAGGAGGAGTATGTGGTAATGGCGGCTAATTTCTCCGTCTCTGTTCTGGAGAGCATGATGCCATCCACCCCTATGTCCCACAACTGTAGCAACCAAGTTGTGAGGGACTGGGTAAGTTTCTGCCTGAATTTCACCCTCAACCCCATCAACTCTGAGTGTAGGGCTAGACCACAGAGTGCTTAACTATCTGTAGAAGGGGTTGTGCCTGCCCCTGAGACACAACTGGCTGCTGGATTTTTAACTTCTGCTGGGCTCTGAGTCTGTGGATGGCAGTTTCAGCCTGAACCTTCTCCTCAGAAGAATTGGGAACAACTACAACCACCAACTCAGAGCCATTCAGCCCCTTCCTCAACGCTCATTTCAACTCTTGTGGCTGCCGCCTCTCAGTGTGAAGCTGAGACTCGAGCTCTTGAACCAGCGGTGTTTCTCTAACAACTGTCACTGTCAATGTTCAGCTTCCAGGTCAAGCTATAGCTCACAAACCCTAATTCCTTCTCCAGAGACCATCTCAGTTCCAGGCTCCGTTAGCGCTCGGCCTGCACCTCACACTGCAACTCTCAAGAGCAGTCGGCCACCTTCTCCAGCGTGCGTTCCAGTTCAAGCCATTGCTGGTTCTTAGCCTGCAGCTCACCCTGGAGCTTTTGACGTTGCACAGCCTCTCACACAGAGCTTTCAGTTTCTGCTTGCAGGGCTGTAAAAATCACCCAGCCCATAGCCCCCAACAGAATAGTCACAGAGAACCGTATGCTGGGGAACAATGACTACTCCTCTATCCCACCATTCCAGGGTGTTGGTGGCTCCATGCCGATCTGATCTGAACCCTGCCCCAGGCCAATCAGGTCCACACTGGATTTGAGTAGATGGTAGAAAAACTGCGGAGCCAGAAAGCTTTGGGTCAGTCCTGTTTAATAGAGTCTCACAATAGTGGACAAGCAAACAGGCAGAGGAAAACCTCTCCTCACAATAGCAGGCAAACAGCAAAACCAGCCCCTCGCAGTGGCAAGCAGGCAATCCACAACCCACAATCTGCCAACCGCCATCCACCCTGAAGGCAAGTAACCGTAGCTTCACATAAACTATGCACATGTGGCACTGCCATGTGCTCACACACTAATCAGGCAGAGTGCAAGCAAACAAGCTTAACACAGCTGTTTTCCCAACAGTGTTCATTAAAGTAAACTAAAATAGGGGTCCCACTCCCCGTAAAATTCTCTTGATACATTTTGTGTTTTTTCAGACATTAATTTGCACAATACTCTTTTAGTAGACATTTGTAGTTGCATTAGTTTCCTAGTGGTGCTATAACAAATTACCACAACCTTAATGGCTTTACACCACACAGATTTATTATCTTACAGTTTTCGAGGTCAGAAGTCCAACATGGGTTTGACTGGGCTAAAATCAAGGTGATGGCAAGGCTGCACTCCTTTTGGAAACTCTAGTGGGGAATCTGTTTCTTTGACTTTTCTAGCTCCTAGAGCCATGATGGCAACCCTTTTTCTAAAAGCCACCCACTTTTGCAGTGCTGCTCAACCTGGTCCCCGCCCACTAGTGGGCGGTCCAGCTTTCATGGTGGGCCAATCACAGCCTGTTTGGTTGCTGCCCTACTGCCCACCATGAAAGCTGGAACACCTGCTAGTGGGCAGGAGGGACTAGGTTGACCAGCACTGCAAAAGTGGGCCGTTTTTATAAAAAGGTTCGCCATCACAGTCCTAGAGGCTACCCATATTCCTTGGCTTCCATCTTTAAAGCCAAGTACAATCAGAGTTTTTCTCACATTGTATTCCTCTAACTCTCCTGCCTCCCTCTTTCACTTATAATCTCTGTGATTATACTGGGCTGGCCTGAATAAGCCAGAGTAATCCCTCTATTTTAAGGTCAGCTGATGAGCAAACTTAATTACACCTGCAATCTTTGCCATAGTAACATATTCAAAGGTTCTGGGGATTAGTACACAGATGACTTTAGGAGATTTTCTACCTACCCCAATATCTATTATATATTTGAGAAAACATGCTGACAGAGAAGAAGAAGTCCTATGGAAGAGAATTTAATGGAGAAGGCAAAAAAATAAATAAAACTCCAATTCAGTAGAAAAAATAAACACAGGAACACTTCACAACAAAAGGCAGATGTATAGAAGATTTTATAAACTAATTTAAAATACGGTTCTCTGAATCCACATATTATTAGAAACAATACTTCTATATACTTGAATATCATTTTGAAAGAAAGCACTAAAATACACAAGGAATAGTCATTATCAACCAGAATTTTAGAGACTGATGGGATTCTAAAAGATTACCTACTCCAGGGGTCGGGAACCTATGGATCGCAAGCCAGATGTGGCTCTTTTGATGGCTGCATCTGGTTCGCAGACAAATCTTTAATAAAAATAATAATAACATTAAAAAATATAAAACATTCTCATGTATTATAATCCATTCATTTCCTACTGCTCATGTTCATGGTTGCGGGTGGCAATTAAAACAATGAGATACCATATTTATTAGAATGGCTGAAGTTTAAAACATTGACAATACCAAATGCTGAGCAACAGAAAACTCATCGCTGCTGGGAAAGCAAAACAGTGCACAGCCGCTTTGAAATACGGTTTGGCAGTGTCGTAAAGCTAAAAATACACTGATTATCATACAACCCAGTGATCACACTCCTAGGTATTTACCCAATTCATTCGAAAATTTATGTCCACACTAGTCAAGGTAGCAGAGTAGGTAAACACGGTGCTCACCTTCCCCTACCTTCTTGAAGTCCTGTAACTAATGATACACTAATGAAGAAACCAAGTCAAGACTATTAGGAGCAGCAAAGATGTGGAACAGGCTAGACCCACACCCACATGTGGTGGTGAAAACTTGGGCGAAATATCTCAGCTGCAGAGCTTCCATCCCCCGTAGCCTAGAAGCAAGGACTCGCAGCCCAGGTTTCGTGCCTGAGAGAGAAGTTCCCATAACACCTGGCTGTAAAACCAGTGGGAATTATGAGATGGAGGGCTTCTGGAGTCCCAAGCATTCCTCTTAAAGGCCCGCACATAGACTTACTTGAACTCACTGGCTCTGAGTTACACAGTTAGGGCAGCAGCTGAAAAGTCAGCAGGGACATACAGGGAGAAATGAAATGAGGGACAGCTCTCTACCAGACAGAGTGCTGGCTGAGCTCCTTTGCTGAGCCCTCCCCTCACTGAGCTGGCAGTCTCCGTCAACTTGGCTGACACTGTTCTCCTCGCTCTGTTGACTCTAAGACCCTGACTCACCCAAATTTCATGCCCACCCAAGCCATTTCCAGTGGCTTTTCCACAATGGCCTGTCTTGGCTTGTGCCTCAGACCTTCCTAAAATATCCCTAAAGTTCATAAACCCCAAACAAGCGGCATCTGGCTTTGGTGTGCCCCTCTTGCTAAAAGGCCCTAACCCTGGCACTAGTGTCAGCTGGCCTTGGTTCATGGCTTAGCCTCTCCCAGGCACCTCCAAGCCCAGCTCAAGTGGCAACCATCTAGAGATCACTGTGTAGCTCCTACTAGGCAACCATGGACTTGGTATAGGCAGAGCCTGACCTTGGCCTGCACTAGAGCCCCTCCCAAGAGGCCCCAGAACCAACACACACAGTAACCAGATTCAGCCCACATCAGAGCACCACTCAACCACCTCCACAAACAACACACACAAAGGACAGACTCAGTCTTCACCAGAGCTCTCCTAAAGCAAAATCTGCTCCATGGCATCAGCCCCTGCACAACACTTCTTCTGCTATAGTCATGGCCTCACAGCCAATCAATCTGAGGGGAAATCCCTCCCACTCGTGTGCCAACAGCAATCAAGGCTCAACTACGACAGGAGGGCACATACAACCCATACAAGGAATACACCTGGAGCAACCAACTCAGGTGACCAAGGAGACTGCACCACTGGGCCTCATAGGACACCTACTAAATAAGGTCACTCCCCCCAGCCCAGCAGACGTAGAAGCTCTATTTAATACACAGAAACAAACACTGGGAGGCAGCCAAAATGAGGAGACAAAGAAACATGTCCCAAATGAAAGAACAGAACGAAACTTCAAGAAAAAGAACTAAACCAAATAGAGACAAGCAATCTACCAGATGCAGAAGTCTAAACACAGGTTATTAGAATGCCCAATAACCTTAGGAGAAGAGGACATAAACCCAGTGAGAACTTTAAGAAAGATATAGAAAACAACTAGTCACAAATAAAGACTACAATAACTGAAATGAAGAATACTTCAGAGAATCAAGAGATTAGATGAAGCAGAGGATGGAATCAGCAATTTAGACAACAATGTAGAAAAGAAAAACCAATCAGAAGAGCAAAAAGAAAAAAGAAAAAAATGTAAGGACAGTTTAAGGAAACAACATCAAGCATACCAACATTCACATCCTAGGGGTACCAGAAAGAGACAAGAGAGAGCAAGGAACTGAAAATATACATGAATAAATAATGATGGAAAAGTTCCCTAACTTGGTGAAGGAAATACAAATTCAAGAAGCCCACAAAGTCCCAAACAAGATGAACCCAAAGAGGCCCCCCACTGAGACACATCGTAATTAAAATACCACAGGTTAGCCTGACCTGTGGTGGCGCAGTGGATAAAGCGTCGACTTGGAACGCTGAGGTCGCTGGTTCGAAACCCTGGGCTTACCTGGTTAAGGCACATATGGGAGTTGATGCTTCCTGCTCCTCCCTCTTCTCCCTCTCTCTCTCTCTCTCCTCTCTAAAATGAATAAATAAAATCTTAAAAAAATAAAAAAAATAAAAAATAAATAAAATAAAATACCACAGGTTAAAGACAAAGAGAGAATCTTAAAAGCATCAAGAGAAAAGCAGTTAGTTACCTACAAGGAAGCTCCCATAAGACTGTCAGCTGATTTCTCAACAGAAACTTTACAGGCCAGAGGCACTGGTCTGAAATAGTCAAAGTGATGAAAAGCAAGGACCACCACCAAGATTCCTCTACCCAGCAAGCCTATCATTTAGAATGGAAGGACAAAGAACTTCCCAGACCAAAATAAAATAATAATAATAATGCTAAAGGAGTTAATCACTACCAAACCAGTGTTATAAGAAATGTTGCCTTGGACAGGTAACCCAGTTGGTTAGAGCATAATTCTGATAGGTCAAGGTTGATGCTCAGTCAGAGCACATACAACAATCAACCAATGAATGCATAAATTAAGTGGAACAACAAATCAATGTTTCTCTCTCTTTCTATCCCTTCCCCTTTCTAAAATCAATAAAAATAATTTTTTAAAAGGGTGTTTTATAAGACTAAAAAAAATATTAATATAACAATGGCAAAAACTACATACCTATCAATAATTACTTAAAATATAAATGGAATAAATGCTCTAATCAAAAGACACAGGGTGGCTGAATGGATTTAAAAAAAAAAACACACATAGATATGCTGCCCATGATATTGTGCCTTTGTCAAATCCCATAGGCCCTGGCCGGTTGGCTCAGTGGTAGAGCGTCGGCCTGGCGTGCAGGAGTCCCGGGTTCGATTCCCTGCCAGGGCACACAGGAGATGCACCCATCTGCTTCTCCACCCCTCCCCTCTCCTTCCTCTCTGTCTCTCTCTTCCCCTCCCGCATCCAAGGCTCCATTGGAGCAAAGTTGGCCCGGGCACTGAGGATGGCTCTGTGGCCTCTGCCTCAGGCACTAGAGTGGCTCTGGTCGCAACAGAGCAATGCCCCGGATGGGCAGAGCATCGCCCCCTAGTGGGTATGCCGGGTGGATCCCGGTCGGGCGCATGCGGGAGTCTGTCTGACTGCCTCCCCGTTTCTAGCTTCGGAAAAATACAAAAAAAAAAACACCCATTAAAACTTACAGCATACAAGAAACCCATTTCATATCAAAAGACACATACATACTGAAAGCAAAAGGATGGAGATATTTCATGTAAATAGAAACAAACAAAAAAAGCTTAGATAGCAATACTTATATCAAATCAAATAGCCTTTAAAACAAAGGCTATAACAAGAGAAAAACGACCCAGCAATTCCACTTCTGGGGATTTAACCGGAAGAAACCCTAAACACAATGGAAAAAGACATATGCATCCCCGTGTTCACTGCAGTGTTACTGACAGTACCCAAGAAATAGAAGCAACCTAAGTATCCGATGATAGACGAATGGATAAAGAAGAGATGGTATGTGGGGAACGACATGGAGAGAAGGGGGTAAAGAGGGACAAATATATGGTAAAGGAAAACGATTTGACTTCGGGTGATGGGTATACAACATAATCAACAGTTCAAATGCTATAGAAATGTTTACCTGAAACCAATGTACTTTTACTGATTAATGTCACCCCAGTAAATTTAATTTCCTAAATAAAATTTTTAATAAAAAAGATGGTAAATATATACAATAGAATATTACTCAGCCATAAAAAAGAAATGAAATCTTGCCATCTGCAACAACATGAATGGATCTAAAGAATATTAGGCTGAGTGAAATATATGTCAGACAAAAACAAATGCCACGCGATGTCACTTATATGTGAAATTTAAAAACAAAGTAAACAAAACAGAAACACAAACTCACAGATTCACAGAAATAAATTTAATGGTCGCCAGGTGGGAGCAGGGCTTAGGGGAAGATTGAAAAGGTAAAGAAATTAAGATGTGCAAATTACCAGTCATAAAATTCATCACGAAGACATAGAGTACAGCATAGGAAATATAGTCAGTAACATCGTAATAACTATGTACGGTGTCAGATGCGTACTAGACTTGTCAGGGTAATCACTTCATAAGTTACATACACTTATCATTGTGTTGTATACCTGGGAGTAATATAATACTGTATGACAACTGTAATTGAAAATAAAAAAATATATTTTTTAAAATCTTTAAAAATTTATGTTCACACAAATGCCTGCATGGGAATGTTTTCAGAATATTTATTCATAATGGTAAAATAAATGGCAATAATCTCGATAGATGAATGTATAAATTGTAGGCCTCTACTCAAGAATACTACTCCAGAAAAAAAAAAAGAGTGAACTATAAAAAAGCCATGCAAAAACAGATGAATTGTAAATGCACATACCTAAGTTAACAGAAGCCAGTCTAAAAAGGTTACAGACTACATGATGACATTTATGTGACATTCTGATAAAAAGCAAAATTATAAAGATAGCAAATACTTTAGTTTCTGCCTTCGGAGTGGGAAGAGGTGGGACATGACTAGGTAAAGCACACCGAACATTTAGGATGGTAAAACTATTCCGTATAATACTGTAATAGTAGAGAATGACACTGTGCATTTTCAAAACCCATAGAACTTGACACAGCATAGAGAGCAAACCTTAATGTATGCTAACTTTAAATTATCTATGAGGCTGGAGAATCCCAGGATAGAATGCATTCTGTGACAAAGGATCTAGCAAATGTATGAAATAAACTCACTGAAAGGGGAAGAGGGAGGTGCTAACCAGTGTACACTTAAGAAATAAGTGCAATATAAGGCTGAAGGCAAAGCTAGCTCATAAGCCCTAATGATAAATCATTTCTCACAGAGAGTATTAGCAAACAATTCTTTTTATTTTTATTTTATTTTTATTTTTTTGAGAGAGAGAGAGAGAGAGAGAGAGAGGCAGAGAGAGAGAGACACAGGAACATCAAGCTGCCCTGACCAGGGAATTGAACCAGCAAGCTCTGCAATCCAGGATGATGCTCCAACCAACCAAGTGACCTGGCCAGGGCTTTAATTTTATTTATTTATTTGTTTGTTTATTTATTTAAGGGAAACAGAGAGAGGAACGAAGAGAGAGGGGAGGGGGAAGGGAAACATTCATTTGTTGTTCCACTCAGTCGTGCATTCACTGGTTGCAACCCATGTGTGCCCTGACTGGGGATCGAACCTGCAACTTTGTCATTTTGGGACAACACTCTTAACTGACTGAGCTAACCAACCAGGAACAGTAAAGAATTCTAAACCACTATATATCATACACTAGAAATGAACAAGCAAATAAATAAATGGATGTGGGAGCCAGGTTTCTCACTGTTTGGAGTAGGAGTTTATAGATAAGCAAGGGAAAAAGCTCCAATGATCCATGTGGTAATAGGTTAGAGTGGAAGAGATCAGTATAAACTCATGTGCAGCTTAACACAGGTACATGTGGATACAAATGAAAACAGTTATAAATATGTGTATATACATAGGTTACTATACACAGTATAGCTCTTTGCTGTGTTGGCTGAAAAAGCCTAGAAACATCACATCTCAGGAGCAATGAGCACACCAGATTTTGGTTTCTAATACCACTCTCCAATAAGAGAAACCAGGGCTTCCTAGAGAAATGGATGATTTGGCTTGGCAAGGAATATAACAGACAAGCATGCCCATCTGTAATGCCAGAAAGAAAGAAAAGTGCTTTTAAAAATATATATAAGGCACAGCGATGGAGGTATGTTAAAAGGACACAGGAGCCAAACGAAAAAGCTCCCAAGAGCCAAAGCCAGAACAATCTATGCAGTAAAGAAGTACTGTATTATAACCCAAAGTATAAAATAAACATCCATGGTCCATCCCAATAAAAGTAAATGATTAAATAAATAAAAGGGGCAGAAGAGACCAATCTCCCATGAAGAAGAAT
Source organism: Saccopteryx leptura (assembly GCF_036850995.1). NCBI lineage: Eukaryota > Metazoa > Chordata > Mammalia > Chiroptera > Emballonuridae > Saccopteryx > Saccopteryx leptura. The sequence continues at coordinate 58,362,208 of NC_089511.1, read as the reverse complement.
TCTAAACTAGTATGTAGTGTGGACTGCATAGAATGACTTCCTTCCAAAGAGTCCAGTATAGAAAAGGGAAAATGAAAAAAGCGTAACATTACAATGGAGAAACCTGATGAACGCTATGTCAGCTGGGTGATCAGGCTTAATATCAATAGTAATAGGGCATATTAGTAGTGCAGACCCTTGATAGGACATCAGATGAAAGGGTTCTTCACCTCTCTGATCTTCCTCCCCAAAACACATAACCCCAGTCAGATCACCAGAAACACATCAGAGAAGTCCCAACTGAGAAACATAGAACAAAATATTTAACCAGCATTCCTCAAAACTGTCGAAATCATCAAAAACAAGAAAAATCTGAAGAACTATTGGGTAAGAGGAGACATGATAATTAATGTAGTATGGTATCCCAACAAAAACAGAAAATCTGACTTTCGGTCATAATAATGCATCTTTAGTGGTCCATTAATTGTGGAAAAAGTACCATACTTGTATAAAATATTAACAATAAGAGGAAAATGAATATGGGATGTAATAGGAACTCTGTACTATATTTGCAACTATTCTGTAAATCTAAAACAAAGTTTGTTTTTTTAAAAATTCTACTAGAACGAATTACAAATTATTACCAGTGAAAAAAGTGAGAATCCTCCATTATTTCTCTAGATACCAACTAAGCACATCTAAACCTCTGATTCATTCCTTAAGTATTAAAAATAAAATGAAAGCTGATACTAGGCCAGACGCCAATATGTTATCATTTTTAAAAGTCTATCATTTTTTTAAAAGTACAAACATTCTCTGGATTGCAAAACTGACACTTTTTAATACTGATTTCTTTTTTCTTAAGCATTTGAAACTACTGATAACTGAATAAAAAAATAAATTACAATAATAAGAGAACAGTTCGTTTTAGGTAAAACTAGGGGTGTCATCTGGATCTGTGTTTTTCCTGCAATTACACGAGCCCCCCCAGAGCTGACTCTTAAAGGACTGGTCACCACGATGGAGATGATGTTCTATAAGCATCACATGCTAACTGAAGGAGCAACATGCTGACATCATATAATCCGCTCATTAATGGAGAATAAAAGCAGGTGATATTTTATTGGGCCCATATTTTTTTTAATGTGAACTTATTGCCAATAATAAAAATTAGGATGCTGCATGTAAATATTCAAATTTCTACCTTTTTGTTTAAACAAAGTAAGATGATCTGGCCACACCAGGCCAGCATTCCCATAGCAACAATTTGATGTAGCAGAGCCGAGGCCAAGCACAGTCTCTGCAGGGGTCCCCAAACTTTTTACACAGGGGGCCAGTTCACTGTCGCTCAGACTGTTGGGGGGCTGCCACATACAGTGCTCCTCTCACTGACCACCAGTGAAAGAGGTGCCCCTTTCCGGAAGTGCGGCGGGAGCTGTATAAATGGTTTCAGGTGGCCACATGCGGCCTGCGGGCCGTAGTTTGGGGATGCCTGCTAGAGTTTTCATTAATCCTCACCACTCCCTATTTCTACTCTCCCAGCCCACTTCACTTCTTACTTACTTTTATCTCTACAACCTTCTACCCTTATTACAGCTGCAATCTGAAAAAGAATAAATGGAGACAATATCTGTCAGCTAACACAAATAACAGTATTTTTATTTCATGACCCAGAAGTCCTGAATTGATAGGAAATAATGAGCAACCTCTCTAACAATGCTGAAACAGTATTAATTACTTAATTTGAGTCAGGAAAAAATAATGGATTAAGATGTAACTGTAACAGATAAAACAGGATACATATACACACATTCTGCAAAGTCCCACATACATTTAGAAATCTAGAACAAACTATGGGATGATCATGAAACAAAGGGGAACCGGCCTCCAGGCGCTAGTGTAGACTTCTTCTCTTGGGGCTGAAATAAGAGGCGGCCAAACTGGGTTGCTGCCTACAAAAGAGCTTCCCCTTCTGAGGCTCTAAAACCTTTATTGTGCTGATACATCAGCAAATGCTATAGAAGAGAGAAAGTGACATTTATCAGAACACCACTCAGAGAGGATGCTGTATGTTTTAAAGAGAGTAACTTGATAACCTTCTTTGGAGAGAGAGTGAATTCCACCAAGAACATGTTCAAGAGTTTCTAGGGAGAGCAGAACTAGTTACATGGGTGGGTGGGTGGGTGGGTGGGTTTGTTTGGTGAGGGGGTGGTATGTGAATGTGGGCCACAGTAAAATTTCTTGAAACCTGGAGATGCCACGAGAGAGCTACCTTCTCCACCTCCCTCCAAGCAATGCCTCCCCCCCCTCTCCAGGCACTATTTGTTCAACAATTATCTGAAGACTATGAGCCATATCGACAGCCTGAATGCATCACCCACTTATCTTGACATGTTCCATTTCTGTTGTAAAACTCCAATAAATTTAAAGAAAACATCTGAAATCAAACTACTTCAAGCTAGTTACAACTAGACAAATCTGAGGGAGAGGACCATGCACAAATCTCAGATGCGGGAAAACACTGCAAAAGATCAAAACAACTCATGATCATGGTGATATATATGCTAAGGTTAAAGCAAAGATGAAATGTTCTATTTTAAACTTTAAGAATAAAGTTATTCTTAAAAATATAACCATATTTAAAAGGACAACTTTTAAATCAACCTGCAAAATCAGATTGATGGAAATGTAAATATCAGTATTTGATTTAAAAAACAGTATTACAATAACACACCTATACATCTTAAAGTATAAGATGACTAAAATAACCTAAAAGACAAAACTAAAATAAGCAGCACAACGGCCACTGTCAGCCACATATTATTTTTACAGTTAAACAAGTGTCATTAATAAAAAGTCTGCAGTACGGAAGGATACTTTGAATAATTCAGTTATATTTTCAAAGTAAATTGTTTCTGGGCCTTTAATTGCTAGTAGGTTAACCAAGTTGTTTTTTTCAATAATTTATTCACTTGCCTGGGCTTTATAAAGTTTCTCCCAAAAAAGTCATGAGTATTAAAAGTGGCATATTAGGATAACTAGCACTACACATCCACAATCTTCACAATGGCTCCATCATTTTCAAGAATACACATATATATATATATGCTTGACCAGGTGGTGGCACAGTGGACAGAGCAATGGACTGGGATGCAGAGGACCCGGGTTTGAAACCCAGAGGTCGCCAGCTTGAGCGTGAGCTCATCTGGTTTGAGCAAGGATCACCAGCTTAAGCAAGGGGTCACTCAGTCTGCTGTAGCTCCCTGGTCAAGGCACACATGAGAAAGCAATCAATAAACAACTAAGGTGCCACAACAAAGAACTGATGCTTCTCATCTCTCTCCCTTCCTGTCTGTCCCTATCTGTCCCTCTCTCTGTCTTTCTCTGTCACACACACACCCACACAAAGAATATACATATACAATATCCAATGGCTAATTTACAAACTAGAAAGCTTTCTGCAATAACTTACAAATAGGAAAGGACTAATTTTATTAGATTAAGAAGCCTTCATCACATAAAAAGGACATATGTCATATCAAGACAATACATTCCAGTAAAAGAAACTAGGTGTTTAAAACTTTAAATCTACAAAACACAAAAATCAGGCATGAGTTTCCATTCCAAAAGTAGGCATCACTTTAAAAAAATAATTCATTGTATGATTTCTTTAAACAGCAACATCATCTTATACATCCAAATTATGGCTTAATTTAGATATTTGAGGAACTCGCATCAATAAATGTGTTCTAATGTAAGGCATTACATTTTTTAAATTTATGTCTTTTTTAAAATTTATTGTGTTGACATGGTTTCAAGTGTCCCACTCAATATAACACCCTCACCTCCCCCCTCCGCACGCATCGTGGCCCCCATGCCCTGTGCAAAGTCTCTTTCCATTCCCATCTCACACCCCTCCCCGGACATCCATCCCCCCTTCCCTCTGGGGCTTGCTGCCCTGTTTTCTGTATCTATATGTTATGTAGATATAATTTGGCGAATCCCTTCACCTTCTCTTTGATCCCATCCCCTATCAAAATGTCTTTTTATTGTGGTTAAATACACACAACATACAGTTAACCATTTTAACCATTTTTAAGAGTATGGCTCATTGACATTAAGTAGTCACACTGTTGTGCAACCATCCCCACCATCATCTCTGGGGTTTTTCCACCTTCCAATTCGAAACTCTACCCACTGAATCCAACAGACACTAACCTAATTTCCCTTTCCCGCCAACCCCTGGCAATCGCCATTCTATTCTGTCTCTATGACTTTGACTACTCCAGGTACCTCCTATAAGAGGAATTATATAATATTTGTCCTCTTGTGGCTGGCTTATTTCACCTAGCAGCATATCCTCAAGGCTCCATGCTGTAGCATGAATCAGACTCCAGAGTTCCAAAACCGTTCCATCAGACAGATTTAGCTGGTGCGACTGATACCTAGGTAGATAAATAGATTCCTCCTGCTCTCCACTCCGCCATGTTTCTTATACCTCGCCTAGGCCTTTCTATTACATTTTGTAAGTTCTATGAAAGCAAGGTCCATGTCTGTCTAAATAGGTATACTGTTTATATCATATCAACTGAAAAGGTAGATACTTCAATATTTAAGAAGTTACTATGAAAGAATATACTTTTTTACTTGTTGTCATGATTACATATCTAGACTATTTTAAAGTTCAATTCCAACCAAGGCATTTGTTTTCTAAAAGCATCTAAGAAATAATGTTGCAAAATGGAAACCAAAAATATAAGTACAGTTCATTTTATGAGAAACTCCTTCAAAGACAAGGAATAATTTGTAACAAAACCACAAATGAAGTTACAAATAGATGCCCTTAAAATTATTCCCTCTAGAAACAGGGACACTGGAAGGTAAGCTTCCCCCTCGCTCCTCTAAGGGAGGGTTCAGTCTCTTCCAGCCCTGCTCCAGCCACCTAGGACCTAACCTTGCCCAGAATGCTGGGGTTTGCCACTGAAGGCTGAAGGTGCCCAGGGCTGTCCGCCCCATTTATGACACTGTGGACGAGCCTAGGGTATTTCTTCCAAGAAGCAGGTAAACTGATCTCATTTGCACAAGGGCCACTTAACTATGTCTTGCCTGAATAGTCAGGTTTTTTATTCTTCCCTCGAAGATCTCTGTTGTGGGTGTTGATAGTCCTATTTTCTGCTGCTTTGTTTAATATATAGTGTTTCCTTTATTCCTCCTACCTCAATGCCCCACTCATATTTCAGGCTGGGACCTACTCCTAATTTAGAGCTCTCTTTTCCCCTTTTGCCAACTTCTATTATGAATCTACCTTTGCCACCCAGCTTAGTGTATCCCAAGGTTCTCTTTACCAAGCCACAGTCGCAAAGCTCCAGGGAAAAGCAACCTGGTCTTACCTCTCCAGGCAGAGGAGAACAGAAGCTCCATATCCATGCATGCTGCAGATGGCTTTTCCAGTCTACCTGAATCATTACCAGCTAGAAGCAGCAGTTATTGGGACTTGGACGTGAGCTGCAAAGTATAGAATTGTGACAACAATTCTAGTGCCATGCGGACTTTTCCTAGACTCCTGCCCCTTGGGACAGCTCCTAACAGACTGAACTGGGGTTGGGTTGCATTTATCAGGGACTTGGCATGGTGTTGGGGCCAACTTGGACTTGGTGAACTTGTTAAGGACACTACTCTTTTATGGATTCTTGCTGTATTGGCCAAGAGTTTGCTTAAAGGCTTTAATCACTGTAATAAATAAATAAATAAATAAATAAATAAATAAATAACTGGATAAAGAAGATGTGGCACATATACACCATGGTATACTATTCAGCCATAAGAAATGATGACATCGGATCACTTACAACAAAATGGTGGGATCTTGATAACATTATACGGAGTGAAATAAGTAAATCAGAAAAAAACAAGAACTGCAGGATTCCACACATTGGTGAGACATAAAAACGAGACTAAGAAACATGGACAAGAGTGTGGTGGTTACTGGGGGTGGGGTGAGAGGGGGCGCGGGAGGGAAGGAGGGAGAGGGGAAGGGGGAGGGGGAGGGGCACAAAGAAAACTAGATAGAAGTTGACGGAGGACAATCTGACTTTGGGTGATGGGTATGCAACATAATTGAATGACAAGATAACCTGGACATGTTTTCTTTGAATATATGTACCCTGATTTATTGATGTCACCCCATTAAAATTAATAAAAATTAAAAAAGTATTCCCTCTAAAACCTAATGTCTCATAAGATTATGTTTTCTTCCATGTCTTTAAAAATAAGATTAGAAAAATTTTAATCACTTAAAAAAAATGAAAAAGGCCCTGGCCGGTTGGCTCAGCAGTAGAGCGTCGGCCTGGCGTGCGGGAGACCGGGTTCGATTCCCGGCCAGGGCACATAGGAGAAGCACCCATTTGCTTCTCCACCCCCCCTCCTTCCTCTCTGTCTCTCTCTTCCCCTCCCGCAGCCAAGGCTCCATTGGAGCAAGGATGGCCCGGGCACTGGGGATGGCTCCTTGGCCTCTGCCCCAGGCGCTAGAGTGGCTCTGGTAGAGGCAGAGCGACGCCCCGGAGGGGCAGAGCATCGCCCCCTGGTGGGCAGAGCATCGCCCCTGGTGGACGTGCCGGGTGGATCCCGGTCAGGCGCATGCGGGAGTCTGTCTGACTGTCTCTCCCCGTTTCCAGCTTCAGAAATATACAAAAAAAGAAAAAAAAAGAAAAAAATTCTACTTTCAGTACGGATAGACCACGTAATATAGACCTTCCCATTGTGGTTAACTAGAAAAGATAAAAATACTTAAAAGAAAAAAATATTCCTTAAAGGCATTAGAGAATTACAAGAGATTGAAGAATTGCCAAACAGGATACCGTCGGGAACCAAAGACCAAGGAGGTGAGCACAGCATCTGGGGCCTTTTCCATGAGACCAGGTGCTGACCCGGGGGAGGCATCTGAGAACCCAGTTCATGCTTCTGACCATTTCTGCGCTTTCAGAAGCTAACAGTCATGCTCTGAAGTTGCGTGAAGTTACATTATACTGAATATGTGTCACAAGGAGGACCATCCGAATAGTCAGCAAACATGAAAACTGCTCAACTTCATTAGTAATCAAAGACATGCATATTAAAACCACATCAGATACTACAACACGTTTTAAACCACAATGAAATTCTCACCAAAATGGCTACAAAGATTGACAGTACCGTACCTGTTACTGACCAGATCATGCAAAAACTAAAAACTCAGATTACAGATAGAATGCAAGATGACCTTTTTTTTTTTTTTTTTTTTTTCAGAGTCAGAGAGAGGGATAGACAGGGACAGACAGACAGGAACAGAGAGATGAGAAGCATCAATCATTAGTTTTTCGTTGAGCATTGCAACACCTTAATTGTTCATTGATTGCTTTCTCACATATGCCTTGACAGTTGGCCTTCAGCAGACCAAGTAACCCCTTGCTCGAGCAAGTGACCTTGGATCCAAGCTGGTAAGCTTTTGCTCAAACCAGATGAGCCCTTGCTCAAGCTGGCAACCTCGAGGTCTCAAACCTGGGTCTTCCACATCCCAGTCCGACACTCTATCCACTGCGCCACTGCCCGGTCAGGCCACTTTTGAAAACTAACTGGCCCTACCTCCTAAAAATAAACATATTCCTATTATATATCATTTCAACCCTAGGTACACAACCAAAAAAATTAATCCTCCAAAGAATATGTGTAACATCATTAATAGCAGCTTCATTCATAATAGACAAAAGATTAAAATAACATAAATAACTATAGAGTACATCATTGGTGGCACATGCATACAAACATGTAAAAACAGACATGTTCGCATAAATCTAAGAAAATTAGTCTCCAGTAGAAATTGTACTACATTAATATTAAAGAATTATTTTCAGGATGAAGGTAAATATTACAGAGACACTTGAATATTCTAGAAGGAATGTAAATATGTAAATAATTCCTAAGTACATTTTTCTTCTTAATTTGTTTACAATATATATGGATGTTTAAAATAAATGGTGGCCTTACCTGTGGTGGCACAGTGGATAAAGTGTCGACCTGGAACGCTGAGGTCACTAGTTCGAAGCCCTGGGCTTGCCCGGTCAAGGCACATACGGGAAGCAACTACAAGTGGATGCTTCCTGCTCCTCCCCCACCCTCTTTCTTTCTCTCCCTCTCCTCTCTCTAAAATGAATTAAGTAAAAAAAAAACAAACTGCGACACTGTACTGTGAGGTTTATAATGTAGATAGATGTAACATTTCTATAACAAACGATGGAAGATGGCGGTAAATGGATACAAAGTCATTCCTTTTATATGAAGTGATAAAATTGTAACTCTAAATCAATTATGACAACTTGAGGATGAATAGTGTAATCCTACAGCAAATACTAAAAACTTAAGAAAAACAGTTATTGCTATAAAGCTACTGGATCAGTTAAATGGAAGTTTTAAGTAATCCATTAACCCAAAAGATAGTTGGACAGGAAAAGCCAAAGAATATGCCATTATATATTTGTCCAAATGTACGACACTAAGACTGAATCCTAATGCAAACTATAGACTTTGGGTGATTATGGTAAGTCAATGTAGGTTCAGAAATTGGAACCAATGTACCACTATGGTGGGAGATGTTGTAAATGATTACGCAAAAGCAAAAACAGAAAATACATGGAAAAGTCTGTTCCTTCTATTCAATTTTGTTGTGAACCTAAAACTGCTCTAAAAACTATATACTGAAAATTAAAATAAAACAGATGAGACAAACAAAAACAGATAGTAAAATTATAGATTTAGAATCAGTAATTACAGTAAATGTTTGTTATATCTGTGTTATACTTCACAATTTAAAAATGTTTAAAAAAACAAAAAATTACTCTGAACTGACTAGATTACTTTATAACAAAACTGCGGGTTTAAAAATGTTACAATAGCAATAGTTACAATAAAAGCTATTATGAGATGACCAGGTTCTCCTCCATGTCTCTTCACATTATCTTCCCTCACTGCGTCCAAATTTCTCCTTTAGTATAAGGACATCAGTCAAATTGGATCAGGGCCCATGCTAATGACTTCACCTTATTTTGATTACCTATATAAAGACCCTATCTCTAAAGGTCACTTTATGAGATATTAGGGGGTCACAACTTCAATATATGAACTTTGGATGGATATACTTCAATCTATAACATAAAAACATGTATGTGTATGTGCTATATATATGTGTGTGTGTGTACATTATATACACATATACATGTATAACTAGAACCATTCCCATCAATTATTGGTTAACTACACTTAATTTTTTCATAACGGTTTTTAAATGCCTCGTACCTCTCTTAATGTGAATCTATAATACAGTGTGACAAATTTCTGTTTTCTTTCTAGATACATAACACAGGTCACACATATACATCTATGCTTCACTGCTAAACAGAGGTGTTTGAAGCCACAAATACTGAAATAAACATTCAAAATAGGGCATATTTTCCAATGGAGGTAAAGATTATAGAGTAACCAACAGGAATGTGCAAGCCAGCAATAATTTAATTTAGTAGCTGAGCCAAACCATGATAGTCCACTTTAAAAACACAGAAACTTGAGAAAGTGATACTGTTACAATTGTTAACTATGGAATGCAAGAACATTTCTTTTAAACTTCAAGTCACACAAATCCATTTTGTATATTTATTTTTAAAAGAAACGTCTATTCAGCACATTTTGGATCTGAGAGCTTGAAAATAACTGAATCCTTCTTCCTGTTATGTGCATGGTAGGACCAAATGTAAATGCTATTACGAGGTTTCAGTTACCACAGGATTCTGCCTGCATGCAGGCTTATTTTTATGCATCTCTCAAAAGGAAATACTGATGGTTTAAGTTTCAATGAATGCTCTCACCCTTGTGACATATGGAAAGTGCTCCTTTTAAACTATTAACAAAAAACAGAGAACTAATTTGACCATTCAAGTGCCGGTGCTATTTCGTTTAAAAAACTTCTAAACAGTTTTTTTAAAGATTGTGCCTGTTAATAAAGGCAAAAGTGTTCCATTAGGTTAAAAAAAGAGAGAGAGAGAGAGAGAATTACATAAAGGATATTTTGTTTTGTTTTATTGTGATCATAAACATATAACAAAATTTACCATCGCAACCATTTTTAAGTGTAATACAGTAGTTAATTATACAACACATTGTTGTGCAACAGATCACTAGAAATTTTTCATGTGGCAAAATTGAAAGTCTATATTCACTAAACAACAACTTCTCTTTTCCCTGAACTTCCAGCCCCTGGCAAGTTCTACTTTCTGTTTCCAAGAGTTGCTCTATTTTGGATACTTCATAGAAGTGGAATCATGCAGTATCTTTTTGTGATGGTCTATTTCACATTTTGCTTAGTATAATGTCCTGAAGGTTCTTCTGTGTTGTAGCATATGACAAGACTTTCTTCTTTTTAAGGCTAAATAACATTCCATTGTATGTATACACCAAATTTTCATTGTCCGTTTATCTACTGATGGACGTTTAGGTGGCTTCTACCCCTTGCATTTTGTCAATAATCCTGCAATGAACATGGGTGTGCAAATATTCCTTTTCAAGGTGCTGTTTTGAATTCTTTTGGATATATACCCCAAAGTATGATTAATCATATAATTTCATTTTTATATTTTTAAGGAAACTTCATACTGTTTTCAATAGCAGAAGGTTCATTTTATATTCCCATCAACAAAGCACAAGGTTTCTAATTTCTCTGTGTTCTCACCAACTCATTTTCTGGTGTTCTGATAGTGGCTACCCTAATAGATGAGAGGTAACTCTCTTTGTGGTTTTGAATTGCATTTCTCTAATGATTATTTAATGTTGAGCATCTATTTATGTATTTATTGGCCATTTTCACATCTTCTTTGGAAAAATGTTTATTCAAGTCCTTTGTATACTTCTAATTATACTGTTTTTGTTCTTGAGTTGTAGAAGTTCTTTATATATTATGAATTTTAACTGTTTATCAGATATATATCATTTGCATACGTTTTCTCCCGTTGTGTAACCTTTTTACTTAGTTTGATTAAGTGTTTTGCAGCAAAGTTTTTAAGTTTAATGTGTGGTCCCATTTGTCTATTGCTTTTGGTGCTGTGCTTTCGGTGTTACATTCAAAATATAATGCCCAAAGTTATTTGTTTTTTAAATTATATTCAGGAAATTAAATTTAACAGGGTGACATTGATCAATAAAAGTACATAGGTTTTAGGTAAACATTTCTATTGTATTTGAACTGTTGATTATGTTCTATACCAGGGGTCCCCAAACTACAGCCCGCGGGCCACATGCGGCCCCCTGAGGCCATTTATCCGGCCCCCACCGCACTTCTGGAAGGGCACCTCTTTCATTGGTGGTCAGTGAGAGGAGCATAGTTCCCATTGAAATATTGGTCAGTTTGTTGATTTAAATTTACTTGTTCTTTATTTTAAATATTGTATTTGTTCCTGTTTTGTTTTTTTACTTTAAAATAAGATATGTGCAGTGTGCATAGGGATTTGTTCATAGTTTTTTTTATAGTCTGGCCCTCCAATGGTCTGAGGGACAGTGAACTGGCCCCTGTGTAAAAAGTTTGGGGACCCCTGTTCTATACCCATCACCAAAAGTCAAATCATTTTCCATCAACTTATATTTGTCTCTGACTTTGTAACCTGAGAATTTCCTGAATTCATTTATTAGTTCTAACAGTTTTTTGGTGTGGATCCTTCTCATATACAAGACCTTGTCATCTGCAAACAGCTGTACTTTATCCTTTATCCTTTATTATCTGGACTTTATTTCCTGATTATTGTGGCTAGGACTTCTAAATTTTGTTGAACTGAAATGATGACAGTGAGCATCCTTCCATCCTTGCCTAAGTCCTGATCTTAGAAGAAAAGATTTTAGTTTTTCACCATTGTGTGATGTTGGCTGTGGGTTTTTTATGTATGGCCTTTATTACACTGAGATCATTTTCTTTTCTTTCTTATTTTTGAAAGTTTTTATTATGAATGTTGAATATTGTTAAATGCATTCTCTTCAGTTGAGATGATCATGTAAATTTTGTCCTTCTCTGCTATAATGACTGATTTTATGTTGAACCATTCTTGTATGTCATGAATGAATCCCACTTCGACATGATGTATAACCTTCTTAATGTGTTCTTGAATTTAGTTTCCTAATCAGGGATATTGAGCTGTAGTTTTATGTAGTATATCTCTGATTTTTGCATCAAAACAATTAGGTCCTCCTAGAATGAGTTTGAAAGTGTTCCTCAATATTTTGAAAGTGTTTGAGAAGAACTAGTGTCAATTCTTCTTTAAATGTTTAGTAGCATTTACCAATAAAGTCACCTAGTATTGGGCTTTTCTTCTTTTTAAAAAAATTGTATTTTGAAAATTGTATTTAAGGGGTAGCACTGATCAATAAGAGTATATAGGTTTCAGGTAAATATTTCTATAGCATTAAAACTGTTGACTGTGGGCCCTGGCCGGTTGGCTCAGCGGTGGAGCGTCGGCCTGGCGTACGGGGGACCCGGGTTCGATTCCCGGCCAGGGCACATGGGAGAGGCGCCCATTTGCTTCTCCACCCCCCCCTTCCTCTCTGTCTCTCTCTTCCCCTCCTGCAGCCAGGGCTCCATTGGAGCGGGGATGGCCGGGGCGCTGGGGATGGCTCCTTGGCCTCTGCCCCGGGCGCTGGAGTGGCTCTGGTCGCTGCAGAGCGGCGTCCCGGAGGGGCAGAGCATCGCCCCCTGGTGGGCAGAGCGTCACCCCTGGTGGGCGTGCCGGGTGGATCCCGGTCGGGCGCATGCGGGAGTCTGTCTGTCTCTCCCCGTTTTCAGCTTCGGAAAAAAGAAAAAAAAAAAGATTAAAAAAAAAACAAAAAAAAAAATGTTGACTGTGTTGTGTGCCCATCACCCAAAGTCAAATCATTTTCGATCACTATATATTTGTACCTTTCCTCCTCTCCCAGACAACCCCTTCCCACCAGTAAACATTTCACTTTTATCTATGTCCATAAGTCACCTATGTGTGAAATCATATATTTCTTAGCTTTTTCTGATTTACATATTTCACTCAATATGATGTTCTCAAGGTCCATCCATGTTGTCATAAATGGCAATATGTCATCATTGCTTACGGCTGAGCAGTATTCCATTGTATGTATGTACCACATCTTCTTTATCCAATCTTCTATCAAGACATGGTTGTTTCTGTCTTGGCCACTGTTAATAATGGTGATGCATGTGTTTTTATGTGCCAATGTTTTCGAGTTTTTTGGGGAGGATACCCAGTAGAGGGATTGTTGGGTCATTTGGTAGCTCTACTCTTAGTTGTTTGAGGAACCACCGTACTGTCTTCCATGATGCTTGTACTAATTTGCATTCCCATCAGCAGTCAATGCAGGTTCCTTTTCCTCCACAGTGTCTCCAACACTTGTTATTACCTGTCTTGTTGATAATAGCTAATCTAACAGGTGTGAGGTGGTATCTCATTGTAGTTTTGATTAGCATTTCTCTAATAGCTAGTGAAGATGAACATCTTTTCATAAACTGTTGGCCATTTGTATTTCTTCCTGGAAGAAGTGTCTGTTCAGGTCCTCTCCCAATTTCTAAATTAGATTTTTGCTTGTTTCTTGCTGAGTTTTGTGAGTTCTTTATGTATTTTGGATATGAACCCCTTATTAGAGCTGCTATTTACAAATATAATCTCCCATTTAGCAGGCTGCCTATTTGTTTTGTTGTCAGTTTTTGCTGTGCAGAAGCTTTTTAGTTTAATATACTCCTATTCATTTATTGTTGCCTTTACTTTCCTTGCTGTGGGGTCAAATTCATAAATTGCTCTCTATGGCCAAGATCCATAAGTATAATTGTTTTCTTCTATGTAATTTATTGTTTCAGATCTTATATTTAGATCTTTGATCCATTCTGAGCTAATATTTGTGCACGGAAACAAACCATACTAAAGTTTTATTATTTTGCATGTGGCTTTCCAATTTTCCCAATGCCTTTTATTGAAGATGCTTTCTTTTCTCCATTGTGTGTTTCTGACTCCTTTGTGGAAGATGATTGGTCCATATATGTGTGCTTTTATTTCTGGCCTCTAGATTCTGTTCCATTGCTCTGTATGTCTGTTTTTCTGTTAATACCATGCTGTTTTGATGATCGCAGCTCTGTAGTTAATTTGAAGTCAAGTAGTGTGATACCTCTGGCTTTATTATTTTCTCAGAATTGTTTTGCCTATTTGGGGATTTTATGGTTCTATACAAACCTGGTGATTTTTGTTTTATTTCTTTAAAAATATGACATTGGGATTTGGATGAAAATTGCATTATATTTGTACATTGCTTTGGGTAATGTGGCAATTTTAACTATGTTGATTCTTCCAATCCGTGAACATGGAATATTTTTCCATTTCATTGTGTCTTTTTCAATTTCTTTCAATGTTTTGTAGTTTTCAGTATATAGGTCCTTCACATCCTTTGTGAAGTTTATTCCTATGTATTTTGTTGTTGTTGTTGTAATTGTTTAGTGTTTTTTTTAGTTACTTTTCTGGTTTCATTGATGGTATATAGGAAAGCAATAGACTTTTGTATATTGATTTTGTATCCTGCAACTTTGCTGTATTGGTTTATTGTTTTTAATAATTTTTCGGTGGAGTCTTTGGGGTTTTCTAGATACAAGATCATTTCATCTGCAAAAAAATGATACCTTTATTTCTTTTTTCCCAATATGAATTCCTTTATTTCCTTCTCTTGCCTGATTGCTCAAGTTAAAACTTCCAGACCTATGTTGAGTAAGAGTGGAGAAAAAAGGCAGCCTTGTCTTGTTCCTGATTTTAGAGAAAAAGCCTTCATTTTTTTCCACCAGTTAGAGTGATATTAGCTGATGGATTATCATATGGGATTTATTATGTATGTTGAAGTACTTTCCTTCTATTCTGACTTTATTGTTTTAAACATAAATGGATGTTGTATCTTATCGAATACCTTTTCTACATCTATTGATAGAATCTTATGGCTTTTGTACTTTGTTTTATGTGCTGTATTATGTTGATCAGTTTATCTATGTTAAACCATCCTTCTGCTACTGAAATGAATTCTACTTGATCATGATGTATTTTTTTTTAATATGTTGTTGTATTAGAGTTGATAGTATTTTGTTTAGGATTTTTGCATCTGTATTCATTACAGATATTTGTCTGTAGTTTTCTCTTTTTGCATTCTCCTTACCAGGTTTTGGTATTAGGGTTATGTTGGCCTCATAAAATATGTTAGGGAGTATTGTTTCTTCTTCTATTTTTTGGAAGACTTTGAGAAGGACAAATGCCATATCTTCTTTTAATGTTTGGTAGAACTCACTAGTGTAACCATCTGGTCCTGGACTTTTACTTTCTGGGAAGGTTTTTAATAGTTATTTCTATTTACTCCCTCCTTATAGATCTATTTAGGTTTTCCACTTTTTGTGACTCAGTCTAGGAAATTATCCATTTCTTCCAGATTGTTATATTTGGTGGTATATACTCTTTCATAGTTTTCTAGTATGATCTTTTGTATATCTATAATGTCTATGATAGTCTCTCCTCTTTCATTTCAGATTTTGTTTATATGAGTCCTTGCTTTTATTTCCTGAGTTTAGCCACAGACTGTCAATATTATTGAACTGTTTAAAGAACCAGCTCTTTGTTGTATTAATTTTTTTTAAATTTTTTGCTTTCTATTTCATTTAGTTTCACTCTATTTTTTACTACTTCCTTTCGTCTGCTGACTTTGGATTGCCTTTCTTCTAATTCTTTCAGATGTGATAGCAGGTTGTTTACTTGGGATCTCTCTTTTCTCAATATAAGCCTGTAATGAGAAAAAAAAAAAAAACTTCCCTCTTATTATTGCTTTCTTTGCATCCCAGAAATTTTGATATATATATATCATGTTGTCATTCTCATTTGTCTGTATGTATCTTTTAATCTCTGCTTTTATAATTTTTTGAACCAGTCATTTTTTAGAAGTGTGATGTTTAATTTCCACATTTTTGTAGGTTTCTTTACTTCCTTTTTGCAGTTGAACTAATCTCAAAGACTTACAGTCAGAAAACATGTTTGGTATAATTTCAATCTTCCTGAATTAGATGATGTTAGTTTTGTGACCTTATATATGATCTGTCCTTTAGAATGTTCTATGCACACTAGAAAAGAATGTATAATCTGATGTTCTGAGATGATATGTCTATTATGTCCTTTTGATCTAGTATGTTGTTGAAGACCAATATTTCTTCATTGATTTTCTGTTTGGATGATCTACCTAAAACCATCAATGGTGTGTTGAGACTTCCAAGTATAATTGTGTTTTCATCTGTTTCTATTATTAGGTCAGTTAGTAGACCTAAGAATATATGCTCCCAAAGCAGGGAGTATATATATTAAGGAGTGTTATGTCTTCCTGTTACAGTGTCACCGTTATCATTATGAAATGTCTATCTTGGTCTCTTATTGTCTTTGTTGCTTTGAAGTCAGCATTGTCAGATATTAGTATGGCTACATCTGCTTTCCTTTGGGTGTTATTTGCTTGAAAAGTCATTTTCTAATGTTTTACTTTGAGACCACTTTTATCCTTGCAGCTTAGGTGTGTCTCTTGAAGGCAGCATATGGTTGGGTTTTGCTTTTTGATCCAATCAGCTTTCTGTGCCTCTTTATTGGTGACTAGAGTCCATTTACATTTAGAGTAATTATTGTCACTTGAGGATTTCCTATATTCATTCTTTGTTTTCTGGTAGTTCTGTCTCATTTAGTTCTTCTCTTTTGTGTCTCTGTCAGTTGTTTTGTTTGTTGGTATTCCATACTTCTTTCCCGTTTCTTCTTCTTTTAACCAATGTTTCAATAGTGGCTTTTTTATGGGTGGTTACCATAAAGTTATTAAGAGAAAAATTTTCATACAAATGAGAGTCTTCTATTTTATAAGTTCTTCTGCATGCCATCATCTTTGCTACCACAGATCTTTACCCTCTTCCTGTTGTTACTGTTGTCACAAATTATCCTGTTTTTATTGTGACCTTGGATCTTTCACTTAAGAGTTTTTATTTGTTTTGTTCTTTGTATCAGATTGAATGACCCCCTTATTTCCTGCAGTGGAGATTTTCTGGTAATAAATTGCCTCAGCTTCTGTATATCTGCAAAAGTTTTTATTTCTCCTTCATATTTGAAGGATAGCTTTGATGAATATAGTCATTTTGGCTGGTAATTCCGCTCTTTCAGTACTTTGAATGTTTGGGTCAACTCTTCTGGCTTATAGAGTTTTTGCTAAGAAGTCTGATAAATTAATGAGCCTTCCTTTACATGTTATGTTCTTCTTTATTCCAGCTGCCGTGATGATTCTTTCTTTGTCATTGGTTTTTTGTTTGTTTGTTTTTGTTTTTGTTTTGTATTTTTCTGAAGTTGGAAACGGGGAGGCAGTCAGACAGACTCCCTCATGCGCCCGACAGGGATCCACCCAATATGCCCACCAGGGGGCGATGCTCTGCCCATCTGGGGCATTGCTCTGTTGCATCCAGAGCCATTCTAGCGCCTGAGGCAGAGGCCACAGAGCCATCCTCAGTGCCCGGGCCAACTTTGCTCTAGTGGAGCCTTGGCTGTGGGAGGGGAAGAGAAAGACAGAGAGGAAGGAGAGGGGGAGGGGTGGAAAAGCAGATGAGCACCTCTCCTGTGTGCCCTGGCTGGGAATTGAACCCGGGACTCCTGCACACCAGGCCAACGCTCTACCACTGAGCCAACTGGCCAGGGCCTGTCATTGGTTTTTGGTAGCTTCATTACAAGGTGCCTTGGAGTAGGTCTGTTTTGGATTGAGGTAACTCAGCATTCTGTCTGTTTCTTGGATTTAAGGATCTAACTCTTTGCATAGGCTTGGGAAGTTCTTATCAATTATTTGGTTGAATAGACTCTCCATTCCCTTTCTCCCTCTCTTCTTCTAATATAACCATTATTCTTATATTGCTATTTCTGATGGAAAACAACTCTTGCAGAGCTCTATTATTATTAAAATTTGTGATTCTCTCTTCTTCTCTCTATAGCATCTCTAGTTGCCTGTCTTTCATGTCAGTGATTTTCTCCTCTATCTGGCCTGTTTTATAAGCTAAGCTTGCTACCTGATTTTTTTTTTTTTTCAAGTGAGAGTGGGGAAGATACAGAGATAGACTCACACATGCACCCTGACCAGGATCTAGCCAGCAACACCCATCTAGCATTAATGCTCTGCCCATCTGTGGCTTCTTGCAACTGAGCTATTTTTAGTGCCCAAGGCGGAGGCTCAACAGAGCCATCCTCAGCGCCCAGGGCTGACGTGCTTGGACCAATCAAGTCATTGCTGTGGAGGGGGGAAAAGAAAGAGAGAGATAAGGCAGAGAGGGAGGGGTAAAGAAGCAGATGGTCACCTCTCCTTTGTGCCCTGACTAGGAATCGAACCTGGAAATCCCCACATTGAGTTGACACTCTACTACTGGTAAACAGCCAAGGCCACTACTTCATTTTCCAATTCAAGATTTCAATTCATCATCTCTGGTTCTCTTTTAGCGTTCCAATCTCCTTGGTGAAATACTCCTTTTGTTCATTAATTTGCTTTTGAGCTCATTAAATTCCCTATCAGTGTTTCCTCACATCTCATTGAGTATTTTCAAAACTGTAATTTTGAATTCTCTATTGTTGAACTCCAGGTTTCCATATGATTGAGATTTCTTTCTGGAGATTTTCCTTTTCTTTCTGATATGTCTCTTTCTTGTGTAGCCATGGTATTTGATTTCTTCTTCCCTGATGGCATTTAAGAGTGGTATTTTTAAGAATGCTAACAAAAAAAACAACTTGAAGAATGAAAGTGAAAAATACAATATAAAAAATTTAGTTAGGAATGAAATAAAAGAACTATAAAAAACAAAAAGCAAAAAGCAAAACACCCACAAAAAATAAGAGTAAAAAAATAAATGAAATTCAAAAGAAGAAAAAAATTATTGGTTTTCAGAAGTTTTTCTACTTTCTTCCAGTAGGTGGCACTGTATACCAATTTTTAGTTCTGTGAAATTCCTGGGCTGACCTTCACTAAGATGTTGCTGTCACAATGATGTAAGTAGGGCTGCAGTTGCATTGGTGGATGGGGCATATCTGTGAGGGCTTTACGGCTTTGGCAATCTCAGGCCTCCAGGTGCTCCTTCACATATCTCAAAAGATCAGAGGACCACATACCAAGCACCTCTGTTTTTCATAGGAGAGAGTGGCTCTGGAGAGTTACCTGTGGGGTCTGTGTGCCACTCTGTGGCACACAATGTGAGGGACATGGGATCTGAGAGGCTGGGGAGGGGCTGCACTTTGATTTTCTCTGTCTCTGGGTGGAGGCAAGTGTGGGCTGCTGGCAGGCCTGGGGAACACTGGTCATAACCCCTCGTTCTGCCACTACTTTAGTTTAGTATCTCTCCCTCTGCCCCTAAATCTCGCCACTCCTCCCAGCAAAAGGAGACCCAGTCATTCTGAGCTTGTCCCCTTTCCAGAGCCCCAGTGGACAAAAACCCAGATAGTCCGGCCTCTCTTCTCTCCACAGCCAACCATGAGTGCATCTTATCTTCTGCCCCCCCTTCTCAACCCTTCCCACCTTTAGTCTCTTACTGTGAGCCCAGCTGGGGTTGCTTCACTCTGTTATGTGTGTTCAATTTGTAGAAATTTTAAGGGGAGAGTTCAGAGGTATCTCTCACACCACCATTACTCTGATGTCATTCCCCCTGGACTTTTCTTTGTTGGGAGTTTTTTAGTAGTGATTCAATCTTCTCACTAGTTATAGCTCTGTTCAGATATTTTTATTTCTTCATGATTCACTCTTGATAGATTGTATGTTTCTAGAAATTTATCCGTTTCTTATAGGCATACAATGTTTGTTGGCATATAATTGTTCACAATCATGTTTTTATTTATGTGGTGTCACTTGTAATGTCTATTTCATTTCTCATATTCATTGAGTCCTCTTTTTTCCTTAATGTAGCTAAGAATTTGTTCATCTTACTGATATTTTCAAAGAACCAATTCTTATTTCATTGATTTTTCTATTGTTCTCTACTACCTTTTTCACTGATTTCTGCTCTAATCTTTATTACTTCCTTCCTTCTGCGAACTCTGGGCTTAGTTTGGTCTTCTGTTTCTAGTTTCTTGAGTTGTAAAGCTAGGCTGTTAAATTAAAATCTTTCTTCTTTTTCAAAGTAGGCATTTATCAATATAAACTTCCTTCTTTGTACTGCTTTTCTTGCATCCCATAGTTTTAATATACTGTATTTTTGTTTTCCACAGCTCATATTTTCTAATTTCCTGTGTTTTCTTTGAACCACTGATTGTTCAGAAGTATGCTGTTTAATTTCCACGTATTTGTGAATTTACCAGTTATCCTTTTGCTCTGCATTTCTAGTTTCTTTCTATTGTGGTTTGAAAAGATATCTGAGCCCTGGCCGGTTGGCTCAGCGGTAGAGTGTCGGCCTAGCGTGCGGAGGACCCGGGTTCGATTCCCGGCCAGGGCACACAGGAGAAGCACCCATTTGCTTCTCCACCCCTCCGCCGCGCTTTCCTCTCTGTCTCTCTCGTCCCCTCCCGCAGCCAAGGCTCCATTGGAGCAAAGATGGCCCGGGCGCTGGGGATGGCTCTGTGGCCTCTGCCCCAGGCGCTAGAGTGGCTCTGGTCGCAACATGGCGACGCCCAGGATGGGCAGAGCATCGCCCCCTGGTGGGCAGAGCGTCGCCCCATGGTGGGCGTGCCAGGTGGATCCCGGTCGGGCGCATGCGGGAGTCTGTCTGACTGTCTCTCCCTGTTTCCAGCTTCAGAAAAATGAAAAAAAAAAAAAAAAAAGATATCTGATATGACTTCAAACTTCTTAAATTTGTTAAGACTAACCTTGTGGTCTGTGATCTATTCTGGAGAATATTCTATATGCCCTTGAGAATTATGTGCATTCTACTGTTGGGTCATGTGTTCTATAGTGTGTTAGGTCCGATTGCTTTACCATGTTGTTCAAGTCCTCCTTTTTCTTGTTAACCTTCTGTCTGGTTATCTACCCCTTATTGAAAGTAAGGTGGTGTTGAAAGCTCCTGCTCTTTCTCTCTTCAACTCTGTCAATGTTTCCTTCATGTAATTGTGTACGTATTTTGTTGTTAAGTGCATATATTTATAATTGTTATATCTTCCTGGTGATAATTCACTATACATGACTTTTTTCCCTTGTGAGAGTTTTTGATGAAAATTCATTTTGCCACCCCTGCTTTCTTTTTGTTACCATTTGCATGGAATATCGCTTTCCATCCTTTCACTTCCAGTCTATATATTCCTTATCTCTGAAGTGAGTCTCTTATAGGATATCTAGTCAGATCATGTTTTTGTAACCCCTTCAGGCACTCTATGTCTCTTGATTGAGGAATTTAATTTGTTTGCATTTAAAGTAATTACTCATAAGTAAGGATTTACTATTGTCATTTTATTAACTTTTTTTGTAGCTATTTTGACCTTTTCCTCTCTTACTGCCTTCCTTTGTGTTTCATTGATATTTTTTATAATGACACATTTTATTTCTTTTCTCATTTTCCTTTTTCATCTTTTATGGCTTTCTTCTTTACCAGAGCGCTTACCTTTTCATAAATCTTTGTGTAATGTTCTTTTCATAAGCTGTTGTATAATGTTCTTTTGTTTCAACTTGAATAACTCCTTTTAACAATTTTCATAAGGCTCATCCAGTGGTGATGAAGTCTCTAAACTTTTATTTATTCAGGAATATCTTTATTTGTCCTTCATTTCTGAAGGACAGTTTTGGTGACAATGGGACAATGGTATTCTCGGATACAGGTGTTTTTATCTTTTTAAGTTTAGCATTTTGAATATATCATTCCACTCCCTTCTGGCCTGCAATTTTTTTGCTAAGAAATCTTTTAAAACTCTTATGAGCACTGTCCTGTACATAATGAGTCATTTTTCTCTTGCTGCTTTCATAATTCTGTCTTTGATTTTTGACAGTTTTATTAAAATACATTCAGCATGAACTTCTTTGGGGTACATACTAGTTGAAACATTTTAAGCTTCTTGTATTTGGATGTCCCTTTCAATCCTTAGATTGGGAAGTTTCCTAACATTATATCTTCAAAAAACCTCTCTGCTTATTTCTCTATTTTTTTGGGACTCCCATATTGGGTATATTGGTCCACAGATAGTATCCCATAAGTCCCCTAGGCCAGTGGTCAGCAAACTCATTAGTCAACAGAGCCAAATATCAACAGTACAATGATTGAAATTTGAGAGCCCAATTTTTTAAAGTTAAACTATATAGGTAGGTACATTCTTCACAAGGTAGCGCCACATGTGGTATTTTGTGGAAAAGCAACACTCAAGGGGCCAAAGAGCCGCGTGTGGCTCACAAGCCACGGTTTACTGACCACTGCCCTAGGCTTTTTACATTTTTATCCATTTTTCCTTTCATTCCTCTGATATAATAATTTCAAATAAACTGTCTTCAAGTTTACAGATCTTTCTTCTGCTTGATCAGATCTGTTACTGAGCCTCTCCAATAAATTTTTCAATTGAGTTCTTGTATTCTTCAGCTCCAGAATTTGTTTGGTTCTTTTTCATATATTATCTTTGTTAATAACCCCCTTTTGTTCATGTTTTGCTTTCCTTATTTCATTTGCTTACTTATATGTGTTCTCCTGAAGCACTGAGCTTCTCTACGGCAATTAGTTTTAATTCTCTGCTGAGTAATTAGTAGTAGATCTCCATTTCTCTAAGTAATTAATACGTATTCATTTCTTTAGGGACAGTTTCTAAACATTTATTTTGTTCCTTTGATTACACCATGTTTCCCTGCTTTTTCATATGCCTTGTTGCCTTGTTATTTTCTGTTGTGGTCTTCGCATTTAAATAACCATATCTCCCAGTCTTTAGAGACTGGTTTTATATAGAAAACCCCATCAGCCTAGCTAGAGAATCAGGGGGCCTCTAAAATATTTTATAAGGATATATCTACTCTGGGCTTGAGTGTGTAATTTTCCAATCAGAAACAGTTGCTGGTTTCCTTTTCATGAGGCTTTAGTCTCTTGCTACCTCTCATGTCTGTCCCAGGCATTCAAAGTAAGTCAATTTTTCCATCAGTGCTCCAAGTCAGATGAAATATAAATCAATACCTAAAGTAGCCCCCTAAAATGCTGGAAAGTTGAACATTTCACTGTTCTCCTTCCCTTTCTCCAAGGAGATGCACACTTTGAAGCTTTCCTCCCAAATGCTAGTTTTGCTGGCTTTGGGGGGAGAAACTAATGCAAATAAAATAAAACTACTTTTCTTAGCAATTACAATGCAGCTGTTCTTGGCTTTGAGTTTCTGTGAACATTCTCATAACAGCTTTTCGGACTGTGTATTAAGCTGGTGTTTCTGTGGGGGGGCAAGATCTGGGGCTTTCTATTTCACCATCTTGCTGACCACAGATAGATTTATTTCTGTAATCTCATATTACAGCAAACTCAAAAGAAACATACATGATAGTAGTTATCAAGAATTTACAGTAGAGAATTGTTTAATTTAGAACAAAGCGTATGAAATATCAGAAACATCTACTTCTATATCTGCCTTTCTGAATTCTTTTCCTTTTTTACATTTAAAGTATATAAAGATATTGAACTGTACATACCATCTTACCTCTAATATACTTCATCTCTGATCCAGTCAGGCTACAGTAAATGGTTCTGTGCAGGCATCAGCCCACTTTGTGCTGTTAGTCTCACCTCAAGCTTACCCCAGATACACTTCTCACTTCCTGTTCTAGGAGACTTTTGGACACGTGGCCTAGTAGGTATCACATGTATGTAACCGACCTACAAGTGCAGGGGAGGCAATTTCCACTAGGCAACCCTCCATCCTCTTCAAAGAGGGACAGAAGTTGAAAAACAAATGCTGCTCCTTTTAGTCCTTTAGATAAATAACTTACGGATGTTATCTGGGACTTACCAGAAACAACTTTACCTTCTTCTTTCCTATATGACTTTCCTCATACCATCATTTCCTCTTCTTGAGAGCACTTTCCAAATAAACTAGCTGTCACAAGCTCTTGTCTTGTGGGACAGAGGTAAGTGACCCAGTCTAAGACATACATTGAGTAAACAGGGCTCTACTCTGTGGGATCTCCTTCCTTTTTATTAGCAGGTACAGATAGGTTTCTTCTCTTGCAGGTACAGATAGTTTTTTCTCTTCTAGACTGAATTCTACTTAAAGGTAAAGGATTGTATTCACTTATGTATTTCCATAATATAATTTTATTAAACACACACAACAATTTTCCACTGGGTTTTAAGATGGCCTTACTATTTCCAAATAATTTATGAAATAATTTTCATAAACATGAAAACCACTTTTGCAGGACCTCTATCAAATTAAAATCCATTTTTATAATATTTTGTGCTCAAGCCTAGTTATTTTGACTTGATCAATATACTTTTCATAGATAATGCATTCCAGATATCCATTCAGATTAATTAAATCTATTTTTGAAGACAATATTTCTGTTTAGGTGACAATTTGACTGGCAGCAATGTTTTACTAAATTATAGACCCTGTAATAAAATTTAAAACTCTATAGATCTATGCTAATATTGGGTTTTCTTTCCCAAATAAAAAGATAATTTAAGAAAAACACTCACTTGGATTAATATAAATGTTTATCTAATTTCTCCTGTAAAACTTAAACATACATTTTCTAACTTTTTAATTAAATCATTAAATTGAAGCAATTGAAAATTAATGAAATCTTGACAAAATCTTGACTTTGTTTTAAATGGCACTTCAAAAGCTCAAAATATGATAAAGGGATCAACTCAAATCATAGATAATATAAGCTTTAGAGGTCTTATGTACAAGATAAGGGAAATACTGTGTTGGTTTTTAAAAAATCAATAAGCAATTAAAGTAATTCTGAAAATAAACTAAAATTTGACCAGCCCTGGCCAGTTGGCTCAGCAGTAGAGCATCAGCACAGCATGTCAAAGTCCTGGGTTCGATTCCCAGCCAAGGCACACAGGAGAAGTGCCCACCTGCTTCTCCACCCTTCCACCTCTCCTTCCTCTCTACCTCTCTCTTCCCCTCCTGCAGCAAAGGCTCCACTGGAACAAGGTTGGCCTGGGTGCTGAGGACAGCTCCGTGGCCTCCGCCTCAGGCACTAGAATGGCTCCGGCCCCAACGGAGTAACGCCCCAGATGGGCAGAGGATCACCCCCTGGTGGGCATGTCAGGTGGATCCCAGTTGGGTGCATGCGGGAGTCTGTCTGACCGCTTCTAACTTCGAAAAAATACATACACATACACACACACACAATTTGACCATAGAAATATCTTTTAATTTGAGAAAAATAATCTGATAAACATCACTACATTTCCCTGCTATGTTTCTCTAGTGGTTTAGAGGACAGATATAAATTCTGGCACATGCTTGATAACAACATGCTGGCAGAGGGAGAGGAAAATGTGACAAAAAGATGCCACTCGGGTAAGTACACAATCTCCTTTGTTTATCTAATACAGCGTGTCAACACCAACAGATCTCAACTATGATCTACACTGTCATCCCTGCTCAACTACTATAGAAAACCTTAAATTAGCTAACATCTAGCCCACAGAATACAGGACACTGCAAACCTACTGCCAAGATGGCTGAAAGTAGAGCTTGTGGTTAACTCTCTTGAGAGTACTTGCTCCTCCAAAGCCGAGACAATAAACTGTCCTCATTCTACCACCTTCCCATTTTCTATAAACATTCATCTGTGTGGCACAAAATAAGACAAATTCCTTCCAAATCACTCATGTATGTAAAGCTGTCAGCCTGCAAAACCACAGGCCAAATACTATTGGGTTTCTATTGCATACTGTGCCAAAGACTCAAAATACCAGAGCTGGTAGGGATCTTAGGGTCAAGCAACATAAAACCCTGTAAGGTGAAATGACTTGTCCAAGGAGACAGTGTCAGTGGCAAGATGGTCATGAATTCATCTGACTTTCAGTTACCCATGTCACTAAGAGAAGTGTTTTATTTCCCTGGGTGGAGGGTAGGAAGAAAGGAAAGAGGGAGGAGGATGGGGGTGGGGATGATGGGGGAAGGGAGGAAGAAAATAAAACAGAGAACCTAATTAAAAGAGTAAAATGGCAATAAATACATACCTATCAATAATCACTTTAAATGTAAATGGCTTAAATGCTTGAATAAAAAGATACAGGGTAAGTGGATGGAAAAGGAAACAAGACCCACATATATGCTGTCTACAACAGACTCATCTCAGAATGAAAGACACGCACAGACTAAAAGTAAAGGATGAAAAAAGATATTTCATGCAATTAGAAAGAGAGAAAAGCTGGGGTAGCAATACTTATATTTATGACAAAATATACTTTAAAATATATATACCATTATTTACAACAGCTAAGATTTGAAAGCAGCCAAGTGTCCATCACTAAATGACTGCGTAAGAAAAGCTGTGGTACATTTACACAATAAAGCACTATTCAGCCATAAAAAAGAAGGAAATCTTACCTTGTGACAGAATGGATGGACCTTGAGAGTATTATGCTAAATGAAGTAAGCCAGTCAGAGAAAGACAAGTACCATATGATTTCACTTATATGTGGAATCTAATGAACAAAATAAAATAACAAAATAGAAACAAACTCACAGACAAGGAGAAAATGCTGAGAGCTGTCAGAGGGGAAGGAGTTAGAGGGCTAGGTGAAAAGATAAAGAAATTAATAAAAAACCCACAAAAACTTCGTATCTACAGACAACAGTATGGTGATTACCAGAGCGAAAGGGGGGTGGACAGAGGTTCAAGAGGGCGAAGGGAGGAGAAATGGTGATAGAAGGAAACGTGACTTGTTTTGTTTTGTTTTGTTTTCAGACAGAGAGAGAGGGATAGACAGGGACAGACAGACAGAAAAGAGAGATGAGAAGCATCAATCATTAGTTTTTCGTTGAGCATTGCAACACATTAGTTGTTCATTGATTGCTTTCTCAAATGTGCCTTGACCACGGGCCTTCAGCAGACCGAGTAGCCCCTTGCTGGAGCCAGAGACCTTGGGCTCAAGCTGGTGAGCTTTTGCTCAAACCAGATGAGCCCGCGCTCAAGCTGGCGACCTCAGGGTCTCAAACCTGGATCTTCCGCATCCCAGTCCGATGCTCTCTCCACTGCGCCACCACCTGGTCAGGCTCGTGACGTTGGAGGTGAATACACAATACAATGTGTAGATGATGTATTATAGAACTGCACACCTGAAACCTATATAATTTTATCAACCAATGTTATCCCAATAAATTCAATAAATTTTTTTAAATAAAACAAAAGTTCCTTTCATAGTACTTTTTAAATCTCTACAATATAAAATTGTGCTTAAGTTATTTCATAATATAAATAAGTGTCTATTATACCTAACTTGATGGGAATCTGTAGGAAAATTACATGCATTCTAAGCCTGCTGTGCAATAATAAAAACAATATATCCTTGCCACAGGAAAATATATATATATATATATATGCCTTTCTTTCAAATCCCTTACAACAAGCCACTCTAAACAACAACATGCCAGTTATAAATTATGCCCTAGTAATGTACTTCAAGATGGTTAATAACATGGAGAAAGTACTATCATCAAGAATAAAGGGAATCAAAGTAAGAAAAGAATCTGAATCTTCTTAATTTCAATTATCATCTATCTATAATGGTTCTCAAAGTGTGGGCCTGGGGCCACTGACAATAAACTCACGAGATTCTTTTCAAAATTCAGATTCCTAACACCATAAACAACTCTCAGACCAACAGAACTGGAATCTCTGAGAGAGGCCCAGAGCTTGCCATTTTACACAATCTCCTCAGTTCATATTTATGTACACAAATATTACAAACTACTGATCCAAAGACATCATTCAAAATTTTCAGCAAAACAGACTTCTAACTCTGAACTGATAATTCAATTACTTCCTAATTTTTCACAACCACCAGCTCAAATAAACTAGGCTGTGTGATCATAGAGACAAGGAACAGATAACCTGAAAATTTGTTCTCTTCTGCCTAACCTATGAATCTTTCCAAAAAACAATTTTGTAAACTTTATCAACAGCCTTAAAATGCCCATGCCCTCAGCCCCTAAATTTTTATCAGTAATAATTTTTCCTATGAGAATAATCAAGGATGCAAAAAAAAGTTATCAGGCAAAAGTATTTGGAGCAGCAATATTAATATTCGTTTTGTGCCATTTCTTAAGTATGTATACTGCATCTGGCCTCGGCAGATGCTTTACATATAGTATTTCTAACGCTCAGAACATAGAAATTAGTTTTAACCACCATTTTAGTGATAAGAAGACTGAAAGTCAGAGAAGTTATTAACTTGAACCCAGGCCACACAACCAATAAATAATAGAGCCAGGATCCAAATCTCAGACAGTTGGAATAGATTCATTAGGCTCCTCTCACTGCTTGGCCACTAAAAATGTTATAAAATGTTGTAATATTTAAGAAAAGTATGATGTGTCAAGGGAATATTATACAGCCACTTAAAACCATGTTCTTCAAGAATCTGGTGAAATAGAAAATACCCATGAGGCAATCTGAACTCAAAAAGAAGGGAAGTGTGATCCCAGTTTAGAATTTAAGGTACACAAGTCACCCAAAGATAGGGACTATATTAGCTATCTTAGCTGTGTCTGCATCCTCAAAGCCTAACACTCTTATATCAATAGCTATTACAAAAATAAATTACATGCAGGTAGATTTTTTAAAGACCACAATGTTATGTGTGGTTATTGCTGGATTTGGGACTCAGGGATGGCTTTTGCTTTTTCACATCTGTTTGTACTTTCAAGTATTCTGTAATAAGTCTGTATTACTTTCATAATCAGAAATAAAAGCAAAAGCCCTGGCCAGTTGGTTCAGCAGTAGAGCATCAGTCCAGCATGTAGAAGTCCCAGGTTTGATTTCCGGTGAGGGCACACAGGAGAAGGATCCATCTGTTTCTCCACCCCTGCCCACCTTTTATAGCTCTCTCTCTTCCCTCCTGCAGCCATGGCTTGAATAGTTCAAGCAAAGTTGGCCCCCAGCACTAAGGATGGCTCCATGGCCTCAAACTCAGGCACTGAAATAGCTTGCTGAACAATGAAGCAGCAGCCCCAGATGGGCAGAGCATTGCCTAGAAGGGGCTTGCCCAGTGGATCCTGGTCCAGGTGTATGTGGAAGTCTGTCTTATGTTTAAGCATCTTCCTATACATGAGATGTAGTTAAGATACAAATCAACTGAATATACAGACTGATATGGACTTGACTGTATTGGCTATAACAAAGAAACGACTTTATAGCTAGAAAGTGATCATTATCTTTTTACATGCCAGTATCATAAATGGGAGTGGGACTTAATCCTTGTTACAAACATAAATGTTTTCATCACCTACAGTTATCAGTCGCTTCATAGGGAGGGAATGGATTTACAAATGTATAACATCTACATAATGGTTATATCAGTGGTTTGTACATTT
Organism: Saccopteryx leptura; assembly: GCF_036850995.1. Taxonomy (NCBI): domain Eukaryota; kingdom Metazoa; phylum Chordata; class Mammalia; order Chiroptera; family Emballonuridae; genus Saccopteryx; species Saccopteryx leptura. Next base: position 58,332,677 of record NC_089511.1, on the reverse strand, counting down.
TGGCTACTGCCCTAAATGGTAGCACCACAAGGATCAAAAACCAAACAAACATGGTGGCTTTGACAACATAACAAGAAGGATTTCCAGCCAAGACCATCCCCATATACTGCAAAAGCCATTACAAATTAGTATTAAAATTATGCCTTGGCCCTGGCCGGTTGGCTCAGCGGTAGAGTGTTGGCCTGGCGTGCGGGGGACCTGGGTTTGATTCCCGGCCAGGGCACATAGGAGAAGCGCCCATTTGCTTCTCCACCCCCACCCCCTCCCTTCCTCTCTGTCTCTCTCTTCCCCTCCCGCAGCCAAGGCTCCATTGGAGCAAAGATGGCCCGGGAGCTGGGATGGCTCCTTGGCCTCTGCCCTGGGCGCTGGAGTGGCTCTGGTCGCGGCGGAGCGATGCCCTGGAGGGGCAGAGCATCACCCCCTGGTGGGCAGAGCGTTGCCCCTGGTGGGCGTGCCGGGTGGATCCCGGTCGGGCGCATGCAGGAGTCTGTCTGACTGTCTCTCCCCGTTTCCAGCTTCAGAAAAAATACAAAAAATTATTTAAAAAAAAAAAAATTGTGCCTTGCCTGACCAGGCGGTGGTACAGTAGATAGAGCATTGGACTTCCAACTGGGATGCAGAGGACCCAGTTTCCAAACCCCGAGGTGATGAGCTTGATCACAGGCTCATCAGCTTGAGCATGTAGTCGCAGGCTTGAGCGTGGGATTATAGACATGACCCCATGGTCAATGGCTTGAGCCCAAAGGTCGCTGGCTTGAAGCCCAAGGTCACTGGCTTGAGCCGAAGGTCCCTGGCTTGAGCAAGGGGTCTCTCACTCTGCTATAGCTCCCAGGTCAAGGCACATATGAGAAAGCAATCACTGAACAACGAAGGTGCTTCAATGAAAAATTGATGCTTCTCATCTCCCTTCCTGTCTATCTGTCCTTCTCTCTCTCTCTCTGTCTTCGTCATACACAACAAAAAAAAAAAAAAAGAAAGAAAAAATTGTGCCTCATCTCTGGTAGTTTATTAATAGGCATTTTACATAAAAGAATCGATATGGTCACTATTATCTCATGTACTTTTAAAGAACTATATTTTAGAATAAACCAGAATGAGCCAACTGTTATATTTAGTTAGCACATCGTTCCAGACTATTTCAAATAGCAAAATATAACACAAATCTGATCATTCTACTATCAAACTGCCTCCAAAAAGACTATCTTCTGAACAAATTCTGATTGTATTTCAGTGAGCAATCTACGAAAATACCAAAGGGCAGAAGCTTGAACTACACTGAACCTGCCAATTCTAAAAGCAATTTGAGATGGGCAGTCAGTGGATGAGAAGGAAAGGGGGGGGGGGAATATCGTAGAATAATAGAAGGTAAAAATGGCTATCTGTACTATGTAATTTTCAATGAAAGTTTAACATGGTAAAACTGTAGAGGGAAAAAAAAGAGTTACATTACTTAGTGGCCCAAGGTCCTATTTGTAAAAAGGGTAATAAGATGAGAACGGCTTTATATGATCACAGGTGTTTCTTATATGATAATGGGAAGGGAGGGGAGAGGGGAGAGGGGAGAGGGGAGAGGGGAGAGGGGAGAGGGGAGAGGGGAGAGGGGAGAGGGGAGAGGGGAGAGGGGAGAGGGGAGAGGGGAGAGGGGAGAGGGGAGAGGGGAGAGGGGAGAGGGGAGAGGGGAGAGGGGAGAGGGGAGAGGGGAGAGAGGAGGGGAGAGGGGAGGGGAGGGGATGGAATTCCACCTATTTATAACATTAACAAATAATTTAGATTTCTAGGGATTAACAATACAGGCCAAAGTCTCCAATACAGGGAAGCTTTTGCTTCAGTCACAAGTTGGAATTTTTGTCACAATGTCCTCTGCTTTGCCCATGTAGGGCAACTATGGGTTGGGTCACTCAGCATCCATTAGATGGCCTTCTTCCTTGCCTACTTCCAGGGAAGCTGGAAAAGAAGTTTGTTGGGCAGATAAATATATTATGCTCACTTTGTTAAAGATTACGCTGCCCACGGGGAGGCCGTTGCCCAGGTGATATTAATGTGTGTCTCTGTGGGCAGGCAGGATTGTTGTAGCCTGGGGCTTAGTTTTGGGATTAAGCCTTTCCCACCCTTTTTGATGTGGGGTGGTACAATCCAATCATGCCTCAGAAAGTGACTTTGTATTAGAGACTTCCCTATTTTGTATATTGGATTAAAGGTTTGGATTCCTACACTATAAAATGCGGGCAGAACAAGAGCTTGTGCTCTTGGTTCCTGGGAATAGCATTAGAGAGCAGAGCAGAGAGAGGCCACGTGGAGTAGGCCAGGAGAAGCAGCCAAGATGGCAGAGTATTGAGTGAGAGGCCAGTTTGTGCAGTTTGGAGTTGGAGAAGGAAGGAGATGGGGAACAGAGGTGAATAAGTCTGGTGGGCTAGAAACCTTTGATTCTAGGAAACTCGGATAAGTCAGTAGCTTTGTGAGCACTGAATGTGAGTGGGTTTTGGAGCCCAGTGTGTGTTTTTACTTGCCCGCCGGGTGCAAGCTAGAATTAAAGATGACGGCCCATCAGTTCTTGGCTCCATTGTTTCTTTACTGACTGTCCGAATCCAATGCGAACCTGCATAGGCCAGAAGGCTGCTGTGATGGTGGCCCTGGTCGTGGCTCCTGGCTTTACAAAGTTACATTCCCATAATCTCTTGTAGTGAAGAGTAGCCAAAAAAGACAGAGAGAAGTTCCAGGAAAGAGAACCCTACATCACATAAACAGGCAAAATCTTGACTAGAAAACAACTTTTGTTCCCCTCTCTCCCTGCACAGATCACAATGCAATGTAAGGCATAGCACAGCCAGACGACAGAGACCAAGGCCACAGGCTCAGGACAGCAGAGGCAAGGGAATTCATTGGGCTCCTCAAGCAGCTATGAAGCCTGGACCTCTTAGCCCCGGATTTTTTGTCAGGTAAGGAAAATAACTCCCAATTTGTTTAAGCCACTCTGTGTTGGGTTTTCTGTTAATCGCAGCCAAACACATTCCTGCCTGTTAATCTCTGTGATATGACAAACCTTTCAGTGTTTTATCTCATCAATGATCAACTAAAGCAAAACCCCCCAAGTCTTTACAGAGATAAGATTCATCAAGAGCGTATACAGCTACTGGGAATGCTTGATCCATGCCTGTGCATGTAGGGCTGTAATACCCACCTCCTTTTGTCCTCATGGGACTCCAGGAGAAGCAAAGTTAGGACCCCCACCCAAGACAGTCTAATGACAGTTTCTGAGCTCATTACTGCCAAGTTACCCAACCTCTGATGGATTTTTAATTTAGACTATAAAGTAATGTCAACCTTCAATTCTGCCTTTTGACTCAACTACAACTCTCTTAACAAACTTCCAAATTGGAAGAAGGCTTTCACTAAAAATTAAATCACTCCTTCCCCCCCCAAAAAAAAATTCATAAGCAGTTTAAAAAAATAAAAATAAAAACCCAGACAAAGCCCTGGCTGGTTGGCTCAATGGTAGAGCATCGGCCTGGCGTGCAGGAGTCCCGGGTTTGATTCCCAGCCAGGGCACACAGGAGAAGCGCCCATTTGCTTGTCCACTCCTCCCCCTCTCCTTCCTCTCTGTCTCTCTCTTCCCCTCCCACAGCCAAGGCTCCATTGGAGCAAAGTTGGCCCGGGCGCTGAGGATGGCTCCATGGCCTCTGCCTCAGGCACTAGAATGGCTCTGGTTGCAACAGAGCAACGCCCCAGATGGGCAGAGCATCACCCCCTGGTGGGCATGCCGGGTGGATCCCGGTCGGGCGCATGCGGGAGTCTGTCTGACTGCCTCCACGTTTCCAACTACAGAAAAGTACAAAAAAAAAAAGAGTAAACAGCAAACAGAACACATTAGCCAGGCACAGCATTTTCTTTGAAAAAGTCCCTTTCTAGACACCAGTGAATGACAAGGTCGGGGTAATGTAAAATTAGAAGGAAAATTCATTAATTTTGCTGCTGCTAGTCTTTATTTAGTAAAACTATCAAAAGTGATTGGCTCACAACCTTTCAAATAATGAGAAATACCCAAGGTAGGAACAATTACAACTAAAAAGAGTATTAAGCCCTCCCATCTTGTACTCAGTATGTACTCAACTGCCAATGTACTTACAAGGGGCACTGTGAACTACCAGGGAGGCCAATAATATTTTGAGAGCTATGAATGTTCATTTATCAATAGATCATTTAATTCATTTTCCAATACATTTCATTTTCATTTTCAATATAAGTATGAATTTTATGAACTATGGTTTATAAGGAATATGGTTATTATTAATGTATTCAGCACTTCCTATGTGGCCAGCACTGTGCTGTTTTACATACATCTTTTTCTCTTAATTATCGCAACCACCTAAGGATGAAGACACTATTATCAACAGCCCCTTTCAGAAATAAGTCTGCAGGTGATGAATTTTCCCAAGCTCCCTATTAAAAGGTAATACCGAGACTCAAATCCAGATCAGGACCTAAGCCCTGTACTTTTAACCACTAAGCTTTATGAAGTGATTCGTTCTTGTTTGTTAACATTAATCAAACATTAGCTAGAAAAATATATTAAGCTTAGCTCTTATCTTCAATTCTAGTACTGACCATTTCCATCTATTTTTGCTTATTTCTCACTACTCCCACCAAAACATCTGAAAAAATTATCTATTCACCAAGTCGTAAGACAGTCTTCACTGTAGTTTGCCAAGTTAAAGAGATAACATCTTTGCTGCTCGTATATTTAACCAATCATGTGTGATAGCCTGTTTTAGTGGCTAGTTCTGCAGCTCAAGGAAGCAGCAATAAATGATCCCAGTTGTGACTGTTATTGTAAAAATGCAACATGCTTTTTAAAGTCTTTAACAGGAATACTCTAAAAGCCCAACAGATGTCAACCTCAATTCATAAAAACAGGACATTTTCCTCCTTTTAACACTTCCTTCTTTCTATGATGAAACTCAAGGGGTTCAAAACTTTTGAAAATACCTATGCTTCTAAATTTTATGCAGGAATTTTTAATTGTATTGCACATTTATATGTTTTTCAACATGAAAAAAGTATAACAGTAAGATGTAAGCAACCAAAGAAAAAGTAATTAAAATATACAAATTCCATATTTGCCTCCAGGACTCTGGCAAACACTAAGACTACTTCTGCCTCTTTGTCTTTTGTGGAGGCTTTTTGTTGTTGTTTTAAGTGAGAGGAGGGGAATCAGAGAGACAGACTCCCACTTGCGCCCCAACCGGGATCCACCCAGCAACCCCTGGCTGGGGACAGTGCTCAAGTCAACCAAGCTATCCTTAGTGTCTGGGGCCAGCATTCGAACCAATCAAGCCACTGGCTGCAAGAGGGGAAGAGAGAGAGAAGGACAGGGAGGGGAAGAAAAGCAGATGGTCACTTCTCAAGTGTGCCCTGACCAGGGATCAAATCCGGGACATCCGTACACTGGGCCAATGCTCTATCCACTGAGGCAACCAGCCAGGGCTGTTTCTCACTCTTCTGACTCATTTATTTTCTACCTCTCCCAGACTTCCCCCATAGCTCTCCTCCCTCTTCACATAGCATAATTCTCATTTAATTGACTTAAATGAACCAACACTATGATATCAGATGAAGCATAAAATATAAATTTTGAAGATCAGTATTAAATAAAAATAACTTTTAACATTAAACAATGCTGTCCATGGTATCCATCCTAAGGCTGAACCTACCCATCAAAAACCTAAACTAAACTTGAAAATAAATTCCCATTTATAACACTGCTGACTTAAAATTGATCATCTTCATTTAGATTTGAACAAAAATGTCCAATATCTGTCTGCATGTCAGTTCCAAAGTAGTCATTAGGCCAGAAAAAAAAGAAGAAAGAAGAAAGAAGGGAGAAGGCTAAGAAGAAGAAAAGAAAAACTAGTCATTTTTTCCTACATTTTCAGCCTAGTGGTTTTATGGGTATCAATTCTTTGGGGATTCAATGATCATCCAGAATGGTATTTCATTTCTTTGACAACTACTCCATTGCCCATATTTTAACCTCTCTGAATTTTTGGTCCATTGCGTAGAAGAATTTCTCTACTAATAAAAATGCAACCCATTAATGATTAACTTGCCCCCAGGACACTCTCTCTGGAAACAAATTCCAAGCATTATAATCACCAATTTGCACTATGCAGACTTAAAGGCAGATAATCTTACTTATCCTGATTTAAATTGGAAACCGGCACATAGTGCAAGGCAATTGTGAAAAGGAAAATGACAAATCCAAAATCACAATCATGAGAAACCCAACCACATGCTAACTTTATTTACTTGGCACTTTTCAAATAAAAGGTTTTCCACCCAAGAATAGCTAACAGTATTAAAATATCTGTTGGCTTGCCAAACTTCCTACCTTGGTATCTATTTTATTTCTTCAATTATGAAATTGCAAGATTCCTTTGTTCCTATTATTTAAGTATATACTATACGTCATAAATTGTGAAAGGCACTAGAAATCTTTTGAATCCATGCTGTAATGTTTAGTATTAATAATTTTTAATGTATGTATTAAGCTCTTATCATTTACCAAACAGTGTGACAGTTTTACCTTACTGAGCATTATCTCTTTTAAGTCTCAAAAAGTCCTAAAAGAAGAATAGCATATCAGTCTCATTTTACAGATGGGCAAACTGAAATAGAGGCCCAGCAACTGTCCCAATAACCACTGGGATTTATTTAAACCTAGGTCTGTATGATTCCAGTGCCTACACTTGTATAACCACCTGTTATAAAGCAATAAGGTACATGATTATGTTTGGTTCTGAAAACTAGTAATATTCCTTCAAACATGGTAGTTCTAAGTAATCTGATACTAGAAACCATGAATCACAAAATGCCTTGGCACACTGTGCACTGGGTTCTATTGTCAAATATGTTCAAAATTTACTTTCTGAGAAGGTATAATTCACTTATTGGTAATTTTGGAAAGTTAAAGCACTATGTTCAATCATTACAGAAATCTGTGGGGTTAAAATGTGAATGTTTTATTATATACTAGCTGGTGAAGAAATGTTAACTCCGTGAAGATGTTTTGTAAATATCACTGCAAAGTAGTATTAAACCATCTCATATTAAAATACCATATCTACAAAAAAGAGAGTATTCAAATTTTTAAAAATGCCTCATGCATATTTCATTTTATTCTAAATTACAATTAATTATTTAGAAAGAGAAATCCATTTCTAAAGCTGAGGTTCTATATGAGGGCTTCCTGGAAGCTAACATAACTGTCGTTACCTCTATATGCATGGGTAAAACAGGTAAGGAAAATGTAATAGTATTAGAAGACCCACCATCACTCCAAATTCATGTAGAAAACAAACTGGAAACTTGTTGAAAAGCTGGGCATGTGGTCTATCAGTTAAATCCAACAATCTCACAGCAATATTTTTCTGAATAAAGGTAACATTTTGTTTTATAACTAGAAACTAGGCAAAAGAGAATCATAAAACAAACGAAATAACTAAAACGGGTTATCAAAATGCAAATGAAGCTTTAATTTCCAAATACACTTTGCAATATTACTTGAACAGTTTTTCATGGAAGTAACTCTCCTAAAAAGTCACCTAACTTAAGGGAGAAAAAGAGAGAGGAAGAGAGAAAGTGACATGACCAGCACTAGGGATGTTATCAATAAAAATACGCAAGGAGGGAGATGAATTTGTAGCTAATCCAGAAACGCCTGCCAAACACTCCTGCTATTTGTTTCCACCAAGTTATTGTTTTGGAAAACATGTTGTTCTCTCTTAAAATAACCTGCTTAAATGTTCTAAAAAGCCACTGCATTTCCAGAGGCTAAACAGCTCCCATATTGCGATGCACTGACTGATAAAGTCAAAGTAAGTTATGCATAAAGCCACACAAAAAAAGTTGGAAGGCTCCAGTGCTCCTTTGTTAAAAGGACACTAGCTACTGAATGACTCCACTACTTGCCCTTAGTGAAACTAACGCCTGGTCCTTAAGAATGGCAGTCATTCAAAATGCCTTATTTTCTCTGGATGAAGGAAATAAGTTAGGCTAGTAATTAACGTTTTAAGGAAGGGTAAAATGACCTTGGGCATTTTGGCATCCACTCTGATAACTCCAACCCTCCCATTAAAACACAGATTTGTTTCCACTCCGATATTGTTAAAGCTGTTGTGCCTGGGAAAGTCCCGAAGAAACTAGGGAGTTTAAAAAAAAAAAAAAAAGTTGTGAAAGACACAGACATTCACAGTACAGGAAAATTTTTATTAACTTAGTGTAACTCAAGATGTGTTTTATAAGCCTGTCAGGAGATGAACACACACTGTCCTCCAACCCAGCAGCATTGCCCCATCCTGGCCCCTCTTACTCCAGGGTGGAGGATGGGGGACGGGAACTCCGGTCTTAAGCCTTGACATCTGCAGAGCGTTTTCCAATAGCCAGACAAGGCCCCTCAGCTGGAGGAAGTGGAGACTGACAAGAGGAAAGAGCGAAACAGACACAGAGAGAGCTAGAATTCAGGGCTGCCAGCGAGTGGGCAGAGTCACACATACTCTGTGCGGTCCGAGTAGGTCCGGAGGACACAGCCCAGGTATCCGAACTAAAAGCTGGCATCTCCAAAGTCCAGAACGCAACTTGGGCGCACCGGTACAAACTCGGCCTTAGGCTTTTCTGAAGTCGGCAAGTTAGCACAGGGTTCCTGGTGCCTTGAGACCTGAGAGGCGTGGAAGGGTGAAAAGTCCCACTAGATCTCCACTCCCTGGGTGTCCCCCGGTTCCACGAAAAAGAGGATCAGGAAACTAAGTCGGCTGTGGGCCGGAGTGGCGGGCGCCGGGGCGCATGACGGGGATGTCCCGAAAGGAGCTGGGGGCTCAACCGGGGAGTCCGAGAACGCGGGGGGATGCCTACCTTGTAACATGGCCTCAAGTTTCTTCCTGTCCACGCGGAAGCGCTCCTCGCTCCACTCTGGGCTGTGCAGGGGCGCCCCGGCGACAAGGTCGTCCTCGGAGCCAGGCATGGGCGAGTCAGTACTGCGCTCACTGTTGGAGCCCGGGTCCGACTGGGCTGCCAGGTAGCCGGGCTCGCCCTGGGAGGCCATGGTGGGCGCGCGGCGTCTGGGCTCCGGCTGCGGCCGCTGCTGTGCCTGCGCCGCCGCCGCCGCCTCCGCTCGCCTACCGGGCTCGTCTGGCTCCCAGCACCGCGGCGCTACCTCGTCTGCCCGCAGCCGCCGACGCCGCCGCCGCCACGGAGTCCCCGGCGCATCCCAGCCCGGGGCGCCGCCCACGCCGCCTGCCGCCCAGGGTCCCGACCGGGGTGCGGGGCCAGTGGCTGCACCGCCCCCAGCCAGCAACGCCCGCGCGAAATGAGCGCGCCGCGCCGCCCGCTTATCCATCCGCAGGACTTCGGCGTACCCCCGCTCCCGCCCGCCGCCCTTCCAGCCGCCCGCTCATTGGCCCGGCAGGCCCACCGGGAGGCGACGCGCGGGCTGGGGGGTGGGGTGGAGCGGGCGGACCCTGGTGTTTGCACACACTCGCGCGCACACACCCACCACGTACACACTACTACTTTTCTGCACTTAAACATATAGATCTTGTCCCACGCACATACTTTCATAGTTCTTCAAACAGACACAAAGTTGAAGCACAGCACACTCCTGAATGTACATGAAATGCACACACAATTTCCTTTCTACTTACACAGGACACACTACTCTCTAAAACCCACAACCCCAGTCCATCCCTCAAGTTGGAAAGAGGAGGGAGGCAAGACAACACTTGCGGAAGACACAATGCCCATCTTTCACAAACATCACTGTGGTCATAGCCTCCATGCACTTCATTCCTCCACTAACGGTTCAAATTCAGATGGCTTCTCTCACTCATCCCAGCAAAGCGGCCAGCTGCACAGGAGGTGGACAAGAGGCTCACTCAGAGGCAGGTTAAGGTCTGTTGAGGCCCCAGGCACAGAAGAAAATATTGGGCCCCTTAAAAAAAGAGACAGGGAAAATAGAAATACATGTTAACCATATTTTAAATAAATAAATAAATAATACCATGTTAAAATTGCACATATGAAACCAAACTTGGTGTCATTGGAAAAAAGTATAAAGTTGGGGTTTGTGGGGTCCTTAAGTGCCCAGTGCGCCTGCTGTTAAGTCCGCCTCTGGGCTCGCTCACTCTTTTTATTGCGAGGAGAGGGAGGTTTTTTGGTTCTGTTTGTTTGTGTTTAGTTTTCTGTATGATTCTCAAGGAATGGATTCAGCTGATTTTGAAAGGTAGAAGAAAGAAAGAGAGGAGAAAGGCAGGAGCAAAAAAAATTTAAAAGGTGGCTCTGAGGTTGCAACGGTGGTTGCTGGTTCCAGGGCTGTCTTGCCAGGGACTAAGGGCTCTTCTCCCATCTCAAGATCAGTGTCTCACAGACGATAACCAGCAAATGTACCTCAGATCCTACCTACCCTGGCCAGCCTATCCACTGCCACTCTCAAACTTGAACTTGAAGTACCAGGAAAGAGGAAATTTGTTTGCACTAGGAATGCCCTTGGAACTCTATTTTCCAGTTCACATTGATTCCTGCCCTGTTTTGTTTTTTGACAAAGATTTTCCTTTGGGGGGCGGGGGTAGTAGTTTTTCACTGTACCACAGAGGGAGGCTTACTGAGGTACATGAAGGGCAAGCCATATCATTGGTGTGGGCCCATGGATGATTATGTACTATGCTTAAGGCTAAGCAAAATTCTTCAGGTCTGTTTGCCTCATTAACAAGTGATCCTGGCTGGATACTATGGTACAACTGACAGATGAGAAAATTGGGACTATGGGAAGCAAAATGACATAACTAAGGTCACACAGCAACAGATAACGAAGTCAAGAATCAAATCCAGGTGCAAGTGTTTCACACATAATCTTCACAATACCCTGCCTTATTGAACAGAGAACCCTCTTGCTTGGTCACCTGCTGAAGAACCCAGAAGAGCAGGAAAGATGAACTTGAATAGGGCATACAGAATTTGAGGTACTACTGAGACCTCCAAGAAAACATGCCAAGTAAGCAGTTGGATATATGGATCTGGAGGTAAGAAAACGAGATCTTGGCTGGATATTCAAATGTGTTGTTTGTAGCTAGTCACTCTAACCATATATTGTACATAGGTAGGACAGCCTAGGAAAATAAAAGAGAATAAGAAGAAAAGAGAATCAAGGAAAGAGCCTGTAAGGAAAACAGCTGTGTTAGGCTTGCTCGCAGGCACTTTGCATAATTAGCATGTGTGCACATGGCAAAGCCACATGTGTGTAGCCTACTTAAGGCTACAAGTACTTTCCCTCAGGGCAGATCATTTGCCCGCCACTGCAAGGGGTGGTTTTCCTGTTTCCTTACCTGCCACCATGATAAGAGGTTTGCCCCTGCCTGTTTGCTTGCCTGCCATTGCGAGAATATTGTAAACAGGAATGGCTCAATGCTTTTCAGATGCACAGTACTTCTACCATATGCCTGAATCCATTGTGAAATTGCCTAGCCTTGCCCACCACACGGCTCAGCAAGCAGGGTTCAATTTAGACCAGTATGGAACTGGCATTATATCTGGCATACTTGGCAAAATTCTGATCAGATCAGTATGGAGCCACCAACATTTATGAAGAGTGGGATAAGGAGCCCAGGCTGGTTGGCCCAGTGGGTAGACCATTAGCCTAGTGTGCAGATATCCTGGGTTCGAATCCTGGCCAGGGCACACACGAGAAGCAACCATCTGCTTCTCTTCCCCTTTCTCTCCCCATTCTTTCTCTCTTCTCCTCCCATAGCCAGTGGCTCAATTGATTTGAGTGTTGGCCCTGGGCCTTGAGGATAGCTCTGTTGGTCCAAGCATGTCAGACTCAGGCACTAAGGATAGTTTGGTTGATTAAATCATTGGCTCCAGACCAGGGTTTCTGGGTGGATCCAAGCTGGGTCACATATGGGAGTCTAACTATCTCCCCTTTTTTCACTTAAAAAAAAAAGAGTAGGATAGAAGAGCATCACATTTGAGCATGTGGTTCCCTGTGGCTACCCTTCTGAGGGCCATGAGCTATGTGTTTTTTATAGCCCTACAAGCAGAAACTGAAAGCTCTGTATGAGATACCAAGTGCCAGCCATGGCAGGAACTGGAGAAGGAGCTGCAAGTTTAAGAATACCAGTTCAGGCTACAGGTTGAGAATCAACAATGGCTTGATAGAGAATGGTTGATTGAAAAAAAAATGTGGATTCAAGAGATCCACTTTGCACTAGAAGCTGGATGCTGTAAAAGGCAGGTGTTAGAGGAACAGAGCTCTTGAACAGAGGATTCAAGAGCTGCAGTTTTGGCTTTAGGCCTAGAGCCAGCAGAAGGAGTGCCAGCAGTGTGACTGAGTCAGTGGTAGCAGGTGTTTCTAACTCCTTCTTCTTTGAGGAGGAGAAGGAGGTTCAGGCTGAAACTGCCATCAGCAGACTCAGATCCCAGCTGATGATCACCCAGAAGGTAAAAACCCAGCAGCAAAAAGTGCCTCAGGGGCAGGCACAACTCCCTCCACAAGTGGTTGAGCACTCTGTGGTCTGGCCCTACACACAGAAAGAGTTTATGGAATTAGGGGCAAAATTCAGGCAGAAACCCACTGAGTCCCTGGCAGCTTGGTTGCTGCAGTTTTAGGACATAGGGGTGGATGGCATCATGTTCTCCAGAACAGAGATGAAGATATTCACTGCCATTACCATGCACTCCTCTTCGCGGCAGCATCTTCAGAACTGTTATGACAACCCAGGAAATTATACCTTATTAGAATGGGTGATGGCTGGGAGATTCCAAGATTGTGACAGAGTAGACAGATGTTCCAACTGCCACATCCCAGGACCAAATTGGATTACAAATTGTAAATTTAACAGTTGTCTTTAAAAAACAACTTTGGAGCCTGACCAGGCGGTGGTGCAGTGGATAGAGTGTCGGACTGGGATGCAGATGACCCAGGTTCGAGACCCCGAGGTCACCAGCTTGAGTGCAGGCTCTTCTGGTTTGAGCAAAAGCTCACCAACTTGAACCCAAAGTCGCTGGCTCCAGCAAGGGGTTACTCGGTCTGCTGAAGGTCCGCAGTCAAGGCACATATGAGAAAGCAATCAATGAAAAACTAAGGTGTTGCAACACGCAATGAAAAACTAATGGTTGATGCTTCTCATCTCTCTCCATTCCTGTCTGTCTGTCCCTGTCTATCCCTCTCTCTGACTCACTCTGTCTCTGTAAAAAACAAACAAACAAACAAACAAACAAACAAAAAAACAACTTTGGACTAAATGAAGAGGAGTCCATAACCAAGAAGACACAGGAAAAGCCACATCAAAACTGGTAGGAAGAGCAGAGACACTAAAAGGGCTGCCCTGCTCTGTGAAGTGAGCAGCAGCCGAGGGTCTGGAGGGACTCCCAGCTGTGGGGAGCTCTGCCCTGAGAGGTGGTGGTCCTAAACCCCAGGCTGGATGCCCCAGCCTAGAGCACCAAAGCCTAGAAGAGGTGCCTAAATACCATTTGGTGGTGAAAAGAGGCAAGGTTTCTGCTGCGGGAAAGAGACTGGAGCTCTCAGATATGCAGGAACCATCTTAAAGGGCCCACTCAGAAAATCTCATTCACAGCCACTTATCAGGGGCTCCAGCAGAGGGAGGACTAAGAAGGCTAAAGTTGCCTGAAGAGATTATGAAATTGGCAGCCCAGGAAGAGACACTGTGGGAGACGGCCACCAGAACCCCTGTGCTGAGTCATTCTCCAATACTGCAGTTGCCATCTTTCTTGGGTGGAGCAGTCACCTATGTGCAACAGCAGGGGAAAACAACTACCCCACCCTCAGGAATCTCTCTTGCCCCACCCTATGGAAACTGGGCAATTCTAAGAAGTGAGGCAGGAAGCAGTGGGTGCATCAGTGTTGGTCAAATAAGTTTGTAAATATGATATATATGTTTGCTTGCTTATAGTTTGTATTGGGTGTGAGGGTCAAGCTGTAAGCAGGCTAGGTAGTTATAGCCTGAGGCTTAGTTTTAAGACTAAGCTTTTCCCCACATTCTTGATTGTTTCTTGATGTAGGGTGGTACACTCTCATGAGGAATCCCATTATGCCTCAGATAAGTGACTTTGTATTAGAGACTTCCTTGTTTGTATATTGGATCAAAGGTTTGGATTTCTACACTATAAAGTGGGGCAGACCTGTCTCAGTCTCTCGGTTCCTGAGATTAGCATTAGAGAGGAGAGCAGAGAAAGGCCACGTGGAGGAGGCCAGGAGAAGCAGCCAAGATGACAGGGTACTGAAGGAGAAACCAGTTTGTGTAGAGTTTGTGCAGAGAGAAGGAGATGGGGAACAGAGGTGAATGAGAGTGGTGAGGTTAGAAACCTTAGATTCTAGGAAACTCGGATAAGTCAGTAGCTTTGTGAGCACTGAATGAGTGGGTTTTGGAGCCCAGTGTGTGTTTTTACTTGCTCGCTGGGTGCAAGCTAGGATTAAAGCTAATGGCCCACCAGTTATTAGCTCTGTTGTTTCATAACCTTCTGTTCAAATCTAATTTGAATCTACGCTGGCCAGGCGGCTGTGATGATGGCCGGCCTACTGACTTTACTATCAGTAACTCAGTTTTCTGGCATTGAGGATGGATCTTTCCCCCAACTCTCTGAAGAATATGACTGGTGCTTCTACCTCACGGGAGATTTAGTAGACATTGTCTGGACGGTGGGTAGATCAAATCTCTGGGTCTCAGAGGCCACAACCAACAAACTCCTGGGGGCCACACCCTACTGGAGTCTGTGAAAAGTCAGGACAGACTGACACCTGGGGTTAAGGGGTGGAAGCCACACCCATATTCCTTCCTAACCACTTAATTTCCCCAAGTTTCAGATTCTACTAGATGTTTTTCAGTGGCTGATCCCAATAAGCAGTCAGCAGACAGAGGCAGCAGGAGGCAGCTCTCATGGAACCTTGGGCCTTTTGCTGACTTCCCCCAGGCCCAGTGTGGGTAAAAGCCAGTGTAGGTCTGTGGTATCATATTTCCATGTGCTCCTGAACCAAGCAGTGGCAGCCACAACTTCAAAAGGTTACTGAGAGCCAGTCATGGGCAGTGTTCTCCACTGGTCTGCACTGGGTTCCCTCCAGGAGGCCCAGGGCTGTCACATCCAGTGGCCAACTGCGAAGAGCATTGGTTCAGAACCTAATGACTCTTGGTGGTGATGTGTTCTAAGGGAGGGCTCATCAGACAGCAGCCCCAGCTGAGGAAAGTTCCCCTTTCTGTGTCAGCACCTGCACAGCAGCTCACATGCACATTAGGTAGGGTGGAGCTTCACAGTCAGCCAACCAGGGACTCAAATACCCCACCCTACTGGGCTAATTTCCACAGTGGGAAGAAAGAGAGGCTTGGAGAATGGACATTCAGGACACGGGTTCATTGGAGCCTATACTCGGGACTGATAGAGGGGATTAGCCACTATCTAGAGAGCACAGTCAGCTCTAGAGGAGGACTCTCTCAGTCTTCCTCCCTGAGACCAGGGGCTCCGTAGTTGGAAGTACTTCTTCAGAGGAAACTGTCAACCCAACACAATCTGAACCTGCTGCTCACCTCACTGGGAAGAAATAGAATTGGAGTATGGAGCAGTGTCTGAGGTATTGAGCTCTAAGTAGGGGGCTACTTTCCCTGTATTGAGCTCCTGACCAAAAGACCCTTGAAGTGGGGGTTATATTTCCAAAATCAGCAGCTATCACCCATCAAGCATGCAACTTGTATAGGGGTTGGTGGGGGTGAAACTAGTCTAAATCCATAGTACAGTCTTTCTATTGAAGACTGTGTGAAGACCAGTCAGCTGCAAGAGGAGGTGAAGCAGTTGAAAAAGTGGAGGTAAATCTTACATGGCTTGGATCTTTTTAAGAAACTGTTATCATCTCTAAGCAGGAAAAAACTGATCATTATACACAGGTTGGCCCTTCCCACACTACCCAGGCACTGAAAATGCAGACATAACAGCAAATGGAGTAATAACTCCAGACAGGTAGCCCATGGTGAGTTACAAACAATTGCTGATGCCAACTCAAGAGGACCTAAAACCAACACAACCAGTACTGGGTGGCAGACAGCACCAATGTTAGACTCAGCTAGCTATTCAAATGGCACAACCAAATGTGGAGTCCAGCAGGCACCAGCCACTGCAAAGAATAAATACACCAACAAGACAGACACAGTGCCTAATATAGTCGTCCCTTGCCATAGTCACTTTTCATGGTCTCATTGTTTCACAAATTTTTAATTGTACATATCTAATTTTGTATCGCAGATTTTTCGCTATATTGCAAGATATTGTGATATATAGGTATTTTTATATATTTATATTTATTATTTAATTATTTTGTGGTAAAATAAGTATTTTCTAGCCTAAAAAATAAAAACAATATAAAAATATAAAAGATATTAATTAAAAGAATATTAAATCAAAATAAAACCTTAAAATATATATAAATAATAAAATAAATATAAGGTCGCTACTTCACGGATTTTCACCTATCATGGGGGATTCTGGAGATGAGGGACCACTGTATACATAAACAATGTTGATCTCTGTTAGAGACAGCCAGCCTGGAATGATAACACCACTCACAAAAGGGCCAACTGCATTGAATAGTCACATACATCAGGAGAGTAAATACTACCCTCAAGAAGCATTTTAGAGCAAGGGATTCAGGTGACCTGGATATAAGTACCACTGAGCTCATCTTCCTCATAAAGATGCCAAACAAATTTCAAAGTCAGAGCAGAGCTACCTAATACAAACACAAAATGAGAAGACAAAGAAATATAACCCAGATGAATCAACAAGAGAAATCTCCAGAAAATGAAATAAATGAAATGGAAATAACCAAGCTACCAAATGCAGAGTTTAAAATAATGGTTATTAGTATGCTCAAAGATCTTGGGGCAATAATAGATGACCACAATGAGAACCTGGAAAAATACATAGCAAGCATAAAAAATGACATTGAAATTATAAAAAATAACCATACAGAAATGACAAATACAATGTCAGAAATGAAGACTGCACTGGAAGGAGCCAGCTGAATGAAGCAGAGAATTGAATCAGCAATTTAGAGGACAAGATAAATGCAATCACAGAAGCAGAGCAACAAAATGAAGAGGTTTAGGAAGGCTGAGGAAACTATAAGAGACCTTCGTGACAATATGAAGTGAACCAACATCTGTGTCATGGGGTTCCTGAAGGAGAAAACAAACAAAGGATAGAGAACTTATATGAAAAAATCATAGCTGAAAACTTCCCTAAATTGATGAAGAAAAAAGTCATACAAGTTCAAGAAGTACAGAGAATCCC
The DNA here is from genome assembly GCF_036850995.1 of Saccopteryx leptura. Lineage (NCBI taxonomy): Eukaryota > Metazoa > Chordata > Mammalia > Chiroptera > Emballonuridae > Saccopteryx > Saccopteryx leptura. Next base: position 58,315,340 of record NC_089511.1, on the reverse strand, counting down.
ATTAAATATAAACCCAAGGAGGCCTTTACCAAGACACATTATAATTAAAATGCCAAAGTTAAGAGACAAAAAATAGAATACTAAAAGCTGAAGAAGAAAAGCAGTTATTACTTACAGAGGAGCTTCCAAAAGGCTGACAGCTGACTTCTCAACAGAAACACTTCAGGCCAGTAGATATAGGCAAGAAATATTCAAAGTGATGCAAAACAAGAACGTGCAAATAAGACTATTCTATCCAGTAAAGCTATCATTTAAAATTGAAGGAGAAATAAAGAGCTTCCCAGACTCCCCTCCCCCCCAAAAAAGCTCAAGAAGTTTATTAACACCAAACCAGTACTGCGAGAAACAAACATTAAGGGGCATGTTATAAAAAGAATAAAGGAAAAGAAAAATCGAGAGAAAGAGGATTATAGGTTTAAAGAGTAAAATGGCAATAAAAAGTACATATCAATAATAATCTTAAATGTAAATGGATTAAATGCTCCTCAAAAGACATAGGGTTGCACCATGGGTAAAAAAAAACAAACCAAAAAACGAGACTGGTATACATGCTGTCTACAAGAGACCCACCTCAGAACAAAAGATACACAGAGACTAAAAGTAAAGGGATGGAAAAATTATTTCATGCAAATGGAAATGAAAAAAAAAGATGGGGTAGCAATATTACATCTGACAAAATATTCTTTAAAACAAAAGCTATAGTAAGGGGCAAAAAAATCACTATATAATATTAAGGGAGCAATCCAACAAGAAGTTACACCTATTGTATATATTTATGCACTTAATATAGGAGCACTTAATATGTAAAGCAGTTGCTGATGGATATAAAGGGCGAGATTGATAGCAATACTATAATAGTAGGGGATTTTAATACCCCATTAATATCAATGTGTAGATTTTCTAGACACAAAATAAACAAAGAAAGGCCTTAAATGACCTATTAGATCAACTGGATTTAATTGATATCTTCAGAACATTTTACCCAAAGCAGCAGAATATATATATTTTTTAAATGCTCATGGTACATTTTTTAGGATAGATAACATGTTAGGGCAGAAAACAAGTCTCAATAAATATGAGATTGAAATCATAGCACAATAGCATGAAACTAGAAATCAACTATAATAGAAAAACTGAAAAATATTTAAACACTTGGAGGCTAAATAGCATGTCATTATATAACAAATGGGCTAATAATGAGATCAAGGAAGAAACAAAAAACTTCCTTGAAACAAATGAAAATTAACATAAAACAACCAAAAATCTATGGAACATAGTGAAAGCAGTCCGGAGAGGGAAGTTCATAGCATTACAGGCATACCATAAGAAACAAGAACATGCTCAAATAAAAAATCTAACTTTATGCCAAGAAAAAAGAAAACTAAAAAAAGAACAACAAGTACAGCCCAGAGGAAGTAGAAGGAAGAAAATAATCAAGATCATATTGGAAATAAATAATATAGAGGCAAAAAAAAAAATACAAAACATCAATGAAACCAAGAGTTGGTTTTTTGGAAGGTAAACAAGATTGAGATTGACAAATCTTTCACCAGACTCATCAATAAAAAAAGAGGGAGGATCCAAATAAATAAAATTAGAAAGGAAAGCAGAGAAGTAACAACTGACCTTACAGAAATACAAAAGACTATAAGAAAATACTATGAAGATATATATGCCAAAAAAATTGGGCGCTTGACGTCAGAGAAATGGCACTGGGAGGGGAGCTCCGATACCACTCCCTGAAATTTCAACAAATCCAACAACTAGAGACAGAAAAACAATCACAGGAGCATCTGAAATACACAAACATTAAACAAAGGTACAATTGGGCGAAAAGGTGGCTGAATATATAATCCACTCTGAAGGAAATAAAATGGAGTATCCCACTTTCCTCACTGACCTGAGCAAGAGTTGCTTTCACTTGGAACTGAGAGGAAAAGAGGGCTGGGGGCACGGAAAAAGCTGGGCTAGGGCAGAGATGTTCAAGCCAGGGAAAGAGTGGGCCAGCGGCTCAGCCCACATGGACCTAACGCTAGTGGCAGACCCTGGCAATGGTGGGCAAGCAGTTGCCTTGTTTACTCCCAGTATCCTGGTCGGCAAGCACAGGTAGTGGAGAGTGGATCCACCTGGCACTTTGGACGTAGGTACCCATGTTCTCAGACAGAGGGGCTGGATCAGGGACTGTCAGTAGTGGCCCTCTGCATGGGCTGAGACCAGAGTTCCTGTATAACCCTGGCGTCTTGAATAAAAGTGTGCAAGAAGTGCACCAGAGCCGGCTTCCCTACGCCCAAACCAGTCCGGGAGTGGCGCCTCCACCAGCCATACAGGCTAACAAAGCACATTCCCAGGAATGAGAACTGCAGAAGCGCTAGGGGGAAGGGCACACAGGCAGCTTGCAGGCAGCCTCTGGAAAGCAGACCCATGGAATGCTGAAAGGAGCCTAATCTGTAGTCTGCTCACTGCCCAGCTGGCTTACGCTAGCGGCTCTGGTGGACAAAGCCTTCTTTCCCAGGCCTGCGATTTACATGGACCCAGAGGAGGGGCTTGATAGTTCTTAGGACCTATTGCTCTGCAGGCAGTGGCTGGGGCAACTTCATAGCTGGGTCCCCAGGCTGCTGATTCAGGAAGGAGAGATTTAGGAAGAGGCTCAGGGAAAACAGACTCTCCAATTGTTGGAACCTCCAAACGCTGACAAGCCCCGCCTACCAATGGGACTGAGGCCTAGTTTATGTCATCACCATAGCGACACATCAACTGCAAATCTCTGCCTAAGAGTGCCAGAGGGGCGAAACCTGGGGTACAGTGCCACTGGCCAAAAAGAGAGAGAAAAAAGAAAAAGGAAGAAGATAACCTCTGAAAACCAGGAAAAATCTATAGTCTTTATAACGTTTTCCATTTTTTTCTTGTATTTTTTATCTTTTTTTTCTTCCACCTTGGTCATTTTATCCTTTCAGTTTTATCCTTTTCTTTTCATTTTTAACTTTATTACCCATAGGTGTTACATTTTCCATTCTTTTTTTTCCTATGATTGTTACATTCCAAAAAACTTAACTCAATTTTTTCTCTCTCTCTCCTTTTGTTTCTTCTTTTCTCTTTCACTTTTTCTCTCATTCGAATCTCATGCACAAACAAGTTATTTTATTCTGGATTCAAATATTTTCTTTGTGGAATTTTGTGTGCCTTTTACTTCACTTTTTATCTCTATAGCGTCTCCCCCAACTCCGGCTCTTTGTTCTATGTAGTTTTTGTTCCACTTAATACAAGAAAATTTTCATTTTTCACTGTATTTTTTTCTCTTTTTCTTCTCTTCTCATACACTGTTTCTCTCATTTGACCATTATTTACAAATAAATTATTTTATTCTTGATCCAAAATTTTTCCTTGTGGCATTTTGTGAGTTCTTGCCTCGTTTTTTGCCTCTTTGTCACTTCCACCCAACTCAGGCTCTCTGTTCTACCTATTTTTGTTCCACTTAGCACAATAGAATCTTCAATTTTACACTACATTTTCTCAAAAAACATTTTCTTTTATCAAGTCTTGTTAGTGTTATTGACAATACCACTCTCAAATTTCACTAAAGAAAAAGAAATAGAATATCATGGATACATTAGACCAAGATGTAGCTCAGATAGATGAGGAAAAAGCTATATAAAAATATTTCAATAGCTTGGGAACATTGGAGTTAAATGACAGAGAATTTAAAATTGAAGTCCTAAAAATGTTCAGGGATATACAAGAAAAAACAGAAAAACTATTTACAGAGCTCAAAAAACAATTCAATGAACAAAAAGAATACTTCACCAAGGAAATTGAAACTATGAAAACGAATCAAACAGAGATGAAAAGCTCAATTCATAGACTGAAAAACAAGATAACAAGCTTAGCCAATAGAACAGGCCAGATAGAGGAGAGAATTAGTGACATAGAAAACAGTCAACTAGAGGCACTACAGAGTGAAGAGGAGAGGGTCTCACAAATTTAAAAAAATGAAAAAGCCCTACAGAAATTGTCTGACTCCATCAGAAAGAGCAACATAAGAATAATGGGTATATCAGAAGGAGAAGGGAGAGAAAATGGAAAGGACAACATATTCAAACAAATAATAGACAAGAACTTCCCAAGCTTGTGGAAAGAACGAAAGCCTCGAATTCAAGAAGCAACCAGAACGCCGAGTTATTTTAACCCTAACAAACCTACTCAAAGGCACATCATAATAAAATTGACACAAACCAATGACAAAGAAAAAATTCTCAAGGCAGCCAGGGAAAAGAAGAATATAACATTTAAAGGAAGGCCCATTAGACTATCAACAGATTTCTCATCAAAACATGAACAGATGGGTATAAATGTAGGTCAATTTGCAGGTTTCATTTTTAGAATACAAAGGAATCCCATCTGATGGCTTTCATTTTTCCCCAGAGTAAAAGTAAAAGTTAACTGTTGAAAATATAAAGGAAAAAGAGCTTCCAGAATTTTGAAGACTCAAAGAAAAATAAAGCTGGGCAAATATATGCTTAATTTTATTTTATTTTTTTTAAAAAGCTGGATTTCAGCAAAGCATCATCCACAGAAAACATTTATTTTCCATCTTAAATGTTGGGTGAGGTTTTTTTTTCATTTTAACTTTTTACCGAAATTTTTGGCCAAAAATCGACTTAGCCATGGTATAATACAGATCTTTTTTTAAAAAACAGAGACAGAGAGAGAGAGTCCGAGAGAGGGATGGGTGGACAGACAGGAACAGAGAGAGATGAGAAGCATCAATCATCAGTTTTTCATTGTGGCACTTTAGTTGTTCATTGATTGCTTTCTCATATGTGCCTTGACCGTGGGGCTACAGCAGATGCAGACCGAGTGACCCCTTGCTTGAGCCAGCGACCTTGGGTCCAAGCTGGTGAGTTTTGCTCAAACCAGATGAGCCCATGCCTAAGCTGGCGACCTCAGGGTCTCGAACCTGGGTCCTCCACATTCCAGTCCAACGCTCTATCCACTGCACCACCGCCCAGTCAGGCTAATACAGTAGATTTTGTAGATTGATTTGCTCATTGCAAACATTCTAAAATCTTATAAATTTTCCCTGCAATGTCAAGTTAAAAGAGCAGTAGAGTATGAACTATTCCACTTTAATGCCTTCAGGGTCGATTCTAGGAGAAGGCTTTGTTGGGTAAACAAGTGTGATTAGGTTTGCTCTCTTGTATTTTTCATTGGCATTGGGCAGGTCATGTGTGTGTGGTCAGTGAAAGGTGAGGTTACTGGCCCTCAAGGTGGCAGATTGCAAATTGTAGCTTGCTTTTCTCCTTGGAAGGGGCCGTTGTTTGCTATTGTTTGCTGGAGAAGGGTTTTTTCCCCCAATCTGTTTTGCTGGAGAGTGCAGAGAGAGAAAAAGAGTGCTGTGGGGTTTGGGAGCCCCGAGATTTCTGCCCGGCCTGTTTGTCTGGGGACTGCTGAGGTTGGTGGGGGCCTGTGAGTCTGGTAGAGTCCAGAAAGAGAAAGGCAACCAGTCTTCCCTGCCTGTTTGCTCTTCCACTGTTATGAGACTTTAATAAATGGAATGGTCACCATCCTCTGGCTCCACAGTCCCTTTACCATCTGACCGAATCCAGTGAGAACCTGCATGGCCATGGTGGCGGCCACTGGCCTTACAGGCTTATTTTAAGTAGATATAAATGAAGTAGTAAAAGAAGATGGGCATACTGTTATAATGCCAGTGTTTATTCTAGGAAATAATTGTATGCCAGACTAATTATAATGCCTCATATTTATTGAGTATTTATAATTTGCTGGACAGTTTATTACCTGATTTGGTTCTCGTCACAATTATAGGAGATTGGTACAACTATTATCTCCATTTTAAAGAAGAGAATAGCTGAAGCTTTGAGAGGACAACATGCTTGCAGACTCACAATGTGGTGTTTGTAAAGCCAGTAGCCACGGTCACCATCACAGCCGCCTGGCCCATGCAGGTTTGAATTTGATTTGGACAGACGGTAATGAAACAATGGAGCTAAGAACTGGTGGGCCATTACCTTTAACCCTAGTTTGCACACAGTGAGCAAGAAATACACACAGTGGAAAAACACTTCCCTTACCATTCAGGGCTCCCAAAGCCACTGACTTGTCCCGAATTTCCTAGAATCAAAGTTTCTACCTCACCAGCCTTATTCACCTCTGTTCCCCATCTCCTTCTCTCTACACAAACTCTGCACAAACTGGCTTCTCTTTCAGCACTCCACCATCTTGGCTGCTTCTTCTCTCCTCCACATGGCCTTTCTCTGCTCTCCTCTCTAATGCTAATCTCAGGAACCGAGAGAGAGAGCCCGTGGTCTGTCCCCATTTTATAGTGTAGAAATCAAAACATTTAATCCAATATACAAATAATGAGGTCTCTGATACAAAGTCACTTATCTGAGGCATAAATGGGATTCCTCATAAGAGTGTACCCCCCCCCCCCATCATGCAACAGTCAAGGGTGTGGGGAAAAGCTTAGTCTTAAAACTAAGCCTTAGGCTATAACCACCCTGCTTGCTTACAGTCTGTCCCCACACCCAATGCAAACTATAAGCGAGGAAACATATATATCATATTTACAAACTTATTTGACCAACACCTGTCTTGGTGAAACACCAGTAAACAGAATGGCCCACCATCCTCTGACTCCGCCATTTCTTTACCGTCTGCCTGAATTCAATGAGAACCTTCATGTGAATGGCCACGATGGTGGCCCCTGGCCTTACACTAATGTTTGCTGCAGAAGGGGTCTTTGTGGCCCCAGTGAGTTTTGCAGGGATAGTGGAGAGAATGCAGAGTGCTGAAGAAGAACCTAGTTTTGCAGGGAGAAAAGAAGGTGTGGAGATGAGGAACCAGAGCTGAGGGGCTTTGCGAGCTCCCCTGAGACTAGTGGGGCCTTTGATTACAGGAGGAACCAGAGAAGATTCTCCTGATTGTGGAACTGTAGAATGCGCCAGGGCCTTGGGAGCCCTGAATGAAAAGGGAAGTGTTTTCCCTGCCTGTTTACTCCTCAGCCAGTCGACACTTTAATAAACAGAATGGCCCACCATTTCTTTACCGTCTGTCCGAATTCAATGGGAACCTGCATGGCCATGATGGCAGCGGCCACTGGCCACACAGCTGTGGTTGTGATTCAAACACAGAGACATCTAATAGAGGTGATGTTCTTAACCACAGGCTTGCTCTCCTATTTGGAGCTACCTGGTTACATGTAGGTAATGTAAAATGTTAGAGGCAGAAGGAACCTAAGGCTCATTGTTGCTAGTAGTGTTCTCATTTTAAAAAATAGAAACTGCCTTTCAAATGAACTCTAATGCATAAAGTCCTTACAGAAATCTAATAATAACAGGGTTGTTCTAGTTGAAGAAGGACAGGAGATTCTCACTAACTCATCCTTTTCCTTTCATAATTTCAAGATTCCAAAGGCTTAGAATACCACTGGTCTCATTTTCTCCCCTACCCCTAATCTCTCTTTCTTATATAATAGAACTAAAATGACTTGTCCAAATTCTGAAGCTTAAAGCATCAAGTGATGTTCAGATTTTATTGCTTTCCCATTAGAAGGGAGGTCTTTTTGTTTTCCCCAAGTCAAGAGCAGAAGATAATGAGCTGTCATAGTATATCCTAGGATTCTCTTACTCTTTCAATAAAATGGGCTTCTGATTTAAAATTTTCTGATAAATAAAATTTGCACCAGAGTCTCAACGCCCCAATGCTGAATGGTAATAGAGAAACATGGGTCATTGAAAGACGATTAAAATAGATCAGAATAGATGAAGAAAGTTAAATAGTAGGCAGAAGAATAGAAGGAAATAAACTTTCCCAGGCACTTACCTAGATTCAAACACTGCCCAACACTCAACTCTGCCAAAATGAAAGAAAAACAAAAACAAGGAAACCTAGCAGTATTATGCTGAAAGTATCACCCATGGAGATATTTAAGCCCCAGCTTCACAGCTCCTGCAGTTGTCCAAGTTTCAAGGCACATGTTAATTGTGCTTTTGATCTGCAGTACCAATATTTTACCCTGTCATCCAGGATACCTGGATTAACACTCACATGCAAAGTTGTTCTTGTGACCTCCTGGGGCTAAGGAAAATGGAATGTTTTCAAAAGACAACAAAGTAAACATGTGCAAAATTGTAGCTTCTTGCATTTTTTATTTTTTGATGGACTGAGAGTCTGCTGGCAATGTGACTTTTAGATCTAGCCAGAAAAAGATGTCTACAAAGCCATAAAAGCATCCAACCATCAGGGATGTGAGAACTGGCTCTGCTTCTAACATTACACTCAGTTACAAGGTAAATTCCTTCAATGCCACTTATGTGCTAAACCTCACATCAAGTGACAAGAAAAAAAGATTCCAGAACTGAGTGCCAATGGAGCATTAAAAGTGAGCCTTCCTGGGCAGTTTATGTGGCAAAAATGGTTCATAGCAGGAAAATAATGGGTCATCAAAGGAAGGATGAGGCCCCAAATCTGCAGAAATGCCAATTGGGCAAACACATAGCACACACTCCACCACACCCTCAACCTCCTCTCAGGGCCGACATTACTAGTCAATCACAGTCTCCTTCCACTCCCACTCAGGAAATGCTTCTCAGTGAGCCGCCCAAAGAGCCAAGAAAAATTATTTAGAGTTGGCTCTGAGTATGGAATTTCATTGCCATGTTGGATCCAGTACTGTGGTTAAGGGATTGGAAGATAATAGTCATTCATTTGGACACAGGCTTTAACCCCCCTTTCATGGAACGTGAGTCTAAGAACAAAAGCAATAAATATACTAGGCATTATCTGTCAGCTGTTTTCTTCAGATTCCCTGTGTTTTTGTAAAGGAAAATGAATGGGGATCAAACTGAATCTAATATAGAGTGAGCTGTGTCCACGTAGAACTATCAGTATGCACCTTCTCACAGTCACAAACTGGACATTAGGAGATCTGGGTTTTAATCCCCCTTCTTTCACTAATTCTATGACTTTAGGCAAGTCTCGAAATTTCACTGGGCCTAATTTCCTTATCTGTAAAAATTTAGAACAGGTTGATTTGAATTACATGAAGTTTTAAGTTTCTTCTCACTCTAAATAAATTTTCATAACTTGAAAAAAGTACTTACTTATTCCTTTAACAACAAGCAGTTTTCAGTTAGAAAAGGTTCTTTATGAGACGAATGAATAGACTCAAAGAACTGGAATTCAATGTGATGGAAACAGCAGTTCATAAAGGTATAGGCTGAGCAAAGTCAATGTCACACAGAGGTTGACTATGTGTTCCAGGCCAAGTGGGACATATTACTTTTATATGTAGCTATCTCTTGCTATGTAACAAATTACCCCCAAATTAACAGTTTAAAACAACAAATATTATCTGTGGATTTCTGGGGGTCAGAAATCCAAGTATAACTTAGCTGAGTGCCTCTGGCTCAAAATCTTTCACAAGACTACAATCAATGTGTCAACTGGAGTTGTGGTCTCATTCAAAGGCTCAACTGAGGCACAATCCACTTGCAAGTCATTCATGTGGCTATTAACAAGATCCAGTTGCCCATGCACTGTTGGGCTGAGGGCCTCAGTTTCTTCTACATGGGCCTTTTCTAGGGCAACACGCAACACAGCAGCTGGCTTCCATCAGAGTGAGCAAGAAAGAAAGCTGAGAGAGTGAGTGCCAACTCCACAATCTTGTATTGTGTGTGAGGGCTAATCTCTGAAGTGACATACCATCGGTTTTCAGTCATCCGGCTAAGTTCAAGTGCAGAAGTAACATACCATCACATTTTCCATACTCTACTCATTAAGGACAAGTCACTTGGTGCCACCACACTTGAGGGGAAGGGATTACATGAGGGCATGAACTCCAGGAGGAGGCAGGGATCAACTTAGAATCTGCCTACCCCAACCTGGGCTCAAATATTTTACCTCTTCAAACCTCAGTTACCCCTTATTTTAAATGGGCATAAAGTAGATACACCCAAAAGTTGTTAAGATCAATGAATGTGTTTTTTTCTTTTTTTTTTTTTTTTGGTTTTGTTTTTCGATGCACGGAGAGAGAGACAGAGACAGTAAGGGAGAAAGATGAGAAACGTCAACTAGTAGTTGCGGTACTTTAGTTGTTCATTGATTGCTTCTCATATGTGCCTTGACCTGGGAGCTCAAGCAGAGCCAGTGATCCCCTGCTCAAACCAGTGACCTTGGGCTTCAAGCCAGCAACCTGTGAATTCAAGCCAGCGACCATGAGATCATGTTGATGATCCCATACTCAAGCTGGCAACTTCATGCTCAAGCAGATGAGCCATTGTTCAAGCTAGATGGATTCAGGCTCAAGCCAGCGACCTCAGAATTTTAAACCTGGGACCTCTCTCCCCTGTGCCACAACCAGTAAGGCTCAATGAATATGTTTTAAAGTATTTATTTGGTACCTGAAATATAGTAAGCAGTCAATAATTAATGAATATTACTTTTAATAATTGTTTTGTGCATGACTAGAGAAACTGATAAATCTACTTGAGGAAAGAAGACATAATCATGTACCTGAAAAAGATAAATAAACACTGAGGTGAGATTAGCAGTGCATTTTCTGAAACTCTTTTGAACTCTTTTCTCTCCTCCTAAAAAACCAAACAACTAACTTGAAAAACCAAACTCACCAAGAATATACACAAGAAAATTAATTGACTATGTATCTCCACAAGCTTCAGAAAAGAGGCTGATGGACACAGTATCAAGAGAATCCCCAAACTGCCATCATCTACTCATTGAAAAGCACAGAGGCCCTGGCCGGTTGGCTCAGTGGTAGAGCGTCGGCCTGGCGTGCAGGAGTCCCAGGTCCGATTCCCGGCCAGGGCACACAAGAGAAGCGCCCATCTGCTTCTCCACCCCTCCCCCTCTCCTTCCTCTCTGTCTCTCTCTTCCCCTCCTGCAGCCAAGGCTCCACTGGAGCAGAGTTTGCCCGGGTGCTGAGGATGGCTCTGTGGCCTCTGCCTCAGGCGCTAGAATGGCTCTGATTGCGGCAGAGCGACACCCCAAGATGGGCAGAGCATCGCCCCTTGGTGGGCGTGCCGGGTGGATCCCGGTCGGGCGCATGCGGGAGTCTGTCTGACTGCCTCCCCATTTCCAACTTCGGAAAAATATGAAAAAAAATTTAAAAAAAAAAAAGAAAAGAAAAGCACAGAGCACTAATCTGAAACTCAGCTGAAACTGAGTAGAAGTCCTATAAGAACCAACTTTTTTTTTGGTGTTGAAGTAGTCTGGACCCCAAGAATGATCTAAACCAGTGGTCCCAACCTTTTTAGGGCCACGGACTGGTTTAATGTCAGAAAATATTTTCCTTTTTTTGTATTTTCCGAAGTTGGAAACGGGAGGCAGTCAGACAGACTCCCACATGTGCCTGACTGGGATCCACCCGGCATGCCCACCAGGGGGCGATGCTCTGCCCATCTGGAGCATCGCTCTGTTGCAACCAGAGCCATTCTAGCGCCTGAGGCAGAGGCCACAGAGCCATCCCGAGCTCCCGGGCCAACTTTGCTCCAATGGAGCCTCGGCTGCAGGAGGGGAAGAGAGAGACAGAGAGGAAGGAGAGGGGGAGGGGTGGAGAAGCAGATGGGCGCTTCTCCTGTGTGCCCTGGCCGGGAATCGAACCTGGGACTCCTGCACACCAGGCCGACACTCTACCACTGAGCCAACTGGCCAGGGCCTGTCAGAAAATATTTTCATGGACCAGCCTTTAGGGTGGGACGACTAAATGTATCACGTGACCGAGACAAGCGTCAAGAGTGAGTCTTGGACGGATGTAACAGAGGGAATCTGGTCATTTTTTATTTTATTTTTTTTTATTTTTATTTATTTTATTTTTTTCCAGAGACAGAGAGAGAGTCAGAGGGATAGACAGGGACAGACAGACAGGAATGGAGACAGATGAGAAGCATCAATCATTAGTTTTTCGTTGCACGTTGTGACTTCTTAGTTGTTCATTGATTGCTTTCTCATATGTGTCTTGACCGTGGGCCTTCAGCAGACCGAGTAACCCCTTGCTGGAGCCAGCGACCCTGGGTCCAAGCTGGTGAGCTTTTGCTCAAGCCAGATGAGCCCGCACTCAAGCTGGCGACCTCGGGGTCTCGAACCTGGGTCCTTCCACATCCCAGTCCAACGCTCTATCCACTGCGCCACCGCCTGGTCAGGCAATCTGGTCATTTTTAAAAAGTAAAACATCGTTCAGACTTAAATATAAATAAAACAGAAATAATGTAAGTTATTTATTCTTTCTCTGCTGACTGGTACCAAATGGCCCATGGACTGGTACCAGTCCATGGCCCGGGGGTTGGGGACCACTGCTCTAAACTAAGAAACCAAAGCTCTCTTCCAAGCCAAATCTCTGAATTAAGGAGAAACTTCTGATAATAAGATCAAATTAAATAAAGTAGAGAACTAAGGGCAAAGGCAAGAGAAGGCCAGATACATGTGGAAAAGAAAATAGAAGAGGCAAATCTTAGAAGAATGGGCCATCTGTTTTTATGTCTTTGCTAATAAAATCTATTTTCACTTAAAAAGTACAACAGAAATGGATTACAGGGGGAAAAAAGAGTAAGTCAAATAAATAGGAAATATCCTTAGAGATAATGAGAACATGCTGGAAAGACATGCCCTCCAAAGATTTGAAAACTAACTTAAAATTTTAAAATGAGCAAAAAGAATTGTTTTAATAATAGAAGCAATGCAACCTTTTCCTCAATTTATTTAAAAAATTAATATATGCATTTATTCAATTTTAGGTTTTTCTATCAACAAGATTTTTAAAATAATTTGGAAACTACTGATATTGATTTATTGACAACTCAATTGAATTTACTTACTAAGCCTAAATTAATGAAAAACTCAATTACAATGAACTTATGCCTAAACAACTCATCTCTTGTGATTACAAATTAATAACTCATCACTGGAGAAATGGAAATGTCTCGATTTCCTTTAGCACCCTGTGGCTATAAAATGGGAATCACCCTGTGCTGGATTAAGTTATTGTCTCTCAGCTACAAACCCACCATTTTATATTCTACTCCAGTGCTAGTCAACCTGGTCCCTACTGCCCACTAGTGGGCGTTCCAGCTTTCATGGTGGGTGGTAGCAGAGCAACCAAAGTATAAATAAAAAGATAGCTTTAACTATAGTAAGTTGTTTTATGAATATTTATTCTGCCAAACAGCGAAAATTTGACATAAAGTACTTGGTAAGTAATTATTATTATATGCTTTAACTTGCTGTAACTCTGCTTTATACATTTTATAAAGTAAAGTTACTTCCCTACTTTATAAATCACCATTACTGTGGAACCGGTAGGCAATTAGCAAGTTTTACAACTAACAGAGATACAAAGTGGGCGGTAGGTATAAAGAGGTTGACTACCCCTGCTCTACTCCATGGTACTAGGACTGGGGCTCTGCAAATGCTATTTCTCTTTTGCAGGAGGACTTTCTGTTGGGCTGTGCAGATGGAAGCAATAGAGGAAGATAAGAAAGCTGGAGGAGGAAAGACGGATCTGCTCCTTCCCTTGTGCCCCCTGTTCCTGTCATTGCTGTCCCAGCAATGTCGTTTTGCTCCAGCAGCAAAATTTAGTTCCAGTTTTGAATTATTTTCATCACGGCTGGTATCAGCCTCATACTCAGAGGTACAGCAGCAGGTGGCCACGCCCCTGCTGTAGATGTCTTGTCCCCAGCTTCTGGGGGACAGAATGGAGGGTGGAGGGGTGGTGAGGATGCAAGCTTGAAGGTTTTGATCATCTAACTCTTCCCTTTGTCCCCCCAGCCAGGGGGTCAGAGTTGCCCCCCACAAGTATTTATCTGCATTACCTCAAAGTTCCCTTTTTTGCCTAAGTGCTCTACTTTTTAAATCAATTTCATTTACTAATATCTCTGATAAAAATAACTGGTGTGTTTTGTTTTGTTTTCTTGACCGGACTCTGATGCCTTGTTTGATTATGGTTGTGTATATATATATATATATATATATATATATATATATATATATATATATATAATTCAAACTTAATGAAACAAGAATTCAGCAAATGGTGACTGCAGATGCGGATCACATTTATAATTAACCAAACACTTCCTCACTCGCTAAAGCAGGAGTTTAGTCCTACCTCAAAGCCTTCCCCAAAGAGGGTATTATATATAAATTGTCACACACCAACCTGTTAGCACACAATCCATTATGAGACATCTACAATGTAATGTCCCAGTTCCCACTTACCATGTCTACTGCTCGTGTAACTGCTTGGAAGACACCTCCACGCTAAGGTTTATGCTGACTGTACAGTAACTGGGTGCCTCCAAAGCTACCAATTCTCCTAGGTTTGCTGGGTCCTAGACATAATTAGGAAATGCCAAAGCTTCCAAAGAATGACATGGAAAACTGCCTATACTATATAAGTTAGGTTAAAGAAAATTTCAGAACAATATTTATGGTTTTATGTTATATATACATGCTCTTTTTTAAAATCTTGGTTGTAAAATGATGGGGGAATGAGAGGTTGGATGTACATGTACTGAAGCTAACAGTTAACAGTGATTATCTCGGTGAATAAGATTATGAATGATTATTTTTTGCTTATATGTCTTTTTTATTTTATAGTCTAATATATATTATTTTAAATTTAGAAATTTCAATGTATACATATTGAATTTTAGATGATCAGACATTTTGCAAAATTATAATTATTATTTTTCTGCCTACCAAAGAGAAGTAAGTTGAGTTAGAATTTTCTTCTGAGAAGTAAAAAAAGAAAAGAACAGGAAAAACCTCAAGATATCAATGTCATCATTCATGAAGCATAATCCAACCAGCTCCCTACCCTGTTTTATAACTTGTGCAAATGTTAGTTTAAATTGCTTAGTATTTGAAGTTCTGAAAATAATATCCCATGGTTTATAAATATGAAATACACCTTTATCTCATATTTTTTAATAAGCAGTTGGGATCCATTCATAAAGATCTTAAAACCAAAAGTAAAAGACACAAAATCAGCCTGACCAGGCAGTGGCGCAGTGGATAGAGTGTCGAACTGGGATGCGGAGGACCCAGGTTCAAGACCCTGAGGTTGCCGGCTTGAGCGTGGGCTCATCTGGTTTGAACAAAGCTCACCAGCTTGGACCCAAGGTTGCTGGCTTGAGCAAGGGGTTACTCAGTCTGCTGAAGTCCCACGGTCAAGGCACATATGAGAAAACAATCAATCTGTCTACGGCCATACCACCCTGAACGCGCCTGATCTCGTCTGCTCTCAGAAGCTAAGCAGGGTCGGGCCTGGTTAGTACTTGGATGGGAGAGAAAACAATCAATGAACAACTAAGATGTCACAACAAAAATCTGATGATTGATGCTTCTCATCTCTCTCCACTCCTGTCTGTCTGTCCCTATCTATCCTTCTCTCTGTGTCTCTCAAAAAAGAAAAAAGACACAAAATCAGTTAAATTCATTTGTCTGGGAAGCTGTTTACTCAATATGTGATTTCTGATGTGGTTCACCATTTTTCTGGGTTTTGGCACCAGTGGAATCTGCTATCAATAAATTGTACAGCACATAACTACAACCATTTCTAGCCAGACACATATTATTTGTGCCAAGGGAAAATAGGTACCTTGGTTTTGTGTCATAAATGTAACAGGCTTTTTTGTTACAGATAAGAGATTTTATCCAAAACTTTCCTTTATTTTCTTAGGATTGATACCGTTGTTATTTACTTATTTAAGAGTTACAAAATTTGAGACATTAGCTACTTTTGAAATTTATTTTCTATTTGCCATTGATAGTGAAATAAACATATTTGGAAGTCTGCCCTTACTTTAAGACAAGCTGCCACTTGGAAATTAAAATCTGCAAGAAATAAATTGAGGGGAGAGGGCTGATTATTCTAAATCAAAGAGATACCCACAGATGAAAAACTCCTTGACAGGGGAGTATTGGCAGCTTGCAAAACAGGAAGAGGGAAGAAATGCTTAAACCATAAGTGTTAAATGTGTATAGAAAAGTAAAAAGTTATCTAAAATTATGTCTATTGAAAGGCAATACTATACATATTTCATTTATAAAAGAATTAGTGTACAACACAAATACTGTTGGAAATCAACATTCATCCATAGTGAAAACTGTTTTTCATTTATTAACACATTGAACAAATTGTCTGCCTTGTTTCAAGTCATTTTGCAACATCATCACTGATGATAAGCGTGGAGCTTGGACCTACCTAGCCTTAAAATGAAAAATCATAAATCTATTAGCATCATACAAAAGAAATTCATTAAGCCATTTAAAGTTAGTGGTGGCATCAGTGAGACCCACATGTTATGGCTCTTAGGGAAAGCTAATCCTGGGGCTGGTGGTGTGTGGTTAGGCCCAGCATGGTCTGTTGGGAGCAGTCATGACTACTGAGTCATCTTTTGTTTTGGCAGTCATATCAAATATCAGAAGAGTATCTCCGAGTGATCAATCTCATGAGTAGCATGGAGTTTTTACTATAGATACAGAATGTTTACACTCAAAAATTGTCACGTGTCCAAATGGTCCAATCTATCTGCAATTTGGCAGGTAGAACTTGCACTAATTGCAAAGAAAAACTCAAAATCACTAAGAATTTTTTAATTGCCATTGAGTTAGAAAATAATGAGTTGAAAAACCAAGTGACCACTAAAAATAAAACAATGCTTATTTCTTTTGATTTCTTTATTTTTAATTTTATTCTTCTTCTCTTCCAAGTGAGAGGAGGGGAGACGGAGAGACAGACTCCTGCATGCTCTTGGACTGGGATCCATCTGGCAACCCTCATCTGGGGCTGATACTCTGCTTATCTGGGCCATGCTCACAACTGAGCTATTTTTTAGCACCTGACGCAGAGGCTCCATGGAGCCATCCTCAGTGCTCAGGGCTGATGCGCTTGAACCAATCAAGCCATGGCTGTGGAAGGAGAAGAGAGAGAGAGAAGGGGGGAGTAAGGGGTAGAAAAGCAGATAGGTGCTTCTCCTGTGTGCCCTGACCAGGAATCAAACCCGGGACATCCACATGCTGGGCTGCCACTCTACCACTGAGCCAAGCAGCGAGGGCCACAATGTTTATTTCTTAATTTAATGGTATTTGTATCTATCAAAAGGTGTTTACCTTATAAAAGGTGTTTACCTTATAAAAGGTGTTTACCAATGTGCCATTCACTGTTCTAAGTGTTTTATGTTTATTACCTGGTTTATTGTTCACAACAAGCTTTTGAAATATTCTTTTATTATGACTGCCTTATATTTGAGATGAGAAACCTGAAATACAGAAAGGGAAAGCAATTTAACCAATAACATACAGCTAATAAGTATCAAGCTGACCCACTACACCAGTGGTAGCCAACCTGGTCCCTACGGCCCACTAGTGGGCGTTCCAGCTTTCATGGTGGGCGGTAGTAGAGCAACCAAAGTATAAATAAAAAGATAGATTTAACTATAATAAGTTGTTTTATAAAGATTTATTCTGCCAAACTTAGCAAAAATCTGACATAAAGTACTTGGTAAGTAATTATTATTATATGCTTTAACTTGCTGTAACTCTGCTTTATAAATTTTATAAAGTAAAGTTACTTCCTTACTTTATAAATCATCATTACTGTGGAACCAGTGGGCAGTTAGAAAATTTTCCTACTAACAGAGATACAAAAGTGGGCAGTAGGTATAAAAAGGTTGACGACCCCTGCACTACACAAAGCAGCTTAATACTTGTTTTGAATGCTCTGTTTTTCCAATCCATGGATATTTTAAAGGTTAATTTAAGGCCAGGGGCCACCGCCATCATGGCCATTCACATGCAGGTTCTCAGTGGATTCGGGCAGACAGTAAAGAAACAGTGGGGCCAAAAAACAGTGGGCCTTTCCATTTATTAAAGTCTTGCACAAGCTGATGAGCAAACAGGCAGGGAAAACATTTCCATTTCATTTATTCAGAGCTCCTAAAGCCCTGGCACATTCTTGAGTTCCACAACCAGGAGAATCTTCTCTGGTTTCTCCTAGAATCAAAGGCCCCACCAGTCTCAGCAGAGCTTGCAAAGCCCCTCAACTCTGGTTCTCCATCTGCACACCTTCTCTTTCCCTGCCATCATGGCTTCTTCTTCAGCACTCTGCATTCTCTCCTCTCTCACTCTGCAAACATGGCTTCTCTCTCCCTCTTCCCCCTTTTCTCTCTCTCTACAAAACGTTCTGGGCAGAAACCTCTCCTCCAGCACACATTAGCAAAACAATGGCCCTTCCCAAGCAAGGAGGTAAATTGCAATTTCACAGACCACATATACCTGGTGCTGCTCAGCCCTCAGTGCAAACTATAAGCGAGCAAACATGAAAATCATAGTTTACAAATGAAAATCATAGTTTACATGGTTATTTGACCAATAGTTAACTACCTTTTTAAAACCTTGATTCAATTTTTTTTTCTAGAACATGAACAGATTCCATATGCCAGTTTTCCAATTGATGAGCTTCTATATATAAGCCTTACCTTATGGCACGTCTCATGTAGTTTGAAAAGTTTACTCGCCTAAGCAAATACAAAAGTAGCTATTTTCAGGACTTATTTGAGAAGAATTTTTTTCCATAGCTACTTTTTTAGAAGTCATGAGACTCTCAAAACAGGATAAAAATAGTAAAGTTCAAAACCCATTTGGTTAATAGAAGCTAAAAGTATGCAGAATAGAAGATGGTTTAACTTTTTTCCTCTTTGTACACCTCAAAAACATCTGAAAAGATTTAACCTTCTTCAAAAAAAAAATACTCACCTTTGGACTGAAACCAAATAGAAAGAACTTCAGTTCCAAAAGAAGCATTTTTTTAAAAAAATTCTGAGTGAATTAGACAAGGCAATTGCCTGGAATTTGGTTGCATACAAAGCTACATTTAGTGCCCACACATGCTCTAGTATTGACTTCCTGCTCTGTCAGCACTGATAGTTATTATTCTATAAAATAAATGTTTGCTTCTCAGGGCTTTAAATCTTGAGACCACCTCAGAATCTTTAATAGAGTTCATCTTTTACAGCAGAGGTATACAGCCTTCTTTTTCTTTTGGTGCAAGATTTAAGGGATGCTGGAAAAGAAGATGGTGCACTATTTCCCCTTCTCCCAACCCAGCCCTTATCTAGTGGCAACTTGATTACATCCTCCATGGAAAGCAACTGACACCCTGTCAATAATATATGCTGTGTTTCTGTCTCCTTGATTTTAAAATTTCACCAGCTTAATAAAAGTTTCTGGCTGTGTGGAAGGAAAGGAAAGTACTACAACATAAATTATTAAATGAACCCATTGATCGTAAGGCATGACTAGATATCAGTTACATTAATTTATGAATATGTATGTCTTAGAATGGACAAGACTTGAATATTTGTTGAGTGGAGCTAAACACCCTCCAAAGAATTAAAACTAGAAAATATGAAGCTCCTCCTTTTTTTCTCTAAGTTATATCCAAGATGACAGCCATTGCTACCACACTCTGTTCTAAGAGAATCTACTTCCATCTCTGGCCCTTACTGTATCCCTGATCACAACTGATTGGATTAGGAGTGAACATTTGACACTGAGCCAATCAGATTCTTTTATCCTGGGAAATTGAAGTTGGGGCACTGAATATGACTGGCAATTAGCTGGGAAAGCCAAGTTTCAGAGACATGAAGTCTGGATCAGCATCAGTCCCCTGGCCAATGCTATCCCGTGTAAGTTAGAGTTAGGGGAGAACAGGGATAGCCAATGTGCAGAGAGAATCATAACGCAGACCACGCTGCCTTTGAAAGTTAGTGGGATAGCCTCAGTTCCCAGGCTTTTACTTTCATTGCCTATTCAACTCAACCGTTCTTAATTTGCTGCTCTTTGCCAGCTTTAGCACTAAAATCAACCTTTCTAAAATAACTTGACTAGATTTTTTTTAATAAAACTTCCATTTTCAATTCTCAAGCCATTATTAGTTGTCTTTCTGACAGCCGAGATGTAGTGTTCGTGAATACCAGTGATATCTCTTATAGTGTTACATAGTAAGATCCAAACAATCAAGCAAAGTTCAATGACTTGACCAAGGTCTTATTATCCAAGCCAGAACTGGGTTCTACACCGGGTTTTCTTTACCACCAAACAAAGTGAAATGTGGCCCTTTTCTGCATATTTCCAACTGAAAGCTGCACTCATTTTGAAGTAAATATTGGTTATTCCCAAACTGTCTTCCCAAAGTTTGTCAGTACACATTTTCTCACAGAAATATATATTTTTTCCCCTTTTTTTTTAAGTGAAAAGAGGAGAGATAGAGAGATAGCCTTTCACATGCACCCTGACTGGGATTTACCTGGCAACCCCTGTCTGGGGCCGATGCTCAAATCAAATGAGCCATCCTCAGCACCCAGGACAATGCTGGCACCATTTGAGCTACTGGCAGAGAGGGAGGGGAAGAGAAGCAGATGGTCGCTTGTCATATGTGCTCTGACTGAGCATCAAACCTGGAATGTCATATGCTGGCTGAGGCTCTATCTACTGAGCAAACTGGCCTGGGCTAGAAATAATATTTTTAATGGTGGCTCAATTTCAAGATTAGGACTATTTTACTTATCATGAATCTGAAACCCTCTTTGTTTATTAAGAAAATTATGAAATACAATACTATATTTATGACAGTTATTGATTAAAACAATAAATTGAATAAAAACTGTTTTATGTATTTTGAATGTTTGGTTTAAGGAAGAAAATATTTTGGTGGGGGTTTTCCTGAGAGTATGTTAGGGAATTTTCAAAGGGCTTTTGGAATTTCAGGAAGCCAATTCTTCTTCATTATGCCTATATATACCCCAGAAGTTAACACTTTCAGAAAAAATAATCTGAACCAATAAGCCCCAAACTTATCAGCAGTTGCCTCTCATTGGTGAGGTAATGTGAGACTCTCTTTTTTGTTCATACATTTTTATAGTGTTTAAACTTTTAAAGCCACCATGCATTATTCTTATAATCTATATAAAAGCAATAAAAATACAGAAATATTTTCATTTTTGTTTTCCTGAATACTATTATCTTATGCCAGACTCCTGTGTTTATTATTTATAATCAAAGTTATATTTTGGTTCACAAATAGAAGAGTGTACTTCACAGAGCAGAGGTGGAGATTTGTCTGTGGTTCTTGAATCTGTGGCTCAAGATTCCCATGCTCACATGGCTAAAATGACAGCACCAAGACACTGAAAAAGACATCCCCAAAGCGCTATTCAGCTATGTCCCGATTGGACCCAAGAATGGTCAGGAGGTCATCTAATTGGGAAAGAGAAACTTGTAGAAAAAGAAGGTTAAAATATCAATTTTGGTAGAGCACTAAAAATGAGAACATAATTTTAGGGCCTTCAGGAGGGAAAAATATGACCATTCTGTCTCATCCAGGCCCACTTGACCCAAGTCTATACTGACATAACAAGTGCATCTCTGACTTGTTCCCACAAGTGTAGGGAGAGAACAGGACAACTGGTGACTCTTCTGTGACTGGGAAGGTATTGGCACCTTCCTCATTTAAAGGGATAACTAAATTCACTATTTTATCAGGCCTCACAGCCATAAGAAAGAGAGAAAGAAGGAAGGAAAAAAGGAAGGAAGGAAAGAAGGAAGGAAGGAAGGAAGGAAGGAAGGAAGGAAGGAAGGAAGGAAGGAAGGAAGGAAGGAAGGAAGGGGAAAGAAAGAAAAGAGGAGGGAGGGAGGGAGAAAAGGAAGAAAGAAAGAAAGAGAAAAAGAGAAAGAAAGAGAGAGAGAAAGAAAGAAAGAAAGAAAGAAAGAAAGAAAGAAAGAAAGAAAGAAAGAAAGAAAGAAAGAAAGAGAAAGAAAGGAAGAAAGAGAGAAAGAAGGGATAAAGTGAAGGAAGAAAGAAAGAGAGGAAGGGAGGAAGAGAGGGAGGGTTGAAGGAAAGAAGGAAGGATGGGAAGGAAGAGAAGAGGGGAGGGGGGGAAATGTTTTACCAGCAAAACTGAACTACTCTAATACTGACTTTCCCAAGCCATGATCTGTGTTTCCTCCTCCTCCTGTTCTGTGACTTGGCACTTTTTCACAGGGCACAGTTCTCATCAGTCTTGGTCTTTCCAGATACAAACAGATCCTTTTGCTTGGGATTCCCTAACCAATGTAACTTTTAAGTAATTTTTGGAAAGTGCACATAGATATGCTCTAAATACTTATTCAGATCCACTGCTCTCCAAACACCTGCGATGGAGACAAAGTCACCTAGCATAACAGGCCCACTTCCACACCAGTAGAATGGAAATATTGGTTTCAGTGATCACTAAGACCTTTTCTCAATAAATAAATAGATCAACAGTGAATATGTAATTTTTCAGACATTTCCTGTAATGACACAGTATTCTATCTTCTCTTTCCTTTCTCTCTCTCTCTCTCTCTCTCTCTCTCTCTCTCTCTCACACACACACACACACACACACACACACACACACACAAGTTAAAGACACCATGATTTTAGTATCCACCATTTCTTATGTGACACTAATAAAGGAAAACATGCTGCCACATAGACCATGACATGCCATTGTTAAACTGCAAAACACCATGGGTCCTAGAATCAATAAAATACAGTATTTCAGGTGTTGGGAGACTCTTACTTGTTGTGTTAAACCCTGACACATTATTGGTATTTGCTAAAACATGCCTATACTACTCTGTCACATAGTGCAAAGTTCATTCTTATTTCTCTCTATTTACATCCCACTTTCTATCTATTGATGGCTCTTCATACCTTCACTCCAGGCTCCCCAAAGCCTCAAGCTCTCACCTAATTCTAAAATATCTCCAAAACTCTCTAGAAAAATCTCTTACTTCTCACCATGATAATATTTACTTTTCTATATCCCCTAACCCTTTGAAAATAATTCAGTCTCTTTGGTTTTACGAAGTGACTAGAATTAAATTTATGATGTAACTATAGCTGGAGTTTTCATAGTGGGCAGTAACATTTTCAAATATCAGATTTTCATCTCAATGTGGTTTTAGTACAAAAGAAACAAATGTGCATTAACTGAGAATTAAAGAGGGTGATACATGGAGAGGAAGTCCTTTGTCCCCTTCAAATTGTACTGCTTTGGTCACTATTTATTGCCTCAGATATGTAAGGCTGGGTGGCCCAGCAGCCCTCTTACCACAGGAGCTACCAAAAGTCTGGAAGAAACCTTAGTTTTCTATGTTTCCTGCAGGAATGCTGAGGCAAAGTCTCAAAAATAATGTAAATCCAAGCAGCTACTATGACCACCACTCTGCCATCCTCTTCCTCTTTCTCCTCCTCTCCATCATTGTCGTCCTCACCATCACCATCATCATCATCACCATCATCATCCTCCTCTTGCATCCCTCTTAAATTGGCTCCTAAACCCCTCGCCCCCCAAGAATGAAAGTAATTCCCTTTCTCTATAATCTTTATAAAAACCCAAATGCTTACACTTTGAATACTAATTTCATTTCAACTGGTACCTTAATTTTGGACCATTATTTATTTTTATTTCTATATTAATTCACGGTAGTAGATATAATTTGGAGAGGTATTTCACCTTTTCTTTAAATAAAAATGGCATTAATGAGCTCTTTACACATTTTTATCAATTTTCTCCATGTAGAAAGACCTTTCGCTGGTACCTGAACACACTGTGCATGTGGACAAAGTCTGATTTCTCTGGGAAATGTGTCAATATGCATCAAAATTTTTAACATAATGTAGGAGCTTTAAACTCAGAAATTTCAGATCTAAAAACTTATATTTAGGGAAAAATGCAATTGGTATAAAAACTAATGTTTATAAATATTCACTACAGTGTGCTTTATAATGTCTAACAATATAAATTTGGTTAGATAAATGCTAGTCAATTTACATGATGGATTATTAGGCAGCCATTAAATGTAATTTTGTTCAAGGGTGGGGGGGTGGGGGGGGTGGGGAAGCAAATGGGCGCTTCTCCTGTGTGCCCTGGCCGGGAATCGAACCCGGGTCCTCCGCACGCTAGACCGACGCTCTACCGCTGAGCCAACCGGCCAGGGCGCCCACTATTAAACCATTTTCATATGGCATAAGGGTTAGAATGTTCAGAGACAAAGACATCGTGGTTCAAACCTTGGTTCTCACACCCAGTCCTAACACTTGCTCCTTATATAAATGTGGGTAACTTATTCAGCCTCACAGAGCCTTAGTTTCCTCATCTATCAACTGGAAATAATAAGATCCATCTGTTAGGGATTTTGTGAAAATTGACTTAAATAACGTATGCAATAAATTTAAATAATGTCTACGTAGGGCCTGATTACATTGCTCCACACATAATAAATGCTACAGAGATGATTCTCTACATAGACACGTGTACTAGTTGGAGCTTTTGATTACAGGTTACAGAAGTACATTTTGGCCAAATTATACAAAGGGAAATTAATTGAAAACAATGCAGAAAAGCTGAAGAACCAGGCTTGGAAATAGGCAAAAGGCAATTCAACTTCAGGGGCTAGAAAGAAGAAATTACAGGATTGGTCTGGTAGTAGAGCAGTCTGGCACGGATTTTGCTGCCAGGATAAAAGAATGCCAACCCCTTCAGTCACCAATCTCACACTCCAACGTCAGAATCCCAGCAGATTTCCTCCAGGGGTTGAGCTGAATCCCTGTCCACTTTCCGGCTTCAAAGAGCAGGAAGGAACGAATCTGGGTCTTTGGGCACCAGCAGCTGGGTTTTCCATTATGGCAAGATTATACACAATGGTGGTAAGTTTACTCCCTCGAATGAATTCAGGGTTCTAGGTGGCGATGAAACAATAGCTATTCTTACATGGCATAAGCATGAGCTAATTTTGAAATGAAAAAACTAAAAAGTAAATATTTATTAAAAAAAAAAAGAAAGCTTTTCCACATACGCCCTAGAAAAGCAAAAAAAATAATAATTATTATTTTTTTTTACAAAAACAAACTGAGGCTCAGGGACAACAAAAGAGAAGCCCAAGAATTCTGCAAATGGTTTGGGGCAGAGTTGAAACAGAACCTGCCTCAGGGTTTAAGGCTAATCCCCAGGTACGTACTGCTAACTGTCAAACATCTCCTAAACTCCCCTGCTTCTCAGCCCTACACCTCAAAGAACACAGTTTACCAGCAGGCGGTACTTCCCTTTCTTCTGACTTGCTGGTCCCTCTACTGCTTAGAATCTAGGCCCTGAGCTGAGGCTTGGCTGGTAGCAGTACTATGGGTGGCTGAGGGTGACTAGGAGACCGGGCAGCCTGCCTCCCTCACACTGAGGGTGTGAGAGTGGAAAACAGATGGCTGAGAAACCACTAGAGAAAGAAGTCAGGAGGGAAGACAAAAGGCAGGGGCCAACCTAAAGAGGAAGTGGTATGGAAAGTAGGCAGTAGGGAGACAGAATGATTTTATTTTTAAGTCAAAGAATTAGGAAAATTGTTATATCAGCCAGGAAGGGGCCTTGTAATTACCAAGATCTCCTGCACCTGGCTGCGGAGGAAAACATGAAAGTCTCACAAAACTGCCATCCTTTTCTCTGGAATACATCACCTCTCATCATCTGACATGATATTTGACATCTAGGTTACTAAGGATTGTTTTCTGCATTTTATCTCTTCTTTCAGCTTACACTAGAGCCAGCCAGAAAGACCAAACCAATTGCAAACTCCCAGACTCTATAAATTATAATGACGGATTAATAGTTTTAGATCTTATTTAAGGAGTCATCTTACCTAATATATGTATCTTTCAGTTAGAAAAACTGAGGCACAGAATTAGAAATATGTCCGTAACTATGTATTTGCTTTAAACACTTAAAATATAACTACTTCAATCAAGGAATGGTAAACTTTTCTAATAAGAGCCATCTAGTAAATATTCTTGGCACTGAAGGCCATATGGTCTTTGTCACACCTACTCATCTGTGCCACTGTAGAGCAAAAGCAGTCATAGACAAGATACAAACAGTGGGTATGGCTGCATTCCAATAAAATTTAAATTACAAAAATTTGGGTGAGGGCTAGACATGGCCAGTAGACTGTTCATTGATGCCTCATCTAGATCTAGTTATTTATTAAATACTATGTGAACATTCCAGGAAAGCATAAGAGCAAATGGTAGGCATAAATTATTTTTTCTTGTTTATTCATTTTAGAGAGAGAGAAGAGGGAGACAGAGAGACAGAGAGACAGAAGGGCAGGGGAGGAGAGTAGGAAACATGAACTCCCATATGTACCTTGACCAGGCAAGCCGAGGTTTCAAACCGGTGACCTCAGAGTTCCAGGTCAACGCTTTATCCACTGCGCCACCACAGATCAGGCTGGTAGGCATAAATTAAACTCCCACAGAAATAATAATAATGGCTGCAAATTTATGGAGCACTTCCTATTGTGGCTTTCCTCATTTAATTGCACCACCAGTCCTATGAGATGAAGAGATAAATACTATTGTACTCTCCATTTTCTTTTTCATATAAAAAAATGAAAACACATGCTGGTCAAATAAGCTGCCAATGGTCAGAAGGTGGTAATGTCAGTATTTGAACCCAGATCTATCTCACTTCAAGACTAAAGTACTTAACTACACTAAGTAAAATAATACAAATGCCGCCCTGGCCGGTTGGCTCAGCGGTAGAGCGTCGGCCTAGCGTGCGGAGGACCCGGGTTCGATTCCGGCCAGGGCACACAGGAGAAGCGCCCATTTGCTTCTCCACCCCTCCGCCGCGCTTTCCTCTCTGTCTCTCTCTTCCCCTCCCGCAGCCAAGGTTCCATTGGAGCAAAGATGGCCCGGGCGCTGGGGATGGCTCTGTGGCCTCTGCCCCAGGCGCTAGAGTGGCTCTGGTCGCAACATGGCGACGCCCAGGATGGGCAGAGCATCGCCCCCTGGTGGGCAGAGCGTCGCCCCATGGTGGGCGTGCCGGGTGGATCCCTGTCGGGCGCATGCGGGAGTCTGTCTGACTATCTCTCCCTGTTTCCAGCTTCAGAAAAAATGAAAAAAAAAAAAATACAAATGCCTACAAAGCGGAATAGAAAACTATACTGCGTACAAAAATTAGGGGATATTTTATCGCTTCATATTCATTTTGAAATATCCTCTAATTTTTGTGAGAGTATATATCTGGTTTCTCACAAAGGATTGAATGTTTTTATGTTATTCTGGAGGAAACTTCCAGTGGTTTAAATATTTTAATAATGTATTCATATCAGCAACTTGATGAAACATGGGGGTCTCTCTCCCTCCCTGAAACATTCATTTTGTTACCTTTTCCTCATGATCTGTCAGGCTCTCTTTAGAACACATACTAAGATTTAAGGAAGGATGTTAGCCCACCCACCTCAGACACTGGGAAGCAAAAGGTCTCTAACACTGAGAGGAATTCAAGCCTGAGGGGAGAAGAGGACAGCTCTTGATAATTATCCTAAATATTTGAAGCCAAAACAGGGAAGATTTGCGGAAATGACTCACTGAACTCAGGAGAAAGAAAAACAGGCAAATGATGGCAGGAGAAAATGAGGATAATATAGCCTTACTGTTTAAGTGAGGGTTAGAAATCCACAGAGACCCAGAAAGGAAACACTGAAATGGCTGAGTTACATTCCTGGAACTAACATGCAATATTGTTTTATCAGACTTATGGCTTTTTGGGCCAAGAATGAGGCAGAAACAGATTTCTTCTTAACAGAAACATGTCTCATGTTCTTTACTGTCCCCAGATTGTCTCCTCTGCTAGAGCCCTAAGGGGAAACCCTGCTGTTCCCGAGTCACAAAACTAGTTGTTCCTGACCCAGATGCTGAGATTGGTGTGACAAACAGATGTACTACACTGCAGCCATTAAAAATCTCCTAGCATCTGTGATGAGCCCACGAAAGGACTTTGAACCATTAACATTCCAGCTAAAAAGAAGCCTGATAGAAAAAAATAGGGGATGTTTTTAAGCATGAATAGAGTTGATTTCACTTGGTAGATTGTTAGAGACAAAAACAAAACTATGAGGTAAGTAAATTTTGTCTTTGGCCTTTTACTATCCACCCATCAAGTTGTCACTAAATTAATCCTCCTAATGCAAAGCTCTGATCATGCCACTCTTATGCATGTAACCTGCAAAGTTCACACATAGTGCTGGTAATGGTGTTGTGAAACAGGCACTTTCAGATATTGCTGGTGGGAATATAAATTGGTACAATCTCTAAGGACAGCATTTTGGCAATGTCTACAAACATTAAAAATGTAGGTATCTTTGATCTAAGATTTCATTCTATAGCTGTACTTGAATTTGTATGAAATGAAGCATGTATAAGATTATTTGTTGCAATATTATTAGATAACATATTAAATACACTTCTGCTCCTGGATACAATGTGGGCAGTCAGAGCAGGTCAAAGCTTTTACTGCAACAACTAAAAACAAAAGGATAAATTGAAGGGGAAAAGAAGATACGTTAAAGCCATCAAAGAGCTGTGGAGAGACCTAGACACTTCAGGCTCTCAATCAAAAGACTGGTGAAACCATGTTTAAAGGATAAGGACAAAGCAAGGGTGGACAGAATCATGCTAAAACTGTAAATCCAGCCCACCCCTATCAGTCTCTGATTGAACTGAGGTAGTTAGCCCCTGGACCTATATACCTAAAGAAGAAAAAGAGGATCCTTCTCTTGTGGAAGATATCATTGCAACTGTCCACAGCTCTTTTATACACAGTGCTGATATAGTCAAAATGTATTTTGTATACAAAGAAGCAGGCATGGTGATCAATAATCAAAAAAATGGAATCAACACAAGTTCACAGAGAATGGGATAATAAAAGCACAATACAATAAATATGCCTAATATGTCATAAGAAAGAAGAAATGACAAAGGATTTAAACAGAGAATTGGAATCTGCAAAATAAATGAATATTTTAAAACTAAATAATATAATTTCTAGATTTAAGAATTCATTTGGTAGGTTAAAGAGCAAACTGGTCACAGAAGGCAAAATTAGTTAATTCAAAGGCAGATCAATAGTAACTATTTTAATTGAACTACAGAAAGAAACTAAACTGGAAAGAAAATATGTCCAAATGTGAGAAATACTCAAACAGTATAACATACATTTAATGAGGTCCCAAAATGATGAGCAGAAGAAAGAATGGAACAGGAGCAGCAGTAAAACATATGACTGAGAAATTTCCAATGATAGAACACATAAACCCACCAAGTCAAAAACTTCATCAATCCCCAAATAGGATAAATACAAAGGACACCATACCTACCCACATTATAGAAATTGTTGAAAATCAAAGACAATGAGAAAAAATTTAAAGCAGTTAGAAGAAAAAGAATTATCTTTTCCATTATCTTAAGGAGAACCACAATAAAATTGAAAAGTGACAGCTAACTTTTCAAAAGAAACTATTTATATGTGGCAGTCATCGAAGGGCCCCCTCAAGATCTTCCTTCAAGACCTCCTGCTACAGGGAGCGTCCCTGCTGTACTTTTGGATCCATTGAACTCTTTGTACCAAGTCACACTTTCTCTGGGATGCTTGAAGCCAATGAATGAGCGCAGTGGGCATTCTAGATCCAGCCATTTAGATTGATGCAGGATTTCTCTAACAGAAATGCCCTGCCAAGCTTTTCTCAGAACTCTTCTATAGTCTGAGGCTTTTTCCAAACCAATCTTTTTTTCTCTCTTTTTTTCATAAGTACCAGACTTTTCTGGTTTTCTGAAGATTCTCTCTGCCTATTCTTCTCCTTCTGCTGTTATCTTTCACAGGCACTCTACACACACACACACACACACACACACACACACAGAGAGAGAGAGAGAGAGAGAGAGAGAGAGAGAGAGAGAGAAATCTCTTTTAATCCCATTTTGGTAATTTCTTCTCATAGAACTCAAATTGACACTATGAAACTTCAGCAACAATGTAATGACATCTTTAAAGTGGTGATGTCAAAAGAAAAAACTGCTAACCTTTAATGATGTACCAGTCAAAATTGGTCCTTCAAACAGAAAGAGAATTTTCTATTAGCATGCCACATAAGTAAGTACTAAAGGAAATTCTTTGGCGGAAGAATTATTTTCCCAGCTCAAAACACAGAAAATTGCGAGGGAATAAAAAACACTGCAAAAAGTATGCCCCTGTGAGTAAATATATAAGGATGCTAACTATGTGAAGCAGCAATGATAACATGTTTTGGAGATTAGAACATATAACATAGGATAAATACATGACGACCATAGCACAAAATGTAGGATAGGTACCAATGAAGTCAAGTTATAAGATCGTCACATTTTTCAGTAAGTATGCTGGTAAGGTCAACTTCAATGAGTTAAGGATATCTGTGGTAATCTGTTGGTCAATAGTTCTCAACTGGGAGCAGTTTTGTTCATCAAAAAATATTTGGCAAATAAATAAATAAATGTCACAGAAAGAGCCTGAGAGAGAAGAAGGGAGATCTGACTATATCTGGAGAAAACTTTTGTTTGTCACTGTGAAGGAGGTGTCATAAACATCTTCAGTTGATGCCTGACCAGTGGTGGCACAGGGGATAGAGACCAGGTTTATAACCCCAAGGTCACTGCCTTGAGTGCAGGTTCACCATCTTGAACGTGGGATCACCAGCTTGAGCGTGAGATTGCCAACTTGAGTGTGGAATTATCAACATGAGCCCCTGGTTGCTGGCTTGAGCACAAAGTCGCTGGCTTGAGCATGGGGTCACTGGCTCAGCTGGAGCCGCTAGTCAAGGCACATATGAGAAGCAATCAATGAAAACTAAAGTGTGCAACTACAAGTTGATGTTTATCATCTCTCTCTCCCCTGTCACAAACAGACAAAAACATCCTCAGTTGAAAAATACTGACTAAAAGACAGAGCCTGTCAGAATGGATGAAAAAACATGACCCAACTATATGCTGTCTCCAGGAACTTGTATCAAATGTAATGATATAGGCCAGTTAAAAGTAAAATCATAGAAAAAGAAGTTCTATACAAATCTTAATCAAAAGAAAGCTGGAGTGTCTGTATTAACATTAAGCAAAGTAGACTGTAGAGCAAAATAATTTACTGGGGATAAAGAGTGCCATTACCTAATGATAAAAAGCTCTTTTCACCGAGAGATATAATAATCCTAATTGTGTTCATATCTTTAATAGAACTTCAGAATAAATGAAGCAAAACTGATGGAACTAAAGGTAGAAAAAGACAAATCCATGGTTATAAGTTTGAGACTATAACTTGCCTCTCAGTGGTTGTTAGACCTAATAGTAAATGAGCAAGGATGCAGATGAGCTGAACACCACCATCAACCAACTGAATCTCATTGAAGTTTTGGGACATTCCACCACCAACAACAAAATACACATTCTTTTTAAGTACATGTAGTGCACTCACAAGATATACCATATCCTCTGTCAGAAAGCAAACTTTAACACATTTAAAAGAATTAAAATCTTACAAAGTATGTTTTCTGACTACAGTGGAATTCAAATAAAAAATAATAATAGAAGATAACATGAAATTTCTAAACATTTGGAAATTAAAACAACACACTTATAAATAAATTCATGCATCAAAGATGTCTCACGGGAAATTAGAAAATATTCTAAACTGAAAAAAATAAAAATATACACAAATTTTTATGATGATCTAAAGCAGTGCTTAGATGGCAATTCATAGCATTGAATGCTTATAGAAAGGTCTTTTAAAAACTAGAAAAAGAAGAGGAAAATAAACCCAATGCAAACAGAGCAAAAGAAGTCATAAAGTTAAAAGTGGAAGCCAATAAAATTTAAAATAGAAAAATGAAAGTCAAAACAACTAAACCTTGTTCTGTAAAAAGATCAATAAGAGGAGATTCTAAGATGGCGACGAAGTAGGTGGACATTATAACTGCCACTGCTCAGGACCAAACTGGACTACGACTGAATTTAAGAACAATAATCTTTGAAAACCAACTTTGGACTAAACGAAGAAAAGTCTATAACCAAGTATCACAGAAGAAGCCTAATCGACACTGGTAGGAAAGGTGGAGACTTGGAAAGGACTTTCCCGCTTCCTGGAGCTAGCGGTGGCCAGAGGGCCTCTCATTGTGGGGAGACAGAGTTCTCAGAGACACAGACTCAGTCTTAAAGGGCCAGTGCAGAAAGTCTCATTCATAGCCACCTACCCAGGGCTCTGGCAAAGGGAGTGCTGAGAGGAATAGAGTTGCAGGAGAAGAATATGAAGTTGGTTGCCCACAGAGAGACATGGTGGGGGATGGCCACAGGAACCCCTGTGCTGAGTAATTCTTCAATACTGCAGTCACCATCTTTCTTGAGTGTAGCACTCCCCTCCCTGTGGCATCAGCCTGGAGAAAGTCAACGGCATCAGCCTGGAGAAAGTCAACAGCCTCACCCTCGAGAATCCTTCCTGACCCACCCTACGGAGACTAAACCATTCTGAGAAGTCAGCCACAAACCAGGGGGCATGTCAGTAACTTAGATTTCTGGTGTTGAGGCTGAACTTTCCCCCCCACGCTGCCAAGTATTTGACTGGTACTTCTACCTCTTTAGAGACTCAGTAGAAACTGTCCAGGCTGTGGACAGACCACATCTGTGGATCTCAGAAGCCACATCCACCAGACTCGTGGGGGCCACACCCTACTGATGTCTGTGAAAAAAGGCTAGACAGACTGACATCTGGGGCTGAGAGGTGTCACCCTTCCTAATCCCTGAATTGCCACTGGCTCTAGACTCCATAAGAGGTTTTATTTCAGTGGCTGAGCCCTACAAGCAGCCATCAAACAGAGGCTGTAGAAGGCACAGCTCAGGGACCTTCCCCTCAAGCCCAGAGTGGGTAAAAGCCAGCCTAAGTGTGCAACTTCATATTTCTCTGTGCACTTGGGCCCAGCAAAGGTAGCCACAAATTCTGAATTGCTTGTAGCTCCAAGAAGGTTGCTGAGGGTCAGTAATGGGTAGTGTCTCCCAATGATCTGTGCCAATTTGCTTCCAGAGAGGCACAGGGTTGGCATATCCAGTGGCCAGTTACAGAGCATTGGTTCATGACCTAATAACCCTTGCTGGCAACATATCCTAAAAGAGAGCTCACTGAATACAGGGCTCAGCTAAGGCGAGTTCCACTCTCTGTGGTTAGCATCAACACAATGGCTCGTGTGCGTTGGAAAGGGTGGAGCCTCACAGTCAGCCAGCCTGGGTGCTGCATATCCTGTCCTGCTGGGCTAGGTTCCACAAGGGGAAGGGAGAGAGGCTTGGAGCATGAACATTAGGGTCCCTGCAACCCTATTGTTGGGTCCAGTCTAGAGGTTTAGCCACTTTCTGGATGGCACAATCAGCCACAGGGGAGCACTCTCTCAGTCCTCCTCCATGAGATGAGGGGTTCCCCAGCAGAAAGAACTTTGGTAGAGGAGACTGTCACCCCACCCAATCTAAACCTGCTGCTCACCTCACTGGGGAGAAATAGAGTTGGAGTATCCAGTAGTGTCTGAAGGATTAGCCTCTGGAGTAGGGGCCAACTTCCCCGTACTGAGATTCTGACCAAGAGATCCCTGAAGTAGAGGGTCCCACTAACATTGTATTCTCAACATCAGCTGCCCTAACCCACCAAGCTTACAATCTGTAGAGGGGTTGGTGGGGTGAGACAAGTTTGAACCTACACTACAGTCTTTCTACAGAAGACTCTGTGGGAAGACCATGCAGATGCAAGAGTAGGTAGAGCAGCTGAAAAGTAGAGGCAAATCTTATGGAGCTTGGGGCTTTTAAAGAGCTGCTGTCGCCTGACCTGTGGTGGCGCAGTGGATAAAGCGTTGACCTGGAAATGCTGAGGTCGCCGGTTCGAAACCCTGGGCTTGCCTGGTCAAGGCACATATGGGAGTTGATGCTTCCAGCTCCTCCCCCCTTCTCTCTCTCTGTCTCTCCTTTCTCTCTCTCTCTCTCTCTCTCTCTCTCTGTCTCTCCCTCTCCTCTCTAAAAAAAAAAAAATGAATAAATAAAAAAAAAAATTAAAAAAAAAAAAAGAGCTGCTGTCATCTCTAAGCAGGAGGAAGCTGACCCTTAAACACAGGTTGGCCCCTCCCACACTACCCAGGCACAGAAAACACAGATACAAATAGCAAACAGAGCAATAGCTCTGGACAGATAGCCCACAGCATGTTACAAACAATGGCTCATGCCAATCTAAGAAGACCCAGAACCAATACAACCAGTACTGGGTGACAGACAGTACCAATGCTAGACTCAGCTAGCTACACAAGCAGCAAGCCCAAATGAGGGGTCCAACAGGTACCAGACAATGTAGAGAATAAGTACACCCAACAGGACAGATACTGCACAGTATCTAGTACACATGATCAATGTTGACCCTTAAAGTTAGCCAATCTGAAGGAATAAACACACTCATGAAAGAACCAACAGTATTCAATACTCACATACATTAGTAGGGTAAATACTATCCTCAAGAAGAATTTTTAGAGCAAGAAATTCAGGTGGCCTGGAGGTCAGTACCACTGAGCCCATCTTCCTCATAAAGACACCATAACAAATTTCAAAGTCAGACAGTCCTACCTAACACACACACAAAATGGGCAGACAAAAAAATATGACCTAAATGAATCAATAAGAGAAATCTCTAGATAGAGAAATAAATGAAATGGAAGTAACCAAACTATCAAAAACAGAGTTTAAAATGATTTTAGTATGCTCAAGGATCTTAGAGCAACAATGAGAACTTAAACAAAGACATAGCAAGCATAAAAAGGAAACTGAAGTAATTTTAAAAAGCCGGTTAGAAATGACAAATACACTATCAGAAGTAAAGACTGAATTAGAAGGAATCAACAGCAGGCTGGGTGAAGCAGAGAATCAAATCAGCCATTTAGAGGACAAGATAAATGTAAGCACAGAACCAGAGCAACAAGAAGAAAAGAGGCTCAAAAACACCAAGGAAACTCTAAGAGACCTCTGTGACAACATGAAGAGAAACAACATCTACCTCACAGGGGTTCCTGAAGAAGAAGAAATTATAGCTGAAAATATCCCTAAATTGATGAAAGAAAAAGTCACACAAGTTCAAGAAGCACAGAGTCCCATTAAAGATGAACCCAATGAGGCCTACACCAAAACACATAATGAAAATATCAAAGTTAAGAGATTTAATTACCTATAGAGGAGCCCCCATAAGAATGACATCTGACTTCTCAACAAAAACACTTGAGGCCAGAAGGGATTGGCAAGAAATACTTAAAGTGATGCAAAACAAGAACCTGCAACCAAGATTACTTTATCCAGCAAGGCTATAATTTAAAATTGAAAAAGAAATAAAAAGCTTCCCAGGCAAAAAAAAAGTCAAAGAATTCATTACAATCAAACCAGTTCTGCAAAAAATATTAAAGGGCCTGCTATAAAAAGAGCAAAAGGAAAAAGAAATATAGAGAAACAGGATTTTAGGCTTAAAGAATAAAATGGCAGTAAACAAGTACATGCCAATAAGAACCTTAAATGCAAATGGATTAAATGCTCCAATGAAAAGACATAGGGTAGCTACATGGATAAGAAAACAGGACTGTCTTTTTATATGCTGTCTACAAGAGACCCACCTCAAAACAAAAGATAGACATAGACTGAAAGTGAAGGGTTGGAAAAAAGTACTTTAAACAAATGGAAATGAAAAAAAAAAAGCTAAAGTAGCTTTACTTATATCTGACAAAATAGTCTTTAAAACAAAGGCTATATACTAAGAGATAAAGAAGGTCACTACATAATGATAAAAGGAGCAATCCAAGAAAAGGATATAACCATTGTAAATACATATGCAGTTAATTTAAGAGCACCTAAATATTTAAAGCAGGTTTTGATAGACATAAAGGGTGAGATTGACAGCAATACTATAATAGAAGAAAATTTTAATACCCCACTAACATTAGGATAAATCCTCCAGACAGAATTTTAACAAAAAAACCAGTGGCCTTAAATGACCAACTGGTTTTAATTGATATCTTTAGAACCTTTCACACCAAAGCAGCAGAATATACATTATTTTCAAATGTTTATGGTACCTTTCCTAGTATATCTTAAGAAGCAAAAAATCTCAAATAAACAACCTAACCCAGCACCTAAAAGGACTAGAAAAGAACAACAAATAAAGCCCAGAGGAAGTAGAAGGAAGAAAATAATAATGATCAGAGCAAAAATAAATGACCTAGAGGCTAAAAAACAATACAAAAGATCAATAAAACCAAGAGCTGGTTCTTTGAAAAGGTAAAGAAGATTGATGAATCTCTAATCAGGCTCATAAAAAAATAAAAAAAAATAAAAAAGGAAAGAAAGAAAGAAAGAAAGAAAAAGAAAAAAAGGAGAGAGAGGACCCAAATAAATAAAATTAGAAATGAAAGTTGTTACTTCTACAAAGTGTAGAAGTAACAACAGACAGCACTGAAATACAAAGAATTGTAAGAAAATACTATGAAGATCTATGTGGGTGGAGCACAGAGCACATTCCTAGCAGCTGTGGCTGATGCAATGCTGTGAGAATACTCCAGCTCCCAGTACCCTCCTGGGCATACCCAGGAAGGGAGCTCACCCGCTATAAGGAAGTGACTCAGTGCCAACCATTCAGCTCCCTGATCTTGGCTATGAAGACACACTGTAACATCCTATTGGCTGAACCCATGTATATAAGCTAGCTTACTTCCTGAATAAAGTGGATCTGCATCACTGAACCTGGTCCCCGGAGTCGGGTCTTTGCATCCCTGTTGTCCTCACCCCTGGCAGGACTTGTCCACAACTGGCACCCAACATGGGGCAGGGACCTAACCGGCATCCAAGGGATGGGTGAGTGACCCTCTGCAACGGGAAACCTTCTCCCCCACTCTTGAGCCCCACAGGCTTGAGCCCTGCATGCCCTATTGCAGAGTAGGAGAGTTAAAGTTTGTGAAAAGGATCTCTGTGCTTACTGGGATATTCTCTCTGGTTTCAATCCCTGGATTGAGGAAGCTCCCCTTTGGGACCCTGATACTTGGGCCCAAGCTTTCCAGGGCATTCCTTCAGCTGAAGTATATGGGGGACAAACCTTCCCTCTCAGCCTCATTCCTGTCCTGCTAGCGATACATGCCTGCCTGACCAGTGTTCCTGCTGGGGACCCTCCGCCAGTGCCAAAAATATTACATGCTACCCCTCTCTCTGGGGAGCCCATACCTTCCTATTTGCCCCCCTCCACTGAGGAGGAAAGTAGTTTAGCTCCTAGTTTGACAAAATAGCGGCTGAGCGTGCAGAAACAAAACCAACCAAATTGCTAACTGCGCCATCAGTTCTGCCACCCAAAAAAGCCGAAGTCGCTACTTCTGCATTCCTTGCCAGGGCTCAATGCCCCACCCCAGCCTCTCAGACGCCATTTTCTCCAACATATGTTCTCGCTGCAGATCCATGGTCAGCCTATATGCCCCCATGTGTCTTTTTTCTTTCTGTCTGTCTGTCTTGTCTATTTTTCTGTATCTCTCATTCTCTCTCTCCCCCGCCCCTCTCTCTGAAATGACACTGGAAGGACCCAGCCACGGCACAGTGGCAGGGACCACACCCTCTTTTAATGCAATGAAGAGGTTATGCTTGTGTTTTTCAGCCAATCTGGATCCCAGGAACCCCCCAACCTGCTTTCCACGGTTTCTTGGGCACCCACTAAGTGGTTCAGTCTTCACCCGTCCAAAGCCACAGCCCTGGCCTTCTCCACACAGACTACACCTGAGGGAAGGAGGTCCTAAGTGCTCCAGAAGAAGACCTCGTGGCTGGCGTGCATGCCCCATCACCTGGGAGAGATGTGGAGGCTTTGGCGGGGCGGGCCCAGAGAATTTCCCCTGATGGGCCCCAGGCCCTGGTGCTCTGTTCTTGCTTATGTGTGCTATAGTAATCGCTGACTCCCAGACGCAGGTGGCGGCAGCCTAGGGATCTAGCCCAGCAGTGCGAGCTGGTGCTTCCAGTTCATCTTTGGAGGATGAGGAAAATTGGGCCAGAGTTGCGATTCACAGACTCCAGAAGGTAAACGGCAGTAGCTGCGGCAGGAGGATGAACAGAAGCCAGGCTTGCATCGCTGAATGGCTGCTGGAATAGCAGGAAGTCCCTGCTAAGCCACTGGTGGGTTTGCTGACATTTTTGGGACATAGGGGTGCATGCCATCATGCTCTCCAGAGCAGAGATGAAAATGCCGACTGCCATTGCCATGTGCTCCTCTTTGGGACAGTGTAAGACCTGCCAGGATGGCAGGGATAAGGGGGGTGGCTGTGGCCTCATGTGCATGGACTGATTTCCATGACTATGACCCGAGTGAGCACTGGCTCCTCTGTTGGATAGACTTAAGGATTTTGGACAATGTGAAATACCCTGATGGGGGTGGGGAGCAGCTTTGCTAGAGGCCCTTCCCCTGCCCCAGGAAGCTTTCCCCTTGGCTAGAAAAAAGGCTGATGACATTTTGTGCTTTTGGCAAAATGCTCAGAGACTGGTGAAATGTACCTTTGTAATTGTTGAAATTGTATGATTTGTCATGTTGTTGCAATTTGTGTAATATGCCTTGCAACCATATGCAGTATGCAGCCCACGGCAAGCCAGTTGTTCTGTGTTTGGACACTAGGACCTTTGTGGGAAGAGGGCGTGCATGGACCCACATCCATTTTTTACAATCAAAATGGAATTGTGTTTAATGGCACTAAGAAGGTCTCTGTAACACAATGGGAAGGAAATGACATCCTGACCCTTAGGAGTAACTCCCTGTTTAAGACCCCCATTCTACTTCCTAACTAGTCAAACATTACAGAAGCTTGCCTCATTGATTAATCCAGCTAATCTATTAGCATATAGTATAATAGGTATTATAGTTGTTTTAGTTCTACTAGGGTTTCGTTGCATAATGTGTAGCATTCAGAAGATACAACAACAGCAAGGTGTCATTCATCAATTGGCCTTAATTAAAAGAGAAGGGGGAGATGTGGGTAGAGTGCAGAGTGCATTCCTAGCAGCTGCTGCTGATGCAATGCTGTGAGAATACTCCAGCTCCCAGAATGCTCCTGGACATACCCAGGAAGGGAGCTCGCCCACTATAAGAAAGTGACTCAGCGCCAATCACACAGCTCCCTGATCTTTTCAGCCATTGGCTATGAAAGGCACTCTGGAACATCCTATTGGCTGAACCCATGTATATAAGCTAGCTTACTTCCTGAATAAAGTGGATCTGCGTCACTAAACCTGGTCCCCGGAGTCGGGTCTTTGCGTCTCCATCATCCTCAACCCTGGCAGGACTTGTCCACAGATCTATATGCCAAAAAATTGGACAACCTAGGCAAAATGGATAAATTTCTAGAAACATACATTCTTCCAAAACTCAATCTGGAAGAATCACAACCTAAGAAGACCACTTACAACAAATGAAATTGAAACAATTATCATAAAACTCCAGCAAACAAAAGTACTGGACCAAATGGCTTCCCAGTTGAATTTTACCAAACATTCAGAAAAGAACTAATACTTATCCTTCTGAATCTATTTCTAAGAATTTAAGAGGAGGAAAGACTTTCAAGTTTATTTTATTAAAAAAGCATTACCCCCATTCCAAAACCAGATAAAGACACTATAAAGAAAGAAAACTATAGGTCAATATTCCTGATGAACACAGATGCTAAAATTCTCAACAAAATATTAGGAAACTGGATCCAGCAATACATTAAAAGGATCATACATCATGATCAATTGGGATTTATTCCAGTGAGGAAGGCTGGTACAGTACTCACAAATCAATAAGTGTGATTCATCATGTAAACAAAATGAAGAATAAAAATCACATGATTATATCAGTAGATGCAGAGAAAGCACTTGATAATATCCAGCACCTGTTTATGATCAAAACTCTGAGCAAAGTGGGAATATAGGAAACATACCTCAACATAATAAAGGCCATATAGGACAATCTAACAGTGAACATCATACTCTATGTGCAAAAATTAAAAGCAATCCACTTAAGATCAGAAACAAGACAGGGGTGCCTCCTTTTACCACTCTTATTCAACATAGTTCTGGAAGTCCTAGCCATAGCTATCAGACAAGAAGGAATAAAAGGCATCCATATTGGAAAAGAAGAGGTAAAACTGTCATTATTTGCTGATGACATGATACTGTATATAGAAAATCCTAAAGTCTAAGTCAAAAACTACTGGAACTGCTCAATGAATGTGGCAAAGTGGCAGGATATAAAATTAATATTCAGAAATCAGTGACATTTTTATACACCAACAATAAAATGTCAGAAGCAGAAATTAAGGAAATAATTTCTCTCACTATTACAACAAAAAAATAAAGTAGCTAGGAATAAATTTAACCGAGGAGGTAAAAGACTTGTACTCAGAAAATTATAAGATATTGAGGAAAGAAATCAAGAAAGATACAAACAATGGAAGCATATACTGTGTTCATGGATAGGAAGAAGAAACATCATTAAAGTGCCTAAACTATTTAACGCAATCTATGAATTCAATGAAATTCCTATTAAAACAACAATGGCATACTTCACATCCAGAACATA
This sequence comes from Saccopteryx leptura, assembly GCF_036850995.1. NCBI lineage: Eukaryota > Metazoa > Chordata > Mammalia > Chiroptera > Emballonuridae > Saccopteryx > Saccopteryx leptura. The sequence continues at coordinate 58,274,790 of NC_089511.1, read as the reverse complement.
TATTTCAGAACTTTACATGAAACCAAAAAGAACCTGAATAACCTCAGCAATCATGAAAATGAAGAATAAAGTCAGAGGTATCACACTTCCTGATATCAAGTTATATTACAAGACCACTGTAATCAAACCAGCTTAGTATTGTCATAAGAACGGTCATACAGATCAATGAAACAGAACAGAGAACCCCAAAATAAACCTACACCTTTAAGGTTAATTTATATTTGACAAAGGAAGCAAGTGTATATAATGAAGAAAGTCTTTTTAATAAATGGTCTTGGGAAAATTGGACAGGCACATGCAAACAAAATGTAACTAGATCACCAACATACACCATTCCAAAAGTAAACTCAAAATAGATAAAAGACTATAATATAAGCCTCAAAACCTTAAAAGTCTTGGAAGAAAACATAGGCAGTAAACTCTCTGATATCTCTCTTAGCAATATTTTTGCCGATATATCTCCACGGCAAATGAAATAAAGGATAATATAAACAAATGGGACTATATCAAACTAAAAAGCTTTTGCACAGCAAAGACACCATTAACAAAATATAAAGACAATCCACACAATGGGAGAACATATTTGCTGATACATCTGATAAGGGGTTAACAACCAAAATTTATAAAGAACTTCTGAAACAACACCAAGAAGGTAAACAATCCAATTAAAAAAATGAACCAAGGAACTGAATAGACAATTTTCCAATGAGGACTCACAGATAGCCAATAGGCATATGAAAAAATGTTCAAGGTCACTAATTATCAGAGAAATGCAAATGAAAACCACAATGAGCTACCACCTCACACCTGTCAGAATGGTGCTCATTAACAAATCATCACACAGTAAGTGCTGGTGAGGGTGTGGAGAAAAGGAAACCCTCCTGCACACACTGCTGGTGGGAATGCCGACTTGTGCAGCCACTGTGGAAAACAGTATGGTGTTTCTGCAAAAAATTAAAAATGGAACTGCCATTTGACACAGCTATCCTGGGTCCAATATTTAGGAATATATTCTAAGAATCCCAAAACACTGATTCAAAAGAAGATATGCACCCCCATGTTTATTGCAGCATTATTTACAATAGCCAAGATCTGGAAACAGCCCATGTGTCCATCAGTGCACGAGTGAATAAAAAAGCCGTGGTACATATTCAGAATGTATTACTATGTGACTGTGAAAAAGAAGGGACTCCTACCTTTCATGACAGGATGGATGGACTTGGAGATTATTACACTAAGTGAAATAAGCCAGGCAGAAAAAGACAAATATTATAGGATCTCACTTATATGTGGAATCTAATGAACATGGTGAACTGAGAAACAGAATAGAGGCAAAGGTAGGTCACAGGGAGCAAAGGGACAGCTGTCAGAGGAAAGGGAGATGAGAGGAGGGCATCAGAAAAGATGAAGGTATTAGTGAAATTATATAGATTGATACATAACACATAGATACAGATAACAGGACAGCAAATCCCAAAGGAAAGGGGGGAGGGAGAGTCAGGGAGAGGAGAACTAAGGGGGTGTACTGGGGGATACATTGTTTGGGGATGAGGGTGTTATATTGAGTCGGACACTTGAATCCATGTTAACACAATAAATTTTAAATATTAATTAAAAAATTGAAGAAAGAAAAAAGATCAATAAAATCCAAATTAACCAATAGCAAAACTGACAAAAAAAAAAAAAAAAGAAGAAGAAGACATAAGTTACTGATATCAGAAATGAAAGAGAGAATATCACCAAAGACCTTGTAGGCATTAAAAGGATAAAGTGATACTGTGGCCATCTCTACACACAAGAATTTTACAACTTAGATGAAATGTACCAATTCCTCCAAACCACAAATAATAAAACTCGTTCATAGTGAAACAGACAACATGACTAGCACAAAATCATTAACAGGATGATTTCATGTTATCTTAGCTCACTGTATTGCCAGCCTTGAGACTCTCTGTTGTTTTTTTAAAGCCATTTTGAGTTGAATTTTCTGTTACCTAAAGACAGACTTCCAACACATCACAGGTTTCAGAAGTTCAAAATAATATTGTAGTTGTTCAGTGTCCAAATATGATACTGAGGTGACCCAGTAGAAAGACTGGCAATAGTAGAAGTAGTAGTAGTGATAATAATAGTAGTGGTAAAGTAATAGTAGTCATAGTAACAGTAGTAGTGATAATAATAGTAGTGGTAAAGTAATAGTAGTCATAGTAACAGTAGTAGTAACAGTAGTAGTAATAATAATAGTAGTAATGAGATACTAAGCACTCACCTGTGGTACCCTGCAAAAAATTTTATAATATACAATTTAAATGCAGTTTTATACATGAGGAAACAGAAGTACAGACATTTAGTAAAAGAATAAAAACACAGAGGCATAGAATATCAAATGGGATTTTATGAAGAACTGTTTTCTTCCCAGTATAGTGTCTGGTTGTGATCTTCCTGCTCTGGAATAGAATGGGACCAAAAGAACTGTCATTTTTTCCCCCACAATAATATCCTGCCAACACAAGGGGCCAACTTTGCTCTCTCCTCCAGCCATTTTCAACTATTAGAACATAGGTCACTCTTCGGTACTTGCTGAAGACACCCAGTGCTTTCTGAAACACACACACACTCTGAACGGATACAGAGTGCCTGAGAAAGCTCTAAGTTTAACAGGAGAAATACCTCTATGATTTTAAAAAGGAATATGCAAATTTACTTTGTTTGCTTACTGAAATAAGACCCTTAAAAAATTCAGTGTTTAATAGTATGCTCAACTTGCTAATTTCAAATAATTACTTTCCACTAATTTCCTGAAAATTGAAAGAAAAAAATTACATGCAAGTGAACTGAAAAAAAAAATGAACAGATGAGCACCACTTATTTCTACACTTCTCAATGCTTATGAGGCAACGGTCCAAGAAACCACATTCCTGCACTTGTAAATCAGCTGCCAACATGAATGTGATTCTTCAGCTATGAGAAAATGTCTTTCGAAGGGTACAGGTTAGTTAATATTAATATCTCCTTATATACTTTGGGAGATAACAATATTTGTCCTGATAAGGCCCAGTACTTTTTTTCTACCTTTGTATCTGGACTTGTCAAGAATCAGTCATGACATTTTGTATATTTTCTTTTTCTCCCTCTTGTCCTTGCCCTCTTTGGGATTAATACCAAAAACATGCTTTCCTGAAATAGTGGTAGATATAAACATCCCCTATGCTAAATAAAATCTTGAGGCTTAGGAAAATTTCTCTTAGGAATAATAAAAGTTTCAGTGTTACAGAGCAGCTACAAAGCAATAATTTTTTAATTGTGCCAATGAAAGTGTTCAACTTTATGACGTTGAAAAACCTTTTTTTTTTTAAGTGAGAGAAAGGGAGATAGTGAGACAGACAACTGCATGCGCCCGAATGGGGATCCACCAGGCAACCCCGTCTGGGGCAGATGCTTGAATCAACAGAGCTATCCTCAGTGCCCAGGGTGACACACCAACCAAGCCACTGGCTGTGGGAGGGGAAGAGGGAGAGGGAGGGGGAGAGAAACAGATGGTCACTTCTTCTGTGTGCCCTGATCAGGAACTGAACCTGGATCATCCATACATTGGACTGATGCTCTATCCACTAAGCAAACTGGCCAAGGCCTGAAAAGTCTTATCGTAAATCAATTCATTGGTGTCAAGGGTTTTACTTCAAGGGAAAGAAGATGGATGAATAGAAAGCAAAAAGAAAGGAAAGAAGGAAGGAAGGAAGAAAAGGACATGGAGGTAAGGAGGGAGGAAAGGAGAGAGAGTAGGAAGCAGGGAGAAGAGGAGAGAAGGAGGAAAAAGAAATTCAAGTTGGAAATCAGGTGCTTGGGTAAGTCAACTTTGAATAGCAAATAGAAAATTTAGTCCAGTGGTTTTCAACCTTTTTACACTTGGAGACTGGTGATCTAGCCAGCTGGAAATGGAAACACACAACGAATGAAGTTTTATCACACATAACAATGCAACATGGTACAAGTTGGTGCTTGATTTCCAAACTCCACGTACGATGCATTGAATACTACTTAAGTTTGTCCAAATGCTTTTTGTCTGTCGCTTATGATTTGTAAATGCTTTGCACCATGCAAAAGGTTGTCCAAAAGAGCCTAAAACTTCCATAGATATCTAAGACAATCTCAATAGGATTTTCATGATACAGTATTCACAGTATCATGTATGATTTTTATGAATAGTATTTCAATGATACAGGCTGATAAATAGCAATTATCAGGGTGATTGCAAAAGCAAATTCAACTAAGATCACTGAGTCTATAACCTTCATACAACATCATGGTGGTTAACTATTTCAAGGACCAACACAAAATTTCTGGCAGAACGTACATTGAAAAACACTGATTTAGCCAAAATTTTCAGCTCTCTATTGGTTACTGTTTGGAGAGAATCACTGACAGGTGGAAATTAAACTCAGCATAAAGGTCCTATTCTGTTAGTTCAGTTAACTTTATACCTGGCATGTAGATGGCTCTTGGGAACTACTTGGCAAATAAATAAATGAACAGGTAAATGTATAAGTTTCTTTTTGTATGTTACTAAGACCAAAGCCTACATATGTTTAGTGAATTGCCCAAAATTAAACAGAAAAAATCTTAGGTACTTAAAGTATATTAGATAGAAAATGTAAGAAAGATCACCAGTTAGGACCTAAGAGATGTGGAATGTGGCTGGGAGTTTGTTTTGTATTTGACCTCCTGGGTGTCTAGATTGCAGAAGGCAGAGATTCATCCATATTGTATTCTGCTGTATCTTCAATGTCTACCTTAGAATCTAGTACATACTAGATACTCAATATGCTTTTTTTTTTTTTTTTTTTCTGAAGCCGGAAATGGGGAGAGACAGTCAGACAGACTCCTGCATGCGCCCGACCGGGATCATCCACCCGGCACGCCCACCAGGGGCGACGCTCTGCCCACCAGGGGGCGATGCTCTGCCCCTCCGGGGTGTCGCTCTGCCGCGACCAGAGCCACTCCAGTGCCTGGGGCAGAGGCCAAGGAGCCATCCCCAGCGCCCGGGCCATCTTTGCTCCAATGGAGCCTTGGCTGTGGGAGGGGAAGGGAGAGACAGAGAGGAAGGAGGGGGGGATGGAGAAGCAAATGGGCGCTTCTCCTATGTGCCCTGGCCGGGGATCGAACCCGGGTCCCCCGCATGCCAGGCCGACGCTCTACCGCTGAGCCAACCGGCCAGGGCCTCAATATGCTTTTAAATACTTCCCATCTTCTCATCTGTATAATTTACTTTCCCCATATGAAAAATGATGAGGTTGGCACCAAGGTGCTCTGAGTGCTTCCAATTTCATGTCACTGTGAGAAAGGGCATCTGCTCCCAGACCTAGTTTCACTTCCACTGCTCAAGTTGTACGAGAAGGCACATGCAGGTGGATGAGGTTACAAAATCCTTTCTCCAGTCTTACACCACATCACTCTGAGCACTTATTTCCACAAGAAAAACCACAAGAATGCAGTCTTAATTGCAAACAGGGAATCCATCAATTACTTCATTGTGGATTTTATAAAATGAATTCCAGAATCACCACAGACCTCCCAATCACCCAACCTCAGCAGCCAAAGATTTGCAAACTTTCACCTTAGGTGGTTCTAGCCACTCTTTCCTAGAGAAGAAATCAAGTGACATTCTTTCTCCACATCTTCTAGGAGTACTCAATAGCAACAAACATCCTAGAGAAAAACAGCAGCAAAACGCTCCATGTTGTAGAGGATCGTGTCCTCAAAAGAGACTCATTCCCCCATACTCCCAATGAAAGCCCTTCCACATCCTTTCAGGACATCCTCACCAATTAAAAAAAATAGTAGTGAAGGAAATGTTTAATTTATGTTCTTTTCTTCAACTAATTCCCAACTCTCTTCATTCGGGTTTCTCCAGCAAGGGAGTAGAATGGGAAATAACTAACTTGTTTACCCATCCTCCAGCCCCCTTTGTCTGGTCATCCGGATTTTCTTCCAACCATCCCCCAACCCCCTTACCTAGTTAATGATATCCCCATCTCTTCCTTCCACCTTGGCATGGCCATTTAAACTAGCCAATCAAGAAAAAACAAGATTGTATGGTCAACACTCCAGCCAATGGAGCAAGACCCAGCATCCTAGGGCCTGCTTTAAGGTAAAAACAGAATTTGCCCTCCGCCCGCATGCTTGCTAGCTGGCTTTCAATAGCAGCAGCAAGCCCTTCTGCAGAAGTTATTAAAGTTTTCTTGCGAGATATTTTGTCTCCACGAGTCTTGCTTAATGCCATCTCTAACAATAGCGAACACTGAAACACAGACAAGAAAATTCTAAGGAATTGGCAGCATCGCTTCCTGTTTGTCCGGAGGGAGAGGAAACTTACTTACCAAGAAGACCCATGTATTGCCTCTTTTGTGGACTCCTTTCTGAAGGACAGCCCCAGCAGTGGCTCACTCTGGGTGGTTATAAAATAATGTATAGTATCTTCAGGACAGTCCTTGTCAGGAAGCCAAGAACTCTGATTTAGCCTCTGACAGACTGTGTCACTTTGGAAAGGTCACCTTCCACTCAGAGTTTAAGACTCCTCAATTTTAAAACTTACTTTCCCTTTTCAGTAGTTATAAGATTCCTTTTTAAAAGATACTTCACTTAGTCTAAAAATGATATCTAATAGTAGAAATGTTTAAAAATAAAGTAAAAGAAAAATTAACATTCATAATCCTACTATTCAATGATAATCACTGTTAACATTTTTGTATATTTCTTTTGCTGAGACTGCTTGGGGTTTTAACATCACTGAATGTATTATCTCCCAGTGAGGGTTGCCTCTTCATTGACAGTGTGAGTCTTGTACTTGTGCCAACAGTGCTGTCCATATATTAAGAAGTTGAGGTATTCCCCTTGGTATCTATCTCCCTAAAGACTGTGATAGTCTTTTGAATGCTCTTGGTAGTAAGCCTTATGAACCTGGTTGTGTTATAAAGGTCATTTGAAGATAAGTCACATGACTAGAAGAATGATCCACCTGGGTGTCTCCATTTGGTGTTTATCATCATTTCATTATCATCACTATTATTATACAGTTTAAAGATTATTTTTTAATCTTTCTCTGGAGTTGCCCAATTTTTAATATTTAAATATACAGAAGAGAGGCATAAATCTCATTGTTTTAGAGCAACAGATCCTAAATTGTGTTCTATGGTACAGCAAATGATGAAAAAAAAGATTCCTGTGGTCAAGAGTTTGGGAAAAGTGACCCACTTGATCTGCTCCCTTATGACTCACAAAGCACAATTAGTAATATTAAAGGCTCTGAAATTTCTTTTCAAAGAAAATCATTTAATTTTAATTAACTGTGTTTCCTAAACTTATTTGAGGTCAAGACACTTTCTTGGGAATACTACATCTGTTTGCCCATCAATCAGTCATGACAGATAGTATAGTTTGATAGACAAGCATGCAGACTCCCCTGGGCACATAGCTTAACCTCTCTTAACCTCAGGCTCCTCTCCTGCAAAATAAAAATTTAAACTTTACCCACAGGACTACTGTAAAGACTAAATAAGATAAAACATGAAAAGAGCTTAAACCAGTGCCTAGAACATAGAAAGTGTTCAAATAAATGAAGGCATTGATTATTTCTTAGTTGGAATAGATGAGATGATGAAGAGATGATGAAAACGGATAAAATTTGTGGAGGAGGGGAGGATAATAAGGGCAGTAATTCCTCTTATCCAAGATAACAACTTGTTTTCTGGACACAGAACATCTATTTCGGACATTAAGGCAATCTACATTCCAGAGAAGCCCTCCCAGTATAGAACATCTAAAAATGATCCTAAAATATACAATTCATATATTTAAATACATGAATTAACTAGTAGGGAATGGAGAAAATAACAAGAAAGCACAAATCCAAAGAAGAAAGCAAGCACTGAAACTACCCTTCACAGGGGTAATTTACAAGTCTCTAGAAGCTGATAATTTGGGTTTAACGGCTTATGCTCAAGTAGCAATAGACAAATCCTGAGACCACTAAATGTGGAAGGTTGTATTAAAGACCAGTGTATAAATTTAGGAGACCTCTAAAAGATGAATAGGAAAAAAGTATATAAAGGAATGCAAGGTGGAAACATTTGGCTGTTTCAACCCTACTATAGATGGAGCAGAATAAAAGAAAAAGATCTCCCCTCATAATTCCTCAAACAGATTTGGAGCTAGAATTGAACACCTTCTAACCAGGCTCAGGTGTAACACACCTGAAAGAAACAAAAACCAATTTTTTTCTTGAGGATCTCACTTAAAGACAGGCCCTCAAAAATGTTCCATAGAAATTGGAGTGCAAGATTTTAAAAAAGTCTCTAAGCATATTTGGAAACAAATTATAATAATCATGAAATAAATAAACTGCAGAATCAGCCCCCAGACAGACAGCAGGAGGTAGAATGACCAGATACCAAATATGAAATGAGTTTAAAGAATTATAAAAAGTATTTAATATATATACATTAATGAGCCGAATGGAAAAGACCAAATAAAATGTCGTAAGATAAAAAATTTAATAATTAAAATATAAACCTCACAGGAAGGTTTAAACATTGGTTTAGACTCAATGGTGTAGGGAAAATTAGTGACCTGAAAAATAAATGAAAAAATTACACAGAATATAGCACTTTATTAGAAAGAGAGACCAACAAATCCATCAACATAGTGAGAGATTTTTTTTTTTTTGTATTTTTCCGAAGCTGGAAACGGGGAGAGACAGTCAGACAGACTCCCGCATGTGCCCGACCGGGATCCACTCGGCACGCCCACCAGGGGCGACCGCTCTGCCCACCAGGGGGCGATGCTGTGCCCCCTCCTGGGCTTCGCTCTGCCGCGACCAGAACCACTCTAGCGCCTGGGGCAGAGGCCAAGGAGCCATCCCCAGCGCCTGGGCCATCTTTGCTCCAATGGAGCCTCTGCTGCGGGAGGGGAAGAGAGAGACAGAGAGGAAGGAGAGGGGGAGGGGTGGAGAAACAGATGGGCGCTTCTCCTGTGTGCCCTGGCCGGGAATCAAACCCGGGACCTCTGCACGCTAGGCCAACGCTCTACCACTGAGCCAACCGGCCAGGGTAACATAGTGAGAGATTTTAATGTACCTTTCTCAGTAATTGATAAGTGAAGCAAATAAAAAATTGGCAAGACTATGGAATTTTCCACCACATAATCCACCAGTTTCGATTTTTGACATCTGGGGAAAATGACATCATCAGCTGCCATTAAATCAGCTCTTAGTAATAACTATTTTACCTGGTTCCTCTTTTGTGATAGAAAGCTTAAAATGAGTCCAAGAGAAAGAGATTTTAAAACTGAAGCCTCACGTCTTCAAGAAACTTTTCTACCAGACTCTTGCAACTGGCCTTCAGTAAAAGTTATGTTTTCTGGTTTTTAAGTTTACCACTTTGAAAAATCTCATTGTTATTTGTTTTAGTTTTATTTGACTTCCACTCTAATATATACACATTATTAAAAATTTGCAAGGTCCCCAACCTCCCCACCAAAAAAAGAAGAAAATTAAAATGACCCATGATCCCATTATTTATAAACACTATTAGTATTTTAATATATTCTTTTTAGATTTTTAATATGTAATTTCATTCATTCACTGTTGAGTACCTATCACATCTCAGACTGTTCTAGCATTAGGGCAACAGTGGTGAAAAGTAAAATCCCTGTCCTTGTGGCACTTACATTTTCTTTATACCTTCATATATGTAAATCTGGATACTTTTAATTTGAAAACAAATGAGGTGCGGAAAAGCCAAATGAGATCATCAGTTAGAAATTATCCATGTTGCTCATGTATCTGTTATTTCCCACTGATGAGCCTGTTCCTTGGTAAGGAACCAGATAGCAGTAATCATGGTAGTCTTCACATCACCTGACAGACTGTCTGCTTATTTTTTTTATACATTTTTATTAATTTTAATGGGATCACATCAATAAATCAGGGTACATATATTCAAAGAAAACATGTCCAGGTTACCTTGTCATGCAATTATGTTGCATACCCATCATCCGAAGTCAGATTGTCCTCCGTCACCTTCTATCTAGTTTCCTTTATGCCTCTCCCCCTCCCCCTTCCCCTCTCTCTCCCTCTCCTCTCATCCCCCTGCCCTCTGTAAACACCACACTCTTGTCCATGTCTCTTAGTCTTGTTTTTATGTCCTACCTATGTATGGAATCAAGCAGTTCTTGCTTTTTTATGATTTACTTATTTCACTTCGTATAATGTAATCAAGATCAAACCATTTTGTTGTAAATGATCCGATGTCATCATTTCTTATGGCTGAGTAGTATTCCATAGTGTATATGTGCTACATCTTCTTTATCCAGTCATCTATTGAAGAGCTTTTTGGTTGTTTCCATGTCTTGGCCACTGTGAACAATGCTGCAATGAACATGGGGCAGCATGTGTCTTTACATATCAATGTTTCTGAGCTTTGGGGGTATATACCCAGTAGAGTGATTGCTGGGTCATAGGTAGTTCTATTTTCAGTTTTTTGAGGAACCACCATACTTTCTTCCATAATGGTTGTACTACTTTACATTCCCATCAACAGTGAATGAGGTTTCCCTTTTCTCCACAGCCTCTCCAACATTTGCTATTACCTGTCTTGCTAATAATAGCTAATCGAACAGGTGTGAGGTGGTATCTCATTGTAGTTTTGATTTGCATTTCTCTAATAACTAATGAAGATGAGCATCTTTTCATATATCTGTTGGCCGTTTGTAATTCTTCCTGGGAGAAGTGTCTGTTTATTTCCTCTTTCTATTTTTTTATTGGGTTGTTTGTTGTTGAGTTTTATAAGTTCTTTGTATATTTTGGATATTAGGCCCTTATCTTAGCTGTTGTTTGAAAATATCATTTCCTATTTAGTTGGCTGTCTATTTTGTTGTCAGTTTCTCTTCCTGAGCAAAAACTTCTTAGTCTGATGTAGTCCCATTCATTTATCTTTGCCTTCACTTCTCTAGCCTTTGGAGTCAAATTCATAAAATGCTCTTTAAAACTAAGGTCCATGAGTTTAGTACCTATGTCTTCTTCTATGTATTAATACTTTATTGTTTCAGGTCTTATATTTAGATCTTTGATCCATTTTGAATTAATTTTAGTATAAGGGGACAAACTGTAGTCGAGTTTCATTCTTTTGCATGTGGCTTTCCAGTTTTCCCAGCACCATTTTTGAAGAGGCTTCTTTTCTCCATTTTGTGTTGTTGGCCCCTTTATTGAAAATTATTTGACCATATATATGTAGTTTTATTTCTGGACTTTCTTTTCTGTTCCATTGGTCTGAGTGTCTATTTTTCTGCCAATACCATGCTCTTTTGATTGTCGTGGCTCTATAATATAGTTTGAAGTCAGGTATTGTAATGCCCCCAGCTTCCTTATTTTTCCTTAGGATTGCTTTGGCTATTCGGGGTTTTTTATAGTTCAATATAAATCTGATGATTTTTTGTTCCATTTCTTTAAAAAATGTCATTGGAATTTTGATAGGAATTGCATTAAATTTGTATATTGCTTTGGGTAATATGGCCATTTTGATTATATTTATTCTTCCTATCCAAGAACAAGAAATATTTCTCCATCTCATTGTATCTTTTTTTATTTCCCTTAACAATGCTTTGTAGTTTTCGTTATATAGGTCCTTTATATTCTTTTCTTTTTTTCTTAAAGATTTTATTTATTCAATTTTCAGAGAGGAGAGAGAGAAAGAGAGAGAGAGAGAGAGAGAGAGAGAGAGAGAGAAGGAGCAGGAAGCATCAACTCCCATATGTGCATTGACCAGGCAAGCCCAGGGTATCGAACAGGTGACCTGAGCATTCCAGGTCGACGCTTTATCCCACTGTGCCACCACAGGTCAGGGATAGGTCCTTTACATTCTTTGTTGTGTTTATTCCTAGGTTTTTTTTTGTTGTTGTTGCAATTGTGAAGAGGATTTTTTTTTTAGTTTGTTTTCTAATGTTTCATTGTTGGTATATAGAAAGGCTATGGACTTTTGTATATTAATTTTGTATCCTGCGACCTTACTGTGTTTGTTTGTTGTTTCTAGTAATCCTTTTGTGGAGTCTTTGGGGTTTTCGATGTATAGGTTCATATCACCTGCAAAAGTGATACCTTTACTTCTTCATTTCCAATATGGGTGCCTTTTATTTCTTTATGTTGTCTGATTGCTCTGGCTAGAACTTCTAGCACCTCATTAAATAAGAGTGAAGAGAGTGGACAACCCTATCTTGTTCCTGATTTAACAGGGAAAGTCCTCAGTTTTATGCCATTTAATATGATGTTAGCTAATGGTTTATCATATATGGCCTTTATCATGTTGAGATATTTTCCTTCTATACCCATTTTGTTGAGTGTCTTAAACATAAAATTGTGTTGTATTTTATCGAAAGCCTTTTCTGCATCTATTGATAAGATCATGTGGTTTTTGTTCTTTGTTCTGTTGATATGGTGTATCACGTTAACCGTTTTACGTATGCTGAACCATCCTTGAGATTCTGGGATGAATCCCACTTGATCATGATGTATTATTTTTTTAATATGTTGTATTTGATTTGCTAGTAATTTGTTTAGTATTTTAGCATTTGTATTCATTAGAGATATTGGTCTGTAGTTTTCTTTTTTTGTGCTGTCCTTACCAGGTTTCGGTATGAGGGTTATGTTGGCCTCTTAAAGTGTGTTTGGAAGTATTGCTTCTTCTTCAATTTTTTGGAAGACTTTGAGTAGAATAGGAACCAAGTCTTCTTTGAATGTTTGATAGAATTCACTAGAATAACCATCTGGGCCTGGACTTTTATTTTTTGGGGAGATTTTTAATAGTTTTTTTCTATTTCTTCCCTGCTAATTGGTCTGTTTAGGCTTTCTGCTTCTTCATGAATTAGTCTAGGAAGGTTGTATTGTTCTAGGAATTTATCCATTTCTTCTTGATTGTTGAATTTGGTGGAATATAGTTTTCGTAGTATTCTATAATGATTCTTTGTATATCTATGATGTCTGTGGTGATTTTTCCACTTTCATTTTGGATATTGTTTATATGAATTCTTTCTCTTTTTTCCTTGGTGAGTCTTGCCAAGGGTTTGTCCATCTTGTTGGTCTTTTCAAAGAACCAGCTTCTTGTTTTATTAATTTTTTCTATAGTTTTTCTGTTCTCTATTTCATTTATTTCTGCTCTGATTTTTATTATTTCCTTTCTTTGGCTGGTTTTGGGTTGTCTTTGTTCTTTTTCTAGTTCCTTAATATGAGAAGCTAACAGTTTACTTGGGCTCTCTCTTGTTTGTTCATATAGGCCTGAAGTGATATGAACTTCCTTCTTATTACTGCTTTTGCTGCATCCCAAAGATTCTGATATGTCGTATTGCCATTTTCATGTGTCTGTATATATCTTTTGATCTCTGTGCTTATTTCTTCATTGACCCATTCATTTTTTTAAAAGTATGTTGTTTAGTTTCCACATTTTTGTGGGGGGTTTTCCCTCTTTTTTGCAGTTGAATTCTAGTTTCAAGGCTTTATGATCAGAAAATATGCTTGGTACAATTTTGATTTTTTTGAATTTGCTGATGTTATTCTTGTGGCCCAACGTATGGTCAATTCATGAGAATGTTCCATGTACACTAGAGTAAAATGTATACTCTGTCGCTTTGGGATCAAATGTCTGTAGATGTCTATCATATCCAGGTACTCTAGTGTTTTGTTTAAGGCCAATATATCTTTATTGATTTTCTGTTTGGATGAACGATCTAGAGCCATCAGCGGTGTATTGAGGTCTCTAAGTATGATTGTATTTTTGTCAGTTTTTTTTTTAGGTCAATAAGTAGCTGTCTTATATATTTTGTTGCTCCTTGGTTTGGTGCATATATATTAAGAATTGTTATGTCTTCTTGATTCAGTGTCCCCTTAATCATTATGAAGTGACCATTTTTGTCTCTGAGTACTTTTGCTGTCTTGTAATCAGCATTATTAAATATGAGTATTGCTACACCTGCTTTTCTTGGATGTTATTTGCTTGGAGTTTTTTTTTCAGCCTTTCTCTTTGAATTTGTTTTTATCCTTGTTGCTTAGATGTGTTTCTTGTAGGCAGCACACAGTTGGATTTTTTTTAATCCATTCTGCTACTCTGTGTATTTTTATTGGTAAGTTTAATCCATTTACATTTAGTGTAATTATTGTCACTTGTGAGTTCCCTATTGCCATTTTATAAATTAATTTCTGTTAGTTTTGTATCTTGTTTGGTTCTTCTCTTTTGTTTTTCTATCATCTGTTTTTATTTGGTTGTATTCTACACTTCTTTCCTCTTTTGTTACCTTTTTTAAGTCATGTACTTCTGTGGTGGTTTTTTCAAGGGTAGTTACTATTAAGTAATGAAAAGGGTACCTACCATGTTCATTATAGTACACTATTTTATGAGTGCTTCTGCACTCCTATCATCTTTTGCTCATGTTAATCTCCATCCTTTCCCCCCCTTTTTTTGTTTTTGTTTTCACAGTTTAAATTTGGTTTTATTGTGTTCTTGGTGGAGCTTTTACTTGTGATTTTGTTTTGTTCTTTGTATCTGGTTGGAAAACCCCTTTTAGTATTTCCTGGAGTGGGGGTTTTCTGATGATAAATTCTCTCATCTTTTCTGTATCTGTGAATGTTTTTATTTCCCCTTCGTATTTGAAGGATAGTTTTGATGGGTATAGTATTCTTGGCTGAAAGTTCCTCTCTTTCAGGACTTTAAATATTGGGGTCCACTCTCTTCTAGCTTGTAGAGTTTCTGCTGAGAAATCTGGTGATAATCTAATAGGCCTTCTTTTATATGTTGTATTCTTCTTTTTCCTGGCTACCTTGAGAATTTTTTCTTTGCTGTTGGTTTGTGCCAATTTCATTATGATGTGCCTTGAAGTAGGTTTGTTGGGGTTAAGAAAACTCAGTTTTCTGTTTGCTTCTTGAATTTGAGGCTTTACTTCTTTCCACGGGCTTGGGAAGTTCTCATCTATTATTTGTTTGAATATGTTCTCCATTCCATTTTCTCTCTCTTCTCCGTCTAATATACCTATTATTCTTATGTTAGTCTTTTTGATGGAGTCAGACAGTTCCTGTAGGGCTTTCTCATTTTTTAAAATTTTTGAGTCTCTCTCTTCTTCTCTCTGTTGTGCCTCAAGTTGCTTGTCTTCTATGTCACTAATCCTACCTTCTATCTGGCCTGTTTTATTAGCTAAGTTGTTACCTCGTTTTTCAGTTCATGAATTGAGTTTTTCATCTCTGTTTGATTAGTTTTTATAGTTTCAATTTCTTTGGTAATATATTCTTTGTGTTTGCTGAGTTGTTTTCTGAGCTCCCTATATTGCCTTTCTGTGTTTTCTTTTATATCTCTGAATATTTTTAGGATTTCTATTTTAAATTCTCTGTCATTTAGCTCCAAGGTTTCCAATATATTAAATTTTTTCTCCATAGATTTTTTTCTCATCTGTCTGTGCTACATCTCTGTCTTTTATATCCTTGATATTCTATTTCCTTTTCTGTAATGGCATCTGAGGGTGGTTTTGTTTATAGCACCAATGAGAATTAATAAAGAATAAAATGAAGGAAAAGAAAAAATGAAAAGAAAATTATTTCCCTTTTTCTTTCTCCTTTTTCCCCTTCTCCTTGAGAAAATATCATGATGAACTGTGAATTATATTGTGCTAAATGGAACAAAAACTACCTATAACAGAGGGCCTGAGTTGGGGAGAAGTTATAAAGGGGGAAAAAGGATGTAGGGACCCACAAAATGCAAAAAAGGAAAAAATTTGGTTTAAGGATAAAATGATTTTCTTGTAAGTGATGGTCGACTAAGAGATAATGAGAGGGATAAGAGGGAAACAGGAAAAAGGAAAAAGCAAAAATAATTACTATTGTATTAAGTGGAGCAAAAACTAGGTAGAATGGAGAGCTGGGGCTGGGGGGAATGCTAATGAGTTAAAAAGCAAAGTCAAAAGCACCCAAAATGACACAAAGAAAAAAATTTGAGTCCCAAATAAAATAATTTGTTCGTGATTGAGGATTGAATGAGAAGATAAGTAAAGGAGAAAAGAAGAAACTAATAGAGATGGAGAAAAAAGAAAAAAGAAAAGGGAAAAGAAGAAAAAAGAAATAAGAATAAAAAGAGAGAGAGAGAGTGTTAAGGGTTTTGGAGTGTAACCCTCATAGAGAGAAAAAAAGAAGAAAAGAGAGAAAATCGGAAATGTAACACTTATGAGTAATGCAGTTCAAGAAGGGGAAAGAATAAGATGGGCAGAAAATAAATGAGCCAAGGTGGAAGAGAAAAAAAATAATAAGGACAAGAAGATGAAAGAAACAAAAAAAAAATTGAAAAAGTTATATAGTCTGTGGATTTTCCTTGATTTTGAGAGGTTATATTCTTGCTTTTTCTTTCCTCTCCCTCTTCCTTGTCGGTGACTCTGTATCCCAGGCTCTGCCCCTGTGGCATGCTGAGGTAGAGATTTGCAGTTGATAAGTCTCTATGGCGATGTCATATATTTGGCTTCAATCTTGTTGGTAGTCGAAGCTTATTAGCGTTTGCAGGCTCCAACAATGAGAATTTGTTTTCCCGGAGCCTCTCTCCTAGTCTCTACTTCCTGAATTAGCAGGCTGATGATCCAGTTATGAGGTTGCTGCTGCCTCTGCCTGGAGAGTAAGAGGCTCAACGAGCTGGCAAATCCCCACTTTATCCCCACTCTGCGCAGGGCTCTGGGTAAGGCTCTCTCAGTCAGAGCTGCCAGCATAATCAGGTAGGGCTGAGAGCCAATTGCTCTCAAGGTGCCTTTCTATGAGCCTCTGGGTGTGTCCAGTATGCCTCAGCACTCTGTGGGACCACTCTCCCCAGGCTTTTTTGCACTTTGTAACTTGTTTAGGCTGGGAAGAAGATGCCCTAGTCGCTGCCTGCAGAACAGGAGGTCTTAAAAGCTGCCAAGTCCCTCTTTTTAACTATAGCCCTGAGTATGAAAACTCTGCCAATCAGAAATTGCCCCCACCCCTATGTGCATAGCAAGAGGCACTCAAAAATATTACGCTTTTTGTCTTAGATTGCTGAATTGAGAGATATCTTGTCAGTTAGAGCCACGTAGGTCAATTGGGAGGTGAGCAGACTGTGGGTTAAGCTAATCTCAGCATTGGATCCGCAGATGTGCTTCAGAGACAGACTGCAAGCTGCCTGTGCACCTCTCCCCCCAATGCTTTCTACTTTTTCTTCCCGGGGATGTTAGCCTGAGTGGCTGGCTGAGGCGCCCCGCCTGCCCGGAGAAGTTCGGGTGTAGGGAAGTTCGCTTTCGCGCACTCCCCATGTGCCGCTGTTCAGGGTGCAGGGACCACACCGAGACTCTGGTCACAGCCCATGCAAAGGCCTTTGACCCTGCCCCTCTGTCTGGTAACACAGACGCCTGCTCCTGGGGCACTAGGAGGAACCTCTTGCACACTATCCACGCTCGCTGACCAGGATATCGGCGCTAATGGCGGCTTCTGCTTGCCCCTCTTTGCCAGCATCTGGCGTGGGCGTTAGCTCGTGCAGGCACACTCTTTCTTCAGCTTGGACATCTGTGCCACAGCCTGGCTCCCTCCACACCCTTAGCCCTCTATCTCAGTTCCAAGTGAAAGCAGCCCTTGCTTAGGTTAGTGAGGAAGGCAGAGTGTTCCTTTCTCCATCTTATTTCCTACAGGGTTGATTATATATTTAGTCAATTTTACACTTGATCATACCTTCGTTTTCAGTGTATGGGAGTTCCAGATGCTCCAAAGATAGATTTTTCTGTCTCTGGTTGAAGAACTTGTTGAAATTTTGGGGAGTTTTATCCATAGCGCTCCTCACAGTGCCATTTCTCTGACGTCACTCCAGAGTGTCTGCTTATAAAAATCACATAACAAAATTATGTGGATCCAAAAGTTGAGAGGATCAAAGAGAACAAGGAAAAAGCAAGAGGCCCTAGTGTATTGGCAAACCAGCTCTCTGCAGTGGGGAGATGGGGGAAGCCCTGATTTATAGTTTATTAATCTCCATAGTGTACCTATTACCATATGACCAATTTAAAACTTCTAATGTTACATCATTACATATGGAGTTTTAAAAACATACTTGTTATTGACTCACATGAGCTGGTACAAACCAGCTTCAGCACACCTCTTCTTAGACCTGACAAACCATAATATCGTATTGTCTCCTGGTTGAAATAGTGACCTGGAGAATGGGACCTTCTCTCAGGAGGAAAAAAGGGGCACAGAGAGAAAGTGAGAATGACAGAGAATAACCTCATCAACTCTTCCTTCTGATTTAATCTGCTTTCATTTTCAGAATCTTGTAGTTGCCTAGAACAAATGGAAGACCTAATATGCAAGGGCCCTGGCTGGCTGGATTAGTGGATAGAGTGTCTAGCATATGAACATTCCATGTTTAATTCTAAGTCAAGGCACACAGGAGAAGCAACCATCTGCTTCAACTCTCCTTCTTCTACCCCTTCTCTCCCTCTGTCCCTCCTGCAGCCAGTGGCTCGATTGATTTGAGTATAGGCCCCTAGCACTGAAGGGGTGGCTTGATTGGTTTGAGCTTCAGCCCTAGGTGCTAAAAATAGCTCAGTTATTCAAGCATCCACTCAAGACAAGGGTTGCCAGTTAGATCTCGGCTAGGGCACATTTGGGAGCCTGACTCACTATTTCCCCTCCTCTCACAAAGAAGAAGAAGAAGGAGGAGGAGGAGGAGGAAGAAAAAGACCTACTATGCACAAGACTGTGGTGTTGCATGGGATACAGAAAACACAAACTTGTAATCCCCACTCTCCACCAGCTCAGCATGTAGTGAAGAAAAGGATCAGAAAGGTTACTAAGTGGGGTTTTTTTAATGGTAGAGAGAATGAACTTCAGAGAGATATGATTTCAAATACAGTATAATAAGGGATCTCATGGGGAAAATGACATTAGAGGATCAAAACCCTTACTCTACCACTTACTAGTTCTATGATTTTAAGCAATTAATTAGTAACAACGTCTTGACTTTATAGGTTGTTTTGAGAATTAAATAAGTTAATGCATACGAAATCATTATGTGGTGCTCGGCACACAGTAAATACTCACCAAATTAGTTCTAGAGTTAATAACAAAACTGCTATCACTAGTATTTATAATGCCATATGAAAAAAGACAACAACAGGAAAGACAGGCTATTTTGTGAACTAGCCACTAATCTGGTTTTATCAGAATCTGGATGATTAATGGAAGATAAAGTTATAAAATTATTTGGGGAGGACATTGAGAGTCAGTTTGGGGAGTTTGCACTTGATTTTATAAAAGATGAAGAACCAGTAAAGATTTAGTGACATAATCTGTGTTACATTTTGGAAATATCCAATTTGAATTATTGCCAATTTCACAGAGAGGTTTCATAGTTTCTGCTGATAAGGGAAGAGATAAAGGCAATGGTGCGTGTGGCCACAGCACATGGGCAGTCAGGACTTTGCCCTCAGGAATCTCCTTGTGACCTCATCCCTGGGGATGATTTACCTCCTGCGCAAGCTGTGTATGTTTTCCTGAAGCTATGCAAAAGTCCCTTTCTTATTTTGCTATATTTTGGCTCAGAGAGTCACTCTACATAAACAATCTTTGAAAAGATCCCAAACCGACTCATTCAATGAGTATAATAATTATCTAGGAATTAAAGAAATATATATAATAAGGCTCATCAAGATAAGCCTGCTTCTATGTCACAGTCCATAATATCTTTGTCCAAGTTTTGGAAGTAACCAGATCACTAACAATGGCTTTTCACATTTCTGATTATCTTATGTAAGAGGCAACATGTTTTCTTAAAGTTTGTTGACACGTGAAGCAAATAAGCTGTTGGAGACGTCTGTTGCAAAATTGGAAACAAAATGTATCTCAAATAGTTTACAACTGCTGGGAATCAGGGGTTGGGAGGTGGCCCAAAAATTCCTGCTTCCTGATGAAAGCACATTCAGCTCAGTGGGATACGTCTGTCTGGTTGTGATATGTAATTGATCTCCATTGTGTATTTACCCTTTAAGTTTTCACTGATTCCTGTTATTGCAGACCACATACACCCACACAACTATGGTTACTTGGAATCTTTAACTGGAATCCACCAGGAGTAATTGGATTGGTATGCCATCTTTTGTTGATAATTGGAAACTTTTGGACGCAATACAAGAAGTTAACAGATTCTCTGAATTTAGCAATATGTTTGAGGAGTTATAGCAACAATTTTCTGCACATTCCTAACTGGAAACTCAAGAACTTTGTGACTACTGCACAGATCTAGCCCTAATGGTCTCCAGAAACAAGATTCTTACCTAATAAATTATTAATAGACCAAGTTGGGACCATCAGATAGGCCCAAGATCTATTCAAATGGCCTTTCTTTTATTGGACTGTACTCAGGCTACAAGGCAAAGATAAAGGTTTCCACTGCAAAACAAACTAAATACCCCCTTGCAATTTATTGTGTGTACTGATTTAAACTGGAGTGCTCAATGGGATGTTAAGCATTTTCCATATCTGATTATAAAAAATGAAATAAGAAACACAAATGGATCTAACTGACTGCTTTGGATGAATTTGGAAAACCAAGGAGGCTTTATTCTTCAATATGCCACATTTTCTTCCCCTAAATACCTAATGAAAAAGATATTTCTGTAGATAAAGCTATTAGATCAAAACTAGTCAGTAAAGATGAGGAGGCAAATTTAAATCACACACAGAAAAACAAAAATCTAATTAAACAGTAAGGATAAACACAATAAAAATCTTTTTAAAAATACCCCTTATAGTTGGTATACATCAGAGAAAGCAAATTTAAGTAATGAAAACAAGGTATAGGAATTACTCAGATAACATGAAGTAACAAGCATTATCAAAATCAGATGAGGTCAACAGAAGTCAGGAAGGTGAAAACTTTAGTTGGGTTTTGACTAGGGTCATAACTTAGTGGAGGAAATGGTTAGTCTAGAGTTTGGGACTGACAATCAAGAGACTAAGCTTCCCATCTCTCTTTGCTGCTAACAAGTTGTGTGATACTGGGTTACTCACTTATCTTTTCTCAATAAAGTGGGAAGGCCAGTGTATATTATCTTTAATCTCTCTATGTATGCTAAAATTTAACTTTGTTTCCTCTCCCCCTTTCCTCACATTTCTGTCCTTATGTCAGAAGAAATCAATGTTTTTAGAAAATCAAGAATTTTGTATTGAAAGCTATCTGTAAACAAATGACTTCATTCATTCAGGCATTTTTTTCAGTCTTTCAATCATTTAACAAAAACTGATTTCAAAACCAAATGCCTACTGTAACCTAGATCCTGTAGTATCCCACAAAAGACTTCCATATAAGGTATAAGAGTAAAATGAGGCAAATTATCTGCCTTCAAAGAGTTTAGATTCTGGTAGTGGAAACAGACACATAAATAGATAATTTCTTTTTTCTTTTTTTTTTTTTTTAGTAAGAGGAGGGGAGGCAGAAACAGACTCCCATATGCACCCAACTGGGATTCGCCTGGCAAGCCCACTAAAGGGTGATGCTCTTCCCATCTAGGGCCATTGCTCCATTGCAACTGGAGCCATTTTTTGCCACGTGAGGCAGCAGCCATGGAGCCATCATCAGCACCCAGGGCCAACTCACTCCAATCAAGCCATGGGTACAGGAGGGGAGGAAGGGAGAGAGAGAGAAGTGAGAGGGGGAAGGGTGGAGAAGCAGATGGGTGCTTCTCCTGTGTGCCCTGACCAGAAATTGAACCCAGGACATCCATACATTGGGCTGACAATTCTACCACTGAGCCAACCAGCCAGGGCCCATAAACAGATAATTTTAATAAAGGATAGAGGTAAGCACAGCAAGTTTTGGGAGGATAAGGAAAGGATTTCTCCTCATTTGGGATTGGGAAGCTTCCTAGAGAAGGAGACACCAGAGCTAAAGAGTGAGCAGGGCTTGGCTATTCTAGAAAGAGAAGCAAGTTGACCAAAGTACAGAATAGTAGCAGAAAGAATTACAAAGTATAAGAAGTTGGCAGAGTGTATAGCCCAAGATAATGACAGCATGAGGACTAGACAGTGGGGACCCAGGAGTGCCTTGTAAAGGAGCTTCATTCTATCCCACACATCAATGCTTTTCAAATAAGCCTAAAATTTTATATAAAATTTTTGGTCTTAACCCAGATTTACAGATTCAGGATCTCTAGAGATGGGATGAGGTCTGGGGTTCTGTACTTTAAAGTAAGTATCCTAGTATTTCAGGTGAAATGTCAAGTTTGAGAATAGTTTGTAGTAGATGTTTTTACATTCATTATTTTTACTTAATTTCTTTCACAATCTTATAAGTTGTAAGAATTGGGGTTCAAAGAAAGATTTCATTTTCCAGAAAAGTGGTAAGAACAAGAAGGATATTATATACTGAATAAATATTAGGATGGATGGATGGATGACTGTATCAACAACAGAAAATAAAACTGGGACGTGGATGCCATAAATGTTTCAAAATGGAGATTTAATGTCCATAACAAGGCAAAATATCCAGGCTATAGACTGAAATATAAGATCAGATCTAATAAATAGCTGAAAACACCTCCTCAATTTTCAGTTTTTAGTCTATAAAGTGGGAAAAATTAAATCTTTCAAAGACTCATGTAGAGTCCCTATTTGCAACTTAATAGCTTAGCCTGTCTCAGTTTCATGGATGCTAGTAGAAGGTACAACATTCATGAGTCAGAGACAAAGGAGAGCTTATGATATATGGCAACAGCAAGAGCCAGAGGATCAGCATTTCTGGGCTCACTCCTTGAGCCCTTTTCCCAGAGAGATGTAAAGTGGGCTGTGTTACCAAAATGGAACCCAGAGTTTAAGGAACCAGAATCATTTATAATGAGAGGCCAATAAACACACATGCCCTTTGCTCTGAGAGAAAACATGATCTCCATCTCCTAAGGCTGTTTATTATACAAGCATCCTTCAAAAAGTTATCTGAAGGCCCTAAATGGTGGCTCAGTGGATAGAGCGTCAGCCAGTGTTTGGATCTCCTGGGCACACAGGAGAAGAGACCATCTGCTTCTCCATCTTTTCATCTCCCCCTTCTCTCCCTCTTCCCCTCCTGCAGCAGGTGAATTGACTAGTTTGAGCATCAGCCCTGCATGCTGAGGATAGCTCCATTGGAGCACATCAGCCTCTGGCACTAAAAATAGTTTGGTACTTGAGCATTGGCCTATGATAAGGTTGCAGGGTGGATCCCAGTCAGGGCGCATGTGGCAGTGTGCCTTACTATCTCCCCTCCTCTCACTTAAAAAATGAAAACAAATAAAAATTAAAAAGTCATCATCTAAGAAAAAGAAATAATTAAATTTAATAAAAAATAATTAAATTTTTTTAATGTCATCTGGAACAAAGGTGAACCAGAGCTTCACTCAAAAGCTCAAAAGATGTGCAGAAATGCAAAGGACTCACAGAATTGTCTCTCCATAATATATACATCATAAACTGATATAATAATTAAATAGAATAAAACATACAAACATTTTTAAAGTTTTTAGAACATAGAAATAGTTCAGTAAATGTAATTGCTGTTATCACTGTTATAATAATTGTCATTTGGGTTTTTTTTTTTATTGTGGCTGTTGTTAAACATTACTCAAATTAAAGCTGGCTTATGGTTTACCTACTAGCCTGCAACTTACCTGACCAGGAAGGGACTGATCTAAAAGCTTGGAGTAGGATAGATCCTGCAGGTGGGGCCAAATGGCCATGGCTGGGGAAAAGAGAATAAAAAAGGTGAGAAGTCATTAGAGATATGGTCTGTGGGAATCTCTGTGGAGGCAAGCATGGTTAGTCCTCTGTGATCCATGGTAGTAACAGGGTAAATGATAAAGCTGGTGACTGTTATCAAGGTTCAACCTCTGCATTTTGTTTTTTCCTCTTCCCAGAATCTGAAATTTCCTATAATAGCATCCCCTACCAGGAATATCTTTCCTTCCCCTCTTCTCTACCATCTGTTTTCTAAAAAGTAATATATGGTGAAAAGTCCCTAAGAAGTCCTGGATTTGCCCCCAAATTTTCAACTTACAAAGTTCAAAAATACATACATATATATAACAGAATAACTGATATTTATATCTTTTGTATTTCCACTACTCAAGATAAGCTGTAGATAAAGTGATGAGTTTTGACATAGGGCTTCAATCTCTTTGAGGTCCCACCCGTGGTGCACTGCCCAGATAACAGTTGGCCTAGAATACGGTTTTACTGCTCTTTTATCTGCCCAGGCCAGTTGGAATCTGTAGTCCTCACTTGACTTCTTCACAGGATTCAATCCTTCCCATCACCATACTCAGTGGTGCTTTTAAATGCCTCAGTACCTACTTACCCAGGATCACAGGACAACTGCTGGGTGATAGACTTGCCTATTTCTAATTTAAAGACTATCACAATGTATTATTTTCAGAAGTTAGTCCTGGATACGTATGTCATTTCCCAGTGAAAATGGTTCTTTTCTTCTTGCTGCTCCTGATTCATCACAAGGTACTTGCTTGCTATCCTTCTGCATACTGCAACATCTGAGCCTCTGAAGTAGTATGATATTGTAGAATGGCCACTAGGCTTGGGGTAAGACAGTCGGGGTTTAAGACCCAGCTTTATCACTTCCTCCCTTTCCATCTAGGCTGCTCCTAGATGGAAAGAACTCAGGCAGCCTTAAGTTTGAATACTAGCTATTTACTAACTAGATAACTTCTGGCTGACCACCTAAATTTTCTGAGCTTCATTTTTCCCATCTAAAAAAATTGGAATGAAAATACCTACCTGGTAGAATTTGCTGTAAGTAATGGGGCATCATGCTTAGCATATCACTTGTCACATCATAGAAGCCACTCAACAAGTATGACATGCACTCTGCCCTCAGGGTCTCATTGTCCTCTGAACTTGCAGCACTTGATGACCTCAGCAGGGATGGAATACTTACATGCCCATGGGACCCAGCACAAAACTGAAGTCAAAGAGTATAAGAAAAATAACACTGCAATATTCTGGATACAAGGAAATGGGGAGTTGTCCTTAGCATTGGGAAGAAAATAGGGAGGGCTGCGACCTGTGGCAAATGAGGTGATGTGCGTTTGATCTGACACCCCCCACGCCAGCTCATAGTTGCCTCACATGAGAACAAACCCATATAAACAGATCTGCTATTTTTTCAATAGAAGTCAGAAATCTGGAAGTTAACGCTATCAATTTTTATATATCGGCTCACTAAAACACAAATGCATACATAAGCAAAATGGGAGCCCAAACAAAATATTTCTGAGTGCAGTCCAGCCCACTGACTAGGAGGCTGTTCAGTTGTATTTACTGGATATCACTTAAACACTGAGCTTCTATTCCTCCTTAGATATTTTTATATTATTGTGTAATTCTCAGTGCTCAAGTTCTGTCTCCAATTATCTCTTATTCAGCTACTTGAATAAAACATCTGAGAGCAGGGTTAGTGTCTTGCTCAGGAAATAACAGCAGTTGGTAAACTTGCTCTGGGTTAAAGCCTTTCAGCCCTTGAAATGGCTTGCTTCCCTCCAGAAGAACTTGATTTCTTTCTGCCATAACACAGGCATACAACAGCTGGCTGCCTCTGGGAGGTTGAAAATAAACAGGTTCAGAAGCTCTGAGGACAGCAAATGGGCATTATAGGTGAAGAAATGGCCCAAAATAAATACAGCTGTTGAGGTGGAAAGTTCTATTTACTTTGGCTCTTTAGAGGTCTACACTAGAGGAGGAAGCATTGCTAACCCTGAGACTTTCATACACTGACATGGAGACCCAGCTTAGGGGCTGGCCCCCAATGATCAGCACATTTATACAAGTCATGCAGCATATATTTGATGATTAACAGATTCACTAGGTATATCAAATGATGGAAATCATTTGAACAAAAGTTGAGCTAAAGTTCTCTCCACTGGAGGGCCTGTCTTTTCTTTCTTTCTTTTTATTTATTTTATTTTTTTTTTTGTATTTTTCTGAAGCTGGAATCGGGGAGGCAGTCAGACAGACTCCCACATGCGCCTGACCGGGATCCACCTGGCACGCCCACCAGGGGCGATGCTCTGCCCACCAGAGGGCGATGCTCTGCCCATCCGGGGCGTCGCTCTGTCGCGACCAGAGCAACTCTAGTGCCTGAAGCAGAGGCCAAGGAGCCATCCCCAGCGTCCGGGCCATCTTTGCTCCAATTGAGCCTCGGCTGCGGGAGGGGAAGTGAGAGACAGAGAGGAAGGAGAGGGGGAGGGGTGGAGAAGCAGATGGGCACTTCTCCTGTGTGCCCTGGCCGGGAATCAAACCCGGGACTCCTGCACGCCAGGCTGACACTCTACCACTGAGCCAACCGGCCAGGGCCGGCCTGTCTTTTCTGATTTGGAATATAACTCACAATAGACATCAGTTAACAATGAGCTTTTGTTTGCTACATAGACATAATAGAAAAGACACTAGCTTGGGACGTGGAAAATCTGGGCCCTACTAGTTCTCTAACAAGTTGTGTGACCTTCGTAAATCATTGCAATACTCTGAGCCCCAGTTTTCTCAACGATAAAGTGAGAGATTCAGAGAGAAGATCTCCAGGGAGGCAGGGGAAGCAGTGGGAAGGGCATGAGATGAGGAAACAGAGGTCCACTTTCACACCCCAGCTCTAATAATTCTTCCCTGTGTAAACTGGTAAAGAAAATAATTTCTGAATCATGGTCTCCACCTTTGCCAGGCAGGACTAATCAAGTCTCCTTCCTAACGTTGCAACTATGAATTAGAGAGTAGGATTTACATGAAAGTGCTCTGTGACATAGGCATTGGTATTAGACAAACCTAGCTTTGAATCCTGACTCTACTGCTTCCATGTGCTTATGGAAAGGTGACTTAAGATCTTTAAGCGTCATTTTCTTAATTTACAAAGCAGTAATAATATCTACTTCATAGGGTTGTTTAAATGAAGTGAAAAATGTAAGGAAAGTGTTAGAGTAGGGCCTGGCAAGACACCATAAATAGTAATTCTTATTGTTAGTAAAAGACAAATGACATTGACATAAGATCTCTATCCCATAAGTCTATGACTCTGATTAGCTGAATCCCAAACCAAACTTATTTTTTAAACTTTCATCTGAACCAAAATAGTTTCTCTCCCTTTATAACAACAAAAGCATCAAACAACAAAACAAAAACAGTGATCAAGTTCAAGTTAAATGTTGAACTTAGTTGTTTTCTGAAGCCCCAGAGAAAATAGAACCAAGGCATCCAAACATTCTGGCCCAAGTTTAGCCTGCCCTGCATGGGCCTGTTGCACTGAGGTAAAAAATAATAATAATAATAATAATAATAATAATAATAATAATAATAACAATAATGGGAAACTTCCTTTCAGAAAGAACAGAGAGCCATGGAATTACATGGGTCTGTAGTGGTCCAGCAAAAGCAAAAATCCCAGACAAATACTGTTGCAGATTGTGTTCTCAGAGCAACATTCCAGATTTCTGTAAAATCCAGTTCACAGAAATAACTCTTTATCGAAATGGCTATAAAGACCTTGCCCAGCATCATAGGGTACACTGCAAATCAAACTGCATCCTGCACCAGATGGTAAGAAATGGGTTGAAACTCTCTTCACAAGACAACTGAATTAATCATCTATTTATTCATTGATTTGTTCATTCTAAAAAAAACTATTTTATATCTAAGAGTAAGCACTATGCTAGTTGCTACAACCATAAACAAGGCAAACTCCCTTCTCTCAGTGCTGATCTGAAATACAGAGATACTCATACGTATCACTCTAAGGGCTTTGTAATGCCAGGCTCTAGTAAGTAAATATTAATATAGATGAAACAATATTAAAATTGTCAGCAGTAAGATTCTATATCTATCCCCACTAAAGGGAAAGACTGTTTATATACATAAACATTATACATACATAAATGTTCATGAAGCATTATTTCTTGTGTTAAGAGCAATATAAATGTTTAACAAATTGAATAATGGTTCAAAAAGTTGGGGTATATGAAATAATGAAATACTGTGAAGACATTAAAATGGATATAATTATGAAGACCAGCCAGAACTATTTATTTGTGTGAGATAGAAATAATACAAAATTATTATGTATTAAAGACCTTCAACATGGAGTATAAATTTACATCTATGAAAAATAAATGTTTCTGAATAAGGACTGGAAGGAAATATAAAATATTTATAATTTTATATGAATAGTGGAGCTTTGTGCTTTTTTCCTTTTCCTAGACTGTCTATAGTGTTATGACATGTGCAAGCAAAGTAAGATCCTGACACATGCTATAATTTGAGTGATGGCAGAAAAAATATCTTTTTTTCTTCTTCTTTTTCCAAGTGAGAGGAGGAGAGATAGAGAGACAGACTTCCACATGTGCCCCAACTGGGATCCACCCAGCAACACTCTATCTGGGACTGATGTTCTGCCCATTTGGAGCCATGCTTGCAACTGAGCTATTTTTAGTGCCTAAGATGGAGGCTCCATGGAGCCATCCTCAGCACCCAGCCCAGGGTCAATGCACTCAAACCAACTGAACCATGGATACAGTAAGGGAAGAGAGAGAGAGAAAGAGAGAGAGAGGAGGGGGAAGAGTGAAAAAGCAAATGTCACTTCTCTTGTGTGCCTTGACTGGGAATCGAACTGGGCACATCCATATGCTGGGCTGATGCTCTACCACTGAGCCAACCAGTCAGGGCCAGAAAATATTTCTTATCCGTTATAAATATCTCCTTCAGCACCATATTTTTTACTACAAGTCTTATCGATTCTTTTTTTTTTTTTTTTTTTTTTTACAGAGACAGAGAGAGGGGTAGATAGGGACAGACAGATAGGAGTGGAGAGAGATGAGAAGCATCAATCATCAGGTTTTTGTTGTGACACTTTAGTTGTTAATTGATTGCTTTCTCATATGTGCCTTGACCGGGGGGCTACAGCAGACTAAGTGACCCCTTGCTCGAGCCAGCAACCTTGGGTCCAAGCTGGTGAGCTTTGCTCAAACCAGATGAGCCCATGCTCAAGCTGGCAACCTAGGGGTCTCGAACCTGGGTCCTCCGCATCCCAGTCCAATGCTCTATCCACTGCACCACTGCCTGGTCAGGCAAGTCTTATCAGTTCTTAATCTCTTTCAAATCTGGTCCCTTTTTGCATTCCTATTGACACTGCTTTAGTTCAGCTTCTCAGTTCACCTGTCTCCTGAAATAGCCTACTAAGTCATCCATCTTCTGATTTTCAGACTTCTCAGGCATTCCTTATTTTACCTGAAAGAATTCTTGTTCTTAAATATTCTGTCCCAGTGATTAAATGACCTTCCGTCAACACATCATACATGCACAAATATATCATGTCTGAACCTCACAATGCATAGACACTCAGCTTCTTTTCCTGTATTTACATGTTCTCTCTGGCATGACTAATTCCTAGTCCTTCCATTTATACTTGGGAGGTAGAAAAGTATACTATAAAAGACTTAGGTTCTATACAAGAATAGCTAAGATACTTCTGAAGAATTAGATTAAAGCGATGAGACTTTTTACACAAGATATGAAATGAATTAAAATCCAAAATAAGGAAAATAGTATGAATACTCTGCTTCCAGTAATGACTTTGTAGCTGTTATTGAACTAACCCTTCACATATAAAAACTAAAATTCCATAAAAAATATAAAAAGCAATTCTGTGAAAGAACTGGAAAACAACAGCAGGCAGAAATTGGTGAGGAGTTAATACATTTTTTTAAAGATTTTATTTATTCATTTTTTTAGGAAGAGAGAAGGGGAAGGAACAAGGTGCATCAACTCCTTGTATGTGCCTTGACCAGAGAAGGCCAGGGTTTCGAACCAGTGACCTCTGTGTTCCAGGTTGTGGAACCTACTGTGCTACCATGGGTTAGGTAAGGAGTCTAAACTTAGATGAAGTAGTAATGGAACTGATGAGCTTTTTCATTTCTAAATAAACTTTATTTGAGGACAAGCATTAGCTTTCTAAAACATTTATAGAAATTTGTAATCTCAGTGGCTTGGAAAACCAAAGAATAGAGTTTGGGGCCAACACAGTTGCTGGTAACTAAGGGGGAAAATCCAGGAAAGAAGAGACCCAGAGAGAGTCCCAGATTGTGCATATAAATTCTCCCCAAATCTCTGGCTGATCCCTGTATTGTGCATATGTGGAGCAGATTCCAAGCAGCCCTGCTAAGAGATCAAACTTGATATTTCACCTGAAAAGTAGACAGAAAAAGGAGTTTGTGGCCAGCAAAGTTAATTGCCTGAAAAATCGGCAGCCTCAGAGAAATATAAAAAAATTCAGAGACAAGAAAGTATCATTTACTTGTCCAGGACCTAATCTGAAGTTACTAGATATGCAAAGAAATAGAATTACCACATTTTTCCATATATAAGATGCTTCCATGTATAAGACACACCTTAATTTTGGAGCCCAAAATTTGAAAACAAGAAAATGTGTTACAAAAAATTATTGAACTCAAGTTTTATTCATCATAAAATTCATACAACTCCTCATCACTGTCAAAACTCCCATCCATTAGCTTGTCCTCATCTGTCTGATGATCACACTCATTAACAATGAGCACAAAAACAAGCATGAAAAAGAGAGAAATGCAGGTAAAATATTTACAACCACTGTATAAGATGCACCCAGCTTTTAGACCCCAAATTTTTTTGAAAAAGGGTGCATCTTATACATGGAGAAATACGGTATGTGATACATACTCAAGAGAAAAGATAATCAGTGGAGACTGACTGGCCAAATGTTAAAATTAGCTTAGATTTTATTGTAACTATTCTCAAGAACATAGAAGAGAACATGATCATAATGAATGAAAAAGTAGAAAATTCTCCAGCAAAGAAACAGTAACTATTTTTTAAAATGAAAATTTCAAAATGATGTCAGATTAATGACAGCATGAAAGATACTCCTAATCTCTCCCCTTGAAATTATAACAAATTGAAAAACTATAACTCAGCAAAAGAACCCCAGCTGGACTTGCAGCCATGCAAGATCTGCACACCAAAAGTACTAAAGGTGGAACAGATTGAAAAGAGGGGTAGAAGAAAAGACAGATTCATGGTCAGCTTTGGGGAAGAGACAAACCCAGAATGATTGTTGTTGTTTTTTTCTTCTCTGCCGGACTATGAGGAAGAAGAGAAGCTCAGGCTGTTTGAATTTTGTCTGGGGGGATGGAGAGGGAAACTCAGAATGACTTAGTTCCCTACTGCTGGGAGGAGTGGTGAGATAAAGGGGCAGAGAGTGAGATAAACCAAAGCAGCCAAAACACAGGGTCATGGCCAGTGTTCCTGTGGTCTGCCTGCAGCCCACACTTGGCAGAGACAAAGAAAGCTAAAGTTTAGACCCCCAGCCTCCCAGATCCTGCCTCCCTCACCTTGTGGTATGGCAAGTGGCAGAGAATACCCCACAGCTATCTCTCCAGAGCCACTCTTGCCCCTGAAGAACAAAGGTGCTCCACATCTGGTACCCAGGTCTGTTGAGACATGGGAAGTAACACCCAGAAGCCTGAGATCACCATTGCAAGAGCCGTAAAACTGGAAAGCCGAAGCCATAAAGCCAAAGCTGTAAGGCTGAAGCCATAAAGCCCTCACAATATTCCTCATCCACCAATGTGACTACAGCCCCGCCTATATCATTGTGACAACAACATTTCAGCAGTGGAGAGACTAGGAACTTCACTGAGCTAAAAATTGTAATAAAGTGACACTTATTGGAAAAAAATATCTCAAAAGCAGAATTTATTTTTTCTTTTATTTTTTTCTTTTTCATTTTTTTCTTCTTATTCCTTTCTCCCTTTTTCTTTTTTGAATTTCATTTTCTTTGGTTTTTATATTTTTATTCTTATTTTTGTGGGTGTTTTGTGTTCAATACTTTTGTTGCTTTTGATCGTTTTTCTGTGTTTTTTACTTCTTGTCATAATTTTTAATTTTATATTGTATTTCTTATTTTAATTTCTCATTTTTAGTTGTTTTTTTTTGTTAAAGTTCTTAAAATACCACTCTCAAATGCCATTAAGGGAGAAGAAATCAAATACCTTGGCTACACAAGACAGAGATGTAGGTCAGAAAGAAAATAAAACATTTCCAGAAAAAAATCTCAATCACACGGAAACCTTGCAGTTAAACAACAGAGAATTCAAAATTGAAGTTCTGAAAATAGTCAGTAAGATTCAAGAAAACACCAATAGGCAAATAATGAGCTCAGAAACCAGAATGAATACCTCACTAAGAAGATCGAAACTTTAAAACCAGAGATGAAAAACACAATATATGAATTGAAGACTGAGGTAGCAAGTTTAGCAAATAGAACAAACCAGATAAAGGAAAGAATCAATGACATCAAAGACAGGCAACTAGAGATGCTACAGATAGAAGAAAAGAGAGACTCACAAATTTAAAAAACTGAGAGAGTTCTCCAAGAATTGTCTGACTCCATCAGAAAGAGCAATATAAGAATAATGGGTATATCAGAAGAAGAAAGGGAGAAGAGAATGGAGAGCCAATCGAAACAAATAATTGATGAGAATTTCCCAAGCCTTTGGAAAGAATTAGAGCCTCGAATCCAAGAAGCAAACAGAATGCCAAGTTACCACAACCAAAACAAACCTACTCCAAGGCACATTGCAATAAAATTGTCAAAAATTAATGACAAAAAAAGAATATTCAAGGCAGCTAGGTAAAAGAGAAACATAACATATAAAGGAAAGCCTAATAGGTATCATCAGACTTCTTAGAAGAAACTTTATAAGCTGAAATAGAGTGAAACCAAACATTCAAAGAAATGAAAGAGAGAAATTACCTGTCAAGAATACTATATCCATCAAAGTTATTCAAATATGAAAGAGAAATGAAAACTTTTATAGACATACAGAAGCTGAGGGAATTTATCGCCAGAAAACCACCAATGCAGGAAATACTCAAGGGGGTTATTCAACCAGATACAAAGAATAAAACAAATCAAAACTACAAGTAAAAGGTTCAACAAGGTCACAATAAAAACAAGGATGATCTGTGACAACAATAACAAAAGGGGAGAGGATAAAGATCTGCAGTAGCAAAAAAGAATGTAGTGCAGAAGCTCTCATAAGACAAGGGAATCTTGTGCATATGAACATTTTTTTCTTAATAACCTAATGGTAACCCTGCACAAAAAATCGACTACTGAAACACACAGCTTAAAAAAAGAAGACAGAGGGTAAAGAAGTATGAAATACCACTAAACAAAAACAACTAACAGAAGTGCAAAAAAGAACCAAACAAGACACAGAGCTACCAGAATTCAAAACATAAAATGGCTATAGGAAATCCTCAAATGTCAATAATTATCCTAAATGTAAATGAACTGAACTCACTAATAAAGAGGCATAGAGAAGCAGGTTGAGTAAAAAAGCAAAACCCAAACATATGCTGCCTTCAAAAGGTAAATATAAGCTGAAAGGACAAAAGTAGATTCAAAGTGAAAGGTTGGAAGATGATTCTCCAAGAAAATAATACCCTCCAAAAAGCAGGTGAAGCCATATTCATATCTGACAATGTTTACTTCAAGACAACAAAGATAACCAAAGAAAAAGATAGACAGTTCATAATGATAAAGAAGATGTTGTATTAAGAAGACATAACACTTTTTAATATAGATACACTAAATCAGGGGCACAAAAATATATAAGACATCTACTAACTGATCTAAAAATAAAAGCAGACAAAAACACAATCATACTTGGAGTATTCAAGACACCATTGATGGCTTTAAAAGGATCATCTAAACAGAAAATTAATGAAGAAATATTGGCCTTAAACAACACTCTGGGCCAAATGGACATAATAGACATTTAAGACATTTCATCCCAAACATCAGATTAAACATCAGTGTGTATGGAACATTCTCAAGGATAGACCAGATGTTGGACCAGAAAACTAACATCAAAAAATTCAGGAAGATTACAATTATACCAAGCATATTTTCTGATCATAAGGCATTCAAATTAGAATTTGACTGTAAAAAGGAAGTAAAGAAACCCTTAACAATGTGGAAATTAAATAGCATATCTTTTTTTTTTTTTCATTTTTCTGAAGCTGGAAACAGGGAGAGACAGTCAGACAGACTCCCGCATGCGCCCGACCGGGATCCACCCGGCACGCCCACCAGGGGCGACGCTCTGCCCACCAGGGGGCGATGCTCTGCCCATCCTGGGGGTCGCCATGTTGCGACCAGAGCCACTCTAGCGCCTGAGGCAGAGGCCACAGAGCCATCCCCAGCGCCCGGGCCATTTTTGCTCCAATGGAGCCTTGGCTGCGGGAGGGGAAGAGAGAGACAGAGAGGAAAGCGCGGCGGAGGGATGGAGAAGCAAATGGGTGCTTCTCCTGTGTGCCCTGGCCGGGAATCGAACCCGGGTCCTCCACACGCTAGGCCGACGCTCTACCGCTGAGCCAACTGGCCAGGGCAAATAACATATCTTTTAAGATAGACTGGATTAAAGAATAAATAAAAGCAGAGATCAAAAGACATATATCACATATCACAAATGAAAATGACAACAAAACATATCAAAATTTCTGGGATGCAGCAAAAGCAGTAGTAAGAGGAAAGTTTATATCATTACAGGCTTATATCAAGAAACAAGAGAAATCCCAGGTAAATAACCTAACACTACTCATTAAGAAACTAGAAAAAAGAAGAACAAAGGCAACACAAAGTCAGCAGAAGAAAGGAAATAGTAAAAACTAGAGCAGAACTAAATGAAATAGAGAACAAAATAACTTTACAAAAATACAACAAAGAGCAGGGTCTTTGAGAAGATGGATAAAATCAACAAACCACTGGCTAGACTCATGAAGGAAAAAAGAGGAAGGACTCATATAAACAAAATCTGAAAAGAAAGAAGAGAAATGACCACAGACATCATAGATATACAAAGGATCATAGTAGACTATTTTGAAGGATTATATGCCACCACTAGACTTGATAAATGAATTCAGCAAGGTGACAGGATATACAATTAATATTCAGAAATCAGAGGCATTTTATACACCAACAATGAACTGTCTGAAAAAGAAATTAAGGAAACAATCCCCTTCACTATTGCAACAACAACAAAAATAAATAAAGTACTTAGGAGTAAATTTAACCAAGAAGGTAAAAGACTTGTACTAGAAAAATTATAAGACATTGAGAAAAAAAATCAAGGAAGATTCAAACAAGTGAGAGCAGATAACATGTTCACGCATAGGAAGAATAAATATCATTAAAATGTTTATATTTCTCAAAACAATCTATAAATTCAATGCAATTTCTATTAAAATACCAATATCATACTTCAAAAATATAGAACAAATATTTCAAAAATTTATATGAAACCAAAAAAAAGAACACAAATAGACTCATCAATCTTGAAAATGAAGAATAGAGTGGGAGGCATCACACTTTCTGGTATCAACTTATACTACAAGGCCATTGTTCTCAAAATAGCTTGGTACTGGCATAAGAACAGGACTACATATCACTGGAACAGAACAGAGAAGCCAGAAATAAACCCACGCCTTTATGGTCAATTGATATTTGGCAAAGGAGGTAAGAGCATACAGTCGAGTAAAGGCAATCTCTTTAATAAATAATGTTGAAAAAATTGGACAGGTACATGCAAAGAAATGAAACTAAACCACCAACTTACACCATTCACAAAAATAAAAAAATAGATAAAAGACTAAAATGTAAGTTGCAAAACCATTAACATCTTGGAAGAAAACATAGGCAATAAACTCTTCAGTATCTCTCATAGCAATACTTTTGCCAATTTATCTCCACAGGGAAGTGAAATAAAGGACAAAATAAACAAATAGGACTATACTAAACTAAAAAGTTTTTGCACAGCAAAAGACACCATGAACAAAATAAAAAGACAACCCACACAATGGAAGGATATATTGGCCAATACATCTAATAAGGGGTTAATAACCAATACTTATAAAGAACTTCTAAAAACTCAACACCAGGAAGGTAAACAATTCAATTAAAAAATGGACAAAAGAACTGAATAGACACTTCTCCAAAGAGGACATAAAAATGGCCAATAGACATATGAAAAAATGTTCAATGTCATTAATTATCAGAGAAATGCTAATTAAAACCACAATGAGATACCACTTCACACCTGTCAGAATGGTGCTCATTAACAAATTAACACACAATAAGTGCTGGCGAAGGTGTAAAGAAAAGGGACCCCTCCTGCACTGTTGGTGGGAATGCAGACTTGTGCAACCACTGTGGAAAATAGTATGGCATTTCCTTTAAAAATTAAAAATGGAACTGCTTTTTGACCCAGCCTTCCCACTTTTAGGAATATAGTCTAAGAATACCAAATCACTGATTCAAAAGAAGATATGCATTCCCATGTTTAGTGCAGCACTGTTTACAATAGCCAAGATCTGGAAACAGCCCAAGTGTCCATCAATGGATGAGTGGATTAAAAAGCAGTGGTACATATACACAATGGAACACTATGCAGCCATGAAAAAGAAGGAAATCTTACCTTTTGTGACAGCATGGATGGACCTGGAGATTATTATGCTAAGTGAAATAAGCCAGGCAGAGAAAGACAAATATCATATGATCTCACTATATGTGGAATCTAACGAACAAAGTAAACTGAGGAATAGAATAATAGAAGCAGAGGTGGGAACACAGGGAGCAGAAAGACAGCTGTCAGAGGGAAAGGGGATGAAGGGATGAGATCAGAGAAGGTGAAGGGATTAGTGAAATTATATATACATAACACATGGATACAGATAACAGGACAGCAAATCCCAGAAGGAAGCAGGGAGGAAGTTAGGGGGAGGAGGGCAAAGTGGGTGTAATGGGGGATGTGGGGGTGGGGAGTGATGGTTTATATTGAGTGGGACACTTGAAACCATATTAACACAATAAATTAAAATTAATAAAAAATTTTTGTGTGTGCATTTTTCCGAAGCTAGAAACAGGGATGCAGTCAGATAGACTCCCACATGCGCCCGACCGGGATCCACCCGGCATGCCCACCAGGGGGCGATGCTCTGCCCCTCTGGGGCATTGCTCTGTTGCATCCAGAGCCACTCTAGCGCCTGAGGCAGAGGCCACAGAGCCATCCTCAGTGCCTGGGCCATCTTTGCTCCAGTGGAGCCTTGGCTGCGGGAGGGGAAGAGAGAGACAGAGAGGAAGGAGAGGGGGAGGGGTGGAGAAGCAGATGGGTGCTTCTCCTGTGTGCCCTAGCCGGGAACCGAACCCGGGACTCCTGCACGCCAGGCCGACGCTCTACCACTGAGCCAACCGGCCAGGGCCAATAAAAAAATTTTTAAAAAGCTTATATGTCACCAAATTCAACAACCTAGACGAAATGGATAAATTCCTAGAACTATACAATCTTCCTAGACTGAGTTACAAAGAAGTAGAAAACCTAAATAGACCTATAAGCAGGGAGGAAATAGAAACAACTATCAAAAACCTCCCCAAAAACAAATGTCCAAGACCAAGTGGTAACATTAGTGAATTCTACCAAATATTTGAAGATTTGGTACATATTCTTATAAAAGTACTCAAAAAAATGGAAGAAGAAACAATGCTCCCCAACACATTTTATGAAGTCAACATAACCCTCATACCAAAACCTGGCAAGGACAACACACACACACACACACACACACACACACACACACACACAAAACCCACTACAGAACAATATTTCTAATGAATCCAGATGTAAAAATCTATATAAATAAAAATGTGAATGTTTGTTTGTTTAAAATCTTAAATCTCCAAAAGTTCTTCACCGATTGCTTTGAAATTTTGATACAACATTGCATTCAAATACGCCCTCTTTTTTATATACCTACTATTATATAGATATAGATGTCACACCTGTGACAGGTAAAAACATGCTTTTTTGAAAAACAGCGCCATCTGTTGGACTAAAAGCAACACATGCTATACTAAATATTTTACAATTCCATTTCAATGTTTCCAATTTACAATCCATTTATGTGCAGCCAGACTTGAGGATGCATGGTTGCGAGCACAGTGATTGCATTCTGCAGCTTCAGATCTGCTTCATTCTCAACAGAATGAATGCGACAGGCTGAGAGTGGCTGAAAGATGTCAACGAGAAACAGCAGATCAGCATAAAATAGGACTCCATGCTCAGCAATCATGCAATTACAATTGCCTTGCATTCCTGTACAACCCAGCTGATGATTATAGTTTGAGCCAGCATGTTCTCATTGGCACTATGTCTGAAGTGTGTCCTTATTGCTATGCTCTGAAATTTAACGGAGGAATGAAAGGAATGTGTTGCACCACCAAAAAATTAAACTGCCTCAACTTGGAGAACTGCCAGAGCCATGAAAAACTTTGCTTGCCGGAAATACTGCCGAATCAAAGCATTTCCTATCTAACATCAGGAAATAGAACTCATGCTTCCAAATGATGTCATTCGGCACAGAAATCGTAACAGCTCAATTCATGCCAATTTTCAAAGTGAAAGGACAGATTTATCATAAAGCCGGCTCCGGGCTTCCATTCCCAGATGGTCGGTATAAATTCCTACAAATATATTTCATCGGTGATAGCAACGATGAATTGAATGGACACTGCGGAATTTCTACCAGCATAAAAAGGTCCATTGTTTCCCAACTGCAAGAGCTTCTTCATGAAAAAACAATTTAGTGAGTTTGTTCAAAATAGCAATTGACATGATGCCATCTGATACACATAAGATTGTTATTCCTGCTGACAAAATGGCTGCTGGAGAACATGTGCGAAGATTCAATGCTCCAACTATAGACAAAGTGGCAATTGTTATAGTCAGAGATCAATTCCAACCTAGAGATATTGTTCTTCATCAGAGAAATAATCAATTGGCAAAACTTACAGAAACTCATTGATGCTACAATGCCCTGCAATATTCAATCATTTTTTGGGATGGTGCTAATGGATATCACTTCAACGTTAAGATGATAAATCCAGTCAGTGGCGAAGAAACAAATATGAAATGCAGCACAATGAACTATTATTCATACTGATTAATGATTCGAGAGAATAAAGACAATCACATTTTGAAATGTCGTCAATTGTTTCATCAATACATCATAGATATGTATGCAAACAGAACATTTGATATTCATCTGTTTGAATCAGACCAAGCTTCGCTCTGAAGAATACGTACATTTGCGAGATGCAGTTGTAAATCATGGTAATAAAACTAACATTGGAAGACTAACGATTTTGCCATCTTCCTATACAAGCAGTCCACATCATATGCATGAGTATGCCCAAGATGCAATTGCATATGTTCATCACTATGGGCATCCAGACCTATTCATTACATTCATATGCAATCCAGTTTGGGACAATATACAACAGCTCTTACTTCCTGGGCAATCGCCAGTGGATAGGTATGACATTACAGCATGTGTTTTCAGACAGAAGCTGAAATCACTGATGGATTTCATGGTAAAACATAAAGTGTTTGGGTCTGTGCACTGTAAAAAATTAATGAGCAACATTGCAGAAGTGACAATCTTGACAGGACCTTTCAAAGGTGAAGATGTCCTCATTCCTCGCATTCCTATGATTCCAACAGATATGCCATTTCAATTTAAGAGACTGCAATTCCCAATTTGACTGGCATTTGCAATCACCATCAACAAAGCTCAGGGCCAATCTTTAGAATTGTGTGCTTTAGATCTACACACAGATTGCTTCTCACATGGACAATTATATGTTGCACGTTCTAGACTTGGCAAACCAGACAATCTCTATATCGGCACATACAATGAAACAAAAAAAATATTGTATACCCACAAGCATTGTGAAATTAAACATATTAGAAACGTGTGCTTTCTCTTTTCTTTCTTTTCCATTTAACCAGACTGAGCCACAGCAACGTGTGGCCAGGTATAGCTAGTCCTAAATAAAATGCTAGCAAATCAAATACAACAAGACATTAAAAAAAATACTACATCATGATCAAGTGGCAGTCATTCCAAAAGCAGAAGGAAGGTTCAAGATACGGAAATCAATAAATGTAGTACAAACACATCAACAAAGCAAAGAACAAAAATCATACAATCCTATCAATAGATGCAGAAAAGCCATTCAATAAAATACAGCATCTCTTTATTTTTAAAACACTCAATAAAATTGGAATCAAAGGAAAGTACCTCAACATAACAAAGGCCATATATGACATACCATCAACTAATATCACACCATTTGGTAAAAAAAGTTTTCTCTAAAATCAGAAACAAGACAAAGCTACCCACTTGCTTCACTCTTATTCAACATAATTCTGGAAGTTTTAGCTACAGTGATCAGACAAGAGAAAGAATTAAAAGGGATCCATATTGGGAAAGAAAAAGTAAAGGTATCACTTTTTGCAAATGACATAATCCTACATATAAAACCCCCCAAATACTCCACCAAAAATCTATTTAAAACAACAAAACAATACTATAAAGTCTCAGGATACAAAATCAATATACAAAAGTCCATTGCTTTCCTATACGCCAACTATGATACATCAGAAAATGAACTAAGAAAACAATTTCTTTTACAATTGTAACAAAAAAAATACCTAGGAATAAACTTAACAAAAGATGTGAAGGACCTATATACTAAAAATTACAAACATTATTGAAAGAAATTAAAAAGACATAATAAACTGGAAAAATATATATTTCATGTTCATGGATTGAAAGAATCAACATAGTTAAAATGGACATATTACCCAAAGCAATATACAAATTTAATGCTATCTCAATCAAAATATCAATGTCATTTTTTTTAAAGAAATAGAACAAAAAATTACCAAGTTTGTATGGAACCATAAGAAAAACTTGAATAGCCAAAGCAATCCTGAGGAAATCGTATGAAGCTGGAGGTATCACATTACCTGACTTCAAATTATACTAGGGAGCCACAATTATCAAAACATGGTATTGGCAGAAAAACAAACATACAGACCAATGGAACAACATCGAGAGCCCAGATAAAAACCACATATATATATAGACAAATTGTCTTTGACAAAGGATCCAAAAAACACACAGTGGAGAAAAGAAAGTCTCTTCAATAAATGGTGCTTGGAAAATTGGAAAGCCACATGCAAAAGACTATAGTTTGCCCCCAGTACAAAAATTAGTTCAAAATGGATCAAAGACCTTAATATAAGATCTGAAACAATAAATTACATAGAGAAAAGCATAGGTACTAAGCTCATGGACCACAGCCATAGAGAACAATTTAGGAATTTTACCCCAAAGGCAAGGGAAGTAAAGGCAACAATAAATGAATGGGACTACATCAAACTAAAAAGTTTCTGCTCAGCAAAAGAAACTGAAAACAAAACAAATAGGCAACGAACAAAATGAGAGATTATATTTGCAAACAACAGCTCAGATAAGGGCCTAATATCCAAAATATATAAATAACTCACAAAGCTTAGCAACAAACAAGCAAACAATCCAATTAAAAAGTTGAGGAAAGGACCTGAACAGACACTTCTTTCATGAGAACATACAAATGGCCAACAGATGTATGTAAAGATGCTTATCTTCAGGAGCTATTCAAGAAATGCAAATCAAAACTATAATGAGATACCACCTCACATCTGTTAGATTGGCTATTATCAAGAAGACAGGTAATAGCAAATGTTGGAGAGGCTGTGGAGAAAAAGAATCCCTCATTCACTGTTGGTGGGAGTGCAAATTAGTACAACCATATGGAAAAAGGTATGGTTTTTCCTCAAAAAATTAAGAATAGAATTACCATATGACCCAGCAATCCCTCTACTCAGTATCTACCAAAAACTTGAAAGCATTGGTATGTAAAGACCCATGCAACTCCATGTTCATCTCAGCATTATTCACAGTGGCCAAGAAATGGAAACAACCAAAGTGTCCCTCAATAGAGGATTGGATAAAGAAGATGTTGTACATATATACAATGGAATACTATTCAGCCATAAGAAACAATGACATATTGACATTTATGACAACATGGGTGGACCTTGAGAACATTATACTTAGTGAAACAAGTAAATCAGAAAAAGCTAAGCACCATATGATTTCACACATAGGTGGAATATAAAACTGACACTCATGGACATAGATAAAATTGAAGTGGTCACCAGTGGAAAGGGATATGGGGAAGGGGGAGAGGGAAGGAGGTATGGGAAAGAGTGTAAAGCAGGATAAATATAAGGTGACGGAAAATGATTTGACTTTGGGTGATGGGTATACAACATAATCAACAGTTCAACTACTATAGAAATGTTCACTTGAAACCTAAGTACTCTTATTGTTCAATTTCACTCTGTTAAAGTTAACTTTCTAAAAATAATTTTTAAATTATTTAAAAAAAAATTCTAGAATGAAAAATCATGTCTAAATTTTAAAAATAAGAGATTTTTCTCAGGAATAGATAAAACAAAATTAAAATCCCAGAGGCTGACCCATGGAAGCGTGGAAACTTGATAT
Source organism: Saccopteryx leptura (assembly GCF_036850995.1). Lineage (NCBI taxonomy): Eukaryota > Metazoa > Chordata > Mammalia > Chiroptera > Emballonuridae > Saccopteryx > Saccopteryx leptura. The sequence continues at coordinate 58,232,210 of NC_089511.1, read as the reverse complement.
AAATGATGTGACATTGATGGTCAGTGAGTAAAAATAATCTGTTCAACAAAGTATATGGAATAAGTGGACATCCATACAAAAGGTAAAAAAAAGAGAATGGATTGCTTTCTCACACCATACATAAAATCACCTCTAGATTGATTAAAGACTTAAATGCAAAAGGCAAAACTTCAAGAATTTTAGATGATGATACTGTAGAAAATTCTCATGACCATTGATTGAGCAAGTAGGGGATTCTTAAAGAAGAAACAAAAAGAACTAAACATAAAATTATAAATTGAAAAATTAGAATATATTTTAAAATGTTAAGGCAAGATAAAATAGAGTGTATATAGAATATGCTACCATTTTTATATAAAAGAAGAGAAAATAAGAGTGTATATACATTTATTATTGATAAATAATCAGGTCCTGCCAGTTGGCTCGCTGGATAGAGCATTGGCCCAATGTATAGATGTCCCAGGTTCAATCCTCATTCAGGGCACACATGAGAAGCGAGCATCTGCTTCTCTTCCCCTCTCTCTCACCCCTCTCTCTTTCTTCCCCTCTTCCAGCCAGTGGCTTAGTTGGTTTGAGCATCAGCCTGGGTGCTGAGGATAGCTTGGTTGACACAAGTATCAGCCCCAGACAGGTGTTGCCAGGTGGGATTTTGGTCAGGGTGCACACGGAGGCCTGTCTCTCTATCTCCTATCCTCTCACTTAAAGAAAAAAAAGAATCAGAGGAAAGGTAACAAGCAACAGGTGAAAATTATCTATATGGAGTCAAATATGTAGTTGGGAACAGAGTTGGGAGTGAAGAAATAGGCATGAGGATTTGTGTGTGTGTGTGTGTGTGTGTGTGTGTGTGTTATTTGTGGGTATACATACATATATATCTTAGTAATATAAATATATTCATATACTCATTTGTAAGACATGTAAACATTTTAAAAGTTAAACTAGCCCTGGCCAGTTGGCTCAGTGGTAGAGCATTGGCCCGGCGTGTGGATTTTCCAGGTTTGATTCCAGGTCAGCGTACACAGGAGAAGTGACCATCTGCTTCTCCACCCCTCCCCTTCTTCTTCTCTTTCTTGTTATCTCTCTCTCTCTTCCTTCCCCTTCCATAGCCACAGCTCGATTGGTTCGAATGCATTGGCCCTAGGCACTGAGGTTGGCTCTGTGGAGCCTCTAGCTCAGGTGCTAAAAATAGCTTGGTTATGAGCATGGACCCAGAGGAGGGGTTGTCAGGTGGATCCCGGTCAGAGTGCATGCATTAGTCTGTCTATCTCCCTTCCTCTTACTTGGAAAAGAAGAAAAAAAAGTTAAACTAAAATGAATTTTAAAAACCCAAATTCTAGAATTGAATAAAAACAAATGACTAGCTATCAATCAAATTGATAGAACAGTTAACCACACCAAGAAAATAATTGATTCAAGTAAATTTTTAACACAATTCTCTAACTGTTCACCATTAATATAAGATAGTCTAAGGATAAAAAAGAACCGCAGGCCCTGGCCGGTTGGCTCAGTGGTGGAGCGTCGGCCTGGCATGCAGAAGTCCCGGGTTCGATTTCCGGCCAGGGCACACAGGAGAGGCGCCCATCTGCTTCTCCACCCCTCCCCCTCTCCTTCCTCTCTGTCTCTCTCTTCCCCTCCCGCAGCAAGGCTCCATTGGAGCAAAGATGGCCCGGGCGCTGGGGATGGCTCCTTGGCCTCTGCCCCAGGCGCTGGGGTGGCTCTGGTCACAACAGAGTGACGTCCTGGAGGGGCAGAGCACCGCCCTCTGGTGGGCAGAGCTTCGCCCGCTGGTGGGCGTGCCGGGTGGATCCCGGTCGGGCGCATGCGGGAGTCAGTCTGATTGTCTCTCCCCGTTTCCAGCTTCAGAAAAATACAAAAAAAAAAAAAAAAGAACTGCAAATGAACTTTGAAATCTATTTAGTAAGGGTTTTTTGAATAAAAGTGGTACCTGCCCTAAAACTGTTTTGTGTACATTGTAAGATAGATAGAGCAAATAAATAAATTATTGTTTGGGACATTGTTTTGGAAGCAGGATTTTTATAATGGGAGAAAGAAGATACAAAAACGAAAAGGGAGAAGATATGAAATAACAAATGGTAATGGATTGCAATTAGAAATATCAGTTAAGAACTCAGAATTTTTTCAAATCAATTTCCTAGCACTTTCTCTGAAAGGAGCCAGAAATAATGAGGAATCAGTGGCATTAAGCAAACATAGCACGTGGATGTCATATTTTAAATCTCATTCCCCACCAAAAGAAACCAGAACTCCTTGGAGAAATGGCTCACACCAAGTCCAGAAAAAAGAATGTAGAAAGTAAACCAGAAATGTCACATGGTATCAGAAGATAAGTATTATGTGCTTAAAGAGTATTGAATTCATATCATTATCAGCAACAGAGCCATTTTCTAAGTGAAAAATTATTTGGAACACTAATATGCAAAGAATTCAAAGTAGCTTGGATCCCTGATCATTCATCCTCCAGCTTATCTCCCATCCTTATTCAACGGCAGTCCCTGAGAAGAGAGCTGGGATTTAAATGTCTGGAAACCTGCATCTTAGTCCAGATTTGTTCGAACACTAGCATATAGTCTTAGGTAAATAGTCAGTTTATCTGGGCCCTATTTACTCATGTGCAAAGGAGGGATAAAGCTACCAATTTCCCTATTTCACAGTTGTGAGGAAAAAAGAAGAGAATAATTGTGAAAATGCTTCAAAAAAAGTGAATAGAATGGTTCTCTGCTATAGTAATTTATTACAGTCCATAGAGCATTTAGATACATTACTTTTTTTTAGAGAGGGGCAAGAGAGAAAGAGAAAGGGAGAGAGTTGCCCCACTTAACTGTACTAAACATACTCTTGTATGCCATTTAACAGTTGTCATTCTTAGCAGTTGCCATATAAGTGTAGCAATAGGGATTTAAAATATATATCAGGAAAAGATCAGGTATTTGTCCAACCATCTTTTCAACACAAATATACTAGTCATGGACTGTGTCAATCATCTAACAGCATAAGGACAAAGATTCAAGATTAAGAGCCCAAGGATTCACTGTCTAACAAAAAAAAGTTAGCATCAATAAAATACTTGCAATGTAGTACAAGCACAATACTGGGAACATTCATATTACATTTGAAGGTGTCAACACAGTAGATGAGCTGATTAAACTTAATGAGTACAAAATCTTAATAATAAGGTAAAGATGGCAGACTGAAATCATGCACCTATTTTCAGTCACCCTTGAAACTCCAGTAAATTGGCAATCTGAATCTGACAAAAGGATATACTATAAATCAAGATGGGTTTATATCATCAAGTTTAGTTTAACACTTAAAAGATAATTAATCGACAGTGACGTCATAGAAATGGTGCTGTAAGGAGCGATACCGATAAATCTCCCCAAAAATTCAACAAGATCTTCAACCGGAGACAGAAAAATCTATCCTTGGAGCCTCCAGCAGTTCCACACTAAATGCAAAGGCAGAGGCAGCAGCAACCCCATGGCTGGATCATCTGGCTGCTAATTCAGGAAGGAAAAACTAGGAGAGAGGCTCCAGGGAAACGGACTCTCTCATTGTCGGAGCCTGCAAATGCTAATGAGCCTCAACTGCCAATGAGACTGAAGCCCAATATATGACATCGCCATAGAGACTTATCAACTGCAAACTTCTACCTGAGCATGCCACAGGGGCAAAACCTGGGGCACAGAGTCACCAATCAGGAAGAGGGAGAGAAAAGAAAGGGCAAGAAGATAATCTCTCAAAATCAAGAATAATCCACAGACTTTATGACCTATCCCACTGTATTCTATTTGTTTGTTTGTTTCTCTTATCTTCTTGTCTTGATTATTTTCTTCCTTTTCCAATTTGGTCGTTTAATTCTCTGCCGGTCTTACTCTCTCCTCTCCCTGAACTACACTACCCATAAGTGTTACATCTCTCATTATCTTTCCTTTCCTCTTCCTTTCTCTCTATGAGGATTGCACTACAAAACCCTTAACTCTCTCTCTCCTTCTGTTCTTTTTTCTTCTTTTTGTGTTTTCCTCTTTCTTTTTTCTCCCTCTATATTAGTTTCTTCTTTTCTCCTTTACTTTTTCTCTCATTCAATCCTCAATCACGAACAAATTATTTTATTTGGGACTCAAATTTTTCTTTGTGGTGCTTTGGGGTTTTTTTACTTCGCTTTTTTAACTCACTAGCAGTGCTCGTAACACTGGCTCTCCATTTTACCTAGTTTTTGCTCCACAAAATAAAATAGCAATTTTTTATTTTTTTCCATTTTTCCTGTTTCTATCTTATTTCTCTCATTATATCTCTTAGTTAACCATCACCTAAAAACAAATCATTTTATTGTTGACCCAAACTTTTTCCTTTTTTGCATTTTGTGGGTCCACACCCCCATTTTTTGCCCCTTTATCACTTCTCTCCAATGCAGGCCCTCCATTATAGGTAGTTTTTGTTCCATTTAGCAAAATATAATTCAAAGTTTACCACAAGATTTTCTCAAGAAGGAGGGGAAAGGAGAGGAGTGAAGAAAAAAAAGAAAAATAATTTTTAAAAATTTTATTTTTTAACTTTTTATTCTTTATTAATTCTCATTAGTACTATCAACAAAACCACCTTCAGATGCAATTAAGAAAAAGAAAATCGAATATCATGGATACAAAAGGCAGAGAGGTAGCACAGATAGATGAGGAAAAATCTATGGAGAAAAAATTTAATATATTGGATACCTTGGAGCTAAATGACAGAGAATTTAAAATATAAATCCTAAAAATACTCACAGATATACAAGAAAACACAGAAAGGCAATTTAGGGAGCTCAGAAAACAACTCAATGAACACAAAGAATATATTTCCAAGGAAATTGAAACTATAAAAAGAAATCAAACAGAGATGAAAAACTCAATTTACAGGCTGAAAAACGAGGTAACAAGCTTAGCTAGTAGAACAGGCCAGATAGAAGGTAGGATTAGTGAAATAGAAGACAAGTAACTTGAGGCACAACAGAGAGAAGAAGAAAGAGACTCAAAAATTTTAAAAAATGAGAAAGTCCTACAGGAATTGTCTGACTCCATCAAAAAGACTAACATAAGAATAATAAGTATATCAGATGGAGAAGAGAGAAAAAATGGAATGGAGAACACATTCAAACAAATAATAAAAGAGAACTTCCCAAGCCTATGAAAAGAACTGAAGCAAATAAAAAAAATAAAGAAGCAACCAGAACACTGAGTTTTCTTAACTGCAAGAAACATACTCCAAGGAACATCATAACGAAATTGGCACAAACCAATGACAAAGAAAAAATTCTCAAGGCAGCCAGGGAAAAGAAGAATACAACATATAAAGGAAGGCCTATTAGATCATCATCGGATTTGTCAACAGAAACTCTACAAGCTAGAAAGTAGTGGACCCCAATATTTAAAGTCCTGAAAGAGAGGAACTTTCAGCCAAGAATACTATATATACCCATCAAAGCTATCCTTCAAATACGAAGGAGAAATAAAAACATTCACAGATACAGAAAAGATGAGGGAATTTATCATCAGAAAACCCCCACCCCAGAAATTACTAAAGGGGTTTTTCCAACCAGATACAAAGAAAAATACAAAACAAAACCACAAGTAAAATCTCCACCAAGAACACAATAAAACCAAATTTAAACTATGACAACAACAACAAAGAAAGGGGGGAGAGGACGGAGATTAACAGTAGCAAAGGATGATGGAATGTAGAAGTACTCACAAGATAGAAGTACTCATTGTACTACACTGAACAGGGTAGGAACCATTTTCATTACTTAATGGTAACCACCCTTGAAAAAACCACCACAGAAGCACATGACTTAGAAAAGATAGCAACAGAGGAAAGAAATGAGGAACACAACCAAACAAAAACAAATGATAGAAAAACAAAAAAGAATCAAACAAGATATAAAACTAATGGAAAGCAATGTATAAAATGGCAATAGGGAACCCACAAGTGTCAATAATTACACTAAATGTAAACAGATTAAACTCACCAATAAAAGGCACAGAGTAGCAGAATGGATTAAAAAAGAAAATCTAACTGTATGCTGCCTACAAGAAACTCATCTAAGCAACAAGGATAAAAACAAATATAAAGTGAAAGGCTGGAAAACAATACTCCAAGCAAATAACATCCAAAAAAAAGCAGGTGTAGCAATACTGATATCTGATAATGCTGACTACAAGACAGCAAAAGTACTCAGAGACAAAAATGGTCATTTCATAATGATTAAGGGGACACTGAATCAAGAAGACATAACAATTCTTAATATATGTGCATCAAACCAAGGAGCACCAAAATATATAAGACAGCTACTTATTGACCTAAAAACAAAAACTGACAAAAATACAATCATACTTGGAGACCTCAAAACACCGTGGACAGCTCTAGATCATTCATCCAAACAGAAAATCAATAAAGATATATTGGCCTTAAAACACTGAAGCACCTGGATATGATAGACATCTACAGGACATTTCATCCCAAAGCGACAGAGTATACATTTTTTCTCTAGTGTACATGGAACATTCTCAAGAATTGACCATATGTTGGGCCATAAAAATAACATCAGCAAATTCAAAAAATCGAAATTGTACCAAGCATATTTTCTGATCATAAAGCCTTGAAGCTAGAATTCAACTGCAAAAAAAGAGAAAAACACCCCCACAAAAATGTGGAAATTACACAACATACTTTTAAAAAATAAATGGGTCAATGAAGAAATAAGCGCAGAGGTCAAAAGATATATACAGACAAATGAAAATGACAATATGACATATCAGAATCTCTGGGATGCAGCAAAAGCAGTAATAAGAGGGAAGTTCATATCACTACAGGCCTATGTGAACAAACAAGAGAGAGCCCAAGTAAACCACTTAACTTCACACCTTAAGGACTAGAGAAAAAAGAACAAAGACAACCCAAAACCAGCTGAAGAAAAGAAATAATAAAAATCAGGGCAGAAATAAATGAAATAGAGATCAGAAAAACTGTAGAAAAATTAATAAAACAAGGAGCTGGTTCTTTAAAAAAAAAAAAAAAGATTAACAAAATAGATTAACAAAAAAAGATTAACAAAATTTCCTTGGTTGGCAAGACTCACCAAGGAAAAAAGAGAAAGGACTCATATAAACAAAATCCAAAATGAAAAAGGAGAAATCACCACAGACATCATAGATATACAAAGAATCATTGTAGAATACTCAAAAAACTATATGCCACCAAATTCAACAATCTAGAAGAAATGGATAAATTCCTAGAACAATACAACCTTCCTAGACTGAGTCATGAAGAAGCAGAAAGCCTAAACAGACCAATTAGCAGGAAGAAAATAGAAAAAACTATTAAAAATCTCCCCCAAAATAAAAGTCCAGGCACAGACGGTTATTCTAGTGAATTCTATCAAACATTCAAAGAAGACTAGGTTCCTATTCTACTCAAAGTCTTCCAAAAAATTAAAAAAGAAGCAATACTTCCAAACACATTTTAAGAGGCCAGCATAACCCTCATACTGAAACCTGGCAAGAACGGCAAAAAAAAGAAAACTACAGACCAATATCTCTAATGAATACAGATGCTAAAATACTAAACAAAATATTAGCAAATCAAATACAACAACATATTAAAAAAATAATACATCATGACCAAGTGGGATTCATCCCAGAATCTCAAGGATGGTTTAACATACGTAAAACAGTTAACATAATACACCATATCAACAAAACAAAGAAAAAAAAAACCACATGATCTTATCAATAAATGCAAAAAAGGCATTCAATAAAATACAACACAATTTTATGTTTAAGACACTCAATAAAATGGGTATAGAAGGAAAATATCTCAACATAATAAAGGCCGTATATGATAAACCATCAGCTAACATCATATTAAATGGCATAAAACTGAGGACTTTCCCTCTTAAATCAGGAACAAGATAGGGTTGTCCACTCTCTCCACTCTTATTTAACGAGGTGCTAGAAGTTCTAGCCAGAGCAGACAACATAAAGAAATAAAAGGCATCCATATTGGAAATGAAGAAGTAAAGGTATCACTTTTTGCAGATGATATGATTCTATACATCGAAAACCCAAAGTCTCCACAAAAAGATTACTAGAAACAATAAACCAATACAGTAAGGCCACAGGATACAAAATTAATATACAAATGTCCATAGCCTTTCTATATGCCAATAATGAAACATTAGAAAACAAACTCAAAAAAATAATCCCCTTCACCATTGCAACAACAAAAAATAAAATACCTAGAAATAAACATAACAAAGAATGTAAAGGACCTATATAATGAAAACTACAAAGCATTGTTAAGGGAAATCAAAAAAGATACAATGAGATGGGAAAACATTCCTTGTTCTTGGATAGGAAGAATAAATATTGTAATCAAAATGGCCATATTACCCAAAGCAATATACAAATACAATGCAATTCCCATCAAAATTCCAATGACATTTTTTAAAAAATGGAACAAAAAATCATCAGATTTATATGGAACTATAAAAAACTCCGAATAGCCAAAGCAATCCTAAGGTAAAAGAATGAAGTTGGGGGCATTACAATACCTAACTTCAAACTATATTATAGAGCCACGACAATCAAAAGAGCATGGTATTGGCAGAAAAATAGACACTCAGACCAATGGAACAGAATAGAAAGCCCAGAAATAAAACCACATATATATGGTCAAATAATTTTCAATAAAGGGGCCAACAACACACAATGGAGAAAAGAAAGCCTCTACAACAAATGGTGCTGGGAAAACTGGAAAGCCACATGCAAAAGAATGAAACTCGACTACAGTTTGTCCCCTTATACTAAAATTAATTCAAAATGGATCAAAGACCTAAATATAAGACCTGAAATAATAAAGTACATAGAAGAAGACATAGGTACTAAACTCATGGGCCTTGGTTTTAAAGAGCATTTTATGAATTTGACTTCAAAGGCAAGAGAAATGAAGGCAAAGATAAATGAATGGGACTACATCAGACTAAGAAGTTTTTGCTCAGCAAGCAAGAGAAACTGACAACAAAATAAACAGAAAGCCAACTAAATGGGAAATGATATTTTCAAACAACAGCTCAGATAAGGGCCTCATATCCAAAATATACAAAAAACTCATAAAACTCTACAACAAACAAATAATTCAATAAAAAAATGGGAAGAGGACATGAACAGACACTTCTCACAGGAAGAAATACAAATGGCCAACAGATATGTGAAAAGATGTTCATCTTCATTAGTTATTAGAGAAATGCAAATCAAAACTCCAATGAGATACCACCTCACACCTGTTAGATTAGCTATTATCAACAGACAGGTAATAGCAAATGTAGGAGAGGCTGTGGAGAAAAAGGAACCCTCATTCACTGTTGGTGGGAATGTAAAGTAGTACAACCATTATGGAAGAAAATATGGTGATTCCTCAAAAAACTGAAAATAGAACTACCTTATGACCCAGCAATCCCTCTACTGGGTATATACCCCCAAAACTCAGAAACATTGATACGTAAAGACACATGCTGCCCCATTTTCATTGCAGCATTGTTCACAGTGGCCAAGCCATGGAAACAACCAAAAAGTCCTTTAATAGATGACTGGATAAAGAAGATGTGGCACATATACACTATGGAATACTACTCAGCCATAAGAAATGATGACATCGGATCATTTTCAACAAAATGTTTGGATCTTGATAACATTATATGGAGTGAAATAAGTAAATCAGAAAAAATGAAGAACTGTATGATTTCATACATAGGTGGGACATAAAAACAAGACTAAGAGACATGGACCAGAGTGTGGTTGTTACGTGTGGTGGGAGGGGGGAGAGGAGGGAGAGGGGAAAGGAGAGGTGGTGGGGCACAAAGAAAACTAGATAGAAGGTGACAGAGGACAATCTGACTTTGGGTGATGGGTATGAAACATAATTGAATAACAAGATAACCTGGAGATGTCTTCTTTGAACATATGTACCCTGATTTATTGATGTCACCCCATTAAAATGAATAATAATTTATTAAAAATGAGAATGAAAAGACAATCCACATTTTGATAAAAAAAAATCTTTGCAAAGTATATATCTGCTGAAGGACTAGTTTCCAAAACATAAAAAGAAATCTCAAAAGTCAAATTTGAGAACAAACAACACCATTTAAAATTAGTCAAAAAGATTTTATCACTAGAAATTACTTACTTTACCAAATAATATATACAGACAAAAGGCATATGAAAATAAAGTCAAAATCATTAATTATTAAGTAAAATGCAAATTCTAATCACAATAAAGTACTACTACATACCTATGAGAATGGCTAAAATTAAAAAGACTGTCCTTACTGAGTATAGGCAAGGATATAGAAAAACCTGAAATACAGCACTGGTGGGGATGTAAAGTGGTACAACCATCTTGGAAAAGATTTTGGCAGTTTTTTAAAAAAGTTAAACATATGCATATAATATTATCCAGCCATTTGATCCCTATGTATTTGCTCAAGGGAAAAGCAAATAATGTCCATGCAAAGACTTGCATATGAATGTTTATAGCAGCTTACTTTTAATAGCCAAATAGTGGAAACAGCTCAAATATCCATCAACAGGTGAACATATTAACAAATTGCAGTATATCCATACAATAGGATACTGCTCAGCAACAACAAGGAATGAACTACTGACATGACAACGTGGGTGAATCATAAATTACTTATGCTGAATGAAGAAGAACACACTGTATGATTACATTTACATCAGACTCTAAAATTTTCAAACTAATCAATAGAGATGGAAAGAGGAGGAGGTAAACAGAGATTACAGAGTCTTAAGGCTGGTCACAGACCCATGCCTGGTGTCAGGGCACCAGTAAAATGATGAGAACGCAAATGTGGAGAAGGAACCAGCAGCAGTGATGGAAGACTGGTTGCTGACAAGGGACTGATCAATTAAGTAGATCTGTTAAGGATAATGGGAGCAGTTTCCTAACTGTTAGGAGAAAGGGAGTAAAAATGTGGAAAGAGAGAAAACTAGAATGAACCCTATGGTGTTGAATTAAAATTAGTTATCATTGTGAACTCAGAGTTTTTAACACAAAGATTTATAAAGAATTAAATATAGGTGTAAATGTGTATTGTTATGTGTGAATATTATATATACATATATTATATATACATATAAGTATATGCATACATATACATATATTCTTTAGCTATGTCTACTAAGAGGGTATAAGATCAGTAATATCTTCAATGGCAATGAGCACACCTACTGCCCAGATCTTGTCTGTAAACATCTACTAAGCAGAATCTTGAAGTTAAATTTCTTGGAGTAATAGTTGCTTCCGAAGTACTGTCAGAGAAAGTAGAAGATGACCCTGGAACATTCTTTCTGTGTCAGAAAATAAGGAATTGCTCAAAGAATGATAAAGACATGTCAAATATGTAAAGAACCATCTTAAAGAGTTACAATTGGTCAAGTCTGAAACTTCGAGCAACACAATAACTACCATATTATTATACTAAACCCATTAAATAAAATTGGAAACCATGACTCAAAATCAATATAAATTTAAAAATGAATAAACTGAAAATTTTGTGGAATATTTAAATGGGGTACTTTAAGGTCATCCAAAACTCTCCCCACAAAAAATATCTATCACTTACAAAGGGGGCTTTCTCGATCTCTTTGCTTCTTGAACTTGCTGTGCTGGTGGCACTCTCGTTGTGCCTCATAGCCACGCCTTATAGCCATGCCTGGAAAAATTGAGAAAATTTTTTATTTTTTTTATATTTTATTTATTCATTTTAGAGAGAAGAGAGAGAGACACAAGGGAAGAGGAGTAGTAAGCATCAACTCCTATATTTGCCTTGACTGGGCAAGCTCAGGGTTTCAAACTGGCAACCTCAGCATTCCAGGTCAGCACTTTATCCACTGCACCACCACATGTCAGGCAAAATTGAGAAAATTGAGGACATCTTTCTCACAGCCAGGTGAAAGAATGCCATGTCTCTCAAGATCAAGAAAAATAAGGCTAATGTGAAGTTTAAAGTCTGATTCAGTAAATACCTTAAAATCATGATCATCACAGACAAAAGGAAGGCAGAGAAACTGAAGATGCTGATCTGAACTGTATTGAAATGTTAAAACAAATTTTTTAAATATATTAAGGGGAAGAGAGTAAATTTACAGCACAGAAGCCTAGCTGACTTAATCACTTTAATCAAATAATCAAAATCAACAACATCAATAATGAAACAAATAGAAATTATGTGTTATGTGGTAAAATGCAACAAAAGGAATGTAACATCGCTTTTATAGTATTCTTGCCAAAGATGTATAAACTAAATCTAAGTAATAGGAACATCAAATAACTCAAATTGAATGACATTCTACAAAATAACTGACGTATTTTAACCTGTAAAACTGTCATGGTCATGAAAGTCAAGGAAAGATTGAGGAACTACTCAGAAGTGAAGGAGACTAAAGTGACTAGGCAGTTAAATGCATTATGTAATTCTGAATTGGATTCATAAACTATAGAAGATATTATTAGATGGAGAACCTTAAAGATTCCTTCAAAAAACTATTGGAACTAATAAATGATGTCAGTAAAGTAGGAGAATACAAAATAAATATCCAGAAATTTACACACCAATAAACTATAAGAAAGAGAAACTAGAAAAACAATCACATTTACAATTGTATCAGAAAAAAACAAAACAAAACCCTAGGAATAAATTTAACCAGGGTAGTAAAAGACCTGTTCTCAAAAAATCTCAATACACTAAAGAAAGAAATTGAAGAAGATACAAATAAATGGAAGCATGTGTGCTCATGGATAGGAAGAATTATCATCATTAAAATGTCCATAATACTCAAAGCAATCTACAGATTCAACACAATTTCTTTCTTTCTTTTTTTCTCTTTTTTTCCATGTGAGAGGAGGGAAGATAGAGAAACATACTCCTTCCTGCATGTGCCTCTATTGGGATCCACCTGCTGACACCCATCTGAAGCTGATGCTGTGCCCAATGGGGGCCATGCACATAACCCAGCTATTTTTAGCACCTGAGGAAGAGACTCCATAGAGCTATCCTCAGCACTTGGGGCCGATGTGCTTGAACCAATCAAGCCATGGCTGTGGAAGAAGAAGAGAAAGAAGGATAAGGGGGAAGAGGTTGAGAAGTAGATGGTCGCTTCTCCTGTGTGCCCTAACTGGGAATCAAACCCAAGACATCCACACAGTGGGCCAACACTCTACCACTGAGCCAACTGACCAGGGCCTTAACACATTTTCTATCAAAATACCAAAGGTGTATTTCACAGAACTAGAACAAATAATCAAAAAATGTATATAGAATCATGTAAGACCCTAAATACCCATAGCAATCTTGAATAAGAAGAGTAAAGTTAGAGGAATCATGCTACCTGATAGCAAAATATCCTACAAGATTATAGTAATCAAAATAACATGATATTGTCATAAAAACAGACATATAGATCAATGGAACTGAATAGGATCCCAAATAAACCCAAGCCTGTATGGTTAATTAATATTTTACAAAGAAGGCAAGAATATACAATGGGGTATAAAGACAATCTCTTCAATAAGTGGTATTGGAAAAACTGGATACATGCAAAAAAATAAAAATAAAATAACTACTTTCTTATGCCATATACAAGAATAAACTCAAGGCCCTGGCCATTTGGCTCAGCAGTAGAGTGTTGACCTGACATGTGGAAGTCCCAGGTTCAATTCCTGGTCAGGACACAGAGGAGAAACGACCATCTGCTTCTCTATCACTCCCCCTCCCCTTCTCTTTTTTTCTCTCTCTCTCTCACTCTCTCTTCCCCTATTACAGCCATGGCTCAAACTGTTTGAACAAGTGGGCCCTGGGTGCTGAGGATGGCTCTATGGCCTCCCGCAGGTGCTGAAATAGCTCTCGGTTGTCAAGTAACGAAGCAACGGCCCCAGATGGACAGAGCATCGCCCTGTAAGGGGCTTGCAGGGTGAGTCCTGGTCAAGGCGCATGCGGGAGTCTGTCTCTCTGCCTCCCTGCCTCCCCACCTCTCACTTAATAATAATAATTTTTAAAAATTTAAAAATACATTTAAAAAAAGAATAAACTCAAAATGAATTAAAGACTTACAGGTAAGACTCAATACCATAAAAATCCTGGAAGAAAACATAGGCAGTAAAATATCAGACATTTCTTTTGTAATATTTTTTCTGATATATCACCTCGGGCAAGGAAAACAGAAGAAAAGATAAACAAATTGTACTACATCAAACTATAAAGTTTCTGCACAATAAAGAACCCATCAACAAAATGAAAAGACAGCATACTGGATGGGAGAACATACTCACCAATTATACCAGATAAGGTGTTAATATTAAAAATTTCTAAAAAACTCATACAACTAAACACCAAAAACAAACAAACAAAAAATCTAATTAAAAACTGAGCAAATTACCTAAAAAGACACTTCTGCAAAGAGGACACACAGATGGCCAATAGACATGAAAAGATATTCAATGTCACAAATCATCAGATAAATGCAAATTAAAGTCACAATGAGATGTCACCTCACATATGTCAGAATGGCTATCATCAATAAATCAACAAACAACAAGTGTTGGCAAGGATATGGAGAAAAGGAAACCCTCATGCACTGTTACTGGGAATGCATATTGGTGCAGCCACTGTGAAAAGCAGTATGGAGTAATCTCAAAAAAAAAAAAAAATGGAACTGCCTTATGACCCAGTAATTTCACTTCTGGGTACATATCTGAAGAAACCCAAAACACTAATTTAAAAGAATTTACGCATCCTTATGTTCATTGCAGTGTTATTTGCAATAGCCAAGCTATGGAAGCAGCCCAGTGCCCATCAATAGATGAGTGGATAAAAAAACCCCAAAACTGTAGTCCATATATACAATACAGTATTACTTGGTCATAAAAAAGAACAAAATATTACCATTTGTAACAGCATGGATGGACTTCGATGGAATTATGTAGATGAAATAAGTCAGAGAAAACAAATACCACATGATTTCACTTATATGTGAAATCTAAAGACTACTATAAATGAACAAACAAAACAGACTCATAGATACAGACAACAGACTCATGGTTACTAGAGGGGAAGGGCGTTGGGGGAGTGGGTAAAAGAGGTGAAAGGATTGAGAACTACAAATTGGTAGTTACAGAATAGTCATGGGGATATAAAGTACAGCATAGGAAATATAGCCAATAATATTGTAATAATTATGTATGGCGCCAGTTGGGTACTGGAAATATCAGGGGGAATGTTTTGTCAAGTATATGCTTGTCTAACCACTATGTTGTACACCTGAAACTAATACAAAATAGTATTGAAAATAAAATAAGACATTATTGGGACAATTTGAAAAACTTAAATGGAATCTGAGGATTAGATAGTACTGCACGATGCTAATTTCCTGCCTTTTTTTTTTATTTTGTATTTTTCTGAAGCTGGAAACGGGGAGGCAGTCAGACAGACTCCCGCATGCGCCCAACTGGGATCCACCCAGCACGCCCACCAGGGGGCGAAGCTCTGCCCATCCGGGGCGTCGCTCTGTCCTGACCAGAGCCACTCTAGCGCCTGGGGCAGAGGCCAAGAAGCCATCCCCAGTGCCTGGGCCATCTTTTGCTCCAATGGAGCCTTGGCTGCGGGAGGGGAAGAGAGAGACAGAGAGGAAGGAGAGGGGGAGGGGTGGAGAAGCAGATGGGCGCCTCTCCTGTGTGCCCTGGCCAGGAATCAAACCCAGGACTTCCGCACGCCAGGCCGACACTCTACCACCGAGCCAACCGGCCAGGGCTAATTTCCTGCTTTTGATGGTCATGTTGAGGTTATGAAAGAGAATGTCTTTGTTTCTAAGGAATATATACTAAAGAATTCCAGAATAATGAGGCATTATGTTAGCAATTTACTTTGAAATACTTAAGGAAAAGTATTTCAACTTTTCTATAAAGTTGAGTTTATTTAAAAAAAAATTTAATTGATAAAGACAGTCAGCCACACAATATATGTAATGTTTGATTTCATTTATATAAAGTTCAAAAGAAGACAAAAAATATATTGTTTAGGGATGGATAATTAGACTTTATATTTAAACTAAAAACTAAGGAAAAGAATACATAAAAGTTAAGTTAGTGTCACCACAACAGTATGGGTGAGGACTGGGACTGGGAAATGAAATGCGAGGGGTTTCTTAGGTGCTGACAATCTTGTATTGTTTGACCTAGGGGATAGCTCAACATATATTTATTTTACAACTATTAACTAAGTCACATATATGTTTTATGCTCTTTCCTGTAGGTTGATTGTATTTCACAACGTAAAAGTTTTGAAAAGGAAATTAAAGAAACAAAAAAGAAAAAAGATACTATGACTTCAACAATTGGGAGGGATGCATTTCAAACTTTAGATTATTTTTACAGATTTTAGAAATATGATGCATTTAATAGTTACTATTTTACTCTCTAAGTAGGTTTGAAACCACTCCCTATAATCTAACAAATCAAAACGTCTGCAGCAAAGCATCTAAATAATTGTACCAAGTAGTGTAAATAAAAACTACAAGTAGCCTGACCAGGCAGTGGGACAGTGGGTGGAGCATCAATCTGGGATGTGGAGGACCCAGTTTCCAGACCCCGAGGTCGCCAGCTTGAGCGCGGGCTCATCTAGTTTAAGCAAAGCTCACCAGCTTGGACCCAAGGTCGCTGGCTTGAGCAAGGGGTTACTCGGTCTGCTAAAGGCCCCCCCGGTCAAGGCACATATGAGAAAGAAATCAATGAACAACTAAGGTGTCGCAACGAAAAACTGATGATTGATGCTTCTCATCTCTCTCTGTTCCTGTCTGTCTGTCCCTATCTATCCCTCTCTCTGTCTCTGAAAAAACAAACAAACAAACAAACAAAAAAAACCCGAAAAAACTACAAGTAGCTACAGACATGTTCAGGTCACATATTGCTGTAAAATGGGTTTGCCATCAATATAAAATTTTGTTTGGTTTCCAGAACTTTCTGAATTTTGGAATTGCATATGAGAAATTGTGAACCATATTGACTTAAAAAGATATACAAAAAAGGAAGTTAATCATCTTATTATATACACTTTGGCTGTGAAAAGCATTTATATCAATATAATAACTGACATAAACATTGAATATTATTCAACTGAAAACAATGATGTAATCATACTGGGAAAATTGTGCTAGGAGTACACTTTAATAACTTTTATTTCCTGAAGTTTGGAAGTTTGTATGTATGTAAAGAGAACTGAATCCCTATATTCCCTAGATAGGTTGCATAAAATTGAAAAACCAAGAGGTAGCCATACAGCCTATTGTTTAGCAACATGGAGGTAAGTTTTAGGAAATGGAGAGAGTGGTAGGAATAAGAAAAGGCTTGTTACTTTTCATCAACAAACCTCAGGGATTTATTTGACTGAAAATTGTATAAAAGATATAATATACACCTTGGCTGGTGGCTAAGTGGACAGGGCATCGGCTCAATGTATGGACATCCCAGGTCGATTCCCAGGCAGGGCACACAGGAGAAGTGACCATCTGCTTCTCCCCACTCTCTCTCCATCTTCTCTCCCTCTTCCTCTCCCACAGCCATTGGCTGGATTGGTTTGAGCATGACTCTGGGTTCCGAGGATAGCTCTGTTGGTATGGATACATCAGTCTCAGGCACAAAAATAGCTCTGTACTCAAGCACCATCCCAAATGGGACTGCTGGTGGATCCGGTTGGGGCATACATGGGAGTCTCTGTCACTATCTCCCATCCTTTCACACACAAAGAAAAAAAAGGAGAGAATGTAAAATTTCTTTTAAGTAATTGTTAAGTACTGAGTACATACAGGGTACTACACATAGTAAGATATAAAAACTATTTTCAAAACACTTATAAATAAATCACAACCATGTATTCATAAATAAAATGATCAGCAACACCAGATGTATAACAGTCAAGAAAGTGTAGCTAACAGGAGTTCAGAAGAAGAAGAAAGTACCCCTAAAATAGTAAGCACAGATAATTTCTGTTGGAAGCAGGCTTGAGGAGTTTTTTTTTTCTTCTAATTTATTGTGTTAACATGGATTCATAAATGGGTGCTGGATTTTATCAAATACCTTTTCTGCATTTATTGATATGATCATATAATTTTTATCCTTCATTTTGTTTATGTAATAAATCACATTTAATGACTTGCAAATATTGTACCAGCCTTGCCTCTGCAGAATAAATCCACTTAATCATGATATTTGATCTTTCTAATGTATTGCTGGATCTGGTTTGCTAATATTTTGTTGAGAATTTTAGCATCTACGTTCATCAGGGATATTGGTCTACAGTTTTGTTTTTTTCTTTGTAGTGTCTTTACCTGGTTTTGGAATGAGAATAATGCTTGTCTTGTAAAATTAGTTTGGAAGTCTTCCTTCTTCTTGAATTTTGTGGAATAGCTTGAGAAAGATAGATGTTATTTCTTCTTTGACTGTTCGGTAAAATTCAACTGTGAAGCCATTTGGTCCAGGACTTTTGTGTGTGGAGAGATTTTGATAACTGTTTCAATTTTATTTCTTGTAAATGGTCTGCTTAGGTTTTCTCATTCTTCGAGACTCAGTTTTGGAAAATTGTATGTTTCTAGACATTTATCCATTTCACCTAGGTTGCCCATTTTTTTGGCATATAAATCTTCATAGTATTTTATTTTTTTACAATCCTTTGTATTTTCATATCAGTTGATACTTCTACACTTTTATTTCTAATTTCATTTATTTGGTTCCTCTCTATTTTTTTCTTGATGAGTCTGGATAAAGGCTTGTCAATCGTATTTATTGATACTTTTCAAAGAAGCAGCTCTTGGTTTCATTGATCTTTTGAATTGTATTTTTAGCCTCTATGTCATTTATTATATTCTTCCTTGTACTTCCTCTGGGCTTATTTCTTGTTCTTTTTTTAGTCATTTTAGGGGCAGAGTTAGGGTTGTTCATTTGAGCTTTTTCTTGCTTCTTAAGGTATGCCTATAATTTTATGAAATTTCCTCTCAGGACTGCTTTCCCTGTGTCCCATAGCTTTTGGGTTGTTGTAAGTTTGTTTTCATTTGTTTCAAGGAAATTTTTTATTTCTTCCTTGATCTCATTGTTAACCATTTGTCATTTCATAACATGCCATTTAGCCTCCAAGTGTTTGAATATTTTTCAGTTTTTCTATTGTAGTTGATTTCTAGATTCATGCCATTGTGGTCAGAGAGAAACTTTGATATGAATTCAATCATCTCTAACTTATTGAGGCTTGTTTTGTGCACTAACATGTGGTCTATCTTAGAAAATGTACCGTGAGTACTTGAAAAGAATGTATATTTTCTGCTTTGGGGTAAAATGTTCTGAAGAAAGCAACTAAATCCAGTTGATCTAGTATGTCATTTATGGCCACAGTTTCTTTGTTATTTTCTCTCTGGAGGATCTATCCATTGATGTCAGTGGGGTACTAAAATACCCTACTATTATTATATAATATTGCTGCAATCTCTCCCTTTATGTCCATAAAAAACTGCTTTGCATATTTAGGTCCTCCTATATTGGGTGCATAAATATTATCAAGGGTTATTTCTTGTTGTTGATTTGCTCCATTAATCATTATGTAGTCACCTTCTCTGTCCCTTACCGATGGTTTAAAGGTTATTTTGTCAGATTTAAGTATTGCTATCTCAGCTTTTTCCTTTTCATTTCCATATGCATAAAACATTTTTTTCCATCCAATCACTTTCCATTTATGTGTACTTTTTGCTTTAAGGTTGGTCTCTTGTAAACAGCATATATATGGGTCTTGTTTTCTTACCCATGCAGTTAACATGTCTTTTAATTGGAGCATTTAATTGACATACATTTAAGATTATTATTAATATGCACTTATTTATTGTAATTTTATTCTTTAAACTTACAATTCTCTTTCTCTCTATTTCTTTATTTCTTTGCTCTTTTTATAGCAGACCCTTTAACATTTGCAATACTAGTTTGGTTGTAATGAAATCTTTGGGCCTTTTGTTTTGTTTGGGAAACTATTTCTCCTTCAACTTTAAATGATAGCTTTGCTGGATAGAACAGATTTGGTTCTAGGTTCTTGTTTTGCATCACATTGAATGTTTCTTGCCAGTATCCTCTGGACCTAAGTGTTTCTGTTGAGAAGTGAGATGTCAGTATTAGGGAACTCATTTATATGTAATTAATAGATTTTCTGTTACAGCTTTTAATATTCTTTATTTTTCTCATAACTTTGGCATTTTAATTATAATGTGTCTTAATGTGGGCCTCCTTGGGTTTATCTTTAATGGGACTCTCTTTACTTCTTAAACTTGTGTGACATTTTTAAATTAATTTCAACGGGTGACATTAATAAATCAGGGTACATGTGTTCAAAGAAAACATCTCCAGGTTATCTTGTCATTCAATTATGTTGCATACCCATCACCCAAAGTCAAATTGTCCTCGTCACCTTCTATCTGGTTTTCTTTGTGCCCGTCCCCTTTCTGCTCTCCCTCCCTCTCCTCCCTCCTCCCTCATAACCACCACATTCTTGTTCATGTCTCTTAGTCTCGTTTTTATGTCCCACCTATGTATGGAATCATGCAGTTCTTAGTTTTTCCTGATTTACTTATTTCACTCCATATAATGTTATCAAGAACCATCCATTTTCATGTAAATAATCCGATGTCATAATTTCTTATGGCTGAGTAGTATTCCATAGTATATATGTACCACATATTCTTTATCCAGTAACCTATTGAAGAGATTTTTGGTTGTTTCCATGTCCTGGCCACCGTGAACAATGCTGAAATGAACATGGGGCTGCATGTGTCTTTATGTACCAATGTTTTTGAGCTTTGGGGGTATATACCCAGTAGAGGCATTACTGGGTCATATGGTGGTTCTATTTTTAGTTTTTTGAGGAACCACCATACTTTCTTCCATAATGGTTGTACTACTTTACATTCCCACCAACAGTGGATGAGGGTTCCTTTTTCTCCACAGCCTCTCCAACACTTGCTATTACCTGCCTTGTTGATAATAACTAATCTAACAGGTGTGAGGTGATATCTCATTGTAGTTTTGATTTGCATTTCTCTAATAACTAATGAAGATGAGCATTTTTTCATATATCTGTTGGCCGTTTGTATTTCTTCCTGGGAGAATTGTCTGTTCATGACCTCTTCCCATTTTTTATTGGATTGTTTGTTTGTTGTTGAGTTTTTTGAGTTCTTTGTATATTTTGATATTAGGCCCTTATCTGAGCTATTGTTTGAAAATATCATCTCCCATTTAGTTGGCTGTTTATTTTGTTGTCCGTTTCTCTTGCTGTGCAAAAACTTATTAGTCTGATGTAGCCCATTCATTTATCTTTGCCTTCACTTCTCTTGCCTTTGGAGTCAAATTCATAAAAAGCTCTTTAAAACCAAGGTACAGCGTGACCAGGTGGTGGCACAGTGGATAGAATGTTGGACTGGGATGCCGAGGACCCAAGTTCGAGAGCCTGAAGTCACCAGCTTGAGCATGGGCTCATCTGGTTTGAGCAAAAGATCACCAGCTTGGACCCAACATTACTGACTCAAGCAAGGAGTTACTCCATCTGCTGAAGGTCTGCGGTCAAGGCACATATGAGAAAGCAATCAATAAACAACTAAGGTGTCGCAATGTGCAACAAAAAACTAATGATTGATGCTTCTCATCTCTCCATTCCTGTCTATCTCTGTCTATCCCTCTCTCTGACTCTCTCTCTCTATCTCTGTAAAAAAAAAAAAAAGTAAAAAAAAAAACAACCAAGGTCCATGAGTTTAGTACCTATGTCTTCTTCTATGTATTTTATTGTTTCAGGTCTTGTATTTAGGTCTTTGATTCATTTTGAATTAATTTTAGTACAAGGGGATAAACTGTAGTCAAGTTTCATTCTTTTCCATGTGGCCTTCCAGTTTTCCCAGCACCATTTATTAAAGAGGCTTTCTTTTCTTAATTGTGTATTGTTTGCCCCTTTATCAAAAATTAATTGACCATATATATGTGGTTTTATTTCTGGAATTTGTATTCTGTTCTATTGGTCTCAGTGTCTATTTGCTGCCAATACCATGCTGTTTTGATTGTCATGACTCTATAATATAATTTTAAGTCAGGTGTTGTAATACCCCCAGCTTCATTCTTTTTCCTTAGGATTGCTTTGGCTATTTGGAGTTTTTTATAGTTCCATATAAATCAGATGATTTTTTTGTTCCATTTCTTTAAAAAATGTCATTGGAATTTTGATGGAAATTGCATTAAATTTGTATATTGTTTTGGATAATATGGTCCTTTTAATTATATTTATTCTTCCTATCCAAGAACAAGGAATATTTTTTCATTTCATTGTATCTTATTTGATTATATAGGTCCTTCATTATATAGGTCCTTTACATTCTGTGTTATGTTTATTCCTAGGTATTTTTTGTTGTTGTTGTTGCAACAGTAAAGGGGATTATTGTTTTGAGTTTATTTTCTAATGTTTTGTTGTTGGCATATAGAAAGGCTATGGACTTTTGTATATTAATTTTGTATCCTGTGAACTTACTGTATTGGTTTATTGTTTCTAGTAATCTTTTTGTGGCGTCTTTGGGGTTTTCGATGTATAGGATTATATCATCTGCAAAAAGTGAAACCTTTACTTCTTCTTTTCCAATATGAATGACTTTTATTTCTTTATTTTGTCTCATTTCTCTGGCTAGAACTTCTAGCACCATGTTGAATAAGAGTGGAGAGAGTGGACAACCTTGTCTTGTTCCTGATTTAAGGGGGAAAGTCCTCAGTTTTATGCCATTTAATATGATGTTAGCTGATGTTTATCATATATGGCATTTATCATGTTGAGATATTTTTCTTTTATACTCATTTTGTTGAGTGTTTTAAAAATTGTGTTGTATTTTATCAAATGCCTTTTCTGCATCTATTGATAAGATCATGTTGTTTTTGTTCTTTGTTTTGTTGATATGGTGTACTACGTTAACCATTTTACGTATGTTGAACCATCCTTGAGATTTTTGGATGAATCCCATTTGATCATGATGTATTATTTTTTTTAATGTGTTGTATTTGATTTGCTAGTATTTTGTTTAGTATTTTATCATCTGTATTCATTAGAGATATTGGTCTGTAGTTCTCTTTTTTTGTGCCACTCTTGCCAGGTTTCGGTATGAGGGTTATGTAGGCCTCATAAAATGTGTTTGGAAGTATTGCTTCTTCAAATTTTTGGAAGACTTTGAGTAAAATAGGAACCAAGTCTTCTTTGAATGTTTGATAGAATTCACTAGTATAACTGTCTGGGCCTGGACTTTTATTTTTGGGGAGGTTTTTGATAGGTTTTTTTATTTTCTCCCTGCTTATTGATCTGTTTAGGTTTTCTGCTTCTTCGTTACTCAATCTAGGAAGATTGTATTGTTCTAGGAATTTATCCATTTCTTCTAGATTGTTGAATTTGGTGGCATATAGTTTTTCATAGTATTCTACAATAATTCTTTGTATATCTACAGGCATCCCAAACTATGGCCCACGGACCACATGCAGCCCTCTGAGGCCATTTATCCAGCCCTCCTCCATACTTCTGGAAGCGGCACCTCTTTCATTGGTGGTCAGTGAGAGGAGCACTGTTGTGGCGTCCCTCCAATGGTCTGAGGGATAGAGAACTGGCCCCTGTGTAAAAAGTTTGGGGACCCCTGATATGATATCTGTGGTGATTTCTCCTCTTTCATTTTGAATTGTTTATAGGTGTCCTTTCTCTTTTTTCCTTGGTGAGTCTTTTTTTTTTTTTTCATTTTTCTGAAGCTGGAAACAGGGAGAGACAGTCAGACAGACTCCCGCATGCGCCCGACCAGGATCCACTCGGCACGCCCACCATGGGGTGACACTCTGCCCACCATGGGGTGACGCTCTGCACACCAGGGGGCGATGCTCTGCCCATCCTGGGTGTTGCCATATTGCAACCAGAGCCACTCTAGCACCTGGGGCAGAGGCCAAGGAGCCATCCCCAGCGCCCGGGCCATCTTTGCTCCAATGGAGCCTTGGCTGCGGGAGGGGAAGAGAGAGACAGAGAGGAAAGCGCGGCGGAGGGGTGGAGAAGCAAATGGGCGCTTCTCCTGTGTGCCCTGGCCGGGAATCGAACCCGGGTCCTCCGCACGCTAGGCCGACGCTCTACCGCTGAGCCAACCAGCCAGGGCCTTGGTGAGTCTTGCCAAGGGTTTGTCGATTTTGTTGATCTTTTTAAAGAACCAGCTCCTTGTTTTATCATTTTTTTCTATAGTTTTTCTGTTCCCTATTTCATTTATTTCTGCTCTGATTTTTATTATTTCCTTTCTTTGGCTGGTTTTGGGTTGTCTTTGTTCTTTTATTTCTAGTTCCTTAAGGTGTGAAGTTAAGTGGTTTACTTGAGCTCTCTCTTGTTTGTTCATATAGGCCTGAAGTGATATAAACTTTCCTCTTATTACTGCTTTTGCTGCATCTCAGAGATTCTGATGTGTCATATTGTTATTTTCATTTGTCTGTATGTACTTTTTGATCTCTGTTTTTATTTCTTCTTTGACCCACTCATTTTTTAAAAGTATGTTGATTAATCTCCACATTTTTGTGTATTTTTTTCCCCTTTTTTGCAGTTGAATTCTAGTTTCAAGGCTTTATGATCAAAAAATATGCTTGGTATAATTTCAATTTTTCTAAATTTGCTGATGTTATTTTTGTGGCCCAACATATGGTCAATTCTTGAGAATGTTCTACGTATACTAGAGAAAAATGTGTACTCTGTCACTCTGGGATGAAATGTCCTGTAGATTTCTATCATATCCCATTGCTCTAATGTTTCATTTAAGACCAATATTTCTTTATTGATTTTCTGTTTCGATGAACTATCTAGAGCCATCAGCAGTGTATTGAAGTCTATAAGTATGATTGTATTTTTGTTAGTTTTTGTTTTTAGGTCAGTCAGTAGCTGTCATATATTTTGGTGCTCCTTGTTTTGGTTCATATATATTAAGAAGTATTATGTCTTCTTGATTCAGTGTTCCCTTAATCATTATGAAATGACCATTTTTGTTTCTGGTTACTTTTGCTGTCTTGTATTCAGCATTGTTAGACATGAGTATTGCTACACCTGCTTTTTTGGGATGTTATTTTCTTGGAGTATTATTTTCCAGCCTTTCACTTTGAATTTGTTTTTATCCTTGTTGCTTAGATGAGTTTCTTGTAGGCAGCATACAGTTGGATCTTCTTTTTTAATCTATTCTGCTACTCTGTGTCTTTTTATTGGTGAGTTTAATCCATTTGCATTTAGTGTAATTATTGACACTGGAGGGTTTCCTATAGCCATTTTATATATTGCTCTGTTAGTTTTGTATCTTGTTTGATTCTTCTCTTGTTTTTCTATCATTTGTTTTTGCTTGGTTGTAATCCATACTTCTTTCCTCTGTTACTTCCTTTTTCAAGTCATGTGCTTCTGTACCAGTTTTTTCAGGGGTGGTTACCATTAAGTAATGGAAAGGGTACCTACCATGTTCATTGTAGTACACTATCTTATGAGTGCTTCTGCACTCCATCGTCCTTTGCTACTTTTAATCTCCATCCTTTCCCCCCCTTTTTTTTGTTTTTGTTGTCACAGTTTAAATTTGGTTTTACTGTGTTCTTGGTGGAGCTTTTACTTGTGGTTTTGTTTTGTTTTGTTCTTTGTATCTGGTTGGAAAATCCCTTTTAGTATTTCCTGAAATGGGGGTTTTCTGATGATAAATTCCCTCATCTTTTCTGTATCTGTGAATGTTTTTATTTCTCCTTTGTATTTGAAGGATAGCTTTGATGGGTATAGTATTCTTGGCTGAAAGTTCCTCTCTTTTAGAACTTTATAATTGGGGTCTACTCTTCTAGCTTGTAGAGTTTCTGCTGAGAAATCTGATGATAATCTAATTGGTCTTCCTTTATATGTTGTATTCTTCTTTTCCCTGGCTGCCTTGAGAATTTTGTTGTTGTTGTTGGTTTGTGCCAATTTCATTATGATGTGCCTTGGAGTAGGTTTTTAGGGTTAAGATAACTCGGTGTTCTGTTTGCTTCTTGAATTTGAAGCTTTAGTTCTTTCCACAGGCTTGGGACGTTCTTGTCTATTATTTGTTTGAATATGTTCTCCATTCCATTTTCTCTCTCTTCTCCTTCTGATATACCTATTATTCTTATATTACTCTTTTTGATGTAGTCAGACAATTCCTGTAGTGCTTCTCATTTGTTTTAATTCATTAGTCTCTCTCCTCTTTTCTCTCTTGTGCCTGAAGCTGCCTGTCTTCTATGTCACTAATCCTCTCATCTATCTGGCCTGTTCTATTAGCTAAACTTGTTACCTCATTTTTCAGTTCATGAATTGATTTTTCATCTCTGTTTGATTTGTTTTCAGAGTTTCAATTTCCATAGTAATATATTCTTTGTGTTCATTGAGTTGGTTTTTGAGCTCCATAAATTGCCTTTCTGTGTTTTCTTGTATATCTCTGAGTAATTTTAGGATTTCTATTTTAAATTCCCTGTCATTTAACTCCAAGGTTTCCAATCTATTAAAATATTTTTCTAAAGATTTTTCCTCATCTATCTGTGCTACATCTCTGTCTTTTGTATACATAATATTTTATTTCCTTTTCCTTAATGGCATCTGAGGGTGGTTTTGTTAATAACAGTAGTGATAATTAGTAAAGAATAAAAAGTAAAAAAAATAGGCAATAAAAAAATAATTTAAAAAATTTTTTTTCTTTGAGAAAATACCATGAAAAACTGAGAATTATATTGTGCTAAATGGAACAAAAACTACCTATACTAGAGGGCCTGAGTTGGAAAGAAGTGACAAAGGGGCAAAAAATGAGGTAAGGATCCACAAAATGCATAAAAGAAAAAAAATTTGGATCAAGAATAAAATAATTTCCTTGTAAATAATGGTCGATTGAGAGATATAGTGAAAGAGATAAGAAGAAAACAAGAAAAAGAAAAAAAATACTACTGTATTAAGTGGAACAAAAACTATATAGAATGGAGAGCTGGTGTTGGGGGGAATGCTAATGAGTTAAAAAGCAAAGTAAAAAGCACACAAAATGCCACAAAGAAAAAGTTTGAATCCAAAATAAAATAATTTGTTCATGAGTGAAGATCGAATGAGAGGAAAAGTGAAAGTGAAAAGAAGAAAGTATGAGAGAGAGAGAAAAAAGAAAAAAAAGGTTGAGAGTTAAGGGTTTTGAAGTGTAAGCCTCATAGAGAGAAAGAAAAAAATAAAAGAAAAAATGGAAAATGTAACACCTATGGGTAATATAATCCAAGATGAAGAGAATAGAATAAGAGGAGCAGAGGATAAAAGGACCAAGGTGGAAGAAGAAAAAAAAAATAAAGATAAGAAAATGAAAGAAACAAAAAAAAGTGGAAAAATTTATAAAGACTGTGGATTATTTTTTATTTTGAAAGGTTATCTTCTTCCTTTTTCTTTCTTCTCCCTCTTTTTGGTCGGTGACACTGTACCCCATGCTCTACTCCTTTGTCATGCTTAGGTAGAGATTTGCAGTTGATATGTCACTATGGCAATGTCATATACCAGGCCTAAGTCTCATTGGTAGTTGGGGCTTGTTAGCATTTGCAGGCTTCAAGAATGGGAGAGTTTGTTTTCCCGGAGCCTCTCTCCAAGTCTCTCCTTCCTGAATTAGCAGCCTGGTTATCCAGCTATGAGGTTGTCCCTGCCACTGCCTGGAGAGTAAGAGGCTCAAAAAGCAGGCAAATCCCCACTCTATCCCCTCTCAATGCAAGGCTCTGTCAGTCAGAGCCGCCAGTGTAATCATGCTTGTCTGGGAGCCAAGTGCTCTCAAGGTGTCTTTCTATGAGCCTCCAGTTGTGTCTAGTATGCCTCAGCACTCTGTGGGACCACTCTCCCCAGGCTTTTTGCACTTTGTAACCTGTGTTGGCTGGCAGAAAGATGCCCTAGTCGCTGCTTGCAGAACAGGAGGTCTTAAAAGCTGCCAAGTCCCTCCTTTTAGCGCACAGCCCTGAGTATGAAAGCTTTGCCAATCAGAGCCACCAGCTTAAGCAGGTAAGGAGGTGTGTTGACTTCTGTTCAGGCTCCTTTCTAAGGTTTCCCAGGTATATCTAGTTATATTTGCCTTAGTGTTCTATGGGATTGCTCTCTGCAGGCTTCTTCCTTGTTAAAAAGCCTACAGCCTAGCCTGTCCAACTTCTGCAGTGTTCTCTGAGGTCTGTTCTGTAGGAATGTGTTTTTCACCCTGTATCGGCTGGCAGGAAGTTGCCCCTGCCACTAAGTGCCGAGAAAGAGGCACTAAAAAATATCATGCTGACCTGAGAAAAAAGACCTTGTTAGCCAGAGTCACTGCCAGCGTAATCCAGTTGGGCTGTGAGCAGACTGTGGGTTAAGCTAATTTCAGTGATTGGATCAGAGGATCTGCTCCAGAAAGTCTGCAAGCTGCCTGCACTTCCATATTTTTTATTCCCCAGGAATGTGCTTTGTTTTATTAGCCTTGGTGAAGGCGCCCTGCCTGCCCAGAGAGGTCTGGGCATAGGGAAGTTTGCTTTCACGCACTCCACACTCTGTTGTCTGGGGAGCAGGGATTACACCGAGACTCTGGTCGCAGCCCACACAGAAGTCTCTGACCCAGCCCCTCTGTCCGGGAATGCAGGCGCTCACACCCGGGGTGCTAGGAGGAACCACTCACACAATGTCCATGCTCACCAACCAGGATATCAGGGGGTAATGGTGGCCATTGCTCACCTGCCTTTGCCAGTGTCCGGCTGGCTTTAGCTTGCATGGGCTGAGCCGCAGCTTGCACATTCTTTCCTCAGCTTGAACATCTCTGCCCCAGCCCAGCTCTTTCCATGCCCCAAGCCCTCACTTTCTCTCAGTTCCAAGTGAAAGCAGCCCTTGCTCAGGTCAGTGAGGAGGGCAGAGTGTTCCATTCTCTGTCTTATTTCCTTCAGGGTTGTTTATATATTTAGCCACGTTTTTGCCCAATCATACATTCAGTGTGTGGAACTTACAGATGCTCTTGGGATCGTTTTTCTGTGTCTCTACTTGTAGAACTTGTTGAAATTTTGGGGAGTGGTATCGGGAGCACTCCTCACGGTGCCATTTCTCTTATATCACTCCGTGACTTTTTCCTTCATCATTTTAGGGAAATTTTTGGCTACTGTTTCTTCAAACAAATTCTCTATTAATTGTTCATTCTCTTCTTTTTTAGGAACCCCTGTGATGTGGATGTTGTTTTTCTTCATATTGTCACAGAGATCTCTTAGAATTTCCTCAGTGTTTTTGAGGATCTTCTTTTTACCGCTGTTTCTGTGCTTATATTTATCTTGTCCTCTAAATCACTGATTCAATACTCTGCTTCATCCAGCCTGCTGGTGATTCCTTCTAGTGCATTCTTCATTTTAAATTGTATTTGTCACTTCTGACTAGTTTGTTTTTTATGATTTCAATGTCCTCTGATGATTGCTATCTCATCGTTTAAATT
Organism: Saccopteryx leptura; assembly: GCF_036850995.1. NCBI lineage: Eukaryota > Metazoa > Chordata > Mammalia > Chiroptera > Emballonuridae > Saccopteryx > Saccopteryx leptura. The sequence goes on along the minus strand of NC_089511.1, from coordinate 58,202,607 downwards.
CTCATTGTGATCATCCATTGTTGCTCTAAGGTAAGGTCCTTGAGCATGCTAATAACCATTATTTTAAACTCTGTGTCTGGTAGTTTGGTTGCTTTTGGCTTTTTTATTTATTTTTTCTGGGGATTTCTCTTGATTCATTTGGTTATATTTCTTTGTGTGCTCATTTTATCTGTGTAGCTCTGTTCTGACTTTGAAATTTGTTGGGGCAAGTTCATGAGGAAGATGGGCTTAGTGTTACTGACTTCCAGGCCACCTGCATTCCTTGGAATGCTTCATGAGAGTAATATTTACCTTTCCTGCTGTAGTGAGTATTGATAGCAGTTGGCCCTTTTGTGGGTGGAGTTATCCCTGCAAACTGGCTTGATCTAAGGGTCAACACTGATCACATGTATTAGGCACTGTGCAGTGTCTGTCCTGTTAGGCATATTTATTTCCCGCAGTGTCTGGTGTCTGCTGGACTCCTTCTTTGGGCATGCTCCTTGTGAGCATGCTAGACTAGCTGAGTCTAGCATTGGTGTAGTTTGCCACCCAGTACTGGTTATGTTGGTTCTACGTCCTCTTTGGTTGATATCAGTTGTTTGTAACATGCTATGGGCTACCTTCCTGGAGCTACTACTCTGTTTGCTGTTTGGGTCTATGTTTCCAGTGTCTGGGTAGTGTGGGAGGGACCAATCTGTGTATAGGAGATCAGCTTTCTTCTGCTTAGAGATGACAGCAGCTCCATAAAAACCATACACTCTCTAAGATTTATCTCCATTTTTTCAGCTGCTCCACCTCCTCTTGCAGCTTGCTAGCCTTCCCTGAGAGTCTTCTGTAGAAATACTGTAGTGTGGTCTCAGACTGGCCTCACCCAACCAACCCCTCTACAGTTGTAAGCGTGGTGGGTTAAGGCTGTTGAGGTTGGCAATACAACATTAATGGGACCCCCTATTTCTGAGGTCTCTTGGTCAGGAGCTTAATACAGGGAAAGTGGCCCCTATCCCAGAGCCTAATCCCTCAGACTCTGATGGATACTCCAAATCTATTTCTCCCCAGCAAGGTGAGCAACAGGTTCAAATTGAGTGGGACTGACAGTCCCCTCTGCAAAAATTTTTTCAGCTGTGGAGTCCTTAGTCTCAGGGAGGAAGACTGAGAGAGTATTCCTCAGTCTCCTGGGACTGACTATGCCCCCAGAGAAACTGCCTAAGCCTTTAGACTGGACCCAATATTAGGCTTGAGGGAACCCATACTTTTTATGTCCAGGCTCCAAGCCTCTCCTTTTTTCCTGTAGAACATAGTCCATCAGAGCAGGATATCCAGGACCCAGACTGGCTGACTGTAAAGCTTCACCCAGTCTAATACATGCAAGTTGCTATGCTGGTGCAGACCATAAAATCCTCAGCTGAGCCAGGTGTCCAATGAGTCCTTCCTCCAGACATTCCACCAGCAAGGGTCATTAGGTCATGAACCAATGATCTCTACAGCTGGCTACTGGATGTGCTGACCCTGGGCTTCCCAGAAGGAAACCCGGCACAGACCAGTGAGGACACTTCCTGTGACTGGCCCTCTGGAACCTCCTTGGAGCTATAAGCAATTCAAAGTTAGTGGCTGCCTCTTCTGGACCAGGTGCACATAGATATACCAAGTCACACATGTAGGCTGGCTTTTACCCACACTGGGCCTTGAGGAAGGTCGGCAAAAGGCCCAAGGTTCCCTGAGTTCTACTTCCTGCAGCCTCTGCCTGCTGCCTGCTTGATGGGGTTGGACACTGGAAAAATCTTTTGATAGAGTCAAGAGCCTGGGGAAACTCAAGGGTTAGGAACGGTGATGAGTGTGGCTCCCACAGCTCAGCCAGATGTTAGTCCAGGGGTCTCAAACTCAACTCAGCATGTGGGCCGCAGAGCAAGATCACAGCCGTTCGGCAGGCCGCACTAGGTCTACAAAAGGCAACTGTTACGCAACACTTTTCTCACTGCAGTTGAAAACAAAAAAAATCAGTACAACAAGCACAATCGTACATGCAGTTTACTCAGTGTCACAAAACGACCAGAAACTGTAGTTCGCATCACAACTGCTGTTAACTAAGCTAATATCTAACTAGGATGCTAGAGAAATGAAAAATACAAGTAGGCCCCTAGGCTTACTTAATTTTATCCAAAATATTTTGAACTTCGTGGATTAGTCTGCGGGCCGCACAAAATTGTTCGGCGGGCCGCGAGTTTGAGACCCCTGTGTTAGTCTGTCCTGACTTTTTTCATAGACTTCAGTAGGGTGTGGTGAGTGTGGCCTCTGAAACCCAGAGATGTGATCTTCCCACAGTCCAGACAGTGTCTACTGAGTTTCCAGTGAGGTGGAAGCAGCAGTCATATTCTTGGGAGAGTGCAGGGGAAAGCTCTGGCCTCAACACCAGAAAACTGATTTACTGATGCATCCCCTGCTTCCTGGCTTACGTCTCAGAAAGTCCCAATTTCCATAGGGTGGGGCAAGACTCCCAAGTGTGAGGCAGTTGCTTTCCCCCAGGCTGATACCAGAGGGAGGGGCTGCTCCACCCAAGAATGATATTGAATGCAGTATTGGAAACTGACTCAGCACAGGGGTTCTGGTGGCCATTTGCCACAGTCTTTTCCTGGGCCACCAACTTCATACTCTCCTCACACAATTCTAGTCCTCTCAGTCCTCCCTCCACTGGAGCCCTAGGTAAGTGGCTGTGAATGAGATTTTTCTGCACTGGCCCTTTAAGATGGTGCTTGCATTTCTGAGAACTCCCATCTCTTTCTTACAGAAAGAAACTTCATATGTTTTCACTGCAAAATGGTATGTGGGCACCTCTTCTAGGCTCTGGTGCTCTAGGTTGGGGTGCCCGACCTGTGCCTTAGGTCCTACATCTCTCAGGGCAAACCTCCCTGCAGCTGAGAGTCCCTCTGGATCTCCTTCTGCCACTTGCTCTTAGGAATGGGGCAGCCTTTTGCACATCTTCACCCTTTCTACCAATCTTGATGTGGCTTCTTTTGTGACTCCTTGGCTATGTACTCCTCTTCATTTAGTTCAAAGTTGGTTTTTCAAGATGCTTGTCCCTTGGATGGACATGGAGACTATTATGCTAAGTGAAATAAGCCAGGCAGAGAAAGAAAAATATCATATGACCTCACTCATATGAGGAATTTAATGAACAATGTGAAATGAGGCATGGAATAGAGGTAGAGGCGGGATCAAAGAGACCAGAGGGAAAGTAGTGAGAGGGAAAGGGGCAGAGAGGATGGGATCAGAGAAGGGAAAGAGATTAGTGAAATTATATATACATAACACAGGGTTATAGAGAGCAGGACAGCAAATCCTGAAGGGAAGGGAGGATGGTGTTGGGGGAAGGGGTCAAAGAGGGTATCAAGGGGAACATGGGGGTGGGAGGAGGGAGATATATTCGGTGGGACACTTGAATCTATGCAAGCACAATAAATTAAAATCAATAAAAAGTTAAAAATAAAAGATGTTGTCCTTAAAGTTAGCTATAGTACAATTTGGTCCTAGGATATGGCAGTTGGAATGTTTGCCTACTCTATCGCCATCTTGAAATCACCCTGGCTTGAGTGACTCTTAAAGATCAGTAGGAGCAATACATTTTTTTTCTTCTTTTCCAAGTGAGAGGAGGGGAGATAGAGAAACAGACTCTGCATGCACTCTGACTGGGATCCACCCAGAAAACCCATCTGGGGCCATTCTCACAACTCCATGGAACCACACTCAGTGTCCAGGTCCATGTGCTCAAACCAGTCGAGACATGATTGCAGTCAGGGAAGAGGAGAAAGAGAGAGAAGATGAAGGAGGAGAGGTGGAGAAACAGATGATTACTTCTCTTGTGTGCCCTGACCAGGAATTGAACGTGCCAGGTCTATGCTCTACTCCTGAGCAAACTGGCCAAGGCCAGAAGCAATAGTTTTGCTCATACTACACCAAGTCCTTGGTGATGAAAGCCTTCTGCCCTGATCTGGGATTTCAATATCTGAAATGAAGATTTGGGTAAATGCTATAGTCAATGGGTTCTTTCATTGGCAAAGGAATACCAATAAATGCAAGCCAAAGGGAAGGCTAAGAACCACAACAAAAGTATATCCTTTTGTAACTTATTAATTCCAGAAATAGGTAATTTCCACTTCTTTCTATGAAAGCAGTGGTTCTCAACTGGGATCTACTTTACTTCTCAGGTATTTTTAGCAATGCCTAAAAATACTCATTTTTGACTGGAGAAGTGCTACTGCATCATGCAAGTAGAGACAAGGGCTTCTGCTAAACATCCTGAAATGTGCAGGATAGCCCTGCACACAGAGAATTATCCCATATAAAATGTCAGCAGTGCTGAGGCTGAGAAATCCTGTTTCATGTGCAGTGGTGACCTTAGGAAGAAGGGGAATTGGAAGCCACACATACATTATATCTTGAAAGATTTCAGGAAAACATCTCAAGTACACTTGTCTCCACAAGCTGGTTACTAGTGCTCTAAAGTTTAATATTCAAAGGATTAAAACAGTCCATCTCTAGAAGTTCTCGATTAAAAGGAAGAAGAGGTGACCCATTAAAGCAGTGACATCAAATAAGTTTCATATTAATGCCAAATCTGATCAGTTGGAAATAGTTGTCAGGATACTATGTTAGGCCCTGGCTGATTGGCTCAGCAGTAGAGCATCAGCCCAGCATGTGGATGTCCCAGACTTGATTCCCAGTCAGGACATACAGGAAAAGCATCCATATGCTTCTCCACCCCTCTCCCTCTTGCTTCTCTCTCCCTCTCTCTTCCACTCCTGCAGCCATGGCTTGAGTGAGTAAGTTGGCCCCACGCACTGAGGATGGCTCCATGGCCTTGCCTCAAGCACTAAAATAGCTCGGTTGCTGAGCAAAGGAGCAGCGGTCCCAGAAAGGCATAGCATCAGCCCCAGATGGTGGCTGCCAGGTGGATCCTGCCTGATTGGGGCACATACAAGAGTCTGTCTCTCCACCTCCTTGCCTCTCACTTATTAAGAAAAAAATAAAAAATAAAGGGTACTATGTTAAAAAGGATTCTGAAGGCTCATTTGGATTCAATATAGGAAAGAAACGTGGATGACTTGTGGTATGTAAACAGGTACAGGTGAATAAGTAGGGACATATCCAACATATTTGCCTTTTTAAAAAATTGAGGCATAATTGACATATAATGTTATACTGATTTCAGGTATACAACATTATTGATATTTGTATATATTATGAATTGATCATCATAATAATTCTAGTTAACATACATTACCATACATAGTTTAAAACATTTTTTTCTTCTGATGAGAATTTTTAAGATCTATTCTTTTAGCAACTTTCAAATAGGCAATACAGTATTATTTAGTGGACTCTAGTAACAGTAATTGCCTTTAACATCTGTTGAGTTCAATTACCAGGTTTACTTTTCAGCTTAATGAGGAGTAATTTAAGAACATAAGTGTTATTTTTATTTTTTTTTGTATTTTTCTGAAGCTGGAAACGGGGAGAGACAGTCAGACAGACTCCCGCATGCGCCCGACCGGGATCCACCTGGCACGCCCACCAGGGGCGACGCTCTGCCCACCAGGGGGCGATGCTCTGCCCCTCTGGGGCGTCGCTCTGCTGCGACCAGAGCCACTCCAGCGCCTGGGGCAGAGGCCAAGGAGCCATCCCCAGCGCCCGGGCCATCTTTGCTCCAATGGAGCCTTGGCTGCGGGAGGGGAAGAGAGAGACAGAGAGGAAGGGGGGGGTGGAGAAGCAAATGGGCGCTTCTCCTATGTGCCCTGGCCAGGAATCGAACCCGGGTCCCCCGCATGCCAGGCCGACGCTCTACCGCTGAGCCAACCGGCCAGGGCCATAAGTGTTAAGTTTTGATAGTAGAATTGAAGGTGAGTGTGGTAGACAGAATAATGACCCCATAAAAATGTCCACATTCTAATCCCCAGAATTTATAAATATGTTGTTACATGGCAAGGGGAATTTAAGGTTGCTAATCAGCTGACTTAAAAATAGAGAAATTGGGCCTTGGTAGGTTAGCTCAGTCGGTTAGAGTGCTGTCCCAAAACGACAAGTTTGCTGGTTTGATCCCCCCTCAGGGCACATACAGGAAGCCACCAATGAACACACAACTGAGTGGAACAACAAAAGAATGCTTCCCTTGCCCTTGCCCTCTCTCTCCCTTCCTCTCTCTGTCTCTCTAAAAATCAATCAGTAAAAAAAAAAAAAAAGCCCTGACCGGATAGCTTGGTTGGTTAGAATGCAGAGGTTGCCAGTTCAATCCCCAGTCAGGGCACATATAGGAACAGCTTAATGTTCCTAATGGTCCTGGCTCTCTCTTTCTCTCTCTCTTTCTAAAAAAAGAGAGGTGTCTTGAATTATTCAGGTGTACTCAATATAATCACAAGGGGAATAAGTGAAAGTGGAAGCAGAAAAGTAAGATTCAGAGTAAAATGTGATGACAAAATCAAAGTCAGAGAAACACAATCTGAGAAAGACTCAAAGGGCTAATGCAGGTATTGAAGACAGAAGGGAGCTGTGAGCCACGAGGAAAGCCTCTACGCTGGTAGGTCTCCATAGTGGTGAACTCAAGGCCTCTAGAGGGCAGTAGGAGAGTTCTGAGTACTAGAAGATAGGAGTAACAAATTCATGAAGGGGAAAGGGGGTGTCGCATCTGAGTACAGAGGCAAGGCTGGGAGGGGCTGGGAGTTGGAAAAAGATGCGCGGAGCTTTTAGGCAGATAGGACATGCTTTATTGGCAGTGGCAGCCAGATGCTATACAGCGGCAGGAACAGCAGCAGGCATCAGCCGGAACCTGATGCAGTGCACAGGCGTTTTATAGTAAAATCACACAAAAGTGGCACCAAACAATGATTAGAAAAAATAGGGGTGATGTTATCAATTATACAGTGTGTCTGTAACGTCATGGTGTACTTTTAACCGGTCACAGGAAAGCAACAAAAGACAATAGAAATGTGAAACCTGCACCAAATAAAAGGAAAACCCTCCCAGTTTCTGTAGGATGATGTGGCAGCATGTGCGCATGCGCAGATGATGACGTAACACCATGTATACAGCGGAGCAGCCCACGGCCATGCCAGTAGAGATGTGGACCATACAGAGGAAAGTTCAGTGTGTTCTGTGGCTCGCTAAATTCGAATCCGTGACCAAAGTGCAATGTGAATATCGGCGCATTTATAATGAAATGCCACCACATAGGAATAACATTACTCGGTGGGATAAGCAGTTGAAGGAAACCGGCAGTTTGGTGGAGAAACCCCGTTCTGGTAGGCCATCAGTCAGTGACGAGAGGCTACGGGATAGCTACCTAAGGACCCTAAAGAATCTGTGCATGAGCCCACATCAAACTGCACTGAATAGGTATGAAACTGGGAGAGTTTTTCTTTTATTTGGTGCAGATTTCACATTTCTATCATCTTTTGTTGCTTTACTGTGACTGGTCAAAAGTGCACCATGACTTTACGGACACACTGTATAAGGTGGGCACATATGCATACTGTCCCTGGCCTGTTTCCCTTAGTCATGCATGACCAGATCTGATATGGCAGACCTGTGCACACTGACTCCATCTGTGTAGTCTGTTTACCAATTCTGGGGAGACCACCTTCTTCACAGAGAGCATTCTGAGAAAAGAGTCTATGAAAAACTTGGCCCTGGATGGTTGGCTCAGTGGTAGAGCATAGTCCCAGTGTGTGGATGTTCTGGGTTCTACTCTCAGTCAGGGAACACAGGAGAAGTGACCATCTGCTACTCCACCCCTCCCTCGACCTATTCTCTCTCTCTTCTCCTCCCACAGCCATGGCTTGATTGGTTTGAGCACATTGGCCCTGGATTCTGAGGATGGTTCCATAGAACCTCCACCTCAGGTGCTACAAATAGCTCAGTTGTGAGCATGGCCCAAAAGGGCAGAGCATCAGCCCCAGATGGGGGTTGCTGGGTGAATCCCAATCAGGATGCATAAGAGAGTCTGTCTCTCTATTTCACCTCTTCCCACTTTGAAAAGAAGAAAAAAAAGAAAAAACATTAAATAAAAATAAAAATGACTTATTTTATCATGTTTCTAAATATAATCCCTGGACTTGGAGCTCCAGAAAAAGATAAGAAAGAGCTAGTTTTCCTTCTGGAATTTGGCAGATAGATAGGTAGAGACTTGCTGAGTATCCTAAGGGAATCAACCACTTCATTGTTCCCAGCTGGTACTCTCATTTCCCTAGCATGAGCCCAGCCAGCATCTTACCTGAATTAACATGAGGGACAGCCTTCCCAATCAGTGCATGAGCTGAAAATCTGGGACATTTTTGAGGCTTAACTCCAAGCTATTCCTGCAATCCTTGAATAATTGCCACCCCCACTCAAACCAATGTGAGTTTGATTTGTGTAAAAAGCCTAAGCCAGCATCCTTTATTACTCTCAGTTATGTGATTGATTACCTTATACTGTACTAGTAATAGGACAAGGCACCAAAAACAAAAAATCTGCTTACACAGTCTTTGGATCTGAAAACCAAATGGAAACATTAATATCTTAAAGCTGAAAGTAGTTACTGGATAAACTCCTAAGGAACCTTGAACAACCTATTGAACCAAAACAACATCCTGTCCCACAAATGCTTTCAATTCATATTGTGAAATAAAACAGACATCATGTTTTTACCCTTAGAACATAAAACATAGTATTGAGCTTCCAGTGCTATGAAGTAGATATACAATTTCAGAAAATAGAATGAGTACATCTCCTTCTTTAAAAAAATAATTAGAGTTCCATGTTATTTTTTTCAGGTTAAACCTTTCCCAGATAATTATTTCAAAATGAATCTCTTTACCAATCCCCAGGAAAAGAATGCTTGGTATGTTTTGATTGGTTAGTGTGCCATCATGCATTTTATGAGTTCTTTGCTTAATCTGTTAATGTATTCTTTTCAGGCATAAAAGAAAGACCATGCCAAGTGGCACCTGTATTGCTCAACAGATCATCACTTGGTTTAATATGCCAAGGAAAGGAAGACAACTCGATCCTCCATTTTTTTAAAAATCATATTCTTCCATAAAGTGTTCCTTGAATGATCAGCTTCAGTAGCTCCAGGCTCTTCTCCAGCATAACCTTCAGTGCACACATTCAATGTCTAAATGAGTAATAACCTATTCCATGTCTGTAACAGGGTGAGGACCATGATGTTTGTATTTTATTCCCCATTCCTAGTGTCTACTTCTGTGCTTGGTCAATACTAAATTTATTTCAATATTTTTTTAGTTAATGAATGAATAAATAAGCAACTGCTTCCTTCTCTAAGGTCTGGGCAGTTTAATCACAAGAAATCTAAGTGCTCTTAAAATAACTCCTTCTAGACAAGCATAAATGACATGGAAATTTCCTAAATATACTATTTGTTGAGAAAACATTTCTTTATTTTTTCTGCCACACTATGTAAACATTCTCACCTGGCAATTTCTTCAGCATGGTTACATGTATTGAACATGCATTTAATTATTTTTTCTTTTCTAATCTTTGTTGAGATTATATTTTATTGAGTCATACTGTTTACATGTTTTTACCTTGTATGCTCTTAGACTCCCTCGTTGCCTGTTCTGGTTTTTGGATGCCGCAGCTAAAGCACCTTAGCTGTCCTCACTTTAAGTTAGTGTTAGTTAAATCCTGGCACTGGCCCATCCCAGTCCCTGGATTGATATTAATCAAAAAATGGATTCTTCATGAAGAAATACAGAGGCATTAGAAATGAGATATCAGAGAAAAAGCCAAACTTGACTTTGAAAAGTAAATTTCCAAGGAAATAGTTCATTGGTTTACAATCCTGAGATCAAGAAACAGGGCTTTCAGGGAAAATTATAAGCATGTGTGATGTCTTCAGAAGAGGGAATGAGAAGTTTAGGCAGAATTATATTATCTGCTCAAAGCTACTGCTCATCTTGTACCACATTTCAACTCTTTTGCTTGTTCCTTCCTCCACTCTTCAAAAACAGATTTTGGTAACTCTGTTGGCATTTTCTCTTATTGCAAGAAAGAAGAAAGAAAATAAAAGAAAGAGAGAGAGAGAAAAGAGAAGAAAGAGGAGAAGAAGGAGGAGGAGAAAGAGGAGAATGAGGAGGAGGAGAAGAAGAAGAAGAAAGGAGAAGAAGAAGAAGAAGAAGAAGAAGAAGAAGAAGAAGAAGAAGAAGAAGAAGAAGAAAGAAGAAGAAGGGAGGAGAAGAAAAAGAGAGAGAAAAATAAAAAAAGAGAATAAAGGAGGGATAGAGGGAGGGAGAGACAAAAGGAGGGAGGGAGGGAGGAAAGGAAGGAAGGGAAGAAGAAGGAAGGAAGGAAGGAAGGAAGGAAGGAAGGAAGGAAGGAAAAGTCTATCTGCAAAATCCACAGGATTTGAGAGAGACAAGATGGCGCTGGAGTAGGCAGACGTACCAGCATCTACCTCCCAGAACCAAAGTGGATTACAAACTAATTTTATGAACTATCATCTGGAAAAACCAACTTTGGACTAAACTAAGAGGACTCTTCAACCAAGGAACACTGAAGAAGCCACACAGAGACTGGTAGGAAAAGCGGAAACGCGGAAATGCGGAGAGGCTGCCCAGCTCCTCGGAGCGAACGGCAGCAGAGAGAGACTTGCGTGGCGGGAAGTGGGTTTAGCAGAGGGGGAAGGGTCCTGAGCCCCAGGAACAAAGCCCCATCCTGCAGCCCCAGAGCCCAGAAGAGGCATAAGGACAGTATTTAGCTGGAAACAAGTCAGGATACTGTTTGTGAGAGAGTCTGATTTCTCAAACCCAGGATCCTTCTAAAAGGGACCGCACAGAACATCTCTCTCAAAAACAATCACCTGGGGCTCCTGGGGACAGGGGGAGAGAGGAGAGGACCACAGTAACAGGAAGAGAGTGTAATCTAGGAGGCACAGGGAGAAACATTTTGGGAGATAGCCACCCTAACCCCTGGGACGAGTCACTCCCCAAAGCTGAAGAGAATATTTCCCCCGGAAACAGCAATACCAGCAAAGGGAAGCAGGAGAGCAGCCAAACAAGCTCCCCCGCGGCATTCAGAGCAGAGTCGCATAGAAGGAGGGAGCTTTCGGGTCTACAGTAGTGAGTCTTAGGGTCCGAGCTGCAACGCCCCCACCCACGCGGCTGAGGGCGCACCGGAGGGCGGGCAGCAGCGGGAGGCAAAAGCGTGGTTCTGCTGGCAGGGTTGGAAGCTGGCTGGCCACCACTGGGCTCAGGTGTGAGCTCAATCTTGCCCGGCTAGGGAGAAGGGGGCGTGCAAAAGTGGTCAAGCTCAGCTGTCGGCAGCCTGTAATCCAGCCTCCGGGAGAAGGGCGGGAACCCCGGAAAGGGTGGAGACCAGCCCCAGAGCAAGGGCAGAGGAGCACAGCCCTGCCCCGCCTGTGCAACCCAGGCTTGCGATCTGACTTGATAGCCGGCTCCTCCCGTGGGGGTGGAGCCAAAAGCCCAGAAGAGGCGGAGTTCTGCTATGGAGCTGAGCTTGGGCACGCAGCCCTGCCTGGCGGTAGAGCCAAGGCTAGCAGCTGTTCCTTGAGTGGGATCCTCCTGCAAGGGCAGGGCGAAAGCTCGGAAACAGGCGGAGACACGCAGCTGAGCAAAGGTGCTCGCCAGTGCCCTCAGGACCGAGCATAATGTCACACATGGGGGCGGGGCAAAGGCCAAGGCCACCAACACTTGTACACCCGAGCACATGATCACAGCCACTCCCGTGAAGAGAAAATGCGGAGGCAGAGAAATACAACACAAATAAACCAAGAGAAATCCCCAGAAAAGGACCTAACTGAATCAGATATAACCAAATTACCAGATGCAGAGTTTAAAATAATGATTGTTAGGATGCTCAAAGATATTAGAACAACCATAGATGGCCATTACAAAAACCTAAATAAAGAGATAACAAATATAAAAAAGGACATTGAAATAATAAAAAAGAATCAGTCAGAAATGACAAATACAATATCTGAAATAAAGAATACAATGGAAGGAATTAAAAGCAAGATGGATGAAGCAGAGAATCGAATCAGTCAGTTAGAGGACACAATAAATAAAGGCATGGAAGCAGAGCAGAAAAAATAAAAAAGACTCAAAAAGTCTGAGGAAACTCTAAGAGAGCTCTGTGACAACATGAAGAGAAATAACATCCGCATCATAGGGGTTCCTGAAGAAGAAGAGAAAGAACAAGGGATAGAGACTTTGTTCAAACATATTATAGCAGAAAACTTCCCCCAATTAAGGCAGGAAAACATTTCACATGTTCAGGAAGCACAGAGAACTCCATTAAGGAGAAACCCAAAGAAACCAACACCAAGACACATCATAATTAAAATACCAAAGCTAAATGATAAAGAGAAAATATTAAAAGATGCTAGAGAAAAAAAGACTATCACCTACAAAGGAGCCGCTATAAGGATGACTTCTGACTTCTCAACAGAAACACTTGAGGCCAGAGGGAATGACAAGAAATATTCAAAGTAATGCAGAACAAGAACCTACAACCAAGACTACTTTATCCAGCAAGGCTATCATTTAAAATTGAAGGAGAAATAAAAAGCTTTACAGACAAAAAAAAACTCAAGGATTTCACTGCAACCAAACCAAGGCTGCAAGAAATGCTAAGGGACCTGTTGTAAACAGATCAAAGGAAAAAAAGAATATAGCAAAAGAGAAATACAGTTTTAAAGAAAAAAATGGCAATAAACAATTACATATCCGTAATAACCTTAAATGTTAATGGATTAAATGATCCGATCAAGAGACATAGGGTAGCTGCGTGGATAAGAAAACAGGACCCATAAAACAGGACCCCTACAAGAGACACACCTTAAATCAAAAGATGCACACAGACTGAAGATAAAAGGATGGAAAAAAATATTTCACGCAAATGGAAATGAAAAAAAAGCTGGGGTAGCAATACTTATATCAGACAAAATGGACTTTAAAACAAAGACCATAGTTAGAGATAAAGAAGGTCACTACATAATGATAAAGGGAGCAATCCAAAAGGAAGATATGACCATTATAAATATCTACGCACCTAATATAGGAGCACCTAAATATATAAAGCAGACTTTGATGGACTTAAAGGGCGAGATCAACAGCAATAGTATAATAGTAGGGGATTTCAATACCCCATTAACATCATTAGATAGATCCTCAAGAAAGAAAATTAACAAAGAAACAGCAGACTTAAAGGACATATTAGATCAACTCGATTTAATAGATATCTTCAGAACCTTTCACCCTAAAACAGCAGAATATACATTCTTTTCAAGCGCTCATGGTACATTCTCTAGAATAGACCACATGTTAGGGCACAAAAGTGGGCTCAACAAATTTAAGAAGATTGAAATCATATCGAGCACTTTCTCAGATCACAATGGCATTAAACTAGAAATCAACCACAATAGAAAAATTGAAAAACATTCAAACACTTAGAAACTAAATAGCACGTTAGTAAACAATGAATGGGTTAACACTGAGATCAAAGAAGAAATTAAAAAATTCCTAGAAACAAACAATAATGAGCATACATCAACTCAAAATTTATGGGACACAGCAAAAGCAGTCCTGAAAGGAAAGATTATAGCATTACAGGCATACCTCAAGAAGCTAGAAAAAGCTCAAATAAACAACTTAACCCTGCATCTAGAAGAACTAGAAAAAGAACAGCAAGTAAAACCCAGAGGTAGTAGAAGGAAGGAAATAATAAAGATCAGAGCAGAAATAAATGACATAGAGGCTAAAGAAACAATACAGAGGATCAATGAAACCAAGAGCTGGTTCTTTGAAAAGGTAAACAAGATCGATGAACCTTTAATGAGATTCACCAAGAAGAAATGAGAGAGGACTCAAATAAATAAAATTAGAAACGAGAGTGGATAAATAACAACTGACACAACAGAAATACAAAATATTGTAAGAAAATACTATGAAGAACTGTACGCCAAAAAACTAGACAACCTAGATGAAATGGACAAATTCCTTGAATCATATAGTCTTCCAAAAATCAATCTGGAAGAATCAGAAAACCTAAACAGACCAATTACAACAAATGAGATTGAAACAGCTATCAAAAAACTCCCAAAAAAGAAAAGTCCTGGGCCTGATGGCTTCACAAGTGAATTCTACCAAATATTCAAAGAAGAACTAACTCCTATCCTTCTCAAGCTATTTCAAACAATTCAAGAGGAAGGAAGACTTCCAAACACCTTTTATGAGGCGAGCATAATTCTGATTCCAAAACCAGGTAAAGACAACACAAAAAAAGAAAATTATAGGCCAATATCCCTGATGAACTTAGATGCAAAAATCCTCAACAAAATATTAGCAAACCGGATCCAGCAATATATGGAAAAAATCATACACCATGATCAAGTAGGATTTATTCTTGGGAAGCAAGGCTGGTACAATATTTGCAAATCAATCAATGTGATTCATCACATAAACAAAAGGAAGGAGAAAAACCAAATGATAATTTCAATAGATGCAGAAAAAGCATTTGATAAAGTCCAGCACCCATTCATGATCAAAACTCTCAGCAAAGTGGGAATACAGGGAACATACCTCAACATGTTAAAGGCCATCTATGACAAACCCACAGCCAACATCATACTCAATGGGCAAAAATTAAAAGCAATCTCCTTAAGATCAGGAACAAGGCAGGGGTGCCCCCTTTCACCACTCTTATTCAACACAGTTCTGGAAATCCTAGCCACAGCAATCAGACAAGAAAAAGAAATAAAAGGCATCCAAATTGGAAAAGAAGAAGTAAAACTATCATTATTTGCAGATGACATGATATTGTATATAGAAAACCCTAAAGTCTCAGTCAAAAAACTACTAGACCTGATAAATGAATTTGGCAAGGTGGCAGGATATAAAATCAATACTCAGAAATCAGAGGCATTTTTATACACTAATAATGAACTGTCAGAAAGAGAAATCAAGGAATCAATCCCCTTTACCATTGCAACCAAAAAAATAAAGTACCTAGGAATAAATCTAACCAAGGAGATTAAAGACTTGTACTCAGAAAATTATAAAACATTGATAAAAGAAATCAGGGAAGATATGAATAAGTGGAGGCATATACCGTGCTCATGGTTAGGAAGAATAAACATCATTAAAATGTCTACATTACCCAAAGCAATTTATAAATTCAATGCAATACCGATTAAAATACCAATGACTTACTTCAAAGACATAGAACACATATTCCAAAAATTTATATGGAACCAAAAAAAAAACACGAATAGCCTCAGCAATCTTGAAAAGGAAGAAAAAAGCAGGAGGTATCACATTTCCAGATATCAAGTTATATTATAAGGCCATTGTACTCAAAACAGCATGGTACTGGCATAAGAACAGGCACATAGATCAATGGAACAGAACAGAGAACCCAGAAATAGACCCACAGCTCTATGGTCAACTGATATTTGACAAAGGAGGTATGACAATACAATGGAGTAAAGACAGCCTCTTCAACAAATGGTGTTGGGAAAACTGGACAGCTACCTGCAAAAAAATGAAACTAGACCACCAACTTACACCACTCACAAAAATAAACTCAGAATGGATAAAAGACTTGAATGTAAGCCGTGAAACCATAAGCATCTTAGAAGAAAACATAGGCAATAAGCTCTCTGATATCTCTTCCAGCAATATATTTGCTGATTTGTCTCCACAGGCAAGTGAAATAAAAGACAGGATAAACAAATGGGACTTTATCAAACTAAAAAGCTTCTGCACAGCTAAAGACAATAAGAACAGAATAAAAAGACAAACTACACAATGGGAGAATATATTTGACATAGCATCTGATAAGGGGTTAATAACCAAAATTTATAAAGAACTTGTAAAACTTAATACCAGGAAGACAAACAATCCAATCCAAAAATGGGCAAAAGAAATGAATAGACACTTCTCCAAAGAGGACACAAAGATGGCCAACAGGCATATGAAAAAATGTTCAACATCACTAATGATTAGAGAAATGCAAATTAAAACCACAATGAGATATCACCTCACACCAGTCAGAATGGCGCTCATCAATAAAACAACACAGAATAAGTGCTGGTGAGGATGTGGAGAAAAGGGAACCCTCCTGCACTGCTGGTGGGAATGCAGACTGGTGCAGCCACTGTGGAAAACAGTATGGAGATTCCTCAAGAAATTAAAAATTGAACTGCCTTTTGACCCAGCTATACCACTGTTAGGAATATACCCCAAGAACACCATAGCACTGTTTGAAAAGAAGAAATGCACCCCCATGTTTATGGCAGCATTGTTCACAATAGCAAAGATCTGGAAACAGCCCAAGTGTCCATCAGAGGACGAGTGGATTAAAAAGCTTTGGTATATATATACTATGGAATACTACTCAGCCATAAGAAATGATGACATAGGATCTTTTACAACAACATGGATGGGCCTTGATAACATTATACTGAGTGAAAGAAGTAAATCAGAAAAAACTAGGAACTATATGATTCCATACATAGGTGGGACATAAAGATGAGACTCAGAGACATGAACAACAGTGTTGGGGTTACAGGGTGGGGGGAGGAGAGGGAGGGTGTTGGGGGAGGGGAGGGGCACAATGATCATAGCTTTTCAGCATTTGCCATATTCCCCCCTTAATCTATAGACAGACAGCAAATATTTACGTATGATGTTCCCACTATAAAGACTGCTGTCTTAGGGACAAATGCTGATAAACTATTTCAGCAGTTCCTCCTTCTTCAAAGTCTTATATGTCAACATAGAGCTCCATGTTTCACAGGACATACTCAAGCTTACTTTATGCTCCCTGGAGCTTTAGCACAAGGGAATGCCCCCCCCCTTTTTTTGTAGTATTTTTTCTTTTATTTATTTATTTTTTGTATTTTTCTGAGGATGGAGATGGGGAGGCAGTCAGACAGACTCCTGCATGCGCCTGACTGGGATCCACCTGGCATGCCTACCAGGGGGGAATGCTCTGCCCATCTGGGGTGTTGCTCTGTTACAACCAGAGCCATTCTAGTGACTGGGGCGGAGGCCATGGGGCCATCCTTAGTGCCCGGGGTGGCTTTGCTCCGGTGGAGCATTGGCTGCGGGCGGGAGGAGAGAGACGAAGAGGAAGGAGAGGGGGAGGGGTGGAGAGGTAGATGGGCGCTTCTCCTGTGTGCTCTGGCCAGGAATCGAACCCGGGAATCCTGCACACCAGGCCAATGACTCCGACGGGTCTACCATATCATGCTTTTTACTTAAAAAAAAATTTACATTTCTTTTGAATGCTGATGAACAGTAGACACCAAATCTTTTTCGCCTGCAAACTACTACCTTCTTTATTAGATCTAGCTAATAACACTGTTTTGTCTTTTTCCAAATAGCTCCAGATATATGGAAAATATTTATATAGGCGGATGGGGATCCTCAAACCCCTCAGCGAGATCTTCTGAGAATGGCTTTTAAGATACCTAGAGGCAGAAAAAGCCCAATAGAGATCAGGGGAACTACCAGCTTTTAGGATACACCCTTAAAGGCTCCAACGCCCCAAAGGGGTCTCATAGGATGCCATCTGGGTCCTGCTTCAATAGTGGGAAGGAAGGTCATTGAGCTAAAGCCTGCCACGCTTACACACCTCTGCTGTGAGGAAACAGGGACACTAGAAGGTGGGCTTCCCCCTCGCTCCTCTAAGGGAGGGTTCAGTCTCTTCCAGCCCTGCTCCAGCCACCTATGACCTAACCTTGCCCAGAAAGCTGGGGTTTGCCACTGAAGGCTGAAGGTGCCCAGGGCCGTCAGCCCCATCTATGACACTGTGGACGAGCCTAGGGTATTTCTTCCAAGAAGCAGGTAAACTGATCTTATTTGCACAAGGGCCACTTAACTATGTTTTGCCTGAATAGTCAGGTTTTTTATTCTTCCCTCAAAGATCTCTGTTGTGGGTGTTGATAGTCCTATTTTCTGCTGCTTTGTTTAATATATAGTATTTCCTTTACCCCTCCTACCTCAATGCCCCACTCATATTTCAGGCTGGGACCTACTCCTAATTTAGAGCTCTCTTTCCTCCTTTTGCCAACTTGTATTATGAATTTACCTTTGCCACCCAGCTGAGTGTATCCCAAGGTTCTCTTTACCAGGCCACAGTCACAGAGCTCCAGGGAAAAGCAACCTGGCCTCAACTCTCCAGGCAGAGGAGAACAGAAGCTCCATATCCACGCATACTGCAAATGGCTTTTTCCAGTCTACCAGAATCATTACCAGCTAGAAGCAGCGGTCATTGGGACTTGGACATGAGCTGCAAAGTATAGAATGGTGACAACAATTCCATTGCCATGCGAACTTTTCCTGTAGGGAAATTTCCTGGACTCCTGCTCCCTGTGACAGCTCCCAACAGACTGAACTGTGCTTGGGTTGCATTTTTCAGGGATTTGGCATGGTGATGGGGCCAACTTGGACTTGGTGAACATGTTAAGGACACTACTCTTTTATGGATTCTTGCTGTATTGGCCAAGAGTTTGCTTAAAGGCTTTTAATCACTGTAAAAAAAATAGAGGACTGGATGAAGAAGATGGGGCACATATACACCATGGTATATGATTCAGCTAGGAGAAATGATGACATCGGATCACTTACAGCAGAATGGTGGAGTCTTGGTAGCATTGTGCGGGGTGAAATAAGCAAATCAGAAAAAAACAGGAACTGCAGGATTCCATACATTGGTGGGACATAAGAGCGAGACTAAGAGGCATGGACAGGAGTGTGGTGGTTACGGGGGGTGGGGGGAGGGAAAGAGGGAGAGGGGGAGGGGGAGGGGTACAGAGAGAACTGGATGGAGGGTGGCAGAGGATGATCTCTCTTCGGGTGATGGGTATGCAACAGAACTAAATGACAAGATAACCTGGAAATGTTTTCTTTGAATGTATGTACCCTGATTTATTGATGTCACCCCATTAAAATAAAAATTTATTTATAAAAAAAAATCCACAGGATTTGACCTCAGTTCACTTATCTTATTATAAGAATTTTTTTTTCAGTTCCCTAAATAGTAAAAGTTGTCTTTGAGCATTTGTTCCTGCTGTTACCTTTGCTTCTTCATTTCCTCATCTCAGTCTGATTTGCCCTTATTCACCCTTCCAGTCTCAGTCTAGAAATCACTTGTTCTGGAGCCACCTCTGATCCTCAAGTTTACATTCAGCACTCGTTCTTCCTGGCATCCAGCACTTCCTCACTTGGAAGCAATTATCATACTGTAGCATAATTGCCTGCTAACCTGTATGTATTTGCCCATATACTAAAATTTTTACGGAGGGAAAACATGATTCTTTCTTGTTCAATGTTGTATTGTCAATGACTGATGGACAAAGTTGGTACTAGACAGCATTTTGAACAAATTTATAAATTAATAGAGAAAAAAGAAAAATAGTATCTGTGATCTCAATGGGAGATAAGTAGTTACAAATATGAGTAACTAATATTTATTAAATATTTCAAATATTCTATCTGTTAAAAAAAAACAAGTAAAATTAATTTACAAGAATGAGGGTAAGAATAATGGTTACCTGTAGAAGTACTGACTGGGAATAGGCACAAGGGGACTTTCAGAGGAACAGAAAAATTCCCCTACCCTGATCTGGGTGTTTGTTTCATGGGCTTCTCCATGTATAAAAAGTAATTGAGCTGTGCACTTAGGACCTTCACACTTTATTGCATACATTAACAAAAAATAAATAAAAAATAACTATAAAATATTTTTTCTCTAATACTATGGATATATTTTACCTTTTATTTGTTAAAAAAAAAGGGATTCTAGTTTTAAAGGGAGTTTGTAATTCTGTTAAAGATTGCATCTATTTGATAGGATTGCCCCAAACCTCCTAGCACAGGTAGGGTGAACCAGTGAAGGCCTTCCCTTCTCCCTCTAGAACCTGTAACACCAAACCAGCTAGGGGTTAGTCTTGTCTGAGTATCCCATGTGAATCAGCTCCCTTCCAGTCCTCCAAGTTACATTTTAAACAGTCAAGAAAAGATAAAAGAAAAGCCTTGTCATTTAGTTACTGGAAAATAATTTGTTGTTTGGATTATATTTTAAAAGATCATTGTCCAAATGGGGCTAAAAGCAATTCTGTGTAATAGTTCAGACTTTGTCCTTTGTGACTCTGTGTGCTTGCTTCCAGGGCTTCACATCTGTTTAAGAAATCTCAAAATTGGAAGATAAGAAATAGAGTAAGGATACAGAGCATTCCAAGATGGCAACAGAATAGGTGGATGTTCCAACAGTTACCTCCCAGGATCAACTTGGATTACAACTAAATTTAAGAACAATCATCTTGAAAAACAAACTTCAGACTAAATGAAGAGAAGTCCATAACCAAGGTCTCACAGAAGAAGCCACATCGAGACTGGTAGGAAGGGCAGAGATGTGGAAAGAACTGCCCTGCTCCCAGGAGCAAGAGGCTGTGGGGAGCTCTGCCCTGAGAGGTGAGGGTCCAAAGCCCCAAGCCGAGTGCCCCAAGAATACCAGAGCCTAGAAGAGATGCTCACAAAGCATTTGGTGGTGAAAAGAAGCAAGATTTCTGTCTGAGAGAAAGAGGTGGGAGTTCTCAGAGACGCAGGCACCACCTTAAAGTGCCAACTCAGAAAATCTCATTCATGTCCACTTACTGACGCTCTAGCAGAGGGAGGGCTAAGAGGACTAGAGTTGCATAAAGAGAGTGTGAACTTGGTAGCCCAGGGAGAGACATTGTGGGGGATGGCAACCAGATCCCCTGTGCTGAGTCATTCTCCAGTACTGCAATTGCTATCTTTCTTCTGTGGAGCATCCACTCCATGTAGCATCAGCCTGGGAGAAAGCACTGCCTCACCTTCAGGGATCTCTCTTGCCCCACCCTACGGAGATTGGGCCATACTGAGAAGTAAGCCCGGAAACAAGGGGTATATCAGTGACTCAGTTTTCTGGCACTGAGGCTGGAGATTTCCCCCATACTTTCCCAAGAATATGACTGGTGTTTCTGCTTCATGGGAGATTCACTAGAAACTGTCCAGACTGCGGTAAGAAAGACCAAATCTCTGGGTTTCAGAGGCCACAACCACGGGACTCCTGGGAACCTCAGCCTAATAAAGACTGTGAAAAAAGTCAAGACAGAAGTCCAAACTGAGGATGTGGGAGAAATGGAGGTGTGAGAGATAATCCCAGTCTCTCCCCTTGAAATTTCAACAAACTCAACAGCTATATGTAGAGAAAAAACCCAGGAGTACCTAAAATATATACACATCAGATAAAGGTATGATTTGGTGAGAAGGCAGGATGATGATAGAATCTGCTCATGGAGGAGAAAAGCCAGAGGAAGAAGAATTTTTCTTTTTTCTCACTGTTCTGAGGAAGGAAGGCACTTTTGGCATGGGCTTCGTTTCAGAGTTGGGAGAAGTGGAGAGACTGAGGAGCAGAAGGGAAGAAGCTGAATTAAGACAGGCATGCAAACAAGAGCAGGAACACTGCTGGTTCCCGCGTCTGCCTCCCACTCTGGCTCCATCTGCGATCACAGGCACTGGGCATGCACATAGCCTGTGGCAGGCTCCCAAGATTGGCGCATGACTAGCCTGTGGAGATCAGCCCGTGGGCCACTAAAGTGTGCTCAACCTGCCTGTGCAGCCCATAGAGTTTGGCCTGCATGACTCAGAGATGCACTTGATCTGAGATCTGCAACCCACCTGCCACGCTCCCAAAGATGGGGGCTGGCTCCAGCATGCAGCCCCTGTCCTGCCTAGGACTACACTTTGAGTGGTATCAGAAGAAGGACCTGGCTGTGTCTCCCCCAGTATCCCAAGTCTCACTTTGCTTCCTTGCTGTGCGAACAATGACGTTAGAGGATCCCCCACAGCTGAGTCTCCAGGCCGCTCGGTACTGTAAGAGGCAGAGGTGCCAAGTGATTGATCTCTTGCTCTATTGAGTCATGGAGAGAGATGCCAGAAGACCTGAGATGGTCATTACTAGAGCTATCCGATTGCAAAGCCCTAACAATAAGCCCCTCCTATCATTACCACAGTGACGCCTCAGCAGAACTCTGTCCAAGAACCTCACAGAGGCAGAACATGTAGTACAGCGCTACTTGCCAGAAAAAGAGAAAAGTTACCTCTCAAAATATTTAGAAAAAAACATATATATTTTTTGCTTTTTCTCATTTTTTCTTCATTCCTTTTTCTTCCTTCTCTTTTTTCATTTGAACTTTATGATCCTTAGTTATTATATTTTTCATTCTTATTTTTTGTAAGTGTTTTGTTTCTGACAACTTTTTTACTTCTTTTTTCTTGCTTCCATTTTCTTCTCCTTCCTTGTTTTCTCTTTCCTTTTTTCTTTTTTTCCTCTATTATGAACATCATTTTTTTTGTCAAATTATTATATTTTGACTCATACTTTTTATGGTGTTTTGCTTGTTTTTTACTTCATTTTTTCTCTTTTTTCAATTTTCCTCAGTTCTTGCTTCTTGTTCTTTGTAGTTTTTGTTCTATTGATCAGTATTTATAGAATTTTCATTTTTCAGTGAATTTTTTCAATTTTTATTTTAAATTTTTTATTATTTTTAGTTATCTTGTTAGTGTTATTAACAATACTATTATCAATTGCCATTGAGTAAAAATAAATTAAATATCATAGATAGACAAGACAGAGACATAGCTCCGATAAATAAAAAATATTCAGAAAAAAAATCTCAATTATATGGAAATGTTGGAGCTAAATGACAGAGAATTTAAAATTGAAGTTCTAAAAATACTCAATAAAATGAGTATTTTTATTGAGAATACAAGAAAACACTGAAAGGCAATTTAGTGAGCTCAAAAAACAATTTAGTGAACAAAAAGAGTACTTCACCAAAACAATTGAAACTATAAAAAAAAGCCAACAGATAAAAAAAAACCCTCAATACATGAACTAAAAAATGAGGTAACAAGTTTAGCTAAAAGAACAGGCCGGATAGAGGAGAGAAATATTGACGTTGAAGACAGGCAACTAGAGATACTACAGAGAAAAGAAGAGAAAGACTCAAAAATTTAAAAAACATGAGAAAGCCCTACAAGAATTGTCTGACTTCATCAGAAAGAGGAATATAAGAATAATGGATATAACAGAAGAAGAGAGAGAAAAGGGAATAGAGAACATATTCAAACAAATAATCGAGAACTTCCCAAGCCTGTGGAAAGAGCTAGAGCTTCCAATCCAAGAAGCAAATAGAACACTGAGTTACCTCAACCCAAACAGACCTACTCCAAGGCATATCATGATGAAATTATCACAAATCAATGACAAAGAAAAAATGCTTCAGGCAGCTAGGGAAAAGAAGAATATAACATATATAAAAGAAGATCCATTAGGCTATCATCAGATTTCTCAGCAGAAACTCTACAAGTCAGAAGAGAGAGGACCCCAACATTTAAAGTACTGAAAGGGAGGAACTACCAGCCAAGAATACTATATCAATCAAAGCTATGCTTCAACTATGAAGGGGAAATAAAAACTTTTACAGACATAGAGAAGCCAAGGGAATTTATCACTAGAAAATCCCCACTTTATGAAATACTAAAGGGGGTTATCTGGCCAGATATAAAAAACAAAACAAAAGTACAAGTAAAAGCTCCAACAAGACTGCAATAAAAGCAAGGATAATCTGTGACAACAGTAATATAAAAGGAGAGAAGACAAAGGTCAGCAGCAGCAAAGGAGGATGGAGTGCAGAAGCACTAATGAGATCATGGACTCTAATAAAAATGATCATTTTTCTCATAATAACCTAATGTTAGCCACCCCTGAAAATGCCACTAATAAAACACATAGCTTGAAAAAAGAAGAAACAGAAGAAAGAAGTATAAAACACCACCAAAGAAAAACAAATTACAGAAAAGCAAATGAGAAGAACCAAACAAGACATAAAGCTATTAGAAAGCAATATATAAAATGGCAATAGGAAACCCTCAACTGTCAATAATTACATTAAACATAATGGATTGAACTCACCAATAAAGAGGCACAGAGTAGAAGATTGAATCAAAGAGTGAAACCCAACTGTATGCTGCCTTCAAGAGACACATCTAAGCTACAAGGATAAAAATAGATTCAAAATGAAAGGTTGTAAAACAATTCTCCAAGCAAATAATATATATAAAAAAAAGCAGGAGTAAACATACTCATATCTGACCATGCTGACTACAAGACAACAAAGGTGACCTGAGATAAAGATGATTTCATAATGATGAGGACATTCAAGAAGACATAACACTTCTTAATATATATGTACCAAACCAGGAAGCACCAAAATAAATGACACTAACTGACCTAAAAATAGAAGCTGACAAAAATACACCGTACTTGGAGATCTCAATACACCACTGATAGTTCTAGATTGTTCATACAAACAGAAAATCAATAAAGAAATATTGATCTTAAATGAAACACTAGAGCAAATGAATGTAATAGACATCTACAGGACATTTCATCCCAGAAAGTCAGAGTATACATTTTTCTCCAGTGCACATGGAACAATTTCAAGAATAGACCATATGAAGGACCATAAAGCTAACATTAACAAATTCAGAAAGACTGAAATTATACCAAGCATATTCTCTAGTCATAAGACTTTAAAACTATAAGTCAACTGCAAAAAAGTAAACAAACCCACAAAACTGTGGAAATAAAAAATATATATACAGACAAACAAAAATAACAAGACATATCAGAATCTCTAGAATGCAGTGAAGCCAGTAATAAGATGGAAGTTTATATTATTACAGGCTTATATCAAAAGACAAGAGAGAAACCAAGTAAACAACTTAACATTACATCTTAAGGAACTAGAAAGACAAGAACAAAGGCAACCCAAAGTCAGGAGAAGAAAGGAAATAACAAAAATTAGAACAGAAATAAAATAGAGAAGAGAAAAATTATAGAAAAAATTAATACAACAAAGAGCTGGTTTTCTGAAAATATCAACAAAATTGACAAACCCCTGGCAAAACTCCCTAAGGAAAAAAAGAAAGGACATAAACCAAATCCAAAATGAAAGAGAAATTACCACAGATATCATAAATATACAAAGGATTATTGTAGATTACTATGAAAAACTATATGCCACCAAATTCAACAATCTAGAAGAAAGGGATGTTTCTAGAACTACACAATCTTTCTAGACTTAATCATGAAGAAGTGAAAAGCCTAACTAGACCTATACGCAAGGAGAAAATAGAAACAACTATCAAAATCTCCCCGAAAACAAAAGTCCCGGGCCAGATAACTACACTAGTGAATTCTACCAAACATTCAAAGAAGATTTGGTTCCTATCATTCTCAAAGTCTTCCAAAAAATAAAAGAAGAAGCAATACTCCCTAACACATTTAATGAGGCCAACATAACCCTCCTACCAAAACCTGGCAAGGATAACACAAAGAAAGAAAACTATAGACCAATATCTCTAATGAATACAGATGCAAAAATCCTAAACAAAATACTAGCAAGTCAAATACAACAACACATTAAAAAATAACATATTACGATCAAGGAGGATTCATCCCAGAAGCACAAAGGATGGTTCAACATATGTAAAACAATTAACATAATATACCATATCAACAAAACAAAGAACAAAAACCAGATGATCTTATCAACGGATGCAGAAAAGGCATTCAATAAAATACATCATTTTATGTTTAAAACACTCAGTAAAATGGGTATAGAAGGAAAATATCTCAACATAATAAAGATCATATGTAACAAACCATCAGTTAACATCATACTAAATGGTAAAAAGGTGAAAACTTTTCCTCTAAAATCAGGTACAAGACAAGGTTGCCCACTCTCTCCACTCCTATTCAACATAGTGCTGGAAGTTCTAGACAAAGCAGTCAGAAAAGAGAAAAAAAAAAAAAAAGAGGCGTTCATTTCAGGAAAGAAAGAGTAAAGGTTTCACTTTTTGCAGATGACATGACCCTGTATATAGAAAACCCCAAAGACTTCACAGAAACACTATTAGAAACAATAAACCAATACAGTAAGATCACAGTATACAAAATTAATATACATAAATCTATTGCTTTCATATACACCAACAATGAAACTTCAAAAAGGGAACTCAAAAAAATTCCTTTTACAGTTGCAACAACAAAAAAATACCTAAGAATAAACATAACAAAAAATGTAAAGGACTTATATACTGAGAACTACAAAGTATTATTAAAGGAAATCAAAAAAGACACAGTGCAATAAAAAAATATTCCATGTCTTGGATAGGAAAAGTAAATATAGTTAAAATGGCCATATTACCCAAAGTAATATATAAATTTAATGTAATTCCCATCAAAATTTTAATGTCATTTTTTTTAAGAAGTGGAACAAAAAATCATCAGGTTTGTATAGAACCGTAAAATACCCTGAATAACCCAAAGTATCCTTGAGGGAAAGAAATGAAGCTGGAGGCATTACAATACCTGGCTTCAAATTATCCTACAGAGTCATGATAATCAAAACAGTGTGGTATTTGCAGGAAAATAGACATAGAAACCAATGGAACAGAATCAAGAGCACACTAATAAAACCACATATATATGGTCAAACCACCTTTGAGAAAGCAGCCAAATATACACAGTGGAGAAAAGAAAGCCTTTTCAAAGATGGTGCTGGGAAAACTGGAAAGCCACATGCAAAAGAATAAAACTTAACTGTAATTTGTCTCCTTGCACAAAAATTAATTCGAAATGGATCAAAGACCAAAATATAAGACCTGAAACAATAAATTACCTAAAAGAAAACATAAATACTAAACTCATGGACCTTGGCCATAGAGAACATTTTGTGAATTTGAGCCCAAATGCAAGGGATGTAAAGGCAACAATAAATGAATGGGACTATATCAAACTAAGAAACTTCTGCACAGCAAAAGAAACTGACAACAAAAGAAACAAACAGCCAACTAAATGGGAGATGATATTTGCAAACAGCTCAAATAAAGGGTTAATATCCAAAATAAATAAAGAACTCACAAAACTCAGCAACAAACAAGCAAACAATCCAATAAAAAAAATAGGGAGAGAATATGAACAGACACTTCTCCCAAGAAGAAATATAAATGACCAGTAGATATATGAAAATATGCTCATCTTCATTAGCTGTTAGAGAA
Source organism: Saccopteryx leptura (assembly GCF_036850995.1). Classification (NCBI taxonomy): domain Eukaryota; kingdom Metazoa; phylum Chordata; class Mammalia; order Chiroptera; family Emballonuridae; genus Saccopteryx; species Saccopteryx leptura. Next base: position 58,175,464 of record NC_089511.1, on the reverse strand, counting down.
ATGTAAATCAAAACTACAATGAGATACCATCTCCCATCTGTTATATTAGCTATTATCAACAAGACAGGTAATGAAAAGTGTTGGACAGGCTGTGGAGAAAAAGAAATTCTTATTCACTGTTGGTGGGAATGTAAATTAGTACAACCACTATGCAAGAAAATATGGTGGTTCCTAAAAAAATTAAGAATAGAACTACCATATGAGCCAGCAATCCCTCTACTGGGTATATACCCCCAAAACTCAAAAAAAAATTATACATAAAGATACACGCACCCCTACTATGTTCATCTCAGCATTATTTACAGTGACAAAGACATGAAAACAACCAAAGTGTCTCTCAATAGAGGATTGGATAAAGCAGATGTGGTACATATACACTATGGAATTCTACTCAGCCATAAGAAACAATGACATAGTGCCATTTACGATAACATGGATGGACCTTGATAACATTATACTGAGTGAAATAAGTAAATTAGAATAAGCTAAGAACTGTATGATTACATACATTGGTGGGACACAAATTGAGACTCATGGACATAAATAGGAGTGCAGTGGTTACCAGGGGGAGGGATAAGGGGGAGAGAGAGGGGGAAGGAGAAAGAGGGACATAAAGAGGAAGAAATATAAGGTGGTGGAGAATGATTTGACTTTGGGTGAGTAGATGGGTATACAACATAATCAACTGTCCAAATGATGTGAAGATATTTGCCTAAAATCTACTCTAGTCGACCAATGTCACCCTGTTAAATTTAATTGTCTAAATAAAAAAAATGTTTTTTGTATTTCTCTGAAGTTGGAAACAGGGAGGCAGTCAGACAGACTCCCGCATGTTGCCCGACCGGGATCCACCCAACACGCCCACCAGGGGGTGATGCTCTGCCCATCTTGGGGCGTCGCTCTGCCACAACCAGAGCCATTCTAGTGCCTGAGGCAGAGGCCACAGTGCCATCCTCAGTGTCCAGGTAAATGCTGCTCCAATGGAGCCTTGGCTGCGGGAGGGGAAGAGAGAGACAGAGAGGAAGAAGAGAGGGAGGGGTGGAGAAGCAGATGGGCGCTTCTCCTGTGTGCCCTGGCCAGGAATTGAACCCAGGATTCCTGCATGCCAGGCCAATGCTCTACCACTGAGCCAACAGGCCAGGGCCTAAATAAAAAACTTTTAAAAAGCGTCAGGACAGACTGTCAACTGGGGCTGAGGGGCAGGAGCCATACTCACCACCCTTCCTAACCCTTGAATTTCCCCAGGCTCCAGACTTTACCAGAGGTTTTATTTCTGTAGCCAAGCCCAACAAGCAGACAGAGGCATCAGGTGATTCTCAGGGAATTCTGGGCCTTTTGCTGACTTTCCCCCCACCCAGTATGTGTAAAAGCCAGCCTAGGGGTGTGGCATGGTATTTTTATGTGCACCTGGGCCCTGCAGAGGCAATCACAAACTCTGGTTTGCCTATAACTCCAAGAAGGTTGCTGAGGGCCAGTCACAGCAGGGTACTGCACTGGTCTGTACCAGGTTCCCTCCAAGAACATCCAGGGCTGACACATCCAGTTGCCACCTGAAGAGAGCATTGGTTCATGACCTAATGACCCTTTTGGTGGTGTGTCCCAAGAAAGGGCTCATTGGACACTGAGACCAGATGAAGCGAATTCTGCTTTCTCTGGTGAGCACCTGTACAGTGGTTTGCATGTGAATTGGACAGGGTAGAGTTTCACAGTCAGCCAACCCAAGTCCTGGATATCCTTCCCACCTTGGCTTGGTTCCACAGGGGAAAGGGAGAGAGGCTTGAAGCACAGACATACAAGGTATGGGTTCCCTGCAGCCTATTGATGGGACCAATCAATGGGCTTAGCCACTTTCTAGGGTGTCACTGTCAGCCCCAGGGGAAGACTCTCTCAGTCTTCCTCCCTGAGACCAGGGGCTCCCCAACTGGAAGAACTCCTGCAGAGGAGACTGTCATCCCTACCTAATCTGAACCTGCTGTTCATCTCACTGGGGTAAGGTAAAATGGGGTATCCAGCAGCATCTGAAGAATTAGGCTCTGGACTAAAGGCCACTTTCCCCATATTGAGCTCCTGACCAAGAGACCCCTGAAGTAGGAGGTCCCACTAATGTTGTCATTTGACCTCAGCTTCCCTAACCCACCAAGCTTACAACCTGTACAGGGGTTGGTGCAGTGAGGCCAGTATGAAGCTACACTAGTCTTTCCACAGAAGACTCTGTGAGAATACCAAGCAGCTGCAAGAGAAGGTGGAGCAGCTGAAAAGTGGATGTAAATCTTACAGAGCTTGGGCCCTTTTATGAAGGTCTGTCAGTTCTCAGCAGGAGGAAGCTGATACTTATTGGCCCCTCCCACACTAGCCAGGCACAAACAGGGAACAGAGTATTAGCTCCAGACAGGTAGTCCATGGCAAGTTATAAACAACTGCTGAAGCAGTTGAACTCACACCTGAACAACTCCCAAGGGACCCAGAACCAACACAACCAGTACTGGGTGGCAGACTGCACCAATGCAAGACTCAGCTAGCTATTCAAGTGGCATGCATAAAGGTTGAGTCCAGCAGGTGCCAGGCACTCTGGAGAAAAAATACACCAACAGGACAGACACTTCACAGTGTCTAATACACGTGATCAACATTGACCCTTAGATCAAGCCAGCCTGAAAGATAACTCCACCCATGAAAGACCCAACCGCATTCAATACTCACAACAGAAGAGTAAATATAACCCTCAAGAAACATTCCTAGAACAAGGAACTCAGGTTGCCTGGAGGTTAGTACCACTGAGCCCGTTTTCCTCATAAAGGCACCACAACAAATTTCAAAGTCAGGTCAGAGCTACTTAATACACAGACAAAATGGACAGACAAAGAAATATGATCCAAATAAATCAACAAAGGAAAACCCTAGATAAAGAAATGAAATGGAAGTAAACAAACTACCAGATGCAGAGTTTAAAATAATGGTTATTTTAAATAATGGATGCTCAAGGACCTTAGAGCAACAATGGATGGTCAGAATGAGTACCTAAATAAAAAGATAGCAAACGTCAAAAAGTACATTGAAATCAGAAAAGAGAACCAGTCAAGAATGACAAATACAATATCAGAGATGAAGACTGCACTAGAAGGAATCAACAGCAGACTAGACGACACAGAGGCTTGATTTAAGGATTCAGAAGACAAAATAAACAGAAGCATAGAAGCAGAGCAACAAAAAGAAAAGAGGCTCAAAAACACTTAGGAAACTCTAAGAGACTTCTGTGAAAACAAAAAGAGGAACAACATCTGCATTATAGGGGTTAGTGAAAGAGAAGAGAATAAACAACTAATAGAGAACTGTCTGAAGAAATTATAGTAGAAACTTTCTCTAAATTGATGAAGAAAAAAGTCACACAAGTTCAAGAAGCACAGGGAGTACCACTAAAGATGAAGCCAAGGAAGCCCACACCAATATACATCATAATTAAAATGTCAAAGTTAAGAAACAAAGAGTGGTAGATATATTTATATACAATGAAATACTACTCAGTCATAGAAAATGATGACATAATGACATTTAAAACAACATGGATGGACTTTGAGAACATTATACTGAGTGAAATAAGTAAATCAGAAAAAGCTAAGAACTGTATGATTTCATACATAGGTGGGATATAAATCTGAGACTCATAAACATAGATAAAACTGAAGTGGTTATCAAGGGAAAAGAGATGTAGGGAGGGGATGTGGGGAAGGGGGAGGGGGGACAGTGTGGGAGGAAAAGTGTAAAGAAGGACAAATATAAGGTGATGGAAAATGTTTTGACTTTGGGTGATGGGTATACAACATAATCAACAGTTCAAATGCTATCAAAATGTTTACTTAAAACCTATATACTCTATTTGATCAATGTCACTCTGTTAAAGTTCATTTTCTAAAAAAATTTTAAGAGAAAAAAAAGAATAATAAAAGCTGCAAGAGAAAAGCAATTAATTACCTACAGAGGAGCTTCCCTAAGGCTAACATCTCACTTCTCATCAAAAACACGTCAGGCCAGTAGGGATTGGCAAAAAATATTCAAAGTGATGCAAAACAAGAACCTACAACCAAGATTACTCTATCCATCAAAGTTATCGTTTAAAATTGAAGAAGAAATAAAGACCTTCCCAGACAAAAAAGTCTCAGAGAGTTCATTACCACTAAACCTGTAAAACAAGAAATATTAACGGGCCTGCTATAAGAAAAGGAAAGAAAGGCCCTGGCCAGTTGGCTAAGCAGTAAAGTGTCGGCCAAGCATGTGGATATCCCAGGTTTGATTCCAAGTCAGGGCATACAGGGGAAGCAACCATGTGCTTCTCCACTCCTCCCCCTCTCCCTTCTCTCTATCTCTCTCTTCTCCTCTTGCAACCATAGCTGAGTTAGAGCAAGTTGGCCCCAGGCACTGAGCATGGCTCCATGGCCTCACCTCAGGTATTAAAATAGCTTGGTTGTCAAGCAACAGCCCCAGATGGGAGGAGAATTGCCTCATAGGGGCCGTGCTGGGTGTATTCCAGTTGGGGCACATGTGGGAGTCTATTTCTTGCTTCCCTGCTTTTCACTTAAGAAAAATCTTTTTTTTTTTTTTTTGCATTTTTCTGAAGCTGGAAACGGGGAGAGACAGTCAGACAGAATCCCACATGCGCCCGACCGGGATCCACCTGGCACGCCCACAGTGGCAAAGCTCTACCCACCAGGGGGCGATGCTCTGCCCCTCCGGGGCGTCGCTCTGCCGCGACCAGAGCCACTCTAGTGCCTGGGGCAGAGGCCAAGGAGCCATCCCCAGCGCCTGGGCCATCTTTGCTCCAATGGAGCCTTAGCTGCGGGAGGGGAAGAGAGAGACAGAGAGGAAGGAGGGGAGGGGATGGAGAAGCAAATGGGTGCTTCTCCTATGTGCCCTGGCCAGGAATTGAACCTGGATCCCCCGCACGCCAGGCCGACGCTCTACCGCTGAGCCAACCAGCCAGGGCCAAGAAAAATCTTTTAGAAAAAAAATAATAAAGAAAGAAATGAAAGAAATCAAGAAAGGATTGACCTGACCAGGAAGTGGCACAGTCAGCCTGAATTGTTGACACTGAGGAACCAGGTTTGAATCCCTGTGGTCGCTGGCTTGAGCTCAAGCTCATCGGCTTGAGCATGGGCTCACTAGCTTGAGCATGGGGTCACCAGCTTGAGTGGGAAATAATAAATATAAACCCATGGACACTGAATGGAGCCCAAAGGTCTCTGGCTTGAAGGTCAAGGACTCTGGCTTACACCCAATGTCACTGGCTTGAGCAAGGGGTCACAAGCTCTTCTGGAGTTCCCCAGTCATGGCAAATATGAGAAAGCAATCAGTGAGCAACAAGATGCCACAACTACGCTTCTCACCTCTCTCCCTTCCTATCTGTCCCTCTAGCTCTCTCTGTCTCACAAAGAGAGAGAGAGAGAGAGAGAGAGAGAGAGAAGATTGTAAGTTTAAAGAATAAAATGACAATAAATAAGTACATATTAATAATAATCTTAAATGTATGTGAATTAAATGCTCTAATCAAAAGACATAGGGTAGCTGCATGGGTAAGAAAACAAGACCCATATATATGCTGTCTACAAGAGACCCACCCCAGAACAAAAGATAAACATACACTGAAAGTGAAGTGATGAAAAAAATATTTCATGCAAATGGAAATGGAAAAAAAAGCTAAGATAGCAATACTTATGTCTGATAAAATAACCTTTAAAAGAAAGGCTACAGTAATGGACAAAGAAGGTGACTACATAATGATTAAAGGGACAAATCAACAACAGGCTATAACCATTATAAATATTTATGCACTCAATATAGGAGCACTCAATATAGGAGCAAATATTCAAAGCAGATTTTGATGGAGATAATGGGAGAGATCGACAGAAATACTACAGTAATAGGAGATTTTAATACCTCACTAAAATCAATAGATAGATCCTTCAGACAGAAAATTACTAAAGAAACAGTGGCCTTAAATGACACACTAGATCAACTGGATTTAATTGAATCCTCAGAACCTTTCACCCAAAACAGCAGAATATACATACTTTTCAAATGCTCATTGTACATTTTCTCATTGTACACATGTTAGAACACAAAACAAGTCTCAATAAATTTGAGAAGTTTGAAATCATATCAAGTGTCTTCTTTGACCACAATGGCATGAAATTAGAAATCAACTACAACAGAAAAACTGAAAAATATTCAAACACTTTGAGGCTAAATGGCATGTTATGAAAAAACAAATGGATTAACAATGAGATCAAGGAGGAAATACAAAAATTTCCTTGAAACAAATGAAAATGAAGATACAACCCAAAAGCTATGGGACACAGCAAAAGCAGTACTGAGAGGAAAATTTCTAACGTTACAGGTACACCTTAAGAAGCAAGAAAAAGCTGAAATAAACAGCCTAATCCTGCACCTAAAAAAACTAGAAAAAGAACAAAAAATAAACTCAGAGAAATTAGAAGGAAGGAAATAATGAAGATCAAAGAGGAAAAAAATGACAGTGGCTAAAATAAAACAATGCAATAGATTAATGAAACCAAGAGCTGGTTCTTCAAAAAGGTAAACAAGATTGACGAACCTTTAACCAGACTCTTGAAGAAAGAAAGAGAGAGGATCCAAATAAAATTAGAAATGAAAGTGGAGAAGTATCAACTGACATCATGGGGATACAAAGGATTGTAAAAGAAATACCATGAAGATCTATATGCCAAAAAATTGGACAGCATAAGTGAAATGAATAAATTTCTAGAAGCATACAATCTTCCAAAACTGAATCTGAAAGAATCAGAAAACCTAAGAAGACCAATTACAACAAATGAAATAGAAACAGTTACCAAAAAACTCCCCATACACAAAAGTCCTGGACCAAATGGCTTCACAGTTGAATTTTACCAAACATTCAAAGAAGAAATAAAAGCTATCCTTCTCAAGCTATTTCAAAATTTCAAGAGGAAAGAAGACTTCCAAGCTCATTTTACAAGGTAATCATTATCTTCATACGAAAACCAGGTAAAAATACGACAAAGAAAGAAAACTATAAGTCAATATCCCTGATGAACATAGATGCTAATATTCTCAACAAAATATTAGCAAACCAGATCCAGCAATACACTCAAAAGATCATACATCATGATCAAGTGGGATTTATTCTGTGGAGGCAAAGCTGGTACAATATTTGCAAGTCAATAAATGTGATTCATCACATAAAACGAAAGATAAAAATCACATGATCATATCAATAGATTCAGAAAAAGCATTTAATAAAATCCAGCAGCCATTTATGATTAAAAAAAAACTCTAAGCAAAATGGGAATATGGGGAACATATCTCAACATAATAAAGGTCATCTATGACAAACCCACAGCCAACATCATACTCAATGGGCAATAATTAAAAGCAGTCCTCTTGGGATCAGGAATAAGACAGGGGTGCCCCCTTTCACCACTTATTCAACATAGTTCTGGAAGTCTTAGCCACAGCAATCAGACTATAAGAAATAAAAGGCATCCACATTTAAAAAGAAAAGGTAAAACTGTCATTATTTTTTGATGACATGATTCTGTACATAGAAAACCCTAAAGTCTTAGCCAAAAAACTACTAGACCTGATAAATGAATTTGACACAGTGGCAGTATATAAAATTAATACTCACAAATCAGTGGCATTTTTATATGCCAACAATAAAATATCAGAAAGAGAAATTAAGGAAACAATCCCCTTTAATATTGCAACAACAACAAAAATAAAATACCTAAGAATAAATTTAACCAAGGAGGTAAAAGGCTTATACTTTGAAAATTATAAGACATTGAGAAAAGAAATTGATGAAGATACAGACAAGTGGAAACATATATTGTGTTCATGGATAAGAATTAACATCATTAAAATGTCCATACTACCCAAAGCAATCTATAGATTCAATACAATTCCTATTAAAATACCAATGGCATACTTCACAGATCTAGAAAAAATATTGAAAAATTTATCTGTAACTAGAAAAGAAATCAAATAGCCTCAGCAATCTTGAAAATGAAGAACAAAGTGGTTGGTATTACACTTTCTGATATCAAGTTATACTACAAAGCCATTGTAATAAAAACAGCTTGGTAATGGCATAAGAACAGGTATACAGATCAATAGAATAGAACACAAAAGTAAACCCATGTCTTTATGGTAAATTAATATTTGACAATGAAGGCAAGAGTGTACAGTAGAGTAGACAGTCTCTTTTAATAAACAGTGTTGGGACAATTGGACAAGTTCATGAAAAAAAAAATTAAACCAGACCACCAACTTACACTATTCACAAAAACAAACTCAAAATAGATAAAAGACTTAAATGGAGGTCACAAAACCATGAAAATATTGGAAGAAGACATAGGCAGTAGGCCTCCAATATCTCTCATAGAAATATTTTTGCCAATATATCTCCATGGGCAAGTGAAATAAAGGGCAAAATAAACAAATGAAATAATATTAAACTAAAAAGCTTTGCACAGCAAAAGACACCATGAACAAAATAAAAAGATAAACCACTCAATGGGAGAACATATTCATTGATACATCTGATAAGCGGTTAATAACCATCATTTACAAAGAACTTCTAAAACTTAACACCAGAAAGGTAAACAATCCAATTAAAAACTTGGCAAAGGAACTGTATAAACCCTTTCCAAAGAGGACATACTGGTGGCCATTAGACATATGAAAAAATGTTCAACGTCACTAAGCATCAGAAAAAATGCAAATGAAAATCACAATGAGATACCACCTCACACTTGTCAGAATGGTTCTCATTAACAAATCAAAAAACAACAAATGCTGGTGAGGGTGTGGAGAAAAGGGAACCCTCCTGCACTGCTGGTGAGAATGCAGACTTGTGCAGCCACAGTGGAAAACAGTATAGCATTTCTTCAAAAAATTAAAAATGAAACTGCCTTATGACCCAACCATCTCACTGCTAGGAATATATTCTAAGAATCCCATACACTAATTCAAAAGAATATATGCATCCCCATGTTTATTGGAGCATTGTTTACAATAGCCAAGATCTGGAAGCAACCCAAGTGTCTGTCAGTGGACGAGTGGATAAAAAAACTGTGGTATAATTACATAATGAAATACTATATGGCCATGAAAAGGAAGGAAAGCTTACCTTTTGCAATGGCATGGATGGACCTGGAGATCATTATGCTAGGTGAAATAAGCCAGGCAAAGAAAGATAAATATAATGTTCACATTTATATGTGGAATATAATGAACACAATAAACTGAGGAACAAATTAGAAATAGAGACAGGGTCACAAGAAACACAAGAACAGCAGCCAAAAGGAAGTGGGATGAGGGGTTGGGTTCAAAGAAGGAGAAGGAATTAGCCAAATTATATGTACATAACACATATATACAGAAAACAGGGCAACAAGTCCCAGTGGGAAAGGGGGGATGGAGGTAGGGGGGCAAAGATGGCAAAATAGAAATGGAAAGAAACTTTGCATAGGGTATGGAGGGCACAATGTGGATGGTTGAGCATGTTATATTGAGTGGGAAACTTGAAACCATGTTAACACATTAAATTAACATTTTAAATATAAAGAAATAGACTGAAGATATGTACGTTTTTAATCTTAGAAAGAGGGGGGGAAACTTATGTTGTTGTGGATGAACAAAGAGAGAAAGACCAGAACCTTGAGTGCACGCACAATGAGAAATAAATATGCTGAGTTGAGAGTCTTTGGGAAGAACTTCAGCATGGGTAGAGAATGAAACAAGAGATGAAGAAGAAATAATTTTAAAGACGTCTGCTAGATATTATGTTGACATTCTTTAAAAGTCCCTGGTAAATATTTGAATTACTTTGTGATTAGTTTTAGTTGTCAAACTTGTGTTTATTTGAATGTGAAGCATCTTAGACACTGCATCACATGGGGTCCTGTGTTTTAATAGGCTTTCTCCTTTGCTCTCTTCCTTTATCCCTATATATAGGGAAACCAATATAAGTGGAACCCAATGATTCAGAATTTTCTTACCTAATTTTTATGTTCCCAGAGAACTCAGGGAAAAAAAATGATAGAGAATTATCTCATACAAGAAATTCTGTTAGAATACACATTTACACAACTGTTACAGAATATATACATTCCAACCTTTAATACTTTCTATATCTACAACTCTACTGTGCAAATATGAACACCCAACAATAGTACAGAATGATCCTGAGTTATTTTGAGTTGTAAACACACAGTGCAATATACAGAAGATATAGAATTTTACACTATAAAACTTAAAAAATTTTAGCAAATGTCACCCAATAAATTTAATTTAAAAAATTTTAATTTAATCTCACCTTTTGTATATAATAGAAGGAAAAAAATAACCAAAAGAAATCTCTTCTAACTCTGGGCATTGTGGTTGAAGGCAGCTTGGCCACCTTAAATATACAGCATGCAATCCGTAAAGAAATCATGAATAAGTCACCGGTGGCCCCATGTATACAAAAGGAAACTTCACTTTGCCACACCAATCATTTTCTGCTGTTTCTTTTCTTTAAAAGACAGGACTTAATGAGAAGCAGCTGAAAGAAGTCCACTGGAATTGCTCTGTACCCTGAGGAAACTCTAAAACACTAAACTGCAATGTAACTAGAATTTTCTCTTTCCCACTGGAAACTTTATCCCAAAATGACCCATTTCTATCAGTTTTGTTTATACTTCCTGAACTAGGACAAGAGGCAGACCCTCACACCCACACAGCATTTATAGGCATTACTGTGGCTAGGTTTTTCCTTCATCTTTTTTTTTTTTTTTGAGCGGGGAGGGATTTTTTTCATTTCGGCTGAAAAGAAAGCCCTAATTTTCCATGTTTCTTGATGGTTTTCATCCCAGGCCACACAACTGGCAAAGCCCTGCATCCCAAGACCTCCCAAAAACATAAAGATGCCTGGGTATCTGAAACAGGTACCAATGATTATTTTAGCCATAGAGGCCTGCTGTTTTCATTTGCCACTGTTACTTAAGCAATTCTTGAGACATGACTTTCAGGTTCCTACCTGGGTCTTTATTTCTACTGACAGATTCACCCCGATTCTCTTCCTCTTCTCAGGCTTTGGCTCCTGACTTCTCTGCTAAAATTAATACAAATACCAAGGTTGTGTTTATGTTTCCTTCACAAAGCCCAGCTCACTGGTATGGTAAGTAGAGCTTAGGAAGAAGAGCCAAGGAGGCTAAGTCACCAGTCCCCATCTTCTGTCTCCCTGAGTCTGACCAAAATGACAGAGGCTCTCCTCACTAAAGTGTCACTGGGAGACCACCGCAGAAAGGAGATGGAGGACTTGTCCCCTTCCATTCTAACCACTTTAAGAAAGGACACATTTTTTAGCAGAGTAGTGGGGAGAAGTTAGTAGATTGATCTTACTGCAGCTTCCATTACTCTTTGTCTTTCAGACCTCAGATTAAATATGACCCTTTCTGAATGGATAAACTACTTGGGAAAGTTACTAAGTAGAAAGCTACTAAACCTGAATATAAACATACTCTGTGAACAAGCATTTCCACTTCTGAATATATATGTATATGCACATATATATAAACTATCTTTACAGCCAGACAAGTGATGGTGTTATAAAGTCTCAACCTGAACTACTGAGGTCACTGATTTAAAACCCTGAGGTTGCTGACTCTGAGCATGGGCTTGTCAGTGTGGGGTTGCTGGCTTGAGTGAGGGATCCTTTCTTGCTTATGATCCCAAAGCTCACCATCTTGAGTCCAAAAGGTTGCTTGTATGAAAAGCCAAAGTCGCTGGCTTGAGTAAGGACACTGGCACAGCCCTGGTCAAATAATGTATGAGAAGCTCAATGAACAACTAAAATGAAAGCAATGATAAGTTGATGCTTCTCACCCTCTCTCTCCCTTCCTGTCTCTCTCTCACTCTCTCAAAAAAAAAAGTTTATATTACACAGCACCCATTCATGATCAAAACTCTCAGCAAAGTGGGAATACAGGGAACATACCTCAACATGATAAAGGCCATCTATGACAAACCTACAGCCAACATCATACTCAATGGGCAAAAATTAAAAGCAATCCCCTTAAGATCAGGAACAAGGCAGGGGTGCCCCCTTTCACCACTCTTATTTAACATAGTCCTGGAAATCCTAGCCACAGCAATCAGACAAGAAGAAGAAATAAAAGGCATCCAAATTGGAAAAGAAGAAGTAAAACTATCATTATTTGCAGATGATATAATACTGTATATAGAAAATCCTAAAGTCTCAGTCAAAAAACTACTGGACCTGATAAATAAATTCAGCCAGGTGGCAGGATATAAAATTAATACTCAGAAATCAGAGGCATTTTTATACACCAACAATGAACTGTCTGAAAGAGAAATTAAAGAAACAATCCCTTTACTCTTGCAAAAAAATAAAGTACCTAGGAGTAAATTTATTTTTTTAATTATTTTTATTTATTTATTCATTTTAGAGAAGAGAGAGAGAGAGAAGCAGGAAGCTTCAACTCCCATATGTGCCTTGACCGGGCAAGCCCAGGGTTTTGAACTGGCAACATCAGCATTCCAGGTCGATGCTTTATCCACTGCGCCACCACAGGTCAGGCCCCTAGGAGTAAATTTAACCAAGGAGATTAAAGACTTGTACTCAGAAAATTATAAAACATTGATAAAAGTAATTAAGGAAGATATAAACAAGTGAAAGCATATACCGTGCTCATGGTTAGGAAGAATAAACATCATTAAAATGTCTATATTACTCAAAGCAAATTATATATTCAATTCAATACCAATTAAAATAACAATGACATACTTCAAAGATATAGAACACATATTCCAAAAATTTATACGGAACCAAAAAAGAACATGAATAGCCACAGCAATCTTGAAAAGGAAGAATAAAATGAGAGGTATCACACTTCCTGATATCAAGTTATACTACAAGGCTATTGTATTCAAAACAGCTTGATACTGGCATAAGAACAGGCATATAGATCAATGAAACAGAACAGAGAATCCAGAAATAAACCCACACCTTTATGGACAACTGATATTTGACAAAGGAGGTAAGAGCATACAATGGAATAAAGACAGCCTCTTCAACAAATGGTGTTGGGAAAATTGGACAGCTACCTGCAAAAAAATGAAACTAGACCACCAACTTACACCATTCACAAAAATAAACTCAAAATGGATAAAAGACTTAAATGTAAGCCGTGAAACCATAAGCATCTTAGAAGAAAACATAGGCAGTAAGTTCTCCAATATCTCTCTCAGCAATATATTTGCTGATTTATCTCCATGAGCAAGTGAAATAAAAGACAGGATAAACAAATGGGACTATATCAAACTAAAAAGCTTTTGCACAGCTAAAGACAATAAGAACAGAATAAAAAGACAAACTACACAATGGAAGAACATATTCGACAATACGTCCGATAAGGGGTTAATAACCAAAATCTATAAAGAATTTGTAAAACTCAACACCAGAAAGATAAACAATACAATCAAAAAGTGGGCAAAATAGCCCTGGCCAGTTGGCTCAGTGGTAGAGCGTCGGCCTGGCGTGCAGAAGTCCCGGGTTCGATTCCCGGCCAGGGCACACAGGAGAAGCGCCCATCTGCTTCTCCACCCCTGCCCCTCTCCTTCCTCTCTGTCTCTCTCTTCCCCTCCCGCAGCCAAGGCTCCATTGGAGCAAAGATGGCCCAGGCACTGGGGATGACTCCTTGGCCTCTGCCCCAGGCGCTAGAGTGACCCTGGTCGTGGCAGAGCGATGCCTCGGAGGGGCAGAGCATTGCCCCCTGGTGGGCAGAGCGTCGCTCCCTGGTGGGCGTGCCGGGTGGATCCAGGAGTCTGTCTGACTGTCTCTCCCCGTTTCCAGCTTCAGAAAAATACAAAAAAAAAATGTGGGCAAAATAAATGAATAGACACTTCTCCAAAGAGGACATACAGATGGCCAATAGGTATATGAAAAAATTGCTCAACATCACTAATCATTAGAGAAATGCAAATTAAAACCACAATGAGATATCACCTCACACCAGTCAGAATGGCGCACATCAACAAAACAACACAGAATAAGTGCTGGCAAGGACATGGAGAAAAGGGAACCCTCTTACACTGCTGGTGGGAATGCAGACTGGTGCAGCCACTGTGGAAAACAGTATGGAGATTCCTCAAAAAATTAAAAATCAAACTGCCCTTTGACCCAGGTATCCAACTTTTAGAAATATACCCCCAAAACGCCATAGCACTGTTTCAAAAGGAGAAATGCACCCCCATGTTTATGGCAGCATTGTTCACAATAGCGAAGATCTAGAAACAGCCCAAGTGTCCTTCAGTGGACAAGTGGATTAAAAAGCTGTGGTACATATATACAATGAAATACTATGGAGCCATGAAAAAGAAGGAAATCTTACCTTTTGTGACAATATGGATGGACCTGGAAACTATTATGTTAAGTGAAATAAGCCAAGCAGAAAAAGAAAAATATCATATGACCTTACTCATTTGAGGAATCCAATGAACAATGTGAACTGAGGAACAGAATTGAGACAGAGGAGAGATCAAAGGGACTAGAGAAAAAGAGGACAGAGGGAAAGGGGATGATAGGATGGGATATACCTGAAGGGAAGGGGGGAGGGTGCTATGGGGAGGGAGGCAAGGGAGATGTTGAGGGCAATACAGGGGAGGGGGAATGCATTTGGGGCAACACTAAAATCTATGTAAACACAATAAATTAAAATCAATAAAAAAATTTCAACCCCTACACACACATAAAAAAGTTTATATTATATATTCATATTCTATATCATATATTTAGTATATTTATATAAATAATATAAAATATAGGTAATATCATATAAATCCATTCATTATTCACCAAAATACATGAATAGGAATGATCATAGCAGCACTAATCATAATAGCTAAAAACAGAAACTACCTAAGTACCTACCAACAGGATGGGATAAATTAATTTTGGTGTATTCACAGGCATAATACTACATAGTAATGAGAATGAAAGAACTATAACTACACATATAATACTGGTGAATACCACAAACATAATATTGAGCATATGAAAGCAGATAAAAAGAGACTAAATACTATGTGGTTTCATTTATATAAGGTTAAAAACCAGGCTAAATGAATCTATGCTGTTAGAAGTTAGCATAGAGATTACCATGGGGGTTACTACTGGAAGGGAGAATGAGGAGGGCTCTTCTGTGGTACTGGTAACTATATTTCTGAACAGTACATTTTAAAATTATTAAAATGGTGAATTTTATGTTAAATATATTTTACCACAATAAAAGTCTTCTCTTCTTTGTATATTTTCCTGATCACTTCACAGGAAAAAAACACATTTCCAATTATTCCTATCACAAAATCATATTTATTTCTACCATAGCACTTTTGCTACTTTCTACTTTTTTGTTTTTCATCTGTTCTCATTGTCTTTATTGTCAACATCTACTAGAATGAGGACAGGTATCTTATCTATGTTATTCAACTGAACTTATCTGCCCGTTCCTAGATTTCATTAATGTTTAATGAATGAACACATTTTCTGAGTGATCCAAAACAATTCATGAAACACTTCTGTAAACTTTAATTTTATTTATTTATTCTATAAGTATTAGCATTTATATACATATAGTAGGAAATTCTTAACTAAAATGAGGCAGCATGTTTTTACAGGAATGAAGGACATACTTGCTCTCTTGCAAGTAGCTACACATTCTAGATCTTTAACTAGTTCTTGGGTAGAGGCTAGATCAGAACAGCATATAGATTTAAATTCAATGTGACAGATAAACTGTGTATTGTTATTTGCTTCCAGAATTTGTTCAAAGTGATTCTAAAGCCCCATCTGGACTCAGCAGAAAAAAGAAATGTCATAAAAATTTAGCAGTTTTTCAATGATACTGTGCATAGTAAAACATAAAAATTTCACCAAAAATAATTACTAGGACTGATAAATACAGGAAAGCAGTAGGATACAAAACAAATATTCAGAAATTAATTATATTTTATACACCAATAATAAACTATCAGCAATAGAAACTAAGAAAACAATCATATTTACCATTGAATAAAAAAAAAAAAAACCTAAAAATAAATTTAACCAAGGTAGTAAAAGACTATACTTGAAAAATTATAAGACACAGAAGAAAGAAACTGAAAAAGATACAAATAAATAGAAGCACAGATTGTGCTCATGGATAGAAATAATTAACATTATTGAAATGTTCATACTACCTAAAGCAATCTATAGATTCAACATAATTCCTATCAAAATACCAATGGAGCATTTCATAGAACTAAAAAAAATAATTTAAGCCTGACCTGCGGTGGCACAGTGAGTAAAAAGCGTCGACCTGGAACACTGAGGTTGCCGGTTCAAAACCCTGGGCTTTCTTGGTCAAGGCACATAGGGGAGTTGATGCTTTCTGCTCCTCCCTTCTGTCTCTCTCTGTCTCCTCTGTCTAAAATGAATAAATAAAATCTAAAAAAACTAAAAAAAAAAAAAATAATTTAAAAATGTATATAGAACCACAAAAGGCCCCAAATTTTGAGAAAAAATAATCAGGCTGGAGGTATCATGCTATCTGATATCAAACTATACTATAAGGCTATAGTAATCAAAACAGCAAGGTACAGGCATAGAAACAGACATATAGATCAATGAAACAGAATAAAGTGATATGGTCATTCATTACATGACAAAGAAGGCAATAACATAAAATGAGATAAGACCATCTATTTAATAAATGACATGGGGAAAATTGGACAGATACAAGCAAAAAAAATAAAATGACCATTTTCTTATACCATATACAAGAATAAACTTAAATGGATTAAAGACTTAAATGTAAGACTCAAAACCATAAAACTTCTAAAAGAAATTATAGACAGTAAAATCCCTAACATTTCTCTTAGCACTATTTTTTTCTGATAAACCCCCTAGAGCAAGGGAAACAAAACAAAAATAAACAAATTGAACTACATCAAACTGAAAAGTTTTTGTGCAGCAGAGGAAACCATCAAAAAATGAAAAGACAACCTACTACTGAATGGGAGAACATATATTTTATGCAATGTAATTCTTCCATAAATTATAGATTTTGGCTGTGGGAAGCAGAAGTATTTGATCAACTGTGTAAACTCATCTCTTTGTACACAAACCATACATTTCCTCCCCAAAATATCATATTCAGAAAGCCAAAGATCACAGATACATTTAGGGATCCCATATTAGCCACAGAATCAATAATACTTCATTCTTTGAAGATTACAAGATGCAAGTTCCTGGATAATATTGTGACTGGTAACTATTTTAATATTTATAAGAGCTTTAGCCAGGCTGAAGTGCTCACCAGCCACAAGAAAGTGGCAACAAGAGTAACAAGAAATTTAACCTTGGCTAGTTGGCTCAGTGGGAGAGCATTGGCCCAGTGTGTGGAATTCCAGGGTTCGATTCTTAGCCAGGGCACACTGGAGAAGCACCCATCTGCTTCTTCACCTTCCCCCCTCTCCTTTCTATCTCCTTTTTCCCCTCCTGCAGCCAAGGCTCCAAGGGAGCAAAGTTAGCCTGGGCCCTAAGGATGACTCCATGGTCTCCACCTCAGGTGTTAGAATGGCTCTGGTTGCAGCAGAGCAATGTCTCAGATGGGCAAAGCATTACCCCTGGTGGGCATGTTGGGTAGATCACGGTTGGGCACATGTGGGAGTCTGTCTGACACCCCCCATTTCTAACTTCTGAAAAATCCCCCCCAAAAAAGTAACAAGATTTCAACCACAGGAAGTTTTCAACTATCCTGATACAGGTTTATGTAACCAACATAGAGCAGAAGAGCAGCAGTGCAGTACAGGAAGACAAAGACTGCAAACATAACATAGTATTGCACTGAAGAAAATTTTAAATAATTAAAAATAAAACTGCCTTATGACCCAGCAATTCCACTTCTGGCTGTATATCCAAAGAAACTCAAAAACACTTATTCAAAAGAATATGTAGAAAATGACGTCAGAGTAATGGCGCAGAAGGAAGCAATACCGATAAATCTCCCCCAAAACTCAACAAGATCTTCAACCAGAAACAGAAAAACCTATCCTTGGAGCCTCCAGATGTTTTGCAATACACTCGAAGGTATGGTCGAGCGAAAAATTGGCTAAATATATAATCAAACCCCGAAGAAAATAGAAAGTAAGAAATGCTCCACCTTCCTCACTAACCTAAACAGGGCTGCTTTCACTGGGAACTGAGAATATAGAAACTAAGGTGGGCAAAGGGGGTGAACAGATCCAGGCCGTGGCACAAACAGGCAAACCAGGCTGTGGCACAGAAATCCAAGCCGAGGAAAAACTGTGCCTGTGGCAACCCAGTCAATACAAGCTAACACTCCCACCAAACTCCAACAAAGAAAGACAAGTGGGGCAGCCATTTCCCCCAATCTTCTGGTCGGCACGCGCAGATAGTGGGTGAGAGATTCCTTCGAAAGCCCCGGGAGTGGGTGCCCGTGTTATCCCACAGAGAGGCAGAGTCAGAGGCCTTTGTGTGGGCCAAAAGTGGAATCTCCGGGCTGCCCCAGCGCCCTGAAAAAGCCGCGCACAGGGAGGGAGCAAGAGCCAATTCAAACCTAGAACTTTTCCATGCGGGTGGGGGTTTCACCCAAACTATGAGGTGGCCAGCTTGATATCCTGGTCTGCGCGCACGGAGAGTGGGTGAGAGATTCCTCCGAGCACCTCAGGAGTGGGTGCCCGTGTTATCCCACAGAGGGGCAGAGTCAGAGGCCTTTGTGTGGGCCAAAAGCGGAATCTTGGGCCGCCCCAGCGCCCTGAAAAAGCCGCACATGGGGAGGGAGCAAGAGCCAATTCCAACGCTGGAACTTTTCCGTGTGGGCGGGGGTTTCACTCGGAGGGTGAGGCGGCCGGCCTGATATCCTGGTCTGCGCATGCAGATAGTGAGTGAGATTCCTCCGAGTGCCTCGGCAGTGCGTGCCCGTGTTATCCCACAGAGGGGCAGAGTCAGGGGCCTTTATGTGGGCCAAAAGCAGAATCTTCCAGGCCACCCCAGCGCCCTGAAAAAGCTGCACATGGGGAGGGAGCGAGAACCAATTCCAATGCTGGAACTTTTCCGTGCGGGTGGGGGTTTCACTCAGAGTGTGAGACTGCCGGCCTGATATCCTGGTCTGCGCACAGATAGTGAGCAAGAGTTTCCTCAAAGTGCCCCGGGAGTGGGCACCTGCCCGTGTTACCGGAAAGAGTGGCAGAGCCAGAGGTCTTTGAGTGGGCAGAAGCCCCGCCTGATTATGCTAGCAGCTCTGACTGACTGAGCCTTACCCAGAGCCCTGTGCTGAGTGGGAATAGAGTGGGGAGTTGCCAGCTCTTTGAGCCTCTTACTATCCAGGCAGAGGCAGCAGCAACCTCATAGCTGGATTATCAGGCTACTAATTGAGGAAGGAAAGACTAGGAGAGAGGCTCCAGGAACACGGACTCTATCACTGTCGGAGCCTATAAATGCTAATGTGCCTCGACTGCCAACGAGATTGAAGCACAATATATGATATCACCATAGAGACTTATCAACTGCAGACCTCTACCTGAGCATGCCAAAGGGGCAGAACCCGGGGTACAGAGTCACCGACCAGGAAGAGGGAGAGAAAAGAAAAAGCAAGAAGATAACCTTTCAAAATCAAGAATAATCTGCAGACTTTATAACCTATCCCATTTTATTATATTTGTTCGTTTCTTTCTCTTCATTCTTGATTTTTTTTTTCCTCCTCCAGTTTGGTCGTTTAACTCTCTGCCAGTCTTTTTTTTTTTTTTTAATTTTTTATTTATTCATTTTAGAGAGGAGAGGGAGAGACAGAGAGAGATGAGGGGAGGAGCTGGAAGCATCAACTCCCATACTGCCTTGACCAGGCAAGCCCAGGGTTTCAAACCGGCAACCTCAGCATTTCCAAGTGGATGCTTTATCCACTGTGCCACCACAGGTCAGGCCTCTGCTGGTCTTTTTCTCTCCTCTCCTTGAACTACACTACCCATAAGTGTTACATCTCCCATTATCTTTTCTTTCTTCTTCCTTTCTCTCTATGAGGGTTGTACTTTAACAACCTTAACTCTCTCTCTCTCTCTCTCTCTCTCTCTCTCTCTCTCCTCTTTTTACTTATTTTAGTGATTCCCTCTTTTTTTTTTCCCTGTCTCTCTTTCTTTTCTCCCTCTATATTAGTTTCTTCCTTTCTCCCTCACGTCTCCTCTCATTCAAACCTCAATAATGAACAAATTATCTTACCTGGGACTCAAACTTATGTTTGTGGCATTTTTGGAGGGTTTACACTTCACCTTTTTAATTCACTAGCAGTGCTCCCATCCCTGGCTCTCCATTTTATCTAGTTCTTGTTCCACTAAATACAATAGTAATTTTTAAATTTGTCCCCCCATTTTCCTGTTTCCCTCTTATTCCTCTCATCATAACTCTTACTCAACCAACACCTAAGAGCAAATCATTTTATTCTTGACCCAATTTTTTTTCTTATTTGCTTTTTGTGGGTCCACACCTCCTTTTATTTTCCTTTTTTTTTTTTGCCCCTTTATTACTTCTCCCCAATTCAGGCCCTCCATTACAGGCATTGTTTGTTCTATTTAGTGCAATATAATTCACAGTTCACCACAAGATTTTCTCAAGAAAGAGGGGAGAGGAGAGGAGAGGAAAAAAGGAGGGGGAGGAATAATTTCCTTTTTTTCAAATTTTTATTTTATTTTATTTTTCTTTATTTAATTATTAATTTTTTTAAAAAAACAACTCTTCAATTTTTTATTTTTTAACTTTTTATTCTTTATTAAATCTCATTAATACTATCAACAAAACCACCCTCAGATGCCATTAAGGAAGAGAAAATCAAATATCATGGATACAAAAGAAAGAGAGGTAACACAGATGAGGAAAAATCTATGGAGAAAAAATTTAATATATTGGAAACCTTGGAGTTAAATGACAGAGAATTTAAAATAGAAATCCTAAAAATACTCAGAGATATACAAGAAAACACAGAAAGGCAATTTAGGGAGCTCAGAAAACAACTCAATGAACACAAAGAATATATTTCCAAGGAAATTGAAACTATAAAAACAAATCAAACAGAAGTGAAAAACTCAATTCACAAGCTGAAAAATGAGGTAACAAGCTTAGCTAATAGAACAGGCCAAATAAAAGGTAGGATTAGTGAAATAGAAGACAAGCAACTTGAGGCACAACAGAGAGAAGAAGAAAGAGACTCAAAAATTTTAAAAAAATGAGATACCCTACAGGAATTATCTGACTCCATCAAAAAGAATAACATAGGAATAATAGGTATATCAGCAGAAGAAGAGAGAGAAAATGGAATGGAGAACATACTCAAACAAATAATAGATGAGAACTTCCCAAGTGAAATAAGGACAGGATGAACAAATGGAACTATACAAAACTAAAAAGCTTTTGTAAGGCAAAATACAAGATGAACAAAATAAAAAGACAACCCACAGAATGGGAGAACATATTCGCCAACATTTATGATAAGGAGTTAATAACCAAAATCTATAAAGAACTTGTAAAACTCAACACCAGGAAAGTAAACAATACAATCAAGAATTGGACAAAAGAACTGAATAGACACTTCTTTAAAGTGGCCATAAAGATGGTCAATGGGCATATGAAAAAATTTTCAACATCACTAATCATTAGAGAAATGCAAATAAAAACCACAATGAGATACCACCTCACACCTCTCAGAACAGCACTCATTAACAAAACAAGACATAACAGGTGCTGGCAAGGGTGTGGAGAAAAGGGAACACTCTTGCACTGCTGGTGGGAATGCAGACTGGTACAGCCACTATGAAAAAGAGTATGGAGATTCCTCAAAAAATTAAAAATGGAACTGCCTTTTGACCCTGCTATCCCACTTTTAGGAATATATCCCAAGAACACCACATCACTGATTCAAAAGAAGAAATGCATCCCCCATGTTTATTGTAGCATTGTTTATAATAGCCATGATCTGGAAACAGCCCCCAAGTGTCCATCAGTGAACAAGTGGATTAAAAAGCAGTGGTACATATACACAATGGAATACTATGCAGCCATGAAAAAGAAGGAAATCTTACCCTTTCCTACAACATGGATGGACCTGGAGTCTATTATGCTAAGCAAAATAAGCCAGGCAGAGAAAGAAAAATATCATATGAACTCACTTATATGAGGAATCCAATGCACAATGTGAACTGAGGAACGGAAGAGAGGCAGAAACGGGGTCAAAGAGTCCAGAGTTAAAATGGTCAGAGGGAAAGGGGATGAGAGGAGGGAATCAAAGAAAGGAAAGACATTAGTGAAAGTATATACACATAACACAGAGAGATAGTGGGCAAGATAGTAAATCATGAAGGTAAGAGGGGAAAGTGGTGGGGGGAGGGAATAAACGGGTTATCAAGGAGAATATGAGGGAGGGAAGGATGGAGATATATTTGGGGAAACACTTGTAACTATGTAAACACAACAAATTAAAATCAATAAAATAAATAAATAAAATATTATTGGCCAACAAAAAAAGAATCTTAGCATTTGCAACTGCTCATATCACATACTGCTTCATATAGAAGATAACAACCTGTTAGAACAATGAAATGACCTGCTGAAGGACTAACTCATAGGAAATATTCTGTAAGGACAGGGTATCATGCTCCAGTATGCAGTGCACACAGTAAATCAAAAACCTCAATATGTGCTACATCCCCAATAAGGATAATTCATGGATCCAAAAACCAAGGGGTAAAAGCTTGACATCATTTGCAATGACTCATTAGTGGACTTTGTGCTTTCTGTTCCAACTCTAGGCTCTGCTGGACTAGAGGTCCTGGTCCCAAAAGGTCCTTGCAAAGGGACATAGCAAGGCTTCCAATATCTATATGACATAGCTGTCATTAGTAATCTTTATATCTAGGACCATTAGGCGCAAACAGGAGTCATTGCCTTAGCAAGGGTTATTGATCTTAATCAGCAGAAGTCAGGGCTATGTTACACAAATGGGTCAGGGACAAATGTGTGAAACTCAGGTCATCCACCAGAGCACTTCTGGTTATGCTTTTGTCTAACTGGGACAGTGAATTGACAAGTGCAGCCATCCTAACCTTGGAAGAATATAGTTCTCAAAAATTCAGACTCCTAACGAATTAGCATTTGGATCAAACCAAATAAGAAGCCACTGAGGCCAGAAGGTGGAAGCTGAGGGAGAGAAGAATTTAGAATGTATGCTGGGCAGAGATAGAAAACGAGTACCAAGTGACAACAGAGAAATGGTGCCATGAGGAGCACTACCAATAAATCTCCCAAAAATTTCAACAAGTTCTACAAACAGTGACACAAAAATCTATCCTTGGAGCTTCTGGAAGTCCCACACATTGAAAAAAAGTACTATCAACAAAACCATCCTCAGATGCCATTAAGAAAAAGGAAATCGAATATCATGGATACAAAAGACAAAGGTGTAACACAGATAGATGAGGAAAACTCTATGGAGAAAAATTTTAACATATTGGAAACCTTGGAGCTAAATGACAGAGAATTTAAAATAGAAATCCTAAAAATACTCAGAGATATAAAAGAAATCACAGAAAGGAAATTTTGAGAGCTCAGAAAACAACTCAACAAACACAAAGAATATATTACCAAGGAAATTGAAACTAAAAACAAATCAAACAGAGATGAAAAATTCAATTCATGAACTGAAAAACGAGGTAACAAGCTTAGGTAATAGAATATGCCAGATAGAAGGTAGCATTAGTGACATAGAAGACAGGCAACTTCAGGCACAACAGAGAGAAGAAGAGACTCAAAAATTAAAAAAAAATAAAAAAGCCCTACAGGAACTGTCTGACTCCATCAAAAAGACTAACATAAAAATAATAGGTATATCAGAGGAAGAAGAGAGAGAAAATGGAATGGAGAATATATTCAAACAAATAATAGACGAGAACTTCCCAAGCCTGTGGAAAGAACTAAAGCCTCAAATTCAAAAAGCAAACAGAACACCAAGTTTTCTTAACTCCAAAAAACCTTCTCCAAGACACATCATAATGAAATTGGCACAAACCAACAGCAAAAAAATTCTCAAGTCAGCCAAGGAAAAGAAGAATACAACATATAAAGGAAGGCCTATTAGATTATTATCGGATTTCTCAGCAGAAACTCTACAAGCTAGAAGAGAATGGACCCCAATATTTAAAGTCCTGAAAGAGAGGAACTTTCAGCAATGAATACTATACCCATCAAAGCTATCCTTCAAATACAAAGGAGAAATAAAAACATTCACAGATACAGAAAAGATGAGGGAATTTATCATCAGAAAATCCCCACTCCAGGAAATACTAAAGGCGGTTTTCCAACCACATTCAAAGAACAAAACAAAACAAAACCACAAGTAAAAGCTCCACCAAGAACACAATAAAACCAAATTTAAACTGTGACAAAAAAAAAGGGGGGGGGGGGAGAAGACGGAGATTAACAGTAGGAAAGGACGATGGAGTGCAGAAGTATTCACAAGATAGTGCACTACAATGAACAGGGTAGGAACCCTTTTCATTACTTAATGGTAACCACCCTTTAAAAAACCACCACAGAACCACATGACATAAAAAACTTAGCAACAGAGGAAAGATGTATGGAATACAACCAGACAAAAACAAATGATAGAAAAATGAAAGAGAAGAATCAAACAAAATACAAAACTAACAGAAAGTAATTTATAAAATGGCAATAGAAAACCCACAAGTGTCAATTATTACACTAAATGTAAATGGATTAAACTCACCAATAAAAAGACACAGAGTAGCAGAATGAATTAAAAAAAAAATCCAACTGTATGCTGCCTACAAGAAACTCATCTAAGCAACAAGGATAAAAACAAATTCAAAGTGAAGGCTGGAAAACAATACTCCAAGCAAATAACATCCAAAAAAAAGCAGGTGTAGCAATACTCATATCTAATAATGCTGACTACAAGACAGCAAAAGTAATGAGAGACAAAAATAGTCATTTCATAATGATTAAGGGGACACTGAATCAAGAGACATAACAATTCTTAATATATATGCACCAAACCAAGGAGCACCAAAATATATAAGACAGCTACTTATTGAACTAAAAACAAAAACTGACAAAAATACAATCATACTTGGAGACCTCAATACACCACTGATGGCTCTAGATCATTCATCCAAACAGAAAATCAATAAAGATATATTGGCCTTATACAAAACACTAGAGTACCTGGATATGATAGACATCTACAGAATATTTCATTCCAAAGCGACAGAATATATATTTTTCTCTAGTGTACATGGAACATTCTCAAGAATAGACCATATGTTGGGCCACAAAAATAACATCAGCAAATTCAGAAAAATCAAAATTGTACCAAGCATATTTTCTGATCATAAAACCTTGAAACTAGAATTTAACTGCAAAAAAGAGGGGAAAACCCAACAAAAATGTGGAAACTACACAACATACTTTTTAAAAATGAATGGGTCAAAGAAGAAATAAGTGCAGAGATCAAAAGATATATACAGACAAATGAAAATGACATTATGACATATCAGAACCTCTGGGATGCAGCAAAAGAAGTGATAAGAGGGAAGTTCATATTACTTCAGGCCTATGTGAACAAACAAGAGAGAGCCTAAGTAAACCACTTAACTTCACACCTTGAGAAACTAGAAAAAAAAAAAAAAAAGGCAACCCAAAACCAGCCCAAGAAAGGAAATAATAAAAATCAGAGCAGAAATAAATGAAATAGAGAACAGAAAAACTATAGAAAAAATTAATAAAACAAGGAGTTGGATCTTTAAAAAGATCTAAAAAATTGACAAACCCTTGGAAGACTCACCAAGGAAATAAGAGAATGGACTCACATAAACAAAATCCAAAATGAAAGAGAAGAAATCACCGCAGACATCATAGATATACAAAGAATTATTGTAAATACTACGAAAAACTATATGCCACCAAATTCAACAATCTAGAGGAAATGGATAAATTCCTAGAACAATACAAACTTCCTAGACTGAGTCATGAAGAAGCAGAAAGCCTAAACAGACCAATTAGCAGGGAGGAAATAGAAATAACTATTAAAAAATACCCCAAAAATAAAAGTCCAGGCCCAGACGGTTACACTAGTGGATTCTATCAAACATTCAAAGAAGACTTGGTTCCTATTCTACTTAAAGTCTTCCAAAAAATTGAAGAAGAAGCAATACTTCCAAACACATTTTATAAGGCCAACATAATCCTTATACAGAAACCTGGCAAGAACGGCACAAAAACAAACAAACTACAGACCAATATCTCTAATGAATACAGATGCTAAAATACTAAACAAAATACTAGCAAATTGAATACAACATGTTAAAAAAATAATACATCATAATCAAGTGGTATTCATCCCAGAATCTCAAGGATGGTTCAACATACGCAAAACGGTTAACGTAATACACCATATCAACAAAGCAAAGAACAAAACCACACGATCTTATCAATAGATGCAGAAAAGGCATTCGATAAAATACAACACAACTTTATGTTTAAGACACTCAGCAAAATGGGTATAGAAGGAAAATATCTCAACATGAAAAAGGCCATTTATGATAAACCATCAGCTAACATCATATTAAATGGCATAAAACTGAGGACTTTCCCCTTTAAATCAGGAACAAGACAGGGTTGTCCACTCTCTCCACTCTTATTTAACATGGTGCTAGGAATTCTAGCCAGAGCAATCAGATAACATAAAGAAATAAAAGGCATCCATAATGGAAAAGAAGAAGTAAAGGTACCACTTTTTGCAGAAGATATGATCCCATACATCAAAAACACCAAAGACTCCACAAAAAAGATTACTAGAAACAATAAACCAATACAGTAAGGTCACAGGATACAAAATTAATATACAAAAGTCCATAGCCTTTCTATATGCCAACAAGGAAACATTAGAAACTGAAGTAAAAAAAATAATCCTCTTCACGATTGCAACAAAAAAAAATAAAATACCTAGGAATAAACATAACAAAGAATGTAAAGGACCTATATAACGAAAACTACAGAGCATTGTTAAGGGAAATCGAATAAGATACAATGAGATGGAAAAATATTCCTCTTTCTTGTATAGGAAGAATAAATATAATCAAAATGGCCATATTACCCAAAGCAATGTACAAATTCAATTTAATTCCCATCAAAATTCCAATGACATTTTTTTTAAAAAATGGAACAAAAAATCATCAGATTTATATGGAACTATAAAAAACTTCGAATAGCCAAAGCAATCCTAAGGAAAAAGAATGAAGCTGGGGGCATTACAATATCTGACTTCAAACTATATTATAGGGCCATGACAATCAAAATAGCATGGTATTGGCAGAAAAATAGACACTCAGACCAATGGAACAGAAAAGAAAGTCCAGAAATAAAACCACATATATATGGTCAAATAATTTTTGATAAAGGGGCCAACAACACACAATGGAGAAAAGAAAGCCTCTTCAATCAATGGTGCTGGGAAAACTGAAAAGCCACATGCAAATTATGAAACTCGACTACAGTTTGTTCCCTTGTATTAAAATTAATTAAAAATTTATCAAAGACCTAAATATAAGACCTGAAACAATAAAGTACATAGAAGAAGACATAGGTACTAAACTATGGACCTGGGTTTGAAAGAGCATTTTATGAATTTGACTCCAAAAAGAAGTGAAGGCAAAGATAAATGAATGAGACTACATCAGACTAAAAAGATTTTGCCCAGCAAGAGAAACTGAAAACAAAATAAACAGACCGCCAACTAAATGGGAAATAATATTTTCAAACAACAGCTCAGATAAGGGCCTAATATCCAAAATATACAAAGAACTCATAAAATTCAACAACAAACAAACAAACAATCCAATAAAAAAATGGGAAGAGGACATGAACAGACACTTCTCCCAGGAAGAGATACAAATTACCAACAGATATATGAAAAGATGCTCATCTTCATTAGTTTTTAGACAAATGCAAATCAAAACTACAATGAGATACCACCTCACACCTGTTAGATTAGCTATTATCAACAAGACAGGTAATAGGAAGTGTTGGAGAGGCTGTGGAGAAAAAGGAACCTTCATTCACTGTTGGTGGGAATGTAAAGTAGTACAGCCATTATGGAAGAAAGTATTGTGGTTCCTCAAAAAACTGAAAATAGAACTACCTTATGACCCAGCAATCCCTCTACTGGGTATATACCCCAAAAACTCAGAAACATTAATTCATAAAGACAGATGTAGCCCCAAGTTCATTGCAGCATTGTTCACAGTGGCCAAGACATGGAAACAACCAAAAAGCCCTTCAATAGAAGACTGGATAAAGAAAATATGGCACATAGGCCTGACCTGTGGTGGTGCAGTGGATAAAGCGTCGACCTGGAAATGCTGAGGTCGCCGGTTCGAAACCCTGGGCTTGCCTGGTCAAGGCACATATGGGAGTTGATGCTTCCAGCTCCTCCCCCCTTCTCTCTCTCTCTCCTCTCTCTCCCTCTCTGTCTCTCTCCTCTCTAAAAAAAATGAATAAATAAAATAAAAAATAAAAAAAACCTTTAAAAAAAAGTTTTAAGAAAATATGGCACATATACACTATGTAATACTACTTAGCCATAAGAAATGATGACATTGGATCATTTACAACAGAATGGTTGGATCTTGATAACATTATATGGAATGAAATAAGTAAATCAGAAAAAACAAGAACTGCATGATTCCATACATAGACACATAGGTGGGACATAAAACGAGACTAAGAGACATGGACAAGAGTGTGGTGGTTACGGGGGGGGGGGGGGGGCACAAAGAAAACTAGATAGAAGGTGACGGAGGTCAATCTGACTTTGGGTGATGGGTATGCAACATAATTGAATGACAAGATAACCTGGACATGTTTCCTTTGAACATATGTACCCTGATTTATTGATGTCACCCCATTAAAATTAATAAAAATTTATAAGAAAGAAAGAAAGAAAGAAAGAAAGAAAGAAAGAAAGAAAGAAAGAAAGAAAGAAAGAAAGAAAGAAAGAAAGAAAGAAAACGATACCAGTTGGAGCCCTTATCTTCCCCATGAGGAAGGCTCATTGGAATGCTAAAGGATCTGCTGCCATGCAGCATAAGGGGAGGACTGTGGCAGCCATGGAGGTTTATCGCTCTGAACTCCCTTCAAGAGAGAACCTGCTGGCAGTCTCAGCTATTAACGCTTTCAGAATCTGCCTTAACTTTCAAGCTAAATCCACACTCTTTCAAATCATCCCCAGCCCATAAGAGCACAGCGGAAGCACTGGCGCCTGGCTATGCCTGCTTACTCCTATAAAGAGCAATGTGTTGAGTTAGCTGAGGTTTTGTCAGATCTGAATCGTGG
This sequence comes from Saccopteryx leptura, assembly GCF_036850995.1. NCBI lineage: Eukaryota > Metazoa > Chordata > Mammalia > Chiroptera > Emballonuridae > Saccopteryx > Saccopteryx leptura. The sequence goes on along the minus strand of NC_089511.1, from coordinate 58,145,958 downwards.
TCTAAGTCTCTTCCTACGCAATCCTGCTTCCTCCTCCTCTCCCTTCACAGGTGTCAGAGCTACATCACAAATCCCACTTCTTTCCCCTTTGATCTTTCACGTATATTACCAACCAATAAACTTCTTGCACTCCAAACCTTGTGTTGGTGTCTGCTTACGCTAGGAACCAAATGACACACATGGTTTCAAGTATAAGCTCCAAATTTAATGTCACAAGGGCCAACACTGAAACTTATAATTGTTTATTTAGAAACAACTTATTATCAGGGATTTACTTATTTAAGGATCATAAATAATCCTTTCGAAAAATGCAAAGAAGGCCAGCTAGAAATAAAGTCACAGTTGAAATCTACTAAATATTTATAGTTATTACATGCCAAACTCTCCACATGAAATTCCCTACTTACTCCTCACAGTGCCTTATACAGTGTGTAGAATTTTTATTATTCCCTTTTACAGAGAGCAAACGGCAATTACTTTGATTGTCCAATAATATAATTAGTAAGTTAAAGAGTCAGAATTTGTACCCAGGAAAGCGTACCCTATTAACCACTACACCATTCCTGTTACCCAGAGTTGATTTATGTTGTTTACAAATGAAGAATACTAATGATAAGAATATTAGTTCCAAAGAACAAGTTGTAGGGTACAGAGCTATGCAAACAAATCTGGTGCTATCTAAAAGTATCATCTGCTTCTGATCCTGGTAACCTCAATACTCTTTCCTAAAAAAAATTGCTTGCCTTATTTTTGCTGGTATAAATTAGCCAATTTCTACAATGTTTTTGAAACATAAACTTTCTTTTTTTTTTAACTTTTATATTTCATTTATTTATTTCATTTATTCATTTTTAGAGAGGAGAGAGACAGAGAAGGAGAGAGAGGAGAGAGGGACAGAGAGAGAGAGAAGGGGGGAGGAGCTGGAAGCATCAACTCCCATATGTGCCTTGACCAGGCAAGCCCAGGGTTTCGAACCGGGGACATCAGTATTTCCAGGTCGATGCTGTATCCACTGTGCCACCACAGGTCAGGCCATAAACTTTCTTTTGAAGGGTCCAGTTTTGCATATAATCCTAAAAACAATGGGATCTAGTCCTAGTCCCCAAGCTGCTGATAGATGGAGCATGAAGAGGATCATTAGCTTCCTCTTAGAAGAGAGCTAGCTCTCAGGTTGGCAAAAAGAACAGCTTCATGTTCATTGCAGCATTGTTCACAGTGGCCAGGACATGGAAACAACCAAAAAGCCCGTCAATAGATGACTGGATAAAGAAGATGTGGCACATATACACTATGGAATACTACTCAGCCATAAGAAATGATGACATCGGATCATTTACAGCAAAATGGTGGGATCTTGATAACATTATACGAAGTGAAATAAGTAAATCAGAAAAAAACCAGGAACTGCATTATTCCATACGTAGGTGGGACATAAAGGTGAAACTAAGAGACATTGATAAGAGTGTGGTGGTTATCGGGGGAGGGAGGAAAGGGAGAGAGAAAGGGGGAGGGGGAGGGGCACAAAGAAAACTAGATAGAAGGTGACAGAGGACAATCTGACTTTGGGTGATGGGTATGCAACATAATTGAACAACAAGATAACCTGCACTTGTTATCTTTGAATATATGTATCCTGATTTATTGATGTCGCCCCATTAAAAAAATAAAATTATTTAAAAAAAAAAAAGAACAGCTTCTATAGACAAGGGAGGTAGAACCACTTCCTTATGCACTGACATTTCAATGGTGAGTTTTTAAGAGGGATTTGAGTACTTGGAAATCTCCAATTCCCTTTCCAATCCTTATAGCAATCTCAGCCTTACAGTTAGAGATTCTTAGAGAATGCTGGTCATAGAAAATTGAAAAATTTCCATTTGTGATTCCTGGAAAATCAAACTCTGGGGTTGGTTTCATAGGCTGTAGGTTAAATTTTCAGTCTTTCCAAGCATCTTATGTAAAAAATCTGGGCATTTATTATTAAAGAGTCCACTTACCCGGAGACTTTATATTCAATATACCAGCTGCAGTAACTGGATGCCATTCTAAGAGGGGTGGTATCTCGGGATCCACATAAAGGGCCCTTGGACTTCAAATACCCCAAGAGAAGCTGTTGAAAAACATACATAAGTAGAATGTATTTTGTTTAAAAGCTATACTGTGAGGTCAGGTGGGTTTAGCTATTTCTAGTGCTGGTGTGTGAATAGTGTCGGGGAACACGTCCCAGCTGTACTTCCATAAAGAATATGTGTAAAATAGCTCACAATCCATCACCAATTTGTATTTGTGGGACCAGGAAAGCTGCACTTGTTAGCATCGCTCCTAAGAAGCCTTTTCCAAACTTTCTCGTGTCATCTGCGAGGTAAATGATTTATTGAATGAATTATAGCTGCGAGCTTGATCACTACCTCATATCCATTATATTAGTGGCAGTGGTGGGCTCCCAGTCACTTACTTAGAAGTGGGACAAGGCACACAGGAAGAGGAAACTTATTACTCCAGAGGTTTCATGGTGGAATTGCATTTCAATTCACCTGATGGTTGCAAAGATCAGTGAGCTAGGGATCATAGTGCTGTATTTAGGCTGCAGCTGTTGCTTACCTTCAGCCAGGGCATCATTCAGGGATCAGTTAGAAAACAGAAACCACTTCATGGACATAGATAAAAGTGAAGTGGCTACCAGAGGAAGAGGGATGGATGTAGGGAAAGGGTGTGGGGAAGGTAGTAAAAATGACCAAATATAGGATGACAGAAAATGATTTGGTTTTGGGTACGATGGGTACACGGCATAATCAACAGTTCAAATGCTATAGAAATGTTTACCTGAAACCTATGTACTCTTATTGATCAATGTCACTCTTTTAAATGTAATTTTTTAAACAAAATTAAAAAAAAGAAATCACTTCAGTTATTTTAAGCAGAAAGGGATTTAAGAAATGCAGAGAATTGACTGCATATAAAATATTGGGTTAGAGAAGTGAATTTGAGGTGGACCCTCCAGGGATGGCTCCCAGATGAATTGGCCTGCCAAGGAACCAGCTACCCTGCCATAATTAAAACAGAATCAATGCCAGGAAACTGCCCTGGAATTAGCTCCAGGAGCTCACAGCCTCAGTAGCAACTGGAAATCACGATGCCCCAGGAATATAGCTGTTGTCTTCAAAGTCATAATGCTCCTGCTATACTGGTACCAGGCGAAACTGCATGTCCAACAACCGATGCCTTAATGCCCATGGAGCTAGTGATTAGACATGTGATGCTATGACCAGAAGTCCAACCCTTCCACACCATGCCAGCCTGCAGGAAAGCAGCAGCAGCTGTGCTTCTCCATGCACACATTTTTCTTCTAAACGTCCCACAGGTGCATCTGATGGACCAAACTTCAATCACATCTGGAACCTTAACTATAAGGGAATCGAGTTTTTAGCTCTCCAGCCTATGGTACAGACCGATATCCTAAAAGGGGCAAAAAGGAATGCCGAGCACTTTTCTACTGTGAACCCAGCCGACTTGCTGTGTCCTGGAGGAGGAAGGGCACAGGGGCAGCAAAAAGTCACAGGTGAAGTCATTTCTTGGTTTGAAAACAGAAGAAGAATAAGGAAAAATAAAGAACAGTCTAGTCCAATGGAGCATTCAGGCAGGTTTAACCCAGAGAATAGTTTTGAACTTTTGGAATCCTTATCAAATGCTGCCCTCTGATGTTTGTGAGATAAACTGCTTTTGAGAAATAATGAAACAGACTGATGAGAGAATACATCCAGATGTAGTTTTCTGGAGTAAATAGCTGTGGATGTCTGAACTTCACAGAAACCGGGGAAGATCCACTGAATTGGACACCAAAACTATTTCCAAGTGAAGCAGCCAATTAACATCCAGATCCAGTTTTGCCAAAGTGTTATTGACCCAGACCTCTAGATATACATAGGTTATTTTTCCTTCATAATCACAGTAGGGAATTTTTAAATAGTCCTGGTGGTTCATGCAATAATCAGGAAAGCAGATGATCATTTAAATTGTGAACCATTTACACAAATTATGGATCAAAGAGAAGACTTTCAATGAAAGAGTTTAATTTATTGTCAGTATTGTTGATTTGATTTTTCTTTGTCATCTATATCTTTATAAGATGCTTGAAACGTGCTTTCCCCCAATATTGCATCCATAGAAGTGTGGTTCTCTCTTGTCTTCCTTCCAACCTGTTAAAATGCTAAGGTCCAGGCCCTGGCCGGTTGGCTCAGTGGTAGAGTGTCGGCCTGGCGTGCGGAAGTCCTGGGTTCGATTCCTGGCCAGGGCACACAGGAGAGGCGCCCATCTGCTTCTCCACCCCTCCCCCTCTCCTTCCTCTCTGTCTCTTCCCCTCCTGCAGCCGAGGCTCCATTGGAGCAAAGATGGCCTGGGCGCTGGGGATGGCTCCATGGCCTCTGCCTCAGGCGCTAGAGTGGCTCTGGTCGCAACAGAGCGACGCCCGGATGGGCAGAGCATCGCCCCCTGGTGGGCGTGCCGGGTGGATCCTGGTCAGGCACATGCGGGAGTCTGTCTGACTGCCTCCCCGTTTCCAGCTTCGGAAAAATGCAAAAAAAAAAAAAAAAAAAAAAACTTAAAAAAAATGCTAAGGTCCAGGGTCCATGATCTCAAGAAGTGTGTCATAGTCCTCTATGAAGGGAGCTTCCCTCTTCTTTCTTCATGGCCATCTTGTGGGAAACCAGAACTGTGGTTGGGATCTTTCAATGACCAAAGCTGGGTTAGAGTAGGTCTCTTCTTTAGACAACTTTATGCGAGTTATCTATACTGGAGTTGGGGTTCAAAAGAATATTTATCAATCAAGTGTTACTCTGTTTTCTTTTGCTAATCTTCCTTGACTGTATACCCTTATTGGTTATTCTTTAGTAGGATTTAAATATCCACTGGTCTCTGGCCAAAATAATTTCAATATTTTTTATTTTTAAGTGGAAGGAGATGAGATAGAGAGACAGACCCCTGAATGTACCCCTACCATGACCCAACCAGCAACCCCCTTCTGGGGCTGATGCTCAAATCAACTAAGCTAACCTCAGCACCTGAGGCTGACGCTCAGACCGAGCTATCTTCAGCACCTAGGACCAGAGCTCCAACCACTCGAGCCACTGGCTGCAGAAGGGGAAGAGGGAGAGAAGGGGGAGAGGGAGGGGAAGAGAAGCAGATGGTTGCTTCTCGTGTGTGCCCTGACCAGGGATCGGACCTGGGATGATTGTACGTGGGGCCAATGCCCTATCCACTGAGGCAACCGGCCAGGGCCCAAAATAATTTCCAGTAGCATCTCAGTTTCACTGTGATTTCTAATTGGATCCAAGCTAGAGAAGTCAAGGACAGTAATGAGAAAAGGCCATCACAGCTGGCGTTGTAGCACTCTTTTCTAAAAACTGTCTCTAAGATCACCATCTCTGAGAACCTCTAAACTTTTGGAAACTCTTTGACAAAAAGTATGAAACCATCCAAGTTTGAGGCTAGAGCAGAGCTAAATATGACAAGCTGGTGGTGCTCAGCAGAAACCACTTCTTAAATTGCTTTATACAGATAAACCTTCTTTTTCCAGGTGCCAGAGCTGTCCCCATTTCCACTTCTCTGTTCAGTGTCCTGACATGAAGAAGGGAAAGGCATTAGCAAACAAGTCACTGCAGAGATCAGAGAGTTCCCTCTGCACAGCCTGGGGGACATGCATCGGCTCTTCCCACTTCACTGTTTGCTTTCCCACTGGGGAGGACATGGGCTTGTCTTCAGGACACAGGGATGAAAGGCTACAGAAAATAACAAGCGGGAAGCTGTGTGGGGTCAGGGCTGTGTGTAATCAGTCATTAGGGGGCCCTGATCGGCTGATCTGCTTCAAAGCTTTGGAATTGGACTGAAAGGAGGCCATCCTGCTGGGTTCACAGAAGAAATTCCCAGGAGCTGGAGGTGAGGTTCTGCCACAGAAGTGAGATCATAGATGGAGAAACACTCAGAAAAGAGTTTGCAGTGCTGTTGTTATGATAATGACAACAATAGTAAGTCAACCACAAGAATCTTCCCCAAACTGTCAAATTCCCCCATGTTGAATAGTTTAGTCATTGTACAGTAACAAAGTGTAGCTTTGAGATAAATAAATGTGGGCTAGAGAATCAGTTTTAATATTGACAAACAGGAAACAGATTAAATAAATTATGGTAGTCTTTACAGTAGAATAATATGCAGCCATTTATAAACTATGTGGCACACACATGTTGCTAGCAGGCATGTAATTGGTACTTACCACTGTGGAAGCCAACTAGGCACCACAAATCAAAATGACAAATGCCTATACCTCTAAATCGGCATTTTGACTTTAAGAAATCTATCTTACAAAATATATTCACAGAAGTATAAATTAACATGTACAACATTATTTACTGCTTCATTTTTTTTTTTTGCAAGAGCAAATATTTAGGTAACATCATTAGGGAACCTGTTTTAAAAGTTATGGTATAGCCATGAAACAGAATAGAGTGCAGCCTTAAAAAAAAAAAAAAAGCAGCAGCTCTATGTCCTGATATATTGCTACTAAATGTAAAATAATAACACACAAAAAAAAATCAAGGTGCAGAACAGTATCTTATTACACTACCATTTGAGGTTAAGAAAGTGAGAGAGAAAGAGGACCCCGGGGAAGAATATTTGCTGGATGAAACACAGCCAGTGCCAAGCCGGCCCGCTGTCCGCCTAGAAGCCTTCAGCCGGGGCCAGCTGGGCACTAAGCAGTTCCTGAACTGTGCAGCCTTAGCTGGGGAAGACACACATGTATGTACCCTGTTACAGGAGATTGAAAGTTTTAGTGGACATAAGAATCATCTGGATTATTTGCTGAAAATGCAGATATAAGGGATCTAGCCTTAAGAAATTGTGACTCAGTAGGTCTGGGGCTGGAACCTGGAACTGGGGTGGGGGCTATTTTTAAAATAGACTTTATTTTGTAGAGCAGTTTTATGTTTACAGCAAAACTGAAAGTACAGAGATTTCCCATATACCCACACACACATGCAAAACTCCCCCCCCCCATTATCAATATTGATAGGGTATCGATATACTATACAATCAATTATATATATATATGACTATATATATATGTATATGATTGCTAGTGCACCATATGTAACCTATTTCCTAGAGTATCTTTAGCACCACACCAGCCCTGGAATGCAAGAGAACTACCGAAGCTGGACACTCCCATACCCCTTAGGAGAACCACTGAAGCAGCAGGACGTTCCCATATCCCTGAGATGACTGGCGCCCAAGAAGCAATAAAGACCACGATTGGATTGGACTGCCATGGAGAAGAAATTACAATCCTGGGAACCGGCCATCCTGCTTGATGAGTCTTACAATGCTGGGAACCAGCTATCCTACTTTATGACTAACTGCATGCCCCCATTGCACCTACCTCACCTGAAAAAGTATCTAATCAGTCCTCACAATCAGGGGTCCCCAAACTTTTTACAGAGGGGGCCAGTTCACTGACCCTCAGACCGTTGGAGGGCTGCCACATACAATGCTCCTCTCACTGACCACCAATGAAAGAGATGCCCCTTCTGAAAGTGCAGCGGGGGGCTGGATAAATGGCCTCAGGGGGCCACATGCGGCCCGCGGGCCCGTAGTTTGGGGACGCCTGGGTGCTGCTTGTCTTCTCAAGTTGCTGGCAAGCTTGATTAAAGACTCCTGTTATCCTCTCAGACCCACGCTCTGCTTATTGGCGATAGTGGCGATGGGTGACCCAAACCCCAGACCGGTTGTAGTTCAGTAGCACTATCTCATTATTATCACTCAAAGTCCACATTATATATATATATATATATATATATATATATATATATATATATATATATATATATATATATATACAAATGTATGTATAATGACCTTGTACACACAGTGTAGTTTTACTGCCCTAACAATCCAAGTGCTCCACCCTTTCATTCCTTCCTCTCCCTTAATCCCTGGAAACCACTGATATGTTAACTGTCTCCATAGTTTTCCCTTTTCCAGAATATTATCTAGTTGGTATCACATAGTATGTAGCCATTTCAGATTGGGTTTTTTTCACTTAGTAATATATACTTACAACCCCTACATGTTTTTCCATGGTTTCATAGCTAATTTCTTTTCTTTTTTTTTTTTCTGAAGTGAGAAACGAGGGGGCGGGAAGGCGACAGACTCTCACATGCACCCGACTGGGTTTCACCTGGCACGCCCACCAAGGGGAGATGCTCAGCCCCTCTGGGACATTGCTGTGCTGCAATCGGGGCCATTCTAGCACATCAGGCAGAGGCCATGGAGCCATCCTCAGCGCCCGGGCCAACTTTGCTCCAATGGAGCCCTGGCTGTGGGGAAGAGATAGAAAGGAGAGGGGGAAGGGTGGAGAAGCAGATGGGCGCTTCTCCTGCGTGCCCTGGCCAGGAATCGAACCCGGGTGTTCGATAGGCCAGGCCGACGCTCTACCGCTGAGCCAACCAGCCAGGGCCTCATAGCTTATTTCTTTTTAGCACTGAATAATATTCCATTGTCTGAATGTCCCACAGTGTATTTATGCATTCACCAACTTAAGGACACCTTGGTTGCTTCCAGGTTTTGACATCATTATAAATAGCTGTGAATAAATAACATATGCAGCTTTTTTGAGTGGACATACATTTTTAACTCCTTTGAGCAAATACCAAAAGGTACGATCGCTGGATTGTATCGTAAGAGTAGCTTTGTAAAAAAGACTCAAAAAATACAAAACTTTCTTCCAAAGTGGCTATACCATTTTGCATTCTCACCTCAATGTGTGAGACTCCCTGCCCTTTTAATAGGCATGTTGTGGTATCTCATTGTTGTTTTATCTTGCATTTCCCTGATGACATACAATGAGAAGCATCTTTTCATGTGTTTATTTTCCATCTGTATACTTCTTCGGTGAGGTATCTGTTAAAATTTTTGGCCAATTTTATATTTTTTTTAAAATCAAGCGTGAAAGGTGATTCTGAAACAGCAGATTCTTTGCTTAGTCTTTGAGAAGCAATGCTATAGCAACCACAGAACTAGGTGTATGAACAAAGCCTTCTCACTGAATTGAGGTCAGATCCAGGATCTCTGAGAGGGAAACCAGCCATGCCATTTGGCCTCAAGATCAAACTCAAAAGAGCCTTACAACTTGGCTACTGTTAACTGGCAAATTTGTCCATGAAAACAAGCTCCTCCCAAAACATTCATGTTTTGGTCCTTTTGAGCTTGAGGCTATCAATACCATTTTTTTATTAATTATAATGGAACTGCAATATAGGCAATTGCTGATCACCCAGAATTATTCATGGGTAGAGAGCTGGATTTATATGCACAAAACAATTGCTTGCCCAGTTTATGGCTTAAAGATGTTTTATCTGCTTCCATTTATATGGTGACACTTCTCAGAGAACATGGGATAGATATGCTCTTAAATAGTCATTGATAAAAATTTATGTATGTATAATACACATGAGTATTGCAACTTGTTTTGTTAATTCTATTTCTTTTCTTATAGTTTACTGCATTATTAGTTGTATTTTGTCATTTGCTTCTTTTGTTAATTTTAGATATGATTCAGGTAAAATAGAAGTGCAAACACACATTCAACATTTATGCATTTTTCCTATACCACTACTTACTCTTTTCATCAGCTCTGTAATATCTTTCAAATCCATTAATATTGTTTTGTTTGCAATTTACAGTGCTCATATTACTTAATAAACTTCCTAAATTTATATTTTACTGAGAAAAGTACAATGTAATCTTTGTTACATACTAGACTGCTGAGAACTTAGATCGTAAATTTTCATAAAACTTTGCGTTATTATACGACACGTTTCCTGATATGTAGTGCAGTAAGCTACTGTTCTAGATACTTTATAACTAATTTAATAATCAAATAAGTCTCCCAATAAGTTGCTATTTCCATTATGCCATGCTGACTCTTAATATTGATGTCAAAGTTAGACTTCTGACCCTAATCCACCTTGAATTGAAATCTCCCTACACTACCTAATTCCAAGAGCAAGGGGTCTCAAATCTGAATGCCTGTGGCTTCCCCAGTGCTGTTAGAAGAGTGTTCCCTACATATTGTACAACTCCAGCTCAGTCCTTGCAACTGCAGAAAGTTTCTTTTCTTTTTTTTTTTTTTGTATTTTTCTGAAGCTAGAAACCAGGAGAGACAGTCAGACAGACTCCCGCATGCGCCCGACGGGGATCCACCCAGCACGCCCACCAGGGGGTGACGCTCTGCCCACCAGGGGGCGATGCTCTGCCCCTCCGGGGCGTCGCTCTGCCACCACCAGAGCCACTCTAGCGCCTGGGGCAGAGGCCAAGGAGCCATCCCCAGCGCCCAGGCCATCTTTGCTCCAATGGAGCCTTGGCTGCAGGAGGGGAAGAGAGAGACAGAGAGGAAGGAGAGGGGGAGGGGTGGAGAAGCAAATGGGCGCTTCTCCTGTGTGCCCTGGCCGGGAATCGAACCCGGGACTTCCACACGCCAGGCCGACGCTCTACCACTGAGCCAACCGGCCAGGGCCTCTTCTTTTTTTTTAGAGAGAAAGAGAGAGGAACATACAGACAAGAAGAGAGATGAGAAGCATCAATTCTTCATTGCAGCACCTTGGTTGTTCATTGCTTTCTCATATGTGCCTTGATCGGGGTGCTCCACCTGAGCTAGTGACCCCGTTGCTCAAGCCAGAGACCTTAGGCTCCAGCCAGCAACCTTGGACTTCAAGCCAACAACCTTTGGGTCATGTCTATGATCCCACACTCTAGCCAGCAACACTGCTCTCAAGCTAGTGAGGCTGCGCCCAAGCTGGATGAGCTTGCGCTCAAGCCAGTGACCTCAGGATTTTGAACCAGGGTCCTCTGCATCCCAGGCCGATGCTCTATCCACTGCACCACCGCCTGCTCAGGCTGCATAGAGTCTTGATAGATCCTGCTGGAAATGGGGTCCTTGCTTACACTCTGCCCTTCATGACTTGTTGCTGGATCTTCACTCTAGAAACCCTCTATCCTAGGCTCTGTCTGGCTTTTTGACGATTACTGTTGCTTCTCTTTGTCTCTGAGTATTGCCTGTTGTCTCCATTCCCTCTGCACACTGTACATTTCACCTTCATCCTGTCTTTAATTGGGCCATTGGGTTGGACTTCCTAGAGACTGTTATCTACTTGATTTATTCTAGAGTTCAATAGCCCCTTTCAATGCTGACAATAACCCTACAACTGGGCCAGTTTCTTCCGACCCAGGTCTGACTTCCTACCTCAATTTCTTGGACTTAGGTTCTTAACATAAGCAGTATAGAAATCTACCTAAGCTCTGACACTTTTCCTCTGATTTGGAAATAATAAAGGCTCTGAGAAACTGGATTTCAGTGATGTGACCAAAAGCACAGGGCTCTCATGTTATACGAAGAGGCGAAATGTAACAGAAGCTGCACAGGAAGGCTAGCATCCTCCCCGCACTCCTGTTTCAGAGTTGTCTTCTGTTCTGCTTCACATCTGCTCTAGTCTTTCCATTTATATGAAGAACTACCTGTTTAGAGGCTATAAGAATTTTCTTCCCCCATAATAGTACTGCATTTCAAGTTGGGCAACTCAACATATCAATACAATCGACCGTAAATTTACTTTCCCTCAAATGTACTTCTACTAATTTTTCCTTATAAGGAAAAGAAGTACTTAGCTTTACAGAATCCTGCCTCATATTTAAGACTGTGCATTAGCACTGGAGTTAGTTCATCAAATGGCCGTACTGAGCATTCCTGAATTTAATAGTACTAATAACATGCTGATTTTGTTTTAAAAACATTGAATCAACCTCTTTAAACTGAAAGTGTTTTTTTGTTTTTGTTTCAGACAAACCCCTAGAAAGGTTTAAAATGTTTAATGAGAGACCTTGTAGACACAAATATATATATATATATATACTAACTTTAAAAGTCTTCTGTTTTAAGTCTACTTTCATTTATTCCTTTATTTAACGTTTACTGAGTGCTGAGTATGTGCCAGGCACAATTCTAGGTACAACAGAGAAAACAAAGCAGACCTATTGAAGCTGACATACTAATAGCAATAGATACTAAACACAATGAGTAATTATATATATGGTATTTAGAAAGTGTTAAGATCTACGGAATAAAGAAAAATAAGAATGGGCAGAAGCAATGGTAGTATGAGGATGGAGACACAGGTTGCCATTTTAAAGGGTGTTTAGGAAGGGCTTCATTGGAAAGAGGACATTTGAGAAAAGACTTGAAGAAAGAGATATGCTTCAGGAGTGGGTATATGGTCTGGTAGGTGAGAAGTGGGTAAAATTATGCGTTGGGGGTAGAATAGGAAATGAGGTTAGAAAGGGAGGATGAGGGTGAATCTATAACAACCCTATTAGCTTTGGTTTAAAATTGAGACAGACTTTTACTACTTTTGAGTAGGGATTTATTTTTCATACTTCCAATAAAATTTTATTTTTTAATATTTATAAAATCTTGAAACATATTTTATTGACTTTATTGATAATAGAAGGTACGGCAAAAGTAGGTTTATAGTTATGAAGACACAAACGTTTCTTCTTGTATTATCAATTAGTTATGGTATTATTTTCCAAACAAATACAAACATACTTTTACCCCATCTTGTATACATTATATAACTCAATATAATTTGATAGATGATAAAACCTGTAAACTCACTTCACTAAAGTTATAGAACATCATCCCTAAATTTTCCTATAACTCTGCAATCTGTTCCTCCCTCTACTGCCAGCTCCAGTCAATTACCAATCTGCTTTTTGTCACTATAAACTGGTTTGCCTTTTCTAGGTTTTTATGGACATGGAAATCATACAGTATATACTCTTTTATGTCTGGCTTCTTTCACTCAAACAATGCTTTTCAAATCCATCCATGCTAATATATATATATTTCAGTCATCTTTTATTGCTGCACATTCCATTATATAAATATATATTATTCTTTCACTTATTGATGGAAACTTGGATTTTTTCCCTCTCAATTGTAAAATATTAATGTTACTTTAAATAATTGTGTTCCAATAGCTATTATAATGATCCCACAATCTAGAAATTTTAAGTACCTAAAGCCTTGTGACCACAGGAAATTTTTAAAAGTTCAATACAAATTTATATACGTATTTTTGCTCCAGAGAATTATTATATGGTAATAAATAAAAGCCCAAAATAATGTTATAGGCTGTTGTTTTAAACATGAAAACATCTTACCATGGTAGAATAGTTTTATGGAGGAAGTGGAATGGAAAGAAATGATGGGAAATTTCCTAGTGCTAATAAGTTACATGTTACACTGTGGTATTTACAGACCATTACAGAACCGACGTGACTTTTATCTTTTTAAGTCAATATTTACAATATGTTAGGAATACTTTACAACTCTTTGAAGTTAAATTATTTTACATATCAATTTTAAAATATGAATGTGAAAATTTTTAAAAAGTAAAAATGTTAAGAGTATTTCTTCTCTCAGGTCCTATTCCTAGAAGCTGCTCTTTAATTGTTCTGGGGTGTGCAGGAACATTATGATTTTAAAAGTTTTCCTGGTAATTCAAATATACAACCAAAGTTTAGAGCAGCTGGTCTAAAACAGTAGTCTCTCTCAGCAGAATACCTGACAAGGAGTAGAAAAAAGTGAAAACCGCACTGTTTACCATTTTCCTGGGAGTGTTAGTTATCTAGCAAGTAACTATTTATAAGGTTCATAAAAATATTAACAGTCCTTATAGAACTTAAGTACAAAAAAGGTTAACTGATAACCAGGTGTGATCATTATGATGCCTTCCAATGGAGAAATGCTATTATTTGCAAGGTACTGTGACAGCTGTTGTAAGTAAATGAAATTACCACCTTTGTAGATTGTCCCAGGCCTGGAACACTAACCTACACAGAGATATGGTAACAAAGAAAGACCTCAGTAGGGTATAATTATTCATTAACTAGCAATTGCCCCTGGACTTATCTGTTAATCTCTTTTCACAGCAATTTTTCTTTTTGCTTACTGTCCAGAATTTCAAGTCTGCAATTTAATTTTGTTTTCTACTTCCCTATTCTTCTTCTGTTCTTTTCTTTTGCCTTAGCTATTTTTTCCTTTTACTCTCATTTCTTGTTATGATTTATAGTACAGTGATAAAAAATGGGACTAGGATTGGGGCTTAAAGCCAAATTTCACAATTAATTACCGTGTGACTTAGTAAAATAAAGTACAGTGCAAGTCGTTGCTGTGTGGGCCGACGGGAACCTCCAGAGGGAAATGTTCACGTCCTAATCCCCGAGGCTCGTGAAATTACCTTTTACAGCAAAAGCTGTGATTAAAGTTAAGGCTCATGAGAGGAGGATTTTATCCTGGATTATCTATCTGCATGGACCCTAAATATACTGCTCACAAAAATTAGGGGATATTTTATCGCTTCATATTCATTTTGAACTATCCCCTAATTTTTGTAAGTAGTACAAGCACATGAGAAAGGTGGAGGGAGATTTGAGACACATATACAGAAGAGAAAGTGATGAAAAGACAGAGCAGAAAGAGATACAGCCACTACAGGCCAAGGACTGAGCTGAGGGGCTGGAAGAGGCAAAGAACGGATTCTCCCTTAGAGCCTTTGGAGGGACTGCAGCTCCACAGAACCCTTGACTTTATAGACTACTAGAGAATAAATTTCTATTGTTTTAAGTCACCAAATTTGTAGTCGCTTGTAACAGCAACCACAAGAATGAATACACTCTGGTTACCTCTCAAAGCAAAGAATAAGCTAAGGATTGTACAAATGCTTTGCAAACAGAGTGCTATACAAATACAAGCTCTCTGCACTGGTCTCTTTCTATGAGAACTTCTAAGACCATGCAAATAGCCATCATCATGAATCAGTCTTCATGGAACAGATGTAAGGCGAGTTCCTGGGGCTTCTTCTCCAACGTTCCCCCATCTTATTACCCAAAAAAATTTAGAAATTATCTTTCTCTGTCTTGTCTCTCACACTCCATCAATTATCAAGTCCTGTAAATTCAACTTCATAAGCATCTCTTGAATTAACCTAATTCTCGCCACCCCAAACGTAAGGTCTTTGTGCTGTTGGCTTGGCCTTTCTAAAACTACCTAAGATTGGCCACATAGTAGCTACTTCACTGTTAGGTTAACCCACAGGTATGCTCCAAAATTCTGTAGATTACAAATGTATATATCTGCCAAATGCAAGAGAACACAAAGGTGCCATTGATGGCACAGAATAATAGAAACTAATATCAAAAAACACCAATTTCACTACAGACTCAGTGAAATCCCTATCAGAATCCCAGCTGGCTTCTTTGCAGAAATTGACAAGCTGACCCTAAAATTCAAATGGAAACACAGGAGGTTCCAGAATAGCCAAAACAATCTTGAAAAAGAACTAAGTTGGGAGAACTCAAACTGCCAGTTATAAAACTTAACTACACAAAGCTCCAGTAATGAAAACAATGTGGTAGTGGTATAATGATGACATCTAGATCAATCTAATGGGATTAAGATGTCAAAAATAAACCTATATATCCATGGTCAACTGATTTTTTAAAAGAGGTTATCAAGACAATTCAATGGAAAAGAATAGTCTTTTAACAAATGGTGTATCCACATGTAAGAGAAAGAAGCTATACCCCAGCCTTATACCATATATAAAAATTAACTCAAAATGGATTATAAAACACTTAGGAGAAAGAGGAGGTAAATCTTTATGAACATAGATTTGGCAACTGTTCCTTAGATATGACACCAAAAACATATGCAACAAAAAAATAAACATCATCAAAAAACTTTTGTGTGGCAAAATGATACTACTATCAATAAAGAAGGCAACTCCCAGAAAGGGAGTAAATATTTGTAATTCATGTATCTTATAAGGGACTTATATCTAGAGTACATAAAAAAATCCCCTGAAACCTTATTATAAAAAAAATAACCCAATTTTAAAATGGCAAAAGGTCAGAACAGACATTACTCTGGAGAAAAACAAATGTCCAATAAGCACATGAAAAATGCTCAATTATCACCAGTCATTATGTAAATGAAAGTCAAAATCACACCGAGGAATTTACTTCACACCCACTAGATGGCAATAAGAGATATAGTCTGACTAGACAATGGTGCAGTGGTCCCTGGTTTGAAACCTCAAGGTCAACAGCTTGAGCACAGGCTCATCCAACTTGAACACGGACTCATGGGGTTGCTGGTGTGAACACAGGATGAAGGACATAATCCCAAAATCGCAGGCTTGAGCCCAAGGTTGCTGGTTTGAGCAAGGAGTCATTGGCTCAGTTTGAGCCCCAAAGCATATATGAGAAGCACTCAATAAACAACTAATGTGATGCAACTTTTCTGCTTCTCTCTCTCAAAAAATAAAAAATTAAAGTAAAAAACAACTGTCCTTGTATTTTTTTGTTTGTTTTTAAAGAGAAGGAGGGAAAGTGGCTGTCGGAAAGGGAGAGAATATTCTTATAGTTGATATTGATAAAATTAAGAAAAACAATGGATACTATCACTTAACTATACAAAAAACTTCCTGGTGATGATTAATTTTAGATACAGTAAATGTAAAAAAAAAAGCAGTAAAATTTGCTACTTTAAATCAACTTCTATTTTAATTCAGAAATTTAAATACACTTTCATAGCAATTATAAAAAATACAACTTTTTTTAAAAATGGCATTTTCAAGAAAGGAGCCAAAAGCAATAGCAAAATTACATGATTACAGCACGCTAAATCTTCACACAATATCCTTCAAATAAACATCAGAAAGTAGAGTTATCACACAACCCTCTCCTGTCATCAAATTATTCTTTTAATTGAATTTATCAGGGTGACACTGGTTAACAAAAGTATACAGGTTTCAGGTACACAGTTCTAAAACACATCTTCCGTAGACTGTATTTTGTGTTCACCTCCCCAAGTCAAGTCTCTGCCCACCATTTTCCCCTCCTATACCCTCTCATCAAATTACTTCAAACCTAATGCAGCACATGCTCATAACAGCATAAACACGGCTGTTTCATTTCTTCGGCATCATTCTGCATAGCACTCTTCCTTAGCTCCTACTACAGCAATTAAGTTTGTTAGGTCAAATTAAGTCTAAAAAGTATGGTTTTATGTGAGTGGGCACTGGTTATTGACATAAGTTCTTATTCTTTATAACAACAAAAAAATTAGTTTATATTGTTAAACTGGAAGGCACTGGATACACGGCATACCAATCTTCTACATGTACTGAGGTGGAATCAGATATATTTTAAAGCACTAACAAGAAAATTCTTTTAGAAACAAACAAAAAAAACAAATAAAATCTGGAATTACCATAAAATGGTTTTATTCTAGCTTTTTTCACTGTTTCACATTTTTCTCCCGATATTATTGTAAATACGTTATAATTACTCATCACTGAACTTCCTAATATAATTGGAAAGATATGATTTGAATGTATTCTGTATGTACTTGAATGGCAAGAGCTCAGAAAAAGGTAATTGCAAAGATGTGTTTTATACTATTGATACATTTTCCCTACAGATGTTTACATAACTCATTTCTCAAGCTCACCCATCCTATATTACAAACATTGACTCCTCTGTGCTCCCTGGTCTCATCTGAAGCACGGAACACAGTAAATGATGTGAATGATTTTCTCCACTCTTCTAAGTATGATACACAGTCAGGGCCATTCTAGATGCCACAGGGAATTAGGGTTTAGTATTTCTTGGAAACCCAGTTGAGAAACACTGTGATGGACACAAGCACACCTCTTCTTCCCCAACCTCTCCCTCCGCTGGTACCTATTTAACTAAAAGCTGATTTTCTCCTGTATTTACAACCACAGGGGACAACAGTTATCTTAAGGTTCCTCTTAAGTTCTACTCTTCTTCAGTCCAAACCTTTGTTAAGTTCAGTACAGAACAAATCATGACTTCTTATTTTCTATACACAAACAACAAAAAACTTCAAACTTTTTCTAGAGATCTAAAATCAAGAATTCTTCAATAGTTTGCATAATAAATATAAGATACACAAGAATTTTGAGTTAATCTATTCCTATGAAGTGATGATGAAAATGAATTATTTTGCTCGAAAAGGTATTGTCATTTTGAAAACTTTTGCTTGACTCTCTTAAGAGGATAAACAAAAGCTAAGAGATGTGAGATTTTTGTGATATGCACTACCTGGAAAACTCTTAAGGTTCAATTTACTAAGCCACACCAAATAATTTAAGAGAATCCCATTCCACACTAGATGAAATTTATTATAGTGCAACATAATTTGAAACAAGATTATTTTTCTTGCTAACATTGTGGGGCAACAATTTAACTTCACTTGTGATTTGACCTCTTTCCTCTTAAGATGATGGTGACAAGATTCTAAACAAAAACCTCTGAACCAGTTAAAAAAACCTACCCCAACATATTAACACTTGTTACACTACACTATACTATACTATAACCATGGGTTAGCACACATTTTCTGTAACGGGTCAGCCAGGATTTTAGGCTTTGCAGACTAGTCTCTGAAGCAACTACTCAACTTTTATCACTCTTCCACAAAAGCAGCCATAAGTAATGAATAAATGAGTGTATGGCTGTATTTCAACAAGACTTTATTTATGGATGTTAAACTTCGTATTAATTTTCATGTCTTGAAATATTTCTTAAACATAATTCTTAGCTGGTTGGATAGTTGGTTGGTTAGAGCACTGTCCTGAAACAGAGATTGCCAGTTTGATCCCTGGTCAGGGCACAAAGAACAGATGAATGTTCCTGTCTCTTTCTCTCCCTTCCTTTCTCTAAAATAAATTAAAAAACAAACACATAGGCCCTGGCCGGTTGGCTCAGCGGTAGAGCGTCGGCCTGGCGTGCGGGGGACCCGGGTTCGATTCCCGGCCAGGGCACACAGGAGAAGCACCCATTTGCTTCTCCACCCCCACCCCCTCCTTCCTCTCTGTCTCTCTTCCCCTCCCGCAGCCAAGGCTCCATTGGAGCAAAGATGGCCCGGGTGCTGGGGATGGCTCCTTGGCCTCTGCCCCAGGCACTAGAGTGGCTCTGGTCGCGACAGAGCGACCCCCCGGAGGGGCAGAGCGACACCCCCTTGGTGGGCAGAGCGTTGCCCCTGGTGGGCGTGCCGGGTGGATCCCGGTCGGGCGCATGCGGGAGTCTGTCTGTCTCTCCCCATTTCCAGCTTCAGAAAAATACAAAAAACAAAACAAAACAAAAAAACCCCCACATAATTCTTAGTTCATAGGCCATGAAAAGCAGGCAGTGGGCTGAATTTGGCCCAAAGGCCAGAGTTGGCTATCCCTTATATAGTCTTTTATGTTATATGTTTATTTTTAAATTTTTTTTTTAAAAGTGAGAGTAGGAGAGATACCGAGACAGACTCCCATATGCACCCTGACGAGGATCCACCAGTGACCCCCATCTGGGGCCGCTCTCAACTGAGCTATTTTTAGCACCTGAGTGGAGGCTCCATGGAGCCTTCCTCAGCGCTTGGGGCCTACGTGCTCAAATCAATTGAACCATGGCTGTGGGAGAGGAAGAGAAAGGGGGTTGGGGGGGAGGAGGAGATGGTCACCTCTCCTGACCAGGGATCAAACCCAGGACATCCACACGCCGGCTCAGTGCTCTACCACTGAAACAACCAGCCAGGGCCTAAAATGTTTTAAAATTACAGGTTCCAGTTCTAGAGACTTTGAAGACCTGTTTTTTGACCTTTCATTTTAAAATTTACAAGACAAGTTCTCTCTTTCTGGATAAATATACTCACATGAAGGAGAAAAAAAAACTTCAAAATAAAAATCCCTACTTATAAAGAAAAAAAAAAAGAAAGAGTAAAACAAATGTTTCACCTTAAACAAATTTATAATTAGGAAACACAAAATTTTTATTCCATGCACTATAGAACAATATGCATAGATCTGGTACATAATTTCTTAGTTTTTAGTTTAGAAAAAAAGACAATGAGGAAAAAGGTTTATAAAGAGCTCCTCCTCTTACACAAAGTTACAACTAAGACCAGCAAGCCATTGCCTGCATACCCATCAGCTCTGAATATAAATCACACCTAAGAACTGGAATTTACCTAAACAAGCTCTGGGTCCTCTTTAAAAAATGCACAATTAATCATTGAACACTATGGCTCGTACAATTTGGGATACTTTTGAATAAGAAACCCCTGTCTCCATAATGTAAGGAAACAAGAATACTGTGTCCACAGTCATCAAGTTATAAAAAACCTTCACAGTCTGTTTCACCTTTATCAAAGGCAAAGTAATTACTGATACTTTCATGGATTATTCCGATCCTCAGTAGTTTCTAAACAGAAAATAAATTTTGCACAACCTTTTATGTTTGAGTTTTCCAAAGCAAGATACCAGTACAAAATTTATTGAACTGGCAGAAGTCCATGGGCTAAAGAAAAAGGAATAAAGTATAAAATGTTTACCAACTTTATCCTTCTAATTTTATAAGTTTCAGATATTGAGACCTAATTGGCTTCTTGCGTCTGTCCATTATGAACATAATTCAATCTTCTGTTTACTATTCATCAGTGCTTTTTGCTTGGGGTTTCACTTTGCGACGAAGAAGATCATTACGGCCAACTTCAACCATTTGTTCTTCCCAAGATTCAATTTCATTATAATAACGATTTTTATCATCCTCAGCAAGTTGAATATATACCTGAGAAAAAGTGTAACTGTTAAAATGATTTCTTTAGAAGAATCTTTGCCATTAATTTCTGGAATGCTTCCATTATATACTATAAAAATTATCTTATTCTTCTAAAGTATAAAGGGGGGCTAGAGAAGGAATGTTTTTGAGAGATAAAAATTAAATGAGAAAAAAGATGAGAAAGATTTTGCATTAAAGTTGTTACAATTGGCCCTGGCCAGTTGGCTCAGTGGTAGATTATCAACCCAGTGTGTAGATATCCCAGGTTTGATTCCCAGTCAGGGCACACAGGAGAGGCAACCATCTGCTTCTCCCTTCCCCCCCTCCTCTCTTTCTATCTCTTTCTCTTCCCCTCCCACAGCTATGGCTCAACTGATTGGTGCACATTGGCCTGGGTGCTGAGGATGGCTCCACGGAGCCTCCGCCTAAGGCGGGTAAGAGCATGACTTCAGAGGGGCAGAGCATTGGCCCCAGACAGCAATTGCCAGGTGGATCTCGGTCAGGGGACATGTGGGAGTCTGTCTATCTCCACTCCTCTCACTTGGAAAAAAAGGAAGAAAAAAAAGCCAAATTGGTTCTAAGAATATGAAATTATTTTTAAATATTTTAAGTGTTAGTAATATATACGGCTATTTTCACGTGGATCAAGCCTTGCCCTAATACATTCTCTCAAAGATGTTTTAACTAGGTACTGAGACTAAAACACACACTTACTTGCTTTTGAGAATTAGAGAGATTTTTCCAGCTTTCATTTACACTCTTCAGTTTTAACTGTAAAACAACATATGTATAAGAAGTACTAGACACAGAGACTTCAGTGATTAAAGACAGATCTTTTTTTATTACTCATTCCAACAAAAACTCAAGATACTAACAATCACAGGTAAAGCTTATCAAAACTTAGCATCTTTTCTTTCTAAATTAAACTATTAAACTGTTAAAATACACAAAATGAGTAGAATAAAGATATCTTTTCTATTGTGATATAACAGATATAATAGTTTCAGGTACACAAAATGATTCAATATTTGTATATATTCTGAAATGATCAACACAACAAGTCTAGTTAACATTTGTTATCATAACTTTTTTTCCTCAGAACTTTTAAGATCTACTCTCTGAGCAACTTTCAAATACGCAATATAATATTATTAACTATAGTCACCATACTGTACATTATAGCCTCAAGCCCTTATTTATTTTCTAAAAGGAAGTTTGTTCCTTTTGACCACCTTCATCCATTTTGTCCACCCTCCAGCCCTGGCAACCGCCTATCTATTTCTTTATCCATGAATTCAGTTGGGTATTTCTTTACTCTGTAAAATAAGATTACACAGTATTTGTCTTCCTCTGGTCTGACTTATTTCACTTAGCATAATGCTTTCAAGACCCATCCATGCTGTTGCAAATGGCAAGATTTTTTTTTTTACGGCTGAATAACATTCACATACATGTATATACGTATCTCACTGTTTGTTTATTCATTCATCATTGGACACTTAGACTGCTTCCATGTCTTGGCTGTTATAAATCATGTTACAATGAACATGGGGGTTCAGGTATCTTTTCAAGTTAGTGTTCTCTTTTTCTTTGGATAAATACTCAGAAGTAAAATTGATGGACATATGATAGTTCTAATTTTAAGTTTTTCAGGAAACTCCATACTGTATTCCATAGTGGCTGCAGCAAACTATGCACACGGGTTCCCTTTTCTCCACATAAACACAGACACATTATTTCATACCTCTGATAACAGTCATTCCAACAGGTGTGAGGGCAAATGTGGTTCTGATTTGCATTTTCCTGACAGTTAGTGATGTTGAGCACATTTACCATCTACCTGTCAGCCATCTTTATGTCTTTTTTGGAAAATGTCTATTCAGATCCTCTGCCCATTTTTTAATCAGTGATTTTTTTGGGTTTTTTTTTGCTATTGAGGGAATCCTTTAGCTAGTTTGGATATTAACCCCTTATCTGATATATAGTATGAAAATATTTACTCCCATTTGGTAGGCTGCCTTTTCATTTTGTTGATGGCTTCCTTTATTGTGCAGATATTTATTTTTTGATTCAGAAATACTAATATTCAAGTATATTATGTCACAGTATAACTTCAAAGATTGTTTTTAATTCCTCCTTGTAGCTAAATGTTTTCTTCTAAAATGTGCACCAAAGTCTTTAGGTGTACTGTAGTCACAGGAACAATACAACATCACTCCTCAGTTCTACTTAGCTGAACTTAATTATGTGACTTGGGGAAAAAATCAAATCACCTCCCTTAGGCTTGGTTCTTCATCTATAGAATTAAAGGGACACAGAGACCCCTTGGCTGGAAGAGAGGCAGTGAACACAGCGTACCTACCTCACGCTGGCTATGCTGTTGCCCCCAAAGAGCAGCAGACAATAAGGGGGAAATGAGAGGCAGAAGAAGGAGGGAATAAAGGAGAGAAGGACATAGTCGGAAAAGTATCTGTTTAAAGCTAGGAAGAGATCATCAGTGTTTTTTGTTTTTGTTTTTGTTTTTTTGAGATCATCAGTGTTTTTAAGGAGAAGTAGAATGAGAATAACTTAGTTGTTCTGAGCATAACTTTGAATTTCATTTTTCTATCAACAAAAATAGAGGTACCAGGTAGTACCTGAGACTATATAACCATTATATTTTAAACTTACCTTCAAAAATACTCCTAACACATTCAGGGACAGATATTCATTAAATAACTGCTCTGACTCTTAGCTTTAGAAGGAATTACTTACTTTAATGCTTGTTTCTTTCCTAACTAATCCCTTTCTTATCCATAAAGTTTAATCCACAGTTTCATATTCACTGAGTTCAACAATAATTTATGAAGTTGCATACATAAGTAAATTGACTTTTCATCTAAATAAAATAATTCATTAAAAAAAACTAGAGATGGAAAGATGTGTTGCTCCCTCCTAAGACCCCATTAAAAATGTAAAGTACAATGTAGACCCACAAAGTAGCTCAGGAACTGACAGCACCAGGGAGGTATAAAACAGAGGTAAGGACAGAGGACTGATTGAAAGTGTTTAAGAAGAGGTTCAATCTCCACCGTGGGCAGATTCTAGGACATTTATCCTCTCAAAACAGGAAAATACGTGTTTACTCAGTATATACCAGGTACAGTAGGGGGCAATGGTGCCAGGCTGAAAACAGGGAAATGCAGTGAAAATGTATACTTTATTCCAGAAAGAAAAGTAAAAAAGGCTAAGAGTTTAAAAAGTTGACAATATATTTATTGTCAACAATTGAACATACTCAACTGTACATGGTAAGAAAAAGGATTTTTCCATAAAAGAGATACAAGAAAGAAGGCCTTATTTGTATCCAGCACTATAGTAATTTACTATTTTTCTTTACTACCTGACCCATGGCACCCCTAAAATTTCCTGTCTAAATATTTTTAAATGAAAATAAAATTTAAAAACCAAATGCAGTCATGTTTTACCTGTACTGTACCATCCTTAGCTTCTTGGAAGCGTTCAGCTACATAAATATTATATGCTGTGCGAGGTCTTTTGGGTTTTCCAAGCAGTGTCAACTCCTGAGTAATAAAAATGGAAGAGTCAATACAGTTTTAACCTCTGTAAGACTTAATTATACTTACAGAACTGTATTCACTGCTATGCATTATGCAGAATGTTCCTTAGAACCAATGTTATGATTCTTATATAGAATACGTGATTATTCCTTTCTGGGGTCAGAATTTTTATAGCACAAAGTTTTAATAATTTTAACAGATTTTATGAGTCATTTTCCATACATTTCCTTTACGTATTATTTTCATAGTCTCCGTGAGCCGAGTAACTGAGCATATATGTACAAATCTTTTTAAAAGATAAAGCAATCTCAGTTTCATTCTTACAGAATACTATCATCTCCTTGGCCAAACCATTACGTGTCTCCCCAGAACTCCAGAACACTAGAATATCTGTTTAATCATCTCTCATTTCATTCCCTTGCCTCATGTCTATCAACCTTTAAACCCCAACAGATGTGTTAAATTCTTTTTACTCAGTATCAAAAATAGGGATAAAAAAGAAGAAAAATATACAATTATCCCCTGATATCTGTATCAACTTAATTTCTGAATTTAGAGAATGAAAGATATTGCATTGTCCTAACCCAGCATTTGAATACATATGGATAGTGAGTACTACTTGTAATTTATAAAATGCTGTGGTTTTTAACTACTGTAGTAGACTCCAGGCACTTTACAACTTAACTATCAACCCTTTTATTTCTAGAATTACTAGTAGGGACTTCTCTCCTACAGAGAAGAATTGTGATTGCTTACAATTTCCTAGTTCCCACACTTCTTACCTGATCTCTAACTAGTTGGTACTGGGAATCTTTAATAGGGAGGGAAGGAAAATTACAAAACAGAGGAGGAATGGAAATGTGAGGGAAAAAACCCTCAGGCTTCGGGTTTAGCATGTAAAGAGCTTGCAAGTCACCACTCCTTCCTAATAAGTATAAACTGAATAGATTGAAAAATCAACACTCTTCTTGGATCCATAAAGGACACAGGGAAAACTGTTGCCCCTCCCCTCGGATTGGAGACAGACAAGCCAATACAGAGTTGGGGCTTACCAGAGCAGAGAAGCAGAGACTAAGGAGGAGACCACTGAGTGAACCAGCTCTGGGTAGGAACACCTGAATTGTAATTAACAAATTGCAACCTGACCAGGTGGTGGCGCAGTGGGTAGCGCAGAGGACTGGGACATGGAGGACCCAAGTTCGAAACCCAGAGGTAGCCAGCTTGAGTGTAGGCTCATCAGGTTTGAGCAAGGCTCATCAGCTTGAACCCAAGGTCACTGGCTTGAGCAAGCTGTCACTTGGTCTGCTGTAGCCCCCTGGTCAAGGCACGTATGAAAAAGCAATCAATGAACAACTAAGGTGCCACAACAAAGAATTAATATTTCTCATCTTTCTCTCTTCCTGTCTGTCTGTCCCTCTCTCTGTCACACACACACACAAAAAAAAATTGCACGAGGTTGTGTGTGGACAACTCCAGAGTTTAAGAACTCCAGAGGACCCAGACATTAGGAGGGCCCTCACAAAAATGTGAGATTTACAGCTCCAGGACTTTGACCAGATTGCCACAATAAATATCTAGAAAACTTCACCACCCCCCTTGCTTCCAGCATTGGGAGGGGAAAAGAGCCATTTTTAAATGTCTAAGCATGCTATCATTCTTAACAAGGCTTGCCCTGAGGGGTAACTAGTTGATCAGAATTAACCTGCCAGGCTATCACCAGAGCCTAACTGACCTGACGAAAGGAAAATACCCAACTCCAGCCCACTCTAGCCATCCTGTCCCACCAAAGGAGAGAGAAAACCGAGAAACACTTCTGTAGTTCAGTCCAGAAGCACAGGATCACTGAAAGGACAGGACCTAATCACGGCACCTGAGAGCACTTCCCTTGTCCCCACACCTCATCACTCTATTAAGGTGCATTTAACAGCAATTCCTTTTACCCAGTTTATCATGTGTCCGGCTATCAAGAAAAATTCCAAGGCACACTAAGAAACAAAATACATGGTTTGAAGAGGCAAAGCAAGCATGGCAGGCATGTTGGAGTGACCAGATCAGGAACTTAAAAGAACTATGATTAATATACTAATACACTAAGGGTCCTAGACAGCAAGCAAGAACAGATGGGCAATGTAAACATAGTTGGGAATCCTAAAAAAGAAATGCTAGAGAGCAAAACACTTATCGGAAATAAATGGTGCCTACAATGTGCTTATTAGTAGACTAGACACAGCAGCAGGAAGAATCTGAGCTATGAGACTCAATAACAGAATCTTTGAAAACCCCAAAACAAAGAGAACAAAGGTTGAGGGGGGAAAACTAGAATACCCAAGGACTATGGGACAATTCTAAAGGTGGAAGACAACCATAGCAGGAATAGTAGAAGAGAGAAAGAAAGAAGTATTTGAAAGGGAAACCCCTTCTCTCTGCCCAGTCCTCACTTCTGGTCATCTCCACTCTTAGCATTGGCTGGGTGCACTAAGGAGAAAGGGAGAATAAAAAAGGGTAAACTTTAGCACTCACCCCTCCAAATACCATCCCTGTGCAGTCTGTTACTTCCCACTCTTGCTATCTTTTCTGGCTCCCTTTTACTAACTGATCAGTAACCTTACATCACTGACTTGAAAATAGTCCCATTTTCTTAAAACATTAGGGTTGTGGATATATAGCTTGGCATCTCACATTAAAGGCTATAATGTACTTTTTCAGAGAAACAGCTTTATCTCTGATGATCACTTTATATATTATATGTACTGGAGCAGCAAGCTGCCCACCTCACATTGAATACTGGTTTTATAAAAAAAATGTAGTCTAATTTTTGAACCTTATGGGGTTTTTATTGAGGAAAAGCAAGATTTCATCTTAAATGCACTTATTTGATTAAATAAGTAGGTACTTTTCCCTGATGTGTTAATAAATTCAGTCTATTCAGCAATATTCAGAATCAAATTCACCATTATCTATAGAACAATTCAAATCAGTAGGCTATTCTAGACAAGACTCAGAAACCAAGATTCTTACCATTCCTGATTTAGCTGTTCCTACAACTTTCATGCCAGTGCAGTCCTAACTACGTATCTTAAGTTCGGATACATCCCAAAGTAGCACAAGGGTTTGCAAGATATAGACTCAATGACAAATGCTGCAAGTGGCAGAAGAGCGGTAGCCAACTGTTCCTAACTAGAGTATACCTGATGACTTTCTATGAGATAGCCACACATATCATCAAAATAAGATAAAACAGCTATATTTATATAGTTATATAAACTGCACTTCTTTGTCAAAGGAAAATTATTTCAATGACACTCACTCTCTTTTTCATTATTGATTTCTTTTTGGAACGTTTTTGTATAAGTTCTTTTTCCAAAGATACCCTCTGAGTTGGAGTTAGCTGCTCCTGAATTCTGTTTATCTCTTCTTTGTATGCCTGCCAGTCTGCCTTGTAAGCATCTTCATATATCTATAAATAAAAAACCAGAAAGATGTCAATAAACTGTTGCTGACTAATTAAACAGCACATCTGCCAAGGAAAGACAACTGCATGACTTCAGACAAAGACATACTAAACCATCAAGGGAAAAATGTGCTCTGGGATCACATATATATGGGCCAAATCATGTTGTTGTTTTTTATTTCATGTGTATGCTAATGAAGGTGAAAGTCTAGCTATAAGCTTTCAATTTCAAATTGCTGCCAACTCTTCATCACTAACCCTATACAGCCATATTCTCATCATTTATGTAAATAAGAAGGTATGAAGTTCCTTTATAGATAATGAATGTTAAAAAATAAAATTCTGGGTCATCCGGTCCCTTAAAGGACATGAAAACTGTTCCTAATCGCAGAATGACAGGTCAGCAACGTTGGAAACCTATATGCTTACTTTTTTCTCTGAATCAGGAAGGGTCCTCCATAGTTCTGCGATCTTTTTAATTAATTCTGAATTTCTCGCTTCTATGGATTGGAATGAGAAAAAAATGTCACAATTTTATATCTCAGCATTAATTCCTAAAAATTTTCAGGAAATCATAATCCATTTGCTCTAAAATTAAGTTTTATTAGACACTTCTATGCCACATACAACTTAATACAACGACTTAGCATTTCTTTAACCAAGTAATTTTTTTTTAATTTAATTTTATTTTTTTCATTTTTCCGAAGCTGGAAACGGGGAGAGACAGTCAGACAGACTCCCGCATGCGCCCGACCGGGATCCACCCGGCACGCCCACCATGGGGCGACGCTCTGCCCACCAGGGGGCGATGCTCTGCCCATCCTGGGCGTCGCCATATTGCGACCAGAGCCACTCTAGCGCCTGGGGCAGAGGCCACAGAGCCATCCCCAGCGCCCGGGCCATCTTTGCTCCAATGGAGCCTTGGCTGCGGGAGGGGAAGAGAGAGACAGAGAGGAAAGTGCGGCGGAGGGGTGGAGAAGCAAATGGGCGCTTCTCCTGTGTGCCCTGGCCGGGAATCGAACCCGGGTCCTCCGCATGCTAGGCCGACGCTCTACCGCTGAGCCAACCGGCCAGGGCTAACCAAGTAATTTAAATAAATTCAATATTTCACCCATATTGTTAAAGTCTGTTATCTAATAATCAAGCAGTGTATCACTTATCACCAAACAGTCCTCAGAAATTGATCACTAATTTAAGCAGTTGGGTAATAAATTTAAGTTTTTTTTGTTTTTTTTTTAAGCATGAGGTGGGGGGGCAGACAGGGACAGAGACAGGAAGGGAGAGATGAGAAGCATCAATTCTTCGTCGCGGCACCTTAGTTGTTCATTGATTGCTTTCCTATATGTGCCTTGACCAGGGGGCTCCAGTGAGCCAGTGACCCCTTGCTCAAGCCAGCAACCTCTGGGCTCAGGCCAGCATTCATGGGGTTGTGCCTATGATCCCGCGCTCAGGCTGGCGACCTTGGGGTTTCAAACCAGGGTCCTCAGCGTCCAAAGCTGATACTCTATCCACTGCCCCACTGCTTGGTCAGGCAAATTCTTCAAGTTCTTTACTTCGTATTTCAATCAAACACTTTTTTCCAAGTCTTTTAGGAATTAAGTTCATAACACGTTAAGAACAAAATATAGTCTTGATTTATATACTACCATCTCAGATTTAAAATACAGTAATATTATTTGCAAACAAACTAAATTTTTCTAAAATCAAGTCATTATTCCCCACTTCCTTTCTCATCCTAACTAAAATGGCAGGGTGTACATGCTCTAACAAACCACTCATTAGTTTCAACTTTTACATTTTAAAAGATGTGAGCACTTAAGCATGTGTCATAAACCAATGCTTTATGTGAGAATTTTTATTACAGCTCATTTGATTTTCACGTGTGCCCTGTGATATACTGCTTGTGAAAATGCTTTAGAAATCATAAGCAAAGGTTAGCTATTATTAATTTAGCTCTCTTTACATTACAACCCAAATGAAAGCCTTACAGCCTATCTAGGGAGTCATCAAACATCCAACCTGGAAATCTTTTAGTGCAAAAGCTCTTGAAATCAGCAGTAATCTGTATAGAGTTTTACAGTTTACAGACCACATCCACAGAAGTTATTTCACTGCAACTTCTGTTAACAATTCCCTGAGGCAGAAATAGCTAAGCAAGAAATAAAATAATCTGTCAGTGGTCCTCTAAGCCAATGGCAACTAGGCCCCAAATTAAGCTTTTTCATAGCCTCTTCCTGTTTGCTTTTCATTCTACATGCCTGCTATTTTAAAAATACTTTTCATTAGTTCTTAATTATATTTAAAACATTTCTACATTTGGTAAAAAGAAAACATGTACCATACATTCACGTGCTATTTCACAGACCATAAAATACAATGGTTATGTTCCTGCAGTCACCGGATGGTTGGTAGTGCAAATCAAGTGTGCAGTTTAACTGCTTAGTGGGCTCTTGATTACATCACAGAAGAGTACAAGCCCCCAAAACTCCTTACCTGGGTTCTGCGCTTTAAATATGGGTAGCTTTTCCTTAGAAAATCGAACATATGAAGACATAGGCTTCTTTGGATAACTACTCAAAGCTGATGAAAACCATCTCGGTATATATACAAAACTACATATAAATAAAAAGAAAATAACCAACGTTAGTTATTTAAGTGCCAATATTTGTAGGTACATAAATATATCCCAAATAAGATGTCATCTGGATGCTATATATACGACATCTTCTGCAAGAAAGCTAAAATCGTGTCCTAAGCAGAGGGAAGACCTTGCAAACCAGAATTTGAACTCAGAGCCCTTAACTCCCACCAAGGGCAGAGCGGAAAAAGCACCCAAGCTCCTCTCCTGGGCCCCGCCTCCTCAACGCCTAGATGTGGGCGGGAGGCTGCTGGCGCGACTTTACAAAGAACGGCCCGATCGGTCAACCAAGTGCTCCGAGGCTGGACAGGGTGGAAGGCGGCAGGAAGCAAGGCACTGGCTACTACTGGGGTAAGGCCTGCAAAGCCACCGTTCCCTTGGCCAGATCGAGGTCTGAATCAAAGGGTCCAGGTAGCCCTGACCTCCTAGGAGGGGCAAAAAGTGGAAGACGAATATATACTCCACCTGCAAGGCGAGCGGTCCTACCTGAAGGGAGAGCGCAGTCGAGTCCCACAGCCCGCGCAGAGATCCGCTCCGGACTTTCCCAGGCCACTCAGCACGCCCCACAGGCCCCGAAGAAGCGCCATTGCACCCGCCCACAAGGCAGTGACCGGGCCCCAATCTCGTAGAGAACCCTGCACAACAGGACAAGACAACAATCTGAACCTGCGCTCACCCTTGCACAGCTCGCGTTCATACCCTGCTTGCGATGCACGATGGGAAATCTATTGACTTCCGGTGGATAGCTAGGGAAAGAGGCGAGACAGAATTGGCGCAGGCGCCGTAGTGGCTCCCCCAGTGGGCGGGGCTGCAGAAAAGGAGGAGGAGCTCCGGAGAGGAGAAGGCAACTGCTGCTGTCTCGCCAGCCGAGGCCCCTAGCTTCCAAGGGACGCTGCTGAGCCGCTCTGTCCCCGGCCGCCGCCTCCGCAGTCGGTACTTCTGCGGGGCCCGGAGGTGATGAAGATACGGCGGCGGCCTCACCGGGATCAGGCACTGATTGGTGTCTCCCGGTGTCGGCTGGAGAGGCGAGTACGTAACAGACAGTTTACCAGCCGGAAGCTGGATGGTTGTGCCGCCCACGCTGCTGAGGTCAGATTGGCGGGTGCTGAGCGCCCAGCAGAGCCTCTCTGTTCAAGCCGGAGCTGGAGCGGAAAATAATACCGAACAGTGCAGTAGAGGATTGGGCATGTTTTTAAACCTAAAAATGCACGTTTTTAGACCTTTCCACAGCTCCTGATTCTGTGTGCCTGTGGGGTGCGAATCTGCGTCCTTAACCAGCTTAAAATTTGATAAGTTCTAATGCCAGTAGTCGTGAGACCACATGTAAAATAACACCGATATAGGTCATCGTCCCATCTGCTGCAGCGGACCCTGACCTAGTCTTCAGGCTTGTCATGCAACCTTGCTTAATTTGCGGGAAGAGACTTGGGCTACTGAGTTGTCCGAAGACGGAAATTCTAACCCCAGCATTAACATGAAGGTTTTAATTCAGGAATGTCGCATTCTCTCTCTAAGATTCAGTTTCCTACACTGCAGATGAGGATTTGTCCTCGATCAGCTTTCGCAATCAAAACCCTGAGAACTTGAGACAAGAACACTTTGATGTGCAGTACAACCATTTTCTTCTGTGTAGGCAATGGCATGAAAAAGATTGGGAAGACCTAAACTAAAGATATGTAAGGACTTTTCCAGCTTTTATGTTATGGATACATAATAGCATTTCCTGAAACAGCCTTTCCTCTGTTGAATAGCTGTAATTGTTAGGAAATTCTTACCTGTTAACAATTAGCTGAGAGTCTACTTCCTTTCTGTAGCTTTGAAACATTGGCCCTTTGGTGCTACAAAGGACTAAGCTCACTTATTTTAAGTGGTAAAGAACTATCACCACTTCCCTTTTCATACTCTCAGGGTTGAAAGGGACCTTCCAGATCATGGGTTCAAACCTCTCATCCTGTCATGAAGAAAAGTTGTTTATTTTTTCTGAGTACACGTGTTCAAGGCACCAAACATAGATAAAACACACAGCATTTCTGCACCCCCAGAAAAACATAGTGGCAGAGGAAAAGAAAGAAACAATTATAGTGTCAAGAAAGAAATATGTGTAGAATTCCTTATAATTACATTTTGGGAATAAATTGTTTTCTCTAGCCTGACCTGTGGTGGCGCAGCAGATAAAGCGTCGACCTGGAAATGCTGAGGTCGCCGGTTTGAAACTCTGGGCTTGCCTGGTCAAGGCACATATGGGAGTTGATGCTTCCAGCTCCTCCCCCCTGTCTCTCTCTCTTTCTCTCTCTGTCTCTCCCTCTCTCTCTCCTCTCTAAAAAAATGAATAAATAAAATAAAAATTTTAAAAAAATTTTTAAAAAAATTGTTTTCTCTAGTTTTGTAGAATGTTTTTATTCTTTTAAATGTATAAATTCATCTTCTTTTGGATTATTAAATCTTTGTTGTTTTAAAGTGTCATTCTGATAAATCTTGCTCTAAAGAGCTTATAAATCTATACTATTACATGCCTATTTTCAAATCAGATACCAGTATTCTTTAAAACTCATTTATATCACAGTGATTTTATTCCAAATGCAGTATTTATGAAGAAAATTTAATTCTACCTACTTGCTCAAACAGTCTTTGACTAAAAAGAGAGACATCTGGTTTCATTTACATTTACTTTATAAAACATGAAGACTTACCACGGTTGTTCTCAGGGTTTTGTTCCTTTATTTTAAAAATTCATCCACTCCGATGACTTTATCTCTTCTACGCTCATGATTCCCATATTTTACATTGAACTCAGACCTCCCCTTTTAGTCCTCTTTTTTATGTAACCATTGTCTTTTGGACATCTACCATCATGACTCACAGATACTTCCATTTTCCCTAAACAATTCACTGTCTTTCTCCTATCTTGAACTCCTCTTGTTAAGAGAGACCAGTATCCCATTTGATTCATTCAAGCCAATAACCTGATAAGTCATTTTATAATCTCTCCCATTGACTACTCTCCCATCAACCAACTGATCCTAAGTATTGCTGACTCCTCATTAACCTTTCTAGTAAATATTTTCTTCATTTCACAGTGTTGGTAAATCAGCTCTCCAAAACAAAAGACCTAATTTGTAGTTGTTGGGCAAATAAGTTTGTAAAGTTTGTGTTACTTGGTTTTGCTCACTTTTATTGTTAAAAATGGCCACTGCTCATGTGATGATGATGCCACATGATAGTGCTAATTACCTTTCTGCTTGGGAAGGGGCTTGGTTATGCTACTGTGTGCTGGAGGAGGGGTTGTCCTGCCAAAAAGTTTTAAAAGGAGGAGCTAGGGGGCCATTTTGGGAGGAGACCACATTGTTGCAGGGAGAGAGGCCACCTGGCTGCAGAGGAGGCAGGCAGCCAAGATGGAGGCGTGCAGATGGGAACCAGAGGGGACTGAGTGAGATGGTGGGGCCTTTGATTCTAGGAAAACTTGGAAAAGATTCTCCTAGTCTCATTATATCTTTTTCAATTTCCCTTAACAATGGTTTATAGTTTTCATTATATAAGTCCTTTACATTCTTTGTTATGTTTATTCCTAAGTATTTTATTTTTTTTTGTTGCAATCATGAAGGGGATTATTCTTTTGAGTTCGTTCTCAATTGTTTTATTGTTGGCATATAGAAAGGCTATGGACTTCTGTATGTTAATTTTGTATCCTGCAATCTTACTTATTGGCTTATTGTTTCTAGTAGTCTTTTTGTGGATTCTTTGGGGTTTTCGATGTATAGGGTTTATCATCTGCAAAAGTGATACCTTTACTTCTTCTTTTCCGATATGGATGCCTTTTATTTCTTTGTCTTGTCTGATTGCTCTGGCTAGAACCTCTAGTACCACATTAAATAAGAGTGGAGAGAGTGGACAACCCTGTCTTGTTCCTGATTTAAGGGGGAAAGCCTTCAGTTTGGTGCCATTTAATATGATGTTAGCTGATGGTTTATCATATATGGCCTTTATCATGTTGAGATATTTTCCTTCTATACCCATTTTGTTGAGAGTCTTAAACATAAAATTGTGTTGTATTTTATCAAAAGCCTTTTCTGCGTCTATTGATAAGATCATGTGGTTTTTGTTCTTTGTTTTGTTGATATGGTGTATTATGTTAACCGTTTTACGTATGTTGAACCATCCTTGAGATTCTGGGATGAATCCCACTTGATCATGATGTATTATTTTTTAATATGTTGTTGTATTCGATTTGCTAGTATTTTGTTTAGTATTTTAGCATCTGTATTCATTAGAGATATTGGTCTGCAGTTTTCTTTTTTTGTGCCATCCTTGCCTGGTTTTGGTATGAGGATTATGTTGGCCTCATAAAATGTGTTTGGAAGTATTGCTTCTTCTTCAATTTTTTGGAAGATTTTGAGTAGAATAGGAACCAAGTCTTCTTTGAATGTTTGATAAAATTCGCTGGTATAGCCATCAGGGCCTGGACTTTTATTTTTGGGGAGGTTTTTAATGGTTTTTTCTATTTCTTCTCTACTAATAGGTCTGTTTAGGCTTTCTGCTTCTTCTTGACTCAGTCTAGGAAGGTTGTATTGTTCTAGGAATTTATCCATTTCTTCTAGGTTGTTGAATTTAGTGGCATAAAGTTTTTCATAGTATTCTACAATAATTCTTTGTATATCTACGGTGTCCGTGGTGATTTCTCCTCTTTCATTTTGGATTTTGTTTATATGAGTTCTTTCTCTTTTTTCCTTGGTAAGTCTTGCCAAGGGTTTGTCAATTTTGTTGATCGTTTCACAGAACCAGCTCCTTGTTCTATTAATTTTTTCTATAGTTTTTCTGTTCTCTATTTCATTTATTTCTGCTCTGATTTTTATTATCTCCTTTCTTCAGCTGGTTTTGGGTTGTCTTTGTTCTTCTGGAAAAGATTCTCCTAGTTGTGGAACCAGAGAATGTGTGAATGGGTTTTGGTGCCCGTGTGTTTGCTTTTACTCGCCGGCTGAGTGCGAGGCTAGAAATAAAGAAAATGGCCCACCAGTTCTTGGCTCTGTAATTTCATTACCATCTATCTGAATCAATTGGGAACTAGTATGTGGCAGGTGGCCATGACAGAGGTTGTGACTACT
The DNA here is from genome assembly GCF_036850995.1 of Saccopteryx leptura. Lineage (NCBI taxonomy): Eukaryota > Metazoa > Chordata > Mammalia > Chiroptera > Emballonuridae > Saccopteryx > Saccopteryx leptura. The sequence continues at coordinate 58,110,477 of NC_089511.1, read as the reverse complement.
GGACTTAAAGTAGTGTTTGCCAATATCTGTGGTTTAAATACTACCACCATGGCTGAATTCAGAACTATCAGCTTGATGTCACTGAACCTGAAGTTGGGCAAATACACATTATTGGCTCTCCAAACCTGTACCAGCCAGCTTCTGTATGCCACCAGTTCAGGCTCTGCCATCGTTACCCAAACTTATAGTAGTTTTCCTTCCAGTCTCACTTCCCTCCAAACCGTATTTCACATTTCACCAGCCCACTCTTTTAAAAGACAAATTCCATTTACTCATTTGTTCATTAAGTATTTACAGAGCACTAACTCTGTGCCAGGCAGGCAATAATTTTTTTAAATTTTCTTTTTTCTACCCCCAGAGAGACAGAGACGGAGCAGGAAGGGGGAGAGATGAGGAGCATCAACTCGTAGTTACATCACTTTATTCATTGACTGCTTCTCATACGTGCCTTGATTGGGGTGGGGGCGCTCAGCCAAGCCAGTGACCCCTTGCTCAAGCCAGTGACCTTGAGATCATGTTGATGATCTCACGCTCAAGCCGGCAAACCTCGGGGAGGCAATGATTATTCTATTTCTGTACTTGAAACCTTCAGTGGCTCCTGATTACCCTCAGAATCAAATTTAAATTCTCAAATATGGCATACAAATCTTCCATGAACTGGCCTTTCTGTTTCCTCTCTACTTTATTTCATCTTTGCTTAAAATAATTTATTATTTAAATACCTACTTCTTCTGATTTATTAAATACATCGAAGTACTTTATTTGGCTCTGAGTTTATCATTGCATTTTGTGTGATATTCCAAAGTTATGGAAATCACTGACTTAGAAGTTAGGCAGCTCTAGATTCAAATCCTGCTCTTGTTACTCTGACTGGCTGTGTGACCTTGCCAAATGGCAATCTCTGACCCAGAGTTTCCCTCTGTGTGAAATGGGGACAGTATATAGTTGATTCCTAGGATTCTCGTAAAGATTAAATTAGAAATTTGTAAAATGTTCTTAGCAGGCCCTGGCCAAGTGGTTTAGTGAATAAAGCATCATCCCAGCACACCAAGGTTGAGGGTTGGATCCAGTCAGGGCATGTATGAAAAGCAATTAGTGAATACAAAACTAAATGGAACACCTATGTGAAATGAGTTGATGCTTCTCTCTCTCTTTCCCTCTCCTTTTCCCCCCTCAAATCAATGGAAATATTTTTTAAAACGTTCTTAGCAGAGTCCTTACCACATAATTAAGACTCAATAAACAGTGGCTAAAATTATCCTTACATTATTTATAACAATTATTATTAGCTCCCAAATTATTATAGGTATAGTATGAATTGTCCCCAAACAAAAAAGTCAGATTTGTATCATAGCCCTGTCATTACTTTGTCATTCCCTCTCCCTATTAAATAACATACATACATATTATATACATACATATTTTATACCAGTGTTGCTCTTTTCTTCCTATTGAACTTTCAACATTTCTTAGTGTTTGAGCACAAATACTATGATATATAATGAAAAATTAAAACAATACACCATTAGGTTGTAATCATACTTTAATGTTTTTAAAACATTTTAACATAATTTTATTTGCTTATCTGATTTACAAATTAAAGAAGTAAACAGAGAAGGTATTATCATGATCATGTTTCCCAATTTACATATGAGAAAAATTAACTTCAGAAAGCCCAAGTCATAAGGTTACAATAGTTAGCAAGTGGTGGAGGTGAAACCTGGTTTTCTGATTCATTGTCTTTTGCTTTTCAAACTGTCCCCCAGACTCAGTTAAGAAAACACATAATACCAGCTCACAGTATCTTCCTTGGATCATAGCAATGGTAGTCAACCTGGTCCCTACTTCCCACTAGTGGGCATTCCGGCTTTCATGGTGGGTGGTAGCGGAGCAACCAGAGTATAAATAAAAACATAGATTTAACTATAGTAGGTTGTTTTATAAAGACTTCTGCTGCCAAACTTAGTGAAAATCTGACATAAAGTACTTGGTAAGTAATTATTATTATATGCTTTAACTTGCTGTAACTCTGCTTTATAAATTTTATAAAGTAAAGTGACTTCCCTACTTTATAAATCACCATTACTGTGGAACTGGTGGGCAGTTAGAAAATTTTACTACTAACAGAGATACAAAAATGGGCAGTAGGTATAAAAAGGTTGATTACCCCTGTTCTATAGTGTGTAAGCTTGTATTATTTACCTGTAACATATCACATACCTCTCTGGTTTGTAATCCATTTTTATGTGTACGTATTTTTTCTAATATATGGTAAGTTACTTGAGGACAAGACCAAGTCTCTTGTTTCTTTCAATCCCTTATAGTACCTGTCACAGTACATTGAGAATGACAGATGGAGATAGGGAGGGAGGGACAATATGAAAAGATTTGTATCTGCACAAATTAGTTTTATACAGCCTGACCTGTGGTGGCGCAGTGGATAAAGCGTCGACCTGGAAATGCTGAGGTCGCCGATTCGAAACCCTGGGCTTGCCTGGTCAAGGTACATATGGGAGTTGATGCTTCCAGCTCCTCTCCCTTCTCTCTTTCTGTCTCTCTTTCCTCTCTCTCCCTCTCTGTCTCTCTCTCCTCTCTAAAAATGAATAAATTAAAAAAAAATTTTTTTTAATTAGTTTTATACAAATTTGGCCCCACAGAAAACAGCAACTATTTGTTAGTAGTGTTATTTTCCAATAAAAGCACAGTTATGTATGGAGATGAGAACCATGTAAAATTTTGGAATATACATATGAATGTCATGAGCATGGTTTACTGATATTTGCACATGGGCAAAGCCAAAGGGTATCACAATAAGTAGCAGCAGCATTCAGAGACCAAGGTAATTCCCTGAGGAATAAAGGAGTTAGATACATAGATATGTAGGTATCAGTGGAAGAAAAAACAACCCTAAAAAGAAAGTAGTAATGCTTTTGTAATTATAATGGATAAATAATTCAGTTATAATTGAAGCAATCACCTAATAGATTTAACATGAGGAATACATGTAATGCTGAACTCCTAAGTAAAATATATTTCTAGAAATAAGATTATACTGAAAACACCACATTTAAGAACAATTTACATATCAATTAACTAGCACTGTGATAGGCATTGGACATGGCACAAAAAGGTAAAATATTGTTCCTGTGGAAACAAAGTATAACCTTGCAAACATTTCAAAAGTATAATAATCTGTTGAAGCATTCAGGGGAAAAAAGTATAATCTGAATATTTCCTAGTGTATCTTTCCTGTAAATTTTAATAAAATGTATAATTTTTTTCCTTCGAACTTTTCATTTACTAATGGCCTGTTATCATTTCACTGAAGTTTGCCTTTAAATTCAGTATACAAAAGGATGGAAGGGAGAGAAAAATTAGAAAGATCTATCGCATATTAATAGTTCCCAGTTATCCAAATTAGTTTGATTTATTTCTCAATTAGAACAACGTCTGCATGAAGCCTTAACTATTAAGAGCATATTAGCCTGACCAGATGGTGGCACAGTGGATAGAGCGTTGGACTGGGATGCAGAAAACCTGGGTTCAAAATCCAAGGTCACCAGCTTGAGCGCAGGTTTATCTGGTTTGAGCAAGGCTCACCAGCTTGAGCCCAAGGTCACTGGCTTGAGCAAGGGGTCACTCAGTCTGCTGCAGCCCCCCAGACAAGGCACATATGAGAAAGCAATCAACGAACAAGTAAGGTGCCACGGCGAAGAATTGATGCTTCTCATCTCTCTCCTTTCCTCTCTGTCCCTATCTGTCCCTCTCTCTGTCTATCACACACACAAAAAAAGCATATCAGAGTTATTTTTAGTCATTGCTGTAGCAGCATTATGCAAAATAAATATAGCTTTCTATTTTAAAGCTGATTCTATGAGTCAGCAGGAGGTAGGACAAGCAAAAAGGATAACTATAATTTTATGCAAATTTATAAAATCCAAATTGATATTGCTGGATATTCCTAAAAGCTGGCTTGAAGAGTGGGATAAATCTAGAATGATTATATTGGTAGAATAATGATATTAATAAACAGTATAACCTCAGTGTTTGCCCTCACATTACTGTTAGATACCTGATCAATAGAAATAATTTATTACTCATCTGCATGCCAAGCATTTTAATGCATTATTTCTAACCCTTTTTTTTATACATCCTACAAGGAGGAATTATTTCTATTGTACAGATATGAAAACTAGTATTCAAAGAGATATAGGAAGAAGTAACTTCCTTGTTGCATCTTGTTAAAAATTTCCATTTGTGAATCCAGTTTGCAGTCTTCAAATTATATTTGACTTTGTAAGCCTGATATCGGGAAACCAGTCATGAAGTTGCGTTTTGTTTTTCCAACACTTGCTCACATTCTATTGTTTCTTTTCTATCCCCAGAAAGACTCTTTCTTGACTGCTTTAATGAATGCATTGTTTAACATATTAAGTTTCTTTATTCACTCATTTGTTCAGTCATTCAGTAACACTTAAGTTTGAGTTTTTTAAAATTACACTTATGCATGGGTGTGCATGTATAAGAAGTGTGCAAAGTAATACACACAAAATTAGGTTTAATGGTGATTATACCTGAGTATTGCAGGAGTGATAGATGGTACTCACTTTTTACTTTATATAGATCTGTACTGTTTTATTTTTTCCAAAATACAACCGTAGTATTCCTCTTTTGTAATAGTTTTTTCAGAAGTAATTTCCTAGTAGAAGCCAGTACTATACTAGATACTACAATAAGTCCTAAAATACAAGAATGACTAAAGCCTGACCAGGCGGTGGCGCAGTGGATGGAGCATCAGAACTGGAATGCGGAGGACCAAGGTTTGAGACCCCAAGGTCACCAGCTTGAGCACAGGCTCACCTGGTTTGAGCAAGGCTCACCAGCTTGAGCCCAATGTTGCTGGCTCAAGCAAGGGCTCACTCGGTCTGCTGTAGCCTCCCCGTCAAGGCACATATGAGAAAGAAATCAATGAACAACTAAGGAGCTGCAACGAAGAATTGATGCTTCTCATCTTTCTCCTCTCCTGTCTCTATCTGTCCCTCTCTCTGACTCTCTCTGTCTCTCCCACAGGAAAAAAAAAAAAAAAAAGAATGACTAAGGCATGATCCATCTGTTTTAATCTGCCTGCGAAAGTAGAGGATGTTTTCATTGAGAAGGTGACATTTGAACTGTTTTTTCTAGTGGGGAAGAGTGGAGGTGCTCTCCTGAGAAAGGAAACAGTATGTGCAAAAAAATAGGTGTTCGTAAGAACTTGATGTACTTAAAAAACAAAATATATGGGAAAAGGAGTGATATGAGACAAATTCAAACAGGCTGAGTGGCATTAGATGTGGAAGGGCTATGTGTTATATGCCAAGGAGTTAGCAAAATATAGACAAATAATTTTTGAGGCAGGTTAAACTTGTTTTTAGAAAAATCTCTTTGGTAGGAACACAGAGCGATGGGAGGGAGGAGACTGTTAAGAGGATGAGTTAGGAGACTACTGTTACAGGGGTGGGTAAAAGTAGGTTCACCGTTATGAGTGTGCAAAAGTTTTTTTGTTTTTTGTTTTTGTATTTTTCCGAAGCTGGAAATGGGGAGAGACAGTCAGACAGACTCCCACACGCACCTGACCAGGATCCACCCGGCACGCCCACCAGGGGGGACGCTCTGCCCCTCTGGGGCGTCGCTCTGTTGCAACCAGAGCCACTCTAGCGCCTGGGGCAGAGGCCAAGGAGCCATCCTCAGCGCCCGGGCCATCTTTGCTCCAATGGAGCCTTGCTGCGGGAGGGGAAGAGAGAGACAGAGAGGAAGGAGAGGGGGAGGGGTGGAGAAGCAGATGGGCGCTTCTCCTGTGTGCCCTGGCCGGGAATCGAACCTGGGACTTCTGCACGCCAGGCCGATGCTCTACCACTGAGCCAACCAGCCAGGGCGCTCAAAAGTTTATTCTTGTATTATTATTTATTATTGTATTATTTGTATCATGTAAACCTACTTTTGCCCACCCCTGTATATTGTGTCCAAAATACCATCACCATAAAAATAAATAGGGATCCTTGGAAAATGCCAGATTCCATACCCAGGACAGAGAAAGTATAAGATAAGCTTGGTACATCTTTTATGCCAAACAATAAATAAGTCCTCAAGTAATATTGGAGCTTGTGAAAAGGACATCGGAGTTGGCTTAACATCCTCTGGAGGTAGACAATAGGAGGTAATTGGTGAGGAACTACTGTTTAAGCTGCTCAGTCTATGGTGTTTTGTTTTAGTAGCCTGAAAAAACTTGTATAGAAAAAAGCTGAGCATCAAAATAAATAAGATGAAATAGGAATCCATGAATGCGTAGTGATATAAATGA